>NC_058520.1:575761771-585526771 GCF_904849725.1 Hordeum vulgare subsp. vulgare | reverse complement strand
AGGGCTAGAAAAAGAAGAAACACGAGAGTTAATTAATATGTGTACATACGAAAACAATGAATGCATCAATTAGCTAGTCAGCACAGGCTTAACTAATATATATACCTGGTCGGACTCGGTTCGGTCACCGAAGCCGTCATCACGGTCTCCTTCTTGTTCCGGCATTGGGTCATCGGAGCCATCATAATCATAGCCTTCTTCTTGTACCGTCATTAATGGGTCACCGGAGCCACCATAATCATAGCCTTCTTCTTCACCCTGTCCTTCCAGACCATCGGTGTCATTGAGAAACGACAAGATGACATCACTTCCTTTTGCGATTATTTCCCCCAACATCTCTTCTGTTGCTTCGTCTCGGGGGTGCTCCATAGTTTCTGCAAATATTTAGAACATGGCAATTATTATTCAAACATGACAGATGGATATATTAGTGGCAAACGTAGAACTAGCTAGCTAATCACAATAAGGAATCATATTAGTGGCCTCGACGCTGCTTCTCTAGGGTTTGGGGTGGCCTCGCAACGCTTCAAGGGTTTGTGGTGGCCTCGACAATGCTTCAAGGGTTTGGGGTGGCCTCGACGACAACGCTCTTTTTACATGGTAAATTTGGGTGGCCTCGAGAGAGTTTGTCGAGTAGGGGCTCCAGGGAGGGGGTAGGAGACCAACATCGTTTTTTCTAGGGTTTGGGTGTCCTTGAGAGTTTTGGTCGAGCGAGAGGGCCGGGGGGTGCTCCCGTGGTATATGTTATCACGGTCGAGAGGGGGTATATATGTCGACCGCCCCTCATGTCTAAGTTATCCGGGAGGGGGTTATATCGACAACGACGACATACATACATGGGAAAATAATGTTATCGGGGAAGGGGTATATCGACCCCCCCCCCTCGTGTTGAAGTTATCGAGAGGGGGTATATCGACAACGACATACCCGATAAAAAATAAGAAGACAAAATAAGAAATAAAAAGAGGAGAAGAAGAAAGGAATAGAAGAGAAGCGATCGAAGAAAAAAAAGAAGAAAAAAAAGGAGAAGAAGAAAGGAATAGAGAAGAAGAAGAAAAAAATAGAATATCTTTTTCTTCTTTTCTCCTCTTGTTATTTATTTCTCCTCTTCTTGCTCTCCTTTTCTTCTCCTTTCTTCCTCTTCTTATTTTCCTTCTTCCTCTCATTCTTTTTCTTCTTCTTCCTTATCTTCCTAGCTAGATATATGATACTTTTCTGAAAATGTAACTTTAGCATATATAAAACTTTTCTTCTTCTTCCTTCTTCCTTCTTCCTTCTCTTCCTTCTTTTTCTAAATATATAAAACTTTTCTAAAAATGGAACTAACCTAAAATGTACTAAATCAGAGAACATATATAGATAAAACTAACCTAAAATGTACCCAAATGTACTAAAAATCTAACTTCTATATGAACAGAGAACATATACATATATACATTTTTATACAAATGCAAAAAACAAATCATCATATATAAGAACAAAAAATCTAAAAAAGACATATAATTAGATATACTCACACATATACATATAATCTAGAAAAAAACATCATATAATGAAAAAACACCGACGCCGGCCTAACCAAGGAGGGAGAGGTTCGGCGTGGTCGGGGCAGGGGCAGAGGCACGGCGCCGGCGTCGGTATAGAGGGCGGCGACGGCGGCGTGTGATGACCCACAAGTATAGGGGATCAATCGTAGTCCTTTCGATAAGTAAGAGTGTCGAACCCAACGAGGAGCAGAAGGATCTGACAAATGGTTTTCAGCAAGGTAAAATCTGCACGCACTGAAATTGTTGGTAACAAGTGATTGTGTGGTGAGATGATTCGTAGCGAGCAACAAGTAACAAAAGTAGCAACGGTGCAGCAAAGTGGCCCAATCCCTTTTATAGCAAGGGACAAGCCTGGACAAAGTCTTATAGGAGGAAAAAACGCTCCCGAGGACACACGGGAATTTCTGTCATGCTAGTTTCATCATGTTCATATGATTCGCGTTCGTTACTTTGATAGTTTGATATGTGGGTGGACCGGCGCTTGGGTACTGCCCTTACTTGGACAAGCATCCCACTTATGATTAACCCCTCTCGCAAGCATCCGCGACTACGAAAGAAGAATTAAGACAAAGTCTAACCATAGCATTAAACTAGTGGATCCAAATCAGCCCCTTACGAAGCAACGCATAAACTAGGGTTTAAGCTTCCGTCACTCTAGCAACCCATCATCTACTTACTACTTCCCAATGCCTTCCTCTAGGCCCAAATAATGGTGAAGTGTTATGTAGTCGACGTTCACATAACACCACTAGAGGAAAAATAACATACAACACATCAAATTACCGAACGAATACCAAATTCACATGACTACTATTAGCATGACTTATCCCATGTCCTCAGGAACAAAAGTAACTACTCACAAAGCATAATCATATTCATGACCAGAGAGGTAATGAGTAGCATCAAGGATCTGAACATAAACTCTTCCATAAAGTAATCCAACTAGCATCGACTACAAAGAGTAATCAATATTACTAGCAACCTTACAAGTACCAATCGAAGTCGCGAGATGGAGATTGGTTACAAGTGATGAACTAGGGTTTGGAGATGAGATGGTGCTGATGAAGATGTTGATGGTGACGAGTCCCCTCCGATGAGAGGAGTGTTGGTGATGACGATGGCGACAATTTCTCCCTCCGGGAGGGAAGTTTCCCCGGCAAGATCGTCCTGTCGGAGCTCTAGATTGGTTCTGCTCTGCCTCGTGGCGGCGGCGAAACCACGAAAAAGCTCCTCCCTGATTTTTTTTCTGGACGAAACCCTTCATATAGCTAAAGAGGGGGGCAAGTGGGCCAGCGGGTTGCCCACAAGCTCTCATGGTGCGCCCTGGGGGGGTGGCCGCGCCGTGCAGGCTTGTAGCCAACCCCTGGCGCCCCTCTGGCACTTCTTCGGCCCAGTATTTTTTATAAATCCAGAAAAAATCCTCGTTTATTTTTACGGCGTTTGGAGTTGCGCAGAATAGGTATCTCAACTTTTCTCCACTCACTAGTGGAATCAGAGAATTTGCCATCTGCTGCTTCTTTGCCGTCTGCTGGCTTATGGCAAAGACACTCTTTGCCATCAGCTACCCAAAACCTGACGGCAAAGAGCAGGCTGATGGCAAACATCATCTTTGCCATCTGCTGCTTCTTTGCCGTCTGCCAGCTGACGGCAAAGCACATGCAGGCAGACGTAAAAGAACCCACCCCACACCGCCCTCTATCCCATAACGGTCCACCTCTTTGCCGTCAGCCTGTTACCACTTTGCCGTCGGGGGCAGACGGCAAAGAGGCAACTAGACCTAACGTCGTCAACCCCCACCCCACCCCCTCTCTCCCCCCCGTAACGGCTCACCACAGCCCCCGACTCTCTCCCTGCACCGCCGCCGGAGCTCGTCCTCCCTCCTCCCTCCTCCCCGCGACCCGCCGCCGGAGCTCGCCCCTCCTCCTCCCTGCGACCCCCTCCTCCATCATCGTGCCCCTGCTCCACCACCGCCCCTCCTCTCCGTTCCCCTGCTCCACCACCGCCCCCTCTTCCCTGCGACCCCCTGCTCCACCACCGCCCCCTCCTCTCCGGGCCCCTGGTCCACCTTGCCGCTGACATTTCCCCCGAGCTCCACCTCGTTGCTGACGTCTCCCCTAGCCCCTTGTAAGTCCTCCGGCCCTCCTTTCCTCTCTTTGCCTCTTTGCTAAGGGTAATTTAGTTAAGTTAAGTTACTTAGGTTAATTTAGTTAGGTTATTGTTATTAGGTTCTTGTTGCTATTAGGTTCTTACTTTAAGTTGTTTAGGTTAATTTAGTTAAGTTACTTAGGTTAATTTACATAGGTTAATTTTTATTAGGTTCTTAGGTTAAGTTACTTAGGTTAATTTTTATTAGGTTGCAAATTTTTCTTCAAGTTTCATATAGGCTATTTAAAGAAAAAAAAAACAGAATTGATTAACACTAGTTCCAAATATTGCGAAGAAAAAAGACTCTTGCATTTTGCTTCAAGTTCTATATTGTTCTTCCTATTATATGACAATTTGAAGTGGACATGTCATATGTGGACATGTGATTTGGACACGTGATATTTGGAATTGGGACATGTCATGCCAAAATTTCCCGTGAAAGGAGAAGAAGAGGAGAGGAGGAGGAGAAGGAGAAGAGGAGAGGAGGAGGAGGAGGATGAGAAGAAGAAGAAGAAAAATACCTTCTCCTTCTTCTCCTCCTTCTTCTCCTCCTCCTCCTTCTCCTTCTTCTTGATTTCTTCTTCTTCTTCTCCTCCTCCTCTTTCTTCTCCTCTTTATTATTCTCCTTACCTTATTTTCCCCAACAATGAGATAATTATCCCATTTAGCTACAAAATGACAATAATTAGAATATTTGTGTTGATCGGGTGGATTTACATGTGATAGTTGTCTCGTCGCTGTGAGGTCTGGTGTGCAAAGACCTGCCCGTGCGTTGTACGAGCTCCGCCCCTGCATTTGTGGGTCAGTACAAATTTCATCTCCTCCCCGCCCCTTCATTTACAGTGGCTCAGTTTCCGCATGAAACTTTCTAGGTTTAGGTAATTCAATTAATTTATCAGTATGCGTGACCAGTATGCGTCTCCCGTTCGAAAGGGCGACATCTATAAATATGCATGTCTTTGCATATTTATAACCGCCATCCTTTCGAATTGTACAACATTATCCAAGGACAGCCCGAGTATGTGTAGATTGGGTCCGTTTTCTCGTATGCTGTGCTCTGGATCCGATGCGGAATTTCGTCAGTGCCTCCCTGTTGTTCTCCGGATGCACATCCTCTCTGTTTATTGCGGAGACGTGTATCAGGCGAACAGCTGGGAGGTGCTGCCGAAATTTTGTGTTGGATCCGGAGCAGAGCATGGGAAAACGAACCCAATCTACACATACTCGGGTGGGATTATGACCTATCTTTACCTATTAGCATGTAGGTTGCCTGGACGTAATAAAAATGGCGAACCTGATTAACCGATGAATATAAATGCTAAATTATATATAAATATATTTCTTCTATCTTTAGTAGCTACGCAAGATGAGTGATCGTGCGTGGATGTATACCGGTCACCCTAGTCAGAAAGAGATGACGAAAGAATGGTTTGTAAAAACAAAGGAATTTGTGAAAGCCGCATTCGCAAATGGCCAGGAAAGAAACTATTGCCCCTGTCGTGGATGCGACAACTATAAAAAGACGACAGATGCTGTAATGATTAAACACCTACAGAGGATGGGTTTTAAGCCTAATTATACGGTGTGGACATTTCATGGTGAGTCTATACAACGCACAAGAGATGAGGTGGTCCGTCGTCGCACGGACGAGCATGGTACCGGGATCGAAGACATTGTGCAAGACTTTGATGATGCTCGGGATTCGGAAGATGGGATGGAGGAATCTGCAGAGGCCTTTTATGAAATGTTGGAGTCTTCAAAACGTC
The DNA here is from genome assembly GCF_904849725.1 of Hordeum vulgare subsp. vulgare. Classification (NCBI taxonomy): domain Eukaryota; kingdom Viridiplantae; phylum Streptophyta; class Magnoliopsida; order Poales; family Poaceae; genus Hordeum; species Hordeum vulgare. Next base: position 585,521,313 of record NC_058520.1, on the reverse strand, counting down.
CTCTCCATGAGCACACTGAGCTCTGTCAGCTAGATGCAATTCCACAAGTAATGGCTCTGAAGGCTCAGTTCAACTTGGGAAGAGAATGCTACGACGCGATGATGACACTATTTAGACGTTTCCTACCCAAAGGCCATGTCATGCCTGCAAACCTGTACCAGTCGGACAAAATACTTCGTGTACTTAAGATGCCCTATGAGAAGATAGATGCATGTGAGAAAGGATTTGTCTTATTTAGGAAGGAGTATGCACACTTGGACTATTGTCCCAATTGCGAGTCTTGCAGGTATCTTGTGGTAGACAACGGTATGGGTGAGTAGAGGCAGACAAAAATCGCAGTTAGTGTTCTTCGGTATATGCCAATTGTACCAAGACTTCAACGTCTTTTCATGGTCGAAGAGACAGCCAGACAGATGACATGGCACAAATTGGGCAAAAGAACCAAACTAGATGCGGATGGGAATAAGATGATGGTACACACATCGGATGGGGAAGCGTGGAAACATTTCGATGGATTGCATGAGGATAAAGCGGCAGATCCAAGGAATCCTCGAGTCTGCGCCGCCACGGATGGTTTTAATCCCTTCGGCATGACGGCAACCCAATACAGTTGTTGGCCTGTATTTGTCATTCCACTCAATCTCCCCCCCCCCAGGCAGATTATGCAAAGAAAGAACATATTTCTGACGTCGATAATTCGAGGGCCCAATTATTCGGGGAAGAATATGAATGTGTACCTGCAACCGCTTAATGATGAATTGGAAGAAGCTTGGGATAATGGGGTCAAGACATACGATGCCGCTAGAAAAGAAAACTTCAAAATGCATGTGTGGTACATGTACTCTAGGCATGACTTGCCAACGTATGCGCTATTCTCTGGATGGTGTGTGCATGGAAGGTTCCCGTGCCCCCAATGCAAGGCAGCTCTTCAGTTTCATTGGTTGCAGGAGGGTCGGAAGTATTCTTGCTTTGACTTGCATAGACAGTTCCTGGATCCTGACCATCAGTTCAGAAAAGACAAGAAGAACTTTACCAAAGGTAAAGTTGTCAAAAACTTGGCACCACCTGTGTTCACAGACCAACAGATCCTGGATCAGTTAAACGCCCTCGAGCCTGATCCAGAGCGTCCAGGGTATTTCAAGCGGTACAATTCAAAACACGCCTGGACTCCAACAAAAGGAGAAGAGGAGAAGAAATAGGAAAAATGAAAAGAAAGAAGAAGAAGAAGAAGAAGAAGAAGAAGAAGAAGAAGAAGAAGAAGAAGAAGAAGAAGAAGAAGAAGAAGAAGAAGAAGAAGAAGAAGAAGAAGAAGAAGAAGAAGAAGAAGAAGAAGGAGAAGAGAAGAAGGAGAAGGAGGAGGAGGAGGAGGAGGAGAAGGCCAAGGACCTTCTAGTCCTTCTCCTCCTCCTCCTTCTCCTCCTTCTTCTTGATTTCTTCTTCTTCTCCTCCTCCTCCTCTTTATTCTCCTCTTTCATATTATCCTTGCTTTAATTTCCTCAACAATGACATAATTAGCCCATTTAGCTCCAAAATACCATAATAAGCTCAAAATGGCATAAGAACCTTGGTTAGCTCATGAATATTATATACTTAGCTTGTTTTCCTCTAAAATGGGATAATTAACACATTTAGCTCCAAAAAGACATAATTAGGTAATTTAGCTCCAACAAGAGGAGAAGAGGATAAGAAATAGGAAAAATAAAAAGAAAGAAGAAGAAGAAGAAGAAGAAGAAGAAGACAAGAAGGAGAAGGAGAAGGAGGAGGAGGAGGAGGAGAAGGAGAAGGCCAAGGACCTTCTAGTCCTTCTCCTCCTCCTCCTTCTCCTCCTTCTCCTCCTTCTCCTCCTTCTTCTCGATTTATTCTTCTCCTCCTCCTCCTCCTCCTCATTCTTCTCCTCTTTCATATTATCCTTGCTTTAATTTCCCCAACAATGACATAATTAGCCCATTTACCTCCAAAATACCATAATAAGCTCAAAATGGCATAAGAACCTTAGTTAGCTCATGAATATTATATACTTAGCTTGTTTTCCTCTAAAATGGGATAATTAACCCATTTAGCTCCAAAAAGACATAATTAGGTAATTTAGCTCCAACAAGAGGAGAAGAAATAGGCAAAATGAAAAGAAAGAAGAAGAAGAAGAAGAAGAAGAAGAAGAGAAGAAGGAGAAGGAGGAGGAGGAGGAGGAGAAGGCCAAGGACCTTCTAGTCCTTCTCCTCCTCCTCCTTCTCCTCCTTCTCCTCCTTCTTCTTGATTTCTTCTTCTTCTCCTCCTCCTCCTCCTCTTTCTTCTCCTCTTTCATATTATCCTTGCTTTAATTTCCCCAACAATGACATAATTAGCCCATTTAGCTCCAAAATGCCATAATAAGCTCAAAATGGCATAAGAACCTTGGTTAGCTCATGAATATTATATTCTTAGCATGTTTTCCTCTAAAATGGGATAATTAGCCCATATAGATCCGAAAAGACATAATTAGGTAATTTAGCTCCAACAAGAGGAGAAGAGGAGAATAAATAGGAAAAATGAAAAGAAAGAAAGAAGAAGAAGAAGAGAAGAAGGAGAAGGAGGAGGAGGAGGAGGAGGAGAAGGCCAAGGACCTTCTAGTCCTTCTCCTCCTCCTCCTCCTCCTTCTCCTCCTTCTTCTTGATTTCTCCTTCTTCTCCTCCTCCTCCTCTTTCTTCTCCTCTTTCATATTATCCTTGCGACGTTGGAGCTCGGGCGCAAGAGGACACCTCGAATGCAGTCCGACGTTGGAGCTTAGACGCAAGAGGACACCTCGAATGCAGTCCGACGTTGGAGCTTAGACGCAAGAGGACACCTCGAATGCAGTCCGACGTTGGAGCTTAGACGCAAGAGGACACCGCCGCACGAGAAACATTTCAAACCCGAGTCGTGGCATGAAAAAAATATAAGGCATTAATAAATGTCGATAACTTAAAGGGGCTCCTTGGAAGACCAACGTGTGAACTCTTAGGATACACCTCGGCGATCCTCAAGATAGTGATGGGAAGATTTGTTGAACCAGTTTTCAAGACCGACTACCGAAGATGAAGAACAGTTCAGAAGAACTGAGGAGCTTCCCCAGCCTGAACACCCGTCCTCAACATATGCTCGGAAATCGGGAATTCATCGGCGTCCGAATTGGTCTTGGCCGAACATAAATGGGGATAAGAACTCGCCCCGCAAGCCGAAGACTTTGGACGCTTGAAGATGCATATTGAGGATCAAGATTACGGCATTGGTGGCTAGTTCGGGGGCTACTGAGGGAGTCCGGGACTAAGGGGTCCTCGGAGCGCCAACCAATCTCTATGGGTTAGACCAATGGGCCACTTTGGACAACCGATGACATATACAAGGAAGATTTCACAAGCCGTGGTGATCAAGACAAGGACTCCTTTACGCCGACGTAACCGACAAGGACTCTTGTTATCCTACACCCATGGTACATTATATAAACCAAGGTCAGGCTAGTCGATAGACAATCTCATATTGAGACACATTAAGCTCATTACGATTAGCAATTTTGGCCACAACAATTGATCTCGAAGTAGATCAGCATTCTACTTCATACTACTTCAACAATACAACAAGAGTAGGATGTAGGGTTTTACCTCTATCAAGAGAGCCCGAACCTGGTTAAACATTGTCTCCTTCGTCCCTTGTTATCGATCAATCCAAGATCCACAGTTCGAACCCCTACTTGAGATTAGCCGGTTATGACACCGACAAAGATTTTTTTAGGAATGTGTCAAACACTCTTTTCAATCACATGATTTCTTATTCCATTAATATTTTAAATTATAAGAATATTCATAAAATACAATGAACACTTTTTAATCACATGACCATCGTACTAAAATGTAGTGACTAATTTATTACATTGTTACGTATTATTAATATTTTGAATATGTTCTAAAATGTTGTCAACACTTTTTTATTTACATCAAAATTTCTATAAATGTGTTGAAGAGTTTTTATGTTACATGAATTTGTAATATTGATTATTTTTTTCTAATGACAAACATTTATGAAATTTCACCGAACACATTTTAAGTTACATGAATTTCTTTGTAAAAATGTGACAAACACTTTTTTAATTACATCAACCTTTTCTAATCTTTGAGTTGCTCATCTTCGGCTGCGAGGTCTACGAAGTAGTCACCTTAATGACCTAGCTAATATTCTTCATTTTGAATCTTGCTTTGATCTTATAAGCTGAAGTATTCCATCGTCTCATGACACTAACATGTGCACATTCGTATATGAAGCCCTCATGCAATAAATCAAAGTAGATGTCTCTGAACTGTTTGCGGTCTATACCAACATCAATTAATTAGGGACCAAATGGAAGAGTTGTCAAACACATAATGTACATCTCTTCCAATGGTCAGAGCACAGTTGTCCCATTTCTGTCCCTAGTAGGAGGCCCTCAGCAACATCCCTTCAGTTTAGAACCATCGTGCACGCCTTCCTTCCTAGTTCCTTTGGCTATAAGAAGAACCGTGTCCCACTGTCCACACTGGTGCTTGGGATATATCTCCTCCAGAGCTCATTTCGTTTTGTTAGAGAGAAAGAGAGTGTGTGTGTGTGAGAGAGAGAGACATAGAGAGAGAGAGAGAGAGCAGGTGTCGCGCCGGTGCCATGGTGTTACCATCGTGGTCTCACGCGGCGGAGGTCGCGGAGACGCACGTCTAGGGCTGCGGTAGAGTTCTCCTGTGCGTCGTCCCCCACCTCAAGCCCCGCCATCTCCCGAGCTCCGTGCGCATCCACGGCAGCGTGGTTGTGTCGCACTGGAGACGCAGCATTGGTATCTTCCATGCCAACTCGCCAGCAGGGTGGAGGATGAGGATCCACGCCTCGTTCGACGACCAAGCGACCTTCGACCACTGCGTACCCTGCCGTCTCCTGTAACAACCAGTGTTTTAAATAACGGGCTACGGCAAATAGCGGCGGGCCTCTAAATCAGCTATAGCGGAGCTATAGCGGGCTATAGCGGGTTATTTGTACATGATACCATTTAGCGGCACCCTGCTGAAAAGGCTATAGCGGGCTATTTAAAACTATGGTAACAACCAGGCCTACCGTGACCTCATCCAGGCCCATCCTCGCCGACGGGCCGTTGACCGGAGACTACGACCTCGCCCCCGGTAATTGGGGGGACCGTGATCACCCGCAAATGTACTTCGCCGAGGAGATCCGCCGCAAGAACGATAGCCTTGAGGGCGTCGTCCCGTGCTTCACCATCGACATCCACCTGCCGTCGTTACTGGCATGTTCGGTTTACAACCATCCGCAGTCCCTAATCCGCGCCTGCAAAGAGGCCGACGCTGCTGCAGGAGCTCTGGCCGCGCGGTTTGCCATTCCGAGTTGGAGCCTGGTGACAAGGAGATGGTCAGGCTGCTGTGCTTCCACACCCATACCTTCCATGCCCTATGCATCCAACGGAGCTTCTACAAAGAGTCAAAGTGCTCAATTTGCCAGCGTGAGGTGCTGGATTACTTCGAGCTTGGATTCTGAGATTAGATAGCTGAAAGTTATTACAGTGAGGATTCATATTTTCTGTAGCTGAAGATGGATTCGATGAGCCGCAGTCCATAGATCTCGCAGTCCGAAGATGAGGGCCAAAGTGAATTTCCTATTTCATGTATAACATATCCAAAAATAAGCAATTGAGGTGCCTCGATATGTATGAGTGGAGGACATGTCCAAAATTTCAGTGTTAGATTTTTTTATCAAACAATTTCAGTTTATCCTTTCAATTCTTTTTAAGACCATCGAGTGTGCCTCCCGTCCCATGTGACTCAAGTAATATCGACAATGATTTGGTGTGTCTCCCGTGTGACTTAAGTAACATTTTCTCTTCCACTGCCATTTTAGCACTCCACTACCTTCTGGGCACGCCTCAACATCTCTAGGCCTCCGAATCGGAATTGGATTGCTTTGGTTTCTCAAGCTAAAGTGAGCTTCCATGGGGATATATTATGTGACGCGTTTATATTGCTGCCTGGAATATATTTGGAAAGAAAGGACAGTCTTCTATTTCATGGTGTGATGCCTACTATTAGAACTTCCAGGAGGGAAGTAGCAAGATATATCTGTTGCTTCTAAGGTTTAGAGTGCCGCAATAGTTTGTGAGTGTACATCGCTTATCATAGTTCAACATGTGCCACTCTGTCCCCTTCCCTCCTTAGTTCTAACAGGTCTCCTTTTGTTCCCTCATTAAAGTTATGTATGCGACCAAATCTGCTTAAAAACCTTTTAATCTGGTCTTATTATCTGACCAGCTAAACACTAGGAATTTTTTGAAGCAGAGAAGTTATTATACAGGCAATATTTGGCGTGTCGCTTCCATGACTCAAGTAACATTTTACCTTCCACCCTTCTTTCAGGATTACTTGGTGGGCAAGTCTCAGTAAATCTTCGTCTCCGAATCAGAATCGGAATGATTAGGTTTCTCTTGCTAAAATGGTCCTGAGTGGAGTCTACTATGTTATGTCTTTACTATCTCTGGTGGAATATTTGAAAAGAAGGAATAATATTCAGCACCTATCTAAAACACCACCGTCCTTTGTCCTTGGATCAGTACTCTGAATAGTACCATACGCAACATTCCGCTTGTTGGCTTATGTTGAAGTCTTGAAACTTAAGAGGCCTGCCGCGAGATCATCCATGGGATTCTAGCCGACAGTCCGATGCTCGGCGAGTATGATCTTCCTCGTGGAATTGGCCAAGGGACCTAGCTAACCCTCCAATGGACTTTACCATGGTGATCGTCTGCCAGATCGACAACCATGCGGGCGTCATCTAGTGCATCGACATTGATATCATCATGTCATCTCTTCGGGTATGTTTGATGTACAACAAGCCACATGCCCTCATTTGCCCGTGCAAAAAAGGCCGGCACTCCTGGAGCTCTTGCTACACACGACTTGGTTTGCGGCATATTTGTTCTAGACTTGGAGCCTGGTGACGCTAAGACAAACATCACATCATTTGCTCCTAACAATACCCCTGGGAGAAGGTTGATGTGCTTACTACGTTGGTACTAATTATTTTTTGGAGATGAAGCATGATATTATTCATCAACTCTAGTGTTTCAACTCTTGCCTTCTCCATGCATATATCTCTATACTGATGAGACCAAGGAGACATATATTGAGGTAATAAATTTTGGAAATGCCTGAACCACTACAGTTCAAAGAATAAACATCCAATGTAAACATTTTGGATCCCTAACTTGCTGCTTTATATGTAACAACATTTTTTTTTGCATTTCTAGTGTTTGCTGAACTTCTAATTTTTAATAACAAGTAAATATGAAATTGTATGATTTTTTAGGAATGTGCCAGACACTCTTTTCAATCTCATGATTTTGTATTCCATGAATATTTTCAATTACAAGAATATTCATAAAATACATTGAACACTTTTTAATCACATGACCATCGTACTAAAATTTATTGACTAATTTATTACATGGTTACATATTATTAATAATTTTAATATGTTTTAAAATGCAGTCAACACTTATTTTATTTACATCAAAAAATTTATAAATGTGTTGAAGAGTTTTTATGTTACATGGATTTGTAATATTTATTATTTTTCTAATGACACAAACATTTATGAAATTTTACGAAACACATTTTAAGTTACATGAATTTCTTTGTAAAAAATGTGACAAACACTTTTCTAATTACATCAACCTTTTCTAATCTTTGAGTTGCTCATCTTCGTCTACGAGGTCTAGCTCTACGAACAAGTCACATTAATGATTTAGCTAATATTCATCATTTTGAATCTTGCTTTGATCTTATAAGCTGAGGTATTACATCGTCTCATGACACTAACATGTGCACATTCGTATATGAAGCTCTCAGGCAGTAAATCAAAGTACAGTTGTCTCTGAACTGTTGCGGTCATTCGTAGATGTGAAGTTTGATGAATCTAACGGTTCGCAAGTCGAACAACTGCCAAATGATGTAGGAGATAAGGAACCTTCGGAAGCCATCCAAGATCTACCTATCGGCAAGATTCGTCCCATGGAGGTGAAGGAAAGTACTTCATCAATTCAAGTGGAAGCTCCTACTTCGTGTCAAATCGAACCATAAAACGACATGGAGGCATCCACAATCGGTACACGACATGATGAAGAAGAGGAAGAAGTACATCATGATGATCCACCTCAACCTTCCTCACCACCACCTCAAGGAGATGACACCGTCAATGACAACGTGCAACAAGATGATGATGAAGAAGCTCCACCATCCAACAAGAAAAATTTGTCATGAGTTCGAGCAAGAGTGGATAAGGATCATCCGCTGAATCAAATCTTCGGTGACATACAAACCGGGAGAATCACTCACTCTAAATCTCGTTTAGCTAACTTTTGCGAGAATTACTCTTTCATCTCTAGCATTGAGGCTTTGAAGGTAGAAGAAGCCCTTCAAGCCCCGGATTGGGCGAATGCCATGCACGAAGAGCTACACAACTTCGACAGGAATCAAGTGTGGACACTTGTTGAAAAGCCCGAAGATGAGCACAACATCATTGGTACAAGATGGGTGTTTCGGAACAAGCAAGATGAAGATGGACAAGTTGTACGCAACAAGGCGCGTCTCGTAGCCCAAGAATACATGCAAGTCGAAGGTATGGACTACGATGAGACTTATGCCCCCGTTACTAGACTTGAAGCCATTTGTATACTTCTCACTTATGCCAATCACCATGATATTATTCTTTACGAAATGGATATCAAAAGTGTGTTTCTAAATGGTGAAATTGAGGAGGAGATTTATGTCAAACAACCTCCCGGTTTTGTGAATCCAGAGAAACCTAATCATGTTTACAAACTTTGTAAAGCTTTATATGGTCTTAAACAAGCCCCTAGAGCTTGGTACAAATGCCTAACGAAATTTCTCATTGAAAAGGTATTTGAGATTGGTAAAATTGACTCAACCTTATTCACTAAAAGAGTTAATGGAGAACTATTTGTGTGCCAAATATATGTGGATGACATTATCTTTAGTTCTACTAACCCACATTTTAGTGAGAAGTTTGGAAAGTTGATGTCACAGAAATATGAGATGTCAATGATGTGCGAGCTGAAATTCTTCCTTGTATTGCAAATCAAACAATCGAGAGAAGGTATGTTTACCTCTCAAACCAAGTACACCAAGGACTTAATCAGGAAGTTCAATATGCAAGAGTGCAAAGGTATGAGAACCCCCATGCTTACTAGTGGACATGTTGACCTCACTAAGGAGGACAAACCGGTTGATCAAAGAGTTTATCGATCAATAATTGGTTCATTGCTATATCTACGTGTCTCCCGTTCTAACATCATTTTGACTGTTTGCATGTGTTTGATACCAAGCGGCACCCAAAGAGTGTCATCTATTGGCTGTTAAAAGAATCGTGAGATACCTGATACATACACCAAACTTTGGCATATGGTATCCCAAAGGATCTTCTTTTAATCTTGTTGGCTATTCCGACTCGGACTATGCCAGAGACAAGGTTGATAGAAAATCCACCTCGGGTACATGTCAATTTCTTGGTAGATCTCTTGTGTCTTGGTCATCCAAGAAACAAAACTTGGTATCTTTATCTACTGCCAAAGCTGAATATATAGCTGTGGGATCATGATGTGCACAATTAATATTGATGACTCAAACTCTTAAGGATTATGGCATTCATGTTAGAAATGTTCCATTATTGTGTGACAATGAAAGTGCTATTAAAATTTCCTATAATCATGTGCAACATTCACGAACAGAACACATTCAAGTGGGACATCATATCATTCGTGATCATGTTTTGTCATTTGAGGAGTCAGTTGAACATCATTGATGCTTCAAACTTGAGCTAGACTCACTCGGACGCATGCAAGGGCATGAGCTTGATTGTCTATTCCTTGATGCCATTGGATTTACACTATCTTATAGCTTGGAAACTATGCTCCCTTGTATTGCATATAACCTTTTGTAGGTGCTTGTAAGAACTACACTTCACAAGATTGCCATCAACTCACATCAAAAACAATCTTGACATAGCCAAGTATCAACAATCCCTTCTTCGGAGATGGAGGAAGAAGCCAACAAAATCATATCCTTGACAATTATATGGTAATGAATTCACTCATGTCATTTGGATATATTATGTTCTTCCTTGCATGACTAACCATTGTAGGTGAAAAGTGAACTAAAATGAGAAGGATAGCTCCCAACTCAAGATGATCTTCATCAACTTTGAGCATCCACGACAAGTTCACCTACATGCCATCACTAGTGGAAAACGGGCCTTTGGCCTGGACCCTTTAGTCCCGGCCTCCCTCTGGGCCGGGACTAAAGGCCCGGCCACGTCGCCCCAAATCGCAATGCCGCCCACGAGGCTTTGGTCCCGGACCGTAAGGAGCCTTTAGTCCCGGTTTGTGTCTCAAACCGGGACTAAAGGGCTACGCGGTGTGCAGCCCGCATGTGCACCACCTTTAGTCCCGGTTTGTGTCTCATATATCATCATTATTGCCTTTCACTTGCACGACCGAACGATGTGAACAATAATAAGAGTGCTCGTGCATTGGACTAAAGCTAGAATCTGCAGGAAAACACAAAGGAGAACACAAAGTAATATGGCTCTTTGAAAGCTAAACATGTATGCATGCAAGAGCCACTAAACATTGTAACCACTATCTTCTACCTTGACCCAAAGAAAAGGAAAACTATCTACACGAGAAATCTCCCAACAAGCAAAAGAAGAAAAAGAAAATATTTTGGGGTTTTCTCAAACTAGACAGACACACGAAAAGAAAACGAGAAAAAGAAAATAAACTAACATGGATGATACAGTGGCAAAGTGTGAACACCGACGAACAAAGTGAAAGCATAAGCAAGAATGTAAAGTCGGTGAGAACACGTACTCCCCCAAGCTTAGGCTTTTGACCTAAGTTGGTCTACTCCCAAGGAGGGAAATAACCAGCTCCGGGGTACTCCGGAGTGGACTGAGGATGCCACTGCTGTGTGAGCTCCTCTGGCTCCCACTGATAAACTGGCGTCTGGTACTCGACTGGCGGCTCGGGCACGGGCAGCTGTGGTTAGGATAAGACCCAATATGCATAGATGTCCGAGGGCATAATAGTGTACTTGCCTGCATGAAGATTGAACAAAGAAGGAGCAGGCAAAGTAATAGTCTCACGAGTACCCTGACTAAATACCAGGTTATAAATCATCCTTCTATTTATATCTCTATCAAGAAAGTCATGGCGAACAATGCTATTGTAATCTAGATATCTCTCGGGAATAAGAACCTCTTCTTCTTCCTCCAGTCTAATGGGTATCTCAAAGTGTCTGGCAAGACGAGTAGCATAGATACCTCCATAGACAACACCTTTAGAATGGTTTAGGTTCAACCGTTGAGCTACTATAGCGCCCAAGCTATAAGTTTTATCATTATAAAAGGCTTCGCGCAAGACCACGAGATCTGGGGAACTAAGTGACCCAGCTTTCCCACGACCAATCAAACATTTTCCCACAAAAAGTGAGAAGTACCGAAGCACGGGAAAATGAATGCTAGCAGATCTAGCGCAAGACACTCCTCTCTCCTCTCCTACAGCAATTATACCGATGAAAGCTTCCAAGTCCCGTGGACGAGGTTCATGAATATCCCCAACAAAAGGAAATTTGCAAACATTGCAAAAATCCTGGAGTGACATGCGCTGGGGGATATCATAAAGTTTAAACTCAACCATAGGAGGATTCTTCCTCGGATAGAAGTTAAAGCTTTGTACGAAGATATTAGTGAGGAGGAGGTATTGCGGACACTTATCTTCAACGAAGGCGGTACGGCCTGCGTTTTCCACCAGGTGATAAAAGTCCTCATAAATTCCAGCGGCACGTAAGAACACGTCGCTTGGTCATTCGCACACTCGAACTTCTGCAACTCGAGGGACCGGATACTTGGGCTTCTTCTCACTCCCATCATCCTTGGGGTCACGGCTTGACGAGCCTCTTAAGAACCTCCTCATCTTTTCCCTTTTCTATCTCTGAAAATTTCTGAAATTTTTAGTGATTCTAAGGAAAAGGGAACAAGGTTCAAGAAAACTCGTAGCAACTACTCCCACAAATGCCTAGAGACCATATTACGCATCAAAACTACTTGGGACCAGCTAGAATCATCATGCAAAGCTCAAGGACATTGTCACCAAGGCAGCAAAAATACAAGGAGTATAAGGCACTAGAGCAAAAACTAATTGGACCAATGGAGGAGTCACTTACCAAGGAGTAATTTCCCCAAAACAGTTCGGAGAACGGTGATTTGAGCAAAGAGATCGAAAATCCCAGCAAGAGGAGCAAGAACACGGGTTTGAGCTGCGAAACGATTTTTTCTGGAGGTAGGAGAAGCGGATGAGAGCAAGAATGAGTGGAGGGGGTGCCTGTGGGCCCCACAATCCTGGGTGGCGCGGCCAGGGGTGCCCGCGCCCCTAGAGCTTGTGGCCCACTGGTGTGGCCCCTAGACAGACTCTTTGTCCTAGTATTTTTCAAAAAATCCAGAAAAAATCATACTAGATTTTCACGGCGTTCGGACAACTTTTGTTTTTCGGGTACTTTTCTACTGGATGCTAAAACAGAAAACAAGGAAAACTAAACTAAATCTATCATTTTTCTTCTAAGCAACCGAAGGTGAAAGCTTAAAACAGAGGTTTGTGACTCCTTGATTCATCCATCTCATGGTCATCGAAAGAAATCCGTCAATGGGGTTGATCAAGCCTCTTCTTTAAACTTTTTCGAATCACAAAAGAAGACGGAGAATTTTCGAATAATCAGTAGGTCACCTCAATGGGTATGTGTATCTCCCCAACAAGCAAATCATACTTCATCTTGACACGAGGAATAGGGCATTCAAAGCTCCCAATAAGAATCGATGAAGTTTTTTCGATAGCATTGATGCAATGTACTCGATATTGTTTCTTCGAAAAGTGCACTGTATGCTCATTACCATTGACATGGAAAGTGACATTGCCTTTGTTGCAATCTATCACAGCCCCTGCAGTGTTTAAAAAGGGTCTTCCGAGGATGACCGCCATGGCATCGTCCTCGGGAATATCCAAGATAACAAAGTCTGTTAAGATAGTGGTGTTAGCAACCACAACAGGCACATCCTCGCAAATGCCGATAGGGAAAGCAGTTGATTTGTCGGCCATTTGCAGAGAGATTTCAGTGGGTGTCAACTTATCCAGGTCACGTCTACGATAAATAGAGAGAGAGACATAACACTAACACCGGCTCCAAGGTCGCATAACGCAGTTCTAACGTAGTTGCCTTTAATGGAGCAAGGTATAGTGGGCACACCGGGGTCACCTAGTTTCTTAGGAGTTCCACCCTTGAAGGTATAATTGGCAAGCATGGCGGAGATCTCAAGATCAGGTATCCTCCTCTTATTAGTCACAATATCTTTCATGTACTTAGCATACGAAGACATCTTGAGCATATCTGTCAAACGCATTTGCAGAAAGACAGGTCTGATCATTTCAACAAAGTGCTCAAAATCCTCATCATCCTTTTTCTTGGATGGTTTGGGAGGAAAGGGCATAGGTTTCTGAACCTATGGTTCCCTTTCTTTACCATGCTTCCTAGCAGTGAAGTCATTCTTATCGTATCTCTTATTCTTAGGCTGTGGGTTATCAAGATCGGGTTCAATCTCCACATCCTTTTCATTGCTAGGTTGAGCATCTTCATGAACATCACTATTGATATCATCATTAAGCTCATATTCATCACCAGATTGTGTTTCAGCATCAGAGACAGAGGCATCGTTTGGACTCTCAGGTGTAGCGGCAACAGGGTTGCTAGCGTGCAGGTTCCTGTCATCTTTCTTCTTCTAGGATGACTAGGTGCATCAGTGCTAACTCCTTGAGAATCTTGTTCAATTCTCTTCGGATGACCCTCAGGATACAAGGGTTCCTGGGTCATTCTACCGCCTCTAGTATGACTCTGATGGAATTTCCATTCAACTCATTGAGCAAGTCATTCTGAGCTTTAAGTACTTGTTCTACCTGAGTAGTAACCATAGAAGCATGTTTACTCAGAAGTTTAAGATCATTGACATTTCTGTCCACACAAGCACTTAAATGACTAAGCATACGAGCATTCTTTTCCAATTGTCCGCTAACATAATCATTGAAGCTTTGTTGTTTGGCAATAAAGTTATCAAATTCATCCAGGCATAAGCTAGCAGGTTTATCAAAAGGAATATCACTCTCATCAAACCTACGCAGAGAATTTACTTCTACTACCTGTATCGGGTTATCGAGACCATGGATCTCTTTGATAGGTGGTAGGTTTTTGACATCTTCAGATTTAATGCCTTTCTCTCGCATATATTTCTTGGCTTCTTGCATATCTTCAGGACTGAGGAATAGAATACCTCTTTTCTTCGGAGTTGGCTTAGGAGGTGGTTCGGGAATAGTCCAAGCATACTCATTGCACAAGATGTTATTCAGTGGAATCTCAGCTTGTTCTACGGTTCGTTCCCTAAAAACACTACTGGCACAACTATCTAGGTGGTCTTTGGAAGCATCAGTAAGTCCATTATAGAAGATATCAAGTATTTCATTCTTCTCAAGAGGGTGATCAGGCAAAGCATTCAGTAGCTGGATGAGCCTCCCCCAAGCTTGTGGGAGACTCTCTTCTTCAGCTTGAGCAAAGTTGTATATTTCCTGCAAGGCAGCTTGCTTCTTATGGGCAGGGAAATATTTTTCAGAGAAGTAGTAGACCATATCCTGGGGATTACGCACACAACCAGGAGCAAGAGAAGTGAACCGAGTCTTAGCATCATCCTTTAGCGAGAAAGGAAACAGCTTGAGCATGTAGTAGTGGTGGATCTTTTCCTCACTAGTGAATAGGGTGGCTATATCGTGCAGTTTGGTAAGATGGGCTACAACCGTTTCAGACTCATAACCGTGAAAAGGATGAGATTCGGCCAGAGTGATTAACTCAGGGTCGACAGAGAATTCATAATCCTTATCGGTCACAAAGATAGGCGAAGTAGCAAACTTCGGGTCGTATTTCATCCTAGCGTACAGAGATTTTTCTTTCCACTTGCGCAGAAGTTTCTCAACATCATAGCTATCTTTACACACAAGAAAGTCCTCAACTATATCTCCCTCCATAACATAGCGCGTATCAAGCATAACAGGCAATTCAGGAATAGTAGCAGGTTCTACTTCAATAGTATCAGCAGTTTCAGAAGTACCATCACATCTAGCAGCAACTCTAGCAATATGGTCATCAAGGAATGCACCAAGTGGCAAAGCAGTATCAGGCATAGCAGGCATAGTATCGAGCATAGCATCATCAGGCATAGTATCAAGCATAGCATCATCAGGCATAGTATCAAGCATAGCATCATGGGCAGCAGAACTAGCATCATCAAACACAGGCGACATATCAAGATTTCTAGCAGGAGGCGAAGTCGCAAACTTACTCAAAACTGAAGGTGAATCAAGTGCAGAGCTACACGGCAGTTCCTTACCTCTCCTCGTAGTGGAAGGCAAGATTTTAGTTCTTGGATCTTTCGGATTCCTCATAGTGATTAGCAGACGTCAATCCCAAGTGACTCAGAGAATATAGCTGTGCTTCCCCGGCAACGGCGCCAGAAAAAGCCTTCGTTGATGGGATGTTAGTGCCACTTACCTAGCCTCCTCGGAAACAGCGCCAGAAAAAGCCTTGATGGCCCACAAGCGTATGGGATCACAGCAGTTTTCGAGGGTAGAGTATTCAGCCCAAATTTGTTGGTTCACCAAAGAAGAAGCGAAAGAATATTCTCAAGTATTAGCAACTGAGTTTGTCAGATTCAACCACACATGAAAGAAGCAAAGTAGTATAATAGCAACGGTGCCAGAAACGATCTGTTGACAAGGCAGACTATTCCTAACTGTTGTATCAATGGCGCCAGAAGGTTGCACGTGGACGGGAAATATTCTTCCTCGGCAACGGTGTCGGAAAAGGTCTTGCACCAAGTAACAGCGAGGTAGCCAGGAACAGCAGTAGCAGTGGCAGCAGAGTAACAGCAGTAGCAACAGTAGTAGCAAAGTGGCCAAATCGTTTTTGTAGCAAGGGACAAGCCTAGACAAAGTAACGTAGCGAGGACCAGTAGTAAAAGACTCATAGGCAGTGGATCGGTGATGGATGAGTATGACGGATGTGATTCATCATGTAACAGCTATAACACGGAGAGATAAGTAACTAGCTCCCGTTCGTCAATCTAATGTAGGCATGTATTCCGTATGTAGTCATACGTGCTTAGGGAAAAGAACTTGCATGACATCTATTGTCCATCCCTCCCGTGGCAGCGGGGTCCTAATGGAAACTACGGGATATTAAGGTTCTCCTTTTAATAAAGAACCGGACCAATGCATTAACACGTGATGAATACATGTACTCCTCACACTATGGTCATCTCCGGGAGTGGTTCCGGCTATTGTCACTCCGGGGTTGCCGGGTCATAACACATAGTAGGTGACTACAACTTGCAAGATAGGATCTAAAACACACATATATTGGCGACAACATAATAGGTTCAGATCTTAATCATGGCACCCGGGCCCTAGTGACAGGCATTAAGCATAGCCAAGTAGTAGCAACATCAATCTAGAACATAGTGGTTACTAGGGATCAATCCCCGTCAAAAACTAACTCGATTACATGATAGATCTCATCCAACTCATCACCGTCCAGCAAGCCTACGATTAGATTACTCACGAACGATGAAGAGCATCATGGAATTGTCGATGGAGAAAGGTTGATGATGACGATGGCGACGATTTCCCCTCTCCGGAGCCCGAAACGGACTCCAGATCTGCCCTCCAGATGAAGAACAGGATGTGGCGGCGCCTTCGTATCGCAAAACGTGATGAAACCTTCTCTCTGATTTTTTCCGGGCGAAACGAAAGATATAGAGCTGAGTTTGGGGGGGTGGAGCCACGTGGGCCCCACAAGCCCTCACGGCGCGGCCAGGGGGGTGGCCGCGGCCTGTGGGCTTGTGGCCCACTGGTCCACCTCCTCCGGTGGATCTTTGCGCAGGTATTTTTCTTTTATTCCAGAAAAAATCTCCGTAAATTTTTAGAACATCCCGAGAACTTTTATTTCTGCACAAAAACAACACCATGGTAATTCTGCTGAAAACAGCGTTAGTCCGGGTTACTTCCATTCAAATCATGCAAGTTAGAGTCCAAAACAAGGGCAAAAGAGTTCGGAAAAGTAGATACGACGGAGACGTATCATCGACCTAAGCCACAATGCGATCCATGGCAGCATCCCGGCGCAGATCGCGAGCGGCGCCAACCTGCACTTCTTCGACGTGAGCTACAACAGGCTATGCGGCCCCTTGCCCATCGGCGGGAACATGGCGAGGTTCGACCTTTACAACTTTCAGCACAACAAGCGCCTCTACGGTGCTCCCCTCCCTCCATGCAAGAAGTAGATGTCCACAGGACATGAAACATTATCCAGTGGGTTTGGCAGAATAATGCTACTACGTATCTCTATATCGATCAATTCTACTAATGTCTCCCTGGGTTAAGACTTGTGCTCAAATTAAGTCAAGATGGTTATCCGTGGCTGTGAAGTTGTCAGCTAGATTTATCACATCCTCTGTTTCAACTGTCTGACATCATGATTCATCTGCTGTAGTGCAAAGATCCTTGATGGTTTGACCAAGGTCAAGTTAATTTCCTTTATTTTCCTGCAATAGCTATATGTAAGTTGACTAAATTTGCAATTTGAATAATTCAATTTTGTGCGAGGGGGGATGGTTGGAGAGAAGAAAGATGAAGCGAGAAGCAAGAAGGACGACCTTGTATTAATGACTCAGAAAACCGACTTTCCCGAAACGATATTAACGCGACTTAGACTAGCCACAATCAGAGGCGGAACCCTGATTTCTCAAAGCCTAGGGCTAAACCTAAGCACTTATAAAAATGGCAAATACCACTACCTAAAAATGCCAAACACCATTCACAACAATAAGAACATATTGTACCATTATCATAAAATGCACAAGGCCTTTCTCGGTGTTTCACCATTTACGAGTACTAAGTATGCCACATAGGTAAAAAGATGATGTTGCTAACAATTAAAGAGGAGAGAGAGCATTATGATGACCCAAAAAGAAACTATGCTAAGCCTGTGGATCTATACAAAATGACTATCAACCAATATATGAAAAAGTTTAGTTATTAAACAATCTCATAAAGAAAACTTAGCATCAAAAGTAAGCACCTATGCATTGAAGATATTAATTGTTAAGATTTTTAATGCACTTAGTACCCAATCTAAGCACTGATGTATTAAAAGAAGCCTGATTGTAGTAGCATTATTGGCTGCGGGCTGGTTGGATGTTGCTTAAAATTGTCTAGGGCCTCTTCATCTGGGGTTTATATTTTTTTCCTATTAACAAATACCAATGAATTGACTAACGGAATTCAATTAACATCAGCAATCCATTGATTTCGGCTGATAACATGGGAATTATGGTGGAAAATTCGATAATATGGAAGACTTAACATTACCTACTGCTGCCGGTTGTGGATATAGACTGATGGAGCAGCCGGCTGTGGAGAAAGAGTAACCAATGACTGGAGAGGGGCTTCTCCAACAAGCTTAGAGATCAGAGATTCAGAGCGCCAGCCGCCTGGGTGTGCCTGTGGTGGAGTCGATTGAGTAATCGGAGGCTCACTGTCCATGACGTCTTTTAGTCCGATCTAGCGAGACAAGGGGGAGCTCAATGGCTCAAATCAACCGTGTGTGATGGCGATCTGATCTGGTCAAGCCCTAGCGATTCCTTTGAGTGATCGTGCTAACTACTAACTGGGTTTGGGCGAAAAAAATTAGGCAACTTGGGTGAGGAGAACTGACAATGGAAGGGAGAGCTTGGGTTGTACATAGGCTAAGTGCATGTCCGGTTGTGCTCAAATGACTGGGGTTGGGCCTATATTAGTCTACAAAATTGGACAGATTCTGCTGGATGTATAACCTACTAGTTGGGCCACGACTGGGGCTATAGCCCCAGTTGCCCCAGGTCCAATTTCGCCCCATGCCACAATAGAGAGTAACATAGAATAGTAAGATGCATATGTTACTATGCTAGTCGATCTAAGTTACTACCTCTATATATAGTGTGTAGTGAAAGCTCATATGCCCCCTTGGTGGTTTTGATAATTAATGACAGCATACATTGTCTCTTGGACTAACACTTTTACCTAGTATATTTCACGTATAGTTCACAGAGAGCCTTAGCTATAGGATTGTATGGAGAAGCCCCTTGATTCAAGGAAGGAATAGGATTGGCTCAAACTTCAAGCAAGAAGACTCTACATTTTACATTTGTGAGAAATCACTTTGAGTCCATCGGAAAGCCAATACTATTAAAAGGGGATGAGGTATTATGATGAATTGGTTGCTCGAGTGCTTAGAGATAGCCACCAAAATACTCACCCACTCTCCCACAAAATATCTCTGTCCAAACCCAAACCAGCAAAATCGGTGCCACCAACAATTTCCATTCGGCCCTACTGATTTTACACTTGGCACAGCCTATGTCAAACCCTACCATCTCAGACAACCAACATTCCGATCGGTGCCACCGAGATTGTATGACCAACTTTCTGTTGAGAAGATTTCACAAATCGGAATTTCCAAGTTTGGAATCAGTCTCACCGAAATTTGGAAACTCGTCTATGTCATCGTATTGGTACCACCGACATTCCTATATCGGTCTCACAGGGAATTCAAAAGTTGCCACATTTAGTGCAAATCAGTACCACCAAGATTCATTTCAGTGTCACCGAGTTGGGCAATAATGTTGTAACGGTTGGATTTTGGGAGATGCCTATATATACCCCTCGACCTACTTCTCATTTGTAGAGGAAGCACTCAGAACACACTTACACTTGCCAGATCCATTTTTTCTGAGAGAGAACCACCTACTCATGTGTTGAGATCAAGATATTCCACTCTAACCATTTGAAACTTCATCTCTGACCTCCCAAAGTTACTTTCCACAAGATCAATCTCTCCTACCCTTGCCAAATCTGAGAGAGTGTGTGTTGGGGAGACTAACTTTAGAAGCACAAGAGCAAGGAGTTCATCATTCTACTGCATATATTACCTTTTGGAGGGTGGTGCCTCCTAGATTGGTTAGGTGTCACTTGGGAGCCTCCTACTTCGTGTTATGGAGTTGAACCAAGAAGTTTGTATGGGCAAGGAGATCGCCTACTTCGTGAATATCTACCGTGAGTGAGGCTAGTCCTGTGTGGACGGAAGCCGTGGTGGAATAGACAATGCCGCTTCTTTGTGGACCCCTTATGGGTGGAGCCCTCCGTGGACTCCTGCAGCCGTTACCCTCTGTGGGTTGAAATCTCCACTAACTTGGACGAACGATAGCGCCACCTATCGGAACCATTCCAAAAATTGCCGTGTCAACTTCTTTGCATTTGATCTTCCTATACTCTACTCCTTACTACATGTGCAAAGCCTTTACTTTTCGTTGCTATATTTGTTGACCAACATGTGTAGGGTGCACTAGACTTGTTAGAACCGCTAAAATCTTCCAACCATAAAGTTGGGAAAAGGCTAGGATTTTAATTTATGCAAGTAGTCTATTCACCCCCGCTCTAGACACCTCTTCTATCAATCTCACAATTGGTATCAATGCAAGGTCTCCAAAACCTTGGTTTAATCACCATTGGAGGAACATGGATGTGCCTAGTTTGGAGAATTTTAGTTGTAGAGTGCCTATTCTTGATGGGGAATATTCTAGACAATGGAAAGATGAAATTCTTGATATATTTGATGAATTCCATTTGCGCAAGTATGTTAAATATCCCTATGAGCCTCCCATTGATCCTTTGAATCCTTATCATGATGAAGAACCTGATATGCTTGGTAATCTTACAACTGTTGATCTCATCATTAGAGCACTGCCAAGAAATGTGCTTGATCAATTGCAAAATTTTGAGTGTACTCACACTTTGTGGAAAGACTTAGAGAAAAGATATCCCGACTATTCACTGAAAAATCTTGAGATCATTTTCCATAAATGCATTGCTCTTCACAAAATGAAGCCAACCGATCCTAATTTTGATAAATGCCTATTTGAGCTTCTTGACCTCATGCGTGCTAAAGGATATGTAATTACCATTAACAATGTCATTGTTAAAGCCATTCGCGTGCATAAATATGAACATTGTCATAATCAAAATTCTGATGAAATTCTTGTTTCTTGTGATGAGGATATTTCTTCCGACGATGACAATGTGGAGCATGGTTACTACGATGAAGATGAAGAGTTTGACATCGAGTATGAGAAGAGCATGAGGAACCTTAGTCTTATGCCAAACCTTAAAGACTACATGGACGTAAGAAAAGGAGCGGGTTCTTGATAGTAGATGCACCGATCACATGACCGGAGATAAAGACATGTTTCATGAGATCACACCAAACCATGGACCTTGAAGGTATGTGACCTTTGGATAAGGTACTTGGTATTGGTAAGGTGGTCATATCTCAGGATAGTTCCATTCAAAATGTCATGCTTGCTGAATCCCTTGGCTACGATCTTCTTTCCGTATCTATACTAGCAGACTTTGGTTTCAATGTATTATTTACGAAAGTTGACTGCCAAGTGTTTCGTAGCGACAATCATAACATGGTCTTTACTGGAATTCGCAGAGGTGATCTATACATTGTCGATTTCACTAAAAAATCCAAGCCCCGTATATGTATTTTTGCAAAATCTTCTAAAGGTTGGTTATGACATAGAAGGTTAGGACATGTTCGTACGGGTAACCTTGATAGGCTTGTCAAAGGTGATCATATTCTTGGTGTTAAAGATGTTATCTTTGACAAAGATAGACTCGGTAGTGCTTATCAAGCAGGAAAGAACGTCGGTGGAAGTCATCCCGTGAAGAACATCATGACTACAAGAAGGCCACTCGAGCTTCTTCACATGGATCTCTTTGGTCCCAATGCTTACAAGAGCCTCGGTGGAAATTCTTATGGTTTAGTCATTGTTGATGATTTTTAAAAATTCACGTGGGTATTCTTTCTTTATAATAATTCGCAGGTACAAAAGATCTTCAAGAACTTCGGTTAGAAAGCCAAAAATCAATTTGAAGTGAATATCAAGAAAATTCGGAGCAATAACGGAACGGAGTTCAAGAACACAAATGCGGATACTTTTCTTGAAGAAGAAGGTATCTCACATGAGTTCTCGGTGACGTACACCTCATCAAAATGGAGTTGTTGATAGGAAGAACCGGACTCTCATAGAGATGGCGAGAATGATGCTTGACGAATACAAGACACCAAAACACTTTTGGGCAGAAGCCGTGGAAACATCTTGTCACACCATAAACCGACTCTACTTACACAAGCTTCTCGGTAAAACGACATACGAGCTACTCACCGGTAACAAACCCCAAGTTGGATACTTCTGAGTATTCGGATCTAAGTGCTACATTCTTGATAAGCATCATCGCGCTAAATTTGCTCCTAAATCTCATGAAGGTTTCCTACTTGATTACGAATCAAACTCTCACACTTCCGTGTCTAAAGCAGCTTCACTTGAAAAGTTGAGGAGACGGTAGATGTGAAGTTTGATGAATCTAACGGTTCGCAAGTCGAACAACTGCCAAATGATGTAGGAGATAAGGAACCTTCGGAAGCCATCCAAGATCTACCTATCGGCAAGATTCGTCCCATGGAGGTGAAGGAAAGTACTTCATCAATTCAAGTGGAAGCTCCTACTTCGTGTCAAATCGAACCATAAAACGACATGGAGGCATCCACAATCGGTACACGGCATGATGAAGAAGAGGAAGAAGTACATCATGATGATCCACCTCAACCTTCCTCACCACCACCTCAAGGAGATGACACCGTCAATGACAATGTGCAACAAGATGATGATGAAGAAGCTCCACCATCCAACAGGAAAAATCTGTCACGAGTTCGAGCAAGAGTGGATAAGGATCATCCGCTGAATCAAATCTTCGGTGACATACAAACCGGGAGAATCACTCACTCTAAATCTCGTTTAGCTAACTTTTGCGAGAATTACTCTTTCATCTCTAGCATTGAGCCTTTGAAGGTAGAAGAAGCCCTTCAAGCCCCGGATTGGGCGAATGCCATGCACGAAGAGCTACACAACTTGGACAGGAATCAAGTGTGGACACTTGTTGAAAAGCCCGAAGATGAGCACAACATCATCGGTACAAGATGGGTGTTTCGGAACAAGCAAGATGAAGATGGACAAGTTGTACGCAACAAGGCGCGTCTCGTAGCCCAAGAATACATGCAAGTCGAAGGTATGGACTACGATGAGACTGATGCCCCCGTTGCTAGACTTGAAGCCATTTGTATACTTCTCACTTATGACAATCACCATGATATTATTCTTTACGAAATGGATATCAAAAGTGTGTTTCTAAATGGTGAAATTGAGGAGGAGATTTATGTCAAACAACCTCCCGGTTTTGTGAATCCAGAGAAACCTAATCATGTTTACAAACTTTGTAAAGCTTTATATGGTCTTAAACAAGCCCCTAGAGCTTGGTACAAATGCCTAACAAAATTTCTCATTGAAAAGGGTTTTGAGATTGGTAAAATTGACTCAACCTTATTCACTAAAAGATTTAATGGAGAACTATTTGTGTGCCAAATATATGTGGATGACATTATCTTTAGTTCTACTAACCCACATTTTAGTGAGAAATTTGGAAAGTTGATGTCACAGAAATATGAGATGTCAATGATGTGCGAGATGAAATTCTTCCTTGTATTGCAAATCAAACAATCGAGAGAAGGTATGTTTACCTCTCAAACCAAGTACACCAAGGACTTAATCAGGAAGTTCAATATGCAAGAGTGCAAAGGTATGAGAACCCCCATGCCTACTAGTGGACATGTTGACCTCACTAAGGAGGACAAACCGGTTGATCAAAGAGTTTATCGATCAATAATTGGTTCATTGCTATATCTACGTGCCTCCCGTTCTAACATCATTTTGAGTGTTTGCATGTGTGTTTGATACCAAGCGGCACCCAAAGAGTGTCATCTATTGGCTGTTAAAAGAATCGTGAGATACCTGATACATACACCAAACTTTGGCATATGGTATCCCAAAGGATCTTCTTTTAATCTTGTTGGCTATTCCGACTCGGACTATGCCAGAGACAAGGTTGATAGAAAATCCACCTCGGGTACATGTCAATTTCTTGGTAGATCTCTTGTGTCTTGGTCATCCAAGAAACAAAACTTGGTATCTTTATCTACTGCCAAAGCTGAATATATAGTTGTCGGATCATGATGTGCACAATTACTATTGATGACTCAAACTCTTAAGGATTATGGCATTCATGTTAGAAATGTTCCATTATTGTGTGACAATGAAAGTGCTATTAAAATTTCCTATAATCATGTGCAACATTCACGAACAAAACATATTCAAGTGGGACATCATATCATTCGTGATCATGTTTTGTCATTTGAGGAGTCAGTTGAACATCATTGATGCTTCAAACTTGAGCTAGACTCACTCGAACGCATGCAAGGGCATGAGCTTGATTGTCTATTCCTTGATGCCATTGGATTTACACTATCTTATAGCTTGGAAACTATGCTCCCTTGTATTGCATATAACATTTTGTAGGTGCTTGTAAGAACTACACTTCACAATATTGCCATCAACTCACATCAAAAACAATCTTGACATAGCCAAGTATCAACAATCCCTTCTTCGGAGATGGAGGAAGAAGCCAACAAAATCATATCCTTGACAATTATATGGTAATGAATTCACTCATGTCATTTGGATATATTATGTTCTTCCTTGCATGACTAACCATTGTAGGTGAAAAGTGAACTAAAATGACAAGGATAGCTCCCAACTCAAGATGATCTTCATCAACTTTGAGCATCCACGACAAGTTCACCTACATGCCATCACTAGTGGAAAACGGGCCTTTGGCCTGGACCCTTTAGTCCCGGCCTCCCTCTCGGCCGGGACTAAAGGCCCGGCCACGTCGCCCCAAATCGCAATGCCGCTCACGAGGCTTTGGTCCCGGCCCGTAAGGAGCCTTTAGTCCCGGTTTGTGTCTCAAACCGGGACTAAAGGGCTACGCGGTGTGCAGCCCGCATTTGCGCCACCTTTAGTCCCGGTTTGTGTCTCAAACCGGGACTAAAGTCCTCTGCCTATATATATATTGGCCACAGCCCCCCTCTCCCCTCTTCCTTGCATTTTTCTTGGATGGAAGAGTGTGGGTGTGTGCTAGCTCTCCATTTTTCTTGGATGCACTAGAGGTGTTTGTTGAAATGTGTGTTAGAGCGATGCCGCTTCAGTTCACCGAACACAACTACGATATGAGATGCCCGAGCCATGCTTAAACCTCTTCCTCTTTATTTCTACTTATTCTAAAAGGTTACAACTATATTTCCTCGTTTAGACCATGCGGTACTAATTTTTAGGATCGTGATTGTATTTGATATACTGTCGTATAACGCAGATGAGCCATCCATGGATGTACGGTAATCGACGCACAGCCGCTTACAGAGAAGGCGTGCATTCTTTTCGAGATGCAGCCGATGCGAACAAGCATGGTGGTGGCTATATGTTTTGTCCATGTGTTGAATGTCGGAATGAGAAGGATTACACTTCCTCAAGAGTCATTCAGAGCCACCTGCTTCGGTCCGGTTTTATGTCGGGCTATAATATTTGGACCAAGCATGGAGAAAGAGGGGTTATGATGGAAGACGACGATGAAGAAGAAGAGAACGATGATGACAACTACCGATCTATGTTCCCTGAGTATGCTGATACCGCAATGGAAGACAATGAAGAAGAAGATCAAGATGAAGAACGGGAACCAGATGAGCCCGCTGATGATCTTGGCCGGGACACAGAAAAGGAGAGGTTGCAGTTCGAGCAGATGTTACAGGACCACAACAAATTGTTGTATCCAACTTGTGAAGATGGCCAGAAGAAGCTGGGTAGCACACTGGAATTGCTGAAGTGGAAGGCAGAGACCGGTGTGACTGACTCGTCATTCGAAAAGTTGCTGGTACTGATGAAGAAGATGCTTCCAAGAAAGAACGAATTGCCCACCAGCACGTATGAAGCAAAGAAGCTTGTCTGCCCTCTAGGATTAGACGTGCAGAAGATACATGCATGCCCTAACGACTGCATCCTCTACCGCGGTGAGAAGTACGAGAATATGGATAAATGCCCGGTATGCACTGCATTGCGGTATAAGATCAGAAAAGATGACCCTGGTGATATTGAGGGCGAGCCACCCAGGAAGAGGGTTCCTGCCAAGGTGATGTGGGATGCTCCTATAATACCACGGTTGAAACGTCTGTTCAGAAATAAAGATCATGCGATGTTGTTGCGATGGCACATGGAAGATCGTATGAAAGACGATAAGTTGAGGCACACCGCTGATGGTCGGCAGTGGAGAAAAATCGAGAGAGAGTTCCCGAGATTTGCAGCTGACGCAAGGAACTTATGGTTTGGTCTTTGTACAGATGGCATGAATCCTTTTGGGGAGCAGAGTTGCAGTCACAGCACCTGGCCCATTACTCTATGTATCTACCACCTTCCTCCTTGGTTGTGCATGAAGCGGAAGTTCATTATGATGCCAGTGCTTATCCAAGGTCCAAAGCAACCCGGCAACGATATTGATGTGTACCTAAGGCCATTAGTTGATGAACTTTTACAGCTGTGGGCCGAACTAGGTGTACGTGTGTGGGACGAGCACAAACAAGAGGAATTTGACCTTCGAGCGTTGCTTTTCGTAACCATCAATGATTGGCCTGCTCTTAGTAACATTTCAAGATAGTCAAAAAAGGGATACAATGCATGCACACACTGTTTGGATCAGACAGAAAGTATATATCTGGACAAATGTAGGAAGAATGTGTACACGTACAATCGTCGTTTTCTTCTTCCCAAGGATCCCCTAAAGAAAAAAAGGCAAGCATTTCAATGGCAAGGTACAACCCCGGGGGAAGCCTGTCATCCGTACTGGTGCTGAAGTATTTGATATGGTCAAAGATTTAAAAGTAATCTTTGGAAAGGGTCCTGGCAGCCAACCTGTTCCTAACGGCCCTGATAAGCGCGTACCCATGTGGAAGAAGAAATCTATATTTTGGGAGCTACCCTACTGGGAAGTCCATGAGGTCCGCTCGGCAATCGACGTGATGCACCTGACGAAGAATCTCTGCGTGAATATTCTAGGCTTCCTGGGCTTGTATGGGAAGTCAAAAGATACACTGGAAGCACGGGAGGACCAGGAAAGGAAGAGATGGCATGCATCTAGTGCAGTTTCAAGGGCGTGCCAGCTACGCTCTTACTAAGGAAGAGAAGGAAATCTTCTTTGAAGTCCTTTTCAGTATCAAGGTCTCGACTGGCTTCTCGTCGAATATAAAGGAAATCGTAAATATGAAAGACAAAAAATTCCAAAACCTAAAGTCTCATGACTGCCACGTGCTTATGACGCAATTGCTTCCGGTTGCATTGAGGGGAATTCTACCGGAAAATGTTCGCCAGGCAATTGTGAAGGTATGTGCATTCCTCAATGCAATTTCTCAGAAGGTAATCGATCGAGAAAGTCTATCAGGGTTACAGATTGATGTGGTCCAATGTCTGGTCAGCTTTGAGTTGTTGTTCACCCCATCCTTCTTCAATAAAATGACACACCTCCTAGTTCACCTAGTCGAAGAGATTAGAATTCTCGGTCCTGTGTTTCTACACAATATGTTCCCCTTCAAGAGGTTCATGGGAGTCTTAAAGAAATATGTTCGTAACTGTGCTAGGCCAGAAGGAAGCATCTCCAAGGGCTATGGAATAGAGGAGGTCATTGAGTTTTGTGTGGACTTTCTTCCTGACCTTAAGCCGATTGGTGTTCCTGAATCTCGGTATGAGGGTAGCTGACAGGAAAAGGCACACTAGGAAGGAAAGCAAAAGTATGTTTGGACGGGTATTCTTTCTCTCAAGCACACTACAGAGTTCTACACAATTCCACCGTGGTGGCTCCGTATATCGTGAGACACAAGAATATTCTACGCTCCGAAAACCCGGAGAAGGCTGACTCTTGGATTAAAGGGGAACACGAGAAGACTTTCGGTAGTTGGTTGCAGACACATCTCATGAATGACGACACCGTTGGAGATCAGCTGTACTGTTTGGCCAAGCCACCATCTTCGACTATATGTACTTTCCAAGGGTATGAGATAAATGGGAATACATTTTACACGGTTGCCCAAAATAAAAAGAGCACCAACCAAAATAGTGGTGTCCGCTTTGATGCAACAGACGAGAATGGGCACTATTTGGAAACATATTACGGGTACATAGAGGAGATGCGGGAACTTGACTATGGACCTACTTTTAAGATCCCTTTGTTTCGGTGCAAATGGGTGAAGCTGACAGGAGGCGGGGTAGTTGTAGACCAAAAGTACGGCATGACAATAGTGGATCTCAACAATCTTGCGTACATGGACGAACCATTTGTTCTAGCCAATGATGTCGCTCAGGTTTTCTATGTGAAGGACATGTCTACAAAAACGAGAAAAAGACATCAGCAAAAGAAGATATCGTCCGATGAGCCAAAACGCCACATAGTTCTTTCAGGGAAAAGAAACATCGTGGGAGTAGATGACAAGACAGACATGTCAGTAGATTATAATAAGTTTCATGAAATTCCGCCCTTCAAAGTGAAAGCTGACCCAAGCATCCTAGTGAATGATGAAGATTCTCCATGGCTACGACCCAGAAGAAAACAGAAATAATAGATAGGAATATTGGTGCAATAAGGTAATAATGTATTAAACCTTTTACGTTATGCATGTATGGAATGTACTAAACCTTTTAGTTTTGAATTATTTATTCAATTTCAAACACTTTTCATTTTCATAGTTTTGTCAAATTCTCAAATATGCAAAAAGAATTTTAATAAACCTTTGTAAGAGATGAGTTCTCGTTCGAAACGCTGATACTTCGTGAGAGATTGTCCGTTTTGTCGTACCCCTCTCAACTTTTTAACACATGCTATGTGGGTGAAATGATGATAGCATGCCAACTTTAAACATTTTTAGAGTTCATTTGTAGTGCTTTTCAATTTTAGAGTCAACTAGCTCAAAAAAATAAGTAAATGCACAAATAATAACAAATGAAGTCAGAAATTGTTGAAATTTTGTGATGTGCCTTTGAATGGTGCATTTTGAACACACAAAAAGTATGGAGTTCAAATAAGTTCAAAAAAATGAAATCCCTTTGTAAGAGATGAGTTCTCGTTCAAAACGCTCATACTTCGAGAGAGATTGTCCGTTTTGTACACGAAGTGCATCCAGTTTTTGTCGTAGCCCTCTCAACTTTTTCACAGATGCTATGTGGGTGAAATGATGATAGCATGCCAACTTTCAACATTTTCAGAGTTCATTCGTAGTGCTTTTCAATTTTAGGGTCAACTAGCTCAAAACAAATAAGTAAATGCACGAAAAATACCAAATGAAGTCATAAATTGTTGAAATTTTGTGATGTGCCTTTGAATGGTGCATTTTGAACACACAAAAAGTATGGAGTTCAAATAAGTTCAAAAAAATGAAATCCCTTTGTAAGAGATGAGTTCTCGTTCGAAACGCTCATACTTCGCGAGAGATTGTCCGTTTTGTACACGAAGTGCATCCAGTTTTTGTCGTAGCCCTCTCAACTTTTTAACACATGCTATTTGGTTGAAATGATGATAGCATGCCAACTTTCAACATTTTCAGAGTTCATTTGTAGTGCTTTTCAATTTTAGGGTCAACTAGCTCAAAAAAAATAAGTAAATGCACGAAAAATACCAAATGAAGTCAGATATTGTTGAAATTTTGTGATGTGCCTTTGAATGGTGCACTTTGAACACACAAAAAGTATGGAGTTAAAATAAGTTCAAAAAATGAAATCCCTTTGTAAGAGATGAGTTCTCGTTCGAAACGCTGATACTTCGAGAGAGATTGTCCGTTTTGTACACGAAGTGCATCCAGTTTTTGTCGTATCCCTCTCAACTTTTGAACACATGTTATGTGGTTGAAATGACGATAGCATGCCAACTTTCAACATTTTCAGAGTTCATTTGTAGTGCTTTTCAATTTTAGGGTCAACTAGTTCAAAAAAAATAAGTAAATGCACGAAAAATACCAAATGAAGTCAGAAATTGTTGAACTTTTGTGATGTGCCTTTGAATGGTGCATTTTGAACACAAAAAAATTATGGAGTTCAAATAAGTTCAAAAAAATGAAATCCCTTTGTAAGAGATGAGTTCTCGTTTGAAACGCTAATACTTCGAGAGAGATTGTCCGTTTTGTACACGAAGTGCATCCAGTTTTTGTCTTATCCCTCTCAACTTTTTAACACATGCTATGTGGGTGAAATGATGATAGCATGCCAACTTTCAACATTTTCAGAGTTCATTTGTAGTGCCTTTCAATTTTATGGTCAACTAGCTCAAAAAAATAAGTAAATGCACGAAAAATACCAAATGAAGTCAGAAATTGTTGAAATTTAGTGGTGTGCCTTTGAATGGTGCATTTCGAACACACAAAAAGTATGGAGTTCAAATAATTTCAAAAAAATGAAATCCCTTTGTAAGAGATGAGTTCTCGTTCGAAACGCTCATACTTCAAGAGAGATTGTCCGTTTTGTACACGAAGTGCATCTAGTTTTTGTCGTAGCCCTCTCAACTTTTCAACACTTGTTATGTGGATGAAATGATGATAGCATGCCAACTTTTAACATTTTCAGAGTTCATTTGTAGTGCTTTTCAATATTAGGGTCAACTACCTCAAAAAAATAAGTAAATGCACGAAAAATACCAAATGAAGTCAGAAATTGTTAAAATTTTGTTATGTGCCTTTGAATGGTGCATTTTGAATACACAAAAAGTATGGAGTTCAAAAAGTTCAAAAAATGAAATCCCTTTGTCAGAGATAAGTTCTCGTTCGAAACGCTGATACTTCGAGAGAGATTGTTCGTTTTGTACACGAAGTGCATCCAGTTTTTGTCGTAGCCCTTTCAACTTTTTATCACATGCTATGTGGGTGAAATGATGATAGCATGCCAACTTTTAACATTTTCAGAGTTCATTTGTAGTGCTTTTCAATTTTAGGGTCAACTAGCTCAAAAAAAAATAAGTAAATGCACGAAAAATACCAAATGACGTTAGAAATTGTTGAAATTTTGTGATGTGCCTTTGAATGGTGCATTTTGAACACGCAAAAAGTATGGAGTTCAAATAAGTTCAAAAAAATTAAATCCCTTTGTAAGAGATGAGTTCTCGTTCGAAACGTTGTTACTTCGAGAGAGATTGTCCGTTTTGTACACGAAGTGCATCCAATTTTTGTCGTAGCCCTCTCAACTTTTTAACGCAAGCTATGTGGGTGAAATAATGATAGCATGCCAACTTTCAACATTTTCAGAGTTCATTTGTAGTGCTTTTCAATTTTAGGGTCAACTAGCTAAAAAAAATAAGTAAATGCACGAAAAATACCAAATGAAGTGAGAAATTGTTGAAATTTTGTGATGTGCCTTTGAATGCTGCATTTTGAACACACAAAAAGTATGGAGTTCAAATAAGTTCAAAAAAATGAAATCCCTTTGTAATAGATGTGTTCTCCTTCGAAACCTTGATACATCGTTTAATTGAAAATAACAAAATAGTATAAAGTTTGGATAGTAAAAATAATTAATTTTGAAAATATAAAATAGTTTTGAATTATTTATTCAATTTCAAACACTTTTCATTATCATAGTTTTGTCAAATTCTCAAATATGCAAAGAGAATTTTAATAAAAGTAGTTTTTAATTGAATATAACAAAATAGTTAATAGTTTGGATAGTCAAAATAATTAATTTTGAAAATAGAAAATAGTTTTGAATTATTTATTAAATTTCGAACACTTTTCATTTTCATAGTTTTGTCAAATTCTCAAATATGCAAAAAGAATTTTAATAAACATAGTTTTTAGTTGAAAATAATAAAATAGTTAATAGTTTGGATAGTCAAAATAATTAATTTTGAAAATAGGAAATAGTTTTGAATTATTTATTCAATTTCAAACACTTTTCATTATCATAGTTTTGTCAAATTCTCAAATATGCAAAAAGAATTTTAATAAACATAGTTTTTAATTGAAAATAACAAAATAGTTAATAGTTTGGATAGTCAAAATAATTAATTTTGAAAATAGGAAATAGATTTGAATTATTTATTCAATTTCAAACACTTTTCATTTTCATAGTTTTTTCAAATTCTCAAATATGCAAAAAAAATAAATAAACATAGTTTTTAATTGAAAATAACAAAATAGTTAATAGTTTGGATACTCAAAATAATTAATTTTGAAAATAGAAAATAGTTTTGAATTATTTATTCAATTTCAAACACTTTTCTTTTTCATAGTTTTGTCAAATTCTCAAATATGCAAAAAGAATTTTTAATAAACATAGTTTTTAATTGAAAATAACAAAATAGTTAATAGTTTGGATAGTCAAAATAATTAATTTTGAAAATAGAAACAAATTGAAACTATGTGAGAATTTATAGAGAAAGTTCAACCTAAATTCAAAGTGACCTCACTTTGAATTCAGGTTGAATTATCTGCATAATTTCGAATATAGTTTCAATTTTTAAATTTAGAGTCTGTTTAGGCCCGTGAGCTTGCTTTAGAGAGGAGCTCGATGGAGATGCTGCGACGGGGCTTATAAACTAGTGTCAGTGCCCCTCGCTGGGCGAGGTGGGACTAAACTTATCGTGCAGCCAGCGGAGGGGCTTTAGTCCCGGGTGGAGCCACGACCCGGGACTAAAGCCCCTCGCCTGCCGCCTGCCGAAAAGGGGTCTTTAGCCCCGGGTCGTGGCTAGACCCGGGACTAAAGGGTGTCTTTAGTCCCGGCTCGAGCCCCGACCCGGGACTAAAGGCCCGTGCTTCCCGCCTTTTGGTCTGCCGAAAAAGGGTCTTTAGTCTCGGGTCGTGGCTCCACCCGGGACTAAAGGGTGTCTTTAGTCCCGACTCGAGCCCCGACCCGGCTTAAGATTACGAGCCCAGTCTACAAAGTTGCTTCCATCATCTTTCAACTTAGCTTTCTCTAGGAACGTATTAAAATTCAGGGTGACTGTCGCGTGAGCCATGATCTACAACACAAATATATTCAAAGTGGACTTAGACTATGTTCAAGATAATTAGAGTTTAACTTAATCAAATTATTCGCTAAACTCCCACTCAAAAAGTACATCTCTCTAGTCATTTGAGTGGTTCATGATCCACTTACACTAGCTCAAGTCCGATCATCACGTGAGTTGAGTATAGTTTCAGTGGTAAGCATCCCTATGCTAATCATATCATCTATATGATTCATGATCGACCTTTCGGTCTCATGTCTTCCGAGGCCATGTCTGCACATGCTAGGCTCGTCAAGCTTAACCCGAGTGTTCCGCGTGCGCAACTGTTTTGCACCCGTTGTATGTGAACGTTGAGTCTATCACACCCGATCATCACGTGGTGTCTCGAAACGACGAACTGTAGCAACGGTGCATAGTCGGGGAGAACACAATTTCGTCTTGAAATTTTAGTGAGAGATCACCTCATAATGCTACCGTCGTTCTAAGCAGAATAAGGTGCATAAAAGGATTAACATCACATGCAATTCATAAGTGACATGATATGGCCATCATTACGTGCTTCTTAATCTCCATCACCAAAGCACCGGCACGATCTTCTTGTCACCGGCACCACACCATGATCTCCATCAACGTGTCGCCATCGGGGTTGTCGTGCTACTCATGCTATTACTACTAAAGCTACATCCTAGCAAAATAGTAAACGCATCTGCAAGCACAAACATTAGTATAAAGACAACACTATGGCTCCTGCCGGTTGCCGTACCATCGACGTGCAAGTCGATATTATCTATTACAACATGATCATCTCATACATCCAATATATCACATCACATCGTTGGCCATATCACATCACAAGCATACCCTGCAAAAACAAGTTAGACGTCCTCTAATTTTGTTGTTGCATGTTTAACGTGGTGACCATGGGTATCTAGTAGGATCGCATCTTACTTACGCAAACACCACAACGGAGATATATGAGTTGCTATTTAACCTCATCCAAGGACCTCCTCGGTCAAATCCGATTCAACTAAAGTTGGAGAAACCGACACTTGCCAGTCATCTTTGAGCAACGGGGTTACTCGTAGCGATGAAACCAGTCTCTCGTAAGCGTACGAGTAATGTCGGTCCAAGCCGCTTCAATCCAACAATACCGCGGAATCAAGAAAAGACTAAGGAGGGCAGCAAAACGCACATCACCGCCCACAAAAACTTTTGTGTTCTACTCGAGAAGACATCTACGCATGAACCTAGCTCATGATGCCACTGTTGGAGAACGTCGCATGGGAAACAAAAAATTTCCTAC
The DNA here is from genome assembly GCF_904849725.1 of Hordeum vulgare subsp. vulgare. Lineage (NCBI taxonomy): Eukaryota > Viridiplantae > Streptophyta > Magnoliopsida > Poales > Poaceae > Hordeum > Hordeum vulgare. Next base: position 585,486,799 of record NC_058520.1, on the reverse strand, counting down.
GCGCACGAAGACCTATCATGGTGATGTCCATCTACGAGAGGGGATGAGTGATCTACGTACCCTTGTAGACCGTACAGCAGAAGCGTTAGTGAACGCGGTTGATGTAGTGGAACGTCCTCACGTCCCTCGATCCGCCCCGCGAACTATCCCGCGATCAGTCCCACGATCTAGTGCCGAACGGACGGCACCTCCGCGTTCAGCACACGTACAGCTCGACGATGATCTCGGCCTTCTTGATCCAGCAAGAGAGACGGATAGGTAGAAGAGTTCTCCGGCAGCGTGACGGCGCTCCGGAGGTTAGTGATGATGTCGTCTCAGCAGGGCTCCGCCCGAGCTCCGCAGAAACGCGATCTAGAGGAAAAACCGTGGAGGTATGTGGTCGGGCTGCCGTGGAAAAGTCGTCTCAAATCAGCCCTAAAACCTCCGTATATATAGATGGGAGAGGGGGGACCTTGCCTTGGGGCTCAAGGAGCCCCAAGGGGGTCGGCCGAGCCAACGGGGGGAAGGACTCCCCCCCAAACCGAGTCCTACTTGGTTTGGTGGGTGGAGTCCTTCTTTCCTTTCCCACCTCCTCCTTTTTTTCTTTTCTCTTTGATTTTTCTTCCAATGTGCATAGGGCCCTTTTGGGCTGTCCCACCAGCCCACTAAGGGCTGGTGCGCCACCCTCAAGGCCTATGGGCTTCCCGGGGTGGGTTGCCCCCCCCCCCCCCCCGGTGAACTCCCAGAACCCATTCGTCATTCCCGGTACATTCCCGGTAACTCCGAAAACCTTCCGGTAATCAAATGAGGTCATCCTATATAACTCAAATACGCATAAAACAACGTCGAACCTTAAGTGTGTAGACCCTGCGGGTTCGAGAACTATGTAGACATGACCCGAGAGACTCCTCGGTCAATATCCAATAGCGGGACCAGGATGCCCATATTGGATCCTACATATTCTATGAAGATCTTATCGTTTGAACCTCAGTGCCAAGGATTCATATAATCCCGTATGTCATTCCCTTTGTCCTTCGGTATGTTACTTGCCCGAGATTCGATCGTCACTATCCGCATACCTATTTCAATCTCGTTTACCGGCAAGTCTCTTTACTCATTCCGTAATACAAGATCCCGCAACTTACACTAAGTTACATTGATTGCAAGGCTTGTGTGTGATGTTGTATTACCGAGTGGGCCCCGAGATACCTCTCCATCACACGGAGTGACAAATCCCAGTCTTGATCCATACTAACTCAACGAACACCTTCGGACATACCTGTAGAGCATCTTTATAGTCACCCAGTTACATTGCGACGTTTGATACACACAAAGTATTCCTCCGGTGTTAATGAGTTATATGATCTCATGGTCATAGGAACAAATACTTGACACGCAGAAAATAGTAGCAACAAAATGACACGATCAACATGCTACGTCTATTAGTTTGGGTCTAGTCCATCACGTGATTCTCCTAATGACGTGATCCAGTTATCAAGCAACAACACCTTGTTCATAATCAGAAGACACTGACTATCTTTGATCAACTGGCTAGCCAACTAGAGGCTTGCTAGGGACAGTGTTTTGTCTATGTATCCACACATGTAAATGAGTCTTCATTCAATACAATTATAGCATGGATAATAAACGATTATCTTGATACAGGAATTATAATAATAACTATATTTATTATTGCCTCTAGGGCATAATTCCAACATAAAAAGGGTCTTCCGAGGATGACCGCCATGGCATCGTCCTCGGGAATATCCAAGATAACAAAGTCTGTTAAGATAGCGGTGTTAGCAACCACAACAGGCACATCCTCGCAAATGCCGATAGGGAAACCAGTTGATTTGTCGGCCATTTGCAGAGAGATTTTAGTGGGTGTCAACTTATCCAGGTCAAGTCTACGATAAATAGAGAGAGATACATAACACTAACACCGGCTCCAAGGTCGCATAACGCAGTTCTAACGTAGTTGCCTTTAATGGAGCAAGGTATAGTGGGCACACCGGGGTCACCTAGTTTCTTAGGAGTTCCACCCTTGAAGGTATAATTGGCAAGCATGGCAGAGATCTCAAGATCAGGTATCCTCCTCTTATTAGTCACAATATCTTTCATGAACTTAGCATACGGAGACATCTTGAGCATATCTGTCAAACGCATTTGCAGAAAGACAGGTCTGATCATTTCAACAAAGCGCTCAAAATCCTCATCATCCTTTTTCTTGGATGGTTTGGGAGGAAAGGGCATAGGTTTCTAAACCCATGGTTCCCTTTCTTTACCATGCTTCCTAGAAGTGAAGTCATTCTTATCGTATCTCTTATTCTTAGGCTGTGGGTTATCAAGATCGGGTTCAATCTCCACATCCTTTTCATTGCTAGGTTGAGCATCTTCATGAACATCACTATTGATATCATCATTAAGCTCATATTCATCACCAGATTGTGTTTCAGCATCAGAGACAGAGGCATCGTTTGGACTCTCAGGTGTATCGCCAACAGGGTTGCTAGCGTGCAGGTTCCTGTCATCTTTCTTCTTCTTTCTAGGATGACTAGGTGCATCAGTGCTAACTCCTTGAGAATCTTGTTCAATTCTCTTCGGATGACCCTCAGGATACAAGGGTTCCTGGGTCATTCTACCGCCTCTAGTGACGACTCTGACGGAATTGCCATTCAACTCATTGAGCAAGTCATTCTGAGCTTTAAGTACTTGTTCTACCTGAGTAGTAACCATAGAAGCATGTTCACTCAGAAGTTTAAGATCATTGACATTTCTGTCCACACAAGCACTTAAATGACTAAGCATACGAGCATTCTTTTCCAATTGTCCGCTAACATAATCATTGAAGCTTTGTTGTTTGGCAACAAAGTTATCAAATTCATCCAGGCATAAGCTAGCAGGTTTATCAAAAGGAATATCACTCTCATCAAACCTACGCAGAGAATTTACTTCTACTACCTGTATCGGGTTATCGAGACCATGGATCTCTTCGATAGGTGGTAGGTTTTTGACATCTTCAGATTTAATGCCTTTCTCTCGCATATATTTCTTGGCTTCTTGCATATCTTCGGGACTGAGGAATAGAATACCTCTTTTCTTCGGAGTTGGCTTAGGAGGTGGTTCGGGAATAGTCCAAGCATACTCATTGCACAAGATGTTATTCCGTGCAATCTCAGCTTGTTCTATGGTTCGTTCCCTAAAAACACTACCGGCACAACTATCTAGGTGGTCTTTCGAAGCATCAGTAGGTCCATTATAGAAGATATCAAGTATTTCATTCTTCTCAAGAGGGTGATCAGGCAAAGCATTCAGTAGCTGGACGAGCCTCCCCCAAGCTTGTGGGAGACTCTCTTCTTCAGCTTGAGCAAAGTTGTATATTTCCTGCAAGGCAGCTTGCTTCTTATGGGCAGGGAAATATTTTTCAGAGAAGTAGTAGACCATATCCTGGGGATTACGCACACAACCAGGAGCAAGAGAAGTGAACCGAGTCTTAGCATCATCCTTTAGCGAGAAAGGAAACAGCTTGAGCATGTAGTAGTGGTGGATCTTTTCCTCACTAGTGAATAGGGTGGCTATATCGTGCAGTTTGGTAAGATGGGCTACAACCGTTTCAGACTCATAACCGTGAAAAGGATCAGATTCGACCAGAGTGATTAACTCAGGGTCGACAGAGAATTCATAATCCTTATCGGTCACAAAGATAGGCGAAGTAGCAAACTTCAGGTCGTATTTCATCCTAGCGTACAGAGATTTTTCTTTCCACCTGCGCAGAAGTTTCTCAACATCATAGCTATCATCAAGCACAGGCGACATATCAAGATTTCTAGCAGGAGGCGAAGTTGCAAACTTACTCAAAACTGAAGGTGAATCAAGTGCAGAGCTAGACGGCGGTTCCTTACCTCTCCTCGTAGTGGAAGGCAAGATTTTAGTTCTTGGATCTTTCGGATTCCTCATAGTGATCAGCAGACGTCAATCCCAAGTGACTCAGAGAATATAGTTGTGCTTCCCCGGCAACGGCGCCAGAAAAAGCCTTCGTTGATGGGATGTTAGTGCCACTTACCTAGCCTCCTCGGCAACGGCGCCAGAAAAAACCTTGATGGCCCACAAGCGTATGGGATCGCAGCAGTTTTCGAGGGTAGAGTATTCAGCCCAAATTTGTTGGTTCGCCAAAGAAGAAGCGAAAGAATATTCTCAAGTATTAGCAGCTGAGTTTGTCAGATTCAACCACACGTGAAAGAAGCAAAGTATCAGTAGCAAAGTAGTATAATAGCAACGGTGCCAGAAACGATATGTTGACAAGGCAGACTATTCCTAACTGTTGTATCAATGGCGCCAGAAGGTTGCACGTGGACGGGAAATATTCTTCCCGGCAACGGTGTCGGAAAAGGTCTTGCAACAAGTAACAGCAAGGTAGCAAGGAACAACAGTAGCAGTGGCAGCAGAGTAACAGCAGTAGCAACAGTAGTAGCAAAGTGGCCCAATCCTTTTTGTAGCAAGGGACAAGCCTAGACAAAGTAACGTAGCGAGGACCAGTAGTAAAAGACTCATAGGCAGTGGATCGGTGATGGATGAGTATGACGGATGTGATTCATCATGTAACAGCTATAACACAAAGAGATAAGTAACTAGCTCCCGTTCGTCAATCTAATGTAGGCATGTATTCCGTATGTAGTCATACGAGCTTAGGGAAAAGAACTTGCATGACATCTATTGTCCATCCCTCCCGTGGCAGCGGGGTCCTAATGGAAACTACGGGATATTAAGGTTCTCCTTTTAATAAAGAACCGGACCAAAGCATTAACACGTGATGAATACATGAACTCCTCACACTATGGTCATCTCCGGGAGTGGTTCCGGCTATTGTCACTCCGGGGTTGCCAAGTCATAACACATAGTAGGTGACTACAACTTGCAAGATAGGATCTAAAACACACATATATTGGCGACAACATAATAGGTTCAGATCTGAAATCATGGCACTCGGGCCCTAGTGACAAGCATTAAGCATAGCCAAGTAGTAGCAACATCAATCGAGAACATAGTGGTTACTAGGGATCAATCCCCGTCAAAAACTAACTCGATTACATGATAGATCTCATCCAACTCATCACCGTCCAGCAAGCCTACAATGAGATTACTCACGAACGATGAAGAGCATCATGGAATTGTCGATGGAGAAAGGTTGATGATGACGATGGCGAAGATTTCCCCTCTCCGGAGCCCGAAACGGACTCCAGATCTGCCCTCCAGATGAAGAACAGGATGTGGCGGCGCCTTCGTATCGCAAAACGTGATGAAACCTTCTCTCTGACTTTTTTTCCGGGCGAAACGAAAGATATAGAGCTGAGTTTGGGGGCGGTGGAGCCACGTGGGCCCCACAAGCCCTCACGGCGTGGCCAGGGGGGTGGCCGCGGCCTGTGGGCTTGTGGCCCACTGGTCCACCTCCTCCGGTGGATCTTTGCGCAGGTATTTTTGTTTTATTCCAGAAAAAATCTCCGTAAATTTTCAGGACATTCCGAGAACTTCTATTTCCGCGCAAAAACAACACCATGGCAATTCTGCTGAAAACAGCGTTAGTCCGGGTTACTTCCATTCAAATCATGCAAGTTAGAGTCCAAAACAAGGGCAAAAGAGTTCGTAAAAGTAGATACGGCGGAGATGTATCATCGACCTGAGCCACAATGCGATCCATGGCAGCATCCCGGCGCAGATCGCGAGCGGCGCCAACCTGCACTTCTTCGACGTGAGCTACAACAGGCTATGCGGCCCCTTGCCCATCGGCGGGAACATGGCGAGGTTCGACCTTTACAACTTTTCGCACAACAAGTGCCTCTGCGGTGCTCCCCTCCCTCCATGCAAGAAGTAGATGTCCGCTGGACATGAAACATTATCAGGTGGGTTTGGCAGAATAATGCTACTACGTATCTCTATATCGATCAATTCGACTAATGTCTCCCTGGGTTAAGACTTGTGCTCAAATAAAGTCAAGATGGTTATCCGTGGCTGTGAAGTTGTCAGCTAGATTTATCACATCCTCTGTTTCAACTGTCTGACATCATGATTCATCTGCTGTAGTGCAAAGATCCTTGATGGTTTGACCAAGGTCAAGTTAATTTCCTTTATTTTCCTGCAATAGATATATGTAAGTTGACTAAATTTGCAATTTGAATAATTCAATTTTGTGCGAGGGGGGGTGGTTGGAGAGAAGAAAGATGAAGCGAGAAGCAAGAAGGACGACCTTGTATTAATGACTCAGAAAACCGACTTTCCCAAAACGATATTAACGCGACTTAGACTAGCCACAATCAGAGGCAGAACCGTGATTTCTCAAAGCCTAGGGCTAAACCTAAGCACTTATAAAAATGGCAAATACCACTACCTAAAAATTCCAAACACCATTCACAACAATAAGAACATATTGTACCATTATCATAAAATGCACAAGGCCTTTCTCGGTGTTTCACCGTTTACAAGTACTAAGTATGCCACATAGGTAAAAAGATGATGTTGCTAACAATTAAAGAGGAGAGAGAGCATTATGATGACCCAAAAAGAAACTATGCTAAGCGTGTGGATCTATACAAAATGACTATCAACCAATATATGAAAAAGTTTAGTTATTAAACAATCTCATAAAGAAAACTTAGCATCAAAAGTAAGCACCTATGCATTGAAGATACTAATTGTTAAGATTTTTAATGCACTTAGTACCCAATCTAAGCACTGATGTATTAAAAGAAGCCTGATTGTAGTAGCATTATTGGTTGCAGGCTGGTTGGATGTTGCTTAAAATTGTGTAGGGCCTCTTCATCTGGGGTTTATATTTTTTTCTATTAACAAATACCAATGAATTGACTAACCCAATTCAATTAACATCAGCAATCCATTGATTTTGGCTGATAACATGGGAATTATGGTGGAAAATTCGATAATACGGAAGACTTAACATTACCTGCTGCTGACGGTTGTGGATATAGACTGATGGAGCAGCCGGCTGTGGAGAAAGAGTAACCAATGACTGGAGAGGGGCTTCTCCAACAAGCTTAGAGATCAGAGATTCAGAGCGCCAGCCGCCTGGGTGTGCGTCTGGTGGAGTCGATTGAGCAATCGGCGGCTCAGTGTCCATGACGTCTTTTATCCGATCTAGCGAGACAAGGGGGAGCTCAATGGCTCAAATCAACCGTGTGTGATGGCGATCCGATTTGGTCAAGCCCTAGCGATTCCTTTGAGTGTTCGTGCTAACTACTAACTGGGTTTGGGCGAAAAAAATTAGGCAACTTGGGTGAGGAGAACTGACAATGGAAGGGAGAGCTTGGGTTGTACATAGGCTAAGTGCATGTCCGGTTGCGCTCAAATGACTGGGGTTGGGCCTATATTAGTCTACAAAATTGGACAGATTCTGCTGGATGTATAACCTACTAGTTGGGCCACGACTGGGGCTATAGCCCCAGTTGCCCCAGGTCCAATTTCGCCCCACGCCACAATAGAGAGTAACATAGAATAGTAAGATGCATATGTTACTATGCTAGTCGATCTAAGTTACTACCTCTATATATAGTGTGTAGTGAAAGCTCATATGCCCCCTTGGTGGTTTTGATAATTAATGACAGCATACATTGTCTCTTGGACTAACACTTTTACCTAGTATATTTCACGTATAGTTCACAGAGAGCCTTAGCTATAGGATTGTATGGAGAAGCCCCTTGATTCAAGGAAGGAATAGGATTGGCTCAAACTTCAAGCAAGAAGACTCTACATTTTACATTTGTGAGAAATCACTTTGAGTCCATCGGAAAGCCAATACTATTAAAAGGGGATGAGGTATTATGATGAATTGGTTGCTCGAGTGCTTAGAGATAGCCACCAAAATACTCACCCACTCTCCCACAAAATATCTCTGTCCAAACCCAAACCAGCAAAATCAGTGCCACCAACAATTTCCATTCGGCCCTACTGATTTTACACTTGGCACAACCTATGTCAAACCCTACCATCTCAGACAACCAACATTCCGATCGGTGCCACCGAGATTGTATGACCAACTTTCTGTTGAGAAGATTTCACAAATCGGAATTTCCAAGTTTGGAATCAGTCTCACCGAAATTTGGAAACTAGTCTATGTCATCGTATTGGTACCACCGACATTCCTATATCGGTCTCACCGGGAATTCAAAAGTTGCCACATTTAGTGCAAATCAGTACCACCGAGATTCATTTCAGTGTCACCGAGTTGGGCAATAATGTTGTAACGGTTGGATTTTGGGAGATGCCTATATATACCCCTCGACCTACCTCTCATTCATACAGGAAGCACTCAGAACACACTTACACTTGCCAGATCCATTTTTTCTGAGAGAGAACCACCTACTCATGTGTTGAGATCAAGAGATTCCACTCTAACCATTTGAAACTTCATCTCTGACCTCCCAAAGTTACTTTCCACAAGATCAATCTCTCCTACCCTTGCCAAATCTGAGAGAGTGTGTGTTGGGGAGACTATCTTTAGAAGCACAAGAGCAAGGAGTTCATCATTCTACTGCATATATTACCTTTTGGAGGGTGGTGCCTCCTAGATTGGTTAGGTGTCGCTTGGGAGCCTCCTACTTCGTGTTATGGAGTTGAACCAAGAAGTTTGTATGGGCAAGGAGATCGCCTACTTCGTGAATATCTACCGTGAGTGAGGCTAGTCCTGTGTGGACGGAAGCCGTGGTGGAATAGACAATGTCGCTTCTTTGTGGACCCCTTATGGGTGGAGCCCTCCGTGGACTCCCGCAGCCGTTACCCTCTGTGGGTTGAAATCTCCACTAACTTGGACGAACGATAGCGCCACCTATCGGAACCATTCCAAAAATTGTCGTGTCAACTTCTTTGCATTTGATCTTCCTATACTCTACTCCTTACTACATGTGCAAAGCCTTTACTTTCCGTTGCTATATTTGTTGACCAACATGTGTAGGGTGCACTAGACTTGTTAGAATCGCTAAAATCTTCCAACCATAAAGTTGGGAAAAGGCTAGGATTTTAATTTATGCAAGTAGTCTATTCACCCCCGCTCTAGACACCTCTTCTATCAATATCACAATTGGTATCAATGCAAGGTCTCCAAAACCTTGGTTTAATCACCATTGGAGGAACATGGATGTGCCTAGTTTGGAGAATTTTAGTTGTAGAGTGCCTATTCTTGATGGGGAATATTCTAGACAATGGAAAGATGAAGTTCTTGATATATTTGATGAATTCCATTTGCGCAAGTATGTTAAATATCCCTATGAGCCTCCCATTGATCCTTTGAATCCTTATCATGATGAAGAACCTGATATGCTTGGTAATCTTACAACTATTGATCTCATCATTAGAGCACTGCCAAGAAATGTGCTTGATCAGTTGCAAAATTTTGAGTGTACTCACACTTTATGGAAAGACTTAGAGAAAAGATATCCCGACTATTCACTGAAAAATCTTGAGATCATTTTCCATAAATGCATTGCTCTTCACAAAATGAAGCCAACCGATCCTAATTTTGATAAATGCCTATTTGAGCTTCTTGACCTCATGCGTGCTAAAGGAGATGTAATTACCATTAACAATGTCATTGTTAAAGCCATTCGCGTGCATAAATATGAACATTGTCATAATCAAAATTCTGATGAAATTCTTGTTTCTTGTGATGAGGATATTTCTTCCGACGATGACAATGTGGAGCATGGTTACTACGATGAAGATGAAGAGTTTGACATCGAGTATGAGAAGAGCATGAGGAACCTTAGTCTTATGCCAAACCTTAAAGACTACATGGTCATAAGAAAAGGAGCGGGTTCTTGATAGTAGATGCACCGATCACATGACCGGAGATAAAGACATGTTTCATGAGATCACACCAAACCATGGACCTTGAAGGTACGTGACCTTTGGATAAGGTACTTGGTATTGGTAAGGTGGTCATATCTCAGGATAGTTCCATTCAAAATGTCATACTTGTTGAATCCCTTGGCTACGATCTTCTTTTCGTATCTATACTAGCAGACTTTGGTTTGAATGTATTATTTACGAAAGTTGACTGCCAAGTGTTTCGTAGCGACAATCATAACATGGTCTTTACTGGAATTCGCAGAGGTGATCTATACATTGTCGATTTCACTAAAAAATCCAAGCCCCGTATATGTATTTTTGCAAAATCTTCTAAAGGTTGGTTATGACATAGAAGGTTAGGACATGTTCGTACGGGTAACCTTGATAGGCTTGTCAAAGGTGATCATATTCTTGGTGTTAAAGATGTTATCTTTGACAAAGATAGACTCGGTAGTGCTTATCAAGCAGGAAAGAACATCGGTGGAAGTCATCCCGTGAAGAATATCATGACTACAAGAAGGCCACTCAAGCTTCTTCACATGGATCTCTTTGGTCCCAATGCTTACAAGAGCCTCGGTGGAAATTCTTATGGTTTAGTCATTGTTGATGATTTTTAAAAATTCACGTGGGTATTCTTTCTTTATGATAATTCGCAGGTACAAAACATCTTCAAGAACTTCGGTTAGAAAGCCAAAAATCAATTTGAAGTGAATATCAAGAAAATTCGGAGCGATAACGGAACGGAGTTCAAGAACACAAATGCGGATACTTTTCTTGAAGAAGAAGGTATCTCACATGAGTTCTCGGTGACGTACACCTCATCAAAATGGAGTTGTTGATAGGAAGAACCGGACTCTCATAGAGATAGCGAGAATGATGCTTGACGAATACAAGACACCAAGACACTTTTGGGCAGAAGCCGTGGAAACATCTTGTCACACCATAAACCGACTCTACTTACACAAGCTTCTCGGTAAAACGACATACGAGCTACTCACCGGTAACAAACCCCAAGTTGGATACTTCCGAGTATTCGGCTCTAAGTGCTACATTCTTGATAAGCATCATCGCGCTAAATTTGCTCCTAAATCTCATGAAGGTTTCCTACTTGATTACGGATCAAACTCTCACACTTACCGTGTCTAAAGCAGCTTCACTTGAAAAGTTGAGGAGACGGTAGATGTTAAGTTTGATGAATCTAACGGTTCGCAAGTCGAACAACTGCCAAATGATGTAGGAGATAAGGAACCTTCGGAAGCCATCCAAGATCTACCTATCGGCAAGATTCGTCCCATGGAGGTGAAGGAAAGTACTTCATCAATTCAAGTGGAAGCTCCTACTTCGTGTCAAATCGAACCATAAAACGACATGGAGGCATCCACAATCGGTACACGGCATGATGAAGAAGAGGAAGAAGTACATCATGATGATCCACCTCGACCTTCCTCACCACCACCTCAAGGAGATGACACCGTCAATGACAATGTGCAACAAGATGATGATGAAGAAGCTCCACCATCCAACAAGAAAAATCTGTCATGAGTTCGAGCAAGAGTGGATAAGGATCATCCGCTGAATCAAATCTTCGGTGACATACAAATCGGGAGAATCACTCACTCTAAATCTCGTTTAGCTAACTTTTGCGAGAATTACTCTTTCATCTCTAGCATTGAGCCTTTGAAGGTAGAAGAAGCCCTTCAAGCCCCGGATTGGGCGAATGCCATGCACGAAGAGCTACACAACTTGGATAGGAATCAAGTGTGGACACTTGTTGAAAAGCCCGAAGATGAGCACAACATCATCGGTACAAGATGGGTGTTTCGGAACAAGCAAGATGAAGATGGACAAGTTGTACGCAACAAGGCGCGTCTCGTAGCCCAAGAATACATGCAAGTCGAAGGTATGGACTACGATGAGACTTATGCCCCCGTTGCTAGACTTGAAGCCATTTGTATACTTCTCACTTATGCCAATCACCATGATATTATTCTTTACGAAATGGATATCAAAAGTGTGTTTCTAAATGGTGAAATTGAGGAGGAGATTTATGTCAAACAACCTCCCGGTTTTGTGAATCCAGAGAAACCTAATCATGTTTACAAACTTTGTAAAGCTTTATATGGTCTTAAACAAGCCCCTAGAGCTTGGTACAAATGCCTAACGAAATTTCTCATTGCAAAGGGATTTGAGATTGGTAAAATTGACTCAACCTTATTCACTAAAAGAGTTAATGGAGAACTATTTGTGTGCCAAATATATGTGGATGACATTATCTTTAGTTCTACTAACCCACATTTTAGTGAGAAGTTTGGAAAGTTGATGTCACAGAAATATGAGATGTCAATGATGTGCGAGATGAAATTCTTCCTTGTATTGCAAATCAAACAATCGAGAGAAGGTATGTTTACCTCTCAAACCAAGTACACCAAGGACTTAATCAGGAAGTTCAATATGCAAGAGTGCAAAGGTATGAGAACCCCCATGCCTACTAGTGGACATGTTGACCTCACGAAGGAGGACAAACCGGTTGATCAAAGAGTTTATCGATCAATAATTGGTTCATTGCTATATCTACGTGCCTCCCGTTCTAACATCATTTTGAGTGTTTGCATGTGTGTTTGATACCAAGCGGCACCCAAAGAGTGTCATCTATTGGCTGTTAAAAGAATCGTGAGATACCTGATACATACACCAAACTTTGGCATATGGTATCCCAAAGGATCTTCTTTTAATCTTGTTGGCTATTCCGACTCGGACTATGCCAGAGACAAGGTTGATAGAAAATCCACCTCGGGTACATGTCAATTTCTTGGTAGATCTCTTGTGTCTTGGTCATCCAAGAAACAAAACTTGGTATCTTTATCTACTGCTAAAGCTGAATATATAGCTGTCGGATCATGATGTGCACAATTACTATTGATGACTCAAACTCTTAAGGATTATGGCATTCATGTTAGAAATGTTCCATTATTGTGTGACAATGAAAGTGCTATTAAAATTTCCTATAATCATGTGCAACATTCACGAACAAAACATATTCAAGTGGGACATCATATCATTCGTGATCATGTTTTGTCATTTGAGGAGTCACTTGAACATGATTGATACTTCAAACTTGAGCTAGACTCACTCGGACGCATGCAAGGGCATGAGCTTGATTGTCTATTCCTTGATGCCATTGGATTTACACTATCTTATAGCTTGGAAACTATGCTCCCTTGTATTGCATATAACCTTTTGTAGGTGCTTGTAAGAACTACACTTCACAAGATTGCCATCAACTCACATCAAAAACAATCTTGACATAGCCAAGTATCAGCAATCCCTTCTTCGGAGATGGAGGAAGAAGCCAACAAAATCATATCCTTGACAATTATATGGTAATGAATTCACTCATGTCATTTGGATATATTATGTTCTTCCTTGCATGACTAACCATTGTAGGTGAAAAGTGAACTAAAATGACAAGGATAGCTCCCAACTCAAGATGATCTTCATCAACTTTGAGCATCCACGACAAGTTCACCTACATGCCATCACTAGTGGAAAACGGGCCTTTGGCCTGGACCCTTTAGTCCCGGCCTCCCTCTCGGCCGGGACTAAAGGCCCGGCCACGTCGCCCCAAATCGCAATGCCGCCCACGAGGCTTTGGTCCCGGCCCGTAAGGAGCCTTTAGTCCCGGTTTGTGTCTCAAACCAGGACTAAAGGGCTACGCGGTGTGCAGCCCGCATGTGCGCCACCTTTAGGCCCGGTTTGTGTCTCAAACCGGGACTAAAGTCCTCTGCCTATATATATATTGGCCACAGCCCCCCTCTCCCCTCTTCCTTGCATTTTTCTTGGATGGAAGAGTGTGGGTGTGTGCTAGCTCTCCATTTTTCTTGGATGCACTAGAGGTGTTTGTTGAAATGTGTGTTAGAGCGATGCCGCTTCAGTTCACCGAACACAACTACGATATGAGATGCCTGAGCCACGCTTAAACCTCTTCCTCTTTATTTCTACTTATTCTAAAAGGTTAGCAACTATATTTCCTCGTTTAGACCTTGCGGTACTAATTTTTAGGATAGTGATTGTATTTGATATACTGTCGTATAACACAGATGAGCCATCCATGGATGTACGATAATCGACGCACAGCCGCTTACAGAGAAGGCGTGCATTCTTTTCGAGATTCAGCCGATTTGAACAAGCATGGTGGTGGCTATATGTTTTGTCCATGTGTTGAATGTCAGAATGAGAAGGATTACACTTCCTCAAGAGTCATTCAGAGCCACCTGCTTCGGTCCGGTTTTATGTCGGGCTATAATATTTGGACCAAGCATGGAGAAAGAGGGGTTATGATGGAAGACGACGATGAAGAAGAAGAGAACGATGATGACAACTACCGATCTATGTTCCCTGAGTATGTTGATACCGCAATGGAAGACAATGAAGAAGAAGATCAGGATGAAGAACGGGAACCAGATGAGCCCGCTGATGATCTTGGCCGGGTCATTTCTGATGCACGGCGAGGTTGCGACACAGAAAAGGAGAGGTTGCAGTTCGAGCAGATGTTACAGGACCACAACAAATTGTGGTACCCAACTTGTGAAGATGGCCAGAAGAAGCTGGGTAGCACACTGGAATTGCTGAAGTGGAAGGCAGAGACCGGTGTGACTGACTCGTCATTCGAAAAGTTGCTGGTACTGATGAAGAAGATGCTTCCAAGAAAGAACGAATTGCCCACCAGCACGTACGAAGCAAAGAAGCTTGTCTGCCCTCTAGCATTAGACGTGCAGAAGATACATGCATGCCCTAACGACTGCATCCTCTACCGCGGTGAGAAGTACAAGAATATGGATAAATGCCCGGTATGCACTGCATTGCGGTATAAGATCAGAAAAGATGACCCTGGTGATATTGAGGGCGAGCCACCCAGGAAGAGGGTTCCTGCCAAGGTGATGTGGTATGCTCCTATAATACCACGGTTGAAACGTATGTTCAGAAATAAAGATCATGCGAAGTTGTTGCGGTGGCACATGGAAGATCATATGAAAGACGATAAGTTGAGGCACACCGCTGATGGTCGGCAGTGGAGAAAAATCGAGAGAGAGTTCCCGAGATTTGCAGCTGGCGCAAGGAACTTATGGTTTGGTCTTTGTACAGATGGCATGAATCCTTTTTGGGAGCAGAGTTGCAGTCACAGCACGTGGCCCGTTACTCTATGTGTCTACCACCTTCCTCCTTGGTTGTGCATGAAGCGGAAGTTCATTATGATGCCAGTGCTTATTCAAGGTCCAAAGCAACCCGGCAACGATATTGATGTGTACCTAAGGCCATTAGTTGATGAACTTTTACAGCTGTGGGCCGAACTAGGTGTACGTGTGTGGGACGAGCACAAACAAGAGGAATTTGACCTTCGAGCGTTGCTTTTCGTAACCATCAATGATTGGCCTGCTCTTAGTAACATTTCAAGATAGTCAAAAAAGGGATACAATGCATGCACGCACTGTTTGGATCAGACAGAAAGTATATATCTGGACAAATGTAGGAAGAATGTGTACATGTACAATCGTCGTTTTCTTCCGCCCAAGGATCCCTTAAAGAAAAAAGGCAAGCATTTCAATGGCAAGGTACAACCCCGAGGGAAGCCTGTCATCCGTTCTGGTGCTGAAGTATTTGATATGGTCAAAGATTTAAAAGTAATCTTTGGAGAGGGTCCTGGCAGCCAACCTGTTCCTAACGGCCTTGATAAGCGCGTACCCATTGGAAGAAGAAATCTATATTTTGGGAGCTACCCTACTGGGAAGTCCATGAGGTCCGCTCGGCAATCGACGTGATGCACCTGACGAAGAATCTCTGCGTGAATATTCTAGGCTTCCTGGGCTTGTATGGGAAGTCAAAATATACACCGGAAGCACGGGAGGACCAGGAAAGGAAGAGATGGCATGCATCCAGTGCAGTTTCAAGGGCGTGCCAGCTACGCTCTTACTAAGGAAGAGAAGGAAATCTTCTTTGAAGTCCTTTTCAGTATCAAGGTCTCGACTGGCTTCTCGTCGAATATAAAGGAAATCGTAAATATGAAAGACAAAAAATTCCAAAACCTAAAGTCTCAGGACTGCCACGTGCTTATGATGCAATTGCTTCCGGTTGCATTGAGGGGAATTCTACCGGAAAATGTTCGCCAGGCAATTGTGAAGGTATGTGCATTCCTCAATGCAATTTCTCAGAAGGTAATCGATCGAGAAAGTCTATCAGGGTTACAGATTGATGTGGTCCAATGTCTGGTCAGCTTTGAGTTGTTGTTCCCGCCATCCTTCTTCAATATAATGACACACCTCCTAGTTCACCTAGTCGAAGAGATTAGAATTCTCGGTCCTGTGTTTCTACACAATATGTTCCCCTTCGAGAGGTTCATGGGAGTCTTAAAGAAATATGTTCGTAACCATGCTAGGCCAGAAGGAAGTATCTCCAAGGGCTATGGAATAGAGGAGGTCATTGAGTTTTGTGTGGACTTTCTTCCTGACCTTAAGCCGATTGGTGTTCCTGAATCTCGGTATGAGGGTAGGCTGACAGGAAAAGGCACACTAGGAAGGAAAGCAAAAGTATGTATGGACGGGCATTCTTTCTCTCAAGCACACTACAGAGTTCTACACAATTCCACCGTGGTGGCTCCGTATATCGTGAGACACAAGAATATTCTACGCTCCGAAAACCCGGAGAAGGCTGACTCTTGGATTAAAGGGGAACACGAGAAGACTTTCGGCAGTTGGTTGCAGACACATCTCATGAATGACGACACCGTTGGAGATCAGCTGTACTGTTTGGCCAGGCCACCATCTTCGACTATATGTACTTTCCAAGGGTATGAGATGAATGGGAATACATTTTACACGGTTGCCCAAGATAAAAAGAGCACCAACCAAAATAGTGGTGTCCGCTTTGATGCAATAGACGAGAATGGGCACTGTTTGGAAACATATTACGGGTACATAGAGGAGATATGGGAACTTGACTATGGACCTACTTTTAAGATCCCTTTGTTTTGGTGCAAATGGGTGAAGCTGACAGGAGGCGGGGTAGTTGTAGACCAAAAGTACGGCATGACAATAGTGGATCTCAACAATCTTGCGTACATGGACGAACCATTTGTCCTAGCCAATGATGTCGCTCAGGTTTTCTATGTGAAGGACATGTCTACAAAAACGAGAAAAAGACATCAGCAAAAGAAGATATCGTCCGATGAGCCAAAACGCCACATAGTTCTTTTAGGGAAAAGAAACATCGTGGGAGTAGATGACAAGACAGACATGTCAGTAGATTATAATAAGTTTCATGAAATTCCGCCCTTCAAAGTGAAAACTGACCCAAGCATCCTAGTGAATGATGAAGATTCTCCATGGCTACGACCCAGAAGAAAACAGAAATAATAGATAGGAATATTGGTGCAATAATGTAATAATGTATTAAACCTTTTATGTAATGCATGTATGGAATGTACTAAACCTTTTAGTTTTGAATTATTTATTCAATTTCAAACACTTTTCATTTTCATAGTTTTGTCAAATTCTCAAATATGCAAAAAGAATTTTAATAAACCTTTGTAAGAGATGAGTTCACGTTCGAAACGCTGATACTTCGAGAGAGATTGTCTGTTTTGTCGTAGCCCTCTCAACTTTTTAACACATGCTATGTGGGTGAAATGATGATAGCATGCCAACTTTCAACATTTTCAGAGTTCATTTGTAGTGCTTTTCAATTTTAGAGTCAACTAGCTCAAAAAATAAGTAAATGCACGAAAAATAACAAATGAAGTCAGAAATAGTTGAAATTTTGTGATGTGCCTTTGAATGGTGCATTTTGAACACACAAAAAGTATGGAGTTCAAATAAGTTCAAAAAAATTAAATCCCTTTGTAAGAGATGAGTTCTCGTTCGAAACGCTCATACTTCGAGAGAGATTGTCCGTTTTGTACACGAAGTGCATCCAGTTTTTGTCGTAGCCCTCTCAACTTTTTCACACATGCTATGTGGGTGAAATGATGATAGCATGCCAACTTTCAACATTTTCAGAGTTCATTTGTAGTGCTTTTCAATTTTAGGGTCAACTAGCTCAAAACAAATAAGTAAATGCACGAAAAATACCAAATGAAGTCAGAAATTGTTGAAATTTTGTGATGTGCCTTTGAATGGTGCATTTTGAACACACAAAAAGTATGGAGTTCAAATAAGTTCAAAAAAATGAAATCCCTTTGTAAGAGATGAGTTCTCGTTCGAAACGCTAATACTTCGAGAGAGATTGTCCGTTTTGTACACGAACTGCATCCAGTTTTTGTCGTAGCCCTCTCAACTTTTTAACACATGCTATGTGGTTGAAATGATGATAGCATGCCAACTTTCAACATTTTCAGAGTTCATTTGTAGTGCTTTTCAATTTTAGGGTCAACTAGCACAAAAAAAATAAGTAAATGCACGAAAAATACCAAATGAAGTCAGAAATTGTTGAAATTTTGTGATGTGCCTTTGAATGGTGCATTTTTAACACACAAAAAGTATGGAGTTCAAATAAGTTCAAAAAATGAAATCCCTTTGTAAGAGATGAGTTCTCGTTCGAAACGCTGATACTTCGAGAGAGATTGTCCGTTTTGTACACGAAGTGCGTCCAGTTTTTGTCGTAGCCCTCTCAACTTTTTAACACATGCTATGTGGTTGAAATGATGATATCATGCCAACTTTCAACATTTTCAGAGTTCATTTGTAGTGCTTTTCAATTTTAGGGTCAATTAGCTCAAAAAAATAAGTAAATGCACGAAAAATACCAAATGAAGTCAGAAATAGTTGAAATTTTGTGATGTGCCTTTGAATGGTGCATTTTGAACACACAAAAAGTATGGAGTTCAAATAAGTTCAAAAAAATGAAATCCCTTTGTAAGAGATGAGTTCTCGTTCGAAACGCTGATACTTCGAGAGAGATTGTCCATTTTGTACACGAAGTGCATCCAATTTTTGTCGTAGCCCTCTCAACTTTTTAATACAAGCTATGTGGGTGAAACAATGATAGCATGCCAACTTTCAACATTTTCAGAGTTCATTTGTAGTGCTTTTCAATTTTAGGGTCAACTAGCTCAAAAAAATAAGTAAATGCACGAAAAATACCAAATGAAGTGAGAAATTGTTGAAATTTTGTGATGTGCCTTTGAATGGTGCATTTTGAACACACAAAAAGTATGGAGTTCAAATAAGTTCAAAAAAATGAAATCCCTTTGTAATAGATGAGTTCTCGTTCGAAACCTTGATACATCGTTTAATTGAAAATAACAAAATAGTTAATAGTTTGGATAGTCAAAATAATTAATTTTTAAAATAGAAAATAGTTTTGAATTATTTATTCAATTTCAAACACTTTTCATTATCATAGTTTTGTCAAATTCTCAAATATGCAAAGAGAATTCTAATAAAAGTAGTTTTTAATTGAAAATAACAAAATAGTTAATAGTTTGGATAGTCAAAATAATTAATTTTGAAAATAGAAAATAGTTTTGAATTATTTATTAAATTTCGAACACTTTTCATTTTCATAGTTTTGTCAAATTCTCAAATATGCAAAAAGAATTTTAATAAACATAGTTTTTAATTGAAAATAACAAAATAGTTAATAGTTTGGATAGTCAAAATAATTAATTTTGAAAATACAAAATAGTATTGAATTATTTATTCAATTTCAAACACTTTTCATTATCATAGTTTTGTCAAATTCTCAAATATGAGAAAAGAATTTTAATAAACATAGTTTTTAATTGAAAATAGCAAAATACTTAATAGTTTGTATAGTCAAAATAATTAATTTGGAAAATAGGAAATAGTTTTGAATTATTTATTCAATTTCAAACACTTTTCATTTTCATAGTTTTGTCAAATTCTCAAATATGCAAAAAAATTAAATAAAGATAGTTTTTAATTGAAAATAACAAAATAGTTAATAGTTTGGATAGTCAAAATAATTAATTTTGAAAATAGAAAATAGTTTTGAATTATTTATTCAATTTCAAACACTTTTCATTTTCATAGTTTTGTCAAATTCTCAAATATGCAAAAAGAATTTTTAATAAACATAGTTTTTAATTGAAAATAACAAAATAGTTAATAGTTTGGATAGTCAAAATAATTAATTTTGAAAATAGAAACAAATTGAAACTATATGAGAATTTATAGAGAAAATTCAACCTAAATTCAAAGTGACCTCACTTTGAATTCAGGTTGAATTATCTCCATAATTTCGAATGTAGTTTCAATTTTTAAATTTAGAGTCTGTTTAGGCCCGTAAGTTTGCTTTAGAGAGGAGCTCGATGGAGATGCTACGACGGGGCTTATAAACTAGTGTGAGTGCCCCTCGTTGGGCGAGGTGGGACTAAACTTATCGTGCAGCGAGCGGAGGGGCTTTAGTCCCGGGTGGAGCCACGACCCGGGACTAAAGCCCCTCGCCTGCCGCCTGTCGAAAAGGGGTCTTTAGCCCCGGGTCGTGGCTAGACCCGGGACTAAAGGGTGTCTTTAGTCCCGGGTCGGGCCCCGACCCGGGACTAAAGACCCGTGCTTCCCGCCTTTTGGTCTGCCGAAAAAGGGTCTTTAGTCTCGGGTCGTGGCTCCACCCGGGACTAAAGGGTGTCTTTAGTCCCGGCTCGAGCCCCGACCCGGGACTAAAGCTCCACCTATATAAGCGGGAGTTGGAAATTTCCAACCCAAATCGCCATTTCGTTCTCTTCTTCCTCTTGCTCACCTCTCCTGCCCGGCGCGGCACCGCACGAACTCGACGCCGCCAGGCTGCCCGCCGTCCTCCTCGTCGTCGCCCTGCCGTCCTCCTCCGCCTCGCTCTCGCCGTCGTCGACTCCCTCCCCTCCCACTCCGGCCGGTAAGCCCCCCGCCCCCTCCTCCCCAACACGTACGAAGGACGAGCCGCCGGCGCCCGCCGGCGGGGACGCCACCGCCGTCGTCGTGCCGGTGAGGAGGAGAAGTAGAAGAAGAAAAAGGAGAAGAAAAGAAGAAAAAGGAGAAGAAAAGAAGAAAAAGGAGAAGAAAAGAAGAAAAGAATTGTTTTGTCATTTAATTCCTATTGTTATTAGGTTTGTGCTAGATTATTAGGGTTAGTAATATTTAGAATTAGGTTAGGGTTACAAGAAGAAGAAAGATGAACAAAAATAAGAAAATAAGATTAGGAAAAAGGAAAATAAGAAGAGGAGGAGAAGAAAAGATGACGCCACCGCTGCCATCGTGCCAGTGAGGAGGAGAAGTAGAAGAAGAGGAGGAGAAGTAGAAGAAGAGGAGGAGGAGTAGAAGAAGAGGAGAAGAAAAGGAAGAAGAAGAGGAGGAGAAGAAGAATTTTTTTTGTCATTTCATTCCTATTGTTATTAGGTTTGTGCTAGATTATTAGGGTTAGTAATATTTAGAATTAGGTTAGGGTTACAAGACGAAGAAAGATGAACAAAAATAAGAAAATAAGATTAGGAAAAAGGAAAATAAGAATTGAGGAGAAGAAAAGATGACGCCACCGCCGCCGTCGTGCCGGTGAGGAGGAGAAGTAGAAGAAGAAGGGAGGAGAAGTAGAAGAAGAGGAGGAGGAGTAGAAGAAGAGGAGAAGAAAAGGAAGAAGAAGAGGAGGAGAAGAAGATTAATTAATATATAGTTGAACTAGTTGATTTAACAAAACTACTTTAGTATATAGTTGAAATAGTTGATTTAATAAAACTACTTTAATATATAGTTGAACTAGTTGATTTAATAAAACTACTTTATTTTACTATATATACAATTAGTTTATTTTTAGCAAGAAAATTAATAGAACTAGTTTATTTTTTTAGTTCATTTTACGATGCCTATCCCGCATCCTCGTCGTCGACTCGGCGGAGGACACCTGCTTGATCAGAGGGGCCATGTCCGGGACTGGGCTCCGCCCGGCTGGTATTGGGAGGTGCTACCTTCCGGGGGGCGTAGGTTGGTGAGGAGCCAGCCCGTTGTTGACCTGATCCTTGTTTGGTGGCGGTCGCGTGGGCCAGTGATGGTGCCGAGGCTTCCGGACACCGCGGAGGTGGTACGTCACCGTGTCAGCAAGGAGGATGAGCACGTCCGTCGCTACATGGTTGCGTTGGAGGGCAGGTTCGACCATACCTGGCAGGTTCTTCACGGATCTCACTGGAGCTATGATCCTGTGATGGTTCCTTCTCTTTGGGTGTCCACCGCCCGCGACGATACCCGTCAGGCGCTACGGTTCTAGCTGTATTAGTGATGCTATATGTATGATTGTATTCGAGGAGTATTAGTGATAATATTCGATGATGTACGGACATAAGAGATGATGTAGTTTTGCTTATAATTGAATGCATGCTAATTTGAATACTACTTTATTTTATGATTTGGTTTTGCTTATTGAATGCTCAAATTGGAAAAGTACTCCTACTTTGAATACTATGCAAAAATCTATGAGTCCCGGGTGGAGCCACGACCCGGGACTAAAGTTGTTTTGGAACGAAGTTCCTGATAGAATAATTCTTTTTTGGTACAAAGTTCAACAAAGTCCTTTGACACTAGACAATGTGACATATAGAAGGGTAGATAAGATCAGGAAAAATAGGATCATTTTCTACACATCTAGAATGTCGCCATTTTGTTAAATCCTTAAAGGTTAAGAGAATCCGTTAGACATATTTTAGAGTTTAGGTTCTAGCCAAGACCCGGGACTAAAGGTCCTCCTATATAAAACGACACTTCGAAGTTTCCAACCCCTCTTATATAGTTTGTTAATTTATTAGTTAATCAAATGTTCGTTTTTTGCAGAACTATGGATCCACATATCAAGAACCTCGAAGAGGAAGAACTTCTCGAAGATATAATCAAAGACGGCCCCGACGTTGAACCAGCTGAATCTCCGTCGTCATATCTAAACCCCTCCGGATATGGAATGGAGGTCGACTGACACGAAGATGAAGCCGATGAGGCACGAGATAGGTCCAATGACGGAGAAGGTGATAGCTCCACTGATGGAGAAGCCGGTGGAGAAGCCGGTGGACAAATAATAAAGTCCGGCGAGGTATACATATGAAGTTCGACAATCACTTGTAATATGTGAAAAATATTGGAGATAGCTCTATATTGTATACATATACATTAATTTGACGAATGTTTCTCCCTCTTAGGCCCCCACATCGAGCAAAGCTACGAAACGAGGCCCGACTAAAAAGTTGGATGCACGGACGCATTACACCTTTGAGGTGATATTGCCTACGGGCGAACCCAAGCTTCCTAAGAATGTTGCTGACACATTCAAGAAGCAATGCGGAGTTCTCATTAGGGATCACGTCCCGATCAGCGTTCGGGAGTGGAACAAGCGCAAAGGGGCAGCCGATAGTGACTATGTCGCCGAAAGGTACAAAGATAATCTTTGGAATGATCTCATGTCACATTTCAACCTGTCAGAATGTGAGAATGAAGACGCCGCAAAAAAACTGAGGGCCAAAGTCAAGCAGTGGACTCTAAAAAAGATGGCCGAACTGTTCCGTAGCTGGAAGAAGAAGCTATGGAAAAACTATCGAAAGACAAAGAAAGTGCCATTATTCGAGGGGTATCTAGCCAAGCAGGTGAATCACTGGAAGGCATTTGAAGAGTACAAGGAGTCAGAAGATACCAAGGCATTATCAGAAAAGAACAAGAAAAATGCCGACAAGAAGAAATATCACCACAAGCTGGGGCCACGGGGCTATGAGACTGCCATCCCAAAGTGGGATAAGAAAGAGCAAGATCTGCTAGCTAAAGGCATCATACCTGAACCACTCCGTGATGAGTGGGAATTGAGAGCAAGAAATTGGTTCCTTGCGCATGGCGGTTCGAACGACGAAGAAACAGGGGACCTCATCTGCAGTGATAGTCTTAGGATACCCAGGGAGAATTGGAAAAAGATAGTGAAAGAAATTAAGGAGGGAAAAAGACAGTTCACTGCAGATAGAGGGAAAGAGTTGCTCACACTGGTCCTCGTCAATGACGAACATGGAGGACGAACGCGAGGCTTCGGTCCTTCTTACCCATGGTGGCTTGGGTTTGCCAGAGACCAAGACACTTACAGAAGCCGAGTGAGAGCAAAGAAGCGACAACAGGATGAGGAGAATGACAAGTTCAACCAGTTGCTTGCCAGGATTAACGAGCAACAGGAGAAGATTGATGAGCTTAGAGGAGTGGCGCTAGGAAGATCCTACACTCGATATTACCGGCGCCCCATCTAAGCGGAAAAGCAGCGTGGCTGAATCTGAGGCCCCGCCCGACGATGCACAAGAATGATAGAGGGCGGTCCCAGCTACCCCGTGGATGGAATTAAGGAGTCAACATCATGTGAACTCCATCAGAAATTCAAGAACATATCCATGAAGGTGGCCGTCGGACAAGCTTTACCTTCTGGCCCTGATGCACGCTCGCATGGCCGTGAGATTCCAGCTGGCTTTGCTAAAGTCGGGGTGGATGAAATCATGGCGGGGTTTCATGATATGGAGCTCGACATAGCTGGACCCGAAGATGAGAGGACACTCGGAGAAGTACTGGGTGGAGTCATCCTATGGGACAAGAACTACATCAAGCTTCCAGGCTCGGCCCCAAGGACAACACCGCCTCCGAGTCGTCGTAGGTCACCTACACCTCCATCACCTCCAAGCCCTCCACATGACGACGGCCAGCACAACACGAGTCCATCTCGATCACCGCCGTCGGACTTGGGTCGTCCGTCTCCGCCGCCGCCCGCTCCGGATACTAAGCGGAAGCGTGCCAGCAAGAACGCTCCGTCGATGATTTCTAAGCGACGGAGCTCCCCAAAGCACAAACGGTCGCCCCTCCCAAAGGTACCTCATGCTAATCTTCCTATCAGACCTTATGATCGTACCCCCGAGGAAAACGCCAGGATAGCAAAGGAATAGCATGATGCGCAGATGAAAAAGAAGGAACCCGAGCCCCGCCCGGAATACACTGAGAAGCAAATAGCATTTTCAAAATACTTCACGACCCTTCCATCACAGTATGACTTACACCATAAGCCTGATGACTATACACGCACATTGCAGAAGGAAGGGAAAAAGAGCAGATCACGTGCAAGTGCAAGTGGGAGCAAATCAAGTTCAACTACAAGCAAAAAAAGATCAGACGTTCCTCAGCTTGGACAACAGGCCAAACAGTCGATCCCACCCCTCAGGGTGTTACCCGAGAATGTTCCCCCTCTGGTGCAGGGGCAAGATTTGGAATTAGCAAAGAAGTGGGCGGATGAATGGGGTATCTCGGTTGAAGACGTTCTGGCTTCCCAAGACGACAGGTTACCCAAGGTTGTGGTAGCCCCTAAGCCACAGTTTGTCATGAGAGCGCCTTTGGTCAGCAAAGATGATCTCCCAACAAATATGCGTTACTTGCATACATGGTACTTAAGTGAATCAAAGAATGGGAGAACGATGATCGTGGCGAGTGTCCCACGGGAGTACTACGACCGCCCCGAAGAAATCCATATTGACTTTGATGAACTCTTCCAGATGTACAATGCCGACGCCCTCGACAAATCGCTTATGAGTTGCTATTGTCTGTAAGTTTTTCAATTCGTTGTCTACATATAACTTGTTTAGTTATTTCAATTCATTGTCTACATATAACTTGTACTCTATTATGCAGAATGAAGATTCTGGAATGTAAAAGTAGGAACATCCTAAATATTGGGTTTATTGACTCAGATAAAATACATATAGCGACGCTAACTGATAAACCCAAGGAGACGGAGGAAAACCTTCTAAGGTTTCTAACAAATCAAAATTTCTGTGACCACATACTGTTTCCATACAACTTCAGGTGAGGGTCTTTACTCTGTTGTGTCCATTCACTTATAAGTGTAATTGATAAGTTACTGACACACACACACACACACATATATATATATATACATGTGCAGCTTCCATTGGATTCTGTTGGACATTCAAATTGATAAGGGAAGAGTTGATGCCTTCGACCCATTATCGAGACCCTTGGAACAGTTCCAAAGCATGCAGGACATGCTCCAAGGGTAATTTCAATCATTCTTGCGCTTTATCGGTCTCTTTCGATGATTTTCTGATATAGCAATTAATGAAAAACTTAGCAAATCATTTTCCTTGTCGGGCAGGGTTTGGAAGCGGTTCAAGTGCGTGACTCCCGGTATCAAGCATGAGAAGCTGACCTTTAGAGCGGCTCAGGTAAGTAGTAGTATGATATACTTCTATTTTCAATACATTTATGATGCTAGATTATTATTTTGATTATATATATTCTATTCTCGTAAAGTGCGACCAGCGGCCACGGGGGACGCATCTATGCGGATACTATGTTTGCGAGACCATTCACACGTTTACCTCTGAGCACAAGAATCACAGATACGACGTAAGCAATGAACATTCACACCTCTATTTTTATCCGTCATTCTTTGTTATCATGATTGATATTCATATTCATCTCCTCTTCTTATATAGTACACGGCCATGAGGGAGAAGGTCCTACCAGAGCAACGCGTGATTGCTGTTGCAGAGGAGCTTGCGACCTTTCTGAGGACGGAAGCTATAGATGACAAAGGACGATTTAGTGTAGCTAGGGGCCATTACTGATGTTGGTCCATGTAATCGAATAGACGAGCTCTAGTCCCAATAATTCAGATCTCCATATAATTGTATATATATGCTCACTTGTAAGATAAGTTAATCTTATATATATATGCATAAACATGTATATTTAGAATTATATGAAAACTAATTCCCGAACACCAAACGAGGCATCACGTTAATCTCCCGAACAACTAAACCCTAAAACCATAAAATCCTAAAATAAACAAAATCTGCAGAAACTCTTTAGTCCCGGTCCGTGTTAAGACCTGAGATTAAAGGGCCTGCCCCTGAGGGCGCTCCGAGGCGCCACGTGGAGCACCTTTGGTCCCGGCTTGGAACAGGGCCGGGACTAAAGGTTAGGCCTTTAGTCCCGCCCCTTTGGTCCCAGTTGGTGAACCGGGACTAAAGCCCCTTACGGGCCAGGACTATAGGCCCTGTCCCCACTAGTGCATGTCATCAACATCATTCGAAGGTATGTACTCATATCCTTGATAAAGCTTTGCACCAAGTCATGATGTAAGGCAACTCAAGTGATATGAAGACATTAACAAAGCTTAATAAAAAATTGGTAACCCCATTTTACGCTTAACGATGAGTATGACCTATGATCAAGCATTCTTGCTTGACTCCTCAAGTCAAATACTCTGATATAGGTGACCTAGTCACCGCCCCACATCTAGATGAAGATACATGTATGATTCACATTTTCATTTGCATGCTTTCTTGGAACCATACAACTCTCATCTACATGTATGTATATATTTTCAAAAGAAAAATATATGTTTTCTCTTGTTTCCTTTGAATCTTTGGAATTTTTTTTTGTTTGTGGATATTTTCTGTCTATTTTGAATTAAGGACTTGTTTTTCAATGCAACTCGGTCTCGCCGATCTGGGAAACTCGGTCCAACCGATTTCTCCCAGAGGCTTTCTGTCATTCATGGTTCTACCAAGACATGTTTTCTCGGTGACTCTGAAATTTACCACTGCCTTTGATTTTCAGATACTTTCTGGACTTTTTTCCTTAGGGGGGGAAATATTATCAATGATCCCAAGTTTCGTTACCTCCTAAGATCTTATTTTAGGGAAAAAAAGTTTTACCATTATTTTCTAGGGGAGAAAACTTCTCTAGGGGGAGAAAACCTGAGTGATCCCATAGAATATAAGAGGGAGAATCATCTAGGATCCCTTCCCTAGGGGGAGATAGTTCAAGGAACCCTTATCAAAGAGAGAAGATTCAAGGACCCCTTTCTCTCAATGAGCCCTTACCCTCTGGCCTTTCTGGCAATTAATGCTAAATGGGGAGAAATATCAAAGCTTTCAACCAGCCTACATAAAGGGCGGGAAATATCAAAAGGGAGAGAAATATCAAAGCTTCCAACAAGCCTACATAAAGAGCGGGAAATATCAAAAGGGGGAGACATTTGTTCCTAAGGGAAGGTCTGCCTAAGGGGAGATCTACCTAAGCGGAGACATATCAAACCTTAAACATTAAGGGGGAGAGAGATAAAATTGTTTGAGATATATTCGTTTTCACTATCTTTGGATTGAACTTGTCTTACCCTACATACTCCCAATATCTACATGCTATGATTCAGGGGGAGAGTAAATTCTTACATATTCATCCTTAGGGGAGAAAGTTCTAAATTCTCTTGTAGACATATCTATCATCAAATCAGATTTCTCATATGTCTTCAATATCTTGGTGCTTTTGAAGCTCTTTGCGTCTTTACAATACCGTACTCTTGTGTTATCTAACATTTATTTTCCCAAATGTACTCCTACTGCTAAGACGCTCAAGAATCTCAAGGTAAGTATATGCATCATATTCTTATCCTTGTTGAGGGTGATCTCTTGTCTCTTGCACATATTCTGTGCAAGGGTGAGTCTTGAACATGGAAGTTCTACGTTCACATATGTTTGATGCATATAGCCAAGATCTATATGGCTTCTCTTGTCCTTTCTATCATGTGTGTGCCCATGCAGTCCAAAGCAACTATCCTTTAAAAAGGGATTGCACACGTTTAGGGGTAGCTTGTACTAGTCATATTCCTTTCAAAGTTGTCATATTGTAATGCCTATCTTTATTTGAAGCTTTGATTGTATGTTGTCATCGATTACCAAAAAGGGGAGATTGAAAGCTGTCATATTGCTTGGCTGTAGTTGCTCTTATGAAGAAAATCATCTGGTTTAAACTAAACGTTTTTCATACGTAATCGAAGTAACACGCCTAAATGTACTACTTCCTCCGTTCTAAATTTTTTGTCTTAAATTTATCTAAAAATAAATGTATTTCTCTCCCTAATAAAAAGCGCCGACTACTTCTGTCGTCCGTCGTGCCACCTTTACAAAAAAGCCCTTGGCGTTTCCTGAAATCAACCCGCAGACCGTATTTAAGTCAGAAAACGGATCTTTTTTACATTTTACGTAAAACCCCCTATATTTAATCGAAACTAACCGCAGCCCTGGTCCGGTGAAGTCCAAAATATAAGTTGGTTTCAAATTGCCCCTAAAGTTGACTAAAATTACCCAC
Organism: Hordeum vulgare subsp. vulgare; assembly: GCF_904849725.1. Taxonomy (NCBI): domain Eukaryota; kingdom Viridiplantae; phylum Streptophyta; class Magnoliopsida; order Poales; family Poaceae; genus Hordeum; species Hordeum vulgare. The sequence continues at coordinate 585,457,826 of NC_058520.1, read as the reverse complement.
CAATGCCACCTATAAATCATAGAAAACGTTTCAAACAGGAAAATCTCCGGGCTGGGCTGACCCATGTAGGCACCTCCTATATTACGCTCTAGGCGTTGGAAAAAGATGCAGCACACCTGTTTTGGCCGGCCAATGCGTGGGCGTTTGTTTTTTTGCTTTAGTTTTTTATTTTTCTTTTCAGTTCCATTTTCTTTTTGTACTTTAAATAATTTAGAACTTCAAATAACTTTTCTCAATTTTAAGAAACAGAGAATTTTGAAATAAAATATTCAAAAAACATATTTTTTTAGAAATAAAAAACTACTGAGGAATTTTGAAAAATGTTTGCATATACAAAAAAATGTTTAAATTTTGAGAAAATGTCCATAAAATAAAAAAAATCAATGATTGTAAACAAAAGTCCGTGTAAGAATCTCAAAAACAGTTTGTGCCTCTGTTTTTGGTCTCGTTTTTTATTTTTATTTTTTTGTTCCTTTTTTAATTTAAATAATTTAGAACTTTGAAAAACTTTTGCAATTTATAAAATTGAGAATTTTGAAATAAAATTTTGAAGAAAACATAAAATGTTTGTGAATTCGACAAATGCTCGGGATTTTTGTAAAAATATTTGCATATTCAGAAAAATGTTCATAATTTTGAGAACAATGTTGGTGAAAACAATAAAAGTCCATGATTTTCAAAAAATGGTTTGTGTGTTATTTTTAAGTGCAATTGAAAAAAATGTTTTCTAATTCAAAAAATGTTCATGCATTTCAAGAAATGTTCTAAAATTTTAAAGGCATAATATGATCAGGACCATTGGAGATTTTATTTGTTTTTCTCCCGTTGCAACGTACAGACCCTTTTGCTAGTATATATATATATATACTAAAACATGATTAGATACATTTGTTAAGATTTAATACACTAATGTAATTAGGGAATCTACTTTTCCAACCGTCGGGCGGCTGTGTCCTCAACCGACGCCTCTCCCGCTCGTCCTGGAACCGACGTCTCTTCACAAAGCGTTGCGTCTGTCCGGGCGATATATAATCGATGTAAACAATAATGAATGATTAAGGAATCAGTTTTTCATAAACACGTTATCAGCATGAGCGCTACCCGACAGAGCGAAACAGAGCGAAAAGAGAAGAAGAAAAGAGAGGGAGCACCTTGCCGCCGGTGAGATGTCGCCCCTGACTTCTTTCTTCCTCCGCCTCATTAGTGAGGACAACCGCCAGGACCGGCTCCTGGCCCGACGCCGCCGTACCGTCGCTAGACGCAGCCTGGGTGTCGCTGGACGCGGCCGAAACACCACGGGACGCGGCCGGAGCGCCGCTGGGCACGGCCGGAGCGCCGTTGGTGGCGCTGCCCGGGGCGGTTATCACGCCTATGGACACACCACGGGTGGCCAGCGTGCCACACATGATGTCGCCGCGCATCTCCCTGTTGGCCTGGATCCATGGCTGCTCGCCGGCCCGACCGCGCCGATGCTGCACGAGGACCCGCCTCCGTCCCCTCCTCCGCCGGCACACTGGCTGCCCCCACACACGCCGACGCCCGCTGTTGAGGACGCAGGCCCGAGTCGCCGCCCACCCGGTTACTTACCCGTGCCGATGCGCGCGGAGGTGACCACGGAGGAGGCGCTCGCCTTCGTCTCCGCGCCGACCGGCGCCTCCGGCGTCATCCGCTTCGGGGCCGGGATCGAACCCAACGGTGTAGCCCCGCCGCGGATGGAACCGGCCGCAGGCACTAGCAGCCGTGCCGAGCGAAGCTTCGGCCGCCTCTTCGAGCGGGCCGTCGCGGCCATCGACCGCCGGCCCGGCCGCCGCGCCGGCTCGTGGGCTCCGGCGAGTCTCGGCCTCGGCCTTGGCCTCGGCACTACCCCCCAAGACCCGGTCATCGTCCCCTCTTCTTCTGACGAGGAGGGATCCTCCGTGTCGCGTTGATGATCATCGGAGAAGCCAGGGAGGCAGCAGCCCTCACTCCCGCCGGCGGGCTTCCTCTGGTCTTCGCGCGGTGGTGGGATGGCCTCGATACAGGTGGTGGGGAGAGGAGCGATGCTAGTTGGGGAGAGGAGCGGTGCTGGTTGGATGGATCTGGGAACCGATCCCACCTCCTCTTCTCTCTCTTATGGGGTGTGCCCTGTTTTATGCAGCCCAGGCACACGTGTTGGCTTTTGCCAGCCAAAGGCTGTTCTGGCCCAGGCGCACGTGTTGCTCTGGTCGGCCGTTGTTCAATTTTTTTCTCTCTTTCTTATTTCTCTGTTTAGTACTAGTTAGCACTAGTTAGTGTACATAGTATAATTTTAGACTATATTTAGTACTATTATTTTAGTACTACTATTTACACTTAGTCTAGTTCTAGATTTACTTTAGTTTAAGATTTGTGTAATTATATGTGTGTTTATATTATGCAATGGATTGATGATATAAATAAAGTACCGTATTTCATCTGGGAAGAATGACATGTTTCATGTGTCTACCACATATTTTTTTAACATGTCTCTTATTGCGATTGAGATCAGCTTATCTCGCATATCAAACTTGCAAATTTTTGAACATTTCTCCCTCGTCTTATTTGAAATCACAAGGTAATGAGTTGTGATCTACTGCACATGTGCAGACTATCCCCTCTTACTATGAGGTCTACGCTTTGTCAATCTCGACAAGCGATTACCTTTAACGTGTATTCCTTATATCTAAATTGTAGCATACACAAGGTAATGGCCATGTAGCCTATTACTGTGAGATCTAAGTGATCTTCAAAGTGTCATGTTCACACAATTGAGGTTGAGAACTTTTCAAGTTTACACTTGAGTATCGAATTTTTGCATTCTTATTACATAACCATGATGATTTTTAATTTACCGTCGTAAATTAATTATCTCTGGTTTCCCCATGTAGGCAAAGATGACTGCCAAAGAATTTGAGGAGCTTGCCCTCAATGTCCACAATTACCCTACATGAGCTATGGACATCAAGATCAGTCTTGCGTCCCGTGGGATAGCGCGTGCCATCCAGCCCCCGGAGACCCCTCTCCCGGTTGGAGCCACGCCGCTGACAGAACAGCAGAATTATGCTGCCTTATTCATCATAAGGCACCATATTCATCCACATCTCAAGTCTGAGTATTTACAGGAGGAATCTCCTAGTACTTTGTTTTTGGCCCTCAAAACGAGGTATGAACAGCAGAAGGCAGTGGTCCCGCCTGAAACACTCCACGATTGGACTCATCTCCGCCTTCAGGATTTCAAGTCCATTGGTGAGTACAATCATGCTGTTCATAAGATATGTTCCAAACTGCGTTTTTGTGAGAAGGAACCTACTCAGGGGAGATGATAGAAAAAACTTTATCTACTATGCTCCCTTCTGATAGGATCCTCCAACAGCAATATTGTGCTCGCAACTACACTGTCTATTCCGAGCTTATTCGCATGTTACTTCAGGCTGAAAAGCATGATGAGCTACTCGCTAAGAATGGCTCTCAGCACCCTGTTGGGGCACAACCTTTACCTGAAGTTCATCTGAATGTCGCGAATAGACAGAAGTTTAATGGTACCTCTCGAGGTAAACATTCCAATCCTGAGCACAAGCACAAGCGCAATGGAAACATAAAATTCAGAAACATGGGCAAGGGAAAAGGCACTCCAAAGCCAAAGTTTGATAAATCTAAACTTTGCAACAAGTGTGGATGCTACTCGCATTCTACTAAAAAGTGCTCAATGCCCAAGCATCTGGTCATGTTGTACTAGCAATCTCTGGGACGCAAAGCACCTCAAGGGAAAAGGCTTGAAGCTAACTTCAACCTACATCCGCATAGAGCAAATGGAGCTGGCGATTCACAGGATATTCCTCCTGGACCGAGCAACGCCATGATTCCTTATCCACTTGAGGACCCTGCTGAAACGGAGGCCATGTTACTTGAGTACACCTCAAACTTTGTGTTTGGTGACTTTGACTAGTCCCTCGACCTCCTTAGTGATCTACTTAACTATGTCCATTTGTGAGGATTGTAATAAGAACATAAGTTTGTTGTTGTCTTTATATTATATTCTATCAGCACATTTGATATAATAAAATTGTATTCTATGTATTAACATAAGGTTTTCTTATTGAAAATTCTTTCGTTTTTATATAGTTTTTCTACGGGGACAATCCGATGGAAGAGGAATTATGCCTAGTGGACAGTGGTACCACAAACTCGATACTAAGGGAGATGAAATATTTCCAAACTCTAAAAAAGATGAATGGAGATATTTTAACTATCACTGGACGCGATACCGTGATTGTTGGTACTGGACGTGCCATATTCACCCTCCCAAGTGGTACACAAGTGACGATAGAGGATGCTCTATTGTATCCCGAGTCATCACGTACCATGATCAGTTATCGAGATATCCGTAAGAATGGTTTTCATATTGAAACCCATGAAGACAACAAAGAGGAGTATTTACTCTTTACTAAAAATCACGGATATGGCAAAAAGGTACATGAGAAAATTCCTTCTTTATCGTCTAGTTTATACAATACATACATCAAACCCGTGGAACATGTTGCATACAAAGTAATTTTTCAGAATGTTGATGCATTCCAAACCTGGCATGATCGCCTGGGCCATCCTAGAATTGGGATGATGAGAAAAATTACTAGCAATTCCATTGGTCATAATTTGCTTGAGTCAAAATTTCCTCAATCTTCTGATTTTGTGTGCACATCTTGTGCCACGGGAAAGCTAATTTTGAGGCCCTCGCATCTCAAAATACAAGCTGAACCACTTCAGTTCCTTGAAAGTATTCAAGGAGACATTTGTGGTCCCATTCAGCCATTATCTGGACCTTTCCGGTATTTCTTGGTTCTGATTGACGCATCTACACGATGGTCACATGTGTGTCTTCTATCCACATGAAACCATGCATTTGCCAAAATAATGAGGCAAGTAATTAAGTTGCAAGCCCATTATCCTGAAAGTCGAATTAATACAATTCGAATGGACAACGCTGCAGAATTCTCCTCAGGTGCTTTCAATGATTATTGCATGGCTTTGGGGATTGAAGGTCAGTACTCTGTTCCATATGTCCATACACAAAATGGTTTGGCTGAAGCATTGATTAAGAGGATTAAACTCATTGCAAGACCTTTGTTGAAGAATTGCAACTTGCCAACCTCTTGTTGGGGTCACGCTGTTTTACACGCTGCTGACTTGATCCAATTGAGGCCAACTGCATATCACAGTTCTTCCCCTCTGGAATTGGTACGTGGAAATCCTCCTAGCATTTCCCATCTGCGTAAGTTCGGATGTGCTGCATACATCCCGATCTCACCACCACAGCGGACATCCATGGGCCCACACAGAAAGTTGGGGATCTATGTGAGGTACAAATCACCGTCAATTATCAAGTACCTGGAACCCCTAACTGGGGACGTGTTCACAGCCCGTCACGCTGATTCCATATTTAATGAGGAACATTTTCCGGCATTAGGGGGAGATTTCAAGTACCAGAAAGAATGCCCGGAAATCGATTGGAATGCTCATGCCATTTCATCCTCTGATCCACGTACCCATGAGACCGAACTTCAAGTTCGGAAGATAATTAATTTGCAACATCTTGCAAATAATCTGCCAGATTCATTTACTGATCTAAAAGGTGTTATAAAATCCTTAAATCCGGCCAGAAACGCGCCAGAAAGAGTGGAGGTACCAATAAAAACCATTCAACTCCCTGTTCCTAAAAAGAAGGGGGAGTAGTATGGCTTCTGACCTGGAGCTAACTTCTAGCAAGCGGCAAAGGAAATCGAGGAGATAATCTTCGGAGTCAGTAAATGCAGGTCAACTCAACGTTGACAAACACCTGATGGGTAGTTCACACCCAGTGGAAGGGCAACCTTCACAACTCAGCTCCAGTGTGCACAAACTAGCTGGAACATCGGAACACCTAAACTCAATCGTATTGGGAAATCACGAAGAGTCCCTAGGGGTGCAAGAAATTTCCATCAACTATGTTGATTCTGGAGAATCATTTGACCGCAAGACTACGACCGTCGACATATATTTTGCTGAAAAGATTGCAGATAACCTTATCACTGATCATGATCCAAGGTCTATCGTTGAGTGCCAAAGGCGCTCCGACTGGCCTAAATGGAAGGATGCAATCCAAGCAGAAATTGCCTCGCTTAACAAAAGGAAGGTATTCACTGAAGCAATACCTACACCTCCCAATGTTTTCCCTGTGGGATTCAAATGGGTTTTCCTTCGGAAACGGAATGAGAACAATGAGGTGGCGAGATATAAAGCAAGGCTCGTAGCACAAGGTTTTACGCAGAAACCCGGCATTGATTTCAATGAGACATACTCTCCAGTAATGGGTGGAACAACTTTCCCATATCTTATATCTATGGCAGTACAAAATCGTCTATCCATGCAGTTGATGGACGTCATGACCGCATATCTTTACGGGTCACTAGATTCGGACATATATATGAAGGTTCCTGACGGAATCTCTATCCCGAATAACAGTGCAAAACGCAACATGTATTGTGTAAAGCTGAATAAGTCATTATATGGCTTAAAACAGTCGGGACGGATGTGGTACAACCGACTAAGTGAGTTCCTTCTTCAGAAAGGTTACTCCAATAGTGATGATTGCCCATGCGTCTTCATCAAGAAGTCCTCCACGGGATTTTGCATCATTTCTGTGTATGTTGATGATCTCAACATCATCGGCAGTGCACCAGACATTGATGAAGCACGCAATCAGCTAAAGATGGAATTTGAGATGAAGGATTTGGGTAAAAACAAATTTTCCTTAGGTATTCAACTTGAGCACCTTCCCTCAGGAATCATGGTACACCAAGCTGCCTATATCCAGAAAATATTGGAGAAATTTAATATGGACAAATCCTATCCATCTAAAACTCCTATGGTGGTTCGATCTCTAGACGTAGAGAAAGATCCGTTCAGACCGAGGGATGATGGAGAAGAGGTGTTGGGACCTGAAGTTCCATATCTCAGTGCTGTTGGAGCGCTTATGTATCTTGCAAATTGCACAAGACCTGATATTGCATTTGCAGTGAATCTACTTGCTAGACACAGCGCAGCTCCCACCAAACGTCATTGGTCTGGAGTGAAGAATATCTTTCGATATCTCCAAGGCACAAAGGATCTAGGCCTATTTTTCCAGCTTCAGAGAAATCTGGACTCTAATATGATTGGGTATGCAGATGCCGGTTATTTGTCTGATCCCCATAATGCCAGATCTCATACCGGTTTTGTGTTCCTACATGGTGGTACAGCTATATCATGGAAGTCTTCAAAATAGATTCTAGTGGCTACATCTACCAATCATTCTAAAATAATTTCATTATTCGAAGCATCATGTGAATGTGTATGGCTTCGCAGAATTATAAACCACATACAACAGTCATGTGGAATTGGTTCAATTGAATCACCCACCATTATCTATGAGGATAATGCGGCTTGTGTTGCACAGATGCAAACATGATACATCAAGAGCAATATCACTAAGCATATTTCTCTTAAATGGTTTCCCCCCCCCCCACAATCTTCAGAAAAGCGGGGAAATAAGCATTCTGCAAGTCAAATCATGCGACAACCTTGCTGATTTATTTACTAAGTCTCTACCAAACTCAACATTTCAGAAATATGTTCATGGAATTGGTATGCGACGACTTAGAGACTTGCAGGCAACAGGGGGAGTCTCTCCTTGAGATATCCTTGTTCAATAACATCACATTATGCTATCTCTTTGTGAGTTTATGTTCCAGGTTCTCATCAAGTTTTCATGAAGAACTTTTTGGAGGAGAATCTTTTCAAGATGATAGCCCTACCTGGATGATCGTGAGACGATTCTACATGGTCAAGCGTAGATTAGGGGGAATGTTAAGATTTATTACACTAATGTAATTAGGAAATCTACTTTTCCAACCGTCGAGCGGCTCTATCCTCAACCGACGCCTCTCCCGCTCGTTCTGGAACCGGCGTCTCTTCACAGAGCGTTGCGTCTGTTCGGGCGATATATAATCGCTGTAAACAGTAATGAATGATTAAGGAATCAGTTTTTCCTAAACAACATTGATGAACCAAGGGAGTAGTATGCTAATTGAGACGGAATCATAGTTTTCTTTGGAGCGAAGCAAAGTCCCCCCGGACAACAAAGCCACCCAACCCCATCGCCAATCCACGTGTCCGGACGGACGGTCAAGATTCTCGTCACGGTGGAGCAGGTGGATCCAGCCAGGCTCTACGCGCACACGGCACAGCCCCTCACCATCGTCTCCTCCTCCTCCTTGCTCTGGCCGTGGCTACTTGGATCGAAACCCCACCCACCCACGCGCCACTCGAACCCCCCACCTCCACTCGATTAACCCCACCATGTCGATGCTGGACGCCTTCTTCGGCAAGGGGGGCGGCGGCGGCGGCGGCGGCTTCCGCGCCGCCAAGTGGTACGGTTTCTTCCCCGGGAGTCGAGTTCTTGGTTTCTGCTCCGATTTCGATTTCGATTCGATTCCTGTCCTGATCTGCGGGGGGTTGTAAAAAAAAACGCAGCAAGACGCTGCTCAAGCTGTCCATCCCGCGGATAAAGCTGCTGCGGAACCGCCGGGAGCTGCAGCTGCGCCAGATGCGCCGGGACATCGCCAAGCTCCTCGAGGCCGGCCAGGACGCCACCGCCAGAATCAGGGTACATATTCCAAAAGGATCATCATGGGCTTGCTTATATAATTATAAGGCGGCAGCGTGGGAATAGGATCTTGGAATTTGGGCATCATGGTTAGTTGCTTCTTCTCTCTGTGGTCGCAGGTGGAGCACATCATCCGGGAGGAGAACATGCTGGCGGCGCAGGAGATCCTCGAGCTCTTCTGCGAGCTCGTCGCAGTTCGCCTGCCCCTCATAGAGGCCCAAAAGTTTGTCACCTGCCCTGTTCTCTTCTTATATTCAGTATAATAATGATATGTGCGTGTTCGTAGATGAGCTCTTTTTGAGACAACGATTTGATCAGAATATTAGGCACACGTTAATTGTCATCTTCTGTTACGGTTTTACCCACGAAGTTGAGGCGCTGTACTCCTTAACACTTGGTACTGGTACTCCCTTAATAGTTAATACTGCTCTGGAGTAGCAATAAGCATCATCCGTTAGATTGAAGATGAAGATAACCGATGGTCTGTGTTGATCTAAGGGTACTGTAAAAGAGCTCTTGTAGATTTGTGTGCTCTACATACAACCTCATCTAGGCATGTCAAAATCCAGTGGAGTGTTCTGGAGCTGTAGTTCGCGCCTAGAGTTTCTGCCTTGAGCTGATTTAGTACTAGTTTATAAATGATGACATTTTTTTTCTTGGCATACTGAACTTATAGCTCTCGCTAGTCCCAGAGTTCGCCCAAGTCTGTTATTACTGCCCAGTTGCATTTGCAGTTGAATGATGGATGTGGCATGTGATGAATGCCATCGCTATTCAACTTTAAATCTGGCTTTCTTCCAAAACCAGACACATGTGCTTTCTTTCAAACGTGTAATGAGATGCATAATGTCAGTTCGTCTGTGTAACAGATTATGTCAGATCTTTATTTTTCTGTAAATAGTGGGACGATGCATATTCGGTGGCCCCTAAGCATCAGATTGTTGCCTCCTTTCGACCTATTCTGGACCGAAGGAAAGATCTGGTTTTATATGCATACTGCTGTTTGTGCAGTGTATTTATTTGGGTGTCCATCTGTCTAGACTGAATTCCCTGGGTGGAGGCACAGAAATAAATTATCCTTCATATATCCTTAATTAATTTGTTCGTTAAGTTCTCAAATGTCGTGGTTATATAGTTTAAATAGGCTTGCAGCTAAATTGGTTGTCCTAACCTGTTAAATTTATTTTCCTGCATCAGGGAATGCCCTATAGATCTCAAAGAGGCAATATCCAGCATCTGTTTTGCTGCTCCTAGGTGTTCAGATTTGCCTGAACTGATACAAGTCCAAATGATGTTTGCGACTAAATATGGGAAGGAATTTGTTGCTGCAGCTACAGAACTTATGCCGGATTGTGGGGTCAACCGTCAGGTCACATGCCAACTTCCATGATAACAAGTAATCTATTTATGTTACTTAACCATTAGATTTATGCTGACATGATTCGAAACAACACCTATGCAGATAATTGAACTACTTTCAATCCGTCCTCCTCCAGTAGATATAAAAATGAAACTTCTGAAGGAGATTGCTGAGGAGCATGAGATTGACTGGGATCCATCTGCAACAGAGACGGAATATCTTAAACCCCATGAAGATCTATTGGTTAGTGTTTACATACAAGAAACTGTGGTTGGTCCGTTATTTTGAATCTCACCTTGTAACATGTTCCCTTTCATTAGAATGGGCCAACCTACTTCAGTGGCTCAACGCTGCCACTTCCAAAGGAGAAACACGAAGAACCATTAGCTGCAAGTGCCGCTGATGAACCTGGTGAAGCTTATGAATCTGATGGCGGCTTTGACTCACTGGATTTGCCTGAAGTCCCAAAAGCAGCGATTCGTCCAGCTTCTGGTACTCAATCAACCCCAGATATTGGTCCACATGTGCAAAGCTCACAGTCGCCTGCTCATGATTTCTCAAACCCATCTGACTTGGAAGAGAATCCAACAGCTGATGCTGCGTTCTACAATTATCTGAAAAGTTCAGAACCCCCAGTTTCTCCACAATCTGCTCAGCCAAGAATGCCAGCTTTGCCAGATGAAAAGAAGCAGTTTGTTCCTTTTGTCTCTCCCCTGCCATTTGCTTCTGCTTCTTCTATGGAGAAAAGTGACTCGATTCCCTTAAATTCTCCTCCAGTGAAGCCAACAGAGCAAGAATTCTTCACAAGGTCAGTTGATGAAGTGAGTGCTCCCCAAACACCCAAAGATGTCAACATGTTCTCGAAGCGTCCAGAACAGGTGCATTCAGTCTCTCCTATAGAGAGTAGGGAAAATATTGATATGGATGACGTGGTTTCAGCTGCGCAAACAGCTGCTGACTCAGCAGAGCGAGCTGCATCGGCAGCACGTGCTGCTGCAAACCTTGCGAAACTGTGCATTGCTGATCTAAAGAAGAACACTAGGGTTTATGAGAGCCACAGTGATGGTAGCCAAAAGGAAAGTCATCATCAAACTGAGGTGACGCAGAAGCCGGTATTTGATCATCAGGACTCTTTTTCCAATGATTCTGAGGGTTATGGACCAGCTCATGTGCCTCAGAGATCAACATCGTTGGAGGATGATCCGTTCTCCTACCCCAACCTGTTCTCGTCGAAGCCTTGAGTTCTAGTTATCTGCAAGTAGTTGTTGAGCCTGGTTTGAAGTTGTTGCGGCCATGTTGTTTGTGAAGCCTTGTTTGGTACCCCATGTGTTTGGGTATTTCTTGGAGAATTCTGTGTATGCTAAGTTGATACAGAAAAAGAAGGGTTCAACAGTATTACCAGCGCTTTCTTTGTTTATAATTTATGTGAATTGTAAATGCGTGGATGTTGTATGAAATTTCTGAAACTTGAAACCTGTAGAGGAAACAAAAATCTGAACTCATTTAGTTAGATGTTCTTTAGACTTATATATATTTTCCACTTATAGTGAATATCATGATTTGAGTCTAGTGAAAGTTTATGTGGTAACTATTTCTTTTATTTTATTTCAATGCTAGTCACACTCGTGTTTTACTAGCCTTTTATGAGGCAGCGAAAGTGAGAAAAAAAAACAGATGATGCTCAAGTTTGTTTTCCTCCAATATCTCACTCACCTAGGGATGGTTGATTGGAAGGGAACTGAAAATGGCTCAGTTTCTTCTAATATCTCACCTTGGCTGGTTCATCCAGTTAGGAAACAGTATGATACTACTCGGCAGGTTCTCGAGCTTCAGTTGCTGGATCGCCCCTCCAACTCGCTCACGGGCATCATCGATCACGTCGTCGCCTCTACAACATCTACCTCAACGACAACCGCCTCTTCGGCCGGCAGCATCCCGCCGCTGCTCCTCAGCAGGGACCGGCACCTGGCGCTCCTCGACCTCTCCAACAACAACCTGTCCGGCACCGTCCCGGCCGACTTCTTCGCCGCCGCTGCTCCTCAGCAGGGACCGGCACCTGGCGTTCCTCGACCTCTCCAACAACAACCTGTCCGGCACCGTCCCGGCCGACTTCTTCGCCGCCGCTGCTCCTCAGCAGGGACCGGCACCTGGCGTTCCTCGACCTCTCCAACAACAACCTGTCCGGCACCGTCCCGGCCGACTTCTTCGCTGCCGCTGCTCCTCAGCAGGGACCGGCACCTGGCGCTCCTCGACCTCTCCAACAACAACCTGTCCGGCACCGTCCCGGCCGACTTCTTCGCCGCCGCTGCTTCTCAGCAGGGACCGGCACCTGGCGCTCCTCGACCTCTCCAACAACAACCTGTCCGGCACCGTCCCGGCCGACTTCTTCGCCGCCGCTGCTCCTCAGCAGCCAGCAGGGACCGGCACCTGGCGCTCCTCGACCTCTCCAACAACAACCTGTCCGGCACCGTCCCGGCCGACTTCTTCGCCGCCGCTGCTCCTCAGCAGGGACCGGCACCTGGCGTTCCTCGACCTCTCCAACAACAACCTGTCCGGCACCGTCCCGGCCGACTTCTTCGCCGCCGCTGCTCCTCAGCAGGGACCGGCACCTGGCGTTCCTCGACCTCTCCAACAACAACCTGTCCGGCACCGTCCCGGCCGACTCCTTCGCCGCCGCTGCTCCTCAGCAGGGACCGGCACCTGGCGCTCCTCGACCTCTCCAACAACAACCTGTCCGGCACCGTCCCGGCCGACTTCTTCGCCGCCGCTGCTTCTCAGCAGGGACCGGCACCTGGCGCTCCTCGACCTCTCCAACAACAACCTGTCCGGCACCGTCCCGGCCGACTCCTTCGCCGCCGCTGCTCCTCAGCAGCCAGCAGGGACCGGCACCTGGCGCTCCTCGACCTCTCCAACAACAACCTGTCCGGCACCGTCCCGGCCGACTTCTTCGCCGCCGCTGCTCCTCAGCAGGGACCGGCACCTGGCGTTCCTCGACCTCTCCAACAACAACCTGTCCGGCACCGTCCCGGCCGACTTCTTCGCCGCCGCTGCTCCTCAGCAGGGACCGGCACCTGGCGCTCCTCGACCTCTCCAACAACAACCTGTCCGGCACCGTCCCGGCCGACTCCTTCGCCGCCGCTGCTCCTCAGCAGGGACCGGCACCTGGCGCTCCTCGACCTCTCCAACAACAACCTGTCCGGCACCGTCCCGGCCGACTCCTTCGCCGCCGCTGGTCCTCAGCAGGGACCGGCACCTGGCGCTCCTCGACCTCTCCAACAACAACCTGTCCGGCACCGTCCCGGCCGACTCCTTCGCCGCCGCTGGTCCTCAGCAGGGACCGGCACCTGGCGCTCCTCGACCTCTCCAACAACAACCTGTCCGGCACCGTCCCGGCCGACTCCTTCGCCGCCGCTGCTCCTCAGCAGGGACCGGCACCTGGCGCTCCTCGACCTCTCCAACAACAACCTGTCCGGCACCGTCCCGGCCGACTCCTTCGCCGCCGCTGCTCCTCAGCAGGGACCGGCACCTGGCGCTCCTCGACCTCTCCAACAACAACCTGTCCGGCACCGTCCCGGCCGACTCCTTCGCCGCCGCTGCTCCTCAGCAGGGACCGGCACCTGGCGCTCCTCGACCTCTCCAACAACAACCTGTCCGGCACCGTCCCGGCCGACTCCTTCGCCGCCGCTGCTCCTCAGCAGGGACCGGCACCTGGCGCTCCTCGACCTCTCCAACAACAACCTGTCCGGCACCGTCCCGGCCGACTCCTTCGCCGCCGCTGGTCCTCAGCAGGGACCGGCACCTGGCGCTCCTCGACCTCTCCAACAACAACCTGTCCGGCACCGTCCCGGCCGACTCCTTCGCCGCCGCTGGTCCTCAGCAGGGACCGGCACCTGGCGCTCCTCGACCTCTCCAACAACAACCTGTCCGGCACCGTCCCGGCCGACTCCTTCGCCGCCGCTGCTCCTCAGCAGGGACCGGCACCCGGCGCTCCTCGACCTCTCCAACAACAACTTGTCCGGCACCGTCCCGGCCGACCTCTTCGCCGCCGCTGCTCCTCAGCAGGGACCGACACCCGGCGCTCCTCGACCTCTCCAACAACAACCTGTCCGGCACCGTCCCGGCCGACCTCTTCGCCGCCGCTGCTCCTCAGCAGGGACCGGCACCTGGCGCTCCTCGACCTCTCCAACAACAACCTGTCCGGCACCGTCCCGGCCGACTCCTTCGCCGCCGCTGCTCCTCAGCAGGGACCGGCACCTGGCGCTCCTCGACCTCTCCAACAACAACCTGTCCGGCACCGTCCCGGCCGACTCCTTCGCCGCCGCTGCTCCTCAGCGGGGACCGGCACCTGGCGCTCCTCGACCTCTCCAACAACAACCTGTCCGGCACCGTCCCGGCCGACTCCTTCGTCGCCGCTGCTCCTCAGCAGGGACCGGCACCTGGCGCTCCTCGACCTCTCCAACAACAACCTGTCCGGCACAGTCCCGGCCGACTCCTTCGCCGCCGCTGCTCCTCAGGAGGGACCGGCACCTGGCGCTCCTCGACCTCTCCAACAACAACCTGTCCGGCACCGTCCCGGCCGACTCCTTCGCCGCCGCTGCTCCTCAGCAGGGACCGACACCTGGCGCTCCTCGACCTCTCCAACAACAACCTGTCCGGCACCGTCCCGGCCGACTCCTTCGCCGCCGCTGCTCCTCAGCAGGGACCGGCACCTGGCGCTCCTCGACCTCTCCAACAACAACCTGTCCGGCACCGTCCCGGCCGACTCCTTCGCCGCCGCTGCTCCTCAGCAGGGACCGGCACCTGGCGCTCCTCGACCTCTCCAACAACAACCTGTCCGGCACCGTCCCGGCCGACTCCTTCACCGCCGCTGCTCCTCAGCAGGGACCGGCACCTGGCGCTCCTCGACCTCTCCAACAACAACCTGTCCGGCACCGTCCCGGCCGACTCCTTCGCCGCCGCTGCTCCTCAGCAGGGACCGGCACCTGGCGCTCCTCGACCTCTCCAACAACAACCTGTCCGGCACCGTCCCGGCCGACTCCTTCGCCGCCGCTGCTCCTCAGCAGGGACCGGCACCTGGCGCTCCTCGACCTCTCCAACAACAACCTGTCCGGCACCGTCCCGGCCGACTCCTTCGCCGCCGCTGCCCCTCAGCAGGGACCGGCACCCGGCGCTCCTCGACCTCTCCAACAACAACCTGTCCGGCACCGTCCCGGCCGACCTCTTCGCCGCCGCTGCTCCTCAGCAGGGACCGGCACCCGACGCTCCTCGACCTCTCCAACAACAACCTGTCCGGCACCGTCCCGGCCGACCTCTTCGCCGCCGCTGCTCCTCAGCAGGGACCGGCACCTGGCGTTCCTCGACCTCTCCAACAACAACCTGTCCGGCACCGTCCCGGCCGACTTCTTCGCCATGCCCTTGGCGAAGATCAACCTGTCGTGCAACTTGCTCACGGGCGATGCCTCGATGCTGTTCTGCCCAAACTGAGGAGAAGCACAGTATTTATAAAATAATAATGAGCAAAACCAATATATACAGTGATAACCAAACCTGAATTAATATGTGCCCTTTGGCGTGGCAGTGTGATTAAAGCAGTACGTACTACACCGCAACAAACAACTCTTACCGTCAACTAATACTCAATAACAACATTTTGTAATTCGAAACGGTACCAAAATCACACAGTCGTATGAATGTTCAATTGAATTTCCGCACTCAAAATTCATGAAAAAGGTTTGCGCCCAGACAACCCCGGCGATCTGCTCATTTTCCGCTATGGGGTGTAGGTGATATCTTCGACTCCAGGGTCTACAACATACTGCCGAGCGTCGGCTAATTAGAAATTTAGAATTCTTCATCTTGGGAATGTATGAACTATATATATATATATATCAGGTCCTCGTACGTCATTTACAAGTGCTTCATCTCCGGCTCCGAGATATCTGAACTCGTTGGAGGCGCTGATCTGACAAAGCTAAAGCACTCCATGATGTCACGCCGGCAAGTCGGGCACGTGGACGCCCTGTGGAACCACGGCTCGATGCACAGCGTATGGAAGGCATGGGAGCACGGCAGCCGGACGTTCTCCCTCTCCTCCCCAGTCTCCATGTCCAAGCAACATATGGCGCACAGCTCATCAGGCTCCCGGCGGCGCTTTCGGCCACAGAGTTCCACAACTCCGGCCGCATCATCAGGCTCCCGGCGGCGCTTTCGGCCACAGATCTGTTCCACAACTCCGGCCGCATCATCGGCTTTCGCGGCGGTGGCTTCTTTGCAAGCGAGGAGCAGCGCCTTGGGCTCGTAGACCAGGGTTATGCAGATCTGGGGTATCTCTAATTCTAGGTCGTAGCCAGGGATGACGCCCCCGGCGGCGACGATCCCGTCGATCTCACGGCCGACGTGCTCAACGATCATCGTGGCTGGGTCAAGGGGCGTGTTACGGATTATTGAATCCGCAGCGCTGGCGGCGAGGTCGTAGTCGTACCCGATTTCGACGGCGGCGGCGAGCATATCGTGGATGAGTTCGCTGCAGACCTTGCTGGACTGGAAGACGGCGTGGTCGGTGATCTTGAACAGTATGTCGAGCTTCCTGACGACTTGATTGGTCACGTCGACCGGCCAGCCCCTTGGTCGCCCGACCCTGCGACACGCATGGTGCAAGAGCAGGCCGGCGCGCAGGCGCACAGTGCATGGCTGCTCGCTCGGCTTCAGCTCGACGCTGAGGGTCAGTTCTCCTCGGAAACGGAAGCGGACCTCCGGCGCAGCCGCCGTCTGTGGCCACGGTGGGAGTGCTTCCATGGCCACCGCTGCCGTACCTGTAGTGGGCATGGCCGTCGGGGACCGGCCGGCGGCGGAGGAGAAAGAATCGAGGCACACTGACGATCTGCGTGCATAGGCCACATATATGAAAGCGCGGACACTGGGCAGACTAGGAACCGGATTGGAGACGGCTGCATGGGCCACATGGGTCGGCAGACCAGGAAGGTGGGCTTCTTCCTTTTCCTCACAGGAGTTATGTGGGCCATTTGAGAGATTTCCTATTCTACGCTTGCTGCGCAGAATTTATTCTTCGCACGGGTCCGTGATGGCCTGCCCAGTAAGAACGTTCACCCGCTAGTGTAGATAGTAGTGATATTTTATGGTTTTTATTTTATTTTTTCCTCTTGGTTTTCCTCAGGTTTTCATCCTTTTTGTTATGTTTTTTTTTGGTGTTTTATCATTATTATTATTACTAGTATTGGTGTCTTTAATTTGTATTTTCACAATGTTCATGATAATTTTAATTTTTTCAACACACATTTCAAATTCTGAACTTTTCTTAAAATTGTTACAAAAACTAAAATTCAGACTCTTTTTCAAAAATTGAACATTTAATAATTTTAAAAAATTTAAAAACTTAGAAAGATTTTTAATTTGCAAGCATTTTGAAATTCTATTTTTGTGAGCATTTTAAAAACCTATCAAAAACTGCTTGTTCTGTATTTTAAATAAGCGAAGTGTTGTTTTTTGAGGCAAGAAAGCAAACGAGAGTGATTTTCTACCGCACAGTACAAAGCCAATCTTTATTCTGAGTGAAGAAGCCCAAGACCGTCGGAAGTGTTTATTGAGACGACCAAGCAACCGTGTTAAACCGGCAATCCTTTGCATAAAGAGGAGAATAGGACGTCCCCCTCCTTGGATAGTATATATAGCAGGAATAATGTACATGATGCTGGAATAAGTGACTTGACCCATCTAAATTTCAAAAAATAAGATTTCAAACCAACTTATACATCTGATCCTCTCCCTAGTATCTGGATGTTCCCCGACAATCGGCAACCTTGGGAGGGTGATGTTGTTACGCAATCTCGGCTCCGCTAACACCAGCGTTTCCAACCCACATACGTCAACATGCCCAACCGGAGAGCAACACCGATTTATGACAGGCCTTGGGCCCTCTCCCTCAAAAGACTAGCCTGTTACGAGGGGACATCCTCATCCTTATAAGTCGTGTTATGTCTCCTCCCACAACCGATGTGGGACTAAACCCAATAGATGTTACCCCGCATTTGACAACTTACACATGTAAGCAACTTTATGGTCCACTTTTCTCTACCGTCAGTCACCATGTGTGTTGCTCATGGTGTTCTCAATGCTCGCTTGGCCTCTACAACGCCTCACGTTAGGACGAGTTTTATTTTGTAACCAATAAATATTGTGAATTGTATGTGGTAGAGATAATATACTCCCTCCGTTCTTAAATATTTGTCTTTTTAGAGATTCGGCTATGGACTACATACAAAGCAAAATGAATGAATCCACATTCTAAATTATGTCTATATACATCCACATGTAGTTTATAGTGAAATCTTTAGAAAGACAAATATTTAGAAACAAAGGAAGTAGTTGTTACCAACTTTTACACAAGGAAATCCAAAAAATAGAGAAAATATCCACGTCCATAAGCCCACTCTTCTCTAAAGAATCGATCTCATACATTTTTGGCGGCATCTCCTTAAAGTTGACAGAAAAGACTGGACAATACCCCCCCCCCCCAATGGAAATTTGGATTCCCTGACAAGTTTGAGGCACAAATGCAAATGCTCCACTCGCGATGCAACCATTAAACCAGTCGGTTGAGATTAGTGAGAGTATCAACACCAACAATCCAGGGATAGATAACCTCCCATTCGTCAACATAGTTGGGGACAAGCGAGTGCAAACTACAAAAACTACAAACGTCAAGGATGAAGCAATCACACATCCTCCTCCGTATTACCACGAGAAAGACCAAAATCGAACTACCGAGGCAGGGTCTTAAACCTGTAAGACTTGAACTTTTTGAATGGCCACCAACGCCGAAAATAATCTCACGTTGTCACGGCGATATACGCGATGTCCTAGAATTGAGAACAACTAAAAGACCAATTAACTCAGCTAAGAAAAGATACATTAATCTAGAAAAGTAGTAGACCAGGTTCCCTACTCCTCCTCGCACTAGCCAAGTTGTTGGCCCTAGAACATACTAGCCAAAAGATGTTGGTCCAACCACACATAATGGTTGCTTGATACTCTCCAACACAGCTGACACGATCTACCAGTGACGCATCTTGTCGGGGGTAATTCACACATACAAAGCTAGCACGATTACAAGTTGCAAAGTTCTGGACACAATGAAGGGATTGTTAGGGATAGGCAAAATGCAAGCAATTAGTTTTCAATATGTCATGTGTGATGTGTGGCAATGATTGGTCAAATATGACATTCTATCTAACACCCGTAAACTGCACCTTTGGATAGTTAGGGCCTCTTTGATTTGTTGGACTCTCAAAACGCAGAAATAGAACAAAATGTAGAAATAAAGTGGCATGTCCTCTTTTATTCTACATTATTACAAAACTATAAGAATTTGGAAAACTGTTTGATAGCACAAGAAAAACAAAGAAATTCTACCAAGAGCTTAGAGTTGTAGGTAATTCCCTCCAAAATGGAGTACACACGAATCCTATTGAAAAATCCCTAGGATTCCAATCATAGAAACCATACAGATCAAACGACCACCATGCGGAAATTTCTAAGGACTTACATCCTCTAAACATCATATGAAATTCCTTTGAATCAAAGGATCCACGTCATTGTTCCATGCCTAGCTTGTTGGTCAACGCCTAGTATTGATTGTACTCCAAAGAATAAAGATATCGCATTCTTATTTATACAACTGTTAGTGTTGCAACTTTGTGGGACACTATTTGAAAAAGATGAAACCAATAAAGTACTACAAATAAAAACTCGAACCATTATATGTTCTCTCATGAAAGCTAAAGATGAGAACAACGTTACTTGTGTAGTCTAAGAAGAATACTATTGTTGTCTAAATTGGCATCCGGGACAACGGTTGTAGTTTCCTTTTTGCGGGAACAATAGTAATAGTTTGTCAAGCTGTTAGCCAGTAGTGCATGATGTTTTTTTTTTGTCTCTAGCCTATCCAGGGCTAGTACATTGTTTTCCTGACGTAGTTCAATGGGCTCCTACCATCTTCCTACAAAAAAGAACTTAACTACTAGGAGACAAGATAATCCTTGTATTTCTCCCCAAAAACAAATTTCATTTTATTTTTCGTTTGGACGCCATTGCTTTGACTTCTTTTGTTTCTTGGGACCACCTGATGGAGATGAGTGTCGTGTTCCAAATATTGATGGTATTGACGGCTAAATAACTACTCCCTTCATTCCTAAATATAGATTTTTTTTAAAGGTTTCATTAATTTTTTTACAAACGGATGTATATAGACATACTTTAGAGTGTATATTCACTCATTTATGAACGGAGCGAGTAATTCTCATTCTCCAAGTCCAATCCCTAGCTTTTTAGTTTTATTCTTGGCCCCCCCTTTCACATTTTCATCCAATCCATTTGATCCTCAGTGCTACCCCGCCTGGTTTTCTCCCATAAGCCTTGTTCCTTGTAAAAAAGACTAAGAAATTTTTGGCGCGCCTCGTGATGGAACTGATCTCCGCATAGAAAGCTACTCCATTCGCCCAAAAATATTTATCATAGAAATAGATGTATGTAGATGTATTTTAGTTATAGATACATTTACTTTTATTCATTTTTGCAAAAAGTAATTCCAGACGAAGGGAGTATTAAATAACGGAAAGAAGCTGAACAACGTGCCAGACCTTTGCAATGTTGGTTCGAGTGGGCAAATCACCTAAGCGAATGAACTCAGGAGTTGGGCCCTGACCTCTCTACTAGATTAACAATATAAGGGGCCATGGCTGGTGGAAGGAGAGAAGCAGTGGCGATTTTACCGTACGGGCACCCTGGGCACGTGCCCGGGCTCGACCTTGCCGTTTAAAGGAACTATCGCGAGCTGCTCAAGCCGCCAGAATCGTTAAAAGCGTTGAAAACGCTGACAAATCGTGGAATATACGCTGAAACGGATGAGCATGCTCTGACTGGGCCAGTTTGAGCATTTTCTTGCCTTTGGGGGCTTTCTCACCGCAAGCAGGACCCATTTGCTTGTTTCCTAACATGGGCCATAGACCCCTTGCTCGTGAAACGATTCATAAAGGCTTGTTCGGTTAATCCCATCGAGGAGGGGATTGAAGAGGATTGGAGGGGATTGAGGTGGAATTTGACTTGTAGGGGATTTAATCCCTTCCAATCCCTTCCAAACCCCTTCAATTTTGGAGGAACCGAACAAGCCTTAAGGCGGATAAATCACAAAGGAAGACAACTTCTAAAACACGGTCCAGTTATGCTAGTTCAAATTTCAGAACTGAGCAGCTTTTTTTTCTACGTATATGATCAGATTCTTTGTTAACACGAAGAAATTAGCAAGTGGAGCCACCGTAAGACCCAAGTGATGAACATGAAAATAAACATTGGAGCTTGGACTTTTCACGTGGAGACGTCGAAAGGTTTTGGTTTTGTGCCTAGTGTTTAGCGATTTATTTGAGATGTTCTATGATCTATGAAACAGTAGTGCGAATATTTCACATGATTTTATTCTAAGCATATGATACTTGTGCTGTGTGATAGACCAAAACAAATTTTAGCTTAAGGTGTGCCCAGGCTTTGGCAATTTTCTAGCTCCGCCACTGGAGAGAAGGTAATCGCTAAGGTTACCATCATCATCAACAACCTGTTGAAGTGCATATATAGATTGCCTAGAACCATTTATCAGTTTAGACTTTTGGTTGTACTGGCTAGTGCATGAAGTAACACAATCATGATAATTATTTATCAAGGATGCATGTATTTGGAAAAGAGGGAAGGAGACGATATTGATTTATCGTGTGGTTGTGAAACTAAACGTGTACCACATATTATTGGAGTTTAATTCAGTGATAGATACTAGAGTTTGTCGGGTCTCTCTTGATCTTATCATAACGCAACAAGCCCTGCTACAACCAATGCGCGATGTTACAACCAATGCGCGATGCTACAACCAGCGTAGCCCCTGGTACAACTGGTGTAATCGCTGTTGGAGTTCTTCGAGGCCAGCAACGATGGTCGACGTCGAAACCTGCAACTACCATCGCGTGGAGCTGCAACCGTGAAGACAAAAGCTGCAACCATCGTCGGGTAAAGTTGCAACCACTGACGAGGGAAGCAGAACGCACAAATCGGCGTCATGTTTTTCCTATAATCGATGCCTTTTTCTTCTACAACCGATGCTTGCGGATGCTGGAAGCAGAATGCAGCCGCGCTGGAACCAGCGATGAAGATGGAGCTCAACAGGTGATGGGGATTGTTGGGACCGTTGCCGATGAAGTTGGAACCGGCTGATTATTTTATTTTATTTGTCGCTTCAACCGGTGGAAGCAGGTAGTGTTCAATGATGATGTCTGGTGCCGCGGTGGCTGCAGCCAGCAGTTGTAAAAGTGTGCTGCGGTGACATGGGTGAAGTTGTGACATGGGAGATGACGGCGAGGGATGGTGCACGGTGCACCCGTGGGCTGAGTATGGACGGCGAGGGGCGGCTCGATGCACCTTGTTGCTGCAACCGTCTCGCGGGGATGGTGCGGCGACTTCAAGGTCCGACAAAGGCTCGCAAGGGGCGCTACGACGTTGATGCCGCGGCAGCAGCGACACGAGGGAGAGGGAGGAAAGCGTCCGCACAGGATTGCCAAGGGAGAAGCCGCCTGGTGCAGTGACTAGTAGGCATGGTCTTTTTGTGTGGGCATTGACTGGCCTGGAGGTAGACTACCCAGACCTAGAGGGAGCAATGCTACATCTACGTAAATGTTTACGTACGTTTACGTGATAGTCTGATTTGGCAATAACTGATTGAATTAAGAGGAGGATGAGGCCCACCCATCCCTGAAAATCCGGGGGGGGGGGGGGGGGGGGACATGTTTAGATTAGTTGAAAGGTTTAGTAAACTTATGTAGGTTTTAGTAGGTCTAGCATTTCCGACCTAGAGGTTAGGGAAGTCCGGATCTAACGGCTGTGTGCCGAGCGGATTAAATTTGGGCCGGCCAGCCGGCGCCTAGGGGACATCTTTTCATGTTGCCGTTTTAAAATGAGAGAAAGTTTTAATTTGCATCATTGATCTAACCCAAAAACACCAAAAATGCTACACTTAGGCCATCTTCAATGGTCGTATGATCATCGTTGGTAAAATTGTCACATAGATGATTTTGATGACATGCCACATAATAAAAGAAGAGAGAGAATGAAATCGTATGAACTTGAAGCAACGGTTCACGCACAAGCTCCGAGGCAAGCAGGGTTATTTCTTCACTATTTAGTGGGCCCGCTTAGTTATTTTACATACGATTACCATACACTCCATTGAAGAGCTTGTATGATGTGTGATGTGGACACTTATACCAACAATTAAACATACGGACTGTTGAAGATGCTCTTACGGGCAAGATACGCATGAAACTTACGGATTGCTGCCGTTTAGCCAATCCCTCTGCCCCGCTGATTTCAAGGATGGGCCCTCATGCCCCAAGTTTTCAGTAAAACATGGACAGCTGAGTCCGTAAGTTACTTTCCGTAGCTTCCGTCCGTAAATCTAGCAAAGCTCCAAGAACACATCAGAAAAGAAGTAAATAAAAAAATTATAATGTAAAACTGAATTTTGACCGTGGTAAAACAATCTAGGATCTTTCTACTACTACACCAGATAACTGGTGATTTCCACTGATAAATCTAAGTCAGACAGTTAAAACAGCGGAAATACCAAAGCAGGCCGACAACTTTACCTCTCTATATCTAATCATTTTTACTTTATTTCAGCACAACTCTTAATCCAGAGACATGAATACAGCCGAATTGGTCGACACATGAATACCAGCGTCTCGTTATTCTGTCAAAACCCACAAGATAATCCATCTAGTTCTTGCAGGGAGGGAGGGGAGCACCGCAGAGGCACTTGTTGTGCTGGAAGTTGTAGAGATCGAACCTCGCCATGTTCCCGCCGGTGGGCACGGCGCCGCAGAGCCTGTTGTAGCTGACGTTGAACGCCAGCAGGTTGGCCACGTCCGCGACCTGCGCCGGGATGCTGCCATGGATGGCATTGTGGCTCAGGTCCAGGTGGAAGAGCTTCTCCGGGAGCACCACCACGCCTGACAGGTCGAAGTCGAAGGCGTTGCGGGACAGGTCGATGTACTGCAGCTCCTTCCCACGGCCGAAGAGGCCCGACGCGTCGCCGGTCAGGGCGTTGCGCGAGAGGTCGAGGTGCGTGAAGTTCACGGCGGCGAACTCGGCCGGGATGGCCCCGGTGAGGTTGTTGTGCGACACGTCGAGGTAGACGTCCCGGCCCGCGGACTCGCCGAGGAACATGTTGGGGATGGCCCCGGTGAGGCGGTTGCGGCTGAGGGTGATGCCGGGGATTGTCCCCAGCGACACCGGGATGGCGCCGCTGAGCGAGTTGAAGGAGAGGTTGAGCTGGGCGAGCTTCTTGAGCGCGCCCAGGGAGGACGGCACGGGGCCGGACACCCCCGTCCATGAGATTTCGAGCCTGGAGAGGTTGGAGAGCTTGCCTATCTCCGGCGGTATGGGGCCAGACAGCCCCGGGAGGTGGTGCAGGAAGAGGTCCTGCAGGTGGGTGAGGCCGGCGATGGCGCTGGGGATTGTGCCGGTGAAGTCGGGGTCCTGGAAGACGGAGAAGCCCACGATGCGCCCGGTGGAGCGGTCGCAGGCGACGGCGAACCAGTCGCAGCAGGGTGTGTCGGGTGTCCATGACGAGGACCAGGACTCCGGGAAGGAGAGCAGCACCGCCTTGTCGTCAGGGTGGCAATCCTTGTAAGTGAGCTCTCTAGAGGGCTCGGCGTTGGCTCCGCCGGCGAGGACAGAGAAGAGGAAGAGGAGCAGCAGCAGGGCGTGTGGGTGCATCCTCATCATGTCGGCTGTGTGTGGCTTTGATGTGATATGAGTAGACTTCGGTGTGCTGCGCCCTACGTACTGTACGTCATGCATGGTGCATGGGAGTATATGTAAAGATTCATCGTTGCACTCGGACCACACCTACTGAGCATGCATTGAAGAAGATATATATTGGAGAGCTATCTAACTAGTCAAAGAAGAAGACCAACCAAGGAACCATGGATCCACCAAGAAGATGAGCTGAGGATAAGATGCATCTACAGGCTACAGCTAGCTTAAAACCCTCACAGGCGATGTGTTTGGCCAAGTAGCACTGCCGACTGGTCACTGGGCGGCTGGTCAAACATGCAGCACATTTGCTGCCTTGTTGACAATTCATCAGAACGTTAGCATCCAGCCCACATGCCGTTAGTAGCGACAGGAACATCATCACCAAGACACCAACAAGCTAGACACCAATTCAGCGTGTTTCTTTGTGTCATGCATGTATGTGTGACAGGGAAAATTTCGGATGCTTACTAAAATTGTGCATTTTCTATGGTATAGAAAGAATCATTTTGGTTCAATGTCGGCTTGTGCAATTTTGCCCTTTAGTTGTTTTACCCTTTTTCTTTTGAAAGTACGTATGCTTCAAAATTTGTGAATACAATTATTTTATATTTAGGCCAATTAAATGATTAGACAATTAGCAGATTCCTTAGAATATTCTGCTAATTAGACATTCCTTGGAATATTTTGTAAATGTTCATATTCATTATTCTGTATAATATAAGCTGCAAGTGTATAGTTTTATGTATTCATTAAACATTTATCTAATAAACTTTTTAAATGTATGTATTTACTAAACATTTTTATATAATATATAGTTGTATATTTAAATATTTTTATTTACTAATCATGATAGTTATTTATAATATTTATAACACGCTAACATTTGAACATTTTTTTATTACTTACTTTTACATATTTTCTGAGGATTACTTAGTTTTACAATTATCCTAAAATAACAAGTGCGTGCTAAATGAGCCACACTATTTACAACTCATTTAGGCCCCACATCCGTCCAGCTTATAGAAACATAGTGCCCGGCCTTAAGGATAAGACCCTTACAAAAGTACAAGAAGAAACAAATAAAGAAAGAAAGAGGGGGCAACAGAATAGTGACACAACACCACCTTCGAGAGTATAAGGCCAACTATGACCTATCTCACGATGCAACACGGCAAGATAGCTAAGCTGGTCTTGGGCGGCGTTCCTGTTTGCTTCCCTCAGCTATGCGCACTACCTAAGGCCTTGTTCGGTTACACCTCTTTTCAAGAGGATTGGAGGGGGTTAAGGTGGATTTTGACTTGTAGTGGATTATATCCACCTCAATCCCTGTCAAACCCCTTTTAAATCTCTGCCAACCGAACAAGGCCTAAGGAGGTTGAAGATGAGAATGTCCAATTGACCCTGGTCTTGATGTTTCCCAGCGACTTCCGGAGTTGCAGAAAGATGGTGTTCTTGTATATGAGGTATGCCGACTGCTTGAACACGACCGCCTTGATCAATGCTTTGTTGGAACGCTTCAAAGCACCCAGGTGAGAGCCTCAACCCCAACCCAAGCAAGGCTAGCATCCCGGGGCGAGAGGTTCTTAATAAGCTTGAGGATACATCATCAGAAACTTAAGGTTGATGATAAACCTAAACCCTTTATCAAAATTTATCTTTAGACCAAACATCGCTTCGAAACACATCAGCAAAAACTTAAGGTTGATGATATCTCCTTCATTGTAGCGAATTATCACTAAAGTATCGTCTGCATATTGCAAATGGGTGAGGCCATCCTGAGCAATTCTAGTTGCCACACCCTGCAAATGACCTTCCTCCTTGATTCCGTCAACCATAGCCGGCAAAGCATCGACGATAACATTGAAGAGAAGAGGAGAAATAGGGTCACCTTGGCGTATCTCTCTAGCGTTGGGGAAGAATGGACCCACTTTTCCGTTAATGTTGATGGTCGTGTGTCCACCACAGACCAATTGCATGATCCAATTAACCAACATAGGGTCAAAACCCTTCTTGTGAAGAACTCCCAACGCACCTTGTCGTATGCCTTCTTGAAGTCTAATTTTAGGATGAACACTTTCTAATTGGAGGTTTTCAGCTCGTGGATCACTTCATGCAAGACCGTGATACCATCAAGGATAATGCGGTATTTCATGAAAGCCGTTTGGCTATGGTTAATCACCTTATGAGCCAAAGGGACAATGCAAGCGACAAAACCTTTCGCAAGCAGGCAAAAACTCACATTGATCAACCTGATAGTTCGGAACTGGCGAACGTTTTCACCACCCACGATTTTTGGAAGGAGGTTTAGCCTTGTGATGCGCACAAAACCGACACAAAAGTCGTTTGCAATTTGAAGCATCTGCGGCCCCACCAGTTGCCATAAACGCTTGTAGAACGTTCTAGGGAAGTCGTGCGGACCCGGGAAAGTGTTAAATCGCATGACACTTAAACATGTCTAAATTTCCTCCAGTGTGAACGGGGAAATCAACCAGTCATTGTCTGCCAAAAAAAACCCTATACTCTTGCCCCCAAGCTTGGGCCGAGATGGGCACCCCTCCACCATTACTTCTGCCATGAAGCTCACGGTAAAAGCCATAGATGTGTTCTCTAAGGGGGTCCTCCCCAGAGCTTAGATACGATCGAAGTCCCCCAACGAAGCAAGCGAATGGTACATCTTCTTTTACGGCTGTTGACGACATCAGGAAAAAACTCCGTACTAGCATCGCCTTCCAAAATCCATTTTTGGGTTCCTCTTTGTTGCCAATAAATTTCTTCACAACAATTGATGAATGTAAGCAGTGACGGACCTAGCGCTATGGAGCAGGATGGGCCAACAACGTAATTATGCATGTAATTTTACTTTTTCTTTTTCTTTTTAAGATTTTTTGCTATGGTATAAATGTCAATTTCTAATCTCATGGTGGGCCGTGGACCACCTTGACCATCCACTACCTCCGTCACTGAACGTAAGCTCCCTCTCAAGCTCATAGCGCCTAATTTCTAAAAATCTCGCGGCAACGTGTCTGTATTTTACTGCTTATCCAGGAATGTATGTAACCCGGGAGCAAAAACTCTACTACTCATGCTTAAGAAAACCTTTTTTTTTTGGAGAAGGACGCGTAAGAAAATTTGAGTCGTCAAATATATAATGTCCCGCCTGTGCATACATGTTTTCTTTTGAGAAAAAGCAAAGCTTTATCAACGACGCTCGGGCATGTCGCCCAACACGCAAGCAACCACATTGGGCGGTACAATCGAGTCCCACTCGACACACATATTAGGGGAGCATTTACCAATTTGAGCTAACTCATGCACAGTTGTATTAAGGGTTCGTCTACACACACTAACGCTCCACTTGGCGAACCACATCTTCAGCTCAAACTTCAGGTCTTCGATTATAGCTGCATAGGGCGAAGTGTCAACGCGGCGGATGTTCATGGCGTGAGCTAGCAGCTCGTCTGTTTCAATTCAAGATTAGATGTTGTCGTCATGCCCTTGGGTGTCGCGCGCCGCAACCCCCACCCACTAAGAGCATGGTTAATAGTATAGCCAACTGCTGGCTATAAGCAGTCTTATAACCCATCTTATAATTAGCTTGTCCAATAGTTAGCTATAAAAGAGTATTATTTTTATCATATAATGGCTCATCTTTCATTCTCACAAAGCAACTAGGAGCACGTGCAAGAGCTGGCTCTTCACGAAGAGTCCGTTTCCCTTCTCTCTCCCCTTCTTTCATCTAACTCAGTAAAAATATAATATTTTAATTCTTACAATCTGCTGACTGTACGTTATTGTACTTGCTCTAAAGGAGCTATCCGGGCACACATGTTGATGCATGACAGTTGTATGGCTAATTTGCAGAGTCTGGGCACCAACGTACGGTGGTTGGTTTGTCAAATTTGATTGCGTATGCAGTGACGGGATTACTCCAGTAGAGCAAATGCAGGGGTCACACGCTTTCAGACGCCATATCAGGTGTGCTAATCAAATGCTACTCCTACATAGTACTTCCTCCCCATGAAATTAATGATCGCATAAATTAATAAAAATAAATATATACCTAAAATTAAAATACATTCATTTTTATAACAAATATTTCTGGACAGAGGAAATATATATTTCGAAGTTAACTGGGCAAAAGTAGAGGTAGCTCTCGTATATCGTCAGAGCATTGTTGTATTCCGCCGACGGTTAATTGTCGCTGATTGCATCATACTAGATGCTAATTAAAGTTAAGTGTCTATCAACACTCGCGTCACGCCTTTGTTTATGTTGGGTAATGATCGGTGTCACATGCTTACAAAATCAGAAGACTGAAAAGCGTAGACCTAAACAATGATAATTTTATGCTGGGCAAACCTGGGGACTTGCTTGTTAAGCTTTCTCAGTCGACCTATCAAAAAACAAACAAGTTTCCGGATCAAGACAAGGAAGTAGAAGCCAAGTCATCTGACCTTGTCACTATCAGCACCTACAGTTAATCTCTTCGACCAAATTAAGCAATGCACACCAAATTTCTTGACGCCTGCCATCTGCGTGCGTGTGCAATTACAGAGAAGATGATGGTGAGCTAGACGGGACCAATATGTGCATGCCTAAAGTCTGTTGTTCTTGCATAAGGATTGTGAATTTTGTAATAGAGATAGTTGTCTGTTGGACCGGTGAAGAGGTTGGGAAACTTGTATAAGGAAAATGTATATGCCCTAAAATGAAAAACCAAATCGTCACCCGTGCAAAAGAAAAATAGAAAAAACACCAAAGTATCAAGAGTTTGGGTTCCCAAGCGGCAACGATGGTTTAATAAGTATTTCATTCATCTTATAGTATAATAGCATTTTTATACTACATTAATATCAAAAATGCTCATATATTATGGGATGGAGGTTTATTTTGATCCATCAATTTCATCGGGTTACTTATAAAAAGAACTGCCTGGTTTAAAGTTCGTCTAAAATTAGTTTAAAACTTGGCTCGAAATTGCAAACTTAATATTATGGGATGGAATTTTTTTCGGTAACACATCAGTTTTGGACCTCACCCAAATTTTGGAGGGGGCTTGAAATTGCAAACTTACCTGATTTGATCCATCAATTTTACCGGATTATTTTAAAAAAACTGGCTTTATTTGAAGTTCTTCTAAAATCAGTTTATATCTGACTCGAAATTGCAAACTTACAAATACTTCGGCACCCCACCAAAATCTCAGACCAAGTTTTGTCCAAATTTTATTGTATGTTTAGCTCTCTGCAACGCTAAAGATTACAGAGATGGCCCAGTTTTAGTACGAACCACGAGCGATAACAATAATATTACACATATACTCCTACATAACAAGACAAAGTTATTAGAAAAACACATCACATTGCTGCTCGTATAATCTCCCGACCCTCGCAAATAAACTAACAAATAAACAAAGCAGTACATAAACCCAAGTGGTAATGTAACGTGGAATACGAAGGAAAAAAAAAGTAGGAAATGGCAGAGCACTACACGTCACGCATCACACACAGTACAGGGAACAGATTAACCAAAGTAATTAAACGACCAAATCAACCAGGCGCCGGCCGGCGGTACGTACGTCGATCTAGAATCGGTTCAGGAGGCCCTTGAACCAGTTCCTCACCCCGTGGTGGTGGTGGTGGTGGCTGTGGCGGCGGCCGCCATGGCTGAAGCTCCTTCTCACGATCGCCTCGCCAAGCTTCCTAGCCAGTTCTTCCACCTCGTCGACCTCGTTCTCGCTGTCATGCGCGTGGTGGTGGTGGAAACGTCGGAACAGCTTCATCTTCAGGCCTTCGTCCTTGTCCTGCCGGTGGCCGTCCTCCTCCTCCTCCTCCGCGTCCTGCTCGTGGTGGTGGCGAAGATGGTGGCGGTGGTGGAAGCGTGCGAGCAGGTCCATGTTCGTGCCTTCATCCTTGTCCTGCTCGTGGTCGTCGTGCTCCTCCTCGTCCTGCTGCTCGTGGTGGCGGTGGTGGAAGCGGATGCCGTGGCGGAACCTCCTCAGCATCTCCACCTTCCACGCCTTCGCTGCTTCCTCCTCGCCATGAAACGGCTTCTGCTCGGCGTCGGTGTCTGGGCGTGCGTCGGGGTCCGGCTCCGCGACCGCCTCCAGCTCAGCATCCCTGGGCTCTTCCTCTTCCCCGCCGGCAAGCTCGGTGGGCACGACGTCGAAGGCGGGATGGTCGCGGACCTCACCCGGGCCGGAGAACGCGCCGCGGTGGTGCGCCCACCAGAGGTGACGGTGGAGGTGGCAGGGGCGGCGGTGGGAGGGGAGCCGGAGGACGCCCTCGTCCACGGCGACGGCCGGGGTGAGCAGAGCCGGAAGGGTCACCTCAGCAGCGGCATCGGACTGATCATCTTGGGTGAGGAGGACGGCGTTGGGTGGGCCCTGGTCGTCGGAGGTGGTTTCAAGGACGCGGCAGCTAGCGACGGCCAGGAGGGAGAGGAGGAGCACGGCGAGGGTGGCAAGACGGGCCATTGTAGGAGGCTGGAGGCACACAAGGTTTGAGGCTCTGAGCTGGAGTGAGACGGGAGCGGACCGGGGCATTTGTAGATGGAGGTGAATCGCCCATTTCGTCAATGGTCGTTGGCTTGAAATTAAAATTTCAGGGTGTGACGTGATAAGTTTTGATATCAAGGTTAGCTCTTAAGTAGCTGTAGGCGTTCACATGGTTTTGACTTTCAGTTCAGAAAAAATTACAGCACCAACCGAAATTACTGAAATTCAGTTTGCATTTCGGCTAAACGACCAAAATATTCACTTGAAATAAATATTTGAAAATTTTGAAAAGTATTTTGAAAAATATTTGATTTCTCGTGTACTACTGAAATTGCTGAAATATTTTGGTCGAAACGTAATATTTCAGTGTCTACTGAAATTAATGAAATTCAATGAACTTCATTGAAATCTCATTGAAAATGAAAACCATGGACGTTCATTAACTTATTATATAATCCCTTCATTTTTAAATATAACACTGTCTAGTGATTTTAATATAAAATATATATGAATGTATGTAGACATATTTTAAAGTATAGAACTACTTATTTTTTAAAATTTATAAACGGTTTATATTTATCAAAAAAACATTTCTCCCTGTTTTATATATATACATCATTGATCATCAACAACCCGATAAAATAGGTTATATTTAGAAATGGATGAAACGCACGCCCACGGGCGGCCGCCCCTCCTACCCTACATCCTATGCTAGGGTTTCTTCTACCTCTTGCCGGTTCCGTCGTCGGCCTATCACGTCTCCTGTGGTCTTAGGGCCATGGAGGCTTGGTGGATCCTCGCCTTTGCTGTCGGGGGGGGGGGGGGGGGGCGGCTCCGTTTTCTGTTGCTCTTTTGAATTTTGTTAGGATTTGTGTCCTATTCAGATATGCGAGGCGGGGTGACTCTTTACAAATGAAATAAGGTCTTTACCGCCTAGCCCATGTTCCGGTTGTGTTTCTAGCATCCTCGAAGGGCGCGTGGAGGTTTGTCTTCGGTGGATCCACATGGTTCCAGTGTTCATTCATCTTTGTTCGTGTGTCTACAAGTTGGATACCATCGATCTACGATCCTCTCCATTTACATCCGTTGTAGTTCTGGTGTGCTGGTCCTATGTGGCCTTAGCACGACGACTTCCCGACTGTTTATTACCACAAAGTTTGTCCGGCTCCAAAGATGGAGGGGCGATAATTGATGAATAGATTGAAAATTGTCCCACTTCAGTGCTTATAGTCGTCACTAGGTGGTTTACGGACTTGAATGTAATTTTTACTTCGGGTCTGGTGTTCTTTGTACTATCCTGATAATTGATTAATAGATTGAAAATTTTCATCGCAAAAAAAAGATGAAGTGGATGAAGTACTTGTATCAGCGACGCTTCCCTCCACTAATGGGGACAGGGCCTTTAGTCCCGGTTGGTGAACCGGGACTAAAGGGCCTAACCTTTGAATTATTTGACAATTTAATCTCTAATCACCCATCCTCACTGCTCTAGCGTGGATCACTCATTTCAAATCGTCTAACTTCCCGGCCGATCAACCATCCTTTCACTACTTCAGCCCGAGCACGCTTAACTTTCTGATTCTATCGCCCCTAGTTGCCAAGTGTGCACTTGTTGTTTTCCTGACAATAGTAAGCTATCAATCCTAAACAACTTGGGTCTTGATGTCATGTCACACGATTTAATTTTTTGAATTACAAACAATTATTAAAATCAACTTAATAAGTAACAATAATAGTGAATTTCAATGAAAACAGCCTAATATTTTTAAATAAAATTATTATTATTATTATTTTTTGAAATAACTTTTTTTCCATTTGGAATTTTGAGTATGTGAGAAAACTTCACCGGGCAAGCCCGGGTGAAATCAGGTACCAATTTTTTCGAGTTTTTTTATATATTAATTTTTTTTAACGTCGTATGCAAAAGTTATGGCCGTTTATTTTTTTTCCTGTTTTTCCAAAAACGGTCAAAATTCATATCTCAAAATTTCTATACCGACTAGACACTAAAACCTAACAACGTCTCAAAGGATTTTATTTTTTGAAGATTTTATCATTTTTTTATTTTCTACAAAACTCAAAGTATCAAGGTTTCAGACGAAAACCCATCTGCTACAAAGGCATTTTTTTAAAATTAATTGAACTATAGATTTTTTTTGTGCATTAAATATGCACCATACTACAACATGTTAAAATCTAGAGAAAGAACTAACTAAAAATAATAAAAAACAACAATTAAATGACTAAAACAACTATATAAGCAAAACAATATTTATTTAATTAAAATCCTAATTTAAATTATTCTAAAAATAACCAAATAAATCTTACTGTGACAACAATCTAACACATGAGTGGGAGCAAAAATAATTAAATTAAAAACTATTTGTAAACTCCAGTTATTCAAAAACTGGGTTTGAAGCAAATTTAAACAAATTCAAATTTAAACCATTCAAATTTGAAAACTAATGGCGCAAACAGAAACTAGACAAAATTTTGAATCTAATGCAAAAAGAATCAATCAAAAACATCAAATATCCTAAAAGATATAAGCAATTTAAAACAGAAACTACAAACAAGAATTTAAAAACAGAAAAAAAAAAAAACTGAACACCTTTAGTCCCGGTTCGTGTCACGAACCGGGACTAAAGGTATACCCTTTAGTCCCGGTTCAAGACACCAACCGGGACTAAATCCTCCAAACCCTTTAGTCCCGGTTCGAGACACGAACCGGGACTAAAGGTCCAAGACACGAACCGGGACTAAATCCTCCAAACCCTTTAGTCCCGGTTCGAGACACAAACCGGGACTAAAGGCTCCTTACGAGCCGGGACCAAAGCCTCGTGCGATTTGGGGCGACGTGGCCGGGCCTTTAGTCCCGGCCCAGAGGCAGGCCGGGACTAAAGGGTTCAGGCCAAAGGCCCTTTTTTCTACTAGTGCTCAACAATAAAATTAATCGGTGATGCCATATATGCTACATGTGCATGCATACTTTCTTACTCTTCCAAACAATGGAACTGGAAGCTATATTTTTCTTAACTGCATACTCGCTCCGTCCACGAATAAATGTATATTTAGTTTCAAAATTTGTCCATCAAAAAGTGTACATCTATCTTCTCAATGCACTATAAAGTAGAAAAGAAAATGCTTCTCTCTCATCACACGGTAATCAAGACCAATAACATTTAACACATGGTCTCCTTACTTTCTACATGCGCTTAGCTCATTGGATGTAAAGTAATTAAAGATGAGAGAGATGATATCTTGCATCTTTTCAATGCAGTTATTTACTTCACTCCATAATTCGTCTTAAAATTTCTATATGCACACTTATTCACGGACGGAGGAAGTATATATAATGAGACGCCGATATAGCAAAAAAAAATAGAAATTGCAGTGCATCATCGCACCCTTCCGTCCGACGAGTCCATTAGTTGTCTAGCGTCGAGAGACGAAGAAGACCGGCCGGGTTCAATTGCGTAGGCAGTGACGTGAATCATCTCACCATCTTTGAATAAAGAAAATGAGTCCAAGATTTAGCTACGCTAGCTAGCTAAGCAAAGCCTGGTTAAGTACTCAAGTATGTGGACGTGGCGTGTGCCATCTTTGCTCCTGCATCTATGCCGACCTCGGTCCTAATCAAGCTGCTTTACACTAATCTAGTACTCCCTTCGTTTTTAAATATAAGTTTTTTAAAAAATTTTAATAAAAAAACTACATTCGAATGTATACAGACATATTTTAAAATATAGATTCATTGACGGC
The DNA here is from genome assembly GCF_904849725.1 of Hordeum vulgare subsp. vulgare. Classification (NCBI taxonomy): domain Eukaryota; kingdom Viridiplantae; phylum Streptophyta; class Magnoliopsida; order Poales; family Poaceae; genus Hordeum; species Hordeum vulgare. Next base: position 585,422,660 of record NC_058520.1, on the reverse strand, counting down.
TCCTAAATTCGTCAATCACTTTAACAGTTGTAAAACATACAGTATACATGTCGAGGTTGCCATGGCAAAAGAAGAGGTAGCTCCCGTATATCGTCAGAGCACCGTTGCATTCCACCGATGGATAATTGTCGCCGATTGCATCATCGATGCCAAAACTAAAGTTGAGCGCCCATCAACACTCGCGTCACGCCTTTGTTTATGTTGCGTAATGATCGGTGTCAGATGCTTACAAATCAGAAGACTGGACAGTGTAGACCTAAACAATGATGATGCACGTACGTGATGTGTAATTTCAGGCATCTTCCTCTTCCCTTTTAATACTTCGGGCAAACTTAGAGACTTGCTTGTTAAGCTTTCTCAGTCGACCTATCAGAAAACAAAAAAGTTCTCAGATCAAGACAAGGAAGGAGAAGCCAAGCTATCTGACCTTGTCACTATCAGCGGGGGAGTGAATGTGATCTGCACGTACAATTAACTCTTTAACCAAATTAAGCAATGCACACCAAATTTCTTGACGCCTGCCATCTGCATACGTGTGCAATTACAGAGAAGATGATGGTGAGCTAGACGGGACCAATATGTGCAGGCCTAAAGTCTGTTGTTCTTGCATAAGGATTGTGAATTTTGTAATAGAAATAGTTGTGTGTTGAACCGGTGAAGAGGTTGGGAAAATTGTATAAGGAATATGTATATGCCCTAAAATGAGAAACCAAATCGTCTCCCGTGCAAAAGAAAAATAGAAAAAACGGCAACGTTGGTTTAATAAGTATTTCATTCGTCTTATAACATAATACTTCCTTTGTTTCAAAATAATTGTCTCAACTTTGTACTAGAGCTATTATAAAATTATACTAAGTTTAAGACACTTATTTTAGGACGGAAGGAGTAGCACTTTTTATACTACATTAATATCAAAAACGCTCATATATTATGGGATGGAGGTTTATTTTGATCCATCAATTTCAGCGGGTTATTTATAAAAAAAACTGTCTAATTTAAAGTTCGTCTAAAATTAGTTTAAATCTGGCTCGAAATTGCAAACTTACCTGACTTAATCCATCAATCTTACCGGGTTATTTAAAAAAAACTGACTTTATTTGAAGTTCATCTAAAATTGATTTGTATCTGACTTGAAATTGCAAACTGACAAATACTTCGGCACCCATCAAAATCTCAGACCAAGTTTTGTCCAAATTTTATTGTAAGTTTAGCTCTGTGCAACGCTGAACACTACAACAGGAACATGGGAAAACTATGCAACCGCGAGGGGGAAAACAGAGATGGCCCAGTTTTAATACGAACCACGAGCGATAACAAGACAAAGTTATTAGAAAAACACAGCTGCCCGTATAATCTCCCAACCCTCACAAATAAACTAACACATAAACCCAAGTGGTAAATATAATGTGGAATACGAAGCAAAAATAAAGGTAGGAAATGGCAAAGCGCTGCACGTCACGCATCGCACACAACAGATTAATAACCAGAGTAAACCAACCAGGCGCCGGCCGGCGGTACGTACGTCGATCTAGAATCGGTTCAGGAGGCCCTTGAACCAGTTCCTCACCCCGCCCTCCGCCCCGTGGTGGTGGTGGTGATGGTGGTGGCGGCCGCCATGGCTGAAGCTCCTTCTCACGATCGCCTCGCCCAGCTTCCTAGCCAGTTCTTCCACCTCGTCGACCTCGTTCTCGCTGTCATGCGCGTGGTGGTGGTGGTGGAAACGTCGGAACAGCTTCGTCTTCAGGCCTTCGTCCTTGTCCTGCCGGTGGCCGTCCTCCTCGTCCTCCGCGTCCTGCTTGTGGTGGTGGCGAAGATGGTGGTGGTGGTGGAAGCGTGCGAGCAGGTCCATGTTCGTGCCTTCATCCTTGTCCTGCTCGTGGTCGTCGTGCTCCTCCACGTCCTGCTCATGGTGGCGGTGGTGGAAGCGGATGCCGTGGCGGAACCTCCTCAGCATCTCCGCCTTCCACGCCTTCGCTGCCTCCTCCTCCTCGTCCTCCTCGCCATGAAGCGGCTTCTGCTCAGCGTCGGTGTCCGGGCGTGAGTCGGGGTCCGGCTCCGCGACCGCCTCCCTGGGCTCCTGGTCTTCGCCGCGGGCAAGCTCGGCGGGCACGACGTCGACGGCGGGATGGACGCGGGCGAGGCCGTGGTGGCGCGTCCACCAGAGGTGACGGTGGAGGCGGCAGGTGGAGCGGTGGGAGGGGAGCCGGAGCATAGGAGTGGGTGCACCATGGCTCAGCACGATATTTTCGCGGGCCGGGGTGGGCAGAGCCGGAAGGGTCACGTCAGCAGCGGCATCGGACTGATCATCTTGGGTGAGGAGGACGGCGTTGGGTAGGCCCTGGTCGTCGGAGGTGGTCTCAAGGACGCGGCAGCTAGCGACGGCCAGGAGGGAGAGGAGGAGCACGGCGAGGGTGGCGAGCCGAGCCATTGTAGCAGGCACAGCAGGTCAGTGAGCTGGAGTGAGACAGGAGCGGAGCGGGGCATTTGTAGTGGAGGGGGTCGGAGTTGGCACTGGAGTGTTTGGTCAATGGTTGGTTGGCTTGAAATTAAAATTTCAGGGTGTGACGTGATATGTTTTGATATCAAGGCTGACCTACCAAGGTTAGCTCTTAAGTAGCTGTAGGCGTTAGTTAACTTATATTATATAATACCTCCATTTTTAAATATAAGAACCTTTAATGATTTTAATATAGAATAAATACAAATGCGAATGTATATAGATATATTTTAGAGTGTAGAATCATTCATTTTATGTAATGTGTAATGAAATGTATATAACGGCTTATATTTATCGAAAAATGCTTTTGTTTCGTTTTATATATAAATCAATGATCATCAACAACCCGATACAACATTTAGAAACGAATGAAGTGGATGAAATGCACACCCATGAGCAGCCGCCACTCCTATCCTACACCCCGTGCTAGGGTTTCTTTTGCCTCCTGTCGGCTCCGTCGTCGATCTATCTCGTCTCCTGTGGTCTTAGGACCATGGATGCTTGGTGGATCCTGACCCTTGCCGACGGAAGGGCTCTGTTTTCTTATGCTTTTTTTATTTTTTGTTAAAATTTGCGTCCTACTCAGAGATGCGAGGCGGAGGCGGCTCTTTACAAATGAAATAACGTCTTTCCGGCCTAGCCCCCCGTTCTGGTTGTGTTTCTAGCATCGTCGAAGGGCATGTGAAGGTTTGTCTTTGGTGGATCTCATGGGATTCAATCTGCGTTTCTCTTTGATGGTCCACGTGATTCCGGTCTTCGTTCGTTTGTGTTTGTGTGTCTACAAGTTGGATACTTCCGATCTACACTTCTCTTCATCTGCGGCGGTTGTTGTTCTGATGTGTTGGTCCTATGAGGTCTTAACACGACGACTTCCCGACTATGTACTACAACAAGGTTTGTCCGGCTCCAAAGAGAGAGGGGCGATGACGGTGGCGCGCCTTCGGCCCGCTTCAGTGCTTGTGATCTACGGGCATGGATGTAATTTTTACTTCTGGTTTGGTGTTCTTTGTACTATCTTAATAATTGATGGATAGATTGAAAAAAATTCTGAAGAAAAAGGATGAAGTACTTATATTAGTGACGCTCCCCTCAATAATAAAATTAATAGGTACATGTGCATGCATACTTTCTTACTTCCAAAACAATGGAACTTGGAGCTATATTTTTCTTAACTGCATATATATAATGGGACGCCGATATAGCAAAATAAATACCCCCTCCGTTCTTAAATATAAGACCTTCTAAAGATTACACTATAGACTACATACGGAGCAAAACGAGTGAATCTATACTCTAAAATATGTCTATATACATTCGTATATAGTCTATAATGTAATCTCTAAAAGGTCTTATATTTAGGAACGGAGGGAGTAGAAATTGCAGTGCATGATTGCACCCTTCCGTCCGACGAGTCCATTACTCCCTCCGTTCCTAAATATAAGTCTTTAAAAAGGTTTCACTAATGGACTACGTACGGATGTATATAGACATATTTTAGAGTGTAGATTCATTCATTTTACTCCGTATGTAGACTCCTAATGAAATATCTTAAAAGACTTATATTTAAAAACGGAGGGAGTAGTTGTCTAGCGTCAAGAGACGAAGAAGACCGCACGGGTTCAATTGCGTAGGCAGTGACGTCAACCATCTCACCATTTTTGAATAATACAAAATGAGTCCAAATAACGTGAGGAGTACTAGGCCAAATAACGTGCATGTGGACGTGGCGTGTGCCATCTTTGCTCCTGCATCTATATATGCACGCGGACCTCGGTCCTAATCAAGCTGCTTTACACTAATCTAGTGCTCTTTGCGTTATTAAATATAAGTTTTTTTAAGATTTTACTAAAAAAACTACATACAAATATGTATAGACATACTTTAAAATATAAACTTACTTATTTTATTCCGTATTCTAGAAAGATCTCTAGAAAGATTTATATTTTAAAACGGAAGGTGTACATCACTGAATGTGCACCAGGCATCGCTCAATCTCCTCTAATAATAAAGCGCGGTTCGCTTCTGTCGTCCGTCGTCTACGTCGTTACCGTTTTTGCAGAAGAGTCCCTATATTTCTAAGAATTTAACCCGCATTTCTGTTTTAAGTTAAAAAAACGTTTCGTTTTTTCTGTAAACCCCTCTGGCAATTACCATTCGGCTCGCTCAGTACCGGGCACCTGGACAGATACAAAGAAACGGTGAGATCGAATAACAGAGGAAGCGCGGGGGAGGGGAATGAGCAGGCGGTAGGATGCCTACCTCGGCGGCGAGGTACTCTAGGACGGTGGCGAGCCAGACGGGGGCTTCGCCGCCGATGCGCTCCGCGTACTTGCCGGCCTTGAGGTACCTGCGATGCAGCCGACGGGGAATAGCAGGCCGCACATAGACGATCGGGACCGGGACATCGCTCCGCCCGCGGGCTTTTCCTTGCCCGTCTTGCTGTCGTCGGATATTTCCATCTTCGGATTCGCGGTGCAGAGTGAGCGGGTTGGTGATGTGGTCGCTGGAGAGACGGTCGGGATCTGCGAGAAGGTGGAGAACGGTTGGCGTTTGAGAGCGGCGCGCGGGGGAGGAAATGAGCTAGGTTTCCCCCCGCCCCGCAGGCAGTTGGTTTTGCATCCTGATCGGCACGCTGGAAATCCGACGACACAGGCGAAACCCTAGCTCGCCTATCGGGCGTTTGGGAGGGAGTGGGCCGACAGAGCCAGCCGGCGCCCCAGACCGGGAGCCACGCGGGAGTGGGCTCGGGCGCTGGGTGACTCGGCCGGTTTCGGCCCAGACTGTCCTGGCCGTTTTTTCTTTTACATGTTCTGTTTTTGTCCAGTTTGTTTTGGGCAGATTTTCATATAGTTTTTCTATTCAAATTAATCCAATGAAATTTTGTATAGAAAAATAAAAAAGTGATAGAAATAAAAGCTTATGAAAAGTGAAGTTCATGAATTTTCTATTCATGTTTTTCCGCTGCAAATATAATAATTGTGCTCTTTTTTGAGAATTTTTTTGATGATAATTAAATTTTAAAAGCATATTAAAGTGATTATTGAAATAAATATTTAGGAGGCGCAGCGTGCACTGACGCAGCCGAATCAACACAGCAGTGCACGATGAAGAGGCTGTCACCGTTCCAGGTGATGTAAGGAAACAGCGGGATGTAGTGCAGCGGTCCGAGGCGGACATGATCCGCGACGAGGGGAAGGTTCCGGAGGCGGAGGGCTGGATCCGATTGATGGCGGCGAGGTGCACGCGAACGGCGGTGTGTAGCGGTCCGAGGCGGACACAGAAGGGCGTATGTTGAAAAAAGGATGTGAATAGTGCGAGTTTTTTCGATGCAACGCACGGACTTTTTTGCTAGTCCTACCTAATACACGGTTAGTCGTCGTTCACGCACAATGCCATTCTAAGCCGGCCCATATGCCTTCTCTTCTATTTCTTTTTCTTTCACGGTTTTATTGTCTTTTTGCTTTATCTGTCAGTGAATTTGCTCTCTTTATCCTTTTTTCTGTTCAGTTTTACTCTTTCTATTTTTATTATATATAAAATCTTTTTTTAACCTGTTTTGTATATGCAATGAATACTTTTTAAATATGTTATGATTGTCTTTTAAATATGAGACAAACATGAATATTTATAAACGAATTTAATCTTTTTTCTGTTTGTCAAACTGAACTAACTTTTTAAAAACCTTTTAAATAATAAATGTTTTGTACGTGATCTAGAACCGCTGGCTGGCACGTCCCTTCATCCTGAAAATCAGGGAGGGAGTGGTTAGGATTAAGTAAGGAAATTACATTTTTACGTAAGATTACATACCAATTTACGTAGGTGTAGCATTTTTGCGCCCGGTGTCCCAGATCCAGATCCGCTGCTAAGAGAGCCGGCCCATCCCTGCTCTTTTTCAGGTACGCTATGAACATGTTTTTTATAAGTAATAAAAAAAATTTAATATGTTATGATTGTCTTCTGAATATGCGACCAACATGAATGTTCTTTTATTTTTGTAATTGTATTTTTTTTAATATGTTACGAGTGTCTTCTGAATATGCGACCAACATGAATGTTCTTTTATTTTTGTAATTGTAATTTTTTTTGTGATTTTCAAACTGAACTACCTTTTTATAAACCTTTGAAATAATAAACATATAAACAAGTTCAAACCGAATATGAGCACGAACCAGTCGAGCCCTGCATGAGCCATTCGTCACCTATCACTCCGTGCACTAAAGCGTGGAATAGGAGGACTCTCTCGGCTCTGCCATGTGGAGTGCAACCATTTTCTCAAATGCAATATATCACTTACTTATTGTGAGATATAGCACTCACTTGCAAAGTAATGCTACATATACAAAGACTTGCTTACAAACTGATGTGTAGGATTGTGATTGGTAATTGAGGGATGATGGGCCCCACCCCCACTGAAAATCAGAGGGGAGAGAAGAATTAGTTTGAAAGGTTAGGTAAACCTTTGTAAGTCTAGCATTATTGCTCACTTGCCTACAGCCGAATTTGCCTGGGTCGGCCAAATACTGTGTGAATGTTAGCATGCTGGTTGCGATGTTTTCTTTGGTATTTGTTTCAATATTTTTTAGATCCTGATTTTTGACATTTGCGTCTGGTTTTCGATGATTTTGTGGGTTTTTAGTTTCCTTCCGGGTTTTTTCTTGTTCCTATTTTTCTTTACTTTTTTGTTTTTTCTTGTTTTCCTTTTTGTTTCTTCTTTTTAATTACAATAAACATTTTTTGAAACATAATTTTAGTTGCTGCTTTTCTATAAAAATATAGAAACAATTGTTCAACAATGAACGAGTATTTGAAAACTGCTCGTCTAATATTATATAGATTCTTAAATCACATGAAATTTTATAATACATATACATTTTTTACAAGTCTTGAAGTTTGGATCGACAATTCTTGCTCATGAATTAATCAAATCGGCACAAATGCCAACCACATATCCCCGTGCACTACACTGCAAACCATTCTTTGTCTCGAACTGATTCAAATGTGTAAACCAAATTGCCTCCAGCCTGAACGTTCGCCAGATATATATCACTTGACAAACAATAAAAAGTGCAGCATGGAACAAACAATAAGGTTCTGCATTGGTAAATCTGCAATCTGAATTATTATCGGTATCAAGAATGCACAATGACAAGAGGAGGCAGTTACAATTCTCAGTAGGAGTGCCCCAGTCTCCATGATTGAACAAAATGAGCAGGCAACTCGTCTGGTAGAACTTGCACCTGGAGGAACCACCAGGGTTTTGGGTACCGGGCGGAAAATTCGGATCCCGTCCGGTATCCGCGTTTCTCGCTACCCCATGAGAAAAACTGCATACCAAGCAAGAAAATTCGATATTTAAAAAAAATTTGAACGGCTACAGTATGATCAACTAGGACAGAAACTATTCAAAAACATGTACTTAGCTGTAGCCTGGTGGTAACTATTCCCCTTCCTACCCTGTGGTAAGTCGCTTGTTTGAGTCCTAGAATTCCCTTCTATGCAGTTTTCTTTTTTCTTAACAAACTCTTTAAATAAAAATTTAAAAACAAAGTAGGAGAATCAAACCCAAGACCTCGCATAAGCTGAGAACATACGGGGAGAAAATGCCACTGCACCAACAGCGATTTTGTGAAGCAGTTGAGCTCAGTACTAATATATTCCGAGCCCAGAAAAAAATGAATTCAAATTACATTTGAATAATTCAAGCGTTTTTTCCTCGGAATTTTACGGTAACCGCGACCTCAAAGCACTAGCATTGACACAACAGTTCATATATCGGAAAATGGAATCTCAGGTTCAGCAGACATGAAAATACAGCACAGAAATGGAATACCAAAGACAACCGAATCTCCGTGGCATGTAGTCCTGGAGTGCTCTAGAAATGCAACGGCAGCCCTGGGCATTTCAAGCCCACCCAAACACCGACATGCGTTATAGGCTAGAGCCCAGAGCTAGAGATTAAGAACAAGAATATAAGCATTCATGTACTACCGGAAACAAAAGTTGGTATACCAACAAATTATTCACAAGCAGAGAAATAACAGAGACAGGAATCCAGATATCAAAGTATTCATAATAGTTCGAATATATATAGCAGTACACAAACACAGGCAGAATACTGTTATACGGTCGAGTATCCATGATTGACAGAGAAGTTGACTGAATAGCTAGCAGCATAAAGTTAGGTACAACATGACTTTAATCAAGCACCAACAGCATATCAAAACTTACCCAGATAACTGTTGCTCATATTCAAAATCTAACTCCACTATCGTTATCAGAAAGATGGACAAGTCTGAGGCTTCAATACGCAAACATTTAGAGCCCGTCTGCCAATGACTCCGGGAACAAAGGAACATATGGAAGATAAGGGAACATTGAACTCGATCCAAGGTCACGAATGAAACGCAGCTCCCTAGAATCCATGTGGTATGAAAATAATTTCATCTGTGATAAGAGCTCCGATGCAAATCTTACGGTTATGAATATGACATTGTGTTCTGGGTGGGCTGAGATAACACGGTAATATTCCCTGGCGCTTGAATACTCTACTCCGACCAGTTGCAGGTAGCTGAGTTTGAGCTTCAGTGTCCAACAATTTTCACTACTAGAATCTTGAAGAAGCCAGATTGACAGTTCAGAAGGACCATGATCTGCGAGATACAATTGTTCTTGTGATACATAGACACCACGAGCAGCAGATGAAGTAGGGGTAGGAATGATCCTACCATTACCCTCCACATCGACGGCTGCAACTGAATTATTCGTGGAACATAGATACAACACACCGCTGAAAAATGCGGCACCTGATAAGCAGAGCATCTCAATTGGATTGTCCCAGACAATGTGATGTGTCCAACCTCCAGCTTTAGAACAGTAGACCTCCACCTCTTGGATGCGATAATCATACTGGTTGTTCAGATCCAAAGGGGCGGCAGGTACCAACTCGAACAGATAGAAGTGGGAGGAGACGTCCGGGTCGAATCCCAGGCGAGTGTCGTCCACTAACCAGGACCACTCAGTGGCCGGCACGGTAACCCATTTCCGAGTGGCCGGATTGCACACCAGGTACTCCAACGTGGCGGGATCGATCAGGCGTCGGCAGAGGAGGAGGCCGTTGCAGCAATCCAAGATGCGGAGCTCCTCGGATTCAGGCAGGAACGAGAGTGAGGCGTCAAGGGGACACCAGTTCCCCGAGACGCTTCGGTAGGCATGAGGAAAAGGTGGATTGGAGCGCAGGCCGTAGGTTCTGTGGAAGAAGCCGGCGAGGGTCGACCGGGGAAGCTTGTCGCGGTGGTCGGGGTGGGAGATGAGGTCCCGCCAGCGCGTGGAGACGCACTTGCAGCAGCAGGCGGACTTGTACGGCACGCGCGAGAAGATCTCGACCAGGAGGTCGTCGGGGAGCTTGATCGTCGGATCGCTCATGAGGGCCGCCTCCATGGATCCCGTCGCCATCGCTGCAGATCGGGGCGGAGGAGGACAGGTTAGAAAGATACTTTACATCCTAGCAGTAGCAGTGATGGGAGAGTGAGGGAAGAGAGGACCAACCAGATGCGTGGCGCACCAACTGCTTAGAGACAAGAGACGAGAGCGCCGGCGAGTGAGTCGCGGCGAGCCGGCGAGGGTTTGGTTTGGGTGCGGGGCGGCGAGATGGATGGATGGATTGGATGGATGCTGCGGAAGTGGTACCGAAAGAAGGAACGGGCGCGTCCAGTTATCTGGGCCTTTTACTGGGCTATGTGTGAGCCCAAACACTCTCACTGATAGACACGCACGCCATCTTACATGATCTTCTAAAAAAATCATATACTTCAAGTTTAACCTTAGTTGAAAGCTGTGATTGCTTACTATGAATAGAACATGTAGTACTCCCTCCATCCCAAAATAACTGTCTCAACTTTGTACTAGCTCTAGTACAAAGTTGTACAAAGTTGAGACAGTTATTTTGAGACGGAGGGAGTATTAGTTAAAGGAACTTCTTCCAACCATTGCTTACATAGGTCGTCATGCGGGACAAAACATTATATAGTGCAATCTTAGACATAAAAGTATGTGTGTATTCATAAGGATGAGTATCATAAATTAACTTTTTTTCATGCCAATTTATATTTACCGAGTGTGGATATTTTAGTTGGCGAGCATGATAAATTTGTTTTAGTTTTTTCTTGCCAGAAAATTACTGTGCTCCCCAACTAATTTTGCCATTCTTGCACCCAAATAAATTGTCATAAAAACGTTCGATTTGTCATACCTAAAGTTTGATGTCAGATTTTTTTAGCATTTTTAAACAAAAAAACAACTAAACACACACTAAAACAAAACTATACGATCTGGTGATCCATCAGATTTGCCTCTCTCTCTCTCTCTCGATTTTCATCACACTAAAAACAACTCAACGCCTCTTTCTTCAAATATGTCAAAGGTGATGTGTCCATAGTATGATCAGATTAAAAAATGCACAAAAGACAATCACTTTCCTAGATAACAATATGGAGACTCACAGTACAAGCACGAAACTCAACCTCCTCAACACTTGGACACCTCTGAATAACATCCCAGGAGGACAGAATGGCGTCGCCCATATCTCCTCCCATCACCACTGCCAGGCCAGTTGATCCACAAGTTGCAAGAAAGCTCGTGTCTTCATTTATCTTAACTAAATAATACCCCGCACATTGTTGTGGAATTGTGGAGGTGCGTATCTATAGATTTTTAGATAAAAAGATATAAATATTGAAACATACAATAACAAAGGAAACCATTTGCTAGGTTCCTCGTGGGTTGCCGTAGGTGCATAATGATTCACATGCATAAGGCATCTCGAATACAAAGAAATGAACCAAATATCCAAGTTAAAAAGTGGTTCAAATACATGTAAAATGTGGCTCATTGTTTCTATTTGTCATGATCCTTTGCACTCTCTATGAAAAACCATCCTACCAACGTGAAAGTTTCATGTTGTCTTGCCTACAATAGAACAAAAAGTTCAGTTAGGAACTTGAGATCAATACCACTAACAACCACAACTAACTTGGAACTGCTTTAACAAAAAAAAATATAAGTTTTCAACTATACAAAAAATGTGGAATCTACTTTACAAGAACAATCGTATAATAATATATGGAAGTATTATAGAATACTAAATGATACAATATTCATTTTTGCTTCGGTAAACCCCCCTCCTCCAAAACGTATATCCACCTCATATTGTATATTTTTGTACACTACAGGCCGCCATACATACACACACCTTGTATTGCATACATACGGCGGTTGTAGTACACAGTATAAGATGGGTATACGTTGCCCTTCTACGTTTTGTGTGTGTGTATGGGTGGGGGGGGGGGCTACCGAAGCACACCTCTACAATATTTTCACAAGAAAACTTGTTTAAGCATGCTTAAACTATGATGCTGGACATATTGTAAAGCTTCGTGTAGCCGTACAATTGCACCATATAATAAAAAAGAGCATGATCACTTTATACATATTACCCATGTAGTTAAAAATGACAAAAACATAAAGAAACTAACCAATAACCAATAACCATGTAGTAATAAAGCTAGCAGCGTGCGAAAAAAAAAACCGTTGCTAATGCTCGACCCAGACAGTCGTGCTAGGAACTAAATAATTTAGAAAAATGAATGGAGGTCATGTTGTGCGCCCCGCTTGGTTCTTCCCGGGTGTTGGGTTTAGTCCCACATCGATTGTGGGAGGAGACATAACACGACTTATAAGGGTGAGGGTGTCTCCTCCTAACAGGCTAGTCTTTTGGGGGGAGAGGGCCCGAGGCCTATCATAAGTCGGTGCTGCTCTCCGGTTGGGCCTGTTGACGTATGTGGGTCAAAAACGCTGTGTTAGCGGACCCGAGATTGCGTAACACCGGGGATACTAGCTTCGGGCTCCTTGGACTTCTCATTCCTCTTTTTAATTTATTTCTAGTTGTTATGACAAATATAAAAGTTGACGGTAGACTTTAATTAACTTAAAATGCAAATAATATGCAGCGCTAGATAGTGCATCAAGCCAACAAATCAGAAATCCAAAAGGCTTGCATATATATTTTTCAAACTGTTGATTAACTCAGCAATTCCTTTTTTTCTTAATTAATCGATAAGGCAAATCTTTTGCCTCCGTTTCGGGAAAAAAATCCCCAAATCCTGAAACTGCGGTCTGTGTGTGGACTGTAGACTAGAGGACATAAATTCGATCAACAAAGCATAGATATATTTACAATCTCTGTTTGATTTTTCTGCTCGATGATTGTTGGTACTGTTGACATTTCAAATTTTGAAAACCGTGTCCCCCAAAAAGATGAGAGTAATTGTAAACAAGAATAATGCTGGCAACCATGCCAGTGTGAAAACGTACACCATGTACTCCTTAGTTCAAATGCTTCTAATTACCCACGAAATATTTGGAAGTGTTGGTCCTCAATTGACCACATCAAGGACCAGCTTGCGGGACTTGTAGACCGACCACTTCATACGCCGGTAATATGCGGCTTGCAGAAGCGCGAGCGAGAGTAGGAAGATCCATTTGACTCCCATCTATGACACAATCACAAGGTGGAGTAAGCAATTAAGGAGTAGATAATTATGCTGCCATTCAAAAGAAAAAATGGGTAGAGTATAGCAAGAGGGCTACCAGCTTTCTCTCTTCCATCTCAGGCTCAGCCGCCCATGACAAGAATGAGACAACATCTTTACCCATCTGGGATTTTAGATAGAAGAAACAACCCAACCCTTAGTTTAGTACTGAATTCGTGGCGTAAATAATGTGATGCTTACAATAGAAAAACAAGAGTTACCTGAGCTTCCGTTGCAGGAGTACCGTCTTCATACTCGACAGCTCCATCACTAAGCATCTTGGGCATGGCTATGGCGCCACCGGGAAAGTAGGGATTGTAATGCAAGCCTTCACGAATCTAGAATTTAAATCAAAAGCAGTAGGTTAAAGCGAACGAATGTGCTGGGGAGTAAGAATGTTATCAGACTATAGCCAAACCAAGCTACCAACCTTACCAGACAATTTCAAGCAAGAGAGAAGTCCAAGGAATTTTCATTACAATGTTCCTTTTATCTGGCTGATCAACATGCAACTATAACCAATATGACTCTAGCAGCACCAACAAAAAAAGACACAAAATGTATTGTAATAATACGTTATAGAGCAGCGCCTGCAAAAAAACATCTGAATGCTAAACTATACTCCCTCCGTTCCTAAATATAATTCTTTTTAGAGATTTCGCTAGAAGACTACATACAAAGCAAAATGAATGAATGTAGACTCTAAAATATGTCTATATACATCCGTATGTAGTCCCCAAGTGAAACCTTTAAAAGGATTATATTTAGGAACGGAGGGAGTAGTTCTTAAACCTTGTATGTGTCGCCGGTAAAGATATTAGGTAATGCGCACAGGTGTAGATAGAAAAATGAACCATTAGAAGCAAGCACAAGTGCCAGTCAAGAACAAGTGCATGACTATGTGAGCCAATGCGATCGAGTTATAAAATAGTATGAAAACCATGTAACACAAACAAGATTGCTACGGCTCCTTATGCACTTCAAAAGTATATATAGGGAGATATCACATTGAGAACTAAAAGAAGCCATCAGCACCAAATGTAACACAAAGTCTGTACAGGGAGAGAGAGAGGGTTACCGAGACGCCAGCAGGTGGATCACGGTAGCCAGTAAGAAGAGAAAAAACGTAGTTCTGGCCATTGTGCCTGGCCTGCAAACATGTATTAGCAAAGGGTCAGATACAATTTTGAGGCCAGATGTTGGATGGATGCAACCAGAATCCATTAGTCGGCCACCTTTGTGATCAAGCTGAGGTCTGGGGGGTATGCCCCACCATTTGAAAATCGAGCTGCTTGCTCATTCGCATACGGTTGCGGGAGACGGTCGCTCAGCTTACCCGGGCGCGTGAACATTTCTCCTTCATCGTTAGGCCCATCAACCACCTCAATCTCAGCAGCCATTGCCTTTGTTTCCTCCTCTGTGTAGGCAACACCGACCAGGTCTCGGTACGAGATCAGGGACATCGAGTGACAGCGACAGGAGGCACACACTTGCTGGTAAACTTGGTGTCCGCGCCTTATTCTGCTCGTATGTTTTCAAGAAAATTAAATACGTTTAGAAGAGATATCATCAATTTCAAGAGAATGTTTTTACACATAGCATAACTGTATAGTAATATAGTATTCCCCTATTGCTGAATTTGGACTGCTTAACAGAGTCAAGTCGTCAACAGAAGTTGTTTGACAAGAGAATATGATTTTACTTACGATGCGTGATCATAAGAACTAAGAATGCCTTCATGTGGCCAGGGATAGCTCGGAGATTCTAGCCCATGCTCTGCTTCATCCGCTGACGCTATCGTACCAAAGCTTAAAAGGCCAGAAGCACCAACTAGCCAATGCTTTCAGTCCAGTGAAGCCAGAGGTTCCTTCTGGACGATTTATCCGGAATGAAGAAAGAAGAGATGAACCCTGCAAGAACAAGTGTAAGAAAATTCACTTCATTTGTAAAATTTAACCCTCCTAGTTCAATTGCAGATCTATAATAACTCCATAAAAGCAAAAACAAATTCCTAGTGCAGCCGTATAACTACTATTCTATACAAGCAAAAAAAGGTGGGCTCATGAACTGGTTTGTCGACTAATCAGTGCAAATTTACAGAACAGTACTGTAATAGAGAAACATGGAACAGCACTGTAAAGTTACATAACAGTAATATTTCCTCCATCACAAATTAAGTGACTCAACTTTGTATTAAGTTTGTACTCCCTCCGTTCCAAAATAAGTGACTCAAATTTACACTAACTTTAATACAAAATTGAGTCATTTTTGAGTCACTTATTTTGGAACGAAAGGAGTACTAAAGTTAGTATAAAGTTGAGTCACTTAATTTGGGACGGAGGGAGTAGAATAAATCCAACGAATGCAAATCTCATCGAATAATTTCTGCAAGACAGCTGCTATCTCTCTTAGTCTCTTATAGAGTAATTGCACGTAGTATCTGGAAATTATGCATGCTGACGACTGACGGTAATTCACCTTAGCAGCATCCAAATAAACTTCAGACAGGCCATTGAAAATATGAATTTGGTTCCATGCATATATATGTAATGTTGCAACTAGAACACTTTAGACCAAGTAATGTGGCTTAAGCTGCCAGATCTTTTTTTGATAATAAAGGAAACAATCAAAAACGAAGAACATAATACGGTAAAAAAAAATAAAGGAAATACTTACAGATGGGTGCTGGTGAAATGCTTTCTTCAGAAGCTGGCTGATCCCCCTCCCAGCAGCCATCTGCCACGTTGTACTCCCTCCTTTCGGAAATACTTGTCCTATAAATGCATGTATCTAGACTTAGTTTAGTTATAGATGCATTCATTTTATTCATTTCTAGGACAAGTATTTCCGGACGGAGGGAGTATCACATATCCAAAACAGGTTGATTAACAGATTTTTTGAGAGCTAAAGTACGTCAACTCCCTGAATTCGAATTGATGGATAATGGTTTACAGTTCACCTTTACCTGAGCAGCTTTAAGGGAACCGATAGCCTGAAACAATGGGAAATGTGCAAAGCGATGAGGCGATTCGGCAACGAACTCAAAATTTGTTACAGCGAAAGCGCCGCCGTTCAGAGAGGGCTGGAGCTATCCAGAGTTCCAGACACACAAAACAGAAGCATAAACTACTCCTCTCTAGCTTAATGCATATAATCCTTCCCGCCAAAAAAAGAAAAAAGAGAACTGAATGCATATAATCCTCAAGAGCCGAGAGTTGAGAGTTGAGAGTTGAGACCAACCAAAAGAGGAAGAGTGACTGCAACCGTGATCTATTCAATAGGTGTACAACGATACATATACAGCTCATGACTAACTAACTCGCTACATGCAAGGAGTGGATGAGTACCAAGGCGTGAGACTAGCTCCTATGGTTACAACGGCTTACACATGTATACAGGCAGCATATTACAACTCAACACCCCCCGCAGTCCGAACGTCACTAGGTAAGACGTTCAGACTGGCTCTAAAATCACAGAAGATAGTCGAAGGCAGCCCCTTGGTGAAGATATCTGCAAACTGCGAAGTGGTCGGAACGTGAAGCACTGTGGCCTGACCAAGGGCAACACGATCGCGAACAAAATGAAGATCAATCTCAATGTGCTTCGTCCGTTGATGCTGCACTGGGTTGGAGGAGAGATACACTGCACTAACATTGTCACAATAGACGACTGTGGCGCGAGTGGGAGGTCGTCGGAGCTCGGTGAGGAGTTGTCGCAACCAGCAGGACTTAGCAACACAGTTGGCCACGGCACGGTACTCGGCTTCGGCGCTGGGACGCGAGACTGTGTGCTGTCGTTTGGAGGACCAGGAGATTAGGTTGGAGCCCAAGAAGACACAAAAGCCATACGTGGACTTGCGAGTGTCCGGACACCCGGCCCAGTCAGCATCACTGTAGGAGTTGAGATCATGCGGCGACGAGCGGAAGAGCTGGAGGCCGTAGTGGGTAGTGCCACGGAGGTACCGCAAGACGCGCCTGATCAGCTGATAGTGGGTGTCGAGAGGAGCATGCATGAACAAGCAAATCTGCTGGACCGCATAGGTGAGATCCGGCCGAGTGAGTGTGAGGTACTGAAGGGCTCCGGCGAGGTTGCGATATTTGGAGGGGTCCGAATAAGGTTTGCCACCGGTGGAGGAGAGTTTGGAGCTAGTGTCAATGGGTGTCGAGATGGGATGGCAGTTAAGCATGTTGGCACGATCCAGAATCTCAAGCGCATATTGTTCCTGAGATAAGAAAAGGCCAGCGGTGTTGCGGTGCACATTGATGCCAAGAAAGTGATGGATATCGCCAAGATCACTCATGGAAAACTCGCGAGTGAGGTCCGCGACCAGGGACGTCAGGAGGGACGTGGTGCTCGCGGTCAAGATGATGTCGTCGACATATAAGAGTAAATATGGCATGGCCGATCCCCTGTGAAGGATGAAGAGGGAGGTATCACACTTGGAGGTATCACACTTGGAGGATGCATCAAAGCGGACACCATTGTTTTGTTGGTGTTCTTTTTATCTTCGGCGATCGTGTAAAATGTATTCTCATTTATCTCGTGCCCTTTGAAAATCGATATAGTCGAAAATGGTCACTTGGCCAGCAAGTACAGGTCATCTCCAACTTCAGGGTCATGCATGAGACGTGTTTGCAACCAACCGCCGAATGACGACATGTGTGTACGTTTGATCCAGGGATCAGACTGCTCCGGGTTCTTGGAGCGTACAATATCCAAATGTTCCTCGATATACGGAGCCAACAGGTGGACGTGAATGACTCTTGACTTAGAGTAAGTTTTATCATTCTTATAGAGCAGGCAACACATGGACAACACATAAAATCACCCCGCTGGTTTGCCTCAGCCGTACGCAGAAAACTCTACAAGCCATTAATGAACTCGGGAGAGCGTCGGTCATCGTACATCCATTGTCGGTTCATCTTCGTTACACAAGACCGAAAATACCAAATTAATACAAGTTCACACATAAGGTTCGTACACACTTATTCTCATAAAACAACATAGAAGAGTTTCTAGCTAAAGCATTTAAATGCAACAACAAATGCGACCAAGATCGCAACTAAGGTAATAATTGATGCGGCAGCATAGTTATACCAAGCCTCTTTATTAAGAGCATATTTTCTAATCCTTCTAATTTTCAAGCGCATTGCATCCATCTTGATCTTGTGATCATCGACGACATCGGCAACGTACAACTCCAATATCATCTTTTTTTCTTCAACTCTTTTCAATTTTTCTTTCAAATCCTCGTTTTCTTTGTCAACTAAATTTAACCTCTCGACAATAGGGTTCGTTGAAATTTTTGGTTCAACTACCTCCTAGATAAAAATATCTATGTCAACTTCATGGACATAATTGTCATAAACACGAAATGCAACAAATAGTTAAAAAAGAGAATATACCACATCTGAATCGTAAGCCGGGCAAGGGCCGACGGGCACCGATATCGAAACCATGGCACTATGTATAACAAACAATCATACAAGTAAGAAAATTATACAAGTAACTATTTATGTCATACAAATAAGATCTTTTTTGTAAAAAGGATAAGAACAAGGGGCTCACCAAGGTGGTGCAGACAGCGACGAAACGGTGCGGGCGATTGACGGTGCTTAGGCCGGGAATGACACTAAGTAAACCACACCTACACATATGCAAACTAGCAAGTTAATTTTAGCTCAAATTGCATATAAATCAAATAAACTCCCACATAATTACTCCCAAACTAAAATCCACAAATCACTATACTTATAGAGCATTGCATGAGCCGATCTAGCAATGAGAGATGAAAGGACAAAGTTACTAACCTTTGTGAACACTTGGAGAGATGGGGTGCCTCAAACCTTGACAAATCTTGACAAACAATGAAGGTTGAGCTCGAGCCAAGGGGAAGAACAAAGAGGGGAATGGAGAAAACAGAGCAATGTGCTCGGGATGGACGAAGGAGTTTATATAGGAAAATCTTTAGTCCCGGTTTGTACCACAAACCGGGGCTAAAGGTCTACCTATAGTCCCGATTTCTGATACAAACCGGGACTAAAGGGGCTAGTGGGGCCCCAGCCTGACACCAGACTGTCACCAACTCATTAGTCCCGATTTGTATCACAAACCGAGACTATAGGTCCAAATTGAACAGGGACTAATGGTGCCCGTGCCCCCACGACCGCTCCTAGCCGCTGGAACCGGGACTAATGACCATTAGTCCCGGTTTAAAACCAAACCGGGACTAAAGGGTCAAACGTAAGACCTATTTTCTACTAGTGATGCACGCACAACAAAAGCCACCAAATGAGAGTGGTCCCTCGCACGCATGTGGTCCACCTGTCATGGACCTCGAGGCATGCCGCCCAGATGCGCACAGTGCGGGAAAATTGGACACCATCGTGAAATGGATGGCGCGGGGGTCACTCTCGCCCACAAAGGCTCCTAGGAAGTGGGTACTCCAACATCCTCTATAGGAGTAATGGATCACTTCCTTGCAGTCTTTTCCTTCTCTTTCCTCTTCTTACTCCTCTCACCTCAATCTTTGGGTAGATTTGCCATTGTTGGAGACTTCATTGTGAAGTGAAGGAGACCCATTGTCCATATTAGGTGTCCATCCAAACATTGATGTGTTGTATTATCGCTTTGACACTAATATTGACTTCCTGACTCGTTGTCACTTCCATGGTCCCCTACTGACCAAGCTCCTCCCCCATCCCATCCCCACACATCTTATTATGGGTGAAGCTGGGGTTATTGTTTCTCCAAAAACTCGATAGTATTCATTCTCTACTAAATTAAGAAAAGTGAGATTTTCTCTGTCCCACCCTTTTGTTATGTCTAAATTTCACATGCTTCACATCCGTACGCTTTTCACACTCATATTGGCAATCACTATAAGACTACATTTTTCATTTACAAAAGACAAAAACATATTTTATTTTATAGCAAGGAACACACACACACACACACACACACACACACACAAACACACACACACACACATACACACACCTTCCCACTTCTCGTAAGCGGTGGGTAGGGAAAACTCTTCCCCTCCGGGCTTCGTCGATGAACCTATGGACTCATCACTCCGGCGGCAAATGGTAGGGAGGGGAATCCCGGTGCCTTGACTCCAACTAGTAGCTTGGGTTAGGGCTTTTAGTCCTCACAAGGGCGACACTTCTTCTAATTGGTCTCCGAGCTTTGGTCCACCTCAAGTTAATATGTGTGGATGGCGTTGACAGAGCTCTGCCATAGATTCCCATTGTCTCCTTGTGTTGTGAGGTTACGGTCACAATGTGTGTGTGCGCACTATGGTAAGATATGGTGTTGTGCGCTTTAGAGCAATTCAATGGTTCGACATCGACGACTACTACTCTAGGTCATTGTCTCTTAGGGGCATGTCCACCAAGGCAATTTGACTCTCATCGACAAGGTTAGGCCAAATCCGGTAGGGGAGTGACAACATCGACACATTGACAACTCGTTCTAGCAGTGGTAGTGGTTGTTAGGTGATCTAGAGACCTTGATGTAATTTCTGGGATACTTGTACTCTCACGAGACAACTAGAGAAAAGCAGTGGCAGGGAGGGGAATCTTGGTGCCTCGACTCTAGCTAGTAGAATTTTTAGGGTTTTAGCCATCGGAGGGGTGAGGCTCGGACAAATTGTGGTGCTTCTTCTTTGAGTAAATATTTCGTGCTTTGATCCTCCTCAAGTTCTCTTATCAGGGAAAAGTAGACAAAGCTTCGATGTAGATTTTAGCCAACTCTTCACGCAACGAGGTTAGAGTTCCTTACTGCACGCTTGTGATGATGAGCTTTATTTTCACGTTCTTTAAATCGATTCAACGATTCAATAACGACGACTATGGCTCCGAGACATTGGTTCCTAGGGACACGAGCACGAAGGTTTCTCGACTATCATCTATACGAGCCGACTCCAGTATGGGAGCGATGGGTAACGGTTCATTCTGGAGTCATTGGCCAATTTGGTGGTCGAGGGACCTCGATATAAATTTTATTATGTTTGGATTGCTTTTTTTCTACTTCAGGTGAACTTATATAATAGATATTTCCGAACCTGCCTGCCTCCGGGGAGATGGGCTGGGTCATACACGGTACCTACCCCGAGGAAGGAGGCTTGAGGCGCGTTAAATACAATTATTTTATCAACATGGGGTGGAGAAGGCATTGCAATTTCTTGCATTTTTGAGAAAATAAATACTTTGTATTTTAGCTGAATTTTTGTGATAGGTCTGGGTAAATTTCGTTAGAAAACTTTTTTTTAGAACAAACACTTTATTCATACTCAATCATGTAGCGGGTGTGTGCATTTGTCTCGCCACTGGTGAGACAGAAGCACGTCTCGCTTGAGGCGATTACTATCAATGGGCCGACCCAAGTGTCTTCTGCAGGTTAGTTCGTTCTTCTTCTCTGTTTTTTTTCTGTTCTCTTCATATTTGTTTTTTTTTCTAAATACATATATCAAAACTTAGTTTTGCATACAAAATTTTAAAACAGTGAATTTTAAAAATGTTCATGCAGTGTGCAAAACTTGTAAGTTTAATTGAGAAAAGTTGTTGATAACATAAAACAAATGCTTGGGACATTTTATAAATATTTAATAATTTTAAAATATGTATGTGATTTATTTAAAATGTTTCTATGATGAAAAATTGTTCATGTAATTTAAATAAAATGTTCACAAATTTCTTATTTAAAATGTTCACACATATACTTCCTCCGACAAAAATTAATTGTCGGAGCTCTAGTACAACTTTATTACATTTTTAAAACTGTTCATACATTTCGTAAATATGTTCATGACATTTAAAATAAATTATACAATCCACAAAAATGTTTGCGTGGTTTTTTAAAAACACTTATCAATCCATAAATTTTTCAACCTCTATTTGATTTTGTCAACACATATTAATTATTTTAAATTTATTTTCATAAATAAATCATTTATTTAAAAATATATTAAATGGCCATGTATTTAGAAAATACTTCATCCATCTCAAAATAAGTGACTAAAAATGATTCAATTTTGCACTAACTTTAACACAAAGTTGAGTTATTTTTGAGTCACTTATTTTGAAACGATGGGAGTATTAATCATGTATTTAAGAAAATGTTAAACATTTATAGAAATGTTCGCGGTTTACATGGAAAATGTGCAATATATACGAAAAGAACAGACATGTGTTGAAAAACGGAAATTTTTATTAAAGAGAAAGAACCGAAAAAATGGTAAAGAAGCAAAATAAACCGAGGAAAAAGAAAAGGAAAACGGAGGAAAAAACCGTGCAAAACAGTAGTAAAACAGTGCACACCACCTCCATCGTTTGGCGAGCGGTGGCGGTGGGCCCAGAGCGCAGTGACACCGTGGCTTGGCGGGCCGACGGACCTGCCTCTGCCTCTGCCGCTGTGGGTGTGGGGCTCTCGTGGACGTGTCGCCGCTAAGCAGCGGACGCATGGCGCCGCCCGCCGCTCTCGCCCGGGTCATATCCTGCTGCCGCCTCCTCCCCCCGCCCCCCCTCCGCCCCCCTCCCATGCTCTCCACGCGTCTCCTCCGCCACCGCCTCGCCGCCGCCGCCGCCAGCTCCTCCCGCCCGCCCCTCCGCTTCGCCACCGCCGCCGCCATGTCCTCCTCCTCCTCCTCCGCGCCGAAGCCGAACCGCCTCGCCGCCGAGCACAGCCCCTACCTGCTGCAGCACGCGCACAACCCGGTGAGCGATCCCTCCGCTCCACCTACGCTCTGCTCGTGCCATGGGTTCCCCTCCCCCGGCGGGGGGATTTCGCCGAGCACCTTGCGGTCGCGCGCGTGCTCCTTGGCCTTCGCCTGGTTCGGGGAGCACCTACTTTAATTTTTGGGTGCGTGTGGCCGAGGAGCGCATAGCTGAAGAATTGGTCGAGCTATGTTTACGACTTCACATCCCGAAAATCCAGATCCTTCTGCAACAGCCAGGCGAGGCAAATGTTTGCAGCTTGCTTGCCTTTCGCTCTCCGGTGGCTTTCGGGTTGTATGTGGATTATAGGCACCGTTGTTGAACTTGCGTACTTACGGATTCCATATGCAGGTTGACTGGTATCCTTGGGGAGACGAGGCTTTCGAGAAGGCTCGCAAATTGGACATCCCCATCTTCCTGTCAAGTAATGCACTGTCCACAGTATAGTGTAGTTCTCCATTTAGTATCTGAATCATGGGAAAATTATAATTCTGGTGCTTAGTGGACTGATTAGTTGACGTGGTATCTTTGTGAACAATTGTGTTAGAGCAATTACCAACTGGTGGTGCTATAGTTTGGAGCAGAGTAATGACTGCCAGTCCGGCTCTGTAAAATTTCTAATGAATAGTTTATGTAATGGATGGGTGTTGCCGAGTTCAAACTAAAGCTAGATTCTGTCAAATTCGTCTATTTCAGTTTAGTGAAACCCCAACTTTTGACTTGTGTAATCCAGAATTAGTTAGTCCTCTGTTCTATCTTAACATCCTTCTTTTGCTGCATGGGCAATGTGGATGTGTCCGTGAAGTTGGCTATAGTACATGCCATTGGTGAGTCGTCTTGAGCATCTCTCGTTCTTCATCTTATCAAGACTTATTTGCACAGTACAAAGATGTTAACCACAATTTTTATTATTGGCTGAATGTTGAAGGTGTCATGTAATGGAGGTGGAGTCTTTTGAGAATGAAGAAGTCGCTAAGATTCTAAATGATTGGTTTGTTAGCATCAAGGTAGTGTCATGTTCATAAGCACTAATTGCTAGTTGTTTTACTTCTCACTCATTACATGTCTTCCGGTGTGTGGAAGTTATGCAAATGCAATGTAACTGCAATTCTTCTTTCTGATTATTAGTTTTGACAGGTGGACCGTGAAGAGCGGCCAGATGTTGACAAGGTATTCTGTTTTCTAGCGATCAAATGTAAAAAACATGCTGTTTCTTGTGGATCGCAGGCTTTATTTTCCTGTTTTTCTATTGTCAAACTTTTGAGAGGTTTTGACTTACACCAGTTCTTGATTGACGTCCTGACGACAGTGTCACATTCTTTAGGTTTATATGACGTATGTGTCAGCACTGTACGGTGGTGGTGGTTGGCCTTTGACCGTCTTTTTATCACCTAACTTAAAACCTTTGATGGGCGGTACATACTTTCCACCAGATGATAAGTATGGAAGACCTGGGTTCAAGTCCATTTTAAGGTATCAGCTGAAATACCTCATTTCTGAAATTGATCGCTTATACATGATCTGGCGGTTTTGCTCATAACTTCTCTTCAGGAAGGTCAAGGAAGCCTGGGATACTAAACGTGATGCGCTTGAGAAGTCAGGAAATGTGGTCATCGAGCAACTTAGAGATGCATTATCTGCCAAGGCTAGCTCTCAAGATGTGCCAAATGATGTGGCTGTTCTTTATGTAGATGAATGTGTTGAAAAGGTTTGAGAAGTACTCCAACTTTATTTTTCTGTATGCTACTACTTGAACTTCTGCGCAAACAACTGGCGAGACTGACTGAGCGAACTGATTGCTCGATTGAGTTAACAACAGTGCAGTAGCTAAATTGCATTTTTCCTGGATGGCGTATCCTGGTTCCTGATTTATTTCATGTCTTATTAGGGCACTAAAGTTCCTCAACTCAGCACCACTAGCTTAGTCATAGCCTATCAGGATCTCACTTACCTTTTTCAGCTCTTAACTTTTTTTTAACTAGCTAGCTTATTTTCCTTATAGCCCTGCACCTTATATCCATGCAGTTAGCAAGCAGTTACGACCCAAAGTTTGGTGGATTTGGCTCTGCTCCCAAGTTTCCAAGACCCGTTGAAGATTGCATAATGCTCTATAAATTCCGGAAACACATGGAAGCTGGGCAGAAGAGTGAAGCCGAAAACATAATGAAGATGGTAACTCATACACTGCAATGTATGGCTAGAGGTGGAGTTCATGACCATGTTGGAGGTGGCTTTCATAGATATAGTGTGGACGAGTGCTGGCATGGTAAGTTCATTTTAAGTTTAAGGAGACATTTTCTTTTCACGTTTGCAGAATTCATGCCTCATATCTTCTCTGTGTGTGCAGTTCCACATTTTGAGAAGATGCTGTACGACCAGGGACAAATAGCCAATGCATACTTGGATACATATGTTATCACAGGAGACGAGTATTATTCTTCAGTTGCACGTGATATACTTGATTACTTGAGGAGAGACATGATTGGAGAAGATGGTGAAATTTTCTCAGCAGAAGATGCTGACAGTGCAGAATATGAAGGTGATGCAAGAAAAAAAGAGGGTTCTTTCTATGTGTGGACAAGTCAAGAGGTACATACTTAGTAGTGCATATGTAAGCCCTTTCTATTTATTCGCCGATATAATGCATACCCCTGCCCGCTCCTTATAAAATGGCCTTTAAGTTCGAACTGTCGTATACCATCATGTAAGTCTGCCTGCGGTTGACTTTGAGTTTGCATCGTAGCCACTTTATACACTCTTGCTGCTTTCTCGAAAATACTTTATACATATTGGAGCTCTTTACACAGGCTTGCATTTCAGCTAGATGACAATCCAAGTTGAAATGACAATTATGTTCTCCTCTGCTCTTGTTCCACAATAAATGTACTTACAAATAGAACTGAAGTCGTACCATTAGCGATTGGAGTCTGTAGCCATTGCCTAGTCTTATACATACCATCTCTGAAGAATGGCTAGTCTGATGCCTACCTCCTAATAATCAATAATTTTATTTAAGCTGTTCTCATGTAGTTGGTACCTACCTGGTGCTATGCAGAACTTTTTTGAATAGTTCTACTATATTTTATTCAAAATAGAAGAATAACTCGCACAGACTCTGCAGCTGAAGATGCACACAAATCATATTATTAGAAGGTCACAAAAGTTTGAATAAACTAAAATCAACAGGCTATCAAGTCACTAAAACTTAGTCAGTACAAAGCCTATCGATAAACTGTCAACCATGTTTGGTGATAGATCCCCTATAAGGCTGTAACGTGCCCAACTTGTTGCTACCAGCCACCATATGCTCCTGCCACTGAAGCAAAGACCAGGATCCCAGGCAGCTATATATTTTATATTTGTTGATTTATTCATTGGCCTCAACTTCTGGTATATTGTATGCTCAAACTGTCAAATATTTGTCACGTAGATCGAAGACACACTTGGGGAGAACGCGGAGCTGTTCAAGAACCACTACTATGTTAAATCGTCTGGCAACTGTGACCTATCGGGGATGAGTGATCCTCACAACGAGTTCAGTGGTAAAAATGTATTAATAGAAAGAAAACCGGGTTCATTGATGGCATCGAAGTATGGCAAGTCTGTTGATGAATATTATGGAATCCTGGGGGAATGCAGACAGAAGTTGTTTGATGTCCGATCAAAAAGGCCAAGACCACATTTGGACGACAAGGTTCTTGTCTACATGTTGACAGCAGCATGTTTTTAATATAGTTACATGATGATCTACTAAATATGGTTTGTTTTAGGTTATTGTTTCATGGAATGGATTAGCAATATCTGCCTTTGCAAGAGCTTCACAAATTTTGAAGTCAGGACCACCTGGAACCAAATTTTATTTCCCGGTCACAGGATGCGATGTAAGCTTTGTGCCCCATCCTCTGAATATTGCATTTCATTTTCTGTCATTGACATGAACTCGTCTTATTATATAGTCGTGTCACTATGTACATGATCAGCCAATAAATATGGCAGGAGCTTTTATCCATCGCTGCTTTTTTCAAGTCTGTCATATGTTTCTACTCCAGACTTCATTGTTTAAACCTATGTCTGGGAGTACAGGCCCATACATCTACTGTTAAAATTTAACTGTCTATTATGTTACGCCGTGCATGACAAAGGGAACACCATGATGCTGTATTTGGACCTCTTCTACAGCAGCAGCCATATGCTGCTTTGTATCAGGTCTAAATAGCTATTTCCCCTTTGTGTGGAGTGGAGGAAGCCATGTGCTAGCTTTTGCCTTCACCTGCTACATCACCAAGTTTATTTACTGTCCAACTATAGCTACAGTCATAAATTTGTTTATTGACCACCCATATTTCTGGATATTTTTGCAGCCAGTAGAATATCTTCAAGTCGCAGAAAAGGCAGCAAACTTTATAAAGGAAAAACTCTATGATGCAGGCTCAAAAAGGTTGCATCATAGTTATCGAAATGGCCCAGCAAAAGCACCAGGATTTTTAGATGATTATGCCTTTTTGATCAATGGCTTGCTGGATCTCTTTGAATATGGTGGTAAGATGGAGTGGCTTCTGTGGGCTATCGAGCTGCAAGTCATTCAGGCAAGTGAAACACAATTGTTAAATGCCTCGATGTTATATTTCACGCCCCTTGCATAATACTTTGCCATGACTACAAACATTACAGGATGAATTGTTCTTGGACAAACAAGGGGGTGGCTATTTTAATACCCCTGGAGAAGACCCTTCTGTCCTTCTCCGTGTTAAAGAAGACTACGATGGTGCAGAGCCCTCTGGAAACTCAATGGCGGCGATCAACATGGTCAGGTTGTCCAGTATTTTGGATGCTGCAAAATCTGAAGGCTACAAACGTAATGTTGAACATCTCCTGGTATGTACCTATCTATTTTATGTTTCTATGCACTACATTGCAGCAGTAGTTTGGTTTCCAAGTCATTTATATCAGAAATGATGAGTAACATCGACATGCTTGCTTATGGATTTGCTGCTTCGCAGGCGGTCTTTGAGACTAGACTGAAAGAACTTGGCATAGCGTTGCCACTGATGTGCTGCGCAGCAGACATGCTCACTGTCCCGTCGAGGAAGCAGGTAGTGCTGGTGGGGGATAAAGCATCTCCGGAATTTCAAGACATGGTCGTTGCTGCATTCTCGTCATATGACCCAAACAGAACCGTGAGTGATGAACTGAGTGGTTGTGTCATATGTTCGATATAGCACCCCTGTTATAAATTTACCGACCAGGATACATCTTTGATTGCTCCAGGTGATCCAGATAGATGCTAGCAAAATGGAAGAGATGGCATTCTGGGAGAGCAACAACGCGAACATCGCACAGATGGCACGGAGCAGCCCATCAGGGAAGCCAGCGGTGGCACATGTGTGCCAAGAGTTCAAGTGCAGTCCTCCGGTGACCTCTCCAGGCGCGCTCCGTGAGCTGCTCAACAAGGCGGTGGCTGCTGCGGGTTCAGCTGTTTGATGCTCCGCCTCTGTCTTGTTCATGTGTGCGTCATATCGACAAAGCTCTTGAGACCTTTCAGTTGGCAGTTGTATATAGACGTTCCCAGTAAAATACAAGGCTAGATCTGTACTTCACACACTTGTTGTGTGCATGCATTTCATATGTTTGCAGGAAGGCTTGTTTTGTATACATGACACTATAAAAATAAAAGGGTGAAATAAAAGACAGTGCAGTGAATGATTCCACATGAATTTGGATGGCACCATTCTAGGATTCTCATCGCGGGCAAAATTTATACAGGTTACAAGGAAAGCGGCAGAATTTATGCGACAAAATTGATTTACTTCACGTCATTCCGGAAATAAGTACAACCATGTAAAACAGAAATAAGTACAACCATGTAAAACACAGTAAATATAACCGAAAAGAAGAAGCTACGATCACTGATAGAGCATGGCGTTTTATTAGGGCTGAGAAGTGATATTAACATGCACAGCGCCTTCATCTCCACCAGACTAAAACTGAGATCATTTGGACAGCTAGATGCAGTGCAACATTCCATCCTAGAGATTGCAGCTTGAACTCCAGACATAAAGCAATAGGGCTTCACAGGTAGCACTGGAAAGAGGAAAATATTACTGATCAGAGACCTTCGATTCAGTTCAAGAAAGAAGAAACATTGCAAGAATGACAATACTTTCAAAGTAACAGCGATATCTGAAATGGCAATCATCTGACTAGAAATATCAAAAAGGGATATCCGAAATGACAATCATCTGCATTATGAAATCAGGAATCCAAAAAGGGCCACAAGTCATAAGTCTAAAATATTTTAGAAAAAAAACTAGATATATAATTGTTCGATCACATAGTACAGTATACCTACAGATTTTCACTAAAAGTACGGTGCATTTTTAGAACTCAAACTTGTTTTTTTTTACACAATAGCACAGAAACCATCCGTTTTTGCCACGAAAATTTAACACGTGTATAAAACACTGAACATGTGCAACTGAGTTTTTTTAGAATGTGTTCACATTAGGAAGCAATACTTTCAGACTACTTTCATTCGTTCCAGCAACACATGCTCCTGGGAGCCAGAAGCTCATAGTACAATTTATTTCCATATAACTTGAGAAAACAAGGGGAGTAATGACAGATAAGAATAACAGAGGCCGATGACAATGGCATCAGAGTTGTTTTATGACCTCAGCAATGCAATATATAAACATTGAGAAACTTAGTAATGACATAGATTTTTTACCCAAAAAAGCAATGGTGGTGCATATCCAAATGGTATCTGAGTACGAAACTAGTCAGTTTTAACCGGTGACTAGCAAACTCACCATGCTTTGTTGCCACCAAATGCCCACATTGTGAAAAAAAGAGCACCAGGCTACACATAGTAGATCATACCAACTTCTATCAGACTAATATGAGGGATATGCAGTGAGACTGATGGGCCTCTGCAGTTCTTCCGGAGGAAAGAGTAGCCAACATCGACCGCAAACTTCTTCAGGAAATTGGAGCTCCTCCTAGCTTTGATGTAAGAATGGCCCATGATATACGCAACCCCTGCGTGTTTCGCCTCCACGAGTGCCAATAACTCATCTTTCACCTGCTGATCCATGGCGTCCTCATTTGGCAGCTCGAAGCGAACACGACGCCTCCGGTTTGCACTCGGTGATTCCTGCTCATAAGAGGACTGCAAGCTTCGAAGGCTCTCGGATTTGCTACTCCTCGTGGTAGAAATGGACTCAGCTAGACCACCCAGATCTCTCATGCCCAGTGGGGTGCCAGCATCATCGGTGGTTCTTATCACAGCCATTCTTCCCTCGTTAGCAATATCATAACTTGCTGAAGACGAGACATCCTCAGCTTCCATCATAATGAACCTTGCAATGCTCATAACTAACATGTTCTCAAAATTTTCATCATCTCTCTGCACATCCTTGTAACCGTACCTGACAATGCACCGGTACATCCGATACGCTCTAGGTCCAATCCTACCAACAAGGTATCGCTCATCTGGTTGAACATATGGCACTGGTACTGACTTAACACAAAGAAACACTAGGACTTCATGAAAGGCAGGGAGATTAGTGACAAAATGTGTGAAGATGGCAGGCACACCAGTCACCAGTTCTGTGTAAATCAGTCCAATTCCCGGAACCCGAACTATGCCGAGGTTTGGACCAAGAGAAAGGATTGATCTCATTGACACTTTGTTCTGAAGATCAAACTGGTACTTCCTCTTTGTTCCATAGTGCCAAATGAACATGACAGACATGAATATGAAAGCAAGCACAAGAGGCACCCATCCTCCCTGATGAACCTTCATGAGGGATGAGGAAAGATACACGGTTTCAATGGATCCGAAGAATAATAGAAACAACAAGGCAAATATTATGTTCTTTTGCCAAACAAAGATGATGATGAATGCCATAAAGAATGTTGTAATAAGCATAACAGTCATGCAAGCAATACCTGAAATTATAAACCATGGACAATGGTTAGACCAGTAAATGGGAATGCTGGAAAAATCAAAAGGTCTATGTGCAAGAAAGATCTAATCTCGTCAATTGCTATTACAAGCTTACCATAGGCATTTCCGATAAGGGTTGTATCACCGAATGCAACTGTGACAGCTACACATAGCACCATAAGGATCCAATTTATTTCAGGAATGTATATCTGCCCATAGATCCACCTCGATGTGTGGACAATCTTCACTCGTGGGAAACATCCCAAAGCATGGCATTGCTTTACAATAGAGAATGTTGCTGAGATGACAGCCTGGCTTCCAACAACTGCAGCAAGAGTGGCTACCACAAATACAGGCCAAAATACAGGTCCTGGATGACAACTGAAACTTTAATAACATTGCAGAGAGGAAGGATTGGAGGTGAGGGAGATGAGTGAGAGAGAGTTTCAAAAACCTGGGATGGAGTCATAAAAACTTGTGCGCATGTGTAACATGTTCTTTGATAAAAATGCTGCTTGGCCCATATATTGCAATATAAGACATGGATATATGATGGTAATAAAAGCTAGCTGCAACAAGGAGAAACCCAGATTATGTCTCCAAAGATACAGGTTCAACAGCAAACTGTGCCGGAAAGGCAGGTATAGTTTAAGCAAACAGAAATCGTAAACTATGAATATAATAAGAGAGTCATCAGTACTATCCAGGCGGCTTTAATACTTTAACGTCATGGAATCGAATAGAGCGTCACAAAAGCATTAGATGAAAGCAACAATTTGGTACACAACAAAGAACTTAAACTTAACTAGGTTCTTTGGGAAATGTCATCCATTTTCTAAAATATGCAGGTTAAATCAATCTCTTTTCACAGAAAGGCTATTTGGTATTACGAACTTTTCTGCTTCTTTTAAGCTTAAAGCATTTGGCAAAAATATTTTCCCAAAGTTATTTCTTCATGGCTGCTTTGTCACACAGAACCACACCCAAATATAATTATAACATAAAAGGATCTATACAGCCAGTGGGAAGTTTTCACTGCAGAAATTAACAGATAGAAGATCATCACTAGCTCAACTTACCCTGACAGATGCACTTGTAAAATGACCGAGGTCAGCAAACATAGCTTCACTGCCTGCAAGGGGAAAGAAAACATAATTTGTTACTCTTTTTACTACAAAGGTACAAGCAAAGCACAATTTTACCCCCTGTATATGTTAACAGTTACTAACCTGTCATAGAAAGTAGTATTCCTCCTAGAGCAATCCAGCCATCTGTACCGGTTGTCCTAAAGAACTTAACAATGTAATATGGAGAGATTGCTTGGTATATCTTTGGGTTCCAATGAACTATGTTGTACAATCCAATTCCACCAATGCAAAGGAGCCAGATGATGACAATTGGTGCGAACATGAATGCTACCTTGTGAGTACCTCGGTGTTGCAAGGAAAATAAACCAACCAATACAATGCATGAAAGTAGCACCACAGAACCTGTAGAAATAAATTGTGCTTACATCAGTCAAGCCTCAAAATATAGTAAGCCCAAAGTTCCAATGAAGTGTTTGGAAAATAAGGATGCATAATCTGACTATACAATAACAGAATATAATGTCCAAATATATTACACAAAATGTTTTTGAAATACACAGACTTGTATTTGAAAAATTAAAGATATATGTACAATGTAGTATTTGAAGAGACAACCACATGCTCACAGCACATATGCGATACAGTACACCTTAAATTTTCCACCATACAGTGCATCGTTCTACAGAAATGATGTGGTATAGGTAGCACAACAAGTGCAACCAAATGACAAAATATGTAGTAATACAGAAATATAACCAGAGGAAGTGCATGTATCATGTCTCATAATACTCCACACAAGCACATGTGTTTAAATACTGTGCCTTATGAGTTCACATTTCAAAAAGATGAGTTGTACTTACGTTCCTGTAAACCAGTAGCTCGAACTTGCAGCCCAGACATAGATGACAGGACTGCAAGGAAAGGAGCAGAAAAAAACACGGTAAGCATATAGAGAGGTTAATAACCACAGTTGTGCATTGACACGAAGTAACCAACTGATGATGGTAGTATCCACCTGAGATTGCTGGAGTAAGGACACCATCACCGATCACCATGCTAGCAGCACAGAGAACTACAACAAGAAGTCCAGTTTTGACAGTTTTGTGCTTCTCTAGGAACCTTCTTAGCCAGGGTGAAGATCCATGCTGAGCTGCGAAGCCATCTCTGTAGTATGTAGATAACTCCTCATCCGCTGCTTGTTGATTCGGAAGCAAGCTAAGCTTTGCATGCCTGCAGAGGAGCGAATACAGAGCAAATGGTCCACCTACAAAAGTGTCAGCAGCTTCTTATTTGTCCTTGATTGACCAATGATATAGAACAAATTTGTGTGTGTGTGTGTGTGTTTATAGAAATTTATATGAGCAGGTGATTTATTATGATCTCCATGTGAGCATGTCTATAGAAATTTGCCAACAAACTACAACAATATGAACTTCATGATGACAGGCATCAAAGAGAAACAACTTCTTACAAAGGTATTATGGTGTACCTTCGCCATTGTCATCAGCGCTCAACACAATAATGACATACTTGAGCAAAGGAACAAGTGTGAAGGTCCAAAATATCAGGGAAAGTACACCATATACTGTCTGTTCATCTTGGTACTGCCCGAGCCTTCCTGAGAATGTACTTTTGTACACATACAGAGGCGATGTGCTTAGGTCCCCATAAACAACACCGAAGCTCTGGTATGCTAGCAGCAGTAGATTCCTGTAGTGCTGCCTCCACTGAAAAGGCATGACAGAACAGTTAGAAAATCATTTTTTTTTGGCCGAGTATAGATTCGCACGAGGCGTCCTTGATAACTACGATATGCAAGATCATGACTCTTATTCTATCATCTGGGACTTGAAAATAATAAAAATGTCCCGCCTGAAGATATCCAAACTGGCACTTTTCTGTTTTTTTTTTTTTGAAAGAAACACTTTTCTGTATTTTGAAATCATTCTTTTTATATTGATGGCAATCAGACCCTCATTATGATTACAAAGTGATTGTCAATCCGCGGAGGCATTAGAAATGCTGTTCCTCACTTGTAGAATCAAATCTTACCCAAAATAATTTGCTTCTGCGAAAGGTGGTGAACACCAACTCGTAACATTCGTTCACAGCAAAAGCAAAATGCCGAACCCAAATCTAGTCCAGAAAGATAAAAATAAAGAATGAAATACTAGCTGCGGCGAACCCATTCCAATCGAACCCCGGGAAAAAAATCAAATCGAAATGGATGGATGGATGGATGGATGAAGGAACGAAGGCATGATAAGATCTCCTGCCGTCCGCCGCGGAATCCCTGATCCCCCGCCAGACCTCCGCATCGGAGCCATTCGAGGCGCGGGAGGAACCGGGAGCGCGCCCTGATTTAGGGCTCCGCCCCGGTCCGCGTCGGGTCCAAATCAGCGCCGACGTGCAATGCGGAGAGAAATGTTGGGAGCGGGGGAGATGAGAGGGAGGGAGGGAGGGAGCCGCGTACCGGAAGCTCCTGGGCGGCGGCGACGGCGCCGGCCTCGGCGTCCATGGATCGCACTCAGGCGGCGGCGGCGGCGGCGGCGGCGGCGGCGGGAGGTGTCCGGCCGGCGGTCGAGCGCTGTTCCGTGCAGTTATAGGACACGGGGGCGGGGAGGGAGAGGCTGCGGATCATCGATCGATTCCATTCATTGTAGTGTCGTGGGAACGAGATTACCATTGTGCCCCTTCGTTATGGGAACCACCCACCGTATGCCATACTTCCTCCCTTCCTAAATACGGAGTATGTCCTTTTAAAAATTTCACCAGAATACTGTATGCGAAACAAAATGAGTGAATCTACACTCTAAAGGGGCTGACTAGGCAGCGGCACCGCACCATGGTGTTCCGATGCAGCGGCTGTTATAGGCCTGCACATGCACGGTAAAAAAATACAGACTGCATGTATGTACGTGCTTTGAGTAATATTTTCCACTAGTACTAGCTAAGTACTGATATGCTGCCACAGATTCTTTCTTTCATCACCATGCATGCTTGGAATGACATCATCAAGTTTTTTTTAATGTTTGAAATTCAAAAAGTTTTATCTCCAAAACCGTTAATTCGATTGATGATCTGTTTTCATCATTGACTTTGTCGTAGCGAGATCTTCGAAACTAGATCACATGTTGATATGTTTCAACATTTTTTTTCGGTTCGTACTTGCCATATTTTTTCAATTCACTTGCCATATTATCAACCACGTACTTGTCTGACAAAAAAAGCTTAATTGCCATTTTATTTTATGTTGTTCCTGTACTAAGTTTGTTGGTGCTTATAATTCTAGTTGCCATAATGTTTTGATGTGCTTGTCATTTTTAATTCTGCCTAGTTGTCATGTTGTCTCATAAAACTTGTGAGTGGTTATATAATCTAGTTTTCCCAAATATTTTGTCGTGCTTGTCATTTTTATTCTACCTAGTTGTCATGTTGTCTCATAAAACTTGTCAGTGGTTATATAATCCAGTTGCCCCAAATATTTTGTCGTGCTTGTCATTTTTATTCTACCTGGTTGTCATATTGTCTCACAATGCTTGTCAGTTATTATAAAAATTAATTGTCGTGGTGTTTTGTTGTACATACGAGTCTTAATTCTACCTAGTTATCATGTTGTCTCATGAAAAAGCTTGTCGATTGTTCTAAAATGTAGTTGTTATGATGTTTTGTTGTATTTGTCAATTTAATTCTACTAAGTTGTTTCATATAAGCTTGTCACTTGTTGTAAAATTTAATTGTCACATTATTTTGTAGCCCTTGCCATTTAAATTCTACCCAGCAACCGGTTATTTTGTGTACTGTAGGAGATTGAAAAAAAAATTAAAACAAATGAGTACTACTAGTAGAGTAGCACGGCAACAGCTGCCTCTCTACGTCACTGCTCCCTCCTGACACCACCAATTCTATCCAGCAGTTTTGGTTTTAAAGATACATAGTACTACAACACTTTACATAGCAAATGCTAGATAAAAAAAAGCATTGTACCAGCTGTAGACTGCCAGCTACAGTCCCTATGTGAGAAAAGCACCTCAGTGCGTACTGTAGAAAAATGCAACAACAACTTACGTCCACGCATGCGCGCATTGTCTATGAAAGGAATCTCGTTCGAGCCGCCGCACGGGAGGGCGGCTGTGCATCCATTTGTATGTGGTCTTTTAGTAAAAATCTTTAAAAAAACTTATATTTAGAAACGAAGGGAGTATTATTTTTGTGATTCTCAATGATGCCCCTGTTCATAGATGCCTTGCAATTATAGCCCTTGCTATGTGTGGTTATTTCATATCTCGAGGCTTTATTGCTCTTTTGGTCTTTGTTTGGTTGCAAGGGAGGATCTCGGGGGGATCCCCGCTATTTACTCGGGTCGAAGAACCACGGGTTGGGTTGGCTCGGGGAGGTCGACAGAGACATTTGGTTGGATCAGTTCGGGGGTAACCCTGCCCTGACCAATATCATTTCCATGGGACAGAAGCCACACTACAGGCACCATCTATCAAGATCTATCACCCCGCCTCCTTCGTCGGCAACCGAAGCAACGCCTCTGACTCCTTTCTTCGGTGTTCAGGATCCACGCCCCGTCCCTTCCGCGATGGGGACGGACCACGGCCATCACCTTTCTCCTTTCCCCGAATAACCCCTTGCCTCGAAGGGGAACATATCAGGTGCTCCCCCCATACTCTAATTTCAAAACATTGATTTTAAATGTTTTGAAAATACGAAAAAATGTGAATGTCCACAAGAAATGTGTCTACAACCCCAAAAAAATTCCAGGTCCAAAATTGAAACGTACATTGAGAAACAAAAAAGGACAATTGTTGTTTTTTGTCTTTTTATGACACTATTCATGTTAGACTTCACATTTTTGTTTTTCGGTGCGCATTCAGAGTTTGGAGCTGAAAATTTTAGGAGTTGTAGTCACATTCCTTGTGAACATTCATATTTTTATTAGAATGTAAAATATTCTTTTTTTAACTTGGAGCATGGGGAGCAGACCAAGGATGGGAGCACCTGATATTTCTCCCGCCTCGAAGCTCCGGCCCTCTCTAGCGATCACAACTTCTACCTCCTCCACTAGATTAGCCCTCTCCTCCTCTCCACTCTTCAACCTCATATATTTTTCTTCACTTGATGCCTCCACCATCTCTGCATCGATGAACTTGAACTTGCTGGTCCAGATCCAGGAACGTCATCACCGTCTCTCTCATAATATTGCCACCAACATCAATCACCAATGAGCATAAACATCTCCTTAGATTTGTGAACAATGTTTTGCTTGCTGATGTTTTAGCCTTTGCCATGATCTGTATAGTTGTTAGTTAGTTAAGAGACCGCGATCATGGTTTGTGTTTGGTGCATAGGTTATGCATTTGCTACAATAAAAATGAGAATTTTTTAGCCGACCTATGCCTTCAGGAAGTTCGTCCGTGTAATTATCTACAAAACATTCTTATGTGCTCTGTTGTTTCAAAAAATATACACACACTAGTGGAAAACGGGCCTTTGGCCGAGACCCTTTAGTCCCGGCCTGCCTCTGGGCCGGGACTAAAGGCCCGGCCACGTCGCCCCAAATCGCAATGTCTCCCTCGAGGCTTTAGTCCTGGCCCGTAAGGAGCCTTTAGTCCCGGTTTGTGTCCCAAACCGGGACTAAAGGGCTACGCGGGGTGCAGCCCGCATGTGCGCCACCTTTAGTCCCGGTTTGTGTCTCAAACCGGGACTAAAGTCCTCTGCCTATATATAGCACAACCCCCCTCTCCCCTCTTCCTTGCATTTTTCTTGGATGGA
Organism: Hordeum vulgare subsp. vulgare; assembly: GCF_904849725.1. Taxonomy (NCBI): domain Eukaryota; kingdom Viridiplantae; phylum Streptophyta; class Magnoliopsida; order Poales; family Poaceae; genus Hordeum; species Hordeum vulgare. The sequence continues at coordinate 585,385,038 of NC_058520.1, read as the reverse complement.
GGATTGTGGGTGTGTGCTAGCTCTCCACTTTTTTTTATGCACTAGAGGTGTTTGTTGAAATGTGTGTTAGAGCGATGCCGCTTCAGTTCACCGAACACAACTACGATATGAGATGCCTGAGCCACGCTTAAACCTCTTCCTCTTTATTTCTACTTATTCTAAAAGGTTAGCAACTATATTTCCTCGTTTAGACCGTGCGGTACTAATTTTTAGGATCGTGATTGTATTTTATATACTGTCGTATAACACAGATGAGCCATCCATGGATGTACGGTGATCGACGCACAGCCGCTTACAGAGAAGGCGTGCATTCTTTTCAAGATGCAGCCAATGCGAACAAGCATGGTGGTGGCTATATGTTTTGTCCATGTGTTGAACGTCGGAATGAGAAGGATTACACTTCCTCAAGAGTCATTCAGAGCCACCTGCTTCGGTCCGGTTTTATGTCGGGCTATAATGTTTGGACCAAGCACGGAGAAAGAGGGGTTATGATGGAAGACGACGATGAAGAAAAAGAGAACGATGATGACAACTACCGATCTATGTTCCCTCAGTATGCTGATACCGCAATGGGAGACAATGAAGAAGAAGATCAGGATGAAGAACGGGAACCAGATGAGCCCGCTGATGATCTTGGCCGGGTCATTTCTGATGCACGGCGAGGTTGCGACACAGAAAAGGAGAGGTTGCAGTTCGAGCAGATGTTACAGGACCACAACAAATTGTTGTACCCAACTTGTGAAGATGGCCAAAAGAAGCTGGGTAGCACACTGGAATTGCTGAAGTGGAAGGCAGAGACCGGTGTGACTGACTCGTCATTCGAAAAGTTGCTGGTACTGATGAAGAAGATGCTTCCAAGAAAGAACGAATCGCCCGCCAGCACGTACGAAGCAAACAAGCTTGTCTGCCCTCTAGGATTAGACGTGCAGAAGATACATGCATGCCCTAATGACTGCATCCTCTACCGCGGTGAGAAGTACGAGAATATGGATAAATGCCCGGTATGCACTGCATTGCGGTATAAGATCAGAAAAGATGACCCTGGTGATATTGAGGGCGAGCCACCCAGGAAGAGGGTTCCTGCCAAGGTGATGTGGTATGCTCCTATAATACCACGGTTGAAACGTCTGTTCAGAAATAAAGATCATGCGAAGTTGTTGCGATGACACATGGAAGATCGTATGAAAGAGGATAAGTTGAGGCAGACCGCTGATGGTCGGCAGTGGAGAAAAATCGAGAGAGAGTTCCCGAGATTTGCAGCTGACGCAAGGAACTTATGGTTAGGTCTGAGTACAGATGGCATGAATCCTTTTGGGGAGCAGAGTTGCAGTCACAGCACCTGACCCGTTACTCTATGTATCTACAACCTTCCTCCTTGGTTGTGCATGAAGCGAAAGTTCATTATGATGCCAGTGCTTATCCAAGGTCCAAAGCAACCCGGCAACGATATTGATGTGTACCTAAGGCCATTAGTTGATGAACTTTTACAGCTGTGGGCCGAACCAGGTGTACGTGTGTGGGACGAGCACAAACAAGAGGAATTTGACCTTCGAGCGTTGCTTTTCGTAGCCATCAATGATTGGCCTGCTCTTAGTAACATTTCAGGACAGTCAAACAAGGGATACAATGCATGCACGCACTGTTTGGATCAGACAGAAAGTATATATCTGGACAAATGTAGGAAGAATGTGTACCCGTACAATCGTCGTTTTCTTCCGCCCAAGCATCCCTTAAAGAAAAAAGGCAAGCATTTCAATGGCAAGGTAGAACCCCCGGGGAAGCCTGTCATCCGTACTGGTGCTGAAGTATTTGATATGGTCAAAGATTTAAAAGTAATCTTTGAAAAGGGTCCTGGCAGCCAACCTATTCCTAACGGCCCTGATAAGCGCGTACCCATGTGGAAGAAGAAATCTATATTTTGGGAGCTACCCTACTGGGAAGTCCATGAGGTCCGCTCGGCAATCGACGTGATGCACCTGACGAAGAATCTCTGCGTGAATATTCTAGGCTTCCTGGGCTTGTATGGGAAGTCAAAAGATACACCAGAAGCACGGGAGGACCAGGAAAGTCATAAAGGAAGAGATGGCATGCATCCAGGGCAGTTTCAAGGGTGTGCCAGCTACGCTCTTACTAAGGAAGAGAAGGAAATCTTCTTTGAAGTCCTTTTCAGTATCAAGGTCCCGACTGGCTTCTCGTCGAATATAAAGGGAATCGTAAATATGAAAGACAAAAAATTCCCAAACCTAAAGTCTCATGACTGCCACGTGCTTATGACGCAATTGCTTCCGGTTGCATTGAGGGGAATTCTACCGGAAAATGTTCGCCTGACAATTGTGAAGGTATGTGCATTCCTCAATGCAATTTCTCAGAAGGTAATCGATCGAGAAAGTCTATCAGGGTTACAGATTGATGTGGTCCAATGTCTGGTCAGCTTTGAGTTGTTGTTCCCGCCATCCTTCTTCAATATAATGACACACCTCATAGTTCACCTAGTCGAAGAGATTAGAATTCTCGTTCCTGTGTTTCTACACAATATGTTCCCCTTCAAGAGGTTCATGGGAGTCTTAAAGAAATATGTTCGTAACCGTGCTAGGCCAGAAGGAAGCATCTCCAAGGGCTATGGAACAGAGGAGGTCAATGAGTTTTGTGTGGACTTTCTTCCTGACCTTAAGCCGATTGGTGTTCCTGAATCTCGGTATGAGGGTAGGCTGACATGAAAAGGCACACTAGGAAGGAAAGCAAAAGTATGTATGGACGGGCATTCTTTCTCTCAAGCACACTACACAGTTCTACACAATTCCACCGTGGTGGCTCCGTATATCGTGAGACACAAGAATATTCTACGCTCCGAAAACCCGGGGAAGGCTGACTCTTGGATTAAAGGGGAACACGAGAAGACTTTCGGCAGTTGGTTGCAGACATATCTCATGAATGACGACACCGTTGGAGATCAGCTGTACTGTTTGGCCAGGCCACCATCTTCGACTATATGTACTTTCCAAGGGTATGAGATAAATGGGAATACATTTTACACGGTTGCCCAAGATAAAAAGAGCACCAACCAAAATAGTGGTGTCCGCTTTGATGCAACAGACGAGAATGGGCACTGTTTGGAAACATATTACGGGTACATAGAGGAGATATGGGAACTTGACTATGGACCTACTTTTAAGATCCCTTTGTTTCGGTGCAAATGGGTGAAGCTGACAGGAGGCGGGGTAGTTGTAGACTAAAAGTACGGCATGACAACAGTGGATCTCAACAATCTTGCGTACATGGACGAACCATTTGTCCTAGCCAATGATGTCGCTCAGGTTTTCTATGTGAAGGACATGTCTACAAAAACGAAAAAAAGAAATCAGCGAAAGAAGATATCGTCCGATGAGCCAAAACGCCACATAGTTCTTTCAGGGAAAAGAAACATCGTGGGAGTAGATGACAAGACAGACATGTCAGAAGATTATAATAAGTTTCATGAAATTCCCCCCTTCAAAGTGAAAACTAACCCAAGCATCCTACTGAATGATGAAGATTCTCCATGGCTACGACCCAGAAAAAAACAGAAATAATAGATAGGAATATTGGTGCAATAATGTAATAATGTATTAAACCTTTTATGTAATGCATATATGGAATGTACGAAATTTCAAACACTTTTCATTTTCATAGTTTTGTCAAATTCTCAAATACGCAAAAATAATTTTAATAAACCTTTGTAAAAGATGAGTTCTCGTTCGAAACGCTCATACTTCGAGAGAGATTGTCCGTTTTGTACACGAAGTGCATCCAGTTTTTGTCGTAGCCCTCTCAACTTTTTAACACATGCTATGTGGGTGAAATGATGATAGCATGCCAACTTTCAACATTTTCAGAGTTCATTTGTAGTGCTTTTCAATTTCAGGGTCAACTAGCTCAAAAAAATAAGTAAATGCATGAACAATACCAAATGAAGTCAGAAATTGTTGAAATTTTGTGATATGCCTTTGAATAGTGCATTTTGAACACACAAAAAGTATGGAGTTCAAATAATTTCAAAAAAATGAAATCCCTTTTGTAAGAGATGAGTTCTCGTTCGAAACGCTGATACTTCGGGAGAGATTGTCCGTTTTGTACACGAAGTGCATCCAGTTTTTGTCGTAGCCCTCTCAACTTTTTAACGCATGCTATGTGGGAGAAATTATGATAGCATGCCAACTTTCAACATTTTCAGAGTTCATTTGTAGTGCTTTTCAATTTCAGGGTCAACTAGCTCAAAAAAAAAGTAAATGCATGAACAATACCAAATGAAGTCAGAAATTGTTGAAATTTTGTGACGTGCCTTTGAATGGTGCATTTTGAACACACAAAAAGTATGGAGTTCAAATAAGTTCAAAAAAATGAAATCCCTTTGCAAGAGATGAGTTCTCGTTCGAAACCCTGATACTTCGAGAGAGATTGTCCGTTTTGTATACAAAGTGCATCCAGTTTTTGTCGTAGCCCTCTCAACTTTTTAACACATGCTATGTGGGTGAAATGATGATAGCATGCCAACTTTCAACATTTTCAGAGTTCATTTGTAGTGCTTTTCAATTTCAGGGTCAACTAGCTCAAAAATAATAATAAGTAAATGCACGAAGAATACCAAATGAAGTCAGAAATTGTTGAAATTTTGTGATGTGCCTTTGAATGGTGCATTTTGAACACACAAAAAGTATGGAGTTCAAATAATTTCAAAAAAATGAAATCCCTTTGTAAGAGATGAGTTCTCGTTCGAAACCCTGATACTTCGAGAGAGATTGTCCGTTTTGTACACGAAGTGCATCCAGTTTTTGTCGTAGCCCTCTCAACTTTTTAACACATGCTATGTGGGTGAAATGATGATAGCATGCCAACTTTCAACATTTTCAGAGTTCATTTCTAGTGCTTTTCAATTTGAGGGTCAACTAGCTCAAAAAAAAAAGTAAATGCACGAAGAATACCAAATGAAGTCAGAAATTGTTTAAATTTTGTGATGTGCCTTTGAATGGTGCATTTTGAACACACAAAAAGTATGGAGTTCAAATAAGTTCAAAAAAATGAAATCCCTTTGCAAGAGATGAGTTCTCGTTCGAAACCCTGATACTTCGAGAGAGATTGTCCGTTTTGTACACGAAGTGCATCCAGTTTTTGTCGTAGCCCTCTCAACTTTTTAACACATGCTATGTGGGTGAAATGATGATAGCATGCCAACTTTCAACATTTTCAGAGTTCATTTGTAGTGCTTTTCAATTTCAGGGTCAACTAGCTCAAAAATAATAATAAGTAAATGCACGAAGAATACCAAATGAAGTCAGAAATTGTTGAAATTTTGTGATGTGCCTTTGAATGGTGCATTTTGAACACACAAAAAGTATGGAGTTCAAATAATTTCAAAAAAATGAAATCCCTTTGTAAGAGATGAGTTCTCGTTCGAAACCCTGATACTTCGAGAGAGATTGTCCGTTTTGTACACGAAGTGCATCCAGTTTTTGTCGTAGCCCTCTCAACTTTTTAACACATGCTATGTGGGTGAAATGATGATAGCATGCCAACTTTCAACATTTTCAGAGTTCATTTCTAGTGCTTTTCAATTTGAGGGTCAACTAGCTCAAAAAAAAAAGTAAATGCACGAAGAATACCAAATGAAGTCAGAAATTGTTTAAATTTTGTGATGTGCCTTTGAATGGTGCATTTTGAACACACAAAAAGTATGGAGTTCAAATAAGTTCAAAAAAATGAAATCCCTTTGTAAGAGATGAGTTCTCGTTCGAAACCCTGATACTTCGAGAGAGATTGTCCGTTTTGTACACGAAGTGCATCCAGTTTTTGTCGTAGCCCTCTCAACTTTTTAACACATGCTATGTGGGTGAAATGATGATAGCATGCCAACTTTCAACATTTTCAGAGTTCATTTGTAGTGCTTTTCAATTTCAAACACTTTTCAATTGAAAATAACAAAATAGTTAATAGTTTGGATAGTCAAAATAATTACTTTTGAAAATATAAAATAGTTTTGCATTATTTATTCAATTTCAAACACTTTTCATTATCATAGTTTTGTCAAATTCTCAAATATGAAAAAAGAATTTTAATAAACATAGTTTTTAATTGAAAATAACAAAATAGTTAATAGTTTGGATAGTCAAAATAATTACTTTTGAAAATAGAAAATAGTTTTGAATTATTTATTCAATTTCAAACACTTTTCATTATCATAGTTTTGTCAAATTCTCAAATATGCAAAAAGAATTTTAATAAACATAGTTTTTAATTGAAAATAACAAAATAGTTAATAGTTTGGATAGTCAAAATAATTACTTTTAAAAATAGAAAATAGTTTTGAATTATTTATTCAATTTCAAACACTTTTCATTATCATAGTTTTGTCAAATTCTCAAATATGCAAAAAGAATTTTAATAAACATAGTTTTTAATTGAAAATAACAAAATAGTTAATTTTGAAAATAGAAAAAATTGAAACTATATGAGAATTTGTAAAGAAAATTAAACCTAAATTCAAAGTGACCTCACTTTGAATTCAGGTTTAATTTTCTCCACAATTTCAAATATAGTTTCAATTTTTTAATTTTACAGTCAGTTTAGGTCCGTAAGCCTGTTTTAGAGAGGAGTTCGATGGAGTAGCTGCGACGGGGCTTATAAACAAGTGTTAGTCCCCCTCGCTGGGCGAGGTGGGACTAATCTTATCGTGGAGCCGAGGAGGGGCTTTAGTCCCGGGTGGAGCCACGACCCGGGACTAAAGCCCCTCGCCTGCCGCCTGCCGAGGAGGGGCTTTAGTCCTGGTGCGTGGCTCCAACCGGGACTAAAGACCCCCTTTAGTCCCGGTTGGAGCTCCACATCGGGACTAAAGGCCCCTGCTTCCCGCCTTCTGGTCTGCCCAAAAAGGGCCGTTAGTCCCGGGTCGTGGCTCCACCCGGGACTAAAGCGGGTCTTTAGTCCCGGTTCGAGCCCCGAACCGGGACTAAAGATCCACCTATATAAGCGGGAGTTAGAAAAATTCCAACCCAAATCATTCGTTTCTCTTCTTCCTCTCGTTCTCCTGCCCGGCGCGGCACACCGATGACCTCGACGACGCCGTCAGGCTGCCCGCCGTCCTCCTCGCCGCCGCCTGCCGTCCTCCTCGCCGCGCACCGTCGACACCTCCGGCCGGTAAGCCCCCCGCCCTCTCCTCCCCAACACTCCGGCCAGTAGAAAAAAAGAAGAAAAAGGAGAAGAAAAGAAGAAGAAAAGAAGAAAAAGGGAAGAAAGGAAGAAAAAGGAGAAGAAAGGAAGAAAAAGGAGAAGAAAGGCAGAAAAAGGAGAAGAAAGGAAGAAAAAGGAGAAAAAAGGAAGAAAAAGGAGAAGAAAATAAGAAAAAGGAGAAGAAAAGAAGAAAAAGGGAAGGAGAAGAAAAGAAGAAAAAGGAGAAGAAAAGAAGAAAAAGGGAAGGAGAAGAAAAGAAGAAAAAGGAGAAGAAAAGAAGAAAAAGGAGAAGAAACGAAGAAAAAGGGAAGAAAGGAAGAAAAAGGGGAAGAAAGGAAGAAAAAGGAGAAGAAAATAAGAAAAAGGGAAGAAAAGAAGAAAAAGAAAAAGATTTTTTTTGTCATTTAATTCCTATTGTTATTAGGTTTGTGCTAGATTATTAGGGTTAGTAATATTTAGAATTAGGTTAGGGTTACAAGAAGAAATATGAACAAAAATAAGAAAATAAGATTAGGAAAAAGGAAAATAAGAAGAGGAGGAGAAGAAAAGAAGAAAAAGGAGAATAAGAAGAGGAGGAGAGGAGAAGAAGAGGAAAAATAGAAGAAGAGGAGAAGTAGAAGAAGAGAAAAAAATTAGAAGAGGAGAGGAGAAGTAGAAGAAGAGAAGAGGAGAAGTAGTAGAAGAAGAGGAGAAGTAGAAGTAGAAGAATAAGTAGAAGAAGAGGAGAAATAGATGAAGAGGAAAAATTAGGTTAGGGTTACAAGAAGAAGAAATATATTTTTTTTGTCATTTAATTTTGCTATTGTATAGTGTATATGCTTAAGTGTTAATAGTGTTTCTTAGATTATTGCTTAATTTTGCTATTGTATATGCTTAAGTGTTAATAGTTTAATTTTGCTATTGTATATGCTTAAGTGTTAATAATTTATTTTTAGCAAGAAAATTAATAGAACTAGTTTATTTTTTTAGTTCATTTTACGATGCCTGTCCCGCATCCTCGTCGTTGACTCGGCGGAGGACACCTGCTTGATCAGAGGGGCCCTGTCCGGGACTGGGCTCCGCCCGGCTGGTATTGGGAGGTGCTACCTTCTGGGGGGCGTAGGTTGGTGAGGAGCCAGCCCGTTGTTGACCCGATCCTTGTTTGGTGGCGGTCGCGTGGGCCAGTGACGGTGCCGAGGCTTCCGGACACCGCGGAGGTGGTACGTCACCGTGTCAGCGAGGAGGATGAGCACGTCCGTCGCTACATGGTTGCATTGGAGGGCAGGTTCGAGCATACCTGGCAGGTTCTTCGGGGATCTCACTGGAGCTATGATCCTGTGATGGTTCCTTCTCTTTGGGTGTCCACCGCCCGCGACGATACCCGTCGGACGCTACAGTTCTAGATGTATCAGTGATGCTATATGTATGATAGTATTCGCGGAGTATTAGTGATAATATTCGACGATGTACGGACAAAAGAGATGATGTATTTGCTTATAATTGAATGCATGATAATTTGAATACTACTTTATTTTACGATTTGGTTTTGCTTATTGAATGCTCAAATTGGAAAAGTACTCCTACTTTGAATACTATGTAGAAATCTAGGAGTCCCGGGTGGAGCCACGACCCGGGACTAGAGTTGTTTTGGAACGGAGTTCCTGATAGAATAATGTGACATATAGAAGGGTAGATGAGATCAGGAAAAATAGGATCATTTTCTACACATCTAGAATGTCGCCATTTTGTTAAATCCTTAAAGGTTAAGAGAATCCGTTAGACATATTTTAGAGTTTAGGTTCTAGCCAAGACCCGAGACTAAAGATCGTCCTATATAAAACGACACTTCGAAGTTTCCAACCCCTCTTATATAGTTTGTTAGTTTATTAGTTAATCAATTGTCCGTTTTTTGCAGAACTATGGATCCACATATCAGGAACCTCGAAGAGGAAGAACTTCTCGAAGATATAATCAAAGACGACCCCGACGTTGAACCAACTGAATCTCCGTCGTCATATCTAAACCCCTCCGGATATGGAATGGAGGTCGACCGACACGAAGATGAAGCCGATGGGGCAGGAGATAGGTCCAATGACGGAGAAGGTGATAGCTCCACTGATGGAGAAGCCGGTGAAGAAATAATAAAGTCCGGCGAGGTATACATATGAAGTTCGACAATCACTTGTAATATGTGAAAAATATTGGAGATAGCTCCATATTGTATACATATACATTCATTTGACGAATGTTTCTCCCTCTTAGCCTCCACATCGAGCAAAGCTACGAAACGAGGCCCGACTAGAAAGTTAGATGCACGGACGCATTACACCTTTGAGGTGATATTGCCTACGGGCGAACCCAAGCTTCCTAAGAATGTTGCTGACACATTCAAGAAGCAATGCGGAGTTCTCGTTAGGGATCACGTCCCGATCAGCGTTCGGGAGTGGAACAAGCGCAAAGGGGCAGCCGATAGTGACTATGTCACCGAAAGGTACAAAGATAATCTTTGGAATGATCTCATGTCACATTTCAACCTGCCAGAATGTGAGAATGAAGACGCCGCAGACAAACTGAGGGCCAAAGTCAAGCAGTGGACTCTAAAGAAGATGGCCGAACTGTTCCGTAGCTGGAAGAAGAAGCTATGGAAAAACTATCTGAAGACAAAGAAAGCACCAGTATTCGAGGGGTATCTAGCCAAGCAGGCGAATCACTGGAAGGCATTTCAAGAGTACAAGGAGTCAGAAGATGCCCAGGCATTATCAGAAAAGAACAAGATAAATGCCGACAAGAAGAAATATCACCACAAGCTGGGGCCAGGGGGCTATGAGACTGCCATCCCAAAGTGGGATAAGAAAGAGCAAGATCTGCTAGCTAAAGGCATCGTACCTGAACCACTCCGTGATGAGTGGGAATTGAGAGCAAGAAATTGGTTCCTTGCGCATGGTGGTTCGTACGACGAAGAAACAGGGGACCTCATCTGCAGTGACGGTCTTAGGATACCCAGGGAGAATTGGAAAAGGATAGTGAAAGAAATTAAGGAGGGAAAAAGAAAGTTCACTACAGATAGAGAGAAAGATTTGCTCACACTGGTCCTCGGCAATGACGAACATGAAGGACGAACGCGAGGCTTCGGTCCTTCTTACCCGTGGTGGCTTGGGTTTGCCAGAGACCAAGACACTTACAGAAGCCGAGAGAGAGCAAAGAAGCGGCAGCAGGATGAGGAGAATGACAAGTTCAACCAGTTGCTTGCCAGGATTAACGAGCAACAGAAGCAGATTGATGAGCTTAGAGGAGTAGCGTGCCAGGAAGATCCTGCATTTGATATTACCGGCGCCCCATCTAAGCGGAAAAGCAGCGTGGCTGAATCTGAGGCCTCGCCCGACGATGCACGAAGAATGATAGAGGGCGGTCCCGGCTACCCCGTGGATGGAATCAAGGAGTCAACATCATGTGAACTCCATCAGAAATTCAAGAACATATCCATGAAGGTGGCCGTCGGACAAGCTTTACCTTCTGGCCCTGATGCACGCTGGCATGGCCGTGAGATTCCAGCTGGCTTTGCTAAAGTCGGGGTGGATGAAATCATGGCGGGGTTTCATGATATGGAGCTCGACATAGCTGGACCCGAAGATGAGAGGACACTCGGATAACTACTGGGTGGAGTCATCCTATGGGACAAGAACTACATCAAGCTTCCAGGCTTGGCCCCAAGGACAACACCGCCTCCGAGTCGTCGCAGGTCACCTACACCTCCATTACCTCCAAGCCCTCCACATGACGTCGGCCAACACAACACGAGTCCATCTCGATCACCGCCGCCGGACTTGGGTCGTCCGTCTCCGCCGCCGCCCACTTCGGATACTAAGCGGAAGCGTGCCAGCAACAACGCTCCGCCGACGATTTCTAAGCATCAGAGCCCCCCAAAGCGAAACTGTCGCCCCTCCCAAAGGTACCTCATGCTAATCTTCCTATCAGACCTTATGATCATACCCCCGAGGAAAACGCCAGGATAGCAAAGGAACATCATGATGCGCAGATGAAAAACAAGGAACCCGAGCTCCGCCCGGAATACACCGAGAAGCAAATAGCATTTGCAAAATACTTCACGAACCTTCCATCACAGTATGACTTACACCGTAAGCCTGATGACTATACACGCACATTGCAGAAGGAAGTGAAAAAGAGCAGATCACGTGCAAGTGCAAGTGGGAGCAAATCAAGTTCAACTATAAGCAAGAAAAAATCAGACGTTCCTCAGCTTGGACAACAGGCCAAACAGTCGATCCCACCCCTGAGGGTGTTCCCCTCGAATGTCCCCCCTCCGGTGCAGGGGCAAGATTTGAATTAGCAAAGAAGTGGGCGGATGAATGGGGTATCCCGGTTGAAGACATTCTGGCTTCCCAAGACGACAGGTTACCCAAGGTCGTGGTAGCCCCTAAGCCACAGTTTGTCATGGGAGCGCCTTTGGTCAGCAAAGATGATCTCCCAACAAATATGCGTTACTTGCATACATGGTACTTAAGTGAATCAAAGAATGGGAGAACGATGATCGTGGTGAGTGTCCCACGGAGTACTACGACCGCCCCGAAGAAATCCATATCGACTTTGATGAACTCTTCAATATGTACAATGGCGACGCCCTCGACAAATCTCTTATGAGTTGCTATTGTCTGTAAGTTTTTTAATTCGTTGTCTACATATAACTTGTTTAGTTATTTCAATTCATTGTCTATATATAACTTGTACTCTATTATGCAGAATGAAGATTCTGGATTGTAAAAGTAAGAACATCCTAAATATTGGGTTTATTGACCCAGATAAAATACATATAGCGACGCTAACTGATAAACCCAAGGAGACGGAGGAAAACCTTCTAAGGTTTTTAACAGATCAAAATTTCTGTGACCACATACTGTTTCCATACAACTTCAGGTGAGGGTCTTTACTCTGTTGTGTCCATTCACTTATACACACACACACAGACACGCACATATATATATATATATATATATATATATATATATGTATGTATGTATGTATGTATGTATATATATATATATACATGTGCAGCTTCCATTGGATTCTCTTGGACATTCAAATTGATAAAGGAAGAGTTGATGCCTTCGACCCATTATCGAGACCCTTGGAACAGTTCCAAAGCCTGCAGGACAAGCTCCAAGGGTAATTTCAATCATTCTTGCGCTCTATCGGTCTCTTTCGATGATTTTATGATATATCAATTAATGAAAAACTTATCAAATTATTATCCTTGTCAGGCAGGGTTTGGAAGCGGTTCAAGTGCGTGACTCCCGGTATCGAGCCTGAGAAGCTGACCTTTAGAGCGGCTCAGGTAAGTAGTAGTATGATATATACTTCTATTTTCAATACATTTATGATGCTAGATTATTATTTTGATTATATATATTCTATTCTCGTAAACTGCGACCAGCAGCCACGGGGGACGCATCTATGCGGATACTATGTTTGCGAGACCATTCGCACGTTTACCTCTGAGCACAAGGATCACAAATTCGACGTAAGCAATGAACATTCACACCTCTATTTTTACCCGTCATTTTTTGTTATCATGATTGATATTCATATTCATCTCCTCTTCTTATATAGTACACGGCCATGAGGGAGAAGGTCCTAGCAGAGCAACGCGCGATTGCTGTTGCAGAGGAGCTTGCGACCTTTCTGAGGACGGAAGCTATAGATGACAAAGGACGATTTAGTGTAGCTAGGGGCCATTAGTGATGTTCGTCCATGTAATCGAATAGACGGGCTCTAGTCTCGATAATTCAGATCTCCATATAATTGTATATATATGCTCGCTTGTAAGATAAGTTAATCTTATATATATATATGCATAATTATTTCTATTTAGAATTATATGAATACTAATTCCCGAACACCAAACGAGGCATCACGTTAATCTTCCGAACACCTAAACCCTAAAACCCTAAAACCCAAAAATAGACAAAATCTGAAACTCTTTAGTCCCGGTCCGTGTAACGAACCGGGACTAAAGGGCCTGTCCCTGAGGACGCTACGAGACGCCCACGTGGAGCACCTTTAGTCCCGGCTTGGAACAGAGCCGGGACTAAAGGTTAGGCCTTTAGTCCCGCCCCTTTAGTCCCGGTTGGTGAACCGGGACTAAAACCCCTTACGGGCCGGGGCTAAAGGCCCCGTCCCCACTAGTGACATCTAAAATTTAGACTCAAAATACCTTTTCCACGTATGTACTTCCTTTGTACCTAAATACTTGTTGTTGGGGAAAACCAATACAAGTTTCAGCTATAAATATTGTGGTACAGAGAAAATATATTTACTTAAAAAGAAAAGTTCTCTACATTCCACTAATTAAGAAGACTTTTGACAAATAATTACAAGCTACCCGCCGGAACACCTAGTCTACTCTCTAGCATGATCGATCTCAAAATGCTTTGCACACGCCACAATGATCGATCTCAAAGGGTGGATTAGGCTTTCACCTCGCACGTGATGACAGTATATGTGAGATATACTCAAATTTTCCATGAACAAAGCACAATGAGGGAAGGTATCCTCTTCTCGTGTAGTCAATGCGACGTTTATTCCATAATACCAGCAATCTTTGACCTCTTGCACATATGACATAAATCATCCTTTTCACCGCAGTTGATGGGCCGCCCACAATTGGCATTGTAAGATAAGTCATCATGTAAAAGAACATATGCTTCGGTGGCGTCCCGTTTCACTTTGTTTCTCAATAACTCACGGTGTTTCTCAATAAGCTACACCCTAACACCCTAAGTTCAGCCGACAACATCCTCAAAAGGAAGAACGTCATGGCTGCCAAGTCTAGAACACTGGCACGGACAGGAGCACCTCAACAACGTCTTCGTGAAGAGAACGATACCCCGCGGGCATGACAATCGCCGACGACAAAGCGTGAAGGTTTCACTCGGCAGCTCCCCGTGCCACCACAAGGTCACCAAGACAAGCACGATGAGTTTAGTTTCCCAGTTCGGGGGGGGGGGGGGGGGGGGCGAAGAAGCAAGGATCAAGTCTCACACTGAAATAGCAACACACATTTTCAATAACATTAGTTGTATAATTATTCTAAGTTATACAAATCACAACGACAAATGTTTTCAGACCGGTTGTTCAATTTAGACATTTCCAATAACATCAGTTGTATAATTATTCAGTAAAATGTGCGGCATCTCATCATTCAGTAAAAACCCATAGCGCTAGAAAAGAAACACTCACCGGCTTTAAGCCTTAAATTTTAGACGCACGATGTCTCAACATTTCCAGCTTCCTTCTGATTTTTTTATCTGGTTCCTAGGAGGCACCGGAAATCAAAGGAGAAAGCAGCACCGGCAGTGGCCGGTAAGTAGTAGGACGATGCCAGCATGCAAATCTTTCGTAGCCGAACGAGCAGTCCGAGTTCGGGAAGCTGCCGGGCGCGCTTTCCTCCGCCGGATCGTCGGGCACGCCGGTCGACGTACCCACCAGCTAAGCTAAGCCGCACGGCTCAATCAACAATGAAGCATGCATGCATGGATGGGCGTGGCCATGGCTCCTCGCGTACGTGATGGCTTTGCATGAGAAAGAATGTGGTGAGGACTGAATAATCCAGCCGGGTCTCCTTCTCCATCCAGCTGCGCGTTGCCTCTTGCGTGCCCGCAGCACTGTTAGGCCAGGAAAGACGGATCCATCGGGCCTGCCCCTGCCCCTGCAACGTTTTCGGCGGCGGCTTTTGGTGATCAGATCGGCGCCGATCGTGTGCCTGTGCCCTGCCTGCCTGCCTGCCTGCCTGTCCTCGTGATCACCATGGATAAGAGTATAACGCGCGGCTGGCTGCCCGCCTGCCTAGTGCCTGCGTTGCGCCGAACAAACCCAACCACGATTGAATTAACCATGGATGATGGTCCTGGTTCCTTGAAGCACCAGTGGCCTCCCTCTTAGGCTGGTTGTAATGGAGAGTATCATATACTAGTATCATGCACATATGATGCTAGTGTATGATACTGCATCCGTAGTGCATACTATCATAAGTTAGTATCATAAGATATATCATTTATTGCCATGCATGACACATAGTAACACAACATTTAATATATGATACGGTATCATAATATGATACTCAACCCTCTCTTTCTTTATTTAATTTTATGTCACCTCATCAAAATTGTTTAGTTGGCATGCATGATACTAATTTTGATACTACCATTACGACCAGTTTTAGTAGCGTGGGCAGCGTGCATTTATTGCTCTATTATGACAATGTTATACATTGTCTGACACATGCACATCACACTTTCTTCTCTCTCCTTCCATCAAGCTAACTTTCTTACCTCTATGACGTGCGGGGCAGTTTTTTTTTTGACCGGTGTAAAAATTTATCAAAAATGCTAGACATAAAAAGAGTTACACAAGGTTAATTACACTTTGACTAGGATTCTTTCTTTCTAACTAACCACTCTCTCCTGATTTTTAAGGGGGTGGGACACTCATCCCCTTAATCTCCAATCAAAATCCACCTGTCTGTAAGATTCATGTAAAGTTATGTATGTGTAGCATTGCTGAAACTTTATTCCTCATATAAAGTTATGTATGTCGTTTACAAGGAGATGGAAAATAAAGTCTGGGACTGAAGAATCCCAAGAACCAAAAAGTCCAACCCTAAGGCTTTGTTTAGCTAACTCATCAGCTACCTGATTTGCCTCTCTAAAGCAACAACCAAAATAAAGTTTAGCAACGGCAATGAATAATTGCTTGCACTCTGCAACAACAACAACACAATCAGGCCCCATATAGTTGTCCAAGAACCGTATGGATTCCACCGTAAAAGGACAATCACATTCAACCACTGCTTTGGTGCATCCAATGCTAGATAGGAGATAAATGCCAGTTCTGATAGCAAGGAGTTCAATGGCATCAACATCACGGACATGCAGTGTGAACCAGTTGGCTGCAACAATAATGTCGCCCTTATCATCTCGTACCATAGCTCCACTTGCTCCCGAAAGAGTATTCGCATGAAATGATGCATCAACGTTCACCTTCACCATGCCACAAGTCGGTTTCTTCCACATATGATCTCTCAGCCTCACCGGTAGCTTAGAAGTAAATGATTTGATGTAATTGGTTGCTACAGCTTTGATGGACATGGCTGTCTTCTCCGATGTTTGTGCTGACACCCCTTTCACAAGCTGTCGCCGCTACCGCCACAAAAACCAAAGCTACAACAGAATACAAGTTCTGACGTGGGAATGCCATCACTTATTGTGTTTAGCTTGAGAAGAATTTCCATCGTTACGGAGCCAGGTCTGTCCTCAGTAGTTGCCCTCAGTACAGTATCTATTAGACCCAGTTGCGACCACACCTTCTAAACATCTCGACAGTTGAAGAGTGTATGTTGGATAACTTCTATCCTAACTTTGCAGTGAGGGCACTGGGGCAAAAGCGGAATATGCCGTGCAGTCAATACCCCAAAACATGGCAAGACTCCACGTAAAACTTTCCATGCGAAGTATTTCACCTTACCAGGGACTTTAAGTCTCCAAGCCTCTTTCCATATGTTATTGACATGGGTATTTCCTTGTCCGTCAGACCTAGAGAGCCTGGCGCCAAACTGGTGATCAAGTTCATTATAGTAAACATATCAAACGGAAAGGTCCCGATCTCATGTAGTTCCAAGCCACAATGTCCTCTAGATTACTACTTAGTGGAATTTGCAAGATCCGTTGCAAATCAACAAGTGAGAAGCAATCTCGTAGTAGATCTTCATCCCACCCGCTCGTGTAAGGTTTTATCAGTTCCCCCACTTTAGATAACATTAACAGTCCCTTTGGCGCAATCACCTTTCCTGTTGCACTAGTCGGTATCCAGGGGTCGTGGCAAATACCAATATGAGAACCAAATCCCACTTTCGATATGCACCCTCTATTAAAAGTCTGAATACCCACCACTATGCTTTGCCATGTAAAGGAAGACCCCTTCTTTGGGACAACTTTCAACAAATTTCCATCTGGATAATACTTTGCTATGAGAACTTGCACACACAAAGAGTCTGGGTTCTAGAGAAGACGCCAACACAGTTTTGCTAACATAGCAAGACTAAAATTGTGTAGGTCTCTAAACCCCAATCCCCCTTTCTTGTTCTGTATACACAACTTCCACCATGCAAACCAATGCATTTTCTTATGGTCATCATTGTCTTCCGACCAAAATCCAGAAATTTCATCTATGATTGCCTTGCAAATTCCTTTTGGCGGCTTAAAAACATACATGGCATACAAAGGAATAGCTTGAGCAACAGATTTAACCAAGATTTCTTTACCTTGCATTGACAAGTTTTTTCCTTCCATCCCTTCAATCTCTAGCAAACTCTGTCTATAAGATGTTGGAAGCAACTGATCTATCCACTCCAACCATGGTTGGTAGACCCGGATAAGTATCTGAGAGGGCTTCTGTATCAATAATTAGAATTTTGCAACATTCCTCTCTTGCTTGGATACTTGTGTTAGGGCTGAAGAAAATATTACATTTTGCATTACTTACAATCTGCCCAGAACTCCGGCAATAAGTGTCCAACACCCTTCTGAGCGTGTTTGCATTGTGCTCATCTGCTTTCATCAAGATCAAAGAATCATCCGCAAAAAGGAGATGCGAGATAGAGGGTGCATTCCGATAGACACAGACTCCCCTGTCTGAGTCCTCGGGTGGGAGAAAATTCCTCCGTCTCAGTGTTATTGAACCATACCTTGTATGTAACCGTCGAAACACAATCCATTATCAACTTGATCGAGAGCTCATGGAACCCCATCTTCTGCATCACTTTCTCCAAAAAAAACACTCAACACGGTCATATGCCTTATTCATATCTAGTTTCACATCACAAGAACCATTAGACCCATGGGTCCTCTTCTTTATTGCATGAAAACATTCGTACGCAACAAGAACATTATCACTAATGAGCCTACCAAGTACAAAAGCACTCTGGGTAGGTGAGATCACCTCTAGCAAGACTCTCTTAAGCCTATTTGCAAGCATCTTAGAGATTATCTTATAGACAACATTGCAAAGGGAGATCAACCTATATTGTATGATTACCTATGGATTTTTGACTTTGGGTATAAGTACAACATTCGTTGAATTCCATCCATCTCGGATCTTCTTTTTTATTTATAGCATCTAGAACCTCATATGTGAGATCATTCCCCACAATATGTCAGAACCGCTTGAAGAAAACCGCATGAAGTCCATCCAGGCCTGGAGCTTTCATGTCACCAATTTGAAACAGTGCTTTCCTGACATCCTCTCTTGTGAAATCAGATGTCAGTAAGCCATTCATATTGCCAGAAACTGTAGGCTTTATGCAGTTCAACAAACTCGGGTCGATATCACTCGCATTAGCCGTAAACAGGCTTCCAAAGTAATCTCTGATAAGGGGGCGAAGGTCTTCGTTCCCTTCAATCTAGTTGCCCGCATCATTTTTAAGCTTCTTTATCAGGTTCCTGCGCCTCCTTGCTGACGTAAATTGATGGAAGTAGGCAGTGTTTCGGTCACCCCTACGGAGCCAACTCACCCATCCCCTCTGCGCCTAATCTATCTCATCTTGTTCTAGCAGGTTTTCCATGAATAAGGATAGTTCCTTCTGTCTCATTCTCATCTCTTCTGTTAGCGGTCTATTCATGAGAACTTCCAGTTTCTTTTGTGCACTACGAAGACACCTACGAGGCTCCTTCGGCACCTCCTGGTCCCATCGATGAAGGTCACTATGGACCGATTCCAATTTCTCCCTCGCTGTCGGACATTTTCTTTTGATAAGGAGGAAACGAGCCCCCGGCCTCTGCATCAATCGATGCATGCAGCCATATTATTAAAGATAAATAAAATAGTATCTTAGGTCCACAGAGCTCAAAAAGCCCAAAGTGCAAAAGAAAGCAAGATGCAGGGCCATGTGCCAACCAGTTTTGACAATCTCCTCCACTGTTTCTTTAGACAACCTTCTTGCTTCGAATTTCTTTGTTCTACCAGAGCCGCCAGCAGCCAATCCCACGAGGTACTCAGTGTCCAAACATATCGTCCTATGATCTGATTTACCCATCTCCAAATTAGTCAGTCCGGCAAACGGATGTAGCAGCGTCCAATTTGCGTTTGAAACTACCCTGTCTAGCCAATATCTTCCAAGGAACAGTCTATGAGGGCATCCTGAAAGGCTTTTTATCGTGATTGGTGAAGTGGGGCGTCCCCATATTTTTCATGAGAGAACATAATTTCATTAAAGTCTCCGATAACCAGCCATGAAAGGTTAGACTATGCATGCAGGTCTCGTAGTTTACAGTATGTTCGGTCTTTACGGTCTCAATTGGGTTCACCATACAACCCTGTGAGTATCCAAAGATCCCCATTCACCTCCTCCACTGGGACATCGATGACATCGAGGGTGGTAATCCCGGAGTAGATCCTAATCTCCTTCTTCCAAACCATAAGCAACCCACCCTTTCTTCCATCACCACAGGGAGCAATCAACATGCAATCCATGCACAGCTTTTTCATTAGAATTTGTGCCTTTTCTTCATCCAAATGTTTCTCAGACAAGAAATACACAGCCGGTTCGTGTCGCCTCTAGATGTCCAGAAGCGAGCGAACTATCGAGGCCCCAACTAGGCCCTGACAATTCCAGTTGATAAGCTTCATTGCTCCGGGTGACCCGCCTCCGAGGGTTGCCGATGACATGGTAACCTCAAAGTTGGTATTCCCCAGCTTTCTGGCGAAGGATTAATAGAAAAACTCTCGGGCAACGAAACCGTCGGAGGACAGCAAAACCATAGCTTAATTGCTAGAGGACGAAAAACTAAAAAGGAAGCACCTCTTTAGGACATAAGGTAGAACTGAGGGCCAGTGGCCGCCGGCAGCGGCGGCGACGCACTAACCCTAGATCGGCAAGACGTGCGGGACAGTTAGCAAGGAGCCACCACGACGTAGTGACTAGCGGGTATGTTTGACGTAAAAAAAGTAATATTATATCCCATCCACCCATGCTTTCTAGTCTGATTACATTATTTGTATCAAATTTATTTTTTGAATAAAATATCCGATTGACAAACAGTTTGGATATTAGTACTCATGATATTTAAATCTTCAAAATAAGATCAATTTTTGACACGGTTGATTTTTTTCAAATCCAATTTATCTTTTGTTGCAAGTTTTCATTGTTTTTTCATTTCAAACATAGGTGTTAATTCATTCAGGTTTCGTATCTATTTTTTGAGTCTTGAAATAAGTTTTCATATCATTTTGTTAAATTACCTTTCATGGTTTTGTTGAGTGCTATACGATTTCGTTTCTGTGGCGTGGTTATGTTTTCATTATTTTTCCATGCATTCTCTTTTGCATGTTTTTCATCGTTCTTTCATTCTATACATCATTAGTGTTTCATCTCTGATTTTGATATAAGTTACATTATGTTTTTGTTTGCATGTCCTAATTACTAGTTCACTCTGCTTTTAGTGATGTACCATCCGGTATGCTCGCTCGATCCATATATATAGGACCCTTCATATATTATGGGTAAGCACAATATTATATGACATGCATGCACACAAACCATACCCTCAGATTCCTATGTGAAAGGAGTTTGTGATAATACTTATATTATATGTCTCATATATTAATAACTTTATCATTGGTCAAATGCTACCTCGAAAGACGTATTATGCCCTATATATGTGGATGGAGGGAGTATCATATAAGTTTCATTATTGTATCAACATTCGAATTTGAACTTATTCAGATCATGTCCAAAATTGATCTTGTTTTAAAGATTTAAATGTCATGGACCCAAATCTGTGAAGGATTAAAAACGGATCATTTGTTCAAAAATTAAAAGTGCTACGAAGTGTGGAATCAAACAAAAAAAAATGGATGAATGATTCTGGGCTGAAAGTATAAAATATGTTGAGTGCAATAAATTCATGTTGTCAAACACTTATTGGGGCCTAGAAAAAAGGGAAATCACATGTGTTAAAGCAAAGTGAGTGAAATACTTCGTATCTGCATTTTATGCACACACATCCCCAAACAAAATGTGTGGCATCGCATTACACGGTAGACACCCGAACCGCTAGTTTTTTGTTTCCCTTTAAAGCCGACATATAAATTGAGATTCAATTTCATTGCGAACACCATCGAATCCAGTTCAACCGGTAAAATGTTTGAGACACTCTTGCTAAGCTTTACTGATCATCGAGAACGCTTACAGGAATGGAAGGAATTTCCTCCGGTTGGCCTAACCAGACACGCAACCAACCCCAAGGTTTAAAGCATACTTAGCAAGACCGCGAGCCTCGAAATTCGAGCTCCTAAACTCATGGACTATATTACAAGAAGAGAAACCCCTCGAACATTCGATTGTTTCATGCACTATATAGCTCCATGAGTACCTGATGATTTGTGCTTGATGTCCTTCACCACCACAAGGCAATCCAACGCGATTTGAATATGTGCAACATAAAGATCCTCTACAATTGCCAACCGTACCGCCAAGGCCTCAAGTGTAGTAGGTTGTAAAATGTATTGGAAGGTAATTGCCTATGCTCCTAGGAAGTTACCTCCATGATCTCTGTCAACAACTCCCACCGCTCCATGATATCCAGTAGATACAACAGCGTCCACATTTAGGTTTACTTAACCCTTAGGTGGAAGCAGCCACCCTTGCTGCCCGACTTATTTAATCCACTCGCATCAGGGGTTTTGCTCTCCATGACGCTGATGCCCCTAGGGAAGAACTTGACGAAAGCATAGTTGAAAAGGGGGCTTCCAAAATTTCTTCATGTATTGCCCTTCTTCCTGATTGCCAGATCGCCCATAACCTGACCACCATGCATGTGGGTGAACTCACCGTGTGGTGGCTTGTCATGCATTTGGAACAATTAGTCTTTCACATTCATCGTCAAATTCTCAGTCATGCAGTCAATTGTTTCCTCCGATGATAGCGACCATACGGCTCTTGCGATAGCACATAACTCACAAACTCGTGTAGTAGACATGTGTCGGTGCTCCAACAGGTCCTCTTTAGGTAGTGATTCATGACATAATCTCTAAAGAAACACTTTCAGTTTGAGAAAGGTGTGATAGCTCTCGGGTGCCTAGGCACCCTCTATGAACAGTAAAAGGCACCCTCTATGAACAGTAAAAAAAAAATAGAAAACAAAATCAAAAAAATCTGAAACTTTGCAGCATCAACGATGATCGAACTTTGTAGGTTCCTACAAGTTTTCATGTCAAAATATCATGTAGAGAAAGATGTACAAACAAGTTTCAGATTACAGCTAAAAAGTGCTCAAAACTTCAAGCATTTAAACATTTTCTGTGTGTAGAGCTCCTCAAATAGTTTTTTCGCATGAAAACTTGCAAACACCTACAAACTTTCATCATCTTTGATGCTGTAAAGTTTCAGATTTTTTTTATTTTATTTTCTATTTCTTTTGATTTTACTGTTCATAGAGGGTGCCTAGGCACCCGGGAGCTGAAAATCCACTATCTTTCAGTTTTGATGGTACTTTAATGTTCCACAACGCTGACCAGTCACGAGCTTCTCTTAATGCATCAGATTGGCCCCTCACTTGCTCCATTACATCTGCACTCTGAACTTTAAGCTTCAGCAAGAATCTATAGACCGAGCTCACTGAAAATAAGCCTCTATCATCCTCTCCCCATGCCCAAAAGTAATCAATCCTCCACGTACGCAACGGTATTCTCAAGATAATTTCAGCATCTGTCGAGAGGAACACAAGACACACCTTTTCTTGTCGCCAAGTAGCTGCCGATGCATGAGTTAGTTCAGAGACGAGCAAAGGTTTATCATTAACTAGGGCTACAATTGGTTTCATCAAACCAGACCGAGGCAATCAGTTTTGCTCCCAAATTCTTGTACATTCTCCTGTACCAATTCTCTTTATTAAACCTTTCGACAAAGCTTCACTTCCATCTAAGATTGCCCTCCAAATCTAAGAGGGTCCGTTTCCAAGTTTAAGTTCAAGTAGGGATGTAAGCGGGAAGTACTTCGCTTGTAGAATCCTTGCACTCAAAGTCATGGGGTCTTGTAAAATGTGCCAAGCTTGTCTAGCCAGGGGAGACAAATTAAAAAACTCTATATCCCTAAGGCTGGTCATAGTGGGGGTATCATAGCTAGTAACATAGTCTTGGGACTAGCAAACATGATGATGTGGCAAGTAATTAAAGAAGAGAGAGGATTATAGTAACATAGGTAGGTACCGTAACATGTTAAATGCTATACTACTATGTGTCATGCATATCAATAAATGAGATCACCTACGATACTAGTTTATGATACTGTACACTATAAAGGTAGTATCATACAATAGTAACATATGCATGATACTACTATATGTTACTCTCCACTATGAACAGCCTAAAGCCAAGTCCGCCCAATTTTTTTGGCCTTGTACAGACATCCCAAGAGATCCAGCAAGGTTTTCTTTTCCCTCTCTTGCTGCCCCACCAAAACTGCATGATCATGGACGTAATACTCTCACAGATGCCTCTCGGCAGTCGGAAACAAGACATTGAATAAACTGGAATTGCTGGGGCAACTGCCTTTATCAGAACTTTCTTGCCCCCGTATGATAAGAATTTTTCCATCCATCCTTTAATCTTTTCCCACACTCTATCTCTCAAATACTTGCATGTCCCATTCTTAGATTGTCCCACATCAGTAGGCATTCCAAGATACGTATCAGTAAGTTGCTCATCATAAACATGGAGGGTGTTCTTGATGTTGTCTCTAACTGACTGAGGACACCCTTTGCTGAAGAAAATACTCCCTCCGTCTAGAAATACTTGTCCTAAAAATTGATATAATGAATGTATCTGTAACTAAAATAAGTCTAGATTCATCCATTTCTAGGACAATTATTTCCGGACGGAGGGAGTAGTAGATTTGTTATTATTCACCCTCTGGCCTGATGCATTGCAATAGATATTCAGGCTGGTCACAATGGGGAAGAACTTAGCAGTAACATCACACACTTCAATACAACTTTGCTTATGTGGCACATATTTAATGAAGAGAGAGGTGCTTGTGGTAACTAGCTAAGTTACCGGAACATCACACACTTCAACAAACAATGAGTCTATAGCCTAATAAATGCATTGTTGCATGACACTACATTTATGTTACTCCCCATTGTGAAGGTAGGAACATAGTCTAGAAAAATGTGTAGGTTCCTACCTTATGTTACTCCCCATTGTGACCAGCCTCACCAGGTTTGACACAATCATTGCCCCTTCCGTACTTGCCTTGAAAAGCAACATGGTATCCTCTACGAAGAGCAAATGGTTAACAACCGGGGCTGTCGTTTGCCACTTGTTGTATGACGCCGCTATGTGCCGCACGCGCCGACACCTAAAAACGACTCGTTGCATGGGGCGGGATGTAAGCCAGCCGAGTAACCAGCCGTTGCATCATGACATCATGCATGTTTTTTCTATTATCTTCTCATTTTTATTTCCCTTTTTCCTTTCTCACTTTTCTTTCTATTTCATAATATTGTAAATATATATTATACAAAAATAATTTAACATAAGAATTAAAAAAATGTTAATCATGCATTCAAAATTTTAATAGTGTAACTAAATATGTTAATCATATGTAGCAAGAATGTTTGTTACATTAAAAAAATGTATGTAGTCTATTTAAAAATGTATATAAAACATAAATGCTGTTCACATAATTTTAAAAATGTTTCATACTTTAGAAAAACTGTAAGAATGATTTAAAAAAATGTTTCACGAGTTTCCAATATGCTTTCTGAAATTTTCAAAAGAAATATATACAACGTAAAAAAATATACTGTACTAAAAAATTGTACTACCTCCGATCCATATTAACAAAAACCGGCGACTGAAGACCATGCTTGTGATGTTTTAAAAATATATTTATATAGAGTAAAAAATTGTCCCCATAGGTTACAACATTTATTTCATTATAAAAATGTGCAAGTTGTATTTTGGAAATATGTTACTGTGTATTCATAACATGTATTTGAATGAATGTACATCACAAACTTGAAAATGAATAAAGTGTATCATAAAAACATTTGGCGAGTTCTCTAAAAATGTACATTGTTTAGTAAAATAAAGAAGATATATGCGAAACATGACAAAGAAAGCAAAAAAACGAATGAAACAAAGAAAAAAGGAAAGAATAAATAAATAAAAGTAAAGTATAACAAAAAAAGAATGAAAAATCAAAGTAACCAATAACAAAATAAAATAAAAATAAAGGAAATTCATTAGAAAAAAAGTAAAACCAAATATTAAAGAAAATGGAACAAAAAAGAAAATTAAAACCAGACCTATAGAAATCTACAACGAAGAAAACCCAAAAACACAGCAAAATGAAGAAATAAAGAGAAGGCTAAGAAAACCATAGGAACAACAAATAAAACCTAAGAAAAAACCAAAAGAAGAAAAGAAAACAAGGAAAATTGTATCTACAGGAACGTACACCGTGCAACAAGGAATTGGGCATAGGCGGTTCCGGTTAGGTCAACTCCACCACACGATCCCAAACGGACGTCCGGTTTGATCGGATTTTGTCCGTTTGGGACGATAATGGGTTCGCCCATGTCCGCTTCTGTCCGTTGGATCGTGCGTGCGGCCGCGCGGTCGCATCCCAAATCATGTCCGTATTGGACATAATTAAAAAAAGAAAAACTTAACTCAAAAGTGAATAAACGAAGTTAAAAAACTTAAAACATAATAACATTAACATAAAAAAACGGTCCAGTTTTCACGGCCACAAAACGGCCCAGTTTGACATAATTAACATAATAAAAAAAGCCCGTCGATACCGTGGTCGACGCCGTCTTCACTGGCCGCCGGTGTCGTCGTCGTCGCCGTTGCTGACGAGGTCGACGTAGGCCTGTGGTGTCGAGAGGTGGGTCAGCGGTCCCTGGTGCGCGGGGGCAGGCTGGAAGCTGGCAGGTGCCTGCAGCACCTCCTCCCGCGGCGAGGCGTCCCGCTCCGGTAACCGCAGCGGCGTGGGGCACCAATTCATGTCCCCCACTGCTTGCGCCATCTCCGACGCGGTGCACGACCAGCTCCATTGCTGGTCTGCCAGATCCGGAGGGAACGCGGCCACCACCTCCTCTTCCTCCATCTGCTTGGGGATGGCGACGTCGCCGGCCGCAGAGTGGGCCATCGCGTCCTCTAGGCCCGGCGATTGGTGTTCATCATGGAGTCCTCCATGACACGCTGCATGAGCCGGGCCTCCTCCTCCTCCGGCATGCGAGGAGGTGGAGGTGGTGATGGAGACGGGGAAGGCGACGGCGTGGGCGTGAGGCCGTTCACCCGTGTACGCCCGCGCACCTCCCGTGACCGTCGCGGCTCCGAGACCGTGCCGGCGAAGTAGGAGGCGCGCCGCACGTCGTGCTCGTCCCTGAGCCATGTGTCCCAGAGGGTGGAGTCGGCGGCGTACCTTTCGTCGTAGTACAGGTCATCGGGGAAGAGGCGGCGGCGACGCTCGATCTCATCGCGACGCGCACGACCGCTCGTCGGCATCGGCGGGATCGGGACCCGGTCGGTGGAGAGGTGCCATGTGTTGGGGAGGTGGACGTCGCTCCACGGGACCGGCAACCTCGTCTCCCTGTAGCGCCGGCATACCTCAGCGCTGAGATACTGCCGGTCGCGCTGGCCGGCGGGCCGATGGTGAAGAGAGCGTTGGCTTGGCGCGGTGGCGATGCGGCCTCCTCCTTCACGGAGCCGCGGCGGCGTCCCGACGAGGAGCCAGTCTCGCGGTCGTGATTCCCCTTGCGGTCGTGATTCCCCTTGCGGTCGTAGTTCCAGAGCCCCATGGCTGCGAGGTGGCCGCCCGGCGAGTTCGAGGAGGATAGGGTTTGGCTGTCGGGTTTCGAGGAGGCCGCGGGGTGGCGATGAGAAGTGTGGACGACGACCGGTCCACGGCTTCCCCATTTAAGAAGGACCGCGACCGTTCCCTGGGCGGATGACAGGTGGGCCCGGTCGCTCGTGCGCATTGATGTGGGCGGGTGGGAGGTAGGTGGCCGCGTGCCACGCGGCCCCGACGCGAACGAGCGCGCGTCTGTTTGATGTCTGCCGCGACCCAAACCCCGCGCAAGTTTGCGCTCGAAATAGGTCGCCCCGGACACAAAACGGACAAGATGGGTCCGGGCCGTCTCGCGCTGGGCCGACCTGTTTGTCCCTTTTACCCCGAACGAATGGAACCAAATAGGATGGGGTCGTGCGGTGCAGTTGGCCTTAGGAATCCAGGAACCTCCCATTCGCCGCTTATGTGGCAAGTTGTAGAGGTTTCGCACAGGGTGCCACGCACCTGGGCTGGCCCATTTACGATAGCTTCCTGAAATAAAATTTCAAAAACTGCTTGCAACAAGAATCGAAGCCACAACCTGTCTCTCACAAACATACCCCGCTAGCCAGCACAACTAACACGCCCAAGGTGAAACACATACAACACGGATCTTAAAGAAACTAAAAGTAGAGAAAAAAACAAAACGTATTTTATAAAAAATAATATAAACTACAAATATTTTATTGAATTCATGGACAAATTAAGAAAAACAGGAACATTTTTTGAAATGGTGAACAATTTCTCAAAACGTGAACAAAGTTTGATAAAGTTGGACAATTTTTAAAAATGCGAACAAGATCAAATTTCTGAACATAGTTTCTCAAAAATAAGAAAACAAATAAATTTTTAAACAGGAGCATTTTAAAAACTTTGAATAATTATTTTTAGAAAATTACATGTTTTGAAATTTGTAAATGTTTCTTAAATCAGCAACATTTTTTCTACTTATGTACCCTTTTTAAAACACGAACATTTTCTAAACAAACGAACATTTTTTCAAAGGCAAACAGTTTTTAGGAAATGAAGAACATTTTTTAAATGCCGGAACAATTTTTCAAATTCTGAAGCTTTTTTTCAATATTCTGGAATATTTTTCCAAATTTCAGAACATTTTTTCAAATTCCGGGACATATTTCCCAAATTCCGGAACATTTTCACAAATTTCGGAACATTTTGTAGAAAAATACAAAACATTTTGTTAAAATTTTAAGATTTTTGTTTTCAAATTCCGGAACATATTTTCAAATTCTAGAACATTCTTTCAAATTCTGCAACATTTTTTCAAATTATGGAAATTTTCCGAATGCCAGAACGTTTTTTCAAACTCCAGAACATTTTTCCAAATTCTGGGACATTTTTTAAAAATCCGAAGATTTGTTCAAATTCTGAAACATTTTTGAAACAGAAGCAGAAAAAAAAAGAAACAGAAAAAAGTAACCAGCAAGACCACCCGAACATTTGTGAGTAACCATGTTTTCCTTTTGTGTGCACCAGCAAGACCACACGAACATTTGCTTCTTTTTAAAGATGAACTTACTTTACAAAAATAACCATAGAAAAAAGTAAAAATAAAAAAATATAAACAGAAAAAACAAAAAAATAAGGAAAAAATAAACAGAAAAAAGAAGCAAAACAGGAACTGCCTGCAGAGGGCGATGGGCCGATTTTCTGACGCAATGAGCGTTAAATAGGGTTTTCCAGGAATCTTTACAGGCAACATACAGCCCGTGGGCCTCAGTGCCTCGCAAACCCTATTCGCCGCTCTGTCCGAAAACATACAGGCAACATATAGCCCGGAGGCCTCAGAGAACATTTTTAAATGGCTGGCCCGTTAGCCGGGGTTGCAGTCCCCGGTTTTAGGAACCTTTCAGAAGTTTTCAGTTGGTTTTTCCTGGTTTTAGAAAACTTTTATTAGGTTTCTGTACTAGTTTTTTCGATTTCATTTTTATTTATCATTTTCTATTTTTCTGTTTTTGTTTTAAAAAAATTTGATTCGCATGAAATGTTTTTTCTATTTTTTAAAAATGTTCTAGATTGAAAAACAATATTCTGTATTTTTCAAAATGTGTTCTTTGTTTCAAAATTTATTCTTAAGATTCAATTTTTTCTCAGTTTCAAAAAATCTTCGTGCTTTTAATTTTTTTTCGAGCTTCCAATTTTGTTTCGGGTTTTTCGAATTTGTTCTCAGTTTCAAAAAAAAAAAATCTCAATATTCAAAAAATGTTCGGGCTATAAAAAATTGTTCGCACTTCCAAATTTGTCTATGTTTTCTTTAAATTGTTTTCGGTTTCAAATTTTTTTTCAAAATTCAAAAAATGTTCGTGCTTTATTTTTTGGGGGGGTTTCAAAATTGTTCTTCTTTGTAAAATTTTATTTTCAAGATTGAAAAAATGTTCACCAAATTCGAAATTCGTTCAAGTTTTTTAAATTGTTCTTCAAATTCGAAATTTGTTGACGTTGTTTATTCTACAAACAAATTTTGAATCTGAGAACATTTTTGAATTGTGTATAAATTTTAAAACATGAGAAAATTTCAAATTCATGAACAAAATTATATATTTTGAACATTTTTCGAATTTGAAGATTTGTTTTGAAAATAAAGAACATTTTTGTAAACTCAAGAATATTTTTTGAAATTCCAAAACATTTTTTGAAACAGAAACAAAAAAAAGGAAAAATCGGTTTAGGGAACCTTCTAGAAGTTTCCCAAAACTAGAAAAACTCGGCTAGGAACCTCTAGAAGGTTGCCAAAACGGGGACGCTGCAACCCGCTAAATGAGCCTGCCCATTTAAAACCACTCCACTCCCCTCCCTCTGCGAAGCCCCGACACCGTTTTGCATAGAGCGGCGAATAGGGAATTTCCGTGAAACTGGTTGGCGCACCCGCAGAACGAAATTCTACACCTACTATGGGCATCTACAACCGGACCCCTAAAACCCTCCTCAAACGCTCGGGCAGGCCGTCCGGTCAATGCCTGGTCACAAAAAATTGATCCACACGGGCCTCTAAAACCGTCCTCAAACACCCGGGCAGACCGGCACCCCACATTTCTAATTCAAATATGGGGCGGATATGGGGCACCCGCCACGTCAGAGCCGACAGCCCGACCCTACCATAACTTGCACCAAATCCAGCCCACAGAACTACGGGATACAATTCCTGTTTTCCTCTCTTCTTCCTCCACGCGCCGTCCTTCTCGCAGCTCCGCCGCCGTGCGCGCTCCGTCGCCTAGTAGCTTATGCCACCCCAGCCACTCGGTGAAAGGGATCATCCCTCCCAACCTCTCCGTGCGGAACGTCGTCGCCGTTCAAGAAGACACCGCGGTACGTCCAACAACTTTGTGGCTGTGCCTTGTGTCGTATGTGTTCAATAGAATCTCTGACCGGATTTGTTGGTCAAATTTTTAGGAGAAATGATGGATTCCGATGCTTCATCCGGCGAGGAGTATGGACATGGAAGTGGAGCACATTCTCAATTTCAAAGGCTCAATCAAATGAAGAAGAGTCATCGATCGGGATAGGGTATCCGGAGCAAAGCTACTGCAGAAGGATTACTTTGATCGTGATTCAATTTTCGCGGCTGATACATTTTTTCGTCGTCGTTTTCGCATGCGAAACCATTGTTCTTACGCATTGTGGAGGAAGTGGAGGCACACAATGACTACTTCAAGCTCATAAAGGATTGTTGCGGTCAACTCTCATTCTCTGTCAAGCAGAAGTGCAGGGCTGCTATGAGGATGCTTGCACTTGGTACTGTGGCTGATGCTGTTGGTGAGATGATCAGGATGGGGGAGAACACATGCCTGAAAACTACTATCAAGTTTGCCCGTGCTGTGGTGGAGGTGTTTGAAGCAGAGTATCTGAGAGAGCCAAATGCACAGGACACGAAGAAGTTGTTGCCAATTGGAGAGGCGAGAGGGTTTCCAGGAATGCTCAGATCAATCGATTGCATGCATTGGCAATGGAAAAACTGTCCCAAAGGTTTGCGAGGAATGTACCAAGGTCACGCAAAAGAGGCCACCATCATACTAGATGCGGTGGCATCACATGACTTACGGGGTGCATTTGTGAAGACCATATCTGAACCACATGGGAGAAAACAAAAGCACTTTGCAACAATGCAGGAATCAGCTAGGAAGGATGTGGAGAGGGCTTTTGGAGTTCTGCAAGCACATTGGGGAATGGTCCGTAGGGCTGCAATGATTTAGAAACAAGAAACTTTGTAGCAGGTGATGACATGATGTGTTATTTTGCACATTATGATCGTCGAGGATGAGGATAATGATGTAGCCCAAATCAACGATTTTGAAACACCTAGAGTACAAATTGAAATCACTGAAGATCAAGATGCAATGCAGCTTATGAATTTTCTGGAGATGCATCAGAATCTCCGAGATCATCACGTGCACATGCAACTACTCAATGATATGGTGGACCATATGTGGGCCCATAATGGAAATCAAAGAGCAGGTGATTGATTGTGCACTTCAAATAAAATTGATCTAAATCTTTTTGGGTTTTTTTATTTCTGTGCCCTTGGTTCCTCAGCCATACTCATTCATCCCCACACTCTTAACTTTTGCTCACTTTTCCCTAGTCCCTTGGCCGAAACCCTCAGAACTGGTCACAAACGATGGATGCCGTCGGGTCAGTGCTTTGACCGTTAACTCTGACGAGTGGGGCAGCGCTCACTGTGTCGCCCGTTGGACCTGATGAGTGGGGTCGCGGTGGACGGTGCCGCGGTTATCCCGTTGGGTCGTGGTTAGAATTGGGTCGTGCGCGCACCGCAACGACAGAAGTCTATTATGCATGCACGACATGTCCAACTAGCCTGCATGCATGCACGTAGCTAGCCTACGTGCATGCGCCGCCGCCCGCCGCCACGATGCACTGACCGGCCTCTTTTTCCCGCGAGCCGCCACGGACCCTGACCGGTCTCATTTGCTCGCAAGCCGCCACGGACGCAGGGACAGTTGCTGCCGCTGGTTCGTATCATCTCCCACACTTGTCTCCTCGATGTAGACCATTGTTTCACACTTTTCGATCCACTCACATCTATTCAACGTGGCAATTGAAACTTGTTGGCAATTAAAGTGGCATATCGACCGACGCGACTCGCTTGAACGCAACAAATCCAAAGCGCGGTCGGTGCCACTCCCCTTCCCTTCCCCTTTCCCTATTTAAACCACCACCCCTCCACCTATTCTCCACACATCCATTTGCGCCGCCCCCTTCACCCAAACCCAGAGCACTCTCAAAGCGAGGCGATGATGCAGTATAACGGCCCCACCTTCGAGCTCCCACCGACCGTGCCGGAGAGACGGTATCCGGCCGGTGTCGTCGTGGAGAGGATGCTCCACGTGTGGGCGTTCTCACGCTAGAGGGGTGCAAGGGGGTTTGCTGAGTGGTTTCTCCGTGTGGGCTTCACCCACCTCCCGGCGGGCTCGCCGGTGATATTTCAACTGGAGGAAGTGCGTCCAAACTCCAGGACTCCGCCGATAGGGTTCACCGTCACCTTCACCAACAGATTTGATGCATACTACCTCCTCGGCAAGGTGTTTTGTTGTGGATGTGAATTCATCGCATTCACAACCCACAACATCTTCACAAACTTCAACTTCATCTTCCCCACCCGCGATGGTATGCACAACCTCCCCTACTACATCGGCCAGGACGACATGGAGAGGGAGCAGTGAAGAGAAGGCACAGTGAAGATGGTGGTGAAGTCCCGGTCTCGATCGTGAGCTTATCTTGCCCTAGGGTGTTAGTGTTTTCTATCTTTTATATATTTCTATCTTAATTACGTCGTTAGTTGTACCGTGAACTTTTGATCTCTGTCGTGTTATCCCATAATAACTTTGTTATGCTTGCTACCCTTATTTGATAGGGAATCCCTATTTGATATGGCGTTGGTTATCAGTGTTTTTGCTTGCTATTTCTATCTTATTTGACGTGAGATAAATCGCTAGATGGATATGGTGTCGTACACGAGCCCTTCTGCTAAATCAACCAATGATTGAGTATTCCTCAATGAAAACCAACAAGTTTTCGCCCATTCAGAGTAGGGTCAAGTTTTCGAACGCGCGGATAATGGAGTAGTTGAAGTGTCAAAAAGGAAACTAAAGCTATAAAAATTAGCCATGTTGATGTTGAAAATAATAAGAAGAAAAGCTAATTTTTTTGAATTGTTGGTGGCCCTATTCCGTATATTGTATGAAGTATGCTATGGTTGCTACTTTTTATGTTATGGATGTATGCTTGCTACATGATATATCGGTCGATAGATATGGTGCCGTAGCCGAGCCGTAGACAAGCTCTCTAGATGGATATGGTGTCATAGCCGAGCCTAGACATGCTCTCTAGATTGATATGCTGGCTAATGGTGCCACTAGACTTTATTTTAGATGTGGTTTCAGATGGATATCATGATCTACATAATTAAGTCTGACATGTTCTTAATAAAAAACAAAAACAAAAAACCGTGTATACAATATTTTTCTTGCAACAAAAACTTGTTTATAATACCCGAAGTCAAAAAATGAAAGTGTTGTGCCATAGGCAATATACATAAGGAAATTGCCATGATATGTATAAATAAATTTGACATGTGCAAGTCCAATAATAAATCGATTTACCATCATGCACTATTTTTGATCGGCATGGCAATAAATGGATTTACCATGGTAATAATCAAGGGAAAAAACAGAGCCAGCGTGTGGGCCTTCGACACTCAACGGAATGAGACGGCCCAACAGAGCTTAGTTTCAATTTGGACCCTAGAACTACGGTTTTTTTCTGCGGTCGGTGTTGTCTGACGAAACGGAAAAAACTGAAAGTGTACAAAACTGACGAAACTGACGGGTGCCCGAAACTGACATGATCCACAAATTAAGCAACACAGAACATAGAGCACATGATCCACAAATTTAAGCAAATCGTAGAGCACATGATCCACAAATTTAACCAAATCCTAGAGCACATGACACCACACTAATAACATCTCTAACGAGTGATGACCAGCAAGTAAGCAAATCCTAGAGCAACTACACAAAAATAAAAGGGATAAAATGCTAAAGCTATCAGATTCGCTTGCTTGTTCAATTGAATCATCTGCGTCAAGTTCTTGTTCATCTTCTTTATTTTCCCCTTCAGATCTGCATCCCCAACTGTCAGAGCAGCATTTTCAGAGACCAAATTCGTTGATGTTGATGGCAGATTGAGCTCCCGGGTTGGGGCCCCATTGAATTGAATCCGCTTAACGTTGTCATCCAGCCATTCAAAATGTGTGCATTTCTTCACGATCTGAAACGAAAACATGAACCCTAAATCCCAGATTGAAAAAGAGTTAAAAGCAAATAGAAAAAGAAATCAGAGAAAAATCATGAGATCTAACCTGCCCCTCTGGCTTGCTCTCGCATTTCACGAACTCGCGCCCATAGTTGCCATTCTTGACCTCTTTCGAAGTCAACTGTATCAGTGGCGCGCTGCGTGGGCAGTCAGGACATCGCTCCATGGGAAGTGGACCATACTGGGTCCACGAGGGGCGGGAGGCTGAAGTGGAGCTCGACATATCGCCCAAAGTTGCCGGAGAACAAGAAGCAGAGGAGTGGCTCCTCTCGTCGCCGGAGAAGAAGAAGCAGAGGAGGAGTGGCTCCTATCATCACTGCAGAATAAGCACCAGAATAAAGGGGGTACCCGAAGAAAGGGGAGGCACAACCAACAAGTCTCGCGGATCGCCCCACGATCCAATGATGCTGATACGTCCATTTTGCATCATGCTTTCATGTTGATATTTATCGCTTTATGGACTGTTATATTACTTTGTGGTACCATACTTATGCCTTTTCTCTCTTATTTTGCAAGGTTTATTTGAAGAGGGAGAATACCGGCAGCTAGAATTCTGGACTGGAAAAGGAGCAAGTCTGAGTCCTCTATTCTGCGCAACTCCAAATGCCCTGAAAATCAATGTGGAATTTTTTGGGAATATATAAAAAAATACTAGACGGAAAAAGTGCTAGAGGGGAGCTACCAGGGGCCCACAAGCCTGGTAGCCTCCACCTACCCCCCTAGCGGCGGCTACAGGGCTTGTGGGCACCCTGGTGGCCCACTGCTCCCCCCTCTTTTGCTATATGAAGGGTTTCGTCCGAGAAAAAAAATCAGGGTGGAGATTTTTCGTGGATTCTCCGCCGCCATGAGGCGGAACTTGAGCAGAACCAATCTAGAGCTCTGGCAGGACGATCCTGCCGGGGAAACTTCCCTCCCGGAGGGGGAAATCATCGCCATCGTCATCACCAACACTCCTCTCGTCATAGGGGAGTCATCTCCATCAACATCTTCATCAGCACCATCTCCTCTCCAAACCCTAGTTCATCTCTTGTAACCAATCTCCGTCTCGCGACTCCGATTGGTACTTGTAAGGTTGCTAGTAGTGTTGATTACTCTTTGTAGTTGATGCTAGTTGGATTATTTGGTGGAAGAGTTTATGTTCAGATCCTTGATGCTACTCATTACACCTCTGATCATGATTTTGATTATGCTTTTTGAGTAGTTACTTTTGTTCTTGAGGACATGGGATAAGTCTTGCTAATAATAGTCATGTGAATTTGGTATTCGTTCGGTATTTTGATATGCTGTATGTTGTCTTTTCCTCTAGTGGTGTTATGTGAACGTCGACTACATAACACTTCACCATATTTGGGCCTAGAGGAAGGCATTGGGGAGTAGTAAGTAGATGATGGGTTGCTAGAGTGACAGAAGCTTAAACCCTAGTCTATGCGTTGCTTCGTAAGGGGCTGATTTGGATCCACTAGTTTAATGCTATGGTTAGACGTTGTCTTAATTCTTCTTTCGTAGTTGCGGATGCTTGCGAGGGGGGTTAATCATAAGTGGGATGCTTGTCCAAGTAAGGGCAGTACCCATGCGTCGGTCCACCCACATATCAAACTATCAAAGTAACGAACGCGGATCACATGAACATGATGAAACTAGCATGACAAATTCCCGTGTGTCCTCGGGAGCGTTTTTTCTCCTATAAGACTTTGTTCAGGCTTGTCCCTTGCTACAAAAGGGATTGTGCCACTTTGCTGCACCATTGCTACTCTTGTTACTTGTTAATTTTCACTTGCTACGTTTCACCTCATTACACCATCACTTGTTACCGCTACTTTCAGTGCTTGCAGTTATTACCTTGCTGAAAACCGTTTATCAGAGCCTTCTGCTCCTCGTTGGGTTCGACACTCTTACTTATCAAAAGGACTATGATTGATCCCCTATACTTGTGGGTCATCAAAACTCTTTTCTGGCGCCGTTGCCGGGGAGCCAAGTGCCTTTGGTAAGTGGAATTTGGTAAGGAAACATTTATATACTGTGCTGAAATTTATTGTCACTTGTCACTATGGAAACTGTTCCTTTGAGGAATTTTCTCGGGGTATCTTCACCACGAACGGAAGCACGAGGAGTTGCTCCTCAACCCGAGGTACCTACTGAAAATATCTTTTATGAAATTCCTTCGGGTATGCTTGAGAAACTGCTGGCTAATCCTTCTACAGGAGATGGATCATCACATCGAGACTTGCATCTAATCTATGTAGATGAAGTTTGTGGTTTATTTAAGCTTGCAAGTTTGCCCGAGGATGAGGTAAAGAAGAAAGTATTTCCTTTATCTTTGAAGTATAAGGCGTTGACATGGTATAGGCTATGTGATGATACTGGATCATGGGACTACAATCGGTTGAAGTTGGAATTTCATCAAAAGTTTTATCCTATGCATTTAGTACATCGTGATCGGAATTATATTTATAACTTTTGGCCTCGTGACAGGGAAAGCATAGCTCAAGCTTGGGGGAGGCTTAATCAATGCTATATTCATGCCCCAATCATGAGCTCTCGAGAGAAATTATCACTCAAAACTTTTATGCTCGACTTTCTCATGAAGATCGTACCATGCTCGACACTTCTTGCACCGGTTCTTTTATGAAGAAGGATATCGACCACAAGTGGAATTTATTGGAAAGAATCAAACGTAACTCTGAAGATTGGGAGCTTGAAGAAGGTAAGGAGGCAGGTATGAATTTCCAGTTTGATTGCGTTAAATCTTTTGTTGAAACAAACACTTCTAGAGATTTTAGCACTAAGTATGGACTTGAATCTGAGATAGTAGCTTCTCTATGTGAATCTTTTGCTGCTCATGTTGATCTTCCCAAAGAGAAGTGGTTTAAGTATCACCCTCCTGTAGAAGTCAACATAGTTAAACCCAATCTAGTTGAAGAGAAAGTCATTGCCTTTAGTGATCCTATTGTTCCTTGTGCCTACGCTGAGAAACTACCTTACTGTCGTGGGTATAAGTCTGACAGTAGATGTGTAGGGTACGAAAGGATGGGCAGAGCCTTAGCTACGGCGAGGTTGTATGAGTTCAGGCCCCTCTACGGTGGAGGTAAAAGCCCCACGTATCAGTGCTCTTGGGAGCTTGATGTCGAGTGGAATATGGATTACAGTGAATTGCTAACCCCTGCACCAGTGGGGAAGGGTGACTTATATAGAGTGCGCTGCCCTTCACAACGGTTCGGTGCACACGGGTGGAGTAGTGGCGATTAAATGTCTAAGTTACAGGTAACGTATGCCTTAAATGCTAATAAAGGTACATGAAAACGTATGACCGTTGCCCTCCAGGGGGGTTACGATGTACAGAGTGGAATCCAGTCGGTAAGTTTGATACGCTCCGAATGCTCATCTCCGAGTGGATGATGGAGGAATCGTCACCGACTGGATGATAGGAAGTCCTTAATTCAGTCGGAACTGACTAAGGGCCTTGTCTCTTATGAAGGGTAGTCCTTGGGTAGGACCTATAGGGCAGGCCTATGACCTTACCCTAGGACTATAACCCCATCATTAGTCCCCGAATGGATCGGGGTTGGAACGACGAAGCGATGCTTGGAGTACGGATCCGACTGGTATGGATGCGACTTTTGCGTTGTTTGCCTCGATCCATTTTATCCTCTTGACCAGTGATACGAGTGGATATATCTGTGAAATGAACCGTCAGAGACCGAGTGCTTCCGTGGAATCTTTTGACGTGACCAATCAACTGACAGCGGCGGATTTTCTGGGATCCTCAAATTTCGGTTGCCGCGCGCTCAGCGGGGATGACGACATCGTCATCGAGTAGTATCTGTCGCCTAGATTTCTCCTCCACTAATATCGCAGCAACCGGTCGGGGGATATGATTTCGGGGCCACCTGCTAGTGACCCAGTCGGAACCTTATTTAAACCTCTTCAGCGAGGGTTTCTCGTTGCACTCGCGTGATAACTCGCACTCGCCCGGCTTCTCCCATGGCTTCCTGCGCATCCCAAGCTCCTTCTTTCTTCTCCTCCTCCGCGGATCTGCAGCCTCCACCATGACGAAGGGGCAGACGAGCAAGCTCGAGGCGGAAGAAGAAGAAGACGGCGGCTCCCGCTCAATGGCGACAGCGGGCACTGCCGGCGGGTTGGATCCAGGGGGATTTCCTCCTCTCCACGGTGACGAAGAGCGACATGCTGGAGCTGGTGGAGCAAGGCATGATCGAGAACAAGACGTGGAGGCTGCCGGCGGAGGGCGAGACGGAGCCGGCGCCCCAGGAGGGGGAGTGCGTCTTGCTGCTCAGTCACGTGTACCGAGGCTTCTCTCTGCCTCTTCATCCCTTCTTCAGAGGTATAATGAACCACTTCGGGGCGCAGCTCCACCATTTTCCTCCCAACGCAATAGCTCATCTCTCTGCCTTCGTCGTGCTTTGCGAGTGTTTTATCGGTTGTCCTCCCCATTGGGGGCTCTTTAAGCACATCTTCTCCGCTAGATCCCAAACCATCAAAAGACTTAGCCAGTCGGACGACAAAACTCATCTCCTCCAGCTCTGCGGAGGCTTAGGCTTCCAGAAGAAAAGCAAAAGTAGCTATCCCGCTCTTCAGTTGTCTGAATCCCTTAGGAACTGGCAGTCGACTTGGTTCTACTGCCAGGACGTCGCTTGTCCGAATGCCGCAACTGGACTGCCACCTTTTAACCTAGACCGACCGGCTCCGCCTAGGCAACTTGCGCTCACGAAGATGGAAAAGATCCCGATTCAGCCTCTGGTCGACGCGCTGGTAGATGTCGCCCGCAAGGGAGTCACCGGCATAGATTTGCTGGAGGTTTTTCTGGGTCGGCGTATCCAGCCTTTGCAAG
The DNA here is from genome assembly GCF_904849725.1 of Hordeum vulgare subsp. vulgare. Lineage (NCBI taxonomy): Eukaryota > Viridiplantae > Streptophyta > Magnoliopsida > Poales > Poaceae > Hordeum > Hordeum vulgare. The sequence goes on along the minus strand of NC_058520.1, from coordinate 585,345,760 downwards.
CTCGACACCATGCCATGTGGCACTACACGGGGCCTGAGGACTCCACTCGGACTCACCCCGAGTGCGTGACCGGGGAGGTTGTGACGGCGTGGGTCCGCGGCATCACAGGCGCCTGCGATAACCCCAGAGGAGCCCGGCGAGTGAAGCCTTTCCGCGCGGACAACCCTCCTCCGAATGAGGTGAGTATACCTTGCCGAGTGCTTACAATTCCCTTAGATTTGCCGCTTTTTCTTGCATCACTGTGTGACGTCTGATGTTGTCGACTGTATCTTGTGCAAGCGTGGACTAACTGGTATTCCCCCGTCTCGAATGGGAATCCGGCTGAGGAAGAGGAAGGCAGCCAGGAAGGCAGCATGGAGAGCGCCGAGTATGTCTCAAACAGTGGGGAGACGGAGGAGTCCGAAGAAGAGGAGGGGGAGGATGAGGAGCAGAGCTCGCCACCCCCACCACCAGAGCCTCGAACTAAGCGCCGTCACGAACCCGTGACTCCGTCGGCTCCTCCAGCGGCCCCGAGTGCCCCGTCAGCTCCCGTGACTCCGTCGGCTCCTCCAGCGGCCCCGAGTGCCCCGTCAGCTCCTCCCGTGGTTCCGAGCGCCTTGCAAGCTACTTCCGTGGTTCCGAGTGCTCGGATCACAAAGAAGACCAGGGACTCTGCTGCTGAGCCCGTGGGCCAGCCTTCTAAGGTGGCCAAACCGAGTGGATCCAAGCCTCGGAAGGCTTTGCCGTGGATGAGGATCGCCGTTCCCGTTGCCTCAGCGTGAGTGTATTGTTCTCCTATCTTCTTCTAGTATTTGATTGAACTCATGCTTATTGGTCGAGTGAATTTTACTCGACAGAGCTGCCACCTCTGCCACTTCTCTGCCACGCTAGGAAGACGATCCCATGGATACGGACAACGTTGCCACATCCGATCAAGGTACGTCGTGGCGACTCCGAGAGCTTACATTATTGTTTCACGAATTCTGTCTTTGATCTTGCCCTTGTTCCTGTGGTCTCACGTCGTTCGTTCGGGCTTCCTTCAGAGGTGATTCATGTGGAGGAGGACGACCAGAAGAGGTCCGAGCAAGCTGCGGTGCCTGTCCTTGAGGTTGTTCCATCTGCTACTACTCCCGCCATGGACGCGCCGTCAGCCGAGATGATGCCGTTGACTGAAACGGCGCTCATCGCTGCTGAACCGACTGGAGCAGGACTTGGGATGCCCAAGGAGTCTCTTGTTGTGCCAGGTCCGTCGACCGTCCAGTACGATGCCCAACGCCTCCGGAAGATCAGGTGGGAGCTGCCAAGGGGGCCATGGTGCAGGCGGAGTTGATGGCGGGTGATGCCAAGAGAGCGTACGACTCCATCGCGTCTGTGTACAAACGAAGCTTGGAACTCCGGGACGATATCCGAGTAAGTGGGCTAGTAAGTATTTACTTTCCTCTTGTAACCCACTCGGTGTTTAAGCAATATACTCGGATGCAGTATGATTATTTTGTGGTGGGTTCACTCTTAGTGAACCCAGTGGGTGTAGTCCCCGAGACTTCTGTCGAGTGCTTGCACCGACAGTTGTCTTTATATACATTTTCTTTAACTTGATCAGATCAAAACTAATCTGTTCGAATGTTACCGGTGGGGGCACTCCGAGTGCACCTACTGGAAGTAGTCCCCGAGAGTAATTTTACTCAGGTCGGGTAGTAGTAGCCTCATAGGCTTGTATTTGTTATTTAACTCAATAGGGAGGACCTGTTTGAGCTTCATGGCAGTGGGGTCACTCTTAGTGAACCCACTGGGTGTAGTCCCCGAGGCCGCTGTCGACTGCTTGCGTCGGCAGGGGTCTGAAGAACTTCGAGCTTTTATTGTTTTCCTTGTTGAATTTGTCTGATCTTCTCTTCGCGCTGATTTGCAGAAGACTTGCGAGATGGGATCAGCGTACAACGCTCTGAAGGCTGAAAAGATTCAGCTTGCTGCGGAACTGGAGGCAGCTGTTCATGACTTGGCTGGTGTGAAGGGCGCTCTGGCTGAACGAGAGAAGTCCTTGGAGGAGTCCCTTGAGGCAAACAAGGCATTGGTGGCCGAAATGGAGAAAAGGGGAAACAAAGAACCGAGCTGATGGGACAGATGAAGGTGATGAACAGGCGGTGCATATCACAGGAGAAGTTCTGTTTTTCCGAGTGCTTCTTGACTTCGTATTTCATGATGCGCTTACTGTCTGCTTGTCTTGTCTTTGCAGATTTTTGTATGGACGCTGAGGCTGAAGCAGCTGACGTTGAGCGGTCGGTTATTCCGAACGTTCCACTCGGTGACGACGCCAATCGAGACATGCTCCGAGCGCACATTCTCCTGGGCAAAGTGGGACCCTTCGTCGGTCGCCTGAGAGAGGTCGTCGGCCGAATCGACAAGGAGCTGTGGCCCGAAGACGAGTCCCGGCGGGAGATGGAAGGGTTGATGACTCGGCTGGAGGACGTCCCGAACCGAGTGCAGGTGTGGAAGAAGTCTGCTGCTAGCTGTGGTGCGGACGTGGCGCTGTCGCTGGTCCGAGTGCACTGCAAGGAGGCTCACGAAGAGAAGCTGAAGGCGCTGCAGGTCGCTAACACCAAGAAGCTTCGATTCGAAGATTTCATGGAGACCTTCCTTGAGAGCGCCACTCGCATCGCAGACGGGATCGACCTCGACACTTTCATGGAGACTGCCAGTCCCAGTGCCAGTCCTGACGACGCTTGAAAAAACTTTACCTCGGTATGCCGAGTGGTAGTTGTATCAAACTTTGGCCACTGCTGTTGGCCGTCACGTTCGTGGTTCGGTGTGGATAAGCTTGATCTACACCGAACCGACTATCTTTAAACCAACTTTGAATTTGAATCTAATATTTTGCTCTTCCTTTGCCAAATAATTGTTGACACGATTTTGGCTCGTGGTTTTTGTTTGGCGTTTCTTGGTGAAGCCAGTGGCAAACATGCGGAGCATGTAGTTGTCAGTTGTCTTGACATCTGCATGAGCCTCAATGAGGGTCTGCTAAGTCTCCGAGTGGATCTCTAGGATACACTCGAAGGCAATTGTTTACTTAGGCGATTCGTGATCGCAGCTAAGTCTTCGAGCGCGACTGTAAAGTCGTACTTGGAGCGAGTTGCTACTCATGTAATTGTCAGTTGTCTTGACATCTACATGAGCCTCGATGAGGGTCTGCTACTCATGTAATTGTTAGTTGTCTTGACATCTACATGAGCCTCGATGAGGGTCTGCTACTCATGTAATTGTTAGTTGTCTTGACATCTACATGAGCCCCAATGAGGGTAGTTGCTAACCTCCAAGTGGATCTCTAAGATACACTCGAAGGAAGCTTTTTTACTTAGGCGATTCTTGATCGCAAACAAGTGTCCGAGTGTGACGGTTAGAGCGTACTCGGAGAAAGTTGTTGTTTAGGCGATTCTGGATCGCAGCTAAGTCCCCGAGTGCGACGTGTAGTGCACACTCGGAGAAAGTTGGTACTTAGGCGATTCTTGATCGCAGCTAAGTCCCCGAGTGCGACGGTTAGTGCACACTAGGAAAAAGTTTGTACTTAGGCGATTCTTGATCGCAGCTAAGTCCCCGAGTGCGACGTGCAGTGCACACTCGGAGAAAGTTTGTACTTAGGCAATTCTTGATCGCAGCTAAGTCCCCGAGTGCGACGTGTAGTGCACACTCGGAGAAAATTTGTACTTAGGCGATTCTTGATCGCAGCTAAGTCCCCGAGTGCGACGATTAGTGCACACTCGGAGAAAGTTTGTACTTAGGCGATTCTTGATCGCAGCTAAGTCCCCGAGTGCGACGTGTAGTGCACACTCGGAGAAAGTTTGTACTTAGGCGATTCTTGATCGCAGCTAAGTCCACGAGTGCGACGGTTAGTGCACACTCGGAGAAAGTTTGTACTTAGGCGATTCTTGATCGCAGCTAAGTCCCCGAGTGCAACGTTTAGTGCACACTCTGAGAAAGTTTGTACTTAGGCGATTCTGGATCGCAGCTAAGTCCCCGAGTGCGACGTTTAGTGCACACTCTTTTTTTTGAGACCGGAGTCTGCGAACGCGGAAGAATTTTGCATCTGCAAAAACTCAATCTGCTTTGTATTACTTCAATGATACTTGTTCTTTACATTACTTCAGTCGACGGTCACGTGTAGAAGCGCTTCAGGAGATCTCCGTTTCATGCTCTCGGCTCGTCCATTTCCCTGTCGAGGTTGTAGAGTCGATATGCTCTGTTGTTGAGCACCTTGGAGATGATGAAGGGTCCTTCCCAGGCGGGAGCCAACTTGTGAGGTCTCTGCTGATCCACTCGGAGCACCAGGTCGGCTGCTTGGAATGTACGACTCCTGACATGTCGCACGTGAAAGCGCCGCAGATCTTGTTGATAAATGGTTGAGCGAGTCAGTGCCATCTCGCGCTTTTTCTCTAGAAGATCCACTCTGTCTTGCCTTGCTTGCTCTGCTTCAGCTTCGGAGAAGAGTTCAACTCGTGGAGCGTTGTGAAGCAAATCACTCGGAAGGACTGCCTCTGCTCCGTAAACGAGGAAGAACGGGGATCGCCCTGTAGATCTATTTGGGGTTGTGCGGAGACCCCACAACACCGAAGGCAGCTCGGTGACCCATGCGCCGGTAGCATGTCCCACTTCTCGCAGGAGTCGAGGCTTCAAACCTTGCAGAATAAGTCCATTCGCCCGCTCTGCTTGCCCGTTTGTTTGGGGATGCGCCACAGATGCAAAATCCACTTGGATACCTTGGCCTGTACAGAAACCTTTGAATCTGTCCGAGTCAAAGTTTGTGCCATTGTCAGTGATTATGCTGTGCGGTACCCCGAATCTGGAGATGATGTCCGTGACAAACTTGATGGCTGTAAGGGCGTCGAGCTTCTTGATGGGCTTGGCTTCAATCCACTTTGTGAACTTGTCGACTGTCACCAACAGATGTGTGAATCCTCCTTGGCCTCTCCTGAATGCACCGACTGTATCTAATCCCCACACTGTAAACGGCCAAACAAGAGGGATTGTCTTCAACGCAGATGTTGGCTTGTGGGACTTGTTAGAGTAGAACTGACAGTCTTCGCATCGGTCGACCATATCCTTTGCCATTTCATTCGCCCGCAACCAGAAGAAACCGGCTGTGAATGCTTTGGCGATGATTGCCCTTGAGGAGGCGTGATGACCGCAGGTTCCCGAGTGAATTTCTTCCAGGATTAACTGTCCCTCCTCACGGGAGATGCATCGTTGAAGGACGCCTGAAACGCTTTCCTTGTACAACTGGCCATCAATGACAGTGAACGACTTTGACCTGCGGACGATCTGTCTGGCTTGGACTTCGTCTTCTGGTAATTCTTGCCTCAGGATGTATGCAATGAAGGGCACAGTCCAATCGGGGATGATAGCAAGAATCTCCATGATCAAATCAACCACAGCAGGGACTTCGACTTCAGTCGGATCTGTCGAGCTCTTTGGTTGTACTGGTTCCTTTGTGAAAGGATCTTCTTTAACTGAGGGAAGGTGAAGGTGCTCGAGGCAGATGTCACTCGGGACTGGTCTCCGAGTGGATCCAAGTTTCGCCAATTCATCAGCTGCTTGGTTTTTCAGTCGCGGAACATGGTGGAGTTCCAGACCTTCAAACTTTTTCTCGAGCTTCCTCACTGCATTGCAGTATGTGGTCATGGTGGGGTTCCTTACGTCCCACTCCTTCATCACTTGATTAACCACAAAATCTGAATCGCCGTAGACCATCAGGCGACGGACGCCGAGTGCGATGGCCATGCGCAATCCATAAAGGAGAGCCTCATACCCTGCCTCATTTTTGGAGGAAACGAAGTGTATCTGCAACACATACTTGTGTTTGTCACCTTTTGGCGATATGATCACAACGCCAGCGCCGGAGCCATTCAACATCTTGGACCCATCGAAGAACATTGTCCAATGAGCCGAGTAGATGTGGGTCGGTTGCTGTTGTTCTACCCATTCTGCTATGAAGTCAACCAGAGCTTGAGACTTTATAGCTTTCTTGGCCTCGAACTTGATGTCGCAGTATAACATCTCCATCGCCCACTTCGCCACTCGGCCTGATGCGTCCCGATTGTGGAGGATTTCCGACAAAGGAGCATCAGAAACGACAAACACCGAGTGGTCTTGGAAATAATGAGCCACCTTCTTCGCAGTCATGTAAATCCCGTAGATAAGTTTTTGATAGTGGGGATACCTCTGCTTGGAAGGAGTCAGGACTTCGGAGACATAATACACTGGCTGCTGAACCTTGTATGCTTTGCCTTCTTCTTCGCGTTCGACTGTGAGAACAGTGCTGACGACTTGATTTGTAGCCGCGATGTATAGAAGAAGGGGTTCTTTACTGAGCGAAGCAGTAAGAACCGGCTGGGTGGAAAGTAGGACTTTGAGGTGGTCGAATGCGATTTGGGCTTCGTCTGTCCACTCGAAAGTATCTGATTTTTTCATGAGTCGGTACAGAGGAAGTGCCTTCTCGCCGAGTCGACTGATAAACCTGCTCAAAGCCGCTAGGCAACCTGTGAGCCTTTGAACATCGTGTATTCTGACCAACCGCTCCATTCGGACGATGGTCCCGATCTTTTTGGGGTTGACATCGATCCCTCGTTCGGAAACAAAGAAACCGAGTAACTTTTCGCTGGGAACACCGAATGAACACTTTGCTGGGTTGAGCTTGATATCGTACCTACGAAGGTTGACGAATGTTTCTGCCAAGTCAGTCAGCAGGTCGGAACCTTTGCGTGACTTGACTACGATATCATCCATATACGCCTCCACATTTCGACCGATCTGGTCAAGGAGGCATTTTTGGATCATGCGCATAAAGGTTGCTCCTGCATTCTTCAAACCAAATGGCATAGTGATGTAGCAGAAGCACCCGAATGGGGTGATGAAGGCTGTTTTTAATTCATCGGGGCCATACAGAGGGATCTGATGATAGCCCGAGTAGGTATCAAGGAATGACAAATGCTCGCAACCCGCAGTCGAATCGACAATTTGATCGATGCGGGGGAGCGGGAAATGGTCTTTCGGGCAGACCTTATTGAGATGCTTGAAGTCGATGCACATTCGGAGAGACTTGTCCTTCTTGGGCACCATGACAACATTGGCGAGCCACTCGGAGTGGTGTACCTCGCGAATGAAGTTGGCTGCCAAAAGCTTAGCCACCTCTTCTCCGATTGCCTTCCCCTTGTGCGCGGCGGACCGACGCAGGCGTTCTCGGACAGGCCGAGCAGCAGGATCCACATGCAGTCGGTGCTCAGCCAACTCCCTGGGTACACCTGGCATGTCAGCGGGCTTCCATGCGAAAATGTCCCAGTTCTCATGGAGGAATTGGATGAGCTCGACTTCCTATTTAGGATCGAGGGTGGTGGAGATGTTCGTCGGGGCAGCGGCATCGTCTGTCGGGTGGATGCTGACCTTCTTCGTTTCTCCCGCCGACTGGAATGCGGATTCCGAAGCTGGCTTCTTCGAACGCATCAAGTCAGCGGGGTCGACTGTCTTCTTGTACTCGTCAAGCTCGAGGACAACCATCTGCTGATCGGCGATCCTCGATCCCTGCTACAGACACTCCTCGGCACGCTGCCGATTGCGTGTGATAGTGATCACACCTTTTGGGCCTGGCATCTTCAGCTTCAGATACACGTAACATGGACGGGCCATGAAACGCGCATACGCCGGGCGGCCCAGAATCGTTGGTGAACAGGGAGGTGAACATGGCCACCCCGACCAATCCCACGTTCCTCAAATGGTCTCAGACTGCGATCACCTTTGACCAGTCGGATCATCCAGCACACGTACCCACCCCAGGGAGGCAGGCCCTGGTCGTCGACCCGGTGGTAGAAGGAGTCCGACTGCGCAAAGTCCTCATGGACAACGGCAACGGCTTGAACATCATGTATGCTGACACTCTCAAGGGGATGGGCATTCCGATGTCCAAACTTAGCGAGAGCAGCATGCAGTTCCATGGAGTCATCCCTGGACGAAAGGCCAAGTCACTCGGCCAGATCGCGTGGTACGCACTCTGGAAGTCCACCACCTCGAACGTCAGTTTTTCCTTGCGGAAGTTCTTGTCGGAGCCAAAGACGAAGTCCAACGCGATCTGGCCGAGTGACTTGGCCTTTCGTCCAGGGACGACTCCATGGAACTGCATGCTACTCTCGCTAAGTTTGGACATCAGAATGCCCATCCCCTTGAGAGTGTCAGCATACATGATGTTCAAGCCGCTGCCGCCGTCCATGAGGACTTTGCGTAGTCGGACTCCTTCTACCACCGGGTCAACGACCAGGGCCTGCCTCCCTAGGGTGGGTACGTGTGCTGGATGACCCGACTGGTCAAAGGTGATCGCAGTCTGAGACCATTTGAGGAACGTGGGATTGGTCGGGGTGGCCATGTTCACCTCCCTGTTCACCAACTTCAGTCGACTCTTGCTTTCAACGTCAGCAAAAATCATCAGTGTGGCATGGACTTGGGGGAACGGATCCTCCTTGTCCTCCTCATCCCGTTCATTGTCTTTTTCACTCGGCTGCCCTTCGCCAAACCCCTGGATCAGGAGGCGACATTGCCGAGTGGTATGCTTCGGAAATATGGCGTTGCCCTCTTCATCCATCTTCGTGTGGATTGGACATGGCTGGTCCAGGATGTGGTTTCCGAACTGCTTCTTTTTGGGGGCGAACTGAGCCTTCCCCTTGCCCTTGAACTTGGCATTGGTAACGGCTGCGGCCTCTGCCTGCGGAGTGGACGGAGCTTTCTGCTTCTGCTTCCGAGTGTTGTTCCCATCTCCATCAGCGACTGCTTTGTGCTTGCCGCTACGAATGCGGTCCTCTTCTTCGCCATTTGTGTAGCGTGCCGCTATCTCCATCATCTTGCTCATGGAGATGTCGCCTGTTCGACCGAACTTCACGTATAGATCTCTGTACCGCACGCCTGCCTTGAAGGCGCAGACTGCTTGGTGCTCTGTGACGTTCTCCACTGTGTGGTAGAGGGTTGTCCAACGCTGGATGAAATCGCGCAGGGGCTCATTCTGCTTCTGGACACAGTGCTGGAGCTCCACGAGACCAACAGGGCGCTTGCACGTCCCCCCGAAGGTCCTGATGAAGACTCGGGCCAGATCTGCCCAACTGTAGATGCTTGAAGGAGCCAACTGGTTCAGCCACACTCGTGCCGAGCCGTTGAGCATCAGGGGGAGATGTTTCATGGCGACCTGGTCGTCTCCACCGCCGATCTGGACTGCCACTCGGTAGTCGTCCAGCCACGTTTCTGGCTTGGATTCTCCTGTAAACTTGCTGATTCCCGTCGTCAATCGGAAGTTGGGAGGGATGTCAGCCAAACGGATGGCTCGACTGAAACACTCGGGGCCAGAGACAATGGTCCTGCTTCCACTCGGACGGTCTATATCATGACCATCGCGGTGGGCCCGGCCCCTGTCGACCCTCCTCTGGGCGATATATCCTCTTGCGTCGGGCCTTGGATCATAAGTGTCACCGATCGAACGCTGATCATCATGATGTTGGGGCCCGTAGGGCCCACCCCGCGGAGGGGTGCGTGAACGGTGACGATCTTCGGGATTCATGGAACGGTTGTCTCCCCTGTGTCGCTGATGAGAACCGGGGTTGTGAACTGACCGATGCGTGTTCGCGCGAACAGAACTATTGTGGATCATGTTGTGCGACTGGGAGACCGCCGAATTTTGCTGCTGCGCCGTGTGCAGCAGGGCACGGATCTGCTCGATCCCTCTGCCAGCCTCTGGATCAGTCGGCTGGAGGGAATCGGCTATCTTGGCAGCGGCAGCCAGGTTGAGGCGGGTGTGCGGAACACCTCCACGTTGCTCTGACGAGTGCGCCGACTGGCAGAACGGCGGGGCTGACGGCGAGCGCCGGATGTTTCGCCGACCTCGTGCTCGTTCCGGCCGGTTTGGCGGGGACTTTCATGGGAGTTGGCCATGTGCACTTCGGCTGCAGACCCGCGACCCAAGTACTTAGAAGGAAACTCAGTCGGAACTGAGTCCGAGTGCTGGGACGGCGGCGCAACTACAACCGACTCGAGGACTGCCACTTGTGAAGACGCGCTCTGGCGCGCCTGGGCGTGTCGCACCCAACGCTGGAGCCGCGGACGGCGAGATCGCTTGTTGCGACGCGTGACGGGGGCGAAGGTCGACACCGGAGCCGACTGCTGGAGAAGAAGGATGGCGTGGGCGCCGGCACGGAAGTGCGTAGCCCCGCGACTGGGGAGCGCCTCGACGTCGAGAGGAGCATCCCGAAGCCATGCCGAATTGTCGACGATGAAGGAGAGAGCGCCGAAGAGGATCTCATGACCCATGCACAAATCTCCACCGGATGACATGATGAAAAGATGTAGTCGCAAACTCGCCGAAAGTCGCTTAGATGCCTGCCCCATGGTGGGCGCCAACTGTCGTGGGTATAAGTCTGACAGTAGATGTGTAGGGTACGAAAGGATGGGCAGAGCCTTAGCTACGGCGAGGTTGTATGAGTTCAGGCCCCTCTACGGTGGAGGTAAAAGTCCTACGTCTAAGTGCTCTTGGGAGCTTGATGTCGAGTGGAATATGGATTACAGTGAATTGCTAACCCCTGCACCAGTGGGGAAGGGCGACTTATATAGAGAGCGCTGCCCTTCACAACGGTTCGGTGCACAGGGATGGAGTAGTGGCGATTAAATGTCTACGTTACAGGTAACGTATGCCTAAAGTGCTAATAAAGGTACATGAAAACGTATGACCGTTGCCCTCCAGGGGGGTTACGATGTACAGAGTGGAATCCAGTCGGTAAGTTTGATACGCTCCGAATGCTCATCTCCGAGTGGATGATGGAGGAATCGTCACCGACTGGATGATGGGAAGTCCTTAATTCAGTCGGAACTGACTAAGGGCCTTGTCTCTTATGAAGGGTAGTCCTTGGGTAGGACCTATAGGGCAGGCCTATGACCCTACCCTAGGACTATAACCCCATCACTTACCCTGCTAGGAAAAAGGATTATTCTAAAGCTCCAACTGTGATACGTAGGGGTTACATTAGACCACTTGCACCCCCTGAGGAAATTAGAGTTGAACTTAGTGTTGCTATTATCAAAGATCTCTTAGCCGAAGACATAGACGGACATGTTATCAAATTCTGTGAGGACTCCGCTAGAATTGCTAAACCTCACGCGAAAGACAAATACAGACCTGTAGTTGGCCTGTCCGTTGTTTCTGTCAAGATAGGGGATCACTGTTATCATGGTTTATGTGATATGGGTGCTAGTGTTAGTGCAATACTCCGGTCCCTATACGATGAAATCAAAGATGAGATTGCACCTGCTGAGTTAGAACCCATTGATGTCACTATTACGCTAGCTAATAGAGACACTATCTGCCCTGTGGGAATTGTGCGAGATGTAGAAGTCCTGTGTGGTAAGACAAAGTATCCCACTGAATTCCTCGTCCTTGCTACTACACAAGATAGCTTTTGTCCCATCAGATTTGGTAGACCCTTTCTCAACACTGTCAATGCTCATATTGATTGCATTAAATAGACTGTCACTGTCAGTTTCGAGGGTGTGTCTCATGAATTTAACTTCTCCAAGTTTGGAAGACAACCCCATGGGAAAGAGTCGTCTGGTAGGGATGAAATCATTGCTCTTGCCTCTATTGCCGTACCTCCTACGGATCCTTTAGAGTAATATCTGCTTGAGCATGAAAATGATATGCATATGGATGAAAGAGATGAGATAGATAAAATTGTTTTAGAACAATATCCTATTCTCAAGAATAATCTGCCTGTTGAACGGCTTGGGGATCCTTCCCCACCAAAGGGTGATCCTGTGTTCGAGCTAAAACAGTTACCAGATACTCTTAAGTATGCCTACCTTGATGAGAAGGAGATATATCCTGTTATTATTAGTGCTCACCTCTCGAATCACGAAGAGAAGAAGTTATTAAAAAATTTGAGGAAGCACCGTGCGGCTATTGGATATACTCTTGATGATCTTAAGGGTATTAGTCCCACTCTATGTCAGCACAAGATTAAAACTGATCCTGATTCTAAACCAGTTGCTGATCATCAAAGGAGATTAAATCCTAGGATGAAAGAGGTCGTGAGAAAAGAAATATTAAAGCTTCTGGAAGCAGGAATCATTTATCCTGTTGCCCATAGTGATTGGGTAAGTCCAGTACATTGCGTACCTAAGAAGGGAGGTATCACCGTCGTTCCTAATGATAAGAATGAACTAATCCCACAGAGGATTATTACTGGCTATAGGATGGTGATAGACTTCCGGAAACTGAACAAGGCAACCAGGAAAGACCATTATCCTTTGCCGTTTATCGACCAAATGCTAGAAAGGCTATCTAAACACACACACACTTCTGCTTTCTAGATGGTTATTCAAGTTTCTCGCAAATACCTGTTGCACAATCTCATCAGGAGAAAACCACTTTCACCTGCCCCTTCGGTACCTTTGCTTATAGACGTACGCCTTTTGGCTTATGCAATGCACCTGCCACCTTTCAAAGATGTATGATGGCTATATTCTCTGACTTTTGTGAAAAGATTGTTGAGGTTTTCATGGATGATTTCTCCGTTTACGGTTCTTCCTTTGATGATTGCCTCAGCAACCTTGATCGAGTCTTACACAGATGCAAAGATACCAACCTCGTCTTGAACTGGGAGAAGTGCCACTTCATGGTTAATGAAGGCCTCGTCTTAGGACACAAAATCTCTGAGAAAGGCATTGAAGTTGATAAGGCTAAGGTTGATGCAATTGAGAAAATGCCTTGCCCCACAGATATCAGAGGTATACGAAGTTTCCTAGGTCATGCTAGTTTCTATAGAAGGTTCATTAAAGACTTCTCTAAGATTTCTAGGCCTCTTACCAACCTCTTGCAGAAGGATGTTCCTTTTGTTTTTGATGAGGATTGTGAGGAAGCTTTCGAAATACTTAAGAAGGCCTTGATAACCACACCTATTGTTCAACCACCTGATTGGAACTTGCCCTTTGAAATCATGTGTGATGCTAGTGATTATGTTGTTGGTGCTGTTCTAGGACAAAGAGTTGACAAGAAGTTGAATGTTATTCACTACGCTAGTAAAACTCTAGACAGTGCCCAAACAAACTATGCCACTACGGAAAAGGAGTTTTTAGCAGTCGTGTTTGCATGTGAAAAGTTCAGATCTTATATAGTTGACTCCAAAGTCACTATTCACTCTAATCATGCTGCTATTAAGTACCTTATGGAGAAGAAGGACGCTAAGCCTAGGCTAATCAGATGGGTTCTCCTGCTACAGGAATTTGATTTGCACGTTGTTGACCGAAAGGGTGCTGATAAACCTGTAGCTGATAACTTGTCCAGGCTAGAGAATGTCCTTGATGACCCCCGACCTATTGATGACAGCTTTCCTGATGAGCAATTAAATGTCATCCGCACTTCACATAGTGCACCGTGGTATGCTGATTACGCAAACTATATCGTAGCCAAATACATACCACCCAGTTTCACCTACCAGCAAAATAAGAAATTCTTCTTTGATTTGTGACACTACTTTTGGGATGATCCTCACCTTTATAAGGACGGAGTAGATGGTGTTATTAGACGTTGTGTGCCTGAACATGAACAGGGGCAGATCCTGCAGAAGTGTCATTCCAAAGCCTACGGAGGACACCATGCTGGAGATAGAACTGCTCATAAGGTGTTGCAATCAGGTTTCTATTGGCCCACTCTCTTCAAGGATGCCCGTAAGTTTGTCTTGTCTTGTGACGAATGCCAAAGAATAGGGAACATCAGTAAGCGTCAGGAAATGCCTATGAACTATTCACTTGTCACTGAACCATTTGATGTCTGGGGCTTTGATTATATGGGACCCTTCCCGAGTTCCAATGGGTATACTCACATCTTAGTCGATGTTGATTATGTCACTAAGTGGGTAGAATCTATCCCCACTAGAAATGTTGATCATCACACCTCTATTAAGATGCTTAAAGAAGTCATTTTCCCAAGATTTGGAGTCCCTAGATATTTGATGACTGATGGCGGTTCACACTTCATTCATGGTGTTTTCCGCAAGATGCTTGCTAAGTATGATGTCAACCATAGAGTTGCATCTCTTTATCATCCTCAGTCTAGTGGACAAGTGGAGTTGAGTAATAGGCAGATCAAATTGATCTTACAAAAGACTATCAATAGATCTCGAAAGAATTGGTCTAGCAAACTTGACGATGCACTATGGGCTTATAGGACTGCTTATAATAATCCCATGGGCATGTCGCCATATAAAATGGTTTACGGTAAGGCCTATCATTTACCTCTTGAGCTGGAACACAAAGCTTATTGGGCAATCAAAGAGCTCAACTTCGATTTCAAACTTGCCGGTGAGAAGCGGTTGTTTGATATCAGATCGTTAGATGAATGGAGGGCCCATGCATATGAGAATGCCAAGTTGGTCAAGGAAAAGGTTAAGAGATGGCACGATAAAAGAATACAAAAACGAGAGTTCAATGTAGGTGATTATGTCCTGCTATACAATTCTCGCTTAAGATTCTTCGCAGGCAAGCTTCTCTCTAAATGGGAAGGTCCTTACATTGTCGAGGAAGTATATCATTCCGGTGCCATCAAAATAAATAACACGGAAGGTAATTTTCCTAGAGTTGTAAATGGGCAAAGAATCAAGCATTATATCTCTGGTACTCCCATAAATGTTGAGACCAATATCATCAATATCATAACTCCAGAGGAGTACATAAGGGATGTTTATCAGCCTGTTTCAGACCTTGAAAATGAAGAGGTATGTGTTTTGGTAAGTAATTGGACTCCGAAACTTTTCAAGTAGTAAATTTTCTCCGTTTTGGAATTTATGGAAAATTAGAAAAATAAAAAGCAGTCCTGAGAGCGCACGAGGCGTCCACAAGCTTGGTAGCCGCCACCTGCCCCCTGGCGGCGGCTACAGGGCTTGTGGGCACCTCGTGTGCCTCCCGGACTCCGTTTTCTTGCGGAGCACTCCTTCTAGTCCAGAAAAAATCATTATATATATACGCTCGAGTGTTTTGATCTCCGTATCACGCAATTTTCCTCTGTTTTCGTTTCGAGCCTATGTCTGCCGCAGATTTAGAGCAAAGATGTCTCAGGAATCTGTTGGGGAGAATAATCTCCCCCAAGTTCATGAAGAAGTAGATGCTGATCTGAAAAGAGTAGAAGTCACGGAAGCCAGGGACAAAGCTAAGGAGAAAACCCAAGCTAGGGAGGAAGTTCAACCTATGTTCAACATTGAAGACGTTGAAGGAGTATATTTTCTCCAACCCTTCCTCCACGTGTTGTCTCCATCCTTGATTGAACTCTTGAGGTTTTGTGAAACAACTCGTGCTCACAATATTTCCCTTTCTCGTGAAGTTGTTTTGCTGGAAAACCATGTCGCAGATCTCAAAGGTATAAATCAAAGATTGATAGCTCTCTTGGAATCAAAGGCAACAACTCCGCCACCATCACCACCAAAGGAAGACAACTAAGCATTGGTATGGGCAATCCCCTTGGCTTTTGCCAAGCTTGGGGGAGTTGCCCTCGTATCGTATCACCTTTATATCTTTTGCTTTTACCTTTGTTTTAGTTCTTTCCTTTTCAGTTTTTATTTCTTCTCTTAGTGGAATAAGTCTTTAGTGTTTAGTTTGAGTCTTTTGCCTTGTGTCTCCCCCGATGTATTCGAGTTTGCGAGTTATATAATAAAGAGTATCTTAGTCAAGGGCTTTGTTTTGTGCCGTGATCAAAAGTATGAAAAGAACGATAGCATGAAAGATCATGAGATGATCCTATGGAAAGTGATAGCTTCACTTATAACGAGTATGATGATTGAAACTTGTTGAGAATAGACCAACATAGACCCCAGTCATTGTTGCAATTAATAAGAAGTAATAAGGAAAGAGAGGTTCACATATAAATATATCATCTTAGACACTTTTTACAATTGTGAGCACTCACCAAACTATTACATGCTTAGAAGTAGATGTTGGACAAGGAAGACAACATAATGAATTGTGTTTGCTTGGTTCCAAACAATGTTATATGATTAGAGATCCCTTAGCATGTGACGATTGCTTCCACCTCATATTAGCCAAAACTCCTGCACCAAGTAGAGATACTACTTGTGCATCCATAAACCTTCAAACCGGTTTTGCCATGAGAGTCCACCATACCTGCCTATGGATTGAATAAGATCCCTCAAGTAAGTTGTCATCGGTGCAAGCAATAAAAATTGCTCTGTAATATGTATGATCTATTAGTGTGTGGAAAATAAGCTTTATACGACCTTGTGATGAGGAAGACATAAAAGCGACAGACTGCATAATAAAGTTCTTTATCACAGGAGGCCATATAAAGTGACGTTCCTCCGCACTAAGAGGACACGCATCCAAACCTCAAAAGCGCATGACAACCTCTGCTTCCCTCTGCGAAGGGCCTATCTTGTACCTTTACTTTTTGCCCTTGGAAGAGTTATGGTAATCTTCACCAATTCCTTATTTCGCCTTTGTCTTGGCTACCGTCACATGCTAGGGAAAGATCTACATTCATATATCAACTTGGAGATGAGTACTTATGCTTTATTATTGTTGACTTTACCCTTGAGGTAAATGGTTGGGAGGCAAAACTATAAGCCCCTATCTTTCTCTGTGTCGAGCTGAAAATTTGATACCATGAGTACCACGTGAGTTGTAACAATTGTGGAAAACAAAAGAGATGATTGAGTATGTGGGTTTGCTTTACAAGCTCTTATTTGACTCTTTCTGATGTTATGATAAATTGCAATTGCTTCAATGACTATGGACTATTGTTGGCTACTTCTCGGTAAGGTTTTTGTTTCATACTTTGCTTTGTGAAGGAATTGTTACTTTCCCATAAGAATCTTTATGATGTATTGCTGTTCTATGTGTGATTATGATGCCCTCATGTCCGTATTATGTTTTATCGACACCTTCATCCCTAAACATGTGGACATGTTTATGGATCTTGGTTTTCGCTTGAGGACAAGCGAGGTCTAAGCTTGGGGGAGTTGATACGTCCATTTTGCATCATGCTTTAATGTTGATATTTATCGCTTTATGGACTGTTATATTACTTTGTGGTACCATACTTATGCCTTTTCTCTCTTATTTTGCAAGGTTTATTTGAAGATGGAGAATACCGGCAGCTGGAATTCTGGACTGGAAAAGGAGCAAGTCTGAGTCCTCTATTCTGCGCAACTCCAAATGCCCTGAAAATCAACGTGGAATTTTTTGGGAATATATAAAAAAATACTAGGCGGAAGAAGTGCCAGAGGGGAGCTACCAGTGGCCTACAAGCCTGGTAGCCGTCACCTACCCCCTGGCGGCGGCTACAGGGCTTGTGGGCACCCTGGTGGCCCACTGGCCCCCCTCTTTTGCTATATGAAGGGTTTCGTCCGAGAAAAAAAAATTAGGGTGGAGCTTTTTCGTGGATTCTCCGCCGCCACGAGGCGGAACTTGAGCAGAACCAATCTAGAGCTCCGGCAGGACGATCTTGCCGGGGAAGCTTCCCTCCCGGAGGGGGAAATCGTCGCCATCGTCATCACCAACACACCTCTCGTCGGAGGGGAGTCATCTCCATCAACATCTTCATCAGCACCATCTACTCTCCAAACCCTAGTTCATCTCTTGTAACCAATCTCCGTCTCGCGACTCCGATTGGTACTTGTAAGGTTGCTAGTAGTGTTGATTACTCTTTGTAGTTGATGCTAGTTGGATTATTTGGTGGAAGAGTTTATGTTCAGATCCTTGATGCTACTCATTACACCTCTGATCATGATTATGATTATGCTTTGTGAGTAGTTACTTTTGTTCCTGAGTACATGTGATAAGTCTTGCTAATAATAGTCATGTGAATTTGGTATTCGTTCGTTATTTTGATATGATGTATGTTGTCTTTTCCTCTAGTGGTGTTATGTGAACTACGACTACATAACACTTCGCCATATTTGGACCTAGAGGAAGGCATTGGGGAGTAGTAAGTAGATGATGGGTTGCTAGAGTGTCAGAAGCTTAAACCCTAGTCTATGCGTTGCTTCGTAAGGGGCTGATTTGGATCCACTAGTTTAATGCTATGGTTAGACGTTGTCTTAATTCTTCTTCCGTAGTTGCATATGCTTGCGAGGGGGGTTAATCATAAGTGGGATGCTTGTCCAAGTAAGGGCAGTACCCAAGCGTCGGTCCACCCACATATCAAACTATCAAAGTAACGAACGCGAATCACATGAACATGATGAAACTAGCATGACAAATTCCCGTGTGTCCCGAGGAGCGTTTTTTCTCCTATAATACTTTGTTCAGGCTTGTCCCTTGCTACAAAAGGTATTGGGCCACTTTGCTGCACCATTGCTACTCTTGTTACTTGTTACTTTTCACTTGCTACGTTTCACCTCATTACACCATCACTTGTTACCGCTACTTTCAGTGCTTGCAGTTATTACCTTGCTGAAACCATTTATCAGAGCCTTCTGCTCCTCGTTGGGTTTGACACTCTTACTTATCGAAAGGACTACGATTGATCCCTTATACTTGTGGGTCATCAGTAGCCTGCCCTCGGAATTACTTCTAGAAGACCTTATCTGAGGGTTGTCGCTTGGCGCTAGGGTATGGTCGGATGGCTGACGTTCGGAGCTAGGATTAGGCAAAACCCCGCGGGGTTTAGAAGGGTTTTGAGCTGGTCAACGGGGTTTCAAAGGCTTTGACTGAGCATAAATAATTTAAAAAATCGAAAAAATATGAAACCTTCGCCATTCGTCGTTTTATAGGACACACTAACGAAGAAAAATACTAAACTTGGTATACATACATTTAGGGAAAAAACCTAGCTAGGAGGATCGAGGTAAAATGAGTACCATTAATTAAAAAAATCAGAAAAATATAAAACCTGCGCACAATGTTGTCTTGTGTGACATGTTACCAACCAAAAATCATAAACTTTGTCTATGGACATTTTCATGAAAAAACCTTCACACATATGAGCTATCATGTACAACGTTTCATAGAGACCAAGGAGAGGAGGTAGGGTTTCCCTTCGGTTTTTGAAAATTAAAAAAAAAATCACCAAAGCTTGATTTCAAAGTGAATAAGAAGGATCTGAACTTAGTTTTCCATTTTCATATTGTAAACGTGTTTTTAATGGTTTTTCTATTAAAGTATATTTTTTTGGAAAATATGTACAAATAGAAAGATTAATTCAATAAATAGTGATTCTTAGAATCTACACTATATAGATTGATTTGGTGTTAATAAAAAATATTTGGCTCATTTGGAGTAGGTTCAAGAAAACTTGATTACAAATGGGGTTGTTTACCCTAGCTTGGGAGCTCATTTGAAGCACATTTCTCATGACTACAAGTATTGTAGATGCAAAAGAGATCAGATTGATCACCTAACGTTCATAATAGTTCAGCAAACTGTGCAACTCACACCACAGGGGAATGGACTGAAGTGTTGGTTCAAATTCACAGTTTGCCTCACTAGTTCAAATTCAAAGTTTACATATAGAATTATTACACCTTACAAGTTTTCACAGTACTTCAAATTGACGACAAAATCCTTATTACAAATCTTTAAAGTTCAAAGTTTATGACTTACATTCAAGTTCAAATTTAAATCTTTGCCTTGCTCCTTGTGTTCTCGGATGGGTTAACCATCTTGCTTCTGGTTTCCCTAGATGGGATATTTTGTGTTTTTGAAAGCTTTGTCTTGTTGCTTCTGATCTTCACTTCTGGTGGTGGCGGTTTTGTTGAGCTTTGACTGATCAAGCAAGTGATGACCTGTTGACGGTCATCTGTGGGCTCACTAATCTTTAAAGGAACTTCAGACAAAATAACTTCCTCCTCTCTTATAGCTTCAAAACCTTCGTAAGCCATAGTTTCAAATTCCGCATCAGATGATGGTTCAACCGAAGTTTCTTCCTCTCTAGGTCTTTTCTGTCTTGTGCCTCTAATTATCCTAGAGCTGGGTCAAACAGAAATAAGCTTAGCCATCGATAAAAAAGAGAACAAATGCAAAAAAGCACACATACCAAGCTGCTACTTCAGTTGCTTCATTCTCTAAACTTGGTGCATTATCCTCTAAACTTGCTGCATTCTCCTCTGCTGCTGACTGCTCCTCTGCATTTGTTGCTGCCCATTGTTCCTCTTCTCCAAATTATGCATCAACTGGATTGTTACAACGCCTAGCAATATGCCCTAAGATACCACACCTTTTGCACTTACGCTGTTATTTTACACGACCCTCTTCACCAGGTCTTATCCAGTTTTTCCTTGGTCTTCCTGGTGGTCTAGTCAGTACAGGAGAATGGAGTTTGAACCCTGGGTCTACTATGTTCCATTGGTATTTTCCCAAGAGTGCAGGCACATTTTCAGCATAAGCAACCCTAAATTTGTCAACACAGAAATATTCAGAGCAATACTGATCAACTTCACCATCTTCACCTCCAATAACAGTCATGAGATGTAGGGCATGTATGCACGGCTTCCCGTGGATCTGCCATTGCCTACAGCTGCATTCATTGGTTGCAAGGTTCACTCGATATCTCCATTCCATATTTTTACTGCCAGTGTATGCCACCTCAGCCTCGTATGTCGACGGTCGAATGCATTTCATTCTTAGTCCTCTTGGCTTGGCATGCAATGCCTTAATCAGAGATGGGAGCATAAGATGGCCAACATATTGTGTTTCTGCAGTTCTTTTATGAAGAGCCATCTTTACCATGATCATCTGCCTGATCTTATCAAATGCTTGCCACAACAAAAGCCCTTTCACTGACTTGAACTTTGCATTGGAACACTGAGCGAGGTTATTGGTCACATAGTCTACTTTGCAGATTTCATTGAATTTGCTTCTTGACCACAGCTTTCCATGATGTTCATCCATGTACTTCTTCACCAAAGGATTATGAGCATACAACACTCTCAAATGGTGCTCATGCTTCCTCAAGCTGCATGTGTATGATGCTGGCCATATATTCTCATCATAAACTTTGCCTTTGAATTTCTTTTTAAAATTCTGCGCTAGGTGTCGCATACATTCCCTATGTTCCACTCCAGGGAATACAATTTCTACTGCAGTTTCTAAGCCCTTGCAAGCATCTGTGTGTATAACTAAACCTGAGGGTGTACCTATAATGTTGCGCAATTGCTGCAGAAACCAGACCCAACTCTCCTCATTCTCTACCTCCAACACACCAAATGCAACTGGGAATAGCCAGTTGTGTCCATCAACTGCAGAAGCTGCTGCTAGCTAGCCTCTCCATCTTCCATTCAAAGCAGTCGCATCGACACCCAAATAGGGCCTACAACCATTCAGAAACCCCTGCCAGCAAGCCTTGAAACAAACAAAAGCCCTCCTGAAGCACTCCTTCTCCATTGTATTCCCTTTTAATTTGTACTTAACTGTATGCTTGTCAATCTCTAGAACACTCTGTGGACTAGCCGTCTCCACTTCAGCTTTGAAGGTGTAAAGAAACTGAAAACTCTCATTCCATGGACCATTAATCCTACCACGAGCCCTTTCCTTAGCATAGAAAATCTTCATGTATTGTACATTAATCTTGTACTTCTCAAATAGCTTCCCATGGAGTGTTGTTGGACCAACTGCTGGTGTTTCCCTCACCCAATCCAAGATTGCATGTGCCACCCACCTAGTCTTTGCAAGCTTATATTTGTCCTTTCCCCCTCCCCTCAAGGTGGGCAAGTGTGCCCATGTGGGTTGCTTTTTATTTGAAACAAAATGAAAAATGATGTCGAATACAATTAAGAAACAATACACATGATCTGAATATAGAATGGATAAATAATCTGATAACAATATTCAGTTGTAATACCTGAATCAATTTGTTCTTTCGCATAGTGGATGCATGCAACCTCCACCTACACCTATCATAAGGGCAATGAACAGTGAATCTTCCTGGCTCACTCCTATCAACCTCATAAGAGTTTTCAGTGAGAATAAAATATGTAGTCACTGCATTACGACAGACCACCATCGATTCGAATACGGTTCCTGGAGTAAGGTCAGGATTCTCCTTGTTCCACTCATTTGTTGGCATGTCCTCACCATCATATTCTTGTAAAACTAAGGAGTTGATGTTCTCCTCCCTCTCTTCATCATCAGTGTCATCAAATCTAGCACGACTGCTAGGCTCCTCTGCATATTCATCTTCCACTGCATGTTGACTGACTCTATCTACCAGTTCAGGGAATATAATCTCATCCTCATCATCATGTCGAGGCACTTCCTCGTCAGGCTCTGCATCTACTTCTACATCACGTGGAGAAGGGAGAGGAGAAGTGGCAGAATTAGCGGCAGCCGACATGTTGTGGCTTTCAGAACCACTAGGTTTACTTGGTCTCGACCTACAAGGAGTGCGAGGACGCTCGCTATTAGCAGAGACAGATGATGTCTGAACACCCTTCGGGATACGTTGTTTGCGTGCCTGAAGCACACCGATATGGATTTTACCGAAACGGCTGTTAGCAATCAAACTAAATAGCAATCCCAGATGCTCATCACAAGTTAATGGGAGAAATCTCTGCTCGGTACTGTTGAAATATCTCAGTTCAACAACATCGGCAGGGCTCCACGGATACTCACAACAGAGTGCCTCGCGGAAATCTCTGAACGAAACGGTGGTTTCTACCACTTTAGGATAGAAAAATCCAGAAATCACACAGGTTTAGTTCCACGCAGCTCGCTAGTTTCCATTCTAACCGCCAGCTGAAAAGCAAGTGCAGGATCAACCCTATTCGATTGAAATAAGATAAAGGGCGAAGTAGGCCTAAAATTTTCAGATAAATTGCGTTGATTCACGCCAACGGTGGTCAAATACAACCTAATTTACGGATCTCCTAATCAATTTGAGAGGAAAACGATGCTTACCCAGGTGGAATCCATGAATTATCAGCCTCTGATTCAACCCAATCATCTTCACGGCCGATGGGCCGGACGGGGTGCACCCCCGACATCGCTTCCTAATCCTAGATGGGGAGAGAGGGTAGATGCGGCGGAGGCGGCAAGAGTGCGGCGGAGGCGGCACGACGGCGGCAGAGGCGGCACGACGGCGACGGAGGGGGCGGCGCGGAAGCGACTGGATCTGAGTCAGGTTATAGTGAGTGTCAGTTTCGCGGCCCCACTGGTTACCACGTAACGGTCAAAATGTGGACTCCGCCCTATGCGGACCCACTAGTCAGAGTTAACGGTCAAGCCATTGACCCGACGACAACGTCCGCTGTGACCAGTTCTGAGGGTTTCGGGCAAGGTTGTGGGGAAAAAGTGTGAAAAAGTTAAGAGCGTGGGGATGAATGAGTAAAACTAACGAACCAGGGGCACAGAAATAAAAATCCCATCTTTTTTATGTTCGGTACCACCATTTATTTTAGGTGCGATGTTTATTATTGGATGATCTACGTGCATAGCTTTGTATTGATTTGAGATTCCAGATATGAGGTCTGTGGATGCACGGGGCGAAATATAAGGAATCGTCCGGATACATCTACGGACGTACCCGTGCATGTCCACACGTGTATAGGAGGTCGGATTTGCTCAGTACAGTTGTAGATGTTGTAAGAGCTACGTGAATTTTTTATGAAGCATTCCACAAATTATCTTCTCCATCGGGTGTGGGCCCCAACCGCTAATTCTAAAGCAACTGGTTTGATCCACGTCTAATCAATTACGTCAAAACTGCCCATAGCTCTAGCATTGCTCTACACGGAGTCCCGAGTGGGTCGATCGCCGACCCGTTGGTATCGATACCACGGCCTCACGGTTACGAAGCAGAGATCGAGCACATATTTCCTTTCCGCCAGCGGATCTAGCATGAGCATCAACCGCTTCGACTATGTGCCACGTGTCACCATGGCCCACGTTTTCCTCTCGATCTTATCCTGTCGAGAGAACTTGAAGCTTCATCCTTGTGACATCCTCGACTTTTGCTACAGTAATTATTGTAATTAAGCTACAGTGATCACCCGCTAATGATGCCACGTCACCGCTAACTATATCAATGTTCTCGTGATGGTTGAAACCGAATCATAGTTCGAAGCTTCGGGATTAAGTCAAACGTGAAAAGATCTTCGTGTTGTTGAGATAACAACGTCGGGGAGTTGTAAATATTCCCTAACAGATTATAATATCAAGTCGGGTACTTTTGGAATCGTTGATGATCCCGATATATTAATAAAGGGGCTTCAACAAAATAAGTAAAGAGATATAGTAAATGAAGATAAATAAACAAAAGAAAGGGCTAAAAGTATAAATAATAAACGACGAAAGAAAAGTAAATAAGAATAGAATAAAGAAAAAGGGATTAGAATAAGAAATAATAGAAAGGAGGAAACAAAACAAAACAAATCAAAAAAAAAAGGAAAACCGACCGGCCCAACTGGGCCAAAAGGCCCAGCCGGCCACCCACCCCTCATCCCGCAAACCCTAGCCCTCCTGGGCGCCACCCCCCCTTTCCCACGCCGCCGCCAGCCTCCCCCTCGTGGGCCCCCCCCACCGACAGCGCCACCTTCCCCCACTCCCTCGTCTCGGCCCCCCACCCCACGAGAGACACCCATCCCTCCCCTGCCGAGCGACCCACCTCCCTCCCCACAATCCATCCCTCCTCCCGTGGCCTCCTCGCCCCAGATCTCCACCTCGCCCCCTCCCTCGGCCGGCGGCCTCCCCTGCCTCCCGCCGGCGAGCTCCCCCGCCGGCCCCCTCCCTCCATCCTCTCCACCGCCTCCTCCTACCCCGGCGGTCCCCCCCTCTCACGGCCACCTCCTCCTGCCGGTGGCCTCTCCCCCGGCGGCCTCTCCTTCTCCCGGCCGGCGAGCCCCCACCTCCACCGCGCCGGCCAGCCCCTCGGCCTCCACACCACCGGCAGGGGGCCCCGGCTGCCTCGGCCTCCACCGGCCGGCCTCCCTCGGCCCCTTCACCACGCCGGCGAGTCCCTCCCCCACCGGGCCTCCCCTACGTCATCACCTCGCCGAATCCGACCGGTTCCCCATCGCCGGCGCGTCACCACCATCGTCACCGTCACCGTCACCGCCTCCACGCCGTCTCCACCGTCACCTTCGTGCGAACTCCGGCTTCACCGGGCCGTCACGTCACCGTCGGTGAGCCCCTCCTCGGGCTCCTCCCACCTTGTCGTTCTCCTCGACGTCCCGGTTCCGTTCCGGCAAACGGGGCCTCGATCCGTCGACGGTGGACTCCGGTAGGAGGATTTGAGTGTTTGGTTCCTCTAGGTTGTGTTAGCAGAGAGAGTTCTCTGTGTGTTAACAGAGAGAGAGATGAGTGTTGAGAGCTTTTGAGAGAAAAGAAATAAAATCAAATGTTGTATTCCGTATGTATGTATGTATGTATTCGATACCCGTATTATGTATGTGTTTGCGTATATAGGCATGTGGAGAGATACGACATTTGTATGGTTATTTATTTGTGATTAAAATGTGTAAATGGCCTAGGGTCACTTACCGGTGGGGCCAATGCACCCGCTGTCTATGACAGGGAGGCCCCACGCGAGAGTTAATAAAAATAATAAAAATAATGTTTTATTAAATCAATAAATAGATATATTAGTTAAATTAATCAATTAACATAATTAGAGTATGACACGTGGGTCCCTCGTTGAATTAATCTGATTGATAAATATTTAATCTTAATAAAAACTTGTGCCTATGACGTTCGGGGCCCGCTGGTCAGTTGACCGGTCAAACGTTGATGTCAGCCTGACATCGCGATGATGTCATAATAGGATTTTATTAAATCTTTCAAATCTGTTTTTAATTCCTAAATAATTAATAAAACTTTGAAAATTAATATTAAATAATCCGTAAGTCAGATCAAAATATTTTCAACATGAAAGTTGATCAGCAAAGCGAGACGAACCCGGATACACGGTCTGTTCGTGTGTCACGCGTCCCTAGCATAGCAAACATGGAACTTTTCCTTCGTTTCCAGTATAACCGGTAGTAGCCCGAGACCCGGAAAATATCGTCAGATATTCTTCCGACCCGTCTATGACGGATGTTGCTGCGTTAGCTCATGTCTAGCCTGCATATTTCCATGTCATGCCTTGTGTTGCATTGGTGCTTTATTTATTGTTTCTTCCCTCTCTTCTTACCGGTAGACCCCGAGACTGACGCTGCTGCCGGGTACATCTACGACCCTGCCGATCAGTCCTTTGCCGCAGAGCAGCAAGGCAAGCAAACTCCCCTTGATCATTCCTATATTGCCTATGTCTTTCTTCCTACTGCTTGCATTAGTATTTTGCTACTGTTGTAGTTAGCTCCTATATCTGATGCATAGCCTGTTTTTGATGAACTTCTACTTTCAGTCCTGTACCTTTAATCTGCTTAGTATAGGTGGAGCAGTCATCCCCTCTGACCCCGTAGATCAGTTGCCCCGCTTGTTTTCAAATCTCGATCTCTGATCGACGAGCCAGACCCGACACAACACATTCACCCCCCTTTTGTTGTACGACGCTACAGAGATACTATCGGGTACCGAGGGTGACACCTCGCTAAGTACTCCTGATGATATCTCTGTAGTATAGCTAGTCGGTCGTGGTTATCGAGGGTGATTCCTCTTTCACCATTCCCGATGACGTCTCTGTCGTGCCACCCCGCGAGTGTGGGACCCCCGAGGGTGATTCCTCTAAGCCCACCTTGACGGGTACATCGTTCGGAGTCCAACGAGGGTGATACCTCGGATTCCCCCGATGTTACAACCACACAGTTACTCGACCATGTTACTGGGATCATTGGTGATTAGTTGTAAGACGGGTGGTTTCCCGCGAGACTGTGTTGCTGGCCTAATTAAAATGTTAATGGATTTGGGTATTTGATCTGGGTTGGTCGGAGACCTTTTCGCACTAACCGGCTACGCGGGAAGAATTATGGGTACTCGGCGTCGCGGTATCAGCCGAAGCTTTTCAGATGCCAGCAGTGTAGCGGCGCGCGCCCGAGTGGTCCCGAGATGCATCACGCTTGTGATTAAGGGATGCTAGGACTGACGTCGGCCGCCCACGCCACGTGCAGGAGCATGAAGGGGAACTGGGCCCACGAACCCTTTGTGCTTAGGTTTTAGACCGGCGGGCTGGCCTCTCTGATTAGTCTTAGGTGGGGCTGCGACGTGTCGATATTCCGAGGCCGGGCAGGACCCAGAAAAGTATGTCCGGCCAGAGTGTTATCGAGCGTGACGGGACATGTGGTGCACCCCTGCAGGGATGAAAATTAACTATTCGGATAGCCGTGTCCACGGTTACATGACGACTTGGAGTTGTGCCCCGATCTTATACAACTACAATTGTTACTTAACTGGAATTAGTTTGCCTCGGGATTGCTTCCTCGCAGGGAGTCGAGGGAGGATCTTTAGGCGTGACCTCACTTTATTATTGCTGCAACAATATGACTATTAATGTGTTACCCCCCTGTTCTACTCTCGTCTATTGCTGCAAGACCCTGAAGATGCTAGTCTTCGATAGGACTAGGCCTTCTCTCTCTATTCTCGCTTTGCTGCAGTCAGTCCACATATAACCCCCTTCTTTGATACTGATGCATAATTAGAATAGTTCTGATGTAAGACTTGCGAGTACTTTGGATGAGTACTCACCGCTGCTTTGCTCCCCCCTTGTCCCCTTGATCCGTTTGCTGCGACCAGATGATGAAGCCCAGGAGATGGAGGTCCCCGCCGCCGACGACTGCTACCCCGACGGTGCCTACTACTACGTGGAGGCCGCTGATGATCAGGAGTAGTTAGGAGGTTCCCAGGCAGGAGGCCTCGCCTCGTTCGATCGTTGTATCTTTTGTGCTAGCCTTCTCTAAGGTACCCCATGTTGTTTTATGTCTGTACTCAGATATTGTTGCTTCCGCTGACTCGTGTGCTTATCGAGCTTTCGTATTCTAGCCCTCGAGGCCCCTGGCTTGTAATATGAAGTTGATGTTATTTTATTTGTGTCTAGAGTTGTGTTGTGATATCTTCCCGTGAGTCCTTGGGTTTGATCGTACGCATTTGCGTGTATGTTTAGCGTACGATTAAGCCGAGGGTGTCACAAGTTGGTATCAGAGCCAACTGCCTGTAGGTAGCCCCCTTTCCAACTCCTTGGCCGAAGTTGAGTCTAGTGTTTGAAAAACTTTACTAACACTGATGTTGTGGCTTACGGGCCCACATCTCAATTGGGTGGTATTAGTATCTTTTACTCCTTTTCTATACTCTGGGCTCTACTTCCTCTTCTCTTTCGGGTCAAAGATTTTACTAACTCTAACATTAGGTTCTCGAATCACATCAATCCGGAGCGCTGGACTATCTACTCTTTTTCTCCTGAATATGTATTACACACACTGTCATTGACATCCGTCAATCTTATTTTCAGATGCGTCCCGCAAGACAGCACGTGCGCCTGACACAGGCCACCGAGACGACTGGGTTCCTGGCCATTTTGGTCGATCTCCTGACCAGGCTGGGATATCGCTGGTACCCCGAGTACACTGTGTTCGAGGATTTCCGCGAGTACAACCAGTGCCAGTACCAGGCTGAGGTTCGCATCTTCGACCATAGGGGCGGCGAGACCCTCGAGCGCCACGTGTTCTGTGGTATTGGAGTGTCGGTCGAGATGGCCGTCCATGATGCGGCCTACATCGCCATCACCCGTCTCCGTGGAGCGTACCCTCCCCTGGAGGAGAGCCCTTTCAGATACATCCCGCATGCTCCTGCTGGGAATGAGACTGGATCTGATCTCACTGCCTACGCTTCTGACGTTCGGGAGCGCAACGACCGTTCCTACGTCGCTGTCTGCGCCCCCTACGTGACGCGTCGGTATGACGCGCGGATTCTGGTGCAGTACACTGAGGCAATGGATCGTGCTTACCGAGCTCTGACTGTGGAGTTGTATGCTACGCGCGCTCGTCTTTACGACGCGTTGACAGAGCTGCAGCCATCACACCGTCCGAGGGTTCCACCTATGCGCATTCGCGAGCCGAGCAGGACAGAGCTACCATCAGCTCTCGAGTGGACTGATGTTGGGGGTAGAACCCCTGCACTTGGACCTCAGTTGCTCGACTGGATGCGGTACCCTCACCAGAGTCACAACGGGACACAGGGTCCTGTCCCTACCTTCTATCACCGCCAGCTACCAGGATTCGATCGTCCTCTCCGACGTTGATGTAGCCTTATCGCTACATCTCGTTGTGGTACTCTTCCACCGCGTGCCTGCGCGCCGCCTAGTGAGTCCAGGGTATCGTCAAATGCGTCCGGGCTATCGCCAAATTTCGAGTTTTTAATCGTTAGTCTGTAATCGAACTTATGTATGGGTCTGTATGTCGAACTCAACTACTATGGAGTATCTATCGCATTTCCCTTTCATTATGCTTGATTACTTCATGAATGCGTGCGATGCCTTTGCTATTACTTTAAGCTAAACTACCCCTGCTAAATATTTAACAGGATGGTTAGACCAGTTGGCCGTCCGCGTGGCCCTGCCAACGATGCACCACCCCCGCCTCCTGAGTATATGGCGGGGATGATCCAATAGTTTGAGCTGAACCGCCAATTTATGCAAGGGCTCATGGATCAGTTCCAAAGGCC
The DNA here is from genome assembly GCF_904849725.1 of Hordeum vulgare subsp. vulgare. Lineage (NCBI taxonomy): Eukaryota > Viridiplantae > Streptophyta > Magnoliopsida > Poales > Poaceae > Hordeum > Hordeum vulgare. The sequence continues at coordinate 585,316,186 of NC_058520.1, read as the reverse complement.
GAACATGAACCAACCACAAGGCATGACACTGCAAGACTTCTGCCGTCTCAACCCTGCGATCTACCGCAGCTCAATTCAGCCTCTAGATGCTGATGACTGGCTCCGTGACATTTCCTATGAGCTGGAGTCTGCCAATGTGCCCCTGGCGAGCTATGTCAACTTTGCCGCCTACTTTCTGAAGGGTCCCGCTGCTCAATGGTGGGACAGCCACAGGCGCTCTCAGCCCGATGGAACTATCATCACTTGGGTAGAGTTCAAGGCTGCTTTCCGTGCTCGATACATTCCCCAGGGAATCATGGATCGGAAGAAGCGTGAGTTCCGCAACTTGGTCCAGGGCAACAAGACTGTGGATGCTTATCAGCGGGAATTTCTGGAATTATCTCGCTATGCTGAAGAAGACATTGCGACTGATGCACGCAGGCAGGAGAAGTTCCGTGAAGGCCTCCACCCTGATATCAAGCTGACACTCCTCGTTCAGGACTATGCTGATTTCGCCACCCTCGTGAACAAGGCTATTCAGGTTGAGACTGGTCTGCAGGAATACAAAGATAGCAGCAAGCGTAACCGTGACATGGGCTCATCTTCGGGCTCATCTGCACAGAAGCGGAAGATCTGGATTCCCAACAACATGTACCATGCACCTGCTCCTACTCCGAGGCCGTCCTATGCTGCACCTCGCCTGCCTCCTCCACCACCTAGGCAGCCGAGGCTTCCAGCTCCACCGCCTCGAGTTCCTCCTTCCCGTCCTGAGGATGGGCTGTGCTTCAAGTGTGGCCGTCCAGGTCACCGTGCTAGAGACTGCAGGCAGAATCAGAATCAGCTGGCACTTCCCGCAACCGGCCGTGGCAACAACCAGAACCGCAACTTCAACACTAAGCCTGCTTATGTTCGTGGTCAGGCCAACAACATTGATATGGGTCAAGCTCAAGACCAGCCTGCTACCGTGATGGGTACACTTCTCGTTAACTCAGTACCTGCTTCTGTATTGTTTGATACAGGAGCATCACATTCCTTTATGTCGGAAAATTTTGCATACATGCATGACATTAGGAGCGAAGAGATGAACATCCCGATAGTGGTAAACACCCCTGGGGGCGAATGCTGAACCTCTGTGGTTTGCCCCCATTTTCCAGTTGAAATTGAAGGATTAGAATTCCTTGCCAACCCCATCCTACTAAAGTCATCCAACATTGATCTCATATTGGGGATGGACTGGTTGAAAGCTCATACGGCATCGATCGTTTGTGCCACCAAGACCGTCCACCTCCTACACCCTTCAGATGAACTAGTAAGCTACCATGCTCATCTCGTCCCTAATGCTGAGGCACGGCTGTATGCTTTGAATGCATTAAATGCGTCGCCTCTTGAAGGGATTGAAAACATACCAGTGGTCCGAGAATTTCAAGATGTCTTTCCAGAAGAACTTCCGGGGATTCCCCCTGCTCGAGCTGTCGAGTTTGTCATTGACTTGGTACCCGGTACCACTCCTATTGCCAAGCGTCCTTATAAAATGCCACCACATGAACTCCTTGAACTTAAGCAAGAAATTGACAACTCGCTCCGTCTGGGTTTCATCCGTCCGAGTTCCTCTGCTTGGGGAGCACCTTCTCTCTTTGTTAAGAAGAAGGATGGGACAAATCGATTGGTTCAAGACTATCGTCCTATCAACCAGGCCACTATTCAAAACAAATATCCTCTCCCTCGGATAAATGATTTGTATGATCAACTTGCTGGTTCCACCGTTTTCTCTAAGCTCGACTTGAGATTGGGATACCACCAGATCCGTGTTCGCAAGGAGGATATTCCAAAGACCGCCTTTGTTACTCGATATGGATCATACGAGTACACCGTCATGTCCTTCGGCTTAACCAATGCACCGGCAACCTTCTCTCGACTGATGAATTATATATTCATGGATTACCTCGACAAATTTGTCGTGGTATATCTGGATGATATTCTGGTGTTTTCGAAGAACAAAGAAGAGCATGCTGAACATCTTCGTCTTGTACTGGATAAGCTTCGGGAGCATAAACTCTATGCGAAGTATTCCAAATGTGAGTTTTGGCTAGACGAAGTGACTTACCTTGGTCATGTGATTTCCAAGGATGGTATTGCGGTCAACCCCGAACGAATTCAAGCTATTCTTGACTGGACTCCCCCGAATAATGTCAAGCAAGTCAGAAGTTTTCTCGGACTCGCCAGCTATTGCTGTCGATTCGTCGAGAACTTCTCCAAGATTGCGAAGCCCTTAACCAACCTGCTTCACAAAGGTGTTAAGTATGAATGGACTGATAAATGTCAGGAAAGTTTCCAAGCGCTCAAGGACAAACTGACGTCCGCTCCAGTACTTGCTCCTCCAGATACGAAAAGGGATTTCGTCATATACTGTGATGCTTCTCGTCAAGGAATAGGTTGTGTCCTAATGCAGGATCGCAAGGTGATCGCTTATGCTTCACGTCAACTGCGTGCTCATGAAGAGAACTACCCAGTTCATGATCTCGAGCTTGCCGCAGTCATTCATGCATTGAAGGAATGGCGACAATACCTTGTCGGTAGTCACTGTGAAATCTACACCGACCATCAAAGTTTGAAGTACTTGTTCACCCAACCGGAGCTGAACCTGCGTCAACAAAGATGGATGGAGCGTATAGCAGATTTTGACAGTAGTATATCATATACCCCTGGCAAGGCTAATGTAATGGCTGATGCCTTAAGTCGCAAGTCATACTGCAACCACCTCCAGGTTCATCAGGTTCACGATCGTCTGCAAGAGGAATTCCGTAAGCTGAACCTCCACATTGTTCCTCAGGGTTACCTTGTTCAGCCTCCTGAAGAGTATCAAAAGATGAACCTCCGTGTTGTTAATCGGGGTTCCCTCAGTAACCTAGTGGTTGAACCAGATCTTGTGAGCTCCATAAAGAATCTGCAAAACTTTGACGATGATGTCGACAGGATTAAGAGCTATATTGCGAAGGGTAAACCCTCCTTTTTCACTGTTGATGAAGGTGGCGTCTTGTATTTCAAGGGTCGCCTATTCGTCCCAAATAAGAAGGAAAATCTCAGGATGACTGGGAAGGTGATGGAAGAAGCTCATGACACACCATTGTCTATTCACCCGGGTAGTACCAAGATGTACCAAGACATCCGGCAGAGATTCTGGTGGCCCAATATGAAACAAGACATTGCACGCTATGTGGCAGAATGTGATATATGCCGGCGTATCAAAGCAGAACACCAAAAGCCTGCTGGAACTCTGCAACCTATCTCTATTCCCGAGTGGAAATGGGACCATGTTGAAATGGACTTCGTCACTGGTTTTCCCAGGTCTCAGAAAGGTAATGATGCTATTCTTGTCGTCATTGATCGACTGTCCAAAGTTGCACATTTCCTGACCGTCAAGGAAACGATTAATGCTAGTCAACTGGCAGATCTTTATATGTCAAGAGTTGTTTCACTTCACGGTATTCCGTTGGTAATCAGTTTGGACCGTGGCAGCTTGTTCACTTCAAAATTCTGGGAAAGTTTTCAGAAGGCTATGGGGACTCATCTGTCCTTCAGCACGGCATTTCATCCTCAATCCCAGGGACAAGTTGAACGAGTCAACCAAATTCTCGAGGACATGCTTCGAGCTTGTGTCATTTCTTTTGGTAAGAAATGGGAGGAATCTCTCCCGTATGCCGAGTTCTCTTACAACAATAGCTATCAAGCTAGTCTGAAGATGGCCCCTTTCGAAGTATTGTATGGGCGAAGGTGTCGGACTCCTCTGAATTGGTCAGAAACTGGGGAACGATCACTCTTCGGTCCGGATATTATTCAACATGCCGAAGATCAAGTCCGCATTATTCATGAGAATCTGAAGGCTGCTCAGTCTCGTCAGAAGAGTCAGTATGACCGTCATCATCAAGATATGGTCTATCACCCTGGCGAAAAGGCTTATCTTCGTGTCACACCAATGAGAGGTGCACACCGTTTCGGAATCAAGGGCAAGTTAGCTCCTCGTTATATTGGTCCCTTCACTGTTCTCGAAAGGCGTGGAAGAGTGGCTTATCAATTAGGACTGCCGGCGAACCTTTCTCAGGTTCACGATGTCTTCCATGTGTCTCAGCTCCGTCGCTGCTTCAAGGACCCTATTCGAGCAGTGGATCACGATATGCTTGAACTACAACAAGACCTCTCTTATAAAGAGCATCCGGTCCGCATTCTCGACCAAGCTGAACGTAAGACTCGTCGCAAGGTCACCAAGTTCCTTAAGGTGCAGTGGTCAAATCACTCTGAAGATGAAGCCACTTGGGAACGCGAGGATCACCTTCGTGATGAATACCCCGGACTCTTTCCCTCTACCTCTTAATTCTCGGGACGAGAATTCTTGTTAGTAGGGGAGAATTGTGACATCCTCGACTTTTGCTACAGTAATTATTGTAATTAAGCTACAGTGATCACCCGCTAATGATGCCACGTCACCGCTAACTATATCAATGTTCTCGTGATGGTTGAAACCGAATCATAGTTCGAAGCTTCGGGATTAAGTCAAACGTGAAAAGATCTTCGTGTTGTTGAGATAACAACGTCGGGGAGTTGTAAAGATTCCCTAACAGATTATAATATCAAGTCGGGTACTTTTGGAATCGTTGATGATCCCGATATATTAAGAAAGGGGCTTCAACAAAATAAGTAAAGAGATATAGTAAATGAAGATAAATAAACAAAAGAAAGGGCTAAAAGTATAAATAATAAACGATGAAAGAAAAGTAAATAAGAATAGAATAAAGAAAAAGGGATTAGAATAAGAAATAATAGAAAGGAGGAAACAAAACAAAACAAATCAAAAAAAAAGGAAAACCGAGCGGCCCAACTGGGCCAAAAGGCCCAGCCGGCCACCCACCCCTCATCCCGCAAACCCTAGCCCTCCTGGGCGCCACCCCCCCTTTCCCACGCCGCCGCCAGCCTCCCCCTCGTGGGCCCCCCCCCCACCGACAGCGCCACCTTCCCCCACTCCCTCGTCTCGGCCCCCCCACCCCACGAGAGACACCCATCCCTCCCCTGCCGAGCGACCCACCTCCCTCCCCACGATCCCTCCCTCCTCCCGTGGCCTCCTCGCCCCAGATCTCCACCTCGCCCCCTCCCTCGGCCGGCGGCCTCCCCTGCCTCCCGCCGGCGAGCTCCCCCGCCGGCCCCCTCCCTCCATCCTCTCCACCGCCTCCTCCTACCCCGGCGGTCCCCCCCTCTCACGGCCACCTCCTCCTGCCGGTGGCCTCTCCCCCGGCGGCCTCTCCTTCTCCCGGCCGGCGAGCCCCCACCTCCACCGCGCCGGCCAGCCCCTCGGCCTCCACACCACCGGCAGGGGGCCCCGGCTGCCTCGGCCTCCACACCACCGGCAGGGGGCCCCGGCTGCCTCGGCCTCCACCGGCCGGCCTCCCTCGGCCCCTTCACCACGCCGGCGAGTCCCTCCCCCACCGGGCCTCCCCTACGTCATCACCTCGCCGGATCCGACCGGTTCCCCCTCGCCGGCGCGTCACCACCATCGTCACCGTCACCGTCACCGCCTCCACGCCGTCTCCACCGTCACCTTCGTGCGAACTCCGGCTTCACCAGGCCGTCACGTCACCGTCGGTGAGCCCCTCCTCGGGCTCCTCCCACCTTGTCGTTCTCCTCGACATCCCGGTTCCGTTCCGGCAAACGGGGCCTCGATCCGTCGACGGTGGACTCCGGTAGGAGGATTTGAGTGTTTGGTTCCTCTAGGTTGTGTTAGCAGAGAGAGTTCTCTGTCTGTTAACAGAGAGAGAGATGAGTGTTGAGAGCTTTTGAGAGAAAAGAAATAAAATCAAATGTTGTATTCCGTATGTATGTATGTATGTATTCGATACCCGTATTATGTATGTGTTTGCGTATATAGGCATGTGGAGAGATACGACATTTGTATGGTTATTTATTTGTGATTAAAATGTGTAAATGGCCTAGGGTCACTTACCGGTGGGGCCAATGCACCCGCTGTCTATGACAGGGAGGCCCCACGCGAGAGTTAATAAAAATAATAAAAATAATGTTTTATTAAATCAATAAATAGATATATTAGTTAAATTAATCAATTAACATAATTAGAGTATGACACGTGGGTCCCTCGTTGAATTAATCTGATTGATAAATATTTAATCTTAATAAAAACTTGTGCCTATGACGTTCGGGGCCCGCTGGTCAGTTGACCGGTCAAACGTTGATGTCAGCCTGACATCGCGATGATGTCATAATAGGATTTTATTAAATCTTTCAAATCTGTTTTTAATTCCTAAATAATTAATAAAACTTTGAAAATTAATATTAAATAATCCGTAAGTCAGATCAAAATATTTTCAACATGAAAGTTGATCAGCAAAGCGAGACGAACCCGGATACACGGTCTGTTCGTGTGTCACGCGTCCCTAGCATAGCAAACATGGAACTTTTCCTTCGTTTCCAGTATAACCGGTAGTAGCCCGAGACCCGGAAAATATCGTCAGATATTCTTCCGACCCGTCTATGACGGATGTTGCTGCGTTAGCTCATGTCTAGCCTGCATATTTCCATGTCATGCCTTGTGTTGCATTGGTGCTTTATTTATTGTTTCTTCCCTCTCTTCTTACCGGTAGACCCCGAGACTGACGCTGCTGCCGGGTACATCTACGACCCTGCCGATCAGTCCTTTGCCGCAGAGCAGCAAGGCAAGCAAACTCCCCTTGATCATTCCTATATTGCCTATGTCTTTCTTCCTACTGCTTGCATTAGTATTTTGCTACTGTTGTAGTTAGCTCCTATATCTGATGCATAGCCTGTTTTTGATGAACTTCTACTTTCAGTCCTGTACCTTTAATCTGCTTAGTATAGGTGGAGCAGTCATCCCCTCTGACCCCGTAGATCAGTTGCCCCGCTTGTTTTCAAATCTCGATCTCTGATCGACGAGCCAGACCCGACACAACACATTCACCCCCCTTTTGTTGTACGACGCTACAGAGATACTATCGGGTACCGAGGGTGACACCTCGCTAAGTACTCCTGATGATATCTCTGTAGTATAGCTAGTCGGTCGTGGTTATCGAGGGTGATTCCTCTTTCACCATTCCCGATGACGTCTCTGTCGTGCCACCCCGCGAGTGTGGGACCCCCGAGGGTGATTCCTCTAAGCCCACCTTGACGGGTACATCGTTCGGAGTCCAACGAGGGTGATACCTCGGATTCCCCCGATGTTACAACCACACAGTTACTCGACCATGTTACTGGGATCATTGGTGATTAGTTGTAAGACGGGTGGTTTCCCGCGAGACTGTGTTGCTGGCCTAATTAAAATGTTAATGGATTTGGGTATTTGATCTGGGTTGGTCGGAGACCTTTTCGCACTAACCGGCTACGCGGGAAGAATTATGGGTACTCGGCGTCGCGGTATCAGCCGAAGCTTTTCAGATGCCAGCAGTGTAGCGGCGCGCGCCCGAGTGGTCCCGAGATGCATCACGCTTGTGATTAAGGGATGCTAGGACTGACGTCGGCCGCCCACGCCACGTGCAGGAGCATGAAGGGGAACTGGGCCCACGAACCCTTTGTGCTTAGGTTTTAGACCGGCGGGCTGGCCTCTCTGATTAGTCTTAGGTGGGGCTGCGACGTGTCGATATTCCGAGGCCGGGCAGGACCCAGAAAAGTATGTCCGGCCAGAGTGTTATCGAGCGTGACGGGACATGTGGTGCACCCCTGCAGGGATGAAAATTAACTATTCGGATAGCCGTGTCCACGGTTACATGACGACTTGGAGTTGTGCCCCGATCTTATACAACTACAATTGTTACTTAACTGGAATTAGTTTGCCTCGGGATTGCTTCCTCGCAGGGAGTCGAGGGAGGATCTTTAGGCGTGACCTCACTTTATTATTGCTGCAACAATATGACTATTAATGTGTTACCCCCCTGTTCTACTCTCGTCTATTGCTGCAAGACCCTGAAGATGCTAGTCTTCGATAGGACTAGGCCTTCTCTCTCTATTCTCGCTTTGCTGCAGTCAGTCCACATATAACCCCCTTCTTTGATACTGATGCATAATTAGAATAGTTCTGATGTAAGACTTGCGAGTACTTTGGATGAGTACTCACCGCTGCTTTGCTCCCCCCTTGTCCCCTTGATCCGTTTGCTGCGACCAGATGATGAAGCCCAGGAGATGGAGGTCCCCGCCACCGACGACTGCTACCCCGATGGTGCCTACTACTACGTGGAGGCCGCTGATGATCAGGAGTAGTTAGGAGGTTCCCAGGCAGGAGGCCTCGCCTCGTTCGATCGTTGTATCTTTTGTGCTAGCCTTCTCTAAGGCACCCCATGTTGTTTTATGTCTGTACTCAGATATTGTTGCTTCCGCTGACTCGTGTGCTTATCGAGCTTTCGTATTCTAGCCCTCGAGGCCCCTGGCTTGTAATATGAAGCTGATGTTATTTTATTTGTGTCTAAAGTTGTGTTGTGATATCTTCCCGTGAGTCCTTGGGTTTGATCGTACGCATTTGCGTGTATGTTTAGCGTACGATTAAGCCGAGGGTGTCACAAGTTGGTATCAGAGCCAACTGCCTGTAGGTAGCCCCCTTTCCAACTCCTTGGCCGAAGTTGAGTCTAGTGTTTGAAAAACTTTACTAACACTGATGTTGTGGCTTACGGGCCCACATCTCAATTGGGTGGTATTAGTATCTTTTACTCCTTTTCTATACTCTGGGCTCTACTTCCTCTTCTCTTTCGGGTCAAAGATTTTACTAACTCTAACATTAGGTTCTCGAATCACATCAATCCGGAGCGCTGGACTATCTACTCTTTTTCTCCTGAATATGTATTACACACACTGTCATTGACATCCGTCAATCTTATTTTCAGATGCGTCCCGCAAGACAGCACGTGCGCCTGACACAGGCCACCGAGACGACTGGGTTCCTGGCCATTTTGGTCGATCTCCTGACCAGGCTGGGATATCGCTGGTACCCCGAGTACACTGTGTTCGAGGATTTCCGCGAGTACAACTAGTGTCAGTACCAGGCTGAGGTTCGCATCTTCGACCATAGGGGCGGCGAGACCCTCGAGCGCCACGTGTTCTGTGGTATTGGAGTGTCGGTCGAGATGGCCGTCCATGATGCGGCCTACATCGCCATCACCCGTCTCCGTGGAGCGTACCCTCCCCTGGAGGAGAGCCCTTTCAGATACATCCCGCATGCTCCTGCTGGGAATGAGACTGGATCTGATCTCACTGCCTACGCTTCTGACGTTCGGGACCGCAACGACCGTTCCTACGTCGCTGTCTGCGCCCCCTACGTGACGCGTCGGTATGACGCGCGGATTCTGGTGCAGTACACTGAGGCAATGGATCGTGCTTTCCGAGCTCTGACTGTGGAGTTGTATGCTACGCGCGCTCGTCTTTACGACGCGTTGACAGAGCTGCAACCATCACACTGTCCGAGGGTTCCACCTATGCGCATTCGCGAGCCGAGCAGGACAGAGCTACCATCAGCTCTCGAGTGGACTGATGTTGGGGGTAGAACCCCTGCACTTGGACCTCAGTTGCTCGACTGGATGCGGTACCCTCACCAGAGTCACAACGGGACACAGGGTCCTGTCCCTACCTTCTATCACCGCCAGCTACCAGGATTCGATCGTCCTCTCCAACGTTGATGTAGCCTTATCGCTACATCTCGTTGTGGTACTCTTCCACCGCGTGCCTGCGCGCCGCCTAGTGAGTCCAGGGTATCGTCAAATGCGTCCGGGCTATCGCCAAATTTCGAGTTTTTAATCGTTAGTCTGTAATCGAACTTATGTATGGGTCTGTATGTCGAACTCAACTACTATGGAGTATCTATCGCATTTCCCTTTCATTATGCTTGATTACTTCATGAATGCGTGCGATGCCTTTGCTATTACTTTAAGCTAAACTACCCCTGCTAAATATTTAACAGGATGGTTAGACCAGTTGGCCGTCCGCGTGGCCCTGCCAACGATGCACCACCCCCGCCTCCTGAGTATATGGCGGGGATGATCCAATAGTTTGAGCTGAACCGCCAATTTATGCAAGGGCTCATGGATCAGTTCCAAAGGCCGAACATGAACCAACCACAAGGCGTGACACTGCAAGACTTCTGCCGTCTCAACCCTGCGATCTACCGCAGCTCAATTCAGCCTCTAGATGTTGATGACTGGCTCCGTGACATTTCCTATGAGCTGGAGTCTGCCAATGTGCCCCTGGCGAGCTATGTCAACTTTGCCGCCTACTTTCTGAAGGGTCCCGCTGCTCAATGGTGGGACAGCCACAGGCGCTCTCAGCCCGATGGAACTATCATCACTTGGGCAGAGTTCAAGGCTGCTTTCCGTGCTCGATACATTCCCCAGGGAATCATGGATCGGAAGAAGCGTGAGTTCCGCAACTTGGTCCAGGGCAACAAGACTGTGGATGCTTATCAGCGGGATTTCTGGAATTATCTCGCTATGCTGAAGAAGACATTGCGACTGATGCACGCAGGCAGGAGAAGTTCCGTGAAGGCCTCCACCCTGATATCAAGCTGACACTCCTCGTTCAGGACTATGCTGATTTCGCCACCCTCGTGAACAAGGCTATTCAGGTTGAGACTGGTCTGCAGGAATACAAAGATAGCAGCAAGCGTAACCGTGACATGGGCTCATCTTCGGGCTCATCTGCACAGAAGCGGAAGATCTGGATTCCCAACAACATGTACCATGCACCTGCTCCTACTCCGAGGCCGTCCTATGCTGCACCTCGCCTGCCTCCTCCACCACCTAGGCAGCCGAGGCTTCCAGCTCCACCGCCTCGAGTTCCTTCTTCCTGTCCTGAGGACGGGTTGTGCTTCAAGTGTGGCCGTCCAAGTCACCGTGCTAGAGACTGCAGGCAGAATCAGAATCAGCTGGCACTTCCCGCAACCGGCCGTGGCAACAACCAGAACCGCAACTTTAACACTAAGCGTGCTTATGTTCGTGGTCAGGCCAACAACATTGATATGGGTCAAGCTCAAGACCAGCCTGCTACCGTGATGGGTACACTTCTCGTTAACTCAGTACCTGCTTCTATATTGTTTGATACAGGAGCATCGCATTCCTTTATGTCGGAAAATTTTGCATACATGCATGACATTAGGAGCGAAGAGATGAACATCCCGATAGTGGTAAACACCCCTGGGGGCGAATGCCGAACCTCTGTGGTTTGCCCCCATGTTCCAGTTGAAATTGAAGGATTAGAATTCCTTGCCAACCCCATCCTACTAAAGTCATCCAACATTGATCTCATATTGGGGATGGACTGGTTGAAAGCTCATATGGCATCGATCGTTTGTGCCACCAAGACCGTCCACCTCCTACACCCTTCAGATGAACTAGTAAGCTACCATGCTCATCTCGTCCGTAATGCTGAGGCACGGCTGTATGCTTTGAATGCATTAAATGCGTCGCCTCTTGAAGGGATTGAAAACATACCAGTGGTCCGAGAATTTCAAGATGTCTTTCCAGAAGAACTTCCGGGGATTCCCCCTGCTCGAGCTGTCGAGTTTGTCATTGACTTGGTACCCGGTACCACTCCTATTGCCAAGCGTCCTTATAAAATGCCACCACATGAACTCCTTGAACTTAAGCAAGAAATTGACAACTCGCTCCGTCTGGGTTTCATCCGTCCGAGTTCCTCTGCTTGGGGAGCACCTTCTCTCTTTGTTAAGAAGGATGGGACAAATCGATTGGTTCAAGACTATCGTCCTATCAACCAGGCCACTATTCAAAACAAATATCCTCTCCCTCGGATAAATGATTTGTATGATCAACTTGCTGGTTCCACCGTTTTCTCTAAGCTCGACTTGAGATTGGGATACCACCAGATCCGTGTTCGCAAGGAGGATATTCCAAAGACCGCCTTTGTTACTCGATATGGATCATACGAGTACACCGTCATGTCCTTCGGCTTAACCAATGCACCGACAACCTTCTCTCGACTGATGAATTATATATTCATGGATTACCTCGACAAATTTGTCGTGGTATATCTGGACGATATTCTGGTGTTTTCGAAGAACAAAGAAGAGCATGCTGAACATCTTCGTCTTGTACTGGATAAGCTTCGGGAGCATAAACTCTATGCGAAGTATTCCAAATGTGAGTTTTGGCTAGACGAAGTGACTTACCTTGGTCATGTGATTTCCAAGGATGGTATTGCGGTCAACCCCGAACGAATTCAAGCTATTCTTGACTGGACTCCCCCGAAGAATGTCAAGCAAGTCAGAAGTTTTCTCGGACTCGCTAGCTATTGCCGTCGATTCGTCGAGAACTTCTCCAAGATTGCGAAGCCCTTAACCAACCTGCTTCACAAAGGTGTTAAGTATGAATGGACTGAAGTGTTGGTTCAAATTCACAGTTTGCCTCACTAGTTCAAATTCAAAGTTTACATATAGAATTATTACACCTTACAAGTTTTCACAGTACTTCAAATTGACGACAAAATCCTTATTACAAATCTTTAAAGTTCAAAGTTTATGACTTACATTCAAGTTCAAATTTAAATCTTTGCCTTGCTCCTTGTGTTCTCGGATGGGTTAACCATCTTGCTTCTGGTTTCCCTAGCTGGGATATTTTGTGTTTTTGAAAGCTTTGTCTTGTTGCTTCTGATCTTCACTTCTGGTGGTGGCGGTTTTGTTGAGCTTTGACTGATCGAGCAAGTGATGACCTGTTGACGGTCATCTGTGGGCTCACTAATATTTAAAGGAACTTCAGACAAAATAACTTCCTCCTCTCTTATAGCTTCAAAACCTTCGTAAGCCATAGTTTCAAATTCCGCATCAGATGATGGTTCAACCGAAGTTTCTTCCTCTCTAGGTCTTTTCTGTCTTGTGCCTCTAATTATCCTAGAGCTGGGTCAAACAGAAATAAGCTTAGCCATCGATAAAAAAGAGAACAAATGCAAAAAAGCACACATACCAAGCTGCTACTTCAGTTGCTTCATTCTCTAAACTTGGTGCATTATCCTCTAAACTTGCTGCATTCTCCTCTGCTGCTGACTGCTCCTCTGCATTTGTTGCTGCCCATTGTTCCTCTTCTCCAAATTATGCATCAACTGGATTGTTACAACGCCTAGCAATATGCCCTAAGATACCACACCTTTTGCACTTACGCTGTTATTTTACACGACCCTCTTCACCAGGTCTTATCCAGTTTTTCCTTGGTCTTCCTGGTGGTCTAGTCAGTACAGGAGAATGGAGTTTGAACCCTGGGTCTACTATGTTCCATTGGTATTTTCCCAAGAGTGCAGGCACATTTTCAGCATAAGCAACCCTAAATTTGTCAACACAGAAATATTCAGAGCAATACTGATCAACTTCACCATCTTCACCTCCAATAACAGTCATGAGATGTAGGGCATGTATGCACGGCTTCCCGTGGATCTGCCATTGCCTACAGCTGCATTCATTGGTTGCAAGGTTCACTCGATATCTCCATTCCATATTTTTACTGCCAGTGTATGTCACCTCAGCCTCGTATGTCGACGGTCGAATGCATTTCATTCTTAGTCCTCTTGGCTTGGCATGCAATGCCTTAATCAGAGATGGGAGCATAAGATGGCCAACATATTGTGTTTCTGCAGTTCTTTTACGAAGAGCCATCTTTACCATGATCATCTGCCTGATCTTATCAAATGCTTGCCACAACAAAAGCCCTTTCACTGACTTGAACTTTGCATTGGAACACTGAGCGAGGTTATTGGTCACATAGTCTACTTTGCAGATTTCATTGAATTTGCTTCTTGACCACAGCTTTCCATGATGTTCATCCATGTACTTCTTCACCAAAGGATTATGAGCATACAACACTCTCAAATGGTGCTCATGCTTCCTCAAGCTGCATGTGTATGATGCTGGCCATATATTCTCATCATAAACTTTGCCTTTGAATTTCTTTTTAAAATTCTGCGCTAGGTGTCGCATACATTCCCTATGTTCCAGTCCAGGGAATACAATTTCTACTGCAGTTTCTAAGCCCTTGCAAGCATCTGTGTGTATAACTAAACCTGAGGGTGTACCTATAATGTTGCGCAATTGCTGCAGAAACCAGACCCAACTCTCCTCATTCTCTACCTCCAACACACCAAATTCAACTCGGAATAGCCAGTTGTGTCCATCAACTGCAGAAGCTGCTGCTAGCTGGCCTCTCCATCTTCCATTCAAAGCAGTCGCATCGACACCCAAATAGGGCCTACAACCATTCAGAAACCCCTGCCAGCAAGCCTTGAAACAAACAAAAGCCCTCCTGAAGCACTCCTTCTCCATTGTATTCCCTTTTAATTTGTACTTAACTGTATGCTTGTCAATCTCTAGAACACTCTGTGGACTAGTCGTCTCCACTTCAGCTTTGAAGGTGTAAAGCAACTGAAAACTCTCATTCCATGGACCATTAATCCTACCAAGAGCCCTTTCCTTAGCATAGAAAATCTTCATGTATTGTACATTAATCTTGTACTTCTCAAATAGCTTCCCATGGAGTGTTGTTGGACCAACTGCTGGTGTTTCCCTCACGCAATCCAAGATTGCATGTGCCACCCACCTAGTCTTTGCAAGCTTATATTTGTCCTTTCCCCTCCCCTCAAGGTGGGCAAGTGTGCCCATGTGGGTTGCTTTTTATTTGAAACAAAATGAAAAATGATGTCGAATACAATTAAGAAACAATACACATGATCTGAATATAGAATGGATAAATAATCTGATAACAATATTCAGTTGTAATACCTGAATCAATTTGTTCTTTCGCATAGTGGATGCATGCAACCTCCACCTACACCTATCATAAGGGCAATGAACAGTGAATCTTCCTGGCTCACTCCTATCAACCTCATAAGAGTTTTCAGTGAGAATAAAATATGTAGTCACTGCATTACGACAGACCACCATCGATTCGAATACGGTTCCTGGAGTAAGGTCAGGATTCTCCTTGTTCCACTCATTTGTTGGCATGTCCTCACCATCATATTCTTGTAAAACTAAGGAGTTGATGTTCTCCTCCCTCTCTTCATCATCAGTGTCATCAAATCTAGCACGGCTGCTAGGCTCCTCTGCATATTCATCTTCCACTGCATGTTGACTGACTCTATCTACCAGTTCAGGGAATATAATCTCATCCTCATCATCATGTCGAGGCACTTCCTCGTCAGGCTCTGCATCTACTTCTACATCACGTGGAGAAGGGAGAGGAGAAGTGGCAGAATTAGCGGCAGCCGACATGTTGTGGCTTTCAGAACCACTAGGTTTACTTGGTCTCGACCTACAAGGAGTGCGAGGACGCTCGCTATTAGCAGAGACAGATGATGTCTGAACACCCTTCGGGATACGTTGTTTGCGTGCCTGAAGCACACCGATACGGATTTTACCGAAACGGCTGTCAGCAATCAAACTAAATAGCAATCCCAGATGCTCATCACAAGTTAATGGGAGAAATCTCTGCTCGGTACTGTCGAAATATCTCAGTTCAACAACATCGGCAGGGCTCCACGGATACTCACAACAGAGTGCCTCGCGGAAATCTCTGAACGAAACGGTGGTTTCTACCACTTTAGGATAGAAAAATCCAGAAATCACACAGGTTTAGTTCCACGCAGCTCGCTAGTTTCCATTCTAACCGCCAGCTGAAAAGCAAGTGCAGGATCAACCCTATTCGATTGAAATAAGATAAAGGGCGAAGTAGGCCTAAAATTTTCAGATAAATTGCGCTGATTCACGCCAACGGTGGTCAAATACAACCTAATTTACGGATCTCCTAATCAATTTGAGAGGAAAACGATGCTTACCCAGGTGGAATCCATGAATTATCAGCCTCTGATTCAACCCAATCATCTTCACGGTCGATGGGCCGGACGGGGTGCGCCCCCGACATCGCTTCCTAATCCTAGATGGGGAGAGAGGGTAGATGCGGAGGAGGCGGCAAGAGTGCGGCGGAGGCGGCACGACGGCGGCAGAGGCGGCACGACGGCGACGGAGGGGGCGGCGCGGAAGCGACTGGATCTGAGTCAGGTTATAGTGAGTGTCAGTTTCGCGGCCCCACTGGTTACCACGTAACGGTCAAAATGTGGACTCCGCCCTATGCGGACCCACTAGTCAGAGTTAACGGTCAAGCCATTGACCTGACGACAACGTCCGCTGTGACCAGTTCTGAGGGTTTCGGGCAAGGTTGTGGGGAAAAAGTGTGAAAAAGTTAAGAGCGTGGGGATGAATGAGTAAAACTAACGAACCAGGGGCACAGAAATAAAAATCCCATCTTTTTTATGTTCGGTACCACCATTTATTTTAGGTGCGATGTTTATTATTGGATGATCTACGTGCATAGCTTTGTATTGATTTGAGATTCCAGATATGAGGTCTGTGGATGCACGGGGCGAAATATAAGGAATCGTCCGGATACATCTACGGACGTACCCGTGCATGTCCACACGTGTATAGGAGGTCGGATTTGCTCAGTACAGTTGTAGATGTTGTAAGAGCTATGTGAATTTTTTATGAAGCATTCCACAAATTATCTTCTCCATCGGGTGTGGGCCCCAACCGCTAATTCTAAAGCAACTGGTTTGATCCACGTCTAATCAATTACGTCAAAACTGCCCATAGCTCTAGCATTGCTCTACACGGAGTCCCGAGTGGGTCGACCGCCGACCCGTTGGTATCGATACCACGGCCTCACAGTTACGAAGCAGAGATCGAGCACATATTTCCTTTCCGCCAGCGGATCTAGCATGAGCATCAACCGCTTCGACTATGTGCCACGTGTCACCATGGCCCACGTTTTCCTCTCGATCTTATCCTGTCGAGAGAACTTGAAGCTTCATCCTCTCCCCAAAAATATCTCCCGGTCGCTCCTAGCACTCAAGCCACCAACGCGCTTTTGCTGCTCCTAGCAGCAAGCAGCCATGGTTTTCCCTCATCCCTTGCAACAAGCAGATCTTACTGCCATCGGCGCAGCCACCATCGTTGTCGCGTTCCTGCCGCCGGTCGACCCGCGTCGGCCCTGCCTCCCCACGTCAGACCGGATCTAGATCGATCCCTGCCGTCAGCGGCGTTCGTGCTGCTCTGGTCGCTCGCGCTGCTCACCCTGTTCGCGCTGTGCGTGCTCTATGTGGCGCGCTGCGTGCTCCGGATCCCCGCCGTGCGCGTCAAGTTCCGGCACCATGTCGGCATGAACTACCTGTTCGCGCCCTGGATCTCCTGGCTCCTGCTGCTTCAGGCCACGCCATTCCTGCGCCCGGACGCGCCATCCTACCACATGCTGTGGTGGGCCTTCTCACTACCCATCCTTGTCCTGGACGTCAACATCTACGGCCAGTGGTTCACGCGTGGCAGGAAGTTCCTGTCCATGGTGGCCAACCCGGCCAGCCACATGATGGTGATCGTGAACCTGATGACGGCGAGGGCGGCGGCAAAGATGGGGTGGCACGAGGGCACCGTGGCCATGTCCGCTGTCGGCGCTGCGCACTGCCTCGTGCTGTTCGTCACGCTATACCATAGGTTCCTCGGCTCCGACTCGCTGCCGGCGATGCTCCGCCCGGTCTTCTTTCTCTTCTTCGCCGCTCTGAGAGAAAACTGTAACGAAGCAATTGTTTCAGAAACTCGAGCGTTGTTTCAGGAATTACCCGGTGCCCACGAAGGACGCGCGAAGAAAAAAAAAACTGCAACAAAGCGATTGTTTTAGAAACTCGAGCATTGTTTCAGGAATTACTAGATGCCCAGCCGAAGCGCGCGCGAAGAAGAAAAAACTGCAACAAAGCGATTGTTTCAGAAACTCGAGCATCGTTTCAGGAATCACCCGGTGCCCACGAAGCGCGCGCGAAGAAAAAAAATGCAACAAAGCGATTGTTTCAAAAACTCGAGCGTTGTTTCAGGAATTACCGGGTGCCCAGCCGAAGCGCGCGTGGAAAAAAAAATCCTGCAACAAAGCGATCGTTTCAGAAACTCGAGCATTGTTTCAGCAATTAGGCCAAAGCCCCGCGTGCGGATCGGATGGATGAGATCGGTTGGATGCACCAAATCAAACGGCTGTGAAGGTGGCGGATCATTGGAAATAATCCGCTGGTGGATGTGTAGCGTTGCCTAAGCCGGCTGATTTTATTGAAATATCAGCCGACTCGATAGCCCTCCGATCACAATTGCCTAACCGTTCGATCTTACCGGCATCATCTTGTTTATTTTCACGTCCGTGCAGCCCATTCTAACACTTGGAGCAGCCGCATGATAGCAGCACCCTCACGTCATCATTGCGGTCACAAACAACAGTGCGGCAGACTCTTTCCTTCCAATACCAGTGTTGACAGCGACTGATCCGCAACATCAGCACTCTCTCCGGCGAGTCGAACTTCGCCCGTGCTGCCATCAAAGCTCCGCCGGCGACCAGTTCGCACCAGACCAGACCAGCCCCCTTAAAGTGTGGGCACTCTCTCCGGCAAGCTGCACTCAACGACAGCACCGGCGGTCCAACGATGCTCCATCACAGTGTCGACGGTCCTCAGCGATGCTCCGTTGCATCTCCATGCGACACGACAAAGCTCCATCGCAACACCAACGGTCCTCCGACGATGCTTCATTGCAGCTCCGTGGCAGTACCGCGCCGCGCGGCAAAGCTCCATCGCAGAACGTATGGTCCGTGACGATGCTCCATTGAAGCTCCATGGCAGCACGACATGGCGCGACGAAGCTCCATTGCAGCACCAACGTCCACCAGTGATGCTTCATTGCAGCACCATGGCAGCACCGCACTCAGACCATCGTCGGACCGTCATCGCAGCATGGCTTTGTAGCAGTTTGTGGATGGGCTGCATCACCGAGCCCTGCTCGACAACACTGGCGGTCGCCGGTCAATCACAGCACCGAAGGCCTTTGCAACAGATAGAAGTACGTTGGTGACCGGACCGCCCTGCAGCAGCTCGCGCGCGCGGCCAACCCTTGCACCACCGTCGCCATCCATGGAAGCAGCCGTGGTGGGCGTCACCTCACACCAGCAGCCGTCACCCTTCGCGTAGCAGCTTTCTACTCTCACAGTAAGTATACGCCTCCGTCTGCCGGGGTGGGTGAAGACGGGAGGCTCTGTTAGCTCCTGGCTCGAGGAAGGGAAGACGCCTGACTGCGAGATCTCGGGGATAAAGATGTTGCTGCTACGGGTATAGGATGAAGCCTTTGGGAGAGATAACGGTGAGGAGAAAAAGCGAGAAAAAGGTAAAGGAAACATAAAGACATACTGCATCGAGGACCACATGCACGTGGCAACCGAGCAACCCGGCTGATTTTAACGATTGATTTAAAGGATTTTTCCATAACTTAAGGCAGAAAATCATCTCCAAAAACAAACCTTAATTCAGAAAAATAAAATAAAAAGTGATGCGCCGATGCTAGGACTCGATCACATAACCAATCGCCATCGAAGCAGCATTGCTAGTAGTTGACCAAACGTGTGCGATTCAAAGTTAAGCAGTGCGTTAAGAAGACACAGTAGATCTGATTTTTTTGTATGTTTTCGAACATTTATTGGAGAATTGTGAACAATTTTATAAAAAAGGACAGCCCATTGCACATAGCTCCTATTTGCGTAGAGTCCTGGAAAGGGTCTGACCACTTTATGTCTTTTGAATGTAGTCTTTCTTTACATTTCTGCAACAGGCTATTTACCTAAATCAAACTGGCGGCCTCATGGTCACAAATAACAACTTTATCTCTGCCCAAGTTGAACTATTTTGTAAAAAGAAAAACAACGCTTATAAAATCCAAACAATATTTAAGCAATGGAATCAAATTGTAAATTCTGAAGTTTCTTTTTAAAAGTAAACAAAATTTATAAAACATGCATATTTTTTGAAACTATCAACAATTGTTTTTAAAAATTCGAACAACTTGTGGAACACAAATATTTTCCTAATGTTTGCACAAAATTCTAGAAATAGGAAATTTTTTAAAAATTCCAGACAAATTATGAAACTGGGAATAATTTTTAAAATTCTTGAACATTGTTTGAAACCAAAAACATTTTAAGCGAAATGACATTTTTTTAAGTTGATTTTTTTTTGAAATGTTGATTGAAAAAAACAAATTCCTGAACATTGTTTGAAAATTCCTAAACATGATCTTTAAGTGAAATCACATTTTTTGAAGTTGAAAGTAATTTTTGAAATTCCCGAACATTTTTTGAACCAAGAATTGGTTTTGAATTGTTTTTAAAAATAAAATGGAATATTTTCTGAAATTGCTAACAAAAATTTGAAACAATGTACATTTTACTTTTTTAATAAATATGTAAAACAAGAATGTTTCTGAAATTCTGAACCATATGTGAAATTTTCGAACATTTTTAAAAGAAATATATGCTTTTAAGTCGAGTTAATGGACCAACCATGCATTTCACTCCAAATCCATCTCCCGGTCCAATCACAACAAACAAAGTGAACAGCCCATCCCAAAAGTAAAAACAAACAAATACTCCCTTCGTCCTAAAGTAAATGATTCAAAAATAAACCTACTTTATACTAAAATTAGTATAAAAAGAAATCATAAAAGTAAATTATTTTTAAATTATTTATTTTGGAACAGAGGGAATAGAAAAGTAAAAATAAGCCAAGGTGCCAGCAAAAGGAGAGCTGGTTAACAGGCCTAATCTAGATAGCTGACTGAGACGTCTCAGTGGACGACCTAGATAGACCCTCGAGCGAAAGGTTACTCCCTTTCATCCATCCATGTGCTACAACCAACCACAATGACAGAACGGATTCATGGCAACTGAAAATGAAGACGAGGATAAATAGGACATAACATTGCTGATGGATCACGATCACTGATCGACGCCGTAGTCGATGCTGAGCTCGCGCATGGGTGGGATGGTCTCCATTGCGAACACCATCAGGTGGGGGCACGACTCGTCCTCGTCGCCGCGGACCACCAGCTGGACGAACGAGTTTGGTGCTCCACTGTGGCAGATGTAGGCCGCCAAGTTCCTCCTGGTGGACACGTCGATCACGTACCCCGGCGCCGGGCACTGCGCGAACCGGGGTGGTTCCTCGCCGGCGTCCCCCCACTCCCTCCACCTCGGCGGGAACTTCCTCGGGTCCACGAAGCCGCCCCACTCCTCCGTCGACGCGCCGGCAGCACTGGCATTGCCGTTCGCGTTGGCAACCCGGGGGTGATCCGCTGCGACCACGTCCCCGGTGAACTCGCAGATGAAGGCGCCCGGCTGGATCAGGTCCAGCGTCCTCACGCCCCATTCCGTCTCCTTGGACCGGAACACCTCCAGCCGGTGCCTCATACCGCGCTGCGTCACCCGGTTGGGGCAGCTCCCAGGCGGGCACCCGCAGGACGCGCCGCACTCGTACACCACCGGCCGCCCCCTCACGAGCGTGCCGTCGGCACTGTACGCCGGGCCGCCCCCGCCGTTTCTCTTCACGCAGGCGCAGCCGGACGCCGCGCACGCCGTCTTGCCGTAGATGCAGCACTTGTGGACGCGCCTCGCCGGTTTGGGCACCGCCGGGAGCTCGGGGCGTGCGAGGTACTCGAACTCGAGGGGAGACAAGTCCTGGTCCACTGTGTTGCGGACGGGGACGACGACCGCCTCCTTGCCCGTGGACATGTCCATCGTGAGGTAGCCGGGCGGCCGGATCTTGGCGTCGAGCGCGTTGGTGAGGTCCCTGGCGGCGCGCCAAGTGTTGCTGCCGAGCGCGTCCTGGCCTGGCAGGCGCACGAGCTTGAACTGGCAGACCTCGCGGCCGGACTTGCCGGGGCCGTAGGTGGAAGATTCGACCTTGTAAAGCCCGTCGTAGACGTAGAGCTTGGCGCTGGGGCTGGCGTCGCAGTCGTGGCAGCGGATGACGCGCACCTCGACGCCGTACTTGCAGCTGTACGCGAGGGCGAGGTTGCCGCGCTGGAACTCCTGGTCGGAGGAGTGGTCGCCGCCGTTGCGCGGGCGGCCGCCGCTCCCCGTGTACAGCAAGACGTCCCCGTTGTCGTGGTCGTCGAGGTAGGCGCCCGAGGACACGATGCTGGTGGCGACGGGGTGGCCCTCGCTGAGGTGGCTGGCGGGCACGTAGCCGATGCCAGCCTGCGTGGCGCTGTGGAGACCCACGACGATGAGCTCGGCGCGGTAGTTGAAGACGTCACCGACGAAGACGCCGGGGACGGGGCCGACTATGCGCACGTCGCGGTAGAGGCAGAGCCCCCCGTCGATCATGGCGCTGAGGGCCCGCATGTCGGCCCGGTTGCGGCCCGCGTGGTGGTGCTCGGGGTTGCGGTGGTAGCGGCCCCGGAGCGCCTCGAAGACGAGCCGCGCGCGGCGCACCATGGTGCGCACCTGCAGCATGTCCGCCTGCGCCGCGGCGACTCTGGCGCGCACCATCTCCGTGCCCAGTGTCCCGCGATGGCGCTTCCTCCCCGTGGCCGAGGACGAGGCCCGCGCCGGGTTGTCATGCGCGGCGGGCGGGGGCGGGGGCAGGGGAGACCGTGGGCGAGGCGGCGGCGGGGGCGGGGGCGGGGGCAGGGGAGACCGTGGGTGAGGCGGCGGCGGGGGCGGGGGCGGGGGCAGGGGCAGGGGAGACCGTGGGCGAGGCGGCGGCGGGGGCGGCGGCATGGAGATGGAGGAGGGGAGGCGGGCGGAGATGGCGTCGAGGCGCTGCTGGCAGAGGCGGAGGCGGTTGGCGAAGTCAGAGTGGTCGTCGGGGGAGGGCTCGAGCTCGCGGCGCAGCGCGGCGCAGAGCTCGGGGGTGAGGCTCGTCGTCGCGGTGGCGCCGTCGGGGACGTGCCCGGTGGCCTCCCTGGTGAGCGCGGCGCAGAGGTCGGGGGTGAGCGGGACCGCCGGTGCCGGGGTGAGCGGGGGCGCGGCGTCGGGGTCGGGCTTGGGGAGGAGCAGTGGAGCGGGCGCCATCGCCGATCAATCTCCGGTCGGAGGGGAGAGGGTTTTCTTGGCTCGCCGCTGGGAGGGATTGAGTGGGGGTATGGGAATGGAATGGAAACTGGGAAAGCGCTGCTGCTTTTTACGCGGGCGACTGTCGGGTGGGCATGTGGAAGGCGCTTCACTGACTGGTCTTGTGTACTGTTTGACAGGCTTCCCCCTGTCTGTGCTCTGCTTTCGGTTGCCGATTCTGTCATCGTGGTGCTCCTACCTGTGTCCGTCGCGTAGCACTACGACCACCGATGACACGAACATGGCTGGTCCTTCCATGATTTTCCTTTTTCTACTCCGTTGGTCACCCGATTCACCGTTTGAATTCCTTCTTATCTCCACCACTTTTACCTTCCCGACTACGGGTGCAGCGTGCATGACCATGGAACGAGTTAATGCTACTTTTATAATGCAATCAAACAGCTCAAAATTGTTAGAAGAGAATAAAGGAAAGGAATTGGTGAAATATAGTTGAAGCAACTCCAACGGAGGAGGTCTTAATCTATGCCGAAAGCGCCATGGAAGTGAACTGACGCTCACGGAAGAACCTAATGGGCCGGTCCATGAACATGTAAAGCACCTAAATAATGTCCTGTAAAAAAGTTATGCGTCGAGTGGGACTCGAATTCACGCCGCGGCATTCCTGCACTAAGACGAATACGGCTGTATCATTCAGATGTTAGTGATTCAATGCAGCGCGCATTATTTAAGAACTATTCTGGACGTGCTATTTGAACTAAAACAAGTTTAGTAAAAAACAATTAATTTTGAAAAAAAAATCATCCATCGTAAAAAAAAGTTCATCAATTTTTGAAAAAATCTCATCCATTTTCAAAAAACTTCATCAATTTTTCAAAAAGTTCAACAGTTTTTTAAAACAGTTCATAGATTTTGAAAGAAGTTCATCAATTTGAGAAAAAAAATAAAAAAAACATCAATTTTGATTTTTTTTCATTGAATTGAAAAGAAGATCATTGAATTTCAAAAATTCATTAAATTTGAAAAAGGTATATAAATAGAAAAAATGTTCACTGATTTAATAAAGAAAACGTATTAAAATAAAACAAAAAACACAAGGAAAAGAAAAAAAAACAAATAAAGAGCTAAGTTGAAGAACCAAATAAAAAGAAACAAAATCTCTACTTTTAAAGGGGGATTTGCCGTCGTCGTGATGGTTCGACCTCCTTTCTTTCCGTCGAGAAATCCCGCTCCAAAAAAATCGCTAGGAGAAAATTAGTCCCGCTTCCGCTTGTTCGGTTGAAAACTGAAAATATAAACAGAAAACATAAACAGCCGTGTCCCACGACCCGGCGTGTCCCATGACCCGGTCTTCTTCCAACCTCCTCGATCCCGATCCTTGTCACGCCCCCGTCTTCTCGTGAGTTCCGTTGCCCGACGACCGTCACATCGTGAAGGGAAGCCACTTCATCGTCCGTCCCGTTGCCCGACGACCGTCACATCTCCTTCATGGCCCTCATGACCGCCCCAGCACCCGTACACCCCGTCCTCGTAGAAGGAGAAGCCCGCAAACTCTCTTGGCGGCGGCGACCCTATAGGCTTGCATCGCTACGCTGCCACAGTTGCCCCTCCAGGCTCCGGCGTTGAGATTGGATGGCACTGAGCAGATGCTTCCCGCGCCGCCGTTGGAGGAAGAGGGATTTTTTCATCCCACTTGAGGAAAGATGAGATGATTGAGGAGATTCTCGCCATCTGGTGAACGCATCCGCCATGACGTCCCAAGAAGTTGCCTCCTGATCTGTAGATCGATGTAAGCATCCTCACATGCGCTTGCCAATCCCTAATTTTAGGCCTTGGTGTTTAATTCTGCTTGGTTTCTTTGGAACTACATTTGTTCGTTCCGGGGGGTCATATCTTCAGTCTTTGGTGATTAAGGCCCTGTTTAGAACCTCCCAGATTATATAATCCAGTTTTTATAATCTATTCTGTCTCCAAACAAGACAACTTATGGTGTAGATTATAAAACTAGATGGATAGATTATTAAAAACTCATAATCTACTCTATACCAGCTAAAATCGGATTATGGATTGCTAATGACCCATTATCCTTGTAAAGTTGGAGATAATTACATTCCTACCACCGCCACCCTCCTCTTTTTAAAAAAACAGAGAGCAAACATGTCATTATGTAATGTAAAACCTGGATTACAGTTTATATAATCTGGTCTCCAAACATGGTCACATAGATTATTTTTATAAACCAGATTATATAATCTATCTTCATAATCCAGATTATCATAATCTATTATGGTTCCAAATAGGGCCTAATTCAACTGAGTTGATTGTGTACATGGATAGAATCTTTGGTAATGTACAGTATAAAACTATATATATGGTTATCCACCCTCCATGTGAATATATTTCAATTGTTTCTCAAGTTTGAATTGTTAATAGACCCGTTGGAGGATTAGTTGTCCACCTGCGCAAAGGACCATCAATTGCAGCAAACAGAAAATATTCGGCAAAAGGTAAGGTATGCAGTCACGCATATATTTATTCCTTCACATAAACCCGATCCCTTTGGCAGCGCGCCAGCACTGGAAGCTAATCAGGCGATGTGCAGGGAATACGACCACATGCATAATCAAGAGATGAACATTTTAATGTTCATCATACAGAGAAAATGGTTGGACCTTCATTTGGTTGGTGTTCGAGTTTCACGTAATCAACAGGTACACCTTTTAATGCTCTATTTCTTTTGTTTCCGTGTTTCTCGTGTGATTAATCTTCTATTACAAGTGTTTCTCGTGTGATTAATCTTCTATTGCAAGTGCTCCTCGTGTGATTAGAGCAGGAGGTTTATCTGAATAATGTCATATTGTGCAGGTGCCAGTCCCATTAATTAGTCTGATGTTCTAGCTATCGTCTCTTCGGATATTTTGGTCTCAAAGCAACGCCATTCATTAGTCATTACCTTAGAGGGCATGCTGCCGAAGGCGATAACGATAACATGTAGGGGCGACCTAGTTGACCATGAACCACATGGTTAAATTCTTGAGTCCACCCTTAGGTAACGCCTATCTGAGAAAATGAGATTAGAAAAATCACGTGATAATGCCCTACGTGAGTTTTTTTTTCTCCAAGAGTTCAACATATTATTTAGGAGGAACATATGCACTAATTAATATCTAGACCCCTACACTAATGATGTTAACCAAGGAAATTTTGTACCATGGTGGTCTGTTAGCACGTGACAAGTTTCCAGCAAGTGATAACCATTAAACCGATTTTATTTGATAACTCCGTGGCAATACAAGTTGCATAGGAAAGTTTAATTTAATGTCAGAATTTGGTTAATGAGTTCATCTCACACAAAAGCTTGCACGCATTGGCACAATGGCACGATTAGTTTTTTGTTTACGACATGCAGATCAATTTTCACTTGAGGTTGAGATGCCCATATGACCGTTTAGTCCACTGAAGATCACACACGCCATCATTATATTAGTGAGACTTCAGTAATATCATTTCGACTGACAACACACCATTGCTACTTCTTGTTCTTGCTTTCTGTTGAAAATCGGCATGTAAGGTGTTTTTCACTGCAGACAACATAATTGCTACTGCTTGTTCTTGCTTTCTGTTTAAAATTGTCATGTAGAATAACCTACTCGATCATCAGGATCTAATGTTGTGAGATTTTTGCGTGGTTTGGATTATCTTCCTTTGTAAAGCCACGAAGGACTTAACCAGATAGACGATCTTTAAATATACTTTTGGTAAATTTCTATCAATTTCTAGGAGTTTATCCCTTACTATGCAACGTTGTTCATAATTTAGAATGGTTGTTCTGAGCATAGTTGATTTGAGTAACCATGTTTAGAATGTGAACTCGTAACATGTCACACCTGAATGGTTACGATTACTGAGTAGAAAAAGAGATAACCAATTTCTAGGCTTAAAATATGGTTTCTAAATTGAAGGTACACATATTTTGCAGAACACATTTCTTGAATCAATGTTTAATTATTTTAATTCCTTGGATGCTTAGGTTGGTGTTGTTTTTTTAGTAGTGTACAAAGAGAAGTAGTAGCAGGATCTATATATGCCAGTCAAGTAAAATTTTGTAGGCATGTAAAGTTTGGATTATGCATGGTGTATAATGGAACATAATATGAATTATTTTAAGCTAATAGTTGTCTTATGGTTGTCATCTTGATTTCGTAAAGATAATTACATTTCTCTTGACAAGCTGTCATTTGTTTGCCTCATCAGTACATGATGATGATGGCAATTATATGCATTAACAAGTATGCACACATGTATGAGTTTTGAGTTGCGTAAATATGAGAATGAGTATTCACTTGTGGTTTTAAGTCTGGTGTACGCATTTAGACCTAGAGAGGGAAAGAGAGACCTTCTAATTCATACTTGAGACTAGAAGTCATTAGAGCAATTCTAACTGGTCGACCCAAACGGACGGCGATTTTGTCCGCCTTTTGTCCATTTGGTCCGCCCCACGGACACCAGAGCCCGTCTCGACGTTTGGGTCGGCGATGCTCCTCGTGCTTGACTGCGAACCAGACGTCCCAATGGGGAGAGTTGGCCGTGTACACAGGGTTGAGCCATTGCTCCGGCGTCAGCTGCCGCCGATGGCGACTCACCTCATTCGCGTGCATCCGCGCCGACCGCGGCACGGCCGACACCGGGATCCTCGCCAGATCCAAATGACTGTGTGTGACAGCCCGATGCCGACGTTTCAGAAGATTCCCCTTATATTCCGTTTTCGTCGTGTGTCTATTTTCTTTTGTCGCATCATCATCGCATCATTCGCATCATCTGCATTGCATCGGCATCTCTGTTGCCGCCAGTTTTCAAAACTTGCATCCGTTGTTAGTTGCCGGTTCGCTTCGTTGTTCATTCTGAGCCCGACCGCACTCGCACGTGCCCGCGGTACCGTCGAAACCCTGTTTTGGAAGTGCGATTAAATCTTTCTCTGATCGGGGTGAAACTTGGCATGCGGACATAATTAGTTATAGCCAGCCCGCCTGTCGAATTTCGTCGCGATCGGAGTCCGTCTGGTACCCGAACGGTCGACCATAGAGGCACCGTATTTGGTCTACCGTCGGTCGGTTGTCGGTGTTTTAAAAACTGTTGTCGCGCCGCCCGTTTCCCCTCTCGTCTTCGGTAAACCACCCTACACGGCCACGTACCCATTCCCACGTGCGGAATCGTCCGAATCCGACCCCGCGGTTGGATCCGGAACGCGATTCCGGTAAATCTAGCCCCCCATTTGTCTATAAATAGACGCCCAAGCATTTATTTCAGCCCCCCCCCTCTCTCTCTTCCTCGATTCCCGTGCCCAACCCTAGCGCAACCTCTCTCCCACCTCCTGCCAGCCGCCAGGGCCCGCGAGCCCGAGGCAGGCCCACCCGAGCCCATCTGGGCCCGAGCCGTCGCCGCCCCCGATCTGCCTCGGCTCCCGCATCTCCAGCGCCGCCGCCAGCTCGAGGGGAGGAGCCCCCGAGCCCGCGCGTGCCGGCACCCAAGCCGTCGTGCCTCGTCGGCCGTTGCGCCCCGCCGCCAGCTCCTCCCTCGACGCCGCAACCGTGCGCCAGCCTCGGGTCACCTGCAGCGCCGGCCAACCTCCGCGTCGAGCCACCAATCCCGCACTGCCTTGACCCGCCACGACTTCCCCGCCGGTGCTTCGCCTCCTCGCCGCCCTGCTGCCTCCCGCCGGCCAGCCTCGATCCCGCGCCGCCAGCGCGTCGCCATCGCCGAGCCTGCCCTGCCTCAATCCCGATCGGATCTAGGATCGCCCCGTTGACCAGCCTCGCTTCTCCCAGCTGGCCGAGGCCCAGCGCCCCGCGACCGGCCCAGCGACCAGCTCCAGGCGCCCCGCCTCGGCCCACCAGCAGCGCCTTCGGCCCAGCTCGCCCCTCCAGTGCCTCCTCTCCACCGACCTGGCCCATGGCCTCGGGTGAGTCCCGCACCCCAATCTCCCGCCCTGGGCGGCGTATATTATTCTGCGCCCCTTGTGTAGCCCATGAGAAATAGATTAGGCCCGTTAGAAATTAGGTTGATTTCGGAATTATATTAAAATTCCAGAAAATATGACGATATTAAAACGCCCGTAGTTTTAAATCCGTAAGTCGGATCGCGACATATTGTATGTGGTTTTGGCATAGAATTTTGCGTAGAATACGATTATCCAACTTGCATATTTATTTGACATTGTGTGACGCATCGAATGCATAGATTAGCGTCTGTCTAGATAGGATAGACGCCGTATTTATTTTCCGCGCGTGTTCGAATTGCTCGGATGCCGTAGTATAAATGTCCATGTTTTAGGGACCATTTTTCCATGTATTTTAGAGTGCTCATTTGTATTCTTGCGTGTAGGGAATTGCCGCTAATTTATTTTCCCGCGTATAGGTTATTTTCTCGCATTTATGTGTGGCATTATTTTGTGTTGCAACCCCACATATTTTGTATGTTTCCGGGGTAGAAAAATCCAGTGGATTTTTCTGTGCAATTAGTTTAAGCTTTCGAGTAAGTTAGTTCGTGAGATATTTTGCCATGTTGCCCTTTTGTTTAATTCGTAGGATTTATTCCGTACTTCGTTTTATTAAGTTGTCAACTAGGGAGTTATTCTTGGGTGTTTAGACTTGCCCCTGGTAGTTTTGGTTGCAATAGAAATGCATGTTTAGGTGTGGTTTGATTGCCCTCAAGTTGCTAGAAATAGTGCTGATTTGGAGGAGCTGAAATATTTCTAAGTCTGGAATCTGTTATATTTTGTTGTTGTCTTGTCTTGCATGTAACTTGTGATCTGTAGCTCTTTTGAGGTTGGTGCAATGGAGTTAGTTGTACCCCTTGTGTTTCTCTAGCATACTGCGAATTTTCATGCCATTTGGAGTCCTGTAGCTTATGGTTTTGCTGCTGTCAATATGCCTTCAGACCGAAAACTGCACTTTCATGAGGTGTTATTTTCACTAAGTCCGAAATAGTGTGTGCGATGCCATGTTGTGTCTTCTTTTCCTAGTGTTCCTTGCTGCCATGCTAGTTGTTGTTAGTTGTTTGTAATAGTGCTTCTTTTCCTCTTTCGTGCCATGCCTTGCTTGAGTTTATCGGAGTTGTGTAGGTCGTAGTTGCGGGGTGTAGAAAATGCCATGTGGCTGATTTTGGCAGATTGTAGTGATTTCTTGTTTTGCTCGTAGTTTATGATCCGTAGCTCCGATTTGATCGTGTCCTACATGAAACTTGCTTAGAATCTCGTATAGTTTCATTTTCTCTTGCTGGTTGTATGTTTTGAAGTGCTCGTAGCCGTCATTGCACACATATTGCATTCATGTCATCATATCTTGCGGTGCTTGTATCTTTTGATCTGTAGCTCCGTTGGAGATGATCTCTATGTGTAAATCGCTTGTCTCAACGCGTAGAATCACGTGAACCTATTTGTTTTGCTGTTTAACAACTAATTAAATGTGTTAATTCAGATCTGGACAGAATTGTAAATTAACATGTGAGGTCGTCTCGGAGATGCTATATGTCATTTCCGACCTCATTTAAAATGTCTAAATAGGTAGTTTAATTTCCGCTTCACCTCTTGCATATTTGACAACATTAATATTGCCGTGTAAATAACCGGGAGTGAACTAAATAATTCATATGTGGAGTTTCGTCAATATGCAACTCGTTGCATATTGAACTTCACTTAACGTGTAGTGTTGGTTTGTGTGAGTTGTCATGTCGTGTCTTCCATGTGTTCAGCTGCTCATGCATCATATGTGTTGTGCATCGCGTGGTGAATTTCGTGTGTTGATTTGTGTTTACGGTTTGCTTCGTCTCGATAGAGTTCCGCAGCGTGCCGGATTATGAGGACCCGTTCGACTACGTCGGTTCGTCTGCTTCACGGAGGCATTCTTCTTTCAAGCGGGATCTCAGGCAAGATGATCATTTCCCCAGATACCATTACTGTCATTGCCATGCTAGTTTTACCGTTTCTATCGTTTATGTCTCGTTGCCTACCACCTGTTAAATATCAGCCTCTCAACAATGCCATGAAACCTTCAACCTGTTCAACCTAGCAAACCACTGATTGGCTAAGTTACTACTTGCTTAACCTTGTGTTAGCGTTGCTAGTTGCAGGTGCAGTTGCTTCCATGTGTTAACATGGGTTCCTTGTTATATCACCATATTAAATGCTATTTAATTTAATGCACCTATATAGTTGGTAAAAGGTGGAAGGCTCGGCCTTTCTAGCCTGGTGTTTTGTTCCACCTTTTACCCCTTAGTTTCGGCTATCGGTGTTATGTTCCATAAACGAGCGCTCCTAACACGATCGGGGTTGTTATGGTGACCCCCTTGATAATTCGTTTTAGATTAAAGCTGGTCTGGCAAGGCCCAACATTGGTACTACATTTGAACAACATAATAATTTGATAATATTGAAATGCATAGGGAGTTAGTGCTACCCGAAGAGTAGTTCTACATAATACAGGGAGGGCCAGTGCTGATGGTGCTGGTCCAAAACAGAGCACTGTGCGGGGCCACCGCGAGGAAACTCGAGGTTTGGCACTCGTACGCGTCGCTTATCCGTCGTGTCCTGAGAACGAGATACGCGGCTCCTATCGGGATCGTCGACACGCCGGGCGGCCTTGCTGGATTAGTTTTACCTTTGACGAGATATCTTGTGCATCGGGATTCCGGTGATGCTTTGGGTAATCTCAGAGTTGAGGTTTTTCACTAGGGAATCCGACGAGATCGCGAGCTTCGTGATTGAGGATTTCTATGCGGCTTGTGGTAATTTGTGATGGACTAGTTGGAGCACCCCTACAGGGTTAAATCTTTTCGGAAAGCCGTGCCCGCGGTTATGTGGCAACGTGGAAACTTTGTTTAACACTGGTTCTAGATAACTTGAAATTAACTTAATTAAAACTTGCCAACTGTGTGCGTAACCGTGACTGTCTCTTTCGCGAGTTCCTTCTCCGATCGAGGACACGGTGGGGTTATCTCTGACGTAGGTAGGTGTTCAGGATCATTCATTTGATCATCAGTAGACACGACCGATATGCGTAGATCTTCCCCCTCTTATTTCTTGTACTCATAAGTTTAGCCACCAAATATATGCTTAGCCACTGCTGCAACCTCACCACTTAACCATGCCTCACCCATTAAGCTTTGCTAGTCTTGATACCTTTGGAAATGAGATTGCTGAGTCCCCTGTGGCTCCCAGATTACTACAACACCAGTTGCAGGTACAGGTAAAGGTTACTTGACGTGAGCGCGTTGACTGTTCATTTGGAGTTGCTTCTTCTTCTTCTTCTTCATCGATCTAGGATGGGTTCCAGGCCGGCAACCTGGGATAGCAAGGATGGACGTCGTTCTTATTTTCTCGTTTGTTTTCGTCTGTAGTCGGTCCCTGCTCTTACTCTTGATGATTATGTAATGTACTGAAGTGACTCTGATGTAGCTTGTGGCGAGTGTAAGCCAACTCTATATATATCTCTTATGTTCAGTACATGTACTTGTGACGATATCCATTCTTGCGACATGACGAGACGCGCTTCTATCCCTGACGAGGCCCTCATGCCAAATTGAGGATAGGATCGCATCTTGGGCGTGACAAGTTGGTATCAAAGCAGTACCGACCTAGGAGCCCCCTTGATTGATCGAACTTGGCCGAGTCGAGTCTAGTGAAAAACTGCTTTGAGTCTAGTTATATATCGGAGAGTAGGATTCTTTTTTCTCCTCTTCTATGCTCTGGTGAGGAATCTTGACGTAATATTTTAATTCTACTCCTCTTCTCACTCAAATTTTTTTGAGGATCACGCGGATATTCTTGGAATCTATATGATGCCGATGTGACGGAGTTCTGTCTTGGTGCCTCCTATCTTCTTTAAGTTTCAGGGGAGTTGAGCTCCAGGGGATTCTCGAGCACATCGTTATCATTCATATTTCTTAGTATCTCTGAACGAAGGATGTTCGTAATTGCTTCAATACTAGTAGTGGCGAGAGAACCCCGATGTCCCGAGTACTGGTCCAGATTGTTCGGAAGTACTGTTGGAAATATGCCCTAGAGGCAATAATAAATTAGTTATTATTATATTTCTTCGTTCATGATAATCGTTTATTATCCATGCTATAATTGTATTGATTGGAAACACAATACTTGTGTGGATACGTAGACAAAACACTGTCCCTAGTAAGCCTCTAGTTGACTAGCTCGTTGATCAAAGATGGTCAAGGTTTCCTGGCCATAGGCAAGTGTTGTTACTTGATAACGGGATCACATCATTAGGAGAATCATGTGATGGACTAGACCCAAAACTAATAGACGTAGCATGTTCATCGTATCATTTTGTTGCTACTGTTTTCTGCGTGTCAAGTATTTGTTCCTATGACCATGAGATCATATAACTCACTAACACCGGAGGAATGCTTTTTGTGTATCAAACGTCGCAACGTAACTGGGTGACTATAAAGATGCTCTACAGGTATCTCCGAAGGTGTTCGTTGAGTTAGTATGGATCGAGACTAGGATTTGTCACTCCGTGTGACGGAGAGGTATCTCGGGGCCCACTCGGTAATACAACATCACACACAAGCCTTGCAAGCAATGTGACTTAATGTAAGTTGTGGGATCTTGTATTACGGAACGAGTAAAGAGACTTGCCGGTAAATGAGATTGAAATAGGTATGCGGATACTGACGATCGAATCTCAGGCAAGTAACATACCGAAGGACAAAGGGAATGACATACGGGATTATATGAATCCTTGGCACTGAGGTTCAAACGATAAGATCTTCGTAGAATATGTGGGATCCAATATGGGCATCCAGGTCCAGCTATTGGATATTGACCGAGGAGTCACTCGGGTCATGTCTACATAGTTCTCGAACCCGCAGGGTCTGCACACTTAAGGTTCGACGTTGTTTTATGCGTATTTGAGTTATATGGTTAGTTACCGAATGTTGTTCGGAGTCCCGGATGAGATCACGGGCGTCACGAGGGTTTCCGGAATGGTCCGGAAACGAAGATTGATATATAGGATGACCTCATTTGATTACCGGAAGGTTTTCGGAGTTACCGGGAATGTACCGGGAATGACGAATGGGTTCCGGGTGTTCACCGGGGGGGGGGCAACCCACCCCGGGGAAGCCCATAGGACTTGGGGGTGGCGCACCAGCCCTTGGTGGGCTGGTGGGACAGCCCAAGAAGGTCCTATGCGCCAAGGATAGAAAATCAAAGAGAAAGAAAAAAAAGGAGGTGGGAAAGGAGAGAAGGACTCCACTTTCCAATCCTAGTTGGACTAGGATTGGAGGAGGACTCCTCCTCCCTTGGTGGCGCAGCCCTTGGGGATCCTTCAGCCTCAAGTCAAGCCTCCCCTCCCTCCTCCTATATATATGGAGCAATTAGGGCTGATTTCAGACAATTTTCCAAGGCAGCCCGACCACATAACTCCACGGTTTTACCTCTAGATCGCGTCTCTGCGGAGCTCGGGCCGAGCCCTGCCGAGATTAGATCATCACCAACCTTCGGAGCGCCGTCACGCTGCCGGAGAACTCATCTACCTCTCCGTCTCTCTTGCTGGATCAAGAAGGCCGAGATCATCGTCGAGTTGTACGTGTGCTGAACGCGGAGGTGCCGTCCGTTCGGCACTAGATCGTGGGACGGATCGCGGGACGGTTCGCGGGGAGGATCGAGGGACGTGAGAACGTTCCACTACATCAACCGCGTTCACTAACGCTTCTGCTGTGCAATCTACAAGGGTACGTAGATCGGAAATCCCCTCTCGTAGATGAACATCACCATGATAGGTCTTCGTGCACGTAGGAAATTTTTTGTTTCCCATGCGACGTTCCCCAACAGTGGCATCATGAGCTAGGTTCATGCGTAGATGTCTTCTCGAGTAGAACACAAAAGTTTTTGTGGGAGGTGATGTGCATTTTGCTGCCCTCCTTAGTCTTTTCTTGATTCCGCGGTATTGTTGGATCGAAGCGGCTCGGACCGACATTACTCGTACGCTTACGAGAGACTGGTTTCATCGCTACGAGTAACTCCGTTGCTCAAAGATGACCGGCGAGTGTCGGTTTCTTCAACTTTAGTTGAATCGGATTTGACCGAGGAGGTACTTAGATGAGGTTAAATAGCAATTCATATATCTCCATTGTGGTGTTTGCGTAAGTAAGATGCGATCCTACTAGATACCCATGGTCACCACGTAAAACATGCAACAACAATTAGAGGACGTCTAACTTGTTTTTGCAGGGTATGCTTGTGATGTGATATGGCCAACGATGTGATGTGATATATTGGATGTATGAGATGATCATGTTGTAATAGTTAATATCGACTTGCACGTCGATGGTACGGCAACCGGCAGGAGCCATAGGGTTGTCTTTCAACTAATGTTTGTGCTTGCAGATGCGTTTACTATATTGCTAGGACGTAGCTTTAGTAGTAATAGCATGATTAGCACGACAACCCCGATGGCGACATGTTGATGGAGATCATAGTGTGACGCCGGTGACAAGAAGATCGTGCCGGTGCTTTGGTGATGGAGATCAAGAAGCACATGATGATGGCCATATCATGTCACTTATGAATTGCATGTGATGTTAATCCTTTATGCACCTTATCTTGCTTAGAACGACGGTAGCATTATGAGGTGATCTCTCACTAAAATTTCAAGACGAAATTGTGTTCTCCCCGACTGTGCACCGTTGCGACAGTTCTTCGTTTCGAGACACCACGTGATGATCGGGTGTGATAGACTCAAAGTTCACATACAACGGGTGCAAAATAGTTGCACACGCGGAACACTCGGGTTAAGCTTGACGAGCCTAGCATGTGCAGACATGGCCTCGGAACACATGAGACCGAAAGGTCGAGCATGAATCGTATAGTTGATATGATTAGCATAGAGATGCTTACCACTGAAACTATTCTCGACTCACGTGATGATCGGACTTGAGATAGTGGATTTGGATCATGTACCACTCAAATGACTAGAGAGATGTACTTTTTGAGTGGGAGTTCTTAAGTAATATGATCAATTGAACTAATTGTCATGAACATAGTCTAATGGTCTTTGCGAATTACGATGTAGCTTGCGCTATAGCTCTACTATTTTTATATGTTCCTAGAGAAAATTTAGTTGAAAGTTGATAGTAGCAAACTTTGTAGAGGATTGTCCTCGTTGCTGCGCAGAAGGCTTATGTCCTTAATGCACCACTCGGTGTGCTGCACCTCGAGCGTCGTCTGTGGATGCTGTGAACATCCGACATACACGTTTATGATGACTACACGATAGTTCAGTACAAAATACTTAATGGCTTAGAAGCAAGGTGCCGAAGACGTTTTGAAACGTCATGGAACATGAGAGATGTTCTAAAGAGATGAAATTGTGATTTCATGCTTGTGCCCTTGTTAAGAGGTATGAGACCTCCGACAAGATTCTTTGTCCACGAAGTAAAGGAGAAAAGCTCAATCGTTGAGCGTGTGCTCAGATTATCTGAGTACGACAATCACTTGAATCAAGTGGGAGTTGATCTTCGAGATAAGATAGTGATGGTTCTCCAAAGTCACTGCCACCAAGCTGTGAGAGCTTCGTGATGAACTATAACATATCAAGGATAGATACAATGATCCTTGAGCGATTCGCGATGTTTGACACTGCGAGAGTAGAAATCAAGAAGGAGCATCAATAGTTGATGGTTAGTAAAACCACTAAGTTTCGAGAAAGGCAAGGGCTAGAAGGGATACTTCGTGAAATGGCAAAGCAGTTGCTGCATTAATGAAGAGACCCCAGATTAAACCCAAGCCCGGGACTAAGTGCTTCTGTTATGAGGGGAACAGTCACTGAGGCGGAGCAACTCTAGATACTTGGTAGATAAGAAGGTTGGCAAAAGTCGAAAGAAGTATATTTGATATACATGATGTTGATGTGTACTTTACTAGTACTCCTAGTAGCACGAGGGTATTGGATACCGGTTCGGTTGCTAAGTGATTAGTAACACGAAATTAAAGCTACGGCATAAACGGAGACTAGCTAAAGGCGAGGTGACGATACGTGTTGGAAGTGTTTCCAAGGTTGATATGATCAAACATCGCACGCTCCCTCTACCATCGGGATTGGTGTTAAACCTAAATAATTTTTATTTGGTGTTTGCGTTGAGCATGAACATGATTGGATCGTGTTTGTTGCAATACGATTATTCATTTAAAAGAATAATTGTTATTCTATTTGCTTGAATAATTACCCTCAATGGTTTTTTGAATCTCGATCGTAGTGTTACACATGTTCATAATATTAGTGCCAAAAGATAAAAAGTAATAATGATAGTACCACTTAGTTGTGGCACTGCCACTTGAGTCATGTTGGTGTAAAATGCATGAAGAAGCTCCATGCTGATGGATCGTTTGGACTCACTTGATTTTGAATCACTTGAGACATGCAAAACATGCCACATGAAACAAGTAGAGTAACTTGTTGGGAGTAATGCATTTTTGATGTGTGCAGTCCAATAAGTGCTAAGGCACGCAGTGGATATCATTATGTTCTTACTTCACTGACGATTTGAGTAGATACAAGAGTACTTACTTGATGAATCACAAGTCTGAAATGTTGAAAAGTTCAAAGCTATTTTAGAGTGAAGATCGTCGTGACAAGAGGATAAACAGTCTACGATATGATCATAGAGATGAATACCTGAGTTACGAGTTTTGGTACGCAGTTAAGACAATGTGGAAATTGTTTCGCAGTTCATGCCACCTGGAACATCATAGTGTGATGATGTGTCTAAACGTGATAGCCACGCACTATTTGGTATGGTGCATGCTATGATGTCTCTTATCGAACTACCACTATCGTTTATGGGTTATGCATTAGAGACAACCGCATTCACTTTAAATAGGGCACCGCGTGTTTCCGTTGAGATGACACAGTATAGACTGAGGTTTAGAGAAATCTAAACTATCGTTTCTTGGAAGTTTGGGGCTTCGAAACTTATGTGAAAAAGTTTCAGTCTGATAAGCTCGAACCCAAAGCGGATAACTGCATCTTCATAGGATATCCAAAACAGTTGGGTACATCTCCTATCTCAGATCCGAAAGCACAGTGTTTGTTTCTAGAAACGGATCCTTTCTCGAGGAAAGGTTTCTCTCAAAAGAATTGAGTGGGAGGGTGGTAGAACTTGATGAGGTTATTGAACCATCACTTCAACCAGTGTGTAGCACGGCGCAGGAAGTTGTTCCTGTGGCGCCTACACCAATTGAAGTGAAAGCTGATGATGGTGATCATCGAGCATCGGATCAAGTTACTATAAACATCGTAGGTTGACAAGGTCGCGTACTACTGCAGAGTGGTACGGTAACCCTGTCTTGGAGGTCATGTTGTTGAGCAACAGTGAACCTACGAGTTATGGAGAAAGAAATGGTGGGCCCGGATTCCGACAAATGGCTGGAAGCCATGAAATCCGAGAGAGGATCCATGTATGAAAACAAAGTGTAGACTTTGGAAGAACTACTTGATGGTCATAGGACTATTGAGTAAAGATGGATCTTTAAAAGGAAGACATACGATGATGGTGATAAGTCACTATTAAGAAAAGCTCGACTTTTCGCAAAGATGTTTCCGACATGATCAAACAGTTGACTATGGTGAGAATTTCTCACTCGTAGCGATGCTAAAAGTCTGTTAGAATTATGTTAGTAGTTGTTGCATTATTTTTGAAATATTGCACATAGGATGTCAAAACATTGTTTCCTCGACGGTTTCCTTGAGCAAACATTGTATGTGATACAACCAGAAGGTTTTGTCGATCCTAAAGATACTAACAAGTATGCAAGCTCCAGCGATCCTTCAATGGACTGGTGCAAGCATCTCGGAGTTGGAATATACACTTTGATGAGATGATCAAAGATTTTGGGTTTGTACAAGGTTTATGAGAAACTTGTATTTCCAAAGAAGTGAGTGGGAGCACTATAGAATTTCTGATAAGTATATGTGGTTGACATATTGTTGATCAGAAGTAATGTAGAATTTCTGTGAAGCATAAAAGGTTGTTTGAAAGGAGTTTTTCAAAGGAATACCTGGATTGAGCTACTTGAACGTTGAGCATCAAGATCTATGGAGATAGATCAAAACGCTTAATAGAAGTTTCAACAAGATGCATGCCTTGACAAGTTTTTGAAGGAATTCCAAATAGATCAGCAAAGAAGGAGTTCTTGACTGTGTTGTAAGGTGTGAATTTGAGTAAGACTCAAAACCCGACCCCGGCAGAATAAAGAGAATAGACGAAGATCGTCTTCTATGCCTTGGCCGTAGAATCTGAAGTATGCCATGCTGGGTACCGCACCTGATGTGTGCCTTGACTCAAAGTCTGTTGAGAGGTACAGAGAGTGATCCATGATTGAATCACTAGCAGCGGTCAAAATTTATCCTTAGTAACTGATGGACTAAGGAATTTTTCTCGATTATGGAGGTGGTTAAAGAGTTCGTCGTAACGGATTACGTCGATGCAAGCTTTGACACTAATCCGAATAACTATGAGTTGTGAAACAAATTCGTATATTAGAGTAGATATTTGGAGTATTTCCGAATAGCACATAGTAGCAGCATCTATAAGATGACATAAAGATTTGTAAAGAACACACGGGTCTGAAAGTTTCAGAACCGTTGACTAAAACCGCTCTCACGAGCAAGACGTGATCAAACCCCATGACTATATGGGTGTTGGATTCGTTGGAATCACATGGTGATGTGAACGAGATTATTGACTCTAGTGCAAGTGGGAGACTGTTGGAAATATGCCCTAGAGGCAATAATAAATTAGTTATTATTATATTTCTTTGTTCATGATAATCGTTTATTATCCATGCTATAATTGTATTGATTGGAAACACAATACTTGTGTGGATACATAGACAAAACACTGTCCCTAGTAAGCCTCTAGTTGACTAGCTCGTTGATCAAAGATGGTCAAGGTTTCCTGGCCATAGGCAATTGTTGTTACTTGATAATGCGATCACATCATTGGGAGAATCATGTGATGGACTAGACCCAAAACTAATAGACGTAGCATGTTGATTGTGTCATTTTGTTGCTACTATTTTCTGTGTGTCAAGTATTTATTCCTATGACCATGAGATCATATAACTCACTGACACCGGAGGAATGCTTTGTGTGTATCAAACGTCGCAACATAACTGGGTGACTATAAAGATGCTCTACAGGTATCTCCGAAGGTGTTCGTTGAGTTAGTATGGATCGAGACTGGGATTTGTCACTCCGTGTGACGGAGAGGTATCTCGGGCCCACTCGGTAATACAACATCACACACAAGCCTTGCAAGCAATGTCACTTAATGTAAGTTGCGGGATCTTGTATTACGGAACGAGTAAAGAGACTTGCCGGTAAACGAGATTGAAATAGGTATGCGGATACTGATGATCGAATCTCAGGCAAGTAACATACCGAAGGACAAAGGGAATGACATACGTGATTATATGAATCCTTGGCACTGAGGTTCAAACGATAAGATCTTCGTAGAATATGTGGGATCCAATATGGGCATCCAGGTCCCGCTATTGGATATTGACCGAGGAGTCACTCGGGTCATGTCTACAAAGTTCTCGAACCCGCAGGGTCTGCACACTTAAGGTTCGACGTTGTTTTATGCGTATTTGAGTTATATGGTTGGTTACCGAATGTTGTTCGGAGTCCCGGATGATATCACGGATGTCACGAGGGTTTCCGGAATGGTCCGGAAAGGAAGGTTTATATATAGGATGACCTCATTTGATTACCGGAAGGTTTTCGGATTTACCGGGAATGTACCGGGAATGACGAATGGGTTCGAGGTGTTCACCGGGGGGGGGGGGCAACCCACCCCGGGGAAGCCCATAGGCCTTGGGAGTGGCGCACCAGCCCTTGGTGGGCTGGTGGGATAGCCCAAGAAGGTCCTATGCCCC
Organism: Hordeum vulgare subsp. vulgare; assembly: GCF_904849725.1. Lineage (NCBI taxonomy): Eukaryota > Viridiplantae > Streptophyta > Magnoliopsida > Poales > Poaceae > Hordeum > Hordeum vulgare. The sequence goes on along the minus strand of NC_058520.1, from coordinate 585,275,338 downwards.
AAGGATAGAAAATCAAAGATAAAGAAAAAAAAGGAGGTGGGAAAGGAGAGAAGGACTCCACTTTCCAATCCTAGTTGGACTAGGATTGGAGGAGGACTCCTCCTCCCTTGGTGGCGCAGCCCTTGGGGCTCCTTGAGCCTCAAGGCAAGCCTCCCCTCCCTCCTCCTATATATATGGAGCAATTAGGGCTGATTTGAGACAACTTTTCCAAGGCAGCCCGACCACATAACTCCACGGTTTTACCTCTAGATCGCGTCTCTGCGGAGCTCGGGCCGAGCCCTGCCGAGATTAGATCATCACCAACCTCCGGAGCGCCGTCACGCTTCCGAAGAACTCATCTACCTCTCCGTCTCTCTTGCTGGATCAAGAAGGCCGAGATCATCGTCGAGCTGTACGTGTGTTGAACGCGGAGGTGCCGTCCGTTCGGCACTAGATCGTGGGACGGTTCGCGGGGCGGATCGAGGGACGTGAGGACGTTCCACTACATCAACCGCGTTCACTAACGCTTCTGCTGTGTGATCTACAAGGGTAAGTAGATCGGAAATCCCCTCTCATAGATGAACATCACCATGATAGGTCTTCGTGCGCGTAGGAAATTTTTTGTTTCCCATGCGACGTTCCCCAACACGTACTGCCATACTTTGTATCGTTGTGATCACGAGGGTCTGTTGTAGAGGAAGGTCCGAGATTCTAGTCGTGTGTTGACGGATGTGATACAAGTGACGGGTTAGTATAGGAGTTGTGTGTTATTACTCCTTGTATCGTGTACCAGATTGCATGACCAGTTATTTCGGGAATTCATAGGTGGGATATCAAGTAGTATCTTATAGGACTATCTTCCTGCAGACGCTTGATTGAGGTTTGGGAAATCTTTCTCATGAGTTTGTTCTGGCTTGTTTCATAAGCCTCATCCCTTTGTTTTGCTGAATATGGTAATTCGTGTTGCTTCGATGTCAAATGGTGATTTCAGATCTTTCCTAAGAGTTGTTCTCATATTCATATGAGAGTGCTAATCCTTTTGCTTAATCAATCGTCTTATCAATTCTTGTCAACCGGAGTTGTTATATCAATTCTTTTCAACTGGTGTGTTTCTCTCCAAGTGGAGTTAATCCTCTCCAATTTTTGCAAGATCATTCTCTCATTTTATTCCGGAGTTCATCTCATCTAGCCCAAGTTGTCTTTGTTTTTCCCCGCCCTCCCACCCTTTTCTTCAGTGTTTGGATTTCAACCAAGTGCATTTCATTCCAGTGATGTTTCCGCTATCTCATCTTCCTTTCGTAGCCGATGATTCGTTGTGAAGATTCTCAGTTCTCCGTGTTCATTATATCCTATTCATCCTTGTTATTCTTTCCTATGTTGGGAATTCTTATGAGCCTATCTTGTTATCATTCCTCTCTCTTTCTATCCGGAGTGTTAAAGATATTTCTAGGGATGGCAATTTTATCCATGGATCTGAATACCCATGGATACCCAACCCGGTTGGGCAAGGGTATAGAGCGCATTTCTGCCCATGGATCTGTGGATATGAATACCCATGAACAACCGAGTTGGACACAGTTTTAATTTTTGCTCCATGGATATCGAGTGGATACCCATATGACAAATGGGCCCCCTATGGTAGTGACGTTAAACTAAGAAAATGTCCAACCCCAAGTCACTCGCAGTCAGAGAAGGTCAAAGTGTGACCCATGTTCCTTAATCCCCCACAACTCCACTAACATAATTATTAAACCTAATCTTACTTAACAAACGATGATGAGTTAATTTGATCTTTGGAAAGGCTTCATGTTGATTTTTCTATGCCCATGGAGCTCCATGGATATCTGGATATCCAATGGGTGTGGGCATGGGCACAATTTATGCCCATGGATACTTTGGTGGATGGGCAGAGGGTGGGAATATGGGTCATGGGTTGGATTTGGATCAGCTCCACCCGCTCCAAACCCGACCCATTGTCATCCCTAGATATTTCAGTAGTTTCTCGTTTTCAATTCTTTTAATTATTTCGAGGTGCTAACCTCATCTAGTTTTCATTTCTGCCGGTGCAATATCTCTCGTTATAATCAGTGGTTTCAACGGTGATTTCTTTGAGTGGGCCCATAACCCACAGGTTTTTCCCAGGATCTTATTTGTCTATTCTAATCTTTCCGGAGATCTCTAAATCTTTTCATCTATGACGTAAGTATGAATCTCATCAGTCATATCCCTTCTCCAAGATCTATTCGGATTAATTCTCATATTTGGATGAACCTTTCATTCTTCATTATTCCGAAGTGTCTCGGTATTCTTGGTGATGTTCTTCTCGTCATTCTCTCCATTGAAGATTCGAAGGAGTGTTTCTCTCAATCTTGGTCCATTCTCTTGGAGTTTCATCATTTCAGCCTTGTGTTATCATCTGGAATTGTTTCCAATCATGAATGATTAATTTCTTGCTATCCGGTGCATTTCTAAGTTGTTTTCATTCTCGATCCTCCGAAGGACATCATTTGAGAAGACTTCTTCGTTCTCGGCTTTCAGCTTTCGTTCTCTAATTCTTCTCCATTGTTGTCTCTTTGTTCGTCTCTCAATTATCCGGTGCCTTGTTCAAGTTTTCTCTCAGGTGGCTTATGATCTCTTCATTCTCTTGTTTCTCCATTGATTCTTGGTTTTCCATTCAACTGTGATTTCTTACCGGTGCTTCCTTCAATTATGCCTCAAGTGGTTTTTATCTCCCTATCTCTTCAAAATTATTTCAAAAGGAATAAGTGGTATGCTAAATCCGTTGCTTGTCATCAATTAAACTTGATGAAGGATAAGCATAACATAAATCTTATTCTTGTTCACAATAACCTGAATTCTTCTTCCGGAGTGGCTCATGGTTTCAATTCTTTTCTCAAGTGCCTATCTTTCTTTTTCGGAGTTCCAAGTTCTTTTAAGTATCTCTTTGTGAGGCTTCATCTAAATCTTGGCAAGGTCATAATATTATTCTTTTCTACCTTCATGTCGTTGTGTCAATCATTTTGATAGAGAGGCTCGTCATGGTGGTTCTTCAAGGATGTGATTCATTCTCATGTGTTCTTCAAGATTCTTGTTGGAGAACCTCAAGTATTCTTTCTCTTGCATCTCCAGTGCATTTGTTCTTCCTTTATCCTTTGAGGTGGTATTATAGCATTCTTGTTAGTGTAGGAGCCTCGAAGAGAATTCCTTTCAAGATGAGATAATTAAACCCACCAATTCTATGGTCATGAGATATTTTCAACCCATGATTTCTTCATTGAGCTATCTTTGTTTGGACTTCACCTAAAGCTTTTCCTATGGATTGTGCTATCATGGTGCTTGTCATTAATCCAAGTTCTCAATGTATCCTCTTGGTGTAAGAAAGTGTGCTTATCTTGTTTCTCCCAATCAACCCTTGTGTCTGTTAGTGGCTGGTTGTCACTTCATTAGTTTGAAAGGTTTCCATAAGCCCACTACTATCTTGTTCTTTTCGTTGTTGTTTTTCCAACAACTCTGTCCAATTCTTCTTGCAAGGATGCTTGCCAAGTTCATTGGAGTTAGTAGTTGTCATTCTCTCTTCATTCTCTTCTTCCGTATGAACTAGTTCCTATTTTATTGTTTCGGAGGCCTTGTGATGTTGCTCTTTTGGGTCTATCTTGTTGTTCTATCAAGATCATGGTGTTCCCTTGCTCTATTTACTTGTTTGTTATGAATATTATCTAATTCTCCTATATTTTCGAATTTTTTGTCCCATTTTCCTACCGAAGTGCTGCCGAAATTTTCCGTGAATTCTTGCTTCTTTCTCATATCATTCCTCGTCTCTTTGCAACCTTCAAGGATCGTTGGTTTCACTCGTTTGTCATAGAAGCGACTAAATTTTACCTCTTGTTCTTTCTCATCCTCTCCCCCTTTCATTCTTGGATCTCGGGGCGAGATCCTCTTGTAGTGTAGGAGAGTTGTGACAGCCCGATGCCGACGTTCCAGAAGATTCCCCTTATATTCCGTTTTCGTCGTGTGTCTATTTTCTTTTGTCGCATCATCATCACATCATTCACATCATCTGCATTGCATCGGCATCTCCGTTGCCGTCAGTTTTCAAAACTTGCATCCGTTGTTAGTTGCCGGTTCACTTCGTTGTTCGTTCTGAGCCCGACCGCACTCGCACGCGCCCGCGGTACCGTCGAAACCCTGTTTTAAAAGTGCAATTAAAACTTTCTCTGATCAGGGTGAAACTTGGCATGCGGACGTAATTAGTTATAGCCAGCCCGCCTGTCGAATTTTGTCGCGATCGAAGTCCGTCTAGTACCCGAACGGTCGACCGTAGCGGCACCGTATTCGGTCTACCGTCGGTCGGTTATCGGTGTTTTAAAAATTGTTGTCGCGTCGCTCGTTTCCCCTCTCGTCTGTGGTAAACCACCCTACACGGTCACATACCCATTCCCGCGTGCGGAATCGTCCGAATCCGACCCCGCGGTTCCGGTAAATCTAGCCCCCCATTTGTCTATAAATAGACGCCCAAGCATTTATTTCAGCCCCCTCTCTCTCTCTTCCTCGATTCCCGTGCCCAACCCTAGCACAGCCTGTCTCCCACCTCCTGCCAGCCGCCAGGGCCCGCGAGCCCGAGGCAGGCCCGCCCGAGCCCATATGGGCCCAAGCCGCCGCCGCCCCTGATCTACCCCGGCTCCCGCATCTCCAGCGCCGCCGCCGTCAGCCACCAGCTCGAGGGGAGGAGCCCCCGAGCCCGCGCGTGCCGGCACCCCAGCCGCCGTGCCTCGCCGGCCGTTGCGCCCCGCCACCAGCTCCTCCCTCGACACCGGAGCCGTGCGCCAGCCTCCGGTCACCTGCAGCGCCGGCCAACCTCCGCGCCGAGCTACCAATCCCGCACTGCCTTGAGCCGCCACGACTTCCCCGCCGGTGCTTCGCCTCCTCGCCGTGCCGCGCCTCGCCGCCCTACTGCCTTCCGCAGGCCAACCTCGATCCCGCGCCGCCAGCGCGTCGCCATCGCCGAGCCTGCCCTGCCTCGATCCTGATCGGATCTAGGATCGCCCCGTTGACCAGCCTCGCTTCGCCCAGCAGGCCGAGGCCCAGCGCCCCGCGGCTGGCCCAGCGACCAGCTCCAGGCGCCCCGCCTCGGCCCACCAGCAGCGCCTTCGGCCCAGCTCGCCCCTCCAGTGCCTCCTCTCCACCGACCTGGCCCATGGCCTCGGGTGAGTCCCGCAGCCCAATCTCTCGCCCTGGGCGGCGTATATTATTCTGCGCCCCCTGTGTAGCCCATGAGAAATAGATTAGGCCGGTTTGAAATTAGGTTGATTTCGGAATTATATTGAAATTCCAGAAAATATGACGATATTAAAACGCCCGTAGTTTTAAATCCGTAAGTCGGATCGCGACATATTGTATGTGGTTTTGGCATAGAATTTCGCGTAGAATACGATTATCCAACTTGCATATTTATTTGACGGTGTGTGACGCATCGAATGCATAGATTAGCGTGCTGTCTAGATAGGATAAACGCCGTATTTATTTTCCGCGCGCGTTCGAATTGCTCGGATGCCGTAGTATAAATGTCCATGTTTTAGGGACCATTTTTCCATGTATTTTAAAGCGGTCATTTGTATTTTTGCGTGTAGGGAATTGCCGCTAATTTATTTTCCCGCGTATAGGTTATTTTCTCGCATTTATGTGTGGCATTATTTTTTGTTGCAACCCCACATATTTTGTATGTTGCTGGGGTAGAAAAATCCAGTGAATTTTTCTGTGCAATTAGTTTTAGCTTTCGAGTAAGTTAGTTCGCGAGATATTTTGCCATGTTGCCCTTTTGTTTAATTCGTAGGATTTATTCCGTACTTCATTTGATTAAGTTGTCAACTAGGCAGTTGTTCTTGGGTGTTTAGACTAGCCCCTGGTATTTTTGGTTGCAATAGAAATGCATGTTTAGGTGTGGTTTGATTGCCCTCAAGTTGCTAGAAATAGTGCTGATTTGGAGGAACTAAAATATTTCTAAGTCTGGAATCTGTTATATTTTGTTGCTGTCTTGTCTTGCTTGTAACTTGTGATCTGTAGCTCTTTTGAGGTTGGTGTAATGGAGTTAGTTTTACTCCTTGTGTTTCTCTAGCATGCTGCGAATTTTCATGCCATTTGGAGTCCTGTAGCTTATGGTTTTGCTGCTGTCAATATGCCTTCAGACCGAAAACTGCACTTTCATGAGGTGTTATTTTCACTAAGTCTGAAATAGTGTGTGCGATGCCATGTTGTGTCTTCTTTTCCTAGTGTTCCTTGCTGCCATGCTAGTTGTTGTTAGTTGTTTGTAGTAGTGCTTCTTGCCCTCTTTCGTGTCATGCCTTGCTTGAGTTATCGGAGTTGTGTAGCTTGTAGTTGCGGGGTGTAGAAAATGCTATGTGACTGATTTTGGCAGATTGTAGTGATTTCTTGTTTTGCTCGTAGTTTATGATCCGTAGCTCCGATTTGATCGTGTGCTACATGAAAATTGCTTAGAATCTCGTGTAGTTTCATTTTCTCTTGCTGGTTGTATGTTTTGAAGTGACTGTAGCCGTCGTTGCACACTTATTGCATTCATGCCATCATATCTTGCGGTGCTTGTATCTTTTAATCCGTAGCTCCGTTGGAGATGATCTCTATGTGTAAATCGCTTGTATCGACGCATAGAATCACGTCAACCTATTTGTTTGCTGTTTAACAACTAATTAAATGTGTTAATTCAGATCTGGACAGAACTGTAAATTAACATGTGAGGTCGTCTCGGAGATGATATATGTCATTTCCGACCTCATTTAAAATGTCTAGATAGGTAGTTTAATTTCCGCTTCACCTCTTGCATGTTTGACAACATTAATATTGCCGTGTAAATAACCGGGAGTGAACTAAATAATTCATATGTGGAGTTTCGTCAATATGCAACTCGTTGCATACTGAACTTCACTTAACGTGTAGTGTTGGTTTGTGTGAGTTGTCATGCCGTGTCTTCCATGTGTTCAGCTGCTCATGCATCATATGTGTTGTGCATCGTGTGGTGAATTTCGTGTGTTGATTTGTGTTTCCGGTTTGCTTCGTCTCGATAGAGTTCCGCAGCGTGCCGGATTGTGAGGACCCGCTCGACTACGTCGGTTCGTCTGCTTCACGGAGGCATTCTTCTTTCAAGCGGGATCTCAGGCAAGATGATCATTTCCCCAGATACCATTACTATATTGCATGCTAGTTTTACCGTTTCTATCGTTTATGTCTCGTTGTCTACCACCTGTTAAATATCAGCCTCTCAACAATGCCATGAAACCGTCAACCTGTTCAACCTAGCAAACAACTGATTGGCTAAGTTACTACTTGCTTAACCTTGTGTTAGCGTTGCTAGTTGCAGGTGCAGTTGCTTCCATGTGTTAACATGGGTTCCTTGTTATATCACCATATTAAATGCTATTTAATTTAATGCACCTATATACTTGGAAAAAGGTGGAAGGCTCGGCCTTTCTAGCCTGGTGTTTTGTTCCACCTTTGCCCCCTTAGTTTCGGCTACCGGTGTTATGTTCCATAAATGAGCGCTCCTAACACGATCGGGGTTGTTATGGGGACCCCCTTGATAATTCGTTTTAGATTAAAGCTGGTCTCGCAAGGCCCAACATTGGTACTACATTTGCCCAACATAATAATTTGATAATATTGAAATGCATAGGGAGTTAGTGCTACCCGAAGAGTAATTCTACATAATACAGGGAGGGCCAGTGCTGATGGTGCTGGTCCAAAACAGAGCACTGTGCGGGGCCACCGCGAGGAAACTCGAGGTTTGGCACTCGTACGCGTCGCTTATCCGTCGTGTCCTGAGAACGAGATACGCGGCTCCTATCGGGATCGTCGACACGCCGGGCGGCCTTGCTGGATTAGTTTTACCTTTGACGAGATATCTTGTGCATCGGGATTCCGGTGATGCTTTGGGTAATCTCAGAGTTGAGGTTTTTCACTAGGGAATCCGACGAGATCGCGAGCTTCATGATTGAGGATTTCTATGCGGCTTGTGGTAATTTGTGATGGACTAGTTGGAGCACCCCTACAGGGTTAAATCTTTTCGGAAAGCCGTGCCCGCGGTTATGTGGCAACGTGGAAACTTTGTTTAACACTGGTTCTAGATAACTTGAAATTAACTTAATTAAAACTTGCCAACTGTGTGCGTAACCGTGACTGTCTCTTTCGCGAGTTCCTTCTCCGATCGAGGACACGGTGGGGTTATGTCTGACGTAGGTAGGTGTTCAGGATCATTCATTTGATCATCAGTAGACACGACCAATATGCGTAGATCTTCCCCCTCTTATTTCTTGTACTCATAAGTTTAGCCACCAAATATATGCTTAGCCACTGCTGCAACCTCACCACTTAACCATGCCTCACCCATTAAGCTTTGCTAGTCTTGATACCTTTGGAAATGAGATTGCTGAGTCCCCTGTGGCTCCCAGATTACTACAACACCAGTTGCAGGTACAGGTAAAGGTTACTTGACGTGAGCGCATTGACTGTTCATTTGGAGTTGCTTCTTCTTCTTCTTCTTCATCGATCTAGGATGGGTTCCAGGCCGGCAACCTGGGATAGCAAGGATGGACGTCGTTCTTATTTTCTCGTTTGTTTTCGTCTGTAGTCGGTCCCTGCTCTTACTCTTGATGATTATGTAATGTACTGAAGTGACTCTGATGTAGCTTGTGGCGAGTGTAAGCCAACTCTATATATATCTCTTATGTTCAGTACATGTACTTGTGACGATATCCATTCTTGCGACACGACGAGATGCGCTTCTATCCCTGACGAGGCCCTCGTGCCAAATTGAGGATAGGGTCGCATCTTGGGCGTGACACTGTGGTGCTAGAGGGTGACATTCGGGTACGACAGCGGGGTGCGGTGCTCCCAATGCCACCGCGCTTGGTGCATCGGGACGCTGTCACACTAGCGAGGCCGGTGGGGAGATCGTGCGGGGTAGACGGGGGACTTGCCCTTATTTTGTAAGGAGCCGACCATGACTGTTGGCTAGGTGGCGAGATGGGGACGGGGGGGTTCTGGAGGCTGATGAGGCTGAACCCCACCGCACGCTCAGATTAAAAAAAAGGCCGACCAAGGTCTCTGACGCGTGCACCCGTGGAGTGTGGACGTCATAATTAAGTTGACTGCCGGTGGTTGGGGCGTACACCGAGAGGGCGCGCGCACGTCCACTTCGCGTTCACGCCGACGCATTTCAGTCCCAAATTTGGGCCGGAAATGGGTCGGCGCGAATGCGTTTTGGCAATGTGTTGGCGCGTTGGGCCATCACTTTTGTCCGCACAGACCCAAACGGACGGCCTCGGACGAAATGGGTCACCCCCGTTGAAGTTGCTCTTAATGCTTACAATTTTATGTACATTATTGCCATATATACATATACCTGAGATGTTTCTGTGTGAAGCTGGAGCTGTTAATCTAAGCTTTGCTTTGTGTACCACTTCATTCCTTACTCTTTCCATCAAACTACAATCAATCATGGTGATGCACCCATCATCTTACCATGGATTATCATCGGTATGAAAAGTATGATCTCATGAAATTGAAGTTGCAAATACATAAAGTTAAGCTATTAGGGAAAATTCAAAGCCCAAAATTCATAGGGTCATTAGTATGTTTTGTTTCCAAGCTATGTTTTATTCTTTTGCTTGATATTAGCTAGCATGGTATATGTTCGGTTTACATTATTAAATTTATTCCAGCCCCTTCACCCCACCCAGGAATTGTTGATGTGGAGAGGCAAATTTGTTTGCACATTAGTTCACATTGTTAAGTTTTGGTTGCACCATGTTGTGATTGTTATATATCCTCCTTGATTATCTATTTTTTAAGCTTCTTTATTTTTTATATTAATATGTGCTCTCTATGTTTTACCACTTTTTGTAGGAAACAACAATACACTAAGCCGGACGCACGAATGAAGACCAACAGAAAAGAGAAGTAGCCAATGATGAGGAAGATCACCCTCACACTTTATTTTCTTGTCTTTTGGGTGGGACCTAGGTGTGGAGGAACAAACATGGTGATCACCGTGGAGGGTAAAAGACATTTGAGTTTGTGAACGAGTTTTCAAAATTTCAAGAAGAGATATATTAGTTCAACACGTGGTAGGAAACTTCAAGCTATGTTTGTAAATAAGTAAGCTAAGTATGTACTTAGATAAAAAAGAGAAGGAAGAATGACTTCTGTCTTATTTAGTGTGTATGTGAAATAAGATGCGTGTAAAGAAAAAATAAAACCAACAAAGAAGTAAATGAAACAAAGCAATAGAACTAGAGCGATATTGTTATACAATCCGGTAACAACGTACGGGCATTTAACTAGTAGAGTTAGTTTGCAGAAATGTGGTGGTGCCCTGATGGTTACAGCTGAGCGCTCGTGACTAAGTAGTAGTGTGTATGATCGTGGAAAACACTATTTGACGCGCGCTACATCAAATAATCGGGGCTTCGCACAAACACCCAGTCATAGTTCTGGAGTGGGACGGCCGTTTAACTGTTCAAACGCTCCTGGTTTTAGGAAACTTTTAGATGTGCCCAGCCCATTCTTTTAGGTTTGGAGAAACTTCTAAAAGGACTAGCTAAATGTCCGTGCATTGCCACGGCGCAGCACAACAATGTCTTATTGTTGTATTTGCCCTGTTTCACCCTTCCTTTCATTGGTTCTATTTTTTCATGACACATATCTTATTTCTCATTCCACATTAACCAGACAAACATTAATCTTTCTTAAGAGCATGGTTAATACTATAGCCAACTGCTGAATATATGATGTTGCCATGTCATATATAGTCACCACTTATAATCGCTCATACAACAAGGTTAGTTATAAGCTTGGTTAGTTTTTTTTCACCTTCTCTTTAACTCTTTGTTCATACTTATTGTATTTACCTAAATATACACATATAGCTAGCCTTTTGCATGAGAACTCATTGCCCTTATTTTTTTAATGTCTCTTTCCTCCACGTAGAAATTTTCATGCAAGTGGGCTATAAGCCTGCTATTGTACTTGCTCTAACTGGTCCGCGACCCCATTTAGCTCTGGTGTCCTTGTTGAACTTCATTTGACAGAACTCCATTGTGAGATGCTAAGCTAGCACTTACGATGCTTGTCATTTGCTCTTTTATGGATTTATAGCGCCCATGTATATGTGTGTGTTTATGAGGATTTCTGACTAACCAGAATATCTTAGAATAAGTGAATTCGTCATTGTGCTCACCTGTGTTTCTGATTGGGTAATACCCTAAATGTACTTCTAGTCTGGTTAAATCAGATGTAGAAATAGCATACTGAGATGGTAAGGTGAAAAATAAACTTGGGCGAAGTCTTAGTGGAACATGCTGGTGATATATAGAAACTGAACACAGTTTGATCAGTATATGCTTGCTCACTGAACAAAAATTAAACCACAAAGAGAGCTCATATTGGATGCTAAAATATCTACATACCATACCATATCATGAAGTTTTCTAACCATGTCATTGAGCCAACACGTCTTTCCTTCAATTTTTAAAATTCAAAAAGACCCTTGTGTTTCTCCCACTTAGCCAATCACCATGTCCCTTTCTCCACACGAAGTCCCATCTGAAAAACAAGATAAAGCACTCATCCTTGAGGTACCTTTGTTGGTCCTTATTTGTGCCTCTTTCTGTCAGTAGCTTGAAACATATATGTGCAATAAAAATATAGCATGTAAACAGAACATATATCTACCATGCTACGATTTTCATGTCACAGTTTAAAACAAAGTTATAGAGGGAAAAAAGACCATTCACCCTATGAATCTGGGCTTTGAATTTGGCCCATTAGTGTTATGAATTTGTCATTTTTATTTCCCGGGTTCAATATCTTTTGTAGACCTGGGATACTCCAGGGGAAGATGATGAGTTCATACGCATGCTGATTCATAGTTATTTAAAAATAATAAGGAATCAAGTGGGTAAAAAAACTAAAGCTTCGATAAATAACTCTAGCTTCAAGCACCAACAGCTAAGTATCTGCATATGTTAATACAACATGTTGCCATCATACCTGGAACTAGACAGAAATTTAGTCTTGATGGCTTTTAGTGTGAAGTATGGGCTAGGTGCTCTCTCTCTTTTCCTCTCTCTAGTTGTTCATGTGTACAACAGAGTAACAACAAGCATGTGATTACACATTCTCCTCATCTTTACATCAGAACTCGTAGACCTGATAAATTTGTTATGCTCACCTAGCTACATAATGTAAACTATCCTTTGTGCTAGTTCCTCACCTAGTTACAGAATATGCATTCTACTTGGCTCATATGATGAGAAAATGACCCCCCCCCCATTTATATTATAAAGCAACCATCATCGCATCACATTTGATCGGACCGATACAAACACATGCCACGCCACCAACGCACACCACACAGAGCCAAAGCAAGATACAAAGTTGTCACACAGAGACCACCACCAAGAGCAAACCACTAAGGGGAGGTGAGACGGATCATGAACTCCAGTTTCAAAAGTTACAAATCATTTACATACTTTGTTTTCGTAAATGTGCACAAACTTTGGTGCTCCTTCTATTTACCCATATTTACTAAAATTAAAAGCACAACATGTGCAAGTGTAATGAGTGAAACAGATGAGGACAACCTGAGCACCAAGTGATTTCAGCAACTCTATTTTCTGTTTTTTTTTCTTTCCCAGGGACTTCACCCAAATATTGCACCACAAAATAGAAATACTCTACTCGAAGATGAATTTGGAAAAATAAGCAAAATTTACGGTTGGTATACATGTCGCCCAGGATGTGTAAGTGATGCTACAGGGGATTTTGACATTTAGCCAGTACAAGCTTGCAGTTCAGTTCTCAGGTGTTGCTACTGCACAACATAAGAAACTGGAGTTCTAGTGACCGACCAACTAATTATTGTCAGCCATTTTTTGTACAAACCAATTTTAACACTACAACTGACATTTTGGAAATAACAAAGCATCAGGAGATTACCATTAACATAAGGGCATTACCAACCCATGTGTAAACCAATCTAAACAGGAACACCACAACGATAGGGCATGCACGTCAGACGTCACATACCAGGCTGCCGTTGGCGGAAGATCAAGGAGTCTTGCATGCATAGGTGTTTGGGAGGTGTGTCTCTCGGAACAAGCTGGCCTTGTTGCGGCCTGGGACCTCGGTGGGCACTTGGGCCTCGGCGGTTCCCATACATGACCATGACGATCGCTTTGACTTCTCCAGTTTTGAAACGGCTTCGTTGGCAGAAGGGATCCGACTGTTGGGGAACGTCGCATGGGAAACAAAAAATTTCCTACGCGCACGAAGACCTATCATGGTGATGTCCATCTACGAGAGGGGATGAGTGATCTACGTACCCTTGTAGACCGTACAGCAGAAGCGTTAGTGAACGCGGTTGATGTAGTGGAACGTCCTCACGTCCCTAGATACGCCCCGCGAACAATCCCGCGATCAGTCCCACGATCTAGTACCGAACGGACGGCACCTCCGCGTTCAGCACACGTACAGCTCGACGATGATCACGGCCTTCTTGATCCAGCAAGAGAGACGGAGAGGTAGAAGAGTTATCCGGCAGCGTGACGGCGCTCCGGAGGTTGGTGATGACCTTGTCTCAGCAGGGCTTCGCCCGAGCTCCGTAGAAACGCGATCTAGAGGAAAAACCATGGAGGTATGTGGTCGGGCTGCCGTGGAAAAGTCGTCTCAAATCAGCCCTAAAACCTCCGTATATATAGGTGGGAGAGGGGGGGCCTTGCCTTGGGGCTCAAGGAGCCCCAAGGGGGTCGGCCGAGCCAAGGGGGGAAGGTCTCCCCCCCAAACCGAGTTGGACTTGGTTTGCTGGGTGGGAGTCCTTCCTTCCCTTCCCACCTCCTCCTTTTTTTTTCTTTCTCTTTGATTTTTCTTCCAATGCGCATAGGGCCCTTTTGGGCAGTCCCACCAGCCCACTAAGGGCTGGTGCGCCACCCTCAAGGCCTATGGGCTTCCCCGAGGTGGGTTGCCCCCCCCCCCCGATGAACTCCCGGAACCCATTCGTCATTCCCGGTACATTCCCGGTAACTCCGAAAACCTTCCGGTAATCAAATGAGGTCATCCTATATATCAATCTTCGTTTCCGGACCATTCCGGAAACCCTCGTGACGTCCGTGATCTCATCCGGGACTCCGAACAACATTCAGTAACCAACCATATAACTCAAATACGCATAAAACAACGTCGAACCTTAAGTGTGCAGACCCTGCGGGTTCGAGAACTATGTAGACATGACCCGAGAGACTTCTCGGTCAATATCCAATAGCGGGACATGGATGCCCATATTGGATCCTACATATTCTACGAAGATCTTACCGTTTGAACCTCAGTGTCAAGGATTCATATAATCCCGTATGTCATTCCCTTTGTCCTTCGGTATGTTACTTGCCCGAGATTCGATCGTCAGTATCCGCATACCTATTTCAATCTTGTTTACCGGCAAGTCTCTTTACTCGTTCTGTAATACAAGATCCCGCAACTTACACTAAGTCACATTGCTTGCAAGGCTTGTGTGTGATGTTGTATTACCAAGTGGGCCCCGAGATACCTCTCCGTCACACGGAGTGACAAATCCCAGTCTTGATCCATACTAACTCAACTAACACCTTCGGAGATACCTGTAGAGCATCTTTATAGTCACCCAGTTACGTTGCGACGTTTGATACACACAAAGTATTCCTCCGGTGTCAGTGAGTTATATGATCTCATGGTCATAGGAACAAATACTTGACACGCAGAAAACAGGAGTAATAAAATGACACGATCAACATGCTACGTCTATTAGTTTGGGTCTAGTCCATCACGTGATTCGCCTAATGATGTGATCCAGTTATCAAGCAACAACACCTTGTTCATAATCAGAAGACACTGACTATCTTTGATCAACTGGCTAGCCAACTAGAGGCTTGCTAGGGACAGTGTTTTGTCTATGTATCCACACATGTAAATGAGTCTTCATTCAATACAATTATAGCATGGATAATAAACGATTATCTTGATACTGAAATTCTAATAATAACTATATTTATTATTGCCTCTAGGGCATAATTCCAACAGTCTCCCACTTGCACTGGAGTCAATAATCTAGCCCTCACATCATCATGCGAATTACATTGTAATAAATCTAACACCCATACAGTTCTGGTGTTGATCATGCTTTGGCCGTGGAAGAGGTTTAGTCAGCGGGTCTGCTACATTCAGATCCGTGTGCACTTTGCATATATTCACGTCCTCCCCTTCGACGTAGTCGCGGATGAGGTTGAAGCGTCGTTTGATGTGTCTGGACTTCTTGTGAAACCGTGGTTCCTTTGCTAAGGCAATGGCACCCGTGTTGTCACAGAACAAAGTTATTGGATTCAGTGCGCTTGGCACCACTCCAAGATCCGTCATGAACTGCTTCATCCAGACACCCTCCTTAGCCGCCTCCGAGGCAGCCATGTACTCTACTTCACATGTAGAATCAGCTATGACGCTTTGCTTGGAACGGCACCAGCTTACCGCACCCCCATTAAGAATAAATATGTATCCGGTTTGCGACTTAGAGTCGTCCGGATCTGTGTCAAAGCTTGCATCGACGTAACCTTTTACGGCGAGCTCTTCGTCACCTCCATACACGAGAAACATCTCCTTAGTCCTTTTCAGGTACTTCAGGATATTCTTGACCGCTGTCCAGTGATCCACTCCTGGATTACTCTGGAACCTACCTGCCATACTTATGGCCAGGCTAACGTCCGGTCTAGTGCACAACATTGCATACATGATAGAGCCTATGGCTGAAGCATAGGGGACGGAGCGCATATGCTCTCTATCCTCATCAGTTGCTGGGCACTGAGTCTTACTCAATCTCGTACCTTGTAAAACTGGCAAGAACCCCTTCTTGGACTGTTCCATTTTGAACCTCTTCAAAACTTTATCAAGGTATGTGCTTTGTGAATGTCCTATCAGGCGTTTTGATCTATCCCTATAGATCTTAATGCCTAGAATGTAAGCAGCTTCTCCTAGGTCCTTCATAGAGAAACTTTTATTCAAGTAATCCTTTATGCTCTCCAAAAACTCTACGTTGTTTCCAATCAGCAATATGTCATCCACATATAATATTAGAAACGCCACAGAGCTCCCACTCACTTTCTTGTAAATACAAGATTCTCCAACCACTTGTATAAACCCAAATGCTTTGATCACCTCATCAAAGCGTTTGTTCCAACTCCGAGATGCTTGCACCAGTCCATAAATGGATCGCTGGAGCTTGCACACCTTGTTAGCATTCTTAGGATCGACAAAACCTTCGGGTTGCATCATATAC
Source organism: Hordeum vulgare subsp. vulgare (assembly GCF_904849725.1). NCBI lineage: Eukaryota > Viridiplantae > Streptophyta > Magnoliopsida > Poales > Poaceae > Hordeum > Hordeum vulgare. The sequence continues at coordinate 585,258,996 of NC_058520.1, read as the reverse complement.
AATTCTTCCTTAAGGAAACCGTTAAGGAACGCCGTTTTCACATCCATCTGCCAGATTTCATAATCGAAAAATGCAGCTATTGCTAACATGATTCTGACGGACTTAAGCATCGCTACGGGTGAGAATGTCATCGTAGTCAACTCCTTGAACTTGTGAAAAACCCTTTGCCACAAGTCGAGCTTTATAAACGGTCACATTGCCGTCAGCGTCCGTCTTCCTCTTAAAGATCCATTTGTTCTGAATAGCCTTGCGGCCCTCAGGCAGTACCTCCAAAGTCCACACTTTGTTCCCATACATGGATCCTATCTCGGACTTCATGGCTTCTAGCCATTTGTTGGAATCTGGTCCCACCATTGCTTCTTCATAATTTGCAGGTTCATTGTTGTCCAACAACATGATTGATAAGACGGGATTACCGTACCACTCTGGAGCAGCACGTGGTCTCGTCGACCTGCGTGGTTTGACAGAAACTTGAACCGGAGTTTCATGATCATCATCATTAACTTCCTCCTCGACCGGCCTCGCAACGACAGAGGTTTCCCCTTGCCCTGCGCCACCATCCAGAGGGATGAGAGGTTCAACAACCTCGTCAAGTTCTATCTTCCTCCCACTCAATTCTCTCGAGAGAAACTCCTTCTCGAGAAAAGCTCCGTTTTTAGCAACAAACACTTTGCCCTCGGATTTGAGATAGAAGGTGTACCCAACTGTCTCTTTTGGGTAACCTATGAAGACTCACCTTTCCGCTTTGGGCTCCAGCTTTTCAGGCTGAAGCTTTTTGACATAAGCATCACATCCCCAAACTTTAAGAAACGACAACTTTGGCCTTTTGCCATACCACAGTTCGTATGGTGTCGTCTCAACGGATTTTGATGGTGCCCTATTTAAAGTGAATGCAGTTGTTTCTAATGCATAACCCCAAAACGATAACGGCAAATCGGTAAGAGACATCATAGATCGCACCATCTCTAATAAAGTACGATTACGATGTTCGGACACACCATTACGCTGTGGTGTTCCAGGTGGTGTCAACTGTGAAACAATTCCACATTGTCTTAAGTGAGCACCAAACTCGAAACTCAGATATTCACCCCCACGATCAGACCGTAGGAACTTGATCTTCTTGTTACGATGATTTTCAACTTCACTCTGAAATTGCTTGAACTTTTCAAATGTTTCAGACTTGTGCTTCATCAAGTAGACATAACCATATCTACTTAAATCGTCAGTGAAGGTGAGAAAATAACGATATCCGCCGCGTGCCTCCACGCTCATCGGACCACACACATCGGTATGTATGATTTCCAACAAGTCACTTGCACGCTCCATTGTTTCGGAGAACGGAGTCTTAGTCATCTTGCCCACGAGGCATGGTTCGCACGTGTCAAGTGAATCAAAGTCAAATGACTCCAAAAGTCCATCAGCATGGAGTCTCTTCATGCGCTTTACACCAATATGACCTAAGCGGCAGTGCCACAAAAATATGGCGCTATCATTGTTAACTCTAACTCTTTTGGTCTCAATGTTATGTATGTGTGTATCGCTATCAAGATTCAATATGAACAATCCTCTCATATTGGGTGCATGATCATAAAAGATGTTACTCATAGAAATAGAACAACCATTATTCTCTGACTTAAAAGAGTAACCGTCTCGCAATAAACAAGATCCAGATATAATGTTCATGCTCAACGCAGGCACTAAATAACAATGATTTAAGTTCATAACTAATCCTGATGGTAACTGAAGTGAAACTGTGCCGATGGCGATTGCATCAACCTTGGAACCATTTCCTACTCGCATCGTCACTTCATCTTCCGCCAGCCTTCGTCTATTCCGCAGTTCCTGTTTCGAGTTGCAAATATGAGCAACAGAACCGGTATCGAATACCCAGGCACTACTACGAGAGCCGGTTAAGTACACATCAATAACTTGTATATCAAATATATCTGATTTTTCTTTGGCCGCCTTCTTATCTGCCAGATACTTGGGGCAATTGCGCTTCCAGTGACCCATACCCTTGCAATAGTAACACTCTGTTTCAGGCTTAGGTCTAGCTTTGGGTTTCTTCGTCGGATTGGCAACAGGGTTGCCGCTCTTCTTTGAATTACCCTTCTTGCCTTTGTCGTTTCTCTTGAAACTAGTGGTCTTATTCACCATCAACACTTGATGCTCTTCACGGAGTTCAGACTCTGCGACTTTCAACATCGCAAACAACTCGTCGGGAGACTTGTTCATCCCTTGCATGTTGTAGTTCAACACAAAGCTTTTATAGCTTGGCGGCAGTGATTGAAGGATTCTGTCAGTGATAGCCTCTTGCGGGAGTTCAATCCCCAGCTCAGCTAGACGGTTTGAGTACCCAGACATTTTGAGCACATGTTCACTGACAGACGAGTTTTCCTCCATCTTGCAAGCATAGAATTTATCGGAGGTCTCATACCTTTCGATCCGGGCGTTCTTCTGAAAGATAAACTTCAACTCCTTGAACATCTCAAATGCTCCATGACGCTCAAAGCGACGTTGAAGTCCCAGTTCTAAGCCATACAAGACTGCACATTGAACTACTGAGTAGTCCTCCTTACGTGCTAACCAAGCGTTCTTAACATCCTGATCAACCGTAGTGGGTGGTTCATCTCCTAGCGCAGCATTAAGGACATAATCCTTCTTCCCAGCTTGTAAGATTAGCTTAAGATTACGAGCCCAGTCTACAAAGTTGCTTCCATCATCTTTCAATTTAGCTTTCTCTAGGAACGTATTAAAATTCAGGGTGACTGTCGCATGAGCCATGATCTACAACACAAACATATTCAAAGTGGACTTAGACTATGTTCAAGATAATTAGAGTTTAACTTAATCAAATTATTCGCTAAACTCCCACTCAAAAAGTACATCTCTCTAGTCATTTGAGTGGTTCATGATCCACTTACACTAGCTCAAGTCCGATCATCACGTGAGTTGAGTATAGTTTCAGTGGTAAGCATCCCTATGCTAATCATATCATCTATATGATTCATGATTGACCTTTCGGTCTCATGTGTTCCGAGGCCATGTCTGCACATGCTAGGCTCGTCAAGCTTAACCCGAGTGTTCCGCGTGCGCAACTGTTTTGCACCCGTTGTATGTGAACGTTGAGTCTATCACACCCGATCATCACGTGGTGTCTCGAAACGACGAACTGTAGCAACGGTGCACAGTCGGGGAGAACACAATTTCGTCTTGAAATTTTAGTGAGAGATCACCTCATAATGCTACCGTCGTTCTAAGCAAAATAAGGTTCATAAAAGGATTAACATCACATGCAATTCATAAGTGACATGATATGGCCATCATCACGTGCTCCTTGATCTCCATCACCAAAGCACCGGCACGATCTTCTTGTCACCGGCGCCACACCATGATCTCCATCAACGTGTCGCCATCGGGGTTGTCGTGCTACTCATGCTATTACCTACTAAAGCTACATCCTAGCAAAATAGTAAACGCATCTGCAAGCACAAACATTAGTATAAAGACAACCCTATGGCTCCTGCCGGTTGCCGTACCATCGACGTGCAAGTCGATATTATCTATTACAACATGATCATCTCATACATCCAATATATCACATCACATCGTTGGCCATATCACATCACAAGCATACCCTGCAAAAACAAGTTAGACGTCCTCTAATTTTGTTGTTGCATGTTTTACGTGGTGACCATGGGTATCTAGTAGGATCGCATCTTACTTACGCAAACACCACAACGGAGATATATGAGTTGCTATTTAACCTCATCCAAGGACCTCCTCGGTCAAATCCGATTCAACTAAAGTTGGAGAAACCGACACTTGCCAGTCATCTTTGAGCAACGGGGTTACTCGTAGCCATGAAACCAGTCTCTCGTAAGCGTACGAGTATTTTCGGTCCAAGCCGCTTCAATCCAACAATACCGCGGAATCAAGAAAAGACTAAGGAGGGCAGAAAAACGCACATCACCACCCACAAAAACTTTTGTGTTCTACTCGAGAAGACATCTACGCATGAACCTAGCTCATGATGCCACTGTTGGGGAACGTCGCATGGGAAACAAAAAATTTCCTACACGCACGAAGACCTGTCATGGTGATGTCCATCTATGAGAGGGGGTGAGTGATCTACGTACCCTTGTAGACCGTACAGCAGAAGCGTTAGTGAACGCGGTTGATGTAGTGGAACGTCCTCACGTCCCTCGATCCGCCCCGCGAATAATCCCGCGATCAGTCCCACGATCTAGTACCGAACGGACGGCACCTCCGCGTTCAGCACACGTATAGCTCGACGATGATCTCGGCCTTCTTGATCCAGCAAGAGAGACGGAGAGGTAGAAGAGTTCTCCGACATAGTGACGGCGCTCCGGAGGTTGGTGATGACCTTGTCTCAGCAGGGCTCCGCCCGAGCTCCGCACAAACGCGATCTAGAGGAAAAACCGTGGAGGTATGTGGTCGGGCTGCCGTGGAAAAGTCGTCTCAAATCAGCCCTAAAACCTCCGTATATATAGGTGGGAGAGGGGGGGCTTGCCTTAGGGCTCAAGGAGCCCCAAGGGGGTCGGCCGAGCCAAGGGGGGAAGGTCTCCCCGCCCCAAACCGAGTTGGACTTGGTTTGCTGGGTGGGAGTCCTTCCTTCCCTTCCCACCTCCTCCTTTTTTTTCTCTTTGATTTTTCTTCCAATGCGCTTACAGCCCTTTTGGGCTGTCCCACCAGCCCACTAAGGGCTGGTGCGCCACCCTCAAGGCCTATGGGCTTCCCCGGGGTGGGTTGCCCCCCCGGTGAACTCCCGGAACCCATTCGTCATTCCCGGTACATTCCCGGTAACTCCGAAAACCTTACGGTAATCAAATGAGGTCATCCTATATATCAATCTTCGTTTCCGGACCATTCCGGAAACCCTCGTGACGTCCGTGATCTCATCCGGGACTCCGAACAACATTCGGTAACCAACCATATAACTCAAATACGCATAAAACAACGTCGAACCTTAAGTGTGCAGACCCTGCGGGTTCGAGAACTATGTAGACATGACCCGAGAGACTTCTCGGTCAATATCCAATAGCAGGACCTGGATGCCCATATTGGATCCTACATATTCTACGAAGATCTTATCGTTTGAACCTCAGTGTCAAGGATTTATATAATCCCGTATGTCATTCCCTTTGTCCTTCGGTATGTTACTTGCCCGAGATTCGATCGTCAGTATCCGCATACCTATTTCAATCTCGTTTACTGGCAAGTCTCTTTACTCGTTCCGTAATACAAGATCCCGCAACTTACACTAAGTCACATTGCTTGCAAGGCTTGTGTGTGATGTTGTATTACCGAGTGGGCCCCGAGATACCTCTCCGTCGCACGGAGTGACAAATCCCAGTCTTGATCCATACTAACTCAACTAACACCTTCGGAGATACCTGTAGAGCATCTTTATAGTCACCCAGTTACGCTGCGACGTTTGATACACACAAAGTATTCCTCCGGTGTCAGTGAGTTATATGATCTCATGGTCATAGGAACAAATACTTGACACGCAGAAAACAGTAGCAACAAAATGACACGATCAACATGCTACGTCTATTAGTTTGGGTCTAGTCCATCACGTGATTCTCCTAATGACGTGATTCAGTTATCAAGCAACAACACCTTGTTCATAATCAGAAGACACTGACTATCTTTGATCAACTGGCTAGCCAACTAGAGGCTTGCTAGGGACAGTGTTTTGTCTATGTATCCACACATGTAAATGAGTCTTCATTCAATACAATTATAGCATGGATAATAAACGATTATCTTGATACAAGAATTATAATAATAACTATATTTATTATTGCCTCTAGGGCATAATTCCAACACCGACATGGGGTGGCAACATCTGCTGACCCAGCCTCCCAGCCTCGGGCAGCGGCAGCACCGCCGGTCAGACGGACGACCAGAACCGCAAGAGAGCTTACCCTCTCCACTGGCAAGTTGGCAACCATGACTCCATGAGAGCCATGAGAGCGAGCAACGTCATGCTCCTTCTCGCTGACCTGGTCATCCTCGCCGGACCCCAACCTGCAGAGAGCGACAACCTAAGACCTTACGTACCCTACCTTCTTGCCAACATCCTGGAAATCAAATATGGTGAGGGAGGGGGCGGAGACAACCAGCTTACGGACCATCAGCTGCTAGCTTCGAAACTTCAGGGTCCATTGACGGGGATTGTGGGGACAGAGGCGGCGGCGAGGCACGTGTGGAGAAGAGAGCACATCGCGGGGTGTCCGTGGATATGAGTGAGTTTTAGGGAGGGATGCGGTGCGGCGGTGGACGGGGGAAGAGGCATGACGGGAGCTGGGGAAGAAACGAGGCGATAAACAGATCGCCGGTGAATCTGGGCGGCGTGCAGATGGGAGTCGTGGGTGCATCCGTGGGCTAGGGTTGTGTGTGGACAGTTTGTTTTCTCTGATTTTTTCAGATCGCAAGACGGACGGGGTGCGGAAGGAGGTCGTTTCTTATCGCTGGTGTGTGCGCTGTAGGAGTGGGGGTTGTGGTACGAAGGGAGGTGGGACCGAACGAGGTTAGTCGTGCGTGCGGGATATTGTTTTACGTACGTGCGATCGAGGGAATGGGAGGGAGGTCGAACCATCGAGGGAATGGGAGGGAGGTCGAACCATCACGACGACAGATCCCCCTTTAATAGTAGAGATTTCTGAACTGATTTTTCTTTTTTTTCGTTTTCTTTATTATTATTATTATTTGTTTCTTCTTTTTGTTTCTACTTCAAAAAATGTTCTGGATTTTCAAGAATTGTTTCAGATTTTCAAAAATGTTTGGGATTTTGAATAATTCTTCTTCAAATTTAAAAAATGATTTCTATTTTTGTAAAATGGTTCTAGATTTTTAAATAATGTTTTGGATTTTCCAACAATGTTCTGGATTTTCAGAAACTGTTCTTCAAATTTACAAACCATTCTGTTTTTTTTAAATGTTCTAGAGTTTCAAAAACAATTCTGCATTTTCAAAAAAAATTCGGGACTTTAACAAATTGTTATTCAAATTAGAAATTTTTTTTTTGATTTTTAGACAAAATATGGATTTTGAATTAATGTTCTGGATTTTCAAAAAATGTTCTGATTTTTTCAAAAATATTTTTCAGCAAATGTTCTTTTTTCGAAATTTATTCTTAAAGATTGAAAAACGTTCGTGTTTTCAAAAATTGTTTACGTTTATGAATTGCTTCAGTATTTTTCAAAATTGTTCTAATTTTCAAAAACTGTTCTCGAGTTTCAAAATATGTTCATGCTTTTAAAAAATTGTTCAAGCTTCCAAATTTGTTCAAGGTTTCCAAAATTGTTCTCCGTTTCAGAATTTTGTTCTCAAGATTAAAAAAGTGATTCTGCTTTAAAAAATTGTTCGCGGTTACAAATTTGCTCAGGATTTTTCAAAAAATTTATTGATTTTTAAATTTGATCTCAAGATTGAAAAAATGATCGTGCTTTAAAAAATTGTTCGCACTTTCAAATTTGTTCTCTGACTTAAAAAACTTTCATGTTTTCAAGAAATGATTGAGAAATACAACGTTTGTTTCTTCTGATAAAAATGAAAAAAAAGGAAAAAGGAAAGAAAAATGAGCCAAAAAAGGGGAAAATTAATAAGCAAAAAAGGAAAAAAAATAAGTTATCCTTTTTTTAGACCTAAAAAAAGCTGGCCGGGCCCAGTCTAGCGTCCCGTGTGCGTGGGAGCGACCCCCTGCTGCAACGAGCGGCAGGTAGGAGTTCCCTTCGATCGCATGGGTGCTCATGCTTTTTTTTGTTTGTATAAAGCAGGAACAAAATAGTAATGGGCCGAGCCCAGTTAACGCGGCTGCAAGCACCGGTTTGTACACAGACCTAGTAACCGGACCTTGCAGTGCTAAATAGGATTTGCCCTCCAACGCGGCGATTCATTTCGTTCACGGGTGTTCGTTTGGGTCGTGTAGAATAGTCGGTTCAATGCGTCGATCTGAATGGACGCGCGTCCGCTTTTCGTCCACCTGCCGACCCATTTCCGGCACATTCTTTCACATTCCATATCAATAGCAAACCCTTGCCCACCTCCTCGCGTTATCGCCATAGCCCATTTGCCGGTGCCGACACACATCCCCCCAACGTCGTCAGCTCGCTGCCACCACTATCTCGCCGCTGGGACTTCTCTAGGCGATCCACCTGGTCCAAGGGAGGCGCAGCTCCTTCGACGATGCTTGCAAGTTGTTCGACGTTTGCCAAGGTACAAAATGGACTTCGTCGACGAGTTATTTTTCCACAATTTTCTTTGCGACTCGACGATTCCTCGTGCGATGAGGAGGAGGATATCTTAGCTGCCGTGTTGCTCCATCACCACCTTAATAGCCATCGACGTTATTCCGTTGCTCGATCCCGGGACACCTTTCTTGCATTGAATCGTAACCGAGAGAGCGGGCATTTCCTTGTTTGGAAGGACTACTTTGACACAACCAACCCGTTGTTCAAACATCAGAAATTCTGGATGCTTGCATACGGACTGCACTATGATCTCATTGATGAGTACGTCCGTATAAGCGAGTCTACATGCCTAGAATCCATGTACAAGTGCGGCAAGGTTGTGATTGTTGTGTTTGGCACTGAGTACTTGAGAGAGCCGACTCCTCAAGATACAACCCGCTTGTTGGCGATGAATGCGAGAAGTGGCTTCTCAGGGATGCTTGGCAGCATAGACCGCATGCATTGTGAGTGGAAGAACTGTCCTTTTCCTTGGCAAGGACATTATAAGGCCATGTCAGGGCTTGCACTGTCATACTTGAGGTCGTGGCCTCACAAGATCTCTGGATCATACACTCTTTCTTCGGCATGGCCGGATCACATAATGATATCAACGTGTTTCAACGGTCGTCTGTGTTTGCAAGGCTTGCGGAAGGCAACTCCCTGCTCCCACTGTAGCGGGAGGTAAGAGATGACCCAGGTGGGCTGGGCTCTCCTATGCACTAGAGGCCCGTTAGTGCAACAAGTTTTCGCCCTTTTTTAGTTCTTTTCCTTTATTTCCTCTAAAACTTTGTATTTTGTTGAGCTAGTAAAAAAATTATTTAAATTTAGCACATAATTATTATGGACTGTTTTAAAGTAGCACAAAAAGTTTGAAGTCATTCGGAAAATCTTAAATGTTTGTTTATTTTTGAAAAGGCTATTTTATTTGCGTTTGGACCACTTTATAATTTCCTAGGGGTTAATTGGTGGGTCAAATAATGTTGGGTTCAACATGACAATTACTTAATCAATATTTGTAACCTAACCAAGATTTTTCTTTCACGGTTTGAGGAAAACATTTATCTGACTTCATTTTTAATTTTGAAATTTGGCTTTGATTTTTAACAAGTACCAATTTGGCTTAGTGAATCTCGATGACATGGCATAATCAACGTGTGATTACTGTAGCTTAACTAACGGGGCGTCACACTAGGGCAAGCCACCAGACGCTTTCTTCAATCTCAGGATTTTGCTCATCAATCTGCACATCAGCAAACTCCTCGTTGTTGAGATCCAACTGATCGAAGAAGTCTTCCAGGTCGGCTTTAGCGGCCGCTACGCCGCCACCACTCGTTGCAGATCGGGCATCCGAGGAAGACGCCATCCGTGCACGGTCTGGAGAGTCCGTCGGGGACGGTGAAGGCATAGACCAGGGAAAAATCGACGTGGAATAGAACACGGGGACGATCGGATCACCTCAGAGGAGAAAAACCCTAGCCGCAGGAGCGTAGGGAAAAACTATTCGTAAGCGTTGATTAGGCTTGGTGGCACACTCGGCCGAGCTAGGCCATATCAAACTTTTTGACTAAGAAACAAAACTACATTTCATGTAGGCAAAGCAAAAAAAGGTTCCAAATAATGCCTTTCTCGTTTCTTTTTATACAATAGTTCAAAACAATGCTGCTGGAGAAAAGAAAAGGTACTACGTTCACGGCAGCGTCCATCCAGTCCCCATCATCACGGGATATCATAGTTTTAGGTACGGACCCCAGCCCGTGCCTATCTCCACCACCTCCAAAACTGGCAAACAAACGTCTGATCTGATCGGAGAAACCACTCGGCCCTTCCCGCGTCACAAAGTCGCGGATCATGGCGCAAAACGGTGCCCAACTAATAAAGCGAAAAGCTCACCAAGAAACCGGCCAAAGGGCTAAAGCGAGCGCGCACTGCCTGCCACCAGCGCAGCGGCAGCAATATACTTACTCCGTAGTACCCCAGCTCAGAGCCAAAGCAAAGCTTGCCGGCTTGATCCTCATCCTCGACCGGATGGGATGCCGTGGTTTTCACCGGCACGACACCCTCTTAATCTTCCATGGCGTCCTCTGTTTCCTCGCCGCCCGAGTGGAGCTGCGCTGAGTGAGCTCACGTGTGACGTAACACCACACCCACCAACAACGGCCAGGACGAATCCCAGTGATCTCTCTCTCTCTCTCTCGGTAGCCAGCCTATATATACGACCGCACGACGGCACCAAGATTCGGCAGCGATCGGCAATGGCTTCTGCGGCCGTCTGCTCCCCTAAGCAGCAGCAGCAGCAGCGGCGGCGGGATGAGGAGGGGGAGACGGATGGTGGGGTTGTGAAGATCGGGCGGGTGGACGACGTGCAGGAGCTGCAGAAGGCGTGCGCGGGCGACGTGCCGGAGCGGTACCTCCGGGACGGCGACGACCGGCCGGGCGGCGCCAACGTCTGCGCGCACGCGGAGATCCCTGTCATCGATGCCGGCGAGCTCCGGCGCGGCGGTGGCGGCGGGGACGAGCTGGAGAAGCTCAGGAGAGCCTGCGAGGAGTGGGGCTTCTTCCAGGTACGTACGCACGCACCAATCGAGAGTATATGGTCGTGCACTTCACCGATCGTCTACCGCGTGAAACAAAGTATGTGTACGTGTGTACGTGTAGGTCGTGAACCATGGCATCGACGGCGAGCTGCTGGACGAGATGGAGAGGTTGTCGAGGGAGTTCTTCATGCTGCCGCTGGAGGAGAAGGAGCGCTACCCCATGGCGCCGGGCGGCATCCAGGGCTACGGCCACGCCTTCGTCTTCTCCGAAGACCAGAAGCTCGACTGGTGCAACATGCTGGCGCTCGGCGTGTCCCCGGCGTTCATCCGGCAGCCCAAACTCTGGCCGACCACGCCGGCCGCCTTCACCGACACGCTGGAAAGGTACTCCGCCGAGGTCAGGGCGCTCTGCCATCGCCTCCTGGAGCGCATCGCCGAGACGCTGGGCCTGGCACCGGGCACGTTCGCGGGCATGTTCGGCGACGCGGTGCAGGCCGTGCGGATGAACTTCTACCCGCCGTGCCCGCGGCCGGACCTGGTGCTGGGGCTGAGCGCGCACTCCGACGGGAGCGCGGTCACCGTGCTCCAGCAGGACGCCGGCCGCGCGGGGCTGCAGGTGCTCAGGGACGGCGCGTGGGTGCCCGTGCACCCCGTCCCGCACGCCCTCGTCGTCAACCTCGGCGACTCGCTCGAGGTGCTCACCAACGGCAGGTACAAGAGCGTCGAGCACCGGGCGGTGACCAACGGCGAGCAGGATCGGCTGTCCATCGTGACGTTCTACGCACCGGCATACGACGTAGAGCTCGGCCCACTGCCGGAGCTCGTCGCCGACGGGGAGCCGTGCCGGTACCGGAGGTTCAAGCACGGCGAGTACAGCCGGCACTACGTCACCAGCAAGCTCGAGGGCAAGAAGACGCTGGACTTCGCCAAGATCAACTAGACCGCCAAGAACTATAATCCTATAATATCATCACAGACAAAACACACTGAAGTTGATCGTGTGTTTATGTACAGAACTGCTAAGTAATTAAGGCCTGTTTGAAATCATAATAGATTATGATAATCTGGATTATGAAGATAGATTATATAATCTGGTTTATAAAAATAATCTAGATGAACATGTTTGGAGACCAGATTATATAAACTGTAATCCAGGTTTTACATCGTATAATGACCTGTATGTCCTCAGTTTAAAAGAAGAAGAAGGATGACGGTGGTAGGAATGTAATTATCTTCAACTTTACAAAGGTAATGAGTCATTAGGAATTCATAATCTGATTTTAGCTGGTATAGAGTAGATTATGAATTTTTAATAATCTATCCATCTAGTTTTTATAATCTACACCATAAGCTGTTCTGTTTGAAAACATAATAAATTATAAAAACTGAATTATATAATCTGTATGGTTCCAAACAGAGGCTAAGATTCCTGGTGCATCCGCTGCACCTGAATATGCTTGGCAGAGGAACTGTATACCTGGTACGGGAATGAGTAACCAGGCAGCAATTTGCCAGTTAAAAGTAGCTTTTTTTTGTCTTTATTTGTTGCAAAGTGGGTTTTTTACTTTAGGAAAACATCATCGATTGGAAGCTGGTATTCATGTCAAAGGACTTTAACCCTGACCATTCTTTTAATCCATTGACAATTGAAAAGGAAACACTTTATTATCCATCACTAGGAAAAGGTCAGAGCGTGAGAACCAAGGCAAGAAAACCATGAGCTATGCATCAGTTTTTAAAAAGGGCATTGCTACCCCGGCGCGCGGGCCTAAGTAGTTGCGTCGGTCGTATCCTAGCCGTCCGATGCAGTCAGCCCTATCGTTCGATCTGTGTTTTTTTTTCGAGCGCAGCCCCATCCCGCCCCGCACTGATGCAAGCCGCCTTCGTCCCCACCGCAGCGCCGCAAACCGCATCGCGCGGCGTCGCAAAGCCGTCCCGTCCTCGCCGCTGGTCGCCGTCCTTGCATCTCCAGTCATGGTCCTCCCCGTCGTTTTTTAGAAAAGCTTCAACCGCGGAGCCTTGTGCCCCCATGTCGGTCCGTCCCCGATCCGCGGCTGCGGCGGCCGGATCCGCGGCGATGGCAGGCAGGATTAGCTCGAGGAGGGTCTTCCCCATCTATCACGGGCTGCCATGGATTTGGGCTCAAGCTCCGGGATGAGCTCCGTTGCCAGAATACGGTTGCAACAAAACAGAATGACGGATGTAGCAAATTTGTATAATGGTTGTAGCATTTTGCCTCACGTGAAGAAGAAAAATTGTCGGTGGAAGCAACAAAACAATACGGTTGCAACAAAAACAGAACGAGGATGTAACAAAAATATAATGGTTGTAGCATTTTCTCATCATGGTTGCAGCTCGCCATGCCAACGGTTGTAGCAAAAAAACAATATGGTTGCAACAAAACAGAATGATTGATGTACCAAAATTGTATAATGGTTGCAGCATTTTTTCATCATGGTTGCAACTCCGGCTACAAACTCCGGTGAAGTTTGGTTGCAACTCTCACGGACGTGGTTGTAACTTTTTTTATCAACAGTTGTAACTTTTTTTTGGATGCTTGCAGTTTTTGTGATACGTGGTCGTAGCATTCGCGACATCATCCTTGCAGATCCTCATGCAGCAACCTCACCTGCCGGCCATGGGATCACTCGCCCGCCGTCGCCATTCTGGTTGCAGTTCCTCCCGTCTGCCGGTTGAAGCTCCCGTGTAGCCGGATGTAACTTTTCTGTCCACCATGGATCTGATGGAAACGGATAATAGATGTGACAGAGATGAGAGGAAGAATAGGTCGCTGGAGAACGTGCCCGCCGCCGCCGCCGCGGACCCTGTCGCCGGATCCGCCGGTTCTGTCGCCGGAGCAGCCGCCGGCCCTGACGCCCTCCAAGTCGCCCCTGTATGACCGGTTGAAGCAAATCGGTGGCAGGTGGAAAAAAAACAGTCCACATGACTGTCTAAGGAGGAGGTAGCGCGTGCGTGTGTGGAGACGACCGGCGCGCCGTTCTCAAGTATTTACCTTTTAAAAATGCGAAAGGTTTCAGAACTTCCCGTAGATAGAAAGTCGATTATGGATATGCTGCGAGGATCACCCAAAGTCAGACAAACAAGGTATAAGATCCATGCACCATTCATAATGGGAGCAGCGTTTGGAATCTAGAAATGCAAACAATTACGGCGCACCAAGGTAAGAGGAGCAACTTGCAACCTTAACAGCAACGGGCCAAGAAGAGCAGGGTTTGGATCAGGCCTCCGTGTAAACTGTGTGATTTTTCAGGTCTGATCCGGGTCCGGAATACACAACGGATCAAAAATTTAAGCCCAAGCCTGGCCCGACCCGGCCGGCCTGATTTTTTTGGCTGGGTCGTCCGGTCAGGCTTCTCATGTCCAATATAGCTTCAACCATTGATAGCATCATAAGCACACAAAAATAAAATGATAATACATAAAGTAGTAACAAAGAGTTATTACAGCACTCGTGGTAGACAAACTTGAATGGTTGAAAATAGATCCATACATAAACTTGCCAAAATCATGAAGAGCAGTCACTTTGTTTTACGAATGGTCACATGAGAGGAGAGGTTCCCCATATGAATAATGTATTATTTTTCGATGGAACTACAATATTAGGCCAAGGTCCAATGACCCCCATGACCCTAGCCCAAAACTTGTATATACACCCAACCCACGAGGAAAAAGAACACATGAATTTTTATGAGCCTAGTCCAAAAGGACCCAACATCTTCATGTGTAATGAGAGAAGGTAGCCCGAAAAGTGGCAGCCCAAAAAATACGCTCCACAAGTAAAGTTCTGTGGAAGTTCTTCGGAGGTGACTAGCATCGGTCGTGACGCGGTGCTATGTATCTGCTTGGGATAACCTCTTTTGTGTTGTAGTTTGCTTTGCGGCGGTGGTTGAATTTGGTCTTGTCCAGATGTGGCATATGTGATATGCTAGTTGTCTGCAGCGAATGCTTAGTTTTTTTATTGCAATTGCGCCTTCTATAAAACTATTTTACGCTTAGATGTGCTCTCGAAAAAACAACACTCCACACATGCCCACTTCCCACCATCGCAAGAATAGATCGTTGATCGTGTTTATGACCTTCCTCGATCACGCCTTCATGTGTCCCCGTCGCGCCTCTGTAATTACCTTCCGTGGCGCCGCCGCTCTGGTCGCCCCCAATCTTCAGTCCTCTTAATAAACATTCAAGATTCACTGATTAGGTCGGCATACTCTCTCGTAAGTGGCGGTAAAATCGATTTCTTCGTCTACTAATTCATGTTCTACTTGTATTTGTAAGTGGCGGCAAAATCGATTGTCTTAGGCTTTGTTTCACGTGTTTATTTTTTTTATTATAATTGCTTGAAGGTTTGGGTGAATAATCTAATCACGTGGATCACACAATCTAGATTAGGCCTCAATCTGGTTCTGCCCCTCCCTGGCCTGCTTCGGTGCCCACACGCCGGCAGCCCGCCCTCCTCGCGCCCTGGCTCGAGCTCCGATGCGGCCTCCTCGGGAGGTGGCCATGGTGGTTTTTGGTTGCGCCCGACGACGGGTGCGTCTTGCAGCACACCGAAGGTTGGCTAAGCGTGAGTACTCCACCCTCCCCGCGCAATGGCGGCTTCTGTCCATGGCCAACCGGCATGGCTATGGATCCGGTGTGCCCCGGGAGCTGCGCTCTTTCTGTCTCCTTTGGCTCACTAGCTCCTCAGGGTCTCTGCATCCTGGCGCAACTTCGATCTCGACACATTCCGCGAGTTGCATATCCTTCAAGCTTCTTGGGCTCGCCGACGTCCCTGTTGCTCTGGTCCTGGTGGCATGGATCTACGCTCCCTTCCAGATCCTGGCTCGCCCGGGTCCCCGGCCACCGTATTCACGAAAAGAAAAGATTAGGCCTCAAGTCACACCCCTCATAATGTCAAGTAAGCTAGTAAGAAAGATTTGTAGTCTTTGTACTATATCTTTTCAATGTTTGTACTAACTATCTTGTTCTTTGCTAATTTGACATCGTACGTAGTAAGAATATAATGGAGCAAGTTTTGAATTTGAAAACAAAATAGAAAGATAACTACTTTTGTAATCAAAGGTTATTTTTATATAATACATTGTCAACTGTTATATTTTATATATTTGAGGTTACTACAAACTATTGTAAAAATGTTACTTAATAGAAGTCATGCATATTTGAGCCATATATTATTGCCACTTTCTTTTTGAGTTGACCCTATGACCTTTTATCATGGCTTCACCCATTCATAGCCCAACGAAGAAGAGGTAGACGAGGACGCAATAGGTCCATTGCCGCCCAGAAGGCGCACATGGAAACATCACATGAGGGTGCAAAACCAAGGCCAGACAGTGCTAGCGGCGGCGGTTAGGGAGTTATCCCGAGGTGGCCTAACCCTAACATCTTGTTGCACAGGCCATGTTACTAGTTAGTACCCCCTCCTTCGAAAAATATAAGACACGCTTGACTTTGCATTGTCTTGATGCATGACTTTGACCATTAATATATGTCAAAGTACATGGATTGAACATGTATCAACATAGTCATAGTTGTCTTGTAAAAAATATATTTCGTATACCTATATACAAGTTTTATAGACATACAATACATGAAAAACATAGTCGAAGTTGTAATAAAAAGTCAACCGGTGCCTTATATTTTGGGAAGGAGGAAGTAGCAAAAATAAAACACAAAAGGACAACCAAAACTCATGGAAAAGTTATCAACAACATGCATAACAATATATCAGCATCAAGCAACAACCGCCGATGGTTAACACGATGCAACATCAACTATTACTACTCCCTTCATCACGTTTTACACAACGAGCGATTACTGAGACCTAAGTGTTACATTATTGGACTGAAAAATAGGATCGCTAGTTATACCACGACCGTCATTCTTGGTTGTGAACATAAGAATAGTACTTATTCTTGGTTGTAAAGTCTTCTCTTAAATAACATCATTCTTCTAGTGTTCTTTGAAATAAAATGTTCAATAATATCCTCATCATCAATCTTTTTCCATACATCACTAGCCAACTCAACGAGTCTTTGCTTTGTCATGGTAGTGCACATATAGATGAAAAGATTCATGTTACTAAATGAAGACATAAGTTGGATTTTGCAATGGTAGACACTTCATAGATGAAAATAATAAAATTAGCTACAAAGTTTGAGCAAAACTATACACAGAATCAAATCTGGAACTCATAGTATAGTTCAAGGGGCTCACGGAATCACAAGTTGTCATCACAATGCACTTTAATAGCTGAAGCAATTGGAGATACTCCGAACTTTCCCTGCCTTCCTACCGGTTGCCGTTCTTCCTGCCCTTCTCCTTTAATCGATCTATGATCTCATGATCTCCATTGCTGCCTCGCTGGAACGCTGATCCTAGTGTTGAAGTATTCCTTTTGTCCATCTTACATGTAATAGGAAACCTACATAGAATCCCACCGAATCATGTGTATATTTTTGGTTTGGAATTCTTTTGATCTTCCTTGATTACCAAGGCATGTAACCTTTATATGAGAATATACAAAGCCCTCGAGATGGCATGAGTCGCACAACAATACTTTATGTGAGAAAGCTTTTGATTTTTAAGAGTTCTTTTCGAAAGCCAACCAGCTACACCATGTGGCGCATGCTGGTTGGTCGCAGTGATAAAGTTTTTGATTTTTTAGAGTTCTTTTTAAATAAAAGTAAGGCTTTTTTTTCTTTTCAAGAAAAGTTTTTTAGGTTTTTTTCCGATATGAATGTGATGTTCACATGATATAAGATATTTTAAATTTTGAGATGAAGATATGGTACGCACAGCTTCCTCTCAAGCGGCCCGCAACGACTGACCCCAACCACTAGTATACGCATCAATTACAAAGCCTACTTGTACATAACAAATAT
This sequence comes from Hordeum vulgare subsp. vulgare, assembly GCF_904849725.1. NCBI lineage: Eukaryota > Viridiplantae > Streptophyta > Magnoliopsida > Poales > Poaceae > Hordeum > Hordeum vulgare. The sequence continues at coordinate 585,241,296 of NC_058520.1, read as the reverse complement.
GAGGCCCCAAAAGCGGGACGTCCTATTTAGCGCTGTAGGCGCCATTTGCAGGTTCGGGTCCCTACATCGCGTCCTCTATGAGCTTTCTAAGTGCGGCCCAGGAAGATATACGTTCACGAAAAAATCACACCAAAAATTTGCGCCACGGGGAATTGATCTCATGCCACCACACAAAACTGTCGTTGCTTGCTTAACGACTAGACCACCAGAATGCTAGTGAACAATAGCAACACCCAATTGTGTCAGAACTAATGTGGCCACACTATTTATTACCCAACCATTTACTATACCTCTTAGATTTTTGAGTTATTTAAAAATAACTATGAAAATGTCTATCTTCTTTAATGTAAACAGTTTGTTAAATTTAGAAAAAAGTTCATGAATTCCAAAAAAGTTCATCGATTTTTAAAAAATCATTGAATTCTAAACAAGTTTATCAAATTTGAAAATTTTCATCGATTTTAAAGAAAAATCCATCAAACACAAAAAAGTTCATCAATTTGAAAAAGTAAATCATTGATTTTGAAAAAAATTCATTCGATTTTGAACAAAACTTCATGCGGTTTGAAAAATATTCACCGATTTTAAATAAAAGTTAAACGAATTTGGAAAAAGTTCGTCGATTTATCAGAAAAGTTCATCGATTAAAAAAAAGTTCATTGGTTTTTTAAAAAAGTTTATGGATTTTTAAAAATTTCGTCTAATTTGAAAAAAAGTTTATCGAATTTTCAAAAAGTTCATCACTTTGAAAAAAGAAATCCAATTAGAAAATAAGTTAACTGATTTTGAAAAGTGTTCATCTATTTTATAAAAAATCATTAATTTTGATAAACTTTTCATCTAATTGAAAAAAACTTCATGGTTTTTTAAAAAAGTTCACAAAAACCTAAAAAATATTCATCAATCATCTAAAAACATTCATACAACTGAAAAAAACCATCCAGATTTTTTTTAAAAGGTCATGCAATTTAGGATTTTTTTTTATTTTGGAAATAAACTTTACAAATTTGAAAGAAAGCCGCTTATTTAAGAAAACAAACAAAGAATAAAGAAATAAAAATTAAAAAGCAAATAAAAACGTCCTTAAAATGAGGAGCAACACGAGGAATGAAAAACCTTGAATGGGATGACCATATAAAAGAAAAAGAAAAAAAGCTAATGTTTGCTAGTGGGTAATGTGGCGTAGTGGTTTCTGCTCAACGTCTATGTAAGCCGACCCAAAGCGCAACGAGTGGAGGGTGCTGCAGGCGCCGGTTAGAAAAAATAGCCTATAACAGTGTGACGCTAAATAGGATTCATCCCAAAAAGTTGAGGATGGCGATGGTTAGCAAAAATAACCTATAACCGACATCTATGTCCTTAAATAGGATTCGTCACAAAAAGTTGAGTACCATGTGCGAACGCATAGGTCGCATCAGGACCGGGCCTGCCACGACGTCTAATTGCCGGACAAATTAAGGGCATGTACAATGAGGGTAGCACTTAGTGTTGTCCCATTACATCCATCACAGCAAAGGAAAATGAGACTACCGTTCCCGACTCTAGCCACTCAACGGGAGCCACCATCTATGGGACCCAGTGATGTATGCAATGGAGGATGAGTGCGCGTCATTTTTTGAACAAGGAGAGGATGAGCACAGCAACCGGCGGTCCGTCCCCTTGCCTTTTCTTCTTTACACTGCTTTTGTCAACGAGGAGACGAGCTCCTGTGGAGGAGTCCGCTTTGATCGGCAAGCAGCAGGTTTATATGAGCTGGATTGTTGAAGCCAGTGATGGCCTGGGGCACCTGTCTAGCGTGGCCCGTTGGCCATGCCGTAACGCGTCCACGGCCCCGCGTGCACACCTGCATGCTTACAGGTTTTCCACCTCACATACACACGGGCATGCAGAGGAAAATGTGGGTTTAATTGCGGTTGACACACCCTAATTAATTGGGCGTTAAACGAAACGCACCTCCTTCCAATGGTGAAAATGCATGAGAATTTGTAAACCAAAAGTTCACTGGTGCAAGCTGTCTCATTGCTTGGAAAAATGTTTGTAAACCAAAAGTTCATGGTGGTCTAGGCATTAAAAATCTGCAAATTCATAACCGCTGCCTACTCTTAAATTTTTCCCATAGACTACTTCAGGACCCAGATCTCCCCTGGGTGCATTATATTGGTATAAACAAAGATATTCCCAAAACATTTTGGCAACCACTACACGACCATCCTTGCTCTGAAAGGTGGTTAATCAAAAGATATACACTCTTATCAACCACTCCTTTGTGATTACTTATAATGGTCAAGCTACGTTCTTCTGGCTTGACAAATGGATACTTAACTTGCCTCTAAAGGAAGCTTTCCCATATTTGTTCTCACACTCCTTAAATGACAAGGTTTCAGTGGCGACTATTTTTCAAACCAGCTTATTATCTCACCTAAGAGATCACCTAACTAATGCCGCGGCTAGAGATTTGAAGAATGTATTGTTGTTGTTGCAGGATTTTCGCCCATCACAGAGGCCGGGCGAGAGATCACTCACACATGGGCTGCCTTTTTTAGCCAGAAACGTCTACAATACTATCTTGGCTGAAGACTGTTTTGACCTGCACCATAACTTCATTTGGTCATCAGCTGTGCCCATCAAGGTCAAGATATTTGCCTGGCTTCTGTTCCGAGATAGGCTGAACACCAAAGCAAACCTAGCTCACAAGACCATTGCTCTGTCCGCGGCTTGCCCACGATGCCAGGATCCCTGTGAGGATGCAGCTCACCTATCCTGCTTCTGCTCCTATGCTATTCAGGTTTGGCTGCTCATCGGTCTAGTGCCACCAAACTCATTGATGCATATTCAGGCTACTGCCTCTCCTACAGGACTGAACCCCAACATCTGGCCCTCGGTTGCGTTGACTATCCTATGAAAGATTTGGGACTCCTGGAATGCAACTGTTTTCAGGGTTGAAGATTTGCCTGCTAGAATCACCTCGAGAAACATTGTTGCTGACTCCATCCTTTGGATTTTTCGTTTTAAAAATTTGGAACTTAGAGACTATGCTAGGCAGTGGCTAAGCTTTCTGTCAGCTTCCATTCCGTATGTATAACTAGTTCATGTAATTCTCCTCTTGTATCTCTTTCAGTGGTAATATATTCAGGTGGGGAAACTCCCCCCCCCCCCCCCCCCGCGTGATTGTTCAAAAAAAACATGAGAATTCTTGTAAACGGTGACGGAGGGTGTACTAGTATAAATCAGCCACAGGGCCACACTACATTTTTTTTAGAATCCACGGCCACATCACTAAGGGCATGTACAATGATATCTACTCAGCTGTCTATAACAACTACCACGTCTGAAATTTATCTAGGTGGCGGAGAGAGAACGTGGAAAGAGAATGAGGGTGTCTGTAGTTTTGCAGACGGTCGATATCCCAAAAATATCGCTCCTTATCGACAGCTGCTTGCCGTTGTACATTCGCATCATCGGTAGTTTGCCCCAACGACACAGCCGAACCGCCGAATCTCGTGCTCCACAAGTCCAAATATGATCGATATTTTCCTTGTAACAGACTCCAAAAGAGTTGGTCCATTGTAAAGGGTATTTTCAATACTGTCTAGAGCTGACATGAAGCGTTGTTATAGATAGTAGGTGTCTATACTAATGTACATGCCCTAATGGCTAACGCCTGGACTGCAAGAAAGATTCCCCAAAAACGGTCATTCAGTTCTTGGGCCTGTACTTGTACGTAATGCCGCCGTCAGGACATAAGCCTATGGAGTATGGGTGCATGGAGTAACTGCCGCCTATGGAGTATGGGTGCATGGAGTAACTGCCGCCTATGGAGTATGGGTGCATGGAGTAACTGCCTTGTGAGAGTCCAACGCCACGTTCTCCTAGCTCCCCCCTCCGCGCGATTTGACCTAACCGCCAATGGGCAATCCGTTGCGTTCGCCATGCATGCAAGCTCCCTCCACCCTATCAGTTTTACCACTTCTCGGCACTGCTCGATCAACGTAGTACCCCTATAAATTCCTCGTCCTCCGATCAATTCGCCTCGCTCCGCGCGCCGGTAGGACACAGTACACATACATCACCACTTCCTCTTCTTGGACATCATCGGCGGGTGGCGGGCGGAGAACCTGCTGAGAACGCCCGTTGCTTGGTTTTGATACGATCGATATGGCGGCGGCGGCAGCGTGCCTGTCGATTCGTCTCTGGGCGCTCGTCGTCGTGCTCGTCTTCTTCTCCCCGACGTCGTCCGTGGCGTCGTCGAGGAAGCGGTACAAGGTTGGCGGCCGTGAAGGGTGGCGCGTGCCCCCGCCGCAGGACAAGGAGATGTTCTACGTCAAGTGGTCGTCCGCCGTAAACTTCTTCGTCGGGGACTCCCTTGGTAAGTCACTGATTACGCGCGCGCGAACCTAATTTGCGCCATTGATTTGTCTGGCGGAGACGAAATCAACTTAATCTTTCTGTTGTGCATGCGAATGGACATGCATGCATGCAGAGTTCGTGTACAAGAATGACTCGGTGATCAAGGTGAGCAAGGCTGGATACTTTCACTGCAACGAGACGGTGGGCATCGGCAGCGGCACCGTGCCGAGGGACGGCAACACGCTCTTCCCCCTCGACATGCCAGGCTTCGTCTACTTCGCCAGCGCTGACCTCGGACACTGCAAAGACGGTCAGAAGCTCATAATTCACGTCCTCGCCGGCGAGCCACCGGAGCCGGCAACACCGTCATCGTCGGCACAAACCCCGCCGGCACCTTCAGGATTGTCGTCCTTCTCTCCGGCTCCAGGGCCGGCCCAGTCGATAGGGTATTCATCAGCCGGGGGCGGGCCATTCGTGGCGTCCCTCGGGCACGCCATAGCACTAGCTGCAGCATTGGTCCTGGCCTGCTCTATCTGAGCAAATCTAAGTAGGTTACTTGATTGATTAGTTCGTTAGTGTGTGATGTGCGTGTGATAATCAAGGACCATAGATTTAGTATCAGAGTGTTTGGTTTGATGTATCGGAGTGAATTGCAAAAAAAAAGCACCACATTTGAAGTTCATTTTGGAAATTGCCACCACATTTCTTGCACGGCAAAAGCTATCACTTTTCTTACTCCGAGTGGAGAGCTGGCTCGATAGACGAAGATTCGCGCGCGACGCAGCCGCACCCAACGGCGGAATGGTCATTGGAGCAGGGGGTAGCAGCGGCCCGCAAGATTCAGCCAACTCCCCTGGGGCCGGGCCATGAGTGGGCTTCATCTCTCGGCGGCGTGGAGCCAGGACCGGTCCATACATATTTGGAGCCCTCCGGCGAGAAAACAAAATAGGACCCTTGTGTATAAAAAAAGTTCAGAATATATTGTATTTCGAAAGCAATTTAGTATATAGCATAGATTAGTGGTCTTTGAACTAAAACCACATTAAGTCTTGTTGTTTTTCCTAACACTTCTGGAAGAAAAGTCATCAATAACCACATGAGTATTTATTTATTTTTCTCTAATTTTTCTGGACCTAAGAAAGAAATATCGTAAAACGTATGTTATGCTGCTACCTCGCTGGTGCCCCTACCTCTCAGGGGCCAGGGCGGGCGCCCCGTTGCCCCAGCCTATGGGCCGGCCCTGCGTGGAGCAAGTCATCATTCTCCACCGCCCTCTATCATGTGCACACCTTATGTTAGGATTTGTGCCTTAATTAGATGTAATGTTAGGGTTAGGGTTTGTGGCAGATTAGGCTCCCTGTATATGTGAATTAAATTGTTTAAGCAACATGTGGATTCACTTCAAATAATCAGTACAAAAGTATTATAGGTTTGTCTATTATTTGAGGATTGAATGATAGCAAGAGTAGATAATTAGTGTTGTCCATTAACTTTTGCTGTCACATTTTGCCGGAATCTGGTCTACTTTTTCGGCCAGCCCAATAATAGTTTCAAAATTCCTAATAAATTTTAAAGGCCCACTTAGTCCGCTCGTGCAAGGCAATTGGTGTGGCCAAAATTTAATCTCACATTGCTAGTTTAGTAAAAGTTGGACCTTATAGTTTGTTTTTCCACATGTATGAGCATGAGAAGAAGATAGACATAGACGTGGGCTCCTTCTCTGCCACCCGTCTCGTTCCAACTCGTCGCGCCGCACAGCGGGTTGCGAGAATGAGTTGAGTCATTGTCTAAAATTTTGCCACGCATGACTAGTATATAAAAGGTCGCATGGGGGCTGACACGTCTTTGTTGTAGTGGAGGTTGAATACGGATGTTACTGCCTATTTATTTCACCACCCATCTTTTCATTTCATCTTCTGTCGCTCCAGCTTGCCTCCTCCTCATGTTCCTATAAAAGAGAGGTCGGTCTTCTTCATAGAGACACATCAGAAAAACATCTGCCTCACAACACCAATTCCAAGCTCTGATCTACTGCTAGGTTCTTCCCCATCTCGGTTCCGAGCGCCATGATTTCAGATCTGAAGATATTTTGATTCTATGAATAAGAGATTGTTTTGGATCATATCTTGCCAGTTATATGCACCTATTATCTGTTGTGATACGTAGACCCCAAAGTGACAAAAATTCAGATCATCTCTGGTGAAGACCATAGTATGAGGAGCTCATGTATTCACTGAAAGTGCGTTATATCGACTAGGGGGGGGGGGTGGAATAAGCGATTTTTACAAATTCATCACCGAGGAAATTCCTAGCGAGGAAAGTCCTCAGTTATGAACTGAGTACAACGGAAATAGTACTTAGACAGAAGTGCAAAGTCGCCTACAACAAAGTATTCAGCGTGAGTTGATAGGATCGGTTTGCACAGGTCACGTATATAGGATAAGCATGTGATGAATAACTCAGGTGAATAATTTAAGGTGAGGAATTCAGTGAAAGTCTTTAGTCAAATTCTTCAAAGAGTGCAGATGAAAGTCTTCAACATGCAATTGAGGAAATGAAAAGAGTTGACGAAATAGAACCCGTAGCTCGATGAAGAGAATGGTTGATGACCCAGTTCCAACTGCTGTGGCAGTTGTACGTCTGGTTTGGAGCGGCTTGGTATTGAAACCAAAGGACACATAGTCCCGGGACACACAGTCCCTACCATATTCTCCTTGAGCTAAGGATACACAGTCCTTGCCCAACACTCGTGGTAAGTCTTCAAGACAGACCTCCAAACCCTCACAAACTCGGTCACCCGACGATCCACAATTGACAGCTGGATACTTTAGACCATGACGCCTAACTGTCTGGAGGATGCATAGTCCTCAAAGGAAACAAGCATCGGTTCCACACAGGAACAATCTCTTCAATGATGCTCAATCACTTGGGTTTTGGTTTGGATTTGGGTGTTTGGGGGTATTTCCTCACTTGATGATTTTCGCTCAAAGACCTTGAGGAATTGGGTTGCTCTAAATGACAAGTGTCAGTTTCTATCGGAGCAGCCAACCAGCTAGTGGTTGTGGGGGCGGCTATTTATAGCATGGGAGCATTCCGACATGATTTGACATTAATGTCCTTAATGACACGACCGTTGGGTGGATAAGGTTTGGGACAGGTGGCGCGCGGCGCGGCAACGGTCGGAACTTTCAACTGCAAAAGTCCTCATGTCTCTCATATTCCTCACGTGGAGTATGTGGTAGGTATAGGTGTGAGTTGAGCATCATGATGAATTTTTTTCCATAGTTTTACTTCGACCCCCTTTAACAGTACGGTGTTCCTATGACTCAAGAATGAAGAAAATGAAACAAAAAGAGTAAATCTTCAAGCTTCAAAGTCTTCAGAGTATTTTCTTCGGGCACACTGAATTCCTCATCTTCAATGTCTTCTAGAGGAATATCATTTTCTTCGTAATTTCTTTGCGATCAAAGTGTTCAAGGAATGACCAAAGTCTTCACCCGAAGACATACATTTTGGGGGTCGATATTTGTGGTTGCAAATGTTACTATCTTAACGTCCTTTGTTATTCTTGATATGCACGAGGACAATAACATGTCGATTGTTAAAAAAAATTGATCGACCTTATTAATGGATTCTTTTTAGTTGCATGTGGTCGATAAATCTAGTGAGCACAACCTAGTGTATCCATAGTTTCATTCTTTTCTATTTGAAGTTTTAGTAAAGTAAAATGTAGTAATTATCATGTTTTTTGAATTTTCCTTGCAATAAAAATGACCTAAAAATAAATGTTCTCCGAATGCCCTAAAAATTTAATATTTTTTAGAATGAATAGAATTTTTGGCACTAAACACAACCCATGAGGTGCACCCGTGAGCCACGATCTCACAAGGCGTGCCCATCCCCCTAGGAGCACCCATCGAGCTCATGGGTCCCACAGTGACCCACTCACTTTGTGCTCATGCCCACAATCTCCTTCCCCGAGGAAAAAAATTCTCTTGCTCATTTTTAGGATTTTTGATATTCTTGCTCGGAACTCGTTTCTGAAACTATTTTGAGGGATCACTCCTTGGAATGTGACTCTCCTTCATGTTGCTTCAATTAGTTTTCTTCTAGTGCTTTATGTTCTACAAATTTTGCTACTCTTGGTGACCATGTTTATGAGCTTGCATGTTGAATTTGAGAATGCATGTTTATGAGCTTGCATGCTTTACAAATTTTGCTACTATTGGTAGCCAGAGATTAGCGACGCAACCGTTCCCAACGGCGGAATGGTCATTGGAGCAGCGGGTAGCAGCGGCCCACAAGATTCCGGCAACTCCCTTGCCGCCATAAGTGGGCTCCATCTCTCAACGGTGTGGAGCAAGTCATCATTCTCCACCGCCATCTATCATACGCACATCTTATGTTAGGATTTGTGCCTTAATTGGATGTAATGTTAGGGTTAGCGTTTGTGGTAGATTAGGGTCCTTGTATGAGTTAAATTGTTTAAGCAATAAGTGCATTCACTACAAATAATTTGTACAAAAGTATTTTAGGTTTGTCTATTATTTGAGGATTACATGATAGCACGAGATAATTAGTGTTGTCCATTAACTTTTGCTACCACATTTTGCTGGAATCTGGTCTACTTTTTGGGCCAGCCCAATAACAGTTTCAGAATTCCTAGCCCACTCGTGCAAGGAAATAGGTGTGACTAAAATTTAGTCTCACATTGCTAGTTCAGAAGAAGTTGGACCTTCTTATAAGGAAATTTGTTTTCCCACATGTATGAGCATGAGAAGAAGAGAGACATAGACGTTGGCTCCTCCTCCGCCGCCCGTCTCGTTCCAACTTGCCGTGGCGCACCGCGGATTGCAGGAATGAGTTGATTAATTGTCTAAAAAAATTCCATGCATGACTAATATACAAAAGTTCACATGGGGGCTGACATGTCTTTGTTGTAGTGGAGATTGAATACGAATGCTACTGCCTATTCATTTCACCACCCGTCTCTTCATTTCATCTTCTGTCGCTCCGCCAACTTCCCCCCTACTCATGTTCCTATAAAATAGAGGACAGTCCTCTCCAAAGATACACACCAGAACAATATCTTCCTCGTGCCACCGAGTTCCAAGCTCTGATCTACTGCTAGGTTCTTCCCCGCCTCTGTCCGACTGCCATGATTTCAGATCCGAAACTATTTTGATTCTATCAATATGAGATTGTTTTGGATCATATCTTGCGAGTTATATGCACCTATTATCTATTGTGATGCGTAGACCCCAAAGTGATAGAAATTAAGATCATCTCCGGTGATGACCATAGTATGAGGAGTTCATGTATTAATCATGTGCTAATGCTCTGTTCCGGTTTTCTTTTTAAAGGAGACCTTAATATTCCTTAGATTTCCTTATGAACCTTGCTGTCACGGGAGGGTAGGACAAAAGATGTCATGAAAGATCTTATTATAAACACGTATGACTATATACGAAAATACATGTCTACATTACATTGATGAATTGGAGCTAGTTCTGTGTCGCTCTAGGTTGTGACTGTTACATGATGAATGTCATCCAACATACTTATCCATCGTTGGTCCAATGCCTACGCTTTTCTCATATTAATTTTGCTAATTTACTAGTACCGCCGCTGCTCTTTCAAATTGTTACTCTTACTATTCTTATTACTATTGCTACTATTACCGAACTGTCAAAACTATCAAACACTTGTGCTACTAACCACTTTGTTGTAGAAAGATATTCCACATGTGGTCGAATTGACAACTGAATCCTGAGACTCATAAATATTCTATGGTTCCCCGTGTGTGGAATCAATAAATTTAGGTGAAATACTATCCTCGAAGACTGTTATGATCCTTTATACGCGTTGCTTATCAGTCTCCTTATGCTAAATATATGAAAGATAGTGTCACTAATAAAAGAAAAATACATGAAACTGAATGCAAATTACTCTTTTGATTGCAGAGTACCTAAGAAATTAGGAGATCCTAGAATACCTACTATACCTTGCTCCATTAAACAAAGTTGTGTGAAAATTGCTTTATGTGATTTAGGAGTCGGTGTTAGTGTTATGTCTTTCTCTTTATATAAAAGACTTGATTTGAATAAGCTTACACCTACTAAAATATCTTTACAAATGGCTAATAAATCCACTACTATACCTTGTGCGCCGCCGACCAACCCGAGGGGTTTTTCCCTAGGGCACCGCCCCTCCCTCCCACCTATATATAGTGGAGAGGAGAGAGGCTAGACGCACCAAAAGCCACGGCGCAGCCCCTCTCCCTCCACTACTTCGTGACACCCCGTAGGCTAGTTCGACATTACACGACGTAGCCCTATCGGATCAGCTCCTCCAACATCACCGCCACGTCGTCGTGCTGTCGGAGAATTCATCTACTTCTTCGCCCCTCTTGCTGGATCAAGAAGGTGGAGATCGTCATCGAGCTGTACGTGTGTTGAACATGGAGGTGCCGTCCATTCGATGCTAGATTGTGATTGGATTGCAGAACGGCTTGCAATTTGGATCGCTAAGACTTTCGACTACATCAACCGCGTTTCTTAACGCTTCCCGCTTAGCGATCTACAAGGGTATGTAGATCTGATCTCTCCTCTCGTTGATGGTCATCACCATGGATAGATCTTATATGTGAGTATGAATTTTTTGTTTCCCATCCAACATTCCCCAACAGTGGTATCACAACTAGGTTTATGCGTAGATGACAGCTCAAGTAGAACACAAAGGAGTTTGTGGGCGTTGATATTCAGATTACTTCCCTCCTTAGTCTTTTCTTCATTTGGCGGTATTGTTGGATGAAGCGGCTCGAACCAACCTTACTCGCACGTTTACGAGAGACCGGTTTCATCAACTGACATGCAACTTGTTGTATAAACATGGCTGCGGGTGTTTGTCTCTCCTACTTTAGTTGAATCAAATTCGACAAAGGCAATCCCTGGAGAAGGTCAAATAGCAACTTGTGTATCACCGTTGTGGTGTCATGTAGGTAAGAATCATTCTTGCTAGATACCCATTTTAGCCACGTAAAACATGCAACAACAAATTAGAGGACGTCCAATTTGTTTTTGGAGGGTATGATGTGATATGATATGAACAAGTACATGATATTATATATTTAATGTATGAGATGATCATGTTGTAATAGTTAAATATCGACTTGCATGTCGATGCTCCGGCAACCGGCAGGAGCCATAGGGTTGTCTTCAATTTATTTTTGCGCTTGGTGATGTTTTGCTTTATCGCTAGTTCAGTAGCTTTAGTAGTAACATCATAGTTGGCGCGACAACCTCGATGCAGCACAATGTTGGAGATCATGGTGTTGTGCTGGTGACGATGGAGATCATGCCGGTGCTTTGGAAGTGGAGATCAAAAGCTCAAGATCGTGGCCATGTCATGTCACTTATGATTTGCATGTGATGATTTTATGCACCTTATTTTGCTTAGGACGACGGTAGCATTATAAGGTGATCCCTCACTACAATTTCAAGATAAAATTGTGTTATCCCCGAGTGTGCACCATTGCGAAAGTTTGTCGTTTTGAGACACCACGTGATGATTGTGTGTGATAGACTCTACGTTCACATACAATAGGTGTAAGACAGTTCTGAAACACGCGGAATACTCGGGTTAAACTTGACGATCCTAGCATGTACAGACATGGCCTCGGAACACAAGAGACCAAAAGATCGAACATGAGTCATATATATAGTAGATATGATCAACATAGGGATGTCCACCATTGAAGCCAACTCATCTCACGTGATGATCGGACTTGGGTTGGTGAATTTGGATCATGTGTCACTCGAATGAATAGAGGGATATCAATTTGAGCGGGAGTTTTTAGTAATATGATTAACTAAACTCATTATCTTAAACAATAGTCTAAGTAATCTTTGCAAATTTATGTTGTAGATCAATTGCTCGCGCAGTAGCACCCTTGAATTTTAATGCATTCCTAGAGAAAGCCAAGTTGAAAGATGATGGAAGTAACTTTGTAGACTCGGCTCGAAACCTGAGAATTTTTTCTCATGGTTTCCCAAAAGGCTTATGTCCTTGACGCACTTCTAGGTGACATGAACATCTGTCAATCTCGTCTGGATGACTACTCAGTAGCTCAATGTGCAATTTTGTATGGCTTAGAACCGGGACTTCAAAGACATTTTGAACGTCATGGAGCATGTGAGGTGTTCCAAGAGTTGAAGTTTATCTTTGAAAATAATGCCCCGATCGAGAGGTATGAAACCTCTGATAAGTTCTATGCTTGTAAAATGGAGGAGAACGGGTCTGTCAGTGAGCATGTACTCAGAATGTCTGGATACTCAAACCGTCTAGCTGAATTGGGGATTGTTCTCCCGCTAGAGGCGATCACTGACAGAGTTCTTTAATCACTACCACCTAGCTATAAAATCTTTGTGTTGAAGTACAACATGCAAAGGATGAATAAATCAGTCGTCGAACTGTTTGCGATGCTGAAAGTCGCTGAGTCCGAAATCCAGAAAGAACATCAAGTGTTGATGGTTAATAAAACCACCAGTTTCAAGAAAAATGGCAAGGCAAGAAGGGTAACTCCAAGAAGAGTGGGAAAACAGTTGCCCCTCCCATAAAGAAACCCAAGGCTGGGCCCGAGCTAGAAGCTGAGTGTTATCATTGCAAGGGGACTTGCCACTAGAAGCGGAACCGCCCCAAGTACCTCGCAGACAAGAAGGCGGCCAACACCAAACAAGGTATATATGATATACATGTTATTGATGTGTACCTCACCAACTCTCATAATAGTGCCTGGGTATTTGATACCGATTTAGTTGCTCACATTTGCAACTCAAAGCAGGAACTACGATATAGAAGAAGGTTTGCAAAGGACGAAGTGACGATGCACGTGGGAAATGGTTCGAAGGTTGATGTGATCGTCGTTGGCACACTCTCACTTCAATTATCGTCGGGATTAGTGATTGACCTGAATAATTCTTATTTAGTGCCTGCCTTAAGCATGAACATTATATCTGGATCTTGTTTATTGCGAGACGGTTACTCATTTAAATCAGAGAATAATGGTTGTTCTATTTATACGAGTATTACCTTTTATGGTCATGCACCCAATGTGAGGGGTTTGTTCTTATTGAATCTCGATAGTGATGACACACACATTCATAACATTCATACCAAAAGATGTAGAGTTGATAATGATAGTAACATTTTCTTGTGGCACTGCCGCTTAGGTCATATTGGTATAAAACGCATGAAGGAACTCCATGCTGATGGACTTTTGGAGTCACATGATTTTGAATAACTTGACACATGTGAGCCATGCCTCATGGGCAAGACGACTAAGACTCCGTTCTTCAGAACAATGGAGCACACAAGTGACTTATTGGAGATCATACATACTGATGTGTATGGACCAATGAGCATAGAGGCACGCGGTCATTATTGTTATTTTCTCACCTTTACAGATGACTTAAGTAGATATGGATATATTTACTTAATGAAACACAAGTCTGAAACATTTGAAAAGTTCAAGCAATTTCAGAGTGAAGTTGAGAATCATCGTAACAAGAAGATTAAATTCCTACGATCTGATCGAAGAGGAGAATATCTGAGTTATGAGTTTGGCACTCACTTAAGATAATGTGGAATTGTAGCGACCCGACTCAATACGAGTCAAGCCTCTGGTGTTTCCGTACCATCCCAAGATCATGCTGGTACACACTCAGTACATCAATGTATATATCAAGAGTTCAATCACACAGCTTTATTAATTGAAATCTCATAACGAGTACTTTATTACAATAATGAATTACAATAAAGTGGCTGAAGGCCATCTCATGAGATATCTAACGAAGACTAGCGGAAGCATCAGGTAGACGAGTCCATCCGACTCCAGGGCATGTCGTTGAGCATAGATCGTAGCCTCACTCCTGGTCGGAAAAGTACTCTGCAACATGATACGTTGCAGCCGTGTAGGTCAGCATATGGAATATGCCGGCAAGTCATCAAAGAGAGGGGTAAAATAATAACCAACTATCTCTACATGCATATTTGGCAGGTGGGGCTATAAGTTTTGCATAAAGCAAATTTTCTCCTACAACAAGAGGGGCTGAAAGCAAAATATTACTACATTGTTTGTTGTTAACGAGATGGTTCCGCCAACCAATTCTCGTACCCGAGTTGTTGTTAATTCCCACATCATTATTAAGTTGTGTCGAGAGTTCAGGGAAATTTCAATGCCTTTGGCTCAAGTTGTCCATGACCGTGGACACGGCTAATCGATTAGGTTTGGGCACTCTGCAGAGTTTTGCACACATTCCCCACAAGATTTGATCGCCTCCGAGTATGTCCTCGCACTTCAGGGTGTTTGAAGACGGGATGATCAAAACATGGTCTTTCAACGGGTCCCTCTGGATCCCTGTCGGTGCCCATCCATTCCTACCGTTCTTCTACATCTGCTAGCACCGCCTGTCCAGAGTCGCCGCATTGTCCAACCAAGCCAGAGCCCATAATGACTTGTGGTTGTGCAGGTAAGCCTTGGGTCTTGAAGCCTCCGTCCGTCTCTTCGAGCCTGGGTGAAGCTTTCCGCAAGATGTCATGGCCGTCTCCAACATCCCGGGGTCGTCCACTGGTTTCTCCAGGGAGCCCGTCAAACCGTCCTTCACCCAGAGTTGCATTTCTTCACGGGGTCTTGAAAATCTTGTCTTAACCGGTCTTGGTTATTTAATCATCCTCGCATCGCTCGTGTTATGCACTCAACCAAAATCCCGTCTACTCAAGCATAGCAATATGAAATTTGTCGTCCCGGGCCAAGTATCGGGGTTGTTGTGTGCCTACCACATGATACTACAACCTATACTAAAATTTCCAAGTACCTACGCAGCATGCAATTGGGCAAAGAAAGGTGAAACTTGCCTTGATGATAGGAGATAGTATGATCAAAATGACTTGCCTTGATGATAGTTGTCTTGATCGAGTGCTTCTAAGTAACAAGCTTCGCACTCCGGGTGATCTACCGATACAAACAAATACACACCATAAGCACCACAACCATCAACAACTAAAATAACATCACAAATATAAAATAGCTATGGCCTAAGTGAAAGAATTCACTTCACCTAACTAAGGCAGAAATTGTTTCTGTTAAAACCCCAAGTAAAAATATTTAACAAAATTTGAAACTTATACCACGGTAAGATATAATCACTAGGAAGCAGTAGCAAAAAGAATCAAATAAAAATCTATTTTAAAGTCCTGGAATAAGCAAAACAAGGTTTAAACTAAATCTGATCTAATTCAAATTTGAAAATTTCAAACATATACAAATTATATGTTTTTAAAGACTAAGAAATTTTTTGATCTACCAGAAAAAGAATCAACCTCATTGGATCTCTAGATCAAAAGTTATGATCCAAACAAAATTAGAACTCTCTCTGTTTTTGAATTAAAACTAAAAACAGAGTAAATTAACTAGCACACGGGAGGGGGTATGTGGCGCTCTCTGATTGGTTGCGGGGGTGTGTGCTGCGGGAAGAACGAGCAAACGGCCGAAATCTAATAGAAACTCTGTGGCTAATAGTAAGTGAAAGAAAACCGTTCGAGTTTTGTTTAAAAAAACCGAAGGGGTATTGTGCTTCTAATCACATGCGTTGGTTCAGATCTAACGGCTACCAGGGGGTGGGGGTTGCTCACCGTGGGGTGTTGCTGGAGCTCCTTCTCCAGCGAGGCAGAGAAGGTGGCTGTCGACGGGGAGGGCTCTCCGGCGGTCTCCGGCGGCGGCTGAGGTGACGGGGACGTTGCGGAGGAGCTCCGGCGTTCTAGGGGAGCGACGGCAAGGCGGGAGATGGTCGGGGGCGTCGTGCTCGAGCTCCTCGAGTTCCTGGTGGCGTCTAACTCCGGCGAGGTTGGGGGTGAGGCATGGCGGCGTGGGAGCTCGGGCCTTGGGAGGAAAATGGAACACGGCGGCGATGGGGAAGCTCGTGGCGGCATTGGTTGGGGCGGGGAGGCGAGCGGTGGCGCAGGGTGGCGGGGGCGTTTTTTCTCTGGAGCTTCTCCGGCGAGGCAGTGGCTGGGCGAGGCGGCGTGGGGAGGAGGGGCCGAGGGGGGGGGCTGGGGCGGTGGCTTATATAGGGGGGCGAGGGGCTCGAGAGAGGAAAGGAGGGAGGGAGATCGGGGATCCGGGATGCACGGCTCAGCCACTGGAAGGAAAGAACCGGTGGGGGAGCTCGTGGGGGAAAGAAGGAAGGAAGAAGAAAGGAAGAAAAAAAAGAAGGGAGCGCGAGGTGGTGCTCGGTTCGGCCAGGGAATCTGGATCCCGGGCCAGGCGTGATTGGGCCTAATCGGCTCAAAAGCGCCGACGGCGCTTTTCTTTTAAAAAAATATGTTTCCTGATTTTATTTTATTTTCAAAAACTGCAAGGAATAAAATAAAAAGGAAACAAAATAAAATAATTAATATAGGATATTATATACCAAAATGATCAGAAAAATATTCTCTACTTGATTAACATTTTTCCACGACAAAAATAAAAACTTTAAAAAAATGTTTTTTTTTCAGAAAAAACCTAAAAGCTTTATTTCTTTTTCAAATTATTTTCTCCATAAATCTCTGGTTTTTCTTGGCTCAATTATTTTCAAAATTGCCTCACAATTTTGGAGGGTCATTTTCCTCCGCTCTTTCTTGCTTGCAAGAATTTTGTCGGGGCATTTCTCGGGAAGAAAATAGAAAGCAAAAGTAAATAGTTGAAGGAATTCAAATGCAAGACTTTATTGCAAACAAAATGCATAGATGCTTAGCTACATTTGTAGAACATTCCCAATTAGGAAAATTGGGATGTTACAAACCTACCCACCTTAAGATGAATCTCGCCCTCGAGATTCGGGTTGGCTAGAAAATAGGTGCGGGTGGTCTCGACGAAGATCCTCTTCTCGTCCCCAGGTGGCTTCTTCCTCGGTGTGGTGGTGTTGGGGAACGTCGCATGGGAAACAAAAATTTTCCTACGCGCACGAAGACCTATCATGGTGATGTCCATCTACGAGAGGGGATGAGTGATCTACGTACCCTTGTAGATCGTACAGCAGAAGCGTTAGTGAACGCGGTTGATGTAGTGGAACGTCCTCACGTCCCTCGATCCGCCCCGCGAACAATCCCGCGATCAGTCCCACGATCTAGTACCGAACGGACGGCACCTCCGCGTTCAGCACACGTACAGCTCGACGATGATCTCGGCCTTCTTGATCCAGCAAGAGAGACGGAGAGGTAGAAGAGTTCTCCGGCAGCGTAACGACGCTCCGGAGGTTGGTGATGATCTCGTCTCAGCAGGGCTCCGCCCGAGCTCCGCAGAAACGCGATCTAGAGGAAAAACTATGGATGTATGTGGTCGGGCAGCCGTGAGAAAGTCGTCTCAAATCAGCCCTAAAACCTCCGTATATATAGGTGGGAGGGAGGGGAGGAGGCAGCCTCAAAACCTAAAGGTTTGGCCGAAATTGGAGGTGGAGGAGTCCTACTCCAATCCTACTTGGAGTAGGATTCCACCTTCCCACTTGGAAACTCTTTTCACCTTGTGTTTTTTCCTTCTCAAACCTTATGGGCCTTAGTGGGAACTTATTCCAGCCCACTAGGGGCTGGTTTATCTCTTCCCATAGACCATGGGACCCCTTGGGGCGTGACACCCCTCCTGATGGTCCCCGGCACCCCTCCCGGCACTCCCGGTACACTACCGATGAGCCCGAAACTTTTCCGGTAATGCACGAAAACCTTCCGGTAACCAAATGAGATCATCCTATATATCAATCTTCGTTTCCGGACCATTCCGGAAACCCTCGTGACGTCCGTGATCTCATCCGGGACTCCGAACAACATTCGGTAACCAACCATATAACTCAAATACGCATAAAACAACGTCGAACCTTAAGTGTGCAGACCCTGCGGGTTCGAGAACTATGTAGACATGACCCGAGAGACTCCTCGGTCAATATCCAATAGCGGGACCTGGATGCCCATATTGGATCCTACATATTCTACGAAGATCTTATCGTTTGAACCTCAGTGCCAAGGATTCATATAATCCCGTATGTCATTCCCTTTGTCCTTCGGTATGTTACTTGCCCGAGATTCGATCGTCAGTATCCGCATACCTATTTCAATCTCGTTTACCGGCAAGTCTCTTTACTCGTTCCGTAATACAAGATCCCGCAACTTACACTAAGTCACATTGCTTGCAAGGCTTGTGTGTGATGTTGTATTACCGAGTGGGCCCCGAGATACCTCTCCGTCACACGGAGTGACAAATCCCAGTCTCGATCCATACTAACTCAACGAACACCTTCGAAGATACCTGTAGAGCATCTTTATAGTCACCCAGTTACGTTGCGACGTTTGATACACACAAAGCATTCCTCCGGTGTCCGTGAGTTATATGATCTCATGGTCATAGGAACAAATACTTGACACGCAGAAAACAGTAGCAACAAAATGACACGATCAACATGCTACGTCTATTAGTTTGGGTCTAGTCCATCACATGATTCTCCTAATGATGTGATCCCGTTATCAAGTGACAACACTTGCCTATGGCCAGGAAACCTTGACCATCTTTGATCAACGAGCTAGTCAACTAGAGGCTTACTAGGGACAGTGTTTTGTCTATGTATCCACACAAGTATTGTGTTTCCAATCAATACAATTATAGCATGGATAATAAACGATTATCATGAACTAAGAAATATGATAATAACTAATTTATTATTGCCTCTAGGGCATATTTCCAACAGTCTCCCACTTGCACTAGAGTCAATAATCTAGTTCACATCACCATGTGATTCCAACGAATCCAACACCCATATAGTTATGGGGTCTGATCACGTCTTGCTCGTGAGAGAGGTTTTAGTCAACGGTTCTGAAACTTTCAGATTCGTGCGTTCTTTGCAAATCTTTATGTCATCTTATAGATGCTGCTACTACGTGCTATTCGGAAATGCTCCAAATATCTGCTCTACTATACGAATCCGTTTCACTACTCATAGTTATCCGGATTAGTGTCAAAGCTTGCATTGACGTAACCCTTTACGACAAACTCTTTAACCACCTCCATAATCGAGAAAAATTCCTTAGTCCATTAGTTACTAAGGATAAATTTCGACCGCTGCTAGTGATTCAATCATGGATCACTCTCTGTACCTCTCAACAGACTTTGAGTCAAGGCACACATCAGGTGCGGTACACAGCATGGCATACTTTAGATTCTACGGCTAAGGCATAGAAGACGACCTTCGTCTATTCTCTTTATTCTGCCGTGGTCGGGTTTTGAGTCTTACTCAAATTCACACCTTACAATGCAACCAAGAACTCCTTCTTTACTGATCTATTTTGAACTCCTTCAAAAACTTGTCAAGGCATGCATCTTGTTGAAACTTCTATTAAGCGCTTTTGATCTATCTCCATAGATCTTTGATGCTCAACGTTCAAGTAGCGTAATCCAGGTACTCCTTTGAAAACTTCTTTCAAACAACCTTGTATGCTTTACAGAAATTCTACATTACTTCTGATCCACAATATGTCAACCACATATACCTATCAGAAATTCTATAGTGCTCCCACTCACTTCTTTGGAAATACAAGTTTCTCATAAACCTTGTACAAACCCAAAATCTTTGATCATCTCATCAAAGTATATATATTCCAACTCCGAGATGCTTGCACCAGTCCATTGAAGGATCGCTGGAACTTGCATACTTGCTAGTATCTTTAGGATCGACAAAACCTCCTGGTTGTATCACATACAATGTTTGCTCAAGGAAACCGTCGAGGAAACAATGTTTTGACATCCTACGTGCAATATTTCATAAATAATGCATCAACAACTAACATAATTCTAACAGACCTTTAGCATCGCTACGAGTGAGAAAGTCTCATCATAGTCAACCATTTGATCTTGTCGAAAACATCTTTGCGACAAGTCGAGCTTTTCTTAATAGTGACTTATCACCATCATCGTCTGTTTTCCTTTAAAGATCCATCTTTACTCAATAGTCCTATGACCATCAAGTAATTCTTCCAAAGTCTACACTTCGTTTTCATCCATGGATCCTCTCTCGGATTTCATGGCTTCCAGCCATTTGTCGGAATCTGGGCCCACCATCGCTTTCTCCATAACTCGTAGGTTCACTGTTGCTCAACAACATGACCTCCAAGACAGGGTTACCGTACTACTCTGCAGCAGTACGCGACCTTGTCGACCTACGAGGTTTGTAGTAACTTGATTCGAAGCTCAATGATCACCATCATCAGCTTCCACTTCAATTGGTGTAGGCGCCACAGGAACAACTTCCTGCGCCCTGCTACACACTGGTTGAAGTGATGGTTCAATAACCTTATCAAGTTCTGCTACCCTCCCACTCAATTCTTTCGAGAGAAACCTTTCCTCGAGAAAGGATCCATTTCTAGAAACAAACACTTTGCTTTCGGATCTGAGATAGGAGATGTACCCAACTGTTTTGGATACCCTATGAAGAAGCATTTATCCGCTTTGGGTTCGAGCTTATCAGACTGAAACTTTTTCACATAAGTGTCGAAAACCCCAAACTTTCAAGAAACGACAGTTTAGATTTCTCTAAACCTTAGTCTATACTGTGTCATCTCAACAGAAATACGCGGTGCCCTATTTAAAGTGAGTGCTGTTGTCTCTAATGCATAACCCATAAACGATAGTGGTAATTCGATAAGAGACATCATAGTATGCACCATACCAAATAGTGCGTGGCTATGACGTTCAGACACATCATCACACTATGATGTTCCAGGTGGCATGAACTGCAAAACAATTTCCACATTGTCTTAACTGTGTACCAAAACTCGTAACTCAGATATTCATTTCCATGATCATATCGTAGACAGTTTATCCTCTTGTTACGACGAACTTCACTCTGAAACGGAATTGAACTTTTCAACATTTCAGACTTGTGATTCATTAAGTAAATACTCCTGTATCTACTCAAATCGTCAGTGAAGTAAGAACATAATGATATCCACTGCGTGCCTCAGCACCCATTGGACTGCATACATCAAAATGCATCACTTCCAACAAGTTACTATCTTATTTCATCTCAATGAAAACAAGGCCTTGCTCATGTGGTATGATTTGCATGTCACTAGTGATTCGAAATCAGGTGAGTACAAAGATCCATCAGCATGGAGCCTCTTCATGCAATTTATACTAACATGACTCAAGCGGCAGTGCCACAAGTAAGTGGTACTATCATCATTACCTCGTTTCTTTTGGCACCAATATCATGAACATGTGTAACACTACGATCGAGATTCAATAAACCATTGAAGGTGATTTATTCAAGCAAATAGAGTAACCATTATTCTCTTTAAATGAATAATCGTATTGCAATAAACACGATCCAATCATGTTCATGCTTAACGCAAGTACCAAATAACAATTATTTAGGTTTAACACCAATCCCGATGGTAGATGGAGTGTGCGACGTTTGATCATATCAACCTTGGAAACACTTCCAACACGTATCGTCACCTCGCCTTTAGCTAGTCTCCGTTTATGCCGTAGCTTTCATTTCATGTTACTAATCACTTAGCAACCGAACCGGTATCCAATACCCTCGTGCTACTAGGAGTACTAGTAAAGTACACATCCACATCATGTATATCAAATATACTTCTTTCGACTTTTGCCAGCCTTCTTATCTACCAAGTATCTAGAGTTGCTCCGCCTCAGTGACTGTTCCCCTCATTACAGAAGCACTTAGTCTCGGGTTTGGATTTAATCTTGGGTCTCTTCATTAGTGCAGCAACTGTTTTGCCGTTTCACGAAGTATCCCTTCTAGCCCTTTCCTTTCTTGAAACTTAGTGGTTTTACTAACCATCAACTATTGATGCTCCTTGATTTCTACTTTCGCAGTGTCAAACGTCGCGAATCGCTCAAGGATCATTGTATCTATCCTTGATATGTTATAGTTCATCACGAAGCTCTCAAAGCTTGGTGGCAGTGACTTTTGGAGAACCATCACTATCTCATCTGGAAGATTAGCTCCCACTTGATTCAAGTGATTGTCGTACTCAGACAATCTGAGCACATGCTCAACGATTGAGCTTTTCTCCTTTACTTTGTGGTCAAAGAATCTTGTTGGAGGTCTCGTACCTCTTAACAAGGGCACAAGCATGAAATCACAATTTCATCTCTTTAGAACATCACTTATGTTCCGTGACGTTTTAAAACGTTTTCGGTGCCTTGCTTCTAAGCCATTAAGTACTTTGCACTGAACTATCGTGTAGTCATCAGAAACGTGTATGTCGGATGTTCACAGCATCCACAGACGACGCTCGAGGTGCAGCACACCGAGTGGTGCATTAAGGACATAAGCCTTCTGTGCAGCAACGAGGACAATCCTCGGTTTTACAGACTCAGTCTGCAAAGTTTGCTACTATCAATTTTCAACTAAATTTTCTCTAGGAACATATAAAAATAGTAGAGCTATAGCGCAAGCTACATCGTAATTCGCAGAGACCATTAGACTATGTTCATGACAATTAGTTCAATTAATCATATTACTTAAGAACTCCCACTCAAAAAGTACATCTCTCTAGTCATTTGAGTGGTACATGATCCAAATCCACTATCTCAAGTCCGATCATCACGTGAGTCGAGAATAGTTTCAGTGGTAAGCATCCCTATGCTAATCATATCAACTATACGATTCATGCTCGACCTTTCGGTCTCATGTGTTCCGAGGCCATGTCTGCACATGCTAGGCTCGTCAAGCTTAACCCGAGTGTTCTGCGTGTGCAACTGTTTTGCACCCGTTGTATGTGAACGTTGAGTCTATCACACCCGATCATCACGTGGTGTCTCGAAACGAAGAACTGTCGCAATGGTGCACAGTCGGGGAGAACACAATTTCGTCTTGAAATTTTAGTGAGAGATCACCTCATAATGCTACCGTCGTTCTAAGCAAAATAAGGTGCATAAAAGGATTAACATCACATGCAATTCATAAGTGACATGATATGGCCATCATCACGTGCTTCTTGATCTCCATCACCAAAGCACCGACACGATCTTCTTGTCACCGGCGCCACACCATGATCATCCATCAACGTGTTGCCATCGGGGTTGTCGTGCTACTTATGCTATTACTACTAAAGCTACATCCTAGCAAAATAGTAAACGCATCTGCAAGCACAAACGTTAGTATAAAGACAACCCTACGGCTCCTGCCGGTTGCCGTACCATCGACGTGCAAGTCGATATTTCTATTACAACATGATCATCTCATACATCCAATATATCACATCACATCGTTGGCCATATCACATCAGAATCATACCCTGCAAAAACAAGTTAGACGTCCTCTAATTTTGTTGTTGCATGTTTTACGTGGTGACCGAGGGTATCTAGTAGGATCGCATCTTACTTACGCAAACACCACAACGGAGATATATGAGTTGCTATTTAACCTCATCCAAGGACCTCCTCGATCAAATCCGATTCAACTAAAGTTGGAGAAACAGTCACTTGCCAGTCATCTTTGAGCAAAGGGGGTTACTCGTAACGATGAAACCAGTCTCTCGTAAGCGTACGAGTAATGTCGGTCCAAGCCGCTTCAATCCAACAATACCGCGGAATCAAGAAAAGACTAAGGAGGGCAGCAAAACGCACATCACCGCCCACAAAAACTTTTGTGTTCTACTCGAGAAGACATCTACGCATGAACCTAGCTCATGATGCCACTGTTGGGGAACGTCGCATGGGAAACAAAAATTTTCCTACGCGCACGAAGACCTATCATGGTGATGTCCATCTACGAGAGGGGATGAGTGATCTACGTACCCTTGTAGATCATACAGCAGAAGCGTTAGTGAACGCGGTTGATGTAGTGGAACGTCCTCACGTCCCTCGATCCGCCCCGCGAACAATCCCGCGATCAGTCCCACGATCTAGTACCGAACGGACGGCACCTCCGCGTTCAGCACACGTACAGCTCGACGATGATCTCGGCCTTCTTGATCCAGCAAGAGAGACGGAGAGGTAGAAGAGTTCTCCGGCAGCGTAGCGGCGCTCCGGAGGTTGGTGATGATCTCGTCTCAGCAGGGCTCCGCCCGAGCTCCGCAGAAACGCGATCTAGAGGAAAAACTATGGATGTATGTGGTCGGGCAGCCGTGAGAAAGTCGTCTCAAATCAGCCCTAAAACCTCCGTATATATAGGTGGGAGGGAGGGGAGGAGGCAGCCTCAAAACCTAAAGGTTTGGCCGAAATTGGAGGTGGAGGAGTCCTACTCCAATCCTACTTGGAGTAGGATTCCACCTTCCCACTTGGAAACTCTTTCCACCTTGTGTTTTTTCCTTCTCAAACCTTATGGGCCTTAGTGGGAACTTATTCCAGCCCACTAGGGGCTGGTTTATCTCTTCCCATAGCCCATGGGACCCCTTGGGGCGTGACACCCCTCCTGATGGTCCCCGGCACCCCTCCCGGCACTCCCGGTACACTACCGATGAGCCCGAAACTTTTCCGGTAATGCACGAAAACCTTCCGGTAACCAAATGAGGTCATCCTATATATCAATCTTCGTTTCCGGACCATTCCGGAAACCCTCGTGACGTCCGTGATCTCATCCGGGACTCCGAACAACATTCGGTAACCAACCATATAACTCAAATACGCATAAAACAACGTCGAACCTTAAGTGTGCAGACCCTGCGGGTTCGAGAACTATGTAGACATGACCCGAGAGACTCCTCGGTCAATATCCAATAGCGGGACCTGGATGCCCATATTGGATCCTACATATTCTACGAAGATCTTATCGTTTGAACCTCAGTGCCAAGGATTCATATAATCCCGTATGTCATTCCCTTTGTCCTTCGGTATGTTACTTGCCCGAGATTCGATCGTCAGTATCCGCATACCTATTTCAATCTCGTTTACCGGCAAGTCTCTTTACTCGTTCCGTAATACAAGATCCCGCAACTTACACTAAGTCACATTGCTTGCAAGGCTTGTGTGTGATGTTGTATTACCGAGTGGGCCCCGAGATACCTCTCCGTCACACGGAGTGACAAATCCCAGTCTCGATCCATACTAACTCAACGAACACCTTCGAAGATACCTGTAGAGCATCTTTATAGTCACCCAGTTACGTTGCGACGTTTGATACACACAAAGCATTACTCCGGTGTTCGTGAGTTATATGATCTCATGGTCATAGGAACAAATACTTGACACGCAGAAAACAGTAGCAACAAAATGACACGATCAACATGCTACGTCTATTAGTTTGGGTCTAGTCCATCACATGATTCTCCTAATGATATGATCCCGTTATCAAGTGACAACACTTGCCTATGGCCAGGAAACCTTGACCATCTTTGATCAACGAGCTAGTCAACTAGAGGCTTACTAGGGACAGTGTTTTGTCTATGTATCCACACAAGTATTGTGTTTCCAATCAATACAATTATAGCATGGATAATAAACGATTATCATGAACTAAGAAATATGATAATAACTAATTTATTATTGCCTCTAGGGCATATTTCCAACAGGTGGCTCCACAACACCTTGCAGAACTTGATGATCTTGCTGCGGGTAACTCTGTTGGCGGTCTCGAGAATCCTGACGGGTTTCTCCTCATACGTCAGATCAGTGTCAAGCTGTATGGCCTCTAGGGGCACTGTATCTCTCAACGGAACATCAGCCATCTCAGCGTGGAATTTCTTCAACTCGGAAACATGGAAGACATCATGAACTCCGGACAATCCTTCCGGCAGTTCCAGTTTATATGCAACTTCGCCTCTACGTTCAAGTAATTTGTAGGGGCCAATGAATCGGGGTGCTAACTTTCCTTTCACACCATATCTCTTGATTCCTCGAAGCGGAGACACCCGAAGATATGCTCGGTCTCCCACTTCGTATGTTACTTCCTTGCGTTTGCTGTTGGCATAACTTTTCTGCCTGGACTGAGCTATCTTGAGTCGGTCACGAATCAGCTTGACCTTCTCTTTCGAATCTCAGATAAGGTCGGGACCAAAAAGTTTTCGGTCTCCAACTCCATCCCACATCAACGGTGTTCTGCACCTCCTTCCGTATAGAGCTTCGAAAGGGGCCATCTTCAGACTGGTCTGATAGCTGTTGTTGTATGAGAACTCGGCATAAGGCAAATTGTCATCCCAACTAGACCCATAGTCTAGTGCGCAAGCTCTCAACATGTCCTCCAGAATCTGATTGACTCTCTCGGTCTGTCCATCTGTCTGTGGGTGAAAAGTTGTACTGAACTCCAATCTCGTTCCCAAGGTTTCATGCAGTTGGTGCCAAAATTTTGATGTGAACTGAGTCCCTCTATCTGACACAATACTCTTTGGTACTCCATGCAGACATACGATCCTGTTCATATATATCTTGGCCAGCTTGGCACTCGTGTAAGTAGTCTTCACAGGAATGAAGTGAGCTACCTTGGTCAAACGATCGACCACAACCCAAATAGAATCATAGCCAGAACGGGTCCTGGGTAATCCTGTGATGAAGTCCATACCAAGCTTTTCCCATTTCCACTCGGGTATCGGCAGAGGTTGAAGCAAACCTGCTGGCTTCTGATGCTCGGCTTTTACTCGCTGACAAACATCGCATATTGCTACAAACTCGGCAATGTCTTTCTTCATTCCTGTCCACCAGAAATTTTCTTTCAGATCCAGATACATCTTGGTGTTGCCGGGGTGTATCGAGTACGGGGAATCATGGGCCTCCTGAAGTATCAACTTCCTGAGTTCGGGATCATTGGGCACATAAATGCGATCCTCAAAACATAAATTTCCGTGTTCATCCTCACGAAAACCTTTAGCCTTCCCGTCTTTCATTTTTTGCTTAATCTCAGCTATCTCCTTGTCTGATTTCTGTGCTTCGCGGATCTTTTCTGTCAAAGTGGACTGAATTTCTAGTGTGGCAACAAATCCTCTGGGAACTATTTCCAATTTGAGCTCTCGGAGGTCATCGGCTAACTCCTGGGGTAACCCTCCTGCTATGAGTGTGTTCACATAACTCTTGCGGCTCAACGCATCGGCTACAACATTTGCCTTGCATGGGTGATAATGCAATCTCATGTCATAGTCCTTGATCAATTCTAGCCATCGCCTCTGTCTGAGGTTCAACTCCTTCTGCGTGAAGATATATTTCAGGCTCTTGTGATCAGTGTAAACATCACAACTATTTCCGATTAGGAAATGCCTCCAGGTCTTGAGAGCGTGCACTACAGCTGCTAGCTCCAAGTCATGCGTGGCATAATTCAACTCATGGGGTCTGAGCTGTTTGGATGTATAGGCTACAACTTTACCTTCTTGCATGAGCACTCCTCCGAGTCCTTGACGAGAAGCGTCACAGTAAACCTGGAAATCCTTCCGAATGTTCGGCAATATCAGCACTGGGGCTGTAACCAGACGTTTCTTCAACTCTTGAAAACTGGATTCACATTCCTCGGTCCAAACATACTTGGACTCCTTCTTCAACAATTCTGTCATGGGCTTGGCGATCTTTGAGAAATTCTCAACGAACCTCCGGTAATATCCGGCAAGTCCGAGGAAACTGCGAATCTCCTTGACTGAAGTGGGTGCTACCCATTCGGTGACTGCTGCGACCTTGGCAGGGTCCACTGCTATTCCTTCTCCTGAGATGACGTGTCCGAGGAATCCGACTTCCTTCAACCAAAACTCACATTTGCTGAACTTTGCATACAGCTTATGCTCTCGAAGTTTCTCCAGAACTAGACGCAGATGTTCCTTGTGTTCCTCCTCGTTCTTGGAGAATATTAGTATGTCATCGATGAACACCACGACAAACTTGTCCAAGTATTCCATAAATACCTTGTTCATCAGATTCATAAAATATGCCAGAGCATTAGTTAGTCCAAATGACATGACCGTGTACTCGTACAAGCCGTACCGAGTGGTGAAGGCTGTTTTGGGTATATCCTGTTCACGAATCTTCAGCTGATGATACCCAGATCGAAGATCGATCTTGGAGAATATGCGGGCTCCAACTAACTGGTCAAACAGATCATTGATCATCGGCAAGGGGTACTTGTTCTTGATGGTCACCTCGTTCAATGCACGATAATCGACAACCATTCTCAAGGACTTATCCTTCTTTTCAACCAAGAGCACTGGGGCTCCCCAAGGTGAAGAACTTGGGCGAATATACCCTTTGTCCAACAACTCCTTAATTTGCTTCTTGATTTCTACCAAGTCATTTGCGGGCATCCGATAGGGTCTCTTGGATATCGGGGCTGTTCCGGGTAATAGCTCAATCAGGAACGCAATCTCTCTATCGGGTGGCATGCGTGGCAATTCCTCCGGAAATACATCTGGGTATTCTTGTACGATCGGTACTTCCTCCTGGACTACTCCCGTGAGAGAGTTTACTCATTTACTCCGTGTCGGGCGCTGAGATACGTACTTAATCCGCTTTTGCTCGGGGGTGGTGAGCAAAATAGACTTAAGGGCACAATCAATATTCCCTTCGTACTTGGCCAACCAATCCATGCCTAGGATTACATCCAATCCCTGGGACTCTAATACGATGAGGTCGGTGGGAAAATTATGGTTCCCGATGTTGAGACTCAAAGCATGGCATCCTATCCCGGCTGTCATCATGCCTCCTGGGGAACTGACCTTAATAGGTTGGCTGAGGGTTCTAGTTGGCAAACTATACTTTTCCAAAACTACCCTTGATATGAATGAATGCGTTGCACCGGAATCAAAAAGTACCAATACTGGACGTGAATTTAGCAAAAACTTACCAACCACAGTATCGGGGTGATCATAGACCTCTTCAACATCAATGTGATTCACCTGAGCTCGAGGAAAAGGATTGGGCTTCTTTGCTGCAGAGTTGCCGTTGTCGTTTCCATTTCCCTGCTTGTTCTGGGGACATTTAGTGGCATAGTGTCCCGTCTTCTGACACTTTAAGCAGGTGATGTGATTCAGATCCTTCTGAGCTGGAGCTGAATGATGCTGAGTGCCAGTACCGCCATTCTTGAAGTTGCTGTTGTTGCGGTGGTTCCCATTTCCTCCATGGTTGTGGCCTCCATGGTTGTGCACTGGGTGGTTATGCTGGACGTGTCCTCCAAACTTACCGGATCCAGTCCCGGTATTCCCTGAATAGGGGGTGTAGCGAGGCTTCTGCTGAGTGCCGGAGTTGAACTTTCCATTGCCATACTTCCGCTTGCGGTTCTCCATCTGCTGATGTTTCCCCTCCAAGATGAGGGCCTTATCTACCAGCTCCTGGTAGTTGTTGAAGTTGGCTACAGTCAGCTGAATGCTCAGCTCATCATTGAGTCCCTCCAAGAACTTTTCCTGCTTGGCCGCATCATCGGCCACATCTCCAGGCGCATAACGGGCGAGCATGCTGAATTCATCGACATACTGAGCCACAGAGCGATTTCCCTGGCGTAAGTTGCGAAACTCACGCTTCTTCAGACTCATTGCACCAGCTGAGACATGTGCGGTGCGGAAGGCTTGCTTGAACTGCTCCCAAGTGACTCCAGCAATGCGGTATGTGGTGGTGTAGTTCTCCCACCATGCAGCTGCAGGGCCTTCAAGTTGATGCGCGGCAAAGCGCACCTTCTCAGCTTCAGTACAACCAGCAGTGATAAGTTCCCGCTCCATCTTGCGGAGCCAATCATCTGCCACAATGGGCTCAATGCTGCTGGAGAAAGTCGGAGGGTTCAACCTCAGGAAACGGGTGAGATTGTCGGCCTGGGGTGGATGATGGTTGTTGTTATTGTTCTGGTTCTGGATGATCAGCTGCATCAGGGTATTCTGTTGGTGAATCAACTGAGTGAGTTCCGGCGAGAAGTTGGAAGCAGGGGCACGTCTCGGAGGCATCTGGTGTTTGTAAAGGGGTGAGATTAGCATAGAACAATGGTCTAAGAGTAATTACACTACCCATATGAAATGCAACAAACAAGTATCACACCACACATTTTATTCAATACCATCACAAAAGGTTCACACCCGGGGATACAAAATTTGATAACCTAAACATCGGCCTAAACGTTTAACGATAAGATAAATTTGGTGGTCTAGTCTAAGTGTCCTCCTCAGAAAAGCATGGTGGTGGGTCCTTCGGTGGAGCTTTCTTCATAGTCCTCCTCATTGCTGATCAAGGGGGCTACGTCTCCTTCGGGATGAAGGTTCTCGCCCATGTCCAGTTCCTCCTCCAGGTATGCGACTCGAGTCTTCAGCTTCTCGATCCTCTCCAGAAAGTCCTTCACCTCCAATTCGTGCTCATAGTGGGCTTCCCGGGCTGCTTCTTCGAGTTCGAGTTCGCGGAGCGACAGTTGCTTGATCTTCCTGGCGTCCTTGATCACACGATGCTCCAGAGTTCCGCTGTGCTTCTCCAAGGTCTGGGCATAGGACAGGAGAGCGCCCTTGGTCTTGCTTGAGATGATTTCTCCATCTTCTCCTCTCCGGGATACCGTGAATAGGTCCGGTGTAATAGGGCAGCCTCTGTACACTTCCTTGATACGTCCGAGTGCACAGTGGACCGCCATGTCCCTTCCGAGAATCCAGTTGGGTGCGATGAACTTGAAGTCCACAGGCTCAGTGCGCGGCTCGAATGTCCTTCGGGGAACGTGCACCTGAATCCTGTAGCATGAATCCTCTGGGTAAGACGAAGTAGGCTTCCCTGTGATAGTCGGCAGAGCAATCCTCAAGTCCTTGGTGATCTGCGTCAGCTCCTTTCCGAAAGGCATAGTGGCGTCGGGCTGGCAAAATTCCGTGAACTTAACGGGGATGAAGGTGGCCATCTAAAACATTGGAAAATCGGACAGAAGTCAGAAATGATCAGAAGAGGAAATAGAAGATTTATAGACATAAGAAAATAGTTTTCTTCCTAAGGCTTTTCCATTCCTAGAGGTTACGTCCTACGGTCAGCGTGTGCTCTGATACCATTTCTGTAGCGATCCGACTCAATACAAGTCAAGCCTCTGGTGTTTCCGTACCATCCCAAGATCATGCTGGTACACACTCAGTACATCAATGTATATATCAAGAGTTCAATCACACAACTTTATTAATCAAAATCTCATAACGAGTACTTTGTTACAATAATGAATTACAATAAAGTGGCTGAAGGCCATCTCATGAGATATCTAACGAAGACTAGCGGAAGCATCAGGTAGACGAGTCCATCCGACTCCAGGGCATGTCGTTGAGCGTAGATCGTAGCCTCACTCCTGGTCGGAAAAGTACTCTGCAACATGATACGTTGCAGCCGTGTAGGTCAGCATATGGAATATGCCGACAAGTCATCAAGGAGAGGGGTAAAAATAATAACCAACTATCTCTACATGCATATTTGGCAGGTGGGGCTATAAGTTTTGCATAAAGCCAATTTTCTCCTACAACAAGAGGGGCTGAAGGCAAAATATTACTACATTGTTTGTTGTTAACGAGATGGTTCTGCCAACCAATTCTCGTACCCGAGTTGTTGTTAATTCCCACATCATTCTTAAGTTGTGTCGAGAGTTCAGGGAAATTTCAATGCCTTTCGCTCAAGTTGTCCATGACCGTGGACACGGCTAATCGATTAGGTTTGGGCACTCTGCAGAGTTTTGCACACGTTCCCCACAAGATTTGATCACCTCCGAGTATGTCCTCCCACTTCAGGGTGTTTGAAGACTGGATGATCAAAACATGGTCTTTCAACGGGTCCCTCTGAATCCTTGTCGGTGCCCATCCATTCCTACCGTTCTTCTACATCTGCTAGCACCGCCTGTCCAGAGTCGCCGCGTTGTCCAACCAAGCCAGAGCCCATAATGACTTGTGGCTGTGCAGGTAAGCCTTGGGCTTGAAGCCTCCGTCCGTCTCTTCGAGCCTGGGTGAAGCTTTCCGCAAGATGTCATGGCCGTCTCCAGCATCCCGGGGTCGTCCACTGGTTTCTCCAGGGAGCCCGTCAAACCGTCCTTCACCAAGAGTTGCATTTCTTCACGGGGTCTTGAAAATCTTGTCTTAACCGGTCTTGGTTATTTAATCATCCTCGCATCGCTCGTGTTATGCACTCAACCAAAATCCCGTCTACTCAAGCATAACAATATGAAATTTGTCGTCCCGGGCCAAGTATCGGGGTTGTTGTGTGCCTACCATATGATACTACAACCTATACTAAAATTTCCAAGTACCTACGCAGCATGCAATTGGGCAAAGAAAGGTGAAACTTGCCTTGATGATAGGAGATAGTATGATCAAAATGACTTGCCTTGATGATAGTTGTCTTGATCGAGCACTTCTAAGTAACAAGCTTCGCACTCCGGGTGATCTACCGATACAAACAAATACACACCATAAGCACTACAACCATCAACAAGTAAAATAACATCACAAATATAAAATAGCTATGGCCTAAGTGAAAGAATTCACTTCACCTAACTAAGGCAGAAATTGTTTCTGTTAAAACCCCAAGTAACAGTATTTAAAAAACTTTGAAACTTATACCACAGTAAACTATAATCACTAGGAAGCAGTAGCAAAAAGAATCAAATAAAAATCTATTTTTAAACTCCTGGAATATGCAAAACAAGGTTTAAACTAAATCTGATCTAATTCAAATTTGAAAATTTCAAACATAGACAAATTATATGTTTTTAAAACTACAGAACAATTGTGATCTACTGGAAAAAGAATCAACCTCATTGGATCTCTAGATCAAAAGTTATGAGCCAAACAAAATTAGAACTCTCTCTATTTTTGAATTAAAACTAAAAACAGAGTAAATGAACTAGCACACGGGAGGGGGTATGTGGCGCTCTCTAATTGGTTGCGGGGGTGTGTGCTGCGGGAAGAATGAGCAAATGGCCGAAATCTAATAGAAACTCTCTGGCTAATAGTAAGTGAAAGAAAACCGTTCGGGTTTTGTTTAAAAAAACCGAAGGGGTATTGTGCTTCTAATCACATGCGTTGGTTCAGATCTAACGGCTACCAGGGGGTGGGGGTGCTCACCGTGGGGTGTTGCTGGAGCTCCTTCTCCGGCGAGGCAGAGAAGGTGGCTATCGACGGGGAGGGCCCTCCGGCGGTCTTCGGCGGCGGCTGAGGTGACGGGGATGTTGCGGAGGAGCTCCGGCATCCTAGGGGAGCGACGGCGAGGCAGGAGATGGTCGGGGGCGTCGTGCTCGAGCTCCTCGAGTTCCTGGTGGCATCTAACTCCGGCGAGGTTGGGGGTGAGGCATGGCGGCGTGGGAGCTCGGGTCTTGGGAGGAAAATGGAACACGACGGCGATGGGGAAGCTCGTGGCGGCGTTGGTTGGGGTGGGGAGGCGAGCGGTGGTGCAGGGTGGCAGGGGTGTTTTTTCTGTGGAGCTTCTCCGGCGAGGCAGTCGCTGGGCGACGCAGCGTGGGGAGGAGGGGCCGAGGGTGGGGGGGGGGCTGGGGCGGCGGCTTATATAGGGTGGGGGGAGGGGCTCGAGAGGGGAAAGGTGGGATGGAGATCGGGGATCCGACGGCGCTTTCCTTTAAAAAAAATATGTTTCCCGATTTTATTTTATTTTCAAAAACTGCAAGGAATAAAATAAAAAGGAAACAAAATAGAATAATTAATATAGGGTATTATATACCAAAATGATCAGAAAAATATGCTCTACTTGATTAACATTTTTCCACGACAAAAATAAAAACCTTTTAAAAAATGTTTTTTTTCAGAAAAACCCTAAAAGCTTTATTTCTTTTTCAAATTATTTTCTCCATAAATCTCTGGTTTTTCTTGGCTCAATTATTTTCAAAAGTGCCTCACAATTTTGGAGGGTCATTTTCCTCCTCTCTTTCTTGCTTGCAAGAATTTTGTCGGGGCATTTCTCGGGAAGAAAATAGAAAGCAAAAGTAAATAGTTGAAGGAATTCAAATGCAAGACTTTATTGCAAACAAAATGCATAGATGCTTAGCTACATTTGTAGAACATTCTCAATTAGGAAAATTGGGACGTTACAGGAATTGTTTCACAGTTGACTCTGCCTCGAACACCAGAGCGTAATGATGTGCATTCTTTGATGTCTCTTACTGATTTGCCATTATCATTTTGGGGTTATGCATTGGAGACAACTGCATTCACTTTAAATAGGGCACCATCAAAATCCGTTGAGACGATGCCATATGAATTGTGGTTTGGTAATAAACCAAGGTTGTCGTTTCTTAAAGTTTGGGGATGCGATGCTTATGTCAAAAAGCTTCAGCCTGAAAAGTTGGAACCCAAAGCAGAGAAATGCGTCTTCATAGGACACCCAAGATAGACAGTTGGGTATACCTTCTGTCTCAGATCCGAAGGCAAAGTGTTTGTCGCTAAAAACGGAACTTTTCTTGAGAAAGAGTTTCTCTCGAAAGAATTGAGTGGGAGGAAGATAGAACTTGATGAGGTTATAGAACATTTACTTCAACCGGCAAGTAGCGCGGCGCAGAAAGATGTTTCTGTGGAGTCTGCATCAGTTGAAGAGGAAGCTTTTGATGATGATCATGTAGCTTCAGATCAAGTGCTATCGAACCCCGTAGGTCAACAAGGGCACGTACTACTCCTTAGTGGTATTGTAACCCTGTATTATCAGTCATGTTGTTGGACAACGATGAAACTACAAGCTATGGAGAAGCGATGGTGGGCCCGGATTCCAACAAATGGTTAGAGGCCATGAAATCCGAGATAGGATTGCTATCCCTAGCAACGGCGCCAGAAATTGACACGTTGACGGAGACTGGGCTTGCGTTGGTTTTTCCCTTGGAGAGGAAAGCGTGATGCAGCACAGGAGCAGTAAGTATTTCCCTCAGTTTGAGAACCAACGTATCGATCCAGAAGGAGGATCTCGTCAAGTCCAGAGTACCTGCGCAAACACAAACAAGCTTGCACCCAACGCTTCAAAGGGGTTGTCAATCCCTTAAAGATTGTTTGCAAAGTGAGATCTGAAGGCGGAAACTGCAACGAAGTAAAAAGTATACGGCTGAAAATATGGTGTGGAGTAGACCCCGGGGCCATAGTGTTCACTAGAGGCTTCTCTCAAAATAGCAAATATCACGGTGGGTGAACAAATTACTGTCGAGCAATTGATAGAACCGCGCAAAGTCATGACGATATCTAAGGCAATGATCATACATATAGGCATCATGTCCGAGACAACTAGACCGATACTTTCTGCATCTACTACTATTACTTCACACATCGGCTGCTATCCAGCATGCATCTAGTGTATTTAGTTCATGACGAACAGAGTAACGCTTTAAGCAAGATGACATGATGTAGAGGGATAATCTCAAACCGACGATGAAAACCCCATATTTTTACCCTTGATGGCAACAACATGATGTGTGCCTCGCTACCCCTTCTTTCACTCGGTGAGGTCACCGCACGGTATGAACCCAAAACCCAGCACTTCTCCTATTGCAAGAATCATATATCTAGTTGGCCAGACAAAACCCACAACTCGAAGAGAATTACAAGGATATGAAATCATGCATAAGAGAGATCAGAAGAAACTCAAATAAGATTCATAGATAATCTGATCATAAATCCAAAATTCATTGGATCTCGACAAACACACCGCAAAAGAAGATTACATCGGATAGATCTCCATGAAGATCATGGAGAACTTTGTATTGAAGATCCAAGAGAGAGAAGAAGCCATCTAGTTACTAGCTATGGACCCGTAGGTCTATGGTGAACTACTCACGCATTATCGGAGAGGTCATGGTGTTGATGAAGAAGCCCTCCGTGTCCGAATCCCCCCTCCGGCAGGGCACCAGAACGTGCCCCAGATGGGATCTTGCGGAGACAGAAGCTTGCGGCGGCGGAAAAGTACTTTCGATGATCTCCTGGTTTTTTTGGGATTTTTAGGGAATATATAGGCGCAACACCTAGGGCAAAGGGCGTCCAGGGGGCCCACAAGCCTATGGGCCGCGGCCTCCCCCTGGCCGCGGGGTGAGGACTTGTGCGGCCCCTGGGGCTCCCCTGCCTTGGCTCTCAAACTTCCTGATCTTCTTCCGTTACGGAAAAATTCTTTTCGGGGATTTTATTCCGTTTGGACTCTGTTTCAAAATCTCCTCTGAAAGGGGTAAAAAACATGGAAAAAACAGGAACTGGCACTTGGCACTGAGTTAATAAGTTAGTCCCAAAAAATATATAAAAGGCATGCAAAACATCCAAAGTCTGACAAGATAATAGCATGAAACCATCAAAAATTATAAATACGTTGGAGACGTATCAAGCATCCCCAAGCTTAACTCCTGCTCGTCCTCGAGTAGGGAAGTGATAAAGAATGAATTTTTGATGTGGAATGCTACTTAGCATAGTTGTCCTTTGCAACTTCTTTCACGTGACATGAATGTTCAGATCCATAAGATGCAAAACAATAGTTTGCTATTGACATGAAAACAATAATACTTCAAGCAAACTAGCAAAGTAATCATGAACTTTCAAAATAACAAGGCCAAAGAAAGTTATCCCTACAAAATCATATAGTCTGGCTATGCTCCATCATCCTCACACAACTAATGTAAATCATGCACAACCCCGGTATTGGCCAAGTAATTGTTTTCGCACTCTTACTTTCTCAAACTTTTTATAACTATCACGCAATACATGAGCGTGAGCCATGGATATAGCACTATAGGTGGAATAGAGTGTGGTGGTGGTTGTGAGACAAAAAGGAGGAGATGGTCACATTGACTCGGCGTATCAAAAGGCTATGGAGATGCCCATTAATAGATATCAATGTGAACGAGTAGGGATTGCCATACAAGAGATGCACTAGAGCTACAAGTATGTGAAAGCTCAAAGGAAAAACTAGTGGGTGTGCATCCAACTTGCTTGCTCACGAAGACCTAGGACAATTTTGAGGAAGCCCATCATTGGAATATACAAGCCAAGTTATATAATGAATATTTCCACTAGCATATGATAGTGACAAAGCAAGAAGCTCTCAATCATGAAGAACATGGTGCTATTATGGAGCACAAGTGTGGAAAAAGATAGTAGCATTGTCCCTTCTCTCTTTTTCTCTCTTTTCTCTTTTTTTATTTGGTCTCTTAGGCCTCTCTTTTTTTCTTTTCTCCTTTTTTATTTTTGGGCTCTTTGGCCTCTTTAATTTTTTCCTCACATGGGACAATGCTCTAATAATGATGATCATCACACTTTTATTTACTCACAGCTCAAATTGATGATGACTCTATAGGAAATGCCTCCGGCAGTGTACCGAGATGTGCAACGATCTAGCATGGCGTATGACGTTGAAACATCTCGCTAGCTATCTTACGATCATGCAATGGCAATATGAGAGTGACGACACAAGTCATAAGACAGAACGGTGGGAGTTGCATGGCAATATATCTCGGAATGGCTATGAAAATGTCATAGTAGGTAGGTATGGTGGCTGTTTTGAGGAAGGCATATGGTGGGTTTGTGCACCGGCAAAAGTTGCGCGGCACTAGAGAGGCTAGCAATGGTGGAAGGTGAAAGTGCATCTATACCATGGACTCACATTAGTCATGAAGAACTTACATACTTGTTGCGAAAGTTTTTATTAGTAAACAAAACAGAGTGCTAAACGCATACTCCTAGGGGAAGGGTTGGTAGGTGTTAACCATCGCGCGATCCCGACCTCAACACAAAGGATGACAATCAATAGATCAATTATGCTCCGACTTCCTAACATAACGGTTCACCATACGTGCATGCTACGGGAATCACTAACTTCAACACAAGTATTTCTAGATTCACAACACCCTACTAACATAGCTCTTAATATTACCAAATCCACGTCTCAAAACTAATTGAGAGGAATCAAGACTTCTCTTTCTACTCAATGCACAAGATGATGGAGGTTTTTGCATCCTCTTTGGGTACCTATCACATTTGGAACTACTTTCATAACATAAGCCAACTACTAAATCACGCACCGTCGTGCTGTAAAAGATATAAGTGAAGCACATAGAGCAAAAGTATCTAGCTCAAAAGATATAAGTGAAGCACTATGAGCAAAAGTATCTAGCTCAAAAGATATAAGTGAAGCACTATGAGCATTCTAGCAAAATCACGATGAGTGCATGTCTCTCTCTCAAAAAGGTGTGCAACAAGGATGATTGTGACACAACAAAAAGAAAAGACTCCTAAGATACAAGACGCTCCAAGAAAAACACATATCATGTGGTGAATAAAAGTATAGCTCCAAGTAATGTTACCGATGGATTGAAGACGAAAGAGGGGATGCCTTCCCGGGGCATCCCCAAGCAAAACACCAAGAGGATTTTTGGTGTCCTTGAATTTGGCTTGGAATGCCTTGGGCATCCCCAAGCTTGTGTTGGAATTATGCCCTAGAGGCAATAATAAATATAGTTATTATTATAATTCCTGTATCAAGATAATCGTTTATTATCCATGCTATAATTGTATTGAATGAAGACTCATTTACATGTGTGGATACATAGACAAAACACCGTCCCTAGCAAGCCTCTACTTGGCTAGCCAGTTGATCAAAGATAGTCAGTGTCTTCTGATTATGAACAAAGTGTTGTTGCTTGATAACTGGATCACGTCATTAGGAGAATCACGTGATGGACTAGACCCAAACTAATAGACGTAGCATGTTGATCGTGTCATTTTGTTGCTACTGTTTTCTGCGTGTCAAGTATTTATTCCTATGACCATGAGATCATATAACTCACTAACACCGGAGGAATGCTTTGTGTGTATCAAACGTCGCAACGTAACTGGGTGACTATAAAGATGCTCTACAGGTATCTCCGAAGGTGTTAGTTGAGTTAGTATGGATCAAGACTGGGATTTGTCACTCCGTGTGACGGAGTGGTATCTCGGGGCCCACTCGGTAATACAACATCACACACAAGCCTTGCAAGCAATGTGACTTAGTGTAAGTTGCGGGATCTTGTATTACGGAACGAGTAAAGAGACTTGCCGGTAAACAATATTGAAATAGGTATGCGGATACTGACGATCGAATCTCGGGCAAGTAACATACCGAAGGACAAAGGGAATGACATACGGGATTATATGAATCCTTGGCACTGAGGTTCAAACGATAAGATCTTCGTAGAATATGTAGGATCCAATATGGGCATCCAGGTCCCGCTATTGGATATTGACCAAGGAGTCTCTCGGGTCATGTCTACATAGTTCTCAAACCTGCAGGGTCTGCACACTTAAGATTCGACGTTGTTTTATGCGTATTTGAGTTATATGGTTGGTTACCGAATGTTGTTTGGAGTCCCGGATGAGATCACGGACGTCGCGAGGGTTTCCGGAATGGTCCGGAAATGAAGATTAATATATATGATGACCTCATTTGATTACCGGAAGGTTTTCGGAGTTACCGGGAATGTACCTGGAATGACGAATGGGTTCCGGGAGTTCACCGGGGGGGGGGGGGGGGCAACCCACCCCGGGGAAGCCCATAGGCCTTGAGGGTGGCACACCAGCCCTTAGTGGGCTGGTGGGACAGCCCAAAAGGGCCCTATGCGCCTAGGAAAGAAATCAAAGAGAAAAGAAAAAAAAGAGGAGGTGGGAAGGGAAGGAAGGACTCCCACCCACCAAACCAAGTCCAACTCGGTTGGGGGGGGGGGAGCCTTCCCCCTTGGACTTGGCCGACCCCCTTGGGGCTCCTTGAGCCCCAAGGCAAGGTCCCCTCCCTCCCACCTATATATACGGAGGTTTTAGGGCTGATTTGAGACGACTTTTCCACGGCAGCCCGACCACATACCTCCACGGTTTTTCCTCTAGATCGCGTTTCTGCGGAGCTCGGGCGGAGCCCTGCTAAGACAAGGTCATCACCAACCTCCGGAGCGCCGTCACGCTGCCGGAGAACTCTTCTACCTCTCCGTCTCTCTTGCTGGATCAAGAAGGCCGAGATCATCGTCGAGCTGTACGTGTGCTGAACACGGAGGTGCCGTCCGTTCGGTACTAGATCGTGGGACTGATCGCGGGATTGTTCGCGGGGCGGATCGAGGGACGTGAGGATGTTCCACTACATCAACCGCGTTCACTAACGCTTCTGATGTACGATCTACAAGGGTACGTAGATCACTCATCCCCTCTCGTAGATGGACATCACCATGATAGGTCTTCGTGCGCGTAGGAAAATTTTTGTTTCCCATGCGACGTTCCCCAACAGTGGCATCATGAGCTAGGTTCATGCGTAGATGTCTTCTCGAGTAGAACACAAAAGTTTTTGTGGGCGGTGATGTGCATTTTGCTGCCCTCCTTAGTCTTTTCTTGATTCCGCGGTATTGTTGGATTGAAGCGGCTTGGACCGACATTACTCGTACGCTTACGAGAGACTGGTTTCATCATTACGAGTAACCCCGTTGCTCAAAGATGACTGGCAAGTGTCGGTTTCTCCAACTTTAGTTGAATCGGATTTGACCGAGGAGGTCCTTGGATGAGGTTAAATAGCAACTCATATATCTCCGTTGTGGTGTTTGCGTAAGTAAGATGCGATCCTACTCGATACCCTTGGTCACCACGTAAAACATGCAACAACAAAATTAGAGGACGTCTAACTTGTTTTTGCAGGGTATGCTTGTGATGTGATATGGCCAACGATGTGATGTGATATATTGGATGTATGAGATGATCATGTTGTAATAGTAAATATCGACTTGCACGTCGATGGTACGGCAACCGGCAGGAGCCATAGGGTTGTCTTTATACTAACGTTTGTGCTTGCAGATGCGTTTACTATTTTGCTAGAATGTAGCTTTAGTAGTAATAGCATGAGTAGCACGACAACACCGATGGCAACACGTTGATGGAGATCATGGTGTGGCGCCGGTGACAAGAAGATCGTGTCGGTGCTTTGGTGATGGAGATCAAGAAGCACGTGATGATGGCCATATCATGTCACTTATGAATTGCATGTGATGTTAATCCTTTTATGCACCTTATTTTGCTTAGAACGACGGTAGCATTATGAGGTGATCTCTCACTAAAATTTCAAGGCGAAATTGTTTTCTCCCCGACTGTGCACCGTTGCTACAGTTCGTCGTTTCGAGACACCACGTGATGATCGGGTGTGATAGACTCAACGTTCACATACAATGGGTGCAAAACAGTTGCGCACGCGGAAAACTCGGGTTAAGCTTGACGAGCCTAGCATGTGCAGACATGGCCTCGGAACACATGAGACCGAAAGGTCAATCATGAATCATATAGATGATATGATTAGCATAGGGATGCTTACCACTGAAACTATCCTCAACTCACGTGACGATCGGACTTGAGCTAGTGTAAGTGGATCATGAACCACTCAAATGACTAGAGAGATGTATTTTTTGAGTGGGAGTTTAGCGAATAATTTGATTAAGTTAAACTCTAATTATCTTGAACATAGTCTAAGTCCACTTTGAATATATTTGTGTTGTAGATCATGGCTCACGCTACAGTCATCCTGAATTTTAATACGTTCCTAGAGAAAGCTAAGTTGAAAGATGATGGAAGCAACTTTGTAGACTGGGCTCGTAATCTTAAGCTAATCTTACAAGCTGGGAAGAAGGATTATGTCCTTAATGCTGCGCTAGGAGATGAACCACCCGCTACGGCTGATCAGGATGTTAAGAACGCTTGGTTAGCACGTAAGGAGGACTACTCAATAGTTCAATGTGCAGTCTTGTATGGCTTACAACCGGGACTTCAACGTCGCTTTGAGCGTCATGGAGCATTTGAGATGTTCTAGGAGTTGAAGTTTATCTTTCAGAAGAACGCCCGGATTGAGAGGTATGAGACCTTTGATAAATTCTATGCTTGCAAGATGGAGGAAAACTCGTCTGTCAGTGAACATGTGCTCAAAATGTCTGGGTACTCAAACCGTCTAGCTGAGCTGGGGATTGAACTCCCGCAAGAGGCTATCACTGACAGAATCCTTCAATCACTGCCGCCAAGCTATAAAGGCTTTGTGTTGAACTACAACATGCAAGGGATGAACAAGTCTCCCGGCGAGTTGTTTGCGATGCTGAAAGTCGCAGAGTCTGAACTCCGTAAAGAGCATCAAGTGTTGATGGTGAGTAAGACCACTAGTTTCAAGAGAAACGGCAAAGGCAAGAAGGGTAATTCGAAGAAGAGCGGCAAGCCTGTTGCCAATCCGACGAAGAAACCCAAAGTTGGACCTAAGCCTGAAACGGAGTGTTACTATTGCAAGGGTATGGGTCACTGGAAGCGCAATTGCCCCAAGTATCTGGCAGATAAGAAGGCGGCCAAAGAAAAATCAGGTATATTTGATATACATGTTATTGATGTGTACTTAACCGGCTCTCGTAGTAGTGCCTGGGTATTCGATACCGGTTCTGTTGCTCATATTTGCAACTCGAAACAGGAACTGCGGAATAGACGAAGGCTGGCGAAAGATGAAGTGACGATGCGCGTAGGAAATGGTTCCAAGGTTGATGCAATCGCCGTCGGCACAGTTTCACTTCATTTACCATCAGGATTAGTGATGAACTTAAATCATTGTTATTTAGTGCCTGCGTTGAGCATGAACATTATATCTGGATCTTGTTTATTGCGAGACGCTTACTCTTTTAAGTCAGAGAATAATGGTTGTTCTATTTCTATGAGTAACATCTTTTATGGTCATGCACCTAACGTGAGAGGATTGTTCATATTGAATCTTGATAGCGATACGCATATACATAACATTGAGACCAAAAGAGTTAGTGTTAACAATGATAGCGCCATATT
The DNA here is from genome assembly GCF_904849725.1 of Hordeum vulgare subsp. vulgare. Classification (NCBI taxonomy): domain Eukaryota; kingdom Viridiplantae; phylum Streptophyta; class Magnoliopsida; order Poales; family Poaceae; genus Hordeum; species Hordeum vulgare. Next base: position 585,198,231 of record NC_058520.1, on the reverse strand, counting down.
TTTGTGGCACTGCCGCTTAGGTCATATTGGTGTAAAGCGCATGAAGAAACTCCATGCTGATGGACTTTTGGAGTCACTTGACTTTGATTCACTTGACACGTGCGAACCATGCCTCATGGGCAAGATGACTAAGACTCCGTTCTCCGGAACAATGGAGCGTGCAAGTGACTTGTTGGAAATCATACATACCGATGTGTGTGGTCCGATGAGCGTGGAGGCACGCGGCGGATATCGTTATTTTCTCACCTTCACTGACGATTTGAGTAGATATGGTTATGTCTACTTGATGAAACACAAGTCTGAAACATTTGAAAAGTTCAAGCAATTTCAGAGTGAAGTGGAAAATCATCGTAACAAGAAGATCAAGTTCCTACGGTCTGATCGTGGGGGTGAATATCTGAGTTTCGAGTTTGGTACTCACTTAAGACAATGTGGAATTGTTTCAAAGTTAACACCGCCTGGAACACCACAGCGTAATGGTGTGTCCGAACGTCGTAATCGCACTCTATTAGAGATGGTGCGATCTATGATGTCTCTTACTGATTTGCCGTTATCGTTTTGGGGTTATGCATTAGAAACAGCTGCATTCACTTTAAATAGGGCACCATCAAAATCCGTTGAGACGACACCATACGAACTATGGTATGGCAAAAGGCCAAAGTTGTCGTTTCTTAAAGTTTGGGGATGTGATGCTTATGTCAAAAAGCTTCAGCCTGAAAAGCTGGAACCCAAAGCGGAAAAGTGCGTCTTCATAGGTTACCCAAAAGAGACGGTTGGGTACACATTCTATCTCAAATCCGAGGGCAAAGTGTTTGTTGCTAAAAACGGAGCTTTTCTCGAGAAGGAGTTTCTCTCGAGACAATTGAGTGGGAGGAAGATAGAACTTGACGAGGTTGTCGAACCTCTCATCCCTATGGATGGTGGCGCAGGGGAAGGGGAAACCTCCGTCGTTGCGACGCCGGTTGAGGAGGAAGTTGTTGATGATGATCATGAAACTCCGGTTCAAGTTTCTGTCGAACCACGCAGGTCGACGAGACCACGTGCTGGTCCAGAGTGGTACGGTAATCCCGTCTGATCAATCATGTTGTTAGACAACAATGAACCTACAAATTATGAAGAAGCAATGGTGGGCCCAGATTCCAACAAATGGCTAGAAGCGATGAAGTCCGAGATAGGATCCATGTATGAGAACAAAGTGTGGACTTTGGAGGTACTACCTCAGGGCCGCAAGGCTATTCAGAACAAATGGATCTTTAAGAGGAATACGGACGCTGACGGCAATGTGACCGTTTATAAAGCTCGACTTGTGGCAAAGGGTTTTTCACAAGTTCAAGGAGTTGACTACGATGAGACATTCTCACCCGTAGCGATGCTTAAGTCCGTCAGAATCATGTTAGCAATAGCTGCATTTTTCGATTATGAAATCTGGCAGCTGGATGTCAAAACGGCGTTCCTTAACGGTTTCCTTAAGGAAGAGTTGTATATGATACAACCCGAAGGTTTTGTCGATCCTAAGAATGCTAACAAGGTATGCAAGCTCCAGCGATCCATTTATGGACTGGTGCAAGCATCTCGGAGTTGGAACAAACGCTTTGATGAGGTGATCAAAGCATTTGGGTTTATACAAGTGGTTGGAGAATCTTGTATTTACAAGAAAGTGAGTGGGAGCTCTGTGGCGTTTCTAATATTATATGTGGATGACATATTGCTGATTGGAAACAACGTGGAGTTTTTAGAGAGCATAAAGGATTACTTGAATAAGAGTTTCTCTATGAAGGACCTAGGAGAAGCTGCTTACATTCTAGGCATTAAGATCTATAGGGATAGATCAAAACGCCTGATAGGACTTTCACAAAGCACATACCTTGATAAAGTTTTGAAGAGGTTCAAAATGGAACAGTCCAAGAAAGGGTTCTTGCCAGTTTTACAAGGTACGAGATTGAGTAAGACTCAGTGCCCAACAACTTATGAAGATAGAGAGCATATGCGCTCCGTCCCATATGCTTCAGCCATAGGTTCTATCATGTATGCAATGCTGTGCACTAGACCGGATGTTAGCCTGGCCATAAGTATGGCAGGTAGGTTCTAGAGTAATCCAGGAGTGGATCACTGGACAACGGTCAAGAATGTCCTAAAGTACCTGAAAAGGACTAAGGAGATGTTTCTCGTGTATGGAGGTGACGAAGAGCTCGCCGTAAAAGGTTACGTCGATGCAAGCTTTGACACAGATCCGGACGACTCTAAGTCGCAAACCGGATACGTATTTATTCTTAATGGGGGTGCGGTAAGCTGGTGCAGTTCCAAGCAAAGCGTCGTAGCAGATTCTACATGTGAAGCGGAGTACATGGCTGCCTCGGAGGCGGCTAAGGAGGGTGTCTGGATGAAGCAGTTCATGACGGATCTTGGAATGGTGCCAAGCGCACTGAATCCAATAACCTTGTTCTGTGACAACACGGGTGCCATTGCCTTAGCAAAGGAACCACGGTTTCACAAGAAGACCAGACACATCAAACGACGCTTCAACCTCATCCGCGACTACGTCGAGGAAGAGGACGTAAATATATGCAAAGTGCACACGGAACTGAATGTAGCAGACCCGCTGACTAAACCTCTTCCACGGCCAAAGCATGATCAACACCAGAACTGTATGGGTGTTAGATTTATTACAATGTAATTCACATGATGATGTGAGGGCTAGATTATTGACTCTAGTGCAAGTGGGAGACTGTTGGAATTATGCCCTAGAGGCAATAATAAATATAGTTATTATTATAATTCCTGTATCAAGATAATCGTTTATTATCCATGCTATAATTGTATTGAATGAAGACTCATTTACATGTGTGGATACAGACAAAACACCGTCCCTAGCAAGCCTCTAGTTGGCTAGCCAGTTGATCAAAGATAGTCAGTGTCTTCTGATTATGAACAAGGTGTTGTTGCTTGATAACTGGATCGCGTCATTAGGAGAATCACGTGATGGACTAGACCCAAACTAATAGACGTAGCATGTTGATCGTGTCATTTTGTTGCTATTGTTTTCTGCGTGTCAAGTATTTATTCCTATGACCATGAGATCATATAACTCACTGACACCGGAGGAATGCTTTGTGTGTATCAAACGTCGCAACGTAACTGGGTGACTATAAAGATGCTCTACAGGTATCTCCGAAGGTGTTAGTTGAGTTAGTATGGATCAAGACTGGGATTTGTCACTCCGTGTGACGGAGAGGTATCTCGGGGCCCACTCGGTAATACAACATCACACACAAGCCTTGCAAGCAATGTGACTTAGTGTAAGTTGCGGGATCTTGTATTACGGAACGAGTAAAGAGACTTGCCGGTAAACGAGATTGAAATAGGTATGCGGATACTGACGATCGAATCTCGGGCAAGTAACATACCGAAGGACAAAGGGAATGACATACGGGATTATATGAATCCTTGGCACTGAGGTTCAAACGATAAGATCTTCGTAGAATATGTAGGATCCAATATGGGCATCCAGGTCCCGCTATTGGATATTGACCAAGGAGTCTCTCGGGTCATGTCTACATAGTTCTCAAACCTGCAGGGTCTGCACACTTAAGATTCGACGTTGTTTTATACGTATTTGAGTTATATGGTTGGTTACCGAATGTTGTTCGGAGTCCCGGATGAGATCACGGACGTCGCGAGGGTTTCCGGAATGGTCCGGAAACGAAGATTGATATATAGGATGACCTCATTTGATTACCGGAAGGTTTTTGGAGTTACCGGGAGTGTACGTGGAATGACGAATGGGTTCCGGGAGTTCACCGGGGGGGGACCCACCCCGGGGAAGCCCATAGGCCTTGAGGGTGGCACACCAGCCCTTAGTGGGCTGGTGGGACAGCCCAAAAGGGCCCTATGCCCCTAGGAAAGAAAATCAAAGAGAAAAGAAAAAAAAAGAGGAGGTGGGAAGGGAAGGAAGGACTCCCACCCACCAAACCAAGTCCAACTCGGTTTGGGGGCAGCCTTCCCCCTTGGACTCGGCCGATCCCCTTGGGGCTCCTTGAGCCCCAAGGCAAGGTCCCCTCCCTCCCACCTATATATACGGAGGTTTTAGGGCTGATTTGAGACGACTTTTCCACGGCAGCCCGACCACATACCTCCACGGTTTGGCCTCTAGATCGCGTTTCTGCGGAGCTCGGGGGAGCCCTGCTGAGACAAGGTCATCACCAACCTCCGGAGCGCCGTCACGCTGCCGGAGAACTCTTCTACCTCTCCGTCTCTCTTGCTGGATCAAGAAGGCCGAGATCATCGTCGAGCTGTACGTGTTCTGAACACGGAGGTGCCGTCCGTTCGGTACTAGATCGTGGGACTGATCGCGGGATTGTTCGCGGGGCGGATCGAGGGACGTGAGGACGTTCCACTACATCAACCACATTCACTAACGCTTCTGCTGTACGATCTACAAGGGTACGTAGATCACTCATCCCCTCTCGTAGATGGACATCACCATGATAGGTCTTCGTGCGCGTAGGAAAATTTTTGTTTCCCATGCGACGTTCCCCAACAGCTTGAGATCTTTCCACTCCTATCTCTTTGTCCATGAGAACATCACCCAAATCATGAAAACTTCACAACACAAAACTTAAACAGTAACTCGTGATAACATTTGCACAAGAAAACAAAGTACCACTCCTTGTGGTACTGTAGCAACCTTGAATTCTATTTATATTGGTGTTGGGCTACTGTATTCTCACTTTTCCATGGCTAGTACCTGATACGTCTCAAACGTATCTATAATTTTCGACGGTTTCATGTTGTTATCTTGTATATCTTTTTTGGGACTAACTTATTAATTCAGTGCCAAGTGCGAGTTCCTGTTGTTTCTGTGTTTTTGACTCTTTTCAGATCTTATTTTGGAACGGAGTCCAAACAGAATAAAATCCGCGAAATGAATTATTCTAGAACGGAAGAAGATCGGGGGACTTGAGGGCCAAGGCAGGAGGCCCACACGGAGCCTACAAGCCCTGTCGCCGCGGCCACCATGCTTGTGGCCTCCCTGGCACTCTCCTGCTCTAGCTCTTTGGCCTATATATTCCCTAAAATCCCAGAAAAAATTAGGGCGTCCACAAAACCACTTTTCCGCCGCCGCAAGCTTCCGTTTCCGCGAGATCTCATCTGGAGACCCTTCCCCGTGCCGTGCCGGAGGGGACTTTGGAACTGGAGGGCTTCTACATCAACATCATTGCCTCTCCAATGACTCGTGAGTAGTCCACTTCAGACCTACGGGTCCGTAGTTAGTAGCTAGATGGCTTCTTCTCTCTCTTGGATCTTCAATATAAAGTTCTCCATGATCTTCATGGAGATCTATCCGATGTAATCCTCTTTGGCGGTGTGTTTGTCGAGATCCGATGAATTGTGGATTTGTGATAAGATTATCTATGAATTATATTTGAGTCTTTGCTGATTTCTTATTTGCATGATTTGATATCCTTGTAAGTCTCTCCGAGTCTTGGGTTTTGTTTGGCCAACTAGATCTATGATTCTTGCAATGGGAGAAGTGCTTGGTTTTGGGTTCATACCGTGCGGTGACCTTTCCCAGTGACAAAAGGGGCAGCAAGGCACGCATCATGTTGTTGCTATCAAGGGTAACAAGATGGGCTTTCATCATAGATTTGAGATTGTCCATCTACATCATGTCATCTTGCTTAAGGCGTTACTCTGTTCTTATGAACTCAATACACTAGATGCATGTTGGATAGCGGTCGACGTGTGGAGTAATAGTAGTAGATGCAGAAAGTATCGGTCTACTTGTTTTGGACGTGATGCCTATAGATATGATCATTGCCACAGATAACGTTATGACTTTGCGCGGTTCTATCAATTGCTCGACAGTAATTCGTTCACCCACCGTCTACTTGCTTTCATGAGAGAAGCCACTAGTGAACACTATGGCCCCCGGGTCTATTCACAACTATCATCTAAGCTTTTACTTTTACTTTGTTTTGTTTACTTTTTGCTTTCAGTTCTCACTTTGCAAACAATCTATAAGGGATTGACAACCCCTTCATAGCGTTGGGTGCAAGCTCTTTGTGTTTGTGCAGGTACTTGTGACTTGACGTCATCCTCCTACTGGATTGATACCTTGGTTCTCAAACTGAGGGACATACTTACCGCCACTGTGCTACATCACCCTTTCCTCTTCATGGGAACACCAACGCAAGGCTCTAAGGCCGCGGGGGAATCCTTTGCATATTTGCCAAGGAAATCCCTATAGGCACAGCTCGCAGCAGAAGTATTTCTGGCGCCATTGCCGGGGAAGGTCTTTTGTTGCCGTAGCAGAAGTATTTCTGGAGTCGTTGCCGGGGAGAGATCAAGTCAAGATCTATCCAAGTAAGTGTCACAAACTCATCTCTTGCATTTAACTTTTTTGCCAGTTGCCTCTCGTTTTCCTCTCCCCCACTTCACATTTTCCGTTTTCATTTGCCTTTCTCCTTTGCTGTTTTCATTTTCCTTTCTCCTTTGCCGTTTTCATTTGCCTTTTGCCGTTTTCCTTTGCTAGTTTTCTTGCTTGCTTGTGTTCTTGTTTGTTTGTTGAAGTCATCATGGCTGAAAACACCAAACTTTGCGGCTTCTCGAATACTAATAATAATGATTTTATTAGTACTCCGATTGCTCCCGCCACTATTGCGGAATCATATGAAATCAATGTTGCCTTGCTGAATCTTGTTATGAAAGAGCAATTTTCTGGCCTTCCTAGTGAAGATGTCGCATCCCATCTCAATACTTCCATTGAACTTTGCGATATGCAAAAGAAGAAAGATGTGGATAATGATGTCGTTAAATTGAAGCTTTTTTCGTTCTCTTTGTGAGATCGTGCGAAAACTTGGTTTTCTTCTTTGCCTAAAAATATTATCGATTCTTGGAATAAGTGCAAAGATGATTACATATCCAAGTATTTTCCGCCGGCTAAGATTATCTCTCTCCGTAACGATATCATGAATTTCAAGCAACTTGATCATGAACACGTTGCACAATCTTGGGAGAGGATGAAGTTAATGATTAGAAATTGTCCCGCTCATGGTTGAGTTTGTGGATGATTATACAAATCTTTTACGCTGGTTTGAATTTTGCTTCTCGGAATATCTTGGACTCTGCCTCAGGTGGAACGTTCATGGAAATCACGTCATGACCAATTACTCTCAGTGGCACACTGAAAGGTCACCTTCTAGCAAGAAGTTACATGCTATAGAAGAAATTAACTCGCTTAGTGCTAAGATGGACGAGTTGATGAATTTGGTTGCTAGTAGAAATGCTCCTTTAGATCCTAATGACATGCCACTATCTTCCTTGATTGAGAGTAGCAACGCTAGTTTAGACGTTAATTTTGTTGGTAGGAACAATTTTGGCAACAACAATGCTTTTAGAGGAAACTATGTTCCTAGGCCTTTTCCTAGTAACTCCTCTAACAATTATGGCAATTGCTACAACAACACTTATGGAAATCACAACAAATTACCCTCTGATTTAGAGAGTAATATCAAAGAGTTCATCAACTCTCAAAAGATTTTCAATGCGTCCGTAGAGAAAAAACTACTCAAAATAGACGATTTGGCTAAGAGCGTTGATAGGATGTCTTGTGATATTGATGCTTTGAAAGTTAGATGTGCTCCTCCCAAGGTTAACTTGGATGAAACTTTAAAATCTATGCGTGTCTCCATGAATGAGAGCAAAGAAAGAGCCGCCCAAATTCGCGCTAGGCATGAATGGTTTAAAAGGGTGCGTTCTAGTGATGCAAATCACGAAGATCTTAAAGTGCTTGGTGTGACTCCTCTTGAATCTTTGTTTTCGCGTGTCAAACCTATTGATGAAGGGGCTGGATATGAATCCACTTTGGTTAAAAATGCCCCAATGATTCGGAGTCCACCTATCTTGATGATAAAGGTTTGGAGAGTGGAGTAGAAGAAATCAAAATATTGGGTAGTAATGAAACTCCCACTTTTGATTTCAAGGAATTCAATTATGATAGTTGCTCCTTGTTTGAATGCATTTCCTTGATGCAATCCATTGCAAACTCTCCACATGCTTATAGCCAAAGCAAAGCCTTTACCGCTCATATCGTAGATGCTATGATGAAATCTCTTGAAGAGAAACTCGAATTAGAAGTCTCTATACCTAGAAAACTTCATGATGAATGGGAACCTCCTATCAAAATCAAAATCAAAAATTATGAATGCAATGCTTTGTGTGATTTGGGTGCTAGTGTTTCCGCGATTCCAAAGTCTTTATGTGATATTCTTGGTTTTCATGAGATTGAAGAGTGTTCTCTTAATTTGCATCTTGCGGATTCTACTCTCAAGAAACCCATGGGAAGGATCAATGATGTTGTTATTGTTGCAAATAAGAACTATGTACCCGTGGATTTCATTGTACTTGACATAGATTGCAATCCTTCATGTCCCATTATTCTTGGTAGACCTTTCCTAAGGACTATTGGTGCTATCATCGATATGAAGGAAGGGAATATTAGATTTCAGTTTCCTCTAAAGAAGGGCATGGAGCATTTTCCTAGAAATAAAATAAGATTGTCTTATGAATCTATGATGAGGGCTACTCATGGTTTGAGCATGAAAGATGACTATACGTGATTCCATCACCTTATGCCTAGCTAAGGGCGTTAAACAATAGCGCTTGTTCGGAGGCAACCCAACGAATCTATCCTTTTTCTTTCTGTTTTGTGTTTTCCACACTTTCATAATTCTGTTATGATTGTGTTTTTTGTGTTTCTTTTGCGTTTGTGCCAAGTGAAACCGTTATGATTAGTCTTGGGGATGATCGTTTGATCGTGCTGGAAAAGACAGAAACTTTCTGCTCACGAAAAGAATTTTCATTTTTTTTCTGTGAGAGATTTTGAGTTGATTCTTTTTGCTCCTGATTGCTACGCAAATTCTTCAGACTGTCATAATTTTTCAGAATTTTTGAAGTACCAGAAGTATACGAAGTATACAGATTGCTACAGACTGGTCTGCTGTTAACAGATTCTCTTTTTGTTGAGTTGGTTGCTTATTTTGATGAAACTATGGATAGTATCGGGGGGTATTAGCCATGGAAGATTGAAAATACAGTAACTCAACATCAACATAAGTAGAATTTAAGTTTGCTATAGTACCTAAGGAAGTGGTGATTTGCTTTCTTATACTAATGATATCACGAGTTTCTGTTTAAGTTTCGTGTTGTGAAGTTTTCAAGTTTTGGGTGAAGTTCATATGGACAAAGAGATAAAGAGTGGCAAGAGCTCAAGCTTGGGGATGCCCAAGGCACCCCAAGTTGACTCAAGGATGCTGAAAAAGCCTAAGCTTGGGGATGCCGCGGGAAGGCATCCCCTCTTTCGTCTTCAATCCATCGGTAACGTTACTTGGGGCTTTATTTTTATTCACCACATGTTATGTGTTTTGCTTGGAGTGTCTTGTATCATAGGAGTCTTTTATTTTTTTTGTCACAATATTCCTTGCTACACACCTAGAGAAAGAGACATGCACTCACCGTGATTTTGTCGAGCTTCACTTATATCCTTTGGTTAGGCAATTCAGCTCACATGTGTTTCACTTATATCTTTTGAGCTAGTTGATTTTGCTCTATGTGTTCCACTTCTATATTTTAGAGCACGGAAGCGCGTGGCGTGGTAGTTGATCTATGCTATGAAAGTAGTCTCAAAAGGGGTAGTTATCCAAAGGGATATGAAAACTTCCACCTTCATGTGCATTGAGTAGTTAGAGAAGTTTGATTCATCTCAATTAGTTTTGAGTTGTGGTTGTGGTAATATTGAAGTTATATTAGTAAGGTGTTGTGGATCTAGAAATACTTGTGTTTAAGTTAGTGATTCCCGTAGCATGCACGTATGGTGAACCGCTATGTGATGAAGCCTGAGCATGATTAGTTTATTGATTGTCATCCTTTGTGTGGCGGTCGGGATCGCGCGATGGTTTATACCTACCAACCCTTCCCCTAGGAGTATGCGTTGAATGCTTTGTTTCGATTACTACTAAAACTTTTGCAACAAGCATATGAGTTATTCATGACTAATGTTGAGTCCATGGTTTAGATGCACTTTCACCTTCCACCATCACTATCTTCTTTAGTGTCGTGCAACTTTCGCCGGTGCATAAAACCCACCATTAGCCTCCCTCAAAATAGCCACCATACCTACCTACTATGGCATTTTCAAAGCCATTCCGAGATATATTGCCATTCAACTACCACCATGACATGTGCCACCACTTCTACATTGCCATTGCATGATCATAAGATAGCTAGCATGATGTTTCCATTGATGTCTATGCCATGCTAGATCATTGTCACGGTACACTACCGAAGGCATTCCATATAGAGTCATCATTGCTCTATGTTTTGAGTTGTAAGTGTGATGATCATCATTGATGGTGCATTATCCCATGTGAGGAAATAAAAGAGGCCAGCGAAGCCCATTTACAAAAAGAGGCCAAAGAGGCCCACCAAAATAAAATAAAAATAATAAAAAAGAGGCCAAAGAGGCCCACCAAAAAAATATTTAAAAAAAGAGGCCAAAGAGCCCACCAAAAAAATGAGAGAAAAAGAGAGAAGGGACAGTGCTACTATCTTTCCACACTTGTGCTTATTAAGCACCATGATATTCATGATTGAGAGCCTCTCGTTTTGTCACCACCATATAGCTAGTGGGAAATTTTCATTATATAACTTCGCTTGTATATTCCAATGATAGGCTTCCTCAAAATTGCCTTAGGTCTTCGTGAGCAAGCAAGTTGGATGCACACCCACTAGTTTTCTTTAAGAGCTTTCACATACTCTTAGCTCTAGTGCATCATTTTGTTGGAATTATGCCCTAGAGGCAATAATAAATATAGTTATTATTATAATTCCTGTATCAAGATAAATAGTTTATTATCCATGCTATAATTGTATTGAATGGAGACTCATTTACATCCGTGGATACATAGACAAAACACCGTCCCTAGCATGCCCCTAGATGGCTAGCCAGTTGGTCAATGATAGTCAGTGTCTTCTGATTATGAACAAGGTGTTGTTGCTTGATAACTGGATCACGTCATTGGCAGAATCACGTGATGGACTAGACCCAAACTAATAGACGTAGCATGTTGATCGTGTCATTTTGTTGCTACTGTTTTCTGCGTGTCAAGTATTTATTCCTATGACCATGAGATCATATAACTCACTGACACCGGAGGAATGCTTTGTGTGTATCAAACGTCGCAACGTAACTGGGTGACTATAAAGATGCTCTACAGGTATCTCCGAAGGTGTTAGTTGAGTTAGTATGGATCAAGACTGGGATTTGTCACTCCGTGTGACGGGGAGGTATCTCGGGGCCCACTCGGTAATACAACATCACACACAAGCCTTGCAAGCAATGTAACTTAGTGTAAGTTGCGGGATCTTGTATTACGGAACGAGTAAACAGACTTGTCGGTAAACGAGATTGAAATAGGTATGCGGATACTGACGATCGAATCTCGGGCAAGTAACATACCGAAGGACAAAGGGAATGACATACGGGATTATATGAATCCTTGGCACTGAGGTTCAAACGATAAGATCTTCGTAGAATATGTAGGATCCAATATGGGCATCCAGGTCCCGCTATTGGATATTGACCGAGGAGTCTCTCGGGTCATGTCTACATAGTTCTCGAACCCGCAGGGTCTGCACACTTAAGGTTCGACGTTGTTTTATGCGTATTTGAGTTATATGGTTGGTTACCGAATGTTGTTCAGAGTCCCGGATGAGATCACGGACGTCATGAGGGTTTCCAGAATGGTCCGGAAACAAAGATTGATATATAGGATGACCTCATTTGATTACCGGAAGGTTTTCGGAGTTACCGGGAATGTACCGGGAATGACGAATGGGTTCCGGGAGTTCACCGGAGGGGGGCAACCCACCCCGGGGAAGCCCATAGGCCTTGGGGGGGACACACCAGCCCTTAGTGGGCTGGTGGGACAGCCCACAAGTGCCCTATGCGCCAAGGAGAAGAAAATCAAGAAAGAAAGAAAAAAAAGGAGGAGGTGGGAAGGAAGGGGGACTCCCTCCCACCAAACCTAGTCCAACTCGGTTTGGGGGGGGGAGAGTCCTCCCCCTTGGCTCGGCCGACCCCCTTGAGGGTCCTTGGACCCCAAGGCAAGGCCCCCTCCGTCCCACCTATATATACGGAGGTTTTAGGGCTGATTTGAGACGACTTTTCCACGGCAGCCCGACCACATACCTCCACGGTTTTTCCTCTAGATCGCGTTTCTGCGGAGCTCGGGCGGAGCCCTGCTGAGACAAGGTCATCACCAACCTCCGGAGCACCGTCATGCTGCCGGAGAACTCTTCTACCTCTCCATCGCTCTTGCTAGATCAAGAAGGCCGAGATCATCGTCGAGCTGTACGTGTGCTGAACGCGGAGGTGCCGTCCGTTCGGTACTAGATCGTGGGACTGATCGCGGGATTGTTCGCGGGGAGGATCGAGGGACGTGAGGACGTTCCACTACATCAACCGCGTTCTCTAACGCTTCTGCTGTACGGTCTACAAGGGTACGTAGATCACTCATCCCCTCTCGTAGATCGACATCACCATGATAGGTCTTCGTGCGCGTAGGAAATTTTTTGTTTCCCATGCGACGTTCCCCAACAGTGGCATCATGAGCTAGGTTCATGCGTAGGTGTCTTCTCGAGTAGAACACAAAAGTTTTTGTGGGCGGTGATATGCGTTTTGCTGCCCTCCTTAGTCTTTTCTTGATTCCGCGGTATTGTTGGATTGAAGTGGCTTGGACCGACATTACTCGTACGCTTACGAGAGACTGGTTTCATTGTTACGAGTAACCCCCTTTGCTCAAAGATGACTGGCAAGTGTCGGTTTCTCCAACTTTAGCTGAATCGGATTTGACCGAGGAGGTCCTTGGATGAGGTTAAATAGCAACTCATATATCTCCGTTGTGGTGTTTGCGTAAGTAAGATGCGATCCTACTAGATACCCATGGTCACCACGTAAAACATGCAACAACAACATTAGAGGACGTCTAACTTGTTTTTGCAGGGTATGATTGTAATGTGATATGGCCAACGATGTGATGTGATATATTGGATGTATGAGATGATCATGTTGTAATAGAAATATCGACTTGCACGTCGATGGTACGGCAACCGGCAGGAGCCATAGGGTTGTCTTTATACTAACGTTTGTGCTTGCAGATGCGTTTACTATTTTGCTAGGATGTAGCTTTAGTAGTAATAGCATGAGTAGCACGACAACCCCGATGGCAACACGTTGATGGATGATCATGGTGTGGCGCCGGTGACAAGATGATCGTGCCGGTGCTTTGGTGATGGAGATCAAGAAGCACGTGATGATGGCCATATCATGTCACTTATGAATTGCATGTGATGTTAATCCTTTTATGCACCTTATTTTGCTTAGAATGACGGTAGCATTATGAGGTGATCTCTCACTAAAATTTCAAGACGAAATTGTGTTCTCCCCGACTGTGCACCGTTGCTACAGTTCGTCGTTTCGAGACACCACGTGATGATCGGGTGTGATAGACTCAACGTTCACATACAACGGGTGCAAAACAGTTGCGCACGCGGAACACTCGGGTTAAGCTTGACGAGCCTAGCATGTGCAGACATGGCCTCGGAACATATGAGACCGAAAGGTCGATCATGAATCATATAGTTGATATGATTAGCATAGGGATGCTTACCACTGAAACTATTCTCAACTCACGTGATGATCGGACTTGGGATAGTGTAAGTGGATCATGAACCACTCAAATGACTAGAGAGATGTACTTTTTGAGTGGGAGTTTAGCATATAATTTGATTAAGTTAAACTCTAATTATCTTGAACATAGTCTAAGTCCACTTTGAATATATTTGTGTTGTAGATCATGGCTCACGCGACAGTCATCCTGAATTTTAATACGTTCCTAGAGAAAGCTAAGTTGAAAGATGATGGAAGCAACTTTGTAGACTGGGCTCGTAATCTTAAGCTAATCTTACAAGCTGGGAAGAAGGATTATGTCCTTAATGCTGCGCTAGGAGATGAACCACCCGCTACGGCTGATCAGGATGTTAAGAACGCTTGGTTAGCACGTAAGGAGGACTACTCAATAGTTCAATGTGCAGTCTTGTATGGCTTAGAACCGGGACTTCAACGTCGCTTTGAACGTCATGGAGCATTTGAGATGTTCTAGGAGTTGGAGTTTATCTTTCAGAAGAACGCCCGGATCGAGAGGTATGAGACCTCCGATAAATTCTATGCTTGCAAGATGGAGGAAAACTCGTCTCTCAGTGAACATGTGCTCAAAATGTCTGGGTACTCAAACCGTCTAGCTGAACTGGGGATTGAACTCCCGCAAGAAGCTATCACTCACAGAATCCTTCAATCAGTGCCGCCAAGCTACAAAGGCTTTGTGTTGAACTACAACATGCAAGGGATGAACAAGTCTCCCGGCGAGTTGTTTGCGATGTTGAAAGTCGCAGAGTCTGAACTCCGAAAAGAGCATCAAGTGTTGATGGTGAATAAGACCACTAGTTTCAAGAGAAACGGCAAAGGCAAGAAGGGCAATTTGAAGAAGAGCGGCAAGCCTGTTGCCAATCCGCCGAAGAAACACAATGATGGACCTAAGCCTGAAACGGAGTGTTTCTATTGCAAGGGTATGGGTCACTGGAAGCGCAGTTGCCCCAAGTATCTGGCAGATAAGAAGGCGGGCAAAGAAAAATCAGGTATATTTGATATACATGTTATTGATGTGTACTTAACCGGCTCTCGTAGTAGTGCCTGGGTATTCGATACCGGTCTGTTGCTCATATTTGCAACTCGAAGCAGGAACTGCGGAATAGACGAAGGCTGGCGAAAGACGAAGTGACGATGCGCGTAGGAAATGGTTCCAAGGTTGATGCAATCGCCGTCGGCACAGTGTCACTTCAGCTACCATCGGGATTAGTGATGAACTTAAATCATTGTTATTTAGTGCCTGCGTTGAGCATGAACATTATATCTGGATCTTGTTTATTGCGAGACGGTTACTCTTTTAAGTCTGAGAATAATGGTTGTTCTATTTCTATGAGTAACATCTTTTATGGTCATGCACCGAATGTGAGAGGATTGTTCATATTTAATCTTGATAGCGATACGCATATACATAACATTGAGACCAAAAGAGTTAGAGTAAACAATGATAGCGCCATATTTTTGTGGCACTGCCGCTTGGGTGATATTGGTGTAAAGCGCATGAAGAAACTCCATGCTGATGGACTTTTGGAGTCACTTGACTTTGATTCACTTGACACGTGCGAACCATGCCTCATGGGCAAGATGACTAAGACTCCGTTCTCCGGAACAATGGAGCGTGCAAGTGACTTATTGGAAATCATACATACCGATGTGTGTGGTCCAATGAGCGTGGAGGCACGCGGCGGATATCGTTATTTTCTCACCTTCACTGACGATTTAAGTAGATATGGTTATGTCTACTTGATGAAGCACAAGTCTGAAACTTTTGAAAAGTTCAAGCAATTTCAGAGTGAAGTGGAAAATCATCGTAACAAGAAGATCGAGTTCCTACGGTCTGATCGTGGGGGTGAATATCTGAGTTTCGAGTTTGGTGCTCACTTAAGACAATGTGGAATTGTTTCACAGTTAACACCGCCTGGAACACCACAGCGTAATGGTGTGTCCGAACGTCGTAATCGTACTTTGTTAGAGATGGTGCGATCTATGATGTCTCTTATTGATTTGCCGTTATCATTTTGGGGTTATGCATTAGAAACAGTTGCATTCACTTTAAATAGGGCACCATCAAAATCCGTTGAGACGACACCATACGAACTATGGTATGGCAAGAGGCCAAAGTTGTCGTTTCTTAAAGTTTGGGGATGTGATGCTTATGTCAAAAAGCTTCAGCCTGAAAAGCTGGAACCCAAAGCGGAAAAGTGCGTCTTCATAGGTTACCCAAAAGAGATAGTTGGGTACACCTTCTATCTCAAATCCGAGGGCAAAGTGTTTGTTGCTAAGAACGGAGCTTTTCTCGAGAAGGAGTTTCTCTCGAGGGAATTGAGTGGGAGGAAGATAGAACTTGACGAGGTTGTCGAACCTCTCATCCCTCTGGATGGTGGCGCAGGGCAAGGGGAAACCTCTGTCATTGCGACGCCGGTTGAGGAGGAAGTTAATGATGGTGATCATGAAACTCCAATTCAAGTTTCTGTTGAACCACGCAGGTCGACGAGATCACGTGCTGCTCCAGAGTTGTACGGTAATCCCGTCTTATCAATCATGTTGTTAGACAACAATGAACCTGCAAGTTATGAAGAAGCAATGCTGGGCCCAGATTCCAACAAATGGCTAGAAGCCATGAAATCCGAGATAGGATCCATGTATGAGAACAAAGTGTGGACTTTGGAGATACTACCTGAGGGTCGCAAGGCTATTCAGAACAAATGGATCTTTAAGAAGAAGACGGACGCTGACGGTAATGTGACCGTTTATAAAGCTCGACTTGTGGCAAAGGGTTTTTCACAAGTTCCAAGAATTGACTACGATGAGACTTTCTCACCCGTGGCAATGCTTAAGTCCGTCAGAATCATGTTAGCAATAGCTGCATTTTTCGATTATGAAATCTGGCAGATGGATGTCAAAACGGCGTTCCTTAACGGTTTCCTTAAGGAAGAGTTGTATATGATGCAACCCGAAGGTTTTGTCGATCCTAAGAATGCTAACAAGGTGTGCAAGCTCTAGCGATCCATTTATGGACTGGTGCAAGCATCTCGGAGTTGGAACAAACGCTTTGATGAGGTGATCAAGGCATTTGGGTTTATACAAGTGGTTGGAGAATCTTGTATTTACAAGAAAGTGAGTGGGAGCTCTGTGGCGTTTCTAATATTATATGTGGATGACATATTACTGATTGGAAACAACGTAGAGCTTTTGGAGAGCATAAAAGGTTACTTGAATAAAAGTTTCTCTATGAAGGACCTAGGAGAAGCTGCTTACATTCTAGGCATTATGATCTATAGGGATAGATCAAAACGCCTGATAGGACTTTCACAAAGCACATACCTTGATAAAGTTTTGAGGAGGTTCAAAATGGAACAGTCCAAGAAAGGGTTCTTACCAGTTTTACAAGGTACGAGATTGAGTAAGACTCAGTGCCCAGCAACTGATGAAGATAGAGAGCATATGCGCTCCGTCCCCTATGCTTCAGCCATAGGTTCTATCATGTATGCGATGCTGTGCACTAGACCGGATGTTAGCCTGGCCATAAGTATGGCAGGTAGGTTCCAGAGTAATCCAGGAGTGGATCACTGGACAGCGGTCAAGAATATCCTGAAGTACCTGAAAAGGACTAAGGAGATGTTTCTCGTATATGGAGGTGACGAAGAGCTCGCCGTAAAAGGTTACGTCGATGCAAGCTTTGACATAGATCCAGACGACTCTAAGTCGCAAACCGGATACGTATTTATTCTTAATGGGGGTGCAGTAAGCTGGTGCAGTTCCAAGCAAAGCGTCGTAGCAGATTCTACATGTGAAGCGGAGTACATGGCTGCCTCGGAGGTGGCTAAGGAGGGTGTCTGGATGAAGCAGTTCATGACGGATCTTGGAGTGGTGCCAAGTGCACTCGATCCAATAACCTTGTTCTGTGACAACACGGGTGCCATTGCTTTAGCAAAGGAACCACGGTTTCACAAGAAGACCAGACACATCAAACGACGCTTCAACCTCATCCGCGACTACGTCGAGGAAGAGGACGTAAATATATGCAAAGTGCACACGGATCTGAATGTAGCAGACCCGCTGACTAAACCTCTTCCACGGCCAAAACATGATCGACACCAGAACTGTATGGGTGTTAGATTTATTACAATGTAATTCACATGGTGATGTGAGGGCTGGATTATTGACTCTAGTGCAAGTGGGACACTGTTGGAATTATGCCCTAGAGGCAATAATAAATATTGTTATTATTATAATTCCTGTATCAAGATAAATAGTTTATTATCCATGCTATAATTGTATTGAATGAAGACTCATTTACATGTGTGGATACATAGACAAAACACCGTCCCTAGCATGCCTCTAGTTGGCTAGCCAGTTGGTCAATGATAGTCAGTGTCTTCTGATTATGAACAAGGTGTTGTTGCTTGATAACTGGATCACGTCATTGGGAGAATCACGTGATGGACTAGACCCAAACTAATAGACGTAGCATGTTGATCGTGTCATTTTGTTGCTACTGTTTTCTGTGTGTCAAGTATTTATTCCTATGACCATGAGATCATATAACTCACTGACACCGGAGGAATGCTTTGTGTGTATCAAACGTCGCAACGTAACTGGGTGACTATAAAGATGCTCTACAGGTATCTCCGAAGGTGTTAGTTGAGTTAGTATGGATCAAGACTGGGATTTGTCACTCCATGTGACGGGGAGGTATCTCGGGGCCCACTCGGTAATACAACATCACACACAAGCCTTGCAAGCAATGTAACTTAGTGTAAGTTGCGGGATCTTGTATTACGGAACGAGTAAAGAGACTTGCCGGTAAACGAGATTGAAATAGGTATGTGGATACTGACGATCGAATCTCGGGCAAGTAACATACCGAAGGACAAAGGGAATGACATACGGGATTATATGAATCCTTGGCACTGAGGTTCAAACGATAAGATCTCCATAGAATATGTAGGATCCAATATGGGCATCCAGGTCCCGCTATTGGATATTGACCGAGGAGTCTCTCGGGTCATGTCTACATAGTTCTCGAACCCGCAGGGTCTGCACACTTAAGGTTCGACGTTGTTTTATGCGTATTTGAGTTATATGGTTGGTTACCGAATGTTGTTCGGAGTCCCGGATGAGATCACGGACGTCACGAGGGTTTCCGGAATGGTCCGGAAACGAAGATTGATATATAGGATGACCTCATTTGATTACCAGAAGGTTTTCGGAGTTACCGGGAATGTACCGGGAATGACGAATGGGTTCCGGGAGTTCACCGGGGGGGCAACCCACCCCGGGGAAGCCCATAGGCCTTGGAGGGGACACACCAGACCTTAGTGGGCTGGTGGGACAGCCCACAAGTGCCCTATGCGCCAAGGAGAAGAAAATCAAGAAAGAAAGAAAAAAAAAAGGAGGAGGTGGGAAGGAAGGGGGACTCCCTCCCACCAAACCTAGTCCAACTCGGTTTGGGGGGGGAGAGTCCTCCCCCTTGGCTCGGCCGACCCCCTTGAGGGTCCTTGGACCCCAAGGCAAGGCCCCCTCCCTCCCACCTATATATACGGAGGTTTTAGGGCTGATTTGAGATGACTTTTCCACGGCAGCCCGACCACATACCTCCACGGTTTTTCCTCTAGATCGCGTTTCTGCGGAGCTCGGGCGGAGCCCTGCTGAGACAAGGTCATCACCAACCTCCGGAGCGCCTTCACGCTGCCGGAGAACTCTTCTACCTCTCCATCTCTCTTGCTGGATCAAGAAGGCCGAGATCATCGTCGAGCTGTACGTGTGCTGAACGCGGAGGTGCCGTCCGTTCGGTACTAGATCGTGGGACTGATCGCGGGATTGTTCGCGGGGCGGATCGAGGGACGTGAGGACGTTCCACTACATCAACCGCGTTCTCTAACGCTTCTGCTGTACGGTCTACAAGGGTACGTAGATCACTCATCCCCTCTCATAGATGGACATCACCATGATAGGTCTTCGTGCGCGTAGGAAATTTTTTGTTTCCCATGCGACGTTCCCCAACACATTTGTATGGCAATCCCTACTCATTCACGTTGATATCTATTGATGAGCATCTCCATAGCTCGTTGATATGCCTAGTCAATGTGACCATCTTCTCGTTGTTTGCCTTTCAACCTCCACCACACTCCATTCCACTTATAGTGCTAAAACCATGGCTCACGCTCATGTATTGCGTGAGAGTTGAAAAAGTTTGAGAAAGTAAAGGTGGAAAAACAATTACTTGGCCAATACCGAGGTTGTGCATGATTTAAATTTGTTGTGCAAGGATGATAGAGAATAGCCAGACTATATGATTTTGTAGGGATAACTTTCTTTTGGCCTTGTTATTTTGAAAGTTCATGATTACCTTGCTAGTTTTCTTGAAGTATTATTGTCTCCACGTCAATAGCAAACTATTGTTTTGAATCTAACGGATCTGAACATTCACGTCACATAAGAGGAGTTATAAAGGACATCTATGCTAGGTAGCATGAAAGCATCAAAAATTCATTCTTTATCACTTCCCTACTCGAGGACGAGCATGAGTTAAGCTTGGGGATGCTTGATACGTCTCAAACGTATATATAATTTTTGATAGTTTCATGCTGTTATCTTGTCAACTTCGGATGTTTTATGTAATGACCAAGATGCGGTCCTTTCTGATCTGGGGATCGAGGCCCCGAATTGGAAAGGAGCGCATCTAAGCGTCTCGCAAAACAGGTAACACAACACATACATAATAATGAAGCTAGACAATCAGGGTTTCAATTGCCTTCTCATGAATATCTCAGAGTACATCACACATACAACCAAGGTAGTTCCTCTACGGACTACAAAACATAGAAAGGCTATGTTACCCTGCCTGCACGCCCACGATCATGACCACGCCTCAATCTTCTGGATAGTTCACGTACAGGCGGTCTGTCTCCTCATCGTACTGCCACGCCAGCTGCGTGCCGTCGGGTTCATCTGTCTCTGGGGTACCTGAACCTGTTGGTATTGTGGAGGAATCCGTGAGCCACGGGGACTCAGCAATCTAAGACCTTGGTGCCAGAACTGGTCAAGTTATTAGGTAGGATAAGGTGAAGTGTTTAAGGTTGTAGCATCCTAAGCTTGATTTGGTGGCTAACTTACGTACAGAAAATATGAAGGTGGTCTATACTAGCGGTCGTGAATACTTGATCACTAAGTGATCCTGAACACCTACCTACGTCATTCATAACCCCACTGTGTTCCCGATCGAAGAGAGATCTTCGAGGGGACAGTCACGGTTACGCACACAGTTGGCAATTTTATTAGCTTTTTTTAAAGTTATCTATTACCGGATGTTAACAAAATATTCCAAGTTGCCACATGACCGCGGGCACGGCTTTCCGAAAGATTAAACCCTGCAGGGGTGCTCCAACTAGTCCATCACAAACATACACAGGCCGCAAAGTAATCCTCTATCACGAATCTCGTGATCTCGTCGGATTCCTTAGAGGAAAACCTCAACTCTGGGGGAAACCAAAGCTTCACTGGGATTCCTATACGCAAGATATATCGCTAAGGTAAAGCAAGACTAGCAGCACCTCCCGACGTGTCGACGACCCTGATAAGAGCCGCATATCTTAGTCTCAGGACATGCCGGACAAGCGAAGCGTACAGTGGCCAGAGAAATCTCCCGAGTTGCCCCGGGATGGCCCCGCACGGTGCTCTAGTTTGGACCAACACTCATGAGGAGCACTGGCCCGGGTTGTTGATTAAATTCCTCGGGGTAGCTACTCCCTATGCAGATTATTATTAGTGATTAGCAAATTAACACCAATGTTGGGTCCTTCCGGACAAGCCTTAGCACTACGCGATTTATCGAGGGGGTCCCCATAACAACCCCGAACGTGTTAGGAGCGATCAATATGGAATCAAACACCGGTAACCGGTAACTATGGCGGCGATAAGGGAACAAAGCACCCGGCAAAAGGCTAGGCCTTCCGTTATTTACCAAGTATATAGGTGCATTAACTAAATAACAGAATTTAAGATAATGATATCAAGCTCATGTTGACACATGAGACAAAGCACCTGCATCTAGCAACGCTAACATTAGTAACTGAGCAAAGCCTACTTAGCCATTCAAGTTTGCTAGGTAGGGATAGTGTTTGGTTTCATGGCATATCAAGAGGCAATTTAATTCAGTGGTAGGCAGCGAGCAATATGACATGGAAACGCAAACTAGCATAACAAGTCTAGAGATGGAATCAAGGTCATATCATCTTGCCTGTGATATCCTCAGCTTGGAATGGTTCTTGATCGTCCTGCACGTACTATCCTGACTCCACGTATTCGTTCTCCGATCCCGGTGCTACCCAACATAAGAATAACATCCAATGAACAACAGAACCTCAATATGCAACAAGCACATGATGCATGGGATGAAAAATGAGCATGCATCACTATTTCTATCACCAACACAAGCTTACGAAGCTAAAACAAGTTCCTGGACAGAACTGCATGCTATCCTATTTTTTCATGCATGAGAATGACATGATCAGATGCGTCTCGTGAAAATGATGCAAAACCATATAAAGAACAATTCAATCGGAGCTACGGATCAACGGGAATCAACGAAACAAGATATGAAGCCCTACGTGTCAAAATCTTCACCACACACTCAAATGGCACAAATCTGGTTTCCCAGGTTGCCAAGACATATAACAGCCCAACATGAATGGATTGGAGCAAGGAAGAACACCACATCACCAACTAATCACTCACAAACAACAAAATAACAAAACTATTCAATATGTCATAAACTGCATCATAGCACTTTGTGAGCTACATGCAAAGCACCTACAGCCACCCACTATGACAAATAATATATGTGGCTGTATCTAGCCAAGAATACTACCAGCAAAAGCAAGAATCACACAAAAAGTAATTATACACAGGAAGATACAAGGCTGCAAACTTTCCCAAAACCATCAGATCTCAGGGACTTAGTGAAAATTCCTGCACCTGACTTTCTGTCTTTGCTCTGAAGCTTTTTGACAGCAGACAAAACAATACCTACAGGGCTCCAAATGACATGAAATTTTACAGGGAGCTAGAAAAACATATCAGGTCCAACTTTCTAGTTGAAAGCTAGGGCTAGATCACAATGCAATGACCAGCACAACCTCATCTACAGCGGAAGAAAATATAAACAGATTCTCAGACTTGGTGAAAATCTAAGATTTTCACTAAGCTGGAATTTCAGCCACATGCCTACTTTGGATGGGCACAACTTGCACACATGGATTCCAAATTGTGGATTGACACCAACATGTGGTAGAGGGGGTCACCCTATACTACCACAACCAAGAAACAAAGACAAGAGCACATCACCATGCATGGAACCAAGCTCTAATCTTAGAAGAAAAATGCAAATATGACTTTTCCAGAAAATGTTCCAATGGCAAAAATGATTTCACCAATGGATTCCTGGGATCTTTCTACCACAAAACCATATATAAAACATATTCACTTGCTTGGAACAAGTGATCACAAACTAGGAAGGAGAACCAACATAGATTCCTATATAGTGAATAGTGCAACATCTCATGTGCATTCACTAGATCAGCTCCTACATGGATGCTTGTTCATGTGCACAACACCAATGGTTACGTGAGGGTTTTGACCCCATGTATGTGTGTCATAACACATCAACATCACAAGCTCCTCTACCAAGCTATCCACACAAACAAAACACCATGCCC
Source organism: Hordeum vulgare subsp. vulgare (assembly GCF_904849725.1). Taxonomy (NCBI): domain Eukaryota; kingdom Viridiplantae; phylum Streptophyta; class Magnoliopsida; order Poales; family Poaceae; genus Hordeum; species Hordeum vulgare. Next base: position 585,174,753 of record NC_058520.1, on the reverse strand, counting down.
TCTCACATATGGTCATGTGAGGGTGCATAGCTTGCTTGCAAAGGTGGAATGCTTCTCACACACACATCTACTCCACACACCCACAAGCACATCATGCTCTACATCAAAACACATACCTACACATGTTATGACAGCAAAAAAATCACTAGAACAAGCTCACACACACAAGGTATATGTGGTGAGGGGGGAGACCCTTCACACACACATACACACTCCTCTAAAACTTATAAGATCACTACACAAGGAATATGGGCAGCACACATGATCAAGCTAGACTTGCATTCCTACTAACATGAATCAACCCACACAACTCTACTCAAAGAAACAACATACACACACAAGCATCAACACCACATACTCTCATAACACACACACCTCACTACTACAAGTGTGTGCACAACACACACAAACACATCAACCTGCCACTATTTATCTAGCAGGCAAAAGGAATTAAAATGCCCACTTTAATACCTATTGGATTAGGCACCAAGTGTAGGATCAACAAAGCAAAGAGAAAAAAAATAACAGCAAGAAGGAAAAGAAAAGGGCAGACTGGGATTCGAACCCCCTTGCCACTGGTGCACTGCAACACCACTACACCACTGCGCTACACTGATTTGCTCGACAGGGCGGGGGAAGCAAACAGGCTAACATGTCCCTGTTGCTACTGTGCAGGGAAAATTAGAAAACAAAAATAGCGTCGAGGGGGATCGAACCCGCGCCCTCCAACAGGAACAACACACACACATACCACTGGGCTACGGCTCGACGACTGAACATAAACGCGAGTTGAAACAGAGGAAAACCCTCTCTGCTGAACTGCTACCGACGGCTGACCGGAACAGGGGAGGTGCTCGCTGGCGGTACAGGCTAAATCCTACTCCGGCTCGTGGATGGGAGGAAGCCCACACCCTTACGAACTCATTCCCACAACCAGCTATGCCCGAGGGGCTCTACAGCGACGTGACCACGGCGAGCGGCGGCTCCGATGACAGAGACCATGCACGCCTCGATTTCTACCGCTACGGCTCGATCTAGGTCAGGGAGGAAGGAGGAGGAGCACTACCTCGCGTACGGGTCGAGGAGGGAGCGGCCCGTAGAGGAAGTAGAGGAAGTAGGCCGCCGGTGAAGCTGCTCGACGGAGGGGAGGCGCCGTCGGGAAGTAGTGGAAGTAGAGCGGGGAGGTCGATCCAGCAGCGGGAACGGGCTCCTGGAGATGCCCTCGGCTGCTGGAGTCTTCGAAGAGGAGGTAGGGGTAGCAGAACGACGGCGACGACGGTCTTCACCCGTCGGCCATGGCGGATCCGAGCCTCCTCTTACCTTGCTGCAACGAGAGAGAGAGAGAGGGCGAGGGAGATCTGGATGGAGCGGCGGCGGGGAGGAACCCTAGCGTCTCTGCATGGACGCCAAGGGGCTAAATAGCGCGAGGGGGAGCGTGGGCGTGCCGTCGACCATGTGCGCGTGCACTCTCTCGGTGGAACAGAGGGGAACGGGACAGAGGGGATGACAGGTGGAGCCTCTGCCTCGCTGGAAAGGGGGAGGAAGAAGGCGCCGTGCGCGTGAGAGAGGGGAGGTTGGGCCGGCCTAAGTGGGAGGAAGCCCACTAGGGCGACAGATAGAGGAAGTAGAGTCTGGGCTAATTCCCATTAACAGAAAAACCAAAGGAAAGGAAAAATAGACCAGGGCTACTGTAGGAGATAAAAACAAAATAAAAATACCCCTCGTCATGAAAACATTTAACTTATTTAAATAAAATACAAAGGGAATTTTTGGAGCAACTTGAATAAATGCAAAACAGCAATTAGTTTCTGTTTTGGATTTATTTGCACCCTTATTTCAACTCAACAAAACAGCAAATATGACACTCCATCATCCTCACAATATTCTCTAAACTATGGACATTTTAAAAACAGGGAAGGAACAAGTAAATATTTGAACTAGGGGATTGATGGAGAGAGAGGGGTTTTGCAACCAAAGGGTTTTGCAAAGATCCAACACCACCCTACCACTTCTACTTTCACCACAACACAAATGCACCCACATCACAAGAACTCACAAGACCCCACATCATCACTACCACCTTGCAAACACAAAGTCACAAAGAAACAAGGAAGATATGATATGCCATGCATGCATGCAAGGAAGGAAAAAAATACAAGGGGCATCACAAGAAGTCATGGCACAAATGATATCATCAAATCTCTGACAAGGTGGACCCACTTGCAATAGGTTCCAAATAGGGAAGGTTTACACTTGGGGCACTACATTTTATATACCTTTTATATCTTTTTTGGGACTAACTTATTAATTCAGTGTCAAGTGCCAGTTCCTGTTTTTTCTGTGTTTTTGACTCTTTTGAGATCTGATTTTGGAACCGAGTCCAAACGGGATAAAATCCCCGAAATGATTTTTTCCAGAACGGAAGAAGATCGGAGGACTTGAGGGCCAAGGCAGGAGGCCCACAGGGAGCCCACAAGCCCTGTCGCCACGGCCAGGGGGCCCGCGGCCAGCAGGCTTGTGGCCTCCCTGGCGCTCTCCTGCCCTAGCTCTTTGGCCTATATGTTCCCTAAAATCCCAGAAAAAATCAGGGCGTCCACAAAACCACTTTTCCGCCGCCGCAAGCTTCCGTTTCCGCGAGATCTCATCTGGAGACCCTTCCCGGTGCCCTATCGGAGGGGACTTTGGAGCTGGAGAGCTTCTACAGAAACATCATTGCCTCTCCAATGACTCGTGAGTAGTCCACTTCAGACCTATGGGTCCGTAGTTAGTATCTAGATGGCTTCTTCTCTCTCTTGGATCTTCAATACAAAGTTCTCCATGATCTTCATGGAGATCTATCCGATGTAATCCTCTTTGGCGGTGTGTTTGTCGAGATCCGATGAATTGTGGATTTGTGATCAGATTATCTATGAATTATATTTGAGTCTTTGCTGATTTCTTTTTTGCATGATTTGATATCCTTGTAAGTCTCTCCGAGTCTTGGGTTTTGTTTGGCCAACTAGATCTATGATTCTTGCAATGGGAGAAGTGCTTGGTTTTGGGACATACCGTGCGGTGACCTTTCCCAGTGACAGAAGGGGCAGCAAGGCACGCATCATATTGTTGCCATCAAGGGTAACAAGATGGGCTTTCATCATAGATTTGAGATTGTCCATCTACATCATGTCATCTTGCTTAAGGCGTTACTCTGTTCTTATAAACTCAATACACTAGATGCATGCTGGATAGCGGTCGACATGTGGAGTAATAGTAGTAGATGCAGAAAGTATCGGTCTACTTGTTTTGGACGTGATGCCTATAGATATGATCATTAGATAACGTCATGACTTTGCGTGGTTCTATCAATTGCTCGACAGTAATTCGTTCACCCACCGTCTACTTGCTTTCATGAGAGAAGTCACTAGTGAACACTACGGCCCCCGGGTCTATTCACAACTATCTTCTCAGCTTTTACTTTTGTTTTGCTTTGTTTACTTTTTGCTTTCAGATATCACTTTGCAAACAATCTATAAGGGATTGACAACCCCTTCATAGCGTTGGGTGCAAGCTCTTTGTGTTTGTGCAGGTACTTGTGACTTGACGCGATCCTCCTACTGGATTGATACCTTGGTTCTCAAACTGAGGGAAATACTTACCGCCGCTGTGCTACATCACCCTTTCCTCTTCAAGGGAACACCAACGCAAGGCTCTAAGGCCGCGGGGGAATCCTTTGCATATTTTCCAAGGAAATCCCTATAGGCACAACCCGCAACAGAAGGATTTCTGGCGCCATTGCCGGGGAAGGTCTTTTGTTGCCGTAGCAGTACCCCCCGACACTAACAATAGTTTCATCAAAACAAGCAACCAACTCAACAAAAACAGAATCTGTCAAAAACAGACCAGTCTATAGCAATCTGTATGCTTTGTATACTTCTGGTACCTCAAAAAATCTGAAAACTTACGACGGCCTGGGCAAAAGGCATATAAACTATCAGCAAAAAGAATCAACTAAACAGCTCTTTCTGAATAAAAATGAAAAATCATATCGTGAGCGAAAAGTTTCCGTCTTTTTCCAGCAGGATCAAACAACCATCACCAAGACTAATCATAAAGGTTTTGCCTTGCTCAAACACAAAAAGAAACACAAAAACACAATCACAACAGAATTATGAAAGTGTGGACGCAACAAAACAGAAAGAAAAAGATAAATTCATTGGGTTGCCTCCCAACAAGCGCTATTGTTTAACGCCCTTAGCTAGGCATAAAAGCGATAGAATCACCTATCATCATCTTTGGTGCTCAAACCATAAGTGGCCCTCATCATGGATTCATAAGGCAATCTTATTTTATTTCTAGGAAAGTGTTACATGCCCTTCCTTAAAGGAAATTGAAATCTAATATTCCCTTCCTTCATATCAATGATAGCACCGATAGTTCTTAGGAAAGGTCTACCAAGAATAATAGAGCATGTAGGATTGCAATCAATGTCAAGCACAATGAAATCCACGGGTACATAGTTCCTATTTGCAATAATAAGAACATCATTGATCCTTCCCATGGTTTTCTTGACAGTAGAATCAGCAAGATGCAAATTAAGAGAACACTCTTCAATCTCATTAAAACCCAGAATATCACATAAAGACTTTGGAAACGCAGAAACACTAGCACCCAAATCACACAAAGCATTGCATTCATAGTTTTTGATTTTGATTTTGATGGTAGGTTCCCATTCATCATGAAGCTTTCTAGGGATAGAGACTTCGAATTCAAGTTTCTCTTCAAGAGATTTTATCATAGCTTCGACGATGTGATCGGTAAAGGCCTTGTTTTGGCTATAAGCGTGTGGAGAGTTTAACATGGATTGCATCAAAGAAATGCATTCAATCAAGGAGCAACTATCATAATTGAATTCCTTGAAATCCACGGTAGTAATTTCATTGCTACTCAAAGTTTTAACATCTTCTACTCCACTTTCAATGCTTTTAGCATCAAGATAGATGGACTCCGAATCATTGGGGGATTTTTCAACCAAAGTGGATTCATATCCAGCCCCATAATTATTAGGTTTGACACAAGAAAACAAAGATTCAATGGGAGTCACACCAAGCACTTTAAGATCTTCGTGATTCTCATCACGAGAACACGCCTTTTTAAGCCATTCATGTCTAGCACGAATTTGGACGGTTCTTTCTTGGCTCTCAATCATGGAAACACGCATAGCTTTCAAAGTTTCATCCATGTTGATTTTGGGAGGAGCACATCTAACTTTCAAAGCATCAACATCACTAGACATTCTGTCAACGCTCTTAGCCAAATCGTCAATTTTGAGTAGTTTTTCCTCTATGGACGCATTGAAATTTTTTTGCAAGTTGACGAACTCTTTGATATTACTCGCTAGATCAGAGGGTAATCTATTATAATTTCCATGACTATTGTTGTAGGAGTTGCCAAAATTATTAGAGGAGTTACTAGGAAAAGGCCTAGGAACATAGTTTCCTCTAAAAGCATTGTTGTTGCCAAAGTTATTCCTACCAACAAAATTAACGTCCAAGCTAGCGTTGCTACTCTCAACCAAAGAAGACAAGGGCATATCATTAGGATCTAAAGGAGCACTTCTACTAGCAACCAAATTCATTAACTCATCCATCTTAGCACTCAACGAGTTAATTTCTTCTATAGCGTGTACCTTCTTACTAGTAGGTGACCTTTCAGTGTGCCACTGAGAGTAGTTTGTCATGATGTTGTCTAGGAGTTTTGTGGCTTCCCCTAATGTGATTTGCATGAACGTTCCACCTGAGGCGGAGTCCAAGATATTTCTAGAGGCGAAATTCAAGCCAGCATAAAAGATTTGAATAATCATCCAAAGACTCAAGCCATGAGCGGGACAATTTCTAATCATTAATTTCATTCTCTCCCAAGATTGTGCAACATGTTCATGATCAAGTTGCTTGAAATTCATGATATCATTACGGAGAGAGATAATCTTAGCCGGCGGAAAATACTTGGAAATATAAGCATCTTTGCACTTATCCCAAGAACCGATACTATTTTTGGGCAAAGAAGAAAACCAAGTTTTTGCGCGATCTCGCAACGAGAAAGGAAAAAGCTTCAATTTAATCACGTCATTATCCACATCTTTCTTCTTTTGCATATTGCAAAGCTCAATGAAGGTATTGTGATGGGATGCGGCATCTTCACTAGGAAGGCCAGAGAATTGCTCTTTCATAACAAGATTTAGCAAAGCGGCATTGATTTCCTATGACTCCGCACTAGTGGCGGGAGCAATCGGAGTACTAATAAAATCATTATTATTAGTATTCGAGAAGTCACAAAGTTTGGTGTTTTCATTCATGGTGACTTCGGCAAGCAAGCAAGAACACGAGCAAACAAAGAGCAGCGAGGAAAAAGGGCGAACGAAAAAGGCAAATTGTGAAGTGGGGGAGAGGAAAACGAGAGGCAACTGGCAAACAAAGTAAATGCAAGAGATGAGTTTGTGACACCTACATGGATGAGTTCTTGACTTGATCTTCCTCCCCGACAATGGCGCCAGAAATTATTATGCTATCCCTAGCAACGTCGCCAGAAATTGCCACGTTGACGGAGACTGGGCTTGCGTTGGTTTTTCCCTTGAAGAGGAAAGGGTGATGCAGCACAAGAGCAGTAAGTATTTCCCTTAGTTTGAGAACCAAGGTATCGATCCAGAAGGAGGGTCTCGTCAAGTCCAGAGTACCTGCGCAAACACAAACAAGCTTGCAGCCAACGCTTCAAAGGGGTTGTCAATCCCTTCAAGATTGTTTGCAAAGTGAGATCTGAAGGCGGAAAGTGCAACGAAGTAAACAGTATAAGGCTGAAAATATGGTGTGGAGTAGACCCGGGGGCCATAGTGTTCACTAGAGGCTTCTCTCAAAATAGCAAATATCACGGTGGGTGAACAAATTACTGTCGAGCAATTGATAGAACCGCGCAAAGTAATGACGATATCTAAGGCAATGATCATACATATAGGCATCACATCCGAGACAAGTAGACCGATACTTTCTGCATCTACTACTATTACTCCACACATCGACTGCTATCCAGCATGCATCTAGTGTATTGAGTTCATGACGAACAGAGTAACGCTTTAAGCAAGATGAGATGATGTAGAGGGATAATCTCAAATCAATGATGAAAACCCCATCTTTTTACCCTTGATGGCAACAACACGATGCGTGCCTCGCTACCCCTTCTGTCACTGGGTGAGGTCACCGCACGGTATGAACCCAAAACCAAGCACTTCTCCTATTGCAAGAATCATAGATCTAGTTGGCCAGACAAAACCCACAACTCGAAGAGAATTACAAGGATATGAAATCATGCATAAGAGAGATCAGAAGAAACTCAAACAAGATTCATAGATAATCTGATCATAAATCCACAATTCATCGAATCTCGACAAACACACCGCAAAAGAAGATTACATCGGATAGATCTCCATGAAGATCATGGAGAACTTTGTATTGAAGATCCAAGAGAGAGAAGAAGCCATCTAGTTACTAGCTATGGACCCGTAGCTCTATGGTGAACTACTCACGCATCATCGGAGAGGTCATGGTGTTGATGAAGAAGCCCTCCGTGTCCGAATCCCCCCTCCGGCAGGGCACCAGAACGTGCCCCAGATGGGATCTTGCAGAGATAGAAGCTTGCGGCGGCGGAAAAGTACTTTCGATGATCTCTTGGATTTTTTTGGGATTTTTAGGGAACATATAGGCGCAACCTCTACGACAAAGGGCGTCCAGGGGGCCCACAAGCCTGTGGGCTGCGGCCTCCCCCCTGGGCGCGGGGTGAGGGCTTGTGGGGCCCCTGGGGCTCCCCTGCCTTGGCTCTCAAGCTTCCTGATCTTCTTCCGTTACGGGAAAAATGTTTTCGGGGATTTTACTCCGTTTGGACTCCGTTTCAAAATCTCCTCTGAAAGGGGTCAAAAACATGGAAAAAACAGGAACTGGCACTTGGCACTGAGTTAATAAGTTAGTCCCAAAAAATATATAAAAGACATGCAAAACATCCAAAGTCTGACAAGATAATAGAATGAAACCATCAAAAATTATAGATACGTTGGAGACGTATCAAGGATCCATGTATGAAAAAAAAGTGTGGACTTAGGAAGTATTTCCTGAAGGGCGGAAGGCCATTTAGAATAAATGGATCTTTAAGAAGAAGACGGACACGAACGGTAATATTACCTTCTATAAAGCACGACTTATGGCAAAGGGGTTTTCACAAGTTCAAGGACTTGACTACGATGAGACTTTCTCACCCGTAGCGATGCTTAAGTCCGTCAGAATCATGTTAGCAATAGCTACATTTTTCGATTTTGAAATTTGGCAGATGGATGTCAAAACAGCATTCCTTGACGGTTTCCTTAAGGAAGAGTTGTATATGATGCAACCAGAAGGTTTTGTCGATCCAGAGAATGCTGACGAAGTATGCAAACTCCGTCGATCCATTTACGGACTAGTGCAAGTGTCTCGAAGTTAGAATCAACGCTTTGATGAGGTAATCAAGGTGTTTGGATTTATACAAGTTTATGGAAAAGCTTGTATTTACAAGAAAGTGAGTGGGATCTCTATAGTGTTTCTAATATTATATGTGGATGAGATATTGCTGAGTGGAAATGATATAGAACTTTTGGGAAGCGTAAAGTATTATTTGAATAAAATTTTTTCAATTAAGGACCGAGGAGAAGCTACTTATATATTAGGCATCAAGATCTATAGAGATAGATCAAGACGCTTAATAGGACTTTCACAGAGCACATATCCTGATAAAGTTTTGAAGAAGTTCAAAATGGAACAGTCCAAGAAAGGGTTCTTGCCTGTGTTACAAGGTATGAAGTTCAGTAAGTCTCAATGCCCAGTGACTGCGGAAGATAGAGAAAAGATGTGTCGTCCCCTATGCTTCAGCCATAGGATCTATCATGTATGCAATGTTGTGTACAAGACTTGATGTCAGCCTTGCCATAAGTATGGCGGGAAGGTTACGAAGTGATCCAGGAATGGAACACTGGATAGCGGTCAAGAATATTCTAAAGTACCTGAAAAGGACTAAGGAAATGTTTCTCGTGTATGGAGGTGATAAAGAGCTCGTCGTAAAGGGTTACGTCGATGCAAGCTTTGAGACTGATCCGGATGACTCTAAGTCTCAAACCGGATACGTAATTATTCTCAATGGGGGTGCGGTAAGCTGGTGCAATTCCAAGCAAAGTGTGGTAGCTGATTCTACATGCGAATCGGATTATACAGCTGCCTCGGAGGCGGCTAAACAAGGTGTCTAGATGAAGGAGTTCATGACATATCTTGGAGTTGTGCACACTGCACTAGGTCGAATGACTTTGTTCTGTGACAACACTGGTCCCATTGCTCTAGCCAAGGAACCAAGGTTTCACAAGAGGACGAGATACATAAAGCAACGTTTCAATTCCATCAGTGATTACATCAAGGAGGAGGACATAAGTATTTGCAAAGTGCACACATATCTGAATGTTGCACACCCCTTCACTAAGCCTCTTCCACGAGAAAAACATGATCGACATCGGAACTGTATGGGTGTTAGATTCATTACAATGTAAATCACATAGTGATGTGAGCTACATTATTGACTCTAGTGCAAGTGGGATACTATTGAAAATATGCCCTAGAGGCAATAATAAAATAGTTATTATTATATTTCCTTGTTCAAGATAATCATTTATTATTGATGCTATAATTGCATTTATTTGAAACTCAAATACATGTGTGGATACATAGACAACACATTGTGCCTAGTAAGCCTCTAATGGATTAGTTCGTTGATCAAAGATGGTCAAGGTTTCCTGACCATAGACAAGATTTGTTACTTGATAACGGGATCACATCATTAGGAGAATGATGTGATGGACAAGACCCAAACTATGAACCTATCATGTGATCGTGTCAGTTTATTCTTACTATTTTCTGCATGTCAAGTATATGTTCCTATGACCATGAGATCATGTAGATCACTGACACCGGATGAATACCTTGTGTGTATAAACTGTCACAACGTAACTGGGTGAATATAAAGGTACTCTACAGGTATCACCGAAGGTGTGTGTTGAGTTGGCATGGATCAAGACTGGGATTTGTCACTCCGTGTGACGGAGAGGTATCTCAGAGCCCACTCGGTAATACAACATCACAATAAGCCTTGCAAGCAATGTGACCAAAGAGTTAGTCATGGGATTTGTATTACAGAACGAGTAAAGAGATTTGCTAGTAACGAGATTGAACAAGGTATAGAGATACCGACGATCGAAACTCGGGCAAGTAACATACCGAAGAACAAAGGGAATAATATACAGGATTAACTGAATCCTTGACAAAGAGGTTCAACCGATAAAGATCTTCATAGAATATGTAGGAGCCAATATGGATATCCAGGTCCCGCTATTGGTTACTGACCGAAGAGTGTCTCGGTCATGTCTACATAGTTCTCGAACCCGCAGGGTCTGCACACTTAAGGTTCGGTGACGTTTCGGTATAGATGAATTATGTATGTTGGTAATAGAATGTTGTTTGGAGTCCTAGATGATATCCTGGATGTCACGAGGAGTTCCGGAATGGTCCGGGGACGAAGATTGATATATAGGAAAGATGTATTCGGGTTCCGGAAAGTTTTCGGGCATTACCGGTAAAGTACCGGGAGTGACGAATGGGTTTTGGGGTTCACTGGGAGGGGCCACCCACCTGGAGGAGAACCACATAAGCCTGGAGGTGGCGCACCAGCCCCTGGTGGGCTGGGCGGCCAGCCTCATGGGCCTATTCGGCCGAATAGAGGAGAGGTGGGGCAATCCTACTAGGAGGAGGACTCCTCCTCCACCAAACCGAATTGGAGGAGGACTCCTCGCCCTTGTGCGCCGTCGACCAACCCTAGGGGTTTTCCCCTAGGGCGCCACCCCTCCCTCCCACCTATATATATATATATATAGTGGAGAGGAGAGACGCTAGCCGCACCACAAGCCACGACGCATCCCCTCTGCCTCCACTACTTCGTGATACCCCGTAGGCTAGTTCGGCAGTGCACGGCGTAGCCCTGCTGGATCAGCTCCTCCAATATCACCGCCACGACGTCTTGCTGTCGGGGAATTCATCTACTTCTTCGCCACTCGCTCTTGCTGGATCAAGAAGGCGGAGATCGTCATCGAGCTGTACGTGTGCTGGACACGGAGGTCCATTCGGCGCTGGATCGTGATTGGATCGCAGGTCGGTTTGCAATTTGGATCGCGATGACATTCGACTACATCGATCATGTTTCTTAACGCTTCCCGCTTAGCGATCTACAAGGGTATGTGGATCTGATCTCTCCTCTCGTAGATGGTCATTACCATGGATAGATCTTACGTGTACATAGGAAATTTTTTGTTTGCCATGCAACGTTCCCCAACAGTCAGATCCTCTTTCGAGTTTCTTCATCATCATTGCGACGTCGTTTGGGTTAGCACCCAATCCAGAAGATTGACTCACCATTCCTGAGAAATCCTAGCTCGTTCGATCTTGATTCGTTGGGCGAGAGAGAAAAAAAAATCCTCTTTTGATCTGTGGAGCCAAGGTCGGGCGCTGATGCAAAGATCTTCCCGTAAATAGCCCGTGCACTTCACCAAAGGAAAATTGTGGGGTAGTAGAGGTCTCAACGATGAAGTCGTAGCGCCGAGCGGATGATAAACCCAAACGAGTGGGGAACTTTAAATGACGCGGCATTAGATACCAGTATCAACCACCACCACTACTGTTCCCGCAGAAAAAAAACACCACCAGTGGCTAGAGCTTTGCTACACCTACGTAAAACTACTTAAGAAAGTTGCGTAAGTGCTGATTTGGCCTAATCTGGTTGGAGGAGAAAAAGAGATTTGCTACACCTACGTAAAAAAGCTACATAAAGTTACGTATGAGCCGACCTGGCTTAATTGGATTGGAGAAGAAAAAGGTACAGGCCCATCCTACTCCCCCTATCCATATATATAAGGCCTAATGCGTTTTTTGAGGCTAACTTTGATCATATGTTATAACAACAATATATGCCATGCAAGTTACACAAAGCATATTTTTAAATCCGTACGTTAAAGGACCTTTCAATGATATAATTTTCACATTATACATTTCATATACTATTAATCTTATCAATAGTCAAAGACAAACTCGAAAAATGCATTAGACCCTATATATATGGATGGAGGGAGTATGAAATTCAGGGAGGAACGATTGGTTGAGAAACAAGAAAATGTAGCTTTACATTAATCAGTTACGTAGGTGAACCGTTTTTGAGAGAAAAAAGTCTGGGGGGGGGGGGCGAAAATGCTAGACCTACTAAAGCCTACATAAGTTTACTAAACCTTCCGACTAATCTAAACATGCCCCCCTCTAATTTTCAAGGGTGGGTGGGCCTCGTCCTCCTCTTAATCCAATCAGTTATTGCTAAGTCAGACTATCACGTAAACGTACGTAAACATTTACGTAGATGTAGCATTGCTCGGGGGATGATTAGTTGGGAAGGTTACGTAGATGTAGCATTGCTCGGGGGATGATTAGTTGGGAAGGAAAGAAACGTAAGTTTAAGTAACAGATTAGTACCATTTTTTGCTAGTGGCTAACACCTAAATTGCAAGAAAGATTTTTCAAAAACGTTGCCTACAATATGTGTCGTGTAGGGTCATTCAGTTCTTGGGCCTGTACTGTACGTAATGCCGCCGTCCGGACAGAAGCCCTGTGGATGCATGCAGTAACTGCCTGGTGAGAGTCCAACGCCACGTTCTCCATCTCCATCCGCGCGCGAGCGATTCCGGGTTGACCTAACCGCCAATGGGCAATCGGTTGAGTCCGCCATGCATGCACGCTCCCTGGACCCTATCAGTTTTACCACTTCTCGGCACTACTCGATCAACGCAGGATACCCCTATAAATTCCTCGTCCTCCTATCAATTCTCCTCCATCGCTCTGCGCGCCGATAGGACACACTACACATACATCACCACTTCCTCTTCTTCTTCGGAGATCATCGGCGGTGAAGAACCCGCTGAGAGCCCCCGCTGCTTGGTTTTGATACGATCGATATGGCGCCGGCAGCAGCGTCTCTGGTGATCTGTCTCTCGGTGCTCGTCTTCCTCTGCCCGACGTCGTCGGCGGCGGCGCCGCTCGGGAAGCGGTACAGGGTCGGCGGCCCTGAAGGGTGGCGCGTGCCCCCGCAGCAGGACAAGGAGAAGTTCTACGTCAAGTGGGCGTCCGCCATAACCTTCTTCGTCGAGGACTCCATCGGTAAGCAATCAAAATCAACTTAATCTTCTTCGTTGGTCTTCCTTTCCAGCTGGGCACCGAACCAACTCAATCTTTCCGTCGTGAACGCGAATGGACATGCGTGCATGCAGAGTTCGTGTACAAGAACGACTCGGTGATCAAGGTGAGCAAGGCTGGATACTACCACTGCAACGAGACGGCGGGCGTCGGCACCGGCGCCGTGCCGAGGGACGGCAGCACGCTCTTCCTCCTCGACGCGCCAGGCTTCGCCTACTTCGCCAGCGCCGACATCGGGCACTGCAACGCTGGCGAGAGGCTGATAATTAACGTCTTGGCCGCCGAGCCGCCGGCGCCGGCATCAGCATCGTCGCCGGCACAGGCCCCGAAGGCGCGATCTTCTTCACGACCGCCGACATCCTCGTTCGCTCCCGCGCCAGGGCCGGCACCATCGATGGAGTATTCATCCGCCGCGGGCGGGCCAGTCGTGGCGTCCCTCGCGCTCGCCATGGCACTAGCTGCAGCGTTGGTCATGGCCTGCTTTATTTGAGCAAACCTAAGTAGGTTACGTGATTTATTGGCCAGTTAGTGTGTGATGTGAGTGTGACAATCAAGGACAACGATCTAGTATCACCGTATTAGTTTTCATGTATCGGGTACTGTCTTCTCATGTGGCAATAAAAACAGCTATTCGATATTTTTTTCACTATACATATACTGTACTTGTGTCTCTGCTCGATTAAGAAACTAAATGCGGCCTTGAATTCAAGTTACAGAACAAATCAATGTATAATTACAACTTTAGTGATGAACAACTGATATATGACGTGAATAGAATACAAATATATAGGGGGGCAACAGCGCGACCCAATCAAGCGACCTCGGGAAAACGTCAGTTACGCACGCTGAGCGCGAGTCTGCCTGCTTACCTCGTTCTTAGCATCCGTGGACCACGATGCTCGGGCTATCAGATCTTCAAGCATAAAAAGGAAAAAATACCCAAACGAATCTTTACGTAAAATCAATGATATAAAACTTAGATGTGCAATATTTATCTCACATCTAGATGTGTTTTATCAAAACCGTTCTATAAAAAAAATCTTTATGCACGGCGCGTCTCAAATGTGGGTGGGCTGGGTTGTCGGCTCTTTGATTTATCTATACCACCGCTCGAGGTACCACCTCCACCTTCGAGCGATCTTAGTTAATGCCTGCAAACGTCAAACGATCACCATGGCACCCACTAGCAACAGTTGGGCCGGTCCAGTATTAATTCCTCATTGTTTTTTCGTTCACTATGCTGCTACAACTTTTCTTCGGTTTTCTATTATGGTTTTTTTCTAACTTTTGTTCTTTGTCTTTTTTTCTTTTCACTTTTTATAGTACATGGTGAATAATTTTTTAGTATATGGTGAACAATTATTTAATAGACGAAGAACATTATTTGAATACACATTAAACCTTTTTTAAATACACATTAAACTTTTTAATATATGATGCATTTGTTTTTGTTAATGGTGATCTTTTTTTAAATACACATTGAGCATTTTCTAATATGTATGGTGAAATGTTTTTACAATGCGCTGAATATATTTTAATGTACACTGAACGCTTTAAAACTCATAGTGAACATTTTTTAAATATATGTTTATTACTTCAAATAAGGTTTTAAATATTTAGCTCCATAAGAAACGACTGTCTTTTTTTAGAAAATCTAACTAAAAATGAAGAGGAAAAAACCAAAATATCGATCACCAACGCCCCCATTTTGTTTTCAGGCATAGCCTCTCCTATTGGGCGTCAATGGGCATCCAACAGGAAGTCTCCCCACATTCCTCCTCCATCTAGATGGACCTGGCATATTATTTTTATGAAGAGCACATTTATTAATTTAAAATGTAGCATCAAATTAATATACTTCATAATGAGTGACATCTAGACTCTGCACAACTAGAATGCACACAATCAATATGAATAGTCTGACAAAGTATGAAAAAAGACATAGTGGCTATAGCAAAGTTATATTAGACTAAAACTATATCTATGCCGAAAAGGATGGAGGACTAATCGAGAGACTATGCTGATACTCATGTTGGGTCAAAGCCTCCCCGACAAACCCTTCAATACAAACCATCGTGAACATAGTTGGTTCTTTATCCGATGAAGCATATATAGAGCATGTATATATGAAGCCAGTACGTACATGAGTACATAACCTATACGGGTGAAGAACTTTTGTCATTAAAAACAATATCGTTTCAACATAGCCAAAGCGATCATAGTAACGAACCCGTATGAGCGGGGGGTTTTCTGTGCTTGTTTTTTTTTTGGCGTTTCTTTACTTCTTTTTCTTGTTTATTTTTTCTAGGTTTTCTTCGTGCTTTCTTTTCTTGTGTAGGGAGGACAATGAGATTGATGGATCGAGCAATGCAGGAAAGACTGACACTCCTATCATCCTCGCCTTTACAAATTGGAAACCAGATTTGTTTGTATCTACATGTACCTTTTTTTTTTTGCGGGGAGTATCTATATGTACATTAATGTTGCTGATGTATATCTGGTTTCTGCTGGAAAAAGAATGAAGTTTAGACTTTTAAAATTAAAGAAAACTAGAGGTACAGGACTCCCAAAATCCCAATAAATTACTCATGACTACAACTAGTCAATTTTCAATTCCACTTTTTGTTTCAGAAAAGCAGTGGGAAATTTATTGTACTGACGCTGAGCCCAGTTCGCTACCAATTCCAGTAGCTTTTAGAGGTTATTGATCCGGAAGGGCAACTAGGAAAAAACTCTTGGTCCTATGCTGAGCTGAGTTCAACTTCTGGAGACTCGGGAGAGCAAGAAGAGCTGGGGTCAACTTCTGAAAAGGCAGAGGAACAAGGGAGAAGTGAGCTATTGGTAATTCTTTATGCACTGGGCTTTGACTGGACCCAGACTAGATGCAGTTGCACTAACCTCCTAAAATGGCCTCGTTAATGGGAATGCTATAGTGAGGTTTATGTGTAACTTTAGATTTATACCCGACAGTGCTACTAGTTGTATACTGCTGCATTGGGCTGACCTGAACCTACCTATGGTGTGTGTTTCCAACCATCCTGTGACATCCTCCTGTGTTCAGAGTTCTGGCTGCTTGCACTTTGGTCAACCCTCACTTTTGCACATTTTTTGGTAGTCTCCAGCTGACAATAAGACATTACACACAAGACATACTATTATGGAGCACCCAGCCTCGAGCGCTCGAGTTCCTTGAAGAAAAGACCAGGTTTGCGTTCTGTTACAAATATGCTCTTGTGGCATGCCGGAGATGTGATGAGACGAGATGCTTATGGTTTTGCTCGATTTGATGTTCCGTTGTGCCAGGGAGCACAGCCCAACGCGGTGATCTGCTTCATATGACCGCTCATCCTGCCTGGCTGACGGACTGAGTGCTACAGCCAGCCAGTGCTCTTCAAGGTTGATGGTCCTTCTAAGTTCATCACTACAGGTCTACAGACTACAGCCTCCAGTTGTTTGTATCATTCTGACCAGAGTTATCTTTGCTTGTGTGCGTGCCTGTGTGGTGATGCGGTGAGCGTTCGTTGATCGGTGTCACGTGAAGAAGCCAAAGTCGCTCTGCTGCCTTCCAAACGTTAGGGTGATCAACAGTTCACCTCCAAAGAGGCCATTTCTTCCAACTGTGCCACTTCCCTTTAGTTCGTTGCTTTGCTTTGCGCACCTTGCAGTAGAATTTGTACAAAAGATTTCAGAAGCAATCTTTTAACCGGTTGTAAAAGATGTGTAGATATTGTCAGGTTCGCCCATACTTTTCCGAACCAAACCAATACGTTCTGCGACCTCTGTTTCTTCTTCCTTGCCCAGCAAATGTGGGCTGACCAATGTAGCATAAAATGAGAATTCCTGAGAGGAACATGGAGGGTGGCCCTGTACACATGACCTTCATGTCTGTTCTTCCAACCGGGTGCTTTGGAATTTATTTACTTCTTTGCTCTGTTTTCAGGTTGTGATATAATAGCAGTTCAGATGTGCAGAGAGGCAGAGCCTATGGTGAATTTAGGGGGTGCTGTTCTGGATTTGTATGGCAGCAACAGAGAGCACATTGTAGACTGTTACAGTCTTCATGAGTAAACAATTAAGTTACTCTGTTTTTCTTGTATTGCCCTCATGAGTACAGTACATCCGGTGATTCAACTGGGTGAGCTACTGCTCCTCGCAGTAAAACCTGAATTCTTCATTTGCCAGGAGTCGCACCAATGCTCCGGCTCAGCAAGTAAGCATACGTCAAGGCCAAGACCGAGAAGTTCTTAGATTACAAAGTAATGACAATAAAACAATAACTTACACCAACAATAAAATCAGGTGAGGCATCTGCCATGCAACTATCCTCGACGCAGAAATAAATATGCGAATGTCAAAGATATTTTCCACTCTGTTTCCACATTCCTGAAAAGGTGCTATCATCCTTTCTATACACAGAATATGAAAATAAAAGAGTGGGGCGTTTTGGAGTTCGGGCTCCATGGAGCCCTATTTTTGAAAACCCCAAAATTCATCAAAATTCATATTTTTACATTTCAAAAAAAAATCTGAAAATAAATATGGATATACATGAAGGCATAACACACATGTGTATAAATGTTTAGAACAAAATACGTTGAAACGAGGTCTGTGCAAAATTGAATATGTGGCATTTTAACAAATGATATTATTCATCTCAAAAGTCCATGAATTTGTTTTTTTTTTGCACAGATCGCATCTTAAGGTATTTCATCCTGAATTTTTACACACATATACATTTCATCCTTGTGTACTTGCATATTTTTTTTAGATTTTTTAAAACAGAAATTTTGAATTTTGAATTTTTCAAAAAGAAAGGGTGCCATGGAGCCCGAGCTTCAAAAGGCATTTTCAGAAATAAAACGAGTATAGAATTTCATTGACTTCTTACAACTTTTTCGAATGTTGTGCCCCATAACTCCAGCAATCAATACAAATGACTGCACCAAGTAAAACAATGCACATAAGTATCCATAGAAACTGTTGATAATATGATGTGCCATATATATACCTTAAAAAGTAAACAAAGTGCGGATATTAGAATTGGAATGCTCTTTCTTGATTTATTTCTACCAAGAATTAGCATTGAAGAAAGCATGCTAAAAGCAAGTGCATATGTCTCCTTAGGTGCACTAAATTTGTCTGCAAATCATAATTAAACATAGAAATCTATGGGTATAATTTCTAGCTAGTTGCAACTTTGCAAATTTGGTAAGACCACTTCAATGAAATTTGAAAAAGAAACTTTTGTTCAAGTGGTTAAATAAATATTGAGGTTTTTCCGATCTCAACTTACAAAAGTAAATCATTATGATATAGTACCTGTGAACATATGTTAAACCAGGTATAGAACATGGATGCCATAAGGCTTGGTGTTACAATGTACTCAAGCCAACATGTGCATCAATCCAGTCACCAATTACTAATGAATTTTGCCCAATGAACTTTGCACTCTGAAGCTGGATAAGAGAAGTTGATCATGCTGCAATGGCGTTAACATTCTCGATATATGATACCATGTGCAATGGCGTTAACATAGCAGTCTTGTGCTGAAAAACCTAAACTTGATTTGTGCATTATAAAAAGCTCAAAAAAGTTGATCAAGCCCCAATGGATGAAGGTACTGCTTTGGCAACCTCGCTAACAAAGAAAATTATACGAAAGAAACTATTCACTTTCATTTGAAAGGATAGAAGTCATAAAATGAACAATAAATACATTTTCCAAAAAGAAACAATAAATAAATAAAGCTGATTCACCGAGATGCTTGAACGAATTTTAAAAGCTCCATTCTGTGAGATCAACTAACCATCCAGGTTACAACTTGAAGTGATAACACTACATACCTGCAAGCAAAATAATTATACAGCCCAGATCGGAGTAAGATGATCATCCCGGCCTGCAATCAACACATATGGAGTAGAATGTCAAAATAATGACATGGTGCAGATTTGCTCTTCCAAATTAAGTCATGAGCAATCTCATCTTTCACCACAAATGATCGATCCCAAATACTTTAAATTTTAAACTCCACCAAGCCCCATATCTTTCACTGTTTTAATCACCACATGGAAGTTTATATGTTTTTAGAAAAGGATGGAAGTTTATATGTGTACTCCATTAATCATCTCGCTAAATTAAAATTAGAAGGATGGATGCTTGGTCAAGGAGGATTAAGATGGCATTCGAGTCCAATCATTTGCTTCATTGCTTGATCTGGTCTTGATAAAGAAACAGAAGCAGCAAGAACAGGGCAAGCAAAGGGGAAAATCGATCTCTTTATCCTGGATTCCTACCTCTTGTTTAGGACTCCTGGAAGACATCTTAAAATGGCGGCACTAACAAATGGCTTTGAATGGCGGGATGTGCATCATTGTCTTTATTGTGTACAGGGGTGTTCAACTCAATGTCCTCAACTTGTGCAGAACCTGCTGATGGAAAACACAAAAGCAATTAATCTTCTATTAAGACATCTACAAGTGGACTGTCATCTCACGGGTTGGGTAAACCAGTGCGCACCTAGCTACCTAATTAGTATGGGTTGTTTGATCCAAATACGCAAGCAAGGCTAACAATGATTGGATAACCGTGCAGAGAAGAACGATAGCTGCTGCTACTACCGCTAAGACCAACCACGGATTTCTGAGATGGTTATGCCACAACCAGGCCATCAATCTATTTACGCGATTCTGATAATACTCTTCCATCATATGGCAAACTGATTTAAGATAGTGTGTACCATTCTGATCAAAGTCCACATTCTTACCCAGCTTACTGAAAAGAGTTGCCACTTCTTCATCGGTACGCATGTGGTGCAGGATTATTCCTTTGCGAGCAAGCAGTGCAACATCACATGGTGTACTAACAAGCTGGGAAACAAAAGCGATATAGGCAGTGACATCATTTCCAAACTGCGAGCATGTTTGCTCAAATGCAACCAAGTTCCTGAAGAGGCAAATGGTATTTTCATCAATAAGCAAACCCTTGTCAAAAGTTATGTCTAGAAGAGAAGGCGGATTATTTTTGTTGTGCTCTTTGCTCTTAAACTTAATTCCAGCTTCATGATATTGTTCTGCTCGTCGCCACCGATTCAGTGTCTCACAAGAACTTACATGACATGTCTGCTGATTGGTAGAGAAGTCTTCAAAAGAACTTCGTTTGAGATATGTGCGCCACAAAGTTGTGAGAGGATGCAACCATCTGTTTTTAATTTGAAAATGCTGCTCTGGTTGAATCCTTTGTTGAGGTCGGAAGTACATATGACACAACTGGAGCAAGTGATCGAATTCTTTTTGCCCATCAAATTTACGAGCAACTGTTGCGTACTTCTGAATATTGAGTTCTAAATATTTACAAATCTTATCAGTAAGTAGATCTGGATAATCTTCTCCCACAAGTAACCCATGAATTCTCTTCACAATGGAAAATGGTAGTTGGTTCTCAAGAAGAAGTAGGTCACGAAATACATGGCTGTGATGCCATTCAGAAATTGTGTCACATTTGAGTTGGTCAGGATCCTTCTGATCATAGCATTGTTTGCTTGTACTAATATGGTCAAGTTCCACAACTTCCGCTGAACATAAACTGGGTGTTGTCCCAGCAAGCAATCTCATACTTTCAGTACTTCTTGTTCCCTTATGTGATGCATGCTCCATAATCTCTTCCGGTTGTGGTACTACATTGTGTTCATTAAGACACCAATCTAAGCCGTCTGTTCCACTAAGATAAACAAGTATAAAGCATCCATCAAGCAGGATCATTCGCAGGAACATGTCACTTCCTAGAGAAACTTCCTCAGAATAGCAACTCCTTGCCTGCTTCTCTAGACTCTCCATCGCTGTTAGATAGACCTCCAACTTTTTTCTACAGTTCAGCTTAAGAACGTAATCTAAGCAGTTCCATTTTACTTTCTCCATAAACTGCAATGAAGCATTTCCATGGTAATAAGGCCCAATGGACAGAACTTTTGGTTCCTAAGATAACTTGTCAACTTGTTTAATATATTTTGGAACTTAAAAAGTATGCACAATTTTCTTCGTTGATCATGATCTTTGTAGATTAATCGATAGTAAGTTAGCTTCATTCCCATCAAATTCTCCAATTCGTCGATGTTCAGAATTTCTGCTCTAGTAATCTCACCTTGAGCCGTCATTTTAGCCAGAAACATGACATCAGTTGACGATAGCTAGCAGGAAGAAACGAGAATTCCCGTCCACTTTGGGCCATAGAACCCCTCGCGTCGCCCCCGCCCTGGGCAACTCGGGGGCTCCCAAGCCCTAGGCGCCGCCACCGCCGCTCTCTCATCCTCCCCTCCTCGCCGCCGCCGGGTGACACCGCCGGTAAAACACGTGTGGCAGACGGCGGCGGCGGGGGACTCCCTCTCCCGGCTCCCCTTCCTCCGCGGGCGGCGGATCTAGGTGGTTGACGGCAATGGCTTGTGGCGATCGCGATCGGGCGCGAGGGGGCAGGCCTCGGCGAGTGGTGGCGGGGAGTGGGGCGCACGGCGGCGGCCCGCGGCAGGCGGTGGCGGGCGCTGGGCTAGCGGCGGTGCTCCGGCGGGTGCAGGCGGTGCTGGCCCCTGTACGCGGTCGGTGGATCCCTCTTTGACCCGGACGGCGCGGGGGGTGGCGGCGGCTGCGGCGGCGGTCCTCGCTGGATGCTGGTGGCCATGGTGTTGCTTCTCGTCGACCCCGATCTACTCCGATCTGTAGCGGATCCGGCCCCAGATGGCTTCTCGCTGTTCTTGGGTGCTGGCCCTGCAGATCCGGTGGTTGGAAGGGTTCCGAGTCCCTTGGCCGGTGCGGCGGCCACTCCGAAGGCAACGCCTTTGGGTGTTGTTCCCCTTGTTGGAGGCTTTGGAGAGGATCCCCTTCCTTCCACCCCTCCCAGGAGCTCAGGTGAAAACCTCAGATCCCCTTGGTCCAAGCGACGACGACACCGCGGTGGCGTGTTCCTTCCTGAAGGCGTTGCTCGGGGGCTGCTCAAGCGATGGTGGAGGTGGCGGCGGTTCGTTGTCGGCGCATTTTGGCCTGCTACATCTTGGAGGCTGTGACGTCGGCGGCGCTCGTCTGGTGGAGCAACGACATTGTTGTTTGCGTCATCAGGCTCTGGATGCTCCGGGGGAAACCCTAGATCTGGGTCTTCCTGGATCGGACGATGATGGCGTTTTATCGCCCTCCCTCCTAGGGGCATCGTTTTGGAGCAAGTGTTGGCTGGAGGAATGGTGGAGCGGTGCTTCATCTCACACATTGATGGCGGCGGATATCGGCGACATGGCGTTGTGGGGACTCGGCGTCCGATGCGTGGAGATGGACTCGCGCAGGAGGAGGTAGCTATCTGGCGTCATGGTGACGTCAATGGCAGAGTGGCTACACAAGGTAGAAGCCTCAATATTTGCTCTGAAGACGGACCGGTGGAAGATGGTGGTGATAGCACACGAGTGCGTTAGATAGGTTTTGTGCCCTAGACCCGGTATGTGGCAGATGGCTTGACCGGATCTGTTGGGGCTTCCGACTTTTGATGTTAGGCTTAGGTAAGTGATCTGGGTATGTGGCCCAGCTAGCACCCCTTCATCATATGGATAGGAGTAGCGACAGATGTTGCGAAGATGGCGGATTAAGACATATTGTTGTAATACTTTGTAAGGTCCTCGAGAATAATCAATAAAATGGCCGCATGCATCTCCCTGATGCAGAGGCCGGGGGTCATCCTCCTTTTCTAAAAAAAAAGTCAGAATAAACATATAATAGATAAAAGGATTAAAAAAATATATCAAAGGTAACTTTTGGAAACATATTTCATAAACCTTGGCAGACCTAGTGCTACAAGCTTCCACACCTCGTGGGGTCGGGGAAGGATTATAAGAGACAAGCCTTACATGTGCACAGTGCAATGCAGAGAGGCCGCGACGATCCTAGAACCTCTTTGCAAAAGTGGGCAGTACTCGAATTCAGCATCTCAATGTAACAGAGGCTAACAATGAAAACCCTATGGAGTATTTGGTATTTTGTTGTACATTTAATAATCAATCAATGTGCTACGTCAATGACATACCAAAAAACCGCAATGCCCTAATCTATGAGTAAAATTACATTGAAAAAAATAATGCGCTATAGCGTATAGAGAATTTGCCCGCTAAATTGATCAGTGCACAGTGTCTCGTTAATAATACGCTATAACACGCTATAGGGCAATAAATATTTTGTACAGCATGCTTTTTTTTCCTTGAGAAAATATGAAAATATTGCATTATTCACGAGACCATGAATTATTATTATTCTCACTCGTTCGAATTCAATCTGGGCCTACCAGAAAGACCTAATTAATCTGAAAAATGAAAATGACTTATATTAATATTGATCGAGCACAGATAGGTGGAGAAATTTCATTACCTTCTTGCGGCGTCCGAATTCTCCAAAATAATCAATTGAGATCCAAGTTGGCCTGATTTTCTCATGCGGTGTTCAAACCAGCTTCCATTGCAACTCGGCGGTTGAGCTTCGTTCAAAAAATTGATGGGGCAGGAGGAAAGAATGGGAGAGGGCTAGGAAGCCACAAGTAAAAGAACTGCAAAAGCCATAGTCATAGACAGACCTCTCTGGACCGAAATTTAAGGTAGCACGACCATGGCGCGTCTGAATTATCATGAGCAAATTTTTCTTTCATGGAACCAGCCAACCTGCATGCAACCGTCTGCTCCTCCCGTCGATGCATGTCTATCACTTGCGATGCCCAATAAACGGTGATCAATATAGCTACATGCAGTGGTGCTCATTCGCACAGATCCCCATAAATATAGGATCTCTAATGTCGTCTTTTTTCAATTATCCTGCATTACATTTGTCTTTTTATCTAAACTAGCAAGATGGCCTTCGCAAATGCATGGGAAACAATAGTTTGTCGAGAGTGAGTGCGGAATAATTTTATAGTTGTATCATAGGAAACAATAGTTTCCGCATCCAAAATAAATGATATGTCAAAAGAAGTATCACCCGTGTGGAGCCATTTCTAATATTCGTATTTCTTGTCACATGCATGATCATTATGTCTAGCTTCTAGAACATGATACTAAATTAAATGACCATATGCATCGTTTGTACATAACAGTTTCAGTTTTTGCTATGGTTAGTAGTGCACAATAGATGTTGCTATTCGAGATGCACGGAGGTCTGGCGGAGGTCGGCATGCGGAGGACTGGGCGTGAGGCGCGGGTGAGGAGGCCTCCGTCGGATGCCTGGGGCTGGCGGCTTGGTGCGTCGGCGCCGGCCAGCCTAGAGGTCTCGCTGGCTCTGCTACCGCATGCGGGGGTTGCAGCGCAGCGGTGAGCGCGGGGCCAGATTTGGGCTCGGTGTCCGGGCGTGCTCCTTGGCGCAGGAGCTTGCGGCCATGGCGGCTGCTGCTTGATGGAGTCCATGCGGTTCGGATCTGGCCTTGCATCGCAAGATGGACAGTTTCTCCGCCCCGATTTACTGTTGTGGAGTCCAAGCGGTCCGGAGGAGGTGGCTGGTGGTTGGAGGGGCTGAGGGTGTGCCGGTCTTGGGCAGGTGGCCAGGGAGGGTCACCGCCGGCGGTTGGTGGTGCCCGGACTTGCTGGAGCAGGGAGGCTCTGGTCATGGTGGATTCACGGGGTGTAGGGGGCTATCTGGCTTCTACAGGCCCGACGTCGAGGAGGGTGGTGGCCCTGTGCAGCGTTGGCGTGCTCGCTGCATTGGGGGTGCACTGGTCCAGTGGAGGTACTTGTCGTGCTCGGCCAGCTGTGTGGGAGTGGTTGCTCCGGATGAAAGCCTAGTCGGTTCTCGCCGGCTGGCGGCGATGGCGCCCAAGGGTGTAGAAGTTAATCATGTTGTTTCTTTAGAATTAGGAAAGAAAGCCAAACCGAGTCCTAGTAGTATTAGGATTCCTAGTCCTAGTCTATTTTCATAGTCCCTTGTGGACGTGTATAAAAGACACCCTAGGGGTGTTGATTGTTACACCAGAAAAACGAAAAGCAATACAAAGCAAAGGCTCGACACGGGCCTTTAGCCATCAAATCCATCGATCAGTTTTTATTCGTGTCGCTAGTTACGCAAGTTCCGTCAAGTAGCCGGCCGAAGCAAGAATCGCGTAGGCACGCGTGTACAGCTGCATACACACGTTCAAAAGCCAACAATTGGTATCTAGAGCCTCGGCGATCTACGATCTACGATGACGGCAGCGACGCTGAGTCAGTCAAGTCCGGCAGCGTCGGTGACAAGGCGAACAAGAACGGCGACAAGGTGAAGAAGGACGTCAAGTCAGCAACCAGTGGTGGAGGAACGAGCGGCGCCAACGTCCAGGCGCATCGCAACATCCCCATCCAGTACCCGATGCTCACTGACGCCAACTACGGCGTGTGGGCGGTGAAGATGAAGATTATTCTTCGATCCCTTCGAGTGTGGGAGGCCATCACGGACGACGACGTCGACGAGGAGCGCGACGAAGGTGCCATGGCCGCCATAGCCCAGTCTGTGCCGGATTCCGTGCTGATGACATTGGCGGAGTTCGAGACGGCAAGAGAGGTGTGGAACGCACTCAAGGAGATGAGGATCGGAGAAGATCGCGTCACCAAGGCAAGGGCACAAGTGTTGAAGCGCCAATTTCACAAGTTGCAGATGGAGGAAACTGAATCGGTGAATGACTACGCCATGCGTCTTACTACTTTGGTGGGAGATATCCGCGCGCTTGGTGCAAAGCTCGATGAGACCGAGATCGTGGAGAAGTTTTTCAGTTCAGTCACTGATAAATTCACGTACATCATCGGCACGCTCGAGCAGCTTTACGACATCGACGACATGACCATAACGGAGGCGATCGGACGATTGCGGACATGGGAAGAGAATGCTCGTGGCTGTCGGAAAGGCAAAGGAGGAGGTAGTGACCAACTCATGTACTCGCACGCAGATTGGGAGGCCCCAAGTAGCAAAGGAAGGCGTGATGGTGGCGAAGACTCAAGCAACACGAAGGGCGATGGACAAACCGGAAAAGGCAAAGGAAAAGGCAAACCACAAGGTCGTGGTAAGGCGGGCCAATCTAAAGAGCAGAAACCACGGAACTTGGACTTGTCCGAGGTCAAGTGCTATAACTGCAATAAGATGGGTCACTTTGCGAAGGATTGTCCAAAGCCTAACAAGCGGGAAATCAAGGCAAATTTGGCAAAGCAGGAAGACGAAGGTCCAGGTCTTCTGATGGCCGAAGTTTGTGATCTCGCTGAAACGATGGTTGTGAAACCAAGCCGGAAGGTGCTACTTCATGAGGAAAAAGTGACACCAAAGTTATCCGGTGATCAGAACGTGTCGTGGTATCTCGACACGGGTGCCAGTAACCACATGACGGGGTGCAAGGAGAAATTCCTCGAGCTGGAATACGATGTTGAAGGCTCGGTCAAGTTCGGTGATGGTTCAGCTGTGGAGATTTGCGAGCAAGGATCTGTCCTCTTTGAGGGTCTCACAGGCGAACATCGCATACTCACCGGAGTGTACTACATCCCACGGCTGCGCAACAACATCATCTCTATTGGGAAGCTTGACGAGAATGGATGCAAGGTGAATATAGAGAGCGGAGTGATGACGATCTTCGACAACCTCCGAAACGTGCTAGCTCGTGTTAATCGCACACGGAATAGGCTCTATATGCTCAACCTTGATCAATCTCAACCGGAGTGTTGGCTCGCCAAGAGTGATGATGATTCGTGGTTATGGCATGCTAGATTTGGACATGTTAACTTCTACGCCTTGAAGAAGATGTCAAAGATGGAGATGGTATCCGGGATGCCAGTTATCGACCATGTTGATCGAGTATGTGACGGATGCTTGGTTGGAAAACAGCACCGCAGGCCGTTCCCTGCTCAGTCTACCTATCGTGCAAGTGATGCACTCGAGCTGCTCCATGGTGATCTATGTGGCCCTATCACCCCGGCAACTCACGGAGGAAAGAAGTACTTCTTCCTTGTGGTAGATGACTACTCGAGATATATGTGGGTCGTTCTCCTACGGTCTAAAGATGAGGCGTTTGAAGCGTTCAAGAAGCTGAAGGCTGCAACAGAGATGGAACACAAGCTGAAGGTTCGCGCTCTACGGACATATCGCGGCGGAGAGTTTACGTCGAATGAGTTGAACGACTACTACGAGAAGATTGGCATAAAGAGGTTCCTCACGGCACCTTACACGCCGCAGCAGAATGGGGTCGTTGAAAGGCGCAATCGAACCGTCGTTGACATGGCAAGGAGTTTACTCAAGAGCAAGAACCTGCCGGGGACTTTTTGGGGAGAAGCTGTCTCGACGGCGGTCTATCTTCTCAACCGGACTCCAACGAAGGCGGTGATCGGCAAGACTCCGTATAAAGCAATTTACGGACGTAAGCCGAATGTGTCTCATCTACGGACATTCGGGTGCGTGGCACATGTGAAGACGGCGGAGCCGCACCTCTCAAAGCTTGCCGATCGTAGCACCAAGATGGTGTTCATCGGATACGAGAGCAGTTCTGGCACCAAGGCATACCGTTTCTACGATCCACAAACCAAGCGTCTACGGATTTCACGCGACGCCATGTTTGAAGAAAACCAAGCGTGGAATTGGAGCGCCGCAGCCGACGATGCTCCAAACAGTAACATATTTGCAGTTGAATTTCCAACTGATGATGATGCAGGGGAGGATGTCCAGGTGGTTGGCAAGACGCCCAACCAAGGTGACCACAATGATAGTGATCATCATGGTGCCGACACCGACGACGACGCGCATAGGTCGCAAGGAGATAGAGACAACGCCGCGCAGGACACAGGCGGAGATCTCGACGACAACATCGACAACGAGGCGCATAGTGACGACGACAATCAAGATGATGGTCACGGTCACGACGACTACGCCGACGACACGAATGTCGATGACACACCGGGGTCTCAGCCGTCTTCCTCAAGTGCATCAACACCGACACAATTTGTGTCGCCTCCTTCGCAAGCCACAACGGACTCCTCAGGGCCTCGTCGCTATAAGACCCTCAAGAAAGTCTACAAGTACACAAAGCCAGCTACCTCGAGTACTCTGGACTATGTCTGTTCGGAGTTGAGGAGCCGGCGAACTTCGTAGAGGCGAGCAAAAGTCCTAGCTGGACGCACACCATGGATGAGGAGATGAAGGCAATTGAGAGCAATGGCACGTGGACTTTGGTAACCCGACCTCCAAACCAAAAGACGGTAGGTTTGAAGTGGGTTTACAAGTTAAAGAAGGATACGGAGGGTGCCATTGTGAAGTACAAGGCAAGACTCGTTGCAAAGGGCTACGTTCAACGTCAAGGAGTTGACTATGATGAGGTGTTTGCACCGGTTGCTCGAATCGAGACGGTGAGAGTGCTCCTAGCTTTGGCAGCACAAGAGGATTGGAAGGTTCATCATATGGATGTTAAATCCGCTTTCCTCAACGGCGATCTCACAGAAGAAGTGTACGTGGAACAACCCCTCGGCTACGAGAAGAAAGGCAAAAAAGGGAAAGTTTACAAGCTCAAGAAGGCACTTTACGGGTTGAAGCAAGCGCCAAGAGCTTGGAACTCAAAGTTAGACCGAAGTCTGGTCTCGCTCGGGTTCAAGAGATGTCCCCTCGAGCACGCAGTCTATACAAAGAACTCCAAAGGCTCAAACCTGCTAGTTGGAGTTTATGTCGACGATCTGACTATCATCGGAGATAGCGTACAAGAAATTGAACGTTTCAAGGCGCAAATGAAGAACAAGTTTAGCATGAGTGATCTGGGATTACTCAGCTATTACTTGGGCATCGAAGTGAAGCAAAGCTCCGGAGAGATTTCCCTATGTCAATCGGCTTATGCGGTCAAGTTATTGGAAAAGTGTGGCATGTCCGATTGCTACGAGACACAAGTTCCAATGGACCAACGTCACAAGTTGAGCAAGCGTAGCTCAAATCCGCCGGTGGACACCACAATGTATCGAAGCGTTGTGGGCAGCCTAAGATATTTGGTGCATACCGACCTGACTTGGCTTATTCAGTCGGGATCGTGAGTCGTTTCATGGAGAATCCGACAACCGAGCACATGAGCGCGGTCAATCAAATCTTGCGCTATGTGAAAGGCACCATTAATATTGGTTGCACGTACAGAAAGGGAAAGGAAGGATTGATCCTTCGTGGATATTCAGATAGTGACATGGCAGGTGATGTTGATGACCGAAAGAGCACAACGGGCATGATTTTCTACCTTGGCCCGAATCCGATTAGCTGGAATTCTCAGAAGCAAAAGGTGGTGGCACTGTCTTCATGTGAGGCAGAATACATAGCGGCAAGCACGGCGGCTTGTCAAGCAGTGTGGCTGAGAAGACTCCTAGCTATTCTTGCAAAGCGGGAGGTGCAAAAGGTGTCACTGAAGATCGATAACCAAGCTGCAATCTCGTTGTGCAAAAATCCGGTTCATCACGAAAGGAGCAAGCACATAGATACCTGGTTCCACCATATCCGGAAGTGCATTGAAGAAGGGTTGATCGAGGTTCAACATGTGAACACGAAAGACCAACTTGCCGATATTTTCACCAAGTCCCTCGGTCGACAGAAGTTCATCGAGATGAGGAGGAAAGTCGGAGTGCAAGAAGTGAAGTCAAGCAACAAGATTAAGGAGGTGAATGTAGAAGTTAATCATGTTGTTTCTTTAGCATTAGGAAAGAAAGCCAAACCGAGTCCTAGTAGTATTAGGATTCCTAGTCCTAGTCTATTTTCATAGTCCCTTGTGGACGTGTATAAAAGACACCCTAGGGGTGTTGATTGTTACACCAGAAAAACGAAAAGCAATACAAAGCAAAGGCTCGACACGGGCCTTTAGCCATCAAATCCATCGATCAGTTTTTATTCGTGTCGCTAGTTACGCAAGTTCCGTCAAGTAGCCGGCCGAAGCAAGAATCGCGTAGGCACGCGTGTACAGCTGCATACACACGTTCAAAAGCCAACAAAGGGCGTGATTATCCTTTTTGGAGGTGTCGTCGGTATCCACACAACCTCTACTCCCGGATCAGGATCTTCGGGGAAAGCCAAGATCCTGTTGCAGGGTTGGACTGTGGCGTCATCTTCAATGTCGTTTCCCCTCTTTAAGGCACCGTCTTGAAGATCTGGATCCCATTGGTGCTTCCTACTAGCTGAACGTGCACGGTGGCTTCTGTGGCAACGATGACGAGGGTGAGCGAGGTCGGAGGCGTGGCATTGGTCGTGGTAGTCGGCCCTTCTCCGGCGTGTTCATGGGATTGCCTCGGCTGTTTTGTTGTTGTGAAGTCGAAGCTACGCTCGTGAAGCCCCGAGTGGTGTACGATGACGTGCGACAGGTGGTCCATTCGGCGATCTTCTGCGACGCAAACCTTGCCTGGTTCTCCGTAGTTCTCCGTCGTTGTCGGAACTGTGTTGCCTTGTCGTGGGTGGATGGCGTTC
Organism: Hordeum vulgare subsp. vulgare; assembly: GCF_904849725.1. NCBI lineage: Eukaryota > Viridiplantae > Streptophyta > Magnoliopsida > Poales > Poaceae > Hordeum > Hordeum vulgare. The sequence continues at coordinate 585,144,011 of NC_058520.1, read as the reverse complement.
CGCCTTGAGGGTATAGTGTCGTTCTGCAGCTAGTAGGGCTGTTGTTTTCTTTTTCTTTGATCTTTGGATCTTCACCATGTTCTTCTTCCCCTGCTTTCTGCTAAATCTGAATCAAGCCAGCAATTTGCTGGATCTTTTTTTAGAAAAAAGTCTTCTCTATTTATGTTTGGTGCATCATCTTCCGTACGTCGCTCTGGTCTACCAGACTTCTCACCACACACTGAAGATAATGTGTTCTCTAATTGGTGGTTGAGAATCAATCATTTGTCTCCAGGTATCTTCACACGGGGGGCTTAACTCTCTTATCAGTTTTCGGCCCTGGATGTTGTGGAAGCATGCGAATGATTGTTTGTTTGATGGAGCCGCGCCGATCGAGTGTCCAGCTATTCTTAGTAGGATTTGGGAGGAAGGACACCTCTGGTGCTTGGTGCAGCCTTTTGCTGCTACCACCTGATGATCGTGTTTTCAAGTTCTTGGGTCTTCCTTGTAAATATTCTTCTCCTTCTTAATGCAATGAAACACAGTTTTCATGCGTATGCGAGGAAAACACATCAGATTAGCTCATGGAATTGGTCCAGCAAGCCATGGGCTAGCCGGCTTTGTGAGATCCAATCAATATGCGAAGTTAATAATCAGATTTTTAGTTACTTTTTTTTTGTAAAAAAGTATATATATTTTGTAATCCAAATAAAAATCTGGGCTCACTTGATTAATGACCAGATGATGATCAGATGATCTTTCAAATGAATAGGAAAATGTTTTTTCTTAACATAGTACACGTTTCTGGCATGTAGGCCAACTAAATGTAACGACTTTCTTTTTTACTTTATGCACATCTTCTTCTTTTTTTACCATGGTACCCTATCTTCTTCTTCTCATTTACTTCATCATTACCAAATATGTGAGACTCTTCCTTCATTCTAGAACATGTGATGTTTTAGATAAACTAGATTATATCCAAATCAATGCAACTTTGAGCATTTGCTATACATATATATGGCTACAATAGAAATAAATTTAGTTCGAACTAAAATTTATTGATATTGTTTCATTTTGTTATGGTTCAAGAAAATATTTACATATTGATAATAAAAGTTAGAAAAGTTTTGCCACAATTAATATTTGAAACTACGGCTGTATTTTTAATCCGTTTTTTTTTACTCGATTCCACTACTTCCATACTCCCGCTCACATGTATATGTCCTGTCATGTGTCCTCATTGTGCTTGAATGGGCAACATAGTTTCAACATCTTAATGAGTGGAAGGTCTTAATTAGAATATGATAGACCCACAACAACCGACACAAATGTGTTCTTGATTTCCCTGTTACAAACTCTCTTTTCTTTTTCTTCTTTTGTGAGAAACTTCCAACCTATTTACCTTCAATCATGACAATAAAAAGAACACCAGACGTGATAAAAACTACAACTAGTCTCATAGACCATCTAGCGACGAATACAAGCACTGGATCGAGCCGAAGGCACGTCACCATCATCGCCCCTCCCTCACTGAAACGGGGCAAACATTGTTCTTCTAAACAGTCGGAAAGTTATTGTGCTAAGCCCCTATAGGACCAATACACCAGAGCAGCAACCATCACCGATGAAGAAAGTCGTATATTGAAAGGATCAAACCTGTAAACACCCAAACGAAAACGAACAAAGACCAGATCCAAACAGGTCCAACATCGACTGAATCTCGTGAAATCCGACGGAGACATACGTTCACACGCCCTTTGATGACACGAAAACGAGGATAGAAAGATATTATTCCTACCGAGAGACATCACCGCCGCGACATAGCCCCAACCAAGATGTTAAACCTAACAAGAACGAGAACAGGGTCCCTCCCGCCGGCGAGGGGCGAGGTCCTCCGCACCTCCATGGTCCAAAGGACTTCCGAGATGGGGCGGGCCGGCTGCAGCGCCGAAGGCAGGAGGAGGAAAGTGTGGGATCTTTTTTTGTGGAGACCCTGTTACAAACTCAATAGCCTAATATATTTTTACAAAAGGTTACACTCACTGACTGAGATGAATTTTTCTTTTCATGTCTGTTGTGATCCATAAATTTGCTTTCTTAAGATTTCTATTTCTACAAATATAAGATCAAACAGCCTCCAAGGAGCTGTTCTAATGATTAATCTCTACCATGTTTTGAATTTCTTTTGAATAAAGGAGATCCACGGATTTGAATTGTGGATACTAAGGAGAGAAGTCGTGACTTTATTCTTCTCATAGCTAACGGATATGTTGGTTGAAATTTCGGTTGTCTAGTATTGATGGATTTGAACCGTTGGATTTATGTGTTGAGCGTCCTATATTTACTCGTTCCTACCATAGAAGACCTCGCGAGGTCAATTTACTTGTGCAGTCACACTCACATGCCAGCCCCAAGAATCAGCGCAGAGCCGATCGATCGACCAGCTGTAACATCTTACCAAAAGTATATATAAAAACTGGTGGAACTTGATGAGTTCAACTGATAGATTCACGGGCCTGAAACTTTAAATATTTAACTTTTTTTGAACATTTTTGACTATTGCGCATTGAAGATTTGTAATATTCGTTGAATATTTTCTTAATATACAATAAACATTTTGGGAAATAAATATAAATATATGTGTTGAACAATTTTCTAATATGCATTGACCATCAGTAATATACTTTGAACAATTTTCAAAAATACATTGGACATTTGTGTAATATACCACTGAACGAATTTCAAAAATATAGGGAACACTTTATATTCATTGAACAATTTCTAATATACGATGAACATTTTATAATGAATGATGATGAACTTTTTTTTAATATACCATGAACGTTTTCTAAATATACAATGAACATTTTGGTAACACGCAATGAACTTTGTATGATATAGGAAAAAAGAAACAGTACAAAGAAAAAAAGAAATCATAAAAATTAATTAAAAAACGAAAGGAAAAAAGAACCAAAAAAGAAAAAATTAAATGAAAAAGATAAAGAACGGAAAAATGGAAGCAACAACGTGCAACACACGCTGTCATGAAACTGGGTCAGCCCACCCGCGGGCATTTCTTTGACGATTTGCCTCGATCCTTGTCATCCTTTGTCACCCCGACAGATCCCCATTTGAAAAATGACCCGAATGTTCGATTTAGACCGGAATTGCATAGTTCAACGTACAATTGACCGGGATTTTGATTTGGAGATTCGTTTCACTCTACCTCTATAAGTTTAGGGTTTAAAATGAATTTTTTTCCTTTGTCACCCCGACAATCCCCGTTTGGAAAATGACCCGAATGTTCAATTTAGACCGGAATTGCATAGTTCAACGTACAATTGACCGGGATTTTGATTTGGAGATTTGTTTCACCCTACCTCTGCAAGTTCAGGGTTTAAAATGTATTTTTTTGCTGCCAGGAATGGGACTCGTTTCTTCCAGGTCCGCAACATGCACCAACCGTCCACTGAAATGTTTCATCAATCACCTATGGCAAGCACTGCTGGCGCGGGAGTTCTTCATGCTGCCTCTAGAGGACAAGGAGCCGTACCCCATGGCTCTGACGACCAGAAGCGAAGCTCGACTGGCGCTCGCCCTCTTGCCGGCCTCATCAAAAAGCCCAAGCTATGGCCGACCACGCCGGCACGCTGGAGAGTGTCAGGGCGCTCTGCCAACGCCTCCTGGATGCACGCTGGAGAATGTCAGGGCGCTCTGCCAACGCCTCCGGATGCACGCAGCACAAGTGGTGCAGATGAACTTCTGCGCCTACGCACCATGGCCACGGACGCACAAGTGGTGCAGATGAACTTCTACGCCTACGCGCCATGGCCACGGACGAACCTGGTGCTGGGGCTCAGTGTGCACACCAACGGGAGTGTGATCACCATGCTCCAGCGCCTGGGTGGCCGCACGGGTCTGCAGGTGCTCAAGGACAGCGCTTGGGTGGTGCCCAGTGCCGCACGCCCTTGCCGCCTACCTCCTCAACTGAGGTGCTCACGGACGGCAGGTACAATACGGTCGAGCACCAGGCTGTGAGCAACGGCAAGCAAGACCAACAAAGAGCACTTTATTAATTCAAGAAAATGGATATGCCGCAAGAATAGCTTAAAGTCAGACCAACAAGGTATAAGATCCATGCCCCATTAATAATGGAACCAGGGTTTATAATCTAATCTAAAATTGCAAACAATTATGGCCCACCAAGGAAAGAACTGCAACCATAACAGCAAACTTGACATGAAATAAGCGAAAACACATCCAACCTACAGTTTAGCAATTTAGGCAAGCACACAAACACAGGAAAGTAACATCAAGTCATAGATAAGCTTAGACCATAGACAGCATCAGAAGCTCGCAAGCAAAAGGCACACAGGCAATGCACCGATCATTCTGGTGTCATGACCACATACTCCATGTCCAGCCACTAAGAGTGCTAGGTGCTGACCGGCCTAATGTTCGCTAGACAACGATCAAAATAAACTGCCATTGGCATAAATTGACCAGCCATCCTGTACATTTCAGATGCTGTTGACCATAATGGGGTAGGAGGCAGCACTTAAGAGGTATCCCCTTCGCATTCAGTACAGCGTTTAATCTAGGCGAACCTTGCCAACAAAATCCACGGTACCAAAAACCGAGCAGCCGCACAAAAAATTCCCCCAGATGTAGGCCATGTTCTAGAACCCCTTCCTGTATGTAATCTTGGTTATAGATGAATGTTAGCTGAAGTGCATTTCCTTTCTACTCCATGTAACTGCCAGAACTGTTGTCCACGCCGCTGTCAATTGTCAAGCGATTGCATCTGGCCAGCAGATCATCCTCCACAGTCTGATAGAATAAGGGGATGGTTAGTCGTAATCCAGAAAGGGGACAAACATTGAGTACCAAACGATGATGCGAGTGCAACTACCTTGTATGTTTGAAGCAAAAGTTGGCCACCAATCTGTTTCTCTCTTGCATAGCTGTCATACATTTGCATCAATGGAGCACTAACAACCTGCAACAGCAGTAGAGAGGCAGTCCAAGGATCAGAAAATATATAAGGAAAATATCACTTTGCATGATTCAAGCAGCTAAATTCAAGTGCAATCATAATCTCGTATTTTTGGCGTTTTACAAGCAGGGCTAAAATACTAGCAACCAAATGTCCAAACGCAGAGGACAGACAGATATTGGAAACCAAATATAAATCATCAAAAAACACAACAGCAGAGGCAATAGCAACCCTACATACTAGTACTGGAAGAAGACAAACACTTTCATGCTGAAAAGTGAAAACATTTGTTCTTTCTTAATTAAAGAGAACCTTCAAACAGAGTTCTGTGCTATCTCCCTCAGGAATATGCAGATAGCTCATCAATCTCATGGTTTCCTTCTCCATACAATCCTGGACCTAAAGATAACACATAAAAACAGTGGTAAGAAATTAAAAGAAAATTCACCAACTGGGAGACCCATTAGTTCCGATTAAATTACTGACCATGGCAAGGTAATCTTGTAGAGGGTACTGAACTATCCATTCAGAACTTTTCCTGGAGTAGTAAGCATATGTATCTTGGACAACAGCATTTCTCATGAAGGATTTGACTTCAGAGCGACATATGCCACGCATAATGACCATCAAGATGTCCATATCAACATTGCTTCCATCACGCTCTTGGCGAATCTGGATCAATCAATTATTATGCACAAGGAATGCTTTTAACAACAACGAAGCAAAATTAGCTATCTAAGAATTACCAAAGTCAGTAGAGCCTCTGATACTTCATGGCTAAAGAACGAAAAGACCTAGCAAAAGGGAAAATGCCACAAACATTAGGTACAAAAATGTGTAGGAAGCTTGCAATAAAGAACACGACGAATGGGGAAGCAAAATTATTACTAGCATAATACTTACTGTCGAGAAAAAAGAAGTGGCAGCAGTGTCTTCAAGACAAGGTAGCTTTCTTTGCTCAACAAAGCAACGGTCCAAATAGTTGAAGAAGCCAGATATACATTTAACCATGATACAATAGTTCGACCACATTTTCTCAAGCTGTCTCAAAAGGTAGTCATCTCTCTTGTGCATCAGATGGGGTAAAACCTAAGTAAATAAGAAGAAAAAAGTCAACACAGCGAGGAAGGATGCATATCTCTGATGGTAACAGTATCATTTGTTTAGCATCAAAAGCAAAGAAATACATGGAAATTATACTCCCTCCGTTCCTAAATATAAGTCTTTGAAGAGATTTTACTAGGGGTCTACATACAAAGCAAAATGAGTGAATCTACACTCTAAAGTATGTCTATATACATCCGTATATAGTCTACTAGTAAAATCTCTAGAAAGACTTATATTTAGGAACGGAGGGAGTATATGATATCACTGAAATTATATGTGCATACAAGAATGCACTTGCCCCCTTATTTATCAAACCTGCTGTGCTATAGTCTGAAAAGTGTAGCAGCAGCAATTTCAATAGTTTGTTATTTAGGGCTTTAGCTAAAAACAATCGCGAAGTGCTGTAAAATAGCTATGTCAATATCAACCTAAGGTTCTATATGGTTTTCGAATGCCAATTAATTAGTTCCAAGTTTAAATATACAACAAAAAATCCTACACAATATGACAAAGATGATCTGTTTTCACATTATCTGGTTTATAACTTCGTTCAAGATGACACAACACTATGATGCTAAACTTTTGGGAACGTTATGATACTATATGGACATAAGCACTCCAACAGAGAGATCTCCAGAACCAAGCCTAAATAGTTTTTCCAATGCTAGGTCAGCTAGATATGATCTAACGGAGGAAATGAAAACCAGTAGTTAAAAAAGATCTCATTTATTATTTCCTCACTCTTAAATGTGTTGATTGGTTAGAACTAAAGTCCAAAAATACTGACTCGGCAATAGAAATCTGTGAAATGGAATGAAAGGCCAACATAGTACCAGTGCACGAACAGATTCTGCAAGTGTAGTCCTGTAACCATTGTACATCTCTTCACAATAGCTGGTTGTCTGCACAGCCATTCTATAAGCACAGCTGGAAAAGTATATGCACATATCATGAGAAAGAAATTTAAATGGATCATTGCTAATAGTTAAGATACATATTACACGGTGATAATGATAGACTCATACTCATAGCAATTCATGTACTCAGCAACAGTAGGCCTTGTACCAGTGGAACCCTCCAAAATCTTTGAGCATGTCAAAATGCCCTGTTCCAGGACCTTCCAGCCATCCTCAAAGCTGAGGTGCGCATTCATTTTTACTGCTTTGCTCCTACAGTGAACTGAAGCAATGGAAATATCTGTAAGAGGAATTATTATTCTGCACATCCAACAATTATTTACAATATAAAGGCATCCAGAACACACATATTTTAGGTATAGATAATATCACCCACCTTAGTTGGATACACAAACTCAACAAAGGCCCACAATACCCTACAAACGATAGCCCTAATTTCACAAGTACACAAATGTTCCAGAAACCTTCATGCACCCATTTAGGAAACCAGGCCGCAACCTCTGCAAGTAGATTCACAACTTCTTATGCATTTCAACATTCAAGTCTGCCATATTGAACTATGAACATATGATTCAAAACAGAAAGCCTACTTATATCTGTAAAAAAGAAGACTCGGCCAACCAGGCACTAGCACTTGGCAGCATTGTTTGTACAAGAACGTCCAAGACACCAGGCACCACGTCGAATAAATCCTGGTAATGGGAGTCAAACCTTGGTGGGCAGTTTGGCGGGGTGATGCTCGAGCGCCCCCACCAACTGAGCAATACTCAGTTTTCAATAGAAAGCCTATTTATATCCAAAATAAGATGCACGTGTGTGGCTTAATACAATTATACGAGAACAAAATATTTATTATCTCAAAAAGAAGAGAATTTAACCAAAAAATCAGCATTCGCTGTTAATTTGTATTAACAGAGCAATACTAGGAGAGAACAGGGTCGACCCCCTTTTTCCCCTCAAGCACGCATCAAGAAGGCGCGAACAGGTTCAACCTAACAAGGCACGCGTCCAGAAGGCGCAAACAGGATCGATCTAATAAGGAAGCATTTGGCCTCAGTTAAATACCCCATCCTCAGCTCGCAGCAAGGAAAATACCAGGTTATTCCTATTTACAATTCAAGCCAGTTAGGGTTAGTCGGCACTAAGGAGAATTCAAACCTAGATGGATGAATCTCCCCTCCCCACTCCACCACTCCATACCAGTCCAGTAGAGCGGGCCAGCGGGGACGAACGGCGACCGCACGACACGAGAGAACCGCTCCCGTGCTTGGACGGAGGAGGCCTGAGAAGGGGAGAGGCCGCGCGGCGGCGAGGGTTCGGTGAGCCCGTCGGTCTCTCGCGGCGGCTAAAGGGAAAAAAACAACAACTAAACCCTACGGCAGCGGCGGCATTCAGCGAGGCAGCGACGGCGAGCAAGCAACGGGATTCGCAACAGGCCTCCGGGGGCGGACGCATTCGAGGACGGACCGGGCAGATGGATTCGGGTTCCCGACGCGCGGCGGAGCGAACGGGCTGCTCGGAACGGAGCACGGATCGATCGGATTTGGGAGCGCGGAATCGACCGGGAGGAACGCGGGGAGGGGAGGGGGAGGAGGAGGTTACCGACGAGGGGGGAGAGGATCGGGCGGTGCTCGCCGCCGCCGCCGTCTCGCCTGCCGTTCGCGGTAGGGGTGAGGAGGGCAGCCGACGGCGGATTGGGGGACGGGTTTCAGCTTTTTCGAGGGGTTTGGTTCTTTGGTGCGCTCCCACTTAATAACATCTGTGAAAAGTTAAGTTGTTTTCTTATCAAGAAAAGTTAAGTTGTTGATGGGCAAAAATACAGAATTCCATACGTCTCCACGAAAATGAATCTGGGGCAAAAGTGTGCGCTTATATGAAAAGATTAGTACTTCCTCCGCAACTAAATATAAGTTTTTTAAGATATTTTATTATGTGTCTACATATGGAGCAAAATGAGTGAATTTATACTCTAAAATATGTCTATATACATCCGTATGTAGTCCATTAGTGAAATCTCTACAAAGACTTATATTTAGGAACGGAGAGAGTACAACATAAATATGGTTGTGGATGGGTCCTTTAAATGAGAAACAAAACATCGTGTTTGGCGTCAAAGAGGGGTTATCGTATTTCTGTTGTTTAATAAACCGCTATAAAAATTTGGATTGCTTCGAATTCAACGGTTTGGTGCATGACGCACAGGCAGAAGCGTGTGAAAGGTACGTGTATTGGGCGCACTACGAGAGAGGCAACGGGAAAGATGGCATCTTTTAAATACAACGAAACTACTTTTTAATGTATTTCAATTAACCTTCCATGTTTTTCACTTAAAATTGTGGTGTTTCTTTAGTTTATACATGAAGCAATAAAATTCCTTTTTATATACAATTTCTTGAAGTAAACAAGCGCAATCCATCTATTTTGTCAAGTATAATATGGCGATTTTTTTTATAAGATGTGCAACCCTTTCCTAATGCTAACTTAAGTGTACTAGTAAATTTGCATTGTACAGCGCGTTCACCAAAAATATATAAATTTGATTAATACACAATGTTGTTATCTGACTCTAAGTTGTTTTTCCAAAAGTTAAGGCATCATTGTAGTCATACTATATTGTTTAATCTATTATGTGTTTTGATAGGCTATAAAATAAAAAGAAATCTAGCACAGGGTCGCCATGAATTTCTAGTAATCATTGTAGTTGTTGCCTATCTAGTACAAATTCAGAAGAATAAGAAATGCTCTGTGCATGTTCACCTTAATGTTCAGAACATTGTCGGGACAAAAATTTCCAAGGGACACCATCAGAACCCCCAAAGAAAAAAAAAGAAAAAATTATACAAATCTTGGATATGCTCACTATGTACCCATAGAAGCAACCAAAAAGACTTGAGTTAGATAAAAAATACAATAATTATCCATTCGGTCGCTTCTTCTTCCCTGAAGTCATCGACTCCGACCGGGAACAATGTGATCCTAAGGATACAGAGGCAGCCCAGCTTGGCATCTACTTGCTACCTTCATCCATGTACATGGGCACCGACGCCGTGCCTGGGATTTACAAAATCGGTATGCGAAGGGTGATCAAATATTAAACACCTTCCATTCGCATTTTTTAAGTGAAATGTACTCATCAAAGAGAAATTACTGGAAATTTGTATACACGATTCTGCACTTCTAGACATATGGCTGACGTATTTTGTCTCTACGCTTACAACTTTTTATGTAAAATGGAGAACTAATACTGATGAAACTCATAAAGATGAAATATACGCTTCTCAAGCTATAGTTCATGGGTTAGTACTACAATAAATATTAGGAAAAATAGAGCAGGCTTAGACTGATTATGTGGAATTGGACCAACATTTTCAACAGTAAAATGGGGTGATGATCCAAATGTATACTCACTGCAACTAAGGGAACACATACACACCCCGTGAAGAATGTCTACTGTACAAATGTTTGTGCACAACAATAGCTTTTTACATTAGTCTAGTAAGCTTGCACGTGCAACACACGTCTCAAACGTTGATCCAATGAGATTCACATATACGTGCAATAAAAAAATCTCTTACAAAAACGTCTTATATTATGGGATGCTACATGGAGATGCAATCATGCAATTGGTCTTGAATATTATGATGCAATCAATTCATAACTAAAAGCTGAGGAAACAAACAAGGGATAGTAGATCAAGTGATCAAACACATACTTCTTAGATGAGGTTGCTAACCAAATGCATATGTAAAGCTGCAAACAACATAGGCATTGATAATGTATTGTGAAAATCTTGACATTCCATCACATGTTGCAAATACTCAGAACACATCTGAATTAGTGCTAAAATGAAAGACAGATATCTCACATAAAAATAGCAATGGCATTGAACCAATATTGTGAAGTAAAATCTTAACACCAAAAGATCAAAGTGGCTTTTTTCACAATCAAAGGAGCTCAGCTCTCTTCCTCATGATTACTGTCAGTTTGCATCAAAACGCAAGTTGATTCGGAGTGGCAGTATGCCATAGCCTCTGTTCACTAACTTGCATGGGCAGCTTTGCACTCAGAAATTAGCCTTTAAAAATAAAAGACACCATAAGAGAAAAAAAAACTTGGCTCGACTCCTCAATTTCACACACGGGGCCCATAATATCTGATACGTTTTGTTTTGTTTAGTTCCACATCTTCACCAGCATCTGACAATTATATTGAATGGTAACATCAGGCCATTCTTCCTCCTTGACAGGTCGTGCATACCACATCCTTGAGAGCAGGTGTTTCAGCAACCAAAGAGTTTGGAATATTTGCATACATCTGAGAAGCTGCTATAATGAACTCGCACGCAGTACGTCTTGCACTTAACCCCATGGTCGCAGGAGCATTAGCACATGAGAATGCCACATAAATGTTAATTTTTGGTAATCCCAGGATCTGGATGTCTTCATCTCTCATTTAACCTTGTTTTGACAGGTATAACCTTCATATGGAGAGAGAAGGTCGCTTGAACCACATCGTTAACCCATTTTCTAAGATTTTAAGGGGCTTCACAACATAGTTTTTGACTACGGCTAGGAATCTATTTGCATGTATTACTGCATGTGAGAAACTGATGAAGAATGGATGTTCCTACTAAGAAGCTACAAGTTTTGTGTGTTCTGGAAACAATGGTAGTTTTTCAGGAACAAATACAGTAAGTTCCACCTTACATTGCTTTGTTTTAATTATCTCTGCTTATAGTGGTCTTAACAAATAATACTCAGTAGTAAGCACGAACAAATATGAAGAACTCGATTCACATTGAGTTACAATAATAAGTGCATATTGATAATTTAACAACATTTCTTATATTAAACTTAAAATGTAGAACCCACTAAAGAATCTTGTTCCAAATTACAGTCTGGCAAAAGCACTAAAACAAAGTTTGCTCCACTTGACATGGAACATGCAGAGAGGAGTGTGCTATGTAACAACAAAATCATTTTTATCGTGAATGTTACCTAGGAAATTTTCTTCCAAGTACTGCAGACCGGTCGAGATATCCGACAATCCTTGATGAACATCGGGAACATATCCGCTCATTCTAGTCCAGTTTTTGGCGATCAAAACCTATTTATCAAAAGAATGTTAACTGTAATAACATAAGATCTGCAAATGTGCCTGAATCAGTAGATTGTATATTTCTATAGTCCGCAACAAATAAAGTTGTTCAAGATTCCAAATAGCACGGGCATAAGTTAACCAATTTTAATATTCAAATTCAGATACGATGTGGGCTGTTGGACCAGGAGTGGCCGTAGACTCTCCAACAATTACAGTTTGGCATGTCACTGTGTAGTACAAACAAAGAGAGGTGAGGAGGGAAATATACCGGGTGAAGTAGGTGGAGAATTAGGTTGTTATACGTGTTATTGTATGGATGTTAAGAAGGATGCATGCGGTGACAACATATTGGTTCTTTATTTTAGCTTCGGAGATAAGATGCCTTGTGCAACAAAGAAGATCTTCTGCTAGTCGTAGAGCATCATCAACACTGTGTATCAGAAATAAAAACACACCAGAGGTTCTAAAATTACCCACAAAATCAAAGAATGAGAAAATTTGGATTCATGCATACATATGGCAAGTTGATAAGCGAAAACTAGTCACTTTCATCACAAATACTGTTCACTCAGCTTGAACCTAAAATAAATAACCAAGATGTTTTTATAATCCATGAAATATGCACATCATACCTCATTATTTTAAAATTTGCCATTTGTATAGAATATCGGAGCTTAGACCTCAAACTTTACCTCGAGAATGGGAGGACAGTGCCAACATGAGCAGCAAAAAAATATGATTTTGGCATTGAGGAACAATTAGACAAGTTCGCCCTGCACGTAGGGGCTGGGTAGCAAAGAGTAATCATCTCTTTGCACAAGGCAATCCACTGAAGCACTAAAAAAATCGCTAAACACAAGTTTTCCCGGATCAACATACCTTTACATATTTTGTATTTATTAAATCACACAAAGATAAGGGACTAATATTTTGCTGGAAGCACAATTGGTAAATCCGTGGAAGAAACATGTACCTTTCCATGGAGGGTTCGATGGAAGGACCCGCCCCCGGCTCCTACTACTGCAACAATACAACTCATTTTTTCAGCAATTTATACAAATCAAGTTTAGGAGAAAAAACACAAACAAACCATCACCTATGTTTAGCATTGCTACGAACAAGTGCAGAGCAACATCATCCAAAAAAACATGTGTTTCTTCTTCAATATCGACCACATGAACCTGCACAATTTAATTATTTCAGTCATTCCCCACCGGCCGCAGGCCCCATGGATGAGAACGCCATGCGTGCTACGCACAAATGCAGTGTTGGACTCCACCGAGCAACGAATCATGTAGTCACTGAAGCAGGCAACCAAGCCAAAGTAGATAAATCAACTCTTCAAGGATACAACATCACTTGAAGTGCTACTTATAGAGTATTTTGAAATATATATTTTTCCAATAGACAAGGAGTTATCAGCAACTACTATAGTGGTCGATTCAACCTCTTATATTTACCTAGATCACTCAACTTTGTCAGCAAAAATCCCCAATAAAAATTGAACCAAAAGGAAAAATAATGAATCTACTGGGACTAAAACAACAAACAAATTGAGGTCAGGTCTATGTCTTGTGACTTAGCAGGTAGCATTGTAGTATGCAGTATATATCTATATGTTGGGGAACGTCGCATGGGAAACAAAATTTTTCCTACGCGCACAAAGACCTATCATGGTGATGTCCATCTACGAGAGGGGATAAGTGATCTACGTACCCTTGTAGATCGTACAACAGAAGCGTTAGTGAACGCGGTTGATGTAGTGGAACGTCCTCACGTCTCTCGATCCGCCCCGCGAACAATCCCGCGATCAGTCCCACGATCTAGTACCGAACGGACGGCACCTCCGCGTTCAGCACACGTACAGCTCGACGATGATCTCGGCCTTCTTGATCCAGCAAGAGAGACGGAGAGGTAGAAGAGTTCTCCGGCAGCGTGACGACGCTCCGGAGGTTGGTGATGACCTTGTCTCAGCAGGGCTCCGCCCGAGCTCCGCAGAAACGCGATCTAGAGGAAAAACCGTGGAGGTATGTGGTCGGGCTGCCGTGGAAAAGTCGTCTCAAATCAGCCCCAATACCTCCGTATATATAGGTGGGAGGGAGGGGATCTTGCCTTGGGGCTCAAGGAGCCCCAAGGGGGTCGGCCGAGTGTTGGGGAACGTCGCATGGGAAACAAAAAATTTCCTACGCGCACGAAGACCTATCATGGTGATGTCCATCTACGAGAGGGGATGAGTGATCTACGTACCCTTGTAGATCGTACAGCAGAAGCGATAAGAGATCGCGGTTGATGTAGTGGAACGTCCTCACGTCCCTCGATCCGCCCCGCGAACAATCCCGCGATCAGTCCCACGATCTAGTACCGAACGGACGGCACCTCCGCGTTCAGCACACGTACAGCTCGACGATGATCTCGGCCTTCTTGATCCAACAAGAGAGACGGAGAGGTAGAAGAGTTCTCCGGCAGCGTGACGGCGCTCCGGAGGTTGGTGATGATCTTGTCTCAGCAGGGCTCCGCCCGAGCTCCGCAGAAACACGATCTAGAGGAAAAACTATGGAGGTATGTGGTCGGGCAGCCGTGAGAAAGTCGTCTCAAATCTGCCCTAAAAGCCCCATATATATAGGAGGAGGGAGGGGGACCTTGCCTTGGGGTCCAAGGGAACCCCAAGGGCTCGGCCGAGCCAGGGGGGAGGACTCTCCCCCCCCCAAACCGAGTCCTACTTGGTTTGGTGGGAGGGAGTCCTTCCCCCTTCCCACTTCTCCTTTTTTTTTTCTTTTCCTTTGATTTTTTTCTTCCTTGGCGCATAGGATTTGGTGGGCTGTCCCACCAGCCCACTAAGGGCTGGTGTGACCCCCCCAAATGCCTATGGGCTTCCCCGGAGTGGGTTTCCCCCCTCCGGTGAACTCCCGGAACCCAGTCGTCATTCCCGGTACATTCCCGGTAACTCCGAAAACCTTCCGGTAATCAAATGAGGTCATCCTATATATCAATCTTCGTTTCCGGACCATTCCGGAAACCCTCGTGACGTCCGTGATCTCATCCGGGACTCCGAACAACATTCGGTAACCAACCATATAACTCAAATACGCATAAAACAACGTCGAACCTTAAGTGTGCAGACCCTGCGGGTTCGAGAACTATGTAGACATGACCCGAGAGACTCCTCGGTCAATATCCAATAGCGGGACCTGGATGCCCATATTGGATCCTACATATTCTACGAAGATCTTATCGTTTGAACCTCAGTGCCAAGGATTCATATAATCCCGTATGTCATTCCCTTTGTCCTTCGGTATGTTACTTGCCCGAGATTCGATCGTCAGTATCCGCATACCTATTTCAATCTCGTTTACCGGCAAGTCTCTTTACTCGTTCCGTAATACAAGATCCCGCAACTTACACTAAGTTACATTGCTTGCAAGGCTTGTGTGTGATGTTGTATTACCGAGTGGGCCCCGAGATACCTCTCCGTCACACGGAGTGACAAATCCCAGTCTTGATCCATACTAACTCAACTAACACCTTCGGAGATACCTGTAGAGCATCTTTATAGTCACCCAGTTATGTTGCGACGTTTGATACACACAAAGCATTCCTCCGGTGTCTGTGAGTTATATGATCTCATGGTCATAGGAATAAATACTTGACACGCAGAAAACAGTAGCAACAAAATGACACGATCAACATGCTACGTCTATTAGTTTGGGTCTAGTCCATCACGTGATTCTCCCAATGACGTGATCCAGTTATCAAGCAACAACACCTTGTTCATAATCAGAAGACACTGACTATCATCGATCAACTGGCTAGCCAACTAGAGGCATGCTAGGGACGGTGTTTTGTCTATGTATCCACACATGTAAATGAGTCTTCATTCAATACAATTATAGCATGGATAATAAACTATTATCTTGATACAGGAATTATAATAATAACTATACATTTATTATTGCCTCTAGGGCATAATTCCAACAGTCTCCCACTTGCACTAGAGTCAATAATCTAGCCCTCACATCACCATGTGAATTACATTGTAATAAATCTAACACCCATACAGTTCTGGTGTCGATCATGTTTTGGCCGTGGAAGAGGTTTAGTCAGCGGGTCTGCTACATTCAGATCCGTGTGCACTTTGCATATATTTACGTCCTCCTCCTCGACGTAGTCGCGGATGAGGTTGAAGCGTCGTTTGATGTGTCTGGTCTTCTTGTGAAACCTTGGTTCCTTTGCTAAGGCAATGGCACCAGTGTTGTCACAGAACAAGGTTATTTGATCCATTGCACTTGGCACCACTCCAAGATCCGTCATGAACTGCTTCATCCAGACACCCTCCTTAGCCGCCTCCGAGGCAGCCATGTACTCCGCTTCACATGTAGAATCTGCTACGACGCTTTGCTTGGAACTGCACCAGCTTACTGCACCCCCATTAAGAATAAATACGTATCCGGTTTGCGACTTAGAGTCGTCCGGATCTGTGTCAAAGCTTGCGTCGACGTAACCTTTTACGGCGAGCTCTTCGTCACCTCCATACACGAGAAACATCTCCTTAGTCCTTTTCAGGTACTTCAGGATATTCTTGACCGCTGTCCAGTGATCCACTCCTGGATTACTCTGGAACCTGCCTGCCATACTTATGGCCAGGCTAACATCCGGTCTAGTGCACAACATCGCATACATGATAGAGCCTATGGCTGAAGCATAGGGGACGGAGCGCATATGCTCTCTATCTTCATCAGTTGCTGGGCATTGAGTCTTACTCAATCTCGTACCTTGTAACACTGGCAAGAACCCTTTCTTGGACTGTTCCATTTTGAACCTCTTCAAAACTTTATCAAGGTATGTGCTTTGTGAAAGTCCTATCAGGCGTTTTGATCTATCCCTATAGATCTTAATGCCTAGAATGTAAGCAGCTTCTCCTAGGTCTTTCATAGAGAAACTTTTATTCAAGTAACCTTTTATGCTCTCCAAAAGCTCTACGTTGTTTCCAATCAGTAATATGTCATCCACATATAATATTAGAAACGCCACAGAGCTCCCACTCACTTTCTTGTAAATACAAGATTCTCCAACCACTTGTATAAACCCAAATGCTTTGATCACCTCATCAAAGCGTTTGTTCCAACTCCGAGATGCTTGCACCAGTCCATAAATGGATCGCTGGAGCTTGCACACTTTGTCAGCATTTTCAGGATCGACAAGGAACGCAGTTAAGGAACGCCGTTTTGACATCCATCTGCCAAATTTCATAATCGAAAAATGCAGCTATTGCTAACATGATTCTGACGGACTTAAGCATCGCTACGGGAGAGAAAGTCTCATCGTAGTCAATTCCTGGAACTTGTGAAAAACCCTTTGCCACAAGTCGAGCTTTATAAACGGTCACATTACCGTCAGCGTCCGTCTTCTTCTTAAAGATCCATTTGTTCTGAATAGCCTTGCGGCCCTCAGGTAGTATCTCCAAAGTCCATACCTTGTTCTCATACATGGATCCTATCTCGGATTTCATGGCTTCTAGCCATTTGTTGGAATCTGGGCCCACCATTGCTTCTTCATAATTTGCAGGTCCATTGTTGTCTAACAACATGATTGTCAAGACGGGATTACCGTACCACTCTGGAGCAGCGCGTGATCTCGTCGACCTGCGTGGTTCAACAGAAACTTGAACTGGAGTTTCATGATCATCATCATTAACTTCCTCCTCAACCGGCGTCGCAATCACAGGGGTTTCCCCTTGCCCTGCGCCACCATCCAGAGGGATGAGAGGTTCGACAACCTCGTCAAGTTCTATCTTCCTCCCACTCAATTCTCTCGAGAGAAACTCCTTCTCGAGAAAAGTTCCGTTCTTAGCAACAAACACTTTGCCCTCGGTTTTGAGATAGAAGGTGTACCCAACTGTCTCTTTTGGGTAACCTATGAAGACGCACTTTTCCGCTTTGGGTTCCAGCTTTTCAGGCTGAAGCTTTTTGACATAAGCATCACATCCCCAAACTTTAAGAAACGACAACTTTGGCCTCTTGCCGTACCACAGTTCGTATGGTGTCGTCTCAACGGATTTCGATGGTGCCCTATTTAAAGTGAATGCAGCTGTTTCTAATGCATAACCCCAAAACGATAACGGCAAATCAGTAAGAGACATCATAGATCGCACCATTTCTAACAAAGTACGATTACGACGTTCGGACACACCATTACGCTGTGGTGTTCCAGGCGGTGTTAACTGCGAAACAATTCCACATTGTCTTAAGTGAGTACCAAACTCGAAACTCAGATACTCACCCCCACGATCAGACCGTAGGAACTTGATCTTCTTGTTACGATGATTTTCCACTTCACTCTGAAATTGCTTGAACTTTTCAAATGTTTCAGACTTGTGCTTCATCAAGTAGACATAACCATATCTACTTAAATCGTCAGTGAAGGTGAGAAAATAACGATATCCGCCGCGTGCCTCCACGCTCATCGGACCACACACATCGGTATGTACGATTTCCAACAAGTCACTTGCACGCTCCATTGTTCCGGAGAACGGAGTTTTAGTCATCTTGCCCATGAGGCATGGTTCGCACATGTCAAGTGAATCAAAGTCAAGTGACTCCAAAAGTCCATCAGCATGGAGTTTCTTCATGCGCTTTACACCAATATGACCCAAGCGGCAGTGCCACAAAAATATGGCGCTATCATTGTTTACTCTAACTCTTTTGGTCTCAATGTTATGTATATGCGTATCGCTATCGAGATTCAATATGAACAATCCTCTCACATTCGGTGCATGACCATAAAAGATGTTACTCATAGAAATAGAACAACCATTATTCTCAGACTTAAAAGAGTAACCGTCTCGCAATAAACAAGATCCAGATATAATGTTCATGCTCAACGCAGGCACTAAATAACAATGATTTAAGTTCATCACTAATCCCGATGGTAGTTGAAGTGACACGGTGCCGACGGCGATTGCATCAACCTTGGAACCGTTTCCTACGCGCATCGTCACTTCGTCTTTCGCCAGCCTCCGTCTATTCCGCAGTTCCTGCTTCGAGTTGCAAATGTGAGCAACAGAACCGGTATCGAATACCCAGGCACTACTACGAGAGCTGGTTAAGTACACATCAATAACATGTATATCAAATATACCTAATTTTTCTTTGCCCGCCTTCTTATCTGCCAGATACTTGGGGCAATTGCGCTTCCAGTGACCCATACCCTTGCAATAGAAGCACTCTGTTTCAGGCTTAGGTCCAGCCTTGGGTTTCTTCGGCGGATTGGCAATGGGCTTGCCGCTCTTCCTCGAATTGCCCTTCTTGCCTTTGCCGTTTCTCTTGAAACTAGTGGTCTTGCTCACCATCAACACTTGATGTTCTTTACGGAGTTCAGACTCTGCGACTTTCAGCATCGCAAACAACTCGCCGGGAGACTTGTTCATCCCTTGCATGTTGTAGTTCAACACAAAGCTTTTATAGCTTGGCGGCAGTGATTGGAGGATTCTGTCAGTGATAGCTTCTTGCGGGAGTTCAATCCCCAGTTCAGCTAGACGGTTTGAGTACCCAGACATTTTGAGCACATGTTCACTGACAGACGAGTTTTCCTCCATCTTGCAAGCATAGAATTTATCGGAGGTCTCATACCTCTCGATCCGGGCGTTCTTCTGAAAGATGAACTTCAACTCCTGGAACATCTCAAATGCTCCATGACGCTCAAAGCGACGTTGAAGTCCCGGTTCTAAGCCATACAAGACTGCACATTGAACTATTGAGTAGTCCTCCTTACGCGCTAACCAAGCGTTCTTAACATCCTGATCAGCCGTAGCGGGTGGTTCATCTCCTAGCGCAGCATTAAGGACATAATCCTTCTTTCCAGCTTGTAAGATTAGCTTAAGATTACGAGCCCAGTCTACAAAGTTGCTTCCATCATCTTTCAACTTAGCTTTCTCTAGGAACGTATTAAAATTGAGGATGACACTTGCGTGAGCCATGATCTACAACACAAATATATTCCAAGTGGACTTAGACTATGTTCAAGATAATTAGAGTTCAACTTAATCAAATTACATGCTAAACTCCCACTCAAAAAGTACATCTCTCTAGTCATTTGAGTGGTTCATGATCCACCTACACTATCCCAAGTCCGATCATCACGTGGGTCGGGAGTAGTTTCAGTGGTAAGCATCCCTATGCTAATCATATCATCTATATGATTCATGATCGACCTTTCGGTCTCATGTGTTCCGAGGCCATGTCTGCACATGCTAGGCTCGTCAAGCTTAACCCGAGTGTTCTGCGTGCGCAACTGTTTTGCACCCGTTGTATGTGAACGTTGAGTCTATCACACCCGATCATCACGTGGTGTCTCGAAACGACGAACTGTAGCAACGGTGCACAGTCGGGGAGAACACAATTTCGTCTTGAAATTTTAGTGAGAGATCACCTCATAATGCTACCGCCGTTCTAAGAAAAATAAGGTGCATAAAAGGATTAACATCACATGCAATTCATAAGTGACATGATATGGCCATCATCACGTGCTTCTTGATCTCCATCACCAAAGCACCGGCACGATCTTCTTGTCACCGGCGCCACACCATGATCTCCATCATCATGATCTCCATCAATGTGTCGCCATCGGGGTTGTCGTGCTACTTATGCTATCACTACTAAAGCTACATCCTAGCAAAATAGTAAACGCATCTGCAAGCACATATGTTAGTATAAAGACAACCCTATGGCTCCTGCCGGTTGCCGTACCATCGACGTGCAAGTCGATATTTCTATTACAACATGATCATCTCATACATCCAATATATCACATCACATCATTGGCCATATCACATCACAATCATACCCTGCAAAAACAAGTTAGACGTCCTCTAATTTTGTTGTTGCATGTTTTACGTGGTGACCAAGGGTATCTAGTAGGATCGCATCTTACTTACGCAAACACCACAACGGAGATATATGAGTTGCTATTTAACCTCATCCAAGGACCTCCTCGGTCAAATCCGATTCAACTAAAGTTGGAGAAACCGTCACTTGCCAGTCATCTTTGAGCAAAGGGGGTTACTCGTAACGATGAAACCAGTCTCTCGTAAGCGTACGAGTAATGTCGGTCCAAGCCGCTTCAATCCAACAATACCGCGGAATCAAGAAAAGACTAAGGAGGGCAGCAAAACGCACATCACCGCCCACAAAACCTTTTGTGTTCTACTCGAGAAGACATCTACGCATGAACCTAGCTCATGATGCCACTGTTGGGGAACGTCGCATGGGAAACAAAAATTTTCCTACGCGCACGAAGACCTATCATGGTGATGTCCATCTACGAGAGGGGATGAGTGATCTACGTACCCTTGTAGATCGTACAGCAGAAGCGATTAGAGATCGCGGTTGATGTAGTGGAACGTCCTCACGTCCCTCGATCCGCCCCGCGAACAATCCCGCGATCAGTCCCACGATCTAGTACCGAACGGACGGCACCTCCGCGTTCAGCACACGTACAGCTCGACGATGATCTCGGCCTTCTTGATCCAGCAAGAGAGACGGAGAGGTAGAAGAGTTCTCCGGCAGCGTGACGGCGCTCCGAAGGTTGGTGATGATCTTGTCTCAGCAGGGCTCCGCCCGAGCTCCGCAGAAACACGATCTAGAGGAAAAACTATGGAGGTATGTGGTCGGGCAGCCGTGAGAAAGTCGTCTCAAATCTGCCCTAAAAGCCCCATATATATAGGAGGAGGGAGGGGGACCTTGCCTTCGGGTCCAAGGGAACCCCAAGGGGTCGGCCGAGCCAGGGGGGAGGACTCTCCCCCCCCAAACCGAGTCCTACTTGGTTTGGTGGGAGGGAGTCCTTCCCCCTTCCCACTTCTCCTTTTTTTTTCTTTTCCTTTGATTTTTTTCTTCCTTGGCGCATAGGATTTGGTGGGCTGTCCCACCAGCCCACTAAGGGCTGGTGTGACCCCCCCAAATGCCTATGGGCTTCCCCGGAGTGGGTTGCCCCCCTCCGGTGAACTCCCGGAACCCATTCGTCATTCCCGGTACATTCCCGGTAACTCCGAAAACCTTCCGGTAATCTAATGAGGTCATCCTATATATCAATCTTCGTTTCCGGACCATTCCGGAAACCCTCGTGGCGTCCGTGATCTCATCCGGGACTCCGAACAACATTCGGTAACCAACCATATAACTCAAATACGCATAAAACAACGTCGAACCTTAAGTGTGCAGACCCTGCGGGTTCGAGAACTATGTAGACATGACCCGAGAGACTCCTCGGTCAATATCCAATAGCGGGACCTGGATGCCCATATTGGATCCTACATATTCTACGAAGATCTTATCGTTTGAACCTCAGTGCCAAGGATTCGTATAATCCCGTATGTCATTCCCTTTGTCCTTCGGTATGTTACTTGCCCGAGATTCGATCGTCAGTATCCGCATACCTATTTGAATCTCGTTTACCGGCAAGTCTCTTTACTCGTTCCGTAATACAAGATCCCGCAACTTACACTAAGTTACATTGCTTGCAAGGCTTGTGTGTGATGTTGTATTACCGAGTGGGCCCCGAGATACCTCTCCGTCACACGGAGTGACAAATCCCAGTCTTGATCCATACTAACTCAACTAACACCTTCGGAGATACCTGTAGAGCATCTTTATAGTCACCCAGTTACGTTGCGACGTTTGATACACACAAAGCATTCCTCCGGTGTCAGTGAGTTATATGATCTCATGGTCATAGGAATAAATACTTGACACGCAGAAAACAGTAGCAACAAAATGACACGATCAACATGCTACGTCTATTAGTTTGGGTCTAGTCCATCACGTGATTCTCCCAATGACGTGATCCAGTTATCAAGCAACAACACCTTGTTCATAATCAGAAGACACTGACTATCATCGATCAACTGGCTAGCCAACTAGAGGCATGCTAGGGACGGTGTTTTGTCTATGTATCCACACATGTAAATTAGTCTTCATTCAATACAATTATAGCATGGATAATAAACTATTATCTTTATACAGGAATTATAATAATAACTATACATTTATTATTGCCTCTAGGGCATAATTCCAACACCGAGTCCAAGGGGGGAGGACTCCCCCCCCAAACCGAGTTGGACTTGGTTTGGTGGGAGGGAGTCCCCTTTCCTTCCCACCTCCTCCTTCTTTTTTTTCTTTTCTCTTGATTTTCTCTTCTTGGCGCATAGAGCCCTTTTGGGCTGTCCCACCAGCCCACTAAGGGCTGGTGTGCCACCCTCAAGGCCTATGGGCTTCCCCGGGGTGGGTTGCCCCCCCGGTGAACTCCCGGAACCCATTCGTCATTCCCGGTACATTCCCGGTAACTCCGAAAACCTTCCGGTAATCAAATGAGGTCATCCTATATATCAATCTTCGTTTCCGGACTATTCCGGAAACCCTCGTGACGTCCATGATCTCATCCGGGACTCCGAACAACATTCGGTAACCAACCATATAACTCAAATACGCATAAAACAACGTCGAACCTTAAGTGTGCAGACCCTGCGGGTTCGAGAACTATGTAGACATGACCCGAGAGACTCCTCGGTCAATATCCAATAGCGGGACCTGGATGCCCATATTGGATCCTACATATTCTACGAAGATCTTATCGTTTGAACCTCAGTGCCAAGGATTCATATAATCCCGTATGTCATTCCCTTTGTCCTTCGGTATGTTACTTGCCCGAGATTCGATCGTCAGTATCCGTATACCTATTTCAATCTCGTTTACCGGCAAGTCTCTTTACTCGTTCCGTAATACAAGATCCCGCAACTTACACTAAGTCACATTGCTTGCAAGGCTTGTGTGTGATGTTGCATTACCGAGTGGGCCCCGAGATACCTCTCCGTTCACACGGAGTGACAAATCCCAGTCTTGATCCATACTAACTCAACTAACACCTTCGGAGACACCTGTAGAGCATCTTTATAGTCACCCAGTTACGTTGGGACGTTTGATACACACAAAGCATTCCTCCGGTGTCAGTGAGTTATATGATCTCATGGTCATAGGAATAAATACTTGACACGCAGATAACAGTAGCAACAAAATGACACGATCAACATGCTACGTCTATTAGTTTGGGTCTAGTCCATCACGTGATTCTCCTAATGACGTGATCCAGTTATCAAGCAACAACACCTTGTTCATAATCAGAAGACACTGGCTATCTTTGATCAACTGGCTAGCCAACTAGAGGCTTGCTAGGGACGGTGTTTTGTCTATGTATCCACACATGTAAATGAGTCTTCATTCAATACAATTATAGCATGGATAATAAACGATTATCTTGATACAGGAATTATAATAATAACTATATTTATTATTGCCTCTAGGGCATAATTCCAACAGTCTCCCACTTGCACTAGAGTCAATAATCTAGCCCTCACATCACCATGTGAATTACATTGTAATAAATCTAACACCCATACAGTTCTGGTGTTGATCATGCCTTGGTCGTGGAAGAGGTTTAGTCAGCGGGTCCGCTACATTCAGATCCGTGTGCACTTTGCATATATTCACCTCCTCTCCCTCGACGTAGTCGCGGATGAGGTTGAAGCGTCGTTTGATGTGTCTGGTCTTCTTGTGAAACCGTGGTTCCTTTGCTAAGGCAATGGCACCAGTGTTGTCACAGAACAAGGTTATTGGATTCAGTGCGCTTGGCACCACTCCAAGATTCGTCATGAACTGCTTCATCCAGACACCCTCCTTAGCCGCCTCCGAGGCAGCCATGTACTCCGCTTCACATGTAGAATCTGCTACGACGCTTTGCTTGGAACTGCACCAGCTTACTGCACCCCCATTAAGAATAAATACGTATCCGGTTTGCGACTTAGAGTCGTCCGGATCTGTGTCAAAGCTTGCATCGACGTAACCTTTTACGGCGAGCTCTTCGTCACCTCCATACACGAGAAACATCTCCTTAGTCCTTTTCAGGTACTTCAGGATATTCTTGACCGCTGTCCAGTGATCCACTCCTGGATTACTCTGGAACCTGCCTGCCATACTTATGGCCAGGCTAACATCCGGTCTAGTGCACAACATCGCATACATGATAGAGCCTATGGCTGAAGCATAGGGGACGGAGCGCATATGCTCTCTATCTTCATCAGTTGCTGGGCACTGAGTCTTACTCAATCTCGTACCTTGTAACACTGGCAAGAACCCTTTCTTGGACTGTTCCATTTTGAACCTCTTCAAAACTTTATCAAGGTATGTGCTTTGTGAAAGTCCTATCAGGCGTTTTGATCTATCCCTATAGATCTTAATGCCTAGAATGTAAGCAGCTTCTCCTAGGTCTTTCATAGAGAAACTTTTATTCAAGTAACCTTTTATGCTCTCCAAAAGCTCTACGTTGTTTCCAATCAGTAATATGTCATCCACATATAATATTAGAAACGCCACAGAGCTCCCACTCACTTTCTTGTAAATACAAGATTCTCCAACCACTTGTATAAACCCAAATGCTTTGATCACCTCATCAAAGCGTTTGTTCCAACTCCGAGATGCTTGCACCAGTCCATAAATGGATCGCTGGAGCTTGCACACTTTGTCAGCATTTTCAGGATCGACAAGGAACGCCGTTAAGGAACTCCGTTTTGACATCCATCTGCCAAATTTCATAATCGAAAAATGCAGCTATTGCTAACATGATTCTGACGGACTTAAGCATCGCTACGGGAGAGAAAGTCTCATCGTAGTCAATTCTTGGAACTTGTGAAAAACCCTTTGCCACAAGTCGAGCTTTATAAACGGTCACATTACCGTCAGCGTCCGTCTTCTTCTTAAAGATCCATTTGTTCTGAATAGCCTTGCGGCCCTCAGGTAGTATCTCCAAAGTCCATACCTTGTTCTCATACATGGATCCTATCTCGAATTTCATGGCTTCTAGCCATTTGTTGGAATCTGGGCCCACCATTGCTTCTTCATAATTTGCAGGTTCATTGTTGTCTAACAACATGATTGTCAAGACGGGATTACCATACCACTCTGGAGCAGCGCGTGATCTCGTCGACCTGCGTGGTTCAACAGAAACTTGAACTGGAGTTTCATGATCATCATCATTAACTTCCTCCTCAACCGGCATCGCAATGACAGAGGTTTCCCCTTGCCATGCGCCACTATCCAGAGGGATGAGAGGTTCGACAACCTCGTCAAGTTCTATCTTCCTCCCACTCAATTCTCTCGAGAGAAACTCCTTCTCGAGAAAAGCTCCGTTTTTAGCAACAAACACTTTGCCCTCGGATTTGAGATAGAAGGTGTACCCAACTGTTTCTTTTGGGTAACCTATGAAGATGCACTTTTCCACTTTGGGTTCCAGCTTTTCAGGCTGAAGCTTTTTGACATAAGCATCACATCCCCAAACTTTAAGAAACGACAACTTTGGCCTCTTGCCATACCACAGTTCGTATGGTGTCGTCTCAACAGATTTTGGTGGTGCCCTATTTAAAGTGAATGCAGCTGTTTCTAATGCATAGCCCCAAAATGATAACGACAAATCAGTAAGAGACATCATAGATCGCACCATCTCTAATAGAGTACAATTACGACGTTCGGACAGACCATTGCGCTGTGGTGTTCCAGGTGGTGTTAACTGTGAAACAATTCCACATTGTCTTAAGTGAGCACCAAACTCGAAACTCAGATATTCACCCCCACGATCAGACCGTAGGAACTTGATCCTCTTGTTACGATGATTTTCCACTTCACTCTGAAATTGCTTGAACTTTTCAAATGTTTCAGACTTGTGCTTCATCAAGTAGACATAACCATATCTACTTAAATCGTCAGTGAAGGTGAGAAAATAACGATATCCGCCGCGTGCCTCCACGCTCATCGGACCACACACATCGGTATGTATGATTTCCAACAAGTCACTTGCACGCTCCATTGTTCCTGAGAACGGAGTCTTAGTCATCTTGCCCATGAGGCATGGTTCGCACATGTCAAGTGAATCAAAGTCAAGTGACTCCAAAAGTCCATCAGCATGGAGTTTCTTCATGCGCTTTACACCAATATGACCTAAGCGGCAGTGCCACAAAAATATGGCGCTATCATTGTTAACTCTAACTCTTTTGGTCTCAATGTTATGTATATGCGTATCGTTATCAAGATTCAATATGAACAATCCTCTCACATTCGGTGCATGACCATAAAAGATGTTACTCATAGAAATAGAACAACCATTATTCTCTCACTTAAAAGAGTAACCGTCTCGCAATAAACAAGATCCAGAAATAATGTTCATGCTCAACGCACGCACTAAATAACAATGATTTAAGTTCATCACTAATCCTGACGGTAACTGAAGTGACACTGTGCCGAGGCGATTGCATCAACCTTGGAACCATTTCCTACGCGCATCGTCACTTCATCTTTCGCCAGCCTTCGCCTATTCCGCAGTTCCTGTTTCGAGTTGCAAATATGAGCAACAGAACCGGTATCGAATACCCAGGCACTACTACGAGAGCTGGTTAAGTACACATCAATAACATGTATATCAAATATACCTGATTTTTCTTTGCCCGCCTTCTTATCTGCCAGATACTTGGGGCAATTGCGCTTCCAGTGACCCATACCCTTGCAATAGTAACACTCCGTTTCCGGCTTAGGTCCAGCTTTGGGTTTCTTCGTCGGATTGGCAACAGGCTTGCCGCTCTTCTTCGAATTGCCCTTCTTGCCTTTGCCGTTTCTCTTGAAACTAGTGGTCTTATTCACCATCAACACTTGATGCTCTTTACGGAGTTCAGACTCTGCGACTTTCAGCATCGCAAACAACTCGCCGGGAGACTTGTTCATCCCTTGCATGTTGTAGTTCAACACAAAGCCTTTATAGCTTGGCGGCAGTGATTGAAGGATTCTGTCAGTGATAGCTTCTTGCGGGAGTTCAATCCCCAGCTCAGCTAGACGGTTTGAGTACCCAGACATTTTGAGCACATGTTCACTGACAGATGAGTTTTCCTCCATCTTGCAAGCATAGAATTTATCGGAGGTCTCATACCTCTCGATCCGGGCGTTCTTCTGAAAGATAAACTCCAACTCCTGGAACATCTCAAATGCTCTGTGACGCTCAAAGTGACGTTGAAGTCCCGGTTCTAAGCCATACAAGGCTGCACATTGAACTATTGAGTAGTCCTCCTTACGTGCTAACCAAGCGTTCTTAAACTCCTGATCAGCCGTAGCGGGTGGTTCATCTCCTAACGCAGCATGAAGGACATAATCCTTCTTCCCAGCTTGTAAGATTAGCTTAAGATTACGAGCTCAGTCTACAAAGTTGCTTCCATCATCTTTCAACTTAGCTTTCTCTAGGAACATATTAAAATTCAGGATGACAGTCGCGTGAGCCATGATCTACAACACAAATATATTCAAAGTGGACTTAGACTATGTTCAAGATAATTAGAGTTTAACTTAATCAAATTATTCGCTAAACTCCCACTCAAAAAGTACATCTCTCTAGTCATTTGAGTGGTTCATGATCCACCTACACTATCCCAAGTCCGATCATCACGTGAGTTGAGTATAGTTTCAGTGGTAAGCATCCCTATGCTAATCATATCATCTATATGATTCATGATCGACCTTTCGGTCTCATGTGTTCCGAGGCCATGTCTGCACATGCTAGGCTCGTCAAGCTTAACCCGAGTGTTCCGCGTGCGCAAATGTTTTGCACCCGTTGTATGTGAACGTTGAGTCTATCACATCCGATCATCACGTGGTGTCTCGAAACGACGAACTGTAGCAACGGTGCACAGTCGGGGAGAACACAATTTCGTCTTGAAATTTTAGTGAGAGATCACCTCATAATGCTACCGTTGTTCTAAGCAAAATAAGGTGGATAAAAGGATTAACATCACATGCAATTCATAAGTGACATGATATGGCCATCATCACGTGCTTCTTGATCTCCATCACCAAAGCACCGGCACGATCTTCTTGTCACCGGCGCCACACCATGATCTCCATCAACGTGTTGCCATCGGGGTTGTCGTGCTACTCATGCTATTACTACTAAAGCTACATCCTAGCAAAATAGTAAACGCATCTGCAAGCACACACGTTAGTATAAAGACAACCCTATGGCTCCTGCCGGTTGCCGTACCATCGACGTGCAAGTCGATATTTCTATTACAACATGATCATCTCATACATCCAATATATCACATCACATCATTGGCCATATTACATCACAAGCATACCCTGCAAAACAAGTTAGACGTCCTCTAATTTTGTTGTTGCATGTTTTACGTGGTGACCATGGGTATCTAGTAGGATCGCATCTTACTTACGCAAACACCACAACGGAGATATATGAGTTGCTATTTAACCTCATCCAAGGACCTCCTCGGTCAAATCCGATTCAACTAAAGTTGGAGAAACCGACACTTGCCAGTCATCTTTGAGCAACGGAGTTACTCGTAACGATGAAACCAGTCTCTCGTAAGCGTACGAGTAATGTCGGTCCAAGCCGCTTCAATCCAACAATATCGCGGAATCAAGAAAAGACTAAGGAGGGCAGCAAAACGCACATCACCGCCCACAAAAACTTTTGTGTTCTACTCGAGAAGACATCTACGCATGAACCTAGCTCATGATGCCACTTTTGGGGAACGTCGCAAGGGAAACAAAAAATTTCCTACGCGCACGAAGACCTATCATGGTGATGTCCATCTACGAGAGGGGATGAGTGATCTACGTACCCTTGTAGATCGTACAGCAGAAGCGTTAGTGAACGCGGTTGATGTAGTGGAACGTCCACACGTCCCTCGATCCGCCCCGCGAACAATCCCGCGATCAGTCCCATGATCTAGTACCGAACGGACGGCACCTCCGCGTTCAGCACACGTACAGCTCGACGATGATCTCGACCTTCTTGATCCAGCAAGAGAGACGGAGAGGTAGAAGAGTTCTTCGGCAGCGTGACGGCGCTCCGGAGGTTGGTGATGACCTTGTCTCAGCAGGGCTCCGCCCGAGCTCCGCAGAAACGCGATCTAGAGGAAAAACCGTGGAGGTATGTGGTCGGGCTGCCGTGGAAAAGTCGTCTCAAATCAGCCCCAATACCTCCGTATATATAGGTGGGAGGGAGGGGACCTTGCCTTGGGGCTCAAGGAGCCCCAAGGGGGTCGGCCGAGTCCAAGGGGGGAGGACTCCCCCCCAAACCAAGTTGGACTTGGTTTGGTGGGAGGGAGTCCCCTTTCCTTCCCACCTCCTCCTTCTTTTTTTTTCTTTTCTCTTGATTTTCTCTTCTTGGCGCATAGAGCCCTTTTGGGCTGTCCCACCAGCCCACTAAGGGCTGGTGTGCCACCCTCAAGGCCTATGGGCTTCCCCGGGGTGGGTTGCCCCCCCCGGTGAACTCCCGGAACCCATTCGTCATTCCCGGTACATTCCCGGTAACTCCGAAAACCTTCCGGTAATCAAATGAGGTCATCCTATGTATCAATCTTCGTTTCCAGACTATTCCAGAAACCCTCGTGACGTCCGTGATCTCATCCGGGACTCCGAACAACATTCGGTAACCAACCATATAACTCAAATACGCATAAAACAACGTCGAACCTTAAGTGTGCAGACCCTGCGGGTTCGAGAACTATGTAGACTTGACCCGAGAGACTCCTCGGTCAATATCCAATAGCAGGACCTGGATGCCCATATTGGATCCTACATATTCTACGAAGATCTTATTGTTTGAACCTCAGTGCCAAGGATTCATATAATCCCGTATGTCATTCCCTTTGTCCTTCGGTATGTTACTTGCCCGAGATTCGATCGTCAGTATCCGTATACCTATTTCAATCTCGTTTACCGGCAAGTCTCTTTACTCGTTCCATAATACAAGATCCCGCAACTTACACTAAGTCACATTGCTTGCAAGGCTTGTGTGTGATGTTGCATTACCGAGTGGGCCCCGAGATACCTCTCCGTTCACACGGAGTGACAAATCCCAGTCTTGATCCATACTAACTCAACTAACACCTTCGGAGATACCTGTAGAGCATCTTTATAGTCACCCAGTTACGTTGCGACGTTTGATACACACAAAGCATTCCTCCGGTGTCAGTGAGTTATATGATCTCATGGTCATAGGAATAAATACTTGACACGCAGAAAACAGTAGCAACAAAATGACACGATCAACATGCTACGTCTATTAGTTTGGGTCTAGTCCATCACGTGATTCTCCTAATGACGTGATCCAGTTATCAAGCAACAACACCTTGTTCATAATCAGAAGACACTGACTATCTTTGATCAACTGGCTAGCCAACTAGAGGCTTGCTAGGGACGGTGTTTTGTCTATGTATCCACACATGTAAATGAGTCTTCATTCAATACAATTATAGCATGGATAATAAACGATTATCTTGATACATGAATTATAATAATAACTATATTTATTATTGCCTCTAGGGCATAATTCCAACACTATAACCATGTCTTATTAACAACGAAAGCCGCATGAGACACTTGAATTCCTTGCTATCACCACGCCATTCCAAGCATGCTCAGCTACCATGTTGTGCAAAAAATCGTGATGAGATGATGGGTGGTCCAAAATAAGAACAATAGGAGAAAACCAATACTGTCTCATATTGAACAAAATGCTAACCTCACCCATAGATGCATCACGAACCTGAGCCTCTGAATCTTTTGATTGTAGTGCAAGACAAATAGCATAATGCCAATGAGCTTAGCATTTGAGCCACCTCTTACCAAACAAGGAGGCAGAGATAACTGAAGTTGCAGTTTTTTCGCTGATAGTGACAACCCAAAAGTTGCAGAGGAGGCGGGGCTGTCCAGCGCGGTGGGAGGTCCGGCGGGTGAGGTGTGGCGAGATGAGGCATTGCACCCAGTCGGCGAATAAGGGCCGAAGTGCGCGCTGCGTCGGGCGGCGTTGTGGGCGACTCCGCATGGGTGCCCGGAGGAAGGGGCGACTGCTCCTCGTGCATCCGCGACGGCGGCTCACCTGCATGGCAGCGTCAGGAGCCTCATGTGTCCCAGCCATGGCTTGTGTCCGGTAACTCTTCCCGTGTCTCGCGTCAAGCGTTGGGGGCCGAGGCGATGTAGTGGAGGTGGAGGCCACCGGCGAACGAGATGGGGACGCGGTGGGGGCAGCGGCGACAAATATGGGGGACACGGCGGGCTGCGGCGGCGCTCCATGGGAGAGAGGAGCGGGAGGTGGGGGTTGACCCAATCGAGCGTGATGCACAGGGTAATAGTTGTGCGAAGCGAACGGGCGTGGGGAGGACGCGGATGGCAGAGTTTTCGTCCGCCCCAAAAAATTGCTAAGTGTACTTTTAGTTTGGATTAGTTGTTATCTTAATGGTTAGATCTAAATGTGTGGGTTTGATCGTAAGTCTATAATTGTTTTGTGCTGTTATGTGTAGGTTAGGTTGTGTGCACTTAGTGATGTATATGTTTGCTTGTTTAATAGTAGTATAGATATAATGAAAAAGACAACAGAACTGATATAAGAATCGTATGTTATCATATCATGTAGTCCTTCTTATGGGATTTTTGATATAAGCTTACCATATCATTTTGTGCCATATGAAGAATCACATAAATAGAAGAGAAATAACACGACATTACAGACCTGATTAGATGCTGATATGTAACCATATTTGATATTAACAACGCAATCTTCAAATAAGCATGTCTAATAGCCTACATGATGGAAGAGTGCATCAATATATGAAGTCATATCAATGCAAAAGGGTCGGAAATAACACAAAAGAAGGAACGAATCAACCATGCTAATAAAAGCTACATAACCCAGAGCAGAATTAGCAACTGCAAAAGGTAAAAATAGCAACAATCTATCAGTAGCAGTGTCATTATCTTTAGTACTTTGTTCCATATAAGTAACAACAATCTCTTTGCAATAGCATTGCCCCTTCTTCTTCACCCAAAGAGCAACACACAAATCAGAGCAACGATAACATACAACTCAGAGCAGCAAATATTAGTGGTAATCCATATCCCAACAGTAGCCTCTCTCATGTCTGAATCTATCTCTCAATTTCTCACATAGCAGCATGGAAGTAGCAATACGCAGCACAAAACAGTAGCGGCACACACACACATCACCATCACCAGGTTGTTTGTCCAAAATACCTTTAAAATTCATTTCAAACATTCTCAAATCAATTAACCATGCTTTGTTGAAACAATCAACTCGTCGGTCTTCCACTCTAAACTTTCAGCAAACAAGAGTTTGTGAGCTAATTGTAGTTCTATTGCTTCAGAATTGTGTGAATATGTGGGTTACACCTACCATACTAAATCAAATTGCTACTCATTGATTCCTCATAGAAAATGATACTCAAAGTTTCTTTCTCTCACCATTTTTTCAAGTTTTAGCAGAAAATGAAGTGGCTCTGATCTAGAGACATTGAGTGGCCTCAATTCCTCACCTTGGAGTTGTTCATGGCCAATATCTCGTTGGGGTTAATCTCCTTGAACATGCTCGACAGCCATGCATGCTGCCACGTGACTCCTCTATCTCATCTTGCAGCCGATGTGTCCTCTCTAGCAGCTCCTTCACGTAGTCGATTGTGTCCCCCGGGATCGACGTCCTCCCATCTACCCAAAATCAAATCTACACCAACAACATGCACTCAGTTCAATTTACTCTCAAGTTTCTACCCCCTAGGTTTTCCGAGATCGATGGTTGGTGTTTATTTACCTTGCTGGTCTTCGGGGTTGAGGTCTATTAGCACCGAGAAGCGGAACATGCAACCGCTAGAAGAAAAATTCTTTCAGTCCGTGCCTGAACTTGTTAATTCGGTGTATTGGCACCATTTCATCCATGATAGTTCCCTGTTGACATGATCTAATTGTTGACTATTTGTTGAATAAAACACATCACAATATAAGCCGTGTCAGATGTAACCTGACAGTAAACCATGACAAAATCGAGTTCAAATAATGCCATATTTATGGGATTTTGAATACTCAAATCCTGACAATATGCATCGGCACTGTTGAGTGACAAAAATTACCATTAAATACCCTCAAGGGTGTGTCCGTCCTGCAAGAAAGCATGGCAAGTTGCATTTTTAAAATTGTTTGTTTTTCTGAATGTACAATTTGTTAGAAGTATTCCTCCTAATTGAAGACAACTTACCTTTGTTTGTTTGTTCATTACCCTAAACTTTCTCCTGTCACAATTATCATTTGGTCGTGGTGGGGTGGATTGTGGGAGCGGGAGGAAAACGGAATGATTCAGATGTACTCCCTCCGTCCCAAAATAAGTGTCTTAAGCTTAGTACAACTTTGTACTAGAGCTAGTACAAAGTTGAGACAGTTATTTTGGGACAGAGGGAGTATTACTTTTTCTGAATCTCTCTCTTAATCTCTCACAACTCTCCTACCATTATCTTCTCCTGTCAAAGAAACAAGTAGCAAGAAAAAACGCCTTAAATCGACTCCGAGCAGTGGAAGGTACGCACAGAAGAGAGAAGGGAGATAATCTTGCCTGGATTTGGCTGCTCGTCTAAGGGCCTCACCGGCGAAGAGCAGGAGGCCGTCGAGGGATTCTTGCTCGACGGCTAGGCTCTTCGTGCGCATCACGGTGCTAGTGCTCGGGGCTGAGACTTGACGATGTTGAGTGGTGGATTCTCGTGTGTGATGTCATGGTCGATGAGCGCGAGGCAACAGTCATGATACCGCAAAGTTTTTGTCCTTCTCCCGGTGCAACCCACCCTAGCGCCTTCGTCGGCGTCCTCCCAGATCGCCTGCCACCCTTCTCGCCGTGGCCCTCGATGGAGCTATGAAGCTCTACACCCTTGAGTCCGAAGCGGCGGCGGCCGCCATGCTTTTCACCGCATCTAGTACAAATTTAGGACGCCTCACCCCCGAGCTCGCCGTCAGCATCGGTGTCGACATTCCCTCTGCACATTCCCTACTCCCTAGCGCGGGGTTGATCCACCAGAGGCTCGGGGGCGGGAGAGGAGGGCCGTGGTGGTGCGGCACGGGGCCGACGGTGGAGGGGCTCGACGACGGGAGAGGAGGGCGGCGGTGGCGGGACATGGGGCCGACGGTGGCGGGGCTCGGCAGCAGGAGAGGAGGGCCACGATGGAGGGGCGCAAGGCCGGCAGTGTGGGGCTCAGGGGCGGGAGAGGAGGCGGCGGTGGCGTAGCGTGGGGCCGGTGATGGCGGCTCAGGGGCGGGAGAGGAGGGCGGCGGTGGCGCAGCGTGGGGCCGGCGATGGCGGCTGAGGGGCGGGAGAGGAGGGCGGCGGTGGCACAGCGTGGGGCCGGCGATGGCGGCTCAGGGGCGGGAGAGGAGGGCGGCGGTGGCGCAACTTGGGGCCGGTGATGGCGGCTCAGGGGTGGGAGAGAAGGGCCACGATGGCGCGGGCTCAGGGGCGGGGAGGTTGCAGTGTGGCAGCGGGCGGGAAACGTGCGGGAGATGTGATTTTTTCTTCATAAGGGAGGTTTGATTACCGATCATGATCAGCTAGTAATTATGTGGTTTGATGTGTTAAACACCAAAGGAATACTCACCTTTTGAAAGGACGTGATTGTCGCTTAGAGAGGGTGAATAGGCACTTTAGAATAATTATGATTTAGGCTTGAACAATTGTGGAATAAAACTAATGTTTAATTAGTCAAGCGCAAAACCTAAAACAACTAGGCTCACCTATGTGCACCAACAACTTATGCTAAAAAAGATAACCAACTAAGTGATAGCAAGATATATAACAAGAAACAATATGGTCATCACAAAGTAGAGTGCATAAGTAAAGGGCTCAGGTAAGAGATAACCGAGGCACGCGGAGACGACGATGTATCCCGAAGTTCACACCCTTGCGGATGCTAATCTCCGTTTGGAGCGTTTTGGAGGCACAATGCTCCCAAGAAGCCACTAAGGCCACCGTAATATCTTCGCGCCCTCGCACAATGCAAGATGCCGTGATTCCACTAAGGGACCCTTGAGGGTGGTCACCGAACTCGTACAGACAAGGTTGGGGCAGTCTCCACAACTTAATTGGAGGCTCCCAACAAGACCACGAAGCTTCACCTCAATGGATTGTAGCTCTGAGATGACCTCAAATGCCTGGGGCAAACTCCACAACCTAATTGGAGACCCCGATGCTTGCCCGAAGCTTTACACCACAATGATTGAGATCCAAGGCACCACCAAGCTTCTAGGATGCCAAAGCACCCAAGAAGAACAAGCTCTAGGGTACAAAGCACCCAAGAGTAATAAGCTTCTCAAATTTTCACTTCCATGTATCAATGTGGAGAACTCAAACCGATGCAACTAATGCAATGGCAAGAACACACGAAGTGGACAAGTACCTCACACTCAAATCCCTCCACAACAACAAAATCTATCAAGGAATATGAGAGGAAGAACAAGGAGCTCACAAACAACTCCAAGATCAAAATCCAAGGGGTTCCCCTCACATAGAGGAGAAAGTGATTGGTGGAAATGTGGATCTAGATCTCCTCTCTCTTTTCCCTCAAGAACTAGCAATAATCATTGGAGGGATTGAGAGTTAGCAAGCTCGAAGAAAGTCAACAATGGGGGCAAACATGAGCTCAAAGGATAGGGTTCAATGGGGAAGAAGAACCCCTTTTATAGGAAGGGAAAAAATCCAATCGTTACCCCCCTCAGCCAACACACGAGCGATACTACCACTCCAAAGAGGGGTACTACCGCCCATTAGAGGTAGTATCGCTCCAATGGAGAGCAGTACTACCGCTGGGGCGGAGGGCAGCAGTCAACGAGGGAGGCAGGGGCCAGTAGTACTGCCGGAGTGGTACTACCGCTGCCATGAGTGGTACTACCAATCATAAGAGGTACTGCCGCCTCCTAAATCCGCTCAGGACATGCTGCAGACCTGTCCCAGAAATACCATGGGGTTCTAGCACAGTAGTAATAGGCGGTACTACCGCTGGCTGGGCGGTACTACTGCCCTGCACTACCGCTCCAGAAATCGCTTGGTCCGACACGAGAAGTGCCGAGACCCACGGGCAGCGGAACTAGCCAGAGCACTTCCACCCTAGAGCGGTACTACCACGACCAGGATGGTACTACCGATCATAAGAGGTAGTACCGCTCCAGGGAGTGATACTACCGCTTGGATCTTTCCAGGCAAGGCAGGGGCAACACATGAAAAGGATGAATACCAGAACTGCCATATCATTTGCATATGAGCTCCAAGTTGAGCAAACTCAAGCTTGTTGAATTCATGACAACAAGAGCTATCTAGCAATGAGTGGATATCTTAAGAAGAGGCGGTATAAAAATATCAATGATATAGAGATGTGAAACCTCTATGAGTGAAGAATCGACAAAAACTCGAACATCGAAAACATCATAGAAGATGCAGATGGACTCCGTTTTCGATGAACTCGAGCTTGTCATAAAGATGACCATAAGCTCTAAAACTCACAGAGAGAAACAACAACCAAGAACCAATAAATATGATGCAAGGATGTAAATGGTTTGAGCTGTCAACGAGCAATACGATCAAGCTACTCACTTGAGAGCCCCCCCTTTATAGTACGACAATCTATCCTATAACCCAGTCTCCTAATCACCACCATGAGACCGGTAAAATAGAAAAGCTATCAAGGGCTAACCTATACCTTGCACATAGTCCACTTGAGCTAGATGATGACGATCTTGACTTCCTCAAGATGGACCACCTTTCTTGATTGCGTTGGCTCGATGAAGACTAGCTGATTGCTCCCACATACCCACTGTGAGTGAGCCACTCTTCAGCACAACTTCACAAGTCCATTACCACAACAATGGACAACAAGCTTCAAGCATGATATCTTCGCGATGCTCCACTTGAACTTGCACACCGCAATCTTGATGACGATCACCACTTGATGTCATCCTCCATGGGTTGTATGAGATCTTCCTCTTGACGCAAGCCCATGGAAACACACCTAACCCCACATAGAAATCTCATGAAGACCATGGGTCAGTACACAAAGCAGAATGGACAATGCTTACCATACGATGGGATCACTTGATCCCTCTCGGTACATCTTGCACGCTTTGTGTGTTGATCAACTTGATTCACTCTTTGACTTAGTCTTGATCAACCTTGTGTCCTTATCACCAATCTTTGGATAAAACCTTGAATACCACCTTGGTCATCATATAAACTCCTTGAAACCAACATATGGACTTCAAGAAGTGCCTATGGACAAATCCTTCGAATATAACTCAAGGCAACCATTAGTCCATAGGGATTGTCATCAATACCAAAACCACATATGGAGAAATATTCTCCAACCACTAGTTCATGTCTTTGGAGGGACGCAGATATTATATGGAGGCCCAACAAAGCACATGTGACACAAATTCTAACCTTCTTCGTCTTTAACCTTGATAAACCAAGTTCAACCACTAAGGATAGATCTTGAGGTAGCCTCCAAATTTGAAAGACATCTGGGGCAACAGTGATGGTTCTTTTCTGATTATTAATTAATGATAAGGGCATTGAATGAGTTATACCCATAACGTCAACGTCAACGCAATGCCCCACACCACTTATAGCACGTCTAGCATGAGACACTGTCATTTCTAACACGGTCACAGAATTTGGATCATAATTTAACATTTTTCACCTTGAGCTAAATTCCCTTTCGTAGTTGAAGAAAGTAAATAACTATATCCAAATCAGCTTAAATACATTGTGCGTTAAAATCCACAGGACTAGTGAGAAATACCAAACAAAATTGAGCAAAGCTCAAACTTATTGGTAGAAACTGGATTTTTCTTCATATGAGGAGTTATCATGTGTAGTTATCTTTCACACCATCAAATCACCTTCTGCAATAACATCTCGAATATAGTGATATCTGACATTAATGTGTTTTGTTCTTTCATGATACATTTGATATTCTTTGTAAGACATATAACACTTTGATTATCACAAAAATACGCTACAACAAGATATATCTCCACAAAGGTCAATATACAAACCTCTCAACTAGATGTCTTAGAAACAACCATATACTCTGCATCAATTGTGAAACAAGCTACAATAGACTGCAATGTTTCTCTCTAACTCACAACACAACCACCAATGGTGAAAACATGGCCTTTGAGTGATCTTCTCTTGCCCAAATCGCCCGCAAAATCAAAATCAATAAAACAAACATGTCCATCTCTATATTTCGCAAATTGAAAATAAGCATCATAATTAAGTACCTAGCAAGTATCTCAAAATCCACCGAACTGCTTTCTGACGAGAAAAAACCATGGCATACATAAGTGAAACGACTACACTAGAATGGGTGACTATAGACATGTGCTCAATATCAACATCTGACTCACGACATAATGATGATCATATTTTGAAGTGTGTAGATAACAAGGTACTTACTGGCTTGCCATCATGCCTATTAAAACGATGAAGAACCTTATCAATATATCCCTTCTGATTTAGATATAATTTTTCAGATGGTATATCTCTCCATATTACCATTACCAGATATTTTCTTTACTACATGCAAGTCCTTCATCTCAAATTCATTACTCAATTGCTTCTTTAATTATCAATCTTTGTCATTGAAAGTGCATTATATCGACTAGAGGGGGGTGAATAGGAGATTTTTAGAATTTCATCACTGAGGAAATTCCTTTTGAGGAAATTCCTCACTGATGACTAACTTACAGCAGAAACAGTAAAAGATCAGGAGTGCAAAGTTTCACAACAACAGTTTTTGAGTGTGAGGAATGTGAAAACAGATTGCACAGTGAACAGGCACGCAGAAAACATATGAGGATTAACTAGCATGAAGAATTTGGGGTTGAGGAATTTCAGAGAAAGTCTTCAGCAAATTCTTCAAACAGTGACAGTGAATGTCATCAACACATAATCTGAGGAATGTAAAGAGATGAGGAATTAGAACCCGTTTCACAGCGAAGACAGTAGTTGATGACCCAGTTCCAACTGATGTGACAGTTGTACATCTGGTTTGGAGCGGCTTGGTATTGAAACCAAAAGACACACAGTCCCTACCGTATTCTCCTTGGGCTAAGAACACATAGTCCTCGCCCAACACTCGTGGTAAGTCTTCAGGGCAGACTTCCAAACCCTCACAAACTTGGTCACCCGACGATCCACAATTGACTGCTGGATTGCTCTAGACCATGACGCCTAACCGTCTGGAGGATGCACAGTCCTCAAAGGTAAAAGGCTTCAGTTCCACATAGGAACAACTTCTTCAGTGATGCTCAATCACTTGGTTCTAGGTTTGTGGTTGGTGTTTGGGGTATTTCCTCACTGATGAATTACTCTCGAAGACTCTAAGGAATTGGGTTGCTCTTATGACAAGTGTCAGTTTCTAACGGAGCAGCCAACCCGCTAATGGTTGTGGGGGTGGCTATTTATAGACTGGGAGCATCCCGACATGATTTGACACTAATGCCCTTAAATAATATGACCGTTGGTGTGGATAAGACCAATGATGTGGCGTGGCTATCGAAACGGTCGGAACCCTCAACTGTGAGAGTCCTCATGTCACTCGTATTCCTCACTTGAGGCTTTTGGTAGGATTAGGCTTGGGTTGAGCATCATGAGGAATTTCATTCCAAAGTGTAACTTCTAACCCCTTTAACAGTACGGTGTTCCTATTACTCAAGTGTGAAGAAAACAAAACAGAAAGAGTAAATCTTCATGCTTCAAAGTCTTCAGAATGATTTTCTTCAGGACACCGAATTCCTCAATTTCAATATCTTCATGAGGAATATTAATTTCATCGCAAATTCTTCACGATTCAATTCTTCATCTTCAAACCAATTTCTTCAAGCGAAGATATACATTTTTAGGGGTCGATATTCATCAAATATTTCAAACTCCTCAGTGACTTATAGATCCTGTGTACACTCATGAATACATTAGATACTTAACCTATAAGTCTTCAAACCACCAAAATCACTAAGGGGCACTAGATGCACTTACAATCTCCCCCTTTTTGGTGGTTGATGACAATTAGGTTAAGTCTTCAACAGGGATAAAATATGAAGTGTAAATACTCATTTGAGGAATTTGAAATCAAGATTCAGAGGGACTCCCCGTGAAGATGTGCATATCTTCAGGATTTTGCTTTTCACAGCAAATGCACATTGATGATTTATATCATGGAGATCTCCCCCTGAGTCTTGTAAATCATGCATACACATGACATGTAGTATGCAGAAATTGAAGATGCATGATGACAAATGGTATCTGACGAATTCCAGCATGCGTGCATTAAAAATTTGAGGAATAAGCATGCGAAGAAAAACGTTCAAAAGCATCAGAGTACCATCGGGCTTAAGTTATAGCTCATTACATAAAAACTTCAGAAGAGCGAAGAGTTTGTAACTTAAATATAGTTCATAAGCCCCAAAATATCCCGCTTGAAGACTAAATCTCAAGTTTCTCCCCCTTTTTCATCAAGTGACAAAAAGGGACAAACTAAGGACTAACGCCCGTGAAGACTTCACTTCTTGGCGGTTGATGAAGATGTGTTAGGTTTCTTGGGAGTAGTCTTCTTCCTTGGACCGGTGGCAGTGTCGAGTTGTTCTTGATCAGACTCAGCAGTGCAGAATGAAGAAAAGGAACTGTCTTCAAGGTCTGGAACTGGAATTGGCCTGAACTTCTTCTTGGGTGGCCACAACCAGTCAAAGTCTCGCTCGAACTCCAATTCTTCAAGTTCTGTCCGAGTCTTAAGATGAGCAAGTGTAGCCCAGGTGCAATCAAAAACCTCATGAAGATAGTGATGGTTAAGCTTCATAGAATTATGTGTTTCAGTGAGGGTTTTCACAATGGCGCCAAACTAGCGTTTGACCCACTTGTGATTACGATCCACCTTCTGGTGAAGACTGAGGAGAAGCTCTCTGGTATTCATCACGCGAGGAGCAACAGGGCTTGGAGGGTGAGTCTCACTATCATCCCATGAAGAATATGCTTCCGGCTCTCTGAACTGGCCATCAAGGGGCCTACGTCCTTCATCAATAACTGACTTGCCTTTTCCTTCAACTGGCTCGAAAGTCTTCTTGTTGACCCTGATAGGAGGCATATAACCAGCATGGTTGTTGAAATCAACGTGGAAGTTGATGCCTGTCCTTGTCCTGATGAATCTCATGATCCATGGGGCATATATCTTGTGATCAAAGGGACACATGGCATTGTCGACCAAAGTCCTCAAGAAGAAATCATGTATGTTGATAGGAATACCATAGATGATGTTGAAGAGGATATTCTTCATGATGCCTACAACATCTTCTTCATTATCATCGCCTTTGATCGGTGTAAGAACACTGCAGAGGATTCTGCAAACAGACCTTGGTGCATATTTGAGCTCGTGGACGAGGAAGGTTTTTCTCGGTGGTTGCCCTTTAGCCAAAGGCTTCATGAGGACTTCCATCATCCCGTTGGGCAGCTCACGCTCACCATAAAGCTTCACGGCCTCCTCTGAGGGAATTGATACTGGCAATTCACGCAGTAGCTCAGTAGCAGGAGCCTTGTAGTGAGTGTTTTGCGTCATCCAGTCAAACACCCAGGTGTTAATATCTTCAGGATCGCCACATATGTGAAGAGTGGCATAAAACTGAAGAATGAGCTCACTGTTCCAATCAGAGATGTTTGAGCACATTGGTAGCAGTCCAGCTTCATGAAGGACACTGAGGACTGGAGCCAGGCATGGTATTGCTTCAAGTTCAACATGAGGAATATGCCTGTGCTGGAATATCTTATTTCTTCCACACAGCACAAAGGCATAGTAATTCAGCTGTGTCCTCGTCCAAAGCTTCAGATGTCTAATTTGAGGCTTTTCATAGGGATTTTCTCCAATGAAGTACATGCGTTCTTCAAAGAAGTTCTCCTTTTGAAACTGTGGTCGCTTGGAGAATGGCTCACGCTGCATTGGATGAAGATTTTGCTGTGGAACTGGAGGGGAGACAATAATTGCAGTCTCTGGGTTGAGCACGACGAAAGCATTGTCTTGGTCTGGTGCATTTTCCTCAGCATTCTCCTCAGGGTGAGGAATTTCATCAGCTTGGGCTTCAGGCTGAGGAGCATGCTCATGTTGTGCTTCATGTTGAGGAACGGGATCTAGTGGGCATCAGGCTGAGGAATTTCATCAACTAGAGCATCATGTTGAGGGTTCTGCTCCGGAGGAGGAATAGGTTCATTCTGAGCCTCAGTGTGAAGATCTTGCTCAGGAGGAGGAGTTGGGTCAGCCTGATCCTCAACTTGAGGATTTTTCTCAGGACTCTGAATTTCATCAGCTTGAGGATTTTCACTTTGCTCTTCCTGAGCTTGCTTGGTGATAGAGGCAGATTCATCAGCTGGTGCAGCTGATCCTTGTGCAGTGTCTTCCTGAGGAATGGAGGGCTGAGGACTGTTGTCAATATGAATTTCTTCGTCAGTATGTTCCTCAAATGCAGCATCCTTCATTTCCTCATCTGGCCCTTTCTCCTGGTCTTCAAAGGTGACCATTTCATACGATGGAGCGATGTTAAGGGGCATAGGGTCCAGTGGAGCATTTTCGTCAAGTGCTTTGAGGCGCTTGGCCTCATTGTTCTTCAATCAGAGGCTGAGGAGTTGGTACTGGAGGGGCAGCCTTCTTGTTGTAATTGTCAAGAGCTTTAGTGGCAAGTTTGATGAAATTTATTTTGAGACTTTGACGATCAGATAGCTTGGAGTACTTATCTGTCAAAGTCTTCAACTCAGCCTGTGTTGACACCAGTGCATCAGGCGTTAGGTTGAGGAGATTCTGCCTGAGGAATTTCTCCTTCTTGAGCTTAGCAACCTTGGCCTGTTTGGCTTGCTGCTCCTTCCACTTGGCCTAGTTGATGAATGTGGCCACCATGTGGCTGATGCCAGGGGGAAGTTTCAAATCATCAAGCGGAGTGTTGGGGTCCTCATACCAGATATTTATGTAGTCTAGGAGGACTTTGGGGTCCATGGCCACAGGAATGGCGCTACCAGAAGCTTGAGCTACCCTCTCCTGCTTGTTTCTCATCATAGCTTGCAAGGTTTCATCATCATATTCATCACTACCCTCTGATGCAGAAGGGACTGTGATGATTTTGCTGGGGCTTGGTTTTGTTCCTCTTCCAGTAGACACCTTAGTCTTCATAGGAGGTGGTGAAGACTTTGTCTCCGAGCTGGTTGCAGCTGGGAGTGAGGAGCTGGAGGTAGCGGGCAGTGGCTTCATGACCGGCTTCAGTTCTGGTTTTGAAACCTGTGGTGGTGTCGAGGATTTTGGTGCTGAGGGTTTTGTAGCTGATGCCAGAGCTGGTTTCTCTTGAGGCTTT
This sequence comes from Hordeum vulgare subsp. vulgare, assembly GCF_904849725.1. Classification (NCBI taxonomy): domain Eukaryota; kingdom Viridiplantae; phylum Streptophyta; class Magnoliopsida; order Poales; family Poaceae; genus Hordeum; species Hordeum vulgare. The sequence continues at coordinate 585,099,618 of NC_058520.1, read as the reverse complement.
GAAGCCTTTGGTTTTGATGGCACCGACTTCTATTGAGGAATTGCCGAACCAGAGGTCTCAGCAGCAGAGGAAGTAGCTGCAGTTGAAGCAGCAACAGATAATTCATTGAATTTCCTCACAGCAGCATCTACCTGCTTCTTAAGCTTAGCCAAGTGCTTGTCCTTTTCATCAGGATAGTCATCAAGGGTCTTGAGGCTTGAGGGATGTGCTACTTGATGATCCTCAAGTGGAGCCCGTTTGCCAGGAGGCTTCAGAGCGAATTTCTTCGCATACTTGGGAGTGACAAATCTGTATTCCTTCCACACCTTAGCCCATCGGCGTTCTATCTTCTGAAGCCGAATCTTTCTCTTGGCCATTGTTTCATTTTCATCAGGTGTGCAGTAGTCCAAGTATATATCCTCAGGTATGTCCAAAGCTGTATTCTGCTCAAGTTTCTTGCCTCCCTTCTGCTTCCTGTCATCCTCCATTTTCTTCAGGTGAGGATTTTGCTGATGAGATTGAACTCTTGAGGATTCCGATGAGACTTGAAGATTTTCTTCAAGAAACGCTGCAAATGAGTTAATGTGATGAGAACCGAGAGATTCATCGGCTGACATGTGTGTACCTGTGAACAGAGTATAGTTGCGAGGAATTTGGAGAGGTCATATGCGTTCTCAGATTTGAAGAAAATGAAAAAGTTTGACAGTTGAGGAATTTAACCAGTGGTTGAGGAATTTGCCTAAGCATACTGTTCTTGGGTTCTAGAGTTGTACAGATCCGAAAATTCGCACAATTGAGGAATCTCGTGAAAATCTTAGATGCTTAGTGAAGTTCATCAATAGTGTGGTGATAAGCAGTGTTTGAGGAATCAGATGCATATGAATTCTTGAGGAAAAACTGATTTCACATCTCAGATGTAAAATAGTAGATCTAACTTGCTGTAAAAATAGGGTTTTTATTTACCCTAGATGGCGCGCACAAAGAACAGAGAAGAGTTGCAGGGAGAAGCTCTTCGGTGTGTGTCCAATGCGCCCTAACCCGGCAGCAGAGGACGTCTACAGCAGCGGCGGACGAAGATGGTCCGACTCCGGCGTGGTTTCGGCGATGGAAAATTCGAGGCAGTGAAGCTCTTCTTCGCCGGCGACGAGACTTCCAGCGATGGCGCTAGGGTTCAGGGCTTTTGTTGTAGCAGGAGAGCGATGGAGCGAAGAAGTGTTTGCCGAGGGGGATAAGGACATATTTATAGCCAGGCAGTTACTGTTGGTGCGAAGAAATTGGACCAAATAGCCCCTGCCTCTACGTCTCCGCATGACACGTGTAGCTCCCGAGCAAAGCGGTGGAGATCATGGTTATCCGAACGAGGAAAGTGGGGTTCAGTTACTGTGCATTAAATAAACATTTTTGAAGATTTGAGGATTTTGTTACAAAATCATCAACTGACAAGGACGCAGTGAGGATTTTGAACAAAGTTTCAAGTAGAACGCATATGAAGAATTGAATAGACTGGATGAGAATAGCATAGAGGGAAAGTAGGGTCTGATCACATTCACTTAGATGAAATATCAACTTGAATAAATAGCTATAAGTGAATGCTGTTGAGGACTTAAAATCACAGTCTATCTAGTTAAACCAAAGTCATCAAGTGTTTGTTTTGAAGATTTGACTAACTTGAGGATTTTGTGATAAATCGTCACAGTGAAGAACAACTGTTTTGAGGATTTTTTTTTTGAAGAAATGGAACTTTGAAGAAAATCAACTTGAGGATTTTCATGTTGGGCGGTGGCGTGACCCACCATATAAGAATGTTGATTACAGACGCCGCGTACAATTGTCGTAGGGCCGTGAGAATCAATTTCTTTGTTAATTTCTTCACATTCAGAGTGATATTCTTCATCAGTTGAAGAAAATCGATTCATCATGTGTTGCACATCTAAGTCATCAATTTTGCATAAGTGTTAGGACGTGTGCATGTTTTTACAAAACATTTGAAGATTCTAAGATATTTAGCTCACACCGCAACTTGCAAAACCTTTTCTCATCCAAGGGCTTAGTGAATATATCTGCGAGTTGATCATCAGTCTTCACGTGGTCGATGAGGATATTTCCCTTGAGAACATGGTCCCGAAGAAAATGATGACGAATCTGGATGTGCTTAGTCTTCGAGTGTTGTACTGGGTTGTATGCAATCTTGATTGCACTCTCATTGTCGCAGTAGAGAGGCACATTCTTCATGTTGATGTCGTAGTCCTTGAGGGTTTGCTTCATCCATAGTAATTGAGCACAACATGAACCAGCAGCAATGTACTCAGCTTCGACAGTGGAGAGTGATACGCAGTTCTGCTTCTTTGAGGACCAACAAACTAGTGATCTTCCGAGGAAATGGCATGTGCCAGATGTTGACTTGCGATCCACACGGTCACTAGCATAGTTAGAATCAGAATACCCTACCAGATGAAGATTTGAGCCCTTGGGATACCATAATCCTAGTGTTGGTGTGTGAGCTAAGTATCGAAGAATATGCTTCACAGCCTTATGGTGTGATTCCTTCGGTTTTGCTTGAAAACGTGCACACATGCAAACAGTAAGCATTATATCTGGCCTAGATGCACATAGATACAATAAAGAGCCAATCATAGAGCGATATACCTGCTGATCGAATTCTTTACCATTTTCATCAGTGCTGAGGTGGCCGTTGGTTGGCATTGGAGTCTTGGCACCTTTGCATTCGTGCATATCGAATTTCCTCAGAACATCCTTGAGGTATTTCTCCTGTGATATGAAGATTCCATTGCGTTGTTGACGAATTTGAAGACATAAGAAGAATTTCAGCTCTCCCATCATAGACATCTGATATTCTTCACTCATCATGTAAGAAAATTCATCACTATATCGTTTGTCAGTACAACCAAATATAATATCATCAACATATACTTGGCACACAAATAGCTCATTATCATAGGATTTGGTGAAAAGAGTTGGATCGAGTGAACCAGGTTTGAAGCCTTTCTTCATGAGGAATTCCTTCAATGTATCATACCATGCCCGAGGGGCTTGCTTGAGACCATAGAGCGCCTTTTTGAGTCTGAAGACTTTGTCTAGATTCTTTGGATCCTCAAAACATGGGGGCTGAGCAACATATACTTCTTCCTCAAGCTTACCATTGAGGAATGCACTTTTCACATCCATTTGATATAATATGATGTTATGATGATTAGCATAAGCAAGTAGTATTCGAATAGCTTCAAGTCTAGCAACAGGTGCAAAAGTTTCATCGAAATCTATTCCTTCAACCTGGGTGTTGCCTTGGGCTACAAGTCGTGCCTTATTCCTCACCACTTGACCATCCTCATCTTGCTTGTTTCAGAAAATCCACTTGGTTCCGATGATGTTGTGCTTGCGAGGATCTGGTCGTTTGACGAGCTCCCATACGTCATTCAGCTTGAATTGAAGAAGTTCGTCTTGCATAGCTTGGATCCACTCCGGTTCCAAGAAAGCCTTAGCAACTTTTGAGGGTTCTGTGATAGATACAAAGGAGAAATTCCCACAAAAGTTAACTAAATGTGAAGCTTTTGAGCGAGTGAGAGGACCTGGCGCGTTGATGTCATTGAGGATTTTGTCAAGTTCTACTTCATTTGCAATCCTTGGATGAGCTGGTTGAGGATTTCGTCTGGGCTGAGGAAGTGGTTCTGGAGCAATTTCCTCAGGAGCACCTTCTTGATTTTCATCAGTGATGGGGATAGTTTCTTCATCAATTTCCTCAGTGGGAACAATGTCTTCAGTAGGTTTGAGCTTTATTGCTTCCTCAGGAGACAGCTTATCTGGATCAGAAGGCAATTGCTCTCTTTGCGAGCCATTAGTTTCATCGAACCGCACCTCTACAGTCTCAACAACTTTGTTGTGATAGTTGTTGAAGACTCTGTAGGTGTGCGAGTCCTTTCCATAACCAAGCATAAAACCTTCATGTGCCTTAGGTGCAAATTTTGAGCTATGGTGAGGATCTCTAATCCAACATTTTGCACCGAAGACTTTGAAATAACTTACATTGGCTTTCTTATCAGTGAGGAGTTCATATGAGGTTTTCTTGAGGAATTTGTGAAGATATACCCTGTTGATGATATGGCATGCAGTGTTGATTGCTTCAGGCCAAAAACGACGAGTAGTTTGATATTCTTCAAGCATAGTTCTTGCCATCTCAACTAGAGTCCTGTTCTTCCTTTCGACAACACCGTTCTGCTGAGGAGTATAAGGAGCAGATAATTCATGAGTAATACCAAGTACATCAAGATAATCATCAAGACCAGTGTTTTTGAACTCTGTTCCATTATCACTCCTGATATGTTTGATCTTGATGCCAAAGTTCGTCGAGGCCCGTGAAGAAAATTGTTTGAAGATTTCCTGCACTTCAGTTTTATATACGATGATATGCACCCATGTATATCTGGAATAATCATCAACTATGACGAAGACATATAAAGATGCTGCATTGGTTAGTGTGGCATAGTGAGTAGGTCCAAATAGATCCATATGAAGCAATTCGAAGGGACGAGTAGTGGTCATGATAGTCTTCGAGGGATGCTTGGATCTGGTCATTTTTCCAGATTCACATGCACCGCAGAGATGATCCTTGAGGAATTTGACTGATTCGATGCCGATGACATGCTTCTTCTTCGCGAGCATGTGCAAATTCCTCATGCCTGCATGACCTAGTCTTCGGTGCCACAGCCATCCTTCTGAGGTTTTTGCTAGTAAGCAAGTGGGTGGTTGAGGACCTGTAGAGAAATTAATAATGTACAAATCTCCTCTTCTTACACCTTCGAAGACTTTGGATCTGTCAGATTCCAAGATGACTACACATCTATATCTACCAAAGATAACAATCATATCAAGATCACAAAGCATCAAGACTGACATGAGGTCAAAACCGAGGGATTCGACAAGCATCACTTTGTCCATATGCCTATCCTTGGAAATAGCCACTTTGCCAAGTCCAAATACCTTGCTTTTACCTTTGTCAGCATATGTGATTTGCTTCAGAGGTGATGGAGTTAGTGGCATATTCATCAGCAAGCTTTTATCACCAGTCATGTGATGTGTGCAACCACTATCAAGAACCCACTCAGTATTCTTGGGTTTGTCACCCTGCAGATGAATTAGTACAGCTTACCATCTCATATGCTTCAGATTTGAAGAATATGATATCAATTTCATCAGATAAGAATTTCATCACAACAGAATTATAAGGACGTGTGAAATATTTCTATTTCATCAATATTAGCTTGCGTCCTATCAAGCATTTCCTTAGGTCTCCAGCAAATTCTCCAAATGATGATTTTCATCTGGAGACCTGACCTGCAGAAGTGATTAGTTCGATTTCTTCACCACCCACATCTGAAGGGGTGGTAAAGCATTCATCATCCTGCGAGCACCATATGAGAAAGGTGGCATTGAAGCTAATGCACTTCTCTTAACACTAGGGGGGGGGGTTAAAGTACTCATATGAATATGCAGAGAACTGGTTTGAGGATTTATGAACATAATGATTTGAAGAGTAACGCTCATATTCATATTCCTAGTAGTTTCCCTGCAAGTTAGAAGTATTAGAACGGGAACGAGCATAATTTTGACGAGTTGAGGATTTTGACCCTCTTGAAGACTTTGGTCCTCCTGAGGATTTTGATCTAGGGTTCAGATTCTTCATTGGTGGTGTCATGAGGACATTCACCTGAAGATTTTCAAGACAACTTTTGGGAACCCAGATTTTCCTCAAAGGAGGGCCATTCGTGCAGTTAGTTCCAACATATCGAGCAAATACTTCACCAGATTGATTTTTGAACAGTTTATAGTTGGAGTCAAATGACTCATCTGAGGAATAGGATAATTCACATGAAAAGCCAGTTAGATTGGATGGATCAAAAGGAGGCCCAGTAGCAGCAACCCATGAGGTTTTGGGATACTGCTCAGGTTTCCAATAAGATCCATCAGCATTCAATTTTCTCTCAAAGGCAATTCCTTCTTTCCTCGGGTTCCTGTTCAAGATCTGCTTTTTGAGCACATCACAAAGGGTTTGATGTCCTTTGAGGCTTTTGTATATGCCTGTCACATACAATTCCTTCAACCCTGCATTTTCATCAGTAACATTTGTGTTTTCCTCAAGTGAGGAAATAGACACTACAGGTGCAGTTGAAGAATTTGTAGCAATAGAAGCATTTGATGATTCTGGTGAAGAATTAGCAGTTACGTGTTCAATGCATTTAAGACATGGAGGAATGAATTCAGCTTGAGCAGCGCTGATCTGTTGAGCTAGTAATGAATCATTTTCCATACGAAGATCATCATGAGAAATACTCAGCTTCTCTAGATCAAGCTTCCTTTGAAGAAATTCATAGGAAAGTTTCTCATGATCAGCGAGGAGTGTATCATAACGATCTTGAAGATTATCAAATCTAGACTGAAGACTTTTCACATCTTCAGTGAGGATTTGGGTAAGATTCATTTCATCATTCAACAGATCATCACTTCTATCTAGCAGTTTCTGAAGATTTTCCATGGAAGTTTGTTGCTTAGTGGCAATGATAGCAAGTTTACTGTAACTGGGTTTTTTATAATCATCAGGTTCACAGTCACTTGAATCAGAGGAGGAAGCATCATTCGGTACCTTTGAACCTTTTGCCATGAAGCAATAGGTTGGAGCGAAGTCATCAGCATAGTCATCAGTCTGGATGGTGTTATCATCTTCTTCAAGGTTGAAGATTGACTTGCTGACGAAAGTGGTTGCAAGTGCAAGACTGGCCTGTCCGGATTCTGAGTCTTCATCAGAACCCTCCTCTTCATCACATTCCTCTGATTCTGCCTCCGAATCCATTTCCTTGCCAATAAGTGCCCGAGCCTTTCTGAAACTAGTCTTCTTGTGCGATGAGGGCTTTGAAGATGAGGATTTTGAAGATTTCTTCTTCTTCTTCTTCGAGTCATCAGAACTATCATCCTTGTATTTCTTCTTCTTTGATTCCTTTCCCCAACGGGGACAATCATCAATGTAATGACCTGATTTCTTACATTTGTGGCAGGTTCTTTTCTTGTAGTCCTTAGATGAAGATTCTGATTTCCTCATGTCTCTTCTTGAAGATCTACCGAACTGGCTATGTCGTGTAAACCTCTGGAATTTTCTCACGAGCATTGCAAGCTGCTGTCCAAATTCTTCAGGGTCACCAATGCTGTCATCTGAGTCTTCTTCTTCAGATGAGGAAAATGCTCTAGCCTTCTGTGCACGTGGTCTAGAATAGCTTGGTCCATATAGATATTTCTTTTCTTCTTGCTGGAATTCATGAGTATTGAGCCTTTTGAGTATATCAGCTGGATCAAGCATCTTGTAGTCTGGTCTTTCTTGAATCATCAGGACTAAAGTATCAAATAAAGAATCCAAAGATCTTAGCAGTTTCTTTACAACTTCGTGATCAGTGATGTCTCGAGCTCCTAGTGCTTGCAGTTCATTTGTGATGGGGAACGTCGCATGGGAAACAAAAATTTTCCTACGCGCACGAAGACCTATCATGGTGATGTCCATCTACGAGAGGGGATGAGTGATCTACGTACCCTTGTAGATCGTACAACAGAAGCGTTAGAGAACGCGGTTGATGTAGTGTAACGTCCTCACGTCCCTCGATCCGCCCCGCGAACAATCCCGCGATCAGTCCCACGATCTAATACCGAACGGACGGCACCTCCGCGTTCAGCACATGTACAGCTCGACGATGATCTCGGCCTTCTTGATCCAGCAAGAGAGACGGAGAGGTAGAAGAGTTCTCCGGCAGCGTGACGGCGCTCCGGAGGTTGGTGATGACCTTGTCTCAGCACGGCTCCGCCCGAGCTCCGCAGAAACGCGATCTAGAGGGAAAACCGTGGAGGTATGTGGTCGGGCTGCCGTGGCAAAAGTTGTCTCCAATCAGCCCTAAAACCTCCGTATATATAGGTGGGAGGGAGGGGGGCCTTGCCTTGGGGTCCAAGGACCCTTAAGGAGTCGGCCGAGCCAAGGGGGAGGACTCTCCCCCCCCAAACCGAGTTGGACTAGGTTTGGTGGGAGGGAGTTCCCCTTCCTTCCCACCTCCTCCTTTTTTTTCTTTCTCTCTCGATTTTCTTCTCCTTGGCGCATAGGGCACTTGTGGGCTGTCCCACCAGCCCACTAAGGGCTGGTGTGTCTCCCCCAAGGCCTATGGGCTTCCCCGGGGTGGGTTGCCCCCCGGTGAACAACCGGAACCCATTCGTCATTCCCGGTACATTCCTGGTAACTCCGAAAACCTTCCGGTAATCAAATGAGGTCATCCTATATATCAATCTTCATTTCCGGACCATTCCGGAAATCCTCGTGACGTCCGTGATCTCATGCGGGACTCCGAACAACATTCGGTAACCAACCATATAACTCAAATACACATAAAACAACGTCGAACCTTAAGTGTGCAGACCCTGCGGGTTCGAGAACTATGTAGACATGACCCGAGAGACTCCTCGGTCAATATCCAATAGCGGGACCTGGATGCCCATATTGGATCCTACATATTCTACGAAGATCTTATCGTTTGAACCTCAGTGCCAAGGATTCATATAATCCCGTATGTCATTCCCTTTGTCCTTCGGTATGTTACTTGCCCGAGATTCGATCGGCAGTATCCGCATACCTATTTCAATCTCGTTTACCGGCAAGTCTCTTTACTCGTTCCGTAATACAAGATCCCGCAACTTACACTAATATACATTGCTTGCAAGGCTTGTGTGTGATGTTGTATTACCGAGTGGGCCCCGAGATACCTCTCCGTCACACGGAGTGACAAATCCCAGTCTTGATCCATACTAACTCAACTAACACCTTCGGAGATACCTGTAGAGCATCTTTATAGTCACCCAGTTACGTTGCGACGTTTGATACACACAAAGCATTCCTCCGGTGTCAGTGAGTTATATGATCTCATGGTCATAGGAACAAATACTTGACACGCAGAAAACAGTAGCAACAAAATGACACGATCAACATGCTACGTCTATTAGTTTGGGTCTAGTCCATCACGCGATTCTCCCAATGACGTGATCCAGTTATCAAGCAACAACACCTTGTTCATAATCAGAAGACACTGACTATCATTGATCAACTGGCTAGCCAACTAGAGGCATGCTAGGGACGGTGTTTTGTCTATGTATCCACACATGTAAATGAGTCTTCATTCAATACAATTATAGCATGGATAATAAACTATTATCTTGATACAGGAATTATAATAATAACTATATTTATTATTGCCTCTAGGGCATAATTCCAACGGTCTCCCACTTGCACTAGAGTCAATAATCTAGCCCTCACATCACCATGTGAATCACATTGTAATAAATCTAACACCCATACAGTTCTGGTGTTGATCATGTTTTGGCCGTGGAAGAGGTTTAGTCAGCGGGTCTGCTACATTCAGATCCGTGTGCACTTTGCATATATTCATGTCCTCTCCCTCGACATAGTCGCGGATGAGGTGGAAGCGTCGTTTGATGTGTCTGGTCTTCTTGTGAAACCGTGGTTCCTTTGCTAAGGCAATGGCACCAGTGTTATCACAGAACAAGGTTATTGGATTCAGTGCGCTTGGCACCACTCCAAGATCCGTCATGAACTGCTTCATCCAGACACCCTCCTTAGGTGCCTCCGAGGCAGCCATGTACTCTGCTTCACATGTAGAATCTGCTACGACGCTTTGCTTGGAACTGCACCAGCTTACTGCACCCCCATTAAGAATAAATACGTATCCGGTTTGCGACTTAGAGTCGTCCGGATCTGTGTCAAAGCTTGCATCGACGTAACCTTTTACGACGAGCTCTTCGTCACCTCCATACACGAGAAACATCTCCTTAGTCCTTTTCAGGTACTTCAGGATATTCTTGACCGCTGTCCAGTGATCCACTCCTGGATTACTCTGGAACCTACCTGCCATACTTATGGCCAGGCTAACATCCGGTCTAGTGCACAGCATTGCATACATGATAGAACCTATGGCTGAAGCATAGGGGACGGAGCGCATATGCTCTCTATCTTCATCAGTTGCTGGGCACTGAGTCTTACTCAATCTCGTATCTTGTAGAACTGGCAAGAACCCTTTCTTGGACTGTTCCATTTTGAACCTCTTCAAAACTTTATCAAGGTATGTCCTTTGTGAAAGTCCTATCAGGCGTTTTGATCTATCCCTATAGATCTTAATGCCTAGAATGTAAGCAGCTTCTCCTAGGTCCTTCATAGAGAAACTTTTATTCAAGTAATCCTTTATGCTCTCTAAAAACTCCACGTTGTTTCCAATCAGCAATATGTCATCCACATATAATATTACAAACGCCACAGAGCTCCCACTCACTTTCTTGTAAATACAAGATTCTCCAACCACTTGTATAAACCCAAATGCTTTGATCACCTCATCAAAGCGTTTGTTCCAACTCCGAGATGCTTGCACCAGTCCATAAATGGATCGCTGGAGCTTGCACACCTTGTTAGCATTCTTAGGATCGACAAAACCTTCGGGTTGTATCATATACAACTCTTCCTTAAGGAAACCGTTAAGGAACGCCGTTTTGACATCCATCTGCCAGATTTCATAATCGAAAAATGCAGCTATTGCTAACATGATTCTGACGGACTTAAGCATCGCCACGGGTGAGAAAGTCTCATCGTAGTCAACTCCTTGAACTTGTGAAAAACCCTTTGCCACAAGTCGAGCTTTATAAACGGTTACATTGCCGTCAGCGTCCGTCTTCCTCTTAAAGATCCATTTGTTCTGAATAGCCTTGCGGTCCTCAGGTAGTACCTCCAAAGTCCACACTTTGTTCTCATACATGGACCCTATCTCGGATTTCATGGCTTCCAGACATTTGTTGGAATCTGGGCCCACCATTGCTTCTTCATAATTCGCAGGTTCATTGTTGTCTAACAACATGATTGACAGGACGGGATTACCGTACCACTCTGGAGCAGCACGTGATCTCGTCGACCTGCGTGGTTTGACAGAAACTTGAACTGGAGTTTCATGATCATCATCATTAACTTCCTCCTCAACCGGCGTCGCAATCACACGGGTTTCCCCTTGCCCTGCGCCACCATCCAGAGGGATGAGAGGTTCGACAACCTCATCAAGTTCTATCTTCCTCCCACTCAATTCTCTCGAGAGAAACTCCTTCTCGAGAAAAGCTCCATTTTTAGCAACAAACACTTTGCCCTCGGATTTGAGATAGAAGGTGTACCCAACTGTCTCTTTTGGGTCACCTATGAAGACGCACTTTTCCGCTTTGGGTTCCAGCTTTTCAGGCTGAAGCTTCTTGACATAAGCATCACATCCCCAAACTTTAAGAAACGACAACTTTGGCCTTTTTCCATACCACAGTTCGTATGGTGTCGTCTCAACGGATTTTGATGGTGCCCTATTTAAAGTGAATGCAGCTGTTTCTAATGCATAGCCCCAAAAAGATAACGGCAAATCAGTAAGAGACATCATAGATCGCACCATCTCTAATAGAGTACGATTACGACGTTCGGACACACCATTACGCTGTGGTGTTCCAGGCGGTGTTAACTGTGAAACAATTCCACATTATCTTAAGTGAGCACCAAACTCGAAACTCAGATATTCACCCCCACGATCAGACAGTAGGAACTTGATCTTCTTGTTACGATGATTTTCCACTTCACTCTAAAATTGCTTGAACATTTCAAATGTTTCAGACTTGTGCTTCATCAAGTAGACATAACCATATCTACTTAAATCGTCAGTGAAGGTGAGAAAATAACGATATCCGCCGCGTGCCTCCACGCTCATCGGTCCACACACATCGGTATGTATGATTTCCAACAAGTCACTTGCACGCTCCATTGTTCCTGAGAACGGAGTCTTAGTCATCTTGCCCATGAGGCATGGTTCGCACGTGTCAAGTGAATCAAAGTCAAGTGACTCCAAAAGTCCATCAGCATGGAGTTTCTTCATGCGCTTTACACCAATATGACCTAAGCGGCAGTGCCACAAAAATATGGCGCTATCATTGTTAACTCTAACTCTTTTGGTCTCAATGTTATGTATATGCGTATCGTTATCAAGATTCAATATGAAAAATCCTCTCACATTCGGTGCATGACCATAAAAGATGTTACTCATAGAAATAGAACAACCATTATTCTCTGACTTAAAAGAGTAACCGTCTCGCAATAAACAAGATCCAGATATAATGTTCATGCTCAACGCATGCACTAAATAACAATGATTTAAGTTCATCACTAATCCTGACGGTAACTGAAGTGACACTGTGCCGACGGCGATTGCATCAACCTTGGAACCATTTCCTACGCGCATCGTCACTTCATCTTTCGCCAGCCTTCGCCTATTCCGCAGTTCCTGTTTCGAGTTGCAAATGTGAGCAACAGAACCGGTATCAAATACCCACGCACTACTACGAGAGCCGGTTAAGTACACATCAATAACATGTATATCAAATATACCTGATTTTTCTTTGCCCGCCTTCTTATCTGCCAGATACTTGGGGCAATTGCGCTTCCAGTGACCCATACCCTTGCAATAGAAGCACTCTGTTTCAGGCTTAGGTCCAGCCTTGGGTTTCTTCGGTGGATTGGCAACAGGCTTGCCGCTCTTCTTCGAATTGCCCTTCTTGCCTTTGCCGTTTCTCTTGAAACTAGTGGTCTTGCTCACCATCAACACTTGATGCTCTTTACGGAGTTCAGACTCTGCGACTTTCAGCATCGCAAACAACTCGCCGGGAGACTTGTTCATCCCTTGCATGTTGTAGTTCAACACAAAGCCTTTATAGCTTGGCGGCAGTGATTGAAGGATTCTGTCAGTGATAGCCTCTTGCGGGAGTTCAATCCCCAGCTCAGCTAGACGGTTTGAGTACCCAGACATTTTGAGCACATGTTCACTGACAGACGAGTTTTCCTCCATCTTGCAAGCATAGAATTTATCGGAGGTCTCATACCTCTCGATCCGGGCGTTCTTCTGAAAGATAAACTTCAACTCCTGGAACATCTCAAATGCTCCATGATGCTCAAAGCGACGTTGAAGTCCCGGTTCTAAGCCATACAACACTACACATTGAACTATTGAGTAGTCCTCCTTACGCGCTAACCATGCGTTCTTAACATCCTGATCAGCCGTAGCGGGTGGTTCATCTCCTAACGCAGCATTAAGGACATAATCCTTCTTCCCAGCTTGTAAGATTAGCTTAAGATTACGAGCCCAGTCTACAAAGTTGCTTCCATCATCTTTCAACTTAGCTTTCTCTAGGAACATATTAAAATTCAGGATGACAGTCGCATGAGCCATGATCTACAACACAAATATATTCAAAGTGGATTTAGACTATGTTCAAGATAATTAGAGTTTAACTTAATCAAATTATTCGCTAAACTCCCACTCAGAAAGTACATCTCTCTAGTCATTTGAGTGGTTCATGATCCACTTACACTAGCTCAAGTCCGATCATCACGTGAGTTGAGTATAGTTTCAGTGGTAAGCATCCCTATGCTAATCATATCATCTATATGATTCATCATCGACTTTCGGTCTCATGTGTTCCGAGGCCATGTCTCCACATGCCAGGCTCGTCAAGCTTAACCCGAGTGTTCCGCGTGCGCAACTGTTTTGCACCCGTTGTATGTGAACGTTGAGTCTATCACACCCGATCATCACGAGGTGTCTCGAAACGACGAACTGTAGCAACGGTGCACAGTCGGGGAGAACACAATTTCGTCTTGAAATTTTAGTGAGAGATCACCTCATAATGCTACCGTCGATCTAAGCAAAATAAGGTGCATAAAAGGATTAACATCACATGCAATTCATAAGTGACATGATATGGCCATCATCACGTGCTTCTTGATCTCCATCACCAAAGCACCGGCACGATCTTCTTGTCACCGGCGCCACACCATGATCATCCATCAACGTGTTGCCATCGAGGTTGTCGTGCTACTCATGCTATTACTACTAAAACTACATCCTAGCAAAATAGTAAGCGCATCTGCAAGCACAAACGTTAGTATAAAGACAACCCTATGGCTCCTGCCGGTTGCCGTACCTTCGACGTGCAAGTCGATATTTCTATTACAACATGATCATCTCATACATCCAATATATCACATCACATCGTTGGCCATATCACATCACAATCATACCCTGCAAAAACAAGTTAGACGTCCTCTAATTTTGTTGTTGCATGTTTTACGTGGTGACCAAGGGTATCTAGTAGGATCGCATCTTACTTACGCAAACACCACAACGGAGATATATGAGTTGCTATTTAACCTCATCCAAGGACCTCCTCGGTCAAATCCGATTCAACTAAAGTTGGAGAAACTATCACTTGCCAGTCATCTTTGAGCAAAGGGGGTTACTCGTAACGATGAAACCAGTCTCTCGTAAGCGTACGAGTAATGTCGGTCCAAGCCGCTTCAATCCAACAATACCGCGGAATCAAGAAAAGACTAAGGAGGGCAGCAAAACGCACATCACCGCCCACAAAAACTTTTGTGTTCTACTCGAGAAGACATCTACGCATGAACCTAGCTCATGATGCCACTGATGGGGAACGTCGCATGGGAAACAAAAATTTTCCTACGCGCACGAAGACCTATCATGGTGATGTCCATCTACGAGAGGGGATGAGTGATCTATGTACCCTTGTAGATCGTACAGCAGAAGCGTTAGAGAATGCGGTTGATGTAGTGGAACGTCCTCACGTCCCTCGATCCGCCCCGCGAACAATCCCGCGATCAGTCCCACGATCTAGTACCGAACGGACGGCACCTCCGCGTTCAGCACACGTACAGCTCGACGATGATCTCGGCCTTCTTGATCCAGCAAGAGAGACGGAGAGGTAGAAGAGTTCTCCGGCAGCGTGACGGCGCTCCGGAGGTTGGTGATGACCTTGTCTCAGCAGGGCTCCGCCCGAGCTCCGCAGAAACGCGATCTAGAGGGAAAACCGTGGAGGTATGTGGTCGGGCTGCCGTGGCAAAAGTTGTCTCAAATCAGCCCTAAAACCTCCGTATATATAGGTGGGAGGGAGGGGGGCCTTGCCTTGGGGTCCAAGGACCCTCAAGGAGTCGGCCGAGCCAAGGGGGAGGACTCTCCCCCCCCCCAAACCGAGTTGGACTAGGTTTGGTGGGAGGGAGTCCCCCTTCCTTCCCACCTCCTCCTTTTTTTTTTCTTTCTCTCTCGATTTTCTTCTCCTTGGCGCATAGGGCACTTGTGGGCTGTCCCACCAGCCCACTAAGGGATGGTGTGTCTCCCCCAAGGCCTATGGGCTTCCCCGGGGTGGGTTGCCCCCCCGGTGAACTCCCGCAACCCATTCGTCATTCCCTGTACATTCCCGGTAACTCCGAAAACCTTCCGGTAATCAAATGAGGTCATCCTATATATCAATCTTCGTTTCCGGACCATTCCGGAAACCCTCGTGACGTCCATGATCTCTTCCGGGACTCCGAACAACATTCGGTAAGCAACCATATAACTCAAATACGCATAAAACAACGTCGAACCTTAAGTGTGCAGACCCTGCGGGTTCGAGAACTATGTAGACATGACCCGAGAGACTCCTCGGTCAATATCCAATAGCGGAACCTGGATGCCCATATTGGATCCTACATATTCTACGAAGATCTTATCGTTTGAACCTCAGTGCCAAGGATTCATATAATCCCGTATGTCATTCCCTTTGTCCTTCGGTATGTTACTTGCCCGAGATTCGATCGTCAATATCCGCATACCTATTTCAATCTCGTTTACCGGCAAGTCTCTTTACTCGTTCCGTAATACAAGATCCCGCAACTTACACTAAGTTACATTGCTTGCAAGGCTTGTGTGTGATGTTGTATTACCGAGTGGGCCCCGAGATACCTCTCCGTCACACGGAGTGACAAATCCCAGTCTTGATCCATACTAACTCAACTAACACCTTCGGAGATACCTGTAGAGCATCTTTATAGTCACCCAGTTACGTTGCGACGTTTGATACACACAAAGCATTCCTCCGGTGTCAGTGATTTATATGATCTCATGGTCATAGGAACAAATACTTGACACGCAGAAAACAGTAGCAACAAAATGACACGATCAACATGCTACATCTATTAGTTTGGGTCTAGTCCATCACGGGATTCTCCCAATGACGTGATCCAGTTATCAAGCAACAACACCTTGTTCATAATCAGAAGACACTGACTATCATTGATCAACTAGCTAGCCAACTAGAGGCATGCTAGGGACGGTGTTTTGTCTATGTATCCACACATGTAAATGAGTCTTCATTCAATACAATTATAGCATGGATAATAAACTATTATCTTGATACAGGAATTATAATAATAACTATATTTATTATTGCCTCTAGGGCATAATTCCAACAATTTGATATGTCAGTGAGGCGATCAAAGGTATCTTGGCGGCTTTCATTGTCATGCCTCTTGAAGCGATTGAAGAGATTCCGAAGAACATGAACACGAGAGTCACGCTGGGTTGATACTCCTTCATTTACTTTGCACAGTCTCTCCCAGATAAGTGTTGCAGAGCCCAAAGCACTCACTCTTCCAAACTGGCCTGGGCTCAGATGGCCACAGATGATATTCTTCGCTTGAGAATCAAGTTGCTTGAATTTCTTCACATCAGCAGCAGAGACACTAGCAGAGATGATGGGGACGCCATGTTCCACAATATACCAGAGATCATTGTCAATAGCTTGTAGATGCATCTGCATCTTTGTCTTCCAGAAGGGAAAGTTCTTTCCTTCGAAAGTAGGACATGCTGCAGTAACCTTAATCATGCCTGCACTCGACATAACTAAAACTCCTGGTGGTTAAACCAAAATCACACAGAACAAGGGAGTACCTTGCTTTGATACCAACTGAAAGTGTGTTATATCGACTAGGGGGGGGGTGAATAGGATATTTTTAGAATTTCATCACTGAGGAAATTCCTTTTGAGGAAATTCCTCACTGATGACTAACTTACAGCAGAAACAGTAAAAGATCAGGAGTGCAAAGTTTCACAACAACAGTTTTTGAGTGTGAGGAATGTGAAAACAGATTGCACAGTGAGAAGGCACGCAGAAAACAGATGAGGATTAACTAGCGTGCAGAATTTGGGGTTAAGGAATTTCAGAGAAAGTCTTCAGCAAATTCTTCAAACTGTGATAGTGAATGTCATCAACACATATCTGAGGAATGTAAAGAGATGAGGAATTAGAACCCATTTCACAGCGAAGACAGTAGTTGATGACCCAGTTCCAACTGCTGTGACAGTTGTACATCTGGTTTGGAGCGGCTTGGTATTGAAACCAAAAGACACACAGTCCCAGGACACACAGTCCCTACCGTATTCTCCTTGGGCTAAGAACACACAGTCCTCGCCCAACACTCGTGGTAAGTCTTCAGGGCAGACTTCCAAACCCTCACAAACTTGGTCACCCGGCGATCCACAATTGACTGCTGGATTGCTCTAGACCATGACGCCTAACCGTCTGGAGGATGCACAATCCTCAAAGGTAAAAGGCTTCAGTTCCACACAGGAACAACTTCTTCAGTGATGCTCAATCACTTGGTTCTAGGTTTGTGGTTTGGTGTTTGGGGTATTTCCTCACTGATGAATTACTCTCGAAGACTCTGAGGAATTGGGTTGCTCTTATGACAAGTGTCAGTTTCTAACGGAGCAGCCAACCCGCTAATGGTTGTGGGGGTGGCTATTTATAGCCTGGGAGCATCCCGACATGATTTGACACTAATGCCCTTAAATAATATGACCGTTGGTGTGGATAAGACCAATGATGTGGCTTGGCTATCGAAACGGTTGGAACCCTCAACTGTGAGAGTCCTCATGTCACTCGTATTCCTCACTTGAGGCTTTTGGTAGGATTAGGCTTGGGTTGAGTATCATGAGGAAATTCATTCCAAAGTGTAACTTCGACCCCCTTTAACAGTACATTGTTCCTATTACTCAAGTGTGAAGAAAACAAAACAGAAAGAGTAAATCTTCATGCTTCAAAGTCTTCAAAATGATTTTCTTCAGGACACACCGAATTCCTCAATTTCAATATCTTCATGAGGAATATCAATTTCATCGCAGATTCTTCGCGATTCAATTCTTCAGCTTCAGACCAATTTCTTCAACCGAAGATATACATTTTTAGGGGTCGATATTCATCAAATATTACAAACTCCTCAGTGACTTATAGATCCTGTGTACACTCATGAAGACATTAGATACTTAACCTATAAGTCTTCAAACCACCAAAATCACTAAGGGGCACTAGATGCACTTACAGTCATACTCTTGGACGACGTCCCAACTAAGGGCCCTCTCACCACGTCAACTCCTGGCCTGGTGAGACGGGTTAAACACCCCTTATCAGTTTCGTCCTGGGACACATAGGGTGACCCATGGTAGACAAAAGGAATATGCCAGAAGGCTTGACGTGTAAGACAAGACACTGGAATCATGTAGAATTCTACCTCTTCATATGTAGCCAGCTACGAACTATGCACCCTAGGATTCCTTGGTATGCTATATAAACTAAGGGGCCCGGCTCATAGATAGACAATTTAAAATCTCTTATACAGATCCCAACACGATAAAACACGAGGCATGACATAGGGTATTATCTTCTCGAGAGTGTCCAAACCTTGGTATCTAGTTTCCTTGTTCCTGGTGTGCCAAGTAGCCTAGCTTAGGTTATCATACCGAGGGATCTATCAAATTTGGCTCCAAGAGTGGTCACCCATACATGTCCTGCTATTTGAACGCTACAACGCGATGGGAGTGCGGATCAACGTTCAGATCGGGGTTGGTGCAACCTTCATCTCGGGCCAGAGGTTCGTCTTCGGTGTCACCCTTTTCACCAAATCGACTGGCCATCTCAGCTAGGTCAAATCCTCTGGTCTAGCTCAGATCATGATATTCGACAGCTTGGGATTACACCGTGGATCTCTACAAACAACTTATCTTCACAAGTTCGATATCTCACGAAACCCAAGAGTATCATGAGTTGCTCTCCCCTGGCACGATGTCAGGTCAAACCGTGGAGGAGTGCGAGAAGCCTGAAATAGGGTCATGTTAGAAGCCTGAAATAGGGTCCCGAAAGACTCGACGCTTGATCATGTCTTGAAGGTATATGATGAACCCTTGTTGGATTTGATGCCAAAGAAGGTCCTGCAGGGATATAAGGTTCCTCCACCTTTTCCCCTACTTATCTGAAGTTGCTCTCGCTTTGGACGGTGAAGCTTTATCAGATTGGTGGTTCCATATGCATGGATACCTATGAAGGCATTGTATGTTCGGTGCTCGATCTACGGATCAATTTGAGGGAAAGATTATCATGGCTGGGAGGTATAACCTAGCTACGGGGATATGCATCAACACTCTTCTCCAACTATCCTTTATGTTGTGTCATATTGGTAAGCTCTCTAATCTAGATCTCATTGTACTTGCATCTTCACAGTGATCATGTGATGATTTGTTGATGCTAATTTCTTTTCTACTATATTTTCCAACAGTTTTTAGTGTAGTCAGATGGTCAAAGCCTCATCCAAAAAGATCGATATTATTTCATCAAAATATTGTACCACCTTGTATCCATCACCAACATGTCTTGGCCATCAGCATGATCGTCTGGCCCAAGACCGCATAGATCCTGGTGGTGGTCTGATGTGTCTCCAACGTATCTATAATTTTCGATTGTTTCATGCTATCATTTTACCAATATTTTATGTTTTATATGTCATTTTATATCATTTTTGGAAACTAACCTATTAACTCAAAGTCGAGTGCTAGTTGTTGTTTTATATGTGTTTTTGGTTTCCAGAAAAATCTGTACCAAACGCAGTCCAAATGCGACGAAACATTTTGACGATGTTTTCAGGACCAAAAGAAGTTTTGGAAGCTTCAGAGGGAGACCATATGCCGCACGAGGAAGAGACAAGGACATGGGCATGCCTAGATGGTAGGGCGCACCCTATGTCCTTGTGGTGCCCCTTTGGATCCCCTGCGCTGCCTCTTCATCCTATAAATTCCCAAATATTCAAAATAAAATCCTAAGAGCATACCCGAAACAATTTTTTCGCTGCCGCAAGTCTTTGTTCTTCCGCGATCCCATCTGGAGGCCTTTTCTGATACTCTGCTGGAAGGGGCATCCATCATGGAGGCCATCTTCATCAACCTTGCTACCTCCCATATGTTGTGTGAGTAGTTCCTACAAGACCTATGGGTCCATAGTTGTAGATCTCTTTCTCTCTCTCTCTCTCATTTGATCTTCAATACAATGATCTCTTCTGAGACCTATTTGATGTAATCTTTGCAGTGTTTTTGTTGGGATCCGATGAATTGCGAGTTTATATTCAGATTATTTATTGAAAGTAATTGATACAATATGAGATTAATTGTTTGTGATTTCATATAGCTATGTATGCTTTCCCATCTATTATTTTACTTTGGCCAAGTAGATGAGTAGATCTTCTGAAGGAGTGGTGCATAGTAGTAGGTTAAATCTTGCGGTGTCCTCACTCTGTGACTGGAGGAGTAGCTAGGCACATATTTATATTGTTTATACTTCGGATAAAACACCAGGGGTCTAAACGTATTATTTTGTCTTACTTTGTCTACATTCTTTCATCTTGCTTAAATCGTTACTTTGTTTGTTATGAACTTAATACCATAGATGGATGATGGATAGCGGTCGATAGTAGTAGATGCAGACAGGAGTCGGTCTACTTGTTAAGGATGTAATGCCTATATATTGATAATGCCATGAATAATGACATAATTGTTTGCTTTTCTATCAATTACCCAACACTAATTTGTGCATCCGCCGCTAATATATGCTCACGAGAGAGATGCCTCTAGTGAAAGCCATGCCCCCAGGTCCATCTTTAAATTTTATATATTAAAAACCTACAAAATATTTGACGTTATTTATTTAATTTTATTTGCATTTATATATACTCTACTATAAGATTTAATCCTTGCAATTAACGAGTACAAAGGGCTTGACAACTCTCCTATCCGTGTTGGGTGCAAGTATTTGCTCTTGTGTGAGCATGAATTGTTGATCGTGTGTTTAGATAATTTCCTATTGGTTCGATAACCTTAGTTCTTAAATGAGGGAAATTATATTTTGCTAATTTACTACATCATTTCTTTCTCTTCGTGGAAAAACCCAATGCATCTAGAAAGTAGCATGGCCGGCCCTCGGCACTAGCCCCTTAGTGACAATAATGCACATGTGAAACTGTCCTCGATCACAACTTGGGACTGTATTTCCTTTGACTTAACATGACTTTTAGACTTGGATTTTTTGTCTGAAATTTTTGGCATTCTACTCAAGTATTTTTTGAGCGGTTTTGGTGGCAAGATGTAAAGGAATACCACAAAGTAAGTACATTCTCTATCCTTGCCCCCTCTTAATAGTGCATCTTTCCCTACTATAAGATGACATCACAATGTAATAAAAATAAAAGACTATTGCAAATTTAAAATCACTAGTTAAAAGGGAACCCGTTGTAAAGGTTACTTCCAAACTCCTTTGGTGATGACAAGTGGCACACTACATGTGTGACGCTTGTCGCGAGTTTTGATGGGGTTTTTTCCACAGGAGAGGATGACATGGACTCATGTACGGACCTTTTTTAGTTTTTATTTATGAATAAAATCTATCTAGCAAAAATCTAAGGAATGCTCCTTAGCTAGTTTCTCCCTTAAAGAAACACCAAAAAGGCACCCCTTCCTTTTTTGTTGCATTTGGGAGTGTCACCCATGCTCAAAAACCTTCACTCTTGGGATTAAAATATGCCATGATCAACAACCTTGACTCTTTGAAACCAATTCTTAAGAATCCCATCCCCACTACAAGAAATTATCTCATTATGCAACCTTCCACCTCACCAAGTGTGCCATGTCAGTATTTAGTATTCATTAGCACCATTTTTCAGCCATGCACCACATCCTCTACCTTTAACTCTACAACATGCACTCTACCACCACACCAAAGCATGCATGTATGCTACACCATACTTAGACATGTAATTATCGATAGCATGAATCTTAGACAAACTCCTTCCATTAGCATGTCATCTTATTCATGTGGTAGATATTGATCGGTTGGATGGATTAAGGAGTGAAAATATGAATTATCTCAACATGCACCCTTCCACCTCACCAAGTGTGTCATGTCATAGTACACTATCAGGTTCTTTATCATTATATGGTTGAGCATCTACATGAACATAATCATTATCATCATCATTAGGTGTATGTTCACTACCAGATTGTGTGTCATCATAAAAAGTAGAGACATCCTTGTGATTCTCAGCAGGTTTTTCTATCACACATGATCTCTAGAAGCATGCAAAGTGCTATCATCTTTGTTTTTCTTTTTGTTTTTCTTTTTAGATGAACTAGGTGCATCATTATCAACTCTCTGAGAATCATGTTCAATTATTTTAGGGTGACCCTTAGGATATAGAGGTTCCTGACTCATTCTACCCCCTTTAGTTATTACTCTAACATCATGATCATTGAGTTTATCATTCATTTCGGCAAGCAAATCATTTTGTCACTTAGCAACTTGGTCTAATTGAGTATGAACAATGGATGCATGTTGATACGTCCATTTTGCATCATGCTTTCATGTTGATATTTATTGCTTTTTGGGCTGTTATATTACTTGTGGTACCATATTTATGCCTTTTCTCTCTTATTTTGCAAGGTTTATTTGAAGAGGGAGAATTCAGGCAGCTGGAATTCTGGACTGGAAAAAGAGCAAATCCTAGTCCACTATTCTGCACATCTCCAAATGCCGTGAAAAGTTACGTGGATTTTTTTGGGATTATATAAAAAATACTAGGCGAAAGAACTACCAGAGGGGGGCTGCCTCAGCACCACAAGCCCTGACACCGCCACCCCCTGGTGGCGGAGTGGGGGCTTGTGGGCTCCCTGACGGCCCACTAGCCCCCCTCTTTTGCTATTTGAAGCGTCTTGGTCCAGAAAAAATCAGACGAGAGCTTTTTCGTGGTTTCGCCGCCGCCACGAGGCGGAACTTGAGCAGATCCAATCTAGAGCTCCGGCAGGACGATCCTGCCAGGGAAACTTCACTCCCGGAGGGGGAAATCGTCGCCATCGTCATCACCAACACTCCTCTCATCGGAGGGGAGGCATCTTCATCAGCACCCTCTCCTCTTGAATCCCATAGTTCATCTCTTGTAATCAATCTTCATCTCACGACTCCGATTGGTACATGTAAGGTTGCTCGTAGTGTTGATTACTCTTTGTAGTTGATGCTAGTTGGATTACTTGGTGGAAGAGTTTATGTTCAGATCCTTGATGCTATTCATTACACCTCTGATCATGATTATGATTATGTTTTGTGAGTAGTTACTTTTGTTCCCGAGGACATGGGATAAGTCATGTTAATAATAGTCATGTGAATTTGATATTCGTTCGGTATTTTGATATGTTGTATGTTGTTTTTCCTCTAGTGGTGTTATGTGAACGTTGACTACATAACACTTCACCATATTTGGGCCTAGAGGAAGGCATTGGGAAGTAGTAAGTAGATGATGGATTGCTGGAGTGACAGAAGCTTAAACCCCAGTCTATGCGTTGCTTCGTGAGGGGCCGATTTGGATCCACTAGTTTAATGCTATGGTTAGACTTTGTCTTAATTCTTCTTTTGTAGTTGCGCATGCTTGCGAGAGAGGTTAATCATAAGTGGGATGCTTGTCCAAGTAAGGGTAGTACCCAAGCGCCGGTCCACCCACATATCAAACTATCAAAGTAACGAACGCGAATCATATGAACATGATGAAACTAGCATGACAGAAATTCCCGTGTGTCCTCGGGAGCGTTTTTCCTCCTATAAGACTTTGTTCAGGCTTGTCCCTTGCTGCAAATGGGATTGGGCCACTTTCTGCACCGTTGCTACTACTTGTTACTTTTTGCTCGCTACATTTCACCTCGCTACACCATCACTTATTACCGCTACTTTCAGTGCTTGCAGTTATTACCTTACTAAAATCCGTTTATCAGAGCCTTCTGCTCCTCGTTGGGTTCGACACTCTTACTTATCGAAAGGACTACGATTGATCCCCTCTACTTGTGGGTCATCAAGACTCTTTTCTGGTGCCGTTGCCGGGGAGTGAAGTGCCTTTGGTAAGTGGAAATTGGTAAGGAAACATTTATATACTGTGCTGAAATTTATTGTCACTTGTCACTATGGAAACTGTTCCTTTGAGGAGTTTGTTCGGGGTATCTTCACCACGAACGGAAGCACGAGGAGTTGTTCCTCAACCTGAGGTACCTACTGAAAATATATTTTATGAAATTCCTTCGGGTATGCTTTAGAAACTGCTGGCTAATCCTTTCACAGGAGATGGATCTTCACATCGAGACTTGCATCTAATCTATGTAGATGAAGTTTGTGGTTTATTTAAGCTTGCAGGTTTGCCCGAGGATGAGGTAAATAAGAAAGCCTTTCCTTTATCTTTGAAGGATAAGGCGTTGACATGGTATAGGTTCTGTGATGATACTCGATCATGGGGCTACAATCGGTTGAAATTGGAATTTCATCAAAAGTTCTATCCTATGCATTTAGTACATCGTGATCGAAACTTTATTTATAACTTTTGGCCTCGTGACAGGGAAAGCATAGCTCAAGCTTGGGGAGGCTTAAATCAATGCTATATTCATGCCCCAATCATGAGCTCTCGAGAGAAATCATCACTCAAAACTTTTATGCTCGGCTTTCTCATGAAGATCGTACCATGCTTGACACTTCTTGTACCGGTTCTTTTATGAAGAAGGATATTGATCACAAGTGGAATTTATTGGAGAGAATCAAACGCAACTCTGAAGATTGGGAGCTGGAGGAAGGTAAGGAGTCAGGTATGAATTTCCAGTTTGATTGCGTTAAATCTTTTGTTGAGACAAACAATTCTAGAGATTTTAGCGCTAAGTATGGACTTGACTCTTAGATAGTAGCTTCTCTATGTGAATCTTTTGTTGCTCATGTTGATCTTCCCAAAGAGAAGTGGTTTAAATATCATCCTCCTATAGAAAGCAACATAGCCAAAATCAATCTAGTTGAGGAGAAAGTCATTGCTTTTAGTGATCCTGTTGTTCCTTGTGCTTACACTGAGAAACCACCATACCCTGCTAGGATAAAGGATTATTCTAAAGCTCCAACTGTGATACCTAGGGGTTACATTAGACCACTTGCACCCCCTGAAGAGATTAGAGTTGAACCTAGTGTTGCTATTATCAAAGATATCTTAGCCGAAGACATAGATGGGCATGTTATCAAATTCTGTGAGGACTCCGCTAGAATTGCTAAACCTCACGCGAAAGACAAACACGGACCTGTAGTTGGCCTGCCCGTTGTTTCTGTCAAGATAGGAGATTACTGTTACCATGGTTTATGTGCTATGGGAGCTAGTGTTAGTGCAATACCCCGTTCTCTATATGATGAAATCAAAGATGAGATTGCACCTGCTGAGTTAGAACCCATTAATATCACTATTACGCTAGCTATTAGAGACACTATCTGCCCTCTGGGAATTGTGAGAGACGTAGAAGTCTTGTGCGGTAAGACGAAGTATGTTGGGGAACGTCGCATGGGAAACAAAAATTTTCCTACGCGCACGAAGACCTATCATGGTGATGTCCATCTACGAGAGGGGATTTTCGATCTACGTACCCTTGTAGATCGCATAGCAGAAGCGTTAGTGAACGCGGTTGATGTAGTCGAACGTCCTCACATCCCTCGATCCGCCCCGCGAACCGTCCCACGAACCGTCCCGCGATCCGTCCCACGATCTAGTGCCGAACGGACGGCACCTCCGCGTTTAGTACACGTACAGCTCGACGATGATCTCGGCCTTCTTGATCCAGCAAGAGAGACGGAGAGGTAGATGAGTTCTCCGGCAGCGTGACGGTGCTCCGGAGGTTGGTGATGGTCTAATCTCAGCAGGGCTCCGCCCGAGCTCCGGAGAGACGCGATCTAGAGGTAAAACCGTGGAGGTATGTGGTCGGGCTGCCTTGAAAAAGTTGTCACAAATCAGCCCTAATTGCTCCATATATATAGGAGGAGGGAGGGGAGGCTTGCCTTGAGGCTCAAGGAGCCCCAAGGGCTGCGCCACCAAGGGAGGAGGAGTCCTCCTCCAATCCTAGTCCAACTAGGATTGGAAGGTGGAGTCCTTCTCTCCTTTCCCACCTCCTTTTTTTTTCTTTTCTCTTTGATTTCTTTCCTATGGCGCATAGGGCCTTCTTGGGCTGTCCCACCAGCCCACAAAGGGCTGGTGCGCCACCCCCAAGGCCTATGGGCTTCCCCGGGGTGGGCTGCCCCCCCGGTGAACACCAGGAACCCATTCGTCATTCCCGGTACATTCCCGGTAACTCCGAAAACCTTCCGGTAATCAAATGAGGTCATCCTATATATCAATCTTTGTTTCCGGACCATTCCGGAAACCCTCATGACGTTCGTGATCTCATCCGGGACTCCGAACAACATTCGGTAACCAACCATATAACTCAAATACGCATAAAACAACGTCGAACCTTAAGTGTGCAAACGTTGCGGGTTCGAGAACTATGTAGACATGACCCGAGTGACTCCTTGGTCAGTATCCAATAGCGGGACCTGGATGCCCATATTGGATCCCAACTATTCTTCGCAGATCTTATCGTTTGAACCTCAGTACCAAGGATTCATATAATCCCGTATGTCATTCCCTTTGTCCTTCGGTATGTTACTTGCCTGAGATTCGATCGTCAGTATCCGCATACCTATTTCAATCTCGTTTACCGGCAAGTCTCTTTACTCGTTCCGTAATACAAGATCCTGCAACTTACACTAAGTCACATTGCTTACAAGGCTTGTGTGTGATGTTGTATTACCGAGTGGGCCCCGAGATACCTCTCCGTCATACGGAGTGACAAATCGCAGTCTTGATCCATACTAACTCAACGAACACCTTCGGAGATACATGTAGAGCATCTTTATAGTCACCCAGTTACGTTGCGACGTTTGATACACACAAAGCATTCCTCCGGTGTCAGTGAGTTATATGCTCTCATGGTCATAGGAACAATTACTTAACACGCAGAAAATAGTAGCAACAAAATGACACGATCAACATGCTACGTCTATTAGTTTGGGTCTAGTCCATCACATGATTCTCCTAATGATGTGATCCCGTTATCAAGTGACAACACTTGCCTATGGTCAGGAAACCTTGACCATCTTTGATCAACGAGCTAGTCAACTAGAGGCTTACTAGGGACAGTGTTTTGTCTATGTATCCACACATGCACTGTGTTTCCAATCAATACAATTATAGCATGGATAATAAACGATTATCATGAACAAAGAAATATAATAATAACTAATTTATTATTGCCTCTAGGGCATATTTCCAACAGTCTCCCACTTGCACTAGAGTCAATAATCTAGTTCACATCACCATGTGATTCCAACGAATCCAACACCCATATAGTTATGGGGTCTGATCACGTCTTGCTCGTGAGAGAGGTTTTAGTCAACGGTTCTGAAACTTTCAGATCCGTGCGTTCTTTACAAATCTTTATGTCATCTTATAGATGCTGCTAGTACGTGTTATTCAGAAATGCTCCAAATATCTACTCTACTATACGAATCCGTTTCACTACTCGTAGTTATTCGGATTAGTGTCAAAGCTTGCATCGACGTAACCCTTTACGATGAACTCTTTAACCACCTCCATAATCGAGAAAAATTCCTTAGTCCATCAGTTACTAAGGATAAATTTTGACCGCTGCTAGTGATTCAATCATGGATCACTCTCTGTACCTCTCAACAGACCTTGAGTCAAGGCACACATCAGGTGCGGCACCCAGCATGGCATACTTTAGATTCTACGGCCAAGGCATAGAAGACGACCTTCGTCTATTCTCTTTATTCTGCCGGGGTCGGGTTTTGAGTCTTACTCAAATTCACACCTCACAATGCAACCAAGAACTCCTTCTTTGCTGATCTATTTTGAACTCCTTCAAAAACTTGTCAAGGCATGGATCTTGTTGAAACTTCCATTAAGCGCTTTCGATCTATCTCCATAGATCTTTGATGCTCAACGTTCAAGTAGTGAATCCAGGTACTCCTTTGAAAAACTCCTTTCAAACAACCTTGTATGCTTTACAGAAATTCTACATTACTTCTGATCCACAATATGTCAACCACATATACTTATCAGAAATTCTATAGTGCTCCCACTCACTTCTTTGGAAATACAAGTTTCTCATAAACCTTGTACAAACCGAAAATCTTTGATCATCTCATCAAAGTGTATATTCCAACTCCGAGATGCTTGCACCAGTCCATTGAAGGATCGTTGGAGCTTGCATACTTGCTAGTATCTTTAGGATCGACAAAACCTCCTGGTTGTATCACATACAATGTTTGCTCAAGGAAACCGTCGAGGAAACAATGTTTTGACATCCTATGTGCAATATTTCATAAATAATGCAGCAACTACTAACATAATTCTAACAGACGTTCAGCATCGCTACGAGTGAGAAAGTCTCATCATAGTCAACTGTTTGATCTTGTCGGAAACATCTTTGCGACAAGTCGAGCTTTTCTTAATAGTGACTTATCACCATCATCGTCTGTCTTCCTTTTAAAGACCCATCTTTACTCAATAGTCCTATGACCATTAAGTAGTTCTTCCAAAGTCTACACTTTGTTTTCATACATGGATCCTCTCTCGGATTTCATGGCCTCCAGCCATTTGTCGGAATCCAGGCCCACCATTGCTTTCTCCATAACTCATAGGTTCACTGTTGCTCAACAACATGACCTCCAAGACAGGGTTACCGTACCAATCTGCAGTAGTACGCGACCTTGTCAACGTACGAGGCTTGTAGTAACTTGACCCGATGCTCGATGATCACCATCATCAGCTTTCACTTCAATTGGTGTAGGCGCCACCGGAACAACTTCCTGCGCCCTGCTACACACTGGTTGAAGTGATGGTTCAATAACCTCATCAAGTTCTACCACCCTCCCACTCAATTCTTTCGAGAGAAACCTTTCCTCGAGAAAGGATCCGTTTCTAGAAACAAACACTTTGCTTTCGGATTTGAGATAGGAGATGTACCCAACTGTTTTGGATATCCTATGAAGATGCATTTATCCGCTTTGGGTTCGAGCTTATCAGACTGAAACTTTTCCACATAAGTGTCGAAGCCCCAAACTTTCAAGAAACGACAGTTTAGATTTCTCTAAACCTCAGTCTATACTCTGTCATCTCAACGGAAATACGCGGTGCCCTATTTAAAGTGAATGCGGTTGTCTCTAATGCATAACCCATAAACGATAGTGGTAATTCGATAAGAGACATCATAGCATGCACCATACCGAATAATGCGTGGCTATGACGTTCAGACACATCATCACACTATGATGTTCCAGGTGGCATCAACTGCGAAACAATTTCCACATTGTCTTAACTGCGTACCAAGACTCGTAACTCAGATATTCATTTCTATGATCATATCGTAGACAGTTTATCGTCTTGTTACGACGAACTTCACTTCGAAACAGAATTGAACTTTTCAATATTTCTGACTTGTGATTCATTAAGTAAATACTCTTATATCTACTTAAATCGTCATTGAAGTAAGAACATAATGATATCCACTGCGTGCCTCAGCACCCATTGGACTACATACATCAAAATGTATCACATCCAACGAGTTACTATCTTGTTTCATCTCAATGAAAACAAGGCCTTGCTCATGTGGTGTGATTTGCATGTCACTAGTGATTCAAAATCAAGTGAGTATAAAGATCCATCAGCATGGAGCCTCTTCATGCAATTTATACCAACATGACTCAAGCGGCAGTGCCACAAGTAAGTGGTACTATCATCATTACCTCGTATCTTTTGGCACCAATATCATGAACATGTGTAACACTACAATCGAGATTCAATAAACCATTGAAGGTGATTATTCAAGCAAATAGAGTAACCATTATTCTCTTTAAATGAATAATCGTTTTGCAATAAACACGATCCAATTATGTTCATGCTTAACACAAGCACCAAATAACAATTATTTAGGTTTAACACCAATCCCGATGGTAGAGGGAGCGTGCGACGTTTGATCATATCAACCTTGGAAACACTTCCAACACGTATCGTCACCTCGCCTTTAGCTAGTCTCCGTTTATGCCGTAGCTTTCATTTCGTGTTACTAATCACTTAGCAACCGAACCGGTATCCAATACCCTCGTGCTACTAGGAGTACTAGTAAAGTACACATCAACATCATGTATATCAAATATACTTCTTTCGACTTTTGCCAACCTTCTTATCTACCAAGTATCTAGAGTTGCTCCGCCTCAGTGACTGTTCCCCTCATAACAGAAGCACTTAGTCCCGGGCTTGGGTTTAATCTGGGATCTCTTCATTAGTGCAGCAACTGCTTTGCCGTTTCACGAAGTATCCCTTCTAGCCCTTGCCTTTCTCGAAACTTAGTGGTTTTACTAACCATCAACTATTGATGCTCCTTCTTGATTTCTACTTTCGCAGTGTCAAACATCGCGAATCGCTCAAGGATCATTGTATCTATCCTTGATATGTCATAGTTCATCACAAAGCTCTCACAGCTTGGTGACAGTGACTTTGGAGAACCATCACTATCTTATCTGGAAGATTAACTCCCACTTGATTCAAGCGATTGTCGTACTCAGACAATCTGAGCACATGCTCAACGATTGAGTTTTTCTCCTTTACTTTGTGGAAAAAGAATCTTGTCGGAGGTCTCGTACCTCTTAACAAGGGCACAAGCATGAAATCACAATTTCATCTCTTTAGAACATCACTTATGTTCCGTGACGTTTCAAAACGTCTTCGGTGCCTTGCTTCTAAGCCATTAAGTATTTTGCACTGAACTATCGTGTAGTCATCAGAAACGTGTATGTCGGATGTTCACAGCATCCACAGACGACGCTCGAGGTGCAGCACACCGAGTGGTGCATTGAGGACATAAGCCTTCTGCGCAACAACGAGGACAATCCTCTGCAAAGTTTGCTACTATCAACTTTCAACTAAACTTTCTCTAGGAACATGTAAAAACAGTAGAGCTATAGCGCAAGCTACATCGTAATTCGCAAAGACCATTAGACTATGTTCATGACAATTAGTTCAATTAATAATATTACTTAAGAACTCCCACTCAAAAAGTACATCTCTCTAGTCATTTGAGTGGTACATGATCCAAATCCACTATCTCAAGTCCGATCATCACGTGAGTCGAGAATAGTTTCAGTGGTAAGCATCTCTATGCTAATCATATCTACTATACGATTCATGCTCGACCTTTCGGTCTCATGTGTTCCGAGGCCATGTCTGCACATGCTAGGCTCATCAAGCTTAACCCGAGTGTTCCGCGTGTGCAACTGTTTTGCACCCGTTGTATGTGAACGTTGAGTCTATCACACCCGATCATCACGTGGTGTCTCGAAACAAAGAACTGTCGCAACAGTGCACAGTCGGGGAGAACACAATTTCGTCTTGAAATTTTAGTGAGAGATCACCTCATAATGCTACCATCGTTCTAAGCAAGATAAGGTGCATAAAGGATTAACATCACATGATATTCATAAGTGACATGATATGGTCATCATCATGTGCTTCTTGATCTCCATCACCAAAGCACCGGCACGATCTTCTTGTCACCGGCGTCACACCATGATCTCCATCATCATGATCTCCATCAATGTGTCGCCATCGGGGTTGTTGTGCTACTCATGCTATTACTACTAAAGCTACGTCCTAGCAATATAGTAAACGCATCTGCAAGCACAAATGTTAGTTTAAAGACAACCCTATGGCTCCTGCCAGTTGCCGCACCATCGACGTGAAAGTCGATATTATCTATTACAACATGATCATCTCATACATCCAATATATCACATCACATCATTGGCCATATCACATCACAAGCATACCCTGCAAAAACAAGTTAGACGTCCTCTAGTTTTGTTGTTGCATGTTTTACGTGGTGACCATGGGTATCTAGTAGGATCGCATCTTACTTACGCAAACACCACAACGGAGATATATGAATTGCTATTTAACCTTATACAAGGACCTCCTCGGTCAAATCCGATTCAACTAAAGTTGGAGAAACCGACACTTGTCAGTCATCTTTGAGCAAAGGGGGTTACTCGTAGCGATGAAACCAGTCTCTCGTAAGCGTACGAGAAATGTCGGTCCAAGCCGCTTCAATCCAACAATACCGCGGAATCAAGAAAAGACCAAGGAGGGGAGGAAAACGCACATCACCGCCCACAAAAACTTTTGTGTTCTACTCGAGAAGACATCTACGCATGAACCTAGCTCTGATACAACTGTTGGGGAACGTCGCATGGGAAACAAAAATTTTCCTACGCGCACGAAGACCTATCATGGTGATGTCCATCTACGAGAGGGGATTTTCGATCTACGCACCCTTCTAGATCGCACAACAGAAGCGTTAGTGAATGCGGTTGATGTAGTGGAACGTCCTCACGTCCCTCGATCCGCCCCACGAACCGTCCCGCGATCCGTCCCACGATCTAGTGCCGAACGGACGGCACCTCCGCGTTCAGCACACGTACAGCTCGACGATGATCTCGACCTTCTTGATCCAGAAAGAGAGACGGAGAGGTAGATGAGTTCTCCGGCAGAGTGACGGTGCTCCGGAGGTTGGTGATGATCTAATCTCGGCAGGGCTCCGCCCGAGCTCCGCAGAGACGCGATCTAGAGGTAAAACCGTGGACGTATGTGGTCGGGCTGCCTTGAAAAAGTTGTCACAAATCAGCCCTAATTGCTCCATATATATAGGAGGAGGGAGGGGAGGCTTGCCTTGAGGCTCAAGGAGCCCCAAGGGCTGCGCCACCAAGGGAGGAGGAGTCCTCCTCCAATCCTAGTCCAACTAGGATTGGAAGGTGGAGTCCTTCTCTCCTTTCCCACCTCCTTTTTTTTTCTTTTCTCTTTGATTTCTTTCCTATGGCGCATAGGGCCTTCTTGGGCTGTCCCACCAGACACAAAGGGCTGGTGCGCCACCCCCAAGACCTATGGGCTTCCCCGGGGTGGGCTGCCCCCCCGGTGAACACCCGGAACCCATTCGCATTCCCGGTAACTCCGAAAACCTTCCGGTAATCAAATGAGGTCATCCTATATATCAATCTTCGTTTTCGGACCATTCCGGAAACCCTCGTGACATTTTTGATCTCATCCGGGACTCTGAACAACATTCGGTAACCAACCATATAACTCAAATACGCATAAAATAACGTCGAACCTTAAGTGTCCAGACCCTGCGGGTTCGAGAACTATGTAGACATGACCCGAGTGACTCCTTGGTCAATATCCAATAGCGTGACCTGGATGCCCATATTGGATCCCACATATTCTACGAAGATCTTATCGTTTGAACCCTAGTGCCAAGGATTCATATAATCCCGTATGTCATTCCCTTTGTCCTTCGGTATGTTACTTGCCTGATATTCGATCGTCAGTATCCGCATACCTATTTCAATCTCATTTACCGGCAAGTCTCTTTACTCGTTCCGTAATACAAGATCCTGCAACTTACACTAAGTCACATTGCTTGCAAGGCTTGTGTGTGATGTTGTATTACCGAGTGGGCCCCGAGATACCTCTTCGTCATACGAAGTGACAAATCCCAGTCTTGATCCATACTAACTCAACGAACACCTTCGGAGATACCTGTAGAGCATCTTTGTAGTCACCCAGTTATGTTGCGACGTTTGATACACACAAAGCATTCCTCCGGTGTCAGTGAGTTATATGATCTCATGGTCATAGGAACAAATACTTGACACGCAGAAAACAATAGCAACAAAATGACACGATCAACATGCTACATCTATTAGTTTGGGTCTAGTCCATCACATGATTCTCCCTAATGATGTGATCCCGTTATCAAGTGACAACACTTGCCTATGGTCAGGAAACCTTGACCATCTTTGATCAATGAGCTAGTCAACTAGAGGCTTACTAGGGACAATGTTTTGTCTATGTATCCACACATGCACTGTGTTTCCAATCAATACAATTATAGCATGGATAATAAACGATTATCGTGAACAAAGAAATATAATAATAACTAATTTATTATTGCCTCTAGGGCATATTTCCAACAAAGTATCCTACTGATTTCCTCGTCCTTGGTACTGCACAAGATAGCTTTTGTCCCATCATATTCGGTAGACCCTTTCTCAACACTGTCAATGCCCATATTGATTGCATTAAGCAGACTGTCACAATAAGTTTTGAGGATGTGTCTCATGAATTTAACTTCTCCAAGTTTGGAAGACAACCCCATGAAAGAGAGTCGTCTGGTAGGGATGGAATCATTGCTCTTTCCTCTATTGCCGTACCTCCTACGGATCCTTTAGAGCAATATCTTCTTGAGCATGAAAATGATATGCATATGGAGGAGAGAGATGAGATAGATAAAATTGTCTTAGAACAATATCCTATTCTCAAGAATAATCTGCGTGTTGAACTGCTTGGGGATCCTCCCCCACCAAAGGGTGATCCTGTGTTCGAGCTTAAACAGTTGCCTGATACTCTTAAGTATGCCTATCTTGATGAGAAGGAGATATATCCTGTTATTATTAGTGCTCACCTCTCGAATCACGAAGAGAAGAAGTTATTAAAAACTTTGAGGAAGCACCGTGCTGCTATTGGATATACTCTTGATGATCTTAAGGGTATTAGTCCTACTCTATGTCAGCACAAGATTAAAACCGATCCTGACTTTAAACCAGTTGCTGATCATCAAAGGAGATTAAATCCTAAGATGAAAGAGGTCATTAGAAAATAAATATTAAAGCTTCTGGAAGCAGGAATCATTTATCATGTTGCTCATAGTGATTGGGTAAGTCCAGTACATTGCGTACCTAAGAAGGGAGGTATCACCGTCGTTCCTAATGATAAGGATGAACTAATCCCACAAAGGATTATTACCGGCTATATAATGGTGATAGACTTCCGGAAACTGAACAAGGCAACCAGGAAAGATCATTATCCTTTGCCGTTTATCGACCAAATGCTAGAAAGGCTATCAAAACACACACACTTCTGCTTTCTAGATGGTTATTCAGGTTTCTCTCAAATACCTGTTGCACAATCTGATCAAGAGAAAACCACTTTCACCTGCCCTTTCGGTACCTTTGCCTATAGACGTATGCCTTTTGGCTTATGTAACGCACCTGCCACCTTTCAAAGATGTATGATGGCTATATCCTCTGACTTTTGTGAAAAGATTGTCGAGGTTTTTATGGATGACTTCTCCATTTACGGGTCTTCCTTTGATGATTGCCTCAGCAACCTTGATCGAGTCTTACAGAGATGCGAAGAAACCAACCTCGTCTTGAATTGGGAGAAGTGCCACTTTATGGTTAATGAAGGTATCGTCTTAGGACACAAAATCTCTAAAAGAGGCATTGAAGTTGATAAGGCTAAGGTTGATGCAATTGAGAAAATGCCTTGTCCCACAGATATCAGAGGTATACGAAGTTTCCTAGGTCATGCTGGTTTCTATAGAAGGTTCATTAAAGACTTCTCTAAGATTTCTAGGCCTCTTACCAACCTCTTGCAGAAGGATGTTCCTTTTGTTTTTGATGAGGATTGTGAGGAAGCCTTCGAAATACTTAAGAAAGCTTTGATAACCGCACCTATTGTTCAACCACCTGACTGGAACTTGCCCTTTGAAATTATGTGCGACGCTAGTGATTATGCTGTTGGTGCTATTCTAGGACAAAGAGTTGACATGAAGTTGAATGTCATTCACTACGCTAGTAAAACTATAGACAGTGCCCAAAGAAACTATGCCACTACGGAGAAGGAATTTTTAGCAGTCGTGTTTGCATGTGAAAAGTTCAGATCTTACATAGTTGACTCCAAAGTCACTATTCACTCTGATCATGCTGCTATTAAGTACCTCATGGAGAAGAAGGACGCTAAGCCTAGGCTGATCAGATGGGTTCTCCTGCTACAGGAATTTGATTTGCACGTCGTTGACCGAAAGGGTGCTGATGACCCTGTAGCACATAACTTGTCTAGGCTAGAGAATGTCCTTGATGACCCACTACCTATTGATGACAGCTTTCCTGATGAGCAACTAAATGTCATCCACACTTCACATAGTGCAATGTGGTATGCAAATTATGCAAACTATATCGTAGCCAAATACATACCACCCAGTTTCACGTATCAGCAAAAGAAGAAATTATTCTTTGATTTGAGACATTACTTTTGGGATGATCCTCACCTTTATAAGTAAGGAGTAGATGGTGTTATTAGACGTTGTGTGCCTGAACATGAACAGGGACAGATCTTGCAGAAGTGTCATTCCGAAGCCTACGGAGGACACCATGCTGGAGATAGAACTGCCCATAAGGTATTGCAATCAGGTTTCTATTGGCCCACTCTCTTCAAGGATGCTCGTAAGTTTGTCTTGTCTTGTGACGAATGCCAAAGAATAGGGAACATCAGTAAGCGTCAGGAGATGCCTATGAACTATTCACTTGTCATTGAACCATTTGATGTCTGGGGCTTTTATTATATGGGACCCTTCCCGAGTTCCAATGGGTACACTCACATCTTAGTTGCTGTGGATTATGTTACTATGTGGATAGAGGCTATCCCCACTAAAAATGCTGATCACCACACCTCTATTAAGATGCTTAAAGAAGTCATATTCCCAAGATTTGGAGTCCCTAGATACTTGATGACTGATGGCGGTTCACACTTCGTTCATGGTATTTTCCGCAAGATGCTAGCTAAGTATGATGTCAACCATAGAGTTGCATCTCCTTATCATCCTCAGTCTAGTGGTCAAGTTGAGTTGAGTAATAGGGAGATCAAGTTGATCCTACAAAAGACCGTTAATAGATCTCGAAAGAATTGGTCTAGCAAACTTGACGATGCACTATGGGCTTATAGGACTGCTTATAAGAATCCCATGGGCATGTCACCGTATAAAATGGTTTACGGTAAAGCTTGTCATTTACATCTTGAGCTGGAACACAAAGCTTATTGGGCAATCAAAGAGCTCAACTTTGATTTCAAACTTGCCGGTGAGAAGCGGTTGTTTGATATTAGCTCTTTAGATGAATGGAGAACCCAGACATACGAGAATGCCAAGTTGTTCAAGGAAAAGGTTAAGAGATGGCATGACAAACGAATACAGAAACGAGAGTTCAATGTAGGTGATTATGTCTTGCTATACAATTCTCGTTTGAGATTCTTTGCAGGCAAGCTTCTCTCTAAATGGGAAGGTCCCTATGTTATCGAGGAAGTATATCGTTCCGGTGCCATCAAAATCAATAACACGGAAGGCAATTTTCCTTGAGTGGTAAATGGGCAAAGCATCAAGCATTACATCTCTAGAACTCCCATAAATGTTGAGACCAATATCATCAATGTCATAACTCCAGAGGAGTACATAAGGGATGTTTATCAGCCTGTTTCAGACCTTGAAAACGAAGATGTATCTGTTTCGGTAAGAAATTGGACTCCGATGCTTTTCCAATAGGAAATTTCTTCCGTTTTGGAATTTTTGGAAAAATAGAAAAATAAAAAAGCAGTCCGGAGAGCAAACGAGGCGGCCACAAGCCCTGCCACCACCCCTACCCCTTGGTGGCGGAGGGCAAGCTTGTGGGCACCTCGTGTGCCTCCCGAACTCTGTTTTCTTGCGGAGGACTCCTTCTGGCCCAGAAAAAATCAATATATATTCGCCTGAAGGTTTTGATCTCCGTATCGCGCAATTTTCCTCTGTTTTCGTTTCGAGCTTGTTGTCTGCCACAGATTTAGGTCAAGATGTCTTCTCAAGATTCAGAAGAAGAGATCTATGTGGCCGATGATCGTGCTAACTCTAGGATTAATGGGGACCTCGAACCATATGGCTGGACCACTGATGAAGAAGAGGACTATGAGCCCAAAGGGAAGGAGCAAACGAGTTCCGATGAAGAGGAGGCTCCTCTACCTCAACCTGCAAACACCCATGTGGAGTTCAAGAAGTCAAGCCTCCCTGACCATAGGAAGAAGCCTAAGACCTTGTTTATCCCTTCTCGTTTCTTGCAGGAGAGTAAGCAGGAACTTTGCCATAGAGTGTTGAAACTTGAGGAAGAAAATGACGATCTAAGGGAGCAGAACTTTTTGCTCAAGTGGAAATTAGACAAGCTCAAGACTGCTCCAACAACACCACCATCACCACCGAAGGAAGGCAACTAAGCATTGGTATGGGCAATTGATACGTCTCCATCGTATCTACTTTTCCAAACTCTTTTGCCCTTGTTTTGGACTCTAATTTGCATGATTTGAATGGAACTAACCTGGACTGACGCTGTTTTCAGCAGAATTGCCTTGGTGTTATTTTTGTGCAGAAATCAAAGTTCTCCAAACGTCTTGAAAATTTACGGGGAGCAGTTTTGGAAAATATCAAAAATATCTGCGCCAAGTTCCACCTGAGGGGGTGGGCCAGTGGGCCACAAGCCCGTGCTCCGCCACCACCCCCCTGGTGGCGGTGGGCAGGCTTGTGGGGCCCACAGGCACCTCCCGCCCCCAACTCCAGCTCTATAAGTTGCTTTTCGTCCCAGAAAAAAATAAAAAGAGAAGTTTTCATCGCGTTTTCGATATGGAGGCGCCGCCACCACCTGTTCTTCATCTGGAGGGCAGATCTGGGGTCTGTCTTGGGCTCCGGAGAGGGGAAATTGTCGCCATCGTCATCATCAACCTTCTTCCCTCTCCAATTCCATGAAGCTCTTCGTCATTCGTGAGTAATTTATTCGTAGGCTCGCTGGGCGGTGATGAGTAGGATGAGGTCTATCATGTAATCGAGTTAGTTTTGATGGGGATTGATCCCTAGTATCCACTATGTTCTGAGATTGATGTTGCTACTACTTTGCCATGCTTAATGCTTGTCACTAGGGCCCGAGTGCCATAATTTCAGATCTGAGATTATTATGTTGCCACCAATATATGTGTGTTTTAGATCCGATCTTGCAAGTTGTAGTTACCTACTATGTGTTATGATCCGGCAACCCCGGAGTGACAATAACCGGAACCACTCCCGGTGATGACCATAGTTTGAGGAGTTCATGTGTTTACCAAGTGCTAATGCGTTGGTCCGGTTCTTTATTAAAAGGAGAACCTTAATATCCCTTAGTTTCCTTTTGGACCCCGCTACCACGGGAGGGATGGACAATAGATGTCATGCAAGTTCTTTTCCCTAAGCACGTATGACGACACACGGAATGCATGCCTACATCACATTGACGAACGGGAGCTAGCCACATATCTCTCCGTGTTATAGCTGTTGCATGATGAATATCATCCAAACAAATCACCGACCCATTGCCTACGAGTTTGTTCTACTGCTGCTGTTACTACTGTTGGTACTACTGCTGTTACTTGTCTTGCTCTGCTGCTGCTACTACTGTTGCTACTGATGTTACTTGTCTTGCTCTGCTGCTACTGTTGCTACTTCTATCGCTTGCTACTGTTGCTACTTCTGTCGCTTGCTACTGTTGCTACTTGCTACTGCTGTCACTACTGCTGTTCCTTGCCACTGCTATTGCTCGTTACACTGCCGTTACTCGCTACTTTGATGCTACTACGTTGCTTGTAGATACCAATCTTTCAGGTGTGGTTGAATCTGACAATTCAACTGCTAATACTAGAGAGTATTCTCTCACCTCCCGTCGTGTGAATCAACAAATTTGGGTCGAATATCTACCCTCGAAAACTGTTGCGAACCCACGCGCTGGTGGGCCGTCAACAACATTCTTCTAGTTTCATTACTAGGGAGTGCTATCAGCATTCTTCTGGTGCCGTTGCAGGAGAAGGTTTGTTGTCATAAGCATTCATCTAGCTAACGCCAGAGATTGCAGATCAGCATTTTTCTGGCACCGTTGCCGGGGAGGTATTGCTATATTCTCTGAGTCACTTGGGATTTATATCTGCTAATCACTATGAATAATCTGAAGGATCCGAAGACCAAAGTCTTGCCCTCAACAACGAGGGGAGGTAAGGAATTGCCATCTAGCTCTGCACTTGATTCACCTTCAGTTATGTGTAAGTTTGCGACATCACATCCTGCTAGAAATCTTGATATGTCACCTGTGCTTGATGATGCTTGTGATACTACTGTTAGAGATGCTATGCTTGATACTATGCCTGATACTGCTAGAGATGCTATGCTTGATACTATGCATGATGATACTATGCTTGATACTATGCCTGATACTGCTAGAGATGCTATGCTTGATACTGCTTTACCTGATGATGCTAGAGATGCTATTTTGCATGATGATGCTATGCTTGATACTGCTAGAGATACTCATTTGCTTGATGTTCCACTAGGAGTGTTCCTTGATGCTCATATTGCTAGAGTTACTGCCAATGCTCGTGATGCTTCTGATACTGCCGATACTATTGAGATAGAACCTGCTTTTGCTCCTGTTAGATCTAGCTCTCCTAGATATGAATTGCCTGATATACCTGAGGGTTACGTTATGGAGGGAGAGATAGCTGAGGATTTTCTTGTGTGTAAGGATGCCTATGACGCTGAGAAATTACTTCTCAAGTGGAAGGAAAAATCTGGGGAAGCTAGGATGAAAAATGACCCAAAGTTTGCCACTTCGCCTATCTTTTTCACCGCTAAGGATTATGAATTATCTGTCGACCCTGAGATAATCTCTCTAGTCGGATCTGATCCTTTTTCACGGTTATGAGTCTGAGACGGTCATAGCCCATCTTGCCAAACTATCCGAAATAGCCAACCTTTTCACTAATGAGGAGAAGATCCGCCACTATTATATCCTTAAGCTGTTTCCTTTCTCTCTAAAGGATGACGCTAAAGTCTGGTTCACCTCTCTTGCTCCTGGATGTGTGTGTAGTCCCCAGGAGATGGTCTATTACTTCTGTGAGAAATATTTCCCTGCCCATAAGAAGCAAGCTGGCTTGCAGGAAATATACAACTTTGCTCAACTCCAAGAAGAGAGTCTTCCACAAGCTTGGGGGAGGCTCGTCCAGCTACAGAATGCTTTGCCTGATCACCCTCTTAAGAAGAACGAGATACTTGATATCCCCTATAACGGACTTACCGATGCCTCTAGAGACCACCTAGATAGTTGTGCCGATTGTGTTTTTAGGGAACGAACTGTAGAACAAGCCGAGACCCTATTGAATAACCTCTTGATCAACGATAATGCTTGGACTATTGTCGAACCACCTCGTAAGCCAACTCCTAAGAAAAGAGGTATTCTATTCCTCAGTCCCGAAGATATGCAAGAAGCCAAGAAATCTATGCAAGAGAAAGGCATTAGATCTGAAGATGTCAAAAATCTACCACCTATCAAAGAGATCCATGGTCTCGATAACCCGATACAGGTAGTAGAAGTGAATTCTCTGCGTAGGTTTGATGAGAGTGATATTCCTTTTGATAAACCTGCTAGCCTATGCTTTGATGAATTTGACAACATTGTTGCCAAACAACAGAGTTTCAATAATTATGTTAGCAGACATTTGGAACAAAGTTCTCGTATGCTTAGCCATTTAAGTGCTTGTGTAGACAGAAATGTCAATGCTCTGAAGCTTCTGAGTAAACAAGCCTCTATGATTACTACTCAGGTAGAACAAGTACTTAAAGCTCAGAATGACCTGCTCAATGAATTAAATGACAACTCTGTCAGAGTCACTACTAGAGGAGGCAAAATGACTCAGGAACCTTTGTATCCTGAAGGTCATCCTAAGAGGATTGATCAAGATTCTCAAGGAATCAATGCTGATACAACCAGTCATCCTAAGGAGAAGAAGAAGGATGATAAAAACCTGCACACCAGTTCACCAAATACTGTCACACCTGAAGAACCTAATGATATATCTGCGTCTGATGCAGAAACACAATCTGGTGATGAACATGAACCTGGTGGCAACATGGACAGTGATGTTCATAATAATGCTCAACCTAGCCATGATGAGGATGTGGAGATTGAACCTACGGTTAATCCTGATAATCCACAACCTAAGAGATACGACAAGAATGACTTCACTGCTAGGAAGCATGGTAAAGAAAGAGATCCATGGGTTCAGAGACCTATGCCCTTTCCTCCTAAGCCATCCAAGAAAAAGGATGATGAGGATTTTGAGCGCTTTGTTGAGATGATAAGACCCGTCTTTCTGCAGATGCGGTTAACTAATATGCTCAAGATGTCTCCGTATGCCAAGTACATTAAAGATATCGTGACTAATAAATGGAAGATACCGGATCTTGAGATCTCCACCATGCTTGCCAACTACACTTTCAAGGGTGGAACTCCTAAGAAACTTGGTGATCCCGGAGTGCCCACTATACCTTGCTCCATTAAAGGAAACTACATAAGAACTGCCTTATGTGACCTTGGAGCCGGTGTTAGTGTTATGCTGCTTTCTGTTTATCAAAGACTTGAGTTGGATAAGTTGACACCTACTGAAATTTCTCTGCAAATGGCCGACAAATCAACTTCTTTTCTTATCGGCATTTGCGAGGATGTGCCTGTTGTGGTTGCTAACACCACTATCTTAACAAACTTTGTTATCTTGGATATTCCCGAGGACGATGCCATGGCGATCATCCTCGGAAGACCCTTTTTAAACATTGCAGGGGCTGTTATAGATTGAAACAAAGGCAATGTCACTTTCCACGTCAACGGTAATGAGCACATAGTGCACTTTCCGAAGAAACGATATCAAGTACATTGCATCAGTGCTATCGAAAAGACTTCATCGATTCTCATTGGGAGCTTTGAATGCCCTATTCCTTGTGTCAAGATGAAGTACGATTTGCTTGTTGGGGAGATTCATATCCCCATTGAGGTGACTTAGTGGCTATTCGAAAATTCTCCGTTCTCTCTTGCGATTCGACAAGGTTTTGTCATAACGACTTGATCAACCCCATTGACAGATTTCTTTCGATAACCATGAAACGGATGAATCAGAGAGTCACATACCTCTGTTTTGAGTTTTCCTTTTCTGTTGCTTAGAAGAAAAATGATAGAATTACTTTAGCTTTTCCTGTTTTCTGTTTTAGCGTCCAGGAGAAAAATACCTCAAAAATAAAAGTTCTCCAATGGTCCTGAAAATTTAGTATGATT
Organism: Hordeum vulgare subsp. vulgare; assembly: GCF_904849725.1. Classification (NCBI taxonomy): domain Eukaryota; kingdom Viridiplantae; phylum Streptophyta; class Magnoliopsida; order Poales; family Poaceae; genus Hordeum; species Hordeum vulgare. The sequence goes on along the minus strand of NC_058520.1, from coordinate 585,056,391 downwards.
TTTTTGGAATTTTTGAAAATTTCTAGGCCTGAGAGATGGCCAGGGGGCCTGACCAGTGGGCCACAAGCCCTTGCTCCGCCACCACCCCCCTGGTGGCGTGGTGCAAGCTTGTGGGGCCCACAGGCACTCCCTCCACTCATTCCAGCTCCCAGCCTCTTCTTCCACCTCCAGAAAAAATTGTTTCGCAACTCAAACCCGTGTTCTTGCTCATTTGGCTGTGATTTTCGATCTCTTTGCTCAAGGCACCATTCTCCGAACCGTTTTGGGGAAATTACTCCTTGGTAAGTGACTCCTCCATTGGTCCAATTAGTTTTTTCTCTAGTGCTTTATCCTTCGCGAATTCTTGCTACCTTGGTGACCCTGTTCTTGAGCTAGAAAAGTTGATTTTAATTGGTCCCAAGTAGTTTTAGCGCGTGATACGGTCTCTAGGCACTAGTAGGAGTAGTTGCTACAAGTTGGGTTGATCCTTGTTCACTTTTCTTTCGAAGTCTCTAAAAATTTCAGAATTTTTCAGAGCTAGAAAAAGGGAAAGATGAGGAGGTTCTTGAGAGGCTCTTCAAGCCGTAACCACAAGGAGGATGAGAAGAACCATCCCAAGTACGCAGTCCCTCGAGTCACAGAAGTTCGAGCGTGCGAGTGTCCAAGTGATGAATTTTTGCGTGCCGCCGGACTTTATGAAGACTTTTATTACTTGGTGGAGAACGGAGGTCTTATTGCGTTCGTTGAAGATAAGTGCCCACAATATCTCCTCCTCACCAATATTTTTGTTCAAAGCTTCAACTTTTATCCGAGGAAGAATCCTCCCATGGTTGAGTTCATGATATACGATGTCTCCTAGTGCATGACGGTGCAGGATTTTTGCAATGTATGCAAATTACCTTATGTTGGGGATATCCGTGACCCTCGTCCACGGGACTTGGAGGATTTCATTGGTTCTATTTCTATTGGAGAGGAGAGAGGAGTGTCTCACGCTGGAATTGCTAGCATACATTTTCCTGTGCTTCTGTACTTCTCACTATTTGTGGAAAAATGTTTGATTGGCCATGGAGAGGCTGGATCACTTAGTTCTCGAGACCTTGCGGTTTTGCGCGAAGGCCTTTATACCGACAAGACTTATAGCTTGGGCGCTATAGTAGCTCAACGGTTGAACCTGAACCGTTCCAAGGGTGTCGTCTATGGAGGTATCTACGCTACCCGTCTTGCCAGACACTTTGAGATACCCATTAGACTGGGAGAGGAAGGAGAGATGCTTCTCCCTGAGAGATATCTGGATTATGACAGCATGGTTCGCCATGATTTTCTGGATAGAGATGCTAGTAGACGGATGATTTATAACCTGGTGTTTAGTCAGGGTACTCGAGAGACTATTACTTTGCCTGCTCCTTCTTTGTTCGATCTTCATGCAGGCAGGTACACTATTATGCATGCGGACATCTACACATATTGGGGCTTGGCCCAACCACAGGCGCCCGTGCCCGAGCCGCCAGTCGAGTACCAGACGTCAGTTTATCAGTGGGAGCCAGAGGAGCTCACACAGCAGTGGCATCCACAGTCTGCTCCGGAGTATCCTGGAGCTGGTTATTTCCCACCATGGGAGTAGACCAAGCTAGGCCAAAAGCCTAAGCTTGGGGGAGTACGTGTTCTCACCGACTTTACATTCATGCTTATGCTTTCACTTTGTTAGCCGGTGTTTACACTTTGCCACTGTATTATCCATGCTAGTTTCTTTTCGTTTTCTTGTTTTCTTGTTTTGTGTCCTTTTGAGAAAACACAAAAAGATTTTTCTTTCTTCTTTTGCTTGTTGGGAGTTTTTCCGTGTAAATAGTTTTCTTTTTCTTTGTGTCAAGGTAGAAGATATTGGTTACAATGTTTATTGGTTCTTACATGTTTACTTGTTTAGCTTTCAAAGAGCCATATTACTTTGTCTTCTCCTTTGTGTTTGCCTGCAGATTCAGCTTAGTCCAATGCGCTTATTATCGTTCACATCGTTCGATTGTGCAAATGAAAGGCAACAATGATGATATATGATGAAGTGACTGAGACTGAAAAGCTAGTATGAACTCTATCTATTTTGTTTTTGTAAATATGACTAGCTTGTTGACCCAGATTTAGCTTTGTTGTGAGAGAACCATGTTTGCAATGACAACTTAGAGATCATAGTTTCTGATGCCATGCTTATTTAGCTGAGAGAACTATGATGTAGTATGATAGGATGGTATTCTCCTTTGAATGTTTCAAGTGGCTTGACTTGGCGCATGTTCATGCATATAGTTGAAACAAAATCAACATAGCCTCTATGATGTTTGTATTCATGGTGATTTATATCATGTTCATGCTTGCATTCAATGTTAGTCAAACTCATTGCATCCTGATGACTGTTGTCGCTCTCTAGTTGGTCACTTCCCAGTCTTTTGCTAGCCTCCACTTGTACTAAGCGGGAATACTGCTTGTGCATCCACCTCCATAAACCCAAATGTTTTTCCATGAGAGTCCACCATACATACCTATTTGCGGTATCTACCTGCCGTTCCAAGTAGATTTGCATGTGCCATTCTTTAAACCTTCAAGAAACTAGTAAATATGCACGTGCAATGCACGTATTATTATCAATGTTTTCAATTGCCGGTTATAGCACCGATATAGTCCATTATAATGCATGATTTGAGTAGGATGGCGCTAGCTATGTAGTATTCATATACAATTATCTACTAAAGTTATGAAATAGTCAATTATAGCCTTATTGTAGCTAATTTGAGGCATCGCTATTTGACGTAGCACGCTATTTAAAACTATGATTACTATGTGGAAAATAAATACATAAGACACCCAAGAAAGAAAACATAGCAATAAAGTAAACAAAAATATAATAATGTACTAACATAAGAGAGGCCATAGAGAGATGTTTAACAATGTTGTAATATAAAATAATGTTACTCAAACTAAATATTTGTTATCATTTTGTCATCAATCATGAGTGCACCAACTATGTTTGAGTGATATTTTAATAAAAAAAACTATCCTCGTTCTCTTGATCAAATCCTGCCGAAGGTAGGCCACGCAGGCTATGTTGGCCTTCTTTTATCGCTTTGTAACCTAAGTCGATGGGGAAGCAAATAGTTGTTTTTCTTCCTTTTAGGATGCAAACGTATTTGTCTAATTCAAGGTAAACAAAATTTGTTGCAAGGTGCTCAAAAGCAATTAGGTTTAGGCCTCAGTTTCCTTCCTTATTTTCTAGCTTTAGGTTGGGAAACTTTGCCAGATGCTTTCAGGACTTATTTTTCTTCAGAAGAGAAAAATGGAAAACTGAGAAATGAAGGAAGTACCAATGAACAATAGTTAATTTAAAGATTTGATGTTATATATGAGGATCAAAAAATTTAGGTGTATACAAATTAACGTGTTTTTTAAAAACAAAACATCACACGAGCTATTGATAATAATTTGATAAGAAGCCAAGAGGCTGCATTCTTCACAATCTTCCAAAGAATGGCGTCTTTTTCCCTAGAAAAATGAAGGAAAGAGTAATCTTGTTGTTTTTCTTGATTTAAAATACTTGATAGTAACATTCCACCATACAGACGGACTTGAGTGACCAAGATCACACATTTTGACATGAAATGATAGTAACTTAAAATGTACACCGGAAGTATAACAAAACAGCAGGTAGCAACTCAAAAAGATTCAGATGTTCCTTCATGCACTTTCTCTTGAACTCAACCATGTCTTTTCTTTTTATACCATTAGTGCTCCGAGGAACTTAAGACTTCAGAATGAGGCCTAGGCAGTGATATGTGCATCACCTAAATGAGAGAACAGCTAGAGAAGCATGAGGAGCCATTGCACAACCTTGATCAATGGTGCCAAAGTGTCTGAGAAGCCTCATGATCAGTACACCAGCGACGCACGACATCCCGGACAAGCTCATGACGATGGTAAGGTAGTAAATGAGTCTTGAAGTATGTCATGGCTCTTGTGTGGCCATAACCTTCCCGAGCGCTAGCGGAGCGATGCAGGCGAGCGAAGCACCGGTGACGTCCATCATCTCATTCTCCCTGTCATAGCTCTCACGGAACTACAACCCACATAGCACTGGTGGAAGTAGCCTGAACACCATGCATGAGAGCGGTGCTAGGACCATGTAGAGCCTGGCTTTCGACCACCTCCAAGCTTGAGTGAGTAGTGGCCGAACTTCTCATTTGTCATCATTCATGACTCGGTTGTCTCGCAAATCAGTGATATGTTATCCACAAGAAAATGACATGTTAGTTTTTGGAGTTTTGGATACCAGTTTTCTGTAATGGTCACTAAAATATTTTGAAAATTCAGCCAGGAGAGAAGTTCTTTACATTGTGAAAAATCAGAGGAAGTCCACCAATAAGGTTGGTTATGCCAAAGATGAAAGTAACTCACATGTTTTGGCGCCACTTGATGTTGCTGTTTAAACAACGAAGATGTTGGTGACTGACTGTCTGACTCCACTAAGCCTTTGTATACTGACTTTCAGTATCCCAATCATCCCTTTGTTGTAGTCTAGGAGTAGACGGATTCACATCTTCAGAGACTGACAACACTACATTTGTTGCTCCAGGAATCCGAGACTTTGGTCTGTCGCCCATTCACATGATACATGGTATAGAAAAAAATGGTGTTCACATACACAAGAGAGATTTAGACGGCATGGAAAATAAAGGCAGCAAGTTTCACAGAATTGGTTGTTCTCGCAAGTTTGTTTGTTCAGTACATTCATGTGAAACTTATATTAATAAACTTATTAATGACATGCAGTGCAGAACTGTGGAATAATAAATCTAAAAGGAAAATAATTTGGCATGTTACGATATTTGTCACAACTGGGCTGAAAATGAGCCATTATTTGCAGTTCCGTGAGCATCTAAGCAAATTAAGTTACTACTGTCAGACTGTATCTCTGAATAACAGTCAGTAGCTGATGTATTCATGTTGATCACTTAATCGGACCTACCTTTGTGGCCAATTAGGTCGTGAGTTGGATCCATGATAGCTTCACCAGCAGGCATTTCATCGGTTACCACTTAAATCACCTCTTTCTTGAAGATTTCTGCATGCAATGTTTCTACTCTCTAGAAACACTCTATTTTTGTACGGGTGTAAGGTGGATTGACAAGTCCCTTCGTAGAAATTTAATGGCGAATAAACCCGAATGTGACAGTAGGTCTTAGCACACTTGAAGAATTTTCAAGCATCATCAGGAGCATTTTAAGCCAAATTCATGGTCAGGATATAAGATGTCTAAAATAATACACTTTCCCAAAATATTGCAAGACGCCTTGTTGCGGGAACTCTTGTTACAGATTGAAGAAATTAATGTTGAAGCAATAATGAGAGCTTTTCTGACCTGAGAAGCCCTTCAACATCAGAAGGGGCCTCGCAGTATGAGGGGGCATCAAGAGGGAGTGGCCCATTTTTCAATTAGTTTGTGCTACATAGCTGTCACATGAGGGGGAGAGAGATGTAATAGAAACTGAATGAAAGTAGAAAATGAGCATGATGCGGGCTCTTGCATTTTATTAGAATCTGGGTTAGTGCATAAACTGGTCAACCGTAGAGATAGTAGTGCAATCCGAGTCTCTCAGATAGTAGCGGTGACATCTGACTACTTAGATAATCCTACTTGCCACCACATCCTTATATAAGCTAGTGTTACAAAAAAATGGCAAATCAGAGCTAACAAAGGGCATACTCGATCATAGTGCAGTGCCACTTTCTATATCCCCTCGCTCATAGTTATTAAAAGGCTTTCAACAGTTGATCCTGGCTCCACTTTTACTCTAGCTTATCATTGTCGAACAATACAAGACTTTGATATGCAGGTGGTTCTTGCCTACTTTCATAGTTTTGTACATCTAAATGCCTAAAGCTACCACGACACGGTCAACAAACAGAATTTGCAAGTATTATTCTACAGTTAGTTAGCACATGGTTTTCAATAAAAAATGCAGGCAACAATGCAATTAGGATCTAATTCAAGCAGGTAGTCAAAAGCTTTACTACCTGAATAATCTTGAGAACATGAGGAGCCTTTAATGTGAAGATCCTTCGCAAGGGCCACTAAAACATACAAAGATCATCAGCATCATCTAGTACATGTGCAAAACATTCTCATATGAAAGTACTCTATATCTTACCTGCTGCATTTCTTCAATGCAGTAATTGGTCCACCTTTATCAACATCAATTGTATCGAATTGGTACTTCAGATCCGGTAGATTTTCCTCATTGATTGTACTTGTTAATGCTTGAATAGGCAATGATGCAATACTACAAGAAATCAAATATGAGTATGAATCATAAACTGGATAAACATAAATTATCTTGTCAATACTAAATCATAAACCGGAAAAACATAAATTATCTCGTGTATGTGTATGAATCATAAACTGGATAAACATAAATTGTCTTGTGAGTACTGAAACATCAAATTGTCTTGGGTATGTGTATAGTACCTCACCATTCACCATGAATGATAGGGAGAGGTTTGGGCCTCCGGCAAGCCTTGGCTTGGTTGACCCATGACACCCGGGCGACGCACAGAGGAAGGTAACAGAATTGATAGGAGAGAATAGGGTTTGGTCAGCTCACTGGGGACCAGCAACACGCCCGGATACCACCTAGCCTACTCCCTGTTTTGCAATTTCAAGATAATAGTAATATACTATGTACTGCACAAACTGCCCAAAAGGTGATATTTAGGTCTGACCGCCTTGAGATAAAGAATGATGTTAGCCGAGTTATAGCTACGTTTTTATTTCATGCCACAAGCGGTATTTGTTCACAAGGTGTTGCAGGAAAATTACCTTTAGTTTCTACAAAAAGACAGGGGACTCCTTTTACAAAAAAAACTGAGTAAATGTGTTGCACATAATTCAAAGAAAACAAAATAATTGGTCAATCCATATGATTTTGATCATCCCCGATTTAAGTTAATCAGTTCTTTATCACGTTAAAATACAATGTGGACACTAGGATTCAGTGAAATCCTTTGGCAACTGAAACATGAACGAGACAGAGCGTCTTCTCGGGTGGCTAGCTAGAGCGGGCTGAAGTGCCCGCAGCCCGCCGACCCGTGTTCGAGGCTCAACCTCCGAAGGGTTAGTGCTTGTCTTTCTTTTTAAAAAGAATGCCACAAAAGGCTACTCCTGGTTGATCGAGTTTTTTTTATGGTGAATCATTAGCCGTCACATCTGATACCAGAATTCATTTAAAACTACTGGGACCACTTCAGGCAAGCGAAAAATTCTAAAAAAAATGCAACACATGCCATCCAAATTTGTGCCATAAATGGAATTTTTTTCCCACACTCCATGTTAATGTTTTGGGTATTGAGAAAACATAGTAATATTTGAAATCATGCAAACTTCAGAAGAAGTTGCAAACAAAAGAAAAATAAGAAATAAGTGGCAGCTTCGGAAGGTCCAGTTTCAGGTGTAAACATACATAATGTGAACAGGTTTTCTTATGTTTTTTTATACAATGCCAGAGTTCCCCAAATTGTGCGACATCCCTAGAACTCAGAACAACATATGCAAACAGATTCCTCAGGACCTTTGCCTTTATGGCCTTGGAAAAAATTAGCTGTATCTTTAGTAATCAATGAAATCCTTAATGGTGCCTGGTACGGTGAATGATGGCATCCGCTATAGTGAACCATGGACAAGACCGAGCGTCTGCTTGGGTGGTTGTTAGAGCAGGCTGAAGTGCCCGCAGCCTGGCAACCCGCGTTCGAGGTTAAGCCTCCGCAAGGTTTGGTGCTCACCTTTCTTCCTAGCAAAAGATGCCACCAAGGGCTAATCCTGTTTTCTTTTATTTTTTACAGTGAACCATGAACCACAATCGGATATGAGAAGTTATTTGACACTATGTTGATAACTTCATTCATTTTGTTCAAGATCAATCAGGCAAGCAAAAACTCCCAACGCAAATCATTTGTGCTACAAATGGGTATTTTCTCCAAATTCCATGTTAATGCTTTGGATATTGAGAAAAAAAAATACTATTTGACATCATGTAAATTCAGGTGACTGAAACTATGGCCACAATGAGTAAGTGGTAGCTTCCGAAGATCTTTCTAGATATGAACACATACTATGTCAACAGGTTTTGTTTAGTAAAACAGGACTTTTACACAATTCCAGAGTTTCCCCAAATTGACCGACAACCCTTGAACTCAGAACAACATACGCAAGACATATTTCCCAGGACCTTTGCCCTTACGGCCTTAGAAACAGTGAACCACATCTTTAGTAAGCAATATACGTAGCAAGACAAAAAAAAGTTAAGGCTTGTTTCATTTACAGAGCTCTGCGCAAGCTGAACTGCAATGCAACTTAGCACCGGTACCACGTGTCGTGTGGATATTGATCGACCGCTCTCTAGAAAAGCAAACATATTTATCATGCCCCAAAAGATCATAACTTTTTTAGAACGAGACAGACAAATTAATTCACAGCGGCATACAAAAAATAATAATGGGACCACCGAGCAGGCATACGCCGAAATGGCGCGAAAGATGACAATTTTTTTTCTTCCAACGCACGTACCTTGAGTCCTTGACAGTAACCTTGCTCTTCACTTGGTTTTCCAGCGCCTCCGTCATAGACTGCACACACGATAAACACAAGCAAACCACAAATCAAATCATCCGCAAGATACGGCAAATTATTATGTTCCCACTCTGAAGGGGAAGGCCAACTAGACGGTAACCGAAGAGAGAATGTGGCAGCAGAGCGGCTAGAGCACCTTGTCGAACTGGACGAGCAGTTGGATGACGAGCTCGAGGCTGAGGGTGTCTCTGGAGACCATCTCGTCGAGCATCTCGGTGAGGCACATGCCGATGGTGGACCGCCTGTAGAGCTCGAAGGTGGCCATATCGCCTCGCCTGCCGCAAACAAGCACGATTTATTAGATGTTACATACAGTCTAAGGCTAGTGGTATAAGCACCAACAACCAGAGCCGATTTGTTCATGCCATGGCAAAACTGTCAACCGCATATATATGAAGAAAAGATCCCCCATTTGATGATCCGATATGAACAAGTAAACTAATTAACTGGTAGTGCGTGCGTGGTTTAGTAATAAGGAATGAGGTAGCACCAACTATTAAAACTGAAAATACTTCAAGTATCTTGTATCAAGACCCTTTTGAGGTTGCATGTGTAGAACAGACTGAACTTTGTTGCTAACTGAATTGCGCGGAGGGAAGTAAGGCGGGCTTCAGAGTTTCAGCGTTGACATACCTCCCGTGTTCGGAGCTTGGCCTCGACCGCCGCCTTCCTGGTGTTCTCCCACGACATGATGGACGACATCCTCTACTCAGCCCTGCACCATATGTATTTGCTAGTTATAAGACATGTACGGTAGAATTACCAAAGATGCAGCACACAATTCTCCTGAAGAAAGTTCAGGTTTGTTCAGTTTAGTTGAGCTGAGTCGAGTTGAGGCACGCACTTGTTGTCGGCCTTGCTCTTCTGGTTCTCCTCCGACAGCTTCCTCTCCATCTCCACCTTGGCCAGCACCGCATCTGCGCGCAAGTTCACACAACACGTTTTTTTTCATTCATACTTACCCGACAAAAACCTGCAACCAAAGTTGCTGAACTTGAAGGGAAAATGATGGACGATGATGTGCACGTACCTCTATCAGTTGCTGAACCCGGAGGAGCTACAGGTGAGGCTGTTGCTGTTGCCGTTGCCAGTGCTGGAGGTGCGTCTGTTGCTGTTACTGTTGTTGTTGCTGGTGCCGGTGCTGGACGTCCATCTACAGCAAGACATCAGATCAGAGTCATCATAGCACCAAACTGATGCCAGAGTGATCCACCCAGAGATCTAATCGTACTACACAAGAGAGCAGAGCACCAGTGAGTAGGTGAAAGGAACAACAGATCTTACGCTCAAGAACTCCGCCGCCTCCACCGGCCGGCTCGCTGGCGACCCCCGGCGGCGCCACCACCGCGCCCGCTTTGGTCGGCTCCCGCTGGGTCTCCATGGACGCGATGCTCTGCTCCTCGCAGAAGCGCTCAGCACCGCTACGCTACCCGGCGGTGGCGGGGCGTGGGGGCAAGGCGGCGGGGGGGGGGGGGGGGCGATGGCGGGGGTTGGGGCGGTGGCGGGGCGAGGTGCGGGCGGTGGCGAGGCACCGAGCGTACCGAGCGGGGGATCGAGGGTTAATGGGTTTTAGACGTGGGTGGGCAATTAGCGCTAATGAAGTCTGGTTAGTTTCGTTAACAGCGTATCTAGATCGTTGATGATGTGATTAGGCGCTCCAGATTGCGAGTTGGATCTGCCCTCTCATGCTTTTATTAGTAGAGATAATCTGTTTTGCATGCCCGAACCGCTCATGTGGTGACAGGGGCTATTGGTATCTTCCATGCTAGGAGTGTTATCCTCGACATGTGTTTATTCACAGTCATTCACGAGAAAGGGGCCGGTATTTGGGATGCCCAATTCCACGCTTAAATAAAAAACATAACTGTAAAATAAGACTTCCCCCGTATTGATGTTAGTATGGACGGTACCCGAGGATTCGGCTAGCCGTGGAGTGTAATTGATTGGTGGTGGGGGAGTTAAAACTTTAGTTTTCTGTTTGGGAACCGCCTATAGCATGAGTAGCATGGAAGATATTGAGAACTCTTGGTCATTGCGTTGACAATGAAAGCATGCCACCCAAAATTATTATCTCTGTTTTCAAAGCTTGAGCTCTGGCACCTCTGTAAATCAATGCTTCCCTCTGCGAAGGGCCTGTCTATTTATTTTCTGTCAAGTCATCCTCCTCTTATATAAGCACCAATTAGAGAGCACCTCTGTCATTTTTATGCTTTGCTTTTGATTGATATTGAGTATGACTATGACTGGATCTTCGTTGCTATGAATTACAATGTTTAGTCAGCCCTTGATATTTGAAAGTGCTCTGCATTTATGTTTTGCGGTCTCAGAAAGAGCTAGCGAGATACCACCTATTCATATTGCTTCATGCCTGTTTTGATTGAAGTGTTGGTATTTGAAACTCATGATTATTTGCTCGTTAGCTGATTATGCCATTGATATTAATTTACCGTGAGACCTTTGTGTCATTTGCTTTTGTGGTTAACTTGTGATCCTGCTGAAATTCTGGTTATGAGTTAGACATAGTTGCAACAACAAGAGCAAACAGAGTTTGTCAAAGTTTTTTTTCTCTCTTAGTTTATCAACTGAGTTGCTTGAGGACAAGCAAGGTTTTAAGGTTGGGGGAGTTGATACGTCTCCATCGTATCTACTTTTCTGAACTCTTTTGCCCTTGTTTTGGACTCTAATTTGCATGATTTGAATGGAACTAACCTGGACTGACGTTGTTTTCAGCAGAATTGCCTTGCTGTTATTTTTGTGCAGAAATCAAAGTTCTCCAAACGTCCTGAAATTTTCCGGGGAGCAGTTTTGGAAAATATCAAAAATATCTGCGCCAAGTTTCACCTCAGGGGGTGGGCCAGTGGGCTACAAGCCCCTGCTCCGCCACCACCCCCTGGTGGCGGTGGGCAGGCTTGTGGGGCCCACAGGCACCTGCCGCCCCAACTCCAGCTCTATAAGTTGCCTTTCGTCCCTGAAAAATAAAAAGAGAAGTTTTCGTCGCGTTTCCGATACGGAGGCGCCGCCACCACCTGTTCTTCATCTGGAGGGTAGATCTGGAGTTCGTCTTGGGCTCCGGAGAGGGGAAATCGTCGCCATCATCATCATCAACCTTCTTCCCTCTCCAATTCCATGAAGCTCTTTGTCGTTGGTGAGTAATTTATTCGTAGGCTCGCTGGGAGGTGATGAGTAGGATGAGATCTATCATGTAATCGAGTAAGTTTTGATGGGGATTGATCCCTAGTATCCACTATGTTCTGAGATTGATGTTGCTACTACTTTGCCATGCTTAATGCTTGTCACTAGGGCCCGAGTGCCATGATTTCAAATCTAAGATTATTATGTTGCCACCAATATATGTGTGTTTTAGATCCGATCTTGCAAGTTGTACTTACCTACTATGTGTTATGATCCGGCAACCCCGGAGTGACAATAACCGGAACCACTCCTGGTGATGACCATAGTTTGAGGAGTTCATGTGTTCACCAAGTGCTAATGCGTTGGTCCGGTTCTTTATTAACAGGAGAACCTTAATATCCCGTAGTTTCCTTTTGGACCCCGCTACCACGGGAGGGATGGACAATAGATGTCATGCAAGTTCTTTTCCCTAAGCACGTATGACGACACACGGAATGCATGCCTACATCACATTGACGAACGGGAGCTAGCCACATATCTCTCCGTGTTATAGCTGTTGCATGATGAATATCATCCAAACAAATCACCGACCCATTGCCTACGAGTTTATCCTACTGCTGCTGTTACTACTGTTGGTACTTGTCTTGCTCTGCTGCTGCTACTACTGTTGCTACTGATGTTACTTGTCTTGCTCTGCTGCTACTGTTTCTACTACTGTCGCTTGCTACTATTGCTACTTGCTACTGTTGTCACTACTGTTGTTCCTTACCACTGCTATTGCTCGTTACACTGCCGTTACTCGGTGCTTTTCTGCTACTACGTTGCTTGCAGATACTAATCTTTCAGGTGTGGTTGAATCTGACAATTCAACTGCTAATACTCGAGAGTATTCTCTCACCTCCCCTCGTGCGAATCAACAAGTTTGGGTCGAATACTCTACCCTCGAAAACTGCTGCGAACCCATGCGCTGGTGGACCGTCAACAACATTCTTTTAGTTTCATTACTGGGAGTGCTATCAGCATTCTTCTGGTGCCGTTGTAGGAGAAGGTTTGTTGTCATAAGCATTCGTCTAGCTAACGCCAGAGATTGCAGATCAGCAATCCCCTTGGCTTCTGCCAAGCTTGGGGGAGTTGCCCTGGTATCGTATCACCTTTATATCTATTGCTTTTACCTTTGTTTTAGTTCTTTCCTTTTCAGTTTTTATTTCTTCCCTTAGAGGAATAAGTCTTTAGTGTTTAGTTTGAGTCTTTTGCTTTTGTCTCTCTCCCGATGTATTCGAGCTTACGAGCTATGTAATAAAGAGTGTCTTAGTCAAGGGCTTTGCTTTTTGCCATGATCAAAAGTCTGAAAAGAACGATAGCATGAAAGATCATGAGATGATCTTATGGAAAGCGATAACTTCACGTATGACACATATGATGATTGAAACTTGTTGAGAATAAATCAACATAGACCTCAGTCATTGTTGCAATTAATAAGAAGTAATAAGGAAAGAGAGGTTCACATATAAATATATCATCTTAGACACTTTTTACAATTGTGAGCACTCACCAAACTATTACATGCCTAGGAGTAGATGTTGGACAAGGAAGACAACATAATGAATTGTGTTTGCTTGGTTCCAAACAATGTTATATGATTAGAGATCCCTTAACATGTGACGAATACTTCCACCTCATATTAGCCAAAACTCCCGCACCAAGTAGAGATACTACTTGTGCATCCATAAACCTCCAACCAGTTTTGCCATGAGAGTCCACCATACCTACCTATGGATTGAATAAGATCCTTCAAGTAAGTTGTCATCGGTGCAAGCAATAAAAATTGCTCTCTAATATGTATGATCTATTAGTGTGTGGAAAATAAACTTTGTACGGACCTCTGATGAGGAAGACATAAAAGTGACAGACTGCATAATAAAGTTCTTTATCATAGGAGGCAATATAAAGTGACGTTCCTCCACACTAAGAGGACACACATTCAAACCTCAAAAGCGCATGACAACCTCTACTTCCCTCTGCGAAGGGCCCATCTTGTACCTTTACTTTTTGCCCTTGTAAGAGTCATGGTGATCATCACCAATTCCCTATTTTTGCCTTTGTCTTGGCCACCGTCACATGCTTGGGAAAGATCTATATTCATATATCAACTTGGAGTTGAGTACTTATGCTTTATTGTTGTTGACTTTACCTTTGAGGTAAATGGTTGGGAGGAAAAACTATTAGTCCCTATCTTCCTCTGTGTACAACTGAAACTTTGAGACCATGAGTACCACGTGAGTTGTAACAATTGTGGAAAACAAAAGAGATGATTGAGTATGTGGGTTTGCCTTACAAGCTCTTATTTGACTCTTCCTGATGTTCTGATAAATTGCAATTGCTTCAATGACTATGGTTTATTGTTGGTTACTTCTCGGTAAGGTTTTTGCTTCATGCTTTGCTTTGTGAAGGAATTGTTACTTTCCCATAAGAATCTTTATGATGTATTACTGTCCTATGTGTGATCATGATGCCCTCATGTCCGTATTATGTTTTATCGACACCTTCATCCCTCAACATGTGGACATGTTTATGGAACTTGGTTTTCGCTTGAGGACAAGCGAGGTCTAAGCTTGGGGGAGTTGATACGTCCATTTTGCATCATGCTTTCATGTTGATATTTATTGCTTTTTGGGCTGTTATATTATTTGTGGTACCATATTTATGTCTTTTCTCTCTTATTTTGCAAGGTTTATTTGAAGAGGGAGAATTTAGGCAGCTGGAATTCTGGACTGGAAAAGGAGCAAATCCTAGTCCACTATTCTGCACATCTCCAAAGGCCCTGAAAAGTTACGTGGATTTTTTTGGGATTATATAAAAAATACTGGGCGAAAGAACTACCAGAGGGGGGCTGCCAGGGCGCCACAAGCCCTGACACCGCCACCCCCCTGGTGGCGGAGTGGGGGCTTGTGGGCTCCCTGACGGTCCACTAGCCCCCCTCTTTTGCTATATGAAGCGTCTTGGTCCAGAAAAAATCAGACGGGAGTTTTTTCGTGGTTTCGCCACCGCCACGAGGCGGAACTTGAGCAGATCCAATCTAGAGCTCCGACAGGACGATCCTGCCGGGGAAACTTCCCTCCCGGAGGGGGAAATCGTCGCCATCGTCATCACCAACACTCCTCTCGTCGGAGGGGAGGCATCTTCATCAACATCTTCATCAGCACCATCTCCTCTCCAATCCCTAGTTCATCTCTTGTAATCAATCTTCGTCTCACGACTCCGATTGGTACTTGTAAGGTTGCTAGTAGTGTTGATTACTCTTTGTAGTTGATGCTAGTTGGATTACTTGGTGGAAGAGTTTATGTTCAGATCCTTGATGCTATTCATTACACCTCTGATCATGATTATGATTATGTTTTGTGAGTAGTTACTTTTGTTCCTGAGGACATGGGATAAGTCATGTTAATAATAGTCATGTGAATTTGATATTCGTTCGGTATTTTGATATGTTGTATGTTGTTTTTCCTCTAGTGGTGTTATGTGAACGTCGAATACATAACACTTCACCATATTTGGGCCTAGAGGAAGGCATTGGGAAGTAGTAAGTAGATGATGGGTTGCTCGAGTGACAGAAGCTTAAACCCCAGTCTATGCGTTGCTTCGTGAGGGGCTGATTTGGATCCACTAGTTTAATGCTATGGTTAGACTTTGTCTTAATTCTTCTTTTGTAGTTGCGGATGCTTGCAAGAGAGGTTAATCATAAGTGGGATGCTTGTCCAAGTAAAGGCAGTACCCAAGCGCCGGTCCACCCACATATCAAACTATCAAAGTAACGAATGCGAATCATATGAACATGATGAAACTAGCATGCCAGAAATTCCCGTGTGTCCTCGGGAGCGTTTTTCCTCCTATAAGACTTTGTTCAGGCTTGTCCCTTGCTGCAAAAGGGATTGGGTCACTTGCTGCACTGTTGCTACTACTTGTTACTTGTTACTTTTTGCTCGCTACGTTTCACCTCGCTACACCATCACTTGTTACCGCTACTTTCAGTGCTTGCAGTTATTACCTTGCTGAAATCCGTTTATCAGAGCCTTCTGCTCCTCATTGGGTTCGACACTCTTACTTATCGAAAGGACTACGATTGATCCCCTATACTTGTGGGTCATCACATGTTTACCTAGACCTTTAACGTCATTAGCAATTTTAAACATCAAGTCACTCAAGCAATCAATCATCATGACATTTCGTTATAATTGATCTTTAACATATATATTAAAATGTTCTTGCTTAACAATGTAGTTACCAAATTCATTCTTGCATTGACTAGCAGATTTATTATAAGGTATATCACCCTCATCAAATCCATGAGAGAATTTACCTCTACTATGTGTGTAGGGATATTTACTCCATGTATTTTTTTTCAATAGGTGGTTAATTCTTGACATCTTCACGTTTAATACCTTTTTCTTCCATAGATTTCTTAGCTTTTGCATATCTTCTGGACTGAGCAATAGAATACCTCTCTTCTTTTGAATAGGTTCCGGCGGTGGTTCAGGAAGTGTCCAATCATCAGCATTCCTCAAAATATTATTCAATAGGTCTTCAGCCTATCCAATAGTTCGTTCCCTAAAAACAAAACCAACACAACTATCTAGGTAATCCCTAGAAGAATAGGTTAGTCCATTATAAAAGATATCAAGTATTTAATTTTTCTTAATAGGATGGTTAGGCATAGCTTTAAGTAGCCGGAGAACCCTCCCCAAACTTGAGGGAGATTGTCTTCTTTAATTTGCACAAATTTAAATATTTCTTGTAAAAAAACTTGTTTCTTATGAACAAGATTTTTTACCAGAGAAGTAATATCTCATATCTTGGGGACTACACACACAACCAGGAGCAAGAGTATGAAACCACTTCTTAGCATCACCCTTTAATGAGAAAGGAAAAAAAATCTTAAGTATATAATAATAGCGAATCTTTTCCTGAGGAGCAAATAGGATGACAATGTCATTTAATTTGATGAGGTGTGCCACAACAGTTTCAGTTTCATAGCCATGAAAAGGATCAAACTCTTTTAAAGAAATTAACTCAGGATCAAGAGAGAATTCATAATCCTTACGTGTAACACATATAGGAGAAGTAGAAAAGTTAGGATCATATTTCATTTTCTCCATCGTATATTTATCTCTCAAATTAAACAATAGTTTCTTAACATCATCCCTATCATTACAAGCAAAAAGTCTTCATCTATCTCTCGATCCATAACATAACCATCAGGTACATCACACATATCAATTCTAGTAGGAGAGCTAGGCATAATAGGTGAACCATAGTTTTCATCAACTTCAGCATTATCAATTTCTAGATTCAGCAATATGAGAATAAAGTAGTTCACTTAATGACATAGTTTCAATTTCATCTAGCATAGTAGTAGCATCATCATGAGGTTCATCAAATATAGAAGTAGCACCATCAATTACTTGCGACATATCAGATTGAATAGCATGTGGTGGTGTCACACGTCTACTTAAAACAGAAAGTGAATCAAGTACAAAGCTAGATGGCAGTTTCTTACCTCCCTCGTGTTAGAGGGTATGATCTTAGTCTTAGGGTCTTTCAACTTCTTCATAGTGAATAATAAAATCCCAAGTGAACTTAATAAATAGTGTTATGCTCGCTGGCAGCAGCGCCAGGAAAATGTCTTGATAACCCACAAGTATAGGGGATCGCAATAGTCCTGATAGTAGTAATTCACTCGAAATTATTGATTCAACAGAAGGGAACCAAAGAATATTTATTGGTCTTAGCACTTGAGTTGTCAATTCAACCACACCGGGAATTCCTTTCTGGAGCAAAGTTTTAGTCGCACAGTAACAATAGTAACATGAATAGTAATAGCAACGATTGTGATGGTTGTAACAATAATAGTAACAATAGTAACTTAGGGGAGATCAATATTAAAAAAGCTTAGGCACTGGATCGGTGATGGATAATTATTTTGGATGACATTCATCATGTAACAGTTACATACTAGAGCCACACAGAACTAGCTCCAATTTATCAATGTAATGTAGGCATGTATGTTGTATATAGTTGATAATCCACAAGTGTAGGGGATCGCAACAGTTTTCGAGGGTAGAATATTCAACCCAAATTTATTGATTCAACACAAAGGGAAGCGAAAGAATATTCTCAAGTATTAGCAGCTGAGTTGTCAATTCAACCACACCTGAAAGATTAGTGTCTGCAAGCAAAGTATCAGTAGCAAAGTGGTATGCTAGAAACGGTGCCAGAAACAGGTCTGTTGACGGCAGACTATTCCTAACTTGTTGTATCAATGGCGCCAATAAAGTGTTGCAGCAAGTAACAGCAAAGTAGCAAGTAACAGCAGTAGTGACAGCAGTAGCAAGGAACAACAGTAGTGACAGCAGTAGCAAGTAACAGCAGTAGCAGCAGACTAACAGCAGTAGCAACAGAGTAACAGCAGTAGCAACAGAGTAACATCACAGCAGTAACAGCAGTAGCAGCAAAGTAACATAGCAAGGACCAGTAGTAAAAGACTCGTAGGCAGTGGATCGGTGATGGATGAGTATGTCGGATGTGATTCATCATCTAACAGCTATAACACGGAGAGATAAGTAACTAGCTCCCGTTCGTCAATCTAATGTAGGCATGTATTCCGTATGTAGTCATACGTGCTTAGGGAAAATAACTTGCATGACATCTATTGTCCATCCCTCCCGTGGCAGCGGGGTCCTAATGGAAACTACGGAATATTCAGGTTCTCCTTTTAATAAAGAACCAGACCAACGCATTAACACTTGGTGAATACATGAACTCCTCATACTATGGTCATCTCCGGGAGTGGTTCCGGCTATTGTCACTCCGGGGTGGCCGGGTCATAACACATAGTAGGTGACTACAACTTGCAAGATAGGATCTAAAACACACATATATTGGTGACAACATAATCTGTTCAGATCTGAAATCATGGCACTCGGGCCCTAGTGACAAGCATCATCATCCTTATCATTGCTAGGTTGAGCATCATCATGAACATCACTATTGATATTTTCATTAGGCTCATGTTCATCACTAGATTGTGTTTCAGCATTAGAGACAAAGGCATCGTTTGGACTCTCAGGTGTAGCAGCAACAGGGTTGCTAGCATGCACGTTCCTATCATCTTTCTTCTTCTTTCTAGGATGACTAGGTGCATTAGTGCTAACTCCTTGAGAATCTTGTTCAATTCTCTTCGGATGACCCTCAGGATACAGAGGTTCCTGGGTCAT
Organism: Hordeum vulgare subsp. vulgare; assembly: GCF_904849725.1. Classification (NCBI taxonomy): domain Eukaryota; kingdom Viridiplantae; phylum Streptophyta; class Magnoliopsida; order Poales; family Poaceae; genus Hordeum; species Hordeum vulgare. The sequence goes on along the minus strand of NC_058520.1, from coordinate 585,037,350 downwards.
TCTACCGCCTCTAGTAACGACTCTGACGGAATTGTCATTCAACTCGTTGAGCAAGTCATTCTGAGCTTTAAGTAGTTGTTCTACTTGAGTAGTTGATGTTTTGCTGTGTATCCCTTGCAACGGTGCCAGAAATAGTTGTGTCGAGGGCACCAGGAATCCTTCAGCTGTGGCTACGCCTTAAGGGACTTCCTAGGCAAGTATGCAAAGGATTTCCCCCGTGGCCTTGGAACCTTGCGTTGGTGTTCCCTCGAAGCGGAAAGGGTGATGTAGCACAGCGACGGTAAGTATTTCCCTCAGTTTGAGAACCAAGGTATCAATCCGGCGGAAGAGTATCTCAAGATCCTGCACAAACACAAAAGCTTGCACCCAACACTATGAAGGGTTGTCAATCCCTTATAGATTGTTTGCCAAGTGAGAACTGAAAGCAACAAAGTAACAAAGCAAAGTAAAAGCGGAGGTGTAAACGATGGATGTGAATAGACCCGGGGGCCATAGTGTTTACTAGTGGCTTCTCTCATGAAAGCAAGTAGACGGTGGGTGAACAAATTACTGTCGAGCAATTGATAGAACCGTGCAAAGTCGTGACGATATCTATGCAATGATTATATATATAGGCATCACATCCAAAAAAAGTAGACCGATACTTTCTGCATCTACTACTATTACTCCACACGTCAACCGCTATCGAGCATGCATCTAGTGTATTAAGGCCATAAGAACAGAGTAACGCCTTAAGCAAGATGACATGATGTACAGGGATAATCTCAAACCAATGATAAAAACCCCATCTTGTTACCCTTGATGGCAACTACTTGATGTGTGCCTTGCTGCCCCTACTGTCACTGGGAAAGGTCACCACATGGTAGAACCCAAAACCAAGCACTTCTCCCATTGCAAGAATCAAAGATCTAGTTGGCCAAACAAAACCCAAGACTCGGAGAGACTTACAAGGATGTCAAATCATGCATATAAGAAATCAGGAAAGACTCAAATATATATGATAGATAATCTGATCACAAATCCACAATTCATCGGATCTCGACAAACACACCACCAAAGAAGATTACATCGGATAGATCTCCATGAAGATCATGGAGAACTTTGTATTGAAGATCCAAGAGAGAGAAGAAGCCATCTAGCTACTAACTACGGACCCGTGGGTCTGAAGTGAACTACTCACGAGTCATTGGAGGGGCGATGATGATGATGAAGAAGCCCTCCAACTCCAAAGTCCCCTCCGGCAGGGCGCTGGGAAGGGTCTCCAGATGAGATCTCGCGGAAACGGAAGCTTGCGGCGGCGGAAAAGTATTTTCGAGGCTCCCCTGATTTTTTGCGCAATATTTGGGAATTTATAGGCCAAAGACCTAGGTCAGGGGGCGTCCAGGGAGGCCACAAGGTTGCCCACCGCCGCCTCCCCCCTGGTGGCGTGGTGGGAGCTTGTGGGCTCCCTGGAGCCCACCTGGCTTGGCCCAAATGCCCCTGGTCTTCTTCCGTTCGGGAAAAAAATCATTCGGGGTTTTTCTTCCGTTTGGACTCCGTTCCAAAATCAGATCTGAAAAGAGTCAAAAACATGGAAAAAACAGGAACTGGCACTTGGCACTGAATTAATAAGTTAGTCGCAAAAAAGATATAAAAGGTACATAAAACAACCAAAGAAGACAAGATAACAGCGTGAAACCATCAAAAATTATAGATACGTTTGAGACGTATCAAGCATCCCCAAGCTTAACTCCTGCTCGTCCTCGAGTAGGGAAGTGATAAGAATGATTTTTTGATGCTTTCATGCTACCTAGCATAGGTGTCCTTTGTAATTCCTCTTATGTGACGTGAATGTTCAGATCCATTAGATTCAAAACAATAGTTAGCTATTGACGTGGAAACAATAATAATTCAAGCAAACTAGCAAAGTAATCATGAACTTTCAAAATAACAAGGCCAAAAGAAAGTTATCCCTACAAAAGCATATAGTTTGGCTATGCTCTATCATCATTGCACAATGAATTTAAATCATGCACAACCCCGGTATTGGCCAAGTAATTGTTTCACACCTTTACTTTCTCAAACCTTTTCAACTCTCATGCAATACATGAGCGTGAGCCATGGTTATAGCACTATAGATGGTGTGGAATGTGCTTGAGGTTGCAAGACAAAAAAGGAGAAGATAGTCACATTAACTAGGCATATCAATGAGCTGTGGAGATGCTCATCAATAGATATCAATGTGAATGAGTAGGGATTGCCATACAAATGATGCACTAGAGCTACGAGTACGTGAAAGCTCTTAAAGAAAACTAGTGGGTGTGCATCCAACTTGCTTGCCCACGAAGACCTAAGGCAATTTTGAGGAAGCCTATCATTGGAATATACAATCCAAGTTATATAATGAAAATTTCCCACTAGCTATATGGTGGTGACAAAACGAGAGACTCTCAATCATGAAGATCATGGTGCTTAATGTGCACAAGTGTGGAAAAAGTGGTAGCATTGTCCCTTCTCTCTTTTTCTCACATTTTTTTATTTGGTGGGATCTTTGGCCTCTTTTTTTGTGGGCTTCTTTGGCCTCTTTTATTTCCTCACATGGGACAATGCTCCATTAATGATGATCATCACACTTTCAACTCAAAACTTAGAGTAACGATGACTCTATATGGAATGCCTTCGGTAGTGTACCGTGGCAATGATCTAGCGTGGCATACACATCAATGGAAACATCATGCTAGCTATCTTATGAGCATGCAATGGCAATGTAGACGTGGTGGCACATGTCATGGTGGTAGTTGCATGGCAATATATCTCGGAATGACTTTGAAAAAGCCATAGTAGGTAGGTATGGTGGCTATTTTGAGGGAGGCTAATGGTGGGTTTTGTGCACCGGCGAAAGTCGCACGGCACTAAGAAGATAGTGATGGTGGAAGGTGAAAGTGCATCTAAACCATGGACTCAACATTAGTCATGAAGAACTCATATACTTGTTGCAAAAGTTGTATTAGTAATCGAAACAAAGCATTCAACGCATACTCCTAGGGGAAGGGTTCGTAGGTATAAACCATCGCGCGATCCCGACCGCCACGCAAAGGATGACAATCAATATACTAATCATGCTCAGATTTCATCACATAGAGGTTCACCATACGTGCATGCTACGGGAATCACTAACTTCAACACAAGTATTTCCAGATCCACAACACCTTACTAGCATGACTTCAATATTACCATAACCACAACTCAAAACTAATTGAGATGAATCAAACTTCTCTAACTATTCAATGCACATGAAGGTGGAAGTTTTCGTATCCCTTTGGATAACTACCCATTTTGAGACTACTTTCAAAGCATAGATCAACTACCAAGCCACGCACCGCTGTGCTCTAAAAGATATAAGTGAAGCACACAGAGCAAAAGTATCTATCTCAAAAGATATAAGTGAAGCACATGTGAGCTGAATTGTCTACCAAAAGATATAAGTGAAGCTTGACAAAATCACAGTGTGTGCATGTCTTTCTCTCTAGGTGTGCAGCAAGGATGATTGTGACACAACAAAAATAAAAGACTCCTACGATACAAGACGCTCCAAGCAAAAATACATAACATGTGGTGACTAAAAATATAGCCCCAAGTAACGTTACCGATGGATTGAAGACGAGAGAGGGGATGCCTTCCCGGGGCATCCCCAAGCTTAGGCTTTTACGGCATCCTTGAATCTCTTGGGGTGCCTTGGGCATCCCCAAGCTTGAGCTCTTGCCACTCTTTATCTCTTTGTCCATAAGAACTTCACCCAAAACTTGAAAACTTCACAACACGAAACTTAAACAGAAACTCGTGATAACATTAGTACAAGAAAGCAAACCACCACTTCCTTAGGTACTGTAGCAAACTTAAATTCTACTTGTGCTGATGTTGGTTTACTGTACTTTCAATCTTCCATGGCTAATACCCCCCGATACTATCCATAGTTTCATCAAAATAAGCAACCAACACAACAACAAGAGAATCTGTTAACAGCAGACCAGTCTGTAGCAATCTGTATATTTTGTATCCCTCTAGTACTTCAAAACTTCTGAAAAAGTACGAACGTCTAAATAATTTGCATAGCAATCAGCAGCAAAAAGAATCAACTCAAAAGCTCTTACAGAAAAAAAACGAAAATTCTTTTCGTGAGTAGAAAGTTTCTGTCTTTTCCAGCATGACCAAACGATCATCCCCAAGACTAATCATAACGGTTTTGCTTGGCACAAACGCAAAAAGAAACACAAAAAACACAATCATAACAGAATTATGGAAGTGTAGAAAACACAAAACAGAAAGAAAAAGGATAAATTCAATGGGTTGCCTCCCAACAAGCGCTTTTGTTTAACGCCCTTAGCTAGGCGAAAGGTGATAAAATCACGTATAGTCATCTTCGGTGCTCAAACCATAGGTAGCGTGATCATTTATCATCTTAAGATTTTCATATTTATTAGATGACTCACCACTAGCTCTAGGAACAAAAACAGGCTTGTCGGTCTTTTTGAGAGTAAGATTTGGAGTATTTTGCACAGCGGCAAAAGCGGAACCCAAGTTGGTTATGACATCTTCTAATTTGCCAATTCTAGAAGAATCATTAACTATAAGTTCCTTCTCCTTTAAATTTTTCAAAAAGTTTCCCACTTTGTATCCGTACTGATTAATTTGATTGTGGATCTTTCTATCCAAACCCTCAATAAGTTCAACTGTGGCAATTTTGTTTTCAATAGCGTCAAGCCTTTGCATGACGTGTTCCAAGGTCAAGATAGTTCCATTAATCATGAGCGGGGGTGAGCCTACCAAATTAATGATAGCTCTATAGGAGTCAACAGTAAGGCTCCCTAGAAAGTTCCCGCCTACAATGGTATCAAGGATATACCTATTCCAAGGAGAAATTCCAACATAGAAACTGCGAAGGAGGATGGTAGTGGATTGCTTACGAGTAGATCTACTTTGAGCATTGCAAATCCTGTACCAAGCGTCCTTCAAATTTTCTTCCTCATTCTGCCTGAAATGGAGAACTTCATTTTCAGGGGTGTCGTTTGGAGTGGTGGGTCTAGCCATTGATGGACTATCTCACACACAAACGAGCAGGAAGAGGGAGTGAAACAGGCAAAAGAAGAAAGCAAAAAGGCAAAAGAAAACGGCGAAGGAGAAGGGCGAATGAAAACGGCAAATGTGAAGTGGGGGAGAGGAAAACGAGAGGCAACTGGCAAAAAAAGTAAATGCAAGAGAAGAGTTTGTGAGACCTACTTGGATAGATCTTGTTTTCTCCTCCCCGGCAACGGCGCCAGAAATACTTCTGATGTTTTGCTGTGTATCCCTTGCAACGGCGCCAGAAATAGTTGTGTCGACGGCACCAGGAATCCTTCAGCTGCGGTACACCTTAAGGGACTTCCTAGGCAAGTATGCAAAGGATTTCCCCCGTGGCCTTGGAGCCTTGCGTTGGTGTTCCCTCGAATAGGAAAGGGTGATGTAGCACAGCGGCAGTAAGTATTTCCCTCAGTTTGAGAACCAAGGTATCAATCCGGTGGAAGAGTATCTCAAGATCCTGCACAAACACAAAAGCTTGCACCCAACGCTATGAAGGGGTTGTCAATCCCTTATAGATTGTTTGCCAAGTGAGAACTGAAAGCAACAAAGTAACAAAGCAAAGTAAAAGCGGAGGTGTAAACGATGGATGTGAATAGACCCGAGGGCCGTAGTGTTTACTAGTGGCTTCTCTCGTGAAAGCAAGTAGACGGTGGGTGAACAAATTACTGTCGAGCAATTGATAGAATCGCGCAAAGTCGTGACGATATCTATGCAATGATTATATCTATAGGCATCACGTCCAAAACAAGTAGACCGATACTTTTTGCATCTACTACTATTACTCCACACGTCGGCCGCTATCCAACATGCATCTAGTGTATTAAGTCCATAAGAACAGAGTAACGCCTTAAGCAAGATGACATGATGTAGAGGGATAATCTCAAACCAATGATAAAACCCCCATCCTTTTACCCTTGATGGCAACTACTTGATGTGTGCCTTGCTGCCCCTACTGTCACTGGGAAAGGTCACCACATGGTAGAACCCAAAACCAAGCACTTCTCCCATTGCAAGGATGAAAGATCTAGTTGGCCAAACAAAACCCAAGAGTCAGAGAGACTTACAAGGATGTCAAATCATGCATATAAGAAATCAACAAAGACTCAAATATATATCATAGATAATCTGATCACAAATCCACAATTCATCGGATCTCGACAAACACACCGCCAAAGAAGATTACATCGGATAGATCTCCATGAAGATCATGGAGAACTTTGTATTGAAGATCCAAGAGAGAGAAGAAGACATCTAGCTACTAACTACGGACCCGTAGGTCTGAAGTGAACTACTAACGAGTCATTGGAGGGGTGATGATGATGATGAAGAAGCCCTCCAACTCCAAAGTCCCCTCCGGCAGGGCGCCGGGAAGGGTCTCCAGATGAGATCTCGCGGAAACGGAAGCTTGCAGCGGCAGAAAAGTATTTTCGAGGCTCCCCTGATTTTTTGTGCAATATTTGGGAATTTATAGGCCAAAGACCTAGGTCAGGGGGCGTCCAGGGAGGCCACAAGCTTGCCCACCGTCGCCTCCCCCCTGGTGGCGTGGTGGGAGCTTGTGGGCTCCCTGGAGCCCACCTGGCTTGGTCCAAAGGCCCCCTGGTGTTCTTCCGTTCGGGAAAAAATCATTTCGGGGTTTTTCTTCCGTTTGGACTCCGTTCCAAAATCAGATCTGAAAAGAGTCAAAAACACGGAAAAAAGAGGAACTGGCACTTGGCACTGAATTAATAAGTTAGTCCCAAAAAAGTTATACAAGGTACATAAAACAACCAAAGAAGACAAGATAACAGCGTGAAACAATCAAAAATTATAGATACGTTTGAGACTATCAGTAGTAACCATAGAGGCATGTTTGCTCAGGAGCTTAAGATCATTGACATTTCTGTCCACACAAGCACTTAAATGACTAAGCATACGAGCATTCTGTTCGAATTGTCTGCTAACATAATCATTGAAACTTTGTTGTTTGGCAAAGAAGTTATCAAATTCATCCATGCATAAGCTTGCAGGTTTATCAAAAGGAATATCACTCTCCTCAAACCTACGCAGAGAATTTACTGCTACTACCTGTATCAGGTTATCGAGACCATGGATCTCTTCGATAGGTGGTGGATTTTTGACATCTTCAGATTTAATGCCTTTCTCTCGCATAGATTTCTTGGCTTCTTGCATATCTTCAGGACTGAGGAATAGAATAGGAATAGAATACCTCTTTTCTTTGGAGTTGGCTTAGGAGGTGGTTCGGGAATAGTCCAAGCATTCTCATTGCACAAGATGTTATTCAATAGGATCTCAACTTGTTCTACAGTTTGTTCCCTCAAAACACAACCGGCACAACTATCTAGGTGGTCTTTGGAAGCATCGGTAAGTCCATTATAGAAGATATCAAGTATTTCATTCTTCTCAAGAGGGTGATCACGCAAAGCATTCAGTAGCTGGATGAGCCTCCCCCAAGCTTGTGGGAGACTCTCTTCTTTAGCTTGAGCAAAGTTGTATATTTCCTGCAAGGCAGCTTGCTTCTTATGGGCAGGGAAATATTTTTCAAAGAAGTAGTAGACTATATCCTGGGGGCTACGCACACAACCAGGAGCAAGAGAAGTGAACCAAGTCTTAGCATCATCCTTTAGCGAGAAAGGAAACAACTTGAGGATATAGTAGTGGCGGATCTTTTCCTCACTAGTGAATAGGGTGGCTATATCGTGCAGTTTGGTAAGATGGGCTACAACCGTTTCAGACTCGTAACCGTGAAAGGGATCAGATTCGACCAGAGTTATTAACTCAGGGTCGACAGAGAATTCATAATCCTTATCGGTCACAAAGATAGGCGAAGTAGCAAAATTCGGGTCGTATTTCATCCTAGCGTTCACAGATTTTTCTTTCCACTTGAGCAGTAGTTTCTCAACATCATAGCTATCCTTACACGCAAGAAAGTCCTCAGCTATCTCTCCCTCCATAACATAACGCTCAGGCATAACAAGCAATTCAGGCATAGTAGCAGGTTCTACTTCAATAGTATCAACAGTTTCATAAGTATCATCACATCTAGCAGCAACTCTAGCAATTTGTGCATCAAGGAATGCACCTAGTGGCAAAGCAGTATCAACCATACCATCATCAGGCATAGTATCAAGCATAGCATCATCAGGCATAGTATCAAGCATAGTATCAAGCATAGCATCATCATAAGCATCATGGGCAGCAGAAGTAGCATCATCAAGCACAGGCGACATATCAAGATTTCTAGCAGGAGGCGATGTCGCAAACTTACTCAAAACTAAAGGTGAATCAAGTGCAGAGCTAGATGGCAGTTCCTTACCTGTCCTCGTAGTTGAGGGCAAGATTTCAGTTCTTGGATCTTTCGGATTCCTCATAGTGACCAGCAGACGTCAATCCCAAGTGACTCAGAGAATATAGCTGTGCTTCCCCGGCAACGGCGCCAGAAAAAGGCCTTGATAATCCACAAGTGTAGGGGATCGCAACAGTTTTCGAGGGTAGAGTATTCAACCCAAAATTATTGATTCGACACAAAGGGAAGCGAAAGAATATTCTCAAGTATTAGCAGCTGAGTTGTCAATTCAACCACACCTGAAAAATTAGTGTCTGCAAGCAAAGTATCAGTAGCAAAGTGGTATGATAGCAACGGTGCCAGAAACAGGTCTGTTGACGGCAGACTATTCCTAACTTGTTGTATCAATGGCGCCAGTAAAGTGTTGCAGCAAGTAACAACAAAGTAGCAAGTAACAGTAGTAGTGACAGCAGTAGCAAGGAACAGCAGTAGTGACAACAGTAGCAAGTAACAACAGTAGCAGCAGAGTAACAGCAGTAGCAACAGAGTAACAACAGCAACAGTAACAGCAGTAGCAGCAAAGTAACGTAGCAAGGACCAGTAGTAAAAGACTCGTAGGCAGTGGATCGGTGATGGATGAGTATGCCGGATGTGATTCATCATGTAACAGCTATAACACGGAGAGATAAGTAACTAGCTCCCGTTCGTCAATCTAATGTAGGCATGTATTCCGTATGTAGTCATACGTGCTTAGGGAAAATAACTTGCATGACATCTATTGTCCATCCCTCCCGTGGTAGCGGGGTCCTAATGGAAACTACGGGATATTAAGGTTCTCCTTTTAATAAAGAACCGGACCAACGCATTAACACTTGGTGAATACATGAACTCCTGATACTATGGTCATCTCCGGGAGTGGTTCCGGCTATTGTCACTCCGGGGTTGCCGGGTCATAACACATAGTAGGTGACTACAACTTGCAAGATAGGATCTAAAACACACATATATTGGCGACAACATAATAGGTTCAGATCTGAAATCATGGCACTCGGGCCCTAGTGACAAGCATTGAGCATGGCAAAGTAGTAGCAACATCAATCTAGAACATAGTGGATACTAGGGATCAATCCCCGTCAAAACTAACTCGATTACATGATAGATCTCATTCAACTCATCCCCGTCAAGAAATTGCATAGAAATCAGAAGCAAAAAGAAATTGCATAGAAACCATGTCCAATTCTCTTTTGTTTCTGAATCAAACACAACATATGCTACGTAGTACAACCAGTTGTGTCCATCTACTGCGGTTGCTGATGCTAGCTGACCAACATACTTTCCATTTAGTGCGGTTGCCTCTACTCCTATGTGTGGTCTACAACCAGCTAAAAAACCATCTATGCAGGGCTTAAAAGCTACGAAGACTCTACTGAAATGATACTTATCATTGATCTTAGCTAATTCAATTTCAACTATGCTTCCAGGACTCTTCCTCTCGATTTCTGCTTTCCAACTAAACAACAGCTGAAAAGAATCCTCGTATTTACCATTGATCTTGTCCAGAGCTAGATGCATACCTGCCCAAGCCTTACTATACTTCAACTTGAAGTTATATTGATCCTGCAGCTTCACCATAGCTTGTTTTGCGCCCGCTCCAGGGTTTTTCTTCACCCAATCTCCGAGCTTCTCTGCAACCCGTCTTGGGTTGCCGTTTTGCTATCTTCTAGCTTTGTTGTTGGACAGTCATGCTCGAAAGGCATCTTTTTTATCTGCAAAATGATGGCATGCTCGTATAAGAAAACAAATGGCAGAATTAATAGATCAATTATAAACAACAAACTCTAGACGTGTATTAGCATACCATGATAACCTTTTCATCACGCAGCCTAGACGCGTGAATGCGCCATGGACAAGTATCATATGGGCAGTTAGCGATGAATCTACTTTGGTCAGTCCTCACATTAGCAAACTCAAAGTCTCCTAGAACAGCATGATGCCTTATAGCTTTACGAAAGGCCACAATGTCAGGGAATAGAGCCCCTACTCTAATGTCAGGTTTTTCAGGATCATGCGCAATTCTGTATTGCAGGGGATCAAAGTCAGCAATTTCTGCATCCTCTTAGATATGTTGCATTACCACTGCCTCATCCATGTTATCATCTCCTTCATCAATAATCGTTGGGGCTTCGGGTTGCGCTGTGATAGTAATAGGCACGGTAACATCATACATATTCTCATCATCAACTCCAATATACTCTTCATTATCAAATGGGTCAGCTAAAGAATATTCAGATTCTTGGTCACCATCTACATCATTTGTTTGGCGCTCAACATCCACATGATTTGGCTGGCTTGAACTAGCAAGCTGGGATGTGGAACACTCAATCCCTTGAACAAGCAAAGGAAGCAAAGGACCAACAGAAACGCCACCCATAGTTAGCATTCGTGCATCATTGGCTAGGTAATCTCCCCAATCTATGTCAAATTATGTGCTCCTGTTGCACCTACCAAAAATTGGCAGAAACGGCAGTCAAGAACCAACACCAACGACTACTGCTATACTATGACAAGGAATTTCATTCCGGACAAAGAACCACCAACAAAATATTATTCAGATACTTACAGGGAGAGATGATTTGGGGTTGCAGTCATGCTTGCCATCGGGTGTGCTTCCTCCATCTGATTGGAAAGGAGAGTCGGGGATGCACGAAGCAGGTCCTGGATGCCCCCAAGCTGCAGCCTGTCCGCTGCCGCCATGTTTATTGCCTTCAGCCGCCGAGGGGAAGGAGGTTTGGGGGAAGCTTCCGTCTGGTCTGAGGGCAGGGAAAGGAAGGCAGGAATCAGGTCCGCTCCCGCCATGCTCGCCGCCTTCCACCGGCACCAGCGCCTCCATGCTCGCCGCCTTCCGTCCGCAAGGGGAGTGACGAAGCTGGGGAGGGATTGCGCTGTCGCCAAGGAGGGGAGGGACTGCGGGAAGAAGGTGCTCTTCTCCGCCGGGGTCGCCGGCGTCCGCCGCCGCCATGCCCATGCTCGTCACCGGCCGCCGCCACGATCTAGGTTTAGGTCTGGATGCAGCGGGGGTCTGGATGCAGCGGGTATGCAGCGGGGGTCTGGAATCTGGATGCAACCGGTGTTCCAAAAAAAAAGATTCATGCGGGGGTCTGGTGGAAGGATGCAGCGGGTGGAAGGATGCAGCAAGTCAACTATCCTTCCAAAAAAAAGATTCATGTGGGTCCCACCATTTATACGTACATACGGCAGGAATACGTTGGTATATTGGCCGGTATATGCGTGGAAGTGGGCATAATGGCATCTGTAAATGTACACAGAGTTGCGATGGCATTTTTCAAAAGATGAAAGTTGGAGTGGCGTTTCTCAAATAGCCGGAAATTGTAGTGGCATCTATCCAATTAACCCTAATAAAAATGAAAATTCTTTTCGTGAGCAGAAAGTTTCTGTCTTTTTCCAGCATGATCAGACAATCTTCACCAAGACTAATCATAACGGTTTTGTTTGGCACAAACACAAAAAGAAACACAAAAGACACAATCATAACAGAATTGTGATGGTGTGGAGAAAACAAAACAGGAAGCGAAAAGCAAAGAAAAATTTATTCATTGGGTTGCCTCCCAACAAGCTCTATCGTTTAACGCCCTTAGCTAGGCATTGATTTCAATGATGCTCACATAAAAGGTAAGGATTGAAACACAACGAGAAGATCATGGAGCAAATGGCTAGCACATTTAAGTCTAACCCACTTCCTATGCATAGAGATTTTGTGATCAAACAATTTATTGGAGCAAGAATCAACTAGCATAGGAAGGCAAAACAAGCATAGCTTCAAAACTTTCAACATATGGAGAGGAAGCTTGATACTATTGCAATAAGTAGAGGCATATGGTCCTATCTCATAGTAATTTTCAGTAGCATCATGAATGAATTCAACAATATAACCAGCACCTAAAGCATTCTTTTCATGATCTACAAGCATAGAAATTTTACTACTCTACACATAAGTAAATCTATTCTCAAGAATAGTGGTGGGAGTATCGTAAAAGACTTGAGCACTACAAATTGTGTCCACAATGAAAAAGCAAGGTTTAGCAAAGGGGTTCTCGAGAGTATGACAAGTTTTATCATCCCTCTTCTTTAAAGCATAAGTATCCTCACAATAATCATCATAGATAGGGGGCATGCTTTCATCAAAATAATTTTGATCATTCAAAGTGGAAGAACTAAAATGATCATCTTCATCAAATATAGCATCCCCAAGCTTGTGGCTTTGCATATCATCAGCATCATGGGTATTCAAAGAATTCATGCTAAGAACATTGCAATCATGCTCATCATTCACATATTCTATGCCAAGCATTCTATGTAATTCTTCTTTCAGCACTTGAGCACAATTTTCCTTCCCATCATGCTCACGAAAGACATTGAAAAGATGGAGCATATGAGGCATCCTCAATTCCATTTTTTTTCTAATTTTCAGCGAAAGAACAAGAAACAAAAAGATTCGATTGCAAGATCTAAAGATATACCTTCAGGCGCTAACCTCCTCGGCAACGGCGCCAGAAAATAGCTTGATGCCTACTACACAACCTTCTTCTTGTAGACGTTGTTGGGCCTCCAAGTGCAGAGATTTGTAGGATAGTAGCAATTTTCTCTCAAGTGGGTGACCTAAGGTTTATCAATCCGTGGGAGGCATAGGATGAAGATGGTCTCTCTCAAGCAACCCTACAACCAAATAACAAAGAATCTCTTGTGTCCCCAACACACCCAATACAATGGTAAATTGTATAGGTGCACTAGTTCGGCCAAGAGATGGTGAAACAAGTGCAATATGGATGGTAGATATAGGTTTTTGTAATCTGAAATTACAAAAACAGCAAGATAACTAGTAACAAAAGTGAGCACGAACGGTATTGCAATGCGTGGAAACAAGGCCTAGGGTTCATACTTTCACTAGTGAAGTTCTCTCAACAATGATAACATAATTGGATCATATAACTAGCCCTCAACATGCAACAAAGAGTCACTCCAAAGTCACTAATAGCGGAGAACAAACGAAGAGATTATTGTCGGGTATGAAACCACCACAAAGTTATTCTTTCTGATCGATCTATTCAAGAGTCCGTAGTAAAATAACACGAAGCTATTCTTTCCGTTAGATCCATCATAGAGTTCGTACTAGAATAACACCTTAAGATACATATCAACCAAGACCCTAATGTCACCTAGATACTCCATTGTCACCTCAAGTATCCGTGGACATGATTATACGATATGCATCACATAATCTCAGAATCATCTATTCAACCAACACATAGAACTTCAAAGAGTGCCCCAAAGTTTCTACCGGAGAGTCAAAACGTGTGCAACCCCTATGCATAGGTTCCCAGTGTCACGAACCCGCAAGTTGATCACCAAAACATACATCGAGTACTCACATGAATCAAACGTGTGCCAACCCATATGCATAGGTTCCCAATGTCACAAACCCGCAAGTTGATCACAGCAGATAGACACGTGCAAGAAATACATCAAGTGTTCTCAAAGACTCAATCCGATAAGATAACTCCAAAGTGGAAACTCAATTCATTACAAGGAGAGGGGGAAGAACATCATAAGATCCAACTATAGTAGCAAAGCCCATGGTACATCGAGATCAAGACATCTCAAGAACACGAGAGAGAGAGATCAAACACATAGTTACTGGTACATACCCTCAGCCCCGAGGGAGAACTACTCCCTCCTCGTCATGGAGATCGCCGGGATGATGAAGATGGCCACCGGAGATGGATTCCCCCTACGGCAGGGTGCCAGAACAGGCTCCAGATTGGTTTTTGGTGGCTACAGAGGCATGCGGCGGCGGAACTCCCGATCTAAGTTTCTTTCTGGAGGTTTATGAATTTATAGGAGTTTATGGCGGTGGAATTATGTCAGTTGGGCCCACGAGGAGGTCACAAGCCTGCCCTGGACCACCTAGGGGGGGGGGTGGCGGCGTCAGGGCTTCTGACTCCCTCGTGGCTCTTCTGGCCTTCTTCCAAAGCTTCGAGGGTCTCTTTTGGTCCAAAAAAATCATCGTAAAGTTTCATTCCATTTGGACTCCGTCTGAAAATGGGCTAAAAACACGGAAAAAACGGAAACTGGCACTTGGCACTGAGTTAATAGGTTAGTCCCAAAAAGAAATAAAATAGCATATTCATGCATATAAAACATCCAAAGTTGACAAGATAATAGCATGGAACCATAAAAAATTATAGATATGTTGGAGACGTATTACAAGCCTACGATGAGATTACTCACGAACGGTGAAGAGCATCATGGAATTGTCGATGGAGGAAGGTTGATAATGACGATGGCGACGATTTCCCCTCTCCGGAGCCCAGAACGGACTCCAGATCTGCCCTCCAGATGAAGAACAGGAGGTGGCGGCGCCTCCGTATCGTAAAACGCGATGAATTCTTCTCCTTGATTTTTTTCCGGGCGAAATGGAATATATAGAGCTGAGTTGGAGGCGGTGGAGCCTCGTGGCCTCCACAAGCCCTCACGGCGCGGCCTGGGGGTGGCCACGGCCAGTGGGCTTGTGGCCCACTGGTTCACCCCCTCCAGTGGATCTTTGCGCACGTATTTTTCATTAATTTCCGAAAAATTCTCCGTAAATTTTCAGGTCATTCCGAGAACTTTTATTTGTGCACAAAAACAACACCATCGCAATTCTGCTGAAAACAACGTTAGTCCGGGTTAGTTCCATTCAAATCATGTAAATTAGAGTCCAAAACTAGGGCAAAAGAGTTCGGAAAAGTAGATACGGTGAAGACGTATAAATAGTCATACATGCTTATAGTAAGAACTTGCATGACATCTTTTGTCCTACCCTTCCGTGGCACCGAGGTCCATAAGGAAATCTAAGGGATATTAAGGTCTCCTTTTAGTAGAGAACCAGAAGAAAGCATTAACACATGGTGACTGCTACGTCGACAGAAACCTTTTGTCGTCTCTTGAGCTTGCGTTGGTTTTCCCTTGAAGAGGAAAGGGTGATGCAGCACAAGAGTAGTAAGTATTTCCCTCAGTTTGAGAACCAAGGTATCAATCCAGTAGGAGAATCTCGTCAAGTCCAGAGTACCTGTGCAAACACAAAAGAGCTTGCACCCAACGCTATAAAGGGGTTGTCAATCCCTTCAAGATTGATTGCAAAGTGAGATCTGAAGCCGGAAAGTGCAACGAAGTAGAAGAGTAAGGCTGAAAATATTGTGTGAAGTACACCCGAGGGCCATAGTGTTCACTAGAGGCTTCTCTCAAAATAGCAAATAATACGGTGGGTGAACAAATTACTGTCGAGCAATTGATAGAACCGCGCAAAGTCATGACGATATCTAAGGCAATGATCATACATATAGGCATCACGTCTGAGACAAGTAGACCGATACTTTCTGCATCTACTACTACTAGTTCGTTGCCCGTGCGTTGCCACGGGAAAACATCATCACAATTGATGAAAAATAATGTAGATTACACTTGTATCACATAAAAAATTCACACGTATACTATTCCCAAAAAATAATATGCCACTTCGAATTTAGATGTGTTCCAAGAAAAGCTATACTTCGACATTGTATGCAAATAAAAGAACTAATTATATCCTAGTAAGCTACAGATGATCTGTATCGATCTGCAGCACGATAGACTTGGTGCTGAGGCCCGGTTCCCTCTGCAGGTCCACCACGATCGGCGCCCTGGTCACCCTGTTCTCCCTCGTTGGCTGCACCACACAACGCCACCCAATCCAATAAAATCCAATCCGATTAACAAACAACGCCAAGGGAGATACATGGAAGGAGTGGGGAGAGCTGAGGTGCCAGCCTAAAATCTCACCAGCACGGGATGATCGATGAGGCTGTTCAGCACGGCCGACTTGCCGGAACCCTGCACAAACAGATCGGAACGGATCAGATCGGGGCACGAGGCGACGGTTCTGAGGCGCGGGGGGGCTCTGCCCAAAACTTACGACGTTGCCGAGGACGACGGCGTTGAGGAAGGTGGAGGGGCGCCTGGGCGCGGAGTCGTCGGAGGGGCCGTCGTCAGTGAGGAGCGAGGCCGCCTGGCGTACCGACTCAGAGAGTTGCGACAGCTCCTCCATGGCCTCCATGGTGGGTCTCTACCGCGCCGGTGGGGGGCGGATCCCGCGGGATCAGGCGCGTCGATGGATCGAGGGGAGCAGCGGTGGCGAAGACCTGGCCCTCGTCGACCTGACGCGGGTTTGAAATCCGGTCCGCCGATACGGGAGAGGCGAGACATGGGCGAGGCAGAGAGATAGGGGGAGGAGAAGAGAGGGACGGGGGAGGTAGAGGTTTTTCCATGTGAACCGGTTTTTTCTGTATTTAATCGATCAGTTTATGGAGCAATGGAAAAAATCGGTGGAACTGCTAGCGGTGGCAGTGCTAGCAAGGGAGGTCGTACGAGGTCGAACCATCACGACGACAGATTCCCCTTTAAATACCTCTTGGATAGCATTGTATGGATCTGAACCCAGGCAAGAATGTTGCATGTTAGTGAGGTTGAATTGCATTAGCGATGACACATTTCTTAAACAAATATAGATGGCAACATCTAATAGTTAATCTACTTACTTGCGATGGGGTATGCGTAGGCATAGTAGTCCCTCTGCTTCATATTGAATGCGCTCTCATGGGCTCGTGCGCGAACAACAAGGTAGTGATTGAACCCGGCGAAATCAAATGATCCATGCAATTTCTTGTTGCTTGCATGCACAAAATTAGCATTTAAAATTCGAATATGATGCATTCCAAACAAAACTAAGTACTAAACATCCAATGTGGAAGTCATTCACCCTCCTTGCAGCAGCTGCATCCTCTGATGAATTGGTAGCTGGCTCATGCCACCAGCCCAGGAGAGTAATTCCTATCTGTCCTCTTTGAGTTGCCTATAGAGTGGGGATTGCATTACATGGTCATGCTAATTTTTAGTATCAGTCAACCACTTCATTGTACTCCCCACGTCCCAAAATTCTTGTCTTAAATTTGTTTAAATATGAATGTATCTAGTCACGTTTTAGTATTTAGATACATCCATTTCTAGATAAATTTACGACAAGAGTTTTGGGACAGAGGGAGTATCAGGTTAGGACTCAAGGACACTAATATGAGAGTTACCTGGTACTTGGTTCTATACAGGGACACCGTTGAGGCATGTGCAAGCAGGAGGTGGTGGGCGGCCATGTACGGCTCCGTCGTTGCGTTCCCTCCAGCGCAGTTCATGCCAAAGGGATGAGAGCAGCGCTGCGGTGGCAACTGATACGTCTCAAACGTATCTATAATTTTTGATGGTTTCACGCTGTTATCTTGCCTTCTTTGTATGTTTTATGTACCTTTTATATCTTTTTGGGACTAACTTATTATTTCAGTGCCAAGTGCCAGTTCCTGTTTTTTTCCGTGTTTTTGACTCTTTTCAAATCTGATTTTGGAACGGAGTCCAAACGGAAGAAAAACCCCGAAATGATTTTTTCCCGAACGAAAGAAGTCCAGGGGGCTTTTGGGCCAAGCTAGGTGGGCTCCAGGGAGCCCACAAGCCCCCACTCCGCCACCAGGGGGAGGTGGCGGTGGGCAGGCTTGTGGCCTCCCTGGCCGCCCCCTGACCTAGGTTTTTGGCCTATAAATTCCCAAATATTCCGCAAAAAATCAAGGGAGCCTCGAAAATACTTTTCCGCCGCCGCAAGCTTCCGTTTCTGCGAGATCTCATCTGGAGACCCTTCCCGGCACCCTGCCGGAGGGGATTTTGCTGTTGGAGGGCTTCTTCATCATCATCATCGCCCCTCCAATGACTCGTGAGTTGTTCACTTCAGACCTACGGGTCCGTAGTTAGTAACTAGATGGCTTGTTCTCTCTCTTGGATCTTCAATACAAAGTTCTCCATGATCTTCATGGAGATCTATCCGATGTAATCTTCTTTGGCGGTGTGTTTGTCAAGATCCGATGAATTGTGGACTTGTGATCAGATTATCTATGATATATATTTGAGTCTTTGCTCATTTCTTATATGCATGATTTGATATCCTTGTAAGTCTCTCCGAGTCTTGGGTTTTGTTTGGCCAACTAGATCTATGATTCTTGCAATGGGAGAAGTGCTTGGTTTTGGGTTCTGCCTTGTGGTGACCTTTCCCAGTGACAGTAGTGGCACCAAGGCACACATCAAGCAGTTGCCATCAAGGGTAAAAAGATGGGGTTTTTATCATTGGTTTGAGATTGTCCCTCTACATCATGTCATCTTGCTTAAGGCGTTACTTTGTTCTTATAGACTTAATACACTAGATGCATGCTGGATAGCGGTCGACGTGTGGAGTAATAGTAGTAGATGCAGAAAGTATCGGTCTACTTGTTTCGAACGTGATGCCTATAGAAATAATCATTGCATAGATATTGTCATGACTCTACACAGTTCTATCAATTGCTCGATAGTAATTTGTTCACCCACCGTCTACTTGCTTTCATGAGAGAAGCCACTAGTAAACACTACGGCCCCCGGGTCTATTCACATCCATCGTTTACATCTCCGCTTTTACTTTGCTTTGTTACTTTGTTGCTTTCAGTTCTCACTTGGCAAACAATCTATAAGGGATTGACAACCCCTTCATAGCGTTGGGTGCAAGCTTTTGTGTTTGTGCAGGATCTTGAGATACTCTTCCGCCGATTGATACCTTGGTTCTCAAACTGAGGGAAATACTTACCGTCGCTGTGCTACATCACCCTTTCCGCTTCGAGGGAACACCAACGCAAGGCTCCAAGGCCACGGGGAAATCCTTTGCATACTTGCCTAGGAAGTCCCTTAAGGCGTAGCCGTAGCTGAAGTATTCCTCGTGCCGTCGACACCACTATTTCTAGCGCCGTTGCAAGGGATACACAACAAACATCAGCAACACGACACTGTTGAAGCCTCCGATGGTCTCTATGTTGGGCTCGTTGACGGTGACCCAGTGCTTCAACCTGTCTCCAAAGCTCTCAAAGAAGGCTTCAGCATACGTGGAGTAATCGTCTTAGCAACGTAGCAAATTCGATTTTATGTAGAGCATCTGAAAACTCTGGATCTTCGTGTTAATAATCCAGACGCCTTGATTTGCAGGTGTTAGAGATGGTGCCCCAAGATTGCACTCACATGAATCTGGGGCTGAGCAGTCCATTATATTCATCCTGAAGGGACTGGGGGAGATCGAAATGGTAGATTGTGACATGAGGTTGTATGCCTGCAACACATGCCAGGAAATGTCAGTTGACCGAGATCAGAGTGAAGAACATGTCCAAGCATGTGTGATTTCTTATACTTGCAGCAAGGAGGGGACGACTACTGCAACATGTTTGTGCCATTTCAGAATTGAGATAGAGAAATTAATCTTTACCATGGCGTATCAACTCATCTATTAAGTTGTTGTAGTACTCCAGGCCCTTTGGATTGATCTCTCCTCTTCCATCTACACAGTTGGAATTCAGTAAAAATATCAGGGATGTACTACTCAACTACTATATGGTTAACCCCTCTTCCATCTACACATGTGGCATCCAGTATAAAAAAGTTCAGAGATGTACTACTCAACTACTATATGGTTACCTAGTATAAGTCAGGGTCATGCAAAGGAGAATCTGTATGCGTCTAAACCCATCTCATACATAAGTTTTACATCATCCTAATGTCAAATAAGAAATTTAAATTATTTGATTAGTTAGCATCTGTCTGTACCCCATATGTGTCCTATTTTTAGGTAACCGGTGCTCGTGACACTAACCTTGTAATGATGATACTGATCTGCTGAAACATCCGCGGTAGATTTTTCATAGGAGTAACCTGGCATGCATGCTCATCAGCGCAATAGTCCCAAAAACTATTAGATCCCCGAGGCCATCACAAGATATGTTTTGCAACTGTTGGATTGCAAATGAACGAACGAACGATGCTGGTGATGATGAGTAATAGTACAAATCATAATCTGAACTGACCTTGATGGGTGAAGGTGTCCCAGATGCTGGGCTGTTAGGGAACGTCGCATGGGAAACAAAAAATTTCCTACGCGCACGAAGACCTATCATGGTGATGTCCATCTACGAGAGGGGATTTCCGATCTACGTACCCTTGTAGATCGCACAGCAGAAGCGTTAAGAAACGCGGTTGATGTAGTGGAACGTCCTCACGTCCCTCGATCCGCCCCGCGAACCGTCCCACGAACCGTCCCGCGATCCGTCCCACGATCCGCTCCGATCTAGTGCCGAACGGACGGCACTTCCGCGTTCAGCACACGTACAGCTCGACGATGATCTCGGCCTTCTTGATCCAGCAAGAGAGACGGAGAGGTAGATGAGTTCTTCGGCAGCGTGACGGCGCTCCGGAGGTTGGTGGTGATCTAATCTCAGTAGGGCTCCGCCCAAGCTCCGCAGAAACGCGATCTAGAGGTAAAACCGTGGAGGTATGTGGTCGGGCTGCCGTGGCAAAAGTTGCCTCAAATCAGCCCTAATACCTCAGTATATATAGGAGGGAGGGAGGGGAGGAGGAAGCCTCAAACCCTCAAGGTTTGGCCGAAATTTGAGGTGGAGGAGTCCTACTCCAATCCTACTTGGAGTAGGATTCCACCTTCCCACTTGGAAACTCTTTCCACCTTGTGATTTTCCCTTCTCAAACCTTATGGGCCTTAGTGGGAACTTATTACAGCCCACTAGGGGCTGGTTTATCTCTTCCCATAGCCCATGAGACCCCTTGGGACGTGACACCCCTCTCGATGGTCCCCGTCACCCCTCCCGGCACTCCCGGTACACTACCGATGAGCCCGAAACTTTTCCGGTAATGCCCGGAAACTTTCCGGTAACCAAATGAGGTCATCCTATATATCAATCTTCGTCTCAGGACCATTTCGGAAACCCTCGTGACGTCCGTGATCCCATCCGGGACTCCGAACAACATTCAGTAACCAACCATATAACTCAAATACGCATAAAACATCGTCGAACCTTAAGTGTGCAGACCCTGCAGGTTCGAGAACTATGTAGACAGGACCCGAGGGACTCCTCGGTCAATATCCAATAGCACGACCTGGATGTCCATATTGGATCCTACATATTCCGAAGATCTTTATCGGTTGAACCTCAGTGCCAAGGATTCATATAATCCCGTATGTCATTCCCTTTGTCCTTCGGTATGTTACTTGCGTGAGATTCGATCATCAGTATCCGCATACCTATTTCAATCTCGTTATCCGGCAAGTCTCTTTACTCGTTCCGTAATACAAGATCCCGCAACTTACACTAAGTCACATTGCTTGCAAGGCTTGTGTGTGATGTTGTATTACCGAGTGGGCCCCGAGATACCTCTCCGTCATACGGAGTGACAAATCCCAGTTTTGATCCATACTAACTCAACGAACACCTTCGGAGATACCTGTAGAGCATCTTTATAGTCACCCAGTTACGTTGCGACGTTTGATACACACAAAGCATTCCTCCGGTGTCAGTGAGTTATATGATCTCATGGTCATAGGAACAAATACTTGACACGCAGAAAACAGTAGCAACAAAATGACACGATCAACATGCTACGTCTATTAGTTTGGGTCTAGTCCATCACATGATTCTCCTAATGATTTGATCCCGTTATCAAGTAACAACACTTGCCTATGGCCAGGAAACCTTGACCATCTTTGATCAATGAGCTAGTCAACTAGAGGCTTACTAGGGACAGTGTTTTGTCTATGTATCCACACAAGTATTGTGTTTCCAATCAATACAATTATAGCATGGATAATAAACGATTATCATGAACAAACAAATATAATAATAACTAATTATTATTGCCTCTAGGGCATATTTCCAACAGTCTCCCACTTGCACTAGAGTCAATAATCTAGTTCACATCACCATGTGATTTCAACGAATCCAACACCCATATAGTTCTGGGGTCTGATCACGTCTTGCTCGTGAGAGAAGTTTTAGTCAATGGTTCTGAAACTTTCAGATCCATGCATTCTTTACAAATCTTTATGTCATCTTATAGATGCTGCTACTACATGCTATTCGGAAATGCTCCAAATATCTAGTCTACTATATGAATCCGTTTCACTACTCATAGTTATTCAGATTAGTGTCAAAGCTTGCATCGACGTAACCCTTTACGACGAACTCTTTAACCACCTCCATAATAGAGAAAAATTCCTTAGTCTATTTAGTTACTAAGGATAACTTTGACCGCTGATCAGTGATTCAATCCTGGATCACTCTGTGTACCTCTTAACAGACTTGCTGCAAGGCACACATCAGGTGCGGTACTCAGCATGGCATACTTTAGAGTCTACGGCTAAGGCACAGAAGACGACCTTCGTCTATTCTCTTTATTCTGTCGTGGTCGGGTTTTGAGTCTTACTCAAATTCACACCTTACAACACAGTCAAGAACTCCTTCTTTGCTGATCTATTTCGAATTCCTTCAAAAACTTGTCAAGGCATGCATCTTGTTGAAACTTCTATTAAGTGTTTTGATCTATCTCCATAGATCTTGATGCTCAACGTTCAAGTAGCTCAATCCAGGTATTCCTTTGAAAAACTCCTTTCAAACAACCTTTTATGCTTCACAAAAATTCTACATTACTTCTGATCAACAATATTTCAAGCACATATACTTATCAGAAATTCTATAGTGCTCCCACTCACTTCTTTGGAAATACAAGTTTCTCATAAACCTTGTACAAACCCAAAATCTTTGATCATCTCATCAAAGTGTATATTCCAACTCCGAGATGCTTGCACCAGTCCATTGAAGGATCGCTGGAGCTTGCATACTTGTTAGTATCTATAGGATCGACAAAACCTTCTGGTTGTATCACATACAATGTTTGCTCAAGGAAACCGTCAAGGAAACAATGTTTTGACATCCTATGTGCAATATTTCAAAAATAATGCAACAACTACTAACATAATCTAACAGACTTTTAGCATCGCTACGAGTGAGAAAGTCTCACCATAGTCAACTGTTTGATCATGTCGGAAACATCTTTGCGACAAGTCGAGCTTTTATTAATAGTGACTTATCACCATCGTCGTCTGTCTTCCTTTTAAAGATCCATCTTTACTCAATAGTCCTATGACCATCAAGTAATTCTTCCAAAGTCTACACTTTGTTTTCATACATGGATCCTCTCTCGGATTTCATGGCCTCCAGCCATTTGTCGGAATTCGGGCCCACCATTGCTTTCTACATAACTCGTAGGTTCACTGTTGCTCAACAACATGACCTCCAAGACAGGATTACCGTACCACTCTGTAGTAGTACGCGACCTTGTCAACCTACGAGGTTTGTAGTAACTTGATCCGATTCTCGATGATCACCATCCACTTCAATTGGTGTAGGCGCCACAGGAACAAGTTCCTGCGCCCTGCTACACACTGGTTGAAGTGATGGTTCAATAACCTCATCAAGTTCTACCACCCTCCCACTCAATTCTTTCGAGAGAAACCTTTCCTCGAGAAAGGATCCGTTTCTAGAAACAAACACTTTGCTTTCGGATCTGAGATAGGAGATGTACCCAACTGTTTTGGATATCCTATGAAGATGCATTTATCCGCTTTGGGTTCGAGCTTATCAGACTGAAACTTTTTCACATAAGTGTCGAAGCCCCAAACTTTCAAGAAACGATAGTTTAGATTTCTCTAAACCTCAGTCTATACTATGTCATCTCAACGGAAACACGCGGTGCCCTATTTAAAGTGAATGCGGTTGTCTCTAATGCATAACCCATAAACGATAGTGGTAATTCGATAAGAGACATCATAGCATGCACCATACCAAATAGTGCGTGGCTATGACGTTCAGACACATCATCACACTATGATGTTCCAGGTGGCATGAACTGCGAAACAATTTCCACATTGTCTTAACTGTGTACCAAAACTCGTAACTCAGATATTCATCTCTATGATCATATCGTAGACTGTTTATCCTCTTGTCACGACGATCTTCACTCTAAAATAGCTTTGAACTTTTCAACATTTCAGACTTGTGATTCATCAAGTAAATACTCTTGTATCTACTCAAATCGTCAGTGAGGTAAGAACCTAATGATATCCACTGCGTGCCTTAGCACTTATTGGACTGCACACATCAAAAATGCATTACTCCCAACAAGTTACTCTACTTGTTTCATGTGGCATGTTTTGCATGTCTCAAGTGATTCAAAATCAAGTGAGTCCAAACGATCCATCAGCATGGATCTTCTTCATTCCTTTTACACCAACATGACTCAAGTGGCAGTGCCACAACTAAGTGGTACTATCATTATTACTTTTTATCTTTTGGCACTAATATTATGAACATGTGTAACACTACGATCGAGATTCAATAAACCATTGAGGGTAATTATTCAAGCAAATATAATAACTATTATTCTTTTAAATGAATAATCGTATTGCAACAAACACGATCAAATCATGTTCATGCTCAACGCAAACAACAAATAACAATTATTTAGGTTTAACACCAATCCCGATGGTAGAGGGAGCGTGCGACGTTTGATCATATCAACCTTGGAAACACTTCCAACACGTATCGTCACCTCGCCTTTAGCTAGTCTCCGTTTATGCCGTAGCTTTCATTTCGTGTTATTAATCACTTAGCAACCGAACCGATATCCAATACCCTCGTGCTACTAGGAGTACTAGTAAAGTACACATGAACATCATGTATATCAAATATACTTCTTTCGACTTTTGCCAACCTTCTTATCTACCAAGTATCTAGAGTTGCTCCGCCTCAGGGACCGTTCCCCTCATAACAGAAGCACTTAGTCCCGGGCTTGGGTTTAATCTGGGGTCTCTTCATTAATGCAGCAACTGCTTTGCCATTTCACGAAGCATCCCTTCTAACCCTTGCCTTTCTCGAAACTTAGTGGCTTTACTAACCATCAACTATTGATGCTCCTTCTTGATTTCTACTCTCGCAGTGTCAAACATCGCGAATCGCTCAAGGATCATTGTATCTATCCTTGATATGTTATAGTTCATCACGAAGCTCTCACAGCTTGGTGGCACTGACTTTGGAGAACCATCACTATCTTATCTCGAAGATCAACTCCCACTTGATTCAAGCGATTGTCGTACTGAGATAATCTGAGCACACGCTCAACGATTGAGCTTTTCTCCTTTACTTCGTGGACAAAGAATCTTGTCGGAGGTCTCATACCTCTTAACAAGGGCACATGCATGAAATCACAATTTCATCTCTTTAGAACATCTCTCATGTTTCGTGACGTTTCCAAATGTCTTCGACGCCTTGCTTCTAAGCCATTAAGTATTTTGTACTGAACTATCGTGTAGTCATCAGAAACGTGTATGTCAGATGTTCACAACATCTACAAACGACGCTCAAGGTGCAGCACACCGAGTGGCGCATTAAGGACATAAGACTTCTGCGCAGCAACAAGGATAATCCTCGGTTTTACAGACTCAGTCTGCAAAGTTTGCTACTATCAACTTTCAACTAAATTTTCTCTAGGAACATATAAAAAACAGTAGAGCTATAGCGCAAGCTACATAGTAATTCGCAAAGACCATTAGACTATGTTCATGACAATTAGTTCAATTAATCATATTACTTAAGAACTCCCACTCAAAAAGTACATCTCTCTAGTCATTTGAGTGGTACATGATCCAAATCCACTATCTCAAGTCCGATCATCACGTGAGCCGAGAATAGTTTCAGTGGTAAGCATCTATATGCTAATCATATCAACTATACGATTCATGCTCGACCTTTCGGTCTCATGTGTTCCGAGGCCATGTCTGCACATGCTAGGCTCGTCAAGCTTAACCTGAGTGTTCAGCGTGTGCAACTATTTTGCACTCGTTGTATGTGAACGTTGAGTCTATCACACCCGATCATCACGTGGTGTCTTGAAACGAAGAACTGTCACAACGGTGCACAGTCGGGGAGAACACAATTTCGTCTTGAAATTTTAGTGAGAGATCACCTTATAATGCTACCGTCGTTCTAAGCAAGATAAGGTGCATAAAGGATTAACATCACATGCAATTCATAAGTGACATGATATGGCCATCATCATGTGCTTCTTGATCTCCATCACCAAAGCACCGGCACGATCTTCTTGTCACCGGCGTCACACCATGATCTCCATCATCATGATCTCCATCAACGTGTCGCCATCGGGGTTGTCGTGCTACTCATGCTATTACTACTAAAGCTACGTCCTAGCAATATAGTAAACGCATCTGCAAGCACAAACTTTAGTTTAAAGACAACCCTATGGCTCCTGTCGGTTGCCGTACCATCGACGTGCAAGTCGATATTAACTATTACAACATGATCATCTCATACATCCAATATATCACATCACATCGTTGGCCATATCACATCACAAGCATACCCTGCAAAAACAAGTTAGACGTCCTCTAGTTGTTGTTGCATGTTTTACGTGGTGACCATGGGTATCTAGTAGGATCGCATCTTACTTACGCAAACACCACAACGGAGATATATGAATTGCTATTTAACCTCATCCAAGGACCTCCTTGGTCAAATCCGATTCAACTAAAGTTGGAGAAACCGACACTCGCCGGTCATCTTTCAGCAACGGAGTTACTCGTAGCGATGAAACCAGTCTCTCATTAGCGTACGAGTAATGTCGGTCCGAGCCGCTTCGATCCAACAATACCGCGAAATCAAGAAAAGACTAAGGAGGGCAGCAAAACGCACATCACCGCCCACAAAAAACTTTTGTGTTCTACTCGAGAAGACATCTACGCATGAACCTAGCTCATGATGCTACTCTTGGGGAACGTCGCATGGGAAACAAAAAATTTCCTACGCGCACGAAGACCTGTCATGGTGATGTCCATCTACGAGAGGGGATTTCCGATCTACGTACCCTTGTAGATCGCACAGCAGAAGTGTTAAGAAACGCGGTTGATGTAGTGGAACGTCCTCACGTCCCTCGATCCTCCCCGCGAACCGTCCCACGAACCGTCCCGCGATCCGTCCCACGATCCGCTCTGATCTAGTGCCGAACGGACGGCACCGCCGCGTTCAGCACACGTACAGCTCGACGATGATCTCAGCTTTCTTGATCCAGCAAGAGAGACGGAGAGGTAGATGAGTTCTCCGGCAGCGTGACGGCGCTCCGGAGGTTGGTGGTGATCTAATCTCAGCAGGGCTCCGCCCAAGCTCCGTAGAAACGCGATCTAGAGGTAAAACCGTGGAGGTATGTGGTCGGACTGCCGTGGCAAAAGTTGTCTCAAATCAGCCCTAATACCTCAGTATATATAGGAGGGAGGGAGGGGAGGAGGCAGCCTCAAACCCTCAAGGTTTGGCCGAAATTTGAGGTGGAGGAGTCCTACTCCAATCCTACTTGGGGTAGGATTCCACCTTCCCACTTGGAAACTCTTTCCACCTTTTGTTTTTCCCTTCTCAAACTTTTTGGGCCTTAGTGGGAACTTATTACAGCCCACTAGGGGCTGGTTTATCTCTTCCCATAGCCCATGAGACCCCTTGGGGCATGACACCCCTCTCGATGGTCCCCGTCACCCCTCCCGGCACTCCCGGTACACTACCTATGAGCCTGAAACTTTTCCGGTAATGCCCGGAAACTTTCCGGTAACCAAATGAGGTCATCCTATATATCAATCTTCGTCTCCGGACCATTCCGGAAACCCTCATGACGTCCGTGATCCCATCCGGGACTCCGAACAACATTCGGTAACCAACCATATAACTCAAATATGCATAAAACATCGTCGAACCTTAAGTGTGCAGAGCCTGCGGGTTCGAGAAGTATGTAGACATGACCCGAGGGACTCCTCGGTCAATATCCAATAGCGGGACCTGGATGCCCATATTGGATCCTACATATTCCGAAGATCTTTATCGGTTGAACCTCAGTGCCAAGGATTCATATAATCCCGTATGTCATTCCCTTTGTCCTTCGGTATGTTACTTGCCTGAGATTCGATCGTTAGTATCCGCATACCTATTTCAATCTCGTTTACCGGCAAGTCTCTTTACTCGTTCCGTAATACAAGATACCGCAACTTACACTAAGTCACATTACTTGCAAGGCTTGTGTGTGATGTTGTATTACCGAGTGGGCCCCGAGATACCTCTCCGTCATACGGAGTGACAAATCCCAGTCTTGATCCATACTAACTCAACGAACACCTTCGGAGATACCTGTAGAGCATCTTTATAGTCACCCAGTTACGTTGCGACGTTTGATACACACAAAGCATTCCTCCGGTGTCAGTGAGTTATATGATCTCATGGTCATAGGAACAAATACTTGACACGCAGAAAACAGTAGCAACAAAATGACACGATCAACATGCTACGTCTATTAGTTTGCGTCTAGTCCATCACATGATTCTCCTAATGTTGTGATCCCGTTATCAAGTAACAACACTTGCCTATGGCCAGGAAATCTTGACCATCTTTGATCAACGAGCTAGTCAACTAGAGGCTTACTAGGGACAGTGTTTTGTCTATGTATCCACACAAGTATTGATAATAAATGATTATCATGAACAAATAAATATAATAATAACTAATTATTATTGCCTCTAGGGCATATTTCCAACAGTCTCCCACTTGCACTAGAGTCAATAATCTAGTTCACATCACCATGTGATTTCAACGAATCCAACACCCATATAGTTCTGGGGTCTGATCACGTCTTGCTCGTGAGAGAAGTTTTAGTCAACGGTTCTGAAACTTTCAGATCCGTGCGTTCTTTACAAATCTTTATGTCATCTTATAGATGCTGCTACTACGTGCTATTCGGAAATGCTCCAAATATCTACTCTACTATATGAATCCGTTTCACTACTCATAGTTATTCGGATTAGTGTCAAAGCTTGCATCGACGTAACCCTTTACGACGAACTCTTTAACCACCTCGATAATCGAGAAAAATTCCTTAGTCTATTTAGTTACTAAGGATAACTTTGACCTCTGATCAGTGATTCAATCCTGGATCACTCTGTGTACCTCTTAACAGACTTGCTGCGAGGCACACATCAGGTGCGGTACTCAGCATTGCATACTTTAGAGTCTACGGCTAAGGCATAGAATACGACCTTCATCTATTCTCTTTATTCTGCTGTGGTCGGGTTTTGAGTCTTACTCAAATTCACACCTTACAACACAGTCAAGAACTCCTTCTTTGCTGATCTATTTCGAATTCCTTCAAAAACTTGTCAAGGCATGCATCTTGTTGAAACTTCTATTAAGCGTTTTGATCTATCTCCATAGATTTTGATGCTCAATGTGCAAGTAGCTCAATCCAGGAAAAAAATGACACTTTAGGAAATAACCGGAGATGGTGGGGGTGGGGGCACGTGGGTTTCTCTACGGTTTTTCGTTCGTGGAGGTTTTTCATTGGAAAAGAATATCGGTGGGAGGTTTGCACGTACGAGAGGGAGGTTGTGCGTGTCAAAGGAGGAGGTTGAACCATCACGACAGACGGCAGATCCTCCTTTAATAGTAGAGATTACTCCACACATCGACCCGTGTCCAGCATGCATCTAGTGTATTGAGTTCATGACGAACAGAGTAACACCTTAAGCAAGATGACATGATGTAGAGGGATAATCTCAAACCAATGATGAAAACCCCATCTTTTTACCCTTGATGGCAACAACACGATGCGTGCCTCGCTACCCCTTTTGTCACTGGGTGAGGTCACCGCATGGTATGAACCCCAAACCAAGAACTTCTCCCATTGCAAGAATCATAGATCAAGCTGGCCAAACAAAACCCACAACTCGAAGAGAATTACAAGGATATGAAATCATGCATATAAGAGATCAGAAGAAACTCAAATAAGATTTGTAGATAATTTGATCATAAATCCAGAATTCATCGGATCTCGATAAAGACACCGCAAAAAGAAGATTACATCGGGTAGATCTCCATGGAGATCATGGAGAACTTTGTATTGAAGATCCAAGCGAGGGAAGAAGCCATCTAGCTACTAGCTATGGACCCGTCGGTCTATGGTGAACTGCTCACGCATCATCGGAGAGGTCATGGTGTTGATGAAGAATCCCACCGTATCTGAATCCCTCCTCCGGCAGGGCACCAGAACGTGCCCCAGATGGGATCTTGCGGAGACAGAAGCTTGTGGCAGCGGAAAAGTACTTTCGATGATCACCTGATTTTTTCTGGAATTATTGGGAATATATAGGCGAAAGACCTAGGGCAGAGGTGTCCTAGGGAGCCCACAAGCCTAGGAGGCGCGGACCCCCTCGACGAGGCTAGGGGGCTTGTGGGGTCCCTGGTGACCCCCTACCTTGGTTCTCAAGTTCCTCGATCTTCTTCCGTTTCGGAAAAAATCTTTTTGGAAGTTTCGTTCCGTTTGGACTCCGTTTAAAATCCTCCTCTGAAAAGGGTCAAAAACACGGAAAAAACAGGAATTGGCACTTGGCACTGAGTTAATAAGTTAGTCCGAAAAAAGATATAAAACGCATACAAAACATCCAAAGTTTGACAAGATAATAGAACGAAACCATCAAAAAATATAGATACGTTGGAGACGTATCAAGCATCCCCAAGCTTAACTCCTGCTCATCCTGGAGTAGGGAAGTGATAAAGACTGAATTTTTGATGTGGAATGCTACCTAGCATAGTTGTCCTTTGTAACTTCTTTCGTGTGACATGAATGTTCAGATCCATAAGATCCAAAACAATAGTTTGCTATTGACATGAAAACAATAATACTTCAAGCAAACTAGCAAGGTAATCATGAACTTTCAAAATAACAAGTCCAAGGAAAGTTATCCCTACAAAATCATATAGTCTGGCTATGCTCCATCATCCTCACACAACTAATTTAAATCATGCACAACCCCGGTATTGGCCAAGTAATTGTTTTCGCACTCTTACTTTCTCAAACTTTTTATAACTATCACGCAATACATGACCGTGAGCCATGGATATAGCACTGTAGGTGTAATAGAGTGTGGTGGTGGTTGTGAGACAAAAAAGGAGGAGATGGTCACATTGACTCGGCGCATCAAAGGGCTATGGAGATGCCCATTAATAGATATCAATGTGAATGAGTAGGGATTTCCATACAAAGGATTCACTAGAGCTATAAGTATGTGAAAGCTCAAAAGGAGAACTAGTGGGTGTGCATCCAACTTGCTTGCTCACGAAGACCTAGGGCAATTTTGAGGAAGCCCATCATTGGAATATACAAGCCAGGTTATATAATAAAGACTCCCACTAGCATATGTGGGTGACAAAACGAGAGGCTCTCGATCATGAAGAATGTGGTGCTATTATGAAGCACAAGTGTGGAAAAAGATAGTAGCATTGTCCCTTCTCTCTTTTTCTCCCTTTCTCTTTTTATTTTATTTTTATTTTTTTTGTTTGAGCTCTTTGGCCTCTTTTCATATCTCTTTTTTTGGGGGCTCTTTGGCCTTTTTTTATTTCCTCACACGGGACAATGCTCTAATAATGATGATCATCACACTTTTATTTACTCACAACTCAAAGCTTAGAACGATGATGACTCTATAGGAAATGCCTTCGGCAGTGTACCGGGATGTGCAACGATCTAGCTTGGCGTATGACGTTGAAACATCTCGCTAGCTATCTTATGATCATGCAATGGCAATATGAGAGTGACGGCACAAGTCATGAGACGGAACGGTGGGAGTTGCATGGCAATATATCTCGTAATGGCTATGAAAATGCCATAGTAGGTAGGTATGGTGGCTGTTTTGAGGAAGGCATATGGTGGGTTTGTGCACCCGCGAAAGTTGCGCGGTACTAGAGAGGCTAGCAATGGTGGAAGGTGAAAGTGCATCTATACCATGGACTCACATTAGTTATGAAGAACTCACATACTTGTTGCGAAAGTTTTTATTAGTAATCGAAACAAAGTGCTAAACGCATACTCCTAGGGGAAGGGTTGGTAGGTGTTAACCATCGCGCGATCCCGACCTCAACACAAAGGATGACAATCAATAGATCAATTATGCTCTGACTTCCTAACATAGCGGTTCACCATACGTGCATGCTACGGGAATCACTAACTTCAACACAAGTATTTCTAGATTCACAACACCCTACTACCATAACTCTTAATATTACCAAATCCATGTCTCAAAACTAATTGAGAGGAATCGAAACTTTTCTTTCTACTCAATGCACATGAAGATGGAGGTTTTTGTATCCTCTTTGTGTACCTATCACCTTTGGGACTACTTTCATAGCATAAGCCAACTACCAAGTCACGCACCACCGTGCTCTAAAAGATCTAAGTGAAGCACATAGAGCAAAATTATCTAGCTCAAAAGATATAAGTGAAGCTCGATGAGCATTCTAGCAAAATCACGATGAGTGCATGTCCCTCTCAAAAGGTGTGCGGCAAGGATGATTGTGACACAAGAAAAATAAAAGATTCCTACGGTACAAGACGCTCCAAGCAAAACACATATCATGTGGTGAATAAAAATATAGCTCCAAGTAATGTTATTGATGGATTGGAGACGAAAGAGGGGATGCCTTCCCGGGGCATCCCCAAGCTTAGGCTTTTTGGTCTCCTTGAATTTGACTTGGGATGCCTTGGGTATCCCCAAGCTTGAGCTCTTTCCACTCCTTATCTCTTTGTCCATGAGAACATCACCCAAAACTTGAAAACTTCACAACACAAAACTTAAACAGAAACTCGTGATATCATTAGCACAAGAAAACAAACTACCACCTCATTAGGTACTGTAGCAATCTTGATTTATATTTATATTAGTGTTAGATTACTGTATTCTTACTTTTCCATGGCTAGTACCCCCGATACTATCCATAGTTTCATCAAAACAAGCAACCAACTCAACAAAAACAGAATCTGTCAAAAACAGACTAGTCTGTAGCAATCTATATACTTCGTATACTTCTGGACCTCAAAAATTCTGAAAAATTACGAATTCCTGGGAAAAGGCATATAGACGAGAATAAAAAAAATCAACTTAAAATCTCTTTCTGAATAAAAATGAAAAATAATCTCGTGAGCGAAAAGTTTCTGTCTTTTTCCAGCAGGATCAAACAACCATCACCAAGACTAGTCATAAAGGTTTTGCTTGGCTCAAACACAAAAAGAAACACAAAAGACACAATTATAACAGAATTATGATGGTGTGGACGCAACAAAACAGAAAGAAAAAGAAAAATTCATTGGGTTGCCTCCCAACAAGCGCTATTGTTTAACGCCCTTAGCTAGACATAAGGCGATAGAATCACGTATCGTCGTCTTTGGTGCTCAAACCATAAGTAGCCCTCATCATGGATTCATAAGGCAATCTTATTTTCTTTCTAGGAAAGTTCTCCATGCCCTTCTTTAAAGGAAATTGAAATCTAATATTCCCTTCCTTCATATCGATGATAGCACCGATAGTCCTTAGGAAAGGTCTACCAAGAATGATAGGGCATGTAGGATTGCAATCAATGTCAAGGACAATGAAATCCACGGGTACATAGTTCTTATTTTCAATAATAAGAACATCATTGATCCTTCCCATGGGTTTCTTGACAGTAGAATCCGCAAGATGCAAATTAAGAGAACACTCCTCAATCTCATTAATACCGAGAACATCACATAAAGACTTTGGAATCGCGGAAACACTAGCACCCAAATCACACAAAGCATTGCATTCATAGTGTTTTATTTTCATTTTGATAGTAGGTTCCCACTCATCTCGAAGCTTTCTAGGGATAGAGACTTCCAATTCAAGTTTCTCTTCAAGAGATTTTATCATAGCTTCGATGATATGATCGGTAAAGGCCTTGTTTTGGCTATAAGCGTGTGGAGAGTTTAGCATGGATTGCATCAAGGAAATGCATTCAATCAAGGAGCAACTATCATAATTGAATTCCTTGAAATCCAAAGTAGTAATTTCATTACTACTCAAAGTTTTAATATCTTCTACTCCACTTTCAATGCTTTTAGCATCAAGATAGATGGACTCCGAATCATTGGGGCATTTTTCAACGAAGGTGGATTCATATCCAGCCCCATCATCATTAGGTTTGACACAAGAAAACAAAGATTCAATGGGAGTCACACCAAGCACTTTAAGATCTTCGTGATTCTTTTCACGAGAACACGCCTTTTTAAGCCATTCATGTCTAGCACGAATTTGGGCGATTCTTTCTTTGCTCTCACTCATGGAAACACGCATAGCTTTCAAAGTTTCATCCATATTGATCATGGGAGGAGCACATCTAACTTTCAAAGCATCAATATCACTAGACATTATATCAACGCTCTTAGCGAAATCGTCAATTTTGAGTAGTTTTTCCTTTATGTACGCATTGAAAATATTTTGCGAGTTGATAAACTCTTTGATATTACTCTCTAGATCAGAGGGTGATCTATTGTAATTTCCATGAGTATTGTTGTAGGAGTTTCCAAAGTTATCAGAGGGGTTACTAGGAAAAGGCCTAGGAACATAGTTTCCTCTAAAAGCATTGTTGTTGCCAAAATTATTCCTACCAACAAAATTAACGTCCAAGCTAGCGTTGCTACTCTCAATCAAGGAAGACAAGGGCATATCATTAGGATCTAAAGGAGCACTTCTACTAGCAACCAAATTAATTAACTCATCCATCTTAGCACTCAACGAGTTAATTTCTTCTATAGCGTGTACCTTCTTACTAGTAGGTGACCTTTCAGTGTGCCACTGAGAGTAGTTCGTCATGATATTGTCTAGGAGTTTTGTGGCTTCTCCTAACGTGATTTTCATGAACGTCCCACCTGAGGCGGAGTCCAAGATATTTCTAGAAGCGAAATTCAAGCCAGCGTAGAAGACTTGTATAATCATCCAAAGACTCAAGCCATGAGCGGGACAATTTCTAATCATCAATTTCATTCTCTCCCAAGATTGTGCAACATGTTCATGATCAAGTTGCTTAAAATTCATGATATCATTACGGAGAGAGATAATCTTAGCCAGCGGAAAGTACTTGGATATATAAGCATCTTTGCACTTATCCCAAGAATCAATACTATTTTTGGGCAAAGACGAAAACCAAGTTTTTGCTCGATCTCGCAACGAGAAAGGAAAAAGCTTCAATTTAATCACATCATTATCCACATCTTTCTTCTTTTGCATATAGCAAAGCTCTATGAAGGTATTGAGATGGGATGCAGCATATTCACTAGGAAGGCCGGAAAATTGCTCTTTCATAACAAGATTCAACAAAGCGGCATTGATTTCGTATGACTTCGCACTAGTGGCGGGAGCAATCAGAGTACTAATAAAATCATTATTATTAGTATTCGAGAAGTCACAAAGTTTGGTGTTTTCAGTCATGGTGACTTCAGCAAGCAAGCAAGCACACAAGCCAACAAAGAGCAAGCGAGAGAAAAGGGCGAACGAAAAAGGCCAACGATGAAAAGGGCAAATGTTTTTTTGTCAATTTTTGTTTTTTTCAGAAGTGGGGGAGAGGAAAACGAGAGGAAAAAAAGTAAATGCAAGAGATGAGTTTGCGACACTTACTTGGATGAGTTCTTGACTTGATCCTCCCCGGCAACGGTGCCAGAAATCCTTCTACTATGTCGACAGAAACCTTATGTCGTCTCTTGAGCTTGCGTTGGTTTTCCCTTAAAGAGAAAAAGGTGATGCAGCACAGGAGCAGTAAGTATTTCCTTCAGTTTGATAACCAAGGTATCAATCCACTAGGAGAATCTCTCAAGTCCAGAGTACCTGCGCAAACACAAAAGAGCTTGCACCCAACGCTATAAAGGGGTTATCAATTCCTTCAAGATTGATTGGAAAGTGAGATCTGAAGACGGAAAGTGCAATGAAGTAAAAGAGTAAGGCTGAAAATATGGTGTGAAGTAGACCCGGGGGCCATAGTGTTCACTAGAGGCTTCTCTCAAAATAGCAAGTATCACGGTGGGTGAACAAATTACCGTCGAGCAATTGATAGAACCATGCAAAGTCATGACGATATCTAAGGCAATGATCATACATATAGGCATCATGTCCGAGACAAGTAGACCGATACTTTCTGCATCTACTACTATTACTCCACACATCGACCGCTATCCAGCATGCATCTAGTGTATTGAGTTCATGACAAACAGAGTAACGCCTTAAGCAAAATGACATGATGTAGAGGGATAATCTCAAACCAATGATGAAACCCCATCTTTTTACCCTTGATGGCAACAACATGATGCGTGCCTCGCTACCCCTTCTGTCATTGGGTGAGGTCACCGCACGATATGAATTCAGAACCAAGCACTTCTCCCATTGCAAGAATCATAGATCAAGCTGGCCAAACAAAACCCACAACGAAAAAAATTTCTCTTTCAGGAAATTCAATTTTATAGATAGTTTTTCAGTATCCTTAAAGATTCTAATTATGTGTCGAAACATTTTATGTATCACACGAAATTTGTATAAAACTATGCACACATTTTTTTAAATGTCACAGACATATAATGGAAATGTGCAATATCTTTTATTTTCAACACTCATTTATTTTCTGAATTATACAAAATAAAGTTCTGAATGATATGAATTTTTTGTTGAATTACATAAACTTTCTCAAAAAACGTCATATAATTTTTTAAATGCATCAACATTTTTAACCATATATGTATATAACACTAATAAATATTAATATTGTATTAATATTTGAAAATTATTTGCGATTTTTTTGAATGAAGTACATTAAATAATAATTTATAATAATTTCCAAAATATAAAAACAAAAAGAACAAACTAAAACTGATGTCCTCTTATTCGGCGTCTTACGCCCGTGGAAGAAGAACCAAGCTGGTTTCTAAAAAAACATGGATGTACAAAAAGTCACGAATTTGGAAGAAGTTCAAGAATTTCAAAGTTCTGTTCATGAAAATTTGAAAAGTGCGTGCGCATGTAAAAAAGTACATATTAACAAAAAGTTGAAGAATTCTACTTTTTCGAGTATTTGGAAAACTTTCATGAAAATGAAAACGTTCAAGATTTTGAATTAAAAAATCAACAACTGATTTTTTTATCAAATTGGTCCAATTTTTTAAAAGCTCATCTATTAAAAGAACATCAAATTTCAGCAAAATACAAATATTATAAATTCATTAATTTTCAAAATAAATTTATTGAATTCGTAAAAAATCATTGATTTTGAAAAAAGGTTATTATAGAAAAATGTACATTGCTTTCGCACAAAGTGTATCAATTCTGAAAATAGTTCATAGATTCAGAAAAAATGTTCTAACAAAATAATTACATTGGATTTGAAAAATATTCAGAAATTTTGATACAATTTCATTGATATTAAAATATTGTCAAATTTGGTAAAAATTACATAAGGATTTTAAAAATAGTTCACGAATTTTACATATTTCACAAATTCAACAATGGAAAGTTAAGAAAAGGTGATAAATAAAAATAACTAAACCAGGAAAACCTTTCCAAGAAAAATAAATAGAAATGTATATAATAAAAATATGAAGAACACCTTTCCAGGAATAAAGAAAAGACGCAAAAAAGAAGAAAGGAAGAAAATAGTTGTTAGTAAACACGTAAGTTGTGCTGGTGGGTTGGAAACACACTACTTGTGCTGTCGCCCTTTTGCGAAACACGCGCTTAAGGCGGTATTTAGGATTTGTCTGAGCGAGACACACCCGCACCCCTATTTGACACAGCACTTTTTTTTTGAGACAACATCACGAAGCTTTATTGAGACGTCATAATATTTACAGGGACGGCTATGATATAGGAGACCCGTAGGCGTCAAAATGTGGAGGAACACACAATGCGTGCACATTGGGCCAGCCCAGCAAGTGTTACAGTACTGGACCGCAGAAGATGGTTACTGTAAGAACATGTATTGCGGTCTGTTACTGTACTTACTCAGTCGGTTTAGTGTTGCGGCCTGTTTTTGGTCATTTTTTATTCCTGGTTTGTGTTTTCTTCTGGTGTTTTCATTTTTACATATTTTTATATAATTTTCTGTATAATAATTGTTTTTTACATATATAGTGAACATTATTTCAAAATACACACATAACATTTTCTCAAGATACGATGAATATTTGAAGGAGGGGTTAGTTAGGATTAAAGAAGAAGATAACGCTTTTAAGTAAGATTATGTAACAATTTTCATAGGTGTAGCATTTTTGTTAAAATATACTAGAAAATGTAAAAAAGGAAAAGAAAAAGAAATCAAAACAGAAACAGAAACATAAAAGAAAAAAAGAACCAGCAGAGTGACCGTGGGCCGGCTCAAACTGGGTTGTCAGGATGCCGAGCTTCAGTGTAGCCACGATATTTTGACGCGCACGAGGGTCAAATAAAATATGCCGATCTAAGAGTTCTAGAAGGACAAATAAGAAAGGGGTAACCCTTTGCGGGAGGCTAGTAAGGGTCATTTTTTGTGGAGTAATGCTACACCTACAAAGGCTTACGTAAAGATTTTACGTACAAACTGATGTGTAAGATTGTGATTGGTAATTGAGGGATGAGGGGCCCCACCCTCACTGAAAATCAGGGGGGGAGAGAAGAGTTAGTTTGGAAGGTTAAGTAAACCTTTGTAAGTTTTTGTATGTCTAGCATTATTGTTTTTTGTGAGCTGAGAGGGCACCACTTGTTCCGAAGGCACATGTTTTCGTCTGTTGTGTTTCAAAAGAAAAAAACAAATAATACAAATGTTGTGGAATCGTTGTCTTCCAGTGCCTCCATGAGAAGCATTATCGTGGAAGCTCAGCCGCCGTCACCTCTCGCGTGTTGAATGTTTCTTCGAGATTTTTTTTCTGTATTTTTTTTTGGGATTTTGATGGTTTTGTTCCGGTTCTTTTGGGGACAGGGTTTCCTAGGGTTTTTGTGTGTGTGGGTGTTGGGGGGGGGATAGCACGAAAAATGTGTTTTTTGCCTTTCATGAGAACCACAAATTTGTTTCTCGGGAAGACATAGATTTGCTTCCACAAGAGGCCCAATTGTATCTCTCGATAAATGTGAGAATAGCACGAAAATGTGTTTTTTGGCTTCCATGAGAATCACAAATTTGTTTCTTGGGGAGGCATAGATTTGCTTCCACGAAAGGCCCAATTGTATCTCTCGATAAATGTGAGAATAGCACGAAAAATGTGTTTTTTGGCTTCCATGAGAATCACAAATTTGTTTCTCAGGGAGGCATAGATTTGCTTCCACAAGAGACCCAATTGTATCTCTCGATAAAAAGTATTTTCTTTTTTGCTTCTACTGGACGCATAAACTTGTTTCTCGTGGAGCGCAGGTGCCCTTTGCTGCCCATCGGAAAAGAAAATAAATGTGTTCTTTTGCTTTCGCGTGATGCACAAATTTGCTTTTTATGGAGGCACATATTTTCTTCCGATGTCTCTCAAAAAGAAAAGAAAACCATTTTCTTTGCTTCCGAGAGAAGCACAATTCAGAAAGAAAAATACGTTTTTTTGCGAGAGGCACATATTTGGTTCTCGTGGAGGCACATATTTGCTTCCTCAAGAGGCACAACTCAAAAAGGAGAAAAACACCTTATATTCTTCCGTGAGAGGCACAAATTTGCTTATTGTGTAGACATACGTTTGTTTTCGCGAGAGGCACAACTTGGAAAGGAAAGAAAAACACTATTTTTCTTACGCAACAAGCTTGAAAAGGGAAACGACAAGTTTTTTTTTCTTATTCCGAAAGAGATACATATTTGCTTCCGCGAGAGGGACAGATGTGCCTTTTGGAAAGGGGAAAATATGAAGAAAATTCATGCTTGTGGCTCATTTTTTTCTGTCAATTTCTTTTCTCAGTTTTTTCATGAAAAAAGTTCGTGGGAACCTATCAACATTGTATCTGGTTTCAAAGATCTCGATGCGAGAAATCCAGTAGTGAAAATGGTTTGCGATTTGGACATGCAATTTCAGAGATAAAACATTTTGAATAAATGAATGCCTGAAAAAACAGAAAACTTCGCGCAGTGCGCCATTTTTCTGTGAAGGCGTGAATGTCCTTTGGAAGGGGTACCCCTTATTAGTGATTTCAAGGAGTTCCCCGTATACAAAGCTACCGAGAGGTGAGGCTCTTGGGCCAAATCATTAATTCTTTCATAGCCGATTTGAATGTTTTGGAGAAATCAACAACAGGGAGATCAAATGCTCGAGTTCGGCCAAACTGGCGTATTGCACCGCCGGAAGGAATGAGCAAAATAAATGTGGATGCGGCCCTAATTAGGAATGCCTCGTGGGATCTGTAGATGTTGTTTGCAGGGACACACGGGGGATTTTCATTGGTGCCTCGACGATCACTTGGGTTGGAGTTATAGACCCAAAAGCCTTGGAAGCCCTAGCAGGCCGTGAAGCGCTATCTTTAGCAGGCGATCTTTTATGAACGGAGAATATATGTTGCATCTGACTGCAAAATTTCATCGATGATATGAAGCTGAGAAGCGGTACTTGTTGCAATGCCATCATTAGAGAAATCATGGGTCATTTTATTTTTTTCACTAGTTGCATTTGTAGTCCCGAGTATAGGAGCTCGAATACCGAGGCTTATAATTTAGAAAAGCATATTCTGTTACTTGCGGTTGACCGTCATCTTTTGTCAGGCAATCCGGTGATTCTACTTGTATCTATGTAAATATTGTGACGACTCAAATAAAAGCATCGTAAGATTGTCTAAAAAAATAATACAAGTAATATTGCGATCGTGCGTTTTCTAAAAGATTCTTCTTTCGATGTACCTAAAGATTTGTTGTTAGTAAAAACCAATGCAAATTTTCGAACGACAAGTATTATGGTATAGTGAGAGTAGATAATGAAAAACAAAAGATCATGATCTTAAAATAAAAAAATAAAAAAAATAAATGATCTTGCATAGGCTGAAATTTAACCCGGCATGGCACATCATTGCAATCTCGATCTCAAAATAATCTCTTCTTTTTTCGGGAATTGATCTCAAAAAAAGTTGGCGCCGCGCACGTTGGCAGCCTTGAAACTTAAAGCAGGCATTTGGTGTGCCCACCCCACGCACCATGATGAACTGCCTGGCTCTGGCGAAGAGATTGACACATACAGCTTTACACGAACTGCATGCATCACAGGCCTGAAACCCTGTTGAGGTCGCTTTCAAAGTGCGTTGTCGTACGTAGATACCACCACGTCCGCACAACCTCCTTTTTCGAGGATTTTTTTTGTTTTCGCACGATGCGGGTGCAAAAACAAAACGTGAAATAAATGATACCCGCTCCTGTGGCTGGCACTTGTTACTATAGCAGCAGTAGAGCAGAGGCCCGGTGCAGCAGCTATCTGCGCTTAGAGCATCTACACCCGGACCCGGACACGTCCACACAGACAGGTCACATCTTTAATAATGCATCCTATATTTAGATACCTTAAATTTTATATCTCAAATTCATACAATTCATGTGACTATTACATCGACGCATTACACATCCTGTCCGGCTATTCCATCACTAACAAACATGTCATCGGACTATCAAAATTTAGCATGTTTGCATATGGTGTAGGTTATCCGCGGCTGCCCTTTTCCTTCTGGGGCCATTGTTGTCCTTGTTTTGGACTTACCGGTTGAAGACGCAGTACGGATCGAGCCGGATCGGCTTTGTCGTCGGAGCTATCCTCGCCCCCGCTCACCTCCTTCTCCTCCTTTCGTGGCAGTCCGGCCATTTCATGGACCGTCCGATTCACTACGGACTACATACAGAATAAAATAAATAAATCTATAATCTAAAGTATGTGTACATACATTCGTGTATAATGTGTAGTGAAATCTCTAAAAGGAATTATATTTAGAAACGGAAATAGTATGTGCGAGCCATGACTATCATGAACTTTTGAAATAAGTCATTGTAATATATTTAACTATTTTTACAATGCCTTTTTTCCCTTTCTAAAGTCCAAAACGGACATAGTTTTTTTTTTTTTTTGAACAGCAAAACGGACATAGTTTGGGGCGCGGCCACGTACGCGTTAGATGCGCCTACCGGTGGACGGTGAAAACGGGACACGGGCGTGCGTTTCATGTTTCAAATGGACAAAATCGGGACACAAGCATGTGGGTAGGAGTCGGGCTTAGCAGTGCAGATTAAGTAGATGGTACATGCATGACTGTTTCTGTACGTGCAGGTGCACTACAGGCATCTGTTTACCCCGAGAAAATTAGAGGATGACGTCCCCGGCGGCTAGCGCGCGACACGGGTACGTTGAACCACACCGGAAAGGCTCTCTCGCCGCCGGCCAATCCTTTCCTCGGATCCATCGTCCCGCACGGCCGTGCAGCATGCTGCGGCTGCGAGTGTCGCCGGCAAGCAGGGTCGTACCGCGTAGTTTGCATCCCGAAACACACGTACGTACTTTAGCCCCGAGCCCGAGCCGGGGATACGCCAAGACCTCGCGCTGGCAGTGCCCTTGTAGGCAGCGACGGATCTAAAAGTTAAAGTTTGCCGGCGCCATAAATGACGATGAAGCTTCATTACCCTGCGTCGAAGGTCGCTAGGCACGGAAGATATCCCGCTCCATCGTCGGAGAGTCGGGGCGGCCGCGCCCATCTCGCTCCACTGCTTGTATGGGAGGAAAAATCTCGACCGAGCGGATATTTCCTCTCCATTCGTCTCTCCTTCCAAGAAAGGCGGCTAGGGTTTTTGCCTTCCGTACCGTCTCATGTGACTTAGTGTAATGGGTGTATGATATATTCCGATCCTTGCCGATTGAAGGATTTCGTGTTCCGTTTAGGAAGACGATATGGTGACGCAGCCCTAAAGATGGAATAAGTTTCTTTCAGTCTTGCCCCTTTTTGATGGTGTGTTTAGAATCGTAGGAAGACGTGTGAAGTTGTATCTTCGACGGATCTCGTCGGATTCGGTCGGTGGTTGTCTTTCATGAATCTGTATGGATCTGTTCTTTCTTCGTCTTTGTTTGTGTGCCTTCAGGTTGGATTCTTTTGATCTACGTTTTTCTTCATTGGCGGTGGTTCTTGTTCTGGTGCGTTGGTCCTTTGAGGCCTTAACATGATGGTGTTTTGGTTGTCTACTACAACAAGTTTTCCTGCCTCCATCGACGGAGGGGCGATGACAATGGCGCGTTTTTGACTCGCTTCAGTGCTTGTAGTCGTCGTTAAGTTGTATACGTATCTGAATATAATTTTTATTATTTTTTATGTTGGTTATACTTTTATGATTAAAGATAAATAGACAATTTCTCGAAAGAAAAAGAAAACCTCGACTAATTTGGACGTGCGAGAGAGGGGTGGCATGAGGAGGAGGAGGAGGAGGAAGAAGAAGAAGAAGGATGGGCGTTGGATCCAGCGGACGGGGCGAAATCATTTGAACCAGTATCCTTTCTACCGTCGATCTTCAATTTTGGAGGTGTTTGAATTACAGCAGACGTGGTTTCAGAGAATCGCTAGAAAGTGCGCATGCAGGCAGCAGCGGGCCCGCGACGTGATGCACGCATGGTTGCATCATCCTGTGAATCACATGCGCTGGCCAGTGGCTGTGGCGCCCTGGCTATGGCCGGCCGGTCTCCCTGCAGGCATGCAGCGGCGCTCGCCCAATCGCCGCGCCTGCCGCCCGCAGTAGTGCCGCGGCGCGGGCTGTGCGGGAATAGCGAAGCACGCAGGCGCAGTGCTGGCAGGTCCGCGTCGGTCGATCCATCGACAGCCGCTACTGCGCATACTGATGCAGACTTGCAGGGCGCACGTTTTCCCCGTCCATGGACGGACGGACGGCTGTGCTCGCCAATAAGCACATGTGTACATGCCAACGTTGGGAGGCTTTTCATGCTGGCTAATCAGCATCAGCCAACTGCCTAATTTGGGTCAAGTTTCTCTCTCAGTTTCGATCTCTGAGCAGCTCTTATACAGGTCGATGCAGCCAACTGCCTAATCATTTCCCCTCGCGGATCAAAACACTCATCACAGCACGAGTGCGCGACACAAACATGCTCGTTGTATCTCTGGACGATCCCTCAACCTCAAAGCGGTTACAACATCTACAATTAGACCCCTCGTATCGTCT
Organism: Hordeum vulgare subsp. vulgare; assembly: GCF_904849725.1. Lineage (NCBI taxonomy): Eukaryota > Viridiplantae > Streptophyta > Magnoliopsida > Poales > Poaceae > Hordeum > Hordeum vulgare. Next base: position 584,992,929 of record NC_058520.1, on the reverse strand, counting down.
CAAATGTTTGGATAGACCGCCAACTCACTAATCGGTCAAGAATTTTTGATTCAACCGACATCTCAAACGGTCCTCAAACGTCCGTACTGACCGGCACCCTCATATTTAGCCTAAATATGGAGCGAATAAAAGGGCGCCCGGGCGCGCCCGCCACGTCGGTCTGGCCGGCGCTGGTCCGCATCGACCCCACATATATTCGCCCCTATCCGCTTGTCGGACCAAACCTTATCCACTTCATTTCACTCGCCTTCACTTCCATCTGCCACCCAAGCTCACCTCCGACGATCTCCGGCCTTCTCCGACATGGCGGGCAGCGGGTCCGAATCCTTCAGCTCCAGATCTGCCGACCACAAGCTCATCCCATGCGTTCCCGATGAGGAGATGGCCATCCGGCTTGCGCTCCGCCGCTTCCGGGAGTGAGCCGCCCAAGGGCAGCACTCAAACTCACAACGTCGGGAATTTATTACGTCAGCACAACTAGTGGTTGGATCCGGCGTCGCTGCCTCGTCGGAGGCGGTGCGGTTCGTGTGGCGTCCGAACATTGTGGCGGATGCACAAACCCTCTGTTGGCGCATCGAGGACGCACCATGGGTGTCCTCGGACGGTAAGATGGCGCGGCATGCCCGCCGTGTGAGGCAGCGAGCGTGGGAGGTGGCGGAGGCCCTTGCGGTGGTGGATGTTGGAGAGGCGGAGTCCCACTCTCCGGCGCCTCAATTGCTGCATGGGTACGGGCGCCGTAACCACGTCGTGGTGGACGTCATCTCCTCCCAGGAAGGACCCGTCTCCGACCTGACGTCCACCGGCATCGTTTGTGTTACGGGTTCCAACGAGGAAGAGTAGGACACGGGAGACGGCGGGAGGTCGACTCCCGTGAGCCGGCTAGTGTCCCATATCCTACTCTACCTCGCTGGCAACCAGACTATGAGGGGCGCAGCCAGCCGTCGGACATGGGCACGACGGAGCCAAACGAGCTCCACTTGTATTAGGTTACGTTGCATGTATAATATGGATTTGAGGTTTCTAATTTGAGATATCCGGTTGTAGAATGCATTATTTGAGGCGTCACTGGATAGTATCTGCGGACGTGCTCGGACACGTCCGCGGGCGTTTGAGGGGTCAGATTTGCCAAGTCCGGTTGTAGATAAATTTGGGCCCTCAAATATCCATGGACACGTCCGCACACAGTGACCAGACATGCCTTCTATTTTTCCATTTGCAACCACCCACTCTATTTTTAAAACATCAGATACATGCAAAAATATGCACGTCGATCATCACGTCCGTGTTGGAATGGTGGGACACTGAATAATACTTTATGATTTCATATTCGTATTGGCCCGACGGGTTTCAGATGTTTATAGTCCCACCTTGCCACCTTAGGAGCTAATTGTCCAGCTTAAATATCCGGGTCGTCCAATTACGATAAGCTTTAGCCATCATTGTATCATTTGTTAAACATAAGGGGTGTGACTATGAATCTTCTCTACTAGACACGGTCTATCTCCTTCATAAATGGAACATTGATGTTTGGACAACTCTTTTTCATTCACAAAATATATTTTCACTGCTTTTCTTAACCAGAAATTCAAAACCTCTTTTAATGTATTAGGGCATCAACGTACATAAATGAGGTGAACTTGACACAACAAGAATTGATTCACCCATGCAATAAACAGAGAAGCTTGTCCCTATGCAACAACACGGGCCGGTCGTCACCTGGCTGCGCGGTGAGGTGGAGCTTAAATTTGGGTCGACGAGTGGAAGCATAGAAGAACATCTCCTCTTCAGGTGGCTACATGTGAGACCGCTACGTCCGTGCGCCCTCATATCGTCCCTACATTTGGTCCCAATTTGAGGGGTTCTCGTTAGTCCGGGCATATAGGGACCAAATGAGAGGTACGGTTGGGTCATCTTTTTTTGACCGAGCACTGACTATGCGGGCATTTCAGACGTTTAGTAAGGAAGTAGGGGGTTGATAAGCCATAAGTATAAGGGATCACGGCAATTTTTACAGGTAGTATTTCATCCTAATTTATTTATTCGATACAAGCCACTAGTGGAAAACAAGGCTTTAGTCCCGGTTCCAAAGGGTCTTTAGTCCCGGTTGTGCAACCGGGACTAAGCCTACGGGACCAAAGGCCCCACATTTTAGTCCCGGTAATGCTGCACACCGGGATTAAAGGGGGGGGGGGTCCACGTGGCCGCTGCGCAACGCTTGAGTAGGAGGACCTTTAGTATCAGTTGATAAAACAAACCGGGACAAAAGAACTCCACACGTTTTTTGGAGGGGTAGAGGTTCGTAGGGGTTTAGCGGTTTTATTTTGTGTTTATTTTTATTTCTTTTTTGTGTTAGAACCAAAGACTTACTTTTTACTAGTGTCTACGCGTCGACCACCTCTCTGCCTCGACGCTAGCTAATAATAGCAATGAAGAAACAATCACACAATATCGTCATGAACATGAAGTGACCTCTGTGCCTCGAAGCTAGCTACTAATATTTGATGCTACTACATATAGTACACATTCATGCATATATACATTATACATCTCCCATGGTCTCTAATATATAATTATCAACATTCCCTATAACTTGCTGATGTTATTCTCCAGTTGGTGATATGACCTCATTAATGAAGAATCCAACCAATTCTTATTGAATTGCTCGTATGCGATTCTCTGGTAGGAGTTCATCCCGCTTTCGTTGGATCTTATTTAAAGAAGGGGTCAATATAAAACTCAAAAAAATTGATCTTAATAAAATAAAATTGTGAATATTGTTTGCGTACGTCAAGTTCTTCAAAACTTCCGCCCGTCTCGAAGGTCGTCATGTGAATGAACTCGCAAACATAGTATCCACACAAGTTATTCCCGTCTAACTCCCTTCGGCACTATATTATAATAGAGTTCAATTAAGATAATAATCAAGCATGATAATGGTATTGAAACAATAATAAAAAAGATGCACGGACCTAGCTAGTACTACTTACAATGACTTGTTGAAATCACAACTCCTTTCTCCATTCACCCGAAGTCTTCTAGGTGAACTATTTCCAAACCCTCCCGGCAAAGAAAATGAATATATAAAGGAGTTATTAATTACTTGATAACAGGAAAATGAACGAAAGTTGCCGATATAGTGCAATAATGATTGAAATTACCTGTGGAGCATTTGCTGCAGGTACTCCCACGTCTCCATGTCTTTGTGTTTTGAATCCATGACAAAGACGGTTCATGTGTCCAACTGAATGACTAGCGGAATAAAGTGGAACCTGCGCAGGCATAACTCATCAGTTACACTTAACATCGAGTAATTAGTGAAAATAGAATGTGTTCAAGATAGTCCACACACTGGTGCTCTAGGGCGACGTGGCTGGACGCTTGCGGCGACGAGAGGCTTCGAGGAGGGGATGGGACAGCTCAGGTGAGCTTGAGAGAGCTCGGGGAAGAAAACGACGACGACGGGCAGTGGCAGAACACGGCGGGGCTTGTCGCGGCGCGGCAAGGCAGAATCCAGAGGGGGAGAGGGCTCTACGAGGAAGGGAACGATGAGGCGGAGCTGCTAGACATGACTAGAGCTCGAGGGAGAGGGGGAATCGACAAAACCAAGGTCTCCATTGCACAAAGCACAGTTATTGCATGCCAAAGGCGTGGTCACCACGTGCACTGGCACTGAGAGGACAAGAGAGGTTGACACACTATGTCTAGCAGATAGACCATCCAAAGAGGGGCCCAACTGAGTTGATAGATCACCAAAAGGAGCTAAGGGTTGATGGGAGGCTTGATACGTCTCAAATGTATCTATAATTTTTGATGGTTTCATGCTGTTAACTTGTCATCTTTGGATGTTTTATGTACCTTTTATATCTTTTTTGGGACTAACTTATTAATTCAGTGCCAAGTGCCAGTTCCTGTTTTTTCTGTGTTTTTTGGCACTTTTCAGATCTGATTTTGGAACGGAGTCCAAACAGAATAAAATCCACGAAATGATTTTTTCCCGAACAGAAGAAGATCAGGGGGCCTGTGGGCCAAGCCAGGAGGGCTACAGGGAGCCCACAAGCCCCCACTCCCCCACCAGGGGGAGGCGGCGGTGGGCAGGCTTGTCGCCTCCCTGGCGCCCCCCCGACCTAGATCTTGCGCCTATATATTCACTAAAAAACAGAAAAAAATCAAGGGAGCCTCGAAAATAATTTTCCGCCGCCGCAAGCTTCCATTTCCGCGAGATCTCATCTGGAGGCCCTTCCTGGCGCCCTTCCGGAGGGGACTTTGGAGTTGGAGGGCTTCTTCATCATCATCATCGCCCCTCCAATGACTCGTGAGTAGTTCACTTCAGACCTACGGGTCCGTAGTTAGTAGCTAGATGGCTTCTTTTCTCTCTTGGATCTTCAATACAAAGTTCTCCATGATCTTCATGGAGATCTATCCGATGTAATCTTCTTTGGCGGTGTGTTTGTCGAGATCCGATGAATTGTGGATTTGTGATGAGATTATCTATGATATATATTTGAGTCTTTGCTTATTTCTTATATGCATGATTTGATATCCTTGTAAGTCTCTCCGAGTCTTGGGTTTTGTTTGGCCAACTAGATCTATGATTCTTGCAATGGGAGAAGTGCTTGGTTTTGGGTTCTTACCATGTGGTGACCTTTCCCAGTGACAGTAGGGGCAACAAGGCACACATTGAGTAGTTGCCATCAAGGGTAACAAGGTGGGCTCTGTCGTTGATATGAGATTGTCCATCTACATCATGTCATCTTGCTTAAGGCGTTACTTTGTTCTTTTGAACTTAATACACTAGATGCATGCTGGATAGCGGTCGATGTGTGGAGTAATAGTAGTAGATGCAGAAAGTATCGGTCTACTTGTTTTGGACGTGATGCCTATAGATATAATCATTGCCATAGATATCGTCACGATTTTGCGCGGTTCTATCATTTGCTCGACATTAATTTGTTCACCCACCGTCTACTTGCTTTCATGAGAGAAGCCACTAGTAAACACTACGGCCCCCGGGTCTATTCACATCTATCATTTACACCTCCGCTTTTACTTTGCTTTGTTACTTTGTTGCTTTCAGTTCTCACTTTGCGAACAATCTATAAGGGATTGACAACCCCTTCATAGCGTTGGGAGCAAGTTCTTTGTGTTTGTGCAGGCACTTGTGATACTCCTTCACTGGATCGATACCTTGGTTCTCAAAACTGAGGGAAATACTTACCACCGCTGTGCTACATCACCCTTTCCGCTTCAAGGGAACACCAACGCAAGGCTCCAAGGCCACGGGGAAATCCTTTGCATATTTGCCTAGGAAGTCCCTAAAGGCGTAGCAGTAGCAGAAGGATTCCTGGTGTCGTTGCTGAGGAGAATCAAGACAAGAACAGTCTCCCGTCAGCACGTGTTTCTGGCACCGTTGGAAGGTATTTTGTTGCAGTAGCAGAAGTATTTCTGGCGCCGTTGCCGGGGAGGAGAGATCTATCCAAGTAGGTCCCACAAACTCATCTCCTGCATTTACTTTTTTTTGCCAGTTGCCTCTCGTTTTCCTCTCCCCCACTTCACATTTGCCGTTTTCATTTGCCTTTCTCTTTTGCCATTTTCTTTTGCCTGTTTAACTCTCTCTTCCTGCTCGTTTGTGTGTGAGATAGTCCATCAATGGCTAGACCCACCACTCCAAACGATACCCCTGAAAATGAAGTTCTCAATTTCAGGCAGAACGAGGAAGAAAATTTGAAGGACGCTTGATACAGGATTTGCAATGCTCAAAGTAGATCTACTCGTAAGCAATCCACTACCGTCCTTCTTCGCAGTTTGTATGTTGGAATTTCTCCTTGGAATAGGTATATCCTTGATAGCATCGTAGGCGGGAACTTTTTGGGGAGCCATACTGTTGACTCCTATAGAGCTATCATGAATTTGGTAGGCTCACCCCTGCTCATGGTTAATGGAACTACCTTAACCTTGGAACACGTGATGCAAAGGCTTGATGCTATTGAAAACAAAATTGCCACTGTTGAACTTATTGAGGGTTTGGATAGAAAGATCCACAATCAAATTACTCAGTACGGATCCAAAGTGGAATTTTTTTTTGAAAAATTTAAGGGAGAAGGAACTTATAGTTAATGATTCTTCTAGAATTGGCAAATTGGAAGATGTCATAACCAACTTGGGTTCCGCTTTTGCCTTTGTGCAAAATACTCCAAATCTCACTATCAAAAAGACCGTCAAGCCTATTTTTGTTCCTAAAGCTAGTGGTGAGTCATCCAATAAAGATGAAGATCTTAAGATGATAAATGATCACACTACTTATAGTTTGAGCACCAAAGATGACTATACGTGATTCCACCACCTTTTACCTAGCTAAGGGCGTTAAACAAAAGCGCTTGTTGGGAGGCAACCCAACGAATCTATCATATTTCTTTCTGTTTTGTGTTTTCCATACTTTCATAATTCTGTTATGATTGTGTTTTTTGTTGGAAATATGCCCTAGAGGCAATAATAAATTAGTTATTATTATATTTCTTAGTTCATGATAATCATTTATTATCCATGCTATAATTGTATTGATTGGAAACACAATACTTGTGTGGATACATAGACAAAACACTGTCCCTAGTAAGCCTCTAGTTGACTAGCTCGTTGATCAAAGATGGTCAAGGTTTCCTGGCCATAGGCAAGTGTTGTCACTTGATAACGGGATCACATCATTAGGAGAATCATGTGATGGACTAGACCCAAACTAATAGACGTAGCATGTTGATCGTGTCATTTTGTTGCTACTGTTTTTTGCGTGTCAAGTATTTATTCCTATGACCATGAGATCATATAACTCACTGACACCGGAGGAATGCTTTGTGTGTATCAAACGTCGCAACGTAACTGGGTGACTATAAAGATGCTCTACAGGTATCTCCGAAGGTGTTAGTTGAGTTAGTATGGATCAAGACTGGGATTTGTCACTCCGTGTGACGGAGAGGTATCTCGGGGCCCACTCGGTAATACAACATCACACACAAGCCTTGCAAGCAATGTAACTTAATGTAAGTTGCGGGATCTTGTATTACGGAACGAGTAAAGAGACTTGCCGGTAAACGAGATTGAAATAGGTATGCGGATACTAGCAATCGAATCTCGGGCAAGTAACATACCGAAGGACAAAGGGAATGACATACGGGATTATATGAATCCTTGGCACTGAGGTTCAAACGATAAGATCTTCGTAGAATATGTAGGATCCAATATGGGCATCCAGGTCCCGCTATTGGATATTGACCGAGGAGTCTCTCGGGTCATGTCTACAAACTTCTCGAACCCGCAGGGTATGCACACTTAAGGTTCGACGTTGTTTTATGCGTATTTGAGTTATATGGTTGGTTACCGAATGTTGTTCGGAGTCCCGGATGAGATCACGGACGTCACGAGGGTTTCCGGAATGGTCCGGAAACGAAAATTGATATATAGGATGACCTCATTTGGTTACCGGAAGGTTTTCGTGCATTACCGGAAAAGTTTCGGGCTCATCGGTAGTGTACCGAGAGTGCCGGGAGGGGTGCCGGGGACCATCGGGAGGGGTGTCATGCCCCAAGGGGTCTCATGGGCTATGGGAAGAGATAAACCAGCCCCTAGTGGGCTGGAATAAGTTCCCACTAAGGCCCATAAGGTTTGAGAAGGAAAAAACACAAGGTGGAAAGAGTTTCCAAGTGGGAAGGTGGAATCCTACTCCAAGTAGGATTGGAGTAGGACTCCTCCACCTCCAATTTCGGCCAAACCTTTAGGTTTTGAGGCTGCCTCCTCCCCTCCCTCCCACCTATATATACGGAGGTTTTAGGGCTGATTTGAGACGACTTTCTCACGGCTGCCCGACCACATACCTCCATAGTTTTTCCTCTAGATCGCGTTTCTGCGGAGCTCGGGCGGAGCCCTGTTGAGACAAGATCATCACCAACCTCCGGAGCGTCATCACGCTGCCGGAGAACTCTTCTACCTCTCCGTCTCTCTTGCTGGATCAAGAAGGCCGAGATCATCGTCGAGCTGTACGTGTGCTGAACGCGGAGGTGCCGTCCGTTCGGTACTAGATCGTGGGACTGATCGCGGGATTGTTCGCGGGGCGGATCGAGGGACGTGAGGACGTTCCACTACATCAACCGCGTTCTCTAACGCTTCTGCTATACGATCTACAAGGGTACGTAGATCACTCATCCCCTCTCGTAGATGGACATCACCATGATAGGTCTTCGTGCGCGTAGGAAATTTTTTGTTTCCCTTGCGACGTTCCCCAACAGTGGCATCATGAGCTAGGTTCATGCGTAGATGTCTTCTCGAGTAGAACACAAAAGTTTTTGTGGGCGGTGATGTGCGTTTTGCTGCCCTCCTTAGTCTTTTCTTGATTCCGCGGTATTGTTGGATTGAAGCGGCTTGGACCGACATTACTCGTACGCTTACGAGAGACTGGTTTCATCGCTACGAGTAACCCCGTTGCTCAAAGATGACTGGCAAGTGTCGGTTTCTCCAACTTTAGTTGAATCGGATTTGACCGAGGAGGTCCTTGGATGAGGTTAAATAGCAACTCATATATCTCCGTTGTGGTGTTTGCGTAAGTAAGATGCGATCCTACTAGATACCCATGGTCACCACGTAAAACATGCAACAACAAAATTAGAGGACGTCTAACTTGTTTTTGCAGGGTATGCTTGTGATGTGATATGGCCAACGATGTGATGTGATATATTGGATGTATGAGATGATCATGTTGTAATAGATAATATCGACTTGCACGTCGATGGTACGGCAACCGGCAGGAGCCATAGGGTTGTCTTTATAACTAACGTTTGTGCTTGCAGATGCGTTTACTATTTTGCTAGGATGTAGCTTTAGTAGTAATAGCATAAGTAGCACGACAACCCCGATGGCAACACGTTGATGGATGATCATGGTGTGGCGCCGGTGACAAGAAGATCGTGCCGGTGCTTTGGTGATGGAGATCAAGAAGCACGTGATGATGGCCATATCATGTCACTTATGAATTGCATGTGATGTTAATCCTTTTATGCACCTTATTTTCCTTAGAACGACGGTAGCATTATGAGGTGATCTCTCACTAAAATTTCAAGACGAAATTGTGTTCTCCCCGACTGTGCACCGTTGCTACAGTTCGTCGTTTCGAGACACCACGTGATGATCGGGTGTGATAGACTCAACGTTCACATACAACGGGTGCAAAACAGTTGCGCACGCGGAACACTCGGGTTAAGCTTGACGAGCCTAGCATGTGCATACATGGCCTCGGAACACATGAGACCGAAAGGTCGAGCATGAATCGTATAGTTGATATGATTAGCATAGAGATGCTTACCACTGAAACTATTCTCGACTCACGTGATGATCGGACTTGAGATAGTGGATTTGGATCATGTACCACTCAAATGACTAGAGAGATGTACTTTTTGAGTGGGAGTTCTTAAGTAATATGATTAATTGAACTAATTGGCATGAACATAGTCTAATGGTCTTTGCGAATTATGATGTAGCTTGCGCTATAGCTCTACTGTTTTATATGTTCCTAGAGAAAATTTAGTTGAAAGTTGATAGTAGCAAACTTTGCAGACTCAGTCTGTAAAACCGAGGATTGTCCTCGTTGCTGCACAGAAGGCTTATGTCCTTAATGCACCACTCGGTGTGCTGCACCTCGAGCGTCGTCTGTGGATGCTGTGAACATCCGACATACACGTTTCTGATGACTACACGATAGTTCAGTACAAAAATACTTAATGGCTTAGAAGCAAGGCGCCTAAAACGTTGTAAAACGTCACGGAACATAAGTGATGTTCTAAAGAGATGAAATTGTGATTTCATGCTTGTGCCCTTGTTAAGAGGTACGAGACCTCCGACAAGATTCTTTGTCCACAAAGCACAGGAGAAAAGGCTCAATCGTTGAGCATGTGCTCAGATTGTCTGAGTACGACAATCGCTTGAATCAAGTGGGAGTTAATCTTCCAGATGAGATAGTGATAGTTCTCCAAAGTCACTGCCACCAAGCTGTGAGAGCTTCGTGATGAACTATAACATATCAAGGATACATACAATGATCCTTGAGCGATTCGCGATGTTTGACACTGCGAAAGTAGAAATCAAGAAGGAGCATCAATAGTTGATGGTTTGTAAAACCACTAAGTTTCAAGAAAGGCAAGGGCTAGAAGGGATACTTCGTGAAACGGCAAAACAGTTGCTGCACTAATGAAGAGACCCAAGATTAAACCCAAACCCGAGACTAAGTGCTTCTGTAATGAGGGGAACAATCACTGAGGCGGAGCAACTCAAGATACTTGGTAGATAAGAAGGCTGGCAAAAGTCGAAAGAAGTGTATTTGATATACATGATGTTGATGTGTACTTTACTAGTACTCCTAGTAGCACGAGGGTATTGGATACCGGTTCGGTTGCTAAGTGATTAGTGACGCGAAATGAAAGCTACGGCATAAACGGAGACTAGCTAAAGGCGAGGTGACGATACGTGTTGGAAGTGTTTCCAAGATTGATATGATCAAACGTCGCACGCTCCCTCTACCATCGGGATTGGTGTTAAACCTAAATAATTGTTATTTCGTGCTTGCGTTAAGCATGAACGTGATTGGATCGTGTTTATTGCAATACGATTATTCATTTAAAGAGAATAATGGTTACTCTATTTTCTTGAATAATCACCTTCAATGGTTTATTGAATCTCGATCGTAGTGTTACACATGTTCATGATATTGGTGCCAAAAGATACGAGGTAATGATGATAGTACCACTTACTTGTGGCACTGCCGCTTGAGTCATGTTGGTATAAATTGCATGAAGAGGCTCCATGCTGATGGATCTTTATACTCACTTGATTTTGAATCACTAGTGACATGCAAATAACACCACATGAGCAAGGCCTTGTTTTCATTGAGATGAAATAAGATAGTAACTTGTTGGAAGTGATACATTTTGATGTATGCAGTCCAATGGGTGCTGAGGCACGCAGTACATATCATTATGTTCTTACTTCAATGATGATTTGAGTAGATACTAGAGTATTTACTCAATGAATCACAAGTCTGAAATGTTGGAAAGTTCAATTCCGTTTCAGAGTGAAGTTCGTCGTAACAAGAGGATAAACTGTCTACGATACGATCATGGAAATGAAGATCTGAGTTACGAGTTTTGGTACGCAGTTAAGACAATGTGGAAATTGTTTCGCAGTTCATGCCACCTGGAACATCATAGTGTGATGATGTGTCTGAACGTCATAGCCACGCACTATTTGGTATGTTGCATACTATGATGTCTCTTATCGAATTACCACTATCGTTTATGGGTTATGCATTAGAGACAACCGCACTCACTTTAAATAGGGCACCGCGTATTTCCGTTGAGATGACACAGTATAGACTGAGGTTTAGAGAAATCTAAACTGTCGTTTCTTGAAATTTTGGGGTTTCGACACTTATGTGAAAAAGTTTCAGTCTGATAAGCTCGAACCCAAAGCGGATAAATGCATCTTCATAGGATATCCAAAACAGTTGGGTACATCTCCTATCTCAGATCCGAAAGCAAAGTGTTTGTTTCTAGAAACGGATCCTTTCTCGAGGAAAGGTTTCTCTCGAAAGAATTGAGTGGGAGGGTAGTAGAACTTGATGAGGTTATTGAACCATCACTTCAACCAGTGTGTAGCAGGGCGCAGGAAGTTGTTCCTGTGGCGCCTACACCAATTGAAGTGGAAGCTGATGATGGTGATCATCAAGCATCGGATCAAGTTACTACAAGCCTCGTAGGTCAACAAGGTCGCGTACTACTGCAGAGTGGTACGGTAACCCTGTCTTGGAGGTCATGTTGTTGAGCAACAGTGAACCTACGAGTTATGGAGAAAGCGATGGTGGGCCCGGATTCCGACAAATGGCTGGAAACCATGAAATTCGAGAGAGGATCCATGTATGAAAACAAAGTGTAGACTTTGGAAGAACTACTTGATGGTCATAAGACTATTGAGTAAAGATGGATCTTTGAAAGGAAGACAGACAATGATGGTGACAAGTCACTATTAAGAAAAGCTCGACTTGTCGCAAAGGTGTTTTCGACAAGATCAAACAGTTGACTATGATGAGATTTTCTCACTCGTAGCGATGCTAAAGGTCTGTTAGAATTATGTTAGTTGTTGATGCATTATTTATGAAATATTGCACGTAGGATGTCAAAACATTGTTTTCTCGACGGTTTCCTTGAGCAAACATTGTATGTGATACAACCAGAAGGTTTTGTCGATCCTAAAGATACTAGCAAGTATGTAAGCTCCAGCGATCCTTCAATGGACTGGTGCAAGCATCTCGGAGTTGGAATATATATACTTTGATGAGATGATCAAAGATTTTGGGTGTGTACAAGGTTTATGAGAAACTTGTATTTCCAAAGAAGTGAGTGGGAGCACTATAGAATTTCTGATAAGTATATGTGGTTGACATATTGTGGATCAGAAGTAATGTAGAATTTCTGTAAAGCATACAAGGTTGTTTGAAAGGTTTTTCAAAGGAATACCTGGAATGAGCTACTTGAACATTGAGCAACAAGATCTATGGAGATAGATCAAAATGCTTAATAGAAGTTTCAACAAAATGCATGCCTTGACAAGTTTTGAAGGAGTTCAAAATAGATCTGCAAAGAAGGAGTTCTTGGTTGCGTTGTGAGGTATGAATTTGAGTAAGACTCAAAACCCGACCACGGCAGAATAAAGAGAATAGACGAAGGTCGTCTTCTATGCCTTAGCCGTAGACTCTAAAGTATGCCATGCTGAGTACCGCACCTGATGTGTGCCTTGACTCAAAGTCTGTTGAGGGTACAGAGAGTGATCCATGATTGAATCACTAGCAGCGGTCAAAATTTATCCTTAGTAACTAATGGACTAAGGAATTTTTCTCGATTATGGAGGTGGTTAAAGAGTTCGTCGTAAAGGGTTACGTCGATGCAAGCTTTGACACTAATCCGAATAACTATGAGTAGTGAAAAGGATTCGTATAGTAGAGTAGATATTTGGAGCATTTCCGAATAGCACGTAGTAGCAGCATCTATAAGATGACATAAAGATTTGTAAAGAACACACGGATCTGAAAGTTTCAGAACCGTTGACTAAAACCTCTCTCACGAGCAAGACGTGATCAGACCCCATAACTATATGGGTGTTGGATTCGTTGGAATCACATGGTGATGTGAATTAGATTATTGACTCTAGTGCAAGTGGGAGACTGTTGGAAATATGCTCTAGAGGCAATAATAAATTAGTTATTATTATATTTCTTAGTTCATGATAATCATTTATTATCCATGCTATAATTGTATTGTTTGGAAACATAATACTTGTGTGGATACATAGACAAAACACTGTCCCTAGTAAGCCTCTAGTTGACTAGCTCGTTGATCAAAGATGGTCAAGGTTTCCTGGCCATAGGCAAGTGTTGTCACTTGATAACGGGATCACATCATTAGGAGAATCATGTGATGGACTAGACCCAAACTAATAGACGTAGCATGTTGATCGTGTCATTTTGTTGCTACTGTTTTCTGCGTGTCAAGTATTTATTCCTATGACCATGAGATCATATAACTCACTGACACCGGAGGAATGCTTTGTGTGTATCAAACGTCGCAACGTAACTGGGTGACTATAAAGATGCTCTACAGGTATCTCCGAAGGTGTTAGTTGAGTTAGTATGGATCAAGACTGGGATTTGTCACTCCGTGTGACGGAGAGGTATCTCGGGGCCCACTCGGTAATACAACATCACACACAAGCCTTGCAAGCAATGTAACTTAATGTAAGTTGCGGGATCTTGTATTACGGAACGAGTAAAGAGACTTGCCGGTAAACGAGATTGAAATAGGTATGCGGATACTAACAATCGAATCTCGGGCAAGTAACATACCGAAGGACAAAGGGAATGACATACGGGATTATATGAATCCTTGGCACTGAGGTTCAAACGATAAGATCTTCGTAGAATATGTAGGATCCAATATGGGCATCCAGGTCCCGCTATTGGATATTGACCGAGGAGTCTCTCGGGTCATGTCTACATAGTTCTCGAACCCGCAGGGTCTGCACACTTAAGGTTCGACGTTGTTTTATGCGTATTTGAGTTATATGGTTGGTTACCGAATGTTGTTCGGAGTCCCGGATGAGATCACGGACGTTACGAGGGTTTCCGGAATGGTCCGGAAACGAAAATTGATATATAGGATGACCTCATTTGGTTACCGGAAGGTTTTCGTGCATTACCGGAAAAGTTTCGGGCTCATCGGTAGTGTACCGGGAGTGCCGGGAGGGGTGCCGGGGACCATCGGGAGGGGTGTCACGCCCCAAGGGGTCTCATGGGCTATGGGAAGAGATAAACCAGCCCCTAGTGGGCTGGAATAAGTTCCCACTAAGGCCCATAAGGTTTGAGAAGGAAAAAACACAAGGTGGAAAGAGTTTCCAAGTGGGAAGGTGGAATCTTACTCCAAGTAGGATTGGAGTAGGACTCCTCCACCTCCAATTTCGGCCAAACCTTTAGGTTTTGAGGCTGCCTCCTCCCCTCCCTCCCACCTATATATACGGAGGTTTTAGGGCTGATTTGAGACGACTTTCTCACGGCTGCCCGACCACATACCTCCATAGTTTTTCCTCTAGATCGCGTTTCTGCGGAGCTCGGGCGGAGCCCTGTTGAGACAAGATCATCACCAACCTCCGGAGCGCCGTCACGCTGCCGGAGAACTCTTCTACCTCTCCGTATCTCTTGCTGGATCAAGAAGGCCGAGATCATCGTCGAGCTGTACGTGTGCTGAACGCGGAGGTGCCGTCCGTTCGGTACTAGATCGTGGGACTGATCGCGGGATTGTTCGCGGGGCGGATCGAGGGACGTGAGGACGTTCCACTACATCAACCGCGTTCTCTAACGCTTCTGCTGTACGATCTACAAGGGTACGTAGATCACTCATCCCCTCTCGTAGATGGACATCACCATGATAGGTCTTCGTGCGCGTAGGAAATTTTTTTGTTTCCCTTGCGACGTTCCCCAACATTTTTTGTGTTTCTTTTTGCGTTTGTGCCAAGCAAAACCGTTATGATTAGTCTTGGGGATGATCGTTTGGTCATGCTGGAAAAGACAGAAACTTTCTGCTCACGAAAAGAATTTTCATTTTTTTTCTGTAAGATCTTTTGAGTTAATTCTTTTTTCTGCCGATTGCTACGCAAATTCTTCAGTCTGTCGTAAGTTTTCAGAATTGTTGAAGTACCATAGGTATACGAAATATACAGATTGCTACAGACTGGTCTGCCGTTAACAGATTCTGTTTTTGTTGTGTTGGTTTCTTATTTTGATGAAACTATGGATAGTATCGGGGGGTATTAGCCATGGAAGATTGAAAATACAGTAACCCAACATCAGCACAAGTCGAATTTAAGTTTGCTACAGTACCTAAGGAAGTGGTGGTTTGCTTTCTCATACTAATGTTATCATGAGTTTCTGTTTAAGTTTCGTGTTGTGAAGTTTTCAAGTTTTGGGTGAAGTTCTTATGGACAAAGAGATAAAGAGTGGCAAGAGCTCAATCTTGCGGATGCCCAAGGCACCCCAAGAGATTCAAGGATGCTGTAAAAGCCTAAGCTTGGGGATGCCCCGGGAAGGCATCCCCCCTCTCGTCTTCAATCCATCGGTAACGTTACTTGGGGCTATATTTTTATTCACCACATGTTATGTTTTTTCCTTGGAGCGTCTTGTATCGTAGGAGTCTTTTATTTTTGTTGTGTCACAATCATCCTTGCTGCACACCTAGAGAGAGAGACATGCACACACCTTGATTTTGTCGAGCTTCACTTATATCTTTTGGTAGACAATTCAGCTCACATGTGCTTCACTTATATCTTTTGAGCTAGATACTTTTGCTCTATGTGCTTCACTTATATCTTTTAGAGCACAGCGGTGCGTGGCTTGGTAGTTGATCTATGCTTTGAAAGTAGTCTCAAAAGGGGTAGTTAATCAAAGGGATACGAAAACTTCCACCTTCATGTGCATTGAATAATTAGAGAAGTTTGATTCATCTCAATTGGTTTTGAGTTGTGGTTATGGTAATATTGAAGTCATGCTAGTAAGGTGTTGTGGATCTAGAAATACTTGTGTTAAAGTTAGTGATTCCCGTAGCATGCATGTATGGTGAACCGCTATGTGATGAAATCTGAGAATGATTAGTCTATTGATTGTCATCCTTTGCGTGGCGGTCGGGATCGTGCGATGGTTTATACCTACCAACCCTTCCCTTAGGAGTATGCGTTGAATGCTTTGTTTCGATTACTAATAAAACTTTTGCAACATGTATATGAGTTCTTCATGACTAATGTTGAGTCCATGGTTTAGATGCACTTTCACCTTCCACCATCACTATCTTCTTAGTGCCGTGCAACTTTCGCCAGTGCACAAAACCCACCATTAGCCTCCCTCAAAACAGTCACCATACCTACCTACTATGGCTTTTTCAAAGTTATTCCGAGATATATTGCCATGCAACTACCACCATGACATGTGCCACCACATCTACATTGCCATTGCATGATCGTAAGATAGCTAGCATGATGTTTCCATTAATGTCTATGCCATGCTAGATCATTGCCACGGTACACTACCGAAGGCATTCCATATAGAGTCATAGTTGCTCTAAGTTTTGAGTTGAAAGTGTGAGGATCATCATTGATGGAGCATTGTCCCATGTGAGGAAATAAAAAAGGCCAAAGAAGCCCACCAAAAAAGAGAGGCCAAAGAGCCCACCCCCCAAAAAAACAGAAAAAGAGAGAAGGGACAATGCTAGCACTTTTTCCACACTTGTGCATATTAAGCACCATGATCTTCATGATTGAGAGTCTCTCGTTTTGTCACCACCATATAGCTAGTGGGAAATTTTCATTATATAACTTGGTTTGTATATTCCAATGATAGGCTTCCTTAAAATTGCCTTAGGTCTTCGTGAGCAAGCAAGTTGGATGCACACCCACTAGTTTTCTTTAAGAGCTTTCACATACTCTTAGCTCTAGTGCATCGTTTGTATGGCAATCCCTACTCATTCACATTGATATCTATTGATGAGCATCTCCACATCTCATTGATATGCCTAGTTAATGTGACTATCTTCTCCTTTTTGTCTTTCAACCTCCACCACACTCCACACCATCTATAGTGCTATAACCATGGCTCACGCTCATGTATTGCGTGAGAGTTGAAAAGGTTTGAGAAAGTAAAGGTGTGAAACAATTACTTGGCCAATACCGGGGTTGTGCATGATTTAACTTCGTTGTGCAATGATGATAGAGCATAGCCAGACTATATGCTTTTGTAGGGATAACTTTCTTTTGGCCTTGTTATTTTGAAAGTTCATGATTACCTTGCTAGTTTGCTTGAATTATTATTGTTTCCACGTCAATAGGAAACTATTGTTTTGAATCTAATGGATCTGAACATTCACGTCACATATGAGGAGTTACAAAGGACATCTATGCTAGGTAGCATGAAAGCATCAAAAATTCATTCTTTATCACTTCCCTACTCGAGGACGAGCATGAGTTAAGCTTGGGGATGCTTGATACGTCTCAAACGCATCTATAATTTTTGATGGTTTCATGCTGTTATCTTGTCATCTTTGGATGTTTTATGTACCTTTTATATCTTTTTTGGGACTAACTTATTAATTCACTGCCAAGTGCCAATTCCTGTTTTTTCTGTGTTTCTGGCTCTTTTCAGATCTGATTTTGGAACGGAGTCCAAACAGAATAAAATCCCCGAAATGATTTTTTCCCGAACGGAAGAAGATCAGGGGGCCTGTGGGCCAAGCCACGAGGGCTACAGGGAGCCCACAAGCCCCCACTCCCCCACCAGGGGGAGGCGGTGGTGGGCAGGCTTGTGGCCTCCCTGGCGCCCCCCTGACCTAGATCTTGCGCATATATATTCCCTAAAAATCAGAAAAATATTAGGGGAGCCTCGAAAATACTTTTCCGCTGCCGCAAGCTTACGTTTTCGCGAGATCTCATCTGGAGACCCTTCCCGACGCCCTGCCGGAGGGGACTTTGGAGTTGGAGGGCTTCTTCATCATCATCATCGCCCCTCCAATGACTCGTGAGTAGTTCACTTTAGACCTACGGGTCTGTAGTTAGTAGCTAGATGGCTTCTTCTCTCTCTTGGATCTTCAATACAAAGTTCTCCATGATCTTCATGGAGATCTATCCGATGTAATCTTCTTTGCGGTGTGTTTGTCGAGATCCGATGAATTGTGGATTTGTGATCAGATTATCTATGATATATATTTGAGTCTTTGCTGATTTCTTATATGCATGATTTGATATCCTTGTAAGTCTCTCCGAGTCTTGGGTTTTGTTTGGCCAACTAGATCTATGATTCTTGCAATGGGAGAAGTGCTTGGTTTTGGGTTCTTACCATGTGGTGACCTTTCCCAGTGACAGTAGCGGCAGCAAGGCACACATTGAGTAGTTGCCATCAAGGGTAACAAGGTGGGCTCTGTCGTTGATATGAGATTGTCCATCTACATCATGTCATCTTGCTTAAGGCGTTACTCTGTTCTTTTGAACTTAATACTCTAGAAGCATGCTGGATAGCGGTCGATGTGTGGAGTAATAGTAGTAGATGCAGAAAGTATCGGTCTACTTGTTTTGGACGTGATGCCTATAGAAATAATCATTGCGATAGATATCGTCATGACTTTGCGCGGTTCTATCAATTGCTCGACAGTAATTTGTTCACCCACCGTCTACTTGCTTTCATGAGAGAAGCCACTAGTAAACACTACGGCTTTGTTACTTTGTTGCTTTCAGTTCATATCTATCGTTTACACCTCCGCTTTTACTTTGCTTTGTTACTTTGTTGCTTTCAGTTCTCACTTTGCGAACAATCTATAAGGGATTGACAACCCCTTCGTAGCGTTGGGAGCATGTTCTTTGTGTTTGTGCAAGCACTTGTGATACTCCTTCACTGGATCGATACCTTGGTTCTCAAAACTGAGGGAAATACTTACCACTGCTGCGCTACATCACCCTTTCCGCTTCGAGGGAACAGCAACGCAAGGCTCCAAGGCCACGGGGAAATCCTTTGCATATTTGCCTAGGAAGTCCCTAAAGGCGTAGCTGTAGCAGAAGGATTCCTGGTGTCGTTGCTGAGGAGAATCAAGACAAGAACATGTCAGCACATGTTTCTGGCACCGTTGGAAGGTCTTTTGTTGCAGTAGCAAGGCTTCACTGGAAGTTTCCTGCAGCAGACTTGACCTGATCACTATGGTCAACTTAGAAGGGATAAGAGCAAAAGCTCATGTCTGGGAGGCTTAGGGTAGGAAGGATTATGATCGTGTTAAATTTGAGAAGCACATGCCCAATATTTAATAGGGTTGCTTTGGAACTAACTAATCTGGTCCGGAATAGGGATTTTGATGTGGCACTCACATACTCGCTTGGATGGAGCTGAAACTTGGAGGAGATAAATCATTTAGACATGTGAGGATGCTGTATAAATTTCATGCCATCTTGATAAGCCAAAGTGGCACTTCCTTCACATAGTATCCTACTGGACAGAAACTTGGGAGAATTACTGGGAATAATTGGCCAATAAAATGAGCTCAAATTTGGTTTAGAGAGGTTTTACAGATAGGATAATGTCCTCGTAAAATTTCAGAATTTCTGGAGCAACATAAAATATAGTTGCTTCACAATCGAAAATAATGACCAAAGACAAAGATTTGAAGCTATGGTCACATGGTTGAAGGAGTGATGCTCCAATTTAGTGGAGAGACATAATTTGAGCATATTGAGATGATGGCAAAGTTTCAACTCATTTGAACACTCTTAGATAGCACTTGCTTCACAAAGCTTCTGGATGAGAAGCTTTGGAAATTTGCCAAGAAATATTTACTAGCTAAATTGATTTGAATTTTGGCATGAGCCAATGATATGGCTAGGAAAGAGTGCCTACAAATTTTGAGAGCAATCAAGCAAATAAAAAGGGTACTTGCTTCACAACTTGACAGATAGGGCAGAATCAGAAAAGGAATTTTTGGGAAATAGTTTTGAACGTGTCAAGGAAAGATTTTGTCATATCTGAGGAAGATATGATCCAAGAGATTTATGAGAATTATTTGGGAATTTTGGGATATATAGAAATGGGGGTTGCTTCACAACCTAAGGCAACAGAGGTTATTCCTATAAAAGAAAAAGGAATATTCCTAGGGAAAATAATATTGAGATTAGCTCAAGATGAAAATGGCTAGGCCTTGGGGTGGTTTGAAAGTTGGCAAGCCAGTGGGAAAAAGAAATCAAGGGTGCTCCCTTTAGGTTTCAAAACTATTAAGTCACAAAAAGCAAAACTAGATCAAAATCAAGGAAAAAGAAATGGGCAAAATCCACGGTGTTACACAGCTCCGCACCGAGCAGCGGATTTCTTCCACGCTTGAACTCTCTCAGGAACCCAACCCATGTGCTCCATCGTAGCTTCCAAATCGACGAGGAATGTATCTTCAGGCCACAGCTCTTTGTCGATTCCTCCCACAGCAGCTCGCAGTCATGTGAGATATCGTTGAACTTTCATGAGGCGGCACTTGAGAAGATACATATCTACGGGCAAGTCACCAAGAACAGGAAACTTGATGGGGTCCATGTATGGCTCCACCTCGAAGGTCTCTTTCTCGAAGTCCGAACATAATTCCGCGGAAGAAGAAAATGAAGCATCAGTTGCATTTCATTCAACCAAAAGTGTAAAAGTTCACTCGACAAAGAGAACATACCAGTGAGGGGAGCAAGCATCTTCGCTAGGAAATCTTTTACAAAACTTTCTATGACGTTTCTCCTCTATGCCATAGAGTTAAGCCGCTTTGCCCACTCATCTCTTTCTTTCTTCATTTTCTCATTTTCTGCGATCAACCTGTCAAAGTCCGGAAGCTTCAGTTCATCATCTTCGGACTTCTCCTTCAGCTTTGCAAGGACGAGATCCTTGTCTTCCAGCACCTTTTTCATTGCATCATACTCCAGCTGCAGTTGGTTCTTCTCAGATTCCATCTGGGTATATTGCGACCCAATCTCGCAGGCTTCCTGAAAAGCATCCGAGTGGAAAAGTAAGTTTCATTCGACACAATAATTTTTCTACTTCCGAGTGGAGAAATACAAGTCATTCGACACAATTATTTTTCTACTTCCGATTGGAGAAATACAAGTCATTTGACACAATTATTTTTCTACTTCCGAGTGGATAAATACAAGTCATTACACCAATCAGTGGCCCGCCGCACCCACCAAAGTTCTTAAGACTACTGTCCTTCGTAAAAGATCGACACTACTCTCGGGGACTACACCTAGTGGGCGCACTTAGCGTGCCCCCACTAGATACAAACCTACTCGGTCAGACCCATTCTGCCTGAGTCAAACATTTACTGATTCTCAATTAGACCATTACCGAGGCAAGCACTCGGCAACGGTCTCGGGGACTACACCCAATGGGTGCACTAAGAGTGCCCCCACTGGATACAGAAACACTCGACCATGTCCGACCTGGTCGAGTCAAATATACAACACACATCTCAAATTCAGCCTCCTTCTGATGCAAGCATTCAACATCAGTCTCGGGGACTACACCCAGTGGGTTCACTAAGCGTGCCCCCACTGGAATAGAGACAAACTACTATGCAGCAAACCCCCAGTGGGTGTAAATCAAGATTGACAAGATTCAATCGGAAAATAACTTACATTGGAACTTACTTGAATGTTCGCCTGGAGGGCCGAGCTGGCGTTCTACGCCAACTTACTGGCCTCGAACATCTCCTTTGTTTGCTACATCATCAGCTCGGCCTAGATCATCGCCTCTTTGGCAGCGCCAGTCTGCTCCTTTGGGACGCGATGCAGAGAGAATGCAACTGATGAGGAAGTTGGCATCACGACAGTGGTAGCTTGGGTTACCAGAGGCACACTCTGCATAATCATCACAACAGTTGATCCAGTCGGAGGGGCCGTCGCCATAGCACCCGAACCGACTGGAGGAACATTCGACGTAGGCATCACATGCATCCCCAATGCACACGTAACCGACTCAGGAGGAGTTTGTTCTGCTGTTGTATGTTGCGGCTCTGGATCGTCATCTAAGAAAATGACACCCGAAGCTAAAGCAATGATGATCAAATCAGTCGACAGATCCAATATATAAAACGGAGTGAAGTTAATACTTATCATACCTGGTCAAGGTGCGGGTTGATCCATGGCGTCCAGGTCCATACGATCCTCTCCCGTCTCGAGAGGAGTCGACACCAAAGTAGCAGCACTAACAAACAAATTGCACTCGGTCACCAGAAGTTGGAAAAGATATAATGGCGAGATGAAAAAGATAAACACTCACGATGAGACGACCGGAACAACGATTCTCGTTCGTGGCAAGGCCTTCCGAAGTTTCGGCGTGTCACGCTTTGGCTGCTTTGCAGCCTTCTTCGCACTCGGTTGCGACGGCTCGGACCCGCTTCGCACTTCTGCTGCTGGAGGCGACTATTTTGCTCGGTGCAGCTGATGGGTCATGGCGTTGCTTACTTCCCGGTTCACGGCATGGAGGAGGCTGTTCTTCTTCTCCGCTGTCCTCGTAAGCATCTTTGCTTTCCTCGCTGTCATCAATGTACTCGCTGTCGACGCTGCCGCCTTTTCTTTCTGCTCCAAGATAGAATTGATCCCCGTTGGGCATAGGAGAGTGCAAGTGGCTGGATGCGCCGATTGAGGAACGTCTCCAGCAGGTCCATGCCATTCAGCCCGGTTTTGACCAAGTTAATCACCTCACCCGCCAACATATCCACCTCTCCCTTCTCGTCCTCGAATATAGTCAAGGTTCTAGGGGCAGTCGGACGATCTAAGGTGAAAGGGGGAAGGTCAGTCGACATTTTCGGAGATGCAATATCCTTACATTGGAACCATGACGACTGCCAGTTCCTAACCGATTCAGGAAGGGTCATCGGAGGATAAGTACTCCTATTCCTTTTTTGAATCCCTAAACCACCGCACAACTGAATAACGTTGGTCCGAGTGTCCCCGGGATTCGCTTTTTTCACTGTTTGAAATCGGGCAGTAAATATGTTTTTGAACAACCCCCAATGAGGAGGGCAGCCCAAGAAACATTCACACAGAGTGATGAATGCGGAAAGGTATGCAACGGTGTTGGGAGGAAGATGATGAAGTTGAATCCCGAAATAAAAGTGGAAGCCACGAAAGAAAGGGTGTGGAGGCAGAGAAAAACCTCGCTCGGCATGAGTGAGGAGGAGGACCCGTTCGCGCTCACGAGGTGTCGGCTCAAGCTCCTCCCCTGGCAGTTTTCATGAGTTCTCTGCCACCATCCCGTGCTCGACGAGATCCAAGACATCCTCCTTCATCATAGTGGATGGGAGAAAGTCCCCCTGTATCCACCCTAGCGGCACTGCGGACCGACCGGTCTTTCTCCCCTTGCCACCCTTCTTGGCACGCTCAAACTTGGAGGTTTTGCCTTTCGTCATGGTTGCGGTGGTGAAGGAAAGATTGAGCAAGGCTGGTGAGACAAAGGAGCAGGAGAAGCAAGAAAAGATCAAGGCACAACCGTAACCCTAGCTACGGTTGCATTTATATAAGCGACCGACTCAGTCACCGACGAGTGGGCCCTCCAGATCTCAACATATCCCGATATCAGTGGAGACGTGATGCGTGGCGATGATGATGGCACAATAATCGAGGCGTCGTTGCTCCACTTGCCTGACAGTTGCATCATCCCTGCGAGGCGCGCGGAAACTGAAATTTCGAATCTCGTAAGATCCCGACCTGCCGCAGTGATCAGTCATATCAAAAGATCGTGTCAATCACTCGGAATGAATCCAAGCATGTGAAATCACTCGGGCAAACTTCACAACAAAATCTACCAAGGCGAATGACGAAGATTTCAGTCGACCCGAAGTTTTGTTAATCCTAGGAAAAGGACCAAGATTAGAACGACTCGACAAGAACTCATGTCTACCCCTTCATCACTCGAACCTCTAACCATTCAGGGGCTAATGATGGGGATATGTACCTAGGGTAGGGTCACATGCCTGACCTAAATGTCCTACCCAAGGACACCTCATTATTAGACCAAGGGTCAGACAGAAGATTCCAACTGGATGAAGATGGCGCTTAAAAGTCACTCGGTACGAAAATACTCGGGTTACATTTCCATCCACTCAACAACCCGTATACACTCGGAAGGATTCCAGTCGGCATTGAAGACTAGAAGTCACCCACAAGGGCCAACGGACACACGTTCAGTCAATGGTGTTTAGAAGAATTTATTACCCACTTACGTTATCAGTAACGTATATCTTTAACTCATATTGATCGAGCCCTTAGATGCCGAGGTATTGATGAGAGGTGGCGCACTCTATACAAGCCACCCCTCCCCTCTGGCACAAGGGTTCACACCCCCTGTATTACACAATCCACATTGCAAGAGCTCCCGAGCACCTGAGACGTAGGGTTGTTACCTCCTAGAGAGGGGCCTGAACTCATACATCTTGCGTACAATCTTGCCATAGCTAGGACTCTGCTCTCTCCATTCGTACCCTACACCTCTACTGTTAGGTTTATTCCCACGACACCAGAGGCCTCTTCATCTACCATGTTTCCGCCATGACCATGTGATAGTAGTTTATTTAGGACCTAAGGGTCCATAGTAGTAGCAAGATGGTGCTCTCTCTCTTTTTGGATCTTTAATACCATGTTCCCCTTCTTCCTTGTGTGATTCGGATCAATTCAATGTAATTTTTCGGTGTGTTTGCTGAGACATGATGAATTGCGAGTTTATCATCACATTGTTCATTGACTCCTATTTAATCTTTCTGAAGTTTCTTTGTTGCGTAATCACTCGTAGAAAACGGGGCTATAGTCCCCGTTGGTAAGGGCCTATAGTCCCGGTTCTCCAACCGGGACTATTAACTTGGGACTAAAGACCCCCCCCCTTTAGTCTCGGTTTGCCATGAACCGGGACTAAAGGCCCTCCATGTGGCTGTTGGGGCTCGAGGACCTTTAGTCCCGGTTGGTGTTACCAACCCGGACTAAAAGTAAAAAAATTATCAAAAAATTCATTTTTTTGAGTTTTTTTTAAATATTTTTTTTATATTTTTTACAATTTTTAAATCTTTGAATTATTTGACAATTTAATCTCTAATCACCCGTACTTGCTCCTCCAGCGTGGATTACTCATTTCAAATCGTCTAACTTCCCGGCCAGTCACTCATTCCACTCATTTCAAATCATCTAACTTCCCGGCCGATCACCCATCCTCTCCACTGGTTTCCAAGTCTCCACTTGTTGTTTTCTTGACAATAGTAAGCTACCAATCCCATTAACCCTTAGGTCTTGATGTCACATGATTTATTTTTTTGAATTCCAAACAATTATTAAAATAAAAAAACAATGTTTAATAAACAACAATAATTAATTTAAAAACTTCAAAAGAGGAAAAAAATTAAAAAACTTAAATAATTCTTAAAAAGCATAAAAACAAAAAAAATCCAAAATAACTAAAAAGTTCAAAATAAAATAATGAATAATAATAATATTGAATTTTAATGAAAATAAAATAAGTAATAATATTATTTTATTCATTTGTTTTGCCATTTATTGATTTAATATGGCATAATTAATATCTTTATATCTATAAATCGAAATTCGACAAATAATATATCCATTATTATCATAAAAATGTGAGGAATCCAAATATGACACCCTTTTTAAAATTAAAATTAGAAACAACTAACATAGAATAAAGTAATATTAACTAATTATAAAAACAAAATTATTGTCAAACAACAAAAACTAAAGTTCATTATATTAAATTGGCAAATAGAATTACTCTTTAATATAGTATAAGTAGTTATACTAACTAAAGTGCGAACTTTCAACCTTTTCAGTGTTCATTTGTATTGCTTTTTAATTTCATGGTCATTTAGCTCAAAAACCATTAAATGCATGAAAAGTAGCAATGAAGTTATAAAGAGTTGAAATATGAAGATGTGGCTTAGAATGGTGCATATTGAATGCACAAAAAGTCTAGAGTTGAAATAAGTTTTAAAAAATGAAATGTCTTTGTAACAGATGCGTTTTCGTCCGAAACACTCATACTTCGAAGGAGATGGTCTAGTTTGTACACGTAGTACATCCAGTTTTTGATGTAACCCTCTCAAATTTTTATCACATGCTATGTGGTCGAAATGATGATACCATGCCAAGTTTCAACATTTTCAGAGTTCATTTGTATTGCTTTTTAATTTCAGGGTCATTTAGCTAAAACAAAATCATTAAATGCATGAAAATTAGAAAATGAAGATAGAAAGGGTTGAAATTTGAAAATGTGTCTTAGAATGGTGCATAGTGAACGCACAAAAGTCTGGAGTTGAAATAAGATTAAAAAATGAAATAACTTTGTAAGAGATGAGTATTCGTCCACAACCGTGATACTTCGAAAGAGATAGTCCAGTTTGTACACGAAGTGCGTCATGTTTTTGCCGTAACCCTTCCAACTTTTAGCACATGCCATGTGGATGAAATGATGATACTATGCCAAGTTTCAGCCTTTTCAGAGTTGATTTCTAGTGCTTTTCAATTTTAGGTCATTTAGCTTTAAAAAAATCATACCATGCCCATCCAAGCCACATCCTCAAATTTCAACAGCTTCTAACTTCACTTTCTATTTTTCATGCATTTAATAGTTTTTTAGGTAAATGACCCTGAAATTACGACAAAAACTGAATGAACTTCATGTACAAACTTGGCCATCTACTTCAGAGTATGAGGGTTTCACACGAAAACTCATATGTTACACAGGCATTTCATTTTTGTTAACTTGTTTCAACTCCAGACTTTTTGTGCATTCAATATGCACAATTCCAAGCCACATCCTCAAATTTCAACAGTTTCTAACTTCAGTTGCTATTTTTCATGCATTTAATGATTTTTTAGGTAAATGAGCCTGAAATTAAAAAGCACTGCAAATGAACTCTAAAAAGGTTGAAACTTGGCATGGTATCATACAGTACAATGCTCCAGAAATCTTGCTCACATTATATTTAAACAGGGACATAAATAAAAATACTCGCCCAAGCTAGAGATCCCCAAACAGTACATAATATATAATATCTAGAAATAGAAGTGTTCGCCGTTGCGAACACTACTCGTCTGAATCAGAATATCCCCAAATTGATGGTGGTGGTGCTTGATGTACAAGGTGACGCTAACCATGGTTCATGATTCGAATACTGCGGTACAACTCGTATGCAACGTACGCATCTTTTGCTGCATACTCAATGTTGATACCGTCAAGTGGGGTCGTCTCTCACTCTTTGTGCTGATCCGAGGGAATTCAGTCTTCATATCAGTGTACTCCTCATCGATCATGGCGACTGCTATATGAGCCATCGAAGTCCTCATATGTTGAAGCCTGAATATGTCTTGGATAACAATGTGGCAGTCAGCTGGTATATCAATACCGAAGTTGTGCCTCATCTTGAGCTTGTCATTCCTTATATCAACGCTAGCAAAACGTATGACGCTACGAAGGAAGTCCATGAGTACTCAACAGTGCTTGTCACTACTGCAATAGCAAAAATTAAAATGGAACAAATGTTACATACTGTTGCATAACAAGTATATTTCGACAGAAGTATAATAATTAAGAATCATAACAAATATATTTTGGCACAAGTATAGTATGCAACTATAAAGGAAAATTCGTTCACTTCAACAAAAGAGGAATCAAAAGAAGCCCTAGATGTTGCCATCCTATGCAATTTTCATATATGATTCAAAAGAATAAATATGTGCAACATGGAAAATTCTTTCACTACAACTAAGAAGGAATAGATATTTCCCATATGATTCAAATGGAACATATTTTGCTATCCTATGCAATTTTCATATCCTATGAATTGATCAAGAAACCCTAAATTAACTATGACATATATGTTCTCCCATGGTTTTGCCAATATGCAACAAGGAAAATTGTTTCAATACAACTAAAGAGAAATTGATCTTTAGGATTCAAATGGAACATATTTCTATCCTATGCAATTTTTGTAACCTTTGATCAAAGAAAAGCCTCAAAACTTACCTCGCCCATTGGAAGACCATGACATTTCTGTTGAAACAAAGTTGGATGACGGCAACACCTTCTTGATTGGTCGTGTACTCGAGATAAAGCCCCATGAACTTGTCTTTCTCCTCCACCACTTCAAGCCACGCAGCACCATGGCGTTGTCGTTCGTGTAGACGACATTGAGTTTGGTCGTGCCATGTGCGAGAACCTTCCCGTAGCGAGTGATTGGATCATCCATGGTGGAAGATATGGGGAAGAAGACAGGAGAGAGCAGAGGAGACGAGATTGGCTGCGGTTACTGTAGCCCTCGCAGTCTGTACCACTAATCCTATTTTCATCGCGTGAAACGACACGGGATGCAAGCGGTTTGGACCTTAAGTCCCAGTTTGAGACACCAACCGGGACTAAAGGGGGTTGCACCAGGAGAACGGTTGCCACCACCCCTTTAGTTTCGGTTCGTGGCTCAACCTGGGACTAAAGGACCTTAACAAACCGGGACAAAAGCCGTTTGGCCTCCAACGCTCGAACCGGGATTCAAAACCAAACTGGGACTAAAGGGTCATACGAAAAACCTATTCTCTACTAGTGAATTAAATAGCTTTGTATTTATCTTTGAAACATCTATCTTCTTTGTCCAAGTTTGATTGATTTATTTTGAGTGGGAGATGTGCTTTGTAGTGGGTTCAATCTTCTGGTGTTCTTTATCCTAGTGACAGAATGGGGACAAGATATGATTTTTGTATTTTATTTCCACTAAGATGGGGTTTTGATCTTATTCCTAGATTTCTTGTTGTCTACATTATGTCATATTGCTTATTGTGTTACTCTTTTTCTTATAAACTTAGTACTTTGAGAGGCATTCTAGATATCGATCTTGGGGTTGAGTAATAGTAGTAGATGTAGTTAAGTTAATGGTCTACTTGTCACATACGTAATGCATATACGAGATTATGGCATGAATGATCATAGTCACAAAGATTGTTATTCTTGTTAATTGCTCAACTGTAATTTGTTATCATGTCGTTTGCCCTCTTTTGAGAGAGTTACCACTAGTGAACCTATGCCCCCGGGTCCATTATTCCATCAATACAAAATTGCTTCTTTACTATTTACCTTTACTACTTTCCATACCATTATCTATCTATCTATTTGCTTCTCAGATTGTAACTATCAAGACAAGGGGCTTAACAACCCCCTTGCCACATTGGGTACAATTATTTTACCATGTTTGTGTGTAGGTGATGCTTATCTTGGCATTTTTATGATTCCTACTAGTTTTATTAAACCGTGATTCCTCACCGAGGGAATACGCTGCCACTATCTATACCCCTTCCTATTTAGGAAACATAATATGACTCTTATGGGAGTAGCAAATAAATTTTTGGCGCCGTTACCGGGGAGTCATATCCTACCAAATTAGGTACCTGCACACAGATTCATCACTTTACTTGTTTCATTTATGGGATTTTTATTTCTGTGCCCCTCGTTCGTTAGTTCTACTCATTCATCCCCATGCTCTTAACTTTTGCTCACTTTCCCCACTCCCTTGCTCGAAACGCTCAGAACAGGTTACAACGGACGTTGCCGTCAGGTCAGTGCTTTGACCGTTAACTCTGACGAGTGGGGCCGCGTAGGGAGCATGCAACTGACCGCGGTCGTGGGGCAGCACGTGTCGATGGGGGCAGTCGATGGGACATGCCTAAAATGTCGCATCGTATAAAGAGGGGGAACCACCTCCCAGCGCATCACCCCTACCATTTCCCCTTCGTGCCTCATCGTCTTCCTCTCCCCAACCGACATCATCTCGCTCTCCTCCAACTGCCGTCTCGTTGTCTCCCACCACATCCTCTTCCTCACCTTCATTGCCTCCATCTATCCGATGGCGGAAGCTCATGGAGACGCCGACGCAGCGGCCAGAGATGTAGTGGAGTTGCAGGGCGCGGTGACCGCGAATGAAGTGAAGGATGTTGGTGGTGTCCAAGGCGGTGCGGGGAAACTCGCAACTGCTGCGGATCTGGAGAAGGAGGTGGTGGTCTCGCCTCAGTGCTGCTGGAGCAGAAGGTGACGGCATCGAGCGGCGCAGTCCATCCCGATACCTGCGATGCGCAACCTGGCGAGGAGTAGGAGGTATTTGCACTTGCTTGTTAGTTGCAATATTTAGGATATTAGCTTGTAGAGTTAGTTGCATTGGTTAGATTGTGACTCATACGGTAGTACAGATGGTTAGAGTAGTTGGTTTGACGGACGGGACGGAGTTTTCTATATGGGGGGACGGGGTTTTTTTTGTTGCAAAAATGCTAGATAGATCTGTATGAGAGATAGGTATCTCTGTGCTTTAATGCTACGCATATGTATGCTTATTAGATTTGTTTTTAATGCTACACAAATTGGGGTTTTTAATGCTACACACATGTATGCTTATTAGATTGAGTCCCTATTATATTAGTTTTTGAATGCTACGCATATTGGGGTTTTGAATGTCATATGCCCAAATGGAATCCATTGATTAAGAAGTTATTTGATTCATTAGTATATAAATTTGTCCACAGTATGTAGTTACATTAGCTCTGTTGTTCAATGTGTGTGCATGACAATGGAAATTGCAAATAACCCTAGTATATTAGCCCTATGATCAATGTGTCATGTGTGCATCTCTAAATTTTCAATTGGCTTATGTATTTACTAGTGATGGATGTAATTGTATATTCAGGAGGATGATGGATGGGGGAAAAAGAGGAAGCTGGTCTTTACTGGGTTCGACCCGTACGATCCAGAGTATAGTGACGACGAAGAATATGAGGTAAGCCTACTTGAAATTTAGATTGTTCATTTAGTTCCTTCGACATGGCGTATATGAATCTATAATGTATTAATGCAATTCATTCATGTGTGCAGTATGATTCTGGAGAAGATGTGTACAAGGGCAACTTCAAGTCCTTCAAAGCGAAGGAGGTAGAGAAGATCAAGGCCAAGGGAGTTGCTTCCTTCTTCGACCGCAAGATCAAGAAGTGGCGCTGTCCCTACTACACCACCAAGCCAAAGCCAAAGGATGGCCGCTTCGATCACCTTGTGTCTCATGCAGAGGATGTGGTGAATCGTGGGGATGACTACATGATCAGGGGGCAGCATGCTACCCTCACGAAGGCGCTGACTTCGGTGTGATGTGATGATGTGATGAACTCAATGTGGCAGCATGTTTTATCTTTATCTTTTGCGTTACTTTTGGTAAACTAAATGTGGCTGTTTATGATGTGATGAACTGAATCTATGGTAGTAATGTATTAGGGTATCCAATGTATTATGGGAACCCATGTATTATGCTATCTATATTTGTCTGTCCTTAAATTTGTATGTGGTGTATGGTTACTTCTGTTTCGATATTTTTGGAATTAAATTAATCTTCATATTTTTACATTTTCTTTTGAAAAATATACTTTAATATAAAAACACGTTTAAAATATGAAAATATAAAACTAAGTTCAGATCCTTCTTATTCACTCTGAAATAAAGCTTTGGTGATTTTTTAATTTTTTTTGAAAAACAGAAGGTAACCCTACCTCATCTCCTTGAACTCTATGAAATCTTGTAGGTGATAGCTCATATGTGTGAAGGTTTTCTCATGAAAATGACCATAGATGTTGTGTCCTTAAATTTGCTTGTGGTTTATGGTTACTTCTGTTTAGATGTTGTGAGCTATGAGTTTAGGTGTTGCAATGATCACACATGTTGTTTCAGTGTTGCTTCACTGATTAGACATGTTGCAAAAAAACCTTGGCAAACTATCTAGGGTAACTATCTATGTTTGTATAGGAGATCATGTGTGCAAAATTTGAGGTGATTTAGAGGATGTCAAAGAAATTTTAATTTGAGAAATGTGCTCCAAATGAGCTCCCAAGCTAGGGTAAACAACCCCATTTGTAATCAAGTTTTTCTGGACCTACTCTAAATGAGCCAAAAGTTTTTTATTAACACCTATTCAATCTATATAGTGTAGATTCGAAGTCTCACTATTTTTTGAATTAATCTTCTTACTTTTACATTTTCTTTTGAAAAATATGCTTTAATATAAAAACTATTAAAAAACATGTTTGAAATATGAAAATGTAAAACTAAGTTAAGATCCTTCTTATTCACTTTGAAATAAAGCTTTGGTGATTTTTTTGATTTTTTTAAATTTTTCAAAAACATAAGGTAACCCTACCTCATCTCCTTGAACTCTATGAAATATTGTAGGTGATAGCTCAGATGTGTGAAGGTTTTCTCATGAAAATGACCATAGACCAAGTTTATAATGTTTGGTTGGTAACATGTCACATAAGACAACATTGTGCGCAGGTTTCATAATTTTTTGATTTTTTTAAATTAATGGTGCTCATTTGACCTCGATCGTGCCACCTAGGATTTTTTCATGAAAATGACCATAGACCAAGTTTAGTATTTTTCCTCGTTAGTGTGTCTTATAAAACAACGAACGACGAAGGTTTCATATTTTTTCGTTTTTTTAAATTACTTATGCTCACTCAAAGCTTTCATAACCCCGTTGACCAGCTCAAAACCCCTCTAAACCCCGCGGGGTTTCGCCTAACCCTAGTGATGTCTACTACGCAACCTTCTTCTTGTAGACGTTGTTGGGCCTCCAAGTGCAGAGGTTTGTAGGACAGTAGCAATTTCCCCTCAAGTGGGTGACCTAAGGTTTATCAGTCCGCGGGAGGCGTAGGGTATTGGAATGCGTGGAAACAAGGCCTAGGGTTCATACTTTCACTAGTGAAGTTCTCTCAACAATGATAGCATAATTGGATCATATAACTAGCCCTCAACTTGCAACAAAGAGTCACTCCAAAGTCACTAATAGCGGAGAACAAACAAAGAGATTATTGTCGGGTACGAAACCACCACAAAGTTATTCTTTCTGATTGATCTATTCAAGACTCCGTAGTAAAATAACACGAAGCTATTCTTTCCGTTCGATCCATCATAGAGTTCGTACTAGAATAACACCTTAAGACACATATCAACCAAGACCCTAATGTCACCTAGATACTCCATTGTCACCTCAAGTATCCGTGGGCATGATTATATGATATGCATCACACAATCTCAGGATCATCTATTCAACCAACACATAGAACTTCAAAGAGGGCCCCAAAGTTTCTACCGGAGAGTCAAAACGTGTGCCAACCCATATGCATAGGTTCCCAATGTCATGAAATCCG
This sequence comes from Hordeum vulgare subsp. vulgare, assembly GCF_904849725.1. Taxonomy (NCBI): domain Eukaryota; kingdom Viridiplantae; phylum Streptophyta; class Magnoliopsida; order Poales; family Poaceae; genus Hordeum; species Hordeum vulgare. The sequence continues at coordinate 584,959,581 of NC_058520.1, read as the reverse complement.
CAAGTTGATCACCAAAACATACATCGAGTACTCACATGAATATCCAAACGTGTGCCAACCCATATGCATAGGTTCCCAATGTCACAAACCCGCAAGTTTATCACCACAGATAGACACGTGCAATACATACATCAAGTGTTCTCAAAGGCTCAATCCGATAAGATAACTTCAAAGGGGAAACTCAATTCATTAGAAGAAGGGAGAGGGGGAAGAACATCATATGATGCAACTATAGTAGCAAAGCCCACGGTACATCGAGATCAAGACATCTCAAGAACACGAGAGAGAGAGATAAAACACATAGCTACTGGTACATACCCTCAGCCCCGAGGGAGAACTACTCCCTCCTCGGCATGGAGATTGTCGGGATGATGAAGATGGCCACCGGAGATGAATTCCCCCTCTGGCAGGGTGCCGGAACGGGCTCCAGATTGGTTTTTGGTGGCTACAGAGGCTTGCGGCAGCAGAACTCCCGATCTAGGTTTCTTTTTGGGGGTTTCTGTATTTATAGGAATTTATGGCGGTGGAATTACGTCGGTTGGGCCCACGAGGAGGTGACAAGCCTGGTAGGTGCGACCTAGGGGGGGGGGGGTCGCGCCTACCGGGCTTGTGACTCCCTCGTGGCTCTTCTGGCCTTCTTCCAAACCTTCGGGGGTCTCTTTTGCTCCAAAAAAATCATCGTAAAGTTTTATTCCATTTGGAGTCCGTCTGAAAAAGGGTCAAAAACACGAAAAAAACAGAAACTGACACTTGGCACTGAGTTAATAGGTTAGTCCCAAAAAAGATATAAAATAGCATATTCATGCATATACAACACCCAAGGTTGATAAGATAATAGCATGGAACCATAAAAAATTATAGATACATTGGAGACGTATCACCTAGCTCCCAACGTTAGTCGTCCGATCACACCCTGATACGTCCATTTTGCATCATGTTTTCATGTTGATATTTATCGCTTTATGGGTTGTCATATTACCTTGTGGTACCATACTTATGCCTTTTCTCTCTTATTTTGCAAGGTTTATTTAAATAGGGAGAATACCGGCAGCTGGAATTCTGGACTGGAAAGGAGCAAGTCTGAGTCCTCTATTCTGCACAACTCCAAATGCCCTGAAAATCAACGTGGATTTTTTTGGGAATATATAAAAAATACTGGGTGAAAGAAGTACCAGAGGGGAGCTACCAGGGCCCCACAAGCCTGGTAGCCACCACCCCCTGGTGGCGGCTACAGGCCTTGTGGGCTCCCTGACGGCCCACTGGCCCCCCTCTTTTGCTATATGAAGGGTATCGTTCCAGAAAAAATCAAGGAGGAGCTTTTTCGTGGATTCTCCGCCGCCACGAGGCGGAACTTGAGAAGATCCAATCTAGAGCTCCGGCAGGACGATCCTGCCGGGGAAACTTCCCTCCCGGAGGGGAAATCGTTGCCTTCGTCATCACCAACACTCCTCTCGTCGGAGGGGAGTCATCTCCATCAACATCTTCATCAGCACCATCTCCTCTCCAAACCCTATTTCATCTCTTGTAACCAATCTCCATCTCGCGACTCCGATTGGCACTTGTAAGGTTGCTAGTAGTGTTGATTACTCTTTGTAGTTGATGCTAGTTGGATTACTTGGTGGAGAAGTTTATGTTCAGATCCTTGATGCTACTCATTACACCTCTGATCATGATTATGATTATGCTTTGTGAGTAGTTACTTTTGTGCCTGAGGACATGGGATAAGTCATGCTGATAATAGTCATGTGAATTTGGTATTCGTTCGGTATTTTGATATGCTGTATGTTGTCTTTTCCTCTAGTGGTGTTATGTGAACGTCGACTACATAACACTTCACCATGTTTGGGCATAGAGGAAGGCATTGGGGAGTAGTAAGTAGATGATGGGTTGCTAGAGTGAGAGAAGCTTAAACCCGAGTCTATGTGTTGCTTCGCAAGGGGCTGATTTGGATCCATTAGTTTAATGTTATGGTTAGACTTTGTATTAATTCTTCTTTCGTAGTTGCGGATGCTTGCGAGAGGGGTTAATCATAAGTGGGATGCTTTTCCAAGTAAGGGCAGTACCCAAGCGCCGGTCCACCCATATATCAAACTATCAAAGTAACGAATGCGAATCATATGAACATGATGAAACTAGCATGACAGAAATTCCCGTGTGTCCTCGGGAGCGTTTTTCCTCCTATAAGACTTTGTTCAGGCTTGTCCCTTGCTACAAAAGGGATTGGGCCACTTGCTGCACCGTTTCTACTACTTGTTACTTTTCACTTGCTACGTTTCACCTCGCTACACCATCACTTGCTACCGCTACTTTCAGTGCTTACAGTTATTACCTTGCTGAAAACTGTTTATCATAGCCTTCTGCTCCTCGTTGGGTTCGACACTCTTACTTATTGAAAGGACTATGATTGATCCCCTATACTTGTGAGTCATCACACCCTGGCGCCACAACCCTTAGATGTGGTCTTCTAGAAGGAATTCGGTGGGTAGACTGCGTGCGTGCTCCGGGCCGTTGGATCATAAGGACGGCTCCGCATCGGTGTATCGTGGGGCGATTCACGAGCGGCGGTCTCGTTGGTTGTGCTCGCCTGCTCGCCCACCACTGACTCTGCATCATTTTTTTTGCATCGTGTTATTGCATCGTTTTTTGCGTCATTTTTTTGCATTGTTTTTTGCGTCATTTTTTTGCATTGTTTTTGCGTCCTTTTTTTGCATCGTTTTTTACATCATGTGTGAATGTACTGGCTCTTTCACATTTGACCCCAATCACAGTCCACTTATCAAACCAACAACAGTTTCCCACGCGTGTACACTCCTGATGCCGCGGTGGGTGTGACAACGGGGTGGTTTAGGGTTCAGGTTACAATGGCTATTTAAGCTGGACGGACACTCCCCTCCCCTAGCCGTAGCTCCTCGCCTGCTCCGTTTTCCCGCTAGCCCGAGCACTCCCCTCTCCCAGCCCATCAGCCATGCCACCATGCCGCCAGTACTACACGATCGAAGAACGTCTCTACCTCCTTCGGTGGGCCCAATTCCGGAGGGAAGCGGGGCTACCTCTAGAGGATTTCGGGGAGCCGGAGGAGGAGTCGGAGATGGAGGAATCGCAGGAGCCGGAAGTGGAGGCGTCGCCGGTCTACTATGTGTGGCCCGACCAAGTGGTGATCCTCAACTCCATCTGCTCGGAAGGAGCTGCGCAGGCCCGATGTCTTCGTTTGCAACAGATGCAGGCAGCACGGGTCGCGCAGGAGGAGGCACAGGTGGTGGCCCAGGAGGACTAGGCTCCGGCGCACGCGAATCAAGCCATCTCCGACGTCGAAGACGCATACTGCACTAGGCAGTACGTAGGATATATATCGTAGGCTTCCCTATATTGTATGATTCTGTTATTATGCTCTCTGAGCTATGTTTGTTGATGCTTCAGCATGTATGCTTTCGTTATTATGCTCTCTGAGCTATGTTTGTTGATGCTTCAAAATGCTGATGCTTCAAAGCCCTAAACCCTAAAATACCAAAAACCTAACCCTAAATGTAGCACTGCACCCTAGATGGTCTATTGAACTTGGAAGGTGGAGACGCGTGCGAGAAGAGAGGAACCAAAGGTAGCCTAGCTCGATCACATGGCATGCACAGCAGGCTTCGCCGCTTCGGTATCATGGCGGCGCATGTCGATAGGTATGCCCCAGAGTTTAATTGCCATGCTGAATTGATGTTCTGGTGGTAAAAGGTTGAGACGGTGTGAACTGTGAATCGATCAAGGAGGCGATAGACGCTGCGTCCCGTGGCGGCTCACAGGAAGGCTGCATCCGTGGCGGGGCGCATGGACGCATGCTGGCAGGCTGGCGGTTCATGTCGCACATGCATAGCTTTAATTGCCACGTTGAATAGATGCGAGTGGATCGGGGAGACAAGCGTGTGACATGAGACGAACCAGCAGCAGCGACCGTCCGTGCGTCCGTCGCGGCTAGCATGCAGAAATAGGCCGGTCAACGTACGTGGCGGCGGGCATCAGCGCATGGAGGCATGCTAGCTACGTGCATGCATAGCAAGCTCATGTCGTTACGGCGTGCGCAGGGCCCAACGGCGACCGATGGAGGCAGGTGCATGCATAGCAGGCTCATGTCGTTACGGCGCGCACATGGCCCAACAATCTAACCACGACCCAACGGGCTAACCGCGACACTATCCGCCGTGACCCCACTCATCAGGTCCAACGGGGGACACAGTCAGCGCGGCCCCACTCGTCAGAGTTAAGGGTCAAAGTACTGACCCGACGACATCCACCGTTTGTGACCAGTTCTGAGTGGGGAAAGTGAGCAAAAGTTAAGAGCACGGGGATGAATGAGTATAGCTAATGAACCAGGGGCACAGAAATAAAAATCCCTTCATTTATTGCCGAGTTACTTTTGCCATTCTTTTTTTCAAATAGCCAAAATGGTTTTTGTTATTTCCGCTTGTCTTGCTATCATGTCGACTCTTGAAAATATCAAACTAGGTGATTTCTCGAGTACTAATAATAATCATTTTATTAGCACTCATATTTCTCCTCCCGACACTAATAGGGAGTCTTACGAGATTAAAGCTTCTTTACTGAGTTTTATTATGAAATAATAATTTTCTAGAAATTATGATAAAGATGCTACTGACCATCGTAATACCTTTGTTGAATTGTGTGATATCTAGAAATCTAAAGATGTGGATAGTGATATTATAAAACTCAAACTATTTCCTTCCCCCCTTAGGAATAGAGCCAAGGAATGGCTAGTGTTTTTACCAAAATAGTATTGATTCTTGGACTAAGTGTAAAGATGCTTTTATAATGAAGTACTTTTCTCCTGCAATAATTATATCTTTAAGGAATCAAATTATGAATTTTAAGTAAGTAGATCAAGAACATGTTTCCCAATCACGGGAAAGAATTAAACTCATGTTAAAAAATTGCCCTACTCATGGACATAGTATTTGGATGGTAGTACAAAATTTCTGTCTAGGCCAAAACTTTGTTTATAGAACCTTCTAGATGTTGGGGAACATGTTACGGGAAACAAAATTTTTCCTACGCACACGCAATACCTATCATGGTGATGTCCATCTATGAGAGGGGATTTCCGATCTACATACCCTTGTAGGTCGCACAGCAGAAGCGATAATAAACGCGGTTGCCGTAGTGGAACGTCCTCACGTCCCTCGATTCGCCCTGCGAACCGTCCCACGAACCGTCCCGCGATCCGTCCCATGATCCGCTCCGATCTAGTGCCGAACGGACGTCACCTCCGCGTTCAGCACACGTACAGCTCGACGATGATCTCAACCTTCTTGATCCAGCAAGAGAGACAGAGAGGTAGATGAGTTCTCCGGCAGCGTGACGGCGCTCCGGAGATTGGTGGTGATCTAATCTCAGCAGGGCTCCGCCCGAGCTCCATAGAAACACGATCTAGAGGAAAAACCGTGGAGGTATGTGGTCGGGCTGCCGTGGCAAAATTGTCTCAAATCAGCCCTAATACCTCAATATATATATATAGGAGGGAGGGGAGGGGCCTTACCGTGAGGCTCAAGGAGCCCCAAGGGGGTCGGCCGAAGGGGGGGAGGAGGAATCCTCCTCCAATCCTAGTCCAACAAGGATTGGAAGGTGGAGTCCTTCCCTTCCTTCCCACTTCCCCTTTTTTTTCTCTTTGATTTTCTTTTATCCTGCGTAGGGGCCTTCTTGGGCTTGCCCACCAGCCCACTAAGGGCTGGTGCGGCACCCCTAAGGCCTATGAACTTCACCGGGTGGGCTGCCCCCCGGTGAACATCCGGAACCCATTCGTCACTCCCGGTACATTCCCCGTAATGCCGAAAACTTTCCGGTAATCAAATGAGGTCATCCTATATATCAATCTTCGTCTCCGGACCATTCAGGAAACCCTCGTGACGTTCGTGATCTCATCTGGGACTCCAAACAACATTCCGTAACCAACCATATAACTCAAATACGCATAAAACAACGCCAAAACTTAAGTGTGCAGACCCTGCGGGTTCGAGAACTATGTAGACATGACCCGAGGGACTCCTCGGTCAATATCCAATAGCAGGACCTGGATGCCCATATTGGATCCTACATATTCTACGAAGATCTTATCGTTTGAACCTCAGTGCCAAGGATTCATATAATCCTGTATGTCATTCCCTTTGTCCTTCGGTATGTTACTTGCCCGAGATTCGATCGTTAGTATCCGCATACCTATTTCAATCTCGTTTACCGACAAGTCTCTTTACTCGTTCCAAAATACAAGATCCCGTGACTTACACTAAGTCACATTGCTTGCAAGGCTTGTGTGATGTTGTATAACCGAGTGGGCCCTGAGATACCTCTCCGTCACACGGAGTGACAAATCCTAGTCTTGATCCATACTAACTCAACGGACACCTTCGGAGATACCTGTAGAGCATCTTTATAGTCACCCAGTTACGTTGCGACGTTTGATACACACAAAGCATTCCTCAGGTGTCAGTTAGTTATATGATCTCATGGTCATAGGAATTAATACTTGACACGCAGAAAACGGTAGCAACAAAATGACACGATCAACATGCTACGTCTATTAGTTTGAGTCTAGTCCATCACATGATTCTCCCAATGATGTGATCCAGTTATCAAGCAACAACACCTTGTACATAGTCAGAAGACCCTGACTATCCTTGATCAACTGGCTAACCAACTAGAGGCTTGCTAGGGACAATGTTTTTTCTATGTATCCACACATGTATCTAAGTCTTCATTCAATACAATTATAGTTTGGATAATAAACGATTATCTTGATACAGGAATTATAATAATAACTTATTTAGCATTGCCTCTAGGGCATAATTCCAAGAGTCTCCCACTTGCACTAGAGTCAATAATCTAGTCCTCACATCGCCATGTGAATTACATTGTAATAAATCTAACACCCATACAGTTCTGGTGTTGATCATGCTTTGCCCGTGGAAGAGGTTTAGTCAGTGGGACTGCCACATTCAGATCCGTGTGCACTTTGCATATATTCATGTCCTCCTCTTCGACGTAGTCACGGATGAATTTGAAGCGTCGTTTGATGTGTCTGGTCTTCTTGTGAAACCGTGGTTCCTTTGCTAAGGCAATGGCACCCGTGTTGTGCACTCGGCACCACTCCAAGATCCGTCATGAACTGCTTCATCCAGACACCCTCCTTAGCCACCTCCGAGGCAGCCATGTACTCCGCTTCACATGTAGAATCAGCTACGACGCTTTGCTTGGAACTGCACCAGCTTACCGCGCCCCCATTAAGAATAAATACGCATCCGGTCTGCGACTTAGAGTCGTCTGGATCTGTGTCAAAGCTTGCATCAACGTAACCTTTTACGATGATCTTTTTGTCACCTCCATATACGAGAAACATCGCCTTAGTCCTTTTCAGGTACTTCAAGATATTCTTGACCGCCGTCCAGTGATCCACTCCTGGACTACTCTAGAACCTGCCTGCCATACTTATGTCCAGGCTAACGTCCGGTCTTGTGCATAACATTGCATACATGATAGAACCTATGGCTGAAGCATAGGGGACGGTGCTCATATGCTCTCTATCTTTATCAGTTGTTGGGCACTGAGTCTTATTCAATCTCGTACCTTGTAAAACTGATAAGAACCCCTTCTTGGACTGTTCCATTTTGAACCTCTTCAAAACTTTATCAAGGTATGTGCTTGTGGAAGTCCTATCAGGCGTTTTGATCTATCCCTATAGATCTTTATGCCTAGAATGTAAGCAGCTTCTCATAGGTCCTTCATAGAGAAACTTTTATTCAAGTAATCCTTTATGCTCTCCGAAAACTCCACGTTGTTTCCAATCAGCAATATGTCATCCACATATAATATTAGAAACGCCACAGAGCTCCCACTCACTTTCTTGTAAATACAAGATTCTCCAACCACTTATATAAACCCAAATGCTTTGATTACCTCATCAAAGCATTTATTTCAACTCCGAGATGCTTGCACGAGTCCATAAATGGATCGCTGGAGCTTGCACACTTTGTTAGCATTTTTAGGATCGACAAAACCTTCGGGTTGCATGATACGTCTCCATCGTATCTACTTTTCCAAACTCTTTTGCCCTTGTTTTGGACTCTAATTCGCATGATTTGAATGGAACTAACCTGGACTCACGCTGTTTTCAGCAGAATTGCCTTGGTGCTGTTTTTGTGTAGAAATCAACGTTCTCCAAATGTCCTGAAAATTTACGGAGATTATTTTTGGAAAATTTGAAAAATACCTGCGCAAAGATCCACCTGAGGGGGTGGGCCAGTGGGCCACAAGCCCTGTAGCGGCCACCCCCTGGTGGCGGTGGGCAAGTTTGTGGGGCCCACGTGGCTCTGCCGCCCCCAATCTCAGCTCTATAAGTTCACTTTCATCCCAGAAAAAATAAGAGAGAAGATTTCGTCGCGTTTGCGATACAGAGGCGCCGCCACATCCTGTTCTTCATCTGGAGGGCAGATCTGGAGTCCGTTTTGGGCTCCGGAGAGGGGTAATCGTCGCCATCGTCATAATCAACCTTCTTCCCTCTCCAATTCCATGAAGCTCTTCGTCGTTCATGAGTAATCTATTTGTAGGCTCACTGGGCGGTGATGAGTAGGATGAGATCTATCATGTAATCGAGTTAGTTTTGATGGGGATTGATCCCTAGTATCCACTATGTTCTGAGATTGATGTTGCTACTACTTTTCCATGCTTAATGCTTGTCACTAGGGCCCGAGTGCCATGATTCCAGATATGAAATTATTATGTTGTCACCAATATATGTGTGTTTTAGATCCGATCTTGCAAGTTGTAGTTACCTACTATGTGTTATGATCCCGCAACCCCGGAGTGACAATAACCGGAACCACTCCCGGTGATGACCATAGTTTGAGGAGTTCATGTGTTCACAAAGTGCTAATGAGTTGGTCCGATTCTTTATTAAAAGGAGAACCGTAATATCCCGTAGTTTCCTTTTGGACCCCACTGCCACGGGAGGGATGGACATTAGATGTCATGCAAGTTCTTTTCCCTAAGCACGTATGACGACACACGGAATGCATGCCTACATCACATTGACGAACGGGAGCTAGCCACATATCTCTCCGTGTTATAACTGTTGCATGAGGAATATCATCCAAACAAATCACTGACCCATTCCCTACGAGTTTGTCCCACAGCTGCTGTTACTACTATTGTTGCTGCTGTTACTTGTCTTGCTCTGCTGCTACTGCTGTTACTACTGTTGCTGCTCCTGCTACTTGTCTTGCTGTGCTGCTACTGCTGTTACTACTATTGCTGCTGCTGTTACTTGTCTTGCTGTTACTTGCTACTATTGCTACTTGCTACTGCTGTCACTACCGCTGTTCCTTGCCACTGCTATTACTCGTTACTTTGCTGCTACTACTTTGCTTTGCAGATACTAATCTTTCAGGTGTGGTTGAATCTCACACATTCAGCTGCTAATACTTGAGAGTATCCTCTCACCTCCTGTTGGCGAATCAAAAAAATTTGGGTCGAATACTCTATCCTCGAAAACTGATGCGAACCCACACGCTGGTGGGCCGTCAACAACATTCTTCTAGTTTCGTTGCCGGGGAGTGCTAGCAGGATTCTTCTGGTGCCGTTGTAGGGGAAAGTCTGTTGTTACATAATCATCATTCGTCTAGCTATTGCCAGAGAGTGCCAGTCAGCATTTTTCTAGCGTCGTTGCCGGGGAGGTATTGCTATATTCTCTGAGTTACTTGGGATTTATATCTGCTGATCACTATAAAGAATCTGAAGGATCCAAAAACCAAAGTCTTGCCCTCAACTACGAGGGGAGGTAAGGAACTGCCATCTAGCTCTGCACTTGATTCACCTTCAGTTATGAGTAAGTTTGCGACATCACCTCCTCCTAGAAATCTTGATATGTCGCCTGTGCTTGGTGATGCTTATGATGCTACTGCTAGAGATACTATGCTTGATACTATGCCTGATGATGCTATGCCTGATACTGCTAGAGATGCTATGCCTGATACTGCTATGCCTGATGATGCTAGAGATACTATGCTTGATACTATGTCTCATGATGCTATGCCTGATACTGCTAGAGATGCTATGCCTGATACTGCTATGCCTAATGATGCTAGAGATACTATGCTTGATACTATGCCTGATGATGCTATGCTTGATACTGCTAGAGATACTACTTTGCCTGATGTTCCACTAGGGGTGTTCCTAGATGCTCATATTGCTAGAGTTACTCACAATGCTCGTGATGCTTTTGAAACTGCCGATACTATTGAGATAGAACCTGCTTTTGCTCCTGCTAGATCTAGCTCTCCTAGATATGAATGGCCTGATATACCTGAGGGTTACGTTATGGAGGGAGATATAGCTGAGGATTTTCTTCCGTGTAAGGATGCCTATGACGCTGAGAAATTACTTCTCAAGTGGAAGGAAAAATATCTGAAAGCTAGGATGAAATACGACCCGAAGTTTGCCACTTCACCTATCTTTATCACCTATAAGGATTATGAATTCTCTGTCGATCCTGAGATAATCTCTCTAGTCGAATCTGATCCTTTCCACGGTTATGAGTCTGAGACGGTCGTAGCCCATCTTACCAAACTACACGATATAGCCACCCTTTTCACTAGTGAGGAGAAGATCCGCCACTACTATATCCTTAAGCTGTTTCCTTTCTCTCTAAAGGATGACACTAAAGCCTGGTTCACATCTCTTGCTCCTGGATGTGTGCGTAGTCCCCAGGATATGATCTATTACTTCTGTGAGAAATATTTCCCTGCCCATAAGAAGCAAGTTGCCTTGTAGGAAATATACAACTTTACTCAACTCCAAGAAGAGTATCTCCCACAAGCTTGGGGGAGGCTCGTCCAGCTACAGAATGCTTTGCCTAATCACCCTCTTAAGAAGAACGAGATACTTGATGTTGGGGATATTATCTGCTGTGTGACCCGCCCTAGTTGGGCCGGGTCACCAAGTGGGCGACTCATCCTTTGGCGGTTCAAGCTTTGGTACAGAAGGCCCAAGAGCTGGATGGCGGTTAAAGATCCTCGTGGAGAACCAATTGTTGGGGAGTATTCCAGTCTTGGAAAGAACGACGACTTAGAGATAGAAAGAATCACGACTTGTGCGAGGGCAAGGACTCTTGTAAACCCTAAGGGCTCCACCTATATATAAAGGCGAGTCCCAGGGAAGGAGGGGCAGGTTAGAAATCATCGAGTGCTAGGTCAGGCGAGTTACGCCCTCCTTGTTATCGAAACACTATCAATACAACACCAGCAGGACGTAGGCTTTTACCTCCTCACGAGGGGCCGAACCTGTGTAAATCTCTGTCTCGCTCCCGATCAACCCCTTTGAGTCACCACCAAGGTGCGATGGCTCCAACACTAAGTCCTTTCACAAGGACATCTGCCGTGACAAAACCACGACATTTGGCGCCCACCGTGGGGCCTGCGCACGGTGGAGTTGAGTTCTCAAAGGGAGCCCTACCAGGGTCAGGGAGCTACACAGCGGGGTTCATGACTCGGAGACGCCGCGGGAAGTACTACATCAATAACTTGCTGTGGGGGCCCGAGGCCGATTGAATCAAATCCGGCTACAGAATCCCCTTCGGCAAGATCAACGTCTTTGTCGGCATGGTTGGATCGCCTATGCCTGAGCCGGACATCTTCACCGACATCTTCGAGCCGGTCAGGTACGTCCGCCCTGTCGCGACGCCAGATCTAACCCGTCCGGTCTTTGTTGGTTTCACACAGGGATCTGAGGAACCAGATCGATTGGCGACTCAGGAGACCACGCTAGTCAACACTGATGACGATTCATCCATGGGCGACTCAGATTCAATTCAGTTTCTACATGGGGCTGCCTCGAAGGCTTGTCACTAGCAATGGACCCTGAGCTTCTCGACCGGACCCGCCGTCAGATTGCCGTTTACATGGCAGAGGCGACCCAGCCCCCGCCAAACCCGACAGACAATGACGGGACTGGCGAAACATCCAGAAGCCCAACTGCAATCTTGGTGGATTAGGCGGCAGAGATAACAAGGCTCATGGCGACCCCTGTAACAGCAGAAAACCAGGACACGATAAACGCCAAGTTAACAAAGCTAAGAGATGGGGTGGCAAAGGCTCAGCGAGACGCTGAAATTGAAGCCGCCAGGATCGAGACCTGGCAAGCTCAAATCACCGCTGAGGCAGCTCGCCTGAACACCGAAAATTGGCGGCTCGAGAGGCATCAGCGCGCACCTGACGATGTCCATCAGCGGAGCCACCAGGGGCGTTTACCCCCTGATCTCAACCCGACCCGCCTATTCGATACTCCACGTACTCCCGGGGCAGGAGACGTTCCGGGAGGAGGGCCGGGCCAGCCGCCAAACCCGCCGCTTCAGCTAACTGTTGATCGCGTCCCTCGATTCCAGACACCTCGAGGTCACCTTTCCAACCCGGTGGACAACATCCTCACCGCGACTCGCCATTTAGAGTCCCTTCCGATTCTTGGCAACACCCCGGCTGAAATAGAAGCAAGGAACGCCATTGAGATGTTAAAGACGGCGGTGGTTCAAAACGCCCAGTTCTCGCACAGCCTCGATCGGCTGCACTCCACCCCCGAGGCAAGCCGCACCAGGAGCCAGCCAGAGGACCATCCCGCCATAACCAGCGGACCGCGACCCTTTCACCAGGTCAACTCGCCTGATCATCGGGACCCGTCAGGTCGGGATCACCCGGACATCCACTCCGGCCCAGCGCCGCTTGTTGGAGGCGGTAGGCAGGTAGGGGTGACATGCTTGGCCCCCGCCCTTCGCAATGAGAGAATGCCGAAGGATTTTAAGGGACCAAGAAAGGTGCCTAACTACACCCCGGACCTTGAGCCGGCATCATGGGTTGAGAGTTACGAAATCGCCATGGACATGCTCGATGTAAGTGAAGCAATCTGCGCCAGGTACTTCACAATGATATCGAGGGAACGGTGCGTACTTGGTTAAAAAATCTCCCCCCAACTCCATCCAGACTTGGGCTAAATTGAAAGAGCGTGTCATCATAAACTTCCGGGGAACTTGCAAGCGCCCGATGACAATAGTCGATTTACAGCACTACGTTCAGTGCCCTGATGAGTCGGCTCACCACTGGACGCGGCGAGTCGCGGAAATCATTCACTGTTGGACGGCATCACGGTGGCTCAGGCTGTGCTGATCTTGGAGCAAAACTGCCACTATGAGCCCTTGGTACAGAAGTTGGGGCGACTCAAGCGAAAAGTCCAGCATATGGGGGAACTAATGGACACCCTCACTAGGTACGCCGAGGCGGACGACACCAAAGATCCAGGAGAGGATGGAGGCAAGGACAACTCGCCGAGGAAAGGCGAGTCATCCAAAAATCATACCCGGTTTGAGGGACGCGCCTGCCATAATCACGGAGGGAACGACAAGAGAAGGCAGCAGGAAGAATCCTCGGACTTATTCACCAACACCAATGCCAACAACGGCAACCAGCGCCAGAAGAAGAGGGGTTACAGTGGCAAGAAGCCACGCAATTATAATGAGATACTCAAGGGCCCCTGCCCGCACCACGCCATGGCGGACGGACCGGCGACTCATTCCTGGTAGGACTGTTACGTGATGCGGGAATTTCGGGCGGAGGTGATCAAAAAAGGGCAAAGCGGTGACCCGGACCAACGGCAGAAACAGTTCGGTGCACCTAATCAATGCGAGAACCCGTTCGGCGGCTTCCCCGAACCAGGGGCTCAGGGCGGCTCGCAGCCAAGCAGCGGCCAGCATCCAGTGCATAACCAACGGCGGTATAACCCGCCCGGGGTTTTTCAACAGCCACCCCCACAGGGGGCTCCACAGGGGCAAGATGATAATGGCGGGTTCCGCAACAATCCCAAACAATTAAGCAACGGGCAATACCACGTCTTCACCACCAATGCCTGCAGGCGTGATAAAAAGGTGAATCACCGAGCGTACAGTGTATCTGAGCCGGCACTCCCTAGGTACCTCCACTGGTCCGAGCAGATTATATCGTGGATAAGGGAGGATCACCCGCTCAGAGTTGACAACCCCGGCGACTTAGCGTTGGTCGTGGCTCCTCAAGTCGGGGGATATACCTTATCGAAGGTGCTGATGGATGGTGGTAGCAGCATCAACATATTGTACTTCGACACTTTTCAAAGGATGAACCTGCTCGAGAAAGATTTAATGCATTCAACCACAGTATTCCACGGAATTGTCCCAGGTAAATCGGCATACCCCATAGGCCGGGTTAACTCACAGTTGCGTTTGGAACAACATCTAATTATAGGAGTGAGTCGCTTATGTTTGAGGTGGTCAAGTTAAAGAGCCCCTATCATGCGTTGTTTGGGCGACCGGCTTACGCCCATTTCATGGCTCGCCCTTGCTATGTTTACCTTAAACTCAAGATGCCCGGTCCTAAGGGACCCATCACGGTTGATGGTGACAGGAGGATCGCAAGAGAGTGTGAAGAAGGGGATGCGGCTTACACAGAAGTCGCTTGCGCTGCAGAAGAGCTCAAATATCACCAGGCCAATGTTGACCCAGCTGATATGTCACCTCTAAAGAAGCCAACAACAGACGCTGAGCCGCCCCTCAAGTTCAAACCAACAGATGACACTAAGATAGTGGATTTCGTCCCTCGCGACTCAACCAAGCAGTTCACTATCGGGGCGGGTCTGGACCCCAAAGAGGAAAGCGCGCTCATCGAATTCATCCATGAGAATCGGGACATCTTCGCATGGAAACCTTCTGACATGCCTGGTGTACCGAGAGAATTCACTGAGCACCATCTTAATGTTGACCCAAAAGCAAAACCGATTCAGCAATATCTTCGCAGGTTCAATGAGGAACGACGCAAGGCAATCGGGGAAGAAGTCGCCCTTCTTTTGGCTGCCGGATTCATCGTAGAGGTCTTCCACCCCAAATGGTTCGCTAACCCGGTCCTGGTGCTCAATAAGAACGGCACCTTCCGCATGTGCATTGATTACACAGATCTTAACAGAGCCTGTCCAAAGGATCCTTTCGCCCTTCCCCGTATCGATCAAATCATTGATTCAGTGGCAGGCTGCGAGCGTTTGTGCTTCCTGGACGCTTATTCCAGGTATCACCAAATCAAGATGGTTGTGGAAGATCAAGAGAAGACAGCTTTTATAACCCCCTTCGGGGCTTTTTGCTATGTGTCCATGCCGTTTGGGCTCAAAAGCGCTGGGGCGACTTACCAGCGCTGCATCCAAAATTGTCTCCGTGGCCAAATCTCCACGTTTACGTTGACGACATTGTGGTCAAAACTCACACGAAGGAGACGCTCTTGGAAGATTTGAGGGAAATTTTGACAATCTGCGGGTATACCAGATGAAGTTTAATCCCACCAAGTGTGTCTTTGGCGTTCCCGCAAGAAAGTTGTTGGGTTTCCTGGTCTCTGAGCGCGGCATTGAAGCCAACCCAGACAAAATCGAGGCGATTACTTCGCTTGGGAAACCAGCAAATATCAATCAAGTTCAACGGATGGCGGGTCGTATCGCGGCTTTAAGTCGCTTCATAATCCGCTTGGGATAAAAAGCTATTCCCCTTTATCAGTTTCTTAAGAAATCTGATCGTTTTGTTTGGACAGACGAGGCCAATGAAGCTTTTAAAGCCTTGAAGCAGCAGATGGTCAACCCGCCGGTTTTGGGCGCCCCGACTGAAAAAGAGCCTATGCTTCTATACGTTGCAGCAAACTCCAAAGCGGTGAGCGTGGCAGTGGCCGTCGAAAGGAAGGAAGAAGGGAAGGAATATCCGGTGCAATGCCCGGTGTATTTCATTAGTGTGGTGCTAACTCTCTCCAAGCAACGATACCCGCACTGGCAAAAGTTGGTCTATGGGGTCTTTATGGCGAGTCGAAAGCTCAAACATTATTTCCAAGAGCATCCCATCACGGTGGTTAGCTCCGCTCCTCTCGGAGACATCATCCAAAACCGAGAAGCGACAAGGCGAATCGCCAAATGGGCGATCAAACTTGGGCCGCACCACGTACGATACACCCCTCGCACCGCTAGCAAGTCTCAGGCCTTGGTTGATTTCGTCAACAATTGGACCGAATTACAGATTCCGGAAGACAGGCCCGACCTTATGTACCGGACTATTTACTTTGACGGGTCTAGGCAATTGGAAGGCTCGGGGGCTGGTGTGGTGTTGATTTCACCCCAGGGAGACAAATTCAGCTACGTTCTCCGACTCATGTTTCCATGCACCAACAACGCTGCAGAATACGAAGCCTTGCTTCATGGTTTGCGACTCGCCAAGGAGATGAACCTCACACGGTTCAGATGTCTCGGCGATTCTAATCTGGTGGCTCAGCAAGTTTCAGGTACTTGGGATTCTCGGGACCCCTGATGGCGGCTTAAAGAAGGGTTGTGTTTGATGTGGCGGGTCATTTCCATGGCTATCAAGTTGATCATATCGACCGGCGCCTTAATGAAGCAGCTGATGCCCTTTTGCGTCTCGGCTCACAGCATAAGCCGGTTCCTCCCAATGTCTTTCTGGATACTTTGCATAATCCTTCTGTAAGGTTGCCCTCAGAAGAGGAGTTGGTAATACCAGACCCTGAGTCCCAGTTCGTGGCGGCCCTCCGTGTTACGCCGGATTGGGTTCTTCCGTATCTGGCATATCTTGCCCGAGGAGAGTTACCTTCGGATGAAGTGTTGGCTCGCCAAATTGTTCGTAGAAGCAAATCCATGGTCATCATCAATGGCGAATTATATAAGCGAAGCACTTTTGGGGTATTCCAACGATGCGTTTATTCCGAAGAAGGATGCGTGATTCTGAACGACATCCATGCCGGAGATTGTGGGCATCATGCCGGGTCACGCTCCCTGGTTTCGAAGGCGTTCCGTCACGGTTTCTTTTGGTTGACGGCTCATGCAGATGCAGAAGAGATAGTTCGTCGATGTGATGGTTGCCAGCGTTACGGACGACATGCTCATGTGCTGGCTCAAGAACTAAGGATGATACCTATTACTTGGCCTTTCGCGGTCTGGGGGCTAGACATGGTTGGCCCCTTTAGGATGTCGTCCAACAAAAAAACTCATCTGCTGGTGGCGGTTCATAAATCTACCAAGTGGGTCGAAGCAGAACCTGTTGGTGCTTGTGATACGGAGACATCGGTCAAGTTCTTGAAAAAATTGATCTTTCGGTTCGGATATCCACATAGAATTATTACTGATAATGGTACTAATCTATCACAAGGTGTGATGCAGGAGTTTTGCCATCGTGAGCACATCTGGCTTGATGTCTCTCCAGTGGCTCATCCACAATCTAATGGGCAGGCCGAACGGGCGAATCAGGAAGTATTGCGAGGAATCAAACCCCGACTTATGGTTCCCCTGGAACGCACCCCAGGGTATTGGGTTGAGGAGTTGCCTTCAGTACTATGGAGCATCCGGACCACCCCGAACCGTTCTACGGGTTTTACTCCCTTTTTCCTGGTATACGGAGCAGAAGTTGTTCTTACCACTGACATTAGGCATGACTCGCCCAGAGTTGCTGCTTATGTGGAACAGGACAACGAGTTGGCGCTTGATTCTTTGGACGCTTTAGAGGAAGCATGCGATTTGGTTGCCGCCCGAGCGGCAATTTATCAGCAGAACTTGTGGCGTTACCACAGCAGCCGGGTCAAGAGCCATACTTTTCAGGAGGGCGACTTAGTGCTTCGATTGATCCAAGATCGCACTGGCATGCATAAGTTATCACCACCATGGGAAGGACAGTTCGTCGTCAGCAAAAGCCTTCACAACGGGTCATACTATCTGGTGGATCTTCGGCCTGATCGGCCAACCACGGAGGCTGAGTCAACTCGCCCCTGGAACATAGCCCACTTGCGGCCTTATTACACTTGAGCTATTAGCTCTGCTTTTTGTAAGTTTTTCATTTTTATGAAGCAATAAAATTTATGCCCACAAGCTCGGGGGCTTTCCTGCTATTTCATCTTATTGAAAGTATGGATCTTTTATTTTGCTCTTCAACAAGTCGCCCAAGCATGGACGCTATCCATACCAGAGAGCATAAGTCGCCATGATGCACTTATTACAAAACTGGGTATCGATAAACCAAAGAGGATCGAAGTCACTACAAGCGCGCGATTCAAACATCGGCGCCTTATATGATTCTGTGGATTAGGCCGGCTTACTTGGGGGCAATTTGTTCTCAAGTCGTTTTGTGGTAATAGCGTATACGCTTCTACAATCCTATGACCGGTCTTTCCCCTAATCATAGGTCACTTGGGGGCTTCCTCTCACTGAGATCAGCCTTACTACCCATTTGACCTGCGAAAAATTACCGCATTACAAATGGTTATACTCGACTGTGTGTTGGCCGAATCGCCATATGGAGCCATGAACTCTTGGCGAGTTACTCCGCTTTATGGACCCTGAACTCGCCTTGGTTAAAACATGTCTGGTACCGGCTAGCGCCCCACATGGAAAATAGAGAAACCATTGGTTCACTGAACCTGCTTCACTGAAGCTTGACTCGTGCCTGATCAGCCGGTCTAAATAATTGAGCTTTTAATACAAAAAGTCTCCCTCGGGTAGCACTTGAGTTTATATAACTCGTCCTATCCTGTCGCGACTTGAATGAGCCGATGAAATTCTTATTTTTTTCACCTTCCTGGCACTGGCACAAGGTTTTTCAAATTTTTTCGACTCACCTTAACATCTTAAGTCGGTTATTATTTATTATCATCCATTACTCACTGAGGTGGTTTGATGTATGTTTTTAAGCCTAACAGGTTGATGATCAAAATCATTATTTCCATGATGGGTCAAGCATCATAAAACGCCCTAAGGGCGGGTCAAGCATCATAAGACGCCCTGAGGGCGGGTCAAGTATCATAAGGCACCCTGAGGGCGACACAAGGGTTTTTAAGAAATCACAGAAGAGGGTTGTTTTCTATGAATGACTTATTACATGGCTCTGATGGCCAAATCCATGAAGGATTACTCTGCTGATGTCCTCGGGTCAGCCTGCTTTGAGCTCTGACCGACTTCAATTTGCAAGTCGCCCAATACCCAATTACACTTGGATAAGGCGGCAAATTCATCTTCATCGTTCAGAACTGATGAGAGATCCACCTCCAAATCAAAAGGGTTCTTGGGTCGACACGGAGTCAAGCTCGTTGTCACAAAGGTTGGCGGATTAACTTTCTTATTCTTATCATCATAGGCGGCTTGATACTTTGATAAATCCAAGCTTGCTGCAAGCTGAGTCGCCGCCAAGCGGGATTCTTTGACAACGCACTGGTAATCTGCTTGAGCAAATTCTAACCCGTCGTCCTTGAGCTGGGGAAAACCTGCTGCTACTTCTTCGGGTTTAGTTCTGGAGCATAAGCCAAGTACCGACTCAACGTAGTCAGTACCCCTTTTTGGGCAGCTGACCGGGTTAGCTCACCGATCTGAGGCGGAAGGGTAGATAAGCATCCAAGCATCTTTTTTATTGACGTTATGGGTTCCTTGGCACCCATCACTGCTTTCACGGTCAGCACGCTGCCGGTATACAGTTGCTCTGTTAAAGTGTAAATCCCCTTCAGCATCAGGACGCAGTCATTCTGAAGGTTGGCGGCTCTCGGACCTATATAAGGGATAATGATGGTCAGTAACTTCTTCATACTAAGTTATTTATTTACAAAATGCAAGGTCAGGGTCTTGTTTCTTACCAAAGATAGGTTGTGCCATGTTGGAGATATGTTGCTTTAAGCCGGCCAACTCTTGTTGCACGGTTTCCAATTTCGCTTCACCTTTTTCCGCTCGCTTTACCACGGCGTGTTGATCAGCTTGAGCCTTTTTGAGGGCGGCTTTCAGCTTCTCCAACTCAGATAAGATTATTTGATGTTTTTCTTCTGATTTTGCCCGTGCATCTTGCTGATCGGCTAAATTTTTCTTTAAGTCGCCAAATGCCGACTCAGCTTGGGCAAGAGATTCCTCTCAAAATATATTATCAAGGGGCAAGTCTCAGAATTATTGCAAGCAACATCTCTGACACTTGGGAGCTAACGTATAATTTTTTAGACAAAATTATACAGTATCAAGACCCGGCTCATCTTTCAACAAGATGACCCGGCCCTTGGAGGTTACAGGTCGAAAGATTTTTTCTAATGACAAGACCCGGTTCATCTTTTTACAGATGACCCGACCCTTGGGGGTTACAGGTCGAAAGATTTCCTCTACTATCAAGACCTGGTTCATCTTTTTACAAATGACCCGGCCCTTGGGGTTACAGGTCGAAAGATTTCTTCTACTATCAAGACCCGGTTCATCTTTTTACAGATGACCCGGCCCTTGGGGGTTACAGGTCAAAAGATTTCTTCTACTATCAAGACCCGATTCATCTTTTTACAGATGACCCGGCCCTTGGGGGTTACAGGTCGAAAGATTTCTTCTATTACCAAAACCCGGCTCATCTTTTCACAGATGACCCGGCCCTTGGGGGTTAATGAGGATAATATAGTATGCAGTAAGGCGTACCTCATGTGTGTTCTTCATCATAAGGAGCAGAGTTTTTTCCATTTCATAACTCTCCTCCAGGCTTCTTGCAAAGCCAGAGCAAAGTTCTTTAAATTCAAGATTTTCATATTGGGATAGCTTAGCCTTGGAAATTTCATGTTCAATAGAAGGTTGAGCTGATGATGATACGTGCTTCGACAAAACTGCTGAAGCCGGCTTAGAAAAGCGAGTGCTAGTCATGATCACAACATGTGGGTCTTCTACCGTTTTCAACGGACTCGGCGGATTAGGCGTTTCCATGCCTTCCTTGGGTGAATTCGGGATATCCACTTGATCTTCAAATTTATCCTTGGTCGGGTTATCCTGAATCGGCGCCGGTTTTTCAATAGGCTCAGGAGCTGTAGTGGAATTTGACCCGCCAGTTTTCCTCTTCTTCGCTTGTGCCCTAAAAGAAAAGGGGGGTGTGCTTAAAAACAGACATTATCATCATCAGGATGATGTAAGTATTATAAGAACTTACCCTGGAACGCGGATCATCGGCGGAAGGGCCGACATCACTGAGTCGCCTGACGAAGGAGGAGAATTCTGCAAAAATGACACCTCAAGATGTGAGCTAGTTATAAATATGATCCAAAAGTAAACGAAAGGAGATGCTACTAAAAGGATACCTCATTTTGCCTCTTCTTAGTTTTCGTTGGTAACCCGGACACCAAGTCTCCAGAATGACTCTGAGTTTTCCGATTGGAAGCATATTGCGTTTTCTTCAAAAGGAAATTAGGATCCAAACAAGCATTTGGGTGAGACATGGGAAGTTTCCCACAAATCCGCTTGGCCGGCTTAGGCGAAGGACAAGATGAGTCGGAGGAAACAGAAACTACCTCTACAGAGTCTTCCTGGCTTTCGTTGTCCTCATTCTACACAAGGGATATGGAGGTGTAAACACAAAACTATAGCAATGAATGGCGAGTCAAAGAAGATAGAATTCTACCTCTGAAAGTACGTCGCCGACTTGGGATTCGTCTGCGTCAGACGGCTCAGTAACAGCGGCTTTGCCTTTGCCCTTGGATTTCTTCTTTGGGGGCGGCTTGGCTTGCTTCAGGGCCATCTTTTTTCGCCTCTTGGACTAGAATTTGTCGCCTTTCTGAAATGGCATTTCTATTATGAGAATCATAATTCAAGTAAGTCGGAAGGAATAAAGTAAAGGCGGGTTAAGTTATTTACCTTTGGCGCCGGGTTGATCTTGCAGAATGGTTTAAGACCTATTTGGCCACACTTGGATACGATGTCGTTTTCTGTCAACTTCTTGATGATGGATACGATGTCGTTTTCTGTCAATGTTGTACGAAAGTAGCACTAGGGATGGTCCAAGGTGCTATCAAACTCACACATTAGGCCATCCCGGCGACTTAAGGGGAGGATGCGCCATTCAACCCAGCAGCGGATCAAATCGATCCCAGTAAGACTGTTGTTTGTCAGAGATCATAACTCGGATAGTACTCGGATAAAATCTAACTCCTCTTCTTTAGTGAGCTGTTCTGGGAGTTTGAAGTTTGTCGAAAGGCGTTCCTCCCTATAGCCAAGGAGCTTATTCTCACCCTGGGGAGAAGTTTCCTAGCAATAAAACCAAGACTCGCCCCAGCCTTTGGGATGACTTGGCATGGCGAGTGATGGGAATGGACTGTCCCTGCGGCGTTGAACGTTGACGCCTCCAAGTTCCAAGCTAGGGCCATTGGAAAATTATGTCTGGCGATTCAAATGAAAGAAATACCAGAACAAAGGAACTGAAGGTTCCATCCGCAAGTAGGCTTCACAGAACACTTGGAACTGACATAAATTGCTAATCGAGTTAGGTCCTAAGTCTTGAAGGCGGACATTCATGAAGGTCATGACGTCTCTGAGGAATTTTGACCCTGGCGTCTTAAATCCCCGTTCGAGGTGCTCAGCAAAAACAACTATTTCCCCTTCCTTCGGGTTGGGAATGTCTTCTCCAAACCCGGAACGCCATCCGATGACCTCTTTCGGGTCAAGATTTCCCGTCTTCACACAGTCGTTGAGAAAAGCTTCATCAACTTTGGTCGGGAGCCAATCGGCTTTGAAAATGGTACCAATGCTACAAAGGGAGAGATTACGGGTAAATTAACTCGCCGAGCGCTTACTAAGTGGTTAAAAGATCAATTGACTCGTCGAACATTTGTCAGGCGACCAAAGGAGTTTGTTGACTCACCAACAAAGGGCCGAGTCAGAATACCAGGGCGATTTATGAATTTCCTATTTCTTAAAGAGAGATGGCTTAGAGCTTCAGAGATGTTCGCTAAAATGGTGAAGTATGGATCTACAAACAGGTTTTATATGGCAGGAAGTAACATATAGATCTACAGACCAGGCAAAAATGAATGAAAAAAGCCTGGATAAAGGAAAACAGCCTATGGCTAGGGTGAGAACAGTGAAGCTGATTTGACGAAAACCTTTCTAGATCTTCAAACCGAAGCTAGTCAACTAAGAGTATGGTTGATGCTACTGTGCCTAATGTTATCATCATGAACTAACCAGCGATTATGGAGGCATTCAAGGTGTTCTAAGAAACCGGTGGGCATGAACTTCTAGGAACTAAGATTTGCCTCTAATGGCGAAGGACTGACCTGGTGATGGCCACCGAGGAAGATCCGCGGCGAGTGTTGTGCGTTTAGCGGGCGTCGGGATGCGTCGGATACGGCGGCCGGAGACGAAGGTCTTCGGGCGGCGACGAAGCTCTCGGTACAGTCGCGAGGAAGAAGGGGACGACAAGATGGGTAGGTGGAAATGTGCCCTGTCCCTTCCCCCAGCCTATTTATTAGGTCAGGCGCTGGAATCAAGGCGCCACACGCGGGAACCGCCAATGGGATAAAGATTCTCTATGATGGCGCCCAAAATTTTCGGATATCTGTGCCGAAGGATCCGATGGGGATTGCGTCATTATCTATTCCGAGATTAAAGGGATAAGTTGATACAACAAGAAGAGGTTCGGCGACTTAGGTATGTTTGCAAGAGATGGTGGTTCAAGTGTATTATGCATAAAAGGAGCAGACTGTGTCACCCCTAACTAGGTAAGAATATTGGCATGAACAGGTTCAAGTCAATCTGGGGCCTAATGTTGGGGATATTATCTGCGGTGTGACCCGCCCTAGTTGGGCCGGGTCACCAAGTGGGCGACTCGTCCTTTGGCGGTTCAAGCTTTGGTACAGAAGGCCCAAGAGCTGGATGGCGGTTAAAGATCCTCGTGGAGAACCAATTGTCGGGGAGTATTCTAGTCTTGGAAAGTACGGCGACTTAGAGATAGAAAGAATCACGACTTCTGCGAGGGCAAGGACTCTTGTAAACCCTAAGGGCTCGACATATATATAAAGGCGAGTCCCAGGGAAGGAGGGGCAGGTTAGAAATCATCGAGTGCGAGGTCGGGTGAGTTACGCCGTCCTTGTAATCGAAACACTATCAATACAACACCAGCACGACGTAGGCTTTTACCTCCTCACGAGGGGCCGAACCTGGGTAAATCTCTGTCTCGCTCCCGATCAACCCCTATGAGTTGTGCCGGTTGTGTTTTTAGGGAACGAACTGTAGAACAAGCTGAGACTCTACTGAATAACAACTTGATCAACGATAATGCTTGGACCATTCCCGAACCACCTCCTAAGCCAACTCCGAAGAAAAGTGGTATTCTATTCCTCAGTCCCGAAGATATGCAAGAAGCCAAGAAATCTATGCAAGAGAAAGGCATTAGATCTGAAGATGTAAAAAATCTACCACCTATCGAAGAGATCCATGGTCTCGATAACCCGATACACGTAGTAGAAGTGAATTCTCTGCGTAGGTTTGATGAGAGTGATATTCCTTTTGACAAACCTGCTAGCCTATGCTTTGATGAATTTGACAACTTTGTTGCCAAACAACAGAGTGTCAATGATTATGTTAGCAGACATTTGGAACAAACACTCGTATGCTTACCCATTTAAGTACTTGTGTAGACAGAAATGTCAATGATCTGAAGCTTCTGAGTAAACATGCCTCTATGATTACTACTCAGGTAGAACAAGTACTTAAAGCTCAGAATGACCTGCTCAATGAATTAAATGACAGCTCTGTCAGAGTCATTACTAGAGGAGGCAAAATGACTCAGGAACCTTTGTATCCAGAAGGTCATCCTAAGAGAATCGATAAAGATTCTCAAGGAATTAATGCAGATGCACCCAGTCATCCTAAGGAGAAGAAGAAGGATGACAGAAACCTGCATGTTAGTTCACCAAATACTGTCACACCTGAAGAACCAAATGATATTTCTGCGTCTGATGCAGAAACACAATCTGGTGATGAACATGAACCTGGTGACAATATGGATAGCGATGCTCATAATGATGCTCAACCTAGCAATGATGAGGATGTGGCGATTGAACCTACGGTTAATCCTGATAACCCACAACCTAAGAGATACGATAAGAATGATTTCACTGCTAGGAAGCATGGTAGAGAAAGGGAGCCATGGGTTCAGAGATCTATGCCCTTTCCTCCTAAGCCATCCAAGAAAAAGGATGATGAGGATTTTGAGCGCTTCGTTGAGATGATAAGACCCATCTTTATGTAGATGCGGTTAACTGATGTGCTCAAGATGTCTCCGTATGCCAAGTACATGAAGGATATCGTGACTATTAAACGGAAGATACCAGATCTTGAGATCTCCACCATGCTTGCCAATTACACTTTCAAAGGTGGAACTTCTAAGAAACTTGGTGATCCCAGAGTGCCCACTATACCTTGCTCCATTAAAGGAAACTACGTAAGAACTGCCTTATGTGACCTTGGGGCCGGTGTTAGTGTTATGCCACTCTCTCTTTATCGTAGACTTGAATTGGATAAGTTGACACCTACTGAAATTTCTCTGCAAATGGCTGACAAATCAACTCCTTTCCCTATCGGCATTTGCGAGGATGTGCCTGTTGTGGTCGCTAACACCACTATCTTAACAGACTTTGTTATCTTGGATATTCCCGAGGACGATGCCATGGCTGTCATCCTCGGAAGACCCTTTTTAAACACTACAGGGGCTGTTATAGATTGCAACAAAGGCAATGTCACTTTCCATGTCAACGGTAATGAGCACACAGTGCACTTTCTGAAGAAATGATATCAAGTACATTGCATCAATGCTATCGAAAAGACTTCATCGATTCTTATTGGGAGCTTTGAATGCCCTATTCCTCGTGTCAAGATGAAGTATGATTTGCTTGTTGGGGAGATACATATCCCCATTGAGGTGACTTAGTGGCTATTTGAAAATTCTCCATTCTCTTTTGCGATTCGAGAAGGTTTTTGTCATGAGGACTTGATCAACCCCATTGACGGATTTCTTTCGATGACCATGAAATGGATGAATCAAAGAGTCACCTACCTCTGCTTTGAGCTTTCATTTTCTGTTGAAGAAAAATGATAGATTTAGTTTAGCTTTTCCTGTTTTCTGTTTTAGCGTCCCGGAGAAAAATACCTCGAAAATAAAAGTTCTCTGATGGTCCTGAAAATTTAGTATGATTTTTTCTGGAATATTTGAAAAATACTGGGCCTGAGAGCTGGCCCGGGGGTCTGACCAGTGGGCCACAAGCCCTGACACCACCACCCCCTGGTGGCGGCTAGCAAGCTTATGGGGCCCACAAGGACCCCTCCACTCATTCCAGCTCCCATCCTCTTCTTCCACCTCCAGAAAAAAATTGTTTCGCGGCTCAAACCCGTGTTCTTGCTCATTTGGTTGTGATTTTCGATCTCCTTGCTCAAAGCACCATTCTCTGAACCGTTTTGGGGGAAATTACTCCTTGGTAAGTGACTCCTCCATTGGTCCAATGAGTTTTTGCTATAGTGCTTTATCCTTCGCGTATTCTTGCTACCTAGAAATGTTGATTTAGCTGGTCCCAAGTAGTTTTAGCGCATGATACGGTCTCTAGACACTAGTAGGAGTAGTTGCTACAAGGTGTGGTTGGCCTTCATTCACTTTTCTCTTGAACTTCAAAAATTTCAGCAAAAGGAAATTATATTCAGGAGGAAGTTTCATGGTGGTTCCTCAAGTTAGAAGGGTCCCCGTCTTTCTTTTCGGGAGCCCGAACCTTTTCAACTAAGGGACGTGCCGGTACAACCATGTGAACGGCCTTCCGATGAGTTCATGATCGAAGCAGGTTTCAAGGATGAGTTTGATACACTTGTCCGCAATGCCGGGTTAGAAGAATTCCTCTCAGATAAATGTGAATAGTATGTTATGCTCACTGCCTCTTTCGTGCGTAGACTTAAATTTTCAGTTGGTCGTGACACATCCATACTGTTTGATCTGTATGATAAATCCTACGCCATGGATTTGGAGGATTTCAATAGGATTTGCAAGATACCCGATGGGTGTAGTATTAATGATCCTTCTAAGTCTTCGGTCAGAGACTTTGTCTCTAGTATAACTGTTGGAGAAACCCGAGATATCACGCAAGCCACCATAGGAAGCATCCATTTCCCTGCCTTGAACTACTTTGCCCTCTTCATAGGTAGGTGCATTAACGACAAGGGTGCACATTGTCACCTATGCGCTTCTGACCTTAGTATCCTTAAGAGCGCACTAACAGGTGACAGGAGCTTCAATATGGGAGCTATAATAGCAAGGAGGCTGAACAATAATGCCAGTGAGGGGGATTTCTTTGGTGGAATTTATGCCACACGCTTAGCAAATTTTCTTGGAGTATCCATACGTTCAGAAGACCCTCCTCTCCGTACAGCCTACGTTGATCGTGCCGCTCTAACACGCTACCAGTTCCTCGAGAGAGATCATGGATCCCTCCTATACCGCTCAGTGTGTTTTCCATATTACCCTTCCTGCTCCTGCTTTCTTTGACTTTCAGGTAAAACGAAGATACTACATAACCATAGGAGAGGCACAGGAGTATGAGAGGGAGGCGACGGTTGCTCGACTACGTGAGGCAGCTATTCAGGCACTGGCTGCAGCACTCCCGTATAACACCCATTATGATTTTGGGTTTTGCCAGGACCATCCATGGGAGTAGACCAAGCTAGGCCAAAAGCCTAAGCTTGGGGGAGTACGTGTTCTCACCGACTTTACATTCATGCTTATGCTTTCACTTTGCTAGTCGGAGTTTACACTTTGCCACTGTATTATCCATGCTAGTTTATTTTTCGTTTTCTTGTTTTGTGTCCTTTTGAGAAAACCCAAAAAGATTTTCCTTTCTTCTTTTGCTTGTTGGGAGTTTTCTCGTGTAAATAGTGTTCTTTTTCTTTGGGTCAAGGTAGAAGATATTGGTTACAATGTTTAGTGGTTCTTGCATGCATACCTGTTTAGCTTTCAAAGAGCCATATTGCTTTGTCTTCTCCTTTGTGTTTGCCTGCAGATTTCAGCTTAGTCCATTGCACGAGCACTCTTATTATTGTTCACATCGTTCGATCGTGCAAATGAAAGGCAATAATGATGATATATGATGAAGTGACTGAGACTGGAAAAGTTGGTATGAACTCTATCTATTTTGTTTTTGTAAATATGACTAGCTTGATATGCCTGATTCAGCTTTGCTGTGAGAGAACCATGTTTGCAATGACAATTTAGAGATCATAGTTTCTGATGCCATGTTTATTTAGCTAGGAGCTTATAATGGTTTGTCTTGAATGCCAACATAGATTTTGAGATGACTATGATGTAGTATGATAGGATGGTATTCTCCTTTGATTGATTCAAGTGGCTTGACTTGGCGCATGTTCATGCACGTGGTTGAAACAAAATCAACATAGCCTCTATGATGTTCGTGTTCATGGTGATTTATATCTTGTTCATCCTTGCATTCAATGTTAGTCAAACTCATTGCATATTGATGACTGTTGTCGCTCTCTAGTTGGTCGCTTCCCAGTCTTTTGCTAGCCTTCACTTGTACTAAGCGAAATACTGATTGTGCATCCACCTCCATAAACCCAAAAGTTTTTCCATGAGAGTCCACATACCTACCTATTTGCGGTATCTACCTACCGTTCCAAGTAAATTTGCATGTGCCACTCTCTAAACCTTCAAGAAATAATCTGTTTTGCATGCCCGAACCGCTCATGTGGTGACAGGGGGCTATTGGTATCTTCCATGTTAGGAGTGTTATCCTCGACATGTGTTTATTCACTGTCATTCACGAGAAAGGGGCCGGTAATTGGAATGCCCAGTTCCACGCTTAAATCGAAAACATAACTGTAAAACAGGACTCCCCCCAGGTTGATGTTAGTATGGACGGTACCCGAGGATTCGGCTAGCCGTGGAGTGTAATTGATTGGTGGTGGGGGAGTTAAAACTTTACTTTTCCGTTTGGGAACCGCCTATAGCATGAGTAGCATGGAAGATATTGAGAACTCTTGGTCATTGCGTTGACAATGAAAGCATGCCACCCAAAATTATTATCTTTGTTTTCAAAGCTTGAGCTCTAGCACCTCTACAAATCAAGCTTCCCTCTGCAAAGGGCCTGTCAATTTATTTTCCTGTTGAGTCATCCTCTTCTTTTATAAGCACCAATTAGAGAGCACCTCTGTCATTTTTATGCTTTGCTTTTGATTGATATTGAGTATGACTATGACTGGATCTTCGTTGCTATGAATTACAATTTTTAGTCAGCCCTTGATCTTTGAAAGTGATCTGCATTTATGTTTTGCGGTCTCAGAAAGAGCTAGCGAGATACCACCTATTCATATTGCTTCATGCTTGTTTTGATTGAAGTGTTGGTATTTGAAACTCATTATTATTTGCTCGTTAGCTGATTATGCCATTGATATTAGTTTACCGTGAGACCTTTGTGCCACTTGTGTATATGGTTAACATGTGATCTTGCTGAAATTCTGGTTATGAGTTAGACATAGTTGCAAGAACAAGATCAAACAGAGTTTGTCAAAGTTTTTCTTTCTCTCTCAGTTTGTCAACTGAGTTGCTTGAGGACAAGCAAGGTTTTAAGCTTGGGGGAGTTGATACGTCTCCATCGTATCTACTTTTCCAAACTCTTTTGCCCTTGTTTTGGATTCTAATTTGCATGATTTGAATGGAACTAACCTGGACTAACGCTGTTTTCAGCAGAATTGCCTTGGTGTTGTTTTTGTGCAGAAATCAAAGTTCTCCAAACGTCCTGAAAATTTACGGAGATTATTTTTGGAAAATATGAAAAATACCTGCGCAAAGATCCACCTGAGGGGTGGGCCAGTGGGCCACAAGCCATGTAGCCGCCACCCCCTGGGCCCACGTGGCTCTGCCGCCCCCAATCTCAACTCTATAAGTTCACTTTCGTCCCAGAAAAAATAAGAGAGAATATTTCGTCGCGTTTGCGATACGGAGGCGCCGCCACATCCTGTTCTTCATCTGGAGGGCAGATCTGGAGTCCGTTTTGGGCTCCGGAGAGGGGAAATCGTCGCCATCGTCATCATCAACCTTCTTCCCTCTCCAATTCCATGAAGCTCTTCGTCGTTCGTGGGTAATCTATTCGTAGGCTCGCTGGGCGGTGATGAGTAGGATGAGATCTATCATGTAATCGAGTTAGTTTTGATGGGGATTGATCCCTAGTATCCACTATGTTCTGAGATTGATGTTGCTACTACTTTTCCATGCTTAATGCTTGTCACTAGGGCCCGAGTGCCATGATTTCAGATGTGAAATTATTATGTTGTCACCAATATATGTGTGTTTTAGATCCGATGTTGCAAGTTGTAGTTACCTACTATGTGTTATGATCCGGCAACTCCGGAGTGACAATAACCGGAACCACACCCGGTGATGACCATAGTTTGAGGAGTTCATGTGTTCACCAAGTGCTAATGCGTTGGTCCGGTTCTTTATTAAAAGGAGAACCTTAATATCCAGTAGGTTCCTTTTGGACCCCGCTGCCACGGGAGGGATGGACAATAGATGTCATGCAAGTTCTTTTCCCTAAGCACGTATGACGACACACGGAATGCATGCCTACATCACATTGACGAACGGGAGCTAGCCACATATCTCTCCGTGTTATAACTGTTGCATGATGAATATCATCCAAACAAATCACCGACCCATTGCCTACGAGTTTGTCCCACTCCTGCTGTTACTACTATTGCTGCTGCTGTTACTTGTGTTGCTCTGCTGCTACTGCTGTTCCTACTGTTGCTGCTGCTGTTACTTGTCTTGTTGTTACTTGCTACTATTGCTACTTGCTACTGCTGTCACTACCGTTGTTCCTTGCCACAACTATTACTCGTTACTTTGCTGCTACTACTTTGCTTGCAGATACTAATCTTTCAGGTGTGGTTGAATCTGACACATTTAGTTGCTAATACTTGAGAGTATCCTCTCACCTCCTGTTGGCGAATCAACAAATTTGGATTGAATACTCTACCCTCAAAAACTACTGCGAACCCACGCGCTGGTGGGCCATCAACAACATTCTTCTAGTTTCGTTGCCGGGGAGTGCTAGAAGCATTCTTCTGGTGCCGTTGCAGGGGAAGGTCTGTTGTTACAGAATAAGCATTCGTCAAACTATTGCCAGAGAGTGCCAGTCATTGCATCATATACAACTCTTCCTTAAGGAAACCGTTAAGGAACGCCGTTTTGACATCCATCTGCCACATTTCATAATCAAAAAATGCAGCTATTGCTAACATGATTCGGACGGACTTAAGCATCGCTACGGGTGAGAATGTCTCATCATAGTCAACCCCTTGAACTTGTGAAAAACCCTTTGCCACAAGTCGAGCTTTATAAACGGTCACATTATCGTCAGCGTCCATCTTCTTCTTAAAGATCCATTTGTTCTGAATAGCCTTGCGGCCTTCAGGTAGTACTTCCAAAGTCCACACTTTGTTTTCATACATAGATCATATCTCGGACTTCATTGCCTCTAGCCATTTGTTGGAATCCGGGCCCACCATTGCTTCTTTATAATTCGGAGGCTCATTGTTGTCTAACATAATTGATAAGACGTGATTACCGTATCACTCTAGAGTAGTACGCGGTCTCGTCGACCTGCGAGGTTCGACGGGAACTTGATCCGGAGTTTCATGATCATCATCATTAACTTCCTCCTCAACAAGCGTCGCAAAGAGAGGGGTTTCCCCTTGCCCTGCGCCACCATCTAGAGGGATGAGAGGTTCGACAACCTCATCAAGTTCTATCTTCCTCCCACTCAACTCTCTCGAGAGAAACTCCTTCTCGAGAAAAGCTACGTTCTTAGCAACAAACACTTTGCCCTCGGATTTTAGATAGAAGGTATACCCAACTGTCTCTTTTGGGTAACCTATGAAGACACACTTTTCCGCTTTGGGTTCAAGATTTCAGGCTGAAGCTTGTTGACATAAGCATCACATCCCCAAACTTTAAGAAACGACAACTTTGGTCTTTTGCCATACCATAGTTCGTATGGTGTCGTCTCAACGGATTTTGATGGTGCCCTATTTAAAGTGAATACAACTGTTTCTAATGCATAACCCCAAAACGATAACGCCAAATCGGTAAGAGACATCATAGATCACACCATCTCTAATAAAGTACGATTACGACGTTCGGACACACCATTACGCCGTGGTGTTTCAGGTGGTGTCAACTGTGAAACAATTCCACAGTGTCTTAAGTGAGCCCCAAACTCGAAACTCAGATATTCACCCCCACGATCAGACCATAGGAACTTGAACTTCTTGTTATGATGATTTTCAACTTCGCTCTGAAATTGCTTGAACTTTTCAAATGTTTCAGACTTGTGCTTCATCAAGTAGACATAACCATATCTACTCAAATCGTCAGTGAATGTGAGAAAATAACGATATCCGCCGCGTGCCTCTACACTCATCGGACCACACACATCGGTATGTATGATTTCCAACAAGTCACTTGCACGCTCCATTGTTCCGGAGAACGGAGTTTTAGTCATCTTGCCCATGAGGCATGGTTCGCACGCGTCAAGTGAATCAAAGTCAAGTGACTCCAGAAGTCCATCGGTATGGAGTTTCTTCATGTGCTTTACACCAATATGACCTAAGCGGTAGTGCCATAAAAACATGGCGCTATCATTGTTAACTCTAAGTCTTTTGGTCTCAATGTTATGTATATGTGTATTATCACTATCAAGATTCAATATGAACAATCCTCTCACATTGGGTGCATGACCATAAAAGATATTACTCATAGAAATAGAATAACCATTATTCTCTGACTTAAACGAGTGACCGTCTCGCAATAAACAAGATCTAGATATAATGTTCATGCTTAACGCAGGCACTAAATCACAATTATTTAAGTTTATAACTAATCTTGATGGTAACTGAAGTGAAACTGTGCCGACGGCGATTGAATCAACCTTGGAACCATTTCCCACGCGCCTCGTCACTTCATCCTTCGCCAGCCTTCGCTTATTCCGCAGTTCCCGTTTCAAGTTGCAAATATGAGCAACAGAACCGGTATCGAATACCCAGGCACTACTACGAGAGCTGGTTAAGTACACATCAATAACATGTATATCGAATGTACCTGATTTTTCTTCGGCCGCCTTCTTATCAGTCAGATACTTGGGGCAGTTGCGCTTCCAATGACCCATACTCTTGCAATAATAGCACTCCGTTTCAGCCTTAGGTCCAGCTTTGGGTGTCTTCGTCGGATTGGCAACAAGCTTGCCGCTCTTCTTCGAATTACCCTCACGACAAGAAATCTGTTAATCCATGACGGATTTGTGGTGACGTTCTCGAAAACCATCACAGAAATCGTCATGGATCAACAAGATGTAGATGAGCCCAAAACGATAGCCCCTTAATGACGGACATTGAGGGACCGTCACAGAAACCGTCGTGAATCGACCAGTTACACCCTCTCTTTCTTTCTTTGTATGCCATCCGAACCGTCATGGATGGCTTTTGCTGATGTGTCAGGTGTGCCCCATTATTTGATCCACTTATCAGCCACTCAATCAATGGTTTATAGAAACTGGGAAAGAAAAGGATGCATGTGAAGTTTGAGAGAGTGCGCGGAGATGCAAAATTTTAAGTGGCTAACGCGGCAGGGTCGAAATTTTTGAAGCCAGCCTATTTAACTCAAGAGTCCACCCACACACACACCTAACCCTAATTCCCCATTCTCCTCCCGTTCTCTCAGCCGCCACCATTCCACCAATCTTCCTCCGCCCGCTCCACGCCGGCACCGCAATAGAAAAGGCCTTACCTCTTCTGATCCATCGATCCCCTCTCTTTTCCCCTCCATATGCGTCGGCCCCCTCCCCATCTTTCCCACCGCCACGACCACCAGCCCAGCCCGTAACCCCACCCCAGTCCAGATCACGCCCTCGAGCCGCGGTGATAGTGGTGGCGGCAGGTCCGATTGCTGCGGTTGGGCGATAGTAGATGCCGTCCATTACCTCCCGATGCAGATCAATCCACCTTCCTGGGTTGCAGTCGAGCAGCGCACGTGCCGCGGCTATCCCCAAGATGCGCTGTCGATCTCAACCAGATCGACACTGACGAGAAAGCCAAGGTGGCGGTAGCGGCACCGAGCTCGTCGTTCTCTCTCACCTAATTTGGAAGACTGTCGTGCGACAGCCACGAATCCATCTTCAATCAGCGGCGAGCTATGGTGAGATACATGTGACGCTGATGTAATCTGTGTACAGGGGTGCCGGCTTAACGGAGCTGACCACCGGCGCGACGGAGCTGGCCACCGGTTTTTGCGTGCCCCGCTGCCGCGACGGGTGCTGCCTCCTTAGCTTTGCTAGGGGCCTCCTGCACTGCACTTATGTGCTGCTCCCCGTCATCATCTTTGTGGTTGGGTTCCTCCCGTGTAATTTGTGATCTTACCCACTGCAGGATTAGTTGATTGGTCGGCGATTCACTTGTTTTCTGTCAAATTTCGTTTGACGCTAGTGGTTATCTGTTTAGTTATTTCTGGGTACATGTGCACTAGATAGGTTGTGTTTCTTGGTACTCTAGAACTTGAAGATATGTCGTGTTAGCGAATGTATTTGTTCTGGTATTGTCCTCAGTCTGCAAAGAAATAAATCTTTATCATTTTTTGTCCATGTGTCCCATGCATCCAATCTTCCTCGCATACTAGGGGTGGTTAGTCAATGTAAATTTCATATATGTTTGTGCTTCGATTCAGATTGTTTAGAATATATTAATTGTTTTGGTGTTTGTTTTGAGTGCATTAAAATTGACCTGATATTGAATTCAGATTGTTTGAGTAACATATTATTTGGCCTGGTAATTATATTCAGATCTCATATGTAGATGTGTTCAGTAATGCTACTGATCCAAGGGATGGCTGAACGAGCAATCACTGCTCTTATGCATGTGAATTTTTACCTATGCCATGGTTAGTAATGTTCCTCATGGGTTCTGGTCTCGTGTAGCCTATTGTCATTTTGTCTTGCTCTTGTATGCTATTTATTCTAGTGCTTAAATGGCAACCATGTTAATCATGATTTTTTATATACTTGCATGCTTCATTGTTAATTAAGATATAAGGTGTTGCTGATTCTTCACATGTTTGACATGCCTTGAGATACACGACGTGCTCGAGAATGAGGGGCTCCTTCAGGGGCTCAAGTAGTACTCCAACTGGGCCACACTGCCGCAGCTCTATATCGACGATGAGTTTGTCCGCTGGTGCAACATCATCGTTGGTATGTATATTTGTGATTCCTGTCTTTCCTCCTCCCAATATGCGGTTTAGGAGTTCAAGACCCTCTGTTACACGCAGTACACGTGCATAGTATCGGATTATGAATCTTTTCTGTGAGAAGCTTTGTTTTGTTTAGCATCAGGGCATACCAATTCATTCATTAATCTGACATATATGTTCAGCGTGAATTACCATCCCATAACCTGATGACAACTATTGCAAATTCTTTTCCAGATTTATTACTTATGAGTAACAAAAATTACTTGCCTGTTGTTGGTTCATGAACCCCAATTGTGCTCCAGCACTTCTGCACCACGGCTATCAAACTACAAGAATAGTATCACTAGTGCTAGAATGCATAGATACTTCATGGAACCAGCGTATCTGTATGACATCCATTTTAAAATTAGTGCATGATAAGAAATAGGAAAGCGATGTGCCAATTCCACCAAACTGTTATGGTAATTTGTTTCAAGTGAAATATAGAAAAACCAAATAAATCACATTTTGTCCTTGAACTCATTGGAGGTTTATCTCCCTAGCTTTTTGAACAACCGATTTGTTAAAGGGTAAATGATTGACCAAGACTCACACAGCTACGCACATTAATTGTTCATCTTCCACAAGGAAAATATTGGGCATGTTCGTTGTGTTTTAATTGTTTTCTTTTGTTAATCATGATATTTATGAAGCATGGAGCATGGTAATTAATATGTAATCATTATCTTACTAACATGACTTTTCCACGAAGTAATCTAATAAAAAAAAACTTAACTAAAAGCGATTGTGACGACTTGTTGCTGCAAGCATCCACATATATATTAAAAAGATGAAAATGATCACATTAATAAAAAGGATTTGTCGGAAGATTCGCTATGTAGTCCATCAAGATTATATGTTCTTCGTATAACAGAAGTATTTCATATAATAGGATAATTATAGCGCACATACCATGGTCATGGTGTTGTTCGTACAGAGATATGAGCTAACTTTCTTCAACAATTAACTTTAATTTATAATTTTCCATTAGTGAGCATGGTAATTGGAAAACACTATCTAATTAAATAATATATATTCTTTAGAACTAATTAAAGAATAGTTTGTACAGGAAACATGAGCTCATCGGGCCCATGCAGCTG
Organism: Hordeum vulgare subsp. vulgare; assembly: GCF_904849725.1. Lineage (NCBI taxonomy): Eukaryota > Viridiplantae > Streptophyta > Magnoliopsida > Poales > Poaceae > Hordeum > Hordeum vulgare. The sequence continues at coordinate 584,923,296 of NC_058520.1, read as the reverse complement.
GGGTATGCGCCATGTTGGTGCATGTATTTTTTGAGATTGTCTTAAAGTTTGTTAAGGCGCACGCAATGTTGAGCATGGGTTGAGGTGAGTTGGAGGATAAGGTTCTTCCTTCGATGAAGTCGGCGGCAATGGCTTGATCCACGTCCAGAAATGCATGGGAATGACCCCTGGTTCTCGCTCGACAAGCACTGAGTGGGCTGATGGTGGGTGCAAAATTAGCATAGGGTGTTTGTAGTTTTTATTTTCTTGTTTTTTGCTAGTCCTTGACAAATGTATTATCTGAAATGTTTGTAATATTATGTTTTTTGTTATTTTTTCTTTTATCGAATGACATAAGCATATATTTTTTGAAAACAATATATTGCCTTAAATTACTATTGATGAAAAGAAATTAGATGGCCAAAGGAAATTATATGGTTTAATTACGTGGATTGAAACCAGTGGGCCTTGTACATACCTACAATTTAATGGGCCAAAATTCCAAATATGTTGATTACTACATGGGCATTTGTCATGGATGTAGCTAAAATTTTGTGGGCCGAAATTCTTATTGGGCTGACTACTTCATGGGCTGCCACGTGAGATCCTTGTCGGATGCTGATGTGGCACACAAGTTAACGCCGTTATGAGCATGTTAGTTAGTTCCATCCATGACGGACAAGGACCGTCATGGTTCATGACAGATTAGGATGATCCGTCACGGATCATACAATGGACAAATTATGACGCGATATACATGACGGATTTCTAGTCCGTCATGTATTTCCTTCCATGACAGTTTTTCGTAGATATTTGACGGATTGCGTCTGTCATGGATTAGCCGAATTCTTGTAGTGCCTTCTTTCCTTTGCCGTTTCTCTTGAAACTAGTGGTCTTATTCACCATCAACACTTGATGCTCTTTACGGAGTTCTGACTCTGCGACTTTCAGCATCGCGAATAACTCGCCGGGTGACTTGTTCATCCCTTGCATGTTATAGTTCAACACGAAGCCCTTATAGCTTGGTGGCAGTGATTGAAGAATTCTATCAGTGATAGCCTCTTGCGGGAGTTCAATCCCCAGCTCAGCTAGATGGTTTGAGTACCCAGACATTTTGAGCACATGTTCACTGACAAACGAATTCTCCTCCATCTTGCAAGCATAGAATTTATTGGAGGTCTCATACCTCTTGATACGGGCGTTCTTCTGAAAGATAAACTTCAACTCCTGGAACATCTCATATGCTCCATGACGCTCAAAGCGACGTTGAAGTCCTGGCTCTAAGCCATACAAGACTGCACATTGAACTACTGAGTAGTCCTCCTTACGTGTTAACCAAGCGTTCTTAACATCTTGGTCAGCCGTAGCGGGTGGATGATCTCCTAGAGCAGCATTAAGGACACAATCCTTCTTCCCAGCTTGCAGGAGCAACTTAAGATTACGAGCCCAGTCTACAAAGTTGCTTCCATCATCTTTCAACTTAGCTTTCTCTAGGAACGTATTAAAATTCATGGTGACTATCGCGTGAGCCATTGATCTACAACACAAATATATTCAAAGTGGACTTAGACTATGTTCAAGATAATTAGAGTTTAACTAAATCAAATTACTTGCTAAACTCCCACTCAAAAAGTACATCTGTCTAGTCATTTGAGTGGTTCATGATCCAATTCCACTAGCTCAAGTCCGATCATCACGTGAGTTGAGGATAGTTTCAGTGGTAAGCATCCCTATGCTAATCATATCAACTATATGATTCATGATCGACCTTTTGGTCTCATGTGTTCTGAGGCCATGTCTGCACATGCTAGGATCCTCAAGCTTAACCCGAGTGTTCTGTGTGTGCAACTGTTTTGCACCCGTTGTATGTGAACGTTGAGTCTATCACACCCGATCATCACGTGGTGTCTCGAAATGACAAACTGTAGCAACGGTGCACAGTCGGGGAGAACAAAATTCCTTCTTGAAATTTTAGTGAGAGATCACGTCATAGTGCTACCGTCGTTCTAAGAAAAATAAAGTGCATAAAAGGATTAACATCACATGCAATTCATAGGTGACATGATATGGCCATCATCTCGTGCTTCTTGATCTCCATCACCAAAGCACCGGCACGATCTTCTTGTCACCGACGCCACACCATGATCTCCATCAACGTGTCACCATCAGGGTTGTCGTGTTACTCATGCTATTACTACTAAAGCTACATCCTAGCAATATAGTAAACGCATCTACAAGCACAAACATTAGTTTAAAGAAAACCCTGTGGCTCCTGTCGGTTGCCGTACCATCGACGTGCAAGTTGATATTAACTATTACAACATGATCATCTCATACATCCAATATATCACATCACATCGTCGGCCATATCACATCACAAGCATACCCTGCAAAAACAAGTTAGACGTCCTCTAATTGTTGTTGCATGTTTTACGTGGTGACCATGGGTATCAAGTAGGATCGCATCTTACTTACGCAAACACCACAACGGAGATCTATGAATTGCTATTTAACCTCATCCAAGGACCTCCTCGGTCAAATCCGATTCTACTAAAGTTGGAGAAACCGACACTCGCCAGTCGTCTTTGAGCAACGGGGTTGCTCGTAGCGATGAAACCAGTCTCTCGTAAGCATACGAATAATGTCGGTCCAAGCCGCTTCGATCCAACAATACCGCGGAATCAAGAAAAGATAAGGAGGGCAGCAAATCGCACATCACCGCCCACAAAAACTTTTGTGTTCTACTCGAGATGACATCTACGCATGAACCTAGCTCATGATGCCACTGTTGGGGAACGTGGTACGGGAAACAAAAATTTTCCTACGCACACGCAATACCTATCATGGTGATGTCCATCTATGAGAGGGGATTTCCGATCTACGTACTCTTGTAGATCGCACAACAGAAGCGTTAATAAATGCGGTTGATGTAGTGGAACGTCCTCACGTCCCTCAGTCCTCCCCGCGAACCGTCCCACGATCCGCTCCAATTTTGTGCCGAACGGACGGCACCTTCGCGTTCAGCACACGTACAACTCGACGATGATCTCGGCCTTCTTGATCCAGCAAGAGAGACGGAGAGGTAGATGAGTTCTCCGGCAGCGTGACGGCGCTCCGGAGGTTGGTGGTGATCTAATCTCAGCAGGGCTCCGTCCGAGCTCCGCAGAAACGCGATCTAGAGGAAAAACCGTGGAGGTATGTGGTCGGGCTGTCGTGGCAAAAATTGTCTCTAATCAGCCCTAATACCTCAATATATATAGGAGGGAGGGGAGGGGCATTGCCTTGAGGCTCAAGGAGCCCCAAGGGGGTCGGCCGAAGGGGGGGGAGGAGGAATCCTCCTCCAATCCTAGTCCAACTAGGATTGGAAGGTGGAGTCCTTCCCTTCCTTCCCACTTCTCCTTTTTTTTTCTCTTTGATTTTCTTTTATCCTGCGCAGGGGCCTTCTTGGGCTTTCCCACCAGCCCACTAAGGGCTGGTGCGGCACCCCTAAGGCCTATGGGCTTCCCCGGGGTGGGCTTCCACCCCCCCGGTGAACATCCGGAATCCATTCGTCACTCCCGGTACATTCACCGTAATGCCGAAAACTTTCCGGTAATCAAATGAGGTCATACTATATATCATTCTTCGTCTCCGGACCATTTCAGAAACCCTCGTGACGTCCGTGATCTCATCCGGGGCACCGAACAACATTCGGTAACCAACCATATAACTCAAATACGCATAAAACAACGTCGAACCTTAAGTGTGCAGACCCTGCGGGTTCGAGAACTATGTAGACATGACCGGAGGGACTCTTTGGTCAATATCCAATAGCGGGACCTCGATGCCCATATTGGATCCTACATATTCTACGAAGATCTTATCATTTGAACCTAAGTGCCAAGGATTCATATAATCCCGTATGTCATTCCCTTTGTCCTTCGGTATGTTACTTTCCCGAGATTCGATCATCAGTATCCGCATACCTATTTCAATCTCGTTTACCGGCAAGTCTGTTTACTCATTCCGTAATACAAGATCCCGTGACTTACACTAAGTCACATTGCTTGCAAGGCTTGTGTGTGATGTTGTATTACCGAGTGGGCCCCGAGATACCTCTCCGTCACACGGAGTGACAAATCCTAGTCTTGATCCATACTAACTCAATGGACACCTTCGGAGATACCTGTAGAGCATCCTTATAGTAAACTAGTTACGTTGCGATGTTTGATACACACAAAGCATTCCTCCGGTGTCAGTGAGTTATATGATCTCATGGTCATAGGAATAAATACTTGACACGCAGAAAACAGTAGCAACAAAATGACACGATAAACATGCTACGTCTATTAGTTTGGGTCTAGTCCATCACATGATTCACCTAATGATGTGATCCATTTATCAAGCAACAACACCTTGTACATAGTCAGAAGACCCTGACTATCCTTGATCAACTGGCTAGCCAACTAGAGGCTTGCTAGGGACAGTGTTTTGTCTATGTATACACACATGTATCTAAGTCTTCATTCAATACAATTATAGCATGGATAATAAACGATTATCTTGATACAGGAATTATAATAATAACTTATTTATCATTGCCTCTAGGGCATAATTCCAACACTAGATTCTGCTGTACGTGGTACATTCATGGGGTTAACACTTGGAGAAGCTACTTAGATTCTTGACAACATGACTGCAAACTATTCCCAATGGTACATCGAGTGAGCTCAAAGTAGTAAGAAGGTAAATTTTGTCGATGAGATTTCCTCTCTTAATGAAAAAGTTGATGGTATTATGTCCATTCTTGCTACTAAGAGTGCTACAATTGATCTGAATAATGTACCATTGTCTACTTTGACAGAGAAAAATAAAGATGTTGATGTGAATTTTTTCTAGAAGTAATGTCAACAACAATGGTTATAGGGGTAAATTTGGTAATATTCCCCAACCATATCCTAGTAACCCTTCAAATTCTTTTGGTAATTGTTGTAATAATAATAGAATACCTACTCATCTTGAGAGTACCATGAAATATTTTATCAATTCCCAAAAGTCTTGTTCATGAGGTGGATATGCTTAAAACTAATGTTTGCCACCTAATAGACATGAAATATCGATTGAAAGAAATTTAAGTATCCAATGATTATAATAGAAATGTGATTGATATGCTTAGAGGTAGAAGAGAGCGAGAAGAAACAGAGTTTGCATTGTATTATCTTGCTTGTATTGATGAGGATGTTAAAACTATAGGTATAACACACATTGAAATTAATTTATTGATATGAAGCATGTTAAATATAATTATAAAGGGGTTGGAGAAGAGTAAACTTTAGCTAGAAGGAGATCCAATTGTTGGAGGGTAAAAATATTAATGCTGAAAATAACAAAAGCGGGTTTGGATAGCTCACGACTTTAGGTACTGTTGCACCCACTATTTTGGATTTCACGGTCTTTAATTGTGATAATAGTTATCTTACTAAATGTGTTTCCTTGATGCAATCCTTGTTAAATTCACCCAATGCTTATGATCAAAATAAGGTTTTTACTAAACATATTCGAGAATCACTGACTAAAGCAATGAGGAAAAGCATGAACTTGAACATTCCATCCCTAGAAAATTAGATGATGCATGGGAATATACTATTAAAATCAAGATTAACAGTTATGAATGCAATGATTTATGTGATTTAGGAACAAGTGTGTCTAATATGCCTAAAGCACTATATTATATTCTTGGTTCCGATTCTGCAAGTAATGTTCTTTAAATTTGCACCTTCAGATTCTACTATTAAAACGCCTATGGGAAGAATAAACGATGTTCTTATTATTGCTAATAGAAATTATGTTTCCATGGACTTCTTTTGGATATTGAATGTAATCACGCATGTCCTAGTATACTTGCAAGACCTTTTTAAGAACGGTAGGTGTAATTGTTGATATGAAGGAAGGCAATATAAGGTTTCGAGTCCCATTGAAGAAAAGGTATGGAACACTTCCCTAGAAAAAACAAGCCCCCTTATTAATCATGATGAGAGCCACATATGATCTATCTCTTGATGATAAACTTGATATAATTGCATTATGCCTAGCTAGAGGACATTAAACAATAGTGCTTGTTGGGAGGCAGCCCAATACGTATATTTATATTTTTGTTAAGTATAGTTGGTATACATAATTATTACTACTATAGTCATTATGTTTATCTATTTCTGTTTTGTTTTTCTACCAATTTAAGTCTTTGGAATGTTGCAAATGCATGTTTGTTAGGTTCTCCACAGAAACAAAAACAATTGCAAATAGTATTTCAACCGTTTCTCTTTACCGGAATGTGATGAATTCTTGACATTTTTACATAGTATTGCATTACAAATTGTCTTACTGTCATAAGTATTTTGAATTTTAGGATCTATAGAAGTGCATAATTAATTAGATCTTTATGTATTGTTCTATTTTTCATAGATTGTTGTTATTTTTTCTTTGACTGTTTGTTTTATTGTGTCCATCGGCTATATTGGGGGATATAAATTGTGGAAATGATAGGATACATCAGCCTTTACCTCATAGTAGATATGAATTCTATCTTGGCAGTACATGATTGGATGATTTATGTTTAACGTACTAACCTACCTCACAAGTTCTGTTAAGTGTTGTGTGGATGAAGTTTTTAAGATCGAGGGGAGACAGCGATATGCTATAAACAAGGAGCGGCCAGACCCTACATTGGGGATTCCCGAGAAGACATCCCCTCTTTCATCATTAACAATTATCACTATGTCTGAGTTGGACCTAAATTTTTATTTGTCCACATGATATATGTTTTGCTCGGAGGTCTTCTGATTTTGTTCTTTGTTTTGTTTGTTGTTTGTCATAATCATTATGTTCTGGTCACACTTATTTGAGAGACCACATTGGTGTTTTATTTATAGAATGCTCACTGTTCTTCACTTGTATAATTTTAGAGAGTTGAATAGTAATTGTCAACTCGCATTGAATTATGTGTTGGTCCTAAATATAATAGGTATGCAGAAGTGGTATAGTAGAAACTTGCATGAAACTTGTGAGATCAACTGAAGTAGATAATTGTGTTCCCTGCAATGATTTTGATATAGTGAGTGGGTAATTATTTTTGTGTAGACTTGAGGACTCACTATTGGAAATATGCATTAAACGCAATAATAGATTGGTTATTATCATATTTCCTTGTTCATTTTAAATGTTTATTATCCATAATAAAATTTCATTAACCAAAAACTTAAATACATGTGGGGATACAGAAACAACATCGTGTCCCTAGTGATCCTCCACTATACTAGCTCGTTGATCAAAGAAAGTTAAGGTTTCCTAACCATATACATGAGTTGTCATTTAATAACGGGATCACATCATTAGGAGAAAGATGTGATTCACAAGACCCAGCCGTAAGCTTAGCATATAATTATTTCACCTAGATTTTGCTACAACTTTCATCATGTCAAGTATTTATTCCTTAGAACATGAGATCGTGCAACTCCCTGATGCTGGAGGAATAATTAGTGTGTATCCAAACATCACTTCGTAACTGGGTGATCATAAAGTTGCTCTACACGTACCTCCGATGGTGTTTGTTGGGTTGGCATGGATCGTGATTGGGATTTGTCACTCCATATGATGGAGAGATATTGACGGTAACGACATCACAAGAAGATTGCAATCATGTGAGTAATGAGTTTAGTCACGGGATCTTGTATTACAAAATGAGTAATGAGACTTGACGGTAATGAGATTTAACAAGGTATGGAGATACCGATGATCAAATCTCGGGCAAGTAACATATTACCGGACAAAGGGAATTGCATACAAGATTAACCAAATCCTCGACATCGTGGTTCAACCGATAAAGATCATCAAGGAATATGTAGGAACCAAAACGTCCATCCTGGTCCCTCTATTGGTTATTGACCAAAGAGGTGTCTTGGATATGTCTACATGATTCTTGAACACGTAGGTCCGCACGTGCATGCTTAATGTTCGATGACTCTAGAGTAATATTGGGATATGTATGTTAGTGACCGAATCTTGTTCGGTGTCCCGGATGAGATCTCGAACATCACGAGGAGCTCCATAATGGTCTACATAAATATTTAAATATGGGAAAGTAATCTCCGGGTTCCAAAAAAAATTCGGTTATTTTATTACCTGGTTGACATACGGGAAACACAAGCCATCAAGGCACGACCTAGGGGGGATGATGGCTTGTTGCCGACCCCGTTCTTTGGTTTATAAATTCCTATTTACCCTAAAAACTCCAGAGGAGGTTCCAAAAAACTTTATACGCCACCGCAAGTCTTCGTTCCAACAGGAGGCCATCTAGAGTTCCGTTCCGGCACTCTGCCGGAATGGGGATCGATCACTGAGGGATTGTTCATCAACCTTGCTGCCCTCATGATGATGCGTGGGTAGTTCAGCACAGACCTACGGGTCCATAGCAGTACCTAGATGGGATCTCTCTCTCTCTCTCTCTCTCTTTGATCTTCAATACAATGATCATCGCTTGTTCGCTTTGATCCATATATGATGTAACTCTTTTATACGGTATGTTTGTTGGGGTGCAATGAATTGTGGGTTTATGTTCATATTATTCATTATAAATATTTGAGTCTCCTCTGATATATAATATGGTTCTTATGTGCATGATTATGATATCTTCGTAATTCTTCCCGATCTACTAAAATAGTTTGGCCAACTAGATTGATATTTCTTCGGTGAGAAAGGTGCGTTGTAGTAGGTTCAACCTGGTAAGTTTCTATATCCCAGTGATAGAAGGCGACAAGTTGCGTCTTTGCTTTGCTGCTACTAAGGGTAAAACGATGGGATTTATTCATATTGGTTGAGTTTACTTTGTCTACATCATGTCATTTTACTCCAAGCATTACTTCGTTTGTCATGAACTTAATACGTAGAGAGCTAAGCATAGAAGCGCTCTTGAAGTGAAGTAATAGTAATAGGTGTAGGCAGGAGTCGGTCTATTTGTTTATGGACGTGATGCCTATATTTACATGATCATTGCCGTGAAAATTGTATATCTGTCCGCTCTTCTATCAGTTGCCCAATAGTAATTTGTTTACTCACCGTGTGTTATTTTCATGAGAGATGCCATTAGGGAAAGCTATGGCCCCCAGGTCTATTCACAACATATTGCTAAAACCTCCAACACCTTGTTGCCATTTATTTACTTTTATTTTATTTTGCATTTTATAATTATCTACTATTATCTACACACCTTACTCGCTTGCGAATAACGAGACCAAGGGAATTGACAACCCTCTTGCCCGCGTTGGGTGCAAGCTGTTTGTTCTTTTGTGTGCAGTCGCTCAAGATGGTTGTGGATTAATATTCCTATTGGTTCGATAAACCTTGGTTTCATAACTGAGGGAACTACTTACCCACTTTGTGCTGTGATAACTCGTTTCTCTTCATGAAAAACCCAAACAGATCACGAGTATCAAGCAAGCACATGTTTTGTCGTCAAAGATCGCGGATCCCGAAGCCACTGCATATCAACACACAGATTGTCCCAAGCAATTAGACATCAAGCACCTGAACAACTATCCCTACCCGTCCAAAAAATTGCACGACGCCTCTGATCGATTTTCTCAATCACACTAGGGGGAGAAGGAGCACATAAAGTACGTGGGGAGGTTGTTGAGGACCGCGTTGCACAGGACAAACCTGCCGCCGTAAGAGAGAAGGAGAGCCCGCCAACCGGAGAGATAACGATCGAAAGAGCGAAGAAGGGGATCGTACGTGGAAATGAGGAGTTTGAGGGGGAGGGGGGAAGACCCATGTAAGGTCGGGGGAAAGAGGAGATGGGGCGGCCGAGGGCCGCCGCCATGGCGACCGTGTCAACATCATTACAGTGCATGGGAATGAACATGGACTTATGGAAAGGATCAAAGTGCCATCCGCATATTGAAGTACATGACACAGCAGAGAAGGGTCAATGGGGGTGGGCTAGACACCCGATAGGACTAGCAGAATGGATAAGGCGCTAGAGCACATCCGCCACGGCGAGGAAGAGGTATGGGGAGAGGGCATCCGCTCGCAAGAGACCGTTTTGACAAAGGATCCATTCCCTGGGAGAGTCGTTAAGAGGACAGAGGTGTGACCGGTGGAAATAATGGAGCGAATCCAGTCGCTCCACTGCCTATCAAAGCCGCGGGTAGAAAGAATCTTGAGGAGATTATCCGAGTTGACAGAGTCGAAGGCTTTGTGAAAATCGATTTTGAACACCAGGGTAGGAGCCTTTTGCATGTGATAGGCATGTACTAGCTCATCTCCGTAGACGATGTTCTCGGAGATACGGTGGCCAGGGAGGAAACCGGTTTGGTCGGGATCGACGAGAGAATGAATAAAGGGTTGAAGCTCGGAGGAAAGAGCTTTAGTGATGACCTTCATGATGCAGGTCTGGAGAGGAAGGGGGCAAAACTCACAGGGGCTGCGAGCAGCCTCGAATTTGGGCAGGAGAACAAGGAAGTTGCGGTTGATACGAGAAAGGTCGATGGAACGAGAGTAGAAGTTGTGGAAAACAACTTCTATGTCGAAAACGATAGTGTCCGAGAATTTAATGTACAAAGATGGCCAAAACCATCTGGTCCCGGGCTGGAAAGCTTATTCTTATCCAGAAAAGAATTTTTATTTTCGGCGGGGGGGGGGGGGGGGGGGGGGTTGAAGGGATCGAGAGATCCTTCGGGAGGAGGTGTGAGTCATGATCGAGATCCGCGATGGAAAAATCATAGTGACACGGAGAAGTGGTTCCGAGGAGCTGCTTACAGAAATCTCGAAGGGCGGCTACTTTATGATCATGAGATTTACAAGATTTGGTTGTAGATGCTCTTATACGCTTTAGGATTTGGGCTAAGTTTGGGTTAGATATATATGCTCTAAAATATAAGGAGCCATATAACAAAATGATTTTTGGGAGATCGGATAGAGGTGATTTGAGTATGGTCCGTTGCTGGATCGATCTCCACATTGGCGCGGATGCATATACCTGAAACAAAACATTTCCATAATGCCCTCATGCGGAATTGAACTATTGCACGAATCTTGAGACAAAACGAACGGATGGCATGACATGGCAAGTGTGTGCCCCCGCAGTCTCATGGCCCTGCGCATTTCCGATGCATATGCATCGATCTACCAGTCGAGTCCTGCTTCTAAGGTCGATCTGATCTTGAGTTTGCCTGATGACTGACAGAGGATTAATCAAATTTCGTCAATCTTTTATGGTTCAACCTCGCATGCAGACAAACACCACACCTGACGCTACCAATCAACTAAACACCGAGCTTCAATGTCTCTTGTCCATCATTTGAATCCACATCACAATTTGTTGCAGAGAATCTCGATCTTTATACACCCTAGAATCTTGGTTTTTTTACATACTCCCTTTGTTCGAAAATACTTGCCACATGAATGGATGTATCTACATGTATTTTAGATCTAGATACATTCATTTTTATCCATTTGTGCAACAAGTAATTCCAAACGAAGGGAGTATCTACTAGTACATGCATGCATGCTTCTGCAACAAAAATAAATTAATTTCTTCTCCAAGCTAGAGCTTTTCTTGTTTTCTTGTCTTCATTTTTTTGGAAAATTTCCTTGAGACTCAATCTTCTGCTACTAGTTATTTGTTAATTGCAACTGCATAATTTCTTTAGATTTATTTTTACAGGGCTTTGGAACGTCCGCTTGTAAATTGCAGTTAGCAGTACATGTGCAATGCAGGTTGTTAGGTTTAGGTAGATGCGTACATAATTGGCCATGATGTCTGAAGTTATGCTCGTCGCTTTTGTCGTACTAGAACTAGTTAGGTGTGCCGACAGTAATGGTTACTTAATTTCCTGTTGAACTTTAAACGGTCAATGGATTCCTTCGTGTCTCTGAAGATCCCTTTATCCTCAAAATTCCTCCAATGGTCTAGCTCACACTTGGTGGACAGCTTAAAATAAGGAACAAACACGAATGGAAATAGAGGAGTGATAAAATCGGCAGGTATCTGCTTCTTTGTCATTGCCTAGTCTTGTAGCACCGGGCTTGGCTAAATGTATGTTAGGAGTTGTTTCCTTTTTAGTATGCAACAATTATTTTACCCAAATGATAAGTGTTACATGTCAGATTCGTGACACTTCGGCCTTGACGTTTTTTGGTGGCAATTTCAGTCACGGAAGGTGTTTCATCTGAATTCTTCCATCCATTGTGGCAGAGCAGAAAAAGGCTCTCTATTAGCACTATAAACCACTCATTTGAGCTCAGTTTTAAGTCTTTTCCTCCATGCTTAGAGATACGGATGCATCGGAAGAATATCGTACGAAAACCAACTCTGAATCAATACTTCATGGAAACCATATTTTAAAGCTTCAAAAAATTCTGAAAAAATTATGGGATGTTAAGAGGGAGATGTTTTATTGCCAAGCATAATTTCAATTTGAAACACCTTATGGGAAGCTATGGAAAAGTCAAATTCAGCCCTGAATAGTGACATTATTGTTCGACACTATCCAATGCTGATTTTGTTTTTTTCATAGCTCACATCTCGTAATGTGTTTCGACTTGAAATTTGACGTGGTAATAAAACATTATCGTAACGTCCCGTATTTTTTCAGATTTTTCAAAACTTTAAAATGTTTATTTCTCGTGGTTTTCATCAGTTTCCACCGAATATTGGTTTGCGTATGATATTTCCCCGGATAGATATCCTTGAAAATGAAATCATTTCTAGTGTTCCATATGCCCAAGAAACATGAATAATTAATGATGTCCATAGCGAATGGAATTAAGATGATACGAGTGTAACACTTGATCAAGTTTATTTACAAAAAATTTGGAATTACTAAATTATTTTATCATTTCAGCCGCACTGGTCCCCGAGAGCCAAACGCTCGCCTCCACTCCTTGTGTCCCTACTTCGAGATTTAACTTTGACTACTGATTTGATCAATGATGTATATTTTGTGATATGTGATTAATATATTACTCCCTTTATAAAGAAATAACGTAGCATTTTGATGTACTTATTAGTTCAATGATCAAAGTTTAATAACGAGAAATGAGACACCACATAAATATAGATGGCGGGAGTATTTATAGTAATCATCTTTGCTATCTCATTTGATCAAAGTTTAATAACGTAGCATTTTGATGTACTTATTCCAACGATCACAAGTTTTAAGCTTGTTGGATTGCTGAAAAAAGAGTAATGTGCCCACCTTCCAACAAATTTGATCGACTGTGTCTAAAGTTGATGCCAACCCATTCATAAAAGAAGTACAATAATTTGCGTGTACAAGCCCAGTGCGACCACATGAATGTAACAAGTGGGAATTCAAAGAACAAGTGGCCTATGGATTCAATGATATATCACAATATGGTCATACTTTGCTCCCTTGTCATCATTTACTAGATAATAGTTGTTTGAAAATGATGAGGATGACTGTTTTTCAAATAAAAAGATAATTCATACTTGTGTATTTATAAAATTATGAAATTAAGTACACATATACCTAGAGACATAATGTGCATGTGTGTAAATTTTTCGTAAAAATATGTAATAATGAGAGTTGCACAAATAAAAACAAATCTTTGAGTCTTTAGCAGATGCATTTTCCATTTTCGAAGTGCCTGCTTTTTTTGTGAACCACGCAATTCAAGGTATTTCATTGTAAATTTTTACACACATATAGATTACATCCTTGTATACTTGTATATTTTTAGAAAAAAACAATAAACCAAAAAAAATCTAACTTTGAATCTTGTAAAAAGACAGGCTTCATGAAGCCCGTCCTCCAAAACACCCTACGTCTTTTGTGTTAATATTTGTAGAGAAACTTCGAATACTCCAAGCAATAATACACAGTTAAATTAGAAGCAAAAGAGTTATCATGGTGGACTATAACCCGTAGTATTTCTTTATAAGGCCCTGTTTGGAACCACTCAGATTATATAATCTAGTTTTTATAATTTATTATATCTTCAAACATGACAGATTATGGTGTGGATTATAAAAATTAGATGGATAGATTATTAAAAAATCATAATCTACTCTACCGCAGCTAAAATTAGATTACGGATTGCTAATGACCCATTACCCTTGTAAAGTTGGAGATAATTAAATTCCTACCACCGCCACCCTCATTTAAAAAAAACAGAGGACAGACAGGTCATTATGCAATGTAAAACCTGAATTACAGTTTATATAATTTGGCTCCAAACATGGGCACCTAGATTATTTTTATAAACCAGATTATATAATCTATCTTCATAATCCAAATTATCATAATCTATCATGGTTCCAAACAGGACATAAGTCGGTATTCTGTTCAAGTTTCTGCCAAAACGCATCCAGATTCCCCACAATCTCATGGGAAAAAGATCAGAGCGAGCTCAATATTCAGTTGTTTTCCTTGTAGAAGCCCAATGCACCCGCAGTCAATATCCTCCAAGCAGTTAAATAGAAGAAAAACCAAAGCAAAGGAAATGATGCGGCCCTAATCCACTGTCCACTCATCTAATGCGCATGGGAATCCACGCCAAGTGGAGAGTGGACGGCAAAAGCCCCAAAGATCTTTGCGTGGCCTCCTCGAGCTCCCCCCTCCTCCTCCTCCTTCCTTCTCTGTCCGCGACTCTCGTGGAGCACAGTTCAACCGCCACTTGTTGCTCTCCCGATGGCCCATCCGCCACCACCACTGACCACACAGAGCCATGGAAAAGCGCGCCGAATCAGGCGTCGGTCGAATCTGACGGTCCAAAACAGGCCAGTTCCCGCGACGCGATTCCCCTGTCCGGCCGTCCGGACAGGATGGATGGACCACTTGGGGCCGGACACATGGGCGCCCGCTCCCCGGATTGGCTGCCCCCCCTGCATGCACGCATCGGAGACCGTGCATGCTCCCGGCCTCTGTCTCGACGTACGGCTGGCCGGCCGGCCGGCTAATTTCATATTCACCCATCCGTGCGGTGGCGTAGCAGCCTCTCCCTTCCGTCCGTCGCGGGTTTTACGGCGTCGCCGCCGCCGCGATCGAGGTCAGGCCGTTATTGAATTAGCGGCAAAATGGTGGGTTGGGTTAAGCTGGAAGAAGCACTGCGCTGCAAACCATGCGCATGCTCAAACCGGCAACCATGGCCGCACATTCTTTCTCAAACGAGCTAAGCAAGGCAGCCTCGGTTTCTCACATATGTTGTTTGAGAACTGTTGTTTTCTTGGTGTTTGGGGGTTCAAGAATGGGTTATTTAACACCCGCAAAAAAATGGGTTGCTTAAGCAAGGCAGCATCGATTTCCCAAATGTTTTATTCTGTCAAGTTTTTCATTCTTAGTATTTGGGGATAAAAAAGGTACTCTATCTGTCTCATGATATAAAGGCCTTTTTTTACATGTCAAAAAATAAAAACTTCATCACCCTAAAAGATATATTTTTTGTCTTGCAATTTGCCACCCTCCGCTGGGGCACCAACCATGTAGCTTATAATTTACCCTACGAACGAGTATAACGAATATGTTTGAAAATTAGTTGGTGGTATTTTGCCGTAGGCGGAAGGCTCAAGGGGTTGTTTGGTTGCTTTTGCTGATGTCCTGAGATTGAGCCTGAAGATTCTTGCCTGTGCAAAGCTGCCCGTGTGGGGCCTAAGGAATCAGACGCCTGAGAATGGCTCCTCTCCGTTGTTTGCTGCCTGAGTCACTTCATACAATATATTGCTTTGAATGCAGCTCAGGCCAATCATGGGCCAAATGTTGCCTGCTTCAGGCGTGGTTTTAGGTTATCAACCAAACACTGCTTTGAATGGGAGATGTGCCGGATCAGTCAATTTCTGATGCAACTTCAGGCCATGCTCAGGCAGGAGAAAAGCTCAGGCATGTTACTCAGGGTTGCAACCAAACAACCCCCAAATTCGTATGGGGAATACCTTGTTTAGGTCGTGTGATCTTCAAAGGTTACATGCTATCTTCAAAACTACCAGCTAGATTCGTACATGGTGCTATGTATAGCTTGTGGACAAGCGGAGTCCATTGTCCATGACCTTGGGGTGCAACCAATGGAAGATAATAGCACGAGCAATGTTCAACAAATATGGAAGACATAGTCCAGTAATAAGATTACTGCAGCATATCCGCAAAAAAAAAGGATTAGAGCAGGATGACAAAATCTAAATTTTATTATCATTTGGTTGTGCTAGCCTTTGAAAAAAAATATGACATATATATTTGCATGATGCTTCCCATGACAAAGCTGCCCTCTACATAATCAGATGATAACACTAGACAACTATGTGCATCAGAGGGTGCTTGGATACGTTTTAGTCTCATGACTAAAAGTAATGAGACTAAAACTTGCTAGCCTCACTCATGTTTGGATCCAAGTACTAAAGAGACTAAAATCAAGTTAATGAGCATTTATTATCCTTCAAACCCTCCAATCCAGAACTTGCATGAGGAGCTAAATGAGGAGAAAGAGGACTAATGCACATTTTAGTATGGGTACCCCTGACTAAAAGATTTTAGCCTCAAAACTAGTTTTAGCCTCTCTTTAGTCAGGGGTGCTTGGAACTTTAGCCTCTTAAAGAGACTAGTTTTAGTCAGACTAGTTTTAGTCTCTTGGATCCAAGCACCCTCTCAGTCGGGGATAGGTCAGTGTTTGCCCTTCCATTTTGTAATAAATCATCATCGAGATAGTGGTATGACCGAGGTGATCATATGTGGCATGCATCTTAGGCAGAAAGCAGCACAGGGAATTAGTAGCGAATTAGCAAGCCAGCACTAGCTAGAAACATATTTTTTGTGCCAACAAGGCGCGTGTAGATCTTAGGAGCCTTTTACGAGCACAGTTAACGGAGCAAGCTAGAGATTTATCCATAGAGATGCTTCCCGTGACAAAGCTTCCCTCTACATAATGGACCAGCCTTGAGTATTTACATATTTAATTATGTGCCATGGATGCCTAGCAGCTAGTCCCATGTTGACACATGGACGACATGAACAAAATATCTGAGAGTTCTTGCAGCTATTGGCAGCTTTTCGATTGGACAAATGCAAACCTTGCTTTGCTAGCTATGGGTGGATATGGTGAGTAAGTGGCGGTACGGCACGGTGTTGTTTACGTCTTCTCGAGCTCCTATTTGCTCACAGGTACGGACATAAAAGAAACTAAAAGTCAGTGAGACATAAAGTTGGTTATTAATTGTGGCAAATCCTCCCTTACATACATGCATATCTTGAGAAGGAAAAAAAGCAATGTTTTGTACGGCAAGTGGTACTATATGTCCACGGCTTTCATCTGCAGGCTAGCGATGCATGATAGAACCCACTAATTTGCCTTTCAACACTCGATCTAATTAATATTGATATAAGCTACATGCCATGATCGATCGGCACTAGCTAGTATATGTCAATATATTATATATGTGTGTATAATAGTGCACTAGTAGTACTCAATCCGGCCCTATAATTGGAGTACTGGTTAATGCACCAGCTAGTAGCGGCCATTCCATGCGCCTGGACACAATACGCGTATCAGTATCGTCCGTATAATCAATATATCTTTGACAAAAAAAGAAGACAAAGCATGTTTAGCTACTATAGTTTGTTCTATACGAAAACTTGATGCCACCTTGTCGCCCGTGCATGCACATACATAAGGTCTTGGGTGACATAAGGGTTATTGTTTTTGTATGCCCTGTCACCCCACAGTGATGTTGCTTGGTACAAAATTAGAGAAGACAGAGGTAGTATAATTGTGCTTAAGTAGATGGTTAGCTAGGTATATACTACTACTAGGTTCACACCTCATGTAGACATGGTATACTCCAGAAAAGCCATACTTCAAGGGTACACGGTAATTAACAATTGTCCCCATTATGCATCGATCCTTCTCCCCGTTGGCCAACACACCCGGCAGCCTAATTAGTCAAAAGGAGCGATGGAGACACGCGATTTTGTCTCCTACGTCTGCTTGATTTTTATCAAGTATGCAGCCCATGCTTATGGAGTATATCCTTAAATAAATCCCCACTTGCGGCAGCAAACGAACAAATGCCTGATGGCTACGTCCCCGGCCTGATGTGGGTGGGTGAGATGGAGTTATAATTTGCCACCAATATAATTCATACGATGAGCAGTGCTCATCATCATTATCATCAGGGGAGGGAGGATCGGGGGATCGATGTATCCACCAGTTCCTCAGCCCTGGGAACTCATGGAATATACCAACAATCACATACGCACACGCATACGATACAGAAATATACTTCTTTTTTTGGCATAAAAACACGGAGGTGTACTTAATTATTGGCGGAACAAACTCTTGCCGCAGTAGCAACAAACAAATGGTACAACGCGTCGATCGCATTCGGTCGATCCATCATCATTCAGGAACCGGTGCAGGCGACGTACACCCAATCCATTAGTTAATTAGGATTAGGATTAATCTTTTGTGGTACGGACATTGACTGGTTAATAACTAATCAATTACCTAGCTTAGCTAGCTATCTAGGCTTCTATATGCAGCAATTTACCTCCCAAAAGTCTAGCTGGTACGTACCGCTCGTACTGCCTACAACCAGTAGTTTCTGTGCTGTTGTCTGCAGATCTCACAAGCGATCTGCATTGCTGTAGACGTACAATCTCGATAGCACAGCACTATCTCGTAGTAAGTGATAGTACTAATCGATATTCTATGGTTAGCTGGCTGTAGACGAGCTGAAACTGGAGACCCAGCGACTAGCGCGTAGGGCGCGCTCGCACCCGATGGATGGTACCTGGTCATCGTTAACCGGCACGAGGTCTACTGTATGGCCTCGAAGTATCCCAAACATTTTTCGTCTTTGGTTAGCTGCGTGACATGCTTACATTTAACTTTCTGGTCAGCACACGGCGGCGGCCCTAATTTCCTCTCCACATGTTATTTATTTATTTTAGAAAAGGAGGCATCGTCCCGGCCTTTGCATCGAGTGATGCATGCACATGTTACTTATTTATGCACGCGTTGGATATGAATTTGGTCCTTAGGGCATTTTCAAAGCGAACCCCTCAAATTACCCGCAAAATTCTACGGTTCGGACATGTTTTGTCCTTCAACATAAGCATGTGTCTGTTTACGGGTTGTACCACACGTCAAAACATGCTTATGTTAAATGGGAGGGATGGGGGGAGGGGTGGGCTTTGCGGGAATCTGGACAGCAGCCACATAGGACTCCGATATCCCTGACCCACTCAAAACTCTTCATGGACCCCACACCTCCATTTTTTCATCTCTCTCTGCATTCGTTTACTCGATTGCCGCCGCCGCCCCTTCACTACTCTGGCTGCCTTGCCCCACCCTTTCTGGAACTCTGTGACTTTCTCATCTCCACCGCTACACCTGAGCTCCACGCCACTTGTCCTCCGCCACCAGTCCACACCTCTCCTCCGTCCACCGTACAGATATCATCCGCCTCCACGGTAGTCACACTGCCCCGCAAGTGTTCGTTGGAATGCACATGCTAAAATTTTGTCACTTCTTCTTTGAAGCGATGGGTTCGAATATGGAATACATATACAAGCACTGTATTGAGTCATCTGACAAGGAGTACCACATGGATGAGACGACAATGACGCAGGCGGTCCTTGCAGACGCAGAGCGTGTGGAAGAGCATGTTCTCAATTTCGAAGGATCAATCAAGGGTCATTGAATTCTTAATCACAATTGGGCATGCAACCACTTGACGTTGATGGAGGACTAATCTGCCACCGACGCCCTATTTTGTGACAATTTTTGTCGACTCTTTCGGATGAGAAAAAATGTCTTTGATTGTCTATTCTATGGCGTTTGGTTCTATGATGACTACTTCATATTGAATAAGGATGTCGTAGGAAGGATTTGGTTTTATAGTTACCTGAAGTATTTGACCGCATTGCGGATGCTTGCATATGACACGACCGCTCATTTCTAGGACAATTACCTACGGATGTCTGAGCACACATGTGGAGATGCCATGCTCATTTTTTGACACGGTCGTGGTCTCGATATTTGGACCTCAGTACCGTAGAGAACCAACTGTCGCATACACTGAGAGGATCTTGCCTATGTGTGATGCAAGAGGGTGGCCAGGTTTGCTCGGCTCACTTGACTGCATGGTTGGAGATGAAAGAACAACCCAAAACCTTTACAAAGGCAATATCAGGGTCATGTTAAGAAACCCACCATCACTCTTGAAGCAGTTGTATCAGTGAATCTCTGTATTTGGCATGCTTTTTTTGGCATGCTCGGGTTTCACAATGACATCAATGTGCTGCAATGATCATCGTTGTTTGCTAGGTTGACTCAAGGGAAAGCTCCTCCTTACCACTATACTGTCAATGGGCATGAAAACAACATGGGGTATTATCTGGCCGACGATATCTATCTGTTGTGGACTAACGTTGTGAAGACCATCTCTTATAGAGTAAGTCTGAAAAAGTCTCACTTTGCCCAAAGAGCATCTAGAAAGTATGTTGAGAGGGCATTTGGATTTCTGCAGGTCCGTTGTACAATTGTTCATAAACATGCTAAACAATGGGATCCGAAGACCTTGAGTGACGTGATGACATGTTGTGTGATCATGCACAACATGATCGTGGAGTATGAGGGTGAGGACGATGTCGCGGCTCTTGAATTTGGGAACATGGGTAAGCCTACCAAACTTCCAGAGCAGAATCCGTCCACATTTGATAGATTTGTTCAAATGCATCAACAAATTTGGTATCGAGCAACTCATGAGAAACTAAATGAATATTCGATTGGGCATCTATCGGGCGGCTAAATGGGACAACATGTACCATGTGCTAGTTACATTCAAGTTTGAATTACTATAATGAATACTTTGTTGGATTATAATATTTAAATTTGAACTATTGTTGCATTTGAATATTTGAAAAAAAAGGTAAACTGAAACTAGATATGCCGATATTTTGAGTGTGCGGACTATAAAAGGGGCCGATGTATGCAGCTCGTTTTAGATTTCACGGGGACGGGGACGGATGCTGTTTTTGGTTTAGGGGCATCGTTGGAGATACTCTTACTTCAGTGATCGAAGCATCACGAAATCTTTACTGACATGGGGCAAGTGGCCAATGAGGTGCTCACTCGGCATAGATGACAGTGTAGTATTCACATGGGAAATCCATTAGTATAGGATGTTGTTAGTTATTTCTCAAGCTATGGTTGTTTACATGTTTCACTTCGTCCAAAGGTTCGGTGTTAGGGTTATGTACATCTATATATGCATAGGCCGAGTGTGAAAACTTTATGCTTGTGACTTTTGAGTGAATAATTATCACAAAAAATCTACAAATGCCATGCGGTTGCAATGCCCATGATTGTCCAATGTGGAGGAACCACTCCCTCCCCCCCTCTTCGCTTGACAATGAAGCAACATACACAATCATCTGAACTTCTTAGGTCAAAGATGGCCACTACCCTACGTATTACTGAGAAGTTAACCAAACAACCTCCATTTTGTCTAAACCCTATCGACTACCAAACATTTATCTAGATAGCTAGGTTTCATGTGCATTTGATCAAACTTAAAGTTGATATTGCGGTCAAAAGAATTGGATCGAAGGGATGAAATTGATATTCAATCAGGGTGAAGGACGAGGGTCAATCGTCAGTGCAGATGGATGGCACCACTAGTAGAAAAGAGGGCTTTGGTCCACTTTATGAAATCCCATTAGTCCCGGTTCACTTACGAACCGGGACCCATGGGGCATCGGTCCCGGTTCGTGAGGCCAAGGCGTCGGCCGGGCCTCGTGGGCCATTGGTCCCGGTTCGTATGACCCCTTTGGCCCCGGTTCCAGACATGAACCGGGACCAATGGGCCTCGCTCCTGGCCCACAACCATTAGTCCCGGTTTGGGGCTGGAACCGGGACCAAATGTTGAACTTTAGTATCGGTTGCAGCCACAAACCAGGACCAATGGTTGGCCTATATATACCCCCTGCCCGTGAGCAGAGCAATGCATTGCTCTGTTTTTTAGGTCGGTCGTGGGAGAGCTTTGTGGTGCTCTAGCTCACCTCCTATGCACATGAGGTGTTCGATGAAATGCCCGAGCCACACTTAAGCTTTCTCCTCTCGAATCTCCTTGTCGAAGCTCCATTTTCCTCAAGTTTTGTGTAGCTTTGGCGGTCCGTCCTGCCCGTCCCCGTCCTCACCGCCGTCGATCGCCCGCGCCCATCTCGGCGCCGGCACCGCCGTGGTTAGTCTCTTCTTCTTATCTTTTTTTCTAAAAGAAAAAAGTTCTTACTTGTATTATTTAGATAGATACTTATGTAATTTTCTTACTTATATTATTATTTGTTATTATATAGTGCGATGGTTTTGGTATCCGCCTCCGTCGGCCCTCGTCCTGTCTATGATTCGGATGTGGTATATATTATATTTTATAACTATTTGTTTTATTTAGTGTTTATGACAATTATGCCGACCAACGTGACATAGATTTTTTTAATCTAGGAGGTATGTGAAACGGAAATTCCAACCTACATAGAAATTCTTGCCGAGAAGTTAAATTTGATTGAAAAAGAAAAGAATTACTTGAAAGAAAAATTACAAAGAGTTGAAGAGGAAAAGATGATATTGGAGTTGGATGTTGCCGATGTGCGTGATGATCACAAGATCAAGATGGATGCAATGTGCTTGAATATTAGAAAGATTAGAAAATATGCCATTCATACTGAGGCTTGGTATCATTATGCCGTTGGATCAATTGGTACCTGAGTTGCGGTTATGATCGCATTTGTTGTTGCATTTAAATTTTATAATTTCAATGTATATGTTCTAATTAGATGCTATAGAGAGCTATATGTTGTTCAATAATGAGAACTATGTATGAATGTTATGTATTTATTTTGGTCACTACTGTACTTTGGCTTTAATGTGATGATGAATTTCTATTAATTTGGTCACTTTTCTATTCATGATATGTTGTAATGGTTTTTAATACACTTTATTATATAACGCATGCAGATGAACCGACAATGAATGTACGGTGACCGACTCCCCTCACGACAACACGGCTAGGATTGGTCGGGTCCATTACGAAGAAGGATTGTGTCACGTGCTTACTGTGTACCCATGATTCAGTTTTGGCAATGACGTTCACGGTAGCACTCTTTGCGTCAGGTATAGACATAGTAGTGAAATACTTGTTTGATCTTACGACAACCTTAGCCCATTTTACACGAAACATCATAGCATTGTGTTGCCCAGCGTAGTCAAGCTCCCAGATCTCTTCGACACCTCCGTAGAATCTTTTAAGTTGTGCCATCATTGGCGTTGGTCATGCATTCAATCGTCACCCCTGAGTTCTAGTAATCACTGTTCATGTCTTTGGCCTCCGTGTAGAATGTGTACCCATTGATATTGTATGATCGATAGGTCGCGAGGTTGGGAGCGGGGCCATGTGCTAAGGCGTATATGACCAATCTGTCCAAACTGCCATCTTCCCGGGTGTTAGCAAGGACTTGCTCTTTGAATCAACGCAAGAAAGTGGAGTTGTGCTCTACAGTAACTTTCGACGTCCGTCTTGTGCATCCCTTGATATCGCTACTTATTTACTATGGTTTCTTTGTGAAGTGTCACATAATCATCTACCGCATCTAGATGTTGTAGAACTACTAAGTTAGCCATGTCAAAGTCGTTCCACCGATCCAGGTAGTCCACGTGCAATCTGGTCGTTGTTGTGACCTTCTCCTCCAAGCCTCCCATGGTGCTTCTTGACGGGCAAACCAACAACAGGATCTCCGATGCCTATATAATTCTCACAAAAGGAGATGCACTCTTGGGTCATATACCCCTGGATGATCCTCCCATAGGGACGAAACATGTTATGAATGAATCCTTTGATGACCCTATTCATCCTCTCAAACGACATCATGCTGTGAAGGAATGTTGTCCCGAGGTCGATCATGTCGTCCATGATGTGGACACACAGATGCACCATGTGATGGGGAACATCGCATGGGAAACAAAAAATTTCCTACACGCACGAAGACCTATCATGGTGATGTCCATCTACGAGGGGGATTTCAGATCTACGTACCCTTGTAGATCGCACAGCAGAAGCGTTAATAAACGCGGTTGATGTAGTGGAACGTCCTCACGTCCCTCGATCCGCCCCGCGAACCATCCCACGAACCGTCCCGCGATCCGTCCCACGATCCGGTCCGATCTAGTGCCGAACGGACGGCACCTCCGCGTTCAGCACACGTACAACTCGACGATGATCTCGGCCTTCTTGATCCAGCAAGAGATACAGAGAGGTAGATGAGTTCTCCGGTAGCGTGACGGCGCTCCGGAGGTTGGTGGTGATCTAATCTCAGCGGGGCTCCGCCCGAGCTCCGCAGAAACGCGATCTAGTTTACCGTGAGACCTTCGTGTCATTTGCTTATGTGGTTAACTTGTGATCTTGCTGAAATTCTCGTTATGAGTTAGACATAGTTGCAACAACAAGATCAAACAGAGTTTGTCAAAGTTTTTCTTTCTCTCTTAGTTTGACAACTGAGTTGCTTGAGGACAAGCAAGGTTTTAAGCTTGGGGGAATTGATACGTCTCCAACGTATCTACTTTTCCAAACTCTTTTGCCCTTGTTTTGGACTATAATTTGCATGATTTGAAGGGAACTTACCTGGATTGACGCTGTTTTCAGCAGAATTGCCTTGGTGTTATTTTTGTGCAGAAATCAAAGTTCTCCAAATGCCCTGAAAATTTACGGGGAGCAGTTTTGGAAAATATCAAAAATACCTGCGCCAAGTTCCACCTCAGGGGGTGGGCCAGTGGGCCACAAGCCCTTGCTCCGCCACCACCACCCCTGGTGGCGGTGGGCAGGCTTGTGGGGCCCACAGGCACCTGTCGCCCCCCAACTCCAGCTCTATAAGTTGTCTTCCGTCCCAGAAAAAATAAAGAGAGAAGCTTTCGCCGCGTTTTCGATACGGAGGCGCCGACACCACCTGTTCTTCATCTGGAGGGCAGATCTGGAGTCCGTATTGGGCTCCGGAGAGGGGAAATCGTCGCCATCGTCATCATCAACCTTCTTCCCTCTCAAATTCCATGAAGCTCTTCGTCGTTCGTGAGTAATCTATTCGTAGGCTCGCTGGACGGTGATGAGTAGGATGAGATCTATCATGTAATCGTGTTAGTTTTGATGGGGATTGATCCCTAGTATCCACTATGTTCTGAGATTTGATGTTGCTACTACTTTGCTATGCTTAATGCTTGTCACTAGGGCCCGAGTGCCATGATTTCAGATCTGAAATTATTATGTTGTCACCAATATATGTGTGTTTTAGATCCGATCTTGCAAGTTGTAGTTACCTACTATGTGTTATGATCCGGCAACCCCGGAGTGACAATAACCGGAACCACTCCAGGTGATGACCATAGTTTGAGGAGTTCATGTGTTCACCAAGTGCTAATGCATTGGTCTGGTTCTTTATTAAAAGGAGAACCTTAATATCCCATAGTTTCCTTTTGGACTCCGCTGCCACGGGAGGGATGGACAATAGATGTCATGCAAGTTCTTTTCCCTAAACACGTATGACGACACACGGAATGCATGCCTACATCACATTGATGAACGGGAGCTAGCCACATATCTCTCCGTGTTATAGCTATTGCATGATGAATATCATCCAAACAAATCACCGACCCAATGCCTACGAGTTTGTACTACTGTTGCTACTGCCGTTACTTGTCTTGCTCTGCTGCTACTACTGTTGCTACTGCAGTTACTTGTCTTGCTCTGCTGCTACTACTGTTGCTACTGCCGTTACTTGCTTTGCTCTGCTACTACTGTTGGTACTACTGTCGCTTGCTACTGTTGCTACTTGCTACTGCTGTCACTACTGGTATTCCTTGCCACTGCTATTGCTCGTTACACTGCAGATACCCGCTACTTCGCTGTTACTACTTCGCTGTTACTATTGTGCTTGCAGATACTAATCTTTTAGGTGTGGTTGAATGTGACAAATTCAGCTGCTAATACTTGAGAGTATACTCTCACCTCCTGACTGGCGTACCTCAAATTGGGTCGAATACTCTACCCTCGAAAACTGCTGCGAACCCACGCGCTGGTGGGCCATCGACAAGATTCTTCCAGTTTCATTGCCGGGGAGTGCTATCAACATTCTTCTGGTGCCGTTGCAGGAGAAGGTTAGTTGTTATAAGCATTCGTCTAGCTAACACTAGAGATTGCAGGATCAACACTTTTCTGGATCCATTGCCAGAGAAGCACAGCTGACATCAGCATTTTTCTGGCGCCTTTGCCGGGGAGGTATTGCTATATTCTCTGAGTTACTTGGGATTTATATCTGCTGATCACTATGAAGAATCTGAAGGATCCGAAGACCAAAGTCTTGCCCTCGACTACGAGGGGAGGTAAGGAATTGCTATCTAGCTCTGCACTTGATTCACCTTCAGTTATGAGTAAGTTTGCGACATCACCTCCTGCTAGAAATCTTGATATGTCGCCTGTGCTTGATGATGCTTGTGATTCTACTGCTAGAGATGCTATGCTTGATACTATGCTTGATACTATGCCTGATGATGCTATGCTTGATACTATGCCTGATATTGCTTGAGATGCTATGCTTGATACTGCTAGAGATGTTATGCTTGATACTGCGTTGCCTGATGATGCCAGAGATGCTATTTTGCCTGATGATGCTATGCTTGATACTTCTAGAGATACTTCTTTGCCTGATGTTCCACTAGGAGTGTTCCTTGATGCTCATATTGCTAGACTTACTGCCAATGCTCGTGATGCTTCTGATATTGCCGATACTATTGAGATAGAACCTGCTTTTGCTCGTGTAAGATCTAGCTCTCCTAGATATGAATTGCCTGATATACCTGAGGGTTACGTTATGGAGGGAGAGATAGCTGAGGATTTTCTTGCGTGTAAAGATGCCTATGACGCTGAGAAATTTGTTCTCAAGTGGAAGGAAAAATCTCAGGAAGTTAGGATGAAAAAGGATCCGAAGTTTGCCAATTCGCCTATCTTTGTCACCGATAAGGATTATGAATTCTTTGTCAACCCTCAGATAATCTCTCTAGTCGAATCTGATCGTTTTCACGGTTATGAGTCTGAGACGGTCATAGCCCATCTTGCCAAACTATCCGAAATAGCCAACCTTTTCACTAATGAGGAGAAGATCCGCCACTACTATATCCTTAAGCTGTTTCCTTTCTCTCTAAAGGATGATGCTGAAGCCTGGTTCACCTCTCTTGCTCCTGGATGTGTGCGTAGTCCCCAGGAGATGGTCTATTACTTCTGTGAGAAATATTTCCCTGCCCATAAGAAGCAAGCTGCCTTGCAGGAAATATACAACTTTGCCCAACTCCAAGAAGAGAGTCTTCCACAAGCTTGGGGGAGGCTCGTCCAGCTACAGAATGCTTTGCCTGATCACCCTCTTAAGAAGAACGAGATACTTGATATCCTCTATAACGGACTTACCGATGCCTCTAGAGACTACCTAGATAGTTGTGCCGGTTGTGTTTTTAGGGAATGAACTGTAGAACAAGCTGAGACCCTACTGAATAATCTCTTGATCAACGATAATGCTTGGACTATTCCTGAACCACCTCCTAAGCCAACACCTAAGAAAAGAGGTATTCTATTCCTCAGTCCTGAAGATATGCAAGAAGCCAAGAAACCTATGCAAGAGAAAGTCATTAGAGCTGAAGATGTCAAAAATCTACCACCTATCGAAGAGATCCACGGTCTCGATAACCCGATACAGGTAGTAGAAGTGAATTATCTGTGTAGGTTTGACGAGAGTGATATTCCTTTTGATAAACCTGCTAGACTATGCTTTGATGAATTTGACAACTTTGTTGCCAAACAACAGAGTTTCAATGATTATGTTAGCAGACATTTGGAACAAAGTGCTCGTATGCTTAGCCATTTAAGTGCTTGTGTAGACAGAAATGTCAATGCTCTGAAGCTTCTGAGTAAACATGCCTCTATGATTACTACTCAGGTAGAACAAGTACTTAAAGCTCAGAATGACCTACTCAATGAATTAAATGACAACTCTGTCAGAGTCATTACTAGAGGAGGCAAAATGACTCAGGAACCTTTGTATCGTGAAGGTCATCCTAAGAGAATTGATCAATATTCTCAAGGAATCAATGCTGATACACCTAGTCATCCTAAGGAGAAGAAGAAGGATGATAGAAACCTGCATGCCAGTTCGCCAAATACTATCACACCTGAAGAACCTAATGATATTTCTGCGTCTAATGCAGAAACACAATCAGGTGATGAACATGAACCTGGTGGCAATGTGGACAGTGATGTTCATAATAATGCTCAACCTAGCCATGATGAGGATGTGGAGATTGAACCTACGGTTAATCCTGATAACCCACAACCTAAGAAATACGACAAGAATGACTTCACTGCTAGGAAGCATGGTAAAGAAAGAGAGCCATGGGTTCAGAAACCTATGCCCTTTCCTCCTAAGCCATCCAAGAAAAAGGATGATGAGGATTTTGAGCGCTTCATTGAGATGATAAGACCCGTCTTTCTGCAGATGCGGTTAACTGATATGCTCAAGATGTCTCCGTATGCCAAGTACATGAAAGATATCGTGACTAATAAACGGAAGATACCAGATCTTGAGATCTCCACCATGCTTGCCAATTACACTTTCAAAGGTGGAACTCCTAAGAAACTTGGTTATCCCGGAGTGTCCACTATACCTTGCTCTATTAAAGAAAGCTACGTAAGAACTGCCTTATGTGACCTTGGAGTCGATGTTAGTGTTATGTCGCTCTCTCTTTATCGTAGACTTGAGTTGGATAAGTTGATACCCACTGAAATTTCTCTGCAAATGGCCGACAAATCAACTGCTTTCCCTATTGGCATTTGCGAGGATGTGCCTGTTGTGGTTGCTAATACCACTATCTTAACAGACTTTATTATCTTGGATATTCCCGAGGACGATGCCATGGCTATCATCCTCGGAAGACCCTTTTTAAACACTGCAGGGGCTGTTATAGATTGCAACAAAGGCAATGTCACTTTCCATGTCAACGGTAATGAGCACACAGTGCACTTTCCGAAGAAACGATACCCAGTACATTGCATCAATGCTATCGAAAAGCCTTCATCGATTCTCATTGGGAGCTTTGAATGCCCTATTCCTCGTTTCAAGATGAAGTATGATTTGCTTGTTGGGGAGATACATATCCCCATTGAGGTGACTTAGTGACTATCACAAAATTCTCCGTTCTCTCTTGCGATTCGAGAAGGTTTTTTGTCATAAGGACTTGATCAACCCCATTGACGGATTTCTTTCGATGACCATGAAACGGATGAATCAAAGAGTTACATACCTCTGTTTTGAGTCTTCATTTTCTTTTGCTTAGAAGAAAAATGATAGAATTAGTTTAGTTTTTCCTGTTTTCTGTTTTAGCGTCCCGGAGAAAAATACCTCGAAAATAAAAGTTCTCCGATGGTCATGAAAATTTAGTATGATTTCTGGAATTTTTTAAAATTTCTGAGCTTGAGAGCTGGTCACGGGGCCTGACTAGTGGTCCACAATCCCCCTCACCGCCACCTACCCCCTGGTGGCAGGGTGCAAGCTTGTGGGGCCCACAGGCATCCCCTCCACTCATTCCAGATCCCAGCCTCTTCTTCCACCTCCAGAAAAAATTATTTCGCAGCTCAAACCCGTGTTCTTGCTCATTTGGCTGTGATTTTCGATCTCCTTGCTCAAAGCACCATTCTCCGAACTGTTCTGGGGAAATTACTCCTTGGTAAGTGACTCCTCCATTGGTCCAATTTGTTTTTGCTATAGTGCTTTATTCTTCGTGAATTCTTGCTACCTTGGTGACCCTTTTCTTGAGCTATAAAAGTTGATTTTAGCTGGTCCCAAGTAGTTTTAGCACGTGATACAGTCTCTAGACACTAGTAGGAGTAGTTGCTACAAGGTATGGTTGGTCCTCATTAACTTTTCTCTTGAACTTCAAAAATTTCAGCAAAAGGAAATTATGTTCAGGAGGAAGTTTCATGGTGGTTCCTCAAGTAAGAAGGGTCCTCGTCTCTCCTTTCGGGAGCCCGAACCTTTTCAACTAAGGGACGCACCGGTGCAACCATGTGAATGGCCTTCCGATGAGTTCATGATCGAAGCAGGCTTCAAGGATTAGTTTGATGCACTTGTCCGCAATGCCGGGTTAGAAGAATTCCTCTTAGATAAATGTGAACAGTATTCTATGCTCACTGCCTTTTTTGTGCGTGGATTTAAATTTTTAGCTGGGCATGAATCATCCATACTGTTTGATCTGTACGATAAATCCTATACCGTGGGTCTCGAGGATTTCAATAGGATTTGCAAGATACCCGATGGGGGTAGTGTTATTGATCCTCCCAAGTCTTCGGTCAGAGACTTTGTCTCCAGTATAACTGTGGGAGAAACCAGAGATATCACGCAAGCCACCATAGGAAGCATCCATTTCCCTGCCTTGCACTACCTTGCCCTCTTCATAGGTAGGTGCATTAACGGCAAGGGTGCACATTGTCACCTATGCGCTTCCAACCTTAGTATCCTTAAGAGCGCAGTAACACGTGACAGGAGCTTTAATATGGGAGCTATTATGGCAAGGAGGCTGAATAAAAATGCCAGTGAGGGGGATTTCTTTGGCGGAGTTTATGCTACACGCTTAGCAAATTTTCTGGGAGTATCCTGGAGCTGGTTATTTCCCACCATGGGAGTAGACCAAGCTAGGCCAAAAGCCTAAGCTTGGGGGAGTACGTGTTCTCATCGACTTTATATTCATGCTTATGCTTTCACTTTATTAGCCGGTGTTTACACTTTGCCACTGTATTATCCATTCTAGTTTCTTTTTGTTTTCTTGTTTTCTTGTTTTGTGTCCTTTTGAGAAAACCCAAAAAGATTTTTCTTTCTTCTTTTGCTTGTTGGGAGCTTTCCCGTGTAAATAGTTTTCTTTTTCTTTGTGTCAAGGTAGAAGATATTGGTTACAATGCTTAGTGGTTCTTACATGCTTACCTGTTTAGCTTTCAAAGAGCCATATTATTTTGTCTTCTCCTTTGTGTTTGCCTGCAGATTCATGTTAGTCCAATGCGCTTATTATCATTTTCATCGTTCCATCGTGCAAATGAAAGGCAACAATGATGGTATATGATGAAGTGATTGAGGCTGAAAAGCTGGTATGAACTCTATCTATTTTGATTTGTAAATATGACTAGCTTGTCGACCCAGATTTAGCTTTGTTGTGAGAGAACCATGTTTGCAATGACAACTTAGAGATCATAGTTTCTGATGCCATGCTTATTTAGCTGAGAGCTTATAATGCATTGTCTTGAATGCCAACATAGATTTTGAGATGACTATGATGTAGTATGATAGGATGTTATTCTCCTTTGAATGTTTCAAGTGGCTTGACTTGGCGCATGTTCATGCATGTAGTTGAAACAAAATCAACATAGCCTCTATGATGTTCGTGTTCATGGTGATTTATATCCTGTTCATGCTTGCATTCAACGTTAGTCAAACTGATTGCATCTTGATGACTGTTGTCGCTCTCTAGTTGGTCGCTTCCCACTCTTTTGCTAGCCTTCACTTGTACTAAGCGGGAATACTACTTGTGCATTCACTTCCATAAACCCTAAAGTTTTTCCATGAGAGTCCACCATACCTACCTATTTGCGGTATCTACCTGCCGTTCCAAGTAAATTTGCATGTGCCATTCTCTAAACCTTCAAGAAATAAATCTGTTTTGCATGCTTGAACCGCTCATGTGGTGATAGAGGGCTATTGGTATCTTCCATGCTAGGAGTGTTATCCTCAACATGTGTTTATTCACAGTCCTTCACGAGAAAGGGGACGGTATTTGGGATGCCAAGTTCCATGCTTAAATCGAAAACATAACTATAAAACAAGACTATACCGCTCAGTGTGTTTTCCATATTACCCTTCCTGCTCCTGCTTTCTTTGACTTTCAGGTAAAACGAAGATACTACATAACCATAGGAGAGGCACAGGAGTATGAGAGGGAGGCGACGGCTGCTCGACTACGTGAGGCAGCTATTCAGGCACTGGCTGCAGCACTCCCGTATAACACCCATTATGATTTTGGGTTTTGCCAGGACCATCCATGGGAGTAGACCAAGCTAGGCCAAAAGCCTAAGCTTGGGGGAGTACGTGTTCTCACCGACTTTACATTCATGCTTATGCTTTCACTTTGCTAGTCGGAGTTTACACTTTGCCACTGTATTATCCATGCTAGTTTATTTTTCATTTTCTTGTTTTGTGTCCATTTGAGAAAACCCAAAAAGATTTTCCTTTCTTCTTTTGCTTGTTGGGAGTTTTCTCGTGTAAATAGTTTTCTTTTTCTTTGGGTCAAGGTAGAAGATATTGGTTACAATGTTTAGTGGTTCTTGCATGCATACCTGTTTAGCTTTCAAAGAGCCATATTGCTTTGTCTTCTCCTTTGTGTTTGCCTGCAGATTTCAGCTTAGTCCATTGCACGAGCACTCTTATTATTGTTCACATCGTTCGATCATGCAAATGAAAGGCAATAATGATGATATATGATGAAGTGACTGAGACTGGAAAAGCTGGTATGAACTCTATCTATTTTGTTTTTGTAAATATGACTAGCTTGATATGCCTGATTCAGCTTTGCTGTGAGAGAACCATGTTTGCAATGACAACTTAGAGATCATAGTTTCTGATGCCATGTTTATTTAGCTAGGAGCTTATAATGGTTTGTCTTGAATGCCAACATAGATTTTGAGATGACTATGATGTAGTATGATAGGATGGTATTCTCCTTTCATTGATTCAAGTGGCTTGACTTGGCGCATGTTCATGCACGTGGTTGAAACAAAATCAACATAGCCTCTATGATGTTCGTGTTCATGCTGATTTATATCTTGTTCATGCTTGCATTCAATGTTAGTCAAACTCATTGCATATTGATGACTCTTGTCGCTCTCTAGTTGGTCGCTTCCCAGTCTTTTGCTAGCCTTCACTTGTACTAAGCGGAATACTGATTGTGCATCCACCTCCATAAACCCAAAAGTTTTTCCATGAGAGTCCACATACCTACCTATTTGCGGTATCTACCTGCCGTTCCAAGTAAATTTGCATGTGCCACTCTCTAAACCTTCAAGAAATAATCTGTTTTGCATGCCCGAACCGCTCATGTGGTGACAGGGGGCTATTGGTATCTTCCATGTTAGGAGTGTTATCCTCGACATGTGTTTATTCACTGTCATTCACGAGAAAGGGGCCGGTAATTGGAATGCCCAGTTCCACGCTTAAATCGAAAACATAACTGTAAAACAAGACTCCCCCCGGGTTGATGTTAGTATGGATGGTACCCGAGGATTCGGCTAGCCGTGGAGTGTGATTGATTGGTGGTGGGGGAGTTAAAACTTTACTTTTCCGTTTGGGAACCGCCTATAGCATGAGTAGCATGGAAGATATTGAGAACTCTTGGTCATTGCGTTGACAATGAAAGCATGCCACCCAAAATTATTATCTCTGTTTTCAAAACTTGAGCTCTGGCACCTCTGCAAATCAATGATTCCCTCTGCAAGGGGCATGTCTATTTATTTTCCTGTCGAGTCATCCTCCTCTTATATAAGCACCAATTAGAGAGCACCTCTGTCATTTTTATGCTTTGCTTTTGATTGATATTGAGTATGACTATGACTGGATCTTCGTTGCTATGAATTACAATGTTTAGTCAGCCCTTGATCTTTGAAAGTGCTCTCCATTTATGTTTTGCGGTCTCACAAAGAGCTAGCCAGATACCACCTATTCATATTGCTTCATGCTTGTTTTGATTGAAGTGTTGGTATTTGGAACTCATTATTATTTTCTCGTTACCTGATTATGCAATTGATATTAGTTTACCGTGAGACCTTCGTGTCATTTGCTTATGTGGTTAACTTGTGATCTTGCTGAAATTCTGGCTATGAGTTAGACATAGTTGCAACAACAAGATCAAACAGACTTTGTCAAAGTTTTTCTTTCTCTCTCAGTTTGACAACTGAGTTGCTTGAGGACAAGCAAGGTTTTAAGCTTGGGGGAGTTGATACGTCTCCAACGTATCTACTTTTCCAAACTCTTTTGCCCTTGTTTTGGACTATAATTTGCATGATTTGAATGGAACTAACCTCGATTGACGCTGTTTTCAGCAGAACTGCCTTGGTGTTATTTTTGTGCAGAAATCAAAGTTCTCCAAACGTCCTAAAAATTTACGGGGAGCACTTTTGGAAAATATAAAAAATACCTGCGCCAAGTTCCACCTCAGGGGGTGGGCTTGTGGGCCACTAGCCCCTGCTCCGCCACCACCCCCCTGGTGGCGGTGGGCAGGCTTGTGGGGCCCACAGGCACCTGCCGCCCCCAACTCCAGCTCTATAAGTTGTCTTTCGTCCCAGAAAAAATAAAGAGAGAAGTTTTCGTCGCGTTTTCGATACGGAGATCTGGAGTCCGTCTTGGGCTCCGGAGAGGGGAAATCGTCGCCATCGTCATCA
Source organism: Hordeum vulgare subsp. vulgare (assembly GCF_904849725.1). NCBI lineage: Eukaryota > Viridiplantae > Streptophyta > Magnoliopsida > Poales > Poaceae > Hordeum > Hordeum vulgare. The sequence goes on along the minus strand of NC_058520.1, from coordinate 584,888,774 downwards.
TCAACCTTCTTCCTTCTCCAATTCCATGAAGCTCTTCGTCGTTCATGAGTAATCTATTCGTAGGCTCGCTGGACGGTGATGAGTAGGATGAGATCTATCATGTAATCGAGTTAGTTTTGATGGGGATTGATCCCTAGTATCCACTATGTTCTGAGATTTGATGTTGCTACTACTTTGCTATGCTTAATGCTTGTCACTAGGGCCCGAGTGCCATGATTTCAGATCTGAAATTATTATGTTGTCACCAATATATGTGTTGATCGTGCAAGTTGTAGTTACCTACTATGTGTTATGATCCGGCAACCACGGAGTGACAATAACCGAAACCACTCCCGGTGATGACCATAGTGTGAGGAGTTCATGTGTTCACCAAGTGCTAATGCGTTGGTCCGGTTCTTTATTAAAAGGAGAACCTTAATATCGTGTAGTTTCCTTTTGGACCCCGCTGCCACAGGAGGGATGTACAATAGATGTCATGCAAGTTCTTTTCCCTAAGCACGTATGACGACACACGGAATGCATGTCTACATCACATTGACGAACGGGAGCTAGCCACATATCTCTCCATGTTATAGCTGTTGCATGATTAATATCATCCAAACAAATCACCGACCCAATGCCTACAAGTTTGTACTACTGTTGCTACTGCCGTTACTTGTCTTGCTCTGCTGCTACTACTGTTGCTATTGCCGTTACTTGTCTTGCTCTGCTGCTACTACTGTTGCTACTGTCGTTACTTGCTTTGCTCTGCTACTACTGTTGGTACTATTGTCGCTTGTTACTGTTGCTACTTGCTATTGCTGTCACTACTGCTGTTCCTTGCCACTGCTATTGCTCGTTACACTGCCGATACCCGCTACTTCGTTGTTACTACTTCGCTGTTACTATTGTGCTTGCAGATACTAATCTTTCAGGTGTGGTTGAATCTGACAAATTCAGCTCCTAATACTTGAGAGTATACTCTCAGCTCCTAATACTTGAGAGTATACTCTCACCTCCTGACTGGCGTACCTACAAATTGGGTCGAATACTCTACCCTCGAAAACTGCTGCGAACCCACGCGCTGGTGGGCCGTCAACAACATTCTTCCAGTGTCATTGCCGGGGAGTGCTATCAGCATTCATGTGGTGTCGTTGCAGGAGAAGGTTAGTTGTTATAACCATTCGTCTAGCTAACACTAGAGATTGCAGGATCAGCACTTTTCTCGAGCCATTGCCACAGAAGCACAGCTGACGTCATCCTCCTCCAATCCTGGTCCAACTAGGATTGGAAGGTGGAGTCCTTCCCTTCCTTCCCACTTCCCCTTTTTTTCCTTCTCTTTGATTTTCTTATCTCCCTGCACAGGGGACTCTTTGGGCTTGCCCACCAGCCAACTAAGGGCTGGTGAGGCACCCCTAAGTCCTATGGGCTTCCCCGGGTGGGCTGCCCCCCCCCCCCGGTGAACATCCGGAACCCATTCATCATTCCCGATACATTCCCGGTAACTCCGAAAACCTTCTGGTAATCAAATGAGGTCATCCTATATATCAATCTTTGTCTCTGGACCATTCCGGAAACCCTCGTGACGTCCGTGATCTCATCTGGGACTCCGAACAACATTCAGTAACCAACCATATAACTCAAATACGCATAAAACAACGTCGAACCTTAAGTATGCAGACCCTGCGGGTTCGAGAACTATGTAGACATGACCCGAGGGACTCCTCGGTCAATTTCCAATAGCGGGACCTGGATGCCCATATTGGATCCTACATATTCTACGAAGATCTTATCGTTTGAACCTCAGTGCCAAGGATTCATATAATCTCGTATGTCATTCCCTTTGTCCTTCGGTATGTTACTTGCCCGAGATTCGATCGTCAGTATCCGCATACCTATTTCAATCTCGTTTACCGGCAAGTCTATTTACTCGTTCCGTAATACAAGATCCCGTAACTTACACTAAGTCACATTGCCTGCAAGGCTTGTGTGTGATGTGGTATTATCGAGTGGGCCCCGAGATACCTCTCCGTCACACGGAGTGACAAATCCCAGTCTCGATCCATACTAACTCAACGGACACCTTCGGAGATACCTGTAGAGCATCTTTATAGCCACCCAGTTACGTTGTGACGTTTGATATGATACACACAAAGTATTCTTCCGGTGTTAGTGAGTTATATGATCTCATGGTCATAGGAATAAATACTTGACACGCAGAAAACAGTAGCAACAAAATGACACGATCAACATGCTACGTCTATTAGTTTGGGTCTAGTCCATCACATAATTCTCCCAATGACGTGATCCAGTTATCAAGCAACAACACCTTGTACATAGTCAGAAGACCCTGACTATCCTTGATCAACTCGCTAGCTAACTAGAGGCTTGCTAGGGACAGTGTTTTGTCTATATATCCACACATGTATTTAAGTCTTCATTCAATACAATTATAGCATGGATAATAAACGATTATCTTGATACAGGAATCATAATAATAACTTATTTATCATTGCCTCTAGGGCATAATTCCAACACCATGACGTCAAAGAACGCGGGCGGGAAGTACATCTCAAGCTCAAATAGTATGACCACGATCTTTTCCTGTAGCCTTCGAAGCTGCTTCACACTAATGGACTTTCGAGAGATAACGTTGAAGAAGTTGCAGAGACGAGTAACCGTGTCACGGATGTGCTTGTCCATTATCCTCTAATGGCAACCGGGAGTATCTACATCATCATCACGTGACAGTCATGAGACTTCATCCCGCAGAACCTTTTCTTCTTGGTGTCTAGAAATCTGCTTATCTTCCCACTTTAACCGAAACTGACTTTGATTCCTGTAAGGCACTTGATGAATTGATCGATCTCCTTCGGACTTAAGGTGAAGCAAGAAGGGAGCAATAATTCTCTTCCTTCTTGTTGACTTATCTACCCATGTCCTCCATCTCCGTCTCGTCGGACTTTTTATGGGATGACATGTGAAGATCTACCCTGATCTTCAAATCTTCCAAGTCCCTTCTTGCCTTCGTCCCATCCTTGGTCTTATCCGGCATGTTCATCACTGTTGCAAGCAAGCTCTCAAGGACATACTTACTGATATGCATTTGATCAAGGAAATGAGGTGTGTCGAGGTTGGGCCAGTAGTCCAAGTCCGAGAAAACAAACCTCGTTTTCTATACCTACAACTGCGGCTCTCGCACCTTTTTCATCTTTCTCGGCGTAGGGCACTGTTTCGAGTTTTCAACAACTAATCGATATCGGCGCCACTCCTCTTACGTGGAAGTCCTCGATGCTCAGCCTCACCATCAAATAGATCTCCTTGGTTTCTCCATGGGTCATCCTTCTTGAGCCATCTTCGATGCCTGATGACCCACAAGTATAGGGGATCAATCGTAGTCCTTTTGATAAGTAAGAGTGTCGAACCCAATGAGGAGCAGAAGGATCTGACAAGTGGTTTTCAGCAAGGTAAAATCTGCAAGCACTAAAATTGTCGGTAACAAGTGATTGTGTGGTGAGATGATTCGTAGCAAGCAACAAGTAACAAAAGTAGCAACGGTGCAGCAAAGTGGCCCAATCCCTTTTCTAGTAAGGGACAAGCCTGGACAAAGTCTTATAGGAGGAAAACGCTCCCGAGGACACACGGGAATTTCTGTCATGCTAGTTTTCATCATGTTCATATGATTCGCGTTCGTTACTTCGATAGTTTGATATGTGGGTGGACCGGCGCTTGGGTAGTGCCCTTACTTGGACAAGCCTCCCACTTATGATTAACCCCTCTCGCAAGCATCCGCAACTACGAAAGAAGAATTAAGACAAAGTCTAACCATAGCATTAAACTAGTGGATCCAAATCATCCACTTACGACTCAACGCATAAACTAGGGTTTAAGCTTCTGTCACTCTAGCAACCCATCATCTACTTACTACTTCCCAATGCCTTCCTCTAGGCCCAAATAACGGTGAAGTGTTATGTAGTCGACGTTCACATAACACAGATAGAGGAAAAACAACATACAACACATCAAAATACCGAACGAATACCAAATTCACATGACTACTATTAGCATGACTTATCCCATGTCCTCAGGAACAAAACTAACTACTCACAAAGCATAATCATATTCATGACCAGAGAGGTAATGAGTAGCATCAAGGATCTGAACATAAACTCTTCCACCAAGTAATCCAACTAGCATCAACTACAAAGAGTAATTAACACTACTAGCAACCTTACAAGTACCAATCGGAGTCGCGAGATGGATATTGGTTACAAGTGATGAACTAGGGCTTGGAGATGAGATGGTGTTGATGAAGATGTTGATGGTGATGAGTCCCCTCCGATGAGAGGAGTGTTGGTGATGACGATGGCGACGATTTCCCCTTCCGGGAGGGAAGTTCCCCCAACAGGATCGTCCTGCCGGAGCTCTAGATTGGTTCTGCTCAAGTTCCGCCTCGTGGCGGCGGCGAATCCACGAAAAAGCCTCCTCTCGATTTTTTTTCCGGACGAAACCCTTCATATAGCATAAGAGGGGGGCCAGAGGGCCAGCTGAGTGCCCACAAGCCCCCTAGGCGCGGCCAGGGTGGTGGCCGTGCCTAGCAGGCTTGTGGCCACCTGCTGGCGCCCCTCGGGCACTTCTTCGGCCCAGTATTTTTTATAATTCCTGAGAAAAATCCTCGTTGATTTTTACGGCGTTTAGAGTTGCGCGGAATAGGTATCTCAAACTTGCTCCATTTTCAGGCCAGAATTGCAGCTGCCGGCATTCTCCCTCTCCATGTAAATCTTGCAAAATAAGAGAGAAAAGGAATAAGTATTGTATCGTGAAGTAAAATAACAGCCCAAAAAGCGATAAATGTTAACATGAAAACATGATGCAAAATGGACGTATCAACTCCCCCAAGCTTAGACCTCGCTTGTCCTTGATGTTTGTTGTGTATCCCTTGCTACGGCGCCAGGAAATACTTGTGTCGACGGCACTAGGAATCCTTCAGCTACGGCTATGCCTTAAGGGACTTCCTAGGCAAGTATGCAAAGGATTTCCCCCATGGCCTTGGAGCCTTGCGTTGGTGTTCCCTCGAAGCGGAAAGGGTGATGTAGCACAGTGACGGTAAGTATTTCCCTCAGTTTGAGAACCAAGGTATCAATCTGGCGGAAGAGTATCTCAAGATCCTGCACAAACACAAAAGCTTGCACCCAACGCTATGAAGGGGTTGTCAATCCCTTATAGATTGTTTGCCAAGTGAGAACTGAATGCAACAAAGTAACAAAGCAAAGTAAATGCGGAGGTGTAAACGATGGATGTGAATAGACCCGGGGGCCGTAGTGTTTACTAGTGGCTTCTCTAATAAAAGCAAGTAGACGGTGGGTGAACAAATTACTGCCGAGCAATTGATTGAACCGCGCAAAATCGTGACGGTATCTATGCAATGATTATTTCTATAGGCATCACGTCCGAAACAAGTAGACCGATACTTTCTGCATCTACTACTATTACTCCACACGTCGACCGCTATCCAGCATGCATCTAGTGTATTAAGTCCATAAGAACAGAGTAACACCTTAAGCAAGATGACATGATGTAGAGGGATAATCTCAAACCAATGATAAAAACCCCAACTTTTTACCCTTGATGGCAACTACTTGATGTGTGCCTTGCTGCCCCTACTGTCACTGGGAAAGGTCACCACATGGCAGAACCCAACACCAAGCATTTCTCCCATTGCAAGAATCATAGATGTAGTTGGCCAAACAAAACCCAAGACTCGGAGAGACTTACAAGGATATCAAATCATGCATATAAGAAATCAGCAAAGACTCAAATATATATCATAGATAATCTCATCACAAATCCACAATTCATCGGATCTCGACAAACACACCGCCAAAGAAGATTTCATTAGATAGATCTCCATGAAGATCATGGAGAACTTTGTATTGAAGATCCAAGAGAGAGAAAAAGCCATCTAGCTACTAACTACGGACCCGTAGGTCTGAAGTGAACTAATCATGAGTCATTAGAGGGGCGATGATGATGATGAAAAGCCCTCCAACTCCAAAGTCCCCTCCAGCAGGGTGCCGGGAAGGGTCTCCAGATGAGATCTCGCGGAAATAGAAGCTTGCGGCGACGGAAAAGTATTTTCGAGGATCCCCTGATTTTTTGCGGAATATTTGGGAATTTATAGGCCAAAGATCTAGGTAAGGGGGCGGCCAGGGAGGCCACAAGCCTGCCCACCGCCGACCCCCCTGGTGGTGGAGTGGGGTCTTGTAGGCTCCCTGGAGCCCATCTGGCTTGGCCCAAAAGCCCCCTGGTCTTCTTCCGTTCGGGAAAAAATCATTTCGTGGTTTTTCTTCCGTTTGGACTCCGTTCCAAAATCAGATCTGAAAAGAGTCAAAAACACGGAAAAAACAGGAACTGGCACTTGGCACTGAATTAATAAGTAAGTCCCAAAAAGATATAAAAAGATGAATAAAACAACCAAAGAAGACAAGATAACAGCATGAAACCATCAAAAATTATAGATACGTTTGAGACGTATCAAGCATCCCCAAGCTTAACTCCTGCTCGTCCTCGAGTAGGGAAGTGATAAGAATGAATTTTTGATGATTTCATGCTACCTAGCATAGGTGTCCTTTGTAATTCCTCTTATGTGACGTGAATGTTCAGATCCATTAGATTCAAAACAATCGTTTGCTATTGACATGGAAACAATAGTAATTCAAGCAAACTAGCAAAGTAATCATGAACTTTCAAAATAACAAGGCCAAAAGAAAGTTATCCCTACAAAAGGATATAGTCTGGCTATGCTCTATCATCATTGCACAACGAATTTAAATCATGCACAACCCCGGTATTGGCGAAGTAATTGTTTCACACCTTTACTTCCTCAAACATTTTCAACTCTCACGCAATACATGAGCGTGAGCCATGGTTATAGTACTATAGATGGTGTGGAATGTAGTGGAGGTTGCAAGACAAAAACGAGAAGATAGTCACATTAACTAGGCATATCAATGAGCTATGGAGATGCTCATCAGTAGATATCAATGTGAATGAGTAGGGATTGCCGTACAAATGATGCACTAGAGCTACGAGTATGTGAAAGCTCTTAAAGAAAACTAGTGGGGTGTGCATCCAACTTGCTTGCTCACGAAGACCTAAGGCAATTTTGAGGAAGCCTATCATTGGAATATACAAGCCAAGTTATATAATGAAAATTTCCCACTAGCTATATGGTGGTGACAAAACGAGAGACTCTCAATCATGAAGATCATGGTGCTTAATATGCACAAGTGTGGAAAAAGTGGTAGCATTGTCCCTTCTCTCTTTTTCTCTTATTTTTTTTATTTTGGTGGGCTCTTTGACCTATTTTTTTGTGGGCTTCTTTGGCCTCTTTTATTTCCTCACATGGGACAATGCTCCATTAATGTTGATCATCACACTTTTAACTCAAAACTTAGAGTAACGAAGACTCTATATGGAATGCCTTCGGTAGTGTACCGTGGCAATGATCTAGCATGGCATAGACATCAATGGAAACATCATGCTAGATATCTTACGATCATGCAATGGCAATGTAGACGTGGTGGCACATATCATGGTGGTAGTTGCATGGCAATATATCTCGGAATGACTTTGAAAAAACCATAATAGGTAGGTATGGTGGCTGTTTTGAGGGAGGCTAATGGTGGGTTTTGTGCACCGTCGAAAATTGCACGACACTAACAAGATAGTGATGGTGGAAGGTGAAAGTGCATCTAAACCATGGACTCAACATTAGTCATGAAGAACTCATATACTTGTTGCAAAAGTTTTATTAGTAATCGAAACAAAGCATTCAACGCAAACTCCTAGCGGAAGGGTTGGTAGGTATAAACCATCGCGCGATCTCGACCGCCCCGCAAAGGATGACAATCAATATACTAATCATGCTCATATTTCATCACATCGCGGTTCACCATACGTGCATGCTACGGGAATCACTATAGATCCACAACAACTTACTAGCATGACTTCAATATTACCATAACCACAACTCAAAACTAATTGAGATGAATCAAACTTCTCTAACTATTCAATGCACATGAAGGTGGAAGTTTTCGTATCCCTTTGGATAACTACTCCTTTTGAGACTACTTTCAAAGCATAGATCAACTACCAAGCCACGCACCGCTGCGCTCTAAAAGATATAAGTGAAGCACATAGAGAAAAAGTATCTAGCTCAAAAGATATAACTGAAGCACATGTGAGCTGGATTGTCTACCAAAAGATATAAGTGAAGCTCAAAAAAATCACGGTGAGTGCATGTCTCTCTCTCTAGGTGTGCAGCAAGGATGATTGTGTCACAACAAAAATAAAAGACTCCTATTATACAAGACGCTCCAAGCAAAAACACATAACATGTGGTGAATAAAAATATAGCCCCAAGTAACGTTACCGATGGATTGAAGACGAGAGAGGGGATGCCTTCCCGGGGCATCCCCAAGCTTAGGCTTTTATGGCATCCTTGAGTCTCTTGGGGTGCCTTGGGCATCCCCAAGCTTGAGCTCTTGCCACTCTTTTATCTCTTTGTCCATAAGAACTTCACCCAAAACATGAAAACTTCACAACACGAAACTTAAACAGAAACTCGTGATAACATTAGTACAAGAAAGCAAACCACCACTTCCTTAGGTACTATAGAAAACTTAAATTCTACTTGTTCTCATGTTGGGTTACTGTACTTTCAATCTTCCACGGCTAATACCCCCTCCCCCCCGATACTATCCATAGTTTCATCAAAATAAGCAACCAACACAACAAAAACAGAATCTGTTAACAGCAAGCCTGTCTGTAGCAATCTGTATGTTTCGTATACCTCTGGTACTTCAAAAATTCTGAAAAATTACGACAGTCTGAAGAATGTGCGTAGCAATCAGAAGCAAAAAGAATCAACTCAAAAGCTCTTACAGAAAAAAAAGAAAAATTCTTTTCATGATGAGAAAGTTTCTGTCTTTTCCAGCATGACCAAACAATTATCCCCAAGACTAATCATAACGGTTTTTGAAACACAAAAAACACAATCATAATAGAATTATGAAAGTGTGGACAGCACAAAACAGAAAGAAAAAGGATAGATTCGTTGGGTTTCCTCCCAACAAGCGCTTTTGTTTAACGCCCTTAGCTAGGCATTCAATGATGCTCTCACAAAAGACAAGAAGTGAAGCACAACGAGAGCATCCTAAAGCATGCGAAAACCACATCTAAGTCTAACATACATCCTATGCACAGGCATTTTATAGGAAAACAGATTGTCAAGACAACCAATAGTTGCCATATGCAAGGAAGAAGAAAGAGACAATAGCAATCTCAACATAACAAGAGGTATTTTGGTAACATGAAAGTTTCTACCACAATATTTTCCTCTCTCATAGAAATTACATGTGGGATCATATTCAAATTCAACAATATAGCTATCCATAGGATATTCTTTTCATGATCCACATGCATGCAAAGTTGACGCTCTTCAAAAATAGTGGGATTATCATCTAAAGTCATGACTTCTCCAAACCCACTTTTAATATCATTGCAAATATCATGTTCATCATGAGGTTTAAACAAATTTTCAAGATCATAAGAAAGATCATCACCCCAATCATGATTATTGCAATAAGTATTGGTCATAGCAAAACTAGCATCCCCAAGCTTAGGGCTTTGCATAATTTTAGCATGATTATCACTAATAGAATTTATAGTGAAACCATTGCAATCATGATTTTCATCCAAGAAGCCCTCGTGAATCACTTTATGAATTTCTTCCTCACAATTTTCGGATTCACGCATCTTACACAAAACTCCAAAGAAATAGTCAATTGCCCTCAACTCACTAGCAATTTGTTCCACACGAGTGGGTCTCTTAAAGAGACTAGCAAGTGGATGAGGATCCATATCACTAGATTTTCAGCAAGCGAAGATGCAAGCATATTGAAGGCACAAGGCACACAAGCGAACAGAAAGCAAGCGGAAGAAGGGCGAACGGAAAAAGGCAAATGGAAACGGCAAATCTGAAGTGGGGGAGAGGAAAACGAGAGGCAACACGCAACAAAAGTAAATGCAGGAGAAGAGTTTGTGAGACCTACTTGGATAGATCTTGATTTTTCCTCCCCGGCAACGGCGCCAGAAATACTTCTGATGTTTGCTGTGTATCCCTTGCTATGGCGCCAGGAAATAGTTGTGTCGACGGCACCAGGAATCCTTCAGCTACGGCTACGCCTTAAGGACTTCCTAGGCAAGTATGCAAAGGATTTCCCCCGTGGCCTTGGAGCCTTGCGTTGGTGTTCCCTCGAAGCGGAAAGGGTGATGTAGCACAGCAACGGTAAGTATTTCCCACTGTTTGAGAACCAAGGTATCAATCTGGCGGAAGAGTATCTCAAGATCCTGCACAAACACAAAAGCTTGCACCCAACACTATGAAGGGGTTGTCAATCCCTTATAGATTGTTTGCCAAGTGAGAACTGAAAGCAACAAAGTAACAAAGCAAAGTAAAAGCGGAGGTGTAAACGATGGATGTGAATAGACCCGGGGGCCGTAGTGTTTACTAGTGGCTTCTCCCACAAAAGCAAGTAGATGCTGGGTGAACAAATTACTGTCGAGCAATTGATAGAACCGCGCAAAATCGTGACGATATCTATGCAATGATTATTTCTATAGGCATCACGTCCGAAACAAGTAGACCGATACTTTCTGCATCTACTACTATTACTCCACACGTCGACCGCTATCCAGCATGCATCTAGTGTATTAAGTCCATAAGAACAGAGTAACGCCTTAAGCAAGATGACATGATGTAGAGGGATAATCTCAAACCAATGATATAAACTCCATCTTTTTGCCCTTGATGGCAACTACTTGATGTGTGCCTTGCTGCCCCTACTGTCACTAGGAAAGGTCACCACATGGCAGAACCCAAAACCAAGCACTTCTCCCATTGCAAGAATCATAGATCTAGTTGGCCAAACAAAACCCAATACTCGGAGAGACTTACAAGGATATCAAATCATGCATATAAGAAATCAGCAAAGACTCAAATATATATCATAGATAATCTGATCACAAATCCACAATTCATCGGATCTAGACAAACATACCGCCAAAGAAGATTACATCGGATAGATCTCCATGAAGATCATCGAGAACTTTGTATTGAAGATCCAAGAGAGAGAAGAAGCCATCTAGCTACTAACTACAGACCCGTAGGTATGAAGTGAACTACTCACGAGTCATTGGAGGGGCGATGATGATGATGAAGAAGCCCTCCAACTCCAAAGTCCCCTCCGACAGGGTGCCGGGAAGGGTCTCCAGATGAGATCTCGCGGAAACGGAAGCTTGTGGCGGCGGAAAAGTATTTTCGAGGATCCCCTGATTTTTTGCGGAATAGTTGGGAATTTATAGGCCAAAGATCTAGGTCAGGGACGGCCATGGAGGCCACAAGCTTGCCCACCGCCGCCTCCCCCCTGGTGGCGGAGTGGGGGCTTGTGGGCTCCGTGGAGCCCACATGGCTTGGCCCAAAAGCCCCCTGGTCTTCTTCCGTTCGGGAAAAAATCATTTCGGGGTGTTTCTTCCGTTTGGACTCCGTTCCAAAATGAGATTTGAAAAGAGTCAAAAACACGGAAAAAACAGGGACTGGCACTTGGCACTGAATTAATAAGTTAGTCCCAAAAATATATAAAAAGATATACATAAAACAACCAAAGAAGACAAGATAACAGCGTGAAACCATCAAAAATGATTGATACGTTTGAGACGTATCAGTCTTCAAGCGAAAGCCTAGCTCAATAAATATGTCCACATGTTTAGGGAGAGAGGTGTCAACAAAACAAAATACGAACATGCAGGCATCATGATCATGATCAGAAGAGCAATACCAACATATAATCCCTCATGCTAAAGTGACAATTCCTTCACAAAGTAAAGCATGGATCAAGAATTTTACCGAGAGGTAACAACCGATAGCCTTTAGTCATTGAAGCAATTGCAATTTATTACAATATCAGAAAGAGTCGAATAAGAGCTTGTAAAGCAAATCCACATACTCAATCATCCTTTCGTTCTATACAATTGCTACAACTCACGTGGTATTCATGAGATCAAAGTTTCAGCTAGACACAGAGAAAGATAGGGGCTTATAGTTTTGCCTCCCAACTACTTACCTCAAGGGTAATGTCAACAATAATAATTCATGAGTGCTTACCTCCAAGTTGACATATGAATATAGATATTTCCCAAGCATATGACGTTAGCCAAGATAAAGGCGGAATAAGGAATTGGTGAAGATCACCATGACTCATTCAAGGGCAAAAAGTAAAGCTACAAGATAGGCCCTTCGCAGAGGGAAGCAGAGGTTGTCATGCACTTTTGAGGTTTGGATGCGTGTCCTCTTAGTGCGGAGGAACATCACTTTATATTGCCTCCTGTGATAAAGAACTTTATTATGCAGTCTGTCGCTTTTATGTCTTCCTCATCACAGGTTCGTACAAAGCTTATTTTCCACACACTAATAGATCATACATATTAGAGAGCAATTTTTATTTCTTGCACCGATGACAACTTACTTGAGGGACCTTATTCAATCCATATGTAGGTATGGTGGACTCTCATGGCAAAACTGGGTTGAAGGTTTATGGATGCACAAGTAGTATCTCTACTTGCTGCGGGAGTTTTGCCTAATATGAGGTGGAAGCAATCGTCACATGCTAAGGGATCTCTAATCATATAACATTGTTCGGAACCAAGCAAACACAATTCATTATGTTGTTTTTCTTGTCCAACATCTACTTCTAGGCATGCAATAGTTTAGTGAGTGTTCCCCATCATAGATGGTGTCAAAGATGAAATATTTATATGTGAACCTCTCCTTCTTTATCACTTCCTATTAATTGAAACAATGACCAAGGTCTACGTTTGTCTACCCTCAACAAGTTTCAATCATCATTCTCTTTATATGTGAAGCCATCACTTCCCATAAGATCATTACATGATCTTTCATGCTTTTGTTCTTTTCTCACTCTTTTGATCATGGCAAGCGGCAAAGCCCTTCAACTAAGCCACTTTATTATATGGCTCACGAGCTCGAATACATCGGGGGTGACACAAAGCAAAACTCAAGACTAAAACACTAAGACTTTTAATCCTACTAGAGAAAAAAAACTGAAAAGGAAAACTAAAACAAAGGTAAAGGCAAAAGATGTGATGGTGATACAATACGGGGGCAACTCCCCCAAGCTTGGCACAAGCCAAGGGGATTGCCCATACCCATGCTCAGTTGTTTTCCTTTGAAGGTGATGGTGGTGGAGTTGTTGCAACATGGGCTTGATCCTCCGTCTTCCAAGGCATAGGTGCTCCATCATGGAAAGATCAACGAGTCTCCGGAATCCTCAAATCTGCAGCCAACCGTATTGATTTAAATCTATACTCATACTCACAGTTTTGGTTCTGCAGGTCATAGAGCCTGGAGAGGTGCTTCCCAATGTCATTGGCATCAATCATGTGCTTGTTGGTGAATTCCATGATCATCATGTGGTTGGCGTTGAGTCCTTGCTCCACCATCCCTTGGCACTTGAAAACTTGTTGCTCCATGATGACCCACAAGTATAGGGGATCAATCGTAGTCCTTTTGATAAGTAAGAGTGTCGAACCCAACGAGGAGCAGAAGGCTCTGATAAACGGATTTCAGCAAGGTAATAACTGCAAGCACTGAAAGTAGCGGTAACAAGTGATTGTGTAGCGAGGTGAAACGTAGCAAGCAAAAAGTAACAAGTAACAAGTAATAGCAACGGTGCAGCAAGTGGCCCAATCCCTTTTGTAGCAAGGGACAAGCCTGAACAAAGTCTTATAGGAGGAAAAACGCTCCCAAGGAAACACGGGAATTTCTGTCATGCTAGTTTCATCATGTTCATATGATTCGCGTTCGTTACTTTGATAGTTTGATATGTGGGTGGACCCGCGCTTAGGTACTGCCCTTACTTGGACAAGCATCCCACTTATGATTAACCTCTCTCGCAAGCATCCGCAACTACAAAAGAAGAATTAAGACAAAGTCTAACCATAGCATTAAACTAGTGGATCCAAATCAGCCCCTCACGAAGCAACGCATAGACTGGGGGTTAAGCTTCTGTCACTACAGCAACCCATCATCTACTTACTACTTCCCAATGCCTTCCTCTAGGCCCAAATATGGTGAAATGTTATGTAGTCGATGTTTACATAACACCACTAGAGGAAAAACAGCATACAACATATCAAAATACCGAACGAATATCAAATTCACATGACTATTATCAGCATGACTTATCACATCTCCTCAGGAACAAAAGTAACTACTCACAAGACATAATCATAATCATGACCAGAGGTGTAATGAATAGCATCAAGGATCTGAATATAAACTCTTCCACCAAGTAATCCAACTAGCATCAACTACGAAGAGTAATCAACACTACTAGCAACCTTACAAGTACCAACCGGAGTTGCGAGATGAAGATTGGTTACAAGAGATGAACTAGGGATTGGAGAGGAGATGGTGCTGATGAAGATGTTGATGAAGATGCCTCCCCTCCGACGATAGGAGTGTTGGTGATGACGATGGCGACAATTTCCCCCTCTGGGAGGGAAGTTTCCCCGGCAGGATCGTCCTGCCGGAGCTCTAGATTGGATCTGCTCAAATTCCGCCTCGTGGCGGTGGTGAAACCACGAAAAAGCTCCCTATTGATTTTTTTTCTAGACCAGGACGCTTCATATAGCAAAAGAGGGGGCCTAGTGGGCCTTCAGGCAGCCCACAAGCTTGCCCACTGCCACAAGGGGGGTTGGCGGAGTGGGGGCTTGTGGGGCCCTGGTGGCCCCACTCCGGTAGTTCTTTCGCCCAGTAATTTTAATATATTCCAGAAAAAATCCACGTAAATTTTTAGGGCATTTGGAGATGTGTAGAATAGTGGACTAGGATTTGCTCCTTTTCTAGTCCAGAATTCCAGCTGCCTGAATTCTCCCTCTTCAAATAAACCTTGCAAAATAAGAGAGAAAAGGCATAAATATGGTACCACAAGTAATATAACAGCCCAAAAAGCAATAAATATCAATATGAAAGCTTGATGCAAAATGGACGTATCAACTCCCCCAAGCTTAGACCTCGCTTGTCCTCAAGCGAAAACCAAGTTCCATAAACATGTCCACATGTTGAGGGACGAAGGTGTCGATAAAACATAATACGGACATGAGGGCATCATGATCACACATAGAAGAGCAATACATCATAAAGATTCTAATGGGAAAGTAACAATTCCTTCACAAAGCAAAGCATGAAGCAAAAACCTTACCGAGAAGTAACCAACAATAATCCATAGTCATTGAAGCAATTGCAATTTATCACAACATCAGAAAGAGTCAAATAAGAGCTTGTAAGGCAAACCCACATACTCAATCATCTCTTTCGTTTTCCACAATTGTTACAACTCACGTGGTACTCATGGTGTCAAAGTTTTAGCTGGACACAAAGGAAGATAGGGGCTTATAGTTTTGCCTCCCAACGGTTTACCTCAAGGGTAAAGTCAACAACAATAAAGCATAAGTACTCAACTCCAAGTTGATATATGAATATAGATCTTTCCCAAGCATGTGACGGTAGCCAAGACAAAGGCAAAAAGGGAATTGGTGAAGATCACCATGACTCTTACAAGGGTAAAAAGTAAAGTTACAAGATAGGCCCTTCGCAGAGGGAAGCAGAGGTTTTCATGCGCTTTTCAGGTTTGAATGTTTGTCCTCTTAGTGCGGAGGAACGTCACTTTATATTGCCTCGTGTGACAAAGAACTTTATTATGCAGTCTGTCGCTTTTATGTCTTCCTCATCACAGGTTCGTACAAAGATTATTTTCCACACACTAATAGATCATACATATTAGAGAGCAATTTTTATTGCTTGCACCGATGACAACTTACTTGAATGATCTTATTCAATCCATAGGTAGGTATGGTGGACTCTGATGGCAAAACTGGGTTGGAGGTTTATGGATGCACAAGTAGTATCTCTACTTGGTGCGGGAGTTTTGGCTAATATGGGGTGGAAGCAATCGTCACATGCTAAGGGATCTCTAATCATATAACATTGTTTGGAACCAAGCAAACACAATTCATTATGTTGTCTTCCTTGTCCAACATCTACTCCTAGGCATGTAATAGTTTGGTGAGTGTTCACAATTGTAAAAAGTGTCTAAGATGATATATTTATATGTGAACCTCTCTTTCCTTATTACTTCTTATTAATTGCAACAATGACTGAGGTCTATGTTGATTTATTATCAACAAGTTTCAATCATCATACGGGTCATAAGTGAAGTTATCACTTTCCATAAGATCGTCTCATGATCTTGCATGCTATCGTTCTTTTCATACTTTTTTATCATGGCACAAAGCAAAGCCATTGACTAGGACACTCTTTATTATATAGCTCGTAATCTCGGATACATCGGGGGAGAGACAAAAGCAAAAGACTCAAACTAAAAACTAAAGACTTATTCCTCTAAAAGAAGAAATAAAAACTGAAAAGGAAAGAACTAAAACAAATGTAAAAGCTAAAGATATAAAGGTGATACGATACCAGGGCAACTCCCCCAAGCTTGGCAGAAGCCAAGGGGATTGCCCATACCAATGCTTAGTTGTCTTCCTTTGGTGGTGATGGTGGTGTTGTTGGTGCAGTCTTGAGCTTGTCTAATTTCCACTTGAGCAAAAAGTTCTGCTCCCTTAGATCGTCATTTTCTTCCTCAAGTTTCAACACTCTATGGCAAAGTTCCTGCTTACTTTCCTGCAAGAAACGAGAAGGGATAAACAAGGTCTTAGGCTTCTTCCTATGATCAGGGAGGCTTGACTTCTTGAACTACACATGGGTGTTTGCAGGTTGAGGTAGAGGAGCCTCCTCTTCATCGGAACTCGTTTGCTCCTTCCCTTTGGGCTCATAGTCCTCTTCCTCATGAGTGGTCCAGCCATATGGTTCCAAGTCCCCATAGACCTTGGGGTTAGCAAGGTAGTCAGCCACATAGCTCTCTCCCTCTGAATCTTGAGAAGACATCTTGACCTAGATCTGCGGCAGAACAAGCACAAAATGAAAACAGAGGAAAACTGCGGGATACGGAGATCAAAACCTTCGGGCGACTATATATTGATTTTTTTGTCGGCCAGAAGGAGTCCTCCGCAAGAAAACGGAGTCCGGGAGGCACACGAGGTGCCCACAAGCTTGCCCACCGCCACCAGGGGGTGGTGGCGGAGTGGGCCCTTGTGGCTTCCTCGTTTGCTCTCCGGACTGCTTTTTATCTTTCTAATTTTCCAAAATTCCAAAACTGAGGAAATTTCCTATTGGAAAATTATCGGAGTCCAGTTTCTTGCCGAAACAGATACATCTTCGTTTTCAAGGTCTGAAACAGGCTGATAAACATCCCTTATGTACTCCTTTGGAGTTATGACATTGATGACATTGGTCTCAACATTTATGGGAGTACCAGAGATGTAATGCTTGATTCTTTGCCCATTTACCACTCTAGGAAAATTTCCTTCCGAGTTATTGATTTTGATGGCACCGGAATGATATACTTCCTCGACAACATAGGGATCTTCCCATTTAGAGAGAAGCTTGCCTGCAAAGAATCTCAAACGAGAATTGTATAGCAAGACATAATCACCTACATTGAACTCTCGTTTCTGTATTCGTTTGTCGTGCCATCTCTTAACCTTTTCCTTGTACAACCTGGCATTCTCATATGCCTGGGCTCTCCATTCATCTAACGAGCTGATATCAAACAACCGCTTCTCACCGGCAAGTTTGAAATCAAAGTTGAGCTCTTTGATTGCCCAATAAGCTTTGTGTTCCAGCTCAAGAGGTAAATGACAGGCCTTACCGTAAACCATTTACGGTGACATGCCCATGGGATTCTTATAAGCAGTCCTATAAGCCTAGAGTGCATCGTCAAGTTTGCTAGACCAGTTCTTTCGAGATCTATTGACAGTCTTTTGTAGGATCCACTTGATCTCCCTATTACTCAACTCCACTTGACCACTAGACTGAGTATGGTAAGGAGATGCAACTCTATGGTTGACATCATACTTAGCTAGTATCTTGCGGAAAACACCATGAATGAAGTGTGAACCGCCATCAGTCATCAAGTATCTATGGACTCCAAATCTTGGGAATATGACTTCTTTAAGCATCTTAATAGAGGTGTGGTGATCAGCATTTTTAGTGGGGATAGCTTCTACCCACTTAGTAACGTAATCCACAGCAACTAAGATGTGAGTGCACCCATTGGAACTCGGGAAGGGTCCCATATAATCAAAGCCCCAGACATCAAATGGTTCAATGACAAGTGAATAGTTCATAGGCATCTCTTGATGCTTACTGATGTTCCCTATCTTTTGGCATTCATCACAAGACAAGACAAACTTATGGGCATCCTTGAAGAGAGTGGGCCAATAGAAACCTGATTGCAATACCTTGTGGGCATTTCTATCTCCAATGTGGTGTCCTCCGTAGGCTTCGGAATGACACTTCTGCAGGATCTGTCCCTGTTCATGTTCAGGCACACAATGTCTAATAACACCATCTATCCTTCCTTATAAAGGTGAGGATCATCCCAAAAGTAGTGTCTCAAATCAAAGAAGAATTTCTTCTTTTATTGATAGGTGAAACTGGGTGGTATGTATTTGGCTACGATATAGTTTGCATAATCGGCATACCACGGTGCACTAAGTGAAGTGCGAATGACATTTAGTTGCTCATCAGGAAAGCTGTCATCAATAGGTAGTGGGTCATCAAGGACATTATCTAGCCTAGACAAGTTATCTGCTACAGGGTTATCAGCACCCTTTCGGTCAACGACGTGCAAATCAAATTCCTGTAGCAGGAGAACCCATCTGATCAGCCTAGGCTTAGCGTCCTTCTTCTGCATAAGGTACTTAATATCACCATGATCAGAGTGAATAGTGAATTTGGAGTCAACTATGTAAGATCTGAACTTTTCACATGCAAACACGACGGCTAAAAATTCCTTCTCCATAGTGGCATACTTTCTTTGGGCACTGTCTAGAGTTTTACTAGCGTAGTGAATGACATTCAACTTCTTGTCAACTCTTTGTCCTAGAACAGCACCAACAGCATAATCACTAGCGTCACGCATGATTTCAAAGGGCAAGTTCCAGTCAGGTGGTTGAACGATAGGCGCGGTTATCAAAGCCTTCTTAAGTATTTCAAAGGCTTCCTCACAATCCTCATCAAAAACAAAAGGAACATCCTTCTGCAAGAGGTTGGTAAGAGGCCTAGAAATCTTAGAGAAGTGTTTAATGAACCTTCTATAGAAACCAACATGACCTAGGAAACTTCGTATACCTCTGATATCTGTGGGGGCAAGGCATTTTCTCAATTGCATCAACCTTAGCCTTATCAACTTCAATGCCTCTTTCAGAGCTTTTTTGTCCTAAGACGATACCTTCATTAACCATAAAGTGGCACTTCTCCCAATTCAAGAAGAGGTTGGTTTCTTCGCATCTCTGTAAGACTCGATCAAGGTTGCTGAGGCAATCATCAAAGGAAGACCCGTAAACGGAGAAGTCATCCATGAAAACATCGACAATCTTTTCACAAAAGTTAGAGAATATAGCCATCATACATCTTTGGAAGGTGGCAGGTGCATTACATAAGCCAAAAGGCATACGTCTATAGGCAAAGCTACCGAAAGGGCGGGTTAAAGTGGTTTTCTCTTGATCAGATTGTGCAACAGGTATTTGGGAGAAACCTGAATAACCGTCTAGAAAGCAGAAGTGTGTGTGTTTTGATAGCCTTTCTAGCATTTGGCCGATGAACGGCAAAGGATAATGATCTTTCATGGTTGCCTTGTTCAGTTTCCGGAAGTCTATCACCATTCTATAGCCGGTAATAATCCTTTGTGGGATTAGTTCATCCTTATCATTAGGAACGACGGTAATACCTCCCTTCTTAGGTAGGCAATGTACTGGACTTACCCAATCACTATGAGCAACAGGATAAATGATTCCTGCTTCTAGAAGCTTTAATATTTCTTTTCTAACGACCTCTTTCATCTTAGGATTTAATCTCCTTTGATGATCAACAATTGTTTTAAAGTCAGGATCGGTTTTAATCTTGTGCTGACATAGAGTAGGACTAATACCCTTAAGATCATCAAGAGTATATACAATAGCAGCGCGGTGCTTCCTCAGAGTTTTTAGTAACTTCTTCTCTTTGCGCTCTGAGAGGAGAACACTAATAATGACAGGATATATCTCCTTCTCATCAAGATAGGCATACTTAAGAGTATCAGGCAACTGTTTAAGCTCGAACACAGGATCACCCTTTGGTGCGGGAGGATCCCCAAGCAGTTCAACAGGCAGATTATTCTTGAGAATAGGATGTTGTTCTAAGACAATTCTATCTACCTCATCTCTCTCCTCCATATGCATATCATTTTCATGCTCAAGCAGATATTGCTCTAAAGGAGGTACGACAATAGAGGCAAGGGCAATGATTTCATCCCTACCAGACGACTCTCTTTCATGGGGTTGTCTTCCAAACTTGGAGAAGTTAAATTCATGAGACACACCCTCGAAACTTCCTGTGACAGTCTGCTTAATGCAATCAATGTCAGCATTGACAGTGTTGAGAAAGGGTCTACCAAATATGATGGGACAAAAGCTATCTTGTGCAGTACCAAGGACGAGGAAATCAGTAGGATACTTCGTCTTACCACACAGGACTTCTACGTCTCTCACAATTCCCATAGGGCAGATAGTGTCTCTATTAGCTAGCGTAATAGTGACATCAATGGGTTCTAACTCAGCAGGTGCAATCTCATCTTTGATTTCATCATAGAGAGAACGGGGTATTGCACTAACACTAGCTCCCATATCACATAAACCATGGTAATAGTGATCTCCTATCTTAACAGAAACAACGGGCAGGCCAACTACAGGTCTGTGCTTGTCTTTCGCGTGAGGTTTAGCAATTCTAGCGGAGTCCTCACAGAATTTGATAACATGCCCATCTATGTCTTCGGCTAAGAGATCTTTGATAATAGCAACACTAGGTTCAAATCTAATCTCCTCAGGGGGTGCAAGTGGTCTAATGTAACCCCTACGTATCACAGTTGGAGCTTTAGAATAATCCTTTATCCTAGCAGGGTATGGTGGTTTCTCAGTGTAAGCACAAGGAACAACAGGATCACTAAAAGCTATGATTTTCTCCTCAACTAGATTGGTTTGGGCTATGTTGCTTTCTAAAGGAGTATGATATTTAAACCACTTCTCTTTGGGAAGATCAACATGAGCAGCAAAAGATTCACATAGAGAAGCTACTATCTCAGAGTCAAGTCCATACTTAGCGCTAAAATCTCTAGAAGTGTTTGTCTCAACAAAAGATTTAACGCAATCAAACTGGAAATTCATACCTGAGTCCTTACCTTCCTCTAGCTCCCAATCTTCAGAGTTGCGTTTGATTCTCTCTAATAAATTCCACTTTTGATCAATATCCCTCTTCATAAAAGAACCTTCACAAGAAGTGTCAAGCATGGTACGATCTTCATGAGAAAGCCGAGCATAAAAGTTTTGAGTGATAATTTCTCTCAAGAGCTCATGATTGGGGCATGAATATAGCTTTAATTTAAGCCTCCCCCAAGCTTGAGCTATGATTTCCCTATCACGAGGCCAAAAGTTATAAATAAAGTTCCGATCACGATGTACTAAATGCATAGGATAGAACTTTTGATGAAATTCCAATTTCAACCGATTGTAGCCCCATGATCCAGCATCATCACATAACCTATACCATGTCAACGCCTTATCCTTCAAAGATAAAGGAAATACTTTCTTCTTTACCTCATCCTCGGGCAAACCTGCAAGCTTAAATAAACCACAAACTTCATCTACATAGATTAGATGAAAGTCTGGATGTGAAGATCCATCTCCTATAAAAGGATTAGCCAGCACTTTCTCATGCATACCCAAAGGAATTTCATAAAAGATATTTTCAGTAGGTACCTCAGGTTGAGGAGCAACTCCTCGTGCTTCCGTTCGTGGTGAATATACCCCGAACAAACACCTCAAAGGAAGAGTTTCCATAGTGACAAGTGACAATAAATTTCAGCACAGTATAAAAATGTTTCCTTACCAATTTCCACTTACCAAAGGCGCTTCACTCCCCGGCAACGGCTCCACAAAAGAGTCTTGATGACCCACAAGTATAGGGGATCTATCGTAGTCCTTTCGATAAGTAAGAGTCTCGAACCCAACGAGGAGCAGAAGGCTCTGATAAACGGATTTTAGGAAGGTAATAACTGCAAGCACTGAAAGTAGCGGTAACAATTGATTATGTAGCGAGGTGAAACGTAGCAAGAAAAAAGTAACAAGTAACAAGTAATAGCAACGGTGCAGCAAGTGGCCCAATCCCTTTTTTAGCAAGGGACAAGCCTGAACAAAGTCTTATAGGAGGAAAAATGCTCCCGAGGACACACGGGAATTTCTGTCATGCTAGTTTCATCATGTTCATATGATTCGCGTTCGTTACTTTGATAGTTTGATATGTGGGTGGACCTGCGCTTGGGTACTGCCCTTACTTGAACAAGCATCCCACTTATGATTAACCTCTCTCGCAAGCATCCGCAACTACAAAAGAAGAATTAAGACAAAGTCTAACCATAGCATTAAACTAGTGGATCCAAATCAGCCCCTCACGAAGCAACGCAAAGACTGGGGTTTAAGCTTATGTCACTCCAGCAACCCATCATCTACTTACTACTTCCCAATGCCTTCCTCTAGGCCCAAATATGGTGAAATGTTATGTAGTCGACGTTCACATAACACCACTAGAGGAAAAACAACATACAACATATCAAAATACCGAACGAATATCAAATTCACATGACTATTATCAGCATGACTTATCCCATGTCCTCAGGAACAAAAGTAACTACTCACAAGACATAATCATAATCATGACCAGAGGTGTAATGAATAGCATCAAGGATCTGAATATAAACTCTTCCACCAAGTAATCCAACTAGCATCAACTACGAAGAGTAATCAACACTACTAGCAACCTTACAAGTACCAATCGGAGTTGCGAGATGAAGATTGGTTACAAGAGATGAACTAGGGATTGGAGAGGAGATGGTGCTGATGAAGATGTTGATGAAGATGCCTCCCCTCCGACGAGAGGAGTGTTGGTGATGACGATGGCGACAATTTCCCCCTCCGGGAGGGAAGTTTCCCCGGCAGGATCGTCCTGCCGGAGCTCTAGATTGGATCTACTCAAGTTCCGCCTCGTGGGGGCGGCGAAACCACGAAAAAGCTCCTTATTGATTTTTTTTCTAGACCAGGACACTTCATATAGCAAAAGAGGGGGCTAGTGGGCCTTCAGGCAGCCCACAAGTTTGCCCACCGCCACCAGGGGGTGGTGGCGGAGTGGGGGCTTGTGGGGCCCTGGTGGCCCCCCTCTGGTAGTTCTTTCGCCCAGTATTTTTAATATATTCCAGAAAAAAATCCACGTAAGTTTTCAGGGCATTTGGAGATGTGCAGAATAGTGGACTAGGATTTGCTCCTTTTCCAGTCCAGAATTCCAGCTGCCTGAATTCTCGCTCTTCAAATAAACCTTGCAAAATAAGAGAGAAAAGGCATAAATATGGTACCACAAGTAATATAACAGCCCAAAAAGCAATAAATATCAACATGAAAGCATGATGCAAAATGAACGTATCACTCCATTGCTTCGAGCCTTGTCTCCACGCTTCCAGTCTTCTTAGGCCCCTCAACATCACGGATGTGCAACATCCCCTCACGCATCTCGATAGATTGAGGGTGTTGCGGCACTCCCGTGAGGTAGGGATTAATGACCTTCTCGAAGATCTTGTCCTTCAGAGCTTTTGGGAAAGTCATAGCGATCTAGATCTGCAATAGAAACAGGCTCGAAACGAAAACAGAGGAAATCTGCGTGATACAAGGGTCAGACCTCACGGGAGAATATATAATGATTTTTTCCAGACCAGAAGGAGTACTCCACACGAAAACGGAGACTGGGAGGCACACGAGGTGGCCACAAAACCCCAGGCGCGGCCAGGGGGTGGGCCCGCGCCTGGCAGGCTTGTCGCCTCCTCGCGCGCTTTCCGGACTACTTCCAATTTTTGTATTTTTTGAAATATTCCAAAACGGAGAAATAATCCTACTGGAAAAGTTTTGGGGTATGTTTACTTGCCGAAACACATACCTCTTCATTTTCGGAGTCTGAAACAGGCTAATAAATATCCCTTAGGTATTCTTCCAGAGTTATGGTATTGATAATATTGCTTACAACATTTATGGGAGTACCTAAGATATAATGCTTGATTCTCTGCCAATTTACCACTCTCAGACAATTACCTTCCGTGTTTTTGATCTTGATAGCATCGGAACGATATACTTCCTCAACAATATAGGGACCTTCCCATTTAGAGAGAAGCTTGCCTACAAAGAATCTTAAACGAGAATTATATAGCAAGACATAATCACCTACATTGAACTCACGCTTTTGTATCCTCTTATCATGCCACCTCTTAACCTTTGCTTTGAACAACTTGGCATTCTCATATGCCTGAGTTCTCCATTCATCAAGCGAGCTAATATCAAATAACCTCTTCTCACCGGCAAGTTTGAAATCAAAGTTGAGCTCTATGATTGCCCAATAAGCTTTATGCTCTAGCTCAAGAGGTAAATGACATGCTTTACCGTACACCATTTTGTACGGAGACATGCCCATGGGATTCTTATAGGCTGTTCTATAAGCCCACAGTGCATCATCGAGCTTCTTAGACCAATTCTTTCTAGACCTGTTGACAGTCTTTTCCAGAATTAGTTTAATCTCTCTATTGCTTAGCTCTATTTGACCACTGGACTGAGGGTGATAGGGAGACGCAATTCTATGGTTGACATCGTACTTACCAAGCGTTTTACGGAAAGCACCATGAATGAAATGTGAACCATCGTCAGTCATTACATATCTAGGGACTCCAAATCTAGGAAAAATAACTTCTTTAAGCATCCTGATAGAGGTGTTGTGATCAGCACTACTAGTGGGGATAGCTTCTACCCACTTAGTGACATAATCAACAGCAACTCGGATATGAGTATACCCATTGGATTTTGGAAAAGGTCCCATATAATCAAAGCCCGAGACATCAAATGGTTCAATGACAAGTGAATAGTTCATAGGCATTTCCTGACATTTACTAATATTACCTATTCTTTGACATTCGTCACAAGACAAGACAAACTTACGGGCATCCTTGTGACAGCCCGAGACCGACGTTCCAGAAGATTCCCCTTTATTTCCGTTTTCGTCGTGTGGTTATTTTATTTTGTGGCCTCATCATGTAGTTTGCATCGTCGCATCATGCATGGCTTCATGTCATCTGTGTGCTTGTCTTGTGTGGCTAGCTGCACCTCGTTGTTTGTGTGTGAGCGCATGTGTGTATGTGCCTTAGGGCCTTGCAACGAGAGTGGGTGCGTGAGAGCCACCTCAAACCCTGTCGTAGCCGTGGACCTAAACCCTTCTCTCCTCTCTTGTTTTATTTCGTGGTTGTTTAAAAGATTTCAATTTTAACCCCCTCTTAAATGTTCGTCTTCTTTTAAAGAAAATCCTTTTATTATATGTGGGGGCAAACCCTAGGTTTTGCTTTATTTTTCCCTTTGTTATTTTAAAAAAAAACAAGAGACCCATTTTATTTATAAAAGGGGTTTAATTTTATTCTCGTGTTAAAAGAGGTTTTATTTATTTCTTCAAAAGGGTTTTAATTTTTAATTCTTCAAAAGATTTTATTTTATTCGTTTGAAAAAAAATGCCCAAGCTATTTTATGTTTGGGGTTTAATTTTCAAAGGAGCAAAAGCATTTTTATTTATTTTTGTTAAACGTTTTTATTTTGTTAAAGCTTTCTATTTTTTTCAAAATAAAAAAAATCAAAGGAGGGAGAGAGGGGCCCAGCCTAGCCCAGCCTATAGCCGAGTTGGGCCAAGGCCCAGCCAGTCCCCTCCCTGACATAGCCCGAGCGCAGCGCCTCTTCCTCATCACCCTCGCGCCGTCAACTCCCTCGTCCTCCCCTCGTTCCCCTCCAGCGCCATGCCCTGCGCGCCACCTGCCTGCTGCGCCCTAGCCTTGAACTCCCCTCGACCTCGCCCCTCTTCCCCGCGCTCCACCCCCCCCCCCCCCCCCAGCGCCATGGTCGGCCTCATCTTCCCCTCGCCGTGCCCGAGCCGCTAGCGCGACCGTCGCCCGTGGGCTCCCGTCGTCGGTGGCCGCCCTGTGCCCCACCGTCCCCGCGCCCGCCGCGCAGCCAGCAGCTTCCCCCCTCCCCCCCCCCCCCCCGCGCCGCCTCTTCCGCCCCTGCGAACCGCCGTCGGTCTTTGCCGCAGCTGCTTGCCGGTGCCCGCTCTCCCCGCGCGCTGCCGGCTTGCCCCAGGCCGAGCAACCCCCGCGCCGAGGCCTCCCGGCCGCCGCCTAGTTCGCCGGTGGCTCGCCTCCAGGCCCTGTGTTGCCGCCGGCCACCGGAGGTCCTCCCTCTCCTTGAGCCGCCATGGTCCCGAGCCGTCGTTCCCCGCCGAGCCTGCATGCTGTTGCTGTTTTGAGTTGCTGCCGCTACCGACCGTTTGGTGTTGCTGTTGCTCGTGCTGCTGGCCGATGCATGCCGGCGCAGTTGTTGTTGCCCTTGCTGCCAGACCGTTGCCTGCTTGCCCCGCTGCCGTTGTGTGCTGTGCCATAGCTGCTGCTTGTGTTGTTGTTTGTTGTCTGCTTGTTGCGCTTGCGTGCTAGCCTGCTAGATAGTTGCTAGTTGTCGTGCTAGGTAGTTGCAGGATGCTGTTTGCTGGATGCTTGCTAGTTGAGGTAGGATGCATGTTGTGTTAGTTGATGGCTGCTGCTTGGGTTGCCTAGTGCTTGTTGTTGCTGCTGTAGATGCTTGCTTGCTGCTATCTGTAGTTGCTATAGTTTGTGCTAGTTGCTTTTGCGGTTAGATGCTAGGGTGCTAGCTGCTGTGCCGAGTGTTGCTGCTAGTGCTAGATGATGTAGCTTGCTGTTAGTAGGCTGCTAGCTATTGCGTATTGCTGTCGCTGGTGGCCGTCGCCGAAGACCGCGTGGACCATCCCCGCCACCATGGGTCATCGACAAGTTCGCCGCGAGTACCACGTCGTCCTCGACGACCTCGACCATCTTCGGAAAAACGAGTTCGACTACCGTCGCCGAAGACCGTGAACCACGACGCCGAGCGAACGACTACCGTCGACAAGACCCAAGTACCACGACGATCACGACTTCCACGACGTTCGCTACGAACCGATCCGCTGCGATATGCACGCGTCGAAGGTATACCGATGAGACGTGGCCGAGAACTGTATTCATGTGATGTATGAGATGATTATGTTTGCGCCTTATGTTGCCGTTGCACGTGTTCCTCTCGTTGAGCCCCGACACATGGGAACCCGGTAACCGGGATCACCCCATCTTTATTTACCGTTCCCGCACCCGCTCCCTATTTGTTGGCACGATTGCTCGTCGAATTATCGGGATAGGTACGTTGCCGCGGCATCGTTTCCGTCTTGCCGCCATAGTTTCCCTTTCGCTCGCCGTGGCGACACCTGTTTCTTTCTCTTCTTGCCCGTGATGTTTGAACTCGCATGCATGACGCATTCATGGCATAAATCTTGTGTTGCATGTTCTTGTGCCGTAGCTCCATTCTTTGTTCCGTGTGTTAACCGTCTAGGATGCCATGTAGAATCATCGCTTCACCTCTTGCCATGTTAACCAATTTAATATTGCCGTGTAAATAATCGGGAGTGAATTAAATAAATAATCGTGGAGTTTCGTCGATATGCAACCCGTTGCATATCGAGCTTCACTTAACGTGTAGTGTTTGCGTGAGGTGAATTGCCATGCCAGCCCTTGCATCTTTGAACTGATCATGCATCATAGTAGGTTATGCATCATGTTGTGCATCGTGTGGTGAATATTTGTGTTGATGTTTGTTTCCGGTTTGCTCCGTCTCGATAGAGTTCCGCAAGCGTGTTGGAATGTGAGGACCCGTTCGATTACGTTGGTTCGCCGACATCTCGGAGTTGTTCTTCTTCCAAGCGGGATCTCAGGCAAGATGACCATTTCCCCAGATACTAATACTATCATTGCCATGCTAGTTATTTCGATGCTATCGATTATGTCTCGTTGCCTACCACATGTTAAATTCCAGCCTCTCAACAATGCCATGATTACCTTCAACCTGTTCGACCTAGCAAACCACTGATTGGCTATGTTACTGCTTGCTTAACCTTGTTGTTAGCGTTGCTAGTTGCAGGTGCAGATGCTGCCATGTGATAACATGGGTTCCTTGTCATATCACCATACTTAAATGCTATTTAATTTAATGCACCTATATACTTGGTAAAAGGTGGAAGGCTCGGCCTTTCTAGCCTGGTGTTTGTTCCACCTTTGCCCCCTTAGTTTTAGGCTACCGGTGTTATGTTCCATAAATGAGCGCTCCTAACACGATCGGGGTTGTTATGGGGACCCCCTTGATAATTCGTTTTAGATTAAAGCTGGTCTGGCAAGGCCCAACTTTGGTACTACATTTGCCTAATAACTAATGAACTGCATAGGGAGTAATTAACCCAAGGATAATTTAATCAATCCCCGGGCCAGTGCTCCTCATGAGTGTTGGCCCCACCTGAGCGATGTCCGGCGCCCCTCTGGTCACCCGGAGGTTTAGCGATCCCGACGTCTAGCTCATCCGTCGTGTCCTGAGAACGAGGTACGCGACTCCTATCGGGATCGTCGACACGTCGGGCGGCCTTGCTGGATTAGTTTTACCTTTGACGAAATATCTTGTGCATCGGTATTCCGGTGATGCTTTGGGTAATATCAGAGTTGAGGTTTTCCACTAGGGAATCCGACGAGATCGCGAGCTTCGTGATTGAGGATTTCTATCTGGCTTGTGGTAATTTGTGATGGACTAGTTGGAGCACCCCTGCAGGGTTAAATCTTTTCGGAAAGCCGTGCCCGCGGTTATGTGGCAACGTGGAAACTTTCTTTAACACTGGTTCTAGATAACTTGAAGTTAATTTAATTAAAATATGCCAACTGTGTGCGTAACCGTGACTGTCTCTTTCGTGAGTTCTTTCTCCGATCGAGGACACGGTGGGGTTATGTCTGACGTAGGTAGGTGTTCAGGATCATTCATTTGATCATCAATACTTTACGTTCGCTATGCGTAGGTCATCCCCCTCTTATTTCTTGTACTCGTAAGATTAGCCACCAAATATATGCTTAGCTGCTGCTGCAACCTCACCCCTTAACCATACCTCGCTCATTAAGCTTTGCTAGTCTTGATACCTTTGGAAATGAGATTGCTGAGTCCCTGTGGCTCACAGATAACTACAACACCAGTTGCAGGTACATGTAAAGGTTATATGACGCGAGCGCGTTGATTGTTCATTTGGAGTTGCTTCTTCTTCTTCTTCTTCTTCATCGATCTAGGATGGGTTCCAGGCCGGCAGCCTGGGATAGCAAGGATGGACGTCGTTCTTATTTTTCTCGTTTGTTTTCGTCCGTAGTCGGACCCTGCTCTTACTCATGCTGTTTATGTAATGTACTGTTGTGATTCTGATGTAGCTTGTAGCGAGTGTAAGCCAACTCTCTATGTAAAACTCTTCTTTTCAGTACATGTACTTGTAACGATATCCATTCTTGCGACACGACGAGATGCGCTTCTATCCGTGACGAGGCCTTCGTGCCAAATCAAGGATAGGGTCGCATCTTGGGCGTGACAAGTTGGTATCAGAGTCGTACCGACCTAGGAGCCCCCTTGATTGATCGAACTTGGCCGAGTCGAGTCTAGTGAAAACTGCTTTGAGTCTAGTTATATACCGGAGAGTAGGATTCTTTTTTCTCATCTTCTATGCTCTGGTGAGGAATCTTGACGTAGTAATTTAATTCTGCTCCTCTTCTCACTCAAATTTTTTTTTAGGATCACGCGGATATTTTTGGAATCTATATGATGCCGATGTGACGGAGTTCTGTCCTGGTGCCTCCTGTCTGCTTTGAGTTTTAGGGGAGTTGAGCTCTAGGGGATTCTTGAGCACATCGTTATCATTCAGATTTCTTAGTATCTGAGATTGAAGGATGTTCGTAATTGCTTCAATACTAGTAGTGGCGAGATAACCCCGATGTCCCCAGTACTGGTGCAGATTGTTCGGGAGTACTGCCATACTTTGTATCGTTGTGATCACGAGGGTCTGTTGTAGATGAAGGTCCAAAATTCTGGTTGTGTGTTGACGGATGTGATACAGGTGACGGGTTAGTATAGGAGTTGTGTGATTATTACTCCTTGTATCCGTGTACCAGATTGCATGACCAGAAATTTCGGGAATTCATAGGTGGGAATTCAAGTAGTTGCTTATAGGACAATCTTCCAACAAATTCTTGATGTTAGGTTGGGGTTCGACATATAGTGGACTCGTTTGTTGACGGTCGACTTACAGCGGTACACGTTGTGTCTTAAAGAGTCCTTGTAGCTTGCTATGACTCAGGGACGCTTCGTATGTCGGGTGCACTGCCTTGCATTTGATGGCTACTGTAAAATCGAGCCCGTGCGATCCTGTCCACGAAAATATCGAACGGAAATCTTTCTCATGAGTTTGTTCTGGCTCGTTTCGTAAGCCTCTCCCTTTGTTTTGTTGAATATGGTAATTCAAGTTGCTTCGATGTCAAGTGGTGATTTCATATCCTTCCTAAGAGGTGTTCTCATATTTTCATGTGAGAATGCAAATTCTTTTGTTCATTCAAATTGTCATGTCAATTTCTTTTCAGCCGGAGTCATCGTATCAATTCCATTCAACCGGTGTGCTTCTCTTCAGTGCATTCAATCCTCTCCAATTTTTTTGCAAGATCATTCTCTCATTTTATGCCGGAGTTCATCTCATCTGTTCCAAGTTGTCCTTGTTTTCCCCGCCCTCCCACCCTTTTCTTCAGTGATTCAATTTTTATCCAGGAGTTTTCTTTTCTTTGTGCTTCCGCTGCCTGTTCTTTTCTCTCTTACCCGGTGATTCATTGTGAAGATTCTCAGGAGCTTCGTGTTCATCTTTATTCAATCTTGTCATCCTTACCGGTGAATTTAATTCAGTTGTCCGTGGTCATCATATCCTTTTCAACCATTAAATTCTTTCCTGCGTTGGAAATTCTTTCAGACTATCTTGTTCATTAATTCCTCTCTCTTTCTATCCGGAGTGTTAAAGATATTTCAGTAGTTTCTCGTTTTCAATTCTTTTAATTATTTCGAGGTTCTAACCTCATCTAGTTCTCTTCATATCGGTGCAATATCTCTCTTTCTAGCAATCTTTTCAACGGTGGTTCCTTTGAGTGGGCCCATAACCCACAAGTTTTTCCCAGGATCTGTTATAGCTCTTGTAATCTTCCGGAGATGTTTAATTCTTTTCAACTATGACGTAAGTATGAATTTCATCAGTCATATCCCTTCTTCAAGATCTATTTGAATTAATTCTCCTATTGGCTCAACCTTTCATTTTTCTTTATTCCGAAGTGTCTCAGCTATTCTTGGTGTTGTTCCTCATCATCATTCCCAGCTTGCAGATTCGAAGGAGTGTTTCTCTCAATCTTGGTTCATTCTCTTGGAGATTCATCATTTCAGCTTGGTGCCATCTTCTTAATTGTTGTCAATCATGAGTAATCCCTTTCGTGCTATTCAGTGCATTTCTGAGTTGTTTTTATTTCTCGTTCCTCCGAAGGCCATCATTTTAGAAGATTCTTCGTTCTCAGCTTTCAGCTTTCATCCTCAATTCTTCTCCATTGTTGTCTCTTCGTTCGTCTCTCGTTTATCCGGTGCCTTGTTCTAGTTTTATTTCAGGTGGATCATGATCTCTTCATTCTCATGTGTCTCCATGCTTTCTTGTTATTCCATTCAATTGTGAATTCTTACCGGTGCGTCCTTCAATTTTGCCTCAAGTGGTGTTTATCTTCCTGTCTCTTCAAGATTCTTTCAAGTTGAATAAGTGCTACGCTAAATCCGTTGCTTGTCATCAATTTAAACTTGATGAAGGATAAGCATAACATAATTCTTATTCTTGTTCTTCCTGCTTCCAAGAGATTTCAATTCTTCTTCCGGAGTGACTCATGATATCGATTCTTTTCTCAGGTGCTTATCTTTCTTTTCCGGAGTTCTAAGTTCTTTTAAGTATCTCTTTGTGATGCTTCATCTAAATCTTGGCAAGGTCATAATCTTATTCTTTTCTACCTTCATATCGTTGCATCATTCATACGGAGGTCCGTCATGGTGGTTCATCAAGGTTTCAATCCATTCTCATGTGTTCTTCAAGATTCCTGTTGGAATACCTCAAGTATCCTTTCTCTTGCATTTATATGTGCAATTGTTCTTCCTTTATCCTCTGAGGTGGTATTATAGCATTCTTGTTAGTGTAGGAGCCTCGAAGAGATTTCCTTTCAAGAATGAGATAATTAAACCCACCAATTCTATGGTCATGAGATATTTCAACTCATGGTTTCTTCATTGAGCTATCTTGGTGTGGATGTCACCTAAAGCTGTTCCTATGGATTGTTGCTATCATGGTGCTTGTCATTAATCCAAGTTCTCAATGTATCCTCTTGGTGTAAGAATTGTTCTTATCTTGTTGCTCCCAATCTATCCTTGTTTCTTTAGTGGTTGGTTGTGACCTCATATTTGTTGAGATGATTTTCATAAGCCCACTACCATCTTGTTCTTTTCGTTGTTGGTTTTCCAACTACTATATCAATTCTCTGTCCGGAGGCTCTTCAATTCTATTGTGATGGTAGTTGTCATTCTTTCCTGCATTCTCTTCTTCCGCTTGAGCTAGTTCATATTCTCTTGTTCCGGAGGCCTTGTGATGTTGCTCTTTTGGATCTATTATGTTGTTCTATCAAGATCATGGTGTTCCCTTGTTATATTTAGTTGTTTGTTATGAATATTGTCTATTTCTTCCATCTTATCGAATTTTTTGTTCCATTTTCCTATCGAAGTGCTGCCGAAATTTTCCGTGAATTCTTGCCTCTTTCTCATATCATTCCTCATCTCTTTGCAACCTTTAAGGATCATTGGTTTCACTCGTTTTTCAAAGAAGCGACTAAGTTTTACCTCGTGTTCTTTCTCATCCTCTACCCCTTTCATTCTTGGATCTCGGGGCGAGATCCTCTTGTAGTGTAGGAGAGTTGTGACAGCCCGAGACCGACGTTCCAGAAGATTCCCCTTTATTTCCGTTTCCGTCGTGTGGTTATTTTATTTTGTGGCCTCATCATGTAGTTTGCATCGTTGCATCATGCATGGCTTCATGTCATCTATGTGCTTGTCTTGTGTGGCTAGCTGCACCTCGTTATTTGTGTGTGAGCGCATGTGTGTATGTGCCTTAGGGCCTTGCAACGAGAGTGGGTGCGTGAGAGCCACCTCAACCCCTGTCGTAGCCGTGGACCTAAACCCTTCTCTCCTCTCTTGTTTTATTTCGTGGTTGTTTAAAAGATTTCAATTTTAACCCCCTCTTAAATGTTCGTCTTCTTTTAAAGAAAATCCTTTTATTATTTGTGGGGGCAAACCCTAGGTTTTGCTTTATTTTCCCCTTTGTTATTTAAAAAAAAAAACAAGAGACCCATTTTATTTATAAAAGGGGTTTAATTGTATTCTCGAGTTAAAAGAGGTTTTATTTATTTCTTCAAAAGGGTTTTAATTTTTAATTCTTCAAAAGATTTTATTTTATTAGTGTGAAAAAAAAATGCCCAAGCTATTTTATGTTTGGGGTTTAATTTTCAAAGGAGCAAAAGCATTTTTATTTACTTTTGTTAAACGTTTTTCTTTTGTTAAAGCTTTCTATTTTTTCCAAAATAAAAAAAATCAAAGGAGGGAGAGAGGGGCCCAGCCTAGCCCAGCCTATAGCCGAGTTGGGCCAAGGCCCAGCCAGTCCCCTCCCTGACCTAGCCCGAGCGCTGCGCCTCTTCCTCGTCACCCTCGCGCCGTCAACTCCCTCGTCCTCCCCTCGTTCCCCTCCAGCGCCATGCCCTGCGCGCCGCCTGCCTGCTGCGCCCTAGCCTCGGCCTCCCCTTGACCTCGCCCCTCTTCCCAGCGCTCCACCCCCCCCCCCCCCCCAGCGCCATGGTCGGCCTCATCTTCCCCTCGCCGTGCCCGAGCCGCCAGCGCGACCGTCGCCCGTGGGCTCCCGTCGTCGGTGGCCGCCCCGTGCCCCGGCGTTCCCGCGCCCGCCGTGCCGCCAGCAGCTCCCCCCCCCCCCCCGCGCGCCGCCTCTTCCGCCCCTGCGCGCCGCCGTCGGCCTTTGCTGCAGCTGCCCGCCGGTGCCCGCTCTCCCCTCGCGCTGCCGGCTTGCCCCAGGCCGAGCAACCCCCGCGCCGAGGCCTCCCGGCCGCCGCCTAGTTCGCCGGTGGCTCGCCTCCAGGCCCTGTGTTGCCGCCGGCCACCGGAGGTCCTCCCTCTCCTTGAGCCGCCATGGTCCCGACCCATCGCTCCCCGCCGAGCCTGCATGCTGTTGCTGTTTTGAGTTGCTGCCGCTGCCGACCGTTTGGTGTTGCTGTTGCTCGTGCTGCTGGCCGATGCATGCCGCTGCAGTTGCTGTTGCCCTTGCTGCCAGACTGTTGCCTACTTGCCCCGCTGCCGTTGTATGTTGTGCCATAGCTGCTGCTTGCGTTGTTGTTTGTTGGCTGCTTGTTGCGCTTGCGTGCTAGCCTGCTAGATAGTTGCTAGTTGCCGTGCTAGGTAGTTGCAAGATGCTGTTTGCTGGATGCTTGCTAGTTGAGGTAGGATGCATGATGTGTTAGTTGTTGGCTGCTGCTTGGGTTGCCTAGTGCTTGTTGTTGCTGCTGTAGATGCTTGCTTGCTGCTAGCTGTAGTTGCTATAGTTTGTGCTAGTTGCTTTTGCGGTTAGATGCTAGGGTGCTAGCTGCTGTGCCAAGTGTTGCTGCTAGTGCTAGATGTTGTAGCTTGCTGTTAGTAGGCTGCTAGCTATCACGTATTGCTGTCACTGGTGGCCGTCGCCGAAGACCGCGTGCACCATCCCCGCCGCCGTGGGTCATCGACAAGTTCTCCGCGAGTACCACGTCATCCTCGACGGCCCAGACCATCTTCGGAAAAACGAGTTCGACTACCGTCGCCGAAGACCGTGAACCACGACGCCGAGCGAACGACTACCATCGACAGGACCCGAGTACCACGACGACCACGACTTCCACGACGTTCGCTACGAACCGATCCGCTCCGATATGCACGCGTCGAAGGTATACCGATCAGACGTGGCCGAGAACCGTATTCATGTGATGTATGAGATGATTATGT
Source organism: Hordeum vulgare subsp. vulgare (assembly GCF_904849725.1). Taxonomy (NCBI): domain Eukaryota; kingdom Viridiplantae; phylum Streptophyta; class Magnoliopsida; order Poales; family Poaceae; genus Hordeum; species Hordeum vulgare. The sequence goes on along the minus strand of NC_058520.1, from coordinate 584,853,389 downwards.
TTGTGCCTTATGTTGTCGTTGCACGTGTTCCTCTCGTTGAGCCCCGACACATGGGAACCCGGTAACCGGGATCACCCCATCTTTATTTACCGTTCCCGCACGCGCTCCCTATTTGTTGGCACGATTGCTCGTCGAATTATCAGGATAGGTACGTTGCCGTGGCATCATTTCCTTCTTGCCGCCATAGTTTCCCTTTCGCTCGCCGTGGCGACACCCGTTTCTTTCTCTTCTTGACCGTAATGTTTGAACTCGCATGCATGACGCATTCATGGCATAAATCTTGTGTTGCATGTTCTTGTGCCGTACCTCCGTTCTTTGTTCCGCGTGTTAACCGTCTAGGATGCCATGTAGAATCATCGCTTCACCTCTTGCCATGTTAACCAATTTAATATTGCCGTGTAAATAATCAGGAGCGAATTAAATAAATAATCATGGAGTTTCGTCGATATGCAACCCGTTGCATATCGAGCTTCACTTAACGTGTAGTGTTTGCTTGAGGTGAATTGCCATGCCAGCCCTTGCATCTTTGAACTGATCATGCATCATAGTAGGTTATGCATCATGTTGTGCATCGTGTGGTGAATATTTGTGTTGATGTTTGTTTCCGGTTTGCTCCGTCTCAATAGAGTTCCGCAAGCATGTTGGAATGTGAGGTCCCGTTCGACTACGTTGGTTTGCCGACATCTCGGAGTTGTTCTTCTTCCAAGCGGGATCTGAGGCAAGATGACCATTTCCCCAGATACCATTACTATCATTGCCATGCTAGTTATTTCGATGCTATCGATTATGTCTCGTTGCCTACCACATGTTAAATTCCAGCCTCTCAACAATGCCATGATTACCTTCAACCTGTTCGACCTAGCAAACCACTGATTGGCTATGTTACTGCTTGCTTAACCTTGTTGTTAGCGTTGCTAGTTGCAGGTGCAGATGCTGCCATGTGATAACATGGGTTCCTTGTCATATCACCATACTTAAATGCTATTTAATTTAATGCACCTATATACTTGGTAAAAGGTGGAAGGCTCGGCCTTTCTAGCTTGGTGTTTTGTTCCACCTTTGCCCCCTTAGTTTTCGGCTACCGGAGTTATGTTCCATAAATGAGCGCTCCTAACACGATCGGGGTTGTTATGGGAACCCCCTTGATAATTCGTTTTAGATTAAAGCTGGTCTGGCAAGGCCCAACTTTGGTACTACATTTGCCTAATAACTAATGAACTGCATAGGGAGTAATTAACCCGAGGATAATTTAATCAACCCCCGGGCCAGTGCTCCTCATGAGTGTTGGACCCACCTGAGCGATGTTTGGCGCCCCTCTGGTCACCCGGATGTTTAGCGATCCCGACATCTAGCTCATCCGTCGTGTCCTGAGAACGAGGTACGCGACTCCTATCGGGATCGTCGACACGTCGGGCGGCCTTGCTGGATTAGTTTTACCTTTGACGAAATATCTTGTGCATCGGTATTCCGGTGATGCTTTGGGTAATATCAGAGTTGAGGTTTTCCACTAGGGAATCCGACGAGATCGCGAGCTTCGTGATTGAGGATTTCTATCTGGCTTGTGGTAATTTGTGATGGACTAGTTGGAGCACCCCTGCAGGGTTAAATCTTTTCAGAAAGCCGTGCCCGCGGTTATGTGGCAACGTGGAAACTTTCTTTAACACTGGTTCTAGATAACTTGAAGTTAATTTAATTAAAATATGCCAACTTTGTGCGTAACCGTGACTGTCTCTTTCGTGAGTTCTTTCTCCGATCGAGGACACGGTGGGGTTATGTCTGACGTAGGTAGGTGTTCAGGATCATTCATTTGATCATCAATAGTTTACGTCCGCTATGCGTAGGTCATCCCCCTCTTATTTCTTGTACTCATAAGATTAGCCACCAAATATATGCTTAGCCGCTGCTACAACCTCACCACTTAACCATACCTCACCCATTAAGCTTTGCTAGTCTTGATACCTTTGGAAATGAGATTGTTGAGTCCCTGTGGCTCACAGATTACTACAACACCAGTTGCAGGTACAGGTAAAGGTTATATGACGCGAACGTGTTGATTGTTCATTTGGAGTTGCTTCTTCTTCTTGTTGTTCATCGATCTAGGATGGGTTCCAGGCCGGCAGCCTGGGATAGCAAGGATGGACGTCGTTCTTATTTTTCTCGTTTGTTTTCGTCCATAGTCGGACCCTGCTCTTACTCATGATGTTTATGTAATGTACTGTTGTGACTCTGATGTAGCTTGTGGCGAGTGTAAGCCAACTCTCTATGTAAAACTCTTCTTTTCAGTACATGTACTTGTAACGATATCCATTCTTGCGACACGACGAGATGCGCTTCTATCCGTGACGAGGCCTTCGTGCCAAATCGAGGATAGGGTCGCATCTTGGGCGTGACAATCCTTGAAGAGAGTGGTCCAATAGAAACCTGATTGCAATACCTTGTGTGCAGTTCTATCTCCCGCATGGTGTCCTCCGTAGGCTTCGGAGTGACACTTCTGTAAGATCTGTCCCTGTTCATGTTCAGGTACACAACGTCTGATAACACCATCTACTCCTTCCTTATAAAGGTGAGGATCATCCCAAAAGTAATGTCTCAAGTCAAAGAAGAATTTCTTCTTTTGCTGGTATGTGAAACTAGGTGGTATATATTTGGCAACGATATAGTTTGCATAATCAGCATACCACGGTGCACTACGTGAAGCATTGATGACATTCAATTGCTCATCAGGAAAGCTATCATCAATAGGTTATGGGTCATCAAGAACGTTCTCCAACCTAGACAAGTTATCTGCTACGGGGTTATCAGCACCCTTTCTGTCAACAACTTGCAAATCAAATTCTTGTAGCAAGAGAACCCATCTGATAAGTCTAGGTTTAGCGTCCTTCTTCTCCATGAGGTACTTAATGGCAGCATGATCAGTGTGAATAGTGACTTTGGAATCAACTATGTAAGACCTGAACTTTTCACATGCAAATACGACTGCTAAAAATTCCTTTTCCGTAGTAGCATAGTTTCTTTGGGCATTGTCAAGAGTTTTACTAGCATAGTGAATAACATTCAACTTCTTATCAACTCTTTGCCCTAGGACAGCACCAACAGCATAATCGCTAGCATCACACATGATCTCAAAAGGTAGGTTCCAATCAGGTGGTTGAACAATAGGTGCAGTTATCAAAGCCCTCTTAAGTATTTCGAAGGCTTCCTCACAATCATCGTCAAAAACAAAAGGAATATCTTTTTGCAAGAGATTGGTAAGAGGCCTAGAAATCTTAGAGAAGTCTTTAATGAACCTTCTATAGAAACCAGCATGACCAAGGAAACTTCTTATACCTTTGATATCTGTGGGGTATGGCATTTTCTCGATTGCATCAACCTTAGCCTTATCGACTTCAATACGTCTTTCAGAAATTTTATGACCTAAGACGATGCCTTCATTAACCATAAAGTGGCACTTCTCCCAATTCAAGACAAGATTGGTGTCTTTACATCTCTGTAAGACTCGATCAAGGTTGCTGAGGCAATCATCAAAGGAAGACCCGTAAACGAAGAAGTCATCCATGAAAACCTCAACAATCTTTTCATAAAAGTCAGAGAATATAGCCATCATACATCTTTGAAAGGTGGCAGGTGCATTACATAAGCCAAAAGGCATACGTCTATAAGCAAAGGTACCGAAAGGGCGGGTGAAAGTGGTTTTCTCCTGATCAGATTGTGCAACTGGTATTTGGGAGAAACCAGAATAACCGTCTAGAAAGCAGAAGTGTGTGTGTTTAGATAGTCTTTCTAGCATTTGGTCGATAAAAGGAAAAGGGTAATGATCTTTCCTAGTGGCTTTATTCAATTTCCTAAAATCGATCACCATCCTATAGCCAGTAATAATCCTCTGTGGGATCAATTCATCCTTATCATTAGGGAAAACGATAATGCCTCCCTTCTTAGGAACGCAATGCACCGGACTCACCCAATCACTATGGGCACCAAGATAGATAATACCTGCTTCCAGGAGCTTTAGTATTTCTTTTCTTACTACCTATTTCATCTTAGGATTTAATCTCCTTTGATGATCAGCAACTGGTTTGAAGTCAGGATCAGTTTTAATCTTGTGCTCGCATAGAGTGGGACTAATGCCCTTAAGATCATCAAGAGTATATCCAATAGCAGCTCGGTGCTTCCTCAGAGTTTCCAGTAACTTATTTTCTTCATGCTCCGAGAGGCTAGCACTAATAATAACAGGATATATCTCTTTTTCATCAAGATAAGCATACTTAAGAGTATCGGGCAACTGTTTAAGCTCGAACACAGGATCACCCTTTGGTGGGAGTGGATCCCCAAGCAGTTCAACAAGCAATTTATTCTTAAGGATAGGGTATTGCTCTAAGACAACTCTATCTATCTCATCCCTTCCATCCATATGCATATCATTTTCATGCTCAAGCAAGTATTGCTCTAAGGGATCAGAAGGAGGCACGACAATAGAAGCTAAGGCAATAGTTTCATCCTTACTGGGCAACTCTTTTCATGAGGTTGTCTACCAAACTCGGAGAAATTGAACTCATGTGACACACCTTCAAAGCCAACAGTGACAGTTTGCTTCTCACAGTCAATATGAGATTGGCAGTATTAAGGAAGGGTCTGCCAAATATGATGGGACAAAAGCTATCTCGTGCGGTAGCAAGAACGAGGAAATCAGCAGGATACTTCGTTTTACCACACAGGACTTCAACATCCCTAAAAATTCCCACAGGGCAGATAGTATCTCTATTGGCAAGCTGAATAGTGACATCAATAGGCTCTATCTCAACATGTGCAATCTCATCTTTGATTTCATCATATAAGAATTGAGGTATCGCACTAACACTAGCACCCACGTCACATAAACCATGATAACAATGATCTCCTATCTTAACAGAAACAACAGGCGTGCCAACAACAGGCCTATGTTTGTCTCTAGCGTGAGGTTTAGCAATTCTAGCAGCATCTTCACAGAAGTGAATATTATGTCCCTCAACATCGTCGGACAGGAGATCTTTGATAATAGCAATGCTAGGTTCAACTCTAATTTGCTCAGGGGGTGTAGATGTTCTAATGTAGCCTCTACGTATCACAGTTGAAGCTTTAGAATGATCCTTTATCCTAACAGGGAAAGGTGGTTTCTCAATGTAAGCACTGGGAACAACAGGATCATTATAGGCAATGACTTTCTCTTCAACTGGAGTGGGTTTAACTACATTGACTTCTAAAGGAGGATGATATTTAAACCACTTCTCTTTGGGGATATCAATATGAGCAGCAAAAGATTCACACAGTGAAGCTACTATCTCACAGTCAAGTCCATACTTAGCGCTAAAGTCACAAAAAGTATTTGTTTCAATAAAGGATTTAACGCAATCAAACTTGAAATTCATACCTCACTCCTTACCTTCTTCAAGCTCCCAATCTTCATAGTTGCGTTTAATTCTCTCCAATAAATTCCATTTGAAGTCAATATCTCTCTTCATAAAAGAACCGGTACAAGAAGTGTCAAGCATGATGCGATCATCATGAGAAAGCCGAGCATAGAAGTTCTGAATGATAATTTCTCTCGAGAGCTCATGATTGGGGCATGAATATAACATTGATTTAAGCCTCCCCCAAGCTTGAGCGATGCTTTCTTTGTCACGAGGCCAAAAATTATAAATATAATTCCGATCACGATGTACTAAATGCATAGGATAAAACTTTCGATGAAATTCCAATTTCAACCGATTGTAGTCCCATGATCCAGTATCATCACATAGCCTATACCATGTCAACGTCTTATCCTTCAAAGATAAAGGAAATAAATTCTTCTTGACCTCATCCTCGGGCAAACCTGCAAACTTAAATAAACCACAAACTTCATCTACATATATTAGATGCAAGTCTGGATGTGATGTTCCATCTCCTGTAAAAGGATTAGCCAGCAGTTTCTCAAGCATACCCGAAGGAAATTCAAAGAAAATATTTTCAGTAGGTGCAGCAGGTTGAGGAGCAACTCTTTGTGCTTCCATTCGAGGTGAAGATACCCCAAACAAGCCCCTCAAAGGATTAGTTTCCATAGTGACAAGTGACAATAAATTTCAGCACACTATATGAATGTTTCCTTAACAATTTCCACTTACCAAAGGTGCTTCACTCCCCGGCAACGGCGCCTGAAAAGAGTCTTGATGACCCACAAGTATAGGGGATCAATCGTAGTCCTTTCGATATGTAAGAGTGTCGAACCCAACGAGGAGCAGAAGGATCTGACAAGTGGTTTTCAGCAAGGTAAAATCTTCAAGCACTGAAATTGTCGGTAACAAGTGATTGTGTGGTGAGATGATTCGTAGCAAGCAACAAGTAAAAAAAGTAGCAACGGTGCAGCAAAGTGTCCCAATCCCTTTTGTAGCAAGGGACAAGCCTGGACAAATTCTTATAGGAGGAAAAACGCTCCCGAGGACACACGGGAATTTCTGTCATGCTAGTTTTCATCATGTTCATATGATTCGCGTTCGTTACTTTGATAGTTTGATATGTGGGTGGACCGGCGCTTGGATACTGCCCTTACTTGGACAAGCCTCCCACTTAAGATTAACCCCTCTCGCAAGCATCCGCAACTACGAAAGAAGAATTAAGACAAAGTCTAACCATAGCATTAAACTAGTGGATCCAAATCAGCCCCTTGCGAAGCAACGCATAAACTAGGGTTTAAGCTTCTGTCACTCTAGCAACCCATCATCTACTTACTACTTCCCAATGCCTTCCTCTAGGCCCAAATAATGGTGAAGTGTTATGTAGTCGACGTTCACATAACACCACTAGAGGAAAAACAACATACAACACATCAAAATACCGAAAAAATACCAAATTCACATGACTACTATTAGCATGACTTATCCCATGTCCTCAGGAACAAAAGTAACTACTCACAAAGCATAATCATATTCATGACCAGAGAGGTAATGAGTAGCATCAAGGATCTGAACATAAACTCTTCCACCAAGTAATCCAACTAGCATCAACTACAAAGAGTAATTAACACTACTAGCAACCTTACAAGTACCAATCGGAGTCGCAAGACGGAGATTGGTTACAAGTGATGAACTAGGGTTTGGAGATGAGATGGTGCTGATGAAGATGTTGATGGTGATGAGTCCCCTCCGATGAGAGGAGTGTTGGTGATGACGATGGCGACGATTTCCCCCTCCGGGAGGGAAGTTTCCCCGGCAGGATCGTCCTGCCGGAGCTCTAGATTGGTTCTGCTCAAGTTCCGCCTCGTGGCGGCGGCGAGTCCACGAAAAATCCTCCTCTCGATTTTTTTTCCGGACGAAACCCTTCATATAGCAGAAGAGGGGGCCAGAGGGCCAGCTGGGTGCCCACAAGCCCCCTAGGCGCGGCCAGGGGGGTGGCCGCGCCTAGCAGGCTTGTGGCCACCTGCTGGTGCCCCTCTGGCACTTCTTCGGCCCAGTATTTTTTATAATTTCTGAAAAAATCCTCGTTGATTTTTACGGCGTTTGGAGTTGCGCAGAATAGGTATCTCAAACTTGCTCCATTTTCAGGCCAGAATTCCAGCTGCCGACATTCTCCCTCTTCATGTAAACCTTGCAAAATAAGAGAGAAAAGGCATAAGTATTGTACCGTGAAGTGAAATAACAACCCAAAAAGTGATAAATATGAACATGAAAACATGATGCAAAATGGACGTATCAATGCCCCATGTACACAATTTTCCTAGACCCGCCATCTTTCGTTCACGTTAACCGCTGAGACGTTGTATCATCCATGCACCGGGTACAACCATAATATCCGTGGCACACCTGGCCAGCGACATATCCATAACCGAGAAAGTCGTGCACCGTCTTTATCAGCATGGCTCTCATATAGAAATACTCGCCTTTGCTGGCGTCCCATGTCTTGACCGGTGATTTCCATAACACGTCTAGCTCCTCTTTCAGTAGCCCCAGATACAAGTTAATATTATTTCCTAGTTGTTTCGGTCCTTGTATCAGTATGCTCAGGTGTATGTACTTTGTCTTCATGCACTTCCATGGGGGAGGTTGTACATCCATACAAAGATGGGCCATGTATTGTGGTTGGTGTTCTGGTTTCCAAGCGGATTTATGTCAACAGTACTCGCGCCAAGAATGATGTTCCTTGCATCTTCTGCGAAAAACGGATATACCGCGTTGAATGCTTGCTACTCGCTAGCATCCGCGAGGTGTCTCGGCATCGGATCATCTCCGTCGTCGGGCTTCACCCTCGCCATGTGCCAGCACATGAGCTTTGCTTCCTTAGGATCTATGAAATAACGCTGCAGACGGGGAGTGATTGGTAAGTACAATACAACTTTTTGAGGAGATTTGTTCCTGTCCTTCTTGTATCCAGAAGCATTGCACATCGGACAACTGGTTTTTCTGTGTGCTCTTTCCAATAAATGATGCAACCATTGATGCATATGCATGGTATCTAATGTGGGGCAGATCAAGAGGGCACACGATCTTCCTTGCCTCATCGACACTAGTAGGACACAGGTTCCGTGAGGGAAGAACTTTATTATGTAGATACTTCAAATTCTGATCAAGGCTTGTGTCTGTCCATTTTTTTGGCCTTCGTCTTTAGAAGTTCGAGCGTGAAACTCAAGCGGGTCACCTCGGGATCGCAAACATCATACAATGGAGTCTTCGAGTCTACTTCTAGTTGCACTTGCTTGGCCTCCTCTCTAGAAGCAGCTCTCTCGCTAGTTGTACACTTGCAAAGCAGGTCCCGAACATGAGGGTCTTGCATGACTGAACTTAGTAGCGTCGAAGACTGCGGTGTGTCCACCGCCTCTTCTCCGCCATGTCCTGACTCTTCTTCGCCATGTCCGGACTCTTCTTCTCCGTGTATGGAATCTTCTCTGCCGCCATGTCCGGACTTTTCCCCGCTGCCATGTCCGACGCCATCGTCTTCGTGTCCATGGTCATCTCTTCCTCTAGCCCCATGTCCTTATTCCTTGCCATGTGGATGTCCTCATCATCATATTCACTTATCCACCAAGTATAGCCATCCATGAAACCATTAATGAGCAGGTGCGCCTTCAAACAGCCACGACCAAAGGGGGCCAAAATGACTCCTTTGCATCTTGTACACGGACATCTAATCCCAGTCCGTTTGTTAGCATACATGTCCTTAACCGCGGATTGCAAGTACCGCTCCACCTTCCTTCGACTCACCTTCATGACCGACTGCATGGTATAACAAGCAAAAGGATTATAAACAAAATGCATGCATCAAAGTCATACAAAAATTTGGCATGACCTTACCTAAAAATAGGGCATATCGAGTTTTCTCTAAATTCGCCGAAACAGAAATAAATCAAGATTTCGGCAAAACATCAGCAACTCAGGGGGCCTGTCACTTGCACAAATCCCTTCATATCGCAAACACCCATATTACCATTCTTGAAATCTACAACTTTTTACTCACCTATGTCCCAAGAGAGATCGACCACGGATAGATGAGGCCTTCGCTACCTTAATTAGGGATCGAAAGTGGATGGCTATATCTAGCTAGATCTAGTTGTGGGGAGGAGAGATGACTCTAGCTAACTAATGGAGAGGGACAGAGATGAGTTAGGTACCTATAAGACGAATCTAGGAGTGGGAAATGGATATATATGTATGGAAGGAGGGAGAGCCAAATAAATGAGGAAGATAGAGAAGAAAGGCCATTTATGAAGGAAAATTATGGTGGAGGGAGCATTCTTGGAAAAAGAAGAGAGGTAGAAGGAAGAGAGAAGAAGGGCAATAATGGTGAAGAAGTAACTTAGAGAGGGGAGAGGGGAAAGGAGGGGACATGTCAAAGGGGGGGGGGAGGGGGAGGGGAGAGTGGGTGGGTGAAAAGGTGGCACCAGCCACGCCTAGCAGCAGCACCGTATTCCAACCAGCGCTACTGCTAAGGTGCTTAGTAGTAGCGATGTATTTTGGGCAGCGCTACTACTACATCTAGCGTCGGTGGACTCATTGGGTTCCACTTAGCAGCAACGCTTTATGTCAGCCGACGCTACTGCTAACGTGCTTAGCAGTACCGTGGTATTTTGGGCAGCGCTACTACTATAGCTAGCGTCAGTGGACTCGTTGGCTCCCACTTAGCAGTAGCGCTTTATGCCAGCTGGCGCGCTACTGCTAACGTGCTTAGCAATAGTGTGGTATTTTGGACAGCGCTGCTACTACAGCTAGCATTGGTGGACTCGTTAGGTCCCACTTAGTAGTAGGGCTGCTTACATTTACAGCGCTACTGCTAAGGCATCACTTGTAGCGTTGTCCAAATCTAGCTACTGCTAATTAGTAGCAGCGCTACATATTTTCAAGCGCTACTACTGATGTTCTATCTATAAGCATTTCCATAGTAGTGATATTTGTCAGATTTTATATTCGTGCATGGTATATGGGTATGGGTTATATGATCTCATACACGTAACCGCTCTATCTGATGGGTTTTAGATTTCCCTATTTATATACTCATGGTAACTTTTTCTTTCATACCCTTACCCCAATAGTGGTTTTACGTGCAGGGTACATGCTTAATGGGTAGCCATTACCATCCCTACATGGAATGTGGGAGTTGAAATGATTTTGAAACAAGGTGAGGGTATTGGTCATTTTTTACATCTAGCACCTATGTCAAAGGTTCCCATAAAAGAACCATGTGCATTAAGTGGCACCCACGATGAATATACGACGCCAACTAAGGCAACTGTGAAGCGGACCCTCAAAGTGTCCATGTGTGTCTAGAACGTGTTGTCCAGGATGTTTTTGCCATCCAACACGGTACCCTAAATGTTTGCAAACCAGTCCACATGTGCATTTTCGTTATACTAGCCACAAACTTGAGGACATTTTGTGTGTGTTTGTACATCCACATGTCAAACCAAAAGCAATCATGTGGCATCCTCTCTCTCTCTCCCTCTCCCTCTCCCTCTCCCTCTCCCTCCCTCTCTCTTCCTCTCCCACCACACATGCATCTTCATCCAAAAGCAACGATGTGGTCCACTCTCTCCATATTTTGAGCATAGCGTTGGATGCCTACCTCCCCTATCATGTATGTGAATATGTTCGCGGATATTTGCGGTTTCCGTTTTGAAGGCTTGCATTGGAGATGCCACGAGATGGTGTCTTAGCCAACAACATTGGCACATGGTGCCCAAAGCATAAGCATAATGCACTAGTGGATCTCGTGCCAAAATATCGAAACTAGGCCAACTACCAGAAGAAGAACAACATTTTTTCAAAAATGAGGATATACCCCGACCTTTGCATCATGTTATGCAAAAAACAAACACAATGATTTGGGTGAGGCCAGGTTTTCAATTAAGTGCTAACTAATGCCATTTTTTATGCCCCCAACTGTAGAAACAATCGTTCTATGGTAATTTTCATTAAAATAGTAAGTATGTTACAAGATAGAGGAGAAAAGGAAGGGGGTGCCGACAAAAAAAGGCATTGAAGAGTACACAAACGACTATCAATGATTTTTTTTTTTTTTTGAAGTTCACTGATATCCAATCCTGAAAACAAACAACATGTTTGTCTCTGATTCTGTGTCCTAGCAGTTTCAGGTCCTCCCTTAGGGCATATAATGCCATTTGAGGAAACGAAATACCCTCCGTATGGCGGTCGAAGACACTGCATTAGCACGGGGCCGGCCATTAACAAACAATGAAATGGAAAACAAATCAACGAGTCAGTTAGGCAGGCCGGCCGGCGCGCGCGCGGGCCTGAGCACCGCCGCGTGCATGATTAAGGAAGGCCAGCTCCCGGCCGCTGGGTGGCTTAGGCTAGCCACAGTAGTGGAGTACGTGCGCAGGTTTGCAGGGGTTGCAGCCACTGAGCCAGTCGTCGTCGTCGTCACCCTCACCCAGACGGACAGAGCAACACAGAGGGGAGCAGGAGCACCAGCCCGCAGGCGGAGACGTTTCAACGCGCCCCAGCCCAGCCACCAACACAGCCCAGCATATTCTCCCTCCTCATTCATTTATATATGTACCCGCTCCGCCACTAGCCGGTTACAAGTGTAAGCACCACGGCGAGACGAAAAGTAGCTCCCCTCGCCACGCTCCTGTACTGCACCGCCCCACACCGTGTCCAGTCCATTCAATTCCCATATAAAAGATCGAGACAGGCGAGCGCAGATCGAGCAGATCGATCGATGGCCGACCACCACCACCACTATACCCAGCTCGGCGGCGGCAGCGGCAGTGGCGGCGGCGGTGGCAGCCCTCCGGAGCTGCTGCACGGCGGCGGCGGGTCCGGGGACCAGGGGATCAAGGAGCAGGACCGGCTGCTGCCCATCGCCAACGTGGGGCGGATCATGAAGCAGGTGCTGCCCCCCAACGCCAAGGTCTCCAAGGAGGCCAAGGAGACGATGCAGGAGTGCGTGTCCGAGTTCATCAGCTTCGTCACCGGGGAGGCCTCCGACAAGTGCCACAAGGAGAAGCGCAAGACCGTCAACGGCGACGACGTCTGCTGGGCCTTCTCGGCGCTCGGCTTCGACGACTACGTCGACCCCATGCGCAGGTACCTCCTCAAGTTCCGCGAGCTCGAGGGCGACCGCGCCGCGGCCGCCGCCTCCTCCCGCGGGGGCCTCCCCGTCCCCGACGCCTCCACCTCCGGCGCCGGCGCCAGCGGCTCCGGTAATTTCATGTTCGAAGCCATGGACAGGAGGGATAACACCGGCCCCGGCGCCGGCAGGCAGTTTTGAACTAGCAGCTAATACCTACTCCATCAGATCAGGCACGCGTCCATCTTCTTGCTTGATCCATGCCGCAAGGGCTGGCTAGCTAGCTACACCTTAATTGCTCTCTCCATTTTCTTATTAGAGAGGTGACCAGCTAGCTAGTGGCAGAATTAGGAGTAGCTAGCTGCTAGTGGGTAGCAGAGAAGAGTAGTTGTTCGTCTGGTTAATTAATGTGTTGTGTGTTGGAGATCGATCAAAGACAACTAAAGGAAGAGGATCACTAGGATGACGGCGACGACGACGGCCGGGGCCGGCGACCGCGACACGGCGGAGTTGGAATTAATTGGAGAATGGTGCATGATCGATTCGATCTGATTAGGTGTCCAGATTACTAGTAATATTTTTGTGGCTAATTAATTCTAGCTGCGCACCAGACTAAGCAGTTCAAGTTAATTGTTTTCCGAGCTCAGTGATTAAGATTGTAGATCAATTTCAATTTATCAATGTGCCTTTGTTTTTTCCTGCTAGCTAGCTTAATTCCGATATGATTGGGTTAACTAATTAATTCATATTACTCCTCGATGTGTTCATCGCAAGGTGCATAGGCAGGAGGTTTCCCCTTTTCGGAAAAAATGGATACTCTTTGCAAGCAGTGAGCTCATCCATATATACAGTCATACACGCTGAGGAAATTTTCTGAGAATTAACTTTTCAAGCAGTAGTATATACCTCAAAGTTTGTGTAGTTTGAGGGATTTTTTGATTTTTTTTTCCAAAAAAGAGAAATACCACCGGCCTCTATATCCATCGATGCACACAGCCGTTTATTTAACGTAAAGTACGTAGTATCAAAGTACAAGTAACATCTCAAAAAGTAACAATAAGTATATAATCTTTTGCACACCAGCAATGTTCAGCACATTAAATGTACTATCGCTATCAGCTATAAAAAATCCAAATTAATTTATTTTTTTACGAAAAACTCTCTATCTATTCATCTTCGATCATGACAGTACCATGAACATTAAAAATAATAAAAAATACATTCAGATCTATAGACCACCTAGCAACGACTAAAGCACTAAAGCAAACCGAAGGCGCGCCGTCGTCATCGCCTCTCCATCGCCGGAGTCCGGCACAACTTCTTGTAGTAGACAGTCGAAAAATTGTCGTGTTAGGGCCTATAGGACCAGCGCATCAAAATAGCAATTGCCGCCGATGAAGAATAACATAGATCGGAAGGACCCAATCCGAAGACACATGAACGTAGATGAACAACGACGAGTTCCGAGCAAATTCACCAAAGATAGATCCACCAGAGACACACCTCCACACGTCCACCAACGATGCAAGAACCATCGTTGGAACGGGGGCTAGACAGGGAGAACTTTATTCCATTTTCAGGGAGCAGCCGTCGTCTCGCCTTCTTAAGTAGGACACAAACCCTAACATAATCGAAAGAGACGACTAAAAGTGGAGCCCTCCCGCCGGCCCTTGCTAGGATCCATCGTGCCTCCATGGTCCTAGGGCCACCGGCGAGAGGCAAGAACCCTATATTTTTTTGAGGAGAGGCGACGGCAGTGGAGGACCAGGATCCTTCTCCCCATCCCAGTCCCTGATCCAATTTAAAATTACGAGATGAATTATTAAGATTTGGTTAGGCATGAGGACTTTTTCAATTATTTTACAAAAAATGATAGGATGATGGTAGCGCTACTCCCGCTCCATTTGCACGAGAATTCTCGAGGCTTGGGTTCAGGGCATCACTTCCTAATGGAGATTATTGTAGGGAAGTGAGGACGATTTTGACTTATAGCGAATTTAATCCCTCTCGATCCTCTTCAATCCTGTTCAAATCACATGGAACCGAACGAGCCCTTAGGTGGGCTAACACTTCCTAAGAGCTTTCCAAAATGATAGATGTGTACTCAAAGTCTGAGACCAAATCTCGAAAAAGTTCTTAATACATATACTATAAGTGTGTGTATATGCATTTGATTGTAGATGTATGAGTATATATGAGTATGTCAATTTATACCGAATTTTGTTTCATTTTCGAAATTGCTAGGTTATGAATGCGGCCCGTATGCTGGTATAGGTGGTGTTTCTTTTCCCACGGACTAGGCTAAAAAGTTCCTTTTAGTCCCTAGGTAAAAAAACAGAAGGGACTTTTTCTTAAGGGACTACGAAAAGACTCTATTGGAAGGACTTTTTTCTTTAGTCGCTGGGACTAAAAAAAGTCTAGTCCCTCAGAAAGAAACACCACCATAGTATACTGTTAGTACCCTATCAGTCTATCACGTAGTCTTAAATGTTCATAGGACGCAGAAATTGATGTTCGTTAATTACTGACATAATAACTATCATGTTTTATGAGTGGTTGCAGAGAGTGAGCAATTGCATGCTCTCAATAATTCAGGCAGGTGCATCACCATTCATGCATACACTATACGTACAGTGCACGGCAAACACTGGAATGTCCTTTTTGTAGGTTCAACGGCTCTTCTGTATGAGAAATACATCAGGCATGCAATTACCTTGCCAAAACCGAATTACTCCCTCCGTTCCTAAATATAAGTCTTTCTAGGGATTCTACTAGAGGACTACATACGGATGTATATAGACATACTTTAGAGTATAGATTCATTCATTTTGCTTCGTATGTAGTCACCTAGTGAAATCTCTTAAAAGACTTATATTTAAGAACGGAGGGAGTATAATATAGCTATACACGATAATATCCTGGAGCTAGGTTGACTTGCTGGTTTGCAAGGAAATAAACCCGCTGAACTACAGCTTTTGAGGTTGCAGGTCCTGTTATTCTTTGACAAGCTCATGGTAAAAAATAGCTAATCTGGCCTGTTTAGCATAAGCTGTTCACAGTTTGAATATATACTTATTCTTATTTTGCTTGTTTCTGGGTTATAATTGTCATCTTGATCTAGCTATAGGCTATAGATCCCCTGCGAAAAATAAGTTATAGGCTATACATGTCCAGTTTATGCTCATCATGAAATATATATGCATGAAAAGCTAGCGTGCCTCCAAAACGTCTGAATCAATCATGCACAATTGATAGGTTCTTCAACAAGAAACATTCGAGTAGGTTTTTGACCTTTCAAATGATTTGCTTATTTGGGCACCCTTCTGGCAGATGGTACAATAATAGCACTTGCTTTATCTTGTTGGAATCACTGGATTGCTGACCCACAATTATAGCCATCAATACTATGTACTGCTCAAGTTACAGAAGTTCGCACAGAAACGGTTGTGGGGCTTGTTTCTACTGATTGTCCTAGAGTGCTCCTTAGATTATTTCTTGTTTCGGACATAACCCTAGAGCCAGACAACATAACAAACAGGTTTTGGCAATTTGGTTGATCTCAACACATTGCACTGAAAGTGGCAACTGAGAGAACAATCAGATATTTGTAAACATTATACACAGCCGTTACATAAATATCACTTGTAATCTACTGGATTTAGGGGGGCTTACTTGCTACTGTAGATCTGAATAAACTAATTGCATTAATAGAATGGAAAGTAGGTTAATTTTTGGACCCTAGAATTTAGGGTTTACCATCACTAAGACTACTCCTAGTAATTTCTTCCTAGAATTTAGAGAGCCCTCCTTCTAATTTCTTTCTAGAAGCCCTAATTTTAGTTTTCTAGAGATTTTTTTTGACGAAAATATGGCCGGAGGGCCGCATTTCATTGATTAATCAGAGAGGAGAACACACAGTTACAAAGTTACAGAGCGTTGGGAGGAACATTCATAGCGAGATTTCATTCTAGAGAAAAATGATCGATTATATTAGCTAGTACTGGTTATTTTTCGTGTTAATTGTACTTGCATGGTCTCAATCTTACAACTCTATCAAGTTACCGCACCATGGTAAATTGTGTGCCCCAATTCTTAGCCTCTAGCTTTCAACACTACTACCGATAGTACTCCCTCTATTTCTTTTTTACTTCACATATAAGTTTTGTCTTAAATCAAACTATGTAAAGTTTGATCATATTTATGTTTAAAAATAGCAACATCTACAACACCAAGTAATTAAATATAATATGAAAGTAGATTCGATGATGAATCTAATGATATGGATTATTTGGTATGTAAATGTTGGCATTTTTTCCATCCACTTGGTTCTTCAAAATATTTGACTTGGGATAAACCTAATATGCTTAGTGAAAAGAAATTAAGGGGATACTATCGCAGGCGAAAAAGTAAGGCATATGAGGTGGCCTTATTTTTTGAAGGTTTGGGTGCCGTCCCAAATAGATGCACACATAAGGCAATCTCGTAGGAAAAAAGGTAACTCGTCTCAAATGTTTTTCACATTACCGGAAGGTATATCAAGATTAAGATCCGAAGCCTCCAGCACTGTCGGCCATGGACGGGCGGCACGACGTGGATGTGGATCTAGACAAGAGTACCAACCACACTGCATGATTTGAGAAGTTGGTGTAGAAGGGCAACTAAATTGTGTGTCAAGCTAAATTATTTTGTGCTTTGGATGATGAATAGGGATAGATTATTCGTATATATATTGCATCATTCTCCACTTGCTCAATTTTTTTGATGACGTGATAAGTGCATGAAGTTCAGTATAATATTAAAGCCAGGACCTGATTTCAATAACGTGCCAACGTACTATTAAGTGAAATAGATGCTAGCTGTATAGTTGATCCCATGTCTAAGGTCATAAGAGGGCTAGAAACGAGGAAGGGTGTTGAAATAGATTGCACGTAATTCTCTATGGATACATGACTCCGGGTGACTTGTTATTAGATGCATACAATTCAAAACAAAATGCAATTGCATTGGGGACGCCTAGTTTCTCAGCGCTACCTCAAATGAGCCCGGGTGAACGGTAAAATCAAAAAAAAAAACAAATTAAAAAAACTGATACTTTTTTGTGACAAACATTGACAAAAGTTTCAAGTGCTCGCCAAAATTCGTCATGAAACCACATTTCTAGAAGGCTTAAAAAACAAAACAGATACTCTGAAAATGCTACTTTCAAAGCATGTTGGAGCACTAGTTTTCTTTTGCCACGCCTTACAGGAATGTGATTACGTAACAATTTGTTCAAACATTTAAAACATTTGCCAAATTCAGATTTTTCTGAATTTTGTTTGAGGTTTCTCGATTTTACTGTTCACCGAGCTAATGAGCACAAGGGCACTTTTCCTGCATTAGGTGCAAATTTCAGCACCACAAATTTCAAAGGTACCTAGCATGTTGTTGAATCTTGATAATGCTGACAGAAGGACGTACGTACCAATGAAGACAAAACTGTACACAGTAAGGAAGGGTTAACTGACCATGATGCATGCTCAGCAAGTAGCTGGACCGTTGGGTTGGGTTGGTAGTAAGTGTCAGCTAAAATTACACATCCGGACGAATAGGCAGCAGATTAACCAGTCGTCCGACATGCGCTCCAGCGTTGTCTTGTCACATTAACCTATAGCCCTGCCACACATCTATACTATAAGAGAAAACTTAACTATAGCTACCCCTGCCAAACATAATGCTTGGTCAGAATGATCTCGTGAGACAATAAATCGCAATTAGTCTTGGCATGTGTACCAGTAACTGGTAGGTAAACGTACGTCTAAGGGCATCTTCAGCGCGGATCATGAAAATCTCCGGATCGGACTACTCCAACGCGATTCATCAAATTGGTATGGATGCACTCGAATCCCATAAACAGTCTTCAAGCTCGGTGTTTTGAGAAGGCCCACGTCCCTCACCAATCTCCTTCTCCTCTCGGTTCACCTGACCCATTGTCAGTCATATACTCATATCTCCCGGTCTAAAAAGACACAGTAGGATGTCCGGGATGTCCATGAACTCGTTTGGATGTGCCCGTGGACCTTTGACGATGTTCATTCGCATTGGAGATGCCCTAAGTAGTAACAGTAACTGAGTAACACAAACTTATTTGATTTCCTTGCACCGGCCAGAACAAGATGGAGGCATGAAACCAACCGCACATTGTCCGGCAGTCGGCACAAACGGCATAGTATACTCGGCGCCACGATGATCGAGAGTGCTCAATGGCGGATGGTTCCAACCAATGGGGAGCTAATCTAGCAGCCATGGGGAAGAGCAACAACACAGTAGGAGGAGGAGGCGGCAGAGGCATGAAAAGGCGAGCATCTCCCCCATTGGCTACCCGATCCTCTTTTGGTGCACGCCGTTTTGCTTGTTTGAGAAGGCTGCAAGCAAATCTGTAGCCTTTTGATCTGGTGGCCCTTCGCTACTCCATCGGGCGATTTCCTGTATCATACACCTGTTCCTGTATACTCTCACGTTTCTTTCTTGGACCTCTTTGATTCGTAGGATTATAAAATGTAGAAATAGAAAAAACACGGAAAGGAATGTCATGTCCATTCAAATTCTAGAGGATTTGAATTTGTTTGACTGCGTCACATCAATACCTCTACCTAATATATACTATATATAATAATAAAGGGGAAATTATAGCGTCATGAAAATGTCCTTAAAATTGTAAAATATTATCCACCAATGTCATCATAAGTGATAAAAAAACGTTCCACACACATGAGAATCTCCCGCCTCGGCCGGCCCATGCAGCAGGGACCTTTTATACCGCGCTCAGCGTGCTGGAAAAAGACACAACACGCATATTTAGACCGGCTCATGCCCGGGTGGCCTGTTTGTTAAATTTTATTTTTTATTTTTTATTTTTCTTTTTCGTCTTTGTTTTCGTTTTTCTTACTTTACATAGTTTTGGACTTCAAAAACAGTTCTCAAAATTATTAAAAATGATAATTTTGAAATAAGATGTTTAATATATAGTAAAATGTTTGTGGACTCAAAAAACTTTCGTGATTTTATAAAAAAACATGTTTGCTTATTCAGAAAATGTTTGAAATGTTGGAAAAACTTCGGGAGAACAAAAAATGCTCATGGTTTTCAAAAGCTCGTGTATTGAAAAATGTTAATGAAATTGAACAAAGTTTAGCCAATTCAAAAAGTGTTCATAAATGAAAAAACATCCCAAAAATAAATAAAAACTGTTCGTGACTTAGAAAATAGTTTATTCATTCATAAAATGTTCGCTGATTCAAAAAGTGATCATGAATTTCAAAATATGTTCGCTAAATCATAAAAATATTCATCAATTTCAAAAACTGCTCCACCAATGTCCAAAACAATGTTCGTCCATTCAAGAAATGTTTGCTAATTCAAGAAAATTGTTAAAATGTATGCAAATAGTATAAAATTTTCATGAACTCAAAAAATGTTATTAATTTTAGAAAATGATCAAAAAAATTAAAAGCATTCATGAATTTGGAAAATGTTCATGAGTTAAAATATACTCATGATTTAAAAAAATGTATATGATTTGATAAAATTGAGAGTAATAGTTTATCTCGGTGATGCAGTATAATGCGATCATGGCCACTGAAGATTATGATTTTTCTTCCGTTGCAACGCACGGGTATTTTTGCTAGTGAAAAATAAAGGACCTTTTTCAAGACAATTGAGTGGATGCTAAATTTTCTCTCAAACGTAGCACAAAATATTCCTTCGAAGTTTTTTCTACATGATTCAATCCTACAGGTTAAGACCAAGGCAGGTAAGATTTATAAATATTCAAGTACTCCTAAAATCCTATGAAAATCATAGGAGCAGTAGTGGATAAAAGGGATTTAGTCCCGGTTGGCAATAGCCTTTAGTCCTGAGTCATCAACCGGGATTAAAAGGTGGGGACTAAAGGCCACCACACTTTAGTCCCAGTTGGCCACAACCCAGGACTAATGATTTTGTCCTTTCACGTGTACGCGAGCGTGCGGTGGGGGATGGAGGTAGTCCCGGTTGGTGACACCAACCGTGACTAATGATTTTGTGTTTTTTGTCGGTGTTTAGGATTTTATGGTTTACTTTTCATTTTAATTTTGTGTTTTCCATTTAATTATTTTTCATTTCAAACATATTTTATGCTACTATATACTCTACACGTTGATGCATATATAATATAATTTCTCGTACGACCATAATATATATATATATATATATATATATATATATATATATATATATATATATATTTTTATATATAGTTTGATATATACAATTTCTCCTAAATTTGGAGATCATTACATGCAGACATTAGCGGCAATGGTACTCTCTGCTTTCAGATATGACCTCCGTAAGCATAAATCTCGCAATTTCCTCTTGAATTGCTCGTATGTGGATCTCTGATTGGAACTTCTCCCGCATGTCTTCAATCTTTAAAGGAGATCAATATGAATATATTAGTTATGTGTATATATTAGATCATTATAAAAAAAATATGAATAGTGCTTACGTACCTACAATTGTATTACATCTCTGCGTCATTCGGTCGCCATGCGAATGTTCTCGCAAGCATAGTATGCACATTAATTAGTCTCTTGTTTCTGCCTCATGCACTTTGCAAGAATAGCATTTAATCAGATAATAATCAAACATGATAATGATACTGAAATTAGAATTAAAGAGATGCGCGGACCTAGCTAGTACTACTTAATTACCTTGACCCATCCCCAACGCAGCTCCTATTTCCATTCACCGACAACACCTTTGATGAACCGTTCCTAAACCATGCCCGACAAAAAAATGAATAAAGGAGTTATTAATTACTTGATATCAGAAAATGAATGAAAGATGCCGATATTGTGTGCTAATGATTGAAATTACCCGCCGAGCATCAAAACCACGCTCGTGTATTCTTGAAGGTCTTTACCTAGTGAGTCTAGGGCATCAAGAGCTCCATCGTCAACTTTAATGATTAGCAGGATCCAGTGGTACCTGCACACGTTTATATAAGTAGGCATGCATAACTCATCAACTACACTTAACATCGAGTAAGCAAAATAGAATTTGTAGTACAAGATAGTAATACTCACTTGAAGTTGTAAGGAAATAGTATTTTTGTTTTGGTATCTTGTGTCTTTAAAAACCTTAGCAAGTTCTCCTCTGAGTCTTTGGGATGGTCTTCTATCCATATTTTATTAATGATATATGGGTCAACGAACCCAATGTCATAGATTCTATCTCTTTTGCATTAAAGAACATTCATTTTGCTTAATAGCGTACAAAAGAATATAGTGAGAATAATTACAGGCAATGAACAAGATGAGCTAGAGACTTAAATTACACAAAGAAATTATTTATAGACAATAGCAACTGACGATAGATTTATCGAGTGAGTCTTGATTGTATAACTGAAACAATTTGTGAAACTCAATGCATAGCTCACTTTCATAGAAGTAATGCTCTTTCTTGACTTTCACCATGAGCATCACTCTCATGTTGGCAACTTCTTTCATGTACCACTCATGCAATCTTCGCATTTTTGTTGATATATTCGGGACCTGCTCAGGTTTGACCCGAGTTTTTTCGGGGGCATATTGCCATGCTACTTCAGCCACGGGGACTTCCTCATTGCCTAGGAGTTGATCAACACTGATGTCAATGTTTCTAGTAGCGTCAGTTACCTTATCGGTAATCACCTTGAGCCGGGGGGTCGATTGCATTGCCTATTCTCCGAGCTGAGGAACTGTTTTCCCGCTTTTATTACTACATCTCGACTGCTAAATTTGTTCAGTATATGACTTCCTAATACAACTATCATAGTCTGATCTCCTATTCTCCACATGTGTCGGGGTTCGGTCAAGAAATTTCACAAAGTGCTCTACGGTTTTCTTACGTATTATCTCCTTTGGCGGCGGGGGCGGTTTCGGTGCAAATGGGACTACACTTTGGAAACCATGACCGTTTTGGTTTCCTCGTTACTCATATCGTAAGCTAACTTCTTTTTTGAAGGAGGCTCGCCTTTGGCTTTCTTTGTAGCTTTCTTCCGAATAGGACTAGTCGACGGAGCGGTGATCTTGCGCTTTTGGCCTTGCTAGGGCATAGGGGGTGGAGTCGGCTGACGCGGCGGAGATCGATATAGACTCGTGCTCGGCTTCCTCTTGACGTGGGGTGGACTTAGAGGTGTATTGCTACTCCGAGGAGTCGGTGGCCTCAGCGTTGAGTTTGGAAACGTGATGCATTCCTTTCTCCATACAATAACACCATGTACGACTTCTCCGAGTGTGTGCTCCCCTTCACCTCTAGGAATGTCAAGGTCTAGTGACTCATAACCCGATAGAACTTCATCCACCCCCGACTTTAGCATAGCCAGCTGGAATTGTATTGTCGTGGATGGTTGCTTCAGGTGCATTCGGTAAAGCAACGCCAACCGCCACCTTCATGGATATGTTCTTTTTTGGTGTAGCTCACACTTTGTCCTTTCTTTGATATCATCTACGGGGTAGCGAGCCAGTAGTGCATCTTCGGCACGGGCCCCTGTGGAACCTAACAGAGTCTGGGATTAGGGGATCTTTGGGCCGTCTACCTATTCTCATGGGCCAGACTCTCTGGACTGTTCTACCATCAGCAGAAGTATTGGAAGACTTGGTGTTCAATCCAAGGCGATATAGTAATCGGCATATTCATTCTCTATTTTAACCGACCTTGCATAACCCTAGTACCCCTGGCATCTATATAAGCCAGGGGGCATAGTTCATAGGACACATTAAGATCATTACAATTATGGTTTAGACCACAACATCCGATCTCACAGTAGATCAACTCTATACTCTGTAATATTCCATCAGTAACAACAAGAGCAGAACGTAGTGTTTTACCTCCATCAAGAGGGCCCGAACCTGGTTAAAATGCCGTCTTCATCATCTCTTGTTACCCATCGACCCTAGATCCACAGCTCGAAATCCCTACTTGAGATCAGCCGGTTTTGACACCGACATTGGTTCTTTCATCGAGAGCTCCGTTGTGAGGTCACAAAAAGGCTCGGTGGCTCTCTTGGTCACCAGAACAATGTCAAGTCCGGGGATATCTTCATCTCCGTCCAATCCTCTTATTCTAGCAATACCACCCCACACGTTAAGGCGGCTCATCATCAGATCAACGGTGTCACCCTGGGTCGGGAATTTAAGTTTGGCGAGTTGGAATTCGTTGCCAACACCCAGGGCGACTTGATCCTCTCAGAGGTTTCGGCCATGGCCGAAAACCTCGAAAATTCTGAAGCTTTAAATTCACGTTCTCTTCCCGACCTCGAGTACGGGATATATTTTAACTTTGATTCGGCCTCGAGCCAGGATCCGACTATGGAGTTCGGAGGCACGAGGGTCATCCCGCCCGAACGCATGCCCAACGCCGAAGCCCCGGAATACAGTTCTGTTAGGGCTCCGAGGGCTAGGCCGACAAATCTCTCGTGGTTAAATGGGATGAAAACCCAAGCAAAAACCAATGACTATTCAGACGAGCTGGCCCCGATCCAGGACCTTTCCGGCCCTGGAACCGGGTGCGGGGAGCTTTATTCCCCACCCACCACCCACTTCGTCGCCACCATCAAATATGTAATCGATGTGATAGACTTCTCTTCTGAAGAGGCGAAGATATGGACACTGCTCTTCAATCACCAGGTCCTCCCGTAACGGGACGATGGACCGCCACCTCCACGTGTGACGTCTACATGGTGGACACCCCAGGGACGAAGGTGATATATGGAAAACCAATGATGATACCCCCAGCCAAGAATAGCAGCGACGAACCCGTCAAGCGCCACCGTGAGTGCAAAAAGCCTAAATCTCGTAAGGGCAAGGAAATCAATGGAGGCACAGGGGAAAATCCAGATCCTGAGGATATGAAAAATCTCATCGAATCACCAAAACCTTCAGACAACGCATATGACCCCCGACCTACCGGGATACATGGATACAGACCAGCCTAAAGATCTCGGCGGTTTCGAAGACAACAACTATGTTCCTCCGATCGAGGAGGAGGAGAGCCTGGGAACCGAAGATTTATCGTCCTCGGAGACCGAGTGGATCACCAAGTATTCAGGCAATAGCTCATCGCCACTGCTCGGAGCCTCAAGCCAAAGCAGAGACAACTCAAAGCCGAACAAGATTCCATCAATGAAAGATGGACTAATGTCTTGGCCGTTGCAGAAGGGTATGGATAGGAATTACAAGGGCAATCCAAAAGTTACCCGCGTCAATGCTTGTTACCAGAGTTCGAAGACGAGGCCTTGGAGCCTGCACCACCCAGATTCACACAAGACAATCAACTAGATCGTTCTCCTCGAGGACGGGACAAGCAAAAGGAACCACTTCAACCCAAAGACCAGTATGATCTGCGGCAGAAAATTAAGTCTAAAGCATAGCAAACTAGATCCAATTACGGATCCATAAGTCGCACTCCCAATCAGAACAATGGAGTTCGGGATACGCAGCATGGTAGAACCTCGTACGATTTCCAGCATGACACAACTCGGATAAGGGGAGCCGCTCACCCAATGCGTTTCACAAATGATGTGACGTGACATAAGTTCCCGAAGGGTTTAAACCCGTAAATATCGAACAATACGACGGGATGACAGATCCGGCCATGTGGATTGAAGATTTACTCCTTCATATTCACATGGCTCGCGGAGATTATCTCCACGCCATCAAATACCTACCACTTCAGCTTAAAGGCCTAGCTAGGCACTGGTTGAACAGCCTCCCAGAAAAATCCATCGGGAGTTGGGAGGATCTTGAAGACGCCTTTTGAGACAACTTTCAAGGAACTTATGTTTGGCCACCTGGGTCCGATGACTTAAGCTACATAATTAATCCAGCAGCCCGATGAGTCATCTTGGTAATTCTGGAATAGATTCGTCACCAAGAAAAATCATATCGTTGGTTGTTTGGATGCTGAGGCACTAGGTTCCTTCCGCAACAATATAAGGGATGAATGACTCACCTCGACGGTTGGATAGGAAGGCCGAGGATAATGGCCACCCTCACCTCCCTCATGACCTGCCATTGTGCGGGTGAGGATACTTGGCTGGATCAACGGAATACCCCCCCCCTCAAACCCCGACACTTCTACAGTCTGGGGCATTAATGGAAAGCCACGACGCAACAAGAATAAGCGTCACAAAAGCGGTGAGGCCGATGACACGGCGGTCAATGCCAGATTCAGCAACTCCAGGCCTGGACCCAAGAAGAAACCTTTCAAAGGAATCCATGACGAGCCGACCACGTTGGGCAAAATATTCGAGAGGCCCTCTCAGATACACGACACTCATAATAAACCCGCTACTCACACCAACCATAACTGTTGGGTGATCAAGGCAGCGGGCAAAAGCATGGCTGAAGACCAGGCCAAGAGCCCCCGCGACAAGGATGACGAAGAACCTTGTCACCCGAAATACGGAAGCCAAAAGCAGCTTCCCCGTGAAGTAAAAAACGGTGACCATGATCTACACCACCCACTTGCCCAAGAAGGAGTGGAAGCGTGCGCTTCTGGACGTATATGCAATAGGGCCAGTAGCCTAGAAATACAATCCATGGTAGGCCTATCTGATCACTTATGATTGAACGGACCACCCTACCAGTATTCCGCATGGGGGGTCAGCGGCCTTGGTACTCGACCCCATCATTGACGGGTACCATGTCACACGAGTCCTCATGGATGGAGGCAACAACCTTAATCTCATTTATGAGGATACAATGCGGAAAATGGGCATTGATCCATCAAGAATCAAACCCAGCAAAACCACATTCAAAGGAGTAATTCCTGGCATCGAGGCTTGCTATTCGGGCACGATAACCCTAGAGGTAGTGTCCGGATCACCCGACAACTTTCGCAGTGAAGATTTGACCTTCGACATTGTCCCTTTCCACAGTGGGTACCATGCACTCCTCGGTCGTACGACATTCGCCCGCTTTAATGTCGTTCCTCATTATGCATACCTCAAGCTAAAGATGCCAGGACCTAAGGGTGTTATCATAGTCAATGGTAACAGCGAGTGATCTCTCCGGACTAAGGAACACACTCCAGCTTTGGCAGCCGAAGTACGGGCCAGTGATATGATTCCCAAGCCAAAGTTATCTATCAAGGAGCATAAACGGGCTTGGACCCTGTCGCGGCCACATACCACGACACATAAATAAGGATATGCTCCTTATAGCAGCACCTTGCCTCCAACAAAGTATGTTCCTCGCAGACACAACTTTACGCTCAAGATACCATAGTCAACTATGGGGATTAATAATATACAGCCTATTGTTCGGATAAACCGAATCACGGCCAGTAAGTGTTGGAATTATGCCCTAGAGGCAATAATAAATATAGTTATTATTATAATTCATGTATCAAGATAATCGTTTATTATCCATGCTATAATTGTATTGAATGAAGACTCATTTACATGTGTGGATACATAGACAAAACACCGTCCCTAGCAAGCTTCTAGTTGGCTGGCCAGTTGATCAAAGATAGTCAGTGTCTTCTGATTATGAACAAGGTGTTGTTGCTTGATAACTGGATCACGTCATTAGGAGAATCACGTGATGGACTAGACCCAAACTAATAGACGTAGCATGTTGATCGTGTCATTTTGTTGCTACTGTTTTCTGCGTGTCAAGTATTTATTCCTATGACCATGAGATCATATAACTCACTGACACCGGAGGAATACCTTGTGTGTATCAAACGTTGCAACGTAACTGGGTGACTATAAAGATGCTCTACAGGTATCTCCGAAGGTGTTAGTTGAGTTAGTATGGATCAAGACTAGGATTTGTCACTCCATGTGACGAAGAGGTATCTCGAGGCCCACTCGGTAATACAACATCACACACAAGCCTTGCAAGCAATGTAACTTAGTGTAAGTTGCGGGATCTTGTATTACGGAATGAGTAAAGAGACTTGCCGGTAAACGAGATTGAAATAGGTATGCGGATACTGACGATCGAATCTCGGGCAAGTAACATACCGAAGGACAAAGGGAATGACATACGGGATTATATGAATCCTTGGCACTGAGGTTCAAACGATAAGATATTCGTAGAATATGTAGGATCCAATATGGACATCCAGGTCCCGCTATTGGATATTGACCGAGGAGTCTCTAGGGTCCTGTCTACATAGTTCTCGAACCCGCAGGGTCTGCACACTTAAGGTTCGACGTTGTTTTATGCGTATTTGAGTTATATGGTTGGTTACCGAATGTTGTTCGGAGTCCCGGATGAGATCACGGACGTCACGAGGGTTTCCGGAATGGTCCGGAAATGAAGATTGATATATAGGATGACCTCATTTGATTATCGGAAGGTTTTCGGAGTTACCGGGAATGTACCGGGAATGACGAATGGGTTCCGGGAGTTCACCGGGGGGGGCAACCCACCCCGGGGAAGCCCATAGTCCATAAGTGTTGGAAATATGCCCTAGAGGCAATAATAAATTAGTTATTATTATATTTCTTAGTTCATGATAATCGTTTATTATCCAAGCTATAATTGTATTGATTGGAAACACAATACTTGTGTGATACATAGACAAAACACTGTCCCTAGTAAGCCTCTAGTTGACTAGCTCGTTGATCAAAGATGGTCAAGGTTTCCTGGCCATAGGCAAGTGTTGTCACTTGATAACGGGATCACATCATTAGGAGAATCATGTGATGGACTAGACCCAAACTAATAGACGTAGCATGTTGATCGTGTCATTTTGTTGCTACTGTTTTCTGCGTGTCAAGTATTTGTTCCTATGACCATGAGATCATATAACTCACGGACACCGGAGGAATGCTTTGTGTGTGTCAAACGTCGCAACGTAACTGGGTGACTATAAAGATGCTCTACAGGTATCTCCGAAGGTGTTCGTTGAGTTAGTATGGATCGAGACTGGGATTTGTCACTCCGTGTGACGGAGAGGTATCTCGGGGCCCACTCGGTAATACAACATCACACACAAGCCTTGCAAGCAATGTGACTTAGTGTAAGTTGCGGGATCTTGTATTACGGAATGAGTAAAGAGACTTGCCGGTAAACAATATTGAAATACGTATGCGGATACTGACGATCGAATCTCGGGCAAGTAACATACCGAAGGACAAAGGGAATGACATACGGGATTATATGAATCCTTGGCACTGAGGTTCGAACGATAAGATCTTCGTAGAATATGTAGGATCCAATATGGGCATCCAGGTCCCGCTATTAGATATTGACCGAGGAGTCTCTCGGGTCATGTCTACATAGTTCTCGAACCTGCAGGGTCTGCACTTAAGGTTCGACGTTGTTTTATGCGTATTTGAGTTATATGGTTGGTTACCGAATGTTGTTCGGAGTCCTGGATGAGATCACGGACGTCACGAGGGGTTCCGGAATGGTCCGGAAACGAAGGTTGATATATAGGATGACCTCATTTGATTACCGAAAGGTTTTCGGAGTTACCGGGAATGTACCGGGAATGACGAATGGGTTCCGGGAGTTCACCGGGGGGGCAACCCACCCCGGGGAAGCCCATAGGCCATAAGGGTGGCGCACCAGCCCTTAGTGGGCTGGTGGGACAGCCCAAAAGGGCCCTATGTGCCATACAAAGGAAAATCAAAGAGAAAGAAAAAAAAAAGGAGGTGAGAAGGAAGGGAAGGACTCCCACCCACCAAACCAAGTCCAACTCGGTTTGGGGGGAGCCTTCCCCCCTTGGACTCGGCCGACCCCCTTAGGGCTCCTTGAGCCCCAAGGCAAGGTCCCCTCCCTCCCACCTATATATACGGAGGTATTGGGGCTGATTTGAGACGACTTTTTCACGGCAGCCCGACCACATACCTCCACGGTTTTTCCTCTAGATCGCGTTTCTGCGGAGCTCGGGCGGAGCCCTGTTGAGACAAGGTCATCACCAACCTCCGGAGCGCCGTCACGCTGCCGGAGAACTCTTCTACCTCTCCGTCTCTCTTGCTGGATCAAGAAGGCCGAGATCATCGTCGAGCTGTACGTGTGCTGAACGCGGAGGTGCCGTCCGTTCGGTACTAGATCGTGGGACTGATCGCGGGATTATTCGCGGGGCGGATCGAGGGACGTGAGGATGTTCCACTACATCAACTGCGTTCACTAACGCTTCTGTTGTGCGGTCTACAAGGGTACGTAGATCGAACATCCCCTCTCGTAGATGGACATCACCATGATAGGTCTTCGTGCGCGTAGGAAAATTTTTGTTTCCCATGCGACGTTCCCCAACAGTGGCATCATGAGCTAGGTTCATGCGTAGATGTCTTCTCGAGTAGAACACAAAAGTTTTTGTGGGCGGTGATGTGCGTTTTGCTGCCCTCCTTAGTCTTTTCTTGATTCCGCGGTATTGTTGGATTGAAGCGGCTTGGACCGACATTACTCGTACGCTTACGAGAGACTGGTTTCATCACTACGAGTAACCCCATTGCTCAAAGATGACTGGCAAGTGTCGGTTTCTCCAACTTTAGTTGAATCGGATTTGACCGAGGAGGTCCTTGGCTGAGGTTAAATAGCAACTCATATATCTCCGTTGTGGTGTTTGCGTAAGTAAGATGCGATCCTACTAGATACCCATGGTCACCACGTAAAACTTGCAACAACAAAATTAGAGGACGTCTAACTTGTTTTTGCAGGGTATGCTTGTGATGTGATATGGCCAACGATGTGATGGGATATATTGGATGTATGAGATGATCATGTTGTAATAGAAAATATCGACTTGCACGTCGATGGTACGGCAACCGGCAGGAGCCATAGGGTTGTCTTTATACTAACGTTTGTGCTTGCAGATGCGTTTACTATTTTGCTAGGATGTAGCTTTAGTAGTAATAGCATGAGTAGCACGACAACCCCGATGGCAACACGTTGATGGAGATCATGGTGTGGCGCCGGTGACAAGAAGATCGTGCCGGTGCTTTGGTGATGGAGATCAAGAAGCACGTGATGATGGCCATATCATGTCACTTATGAATTGCATGTGATGTTAATCCTTTTATGCACCTTATTTTGCTTAGAACGACGGTAGCATTATGAGGTGATCTCTCACTAAAATTTCAAGACGAAATTGTGTTCTCCCCGACTGTGCACCGTTGCTACAGTTCGTCGTTTCGAGACACCACGTGATGATCGGGTGTGATAGACTCAACGTTCACATACAACGGGTGCAAAACAGTTGCGCACGCGGAACACTCGGGTTAAGCTTGATGAGCCTAGCATGTGCAGACGTGGCCTCGGAACACATGAGACCGAAAGGTCGAGCATGAATCGTATAGTTGATATGATTAGCATAGAGATGCTTACCACTGAAACTATTCTCGACTCACGTGATGATCGGACTTGAGATAGTGGATTTGGATCATGTACCACTCAAATGACTAGAGAGATGTACTTTTTGAGTGGGAGTTCTTAAGTAATATGATTAATTGAACTAGTTGTCATGAACATAGTCTAATGGTCTTTGCGAATTACGATGTAGCTTGCGCTATAGCTCTACTGTTTTTATATGTTCCTAGAGAAAATTTAGTACAAAATTGATAGTAGCAAAACTTTGCAGACTGGGTCTGTAAAACCGAGGATTGTCCTCGTTGCTGCGCAGAAGGATTATGTCCTTAATGCACCACTCGGTGTGCTGCACCTCGAGCGTCGTCTGTGGATGCTATGAACATCCGACATACACATTTCTGATGCCTACATGATAGTTCAGTGCAAAATACTTAATGGCTTAGAAGCAAGGCGCCGAAAACGTTGTAAAACGTCACGGAACATAAGTGATGTTCTAAAGAGATGAAATTGTGATTTCATGCTTGTGCCCTTGTTAAGAGGTACGAGACCTCCGACAAGATTCTTTGTCCACAAAGTAAAGGAGAAAGGCTCAATCGTTGAGCGTGTGCTCAGATTGTCTGAGTACGACAATCGCTTGAATCAAGTGGGAGTTAATCTTCCAGATGAGATAGTGATAGTTCTCCAAAGTCACTGCCACCAAGATGTGAGAGCTTCATGATGAACTATAACATATCAAGGATACATACAATGATCCTTGAGCGATTCGCGATGTTTGACACTACGAAAGTAGAAATCAAGAAGGAGCATCAATAGTTGATGGTTTGTAAAACCACTAAGTTTCAAGAAAGGCAAGGGCTAGAAGGGATACTTCGTGAAACGGCAAAACAGTTGCTGCACTAATGAAGAGACCCATGATTAAACCCAAACCCGAGACTAAGTGCTTCTGTAATGAGGGGAACAGTCACTGAGGCGGGGCAACTCTAGATACTTGGTAGATAAGAAGGCTGGCAAAAGTCAAGAGAAGTATATTACATATACATGATGTTGATGTGTACTTTACTAGTACTCCTAGTAGCATGAGGGTATTGGATACCGGTTCGGTTGCTAAGTGATTAGTAACACGAAATGAAAGCTACGGCATAAACGGAGACTAAATAAAGGCGAGGTGAAGATACGTGTTGGAAGTGTTTCCAAGGTTGATATGATCAAACGTCGCACGCTCCCTCTACCATCGGGATTGGTGTTAAACCTAAATAATTGTTATTTGGTGCTTTCGTTAAGCATGAACATGATTGGATCGTGTTTATTGCAATACGACTATTCATTTAAAGAGAATAATGGTTACTCTATTTTCTTGAATAATCACCTTCAATGGTTTATTGAATCTCGATCGTAGTGTTACACATGTTCATAATATTTGTGCCAAAAAGATACGAGTTAATGATGATAGTACCACTTACTTGTGGCACTGCCGCTTGAGTCATGTTAGTATAAATTGCATGAAGAGGCTCCATGCTGATGGATCTTTGTACTCACCTGATTTCGAATCACTAGTGACATGCAAACCATACCACATGAGCAAGGCCTTGTTTTCATTGAGATGAAATAAGATAGTAACTTGTTGGAAGTGATACATTTTGATGTATGCAGTCCAATGGGTACTGAGGCACGCAGTGGATATCATTATGTTCTTACTTCACTGACGATTTGAGTAGATACAGGAGTACTTACTTAATGAATCACAAGTCTGAAATGTTGAAAAGTTCAAATCCGTTTCAGAGTGAAGTTCGTCGTAACAAGCGGATAAACTGTCTACGATATGATCATAGAAATGAATATCTGAGTTACGAGTTTTGGTACGCAGTTAAGACAATGTGGAAATTGTTTCGCAGTTCATGCCACCTGGAACATCGTAGTGTGATGATGTGTCTGAACGTCATAGCCACGCACTATTTGGTATGGTGCACACTATGATGTCTTTTATCGAATTACCACTATCGTTTATGGGTTATGCATTAGAGACAACCGCACTCACTTTAAATAGGGCACCGCGTATTTCCGTTGAGATGACACAGTATAGAGTGAGGTTTAGAGAAATCTAAACTGTCGTTTCTTGAAAGTTTGGGGTTTCAACACTTATGTGAAAAAGTTTCAGTCTGATAAGCTCGAACCCAAAGCGGATAAATGCTTCTTCATAGGGTATCCAAAACAGTTGGGTACATCTCCTATCTCAGATCCGAAAGCAAAGTGTTTGTTTCTAGAAACGGATCCTTTCTCGACGAAAGGTTTCTCTCGAAAGATTTGAGTGGGAGGGTAGTAGAACTTGATGAGGTTATTGAACCATCACTTCAACCAGTGTGTAGCAGGGCGCAGGAAGTTGTTCCTGTGGCGCCTACACCAATTGAAGTGGAAGCTGATGATGGTGATCATTGAGCTTCGAATCAAGTTACTACAAACCTCGTAGGTCGACAAGGTCACGTACTGCTGCAGAGTAGTATGGTAACCCTGTCTTGGAGGTCATGTTGTTGAGCAACAGTGAACCTACGAGTTATGGAGAAAGCAATGGTGGGCCCAGATTCCGACAAATGGCTGGAAGCCATGAAATCCGAGAGAGGATCCATGGATGAAAACAAAATGTAGACTTTGGAAGAATTACTTGATGGTCATAGGACTATTGAGTAAAGATGGATCTTTAAAGGAAAACAGACGATGATGGTGATAAGTCACTATTAAGAAAAGCTCGACTTGTCGCAAAGATGTTTTCGACAAGATCAAACAGTTGACTATGATGAGACTTTCTCACTCGTAGCGATGCTAAAGGTCTGTTAGAATTATGTTAGTTGTTGATGTATTATTTATGAAATATTGCACGTAGGATGTCAAAACATTGTTTCCTCGACGGTTTCCTTGAGCAAACATTGTATGTGATACAACCAGGAGGTTTCGTCGATCCTAAAGATACTAGCAAGTATGCAAGCTCCAGCGATCCTTCAATGGACTGGTGCAAGCATCTCGGAGTTGAAATATATATACTTTGATGAGATGATCAAAGATTTTGGGTTTGTACAAGGTTTATGAGAAACTTGTATTTCCAAAGAAGTGAGTGGGAGCACTGTAGAATTTCTGATAAGTATATGTGGTTGACATATTGTGGATCAGAAGTAATGTAGAATTTCTGTAAAGCATACAAGGTTGTTTGAAAGGAGTTTTTCAAAGGAATACCTAGATTGCGCTACTTGAACGTTGAGCATCAAAGATCTATGGAGATAGATTGAAAACGCTTAATAGAAGTTTCAACAAGATGCATGCCTTGACAAGTTTTTGAAGGAGTTCAAAATAGATCAGTAAAGAAGGAGTTCTTGGTTGCGTTGTAAGGTGTGAATTTGAGTAAGACTCAAAACCCGACCACGGCAGAATAAAGAGAATAGACGAAGGTCGTCTTCTATGCCTTAGCCGTAGAATCTAAAGTATGCCATGTTGTGTACCGCACCTGATGTGTGCCTTGACTCAAAGTCTGTTGAGAGGTACAGAGAGTGATCCATGATTGAATCGCTAGCAGCGGTCAAAATTTATCCTTAGTAACAAATGGACTAAGGAATTTTTCTCGATTATGGAGGTGGTTAAAGAGTTCGTCGTAAAGGGTTACGTCGATGCAAGCTTTGACACTAATCCGAATAACTATGAGTAGTGAAACGGATTCATATAGTAGAGTAGATATTTGGAGCATTTCCGAATAGCACGTAGTAGCAGCATCTACAAGATGACATAAAGATTTGTAAAGAACGCACGGATCTGAAAGTTTCAGAACCGTTGACTAAAACCTCTCTCACGAGCAAGACGTGATCCGACCCCATAACTATATGGGTGTTGGATTCGTTGGAATCACATGGTGATGTGAACTAGATTATTGACTCTAGTGCAAGTGGGATACTGTTGGAAATATGCCCTAGAGGCAATAATAAATTAGTTATTATTATATTTCTTAGTTCATGATAATCGTTTATTATCCATGCTATAATTGTATTGATTGGAAACACAATACTTGTGTGGATACATAGACAAAACATTGTCCCTAGTAAGCCTCTAGTTGACTAGCTCGTTGATCAAAGATGGTCAAGGTTTCCTGGGCATAGGCAAGTGTTGTCACTTGATAACGGGATCACATCATTAGGAGAATCATGTGATGGACCAGACCCAAACTAATAGACGTAGCATGTTGATCGTGTCATTTTGTTGCTACTGTTTTCTGCGTGTCAAGTATTTGTTCCTATGACCATGAGATCATATAACTCACGGACACCGGAGGAATGCTTTGTGTGTGTCAAACGTCGCAACGTAACTGGGTGACTATAAAGATGCTCTACAGGTATCTCCGAAGGTGTTCGTTGAGTTAGTATGGATCGAGACTGGGATTTGTCACTCCGTGTGACGGAGAGGTATCTCGGGGCCCACTCGGTAATACAACATCACACACAAGCCTTGCAAGCAATGTGACTTAGTGTAAGTTGCGGGATCTTGTATTACGGAACGAGTAAAGAGACTAGCCGGTAAACGAGATTGAAATAGGTATGCGGATACTAACGATCGAATCTCGGGCAAGTAACATACCGAAGGACAAAGGGAATGACATACGGGATTATATGAATCCTTGGCATTGAGGTTCAAACGATAAGATCTTCGTAGAATATGTATGATCCAATATGGGCATCCAGGTACGCTATTGGATATTGACCGAGGAGTCTCTCGGGTCATGTCTACATGGTTCTCGAACCCGCAGGGTGTGCACACTTAAGGTTCGATGTTGTTTTATGCGTATTTGAGTTATATGGTTGGTTACCGAATGTTGTTCGGAGTCCCGGATGAGATCACGGACGTCACGAGGGTTTCCAGAATGGTCCGGAAACAAAGATTGATATATAGGATGACCTCATTTGATTACCGGAAGGTTTTCGGAGTTACCGGGAATGTACCGGGAATGACGAATGGGTTCCGGGAGTTCACCGGGGAGGCAACCCACCCCGGGGAAGCCCATAGGCCATAAGGGTGGCGCACCAGCCCTTAGTGGGCTGGTGGGACAGCCCAAAAGGGCCCTATGCGCCATACAAAGGAAAATCAAAGAGAAAGAAAAAAAAAGGAGGTGGGAAGGAAGGGAAGGACTCCCACCCACCAAACCAAGTCCAACTCGGTTTGGGGGGGAGCCTTCCCCCCTTGGACTCGGCCGACCCCCTTGGGGCTCCTTGAGCCCCAAGGCAAGGTCCCCTCCCTCCCACCTATATATACGGAGGTATTGGGGCTGATTTGAGACGACTTTTTCACGGCAGCCCGACCACATACCTTCACGGTTTTTCCTCTAGATCGCGTTTCTGCAGAGCTCGGGCGGAGCCCTGCTGAGACAAGGTCATCACCAACCTCCGGAGCGTCGTCACGCTGCCGGAGAACTCTTCTACCTCTCCATCTCTCTTGTTGGATCAAGAAGGCCAAGATCATCGTCGAGCTGTACGTGTGCTGAACGCGGAGGTGCCGTCCGTTCGGTACTAGATCGTGGGACTGATCGCGGGATTGTTCGCGGGGCGGGTCGAGGGACGTGAGGACGTTCCACTACATCAACCGCGTTCACTAACGCTTCTGCTGTGCGGTCTACAAGGGTACGTAGATCGAACATCCCCTCTCGTAGATGGACATCACCATGATAGGTCTTCGTGCGCGTAGGAAAATTTTTGTTTCCCATGCGACGTTCCCCAACAATAAGGGTGGCGCACCAGCCCTTAGTGGGCTGGTGGGACTGCCCAAAAGGGCCCTATGCGCCATAGAGATAAAAATCAAAGCGAAAGAGAAAAAAGGGGAGGTGGGAAGGAAGGGAAGGACTCCCACCCACCAAACCAAGTCCAACTCGGTTTGGGGGGGGAGCCTTCCCCCCTTGGACTCGGCCGACCCCCTTGGGGCTCCTTGAGCCCCAAGGCAAGGTCCCCACCCTCCCACCTATATATACGGAGGTATTGGGGCTGATTTGAGACGACTTTTTCACGGCAGCCCGGCCACATACCTCCACGGTTTTTCCTCTAGATCGCGTTTCTGCGGAGCTCGGGTGGAGCCCTGCTGAGACAAGGTCATCACCAACCTCCGGAGCGCCGTCACGCTGCCAGAGAACTCTTCTACCTCTCCGTCTCTCTTGCTGGATCAAGAAGGCCGAGATCATCGTCGAGCTGTACGTGTGCTGAACGTGGAGGTGCCGTCCGTTCGGTACTAGATCGTGGGACTGATCGCGGGATTGTTCGCGGGGCGGATCGAGGGACGTGAGGACGTTCCACTACATCAACCGCGTTCACTAACGCTTCTGCTGTGCGGTCTACAAGGGTACGTAGATTGAACATCCCCTCTCGTAGATGGACATCACCATGATAGGTCTTCGTGCGCGTAGGAAATTTTTTGTTTCCCATGCGACGTTCCCCAACAATAAGGGTGGCTCACCAGCCCTTAGTGGGCTGGTGGGACAGCCCAAAAGGGCCCTATGCGCCATAGAGATAAAAATCAAAGAGAAAGAAAAAAAAGGGGAGGCGGGAAGGAAGGGAAGGACTCCCACCCACCAAACCAAGTCCAACTCGGTTTGGGGGGGCCTTCCCCCCTTGGACTCGGCCGACCCCCTTGGGGCTCCTTGAGCCCCAAGGCAAGGTCCCCTCCCTCCCACCTATATATACGGAGGTATTGGGGCTGATTTGAGATGACTTTCCCACGG
The DNA here is from genome assembly GCF_904849725.1 of Hordeum vulgare subsp. vulgare. Lineage (NCBI taxonomy): Eukaryota > Viridiplantae > Streptophyta > Magnoliopsida > Poales > Poaceae > Hordeum > Hordeum vulgare. The sequence goes on along the minus strand of NC_058520.1, from coordinate 584,815,796 downwards.
CAGCCCGGACACATACCTCCACGGTTTTTCCTCTAGATCGCGTTTCTGCGGAGCTCGGGCGGAGCCCTCCTGAGACAAGGTCATCACCAACCTCCGGAGCGCCGTCACGCTGCCGGAGAACTCTTCTACCTCTCCGTCTCTCTTGCTGGATCAAGAAGGCCGAGATCATCGTCGAGCTGTACGTGTGCTGAACGCGGAGGTGCCGTCCGTTCGGTACTGGATCGTGGGACTGATCGCGGGATTGTTCGCGGGGCGGATCGAGGGACGTGAGGACGTTCCACTACATCAACCGCGTTCACCAACGCTTCTGCTGTACGATCTACAAGGGTACGTAGATCACTCATCCCCTCTCGTAGATGGACATCACCATGATAGGTCTTCGTGCGCGTAGGAAAATTTTTGTTTCCCATGCGACGTTCCCCAACAGTAAGGTCTTTGGACATATATAGGTACCATCAAGGACCGATCCCCATGTTCAGAACACTTACACATCAACGGCCTCTCAAGACCGCCATTTCTCACAAGAGCTGTTTGTTGGAATTCTTTCCTGTTCAAGGAGTATTCCCCGAAGAGTGAAGGCATAGACGTGCAGCAGATTGCTTATAGGAGCATCAAGCTAGTTATTCCAAACCTTGTGTAAACCTCTACTCTGTACACTTTTATTCATCTATATATGTATATATATATATATCCAGTTGTTTGTTGAATTCGAACTCTACTGTTCACAAAAATCGGAGAAAAAGAACGCTCTTTGTGATTCACGAGCTTTGCAATTTTCCCTCCTACTTTTCCCGAACTACTTCTCGGACGCATATACAAGTTTGTTTTTACGCACACCTCTGATATTGGCTGAATTAATGGGGGGCTCGGTCGTCACAACCACCCCTTTCAAATCGTTACATTACTATTTGGCATGTCACGTGTGCGGTATCTGGGATTTTGCATTATATGCATCAGTTTTGAATTATGTCTTTTGTCAAATGTTGGGTTGCCCCGCTCCTGTGTTTACCCATTTACGTTCCACCAATTCAGCTAAAAGGGTAAAGGGAGAACCACTGCGATTGTATTTCCAACTAACCTTGGTAAGTACCTCAATGGAGAAAGCCGAAAACTAGCCGACATGATAAGCGAGAATTGGACTGTGATCCGAAGACAAGTGTTATACTAAAGAACCGATGGGGGTTCATCGTGTTCTATGAAAGGTTTGAGGTCGTTCAGACCAAGTTATTACATGTTTTTACACCACAACATAGGACGAATATCACAATGTTCAAAGGGGTTCTACTTAGCACCCACGATCAAGCTCTTATGGTTAAATGAAAGCTTAAAGCCAAATAGTCTGATTGCCTGGTTTTCTCCCACGTCATCGCCTCAGGGTGTCAAGACGTTGGCTAAGGGCAACAATGCGGAAGCTGAAAACACTCCCGCTAGAATCTGGCGGGGGGCTGAAACCGACGAGTGAAAACTTTCAACATCAAATCAACCAAAATAAGGGTTGCAATTTAAGCATGGTCTACCATACACAAATTAATAAGCATCATATTAAACAACCACTTTTTACACGATAGTATTTTTTTCACTCAAAAACTATGTCTTTGGAGCATTGTGGCTCTATAGCTCAGGTCACCCTGGGCGTTTGGGTACCCGAACCCGAACCGAACCGAATTACCCGAATTGTTGGGTAATTCGGATATCGGGTAAGGGTTCGGTTCTCATTTCTTGACTATTTGATTTTTGGGTTAGGGTTCGGGTTCTAGTCTGGAAAACCCGAAATACCCATACTACCCAAATTATTCATACTGTCCAAAAATTTCATGCTATTATTACACTAACTTGTTACCCATACTAACTAAAATACCTATATTAACAAAAATACCCATAATATCCGAGCTATTCATATTAAAAGTTGATGGATGCTCTAAATATTTTGGGTACCCGAACCGAAATTTTGGGTAATTTGGGTTCGGGTATTTTTTTGACAGAAACAATTTTAATTCCCATTTTCGAATACCCGAATTACCCATAAACCGAACTACCCGAACCGAAATAACCAAAATACCCGAACGCCCAGGCTGAAGCTCAGGCACCTTCCATAGCAATGGAGAAATACAGTTTGGGGGCATCGGTGCTCCTTCCCAGGCGATGGAGGTGTGGTGGCCATCTTCAGGGCTCTAACTTTGGCGAGTGTGTCATTGTCTTTGCAAAGGTCATACGAGCTCCTTCGATGCAGACTGAACGCTTAAGGATGTTGATTCGAGGTGAAGAAGCAATCAACTTTTGAACCAAACTGAAGTAGCTATTGGGCAACGGTTTGAATGCTCACATCATGATGCACAAGTCATTCATGGCCGGCTTGGTCATCTTGTGCAGCTGCATCAACTATTTCAGCTGATCAGACACTAGCTGAGGATGCTTCGGATTTTGGAACTATGCCCATGTTGGAATTATGCCCTAGAGGCAATAATAAATATAGTTATTATTATAATTCCTGTATCAAGATGATCGTTTATTATCCATGCTATAATTGTATTGAATGAAGACTCATTTACATGTGTGGATACATAGACAAAACACTGTCCCTAGCAAGCCTCTAGTTGGCTAGCCAGTTGATCAAAGATAGTCAGTGTCTTCTGATTATGAACAAGGTGTTGTTGCTTGATAACTGGATCACGTCATTAGGAGAATCACGTGATGGACTAGACCCAAACTAATAGACGTAGCATGTTGATCGTGTCATTTGTTGCTACTGTTTTCTGTGTGTCAAGTATTTATTCCTATGACCATGAGATCATATAACTCACTAACACCGGAGGAATGCTTTGTGTATATCAAACGTCGCAACGTAACTGGGTGACTATAAAGATGCTCTACAGGTATCTCCGAAGGTGTTAGTTGAGTTAGTATGGATCAAGACTGGGATTTGTCACTCCTTGTGACGGAGAGGTATCTCGGGGCCCACTCGGTAATACAACATCACACACAAGCCTTGCAAGCAATGTAACTTAGTGTAAGTTGCGGGATCTTGTATTACGGAACGAGTAAAGAGACTTGCCGGTAAAAGAGATTGAAATAGGTATACGGATACTGACGATTGAATCTCGGGCAAGTAACATACCGAAGGACAAAGGGAATGATATACGGGATTATATGAATCCTTGGCACTGAGGTTCAAACGATAAGATCTTCGTAGAATATGTAGGATCCAATATGGGCATCCAGGTCCCGCTATTGGATATTGACCGAGGAGTCTCTCGGGTCATGTCTACATAGTTCTCGAACCCGCGGGTCTGCACACTTAAAGTTCGACGTTGTTTTATGCGTATTTGAGTTATATGGTTGGTTACCGAATGTTGTTCGGAGTCCCGTATGAGATCACGGACGTCAAGAGGGTTTCTGGAATGGTCCGGAAACGAAGATTCATATATAGGATGACCTCATTTGATTACCGGAAGGTTTTCGGAGTTACCGGGAATGTGCCGGGAATGACGAATGGGTTCCGGGAGTTCACCGGGGGGGAACCCACCCCGGGGAAGCCCATAGGCCATGAGGGTGGCGCACCAGCCCTTAGTGGGCTGGTGGGACAGCCCAAAAGGGCCCTATGCGCCTAGGAAAGAAAATCAAAGAGAAAAGAAAAAAAACGAGGTGGGAAGGGAAGGAAGGACTCCCACCCACCAAACCAAGTCCAACTCGGTTTGGGGGGCCGGGGAGCCTTCCCCCTTGGACTCGGCCGACCCCCTTGGGGCTCCTTGAGCCCCAAGGCAAGGTCCCCTCCCTCCCACCTATATATACGGAGGTTTTAGGGCTGATTTGAGACGACTTTTCCACGGCAGCCCGACCACATACCTCCACGGTTTTTCCTCTAGATCGGGTTTCTGCGGAGCTCGGGCGGAGCCCTGCTGAGACAAGGTCATCACCAACCTCCGGAGCGCCGTCACGCTGCCGGAGAACTCTTCTACCTCTCCGTCTCTCTTGCTGGATCAAGAAGGCCGAGATCATCGTCGAGCTGTACGTGTGCTGAACGCGGAGGTGTCGTCCGTTCGGTACTAGATCGTGGGACTGATCGCGATTGTTCGCGGGGCGGATCGAGGGACGTGAGGACGTTCCACTACATCAACCGCGTTCACTAACGCTTCTGCTGTATGATCTACAAGGGTACGTAGATCACTCATCCCCTCTCGTAGATGGACATCACCATGATAGGTCTTCGTGCGCGTAGGAAAATTTCTGTTTCCCATGCGATGTTCCCCAACAGTGGCATCATGAGCTAGGTTCATGCGTAGATGTCTTCTCGAGTAGAACACAAAAGTTTTTGTGGGCGGTGATGTGCGTTTTGCTGCCCTCCTTAGTATTTTCTTGATTCCGCGGTATTGTTGGATTGAAGCGGCTTGGACCGACATTACTCGTACGCTTACGAGAGACTGGTTTCATCGCTACGAGTAACCCCGTTGCTCAAAGATGACTGGCAAGTGTCGGTTTCTCCAACTTTAGTTGAATCGGATTTGACCGAGGAGGTCCTTGGATGAGGTTAAATAGCAACTCATATATCTCTGTTGTGGTGTTTGCGTAAGTAAGATGCGATCCTACTAGAAACCCATGGTCACCACGTAAAACATGCAACAACAAAATTAGAGGACGTCTAACTTGTTTTTGCAGGGTATGCTTGTGATGTGATATGGCCAACGATGTGATGTGATATATTGGATGTATGAGATGATCATGTTGTAATAGAAAATATCGACTTGCACGTCGATGGTACGGCAACCGGCAGGAGCCATAGGGTTGTCTTTATACTAACGTTTGTGCTTGCAGATGCGTTTACTATTTTTCTAGGATGTAGCTTTAGTAGTAATAGCATGAGTAGCACGACAACCCCGATGGCAACACGTTGATGGAGATCATGGTGTGGCGCCGGTGACAAGAAGATCGTGCCGGTGCTTTGGTGATGGAGATCAAGAAGCACGTGATGATGGCCATATCATGTCACTTATGAATTGCATGTGATGTTAATCCTTTTATGCACCTTATTTTGCTTAGAACGACGGTAGCATTATGAGGTGATCTCTCACTAAAATTTCAAGACGAAATTGTGTTCTCCCCGACTGTGCACCGTTGCTACAGTTCGTCGTTTCGAGACACCACGTGATGATCGGGTGTGATAGACGCAACGTTCACATACAACGGGTGCAAAACAGTTGCGCACGCGGAACACTCGGGTTAAGCTTGACGAGCCTAGCATGTGCAGACATGGCCTCGGAACACATGAGACCGAAAGGTCGATCATGAATCATATAGATGATATGATTAACATAGGGATGCTTACCACTGAAACTATACTCAACTCACGTGATGATCGGACTTGAGCTAGTGTAAATGGATCATGAACCACTCAAATGACTAGAGAGATGTACTTTTTGAGTGGGAGTTTTGCGAATAATTTGATTAAGTTAAACTCTAATTATCTTGAACATAGTCTAAGTCCACTTTGAATCTATTTGTGTTGTAGATCATGGCTCACGCGACAGTCACCCTGAATTTTAATACGTTCCTAGAGAAAGCTAAGTTGAAAGATGATGGAAGCAACTTTGTAGACTGGGCTCGTAATCTTAAGCTAATCTTACAAGCTGGGAAGAAGGATTATGTCCTTAATGCTGCGCTAGGAGATGAACCACCCGCTACGGCTGATCAGGATCTTAAGAACGCTTGGTTAGCACGTAAGGAGGACTACTCAGTAGTTCAATGTGCAGTCTTGTATGGCTTAGAACCGGGACTTCAACGTCGCTTTGAGCGTCATGGAGCATTTGAGATGTTCCAGGAGTTGAAGTTTATATTTCAGAAGAACGCCCGGATCAAGAGGTATGAGACCTCCGATAAATTCTATGCTTGCAAGATGGAGGAGAACTCATCTGTCAGTGAACATGTGCTCAAAATGTCTGGGTACTCAAACCGTCTAGCTGAGCTGGGGATTGAACTCCCGCAAGAGGCTATCACTGACAGAATCCTTCAATCACTGCCGCCAAGCTATAAAGGCTTTGTGTTGAACTACAACATGCAAGGGATGAACAAGTCACCCGGCGAGTTGTTTGCGATGCTGAAAGTCGCAGAGTCTGAACTCCGTAAAGAACATCAAGTGTTTATGGTGAATAAGACCACTAGTTTCAAGAGAAACGGCAAAGGCAAGAAGGGTAATTCGAAGAAGAGCGGCAAGCCTATTGCCAATCCGACGAAGAAACCCAAAGCTGGACCTAAGCCTGAAACGGAGTGTTACTATTGCAAGGGTATGGGTCACTGGAAGCGCAATTGCCCCAAGTATGTGGCAGATAAGAAGGCGGCCAAAGAAAAATCAGGTATATTTGATATACATGTTATTGATGTGTACTTAACCGGCTCTCGTAGTAGTGCCTGGGTATTCGATACCGGTTCTGTTGCTCATATTTGCAAGTCGAAACAGGAACTGCGGAATAGACGAAGGTTGGCGAAAGATGAAGTGACGATGCGCGTAGGAAATGGTTCCAAGGTTGATGCAATCGCCGTCGGCACAGTTTCACTTCAGTTACCATCAGGATTAGTGATGAACTTAAATCATTGTTATTTAGTGCCTGCGTTGAGCATGAACATTATATCTGGATCTTGTTTATTGCGAGACGGTTACTCTTTTAAGTCAGAGAATAATGGTTGTTCTATTTCTATGAGTAACATCTTTTATGGTCATGCACCTAATGTGAGAGGATTGTTCATATTGAATCTTGATAGCGATACGCATATACATAACATTGAGACCAAAAGAGTTAGAGTTAACAATGATAGCGCCATATTTTTGTGGCACTGCCGCTTAGGTCATATTGGTGTAAAGCGCATGAAGAAACTCCATGTTGATGGACTTTTGGAGTCACTTGACTTTGATTCACTTGACACGTGCGAACCATGCCTCATGGGCAAGATGACTAAGACTCCGTTCTCCGAAACTATGGAGCGTGCAAGTGACTTGTTGGAAATCATACATACCGATGTGTGTGGTCCGATGAGCGTAGAGGCGCGCGGCGGATATCGTTATTTTCTCACCTTCACTGACGATTTGAGTAGATATGGTTATGTCTACTTGATGAAGCACAAGTCTGAAACATTTGAAAAGTTCAAGCAATCTCAGAGTGAAGTGGAAAATCATCGTAACAAGAAGATCAAGTTCCTACGGTCTGATCGTGGGGGTGAATATCTGAGTTTCGAGTTTGGTGCTCACTTAAGACAATGTGGAATTGTTTCACAGTTAACACCGCCTGGAACACCACAGCGTAATGGTGTGTCCGAACGTCGTAATCGTACTTTATTAGAGATGGTGCGATCTATGATGTCTCTTACTGATTTGCCGTTATCGTTTTGGGGTTATGCATTAGAAACAGTTGCATTCACTTTAAATAGGGCACCATCAAAATCCGTTGAGACGACACCATACGAACTGTGGTATGGCAAAAGGCCAAAGTTGTCGTTTCTTAAAGTTTGGGGATGTGATGCTTATGTCAAAAAGCTTCAGCCTGAAAAGCTGGAACCCAAAGCGGAAAAGTGCGTCTTCATAGGTTACCCAAAGGAGACAGTTGGGTACACCTTCTATCTCAAATCTGAGGGCAAAGTGTTTGTTGCTAAAAACGGAGCTTTTCTCGAGAAGGAGTTTCTCTCGAGAGAATTGAGTGGGAGGAAGATAGAACTTGACGAGGTTGTCGAACCTCTCATCCCTCTAGATGGTGGCGCAGGGCAAGGGGAAACCTCTGTCGTTGCAACGCCGGTTGAGGAGGAAGTTAATGATGATGATCATGAAACTCCGGTTCAAGTTTTTGTCGAACCACGCAGGTCGACGAGACCACGTGCTGCTCCAGAGTGGTACGGTAATCCCGTCTTATCGATCATGTTGTTGGACAACAATGAACCTGCAAATTATGAAGAAGCAATGGTGGGCCCAGATTCCAACAAATGGCTAGAAGCCATGAAGTCCGAGATAGGATCCATGTATGAGAACAAAGTGTGGACTTTGGAGGTACTACCTGAGGGCCGCAAGACTATTTAGAACAAATGGATTTTTAAGAGGAAGACGGACGCTGACGGCAATGTGACCGTTTATAAAGCTCGACTTGTGGCAAAGGGTTTTTCACAAGTTCAAGGAGTTGACTACGATGAGACTTTCTCACCCGTAGCGATGCTTAAGTCCGTCAGAATCATGTTAGAAATAGCTGCATTTTTCGATTATGAAATCTGGTAGATGGATGTCAAAACGGCGTTCCTTAATGGTTTCCTTAAGGAAGAATTGTATATGATGCAACCCGAAGGTTTTGTCGATCCTAAGAATGCTAACAAGGTGTGCAAGCTCCAACGATCCATTTATGGACTGGTGCAAGCATCTCAGGGTTGGAACAAACGCTTTGATGAGGTAATCAAAGCATTTGGGTTTATACAAGTGGTTGGAGAATCTTGTATTTACAAGAAAGTGAGTGGGAGCTATGTGGCGTTTCTAATATTATATGTGGATGACATATTGCTGATTGGAAACAACGTGGAGTTTTTAGAGAGCATAAAGGATTACTTGAATAAAAGTTTCTCTATGAAGGACCTAGGAGAAGCTAATTACATTCTAGGTATTAAGATCTATAGGGATAGATCAAAACGCCTGATAGGACTTGCACAAAGCACATACCTTGATAAAGTTTTGAAGAGGTTCAAAATGGAACAGTCCAAGAAAGGGTTCTTGCCAGTTTTACAAGGTACGAGATTGAGTAAGACTCAGTGCCCAGCAACTGATGAGGATAGAGAGCATATGTGCTCCGTCCCCTATGCTTCAGCCATAGGTTCTATCATGTATGCAATGCTGTGCACTAGACCGGATGTTAGCCTAGCCATAAGCATGGCAGGTAGGTTCCAGAGTAATCCAGGAGTGGATCACTGGACAGCAGTCAAGAATATCCTGAAGTACCTGAAAAGGACTAAGGAGATGTTTCTCGTGTATGGAGGTGACGAAGAGCTCGCCGTAAAAGGTTACGTCGATGCAAGCTTTGACACAGATCCGGACGACTCTAAGTCGCAAACCGGATACGTATTTATTCTTAATGGGGGTGCAGTAAGCTGGTGCAGTTCCAAGCAAAGCGTCGTAGCAGATTCTACATGTGAAGCGGAGTACATGGCTGCCTCAGAGGCGGCTAAGGAGGGTGTCAGGACGAAGCAGTTCATGACGGATCTTAGAGTGGTGCCAAGCGCACTGAATCCAATAACCTTGTTCTGTGACAACACTGGTGCCATTGCCTTAGCAAAGGAACCACGGTTTCACAAGAAGACCAGACACATCAAACGACGCTTCAACCTCATCCGCGACTACGTCGAGGGAGAGGACGTAAATATATGCAAAGTGCACACGAATCTGAATGTAGCAGACCCACTGACTAAACCTCTTCCACGACCAAAGCATGATCAACACCAGAACTGTATGGGTGTTAGATTTATTACAATGTAATTCGCACGATGATGTGAGGGCTAGATTAATGACTCTAGTGCAAGTGGGAGACTGTTGGAATTATGCCCTAGAGGCAATAATAAATATAGTTATTATTATAATTCCTGTATCAAGATGATCGCTTATTATCCATGCTATAATTGTATTGAATGAAGACTCATTTACATGTGTGGATACATAGACAAAACACTGTCCCTAGCAAGCCTCTAGTTGGCTAGCCAGTTGATCAAAGATAGTCAGTGTCTTCTGATTATGAACAAGGTGTTGTTGCTTGATAACTGGATCACGTCATTAGGAGAATCACGTGATGGACTAGACCCAAACTAATAGACGTAGCATGTTGATCGTGTCATTTTGTTGCTACTGTTTTGTGCGTGTCAAGTATTTATTCCTATGACCATGAGATCATATAACTCACTGACACCGGAGGAATGCTTTTTGTGTATCAAACGTCGCAACGTAACTGGGTGACTATAAAGATGCTCTACAGGTATCTCCGAAGGTGTTAGTTGAGTTAGTATGGATCAAGACTGGGATTTGTCACTCCGTGTGACGAAGAGGTATCTCGGGGCCCACTCGGTAATACAACATCACACACAAGCCTTGCAAGCAATGTAACTTAGTGTAAGTTGCGGGATCTTGTATTACGGAATGAGTAAAGAGACTTGTCGGTAAACGAGATTGAAATAGCTATGCGGATACTGACGATCGAATCTCGGGCAAGTAACATACCGAAGGACAAAGGGAATGACATACGGGATTATATGAATCCTTGGCACTGAGGTTCAAACGATAAGATCTTCGTAGAATATGTAGGATCCAATATGGGCATCTAGGTCCCTCTATTGGATATTGACCGAGGAGTCTCTCGGGTCATGTCTACATAGTTCTCGAACCCGCAGGGTCTGCACACTTAAAGTTCGACGTTGTTTTATGCGTATTTGAGTTATATGGTTGGTTACCGAATGTTGTTCGGAGTCCCGGATGAGATCACGGACGTCACGAGGGTTTCCGGAATAGTCCGGAAACGAAGATTGATATATAGGATGACCTCATTTGATTACCGGAAGGTTTTTGGAGTTACCGGGAATGTGCCGGGAATGACGAATGGGTTCCGGGAGTTCACCGGGGGCCAACCCACCCCGGGGAAGCCCATAGGCCATGAGGGTGGCGCACCAGCCCTTAGTGGGCTGGTGGGACAGCCCAAAAGGTCCCTATGCGCCTAGGAAAGAAAATCAAAGAGAAAAGAAAAAAAAAGGGAGGTGGGAAGGGAAGGAAGGACTCCCACCCACCAAACCAAGTCCAACTCGGTTTGGGGGGGGAGCCTTCCCCCTTGGACTCGGCCGACCCCCTTGGGGCTCCTTGAGCCCCAAGGCAAGGTCCCCTCCGTCCCACCTATATATACGGAGGTTTTAGGGCTGATTTGAGACGACTTTTCCACGGCAGCCCGACCACATACCTCCACGGTTTTTCCTCTAGATCGCGTTTCTGCGGAGCTCGGGCGGAGCCCTGCTGAGACAAGGTCATCACCAACCTCCGGAGCGCCGTCACGCTGCCGGAGAACTCTTCTAACTCTCCGTCTCTCTTGCTGGATCAAGAAGGCGGAGATCATCGTTGAGCTATACGTGTGCTGAACGCGGAGGTGTCGTCCGTTCGGTACTAGATCGTGGGACTGATCGCGGGATTGTTCGCGGGGCAGATCGAGGGACGTGAGGACGTTCCAATACATCAACCGCGTTCACTAACGCTTCTGCTGTACGATCTACAAGGGTACGTAGATCACTTATCCCCTCTCGTAGATGGACATCACCATGATAGGTCTTCGTGCGCGTAGGAAATTTTTTGTTTCCCATGCGACGTTCCCCAACAGCCCAGAACAGCCTTTGTTGTGTTGCGCCCTCCTTAAAAGCATGGTACTTCTCAGCTTCTTCCGCACTCTTCAATTAGATCTGCAATTGCACGTGGAGAACTCCATATCCGAGTAAGAGATCCAAATCTTCGTCTGCCAAATGTACAATGTAGTAAATATCGCTTACCAGCTGCAATGTGCTTGATCTGATGGACCTCTTTCTGAAGGTCATGTGCTTCCTTCCGCACTTCTTGGAGTGTGGCGGTGACCGGCATTGGTTTGGTCGCTTTTTCTTTTTTCCTTTCTGTTCAAGGGCCTCAATCTTCGTGATGGCCTCCTTAAGTTCTTGCTGAACTTCGCTGACCCGAGCCTCGAATTTTTCGCTAACATCTTTGGCGTGTGTGGCCGCCGTCCTGTGTTCGGCGGCTTCTTTCTTGGCCTGGCCCAGTTCGGCTTTAAGCCAATCATCGTCAGCAGCAACAGTTGTGACAGTCATTTGGACAACACGCATTTAGAGGCAAAGATTACAAATAATTCAATAAGAGAGCTAAGGCTTGCACACTTACTTTGAGCGTCATCAAAACGCTTGTTGATGCGATCCACCTCCTCGTCGAAAACTTCTAATTTCGGATTCATTTTCGCCAACTCCAGGGAGTTGGGGGCTGTGGTTAACGTAGAAGCCTACAGAAGAACATATTTTGTAGGTTTCTAGATTTTTTTTAAATCTTTTGCTAGGGTGTGTTCTCAACAACCCACCGGAGCCTTGGGGGTTACACACACTTTTTCCGAACTATTCTAACCCCGCATGAGTCTTTCAAACTCACATATGGCTTGGGGGCTACTAGTCATAATAAAAAAATTAGAGAATACATAATTGCGAACGGAAATGTATGCGGATTACCTTGATGCCTGCTAGCAGTTTCTCAAAATCTCCTTTCAGACCGTTATCAACGAACTGAATGCTTTGCAAAACCGCACTCAGATGAGTGCGGCATTCTTCGGGATGGAAGGATCATTAAGACCTTCCTCCCTTAACTTAGGCCACCTAGTTCGGGGTGGATCCATTGTGGATGGATTCAGATGTGCCGTAGCAGCCTCTCTTTGTGGAGAGACTACTATTGATGGTGTCGGAGAGGAACGACCCTCTGGAGTTGTCTTTGAAGGAGACCGAGAAGATCTTGGACATCCCTCCTTTGTCGCCAGGGGGAGCTCATCCTCCTGGTCCTTTGTGGCCGGAGTGTTAACCTCGGCCATAATATCGTCACCCCCAACTGTAATCCTCGGCTGCAGGGGGAGGTGTGTGGGGTGAGCCGGTCCCGCTTTCAGCCAGATTGGCTTGGAAGTGGACTATTTGAGAGAACTCTTAGGACCACGATGGAGGTATGGCAATCTTTACAAATGCTTATCTTAATGGATTAGTTATTTGCATCTAACATTTTTTGTGTGTTGTCCCAGAAGTTTAGGACTCGGTTCCACAAGATGGGAGCTATCCTTTCTTGCCACGGTGCTAAGTCCGTGGACGTGTTTACAGATGGTACTAGCCACTCCTACAGAGCTAGACGTTCTTATCTCTGCAACGAGGAGATGGAGGAGGAGAACGTACAAGAAGAGGAGCTGACACAAGAGAAGCAGGCACAACAAGAGCATGAGTATGATATTGATGCTCCACAGCCGTCACAGCCGTCACAACCTACACAGCGGAAGAAAGACAAAGATAAGACACCAAGGGTGCCAAGAAAGAAGAAATGGAATAATGACTTTCTTAGTCCGGAGTATCCTCATAAGCTTTTTCCTAAGGGGAATGACTAGAGAAGAGGAAGAGGAGTCTAGCGAAGAAGAGGACGAAGAGGAAGAGGAAGTGCCTAAAAGAAAGGGAAAAGCACACAGAGAGGAAGAAGGAAGTGATCAAGATTGGTCCTTCATAGTTCTCGAGTGTCACCTCATAGGTTGATAAGAACTTGTCGTATGTTCGTCAAATTTGTATGAACTTGTCATGGAGTGATCTTGTTATGCTATGTGAATTCGTGAACTTGTCGTGAAGTGAAGTGAACTTATGTTATCTAGAATTCATGAACTTGTCGTGATGTGAAGTGAACTTCTTATGTTATCTTGAATTCTTTAACTTGCTATGAAATTGCTTTGATGTCATGAATTCATGAGCTTTCAATGAGGTAGCTATGATTTTACATGTTACAGCGCACCATATGCCAAGGACCATGGCATCTGGTCTGAACAGGGCAACCAAACGCCAAGGACCATGGCGTCTAGGGATGAAAACGGAGCGGAAACGGACGAAACTGGGTGCTATCAGATTTCTTTCATATTTTTTTGCAGAAGCAGAAACGAATACAGAAACCCCAGAAATGAATCCGGAAACAGATACTACCGGAAACAGACACAGAACAAATACGAAGCACACACGGAAACATATGTGGGCATTGTTCGGAAATTTTAAACCCCTGTCGTGTAGAAATAAAAATAAAACCAAGAATATAATGAAATGTTACCATGGCTAAAAATAGTATGATTATGTTGGCGCCTTAGCATAGTATAGTAGTAGTATTGTACAATTGTGTATAGGGTTTAGTTGAGTACGTATGTGGTAATTGGCCTCAAATGACCCATTATGATCATTGTGTCATTGAGCGTCTGGTACTTGGGTAACAAAGAACCCATAAGCCTATACAAAAAATGGAAATTTTATATTCACGAAAACGGAGAGTTTCATTTTTCCTCAAGAAAAGCGGAAAGTTTCCACTCCATTTTCATCCCTATTGGCGTCTGGTCTGAACAGGGCAACCAAACGCCAAGGACCATGGCGTCTGGTTCCTCCATATTTTTTGGATTTTATGCATCATTAACCAAATCATATTTAGATCAAACATAAACATTATATAGACTCAAATGACACAAATAGTAAAAAAATCACATAAGCATTACAGAGTATCAAATGACATAAGCAGGCTTAGTTCAAATCACGTAAGCATTACAGAGTATCAAATTACAGAGTCTCAAATGATAGAAGCACGCTCTACATACCAACTCGGTTTCTTGTAACAATGCAATTCAACAATCCTTCTCCATTTGAATTCTTACAACATTTGTTGAACTGTGTTCTCATCAGTTAGTTCAATCATGGCTTTGTCATTTGATTGTTTGTTGGTTCTATAGTACATAAAATCGTCTTCGTTCAACCTGTACTTCACCATGAATTTAGTCTTCAAGAAATCAATAGTGATAAGTTCATCATTCATTTGCTCCCATGGACCATTAGCATAGCCTTTTACATGCACAACAACACAATGGGACAAAGTACCCACTGTCTAGCATTAGCAATCTGCAACACACAAATTTTGTAAGTTTTCATCCTAAATAATCCTAAAAATCCTAAATTATTTCTTGAAGTCTAACACTAACCAAAGTTCACCCAAAACACTAACTAGCCTAAACCACAATCTTTCTACTCATAAAGCAAATATTTCTACTACAACAGGCTTATCCATATTAGCAAAGATTAACAAGATATTCAAACACACTAAAATTAGGAGAAAGCATGAGCTATGGTTTCTCCAAGTTGTAAAAAATCTAGCAAAATAACAAGATTTAACCCAAAAAATGGATGATTCGGGGAGATTACTACAAGCAACAAAGAGATGGAAAGATCCACCTAAGGGAGGCACCTTTTGGAGAGGATTTGATGGGGGGTTGAGGGGTGGGAGGGAGGGGGAGAGCAGGAGTACAACAGCAAGCTCAGGCTGGATTGGGGAGAGTGAGTGGGGTGGGTCCCACACACACTGGCTAGTGCACTTACCAGCACATGAAACGCCAAACACCATGGCGTCTGGACTAAACAGGGCAACCAAACGTCATACACCTTGGCGTCTGGGTGCCTACCAGAAACAACTACAATTTTGCTCTCTGGGTAAGGACCCAAACGCCATGGTCCCTAGCGTCTGGTGACGTGGCCCATATCGCCAAACGCCATAAACCTTGGCGCCTGGGTTCCTACCAGAGGCAACAACAATTTTTCTCTCTTGGTTTGTTGATTCACATACATAGTTGGTACAATGACAAGTTCATCACACACTCTGATAAGTCACGAGTAACATACATAGTTACTACAATAATAAGTTCATCACACACTTAGTTCATAGACATAGTTTCAACAACAAGAAGTTCATCGCATACAAGAGGTCTCGAATAACATGAGAAGTTCATCACACACAAGAGTTCTCGAATAACATGAAAAGTTCATCACACATAGGAAATCCCATCGTCGATGCCATTGCCATGAATCCTCTTTCTATTGAGTAGTACGGGGCCATATTCCCTTCTTGTCACGTGCCTCGTCCTCTGCTTGTGCATCACAAGCCCTTGCAAGCTTTCTTGCCCTCTCTTCTTGACGAGCCTCCTTCTCGTTGCGTACCCTCTCCTCCTCACGCTTCTTGCGCTCCTTCTTCTCCTTCTCACGATGCTCCCTCTCCTCCTCGCGTGCTAAAGATTCCTTGAAAAGGTGTTGCCTCCGCATGCAATCTTGATATTGGTCCTTGATACGTCTCCAACGTATCTATAATTTTTTATGGTTTCATGCTCATATTTTGTCAAACTTTGGATGTTTTGCATGCCTTTTATTTATTTTCTGGGACTAACTTATTAATTCAGTGTCAAGTGCCAGTT
Organism: Hordeum vulgare subsp. vulgare; assembly: GCF_904849725.1. Lineage (NCBI taxonomy): Eukaryota > Viridiplantae > Streptophyta > Magnoliopsida > Poales > Poaceae > Hordeum > Hordeum vulgare. The sequence continues at coordinate 584,799,783 of NC_058520.1, read as the reverse complement.
CCTGTTTTTTCCATGTTTTTTACCCCTTTCAGAGGAGATTTTGAAACGGAGTCCAAACGGAAGAAAATCCCTGAAAAGAATTTTTCTGGAACGGAAGAAGATCGGAGGAATTGGGAGCCAAGCCAGAAGAGCCCCAGGGGCCCCACAAGGCCCCACCCCGCGACCAGGGGGGCCATGCCATGCAGGCTTGTGGTCCCCCTGGAGGTCCCCTAACCTAGATCTTGCGCCTATAAATTCCCAAATATTCCTAAAAAATCAGGAGAGCATCGTAATCACTTTTCCGCCGCCACAAGCTTCTGTCTCCGCAAGATCCCATCTGGGGCACGTCCTAGTGCCCTGTCGGAGGGGGGATTTGGACACGGAAGGCTTCTCCGTCAACACCATGAGCTCTCCGATGATGCGTGAGTAGTTCACCATAGACCTACGGGTCCATAGCTAGTAACTAGATGGCTTCTTCTCTCTCTTGGATCTTCAATACAAAGTTCTCCATGATCTTCATGGAGATCTATCCGATGTAATGTTCTTTAGCGGTGTGTTTGTCGAGATCCGATGAATTGTGGATTTATGATCAGATTATCTATGAATCTTATTTGAGTTTCTTCTGATCTCTCTTATGCATGATTTCATATCCTTGTAATTCTCTTCGAGTTGTGGGTTTTGTATGGCCAACTAGATCTATGATTCTTGCAATGGAAGAAGTGCTTGGTTTTGGGTTCATACCGTGCGGTGACCTCACCCAGTGACAGAAGGGGTAGCGAGTCACGTATCGTGTTGTTGCCATCAAGGGTAAAAAGATGGGGTTTTCATCATTGGTTTGAGATTATCCCTCTACATCATGTCATCTTGCTTAAAGCGTTACTCTGTTCGTCACGAACTCAATACACTAGATGCATGCTGGATAACGGTCGATGTGTGGAGTAATAGTAGTAGATGCAGAAAGTATCGGTCTACTTGTCTCGGACGTGATGCCTATATGCATGATCATTGCCTTAGATATCGTCATGACTTTGCGCGGTTCTATCAATTGCTCGACGATAATTTGTTCACCCACCGTAATACTTGCTATTTTGAGAGAAGCCTCTAGTGAACACTATGGCCCCCAGGGTCTACTCCACACCATATTTTTAGCCTTACACTTTTTACTTCGTTGCACTTTCCGCCTTCAGATCTCACTTTGCAAACAATCTTGAAGGGATTGACACCCCCTTTGGGTGCAAGCTTGTTTGTGTTTGCGCAGGTACTCTAGACTTGACGAGACCCTCCTTCTGGATCGATACCTTGGTTCTCGAACTGAAGGAAATACTTACTGCTCCTGTGTTGCATCACCCTTTCCTCTTCAAGGGAAAAACCAACGCAAGCCCAATCTCCGTCAACGTGTCAATTTCTGGCGCTGTTGTTTGAGAGGTAGCAGTCCTCTTGGATACGTTCTGGTACTTCGTGATCTATCCAAGTGAAGTACTTGCAAAGAGGTTGAGGAGACTACGTAAAAGACATGTTTCAATTAGTAATATGAGTTCAAACAAATTTAAATTATTTGGGTGTCACATCTAACATACCGGTGGTACGTCATATGCTTTAGTTGGCCGCGCACGATCATGTGTGTAGTTGGGACACATGAAAAATCTTCTACCTTCTGTCCATGACTTTTTACAGTTAGTGGACACCTTCACCTTGCAAACATCACCACACCACCATGGTGGTGTAGGCACATACTTCTCCTTGATCTTGTCCAACTTGACCTCTCTACACGTCTTTGGCATGTCCTCTTGGTCGGCACACAACAGCCTCATCATGGAACCGGATGAAGCCATGCCCACAAAATGAATAATTGTTAACAAAATACATGAACAAATTAAATGTGTAAATGCAATAAAACAAGAAATCACATGACCTGTATGAACACATAATATACCATTCTTCTTCTATTAACCATCTGGATTAAGCAAATAATCGAATGATGATCCATTATCAACATGTCCTCTACGACGAACATCACCTCTAACACTTGTGCTTCCTCTACGACCAACACCACCACCACCTCTAGCACCTGTCCTTCCCGTACGACCACCACCACCACCTCTAACACTTGTCCTTCCTCTTTGACCACCACCATAACCTCTTCACCCTCGTTCACCACCAGATCCTCCTCCATGATGTGTCCTTCGTCTAAGGCTACTGCTAGAAATGCCCCCTTTGACGTTTTCCTTTTCTTGCATGTCCGTGCATTGTGTCGCCCTTCATCGCAATCCCACAATTGATAGTATCTTGAGCCTCCATGAAATGACCGCTACCAAATTGTTTCATGCCACTGTATCCAGCCAAGTCATCCATATCACCCCTGAACGTCTTAGTTCTCATTCTACCCTTGGTCTCCACCTTCAAAAGAGGGTCTGGCTTAATATGGGTGCCATGATACTCAGGCCATTCTGATTGGTCTAAGAAAGGATGAAACTGAGGCGCCCATGTTAACCTAGTAGCTTCCACATGGAACTCTTGCATCCGCGTGGTTTTTCATTCGCAAACTGATATGTGTCCCGCCTTCGCCGTCGTTCTCAAATGCGAGCATGGCCAATGATACTTACTAGGCCTCTCGCACTCACACCATCGTGTCTTGAGGTGCACCTCAAATGCGGCACCACCATATGAATGATCGTCTCGTGTTGTGCCAACTGACTCGTTGATTTGATAGATCATTTCAATTTTGTCGAATCTGATAATTTATGGTTGCAAAGACTTTCTTGCTTCTAACTGAAGTCGTCCATCAACCTTCTCCGGATAATCCATTTTCTCACCTATCCATTTGGCGGTCTCTTTCGAATGCCTCTGAAAGTACTCATTAAGCTTGAAGAAGGTATACTCCACTATTGCAGTCACCGGTAATAAACGGGCACCCTTGAGCACATTTTTGAAACACTCAACCAAGTTGCTCGTCATGTCGCCATATCGCCTACCTCTTTCGTCATGAGCGTGTTCCCGCTTGTGCTTCTCGCTGAAATACCTTGTTAAGAATTATTTTCCCCCTTCATTCATCCATGCATAGAGTTTGTTGTAGCAAGCATCGAAAGCTTCAGTAGTGAAGGCCACACATACATGAGTAAGGTCTTTATTGAACTCCTTGCTCTTACATGCCCGGTAAAAGTTGGCCACGAAATGCCTCATGCACCATCTGTGGTGAAGCTTTGGAAAGCCTGGAATAACAATGTACACTGCCTTGACTATGCCATGTTGTTGGTCCGACTTGATGCATACCTCCCTATCACCAATCACCTTGTGCCTCACATGACCCATGAACCACTCCCAGTCGTCTTGATGCTCGGAAGGCACCAAAGAGAATGCAACTGGCAACACATTGTCGTTTGCCAAGTGCGCCATTGCTACCATTAGTGTGCCCTTGTATCTGTCGGTCAAGAAGGTGTCATCTATAGACAAGACCGGACGACAATGCTTAAATGCTGTCACGCATTGTCCATAACTCCAGAAAGCATGGTGGAACACTTCGACGTTATCATCGACCACATGATACATGCACGGGTTCCTATGTGCAATCGCTCCCAACAATCTCGGGAGCTTGTTTTATGCTTCTTCGTAACCACCACACAACATCCTAATAGCATTTTCCTTGTTCCTCCATGCCTTCCCATACTTAACTTCATAATCAAATAGTTCTTTCACTGTCCTCATGAGAAAACTCACTTTGACAATGGGATCAATGGCTATGTCTTTCATAAATTTGTATCCGAGATACTCAGACGTGAGCTGACGGTGTGTCGTACGAAGTCATTTCTTTGGTGGTTTACACATATGAGTGGGAACACAACTTCTTAACACCCATTCTTCGGTTTTTCTAACATTCTTGCACGAACCTTTCATGGGCATCCTTCATCTTCGTGCTCACACTTCACGGTGTAACGCAAATTCATATTGGAGTGCTCAACATAATATGGCGTGTGGTTCCGAATGGCGTAGTCAGACCACCAAACCTTCATGTGAGACAAAGTTAGAAACTTCACTCATTTTCTCAAATAAGCATTCTCGTCCTCGTTATCCTCCCTTGGTTCTCCTGGATCACGACAAGGTGTTGGCTCAATCGTCATGTTTCTCATGCCACCATCAACTACGGCTTTATGGGCAAGGCTGAGATCTCGAAACAAGTGAGTTCTTTTTCCAAGTCAGTCAACTCGAAGTGAATTTGGTTCATCTTCGTCCAATTCTTTCTCAAGACCTTCGTCATCTGATTCATACCCATATAGACGCCTAAAAGGTAACTCACGATCCATCTCCTTTTACGCTATGTATGCATCCTAGTCACCAACATCAATACCATGAAATCCTTCCCTCTAGCTCATCCAAATCAGCATCAGCATCACCATCACCATCCTCTTGAATTACTTTCTCACTGGCAATCACATCAACTTCATTTGCTTGGCTAGTTGGTTGTTGGCTACAAGCATTAGGGGCATACAATTCAACCTCATTTTCTTGGCTACTTGGTGGTTTGAAATGTGGTTTGCGATAAGCATTGGAGGCATCAATCACAATCCTATACTCAACAAGAGGCACACTTGTCCTCTTAGTTATTGGGTAAGATACACGCCGGTCCAAGTCAATTGCAAACCGAGGAGGTCCAACCTTGATGGCAAACAATTCAAGTAACTTGTCTTCCGTTTGGGCAACTTTTTCCATGTACACATCCCAATGCAAGTCAGAGGTGACAGACATACTTTTCAAGCGAGATTTGACTCCAACTCCAACATCATACCTTACTATTAACTTAACAACATCATTGGGGTCCATCCACTCTAAACTATGTCTCACTTCTGCAACAACCTCATCATAGCTAGGGCTTATACCAAAAACAATTGTTTCCTCTCCCGTGTCGACATTGTTACTCAAGAATGCCTCCTTATTCATATAATGAACATTAACAAGTCTCTCCATCTAAAGACGACATGGATGAATTAAACGCATCAATCACAATTGTTGGTTATCTAAAAACAATACATTATACCCAAATTATATCAACACTAAATTATTAATCATATTCAAAAATATCATTGATTAAGATACACTAATCAAAGTTTACCCTAAACACTAACTAACCCTAAACTACAATCTTTCTACTCATAAAACAAATATTTCTACTACAACAAGCTTATCCCTATTACCAAAGATAAACAAGATACTCAAACACACTAAAATTAGGGGAAAGCGTGAACTAAGATTTTGCCAAAATGTAAAAAAAATCTAGCAAAATAACAAGATTTAACCAATTTTTTTTTTGAATGATTCAATGAAGATTATCACAAGCAACAAAATGATGAAAAGATCCATCTAAGAGAAGCAGCTTTTGAAGAGGATTTGATGGGGGCTTAAGGGGTTGGAGAGAGCGAGAGAGCAGAATGGAAGCAACAAGCTTGGGCTGGATTGGGGAGAGTGAGTGGGGTTGGTCCCATCCACTCTACCGTGGGGTACTTCACTTACCAGAACCAGACGCCAAGGTGCACGACGTGTGGGTGTGGAGACGTGACGCCAGGGTCTCTGGTGTGTGGCCCTTTATCACGTCAGCGAGTCAACGGGCCAGCCGGCCATGCGGGCCATGTACCAGACGCCAGGGAACTTGGCGTCTCCCGTGCAACCCAAACGTTAGGGGTGCTGACGTCACGAGGAGAGGTCAGATTTGAAAAAATAAATAAAACTAAGGTCGATTCTGAAATTTGTTAGCTCAAAAGGTAAAAAAAAAATGTCCGAATAGATCAAGCGGTTTATGTTTTTCAGTTAAAACGTCCCGCTCTAAAAATATGCTTGTACTGGGCATCGCCCGCGTCCTTTGCAAACGCAACTAGACTGAGAGATGGAGGTCAGGTAGCTATGTCCGGTCTCCACACAGGTCCGGGAGGATCCAGGAAGGCACGTGCCGCGGCGCTGGAAGCCATGATCGCTCGCCATGCGAGGCTTGTCGGCAGGTGTCGCGCCCCCATCCACCACCCCCACGCCGGGGGCTACGTAAAAGCACGCCGCCTGATTGGCCTGACCGAGCTGTTGCATATATCGATCCAGCTACCCACCACATGCTACTGGCATCGACTTTCGTACGTACGCACGTACCCTCGCACGCACGAAAAGAGGCCAGTGTACTCAGCGCTGGCTAGCTTAATTAGGGTGGTGTAAGATATATCTATGTATCTATGTATGTAGACGTCGATCGAGCACGTACGCTCACAATATATACCATGGTATAATACGTATGTGCAAACTGCATGCATGCTTGGGTGTTGCCGGCCGGTGCACGCCCCATGTTCAAAATGTTCTACATATATAACATTTTTCTACCCAACAATCCAACATGGCAGTCGACCTATTTCTCTCGAAAGATACACGCAAGTACTCTACACTTGTATGTTCCAAGCAACCCATTTTGTTATTCAACGAGCTAGTTGGATATTTTTGATACGCTTCCCATTTTCTCGAAATTTTCGCTTGTCGACGCTGGCCAGATTGCTCAAAAGACATGCCCATGTACTCTATGGTTGTATTTCCAACTGTTCTAAACGAACCTTTTTTTGTAGTTAACGAGCTAGTTGCGTATTTTTTATATGATGCACCATCACTCAAATTTGCTTGTCAACAATATTTTGATGCCCGTTTTGCTCAAAACATATATACAACTACTCTACACTGTAGTCCAAAATGTTCTAGAAAACCTTTATTATCTATCCAACAAGCTAGTACGATATTTTTTTATATGGTGCACCATTGTTGAAGATCTGCAAGTCAATAATCTTTCAAACGATACACGCAGGTACTCTGCACTTGTACTTAAAAATGTTTTAGATAAACCTTTGTTTTCTATTCCACAAGCCAGTTGGATATTTTTAATCTCATGGACGAATAAATGTTATGGACGCCATTTCAAAACAGTAAAGACGAATCATTTACCCGTGTGGAGTAGTGGACAACTGGGTCACGACATACATTCCGCATTTTTTAAGTAGACAGAGAAAAAAGTTAGGTAAGGAAGGCAAAAAACCGCGGATCTCCGTGTATAAAAAGAGTCGCGACTCCATTGACAATACCAGTACCGTTGTGAAGCCTACTTTCGACGTGATCGAACTATATATCTCATTGTGACAAAGATCACATACATACCTTATCCACACTAAATATGACGAATAGGGAGGATTTCATCCATTTCTCCGGTTTTACCCAACAACCGGGGCGCCTCAGCCTTCCTAGGGCGCCATCAACCTCAGGCTCTTCCTCGGGAGATCCTAACGGGCAAGAAGGCCTCCTGCCAATCGCCAACGTGGGGCGGATCATGAAGGACGTGCTGCCGCCGGCAGCCAAGGTCTCGAAGCACGCCAAGGAGGTGATCCAGGAGTGCGCCACGGAGTTCATCGGCTTCGTCACCGGTGAGGCCTCGGAGAGGTGCCGGCGGGAGAGGCGCAAGACGGTGAACGGCGATGACATCTGCCACGCCATGAAGACTCTTGGCCTCGACAACTACGCTGGCGCCATGCGCAGGTACCTGCAGAGGTACCGCGAGGGCGAGGAGCTCACGGCGGCGCTCAACAACCACAGCAGGTCGCCGGTTCCGCCGCCGCCAGATGACGGCATGATCCAGATCGACATCTGGGGCGAGCGGTCCAACTCCAGGGGCAATGAGAAGCATGGCAGCGACTGAACATATACTCTTCGCCTCATCTGACTGAAGTTGTTTCGATCTTCTTGTATTTGCGGTCTTCGTGTACGTCGTGACCTGAACTATAGCTTTTGCTTATGCTCTTGCTTGTGTTCTTACTCCTATGTACTATTGCAATGGATATGTACCTGCTGTACCTGAAAACATTTCGACTTGTATTAACTAGTTTTAGCATGCATTTCATGTTTAGAATGATTTTTTTACAAGAATTTGAGCACATTTGGTTGTTCTCAGAATAATCTCGAATTGTTAATAAGTAGTAATTTTTAGTACCAATTGAAATGCAGAATGATTAGCACATCTGGTCCTGGCGCGCGTCTCACTACTTGGCAGAAGTCTTGTGGAAAGAAGATGAGAAACTAAAAAGCATGGCCCATAGGCTCCAACTGGCTGCATATTCTGGGTAAAGAAAGCAACGCAATCGATCTGAGCTATTGGGTCTTTTGATTGCTCTCAGGTGTAGCCAGAGGGTTTTTTCTATCCCATTGCTCTATGGTGGGTTGTTTTAAATTCCTGTGCATCCAATGGCATAAGAAGATGGTTGGATTGAAGAGCTCAAAAGGGCATCGTAAGTTAGGGTGAATTTCCACTGCACTATAAAGTTCGTAGGGACCACTTCTCGAACAATTCCTTCCCCTTTTCATATTTGGATGCTAGTATTCGTTCGTGATGAAAGACATCCGCATCATACATCACGCGCGGTTGTTATATATTTGTTGCCCGGGAAAGCGATTTTTGCAGCATAAGGCTGTTCGACAACAAGTGTCAAGTTGCGAAGTGAGGATTGTCCTGAAACGCACTACATGATAAAAATTTATTACATTGGATGATGCAAATATGATGATGTTCGCATGCGGTGATGTTCTTTTTACACAAACGCCGCCCACTCATTAGCGCTTGCAAGGGTGCCTACTACTACAAAAAAGCAATAGCTTAATAGTAGTAAATTTTGATTTGTCTACCTCATCGAGCAAGTTAGAGCATGGTTAATAATATAGCCGGTTGCTGGTTATATGATGTTGCCATGTCATCTATATTAAAGGTTATAACTGATAAATACAATAGTAAGATATAAATATATATTGTTTTATTGATGTCTCAATCTCACGTAATGTTCAGGAACACGTGTTGCAGCCGGCTGATAATCTGTGAGCCGCTTTTATTCTCTCTGCTCTTCTATTTTCTCCAACTAATCATAAATATAATATTTTAAGTCATATAGTCTACCTACGTTACCTTAGAGCAAGTACAATAATGTGCTTATAGCCCACTTACATGGCAATTTTGTTCATGTGAAGGAAAAAGACATGAAACAATAAGGGGAGTGGGCTCTTATGCAAGAGCCAATCTATATGCGTGCTCCTAAGCAGATGCAATAAATATAAAGAAATAGATAAAGAGAAGATGGACAAAAGTAGTACTCATATAGCTAACCATGTTGTATGAGTGACTAAAAGTAATGACTACATGTGGCATGGCAATATTATATAGTGAGCAGTTGACTATATTATTAACCATGATGTTATTTTACTTGCTCTTAGTGTGATGTACTTCTAGGCTCGTAAAGGAACTACGTCTCACCTCTATGAAGTTCTTATTGGATTTTTTTGTGATGCGTGTTGAGGAGTGGGGTACCCTTTGTTCTATATCGCACTAAGAGAGAATGACCTTACTCGAAATAAATAGTACATTTCTAGCAACTACCAACAACCAATTTGTTCTTATTAGTATGGTATACTCATCTTTTAGGCAGTGGCGGATCTAAGGGATGGACAGGGTGGTCCATGGATCACCCTGAGATGTCCACATAAGCTATATGTATCATAGAAAAATAATTAAAAATAATACATTTCTATGAATAATTATACTGTTGGACCATCCTGTCATGTTGGGCTAGATCCGCCACTGCTTTTAGGTGTCATCCTAGTTTTGACGTTGTTTATTTTCACTAATAAATACGTCTCACATCCAAAGCGACAAATTAAATAAAGCACTTCATTTTGTAATGGAAGTGATTTGTCCAATTAGCATTTTCGTTGTTCTGAACAACATCAGAAACAACGACTCGGGCCTAAGAACCTCAATGACCTGCACCATTGGGAATGGTAGTTGGGCTAGCCTGTAGAGGGACAAGTGGATTGAGGATTACATAGTCCATAACGGCGTGCAAGAGCTATTTAAACTTGCCTCCAGGAAAAAAATGGCGATGGAGGAACTTGAGCGTGATAAATGGTTCACTCTTGTTACTCGCATCGCATGACTACCCTAGTCCAGCTGCGAGAATTTTGTCGACCTCTTAAGCCTACTTGAAAACCCAGCTTGCGTCCATCACTCTTGTGCTGACTCCATATGTTGGAATGGGACTGCCGTCGATGAATATTTGACAAGCTCGGCATATAAGGCAATTCATTTGCCAACATCAAACCTTCATCCTACCAAAATGCTGGAAAGTTATATGGATGTGCCTAAAACAGATACTCTTTGTGTGGTTGGTGCTTCACTACAAAAATATCATGGCCAAATACGAGTAATCAGCGGATGGTGGCCATATAACTAAACGTGAGAATGGTTATTAAAAAACCGGGTGTAACGGTTCGGTTCTTACTTTGGGTTTAATTGGTTCAGGTTTTATTGGGCTGAGATTTTTTTAGTTTGGTTTTGGTTTGGGTATATGGAGAAACCAGTTTGGGTATAGTTGGTTATGTGTTTAAACGGTTTGGTTATTAGCGGTTATAAACTATGGGTCCAAACCGGTTTCTAGGCATTGGTTATATGGAATAATCAACTACGACTGAGAACGAGTATCTTTGATCCGCGTGCATGCTGTGATGCACTATGTAATTATGTATTATGGGGAAACAGCAGATGAAAATCGGAAGTGTTTTCTTGTGCTTTCGCTAAGCAATTTGGTTTTAATACACTTGTTAGTGAGCTTATCAGCCATGGACATGTTATTTTTGCCTCTTACTGTGTGTTGATTGTATCTCAAGGATTACTTTTTCTAAACTGTTGTAGATGCACTTATGCCTATTCTATCTTATTTATTTCTTAACATGTCAATTTGTGCAATCATATGTACATTAAAGCAAACTCATGGTTATGTACTGGGTTTAAACCCATTGTTATGTTTTGGGTTTAAATTGGTTTGGGTGGAAAAAATAGTGGGTTTGGTTTTGGTTGGGCCAAAAATGACACTAAATGGGTATGGTTCAAGTATGGTTTTAAGAGATAAATGAATGGGTATGGTTCAGGTATGGTTCAAGTATGTAACTATTCTCAGGTTTACATATAACTCTATTTGCCAATTGTGCCACGCAAGCAAGGAGATGGTTCCTCACCTATGCAAAAGACCACCCTTTTTCTCAGGATGTGTGAAAATGAGTAAATGTCTGGCTAGGCTATAAAACAATATTTGTATGAGTTTCTAGAGACCCTCATTGTTGTGTGCAGTCTTTAGTGGTGAAGGCAAACATACCAGATGTACGTGTCTAGCTTCATCCAGAACACAAAAGGGAGGTGTTTCGTGTTTCTGTATGTAACCGTGCACGTTTAGATTGGGTGTTTATTTTAAGTCGATTTTTATAGAAAAAAACGAGTGGACTTAGTTTGACAGCTTAGAGATGTAAGAGAACAATCTTTTAGGGGTAGAGAAATTTATTTTGTGGTAGTAATATAATAACATAAAATGGAACTACAAAAGTGTTTGTACCTTGCTTTGTTGCGAACAGTATTTTGTGTGTGTGTGGCGCGCGATGTAGGAGCGATGGATTGCAAGCACCCTTTTTTTGTTCTCTTTGTATTTTCAAAATGGAAAAGTATTTCAGTAAAATTAAAAATAATATTACTCGTGTGTTTACAAAACGTTTGTGCACTATGTGTGCATGGGTAGCTCCTAGCTAGCGTTGCATGCGCCCGTTAACAATCCGGCGCCTACAATATTGCTGGCATGGGCCGGCCCATTAGCACGACCTCGAGTTGCCGGGTTTTTCTTTGTTCTTTTTTTTTCTTGTTGATGTGGTAGAAAAAACCGTCCATATTTCCTATTTGTTACAACAATAAAAATATGAAATAAAATAAATATACAGATTTCAACAAAAAGGTTCATCCATTTGAAAAAAATCATATATTTAAAAAGATTCATCAATTTGCAAAAAAAAATACTAAAATTGAAAAAATGTTCATCCAATTTTAAAAATGTTCATGAAATTTGTAAAAAGTTAGTTAAATCTGAAGCAATGTTCACATAAATTCCAAAAAAAATCATGTATGTTTAAAAAGTTCATAAACCTTACAAAAGTTCATAATTTTCGAAACATATTCATCCATTTTCAAAAAGATGTTTATCAATTTTCAAAAACTTTCATCGGTATTAAGAACAGTTCATAGTATTTTAACGTTTTAGAAAAGGTTCATCAGTTTTCAGAGAAAATTTCATAAATTCAAAAAAATGTACGTCAAAATTTTAAAGAAAATTCATCGATATTTAAAAAAGTTCAAAGAATCTTATAAAAATTGTAACCCGTCATCTTGATAAATACTTAGAATGTCCCAGGCGCCAATCTAAACGAATGTCAAAAGACTGTTTTAAAAGTTCAAAGAATCGATATTTAGAATGTCCCAGGCGCCAGTTAACGAAGTTCACATTAACTGGTGCCTGCCGCGTCTCTATTTCGTTCTTTTTTCTTTCTTTTTCCTTTTCTTTTTTTATTTGGAGAAGACACATTTTTTATTTTAAAGAACAATTGCAAAAAACATGAACAAATTTGGAAGCATGAACAATTTTTTAAAACAGTAACATTTTCTGAATCTTGAGAAGAAATTTTGAAAAGGTGAACAATTTTGAAAAACCCCGAAAATATTTGAAAGCGTGAACAAATTTTAAAGCACGAACATTCTTTGGATTTTGAGAACGAATTTTTAAACCAAGACCAATTTTTAAAAAACATGAACAAATTTGGAAGGCAAACAATTTTTTAAAACATGAACATTTTTTGAATCTCGAGAACAAAATTTTGAGAAGGGGAACAATATTGAAAAATCTCGGACAAATTTGAAAACGCGAACAATTTTTTAAAACACGAACAAAATTTTGAGAAGGGGAACAATATTTTTTGTTTGTTTGAATTTTAGAACAAATTTTGAAACCGAGAATAATTTAAAAAAACATGAAGAAATTTGGAACCACAAACAAATTTTTCTTAAACCACGAATATTTTTTGAAACTAGAGACCAAAATGTTGAGAAGGAGATCAAATTTGAAAAACACCAAACTAATTTGAAAACGCAAACAAATTTTCAAAACACGAATATTTTCTAAATTTTAGAACAAATTTTGAAACCGAAAGTAATTTAGAAAAATGAGAACAAATTTGGAACCACAAACAATTTTTTAAACCACGAACATTTTTTGAATCTTGAGAACAAAAGTTTGACAAGGAGAACAATTTTGAAAAACACCAAACAAATTCGAAAGTGCGAACAAGTTTTAAAGCACGAACATTTTTTTATCTTGAGAACAAAATTTTGAAAAGGAGAACAATTTTGAAAAACCCTAGACAAATTTGGAAGCACGAACAAATTTTTAAAGCATGATTTTTTTTTGAATTTTGATAACAAATTTACAACCGAGAACAATTTAAAAAACAAGAACAAATTTGGAAGCGCAAACAATTTCGTAAAGCACGAACAATTTTTGATTCTTGAGAACAAATATTGATACTGAGAACAAAATTGAAAAACTCCAAACAAATTTGGAAGCGTGAATAAATATTGAAAGCACAAACATTTTTTAAATTTTGAGAACAAGTTTTGAAACCGAGAACAATTTTGAAAAATCCGGAACAAATTTTGAAGTGTGAACAAATTTTGAAAGCACGAAAAAAACTTGAATCTTAAGAATCTTTTTAGAACTGAGAAAAAAAATGAATTTGAAAAACAAAATTTGAAACTGATAACAATTTTTGGAAAATACCGAACAATTTCTTAAAATCAAGAACACTTTTTGAAAATAAAGATCATTTTTTGAAACATAAAGAGAAGATAAAAGGAAACAAAATAATAAAAAGTGAGAAAGGAAAAAAAAACTGTTCAGGAAGCCTTCTAAAAATTTCCCAAAACCAGAAAAAACCGACTTAAGTGGTACCCTAGTTGCTCTTTACGCTGGTCCACCTTTGTGATTTTCTGTTTCTATTTCATTTTTTTTGTGATTTTGCGATTGTTCTATTTCATGTCTTATTTAGTGCTGTGTTTGGACCTTTTTTTAATCATGTATTTAAGAAAATGCTCATAATGTGTTACAAAAATGCACGTCGCTTATTTTGAAATATTTGTCTCATATACTATTAAAGAAATAACTATTTAGTGTGTATTCAAAAAACAGTCCATCGTGTATTTTTGTGGAAGTTCATCTTGTATTTCAACAAATATATACCATGTAGCAGTATTTAAAATAATGGGTTTTTATTATTTATGGCATTGATTATGTCCCACTAATCAGTTTTTTCATTAGTAATTTCAATTGCTCAAAAATGCCATCGCTTCGTTAGGCGGATGCTCGAAAATATCACTAGATACCATTACTTTCAGCTCAAACCTTGTTTGTAATGCTATAATGACTAAAATACCTATGGACCAACATGTGAGCTCTGCCTCTATCCCACTATAATAAAGTGTGGGTCCCACTTGACCCCAGTAGCATTCTTATTTTCCTTTAATGTTATTCGCTTGCTTACTCCTGAGAAGTGGAACCCACACTATCGTTGTGAGATAGAGAGAACTAACATGTGGGTCTAGGATTATTTTTATCATATACCATGGTCAACGGGTTTGACCTGACAATAACAATGTCTAATGGTATTTTTGAGCAAATGTCTAATGGCATATTTTAGATATCTAAAAGCATTTTTTAGCAAGCATCTCACAGAATAATGGCATTTTTGAGCAAGCATCTCACAGAACAATGGCATTTTTTAGCAGTTGTAATTTCTAATGGCAAACTGAGTAGCGGGAGCCAACTAATGGCACAAATGATCAAAACCCAATACTAATTGTTCATCGAATCTCAAAATATGTTCATTCTGTATTGTATAAATTGTTCATCGTCTATTTACAACATGTTTAGCGTGTATTTAAAAACATTTTACCCTATTCGAAAATTCGTAATCATGCATTTTAATATTGTTCACATATTATTTCCAAAATGTTCACCGTGTAGTAAAAAAACATTGTTGTACATTTTTACAATTGTTCATTTTGTATTTAAAAGCTCATAATGTGTTATAAAATGTTCAACATGCTTTGAAAGTAGGATTATCGTGTAAATTAACAATTTTCATCATGTATTTTATAAAATGTTTATCTTATATCCAAAACTGATTATCTTGTGTTGAAAATGTTTAGTGTGTATTTTATGTAAGTTGAGAGTTCATGTAAAAAATGGTCATCGTATATTTGATTTTTTAATTCAAGACCATAGGCATACATGTACAACAACACTCGAATCATTGGCGATCGTTCACGAATAAGTTTTCTTATGGTGTTTGAACTTTGTCACTATGGGCGTGACAATTTGGACATGTTTTGTTTCTGGAAATAATAATCCCTATTTCCTTTTTCTTTTTTGAGCCTGCAAACCAGGTTTTCTCTGTTCGCTGGCCAAAAGAAGGCTCTTTTTTCACTGTTTTCGTTAGATTCTCTCCCTCCCTCCCTTCATTTGGTTCGTTGTTTTTTATTATTTTATTTCTGTATTTTCTATTTCTTCATGGGTTTCCTTATTTTGCTGTTTTTCTTCCTTTTTCCATTGCTTTTCTTTGGTTTTATCAGTTTTCTTTATTTTTCTTTGTTTCTTTCACGATTTTTCACTGTTTTTATTCCTTTGCGCTGGTTTTCTTTGGTTTTCATTTTTTCCATTTCTTTGTTTTGCGTTTTTTGTCTCCCTAGGATTTCTTCGCTTTTGTTTGTTTCTTTATGGATTTTCATCGATTTTTTTAACACATCTAAGGGTTTTCAAGACACATTCAAAATTTTCCATATACATCACAAACATATTTTATATGCATATTTAATAATTTATGAATACATGATAAATATTTTTATAGGACAAATAATGTTTGGCTTCTACATTTTTCTATACGAATTATACACTTTTGGTATATATCTTCTACATTTTCAATAACTATTTAACATTTTCAAAAAAACAAGATTTAAATTATTTGAATAAATTGTTAATATTTTGCAATACATAGTGACCATTTTTGTAGTGGCAATATTTTTTTGTTCACAAACAATGTACATTTGTTATACATTACTAGCAAAAGGACCCGTGCGTTGCAACGAAAAAAAATAATACCATACATTTTTAATTAAAGAATTTAGAAAAAGAAATTAAAGAAAAGAGAGAGAGTAGTAGTGCACAGCCCATTAGGCGTGCCAAGGCCCAGCCTTACCCACTCCTAAATCCCTTGACCTACCTCTGTCAGCCCAGATGTGTTTCTCTTATCCCACTCCTAAATCCCTTGACGTAGCTCTGTCAGCCCAGATGTGTTTCTCTTATCCAATGCCATAGGGGGCTCTCTGCAAAAATAAAACGTTTTCCTGTTTGTAACACATAAAAAGGTACTACGGATTTAATTACCTAAAAGACAGGGGCTTTTTTAAAGAACGGCAGCGGTGGGTTTTCCGACGGAAGCAATAGCCTCTTTATTATTAGGTAAAGATGAACATTTTATATGCATGCTTAACATTTTATGAATACATTAGTTTTTTTTAGAGTATATATTTTTTATGTCAAGTTTTATTTACTTTACATTGATTTATTTTTTCATATATCAGGAAAATATTTGATACTTTTTTTGGCCATCATTCTTCTATATTTAACATTTTTCAAATATATGATCCACAATTTTTCTTATAGATTGTAATTTTTGTGTGTGTATTTGGATTATACATGAAAAATATTTTTTATACATATTTTACATTTTTGAAATGCACTATTATTTAAAAAAAAACTTGATTAACATCTTTCAATTGGTTGATTAAATATATGATCAAGTTTTCTCGTACTCATTGTATAATTCAAAAAAAATTGTATGTAAAGTGTTTTTTCTAAAAATATATTATAAAATTGTAAGCATACACAGAAATGAAAAAAACAAAAGCAAACAACATGAAAAAAAGAAAAGAAAGAGGCAATTGCATGCGGTCTCCCATGCGCTAGGGTGGCCTATTGAGGGAGACGTTTAACACCTGCCCAAGATATGTTTCACCATAAACGTGACATAGAAGTGGCCCTTGAGTGGAGTCTTCAAGGGTTTGGTAAATTTGGATATCTTTTTATGTAAAACATTATTTGATGCATTTTACCTCAAACTTTCGACCAATAAACGTACGAGCAACCGACCGAGCTTTTGTGGGGCCGGCTATACTTACATCGCTCACGTTCTGGTTTTGGGAACTAGAGGTTTCCCTGTAGCCAGTAGGGGTTTGCTGGTTTAGGGTACCTTTCTAGAATGTTCTGAAATCCGATTTTACTCACCTTTTCCTTTTTATTTCCCTTTTTTCTGCTTCCTTCTAGCGGGTTCCAAACGAAAAATTCCTCTAAACAACCAAACAAAATTTAAAAACCGTTCGCACGTTAAAAAAATACTCATGTTTTTAAAAAAAATATTCACATTTTTTAATTTTTTCCAGGAGCATAAACACCATCAGCTATACTGTTTTGGGTCTGTCCCATGTGCTTACTTTAAGCAAGACATAGACCTTACCTATTGTGAGTTTGTATTGGCTCTGCCCTACACGCTCCTGCATATGGGCCTCAGCCGAGCAATCAGATTTTTTTCGGTTTACAATCAGATTTCTCCCCTACACTCATGTTTTTTCTCTTGCGGGATTTGCTCCTTAGCCTGGTACACCTTTGTTATTTTTTCTGTTTTTATTTTCGTTTTTATTGTTATTTTGCATTTGTTCTATTTCATTACTTATTTTGTATAGTGTTTGGATATTTTTTATCGTATATTAGTAAAATACTCTTATTGTTAGAATAAAGTACATCGCTTATTTGAAAATATTTATCTCATATATTTTGAAAAATGGTGTGTATTCAAAAAACAGTTCATCATGTATTTTTTTTGTAGAAGTTCATCTTATATTTCAAAAAATATCTACCATGTAGTCGTATTTAAATAATTGTTCGTGAAATATCAAAATATGTCCATTGCATATTATATAAAATGCTGATCGTGTATTTTGAGAAATGTTTAACATGTACTCCCTCTGTACCAAACTAATTGTTGTTGGTTCTCCCCAACAACAATTATTTTGGTACAAAGGGATTATTTAAAAACAGATTTTCTATTTCGACTATTGGTAATAATGCATTTTAAAACTGTTCACATATTTGTACCAAAATGTTCACCGTGTAGTAAAACCGTATGTTGCATGTTGTTATAATAGTTAATCTTGTATTTAGATGTTCATAATTTGTTTCGTAAATGTTCAGCATGCTTTTAAAAATGGATTGTTGTGTACATTAACATTTTTCAACATGTATTTTATAAATGTTTATCTTATAATTAAAACAGATTATCTCGTTTCGAAAACGTTTTATTATGTGTATTTTATGTAAGTTCAGAGTTCATCTAGAATATGGTCATCTTGTATTTGAAAATGTTTAATTTAAGACCATACGCATGCACGTACAACATCATTGAAATCCTTGGCGATTGTTCACGGATAGATTATTTTATGCTGTTTCAAGCTTAGTCACTATTGGCGTGACAGCTTGAACATGTTTTTTTAGAATAATAAGCTTTATTTCTATTTCTTTTTTGAGCCAGCCAACTAGGCTTTTTTATTCGCCATCCGTGAGAAGGCCCACATCAGCAAGTCCTTGCCACTTATAGCTGCAAGCTATATGTTGATTCCCCCACTCGAGACACGAAAGGACTATATCTCACTATACGGTCACCCAAACGGTTTCCTTCTACTGTGGCTACCTTGTAATTTTGTAAATTTGGATATCTACTTATGAAAAACCCTATTTGCGATCGGCCGAGCGACTCTTTGGCTGGCCCTGCATGCAGCTCCCACGTTTCGGTTTTGGGAGAAATTCAAAAAATGTTCACATTCAAAAAATGCTCAAGTTTTCAAAAACTTACCCGCATAGTCAAATTGTTAAGGTGTGACATTATATGGTCCATTTTCAAAAAATGTTAACATATTAAATACATGTTACTATTTTCGAATTTAGTTTGCAAGTTTAAAAAATGTTCCCATTTTCAAGTTAAAATCACATATTCAAAAAAATGTTTGCCTATACAATAGTTGTTTGATTTTGGAAATTTTGTTTTAGTCTTCCAAAAAATGTTCTCAATTTTATAAAATTATTATTTTTCCAAAATTTTTGTGTATTTCAAAAAATGTTGCCGTATTCAAAGTTGATTCAGAGTTCTAAACAGTGTTCATGTTTTCAAAATTTTATTAAAAATGTTTCCATTAATTGTTCAATTATCAAAAAATAGTGTTCTCAATAAACATTTAAGATTTTTTTTAAATGTTTACATTGTCAAAAACTGTTTGAGTTTTGGTAATTTTATTCACAATTTTAAAAAGGGGTTTCATTTTAAAAACAATTTTTAAATAAAAATGTATTTTAAAGTTTGAAAAATGTTGTACATATGTAGCTACTAGTAGTTCTTAAAGCTTCATGCTGCTTATTAAACAACAACTCTCATCAGCTCAAGTGGCTAGCCACATTTCTTGCCACGCTGCATGTCCCATTTTGATCTCCTTGTGCGTTCTTTTGTATTTTTTTTTGTATTTTTTGTTGTTTGTGCAAACTGCTAATAGTCCGGACCATTCGAGGGGCGAACGACATATAGGACCTCCCCCAGTAGGTAACCTCCTATATCACTGAAATCACTAGTTAATGATTACTAGATGCAAAGGTCACTTCCCATCTTCTTCTGTGCTATTAAGTGACACACAACCACTTGTAACAACATGGACGTTTTCCTTTTTTTCTTAGATTCATTTTTTCAAATCGGTATATCTCTGGAACCGTTCATCCCTACCTTGATCCATTTTCATCATTGGATTTCCCACCACGAGATATTTAAGACTAAATCAGATGTAAATATGGTTCGATGAACTTTTTCATGAAAAATAACAGAAATAAAAAATTAAAAAAGAAAGCCAAGGAAAAAACAAAAACAAACAAACACAAAATTACAGTTGATTCAATTCTAGAGGATATTGAAGGTTCAAAAATTCCAAATGAGCATCATTGGACAAAGGCAAATGGACGCCATATGTGAGCTCATCAGACAGTGTCTCATGGATGGAACATTGACCATCAATCACAAAAGAGAACAATTTAGGGATTTGAGGAACTCCTAAGTGCCCACCTAGCTATGAGTCCAGAACATAATTGTTTTTCCATCAAAGGCCTTTGATTCAATGACTTGCCAAAAAATATCAGCCAATTTGAAGATACCACGACACGGAAGGAGACACAAAAGATAGTAGCGTGTGGGACCTAATGATGATAGTACGAATCCGAAATTAGATGAACCCAAGGTGTGTGATGATTATTATGGAACTAGATGATTATTATGGAACTAGATAAAGCATAAATAGTTTTCGAAAAACAACAAAACCTAATGAACATAAAATATAAGGTTGAAAATCAAATAGTATTGAAGCGTCTAATAATAGAAAAAAGCTATTGAATTACAATTAAGGATGACTAATGTGAAGGATGTCTAACAATCATGTATGATATGAGAGGTTTTCATGCATAGGCTAATTAAACAATAATTGCAATTCAAAGTTAAATTGGTTTGCTTATGTGGCCGACTTAAATGCATGACTTAGTGGGGACGATGAGGTAGACTAACTGCATGTTAAGGGAAGACTTAAATGCATGGCTTAATGAAGATGCTGAGGTGGAACGTATGCCTGTGGTGTTCGAACTGGGCGGCCCATCTAGGCGCTAGTGACATTTTTTTAAAACAATTTATGAACTTATTTGAATATTAATGAACTGTTTTTCAATTTCATTGAATATTTTTTAGGATTTATGAATTTTTTAAATATCGATGATTTTTTAGAATTTATTGATCTTTTTAAAAATTTAATAAACTTTGCCTAAATTTGATGAACTTTCTTTCATGTTTCAATGGATTGTTTTTCAAACGGATGATTTTTAAAAAAAATTGATAAACCTTTTTTAAATGTATAATTTTTTTAATGAATGAACCGTTTTTATTTAAATCTGTAAACCTTTTTTTATTATATGTTTTTCCGTAACAAAAAATAGCAAGAAAGAAAAAAAAGTGGACAGCAGCATAGTAGGCCGGCCCATGTTTGCAACGCGGCAGGCGCCGGATTGTTAACGGGCGGCCGCAGCGCTGCATAGGGGCTTCCATTGTTTGTTCGGTCTATTAGAAAACAAAAGAGACTGTTCGTTCATGAATGGATTCCTCTTTAGTTCAGTTTTCAATCTTTAATTTTACTTTTATTTCTATTCCCATACTAATTATATTATTGCATAATTTTTTAAGCTTTTTGGTCCATTTTTTAAATGGTAGATTTCATATTGCAGAAAATGAAAATATTCTATGTACATATAAATGTCAATCATTCAAAACATTCATAAAATACATAAAAAGCATGTAATGTGTAGTTAAAAAGGTTCATGGCTTATCATAAAAATATTTCAAATGTATTTCCAAAAATAATATGTTTGAAACTAAACATTGTATATTCAAAAGATGTTTATCACTATTTTTGTTGTATATTTGTAAATATGTTAATGTATCTAAAAAATTATTCGTGCAACTAATAAGGTCTTCATATTTTTTATTTTTTTCTTATATTATAGAGATACTCAAACTGGTAAATTAAAAATTCATTCTATTTCGTAAAGAGTCCACCAATATTTTGAAGCTGTTTGTACAATTAAATAAAGTGTTTATATTTTATCAGAGCGATTATACATTTTTTAAAGTGTTTAAGATTTTTCAATATATTGATATCATCTTTAAATAGAGTTCACATAATGTTCAATTTTTTGAGAGCAATAATAAAAGTGTTCACATATTTCCAAAAATTTTAAATACAAGTCTGATGTAGTTTGGTCATGAAAATTTAGGAAAATCCTTTTACTGTCTAATGTATTAAATAAGTTTCTACTACTAAAAAACACCATTAAATTGTGCCTTGATTACTGTTAGTGGCCTTATATAGATGCAAAACGTATTTTCTATAGTGGCATTGTATAAGGGAATGGAGGGAGTACCAAAGTTTCAGAATTGTTTGATTTTTTAATAGATTTTGAATTTACCGTTCATAAAGGGTGTAAGAGCACCGGGTGCTGAATATCAAGTCTCTATTCATATAGGTACATGCCAGGGGCTGGCGGGCCGCCGACACTCTTTTTTAAATATGTCCATCATACCCTTCATTGATTTTGGATGTACCTAAGTAGAAGTGTATAAAAGGAATGGTCAAGTTCTGCTTCTACTGGTGGTTAATATTATATTGGAACAAAACAAGATAAGATGTATCGGTGGTACTTTTGAATCTTAGGACTGATGTTTGACTGGACTCAGGATTTTTATGTATTTTCTGAAACTGTACCAAGTAAACCGCTTCAAATCCACCCCGGCAAATTTTTGTTTCTTCAGAGAATGCATTTGTGATGTACTCTAATGGAAGATGCGTTGGTTTGTCGTCTTTGTTAAGTCACGATCCAGCATGAATCTTCCGCCCACCATTGTAGGGACACGGTGTTATTTAGAGCTAGAGCATGCAAAATATTAGTTTGGTTACGACAGATGGTTCGCAGAAATGCATGGCAAGGAAATTTGTACCTGCTGGAGATTTAGACCTGTATTCAGTCTAGGAAGCACAAAGCGAAAGAGCTCCAACCGATTTATCACATTGAAGTGGTACACAAATGTGTAGAGGCAAAATACAACTCAGAGAGGCAAGAAACCAAACTAATATTCAAGCACAATCAAGACGGCTGGCTCATACATGCCAATGATCACCAGGGATTGGGACATACATATCTTGGAACGGGAGCAGAGAGCAAACCAAAACGAGTTTAGGAGATCAGGGCTCCTGTTAGGTTTAAAAAAAAAAAGAAGGATGAACCTCGGTCTCTGCATCTGGAAGATGCATGCAACCACGGCTCGTGTTAGGAATGAAGCAAGCTTGTCAGCAAGATGACATGTGAGTAGTACTTGTTTTGTGCATGAAACTAGTTTTAACATGCTCCCTCTTACCCCCTCTTTTCAAATAAGAGGCAAAAATACATAAAAAATCTAAACAGTTGATCTCATTAGTCAATGGTCTGATTAATTCTTACCTTCTTACCTCACAGGTAGAAAAAGAGGGTAAAATGAAGCTTGCTAAAATTTGCCATGAAACAACTCTTGAGAGTCTATCTTATCATTTTCTTAACAGTCCAATGGCTTGATGAATCCTACACCTACCGCTGCCAGCCGGTCATCACCGTTCCAGCGCGTACGCTTTCATAGCTTAAGAAAAATGAAAACTTAATAAAATGGAAGCAAGCTATATTATCACAACTTATGCAAGGAAGACTTTGTATTTCAATCAAGTCTTGCATTACACAGAGTAGTTGCTATTTCAACATCAAACCCTTTTTAAATTACTCCCCTTGTCCTCGCTAACATGCATGTGACATGTAATTTTTTTTCCCGACTTTGTCCCCGAGTCGTATTAAAAATATATTCCAACGAGGGACACGTCGAGGTGCAACTGGCAATAGGTTTGTCATACTAATGGTGTGAAAGACCAATAACATATCCTCTCTGGGTCATATATATCATGGCCCTAGTGGGAAGGTACTTCAAATGTAGCCACTTAATTTGGCACAAGATTGCACAGAACTAAAGAGTATACATTTGAAGCAAGTACTAGCGGCCAAGCCAATCTAGCCAAGGCAACATGGCACCTGGCTGTACTACTATCTCCGTTCCATAACATAAGACATTTTTGCAACCTGTGTTAGCTTGCAAAATAGTCTTATATTAGCCTTCCCATGTATATGATGGGGATGTATATCCTGCCCGAAGGTGTGCACAACGCCTTTGACAAGGAACTGGCTAGATTCTTTTGGCAGGCAGGGAATGGTAGGCCCAAGTATCACATGGTGAAATGGGCAGACATCTGCTTGCCAAAAGACCGAGGGGGCTAGGCATTCATGCGTCCCGCCTCATGAACGTGGCCCTGATGCTCCGGTGGGTTTGGCGGATTCTGCAAGGAGATGGGGGTATGTGGCTTCAATTGATTAAGGCCAAATACCTTCGAGGCAGACCACTCTTGGCATGCTCTCTCGCGAATGGTTTGCAGTTCTGAAAGTCTATCCGGAGCATTAAGCACGAGATTAGGTTGGGTTTGCGGATCTCGGTGGGCGACGGATCTGGGACCCAGTTTTGGTTAGATCCCTGGTTGGAAGGAGAGCTTTTACGATTCCGTTTCCCGAGGCTCTTTCCTATCTGCGCCGACCCTACTGTCCTGGTTTCTGCAGCTGCTCTGGAAGACGGATGGCATGTTGCATTCCGCCGTCCCCTTGGCCCTGTTGAGGTCCTGGACTGGGAATTACTCTTGGCAGTGATTCCCCTCCCGACCTCGGCAGTCAGTGATAGTATCTCTTGGAGCCTCTCTCCATCGGGAGAATTCTCTGTTAGTTCGGCATACCTGGCCCTGTGTAGGATGCCGGTCCTCCTGTGGTTATCCCCACTCTGGAAGGCCCCGCTGCCCTTGAAGATCAAGATTTTTTGTTTGGCAGCTTCTCCGAGACCGTTTACCTTCAGGGACCGAGGTGCTGAAACGCCATGGTCCGGGTAACGGCATATGTCCCCTGTGCCATGTCCCGGAGATTGGCTCTCACATTCTGTTCTCATGCGTTGCGGCACAGGCACTATGGTGCTTTGTACGCGAGGCTCTCGGACCGGAGTGGGAGGCCTCTGACCTTGCAGATTTTCTGCAGGTGCGGGCCACCCACGTCGGTCATAAACGCCGACTGTTTTGGTTGGTCTTCGCGGCTATGATGTGGACCCTCTGGACTACTCGCAATAAAATGGTGATTGAGAAGGTGTTTCCGCGGCGTGCTTCTGACTCGTTCTTCAAATTCCTTACCTTCTTGCACCATTGACATCCGCTCGTTAGGACCCGGGACCGGGGCCGACTTCAGCACTACCTGGACGCGTTGATGGCGGCCGCCCGGCGGCTCTCCTCTCCCTTGCTTGCTGCCTAGCTTGCCCACGTATGGGCATTTTTTGTTTCTTCTCTTTATTTTGGGTTGGACTGTGTTGTTGCTTCAGGGGACTCTCTTTTTTATTTTCTGTGTTCGGACATGTGTGTTGGATTCTGGTCGTTGTGCTTTATCTATAAAGCGGGACGAAAGCCTGTCTCGAGAGAGTACCTATAATAATCTGATAATACATCGATTAAGTTGCCGGCGATCACGTTCTATGAACTGACTTCTCTGAACTGATTGATGCCACTTGGGCCTTCAGTTTTATCTATGCTAGCGCTGATACTAACAGCCAGATATTAGTCTCATAATGCTAGCACTTGTCCATTAATTATGCTAGTTTAAGCATCTTATTTAACTACTGTATGGAAGCTACCTTCCAAGCTAACTCTGACCTCCTCGATCGTCTTCCATCGAGTCAATTTGTAACATTGCGTGTCGAGAAGGACGACTACATATATGTACAGTCAAAAACTAACATTTGTCTTCAAATATAAGTTGCACGAAAGAAGTTAATACAACCATGGGTATTTTAGGGAGATTATTGAAATTGCAGTCACAAAATGATGAGAGCCTACCTTTGGTCGACAGAGACAATAGATCGATTCCCAACATTTCTCTGTAGATAAAGTTTTTTTTTTTTACCTGGCTTAGATGATACAGAAGTCAAGGGCTATAGATCGGTCATCCATGCCATTGCGTACCAGACAATCAAAGTAGTGTATTTTAGATTTCTATGTGAATGGAGAAAGCATGAGCCTATTCACGTCCAAACTAGAAACGTTCCTTCTAGAAATCTTCATTCTTCCTTGAAGATGGTCCTTTACTAAACAATTCAAAAAATATTTTTTGCGGAACTTTCTCAAAGTTTTAGCATAGTCTCTTGGGGTAATATCATTTGAGAATGTTTTGCAAAAAAATTGACACCATGCCTTGTTTGGTGGTTTTTGTGGCTTCATCTGGAGCTTTCAGAATTAAACTACAACTAAGCTCTACATTGGTACCCAAATCTCGCGCTGTGGTGTTTGACACTCCTTTTTTGTTTGTGGCATAGACTAAAGACTACCAATCTAACTAATCAGTGTTGTATAATGGTTAGGTAGCACACGGTTCCACCGCATAACAAGGCTCCCAATTTGCCCATGATTGATCCTGATAACTACTAGTTGGTCGCAACTGATGGGTCTATAAATTGACGCATCCCTTTGCAGCACAGCCAAAGCACCCAAGAACCCTTTCTATAGACCAACCTACCTCATACTTCCTAGCTATAGACCCTTTCACCTCTCGGCCAGCATGTCAAACCCCACCTTTTACACAAACAGTGCTCCTCATTCTATCCCACCACGGCAGCAGCAGCAGGAGCATCAGTTCAAGTTGTACATGTCCCAGATCGTCGAAGGTACATCCGGCACTAACCAACTCGTTGTAGCGAACAATGGTCGATCCGACTATTTTGGAATCACAGTTGCTATGGACTGGGTCATACGTGATGATCTTGGCCCCAAGGCAAACATTGTTGCGCATGCGAAAGGTCTGCATGTGGGGGCCGGTACACCGGACTGGTTCACTAGTTTCACCATAAAGTTCACGCATGCGAGGTTCGAATGAATTCTACACTTGGCCGTATTAAATTAGACCAGGCTCCTTTTAATATCGTGTACCATCATGTTCCGTTGTTCTCTTGCTTGGTGCTCACAGTTGTTGTTTGAAAAAAAAAATGTTGTCGTACACCCCGCTAGTTTGATTAATAATTTTAACTGCATATACATCTTGTGTTAACTATGTTTTCAAATCATTTAAGATACTTATTTTTATTTATGATACTTATTTTTATTTATAAACGTGACTAGATACATTCATATCTAGACAAATTCAAGACAAGAATTTTGGGACTGAGGGAGTATGTATTAACATGTTTATTTACCTGGTGGTTTAGGTTTAAGGATTCTACGCTTATGGTGCAAGGGATTTTCGGAAACTCTAACATTGATGTCAAAGGTGAATGGGCAATCGTTGGAGGAACCGGACAGTTCGCCTATGCCCAAGGTGTTGTCCTCTACAAACAACTGTCTGGTTTAAACGGAATTGTTATCAGGGAACTTGAAATGCATGTTTTGTGTCCCATCTTCCCAAAACCGGTGAGATTTTATTCCAGCCTTGTTTAGACTAGCTTTGCAGCTTAGTCATGGTAAGGATAAATGCAAATATTTCCATCTACTAAGCTTGCTCAAATCGCATGTATGTTGTACTGCTGTGCAGAGTCCTGTCATTAAGGAAGGTCCGTGGGGTGGGAATGGTGGGACAGCTTATGAACTCCCAGGGTGGGAGCTACCTCATCGTCTCCAAACCGTGACCGTTCATGGTGAGGGCGTCATCGATTCAATTGCATTTACATACGTGGATGAAGCTGGTACAAAGCGGAGTGTTGGTCCTTTTGGTGGTGATGGTGGGGTTAAGAACCGGGTAAGTGCATCCACGATGAAAAAAAATATTCGATCATATATACCTGTACTATAGACAACATGACCACCGATCGGTTTCTTTACTTGCAGCCGATAATTCTTGGTCCTTCTGAGACTCTGAGGGAAATTTATGGAACAACCGGTGACTATGGAGGATACACTGAAGTTGTGACATCGCTCACAGTTATTACAAGCTCTAATTCCGTACGGACCTATGGAACTCAGTCCAATGGTAAAAAGACTTTCCGCATCGCCAAGGACAACCACAACATTGTGGGCTTCTATGGAAGAGCTGGAGGATTTGTTGACCAGATTGGAGCTTATCTGCGCCCAAAGTAGACAATATCTTCCTTTTTGGGCATTCTTCGTGTTTCTTAGTTGGTGACGAAATGCTGGCTCCTTGGGCAGGATAAATAAAGTTATTTGGATGTCTTATAGTTCCTTAGTCTTTTATACTGTTATAGTTAACTATTTTTTCCCAAGATATCATACAGTTATTATATTATTAAACAAGAGACAAACAAGCCACCACGTTTGTCAACGTATGCTAAAAAAATATATGTTATCCTAATTTAACAACTGGAATTAAAAGGTAAAAAAAGTTATGCGTATCCGTCATTGTTGTTAGAAGGGATATAGATTAGAGAGGGATTGATGAAATAGTTGTTTTATAGCTTGAGCCTTATGAACATATATACAAGAGTACATGATCAACTTAGAGTACAAGACAAGCCAGAATAATTCCTAACCTATCTTATGTTTCCTAACTAGTCACATTACTCAACATCCTCCCACTCACAACGGTAGTGACGCAGACGGTGAGAATGGAGAAAATCTAAAGATAAGCTGATGGACATCCCCCGGCCCTCACAGTCCAATGGTCGATGCATCGCGGTAGTCGTGGCCGGAGTGAAAACCGACGAGGTTGTTGAAGCAAGGCAGTAGCACTTCGTGCGAGTATCGAGGTGGCAGAGAGCATAGGGTGGTGTAGTCGTGGTTGAGGTAGCCGTCCGAAGGGTGCCGTGTCGATGCCGAGTCGGAGTGGCTTGTGTCGAGGAAGTCGTTAGAGAGCCACGGGCGCAAGGGTGGGGTGGGGGGGGGTGGGTAGAGTAAGTCATGGGCATAGTGGTGTCGAAGTAGTGGTGCACCGGGAATAAGACGTTGTCGACGACATGTCGCGTCAAATTTTCGTAGCCCGGGGACCCTTCGTTGATTAAGGCACGCATCAGTGTTGCCAGCACCGGACATGCGTAGATAGATGAAGCTGATGTTGACAATGTGCCACTCCATGTTTGCGAGGCCTGCGAACACACCGGGGACGAAAGCACACGCTACTGTTGCTAGCACCGAGCTTGCATAGATGGGGACCTGCACAAACTCGTACACCATATCGAGGAGGCTAATAGAGAAGGACCCGACGACGGTTGTGGTGCAAATCAACGGGAGGGAGGACATCGCCCATGGTGGTCGGACTATACGAAATGGTCGGGGAAGACAACCGGACGCTGCCGATGAGCTAGTGCTCAACGGAGATGAAGGGGCTGGATGGGTGGCGCGGCTCGAGTGAGCGAGCTAAAAGGGCACAGAAGAAGAGCAGCGGCCGCGGACTAATGACGCCGGCAACGGCTGGTTAGAAGCGCATTGGCGATGCTCAAATTAGGAGAGAAAGAACCTGACAATGCGACAAAGACCGATGCGTGTGTAAGCTCGTCGTTCTCTCTCTCGGGCTGGAACACCCCCGTTGCAACATCTTCTATTGCAGCAAGTGTAGCTTCAGAGGCATTTTTAAGACTTGATTGCTCCATAAGCAACCATGTCTTTGGATCCAACTTTCCCCCATGCCCATAAAACTAATTCCTGCAACTTTCAGGCCAAGTGGATGTTTGGGGAGTGACCCCTGCATCAATCATCTTGTGCTCGAATTCATCCCACTTAGGAATGCCACTCTTGTAGCTACCTGGCCCCATAGAATGGTGATGCTCTTTTTTCTGAGCATTTTCCTTGTTTATCCTCGCCCGCTCCTTAGTTGTTTCTGATTGCTTGAACTGCACGAATAAGTCCTAGTGATCTTTTATCTTCTCGTATTGTCAGTGAATTCTGGAGTCTTGCCTTGTTTGCCGAAGTCGGCCCATAACCTTTTCTTCGAGTTGCAAAATCGGGTGGCCATCTTCTTAAGAGCAAACTTCTTAACACTCTCACGTTGGTTATCTGAGAAATGCTCCGGTAGGGTGAAATGTGTCACGAGCGTATCCCAAAGCAGATTTTTTGCTCTTTCGTCCACAAAACTAACTTCTCGATCTTGCTTTGGCCTATGCCATTCTTCAATGGAGATAGGGATTTGGTACGTGACAATAACTCAACATTGACGTACAAATTTGGATGCATTCTTTTGGGGATCAGTTGGTTCTCCACCTAATGTTAAGGCCAAATATATACCTCGCCGGACTTTGATAATTCGAGAAAATTTCTTCAGCATCATCGTCATCTGGTACCCCTTCGTCTCTCGGTTGTTCTTCCTCAATTCCCTCACCGGATGGGTTAAGTTATTGTGAGAAATCATCTTCTTCTTCATTCTCTTCGTTTCCAGAGCGTATCATATCGTACAAGACATGCTCATGATCATGGTCTCTGTCTCTACCGTCCATAGCTTAACTAACCGAGAAAAAGATAAAACAATTTATATTCACTTTAGCTAGCAAGATCATCATTTATATATAATATCACTAATACATCGAATAATCCACTTAATTAATGCCTCATCAAATAATCCACTTAATATTATCGAATATATAATCTTGAATAAATCACTAATACATCTCTCGAATAATATCTAACTCGTCAACCAACAAAGAGCTGCCGCTATACTGAGGCGTGGGCGGTGGACACCCAAAGAGGAAGAACCATCACCGGATTATAGCTCGGGTGAGATTCCTGAAGAACCTGCCAGGTATTGGAGAACCTGGCTTCCAACGCCTCCATGTAGCGACGGACGTGCTCGTCCTCCTCCCTCACACGGCGACGTACTTCCTCCTCGGGGCCGGCAGCCTCGGCACGAAAGTGGCCCACGTGACCGCTATGAAAGAAGCTCCGAGAGCCCGGTTCCTCACCAAGCTGCGCACCCCGGAAGGTATCACCTCCGAGTGCCAGCCAGGCAGAGCTCAGTCCCATAGATGCTGGCGCCTCTCAAGCTGGTGGTCGCCACCAAGTCGACGATGAGGATCCGGGCCAGGCATCATCAACGTTGAGAACCAATTCTACAACTATTTAAATTCCTACTATGTAATAAACTTTAGTAAACTTTTACAACTATTTAAGTGCTAGCATGGACAAATTTTAGTAGAATCTCACAAAAGTATACCATAAAGCAACAAGTTTGATAAACTTTTACAACTATTTAATAAACTTTAATAAACTTTTCCAAGGACAACAGACACAAATTTTAGTAGAATCTAGCAGAAACAAAAGTATACCATAAAGCAAATTTTTTGATATACTGATCTAAAGTGAAATAAGAGTTCAGGGAACCAATATCTAGGATGAAGTGCCATATTGTAAGAGTAGTCATTTCTTTTTGAAGTGCCATGTTGGTTTTAAGTTTTGTGTTTCATGATCCATCTAGCCGCTTTCATGGTCACATTCTTGCATAAATTTTGGTGTACCGTTCTGATAATTTGGTCGTATGCAACTTTGATACACAGATTGGGTGTCCTAAAGATCCCATCATCTAGAAACACTCAACAAGATTCGACATGTCTCAATACACATCAGTATGAGATTGATAAATCTTGCCTTGGTTTATGTATTACTCAGTGTGTCCTCGAACATATTTAGACCAACCTTGTTAAAATAATCTATCATAACTACAGACCGTTGAGTTCAGTAAATATTTACTATAATATACTTTTTTAAACAATGGTCAATGCTACTTTTAATTCCAGTTCGGCTCATAGATTGTCAAATTATTTCATATGTAGTTAAACCTTATAAAAATAAAATGGTTGTGCTTCAATAATGATTATAACTTCTATTGCTGATGGAAAGAGTCCATTGTTTGCCTTTTTAAACTTTTTTATCATGTGGTGGACGAATAAGCCAATATCTTTTTATTTACTTTGCACAATTGCTTGGAGAGGCAGTATTATGTGCAGGTGGAGGGACTCATCGTGGGAGGAGGGAGAGAGTAGCAGGGCTCGTCGGCGGCGGGGTGCGAGGAAGACGACATGGGAGGAAGACGACGACGGCGACGTAGGAGGACGGCGAGCACCCTGGCGGCGTCGACGTGGTCGGTGCTCGTGGAAGATTCACGGGCGGCCAACGTCGGGGGCGGCGACGATGATGATGGATTCAGGTGCGCGACAAGCTCGGGCAGCCTGGCGGTGTCGGGGAAGGGCGTCGGGGCAGGGCGTGGGGGGGGGATGGAGAGATTTGGGGCCGAAGCGGGTGCGATATTCATATGTAGGGACCTTTAGTCCCGGTTGGAGCTACAAACCGGGACTAAAGGGTCTTTAGTCCCAGTTGGTGGCTACAACCGGGACTAAAGATGGGGTGTCTGGCCCACTCGCAGGGACCTTTAGTCCCGGTTGTAGAAACCAACTGGGACTAAAGGTCTATTTTCGGCTGCCCAAATTCTGCGCGTGAAGGGACCTTTAGTCCCGATTGGTGGCTCCATCTCGGACTAAAGGTCAATTTTCTCTTTTTTATTGTTTTTGTTTTTCTAAACACGACAGTTTCTGTTTTTTACATTTGAAATAACTGTTATCCTATTTAAAGTTTTTGAATGAATCTTTTTGGTTTAGGTAAAAAAACTACAAAATTTCTATTAGTGCTAGTAATTTCCAAATTTACATAGTTTAAATTTGATTTTTTTTGAAATTTGTGTGAATCACTAGTTTGTGAATAGCTTTACTTTAAAAATATGTCTTTTAGTCATTCTTTTTTCTGATTTTAATATTAGTGTGTTTTATCATTATATTAAATTTGATAATTTTTAGGTTATGAAATAAATGAAATGTTTTTGTAAGAGATGAGTATTCATTCGGAACCGTGATACTTCAAAAGAGATAGTCGAGTTTGTACACGAAGTGCATCCTGTTTTTGTCGTAACCCTTCCAACTTTTTATCACATGCCATATCGGTGAAATGATGATACCATGCCAATTTCAGCCTTTTCAGAGTTGATTTGTAGCACTTTTTAATTTCAGGATTATTTAGCTCAAAAAAAATCATTTAATGCATGGAAAAATAGCAAATGAGATGAGAAAGGGTTGAAAATTTATTTGGTGGCTTTGAATGATGCATATTGAGGGCACAAAAAGTCTGGAGTTGAAATAAGATTTTAAAAATGAAATGGCTTTGTAAGAGATGAGTATTCGTCCAAAACCGTGATACTTCGAAAGAGGTAGTTGAGTTTGTACACAAAATGCATCATGTTTTAGCCGTAACCCTTTCAACTTTTTAGCACATGCCATGTGGGTGAAATTATGATACCATGCCAAGTTTCAGCCTTTTCCGAGTTGATTTGTAGCACTTTTGAATTTCAGGGTCATTTAGCTCAAAAGAAATCATTTAATGCATGGAAAATATCAAATGAGGTGAGAAAGGGTTGAAAATTTATGAGGTGGCTTTGAATGATGCATATTGAGGGAACAAAAAGTCTGGAGTTCAAATAAGATTAAAAAATGAAATGGCTTTGTAAGAGATGAGTATTCGTCCAGAACCGTGATACTTCAAAAGAGATAGTCCAGTTTGTACACGAACTGCATCCTGTTTTTGCCGTAACCCTTCCAACTTTTTATGCAAAAGAGATACATAATGTTTCTTCACGTTTCAAATGCCATAACACACACATATATATAGCCGGAAACTCACTAAGAAGAAACTAATGACAGTGAAAGTCGGTCACATCCGAGATCGGGATGTTGGGGTATAACACTTTTCCTTCACGTGTGTCCCTTTGCGCCGTAACCATGGACAATCTTCATCATTTAACATGATTCTTGGGTCAGTCTTCACTGTGAAGCGAGGAATTTCGTGAAACTTTTCATAATCTTCTAACATGTCCGTCTTGTCCTCCACTCCCACGATGTCTCTTTTCCTTGAAAGAACAATGTGGCGCTTTGGCACATCGTATGATGTATTCGCTTCCTTACCTTTTCTTTTTCTCGGCTTGGTAGACATGTCGTTCATATATAAAACCTGCGTCACATCATTGGCTAGGACGAATGGTTCATCTGTGTACCCAAGATTGTTGAGATCCACTGTTGTCATTTCATACCGTGGTCTTCCATTACCCCGCCTCCTTTCAGATTGATCCATTTGCACCGAAACAAAGGGACCTTCAAATTGTTTCTATAGTCAAGTTCTCATATCTCCTCTATGTAACCATAATATGTGTCCTTTCGCGTATTGTTGGTGATTGATGCATCAAAGTGGACACCGCTGTTTTGGTTGGTTCTCTTTTTATCTTGGTTGATCGTGTAAAATGTATTCCCATTTATCTCGTACCCTTTGAAAGTCGATATAGTCGAAGATGGTAACTTGGCCAACAAGTACAGGTCATCTCCAACTTCAGGGTCATGCATGAGACATGTTTGCAACCAACCGCCAAATGAAGACATGTGTGTATGTTTGATCCAGGGATCAGACTGCTCCAGATTCTTGCAGCGTACAATATCCATATGTTCCTTGATATACGGAGCCACCAAGGTGGAATTTTATAGAACTGTGTAGTGTGCTTCAGTCCAAGAATGCCCATCCTTACATATTACTAAATCCTTTTCTAGTGTGCCTTTTGCACCCAGTCTGCCCTCATGCCTCGATTCAGGAAGACCAATTGACTTAATATCAGGAATAAAGTCAACACAAAACTCAATGACCTCCTCTGTTTCATGGCCCTTGGAGATGCTTCCTTCTAGCCTAGCACGATTGTGAACATATTTCTTTAAGACTCCCATGAACCTCTCGAAGGGGAACATATTGTGTAGAAATACAGGGCCCAGAATGGCAATCTCTTCGCCTAGGTGAACTAGGAACAACTCGAAACTGACAAGAAATAAATCATTCTGTAACCTTGGTAGGATTTCTGGATCGATTGCCTTCTGAGAGATTGCATTGGGGAATGCACATAGCTTCACAATGGATGGTCGGACGTTTTCCGGTAGAAGCCCCCTCAATGCAACCGGAAGCGATTGCGTCATAATCACGTGGCAGTCATGAGACTTTAGGTTCTGGAATTTTTTATCTGCCATATTTATTATTCCGTTTATATTCGACGAGTAGCCATGCGGGACCTTCATACTGAGAAGGCATTCAAAGAAGATTTCCTTCTCTTCTTTGGTAAGAGTGTAGCTTGCAGGACCTTCATACTGCTTTGGATGCATGCCATCTTTTGCGTGCATACGTTGCTGGTCCTCCCATGCCTCCGATGTATCTTTTATCTTCCCATACATGCCCAAGAAGCCTAGCTGGTGCACGCAAAGATTCTTCATCACATGCATCACGTCTATTGCAGAGCGGAGCTCTAGGACTTTCCAATAAGGTAGGTCCCAAAATATAGATTTCTTCTTCCACATGGCTGCGTGCCCGTCAATGCCATTCGGAACCGATTGTCCGCTAGGATCCTTTCCAAAAATTACTTTTAAATCTTGACCATATGAAGTATATGATCACCAGCACGGTGGACATGCTTCTGCTGGTAATCTGCCTCACCTTTGAAATGCTTGCCTTATTTTCTTAAGAGATGCTTGATTGGAAGAAATCACGATGTCCTAGGTACACATTCTTCTTACGTTTATCCAAGTAATACTTTCGGTATCATCTAAATAGTGCGTGCATGCGTGATATCCATTGTCTGTGTGTCCTGAAAGTTTACTAAGAACAGGCCAATCATTGATGGTTACAAACAACAACACTCGTAGGTCAAATTCCTCCTGTTTGTGCTCATCCCACACACGTACACCTTTGATAGCCCACAGCTGTAAAAGTTCTTCAACTAATGGCCTCAAGTGCACATCAATGTCGTTGTCGGGTTGCTTGGGGCCTTGGATTAGCAGTGGCATCATAATGAACTTCCGCTTCATGCACAACCAAGGAAGAAGGTTATAGATACATAGAATCATGGGCCAGGTGCTATGATTGCTACTCTGCTCCCCAAAAGGATTAATGCCATCTGCACTTAACCAAACCAACAGTTCCTTGGGTCATCTGCAAAGTCCGGCCACTCTCTCTCGATTTTCCTCCACTGCGACCCATATGCGCGTACTCTCAACTTCCCTTCTTTGTGCCATCGCATCAACTTGGCATGGTCTTTGTTTTGGAACAAACGTTTCAACCGTGGTATTACAGGAGCATACCACATCACCTTGGCAGGAATCCTCTTCCTGGGGCGTTGGACCTCAACATTGTCACCAGGGTCATCGTACCCGATCTTATAGCGCTCGGCACCGCATACTTGGCATGCATTCGAATTCTCGTATTCCTCACCACGGTACATGATGCAGTCATTTGGGCATGCATGTATCTTCTGCACCTCTAATCCTAGCGGGCAAGTAGTCTTCTTTACTTCGTACGTACTGTCGGGCAATTCGTTGTCCTTTGGAAGCATCTTCTTTAACAATTTCAGCAACTTTTCAAAACCCGTGTCAGATACACCATTCTCTACCTTCCATTGCAGCAATTCTAGTGTGGTACCTAGCTTCTTCTTGTCATCTTCATAATTTGGGCACAACAATTTCTTGTGATCCTCTAACATGCGCTGCAACTTCAGCTTCTCCTGTTCACTTGCACAGTTTCTCTATGCATCAGCAATGGTTCGACCAAGATCATCATCAGGCTCATCTGGTGCCTCTACTTCAACATCTTCCCCCATTGTAGTACCATTGTATTCAGGGGACGAAGGATAGCCGTCATCATCCTCTTCTTCTTCATTCTCTTCCATTAGAACCCCTCTTTATACGTACTTGGTCCAACAGTTATAGACGGACATGAAACCGGACGTAAACAGGTGGACGTGAATGACTTTTGACTTAGAGTAAGTTTTATCATTCTTACAGACAGCACATGGACAACACATAAAACTATCCCACTTGTTTGCCTCAACTGTACACAGAAAACTCTGCAAGCCATTAATGAACCGAGGAGAGCATCGGTCTTTGTACATCCATTGCCGATTCATCTTCACTAGTGGCAGGGGCGCGCCCTAGGCGCGCCTCCTCTACGTCATTGTGCGCATTAATCTTGTCGGTGTATTTGTTAACGTATAATGAGCAAAATTTGTTAAAAATAAAATATACATTTGTTACTTAGAAGTGCATTTGCATAGTATCCATTAATAAATCACATCCAACCAAGAAGAATTACATCGGTATAGATTATATCTATGAAGTTATCATCAACGCCTAGATAAACCAAAATGTCCCATACAATCCAGTCTTGAAATCCCATATCAAAAGGGTCCAAATATATCCAGTCCTGAAATCCCATACTTCAAATCGGATCTTAACGTCCACTTCATTCGCCCATGGGATAAATATTCAATCAGGATCGTGGATAGAAATTGGAAAAGAAACGGTAGGTCAACTCTATGTTTCATTAGTGAGTAGTGACGCAGGCAAAGTTCAATCTTACAGTTTCTCTCCCTCTTCGTAACCATAGCTTGATGCTATAGCAAGTAGATGCCTATCTTAGTGAACGACAAAGCAACAATGCTTGAGTTGTGCTTTGAGTACTGCGATCAAAGAATAAGATCATGAAAACTCAGATCACTTCAGATAATCATGCTCCCAAAGCAAAACTATCACTCGGTCACCTAATACAATCTCCATGGTTGTGCCACTGCGACCCCACCACAAATCCATCACGGCCTCCGGTGGCAATTGTGGCGTATCTGCAGACAATACATAACTTTGAGACACCTAAACCTACGAGAGATCACCCAGAAAATTGAGCACTAAACCTTTACATTTGATGAAATGCAATGGCACTATCAGGATAGTGCATCACGTATGCTTTACTCCATTCTCCTAAGGATAATACAAAAGTAAATTCAAAGTTTGTACCTTCATAAATCAGCCATGCTTGGCGCCACATCAAATTCTTGCCATCGGTTGCCAGTCTTCCGCATGTACGCACTAGCAAATTAAAGAACAACTTGTTCAAAGTGTTCAACTGAAATATAAGCACATATACAATGTGGGGATTTTCCCTAGCCCTGGCCTTGCCAAAATAGATTAAAATACATGGGTGCTTAATTTTTTGGAATAGATGTCAAGGGAATGTGTACTATAAAGCGCATGGGGGTATTTTCTCTTAGTCATTTGAATAAAGATGCAAGGTGCACCTTTTGTATCACATATAATTGCTGCCATAAGCACAAAAAGTCGTTACGAATGAGGATCAAAGATCCATGAAGAAAATAGGTGCACACATCCTATCTGATGCATTAACACAACCTTCGCTGCACACTTTAAAAATATTAATTTCACATTAGCTCCATCTCGATCGAGTACTACTTTAGAATTCAAAGAACTTGATTCCTAGAGCCCCCGTCGGCCCCCGCGTCGCTCCCAGGGGCGACTCGGGCGGCGAAACCCTAGCCGCCACCCAAGCCCCCTCCTTCCCCTCCCTCCCCTCGCCGCCGCCGGAGGATGCTGATGGGCGAAGCCCTCGTCGGTGGACGGCGGCGGCGGGGCCCTTCTTCGCGTGCTCGCACGCTGGAGCGGTGGGAGCGTGTGGTGGCGTGCCGGAAAGCTGTCCGCGTGCAGGAGAGGTCGAGATGGCGCGGTGCGTGTGCGCGGAGGTGCTGCTACGGCGGCTGCCGGCCGCTGCAGCGAGCGGCAGAGCTGGGGGCGCCCAGATCTAGGCCGCGCGGGCCCGCATTGGCCCAAGTCAACCACTCTGCCCCCACCCACCCTTCTCCCTCCTCCCACCCCTCCCAGCTGCCGCCGGTGGTTGCCGCTGGGTTGTGCACGCGCGAGGTGACCCTGACGGTTGCTGCGATGCTGTGCCACGACGAATCCCGGCGACGGAGGCTGCGGGCCGGGGCGGTGGCGGCGCGGTGCAGGTGATCGTTGTCGCCTGCTGGACGCGCTCCCGGTGGTGGCCGGCCTGCTGGCGCTGCGCTGGCCGGTGCCCAAACCTACGACTACCGACATTCCTAGGCTTCCCGCTCCATGTGCTTCCGTCTTCTCCAACGTTCTTCGTCATGTCCGGTCTGCATCTGTATCTGAGGTCCTTGCTCATGGGTCGGGGCGAAATCCCCGCGCAGCGTCGGCCTGCGCTGTCAACGGCGACGCCCGAGGATGCCGTCACCTCCTTGGAGGCGTTGGCATGACCCTTGACCGGACCTCCTCCTCGAGCACCGGGAGAAATCCTAGGTCTGGCCTCCTGGACCGGGCAGCGGCGGCGTCTCAACGCCGTTACCCTCTTGAGGGCGCTGCTTTGGCTGCAAGCGGAGTACTTGATGCGGCAGATGGTGGTTGGTGATGCACCGTTGGCGTAGACAGCTGAACACGGAGCAGGTTGTTTGCCAGCGCCGGCCCTCCCCAATGATTGCTACACCAGTTCCAATCAGGCCCTGCCTTTCACCCGCCGATCCTAGGCACATGGGTGTGAGGTACGTTGGCCTGGGCAGTCCTGGAGCTGTAATTGTTCCTAGAGGTGTCTTGCAATGGTGGCAGGGCCAGGCCTAATATCGTTGTGTGTCTGTAGCTAAGGGCACCTCCTTACCTAGTTGTAGTCGCTTGGTGAGGACGGTCGTGTGTGTGTGTGTGTGTGTGTCCCTCCTTTCTGGAGGTTGTACCCCCGATGTCTTCTTCCTGTTCAATGCAATGAAACGCAAATTCTTTTGCGTTTTCTCGAAAAAAAAGAATTCAAAGAACTTTAGAGAGGCATATCACATTTTTGTTTGTCTAATGCAAAATTTTAATCATATACCATGAAGCTGCAAAGTTAAGAGATGTCCAACAGATTTCTGAATTTAATTAGAGTGACTACTTGTTGGAAAGGGATCACCATCATATGACAAAACAAATACCCAAAATATGTTCCCATCACATCACACAACCAAGATGTGCAGTCAAGCATGAGGTTGCAATGCAATGCAAGAACAAAGGTGCTGACCTAAACACACTGGCGCCCAACTTGTCGGAGATGAGCGACAAGATACCCGTCCAGTCCTCGATCGACTCCCTAACAAAAGTGAGCCCATAAATAGGAGGTAAAAAATGAAATAGAACAGAGTGTGAGTCCCCAAGAACCACATAGCAGCCCGTTCAAAAAAAGAAAGAGCCACAAATCGATTCTTATCTGAAAGTTTGGTTCTTCACAAGGCTATAACACAAAATAAAATCCATGAGTATGTATGTGTGGGCTTCGGCATAAATACGTGTATTTATGGACAAAAATTAAGCATAGGCTAGAACCACACAAAATAAGATGAAAAGATGCAACGATAAGCTTGTGAGACATCCATGCTGCAGGTTGGCCTTAGAACACAAGAGGAGACCACACGGATCAACACAATAATTGAATAAAACATGACAAAGAGAGCACACCTTGCCGCGACATAACGATAAACAGGCTTTAAGTGGGTTAACATCAATAACAAGCCAATGAACAACATCTATCAACAACCATCTATACAGCTGCACATGACCAAGCGGGACTCTGAACTGGAGATGCCAGCCATCTCATTCATTGCTCACAAACACACACTTTACATACATAGTACACGAGAATATTTATTACTATCCAGCTAGCACATATCACCAATTTGATCAACACAAAAAGAGTTGTTAGGAATCCCACAACCTGCTTATTCCTTTTCCAGTACCAAGCAACCTACAGTACCTACCACATATGGACACTGCTATTCTGGACAGACAACAAAGTAATTACAAGAATATGTCTAAAAACGGGATTCCTTCCTCGACATCATGCACCAAACTGGGTAACACGACATCCATGTCATTAATCTTTGTGGATCGTTTATTTTCCTCTCGCTACCGACACTAACCTTATTTTTATTGGACAAATAAAAATTACACAGGAAACTAATCTAACAAATTTTGCACTATAAGCCGACGTTAAAAGTTGCGCCACCAACTGATTAATTCCTTGTAGTGACCAAATGGATATAGCTTGCTCCAATGTTCTACTATTTCAATTAAGCCCATCGGTTCTTGCTTACAAAAAAATCAGGGACAATGTTGAAATTTGACCCAGTTGAGAGCCCTACCACTAGCACAACCAGCACAGAAGTAGCATGATGGCGCTCGTATAAAACACGATCAACACCCGTAATGAAAGATGCCTGTGATGGGAACGATACCTGACAATAGAAGAAATTCTCTCGGCACCAACACAACAATCACGAACATGAAGAACCCACATCAGACGGACGCGTTAGCAACCGGAAGTTCGTATCTACAATGGCGGTGAAGCCCTAGGAGGACACACGCGACACCTGGAGCTGAAACATGGTCCGATTTGTCAAAAAAAAATGATCAGCAAATTGTCAAAAAAACTCTCAATATAGGCAACAAGAAAATAAATTTCACTTTTATATTCACAAAATTTGGGTTTCAACACTTGCACCATGCCAATATTTGAAAAATTAGGGGGAAATGTGCATGGCTATGTATTAATCATAGTTTAGGGTATGTAAGATTTGCTCGACAATTATTGGCTCCATTGGGCAATGACTAATTATGATATCCCCAGCAAGAATCCCTAGAAACAGGATATAGATACTTCTTCCTGGAATGAAATGAATCAAATGACTGCTCTATATTTAGGAAGCAAATAAATCTAAGAAGTATATATGAACTGATCACAAACACACAAAATGAATCAAAGGACTGCTCCGTACTTAGGAAGCAAACAAATCTAAAAAATTCTATGTTGTACTCTCCCAAATTACCATGGTAGTGCCGAGCTGTGCGGAACACGTTGCATGTGTGTGTACACACAAGATAGTAGAAGTCTGAAATCTCCCAAAACAGCAGTGTGTATCACCCAAAAATATTTGATAGTTTCACAACCAACAAGATAAATCAATCCCGGTCTAAAGCAACGACGACAATAGGGAGAGGCGCAGAGGCACGAACTTGTGTGTGGAGTAGTCGAGGTCAAGATCACGACGATGTTCTCATCCAGCTCGTCAGCCTGCGCTTGTGTCCCGGTCGCCCTCTTCGCAATGGTGCCAGGCAGCTGCTGCACCAAATCTGAGAGAGACGGTAGTAGAAGTGAGGGTCAGATCTTGAGCGGAGTAGAGAGAAGGAGGGGCGATGAACTCACGGGTCCAAAGGGGGCATGGCCCGACGCACTGTGTGTTGGAATTATGCCCTAGAGGCAATAATAAATATAGTTATTATTATAATTCCTGTATCAAGATAATCGTTTATTATCCATGCTATAATTGTATTGAATGAAGACTTATATACATGTGTGGATACATAGACAAAACACTGTCCCTAGCAAGCCTCTAGTTGGCTAGCCAGTTGATCAACGATAGTCAGTGTCTTCTGATTATGAACAAGGTGTTGTTGCTTGATAACTGGATCACGTCATTAGGAGAATCACGTGATGGACTAGACCCAAACTAATAGACGTAGCATGTTGATCGTGTCATTTTATTGCTACTGTTTTCTGCGTGTCAAGTATTTGTTCCTATGACCATGAGATCATATAACTCACTAACACCGGAGGAATACTTTGTGTGTATCAAACGTCGCAACGTAACTGGGTGACTATAAAGATGCTCTACAGGTATCTCCGAAGGTGTTCGTTGAGTTAGTATGGATTGAGACTGGGATTTGTCACTCCGTGTGACGGAGAGGTATCTCGGGGCCCACTCGGTAATACAACATCACACACAAGCCTTGCAAGCAATGTGACTTAGTGTAAGTTGCGGGATCTTGTATTA
This sequence comes from Hordeum vulgare subsp. vulgare, assembly GCF_904849725.1. NCBI lineage: Eukaryota > Viridiplantae > Streptophyta > Magnoliopsida > Poales > Poaceae > Hordeum > Hordeum vulgare. The sequence goes on along the minus strand of NC_058520.1, from coordinate 584,757,409 downwards.
CGGAATGAGTAAAGAGACTTGCCGGTAAACGAGATTGAAATAGGTATGCGGATACTGACGATCGAATCTCGGGCAAGTAACATACCGAAGGACAAAGGGAATGACATACGGGATTATACGAATCCTTGGCACTGAGGTTCAAACGATAAGATCTTCGTAGAATATGTAGGATCCAATATGGGCATCCAGGTCCCGCTATTGGATATTGACCGAGGAGTCTCTCGGGTCATGTCTACATAGTTCTCGAACCCGCAGGGTCTGCACACTTAAGGTTCGACGTTGTTTTATGCGTATTTGAGTTATATGGTTGGTTACCGAATGTTGTTTGGAGTCCCGGATGAGATCACGGACGTCACGAGGGTTTCCGGAATGGTCCGGAAACGAAGATTGATATATAGGATGACCTCATTTGATTACCGGAAGGTTTTCGGAGTTACCGGGAATGACGAATGGGTTCCGGGAGTTCACCGGGGGGGCAACCCACCCCGGGGAAGCCCATAGGCATTGGGGGTGCCGCACCAGCCCTTAGTGGGCTGGTGGGACAGCCCAAAAGAGCCCTATGTGCATTGGAAGAAAAATCAAAGAAAAAAAAAGAAGGAGGTGGGAAAGGGAAGAAGGACTCCACCTTCCAAACCAAGTAGGACTCGGTTTGGGGGGGGGGAGACCTTCCCCCTTGGCTCGGCCGACCCCCTTGGGAGTCCTTGGACCCCAAGGCAAGACTCCCCCTCTCCCTCCTATATATAGTGGGGTTTTAGGGCTGATTTGAGACAACTTTGCCACGAGAGCCCGACCACATATCTCCACGGTTTTACCACTAGATCGCGTTTCTGCGGAGCTCGGGCGGAGCCCTGCTGAGACGAGATCATCACCAACCTCCGGAGCGCCGTCACGCTGCCGGAGAACTCTTCTACCTCTCCGTCTATCTTGCTGGATCAACAAGGCCGAGATCATCGCCGAGCTGTACGTGTGCTGAACGCAGAGGTGCCGTCCGTTCGGCACTAGATCGTGGGACTGGTCGCGGGATAGTTCGCGGGGCAGATCGAGGGACGTGAGGACGTTCCACTACATCAGCCGCGTTCACTAACGCTTCTGCTGTACGGTCTACAAGGGTACGTAGATCAGACATCCCCTCTCGTAGATGGACATCACCATGATAGGTCTTCGTCCGCGTAGGAAATTTTTTGTTTCCCATGCGATGTTCCCCAAAAGTGGCATCAGAGCTAGGTTCATGCGTAGATGTCTTCTCAAGTAGAACACAAAAGTTTTTATGGGCGGTGATGTGCGTTTTGCTGCCCTCCTTAGTCTTTTCGTGATTCCGCGGTATTGTTGGATCGAAGCGGCTCGGACCGACATTACTCGTACGCTTATGAGAGACTGGTTTCATCGCTACGAGTAACTCCGTTGCTCAAAGATGACTGGCGGGTGTCAGTTTCTCCAACTTTAGTTGAATCGGATTTGACCGAGGAGGTCCTTGGATGAGGTTAAATAGCAACTCATATATCTCCGTTGTGATGTTTGCGTAAGTAAGATGCGATCCTACTAGATACCCATGGTCACCACGTAAAACATGCAACAACAAAATTAGAGGACGTCTAACTTGTTTTTGCAGGGTATGCTTGTGATGTGATATGGCCAACGATGTGATGTGATATATTGGATGTATGAGATGATCATGTTGTAATAGATAATATCGACTTGCACGTCGATGGTACGGCAACCGGCAGGAGCCATAGGGTTGTCTTTATAACTAACGTTTGTGCTTGCAGATGCGTTTACTATTTTGCTAGGATGTAGCTTTAGTAGTAATAGCATGAGTAGCACTACAACCCCAATGGCGACACGTTGATGGAGATCATGGTGTGGCGCCGGTGACAAGAAGATCGTGTCGGTGCTTTGGTGATGGAGATCAAGGAGCACGTGATGATGGCCATATCATGTCACTTATGAATTGCATGTGATGTTAATCCTTTTATGCACCTTATTTTGCTTAGAACGACGGTAGCATTATGAGGTGATCTCTCACTAAAATTTCAAGACGAAATTGTGTTCTCCCCGACTGTGCACCGTTGCTACAGTTCGTCGTTTCGAGACACCACGTGATGATCGGGTGTGATAGACTCAACATTCACATACAACGGGTGCAAAACAGTTGCGCACGCGGAACACTCGGGTTAAGCTTGACGAGCTTAGCATGTGCAGACATGGCCTCGGAACACATAAGACCGAAAGGTCGATCATGAATTATATAGATGATATGATTAGCATGGGGATGCTTACCACTGAAACTATGCTCAACTCACGTGATGATCGGACTTGAGCTAGTGTAAGTGGATCATGAACCACTCAAATGACTAGAGAGATGTACTTTTTGAGTGGGAGTTTAGCGAGTAATTTGATTAAGTTAAACTCTAATTATCTTGAACATAGTCTAAGTCCACTTTGAATATATTTGTGTTGTAGATCATGGCTCACGCAACAGTCACCCTGAATTTTAATACGTTCCTAGAGAAAGCTAAGTTGAAAGATGATGGAAGCAACTTTGTAGACTGGGCTCGTAATCGTAAGCTAATCTTACAAGCTGGGAAGAAGGATTATGTCCTTAATGCTGCGCTAGGAGATGAACCACCCGCTACGGCTGATCAGGATGTTAAGAACGCTTGGTTAGCACGTAAGGGGGACTACTCAGTAGTTCAATGTGCAGTCTTGTATGGCTTAGAACCGGGACTTCAACGTCGCTTTGAGCGTCATGGAGCATTTGAGATGTTACAAGAGTTGAAGTTTATCTGTCAGAAGAACGCCTGTATCGAGAGGTAGAGACCTCCGATAAATTCTATGCTTGCAAGATGGAGGAGAACTCGTCTGTCAGTGAACATGTGCTCAAAATGTCTGGGTACTCAAACCGTCTAGCTGAGCTGGGGATTGAATTCCCGCAAGAAGCTATCACTGACAGAATCCTTCAATCACTGCCGCCAAGCTATAAAGGCTTTGTGTTGAACTACAACATGCAAGGGATGAACAAGTCTCCCGGCAAGTTGTTTGCGATGCTGAAAGTTGCAGAGTCTGAACTCCGTAAAGAGCATCAAGTGTTGATGGTGAATAAGACCACTAGTTTCAAGAGAAACGGCAAAGGCAAGAAGGGTAATTCAAAGAAGAGTGGCAGGCCTGTTGCCAATCCGACGAAGAAACCCAAAGCTGGACCTAAGCCTGAAACAGAGTGTTACTATTGCAAGGGTATGGGTCACTGGAAGCGCAATTGCCCCAAGTATCTGGCTGATAAGAAGGCGGCCAAAGAAAAATCAGGTATATTTGATATACATGTTATTGATGTGTACTTAACCGGCTCTCGTAGTAGTGCCTGGGTATTCGATACCGGTTCTGTTGCTCATATTTGCAACTCGAAACAGGAACTGCGGAATAGACGAAGGTTGGCGAAAGATGAAGTGACGATGCGCGTAGGAAATGGTTCCAAGGTTGATGCAATCGCCGTCGGCACAGTTTCACTTCACTTACCATCAGGATTAGTTAAGAACTTGAATCATTGTTATTTAGTGCGTGCAATGAACATGAACATTATATCTGGATCTTTTTTATTGCGAGACGGTTACTCTTTTAAGTCAGAGAATAATGGTTGTTCTATTTCTATGAGTAACATCTTTTATGGTCATGCACCCAATGTGAGAGGATTGTTCATATTGAATCTTGATAGTGATACACACATACATAACACTGAGATCAAAAGAGTTAGAGTTAACAATGATAGCGCCATATTTTTGTGGCACTGCCGCTTAGGTCATATTGGTGTAAAGCGCATGAAGAAACTCCATGCCGATGGACTTTTGGAGTCACTTGACTTTGATTCACTTGACACGTGCGAACCATGCCTCATGGGCAAGATGACTAAAACTCCGTTCTCCGGAACAATGGAGCGTGCAAATGACTTGTTGGAAATCATACATACCGATGTGTGTGGTCCGATGAGCGTAGAGGCACGCGGCGGATATCGTTATTTTCTCACCTTCACTGACGATTTGAGTAGATATGGTTATGTCTACTTAATGAAGCACAAGTCTGAAACATTTGAAAAGTTCAAGCAATTTCAGAGTGAAGTTGAAAATCATCGTAACAAGAAGATCAAATTCCTACGGTCTGATCGTGGGGGTGAATATCTGAGTTTCAAGTTTTGTGCTCACTTAAGACAATGTGGAATTGTTTCACAGTTGACACCGCCTGGAACACCACAGCGTAATGGTGTGTCCGAACGTCGTAATCGTACTTTATTAGAGATGGTGCGATCTATGATGTCTCTTACCGATTTGCCATTATCATTTTGGGGTTATGCATTAGAAACAGCTGCATTCACTTTAAATAGGGCACCATCAAAATCCGTTGAGACGACACCATACGAACTGTGGTATGGCAAAAGGCCAAAATTGTCGTTTCTTAAAGTTTGGGGATGTGATGCTTATGTCAAAAAGCTTTAGCCTGAAAAGATGGAACCCAAAGCGGAAAAGTGCATCTTCATAGGTTACCCAAAAGAGACAGTTGGGTACACCTTCTATCTCAAATCCGAGGGCAAAGTGTTTGTTGCTAAAAACAGAGCTTTTCTCGAGAAGGAGTTTCTCTCGAGAGAATTGACTGGGAGGAAGATAGAACTTGACGAGGTTGTCAAACCCCTCATCCCTCTGGATGGTGGCGCAGGGCAAGGGGAAACCTCTGTCGTTGCGACGCCGGTTGAGGAGGAAGTTAATGATGATGATCATGAAACTCCGGTTCAAGTTTCTGTCGAACCAGGTAGGTCGACGAGACCACGTGCTGCTCCAGAGTGGTACGGTAATCCCGTCTTATCAATCATGTTGTTAGACAACAATGAACCTGCAAATTATGAAGAAGCAATGGTGGGCCCAGATTCCAACAAATGGCTAGAAGCCATGAAGTCCGAGATAGGATCCATGTATGAGAACAAAGTGTGGACTTTGGAAGTACTGCCTGAGGGCCGCAAGGCTATTCAGAACAAATGGATTTTTAAGAGGAAGACGGACGCTGACGGCAATGTGACCGTTTATAAAGCTCGACTTGTGGCAAAGGGTTTTTCACAAGTTCAAGGAGTTGACTACGATGAGACATTCTCACCCGTAGCGATGCTTAAGTCCGTCAGAATCATGTTAGCAATAGCTGCATTTTTCGATTATGAAATCTGGCAGATGGATGTCAAAACGGCGTTCCTTAACGGTTTCCTTAAGGAAGAGTTGTATATGATGCAACCCGAAGGTTTTGTCGATCCTAAGAATGCTAACAAGGTGTGCAAGCTCCAGCGATCCATTTATGGACTGGTGCAAGCATCTCGGAGTTGGAACAAACGCTTTGATGAGGTGATCAAAGCATTTGGGTTTATACAAGTGGTTGGAGAATCTTGTATTTACAAGAAAGTGAGTGAGAGCTCTGTGGCGTTACTAATATTATATGTGGATGACATATTGCTGATTGGAAACAACATAGAGTTTTTGGAGAGCATAAAGGATTACTTGAATAAAAGTTTCTCTATGAAGGACCTAGGAGAAGCTGCTTACATTCTAGGCATCAAGATCTACAGGGATAGATCAAAACGCCTGATAGGACTTTCACAAAGCACATACCTTGATAAAGTTTTGAAGAGGTTCAAAATGGAACAGTCCAAGAAAGGGTTCTTGCCAGTTTTACAAGGTACGAGATTGAGTAAGACTCAGTGCCCAGCAACTGATAAAGATAGAGAGCATATGCGCTCCGTCCCCTATGCTTCAGCCATAGGTTCTATCATGTATGCAATGATGTGCACTAGACCGGACGTTAGCCTGGCCATAAGTATGGCAGGTAGGTTCCAGAGTAATCCAGGAGTGGATCACTGGACGGCGGTCAAGAATATCCTGAAGTACCTGAAAAGGACTAAGGAGATGTTTCTCATGTATGGAGGTGACGAAGAGCTCGCCGTAAAAGGTTACGTCGATGCAAGCTTTGACACAGATCCGGACAACTCTAAGTCGCAAACTGGATACGTATTTATTCTTAATGGGGGTGCGGTAAGCTGGTGCAGTTCCAAGCAGAGCGTCGTAGCAGATTCTACATGTGAAGCAGAGTACATGGCTGCCTCGGAGGCGGCTAAGGAGGGTGTCTGGATGAAGCAGTTCATGACGGATCTTGGAGTAGTGCCAAGCGCACTGAATCCAATAATCTTGTTCTGTGACAACACGGGTGCCATTGCCCTACCAAAGGAACCACGGTTTCACAAGAAGTCCAGACACATCAAACGACGCTTCAACCTCATCCGCGACTACGTCGAAGGGGAGGACGTAAATATATGCAAAGTGCACACGGATCTGAATGTGGCAGACCCGCTGACTAAACCTCTTCCACGGGCAAAGCATGATCAACACCAGAACTGTATGGGTGTTAGATTTATTACAATGTAATTCGCATGATGATGTGAGGGCTAGATTATTGACTCTAGTGCAAGTGGGAGGCTGTTGGAATTACGCCCTAGAGGCAATAATAAATATAGTTATTATTATAATTCCTGTATCAAGATAATCGTTTATTATCCATGCTATAATTATATTGAATGAAGACTTATATACATGTGTGGATACATAGACAAAACACTGTCCCTAGCAAGCCTCTAGTTGGCTAGCCAGTTGATCAACAATAGTCAGTGTCTTCTGATTATGAACAAGGTGTTGTTGCTTGATAACTGGATCACGTCATTAGGAGAATCACGTGATGGACTAGACCCAAACTAATAGACGTAGCATGTTGATCGTGTCATTTTATTGCTACTGTTTTCTGCGTGTCAAGTATTTGTTCCTATGACCATGAGATCATATAACTCACTAACACCGGAGGAATACTTTGTGTGTATCAAACGTCGCAACGTAACTGGGTGACTATAAAGATGCTCTACAGGTATCTCCGAAGGTGTTCGTTGAGTTAGTATGGATCGAGACTGGGATTTGTCACTCCGTGTGACGGAGAGGTATCTCGGGGCCCACTCGGTAATACAACATCACACAAGCCTTGCAAGCAATGTGACTTAGTGTAAGTTGCGGGATCTTGTATTACGGAACGAGTAAAGAGACTTGCCGGTAAACGAGATTGAAATAGGTATGCGGATACTGACGATCGAATCTCGGGCAAGTAACATACCGAAGGACAAAGGGAATGACATACGGGATTATATGAATCCTTGGCACTGAGGTTCAAACGATAAGATCTTCGTAGAATATGTAGGATCCAATATGGGCATCCAGGTCCCACTATTGGATATTGACCGAGGAGTCTCTCGGGTCATGTCTACATAGTTCTCGAACCCGCAGGGTCTGCACACTTAAGGTTCGATGTTGTTTTATGCGTATTTGAGTTATATGGTTGGTTACCGAATGTTGTTCGGAGTCCCGGATGAGATCACAGACGTCACGAGGGTTTCCGGAATGGTCCGGAAACAAAGATTGATATATACGATGACCTCATTTGATTACCGGAAGGTTTTCGGAGTTACCGGGAATGTACCGGGAATGATGAATGGGTTCCGGGAGTTCACTGGGGGGGCAACCCACCCCGGGGAAGCCCATAGGCATTGGGGGTGCCGCACCAGCCCTTAGTGGGCTGGTGGGACAGCCCAAAAGAGCCCTATGCGCATTGGAAGAAAAATCAAAGAGAAAAAAAAGAAGGAGGTGGGAAAGGGAAGAAGGACTCCACCTTCCAAACCAAGTAGGACTCGGTTTGGGGGGGGGGGGGAGACCTTCCCCCTTGGCTCGGCCGACCCCCTTGCGAGTCCTTGGACCCCAAGGCAAGGCTCCCCCTCTCCCTCCTATATATAGTGGGGTTTTAGGGCTGATTTGAGACAACTTTGCCACGGCAGCCCGACCACATATCTCCACGGTTTTACCTCTAGATCGTGTTTCTGCGGAGCTCGGGCGGAGCCCTGCTGAGACGAGATCATCACCAACCTCTGGAGCGCCGTCACGCTGCCGGAGAACTCTTCTACCTCTCCTTCTCTCTTGCTGGATCAAGAAGGCCGAGATCATCGTCGAGCTGTACGTGTGCTGAACGCGGAGGTTCCGTCCGTTCGGCACTAGATCGTGGGACTGGTCGCGGGATAGTTCGCGAGGCGGATCGAGGGACGTGAGGACGTTCCACTACATCAACCGCGTTCACTAACGCTTCTGCTGTACGGTCTACAAGGGTACGTAGATCACACATCCCCTCTCGTAGATGGACATCACCATGATAGGTCTTCGTGCGCGTAGGAAATTTTTTGTTTCCCATGCGACGTTCCCCAACACTGTGTGCGCTTGATGGCTATCGGGCATGGGAGAACCGTCCATGAGCCGGAACCATGCGTGGGGGGTGGCGAGGGAGACGAGCCACCGGATCCCGCCAGAGCCTCGCCAGCGACGAAGGTGAAGCCGAGCCCGAAACCCTAGCCACAGCTAAGGGCTCGCAGGAGACATCTAGCAAAGGATCTGGATGGATGGGAGGAAGGAACTGGGCAAGAGAGGTCGTTGCTGTGCCACCTGCCATCGGGACTCGTCGGAATCGGTCTGCATGGGTGGTGGAGGTGGTGGCGGCGGCGAGTAGCAGCGGGGGGAGAGAGCTCGCGAGAGAGGAGTCTTGCGTATGTTTCCCCTTGGGCACATTACATTTTTCTTTTGTCGCTTTTTGTTTTATCTCTCCTGTGAAAGTGAAAAAAGACAGGTGGACACGCCCAACGACTGGCCTGTGTTCCGCTCTTGGAGAGTGTAATTACACAAGACCAAAAAGGCCAAATTAATACAAGTTCACACATAAGGTTCATACACACTTATTCTCATAAAACAACATACAAGAGTTTCTAGCTAAAGCATTTAAATGCAACAACAAATGCGATCAAGATCGCAACTAAGGTAACAATTGATCCAACAACATAGTGAAACAAAGCCTCTTTATTAAGGGCATAATTTATAATCCTTCTAATCTTCAAGCGCATTGCATCCGTCTTGATCTTGTGATCATCGACGACTTCGGCAACATACAACTCCAATTTCATCTTCTCTTCTTGGATTCTTTTCAATTTTTCTTTCAAATACTCATTTTCTTTTTCAACTAAATTTAACTTCTTGACAAGAGGGTCGGATGCAATTTCGGCTTCACACACCTCCTAGACAAAAATATCTATGTCAACTTGATGGGCATAATTGTCATATTAACGAGACATGCAGCAAATAGTTATAAAAGAGAATATACCACATCCGAATCATAAACCGGACGAGGGCCAAAGGGGACGGATATCAAGACCATGACACTATGTATAACAAAATCATACAGGTAAGAAAACTATATAAATCATACAAAAATAAGATTTTTTTGGAATAAAAAGGATAAGAACAAGAGGATCACCAAGGTGGAGCCGGCGACGGGACGGTGCGGGCGATCGACGGTGGTTAGGACGGAGACGGGAAGGTAGTAAGTAAACCACACCTACACATATGCAAACTAAGAAGTTAATTTGAGCCCAGATTGCATATAAATCAAATAAACTCCCACATAATTACTCCCAAACTAAAACCCACAAATCACTATACTTATAGAGCATTGCACGAGCCGATCTAGGAATGAGAGATGAAAGGACAAAGTTGCTAACCTTTGTGAACAATTGGAAAAATGGGTGCCTCAAATCTTCACAAATCTTGGTGAAAATTGGAGGGTGAGCTCGAGCAAGGGGAAGAACAGAGGAGAGAGTGGAGAAAACACAGCAATGAGCACGGGCTAGACGAAGGGGTTTATATAGTAAACTCTTTAGTCCCGGTTTGTATAATGAACCAGGACTAAAGGTCCACATATAGCCCCGGTTTGTGATACAAATCGGGACTGAAGGTGCTAGTGGGGGCCCCAGCCTGACAGAACACTGCCACCACCCCTTTAGTCCCGGTTTGTGTCACAAACCAGGACTATAGGTCTAAATCGAACCGGGACTAATGATGCCCGAGCCCATCGACGGCTCCTAGCCATTGGAACCGGGAATAATGGTCATATTAGTCCCGGTTCAAAACCAAACCGGGACTGAAGGGTCAAACAAAAGGCCTGTTTTCTACAAGTGGAAGAAGACTGATGCGGATGGTGGCGTTCCCGTCATGGGTGGCGGTCGGCCGCATACCACGGGAAGTTGACGTGCACGGACAATGGAGTGGACAACGTCTCGCGGTGCTTCGGCACCAACGGGCGACATAGTGACGGCCACCGAGTCGGGCGATGGTGGAAATACCCAAGGCGGCATCATTGATCCCGTGCCGCGGCGCTACAATGTGAAGGGGCCACACAGCGGCGGAGCTAGGGTCATGTCAGCTGCGAGATGTCCTCGATGCGGCGACATGCACCGCGTGTCGTGGTGCGATGGCCCGAAGGTGCGACACAACGGTGGCGAGTGAGTCGATGCAACTACGGGGACGGCCTCGGGCGGGGGTGGATACCGCGGGTAACGCTCGCTATGGCCAAACAGGGAGACGAAGTTGATAAGCAAGGGGCGGTGCAACCGCAGAGAGAAGCACGGACGACAGTAGACCGCGAACCGCTACGCTATGGCCCTAGGGGCGACACAGTGCTAGTGCGCGGGTCGGTGCAGCCGCGGAGAGAACCACGGGGCGGCGACTCCGTGGCTCGATGGGGCAACGCAGTAGCAGTCGATGCTCAATCTTTGGAGGGATGCACTATACTTGGAGACGATCTTCACAGAATTTGCGGACGTGGGCCCAAGTGACTGGGTAGATCAATCATGCAACGAGGTTGGAGCAGAGCGGTGACCACGTGATCAATCTGGCTGCTCGCAAGGTCGGAATTTCCGGTTGGTGAATAGGTGGCGGAGCCACCGAGGCCTTGCGCGAACAACCAATGCGTGCACATGGCCCACGCCGGAGAGGTGCGTAGGCTACACATCACAACCCAAGCGGTCCACGCATCTTGTGCGGTGCATCGCCAGGGTCAACGCACAGATCACTAGTAGAAAAACTACTTTACTCCCGGTTTGTAAATGGACCGGCACTAATGTGACCATTAGTGCCGGTTCCAACGGCTAGGGGGCGGGCATCATTAGTCCCGGTTCGTGTTGAACCTCTAGTACCGGTTCGTGACACGAACCGGGAGTAAAAGGGTGGTGGTACACCCAAAATGCATCACTATTTTGTATCATAATTTGTCTCTATTCATTGATATATTTCACAATATGATGTTGTTCTTATAGTGTTTTGGCTTATTTTACATAGTTTACAACTTTTCGGTGCCGAAATAGCACATGTAGGATTCAGCGGAGAAAAGAGATGAACAGTTTCCATATCAGAACATCTCCAACTGAGCTGAAATTTACAGGGAAGAAGTTTTCGAACAAATCATGAAGACAGGCCGAAGAAGGGCCGGAGGGGGCCACCAGGCATCCAGGCGCCCTAGTGGCGTGGGTCCCCTCTAGGCCGCGCCAGGTGGCCGCCTGGGCGGGGGGTCCCACCTCCGATGCTCCCCTTTGGCTTATATGACCCTCGTGACCTAAAAATCCCGAGGAAAGAAGAGTTTCTAGAGTTCCGCCGCCGCTCCGCGGCGGAAACCTAAAGAGAATAAAAGACCTTTCCGGCAGGCAGATTCCGTCGGGGAGAACTCCTCCTGGAGGGGGAGATTGTCATCATCGTCACGGGCATCAGCGAGATCATCAGCACCATCATCTTCATCACCAGCACCATCTCCATCTTCACCCCATCTCACTTTATCATTGCAATCCAAGTTGCACCATGCACTATTCATCCCCTTTACTCTACCGGTGTTGATTACTCTTTTGTGGTGAATGCTATTGAGTTTTGTTGGAGAATTATTGTTATGACCAGATTGTTCATCATATTTTCATCCCCTATGATCATGATCTCTTTTATGTCTTGTGGGTAGTTCCTTTAGTTCTTGAGGACATGGGAGAAGTCTGGTTGATAGTAGTCATATGATGTTGAAGTAATATGTGTTGATTGATATTTAAGTTGTGGTGTTATTCTTCTAGTGGTGTTATGTGAACGTCGACTACATAACGCTTCGCCTTCTTAAGGACCTAGGGGAATGCATCGTGTATAAAGAATGCTTATGGTGGGTTGCCGGAGTGACAGAAACCTGAACCCGAGTTCGCATACTTTTGCACGAGGGAGTGTTGGATCCTAAAGTTTATTTCTATGGTTAGGCTTTGCCTTAATTTCTTTCTTGTATTTGCGGATGCTTGCAAGGGGTTTAACCATAAGAGTGTACTTGTCTTAGCCTAGACGGTGCACTAGTAAAGATCCACCCACATAACACTTATCAATACAGAACATAGTACTAGATGGAATATGGTGAAATCACTTGATTATCTCTCCCATTTGTCCTCAGGAACGCCTTAGCCTTTATAAGTTTAGTCCCCTGGCTTACCCTTTGTGTTCAAAAGGATTGGGCCACTTGCTGCACCTCAGCACCATTTACTTTCCCTGCATTTATTTCCTTGTTGCTTATACCAGAAAACCCATAAAAAGTTACCTTTCGGTGTTTGTAGTTATTCCTTGCTCAAGATCTCTTGTCAGTACCTTCTTCTCCTTGTTGGGTTCAACACTCTGATAACCCACAAGTATAGGGGATCACAACAGTTTTCGAGGGTAGAGTATTCAACCCAAATTTATTGATTCGACTCAAAGGGAAGCCAAAGAATATTCTCAAGTATTAGCAGTTGAGTTGTAAATTCAACCACACCTGAAAGATTTAGTATCTGCAGCAAAGTATCAGTAGCAAAGTAGTATCATAGCAGCAGTAGCAACAAAGTAACAGTAGCAGCAAAGTGACAGCAGTAGCAGCAAAGTAACAACAGTAGCAACACAGTAACAGTAGCAGCAGTGACAGCAGTAGCAGAAAGTAACGTAGCAAGGACCAGTAGGAAAAACTCGTAGGCATTGGATCGGTGATGGATGATTATGTCGGATGCTATTCATCATGTAACAGTTATAACACAAGAGATAAGTAACTAGCTCCAGTTCATCAATCTAATGTAGGCATGTATTCCGTATGTAGTCATACGTGCTTAGGGAAAAGAACTTGCATGACATCTATTGTCCATCCCTCCCGTGGCAGCAGGGTCCTAATGGAAACTACGGGATATTAAGGTTCTCCTTTTAATAAATAACCGGACCAACACATTAACACTTGGTGAATACATGAACTCCTCATACTATGGTCATCTCCGAGAGTGGTTCCGGCTATTGTCACTCCGGGGTTGCCGGGTCATAACACATAGTAGGTGACTACAACTTGCAAGATAGGATCAAGAACACACATATATTGGCGACAACATAATAGGTTCAGATCTGAAATCATGGCGCTTGGGCCCTAGTGACAAGCATTAAGCATGGCAAAGTAGTAGCAACATCAATCTCAGAACATAGTGGATACTAGGGGTCAATCCCCGTCAAAACTAACTCGATTACATGATAGATCTCATCCAACCCACCACCGTCCATCAAGCCTACGATGAGATTACTCATGAAAGGTGTAGAGCATCATGGAATTGGCGATGAAGGAAGGTTGGTGATGACGATGGCGACGATCTCCCCCCTGAGCCCAGAACGGACTCCAGATCCGCCATCGAGATGAAGAACAGGAGGTGGCGGCGCCTCCGTATCGTAAAACGCGATGAACTCTTCTCCTTGATTTTTTTCCGGACGAAACGGACTAGATAGAGCTGGATTTGGAGGCGGTGGAGCGTTGTGGGCCCCACAAGCCTGCCAGGCGCGACCAGGGGGGACGCGCCTAGTGGGCTTGTGGGATCACAACTCCACTTCCTCCACTGGTTCTTGCGCCAGTATTTTTCATATATTCCACCAAAATTCTCCGTAAATTTTCAGGTCATTCCAAGAACTTCTATTTCTGTGCAAAAACAACACCATGGCAATTCTGCTGAAAACAGCGTTAGTCCGGGTTAGTTCCATTCAAATCATGCAAATTAGAGTCCCAAAGAAGGGCAAAAGAGTTCGGAAAAGTAGATACGACCGAGATGTATCAACTCCCCCAAGCTTAAAACCTTGCTTGTCCTTAAGCAATTCAGTTGACAAACTGAAAGAGACAAAAGAAAAACTTTCATGAACTCTATTTGATCTTGTTGTTGCAACTATGTCTAACTCATAACCAGAATTTCAGCAAGATCACAAGCTAACCACATAAGCAAATGACATCTAGGTCTCACGGTAAAATCATATCAATGGCATAATCAACTAGCGAGCAAATAATAATAAGTCTCAAACGTCAACACTTCAATCAAAACAACATGAAGCAGTACGGACATATGGTATCTCGCTAGCTCTTTCTGAGACCGCAAAACATAAATGCAGAGCACCTTCAAAGACCAAGGGCTGACACATTGTAATTCATGGCAAATAAGATCCAATCATAGTCATACTCAACACAGTTAAAAGCAAAGCATAAAAATGACAGAGGTGCTCTCTAATTGGTGATTTTACAAGAGGAGGATGACTCAACAGGAACATAAATAGATAGGCCCTTCGCAGAGGGAAGCACTGATTTGCAGAGGTGCCAGAGCTCAAGCTTTGAAAACAGAGGTAATAATTTTGGGTGGCATGCTTTCATTGTCAACGCAATGACTAAGAGTTCTCACCATCTTCCATGCTACACATGCTATAGGCGGTTCTCGAACAGAAAAGTAAAGTTTTGACTCCCCCACCACCAATCAATCACACTCCATGACTAGCCGAATACTCGGGTGCCGTCCATACCAACATCAATCCAGGGGGAGTTTTGTTTGCAATTATCTTTTCGATTTGAGCATGGAACTAGGCATTCCAATTACCGGCCCCTTTCTCGTGAGTGATAGTGAATAAACACATATCGAGGATAACACGCCTAGCATGGAAGATACTGATAGCCCCCTGTCATCTTGAAGGTTTAGAGAGTGGCACATGCAAATTTACTTGGAACGGTAGGTAGATACCGCACATAGGTAGGTATGGTGGACTCATATGGAACAACTTTGGTTTTATGGAAGTGGACGCACAAGTAGTATTCCCGGTTAGCACAAGTGAAGGCTAGCAAAAGACTAGGAAGCGACCAACTAGAGAGCGACAACAGTCATCAAAATGCATTGAGATTAACCAACATTGAATGCAAGCATGAGTAGGAAATAAGTCACCATGAACATGAATATCATAGAGGCTATGTTGATTTTGTTTCAACTACATGCGTGAACATGCGCCAACTCAAGCCACTTGAATCATTCAAAGGAGGATACCATACTATCATACTGCATCATAGTCATGTCAACATTCATGTGGGCATCCAAGACAAACCATCATAAGCTCCTAGCTAAGTAAGCATGTCATCAACAACTATGATCTCTAAGTTGTCATTGCAAACATGTTTTTTCTCACAACAAAGCTGAATCAGGAATGATGAGCTAGTCATATTTACAAAAATAAAATAGATCGAGTTCATACCAGCTTTTCCAGGCTCAGTCACTTCATCATATATCGTCATTATTGCCTTTCACTTGCACGACCGAACGATGTGAACAATAATAAGAGTGCTCGTGCATTGGACTAAGCTGGAATCTGCAAGCAAACAGAAAGGAGAAGACAAAGTAATATGGCTCTTTAACAGATAAACAGATATGCATGCGAGAGCCACTAAACATTGTAACCATGGTCTTCTACCTTGACCCAAAGAAAAAGAAAACTATTTACACGGGAAAGCTCCCAACAAGCAAAAGAAGAATAAGAAAATCTTTTTGGGTTTTCTCAAACTAGACAGAAACACGAAAAGAAAACGAGAAAAAGAAATAAACTAGCATGGATGATACAGTGGCAAAGTGTGAACACCGACAAACAAAGTGAAAGCATAAGCAAGAATATAAAGTCGATGAGAAACACGTACTCCCCCAAGCTTAGGCTTTTGTCCTAAGTTGGTCTACTCCCATGGAGGGAATAACCAGCTCCGGGGTACTCCGGAGTGGACTAACGATCCCACTACTGTGTGAGCTCCTCTGGCTCCCACTAATAAACTGGCGTCTAGTACTCGACTGGTGGCTCGGGGCACGGGCACCTGTGGTTGGGCTAAGCCCCAATATGCGTAGATGTCCGAGGGCATAATAATGTACCTGCCTGCATGAAGATTGAACAAAGAAGGAGCAGGCAAAGTAATAGTCTCACGAGTACCCTGACTAAATACCAGGTTATAAATCATCCTTCTATTTATATCTCTATCAAGAAAGTCATGGCGAACCATGCTATCGTAATCTAGATATCTCTCAGGAAGAAGATTCTCTTCTTCCTCGTCCAGTCTAATAGGTATCTCAAAATGTCTAGCAAGACGAGTAGCATAGATACCTCCATAGACAACGCCTTTAGAATGGTTTGTGTTCAACCGTTGAGCTACTATAGCGTCCAAGCTATAAGTTTTATCATTATAAAGGGCTTCACGCAAGACCACAAGATCTGGGGAACTAAGGGATCCAGCTTTCCCATGGCCAATCAAACATTTTCCCACAAATAATGAGAAGTACCGAAGCACGGAAAAATGTATGCTAGCAGCTCTAGCGCAAGACACTCCTCTCTCCTCTCCTAGATCAATAGTATCGATGAAAGCTTCCAAGTCCCGTGGACGAGGTTCATGAATATCCCCAAAGTAAGGTAATTTGCAAACATTGCAAAAATCCTGGAGTGACATGTGCTGGGGGATATCATAAAGTTTGGACTCAACCATTGGAGGATTCTTCCTCGGAGATAGAATTTAAAGCTTTGTACGAAGATATTTGTGAGGAGGAGGTATTGCGGACACTTATCTTTAACGAAGGTGGTAAGGCCTGCGTTCTCCACCAAGTAATAAAAGTCCTCATAAAGTCTGGTGGCGCGTAAGAACACATCGCTTGGCCACTCGCACGCTCGAACTTTTGCAACTCGAGGGACCGGATACTTGGGCTTCTTCTCACTTCCATCATTCTTGGGATCACGACTTGAAGAGCCTCTTAAGAACCTCCTCATCTTTCCCTTTCCTATCTCTGAAAATTTCTGAAATTTTAGTGATTCTAAGGAAAAGTGAATAAGGCTCAACGAAACTCATATCAACTACTCCGACAAATCCTAGAGGCCATATTACGCATCAAAACTACTTGGGACCAGCTAAAATTAGCATGCAAAGCTCAAGAACATGGTCACCAAGGCAGCAAAAATACGCGAAGTATAAGGCACTAGAGCAAAAACTAATTGGACCAATGCATGAGTCACTTACCAAGGAGTAATTTCCCCAAAACAGTTCAGAGAATGGTGCTTCGAGCAAGGAGATCGAAAATCCCAGCAAGAAGAGCAAGAACACGGGTTTGAGCTGCGAAACGATTTTTTCTGGAGGTAGGAGAAGCATATGAGAGCTAGAATGAGTGGAGGGGGTGCACGTGGGCCCCACAAGTCTGGTAGGCGCGACCAGGGGGGGTGCCCGCACCTCCAGGGCTTGTGGCCCACTAGTGCAGCCCCCAGACTAGCTCTTCGTCTCAGTATTTTTCAAAAATTCTAGAAAAAATCATACTTGATTTTCAGGACGTTCGGAGAACTTTTATTTCCGGGGTACTTTTCTACGGGACGCTAAAACAGAAAAAAGGGAAAACTAAACTAAACCTATCATTTTTCTTCTAAGCAACCGAAGGTGAAGCTTGGAACAAAGGTTTGTGACTCCTCAATTCATCCATCTCATGGTCATCGAAAGAAATCCGTCAATGAGGTTGATCAAGTCTCCTTGACAAACTTTTTCGAATCGCAAAAGAGAACGGAGAATTTTCGAATAGCCACTAGGTTACCTTAATGGGGATGTGTATCTCCCCAACAAGCAAATCATACTTCATCTTAACAGGAGGTATAGGGCATTCAAAGCTCCCAATAAGAATCGATGAAGTTTTTTCGATAGCATTGATGCAATGTACTCGATATTGTTTCTTCGGAAAGTGCACCGTATGCTCATTACCATTGACATGGAAAGTGACATTGCCTTTGTTGGAATCTATAACAGCCCCTGAAGTGTTTAAAAAGGGTCTTCCGAGGATGACCGCCATGGCATCGTCCTCAGGAATATCCAAGATAACAAAGTCTGTTAAGATAGTAACGTTGGCAACCACAACAGGCACATCCTCGCAAATGCCTATAGGGAAAGTAGTTGATTTGTCGGCCATTTGCATAGAGATTTTAGTGGGTGTCAACTTATCCAGTTCAAGCCTACGATAAAGAGAGAGAGGCATAACACTAACACCGGCTCCAAGGTCGCATAAAGCAGTTCTAACGTAGTTGCCTTTAATGGAGCAAGGTATAGTGGGCACTCCGGGATCACCTAGTTTCTTGGGAGTTCCACCCTTGAAGGTGTAATTAGCAAGCAGGGTGGAAATCTCAACCTCAGGTATCCTCCTCTTCTTAGTCACAATATCCTTCATGTACTTAGCATACAGAGACATTTTGAGCATATCTGTCAAACACATTTGCAGAAAGACAGGTCTAATCATTTCAACAAATCTCTCAAAATCCTCATCATCCTTTTTCTTGGATGGTTTGGGAAGAAAGGGCATGGGTTTCTGAACCCATGGTTCCCTTTCTTTACCATGCTTCCTAGCAATGAAATCGTTCCTATCATATCTCTTATTCTTAGGCTGTGGGTTATCAAGATCAACAGGTTCAATCTCCACATCCTTATCGTTCCTAGGTTGAGCATCAACATGAACATCACTATTATCATTAGGCTCATGTTCATCACCAGATTGTGTTTCGGCATCAGAAACAGAGGCATCGTTTGGACTCTCAGGTGTATCAGCATCTGGGTTGCTAGCATGCAGGTTCCTATCATTTTTCTTCTTCTTCTTTCTAGGATGACTAGGTGCATCAGTGCTAACTCCTTGAGAATCTTGTTCAATTCTCTTAGGATGACCCTCAGGATACAAAGGTTCCTGAGTCATTCTACCGCCTCTACTAACGACTCTGACAGAATTGTCATTCAACTCCTTGAGCAAGTCATTCTGAGCCTTAAGTACTTGTTCTACTTGAGTAGTAACCATAGAGGCATGTTTACTCAGGAGCTTAAGATCATTGACATTTCTGTCCACACAAGCACTTAAATGACTAAGCATATGAGCATTCTGTTCCAATTCTCTGCTAACATAATCATTGAAACTCTGTTGTTTGGCAACAAAGTTATCAAATTCATCCAGGCACAAGCTAGCAGGTTTATCAAAAGGAATATCAATCTCATCAAACCTACGCAGAGAATCTACTTCTACTACCTTTATCGGGTTATCAATACCATGGATCTCTTTGATAGGTGGTAGATTTTTGACATCTTCAGATTTAATGCCTTTCTCTTTCATAGATCTCTTAGCTTCTTGCATATCTTCAAGACTGAGGAATAGAATACCTCTTTTCTTTGGAGTTAGCTTAGGAGGTGGTTCGGGAATAGTCCAAGCGTTCTTATTGCACAAGATATTATTCAATAGGATCTCAGCTTGTTCTACAGTTCGTTCCCTAGAAAAACAACCGACACAACTATCTAGGTGGTCTCTATAAGCATCGGTAAGTCCATTATAGAATATATCAAGTATTTCATTCTTCTCAAGAGGGTGATCAGGCAAAGCATTCAGTAGCTGGACGAGCCTCCCTCAAGCTTGTGGGAGACTTTCTTCTCCAGCATGAGCAAAGTTGTATATTCCCTGCAAGGCAGCTTGGTTCTTATGGGCAGGGAAATATTTTTCAGAGAAGTAGTAGACCATATCCTGGGGGCTACACACACAACCAGG
Source organism: Hordeum vulgare subsp. vulgare (assembly GCF_904849725.1). Lineage (NCBI taxonomy): Eukaryota > Viridiplantae > Streptophyta > Magnoliopsida > Poales > Poaceae > Hordeum > Hordeum vulgare. The sequence goes on along the minus strand of NC_058520.1, from coordinate 584,737,593 downwards.
AGCAAGAGAAGTGAACCAAGTCTTAGTATCATCCTTTAGCGAGAAAGGAAACAACTTGAGGATATAGTAGTGGCAGATCTTTTCCTCACTCGTGAATAGGGTGGCTATATCGTGCAGTTTGGTAAGACGGGCTACAACCGTTTCAGACTCATAACCGTGAAAAGGATCAGATTCTACCAGAGTGATTAACTCAGGGTCGACAGAGAATTCGTAATCCTTATCGGTCACAAAGATAGGCGAAGTAGCAAACTTCGGGTCATATTTCATCCTAGCGTTTAGAGATTTTTCTTTCCACTTGAGTAGTAAGTTCTCAACATCATAGCTATCCTTACAAGCAAGAAAGTCCTCGGCTATCTCTCCCTCCATAACATAACACTCAGGCACATCAGGCAATTCATGTCTAGGAGAGCTAGTTCTAGCAGGCAAAATAGCAGGTTCTACTTCAATAGTATCAGAAGTTTCAGAAGTATCATCACATCTAGCAGCAACTCTAGCAATTTGTGCATCAAGGAATGCACCTTGTGGCAAAGCAGTATCAAGCATAGAATCATCATAAGCATCATGGGCAGCAGAAGTAGCATCATCAAGCACAGGCGACATATCAAGATTTCTAGCAGGAGGTGGTGTCGCAAACTTACTCATAACTGAAGGTGAATCAAGTGCAGAGCTAGATGGCAGTTCCTTACCTGTCCTCGTAGTTGAGGGCAAGACTTTAGTTCTTGAATCTATCGGATTCCTCATAGTGACCAGCAGACGTAAATCCCAAGTGACTCAGAGAATATAGTTGTGCCTCCCCGGCAACAGCGCCAGAAAAAGGTCTTGATAACCCACAAGTATAGGGGATCGCAACAGTTTTCGAGGGTAGAGTATTCAATCCAAATTTATTGATTCGACTCAAGGGGAAGCCAAAGAATATTCTCAAGTATTAGTAGTTGAGTTGTCAATTCAACCACACCTGAAAGATTTAGTATCTGCAGCAAAGTAGTATGATAGCAGCAGTAGCAACAGAGTAACAGGCAACAAAGTGACAACAGTAGCAGCAAAGTAACAGCAGTAGCAACAGAGTAACAGTAGCAGCAGTGACACCAGTAGCGGCAAAGTAACGTAGCAAGGACTAGTAGGAAAAACTCGTAGGCATTAATGGATGATTATGCCGGATGCTATTCATCATGTAACAGTTATAACACAGAGAGATAAGTAACTAGCTCCAGTTCGTCAATCTAATGTAGGCATGTATTCCGTATGTAGTCATAAGTGCTTAGGGAAAAGAACTTGCATGACATCTATTGTCCATCCCTCCCGTGGCAGCGGGGTCCTAATGGAAACTACAGGATATTGAGGTTCTCCTTTTAATAAAGAACCGGACCAACGCATTAACACTTGGTGAATACATGAACTCCTCATACTATGGTCATCTCCGGGAGTGATTTCGGCTATTATCACTCCGGGGTTGCCGGGTCATAACACATAGTAGGTGACTACAACTTGCAAGATAGGATCAAGAACACACATATATTGGCGACAATATAATAGGTTCAGATCTGAAATCATGACACTTGGGCCCTAGTGACAAGCATTAAGCATGGCAAAGTAGTAGCAACATCAATCTCAGAACATAGTGGATACTAGGGATCAATCCCCGTCAAAACTAACTCGATTACATGATAGATCTCATCCAACCCATCACCGGCCAGCAAGCCTACGATGAGATTACTCACGAACGGTGAAGAGCATCATGGAATTGGCGATGAAGGAAGGTTGGTGATGACGACGGCGACGATCTCCCGTCTCCGGAGCCCAGAACGGACTCCAGATCTGCCCTCCAGATGAAGAACAGGAGGTGGCGGCGCCTCCGTATGGTAAAATGCGATGAACTCTTCTCCTTGAATTTTTTTCCGGACGAAACGGACTAAATAGAGCTGGATTTGGAGGCGGTGGAGCGTTGTGGGCCCCACAAGCTTGCCATGCGCAACGAGGGGGCGGCCCGCGCCTGGTGGGCTTGTGGGCTCAAAGCTCCAGTTCCTCCGCTGATTTTTGCGCTAGTATTTTTCATATATTCCACAAAAATTCTCCGTAAATTTTCAGGTCATTCCAAGAACTTCTATTTTTGCGCAAAAACAACACCATGGCAATTCTGTTGAAAACATCATTTGTTCGGGTTAGTTCCATTCAAATCATGCAAATTAGAGTCCAAAACAAGGGCAAAAGAGTTCGGAAAAGTAGATACGACGGAGACGTATCACACTCTTACTTATCGAAAAGGCTACAATAGATCCCCTCAACTTGTGGGTCATTAAGACCATTTTCTGGCGCCGTTGGGGGGGGGAGTGTAGCGCTATTAGTAAGGAAACCTTTACACTGTACATGCTGTTTTTATTTTGATGTTTCCGCTTTTTGTCCCTATGGACAACTCCGCTCTTGGTTTGTTGCTTGTGGGGAACCGCCCCACCGTTATTGTGGTGGAGAAGCTTCCCCCACCTATGGAAATAATGCCGTTTAAAATACCAACTGGTATTATTGATTGTGTCTTGGCTAATCGATATGCAGGAGATAGACATCCAGGCGAACACTTGCTATATCTTACACAACTATGCTCCTTATTTAAGCATGCAGGTATATCAATAGATATTTTTATGAGAAATCTATTCTCTGTATCATTAAAAGATAAGGATTTGGATTGGTATAGGCTTCTTGATAACTCTCATTTGCTAAATTGGCAAGATCTTATGCCTCTCTTTTATGCAAAGTTTTATCCTCTTCATGAAATACATCGAGATAGGAACTATATTTATAGCTTTTGGTCTCGTGATGGACAAAGGATCGCTCAAGCTTGGGGGAGATTGAAGTCCCTAATGCTCAAATGTCCCAATCATGAGCTCCCCAAGGAAATTATTCTTACAAATCTTTATGCAAGGCTTTCTCATCAAGATAAAGAGATGCCTGATGCCTCCTCTCTAGTGGGGCATTCTACTACAAAAGCACTGAAGCTAGGGTGGATATCATTGAAAGGATCCATAAGAACACTGAAGATTGGGAGATTGATAAAGTTATTGAACTTGTTATAAATTATGAGCATGATTACATTGAGAGCTATGTGAAAACTGATTACTTCAATACCTTTTGTGCTAAGATTGGTCTTGATTCCCATCTTCTAATTGATTTTTGCAAAGACTTTGCCTCTCATATTGATTCCTCTAAGAAGAAGGAGGATCAGCACCAGAAACCTTTTAAGGAATTACCTGTTGATATCAATGTTGCTGACCCTGTATTGCCTGCAGTTTTATATGAAAAGCCACCTTTCCCCACAAGGATGAGGGAGCATTCTTTTGCCACAGGCATACTGAAGTGAAAGAACGACTGATGAGCATGAGGACCTGATTAAGGTCAATCCTCAAGTTGCATTAGTCAAGGATCTTGTTACTAGTAATATTGAGGATTCCAATATAAATTTTTGTGCTGTTTCTACTAACCTTGTTACAACCAAGAATAAAGGCCCAATTTCAGGTACTCTAGTTGTATCTGTTAAAATAGGAGATCATAATTATTACGGGCTATGTGATTTGGGATCCAATGCTAGTGTTATTCCTTTTCACTTTATCAAGAGATCATGAATGAGATTCTACCATGTGAAATTGAAGACGTTGATGTTACTATTCATCTTGCAAACGAAGAAACTATCTCTCTTATTGGAATTGTGTGAGATGTTGAAGTCCTATGTGGAAAGGTAAAATATCCTACCCACTTTCTAGTACTCGGTTCAGTGCAAGATAGTTTTTGCCCTATTATCTTTGGTAGGCCTTTTCTCAAAACTTGTGGAGCTATTATAGATTGCAGGAAAGGAAAAGTATCTGTTGAATTTAATGGTGAGCCATATGAATTTAACTTTTCTAAATTATCGAAGCAAACTCGTGGTACTAATTTGCCAGTAATGATAAAGTTATTGAAGAGATTGCTTCTACTGCTATTCCTCCTAACGATCCTTTGCAGCAATTTATGGAGGACCACAAGAATGATATGCATATGCAGGAAATGAATGAGCTAGACGACATATTCTTGAGACAACCTGCTATCCTGAAGCACAACCTTCCGGTTGAGCCTTTGGGAATTCTGTAGAAACCAAAAGAAGACCCGGTGTTTGATCTTAAACCTCTTCCCAATACGCTCAAGTATGCTTATTTAGATGAAAATAAACTATATCATGTTATTATCAATGCTAACTTTTCAGGATATGAAGAGGAGAGATTATTAGAAGTCCTTCGTAAACACCGAGGCGCTATTGGCTATACCCTTGATGATCTTAAGGGGATTAGTCTATCTATTTGTCAGCATACTATCAATCTTGAGCCTAATACTAAACCGGTTGTTGATCATCAATGACGGTTGAACCCGAAGATGAAGGATGTTGTGAGGACCGAAAAATCCTCAAGCTTCTAGCCGCAAGTATTATCTACCCTATAGCTGATAGTAAGTGGGTAAGTCTGGTACATTGTGTTCCCAAGAAAGGAGGTACGACTGTGGTTCCTAATGATAAGAATGAACTAATACCTCAAAGAATTATTATTGGATATAGAATGTGTATTGATTACAGGAAGCTGAACAAAGCAACCAGGAAGGACCACTACCCGCTACTGTTCATCGACCAAATGCTTGAAAGGTTATCCAAAAACACTCACTTTTGCTATCTTGATGGGTATTCTGGCTTCTCTCAAATTCATGTTAACACTGCCGATCAAGAGAAGACAACTTTTACTTGTCCCTTTGGTACTTATGCTTATAGACGTATGCCTTTTGGTTTATGCAATGCTCCTGCTACTTTTCAAAGGTGTATGTTTGCTATCTTTCATGATTTGTTTGAGGAAATTGTGGAGGTTTTCATGGATGATTTCTCCGTCTATGGAACCTCTTTTGACCATTGTCTCCACAACCTTAATAAAGTTTTGCAGAGATGTGAGGAGACAAACTTGGTACTCAACTGGGAGAAGTGCCACTTCGTGGTCAATGAGGGAATTGTTCTTGGCCACAAGATTTCTGAAAAGGGAATCGAGGTGGACAGGGCAAAGGTCGAAGAAATCGAGAGGATGCCTTATCCGAAGGACATCAGAGGTATTCGTAGTTTCCTCGGTCATGCTGGTTTCTATAGAAGATTTATTAAAGACTTTTCCAAGACTTCGAAACCCCTCACTAATCTTCTCCAGAAGGATATTCCTTTTGTGTTTGATGAAGATTGTAAGCAAGCCTTCGGAGTCCTTCAGAAATCTTTGATAACCGCCCCTATAGTCCAACCACCTAATTGGAATTTGCCTTTTGAAATCATGTGTGATGCTAGTGATTTTGCTGTTGGAGCTGTGTTAGGACAAAGGGTTGATAAGAAATTGAATGTTACACATCATGCTAGCAAAACCCTTGATAGTGCTCAAAAGAATTATGCTACTACTGAGAAAGAGTTTTTAGCGGTAGTTTTTGCTTGTGATAAGTTTAGGCCTTACATTGTTGATTCCAAAGTCATCATTCATACTGATCATGTTGTTATTAAGTATCTTATGGAAAAGAAGGATGTGAAACCAAGTCTTATCAGATGGGTCCTTCTTCTTCAAGAATTTGATTTGCAAATTGTTGATAGGAAGGGAGCAGACAACCCTGTAGCCGACAACCTTTCCAGGATGGAGGACATACCACATGATCCTATTCCGGCCAACGATAGTTTTCCTGATGAACAATTAGCTGTTTTGAGGGTACAATCTAATTACGTTCCATGGTTTGTAGATTATGCTAACTTTAGTGTTGCAAAGTTATTGCCTCCAGGTTTAACATTCCAGCAAAGGAAGAAATTCTTCCATGACTTGAGGTATTACTTTTGGGATGACCCACATCTTTGTAGAGAAGGTGTGGATTGGATCGCGAGGAGATGCATACGAGAGCATGAGCAGAATGATATCTTGAGACAATGTCATAATAGTCCTTATGGAGGACATCATGCGGGTGAGAGGACCGCACACAAGGTTCTCCAGTCAGGTTTTTATTGGCCTACTCTCTTTAAAGACGCTAGAAATTATGTTTTATCTTGTGATAACTGTCAGAGAGTTGGTAATAGTAGTAGGAGAAATGAGATGCCTATGAATTATTCTCTAGTCATTGAGCCTTTTGATTGCTGGGGTTTTGATTTTATGGGTCCTTTTCCTCCTTCACACAAGTACACTCACATCTTAGTGGTTGTTGATTATGTGACCAAGTGGGTTGAAGCAATCCCCACTGAAAGTGCCGATCACAAGACATCTTTGAAAATGCTCAAGGATGTAATCTTCCCTAGGTTTGGTGTACCTAGGTACCTCATGACCGACGGAGGATCATATTTTACACATGGTGCTTTTAGAAAATCTCTAGCCAAATATGATGTTAATCATAGAATTGCTTCACCTTACCACCCTCAAACAAGTTGGAAAGTTGAGCTCACAAATAGAGAGTTCAAGTTGATCTTGTAAAAGGCAGTGAATAGTTCTAGAAAGGACTGGTCCAAAAAGTTAGGAGATGCCTTGTGGGCGTATAGAACTGCTTACAAAAATCCAACGGGAATGTCTCCGTATAAGATGGTCTATGGCAAGGCATGCCATTTACCTTTAAAGTTAGAGCACAGAGCTATCTGGGCTGTTAGAGAGCTTAATGATGACCCAAAGCTTGCTGGTGAAAAGTGCCTCATGAACTTGACTTCTCTAGATGAGTGGAGAAGTGAAGCTTACGAGAGCGCAAAAATGTTCAAAGAAACGGTAAACAAGTGGCATGGCAAGAGAATTTTGAAACGTGAATGAAATATTGGTGATAAAGTTTTGTTGTATATATCTCGTTTCAAGTTTTCTCTAGGTAAATTACTTTCCAAATGGGAAGGACCATACAATATAGAAGAAGTCTACCACTCTGGTGCAATCAAGATTAACAATTTTGAAGGCACCAAACCACAAGTTGTGAATGGGCAAAGACTCAAGCATTACATGGCAGGAGACCCCATCAATGTAGAGGTGGATGTGATACAGATAGCTACTAATGAAGAACATATTGCAATACTGTGACAGACACCAGCAAAATCAGAATAAGAATAGGTGTGTAATACGGTAAGGAAACTTTGCGAACATCAATAAAAGTTCTGTATTATGTGTTTTTGCAAAATTAGGAAAATTTCGAGCCAAAGTGGAGCCATAAAGGAGCTCCCGGGGCTCCAGGTGACCTGGTGGCGCGGCCTGCCTCCTGGCCATGCAGGGAGGCCGCCTGGGCCACCAGGAGTCCGTCTCCGACCCCACTTTGGCTTGTTACCTTCCTTTCGGTGCAGAAATTTTTGCTATATATTTTCCCAGATCGTGCCGGTTTTGTATCTTGCAATTCCTTGTATTTTCTCTTTTGATCTTTTTCTGCCAAGCTAAGAAGCTATTATTCGAGATGTCTTCTTGCGACTCAAGCGGGGAAGACTACACGGGTAGTCGTCTCCGCCGTGTCTAGCAAGATATCAATCAAGGGAAGGTCACCGGATGGGCTACTAATGAAGAAATTGCCGCAAGACAAGCATAGATGGAGCGCTCCGTGAGAGAGGGAGTCAAGATGGTCACCATCCAGCAAGAAGGAGATCCTTCATCACGAGGATCCAACTCCGACAACCCCATCCTCGTGGGGTTTATTAACCCTCAACATGATCATTCTCTAAACCTTTCAGGAATTATCCCTCCACTAGAAGCTCCACATGTGTCATCTGCTATATCTGAAGCTCACAGAATAACTAACCAATCCTGTGAAGACTTCCGTGTGCTTAAAGTACAGGTGGCCATATTTGAAGCTGGAAACCAAACCCTTCGGTGCATAATAGCGGACTTGAAGAACAACAAGTAGGATGAAGAGTGAAACCTTCATGGGTAATATCATCTATGATTGAAGAAAAATCGCTCAAGATAGATGATTTGGCTAGGAACGTTGATAGAATTTCTCTTGAGATTGATTCTTTGAAAATTAGATCTATTCCACCCAAAGATGATATTAATGAGTCTTTAAAAGCTATGAGAATTTCTAATGATGAGTGTAAGGAATGAACCGCTAGAATACGTGCTAAGCGCGAATGGCTTGAAAAAGTGTTTTCTCGTGATAATATTGATGAAGATCTAAAAGTGGTTGGTGTGACACCTATTGAATATTTGTTTTCTAGCATTAATCTTGAAAAATATGGGACTCGAGATGAGTCAACTTTAGTTAAGGGGCATCCATATGATTCCGAGTTCATAGATCTTAATGATAAGATTGATAAAAGTGGGATGGAAGAGGTCAAAACTTTAAACAACAATGAGCCCACTCTTTTGGATTTCAAGGATTTTAATTATGATAGTTTCTCTTTGATTGATTGTGTTTTTCAATCCATGTTGAATTCTCCGCATGCTTATAGTCAAAATAGAGCTTTTATAAACATATTTTGGATGCCATGATGAAATCTTTTGAAGAAAAACTTGAGTTGGAAGTTTATATACCTAGAAAGCTTTCTGATGAGTGGGAACCTACTATTAATATTAAAATTAAAGATTATGAGTGCCATGCTTTGTGTGATTTGGGTGCTAGCGTTTCCACAATTCTAAAAACTTTATGTGATGTGCTAGGATTTCGTGAATTTGATGATTGTTCTTTAAATTTGCATCTAGCGGATTCTACAATTAAGAAACCTGCGAGAAGGATTAATGATGTTCTTATTGTTGCAAATAGGAACTATGTGCCAGTAGATTTCATTGTTCTTGATATAGCATGCAATCCTACATGTCCTATTATTCTTGGTATACCCTTCCTTAGAACGGTTGGTGCAATTATTGACATGAAAGAAGGTAATATTAGATTCCAATTTCCATTGAGGAAAGGCATGGAGCAGTTTCCTAGAAAGAAAATAACATTACCTCATGAATCTATTATGAGAGCTACCTATGGATTGCATGCCAAATATGACACTACCTAGATCTATTGCATTATGCCTAGCTAGGGGCATTAAACAAAGTGCTTGTTGGGAGGCAACCCAATTTTATTTGTTTTGCTTTTGTTTTTTCTTCTGTTTTGGAGTGCTGCACACATTATTACCTCTGTAATAATTGTGTTTTCTTGTTTTAGTTAGTGTTTGAGCAAAGTAAGACCTTTGGGATGGTCTACGGTGTTTGCAAGTTGATTTTGCTGAAAAACATAAACTTTCGCTCTTAGTCCAGGAATTTTATAAGTTCAATGGAACGTTATTTTGATCTTATTTTTTTTACAGAAGATTGGCTTACAAATTGGGCAGATTTATTTAAGTTTTCATAATTTTTAGAGTTACAGAAGTATTTGAAGTAAATAGATTGGTACAGACTGTTCTGTTTTTGACAGATTCTGTTTTCTTTGTGTTGTTTGCTTATTTTGATGAATCTATGGGTTGTATCGGGGGGTATGAACCATGGAGAAGTTGGAATACAGTAAATATTATATCAATATAAATAAAGGATGAGTTCATAACAGTACCTAAAGTGGTGATTTATTTTTCTTATACTAACGGATCTCACGAGTTTTCTGTTGAGTTTTGTGTTGTGAAGTTTTCAAGTTTTGGGTAAAGATTTGATGGACTATGGAATAAGGAGTGGCAAGAGACTAAGCTTGGTGATTCCCAAGGCATTCCAAGTCATATTCAAGGATACCAAAGAGCCTAAGCTTGGGGATGCCCCCTCTTTAGTCTTCAATCCATCGATAAATTTACTTGAGGCTATATTTTTATTCACCACATGATATGTGTTTTGCTTGCAGTGTCTTGTATGATATGAGTCTTTACTTTTTAGTTTGCCACAATCATCCTTGATACACACCTTTTTTGAGAGAGAGACACGCTGAATCGTGACTTATTAGAATACTCTTTGTGCTTCACTTATATCTTTTGAGCTAGGCAATGTTGCTCTAGTACTTCACTTATATCTTTTAGAGCATGGCGGTGTTTTATTTTATAGAAATTATTAAACTCTCGTACCTCACTTATATTATGTTGGGAGTTCTTTAAACAGCATGGTAATTGGTTTAGGTTATGAATTTAGTCCTAATATAATAGGCATACAAGAGGTATATAATAAAACTTGGGTTTTTTTTTTATTTCTGTGCCCCTCGTTCGTTAGCTCTACTCGTTCATCCCCACGCTCTTAACTTTTGCTCACTTTTCCCCACTCCTTTCCCCAAAACCCTCAGAACTTGTCATAGCGGACGTTGTCGCCGGGTCAATGCTTTGACTGTTAACTCTGACGAGTGGGGCCACGCTGGACTCTGTCGCCCGTTGGACGTGACAATTGGGGCCACGTCGAACGATGCCGCTATTCGCTCGTTGGGCCGTGGTTAGATTGTTGGGCCCTGCCCGCGCCGTAACGACATGAGCCTGCTATGCATGCACGTAGCTACCCCTCAAAAAAATGCATGCACGTAGCTAGCCTGCCTCCATGCGCTGATGCCCGCCGCCATGATGCGTTGACCTCCCCTCTTTCTGCACACGAGCCGCCACGTACGCTGACCGGCCTCTTTCTGCATGCTAGCCGCCACGGACGCAGGGACGGTCGCTGCTGGGCTCTGCGTGCGCCGTAACGACATGAGCCTGCTATGCATGCATGTAGCTAGCCTGCCTCCATGCGCTGATGCCCGCCGCCATGATGCGCTGATGCCCGCCGCCACGATGCGCTGACCTCCCCTCTTTCTGCACACGAGCCACCACGTACGCCGACCAGCCTCTTTCTGCATACTAGCCGCCACAGACGCAGGGACGATCGCTGCTGCGTCACACGCTTATATCCCCGATCCACTCGCATCTATTCAACGTGGCAATTAAAGTGGCGAGCCGCCATGATTTCTGCACACTAGCCGCCATGATAAGCTTTCTATGCATGCACGACATGAACCGCCTGCATGCCTGCCAGCATGCGTCGATGTGCCCCGCCATGGATGCAGCCTTCCCGTGAGCCGAAACGGGACACATCGTCTGTCGCCTCCTCGATTGATTCATAGTTCACACCGTCTCACCCTTTGACCACCGCAGCATCAATTCAGCATGGGAATTGAACTATAGGGCATACCGATCGACGTGCGCTACCATGATACCGAAGCCTGCTGTGCATGCCATGTGATCTAGCTAGGATGCCTCCATGCGCGCCGTCACGGGCGCAGCGACAGTCGATGCCACTGGTTCCTCTCTTCTCGCACGCGTCTCCACCTTCCAAGTGCCATAGACCAAGCCTAGGGTGCAGTGCTACATTTAGGGTCAGGGTTTAGGTATTTTAGGGTTTAGGGCTTTGAAGCATCAACAAAAAGCATGTAATATATTTTTTGAAGCATCAACATTTTGAAGCATCAACAAACATAGCTCAGAGAGCATAATAACGAAAGCATACATGCTGAAGCATCAACAAACATAGCTTAGAGAGCATAATATCGAAAGCATACAATATAGGGAAGCCTATAATATATATCCTACGTACATCCTAGTGCACTATGCGTCTTCGTAGTCGGAGATGGCTTGATCCGCCTGCGTTGTAGCCTGGTCCTCCTGGGCCACCACTTGTGCCTCCTCATGCGCCGCCCGCGCTGCCTGCATGTGTTGCTGACGAAGACGTCGGGCCTGCGCAGCTGCTTTTGAGCAGATGGAGTTGAGGATCACCACTTGGTCGGGCCACAAATAGTAGACCGATGGTGCCTCCACTTCCGGCTCCTGCGGCGGCACCTCGACCTCCGGCTCTTGCGGTCGCGCCTCCACCTTCGGTTCCTGCGGTGCCGCCTCCGCCTCCGGCTATGCCTCCACCTCCGGCTCCTGCGGCGGCGCCTCCTCCTCTGGCGCCTCGAAATACTCTAGAGGTAGCCTCGCTTGCCTCCGGATTTGGGCCCGCCGAAGGAGGTAGAGACGTTCTTCGATAGTGTAGTACTGGCGGCATGGTGGCATGGCTGATGGGCTGGGAGAGGGGAGTGCTTGGGTCCTGGCGGGAAAATGGAGCAGGCAAATGAGCTACGGCTGAGGGAGGGGAGTGTCCGTCCGGCTTAAATAGTCATTGTAACCTAAACCCTAAACCGCCCCGTTTTCACACCCACCGCGGCATCAGGAGCATACATGCGTGGGAAACAGTGGTTGGTTTGATGAGTGGACTGTGAACGGGGTCAAATTTGAAAGAGTGAGCACGTTCACACACGACGCAAAAAACGATGCAAAAAAAACGATGTGAAAAACGATGCGTAAAAAACGACGCGATTCGACGGCCCACCTAGAGCTTGGTTTCCTTTTGGGCCCAACACCACCGTTTTTTCGCGGAGTCAGTGGTGGCCGAGCAATCGAGCACAACCAACGGGATCGCCTCTCGCGGATCGCCCCATGATCCAACGATGCGGAGTCGTCCTTGTGCTCCAACGACCCGGAGCCTGCACGCAGCTTGCCCACCGAATTCCTTCTAGAAGACCACATCCGAGGGCTCTTGCTTGGTGCCAGGGTGTGATCGGACGGCTAACGTTGGGAGCTAGGGTTAGGCGAAACCCCGCGGGGTTTAGAGGGGTTTTGAGCTGGTCAATGGGGTTACGAAAGCTTTGACTGAGCATAACTTATTAAAAAAAATCAAAAAGTATGAAACCTTCGCCGTTCGTTGTTTTATAAGACACGCTAACGTGGAGAAATACTAAACTTGGTCTATGGTCATTTTCATGAAAAAACCCTAACTGGCACGACCGAGGTCAACTGAGCACCATTAATTTAAAAAAAAATCAAAAAATATGAAACTTGCGCACAATGTTGTCTTATGTGACATGTTACCAACAAAATATCATAAACTTGGTCTATGATCATTTTCATGCGAAAATCTTCACACATATGAGCTATCACCTACAAGATTTCATAGAGTTCGAGGAGATGAAGTAGGGTTACCTTTTGTTTTTGAAAAATTTAAAAAAATTAAAAAAAATCACCAAAGCTTTATTTAAAAGTGAATAAAAAGGATGTGAACTTAGTTTTACATTTTCATATTTTAAACGTGTTTTTAATAGTTTTTATATTAAAGCATATTTTTCAAAAAGGAAAAGTAAAAATATGAAGATTAATTCAAAAAATAGTGAGACTTCGAATCTAGACTATATAGAATGAATAGGTGTTAATAAAAACCATTTGGCTCATTTAGAGTAGGTTTAGAAAAACTTGATTATAAATGAGGGTGAAGGAGATGAGGTAGGGTTACCTTTTGTTTTTGATTGTTTTTTAAAATCAAATAAATCACCAAAGCTTTATTTCAAAGTGAATAAAAAAGATCTGAACTTAGTTTTACATTTTCATATTTTTAACATGTTTTTAATAGTTTTTATATTAAAGCATATTTTTCAAAACAAAATGTAAAAATATGAAGATTAATTCAAAAAATAGCGAGACTTCGAATCTACACTATATAGATTGAATAGGTGTTAATAAAAAACATTTGGCTCATTTAGAGTAGGTCTAGAAAAACTTGATTACAAATGGGGCTGAAGGAGATGAGGTAGGGTTACCTTTTGTTTTTGAATTTTTTTAAAAAATCAAAAAAAAATCACCAAAGCTTTATTTCAAAGTGAATAAGAAGGATCTGAACTTAGTTTTACATTTTCATATTTTAAACGTGTTTCTTAATAGTTTTTATATTAAAGCATATTTTTGAAAAGAAAATGTAAAAATATGAAGATTAATTCCAAAAATAGTGAGACTTCAAATCTACACTATATAGATTGAATATGTGTTAATAAAAAACATTTAGCTCATCTAGAGTAGGTCCAGAAAAACTAGATTACAAATGGGGTTGTTTACCCTAGCCTCGGAGCTCATTTGGAGCACATTTCTCAAATTAAATATCTTTGAAATCCTCTAAATCACCTTAAATTTTGCACACATGATCTCCTATACAAACATAGATAGTTTGCCAAGATTTTTTTGCAGCATGTCTAATCAGTGAAGCAACACTGAAACAACATGTGTGATCATTGCAACACCTCAACTCATAGCTCACAACATCTAAACAGAAGTAACCATACACCAGAGGCAAATTTAAGGACAGGCAAATATAGATAGCATAATACATTGGGTACCCTAATACATTACTACCATAGATTCAGTTCATCATATCATAAACAGCCACATTCAGTTTACCAAAAGTAACCCAAAAGATAAAGATAAAACATGCTGCCACATTCAGTTCATCACATCATCACATCACACTGGAGTCAGTGCCTTCGCGAGGGCAGCATGCTGCCCCCTGATCATGTAGTCCTCCCCGCGAATCGCTACATCTTCTGCATGAGAAGCAAAGTGATCGAAGCGGTCATCCTTTGGCTTTGGCTTGGTACGTGGTGTAGTAGGGGCAGCGCCACTTCTTCATCTTGCGGTTGTAGAAGCAAGCAACTCCCTTGGCCTTGATATTCTCCACCTCCTTCGGTGTGAAGGACGCGAAGTTGCCCTTGTACACGTCTTCTCCAGAATCATACTGCACACATGAATGAATTGCATTAATACATTATAGATTCATATACACCATGTCGAAGGAACTAAATGAACAATCTAAATTTCAAGTAGGCTTACCTCATATTCTTCGTCGTCACTATACTCTGGATCGTACGGGTCGAACCCAGTAAAGGTCAGCTTCCTCTTTTCCCCCATCCATCATCCTCCTGAATATACAATTACATCCATCACTAGTAAATACAAAAGCCAGTTAAAAATTTAGAGATGCACACATGACACATTGATCATAGGGCTAATATACTATGATCATATTTGCATTTTCCATTGTCATGCACACATATTGAACAATAGAGCTAATATAACTACATATTATGGAAAAATTTATATACTAATGAATCAAATAACTTCTTAATCAATGGATTCCATTTGGGCATATGACATTCAAAACCCCAATCTACGTAGGATTCAAAAACAAATCTAATAGGGACCCAATCGAATAAGCATACATGTCTGTAGCATTAAAAAACCCAATTTGTGTAGCATTAAAAACAAATCTAATAAGCATACATATGTGTAGTATTGAAGCACAGAGATCCCTATCTCTCATACAGATCTATCTAGCATTTTTGCAACAAAAAAACCCCATCCCCCCATATAGAAAACCCTGGCCCATCCATCAAACCAACTACTCTAACCATCTGTACTACCGTATGAATCACAATCTAACCAATGCAACTAACTCTACACGCTAATATCCTAAATATCGCAACTAACAAGCAAGTGCAAATACAACCTGCTCCTCGCCAGGTTACGCATCGGGGGTATCGGGATGGACTGCGCCGCTCGATGCCGTCACCTTCTGCTACGGCAGCACTGAGGCGGACACCGCCACCTCCTTCTCCACATCCGCAGCGGTTGCGAGTTTCCCCGCACCGCCGTGGACGCCACCAACATCCTTCACTTCATCCGCGGTCACCGCGCCATGCAACTCCACTACATCTCCGGCCGCTGCGCTGTCGTCGCCATGAGCTTCCGCCATCGGCTAGATGGAGGCGATGAAGGTGAGGAAGAGGATGCGGTGGGGGACAGCGAGACGGTGCGGCGGAGGCAGTGGAGGAGAGCGAGATGATGTCGGTGGGGGAGAGGAAGACGATGCGGCAGCGAGGGGATTTGGGGGAAATGGTAGGGGAGATGCACTGGGAGGTGGTACCCCCTCTTTATAAGATGGGACGTTTCGGGCATGTCCCATGTACACGTGCTACCCCACGACCGCAGTCAGTTGCATGCGCCCACGTATATGAAGACCACTATACAGTCAGCATACGAAACCACTATACGGGTAAACGGTCAAAGATGTACCCCGCCGTATGCGGCCCCACTAGTGAGAGTTAACGATCAAGCCATTGACCCGACGACAACGTCCGTTGTAACCTGTTGTGAGGGTTTCGGGCAAGGGAGTGGGGAAAAGTGAGCAAAAGTTTTTCAAAATGACGAACAATTTTTCGAGTTCTGAATGTTTCTAAAAAACAGAAGCTAATTGAAAATTAGAACATTTTTTAGAAAGCAAAGTCATTTTTCGAATTTGAAGAACATTTTCCGTATATCTGGAAATATATTAATTTATGAACAAAGTTTCAAAAACAACAATTTTTTGAAATTTGCAAGATTTTCAAAAGCAAGAACAATTTTCGAAATTGAAGAAAAATTTCCAAACACGAACTTAGTTTAGAATCTGAACAATTTTTTTATTTTTTAAACAGTTTTTGAAAATACCAAACATTTTCTTAAAACCCCAAAAAAAAATGCAAATCCCAAATATTTTTGGAAGTTTTGAATTTTTTCATAAGGCAAATATTTAAAATTGAGAAAATTTACACTTTAAGTTTTTTTAAATCAAAAACATTTTCCAAATATCTAGAACATTTATTAAAACATAAAAAGAAAAATAAAACCAGAAAAGAATAAATAAAAAAGAAAACAAAAAAACTGCCACAAGAAACCTTCTGGAAGTTTTATTACATGCTTATTGCGTCCAGCAGCACGCGGACGCATACAGGAATCACGATTGGGCTGGCCCACTAAAGTAAAACAAAGATAAAATCCCAAACATTTAGATAAAAACTCCAGAATATTTTTTTGTAAAATCCGAAACATTCTGATAAAAAATTGCGGAATATTTTTCAAAATTCTGGTGCATTTTTTCAAAATTCCGGATCATTTTTCAAATTCCAGAATATTTTTTAGTTCTAAAACATTTTTTCACAATTCCGGAACATCTTTTCAACTTCCGTAATATTATTACAAAGTAAGGATCATTTTTTCATTTCCAGAATTTTTTTTCAAATCTCGGAACGGTTTTTTGAAAATACAAAACATCTTTTAGAGTTCTGGAACATATTTTTGAAAATACGGAACATATTATCAAATTACGTACTCCCTCCATCTCAAAATTCTTGTCTTAGATTTGTCTAGAAATGGATGTATCTAAATACAAAAACGTGTCTAGGTACATTCATATCTAGACAAATATATGACAAGAATTTTGGACGGAGGGAGTAACATGTTTCCAAATTCATGAACATTATTTTTTCAAACTTCTGAAGATTTTTTAAATTTCGGAACATTTATCGCAAATACTTTTTTTTAAATCAAGAAGAGATTTTTGAAAGTCAAAACATTTTGTAAAATTCAGAGTATTTTTCAAAATACAGAACAATTTTCTAAGAATCAAGAATATTTTTCAGATTTGAAAAACATTTTTTAAAACAGAAACAGAAAGAAAAGAAAGGGAAAAGGAAAAAAGAAAACAAAATGGTTCAGAAAACCTTCTAGAACGTTCCGAAAACCAGAACGCTCGAGCAGTTATATGGCCGGCCCGTTGCACCGCTGCTCGATCGCTTGCCTGTGCGAAGTGCAGACTGCTTGAGGCAGCGAGCGGCAAATAGGATATTCCCTTTATGGTGTGTTTCAGGCGAAACAATAAGCGGTACACCTTGCTTATGATGTTGCGCTTCTTTGATGGCCCATTTATATGTGTTTGATCGATCAATTGTTTGTGGCATTTCCTGTTTCGCGCCACAGGCGCGAGTTAATATGCATTTTTGTTAACTGCCGCCTGTGGTGTCCGAACTGGGCCGGCCCATCTAGACTCTTATTACAATTTTTTTTAAACATCTATGAACTTTATTGAATGTTGATGAACTTTTTTTTAAGTTTCAACGAATACTTTTTAAAAGTTATGAACTTTTCTAAATATAGATGAATTTTCTGAAATTTGATGAAAATGGATGAACTTTGTAAACATTTATGAACTCTTTTTTTTCAATTCAATGAACTTTTCTAACAAATACATGAACCTTTTCTGCATTTTGTGAACATTTATTTTATTTTTCTGAACTGTTTAAATTTTTAATCAACTTTTCCTCAATTTGATGAACTTTTTTTCATGTTTCAATGAATTTTGTTTCAAATGGATGAACTTTTTTTTTCAAAATTGATGAACCTTTTCTAAAAATATGAACTTTTTTTAATTGAATGAATCCTTTTTTTTAATCTGTAAATATTTTTTTATTATATATTTTTTTCGGTAACAAAAAATATCAAGAAAGAAAAAAATAAACAACAGTATAGTAGGCCGGCCTATGCTAGCAGCCCTGCAGGCGGCTGCAGCGCTGCAGGCCTGCTCCAGCGTCGAGGCAGGTGAAGCGATCACGACGGTCAAGGGTTCATCCCTATGTGCCCGATCGACGTCCTGTGCGCGAGGAGGCGGCTGCTCGTCCAGAAGCTCAAGGCGCGCTCCTCGTCCAGTACATGCACCATGATTAGTTAGCAACAAGGGAGTATATCTAGCATCTACAAATTGACCACACATAGATAAAGCAGACGTCTCAGGTGTAGTGGGAAGTAGTGGGAATGACCGGTAGTGCGGAAAAGGAAAAAACATTCTCATGAAAAACCACGTCATGAGAGATGTAAACGCGGTTAGAAGGAACATGAGGCACTTGTACCCGTTGTGAAGAGAACTATAACCGAGGAACACACACTGTTTAGACCGAAACTCCAACTTGCAGTTGTTATATGAACGAAGATGAGGCCAACACGCACTCCCAAAAAACTTGAGAAACGTGTAATCAGTAATCAGGAACTTCATGCAGCAAAAGTTCAAGTGGTGTTTTCATTTGAAAGAGTCGTGTAGGAAGCCTGTTAATAAGAAAACAAAACAGATGGTGGAGAAAGCATCACTCCAAAACCAAAAAGGAACAGAAGCATGAGCAAGCAAGGTGAGACCAGTCTCAACTATATGACGATGCTTACGCTCATACACTGATGTGTATGAGGACAAGCAACACGATGCGTAATTAAAGCTTGTTAAAGAAATCATTGAGGTTGTGCTACTCACCCCCCCCCCCCAATTAGATTGCACATGAATTATTTTATGATCGAGTAGGCGCTCAACATCTGTTTGAAATTGCAAGAAAACATTGAACACATCGGACGTGCGCTTGAGAAGATAGAGCCAAGTGAAACGATTATAAGCAGCAATAAAACTGACATAGTAATTATGACCACTAACAGAGGTTTGGGCATGGCCCCATGCATCGGAAAACACAAGCTCGAGCAGTTTGTGGACTACACGACACTCAGAAAAGGGAAGCTGATGACTCTGGCCTTGCTGACACGCATCACATACAGCAGCAGCATTTTTATTGGATACAACTGGAAGCTCATAACGACGAAGAACATGGCTGACAATGGGATTGGCAGGATGACCAAGGCGTGCATGCCAATGCGATGGAGACACACGAACACTCGTGAAAGCAGAAGGAGTCGGTGTCACGTCAAGTGCATAAATACCATGACGTAGCCGACCCCTAAGAAGTATGTTCCTCGTGTCCCGGTCCTTAACAAAAAAATGAAACAGGTGAAACTCAGCAAGGACATCATTATCACGAGTAAGTTTAGGAACAGAAAACAAACTACGTGAAACAGAGGGAACTCGAAGGACATTAATGAGACGTAATTGTTTGGATCGACGAGTAAGAAGGGATGCCTGACCAATATGTGATATGTGCATACCTTCCCCATTAGCAGTGCGAACCTGATCATGTCCACCGTATGGCTCGTGTGTAGAGAGCTTGCCCATATGACTCGTCGGGTGATTGGTGGTCCTGTATTCATGTAACAAGATGCATCAACTAGATAGGAAGGAGTATGTCCCTGCTCATGACTTGCCAGAGCAGCCTGCTTCTCATTACCTTTGCCATTGTTCCCGATGTCCCTAAAAATCCTTTTTTAAGCAGCGGTGGCATCGAGAAGAAAGGAGGCCATCAATACGAGAAAGCTGGCAGGAGACCTAAGCTCCACACGAAAATAGTGGTGTTCCGCGGGGGTGGAGCGGCCGACGATTTGCCACCAGCTGGCGCGTGTAGGGCTTGCCCTTGCCGCGTGTTACAGCGTTGGTAGAAGGGAAAGTCAATGCAGAATGACGAGCCTAGATGCACTGTTCTGTGGCAAAGAGACGTGCATACAACTCATGCGGCTGGATGGGAGTGTCACGACCATTGATATTTTCCACCAGATTATCATAGTCGTCACTCAACCCATTGAGCACATAAGAGGTGAACTCCTCTGGCTCAAGAGCCTTGCCAATGGAGGCTAGTGTTTCCTTCATGCCTGTCACCTTGTTGAAGTAGTCGGTAACAGTGATAGCATTAAGCTTCACCTCCCCAAGCGCAGTGTGATGGAGTCCTAGATTAAGGGGTCCTCGAGGCACCACCCCATGTACCAGATCATCAGTGTCTGGATAGTTGATGACTTCGTATGAAGGAAGGAAGGCACTAAGGATTTGCGTGTACTCCAAGCTTAGAAGGACTAGGTCGGCTCATCTATTCCTGAATATAGTCGATATCTTGTAAACCCTGGGGTTCCTGGTGTTTATATAAACCAGAGACCCATATCCGTGCACAGGAAGCTGAATCATCTAGGGTTTAACATATACGATCTCGAGGTAGATCTACTTTGTAATCATCTTCATCAATACAATCAAGCAAGACGTGGGATATTACCTCCATAGGAGGGCTTGAATTTGGGTAAACTGTTATCTCCCCCCTCTTCCTGCAACTCATCGATCCAAGGTCCACACTTTGGGACCCCCATCCGAGATCTGCCGGTTTTGACACCGACACGGTGTGAATGGCATGAGCATGCGCCTGAGACTGCAAAGCGGAGATGGTATGGAGAGCCGTCCACGCATCCCGAGAGGTAGCAGCAAAGATGACCAGCGACGAGACCCCCTCCGTGAGAAAGGACTGTATAGCAGAGAGAATGGCCTGATCGTGCGCCACCAAAGCATTATACACCGGATGATATGGTGGAGGGCACGACAGGGTGCCATTAACATAGCCCTCCAGGTAGCGGCTGCGAAGAAGCGACACCACTTGGGCACGCCACAACACGTAATTATTCGTCGTGAGCTTCATCGGGATGAGGTGCGCAAAGTAAAAAAGGCGCAGTCGCATAGAAGCTCGGGGACAAAGCAACCCCTGGCTGGACCGAGTAGGGCACCAACTCTAGCGAGGAACCGCCATAGGGCGCCTGAGCCGACAGGTAGGCACCGTACGTCGAGGGCACATAGGCACCATAGGCATCGACGGTGCAGCTAGGGCACCACACGACATCGGATGAGACAGCCACGGGTTGGTCGCAGCATCACCAGAGGCCGACGGATGAGACGACGTGGTGCCGTAGGAGACCGGCGATGCGGCTGGAGCACCGTAGGGAGCCACCGACGCATTGGGGAAGCCGTAGTGCGCAGGAGGGGGGGGGGGTTACCTTGGCCAGGCGGTCGCGGCAGGAGGCCCGTAGGCCAGCTGCGGCACCTAGCCGAAACCAGGGGCGGAGACGGTGCGACGTCGGCCGGACCTGACGAGGGCGGACCATCCACGGGAGCGCCGGCAGCAGCGACGAGGGCTAGCGGACGCGACGACAGGAATGGGGAGGTGACGGCAGCCTAAGCAGCGCCGGCGGAGGCCGGGGCAGGAGCGGGCAGCGAAGCCATCGCGAGAGTAGATGCGATCGCGGTGGCAGCGATCGGGGCAGAGGCGGAAGCGATCGTAACCTAAAATGATACCATGTAAAACTTGGAATTGTGAAAAACTGCACGACACCCAATACGACGTGGGTATCTCACATATATATAAGGGTGCACGAAATGTATAAATACAAAATACAGTGTATACATAGAAGCTACATATAAGCATTACCTAACATACCCTACTTTCCGAAAAAAAAAGGTATGGCTAGCCCGTGTGAAACTGACAAATATAATTGCATCGCGTTCGCTTCCTAAAGAGAAACATTTGCCTGGCGTTGGTTTCATAATAAAGAGAAAAACATATGCATCGCGTTGGTTTCCTAACAAAGAGAAAAACATTTGCGTCGCGTTCGTTTCCTATTAAAGAGAAAAACATTTGCATCGCGTTCGTTTCGTAACATTTGCATCGCGTTCGTTTCGTAATAAAGAGAAAAACATTTGCACCGCGTTCGTTTCGTAATAAAGAGAAAAACATTTGCACCGCGTTCGTTTTTTTTTTTTTTTTTTTTTTGCATCCCGTTCGTTTCCTAAAAGGATTAGAATTCGAATTTCCCGCGAGATGCGTCTCCGACTGGTAGCCGGCTGTGGACTACAAATAGCGCCACCGCCATCCGCAACTATCTACTACAGCTTTGCCACGACAGATCCGGTGTAGGGAACTAGTGACGGCGATGTCGGATTTCGCCGCCGCCACCGCTGGCCTATTGGTCATGCGCATGGTCGAGGCGACCTCAAGCTGGTTCTCCGTTGATCCCGGGCCGGCCGACCCTGGGTGCCAGTTCGCGGTGTTCGTGAGGTGCTATGTCAAGCGGTCCCTGGAGTTCCACGGACGCGGCCAGCCGGCGACCGTGCGGCACCAGCCGTACATCGGGCCAACCAACGGCTCCGCCAGGAAGTTCCTCGTGAAAGACCTCTCCGTGCTCCAGACCGACGGTGGCTGCCGCTGGGCGCTCCGCAGGATGCTGGCGAGGATGCCCCAGCTCGGTGTGCTCCGCCTCGCCGAGGACGAGTGGGACGCCGTCGTACCCTCCAACGTGGTGCCGCAGATCGTCCGCGTGGCGTGCGGCGACGGCGCCACCCGCGGCTTCACCTTCCGCTTCGTGCTGGAGGTGGCCCGGAAGTTCGTACACGACGAGCAGGCTCTCCTGATGGCGTGTAAGGAGAGGGAGCTGGCCGGCAGCGACAGCCCCGACGACTGCCCGATCTGCTTGGAGGGTCTGGAGGGAGAGCTCGCCGTGCAGCCGCCGAGGTGCCCGCACACGTTCCACCGCCGGTGCATTTTCAGGTGGTTCTGCCAGGCGCCGACGTGCCCGATTTGCCGCCGCGACGTGAGGATCTGTGCCCTGCCGGAGTTTCTTGCTCTGTAGCGCACTCATGAGATGTACGGTTCAAGGCCGAGCAGAGATCCAGTCGTCAACACTTCTGTCTCAGTTATTATTCCCTTCTTTTTTTAAAGATTCAGTCGGCTATTTGTTATGTTCGTTGAAAGATTGTATGGGTGCCTTCTACTCTTCCAGGATCGACATGTCCTGCATGTTTCCACTTGTTTTTTTCTCGGAGAAAGATGGACATTCAGCAGCTTCTTAGTAGTATATTTTTTATTCGTGCACATGTTTACAAGTTATGCCTGTGATTGACTACATATTTTTTTCTTTTTGAGGAGGATTGACTTTTACAGCACTGTAGTATTATTAGTTTCTGGAACGCTATGTATCTTGGGGAAAAAGTTCAATTTAAAACTTGAAGTTGTATCGGTCTGGCGGAATGAACCCTTAAATCGAAATTCCGATCGATTGCATCCCGAATTATTTAATTTCGGTCTAAATCGAACCTTGACATCGTGTCAACTAGGATTCGTCTAGTGCGCCGGCCCGTTTTAAATTTTTTGTTCAAACAAAAAATTCAGAAGGGCGCACACCCTACTCCTCGCTGGACCGACCCACTTAAGTTTTATTTCGTTAAAAAACCAAAAAAATGCACGGGGAGGCACTGTTTTTCTTCCATTTTTTCTTAAATTCGTTAATATTTTATTAAAATGACAAACCTTTTTTCAAATATTTCATGCAGCGTGGCAAGTTAGTCACGCAGTGCGGCACGTAAAACATTTCCTAAATATACAATAAATATTTTGGCAACACACAATGAACTTTGCATAATATAAGAGAAAAATAAACAGTAACAAGAAATGAATGTATGCTGCATTTGGAAAATGTTCACACATTTCAAAAATATGTTTAGGACATTTAAAAAAATGTATACGATGTATTCAGAAAAAATTAAATACATGTAAGGAGTGAAAATTTTCAATTTGTTTTTTAAGGCGGGAATTTTTTTCAATTCGTTATTTCAAGTTTCTCAATTCGTTTGTTTCCTTATTTATTTTGTATTTTTCTATTTTTTATTTAAGCTGTGAAATTTTTTCAATTAGTTTTTTTAATCCGTGAACCTTTTTGCTAAACTTGTGTACTTTTTCGAATCCGTGAACTTTTTCCAAAACTACAATATCATTTTAGTTTTACAATATTTTTCCAAATCCATGATTTTTTTTTGAAAATTTGCAACTTCTTATTCTTTTTAAAGACAATAGTAAGGAAAAGAAGATAACGGGAGCAAGTCAACGCAACAGATGTGTTGTCACGGTGGTTGCTTGCGTCGGCTAACAATAGGAGGTTTTGGGTTCAAGTCACCATGCGTGCTTATTTTATGCAGTTTTAAACAAGAATAAAACTATGGTTTTAAAGAAGGAAAAACAAAAGCGGGCCGACCCAACTAGGAACAGTATGAAGTGGCATCAATCTCGCTCATAGTTTGATAATCCACTACAAGAAATATGGTCAATAATGACCCACCATACCAAAACGAAGGGATCAATAGTTGGCCGTCAAGAACAGGCAAACTTGACATTTGCTGGTTTTTGGCCATGGATTCTATGACCAAAAGCAATTGGTCGTGGAATCTATTGAACAAAAAATTGGTCACTACCCATGGGCCTGATCCACGTATGATCTAATGTGGTTGAGCTGACATGGTACCATCCACGTGGCATAAGGTGACATGGCAAAAAAATGACATGGATGCCACATATAGTCACACATGATATTCTTAGTGGCCCAATGGACCAAGCCCATAAATACAACCCCTTTAGGATCTGTCTTCATTTGGGCTGTTTTTTACTTAACCAAACATTATTGGGCCATAGGAAGTTGCTTATTTTTTGGCAATTTTTGAAAACCAACTTTTCATTATTCTACTTGCGTGGCCTAATTAGTACATGATACGTCTCCGTCGTATCTACTTTTCCAAACTCTTTTGCCCTTGTTTTGGACTCTAATTTGCATGATTTGAATGGAACTAACCCGGACTAACGCTGTTTTCAGCAGAATTGCCATGGTGTTGTTTTTGCGCAGAAATAAAAGTTCTCGGAATGACCTAGAAATTTACGAGAATTTTTTGTGAAATATATAAAAAATACTGGCGCAAGAATCAACCGGAGGGGTGGAGCTGAGAGCCCACAAGCCCACCAGCCCCCCCCCCCCTTGCCGCGCCTGGCAGGCTTGTGGGGCCCACGTTGCTCCACCGCCTCCAATCCCAGCTCTATTTAGTCCCTTTCGTCCTGAAAAAAAAATCAAGGATAAGAGTTCATCGCGTTTTACGATACGGAGGCGCCGCCACCTCCTGTTCTTCCTCTGGAGGGCAGATCTGGAGTCCGTTCTGGGCTCCGGAGAGGGGAGATCGTCGCCATCGTCATCACCAACCTTCCTTCATCACCAATTCCATGATGCTCTTCACCTTTCGTGAGTAATCTCATCGTAGGCTTGCTGGACGGTGATGGGTTGGATGAAATCTATCATGTAATCGAGTTAGTTTTGATGGGGATTGATCCCTAGGATCCACTATGTTCTCAGATTGATGTTACTACTACTTTGCCATGCTTAATGCTTGTCACTAGGGCCCGAGTGCCATGATTTCAGATCTGAACCTATTATGTTGTCGCCAATATATGTGTGTTCTTGATCCTATCTTGCAAGTTGTAGTCACCTACTATGTGTTATGACCCGGCAACCCCGGAGTGACAATAGCCGGAACAACTCCCGGAGATGACCATAGTATGAGGAGTTCATGTATTCACTAAGTGTTAATGCGTTGGTCCGGTTCTTTATTAAAAGGAGAACCTTAATATCCCGTAGTTTCCATTAGGACCCCGCTGCCACGGGAGGGATGGACAATAGATGTCATGCAAGTTCTTTTCCCTAAGCACGTATGACTACATACGGAATACATGCCTACATTACATTGATGAACCGGAGCTAGTTACATATCTCTCCGTGTTATAACTGTTGGGTGATGAATACCATCCGGCATAATCATCCATCACAGATCCAATGCCTGCGAGTTTTTCCTACTGGTCCTTGCTATGTTACTTTGCTGCTACTGCTGTCACTGTTGCTACTGTTACTCTGTCACTACTGATGTCACTATTGATGTTACTAGTTACTATTGCTACTGTTGCTATTATACTACCTTGCTACTGATACTTTGCTGCAGATACTAAGTCTTTCAGGTGTGGTTGAATTGACAACTCAACTGCTAATACTTGAGAATATTCTTTGACTTTCCCTTGTGTCGAATCAACAAATTTGGGTTGAACACTCTACCCTCGAAAACTGTTGCGATCCCCTATACTTGTGGGTCATCAAGATCTTTTTTTGGCGCCGTTGTTGGGGAAGCTTAGCAATATTCTGTGAGTCACTTGGGATTTACGTCTGCTGATCTTCCGAAAGATCCAACAACTAAAGTCTTGCCCTCAACTATGAGGACAGGTAAGGAACTGCCATCTAGCTCTGCACTTGATTCACCTTCAGTTATGAGTAAGTTTGCGACACCACCTCCTGCTAGAAATTTTGATGTGTCGCTTGTGCTTGATGATGCTACTTCTGCTATCCATGATGCTTGTGATGATGCTATGCTTGATACTGCTTTGCCACTAGGCGCATTACTTGATGCACAAATTGCTAGAGTTGCTGCTAGATGTGATGATACTTCTGAAACTGCTGATACTATTGAAGTAGAGCATGCTATTTTGCCTGTTAGTACTAGCTCTCCTAGATATGAATTGCCTCATATGCCGGAGGGTTATGTTATGGAGGGAGAGATAGCTGAGGACTTTCTTGCGTGTAAGGATAGCTATGATGTTGAGAAATTACTGCGCAAGTGGAAAGAAAAATCTCTGAACGCTAGGATGAAATATGACCCGAAGTTTGCTACTCCGCCTATCTTTGTGACCGATAAGGATTATGAATTCTCTGTCGACCCTGAGTTAATCACTTTGGTAGAATCTGATCCTTTTCACGGTTATGAGTCTGAAACGGTTGTGGCCCATCTTACCAAACTGCACGATATAGCCACCCTATTCACGAGTGAGGAAAAGATCCAGCACTACTATATCCTTAAGCTGTTTCCTCTCTCGCTAAAGGATGATGCTAAGACTTGATTCACTTCTCTTGCTCCTGGTTGTGTGCGTAGCCCCCAGGGTATGATCTACTACTTCTGTGAGAAATATTTCCCTGCCCATAAGAAGCAAGCTGCCTTGCAGGAAATATACAACTTTGCGCAAGTTGAAGAAGAGAGTCTCCGACAAGCTTGGGGGGAGGCTCGTCCAGCTACTGAATGCTTTGCCTGATCACCCTCTTGAAAAGAATGAAATACTTGATATCTTCTATAATGGTCTTACCGATGCTTCTAGAGACCACCTAGATAGTTGTGTTGGTTGTGTTTTTAGGGAACGAACCGTAGAACAAGCTGAGATCCTATTGAATAATATCTTGTGCAATGAGAATGTTTGGACTATTCCCGAACCACCTGCTAAGCCAACTCCTAAGAAAAGAGGTATTCTATTCCTCAGTCCTGAAGATATGCAAGAAGCTAAGAAATCTATGAAAGAGAAAGGCATTAAATCTGAAGATGTAAAAAATCTACCACCCATCAAAGAGATCCATGGTCTTGATAACCCGATACAGGTAGTAGAAGTAAATTCTCTTCATAGATTCAATGAGAGTGATATTCCTTTTGATAAACCTGCTAGCTTATGCCTGGATGAATTTGATAACTTCGTTGCCAAACAACAAAATTTCAATGATTATGTTAGCAGACAATTGGAACAGAATGCTCGTATGCTTAGTCTGTTAGGACCAAAATGGAACCACCTACCGACGGTGATCACCGGAGACAAGAAAGGAGAGAGGGAGAGACGCCACACATATTTTGCCGGTGCACGAACACCTTGCCGCCCGAACGGCAACCCTTATATTCCGGTGAGCTCGAACTCCCCCTTTCCCTGTTACAATGTCTAACGCACGGGTTTTATACCCAGGCACATGATGGACACGTTCTCCTCGCTCCTGCCTGCTCGCGCCCACGACCCAGCACGCTCTGGCCGCGTCCTCCGCGCGCGCCCGCAACGCCCGCGACGCACCGAACACTACCGGTCTCCGCGCTCACCCCCGGACCTAGTCTGTAACAGCTACCGGCGCGGACGGCGCCACCCTATCCTGGCGGCCCGAGCACACCACGCACGCACGCACGCACTTCCCGCGGACCCGACGCGCCAGAGAGCACCGGCGCGTGCCCATACACGCACCAGGCGCATCAGCTAGTCGCCGCGGCTTATTCCAAGGCAACATTCTCCCCCTAAACCGTGGCCTAGAGGAGAGCTGGCTCGTCGTCGACGATCTCCCCCAGCATGGCTTGCTCCGACGCCGGTGCCTTCTCCCGCCTCGGACATTCCCGCTTGAAGTGACGGCGCTCGTTGCAGTGGTAGCAACGTCTGCGACGATTCCCTCGGGCACGCGACGCCACGCTCCTGTCGTCGTCGTCGTCCCGCGCACCACCTCGCCGACGCTCCCGCGCGCGCCACTGCTCTGCAGTGAGCATCAGCTGCTCCCCGCCATGATCAGCACCGTCCTGCCCGCGTCGACATAGCCGCTTGTCGAAAGCCTTCAATCGGCCGAGCGCGTCCTCGAACGTCATGGTAGACACGTCGCAGAATTGCTCTATACCGGCCATCACGCGTACAAGCGATCCGGCATGGTGTCGAGCAACTTCTTCACCATCGCGGCATCCTCCAGGCTTGATCCAAGTCCTGCGTACCTGTCACGCCCAAGATGCGACCCTATCCTCAAAAGACACGAGGGCCTCGTCAGGGATAGAAGCGCATCTTGTCGTGTCGCAAGAATGGATATCGTCACAAGTACATGTACTGAACAGAAGAGATATATATAGAGTTGGCTTACACTCGCCACAGGCTACATCAGAGTCACATCAGTACATTACATAATCATCATGAGTAAGAGCAGGGTCCGACTACGGACGAAAACAAACAAGAAAAGAAGAACGACGTCCATCCTTGCTATCCCCGGCAGCCGGCCTGGAACCCAACCTAGATCGATGAAGAAGAAGAAGAAGAAGCAACTCCAAATGAACAATCAACGCGCTCGCGTCAAATAACCTTTACCTGTACCTGCAACTGGTGTTGTAGTAATCTGTGAGCCACAGGGGACTCAGCAATCTCATTTCCAAAGGTATCAAGACTAGCAAAGCTTAATGGGTGAGGCATGGTTAAGTAGTGATATTGCAGCAGCGGCTAAGCATATATTGTTGGAGAACGTCGCATGGGAAACAAAAATTTTCCTACGCGCACGAAGACCTATCATGGTGATGTCCATCTACGAGAGGGGATGAGTGATCTACGTACCCTTGTAGATCATACAGCAGAAGCGTTAGTGAACGCGGTTGATGTAGTGGAACGTCCTCACGTCCCTCGATCCGCCCCGCGAACAATCCCGCGATCAGTCCCACGATCTAGTACCGAACGGACGGCACCTCCGCGTTCAGCACACGTACAGCTCGACGATGATCTCGGCCTTCTTGATCCAGCAAGAGAGACGGAGAGGTAGAAGAGTTCTCCGGCAGCGTGACGGCGCTCCGGAGGTTGGTGATGACCTTGTCTCAGCAGGGCTCCGCCCGAGCTCCGCAGAAACGCGATCTAGAGGAAAAACCGTGGAGGTATGTGGTCGGGCTGCCGTGGAAAAGTCGTCTCAAATCAGCCCTAAAACCTCCGTATATATAGGTGGGAGGGAGGGGAGGAGGCAGCTTCAAAACCTAAAGGTTTGGCCGAAATTGGAGGTGGAGGAGTCCTACTCCAATCCTACTTGGAGTAGGATTCCACCTTCCCACTTGGAAACTCTTTCCACCTTGTGTTTTTTCCTTCTCAAACCTTATGGGCCTTAGTGGGAACTTATTCCAGCCCACTAGGGGCTGGTTTATCTCTTCCCATAGCCCATGAGACCCCTTGGGGCGTGACACCCCTCCCGATGGTCCCCGGCACCCCTCCCGGCACTCCCGGTACACTACCGATGAGCCCGAAACTTTTCCGGTAATGCACGAAAACCTTCCGGTAACCAAATGAGGTCATCCTATATATCAATCTTCGTTTCCGGACCATTCCGGAAACCCTCGTGATGTCCGTGATCTCATCCGGGACTCCGAACAACATTCGGTAACCAACCATATAACTCAAATACGCATAAAACAACGTCGAACCTTAAGTGTGCAGACCCTGCGGGTTCGAGAACTATGTAGACATGACCCGAGAGACTCCTCGGTCAATATCCAATAGCGGGACCTGGATGCCCATATTCGATCCTACATATTCTACGAAGATCTTATCGTTTGAACCTCAGTGCCAAGGATTCATATAATCCCGTATGTCATTCCCTTTGTCCTTCGGTATGTTACTTGCCCGAGATTCGATCGTTAGTATCCGCATACCTATTTCAATCTCGTTTACCGGCAAGTCTCTTTACTCGTTCCGTAATACAAGATCCCGCAACTTACATTAAGTTACATTGCTTGCAAGGCTTGTGTGTGATGTTGTATTACCGAGTGGGCCCCGAGATACCTCTCCGTCACACGGAGTGACAAATCCCAGTCTCGATCTATACTAACTCAACGAACACCTTCGGAGATACCTGTAGAGCATCTTTATAGTCACCCAGTTACGTTGCAACGTTTGATACACACAAAGCATTCCTCCGGTGTCCGTGAGTTATATGATCTCATGGTCATAGGAACAAATACTTGACACGCAGAAAACAGTAGCAACAAAATGACACGATAAACATGCTACGTCTATTAGTTTGGGTCTAGTCCATCACATGATTCTCCTAATGATGTGATCCCGTTATCAAGTGACAACACTTGCCTATGGCCAGGAAACCTTGACCATCTTTGATCAACGAGCTAGTCAACTAGAGGCTTACTAGGGACAGTGTTTTGTCTATGTATCCACACAAGTATTGTGTTTCCAATCAATACAATTATAGCATGGATAATAAACGGTTATCATGAACTAAGAAATATAATAATAACTAATTTATTATTGCCTCTAGGGCATATTTCCAACATATATTTGGTGGCTAAACATATGAGTACAAGAAATAAGGGGGGGAAGATCTACGCATAGCGGACGTGAACTATGGATGATCAAATGAATGATCCTGAACACCTACCTACGTCACACATAACCCTACCGTGTCCTCGATCGGAGAAGGAACTCACGAAAGAGACAGTCACGGTTACGCACACAGTTGGCAAGTTTTAATTAAGTTAACTTCAAGTTATCTAGAACCAGTGTTAAACAAAGCTTCCACGTTTCCACATAACCGCGGGCACGTCTTTCCGAAAGATTTAACCCTGCAGGGATGCTCCAACTAGTCCATCACAAATTACCACAAGCCGCATAGAAATCCTCAATCACGAAGCTCGCGATCTCGTCGAATTCCCTAGTGGAAAACCTCAACTCTGAGATTACCCAAAGCATCACTGTAATCCCGATGCACAAGATATCTCGTCAAAGGTAAAACTAATCCAGCAAGGCCGCTCGACATGTCGACGTACCCGATAGGAGCCGCGTATCTCGTTCTCAGGACACGACGGATGGAATTAGCTACGAGTGCCAAACCTCGAGTTTCCTCGCGGTGGCCCCGCAGGCAGACCGTTTGGGACCAACACCATCAGCACTGGCCCCCCCTGTTTATGTAAAATTACTCCTCGGGTAGCGCTAACTCCCTATGCATTTCAATATTATCAAGTTGTTATGTTGGGCAAATAGTACCAATGTTGGGCCTTGCCAGACCAGCTTTAATCTAAAATGAATTATCAAGGGGGTCCCCATAACAATCCCGATCGAGTTAGGAGCGCTCGTTTATGGAACATAACACCGGTAGCCGAAAACTAAGGGGGCAAAGGTGGAACAAAACACCAGGCTAGAAAGGCCGAGCCTTCCACCTTTTACCAAGTATATAGGTGCAATAAATTAAATAACATTTAATATGGTGATATGACAAGGAACCCATGTTATCACATGGAAGCAACTGCACCTGCAACTAGCAACGCTAACAACATGGATAAGCAAGCGGTAACATAGCCAATCAGTGGTTTGCTAGGTCGTACAGGTTGAAGGTTATCATGGCATTGTTGAGAGACTAATATTTAACAGGTGGTAGGCAACGAGACATAATCGATAGAAACGGTAAAACTGGCATGACAATGATAGTAATGGTATCTGGAGAAATGATCATCTTGCGTGAGATCCCGCTTGGAAGAAGAATGCCTCCGTGAAGCAGACGAACCGATGTAGTCGAACGGGTCCTCACAATCCGACACGCTGCGGAACTCTATCGAGACGAAGCAAACCGGAAACACAAATCAACACAAGGAATTCACCACACGATGCACAACACAAATGATGCATGAGCAGCTGAAAACATGCAAGTCACGGCATGACAGTTCACACAATCAAACACTACACATTAAGTGAAGTTCAATATGCAACGAGTTGCATATTGACGAAACTCCACATATGAATTATTTAGTTCTCTCCCGATTAGACACACGGCAATATTAAATTTGGTTAAACATTGAAAGAGGTGAAGCGCAATTAATCTACCTATTTTGGCATTTTAAATGAGGTCGGAAATGACATCTAGCATCTCTGAGACGACCTCACATGTTAATTTACAATTCTGTCCAGATATGAGTTAACACCTTTAATTAGTTGTTAAACAGCAAAACAAATAGGTTCACGTGATTCTACGCGTCAAGACAAGCAATCTACACATAAAGAACATCTCCAACGGAGCTACGGATCAAAAGATACAAGCACCGCAACATATGATGGCATGAATGCAATATGTGTGCAACGATGGTCACGAGCACTTCAAAACAGTCAAACAGCAAGAGAAAATGAAACTACACGAGATTCTAAGCAAGTTTCATGTAGGACACGATCAAATCGGAGCTACGGTTCAAAAACTACCAGCAAAACAAGATATTGCTACAACCTGCCAAAATCAGCCACATAGCATTTTCTACGCCCCACAACTACGAGCTACACCACTCCGATAAACTCAAGCGAGGCATGGCACGAAAGAGGGCAAGACACACTACTACAAACAACTAACAACAACTAGCATATCAGCAAGGAGCACTAGGAAAAGAAGACACAAAATGGCTTCCCACACACTATTTCAGACTTAGTGAAAATAGCACTTCATGAAAGTGCAGTTTTCGATCTGAAGTCATATTGACAGCAGCAAAACCTATAGCTACAGGACTCCAAATGGCATGAAAATTTACAGCAACCTAGAGAAACACAAGGGCTACAACTTACTCCATTGGACCAACCTCAAAAGAGCTACAGATCACAATATGCAAGCAAGACAAGACAACAATAAAATATAACAAATTTCAGACTTAGAAATATTTCAGCTCCTCTAAAACAGCACAATTTCTAGCAACTTGAGAGCAATCAAAACACACCTAAACATGCATATCTATTGCAACTAAAAATACCAGGGGCTAGTCTAAACACCCAAGAACAACTCCCTAGTTGACACCTCCGTCAAAAGCGGGAAAATACCTATTTACGGGAAAATAAACTAGAGGCAATTCCCTATACGCAAAAATACAAATGAACGCTCTAAAATACACGAAAAAATAGTTCCTAAAACATGGGCATTTTATCTAAGGCACTCGAGCAATCCGGACTTGCGCGAAAAATAATTACGGGCACTATCCTATTGGAACAGCACGCTAATCTGTGCATTCGACACGTCAAACAACGTCAAACAATTATGCATGTTTCAAATTCGTATTCTACACGAAATTCTACACGAAATACACATCTAATACATAGCGATCCGACATACCGATAATAATCTACGGGCATTCTAATATCTAGCAAAACCTGGAATTAAATAAATATCCGGGAAAATCCTAAATCCAAACGGGTCAAATCTCTTATGGCCCGAAACTGTACTCAGGCGCAGCTTAGCTAAATGGCGCCGACGGGAGGGAATAGGGCTCGGGGGAAAGGCTCACCTCGGGCCTTGGCCCGACTGGAGGAGACGGCTGGAGGAGCAGGCCGAGGGGGCGCGCTGGGCCTGGCTCGGACGCTGGCCACGCGCTTGCTGGGCCGCGGTGCTCCTGGGCCTGGGGCGACGCAGTTGGCCGGCCCAGGCGTTGGTTGGGCAGGGAGCGAGGCGCTGCCCCTGTCCAGCACGAGGCCGGCCATGGCGGCGGCAGCACGGTGCACAGGCGGCGGCGGCACGGGTTCCCGGCGGGTCGAGGAAGGCGGGGGAAGGCGGCGCTGGATAGATCTGGCCGTCGGGGTTGCGTTCCTGGCGGCGGCCGCCCGAGGCGACTCTTGGACGAGGAGATCGGGCGCGCGCTGGATCTGGGACTACGGCGGCCGGAGGAGACTCTGAGCGGCGGCGACTGTCGATGACGTGGGACGGGGCCGGTCCTAGCGGGTGCTCCGGCGCCTGGGGCTCGCCGGACGGCGCAGGTCGAGGCGGGAGGCGGCCCGGGACGCCGTGACGCGAGGGGGCGGCTTGGCCCGCGGTGGCGCGCCGGCCAGGGCAGGCGGCGGCGGTTGCCTCGGGCCGAGATGGGCTCGGGAGGGCCTGCCTCGGGCTCGTGGGCCCGGCGGCGGCGGAGAGGAGGAGAGAGAGGTGGGAGAGGCAATTAGGGTTAGGATGGCTGCACGGATTTCGAGGCAGGGGGTAGGGTTGTTGTCTAAAATTACCCGGGGGCTATTTATAGACAAAATGGGGGGCTAGGTTACCCGAAATCGCGTTCCGGATCCAACCGCGGGGTCGGATTCGGACGATTCCGAACGCGGGTATGGGTACGCGACCGTGTAGAGGGGATATCCGGAGACGAGAGGGAGAACGGGCGGCGCAACATGAATTTTTAAAACACCGACAAACGTCCGACGGTAGACCGAATACGGTGCCGCTACGGTCGACCGTTCGGGTACCAGACGGTTTCCGATCGCGACGAAATTCGAAAGGCGGCCTAGCTAGAACTAATCACGACCGCATGCCAAGTTTCACCCCGATCAGAGAAAGTTTTACGCACACTTTAAAAACAGGGTTTCGACGATGCCGCGGGCGCGTGCGTGTGCGGTCGGGCTCAGAACGGACAACGGCGAGAACCGGCAACTAACAGCGGATGCAAGCTTTGAAAACGGGCGGCAACGGAGATGTCGATGCAATGCAGATGATGCGCATGAGGCGATGATGATGCGACGAATAAAAATAGACACACGACGAAAACGGAAAGAAGGGGGAATCTTCTGGAACGTCGGCATCGGGCTGTCACAACTCTCCTACACTACAAGAGGATCTCGCCCCGAGATCCAAGAATGAAAGGGGGAGAGGATGAGAAAGAACAAGAGGTAAAAACTTAGTCGCTTCGTTGACAACAAGTGAAACAATGATCCCTGAAGGTTGCAAAGCGATGAGGAATGATATGAGAAAGACGCAAGAATTCACGGAAAATTTCGGCAGCACTTCGGTAGGAAAATGGGACAAAAAATTCGATAAGATGGAAGAAATAGACAATATACATAACAAACAACTAAATAGAACAAGGGAACAACATGATCTTGATAGAACAACATAATAGACACAAAAAGATCAACATCACAATGCCCCCGGAACAAGAGAATAGGAACTAGCTCAAGCGGAAGAAGAGAATGAAGAGAGAATGACAACTACTAACTCCAATGAACTTGGCAAGCATCCTTGCAAGAAAAATTGAACGAAATTGTTGGAAAACAACAACGAAAGGAACAATATAGTAGTGGGTTTAAGAAGATCATCTCAACATATATAAGGTGACAACCAACCACTAAAGAAACAAGGATTGATTGGGAGAAACAAGATATGAACAATCTCTTACACCAAAAGGATGCATTGAGAACTTGGATTAATGACAAGCACCATGATAGCAACAATCCATAGGAAAAGCTTTAGGTGACATCCAAACCAAGATATCTTAAAGAAGAAATCACGGGTTGAAAATATCTCATGATCATAGAATTGGTGGATTTAATTATCTTATTCTTGAAAGTAAAACTCTTCGAGGCTCCTACACTAACAAGAATGATATAATACCACCTCAAAGGATAAAGGAAGAACAATTGCACATAGAAATGCAAGAGAAAAGATACTTGAGGTGCTCCAACAAGAATCTTGAAGAACACTTGAGAATGGATTGAAACCTTGATGAACCACCAAGAAGGACCTCCGTATACGAATGAATGATGCAAAGATATCAAGGTAGAAAAGAATAAGATTATGACCTTGCCAGGATTTAGAAGAAGCCTCACAAAGAGATACTAAAAGAACTTGGAACTCCAGAAAAGAAGGATAAGCACTTGCGAAAAGAATTGATATCATGAGTCACTCCGGAAGAAGAGTTGAAATCATTTGATGAAACAAGAATAAGAATTATGTTATGCTAATCCTTCATCAAGTTAAATTGACGACAATCAACAGATTTAGCATATGACTTATTCTACTAGAATTGAATCTTGAAGAGGCAGAGAGATAAGCACCAATTGAGGCATAATTGAAGGAAGCACCGGTAAGAATTCACAATTGAATGGGAACACCAAGAATTAATGGAGATACATGAGAATGAAGAGATCATGATCCACCTGAAAGAAAACTTGAACAAGGCACCGGGTAATCGAGAGACGAACGAAGAGACAACAATTGAGAAGAATTGAGGATGAAAGCTGAAAGCTCAGAACGAAGAATCTTCTAAAATGATGGCCTTCGGAGGAACAAGAAATAAAACAACTCAGAAATGCACCGGGTAGCAAGAAAGGATCACTCATGAAAGAAACAATTGAGAGGATAACACGAAGATGAGATGACAATCTTCACAAGAACGGAACAAGACTGAGGGAACACTCCTTCGAATAGCAAGCTGAGAATGATGACGAGGAACACACCAAGAATTAATGAGACACTCCGGAATAATGAAGAATGAAAGGTTGAGCCAATATGAGAATTAATTCAAATAGAACTTCAATAAGGGATATGACTGATGAAATTCATACTTACGTCCTAGTTAAAAATAATTAATGATCTCCGGGAGTAGATTAAAAGAGCCAGGAAAGATCCTGGGAAAAACCTGTGGGTTATGGGCCCACTCAAAGAAACCATCGATGAAAAGATTTCTTAGAACGATAGATATTGCACCGGTATGAAGAGAACTAGATGAGGTTAGGACCCCAAAATAATTAAAGAATTGAGAACAAGAATTCTGAGATAACTTCAACGCTCCGGATAGAATAGAGAGAAATAACAACAAGAAAATAGACTGATAAAAATTTCCAACATAGGAAATAATTACAAGGATGAAAAGGATATGATGAACACGGACAACTGAATTGAATTCACCGGTAAGGATGACAAGAATGAACAAAGATGAACATGAAGCTCCTGAGAATCTTCACAATGAATCACCGGGTAAGAGAGAAAAGAACACACAGCGGAAGCATAATGAAAAGAAAATTGAACCACTGCAGAAAAGGGTGGGAGGGCGGGAAAACAAAGACAACATGGGACAGATGAGATGAACTCCGGAATAAAACGAGAGAATGATCTTGCAAAAAAATTGGAGAGCATTGAATCCACTTGGAGAGAAACACACCGGTTGGAAAATAATTAACATGACGACTCCGATTGACAAGAATGAAAAGACAATTCATTTGAGCAAAGAGAATTAGCATTCCCACAAAAATATGAGAACACCGCTTAGGAAAGATCTGAAATCACCACTTGACATCGAAGCAACTTGAATTACCATATTCAACAAAACAAGGATGCGGCTTGCAATTAGCCAGAACAAACTCATGAGAAAGATTATGTCCGATATTTTCGTGGACAGGATCGCACGGGCATGATTTAACAGTAGCCATCAAGTGCAAGGCAGTGCACCCGACATACGAAGCGTCCCCGAGTCGTAGCAAGCTACAAGGACTCTTTAAGACACAACGTGTACCGCTGTAAGTCGACCGTGAACAAACGAATCAACTAGATGTCGAACCCCAACCTAACATCATGTATTTGTTGGAAGACTGTCCTATGAGTAACTACTTGAATTCCCCCCTATGAATTCCCGAAATTTCTGGTCATGCAATCTGGTACACGGATGCAAGGAGTAATATCACACAACTCCTATACTAACCCGTCACCTGTATCACATCCGTCAACACACAACCAGAATCTCGGACCTTCATCTACTACAGACCCTCGTGATCACAACGATACAAAGTATGGCAGTACTCCCGAACAATCTGCACCAGTACTGGGGACATCGGGGTTATCTCGCCACTACTAGTATTGAAGCAATTACGAACATCC
This sequence comes from Hordeum vulgare subsp. vulgare, assembly GCF_904849725.1. Lineage (NCBI taxonomy): Eukaryota > Viridiplantae > Streptophyta > Magnoliopsida > Poales > Poaceae > Hordeum > Hordeum vulgare. The sequence continues at coordinate 584,699,261 of NC_058520.1, read as the reverse complement.
TTCGTTCTGAGATACTATGAAATCTGAATGATAACGATGTGCTCGAGAATCCCGTGGAGCTCAGCTCCCCGGAAGAAAATCAAGTCAGACAGGAGGCACCAAGACAGAACTCCGTCACATCGGCATCATATAGATCCCAAGAATATCCGCGTGATCCTAAAATTTTTTTGAGTGAGAAGAGGAGTAGAATTAAATTATTACGTCAAGATTCCTCACCAGAGCATAGAAGAGGAGAAAAAAGAATCCTACTCTCCGATATATAACTAAGACTCAAATAGTTTTTCACTAGACTCGACTCGGCTAAGTTCGATCAATCAAGGGGGCTCCTAGGTCGGTACTGCTGTGATACCAACTTGTCACGCCCAAGATGCAACCCTATCCTCAAAAGACACGAGGGCCTCGTCAGGGACAGAAGCGCATCTCGTCGTGTCGCAAGAATGGATATCGTCACAAGTACATGTATTGAACAGAAGAGATATATATAGAGTTGGCTTACACTCGCCACAGGCTACATTACATAATCATCACGAGTAAGAGCAGGGTCTGACTACGGACGAAAACAAACGAGAAAAGAAGAATGACGTCCATCCTTGCTATCCTCGGATGCCGGCCTGGAACCCAACCTCGATCGATGAAGAAGAAGAAGAAGAAGCAACTCCAAATGAACAATCAACCCGCTCGCGTCAAATAACCTTTACCTGTACCTGCAACTGGTGTTGTAGTAATCTGTGAGCCACAGGGGACTCAGCAATCTCATTTCCAAAGGTATCAAGACTAGCAAAGCTTAATGGGTGAGGCATGGTTAAGTAGTAAGATTGCATCAGCGGCTAAGCATATATTTGGTGGCTAAACTTACGAGTACAAGAAATAAGGGGGGGAGATCTACGCATAGAGGACGTGAACTACGGATGATCAAATGAATGATCCTGAACACCTACCTACGTCAGACATAACCCCACCGTGTCCTCGATCGGAGAAGGAACTCACGAAAGAGACAGTCACGGTTACGCACACAGTTGGCAAGTTTTAATTAAGTTAACTTCAAGTTATCTAGAACCAGTGTTAAACAAAGCTTCCACGTTGCCACATAACCGCGGGCACGGCTTTCTGAAAGATTTAACCCTGCAGGGGTGCTCCAACTAGTCCATCACAAATTACCACAAGCCGCATAGAAATCCTCAATCACGAAGCTCGCGATCTCGTCGAATTCCCTAGTGGAAAACCTCAACTCTGAGATTACCCAAAGCATCACCGGAATCCCGATGCACAAGATATCTCATCAAAGGTAAAACTAATCCAGCAAGACCGCCCGACGTGTCGACGTACCCGATAGGAGCCGCGTATCTCGTTCTCAGGACACGACGGATGGAACTAGCTACGAGTGCCAAACCTCGAGTTTCCTCGCGGTGGCCCCGCAGGCAGACCGTTTGGGACCAACACCATCAGCACTGGCCCCCCCTGTTTATGTAAAATTACTCCTCGGGTAGCGCTAACTCCCTATGCATTTCAATATTATCAAGTTGTTATGTTGGGCAAATAGTACCAATGTTGGGCCTTGCCAGACCAGCTTTAATCTAAAACAAATTATCAAGCGGGTCCCCATAACAACCCCGATCGTGTTAGGAGCGCTCGTTTATGGAACATAACACCGGTAGCCGAAAACTAAGGGGGCAAAGGTGGAACAAAACACCAGGCTAGAAAGGTCGGCCTTCCACCTTTTACCAAGTATATAGGTGCAATAAATTAAATAGCATTTAATATGGTGATATGACAAGGAACCCATGTTATCACATGGAAGCAACTGCACCTGCAACTAGCAACGCTAACAACATGGATAAGCAAGCGGTAACATAGCCAATCAGTGGTTTGCTAGGTCGTACAGGTTGAAGGTTATCATGGCATTGTTGAGAGGCTAATATTTAACACGTGGTAGGCAACGAGACATAATCGATAGAAACGGTAAAACTGGCATGGCAATGATAGTAATGGTATCTGAGGAAATGATCATCTTGCGTGAGATCCCACTTGGAAGAAGAATGCCTCCGTGAAGCAGACGAACCGATGTAGTCGAACGGGTCCTCACAATCCGACACGCTGCGGAACTCAATCGAGACGAAGCAAACCGGAAACACAAATCAACACACGGAATTCACCAACGATGCACAACAAAAATTATGCATGAGCAGCTGAAAACATGCAAGTCACGGCATGACAATTCACACAATCAAACACTACACATTAAGTGAAGTTCAATATGCAACGAGTTGCATATTGACGAAACTCCACATATGAATTATTTAGTTCTCTCCCGATTAGATACACAGCAATATTAAATTTGGTTAAACATGGCAAGAGGTGAAGCACAATTAATCTACCTATCTAGGCATTTTAAATGAGGTCGGAAATGACATATAGCATCTCCGAGACGACCTCACATGTTAATTTACAATTCTGTCCAGATCTGAGTTAACACCTTTAATTAGTTGTTAAACAGCAAAACAAATAGGCTCACGTGATTTTACGCGTCAAGACAAGAAATCTACACATAAAGAACATCTCCAACGGAGCTACGGATCAAAAGATACAAGCACCACAAGATATGATGACATGAATGCAATATGTGTGCAACGACGGTCACGAGCACTTCAAAACATTCAAACAGCAAGAGAAAATGAAACTACACAAGATTCTAAGCAAGTTTCATGTAGGACACGATCAAATCGGAGCTACGGTTCAAAAACTACGAGCAAAACAAGATATCGCTACAACCTGCCAAAATCAGCCACATAGCATTTTCTACGCCCCACAACTACGAGCTACACCACTCCGATAAACTCAAGCGAGGCATGACACGAAAGAGGGCAAGACGCACTACTACAAAAAACTAACAACAACTAGCATGGCAGCAAGGAGCACTAGGAAAAGAAGACACAAAATGGCTTCCCACACACTATTTCAGACTTAGTGAAAATAGCACTTCATGAAAGTGCAGTTTTCGATCTGAAGCCATATTGAAAGCAGCAAAACCTATAGCTACAGGACTCCAAATGGCATGAAAATTTACAACAACCTAGAGAAACACAAGGGCTACAACTTACTCCATTGGACCAGCCTCAAAAGAGCTACAGATCACAAGATGCAAGCAAGACAAGACAACAACAAAATATAACAGATTTCAGACTTACAAAAATTTCAGCTCCTCTAAAACAGCACTATTTCTAGCAACTTGAGAGCAATCAAAACACACCTAAACATGCATATCTATTGCAACTAAAAATACCAGGGGCTAGTCTAAACACCCAAGAACAACTCCCTAGTTGACACCTCCGTCAAAAGAAGCACGGAATAAATCCTACAAATTAAACAAAAGGGCATCACGGCAAAATATCGCGTGAACTAACTTCTTCAAAAGCTAAAACTAATTGCACAGAAAAATCCATGGGATTTTTCTACCCCGGAAACATATAAAATATGTGGGGTTTGCAACACAAAATAAAGCCACACGGAAAAGCGGGAAAATACCTATTTACGGGAAAATATACTAGAGGCAATTCCCTATACGCAAAAATACAAATGACCGCTCTAAAATACACGAAAAAATAGTTCCTAAAACATGAGCATTTTATCTAAAGCACTCGAGCAATCCGGACTTGCTCGAAAAATAATTACGGGCACTATCCTATTGGAACAGCACGCTAATCTGTGCATTCGACACGTCAAACAACGTCAAACAATTATGCATGTTTCAAATTCGTATTCTACGCGAAATTCTACACGAAATACATATCTAATACATCGCGATCCGACATACGGATAATAATCTACGGGCATTCTAATATCTAGCAAAACCTGGAATTAAATAAATATCCGGGAAAATCCTAAATCTAAACGGGTCAAATCTCTTATGGCCCGAAACTGTACTCAGGCGCAGCTTAGCTAAACGGCGCCGACGGCAGGGAATAGGGCTCGGGGGAAAGGCTCACCTCGGGCCTTGGCCCGGCTGGAGGAGACGGCTGGAGGAGCAGGCCGAGGGGGCGCGCTGGGCCTAGCTCGGGCGCTGGCCAGGCGCTAGCTGGGCCGCGGTGCTCCTGGGCCTGGGGCGACGCAGCTGGCCGGCCCAGGCGTTGGTTGGGCAGGGAGCGAGGCGTTGCCCCTGTCCATCACGAGGCCGGCCATGGCGGCGGCATCACGGTGCACAGGCGGCGGCACGGGTTCCTGGCGGGTCGAGGAAGGCGGGGAAGGCGGCGCTGGATAGATCCGGCCGTCGGGGTTGGGTTCCTGGCGGCGGCGGCTCGAGGCGACTCTTGGATGAGGAGATCGGGCGCGCGCTGGATCTGGGACTACGGCGGCCGGAGGAGACTCTGAGCAGTGGCGACTGTCGACGACGTGGGACGGGGCCGGTCCTAGCGGGTGCTCCGGCGCCTGGGGCTCGCCGGACGGCGCAGGTCGAGGCGGGAGGCGGCCCGGGACGCCGCGACGCGAGGGGGCGGCTTGGCCTGCGGTGGCGCGCCGGCCAGGGCAGGCGGCGGCGGTTGCCTCGGGCCGAGATGGGCTCGGGAGGGCCTGCCTCGGCTCGTGGGCCCGGCGGCGGCGCAGAGGAGTAGAGAGAGGTGGGAGAGGCAATTAGGGTTAGGATGGCTGCCGGATTTCAAGGCAGGGGGGTAGGGTTGCTGTCTAAAATTACTCGGGGGCTATTTATAGACAAATGGGGGGGCTAGGTTACCCGAAATCGCGTTCCGGATCCAACCGCGCGGTCGGATTCGGACGATTCCGAACGCAGGTATGGGTACGCGACCGTGTAGAGGGGATATCCGGAGATGAGAGGGAGAACGGGCGGCGCGGCACGAATTTTTAAAACACCGACAGACGTCCGTCGGTAGACCGAATATGGTGCCGCTACGGTCGACCGTTCGGGTACCAGACGGTCTCCGATCGCGACAAAATTCGACAGGCGGCCTAGCTAGTACTAATCACGACCGCATGCCAAGTTTCACCCCGATCAGAGAAAGTTTTACGCACACTTTAAAAACAGGGTAAAGACGGTGCCGCGGGCGCGTGCGTGTGCGGTCGGGCTCAGAACGGACAACGGCGAGAATCGGCAACTAACAACGGATGCAAGCTTTGAAAACGGGCGGCAACGGAGATGCCGATGCAATGCAGATGATGCGCATGATGCGATGATGATGCGCAAATAAAAATAGACACACGACGAAAACGGAAAGAAGGGGGAATCTTTTGGAACGTCGGCATCGGGCTGTCACAGTACTGCGCCGCCATGCCACTGATCTTCCCAGCGAACACGTCCAGGGACTCGCCGTCGTCCATTCGTAGTGATCGGCTCCGACGAAACGCACCTTGAGAGAGTCCCACACCTCCTTCGCGGTGAGCTTCGCCGCCACCTGCATCAACAAGTCTTCTGGCAGCGCTGTGAGCAGCATCGCCCGCGCCGTCTTGCACTTCCCGGCGTCCACTGCCGCTCCCTCCGCCGGCTGCACCATGCCCCACACCCCCCAGCATCAAGGATCGCCTCCACCTTGATTGCCCAGGAGGTGTAGCCCGTCGGCACCAGCGGCGGGAGATGCATCGATCCTGACGCACCGCCACCCCCGTACGGGACGATCGACATGGCCGCCGACACGTGGTTGGACAAGGCTCTGATACCAAATGTTAGGACCAAAATCGAACCACCTACCGACGGTGATCACCGGAGACAAGAAAGGAGAGAGGGAGAGATGCCACACAGATTTTGCCGGTACACGAACACCTTGTCGCCCGAACGGCAACCCTTATATTCCGGTGAGCTCGAACTCCCCCTTTCCCTATTACAATGTCTAACACACGGGTTTTATACCCAGGCACACGATGGACATGTTCTCCTCGCTCCTGCCTGCTCGCGCCCACGACCCAGCACGCTCTGGCCGCGTCCTCCGCGCGCGCACGCAACGCCCGCGACGCACCGAACACTCCCGGTCTCCGCGCTCACCCCCGGACCTAGTGTGTAACAGCTACCCGCGCGGGCGGCGCCACCGTACCCTGGCGGCTCGAGCACACCACGCACGTACGCACGCACTCCCCGCGGACCCGACGCGCTAGAGAGCATCGGCGCGTGCCCATACACGCACCAGGTGCACCAGCTAGTCGCCGCGGCTTATTCCAACGCAACATACTCATTTAAGTGCTTGTGTGGACAAAAATGTCAATGATCTTAAGCTCTTGAGTAAACATGCCTCTATGGTTACTACTCAAGTAGAACAAGTACTTAAGGCTCAAAATGACTTGCTCAATGAGTTGAATGATAATTCTGTCAGAGTCGTCACTAGAGGCGGTAGAATGACCCAGGAACCTTTGTATCCTGAGGGTCATCCTAAGAGAATTGAACAAGATTCTCAAGGAGTTAGCACTGATGCACCTAGTCATCCTAGAAAGAAAAAGAAAGATGATAGGAACTTGCACGCTAGCAACCCTGTTGCTGCTACACCTGAGAATCCAAACGATGTCTGTGTCTCTGATGCCGAAACACAATCTGGTGATGAACATGAGCCTAATGATAATATCAGTAGTGATGTTCATGTTGATGCTCAACCTAGCAACGATAAGGATGTGGAATTGAACCAATTGATCTTGATAACCCACAGCCTAAGAATAGCAGATACGATAAGAACGATTTCGCTGCTAGGAAGCATGGTAAAGAAAGGGAACCATGGGTTCAGAAACCCATGCCCTTTCCTCCCAAACCATCCAAGAAAAAGGATGATGAGGATTTTGAGCGATTTGTTGAAATGATTAGACGTGTCTTTCTGTAAATGCGTTTGACAGATATGCTCAATATGTCTCCGTATGCTAAGTACATGAAGGATATTGTTACTAATAAGAGGAGGATACCTGAGGTTGAGATTTCCACCATGCTCGCTAATTACACCTTCAAGGGTGGAACTCCTAAAAAACTAGGTGATCCCGGAGTGCCCACTATACCTTGCTCCATTAAAGGAAACTACGTTAGTCCTGCTTTATGCGACCTTGGAGCCGGTGTTAGTGTTATGCCTCTCTCTCTCTCTGTCTCTCTTTATCGTAGGCTTGAACTGGATAAGTTGACACACACTGAAATATCTCTGCAAATGGCCGACAAATAAACGGCTTTCCCTATCGGCATTTGCGAGGATGTACTTGTTGTGGTTGCTAACGTTACTATCTTAACGGACTTTGTTATCCTGGATATTCCCGAGGATGATGCCATGGCGGTCATCCTTGGAAGACCCTTTTTAAACACTACAGGGGTTGTTATTGATTGCAACAAAGGCAATGTCACTTTCCATGTCAACGGTAATGAGCATACGGTGCACTTAACGAAGAAACAATATCGAGTACATTGCATCAATGTTATCGGGAAAACGTCATCGATTCTTATTGGGAGCTTTGAATGCCCTATACCTACTATCAAGATGAAGTATGATTTGCTTGTGGGGGATATGCACATCCCCATTGAGGCAACCTAGTGGCTATTCGAAAATTCTCTGTTTTTTTTTTGCGATTCGAAAAAGTTTGTCAAGGAGACTTGATCAACCTCATTGATGGATTTATTTCGATGGCCATGAGATGGATGAATCAAGGAGTCATAAACCTCTGTTCCAAGCTTTCACCTTCGGTTTCTTAGAACAAAAAATATAGATTTAGTTTAGTTTTCCCTGTTTTTTGTTTTTGCGTCCCATAGAAAAGTACCCCGAAAATAAAAGTTCTTTGAATGCCATGAAAATCAAGTATGATGTTTTCTGAATTTTTTGAAAAATACTGAGAAGAAGAGCTAGTCAGCGGGCTGCACCAGTGGGCCACAAGCCCTGGAGGCGCGGGCACCCCCTGGCCGCGCCTACCAGGATTGTGGGGCCGACGTGTACCCCCTCCACTCGTTCTAGCTCCCATCTGCTTCTCCTACCTCGAGAAAAAATCGTTTTGCAGCTCAAACCCGTGTTCTTGCTCTTCTTGCTGCGATTTTCGATCTCCTTGTGCAAAGCACCATTCACCAAGCTGTTTTAGGGAAATTGCTCCTTGGTAAGTGACTCCTCCATTGGTCCAATTAGTTTTTGCTCTAGTGCCTTATACGTCGGGTATTTTTTCTGCCTTGGTGACCCTGTTCTTGAGCTTTGCATGCTAATTTTAGCTGGTCCCAAGTAGTTTTGATGCGTGATATGGCCTCTAGGCACTTGTTGGGGTAGTTGCTATGAGTTTCGTTGAGCCTTGTTCACTTTTCCTTTGAGTCACTAAAAATTTCAAAAAAGGAAGATGTTCAGGAGAAACTATCATGGTGGTTCCTCAAGCAAGAGGGGTCCCCGTCTCGCGATTCGGGAGCCCGATCCTTACCAACAGAGGAACGCACAGGTATAACCATGTGAATGGCCTTCTGATGAATTCATGATTGAGGCAGGTTTCAAAGAAGAGTTTGATACACTTGTTCACAACGTCGGACTCGAAGAATTCATCTCCGATAAATGAGAACAGTATGTTACTCTCACTACCTCTTTTGTTCACAGATTCAAATTTTCAGCTGGCCGTGACACATCCGTACTGTTCGATCTCTATGACAAATCATATACCATGGATTTAGAGGATTTCAATAGAATTTGCAAGATACCTGTTTGGGGTAGTCTCAATGATCCGCTTAAATCTTCGGTTAGAGATTTTTTCTCTAGTATAACTGTTGGATAAACTAGAGATATTACGCAGGCTACCATGGGGAGCATTCATTTTCCTGCCTTGCATTACTTTGCCCTCATCATAGATAGATCCATTAACGGCAAGATCGAGCATTGTTTACGGAGAGGCAAAGGATACCCAAACTAGAGTTCACCAAAGGATACCCATACTCCTCTGCCTCTCCTTTGCCTCCCTCTACGGAGAGGCAAATGAGGCAAAGGATACCAGAGGAGTATTCGAGGGAGGCAAAGGATACCCAAAATATATGACGAAGTGACTGAGCCTGGAAAAGCTGGTATGAACTCGATCTATTTTGTTTTTGTAAATATGACTAGCTCATCGTTCCTGATTCAGCTTTGTTGTGAGAGAAACATGTTTGCAATGACAACTTAGAGATCATAGTTTCTGATGCCATGCTTAGTTAGCAAGGAGCTTATAATGGTTTCTCTTGGATGCCAACATGAATCTTGAGATGATTATGATGTAGTATGATAGGATGGTATCCTCCTTTGAATGATTCAAGTGGCTTGACTGGCACATGTTTACGCATGTAGTTGAAACAAAATCAACATAGCCTCTATGATATTCATGTTCATGGTGATTTATGTCCTACTCATGCTTGCACTCAATGTTGGTTAGTCTCAATGCATTTTGATGACTGTTCGCTCTCTAGTTGGTCACTTCCCAGTCTTTTGCTAGCCTTCACTTGTACTAAGCGGGAATACTGCTTGTGCATCCACTTCCATAAATCCAAAGTTGTTCCATATGAGTCCACCATACCTACCTATATGTGGTATCTACCTGTCGTTCAAAGTAAATTTGCATGTGCCACTCTCTAAATCTTCAAGAAATAATCTGTTTTGCATGCTCGAACCGCTCATGTGGTGACAGGGGGCTATCAGTATCTTCCATGCTAGGCGTGTTATCCTCGATATGTGTTTATTCACTATCATTCACGAGAAAGGGGCCGGTAATTGGAATGCCCAGTTCCATGCTCAAATCAAAAAGATAATTGCAAACAAAACTCCCCCTAGATTGATGTTGGTATGGACGGCACCAATGTATTCGGCTAGTCGTGGAGTGTGATTGATCGGTGGTGGGGGAGTCAAAACTTTACTTTTCTGTTTGGGAACCTCCTATAGCATGTGTAGAGTGGAAGATGGTGAAAACTCTTGGTCATTGCGTTGACAATGAAAGCATGCCACCCAAAATTATTATCTCCGTTTTCAAGGCTTGAGCTCTGACACCTCTCCAAATCAATGCTTCCCTCTACGAAGGGCCTGTCGATTTATGTTTCTGTTGAGTCATCCTCTTCTTATAAAAGCACCAATTAGAGAGCACCTCTGTCATTTTTATGCTTTGCTTTTGACTGATGTTGAGTATGACTGGATCTTCTTTGCCATGAATTACAATGATTAGTCAGCCCTTGGTCTTTGAAGGTGCTCTGCATTTATGTTTTGCGTCTCAGAAAGAGCTAGCGAGATACCATCTGTTCGTACTGCTTCATGATTGTTTTGATTGAAGTTTTGACGTTTGAAACTTATCATTATTGCTCGCAAGTTGATTATGCCATTGCTATAGTTTACCGTGAGACTTAGATGTCATTTGCTTATGTGGTTAGCTTGTGATCTTGCTGAAATTCTAGATATGAGTTAGACGTAGTTGCAACAACAAGATCAAACAGAGTTCGTAAAAGTTTTTCTTTTGTCTCTTTCAGTTTGTCAACTGAAGTGCTTGAGGACAAGCAAGGTTTTAAGCTTGGGGGATTTGATACGTCTGTGTCGTATCTAGTTTTCCAAACTCTTTTGCCCTTGTTTTGGACTCTAATTTGCATGATTTGAATGGAACTAACCCGGACTAACGATGTTTTCAGCAGAATTGCCATGGTGTTGTTTTTGCGCAGAAATAAAAGTTCTCGGAATGACCTGGAAATTTACGAGGATTTTTTGTGGAATATATACAAAATACTAGCGCAAGAATCAAACGGAGGGGTGGAGCTGAGAGCCCACAAGCCCACCAGGCGCGGACCCCCCTGGCCGCGCCTGGCAAGCTTATGGGCCCCGCGTTGCTCCACCGCCTCCAATCACAGCTCTATTTAGTCCCTTTCGTCTGGAAAAAAATCAAGGAGAAAAGTTCATCGCGTTTTATGATATGGAGGCGCCGCCACCTCCTGTTCTTCCTCTAGAGGGCAGATCTGGAGTCCGTTCTGGGCTTCGGGGAGGGGAGATCGTCGCCATCATCATCACCAACCTTCCTTCATCGCCAATTCCATGACGCTCTTCACCGTTCGTGAGTAATCTCATCGTAGGCTTGCTGGACGGTGATGGGTTGGATGAAATCTATCATGTAATCGAGTTAGTTTTGATGGGGATTGATCCATAGTATCCACTATGTTCTGAGATTGATGTTGCTACTACTTTGTCATGCTTAATGCTTGTCACTAGGGCCCGAGTGCCATGATTTCAGATCTGAACCTATTATGTTGTCGCCAATATATGTATGTTCTTGATCCTATCTTGCAAGTTGTAGTCACCTACTATGTGTTATGACCCGGCAACCCCGGAGTGACAATAGCCGGAACGACTCCCGGAGATGACCATAGTATGAGGAGTTCATGTATTCACTAAGTGTTAATGCGTTGGTCCGGTTCTTTATTAAAAGGAGAACCTTAATATCCCGTAGTTTCCATTAGGACCCCGCTGCCACGGGAGGGATGGACAGTAGATGTCATGCAAGTTCTTTTCCCTAAGCACGTATGACTACATACGGAATACATGCCTACATTACATTGACGAACCAGAGCTAGTTACATATCTCTCCGTGTTATAACTGTTGCATGATGAATACCATCCGGCATAATCATCCATCACCGATCCAATGCCTACGAGTTTTTCCTACTGGTCCTTGCTATGTTACTTTGCCGCTACTCCTGTCACTGCTGCTACTGTTACTCTGTCACTACTGCTGTCACTATTGCTGTTACTGGTTACTGTTGCTACTGTTGCTATCGTACTACCTTGCTACTAATACTTTGCTGCAGATACTAAGTCTTTCAGGTGTGGTTGAATTGACAACTCAACTGCTAATACTTGAGAATATTCTTTGACTTCCCCTTGTGTCGAATCAACAAATTTGGGTTGAATACTCTACCCTCGAAAACTGTTGCGACCCCCTATACTTGTGGGTTATCAGTACACTACATAACTCATCTTCTATCCATCCAGTTATGGTCTATTCCAACTCATCTACTCATATTCTATTGAGCGAGAAGACATTCACATTACAGTACATAACTCGTGCTCTTGTATTTGTACTCATATTCTATTTTTCTATTTTTTACATCAAAGTTGATGATCGATCCCAGTGTGCAGGTTCCAATTGACGGCCTTGTGATGGCTCACCATGCGCTGCATTTTCCTGCGATGAAATGAAACTGAAACAAATCAGCCAAATCAAAGAAAAAGAAGCATGGATGGAGGTAAGAGAGAGAAGCAACAAGCAAGCAACCTCATCCTTCTCGGTCCAGACGCTGGTCCCAGTGGCCTACCAGTAGTGGTCAAGGACCCCCTTGATGCAGCAAGAAGAAGAACAAGACGAAGTTGGCTCAAAGATGCAATGAAGCGAGCAACTATATGTATGATATGAATGGATCGTGTGGATGGAGCGAGGAGTTGGTCGCGTACTCGGCGCCGTCGCTGCAGAAGTGGTGGTGCTTGCTGGTGGCGGAGATCATGACGACGACGACCTGGGTATCGTAGAGCACGACGAGCTCCCGCCCATTCTTCAGCTGGCTGGGCTTCGCAGGTTGGGTTTCGGACCTCCCTCCATGGACATTCGCGGATCGGGTCGACGACAGTGCGCCGATGCCGCCGTGGATCTGGGCAATGCGTCACCTCCCCTTCCCTCCCTTAGAGAGAAGATAAGGTTCTGGATCTGAGCCTTCCCTTCCCTTTCCCCCCTTGGAGAGAAGAGAAGGTTGTCGATCTCAGGCCCTCTACTCCCTTGGTAGAGAAGGTGAGGGGGGCCGGAGAGGGTGGAGCGGAAGCCACCGACGGGTTTGTGGTCGGGAGTCGCCAACGGAGCTGATAGAAAGAAGGAGAGGCTGGGGTTAGAAGGGGCGTGGCTGGGGTAGAGGAGGCCACCGGTTATACTGCAAGGGAGAGGCTCGATAAGAGGAGATCAGCGGCGGCGGGGGGGGGGGGGGGGGTTCGTGGTTGGGTACGGTGACGGGGAGGAGGTGGTGGCATGATACCTCTCAAACGTATCTATAATTTTTGATGGTTTCATGTTGTTATCTTGTCATCTTTGGATGTTTTATGTACCTTTTATATCTTTTTTGGGACTAACTTATTAATTCAGTGCCAAGTGTCAGTTCCTGTTTTTTCTGTGTTTTTGGCTCTTTTCAGATCTGATTTTGGAATGGAGTCCAAACGGAATAAAATCTCTGAAATGATTTTTTCCCGAACGAAAGAAGATCAGGGGGCTTGTGGGCCAAGCCAGGAGGGCTACAGGGAGCCCACAAGCCCCCCATCCGCCACCAGGGGGGCGGCGGTGGGCAGGCTTGTGGCCTCCCTGGCGCCCCCGTGACCTAGCTCCTTCGCTTATATATTCCCTAAAATACAGCAAAAAATCAGGGGATCCACGAAAATACTTTTCCACCGCCGCAAGCTTCTGTTTCCGTGAGATCTCATATGGAGACCCTTCCCGGTGCCTTGCCGGAGGGGACTTTGGAGTTGGAGGGCTTGTACATCAACATCATCGCCCCTCCAATGACTCGTGAGTAGTTCACTTCAGACCTATGGGTCCGTATTTAGTATCTAGATGGCTTCTTCTCTCTCTTGGATCTTCAATACAAAGTTCTCCATGATCTTCATGGAGATCTATCGAATGTAATCCTCTTTGGCGGTGTGTTTGTCGAGATCCGATGAATTGTGGATTTGTGATCAGATTATCTATGATATATATTTGAGTCTTTCTGATTTCTTATATGCATGATTTGATATCCTTGTAAGTCTCTCCGAGCCTTGGGTTTTGTTTGGCCAACTAGATCTATGATTCTTGCAATGGGAGAAGTGCTTGGTTTTTGGTTCTTACCGTGTGGTGACCTTTCCGACTGACAGTAGGGGCAGCAAGGTACACATCGTGTAGTTGCCATCAAGGGTAACAAGGTGGGCTCTGTCGCAGATATGAGATTGTCCATCTACATCATGTCATCTTGCTTAAGGCGTTACTCTATTCTTTTGGACTTAATACACTAGATGCATGTTGGATAGCGGTCGACGTGTGGAGTAATAGTAGTAGATGCGGAAAGTATCGGTCTACTTGTTTTGGACGTGATGCCTATAGATATAATCATTGCCATAGATGACGTCACGACTTTGCGCGGTTCTATGAATTGCTCGACAGTAATTTGTTCACCCACCGTCTAGTTGCTTTCATGAGAGAATCCACTAGTAAACACTACGGCCCCCGGGTCTATTCACACCTATCGTTTCCACTTTCGCTTTTACTTTGCTTTGTTACTTTGTTGCTTTTAGTTCTCACTTGGCGAACAATCTATAAGGGATTGACAACCCCTTCATAGCGTTGGGAGCAAGATTTTTGTGTTTGTGCAGGCACTTGAGATACTCCTTCACTGGATCGATACCTTGGTTCTCAAACTGAGGGAAATACTTACCACCGCTGCGCTACATCACCCTTTCCGCTTCGAGGAAACACCAACGCAAGGCTCCAAGGCCATGGGGGAAATCCTTGGCATATTTGCCTAGGAAGTCCCTTAAGGCGTAGCCGTAGCAGAAGGATTCCTGGTGCCGTTGCTGAGTACAATCAAGACAAGAATAGTCTCCCATCAACACGTGTTTCTCGCGCCATTGGAAGGTCTTTTGTTGTAGTAGCATGGCAGCGAGGAGATGGGGACGAGGGAGGAGGAGTGGATGGATGTCAGACGGGGAAATGGATGGATGGATGCCATGTCACCGATCCGTGTGACAACTAATTCCACCCATAAGAATAACACATGTAATTGTGTTTTTTCTTTTGTTTTTCTTCTAATTTTCACATAAAAATCGAAAAAAATGATCTTTTATTCTAGAGACGGGTGCATATTGTAATGGCCAACAATTTTTCAAAGGAAATTTTCATTTTTTTTGCATGAAAATTCGTTTTTTATTTTTTGAGTGTCCAAAATGAGTTTTTTTTGTGAAATACCTATCATATATTTGATGTAAAATTGGACCAAATCAATTTTCTAAAATACTACGTCATATTTAATGTGCAATTGAACAAATTGTTGATTGCCAAAAGCTTTTGATCCACCTCTAGTGAAAAAGACAAATTTCCACTAATTCAGCTCGAAGGGGGTCAAATTTGAACCGCAACTGCATTATTATTTGGTTTTTATTTTTTTGAAAAATCATTTCTAAGTACATAAGTATATTTAATCAAATAAACACCAAAAGTTTTCCAAGATTCAACCATTAGCTAGCTACCACTAGTAGAAAAAGGGCCTTTGGGCTGGACCCTTTAGTCCCGACCTGTCTCTGGGCCGGGACTAAAGGCCCGGCCACGTCGCCCCAAATTGCACAAGGCTTTGGTCCCGGCCCGTAAGGAGCCTTTAGTCCCGGTTTGTGTCTCGAACCGGGACTAAAGGGTTTGGAGGATTTAGTCCCGGTTCGTGTCTTGGACCTTTAGTCCCGGTTCGTGTCTCGAACCGGGACTAAAGGGTTTGGAGGATTTAGTCCCGGTTGGTGTCTTGAACCGGGACTAAAGGGTAGACCTTTAGTCCCGGTTCGTGACACGAACCGGGACTAAAGGTGTTTAGATTTTTTTTTTCTGTTTTTAAATTCTTGTTTCTAGTTTCTGTTTTAAATTGCTTATATCTTTTAGGATATTTGATGTTTTTGATTGATTCTTTTTGCATTAGATTCAAAATTTTGTCTAGTTTCTGTTTGTGCCATTAGTTTTCAAATTTGAATGTTTTAAATTTGAATTTGTTTAAATTTGCTTCAAACCCAGTTTTTGAATAACTTGAGTTTACAAATAGTTTTCAATTTAATTCTTTTTGCTCCCACTCATGTGTTAGATTGTTGTCACAGTAAGATTTATTTGGTTATTTTTAGAATAATTGAAATTAGGATTTTAATTAAAGAAATATTGTTTTGTTTATATAGTTGTTTTACTCATTTAATTTTCATGTCCATTTCAGAATGTGGTCAAAACGGCGGACATGCCAAAGTGGTACTTACTTCACAATGCTCTTCTTTGGACACAAACTTGAAAAAATTATTGAGAAAAATTGTCTAAATGAAATGAGCTCAAATTTGGTGGAGGGAAGTTGTATAGGTAGAAACATTCCCTCATAAAGTTTTAGCAATAATTAAGCAACATAAAATATAGTTGATTTACAAACTAAAATATGACTATAATAAAAGATGGGTTAATTATCCTTTTGCCCTCAATGGTGTCTCTGTGCTCAGTTTTGCCCTAAGTTGTGAATCGTGCTCAGTTTTTCCCCTAGTCTTTCCGCACCGGCTCGTTCCGTGAAAATTGCCGTCTCCGTCAGGTCAACCTTTTGACTCGGCCCTTACAGGTGGGACCAGGCGGCAGAGACGCGCTAGACTTGTGGGACCCAGCAAATAGCCGTTGATCAGAGAGCCGTTGCGGGTGTGCGATATAAGCGGGCGACAAAGAGCGGCGGTGACCACGGCGACAGGGAGAGCACGACGGTGACCACGACGATAGATAGAGCGCGTCGGTGACCACGTCGATAGAGAGATCGGCGGTGGGAAGATAGCTGTGGAGGGCGCGGCGGCGTTGAGATGCCCTTCGGTTCCGAGCTCGATGTCTTCTTCAAGCTCCCGCGCCACCTCGCGGATGCAGAGCCCGGCGCGCGTGGAAATGCCGATCTTCGTCTGTCCGCCGTGCCGGGCGGGCATTGATCGGAGGGTTTCTCACACACCGAAGAACCATAATCGTCTATTCTACGTGTGCGGCGAGAATGGGGTAAGAATCGGGGCAATTGCACCATTTTCGTGGTTGGGATCTTTGAGCAATGGGTTGATCTGTTTGGCGTTCTTGCAGGTGAAATGTTTCTTCCTTTGGGTCGATGCTCTGGGCAAGACTCTGATGAATGAACTGCAAGAAGAGCATGAAGAATGGTTGCCCATGCTGCCATGAAGGGCAGTGGCCGTAGCACGAACTCCAGAAGAAGAGATGGAGGGCGAAGCAAGCAATGACAAAGAGCTAGCTGTTGAGCTTAGGCTGTTGAAGAAAAAGGTTAGGAAGCTTGAAGATCAAGCACAAATACCCATTTGCAATTACTTTTGGGCATTTGTAGGTATGGTAATCACACTGGGTGTAATATTGAAATTGTATGGAAAGGCATGAATTAGGACCCCATGAATTATGGAGGAATTTGTAAGCTTGAAATTGTATGAGAAATTCACCTTGTTTAAAAGATGGGTACCCTTAAAATATTGGTCAAAGTTGTTTCAATGTTGAAAAAAGGGATAAGAAATGACCAACATTTAAATATGTTGAAAAAAGGGAGAAAAAAATGAGAAATTCAGAAACTTTGATCAATGGAATGCAGCTCTGTGCTCTGCCTTTCTATAACAAAAAGTTTCTATAATAAGAAGTGCCGGCTAGGGTAATGGGCCAACTACATCTAATTAGGCCCATTCGGGGGTGGGCAAATGAGATCTCTTGCATGTTTTTTCTGTTTTCTGTTCTGATTTAGTTTAGGTAGTAATACCCTTTATTTAATGCTGAAATTTTTGTGGAAGCTAATTGAATTATTTGAGAGCCAAACAATTAAGTTTAGAATTTTTTTGGATCTATTAACTCCAATTCAAATACATCGTGATTTAAATCAAAGACCAAAATGTCATGGTAGAGGTTTACACCTGGTGCAAAAATTAATGAACATTTTTTAAGGGCATTACGTTGAGAAAAAAAATTAATTTGTCTAAAAATGAAGGGTGGAAAATGCACAAAAAATTGGTGCGGCTGGGATTCGAACCCATGACCGCGTGGGTTTGTGGCGTTTAGGGTTGCGCTGGTAACTGCTAGGGCAGATGGAAAGACTTTGACATGGATAGGGAAGGAAGCTATACATAGTGAGATTGTGACTTGGTTTAGGGTTTAAAAACGCATGTTTGTACTGAATGTTTGCACACGCATGAGAGTCGTTTTCCTTTGTTTTGCCCTGAACTTTTGGAGGGTTGGAAACGTATGTTTGCACTGTCACATGATTCTGGTTAGAGTGGCACTTGGTTTAGGGTTTAAAGGGAATAAATGTGCATGTTAGTTCATGACTTGGTTTAGGGAAGAAATGATATCTTTGGGCACATACATTTTTGAACACACATACTCCCTCTCGTCCGAGTGTGTAGGGCTCCTTATCAAAATCTATTTGTTCTGTTTTGCAACAGGACTAAGGCCAGCTTGGGTAATTAATTGCTAGTTAGTCCTCGTGAGTTACTCCTCCACAACCATTATGCTCGGTGGAAACCTGTTTGCATGCACATGTGTGAAAATTATTTGCGTGCAGGGAGTGGAAAAGCTCGTGTAACAAACCAATGCATGATCGTTTGGATCTTACATGATTGGTTGAACATATCCAGTTCACGTCGGGAGACTTTTCGCTCCACGCCTTCTTCGACCATTCGCATGTCCTAATTAACCCAGGTATTAAATATGGGGTTGTTAGACGCTAGAAATGTTGGGGAACGTCGCATGGGAAACAAAAAATTTCCTACGCGCACGAAGACCTATCATGGTGATGTCCATCTACGAGAGGGGATGAGTGATCTACGTACCCTTGTAGATCGCACAACAGAAGCGTTAGGGAACGCGGTTGATGTAGTGGAACGTCCTCACGTCCCTCGATCCGCCCCGCGAACAATCCCGCGATCAGTCCCACGATCTAGTACCGAACGGACGGCACCTCCGCGTTCAGCACACGTACAACTCGACGATGATCTCGGCCTTCTTGATCCAGCAAGAGAGACGGAGAGGTAGAAGAGTTCTCCGGCAGCGTGACGGCGCTCCGGAGGTTGGTGATGATCTCGTCTCAGCAGGGCTTCGCCCGAGCTCCGCAGAAACACGATCTAGAGGAAAAACTATGGAGGTATGTGGTCGGGCAGCCATGAGAAAGTCGTCTCAAATCTGCCCTAAAAGCCCCATATATATAGGAGGAGGGAGGGGGACCTTGCCTTGGGGTCCAAGGGATCCCCAAGGGGTCGGCCGAGCCAGGGGGGAGGACTCTCCCCCCCAAACCGAGTCCTACTTGGTTTGGTGGGAGGGAGTCCTTCCCCCTTCCCACTTCTTCCTTTTTTTTCTTTCCTTTGATTTTTCTCTCTTGGCGCATAGGGGATTGGTGGGCTGTCCCACCAGCCCACTAAGGGCTGGTGTGACCCCCCCAAATGCCTATGGGCTTCCCCGGAGTGGGTTGCCCCCCTCCGGTGAACTCCCGGAACCCATTCGTCATTCCCGGTACATTCCCGGTAACTCCGAAAACCTTCCGGTAATCAAATGAGGTCATCCTATATATCAATCTTCGTTTCCGGACCATTCCGGAAACCCTCGTGACATCCGTGATCTCATCCGGAACTCCAAACAACATTCGGTAACCAACCATATAACTCAAATACGCATAAAACAACGTCGAACCTTAAGTGTGCAGACCCTGCGGGTTCGAGAACTATGTAGACATGACCCGAGAGACTTCTCGGTCAATATCCAATAGCGGGACCTGGATGCCCATATTGGATCCTACATATTCTACGAAGATCTTATCGTTTGAACCTCAGTGCCAGGGATTCGTATAATCCCGTATGTCATTCCCTTTGTCCTTCGGTATGTTACTTGCCCGAGATTCGATCGTCAGTATCCGCATACCTATTTCAATCTCGTTTACCGGCAAGTCTCTTTACTCGTTCCGTAATACAAGATCCCGCAACTTACACTAAGTTACATTGCTTGCAAGGCTTGTGTGTGATGTTGTATTACCGAGTGGGCCCCGAGATACCTCTCCGTCACACGGAGTGACAAATCCCAGTCTTGATCCATACTAACTCAACTAACACCTTCGGAGATACCTGGAGAGTATCTTTATAGTCACCCAGTTACGTTGCGACGTTTGATACACACAAAGCATTCCTCCGGTGTCAGTGAGTTATATGATCTCATGGTCATAGGAATAAATACTTGACACGCAGAAAACAGTAGCAACAAAATGACACGATCAACATGCTACGTCTATTAGTTTGGGTCTAGTCCATCACGTGATCCTCCCAATGACGTGATCCAGTTATCAAGCAACAACACCTTGTTCATAATCAGAAGACACTGACTATCATCGATCAACTGGCTCGCCAACTAGAGGCATGCTAGGGACGGTGTTTTGTCTATATACCCACACATGTAAATGAGTCTTCATTCAATACAATTATAGCATGGATAATAAACTATTATCTTGATACAGGAATTATAATAATAACTATACATTTATTATTGCCTCTAGGGCATAATTCCAACAGTCTCCCACTTGCACTAGAGTCAATAATCTAGCCCTCACATCACCATGTGAATTACATTGTAATAAATCTAACACCCATACAGTTCTGGTGTCGATCATGTTTTGGCCATGGAAGAGGTTTAGTCAGCGGGTCTGCTACATTCAGATCCGTGTGCACCTTGCATATATTTACGTCCTCCTCCTCGACGTAGTCACGGATGAGGTTGAAGCGTCGTTTGATGTGTCTGGTCTTCTTGTGAAACCTTGGTTCCTTTGCTAAGGCAATGGCACCAGTGTTGTCACAGAACAAGGTTATTGGATCCAGTGCACTTGGCACCACTCCAAGATCCGTCATGAACTGCTTCATCCAGACACCCTCCTTAGCCGCCTCCGAGGCAGCCATGTACTCTGCTTCACATGTAGAATCTGCTACGACGCTTTGCTTGGAACTGCACCAGCTTACTGCACCCCCATTAAGAATAAATATGTATCCGGTTTGCGACTTAGAGTCGTCCGGATCTGTGTCAAAGCTTGCATCGACGTAACCTTTTACGGCGAGCTCTTCGTCACCTCCATACACGAGAAACATCTCCTTAGTCCTTTTCAGGTACTTCAGGATATTCTTGACCGCCGTCCAGTGATCCACTCCTGGATTACTCTGGAACCTACCTACCATACTTATGGCCAGGCTAACATCCGGTCTAGTGCACAACATTGCATACATGATAGAGCCTATGGCTGAAGCATAGGGGACGGAGCGCATATGCTCTCTATCTTCATCAGTTGCTGGGCACTGAGTCTTACTCAATCTCGTACCTTGTAACACTGGCAAGAACCCTTTCTTGGACTGTTCCATTTTGAACCTCTTCAAAACTTTATCAAGGTACGTGCTTTGTGAAAGTCCTATCAGGCGTTTTGATCTATCCCTATAGATCTTAATGCCTAGTATGTAAGCAGCTTCTCCTAGGTCCTTCATAGAGAAACTTTTATTCAAGTAACCTTTTATGCTCTCCAAAAGCTCTACATTGTTTCCAATCAGTAATATGTCATCCACATATAATATTAGAAACGCCACAGAGCTCCCACTCACTTTCTTGTAAATACAAGATTCTCCAACCACTTGTATAAACCCAAATGCTTTGATCACCTCATCAAAGCGTTTATTCCAACTCCGAGATGCTTGCACCAGTCCATAAATGGATCGCTGGAGCTTGCACACTTTGTCAGCATTTTTAGGATCGACAAAACCTTCGGGTTGCATCATATACAACTCTTCCTTAAGGAAACCGTTAAGGAACGCCATTTTGACATCCATCTGCCAGATTTCATAATCGAAAAATGCAGCTATTGCTAACATGATTCTGACGGACTTAAGCATCGCTACGGGTGAGAAGGTCTCATCGTAGTCAACTCCTGGAACTTGTGAAAAACCCTTTGCCACAAGTCGAGCTTTATAAACGGTCACATTACCGTCAGCGTCCGTCTTCTTCTTAAAGATCCATTTGTTCTGAATAGCCTTGCGGCCCTCAGGCAGTATCTCCAAAGTCCACACTTTGTTCTCATACATGGATCCTATCTCGGATTTCATGGCTTCCAGCCATTTGTTGGAATCTGGGCCCACCATTGCTTCTTCATAATTTGCAGGTTCATTGTTGTCTAACAACATGATTGATAAGACGGGATTACCGTACCACTCTGGAGCAGCGCGTGATCTCGTCGACCTGCGTGGTTCAACAGAAACTTGAACTGGAGTTTCATGATCATCATCATTAACTTCCTCCTCAACCGGCGTCGCAATGACAGAGGTTTCCCCTTGCCCTGCGCCAC
Source organism: Hordeum vulgare subsp. vulgare (assembly GCF_904849725.1). Taxonomy (NCBI): domain Eukaryota; kingdom Viridiplantae; phylum Streptophyta; class Magnoliopsida; order Poales; family Poaceae; genus Hordeum; species Hordeum vulgare. Next base: position 584,677,231 of record NC_058520.1, on the reverse strand, counting down.
CATCCAGAGGGATGAGAGGTTCGACAACCTCGTCAAGTTCTATCTTCCTCCCACTCAATTCTCTCGAGAGAAACTCCTTCTCGAGAAAAGTTCCGTTCTTAGCAACAAACACTTTGCCTTCGGATTTGAGATAGAAGGTGTACCCAACTGTCTCTTTTGGGTAACCTATGAAGACGCACCTTTCCGCTTTGGGTTCCAGCTTTTCAGGCTGAAGCTTTTTGACATAAGCATCACATCCCCAAACTTTAAGAAACGACAACTTTGGCCTTTTGCCATACCACAGTTCGTATGGTGTCGTCTCAACGGATTTTGATGGTAGCCTATTTAAAGTGAATCCAGCTGTTTCTAATGCATAACCCCAAAACGATAACGGCAAATCAGTAAGAGACATCATAGATCGTACCATTTCTAACAAAGTACGATTACGACGTTCGGACACACCATTACGCTGTGGTGTTCCAGGCGGTGTTAACTGCGAAACAATTCCACATTGTCTTAAGTGAGTACCAAACTCGAAACTCAGATATTCACCCCCACGATCAGACCGTAGGAACTTGATCTTCTTGTTACGATGATTTTCCACTTCACTCTGAAATTGCTTGAACTTTTCAAATGTTTCAGACTTGTGCTTCATCAAGTAGACATAACCATATCTACTTAAATCGTCAGTGAAGGTGAGAAAATAACGATATCCACCGCGTGCCTCCACGCTCATTGGACCACACACATCGGTATGTATGATTTCCAACAAGTCACTTGCACGCTCCATTGTTCCGGAGAACGGAGTCTTAGTCATCTTGCCCATGAGGCATGGTTCGCACGTGTCAAGTGAATCAAAGTCAAGTGACTCCAAAAGTCCATCAGCATGGAGTTTCTTCATGCGCTTTACACCAATATGACCCAAGCGGCAGTGCCACAAAAATATGGCGCTATCATTGTTTACTCTAACTCTTTTGGTCTCAATGTTATGTATATGCGTATCTCTATCAAGATTCAATATGAACAATCCTCTCACATTCGGTGCATGACCATAAAAGATGTTACTCATAGAAATAGAACAACCATTATTCTCAGACTTAAAAGAGTAACCGTCTCGCATTAAACAAGATCCAGATATAATGTTCATGCTCAACGCAGGCACTAAATAACAATGATTTAAGTTCATCACTAATCCCGATGGTAGTTGAAGTGACACTGTGCCGACGGCGATTGCATCAACCTTGGAACCGTTTCCTACGCGCATCGTCACTTCGTCTTTCGCCAGCCTTCGTCTATTCCGCAGTTCCTGCTTCGAGTTGCAAATGTGAGCAATAGAACCGGTATCGAATACCCAGGCACTACTACGAGAGCCGGTTAAGTACACATCAATAACATGTATATCAAATATACCTGATTTTTCTTTGCCCGCCTTCTTATCTGCCAGATACTTGGGGCAATTGCGCTTCCAGTGACCCATACCCTTGCAATAGAAGCACTCTGTTTCAGGCTTAGGTCCAGCCTTGGGCTTCTTCGGCGGATTGGCAACAGGCTTGCCGCTCTTCTTGGAATTGCCCTTCTTGCCTTTGCCGTTTCTCTTGAAACTAGTGGTCTTGCTCACCATCAACACTTGATGCTCTTTACGGAGTTCAGACTCTGCGACTTTCAGCATCGCAAACAACTCGCCGGGAGACTTGTTCATCCCTTGCATGTTGTAGTTCAACACAAAGCCTTTATAGCTTGGCGGCAGTGATTGAAGGATTCTATCAGTGATAGCTTCTTGCGGGAGTTCAATCCCCAGTTCAGCTAGACGGTTTGAGTACCCAGACATTTTGAGCACATGTTCACTGACAGACGAGTTTTCCTCCATCTTGCAAGCATAGAATTTATCGGAGGTCTCATACCTCTCGATCCGGGCGTTCTTCTGAAAGATAAACTTCAACTCCTGGAACATCTCAAATGCTCCATGACGCTCAAAGCGACGTTGAAGTCCCGGTTCTAAGCCATACAAGACTGCACATTGAACTATTGAGTAGTCCTCCTTACGCGCTAACCAAGCGTTCTTAACATCCTGATCAGCCGTAGCGGGTGGTTCATCTCCTAGCGCAGCATTAAGGACATAATCCTTCTTTCCAGCTTGTAAGATTAGCTTAAGATTACGAGCCCAGTCTACAAAGTTGCTTCCATCATCTTTCAACTTAGCTTTCTCTAGGAACGTATTAAAATTCAGGATGACACTTGCGTGAGCCATGATCTACAACACAAATATATTCAAAGTGGACTTAGACTATGTTCAAGATAATTAGAGTTCAACTTAATCAAATTATATGCTAAACTCCCACTCAAAAAGTACATCTCTCTAGTCATTTGAGTGGTTCATGATCCACTTACACTATCCCAAGTCCGATCATCACGTGAGTTGAGTATAGTTTCAGTGGTAAGCATCCCTATGCTAATCATATCAACTATATGATTCATGATCGACCTTTCGGTCTCATGTGTTCCGAGGCCATGTCTGCACATGCTAGGCTCGTCAAGCTTAACCCGAGTGTTCCGCGTGCGCAACTGTTTTGCACCCGTTGTATGTGAACGTTGAGTCTATCACACCCGATCATCACGTGGTGTCTCGAAACGACGAACTGTAGCAACGGTGCACAGTCGGGGAGAACACAATTTCGTCTTGAAATTTTAGTGAGAGATCACCTCATAATGCTACCGTCGTTCTAAGCAAAATAAGGTGCATGAAAAGGATTAACATCACATGCAATTCATAAGTGACATGATATGGCCATCATCACGTGCTTCTTGATCTCCATCACCAAAGCACCGGCACGATCTTCTTGTCACCGGCGCCACACCATGATCATCCATCAACGTGTTGCCATCGGGGTTGTCGTGCTACTTATGCTATTACTACTAAAGCTACATCCTAGCAAAATAGTAAACGCATCTGCAAGCACAAACGTTAGTATAAAGACAACCCTATGGCTCCTGCCGGTTGTCGTACCATCGACATGCAAGTCGATATTTCTATTACAACATGATCATCTCATACATCCAATATATCACATCACATCGTTGGCCATATCACATCACAATCATACCCTGCAAAAACAAGTTAGACGTCCTCTAATTTTGTTGTTGCATGTTTTACGTGGTGACCAAGGGTATCTAGTAGGATCGCATCTTACTTACGCAAACACCACAACGGAGATATATGAGTTGCTATTTAACCTCATCCAAGGACCTCCTCGGTCAAATCCGATTCAACTAAAGTTGGAGAAACCGTCACTTGCCAGTCATCTTTGAGCAAAGGGGGTTACTCGTAACGATGAAACCAGTCTCTCGTAAGCGTACGAGTAATGTCGGTCCAAGCCGCTTCAATCCAACAATACCACGGAATCAAGAAAAGACTAAGGAGGGAAGCAAAACGCACATCACCGCCCACAAAACCTTTTGTGTTCTACTCGAGAAGACATCTACGCATGAACCTAGCTCATGATGCCACTGTTGGGGAACGTCGCATGGGAAACAAAAATTTTCCTACGCGCACGAAGACCTATCATGGTGATGTCCATCTACGAGAGGGGATGAGTGATCTACGTACCCTTGTAGATCGCACAGCAGAAGCGTTAGAGAACGCGGTTGATGTAGTGGAACGTCCTCACGTCCCTCGATCCGCCCCGCGAACAATCCCGCGATCAGTCCCACGATCTAGTACCGAACGGACGGCACCTCCGCGTTCAGCACACGTACAACTCGACGATGATCTCGGCCTTCTTGATCCAGCAAGAGAGACGGAGAGGTAGAAGAGTTCTCCGGCAGCGTGACGGCGCTCCGGAGGTTGGTGATGATCTCGTCTCAGCAGGGCTTCGCCCGAGCTCCGCAGAAACACGATCTAGAGGAAAAACTATGGAGGTATGTGGTCGGGCAGCCGTGAGAAAGTCGTCTCAAATCTGCCCTAAAAGCCCCATATATATAGGAGGAGGGAGGGGGACCTTGCCTTGGGGTCCAAGGGATCCCCAAGGGGTCGGCCGAGCCAGGGGGGAGGACTCTCCCCCCCCCCCCAAACCGAGTCCTACTTGGTTTGGTGGGAGGGAGTCCTTCCCCCTTCCCACTTCTTCCTTTTTTTTCTTTCCTTTGATTTTTCTCTCTTGGCGCATAGGGGATTGGTGGGCTGTCCCACCCGGCCACTAAGGGCTGGTGTGACCCCCCCAAATGCCTATGGGCTTCCCCGGAGTGGGTTGCCCCCCTCCGGTGAACTCCCGGAACCCATTCGTCATTCCCGGTACATTCCCGGTAACTCCGAAAACCTTCCGGTAATCAAATGAGGTCATCCTATATATCAATCTTCGTTTCCGGACCATTCCGGAAACCCTCGTGACGTCTGTGATCTCATCCGGAACTCCGAACAACATTCGGTAACCAACCATATAACTCAAATACGCATAAAACAACGTCGAACCTTAAGTGTGCAGACCCTGCGGGTTCGAGAACTATGTAGACATGACCCGAGAGACTTCTCGGTCAATATCCAATAGCGGGACCTGGATGCCCATATTGGATCCTACATATTCTATGAAGATCTTATCGTTTGAACCTCAGTGCCAGGGATTCGTATAATCCCGTATGTCATTCCCTTTGTCCTTCGGTATGTTACTTGCCCGAGATTCGATCGTCAGTATCCGCATACCTATTTCAATCTCGTTTACCGGCAAGTCTCTTTACTCGTTCCGTAATACAAGATCCCGCAACTTACACTAAGTTACATTGCTTGCAAGGCTTGTGTGTGATGTTGTATTACCGAGTGGGCCCCGAGATACCTCTCCGTCACACGGAGTGACAAATCCCAGTCTTGATCCATACTAACTCAACTAACACCTTCGGAGATACCTGTAGAGTATCTTTATAGTCACCCAGTTACGTTGCGACATTTGATACACACAAAGCATTCCTCCGGTGTCAGTGAGTTATATGATCTCATGGTCATAGGAATAAATACTTGACACGCAGAAAACAGTAGCAACAAAATGACACGATCAACATGCTACGTCTATTAGTTTGGGTCTAGTCCATCACGTGATTCTCCCAATGACGTGATCCAGTTATCAAGCAACAACACCTTGTTCATAATCAGAAGACACTGACTATCATCGATCAACTGGCTAGCCAACTAGAGGCATGCTAGGGACGGTGTTTTGTCTATATACCCACACATGTAAATGAGTCTTCATTCAATACAATTATAGCATGGATAATAAACTATTATCTTGATACAGGAATTATAATAATAACTATACATTTATTATTGCCTCTAGGGCATAATTCCAACAATAAATTCGAGCGATGATTGGAGGAAAAATCGGCAGAGGACCAATTTTAACGCCCAATAAGTTGTTGCCTTGGTTGCGATGACTCTCCTAGGGATCCCAAGACACCGGACCGGAGGGAGTAATAACTTAGATACTCTACATAGATAGATAAGATGCAACCCACCATACATAGATAGATAAGTCCAGGGACACGACACGACACGACACGACACAACACGCACGATATGGAAAAGCAACAAAATAAAAACGATAAAGTTAAAACATGACGAGCTTGACGAACAACTTCACTCCACGCTCGCACCCCTTCTTGAACATCTTCATCTTGACCTTTCTTCCACCTTGGCCACGCCCCTTCAACACCATCTTCAACTTCAGTACTCCTCCTCCTCATCGTAGGGAAGGGAGTGCATCTGGTTTTCGGTGGGGAAGATGCACTCGTAGTTGGTGAAGATGTTGTACACCTAGAAGAAGATGGACTCGCAGCCGCACCAATACACTCGGCCGAGGAGCTCGCGCGCGTCAAAGTGGTTGGCGAAGGTGATCGTCAGCAGTAGGAGGGTGTCGGCGCGGTCACGAACCTCGTTGAGGGTGAACATCCTAGGCGAGTCCCGTGGGAGGTGGGCATAGCCGGCTCTGAGGAAGGCGCGAGTGAGCTCGACGGCCCCCCTCCACCTGGAAGTCGCCCACACACGAAGCTCCTTCTCCACGAGCACGCCCGGTGGGTAGAGCAGCTCTGGCACGACAGGTGGACGACTGAAGGTCGGCCCATTGCACTACATCTTCACTTGGTGATTGGGGTTCTCAAAGAGGATGGAGGACTCGGACGCTTGGGTGTTTGAAGTTGGAGAGAATGGATCTGGCTTGGGTGGTGGGTGGGAGAGGAAGAGAGGCATATAAATAGGCCTGTGGGTGGGAGAGGAAGAAAGAAGGGATGAGAATGGTGAGTGTGTCAATCCGGACACGTGTGTGTATGACCCTTAAGTTTTTGCACAGAAACGATGGAGCGATGGGCGCGTGCGTGCATGTGAATCGCTGCAACAAAACAATCAGTGTACCTGAATCACTGCCGTAATCTGAAACGTCGCTCGCCTCGCTCGCATGCATGCACGCCTGTCTCCCGCGCATGCATTCCCACGTCACCGCCCTTCCCATGCATGCATGCCTGAAAGGCTGAGACGGGCATTAACAACGCTCTCAAGCCCGGACAGCGAGACGGCCCAACGGTCCATCCAGCGTGCCTGGTACGTGTTGAGAAAAAAAACGCCCAACCAATCAGATTGCATCTCGCGGATCGCCCCCTCCTCCCTGCAGATTCCTTCTAGAAGGGTTAGATCGACGGTCCTTGATGGCCGCTAGGGTTAGATGGATGATCTATTGGAAATATGCCCTAGAGGCAATAATAAAATGGTTATTATCATATTTCCTTGTTCATGATAATCGTCTATTGTTCATGCTATAATTGTATTAACAGGAAGCAGTAATACATGTGTGAATAAATAGATCACAATGTGTCCCTTCCAAGCCTCTAGTTGGCTAGCTCGTTGATCAATAGATGATCATGGTTTCCTGATCATGGACATTAGATGTTATTGATAACGAGATCACATCATTGGGAGAATGATGTGATGGACAAGACCCAATCCTAAGGATAGCACTAGATCGTGTTGTTCGTATGCTAAAGCTTTTCTAATGTCAAGTGTCTTTTCCTTCGACCGTGAGATTGTGCAACTCCCGGATACCGTAGGAGTGCTTTGGGTGTATCAAATGTCACAACGTAACTGGGTGACTACAAAGGTGCACTACGGGCACCTCCGAAAGTGTCTGTTGGGTTGGTACGAATCGAGACCGCGATTTGTCACTCCGTGTGACGGAGAGGTATCTCTGGGCCCACTCGGTAGAACATCATCATGAGCTCAATGTGACTAAGGATTTAGTCACAGGATTACGTGCTACGGAACGAGTAAAGAGACTTACCGGTAACGAGATTGAACAAGGTACAGGTATACCGACGATCGAATCTTGGGCAAGTTCTATACCGACAGACAAAGGGAATTGTATATGGGATTGATTGAATCCTTGACATTGTGGTTCATCTGATGAGATCATCGTGAAACATGTGGGAGCCACCATGGGTATACATATCCAGCTGATGGTTATTGGCCGGAGAGTGTCTCGGTCATGTCTGCATGATTCCCGAACCCATAGGGTCTATACACTTAAGGTTCGATGACGCTAGGGTTATAGGGAATTGTTATACTATACGAGGTTACTGAAGGATGTTCGGAGTCCCGGATGAGATCCCGGACGTCACGAGGAGCTCCGGAATGGTCCAGGTTGATATATAGGATGGATGGGTTTGGACGCCGAAAATGTTTCAGGCACCACCGGCAAAGTGACGGGACCATCAGAAGGGTTCCGGAGGCCCACCGGGAGGGGCCACAAGCCCCGAAGGCTACATGGGCCAAGTGCGGGAGGGAACCAGCCCCTAGGTGGGCTGGTGCGCCCCCCACACTCAGCCCAGGCGCACCAGAGAGGGAGGGAGGAGAAACCCTAGGCGCTAGTGGGCCTAATGCCCACCTAGGGGTGTGCCACCCCCTCTCCTCCCTGGCCGCCGCCCCCTCTCCCATCTAGGGCTGCCCCCCCCCCCAAGGGGGAAACCCTAAAGGGGCGCCACCCCTCCCTTCCCCCTGTATATAGTGGGGTTTTTGGCATTTGGAGATACGGTTTTCCATCTCTCTCTCAGCGCAGCCGTGCTCTTCTTCTTCCTCCTCTCCCACGGTGCTTGGCAAAGCGCTGCCGGGAGACCTCGTCTCTCCATCGACTCCACGCCTTCGTGCTGCCGGAGATCTTCCCCAACCTCTCCCTCCTCCTTGCTGGATCAAGGTGCGGGAGACGTCACCGGGCTGCACGTGTGTTGAACGCGGAGATGCCGTGGTTTGGCACTAGATCGGAATCACACCGCGATCTGAATCGCCGCGAGTACGACTCCATCAACCGCGTTCTAGCAACGCTTCCGCTTAGCGATCTTCAAAGGTATGAAGATGCACTCACCCCTCTCTCATTGCTGGTCTCTCCATAGAAAGATATGCATATGGCGTAGGAAAATTTTGAATTTATGCTACGTTACCCAACATGATCCTTGTTCAGCGCTAGGGTTAGCGGGATTTGGGAGGGGTTTTGAGCAGTCAAAGATAGGTTTGGCCAGATTTCAAATGAGCATAATAAATTAAATAAAAATCAGAAACATGAAAAACTTGCGCACATAGTCTTCTTATGTCATATACTAATGATTTAAGTTGATAAACAAGGTCTACATACATTTAAACGACAAGTCCATGTGTCTTATGTGATATCTCAAGTATCTCGAACTCTCTTGTATGAAGTGAAGATAAGTGTTTCGGGGAAATGAACATGAAAATTTCAAAAACCTCACCGCAACTTCATTTTGGAGTGACTAAGAAGGATCCAGGCTTAGTTTTTCGTTTTGATGTTTTAGACTTGTTTAAATCTTGGTCAAAGTTAAGTTTGATCAGAATTCAAATGAGCAAAACAAATTCAAAAAAATTCAAAAAAGGAAAAACCAACGCACATAGTCTGTATATATAGAATATATGTGTAGGAAAGTTATTTGGCTGATTTAGACAAGGTCCAAAAAAATCTTGCTTAGAAATGAGGCCGTTTACCCTACCTTTGGAGCTCTTTTTAGCACATTTTTCATGAAAATTTCAAAATCCTCAAAAACCTCACCACAGCTTCATTTTGGAGTAAGTAAGAAGGATCCATGCTTAGTTTTTCATTTTGATGTTTTAGACTAGTTTAAATCTTGGTCAAAGTTAAATTTGACCAGAAATCAAATGAGCAAACAAAATTTCAAAAAAATCAAAAAAAGGAAAAACCAGTGCACATAGTCTCTGTAAATAGAATATATGTGTAGGAAAGTTATTTGGCTGATTTAGACAAGGTCAAAAAAACCTTGCTTAGAAATGAGGTCGTTTACCCTACCTTTGGAGCTCTTTTTTAGCACACATTTTTCATGAATGTGAGTTTACCCTACCAAAGTTTCGAAAGAATTGCAACATCCAAATAGCATGTCAAATTTGAAGTTCCAACATAGGTCCAACATCATTCAAACATAGTTCTAACATAGGTCCAACATCATTCAACAGAAATACAACATTATTCATAAACTCTATTCATAACGTTTCATAATTAATCATAAATAGCGTTGGGGCTTCTGTTTGATCCTTGAGCTTCTTGCCATCACTTTGCTCCTCGTGCACCTTGTGCTCATTGCTTCTTCTCTTCTCCTCTTGGTTGTCGTTACCTTGCGCGTCTTCTTCAAACCTACTGCAGAGCTGTACAAAACATAAAGGGTAATGAGATCATGTCAAGTGATAAATGTACAGTAGTATTTGCAAGATTTACATACCTAGCAGAACTCGCAACGACAGAAGGTTGGTCACCATTTGGAGCCTCACTTGGATCACCATTTGAAGCCTCACTTGGATAACCATTTGGAGTCTCGCTTGAATCATCATTTGAAGGATATTTTGGATCATTGTCAAAATCATGCGGCTATTGACCATCATCATTTAGAACCTCGTCAAAATCCTCATCTGATGCAACCAGCTGTTGACCATCATTTTCATCATCTGTTGCGGCAACCGGCTGCTGACCAACATTTTCATCGAAGCCTTCATCGAAGCCTTCCTCGAAACACTCTCCGAACGCTGGATCTACTGTGTTATCACAATACTTACCGAAATAACCAGACCCACCACACCTTGTGCACTTATGCTTCCTCGCTCCAATTCCATCTCCATCGCTGTGAGATATGATTCGACTCTTCCTTGGTCTACCTGCTGCTCTCTTTAGAAATGGAGCGCAAAGCTTGAATCCAGGGTCCACTATGTCCCATTGTTGTTTTCCCTCCATAGTAGGCAAGGCATACACATATGTGGCTTTGAACCTTGCAACAAAGTAGTAATCATGCACATACTGTTGTATGTTCCCTGCTGGACCTGGGAGAGAAGTGATAAAAACAAGGCATGAATGCATGGCAACCCAGTTATCTGCCATTGCCTACAACTGCAAGTTCTAGCGTCTAAATCCCCTGGATATCTCCATTCCCTCTTCTCTTTATCCAAATATGATATCTCTGCTATGGTACCCGAGCAAAGAGTCATGTTCATTTCCAAGCCTGTTGTTTTCTGCTTCAATCCATTCATCACGATAGGGATGATAATGTGGCCCATGAATTTTGCCTCGGCTATTCCTACACGATAATAAAATTTCTGCATGTATTCTATCCTTATTCTTTCAAGCAAATCCACCACATAATGACCCTTTAGTTTCCGGATCGTTGAGTTGAAAGACTCTGCTAGATTATTGTGCACATAGTCAACTTTGCTCAGTTCACTGAATTAGCTTCTGGCCCATAACTTGGAGTGGTGTGTTTCCAAGTATTCCTTCACTGTGGGATTCATGTATAACTGCCTCAAGTGGTAGTTGTGCTTCTTCACACTGCAAGTCAAAGATGCTGGCCATAAATTTTCGGTATACACCTTTCCTTCGAATGTATTCATAAAATTTGCAGCAAGGTGACGTATGCATTCCCTATGCTCTACTCCAGGGAACACATTGTCCTCGACCACTTCTAAACCTTTGCAGGCATCTGTATGAATTACCAACCCATTGGGATGTGCAATAGCCCAGCGCAGATTATGCAAAAACCAAGTCCAGCTCTCCTCAGACTCTGTCTCCAGCACACCGTACACAACTGGAAATACGAAATTGTGTGCATCAACTGCACAAGCTGCTACTAACTATCCTTTAAACCTCCCTGTGAGAAAAGTAGCATCAATAGCCAAATAAGGCCAGTAGCCTGCCAAAAAACCCAGGCAACAAGCCTCAAAGCAGACATAAACCATCCTAAAGCACTCCTTGGTCTTTGTCACTCCCCTCAATGTGTAATCCACGGTGTGGTGGTCAATATCTACAATACTACCTGGTCTGGTCCTCTCCACTTCACCTTTGAATGAATACAACAATTGAAAACTTTCCTGCCAGTTACCACAAATAGAATTCATAGCATGTTGTTTACCATTGAATAACTTCATGTATGGTAAATGTATCTTGAACTTGTCTTTGATGTTCTTCTGCAATTCCTTTGGACCCACTTGCTGGTTTTCTTTCACCCACTTCTTTACTTCTTCTGCCACCCATCTTGACTTGGCTCTACTGATTGTATCCTTCCTAAGGGTTGATTCCTGGCATGTGTGCTTAAAAGGGTTCATGTTGACCTGAACATTCGTTCTATTTCGCATTTTAGATGTGAGCATCCTCCATGGACAACCCTCAGTCGGACAGTGCACTCTGTAATGTACTTGATCGCTCTTGTCAACTTTGAAAGTACGTTCTACCTTGATGCAGTATGTCATGAGTGCATTTCTACACTCACTCATGGATGCAAAAATAATACCTTCTTCCATATGAGGGTTCAAAGGGTCCCATTCAACAGTTGCAAGGTCTTCGTCCTCACCCACCACGTCATCATCCACACGGACTGCCCGAGGTGCCCGTCTTAAATTCCGAATAACATCAGAATATAGCTTCTCTTCATCAACCCCAGAATTGTAGGCATCAGCCTCCACTTCAAGGGGACCCTACTGCCGGTGCCCACGCTTGTCGAGCCACCACGTCGCCGTGCACTAACTGAACTGTTCTGGCTAGAGATGCCATTACGACGACTTGGTTCTGCCAGAGAAGGTGCACCCGCCATCCTAGGTCCAAATGCATGCTCAAGCACATCAATTTGCAGCCTCACATGAAAATTCTCTTTCTCCTTATGCCTAGCAAACATGGTAGCCAACTCTTCAGCATTACTAACTGTCACCCATTTCTTTTCCCCATCGTAGTATTTGTATTCCACTTCATCAAGCAAACCCCAAGGATATTGGCTGCAAATTACCTCCCCAAATTATCTGAAACTCCAATTACAAGCCATTGGCAACCGATAATCGAAACCTCCTTCGAATTTCTTCTTATTCTTTGCATTCAACATGTACCGGTCCCTTCTAATGTGCACAAAGAAAGCAAACCGCAACTCCATCCTAACCGACGAAAAACAGAGACGCAATCAACACACCTTTAGCTAAACTAACCGGGCAAAGCAACTCGAATCGACTATCGAAATGCACAACTAAGTTCAATCTAAACATGAGGCGTGACTTACCCCTCGGGAACACAGTCGTGGACGCGGCAGATCTCCGTCCTGATGCCCGCCTCGCCAAATACTCCGGGGTCGCCGTCGCTCGCCATTTCGCCCTGGGGTTCACCCTCGTACTTCCTCTGTGTGCGCAAGCCCTCCACCTATCGGCGCTTCGATCGGGCACACGGAAGGAGGCCACACCGCGCGTCGAGCAGGTGGCGGGCGCCCCACCCGTGGCGTCGCAGGACGGCCGCGGCCGCGGCAGCGCAGCTGGTGGCGGCGACACAGATGGTGGCGGCGATGTAGGACGGCCGGCGGGCGGACGGGACAGAGTGGCGTCGAGTGGCCACCCTAGGATTGATTTGGGGACGTTGTTTCACGGTCCCACATGTCAGCTCCGGACCACGTCCACGCGGTCCCACATGTAAGATCCAGACCCACTAGCACTAACACCGACGGACGGAATGGACTCAAAACTGCCCGTTTGGCCTCATCATAGTAGTTGCGCACATACTAGGGGCAAAATTAAGCATGATTCGCAAATGAGGGCAAAACTGAGCAAATGGACACCACTGAGGGCAAAAGGATAATTAACCCATAAAAGATTGTACGATGAGATCACATAGATTGCTGGATAAAGCTCAAATCTTCTGGAGAGTAAATAATTGAGCATATGAAAGATTTGAAAAAATCTAACATCATTTAGATAACCCTAAATAGTACTTCCTTCACAAAGATTATTTGTGGATAGAAACTTTCGTATTTTGCTGAGGAAGATTTACTAGGCAAATGGACCTGAATATTGTCATGTGGCAATGATTTTGATATGGAATAATGACCAAAAAGAGGGTAATAGGAAGGGTATATATAGCACTTGCTTTGCAACATGCCAATTTGGCTAGAAAATAGGAATTGAAGCTGGGCTCACATAGATGATTGGATTGATCTGAATTTTTATGAGAATGATAACTTGGGCATATGAAATCACTGCAACAATTAACTGCATACCAATTGGATAAATAAAACTGGTACTTCCTTCACAATGCTCTCCACTTAACTGGAAATTGGAAAAATATTGATGGAAATTGGATACATTAAAGTGAGCTAAGATTTGGTGGAGGGAGGTTCTATGGGCAGTGTCATGTCCTGGTAATTTGTTATTAATTATAAAGGAATAGAACCGGTATAAGCTTCCAAAAAAATTAATTATACAGCCAAACATATATGAGACATTACATACTTGGATGTGACATAGAGGACCTTACTACTGGATGTCTTAGCATTTGTAGGAGGAGCATTATGTGATTTGAGTTCTCAAAGTGTAATGTACTATTAAGGAATCAGACGCCCAACATGGTGGTAGTTAAAAACAGACAATTTCTTTCAGGCTTTCTGAGCTGCTATGGTTTCAAATTTTGGTTTAAGAAATTTTAGCCATTACCAAAATCACTCATATTCCAATAATGTTTTGGATCTACATGGGCTAGGGGCAGGGCTACATGCAGCATCCCTGATACACGGGCACCAGGGTCAAAATGTTCTTTTAGCCAATGAGAATTGTAGTAGACTAAAATGGGTTTTTGAATTATTCATGAGGGGGACAAGATGATGGGATGAGAATTTGATTACGCACTTGTTCTACCACCATGATGGCGAAGAGATTCTAAAGCTTTGTAGCCTTGTAGAGAGAAGGGCGATTCTGGTATCCATGTGGGAGAGGGTGATCTAAATGTCTGGCACTTTTAGAAAAATGGCATGTTTTCTGTGAAAAAAAGTGCGTGCAGACTGCCTTGTAGCCTTGTAGAGAGAAGGGCGATTCTGGTATGTCCAGAAATCCCGGTAATATGGAAAAAGATTGTGGGATGTTATTTGGAAGACGAATGTTCCACAAAAAAATAGTTTTTTTTCTTTTCTGGCGAGCAGCGTCAAACAGTTTAGCGGTTCAGGAAAATAGAGTTTCCCGTCAAGAAACTATGGCAGGTAGTGTTCTATATGTGGTGTTACAGGATGATAGTATTTTCTATGCTCTTGTGACTTGGCCAAAGGCGCGTGGTTTCCTGTCCACTTTGGGTTAAGTGTGGAACATCCCAGATGAGAAGTTTTTTAGATTTACGGGGCCGGACTGGTTCCTTATTCAGCTTGATCAGCTGGCTTCAGTGGCACGCGAGCAGGTGTTATTCATGTTCTGGAGAGCTTGGCACCCAAGAAACGACTTGATTTTTCAAAGGGGGAAATAATCTGTTTCCGACTCTATTATGTATGTGCAAAACTATTTGAGAACTTTCTCTTTAGGCCACTCCGGTGGCCAAGTTTTCAGTTTCAGTTTATAAAAAATTTCAGCACCAACCAAAATCACTGAAATTCAATGAAATTCAGTAATTTCAGTTTGCATTTCGGCCAAAGGGCCGAAATATTCACTTGAATTTAATTAAATATTTGAAATTTATGAAAAATATTTGATTTCCAGTGTACTACTGAAATTGCTGAAATATTTTGGCTGAAACGTAATATTTCAGTGTCTACTGAAATTAATGAAATTCAGTGAATTTCACTGAAATCTCACTGAAAACGAAAAACAGACAAAGGTAAGTCGGTAACACACGCTTGGACCTATGTCATTCCGTCCGCAAATGATCGTGTTTTTGGAAACGGCCGACTACTGAGTACACAAAAATTAACGTGGATGCAAGTTTTGTGGAGAGTGTGAGAGTTGCGAGTGTTGGGGTTGTCGCCACGAACCATCTAGGCGAAGTCTTGGTCTCCTCATGGGAATTTATCCATTGGTGTTATTGTGCGGATGAAGCAAAACTCCGTGCATGCCTTGCTGCTCTATACATAGATATTACTCTCCACAAACCAATTATCTTGGAAACTGATTGTTCCTTTGTTGCATAGCTTTTGGCAAATGAATCCATGGACATATCTCCTATTATGTATCTGAAAAAGGAGTTCTAAGTGTCTCAAAGTTCATTCAGGATCTCAAGATCGTAAAGATTGATAGGCTGGCTAGTAGGGTCGCACATGAGATTGCAAAATTTAGTTTCGATAGTGTTCCATCCTGCATAGCACTCTATGTAATAAACGATTGTAAGGATGTTGTTTTTAATTAGTTAAGGTTCTTCAACAGCAACGCCTTCACGAAGAGGGCGACAGTCACATTTCACACACTAACTCAAATATTTACATTCCAAAATTACTAGGAACCAATGTGAAACCTACTTTGGTTCTACCTTATAGGATTTAGTTCACGACAACAATATAAGATAAACATCACCACCTCTTATTTGACACGACATATACATGGAAACAAGTTAGGACTTATGAGACTGATTTATTATGAGAAGGCGCTCTAGTACCTCTGTCATCGATGGTCTTTGATCCACATCAAGGTTAAGACATTCCACAGCAAGCCCCGCCAAACTATCAAGAATATCCAAGTCTCCAGCCACAGCAATTTCCTTGTCGAACAACTCTGTCGCTTTGTTCTTTTTCTTCCCAGTTTCAAGGAAATTGTTTACTAAGCTGCTGCCATCAGAATGTGTGGCTTTCTTCCCACTAATAAGTTCCAATATGACAACACCAAAACTGTAGACGTCACTTTTGTCGGTCAGTAGGCCTGTTTGTACATATACTGGATCCATATAACTCATGTCACCAATGATAGATCCAGTGTGTTTTTTGTCTCTTGCAATCAACCTTGATATGCCAAAGTCTGAGATCTTTGGCGCAAACTTATCATCCAAGAGTATATTTGCAGGTTTAACATCACCATGTATGATTTTGGTGTTGGTTTTTGAGTGCATATAGACCAGACCATCTGCTGATTCTACAACAATACTTAAACGCACACCCAAAGTGAGAGAAACCTTCTTTTTGCTGTGAAGAATGTCATAAAGGCTACCATTGGAGAGAAACTCATAGACCAGCATTGGGGTATCAACTTCTAGGCAACAACCTATGAGCCTAATGATGTTCTTGTGGATTACTCGAGACTGAATGATGACTTCATTTGCAAACTGTTCATTCTCTAGCATAGTACCACTAATCGGCTTCTTCACTGCAACTTCTTCATTATCAAGAAAGCCCTTATAAACTTCGCCGAAGCCACCTTTTCCAATGAGATTGCTACTCTTCAGAATTGGCTTGAGATCCTCCTTTTTGAAAAGTTTTATGAATTTTGCCTTCTCTAATGTAAGCCCACCATTCTTCTGATAAAACTCTCTTGTCTTTTGTTTCTCTTTGCGAAGAAGAATAAGGAATGATATAGCTGCAATGCTAAAAATACCACATATTCCACCTACATGGACATAAAACAAACTGATTTTGTATCACTAATACTTTGAATAACTTCAACTATCTGCATAAGAGAATATAAAAATTAAACAATCATTTTTGACCCTTCCCCGGACCCTGCGCAAGCGGGAGCAACATGCACCGGGCTGTCCTTTTTTTTTACTCTGAGTGTGTCACTACTACGGAGAACAATACAACAGAGAATTCAGAAATATTATCACGGACGAATCATTCTTTACGGGTGCGTAATAATAAGAGACAATAGGCCGATAGCTAAGTGGAAGCCAAATAAATTTACCCACAACATCCGAGGATTTCCTTGTAAGGACCCCTTTGGTTCAAAGGATTCTTATAGGAATTGTAGAGGATAAGAATCCTTGAGAGAATTTCAACGTTGGAGTTGATTTGTACGACTGAATCATTTATATTTTTACGAAGAACTAGTTTACACTACATTTAAAAGAAGAACTTCATCCTGTCAGTTATCTCGAAATACCTCCTTTGTTTTTTCCTATGATGTGATTAGATAAACCAAAATCATGTAGTATCCAAATGGACATCACATTATAATTGCATGTTTTTTAGAGAAAAGGCATTAATGAATCCATCAACCGGCTAGGATACATAGGTGCTAAAAAACAGAGGTAACGACACAAAAAACTTAAAAATATGTGCACATATCACTACGAACAGTGAGCAGAGCACCAAAAGAAGCAGCGATCGAGCTACTACAGATCTACAGATCTCACGAAGCCGGAACGACGGAACCAAAGCTACCCGATGACAACAATTGGTGTGGGCATGAAGATCCAGACCGCTCGAAGGAAGATGTCGACTCCGCCGCCCGCCGCCTCGGCTCACCACCACCGAGGAGACGGACAGGGATCAGGTGACATGCACGTTTGCATGTCACCGTGTGCCTTACGGCCAAAATTTAAATTTAAACATTGCGAAAAAATCTAAAAAAATCAAGCATGTTCACAACACATATTAAGATAACCCCTAAAAAATTCAGATTAAAATTCGAAACATACATCGAGAAACAAAAAAGAGAAATCTGTCATGAATAGTTCGCAATGGTTCTGTGTATACTATTCATATCTGAGTTTCTCTTTTTTGTTTGTCGATGTATGTTTCGAATTTTGATCTGAATTTTTTAGGAGTATCTTAATATGTGTTGTGAACATGCATGATTTTTTTCAAATTTTTTCGCAATGTTTAAATTTGAATTTAGGCCGCAAGGTACACGGTGACATGTCACCTGAACCCTGTCCAGAGGAGACCACACATGACCACCAACGCACGCAGCCTGGGGAGCCAAGCACAGCCGCAACCACCAACCACCACTCACCAGGACCACAACCCCCATCCACCCCTTGAATAGTGCCTCCAGGAAGGACCAAGACGTCGGAACGCCTGCACCGTTCTGCCAAAGGCCAAGAACTTTGCTCGGAGAAGGAATGAGGAGGAAGGGGTGGATCTGGAAGCTTGAACCGCCCTCAAGATGGGAACAACATCAGAGCAATGCCGCCGTCGAGGTCGACGCAAAATTGATCGCCGCCATCGAGGTCGACGCGAAATTGACCAGGGATTTCAACCGTTCCAAGGCTCTTCCACCCTATCCTCGACGGCCAGATATGACGAGCCAACCCAGATCGATGAGAGGAGACCACTGCACGGGGAAGGGGCCGGAGGAAGAAGAGCCGCCTGCTGTTGCAGCATGACCTTACTGCCCTCACACCGCCCACGCGGCCTTAAGGACGGCCAACGCATGCGCCATCCACCGGAGAGATCAATGTCGCCATCTACACCCAAGGTCGCCGCCCTGGCTTCTAGAGTCCCTCACACCGATGTGAGGTAGCAGATCCTCACCGCCACCTTCACCGAGGGGCGACGTCAAAGCGAGAAGTTTGTTCTTCCCAAGTAGTCTGTAATTGCATCCTTTCCTATTCCCATGTTTTATAATCATGTGAATCAAAGAAGCTCTAAAATCTAAGATTTGTTTTCCCCATCCACCTTCACAACTCATACTCCAGTCTGACCACTCAAATTAAATCACATGGTCGTCTCCATCCAGGGGCGGAGCCAGCCCATCATCATGCCCCCAGCCCTCTTCATGCACTATACCTACAATACATTACTATAGCCCTCTAGTAGGCAGAAATCCTTCGCCACGACCCAGGTCTGGGCCCTGGGGCCTGGGTCCTGGCTCCCCCACTGTTTGCATCGTAACAACACGGAGGCAGGTTTCAACGTTCTTTTATAAGAAACCATACCCCATGCATATATAAAACCCCATACATATTTCTTAGCTATGGACTTATAAAATAAGACACATTTGGACTAAACACTAACTGATACCCCATATATAACAAAAATATGTACACATTAAAAACTGAGGAAAGAAAGAAAAAAAAATCTCAATAGATGCTAGATTGAGACCGTGTGCTTACTAGCTAAAAGATGGTTATAATCGATTTTGTGAGTGATGTCTTTGTGCTTACCTACAATGACCCGTGCTGCAAGGGGGAATTTATCCGTGCAAGTTCCTTTTATGCCATCGCCTTTCATTCCGGGTTTACATGGACAATCATAGCCTCCCAGCCTATTCTTGCAAATTCCGTCAGTCGAACAAGGATACAGCTCGGGATTCAGTTTTCGAAGCCTGCACTCGTCGATGTCTGAAGAAAAACAAAAGAGAAAGGTTAAAGTTCTGGAATCTGTTTTTTGCAACAGCAACAAAAGTTTGAGATCTGTAGTAAAAAAGGGATGCTAGTACGAATTAAGGCTACACCTTGGCATCCATTGGCGATGTAAGGGTTGCCATCGTAATGTTCCAAGCACCTGCAGACATAGCCATGGGCAGCACCACCACTGGCGTTGGCGCAATAGCTGTTGCCGCTGACGCAGGCGTAGTCCCGGGGTGGTTTCTGGCCTTTACCCGGACATGCACCGTTCCGGATGGAGAAGTCGAGCACGAAGGGGACGCCCCTTGGGTACCTCCTGGGCAGCACCTCGACGCCGTACAGGTCCGGCGTGGAGAAGCTGTACCACTCGCTCTCCACCACCATGGCGTAGCTGCACGGGTTGGTCTGCCACATGGGGTTTTCATCGATGCTGAACCACGTCCCGAAATCGGTGAGCGGAGCCGCCTCCGGCAGCGCGGCCTGGCAGCAGCCCCGGCTAGAGCATGACCCGTTAGTCGCCAGCTGCAGGAGCTTGGGCATGCCCATGAGGTCCGAGAGGCAGGCGAGCGAGAACTCATAGGTGGAGTTCCGGTACGCTGACCACAGGTAGCTCATGATCTTGGGCTCCACCCTCCAGCCTACGCCGACGAGGAGGTTGCGCGTGACCGACAAAATGAACGGGCCCCTCTCGCCCAGCGCCAAGTTCTGGCACTTGGCGACGTAGTCACCGCTGAGGTTGGCGGCGTTGCAGAGGGACGAAACGAGGCCATAAGCGCGCGCCTCGCCCTTGGTCACCGATATGTCTATGAGCTCCAGGGCCGTGTTGTCATGGTCGATCCTCCAGACAGGATAGTGCCACCCCACCTTGTAGTATATCTCGGCTATGTGCTGGTTAACTCCGGTGTAGGCGAGGAAGGCACGGTGGGGAGTGAAAGAGTCGTTGCAGGTGACCTGGAAACCTTCGCGGAAGCAGCCGGGCTTCGTGCCGAATGGGAAGGGGATGGGAGTATCGCCGCACCTCTCGGGGCAACCCGGAAGCGTGATTGACCGCTGCTCATCTTCTTCTTCTGCTGCTGCTGCAGCCTCTAGGATCAAGCTCCTTGATGATGATGATGCAAGGTGGAGGAGGAGGACTAAGAATATTGGTAGTCGGTGGGAGTTATGGGATTGCGAGCTTGGCGTGATGGTCATGGCCGGCGTTGTATGCTGCCTGCTCTTTTGAAGCAAAAGCTTTATTCCATTGATGCAAAATTAGGTCCTTAAGCTAAGGCAGGGCAGACTGAGAAGTGGGCGATCGACTATATATATAGCTAGCAAATCTTCGTAATCATAGAGACAGGCGGACTATATGGACAACTTCCACGTCTAACAGGTTAGCTACTGTGCAAGGAGAATATATGAATGGTGGCAGACAGCTTTTTTCATGGTGTGCTCCTTTGCTTAAAGACATTCATTACTAATCACCAAGAATCTATAAAGAATAACTATCATTTGCTGCTTTGCTCACAGTAATCAGATATCAACCCCGAAAGGATCTATAAAGACTAAAGATGAGATCGCGCTGAGTGCTGACTGTATTTCAGTGGCATGCATGACCGCATGAGAAAAGAAGCAACAGAGGGTGACATATGTGTCTTTTATTATTTTTACTTTTGACTATTGGCTTGCCGTTGGCCTCTCTAGCATGCTCATGCGATGCCAGCTAAGGGTCAGTTCTTTCGAACTATGCTGTGTGTAAATAAGTTCATGTGGAAATAAGCTCCAGATAATACGTCAGTCGGTTCTTTTCGGTTATTGTCTCTTCAACTTTTTGTCATATACACAGTGCAAAATCTGTAATGTCCTTGGACTGCAGTGTTGTTCGATTAAATGAAATTGAGTTATTTTTAATCATGGTTTTGTGTGTGTACGTCTGTATGAATATAAAATCGATTTTCAAACATCATAACTCGTTATGTCAGGCATAAATTGTTATAGTTGTACAAAATGAAGATCATTGTTTCACATGTGATCTTGAGAACAGTTATTTTCAAGCTGTATGAGACGCCAATGTTGTTCTACGCATTTTTCAAGCTGTATGCCACGCCAGTGTTGCTGTACTCACAATGTGACGTGTGTACAAACCGAAAAACTTAAAAGGGCAAGAATTCATCATGGGGATAGAAGACAGGGGAACCAATGTTGATATACGTGACGCTGGTGGAGCTTACAGCCAACGCCAGGGGAGCCAATGTTGATATACGTGACGCTGGTGGAGCTTACAGCCAACGCCTGGGGGAGGATGAATGGGAGGGGCCAATAGCTCAAATGCGACATCTTTCCGTTGAATTGGAAGCAGTGCGACATCTTTTGATGAAATAGCTCCCATGAGATGGTTTGAAGGGAGAAAATAGCTCACGGCCAACATGGCCCTTAAACAGAATTGATCGTTAGCTGTTAGGGTTATGTGACGCTTGGACCCACAACTTATCCACCTCAGCAGCGTGGGATCCACCTGGCGGAATCTATAATAGAGCTGCGCCCGTGCCCGAGCTAGTGCCTGTGCCATTTATTCCCCTTTCCCCAATCTTCCTCTTCTCCGCCCCATCTCCGGCGACGGCGCACAGGATGTCCAGCTCCTCCGCCACGCAGTCAAGATGGCCAGAGTATGGTGCAGTTCCGATGAGAAGGTGCCCGGACTGCCCACGGCCGCCAGAGGCTCTTAAGTGGATGATCAGTAAAACTGACGAGAATGGCAACCTCGGGCGACATTTTGTGTCATGCTTGAGCATTCCAATGATGGGACGGGATGGCAAGGTAAGATCTCAGTTCCTTCCCCGCAATGTCGTAATCTTTTGTTCAAATTTATCCAAATTGCCTTTTTTTTCTCCTCGAATTTGAAATCTAGGGTCATGTTACTGTTTTCAGATGCTGAAGAAATGTTCCCATTTTGAGTGAATCGATCAGTACGTTGATAGGCTTGAATCTGAGGGCCACATTGATATGAGTGATGCCGCAATCCGGCATCTAATTTTGGGGACGTTTGCTGTGGAGAGACCCACTTTCAGCTCGGGCAGATGAGCGTGGGTGGAGAGACCCATGCCTACGGCGAGGATTACGCGGATTGCTGAACGGGCTGCCCTTGTTGAACTTCCCGTGGAGGCCGAAGTAAACGAGGAATTGAAGAAGGTAAAGAAGCTTCTAAGGCAGATGGTGGATTTGCATAAGCAAGCAAATCTCATTTTATGTATCATTGTTCTGTTATTTCTTTTCCTCTTGTTCATCCGTCGTTAGAATGGACAAAAGTGTAAGCAAGCTAGTTTCATGTACAGAGTGTAAGCAGAAATTTCTTAAGTTCTTCAGTGAAGTGGGTAATTTGAAATTTGAATATGCATTTCGAGTTCTTCAGTTAGCAAGTGTGAGACCAAAGTTCAGTTTCAGTAGAAAAAAAATTAGTTGTGGGCTGGCGAATAGACGTTGGGCCATGACGCTGAAGTTGAGGAATAAGCAGGCTCAAAGAGTGCAGTTACACGAAAAAAATAAATCTGAACTGCCTAATAGATGTTGGGCCGACAAATCAGGCCCACATAGAAAACAAACCCACCTGCCTAGATTTGACTTGTTTTTATTTCAAAAATATGGTTTTACTTGTCTTAGGTCCTAAATAATTTGATTTGTTTTCATGTTTGTAATATGTACTTCATAAATGTTTTGTTACGAGTTGCATGCATTGTTGACCGAAGTATTTGTGTCAAATATTTTATTCATGAAGTAACACAGAGAGCATTCACAATGTGTTTGGTTGTTTCCTTGACTTACTCATTGGTCCTTCCCCATGCGCAGCCAGAACTAAGTCACGTAACCTTATGTTGGAATTATGCCCTAGAGGCAATAATAAATATAGTTATTATTATAATTCCTGTATCAAGATAATCGTTTATTATCCATGCTATAATTGTATTGAATGAAGACTCATTTACATGTGTGGATACATAGACAAAACACTGTCCCTAGCAAGCCTCTAGTTGGCTCGCCAGTTGATCAAAGATAGTCAGTGTCTTCTGATTATGAACAAGGTGTTGTTGCTTGATAACTGGATCACGTCATTAGGAGAATCACGTGATGGACTAGACCCAAACTAATAGACGTAGCATGTTGATCGTGTCATTTTGTTGCTACTGTTTTCTGCGTGTCAAGTATTTGTTCCTATGACCATGAGATCATATAACTCACTAACACCAGAGGAATACTTTGTGTGTATCAAACGTCGCAACGTAACTGGGTGACTATAAAGATGCTCTACAGGTATCTCCAAAGGTGTTCGTTGAGTTAGTATGGATCGAGACTGGGATTTGTCACTCCGTGTGACGGAGAGGTATCTCGGGGCCCACTCGGTAATACAACATCACACACAAGCCTTGCAAGCAATGTGACTTAGTGTAAGTTGCGGGATCTTGTATTACGGAACGAGTAAAGAGACTTGCTGGTAAACGAGATTGAAATAGGTATACGGATACTGACGATCGAATCTCGGGCAAGTAACATACCGAAGGACAAAGGGAATGACATACGGGATTATATGAATCCTTGGCACTGAGGTTCAAACGATAAGATCTTCGTAGAATATGTAGGATCCAATATGGGCATCCAGGTCCCGCTATTGGATATTGACCGAGGAGTCTCTCGGGTCATGTCTACATAGTTCTCGAGCCCGCAGGGTCTGCACACTTAAGGTTCGACGTTGTTTTATGCGTATTTGAGTTATATGGTTGGTTACCGAATGTTGTTCGGAGTCCCGGGTGAGATCACGGACGTCACGAGGGTTTCCGGAATGGTCCGGAAACGAAGATTGATATATATAGGATGACCTCGTTTGATTACCGGAAGGTTTTCGAAGTTACCGGGAATGTACCGGGAATGACGAATGGGTTCCGGGAGTTCACCGGGGGGGGGGGCAACCCACCCCGGGGAAGCCCATAAGCATTGGGGGTGGCGCACCAGCCCTTAGTAGGCTGGTGGGACAGCCCAAAAGAGCCCTATGCGCCATAGGAAGAAAAATCAAAGAGAAAAGAAAAAAAAGAGGAGGTGGGAAAAATGGGAAGGACTCCTCCTTCCAAACCTAGTTGGACTCGGTTTGGAAGGGGAGGGCTGCCCCCCTTGGCTCGGCCGAAGCCCTTAGGGGTCCTTGGACCCCAAGGCAAGGCTCCCCCTCTTCCCCCTATATATACGGAGGTTTTAGGGCTGATTTGTGACAACTTTGCCACGGCAGCCCGACCACATATCTCCACGGTTTTACCTCTAGATCGCGTTTCTGCGGAGCTCGGGCGGAGCCCTGCTGAGACGAGATCATCACCAACCTCCGGAGCGCCGTCACGCTGCCGGAGAACTCTTCTACCTCTCCGTCTCTCTTGCTGGATCAAGAAGGCCGAGATCATCGTCGAGCTGTACGTGTGCTGAACGCGGAGGTGCCGTCCGTTCGGCACTAGATCGTGGGACTGATCGCGGGACGGTTCACGGGGCGGATCGAGGGACGTGAGGACGTTCCACTACATCAACCGCGTTCACTAACGCTTCTGCTGTACGGTCTACAAGGGTACGTAGATCACACATCCCCTCTCGTAGATGGACATCACCATGATAGGTCTTCGTGCGTGTAGGAAATTTTTTGTTTCCCATACGACGTTCCCCAACACCTTAATTGTTTGGTTGTTTCCAAAACTAAGTCACCTAAGCCAATGCACGTACTTTTTGCTTGGTGCTCATTGGGCATTCTAGCCAGATTACTTAATGCGTTATAGCCAAACATGCAACCACGCAAAGTCAGCAAAGCTGACCAGCGCTAGCTGGGCTAGCTAGGCTATGGCCTATCCATTGTGATCTGCTTCACCACGTACGATCAAGCCAGTTCCTCTCCGAAGACTACCTTCACTTTCCATTGTGAATTGAACAGAAGCGATTGCTTTTTTACTTGTAGTGCATTACTCTAACGTGTACATTGTCGATCTTGATTTTTCTAAATGATGGCAACTAACAAGGACGTGTGAACAAGATTAACAAGCCAACAAACAGAATTCTATTACTACCGGAGGCAACCAATAGAGTAAAAATATTGTTACTCACCCTACTATCATCGCATATGAAACCAATTCGATGGAGGCAACCAATAGACACATAGATAAACACATAGATATAGTACGTACCTAAGACGATAGTAGTAGCGGGCACAACATTACGACTACAACTTACATAAAATGATACGATAGTTTTTGCATAGATAAGACGATAGACAAGAAACGATAAAAAACATATGATAAACGGGATAAACCCGACATGGAGACGCGCGTCTTCACTCCTCATCGTCGGCGGCCGGTAGGTTGTAGGGAAGAGTGTGCATGGCGTGCTGGTTGGGCCAGATGCTGTCGAGGTCGGTGAAGATGTTGTACGTGGTGAAGCAGATGAACTCGCACCCCCAAACCAGACACGACCGAGGAGGTGATACGCGTCGTAGGGGTTGCGGAAGCGCACAAGGAGTCGAGTTCCTCCTAGGCAGGGCCCGTCGATGGTGAACATCTGGGGAGTTCACACAGGGAGGTGGCGATACAGGGCGCGAAGGAAGAGCGCCGCAAACTCCCGTGCACCCCGTCAGCGGGACATGGCCCAGACCCGGAGCTGGTTCTCGGCGACGACCCCGACGGGATACATCCTTTCCGGTACGGTGCCGGGCGCTTGGAACGTCGGCCCGTGGAACTCCATGGTTGTGTTGGGGGCTTGGTTGCTTGGATGGGGCTTGGATGTGATGAGAGGGGCTGGGGAGAAGGAGGAAGATGAAGGTTAGATGTGTACGAGAGGAGGGGTTAAATAGGCGTTTTGGGCTGCGTCGCTTCGTCGATTTCGTGCCTGTAATTAACTGATGCCGTTTGCGTTTGCCTATTGGATCAAAGGGTACACGTCATCGATTCACAAACTGCGTCGAGCACGCCGTTCATACTGCGTCGAACACGCCCCTATTCAGACTGCGGCCCTTGATGTGCTGCTAATGGCTCAGATGCAACGCGTGCATGCATGCAAAAGAACGCAACAAAGAAGCACACGAAGTCAGACGCGCATACGTCATATCCATGCACCGCATCATTGTCAATCGTCGGATCTTCTTGAACGGTCTAGATTGTACGCCACACGGGCCCTCGATCCAAACCCCAGCTTGCCAGCCAATCAGCTTGTAGAACGAGCGCACTCGCGGATCGGCGTCAGATCCAACCGCTCACTCTCAACGATCAACGGCTCTAAACATGGCAGGGTTTCGGCTGGGGTTTTCGGGATTTTGGGGTTTAGGGTAACTGAGGTGCTATAAAAAAAATGCAAACTTGTTATATGCATATTTTAAAACCAAAATTCTCGCGTTCATGATATCGACGAAATGAGCTAGGGTTGAACATAAGTAATTTAAAAAAATATAAAACCAGCGCACATTGCCATTTTACATCACATACTTAGCAAAAAAAATATAAACTTTGATTTTGAGTCGGTCAACGTTTTTGCGAAAAAGTTGATAATTTTTCAAATGAGCACAAATAATTCGAAAAAATCAAAAAAAAAATAAAAACTTGTGCCCATAGTCATATTGTGTTGCAAAGAAATAAAAAATAATAATATAAACATGGTTTATATACAATTGATGGAAAATTCCTTCATGAAGATGGGATTTTGTTACAATGTACAATGTACTATTCCGGGGTTTCGGCTGGGGTTTCCGGGGTTTTAGGGTTTTCGGGGTTTAAGGTTTCAGTGAGTTAGGGTTGAGCACAAATAATTCAAAAAAAATCAAAAAAATATAAAACTTTCGCTCACTGTCTACTGATGCAACTATGTTGCTATAAAAAAATTGATTCTTGTTATATCCACGTTTCAATGAAACTTTTTCACACAATTCACGGTATTGATGAAATGAGCTAGGGTAGAGCATAATTAATTAAAAAAAATCAAAAAATATAGAACCAGCGCACATGGTCTACTTATGCAACTGAGGTGCTATAAAAAATGCAAACTTGTTATACGCACATTTTAAAACCAAAATTCACACGTTCACGACATCGACGAAATGAGCTAGGGTTGAATATAAGTAATTCAAAAAAATCAAAAAAATAATAAAACCAGCGCACATTGTCATTTACATCATATACTTAGCAAACAAAAATATAAACTTTGATTTTGACTCGGTCAACATTTTTGTGAAAAAGTTGACAATTTTTCAAATGAGCACAAATAATTCAAAAAAAAAAACTTGTGTCCATAGTCGTATTATGTTGCAAAGCAATAAAAATAAATATAAACATGGTTTATATACAATTGATGGAAAATGCCTTCAAGAAAATGGCGTTTACCCTACCTTATAAGGTCGTTTGAAACACATTTTTCATGACTACGAATCTAACTTAACAAAAGAGCTTAGAATGATGACATAACAACTATATTTGAGTTGTTGTGATAGCATCGAGTCAAAAGTTCAACTTGAGTCCAAATTTGAATTTAAACCGATTTCTTTATTTTTCATCCAATTTAAAATTCAGTTTGAAAACAATAATAACCAAACAAGTTCTGATGGAAACATGTGGGTACATAGTGCCCAACAAATTTTATTACATGTCATAAATTTCAAATGATCAACAGTTCTATCTCTTCCAACCACGCCGTGTACCCTTCTTCGCCTTAGCATTTCTTGTTTTTGGTTGTACTGCACACACAAGTTCACTGATCATCTTGGTTTTCTTCACTGGACTCGATGCTATCACCTCATGAAACTCGATAGCAGATTCAGTTTGATCAAATTCTACAGTGACAATAGCTTCGCTGAGGAAGGCGTGCGTCGAAGTGAGGTGTTTGCCTGAGTGGGCTGTCGGCTGAAGCAACTGAGGAAGGCAGTAACGACCGAGAGGAGGGTAGGCGAGCTACATCGTAACGAAGAAGGTGCAGCGGCAAGAGAGGCCTAACCGCCCTGCATGTCGGCGGCGCCAAAGGCGGGGGCGGCGAGCAGGAGGGTCGATGGGGATCGGCGGAGATGGCTGGCTCGGGAGGAACCCTAAGCTTCTATATTGAGCAACACGGACGACTGAAGGAGAGGAGCGAATTGCTTTTCCTGCAGGTGTGAGGGGCTATGCAGTGGCATTTTGCATTTAATACTTTTAAAGAAGTGTGGCATTGTGATATACATTTTTGCTTTTAAATGAGCTTGTGCAAAAAGTTGCCCATCCCTCATTTTTTTTTTCTGTTGTGAAGAGGACCCGGATGAAAATAAGTTAGGCTGTTTCCTGTAAAACGAGTTAATTTGAGTTTTTACGTAATTTTGATGATAAGGTCCAAGAAGCTAAAAAAAAGACCGATCCTAAGAGTATGTTGGACCGGTTTGTGGCCCTGATCAGTTTGTGAAAATTTCGTAAGAATATGTCATGCACGGTAAAAGTCATCGATAGGAATGCTAACAAGTGGAGCTGGAGTAAATCTCGTCGTGTTTGATCGGTAAATCAACTTTGAATTAAGAGTCACAGCCTTGAGGCACAATTAGCATCGCGTAAGGGCAGGGCGGCCACCATATACTTGCCCGTTCCTAAATATGTCTTTCTACAGATTTCATTAATAAACTACATACGGATGTATATAGACATATTTTATAGTATAGATTTATTTATTTTACTCCGTATGTAGGCTTCTAGTGAAATATCTTAAAAGACTTATATTTAAAAACGGAGGGAGTATATAGCAGGCAGGGCGGTTAATTAGGTCGGCCATGTGACATAAAGTGAAATCTATCTTTTTTATTGTGCAAAACCTTTGACCACTTGCACACAAACATTCGTAGGGCACTCTCAAACTTTGGGTAGATGTATGGACCGTCCTATCTGCATACAGTGTATCATCCAACACACTCTTGCATCGGTTTTCGCATCCCTCAAACGATTCGCTCGTCTTCGTACGTGTCGTTCCGCAAAGCAAAGACAAACAAAGAGACTTTGCAGGAGTCTGAACATCCTTATGGTGAATCAGAAAGCACCATGTGTCCTTTCTCGGTCCGGGTGATGGAAGGATGCCGGCTAGGTAATTAATTTGCTGGAAGCTAGCATGTTGAAAGGCAGCATCTGGCGGAAGCATTTCTAAAAATGACTCTGCATTTGGCGGATGGTGTTCTCTCACCAAATGGCTAGGGGATTGAAACCTGCGAATCACGTACATTAGCTAGCTAAATGGCGGAAACAGGCTACCTTACTATTTGGCCGATGGTAAAAGCAGGCTAAAAGTAATTAGTGACGCATATGGTCACTTTGACGGATAATCGAAGCAAGCTACTAAGAGCATCTCCAACACGCGCGCTATACAAGCGCCACGCAGCAAAAAAGGCCGTTTTAACGCGCGCGCAACGCGGCGGGCAGCTCCAGCGGGCGCGCAAAAACGACGCGCGCGCCATTTCCATTTCAGCGCGCTGGCCGAAACGCAATCCCGCGCCCTTATTTGCTGCGCCGGCTCCCGCGCGCGACTCTCCCGCGGTCGCTCCTCCTCTCTCCCGCGCTCCTGCTCCTTCCTCATGCGACTGCGCCGCCGGCGCCGCTCGCGCCCCTACGACCGATCAGCGCTTCCCCGGCCTACCCCCGGGCCACCGTCGCCGCCCGCGCCCGCCGGCGACCACTCAGGCGCTTCCCCGGCCTGTCTCCGCTGCGGGCGCCGCCCGCGCCCCCCGGCGACCGTTCAGGCGCTTCCCCGGCCTCCCCGCGCCGCCGCGCTTCCGCCCCATCCCTTCCCAGTCCGGCCGGCCCTCGCGCGCCTATTTTTTGAAATGTATATGGGATGTATATGTCGTTTGTGCGTGCTGCGCGCGCTGCATTTTTGGGCACTGCTGGAGCGGCGCGCGCACTGCGTTATAGCGCGGCTGCTGAAGCCAGCGCCTATCCCCGCGCTAAACCAGCCGAAGCGCGCGCTGCAAACGCATTTTTTGGGCGTGGCGCGAAGTGCGCCTGTTGGAGATGCTCTAAGGAGCTAATCACATTGGGGGAAACTAGCCTTCCGCCAAAACAAAGAAGGTACATCACGTAGTGTTTTTTTTCCTGTCTAGGGCATATCTAGATATGCCCTAAGTATTGTACATCTAAGTGACTCAATCGACATAAAAAAGAAAAACAAATAGCCATACAAATCTTCACGTAAAATCAATGATATATGATTTAGATGCGCAATACTTAAGACACATCTAAATATGCCTTAGAAAAGCCAATTTCTAAACATGTTACATGATTTGGGGGAAGGCTATTTAGCTGTGTCTCCTATGTGACAGAAGGTTAGTGAAAGGCAACTTTTCACAATTATAAAGGCAACATAAAGTATAGGGTTGGATGAGTGGCTCTCGCATCAGTATTGTGATATTGGTTCAGGTCGGTCCACAGACGGTTACAGTATCGCGTTTGTGGGTTAATGTTAGATGTTAGGTTTAGTCTCACATCAGTTATGAGAGCAGATATAACACGATTTATAAGGGCGAGGGTGTCCCCTCCTAACCGGAGTCTTTTGGGGGAAGAGGGCCCAGGCCTCTCATAAGTTGGTGTTGTTCTCTGGTTGGGCCTATTGGATGCATGTGGATCGAAAACACTGGTGTCAGCGGATCCGTGATTGCGTAACAATTGGTATCGGAGCCCAGATTCCTGAAATAAATCTCGATGGACTCACGAGGGTCGGTCATGATAGGTGGATTGGAAACGTTGGTCATCCATGGGTGATCGATGTGTGAGGGAGGGATTGTTAGGTTTAGTCCCACATCGGTTGTGGAAGGAGACGGTGTTGTTTTTCGGTTGAGCCTAGTAAACGCACGTGGATCGAAAATGATGGTGTTAGCGGACCCGAAATTACGTAACAATTGATATCAGAGATAGGTTATTTAAAGGCGGATTGTGGATCTATAGAAAGTATCGAGTTTGATATTGCAGCACGGTGCGACGTGGTTCTCGACGAGATCGGAAAGAGAAATCGTGAAGCAGCAGATCGGTTCGAGCGGATAGCGGCGCACGTGTGCGGCAGGAGTACTGACCGGATTTGATGGTGGAAGTGCAACGTGAAGCGACATGAGTCCAGACATTGTCAAGCCTACGTACAAGCGAAGGCGGAGGCGGCGGAGGCATGGGCAAAATCGATCAAGATGCGACGACATGTGTGGTTGTATGGTGGAGGCCAGGCAGGCGAGGCGGGCAGGCCAAGGCGGGCAGGCCAAGGCTGCATCGAGCGCTGCCCAAAGAGGCTTAGCTCCTGATTGGAATGTCGTTTCCCACAATTCTACACCTGTGAAATATACAGACCTCAGCCCCTCGTGTTTTTTCCAGTTGGAAATCATATAGGACTGGTTATGTACACCTGTAAAAGAAATACGTGTATATAAATTGGAAATCGTTTTCCATCCGCGCGCCGGCCGAACCGACGCGCCGGTCGCCCCTCGCGCGCGCCCATGCAACATTTTTCGCACCCACGCGCTTCTTTGGTTAGTGGATGTAACATTTTTCGTCTAAATTTGTTGCAACCAGCGTCATTTTTGCTGCAAGCATTTTTTTACTACATTTTGTCCCAGTAAAAAAGTTGTATATACATTTGGTTGCAACTATAGTTCGTCGGATTTTTCGTTTACAATCGATGTTTTTTACTTTTTGCTACAACCGTGTTAATTTTTACTACAACCGGCATCATGTTTTGCTTCAACCGTTCACTCAAAAAGTTGCATACACGTCATGTAAATATTTATTACAACCGGCGTTTGACTTTTGCTACCACGTACCATCAGCTTCATTTTTTTTTGCTACGATCACGTAGATATTTTTTTTGCTACAAATTTTGTTTTTTGTTGCAATCGTTGAAAAAATTGCTGCATCGCATCGAAATTTTGCTGTATAAAAGAAAAAAAATTGTTGCATGCGGATCCAACGGTGCGGACGCGCGGGGGTTAGTGGATCGTGCGGCCCGCGCACCGCCGGCCGAAAGTTTGGGCCGGCGCGCCGGCGCAGATAACTCCCCATATATATTTACCCGCATTCCAAGCGGGGCGCCCCTAGCTGGTTTCACGAAGGAAGGGAGTTGTACGCACGGGGAGACTTGTCGTGGTGAGTGGCATTCCAGAAGCTGAGGCACGTGAGATTTTGTTGAGGAAAAAAATGCAACCTGGATTGGTATGAATGTGGCTTTGGGATGCAACATGATTAAAGAAAAGGAATGTTGAAAGTTTATAGACATATGCTTGATGTATTCAGGAAGACTATCAAGAAATCCAGTTTTTTTTGGATGTGTTGCACAGGTTAGCGACGTGCATATAAGGCTTGTGAAGTCTGGAGCATGTGGTGAAGGATTATGCATAGACATGGCGTCAAGCCTTACACGAAGTGTGAGCAGACATGACGCAGGGTGGAACATGGCTGTAGCCGGATAATTTCGGTTGGGTCGGACTGGACTGTCTGGCGGATCGATGTGATTGTCGGTCAAAGCAGAAGGTGAAAGTGATTTCAACGATGACGACATAGGAGCATGATGCTGATGGTGGCCAACTTCTGGGGCGTGGAAACACGTGGTGCAGGCCTGAGTGTTTGTGCGGCTTCGACAAGACTATGACACGGTGTTGATTCAAGGCAATGTACACATGAGAGATTGAAGTCGACAGGACGCGGGGAAGCATGACGCAGCTACATGAAGTCATGTTGAAGGTGGAGCTGGAGTCTAGCGAAAGACTTCACTTTGTGCTGATGGTGGGGCTACGACGTAAATGCATGGAGAGTCGAAGCCTATTTTGCTGGATAGCGAGAGACATGTGGATCGGACTGGGTACTAGTCGTCTGATGGAGACGTGATACTCAACATCGGTCGAAGATGATTGGTGGTTCTATGCAGTAGGTGTTTGAGTGGTGTGGGTTTGCAACCCTAGAGACTCGACCAGGCAAGCAGAGGCTCGACACGGTGATAATACTAGTAAGTCCATATATTAATTACTATTTTCTACTCCATGTATGGCACATTCTAATATTAAAAACTTGCAGATCATCTTCAAACAGATAACCCATGAAGTGCTTCTTGCAGCTAAATTGTTGGTTGTTCGGAGATTTATCAGCAAGTTTTCGTCAAACACTATATGAAAGGCACCCCAGATGTTGAACATTTCAGCATGCCTTACCAATAATAAGTATGATTTCAGTTAGTGTTCATACCTAAACATGTACGTACCGATGCATTGTTTTTGATGTGATATGTTCTTCTTTCAGAAACTATAATTTTGTACTCATATGTCAATGCATCTATGAAATTTAGCTATCATTTGTTCAATTGCATATTGTGGCAAATTTTGATGAATCCTCTTCCACTAGTAGAAAACAGGGCTTTGGTTCAGACCTGACCAGCCCATTAGTCCCGGTTCTTCATGAACCGGGACCCATGGGGGGCATTAGTCCCGGTTCATGAGCACAGGGGGCCGACCGGGGCCTTGTGGGCATTGGTCCCGGTTCGTATGGACCCATTTGTCCCGGTTCTAGGCACGAACCGGGACCAATGGGCCGCGCTCCTAGCTCACATCCATTGGTACCTGTTTGTGCCTTGAACCGGTATAGAAGGGGGGGGGGCGTTAGTCCCGGTTTATGCCACGAACCGGGACAAATAATTTGCCTATATATACCCATCGCCGCGGCAGAGCACTCCGTTTTTTCTGGCCGGGGAGGGGAGGGCATTTGGGTGCTCTAGCTCACCTCCTATGCACATGAGGTGTTCGATGAAATCCCCGAGCCACACTAGTTAAGCTTTCTCCTCTCGAGGCTCGACCTCGCAGCTCCATTTTTCCCGAGATTTGTCTAGATTTAGCGGTCCGTCACGCCCCGTCTCCGTTTTCACAGCCGTTGATCGCCCGCGTCGATCTCGTCGTCGGCACCACCGTGGTGAGCCTCTTGTTCTTATCTTCTTTCTGATTTTCTTACTTTAGATAGAGACTTGTCTGATTTTCTTACTTTAGATAGATACTTGTCTGATTTTCTTACTTTTGACACACATAATTATATATAATGCACGCAGATGAACCGACAATGGATGTATGGTGACAGACACACCTCCGAGTATCGTGATGATGAAGGAGAAGGTGAAGAAGCAGGAGTGAAGATCTTAAGAACCTGATGGAGCTTTAATCTTTATAGTGTAAACCTTTTAAGTACGATAGTGTTGAACTGCTACTGCACTTTTAAGTATTATGGTGGTGTGCCTAATGAAATTTTGTGCATGCTCATGGATGCTCATGGATGAAAGATAAAATTATTTCTTTTTGTGCTTGCTCATGAATGCTCCTTGGTTGGTGTATATAACAACCTAAATTAGCCCCTAAACCAGCCCCTTTCAAAAAAAACCTCAGCTTCAGCCAGGTGCTGACGCGTGGATGCCTTTTGTTCCCGGTTGATGTCACCAACCGGGACTAAAGGCCCCCCTGCCTGGCCTGGCCGCATCGGCCACGTGGAGGCCCATCTGTCCCGATTGGTGTAAGAACCGGGACTAAAGGCCGAGGGCATTAGTAACGATCTTTTAGTCCCGGTTCCAAAACCGGGACAGAAGGCCCTTATGAATCGGGACAAAAGGACCTTTTTGTACTAGTGTTCCTATAAACACTATTTTTTCAATTGCATATTGTGGCCAATCTATTTTTTGCGGGACAATTTAAATCCATTTATTTGCCTTAATCTGGCCATATAAGTGCAAACGATTTAAGTAAGTGTGTGTGATACAAAACAAAAGTCACACGTCACTCATAATGAAACCGCCTCATAATGAAACCGTCTGTGATGTACATGAAAAGCACACAATATGATCTAAATCATGGGTGAAAAGGACAAAAATCACACGTCACTCGTAATGGAACGATTTGGAGCACTTCTACGTGTGTGTAGGGGTCCTAAATCGTGTGTGATTTTATCTTATCTCACATGTGAGCTTAGAGGAAACCATGTACGATGCAAAATACAATCCAACTCATAAATTATTTAGCCCCCTCGCGTTGCCTCCCCTGGGCGACGCTAGGGGCCCCTGAACCCTTGCGCCGCAGGCCGCCCCTCGTGCCTCCTCCTGCCGCCGCTGCCGCCAGCGTGGGCCGCGGTGGCGGGGCGGGTGGTTGTTGCGGGATCCCATCTGAGGCAGCAGGGGCACCTCACGTGGGAGTCCAAGGGCGGCGACCCTATGCGATGTGGCGGTGGCTGAAGCCCCATGTCCGGCGGAGCGGCGGCCCTGAAGGACGATGGTGGTGGCAGTGCCCCTTCCGGCGGGGTTGGCTGATCTGTGTGGAGATGGTGGCGGTGGTGGCTGCGGATCCAACGCCCCGATCGGTGGATCCGCCGTGGGGTGGCCATGCGCTGACCGGCGGCGCCTGGGGGACCGGTGAGTGGATGAAAGATCTCTGCCGAAGCACCGACGGCGGCGTACGTCTTCATGGCGAGGCTCCGCGCGGTTCCAGCCAGCCACGAGATCGGGACGACGTGGCTTCCGGTGAAAATCGTGCCTGACTGCGGTCTTGGCGGACGATGGTGGCATCTCGGACGTCGTTCCCTTCTTGAGGCATCGTCGTTGCAGGTCACGTCAACTTGATCGGGATGTTCCGGGAGAAACCCTAGATCTGGGTCTACCGGACCGGACCATGGCAACGCTTTCGGTGTCGTTTTCCCTGCTGGGGGCATCGTTTTGGAGCAAGTGCTGGCTGGAGGGGACAAGAGGAAGAGCGGTGTTACATTCACCGCAAGGCCGATGGCGGATCCCGGCGGAATGGTGCTGCGGAGTTTCGCCGACGGCCGCGTGTGGATGAATACGTGCAGGATGGTGGAGCTGTCTGGCACCGTGATGGCATCAACGGCAGGCCTGGCAAGGTCGCTGCATCAGTACCAACTCTGAAGATGGGTTGGTGGAAGACGGCGGCGACGGCCTGTGCGTCGGACCGGTTTGGACCTAGTCACGGTATGTGGCTGGGCTGGGGCATCCGGCTTTAGATGTTAGGGTTTGGTGCGATGTCTGTTTGGTATTAGGCTCGAACATTCGGCACACCTTCATCATGGGGATAGGAGTAGAGGCATGTGTTGCCAAGATGCTGGCTTCAGGCTTACTGATATATTGTTTTGTAAGTTTTTTAGGAATAATTAATAAAATGACTGCATGCATCGTCCAGATGCAGAGGCCGGGGGTATATCCTCCTTTTCTAAATAAAAAAATTTATTTAGAAACCATGCACGACGAGATATGCATGGCAGATGCTTGCCGTATAAGACTCGTATGCGATGGTCGAAATATCGCACACAGTTTCTATGATGGCCCATGTGACCAAGGTAATATTTCACAAACAGTCAAACTTCACACACCATTGGTTTCCTTGACCAATTAGACATGTTTGACTAGTAAGAGACGTGTGCCATTGATCATCAATCTCACACGTCTGTCCAAATATAGTGTGTGTAATATGTTCGTACATCGTACATCTCATACGGTTA
The DNA here is from genome assembly GCF_904849725.1 of Hordeum vulgare subsp. vulgare. NCBI lineage: Eukaryota > Viridiplantae > Streptophyta > Magnoliopsida > Poales > Poaceae > Hordeum > Hordeum vulgare. The sequence continues at coordinate 584,640,249 of NC_058520.1, read as the reverse complement.
CATTTGGGAAAGCGTTTGCATTATCGTTCAGATGATTTTCTCGGTCATATGTGATTGGACCCCCCCCCCCCCCCCCCACACACACACAATCACTCAGACATGCAAGACGATTGTTTAAACCTACCCCCGCTGAAAGAGTTTAAAATTCATTAGCAAAAGAAAACAATTTATTTTCCAGCAATTAATACATGAAACATTAACCAAACCGATTAATATTATAGGGAAACCGTAAAATATTTATTTATTTGATAGAGGATTACTGATGTATTGTTACATTGTAGTAATATGGGTTCATAAATTTTGATCAACAATTTTCCGACCCTGGCTTGATGTCTAGCAAATGCAGAATACTTCATACATTTATTCTATCTGGTCCACAAAGATCAGTCTTATTGCATCTTTGATTGTGTCTGAAGTAGTGTATGCATCGTTATGTTTGTACATATTAGCCGCGGTCTTAGCAAGGTTAAGAATTGTGTGTCGCACAATAATTGGTTGATTTGTCGCAGCAAAAGTGTGTTCTAACATATCCTTCCATGAATCTTCAGCGAGTTCTTTTATCTGCTCGCAAGCATCATGCATTCACTAGTGGGGACACGGCCTTTAGTCCCGGACCGTAAGGGGCTTTAGTCCCGGTTCACCAACCGGGACTAAAGAGGCGGGACTAAAGGCTTAACCTTTAGTTCCGGTCCTGTTCCAAACCGGGACCAAAGGTGCTCCACGTGGCCGCCTCGGAGGGAGTATCTTTAGTCCCGGTTCTACTTACGAACCGGGACTAAAGGATCCGTCTGTTTTTTTTTGTTTGACCCGAAAAGGTAGATCTTTTTTATTTTTTTCAAATTTTATTTTTGAATATTTTTTATGTTTTATTCCAATTTTCTAATCTTTGAATTATTTGACAATTTGATCTCTAATTGTCCATCCTCACTGCTCTAGCGTGGAACATTCATTTCAAATCGTCTAACTTCCCGGTCAATCACCCGTCCTTTCACTACTTCAGCCCGAGCACGCTTAACTTTCTGGTTTTATCGTCCCTAGTTGCCAAGTGTGCACTTGTTGTTTTCATGACAATAGTAAGCTATCAATCCTAAACAACTTGGGTCTTGATGTCATGTCACATGATTTAATTTTTTAAATTACAAAAAATTATTAAAATAAACTTAATAAGTAACAATAATAGTGAATTTCAATGAAAACAACCTAATATTTTTAAATAAAATTATTTTTCTTTTTTTGGAAAAAACTTCTTTTTGGAATAATTTTTTTTCCATTTGGAATTTTGAGCATGTGAGAAAACTTCATCGGCCAAGCCCGGGTGAAATCAAGTACCAATTTTTTCTAGTTTTTTTATATATATTAATTTTTTTAAGATTTTATCATTTTTGTTTAATTTTTGAAGATTTTATCATTTTTTTTATTTTCTACAAAACTCAAAGTATCAAGGTTTCACACGAAAACCCACCTGCTACAAAGGCATTTTTTAAAATTAATTGAACTGTAGATTTTTTTGTGCATTAAATATGCACCATACTACAACATGTTAAAATCTACAGAAAGAACTAACTAAAAATAATAAAAAACAAAAATTAAATGACTAAAACAACTATATAAGCAAAACAATATTTCTTTAATTAAAATCCTAATTTAAATTATTCTAAAAATAACCAAATTAATCTTACTGTGACAACAATCTAACACATGAGTGGGAGCAAAAAGAATTAAATTAAAAACTATTTGTAAACTCAAGTTATTCAAAAACTAGGTTTGAAGCAAATTTAAACAAATTCAAATTTAAACCATTCAAATTTGAAAACTAATGGCACAAACAGAAACTAGATAAAATTTTGAATCTAATGCAAAAAGAATCAATAAAAAACATCAAATATCCTAAAATATATAAGCAATTTAAAACAAAAACTACAAACAAGAATTTAAAAACAGAAAAAAAAAATCTGAACACCTTTAGTCCCGGTTCGTGTCACGAACCGGGACTAAAGGGTAGACCTTTAGTCCCGGTTTAAGACACCAACCGGGACTAAATCCTCCAAACCCTTTAGTCCCGGTTCGAGACACGAACCGGGACTAAATCCTCCAAACCCTTTAGTCCCGGTTCGAGACACAAACTGGGACTAAAGGCTCCTTACGGTCCGGGACCAAACCCTCGTGCGATTTGGGGCGACGTGGCCGGGCCTTTAGTCCCGGCCTAGAGGCATTTTTTTAAAATTAATTGAGCTGTAGATTTTTTGTGTATTAAATATGCACCATACTACAACATGTTAAAATCTACAGAAAGAACTAACTAAAAATAATAAAAAACAACAATTAAATGACTAAAACAACTATATAAGCAAAACAATATTTTTTTAATTAAAATCCTAATTTAAATTATTCTAAAAATAACCAAATAAATCTTACTGTGACAACAATCTAACACATGAGTGGGAGCAAAAAGAATTAAATTATAAACTATTTGTAAACTCAAGGTATTCAAAAACTGGGTTGGAAGCAAATCTAAACAAATTCAAATTTAAACCATTCAAATTTGAAAACTAATGGCACAAACAGAAACTAGACAAAATTTTGAATCTAATGCAAAAGAATCAATCGAAAACATCAAATATCCTAAAAGATATAAGCAATTTAAAGCAGAAACTACAAAGAAGAATTTAAAAACAGAAAAACAAATCTAAACACCTTTAGTCCCGGTTCGTGTCACGAACCGGGACTAAAGGTCTACCCTTTAGTCCCGGTTCAAGACACCAACTGGGACTAAATCCTCCAAACACTTTAGTCCCGGTTCGAGACACGAACCGGGACTAAATCCTCCAAACCCTTTAGTCCCAGTTCGAGACACAAACCGGGACTAAAGGCTCCTTACGGGCCGGGACCAAAGCCTCGTGCGATTTGGGGCGACGTGGCCGGGCCTTTAGTCCCGGCCGAGAGGCATTTTTTTAAAATTAATTGAACTGTATATTTTTTTGTGCATTAAATATGCACCATACTACAACGTGTTAAAATCTACAGAAAGAACTAACTAAAAATAATAAAAAACAACAACTAAATGACTAAAACAACTATATAAGCAAAACAATATTTCTTTAATTAAAATCCTAATTTAAATTATTCTAAAAATAACCAAATAAATCTTACTGTGACAACAATCTAACACATGAGTGGGAGCAAAAAGAATTAAATTAAAAACTATTTGTAAACTCAAGTTATTCAAAAACTGGGTTGGAAGCAAATCTAAACAAATTCAAATTTAAACCATTCAAATTTGAAAACTAATGACACAAACAGAAACTAGACAAAATTTTGAATCTAATGCAAAAAGAATCAATCAAAAACATCAAATATCCTAAAAGATATAAGCAATTTAAAACAGAAACTACAAAGAAGAATTTGAAAACAGAAAAAAAAAATCTGAACACCTTTAGTCCCGGTTCGTGTCACGAACCGGGACTGAAGGTCTACCATTTAGTCCCGGTTCAAGATACCAACCGGGACTAAATCCTCCAAACCCTTTAGTCCCGGTTCGAGACACGAACCGGAACTAAATCCTCCAAACCCTTTAGTCCCGGTTCGAGACACAAACCGGAACTAAAGGCTCCTTACGGGCCGGGACCAAAGCCTCGTGCGATTTGGGGCGACGTGGCCGGGCCTTTAGTCCCGGCCTAGAGGCAGACCGGGACTAAAGGATTCATGCCAAAGGCCCTTTTTCTACTAGTGATTGTGGCCCCATGCTCCTTCATGTAACATTGGACCGTAGAGCCACAGTGGTCTCCTGTTTGCTCACGCTACAAAATATGGTTGTAAGATAATCTTAGTTATGCTCTCAATATACCCACAAGTTTACTCTTCCTAACTTCATTTATGGTTCTGATCATTAGTGATATGTTTTCAATTATGGCATAGCCGATGAATCTATGAGTATATTTAACATACATGAGTTACCAAGGATTGAACTGGTCCATGTTTATTGTTTGCATCACAATAAACTTCTACCTTGAAGCACATACATGTTAGTTATCTAACACGACAAGGTGGCTATCACGATTTCAACACACACACACACACACACACACACACACACACACACACACACATATATATATATATATATATATATATATATATATATATATATATATATATATATATAAATTTTATATGCGCAAATGTCTCCTTGTTGTTACGAAGTGTCAAACAATATACCATGTGCAGATTACTTCTTCTATGTGCCAGGATTTTTGTTACACTTATTTGTACCACATATAGTCTATTCCCCCGTATTAGCAGCTTGGGATCACTTCTTTAAACTAGGTCCGACACAAATATGAACGCTGTGTAATTGTGCCACCTTTGATGTTTGTATTCCTTTTGTTCTAAAAGTACATAATATAGTTATTTATATGCACATTCATCATTTTTACAAGATGCAAAATTAATATTCACATGAAGTTATATCCACTTGTGTAAGTATAGAGAAATACCTTGGTTGACACTATATCATTTGACAGGCGGACAAATATACCCAAACACTTGATTAGTTGTGGATTTCCTAAAACCCACTTGAAAGTCTCCTCTGTTGTTATCTCATCCATTCCGACATATGCATCACACGCTAGCAGGTAAGGTCCGATACTTGTAGATGAAACTTCAAGGTGTTCACTCATTGTTCTTGGCACATAATGTTCATCGCGCCATTTTAGTTCATCGGCGTACGCTTGAACTAATTGCTTCAGCTGTGTATTTAGAAAAACAGTCTTTTTATATGGTTGTATAGTTTGTTAGAAGTACTGATTGTAAGTTGGATTAGTTGCAACAAAAATCAATTATTTTACATTATATAACGTGTTATTCATGTCCTATAGGATAAGTTCCCTTTCAAGAAAAAAACATTAATTATATTTATGGGGAAAACATGTCAGAAGCTCTACTGGGAGATAAGGCATTTCTAGGCATGTTCACGATCTCTATGTTCAGTGAACAACATTAAATAATTTAATGACCAATTAAAATATCATTTCTTGATAAAATAACTATAAATGGTGAACAGTTGTGTTACAACCTTGAGAACAATGAAACACACACAAAAATGTCTAATAGAAAAAACGCCTAGTTTACATTACCTTGCTTTTATTTAGTGCAAATATTTACATAGTATTCAATTATTTATATGAAAATATATTCGCTTTATATCATCAACATGGTTCTATTAGGATAAGATATTAAACATAACATATTTACATCTAGACCGTTGTGGTTCTGTTTAGGCAATACACAATCCTATTATACTTATAGGAGGGCATGCATTTCATTACTAGTTGTGTAATTATGTACTATGAGCTAGGTTGGTGAAATCAAACAGAGTACTTGCCGTTTCTTTCAGGTAAACCACACGGTACCTTTCTTCATGTCCTAACTCGGCCTCGAAGGAAGAGAATGTCTCTAGTAAATAGAGGTAGAAATTCTTCATGTATTCTGGAAGGAGATCTACTGCACTTACATCCCACCTGCAATTTACTACGATATTAATGTGTATCTTCAAGAAATATATTATCTAGGATGGCGGTGGGATCTAGAGGAGTAGGCCAGGCAATTCTCCATTTATGTTCAAATTGTATTATGTGTCGTATTTACTAATCATTTCACTTCTTGGGAGCACTATAATTTGACAAGATATGTTGTTTCATCACCATAAACTCATTTCACATGAGCCCACTTTTATTAGACAAACTATTTAATATGTTTCAACAAACAATATGGCAACAGAGAATACCATGCCTAGTTAATATGTCCGATGAGAAGAGTCATGTATCTATGTGATATGCATATCGGCAACATCGACATTCCATACTAGTTAACAACTAAACTTCATTTATGTTAGTTCAATTAATCAATATTAACATACGACATACAAAATTGATGTGAGAGTCTTTTATTGAAGGTGTTAATTATCTTCAAAAAAGTATTTGGAGAAGGCAAGGAATATGGCGACCTTTTAATTGCTTCTTGAAGTTTCATACTCTCTTCGGTAGTACCATATGTGTCAAATATATCGTCTATTATGGTAATGAAAGCTGTTATCTTCGTGAGAATAATTCGCGAATGAGAATAATGAGGTTTGTAGCACGCCTCATTCATCCAGAATATACACACTTCTACTATTCGATCTCTAACGAAACTCAAATTGGATTTTCCGTAGAGCTCCTTCCACCACCTACCATATGTAAACAAAAAATAAACCATTTGTCAGTATTATGGTTGGAAGAAGCGAAGAGTTCCCGACATTAACTACAAGATGTGAAATTGTAGTAAACTTACAGTGTGACATCTTTTAACTCCTCACAGAAACGAATTTGTAGCAGGTTAAAATTCAATTTTGCAAGTTTCAATATGGCTTCATTTCGTATAGACTCCTTTTCATACTTGGATATGTAACTTCTTGTTTCTAATATTCCCACCCTTCTAACAAGAGGTGTATCTAGGGCAGAACACACTTCCTTTGCATAAGGTGATTCCAGTTTTAAATCACACAGAAGACGTCTTTTTGTGAAAGTGACAGCTGCATCAAGTACTTCCTCACCATGGGTCCTCAGATGTGCCGCATTGTATAAGCTTAGCAAACTTCTTGTATCAACATCAACAAAATCTTCTTTTTTGTCTTGAATTTTTTTGAATACATCTGCAAAGTTGATTGATAACAAACATTTACTATTTCTACTTCAATAGTAAATTGTATAATACCTAATTTTCTAGCATTAATTATCAACAACTTACCTGATGGCACCTCATATCCATTTTTTCGTAGAAGATAAAACCGGAGCGAAACCAAGTGTAGATTATTATCATCGTAACCAGAGTTGAGAACAACATTGAGTTCCTGGTTGATCTCATTCTCATAATGGTAACGCAAACCAAGTCGTTCTAGCGCCATTATAAGATCTAATATTTGTGGTGTTTCATTCGAATCTTTTATCATTGTCCTTACTTGTTCCCTTAACACTCCTGCCCTTTCTTGCATTTGAGGTAGCTGCAAGGATAAACATGCAAGTATAGGTGTCAATCTCTTGTGAACAGCTACGGCGTGGGTCTGATTTTTGAATTCATTAAAGTCGTTTCAAAACATATGGCATTAATCCACCTATTAACAAGAACATGCCAGAATAGATGGTGGTAAAGTCTAATGTGAATATTGTATGAAGGATGAACGATAATACATATCAAATCAACTATTAACATATTAATTACTACTCCCTCTGTGAAGAAATATAAGTGTGTGTAGAGATTTTTTGTGTGGATAAAACACAAAGCCTTGATTCTCATAGAAATCAAAACAGAAATTTAGATTTAAGTTAAATCTTACTACACAAACTTTACAAATCAGGCATCTCTGGTCGCTCTTACCTGCGCTGAAGACGGGGGCTGGTAAGTAAGGAAGAAATCACCCCACAGGCTTGGATGAAAAGTGCTCATCTGCTCCTGGCCAGCACTATCTCCGTGTACTACTCATAGTTTTAAATAGTCCGTTATAGCCCCGCTATAGCCCCGCTATAGCCTTTTCAGCAGGGTGCCGCTAAATGGTATCATGTATAAATATGCCGCTATAGCCCGTTATAGCTGATTTAGAGGCTCGCCACTATTTGCCGTAGCCTGCTATTTAAAACATTGGTACTACTGCCATTCGGTTCTTCTTGTGTATAGTGCTTCGTGCTCGCTGAAGTAGTTCAGAGACAAATTGTAGGTGTGTACTTGTGCATGCACAAGGGCTCAAATATATATAGAGAGAACCGGTTCTAACTCGTAGCCTTATACCAACTATTAAAGTCTTCTAACATACTCCGCATAGCAGCCATGGAGAAGACATACTCCAAAAAGGACATACTCGGTCATGGATCTAACTTGCTCCACCTTTCAGCCTTTATCAGTCGTGGAACTACGACCGATGCATTATCAACGGCCGGTGACTTAGAGCTGCGAGTAAAAAAAATGTCAATACCGCTGATTTTCGTTTTCCCAATATTTTAACCTCTGAACCGAGCTGTACATCATTTTCTTCTTCTCGGCCCTAAGACCAAGGTAGCACGAAGGTACACACCAATACTGGCTAGGATTTGGCATTGACGTGCCCTTGCACCGAGTTTACATTTTCTTTCCACTAGGGGTTCCATTAATACGAATCTTCAAACTCATTTCAACTGGCACGGTCAGAAGTCCACGACACATGCATTCCCTTCTAAAAAGAAGTCCATCACCTTCTTAAAACTCCACTAGCTAGGATTTGGCATTGCCGTGTCGGCAAATTACCATTTTCAGAGCATCTTTACATATTTTCCACTTGGAGTAGCCAATAACTCGAACTCTCAAAGTCATGTGAAATAACATCGTCAAAAGTCAATGACACATGAAATACCTCCAAAAAGAAGTCGATGGCACATGCATGGATATTCCAAAGTTACGATAATATGATAATGGACGTAGCCGTCACTCTTCCTGTTTTAGAAACGGTATTCACTAGTCAGTGCGGTAGCTAACAGTGCATCCAACGATCTACAGGTCCGTGCTAGGCGGCTAGACAGATCTAATAATGGATTCCCATAATGCAGATTCTAATATTCCCCAGGCCAATACCGACAAAATAAATAATTTAAAAGCTATCAACGGCTATTAGTCCCAATAGCTTACTGAGTTTTTTTTTTTTTTTTGCGGGGAGCATAATAAGAATCTGACAACATGAAACTTCGACGAAGGCGGCTGCAGCAGCTAGAATCTTGGACGGTGGTCTATTAGACCATAGCCTGCTTCTTTTTTCAATTCACAACAGTTATAGCATCTACACATTGCAAATATGACCTCCTAAATGCCCGCGAATGCGTCCGATCAGTGACCGGACGTGTCTCCTATTTATCCGTCCACGCAGCCAAACTTTTTTTTCTCATATGTCCGATCACTTGCACATGATTGGTGGAGAGGAAGAGAGAGAGAAAGAAAAAATGAATAAAAAAAGAAAAAGATGGTTCGGGATGGGGCCGCGTCCTGTGTGGCAGACTGAACGGGCGCGTACGCGAACCCTCATATCCTTCCCATATTTGAGATGGATATGAGGGTCCGCGGACAGCCCGGGCAAATAGGGACGATATGAGGATTTCGATTGAGTATTTTTTTTCCTTCTCTCTCCTATCCGGTCACCGATCGGACGCGTCCGCGGGCATATGAGGGATCTTTTGACGGGTCCGGATGTAGATGTCCTTAGTGAACTCCCGGGTGTGTAAGATTCCGATTAAAGAAAAATGTTTGTTGGGAGACCACCCAATATGTATCCTTACTGTTTTTGTATGTTCACATGATTAAGCTACTGTATTAATCATGTTTTATAGCTTTTATTTCAATAAAGTGCCAAGTAAAGCCTTTATGATTAGTTTGGATGATAGTTGTTTGATCATGCTGAAAAAGACAGAAACTTTGCGCTGGCGAAATCATTTCTAATTTCTATCCAGAGAGTGCTTTTAGGTTGATTCTTTTTGCTGCTGATTGATATACAAATTGCCTTAATTGTCATAAGTTTTTCAGAATTTTTGGAAGTGCAGAAGTATGGTTATCATTCAGATCATTACAGACTGTTCTGTTTTTGACAGGTTCTGTTTTCAATGCATAGTTTGCTTGTTTTGGTGTTTCCATAGATTATATTGAGTAATATAAATTGTGGAAATAGTAAGATACAGTAGGCATTGTGTGAAAATAATTATGAGTCTTGTTTTGACAGTACCCAACTGATGATTGATTTGCTCGTTATCATACTAACCCATATCAAGAAGTTCCGTTAAGTTTTGTGTTGTGAAGTTTTCAAGTTTTGGATAGAGTTCCGATGGACTATGGAACAAGGAATGGCAAGAGCCTAAGCTTGGGGATGCCCAAGGCACCCCAAAGCCATATTCAAGGACACCGAAGAGTCTAAGCTTGGGGATGCCCAAGGCACCCCAAAGCCATATTCAACGACACCAAAGAGCCTAAGCTTGGGGATGCCCCGAGAAAGCATCCCCTTTTTCGTCTTCAATCAATCGGTAACTTTACTTGGGGCTATATTTTTATTCACCACATGATATGTGTTTTGCTTGAAGCGTCATTTTATTTTATTAATACTTGCTTGCTGTTATTTAGATTAATTTTTTGCATCATTTAGTTCAATAAAAATGTCAAGGATAGCCTTTACCATGCTTAATTTGCAAGTATAGGAGTTGTTGTTCCAAAACAGAAAGTTTGCTTGTAGTGCAAAAATTCCCTAGAATTGTCTGTACGTCGGAATAGCTTGTAATTTGGACACAGTATGCTCTTATAAATTCTTTACAGAATGGAATTTTTTCAGATTTTTTTGGAGTTAATTAAGTATGGATCTTGCTGCATTCTTTACAGACTATTCTGTTTAGACAGATTGCTGTTTTGTTTGCATTGTTTGCATATGTTTGCTTGTTTAATGATTCCATTTGAGGATGAGAGTCTTAAATATGCAGAGGCATTTAGTATGCAATGTGAAATAATAATTTTAATGATATGCTACAGTAGAGGATGATATAGTTTTGCATTGATTTATACTAACCTATCTCACGAGTTCTTGTTGAGTTTTGTGTGGGTGAAGTTTTTAAGATTTGGGAAACCACCATACGAGAGGAATTAAGGAGACACAAAAGCTCAAGCTTGGGGAAGCCCAAGACACCCCCAACCCATATTTCAAGAAGTCTCAAGCATCTAAGCTTGGGGATGCCCCGGTTGGCATCCCACCTTTCTTCTTCAACAATTATCGGTTAGTATCGGTTGAACCTAAGTTTTTGCTTCTTCACATGATTCGTTCTATCGTTGGAGTGTCATTTTATTTTGTTTGAATAAGATACTTAGGATATGAAATTCTTAGATGGGAAAGTCTTCACATAGCCAAATAATTATTCAACTACTCATTGATTTTCACTTATATCTTTTGGAGTAGTTTTTCTTTTACTCTCATGCTTCACTTATATTATTTTGAGAGTCTTAAACAACATGGTAATTTTCTTAGGTTATGAATCTAGTCCTAATATGATGGGAATCCAAGAGGGATATAATAAAAACTTTCATATAGAGTGCATCGAATACTATGAGAAGTTTGATTCTTTGCATATAGTTTTGAGATATAAGGATGGTGATTTTAGAGTCATGCTAGTGAGTAATTATGGATTGGTAGAAATACTTGTGTTAGAGTTTGTGATTCCCATAGCATGCACGTATGGTGAACCGCTATGTTAGGACGTCGGAGCATGATGTTTTTATTGAGTGTCATCCTTTGTGCGGAGGTCGGGATCGCGCGATGGTTAACTCCTACCAACCCTTCCCCTAGGAGCATGCGTCCAATACTTTGTTTCGATTACTAATAAAATTTTTGCAATAAGTATGTGAGTTCTTTATGACTAATATTGAGTCCATGGATTATACGCACTCTCACCCTTCCACCATTGCTAGCCTCTCTAGTACCGTGCAACTTTGGCCGGTGCAAACAACCACCATATATCCTTCCTCAAACCAGCCACCATACCTACCCATCAGGGCATTTCCATAGCCATTCCGAGATATATTGCCATGCAACTTCCACCGTTCCGTTTATTATGACACGCATCATCATTGTGATATTGCTTTGCATGATCATGTAGTTGACATCATATTTGTGGCAAAGCCACCATTCATATCTTTCATACATGTCACTCATGATTCATTGCACATCCCGGTACACCGCCGGAGGCATTCATATAGAGTCATATCTTTTGTTCTAAGAATCGAGTTGTAAGTAAATAAAAGTGTGATGATCATCATTATTAGAGCATTGTCCCGTGTGAGGAAAGGAAGAAAGCTATGATTCCCTCACAAGTTGAGATGAGACTCCGGACTATAAAAATAAAATAAAAGAGGCCAAAGAGCCCACAAAAAAATGAAAATGAAAAAAAAAAGAAAAAAAAGAGACCAAAGAGCACAAAAAAAGAGAGAAAAGGAGAGAAGGGACAATGCTACTATCCTTTACCACACTTGTGCTTCAAAGTAGCACCATGATCTTCATGATAGAGAGTCTCATATATTGTCACTTTCATATACTAGTGGGAATTTCATTATAAAACTTGGCTTGTATATTCCAATGATGGGCTTCCTCAAATTGCCCTAGGTCTTCGTGAGAAAGCAAGTTGGATGCACACCCACTTAGTTTCTTTTTGAGCTTTCATACACTTATAGCTCTAGTGCATCCGCTGCATGGTAATCCCTACTCACTCACATTGATATCTATTGATGGGCATCTCCATAGCCCGTTGATACGCCTAGTTGATGTGACCATCTCCTCCTTTTTGCCTCACAACCACCACCATATTCTATTCCACCTATAGTGCTATGTCCATGGCTCACGCTCATGTATTGCATGAGAGTTGAAAAGGTTTGAGAAAGTAAAAGTGTGAAAAAAATTGCTTGACTAATACTGGGGTTGTGCATGATTTAAATACGATGTGTGGGAAAGATGGAGCATAGCCAGACTATATGATATTGTAGGGATAACTCTCTTTGGCCATGTTATTTTGACAAGACGTGATTACTTTGTTAGTATGCTTGAAGTATTATTGTTCTTATGTCAACATTAAAATTTTTGTCTTGAATCATATGGATCTGAATATTCATGCCACAATATATGTTAGGTAGCATTCCACACCAAAAATTCTGTTTTTATCATTTACCTACTCGAGGACGAGCATGAATTAAGCTTGGGGATGCTTGATACGTCTCCAACTTATCTATAATTTTTTATCGTTCCATGCTATTATATTATCAACTTTGGATGTTTTATATGCATGAATATGCTATTTTATATTATTTTTGGGACTAACCTATTGACCTAGAGCCGAGTGGCAGTTTCTGTTTTTTCCTTGTTTTTGACCTTTTTCAAATAGGAATATCAAACAAAGTCCAAACGGAATAAAACTTTCGCGTGATTTTTTATGGAAAATATCAAAAATACCAGAAGAAAAAGATACCGGAGAGGAGTCCCGAGGAAGCCACGAGCCAGGGAGGCACGCCCACCCCCTGGGCACGCCTGGGGGGCTCGTGACTCCCTCGTGGGCCCCCCTGACTCGTTCTCGATGCCATATGGTCTTATAAATACAGAAACCTCCAGAAATAAACCTAGATCGGGAGTTCCGCCGCCGCAAGCCTTTGTAGCAACCAAAAACCAATCGGGGGCCCGTTCCGGCACCCTGCCGGAGGGGGAATCCATCTCCTGTGGCCATCTTCATCATCCCGGCGATCTCCATGATGAGGAGGGAGTAGTTCTCCCTCGGAGCTGAGGGTATGTACCAGTAGCTATGTGTTTGATCTCTCTCTCTCTTGTTCTTGAGATGTCATGATCTCGATGTACCGCGGGCTTTGCTACTATAGTTGGATCCTATGATTTTCTTCCCCCCTCTCCCTTCTTGTAATGAATTGAGTTTCCCCTTTGAAGTTATCTTATCGGATTGAGTCTTTAAGAACACTTGATGTATGTCTTGCACGTGTCTATCTGTGGTGACAATGGGATATTCATGTGAGTACTTGATGTATATTTTGGTGATCAACTTCCGGGTTTCGTGACATCGGGAACCTATGCATATGGGTTGGCACACATTTTGACTCTCCGGTAGAAACTTTGGGGCACTCTTTGAAGTTCTATGTGTTGGTTGAATAGATGATTCTGAGATTGTGTGATGCATATCGTATAATCATGCCCACGGATACTTGAGGTGACAATGGAGTATCTAGGTGACATTAGGGTCTTGGTTGATGTGTGTCTTAAGGTGTTATTCTAGTACGAACTCTAGGATAGATTGAACGGAAAGAATAGCTTCGTGTTATTTTACTACGGACTCTTGAATAGATCGATCAGAAAGAATAACTTTGTGGTGGTTTCGTACCCGACAATAATCTTTTCGTTTGTTCTCCGCTATTAGTGACTTTGGAGTGACTCTTTGTTGCATGTTGAGGGCTAGTTATATGATCCAATTATGTTATCATTGTTGAGAGAACTTCACTAGTGAAAGTATGAACCCTAGGGCTTGTTTCCACGCATTGCAATACCGTTCGTGCTCACTTTTATTATTAATTACCTTGCTGTTTTTATAATTTCGGATTACAAAAACCTATATCTACTATCCATATTGCACTTGTATCACCATCTCTTCGCCGAACTAGTGCACCTATACAACTTACCATTGTATTGGGTGTGTTGGGGACACAAGAGACTCTTTGTTATTTGGTTGCAGGGTTGCTTGAGAGAGACCATCTTCATCCTACGCCTCCCGCGGATTGATAAACCTTAGGTCACCCACTTGAGGGAAAATTGCTACTGTCCTACAAACCTCTGCACTTGAAGGCCCAACAATGTCTACAAGGATAAGGTTGCATAGTAGACATCAATGCCCCTCTCCTTAGGTGGTGGAGATGGTTTTTAGCTATCTTGCCCATTAGTTCTTCAGCATCGTCCGGTGTACTTTCCCTGAAAACACAGCCAGCACAACTATCCAGATAGGTTCTAGATTCATCGGTTAGACCAGCATAAAATATATCAAGCAATTCATTCTTAGGGATTCCATGTACCGGTCTAGCCTTTAGTAAAGTGCAATACTGCTGCTGGCTACGCCTATAGGGATTTCCTTGGAAAATATGCAAAGGATTCCCCCGCGGCCTTGGAGCCTTGCGTTGGTGTTCCCTTGAAGAGGAAAGGGTGATGTAGCACAGTGGCGGTAAGTATTCCCCTCAGTTTGAGAACCAAGGTATCAATCCAGTAGGAGGATCACGTCAAGTCACAAGTACGTGCACAAACACAAAGAGCTTGCACCCAACGCTAGTCGTATACTTCTGGTACATCAAAAATTCCGAAAAATTACGACAGTCTGAAGAATTTACGTAGCAATCAGCAGCAAATAGAATCAACTCAAAAGCTCTCACAAAAAAAATGAAAATTATTTTCGTGAGCAGAAAGTTTCTGTCTTATCCAGCATGACCAAATGATCATCCCCAAGACTAATCATAATGGTTTCACTTGGCACAAACGCAAAAGAAACACAAAAAACACAATCATAACAGAATTATGAAAGTAAGACACAAAACAGAAAGAAAAAGGATAGATTCGTTGGATTGCCTCCCAACAAGCGCTATTGTTTAACGCCCTTAGCTAGGCATAAGGTGATGGAATCACGTATAGTCATCTTTGGTGCTCAAATCATAAGTATCCCTCATCATAGATTCATAAGGCAATCTTATTTTCTTCCTAGGAAAATGCTCCATGCCCTTCTTTAGAGGAAAATGAAATCTAATATTACCTTCCTTCATATCGATGATATCACCAATAGTCCTTAGGAAAGGTCTACCAAGAATAATGGGAGATGAAGGATTGCAATCTATGTCAAGTATAATGAAATCCACGGGTACATAGTTCTTATTTGCAACAATAAGGACATCATTGATCCTTCCCATGGGTTCCTTGACAGTAGAATCTGCAAGATGCAAATTAAGAGAACACTCTTCAATCTCATGAAAACCAAGAATATCACATAAAGACTTTGGAATCGCGGAAACACTAGCACCCAAATCACACAAAGCATTGCATTCATAGTTTTTGATTTTGATTTTGATAGTAGGTTCCCACTCATCATATAGTTTTCTAGGTATAGAGACTTCTAATTCGAGTTTCTCTTCAAGAGATTTCATCATAGCATCTACGATAGTGCGGTAAAGGCTTTGCTTTGGCTATAAGCATGTGGAGTGTTTGCAATGGATTGCATCAAGGAAATGCATTCAAACAAGGAGCAACTATCATAATTGAATCCCTTGAAATCCAAAGTGGGACTTTCATTACTACCCAGTATTTTGATTTCTTCTACTCCACGCTCCACACCTTTATCATTAAGATAGGTGGACTCCGAATCATTGGGGCGTTTTTCAACCAAAGTGGATTCATATCCAGCCCCTTCATCAATAGGTTTGACACGCAAAAACAAAGATTCAAGAGGAGTCACACCAAGCACTTTAAGATCTTCTTGATTTGCATCACAAATTTCAGGTTTAGCTGCCATCTTATTGACTAAGGTAGCCTGCTTGCAGAAATTTGGCCCACCAATTTTTCAAGGTGAGCAAGCTGAGAATTTAGTGCAAGGAATTCTTTGGCCATATCATCAACTTCTTTATTAAAATAGGCCATAAAAGAATTTTGTTCTTTTAATTCCCTACGAAAGTAACTATTTTGGTCAAACTGAAAAGACATGAAACCTTTGACACCAGTTTCAATCTCTTCCAACCTTTTGAAATAATTTGGTTTGGCCATGAGGAAAGGTCTCTCACGAACAAGCCCAAGAGCAAGCGAGAAAAACAGGCGGAAAAAGAAGGCAAAAGACAAAAGAAAACGGCAAAGGAGAAAGGAAAATGAAAACGACAAATGTGAAGTGGGGGAGAGGAAAACGAGAGGCAACTGGCAAGAAAGGTAAATGCAATAGATGAGTTTGTGACACTTGGATAGATCTTGACTTGATCTCTCCCCGGCAACGGTGCCAGAAATCATTTTGCTGCTGCCTACGCCTATAGAGATTTCCTTGGCAAATATGCAAAGGATTCCCCCGCAGCCTTGGAGCCTTGCGTTGGTGTTCCCTTGAAGAGGAAAGGGTGATGTAGCACATCGGCGGTAAGTATTTCCCTCAGTTTGAGAACCAAGGTATCAATCTAGTAGGAGGATCGCGTCAAGTCACAAGTACCTGCACAAACACAAAGAGCTTGCACCCAACGCTATGAAGGGGTTGAAAATCCCTTATAGATTGTTTGCAAAGTGAGAACTGAAAGCAAAAAGTAAACAAAGCAAAGTAAAAGTAATAGCTGAGATGATAATTGTGAGTAGACTCGGGGGCCGTAGTGTTCACGAGTGGCTTCTCACGAGTCATTGGGGAGGCAATGATGTTGATGTAGAAGCCCTCCAGCTCCAAAGTCCCCTCCGGCAGGGCACCGGGAAGGGTCTCGAGATGAGATCTCGCGGAAACGGAAGCTTGCGGCGGCGGAAAAGTGGTTTCGTGGACGCCCTTATTTTTTCTGGGATTTTAGGGAATATATAGGCCAAAGAGCGACTAGTAGAAAAAGGGCCTTTTGTCCCGGTTCGTAAGGGCCTTCCGTCCCGGTTTTGGAACCGGGACTAAAAGGTCGTTACTAATGCCCTCAGCCTTTAGTCCCGGTTCATACACCAACCAGGACAGATGGGCCTCCACGTGGCCGCTACGGCCAGGCCAGGCAGGGGGGCCTGTAGTCCCGGTTGGTGACACCAACCGGGACCAAAAGGCATCCACGCGTCAACACCTGGCTGAAGCTGAGTTTTTTTTGAAGGGACTGGTTTAGGGGTTAATTTAGGTTGTTATATACACCAACCAAGGAGCATCCATGAGCAAGCACAAAAAGAAATAATTTTATCTTTCATAAATGAGCATCCATGAGCATGCACAAAATTTCATCAGGCACACCACCATCATACTTAAAAGTGCAGTAGCAGTTCAACACTATCGTACTTAAAAGGTTTACACTATAAATATTAAAGCTCCATCAGGTTCTTAAGATCTTCACTCCTGCTTCTTGACCTTCTCCTTCATCATCCTGATGCGCTTAGAGCGGCGAAGCCCCAGGCCAGGTTGTGGGATGTACTCCTCTACCAGAATTGGTATGGCCCTGTCACCTAGCTGTGGGATCACCATCGCGAGGCCATCGTCGCTGTTACTTTTGCTGTAGCCAAAGTCGCTGCTACTTTTGCTATAGCCAGAGTCGCTGCTGCCATAGACATAGCACCTGTCGCAGTACTCGCTGCTCCTGCTCCCATTGCCTTGCCAAATGCAATTTTTTTTTTAAAAAATGGGTGTGAGACATAGCCTAATGGATAGGAAGAAGAGACAGAGGGTACTGGCATCATCATCGTCCTGGTAGCGCCTCCGACACATAGTCGTATCGAACACCTTCACGGCGAACATGGTGTTGTCGTCGTACCTGAAGACAAGGAAGTACCCATGCCGCAGGTCGTAGGCACGGACGAACTGCTTCCAGCCACGATCTAGGTACATGTTTCCATCGGTGTCAAACGCCACCTCCACGTCCCACAGCTTGTGAAGCCCGTTGCCGGCCTGCCTCAGCTTCATGTTCTGTGGCCGATGACCGTCCAACATCTTCACAAAATTGTCCGGCAGCACCTGCCTGTTGGAGGATTTCTCAAGTATAATCGTGAAGAATTCCATCTCTGAAAAGCAGCAGAAGAGACCAATTACTACCCTTTACAACATTGTCAGTACTCGCTGCTCCTGCTCCCATTGTCTTGCCAAATGCAAAAAAGTTTTTTTTAAATGGGTGTGAGACATAGCCTAATGGAGAGGAAGAAGAGACAGAGCATACTGGCATCATCGTCGTCCTGGTAGCGCCTCCGACACATAGTCGTGTCGAACACCTTCACGACGAACGTGGCGTTGCCGTCATACCTGAAGACAAGGAATTACCCGTGCCGCAGGTCGTAGGCACGGACAAACTGCTTCCAGCCACGATCTAGGTACATGCTTCCATCGGTGTCGAACACCACCTCCACGTCCCACAGCTTGCGAAGCCCGTTGCCGGCCTGCCTCAGCTTCATGTTCTGTGGCCGATGGCCGTCCAGCATCTTCACAAAATTGTCCAGCAGCACCTGCCTGCTGGAGGATTTCTCAAGTATAATCGTGAAGAACTCCATCTCTGAAAAGCAGCTGAAGAGACCAATTACTACCCTTTACAACATTGTCATACAACATTTACAGCAACATGATCATCAGTATTAGGTAGGACTTTTCTGCATAGTGCTCTCCAATTTTAGCATTCAAAGTAGGAGTACTTTTCCAATTTGAGCATTCAATAAGCAAAACCAAATCGTAAAATAAAGTAGTATTCAAATTAGCATGCATTCAATTATAAACAAAACTACATCATCTCTTGTCATACATATAGCCTCACTAATACACCTAGAACCGTAGCGCCCGACGGGTATCGTCGCAGGCGGTGGACACCCAAAGAGAAGGAACCATCACAGGATCATAGCTCCAGTGAGACCCCTGAAGAACCTGTCAGGTATTGTCGAACCTGCCCTCCAACGCAACCATGTAGCACGGACGTGCTCGTCCTCCTCTCTGACACGGTGACGTACCACCTCCGCGGTGTCCGGAAGCCTCGGCACCGTCACTGGCCCACGCGACCGCCACCAAACAAGGATCGGGTCAACAACGGGCTGGCTCCTCACCAACCTACGCCCCCGGAAGGTAGCACCTCCCAATACCAGCCGGGCGGAGCCTAGTCCCGGACAGGGCCCCTCTGATCAAGCAGGTGTCGTCCTCCGCCGAGTCGACGACGAGGATGCGGGATAGGCATCGTAAAATGAACTAAAAAATAAAATAGTTCTATTAATTTTCTTGCTAAAAATAAACTACTTCTTATATCAGTGTGCTTCTAAAAGTAAATAACAAATTACCACATCACCACATCACAGTATTTAGAAAGAGTGTGTGTTGACTATATGAGACAATTATGGTCCTATAGGCCATGGATTTTTCATGCTCTTTGCAAGTCAAGGATAAAACAATGATCTTGGTTATAGAAACAATAAAGTATAGGTATTGGTGAAGCTTCTAAAAATTGGACCATGGTCCTATAGGCCATGGATTTTTCATGCTCTTTGCAAGTCAAGGATAAGACAATGATCTTGGTTATAGAAACAATAAAGTATAGGTATTGATGAAGCTTCTAAAAACTGGACCGTAAACATGCATTTAGAAGTGGTGCTCATAGCCACAGGCTTTGCTTTATCTAGAGGAATGTACAGTCTATAGTTGCACAATTTTTCTATACATACACAATATGAACATATACATAAATTGACAAAGAAAATACTATGAACAAAAAAATCATTAAAATTCTATGAACAAAATTACAACAGAAAAAAATCATAAAAATTCTATGAACAGAAAAAATCATAAAAATTTGACATATTCGATCTTTGCATATATATGAACATACAAACATGCATATTCAACAATAATATCACCAAAAAATTAAAAATTAAAAACAATAAATAAAAAAAACAGAGCCGTGGCGGCGGCGGCTCAAATCGGGGGCGGTCGGGGCGACGGCGTGGGCGGTGAGGGCGACGACGAGGGCGGCGTGGGCGGAGGGTGAGGGCGGCGGGGGGCGGAGGGCGAGGTTGACGGTGACGGGCGACGGCTCGGGGGCGGCGGAGGGCGACGGCGACGACGGCGGGGGGCGGGCAGCGGAGGCCGACGACGACGGGCGACGACGTGGGCTCGGGGGTCGGAGGGCGACGTGCGACGGCGACGGGGCAGCCTGGCGGCGCCGTGGATGAGCTCGCGGCATCGTCGGGCATGGATGAGCTCGCGACACTGTGAAATCTGAAAATTTCCAAAGTGTTGGCTTATATTGCAAAGGCATTGGTCCCGGTTAGTGGCACCAACCGAGACTAAAGGGTTGCATTGGTCCCGGTTGGTGCCACCAACCGGGACCAAAGGCCTCTTTTCAGCAGCCCGAAGGGCGGGAAACAGACACTAAACAGAGACCTTTGGTCCCGGTTGGTGGCACAAACCAGGACGAATGCACTCTTTTCAGCAGCCCAAAGGGCGGGAAACAGAGACCTTTGGTCCCGGTTGGTGGCACAAACCGGGACCAATGCACCCCTTTAGTCCCGGTTGGTGCCACCAACCGGGACGAAAGGTGTGTTCGCGGCAGTTCCGAAGAAGTTTAGTCCCACCTCGCCAAGCGATGCGCCCTGTTAATGGTTTATAAGCCCCTCTACGGCTGCTTATTCAAAGTGTCTTACAAAGAAAATTCAACCTAAAAATCGAAGGGTGTTTAGGTTGAATTTTCTTTATAAGCGCATCTATTTTGTTGCAATTTTTTTTTCATTTTATGAAAACTTTTTTTAGTTGATATTTTTTGATTTTTTAGTTTATTCTTTTTATTAATGTTTTATTTGATTCTTTTTAATTCATTCTTTTTAGTCCATTTTTTAACAAATAAATACCAACCGGGACGAAAGGGCGTGTGCTGGCGCGGTGCGGTGCTATGTTTAGTCCCACCTCGCTAGCCGAGAGGGGCTCGGAGTGGTTTCTAATTACTTATTTATTTTCTTTTACGATAATTCTTTTTGCTATTAAAGTTTGTAACAAAATTCTAATTACTTATTTATTTTCTTTTCTGATAACTCTTTTTGCTTTTAATGTTTTGAACAAAATTGTAAATACTTATTTATTTTCTTTTATGATAATTCTTTTTGCTATTAAAGTTTGTAACAAAATTCTATATAATTTTAGTTTCAATAATACTAGAGGTTTATAAAAGCTTTTTAGTTGATTCCTTTAGTACCAGTTCTAAGGCTGTTACAAATGCATTTTATACGGAAACTTGTGTGTTAAAACATGCATATTCATACGGAAACTTGTCTGTTACAACATGCATTTCAAATGAACTACAAAAAGGTTGAAAGTTGGCATGGTATCATTATATAATAGTTGTGGAGAAAGTCTTCACTTTTTCTTCGCTTGTGTCCTTTCCTTATTGCGCCGTAACCATGGATAATGTTCATCATTTATCAGGATGCTTGGGTCAGCCTTGACTTTGAAGGGAGGAATTTCATAAAACTTTTCATAATCTTCGGACATGTCTGTCTTGCCCTCCACTCCCACGATGTCCCTTTTTCCTGAAAGAACTATGTGACGCTTTGGCTCATTGTATGATGTATTCACTTCCTTATTTTTTATTTTTCTCGGTTTGGTAGACATGTCCTTCACATAGATAACCCGTGCCACATCATTGGCTAGGACGAACGGTTCGTCAGTGTACCCAAGATTGTTCAGATCC
This sequence comes from Hordeum vulgare subsp. vulgare, assembly GCF_904849725.1. Lineage (NCBI taxonomy): Eukaryota > Viridiplantae > Streptophyta > Magnoliopsida > Poales > Poaceae > Hordeum > Hordeum vulgare. The sequence goes on along the minus strand of NC_058520.1, from coordinate 584,618,310 downwards.
ACTGTTGTCATTCCGTACTGTGGGTCAACCTGTACCCCGCCTCCTGAGAGATTGACCCATTTGCACTTAAACAAAGGGACCTTAAAATCTACTCCGTAGTCAAGTTCCCATATGTCCACTATGTAACCATAATATGTGTCCTTTCCCCTCTCGGTGGCTGCATCAAAGCGGACACCGCTGTTTTGGTTGGTGCTCTTTTGATCTTGGGCGGTCGTGTAAAATGTATTCCCATTGATCTCGTATCCTTTCCAAATCGTAACAGTCGAAGATGGTCCCCTGGACAACGAGTACAACTCATCACAAACAATGTTTTCATCTCTGAGACATGTTTCCAACCAACTGTTGAAAGTCCTGATGTGTTCACATGTAATCCAGTCGCCGCACTGCTCCGGGTGTTTGGAGCGCAGACTGTTCTTGTGTTCATCGACATAAGGGGTCACCAAGGTAGAGTTCTGTAGAACTGTGCAGTGTGCTTGAGACCAAGAATATCCGTCCCTGCATATTATTGTCTCCCCTCCAAGCGTGCCTTTTCCAGTCAGTCTCCCTTCATACCGCGATTTAGGGAGACCTATCTTCTTAAGGTCAGGAATGAAGTCAACACAAAACCCAATGACATCCTCTGTTTGATGGTCCATGGAGATGCTTCCTTCTGGCCTAGCGCGGTTACAGACATATTTCTTTAGGACTCCCATGAACCTCTCAAAGGGGTACATATTGTGTAGAAATACGGGGCCCAGAATGACAATCTTGTCAACTAGATGAACTAGGACGTGTTTCATGATATTGAAGAAGGATGGTGGGAACACCAGCTCGAAACTGACAAGACATTGCACCACATCACTCCTTAGCCTTGGTATGATTTCTGGATCGATCACCTTCTAAGAGATTGCATTGAGGAATGCACATAGCTTCACAATGGCTAATCGGACGTTTTCCGATAGAAGCCCCCTCAATGCAACCGGAAGTAGTTGCGTCATAATCACTTGGCAGTCATGAGACTTTAGGTTCTGAAACATTTTCTCTTCCATATTTATTATTCCCTTTATATTCGACGAGAAGCCAGTCGGGACCTTCATACTAAGTAGGCATTCAAAGAAGATTTCCTTCTCTTCTTTGGTAAGAGAGTAGCTGGCAGGACCTTCATACTGCTTTGGAGGCATGCCGTCTTTTTCGTGCAAACGTTGCAGGTCCTCCCGTGCCTCAGTTGTATCTTTTGTCTTCCCATACACGCCCAAGAAGCCTAGCAGGTTGACGCAAAGGTTCTTCGTCACGTGCATCACGTCTATCGAAGAGCGGACCTCTAGGTCTTTCTAGTAGGGTAGGTCCCAAAATATAGATTTCTTCTTCCACATGGGTGCGTGTCCCCCAGCGTCACTCGGAACAGCTAGTCCACCGGGACCCCTTCCAAAGATTACGTGTAAATCATTGACCATAGCAAGTACGTGATCACCGGTACGCGTGGCGGGCTTCTTCCGGTGATCTGCCTCGCCTTTGAAATGCTTGCTTTTCTTTCGACATTGATGGTTGGTCGTAAGAAATCGACGATGGCCCAGGTACACATTCTTCCTGCAGCTTTCCAGGTATATACTTTCGGTGTCAGATAAACAGTGCGTGCATGCGTGGTATCCCTTGTTTGTCTGTCCTGAAAGGTTACTAAGAGCGGGCCAATCATTGATGGTTACAAACAGCAACGTGTGCAGGTTAAATTCCTCCTGTTTGTGCTCATCCCACACACGTACACCGTTTCCATTCCACAGCTGTAAAAGTTCTTCAAATAATGGCCTTATGTACACATCAATGTCGTTGCCGGGTTGCTTAGGGCCTTGGATGAGAACTGGCATCATAATGAACATCCGCTTCATGCTCATCCAAGGAGGAAGGTTATACATACATAGAGTCACGTGCCAGGTGCTGTGATTGCTGCTCTGCTCCCCAAAAGGATTAATGCCATCCGCGCTTAAACCAAACCATACGTTCCTTGGGTCACGTGCAAACTCAGCCCAGTACTCTCTCTCGATTTTTCTCCACCGCGACCCGTCAGCGGGTGCTCTCAAATTCCCGTCTTTCTTATGGTCCTCACTATGCCATCACATCAATTTGGCATGCTCTTTGTTTCTGAACAGTCGTTTCAACCGTGGTATTATAGGATCATACCACATCACCTTCGCAGGAACTCTCTTCATGCGGGGCTCGCCGTCAACATCACCAGGGTCATCTCGTCTGATCTTATACCGCAATGCACCACATACCGGGCATGCGTTCAAATCCTCGTACGCATCGCGGTAGAGGATGCAGTCATTAGGGCATGCATGTATCTTCTGCACCTCCAATCCTAGAGGGCATACGACCTTCTTTGCTGCGTACGTACTATTGGGCAATTCATTATCCTTTGGAAGCTTCTTCTTCAATATTTTCAGTAGCTTCTCAAATCCTTTGTCAGGCACAATATTCTCTTCCTTCCACTGCAGCAATTCCAGTACGGTACCCAGCTTTGTGTTGCCATCTTCACAATTGGGGTACAACTTTTTTTTGTGATCCTCTAACATGCGATCGAACTTCAGCTTCTCCTTTTGACTTTCGCATTGCGTCCTTGCATCGATAATGACCCGACGGAGATCATCATCGGGCACATCGTCTGGTTTCTCTTGATCTTCAGCAGCTTCCCCCATTGCAGCATCATCAGGCACATCGTCTGGTTCCTCTTGATCTTCAGCAGCTCCCCCCGTTGCGGCATCACCGTATTCAGGGGGCACATAGTTGTCATCGTCCTCTTCTTCTTCGCCGTCTTCCATCATAACCCCTATTTCTCCGTGCCTCGTCCAAACATTATAGTGTGGCATGAAACCCTTGTAAAGCAGGTGGGTGTGAAGGATTTTCCGGTCAGAGTAAGACTTCGTATTCCCACATTTACTGCATGGACAACACATAAAAGCATTCTTCTTGTTTGCCTCAGCCACTTCGAGAAAAATATGCACGCCCTTAATGTACTCGGAGGTGTGTCTGTCACCATAAATCCATTGCCGGTTCATCTGCGTGCATTACATATAATTATGTGTGTCAAAATTAAGAAAATAAGACAAATATCTATCTAAAGTAAGAAAATCAGAAAAGTATCATAAAGAAGATAAGAACAAGAGGCTCACCACGGTGGTGTCGGCGACGAGATCGGCACGGGCGATCAACGGCGGTGAAAACGGGGACGGGGCGTGACAGACCCCTAAATCTAGACAAATCTCGAAAAAAATGGAGCTCCTAGGTCGAGGTTCGAGAGGAGAAAGCTTAACTAGTGTGGCTCGGGCATTTCATTGAACACCTCATGTGCATAGGAGGTGAACTATAGCACCCAAATGCCCTCTCCTCACCGGATTGAAAAAAGAGAGCACCGTGGAGAGCTCTGCCGCGGCGGTGGGTATATATAGGCAAGTTATTTGTCCCGGTTTGTGCCACGAACCGGGACCAATGGTTGTGGGCCAACAGCGAGGACCATTGGTCCCGGTTCATGGCTCGAACCGGGACAAATGGTTCTACACGAACCGGGACCAATGCCCACGAGGCCCCGGCCGGCCCCCTGGGCTCACGAAACGGGTATAATACCCCCCCATTAGTCCCGGTTCTTGAAGAACCGGGACTGATGGGCTGGCCAGGGCCGAACGATAGCCCTATTTTCTACTAGTGAGCTAGGGCAGGGGAGGTCCAGGGAGGCCACAAGCCTGGTAGCCGCGGGCCCCCTGGACACGGCTACATGGCTTGTGGGCTCCCTGTGGGCCTCCTGCCTTGGCCCTCAAGTCCCCCGATCTTCTTCTGTTCTAGAAAAATTCATTTCGGGGATTTTATTCCATTTGGACTCCGTTCCAAAATCAGATCTGAAAAGAGTCAAAACACACAGAAAAAACAGGAACTGGCACTTGGCACTGAATTAATAAGTTAGTCCCAAAAAAGATATAAAAGGTATATAAAACATCCAAAGTTGACAAGATAACAACATGAAACCATCAAAAATTATAGATACGTTTGAGACGTATCAAATACCTCCCCCAAGCTTTAGGGAGGTGCTCATCGTGCAAATGTTTAAAGTTATAAATTTTTTGTCAAGCAGCATGTTGCTTATGAGTAGGAAAATATTTAGCAACAAAAGATTGAGCTAAATCTTGAGGACTGTTAATGGAACCACATGGTAGTGCATCATACCATGCTTTAGCATCTTCCTTCAAAGAGAAAGGAAGTAGCTTAGTAACATAATAGTTTCTCTTCTTGTCCTCTATAGTGAATAAGCCACCCAACTCAGTGAGTTTGGTAAGGTGTGCAATAACATTCTCATTTTCTCTGCCATAGAAGGGGTCAGCTTCAACTATGGATATAAGTGAAAGTTCAGTAGAGAAATCAAATCAGCATCCTCAATGCAAATAGGAGATGAAGCAAATTTAGGATCAGGAGTAAATTTGTTCTTCATAGAATGCTTTTCAAGCAGTTTCTTATCAGAAGCAGGGTCAGAGTCAGCACACTCGATAAGTTCCCTGCATAGATCATCATCAAGTTCAATATAATCATCATCAAGAATTCTTTCCTTGAGACCACTCAAGTCTGGGTAACCAAAAGATCTACCAATGGGGTAGCGTGTAACAGGAAGTTCAATTCCAGACTGCTTAGCAGCCTTAGAAATCCGAGACTCAATAAAATAATCAAGTAAACTAGGCTCATCAATAGTAGTAGAAGCATCATCAAAAGTACATGCATAGTGACAGACTCGGTAGAAGCAGCATGTGGTGGTGGTGAAGCAAACTTACTGATAATGGAAGGTGAATCAAGCGTAGCGCTAGTGCTGAGAACAGTACCTTTGCTCGTAGTGGATGGTAAAATTGGAACCTGGGGTCTCCTTTCTTACCCATAGTGAATAAATCGCAGCAAGCAAAATAACTCCAAGTAGACTTGTAAATAAATCTATGCTCCCCGGCAACGGCACCAGAAAATGGTCTTGATAACCCACAAGTGTAGGGGATCGCAACAGTTTTCGCGGGTAAGTTAACCCAATTTATTGATTCGACACAAGGGGAGCCAGAGAATATTTATAACCTTTAATAGTTGAGTTGTCAATTCAACCACACCTGAAAGATACTTGCTTGGCAACGAAATGTTAGTAGGAACGGTGATATGGAAGTGATGGTGGTAACGGAAATAATAGTGGCAAAGCAACAAAAGTAAAACAACGAAAGTAAAGTAACTTGTGACAAGCAGGATTAAAATGTTGTAGGCTAGGGAGATGGATGAATGGTCATGGATGAGAGATATCATGTATTTAACTTGGGGTAAGGCACATAGAAAAGTAATGATCATCTAGGCATATATCAAACATTAGGCATGTATCCCAAGGTATAGTCGTGCGTGCTTGCAATAAGAACTTGCACAACATATTTTGTTCTACCATCCTGTTATCAACGGAGCCAAAAGGAACTTATGGAGATTAAGGTGCTTATGTCACAGAGCACCGGAACAAAGCATTAACAATCAATGGATACATGGAATCCTCAAACTATAGTCTATCCCCTTTGGTGTCCCAAGTTGTCACCATTGGGATCGCCGGTTCCGTACTATAATAGGTGCATACTACTCATAGATAGGATCAAGAACACAAATATATTCATGAAAACATAAGGTATTCAGATCTGAAATCATGGCACTCGGGCCCAAAGTGACAAGGATTATGAGTAACAAGTAGTAGCAAAGATGATAAACACCATAGTAGATGATATGCAACATGCCCCCAACAATCCGACGAACTATTACATGGTCTAACTCATCCAATCTCTCCCATCCCCTTCACCTACAGCAGGGAATTACTCACACATGATGGGAGAAGCCATGGAAGGGTGATGGAGTGGTGATGGTGATGACGATGGCGACGATTTCCCCTCTCCAGAGGCCAAAACAGCATCCAGATTAGCTCTCCCGAAGAAGAACCGAGGGTGGCGGCGGCTCCACATCGAGAACTTGCAAAACGACTTCTGTTCTGGGATTTTTCGTCACGGGTAAAAATAGGAGCCAAAGTAGGGCACCAGAGGGGGTGGGCCCCACCCAGGCGGCGTCCCGGCGCGGCCAAGGGGCAGGCCGCGCCCATAGGTCGCTTGGGGGGCCTCTGGCTCCCCTCTGGCCCATCTTCTAGACCATAGTTCCTCCCGGTGCGTGGATTTTCTCTGTTTTTTATGGGAATTTTCCGAGACGTCTAAATATCCATTTTCCCGTGCACAAGAAAATCATACAAGTAGCTCTGCTGAAAACAGTGTCAGTCTGGGTTAGTTTCATTCAAATCATGCAAGAATGAGGCCAAAACAATAAGAAAAGTGTTTCGAAAAGTCGATACGTTTGAGACGTATCAGGAATCAACATGGATATCCAGACCCCGTTGTTGGTTATTGACCGGAGAGGTGTTTCGGTCATGTTTGCATGCTTCCCGAACCCGTAGGGTCTACACACTTAAGGTTCGAAGATGCTGGGGTTATATGGGAATAGTGTACGTGGTTATCAAAGATTTTTCGGAGTCCCGGATGAGATCCCGGACGTCACGAAGAGTTCCGGAATGGTCCGGAGGTAAAGATTTATATATAGGAAGTGAGAATTTGATCGCCGGAACTGTTTCGGGCGTCACCGGTAATGTATCGGGACCACCGGATGGGTTCCGGGGGTCCATCGGGAAGGGCCACCATCCCCGAAGGGGTATATGGGTCAAAAGGTGGATGGGAACCAGCCCATATGTGGGTTGGTGCACCACCACCATCTTCCCTAGGCGCAAGAGAGGGGTGGTGGGCTAACCCTAGGCATGGTGGGTTGCCCATCCTAGGGCGCCACCACCTCCACCCCTTGGCCGCCGCTCCCTTGCCCAATCTAGGGCTGCCGCACCCCTTAGGGTGGAAACCCTTAGGGTGGAAACCCTAAGGGTGGGCACCCTCCTCCCTCGACTCCTATATATAGTGGAGGGTTTCGGGCTGTTTGGAGACACGATTTATCTCTCTCTCTCTCTCTCTCTCTCTCTGGGCGCAGCCCTACTCCTCCTCCTCGTTGTCCTCTGTAGTGCTTCGTGAAGCCCTGTCGGAATACCACGCAGCTCCACCATCACCATGTCGTCGTGCCGCCGGAGCTCTCCATCAACCTCTCCTCCCTCCTTGCTGGATCAAGGCGTTCGAGACGTCACGGGCTGCAAGTGTTTTGAATGCGGAGGCACCGTTGTTTGATGCATAGATCGGAATCCACCGTGATGTGAATCGTTGTGAGTACGACTCCATCAACCGCGTTCTATCAAGGTTTCCGCTTAGCGATCTTCAAAGGTATGAAGATGCTCTACCCCTTTGCTCGTTACTGGTTTCTCCTAGATAGATCCTTGGTATGGCGTAGGAAAAAAATTGAAATTACTACGTTCCCCAACAGTGGTATCAGAGCCAGGTTCTATGCACGAGTAGAACACAGAAGTTGTGGGCGATGATTTTTTTCAATTTCTTGTCGTTACTAGTCTTATCATGATTCGGCGACATCGTGGGATGAAGCAGCCCGGACCGACTTTACATGTACTCTTACGTGAGACTGGTTCCACCAACCGACATGCACTTGTGGCATAAGGTGGCTAGCGGGTGTGTGTCTCTCCCACTTTAGTCGGATCGGATTCGATGAAGAGGGTCCTTATGAAGGGTAAATAGCATTGCATATCAACGTTGTGACTGTCACATAGGTAAGAAGCGTTCTTGCTAGAAACCCAAAGCAGCCACGTAAAACTTGCAACAACAATTAGAGGACGTCTAACTTGTTTTCGCAGGGTATGCAATGTGATGTGATATGGACAAAAGGATGTGATGTTACATATGTGATGTATGAGATTGATCATGTTCTTGTAATAGGACTCACGACTTGCATGTCTATGAGTATGACAACCGTCAGGAGCCATAGGAGTTGTTTAATTTATTGTATGAGATGCAACGCCATGTGATTACTTTACTTTATTGCTAACCATTAGCTATAGTAGTAGAAGTAATAGTTGGCGAGATGACTTCACGGGGACACAATGATGGAGATCATGGTGTCATGCCGGTGACAATTATGATCATGGTGCCCCGAAGATGGAGATCAAAGGAGCAAGATGATATTGGCCATATCATGTCACTATATGATTGCATGTGATGTTTATCATGTTTTTCATCTTACTGCTTAGAACCACAGTAGCAAAGATAAGATGATCCCTCATTAAAATTTAGAGATATGTATTGCCCTAAGTGTGCACCATTGCGAAGGATTGTTGTCTCGAAGCACCACGTGATGATCAGGTGTGATATATTCTAACGTTTGCATACAACGGGTGTAAGCCAGTTTACACACGCAAAACACTTAGGTTGACTCGATGAGCCTAGCATGTACAGACATGGCCTAGAATACGGGAGACCGAATGGTCAAACATGAGTTGTATGGATCATACGATCAGCATGGAGATGCTCACCATTGATGACTAGTCCGTCTCACGTGGTGATCGGACACGGGCTAGTCAACGTGGATCATGTATCAATTGGATGACTAGAGGGATGTCGATCTGAGTGGGAGTTCATTAATTAATTTGATTAGATGAACTTAATTATCATGAACATAGTCAAAAGGTCTTTGAAAATCATGTTATAACTTGTGCTATAGCTCTACGAGTTTTTGATATGTTCCTAGAAAAAACTTAGTTGAAAGATAGAAGTAGCAATTATGCGGACTGGGTCTGTTAACTGAGGATTGTCCTCATTGCTGCACAGAAGGCTTATGTCCTTAATGCACCGCTCGGTGTGCTGAACCCCAAGCGTGGTCTGTGGATGTTGCAAACATCTGACATACACGTTTTTGATAACTACATGATAGTTCGATGCATATTGCTTAAACGACTTAGAATTGAGGCGCTAAAGACGTTTCGAACGTCGCGGGACATACGAGATGTTCCAAGAGAAAAACTCAAGATTAATTATTTTTACATGCATGAACACATACAAAATGAATGCATCATGAGAAAACGATACAAATGCATATAAAGAACGTCGTAAACCGAGTTAGGAATCTCTCGTAACTCTCACTACAAGGTACAGAAGGCAACAATGATAAAATCAGAATTTGAGAGAGGCTATGGGAAATTCCTTGGCATCCCAAGTATGCCACTAGATTAGGAACAAAATTCTAGGTTAAATAGACCTAAAGTTCATGCGAAACAGAGAGGTACAACTCTCACAAAGCACAAAACAATCCAACAAGCAAAATGTCCAAAACAGCAACATGTCACTTTGCACTTGTCAAAACTAACAGCTACAGCCACCTATCAAGCTCAACCAAGACAGGGATATGAAGTCATCAAAGAGTAAAACAACCCCTAACAAACAACAACATGGATAGTATCATAGATCAATGGCAATCAAGCTCACAACATGGCAAATATTATAACAGATTAGACTTAGTAAAAATATCAGTTTCAAACAGCAAATTTATCATTATGGCATGTTGATAGCAATAAAACTCTATGCTACAGTAACTTTCGCGGAATTAATAGAGGGCACCAGATACTGTTGCACGGAATCAATGATAGCATCCACTCGACATAGCATGGTGATATAAGCTCATTCTGAGACTTGGCCAAATTTCACAAGGTGGGTTCTCAGCAGTTTACAACAACATGGCATGTTTGACAGGAATAATAGCTAAGATGCAAAGCCTATTTTGCAAAGTAATGGCACAATATAATAGAGGGCAACATGATCTTTAATTCACACCAAAGTACCAACACAAAAAACTTGTAGATGCTTGGCAATTTGTTGGGGAACATTGCATGGGAAATAAAAAAAATCCTACGCACACAAAGACCTATCATGGTGATGATCATCTACGAAAGGGAGATCGGATCTACATACCCTTGTAGATCACTAAGCGGTAAGAGTTAAGAAACGCGGTTGATGTAGTGGAACGTCTTCGTGATTCAAATCACCGCCGTCCCACGATCCGTCCCGATCTAGTACGGAACGGACGGCACCTCCGCGTTCAGCACACGTACAACTCGATGATGATCACCGCCTTCTTGATCCAGCAAGAGAGGCGGGTAAGTAGATGAGTTCTCCTGCAGTGTGACGGCGCGCTGGCGGTGGTGGTGATCTATTCCTGCAGGGCTTCGCCTAAGCACCGCAAAAATCCGATCTAGAGGAAGAACTACGAACTAGAGGAGAGGGTTGCACGTGGCTGAAATTGTGTCTCAAAAAACCTAAAACCTCTAGTATATATAGGAGGAGGGAGGAGGCAGCCTTGCCCACCAAGGGAAACCTCTTGACGTCGTCCGAACCAAAGGAGGGAGGAGTCCTCCTCCAATCCTACTTGGATTAGGACTCCTTCCCAAATTGTCCACCTCTTTTGGATTTTCCACCTTTTTCCACATGGGCTTTCTTTGGTTGACTAGACAGCCCACTAATATCTATTGCGCCACCATCAAGTCCACGTGGCCCTCTTGGGGAGTGGTGGGCCCCCGGTACCCATTCGTCACTCCCGATACACTGCTGGCAATGCCCGAAATTCCACGCACTACTAGGGAAAACCCTAGTAGTAGCGCTTGAATTTTGCATAGCAGTAGCGTTGGGCCAAGCGCTACTGCTACCGCGCTACAGCTAAACTTTAGTAGTAGCGCTGGTATGGGCAGCGCTACTGGTAAGTAATGTTAGCATCCTGTCACTTCTTCAGCCCGATCACGCTTAACTTCCTGGTTCTATCGCCCCTAGTTTCCAAGACTGCACTTGTTGCTTTCCTGACAATAGTAAGCTATCAATCCTATTAACCCACCGTAATAAACATGCATAATTTGCATCACATCATACACATAAAGTACTCCCTCCGTCCCAAAATTCTTGTCTGATATTTGTTTAGATATGAATGTATCTAGTCAAATTTAGTACTTAGATACATCCATTTCTAGACAAAGCTAAGACAAGAATTTTGGGACGGAGGGAGTATCATGTCATATAACTCATCATCATCTTACGTACTCATCTAACAACTCATCATCATCTTAATCATATACCAAGTTATCATATGATACACATAAAGTAAAACAGAGAAACATCTTAATAGTCATCATATGCATGCATCCTAATCGATCATGTTAAGTTAATATAAACCAGAATAACTTATCTCTCATAAGACCTAGTCCTCGCACTTAGGTATAATGTCATAAAACAGAATAACACCTATGTCTCCATGATGAATCACAGAGATCCAACGGTCTCCAACTTGTGGCTTGCGCTCCTTCTTTATTTCTCTCCATGCTTCAATTTGGAGCTTTTTTATTTTGATTTGAGGTTACTCGAGTATGGAGCATCGAACTCAGCCCTCAGCGAGCTTCTAATTTTTATTTGACCTTCTGGGTGCATCAATAGAGGCACTACATCATGTGGCAGTTGCTGTTGAAGAACATAATAATAACCTAGTTAGCAATGTAATCAACACCATTTATGCAATTAATAGTAGAGCGTACTTAATTAGGAAACTCTTACCAAATATTTCGGCGAATGTCATCCGGCCTCAACCTATGCACTAGTGGCATGTAAAATTGTCTAATTTTGGCCAATTCCAAAATTATACGGGAAGGTATCCCTAGAAGCCAGAACACCAGCAACAAGAAAGTGGAGAAGAACATCCTTCTCCTTTCAAGTTAGATGTGCTCCATACGTGTAGTGTGTCGTGTCAAATAATTTCCGTAATTCACTCGAAGAAACGAAATAAGCTGTAAATTATAATTTAACAAATTTAGTATATGGTGAACACCAACTATTTCTAAATATAAATGCAAATTACTTGACAAATATGGTTGAGAAACTCACATGGAGGTTAAACAGGAAGCATATCATCGACAACCACCCAAATGTCGATGTTGCCTGGCATATTATCTTCAGCACGAAGATCGAAGGTTATTTCCATACCCTCTTGGAATTCATATGTCTTGCAAAGATCTTCCCACTTTGGGCACCCAAATTCTGTTTGAAAAACTAAATTAAATACTTTGATATTAAATGTGTGACCATGTATAGTCCTCAGGTTAGCGCTCCTCGTCTCAATTCTCTCGTGGTCTTCGAAACCAAGCCTCTCCAATACATATATTCTTGCATGGCAAGGAAGGAACATATCTCCATTCTCATCAATCTTCATGCTGAAGAACCTATCGTCTCGCAGGTGAGGCGTGTCGCACATACCCCGACAGAAGCCGCAATATTCACACTCCCAATTTTCATCGTCAGACATTTCCTGTTTTAATGTGGTAAATGTGTAAACAACAACCGTGACACTATATCGAAAGAATTCACACTCCCAAGCACTCCATATGTCCTAGTTTCTAGCACTAGTCATGACGAAATTCACGGAAATTTTCGGCATGACCTTTGCTAAATAGTGGACATATGGTGCGCCTGAAATTTGCCGGAACAGAAATGAATCAACATTCCGGAAAAACATAGGCCACTCGGAAATTCCGGCAACACTCGAATAATAATGCGCACTACATTTCAAATACAACATTTGCTAGATGCCAGGTAAGAAAAAACATGAGCTTAATTTTTGGTGTCTCACCAACTTCAACTCTTATTAAGCTTCAACACCAACAATTTTAGGTGATCACGGATCATCTGACAAGGGTTATTTTCCCCAAGTTTAGATGACCAATGATCAACATGGCATAGCATGAACTAAATCCATTTATGTGGTCACAAACAACGAAGAAATTGTCTTATCATCTTCATTCTATATAAACTAATAAACATCCTACCCCCTATGTCCCTTGTGGAATAAACATGAGACTGTCCAAGCATGGATTGAACTTTCTAATTATAACTACCAACCTTTAAGAGTAGATTAACACTGTTAAGGTGGAAATAGTACTATATATTTCCATGCACTTTTACTGAAATATACATAGATACGTACAAATCTAACAATGTATCTTTTATAATGACCTTTTGCGGGGTTGTGATGGCTCCATCTACGTGGCTACGAGGCCGTGCACAAGATCAAGGCCGCTGTGGGGGCTTACCGGAGCGGGAGGGGGGCAGTGGCGACGACGAGGGAGGCGGCGGCGATGATGGGAGAGGGGGCGGTGGCGATGATGAGGGAGGCGGCGGTGACAACGACGATGACGGTGAGGGAGGCGGCGACACTTCAGATCGAGGAGAGGGGGTGGGGAGTGGGGAGTTAGGAAATTTCGAGGCCGCGGTGGGGGTGTTAACTGAACATAGTAGTAGCGTTGGTTCCTAAACATGCGCTACTGCTATTTTACTTAGCAGTAGCGGTGGTCCTAAACCTGCGCTACTACTACAACTACTGCGGTTACGTCATTGGGCCCCTTTTATCAGTAGCACTGGATACTACGCAGCGCTACCGATATTGAACTTAGCAGTAGCGCAGGTTTAGGAACGCCGCTGCTACTATAGCTACTGCGGGGTTCCCTGTTTATCAATAGAGCATATTATGAGGCATGTGCTACTGTTAAGGACATTAGCAGTAGCGTTGGGTGATATCCAGCGCTACTTCTTAATAGTAGCAGCGCTTTCTACTTTCTAGCGCTACTAATAGGCTCCTACCTATAAGGTTTTTCCTAGTAGTGTCCGGAATCCAAATATCAACTTCCTATATATCAATCTTCGTTTACGGACCATTCTGAAACTCCTCGTGACATCCGGGATCTCATCCGGCACTCCGAACAAAACTTCGGTCACCAGCACAACTCAACTATACCGAAACGTCACCGAACCTTAAATGTGCAGACCCTGCGGGTTCGAGAACTATGCACACATGACCTGAGACACTTCCCGGTCAATATCCAATAGCGGGACCTGGATGTCCATATTGGATCCTACATATTCTATGAAGATCTTATCGGTTGAACCTCTATGCCAAGGATTCATATAATCCCGTATACCATTCCCTTTGTCCTTCGGTATGTTACTTGCCCGAGATTTGGTCGTCCATATCTCTATACCTATTTCAATCTCATTATCGGCAAGTCTCTTTACTCGTTCCGTCATACAAGATCTCGTGACTAACTCTTTAGTCACATTGCTTCCAAGGCTTATATGTGATGATGTATTACCGAGTGGGCCCTGAGATACCTCTTTGTCACACGGAGTGACAAATCCCAGTCTTGATCCATGCTAACTCAACGGACACCTTCGAAGATACCTGTAGAGCACCTTTATAGTCACCCAGTAACGTTGCGACGTTTGATACACACAAGGCATTCCTCCAGTGTCAGTGAGTTACATTATCCCATGGTCATAGGAATGAATAATTGACATGCAGAAAACAATAGCAACAAAATGACACGATCACATGCTACGTTCATAGTTTGGGTCTTGTCCATTACATTATTCTCCTAATGATGTGACTCCGTCATCAAGTGACAACACTTTCTTATGGCTAGGAAACCTTAACCATCCTTGATCAACACGCTAGTCAACTAGAGACTCACTAGGGACACAGTTTTGTGTATATATCCACACATGCATTTATATTTCCATTCAATATAGTTATAGCATGGATAATAAACGATTATCTTGAAACAGGAAATATAATAATTATTATTTTATTATTGCCTCTAGGGCATATTTCCAACACAATCATCATGGCAACACAACTACTTGAAAAGGTTTTCACACTTGGTCATATTTCAACATACCAATTCATCTACATTGAGCTGACATGTTCACAAGAAGAAAGCCACTACTAGACAAGGTTTTGATGGCAAATAAAAATAGCAGTTCCCAGTACACCCAACACACTACAACTTTTATGTTGACAAGTTTCCCAAAGGGTGCAAAGATTGCTTCACAAACAATTAACAAAAGGCCATCATGATGAAAAATGGCATGCACATCAACTTGCACAAAAGATAAAACCAACACAACCAATGGATTCCTTGGATTTTTTTACCCCAAAATCATATATAATAAGCATATGTTTTGGTAGAAAATTTGACCACAAACCACAAACGAAAATTGCATCATCTAGGCATAACCTAGTATATGCCCTATTTGGCATATACCCAATTTGGACTTGCCATAATTGGAAATGGACAGACCTGGACTTACCGTAAATGTCATATTATAAAAGACGGTAAAAACTAAATCAAACAATATAAAAAATACAGGGGGGTCCCACTGGTAGTGATACCAGGGTGTCATGATGAAAAATGGCATGCACAGCAACTTGCACAAAAGATAAAACCAACACAACCAATGGATTCCTTAGATTTTTCTACCCCAAAATCATATATAATAAGAATATATGTTTCGGTAGAAAATTTGACCACAAACCACAAACGAAAATTGCATCATCTAGCCATAACCTAGTATATGCCCTATTTGGCATATACCCAATTTGGACTTGCCAGAATTGGAAATGGACAGACCTGGACTTACCGTAAATGTCATATTCTAAAACACGGTAAAAACTAAATCAAACAATATAAAAAACACAGGGGGGTCCCACTCGTAGTGACACCAGGGCCCCCTAGCTGTATGACAAGTGGGTCGTAGGGCCCACTTGTCAGCCCTGAGCAAACAATTCGCAGAGAAATAAAAGGAGTCGTGGGGGATCAAACCCACGCCTTCTTGGGTGCAGAGGGGATGTGCTACCACTTCGCTATTGCTATGGATGTTGACAAAGGAGGGGCTAACCCTTTTGACTATCAAAAGACATGCATTTCTTCTACCTTGTGGTAGAAAGGCTAGCGACGGCGCCGGCGAGGCCTCCAGCGACCATCGAAGACGACGAACTACGGCGGGGTGCGGGTTTTCCTAGGGGTTCTATTTCCCGGCGGTAGGACGCGACGATGCAACAATCAGAGTGGCTCTCGAGCGAGAGCAGAAGCTCGGCTCGACTCATGGCGACGCGAGGTGGAGGCGATGCAAATGGAGTGAGGAGACGCGAGCACATCGCATGGAGCTCCGCAATAGAGCGAGAGCACCACGAGGTGAGTGTCAGGCTCAGCACAAGTGCAAGAAGGTAGCAGTTACGGGATTCAGTTATCCAACGGTGGAGAAACACTTCCCCGCGTACCGCTTCGTCGTGGGCCGTCGGATACTTACTGTAGTAATTCCTTTGTCGCACTGTAGCGTTTCCTTTCCTTTTTCAGTAAAACCATTTAGCCTATAAGAGCTGCCGGGATGTGGCTAGCGAAGTATGTTGATTATTTCCTCCTTGCCTGAGAACAAGAATATACCCGGAATATACGCTAGCTCGGGAGAACTTTCCCCTTTCCTCACAAATACGTCTCCCTAGTTCATCCGGTCCTGACAAATTGGTATCAGAGGCTATCGATCCTCGGCCACAAGTGATGGAGTGACGGAATTCTTCCCTGATCCATGAGTCCCACCCTTTCCCACCCTTGTTGAGGAAGATCGGCAGAATTATAGCGGCGTAGGCGGCGGTGTTCGGGCTTAATTAGCTGATGGTGGCGTTGGTGGCGGTGTGTAGTTCGGGCATAGATCAGTCGAGCAGGAGTGGTTGATCGAACACACTGTTTGATTGGTAAAACCCCATGTCCTTGCGCTGATTTGTAACCTTCTGGAGGCGTGGATCTAGGCGGCGGCAAGATCTGAGTTTGCATGAAGGGTTGCTGATTATTCAGTGGTAAAATTCCTCACCTCTAACTTAGATCGAGGCGATGGGACGCAAAGAAGCTTTAGATGAAGCTGATGTGCAAGAAATTCTGTCCCTAAGGGATGAATTCCGTGTTCTGCAAAAGGATAATGCCAGCCTGCGCAGTGATGTGTCCAAATTGCACGCAGACATGCACTCCATCGATTCCAAGCAAGGTGACATCTCTGCACATGTAGGCAGTATTGAGAAAGCAATGTTAGATTTGAGTAAACAGCTGTGAGCTATCAGTCAATCCCTGCAAACTTTGATTCCACCTGCGGGACAGATGGGAGGAGTCACTAATCTGGCCAGTTCTAGTCAGACAGTTCGTTCTCCTACTCTGCATTAGGAAGATATACAAGAGCAACTGTTGAGAAAAGAGTTTTTGAGGAAATAGTTGGAACTAGAAAAAGAAAAAACAAAACAGCTGGAAGAACTTCAGACACATCATCTCCCACCTCTGAAGGTACATAGGCAACCTTTTCCTCCTGGTTATGACAATCAACAAAGGACAAATCATTTGAGTGATGTGGGAACACCTGCCACAGCAAGATAGGGTGGTTACACTCCTGTTTTCAACAAATATTACCAAACCAACAGAGACAGACAGATGTGGCAGGGCTATTCTAGAACCTATGAGCAAGAAATGCAAGCTCGGTTCATGAAATCTATGACAAAAGGCCCAAAACTGGATTTCCCTAGATTTGAAGGAACACGCCCAGTGGGGTGGATCAGGCAGTGTAACAAGTATTTTCAGATGTCAGCAGCTCGTGAAGAATACAAAGTTTCTCTAGCTCAACTATATGTTATTGGTGAAGCTGATACATGGCTAAGGAGATCTGGTATCCTCAAGAAACAACTGACCTGGAAACAATTATGTGCTGAACTAATAAAGAGATTTTCTGAAGAAGGATCTTATGATCTAACAAAGAAGTTTAATTCTGCAAAACAGGGGAATAGCACTGTATCTGAATATACCAAGGTGTTTGATGATTTAATGGCTGATATCCAAGAGGAAAATCCTGAGCTGAATGAATTATGGTTTGTGAGATGCTATGTGAATGGTCCCAGAGAAGGGATCAAGTTTCAAATCAGACCACTAAGACCACAATCCCTCACTGATGCTTACTGGCTGGCCAAGGATGTGGAACCTTGTCACCCTCCTCTTCCTAGTTTCACTAAGAGAACTGGAGTAGCTTATTCCAACTTCTATCAAAAACCTATCAGCAACAATGTAGCACAAAAAATTTCTACTGTGTCAACTGTTTCTGGATCACAGACCCTAACAAAGTAACCTGAAACTTATCAAAAGATCAGGAAGGTGGGAGAGTGTTGGAGATGTGGAGATAAGTGGATGCATGCACATAAGTGCAAATTAGTACCTAATGTACACTTATTGCAACCAGAAACAGAAGAGCAAGTGCCACAAGAAATGGATGAGATGCAAAATCAGGAGCCACCTGAAACTTTATCTGAAGGAGAGCAAGCTATGTTTATTTCTGCTTTTGCTATGGGTCATCAGATGACTGTACCTACCCCTACTGTGGTGATTTACATCAATGGGAAAATAGCTGTTGCATTACTTGACTTTGGTAGCACCTCTTCTTTCCTCAACCAAGAATTTGCAGTCAAGGCTAAGTGTCAGTTATTACCAGTTGAACCAAGGACTATATTTGTAGCTGGAGGAGGAACATTGATCTCTGATGCAGTATCACCAAAGTGTGATTTTCAGTTGGGCAAACTTAAACTTCAACACAATTTCAGAATTATATCACTTCCTAGTCATGATGCTATCCTAGGATATGATTGGTTTACAATTGTGAGTCTTGTTTCTTTTGATATACCCAAGCAGCAATTCAGTTTTGCTGTGCAAGAATGACAAACTGTTACTACTACCATGTTTACAAATGCTGCAAATGTTAAGGAAGTTAAATCTGAGAAAATGAACAAGCTGTTGGACAAAGGAGTGGAAGTGTTTTTGCTGCAAATCCAGAATATCATGATGAATGCACCAGAGGGATGCAAAACTCCACCACAAGTGCAAAAGCTGTTGATGGAGTATGCTGACTTGTTTGAAGAACCTAAAACACTTCCACCTCATAGAACACTGGATCATACTATCCCTCTAGTCCCTGGGGCTACTCCTCCTCACTGCAGGCCTTATAGAGTGCCACAACACCAGAAACAAGAAATGGAAGAACAAATTAAGAAGTTACTAGCTACTCACTTTATCAGGCATAGCCAGAGTCCTTATGCAGCTCCTGTCATTCTAGTTAAGAAAAAGGATGGATCTATGAGACTCTGTACTGATTTCAGAAGGCTCAATGCATTAACAGTTAAAAACAAATTCCCTATACCTGTGATAGAGGATTTGTTAGATGAGTTACATGGAGCTGCCTACTTCTCTAAGCTGGACCTAAGATCAGGTTATCATCAAATCAGAATGAATCCTGAAGATATACACAAAACTGCATTCAGGACCTTTTTGGGTCATTTTGAATATTTGGTGATGCCTTTTGGATTATCAAATGCCCCAGGCAGATTCCAAGAACTGATGAACACCATATTTGCTCCATACTTGAGGAAATTTGTGTTAGTCTTTTTTGATGACATTTTGATATACAGCAAAAATCTTAAGGAACACTTGGAACATATAAAGATTGTGTTGGAAACACTAAATGAACATAGCTTGTTTGCCAAACTAACTAAATGTGTTTTTGCTGCTAAACAAGTGGAATACATGGGCCATATCATCTCTGCTGAGGGAGTAGCAATTGATCCAAAGAAAATATCTGCTATTGCTGAGTGGCCTGTACCAGATACAGTCACTAAGCTCAGAAGTTTCCTGGGACTGGCTGGATATTACAGGAGATTCATAAAAGGATATGGATTAATATGTAGACCCCTGCATGATGTTCTCAAAAAGGGCAACTTCTCCTGGCAATTAGCACAAAATGCAGCTTTCAAACAATTGCAGCAGGCATTGATATCTGCCCCAGTATTAGCATTGCTTGATTTCTCTCAACCTTTTGTCTTGGAGACTAATGCTTCTCGCAAGGGTATTGGAGCTGTGTTAATGCAACAAGGCAGACCCATTTCATACTACAGTTCTGCATAATGCCCTAGAAATGCTGCACTATCCACCTATGAAAAAGAGGCTTTAGCTATTCTGGAAGCTTTGAAAAGATGGAGACACTACCTATTGGGGAATACTCTTACTATCAAAACTGATCAGCAGTCCTTAAAGTTCATCACTGATCGAAAGCTGACTGAAGGAATCCAACACAAACTAATGATGAAATTGTTAGAGTTCAATTTCACCATTCAGTACAAGAAGGGAGTGTACAACAAAGTAGCTGATGCTCTCTCAGAGTACTCCCTGGATGTATGACTATTTCTGCAGCAACTCCAATATGGGCTGAGGAATTGTTGGAAAGCTATCAAAAAGATGAGGACGGTAAAAAACTGTTGGAAAAACTACTCTTACAACCTAATCATAAAGATGGAGAATATTCTCTTCATTCAGGCATCATCAGATATAAAGGGAAAATACTCATTGGGAATATTCCACCCTTAAGAAGCAAAATGTTGGCTGCATTACATAGCTCCCCTGTAGGAGGACACTCTGGAAACAGGGCAACTTACCAGAGAGTGAAATCAATATTGTATTGGCCTGGACTTAAAAAAGCAGTGGAAGACTTTGTTGCTGCATGTCCTATATGTCAAAGAGCAAAGCATGAGAACTGCCTCCTACCAGGATTACTTGATCCTTTACCTGTGGCAGACTTGGCTTGGCAACACATATCTACGGATTTTGTGGAAGGGTTACCGATATCAAAAGGTTATGATGTGATAATGGTAGTGGTGGACAGATTTACAAAATATGCTCACTTCATTCCATTTTCACACCCTTATACAGTCCTCAGTGTAGCTCAAGCATTTGTGGATCAGATTATTAGGTTACATGGCCCACCTAAACTGATTATATCTGATAGAGATAGGATCTTCACAAGCAAGTTATGGAAGGACATATTTGCTGCCTTGAAAGTGGAGCTGAGATATAGCACTGCTTATCATCCTCAAACAGATGGACAAACAGAAAGAATTAATCAGTGTTTGGAAACATATTTGAGGTGTATGTCTACTACTACTCCTAGCAAATGGGCTTCTTGGTTAGCATTAGCTGAATTTTGGTACAACTCCACCTATCATACCAGTCTCAAAATGCCACCATTCCAAGCCTTGTATGGCTATCGTCCTCCTCTCATTAGTGAGCTGGCTATTCCTGGTCCTGAAGAAGGTGAGGCACTAGATTTTCTGACAGCCAAACAACACATGTTGGATCAACTGAAAAATAATCTGGTGCTAGCTCAAAACAGAATGAAGAAGTATGCTGACATGAAAAGTGTGAAGAGATCATTTGAAGTGGGAGATATGGTGTATCTTAAGATGGCTCCTTACAGGTTGGCAGCCTTTGGGTTCAGAGGAGCACTTAAACTACAATACCAGTTTTATGGCCCTTTCCTGGTCATACAAAAGGTGGGCAAGTCAGCTTACAAACTGCAGTTCCCTGATCATGTCAAGATTCACCCTGTTTTTCATGTCAGTCAACTCAAGAAACATGTGGGTCCGCAGTCCATTCCTAGTCCAAATCTCCCTATGGTCAATCAGGATGGTACAATCAAGACAGGTCCTGCTGGTGTTCTTCATGTGAGACAGATCCCACGGCAGAACTTGCCAGTGGTGCAGTGGTTAATCCAGTGGGAGAACATGTCACCAGAAGAAGCAACTTGGGAGGACGCAGATTTTATCAAATATACCTTTACTAAATTTTTCAAAGCAACAACACTACAGTGGAGGCAAGATGCTACAACACCGTGAGGACCGTTGTGTTCAAGACAGGGGCAATGTCAGGCTCAGCACAAGTGCAAGAAGGTAGCAGTTACGGGATTCAGTTATCCAACCGTGGAGAAACACTTCCTCGCGTACCGCTTCGTCGTGGGCCGTCGGATACTTACTGTAGTAATTCCTTTGTCGCACTGTAGCGTTTCCTTTCCTTTTTCAGTAAAACCCTTTAGCCTATAAGAGCTGCCGGGATGTGGCTAGCGAAGTATGTTGATTATTTCCTCCTTGTGTGAGAACAAGAATATACCCGGAATATACACTAGCTCGGGAGAACTTTCCCCTTTCCTCACAAATACGTCTCCCTAGTTCATCCGGTCCTGACAGCGAGGACGACAGGGTGGCTAAGCATGTATCGCATGTGACAAAAAATCACCTATTTACCAGAGCTACGGGAGAGCGAGCATGGCATTCGTAGATCAACTCCTACGCGCATCGTAATGCAAGGAAAAAGGGTCGGAGAGGTGCTCTGCTCACCTACGGTCAACTGAACAAGAAGGGGTGGCCGGGGGGTGGAGGGAGATGATGCGGGGAAGCTCCCAAATGCAGCTCGCCATGGATCCTGACCGAGGGAAGAATATGTCGACGGCTACGGCGCACCGGGGGTTGCTGGCGTCGGGAGCGAAGAGGAGTAATACGGCAGGGCTTCGGGCCTTTGAACCAAGGCGAAGGGGAGGGCCGAATACGCGCAGAGGCTACCCCGAGAACGAGCTCACGCTCGGCCGGAGCATGGCGGACAGGGCGACGGCGTGGGCTTGCCTAGCCTTACCTGGCAGCGGTGAGGGAAGGAAAAGGGAGGAATGAGTCGTGGAGAACTAGGGTTAGGTCTAGGACACGCTTTATAGGGGGATAGGATCGCCGAAGACCGTCAAATCAACCTGAACGTAGACGTGGCTCTCTGGATGAGTTGTCGGACAGTGGGAGGGAGAAGATGCGTGCGCGTGGCTGGCTGGGCCGCTCGCTTCGCTGGGATGCTGCGGCGCTAGCTTGCTCGGTCGTTACTGCATGCTGGTTGGCGCTGGGCCACGTGGGGTCGAGAGGCCGAGGAGCGTTGGCGCTCTCTCTCTCTCTCTCTTCGCCGAAAACAAAAGGTTTTCCTTTATTTCAAACAGTAGATAGCAAGAAAAATGCCAGAGAAAGAGAGGGAGGTCTACGGATGAAAGAAATATATGTCGTGCACTAAGAAAAATATGACATGTTCAATAAAATTGGTTTGGGGAATTTTTAAGACAAATTTTGAATGCCCCCTTTTGAACATTTAAATTTGTTTTGCAAGGTTTTAAAATAGTAGAAAAACTAGACCAAGCCTGAGAATTATTTCTAAAATACAACCAGAATGATGAAAGTCTTAGCAACATTTTTAAGAAGGTGTTGAACATAGAAACTTTTCACCATATAACAATAACTTGAATTAAAGAGAGATGGGGTATTTCCAAGTATTTGTAGGGATGATCTTCCACACAAAAAGTACCACTTGGATGCAATGCACTCAATCGCCACAACATACACTCACGCAACATATCATGATGAAACAATTGGAATGAATGACGTGATGCCATGATGCACAAATGAATGACATGAAGCAAATTTATTAACTCAAACCATATGCGGCATAACATGGAGGTTTCACACATGTAATTACTACAAGGTTTGCACTTGGGTTGTTACAAATCTGCATACCAAGTACTATGTGAAGTGTTTATAGCAGCAAGTTTCTCATGAGGAAAACTACCTCAATAGGCAATGGGTCATCAAGAATATGTTCCATCCTACACAAGTTATCTGCTACAGGGTTTTTAGCCCCCTTCCTATCGATGATATGCAAGTCAAACTCTTGAAGTAAAAGCGCCCATCTAGGTTTAACATCTTTATTTTTCATAAGGTATTTAATAGCAGCATGAACACTGTGAATAGTAACTTTGGAATCAAGAATGTAAGGTCTAAACTTATCACATGCAAATAAAAATGCTAAAAATTTGTTCACGGTGGTAGCGTAATTTCTTTGAGCATTGTCCACGGTCTTACTAGCATAATGAGTATAATTCAATTTATTGTCTACTCTTTTCCCTAGAATAGCACTAACGGCATAATCACTAGCATCACACATAATTTCAAATCATAGATTCCAATCGGGTGGTTGGATAATAGATGTGGAAATCAATGGTTTCTTAAGTATTTCAAAGGCTTCTACACAATCATCATCAAAAACAAAAGGAATATCCTTTTGAAGAAGATTAGTTAGGGGCCTGGGAATCTTTGATAAATCTTTAATGAAATGCCTATAAAAACTAGCATGACCGAGGAAACTTCTTATAACTTTGATATCTTTTGGACATGGCATTTTCTCTGTTGCATCAACTTTAGCTTTGTCTACTTCGATGCCTCCTTCAGAAATTTTATACCCGAGTACTATGCCTTCATTCACCATAAAGTAACACTTCTCCCAATTCAAGACAAGATTAGTTTTTTCACATCTGTGCAAAACTCGATCAAGGTTTCTCAAGAAATCGTTAAAAGAAGTCCCGTAAGCGGAAAAATCATCCATGAAAACGTCAACAATCTTTTCAAGAAAGTCACACAATATAGAAGTCATGGAGCTTTGAGAGGTAGCAGATGCATTGCATAAACCAAAAGCCATACTGAAAGGATCGATATGGTTGACTAGAGGGGGGGGGGTGAATAGGCAACGACCACTTTTTAATTAATCTTAGCAAGTTAGGGTAAACAACATACGGGTTCACAAATATAACAACAATGGGGTGAATCCTAATGAAGCTAACAACGAGAGCTACTAAGACAAGTAAGAGATAGACGACAACATAAGCATACACAAAGTAAAGGTTAGAGATAACCACAAGTGGAACCGATGGAGACGAGGATGTGTTACCGAAGTTCCTTCCCTTTGATAGGAAGTACGTCTCCGTTGGAGCGGTGTGGAGCCACAATGCTCCCCAATAAGCCACTAAGGCCACCGTATTCTCCTCACGCCCTCGCACGATGCAAGGTACCATGATTCCACTATAGGTGCCCTTGAAGGCGGCCACCGAATCTTTACTACCACTGGCTGCAGCGGTACTACCGCTCGGCCCCTGGTAGTGCATAAGCACTACCACCGCCAAGAAAGTTTTCGCAAAAAAAGGTCCGTCCACGTACAACTGCTAGGTAGGCGGTACTAAGCTCCTCGAGCGGTACTACCGCTGACCAGGGGCGGTACTACGGCCAGCTAGCGGTACTACCGCTAGCACTCCAGCGGTACTACCGCTAGCACTACTAGGAAAACGGCTATAGATGATATAGATACTAATGGCACACCATACAAGCAGTGCGCCACTACTATATAGTAGTGGCGCACCATGTGAGGTGTGCCATTAGTGTGATGGACACTAATGGCGCACCACACACTCGGTGCGCCACTACTATATTTTTTATTTTTATTTTTTTTGCAAAACTACTAATTGCGCACCAGCAGCTGGTGCACCATTAGTAACCAGGGTTACTAATGGCGCATCTATTGGTAGTGCGCCACTACTATAAAAAAAAATTGGTTTTTTTTTGCAAACTACTAATGGCGCACCACAGCCAGTGCGTCATTAGTAACAAGTGTTACTAATGGCGCATTTGTAGGTGGTGCGCCACTACTATAATTTCTTTTTTGTTTTTTTTGCAAAACTACTAATGGCACACCAGCTGGTGCGCCATTAGTAACCAGGGTTGCTAATGGCGCATTTACAGGTGGTGCGCCACTACAATAAAAAAAAATTACCCCCCACCCCCTCCCAGGCCACTCTCTCCCCCGTGCCCACTCTCTCTCTCTCCACCCCCACCCCCTCCCCCGTGCCGCTGCTCCCACGCTGTGCACCGCGCGTAGGGCTCCCTCCTTCCCTTCCTCCTGCCGCCGCGCCCTTCCAATACCCGCCGCCGCTCCCACGCAGGGCTCGAGATCCGGGCCCGCTTCGCCTCCGGCCGCCACAGCCGCGTCTACTCTGGCCGCTACAACGGCCGCGAGCTCGCCATCAACGGGAAGGGACCCTGAGGCCCAGAGCCACGCACCCAACCACCGAAGCGGAGCCGAAGCCAGAGCCCCCCGCGCGCAGCGGCGCCACCTCCCCGCCGGCGGATTCCGCGTCGACGGGCGCCGCCCCAACGAGGTGAGCCCCCGCTCCCTCCCTCTCGCCTTTGTCCGGTTCCAGCTCGGCTGGCTCTGATTCTTCGCGGCCGGCGTCTCGCAGATGCGGCAGCTCAAGGGCGAGGTCGGCGTCGTCTCCAGGGCCGACGGCTAGACGCTCTTCGAGATGGGCAACACTAGGGTCATCGCCGCCGTCTACGGGCCCCGAGAGGTACGCCCATGTCCCTCATCTTGCTCGCGCACGCCAACTGTTCGATGCAGTGACTGTCAGGGATTAGCGCGAGTTCTGTAGTTGATGACTGCTTCCTATTTGCCCACTTTATTAATTTGACAAATTCCGGAACTTCAACAAGTTGCTTAAAGACTCCATTCGGAAATTATGCTGCTACAGGAATAGAAATTAACTGGCTTGTGAATATTTGATCGTGTTTTATTTTGATTGGAAGAGTGGATAAGTAGCAGTTTACAGGTTTTGTTATCAAGAGGTGGACTTGCTTTCTGTTTCATCATTCTAATGCCACCTTTGCTTCCCGTTAAGACCCTTGTATTAAGTAGACAAAACTTGGAACTTGACCAGTAGTTTAACCTCTACATCTTGAAGTTGCTCTGTTTATCTTTTTGTGATTTGATTTTTATATCAATATCTCAGTACTAAATAAGTACCTTGCTTTGAATTTACTGCAGTGATCCATGAACCAAATGGTCCGCAGGAATACTCACAATATGAGCATTCATCCATCCCTGCGACAGTGAAAAAGCTATTTAATTTACGTGCTAACTACCTCACAAAGAGGGATGCATGGGCTAGGACCTTTGAGGACTACCTCAAAGTTCGAAAGACACCAAGAACTGATTGTCCAGGTAAATTATTTTGGTAGTTCAGCATGTTACTACACTAATATGTTTGAGTTATGACATAGTTTTCATTTTATTGGCATATTATGCCAGCCATGGCTAGTGACAATCATAAAGTAAAGTACATATTGGTGTTAACAATGTTTACGGTTGCTTTTCAATATTGGAGTTAACAATGTTTATGGTTGCTTAACAATCATACCGAAGTCAATGTCTAACATGGTGGCTTGACCACCTTCAACCAATATTTTCTTCTTCTGCAAGATCGACTCATTCATGAAATGCACAGTATCCATATGTAAGGTCCGAGTCGTTTGGCAAACCTTTCATACTTAATGTCAGGTTTGTTGGTAGTTAAGTTGTGGATTTTGGATGGTATTTTTTCCAAAGAGAGCATGGAATGTTCGATGAAATGTCTATGAAAGGCTACTGTGAAGTTTCTAGTTAGTTTTCGGATATATGCTGATTTGGGGGATCTCTTTTGAAGTTCATGCAACACGTTTGATCTAGTGTCTATGAACCGATTTATAGTGAGCTTTCTACTTTCTAGTTAATTTTCGGAATTACATGACATCGAGAACTGAGACGGCACAACAGTCTTGTCATGTTTTGAACCTTGATGGCGGTGGGAAAGGCTCCCGCTGACTTTTAAATTTAAACTAAATGTTAGAGGGGTTCACAAGTACATACAGAACTACAAATCAGAAAGAAAGAGGGGTGGGGGTGCAGGGGTCACTGGTGAAATAGAGGGGGGAACTAGGCCTACTAGATGAGATTACAGAGGTTGTGCAAAAGAGAGAATGAAAGATTCTAGCTTCTGCTTTCTCCTATGAACCAGCAATGCAAAGTCTCCCTTAAACCAGATAGCCAGGAGTCAGGCTGCAGGTGGGACTAATAGCGGGAGTCCCACCACATCCCACTTAATTCCAACACGTTTTGGTGGGTTATAGCCAACAATCCACTAAAATTTAAGTGGGTTAAGTGGGATCAAGTGGGTTCCCACTTTTTAAATGTATTATGTAAATGCATAGGAAGGAAACTGGAAATATATAGAAAATTTCATAAGATGGTAGAATAATAAATCTATAAGATGGTAGAATAATAAATCTATAGAAAACCACTTATAAAACAGAAATATAACTATAACTACAAGAAACAGAATCCTGTAGCATATCTGAATCACTATAACTGCTTCCTTAATATAGACTACTGTATGGACTACCTGTTGCTGCTTCCTTAATATAGACTACGTGTTGCTGCTTCCTTAATATAACCCCTGTATGGACTACCTGCTGCTGCTTCCTTAATATAGACTACTTGCAGCAAAAAAGCCTCTCTCAAGATAGACTACTTGCACCCAAAAAACGCAGCAACAAACCCCTTAATGTTGCTGCTTGGAGCAACAACAAATCCAATGTCCCCTGTATGGACAGTGAGGCACAGCCGCGATGCCTCCTGCGTAGGCTGGAAGGCTTGTGGATGGGGTTGGTGGATAGGTGGGACTCCTGTGGGCTAATAAAGTTAGCCCACTTATTTTTTTCTCTGTCCAGTGGGAGCCCAATTAATCAATTTAAGTGGGATGAACCCACTAATCCCACTTATTCCCAAATCCACCTACAGCCTGAGCCAGGAGCCATGCGATGGTGGGATCCCTCTGAACAATTTATCATTTCGCTCTTTCCAAATCCCCCAAGTGGAAGCTGCAAACACATCCATAAACATTGGCATGTTCCAATCAGCTCTACCAGCATGGATCATTTGCAGTCTACAGTCTATGTCAGGCCCGATAATGCCCAGGGTTGCCCAACAGTCTACAGTCTATGTCAGGCCCGATAATGTTTGTGAATACATGATAGTTCCCACTTGTATGGCTATTTTCTAATGGGCGTCTCACCTGTATGTATATTTATATCATCATGATTGCCTTGCCTGTTATCATCTTTGATTCCTTCTTCTTATGGAGTACTATCTTTTCCTTCCCCTCTTTTTTGCGAATGGAGTGGATTCAGAATAGTGCATTTCCTCCACTTGTGCCTGTTAGAAGAAAAGTTTACTTCTTACACTGAGGTCTCTCTGATGTATACTGATATTTTGACTATACCGGTGGTTACTTATCCCGTAAAATAAAAAAAATCATCAACAGAAAATATTCAGTATTTGTATGGCTATTTTCTTTGATCTGATCACCCTGAAAATATCATTTGCATGCATACTTGACTCTGCTGATGTTTGTTGACATTTTGATTATGTCAGTCATTACTCTGTACTTTGCTAATGACATTGGCATGCATACTTGACTCTGCTGATGTTTATTGATATTTGATCGTATCAGTCATTGCTCTGTACCTTGCAAAAAATGTCATTACTTTGTGATTTTCTGGTGTTGCTATTTATTTACATTGCAGTAGGACGACGACGGGAGGACGAGGACGTCGACAGTGATTACAACCAGGAGGATGAACCCACCCATTGCCATGCGGATGCTCTTTGGACTACGATATGGACATGAAGGCATTTGTTTTAGTGCCAAATATTACTTACTAATGCCCGCAAAGTATCGTTGTTGCTATGGAGCTATGTATGTATGGATCCTATGGAACTATATGTATATATGGATGCTATGGAATTTTGGATGTATGGATGCTATGGAGTTTTGATATATGGATCATGAAATTTTTTATGCAACTTTGCATATATGTTATGCGTTGTGGATCAATAAAACTATTGGGCACATATTATTATATATGTTATGTGCTGTTGAATTTGTGGTTTTGAAACAAAACATATATATGCTAGAATACCAGATACTAACGGAGCACCATGGGCTATACTAATGGTGCACCTGGGAGGCATACTAATGGCGCACCTGGGAGGCATACTAATGGTGCACCTGGGAGGCATATTAATGGCGCACCATGAGCAATACTAATGGCGCACTGTCTGGTGCGCCATTAGTATACCAGATACTAATGGCGCACCACAACTAATGGCGCACTTGTGGTGCGCCATTAGTAAAAAAAATCTAATGGCGTGATGCTAGTGGCGCACCTATAGTGCGCCATTAGTAGCGAAAATAGGTGCGCCATTAGCAAGCCTTTTCCTAGTAGTGTAGGGCTAGCGGTACTACCGCTAGGGCCAGCGGTACTACCGCTGGGGGACCATTTGCAAAGAAGAAGGAAACACAAAGGCGGGAGCCACTCCAAAGATGCCGGCAAGGGGGAAAATATGTGAAGTGTGCGCGTGCAAAGATTGATTCCACCCAAACCTTTCCACTACGGTTCCCCTCTTAATAGTACGGCTTTCCTATGACTCAAATAAAGAGAATTGTAGAGAACGCCGGCCTTCTGTTCCACGAGCGAGGGTGCAAGACGTCTTGTGCCGTTGACGTGTGTTATCTGAAATCTTAACACACACAGTTAGTCCTTTGCGGTACTGTCATCAATCACCAAAATTACTTAGGCATAAACTATGCCCCAACAATCTCCCCCTTTTTGGTGGATTGATGACAATACCGGATTTGCACAGAGAATGATATGAGAACTAAAAGCTAGAGATATATGACAATAAGGAGCATATGACTCACAGCATATGATGGAAATAAATCTCACACAAGTTCATGTCTCGAAAAAGATACAAAAATAGAAGCAAACCAAGTTCGAAGCAAAACACGAAAGATAAGCAAAGCAAAGCAAAGTTCGACTCTCAAAGCAAATCCAGCTCCTAGACTCTCTCCCCCTTTGGCACAAGACACGAAAAAGGGGCACACCTAATGGCACAGGTGGTTACTCCTCATCCTCAGCATCGCCAGACTCGTCCGTACCCTCCGGATCGTCCTGCTCCTCCTCTTCCTCCTCAGCGCCAGACCACTTGAAACCTTGAGCCCGCATCCAAGCAGCCTCTGGAGTGATGTCGTCCTCTGATCCGCTGGAGATGTGAACATCAAGAGTCCTTAGGACACGCTTGTGCCTCTGACGGTTCTCCTTCTGAGCCACATGCGTCTGATACTGGCCCTTAGCCTGCATACAGAAGAGAGTCTTCATCTTATCCTGCAGTTTCATGGCCCAAGATGGCATGGCAGAAGAGCGGGACTGAGAGGCGGTTCCTCTGTCAGCAGCAGTCTCTGTGTCAGTGTCCATGTGCTGAGAGGAAGTTGATGGGTTG
Source organism: Hordeum vulgare subsp. vulgare (assembly GCF_904849725.1). Lineage (NCBI taxonomy): Eukaryota > Viridiplantae > Streptophyta > Magnoliopsida > Poales > Poaceae > Hordeum > Hordeum vulgare. The sequence goes on along the minus strand of NC_058520.1, from coordinate 584,587,604 downwards.
GCCCATTTATCCTTGACGCGAAGCTTGACACGATAGTGCACAATGTAGTCAGACTGAATGTATAACTCCTCCTGCGGATAGGTGTCTTGCCATTTCTGACGGATATAAGAAAACAGATAGGGCCCGTAGATGGGAACCTTGCGCATCATGATGCAGTTCGAGAGCTCAGTGAACATCACATCAGAAATATCAAGAGGGGCAAACTCCTTAGTCATAGCCTCCTCACAGAGCAGTAGCATCTCAGCCAGAGAGCCATGTACCTCGTCGAAGTTGCCAATGCGAGGAAAGAGGGTGTTGCGGAAGATCCGATGCATAATGTCCAGATGCCTGGGGAGCACACCTTTCTTCACATAGAGTTGCTGCAATCTGTCCTTGACAAAAGCCCTATCAGTGGGAGCTGCGGCATGAAGACGCGACCCAAGTGGAGTGTCAGCACCCTGGAAATCAACCTTCAGGAATGCCATGAATTCATGCCAGGTACCGGTCATCTTCTGAGTCCCAGTCATCCACACCATGGAGCGCTCGTCATCAGGCGAGAAGTGAACCGTGACATAGAACTGGGCAACAACATTGGGGTCAAAGTCTGTCTTGAAAGATATGATATCCTTGATGCCCAGTTTGTCAATCAAAGAGAGAGCATCAACAAAATAGTCCATGTTCCGCTGAAGGTGAGCCAGGTCAATCCACTGAACGGGGACAAAGTTCTTCTTGAAATTGTTGACGATATGACGATAGATCCTGCAGTGATCCCTTGCCCAGACATGCTCGACATTCTTCATCACAACCCGCTCTTGGAGATAGTGGTTTTGAATGCGGAACCGCAGAAAGTCCTTAGGGGGCATGGTGCGGACGTTGATCCCCTTGTCCTTGTGAGCGGTCTTCTTGAAGGCTTGCTTTTTGGGTTGCATACCTGAAGTGGCGGAACCCTTTGGAGCCTCTCGATTGCGAAAATGCTTCGACTGTGTGTCCCGTGGGGGGTTCGAGCGGCGAGCACCACCTGTGACACAAAACACACACCGAAAAAGAGCGACAAAGAGGAGTCAAGGCAATGAACAAGAAAAGGCAGAAAAGTAAACACTCATTGCCAAGCACATGAGAAGAGTACACAGAGAGTGCTCCTGGCGGTAGTACCGCTACCCCTGGCGGTAGTACCGCTGGGGTCCTGGCGGTAGTACCGCTACCCCTGGCGGTAGTACCGCTGGGGTTTGATTTTTCAGATCTGAAAATATGAATAGAACCCATAGAGATGGCTACATGGATTTTTACGAGGGCCATGGGCTCTGTACGATCACTAAGAACTCCACCACAGCCCTAACCACATGAGGACCACAAGTATCATCTAAGTAAGCACATGCCTAGTCAAGAGAGTGCAAGTTTTAGATCTAATCCAAACATAGTTCAAGTGCTTGATCTAAAACATGTAAATCCTAGGGCATGGCAAAATAAACAACAAAGATTCATAAGATCTACACTCCCCTCAAATATCTCCTTCATGCCATCCAAGAACAAGGCAAAGACATGGATCCAAACCACCAATGCTCCTAACCCTAGAACAAGAACATCAACCAAGAGAAGAAGGAGAGGAGCTTTACCGGGGTCCATGGCACTTGGAGGAGGAAGGATAAGTGGAGCAAACCCTCCAACTCAACGGAGAGAAGGGGCTCCACGAATAGAGATCGAAATAGGAGGAGTTCGGGGTTGGGGAGGGAGGAGCCATGAGGAAGAAGAAAGAGGTAGCAAAAAATGGGCTCCCCCTCCTTTATATAGCCCAAGGGGTACGGGCCAGCAGTAGTACCGCTGTGGTCCTGGCGGTAGTACTGCTACCTGGCGGTAGTACCGCTGGCTGCAGCGGTAGTACCGCTGGCTGCAGCGGTAGTACCGCTGGGGTCCTGGCGGTAGTACCGCTCCCCCTGAGACAGCCCTAAAAATTTCCTAGTTAGGTCGTGGTAGATTAGGATCCTGGCGGTAGTACAGCTATCCCTAGCGGTAGTACCGTTGGGGTCCTGCCAGTAGTACCGCTACCCCTGGCGGTAGTACCGCTGCAAATGTCACAACGGGACCTAGGAGAAGAGAAGAACGTGGGCAAATGACAAGTAAGTGGAAAAAGAAGATAGTACCAGAAATATATACTGACTTGTCATTTTATATCCTTTCTTCTATATGAGAGAATGGTGGGGGGGGGGGCGGTGGCCAAGGCCACCTATGTTTGAGACAAAGGCATGACACCGCGAAGAATTATCCTTGGGTTCATGACCAATGCTCGTCTTTGAAGCACAAGTGCCATTTGACAATGGCTAAAGTGAAAGACTAGATCGATTTATGCATAATGGGGGGAGGAGAAGTTCATTGAGAGAACAACACTCCCCCTATGTCCAATCCTACATCTAGAACAAGATAGAATGCATAGTGAGGTGCAACGTGCCTAGCTTCAATCCACATTACTTGAATCAATGATATTGAGCTCATGCCTTAATTCCCGGAACCTTGCTTCATCTAGAGGCTTAGTGAAAATATCTGCAAGTTGCTCTTTAGTGTGGATGAAGTGAACCTCAATATCACCTAGCTTCATATGTTCACGAATGAAGTGATGGCGAATATCAATATGCTTGGTTTTGCTATGTTGCACTGGGTTGAGGGAAATCTTGATAGCACTTTGATTGTCACACAGAAGAGGCACTTTGTCACAAGTGACACTGTAATCCTTCAAAGTTTGCCTCATCCATAGCAATTGTGCACACCAACTTGCAGCTGCCACATACTCAGCTTCGGTGGATGATAGAGAGACGCAATTCTGCTTCTTTGAAGACCAACTTACCAATGAGCGACCAAGGAATTGGCATCCTCCAGAAGTTGACTTCCTCTCCACACAATCTCCTGCCCAATCTAAGTCAGAATAGCCAACTAGATTGAAGTTTGCTCCTTTGGGATACCAAAGGCCAAAGTTTGGGGTATGAGCCAAATATCGAAAGATTCGCTTAGCAGCCATATAATGACTTTCTTTTGGTGCGGATTGAAACCGTGCACATATCCCTACACTCAACATAATATCCGGTCTAGATGCACAAAGGTAAAGGAGGGATCCAATCATGGAGCGATATACCTTTTGATCCACTACTTTACCATTGGGATCACTGTCAAGCTTGCATCTTGTTGGCATGGGGAACTTGACCGGTTTGACATCTTCGAGCTCGAACCGTTTGAGCATGTCTTGAGTGTACTTGGCTTGTTTGATGAAGGTCCCTTCTAGGCCTTGTTTAATCTCGAACCGAGGAAGAACTTAAACTCTCCCATCATGGACATCTCAAATTTCTCAGTCATTAGTGCAGCAAATTCTTCATTGAAGGAAATGTTAGGAGAGCCAAAGATAATATCATCAACATATAGTTTCCATATGAACAAATCCCCTTGAACCCACTTAGTAAAAAGAGTGGGATCTATCTTCCCAATTTCAAACCCACGATCTGGTAACAACTCAGTAAGATACTCATACTGTCGGAATTATGCCCTAGAGGCAATGATAAATATAGTTATTATTATAATTCCTGTATCAAGATAATCGTTTACGATCCATGCTATAATTGTATTGAATGAAGACTCATTTACATGTGCGGATACATAGACAAAACACTGTCCCTAGCAAGCCTCTAGTTGGCTAGCGAGTTGATCAAAGATAGTCAGTGTCTTCTGATTATGAACAAGGTGTTGTTGCTTGATAACTCGATCACGTCATTAGGAGAATCTCGTGATGGACTAGACCCAAACTAATAGACGTAGCATGTTGATCGTGTCATTTTGTTGCTACTGTTTTCTGCGTGTCAAGTATTTGTTCCTATGACCATGAGATCATATAACTCACTAACACCGGAGGAATACTTTGTGTGTATCAAACGTCGCAACGTAACTGGGTGACTATAAAGATGCTCTACAGGTATCTCCGAAGGTGTTCGTTGAGTTAGTATGGATCAAGATTGGGACTTGTCACTCCGTGTGACGGAGAGGTATCTCGGGGCCCACTCGGTAATACAACATCACACACAAGCCTTGCAAGCAATATGACTTACTGTAAGTTGCGGGATCTTGTATTACGGAACGAGTAAAGAGACTTGCCGGTAAACGAGATTGAAATAGGTATGCGGATGCTGACGATCGAATCTCGGGCAAGTAACATACCGAAGGACAAAGGGAATGATATACAGGATTATACCAATCCTTGGCACTGAGGTTCAAACAATAAGATCTTCGTAGAATATGTAGGATCCAATATGGGCATCCAGGTCCCGCTATTGGATGTTGACCGAGGAGTCTCTCGGGTCATGTCTACATAGTTCTCGAACCCGCAGGGTCTGCACACTTAAGGTTCGACGTTGTTTTATGCGTATTTGAGTTATATGGTTGGTTACCGAATGTTGTTCGGAGTCCCGGATGAGATCACGGACGTCACGAGGGTTTCCGGAATGGTCCGGAAACGAAGATTGATATATAGGATGACCTCATTTGATTAACGGAAGGTTTTCGGAGTTACGAGGAATGTACCGGGAATGACGAATGGGTTCAGGGAGTTCACCGGGGGGGCAACCCACCCCGGGGAAGCCCATAGGCCTTGGGTGTGGCACACCAGCCCTTAGTGGGCTGGTGGGACAGCCCAAGAAGGCCCTATGCGCCATAGGAAGAAAATCAAAGAGAAAAGAAAAAAAAGAGGAGGTGGGAAAGGAAAGAAGGACTCCACCCACCAAACCAAGTAGGACTCGGTTTGGGGGGGAGACCTTCCCCCCTTGGCTCAGCCGACCCCCTTGGGGCTCCTTGAGCCCCAAGGCAAGGCTCCCCCTCTCCCACCTATATATACGGAGGTTTTAGGGCTGATTTGAGACGACTTTTCCACGGCAGCCCAACCACATACCTCCACGGTTTTTCCTCTAGATCGCGTTTCTGCGGAGCTCGGGCGGAGCCCTGCTGAGACAAGATCATCACCAAGCTCCGGAGCGCCGTCACGCTGCCGGAGAACTCTTCTACCTCTCCATCTCTCTTGCAGGATCAAGAAGGCCGAGATCATCGTCGAGTTGTACGTGTGCTGAACGCGGAGGTGCCGTCCGTTCGGCACTAGATCGTGGGACTGATCGCGGGACGGTTCGCGGGGCGGATCGAGGGACGTGAGGACGTTCCACTACATCAACCGAGTTCACTAACGCTTCTTCTGTACGGTCTACAGGGGTACGTAGATCACACATCCCCTCTCGTAGATGGACATCACCATGATAGGTCTTCGTGCGCGTAGGACAATTTTTGTTTCCCATGCGACGTTCCCCAACAGTGGCATCATGAGCTAGGTTCATGCGTAGATGTCTTCTCGAGTAGAACACATAAGTTTTTGTGGGCGGTGATGTGCGTTTTGCTGCCCTCCTTAGTCTTTTCTTGATTCCGCGGTATTGTTGGATTGAAGCGGCTTGGACCGACATTACTCGTACGCTTACGAGAGACTGGTTTCATCGCTACGAGTAACCCCGTTGCTCAAAGATGACTGGCAAGTGTCAGTTTCTCCAACTTTAGTTGAATCGGATTTGACCGAGGAGGTCCTTGGATGAGGTTAAATAGCAACTCATATATCTCCGTTGTGGTGTTTGCGTAAGTAAGATACGATCCTACTAGATACCCATGGTCACCACGTAAAACATGCAACAACAAAATCAGAGGACGTCTAACTTGTTTTTGCAGGGTATGCTTGTGATGTGATATGGCCAACGATGTGATGTGATACATTGGATGTATGAGATGATCATGTTGTAACAGATAATATCGACTTGCACATCGATGGTACGGCAACCGGCAGGAGCCATAGGGTTGTCTTTATACTAACGTTTGTGCTTGCAGATGCGTTTACTATTTTGCTAGGATGTAGCTTTAGTAGTAATAGCATGAGTAGCACGACAACCCCGATGGCGACACGTTGATGGATGATCATGGTGTGGTGCTGGTGACAAGAAGATCGTGACGGTGCTTTGGTGATGGAGATCAAGGAGCACGTGATGATGGCCATATCATGTCACTTATGAATTGCATGTGATGTTAATCCTTTTATGCACCTTATTTTGCTTAGAACGACGGTAGCATTATGAGGTGATCTCTTACTAAAATTTCAAGACGAAATTGTGTTCTCCCGGACTGTGCACCGTTGCTACAGTTCGTCGTTTCGAGACACCACGTGATGATCGGGTGTGATAGACTCAACGTTCACATACAATGGGTGCAAAACAGTTGCGCACGCGGAACACTCGGGTTAAGCTTGACGAGCCTAGCATGTGCAGACATGGCCTCGGAACACATGAGACCGAATGGTCGATCATGAATCATATAGATGATATGATTAGCATAGGGATGCTTACCACTGAAACTATGCTCAACTCACGTGATGATCGGACTTGAGCTAGTGTAAGTGGATCATGAACCACTCAAATGACTAGAGAGATGTACTTTTTCAGTGGGAGTTTAGCGAATAATTTGATTAAGTTAAACTCTAATTATCTTGAACATAGTCTAAGTCCACTTGAATATATTTGTGTTGTAGATCATGGCTCACGCGACAGTCACCCTGAATTTTAATACGTTCGTAGAGAAAGCTAAGTTGAAAGATGATGGAAGCAACTTTGTAGACTGGGCTCGTAATCTTAGGCTAATCTTACAAGCTGGGAAGAAGGATTATGTCCTTAATGCTGCGCTAGGAGATGAACCACCCGCTACGGCTGATCAGGATGTTAAGAACGCTTGGTTAGCACGTAAGGAGGACTACTCAGTAGTTCAATGTGCAGTCTTGTATGGCTTAGAACCGGGACTTCAACGTCGCTTTGAGCGTCATGGAGCATTTGAGATGTTCCAGGAGTTGAAGTTTATCTTTTAGAAGAACGCCCGGATCGAGAGGTATGAGACCTCCGATAAATTCTATGCTTGCAAGATGGAGGAGAACTCGTCTGTCAGTGAACATGTGCTCAAAATGTCTGGGTACTCAAACCGTCTAGCTGAGCTGGGGATTGAACTCCCACAAGAGGCTATCACTGACAGAATCCTTCAATCACTGCCGCCAAGCTATAAAGGCTTTGTGTTGAACTACAACATGCAAGGGATGAACAAGTCTCCCGGCGAGTTGTTTGCGATGCTGAAAGTCGCAGAGTTTGAACTCCATAAAGAGCATCAAGTGTTGATGGTGAATAAGACCACTAGTTTCAAGAGAAACGGCAAAGGCAAGAAGGGTAATTCAAAGAAGAGCGGCAAGCCTGTTGCCAATCCGACGAAGAAACCCAAAGATGGACCTAAGCCTGAAACAGAGTGTTACTATTGCAAGGGTATGGGTCATTGGAAGCGCAATTGCCCCAAGTATCTGGCAGATAAGAAGGCGGCCAAAGAAAAATCAGGTATATTCGATATACATGTTATTGATGTGTACTTAACCGGCTCTCGTAGTAGTGCCTGGGTATTCGATACCGGTTCTGTTGCTCATATTTGCAACTCGAAACAGGAACTGCAGAATAGGCGAAGGCTGGCAAAAGATGAAGTGATGATGCGCGTAGGAAATGGTTCCAAGGTTGATGCAATCGCCGTCGGCACAGTTTCACTTCAGTTACCATCAGGATTAGTTATGAACTTGAATCATTGTTATTTAGTGCCTGCGTTGAGCATGAACATTATATCTGGATCTTGTTTATTGCGAGACGGTTACTCTTTTAAGTCAGAGAATAATGGTTGTTCTATTTCTATGAGTAACATCTTTTATGGTCATGCACCCAATGTGAGAGGATTGTTCATATTGAATCTTGATATCGATACACACATACATAACATTGAGACCAAAAGAGTTAGAGTTAACAATGATAGCGCCATATTTTTGTGGCACTGCCGCATAGGTCATATTGGTGTAAAGCGCATGAAGAAACTCCATGCCGATGGACTTTTGGAGTCACTTGACTTTGATTCACTTGACACGTGCGAACCATGCCTCATGGGCAAGATGACTAAAACTCTGTTCTCCGGAACAATGGAGCGTGCAAGTGACTTGTTGGAAATCATACATACCGATGTGTGTGGTCCAATGAGCGTGGAGGCACGCGGCGGATATCGTTATTTTCTCACCTTCACTGACGATTTGAGTAGATATGGTTATGTCTACTTAATGAAGCACAAGTCTGAAACATTTGAAAAGTTCAAGCAATTTCAGAGTGAAGTTGAAAATCATCGTAACAAGAAGATCAAGTTCCTACGGTCTGATCGTGGGGGTGAATATCTGAGTTTCGAGTTTGGTGCTCACTTAAGACAATGTGGAATTGTTTCACAGTTGACACCGCCTGGAACTCCACAGCGTAATGGTGTGTCCGAACGTCGTAATCGTACTTTATTAGAGATGGTGCAATCTATGATGTCTCTTACCGATTTGCCGTTATCGTTTTGGGGTTATGCATTAGAAATAGGTGCATTCACTTTAAATAGGGCACCATCAAAATCCGTTGAGACGACACCATATGAATTGTGGTATGGCAAAAGGCCAAAGTTGTCGTTTTTTAAAGTTTGGGGATGTGATGCTTATGTCAAAAGGCTTCAGCCTGAAAAGCTGGAACCCACAGCGGAAAAGTGCGTCTTCATAGGTTACCCAAAAGAGACAGTTGGGTACACCTTCTATCTCAAATCTGAGGGCAAAGTGTTTGTTGCTAAAAACGGAGCTTTTCTCGAGAAGGAGTTTCTCTCGAGAGAATTGAGTGGGAGGAAGATAGAACTTGACGAGGTTGTTGAACCTCTCGTCCCTCTGGATGGTGGCGCAGGGCAAGGGGAAACCTCTATCATTGCGACGCCGGTTGAGGAGGAAGTTAATGATAATGATCATGAAACTCCGGTTCAAGTTTTTGTCGAACCACGCAGGTCGACGAGACCACGTGCTGCTCCAGAGTGGTACGGTAATCCCGTCTTATCAATCATGTTGTTGGACAACAATGAACCTGCAAATTATGAAGAAGCAATGGTGGGCCCAGATTCCAACAAATGGCTAGAAACCATGAAGTCCGAGATAGGATCCATGTATGAGAACAAAGTGTGGACTTTGGAGGTACTGCCTGAGGGCCGCAAGGCTATTCAGAACAAATGGATCTTTAAGAGGAAGACGGACGCTAACGGCAATGTGACCGTTTATAAAGCTCGACTTGTGGCAAAGGGTTTTTCACAAGTTCAAGGAGTTGACTACGATGAGACATTCTCACCCGTAGCGATGCTTAAGTTCGTCAGAATCATGTTAGCAATAGCTGCATTTTTCGATTATGAAATCTGGCAGATGGATGTCAAAACGGCGTTCCTTAACGGTTTCCTTAAGGAAGAATTGTATATGATGCAACCCGAAGGTTTTGTCGATGCTAAGAATGCTAACAAGGTGTGCAAGCTCCAACGATCCATTTATGGACTGGTGCAAGCATCTCGGAGTTGGAACAAACGCTTTGATGAGGTGATCAAAGCTTTTGGGTTTATACAAGTGGTTGGAGAATCTTGTATTTACAAGAAAGTGAGTGGGAGCTCTGTGGCGTTTCTAATATTATATGTGGATGACATATTGCTGATTGGAAACAACGTAGAGTTTTTGGAGAGCATAAAGGATTACTTGAATACAAGTTTCTCTATGAAGGACCTAGGAGAAGATGCTTACATTCTAGGCATTAAGATCTATAGGGATAGATCAAAACGCCTGATAGGACTTTCACAAAGCACATACCTTGACAAAGTTTTGAAGAGGTTCAAAATGGAACAGTCCAAGAAAGGGTTCTTCCCAGTTTTACAAGGTACGAGATTGAGTAAGACTCAGTGCCCAGCAACTGATGAGGATAGAGAGCATATGCGCACCGTCCCCTATGCTTCAGCCATAGGTTCTATCATGTATGCAATGTTGTGCACTAGACCGGATGTTAGCGTGGCCATAAGTATGACAGGTAGGTTCCAGAGTAATCCAGGAGTGGATCACTGGACGGCGGTCAATAATATCCTGAAGTACCTGAAAAGGACTAAGGAGATGTTTCTCATGTATGGAGGTGACGAAGAGCTCGCCGTAAAAGGTTACGTCGATGCAAGCTTTGACATAGATCCGGATGACTCTAAGTCGCAAGCCGGATACGTATTTATTCTTAATGGGGGTGCGGTAAGCTGGTGCAGTTCCAAGCAAAGCGTCGTAGCAGATTCTACATGTGAAGCGGAGTACATGGCTGCCTTAGAGGCGGCTAAGGAGGGTGTCTGGATGAAGCAATTCATGATGGATCTTGGAGTGGTGCCAAGCGCACTGAATCCAATAACCTTGTTCTGTGACAACACGGGTGCCATTGCCTTAGCAAAGGAACCACGGTTTCACAAGAAGTCCAGACACATCAAACGACGCTTCAACCTCATCCGCGACTACGTCGAAGGGGAGGACGTAAATATATGCAAAGTGCACACGGATCTGAATGTAGCAGGCCCGCTGACTAAACCTCTTCCACGGGCAAAGCATGATCAACACCAGAACTGTATGGGTGTTAGATTTATTACAAGGTAATTCGCATGATGTTGTGAGGACTAGATTATTGACTCTAGTGCAAGTGGGAGACTGTTGGAATTATGCCCTAGAGGCAATGATAAATATAGTTATTATTATAATTCCTGTATCAAGATAATCGTTTATTATCCATGCTATAATTGTATTGAATGAAGACTCATTTACATGTGTGGATACATAGACAAAACACTGTCCCTAGCAAGCCTCTAGTTGGCTAGCCAGTTGATCAAAGATAGTCAGTGTCTTCTGATTATGAACAAGGTGTTGTTGCTTGATAACTGGATCACGTCATTAGGAGAATCACGTGATGGACTAGACCCAAAGTAATAGACATAGCATGTTGATCCTGTCATTTTGTTGCTACTGTTTTTTGCGTGTCAAGTATTTGTTCCTATGACCATGAGATCATATAACTCACTAACACCGGAGGAATACTTTGTGTGTATCAAACGTTGCAACGTAACTGGGTGACTATAAAGATGCTCTACAGGTATCTCCGAAGGTGTTCGTTGAGTTAGTATGGATCAAGACTGGGATTTGTCACTCCGTGTGATGGAGAGGTATCTCGGGCCCCACTCGGTAAGCAATGTGACTTACTGTAAGTTGCGGGATCTTGTATTACGGAACGAGTAAAGAGACTTGCCGGTAAACAAGATTGAAATAGGTATGCGGATAGTGACGATCGAATCTCGGGCAAGTAACATACCGAAGGACAAAGGGAATGACATACGGGATTATATGAATCCTTGGCACTGAGGTTCAAACGATAAGATCTTTGTAGAATATGTAGGATCCAATATGGGCATCCAGGTCCCGCTATTGGATATTGACCGAGGAGTCTCTCGGGTCATGTCTACATAGTTCTCGAACCCGCAGGGTCTGCACACTTAAGGTTCGACGTTGTATTATGCGTATTTGAGTTATATGGTTGGTTACCGATTGTCATTCGGAGTCCCGGATGAGATCACGGACGTCACGAGGGTTTCTGGAATGGTCCGGAAACGAATATTGATATATAGGATGACCTCATTTGATTACCGGAAGGTTTTCGGAGTTACCGGGAATGTACCGGGAATGACGAATGGGTTCCGGGAGTTCACTGGGGGGGGCAACCCACCCCGGGGAAGCCCATAGGCCTTGGGGGTGGCACACCAGCCCTTAGTGGGCTGGTGGGACAGCCCAAGAAGGCCCTATGCGCCATAGGAAGAAAATCAAAGAGAAAAAAAAGAGGAGGTGGGAAAGGAAAGAAGGACTCCACCCACCAAACCAAGTAGGACTCGGTTTGGGGGGGAGACCTTCCCCCCTTGGCTCGGCCGACCCCCTTGGGGCTCCTTGAGCCCCAAGGCAAGGCTCCCCCTCTCCCACCTCTATATATAGAGGTTTTAGGGCTGATTTGAGACGACTTTTCCACGGCAGCCCGACCACATACCTCCACGGTTTTTCCTCTAGATCGCGTTTCTGCGGAGCTCGGGCGGAGCCCTGCTGAGACAAGATCATCACCAACCTCCGGAGCGCTGTCACGCTGCTGGAGAACTCTTCTACCTCTCCGTCTCTCTTGCTGGATCAAGAAGGCCGAGATCATCGTCGAGTTGTACGTGTGCTGAACGTGGAGGTGCCGTCCGTTCGGCACTAGATTGTGGGACTGATCGCGGGACTGATCGCGGGGCGGATCGAGGGACGTGAGGACGTTCCACTACATCAACCGCGTTCACTAACGCTTCTGCCGTACGGTCTACAAGGGTACGTAGATCACACATCCCCTCTCGTAGATGGACATCACCATGATAGGTCTTCGTGCGCGTAGGAAATTTTTTGTTTCCCATGCGACGTTCCGCAACACATACCACGCACGTGGGGCTTGTTTAAGGCCATAGAGTGCCTTATTAAGTTTGTACACATGATTGGGGAGCTTGGGATGTTCGAATCCCGGGGGTTGTTTGACATAGACCAACTCATTTAGAGGACCATTAAGAAAGGCACTTTTCACATCCATTTGTTGTAATTTGAAGTTATGATGAGAAGCAAATGCAAGCAACATGCGAATAGATTCTAGACAAGCAACAGGGGCAAAGGTTTCACCGTAGTCGATACCCTCGACTTGGGAGTAGCCTTGAGCCACCAATCTTGCCTTGTTTCGAATCACAATCCCATTGGCATCTTGCTTGTTCTTGAATATCCATTTGGTCCCGATGACATTATGTTCCTCCGTTGGCCTAGGCACTAAATCCCAGACTTGGTTGCGCTCGAAGTTGTTAAGTTCTTCATGCATGGCCATAAGCCAATCCTCATCATCGAGCGCTTCCTGTACGTGTTGAGGTTCACAATACGAAACAAACGCGTGATGCTCACAATAATTACAAATCTGTTGACGGGTGGATACTCCCCTTTTTAAACTGCCAAGTACATTCTTCATAAGATGTGACTTGACTCTCAGCTTGTTCGCAATCTTGGCTGCTCGATGCTCCAAGAGTTCTTCCTTGGATAACAGGGGAGCATCGACTTGTTTACTTTGCTTGCCCTTGCGTCGTGAGTCTCCCTTGGCACCGGCTGTTGGTGTTGCAGAAGGGAATTGTGAGACAGTATCCTGAACATCTTGTCCTTCGACTTGAGCAGGTTCACTAGTTTGTTCTTGTATTTGTGGTCGCTCTTGATCTTGATCTTGTGCTTCTACTTGGTCTGGATCTCGTGGTTGCACTTGATCTTGATCATGAGCAGGTTCGGAGTCTTGGGAGAGTGCTTGAATATCATGAGACACATCATTATTGTTGGGCAGTTTATCTTGACCTTGAACTTGTTCATTTGTTGAGAGTCTTCTCTTTGTTCATCGGAAGCGTGTGGGGCTTGTGGAGGTGATGGCTCCACTTGAGTAGAGCATTGTCCTTCTCCTTCGGCCACAAGGGGTTCCTCAATGGGGAGTATTTTAAAAATCCCCATTCTTCTTATGGCTTGGGAGGAATTTCATCACCTACATCACAAAGACCACTTTGCTCCACTTGGGAGCCATTATTTTCATCAAACTCCATGTTACACGTCTCCTCAATGAGTCCGGTGGACTTGTTGAGGACACGGTAAGCATGAGAGTTTGTAGCATAACCAACAAAGATGCCCTCATGTGCTCTAGAATCAAATTTAGCTAAATGTGCACCTTTCTTGAGAATGAAACACTTACAACTAAATACCCGGAAGTACTTGAGATTGGGTTTGTTTCCAGTTAGAATCTCATACGGAGTCTTGTTCAAACCTTTGCGGATATAGAGCCGATTGGACGCATGACATGTTGTGTTGATGGCCTCTGCCCAGAAGTTATATGGAGATTTGAATTCTGCCATCATTGTCCTTGCAACGTCTATCAAGGTCCGGTTCTTCCTTTCTGCCATGCCGTTTTGTTGAGGGGTATATGGTGCTGAATATTGGTGTTTTATTCCCTCATCACCTAGAAACTCATCCAAGGTGTAGTTCTTGAACTCGGTGCCGTTGTCACTTCTAATCATCAAGATCTTTGCTTCATGTTGACGTTGGGCTTCATTAGCAAAGTTGATGACAGTTTGTTGAGTTTCACTCTTCTTTTTGAAGAAATATACCCAGGTATATCTTGAGTAGTCATCAACGATCACCAAGCAATACTTTCTGCCTCCAAGACTATCAAATGATGGAGGGCCAAACAGATCCATATGGAGGAGCTCCAATGGCCTCTTAGTGTAGATAAGAGTCGTTGGACGATGAGCAGTTTCATGAATCTTTCCTTCAATGCAGGCACTGCAAACACGATCTTTGGCAAAACTCACATTTGTTAATCCACGAATATGGTCCCTTGTGAGAAGACTTTTCAAAGATCTCATATTGACATGAGCTAAACGGCGATGCCAAAGCCAGCCCACATCAACTTTAGCCATTAAACACGTCGCGGTCTTAGTGGGTCGCTTTGAGAAGTTCACCACATAAAGACCATTTTCGACATATCCAACATAGGGTACTTTAAGAGTCTTGCTCCTCAGGAGGACCACAGTATCAAGATTAAAGAATGTGGAAAAACCCATAATTGCAAGTTGACAAACCTAAAGTAAATTGTAGGCAAGTGACTCAACAAGCATGACCTTCTCAATAGATAACTCTTGAGAGACGACCACCTTACCAAATCCCAATACCTTTGACGAGGATGCATCGGCGAATTGGACATGGGTGGGCATAGATGGAGAAGGATGCACATCCACCACTAAGTCCTTGCTTCCGGTCATATGATTTGTTGCTCCACTATCGAGCAACCATGACACCCCACCGGAAGCAAACTCCTCCAATAGATCAGGACTTGGTTTTAGGTACCCATTTTTAATGGGTCCTTTCATGTTAGAGACAAGGGTCTTAGGAACCCAGATAGCCCATTCAATATACTCATCGTAGGAACCAACAAAACTGGCATAAACATGCCCATCACTAGCACGACATAAGACATAAGAAGAATTGAGTTTGTCGGCTGTGTTAGTAGGAATGGATTTGCCCTTCTTGAGGTTTCCATAGTCCACCTTGTTCCTGTTCACCTTCTGAGTCCCCTCACCCTCTTTGACAAAGATGTCCATGAGGGTAGGAGATCGTTTGTTCCTGTTCCTCCTTTTACCTTTTGACTTGGAGGTAAGTCCAAGTCCCTCCTTTCCTACAACACCTTTTTGAGTGCTCAAGATGTCATTCAGGCTCTTCTCACCTTGTATGCATGCCACAAGGCCCTTCTCAAGTTTCTCCTTTAACTTGGCATTTTCCTCCACAAGATGTACATGCTCACAACAGGGATTAGTTGCACAAGCATTATCAATTAACACAAAGGGAGGACAAGTAGAGATCTCCTTGGTAAGCTTTGCTTGGAGTTGATCATGAGACTCTTTCAGAGAGAAATGAACACTTTTCAAGACCTTGTGGGCCTTGTCAAGTGTGTCAAACTCCTCTTTGAGTCTGTCATGGCCAACCCCAAGAGCATACTTTTCAGACTTAAGCATACGAGTAAGAACAACATCATGATCTAGTTTCTTTTGCATTTTAGCGCAGTCATCGTTATATGACTCCTCAAGAGCCAAACGAAGAGTGCGCTCCTTTTCTATAGCAATAGATAATTCAGCAATTTCATCAGCATAGTCACGACTGTGTCCCTGAAGCTCGGAGATGGTCTCCTCATGAGACTCAACGAGGTCTGTGGCCTCACCCAGTTGTTCCAAGAGAGAAACAAAATGCTTCCTGGATTCTCCTTTAATAGTGCACAGAAACTTATCAAGATCATGCTCATTAAGTTCCCCAACATCACTATCATCAACACAATTTAACAATGAAGGAGCAGTAGCGATGTTGGTCTTAATGATGGGTGTTACCTGATTGATACCTTTTGCCATGGGGCACTTGGTGATGTGGTTCTCGTTGGGGGCGTTGAAGAGGGACACCTTCTGGGGAGAGGTAGTGGCAATAGCAACAGTTGCCGTTGCCTCTGTATCATCATCATCATCGGAAGGGTACTTTTCAAGGGCCACCATCCCTTTTGGGTGGGGTTTCTTCACAAAGTTGTTCTTGATTGGAAATGATTTGGTTTTGTCTTTGCGAATGAGCTTGCCCCCGTTGTCTTCCCTTTTCTCATAGGGACATTCGGCCACGAAGTGACTCACGTTACCACAGTTATAACATGTCCTTACTCGTTGTTAGGGTTTGAATCCACTCGAGTTGTTCTTGGTGAAGGTGGGTCTTGAGTTCCTCTTGTTGCCCCATAATTGCCTTGATGCAAGAGCCATGTGCTCATGATAGGCATACTTTGTGTCTTCAGGGCAGTTCTCCTCTTCCTCATCCTCTTTTTCTTCTTCAAGCATTGCTTTTGCTTTCAACGCAAGGTTGGGTGAAGTTGTCTTTGAGCGAACACGAGCAAGTGCATTGTCGGCTGTTTCATTCATGATTGACATTGCAATGAATTCATCCAACACCTCACTAGAAGACAAGGAGTGGAAGTCTGGCCGCTGACGAATGACAGATGACATGGCTTTGATTAAAGGCATGATGGCTTTGAGAAACTTGCGCTTGACCCATGTATCATCCACATCCTTGCTCTCATGATCCTTGAGTGCCACAGCAATAGCGGACACCCTCCGATAGAGATCACGAGGGTCCTCATCTTCCTTCATCACAAACTCATCGGCCTTATCAAGTATCACTTCGTAGTTGGATCGTTGAATGCTTGAGCTTCCCTTGTACAACACCATAATATGCTCCCAAAAATCCTTGGCCAAAGTGAAGGGACGCAAGTGAGGAAGATCTTCAGGTGGCACTGCGGACTGGAGAATAAACAAAGCGGAGTGATTGTATTGATTGTCTGCATCTTCTCTTGGAGTGAAGTTGCTTGGATCATGGGGATAATATCCTTGCTCGATGATTCTCCCTAAGTTTGTTGAGCCGTGATTCAAATGAGACTTAATAGAAAATACCCAGTTAGCAAAGTCACCTTTTACAAGCTTAGGAGGAGGACCAACAGGATTAAGACGCGGTGCGGGAACGGATCCTCCATAGACCATGGGGGGTGGAACTGAGGCATATGTTCCAGTCCCATCCTTTTCGTGAGATGAGGAAGGTCGCATACCTTTAGCCGCTTCCTTAGGGGAGTTGGCCTCCGAATCGGTGACGGTGGGTTTAACCACTATCGCCGGTTCGGGTGAACTTTTAAATCCCTCAATTAACTCTTTAAGCATGGTCTTGACTTCGTTCGTCAAGGACGTCTTGAGGGCGGCCATAGCCGTATTCAAGTCGTCCCTTGTGACCGAAGTCAAGTCCATGGCCTCGGGTTGCCCATGGTTAATTCCCTCTTCGCCTTCCATACTCTTCGGGTGGTTAAACCCTTAATAAAGAGACGTGGCTCTGATACCAATTGAAAGGATCGATATGGTTGAGTAGAGGGGCGGTGAATAGGCAACGGCCACTTTTTAATTAATCTTAGCAAGTTAGGGTAAACA
Source organism: Hordeum vulgare subsp. vulgare (assembly GCF_904849725.1). Classification (NCBI taxonomy): domain Eukaryota; kingdom Viridiplantae; phylum Streptophyta; class Magnoliopsida; order Poales; family Poaceae; genus Hordeum; species Hordeum vulgare. The sequence continues at coordinate 584,570,093 of NC_058520.1, read as the reverse complement.
ACATACGGGTTCACAAATATAACAACAATGGGGTGAATCCTAATGAAGCTAACAACGAGAGCTACTAAGACAAGTAAGAGATAGACGACAACATAAGCATACACAAAGTAAAGGTTAGAGATAACCACAAGTGGAACCGATGGAGACGAGGATGTGTTACCGAAGTTCCTTCCCTTTGATAGGAAGTACGTCTCCGTTGGAGCGGTGTGGAGGCACACTGCTCCCCAATAAGCCACTAAGGCCACCGTATTCTCCTCACGCCCTCGCACGATGCAAGGTACCGTGATTCCACTATAGGTGCCCTTGAAGGCGGCGACCGAACCTTTACAAACGAGGTTGGGGCAAGCTCCACATAGAGCTTGGAGGCTCCCAACAAGACCACGAAGCTTCACCACAATGGAATGTGGCTTCGAGGTGACCTCAACCGTCTAGGATGCTCAAACACCCAAGAGTAACAAGATCTGCAAGGGATTAGTGGGGAATCAACTTTTCTCTTGGTGGAAGTGTGGATCTAGGCCTTCTCAACCAATCCCTAAAGAATCAACAAGTTTGATTGGCTAGGGAGAGAGATCGGGCACTTTTGAGCTTAGGGAGCAATAATGGAGCTTGGGAGGGTAAGAGATAGGGTTCCATAGCTAGAAGAACCCTTTATATAGTGGGGGGGGATCCAACCGTTTTCCCACTCACACCCGAGTCTAGCGGTACTACCGCTGGATGCAGCGGTACTACCGCTGGCACTCCAGCGGTACTACCGCTGGCACTCCAGCGGTACTACCACTGGCTGCAGCGGTACTACCACTGGGCCCCTCGTAGTGCATAAGCACTACCACCGCTAAGAAAGTCTTCGCAAAAAAAGGTCCGTCCACGTACAACCGCTAGGCAGGTGGTACTAAGCTCCTGGAGCGGTACTACCGCTGACCAGGGGCGGTACTACCGCCAGCTAGTGGTACTACCGCTAGCGGCGGTACTACCGCTAGCACTCCAGCGGTACTACCGCTAGGGCCAGCGGTACTACCGCTAGGCCCAGCGGTACTACCGCTGGGGGACCACTTGCAAAGAAGAAGGAAACACAAAGGTGGGAGCCACTCCAAAGATGCCACCAAGGGGGAAAATATGTGAAGTGTGCGCGTGCAAAGATTGATTCCACCCAAACCTTTTCACTACGGTTCCCCTCTTAATAGTACGGCTTTCCTATGACTCAAATAAAGAGAATTGTAGAGAACGCCGGCCTCACTACAAGGAATATTCTAATACACGACGCTATATTTTCGTCGCTACACCGTCACGGTTTTTAGTTTACGACGATCACACGACGAAAAACCAAGCGTAAAAAACGGAGCGTCACAAATGAACAGCAGCGACGTTTTGATCAAAATCATCGTAACCTTTACAACGATTCCTGGATTGTCATGACCTTTACGACAATCCTAAATCATCGTTGGCAATCTAACTCAGTCCTACGTGGCAGTCCTACGTGGCAAAATTACGACGAAATCAAAATGTCATGGTTGAAATCAGCCCAACCCATTTCAATTGATCACATGGGCTGGTTTTATTTTTTGGGGCTTTTTCTTATTGGGCGTCTTTTTGGGCCTTAGCCCATTTATAGCCACTTTTAGTTAAACTTTTTCGATTTTTTTTGGGCCCTCGCCTTTTAGTGCCCAAATACATTTGGTCCAGTTTCAGTTTTGGCCTTTTTCATTTTTGAATTCAACAACTTTTTTTTCCAGAACTTGGTTTCATTTCTATTTATTGGGCCTTTTTCAACAAATTATTTGTCCAATATTGAATGCAGCACTATTTCATATTCAAATCAAGAAAACTCCAAGTCGAATTAAAATCATCCATCATATAACATCACATAATATATCTCCCAGGTTTACATAACACAATAACTCATCTGATTCACAGTTGACAATCAGATACCAGTTTTCACAGCTGAAGGATCAACCCAGAAGAATCTCAAAAGATAATATAGAAATTAGCACTCGTTGTGAAGAAGTCATCCTGCTCTTGCTTCCCCACTCCAAGTTTTGCATCCCTGATACCAGCTTTTATGGGCTCTAGTATACCTGCATCCAAACAAAGTAATGTATTGTTGAGGCACAGGAACTAGATGGCAATGCTAAATTGTAAAACGTCTTTCGAAGAACAAAATATCATCTCAGGTGAAACTGTAGTGTAAGTTTAAACAAAATATGAGGCAGAAATAAAAGAAAATGTTCAGATGTTCAGTAATATGAAGTAACAAATATACTCTCGTTACCAAAGTTGGCGAGAAAACTGCTGCAGATTAATCTTCTCTGGGTTCTTTTAGACTAGAATAAAGCTACAGTATGTGCTGTGAGCCTGTGATGGTGGTAGCATACTTATGTACTTCAGAGCATTAAAAAAGACAGAGACACTCTGACTGGAACTTGCTTTACATTATCACCACCGCACGAGATCGCAACTCACCACCGCACTGTACTATAGGACATGCATGAACTATAGGGTATGCGTACACAGCAGCACTACACCAATTAATTTGCAAGCATTGTCTGCTATTGGATTGATAGCCACTATTAACAAGTCAAAATCCCTCGCAGCATAAGTATATAACACGAACCATTACCAAACCGTGTAGCATGCAGTGATAAAAAAAGGCCCAACACAGAGTTGCAAGAGACCAAAATCATCCACAGGATATATCAGTCGTCGTTCATTCACAAAAGAAAAAATTGAGATTACGGCAGACACCATCACCATAGCCCCAAACCCAACCCAAGAAATTTCCATGGCACGATGGCCAGTATACAATTACCACATCTCGATGGTTGTGGACGAGAGTAAGCATGCATAGGAAAGGAAGCGAGTGGCTCACCTAGGCCGTAGTCAGAGAAGAAGTATTCACCGGAGGCGTCGGAGGAGGAAGGGGGCTCCAAGGAGAGCAGGAGTGATTTTGCACCAGCTCCCAACTCCGATACGGCCTAGCAAATAATAGAAATTGTTGAGCTACATTTGATCAGGTAGCATAGCAAAATAAAAGAAGTGCACATTTTTGAGCTAGGATAGCAAACAACTGACAACCAAACATAGAGCAAGACTGCAATACTTGTTGTTTCTGACAAAACAGAAAGACATTTAAACAGAGAAGAGATGTAGCAGGGAGCCATCACATGCATATATAATATATACTCCCTCCATCGCATAATGTAAGACGTTTTTTGACACTACACTAGTATCAAAAACATCTTACATTATGGGATGGAGGGCGTAGGGGATAAATAAATGAGCTAAGAGTCAACATATAACTTGGTAGCAAGTGATTTGGTGCGCTCTCTAAGTAAAGAGCACAAAACTAAGAGAGGACACCAAACTTGTGAGCAATCTTATCCATAAAAATATAAGATCCAACTACTGGCGCCAACACGTCAGCCAACTACTGGCGCCAACACAAAGATACAGGTGTATAACAATGGTAGTTAGAAATTGATCCAATACCACGTCCACCATATTCATATATCATCCATCAAACGACAATTGGCCTGAGTATCTATTAAAGCTGAAGTGCCTTTTGGTGACATGAAAAAAGTCAAATAATTTCTCTTGTGTATCTCTAATCAGTACATCCATGGACAAAAGAATCACACAAGTGTCAAGTGTTCGTGACTAGTAGTACCATCCAGTCTCTAACAAAGGGATACATACACAGGATCCATCAAGTGAAAAAATCATGGCTACACCGGTAGGTTAACCAGTTTGCATCCCATCACTGGGAGTCTGGGAGTACCAAAATAAGCCGGTGCTCCCCGGGGATTGGCGAAGGCATGTTTAACTGCTACACGGCAAGAAAAATAGCTGGAAGCTTACCTGCCAAACAATCTCGTCGAGGCACAGACAGATCCTCCCGTACTTGTCCAAGAAGAGGCGCTTGGTGGGTGGTTTCGCACACACATCCTTCACCGCCGACGTAATAGCGAAGATCACCTCCGACACTACAAAATGTCCAGACAGTATATTACTACCATGCATAAGGCAAAAAGCAAGGTTAGATAATGAAGGTTTCAAAACAGGATACGCTTATAACAAGACCAACGTCTGAAACTCAATGACACTCACGAGCAAGCTCATCATATTCATCCTTGCCAACAATATACAGGCAGACGTCCCCAATCATGGTATACACAATGGAGACCGACCTGGGAAAGCACCAACAATCACATATTTTAATGCGGAGTTAAAAGGAACATATGCTTGGTTCAGATTGAAGTCATGGCAACCATGGAAAGGGAGTTGAAGATGCATATGTAGCAGCTCGAATTCTCTATCATATGGCTGATTGTATAGATGCCTAAAGGAAGGTTACTTTGAAAAAAAATCTTGCAAATTACTGGGCTATCAACAGCTCATAATACGAACATCGTCACACACGAAGCTAGGAGTAATAATGAAAATGACAAATCAAGAATGTCTGATCCAGTAACAAGTCAGGTAACCGCACGTCGGTCAACTATTGGCGCCAACACACAGATACAGGTGTATAGCAATGGTAATTAAAAGCTGATCCAGTACCAGGTGCACCATATTCATATATCATCCATCAAACAAACGACAATAGGCCTGAGTATCTATTAAAGCTGAAGTGCCTTTTGGTGACATGAAAGGGGTCAAATAATTTCTATTTCGGAGATAGATAGACATCATCAAGGAGCAGGGGCTAATAATGGTCATGTTTAATCTAGACATCTCCGAGCTCTATGCTGCTTCCACCACTGACTCAGCAGCACCTAGTACTCCCTTACTAGTCCTAAATTGGCATGAGAATGGCAGTTGGAGTTGCTGTGGAGCATATGTGTGTGTACTACTAGTAGCAACGAAATCAAGTGGCTTATAGAGGAAATGCTACTAGGTGGTGGAACAACGGATAGCAAGCTACCAATGCAAGTGGCAAGCTGACAAACCGCTGTGTGGAGCCGTTCTGCTTAAACGGAAAATGCTGACATTGGGTGAATCACAAACAACATTGATTCTACGTGGTCGGTTCCCAGATAACAGGAAGAGAGCAAATCACTGTTGAACCGTCACGTTGTACATGACTTAGTCACTGCATGTAATCCTTATCCACACGTTAGTTGTAACAGCCAGGACCCCTTCCTTCGGCTGGGTGGATCTCGTCATAGGACGTGCCCTGCATGTAGGGAGTCCTTGCCATATATATCTCTGTAAACTACTCATTGTATGTATTGAATAGACACTTCAGTTTGGTAATCAGAGCAAGGTTTGCGATGGCTACGCCTCCACCTTCTCCCCAAGCCGATGCCAGCTCCGCCGACGCCACAGCCGACGCCGCCGCGGAGCTCCCTGTCGGCAACGCCATTGAGACGTGCCCTCGCGCTCCGGCTTCTGACGAGACCACCACTTTACCTCTTGCTGCACTCCCACCCAACCCCCATGTCCCTTCTTCCTCCTCTACCCCGCCTCCTTCCTTGCCGACCACCGTCACCAGCGTCGTCGACTTCAAGCTCGCGCTGGATGGCACCAACTTCCAGCGCTCGTGCAACTAAATCACCCTCCTCCTGGCGCGCTACCACGCCGAAGACCACGTGCGGGAGGTCTCGGTTCGCCGCCTGGACGACCCCGCATGGCGCGATGACGACAACACCGTCGTGCTCTGGTTCTTCACCACCGTCGAGGGCGACCTCCTCGACATCGTCGCCCCCGCCGGTTCCACCGCCTACACCATCTGGACGCGCATCCCCGACTACTTCCTCGCCAACGAGGCCGAGCATGCGATGCATCTTGGCCAGGAGTTCCGGGCGACGGTGTGCGGCGATCTGACCATCAACGACTACTGCCGCCGCCTTCAGGGCCTCGCCGCCTCCCTCGCCGACGTCCACGAGCCGGTGAGCGACCGCACTCTCACGCTGCAGATGCTGGATGGCCTGGGCTCCAAATTCGCCATGCAGGCCGCCATCATCCAGTCTACCGTCGCTCTTCCCACCTTCCAGCAGGCTCGGTCCCGCCTCGTCCTCGCCGAGCTCTCCATGGACCGGCGTGCCCGCAGCGAGGGCTCTCAGGTCCTCGCCGTCCAGTCTGACGACGGCGGCCAGGATCGCTCCGGTGGACGCGGCGGTGATCGCAGTGACCGCAGTGGCGACCGGGATGCCAACACTGGCGGAGGCCGTGGTGGCCAGTTCGGTGCCAATCGCGCTCAGCGCGGAAACCGTGGGCGTGGGCGCGGCGATGCTCCTTCGGGTCGCGGTGCCGGTGCGACGCCCTGGCTGGGCTATTTCGCGCCTGTTGGGGCGCCCTTCCCACCACCCCGTGCGCCCTGGATCCCGCCGAACTCGGCGGGCGTCCTTGGCCTTCTTCCCGGCGCCCCGACGCACGCCTACCCGCTCATGTACTCCACCGAGCCTGCACCGCCACCACCCACCCCTTACTCCCCGGCTCCTCCCAACTGGGACGCCTCGGCCATGTTCCACGCGGCTCCGAGCTACGGCACCGCCCTCCCGCCGAATGCCGAGTGGATCATGGACACCGGCGCCGTGTCCCACGTCACCGGCGATGCAGGTACCTTGTCCTCGTTTCGTCCCCTTTTAGCGCCTTCTACTCGTCATATCATTGTTGGTGATGGCTCTCGGCTCCCTGTGCTTGCCATTGGTACTGCCCATCTACCTCCCAAACCCTTTTACCTGCGGCATATTCTTCTATCTCCTAATATCGTCAAAAATCTCATTTCCGTCCGTAAGTTTACTCGTGACAATTTATGCTCCGTGGAATTTGACCCGCTTGGTGAAGGACCTAGCCACCAAGGAGGTGCTCCTGCGGGTCAACAGTGATGGTGATCTCTACCCCTTCTCCGGCAATAACGGCGCCCATACCGCGCAAGCCTTCACCATCTCCATGCATGATCTGTGGCACAGGCGGCTTGGGCACCCTAGTTCTTTCACCTTCTCCCGGTTTTCCTTGGATTTTTTTTTCACATGTAATAATGATGTTCGCCTCTCCCATCTCTGTAGTGTGTGTCAAATGGGCAAACATACTCGCCTACCCTTTCCTACCTCCACCATCTATACCATTGCCCCCTTTCATTTAATTCATTGTGATGTGTGGACATCCCCAGTCGTGAGTTACTCCGGGTACAAATATTATCTTGTCATTATTGATGATTACACTCATTTTTCCTGGACCTTTCCGCTGCGTGCGAAGTCTGACACATGTGATATTTTGCTTCGCTTCTTTAAATTTATTTTCACCCAGTTTGGCGTGCTCATTCGCTGTATGCAATGTGACAACGGTGGGGAGTTCCTCACCACCTCCCTCCGTGACTACTTCTCCTCCCACGGTGTTGCCTTCCGCCTCACTTTCCCCCACACTTCCCCCCAAAATGGGAAAGTCGAACGCCACATCCGTACCACTAACAATGTCGTCCGCACCCTGCTCCTGCAAGCCGCCATGCCTCCTCCCTTTTGGGTTGAAGTGCTTCACACGGCCACCACCTTATTAGCATTCGCCCATCACGTTGCCATTCACCACTTCACCCCCCACTTCTTGCTCTATGGCGAGCATCCCACATACGATCATCTCCGGACCTTCGGGTCCCTTTGTTTCCCGAACACCTCCGCCACCGCTCCCCACAAACTCAGGCACGATCCATGTGGAGATCGACTTGCATTTTGTTCGCGATCGTGTGGCCCTCGGCGAGGTCAAGGTGTTACACGTCCCGATGGCCTCTCAGTTTGCAGATGTCTTCACCAAAGGATTACCATCTTCGGTTTTTCATGACTTCCGTTCCAGTCTACACGTCTTTCCTGGCGCCGTTTCGACTACGGGGGGGTGTTGAACCGTCACGTTGTACATGACTTAGTCACTGCATGTAATCCTTATCCACACATTAGTAGTAACAGCCAGGACCCCTTCCTTCGGCTGGGTGGATCTCGTCATAGGACGTGCCCTGCATGTAGGGAGTCCTTGTCATATATATCTCTGTAAACTGCTCATTGTATGTATCGAATAGACACTTCAGTTATCACATGATGCAAATGAATATCAGGATCAGAAACAGTGAACTCACAATGCCAAGTGAAAAGCCTGCAGACCGCTAGCAGGAGGGAGGGTAAATCGCAACGGATTTTACTATGTTCAGGTGGTCTGTCGCCAGACAGCGGGAAGGGGCGAATTCGCCAGATAAACTCGTCACGCAAATTGCCTCGGGCTATGCCGGAAATGCCACTGCGGGGAATCGCTAACGGGAATTCTATCACATCACCGCCTGTGGTGGGTCACGGGACAAAGGGGAAACCGCCGACCAACTCACCATGACGACGTGGGCGAGCGAATCTATTTGTCGACGCAGAATCGCCACCCGGGACTCTTCGAGCCGAGCCGCCGGGGATTCCTCCCACACCGGCTCGTTGCACCAGGCCGTACCGAGCGGGAGCGGCGCGCGTAGAGGCGAACGCAACGCAGAAGACACAGAGAGCGGGAGGGGGGCGATGGAGGGGGATGTTGGAAATATGCCCTAGAGGCAATAATAATTAGTTATTATTATATTTCTTTGTTCATGATAATCGTTTATTATCCATGCTATAATTGTATTGATTGGAAACAGAATACTTGTGCGGATACATAGACAAAACAATGTCCCTAGTAAGCCTCTAGTTGACTAGCTTGTTGATCAAAGATGGTCAAGGTTTCCTGGCCATAGGCAAGTGTTGTTACTTGATAACGGGATCACATCATTAGGAGAATCATGTGATGGACTAGACCCAAACTAATAGACGTAGCATGTTGATCGTGTCATTTTGTTGCTACTGTTTTCTGCATGTCAAGTATTTGTTCCTATGACCATGAGATCATATAACTCACTGACACCGGAGGAATGCTTTGTGTGTATCAAACGTCACAACGTAACTGGGTGACTATAAAGATGCTCTACAGGTATCTCCGAAGGTGTTCGTTGAGTTAGTATGGATCAAGATTAGGATTTGTCACTCCGTATGACGGAGAGGTATCTCGGGGCCCACTCAGTAATACAACATCACACACAAGCCTTGCAAGCAATGTGACTTAGTGTAAGTAGCGGGATCTTGTATTACGGAACGAGTAAAGAGACTTGCCGGTAAACGAGATTGAAATATGTATGCGGATACTGACGATCGAATCTCAGGCAAGTAACATACCGAAGGACAAAGGCAATGACATACGGGATTATATGAATCCTTGGCACTGAGGTTCAAAGGATAAGATCTTTGTAGAATATGTAGGATCCAATATGGGCATCCAGGTCCCGCTATTGGATATTGACCGAGGAGTCTCTCGGGTCATGTCTACATAGTTCTCAAACCCGCAGGGTCTGCACACTTAAGGTTCGACGTTGTTCTATGCGTATTTGAGTTATATGTTTGGTTACCGAATGTTGTTCGGAGTCTCCGATGAAATCACGGACGTCACGAGGGTTTCTGGAATGGTCCGGAAACGAAGATTGATATATAGGATGACCTCATTTGGTTACCGGAAGGTTTTCGTGCATTACCGGAAAAGTTTCGGGCTCATCGGTAGTGTACTGGGAGTGCCGGGAGGGGTGCCAGGGACCATCAGGAGGGGTGTCACGCCCCAAGGGGTCTCATGGGCTATGGGAAGAGATAAAGCAGCCCCTAGTGGGCTGGAATAAGTTCCCACTAAGGCCCATAAGGTTTGAGAAGGAAAAAACACAAGGTGGAAAGAGTTTCCAAGTGGGAAGGTGGAATCCTACTCCAAGTAGGATTGGAGTAGGACTCCTCCACCTCCAATTTCGGCCAAACCTTTAGGTTTTGAGGCTGCCTCCTCCCCTCCCTCCCTCCTATATATAGTGGGATTTTAGGGCTGATTTGAGACAACTTTTGCCACGGCAGCCCGACCACATACCTCCACGGTTTTACCTCTAGATCGCGTTTCTGCGGAGCTCGGGCGGAGCCCTGCTGAGATTAGATCACCACCAACCTATGGAGCACCGTCACGCTGCCGGAGAACTCATCTACCTTTCCGTCTTTCTTGCTGGATCAAGAAGGCCGAGATCATCGTCGAGCTGTACGTGTGCTGAACGCGGAGGTGCCGTCCGTTCGGCACTAGATCGGAGCGGATCGTGGGACGGATCGCGGGACGGTTCATGGGACGGTTCGCGGGGCGGATCGAGGGACGTGAGGACGTTCCACTACATCAACCGCGTTTCTTAACGCTTCTTCTATGCGATCTACAAGGGTACGTAGATCGGAAATCCCCTCTCGTAGATGGACATCACCATGATAGTTCTTCGTGCGCGTAGGAAATTTTTTGTTTCCCATGCGACGTTCTCCAACAGTGGCATCATGAGCTAGGTTCATCCATAGATGTAATCTCAAGTAGAACACAAAAGTTTTTGTGGGTGGTGATGTGCGTTTTGCTGCCCTGCGTAGTCTTTTCTTGATTCCGCGGTATTGTTGGATCGAAGCGGCTCGGACCGACATTACTCGTACGCTTACGAGAGACTGGTTTCATCGCTACGAGTAACTCCGTTGCTCAAAGATGACCGGCGAGTGTCGGTTTCTCCAACTTTAGTTGAATCATATTTGACCAAGGAGGTCCTCGGATGAGGTTAAATAGCAATTCATATATCTCCGTTGTGGTGTTCGCGTAAGTAAGATGCGATCCTACTAGATACCCATGGTCACCACGTAAAACATGCAACAACTATTAGAGGACGTCTAACTTGTTTTTGCAGGGTATGCTTGTGATGTGATATGGCCAACGATGTGATGTGATATATTGGATGTATGAGATGATCATGTAATAGTTAATATCGACTTGCACGTCAATGGTACGGCAACCGGCAGGAGCCATAGGGTTGTCTTTAAACTAACGTTTGTGCTTGCAGATGTGTTTACTATATTGCTAGGACGTAGCTTTAGTAGTAATAGCATGAGTAGCACGACAACCCCGATGGAGACACGTTGATGGAGATCATGATGATGGAGATCATGGTGTGACACCGGTGACAAGCAGATAGTGCCGGTGCTTTGGTGATAGAGATCAAGAAGCACATGATGATGGCCATATCATGTCACTTATGAATTGCATGTGATGTTAATCCTTTATGCACCTTATCTTGCCTAGAACGACGGTAGCATTATGAGGTGATCTCTCACTAAAATTTCAAGACGAAATTGTGTTCTCCCGACTGTGCACCGTTGCGACAGTTCTTTGTTTCGAGACACCACGTGATGATCGGGTGTGATAGACTCAACATTCATATACAACGGGTGCAAAACAGTTGCACACGCGGAACACTCGGGTTAAGCTTGACGAGCCTAGCATGTGCAGACATGGCCTTGGAACACATGAGACTGAAAGGTCGAGCATGAATCGTATAGTTGATATGATTAGCATAGAGATGCTTACCACTAAAACTATTCTCGACTCACGTGATGATCGGACTTGAGATAGTGGATTTGGATCATGTACCACTCAAATGACTAGAGAGATGTACTTTTTGAGTGGGAGTTCTTAAGTAATATGATTAATTGAACTAATTGTCATGAACATAGTCTAATGGTCTTTGCGAATTATGATGTAGCTTGCGCTATAGCTCTACTGTTTTTAATATGTTCCTAGAGAAAATTTAGTTGAAAGTTGGTAGTAGCAAACTTTGCGGACTGAGTCTGTAAAACTAAGGATTGTCCTCGTTGCTGCGCAGAAGGCTTATGTCCTTAATGCACCACTCAGTGTGCTTCACCTCGAGCGTCGTCTTCGGATGTTGTGAACATCCGACATACACGTTTCTGATGACTACACGATAGTTCGGTGCAAAATACTTAATGGCTTAGAAGCATGGCGCCGAAGACGTTTTGAAACGTCACGGAACATGAGTGATGTTCTAAAGAGATGAAATTGTGATTTCATGCTTGTGCCCTTGTTAAGAGGTATGAGACCTCCGACAGGATTCTTTGTCCATGAAGTAAAGGAGAAAAACTCAATCGTTGAGCGTGTGCTCAGATTGTCTGAGTACGACAATCACTTGAATCAAGTGGGAGTTAATCTTCCAGATGAGATAGTGATGGTTCTCCAAAGTCACTGCCACCAAGCTGTGAGAGCTTCGTGATGAACTATAACATATCAAGGATAGATACAATGATCCTTGAGAGATTCGTGATGTATGACACTGCGAAAGTAGAAATCAAGAAGGAGCATCAATGGTTGATGGTTAGTAAAACCACTAAGTTTCATGAAAGGCAAGGGCTAGAAGGGATACTTCGTGAAACAGCAAAACAGTTGCTGCACTAATGAAGAGACCCAAGTCTAAACCCAAACCCGAGACTAAGTGCTTATGTTATGAGGGGAACGGTCACTGAGGCAGAGCTACCCTAGATGCTTGGTAGATAAGTAGGCTGGCAAAGTCAAAAGTAGTATATTTGATATACATGATGTTGATGTGTGCTTTACTAGTACTCCTAGTAGCGCGAGGTTATTGGATACCGGTTCAGCTGCTAAGTGATTGGTAACACGAAATGAAAGCTACGGAATAAACGGAGACTAGCTAAAGGCGAGGTGACGATACGTGTTGGAAGTGTTTCCAAGGTTGATATGATCAAACGTCGCACGCTCCCTCTATCATCGGGATTGGTGGTGAAACCAAAATAATTGTTATTTGGTGTTTGCGTTGAGCATGAACATGATTGGATCGTGTTTGTTGCAATACGATTATTCATTTAAAAGAATAATAGTTATTCTATTTGCTTGAATAATTACCCTCAATGGTTTATTGAATCTCGATCGTAGTGTTACACATGTTCATAATATTAGTGCCAAAAGATAAAAAGTAATAATGATAGTACCACTTAGTTGTGGCAGTGCCACTTGAGTCATGTTGGTGTAAAATGCATGAAGAAGCTCCATGCTGATGGATCGTTTGGACTCACTTGATTTTGAATCACTTGAGACATGCAAAACATGCCACATGAAACAAGTAGAGTAACTTGTTGGGAGTAATGCATTTTTTATGTGTGCAGTCCAATAAGTGCTAAGGCACGCAGTGGATATCATTATGTTCTTACTTCACTGACGATTTGAGTAGATACAGGAGTATTTACTTGATGAATCACAAGTCTGAAATGTTGAAAAGTTCAAAGCTATTTTAGAGTGAAGATCGTCGTGACAAGAGGATAAACAGTCTACGATATGATCATAGAGATGAATATCTGAGTTACGAGTTTTGGTATGCAGTTAAGACAATGTGGAAATTGTTTCGCAGTTCATGCCACCTGGAACACCATAGTGTGATGATGTGTCCGAACGTCTTAGCCATGCCCTATTTGATATGGTGCATACTATGATGTCTCTTATCGAATTACCACTATCGTTTATGGGTTATACATTAGAGACAACCGCATTCACTTTAATTAGGGCACCGCGTATTTCCGTTGAGATGACACAGTATAGACTAAGGTTTAGAGAAATCTAAGTTGTCGTTTCTTGAAAGTTTGGAGCTGCGATGCTTATGTGAAAAAGTTTCAGTCTGATAAGCTCGAACCCAAAGTGGATAAATGCATCTTCATAAGATATCCAAAACAGTTGGATACATCTCCTATCTCAGATCCAGAAGCAAAGTGTTTGTTTCTAGAAATGGGTTCTTTCTTGAGGAAAGGTTGCTCTCGAAAGAATTGAGTGGGAGGGTGATAGAACTTGATGAGGTTATTGAACCATCACTTCGACTAGTGTGTAGCAGGGCACATGAAGTTGTTCCTGTGGCGCCTACACCAATTGAAGTGGAAGCTGATGATGGTGATCATTGAGCTTCGGATCAAGTTACTACAAACCTTGTAGGTCGACAAGGTCGCGTACTACTACAGAGTGGTATGGTAACCCTGTCTTGGAGGTCATGTTGTTGAACAATAATGAACCTACGAGCTGTGGAGAACCGATGGTGGGCCCGGATTCCGACAAATGGCTGGAGGCCATGAAATCCGAGAGAGGATCCATGTATGAAAACAAAGTGTAGACTTTGGAAGAACTACTTGATGGTCGTAGGACTATTGAGTAAAGATGGATCTTTAAAAGGAAGACAGACGACGATGGTGATAAGTCACTATTAAGAAAAGCTCGACTTGTCGCAAAGATGTTTCCGACATGATCAAACAGTTGACTATGGTGAGACTTTCTCACTCGTAGCGATGCTAAAAGTCTGTTAGAATTATGTTAGTAGTTGTTGCATTATTTTTGAAATATTGCACATAGGATGTCAAAACATTGTTTCCTCGACAGTTTCCTTGAGCAAACATTGTATGTGATAAAACCAGAAGGTTTTGTCGATCCTAAAGATACTAAAAAGTATGCAAGCTCCAGCGATCCTTCAATGGACTGGTGCAAGCATCTCGGAGTTGGAATATACACTTTGATGAGATGATCAAAGATTTTGGGTTTGTACAAGGTTTATGAGAAACTTGTATTTCCAAAGAAGTGAGTGGGGGCACTATAGAATTTCTGATAAGTATATGTGGTTGACATATTGTTGATCAGAAGTAATGTAGAATTTCTGTGAAGCGTAAAAGGTTGTTTGAAAGGAGTTTTTCAAAGGAATACCTGGACTGAGCTACTTGAACGTTGAGCATCAAGATCTACGGAGATAGATCAAAACGCTTAATAGAAGTTTCAACAAGATGCATGCCTTGATAAGTTTTTGAAGGAATTCGAAATAGATCAGCAAAGAAGGAGTTCTTGACTGTGTTGTAAGGTGTGAATTTGAGTAAGACTCAAAACCCGACCACGGCAGAATAAAGAGAATAGACAAAGGTCGTCTTCTATGCCTTAGCCATAGACTCTAAAGTATGCCATGGTGAGTACCGCACCTGATGTGTGCCTTGCAGCAAGTCTGTTAAGAGGTACACAGAGTGATCCAGGATTGAATCACTGATCAGCGGTCAAAGTTATCCTTAGTAACTAAATAGACTAAGGAATTTTTCTCGATTATGGAGGTGGTTAAAGAGTTCGTCGTAAAGGGTTACGTCGATGCAAGCTTTGACACTAATCCGAATAACTATGAGTAGTGAAACGGATTCGTATAGTAGAGTAGATATTTGGAGCATTTCCGAATAGCACGTAGTAGGAGCATCTATAAGATGACATAAAGATTTATAAAGAACGCACGGATCTGAAAGTTTCAGAACCGTTGACTAAAACCTCTCTCACGAGCAAGACGTGATCAGACCCCAGAACTATATGGGTGTTGGATTCGTTGAAATCACATGGTGATGTGAACTAGATTATTGACTCTCGTGCAAGTGGGAGACCGTTGGAAATATGCCCTAGAGGCAATAATAATTAGTTATTATTATATTTCTTTGTTCATGATAATCATTTATTATCCATGCTATAATTGTATTGATTGGAAACACAATACTTGTGTGGATACATAGACAAAATACTGTCCCTAGTAAGCCTCTAGTTGACTAGCTCGTTGATCAAAGATGGTCAAGGTTTCCTGGCCATAGGCAAGTGTTGTTACTTGATAACGGGATCACATCATTAGGAGAATCATGTGATGGACTAGACCCAAACTAATAGACGTAGCATGTTGATCGTGTCATTTTGTTGCTACTGTTTTCTGCGTGTCAAGTATTTGTTCCTATGACCATGAGATCATATAACTCACTGACACCGGAGGAATGCTTTGTGTGTATCAAACATCGCAACGTAACTGGGTGACTATAAAGATGCTCTACAGGTATCTCCGAAGGTGTTCGTTGAGTTAGTATGGATCAAGATTGGGATTTGTCACTCCGTATGACGGAGAGGTATCTCGGGGCCCACTCGGTAATACAACATCACACACAAGCCTTGCAAGAAATGTGACTTAGTGTAAGTTGCGGGATCTTGTATTACGGAACGAGTAAAGAGACTTGCCGGTAAATGAGATTGAAATAGGTATGCGGATACTGACGATCGAATCTCAGGCAAGTAACATACCGAAGGACAAAGGGAATGACATACGGGATTATATGAATCCTTGGCACTGAGGTTCAAAGGATAAGATCTTCTTAGAATATGTAGGATCCAATATGGGCATCCAGGTCCTGCTATTGGATATTGACCGAGGAGTCTCTCGGGTCATGTCTACATAGTTCTCGAATCCGCAGGGTCTCCACACTTAAGGTTTGATGTTGTTTTAAGCGTATTTGAGTTATATGTTTGGTTACCGAATGTTGTTCGGAGTCCCGGATGAGATCACGGACGTCACGAGGGTTTCCGGAATGGTCCGGAAACGAAGGTTGATATATAGGATGACCTCATTTGGTTACCGGAAGGTTTTCGTGCATTACCGGAAAAGTTTCGGGCTCATCGGTAGTGTACTAGGAGTGCCGGGAGGGGTGCCGGGGACCATCAGGAGGGGTGTCACGCCCCAAGGGGTCTCATGGGCTATAGGAAGAGATAAACCAGCCCCTAGTGGGCATTAATAAGTTCCCACTAAGGCCCATAAGGTTTGAGAAGGAAAAAACACAAGGTGGAAAGAGTTTCCAAGTGGGAAGGTGGAATCCTACTCCAAGTTGGATTGGAGTAGGACTCCTCCACCTCCAATTTCGGCCAAACTTTTAGGTTTTGAGGCTGCCTCCTCCCCTCCCTCCCTCCTATATATAGTGGGATTTTAGGGCTGATTTGAGACAACTTTTGTCACGGCAGCCCGACCACATACCTCCACGGTTTTACCTCTAGATCGCGTTTCTGCGGAGCTCGAGCGGAGCCCTGCTGAGATTAGATCACCACCAACCTCCGGAGCGCTGTCACGCTGCCGGAGAACTCATCTACCTCTCCGTCTCTCTTGCTGGATCAAGAACGCCGAGATCATCGTCGAGCTGTACGTGTGCTGAACGCGGAGGTGCCGTCCGTTCGGCACTAGATCGGAGCGGATCGTGGGACGGATCGCGGGACGGTTCGTGGGACGGTTCGCGGGGCGGATCGAGGGACGTGAGGATGTTCCACTACATCAACCGTGTTTCTTAACGCTTCTGCTATGCGATCTACAAGGGTACGTAGATCGGAAATCCCCTCTCGTAGATGGACATCACCATGATAGGTCTTCGTGCGCGTAGGAAAATTTTTGTTTCCCACGCGACGTTCTCCAACAGGGGAAAGGGCAAACTCACGGCGTCCTCCATGGTGGTCCTCCATCCCTGCATGGAGGCGAGGCCGTAGCGGACGCGGGCGCCCTCGCCGTTCGCGGATTGCCTTTCTGTCTTGGGCGTGTTGAGGTACGTCCCCATGGCGGCGCTCCCTCCGCCTAGCCCTCGAGCCCGGCGGCACCTAGGTCAACCAGCAACAACAACAACAACCATCACCGTCACTGCCACCGCCCCATCTCGGCCTCATCCGCGATCCCGGCGGCCCCGACCCGCGCGATTGCACCAATTGCAGCCTCGCAGCGGTGGCGGTTGACGGAGGGACTCGCTGCGTTCGCGGCGGGCGGGCGGGCGGTGGAGTGGTCGCGCTGGATCTCCTTCCTTCTCTCTCTGTGTCGTGTGATGTGAGCAGGGTTGGGGAGGGGAGGAGTGGAGGAGGCCATGGCCACCGGCGAGGTAGGTGTGCGCTGTGGGAGAGGGAGACGGCGGCGAGGTAGGTGTGCGCTGTGGGAGAGGGAGGAGGTGGCAGCGGCGAGGAGATGAGGAGGAGGGAGGGGTCTGAGATAGGGTTTGGGCTGTGGGTGGGGTTTTCTTTTTTCTTTTTTTCTATAGATACATGGATGGATGGATGTAAGATGGTGAGATAGATGGATGGATGGATGGGTGCCATGTCATCGATCCGTGGGAAGAAATCTGATTGGTTCGAAAAATCAGTGATTTACAATTGTTTTCGAGTACTAAAAATAGAGGTATTTTGTGAAGCATCTATCAAAAATATTTTGCAAAAAGACATCACACAAATTTTCACTAGAGTTAGACCACATGTTATGGATGAGGACCAATTTGTATGCATTTCTCATCTTTCTAGCTATTTTTAATCATTTTCCGAGTCGCAAAAATGGTTTTTTTGTGAAGAACCTACCAAATATTTGTTGCAAAATTAAACTCCATCAAATTTCTAAAATAATCCATCAGGAAGCCGTTGTCTTCGTCGAGGCTGGTCGGGAAGCCGACGCGGACGATGATCTCCGTCAGGAGGTTGTCTCGTCGAGCACCTTGGACACACACGCCGGCAGCGGCCTTGCCTCGCCTTCCGGCGGCGGCGGCGGCGGCGTCTCGGCTTCCATTCCGCCGTGGGTTCAGGGTTTGGGTTGGAAGGGGATCGATGGAGGAGTGAATGAAGAACCGATGCATCCCCGTCCATATGTAATCAAGGCCCATCCAAGTCCAGCCCGAAGTAACAACTAGGACCCATCAAGCCCGTAATAATGCCTAAAAGAAACATTCAAGCCCGTAATATTGGGAATACCATATTCGCCGCATTTTACAGCGAACAGTAGGGGCTCCACACACACCCGAAGAAGACCTGGGCCGGTCCGAGTTCGGTTGCCACCGGCTATAGAAACAGGTTCCTAAATCTTGAACCGGGTTTTCGGTTTGTACAGATTTTTTTCATTTTTTTAGTTTTTCTTTTTCTTTTCTTTTCTAAGGTTATTTAAAAAAAATACATGTTTGAAAATTCTTCTTGATAATTTAGAAAATTTTCCTGATTTAATAAATAATTTCCAAATTTGAAATTTGTTCACAATTCAAAAAATCTTCGTTGTTTCTAAATTTGTAAATAATTCAAAACAAAAATTATATTTTTTTCACTAATTTTAAATTCTTTCACGTTTCACAATTTGCTTAGAATTTGAAAAGCAATTGTGATTTCAAAATTTGTTCACAATTCGAAAAATATTCACAACTCTATAATTTTGTTCACAAATTTTGAAATTTGTTCATGTTTCAAAATTTTGTTCTTAAATTTAAAAAAATTGTCTTGCTATAAAAAATGTTCCAAATTTCAAAAAAATGTCGTTTTCAAACATTTTTCATAAATTTAAAAAATGCTCTTGATTTTCAAAATGTTCTTTAAATTCAGAACTGTTTTCGCTTTTTTAAAATGTCCTAAATTTCAAATAGTTGTCGTTTTTCAAAAACATTCACAACCTCAAAAAACTGTTTGGATTTTCAAAAATAGTTGTCGCTGTTTGGATAGCCCTTGTCGTCATGAATCCAACAAGCTTGGGTTTGCTCGATTCGAAGCTCGTATGCGAAAGTTATGCCTGTTTCATTGGCGAGCGGTAGTACCGCTGGACCTAGCGGTAGTACCGCTAGAGTTGGCGGTAGTACCGCTGGCCCTAGCGGTAGTACCGCTGACTGGCGGTAGTACCTGTTGGAATTATGCCCTAGAGGCAATAATAAAAGTATAGTTATTATTATAATTCCTATATCAAGATAATAGTTTATTATCCATGCTATAATTGTATTGAATGAAGACTCATTTACATGTGTGGATACATAGACAAAACACCGTCCCTAGCATGCCTCTAGTTGGCTAGCCAGTTGATCAATGATAGTCAGTGTCTTCTGATTATGAACAAGGTGTTGTTGCTTGATAACTGGATCACGTCATTGGGAGAATCACGTGATGGACTAGACCCAAACTAATAGACGTAGCATGTTGATCGTGTCATTTTGTTGCTACTGTTTTCTGCGTGTCAAGTATTTATTCCTATGACCATGAGATCATATGACTCACTGACACCGGAGGAATGCTTTGTGTGTATCAAACGTCGCAACGTAACTGGGTGACTATAAAGATGCTCTACAGGTATCTCCGAAGGTGTTAGTTGAGTTAGTATGGATCAAGACTGGGATTTGTCATTCCGTGAGACGGAGAGGTATCTCAGGGCCCACTCGGTAATACAACATCACACACAAGCCTTGCAAGAAATGTAACTTAGTGTAAGTTGCGGGATCTTGTATTACGGAACGAGTAAAGAGACTTGCCAGTAAACGAGATTGAAATAGGTATGCGGATACTGACGATCGAATCTCGGGCAAGTAACATACCGAAGGACAAAGGGAATGACATACGGGATTATACGAATCCTTGGCACTGAGGTTCAAACGATAAGATCTTCGTAGAATATGTAGGATCCAATATGGGCATCCAGGTCCCGCTATTGGATATTGACCGAGGAGTCTCTCGGGTCATGTCTACATAGTTCTCGACGTTGTTTTATGCGTATTTGAGTTATATGGTTGGTTACCGAATGTTGTTCGGAGTCCCGGATGAGATCACGGACATCACGAGGGTTTCCGGAATGGTCCGGAAACGAAGATTGATATATAGGATGACCTCATTTGATTACCGGAAGGTTTTCGGAGTTACCGGGAATGTACCGGGAATGACGAATGGGTTCCGGGAGTTCACCGGGGGGGGCAACCCACCCCGGGGAAGCCCATAGGCATTTGGGGAGCCACACCAGCCTTTAGTGGGCTGGTGGGACAGCCCACAAGTGCCCAATGCGCCAAGAGAAGAAAAATCAAGAGGAAAGGAAAAAAAAAAGGAAGGAGGTGGGAAGGGAGGGGGACTCCTCCCACCAAACCAAGTCCAACTCGGTTTGGGGGGGCAGTCCTCCCCCCCTTGGCTCTGCCGACTCCTTTGGGAGTCCTTGGACCCCAAGGCAAGGCCCCCTCCCTCCTCCTATATATATGGAACAATTAGGGATGATTTGAGACGACTTTCTCACGGCTGCCCGACCACATACCTCCACGGTTTTTCCTCTAGATCGCGTTTCTGCGGAGCTCGGGCGGAGCCCTGCTGAGACAAGGTCATCACCAACCTCCGGAGTGTCGTCACGCTGCCGGAGAACTCTTCTACCTCTCCGTCTCTCTTGCTGGATCAAGAAGGCCGAGATCATCGTCGAGTTGTACGTGTGCTGAACGCGGAGGTGCCGTCCGTTCGGTACTAGATCGTGGGACTGATCGCGGGATTGTTCGCGGGGCGGATCGAGGGACGTGAGGACGTTCCACTACATCAACCGCGTTCTCTAACGCTTCTGCTGTACGATCTACAAGGGTACGTAGATCACTCATCCCCTCTCGTAGATGGACATCACCATGATAGGTCTTTGTGTGCGTAGGAAAATTTTTGTTTCCCATGCGACGTTCCCCAACAGTGGTATCAGAGCTAGGTTCATGCGTAGATGTCTTCTCGAGTAGAACACAAAAGTTTTTGTGGGCGGTGATGTGCGTTTTGCTGCCCTCCTTAGTCTTTTCTTGATTCCGCGGTATTGTTGGATTGAAGCGGCTTGGACCGACATTACTCGTACGCTTACGAGAGACTGGTTTCGTCGTTACGAGTAACCCCCTTTGCTCAAAGATGACTGGCAAGTGACGGTTTCTCCAACTTTAGTTGAATCGGATTTGACCGAGGAGGTCCTTGGATGAGGTTAAATAGCATCTCATATATCTCCGTTGTGGTGTTTGCGTAAGTAAGATGCGATCCTACTAGATACCCTTAGTCACCACGTAAAACATGCAACAACAAAATTAGAGGACGTCTAACTTGTTTTTGCGGGGTATGATTGTGATGTGATATGGCCAACAATGTGATGTGATATATTGGATGTATGAGATGATCATGTTGTAATAGAAATATCGACTTGCATGTCGATGGTACGGCAACCGGCAGGAGCCATAGGGTTGTCTTTATACTAACGTTTGTGCTTGCAGATGCGTTTACTAATTTGCTAGGATGTAGCTTTAGTAGTAATAGCATAAGTAGCACGACAACCCCGATGGCAACACGTTGATGGATGATCATGGTGTGGCGCCGGTGACAAGAAGATCGTGCCGGTGCTTTGGTGATGGAGATCAAGAAGCACGTGATGATGGCCATATCATGTCACTTATGAATTGCATGTGATGTTAATCCTTTTATGCACCTTATTTTGCTTAGAACGACGGTAGCATTATGAGGTGATCTCTCACTAAAATTTCAAGACGAAATTGTGTTCTCCCCGACTGTGCACCGTTGCTACAGTTCGTCGTTTCGAGACACCACGTGATGATCGGGTGTGATAGACTCAACGTTCACATACAACGGGTGCAAAACAGTTGCGCACGCGGAACACTCGGGTTAAGCTTGACGAGCCTAGCATGTGCAGACATGGCCTCGGAACACATGAGACCGAAAGGTCGATCGTGAATCATATAGTTGATATGATTAGCATAGGGATGCTTACCACTGAAACTATACTCAACTCACGTGATGATCGGACTTGGGATAGTGTAAGTGGATCATGAACCACTCAAATGACTAGAGAGATGTACTTTTTGAGTGGGAGTTTAGCATATAATTTGATTAAGTTGAACTCTAATTATCTTGAACATAGTCTAAGTCCACTTTGAATATATTTGTGTTGTAGATCATGGCTCACGCGACAGTCATCCTGAATTTTAATACGTTCCTAGAGAAAGCTAAGTTGAAAGATGATGGAAGCAACTTTGTAGACTGGGCTCGTAATCTTAAGCTAATCTTACAAGCTGGGAAGAAGGATTATTCCCTTAATGCTGCGCTAGGAGATGAACCACCCGCTACGGCTGATCAGGATGTTAAGAACGCTTGGTTAGCACGTAAGGAGGACTACTCAATAGTTCAATGTGCAGTCTTGTATGGTTTAGAACCGGGACTTCAACGTCGCTTTGAGCGTGATGGAGCATTTGAGATGTTCCAGGAGTTGGAGTTTATCTTTCAGAAGAACGCCCGGATCGAGAGGTATGAGACCTCCGATAAATTCTATGCTTGCAAGATGGAGGAAAACTCGTCTGTCAGTGAACATGTGCTCAAAATGTCTGGGTACTCAAACCGTCTAGCTGAACTAGGGATTGAACTCCCGCAAGAAGCTATCACTGACAGAATCCTTCAATCACTGCCGCCAAGCTATAAAGGCTTTGTGTTGAACTACAACATGCAAGGGATGAACAAGTCTCCCGGCGAGTTGTTTGCGATGCTGAAAGTCACAGAGTCTGAACTCCGTAAAGAGCATCAAGTGTTGATGGTGAGCAAGACCACTAGTTTCAAGAGAAACGGCAAAGGCAAGAAGGGCAATTCGAAGAAGAGGGGCAAGCCTGTTGCCAATCCGCCGAAGAAACCCAAGGCTGGACCTAAGCCTGAAACAGAGTGCTTCTATTGCAAGGGTATGGGTCACTGGAAGCGCAATTGCCCCAAGTATCTGGCAGATAAGAAGGCGGGCAAAGAAAAATCAGGTATATTTGATATACATGTTATTGATGTGTACTTAACCGGCTCTCGTAGTAGTGCCTGGGTATTCGATACCGGTTCTGTTGCTCACATTTGCAACTCGAAACAGGAACTGCGGAATAGACGAAGGCTGGCGAAAGACGAAGTGACGATGCGCGTAGGAAATGGTTCCAAGGTTGATGCAATCGCCGTCGGCACAGTGTCACTTCAGCTACCATCGGGATTAGTGATGAACTTAAATCATTGTTATTTAGTGCCTGCGTTGAGCATGAACATTATATCTGGATCTTGTTTATTGCGAGACGGTTACTCTTTTAAGTCTGAGAATAATGGTTGTTCTATTTCTATGAGTAACATCTTTTATGGTCATGCACCGAATGTGAGAGGATTGTTCATATTGAATCTTGATAGCGATACGCATATACATAACATTGAGACCAAAAGAGTTAGAGTAAACAATGATAGCGCCATATTTTTGTGGCACTGCCGTTTAGGTCATATTGGTGTAAAGCGCATGAAGAAACTCCATGCTGATGGACTTTTGGAGTCACTTGACTTTGATTCACTTGACACGTGCGAACCATGCCTCATGGGCAAGATGACTAAGACTCCGTTCTCCGGAACAATGGAGCGTGCAAGTGACTTGTTGGAAATCATACATACCGATGTGTGTGGTCCAATGAGCGTAGAGGCACGCGGCGGATATCGTTATTTTCTCACCTTCACTGACGATTTAAGTAGATATGGTTATGTCTACTTGATGAAACACAAGTCTGAAACATTTGAAAAGTTCAAGCAATTTCAGAGTGAAGTGGAAAATCATCGTAACAAGAAGATCAAGTTCCTACGGTCTGATCGTGGGGGTGAATATCTGAGTTTTGAGTTTGGTGCTCACTTAAGACAATGTGGAATTGTTTCGCAGTTAACACCGCCTGGAACACCACAGCGTAATGGTGTGTCCGAACATCGTAATCGTACTTTGTTAGAGATGGTGCGATCTATGATGTCTCTTACTGATTTGCCGTTATCATTTTGGGGTTATGCATTAGAAACAGCTGCATTCACTTTAAATAGGGCACCATCAAAATCCGTTGAGACGACACCATACGAACTGTGGTATGGCAAAAGGCCAAAGTTGTCGTTTCTTAAAGTTTGGGGATGTGATGCTTATGTCAAAAAGCTTCAGCCTGAAAAGCTGGAACCCAAAGCGGAAAAGTGCGTCTTCATAGGTTACCCAAAAGAGACAGTTGGGTACATCTTCTATCTCAAATCCGAGGGCAAAGTGTTTGTTGCTAAAAACGGAGCTTTTCTCGAGAAGGAGTTTCTCCCGAGAGAATTGAGTGGGAGGAAGATAGAACTTGACGAGGTTGTCGAACCTCTCATCCCTCTGGATGGTGGCGCAGGGCAAGGGGAGACCTCTGTCGTTGCGACGCCGGTTGAGGAGGAAGTTAATGATGATGATCATGAAACTCCAGCTCAAGTTTCTGTTGAACCACGCAGGTCGACGAGATCACGCGCTGCTCCAGAGTGGTACGGTAATCCCGTCTTATCAATCATGTTGTTAGACAACAATGAACCTGCAAATTATGAAGAAGCAATGGTGGGCCCAGATTCCAACAAATGGCTAGAAGCCATGAAATCCGAGATAGGATCCATGTATGAGAACAAAGTGTGGACTTTGGAGATACTACCTGAGGGCCGCAAGGCTATTCAGAACAAATGGATCTTTAAGAAGAAGACGGACGCTGACGGTAATGTGACCGTTTATAAAGCTCGACTTGTGGCAAAGGGTTTTTCACAAGTTCCAGGAGTTGACTACGATGAGACTTTCTCACCCGTAGCGATGCTTAAGTCCGTCAGAATCATGTTAGCAATAGCTGCATTTTTCGATTATGAAATCTGGCAGATGGATGTCAAAACGGCGTTCCTTAACGGTTTCCTTAAGGAAGAGTTGTATATGATGCAACCCGAAGGTTTTGTCGATCCTAAAAATGCTGACAAGGTGTGCAAGCTCCAGCGATCCATTTATGGACTGGTGCAAGCATCTCGGAGTTGGAACAAATGCTTTGATGAGGTGATCAAAGCATTTGGGTTTATACAAGTGGTTGGAGAATCTTGTATTTACAAGAAAGTGAGTGGGAGCTCTGTGGCGTTTCTAATATTATATGTCGATGACATATTACTGATTGGAAACAACGTAGAGCTTTTGGAGAGCATAAAAGGTTACTTGAATAAAAGTTTCTCTATGAAGGACCTAGGAGAAGCTACTTACATTCTAGGCATTAAGATCTATAGGGATAGATCAAAACGCCTGATAGGACTTTCATAAAGCACATACCTTGATAAAGTTTTGAAGAGGTTCAAAATGGAACAGTCCAAGAAAGGGTTCTTGCCAGTTTTACAAGGTACGAGATTGAGTAAGACTCAGTGCCCAGCAACTGATGAAGATAGAGAGCATATGCGCTCCGTCCCCTATGCTTCAGCCATAGGTTCTATCATGTATGCGATGCTGTGCACTAGACCGGATGTTAGCCTGGCCATAAGTATGGCAGGTAGGTTCCAGAGTAATCCAGGAGTGGATCACTGGACAGCGGTCAAGAATATCCTGAAGTACCTGAAGAGGACTAAGGAGATGTTTCTCGTGTATGGAGGTGACGAAGAGCTCGCCGTAAAAGGTTACGTCGATGCAAGCTTTGACACAGATCCGGACGACTCCAAGTCGCAAACCGGATACGTATTTATTCTTAATGGGGGTGCAGTAAGCTGGTGCAGTTCCAAGCAAAGCGTCGTAGCAGATTCTACATGTGAAGCGGAGTACATGGCTGCCTCGGAGGCAGCTAAGGAGGGTGTCTGGATGAAGCAGTTCATGACGGATCTTGGAGTGGTGCCAAGTGCACTGGATCCGATAACCTTGTTCTGTGACAACACTGGTGCCATTGCCTTAGCAAAGGAACCAAGGTTTCACAAGAAGACCAGACACATCAAACGACGCTTCAACCTCATCCGCGACTACGTCGAGGAGGAGGACGTAAATATATGCAAGGTGCACACGGATCTGAATGTAGCAGACCCGCTAACTAACCCTCTTCCAGGGCCAAAACATGATCGACACCAGAACTGTATGGGTGTTAGATTTATTACAATGTAATTCACATGGTGATGTGAGGGCTAGATTATTGACTCTAGTGCAAGTGGGAGACTGTTGGAATTATGCCCTAGAGGCAATAATAAAAGTATAGTTATTATTATAATTCCTGTATCAAGATAATAGTTTATTATCCATGCTATAATTGTATTGAATGAAGACTCATTTACATGTGTGGATACATAGACAAAACACCGTCCCTAGCATGCCTCTAGTTGGCTAGCCAGTTGATCAATGATAGTCAGTGTCTTCTGATTATGAACAAGGTGTTGTTGCTTGATAACTGGATCACGTCATTGGGAGAATCACGTGATGGACTAGACCCAAACTAATAGACGTAGCATGTTGATCGTGTCATTTTGTTGCTACTGTTTTCTGCGTGTCAAGTATTTATTCCTATGACCATGAGATCATATGACTCACTGACACCGAAGGAATGCTTTGTGTGTATCAAACATCGCAACGTAACTGGGTGACTATAAAGATGCTCTACAGGTATCTCCGAAGGTGTTAGTTGAGTTAGTATGGATCAAGACTGGGATTTGTCACTCCGTGAGACGGAGAGGTATCTCAGGGCCCACTCGGTAATACAACATCACACACAAGCCTTACAAGCAATGTAACTTAGTGTAAGTTGCGGGATCTTGTATTACGGAACGAGTAAAGAGACTTGCCGGTAAACGAGATTGAAATAGGTATGCGGATACTGACGATCGAATCTCGGGCAAGTAACATACCGAAGGACAAAGGGAATGACATACGGGATTATACGAATCCTTGGCACTGAGGTTCAAACGATAAGATCTTCGTAGAATATGTAGGATCCAATATGGGCATCCAGGTCCCGCTATTGGATATTGACCGAGGAGTCTCTCGGGTCATGTCTACATAGTTCTCGAACCCGTAGGGTCTGCACACTTAAGGTTCGACGTTGTTTTATGCGTATTTGAGTTATATGGTTGGTTACCGAATGTTGTTTGGAGTCCCGGATGAGATCACGGACGTCACGAGGGTTTCCGGAATGGTCCGGAAACGAAGATTGATATATAGGATGACCTCATTTGATTACCGGAAGGTTTTCGGAGTTACCGGGAATGTACCGGGAATGACGAATGGGTTCCGGGAGTTCACCGGGGGGGGGGGGCAACCCACCCCGGGGAAGCCCATAGGCATTTGGGGAGCCACACCAATCTTTAGTGGGCTGGTGGGACAGCCCACAAGTGCCCAATGCACAGAGAGAAGAAAAATCAAGAGGAAAGGAAAAAAAAGGAAGGAGCTGGGAAGGGAGGGGGACTCCTCCCACCAAACCAAGTCCAACTCGGTTTGGGGGGGGGAGTCCTCCCCCCCCCCCCCCCCTGGCTCGGCCTACTCCTTTGGGGGTCCTTGGACCCCAAGGCAAGGCCCCCTCCCTCCTCCTATATATATGGAGCAATTAGGGCTGATTTGAGACGACTTTCTCACGGCTGCCCGACCACATACCTCCACGGTTTTTCCTCTAGATCGCGTTTCTGCGGAGCTCGGCCGGAGCCCTGCTGAGACAAGGTCATCACCAACCTCCGGAGTGCCGTCACGCTGCCGGAGAACTCTTCTACCTCTCCGTCTCTCTTGCTGGATCAAGAAGGCCGAGATCATCGTCGAGCTGTACGTGTGCTGAACGCGGAGGTGCCGTCCGTTCGGTACTAGATCGTGGGACTGATCGCGGGATTGTTCGCGGGGCGGATCGAGGGACGTGAGGACGTTCCACTACATCAACCGCGTTATCTAACGCTTCTGCTATACGATCTACAAGGGTACGTAGATCACTCATCCCCTCTCGTAGATGGACATCACCATGATAGGTCTTCGTGTGCGTAGGAAAAATTTTGTTTCCCATGCGACGTTCCCCAACAGAACCGCCCCTGGTCAGCGGTAGTACCGCTCCAGGAGCTTAGTATCGCCTGCCTAGCGGTTGTTCGTGGACGGACCATTTTGCGAAGACTTTCTTGGCGGTGGTAGTGCCGTTGCACTACCGGGGGCCCAGCGGTAGTACCGCCAGGGACAGCGGTAGTACCGCTGAAGTTTGTGCGGCGGACGACGGCGGCGAGCTCCGGGGGCAGATGCAGCATCGGGAAGAAGAGTGTGGATGCCGGATCGTCCCTTTCTGCGATGTAGAAGCCGAGGAGTCGGGGCGGGTGGAGCTCGCGAAAACGGCGGAGGAAGGCGCCGTCGGAGGCCTGGCCGAGCGAGCGCGTGCAGACGCCGGCGGCACGGACGAGGCTGGTCGGGAAGCCGACGCGGACGATGATCTCCGTCAGGAGGTTGTCTTCGTCGAGCACCTTGGACACACACGCCGGCAGCGGCCTCGCCTTCCGACGGCGGCAACGACTGCGTCTCGGCTTCCATTCCGCCGTGGGTTCAGGGTTTGGGTTGGAAGGGGATCGATGGAGGAGTGAATGAAGAACCGATGCATCCCCGTCCATATGTAATCAAGGCCCATCCAAGTCCAGCCCGAAGTAACAACTAGGACCCATCAAGCCCGTATCATCTATCTAATTTCTTTCATTCATATGCATATCATTCTTATGGTCTAGAAAATATTATTCTAAAGGATCTATAGGATGCACAATAATAGAAGCAAGACCAATAATTTCATCTTTACTAGATAACTCCTTCTCATCTGGTTGTCTACCAAATTTAGAGAAATTGTATTCATGAGACTCGCTACCAAAGCTTACCTTAACTTTCTTCGTGACATAATTAATTTTAGAATTAATGGTATTCAAGAAAGGTCTATCAAATATAATGTAGCAAAAGTTATCTTGCTTACAACCAAGTACTAAGAAGTCAGTGGGGTACTTAACTTTTCCACACAAGACTTCAGCATGTCTAACAATCCCAAGCAGTGAGATAGTATCTTGGTTTGCAAGTTTAATAGTGACATCAATATTCAATCTTAGAGGGTGCTATATCATTCACAATTTCGTATATAAGGTAAAAGGTATAGCACTAATACTAGCATCCATGTCACATAAGCCATGATAGCAATGATCTCCAATCTTAACAGAAACAACACGCATGCCAACAACTGGTTTGTTTTTATCTAGCTTGTCCTAGTCATTTCTAACGGGCTTTCCAAATCTAGCAGCTTCATTATAGAAGTAAATAACATGCCCATCAATACTATCAATGAAGAGATCTTTAACTACAACAATATTAGGCTCCACATTTATTTGTTCAAAAGGTTTGGGTGTTCTAACATAACTTTTATTAACCACAATTGTAGCTTTAACATGTTCCCTAATCCTAACTGGAAAAGGCGGTTTCTCGATATAAGTAGTGGGTACAACTGGATTAGCATGATAAACAATTGCTTCATCTTTAACTTTAATGGGTTCCTCTAATAATTTTTGAATAGGTGGATGATATTTAAGCCACTTCTCCTTAGGGAGATCAACATGAGTAGCAAATTATTCACACAAATGAGTTACTATCTCAGAGTCAAGCTCGTATTTATTGCCAAACTTATGAAAGTATCAGTTTCCATAAAAGATTTAATACAATCAAACTTAAGCTTTATACCTCGCTTTTTACCTTTGTCGGGTTCACAGTTTTCAAAGCTTCTTTTAATTATTCATATAAGATCCAGTAAAAGAAGAATCGAGTTGTACTTGATCGTCATGAGAAAATTGAGCATAAAAGTTATTTATAATCATTTCCCTTGAGACCTCATGATTGAGGCAGGTGTGCATCATAGATTTAAGCTTCCCCGGGATCGAGCGATGCTTTCTCCTTCACGAGGCCAGCAATTATAAACAAAATTCGATCTTGATGAACTAGATGCATAGGATAAAACTTCTCATGAAATTCCAGCTTCAAACATTTCCAATCCCATGATACAATATCATCCAGTAACCTGTACCACATCAATGCTTATCCCTCCAAAGATAAAGGGAGAACTTTCTTCTTAACATTGTGTCCAGGCAAACCTGCAAGCTTAAATAATCCGCAAACATCATCGACATATATCGAGTGATAATCAGGATGAGTTGTACCATATAAGGATTAACTATAAGTTTCTCTAGAATACCCAAAGGAATCTCATAATAAATTTTCATTAGGTTAAGTAGGTTGGGATCAACCTTTTCAACTTCCATTCAAGGCGAAGATGCCCTAAACAAACCATTCAAAGGGTGACCGTCCATAGTAGCAAGCAACAATAAATTTCAGCACATATGTTTCCTTACGAAAGGCGCTTCACTCCCTTGTAATAGCGCCACAAAAGAGCCTTGATGAACCAAAAGTATAGGGGATCAATAGTAGTCCTTTAGATAAATAAGAATCTTGAACCCAACGAGGAGCAGAAGAAAATGATAAGTAGTTTTTAGCAAGGTATTCTCCGCAAGTGCTATGAGTAACAATGATAAATAATTTTGTAGCAAGATAATTTGTAACAAGTGACAAGTAACAATAGTTACAAGTATGCAGCAAGATATCCCAATCCCTATTATAGCAAAGGGAAGGAGAGAAATTACTATTATATGAGGCAAACGCTCGTGAGGGCACATGTGAATTACTGTCTTGTCATCTTCATCATGTCAAGTTGATTTCCGTTCGTTACTTTGATAATTTTATATGTGGGTGCACTACTGCTAAGGTGTTTTTCTTGCTTGAACAAGCAACCCACTTAGGATTACTCCATTTCGCAAGCATCCGCAACTACAAAAGAATAATTAAGATAAATCTAAGCATAGCGTGAAACATGTGGATCCAAAACAACACCTTATGAAGCAACACATAAATTGGGTTTAAGCTTCTGTCACTGGTGAAGTGTCATGTAGTAAATGTTGACACGACACCACTTAGAGAAGCAACAACATACACATCATCAAAATATCGAACGAATACCAACTTCACATGATTACTTATAACAAGACTTCTCCCATGTCCTCAGGAACAATATTAACTACTCACACCTCATCAATATGTTAAAAATCAGAGGTGTAATAATGGTGATCAAGGATCTGAACATAATATCTTCCACCAAGTAATCCAACAAGTATCATCACGAGATGTAATCAACACTACTAGTAACCCACGAGTACCAATCTGAGGTTTTGAGACAAATATTGAATACAAGAGATGAACTAGGGTTGGACTTGAGATGGTGCTGGTGAAGATGTTGATGAATATTTGTCCTCCCATGAAGGAGGAAGCATTTTTGATGACAATGGCTTCGATCTCCCCCTCCAGGAGAGGAATTCCCCGACCAGAATCTCTCTGCCGGATAGCAAAAGGGCATGTGCCCAGGGTTTCGCCTTGATACGGCGGCACTTCATTCCGAAAGTATGCTAATGATTTTTATAGGTCAAAACACACCATATATGAGAAAAGGGGGGTCGGGAGACCTATTGGGCCCCACGAGGCAACATGGCGAGGCTAGGGGTGGTTGCGCCCTCTTGGCTCTTGGCTAGCACGTGGCCCCCTCTTGTATATTTTAGGACAATAATTCTTATATATTCCATAAAAATTATGTGTGAAATTTCACGTCATTTGGAGTGCAATGAGTTTTCACACTTTTTCTTGTTTTTCAGGTCCAGTATCCCATCTTCCCACAGTTTCCCTCTTTGTGGTGTACCTTGCATATTCAGAGAGAAAATACAAAATAATTGTATCATTATGAGGAATAATGGACAAGAATAATATAAATACCAATAAGAATTCATGATGCACATGGACGTATCACGACACCGTTCACATCTTTCTTGTTCTTAAAGATCCATTTGGTTTGAATGACATTGTGATTCTCCTTGTGTTTTGGCACCAACCACCGCACTTATTTGCGCTTGAAGTTGTTGAATTCATCGTGCATGTATTCAAGAAACTCTGTGTCCTTGATACGTCTCCATTGTATCTACTTTTCCAAACTCTTTTGCCCTTGTTTTGGACTCTAATTTGCATGATTTGAATGGAACTAACCCGGACTAACGCTGTTTTCAGCAGAATTGCCATGGTGTTGTTTTTGCGCAGAAATAAAAGTTCTCGGAATGACATGGAAATTTACGAGGATTTTTTGTGGAATATATAAAAAATACTGGCGCAAGAATCAACCGGAGGTGTGGAGCGAGGAGCCCACAAGCCCAGGAGGCGCCCCCCTGGCCGCGCCTAGCAGGCTTTTGGGGCCCTCGGGGCTCCGCCGCCTCCAACTCCAGCTCTATTTAGTCCATTTCGTTCGGAAAAAATCAAGGAGGCGAGTTCATTGTGTTTTACGATACGGAGGCACCGCCACCACCTGTTCTTCCTATGGAGGGCAGATCTGGAGTCCGTTCTGGGCTCCGGAGAGGGGAGATCGTCGCCATCGTCATCACCAACCTTCCTTCATCGCCAATTCCATGATGCTCTTCACCGTTCGTGAGTAATCTCATCATAGGCTTGCTGGACGGTGATGGGTTGGATGAGATCTATCATGTAATCGAGTTAGTTTTGATGGGGATTGATCCCTAGTATCCACTATGTTCTGAGATTGATGTTGCTACTACTTTGCCATGCTTAATGCTTGTCACTAGGGCCCGAGTGCCATGATTTCAGATCTGAACCTATTATGTTCTCGTCAATATATGTGTGTTCTTGATCCTATCTTGCAAGTTGTAGTCACCTACTATGTGTTATGACCCGGCAACCCCGGAGTGAAAATAGCCGAAACCACTCCCGGAGATGACCGTAGTATGAGGAGTTCATGTATTCACTAAGTGCTAATGCGTTGTTCCGGTTCTCTATTAAAAGGAGAACCTTAATATCCCGTAGTTTCCATTAGGACCCCGCTGCCACGGGAGGGATGGACAATAGATGCCATGCAAGTTTTTTCATAAGCACGTATGACTATATACGGAATGCATGCCTACATTACATTGACGAACTGGAGCTAGTTACATATCTCTCCGTGTTATAATTGTTGCATGATGAATGTCATACGGCATAATTATCCATCACCGATCCAATGCCTACGAGTTTTTCCTACTAGTCCTTGCTACCGTTACTTTGTCGCTACTGCTGCCACTTCTGCTATTGTTACCGCTACTGTTGTCACTGCTGCTACTGTTACCGTTGCTACTATTGCTATCACTACTTTGCTACTGATACTTTGCTGCAGATACTAAGTCTTTCAGGTGTGGTTGAATTGACAACTCAACTGCTAATACTCGAGAATATTCTTTTGCTTCCCCTTGTGTCGAATCAACAAATTTGGGTTGAATACTCTACCCTCGAAAACTGTTGCGATCCCCTATACTTGTGGGTTATCAGTCCTCGAGCGCTTCTTGTACCTTTACGGGCTCAATGAAAGAAAAAATGCGTGATGTGCATAAAAGTTTGTTAACTGACTATGAGTGGTTACCCCTTTATTCAAGCTACCGTATACGTTCTCCAAAAGATGTTATTTGGGTTTAAGGTTGTCAGCTATCTTGGGCGCTCCTATTTCTAAAATCTCCTCCATGAAAGGTTGAGGAGCATCATCTTGATGATCTTGAGCACCGTCATGAGCTTGCTCTTGACCTTGAGTTTGATCTTTAGCTTTCTCGAGGGTGTGAACTTGATCTGGGCATCACTTGTTGTATCACCATCATCGTGAGGTTAATATTGTCCTTGATCTTGTTCACTTGGTTGAGGGACTTTACTTCGTTCTTCGAAATCCTGTGGGTCTTGCATTGGTGATGGTTCCAGTTGTGTGGAACACAGTCCTTCTCCTTCAGCCACAAGGGGTTACTCAATGGGTAGGAAGTGTCCCACACACATTCTTCTTATAACTTGGGGAGGAATTTCATCACTTATATCACAAAGACCACTTTGCTCCACTTGGGATCCATTATTTTCATCAAACTCCACGTTACACGACTCTTCAATGAGTCCATTGGAGTTCTTGAGGACATGGTAAGGGCGAGAGTTTGTAGCATAACCAACAAATATGCCCTCTTGAGCTCTAGGTTCAAATTTATACAAATGAACACCTTTCTTGAGAATGAAACACTTAAAACCAAACATCTGGAAGTACTTGAGGTTGATCTTGTTACCGGTAATGATTTCTAGGCAGTCATGTTGAAGCCTTTGCGGAGGTAGAGCCGATTAGATACATGACATGCGGTGTTTATGGCTTCGGCCCAAAAGTTTTACGAAGGTTTCAATTCCTCCATCATGGTCCTTGTTGCATCCAACAATGTTTGGTTCTTCCTTTACGCAACACAATTTTGTTGAGGGGTATATGGTGCGAAGTATTGATGCTTGATCCCCTCATCACTAAGAAATTCATTCAAGGTGTTGTTCTTGAACTCGATGCCATTGTCACTTCTAATCATCATTATCTTTTGCTCATGTTGTTGTTGAGCTTCAATGGCAAAGTCGATGACAGTTTGTTGGGTCTCGATCTTCCTCTTGAAAAAGTATACCCAACTATATCATGAGTAATCACCCACAATTACCAAGCAATACTTTCTTCCCCCAAGACTATCAAAAGATGGAGGGACAAAGAGATCCATGTGAAGGAGCTCCAATGTCCGCTTCGAGTAGATGGTAATCGTGGGTCGGCGAGTCATCTCATGTAGCTTTCCTTCGATACAAGCACTCCAAACACGATCTCTCGCAAAACTCACATTTGTTAGTCCACAGACATAATCCCTTTGAAGATACTTTGCAAAGATCTCATATTGACATGGGCTACGCAGTGATGCATGCTACGGCGACAGAAATCCTTCTGTTGCCTCTTGAGCTTGCGTCGGTTTTTCCCTTGAAGAGGAAATGGTGGTGCAGCACAGGAGCAGTAAGTATTTCCCTCAGTTTGAGAACCAAGGTATCAATCCAGTAGGAGAATCGCGCCAAGTCCAGAGTACCTGCGCAAACACAAAAGAGCTTGCACCCAACGCTATAAAGGGGTTGTCAATCCCTTCAAGATTGATTGTCTACATAGTTCTCGAACCCGCAGGGTCTGCACACTTAAGGTTCGACGTTGTTTTATGCGTATTTGAGTTATATGGTTGGTTACCGAATGTTGTTCGGAGTCCCGGATGAGATCATGGACGTCACGAGGTTTTCCGGAATGGCCCGGAAACGAAGATTGATATATAGGATGACCTCATTTGATTACCGGAAGGTTTTCGGAGTTACCGGGAATGTACCGGGAATGGCGAATGGGTTCCGAGAGTTCACCGGGGGGGCAACCCACCCCGGGAAAGCCCATAGGCCTTGAGGGTGGCACACCAGCCCTTAGTGGGCTGGTGGGACAGCCCAAAAGGGCCCTATGCGCCAAGAAGAGAAAATCAAGAGAAAAGAAGAAAAAAAGGAGGAGGTGGGAAGGAAGGGGGACTCCCTCCCACCAAACCAAGTCCAACTCGGTTTGGGGGGGGAGTCCTCCCCCCTTGGACTCAGCCGACCCCCTTGGGGCTCCTTGAGCCCCAAGGCAAGGTCCCCTCCCTCCCACCTATATATACGGAGGTTTTAGGGCTGATTTGAGACGACTTTTCCATGGCAGCCCGACCACATACCTCCACGGTTTTTCCTCTAGATCGCGTTTCTGCGGAGCTCGGGCGGAGCCCTGCTGAGACAAGGTCATCACCAACCTCCGGAGTGCCGTCACGCTGCTGGAGAACTCTTCTACCTCTCCGTCTTTCTTGCTGGATCAAGAAGGCCGAGATCATCGTCGAGCTGTACGTGTGTTGAACACGGAGGTGTCGTCCGTTCGGTACTAGATCGTGGGACTGATCGCGGGATTGTTCACGGGGCGGATCGAGGGACGTGAGGACGTTCCACTACATCAACCGCGTTCACTAACGCTTCTGCTGTATGATCTACAAGGGTACGTAGATCACTCATCCCCTCTCGTAGATGGACATCACCATGATAGGTCTTCGTGCGCGTAGGAAAATTTTTGTTTCCCATGCGACGTTCTCCAATAGCACTTCTCCCATTGCAAGAATCATAGATCAAGTTGGCCAAACAAAACCCACAACTCGAAGAGAATTACAAGGATATGAAATCATGCATAAGAGAGATCAGAAGAAACTCAAATAAGATTCATAGATATAAATCCACAATTCATCGGATCTCGACAAACACACCAAAAAAGAAGATTACATCGGATAGATCTCCATGAAGATCATGGAGAACTTTGTATTGAAGATCCAAGAGAGAGAAGAAGCCATCTAGCTACTAGCTATGGACCCAAAGGTCTATGGATCGGAGAGGTCATGGTGTTGATGAAGAAGCCCTCTGTATCCGAATCCCCCTCCGACAGGTCACCAGAACATGCCCCAGATGGGATCTTACGGAAACAGAAGCTTGCGGCGGCGGAAAAGTATTTTCGTGGATCTCTTCTTCATGTTTGGAATTTTTCTGAATTTATAGGCGGAAGAGGTAGGGCAGACGTGCCACAGGGGGCCCACAAGCCTGCTAGGCACGGCTGTTGGGGAACGTCGTATGGGAAACAAAATTTTCCTACGCTCATGCAATACCTATCATGGTGATGCTCATCTACGAGAGGAGATTTCCGATCTACGTACCCTTGTAGATCGCACAGCAGAAGCATTAAGAAACGCGGTTGATGTAGTGGAACGTCCTCACCTCCCTCGATCCGCCCCGCGAACCATCCCACGAACCGTCCCGCGATCCGTCCCACAAACCATCTCGCGATCCGTTGCACGAACCGTCTTGCGATCCATCTCACGATCCGTTCCGATCTAGTGCCGAACAGACGGCACCTCCGCGTTCAGCACACGTACAGCTCAACGATGATCTCGGCCTTCTTGATCCAGCAAGAGAGACGGAGAGGTAGATGAGTGGGATGATCAACTAAAGTCATGACTTCTCCAAACCCACTTTCAATATTATTGCAGACATCATATTCATCATGAGGCTTAAACAAATTTTCAAGATCATAAGAAAAATCATTACCCCAATCATGATCATTGCAACAAGTAGTGGACATAGCAAAACTAGCATCCCCAAGCTTAGGGTTTTGCATAATTTTAGCATGATTGACACTAATAGGATTTATAGTGAAACCATTCCAATCATGCTTTTCATTCAAGGAGCCCTCACGAATCACTTCATAAATTTCTTCATCATGATTTTCAGATTCACGCATCTCAAGCAAAACTCCATAGAGAAAGTGAAGTGCACTCAACTCACTAGCAATTGGATCAACATAATTGGATCTCTTAAAGAGATTAGCAAGTGGATGAGGATCCATGTCACTAGATTTTCAGCAAGCGAAGATGCAAGCATATTGAAGGCACATAGCACACAAGCGAACAGAAAGCAAGCGAAAGAAAAGGGCGAACGAAAAAGGCAAACGAAAAAAAGGCAAATATTTTTGTAAATTTTTGTTTTTCAGAAGTGGGGGATAGGAAAACGAGAGGCAAAAAAGAGTAAATGCAAGAGATGAGTTTGCGAAACTTATTTGGATGAGTTCTTGACTTGATGCTCCCCGGCAACGGCGCCAGAAATTGGCACATTGACGGGAGACTATTCTTGACTTGATCCTCCCCGGCAACGGCGCCAGAAATTCTTCTGCTACGGCGACAGAAATCCTTCTGTTGCCTCTTGAGCTTGCGTCGGTTTTTCCCTTGAATAGGAAAGGGTGGTGCAGCACAGGAGCAGTAAGTATTTCCCTCAGTTTGAGAACCAAGGTATCAATCCAGTAGGAGAATCGCGCCAAGTCCAGAGTACCTGCGCAAACACAAAAGAGCTTGCACCCAACGCTATAAAGGGGTTGTCAATCCCTTCAAGATTGATTGCAAAGTGAGATCTGAAGGCGGAAAGTGCAACAAAGTAAAATTGTAAGGTTGAAAATATGGTGTGAAGTAGACCCGGGGCCATAGTGTTCACTAGAGGCTTCTCTCAAAATAGCAAATAATACGGTGGGTGAACAAATTACTGTCGAGCAATTGATAGAACCGCGCAAAGTCATGACGATATCTAAGGCAATGATCATGCATATAGGCATCACGTCCGAGACAAGTAGATCGATACTTTCTGCATCTACTACTATTACTCCACACATCGACCGTTGTCCAGCATGCATCTAGTGTATTGAGTTCATGACGAACAGAGTAACGCTTTAAGCAAGATGACATGATGTAGAGGGATAAACTCAAACCAATGATGAAAACCCCATCTTTTTACCCTTGATGGCAACAGCACGA
The DNA here is from genome assembly GCF_904849725.1 of Hordeum vulgare subsp. vulgare. Classification (NCBI taxonomy): domain Eukaryota; kingdom Viridiplantae; phylum Streptophyta; class Magnoliopsida; order Poales; family Poaceae; genus Hordeum; species Hordeum vulgare. Next base: position 584,531,579 of record NC_058520.1, on the reverse strand, counting down.
TGCGTGCCTCGCTACCCCTTCTTTCACTTGGTGAGGTCACCACAGGGTATGAACCCAAAACCAAGCACTTCTCCCATTGCAAGAATCATAGATCAAGTTGGCCAAACAAAACCCACAACTGGAAGAGAATTACAAGGATATGACATCATGCATAAGAGAGATCAGAAGAAACTCAAATAAGATTCATAGATAATCTAATCATAAATCCACAATTCATCGGATCTCGACAAACACACCCCAAAAGAAGATTACATCGGATAGATCTCCATGAAGATCATGGAGAACTTTGTATTGAAGATCCAAGAGAGAGAAGAAGCCATCTAGCTACTAGCTGTGGACCCGAAGGTCTATGGTGAACTACTCACGCATCATCGGAGAGGTCATGGTGTTGATGAAGAAGCCCTCCGTATCCGAATCCCCCCTCCGGCAGGGCACCAGAACGTGCCCCAAATGGGATCTTGCAGAGAGAGAAGCTTCCGATGGCGGAAAAGTATTTTCGTGGATCTCCTCTTCAGTTTTTGAATTTTTCTGAATTTAAAGGCGGAAGAGGTAGGACAGACGTGCCACAGGGGGCCCACAAGCCTGCTAGGCGCGGGCCCCCCTGGCCGCGCCTAGGGGGCTTGTGGGGTCCCCTGCTGGCCCCTGCCTTGGTTCTCAAGTCTGGTGCGTATCTTCTGTTCCGGAAAAAATCTTTTCGGAAGTTTTATTCCGTTTGGACACCGTTTAAAATCCTCCTCTGAAAAGGGTCAAAAACACGAAAAAAAACAGGAACTCGCACTTGGCACTGAGTTAATAAGTTAGTCCCACAAAAGATATAAAAGGCATACAAAACATCCAAAGTTTGACAAGATAATAGCATGGAACCATCTAAAATTATAGATACGTTGGAGATGTATCAATGCCAAAGCCATCCTACATCCACTTTAGCCATTAGGCAAGTCGCGGTCTTATTGGGTCACTCCGAAAAGGTAACCACATAGAGACCGTTTTCAACATGACCAACAAAGGCTACTTTAAGTGTATTTCTCCACAAAAGGTCCACGGTGTCAACACCAAAGAAGGTACAAAAACCCATGAGTGAGAGTTGACAAACGGAAAGTAAATTTTATGCTAGGGTCTCAATAAGCATGACATTCTCAATGTACAATTCCGGAGAGATTACCACCTTGCCAAGACCCAATACCTTTGAACTTGTATCATCACCAAACTATACTTGAGTGACCAATGATGGATTAGAATGAACGTCCACCACCAAGTCCTTGCTTCTGGTCATATCATTTGTTGCTTCGCTATCAAGCAACCATGACACTCCTCCGTGAGCAAACTCCTATAAGGGATCAATGCTTGGATTTAGGTACCAATTCTTTAATGGGTCCTTTCATGTTAGTGACAAGGGTTTTAGGAACCCAAATATACCATTCAATGTACTCATAAGAAGAACCAACAAATTTGGCAAAAATATGCCCATCACTGGTGTGGCATAAAATATAAGAGGGGTTAAAGTCGTCAACTTTGTTTGAGGGAGTGGTTTTGCCCTTCTTTGCTTTGCCACCCACAATCTTATCCTTCTTCTTCTCTTGGGTACCCTCCCCGGCTTTGACAAAGATTTCCTTGAGCGAGGGAGTCTGTTTGGTCTTGACCTTCTTGTTCTTCTTAGACTTGGGTGCAAACCCAATTCCTTCCTTTGCAACTACTTCCTTTTGATTGCTCAAAAGGCCATTGAGGTTCTTCTCACCTTGGATGCACGTCACAAGGCCTTTCTCACATTTATCTTTAAACTTGGCATTATCCTCCACAAGACGCACATGCTCACAATAAGAGTTAGTAGCATTGTAATTATAAATTAACACGAAAGGAGGACACGTGGCTATTTCCTTAGTAAGTCGTACTTGGAGTTGATCGTGAGACTCTTTTAGAGAAGCATGAGCACTCTTCAAAGCCTTCTGAGACTTGTCAAGTGTGACAAACTCTCCATTGAGTCTATCATGGTCAACCCCAAGTGCAACCTTTTCGGATTGGAGCACACGAGTAAGAACAAGAGCATGATCGTGATCTTTTTGTAATTTAGCAAGATCATTATTGTGTGACTCCTCAAGAGTCAAACAAAGATCTTGCTCTTCCTCAAGAGCATTGTAAAGATCTCCTATCTCATCGGCATAGTCACGACTATGTCCCTGTAATTTAGAGATGGTATTTTCTTGAGACTCAGTGAGATCACTAGCCTCACCTAGTTGTTCCAAGAGAGCAACAAAATGCTTCTTGGTCTCACCCCTGCTTTTTCTCATGAATTTATCAAATTAACGTTCTGCAACTTTTACCTCCTCTTTTTCATATCCACTATCCCTAGAAGAAGGGGTAGTGGAAATGGTAGTTTTGATGTTGGAGGTTACCTTGTTGGATGCCTTGGCCATAAGGCACTTTGCAATGCGGTTCTCGTTGGGGGAGTCAAAGAGAGACACCATGGTTGAAGAGGAGGTTACAATGTCCACCGTGGCCATCGCCATTACTTCACCACTTGCATATTCATCAACACCATCAACGGAGAAGTACTCTTCTTGGGCCACCAACACATTTTTAGGCACCTTCTTGGGAGAGTTGTTCTTGTTGAGGAAGGACTTGGCTTTGTCTTTGCCAATGAGCTTGTGATGACCCACAAGTATAGGGGATCAATCGTATTCCTTTCGATAAGTAAGAGTGTCGAACCCAACGAGGAGCAGAAGGCTCTGATAAATGGATTTCGGCAAGGTAATAACTGCAAGCACTGAAATTAGCAGTAACAAGTGATTGTGTAGCGAGGTGAAACGTAGCAAGCAAAAAGCAACAAGTAACAAGTAGTAGCAACGATGCAGCAAGTGGCCCAATCCCTTTTGTAGCAAGGGACAAGCCTGAACAAAGTCTTATAGGAGGAAAAACGCTCCCGAGGACACACGGGAATTTCTGTCATGCTAGTTTCATCATGTTCATATGATTCGCGTTCATTACTTTGATAGTTTGATATGTGGGTGGACCGGTGCTTGGGTACTGCCCTTACTTGGAAAAGCATCCCACTTATGATTAACCTCTCTCGCAAGCATCCGCAACTAGAAAGGAAGAATTAAGACAAAGTCTAACCATAGCATTAATCTAGTGGATCCAAATCAGCCCCTCACGAAGCAACGCATAGACTGGGGTTTAAGCTTCTGTCACTCCAGCAACCCATCATCTACTTACTACTTCCCAATGCCTTCCTCTAGGCCCAAATATGGTGAAGTGTTATGTAGTCGACGTTCACATAACACCACTAGAGGAAAAGACAACATACAGCATATCAAAATACCGAACGAATATCAAATTCACATGACTATTATTAACATGAATTATCACATGTCCTCAGGAACAAAAGTAACTACTCACAAAACATAATCATAATCATGATCAGAGGTGTAATGAATAGCATCAAGGATCTGAACATAAACTCTTCCACCAAGTAATCCAACTAGCATCAACTACAAAGAGTAATCAACACTACTAGCAACCTTACAAGCACCAATCGGAGTTGCGAGACGAAGATTGGTTACAAGAGATGAACTAGGGATTGGAGAGGAGATGGTGCTGATGAAGATGTTGATGAAGATGCCTCCCCTCCGACGAGAGGAGTGTTGGTGATCACGATGCCGACGATTTTCCCCTTCGGGGGGGAAGTTTCCCCGGCAGGATCGTCCTATCGGAGCTCTAGATTGGATCTTCTCAAGTTCTGCCTCGTGGCGGCGGCGAAACCACGAAAAAGCTCCCGTATGATTTGTTCTGGACCAAAACCCTTCATATAACAAAAGAGGGGGGCTAGTGGGCCGTCAGGGAGCCCACAATCCCCCACTCCGCCACCAGGGGGTGGCGGTGGCAGGGCTTGTGGCGCCCTGGCCGCCCCCCTCCGGTACTTCTTTCGCCCAGTATTTTTTATATAATCCCAAAAAAATCCACGTAACTTCTCAGGGCATTTGGAGATGTGCACAATAGTGGACTAAGATTTGCTCCTTTTCTAGTCCAGAATTCCAGCTGCCTGAATTCTCCCCCTTCAAATAAACCTTGCAAAATAAGAGAGAAAAGACATAAATATGGTACCACAAGTAATATAATAGCCCATAAAGCAATAAATATCAGCATGAAAGCATGATGCAAAATGGACGTGTCAGCTTGCCACCATTATCTTCCCTCTTCGTATACGGACAATCCAACACAAAGTGACTCACATTGCCAAAATTATAACAAGTCCTCACAAGTTGCTTGCACTTGGAGAAGTTGGGCCTTGAGTTTCTCTTGTTGCCCCAAAATTGCCTTGATGCAAGAGCCATGTGCTCGCGGTAAGCATATTTGGTGTATTCGGGACAACCCTCCTCCTCCTCTTCTTCTTCTTCCTCCAATATAGCCTTGTCCTTAAAAGCTAGATTGGGTGTGGTTTTCCTTGGCCATTGGCCAAGAGCTAGAGTGTTGTCGGTGGTCTTGTTCAATTGTTCATGGCAATGAATTCATCCAACACATCGCTTGAGGACAAGGAGTGAAAGTACGGTCTTTGACGGATAACAGAGGACATGGCCTTGTTGAATGGCATGATGGCCTTGTGAAACTTATGCTTGATCCAATTGTCATATGTATACCTTCTCCCATAATCTTGAAGAGCGACTACAGGAGTTGTTACTCTCTGATAAAGCTCACGAGGGTCCTCATCATCAAGCATCACAAATTCATCGGCCTCATCAAGAACTACCTCAAAGTTGGATCGTCGAATACTTGAACTTCCGTTATACATGGAGATAATGTGTTCCCATCAATCCTTTGTACGACTGAAGGGATGCAAGTGAGCAAGATCTTAAATGGGACAACAAACTGAAGAATGAACAAGGTGGAGTGATTGAGTTGATTGTGGGCCTCTTCTCTTGGGGTAGGTTGCTTGGATCATGTGGGTAGTGCGCTTGCTCAATGATTCTCCAAAGTTGTGTTGACCTGTGATTTAAATGAGACTTGATACGAAAAACCCAATTAGCAAAATCATTCTTCACAAGTTTAGGACGATGATCAACGTTGATAATATGTGGTGGGTGGATCGGTCCTCCATAGACCACGGGAGGAGGAATCGAGGCAAAGGTATCCATCACGCTCTTTCCTTGAGGCAACTTATTATTATCACTACTAGCCCCCTCCTTGCCGGAGTTGGCATCCGAATCCAAGGTAGAGGGGTTAACCACTCATAACGGACTTGTAATGAAAGCTACAAAAGAAATAGAACATAGTTAAGCATCATAGAATTGTTAGCAAGAACTAATTTATACAACAACAAAAAACTGAGTTTCTACAAAAAAGAACTAAGTTTGTACAATAAAAAAAGACCTAAGCTTGTACAAAAAATAACTAAGTTTCTACAAAAAAACTAAGTTTACACAACAAAAGAGAACTAAGTTTGTACAACAAAAAAGAAATAAGTTTATACAACAGAAAAGAACTAATTTTATACAAAGAGAACTAAGTTCCTCCATCGAAAGTCATGTCATTTGATGCATAGGACAGGAATTTTTCCACTGAGGCCTCCTTTGGTTTAGAGGAATTTCACAGGAATTCCGTAGGATAGGATTCTTGTAGGAATTTTTCCTTTAGAGACATGCATTGGGCCTGCAATCCATTGCCATGTTTTTTCCCTATGAAATGTGAAGGATTGATTCCTATCCTATATATATAGGCTTAGTAATTTGCTAATGAGGAAATATACCTACTACCATTGGGCAACTAACCCTAACCATAAGCAAAATGAGAGAGGGAGGGGCGTTGGACTTACCGCGGAGGTGCTCGGGGGCGTCGGGCAGCGGCGGCAACAGCGGGTGGAGTCGGCGGCGATGCCGGGCAACGAGGATCGAAAGGAGGACGGGGTGGAGTTTGGATCAAGCGGAAGACGAAAGGATGGTAAGGGTTTTTTACTGAGTCGATCGGAAGCCTAGTGCTGGCGTGGGCCTATGGGCCTAACGTGCCACGCCTGGCCTAATTTGGCAACACCGGCACTAAGCAAATGGCTATGGCATGCGAATTTGGCTGTCGTCGGCACTATTTGAAAATATTAGTGTTAGCATTGGTTAGAAATGGCGCGCCACAAACAAGAGTTGTGGCTAGCCATTTCTCCACTAGTGAAGGTTGGAACAATATCCACAACTTAATTGGAGGCTCCTAACAATATCACGAAGCTTCACCACAATAGAATATGGCTTTGAGGTGACCTCTTCCGTCTACGGTGCTCAAACACCCAGGAGTAACAACATCCTCAAGGGGTTAGTGGAGTAATCAAATTTCTCTTGGTGAAAGTGTAGATCAAGGCCTTCTTTTATAAACCCCAGAGCATCAACAAGATTCGATGGCTAGGGAGAGAGATCGGGCTAGAATACACTTCGAAGCAACAATAGAGCTTTGGGTTGGGTAGAGTTGAGGTCTCTTGCAGAAGAAGACCCCCTTATATAGTGAAGGAAAATCTGACCGTTTTCTGCTCACAGGTCGTGTATAAGCGGTAGTACCGCTTGGATGAGTGGTACATCTGCTTACACGAAAGATCCTGGCTTCGCGTACAACTGACATAGTCAGGGGGTGGTGGTGCCGCCGGAGCGGTACTACCGCTCTTTGCCAGCGGTACTTCCGCTTGGCACTGTAGGAAGAGCGGACTTAGCGAAAACAGAGGAGGGCAGTACCATGCGCAGCGGTACTATCGATGTCTATTGTCGCTCTAATTTCGCTCGAGTGGAGAGTTTGGCAAGGGAGCAAAAAATAAGCGGTGGTAGGGCGAAAGTGGAGGGCGAAAGTACCGCCCGAGCGGCACTACCGCTTCACAAAGGCAAAGGCTCCAAAAGATCATATAAGCGGAAGAGTCCATTGCACCGCATAACAATAGTACCGCTGGGGCGGTACTGCTGCTCTCGAGCATGGAACTTCCGCTTAGATGATTCTGAGGAGACTTAAGTGAGATCAGAAGCTCCAAAGTGCCGGGAAAGGAAAGGGGTGCAAATGTGTACGTGTTAATTTCATCCAACCTTTCCAAATACGGACCCCTTCTTGATAGAATGGGTTTTCCTACGACTCGAGTCCACCAACACTAATCGATAGAAAATAACCGTCCTCTCTTTTAACCACTAAGGAGAAGAAAACCATCTTGTGCCACCTGATAATCTCTGAAAGCTTAATGCACACAGTTAATACTTAAATGGCATTGTCATCAAATACAAAAACTACTGGAAAATTATGCTCTTACATGGGCGACTATGCTAGTTAGCTTGGGATGACTTGGCTTAGAAGTGGGATGCATCCAGGCCGAATGTTTTTTTGTATATATGGGTCGTGAAAACTCCCCACACCCTAGGCAATATCCTAGGCTGCCTGGCCCAGCTCCGCCCATGAAGCCTTTCATCGAAGATCTTAGTAGGGAGGTCCTAATCGGCATTTTAGGTACCATTTTCAGGTTCGGGCGCCTACAACGCGTCCTCCATGGGCTTTTTAAGCGCAACACGGGAATATATATGGAAAAAGATTATCTTCTACCGGCTGATCGTACGCGGCCGTCCATCGGCTCCACGGCCGTTCGATCATTTTCCTGCAACTCACGTCTTGTTTCAAGATAGGTATTCCTGATACTGGATATAAGTATCGGTGTTTCGGGGTTCGTTTAGCTGTGAGGGCAAGCGACTAGATTTGGATTTTTTTTCCTGCAACATCCTCCTTGTTGCAAGAAAAAATTCTGCAACATTAGTTATGTTGCAGAACACTTTCGGTAACACCAATATAAAGTTGAAAATAAAATCTACAACATTAGCTTTGTTGTAGAAAAATTCCTGCAACAATATCTATGTTGCAAAAGTTCCGCAACACGGTCCCTGTTGCAAACATCCGAACACAACATTATGCTTGTTTGCAAAAGTTGTCTGCTCAATCTGTTGATCACCCCGTATTAAATCTTTATGACAGAAAAAATTCTATAGCCGTCTGCAGCTCTATCGAGGCCGAAACAGAGCGATTGTTTCTGCAACTGATTTGTTGTTTCAGGAATTAATGTGTTGAGGGAGATGATCGAGTCACGTGTGAGGACTTAGATCGGATGGCTGTGGACGACTGCGCGCGGAAATCCAGCGGTTATCGTGACGGTGGATGTTTATTATACATCTACCGATGGATGCATAGCACTCCCCAATATATATACGGTTGCGAAACAGCCACACCAAAAATTTGCACAATGGGGAACCGATCTCACGCCACATGACCTTGTCGCTACATGCTTAACCACTAGACCATCAGAATGCTAGTGAACAAAAGCAACGCGAATTGTATTAGAACTAATTTAGCCGCCCTATTTATTACTCAGCCATTTACTATATCTCTTAGATTTTTGGGTTATTTGTAAACAATTTGGAAAATATAATTTCTTTAATGAAAAACAGTTCGTTAAATTTCAAAAAAAAATCATAAATTTTTGAAACAAGATCATCATATTTGGAAAAAATCATTGGATTTGAAAACATTTCACCGGTTTTGAAGAAAAATTCATCGAATACAAAAACAATTCATTAATTTTGAAAAAATAATTCATCGATTTTGAAAAAAGTTCATTCCACTTGAAAAAGTTCTTCGGTTTTGAAAATAAGTTCATTAGATTCGAAAAAAGTTCACCAATTTTAAAGAAAATTTCATCATATTTGAAAAAAGTTCATCTATTTTGAAAAGTAAATCATCAATTTTGAAAAAAATGTCTTTCGATTTGAAAAGGTTTATTGATTTTGAAAAAAAAGTTCATTAGTTTGTATTTAAAAAGCAAAGTTCATCTGTTTGGAAGAAAAGTTCACGAACTAAAAAATCGCGCATTTTAGGAGAAAATAAAAGGAAAAGGAAAAGTTTTAAAAACAAAGGCAGCATTGATCCTCGCCGAGCAGTTGCAGCCAACAAAATCATGCTCGCACCAAAGAAATAGCCAGTCATCCAAGTAGACTGAAGCACCCCTGCGCTGCGCGACCTCGGCTTGGTCAAGTTTCAAACCCCATGTTTCCTCATCTCCATTCCTCTCCCTCGCTCCTGTTCCTGTAGTCCGTGAAGTTCCTTCTCTGAATAATCGAATGACACGGCTCGGCTTTCCAGACAGCACAAGATCGGGACATGAAGGATGAGCAGCTAGGGTAGTTACCTGCAGACTAAACGCTCTGCGTCCTGACAGCTGCACACACACGGCGCCCACATTGGCCGCTGCCGTTTCGTGTCAAAGTTAATGGCATCTCAATGATGCAACCGCGGAAAGCAAGTTCAGGCTGAGGCATGCGGCTGCAGATGAGGTTCATCTCAGATTGATGGCTAGTTAACAGATGCGGCTTAATTCGGCAGCATGATCTGTCCGCGAGGCACTGGAGGCCGCGGGTCGGACAGTCTATCGGCTCTCGGCTCGCGAATGACGAGAAGGCACGGCTCAGGGGAGAAGGATTCAGATAAGGAGAAAAGGAGGGAGAATCACATCATCATAATAATCATCATCGTCGTCGATCCAGATATCTAATCATTCCATGGCGGACGCCGGCGGGCTGCCACCGCCATCATACCCGCCGCGTGACTGGCGACACGAGGGATCGGATCGGTGTGGCCTGCACCTATGGCCTCCTTCTTCCCCGATCACCTCACGGCCGGTCGCTTTCCCGTGAGCCGGCAGGCGGTTCGCCGTTCACGTCGTCGATGTGCACCGACGGACGGCAACGCCTCGGCTTTCCCTGACAGCACAGCGCAGCAGTAGGCGACGTTGTCTCCACTCTCCTGTGTGTGTGTGGTTAAGCAAGCGGCTGCTTTGGCTTTATCGCCACCAACCTCGAGCATGGTACGGCTGCCACAGATATCACCAGCTAGCGTTGCGTGCTTGAGAGATCATGACAGCTCAAAGGATTTTCTGCACTTCATTTTGTTCCATTCTAGTAGCATGCATGATGTTGAGGTAACAATGGTGAATTCCTAGACAGGATGAGGCGAGGGATATATCTAATCTGATTAGAACCTAGTGGGGGAGTGCTCCTACTCCTACTAATAGTTTTGGTAGGCAGCTCAATGGAGTAGCTAGCTAGCTAGACCCGCCTTTCATTGCCACTGTTAGCTAGTAATAACGTGCAGTGACTGGGATTTGGTGTGTTGACATCTGGTCTCATCGGTCGATATGATTAAGCGGCGAAGATTCAGGGAGGCATTTATGGACCGGTCGAGCCACCAATGATTTACCGACCATCATGTTAATTAATTTAGTCGTGTCTAGTACATGTAGCGTCTACTCTCTTTAGGCTGATCATAGTAAAGAGTAACATGTCTTTAGTATCATGCATATGTTATTATTGTATGATACTACCTTTATAGTGCATAGTATCATAAACTAGTATGTAGTACCATAGGTGATCTCATTTATTGACATGCATGACACATAGTAACATAACATTTAACATGTTACGGTATCTACCTATGTTACTCTAATCCTCTCTCTCTTCTTTAATTACTTGTCACATCACCATGTTTGCTAGTCCCAAGATTATGTTACTAGCTATAATACCCCCACTATGGTCAGGCTTAGAGAGAGAATCCCGTGGCCTAGAAACACTCTTAATTCACTGTCGACACCTATATCGTCCAGGCTGCCCAATTCTAGCCCTAGCACTGTAGTACATTGTGATCTGCTTTTGTTTCCTCATGTAGTCATGCTTGGTTTGACACAAATGAGGAGGTAGGACGGCACCTCAAATTAGATGTTAGTAAGAAGCCATTTCCTATTTCTCTTTGCTTAAGCATGTATGTATGATGGATTAGCGATCACACATGTTTTACTTTTGGGCACTGTTGAATTTTCACAGCATCTGAGATGTCTTCACCGCACACAGTTCAACACTAGGGCGTGCGATAAGAGGGCTTAACAACACGATTATGTAGTAGGGAATATCTAGACAGATAATAAGCTGCCCTAGTGTTGATCAGCCTATGTGTTGTACTTATGAATGTGACTACTCCTAGAAAAGTGCCCCATTTAACGATCCCGACTGCCTCCACCCTACCCCCACCCCCATGGCCACAGGGATCAATTGATCTCCCTTCATGGTGGCTCCCCAACAACAAGGATGACGATGAACCATTCGTTGCCGCTGGCTAATGCCTTGTGGCCACCAACCAAGTGGGGGTTGGGGGAGACGATCGTGGCTCTCGACATTCTACCGCCATGGTGGTTGATCAACAACAATGGGGGTATAAGCTACAAATGCCATCAAGATGATAGTCGCGACATTGGCTCCTGCCCTTTGGCAGGCGACCCTTTGTGCGTTGTCATTCTTCCTGATCTTTAGGGTCATAAGTTGATGGCGTGTTGGAGGTGGACGGGCGACAAGTAGTGATCTAGAGTTTTTTTTCTTGACCAAACATGTAGTGGCCTCGAAGCTATCTTTATGAAACGATGGAGGCATTACAACTGATAAGCGTGGTGAGATGTGGAGAAGACGAAAACTATGACCGTTCGATGATCTGCTCCAAGAATGGTGACACGTGTGAACTTTGCGGTTCTGCTTAGAGGTGTCACTGTCGTCTTCTTCCCACCTTGAACCTGAGTGAAAAGCAACCATAGGTTCGACTCGTTGGACCCGATTATAGCGGGGCTCCGCGACATAAGCTTACTCGAGACATTGTCTTTGGGCACAAGGGACCATAATAGTATTTCACATCATCATTTGCATATGGCAATAGGGTGTGGTGTTTGTGGTGACATCACCGAACGCGGCTGAGAGCATGGTTAATGATAGAGTATGTTGTTGGCTCTATCTCGTTGCCATGTCATTTATAGTCAACTTAATGGACTCTTACGGCTAGTTCTTTTGGCGACATAATTGGCGGCTTAAAAATACGCCGCCTCCTTTCTAGTTTTACTATAAGCCGACTCCTTCAATCATTGTGGTTTCCTAATTAGTTATTTAAAAGCCTACAGAAATATAGGAAGCGGCTTATTTTTTAAACTGTGAAAGGTAGCTTACGTTTTTCAAGCCATCCAAAAGCACTGGCCCTTAATTATGTAATAGCTAGCCTTAGATATATACGATGTTATTCATACTTGCCCTGGTAATAGTGTCCACTATAAATCTACAGCCCAGTCTTGTTCGCCTTCTTCTCTCTCTCCTCTAAGTCATCAAAAATCAGATGTGGCAACACCTAGAGAGCTTGTTTCTATCTGTTGGCTTGTTCAGATATAGTTGGTGCAAACCAGGGCAACAAAACTCCTGTTTGAAAAAAGAGAGATCTAAACTCCAGGAAAAGTACAAAATGGTTGAACATAAACGCGCCCTCGGTTCTCCGCGTCAAGAACGGCTTATTATCCATTTTAGATTAGCAGTCTCTTAGCAGTATCAGTTAATCCAATGTGCAGCATATGCCTAGTATTTTTCGGTGGCACCGTGAGAACAACTTGACAAAGCAAGCGACAAATTAAACGATGTACCAAAGTCCAAAGACTAAGCATAACGATAGCAATGGTAATATTCTCTGCTACTGTGCATAGTAAGAATAAATGTAAGCAGCAATTGCTTAGTAGTACTAGCTAGTAGCTAGCAGCAGTTCTCTTAAAAGAAATTGAAAGGACGATCGAGCTTAGTAGCTAACTAAGTGATGGATTAGTCATCGGTCGCTAGGTTGATTCGCTAGCCTAATCAAGAGATCGACACTGATCCCAGGCACTTGTTAAGTAGCTATTTTGTCTAGCACATTGACAGAAAGTCTCCAAGAGAAATCATAAGCTACATGCATGCGTAGTTTTCCTTCTCTTTCTCTATCACGTCACGGTCGCGTGGACGTTATCGAACAACCGAGGCCGGGCGCTGGCACGGAGTCGTTGGGGCTAGCATATGTACGTAGTACCTGATCGACCACGATGTACGCTGTCTAGTGTCTACAAGAGAACCCGTGTATAGGTGCAACCAGTTATATTTTCAAACTTCAAATCCCAAGCACAAGAGTAGTAGATTAAAGAGGCCGATGCACTGCATATGCACTCTCACTAATGGGGACAGGGCCTATAGCCCCGGCCCGTAAGGGGCTTTAGTCCCGGTTTACCAACCGGGGCTAAAGGGGCGGGACTAAAGGCCTAACCTTTAGTCCCGGCTCTGTTCCAAGCCGGGAAAAAATGTGCTCCACGTGGGCGCCTCGGAGCGTCCTCAACGGCAGGCCCTTTAGTCCCGGGACTAAAGAGTTTCTGCAGATTTTGTTTATTTTTGGGTTTTATGGTTTTAAGGTTTAGGTGTTCGGGAGATTAACGTGATGCCTCGTTTGATGTTCGGGAATTAGTTTTCATATAATTCTAAATAGAAATAATTATGCATATATATATAAGATTAACTTATCTTACAAGCGAGCATATATATAGAATTATATGGAGATCTGAATTATCGGGACTAGAGCCCGTCTATTCGATTACATGGACCAACATCAGTAATGGCTCCTAGCTACATTAAATCGTCCTTTGTCATCTATAGCTTCCGTCCTCAGAAAGGTCGCAAGCTCCTCTGCAACAGCAATCGCGCGTTGCTCTGGTAGGGACTTCTCCCTCATGGCCGTGTACTATATAAGAAGAGGAGATGAATATGAATATCAATCATGATAACAAAGAATGACGGGTAAAAATAGAGGTGTGAATGTTCATTGCTTACGTCGTATCTGTGATCCTTGTGCTCAGAGGTAAACGTGCGAATGCTCTCGCAAACATAGTATCCGCATAGATGCGTCCCCCGTGGCTGCTGGTCGCACTTTACGAGAATAGAATATATATAATCAAAATAATAATCTAGCATCATAAATGTATTGAAAATAGAAGTATATCATACTACTACTTACCTGAGCCGCTCTAAAGGTCAGCTTCTCAGGCTCGATACCGGGAGTCACGCAGTTGAACCGCTTCCAAACCCTGCCCGACAAGGAAAATGATTTGCTAAGTTTTTCATTAATTCATATATCAGAAAATCATCGAAAGAGACCGATAGAGCGCAAGAATGATTGAAATTACCCTTGGAGCATGTCCTGCAGGCTTTGGAACTGTTCCAAGGGTCTCGATAATGGGTCGAAGGCATCAACTCTTCCCTTATCAATTTGAATGTCCAACAGAATCTAATGGAAGCTGCACATATATATATATATATATATATATATATATATATATATATATATATATATATATATATATATATATATATATATATATATATACAGTAACTTATCAATTACACTTATAAGTGAATGGACACAACAGAGTAAAGACCCTCACCTGAAGTTGTATGGAAACAGTATGTGGTCACAGAAATTTTGATCTGTTAGAAACCTTAGAAGGTTTTCCTCCGTCTCCTTGGGTTTATCAGTTAGCGTCGCTATATGTATTTTATCTGGGTCAATAAACCCAATATTTTGGATGTTCCTATTTTTACAATCCAGAATCTTCATTCTGCATAATAGAGTACAAGTTATATGTAGACAATGAATTGAAATAACTAAACAAGTTATATGTAGACAACGAATTGAAAAACTTACAGACAATAGCAACTCATAAGCGATTTGTCGAGGGCGTCGGCATTGTACATCTGGAAGAGTTCATCAAAGTCGATATGGATTTCTTCGAGGCGGCCGTAGTACTCCCGTGGGACACTCACCACGATCATCGTTCTCCCATTCTTTGATTCACTTAAGTACCATGTATGCAAGTAACGCATATTTGTTGGGAGATCATCTTTGCTGACCAAAGGCGCTCCCATGACAAACTGTGGCTTAGGGGCTACCACAGCCTTGGGTAACCTGTCGTCTTGGGAAGCCGGAACGTCTTCAACCGGGATACCCCATTCATCCGCCCACTTCTTTGCTAATTCCAAATCTTGCCCCTGCACCAGAGGGGGGACATTCTCGGATAACACCCTGAGGGGTGGGATCGACTGTTTGGCCTGTTGTCCAAGCTGAGGAACGTCTGATCTTTTTTTGCTTGTAGTTGAACTTGATTTGCTCCCACTTGCACTTGCACGTGATCTGCTTTTTTTCACTTCCTTCTGCAATGTAAGTGTATAGTCATCGGGCTTATGGTGTAAGTCATACTATGATGGAAGGTTCGTGAAGTATTTTGCAAATGCTATTTGCTTCTCGGTGTATTCCGGGCGGGGCTCGGGTTCCTTCTTTTTCATCTGCGCATCATGATGTTCCTTTGCTATCCTCGCGTTTTCCTCGGCGGTACGATCATAAGGTCTGATAGGAAGATTAGCATGAGGTACCTTTGGGAGGGACGACAGTTTGCGCTTTGGGGAGCTCCGTCGCTTAGAAATCATCGGCGGAGCGTTCTTGCTGGCACGCTTCCGCTTAGTATCCGGAGCGGGCGGCGGCGGAGACGGACGACCCAAGTCCGGCGGCGGTGATCGAGATGGACTCGTGTTGTGCTAGCCGTCGTCATGTGGAGGGCTTGGAGGTGATGGAGGTGTAGGTGACCTGCGACGACTCGGAGGCGGTGTTGTCCTTGGGGCCGAGCCTGGAAGCTTGATGTAGTTCTTGTCCCATAGGATGACTCCACACAGTACTTCTCCGAGTGTCCTCTCATCTTCGGGTCCAGCTATGTCGAGCTCCATATCATGAAACCCCGCCATGATTTCATCCACCCCGACTTTAGCAAAGCCAGCTGGAATCTCACGGCCATGCCAGCGTGCATCAGGGCCAGAAGGTAAAGCTTGTCCGACGGCCACCTTCATGGATATGTTCTTGAATTTCTGATGGAGTTCACATGATGTTGACTCCTTGATTCCATCCACGGGGTAGCCGGGACCGCCCTCTATCATTCTTCGTGCATCATCGGGCGGGGCCTCAGATTCAGCCATGCTGCTTTTCCGCTTAGATGGGGCGCCGGTAATATCGAGTGCAGGATCTTCCTGGCGCGCTACTCCTCTAAGCTCATCAATCTGCTTGTGTTGCTCGTTAATCCTAGCAAGCAACTGGTTGAACTTGTCATTCTCCTCATCCTGCTGTCGCTTCTTTGCTCTCGCTCGGCTTCTGTAAGTGTCTTGGTCTCTGGCAAACCCAAGCCACCACGGGTAAGAAGGACCGAAGCCTCGCGTTCGTCCTCCATGTTCGTCATTGCCGAGGACCAGTGTGAGCAAATCTTTCTCTCTATCTGCAGTGAACTGTCTTTTTCCCTCCTTAATTTCTTTCACTATCTTTTTCCAATTCTCCCTGGGTATCCTAGGACCATCACTGCAGATGAGGTCCCCTGTTTCTTCGTCGTACGAACCACCATGCGCAAGGAACCAATTTCTTGCTCTCAATTCCCACTCATCACGGAGTGGTTCAGGTATGATGCCTTTAGCTAGCAGATCTTGCTCTTTCTTATCCCACTTTGGGATGGCAGTCTCATAGCCCCGTGGCCCCAGCTTGTGGTGATATTTCTTCTTGTCGGCATTTTTCTTGTTCTTTTCTCATAATGCATGGGCATCTTCTGACTCCTTGTACTCTTGAAATGTCTTCCAGTGATTCGCCTGCTTGGCTAGATACCCCTCGAATACTAGCACTTTCTTTGTCTTCAGATAGTTTTTCCATATCTTCTTCTTCCAGCTACGGAACAGTTCGACCATCTTCTTTAGAGTCCACTGCTTGACTTTGGCCCTCAGTTTGTCTGCGGCGTCTTCATTCTCACATTCTGGCAGGTTGAAATGTGACATGAGATCATTCCAAAGATTATCTTTGTACCTTTCGGCGACATAGTCACTATCGGCTGCCCCTTTGTGCTTGTTCCACTCCTGAACGCTGATCGGGACGTGATCCCTAACGAGAACTCCGCATTGCTTCTTGAATGTGTCAGCAGCATTCTTAGGAAGCTTGGGTTCGCCCGTAGGCAATATCACCTCAAAGGTGTAATGCGTCTGTGCATCCAACTTTCTAGTCGGGCCTCGTTTCGTAGCTTTGCTCGATGTGGAGGCCTAAGAGGGAGAAACATTCGTCAAATGAATGTATATGTATACAATATAGAGTTATCTCCAATATTTTTCACATATTACAAGTGATTGTCGAACTTCATATGTATACCTCGCCGGACTTTTTTATATCTCCACCGGCTTCTCCATCAGTGGAGCTATCACCTTCTCCATCATTGGACCTATCCCCTGCCCCATCGGCTTCATCTTCGTGTCGGTCGACCTCCATTCCATATCCGGAGGGGTTTAGATATGACGACGGAGATTCAGCTAGTTCAACGTCGGGGCTGTCTTTGATTATATCTTCGAGAAGTTCTTCCTCTTCGAGGTTCCTGATATGTGGATCCATAGTTCTGCAAAAAACGGACATTTGATTAACTAATAAACTAACAAACAATATAAGAGGGGTTGGAAACTTCGAAGTGTCGTTTTATATAGGAGGACCTTTAGTCCCGGGTCTTGGCTAGAACCTAAACTCTAAAATATGTCTAACGGATTCTCTTAACCTTTAAGGATTTAACAAAATGGCGACATTCTAGTGTTGGAAATATGCCCTAGAGGCAATAATAATATGGTTATTCTCATATTTCCTTGTTCATGATAACCGTCTATTGTTCATGCTATAATTGTATTAAAAGGAAACAGTAATACATGTGTGAATAAATAGATCACAATGTGTCCTTAGCAAGCCTCTAGTTGGCTAGCTCGTTAGTCAATAGATGATCATGGTTTCCTGATCATGGGCATTAGATGTCATTGATAACGGGATCACATCATTGGGAGAATGATGTGATGGACAAGACCCAATCCTAAGCCTAGCACTAGATCGTATTGTTCGTATGCTAATGCTTTTCTAATGTCAAGTATATTTTCCTTCGACCGTGAGATTGTGCAACTCCCGGATACCGTAGGAGTGCTTTGGGTGTATCAAACGTCACAACGTAACTGGGTGACTATAAAGGTGCACTACGGGTACCTCCGAAAGTGTCTGTTGGGTTGGTACGAATCGAGATCGGGATTTGTCACTCCGTGTGACGGAGAGGTATCTCTGGGCCCACTCGGTAGAACATCATCATGAGCTCAATGTGACTAAGGAGTTAGTCACACGATTACGTGCTACGGAACGAGTAAAGAGACTTACCGGTAACGAGATTGAACAAGGTATAGGTATACCAACGATCGAATCTCGGGCAAGTTCTATATCGACAGACAAAGGGAATCGTATACGGGATTGATTGAATCCTTGACATCGTGGTTCATCTGATGAGATCATCGTGGAGCAAGTGGGAGCCACCATGGGTATCCAGAACCCGCTGATGGTTATTGGCCAGAGAGGTGTCTCGGTCATGTCTGCCTGTCTCCCGAACCCGTAGGGTCTACACACTTAAGGTTCGATGACGCTAGGGGTATAGGGAATTGTTATACGAGGTTACCGAAAGATGTTCGGAGTCCCGGATGAGATCCCGGACGTCACGAGGAGCTCCGGAATGGTCCGGAGGTAAAGATTGATATATAGGACGGATGGTTTCGGATACCGGAAGTGTTTCGGGCATCACCGGTAATGTACCGGGACCACCGGGACCACCGGAGGTGGCCCCTGGGGACCACCGAAGGGGGGCAACGACCCCGGGAGGTAAGGTGGGCCAAGTGGGGGTGGGACCAGCCCCTAGGTGGGCTGGTGCGCCTCCCCACTCAGCCCAATGCGCAGGGGAGAGAAAAGGGGGGGCAAACCCTAAGCGAGGTGGGCCTAAGGCCCACCAGTTGGTGCACCACCCCCTCCTGCCCCCTCTGGCCGCCGCACCTCCCATCTGGGGGGGCTGCCGCACCCCCTAGGGTGGGAACCCTAGGGGTGGCACCCCTCTCCCCTCCCCCTATATATAGTGGGCACTTTTGGCCATTGGGGATCAGACTTTTCCCTCTCCCTCGGCGCAGCCGTGCTCTTCTTTCTCCTCCTCTCTGCTGGTGCTTGGCGAAGTCCTGCCGGGAGACCTCGTATCTCCATCGACACCACGCCGTCGTGATGCTGGAGTTCTTCCCCAAACTCTCCCTCCTCCTTGCTGGATCAAGGTGCAGGAGACGTCACCGGGCTGCACGTGTGTTGAACGCGGAGGTGTCGTAGTTCGGCACTAGATCGGAATCGCTGTGAGTACGACTCCATCAACCGCGTTCTAGCAACGCTTCCGCTAAGCGATCTTCAAAGGTATGAAGATGCTCTTACCCCTCTCTCTTTGCTGGTCTCTCCATAGGAAGATTTGAATATGCGTAGGAAAATTTTGAATTTATGCTACGTTACCCAACAGTGGCATCCGAGCCAGGCTTTCTATGCGTAGATTCTATGCACGAGTAGAACACAAAAGTTGTGGGCGATGATTTGTCAATTTGCTTGCCGCTACTAGTCTTATTCTTTTCCGGCGGTATTGTGGGATGAAGCGTCCCGGACCGACTTTACACGTATGCTTACGTGAGACTGGTTCCACCGACAGACATGCACACCGTGCATAAAGGTGGCTAGCGGGTGTCTGTCTCTCCTACTCTAGTCGGATTGGATTTGATGAAAAGGGTCCTTATGAAGGGTAAATAGCTTTGGCATATCATCGTTGTGGTTGTCACGTAGGTAAGAAGGCGTTCTTGCTAGAAACCCAAATCAGCCACGTAAAACTTGCAACAACAATTAGAGGACGTCTAACTTGTTTTTGCGGGGTTTGATATGTGATGTGATATGGCCAAAGTTGTGATGTTGCATGTATGATGTATGAGATGATCATGTTATTGTAATAGGTTTCACGACTTGCATGTCGATGAGTATGACAACCGGCAGGAGCCATAGGAGTTGTCTTAATTTATTGTATGAGATGCAACGCCATGTGCTTACTACTTTTACTTCATTGCTAACGGTTAGCTATAATAGTAGTGATAGTAGTAGTTGGCGTGACGACTTCACGGAGACACGATGATGGAGATCATGGTGTCACGCCGGTGACGATGATGATCATGTGATGCCTGAAGATGGCGATCGAAAGAGCAAAGATGATAATGGCCATATCATGTCACTATATGATTGCATTGTGATGTTTATCATGTTTTACATCTTATTGCTTAGAACGACGGTAGCATAATAAGATGATCCCTCTTAAAATTTCGAGAACGTATTCCCCTAAGTGTGCACCGTTGCGAAGGTTCGTTGTCTCGAAGCACCACATGATGATCGGGTGTGATAGATTCTAACGTTCGCATACAACGGGTGTAAGCCAGATTTACACACACGAAACACCTAGGTTGACTCGACGAGCTTAGCATGTACAGACATGACCTCGAATACAAGAGACCGAAAGGTCGAACATGAGTCGTATGGTTGAATACGATCAGCATGGAGTTGCTCACCATGGTGACTAGTCCGTCTCACGTGATGATCGGACACGGGTTAGTCAACATGGATCATGTATCACTTAGATGACTAGAGGGATGTCGATTTAAGTGGGAGTTCATGCTTAATTTGATTAAATGAACTTAATTGTCATGAACTTAGTCTAAAAAGTTGTCTTTATAAATATTGTAGATGTCCAACGTCAACCTCAATTTCAACGCATTCCTAGAGAAAAACAAGCTGAAAGATGATGGTAGCAACTATGCGGACTGGGTTCGCAACTTGAAGCTCATCCTTGAAGCACCTAAAAAGGCTTATGTCCTTGATGTGCCGCTAGGTGACCCTCCCGCTCCCGCAGCAGCCCAGGACATTCTGAACGTCTGGCAAACGCGGAGTGATGACTACTCTCTGGTTAGGTGTGGCATGTTATACAGTTTAGAAACGGGGCTCCAAATGCGTTTTGAGCAACACGAGGCATATGAGATGTTCCAGGAGCTGAAGCTAGTTTTTCAAGCTCATGCCCGTGTCGATAGATATGAAGTCTCCGGCAAGTTCTTTAGCTGTAAGATGGAGGAGAACAGTTCTGTCAGTGAGCACATACTCAAAATGTCTGGGTTACATGGTCGTCTGACTTCACTTGGAGTCGAACTTCTGGATGATGCTATAATTGACAGAATCCTCCAGTCTCTCCCACCAAGCTACAAAGGCTTTGTGCTTAACTACAACATGCAAGGGATGGAGAAGACCATTCCCGAGTTGTACTCGATGCTCAAGTCTGCAGAAGTAGAAATCAAGAAAGAGCATCAAGTGTTGATGGTCAGCAAGACCACTAGTTTCAAGAAAGGCAAGGGTAAGAAGAACTTCAAGAAAGACGGCAAAGTTGTTGCCGCGCCCGGTAAGTCAGATGTCGGGAAGAAGAAAAAGAACGGACCCAAGCCTGAGACTGAGTGCTTCTATTGCAAGGGAATGGGTCACTGGAAGCGAAACTGCCCCAAGTACTTAGCGGACAAGAAGGCCGACAACGTTAAAGGTATATGTGATATACATGTTATTGATGTGTACCTTACCAGCGCTCGTAGTAGCTCCTGGGTATTTGATACCGGTGATGTTGCTCACATTTGCAACTCAAAGCAGGAACTACGGAATAAGCGGAGACTGGCCAAGGACGAGGTGACGATGCGCGTCGGGAATGGTTCAAAGGTCGATGTGATCCCCGTCGGCACCCTACCTCTACATCTACCATCGGGATTAGTTTTAAACCTTAATAATTGTTATTTAGTACCAGCTTTAAGCATGAACATTGTATCAGGGTCTTGCTTAATGCGAGACGGCTACTCATTTAAGTCAGAGAATAATGGTTGTTCTATTTATATGAGTGATATGTTTTATGGTCATGCTCCACTGGTGAATGGTTTATTCTTGATGAATCTCGATCGTGATGTTACACATCTTCATACTGTGAGTACCAAAAGATGTAAAGTTGATAATGATAGTCCCACATACTTGTGGCACTGCCGCCTTGGTCATATCGGCGTTAAGCGCATGAAGAAGCTCCATACTGATGGACTATTAGAGTCTCTTGACTTTGAATCATTTGACACATGCGAACCGTGCCTCATGGGCAAGATGACTAAGACTCCATTCTCAGGAATAATGGAGAGAGCAACCGACTTATTGGAAATAATACATACTGATGTGTGTGGTCCAATGAACGTTGAAGCTCGCGGTGGTTATCGTTATGTTCTCACTCTCACCGATGATTTGAGTAGGTATGGGTATATCTACTTGATGAAGCACAAACCTGAGACGTTTGAAAAGTTCAAGGAATTTCAGAGTGAGGTTGAGAATCAATGTGACAGAAAAATTAAATGTCTACGATCTGATCGTGGAGGAGAATATTTGAGTCACGAGTTTGGCACACACCTAAGGAAGTGTGGAATCGTTTCACAACTGACGCCGCCTGGCACACCGCAACGCAACGGAGTGTCTGAACGTCGTAATCGCACTTTATTAGATATGGTACGATCTATGATGTCTCTTACCGACTTACCGCTATCATTTTGGGGATACGCATTAGAAACTGCAGGATTCACTTTAAATAGGGCACCGTCTAAATCCGTTGAGACGACACCGTATGAACTATGGTTTGGCAAGAAACCTAAGTTGTCGTTTCTTAAAGTTTGGGGCTGCGATGCTTATGTGAAGAAACTTCAACCAGAAAAGCTCGAACCCAAAGCGGAGAAATGTGTATTCATAGGATACCCTAAGGAAACTATTGGGTATACCTTCTATCTTAGATCCGAAGGTAAAACCTTTGTTGCCAAGAACGGATCCTTTCTAGAGAAAGAGTTTCTCTCGAAAGAAGTAAGTGGGAGGAAGGTAGAACTTGATGAGGTAATTACACCCCCTCTCGAACAGGATACTAGCGCAGCGCGGGAAGTTGTTCCTGTGGCGCCTACACCGACTGAAGAGGAAGTTAATGATGATGATCATGAAGCTTCGGATCAAGTTACTACTGAACTATGAAGGTCCACAAGGGCACGCTCCGCACCAGAGTGGTACGGCAACCCTGTGATGGAAATCATGTTGTTAGACAACGGTGAACCTTCGAACTATGAAGAAGCGATGGCGGGCCCGGATTCCAACAAATGGCTTGAGGCTATGAAATCCGAGATAGGATCCATGTATGAGAACAAAGTATGGACTTTGGTGGACTTGCCCGATGACCGGCGAGCCATAGAAAATAAATGGATCTTCAAGAAGAAGACTGATGCAAACGGTAATGTAACCGTTTACAAAGATCGACTTGTCGCAAAGGGTTTTCGACAAATTCAAGGAGTTGACTACGAAGAGACTTTCTCTCCCATAGCGAAGCTGAAATCAGTCCGAATCATGTTAGCGATTGCCGCCTTTTATGATTATGAAATTTGGCAAATGGACGTCAAAACAGCGTTCCTTAACGGGAACCTTAAGGAAGAGTTGTATATGATGCAACCAGAAGGTTTTGTCGGCCCTAAGGGTGCTAACAAAGTGTGCAAGCTCCAGCGCTCCATCTATGGGCTGGTGCAAGCATCTCGGAGTTGGAACATTCGCTTTAATGAGGTGATTAAAGCGTTTGGGTTCATACAGGTTTACGGAGAAGCCTGTCTGTACAAGAAAGTGAGTGGGAGCTCTGTAGCTTTCCTCATACTGTATGTGGATGACATATTATTGATGGGAAATAATATAGAGATGTTGGAGAGCATAAAGGCCTATTTGAACAAGATTTTTTCAATGAAGGACCTTGGAGAAGCTGCATACATATTAGGCATCAAGATCTATAGAGATAGATCGAGACGCCTCATAGGTCTTTCGCAAAGTACATACCTTGACAAGATATTGAAGAAGTTCAATATGGAAAACTCAAAGAAAGGGTTCTTGCCAGTTTTGCAAGGTATGAGATTGAGTAAGACTCAGTCGCCGACCACAGCAGCAGATAGAGAGAAGATGAGTTATGTCCCCTACGCTTCAGCCGTGGGCTCTCTAATGTATGCCATGTTGTGTACGATACCTGATATAAACCTTGCCATAAGTTTGGTAGGGAGGTACCAAAGTGATCCAGGTATGGAACACTGGACAGCGGTCAAGAATATCCTTAAGTACCTGAAAAGGACTAAGGAAATGTTTCTCGTTTATGGAGGTGACGAAGAGCTCGTCGTAAAGGGTTACGTCGACGCTAGCTTCGACACAGATCCGGATGACTCTAAGTCACAGACCGGATACATATATGTGTTGAATGGTGGGGCAGTGAGCTGGTGCAGCAGCAAGCAAGAAGTCGTGGCAGCATCTACATGTGAACCGGAGTACATAGCTGCTTCAGAAGCCGCTCATGAAGGAATTTGGATGAAGGAGCTCATCACCGACCTTGGAGTGGTTCCAAGCGCGTCGGGTCCTATGACACTCTTCTGTGATAACACTGGAGCCATTGCCATAGCCAAGGAGCCCAGGTTTCACCGGAAGACAAAGCACATCAAACGCCGCTACAACTCCATCCAGGACCATGTCCAGAGTGGAGTGATAGATATTTGTAAAGTACACACGGATCTGAATATTGCAGACCCGTTGACTAAACCTCTTCCACGAGCAAAACATGATCAATACCATAATGCTATGGGTGTTCGATACATCACAATGTAACTAGATTATTGGCTCTAGTGCAGGTGGGAGACTGTTGGAAATATGCCCTAGAGCCAATAATAATATGGTTATTATCATATTTCCTTGTTCATGATAATCGTCTATTGTTCATGCTATAATTGTATTAAAAGGAAACAGTAATACATGTGTGAATAAATAGATCACAATGTGTCCCTAGCAAGCCTCTAGTTGGCTAGCTTGTTAGTCAATAGATGATCATGGTTTCCTGATCATGGGCATTAGATGTCATTGATAACGGGATCACATCATTGGGAGAATGATGTGATGGACAAGACCCAATCCTAAGCCTAGCACTAGATCGTATTGTTCGTATGCTAATGCTTTTCTAATGTCAAGTATCTTTTCCTTCGACCATGAGATTGTGCAACTCCCGGATACCGTAGGAGTGCTTTGGGTGTATCAAACATCACAACGTAACTGGGTGACTATAAAGGTGCACTACGGGTACCTCCGAAAGTGTCTGTTGGGTTGGTACGAATCGAGATCGGGATTTGTCACTCCGTGTGATGGAGAGGTATCTCTGGGCCCACTCGGTAGAACATCATCATGAGCTCAATGTGACTAAGGAGTTAGTCACACGATTACGTGCTACGGAACGAGTAAAGAGACTTACCGGTAACGAGATTGAACAAGGTATAGGTATACCGACGACCGAATCTCGGGCAAGTTCTATACCGACAGACAAAGGGAATCGTATACGGGATTGATTGAATCCTTGACATCGTGGTTCATCCGATGAGATCATCGTGGAGCAAGTGGGAGCCACCATGGATATCCAGACCCCGCTGCTGGTTATTGGCCAGAGAGGTGTCTCGGTCATGTCTGCCTGTCTCCCGAACCCGTATGGTCTACACACTTAAGGTTCGATGACGCTAGGGTTATAGGGAATTGTTATACGAGGTTACCGAAAGATGTTCGGAGTCCCGGATGAGATCCCGGACGTCACGAGGAGCTCCGGAATGGTCCGGAGGTAAAGATTGATATATAGGACGGATTGTTTCGGATACCGGAAGTGTTTCGGGCATCACCGGTAATGTACCGGGACTACCGGGACCACCGGAGGTGGCCCCTGGGGACCACCGAAGGGGGCAACGACCCCGGGAGGTAAGGTGGGCCAAGTGGGGGTGGGAACCAGCCCCTAGGTGGGCTGGTGCGCCTCCCCACTCAGCCCAATGCGCAGGGGAGAGAAAAGGGGGGGCAAACCCTAAGGCCCACCATTTGGTGCGCCAGCCCCTCCTCGCCCCTCTATCCGCCGCACCTCCCATCTGGGGGGGCTGCCGCACCCCCTAGGGTGGGAACCCTAGGGGTGGCACCCCTCGCCCCTCCCCCTATATATAGTGGCCACTTTTGGCCATTGGGGATCAGACTTTTCCCTCTCCCTCGGCGCAGCCCTGCTCTTCTTTCTCCTCCTCTCTGCCGGTGCTTGGCGAAGTCCTGCCGGGAGACCTCGTCTCTCCATCGACACCATGCCGTCGTGCTGCTGGAGTTCTTCCCCAACCTCTCCCTCCTCCTTGTTGGATCAAGGTGCGGGAGACGTCACCGGGCTGCACGTGTGTTGAACGCGGAGGTGCTGTAGTTCGGCACTAGATCGGAATCGCTGCGAGTACGACTCCATCAACCGCGTTCTAGCAACGCTTCCGCTAAGCGATCTTCAAAGGTACGAAGATGCTCTTACCCCTCTCTCGTTGCTAGTATCTCCGTAGGAAGATCTGAATATGCGTAGGAAAATTTTGAATTTATGCTACGTTACCCAACATCTAGATATGTAGAAAATGATCATATTTTTCCTGATCTCATCTACCCTTCTATATGTCACATTGTCTAGTGTCAAAGGACTTTGTTGAACTTCGTACCAAAAAAGAATTATTCTATCAGGAACTCCGTTCCAAAACAACTTTAGTCCCGGGTCGTGGCTCCACCCGGGACTCCTAGATTTCTGCATAGTATTCAAAGTAGGAGTACTTTTCCAATTTGAGCATTCAATAAGCAAAACCAACTCGTAAAATAAAGTAGTATTCAAATTAGCATGCATTCAATTATAAGCAAAACTACATCATCTCTTTTGTCCGTACATCGTCGAATATTATCACTAATACTCCTCGAATACTATCATACATATAGCATCACTGAAACAGCTAGAACCGTAGCGCCCGATGGGTATCGTCGCGGGCGGTGGACACCCAAAGAGAAGGAACCATCACAAGATCATAGCTCCAGTGAGATCCCTGAAGAACCTGCCAGGTATGCTCGAACCTGCCCTCCAACGCAACCATGTAGCGACGGACGTGCTCATCCTCATCGCTGACACGGTGACGTACCACCTCCGCGGTGTCCGGAAGCCTCGGCACCGCACTGGCCCACGCGACCGCCACCAAACAAGGATCGGGTCAACAACGGGCTGGCTCCTCACCAACCTACGCCCCCCGGAAGGTAGCACCTCCCAATACCAGCCGGGCGGAGCCCAGTCCCGGACATGGCCCCTCTGATCAAGCAGGTGTCCTCCGCCGAGTCGACGACGAGGATGCGGGATAGGCGTCGTAAAATGAACTAAAAAAATAAACTAGTTCTATTAATTTTCTTGCTAAAAATAAACTAATTGTATATATAGTAAAATAAACTATTAACACTTAAGCATATACAATAGCAAAATTAAGCAATAATCTTAGAAACACTAATTAAGCATCTATATACGTAGAAATGTCTTCTTCTTCTTCTTCTTCTTCTTCTTTCTTATTTTCTTCTCGGCTTCTTCTTCAACTTCTCTTCTTCTATTTCTCTTCTTCTACTTCTCCTCTTCTTCTATTTTTCCTCTTCTTCTCCTCTCATCCTCTTCTTATTCTCCTTTTTCTTCTTTTCGTCTCCTCCTCTTCTTATTTTCCTTTTTCCTAATCTTATTTTCTTATTTTTGTTCATCTTTCTTCTTCTTGTAACCCTAACCTAATTTTAAATATTACTAACCCTAATAATCTAGCACAAACCTAATAACAATAGGAATTAAATGACAAAAAAATCTTTTCTTCTCCTTTTTCTTCTTTTCTTCTCCTTTTTCTTCTTTTCTTCTCATTTTTCTTCTTTTCTTCCCTTTTTCTTCTTTTCTTCTCCTTTTTCTTATTTTCTTCTCCTTTTTCTTCTTTTCTTCTATTTTTTCTTCTTTTCTTCTCCTTTTTCTTCTTTTCTTCCCTTTTTCTTCTTTTCTTCTCCTTTTTCTTATTTTCTTCTCCTTTTTCTTCTTTTCTTCTCATTTTTCTTCTTTTCTTATCCTTTTTCTTCTTTTCTTCTACCGGCCGGAGTGTTGGGGAGGAGGGGCGGGGGGCTTACCGGCTGGAGTGGGAGGGGAGGGCGTCGACGACAACGAGGAGGATGGCACACGGCGGCGAGGAGGACGGCGGCGGCGAGGAGGACGACGGCGACGGCGAGGAGGACGGCAAGCGACGGCGAGGAGGACGGCGGGCAGCCTGGCGGCGTCGAGTTCGTCGGTGCCGCACCGAGCAGGAGAGTCCGAGGAAGAAGAATGAAATGGCGATTTGGGTTGGAAATTTCCAACTCCCGCTTATATAGTAGGATCTTTGGTCCCGGTTCGGGGCTCGAACCGGGACTAAAGACACCCTTTAGTCCCGGGTGGAGCCACGACCCGGGACTAAAGGCCCTTTTTCGGCAGACCAAAAGGCGGGAAGCAGGGGCCTTTAGTCCCGGGTCGGGGCTCGAGCCGGGACTAAAGACACCCTTTAGTCCCGGGTGGAGCCACGACCCGGGATTAAAGGCCCGTGCTCGGCACGCGGCAGGCGAGGGGCTTTAGTCCCGGGTCGTGGCTCCACCCGGGACTAAAGCCCCTCCGCTGGCTGCACTATAAGTTTAGTCCCACATCGTCCAGCGAGGGGGACTAACACTAGTTTATAAGCCCCGTCGCAGCACCTCCATCGAGCTCCTCTCTAAAGCAGGCTTACGAGCCTAAACTAACTGTAAATTTAAAAATTGAAACTATATTTGAAATTATGGAGAAAATTAAACCTGAATTCAAAATGAGGTCACTTTGAATTTAGGTTTAATTTTCTCTATAAATTCTCATATAGTTTCAATTTTTTTCTATTTTCAAAATTAACTATTTGTTATTTTCAATTAAAATATATGTTTATTAAAATTCTTTTTGCATATTTGAGAATTTGACAAAACTATGATAATGAAAAGTGTTTGAAATTGAATAAATAATTCAAAACTATTTTCTATTTTCAAAATTAATTATTTTGAGTATCCAAACTATTAACTATTTTGTTATTTTCAATTAAAAACTATGTTTATTAAAATTCTTTTTGCAAATTTGAGAATTAGACAAAACTATGATAATGAAAAGTGTTTGAAATTGAATAAATAATTCAAAACTATTTTCTATTTTCAAAATTAATTATTTTGACTATCCAAACTATTAACTATTTTGTTATTTTCAATTAAAAACTATGTTTATTAAAATTCTTTTAGCATATTTGAGAATTTGACAAAACTATGATAATGAAAAGTGTTTGAAATTGAAAAAATAATTCAAAACTATTTTCTATTTTCAAAATTAATTATTTTGACTATCCAAACTATTAACTATTTTGTTATTTTCAATTAAAAACTATGTTTATCAAAATTCTTTTTGCATATTTGAGAATCTGACAAAACTATGATAATGAAAAGTGTTTGAAATTGAATAAATAATTCAAAACTATTTTCTATTTTCAAAATTAGTTATTTTGACTATCCAAACTATTAACTATTTTGTTATTTTCAATTAAAAACTATGTTTATTAAAATTCTTTTTGCATATTTGAGAATTCGACAAAACTATGATAATGAACTCCATACTTTTTGTGTGTTCAAAATGCACCATTCAAAGGCACATCACAAAATTTCAACAATTTCTGACTTCATTTGGTATTCTTCGTGCATTTACTTATTTTTTTTGAGCTAGTTGACCCTGAAATTGAAAAGCACTACAAATGAACTCTGAAAATGTTGAAAGTTGGCATGCTATCATCATTTCACCCACATCGCATGTGTTAAAATGTTGAGAGGGCTACGACAAAAACTCGATGCACTTCGTGTACAAAACGGACAATCTCTCTCGAAGTATCAGGGTTTCGAACGAGAACTCATCTCTTACAAAGGGATTTCATTTTTTTTAACTTATTTGAACTCCATACTTTTTGTGTGTTCAAAATGCACCGTTCAAAGGCACATCAAAAAATTTCAACAATTTCTGACTTCATTTGGTATTCTTCGTGCATTTACTTTTTTTTAGCTAGTTGACCCTGAAATTGAAAAGCACTACAAATGAACTCTCAAAATGTTGAAAGTTGGCATGCTATCATAATTTCACCCACATAGCATGTGTTAAAAAGTTGAGAGGGCTACGACAAAAACTGGATGCACTTCGTGTACAAAACGGACAATCTCTCTCGAAGTATTAGGGTTTCGAACGAGAACTCATCTCTTACAAAGGGATTTCATTTTTTTGAACTTATTTGAACTCCATACTTTTTGTGTGTTCAAAATGCCCCATTCAAAGGCACATCACAAAATTTCAACAATTTCTGACTTCATTTGGTATTCTTCGTGCATTTACTTATTTTTTTGAGCTAGTTGACCCTCAAATTGAAAAGCACTACAAATGAACTCTGAAAATGTTGAAAGTTGGCATGCTATCATCATTTCACCCACATATAATGTGTTAAAAAGTTGAGAGGGCTACGACAAAAACTGGATGCACTTCGTGTACAAAACGGACAATCTCTCTCGAAGTATCACGGTTTCGAACGAGAACTCATCTTTTACAAAGGGATTTCATTTTTTTGAACTTATTTGAACTCCGTACTTTTTGTGTGTTCAAAATGCACCATTCAAAGGCACATCACAAAATTTCAACAATTTCTGACTTCATTTGGTATTCTTCGTGCATTTACTTATTTTTTTGAGTTAGTTGACCCTGAAATTGAAAAGCACTACAAATGAACTCTGAAAATGTTGAAAGTTGGCATGCTATCATCATTTCACCCACATAGCATGTGTTAAAAAGTTGACAGGGCTACGACAAAAACTGGATGCACTTCGTGTACAAAACGGACAATCTCTCTCGAAGTATCAGAGTTTCGAACGAGAACTCATCTCTTACAAAGGGGTTTCATTTTTTTGAACTTATTTGAACTCCATACTTTTTGTGTGTTCAAAATGCACCATTCAAAGGCACATAACAAAATTTCAACAATTTCTGACTTCATTTGGTATTCTTCGTGCATTTACTTTTTTTTTGAGCTAGTTGACCCTGAAATTGAAAAGCACTACAAATGAACTCTGAAAATGTTGAAAGTTGGCATGCTATCATAATTTCACCCACATAGCATGTGTTAAAAAGTTGAGAGGGCTACGACAAAAACTGGATGCACTTCGTGTACAAAACGGACAATCTCTCTCGAAGTATCACGGTTTCGAACGAGAACTCATCTCTTACAAAGGGATTTCATTTTTTTGAACTTATTTGAACTCCATAATTTTTGTGTGTTCAAAATGAACCATTCAAAGTCACATCACAAAATTTCAACAATTTCTGACTTCATTTGGTATTCTTCGTGCATTTACTTTTTTTTTTGAGCTAGTTGACCCTGAAATTGAAAAGCACTACAAATGAACTCTGAAAATGTTGAAAGTTGGCATGCTATCATCATTTCACCCACATAGCATGTGTTAAAAAGTTGAGAGGGCTACGACAAAAACTGGATGCACTTCGTGAACAAAACGGACAATCTCTCTCGAAGTATCAGGGTTTCGAACGAGAACTCATCTCTTACAAAGGGATTTCATTTTTTTGAACTTATTTGAACTCCATACTTTTTGTGTGTTCAAAATGCCCCATTAAAAGGCACATCACATAATTTCAACAATTTCTGACTTCATTTGGTATTCTTCGTGCATTTACTTATGTTTTTTGAGCTAGTTGACCCTGAAATTGAAAAGCACTACAAATGAACTCTGAAAATGTTGAAAGTTGGCATGCTATCATCATTTCACCCACATAGCATGTGTTAAAAAGTTGAGAGGGCTACGACAAAAACTGGATGCACTTCGTGTATAAAACGGACAATCTCTCTCGAAGTATCAGGGTTTCGAACGAGAACTCATCTCTTACAAAGGGATTTCATCTTTTTGAAATTATTTGAACTCCATACTTTTTGTGTGTTCAAAATGCACCATTCAAAGGCACATCACAAAATTTCAACAATTTCTGACTTCATATGGTATTCTTCGTGCATTTACTTATTTTTTTTTAGCTAGTTTACCCTGAAATTGAAAAGCACTACAAATGCACTCTGAAAATGTTGAAAGTTGGCATGCTATCATCATTTCACCCACATAGCATGTGTTAAAAAGTTGAGAGGGCTACGACATTATTACATTATTGCACCAATATTCCTATCTATTATTTATGTTTTCTTCTGGGTCGTAGCCATGGAGAATCTTCATCATTCAGTAGGATGCTTGGGTCAGTTTTCACTTTTAAGGGCAGAATTTCATGAAACTTATTATAATCTACTGACATGTATGTCTTGTCATCTACTCCCACGATGTTTCTTTACCCTGAAATAACTATGTGGCGTTTTGGCTCATCGGACGATATCTTCTTTTGGTGATTTCTTTTTCTCGTTTTTGTAGACATGTCCTTCACATAGAAAACCTGAGCGACATCATTGGCTAGGACAAATGGTTCGTCCATGTACGCAAGATTGTTGAGAGTCACTGTTGTCATGTCGTACTTTTGGTCTACAACTACCCCGCCTCCTATCAGCTTCACCCATTTGCACCGAAACAAAGGGATCTGAAAAGTAGGTCCATAGTCAAGTTCCCATATCTCCTCTATGTATCCGTAATATGTTTCCAAACAGTGCCCATTCTCGTCTATTGCATCAAAGCGGACACCACTATTTTGGTTGGTGCTCTTTTTATCTTGGGCAACCGTGTAAAATGTATTCCCATTTATCTCATACCCTTGGAAAGTACATATAGTCGAAGATGGTGGCCAGGCCAAACAGTACAGCTGATCTCCAACGGTGTCGTCATTCATGAGATGTGTCTGCAACCAACTACCGAAAGTCTTCTCGTGTTCCCCTTTAATCCAAGAGTCAGCCTTCCCCGGGTTTTCGGAGCGTAGAATATTCTTGTGTCTCACGATATACGGAGCAACCACGGTGGAATTGTGTAGAACTGTGTAGTGTGCTTGAGAGAAAGAATGCACGTCCATACATACTTTTGCTTTCCTTCCTAGTGTGCCTTTTCCTGTCAGCCTACCCTCATACCGAGATTCAGGAACACCAATCGGCTTAAGGTTAGGAAGAAAGTCCACACAAAACTCAATGACATCCTTTGTTCCATAGCCCTTGGAGATGCTTCCTTCTGGCCTAGCACGGTTACGAACATATTTCTTTAAGACCCCCATGAACCTCTCGAAGGGGAACATATTGTGTAGAAACACAGGACCGAGAATTCTAATCTCTTCGACTAGGTGAACTAGGAGGTGTGTCATTATATTGAAGAAGGATGGCGGGAAAAACAACTCAAAGTTGACCAGACATTGGACCACATCAATCTGTAACCCTGATAGACTTTCTCGATCGATTACCTTCTGAGAAATTGCATTGAGGAATGCACATACCTTCACAATTGCCAGGCGAACATTTTCCGGTAGAATTCCCCTCAATGCAACCGGAAGCAATTGCGTCATAAGCACGTGGCAGTCATGAGACTTTAGGTTTTGGAATTTTTTGTCTTTCATATTTACGATTCCCTTTATATTCGACGAGAAGCCAGTTGGGACCTTGATATTGAAAAGGACTTCAAAGAAGATTTCCTTCTCTTCCTTAGTAAGAGCGTAGCTGGCACGCCCTTGAAACTGCCCTGGATGCATGCCATCTCTTCCTTTATGACGTTCCTGGTGCTCCTGTGCTTACGGTGTATCTTTTGACTTCCCATACAAGCCCAGGAAGCCTAGAATATTCACGCACAGATTCTTCGTCAGGTGCATCACGTCGATTGCCGAGCGGACCTCATGGACTTCCCAGTAGGGTAGCTCCCAAAATATAGATTTCTTCTTCCACATGGGTACACGCTTATCAGGGCCGTTAGGAACAGGTTGGCTGCCAGGACCCTTTCCAAAGATTACTTTTAAATCTTTGACCATATCAAATACTTCAGCACCAGTACGGATGACAGGCTTCCCCCAGGGTTCTGCCTTGCCATTGAAATGCTTGCCTTTTTCTTTAAGGGATGCTTGGGCGGAAGAAAGCGACGATTGTACGGGTACACATTCTTCCTACATTTGTCCAGATATATACTTTCTGTCTGATCCAAACAGTGCGTGCATGCATTGTATCCCAGTTTGACTGTCCTGAAATGTTACTAAGAGCAGGCCAATCATTGATGGTTACGAAAAGCAACGCTCGAAGGTCAAATTCCTCTTGTTTGTGCTCGTCCCACACACGTATACCTGGTCCGGCCCACAGCTGTAAAAGTTCATCAACTAATGGCCTTAGGTACACATCAATATCGTTGCCGGGTTGCTTTGGACCTTGGATAAGCACTGGCATCATAATGAACTTCTACTTCATGCACAACCAAGGAGGAAGGTTGTAGATACATAGAGTAACGGGCCAGGTGCTATGACTGCAACTCTGCTCCCCAAAAGGATTCATGCCATCTGTACTCAGACCTAACCATAAGTTCCTTGCGTCAGCTGCAAATCTTGGGAACTCTCTCTCGATTTTTCTCCACTACCGACCATCAGCGGTGTGCCTCAACTTATCGTCTTTCATACGATCTTCCATGTGCCATCGCAACAACTTCGAATGATCTTTATTTCTGAACAGACGTTTCAACCGTGGTATTATAGGAGCATACCACATCACCTTGGCAGGAACCCTCTTCCTGGGTGGCTCGCCCTCAATATCACCAGGGTCATCTTTTCTGATCTTATACCACAATGCAGTGCATACCGGGCATTTATCCATATTCTCGTACTTCTCACCGCGGTAGAGGATGCAGTCATTAGGGCATGCATGTATCTTCTACACGTCTAATCCTAGAGGGCAGACAAGCTTCTTTGCTTCGTACGTGCTGGCGGGCAATTCGTTCTTTCTTGGAAGCATCTTCTTCATTAGTACCAGCAACTTTTCGAATGACGAGTCAGTCACACCGGTCTCTGCCTTCCACTTCAGCAATTCCAGTGTGCTACCCAGCTTCTTCTGGCCATCGTCACAAGTTGGGTACAACAATTTTTTGTGGTCCTGTAACATCTGCTCGAACTGCAACCTCTCCTTTTCTGTGTCGCAACCTCGCCGTGCATCAGAAATGACCCGGCCAAGATCATCAGCGGGCTCATCTGGTTCCCGTTCTTCATCCTGATCTTCTTCTTCATTGTCTTCATTGCGGTATCAGCATACTCAGGGAACATAGATCGGTAGTTGTCATCATCGTTCTCTTCTTCTTCATCGTCGTCTTCCATCATAACCCCTCTTTCTCCGTGCTTGGTCCAAACATTATAGCCCGACATAAAACCAGACCGAAGCAGGTGGCTCTGAATGACTCTTGAGGAAGTGTAATCCTTCTCATTCCGACATTCAACACATGGACAAAACATATAGCCACCACCATGCTTGTTCGCATCGGCTGCATCTCGAAAAGAATGCACGCCTTCTCTGTAAGCGGCTGTGCGTCGATCACCGTACATCCATGGATGGCTCATCTTCGTTATACGACAGTATATCAAATACAATCACGATCCTAAAAATTAGTACCGCACGGTCTAAACGAGGAAATATAGTTGCTAACCTTTTAGAATAAGTAGAAATAAAGAGGAAGAGGTTTAAGCGTGGCTCGGGCATCTCATATCGTAGTTGTGTTCGGTGAACTGAAGCGGCATCGCTCTAACACACATTTCAACAAACACCTCTAGTGCATAAAAAAATGGAGAGCTAGCACACACCCACACTCTTCCATCCAAGAAAAATGCAAGGAAGAGGGGAGAGGGGGGCTGTGCTATATATAGGCACAGGACTTTAGTCCCGGTTTGAGCTCAAACCGGGACTAAAGGTGGCGCACATGCGGGCTGCACACCGCGTAGCCCTTTAGTCCCGGTTTGAGACACAAACCGGGACTAAAGGCTCCTTATGGGCCGGGACCAAAGCCTCGTGGGCGGCATTGCGATTTGGGGCAACGTGGCCGGGTCTTTAGTCCCGGCCCAGAGGGAGGCCGGGACTAAAGGGTCCAGGCCAAAGGCCCGTTTTCCACTAGTGTCTTTCCTTCTTCCTATGTATTTCATTTTTTCATCATCAAAAGAAGCTCCGAAACGAGGATAAAAACCGACCTCTGCATCGACCGTATACATAAAATCATATATTATTAATTATGTCGATCACTGGACAAATCAACTTAATATGGTACCCCGCAGAAAAAGACCTTAATATGGTAATAAAAAAACCGATGCTAGCTATTCAAATCGGGCTATCGAAAGGAGTACTCACTCTCTTTTAATTTGTTAGGTCCATCTAAAAAAACAGAACTTTCAGGTTGTGATGCCACTTGGATTGGAAATGGTAACAATATTAATTACAGTTACACCATTAATTTCAGTCTGATTTTGGTCCTTAATGTGATAAGGGAGATGGGTGATCATACATGATGCATTAATATGTGGTCAAGTACTTGATTATTTCTCCTAGTTACAATGACTTTTAAATGGTCTAATAAACTAAAAATAGGGGAGTAGTTCAGAAAAATGAACAAAAAAGGGAGGGGCACATGGTGGTTTATTGTATTTTAAACATCAATAATGAAATGCAGGAATTTCTCTCATGATAGGAGTTGAGCCCTGCTTGCCAAGGTTAGGGATGAGAAACTAGGATTCGGGCCCTCACAAGATATGAATCGATGTCAATGGAGATATGTCCTTGGAGCCTATCCTATACCAAAACAAAATCATTGTTTCAAAATATATAGTTACAGACACAATTCATAAATTATTTTCACATGTATCCAAATTATATATTAATCAACATTATTGACATTCCACTAACATTTCACTCAAATTTCAATTATTTTATACATGTTTCAAAATCAGCCATATTTCAAACAATCGTGAAACTTGTATTTCGACTTTTTTAAATTATTTGGATTTTTCAAGTCATTAAGTTTTAAGATTTTGTGAAACTTTCATTTTAAAATTCAGCGATATATTAATTTTGGTATTCACCAATACTTTTTAAGAATATATGGTATATCCATTAAATTCAAAGAATTATCAATTATCTCACCAATCTCAAAGCTAGAATCAATGGTGCATCCACGCTTCTCGGACATGAATCGTGTCCTCTTGATCTGATGGCGCAACATGAACACACATCCGCCGAAAGAACCATCCACAACCGCAATATCAAGCTCACAAGGTAGTCATGGCTAGGGTTTGTTCTGACACGTGATCTTCAGAAGGATAATATAACCCGAACAAAGTCCTAACAGCAATTCTAGCAGACCCCGCATCCTGCCCCGACCCGTAAAATAACCGTCAAAGTGCGGGTCGGGGCGGAAAAACCTACCTGATCAAACCCAACATCCCGCCCCGGCCCGCAAATATTTTTGCGGGGCGCGGCAAAAATTCCCCCAATCTCTAGTTTCACAGGCCGGGAGGCCGACCCGAGCTCAGCCTCTATCCGCAGCAAGATTTGGCGGGGGAGACATTTTCGCGCAGCCTTTCCCGCTTCCCCCACCCGCCGCCACCATTGCCTCGCCACCGAACCCTCCGATGCATCCTCCGTGGCCGTCCCTTGCCGCCATGGACGCCTCCTTCATGCCCTCCGTCACCGTCGAGGTCGCACATGCTCCTTCCCCGGATCTCGTCGCCGACCATGTTGGCCCCGCCGTCGCCGGCCATGTTGGCCCCGCCGTCGCTCATGCTAGCGCCACGCCTTCCCCGGCTCTCGTCGCCGGCCATGTTGGCCCCGCCTGCGCCGTGCCGGGCGGAAATCCGACAGCCCCCGCCGCGAAGGCTCGCGCTCCGGGCGCTAAGGCCGTTGTGCGATCTCGGCCGGCGGCGGAGAAGGTCACCAAGGCCGCGGGCATCAAGAGGAAGAGGATTCATACTCCTCCTTCATCCTCTCACTCCATCCCGGAAAAGAGATGCCCCGGCGATGCCGTTCAACGGTGTCGCTCACCCTACAAGCGAGGTGTTCCACGAAATGGCCGGAAGTTATGCGTCTTCGGTCATGGCCATTTCCTTTCGTTTGCGCCATTTGTTGCGATAGCTCGTGACTTGGCAATCGTTCAATATAGCCAAAGATCGAAGAACTACACGATCTAGGAAGATCAAGCTTTGATCCAAGCATGGAGTGCGGTGTCTCTTGATGTATGCACGGGTACATTTCAAACCGTCAAGAGATATTGGCAAAGGATCGAAAATCAATACTTCCGCATTATGGCAAAGTATCCCAATACGACTTCACGCACATTTAGGTCGCTTGAAGGGCGTTGGGAGAATATCAAGCCTATATGCAGCCGTTAGGCAGCTTGCTTGGAGCAAGTACGCAATGCACTTTCAAGTGGCACCGTGGAGTACGACTATGTGAGTTTGTTTTGCCTTTGTTCAAGTTGTGCGTAATCATATTTGCATCATGAGAATTGATTACATCACTTTGTTCACATTGTGTAGGACAAGATTGCCCAACATAGATACAAAGACATAAAAGCTTCGGAAGGTAAATTCTTCAAACTAGAGCATTGTTGGGAGTTGCTCCAAACATGCGAGAAGTGGAAGTTGATCGACAAAGAATCTTTCTTGCTCGCCGAAGAGAACAAGATCATGTCAATGAACCGCGATGATATGGACGACCTCACTAAAACATGGCATGATATGGCAAGGAGAGCGATCTTGAAGAGGAGGATGAAAGACTCTGCTCCATATGGTGGCATGATATGGCAAGGAGATAGATCTTGAACATGCCATGCTATGGCAAGGAGTGAAGATCGACCAAGATGATGCAAGACCCTCTTTTGTTTGTCCTACTGAACTTGGCTTTTATTTCCACGTAAAACTATGTTATGTTTGTTTGAATTTGAACTTATTTGTGTGAACTTATATCAAATACGAGAATTGAGCGTTTTCTGTTTGCGGGTCGTCGCGGCCGTGTCCGAACAGACCCCGCAGAAGCCGACCCGTAAAAAAACATATTCGACGAATATACTTTTATACGGGTCCGTTTTGGGAATCTGCATCTGTGTCACCCCGCGCCGGTCCGCAAAAATGGTTTTGCGTGAACTGCAAACGCGTTTTGCGGACCGGCATTATGCGGTGTCTGCTAGAGTTGCTCTAACAACACAAAGTGTCGAACAAAACCATAAGATACGACTCAAACTACGACATGAACATTACAACAACAAAACTAACATGGCGACCTAGACGAATAAGGACTTCACACACTTGGCTTTTGCTATGTACCTATGGTGGGAATCACACTTAGTCTGAGCCAACGATCAATGTTTATTTTCAAACACTTTGTTATTCCTTTCCTTCGAGATAAACCAAGCAGATTTTTTTGTAAATGACATTTTCATTTAATTGATATATCTAGCTGATACAGCTGCAATGAATGAATGGTTGGCCTCTGCATAACACGATGCACAAAGCGAACATGTCAAACACAACCACAAATAAACTCGTTTTATAGCAGAAAATAAAAAAGTCAGCCTGAGATGGGGTAGATCATATTTGAAGCTTACAATGCCATCCACGATAGGAGAAAAATTCTAGCTCATAAATGAAATATTTCTCACATATGTCTAGTCCCTCTAAAGAAACACCACCTATGTCTCCTGTGTTAGGGTCCGTCCTCCGTTTTACGCATGGAGCATGCATGCATCATCGTTGTCATTCCCCTGTCAATCCCGAGGCCTCTGGTCAATCAATTCGGTAACGTAGCAAGAGCCCATGAGTCC
This sequence comes from Hordeum vulgare subsp. vulgare, assembly GCF_904849725.1. Taxonomy (NCBI): domain Eukaryota; kingdom Viridiplantae; phylum Streptophyta; class Magnoliopsida; order Poales; family Poaceae; genus Hordeum; species Hordeum vulgare. The sequence continues at coordinate 584,492,048 of NC_058520.1, read as the reverse complement.
TGAAGTGTACTCCTACTTTGAGTATAAAATAGCCACCTGTTTGTTTAACTACTACTAATTCGAATGCAACTTTCTACATGCAAATTCAAGATATTTAGTAGTCGCCAGCACAGGGGGGGAGTGGTTTTGGGGATCGCTACCGCATTTTAAAATCAGAAATTTGACTGCCCCTGAATTGAAAACGAGGCATGGAGGCCCTAGGCAAGAAAACAAGGCAACAAGAAGCTCCTCAAGTTGCTCTCATGGCAAGAAACAAGTGTAGTAGTTGGAGTATTATATAATCCTCCTCCCGGGAAAACTTGAGCATTGTCTCTAGCAGACACCGATCCCGAGGGAGGCAACAACGAAGGTGCTAGATCCAAACTACGCTGGAACAAAAGAATCACTGCAGTTCGAAAGCCACTGTCCACTGCGGCAATATTACTAGTAGTAGAATTAACATCTTCCTTCCAAAATGCTAAATGGAGGCCGGATTTTTTTAAATATCATAATTTTACGTTATGTACTTTGAAAAAAAAATACACATATACCTAGGGATATAATGTACATGTGTGTAAATTTTCATGACGAAATACATCAAAACGACAGCTCGGAATTCATGGTTTTGTCTTTTTATGTAGCTCGCAGTTTTAGATATTTCATCATGAAAATTTACGCACATACACTACATTACGCCCTTGTATACAAGCATACTATTTTTCCACAAAAAATCAAAACCGGATAGTTCGAATTTTTCAAAATTTTGGCCTCCACACGGAGCTCGGACTCCAAAACGGTCCACTCCTTCTCCATTGCCTTGGTGAAAAAAATGAGCAAGTTAATCCCCGGTTTTATTAACGAAATCAAGCAAATACAAAGTGCATTAGAAGGGCGTGAATGTATTATATTCATGAGTAGTGTACACTCACCTCAAGTCATCACTGACACACATCGATAAAGACAGGAACGCCATTGAAGGGTAAAATGGACGAATGTGGTGATGGGTGAAAAGCTGAACAGGAAATAGAAGGCATAAATATATGACCAGCCAACCCCCTTCCCCTTCTCCACTGTCACTCACATCTCACAAGCGGTTTGGCACTGATCACTCTCACCCACTTCCTTGCTCCTCGCAGAGTTACTCCTCCTCCAGGGCACCAGCTAGGAGCAGGCTGCAGCAGAATTCTAGTCAGGGAAGGTGATCAATCGTGTGGCTGCTTCAGCTTGCTGGCGCATGCGTAGTTGCATGCCGCCCATGGCGTGCGGTGCTGCGGGGGAGTGCACGGGGAGCTTCTCTTCCGTGAGCAGCACAGGAGAGGTTGTGGGAGAGGAGTTCCGGCTGCCATACCACGGGAAGCCACCGTTCCTGGCCGGAAGCCCGCCGGAGATCGGTGAAGACGACGGCGATCTACGGCTCGTGATTGCGGGAACCTCCGTCGACCCGCTGTCCGCCCCGCCGGCTGCGACCAAGAAGAAGAAGAAGAGAAGCCTTCCTGGGACACCAGGTGCGTACATGCATGCATGGAGGCCTCTCCATCCATCCTCCATATGATTTGATTTCTTATGAGCAACTGCACGAATGATTTGGACTGTTTCAAATTCAACTTCGATTGAGCCGCTACATCTTCGTTCATGGAGGTTTTCAAGTTGCTAATTTCGTCTCTTTTGCATGAACTCTGTGTTTCCTGGTGGATCTTGTGAATGCAATTATTGATTTGGCGAAGTCAATAGTGGCAGTTGCTGTTCATCAGTCGGTCCAAGTCTCCTGACACTGAAAACTAGGACGGGAATGACAAGACATATACTATTGTAGTACTCCACTAGATTGCTTGTACGAATTCTTTAGTGAGCTGGCTATGCTGTTCATCAGTAGTAGGTTTAGTACTGTAACAAGAGAAATCGCTTAGAGTAATTAAATTTCTTAGATAGTGGCCTCGAAATTATCTACTGAAAACCTCCTACTAGCTGGAACCTGGAACTGGAAGTCGATCCCCTGACTGAGTGCAAGAGAAATGCTTGTGGCATATGCCAAGTTTCTATAATTTTGGGGACAGTTGTAGTATTTTGAAGTGTTGTATGCATTTGAACCATCCTTCATATGACCTACTCCCTCCATTTCAAAATTCTTGTTTTAGATTTATCTAAAAATAAATGTATCTAAATACTATGACATGACTAGATACATATCTAAACAAATAAGACAAGAATTTTAAAACGGAAGGATTATATATTATTGTTCTTCGAGCTAGATCTTTACACGTTAAATTCGTGTGGTTTTCGTTTTTTTTAACAGATGGTTTAACTTGCTGAATTGCTTCTCTTTTCATGAACTTTGTGTTTCCTGGTGGACCTTGTGACTGCAATTATTGATTTGTCAAAGTCAATAGTGGCAGCCACTGTTCGTCATTCATTCCAAGTCTCCTGACACTGAAAACTAGGACATGAATGACACTAGAGACTAGACATACTACTGTACGTCTGTATCAAGAATGCTCCACTAGGTTGTTCCTAGATTTGCTTGTACAATACTCCCTCTTTGATAATATAAGAACGTTTTTTTACCTAGTATCAAAAACGTTTTTATATTATGAAACGACGATTCTAAATGAGTTGGTCATAGTATATGTTTAGTACTAGTAACAAGAGAAATTACATAATTTAATCTCTTTTTAGACCTAGAAATTATTTACTGAAAACCTCCTGGTACAGATCCTTCAGCCGAGTGAGTGCGAGAGAAATGCATGTGGTATATAGTATACTCTGCTCCGATTCTCCAAGTGGATTTTGATTTTGAAATGGAAAAAAAATATGGCTTCAGACTTTTTAAGCATGGAATATTGAACGCTTTGTATGGCAATTCCCTTTAATAAACATATATAGTAAACCCTGGCAAACGAAAAAACGAACACGCCAGGATTTTGCCATACTTCCTGAACGAAATCATTCAGGCTTGCGGCATGTAGTTTATCATAAATAATAATTTATGACAAATAATGTTTAATTTATACCACGTTTAAAAATCTGACAATAGATTCGTACTCTCTCCGTCTTAGTTTACAAGTCCGACACATGTATATATAGGTCGTCAATTTGATCAACTTAATGAAAAACATATATAACAAAAACTATATCATTAAAAACTTTAGATGTTTTATTTTTTAATGATATGATTTCTATATTAAATAATATATTTTATATAAATTAAATTGACGATCTATGTATACGGCATGTCTTCCTCCAAACTGTGACAGAGGTTACCGCAGTCCTTTGATTTTGAGGTAATTCACCAGCTTTAGTATATTGATGATGATCTAAGTGTTTGGCGGTATGCATTTGGTGCACGCAGACCCGAGTGCGGAGGTGATCGCGCTGTCGCCGCGGACGCTGATGGCGACGAACCGGTTCGTGTGCGAGATCTGCCACAAGGGCTTCCAGCGCGACCAGAACCTGCAGCTGCACCGCCGGGGGCACAACCTGCCGTGGAAGCTCCGGCAGCGCGGCGCCGAGGGCGGGGCGCCGCCGCGGAAGCGCGCCTACGTGTGCCCGGAGCCGGCGTGCGTGCACCACGACCCCCGGCGCGCGCTGGGCGACCTCACCGGCATCAAGAAGCACTTTTGCCGCAAGCACGGCGAGAAGAAGTGGAAGTGCGACCGCTGCGCCAAGCGCTACGCCGTGCACTCCGACTGGAAGGCCCACGCCAAGGTCTGCGGCACCCGCGAGTACCGCTGCGACTGCGGCACCCTCTTCTCCAGGTCCGGCCGTTCGTCCGGCTTCCTCCGTCGCCTCCATTGCCTCAGGCCATCAGCTATGTTGCTCCGGCGGTCGAACTGAGCCTGAGCTTGTCTTTGTTTGGCGCGCGCGCGTGCATGCAGGAGGGACAGCTTCGTGACGCACCGGGCGTTCTGCGACGCGCTGGCGCAGGAGAACAGCAAGCTGGCGCAGCCGGCCATGAACATGGCCACGGTGGCCTCGGCGCTCCAGGGCCAGCAGCACGCTCACAGCCACCACCTCATGCTGCCGTCCACCCACGCCGACGACCTCGACATGGACGCCGACGAGGCCTCCGCCTTCGAGCAGCCGGACATCAAGAGCCCGCACCTGAAGATGTTCTCCGACTACGACGCCGACGCAGCCGCCGCCGACAACCCGCTGGGCTGCATGCTGTCCAGCCTCGGCGCCACCACCCCGTCGGCCTTCAGCCCGAGCAGCAGGCTCGGCATGCTGGGCCTGCAGGCAGGGCCGAGCGACGCCGGCGCCATGGGCGGCGGCTGCTACTCCCCGGGCAACGGCAGCCTGGCGAGCATGTCGGCCACGGCGCTGCTGCAGAAGGCGGCCCAGATGGGCGCGACGACGTCGAGCGGCTACGGCGGCGTGAGCTTCACCCCCGGCCACCCGGGCCTCGCGTCCACCATGGCCGGGCTGGACCGCTTCCCTTGCACCGCGGGCCCGTTCGGGCCGACGAGAGTCTACGACGGGATGGTCGGGTTCGGCGTCGGCGGGCTGATGCCTGGCCAGCTCTACAACGACGACGGAGCCAGAGGCGCGGACAACCTGCTGGAGGACGAGCGCCGGCGAGCCGCGGAGGAGGACGACCTGCGCGTGGTGGACTACATGGGCGTCCAGCACCAGAGAACAAGCTTCGGTAGCGTGGCTACTACTAGTGGTGGTGGCAGACCGTTCGCGGATCACACGGGCCCGTGGGCCTAGGGCCTTCCGGCTCAGCCTATAGGGACAGACAGACGTCTCTTTATAATTCGAGATTCCATACAGACTTGAGCACAAGTGTGTGCTGTGGTGTTATCTGATGCATCTACCAATACTTTTCTGCTGTCTCCATCATCCATCCACCTAAGCCTATGCAAGTACGGACAACAAGTAGCAAAGCCTGCTTGAACCAATCAACCAGCACAAAGGGAGATGACTGGTTGACACAGATGGCTGCTTGTTTCGACCTTTTACCCTAGCAAATTCCGGAATTCACCCTACTTTAAAAAAAATTGAATCTAACCTTTTCTGGTGATGTCTCACATCAAAAACAAAACATCTCTAATGTCTCGTTTGCATGAAAGAAACCAAGATCCCTAGCGTCTGATGCGGGCCTGCATAACCGGCTGACCTGTTGAGTCTCTGACGTGGCAAAGAGCCAGACGTCAGGGACGCTGATGTATGATACCAAACGCCAATGATTTTGGTGTCTGGTCTCATCAGATTACGTAAAAAAAATTGATAATATATGTTACGGCATTCACACGTCAATGTCCTTGGCGTTTGATATCAGACGTCAGGGTCCAGGACCAGACGCTGATACCAAGCCACGTCAGAGACTCAATGGGTCAACCGGTCATGCTAAGCCCGTGCCAGACGTCAAGGACCTTGGCGTCTCCCGTATAAACCAGACACCGGGGATGTTGGCGTCACCAGAAAAGGTCAGATTTGAATATTTTTTAAAGCAAGATCAATTTTGGAATTTTTAAAGGCAAAAGGTCAAAACGAAAAAATTGTCCGCACATTTCTAACTGAACCTATGCAGTGTTCATCATCCAGTAGAGACTCTCGATTCATCCAAACTTTCTTTCACTGTTACAGCGCACATTTCACACTGAAACTGATTCTCCAACGGTGAACAACGAGACACCTGTCCAAAATGCCACAGGTTGCAAGGAGCGGAACCACATAAGAATGCAACACAAGTAGTACTACTGTACTACTAGTAGATCAGATGAGATAGCAACTCTCAACATACCAAACAACAACACAGGCAGTACAGGCGACAGTAACACCACAGATACCACAGGTAACACCACAGATACCACAGGATAGGAGTACCTTCTCCAGTTGCATAGCATCCTGATTAATCCACTACTAGTTTCAAATGAACACGGTCAGAACTGCTACTGGGGAAATGCAGCCCCGTGCTCTTCGTTGGTAGCACCCTTGCCACAAGTCATCCAAAAGCTTTCCTCTTATCCTTCTTCTTCACGTGGCATCGCTGTTTCGGAGAAAACAGAGCAAGGGTCGGTAATTAGGCACCATGATATATTCGGCTTGCCACTTTAAGCATCAAAATATCAAAAAAAAATAGTGCACTTAGAAACTCGAGCATCAAAATATCAGACGGGCTAACAAGACAAGTGGCTGGTCTGATGATAGTTAAATATTTAGTGCGCTTAGAAAATCAAAGCAATGAATTTGGTCAGGCAATATAATTTTTATTTCCAAAAACTACAGCAGTAAAGGTTCAATGCCTTCATATACCCGTCGGGCATATTTCCGTTTTATAGCCTGTATATTCCAACAAAACAAAACTCTGATACAGAAGGAGAAATGCCACGCAAACATAAAATTAGCCGCTGTTTGTTTGGATTTGCGATGCCGAATGAAAGGAAAATTTTCACTGCAATATATCTGAATCACAAATCATGAATAAGCTCAAGAGCACCGGCGTACAAATCTACCACTTGCGTTCGAGAAAAAGGACATACAATCAGGGAAAAAAACAAGCATTAGTAATCTCACACATAGCTTGAGGTTCAAATTTGAGATAGGCTGTAAAAATGGATTATATTTAAGAAATAGGAGATTCCAGGATTGATCAACATGATAACTGATTAATAAGGCTAGGCATCTTTCAGCTCTTAATCCTCTTATACATGATGTCTCATATTTTTGTAGGTCTAATTTGCAATTTTGCACTGCTAGTTCAGAAAATTGTGATATAGCAGAATGAGAGATCCATGCGAAAAACAACAAACAAGACAATTTTCAGCACCGCATAGTTCAGTAATCTGTGATACAACAAGGAACTTTTGAGCACAACCACAAATTGCTATTACGAGACTAAAGGGAAGACCAAATTCAGGAAGCATGGCTTCAGGTGCCAGCAGAAGAGTTAACAAGAGTAACTATTCCATAGAGTGGTCTGCCATAGTCTGATACTTCAGTATACATCTAGCAAACGACAGCAACCATCAACACTATCATGTGTAATTTTGCAACTATTATTGAGCCCATAGAAATATCACAAACTTCGCTGAAACCTATTAAGGGTGACAATATAAGTAGCAACAGGGAAGTAAGAGCCAATTAGGGATCCACCATGGTAGCATATTTAAAGGGAGACTTCTGTAATCTTTTAGTGACTAAGAAACAAACCTGCATCCCTGCATAACTCCTACTTCTTTTTCTTGTCTTACCTATCCATAACATCATTTGCGAAGAACCATTCCACACTAACAACCACACTCAAGGGTACCCTACTATGACCACAAGTAGACACCTTGCAATATTCCTCGGTGCACAAGTGATTTCAAATCATTCACAAATGCCGCCTCTAGTATTGTTAAATGTCCCATTAAATCAATACAGATGTGATTTCAAATCATTTTACATCAAGCATTCACCAATGTCGCTTGACTAGTCTATACCTAATAATAAAGCGGCTACTGCTTTCGTCGGAAAACCCGTCGCGGTGTTTTTGCAAAAAAGCCCCCGGCGTTTTGTGTATTCAACCCGCACTCCCTTTTTAAGTGGCTGCTAGGAAAATGGTTCATTCTTACAAAAGGGACCCTGCTATTTTGAGTATTCATCCCGCGCACCTTCCCTAGAAAAAAAACCACCTACCCGCACGACCCACGACCCCAATCCCGTCTCCATCTCCAGCGCGCCGCCACGCGCCACCGGCCTCCGCCGCCGTCGGTCCTATGCAGCCTCCCCGTCCTATTCTTCTTCCCCTCCCCACCTCCACAGGCCCGCCCCTATGCATCGCGTACTTGACTAATCGATAGTCATGTTAATTAAAAGGGGATCGATCCCCTCCCCGATCCTGCTCGATTCGTGGATCCACGGCTCAGGGCATCCTCGACGTTCTCGACCTCAAGAAGTGTGGCGACTGCGGATCCGCGTAGAGGCGTCGAGTGCAGCTGGATCTATGTGGAGAACGCCACAGCCTCCGTGCAGACGCTTCAGATCAACAACGCCGCCATGTTGTGCAGCTGTGAGCTGCCAGCGCGTGACCTCCGTCTCATCAACCCGCTCTTGGTGTCTCCTCGACGAACCTCGGCAAGGAGCGCACCATTGTCATCAACTCCATGCGTCACTAGGTACTCCTCAACTCACTTGACCGCAGACGAGGTCTTCCAGTACGCCATTGCTGTGGAGCAACCCTCCTCTCTATCTTTCCCTCCCTCTGGTTTCCCTCTGTATGTTGCAAGCACGGCCTCCTTCAAGAGTGGTGTGGACTCACGCCAACTTGATTTTTTCGTTGTGCTATTTTGCGGTTAGTTCAGGTCCAGGGAAGGTGCTAATGGAGAGTCGATGATGAATAGGAGAGGTGGTTGCATCTATTATCCTTCAGGAATTTTTGTGTTGCTCTCTGTTTTTCCGATTCTTAGATGTGCTCACATCCAAGGATCTGATATATGGTACTGGAAAGTTGTCCATGATATTATCTACCTGTTCTTGACAATAAGCTTTTGTTCTGTAATAATCGATCATATATTCATATAGTTTTGAAGGATCTGAGATTTCATGTTGTCTATAAGTATGCATGCTTGGGACAAAGGTGGCGGAAATATTATTGAGATTTGTAGGGTGTATTTTTACTTGGTGTGTCCATGCATATGCTTTTACCGATCGTAAAGACTAGAGATAAACAACATGAACATGCTGATGCTCAGTTGGATGCAATGTAGGGATGTAAATTGGGTCTGTTTAATTCTGTTTGAGCACACTTATGGTCTAAAAGTTTAACAAAGTGAAAATCGGATCATACCTATATGTACATCTTTTAGAACTGATGGTGAGCTGTATGTTACTCTGTTCCATGTACAAATAATTCTTCTTAGCCTGTATTCGTTATCATGACAGTGTTTTCATAATGTAATCTCCCGTTGCAACGCACGGGCAATTGTCCTATATTGTTAAAAAGGCCTGAGGAAACAATACAGAAGTGATTTCAGATTACCTTATGACAACAATACTATAATGTGGCTTGACTAGTACTCCATTCCACAGCTATACCTTATCTTTTGATCTAAAGAAACAATGACATATGTAACACCATTCCACAGCTATACCAAACAGTGAGATGCACGATGTACATAGCAAAACTATGTAAACTCTACAAGTAAACTATACAGATCACCAAAAGGGCAAAGGGCAAACCTTGCAGGGCTGAGAGTAGGAAAAATGGGAGGCCAGCTCATCATAAAAGGATAGATATCACCCAAATGATACTCATCAGCTGTCATCTCGTACCCTTTACGCAGCGTCCTGGACTTGACATCCAAGTAGAGTACACATCGACCCATCTCCAAGAATACAAAGTCATTATAGTCCCCCACATGGTTTATCCGGATATCAGCTGTAGGTACATCCTCAAGCATATTAGCACACATTTCACTCAAGCAAATGGTGTCCAGCAGCGACCAGTTGTCCCCGTTGTGGAGCCAGATTTGAAGTTGAAGCTCGTTGATATGGATGAGACATAAAACAGAACCATCATCAGCCCGCGACAGCATGGTGGTTTTTCCTAGGTCAATACTCACCCCGTGTGGGGGCTGAATTGTCGATGCGATTGAAGACGTCAAATCCAGGACAACAATGGCATTCTCAGTCGCCAGATAGATTTTGTTGTCAACGAGCACGCCTTTCGGAATAAGTTGTGGATAGAGGTCTGAGGCCAAGGTGAGATGCACATGCAGGCGCCAAACATCATCACAATTTTGCAACATATACACACTCAGAAGCGCCCCACCAGGTGCATCCATGACATCCTTGACGATGAGATAAAAGCAGGACCACCCATCCTCTTCTTGCTTAGAGAAGAGTTGTGTCCAAATGTACATACTGCCTTGTGAGATTGTGAGATTTAATCCCGAGAGGACGGTCATGCTCATACCTCACTCGTAGCACAGCGGCCTGTGCATTGCAAATGCAACCTTGAAGGTGTCGAAGCTTACGCGGTGGGTGAGGACGCTGCCGTTGGAGCAGCCCACGACATGGGCATGCGCGCCCTCGTAGGCGTCCGGGATGAAGTTTGTGCGGCGGACGACGGCGGCGAGCTCCGGGGGCAGATGCAGCATCGGGAAGAAGTGTACGGATGCCGGATCGTCCCTTTCTGCGATGTAGAAGCCGAGGAGTCGGGGCGGGTGGAGCTCGCGAAAACGGCGAAGGAAGGCGCCGTCGGAGGCCTGGCTGAGCCAGCGCCTGCAGACGCCGGCGGCACGGACGAGGCTGGTCGGGAAGCCGACGCGGACGATGATCTCCGTCAGGAGGTTGTCTTCGTCGAGCACCTTGGACACACACGCCGGCAGCGGCCTCGCCTCGCCTTCCGGCGGCGGCGGCGGCTGCGTCTCGGCTTCCATTCCGCCGTGGGTTCAGGGTTTGGGTTGGAAGGGGATCGATGGAGGAGTGAATGAAGAACCGATGCATCCCCGTCCATATGTAATCAAGGCCCATCCAAGTCCAGCCCGAAGTAACAACTAGGGCCCATCAAGCCCGTAATAATGCCTAAAAGAAACATTCAAGCCCGTAATATTGGGAATACCATATTCGCCGCATTTTACAGCGAACAGTAGGGGCTCCACACACACCCCGAGAAGACCTGGGCCGGTCCGAGTTCGGTTGCCACCGGCTATAGAAACAGGTTCCTGAATCCTGAACCGGGTTTTCGGTTTGTACAGGTTTTTTTCTTTTTTTTTTCGTTTTTCTTTTTCTGTTATTTTCTAAGGTTATTTAAAAAAAATACATGTTTGAAAATTCTTCTTGATAATTCAGAAAATTTTCTTGCTTTAATAAATAATTTCCAAATTTGAAATTTGTTCACAATTCAAAAAATCTTCGCTGTTTCTAAATTTGTAAATACTTCGAAACAAAAATTATATTTTTTTCACTAATTTTAAATTCCTTCACGTTTCACAATTTTCTTAGAATTTAAAAAATAATTGTGATTTCAAAATTTGTTCACAATTCGAAAAATATTCACAATTCTATAATTTTGTTCACAAATTTTGAAATTTGTTCATGTTTCAAAATTTTGTTCTTAAATTTAAAAAAATGGTCTTGCTTTAAAAAATGTTCCAAATTTCAAAAAAAAAGTCGTTTTCAAACATTTTTCATAAATTTAAAAAATGCTCTAGATTTTCAAAAAATGTTCTTTAAATTCAAAACTGTTTTCGCTTTTTTAAAATGTCCTAAATTTCAAATAGTTGTCGTTTTTCAAAAACATTCACAACTTCAAAAAAACTGTTTGGATTTTCAAAAAATGTTTGGTATTTTAAGAAAATGTTTGGTATTTTCAAAAAATGTTCGGTATTTTCATTTCGGTGTGGGTTTAGGGTTTGGGTAGAAATGGGATCGATGGGGTAGTGAAGAAGAACCGATGCCTCCCCTTCGTGGTCCATACGTGCGAGCTTTGCTACATCAATGAACAATTACGAAAGTTTTGTGGGCTGGACGCCCACCCCACCAATTGAAATCGGGGGGCGGTTAATTAGGAGAGGAAGGTTAGTTAGCCCAATTACAAAAGGACATGTCAGCTGATCCATAAAATCTTGTAGCTTTAGTTCGTATGTCTAGCATTTTTGCATAGGTCCATCCAAGTTTAACCCGAAGCATACGTAGCCAAACAGGGCCATCCCAGCACGTCCCGGCCAAGCATGAATATTAATCGGGGTCGTGTTGTGCCGGCCCACGTGCTCGGGGTGGCGGCCCAGGCACGGCACGAGGGCTACGTGAGCCGGCACATGGCGCGCCCACGCACGCCGGTCCGTTTTGGGACGGCTGGCCCACATGTGCACTTTTTCGTAAAATTCTTAAGAAAACTACGAGAAAAAAGTCAAAAAATGTAAAATTTGATAAAGTATTATGCGGAATAAATCTAGAGTTTTATTAGCGTCTGCCTCATTAAAATCTTTCATCCCAAAGAAGTAAAAAAGTACAAGAGTCGTGCTCTAGAAATAGTAAAATATTAAAAGATAGAGAAAGAAAGAAATTACAAATACTACAACTCACTAATTGGGATCCTTCAACCTTGCCCCACGGCCGCAGCCTCAACTTCTTATCGCATTGTTTGCACTTTCCAAAAAGCTCGACGAGACCATCCTCATCTCTAACTAATTCTTCATCGTAGTACCTCCAAATGAAAGAGTGTCTTAGAAGAACGTTTTGATTTGGATCAGCCATGTTTGTGTGTGGAAAATGAGATGGAGTTTGAGTGTGAGAAATGAGAAAGCGAATGTCCCTTTTTATAGGAAAAAATGGCACGTTGGGCACATTAGGCAACAAAAATGCATAAAATAAAAATTGAGCCAATGTAGCATCTCGAATAAATCTTGAACTTTATTAGTGGTTGCCTCATTAAAACCTTCCATCCCTCGAAAGTAAACCATGCTCTAGTATTACAAAAGGGAAAGGAAATTACAAAAAAGATAAGAAAACTACAAAAGAAAAAGGAAAGGACTACACTAATATTCTTTGGAGGAGTCTTCTTCAATGTTCATTTCTTCAAACATGGCTAGTAGTTCCTGGTTTTCTACAGTGTGTTGGGCTGTCCTTCTTGATAGCTTCTCATCTTTCACGGACATAAGTGTTCTCACCATATCAGGGGTGAGACTAGTTCTTCTTTCCTCAATTACTCTTCCAACAAGGCTTCTCACCATATCAGGGGTGAGACTAGTTCTTCTTTCCTCAATTACTCTTCCAGCAAGACTGAAAGCAGTCTCCGATGACACCGTAGAGATGGGTACGGATAACACATTACATGCTAATATGGAAAGCACCGGAAATGTAAACTTGTGTTCTTGCCACCGCTGCAGTATGTTGAAGTCTTCCTCACTATCTAAATCGAACATGACTTTGCCACTGTTGAGGTACTTCACTAACACCCCGCCACCTTGAAGCGTAGATGTTGATGTGGAAGAGCTTCCGGTGGTAGAGGAGGACGAAGAACCAAAGATCTTGCTCCATACTCCTCTCTTTTTACCTGCAGTAGGTGCTCGTGGAAGTCATTGCATTTGAACTCTGACATATTTTTTTTTCTCATACTTTGCAAATACTTCAAAAAGCTTTTCACGAGCCATGTTGAAGTCATGAGTATAATCTAAACTTAGGGATGCAAATAGTACATTCAGTGCACTACGATACCCTTCAAGTTTAGCTCTAGGATCCCAGATAAATGCAAATGCATACAACAATGCAATATGTTGCCAATATTTTAAATACTTGTTTTTTATGTCAGTAACAACATTAAGTAATAATCCATCACCTTCATAGGCATGTGTGAACTAAACTTATGAGAAGTTGTGCCTAGAGCAATGCAATATCACTTACCGTTTGCAAGTTGTTGAGTTGAATGTGAAAGATAAGATATTGCGGTGCGTATGCATTCAACGTGTGGTTCACATAAATGTAAAGCACATTTAGCAAAAAGATTTATGATATGACAAGCACAACGTTGATGCATCAAAAAGGATGCAACATATACGGAGAATATAGGAGTCAGGGTATTCATTGCACCGGTGTTTGCTGAAGCATTATCCAAAGTTATTATGAAAACCTTGTCGGCAAGATCAAAATCATTCATAACTTTGAGTGCAGCTTCAACACTGTTTGGACCACTATGTGATACATCTATTAATTCAAATCATATGACTCTTTTTTGTAGATGCCAATGTTCGTTATCATAATGAGCTACCACACTAATGTAGTCTTGCTTTGCCCTACCAGTCTAGATATCAGATGTTAACGACACTAAAAAAGTGCATGTAGAAAATTCTTCTTCTATTTTCTCTTTACCAGTTTGGTATAGCTTTTTAATATCCTTACTTGTAGTTTGTCTAGAAACTGGTCTATAATTAGGATTATGACAAGTTTGAATATATTCTATGAAACTGTAAGATTCACCAAAGCCTAGTGGTATGTCATTAGAAGCAATAAGATGGCATAGACCTTCTTGTTGAACAGTAGAATCGTAGGTGAAATTGCATACCGTACCATCAGTGTTGAACCTGGGCTGAGTTTGCACACCTGCCGAGCTCGACGCGCTTGTTGCATCCGCCTTTGGTGCGGGCATCCACATGCATATTCAGGTGGCCAGTTCCTGCCCTACCTTCTCTGGTTAGTTCCTTCTGGCACATTTTGCACCTTGTTGTCACCTTCCGGATACCGGCCACCATGGATATTTCTTCATTAAAATATTCCCACACCAGAGAGTTCTACGACGAGCTCTCCTCACACCCATGCTGATAGAGGAACCCGTCCCGCTACTAGAATTGGTGTGACCTTCGGGTTTGAAACTGGTATGGGGTTCGAGAGTGGAATGATCGGTATAGGCATGTTGCACGGGTGGGGGCATGGTAGTGGGATCGGAGCTCGAAGGGTACAAACCATACTCCATATCCCCAAGACCAAAATCGGAGAGTGGGAAGCTAGTATTGTCATGGTCATCCATGTTTGAGTGTGAGAAATATCTGGGCCAGGCAAACCCTATTTATAGGGGGAAATGACAATTTTCAGACAAATTTACCCTCTAACGATCAAAAATTTCAATATATGCATTTTCTTAAAAAACACTAATCCCTCCTAAACCCAGCCTAACTCCCCCAAAACCCCTCCCAACGGCTCCCTCACCCCTATTTCCCCCTAAACCACGCCCCCATCCCCCGCGCGCGCTCCACCATCGGGCGGGGCAACCAACCAGGGCGCCGAGCTGGCCAGCCGTTGGCGACCAGAAAGGATCAAGACCCTGTCCCAGCTCCCCTTCGATCGAGGCGGGCCAAACGGGTCGTGTCGTGTGCCGTCGTGTCGACACGCACTAATCGGGTCGTGTCGTGCTAAGGATAGCGGCCCAGGCACGACCCGATTACAACGTCTCGGGCTTGCATGCTTTTGTGTCGGCCCAAATAACACGGCCCGTTTGGTCAGATTTGGCCGGAAGTGAAAGTGCGTTATATCGACTAGAGGGGGGGTGAATAGGAGATTTTTAGAATTTCATCACTGAGGAAATTCCTTTTGAGGAAATTCCTCACTGATGACTAACTTACAGCGAAAACAGTAAAGGATCAGACGTGCAAACGTTCACAACGGCAGTATTACAGAGTGAAGAATGTGAAAACAGATTGCATAGTAAGGAGGCACGCAGAATACAGATGATGATTAACTATTGTGAAGAATTTGGGGTTGAGGAAATTCAGAGAAAGTCTTCAGCAAATTCTTCAAACAGTCACAGTGAAAGTCATCAACACATAATACAGAGAAGGTAAAGAGTTGAGGAATTAGAACCCGATTCTTAGTGAAAACTGTTGTTGATGACCCAGTTCCAACTGCTCTGACAGTTGTACATCTGGTTTGGAGCGGCTTGGTATTGAAAACCAAAGGACACCCAGTCCCAGGACACACAGTCCCTACCGTATTCTCCTTGAGCTAAGGACACACAGTCCTCGCCCAACACTCGTGGTAAG
The DNA here is from genome assembly GCF_904849725.1 of Hordeum vulgare subsp. vulgare. Taxonomy (NCBI): domain Eukaryota; kingdom Viridiplantae; phylum Streptophyta; class Magnoliopsida; order Poales; family Poaceae; genus Hordeum; species Hordeum vulgare. Next base: position 584,476,611 of record NC_058520.1, on the reverse strand, counting down.
TCTTCGGGGCAGACTTCCAAACCCTCACAAACTTGGTCACCCGGCGATCCACAATTGACTGCTGGATTGCTCTAGACCATGACGCCTAACCGTCTGGAGGATGCACAGTCCTCAAAGGTAAAAGGCTTCAGTCCCACACAGGAACAACTTCTTCAGTGATGCTCAATCACTAGGTTTGGTTTGTGGTTTCGGTGTACCTCACTGATGAATTACTCTCGAAAGCTCTGAGGAATTTGGGTTGCTCTTATGACAAGTGTCAGTTTCTAACGGAGCAGCCAACCAGCTAGTGGTTGTGGGGGTGGCTATTTATAGCCTGGGAGCATCCCGACATGATTTGACACTAATGCCCTTAAATAATATGACCGTTGAGTGGATAAGACAAATGACTTGGCGTGGTTATTGAAACGGTCGGAACCCTCAACTGTGAGAGTCCTCATGTCACTCATATTCCTCACTTGAGGCTTTGGGTAGGATTAGGTTTGGGTTGAGCATCGTGAGGAAATTCATTCCATAGTGTTACTTTGACCCCCTTTAACATTACGGTGTTCCTATTCATCAAATGCGAAGAAAGTAAAACAGAAAACGTAAATCTTCACGCTTCAATTTCTTCAGAACGATTTTCTTCAGGAACCACCGATCTTCTCAATATCAATATCTTCATGAGGAATATCAATTACATCGCAGATTCCTCGCGATTCATTTCTTCAGCTTCAGACCAATTTCTTCAACTGAAGACATATATTTTTAGGGGTCGATATTCTTCAAATATCTCAAACTCCTCAATGACTTATAGATCATGTGTACACTCACAAACACATTAGATACTTAACCTATAAGTCTTCAAACCACCAAAATCAGTAAGGGGCACTAGATGCACTTACAATCTCCCCCTTTTTGGTGGTTGATGACAATTAGGTTAAGTCTTCAACAGGGATAAAAAATGTGAAGATGTGCATTTGAGGAATTTGAAAACAAGATTCAGAGAGACTCCCCCTGAAGATGTGCATACCTTGATGATTTTGCTTTTATAGCAAATGCACATTGATTATTTATATCATGGAGATCTCCCCCTGAGTCTTGTAAACATGCATACATATAACATATCATATGAAGAAAATGAAGATGCATGATGGCAAATGGTATCTGACGAATTCCAGCATGCGTGCATTAAAACATGAGGAATAAGCATGCGAAGAAAAGCGTTCAAAAGCGTCAGAGTACCATCGGGCTTAAGTTACAACTCATTACATAAAAACTTCAGAAGAGCCAAGAGTTTGTAACTTAATATAGTTTATAAGCCCCAAAAATTTCCCGCTTGAAGACTAACTCTCGAGTTTCTCCTCCTTTGTCACCAAGTGACAAAAAGGGACAAACTGAGGACTAACGCCCATGAAGACTTCATTTCTTGGCGGTCGAGGAAGAGCCGTGATGCTTCTTGGGAGTAGTCTTCTTCCTGGGGCCGGTTGCAGTGTCGAGTTGTTCCTCATCAGATTCAGCAGTGCGAAATGAAGAAAAGGAGCTGTATTCAAGGTCTGGCACTGGAATGGGCCTGAACTTTCTCTTGGGAGGCCACGACCACTCAAAGTCCTGCTCAAAGTTCATTTCTTCAAGATCAGTCTGTGTCTTCAGATGTGCAAGTGTAGCCCAGGTGCGATCGAAAACCTCATGCAGATAGTGATGATTAAGCTTCACAGAGTTCTGTGTCTCAGTGAGGGTTTTCACAATGGCACCAAACTGGCGTTTGACCCATTTGTGGTTGCGATCCACCTTCTGGTGAAGACTGAGGAGGAGCTCTCTGGTATTCAGCACGCGAGGAGGAACTGGGCTTGCTGGACGAGTCTCAGTATCGTCCCATGAGGAATAAGCTTCTGGTTCTTTAAACTGGCCATCAAGGGGCCTGCTGCCTTCTTCAATCACAGATTTTCCTTTTCCCTCAATGGGCTCGAAAGTCTTCTTGTTGACCCGGATAGGAGGCTTATAACCAACATGGTTTTGGAAATCAGCGTGGAAGTTGATCCTGTCCTTGTCCTGATGAATCTCATGATCCACGGGGCATATATCTTGTGATCATAGGGGCACATGGCATTGTGAGCCAAAGTCCTCAAGAAGAAATCATGAATATTGATAGGAATACCGTGAATGATGTTGAAGAGGATATTCTTCATGAGGCCGACAACATCTTCTTCATCGTCATGCCCTTTGATTGGCGCGAGCACACTGCAGAGAATTCTGTAGACAGACCAGGGTGTGTACTTGAGCTCATGGACGAGGAATGTGGTTCTTGAGGGTTTTCCTGCAGCCAAAGGCTTCATGAGGTTTTGTGACAAAAGTCTGAGCAGACTTCTCTTGAGGCTTTGGAGCCTTTGGCTTTGATGGCGCAGACTGCATTTGAGGAATCTCTGAGCCTGAGGTTTCTGCAGCTGAGGAATGAGCAGCACCGGAGGCAGCAGCTGAGGATTCATTGAATTTCTTCACTACAGCTTCTGCTTGCCTCTTGAGCTTGGCCAGATGCTTTTCTTTTTCATCTGGATAGTCATGAATGGTTTTGAGGCTTGATGGATGTGCTACTTGATGATCCTCAAGTGGGGCCCTTCTGCCAGGAGGCTTCAAAGCGAATTTCTTCGCATATTTGGGAGTCACAAACCTGTACTCCTTCCATTCCTTCGCCCATCGGCATTCAATCTTCTGCAGCCTTATCTTTCTTTTGGACATTGTCTCATGTCCATCAGGCGTACAATAGTCCATGTATATGTCCTCAGGAATATCAACAGCTGTGTTCTGCTCCAGCTTCTTTCCTCCCTTCTGTTTTCTCTCTTCCTCCATTTTCTTCAGTTGAGGATTTTGCTGATGATTTTGAACTCTTGAGGACTCTGAAGAGCCTTGAAGAGTTTCTTCCAGAAACGCTGCAAATGAGTTAATGTGATGAGAATCGAGAGATTCATCAGCTGACATGTGTGTACCTGTGAACAGAGTATAGTTGCGAGGAATTTGGAGAGGTCATATGCGTTCTCAGATTTGAAGAAAATGAAAAAGTTTGACAGTTTGAGGAATATAACCAGTGGTTGAGGAATTTGCCTAAGCATACTGTTCTTGGGTTCCAGAGTTGTACAGATCCGAAAATTCGCACAACTGAGGAATCTCGTGATAATCTTAGATGCTTAGTATAGTTCATCAATGATTGTGGTGATAGGTAGTGTTTGAGGAATCAAGTGTGCATCGTATCTTGAGGAGAAACAGATTTCACATAGAGGATGTAAAATTTTAGATCTAATCTGCTGTAAAAATGGGATATATTTACCCTGTAAGGTGCGTACGAAGAACACAGAAAGTAGTGTTGGAGAGGCTCTTCGTTCGAGTGTCCAATGCACCCTAACTTGGCGGCAGAGGACGTCTACGGCGGCGGCGGATGAAGATGGTCCGACTCCGGCGTGATTCTGGCGACGAAAAGGTCGAGGCAGTGAAGCTCTTCCTCACCGGCGACAAGACTACCAGCGGTGGCGCTAGGGTTCGGTGGAGTGTGCTGTGGCAGGAGAGCGATGAGGCGAAGAAGAGAATACCGAGGGGGATAAGGACATATTTATAGCCCAAAAGTTACTGTTTGGCGCGAAAGTTTCGGACCGAATAGCCCCTGCCTCTACGTCTCCGCAGGACACGTGTAGCTCCCGTACGATGCGGTGGAGATAGTGGAGATCGTGGTTATCCGATCGTGGGAAGTGGGGGTTCAGTTACTGTGCCTTAAAAGAAAACAATTTTTGAAGATTTGAGGATTTTCATTACAAAATCATCAGCTGACGAGGATGCAGTGAGGATTTTGAACAAAGTTTCAAACAGAACGCATATGAAGAATTGAATAGACTGGATAAGTATAGCATAGAGGGAAAGTAGGGTCCGATCACATTCACTTAGCAGAAACATCAACTTGAAGAAATAGCAATAAGTGAATGCTGTTGATGACTAGAAATCACAGTCTACCTAGGCAAATGAAAGTCATCAAGTGTTTTTGAAGATTTTGTAATAGATCATCACAATGAAGAACAGCTGTTTTGAAGAAAAATGCATTGTGAGGTTTATCATTTGAAGAAAATCAACTTGAGGAATTTCACATTGGGCGGTGGTGTTACCCACCATATAAGAATGTTGGTTACAAGCGCCGCGTACAATTATCGTAGAGCCCTGAGAATCAATTTCTTCGTTAATTTCTTCACATTCAGAGTGACATTCTTCATCAGTTGAAGAAAATCGTTTCATCATGTGTTGCACATCTAAGTCATCAACTTTGCATAAGTGTTAGGATGTGTGCATGTTTTTACAAAACATTTGAAGACTCTAAGATATTTAGCTCACACCGCAACTTGCAAAACCTTTTCTCATCCAAGGGCTTAGTGAAGATATCTGCTAGTTGATCATCATTCTTCACATGGTCGATGAGGATATTGCCCTTGAGGACATGGTCCCGAAGAAAATGATGACGAATCTGGATGTGCTTGGTCTTCGAGTGCTGTACTGGGTTGTATGCAATCTTGATAGCACTCTCATTGTCACAGTAGAGAGGTACATTCTTCATGTTGATGCCGTAGTCTTTGAGGGTTTGCTTCATCCATAGCAATTGAGCACAACAAGAACCAACAGCAATGTATTCAGCTTCGGCAGTGTAGAGTGATATGCAGTTCTGCTTCTTTGAGGACCAGCAAACTAGTGATCTTCCGAGGAAATGGCATGTGCCAGAAGTTGACTTGCGATCCACACGGTCACCAGCATAGTTTGAATCAGAATACCCTACCAGATGAAGATTGGAGCCCTTGGGATACCATAAACCTAGTGTTGGTGTGTGAGCTAAGTATCGAAGAATATGTTTCACAGCCTTATGGTGTGATTCCTTCGGTTTTGCTTGAAAACGTGCACACATGCAAACACTAAGCATTATATCTGGCCTATATGCACATAAATACAATAAAGAGCCAATCATAGAACGGTATACCTGCTGATCGAAATCTTTACCATTTTCATCAGTGCCGAGGTGGCCGTTGGTAGGCATTGGAGTCTTGGCACCTTTGCATTCGTGCATGTCGAATTTCCTCAGAACATCCTTGAGGTATTTTTCCTGTGATATGAAGATTCCATTGCTTTGTTGACGAATTTGAAGACCTAAGAAGAATTTCAGCTCCCCCATCATGGACATCTAATATTCCTCACTCATCATGTAGGCAAATTCATCACTATATCTTTTGTCAGTACAACCAAATATAATATCATCGACATATATTTGACACACAAATAGCTCATTATCATAGGATTTAGTGAAAAGAGTTGGATCGAGTGAACCAGGTTTGAAGCCTTTCTTCATGAGAAATTCCTTCAATGTATCATACCATGCCCGAGGGGCTTGCTTGAGGCCATACAGAGCCTTTTTGAGTCTGAAGACTTTCTCTGGATTCTTTGGATCCTCAAAACCTGGGGGCTGAGCAACATATACTTCTTCCTCAAGCTTACCATTGAGGAATGCACTTTTCACATCCATTTGATACAAGGTGATGTTATGATGATTAGCATAAGCAAGTAGTATTAAAATAGCTTCAAGTCTAGCAACAGGTGCAAAAGTTTCATCGAAATCTATTCCTTCAACCTGGGTGTAGCCTTGGGCTACAAGTCGTGCCTTGTTCCTCACCACTTGACCGTCCTCATCTTGCTTGTTTTGGAATATCCACTTGGTGCCGATGATGTTGTGCTTGCGAGGATCTGGTCGTTTGACGAGCTCCCATACGTCATTCAGCTTGAATTGAAGAAGTTCGTCTTGCATAGCTTGGATCCACTCCGGTTCCAGAAAAGCCTCAGCAACTTTTGAGGGTTCTATGATGGATACAAAGGAGAAATGCCCACAAAAGTTAACTAAGTGTGAAGCTTTTGAGCAAGTGAGTGGACGTGGCGCGTTGATGTCGTTGAGGATTTTGTCAAGTTCAACTTCGTTTGCAATCCTCGGATGAGCTGGTTGAGGATTTTGTCTGGGTTGAGGAAGTGGTGCTGATGCAATTTCCTCAGGAACATCTCCTTGGTTTTTATCAGCGATGGGGATCGTTTCTTCATCAATTTCCTCAGATGGAACAATGTCTTCAGTAGGCTTGAGCTTTATTGCTTCCTCAGGAGACAGCTTATCTGGATCAGAAGGCAATTGCTCTCTTTGCGAGCCATTAGTTTCATCGAACCGCACATCTACAGTCTCAACAACTTTGTTGTGATAGTTGTTGAAGACTCTGTAAGTGTGCGAGTCCTTTCCATAACCGAGCATAAAACCTTCATGTGCCTTAGGTGCAAATTTTGAGCTGTGGTGAGGATCTTTAATCCAGCATTTTGCACCGAAGACTTTGAAATAACTTACATTGGGTTTCTTGTCAGTGAGGAGTTCATATGAGGTTTTCTTGAGGAATTTGTGAAGATATACCCTGTTGATGATATGACATGCAGTGTTGATTGCTTCAGGCCAAAAGCGGCGAGGAGTCTGATATTTTTCAAGCATGGTTCTCGCCATTTCAACCAGAGTCCTGTTCTTCCTTTCGACGACACCATTCTGCTGAGGAGTATAAGGAGCAGACAATTCGTGAGTAATACCAAGTTCATCAAGACCAGTGCTTTTGAACTCGGTTCCATTATCACTCCTGATGTGTTTGATCTTGATGCCAAAGTTCGTCGAGGCCCTTGAAGAAAATCATTTGAAGATTTCCTGCACTTCGGTTTTATACACTATAATATGCACCCAAGTGTATCTGGAATAATCATGAACTATGACAAAGCCATATAGAGATGCTGCATTGGTTAGTGTGGCATAGTGAGTAGGTCCAAACAAATCCATGTGAAGCAATTCGAATGGTCATGTAGTGGTCATGATGGTTTTGGAGGGATGCTTGGATCTGGTCATCTTCCCAGATTCACAAGCACCGCAGAGATGATTCTTGAGGAATTTGACTGATTCGATGCCGATGACATGCTTCTTCTTCGCGAGCGTGTGCAAATTCCTCATGCCTGCATGACCTAGTCTTCGGTGCCACATCCATCCTTCTGAGGTTTTTGCTAGTAAGCAAGTGGCTGGTTGAGGACCTGTAGAGAAATCAACAATGTACAAATCCCCTCTTCTTACAACTTCGAAGACTTTGGATCTGTCAGATTCCATGATGACTACACATCTATATCTACCAAAGGTAACAATCATATCAAGATCACAAAGCATTGAGACTGACATAAGGTTAAAACCAAGGGATTCAACAAGCATTACTTTGTCCATATGCCTATCCTTGGAAATAGCCACTTTGCCAAGTCCCAATACCTTGCTTTTACCTTTATCAGCATATGTGATTTGCTTCAGAGGTGACGGAGTTAGTGGAATATTCATTAGTAAGCTTTTATCACCAGTCATGTGATGTGTGCAGCCACTATCGAGAACCCATTCAGTATTTTTGGGTTTGTCATCCTGCAGATGAATTAGTACAGCTTACCATCTCATATGCTTCAGATTTGAAGAATATGATACTAATTTCATCAGATCAGTAATTTCATCATAACAGAAATGTAAGGACGTGTGAAATATTTCTATTTCATCAATCATTAGCTTGCGTCCTATCAAGCATTTCTTCAGGTCTCCAGCAAATTCTTCAGATGATGATTTTCATCTGGAGACCTGTCCTGCAGAAGTGATTAGTTTGATTTCTTCACCACCCACATCTGAAGGGGTGGCAAAGCGTTCATCATCCTTAACAGTAGGGGGATTAAAGTACTCATATGAATATGCAGAGAACTGGTTTGAGGATTTATGAACATATTGATTTGAGGAGTAACGCTCATATTCATATTCCTTATAGTTTCCATGCATGTTAGACGCATAAGCACGGGTACGAGCATAGTTTTGACCAGTTGAGGACTTTGATCCTCTTGAAGACTTTGGTCCTTCTGAGGAATTTGATCTGGGGTTCAGATTCTTCAGTGGTGGTGTCATGAGGACATTCACCTGAAGATTTTCAAGACAGCTTTTGGGAACCCAGATTTTCCTCAGAGGAGGGCCATTCCTGCAGTTAGTTCCAACATATCGAGCAAATACTTCACCAGATTGATTTTTGAACAGTTTATAGTTGGAATCAAATGACTCATCTGAGGAATAGGATAGTTCACATGAAAAGCCAGTTAGATTAGATGGATCAAAAGGAGGCCCAGTAGCAGCAACCCATGAGGTTTTGGGATACTGCTCAGGTTTCCAATAAGATCCATCAGCATTTAGTTTCCTCTGAAAGGCAATTCCTTCTTTCCTCGGGTTCCTGTTCAAGATCTGCTTTTTGAGCACATCACAAAGGATTTGATGTCCTTTGAGGCTTTTGTACATGCCTGTCACGTACAATTCCTTCAACCCTGCATTTTCATCAGTGACATTTGTGTTCTCCTCAAGTGAGGAAATAGACACAACAGGTGCAGTTGAAGAATTTGTAGCAATGGTAGCATTTGAAGATTCTGGTGAAGAATCAACAGTTTCGCGTTCAATGCTTTTAAGACATGGAGGAATAAATTCAACTTGACTAGCGCTGATCTGTTGAGCTAGTAATGAATCATTTTCCATACGAAGATCATCATGAGACATCCTCAGCTTCTCAAGATCAAGCTTCCTTTGAAGAAATTCATAGGAAAGCTTCTCATGATCAGTGAGGAGTGTATCATAACGATCCTGAAGATTATCAAATCTAGACTGAAGACTTTTCATGTCATCAGTGAGGATTTGGGTAAGGTTCATTTCATCATTCAACAGATCATCACTTTTGTCTAGCAGTTTCTGAAGCTTTTCCAGAGCAGTTTGTTGTTTAGTGGCAATAATAGCAAGTTTACTGTAACTGGGTTTCTTATAATCATTATGGTCACAGTCACTTGAATCAGAGGAGGAGGCATTATTTGATACCTTTGAACCTTTTGCCATGAAGCAATAGGTTGGAGCGATGTCATCAGCATAGTCATCAGTATGGATGGTGCAATCATTTTCTTCAAGATTGAAGATTGACTTGCTGACGAAGGTGGTTGCTAGTGCAAGACTAGCCTGTTTGGATTCTGAGTCTTCATCAGAACCCTCTTCCTCATCACATTCTTCTGATTCTGCCTCGGAGTCCATTTCCTTGCCAATAAGTGCCCGAGCCTTTCTGAAACTGGTCTTCTTGTGCGATGAGGGCTTTGAAGATGAGGATTTTGAAGATTTCTTCTTCTTCTTCGAGTCATCAGAACTGTCATCCTTGTATTTCTTCTTCTTTGATTCCTTTCCCCAACGGGGACAATCAGCAATGTAATGACCTGATTTCTTGCACTTGTGACAGGTTCGTTTCTTGTAGTCCTCAGATGCAGATTCTGATTTCGTCATGTCTCTTCTTGAAGATTTACCGAATTGGCCTCGTCGTGTAAATCTCTGAAATTTCCTCACAAGCATTGCAAGCTCCTGTCCAAATTCTTCAGGATCACAAATGTTGTTGTCTGTCTCTTCGTCTTTAGATGAGGAAATTGCTTTAGCCTTCAGTGCACGTGGTCTGGAATAGCTTGGTCCATATAGATCTCTCTTTTCTTCTAGCTGGAATTCATGAGTATTTAGCCTTTCTAGTATATCAGCTGGATCAAGCATCTTGTAATCTGGTCTTTCTTGAATCATCAGAACTAAAGTATCAAATGAAGAATCCAAAGATCTCAGCAGTTTCTTCACAACTTCGTGATCAGTGATGTCTCGAGCTTCCAGTGCTTGCAGTTCATTTGATATGTCAGTGAGGCGATCAAAGGTGTCTTGGCAGCTTTCATTGTCATGTCTCTTGAAGCGATTGAAGAGATTGCGAAGAATATCAACATGAGAGTCACGTTGGGTTGATACTCCTTCATTTACCTTGCACAGTCTCTCCCAGATCAGTGTTGCAGAGCCCAAGGCACTTACTCTTCCAAACTGGCTAGGGCTCAGATGACCACAGATGATGTTCTTCGCTTGAGAATCGAGTTGCTTGAATTTCTTCACATCAGCCGCAGTGACACTGGCAGAGATGATGGGGACTCCATTTTCCACAATATACCAGAGATCATTATCAATAGCTTGTAGATGCATTTGCATTTTGTTCTTCCAGAAGGGAAAGTTCTTCCCTTCGTAGGTAGGACATGATGCAGTCACCTTGAACATGCCTGCAGTCGACATAACTAAAACTCCAGGTGGTTAAACCAAAATCACACAGAACAAGGGAGTAACTTGCTCTGATACCAATTGAAAGTGCGTTATATCGACTAGAGGGGGGGTGAATAGGAGATTTTTAGAATTTCATCACTGAGGAAATTCCTTTTGAGGAAATTCCTCACTGATGACTAACTTACAGCGGAAACAGTAAAGGATCAGACGTGCAAACGTTCACAACAGCAGTATTACAGAGTGAAGAATGTGAAAACAGATTGCACAGTAAGCAGGCACGCAGAATACAGATGATGATTAACTATTGTGAAGAATTTGGGGTTGAGGAAATTCAGAGAAAGTCTTCAGCAAATTCTTCAAAAGTCACAGTGAAAGTCATCAACACATAATACAGAGAAGGTAAAGAGTTGAGGAATTAGAACCCGATTCTTAGTGAAGACTGTTGTTGATGACCCAGTTTCAACTGCTGTGACAGTTGTACATCTGGTTTGGAGCGGCTTGGTATTGAAACCAAAGGACAGCCAGTCCCGGGACACACAGTCCCTACCATATTCTCCTTGAGCTAAGGACACACAGTCCTTGCCCAACACTCGTGGTAAGTCTTCAGGGCAGACTTCCAAACCCTCACAAACTTGGTCACCCGGCGATCCACAATTGACTGCTGGATTGCTCTAGACCATGACGCCTAACCGTCTAGAGGATGCACAGTCCTCAAAGGTAAAAGGCTTCAGTCCCACACAGGAACAACTGCTTCAGTGATGCTCAATCACTAGGTTTGGTTTGTGGTTTCGATGTATGGGGTATTTCCTCACTGATGAATTACTCTCGAAAGCTCTGAGGAATTTGGGTTGCTCTTATGACAAGTGTCAGTTTCTAACGGAGCAGCCAACCAGCTAGTGGTTGTGGGGGTGGCTATTTATAGCCTGGGAGCATCCCGACATGATTTGACACTAATGTCCTTAAATAATATGACCGTTGAGTGGATAAGACAAATGACTTGGCGTGGTTATCGAAACGGTCGGAACCCTCAACTGTGAGAGTCCTCATGTCACTCATATTCCTCACTTGAGGCTTTGGGTAGGATTAGGTTTGGGTTGAGCATCGTGAGGAAATTCATTCCATAGTGTTACTTTGACCCCCTTTAACATTACGGTGTTCCTATTCATCAAATGCGAAGAAAGTAAAATAGAAAACGTAAATCTTCACGCTTCAATTTCTTCAGAACGATTTTCTTCAGGAACCACCGATCTTCTCAATATCGATATCTTCATGAGGAATATCAATTACATCGCAGATTCCTCGCGATTCATTTCTTCAGCTTCAGACCAATTTCTTCAATTAAAGACATATATTTTTAGGAGTCGATATTCTTCAAATATCTCAAACTCCTCAATGACTTATAGATCATGTGTACACTCACAAACACATTAGATACTTAACCTATAAGTCTTCAAACCACCAAAATCACTAAGGGGCACTAGATGCACTTATATGAAGTAACAACTAGGGCCCATCAAGCCCGTAATATTGCCTCGAAAAAAATCAATCCCGTAATACCAATCAAGAAATCGATGCACATATGCCCAGTTCATTTTCCCACTAAAAAATATCTACCGTTCATTTACCTTTTGTTTTTCAATTCTTCAACAAGTCTAATATGTACTAGAAGTATAAGAGTGTTTAGATCACTACTTTAGTGGTATGAACGCTCTTATATTTCTCTACGGAGGGAGTAGTTCCTTGGTAACTTAATGTAAGACGTTATCATAGTTACAGAGGGACGTGATGTTTTTGTACCCGAGCTTAAATGAGTTCGGATGAACAGTAAATTCAAAATATATTTTAAAAATGTTCAAAAAAGTCTAAAAAAAATATGAACAACTTTGACAAATGTTCTAAGAGCTCACAAAGTTTCATCATGAAATCACATTTGTGGAAGTCATGGCAAAAAAACAAAATCGAAACTCTAAAAATGCTACTTACAAAAGCATTTTGGAGCACTATTTTTTTAATGACTTTCACAAATGTGATTTCGTGCTAAAAGTTTGCAAGCTCTTAGAACATTTGTCAAAGTCCTGAAGATCTTGGATGCCCTCTAGTAAACTTATAAAGGTATGATGCAAAAGCTCCTACCAACGGAAAAGCCTTTCGACAGCCTAGTACCGTTCAAGGCTTTACATGAGAGTTGAGTGCTCTCTAGTAAACTTATGAAGGTCTCCAAGTATGGCTGCATACATCGTCCTGATGCAGAGGTCAGGGGTTATCCTCCTTTTCGAAAAAAAGGGCTTTACATGAAACTTATTTGCAGAAAACTTGCAGTAACGAAACTTAACACGGAGGCGGATGGAGGATTTAGCTGCACATCATGGCCTCAACGGAACTTTCTTACGACAGAGTTAGCTACACATCGATAACTGAAACCAATTCCATTCTGCAATGGTGAAAAATGAGACACTTGGCTGCATATGAAGTGCAACAGTAGAATTACACAAGCCTGCAATACAAGTACTAGATCAGCTGCTCGGCATACAAAAGCAGCGGAGTGACATTACTGATACCAACACAAACCGATTAGCCCAGACGATCATTTCTTCGACACGATGAAACAGACAAATTAATTGACCGCTACAGAGTGACATTACTGATACCACAGGCTTGGAGAACCTGCTCCCCTTTACATAGCACCCTGATTAATCCAGAACATGGTTACGCCTGCTACAAAGGAAATGCAGCCCTGTGCTCTTCCTTGACGGCGCCCTTGTCACAAGCCATCCAAAAGCTTCCTAGTATCTCCTTCATATGCCATTCCTGTTTCTGAGAAAACAGAGCAAAGATCCAGATGGAGATAATTAAGCATAAGGATATATTCGGTTTGTCACTTTAAGCATCAAAATATCAGATGGGCTAGCAAGTAACAAGACGAGTGGCTATTCCAACTATAGTACTAAATGTTAAGTGCGCTCAGAAATCAAAGGGGTGAATTTTCTCGAGCAATATAGTTATTTTACTTCCAGAAGTTACAGCAGCATAGGTTAAACGCCATCGTATCCCAGTCGGACATATTTCCATTTTATAGTTTGTTTTCCAACAAACGGAAACTCTGGTTATAGAAGGAGAAATTCCACACAAACATAAACTGGCTACCATTAGCTTGGACTAGCAATGTCATATAAAGGAATTTTTTTCACTGCAATATATCTAAACCACAAATCATGAATAAGCTCAAGAGCGCCGGGGTAAATAATCTACCACTTGCGTTCAAGAAAAAGAACATGCGATCCACTAGGAAACATTCGGTGGAAAAAAAGAAAACAAGCATTAGCAATCTCATATATAGCTTGAGGTTCACAGTTAAGTAGGCCGGTAGAAAATTACACCATGGATTATATTTAAGAAACAGGAAATTCCAGGAATGATGTGTTTCTGACTATTTCTGTGCAAGAAAAAATAGTGGTCAACATCATAACAAATTAACAACGCTAGGCATCTATCAGCTCATAATCCTCTTATACATGATGTTTCATATTTTTGTAGGTCCAGTATGCAATTTTGCACAGCTAACTCAGAAAATTGTGATACAAGTATGCAACAGAATGAGAGATCCATGCGAAAAACAACAAGAAGTCACTTTTCAGCAACACTATGAATTGCTATGATGAGACTATAAAGGGAAGACCAAGTTTAGGAAGAATGACTTCTGGTGCCAGCACAAGGTTTAACAAAAGTTAGTATTACATAGGGTGGTCTGCCATAGTCTGATACTTCAATATATATCTAGCAAACAACAACAACCATCGACGCCATCATGTGCAATTTTGCAACTAAATTGAGCCCATAGAAATATTACTAACTTCACTCAAACCTATTAAGGGTGAATATATGGGAGATAGTTGGATCCGGATACATGTAGTCATCTAAGTAGCATTAGGGAAGTAAAAGTCAATTAGGGATTCACCATGGTAGCATATCTAGAAAGAGACTTTTGTAATCTTTGAGCGACTAAGAAACAAACCTGCATCCCTCCATAACTCATACTTCTATTTTTTTTCTCTTACCTATCCACAACATCCTCTGTGACTAACCCATTACACGCCGACGCCCACACGCAAGGGCAACCTAATATGACCACAAGTAGACACCTTGCAATATTCCTTGGTGCAAAGTGATTCCAAATCATCTTACATCAAGCATTCACTAATGCCGCCTCTTGTATTGTTAAGTGGCCCCATAAATCAATATATACAGAGGCAATTTCAAAACATTTTACGGGTTACCGAAATAATTCACTAATGTCTCTTAACAAGTAGTATTATTAAAAAAAGGCCTAAGGAAACAATCACATATGTAAAACCACCCCACTGCTATACCAAACAGTGAGATACGTGATGCACAATGCAAAACTATGTAACCTCTACAAGGATGCTATACAAATCACCAAAAAGGGCAAATGGCAAACCTTGCAGGACCATCCATAAGCGCAGGGAAAATGGGAGGCCAGGTCATCATAAAAGGATAGATATGACCCAAACATTTCTCCTGTCTTGTCATCTCGTACACTTTATGCAGCGTCCTGTGTTTGACATCCAAGTAGAGTGAGCATCGACCCATCACTAGTGGGGACGGGGCCTTTAGCCCCGGCCCGTAAGGGACTTTAGTCCCGGTTCACCAACCGAGACTAAAGGGGCGGGACTAAAGGCCTAACCTTTAGTCCCGGCCCTGTTACAAGCCGGGACTAAAGGTGCTCCACGTGGGCGCCTCGTAGCGCCCCAGGGGCAGGACCTTTAGTCCCGGTTCGTTACACGGACCGGGACTAAAGAGTTTCAGATTTTGCTTATTTTTGGGTTTTTTTTGAATGAAATTATTTTTTGGTTTTAGGGTTTTAGGGTTTAGGTGTTCGGGAGATTAACGTGATGCCTCGTTTGGTGTTCGGGAATTAGTTTTTATATAATTTAAATAGAAATAATTATGCATATATATATAAGATTAACTTATCTTACAAGCGAGCATATATATACAATTATATGGAGATCTGAATTATCGGGACTAGAGCCCGTCTATTCGATTACATGGACGAACATCAGTAATGGCCCCTAGCTACACTAAATCGTCCTTTGTCATCTATAGCTTCCGTCCTCAGAAAGGTCGCAAGCTCCTCTGCAACAGCAATCGCGCGTTGCTCTGGTAGGACCTTCGTCCTCATGGCCGTGTACTATATAAGAAGAGGAGACGAATATGAATATCAATCATGATAACAAAGAATGACGGGTAAAAATAGAGGTGTGAATGTTCATTGCTTACGTCGAATCTGTGATCCTTGTGCTCAGAGGTAAACGTGTGAATGGTCTCGCAAACATAGTATCCGCATAGATGCGTCCCCCGTGGCTGCTGGTCGCACTTTACGAGAATAGAATATATATAATCAAAATAATAATCTAGCATCATAAATGTATTGAAAATAGAAGTATATCATACTACTACTTACCTCAGCCGCTCTAAAGGTCAGCTTCTCAGGCTCGATACCGGGAGTCACGCACTTGAACCGCTTCCAAACCCTGCCCGACAAGGATAATGATTTGCTAAGTTTTTCATTAATTGATATATCAGAAAATCATTGAAAGAGACCGATAGAGCGCAAGAATGATTGAAATTACCCTTGGAGCATGTCCTGCAGGCTTTGGAACTGTTCCAAGGGTCTCGATGATGGGTCGAAGGCATCAACTCTTCCCTTATCAATTTGAATGTCCAACAGAATCCAATGGAAGCTGCACATGTATATATATATGTGTGTGTCAGTAACTTATCAATTACACTTATAAGTGAATGGACACAACAGAGTAAAGACCCTCACCTGAAGTTGTATGGAAACAGTATGTGGTCACAGAAATTTTGATCTGTTAGGAACCAATTTCTTGCTCTCAATTCCCACTCATCACGGAGTGGTTCAGGTAAGATGCCTTTATCTAGCAGATCTTGCTCTTTCTTATCCCACTTTGGGATAGCAGTCTCATAGCCCCCTGGCCCCAGCTTGTGGTGATATTTCTTCTTGTCGGCATTTATCTTGTTCTTTTCTGATAATGCCTGGGCATCTTCTGACTCCTTGTACTCTTGAAATGCCTTCCAGTGATTCGCCTGCTTGGCTAGATACCCCTCGAATACTGGCACTTTCTTTGTCTTTAGATAGTTTTTCCATAGCTTCTTCTTCCAGCTACGGAACAGTTCGACCATCTTCTTTAGAGTCCGCTGCTTGACTTTGGCCCTCAGTTTGTCTGCGGCGTCTTCATTCTCACATTCTGGCAGGTTGAAATGTGACATGAGATCATTCCAAAGATTATCTTTGTACCTTTCGGCGACATAGTCACTATCGGCTGCCCCTTTGCGCTTGTTCCACTCCCGAACGCTGATCGGGACGTGATCCCTAACGAGAACTCCGCATTGCTTCTTGAATGTGTCAGCAGCATTCTTAGGAAGCTTGGGTTCGCCCGTAGGCAATATCACCTCAAATGTGTAATGCGTCCGTGCATCCAACTTTCTAATCGGGCCTCGTTTCGTAGCTTTGCTCGATGTGGAGGCCTAAGAGGGAGAAACATTCGTCAAATGAATGTATATGTATAAAATATAGAGCTATCTCCAATATTTTTCACATATTACAAGTGATTGTCGAACTTCATATGTATACCTCGTCGGACTTTATTATTTCTTCACCGGCTTCTCCAGCGGCTTCTCCATCAGTGGAGCTATCACCTTCTCCGTCATTGGACCTATCTCCTGCCCCATCGGCTTCATCTTCGTGTCGCTCGACCTCCATTCCATATCCGGAGGGGTTTAGATATGACGACGGAGATTCAGCTGGTTCAACGTCGGAGCCGTCTTTGATTCTATCTTCGAGAAGTTCTTCCTCTTCGAGGTTCCTGATATGTGGATCCATAGTTCTGCAAAAAACGGATTCTCTTAACCTTTGTACCAAAAAAGAATATTCTATCAGGAACTCCGTTCCAAAACAACTTTAGTCCCGGGTCGTGGCTCCACCCGGGACTCCTAGATTTCTTCATAGTATTCAAAGTAGGAGTACTTTTCCAATTTGAGCATTAAATAAGCAAAACCAAATCGTAAAATAAAGTAGTATTCAAATTAGCATGCATTCAATTATAAGCAAATACATCATCTCTTTTGTCCGTACATCGTCGAATATTATCACTAATACTCCTCGAATACTATCATACATATAGCATCACTGATACATCTAGAACCGTAGCTCCCGACGGGTATCAACGCGGGCGGTGACACCCAAAGAGAAGGAACCATCACAGGATCATAGCTCCAGTGAGATCCCCGAAGAACCTACCAGGTATGCTCGAACCTGCCCTCCAACGCAACCATGTAGCGACGGACGTGCTCATCCTCCTCGTTGACACGGTGACGTACCACCTCCGCGGTGTCCGGAAGCCTCGGCACCCTCACTGGCCCACGCGACTGTTGGGGAACGTCGCATGGGAAACAAAAAATTTCCTACGCGCACGAAGACCTATCATGGTGATGTCCATCTACGAGAGGGGATGAGTGATCTACGTACCCTTGTAGACCATACTGCAGAAGCGTTAGTGAACGCGGTTGATGTAGTGGAACGTCCTCACGTCCCTCGATCCGCCCCGCGAACTATCCCGTGATCAGTCCCACAATCTAGTGCCGAACGGACGGCACCTCCGCGTTCAGCACACGTACAGCTCGACGATGATCTCGGCCTTCTTGATCCAGCAAGAGAGACGGAGAGGTAGAAGAGTTCTCCGGCAGCGTGATGGCGCTCCGGAGGTTGGTGATGATCTCGTCTCAGCAGGGCTCCGCCCGAGCTCCGCAGAAACGCGATCTAGAGGAAAAACCATGGAGGTATGTGGTCGGGCTGCCGTGGAAAAGTCGTCTCAAATCAGCCCTAAAACCTCTGTATATAAAGGATTCATATAATCCCGTATGTCATTCCCTTTGTCCTTCGGTATGTTACTTGCCCGAGATTCGATCGTCAGTATCCGCATACCTATTTCAATCTCGTTTACCGGCAAGTCTCTTTACTCGTTCCGTAATACAAGATCCCGCAACTTACACTAAGTTACATTGCTTGCAAGGCTTGTGTGTGATGTTGTATTACCGAGTGGGCCCCGAGATACCTCTCCGTCACACGGAGTGACAAATCCCAGTCTTGATCCATACTAACTCAACGAACACCTTCAGAGATACCTGTAGAGCATCTTTATAGTCATCCAGTTACGTTGCGACGTTTGATACACACAAAGTATTCCTCCGGTGTTAGTGAGTTATATGATCTCATGGTCATAGGAACAAATACTTGACACGCAGAAAAATAGTAGCAACAAAATGACACGATCAACATGCTACGTCTATTAGTTTGGGTCTAGTCCATCACGTGATTCTCCTAATGACGTGATCCAGTTATCAAGCAACAACACCTTGTTCATAATCAGAAGACATTGACTATCTTTGATCAACTGGCTAGCGAACTAGAGGCTTGCTAGGGACAGTGTTTTGTCTATGTATCCACACATGTAAATGAGTCTTCATTCAATACAATTATAGCATGGATAATAAAGGATTATCTTGATACAAGAATTATAATAATAATTATAGTTATTATTGCCTCTAGGGCATAATTCCAACAGCGACCGCCACCAAACAAGGATCGGGTCAACGACGGGCTGGCTCCTCACCAACCTACGCCCCCCGGAAGGTAGCACCTCCCAATACCAGTCGGGCGGAGCCCAGTCCCGGACAGGGCCCCTCTAATCAAGCAGGTGTCCTCCGCCGAGTCGACGACGAGGATGCGGGATAGGCATCGTAAAATAAACTAAAAAAATAAACTAGTTCTATTAATTTTCTTGCTAAAAATAAACTATTAACACTTAAGCATATACAATAGCAAAATTAAACTATTAACACTTAAGCATATACAATAGCAAAATTAAGCAATAATCTAAGAAACACTATTAACACTTAAGCATATACACTATACAATATTTCTTCTTCTTGTAACCCTAAACTAATTTTTCCTCTTCTTCTATTTCTCCTCTTCTTCTACTTCTTCTTCTACTTCTACTTCTCCTCTTCTTCTACTATTTCTCCTCTTCTCTTCTTCTACTTCTCCTCTCCTCCTCTTCTAATTTTTTCTCTTCTTCTACTTCTCCTCTTCTTCTCCTCTCCTCCTCTTCTTATTCTCCTTTTTCTTCTTTTCTTCTCCTCCTCTTCTTAGTTTCCTTTTTCCTAATTCTAAATATTACTAACCCTAATAATCTAGCACAAACCTAATAACAATAGGAATTAAATGACAAAAAAAATCTTTTTCTTCTTTTCTTCCCTGTTTCTTCCTTTCTTCTCCTTTTTCTTCTTTTCTTCTCCTTTTTCTTCTTTTCTTCTCCTTTTTCTTCTTTTCTTCTACTGGCCGGAGTGTTGGGGAGGAGGGGGCGGGGGGCTTACCGGCCGGAGGTGTCGACGGCGCGCGGCGAGGAGGGCGGCGCGCGGCGAGGAGGACGGCGGCGGCGGCGAGCTGGACGGCGGGCAGCCTGACGGCGTCGTCGAGTTCGTCGTTGTGCCGCGCCGGGCAGGAGAACAAGGAAGAAGGAGAGAAGGAAATGCGATTTGGGTTGGAATTTTTCTAACTTCCGCTTATATAGGTGGATCTTTAGTCCCGGTTCGGGGCTCGATCCGGGACTAAAGACACCCTTTAGTCCCGGGTGGAGCCACGACCCGGGACTAAAGGCCCTTTTTCGGCAAACCAGAAGGCGGGAAGCAGGGGCCTTTAGTCCCGGCGCGGCGCTCCAACCGGGACTAAAGGGTGTCTTTAGTCCCGGGGCGTGGCTCCACCCGGGACTACAGCCCCTCCTCGGCTGCACGATAAATTTAGTCCCACCTCGCCCAGCGAGGGGGGCTAACACTTGTTTATAAGCCCCGTCGCAGCTTCTCCATCGAGCTCCTCTCTAAAGCAGGCTTACGGGCCTAAACTCACTGAAAATTAAAACTATATTCAAAATTATGGAGAAAATTCAACCTGAATTCAAAGTGAGTTTACTTTGAATTTAGATTGAATTTTCTCTATAAATTCTCATATAGTTTCAATTTTTTTCTATTTTCATAATTAATAATTTTGACTATCCAAACTATTATCTATTTTGTTATTTTCAATTAAAAACTATGTTTATTAAAAATTCTTTTTGCATATTTGAGAATTTGACAAAACTATGATAATGAAAAGTGTTTGAAATTGAATAAATAATGCAAAACTATTTTCTATTTTCATAATTAATAATTTTGACTATCCAAACTATTATCTATTTTGTTATTTTCAATTAAAAACTATGTTTATTAAAAATTCTTTTTGCATATTTGAGAATTTGACAAAACTATGATAATGAAAAGTGTTTGAAATTGAATAAATAATGCAAAACTATTTTCTATTTTCATAATTAATAATTTTGACTATCCAAACTATTATCTATTTTGTTATTTTCAATTAAAAACTATGTTTATTAAAAATTCTTAAAGTAGGTAGGGTAGCTCGCTCACCTGCACGTTGCTTATTAGTGTAAGAGTGTAGACTGCACGGAGATAATGGTGGTTGGAGCACCAGTTGAGATTTTTATAGAGCGGAGTAGCTGAGAATGATAAGGACTCTCCGTCTCATGTCATGTCAGTAAAGTCGAGTCGATGGGGCTCTTCCGTCTTGTCCCGCCGCTTCGGTTAAGGACGGGCGACAGCTGCTTGGCTGGCGCCCAAGTGAGCTTCGTGGCACTTGCATGCACCGTGCGTTGTCATCCTTCGCGTGTGCTGCTCTGCTCATGCTCCGCGGTGGCACTGGCACTTGAAGCTGCTTGGTCGGCAGCTGGATGCACGTGGAATTAACATGAACGCTTGGTAAGACATGTGTGCCGCGCCACGTGGCGAGGCCTTCAACTTGCTACATGTGGTCGCGTGCAAAAAAAATGCTCAATTTTTATAACACACTACATATGCAAACACTTATATACACATGCATATGCTTATTTCTATGAATATACACACGCATATTTTATTTTTTGAGCATCTTCGAGGGATTAAGCCGGCATATGATCTTGACATTTATGAAGTCATCTTAGACGCCTCGTTGTTGATGGGAACGTCTCCTTCCACTGAAAGCATATCATCGAAAATCCTGAAATAAATACAAAAATGATGTAAGCTTCATGATTTAAACTCTGATGGGCTGGAGAAGAAGGAGAAGCAACCCCACAACAACAGTCGGCATTCTTCTTCTCTCTTGTATAGTGGACACTCCCTCACCTGATTTTTTGACCGTCGACGATGGTCGCTATTCCTTCTTTCCCTAATGCATAATAAATATCTAGCACAAGGAGAAGAAGGAAAAGCGACCCCCACAACAAAAGTGGTTCCGCGGCACGCCACGTGGTTCCGCTGCACGCCACGTGGTTCCGCTGCACGCCACGTGGGACTAATGGTCTTTCATTTTTAAATGACTGTTTTAATCAAAAACAGATCTGTTACAAAAGGGATTTCATTTTTTGAACTTATTTGAACTGAAGACTTTTTGTATATATATGTGGTCGAAATGCATGATACCATGAAGTTAGAAAGGGCTAAACCATTCAAAAGTAGCAAATGAAGTTAGAAAGGGCTAAACCATTCAAATTTGGAAACTATAATGGCACAAACAGAAACTAGACATATATAAATTGGTCCAAGCAGTACATGATACTAGTCCAAACAGTACATAATAATAGCTATCATAGATATATATAATCGAGGTGACGCTGGCCATAGTTGACGACTCGAATCAGAATGTCCACCTTATTCGAGGTGACGCTGGCCATAGTTGACGACTCGAATCTTGCGGTACAACTCGTATGAAACGTATGCATCTTTTGCTGCATACTCAATGTTGATACGATCAAGTGGGGCCTTCTCCAAAGTTTGTGCTGAGACTTTGGGAAATTGGTCTTCATATCACCATATTCCTCGTCGATCAAGGCAACTGCCATATGAGCCATCAAAGTCCTGACATGTCGAAGCTTGAATACCGTTTGGAGATCAATGAGGCAACCAGTTGGTATCTCAATACCGAAGTTGTACCTCATCTTCAGCTTGTCATTCGTTATGTCAACGGTAGCAAAAGTGATGCCGCTGCGAAGGAAGTCCATGAGTTCTGGACAATGCTTGTCACTACTGCAACAGAAACAAATTAAAATGGAACAAATGTTACATACTGCTGCAATAAGGAAATATGTTTCACTACAACTAAAGAGAAAATCATCTTTAGGATTCAAATAGAACATATGCAATGGAACCTAGAGAGATCACTATAGCTATCCAATGGAACCTAGAGAGATCACTAGCTATATGCAATTTTCATGACTATGGCATATCATATTGCTATCCAATGGAACCTAGAGAGATCACTAGCTATATGCAATTTTCATAACCTTGGATCAAAGAACACCGCATAAAATTGTATCACTACAACTATGATTTCAATGGAACATATTGAACCAATCAGATTTTTCAGATTGTGGAACACTATTCCAATCAGATTGTGTTCCCTTCAACTAATCAAAATTGTTTCACTACAACTATTTGAAGCGAACCAACTATGATTCCAATGGAACATATTAAACACTAGTTGATTCTAATACGATTTTTCAGATTATGGAACACTATTCCAATCAGATTGTGTTCCCCTTCAACTAATCAAAATTGTTTCACTACAACTATTTGAAGAGGACCAACTATGATTGAAACAAATAAACTTACAATGTCATTACCTTGGATCAAAGAAAGCCTCAAAACTTACCTCGCCCATTGGAAGATCAAGACATGGTGTGCGAAGCATAGTTGGATGATGGCAACACCGCGTTGATCGGCCGTGTACTCCAGATCAAGCCCCAAGAACTTCTCATGATCCATTGCGGCGTCAAGCCATCGTTCCTTCAACTGTTCAAGAAAATACGGCATCTCCCTGCTCTCGTTCGTGTACACGACATCGAGCTTGGTCTTGCCATGTCCGAGCACCTCTCCAAAGCGAGTTGGCATGGTGGAAGAAGAGAAGGGAAGAAGAGAGGAGAAGAACAGAGCGAGAGCGAGAGAGAAGAAGAAACAGAGAAATGGCGACTCTGCTTCGGTTCGTGCTTTTCATCGCCCGAAACGACGCGGGATGCAAACCGTTTGGGCCTTTAGTCCCGGGTTGAGCCACCAACCGGGACTAAAGAGGTATACCAACGGTTGCCACCACTACGGCAGGCCACGTGTTAGGCCTTTAGTCCCAGGTTGAGCCACCAACCGGGACTAAAGGGGGATACGAACGGTTGCCACCACCACTGCCCACCACGTAGCCCTTTAGTCCTGGTTTGGGACATGAACCGGGACTAAAGGCTCCTTACGGGCCGGGACTAAAGCCTCGAGGGAGGCATTGAGAATTGGGGCGACGTGGCCGGGGCCGGGACTAAAGGGTCCCGGCCAAAGGCCCGTTTTCCACTAGTGCATCTCCAAGAATAATAACTCATTGTAGTCCCCCACATGGTTTATCCGGATATCAGCAGTAGGCTCATCCGCAAGCAAACTAGCACATATTTCGCTCAAGCAAATGGTGTCCACCAGCAACCAATTGTCCCCATTGTGGAGCCAGATTTGAAGTTGAAGCTCCTTGATATGGATGAGATATAGACCAGAACCATCATCGACACGCGACAGCATGGTGCTGCCTTGGTCAAAACCAAGCCCGTGTGGGAGCTGAATTGTCGTTAAGATTGAGGACGTCAAATCCAGGACAACAATTGCATTGTCAGCCGCGACCGCGACATAGATTATGTTGTCAACGAGCACGCCTTTGGGACTAGGTGGTTGTGGATGCGGGAGGCGGTCCGACGCCAAGGAGAGATGTTTGTGCCAGGCATGATCACCAGTTTGCAACATATACACATCCACCTTAGGTTCCACGGTATCCTCCACGGTGACATAAAAGTAGGACGAGCCATCCCCTTCTTCCTTGGAGAATAGTTGTGCCCATCTGCGCGAACAGGGCATTCTGAACTGTAATCCTGGTGCTGGGAGGATGGCCATACCATGGTCACGGTCATAGCACAGCGGGCTGTGCACTGCGAACACAAGCTCGTAGGCGAAGACGTTGTTGCTGAAGAAGCTGAATTTTATGCGGCGGGTGAGGACGCTGCCGTTCAAGCAGCACGCCATGGTACCCCCTTCTTTCTTGGAGAAGGGTGGCATCTTGCTGAAGTTTGTGCGGTGGATGACGGCGGCGAGCTCCGGGGGCTGAGGCAGCATCGGGAAGAAACGTGCGGTGGCGTGAGGATAGCTTTGTACGAGGTAGAAGCCGAGGAGCCTGGGCGGGTGGAGCTCGCGGAAACGGCAGAGGAAGGCGCCGTCGGAGGCGTGGCTTAGCCAGCGCCTGTAGACGCAGACGGCGCGGACGGGCTGGTGGGGAAGCCGACGCGGACGATGGTTTCTCGGAGGAGGTTGTCATCGTCGAGCACCTTGGATACACACGCCGGCAGCTCGCCTTTCATGCTGTCCGGCGGCCGCCGCGTCTGGCCCTCCATACCGTGGGTTCAGGGTTTGCGTAGAAGGGGAACTATTAGAGTAAAACGAGATTGAATGAAAGTGAATGGACGATTAGTCCTGATTTCTATTGATTCTCAAGTTTATATACATCTGGAAGAGGTGCGAAGAAGAGGTGACTGTTCGGAGGCATCCCTCGAGAACAGGTGCCTGTTGGCAATGGAGAGAGAGAGGAGACACGACTATTTGGGTTGGACACATCCCTTGAATTAATATACTAATTAATTTCTAACACTCCCCCTTGTACAACACCGCTCCTTGAATGTTTCATCGTTGAAAGTTTCTTGCATATAGATCTTCCATCTTGAGAAATCTTCCAGATAATCTTGAGAGTCTCCCCCAAAAACCCCGTGGGAAAAATATGAGGAGAATAGAGTAGATATGTTGCTAAAACTCCTTTAAACCCAGTGGGGAAAAATAAGGAGAAAATGATGCAACATATGATGATTATTGTCTCTTGATAACTCATATGAGAAAAACCTTTGAAGAAGGAGAAAACTCATTGATAAATTTAGAGAACAATTAATATGTCTTGAGTACTTCCTTTAAAAACCCTGGTAGGGAAAATAGAAAGTGTGACATATGATCTTTGAGAAGATATTGCCTCACTAAAAACCATTATGAGAAACTTTGAGAGAAAACTCATAAGGGAAAAGAGTGCAATCGTACATGCCATTGAAAACTCCTTTAAAACCCAATGGGAAAATACAAGGAGAAAATGATATGGCATATAAAGACACTTGTGTTTATATTGTCTCGTTAAAAACCTTTTATGAGAAACCAATAGGGAAAACTCATCAAGGGAAAAAGAGTACAATATATGCAATCTGATGATTGTTAATAGGTTATAGTTTGGGACATTACTCCCCCTGAACTTTGCAAATATGAAGGATGTCTCATACCAATTCCATTGACATGAACATGAGATTGTGTATAATCTGTTGGATTATAACAGTAGTTTGTTTGCAAATTATTTCCTCACTTTTCGATAATCCGTGAGGCTAAGTAATTTCCGAGCAATGTGATTTATGATATTGCTCTTCATATAACCTATAGGTATTGAGTAACACAAGTGGAAGTATCTTGATAAATCAAGTTATGTGATTTTGATGAATCTCAACCACATGATTTTGAGTGTGGTTAACCATTCTACTAAGTTATGCATATTTTGCAATGCATTTAGATAAAGCAATTATGTTAGAATGATAACTGGAAATAACCACTAAAATCCATTTATATGACTTCCATGTGAAGGCTATTCCAGCAAATTCAGTCATTGATATGGCATCGTTGGGATCAAATAAAGAGCCAATATCATTACATCATATCATGGTCATATCTTCTATTTCCTGATGGAAATATCCAAGATTTACTGTAATCTTCAGATATAAGATGATATTACTTATATCAACCATATACCTTTTGTTGGGGGTTGCACTCTGAATAAAGATAGAAAATATAGTGTCAGGCCTGACGACGTAGTTTGCAAGTATATGAGTGCTTTGACATTAGTGATATATAGAACTTCAGGTCCTAGTATCACTTCATTATCACCCCTAGGTATGAATGGATTTGTACCTTATCAAAGGTAGTATGACCATACATGTCTTTTGTTGATATGATATATCCAAATTGAACTTCTCGTATATGTTTGGATATATGTAGACTGACATGTATTCTTGAGAGAATGCTCAAGTTGTAAACTTAAGCTAAATTTGGTTGAATCCAAATTTTCCGTCTTGAGATGATTTTATATATGTTTAGGTCTTGTAGAGACATTGATGATGAAATCATCATATACACTGAGGTGATGTAAGGAAATAAAATTTTGGTATTCCTTTATTAACACATAAACAATCATCATCCTTTGAGTAATCCTGTGAAGAAGGAACTCGTCTAGTCGGTAGTACCATATGATTCACGACTATTTCTAGTCATAGAGTGACTTTTGAAATTTTACACAAATATGTTGCGATTTATTTTGGATTCGGAATTGTAAGCCCTTCAGGGACTTTAATATATATTTCCGAAACAAGTGACCCATATGAGTATGTAGTCACTACATTCATTAACTGCATGGATAATATTATTTGTACTGCCAATGGTATTTATTATCGAAACATAATTCCACTCATACCAAGAGGGTATGTTACATCATAATTTGATGTCGGGTCTCTGCGTGAACCCTTTTGCTACAAGCCTTGCTTTCTCGCCACCTCATTGAATTTGTCTATGAATGAGAAGTTTTTAGTATTCCATATGGAAGATACTTATGAGGAGTAGGTATTACTGTGGTAAATACCACTCGTTTGTAGAGCGAGGCTATTCTTCATTACTTGCTTCCTTTTATGTGAACCAATATGAGTGCAAGAGGCACTCTACCATGGATTTTGCTTCAGGTCCCAAAAGGTTTTAGCAATTTTGAGAATAAATATATGTCGACAAATGTAGTCTTTATTTTATATGATTCTGATGGAATCGATGAAATTTGTGGAAATGTATTTATTCCTTTTAACTCCTTGTGATTTCCTACAACAATGGAGTCAAGTTGTTTCGATGTCCCGACACCAAAATATTTGTGCACATTTATGTCGGGCTTTGGATGATGAGCATCCAGTGAGGTGTCTTTGATCTTGATGTTGAATTACATTTACTGGTTGAGAATTTGATTTCCTCTATTTCCGCGGAAGCATATGCGAGATTATATCTCGTGTGGTCAGATTTCTCCCCCTCTTGCTCTCATTTTGGGAGAAGAGTGCTTTATCAGGTACCTCCACTCTTTCTGACACTTTACTGCAGGAATATAAAATTGAGTGACACCTTTGTCATCAGTAAATGTATGTGGCAGATTTGCAATGTGTTGCAAATATGTGATTCTAAACTTCTTGTTCAGATTCTTTGAGTACGTGGATATAAGGACTGAATGTGAATAACATTCCTAATTTATTTCTTGGCATTCTTTGTGGTACTTATCTCCCCCTAATGCCAGAAATGTCCTTATTGCTGATGCAATCAGCATACGGGCTATGAATAATTTTGATTGACGGATAAATTTTCATTCCTCACTTAGATCCCTAATTTTCTGTGAGAGCCCATTGATGTATGCTGGAGTGGTGATATCGGTATGTAACCGAATTATCGCAGATAGGAAATACTTTGTTGATTTCCACGTAATTACTAAAAGGGGAAAGTAGTATGCTATGTAATTGGTATGATTTATATCATACTTACGGTGTGTAATGCCGTATTTGTCTAGCATGAGGCTAGTAAATCATGATTCTATAAGTTTGGCCATATTATTAATTTCACTATCTTTGATAAGATATTGAACTAAACCATTTTGGGTATGTACATAAAGTATTATATATAATCAGATATTTCTTGTGAAATGAGTTCAACAAAGTTGTCCATTCGAATGGATTTATCCCTTGTTTAGGATAACTTGCTCTTACTTTGAGAATTTGAGCAATTGATTTAGTTATATCATTCATGGTTTGTGTGACAAGAGACACACCAGAAATCATTTTATAAATGTTTCCATGAGTACCATAAAGTATCTATAAAATACCACACAATGGTTGAGAATGCACATATCTTCTGAATGTATTCAAGGAAGAATGAGTTGGCTCATTTAGAATTGTAAGGTGAGAGTTCCTTAAATTAATTTCCCTTATGGCACATGTGGTGCACATAAAATCTGATGATTTGGGAAATTTTACAACTTGTTAAGTTTTGATCAATAGAATTGTCAATAATTTTCTAAACAACCCCAAACCTGGATTGTAAGGCTTAAAACCAAATATTTCGTAAGATTTAGAAAATTATTGTGTACGCAACTAAACTGAGTATGAATTGATTCATACATGCAAAAATTATCAAATATAATGTCCAAGAAATAGGATATTTGACATTTATACTACATGTAGTAGTACGATTATAGGCAAACAATATTTTGGGAATAATCGGGATATTACATGAGGTCTCCCATATTACGGAAAAATGAGTTATGCAAACATATCATAGGCACAAATGAATTGATCATTCTTTTATTGCACTATATTTTTGGTTCTCCTTCTGATGAAGATTCGAGAACATCATTTACCATAACAGTTTCTGGTCGTATGTTTGCAAATTTTCAAATACCACAATGAACTTATTTTCCTTTTAATAAACTCATGGTGTGGTTTGACCATATGTTTGAGGGTTTGGTAATCATAGGTACGATATTCATGTAACCACACATTTGAAAAACTTGAGAGTTGTCTTTGTAATCTTTTTAAAATGATCAATTACTAATTAAAAGATAATTATGTCATTGGTTGTCTTTATCCTCCACTTTACTTTGAATGCCTCATTGTTCTATTTTGTGACCACTGACATGCATAGTATTCTCAATGCTAGCAAATATTTGAAGCACCTGTTGGGTGAATATGATGAGTTTAAGAAATAACATGTTTCTTTACCATGAAAATGGTAATACCATCATAAGGAGATGTAAAGTGTATCAAGGGCTTTTCAACCCGATCTGCATATGAAAATGTCAGATCATGAGATCTCAACTTCAAGTTGATTTTATAATTACCAAAATTGTAAGTTGCGATAGACTTGAGGTCTTGAAAAATTATTGGGTGATCATTCCAAATGTGCTCGGGGCAGCATGTTTCTCTTAAGGGAAATATTCAAGGTGAATAAATATTCATCCATTATGTACTTAGTTTGAGAACTAAGTGAAGTTGGTGAGAGATGAAATACATATGATCATACTTAGCTATTAAGAGAATAGCCATGACACATATTCCGAAGGTGAGGTTATAGTAGCAATAATACCTCGGGTGATACAACGACTGATGTTGTAAATCATCTTACAATAAATAATCTCACCTAACATGTACTTACTGTATTTGGAAATGTGAGCCATGCGTTACTTGAAAATGCTAATGCATTTATTTAATTTACTTCTAGGAGTAAGTGGCATGTATAAATAAATGATTTGTTTGAGAACAATCATGGTCAAGGTGATCCTTGGTGAACCTGGGTGTATCCTTCAATATAACACATGTGATTAAATTATTGCTAATGTTTTGGACTTCATTCTTGAGGAAGTGTGTGACTTTAGAGTCACTGCCAAAACGTATAGACTTGCATGCTTAACATTGGTTAGTCACTATGAAATTATAACCACGATGTCCTGTGGACCTTGCGAAAGTGTTGAGACACTTAATCATTGTCGTAAATTATGTGGTCCATCATGATGGATGGACGACACTATAATTAGAAATATTGTCGTAGGCTTCATTGCCATGTATTTTACCAATGTAATAGAAGGTAATCACAAGTAAATGCAAATATTTATGTAGTTCCCTATGACATATTCAAGCAAAAAGAGGCTTGAATAATTGATATTGGTAGATAATACCATTCAATCATGCATGAATTTACTATGATAGTAAATCATTTTAGTGAACAACAACAATTGCTTCAGAGGAGCAAATTTTAGTACGGCTGATGCCATATAGCCATATGTGTATACCTCAATTTATATAGGATAACACTTTAAAGATAATCACCAATATGGTGTAGATCTCGCAGTAATAGAAAACATAGTCTAACTATTGTCAGTGGATGTTTATAATTCTATTACCTTATGTTATGTTAAATGTATGAAATCACTTTGAAGGCAATCATTTGTCAAAGTGACATGATGTAGACCTTGCAGTAATAGTGGATAGTTTGTAAATTTTACAGTAGATGCCAATATTACCTTATGATATCTTTGAAGATAGTCATCTTGTCAAAATGACAAAACGTAGATCTTACAGTAATGATGGATACTCTGCAAAAATATGCAGTAGATGCCATCAAATACCTTGTAATTCACAAATAAACTAGGATGCCATCATATTAAGTATGATAGTACGTAATCCTTGTTTTGAATTACAATAACATTTGCAAAAATTAAAATTAATTGCAAAAATAGTTGTTTCCCTAAAACGCATGTCTTAGGAAATGTTTGCGACAAAGACATATACATTGTCTTAAATTCCGAAGGAATAAATGCACGCAAAATATTATTTTGCATTTAGTATTACCGTGGTAATACATATGAACGCAAACCTTAATAACTTACATATTTATGTAATATATGAAAACCAGAGGGCTTCAAAGTGCAGCCCACATATTTCTGTAATTTCATTCGCAGAAAGTATAACGATTAATCTGCAAAGTATTCTAAGCATGAGGGCTCAATGGGGGTATGTAAGGGATTGTGTTCCTTTGCATGTATAAGAATCAAATTGATTCGTTTGGGTCGCCATCTCGGAGGATGCTGCCTCGTGGCTGGCGTGAGGGCGTCGCGGTCAAGCGTGAGCGAGAGGTCGGGTCGTCATGTTGGACGGTCGCGTCTGAGGACACACCACCGGGACTCGTGTCTTGTCCTTTGGAGCCGGCTGATGGCCATGACGGGGCTGCGCGTCAGAGGATAGCGACGGGGCCGATGGTCGCTGTGCGTTCCGGGATGGAGGCCGCCGTTTCGTCGAGGAAAAATATGCTTTCTCAATCGCGCATCAATATTGTTGTGGGAGAAAATTTAATCTCAATCACAAAATAATAATTTTATACTAAGAAGAAATAGTATATAAAGAACTGGAGAAACTCATTCGTGATTATGAGAAACTACAAGGGCTGAAATGAAAATAGCCGAAGAGATAATGTTCTCTTCTTTTTCTTTTTCTCTCCAGAACGATCCCTGATGGGGATTTCTCACCACCAGTCAACGGCTTGGATCGCCGGCCTGGGATGCGCCAGGGATGCCCTTGCGTGGGGATCTGGCGGCGGGTGCAGATGGGCCGCCACGAGCATGGCGTCGTCGGGCGGCCATGGGCGCCACGACTACGGACACGAGAGGCGACCACTGGTGCGGCGCGGGCACGGCCGCGCATGGTTCGGCCACAGGCGCGGCGTCGCGAACCGGCGACCAGTCGAGGCTGTCGCGGCCAGGCGCGGGCGGGCTCGGGCAAGGGCTGTCGCGGCCAGGCGCGGGCGGGCTCGGGCAAGGGCTGCCGCGGCCAGGCGCGGGCGGACCCTTGCGAGCGCTGTCGCGACCAGGCGCGGGCTGGCGCGGGCACGGCCACAGCCTCGCGCAGGGTGTGGTGCGGCCTGGCGTGGTCCTGCGCGACCACGACCAAGGCAGGCAGCGAGGCCATGGCAGGGGCGGGCGCGAGCGAGCGCAACCACATCCTGGCACGGGCGCAGGCAGCGACCGGGCATGGGGCGCGGCAAAGGGAGGCGGCCAGGCGAGGAGCGCGGCGTAGGGAGGCGGCTGGGCGAACGGGCGCTCGGCGCGGCGCAGGTGGTTGCGTCCTGTGGCGTGAAGGCCGCATCCAGCGCCATGGGCTACTGGTTTTCATCTTACCTTTTGCATGTTCTTCTTTCTTTGTGTTCTTCTCGATCTCGAAATCGCTCAGATGCAGATCGTGCTGATAACGTATTAGAGTAAAACGAGATTGAATGAAAGTGAATGGACGATTAGTCCTGATTTCTATTGATTCGCAAGTTTATATACATCTGGAAGAGGTGCGAAGAAGAGGTGACTGTTCGGAGGCATCCCTCCAGAACAGGTGCCTGTTGGCAATGGAGAGAGAGAGGAGACACGACTATTCGGGTTGGACACATCCTTTGAATTAATATACTAATTAATTTTTAACACGAACGATCCGTCGATGCATGGAGTGAAGAAGATCCGATGCATCCCCTTCCTGGGCTCCTCGTCATGGCCCATCCAAGTCCAGCCCGAACTGAAAACGAGGGCCTATCAAGCCCGTAATATCGAAGCAAGCTATCGATTCTCCGAAATCACTAATTATGAGCATTCTTTGCATACCCTCGAAAAAAAAGCATTCTTTGCAAAGATACTTCCACCTCCCCGGGTTATGCCTAACTTGTCGCAACCTGAAAGTTTTTTTTTCTAAAATTCATTTATCGTAAACATTTTATCTTTTAAACCATGCGTTCAAATCTTAAAACGTTTTCGCTGTTAGATTCATAGAATCAAGATCTTTAAAACTAGATCTCATACTGATAGGCTTTGACGATTTCTTTTTCATTAAAAAAACAAACAAAAATAATAATTGGAAGAACTTTTCTTTTTAAAAGAGACACGGCCGTGCCTCTCGTGGAAGCAAAACCATCCCTCTCGTGGAAGAAAAAATAACGTTTTTTTCGTTTGCGAGAGGCATGACTGTGTCTTTAATGAAAACAAACTCGTGCCTCTCGTGGAAGGGTAAATGCGTTTTTCCATTTTCGAGAGACGTGGACGTGCCTCTCGCGAAATAAATCTGTGTCTCTCGCAAAAACAAAATCATACCTTTCGTAAAAATGTGTTTTTCATGAATTTTTTTATCCAAGAACTAAGAAAGAGATATGAAAACCCAAAAAACTGAAGAAAAAAATATTTAGAAAGCAAAAACATGTGCGGTGAAATAAAATAAAAATAAAATCTGAATAGAGCATGGAGAATGCAACACATGGCAGCGCTAAGAGCACGCCACGCGCCAAGTGGCACGCTCTCGGCCCACCTCAAGTGACCCTTGGGAGGCTTTCGAAGCAGCATTCCTTAGAGCATCTCCAACAGAACCCGTATAAGCATCGGAATTGTCAAATTCTGACGATTATATGAGTTTGGACCGTTTTACCTGTCAGAACAGACACCACAAATGAAGTCCGGTCCGTAAATTATTTACGGTGGCCCGAAAACGAGACCCCGCGACCATTATATATGTGGGTTCGGCTGTTGGATACTGGTCCGAACCCTATCCCTCCACCGCCGCGAAAATTTAAACAAAATCGAACAACAAACGCACGTTGCGTCACGTCCGACAACTATTTTTCCGTGTTTTTTGCATGGAAAATATAAAAAATGCACGGAATATCAGAAACTAAAAAGGTTTGGCGGCGTGCCTCCTTGTGATGATCTTTAGGGCGTGTGAAAAAAAATTAGGTCCGTTTCATGAGTCAAAGAAACATCATCGGATTATAACACCCCTTCCGCTCTTACCGATACCCGTGGGTTCCACATGATGTACATGCATACGTTCATTAAGTGTACCTATTTTTTGCCAACAAGTGAGAATGAACATACAAATGACCCACGTAAAAATTGAACGAAATCGAACACCAAATGTCACGTGAGAGCAACTGTTTTTCCGTCTTTTCGCATGAAAAGTCATAGAAAATGCACGGAATGTCAGAAATTAAAAACATTTGATGTGCCTCCTTGTGATGATCATTAGGCGTGTGGAAAAAAAATAGATTCATTTCATTAGTCGAAGAAACATCATCGCACTATAACACCCCTTCCGTCCTTACTAATATTCGTGGATTTCACATGATGTACATGCATATGTTCATCAAATTGACCCAACTTTTGACAGCAAGTGAAGAATGAACATACAATGACCCACGCAAAATTGAACGAAATCGGACACCAAACGCATGTTGCGTCACGTCCGACAACTGTTTTTCTTGTTTTCGCGTAGAAAATATCAGAAAATACACGTTGCATCACATCCGGCAACTGTTCACGCTAGAGGGTTGCGAACGCATGGCTAGAGATGAGAGCTGGGCTTGCGGGGAGGAGAGGCGAGCTAGGTGTCGTCCGGCGACCGACGAGGCCGTGTGGTCAGCGGGCCAGTGAGGAAAGGAACAACGGCTGGGCGTCGTGGCATTTCTGTGCGGCGGCATTTTCATTTTTGAGAAGAGACGAGGCAGCTGTTCCGTTCGACAAGGGCATGACTCCATGTGGACCGGAAGTACTGGTAAGTGTTATTGGGTCCTTTTTAATCTTTGACCCAGTTAGAGATACATATGTATATGAGGCTAATCCAAAATTCCAGGGTGGGCCGGCTCACCCGGACCACCTTGTATCTCCGCCATTGCCTAGAATTAATGTGATGCTTTTTCTCATATAACTCTAATTGATTGTTTCCATCTTTGATTATTAGCATTAATTATGCCTTGGTACTACTGATTTGGCCGGCCATTTAAATCCCGACGTAGTTAGTAGAATGGACGTGCTACTATAGCAGATCAAATCGGCATTATATGACTGGGCATACACGGTACCAAACCGACCGAGGGTGTACTGTGGCTGATATGTACATTCAATTTTCGAAATGCATTTTTTTAAATACGAAATGTTTTTAAACTGAACATTTTTTGGAAACGCATTTTTTTACAAAATACGTATTTTATGGGAAATTGAAATGTATTTTGATTTTGTGAAAATTGTTCCAGGTTTAAAAACAATGTTTCAGAATTATGAACATTTTTATGAAAGCGCGAACATATCTACAAAAAGACAAAGAATTTTTCAAATTACCAAAAAATTCTTGGAAACATGAATAATTTTTGAAATTTGCGAACATTTTCTTTGGAACATTTCATGTTTCAACAAATTTCAACACATTATGCAAGTTATGTCACGTCTCACCATTTATCCGTCATTTTCACCAAAAAAACTCCCAAAAATGCAAGAATTGTTAAAAACTCAAACAACTTGGCACGATGCCTCTAATTGGTCATATAAGCTCATGAAAAAAGAGGATCATTTGACGATGCCTAAAAAAAGTACTCTCATATTGAGCTATTTCCGACACTGTAGGCACCGAGAAAACTCAAACAACTTGGTATGATGCTTTCAATTGGTCATATAAGCCAATGAAAAAAAACTAGGGTCATTTTCCATATGTACATAAACAACGTGCTCTCAAATGGAGTCTTCTCGGTGAACATGGTGTTTTTTGGCAGATTTTTGAAACTTTTTGTTCAGCGTGCATTTGAAAAAAGTTCACCATATATTTTAAAAGATGTTCAGTGTGTATTTGAATAAACTTCACCATATACTAAGAAAATGTTTAGCGTGTATTTTGAATTCACCTTTTTTTAAATCTTCACAGTTCAAAAAATCAGCATTTTATAAATTGTTCAACTTTTTGATAAATATTGTTCAAATTTAAAAAATCAAAAAATCTAATATTTCAAAACACTGTTCGCATTTTCAAGAAATGTTGTTCATATTTTCGCCCAAAAAATATTGAAAAAATATAAAAGAAAAATCCCAGATCTGCTTCTACAGATAGTATTTTAGAGTTAGCTCTGCATTTTGAACGAACCCAGCCTGTAGCTTGGTTGGCTAACCTCGATAGCACGGATGGCTTGGTTTGGGAGTCCGAGTACATCGTAGGCGCTTTAGTTTCCTCGCATTCAATCAACGCTTGCGAATTGGGCCAGCCCATTTGTTCACCACCACGAATAATACATATCATCATATATGTATAAAATACATATAATTTATGAAAAGTCTATATTACCCTTTAACCACCGCCCGAGGCACCGTGCCTGCCGCCACCTCGGCAAGGGTTTGGCGAGGTGGAGGCTGCCGGCCCTAGGGTTGGAACCCCTATGGCCGTCCCGGGGAGGTGATACGAATGAGATACCGTCACTGAACTAACACTCTTGTCCTTTACTGATGAAACTTTATTTTCAAACCAAACGAACCCCTCATGTTTTTACCATACCAAGCTCGTGTCACGGACTCTAACAATAATGGACCCAACAAGTCAGAACCAGGCTGCGTCGAGTGAACTTTTCCCCTCAAATTCGGTCTCAGACACGCAAGCCTCAAGGCTGGACGTACAGTGTTACACAACCACAACACACGAATTGTCTGTCACCGCGACAAGGATTATTGATAGATTATGTGCCCGTTAGTTGATTCTTGAGTGCTCGTTGATTCTCAGTCATGCTTGCTGGCGATCCTCAGCAGAACATCGCAGAGCTCCCTGGGCTTGGAGAACATGGCCATGTGATCGGCTCCGGCGATCTCCACGGCCTCCGTGCCGGGGCTCAGATCGACCATCCAGCGCTGCATCTCCTCGGAGAAGGCAGCGTCCTCCATGGCCACCACGTACACCTTCTTCACCGACCCGTAGTTGCCGTCGGTGAGCAGCGCCTCGTCCTTCATCATCGCGTCGTCCGCGAACTGGCTGCCGGGCCTCACCACCATCGTAGCCAGCGTCAGATCCTGTATGTAAAACCATTGTCAGCATCGAGACTAGAACGTCTGGGAGTCACGAAAATGATTGAGTTCTTGTTACCTCAGCTGGGCTCCGATGGTACAGCTTTGCTGCCAGTAATTTGGGGCCGAACACGAGTGCAGGCCGAGGGCCCTGGCTCGTGTCCAGAACCATCCTCTCGCTGTCCATGAAGAAATCCGGTGTTGTTCTTCTCGAGAACTAGCAAGAATCAGGAATGATCAGCCGGCCATGAATGAATCGATCGTTGCCAATGGGCATCTGGTACATTTCAGCAAATCTATAATCGATGGTGTTGATTTTGGGAGGGTTCGCTTACTTACCTCCTCCAGGATGACGCCCATGTGCCGGCCGACGCACGGCATGCACGCGTCGAGGAACACGGCCGCGGCGACCTTGCCCGGGAACCTCTCCATGGCGAGCGCGATGCTGAGCCCGCCGAGGCTGTGCCCGACCAGGACCAGCCTCTCGCCGGCGGGCGCCGCGGCCACGGCGTCGAGCAGCGGCCGCGAGTAGTCCTCGAAGGACGCCACCTCGTCCATGCGCGCCGGGTGCGCGCCGGACGCGGCCATGTCGAGCGCCGTGACCTCGTGCCCCGCGGCGCGCAGCATCGGCACCAGCTTGTACCAGCACCACGCGCCGTGGCCGAGGCCGTGGACGAGGACGAAGTGATCGCCACCGTGGCAGCTCCCCTCCATCGGATTTCGCCTCCGACGAGAACGAGAGAGGCCGCTGTGGTGCCGGCGCTGTACGGCTCGTGGCTGCGGCGTCCGGATCTCTTTGCCGAGAATAGTACTCGCTGGCATGGGCACGTGCCAATAGTGGTCTCGTCTAATGAAAGTCTGAGCGAGCGTAAAAGTCCAAGCAGGCAGTGAGTAGTGGACATCAGCGAGCAGTCCCGCTCATGTCCACCTCACGATTTTGATGATATATCCCTTGAAAAATACGGAGTATTTTCCTTTTATGGATTGGTAAATGATACTACTTTAATTGTCTTCTTGACATGTTTTTGCTGAGGAGTGTTCTGAAATTTTTTATACTAGACTAGACATGTGGTTTTCAGGATTTTAGGTGTTTTCAAACCAAATGCAGTAAATATGAATGAGTAACTTTATCCGTCGTTTTTTTTCTTCAAACCGTGTTAATCGGTTTGTCTTGCCAATTAAACATAGGGTCCTAATATTGTCCACACACGTGGGCGTTAAGGGAGTCTCGTCACATGTTTTGTATGATGTGTAAGAGAAATAAATAGCACACCTACATCTCTTCCTAATAGTAAAGCAGGTACTGCTTCTGCCGTAGGTCGTGGCGTTTTTCATAAAAGCCTCTAAGGTTGTAGGTATTCAACGCACCATCCCTACATAAGTGGATCTAGAAAAATGTTTCAATTTTACAAATTAACCCCTACATTATCTAATAATCCGGCCCATGCTCCTTTCGGATCTTATCCAGTGACAAAGAAGGCGGAAGGGGGGAGAGCATCTTCTGGGCTCTCGTCGGCGAGCCTGTCGGCATGGAAGCTGCCTGCCTCCTTTGCCGGTGGCTGGCTCGGAACCCCTCTGCCTCCGGCCGTATCGGCCTCTCCAGGCGGGCGTCAGCGCCAGCGGACGCATCTTCCCCGTCCCGCCCGCGGCGGCCGTCAGTTTGGGCGCCAGTGTCTAGGAGGCGCGCAGGGGACGGATCCAAATCCAGCGATGGCGTGGAGGTGATCTAGGAGGCGCAGGAGGAGGTCTAGTGGCGGGGCTTGAAGTCCAAGTTCATGGTCGTGGCGTTCCACGCCGGAACCAGGAGCGGCCGCGGGTGCCACAGAGGAGGCAGTGGCGGCGGCGAGCTCGCACTGGACGGCGGCCCGCACGGCGCAGCGCCGCCTGGTAGAGGAGCCCGTGCCTGTGGGGAGTTA
Organism: Hordeum vulgare subsp. vulgare; assembly: GCF_904849725.1. Taxonomy (NCBI): domain Eukaryota; kingdom Viridiplantae; phylum Streptophyta; class Magnoliopsida; order Poales; family Poaceae; genus Hordeum; species Hordeum vulgare. The sequence goes on along the minus strand of NC_058520.1, from coordinate 584,437,832 downwards.
GAGGTGGACGGCGGCCACGGATACGGGAGCGGCCGCGGGCGTCGCGTAGGAGGCGGTGACGGCAGCGAGCTTGCATCATACGGCGGCCCGCACGATGCGGCATGGCCCGGAGGAGGAGCTGGCGGCGTCAGCGCCAGCGTGGTCGACTTGGCTTGGCGGCGACGCCCTAAACGCTCCACCTGCGCCAGTGGGGAGGGAGGGGGAGGAGGATGGGCGGCGATAGCGCCAGCGTGGTCGACTTGGCTTGGCGGCAACGCCCTAAACGCTCCCCACCTCCACGCACTCGTCGCGCCCTGGCGTTGTGGTTGTCGTCAACCTTGCCGAAGAAGGGCACGCCGTAGTAGGCTTGTAGCGGAGCATCTGGCAATGAGAGCCACACGGCGGCGTCCGAGCTGTTCAAGAATGTATATGTCAATGACTGTGGTCTGGAGGTAAGCAGATGCCAGTGATGATATGCTTCGGTATTATTTTTCATATAGAACCGATTCATGTATATCTTATTTTCAAAATGTGAAATCACATTTTTTTTCAAGTGCCTTAGTGAGATCATACCTCATTTGACAATTGACTAGACTTGACAGTCCCAGTTTAGCTTCAAGTAACCTTCTGAAAGTTCATAGGATGATGCATCTTAAACTAATCATCTCTTCGCCTTGATACAGTCTTTCAGGGTGGACATGAAGGTGGTGAGAACCGTTCTTCCATAGGCTGCCAAACGAGAACCTTTGCTCTGTCAGACTGTTATGCTGGTATGATACGTGCTGGGAAGACAAAATAGAGTCCAAGGAATCCTTAATTGCTGCATTGTGGACGTTTCTATCCCTAAATAAGTCTGTATAATATAGAGACATTTAGTCTGTATATAGAGAGACGCATGAACATTCGGACTCTGTAGCTCGAGCACAATGTGTGAATCATATTCTAGCTGTTGGATGGCATTTCTGGTGGTAGTTTTAGATAACTACCAAATGAAAGGGCTTCTCATAATTCATTGGACATAGACCAGCTGTGTCAATTACATATAGTCGATTGTAAATGACTATTACAAATGAAATGTAATATTTTTATTATTTTATTTCCACAAATATGAGATTCGCATCAAGCACTGCACTGATTCAGTTTTTTTTCGACATATATGGGCTTCAGATTTTTGTCTCCTTGAGTGTGTGCGGGATGTATAAGCACAAAAAGACAGTGCAAAAAATTAAAAATAAAATGTAATATATCACAACAAAAATGTTTCTCTTTTGAAAAAAATCTTCAAATTTTATTTTGGAAAACATTAGAACAGTGCTTTCTCGTAAGAAATACCAGGAACATTGCAAAAATAATTAGAAATGAAATGTAATATTGCCAGCGGAGGGATGAACGGCAAGGGGCGGTCACCATTGAAGGTATATCGAGAGCTCAACTCCACAAGGAATGGAAGGGAGGGGGTGGCCACCATTGGAATGAGGGGAGTGACAGGAACAAAGTGAAGAGATAAGGAGAACTTTTTTTTTATTTGAGAAAAAGATGAGGAGAACGTTTTTTTCGAAGAAGATGAGCAAAGTGCTCCGGAGGACGCACTTTGTGTCTCGTGCAGAGGCTTGGTGTCTATGCTCAGAGCAGCTCACTCACAAGAGCTTAGCAAGTTGTCCAAAAAATAATTTAAAATATATATTGTTCAATTTATTTTTTGAAAATATGTTGTACACAAAAATGCTATTACCCATCAAAAAACAAAACATTATTACCACTCAATAAAAATAATAATAATTATTAAAAAAGTAATCCAATTTTTATATAAGCATTACATTATATTTTAAAACTTTAAAAGAAACTCCTTCCGTCCAAAAATAGGTATCTTACATTTAACATTATAATTTACATTTAACATTTAATGACAAAACAAATAGGTTCTCTACTTTTTTCTAGGCCGGTGCAACGCACGGGCATTTGTACTAGTATGGTCAAAATAGCTAACGCTCATACGTCCGACCTTCTGTCTCGCGGTCCGCACGTCCGGCCTGCCACCTCGTGGTTCCGCGTGCCCCATGTGATAGTTGCCAAAATAGCTAACATGTCTGAACAACCACAGTTGTCGTGGTTGCTCAACTGCAGTCGTCATATTTGAACAATTACATTGACATGTAACACTAGAAAGATATGAAAACTCATTGGCATGTGGGCGCGCGACGACAGTTTCACCCAGTTGTCATGTAACACTGGAAAAGACATGACAACTGACATGCGTGTGGGCATGGCACGAGTTCCATCACACGTCGGGTTGGCAGCCGCCAAGTCTGCATGTGTGAAATGGACGTGTGGGCGAACTGATAAATGCCCATACACCATCCCCTTCCTACGTGACATCAAAAATCTGTCAAAAATTACCAAGATTCGTACAAACACGCATGAACGACGATCCACACGTGTGGGCGAGTTATAAAATGACTACACGTGTGGGCGTTATCTTTTTCCAAAATATATTGCCAACTACAAGAAAATTAAGATTACCACTGAATACCAAAGACACCACTCACTCGACAGATTTCCATGGCAAGACGGATTCAACAAAGACCACCAAAAAAGGCTCCATGAGCTGTCCACACGATGCCATCCATATGGTAGTTACCACACAATCGAAGACACGTTAATGGGACCACACGCAACAAAACAACTTTTGTGTCAAAGGAGTAAGACGACTAAAAAGGTTCCATTGACTTTTTTTATACACTCCATCCGTTTTAAAATGTAGTGCATATAGGTTTTCAAAAAATAAAACTTTGCAATATTTGATCAAGTTTATAACAAATATATTTATATCTAGAATTCCAAATATATAAAATATGAAACTACATCTTAAGATAAGTCTAATGGCATATATATGTTTGACATTCTGTACATAATTGCTCTTCTCCACAAAACTGGTCAAAGTTGTTAAGGTTTGACTTTTCAAAATTTAGCTATGCATCACGTTATGAAACGGAGAAAGTATTCAAAACTTTGTGTCAAGATGTCATTCATTTGTACTGACTATTACAAGGTTCAAAATATCGGATATTAGGTTCATGTTGGTTTGGTTTTGACATATTCAATACTGGATATTGGGTGAAGAAGACCTACAAGAAAATGAATATTACAACCGAAACACCAAAGACGCCACTCACTCGACATATTCCCATGGCAAGACAAAGTCGACACACCACCAACAAAAATGCTCCACGAGCTGTTCACATGTGCCATCAATATTACAGGTACCACAAGCCCACACAATCCAAGCCAGCCACACGCAACAAGACAACTTTATGCAAAGATGAAGATTGCTAAAACGGACCTATGCTTTTCAGATTTAAAACTCACTTATGTAAAGTCGTCATTCATTTGTACCCATTACTACAAGGTTCTACTAGATTTTGGGAGTCCACAAGGTATCGCAAGGCCACATATGCGTATAATGGTTGTATGCATCAATTGATGCAGAACCCCGTGATTTTAATCTTATTTTCCAGAAAAGACCTACAATGTTTAAAATATCGGAGATAAGATTCGTATCAGTTTGGTCGCAACATGTTGGAGAATGATAAATCAAAGGATAAAAAAATATACCTGGATTCTTTCTATAACTCCTGATAAAAATATATCCTCTTGTTTATTTAGAAACATGCACCATACCAATGCTCCATAATAAAAAATGTATTTAAAGATTATTAACCTGTTAATTAATAAACTATTTAAGAAAGATGCACAAAATTCTCACTCTTAGATTGAAAACTATTTTACATCATAGGCTGTGATACGCATCGACCTGAAATTTTCAAAAGATTCTTCGAGTCGCGAGCCATTCAACATGCTCATCGTGCAATTTCATAATTGCAAAAAGGACCCCTGTTGCACAAACATCCGACAACAATAGTCCTATTGCAAAAAATAAACATATGCATCTTGCGCAACAAAGAGCCTTGCATCAATTGCACCAAGAACCCGTCGGCAACTCTAACAAGACCTTTGTTGTCAAAAGAAGCACCTTTGATCTCCTTGTCGCTGTCTACATCGCTTGATTTCGATGAGTACCGACGGTGCGCGACATGCTCCCCAAGGTCACCTCACTCAGCTCCTTGCTGCACTCCGGCCAGATGCCGCCGGAGCAGCTGCTCCAGCGTCGTCCGTACGAACACTTTGCCTCGCCCGTCTACGTGTGCCGTTAGTCGACGCCGATAAGCCAACTCAACCGCCCAGCCACCAATTCTCCTTCCATCTCCTGCACCATGCCTCCCTCTTGAGTCGGCGTCTCCTCCAGATTGGCCATGGCGCCACACCGAGTTTGCAAAGCCATGGGGTTCCCGGCTCCCCAACACGATCATGCCTCTTCCACCTTGCAACCCCTGACTCTTCCACCGATTCTTGCTCTTGAGGAATCCAGACGTCACTGCCCCTACCCTAGGTTGAGCCACTACCTTCCCTTCGCAAGTCCACAACAAAACAAGTTGTTATAGTGAAAAGATTGCCACATAGGCTTATTTGCAAACGCAAACTATGGAATAGGTTGCTTCCAAGCAGTCTGATCAAAATGAGACTCGATGCCCACAACATGCGACGTTACCAGTTGGATGATGCAAAGTGTTTTTGATACATTATATATGTGTTAATACAAAACATCATGAACTGCTTTTGATAATATGATGAAATGGTAAATGCATAATCTTATTTTTAAAGCTTAGACATAAATAATTACCGTGATTTATCGATCCATATCAATGGGCATATAAATATACTGGCCATATTGGCTAACATTTTGGACTACATCTGATGATGCATGTGAAAAAAAATGATATATTATATCTATATTAGTAGACCCCCAGAATGATGCGTCGACCCGTATATCCGTTGCATTGGCCTATATTTAGATTACATGCACTTTGCATTTGGTGAAAAAATCTCTTTAATCACATGTCTGCATAAACACAAGGGAGCACCTTGCACCCTCGGACATAAAAGGCTTTTGCCAATTCATAATCCAGTATGGGGATAATGAGACTTTTCTCAGATGGGATGACTATATCTCGCTTACCGCGAGTTGTATCGTACGCCCACATGAAGAAAATTCTTGTGGAGTTTTAGCTAGGTCGGACCACTTCTCCTCGCTTGCTTCGGGATCTATCGCTCACTCACTGTATTGGTTTTGTCCAGGTTTTTTCTTGGGTTTCTTTTGATTTTTATTTTCTTTGATGTTTTTCTTTGTTTATTCAATCATTTCTTTTTGTGATTTTCCCTTCATTTTTTCATTTTCTTTGTTTCTTTCTTGCTTTCCACTGTTCTTCGCATTTATTTTGTTTGTTTGTTTTTCTTTTTTGGGTCTTTATTGGGATTCTTTATTTTTCTTTGTACATTTTTATTATCCATCAGGAACATTTTTTATATTCATAATTAACATTTTCAAGTACATAATTACCATTTTGTTGAAAACTTATATTGCTTCAACATCCAGTTTTATCCATACATATTGTAAATGCATGATTAACATTTTTCAAAACATGTACTTTTTATATTTATTTTATCATAAACATTTTACAATTTTTATAAATCAGATAATTATATATATGCAATTTCTTTTTAAAAATACAGGATTAACATTTTGATTGCATGTATTTAGTTATTTCCACATTTTTCATACACATTGTGCATTTTTTATATATATCAAAAACATTTATTATACACGTTTAACATTTTCTAGATACATGATTAATATTTCAAAAATTATATTTGTATGTCTAATTTTTTCCATAGACACGGTACATTTTGTGTATACATAGGGATAAAAAAATTTACACATTTAACCCTTTCAAAATATGTGATTAATATATTTAAAAACTCATAATTTTATGACTTATTTTTCATACACATTTTTCGTATACATCAGAAACATTTTTTCTACACACTTTTATCTTTTTCAAATGCATGATTAAATTTTTTTAAATGTTTTTATTTATATTTAGATTATTTGGAAGGACTAACAACAAATAAAAAAGAAAGAAAAAAAAGGAAAAACATGGTTGTGTATTGTGGCCTCCCGCGCACTCGGCCTTCATCATCCCATGATCGCCTTGGCAGTAAGTGGCTAAGAGCTGGTTCTTCTCACTCATGTATGTGCTTAGTCATGAGGAGTTCACATGGATGACATTGAATTTGTGGGGGATATGGTATGCAAGGAGAAAAGTCGTTCGCGAAGGCATAAATCAAAGCCCCTATGAAACTCCTGAATCTTGCTTCACCGATCTGTTTTTTCCCTAGATCTTCACGTGATATTTGTTACCGAAGGTTTGCTGCAAACTTTATTTATGAGTTGGATCAACTTTTTGCAATACCTGAGCCTACAACACGGGATGGGTCTACATGCAATAATGGGCAACGATGCTAGATCCCGCCCGATGAGAGACTAGTGCCGGACTTTTAGTACATCACAATGTAGGTACCGCAACAACCATTTGTCGTGATCAAAGATGGTTCCTATCTTGCAGGGCCGGGCCGGCAAAATCCGAGGCCCTGTTCCAAACTATAAAAAAGGCCCTACTTACACTAAAAAAGTACATTAATAAAGGTTAATTACAAGATATCATCAATAGTACTAGACCCGATGTTATCATAATTTTCTTCGGCCTCAACATTGTTTTTTGTCTATGCCTAGCCACCTCTAGGGCTAGGATAATTGACAACAATATTGTCACATGCATGATCTCGATCATGTGACTAATTATCAGAGGACACTTGTGATTTTTCATAACGAATTATCCATACCTCCAGGCTATGTTAAATCCTTGATTATTTTTTTGTTTCTTCCTAAGCTTTTGGAAACAAAATTCATATTGTCTATATGAAGACATGACTTGGATCTTGCAGTACTAGACGCCTAATAGACGAGAAGAACAAACTTAGCTACGAGATTTTACTAAAAGTAAATAGCTTGCGCAAATCAAAAATCACATCAAGGCCTAAGAACTTGGAGATCTGAGGATGGCTTGAACGTTCCTTGCTTTCATATACTACCTGCTGGTTGGGCTACCGTTCATCAATGAGACCCGATGAAAGTATTCTAGTCAAACTGAGAACAAATAAGACCTAGAAAGGACCCGCGATAAAAAGAGACATACATATGATATTCTTGCTCGGACGCCTGGTCTTGCCCTCCTGAGACGGTGAAGACAGAAGCAAGGAGCCAAGGAGGAGCCCTAACCGGACAGCTGCGGCGTCCATGGCCGCCAGATGATAAGATAAGAGATTCGTCAGCGCGTTGCTTCGGTGGCTTCGTTGTTCCCTCGTTCGCATCGATCGATCAATGGAGGCATACGTCCCGCCCGATCGGGCTGCTTCAGGCGTGTCGGATGCTAGACAACAGAGGTCCAACTGGAAGTGTAAAAAAGGCCCATCTAAATTCTACGAAGAAGCCTATATATGCAAGTACTGCTGGGTATGAACTCTGGGGCCCTGTGCGCTGGCACAGGTTGCACACCCCTGTGCCCGGGCCTGCTATCTTGCTAGGTCAGGCGCTTCTCTTCCTCATGGGCGTCATATTTGGTTGGGGCACTTCAAGTGGCCCAGTGGCTTCTCGCAGTATGTGAGACATGGGCGCGCCCAGGGTTTCCTATTTGGCGCGTACCCCGGCGTGCCCTTTCTTAAAAGTCAAAAAAGAGAGGACAACGGTTAGTGGGCCAGCGGTCGTATCTGGTCCAGTCAATTCATGGCCAGGGCCCTAGTTAGAACTTTGCTGGCCCAGTATAACAACCCGTCCGGCCCGATATGAACCAAGCAAGCCGAGGCTATCCTGCTTCCCGAAACCCTAGCCGACGGACCCCCCTTATATACCGCACGCTCTCGTTTCCCTTTCCTCGGCCTCCATGTCCCAGGTTTGTTCGTCAGCCGGCAGCTTGTTCTGAAATCTTCCGTTCTTTCCTCTCCCGTCTTTATTTTTCTTGATTGATCTGCTCCCAGGCTGTGATGATCAAAAAACCTACCTATTTTCTGAGGGATCTCGATCGATGCCCCCTGCAGAGAAACCAACTATTTCTTCTGAGCCTCTCGTTCAAGATCCGCGCAATTTCTTCCCTGTTTCTTGTTTTTTTTTTTGCGTTTGATCATTTTCTTTGGTATCGGATTGGGAAAGGGAAGATGTGTTCTGTTGATGTGATGATAATCTTTCGCAGAAAATCATGTTTACTGTTGACCAAACTACAGACTACAATTATCTGATCAACTCATGATTCTCTGTTAACCGATCTGTTCATTTTTTCTTCTTTCTCTGAATCTTCGTCTGATGTCTTTTCTTGGTATCTTGAATTTCTCCGGTTATTTTCTGCCATCCGTGCACAACAAGCCGATGCTCTGGATGAGAAGAGGAAGGAAGCATGGTAATGTGCACGGAGATGGACTGAATTGGTCTGCATGTCTGCTCGTCCTGACGCCTTCGGGCTTTGATCTCGCGGGCCTGGATTTGACCCACACTATCGCTTACCACATAAACATCGCTTGATTGTCAGTAAGTGCCTCCATTAATCTGTCGGTAGTCGATTTCTCAGTAGCTCTGTAGATCTGTACGGCGTTGTCAATGGAGCAAACTGCTTGTCAAGTGGCATCTGTTCGTCTAGGCTCGGTGGCTAATTAGCCAGTTACACACCGCAGCCACTGCCATGGCAGCACTATCTGTGTGAATGGTCAGTAAGCCCACCTACATCTACTTGATTTGTTGTGCCAATTGAAGTGACGACTCTTTCTAGTGCTCACTTCTTTGATACACCAACTCACAGTCGCAGAACTGAAGAACTACTCCACTTGAATGTACAAATCTAGTTACAGTCACAATCTAGTACACTTTTGTTTTTGATTGGATTCAATGTTCACTTTACAACTTAGTAAGGCAATAAATTAGAGTCTCTGGTGCGCTTCTTGGTAGCGTAATTCAGCGCTGTACGTTGCCGAGATGAATCTTTGGGCTAAGATTCTGGCACAAGCCATTCTTTGAGATGGCTTTTGCATTCAACTTGTCCGTACATATGTTATCCCTTAACTGAATTTTGTTTCGATAGGAGTATTAGGGATGCCATGAGGTATCTGATGCTTGGTCTTCTGTCATGGCCTTGTTTCTCGTTTGATTGGCAGACAGCGAGAAGGAAACGGTTTTTTGCGACACTGGCTGCTCTCATACCAGGAGCTTTCTGTTACTATACCCCCGTTTACACCTATCTACTGTATTTATCTTTCTGCAGCCGGTTTCTGTGTGTGATAAATTAGTGATTATCAACTTTTATTAGGTGTCTCATGATGCCGTGTTTTATTAAACTGTGCTTATTCGGCATCTAAACTCATGTTTTTGTATATCTACACACTCTAATTTTTTTGGCTGGTTCTCTCTGTGATGATGAAAACAGATGACGAGTCTGATGTAATCCATTCTATTAAACCATGTGGACAATCGAGGCATTTGTCTGAGAGAGAATTTATTCGTTTATTTGTTATTTTTCTGTTTTGAAATATGACTGTTGTTGACATTAAGACAGACAGCTTGTGATCTGTTTGATGATAATTTTCTTATTCTGAATGTTTAGTACTCCCTCCCTTTCGGTTTATGAGTCATCTTACGAAAATCAAATAATCCCAAAACACTTAGGCACGTTGCATTAACTTTTATCTCGTTTTTTGTTTTTTGACATGAATTAAGGAATCAACCAATAAGAGAGTATGTTTTTAATGACTTGAGACTAACTAGCACGATATGCAGTGGTCAGTTCATTTCATGCGATGGTATTAAGTAGCAAAATAACATTAATTTTCTTGTTTTCCTCTCCATCTTGGTCATGGTGCACAACCTAAGATGACCTATACACCGTGACGGAGGGAGTAAGTATAGTTGTCATATGGATGCAGTATAGTTGTCTTGTCTAGAATTATTAGAAACTCCTACACCACTTTTTGTTTGCTGTGGGAAGTGATGTTATCATATCCATACCACGTTTCTGCATGATGATCTATTGTTTTCTTCCTTTGATTATATGGACATGAGTGTACTTTCCTCAAATTATCAACTATGACTATATTTTGTGCAAATGTATCAGTCTTCCAAGCCATAAATCTGATCCAACTTTTATGTTTTACTATTGTCTTCTGGTTAATATTTTGAGTGCCCGTCAGGTTTCCTTAGTTGAAACCAGAAATCAACTCAGCGTAAAGCTCTATCTAAATCAGTAATGCTCTTTGGTAGTCCTTTTTTCATGTTTTCGTTTGATTCGTTCTAAAACTTCTGAAGCTAATAATTACAGTCCCTGTTGCACTTATTAATAGCGTAATTTAGTGGTGCATGTTTGCGGAAGAATATTTTGGGCTAATACTCTGTAACAAGCCATTCTTCAAGATTGCTTTTGCATTCAACTTGTCCCTACATATCCTAGCATTGATCTGAATTTTGTTTTGATATGGGAATTAGTTATGCCATGAGGTATCTGATGCTTGGTCTTTTTTAATGGCCTTGTTTCTCGTTAGATTGGCATACAGGGAGAAGGAAACGGGTTTTTGCGACAACTGCTCTCATTCCAGGAGCTTTCTGTTACTATACCCCCGTTTACATCAGTCAGTTTGGTTATTTTGTTCTCAGTGATGATTAACACTGATTAGATGTCCGATTCAATCCATTCTATTAAATCATGGGGACAAAATGAGGCATTTGTCTGAGAGAACATCTTACCACCACTTTTGCTGTTGAAAACACAATTTTTATCTTCACATTTCTTCTTTTCTTAATTGTATTTTTTTAGTTCTCTCTGATGGAGAACAGATGACGAGTCTGATGTAAGCCATTTTATTAAACCATGTGGACAATTGAGGCATTTTCTGAGAGAGCATATCCTTCCACTTTTCCCTACGAACCTCTTTAACAGACAAAATAAAGAGTTCACACTCCACACTTGTACATCAGTTTTGCACAGGTCTAACAGGAGCTTGTGCATGATTCTGTTCACACAAAGTAGTAGAGCAAATAAAATGGATACAGCATGAGAAAATAGCCTAGGCCGAGGAGGAAATCAGTATTCCAAATAAAATGGATCCCGTATATTACAAAGCATATATTACAAAAAATATATTATTAAAGTAAACTAGTCTGAGGAGGAAATCAGCATTGATCCGTTGATAGCCATTTCCTCCAAGGACTTCCCTTTCCCTGCACCAAATCCGCTACTCTGTAAGGCTGCACGCAATGGTAGTATTATAGGTAGGACTACCTCCGTCATTATTTATAGGGCATGGCATGCCCGCGTGTACTTAGGTCGTCAATTTAACTTATATAAAATATTTTGTTTAATATAAAAAATATATTATTAAAAAATAGAACATTTAAATTTTTTAATAATATATTTTTCTAATATATGCTTAACAATAGTTTTGTCAAATTAATGACCTAGATACACGTTGAGTATCATATTAAATGATGTGCTACTATGTGTCTTGCATGATAATGAATAAACTACCTTCTGATACTAATATGTGATACTATGCATTACGGATGTGGTATAAGACACTAGTATCATATGCATGATACTAATATATGATAGTATCCATTACAACCAGCCTAAACATGAGAATGATCTGTAGAGGAGCCAAATTCAGGTGATTGGAGGTTTGCCAGGCAAGAGATCAATCAGGTTAATGGCAATTGAGCATCACATTTCTTTCATTTGAAAGTGGGTATTCATGAATCAGGAATAAATTTTTGCTGCATGCACGTGCTTTTTGAAAGATGTGGGGCGGTGGAGGCATGGCGGCGTTGTGTGGTCGTGATGGCCAGCGAGGCAATGATGTGGGGCTGATTGGTGGGGGCCGGAGAGTTGGTGGGGCAGCGTTGGGTGCGGCGTGGAAGCGGGGCGTAGACGGGCCTTGGGGCAATGGGGTGGCGCCTTGGATGCAGGGCCACGGAACATAGGCTTGGGGAACGGTGAGGTGGTGGGGCAGCGTGGGGGTGACGGGGGATGGCGTGGCTGTTGGGAAGAGGCGTGGGTGCGTGGCGGCGTGGAGGCTGGGCATGTGCGGTGGCTGGTGCGGATGCAAAGACGTGTGCGACGAGTGGGTTAGCGTTTTGTTAACGAAGAGTGTCTCGTTAACAACATATTTAGTGTATTGATGATATAATTAGACGAGTGGCATCATTGGTCCTCGAACTATTTTAGAAGTGTCACGTCGGGCCTCAAACTATGAAAATCATTATCTAGGTCCTCCAAATTCAAATGTGTGTCATCTAGGTCCAAAAACTATTTGAAAGTATCACTTTGGTTCTTTCAACTATTTCAAAGGTGACACATACATAATAATTGCACTTCAAGGATTTTCAGGACCTAGATAACACTTTTCAATTATTATGTAGGTCCTAAACCCTAAACCCTAGATAACACTTTTCGTCCGAATCAAGGGCCTGCATCAGCAGAGACACGAAGGGCTACACAACCGGCTCTAGGGCCTGCACCGGCATGCTCGTGACACCGGTGACTCTGATGTCCGTGGTCATGTTGATTTGCGTGTGGACGCCTCTTCAAATGGACCCGTTCTCCTCCCTATATCTATATTTAGAAAATCAACAATGAAAGAAAGAATAGTTGCATCATTTGCTTTTCTCTCTAATATCATTTTTAGATTTTAATGTGTGTACAAAATCTATACTTTCCTCAAATTAATATGTCAGGTCCTCCTTTTCTAAGGTTTTTTTTGTTTCAGTTGGGTCATACTAGATTTGTTGCACAAATCGTTTGCTTTCAAGAAGATTGATGACGGAAATCACACTTTGATATTTGTTGCATTTGGGTTGAAAACACTTCGAATTCTGAAAATCGTGTGTGCATTCAGCATAAAGTGTCAAAATATTCTCCAGCAAAAGATCGTAAAGAGGCGTCGCTCTCCTCTAGCGACACAGTAGAAACCCTACCGAGATATGCCATCCGCCCTCCTCTCACCATTGTTCCTCGTCGTGCTGTCATCGGAGGGGTGCGGGCAAAGCCGCGCGTGCGCAAGGAAGGTGGCGGGGGGGGGGGGGGGGGGGGCATCTGGTACCTCGCTTTGGTTGGCCCTCTATAGACCTCTCGGTAGATGGTGAGGCGAACTGGACCAGTGTTGAGGGACAGTCCGATGGTCGGCGTTGCTCGAGGGTCGACAGTCCTCTCGCAGCACGGGGCGTTTCATGGTGGTGGCCGCCGCAATGACTCGTGGGAGGGAGGATCTAGGGCCTGACTGCCCATGTCCCAGGTAGGATTGGCGGTGTCTTACCGCCTTCGGTCGTGGGATCATTATGGACGGGTAGACGTTGCGTACATGATGCAGGAGAGGAAGTAGATGGAGGGCAGCGCGGAAGCCATGCCCGAAAGGTATGCTCGCTCCGGTGGCAAACAATGGTAATAGCAAACATTTTAAAAAGGAACAAAATAAAAAAAGAAAAGTTTTTGAAAATACAAAAAATTTCTTGATTATTCAGAACATTTTAAAATAGTTTTGAATTGCAGGAACACAAATATTTTGAACGCAAGAACATTTTTGAAAATTTCTCAACATTTTTTGAAATACGAACATTTATAAATTTTAAAAATATCAAAATTTTGGACACGTTGTTTTGAAAGCTTTAACATTTTTCTGAAAAATTGGACACGTCCTCGTCAAACAAAAGTAATAGGAAGACACGAACAATGTTGAAAATTTGGAAACGTAGTTTTGAAAGCGTGAACATTTTTTAGTAAGGGCGAATTGTTTTGAAAAACTGGAAAAGTTGTTTTGAAAGCGCAGACATTTTTCAGAAAGACGAACATATTTTTTCAAATTGCGACATTATGCTGACGAGAACATTTTTTGAAATAGACAAACAGTTTTTTGAAAACACAGACTTTTTTTAAAACGAGGACAAATAGACATTAAAAAAATAAAAAGTATAAAATTAAAAGTAGAAACAAAAAAGAAAAAAAAGAACCAGCGAACTTGGTTGCTCGGCTTGAAGTAATCAGCAAACTACACGGGCCTAGACTTTTCCCCACACGCGTAGCGCAACCAACCCTGACCCGTTGTGTGAAAAAATAATCCCGGTAATCCTTTGCAATCCCGGTTTACCAAACAATTTCATGGTTCTATTTAGATCGGAAATGCATAATTCAGGATACAATCGACAGGGATTTCTACGAGCTCAGGGTTTAAAATTGGACTTTTTTCCTTCCCGATTTGGTTGAATCGGCTGGTGCGCTACGAGATGCAACTCCTCCCGTGACGGTGGTTGACCTGCTCGAGAAACTTTGGTGGACTTGGGGTTCTACGATCTTGGGTTGGGAGAAATTCCTGCTTCGTGCTGATCTGACATCCTCCTTTGTGCAGGGGAAACCCTTGGTCTAGTATTCAAACCAGGCGGTGGCGGCGTCTTGACGTCGTTCCCTTTTTTACCCCCAGGGGCGTGACTTGAGTCGGTGTCGGGCTACTGCCCTCGTCGTGGGTATCCAGGGCACAATGTAGACCATTGTCGGCGCTCCCTCGACGAAACCTCGTCTCCATTCAAGCCCTGCCTTTCACTCCGTTGGTCTATGTTGTCCTCGAGTCTTGGTTTTGTTATAGGGCTCTCCGGCGTTGGTTGTGATGCGGTTCAGTGCTCTATGTCTTGCCTCATTGTGGTTGGCATGAGGCTTGACTAGGTGTGGCATGTTTCGTTGTAGGTGTGTGGTGATATGTGATGGGTTGGCGCTGGAATGGCCGTGCTGCATGTGGCTTCTTTCTCGTTTTATGCGTATTCTGGAAAAGATCGTGAAATGGCCATCAACACCGTCATGGAAGAACATCAGGTGCTCCGATAACGCATCATCTTAGGTGCTTCGGATACATCTCGGTCCTTTGACCATGATACAGCGGGCAATATTCTTGAAATGTGGGTCCAAGTGTCATTTCAGAAATGTTTGTGGGTTTTCAGCAAAACTCACATCCACCAAATGATGTCCATATTCTCCCTCGCCATCATGTGCCAATCAATAAACAGAATATTTTTAAAGGAATCACGGACATATTGTAAGGTTGACTGATGACTCCATCAACCGCCGTATCCAAATCTGCTTTTGCTTGCTTTTACTGAAAACCGATTGCCATGTGCCCATGGTATCACCCTCGGCAAAGATATCTGCAAGCAGGAGCCGCTCGCCGCCGGTAGCATAGCCATTCGATCTCTTGCCCGAGGTGAAACCCGATGGAGGGGAGCAGCGGCGGCAAGCACTTCATCCTCGTCCACGGCCTTTGCCACGGCGCGTGGTGCTGGTACAAGCTCGTGCCGATGCTCTGCGCCGCGGGGCACCGGGTCACCGCGCTCGACATGGCCGCGTGCGGCGCGCACCCGGCGCGCATGGACGAGGTGGCGTCCTTCGAGGACTACTCGCGGCCGCTGCTCGACGCCGTGGCCGCGGCGCCAGCCGGCGAGAGGCTGGTCTTGGTCGGGCACAGCCTCGGCGGGATCAACATCGCGCTCGCCATGGAGAGGTTCCCGCGCAAGGTCGCCGCCGCCGTGTTCCTCGTCGCGTCCATGCCGTGCGTCGGCAGGCACATGGGCGTCACCACGGAGGAGGTGAGTAATTCTTCCGTGTTAGAAATTTTTCCGCAGCTCAGAGGCCAGAGGAGGTGCATCGTAATCGATCGATTTGTGACCATGCTGATTTCGCGCGATTCTGGCTAGATCATGAGACAGATCAAGCCGGATTTCTTCATGGACATGAAGAGGATGCTTCTGAACACGAGCAAGGGCCCTCGACCTGCACTCGTGTTTGGCCCGAAATTACTGGCAGCAAAACTGTACGATCGAAGCTCAGCAGAGGTGATAGCAAGAATCCATTCTTTCCCGTCACAAATGTTTATGATGCTGACAATGGTTTTACCTACGGCATGCAGGATCAGACGCTGGCTACGATGCTGGTGAGACCGGGGTGCCAGTTCTTGGATGACCCGACGATGAAGGACGAGGCTCTGCTCACCGACGACAACTACGGGTCGGTGAAGAAGGTATATGTGGTGGCCATGGCCGACGCCTCAAACACCGAGGAGATGCAGCGCTGGATGGTCGATCTGAGCCCTGGCACGGAGGTCGAGGAGATCGCCGGAGCTGACCACATGGTCATGTGTTCGAAACCGAGGGAACTCTGTGGTGTACTGCTTCGGATAGCTGACAAGTATGAATGAATTGATTGTCCATAAAGTTGAGAGACTTGTACAACTGTACATCTTAGCTATGAAGAGGCTGGTTGTAATGCTTAAACCGTTGAAGTAATAAAAACCCTTTATATATAAAAAGTCGATGCGTAGGATATCTGATCGTCGATCACCTGTCACGATCTTTTCTCATCTCTAGGATATCTGATCGTCGATAACCTCTCACGATCCATGCAAAGCTCTGTTGGATCCAACAAACCTTAACAGGTCCCCATTTTGTTTTCCAACATATGTAAAAGTGATAATTTGAAAGCGGATAGGCTTTCTCTCGCTTATGGCGAGACTTTTTTTCAAGACAATCTCGCAAAGGTTATAGCAAGATGAAAGAACCCTTTGCCTTAGTCCCCCCCCCCTCCCCCCTGGTATATAGGAAGATCTTTAGTCCCGGTTTGTATAACCAACGGGACTAAATGGCTCCCTCTAGTACGGGTTTGTGATACAAACCGGGACTAAATGGGCTCGTGGGGCCCCAGCCTAATGCCCGCCTGCCACCATACCTTTAGTCCCAGTTTGTATCACATATCGGGACTATAGATACAAAATGAACCGTGACTAAAGATGCCCGTGCCATCGTTCGCTCCTAGCCGTTGGAAGGGCACTACTGCCCCCATTAGTCCCGTTCCGAAATTAAACCGGGACTAATGATCCAAACATAAGATCTGTTTTCTACCAGTGATAGTCAACGAGGAAGATATACCTAATCATCTACGATCACCGAAAGAGAAAGTATGCAACACGAAAGTCATGTGAAATTACGAGATGAAACTACGGGTCAAAGAAAATTCCAACGATTGACTGTGCAACAAATTTGACAAAATTCACCCAAGATAGCTTCAAACATGAACATGAAATTGAACATCTACGGTCAACCAAACTACGAGCCATTCACTTGAATGAAACTATAACATTGATGTGCATCCTTTCTTGCAGAGCTTATCTCGAATTGAAACACCATTGTTATTTTAAGGGACTAAAGAAAGGAGATTAGAGAAGGGGATTAATGGAGATAACATGACAAACCACATACATGGTGTGTACCGGCTCGCATCCTCTCAGGCAACCAGACCCACCAAGTGCAGTCGATGTGGCTGAACTCAGATCCACTCGTTGAAAACTGTCGATTCGGTCGTTCCTAGCGGACTTGGTTGAATAGTGCTTTAAGGTTCGTGTCATGTGGGCCAAACCAGTGACGAATCTAGAAAAAAATGAAGGGAGGGCTGAGCTGTCTGGATCGTGCAAATATGTGTTGGGTTGGGTTGACAAATGGTTTGTCTCAGTCTTGATACTAGTAGTAAAATCTGCAATTGTAGGGCTGGAAGGGGCCTTGAGCCTTTAAAGGGCCCTCAGTAGATTCGCCATTGGACCACCAAACAACCTATTATCTTTCGAGCTTTGTTGGCTTGCATGCATGCAACCAAACACATCTTAGGACAAGTATAATAAGGTATAATCAACAGGCTGTAAGGATTAAAATATTATATTTTTGCTGAGTTGGATGAGAGAGAAGGTAAGCCGACTGCAGATTAACAGTCAGCTGTAGTAGGGGCTCCAAGAAACATTGTGAGGATGTAAGGTGTCATGTATTAATAAAATAGTACTTCTTAGCAACATGTTATTATACTTGTTAACTGTTAGGTCGACTATATATAACATGGCAACTCCTTATAACCAGCAGTTGGCTATACTATTAACCATGATCTTAGGCTGCTTGCCTCTCCTTCCGTTCCTTGCGCCTCGTCTTGGAACAGTTCGACCATGACAAGTGGGACGTCCATTGCTCGAATCCCTTATGAGTTCCACGATTTGCACAGCGGTTCTACGACTAGCTAGTTTGTTGCTAACCATTTTATATGCACCAATTTATCTAGGTGTATGGGTTTTAAGATCCTCAACTACAAATTCATCGACATAATATAAATGTTGTTACAAATTCATAAGAAAAATAATAGACATGAGGATTTAACTCAATCTAAGAAAAGAACTATAAATAAATTTATTGCTCATACTAAAGCAATGAAAATTATTATAGGGAGTATAGTTATTTTTTCTATGTACAGTGTTGCATTTTTTTTATATGTACAGTGTCTCATTTGGGAGTTTGGCACAGGACCCGGCCAGACTTTGACGGCCTGGCCCTGGTTTGAATCAACCATGATATGCGTCACGCCAGTCAAACTCTAGCTTGCTGATCAAGTTGATCCTTGAATATATTACTGTCCAAAAACAAGTCGTCACATTTTTCTTGCGGCAGAAGAAGCTGATTGTGATAAGCCTCCGATCAAGACCAATTTGCGCTATAAATACCAGGCCGTCCTCCGTCTCTCTCAACCATCCAACACAACACAAGAAATGGAGAGCACTCAGAGAACCAGCGTGAGGAACCATTTCGTCCTGGTGCACGGCCTCTGCCACGGCGCGTGGTGTTGGTACAAGGTGGTCGCCGCCCTCGAGGCCGCGGGCCACCGCGTCACGGCGGTCGACCTCGCCGCGTCCGGCATGCACTCGGCGCGCGTCGACGAGGTGAACTCGTTTGAGGAGTACTCACGGCCGCTGCTCGACGCCGTGGCTACGGCGCCGGAGGGTGACGGCGAGCGGCTGATTCTGGTCGGGCATAGCCACGGCGGGCTCAGCTTGGCGCTAGCCCTGGAGAGGTTCCCCGGCAAGGTCGCCGCGGCCGTGTTCGCCGCCGCCGCGATGCCGTGCGTCGGGAAGCACATGGGCGTCACCACAGAGGAGGTATGGCAATTGTTTATGGTTTCCTTATTAATTCTCCGTTGACTCAAACTTCCACTCTTTATTTCAGTTTTCTGTATATGTGAAAAAATTGCTCCTTTTTTCTGTATATTTAATTACAATTACAATGCTTTGAATATGTAACTTTCACAACATAGTTGTTGTTCTAACATTTCTATATTGTATAATACTCGATAAAATTACAACGTGCTGAAAATAGCTTCCAAAATGAATATCTATACATGCATGATTTTCAAGTATAAAAATAAATGTTCAAAATGATACATGTAATCAATATGTAAATGTTTGAATGAAAGTTATGATGTTTTTGTTGGTGGAAGGTGTACGTCATGAAAGGGTGCTCTCCAGCTTTGCAACACCTATATTAATTCTACCTGTCATCTTCTCTTATGATTGATGCAATCAGTTCATGCGAAGAACATCATCACAAGGACTACTCATGGACTGCGAGATGCTGCCAATCAACAACAACCAAGGTGCTGGGGTTGCAATCAAAATGGGCCCAGACTTCTTAGCACACAAGTATTACCAGCAAAGTCCACCAAAGGTGCATGGCACAATTTAACATCCTCTTGATCTCCTATAATGAACTAATCTCAGCAACATGATACTGCCAAGAAAATATTGGCAAACAAATACTCCAAGGAAATCAAGTAACTCTTCACATTATCCACTTCTGTACAATCTAGCCATGCGTTGACTCACTGCTCAACAATGTTTTTGTAGGATTTGGCCCTGGCGAAAATGTTGGTGAGGCCTGGAAACCAGTTCCTGGATGATCCGGTGATGAAGGATGCATGCCTGCTCACCGCAGACAAATATGGGTCTGTGAAGAAGGTCTATGTGGTAGCCAAGGCTGATGGCTCCAGCACAGAGGAGATGCAGCGCTGGATGGTGACGCTAAGCCCTGGCACAGAGGTCGAGGAGATTGCTGGAGCTGACCATGCCATCATGAGCTCCAAGCACAAGGAGCTTTGTGATGTCTTGATCAAAATAGTCGATAACTTAAATATATAGTAAGTTGGGACAAAAGTGACGTATGTTTGAAATAAAATCATGTATCATGGATTTAATATATTTATTATCTCTGGATATGTGTGTACGATATAAATTTGTATGCTAGATGTATTCATATGTATGACATATATGTGTCTAGAAATCTACTACTACGTGTGTACATGCGTGTGCGCGCGTGTGCGTGTGCGTGCGTATGTGTGTGTGTGATTTCATCTAATAAACACTTAAGTTGTTTAATGATATTAAATCACCTGTAACAACCTCCACAACACAAATTATGTGGAAGGCAAGCAAGAATTTACTGATTGGTTAACGAACATCAATATCAATCAGTCTAAGATGTGGATGATACTGGGCGATTTTAACTTCATAAGTGGGCCAGACAATAGGAACAAGACTGGTGGTGATTATAGCAGTATGATACTATTTAACAACATCATCATTAACCTTGGCACCGTTGAGATCCTACTGAGATGGCAGATCATTCACATGGAGCAATATGCAAGATCAACCCATATTAGAAAAAACTTTACTGGCAAAGGCCCATGCCACATGCAGTTCTGCAACAGAGTCTTGTCTCTGTTTCCTTCTTCCAGCCCAAGGTGTATATACTTCTACTAATGTCGGTGTATAGGCAAAAGGAATTAAGTGCTTTTTTTAGAATTATTAAATGAGTGCTAGCTAGATAACACTTTGATGTTATGCGCAACCCCCATTTGAACTTTATACGCCTCTAAAATGCAGCTACTGGAGATGACCTATAAGTTAACTTTACGAGATAAATCATGTGATATCTTCTTCAGTACACATATATCGATACACTGGACGACCTTTTGCTAGAAATTACTCCAGCGTCTACTCACTCCATAACGTTCACATCACGAGTATAGAAGCTGGACTTTATTGCGATTGCACATGAACTCATATCAGTGAGACACCTTCCTTGATGTGTCGTTCACCACCCAGGTTTCCATCTGGCGCATCAGTTCCGTCTAAATCCACATCGGTCCCTGTGCGAACTTGCAGTACAACTTGTCATTTTGTCAAGAAGCCTAAAATAAATTGAACTTGCAGTATATATACCGGTCCTAGAGCATGAACATCCTATCTCTATGAACACCTGTGAGAAAGACTGAGCAAACACAATATCTTAAGATTTTATGAATTCACCACAAGCGCCTCATAGTTGATAAAAATGTCTCATCCTCATATAAAAATCATCATAAGCGTAAAATAAATTCAGAAAAATACGAACACCAATGTCAAATCTTTATGACAATAAAATGGAGCTAATGAAGATGCCCTACAAGATAAATTACGAGATAAACCAGATGATATCTTCTTGAGTACACATATGTCAAATACATTAATTGGACCATAATTTATAAATTTTTTTACTCCAGCATCCACTCACTCAATCACGAATTCACGATCACATGACGATTATAGAAACGGGACTATTGCAGGTGCATATATATGCACGCATCAGTGGAACACCTTCCTGGCTGTGTTGTTCACCACCCAGCTTTCCATCTCGCGCATCAGTTCCATCTGAATCCACATGGGTCCCTGGGCAAACTCGCAGTACAACTTGTTAAGAAGCAGAGCGTTGCGGAGCAAGAAGCTGGCAAGCATCCTCTGCGCTCTGCCGCCTTGGTAATGCACCAAGCTGATCCTTCTGACCCGGCTCCTCAGGCACGGCGCGATCCGCACGCTCGCCCTCAGAGCGTTGTCTAGGCTGTCGTACTGGTTGTAATGAAGGTTGTGAGCTTGGAGGAGCTCCATCCTTTTGCGGTCGTGGAAGTAGTGTGGTCCGTCATGGTGTGTTTCCGGAGGCGGTGGTTCGAAGAAGAGGGTCAGGTGCTCAAGGTTCGGCGCTCCCTCAAGAATTGTGTTTGTCGAGGCTACATGATGAACAGGGTCGTCGCGCAACACACGTCCGTGTAGCCGGAGGTAGCGGAGGCTCGGGAACAACGGAAGCTCCAGAAAGCAGGAGCCCATGCGAGCGGAGGACAGGTGCAGGTATTTCCCGAGGGTAAACCGTTGCAGGAAGGAACCGAGTGTGGCAAGCTGTTCCGGTGACGAAGCCTCGTCGACGCAGACCGCGCAAATGTCGACCTTGCAGGACGTGATGGACGGAAAACCGCCGCCGCCGCCGCCCGGCAAGGCGAGGAACGAGCTGCCTGGGACGCCCCCACGGTACTCCAAAGATCGAAGCTCTGACGGGTCGATGGTGACCGTGTGTAGCTTGTGGCAGCACCGGACGATAAGCCGGCGGAGACACGTGTTGTCGACGAGGTAGAGTGTGGTCACCGTGGCGCAGGCCTCGAGCGTCAAATCCGCCAGGACCTTGCACGCGGAGATGAGCCTCTGCACGTGCTCCTCCGCGTCGGGGACCTGGGTGAGGTGGAGAGCCCTGAGTGCCGGTAGGCTGATGGTCGCCGGCGGGCAGAGCCTGAAGGAGCCAAGAGAGAGTGACCGCAATGCGGTGGAGGAGAAGAGCTGCGTGCAAACGGTGTACAGTGGCGGCGGCAGCCGCCAGTATGGTGGAGGCCGCTCGTCGACGCTAGAGGCGACATCGTCGTTGTCGTCGATAGCCTCGGGGACAACGGGAGTCTCGTCTGAGCCAGCAGCGTGGTCCTCGTCTGAGCTAGGGACGTCGTGGTCGGGGTCAGGTCGGCGGCAGACGGGGGCGCTGCGGAGGCGGAGGTGGACGTGGAGCTCTGGGCCGGCATCCCTCAAGGCGCCGGCGACGCAGTGATTCAACGTGGAGGCGTCACCGGCGGTGCAACTTTCCAAGGAGACGCGGAGCACGCGCAGCGGCACCGATGCGGCGGTGGTGGCCGGACGCCAGGTACGGGTGTAGAGGGCCTTGGTGACGACGGTGTTGAAGGGCTGTGCCGGCCGGTGGGGGTCGTCGTATTCACCGTTCGGGTCGTAGTCTGGGATGGGCTTTTCCGGCTCCTCCAGGGAGACGGTGTGGACGCTTGCCAAGATGTAGCGCCACCGCGACGAAAGGGCGGCGGCGCGGCCGGCCTC
Source organism: Hordeum vulgare subsp. vulgare (assembly GCF_904849725.1). Lineage (NCBI taxonomy): Eukaryota > Viridiplantae > Streptophyta > Magnoliopsida > Poales > Poaceae > Hordeum > Hordeum vulgare. The sequence goes on along the minus strand of NC_058520.1, from coordinate 584,414,798 downwards.
CTTGGTGCCGAGGAAGGAGAGGATGTGGCCGAGCACGCCGTCCCGTAGCTTACTCAGGCGGTCCTCACGCCCCTGTCCGGCGATCTGCGGATGATCCATCGCGCGGCGTCGGCGTGCGATCTGCCAAGGTTTATGTCCTGCGTGGGACTAGGACAAGGTACTAATAACCGACGTACGTGGCCTTCCGATATGTATACGAGTTCGTGTAGAGATGGAATTGACACAAAGACACCTAGCACGTGTCAAAAAAGAAGAGTACGTACCTACGCGCATACAAGTCTTCAAGCAATGTACAAAAATATTGTACTTTAAGTTGTTTCTAGATGATGATATGATGGTTTTGCACGCGTGCCGGTTAGAACAAGAAATAATAACACACAAAAATCCTGAAATATATAAGGGACCCAGGGGAAGTATAAGGATATAACCATTTATAAGATAAAAAAAAAGCCTATGTAATTAGTGAGACACTAGCAAAAGAGACCATGCGTTGCAACGGGTGAAAAAAATACCATAGTCCCCTAACTCAGTAGCCATGAATCCAGACTCTAATAGGTTCACATTCATTATTTCAACACATGGCATCCCATCTGGATTGCCACTTATCCTTCTTCCCAACCTCGTCGACGGTGGCCTCAGTGTTCATACAATCATACCACGTTTGAATGTTGTCAATTCCGAGACGTCTCTCTCTGCATAAGATGATACATATATTATTTTTCTGTGAGGTTTGGCAAAACATGCATCCGTGTAGTGACGAAGCTTCATGGGGGCCAACCGGGACAATGCCCCCCCAACTCACTAAAAATCATGTGTATATAGCTTAGTATTAGGACTATTTTCCCGGCAAAAATCAACCAAAATCAATTATGTTTGTTCCCCACCCCATGCCCCCCCCCAAAAAAACTTGGGCTCAAGCTCTGCCACTGCATCCGTGGACATAAATGTGTTGTTGTCTCCCATCATGATTTTGCTAAGGTGTTTATTTTTTTAATTTGGATCAACATCGGTATGAAAGAAAGATGGATCATGCGCTATTGATAAGAGTTGCACTGTAAATAGCATGCACAAAACCATGCTTGGTCAAGAATAAAATGAAAAAACACCCCAAACCTATCGGATCCATGACCGGAAAACAACAGCAACAGTCATATCTGGATCGACCGACCATCTCATGAGTCATGACACCACACAGACGACGAGTTTTAAAAAAAATGCCTCCAGGCAAGGAGAAGCGTTCAATCGCCACCGTCACCCAATCCAACCATCGAAGGCTAGAATCTATGTTTTCACCCCCGAAGAACTAGGCTAGACATATGAGAGTAGTGCCTTCAACAAGGTAACAACGTAATTGCCATGTATAACTGACACAAGTCCGACCTAGGCTTTAACCCCGAGCTTGGGACAGGGTGCTTGAAAAACACCGCCATCAACGTGACTTATGTGTTGTCTCCATCTTTTCACGATCCCAGAAGGTACGTGCGATGCACGAGTGCCATCGCTGCACAATCATTCATCTACCTCAACTCTTCGCCCGTAATTTGCAACTCCCCACAAAAGACAACCACGGAATCTAGAGAGAGGAACCTCACTCGGGTTGGATGAATAATGCCTTTCATAATTTCCTATGTTTTTTCACGAAGTTATATGTATAGCCTATTCTATTTCAATATTTACCATATTTTACTAGAGTGCAAAGAGTGGTTAGAGCCTCTCCAACAAAAGGTCTATCCAGTCATATATCTTAAAGATACATGACCGAGAGCAATAAAAAAGACGTGCAATAGGTGATGCAAAGTCTTGTCTTTTTTTGAAAAGTATACAGATCTATTATCAAAACTTAACGGAAGTACAAAACATAAAAAAAAAGTTTACATAGAGATTCTGAGACCATTGAACGGCCACTACTGTCGTCAGAAGGAGCCGTCAACGCGCCGCTGATCACTCTCCGATTGGAGCTTGCTTGACCTTGTTGCAGACATAAAAAAAGTCTTGATAAGCGTGGGCCTAAGGACCAACAACACCCTGAAACCGCAGTCATCATCATTAAACCTTTATGGATTTCAATGATCCAACATCAAATCTCATCACACAACGAGAAAAGCTAAAGACGTGGACTTATAAATAGTTTGTACATCTACCATCCCAAACCATCGTTTATGCTAGCCTACAGATCCTCCATATTTGTACATCTATCATCTTGCATTTGCAGTCATGGAAAAAGTTTCTACATCTGCACATCTTTTTTAGGGGAAAAGAAAATTAGTTTGGTGAAGTGATACAAATACTAGTTTTTTAGGGGAAAAAGGGAGCCAAATAGTCAATCTGAAGCGAGGACCCTTTTTTAGACCAGGTATTACTACATCCCGGGCCCAACAGATCTCAAATAGAAAACTGCAGGCTCCAATCCATGGCCCAGAACTCAAACAGAGATCTAGCTCAGCCCGTTCACCGTTGACGTTTATGAACCGAGTCGGGTACAAATATTCCCATGACCCGAAGATAAAACCGATCGCGATCGCATCGCTGGTCGATCGCCCCGCCGACGCAGACGATGATCGGCGACGATCGCCTGTCCGACCTCCCCGACGACCTCCTCCGGCGCATCTTCCACTTCGCCCCAGCCAAGGAGGCCGCCTCCACGACCGCTCTCTCGCGGCGCTGGCGCACGCCGCTCTGGCGCTCCACCGGCGCCGTAAACCTCGAGACGCGCATCCACAACTACGACCGCCACCACAGCTGCCGGAACATTGACAGAAAAGATGACGAGGCCGGATTTTTCTCCCGGCGTGAAGCCTTCGTTTCCGCGGCCATGGCGGTGCTGGACGCCGCGGCTGACGACGACCTCGTCACCAGGCTCACCTTATGCCTCAATTCTGATAACAACTACGCGGTTGCTGAGTTCCTGGATGGCAGCTCCTACGAGTACGCCGAGCCGCATCAGAAAAACTTGGTCGATGTCGTGCTCGCCCACCCAGCGGCACGACGCGTGGAGGAGCTCTGCCTGGTCGCGAAAGAATGTACTAGCGACCCGTACGACGACGGTGAGATTTCCTGCAATTGGATAGGCGCCTTCGTACTCACCCTGGACTCCCTGCCATCGGAGACCCTCCGTGTGCTGGATCTCACCAACTGCGAGGGCCTCTACCAGCCCAACACCGCCGTGGTTGTTCTCCCGCGGCTGTCGTCGCTTCGGCTGCGGCATTGTGCTCAGCACCTTGGTTCTCTCCAGAGCATCATCGACGCCGCGCCGGTGCTCGCCGCTGTCCGCCTCGAGTCCGTCCTCATCGACTGCTGGGGCTACGGTAATTACATCGACCGCTCGGACGAAGATGACCCTCCATCGCCGCCCAAAGAAGTTGCAACCTGTCGCCTCCGATGCCCAGCGGCCACCCTGCTCGTGCTGGAGAGGTGCAAGTGGGAGGAGAAGGACCATGGGCAGCACGGCTCCTGGCCCACGTACGGCGGCGGCCACTACGATGACGAGCTCGTCAGCCTGATCACTGCCGAAATCGAGGCGCCGAGGCTGCGTCGCTTCACGTACAAGGGGTTTCTCCGTCCGTTCTCATTCAGTTCACAACCTCCAGAGTTGGAACAAGCGGACCTTGAATTTTTTCCATACCAAGGAAACGAGAACTACAAAAACAGGGAACCAAACCGCGTCCTAGCAACCATTTGGAGATTGGTTCGGAGCTTCACCAGCACCAGGGGAATGAAGCTAAGGCTGAACCACCTCGAGGACATGGCCGTTCTCAGCGAGGCGAGGCGGGTCCAGCTCCAGCCTGTGTTCCGCCGCCTAGAGCGACTCGAGCTGCAAGGGGTGCACAGGCCAAAAGGCAAGACGGCGGCGGTGACGATCGCCAACCTGCTCCACTGCTGCCCTGTGCTCCGTGACCTCTTTATCAACCTGACTTCGGAGCACCAAGACGGCAACCAAGATTATGGGGACGCACATGAATTCTTGGAAAGGAAATTCCGATACGACCGTGACAAGTCCATGGATCGTTTCGACCACTGCGGCGACTCGGAGCCGGACATGGTTTTGCCGGAAGTAGATGGCGATGGTGTTAACTATGACGAAGTTTCTGAAATTCCTGCCCTGAATCGACACTCCTCATTCGAATGCTTGCAGAGCTCACTAAGGAGAGTGTGCCTGCAATTCCAGTTGGAGAAGTCTAACTGTCTTGGTCTCCAGCTGATCAAATTCTTCGCTGAGAACGCCATGGTTCTTGAAGAAATGCATATCGATGGTGGAAATGCAAAGTTGTGGGAGCACATGAATAGCAAGATCCAAACATGGATAGACAATTCATGCAAAAGAAATAAGCCAGGAGCGCCAAGTTTTGTGGTATTACCCACTTTAGAGGGAGTACTTTTCTGTAGTGGTGGTTCTCACTTTCAATAATAGTCACCGTACATACGGAAGCTATTGTGTCAACCTATGTATTGTATCGTAGGATATGTTCTCCGATCAATCTTGGGGATGACCCGAGAGGTTGAGCAAACGATAAGGAGGTGAACAGATGGCTATTCGAGATCAACTTTTGCTCTGATAGGTTTTTTTTTTTTTTTTTGAAAAAGAGTGCACCCCCTCCAATTTCATTGCCGAAATGTGCTTTGATTTTTAGAAATGTAAGCTCTCTCATTGGGCTTCTCGATCTCACTGTTTTTTGACACAAATGCACACAAGGAACTTGTATGAAGCTCTCTATTTTTAGCCATTTTGGATGGTATAGATCCATATTTAAATCCTGAAAATAATGACCTACACTACTATTCATCGGCTTACACTATGTTGAAGGGATAAATGAATTGATGGAATAGTTGTTGTATTGCTTGAGCCTTGTGTGCGTATATGCAGGAGTACAATGACCAACTTGGAGTACTAAGACAAGGCGGGACAAATCTTAGTCTATCTCATATTTCCTAACTATTCAATATATTGAACACCCCCCCTCCCCCGGCGCAGTCACAATGGTAGCAACGCAGACGGTGAGACTGGACCTGAGTCGTAACGGTCGATGCATCGCGGAAGTCATGGCTGAGGTAGAAACCGGCGAAGTTGCTCAAGCAAGGCGGTAGCCCTTTGTGCGTTTGTCGAGTTAGCCGAGAGCGTAGGATGGTGTACCGTGCATCAAGGTAGCTGTGCAGAGAAGAAGACTCAACATGTTGCAGCGCAAATCGGCGGGGGACGATGTGGCACGCGGTGGTCGGAGTAGATGAAGGAAGAAGGACTCGACGAGGGTTGCGGCATAAATCAGCGCGGGGGGGGGGGGGGGGGGGGGGGCTGATGTCGCCCGTGGCGGTCGGGGATAGACGAAGTGGTCATAAAATATAGCTGCTTCACAATCTAAAAATATGATCAGAATAAAAGTTTGGATGATGAGCTCACATCGATTGCTGGATAAATCTAAAATTTTGCGGAGAGTAATTATTTGAGCATATAAAACATTAAAGAAAGAAAAAAGAGAAAGAAAAGGTAATGATTCTGACTGTAGGAAAAAGAACTCAACCAGGAATTGGTGAAAACTAGATACTCGGCAAAGAATTGTTTGCCAAGTGCATTGAACAACCCGGCACTACGCAAAGTTCAGTATTATAGTAGTGCCTTCTATTGGGCCTAGATCTTCTTATTGGTCTCAGATCTAATCTTTATGGGCTATTGGTCCAGAAGTTCATGTTGATCTAAAAAAGTTGAAGTTTTTGCTAAAAAAAGTTCAAGGTCTACACCCTCTCTGATTTAATTTGATTTTTAGGAGCCCAATAATTCATTTCGACTATTCTTGGAACGGTACTTTTCTATTTAAAAAGAAAATTAGAAGAGCCATACTTCATTGAAATAATAATTCAAGCTATCATGCAAATTTTGAAGATGGGAAACAAATATATTTCATGAGCTAATCATGGTTACCCTTAGAGTTAGAACTCAATTTAATGATCCGATAAGAGCCCTCATGTAGTTTATTTATTTCGTTTCTAATTTACCTGATTAAAAAAATTTAAAGTAGAAATTTGCAGGCGAACACTTGTGTTTATAGGGTAGTGTACACACACATGGTACATGAGCATTGACCATATAGTGCAGCCATAAAATAAAAGTAGAGCATCATGCGTGGAGTATAATGTTCGTTAAAACGTGAAGTCATGGTTACCCGTGGAGTTAGAATTAATTTAATTATTTGATAAGGGTCCTCATTCAGTTTGTTTATTTAATTTCTAATTAACATAATTTTGCTTTTTTTAAAAAAACAGCAGAGACGCAATCTTTAGTTTATACGAGCATACTCTCACCTTGTAAGCACACGCACACACATCATTCAATCTATTAGCGTATACCACTGTCCTTCCAACCATTCAACTACAAATTGGTTCGCACATGATTTTGCTTTTGAACCGAAGTAAATAGTAGAATCACCAATATTTTGGAATAAATTTGACTGAAATGTAACAGTAATTGGTCAGAAGTTTGATATTTTCCTCAAATCCGTTAGCTACCAAAATACAAATGATAACTGTTTTTTTTAACCACGATGAGTACTTACTGAAAGTGAAAGCCTATCTCAAGGATTAATTCTGCCTTAAGAGAAACAACACCTAGAAAAGAGTATATATAAAAATTCACATTCTTGTCGGTAAGTTCACCTCTTAATGGGCAGGACCACGAAGCTCGACGCTCCGGGCTTTCTCTTGACAGATGAATTACAAATCCATCTTTCTAACTTGCGAGTCACGTGCTCGCCCAACTTCTCATTTCCGCCGTCGATATACATTTCTTCAAGGACCATGGCGTTCTCGGCGAAGAATTTCATCAGCTTGACACCAAAGCAGTTTTCATTGTCTAGCCGGAACTGCAAACCCACCCTCTTCATGGAGCTCTGCAAGCAGTCGAACGAGAGCCGACTCAAGGCAGGGATCTCAGCGGCCTCGCCACACCCAGCGTCGTCGTAGTATGCGCTCGGAGAACTGCGGCCGGAGGTCAGAAGATGGATGGACTTGCCGCGGTCGGACCGGAACTTCCTTTCCAGGAAACAGTCTTCGCCGTACCCATACTCTGTATCGTGGCTCTCCAAGGTGAGGACGATGTGGAGGTCACTGAGGGAGGGGCAGCAGCGGAGCAGGTTTGCGATCGCCACAGCCGCGGTCATGCCTTTGGGCCTGTGCAGTCCTCGCAGATTGAGGCGCTCGAGGCGGCGGAACGTCGGCAGGAGCTCGATGCGCCTCGCCTTGGTTAGAACGGCGATGTGCTCCAAGGCGTTCACCCTCAGGCTTAGCTCCTTGGTCGTGGTGAAGCTCCCAAGGAATCGCCAGAAGTTCACGAGGTCACGCTCGGCATGGCCTGGATCGCAGCATGGAGTTGGAGCCTGGTCGTAGTCGTCGTGGGACCGCGTCTTCTTTCCAACTTCGCCGTGGCGCGGGACGAAATGCAGGTCCGCCCGAGCCAAGTCGAGTGGCTCCGGGCTCAGCGAGAACGGCCGGAGACGCCCCTTGTACGTGAAGCGCCGCAGCCTCGGGGCGTCAATCTCCACGGGCATGTCGGGTAGCTCTGTTCCGTTGCTGTCCCGCCGTCGGAGGTCCTTCTCCTTCCAATAGCACCCCTCCAGCACGATCACGGTTGCCGTCGGGAAGCGGAGGAGCACGGCTTCGGTGGGCGTTTCACAGGTGCCGTAGTCGTAGTAGCCTTTTGACCCCGTGCCGTCGTCGTCTGGTAGTGCGATGATGGTGAACTCAAGGTGAACGGCCGTGAGCACCGGCGCGGCGTCCACGAGGCCCTGGAGGGTGCCGAGCTGTGCGGTGCAATGGCACAGCCGCAGCGACGAGAGCTGCGGGAACGGTGATGCGGACGCCGGCGAGAGCGCAACGAGGTCCTGGCAGCCGGTGAGATCAAGCACGCGAAGGGTCTCAGACGGTAGGGAGCCAAGGCTGAGCCTCAAGATACCTACGCCCCACGACATTATTTCGTCGTCGTAGGTGTAGGTGCGGTCGCCGCTCGAGTATTTCCCGACGAGCCGGAGCTCCTCGATGCGGCGAGCCGCCCGGTGGGAGAGCAACTTGTTGAGCACGTCTGGATCTGGCGACACGGACGTTTTTGGGTCCGGCAACCACTCCCCGTCTGGCGACAGTGACCCATCTTCTTCTGCGAACCAGTCTCCATCCGACGACTGTGACCCTTCGTGGTCTGCTGAGCCGTCTCCGTCCGAGCGGGACCCTTCTAGGTCCGGCGAACCGTCCCGGTCCGGCGACCGTGACCCACCTCGATCCGGCGACCGGGACCCTTCTAGGTCCGGCGAACCGTCCCGGTCCGGCGACCGTGACCCACCTCGATCCGGCGACCGGGACCCTTCTAGGTCCGGCGAACAGGCCCGGTCCGGCAACCGTGATCCACCTCGGTCCGGCGACCGGGACCCTTGTAGGTCCGGCGAACAGGCCCGGTCCGGCGAACAGGCCTGGTCCGGCAACCGTGACCCACCTCGGTCCGGCGACCGTGGCCTGTTTCGATCGGGCGACCAGGACCCATCGCGGCCATAGTGCAGAAACTTTATGTTCTTCCATTCATCGCGACCTCCCATGAAGTTGAAGCGCAGGGTAAGCCTGGTGACGGGGACGTCGGCGGCGTCGAGCGCCGCCTCGGCAGCGGAGACGAAGGCGTCTCGCCGGGAGAAGAAGAGTGCCTTGTCGAATTCCACGCGTTTGTCTCCTTCCCTCCTCCAGCTGCCGACGGGGTGGTATTCCTCGACGACCGTCTCGAGGTTCACGGCGCCAGAGGAGCGCCAGAGCGGCGAGCGCCATCGCCGCGAGAGCGCGACTGTGGAGGCGGCCACCTTGGCCGGGGCGAAGTGGAGGACCCGCAGGAGAAGATCGTCGGGGAGGTTGGAGAGGCGGTCGGTGCCGGCCATCATCGTCTGCGTCGTCGGCGGCGATGCGATCTCAATCTCGGTGCCGATGGGATTGGGACTTGAGGCCGTGGAACAGAGTCGGTTTGGACTCGACGTTGTATAATGAGATAGCTAGGCTCAATTGTGCGATTCCGCTCATTGGGCCTGGGCTCTATCCATCACGGCAGAAAATTTTCTATTTCTACTTCCTCCTCTGAAAATGATGCGTGTAGCAGGTTTGTACTTCATTCATACGTGTCTATTTATGTTGATTTTATTTTGCACGACTCTTAAAAACATATGTTACAATTTCAGTGTCACATAAGTCGTGTGTGTGTGGACGTTTGAGAGGTCGCCCACATGACGCATAACGCGCGGTTGCCAGCCGCATCGTGTGTGCGAATCAGTTTCTGCCCGTACAGTCATCACCTAGTCTACGCGTGTGTGGGCGAGTTGCTCTTTGCCCACACGATTCTCGTACGTTGCTAGATGATAACTGCAGTTGCGCGTATGTGACAACTACGTAAACACACATGACAATAAGGATTCGTCGCTAGATGACAAATACAGTTGCACGTTCGTGACAACCAGATAAACACACATGACAACTAGAATTAATTATACATGACAACTATGATTGAACCACATGCGACAACTAGGTAAATACGAGTAACTATAGTTAACTAAAACAAAGTTGGCATTCTTTTACAACTACCTTTGCCATCTCGGGTAACTAGAGTTGCTATCCCCGGGGGTAATAAAGTGTTATCCCACGGATAATTAGCGTAGTTGCGTCACGACGTGTATTTGCTTCAAGCCACACACGCGGGTGGGGATGAATATTATTTATTGGACGCATGGCATGAAATAGCTGCGCATACACGTGTAAACAGTTCTATTATTCGTCCATACACAATTCGTATGGGTTACCTTCTGCGTACGCCACACATGATGTGTACATGAATGTCTAGTATGCCAAACGTGTAATGAATATCGGAACCCCTAAAATAATACTCCCTCCGTTTCCAAATTATAGGATTCTATTTTTAAGAAAATCAGATGCATATAAACACGTTTTAGTATATCTATATTCACTCATTTCAGTTTATATAGAGTTCATTGTGACCCAAAATATCTTATATTTATGAACAAATGGAGTAGTTCTTCTTGGCACGTGTTAGGGTTCAGCCAATATATTTCTTGGAAGAAATCAGTTGTCAGATTGGTGCCTATATCACGATTCACGACGTTTCAGCCCGGTTGGGGAATTTTTAATTTTGAGATATAAATTGGGAGACGCTACGCGTCCGCCGACGGATACGTAAGAAGTATCCACCACCGATATAGCCGTCCGATATAACCGCTGTCGTCCGTCCGATCCGAGATCTTCCGATCAAATAGAACCTGAAACTGCTGCTCAGTTTCAGAAACTGATAGCCTGCTGCGGTTCCTACAGACTGCGCCAACCGCAGCCACCGCGTCCAACCACCGCGAAGCCGGCCGCAGCCACCGCCTCCAACCACCGTGGCACCGCCCCGGTAGCAACTGCTCCAACCACCGCGGCGCTGCCCGCAAACCTACGCCGCCCCGCAACCTCACGCGGCCGGCGAGCTCTTGGCGGCGGGGCGGGGCGGCCGGCGAGCTCTAGCCGGCGGGGCGGCCGGCGAGCTCTAGGTGGCGAGGCGGCCGGCGAGCTCTTCCCGTGGAAGCCGTCGTCGCCATGCCTGGGTCCCTCGTTCTGCAACTACTTCCAAGTTGCAGAAACAATGAAGTTGTTTCAGGAAACGGTCACGGCTCGTCCGCCCGGCCACGTGGCGAACAAAGGAGACGGTGGACGCGAAATCAGGATCCGTCGGTGGGACGACAGCGTTTCCCATATAAATTACACCTATTTCGTACGCTTATAGTGTACCGGAAAAGTAAAACATAAAATAATCGCGTATTATTTATTTTCAAGTTTGTAACTAATGTTTATTTTCTGTGTCCTATAACTGCAATAGTTGTCGAGTTTACAATTACATTGAAACTAAGACAAAATTTATGTGCACGTGTGAAATAATAGACGGCAAATATATTCCTAACCTCACCTCTCAGACTAGTTTAAGTCTTGCACGATGGTTCTGATTTCCAGATCAGGGTATGGTTAAAGTAATGATGATGTCAATAGCTTTGAGGACACATTGTCTTAAGAAGTACATTTGTGTTCAAGAGAGCCAATTGTCCCATGGTTCCTCTCAAGAACACACAAAACTTGGAAAACACACACACACACACATGCTCATGCAGCAAGGATGAGGAACACATTGGCTATGCCAAAGAGACTTCCTGATGAGCACACACCGGCTACATCGATCTTTTCTCCTCGGCCGTCACGGCCTCGTCCTTTCTCATTAGATCAAAATGACTATTTATACAGAGTTGAGCACCCGGCCGCCCACCAGACCTAACGCCTGCACGCACACCTACTTCATTGAATCTCTTTCGTGGATGACTCAGCCAGCCACTACACAAACTGACTCGATCGATGCATGCACGGCTGGATGACCAACCCACAAACCAACTTACAACCTGCATGCATCCGCTATTTCCTACTCCCTCCATTCCTTAATATAAGTCTTTTTATAGATTTCATTAAAAGGTTACATACAGAACAAAATAAGAGAATCTATACTCTATAATATGTCTATATACATCGGTGTATAGTCCTTTAATGAAACCTCTTAAAATATTTATATTTAGGAATGAAGGGAATATCTATCTTCATGCATGACCACGTCCATGTCTAACAAATTGATGCGTGAGGGTTGAGATCCTCTACAGTACTGTAGGGTGCTGTAGTGCGGATGACATGTGGGACCGGGTCCACACGACAGTGACGGTACAGTACGGTGCGCTACAGCAGAGGATCCTAGCCCGATGCCTGCATGCTCTACGGACTGGAACTTGTGCGGCCGCTTCATACGGTCGTCCCTCGGCATCTCGCATATACGCCATCTCGCACGGCACTAGCATCTCACCATGCACGCTCTCCAGTTGACGACTCGCCGTCTCCTACGTTATCACACGGGGCTACATCTTGCCGGCACCGACTACAACTAGCTACGTGTCAAACTCAAAACTACATGCTGATACAAAGCATCAAAGCATCAAGATTGATTAGTTCTCACACCAAGCTACGTACCAACAAGATGCAAAGCAGAACAAACTTCAGAACAAAGCAGAACAATAGGTAGGAGGTACTATTTCTAAGCTATAAATTAACTTATGTAGCTCGTCGATCGATCTGACACAGCCATGGCCTGAGATCGAAGAGGTTGCCCGACTGGACGCTGAGCATGCATCAAGTGGACCAGCGTCGTCGGTCACCACACGACGAGTCGGTACACCGGGCTGGGTTTCATGGGGCTTCACCAAGGCGCCGCCAGCGTCCATACGAGCTAGGAGGCCGCCTAGTCGCCTTGGAGAGGAGCCGGTCATGACGCTGTCAACGATGAGGAGATCACCTCCGCACATCGGAGGACCAACATCCATGGCGCATCGATCGAACGAGGAGGAGGCCCGTTCTCGCGCCGCGAAAGATATTTCCGCGTCACAGAGGAACTCGTCGCGGGAGCTCGTCGCGTCGCGCGGCCGTCTGTCACCTGGCAAAAATGATAGACATACAAAAAGTTACATAAGGTTACACGCTGACTAAGATTCTTTCTTTTTAACTAACCACTCTCCTCCCCCCTCTTTCCCGATTTTTAAGAGGGGTGAGGCCCTCATCTCCTTAATTTTCAATCAAAATCCACCTGTTTATAAAATTCATGTAAAGTTATGTATATGTAGCATTGCTGGTCACTGTAATTTTAATGCCCGCAATTATATTTCCTTTTTCTCTCGCTCGCAGCGGTCTGCGCGGTAAGCTTCGTTCCTAGTCAGCACCTGAACTCACCTAGCTAAGTAAACCTTTGTAAGTTTGGAAGGTTAAGTAAACCTTTGTAAGTTTTTGTAGGTCTAGCATTATTGCTTACATAGGTGTAGCGTTATTGGTGGCGCTAGTATACAGTGTTGTACACCTTGGAGTGCCGCCTCATTGCAGCAGTACGTGCATCAGATCAGTGCATACTTCACCCGGCAACCCCAAGATGCGACCTATAACGATGAAAGCCACTCCAAGATGCGACCTATAACGATGAAAGCCACTCCAAGATGCGACCTAGAACGGTAGAAGCCACTCCAAGATGCGACCTATAACGATAGAAGCCTGGCACGATTCATCTGAGTGTGCACGTACAACCTCCCCGATCGAATGTGTGCCTCATCTTTCCGGCTGGAGAATGCACTTCTAAGAGCATCTCCAACAGCCGTGATAAAAAACGCGCGCACGAGATGTCATTTTAGCGCGCGCTCCAATGAAGACGGGAAATTCGGGAGCGCGGGAAAAAGCGACCGAACGGGTGTCAGATTTGGGACGTGGCGTCTCACGCGTCTATAAAATGCAACGCCCGCCACGCGCCCTTTCACCGAAACCACCGCCCCCTCGCCTCGCCACGCACCCCTTTGCCTCTTTTCTCGCCTCGCTGCCGTCGCGCCACCATCCCGTCGAGGAGCTTCGGACTATCGCGTGCGCCCCTCTGGTACCTTCTGCGTTGAGATCTGACCCGACGATATGCACCTCGGCCTCGGCACGTTCGAGACCGTCCACGAGGCCGCCCGTGCGTACGACGCGGCGGCGTGGCGCCTTCGACGGCCTCATAGGGAGAAGAACTTCCCCGACGTGCCGACACGGGAGTGGGCACAGGAGCTCGCGCCTCCCCCGCAGCTTATCAGCCGACGAGGACCGTCGCGACAACTGAAGGCGGGAGTGCCGTCTCAGCATCGACGAGATGGACGAGCAGGCCATGGCGTAGTGGCGCCAACGCTTTCTGCTGGACGTCGCCGTCGAGAACGCTTTCTGGGCGGGGAGGAGGGCAGCGCGGCGCGTGGAACGGGCGGACAGGCATCGGCGGAACGCACTGGTGATATCACAGTGCGATCTGGGACGGACGTCGTTCTTCGATGAAGACGATCGTCGGTAGAAGGATGCGTTTCTGTTGACTTAGGACAACACCACCGAGGAGGAAGAGGACAGCTCGGAGTAGTTTCTAGGTTATTTGCATCGTAGTTTTATCTATTTTATCTATTTGCATCGTAGTTTTAATTTGTATCGGACTAATTTGTGGTGTTTGCTTGAACTATGCTATCTACTTTTAATTTGTATCGGACGAGTTTATCTATCAAATATTGTTTGTATGTGTTAGGTTTACTTGTGCCCGTTTATTTTTTGCAGCGCCTGCTGGAGCCGCTCGCACGTCTAATATTTTGCGACGGCCGCTAAAGCCAGCGCACTCCGGCGTGCTATAATTTGCTATTTCAACATTGCAAAGTCGTTTTAGTGCGAGTGGTGGTTGGGCGAGTGTTGGATATGCTCTCATGACGGCAGCGGCTATAATCGAAAGAGGGAGGCCGTGTGACATGGAAAGAGAAAGAATAGAGACGTCGTGGAGAGATTGATCTTTTTAAAGGTCATGAGGAGACTGTTTTTCTTTAAATAAACCAAGTCATGAAAAGTTGATAATTTGATAACCCTTTGAACTCTGTCATCCCGGTTGCCATGGATATACATGTTCCATATCCACCGTAAAAACAAATCGCTTTGAACTATGGGTAAGATCACGTGAAAAGAGTCATGTTTATTTTTGAGAAGTAATCCTGTTTGCCTTGGATATACAGGTTTGATCACCACCGTGATAACCAAATCAACGGTCTCTATTTTCTTAATTTTCTCAAATTAATGTTGGAATTTTTTGAAAGTGCTTAATTATTATATAAGTATAAAGTATAGATAGATACAGATTACGGTTTTGCTGACCTGAGTTTCAACTATGGTCTCAGTCACTTTTCACCTTCCATCTTTGCTAGATTCAAAAAAAAAAAATTCATTGTCTCGGGATCTGCGTGTGCCTGGTTCGTCTCGTACGAGCAACCGCCCATGTGTGAGTTTAACCCGGGCATTTGCTTTTTTGCCTGAGCTAAAATATGCGGGCTTTTTTTATTTCTTTTTTACCCAACCGGAAAAGGGAGATGAGGATCCAAGGGACGTTGGTTGCTTTTTACATGTTTTGTCATCTGTTTACTATATATTCCCTCCGTTCTTAAATATAAATCTTTTAAATTTTTTTACTTAAGATTTACATACGGAGCAAAATAAGCAAAATAAGGGAGTACAAATTACCCCTAATAAGCATCCGCTGGTTCAACCGAAAATCAAAGTCCCTGGTTGACCAAAGGAAGATTAAAAAAGAATACTGATGTGTATGCGCTGATGCTAAATTGGTGGTTGTGTAAGCAATAAGCATGCGTGCCTCAGTGTCGCATGTGTGTGTGTCTTTGAGGGAGTGTATGCGTCATGTGTGTGTCTTTGAGGGAGTGTATGCGTGTGCTGCTGCTAAATTGCTTTGTATAGTGGAATCATAAAGGGAGAGATGGGGATTATAAATGAACATGCAAACATGGTTGAGAGCATAGTTTCATGAACGTTTTGTTGCCTCCTACATTGACATATTACACACAAATGTATGATCTCACGAGAGGAGAAATAAGTGGCAGTGTTGTCGGTCTAGCTTCTGCAAATATAGGAGTAGGTAAGTGCTTGTTTATTTGTTATTTTATTTTAACTCTGTGATGGATTGCGAGCCGGATGTGCATTGGTAGCAGTGGTGATCTTGGTTTGAGAAGATTTAGGCCCTGTTTGTTTCATAAGTCCTAGGACTTTTTTAAGTCCCAACTTATAAGTTATAAGTCCCTACCTGTTTGTTTACAGGGACTTATAAGTCCCGAATCCCTACTTATTTGTTTACAGAGACTTATAAGTCCATTTTGCACCTAATAATACACTTGGGCACATGGATCGTCATCAGCCAACGCGTACGGCACACAGGATAAGCAACGCTGCAACGAGGCTCAGGAGAGGGCATGTCCGGCGATTGGAGGCACCGCTGCAACGAACCGAGGTAGAACGAACCGAGGCGGGGCGGCGACCGGAGCGAGAGGCGGGGCGGCGACGGGGCGAGAGGCGGGGCGGCGGCGGCGATTGGACCGAGAGGAGGGGCGGCGTGCGGGGAACGAGCCTGGAGCGACGCGGGGTAGGTCCGGTCCGGGATAAGTCCCAATAAGCTCCTCCCTGAGAGTCTTATTTGATAAGTCCCAAATCACCACAATAAGTCCCTTGTGTTTGGTTTAGATTGGACTTATAGGAACTCTTTTAAGTCCCTAAACCAATAAGTACCTGGAAACAAACACCCTCCTAGAGACAGAGATACTGAATGAAGGAAGAAGATAATGAAAAAAGTTGACAATACCTTCTCTCTTTTTGACGGGTCACAATACCTTATCAGAAGAGTATGTCCTCATTGAAATGCCATACGATTAACCATACAGGGATAAGAACAATTGCACGAGGCAATCTAGAAGTGTCAGATATCATCACACTGGGATAAGAACAATTGCACGAGGCAATCTAGAAGTGTCAGATATCATCACACTGAAAGACAAGTTGACGAACGTCTCGGCTCGAAATTTCTTTTTTCTCCACTACATCTGCATAGCCCGAGTCATATATTTTTTGCATTATGTTCCCCGTAGCAACGCACGGGCCAAATTTCTGATTCATTACATACTTGTCTTGACTCAAGGGGTAAGATCACAAAGTTTGATGCTCCCCGCTTTCTCCACTCGGATGAACTAGCGGCCCATGCTTCAACCTTGTTGTTCAAATGCTCCCACAACTTCTTGTTTCCGTCGTCAATATGCATTTCTTCAAGAACCATGGCATTCTCGGTGAAGAATTTGACCAGCTTAACGCCAAAACAGTTAGGCTCCTCCGACCGAAATTGCAAGCACACTCTCCTCAGTGAGCTCTCCATGCACTCGAACGAGCGCCGACTCAAACCAGGGATATCAGAAACCTCGGCACCGTTAACATCGTCATCATCTTCGAGAGTAACTTGTGTCGGGTCTGCGCGGTTGATAAGATCTATGGACTTGTCGCGGTCAGATAGGAACTTCGTTTCCAGGTACCCTAGCTTGTCTTCAGACTCTTGTGGCGGCGTGATGCGCCGTGGTGAGGTTGATCCGGAGATGGCGGAGCACGGGGGAGCAGCGGAGCAGGTTCGCGATCGCCACCGCCGCGGACTTGCCTTTCGGCCGGTGCACTCCTTGCAGCTCGAGCCGGTCTAGGTTGGAGAAGACAGGCAGGAGCTCGACGCGCCCCGCCTCGCTGAGGACGGCCATGTCCTCGAGGTGGTTCACTCTCAGTTTCAACTCCTTGGCACTGCTGAGGTCCTGGAGGAATTGCCATAACATCACGAGGTTGCGGTGTGGATCGAGTTCGTTGGGTTTGTCGCTCTGGTGCTCCCTGCGTCCGCGTGGATATTTGTTTCCATTCTTGTCGCATGGCTGGAAAAAGTGCAGGTCCGCCCGTGCCAATTCCGGTGGCCGCGGGCTCATCGCGAACCGTCTGAGAAGCCCCCTGTACAAGAAATATCGCAGCTTTGGCGCGCGAATCTCCACGGCGACGACGACGGCGGCCTCTTCTTGATTATTCCCTCTCCAGCTGCACATATCCAGCACGAGAACGGTGGCCGCCGGACATCGGAGCACTACTTCTGTTGGTGGTGTCGGGGGAGAAGTACCGCGCGAGGCATGGTGGCTGGACTGGCTGACGTCGTCTGTTGGCGCGATGATGATGATGACGACGGACTCAAGGTGGACGGTAGCGAGCGCCGGCGCGGCGTCGATGAGGCTCTGGAGGGCACCTAGGCGCACGGTGCAATGCCGCAGCCGCGTCGAGGAAAGCTGCGTGAACACTACTGCGGCGGCCGGTGGAAGGATGTCCCTGCAGCTGGTGAGGTCGAGCACGCGGAGGGTCTCCCACGGCAGGGAGCCGAGGCTGAGCGTGTACTCGCCTACCTCTTTCCGAGCGATCTCCCTCTCAGCGTCGTTGAAGAGCTCGTAGCTGCGGAGGACCCGACCTTCGAAGGCAAGCCGGAGATACTCAACGCGTCGCGCCGCCGGGTGGGAGAGCAGCGTGGCGATCACGTCCTGGTCCTGCGACGGCGACCCGTCCCTCTTGTGGTCGTCAGGGTGCAGGAGCCAGCGGCTGACGTCGAACTCGAACTCCACGCGCAGGGTGAGCCTGGTGACGTGGCCGTCGGCGGCGAGCGCCGCCTGGGCCGCCGACACGAAGGCGTTGCGCCGCGACAAGAACGACGCCTCTAGGCTCTTGCGCTGCTCCCCCCAGGTTCGGGCGAGCACGCGCTCGAAGTCCTCCTCGAGGCGCGTCTCGAGGTTTACGGCGCCGCCCGAGGAACGCAAGAGCGGCGAGCGCCAGCGCCGGGAGAGCGCTCTCGTGGACGCGGCCTCCTTGGCTGGGGCGAAGTGGAGGACGCGCCGGAGAAGCTGGTCGGGGAGCGCGGACAGGCGGTCGTCGCCGGCCATCGTCTACGCCCGCGGCGCGATGCGATCACGATCTGAGTCGGATCGGGAGAGGCGATATATCATGCCATCGAGTCGGTTCGGTTGTCGCTCGAAAATTTATTAATGTGAAACTATAGGTGCTGACCTGCGTATACTATGGTATCTACAAGGTCTTTTTTTTTTAAATCACTGAAAGCTTTATTGAATAAAGGTGTTCGCGATCAGGAAGCTAGTAGTACTATCGATCCAGCTTTTAGTCATGTCAGGACCGTTGGCCGGTCTTACATTACGACAGATTACAAAAGAGTTAAAACTAACACAAAGCTCCCCAATTTCTAATAGTGGAGTGATCTGCCGCGTGCGGGCCGCCCGATCCATCAACCCCCGCACGTCCGCACCGTTGGATCTTCATACAACATTTTCTCTCTCTATGCAGCAAAATTCGTCGCGATGCAGCAATTTTTTTTAACGGTTGCAACAAAAAACAAAATTTGTAGTAAAAAAAATATCTACGTGTAGCAAAAAAACGAATCTAATGGTGCCTGGTAGCAAAAGTAAAACGCCGATTGTAACAAATATCTACGTGAACATGTATGCAACTTTTTTAGTTAACGGTTGCAGTAAAAAATGATGCCGGTTATAGCAAAAATTAACACGGTTGTAGCAAAAGTAAAAACATCGATTTTAACAAAAAATTCGACGAACTGGAGTTGCAACCAAACATATATGCAGCTTTTTACTGGACAAATGTAACAAATTTACACGAGAAAAAAAATTGCATGGAAAACGTTTGTATCAAAAAAAAAAAAAACACGGTTGCAGCAAATTTGACAAAAAAATGCTGCAAGCATCTGCCAGCGAGGCGCGCGGCCCGTGCGCAACCGGCCAAACGATTCGGCCGGCGCGCCGGGTGGAAGCGTTTCCCTTTCTAATATGATAGGGGCCACGACTGACCGAAAATCGTGGCGAGTGGCCCAGAGGTTGGTAACCTCTAGGAAGTCCATCTCCATGACGACGTTCGAAAAACCCTTCAAGCTGGCAGAGATAACGCCATCTCACACTGCCATTGCTTTAGCGATGCGGGGATCAGTAACCCCGGGGCAGGGCTTGCTCCATACTCCCAGGACCGAGCTTGGAGTACCGGCGACGCCTCCTGCACCACCCCTGCCATCTTCAATCTTAATAGACGTGTGTGTGTTGATCTTGATGAAGCCTAGTTCTGGAGGTCGCCAGCCATGGCCCGGCAGCACCAACGCGTGGTGACGGGGTATGTCCAGGAGCACTAGTGTCTCTCTGGTTCGCCGTACTAGGTCTTTTTTCCATTTTCGAAAAGGGAACTCCCCCGTTTCATCTGGATGCAAGCATCCAACACGTCCTCCGCTCGACACGTATTTTGAGGACACCCCCCCCATCCACCGCCTCTTCTCCTCCTTATCCTTTTCTGGCTCTCCCCAATCACACACACATACCCCACTCGTCTTCTTCATCCTTACTTTCTTCCATCTCTCATCCTCAACCGAAGCGGGATCTCGTCGAAGAGACGTTACAAGGGCGTGCTGCAACGGCGTGCTGCGATGACTTCTCGGCTGCGGCGATGTTGTTGCGATAGCGACTCGGCTGGTCTGCGATGATGTTGCTGCAACGATGGATCAGGCTAGTCTGCGATGGCGACGCTGTCCTATGAACCGGTGCTGCGACGGTTGTTGGGGCTGCTTCGACGATGCTATGTTGCGACGACGACCTGAGGCTGCTCTGGTGATGCTGTGGCAGCGGTTCAATTACTGCGATGGATCCAGTGATGGTGGCTGGAGTTTCTCCGGCAATATTGCCACGACAATGGCTTGCTGCAAGGCGGTATTGTGACGACGGCTCGAGTTGCTCCGGCAATGATGTGATTGGCACCATCATGCCGTGAACTGTTGTTGCGGCGGCTGCTGAAGTGCTGCGATGACGGCTCGAGCTGCTCCGGCGATGGTGTTACAAAGACGCCTTGCTGCAAGGCGGTGTTGCGACGATCGCCGACTTGCGGCGTGGCCTTGCTATGACGACCAGTGACCTACTGCGAGGCGGTGCTGCGATGTCACCGCCGTGCTGCGAGGAGGTGTTGCGATGATCGATGATATGCTGCGAGGTGGTGCTACGATGACGCCACTGTGCTGCAAGGCTGATGCTGCAAACCGCGGCGACACTCCGACGATACTTCAACGATGTTCTAATTTTAATATCGCTGGAATGCTATTGTGATGTGTGAAATGCATGAAAGACCCTCTCATCTGAAAATCGACACCTGAGCCGTTGGATGGGAGCATGAACGGGTGGCTCCGATTGCGTGCGTCCAACGGCTGACCATGCAGATGCTTTTTCCGCTGGATGCATCCGGATGCTGCCTAGCCGCGGCCTTTTGAAAAGAGCCTCCAAAAACTACCTTAAAACCTTCGGGTACAAAATTTAGGTGGAGTTGTGCGAGTGCTATTTTTGTCAGTACCCACAAATTTATTAACCTAAATCCATTCTTAAATTATATTTAATTAAAAATATGTATTGACATAGGACCCGTCGGACAGTGACATGTACGATGGCCGCCAGCACTAGGAGGCCAGTGTGGCGGCACGAGGCAGTGCGGGTGGCAGCAGCGGCATTCCGGTGTGCTGAGCGGTAGCGGGACAACTGTTTGATATCTGAAGCATATCTCAGCCAAACTCACGTGAGCTAGCTTGATACTTGAACCTAGAACTAAACCTACGTAAGCTAGCTTGACACCCAACCTACGTAACCTAGAACTAGGCCAAGTGAGGCATGTTACATCATTCCGGTGATGATCTAACCCAAGCAGCCCCTACCAGAAAAATAAGGCATCAAGACCAAGCAAAAGATTGCTTGGGACTCCGTACCAAAAAAAGATAAACATATGATCAAGAGCAAACTAAATTTGGGAGTTTTGGTAGAGAAGATAACAAGGACCAGCTTGGCTTCATCTCAGTTTAGGTAGGCTTCAAGTCCGAATTGGATTCGGCAGCATTCCAACTGGCAATGTTTACTTGCTTAGCCACAGTGTTTTTCCTTGTCCAATCACTATAGCAGGACAAAAAAAGAGAAGAAAGGCAAAGATTTTTTTTTCAAAACTACTACGTATTTCATAATAAATTCGAACAGCATATGTGCATTTTTAAAAATGTCAAAACTAACACCCCGTCAGCCTCTAGTGGGCTGACGGGGGACTTGTCGGTCTGTGGGAGGCCGAAGTGGCACTAGTAGAAGAAGGACCTATTGTCCCGGTTCGTGAGGGCCATTTGTCCCGGTTTTTGAACCGGGACTAAAGTGTCGGTACTAATGCCCTAAACCTTTAGTCCCGGTTCTTGCATAAACCAGGACAAATGGGCCTTCACGTGGCCGGTATGGCGAGCCCAGGCAGGAGGCCCTTTGGTCCTGGTTGGTGGCACCAACCGGGACCAATAGGCATCCACGCGTCAGCATCTCAGGTGCTGGGGTTTTTGTTTTTTTTTGAAGGGGGGAGGGTTTGGAGGTTTTTGGGGGTTAATTTAGGTGTTTCATATATTGTGTTAGCATGCTAATTAATAGAGAGAAGTGTCATTTCTTATCTCCGTGCTTGGTCGACGCTACGTACTATACGTATAGAGAGGACTAGACACGCTAGCTAGTTAAGCAAATGAAGGAAACATAAGATTATCATGAACAGATGCATACAAAGAGAAGTGATATCGACCACCTCTCCTTCTCTGAGAGATTGGTCGAACAACAAGTTCTCTTATATCTATCCGACGCTACTGGCTACATATATACAATATAAGTATCTTTTACAATATAATCTCCTAATTAAAATTGAACCCTGCAGGGTCCACATAGTATTCTCCGTCTTTAGCGATCACGTGGTCAAGAAAGAATGCCGCCAATTCCTCTTGAATTCCTCGCATACGATCTGGTGCTAGGAGTTCATCTCGCATCCGAAATATCTAATTTGAAGAAGGGGTCAATACATATATATGAATAAATGAAACTGAACACAAATGATGGTAATAAAATAAAATTGTGAATATAATTATTTACGCACTTTATATTGTTTCTCGGAGTAGCCCCGTTCACAGGTCATGTGGCAGATGGACTCGCAAATGTAGTATCCACAGTAGTTAGCCCCTTCTTCCTGCCACAACCACTTTACAAGAAATAGAGGTCAATCAAACTGATAATTAGCAAGCATGCTAAATGGTATTGATGAAACTAGCGCTTGAATCACTAGGAGATGCGTGGAACATATATGCTACTATAGTACTTACTTTCGGGTGTCTAAACTGCAGCTTCTTTGACAGTCCCGGAGTTTTTGAGGTGAATTTACTCCAAACCCTGCCAGACAAAGAAAACAATTACTTGATATCAGGAAATGAACAAATTGAAGTTGCCGATATGGTGCGATAATGATAGATTTAACTTACTTCTCTAGAATTTCAGTCATGTCCGCGTACTTCTTGGGATCTTTTCGTCTCAAGTCTAAGACGGTTACTAGTCCCTGCTCAAGCTCAATCTCTAGAGAATATAGTGGAACCTGCGCACGCATGCATAACTCATCAATTACATCACTATAACCTCGACTAATAAGGGAAACCGAATATGCACAAGACAGTAACACTCACTCGAATTCGTAAGGGAAGAGTATTATAGCTTTGTTTTGATTTAATATAAACGATTGTAGCAGCTTGGCCTCAGTATCTTTGGCCTGAAATTTAACCATATATGCATCTATGAGATTTGTGTTAATGAACCAAATATCACCGATTTGTCTTTTCTTCAATTCGGCGATCTTCAATCTGCATAATATAGTGAGAATAATTAAAGATACATGCAATGAAAGAGCTGACCTATATATAGAGACTTAATGACAGAAGTACTACTACTTACAGGCAGTAGCAAGTGATCATTAAATTATCGAGGGCCTTTAGATTGAAAAACTCGAAGAACTCCTCAAATGGAACATTCAACAGATCAATTCCAATGAGGTCATGCTCCTCTTTAACTCTGAGCGTCAAAATATTCCTCCCCTCAGACTCTCTGCAGGTTTTCATATACCAATCATGGAATCTTCGCATCATCGTTGTTAGAGATTTTTCATCTTTGACGAGAGGCTTCCCGTACACGTATCTGTGTTCGTCCACCTCCAAGAAATCAAAATGTCCATCGTCGGGCAGGTAATCTCCAAGATCGTTATAACCGGGCACCATCCCGCCCGGATGATTCGCGACGACGCTAGACACCTAGAGCGTGGGCAACGATTGGTTCGCTTGTTCGCCGAGCTGGGCAACTTTTTACCCAGCTCGTCGTTCTGCTAACCTTTGAGCACTGACAGTACTTCCCGATCGCTCCGCTGCGATAAATGACTTTGTAAGAATGCGCTGATAGTTGTCTTTCACCGGAGACTTTGGTGGTTTCGTCAGGGCAGCCAGAGTACGCTTCGCTTTTACCGGATCTATCTTCTCCTCCGGAGGTGGATTTTTCTTTGCTTTGACCCCTTCAAATAAGTTGGCCACTTCGGCTTGCACGATCTTCTCGTTTTCCTCCTGGCTCCTCTCGTATGGTAACTTCTCTAGAGGCTTTAGAGAAGGACCGTATTTGTATTGCCTGCCTCTGGCTGTACTGCTAGACGTCGGAGAAGACGGAGCGGCTGCGACTGCTTTTCCTTTCTTACGAGGCGGAGGAGAAGGACTACGCGGCGGAGGAGCCGGAGCGGCGGCGGGTCACTTCAACCCTTGTTGACGAGGTGGAGAAGGAGGAGGCAGCTGGCTGCTCGGGCGCGCCGACGCAGGCGGAGAAGGAGGCGGAGTGCCGTCACGCGTCGGAGAAGGAGGCTGAGTGCCCTGATCACTCGCCGGAGGAGGCAGAGGAGGAGGCGGGCCCTGACTCGCCGGAGGAGGAGGAGGCGGAGGCGTCCAGTTCGGAAGGTTGATGAGCTCCTTCCGCCATAGGCATGGAGTCTTCAGAGAAGAACCTAGCCGAATCTCCCCTTCACCCGTAGGGTGGTCAAGCTCAAGGTCCTCAAATCCTTCCGTTATTTGATCCACCATCACCCTAGCATATCCTTCTGGAATCGGCTGGCCGTGGTAGGTTGAGCCAGGTTCATTAGGTATAACAGAGCCAATAGCCACCTTGACTTTGAATGTCATCCATTGCGTCATAAGATAGCAATGTTGAGACTCTGTGATAGCATCCACGGGGTAGCACGTGAAGACGGGCTCCAGCTGCTGAGTCTGCTCGGTGGAAGCCACACTGCTTCTCCGCTGAGATGGCGGGGTAGCTTCAGGGGAAGCTTCGGTAGGTCGTTTGCTGCGATCTGCTTCTCGTTCCTCTAGCCCTTGTACCCTTTTGTGCAGCGCCTGCAGTTGGCTATGCTCCGCTTTCTTCCTCCTCTCCTAGGTTTTGTAACCCACTGCGTCCGGAAACCCAGCCTTCCACGGAAGGGAGCCTGGCATGCCTCGTGTCCGTCCAGGGTGCTCAGGATTCCCGAGGGCCATTGTGAGCTCATCATTCTCTCTGTCTGGAATGAACGCCCCTTCCTGTGCTGCTGCGATATAGTGCTGAAGCTTCCTGACGGGTATTCGTAGTTGCTCTTCCGTCCAAACACACTCCCCTGATACAGGGTCCAAGGTTCCGCCAACCCCGAAGAACCAAGTCCGGCAACGGTCTGGCCATCTCAATGTCTCTGGTTCGACCCCTTTAGCAATCAGGTCATTCTCAGCCTTGTCCCACAAAGGTCGGGCTTTGAGGTAACCACCTGACCCCGTGCGATGGTGATGCTTCTTCTTCGTAGCATTTTTCTTGTTTGTCGCTGACATCTTCTTACTCTTTTCCGATGCCTTGTGGGCCACAAATGCGGGCCATTGATCTCTAATCTTCTCAAACCGACCGGTGAATTCTGATGTATCTTCTTTGTTGACATACGTTTTCAGCTCATTCTTCAACCTCCTGAATAGTTCTGCCATCTTCTTAAGAGCATGAGACTTGATCAATTCCTCTTTAACTGGCTTCTATGGATCGTCCTCTGGCGGTAGGGTGAAATTTTCCTTAAGCATTGTCCAAAGATCTTCTTTCTGTTTATCAGAGACATAAGACGTCGGCACCTCAGGGTCTTCCTTCTTTGGATTTAACTATTGTTGGATACTGATCGGGATCTTGTCCCTAACAAGAACCCCGCACTGAGCACGAAATGCATCCCTTGTCCGGATGGGTTCAATCGGCTTGCCATCGCGCGCGATTGCTGTGATCTCAAACCTTTCATCCGGGCGCAACTTTTTCTTCGGGCCTCGTTTCTTTACCGAAGTTGAGGTAGATCCGGAGGGCTAGAGAAAAAAGAAGAAAGACGAGAGTTAATTAATATGTGTACATATGAAAACAATGAATGCATCAATTAACTAGTCAACACGGGCTTAACTAATATATATATACCTGGCCGGACTCGGTTCGGTCAAGGGAGCCGTCATGAACGCCCTCTTCTTCACCCGGTCCTTCCAGATCATCATGAACGCCCTCTTCTTCACCCGGTCCTTCCAGATCATCATGAACATAGCCCTCTTCTTCACCCGGTCCTTCCAGACCATCGGTGTCGTAGAGAAACGACGCAATGAAATCACTTCCTTGTGCGATTATCTCCCCCAACATCGCTTCTTCCTCTTCGTCTCGGGAGTGATCCATAGTTTCTGCAAATATTTACAACATGTCAATTATTATTCAAACATGGTACAAATGGATATATATTAGTGGCAAACGTAGAACTAGCTAGCTAATCACAATAAGGAATCATGTTAGTGGACTCGACGCTGCTTCTCTATGGTTTGGGGTGGCCTAGACAACGCTTGAAGGGTTTGGGGTGGCCTCGACACAACGCTTCAAGGGTTTGGGGTGGCCTGGACACAACGCTTCAAGGGTTTGGGGTGGCCTGGACACAACGCTTCAAGGGTTTGGGGTGGCCTCGACGACAACGCTCTTTTAACTTGGTAAATTTGGGAGGGGGTATATATCGACAACGACATACCCAATAAAAAATAAGAAGACAAAACAAGAAATAAAAAGAGGAGAAGAATAAAGGAATAGAAGAGAAGCAATCGAAGAAAAAAAGAAGAAAAAAAAGAGAAGAAGAAAGGAATAGAGGAGAAAGAAGAAAAAAAATAGAAATTTTCTATTTTTTAATTTCTATTTTTTTTCTTCTTTCTCCTCTATTCCTTTCTTCTCCTCCTCTTCTTTTTCTTCTTTTTTCCTCTTCTTATTTATTTCTCCTCTTCTTGCTCTCCTCTTCTTCTCCTTTCTTCCTCTTCTTATTTTTCTTTTTCCTCTCGTTCATTTTCTTCTTCTTCCTTATCTTCCTAGCTAGATATATAATACTTTTCTAAAAATGTAACTTTTGCATATATAAAACTTTTTCTTCTTCATCCTTGTTCCTTCTTCCTAAATATATATAGATAAAACTAACCTAAAATGTACTAAATCAGAGAACATATATAGATAAAACTAATCTAAAATGTACCCAAATGTACTAAAAACTAACTTTTATATGCACAGAGAACATATACATATATCAACTTTTATAAAAATGCAAAAAAAAATCATCATATATATGAACAAAAAATGTAATAATGAAAAGACCATATACATACATATACTCACACATATACACATAATGTGGAAAAAAGCATCATATAATGAAAAAAAACAAAGGAGAGGACAGGGGGGCGTCCCCGCTGACCTGACCAAGGAGGGAGAGGTTGGCCGGGGCAGGGGTAGAGGCACGGCGTCGGCGTCGGTGTAGAGGGCTGTTGGGGAACGTCGCATGGGAAACAAAAAATTTCCTACGCGCACGAAGACCTATCATGATGATGTCCACCTACGAGAGGGGATGAGTGATATACGTACCCTTGTAGACCATACAACAGAAGTGTTAGTGAACGCGGTTGATGTAGTGGAACGTCCTCACGTCCCTCGATCCGCCCCGCCAACTATCCCGCGATCAGTCCCACGATCTAGTGCCGAACGGACGGCACCTCCGCGTTCAGCACACGTACAGCTCGACGATGATCTCGGCCTTCTTGATCCAGCAAGAGAGACGGAGAGGTAGAAGAGTTCTCCGGCAGCGTGACGGCGCTCCGGAGGTTGGTGATGACCTTGTCTCAGCAGGGCTCCGCCCGAGCTCCGCAGAAACATGATCTAGAGGAAAAACCGTGGAGGTATGTGGTCGGGCTGCCGTGGAAAAGTCGTCTCAAATCAGCCCTAAAACCTCCGTATATATAGGTGGGAGAGGGGGGACCTTGCCTTGGGGCTCAAGGAGCCCCAAGGGGGTCGGCCGAGCCAAAGGGGGGAAGGACTCCCCCCCAAACCGAGTCCTACTTGGTTTGGTGGGTGGAATCCCTCTTTCCTTTCCCACCTCCTCTTTTTTTTTCTTTTCTCTTTGATTTTTCTTCCAATGTGCATAGGGCCCTTTTGGGCTGTCCCACCAGCCCACTAAGGGCTGGTGCGCCACCCTCAAGGCCTATGGGCTTCCCCGGGGTGGGTTGCCCCCCCGGTGAACTCCCGGAACCCATTCGTCATTCCCGGTACATTCCCGGTAACTCCGAAAACTTTCCGGTAATCAAATGAGGTCATCCTATATATCAATCTTCGTTTCCGGACCATTCCGGAAACCCTCGTGACATCCGTGATCTCATCCGGGACTCCGAACAACATTCGGTAACCAACCATATAACTCAAATACGCATAAAACAACGTCGAACCTTAAGTGTGCAGACCCTGCGGGTTCGAGAACTATGTAGACATGACCCGAGAGACTCCTCGGTAAATATCCAATAGCGGGACCTAGATGCCCATATTGGATCCTACATATTCTACGAAGATCTTATCGTTTGAACCTCAGTGCCAAGGATTCATATAATCACGTATGTCATTCCCTTTGTCCTTCGGTATGTTACTTGCCCGAGATTCGATCGTCAGTATCTGCATACCTATTTCAATCTCGTTTACCGGTAAGTCTCTTTACTCGTTCCGTAATACAAGATCCCGTAACTTACACTAAGTCACATTGCTTGCAAGGCTTGTGTGTGATGTTGTATTACCGAGTGGGCCCCGAGATACCTCTCCGTCACACGGAGTGACAAATCCCAGTCTTGATCCATACTAACTCAACGAACACCATCGGAGATACCTGTAGAGCATCTTTATAGTCACCCAGTTACGTTGCGACGTTTGATACACACAAAGTATTCCTCCAGTGTTAGTGAGTTATATGATCTCATGGTCATAGGAACAAATACTTGACACGCAGAAAACAGTAGCAACAAAATGACACGATCAACATGCTACGTCTATTAGTTTGGGTCTAGTCCATCACGTGATTCTCCTAATGACGTGATCCAGTTATCAAGCAACAACACCTTGTTCATAATCAGAAGACACTGACTATCTTTGATCAACTGGCTAGCCAACTAGAGGCTTGCTAGGGACGGTGTTTTGTCTATGTATCCACACATGTAAATGAGTCTTCATTCAATACAATTATAGCATGGATAATAAACGATTATCTTGATACATGAATTATAATAATAACTATATTTATTATTGCCTCTAGGGCATAATTCCAACAGTCTCCCACTTGCACTAGAGTCAATAATCTAGCCCTCACATCATCATGCGAATTACATTGTAATAAATCTAACACCCATACAGTTCTGGTGTTGATCATGCTTTGGTCGTGGAAGAGGTTTAGTCAGCGGGTCTGCTACATTCAGATCCGTGTGCACTTTGCATATATTTACGTCCTCTCCTTCGACGTAGTCGCGGATGAGGTTGAAGCATCGTTTGATGTGTCTGGACTTCTTGTGAAACCGTGGTTCCTTTGCTAAGGCAATGGCACCCGTGTTGTCACAGAACAAGGTTATTGGATTCAGTGCGCTTGGCACCACTCCAAGATCCGTCATGAACTGCTTCATCCAGACACCTTCCTTAGCCGCCTCCGAGGCAGCCATGTACTCCGCTTCACATGTAGAATCTGCTACGACGCTTTGCTTGGAACTGCACCAGCTTACCGCACCCCCATTAAGAATAAATACGTATCCGGTTTGCGACTTAGAGTCGTCCGGATCTGTGTCAAAGCTTGCATCGACGTAACCTTTTACGGCGAGCTCTTCGTCACCTCCATACACGAGAAACATCTCCTTAGTCCTTTTCAGGTACTTCAGGATATTCTTGACCGCTGTCCAGTGATCCACTCCTGGATTACTCTGGAACCTACCTGCCATACTTATGGCCAGGCTAACGTCCGGTCTAGTGCACATCATTGCATACATGATAGAACCTATGGCTGAAGCATAGGGGACGGAGTGCATATACTCTCTATCTTCATCAGTTGCTGGGCACTGAGTCTTACTCAATCTCGTACCTTGTAAAATTGGCAAGAACCCCTTCTTGGACTGTTCCATTTTGAACCTCTTCAAAACTTTATCAAGGTATGTGCTTTGTGAAAGTCCTATCAGGCGTTTTGATCTATCCCTATAGATCTTAATGCCTAGAATGTAAGCAGCTTCTCCTAGGTCCCTCATAGAGAAACTTTTATTCAAGTAATCCTTTATGCTCTCCAAAAACTCTACTTGTTTCCAATCAGCAATATGTCATCCACATAAAATATTAGAAACGCCACAGAGCTCCCACTCACTTTCTTGTAAATACAAGATTCTCCAACCACTTGTATAAACCCAAATGCTTTGATCACCTCATCAAAGCGTTTGTTCCAACTCCGAGATGCTTGCACCAGTCCACAAATGGATCGCTGAAGCTTGCACACCTTGTTAGCATTCTTAGGATCGACAAAACCTTCGGGTTGCATCATATACAATTCTTCCTTAAGGAAACCATTAAGGAACGCCGTTTTGACATCCATCTGCCAGATTTCATAATCGAAAAATGCAGCTATTGCTAACATGATTCTGACGGACTTAAGCATCGCTACGGGTGAGAATGTCTCATCATAGTCAACTCCTTGAACTTGTGAAAAACCCTTTGCCACAAGTCGAGCTTTATAAACGGTCACATTGCCGTCACTGTCCGTCTTCCTCTTAAAGATCCATTTGTTCTGAATAGCCCTGCGGCCCTCAGGCAGTACCTCCAAACTCCACACTTTGTTCTCATACATGGATCCTATCTCGGACTTCATGGCTTCTAGCCATTTGTTGGAATCTGGGCCCACCATTGCTTCTTCATAATTTGCAGGTTCATTGTTGTCCAACAACATGATTGATAAGACGGGATTACCGTACCACTCTGGAGTAGCACGTGGTCTCGTCGACCTGCGTGGTTCGACAGAAACTTGAACCGGAGTTTCATGATCATCATCATTAACTTCCTCCTCAACCGGCGTCGCAACAACAGAGGTTTCCCCTTGCCCTGCGCCACCATCCAGAGGGATGAGAGGTTCGACAACCTCGTCAAGTTCTATCTTCCTCCCACTCAATTCTCTCAAGAGAAACTCCTTCTCGAGAAAAGCTCCGTTTTTAGCAACAAACACTTTGCCCTCGGATTAGAGATAGAAGGTGTACCCAACCGTATCTTTTGGGTAACCTATGAAGATGCACTTTTCCGCTTTGGGTTCCAGCTTTTCAGGCTGAAGCTTTTTGACATAAGCATCACATCCCCAAACTTTAAGAAACGACAACTTTGGCCTTTTGCCATACCACAGTTCGTATGGTGTCGTCTCAACGGATTTTGATGGTGCCCTATTTAAAGTGAATGCAGCTGTTTCTAATGCATAACCCCAAAACGATAACGGCAAATCGGTAAGAGACATCATAGATCGCACCATCTCTAATAAAGTACGATTACGACGTTCGGACACACCCTTACGCTGTGGTGTTCCAGGCGGTGTCAACTGTGAAACAACTCCACATTGTCTTAAGTGAGCACCAAACTTGAAACTCAGATATTCACCCCCACGATCAGACCGTAGGAACTTGATCTTCTTGTTACGATGATTTTCAACTTCACTCTGAAATTGCTTGAACTTTTCAAATGTTTCAGACTTGTGCTTCATTAAGTAGACATAACCATATCTACTCAAATCGTCAGTGTAGGTGAGAAAATAACGATATCCGTCGCGTGCCTCTACGCTCATCGGACCACACACATCGGTATCTATGATTTCCAACAAGTCACTTGCACGCTCCATTGTTCCGGAGAACGGAGTTTTAGTCATCGTGCCCATGAGGCATGGTTCGCACGTGTCAAGTGAATCAAAGTCAAGTGACTCCAAAAGTCCATCGGCATAGAGTTTCTTCATGCGCTTTACACCAATATGACCTAAGCGGCAGTGCCACAAAAATATGGCGCTATCATTGTTAACTCTAACTCTTTTGGTCTCAATGTTATGTATGTGTGTATCGCCATCAAGATTCAATATGAACAATCCTCTCACATTGGGTGCATGACCATAAAAGATGTTACTCATAGAAATAGAACAACCATTATTCTCTGACTTAAAAGAGTAACCGTCTCGCAATAAACAAGATTCAGATATAATGTTCATGCTCAACGCAGGCACTAAATAACAATGATTCAAGTTCATAACTAATCCTGATGGTAACTGAAGTGAAACTGTGCCGACGGCGATTGCATCAACCTTGGAACCATTTCCTACGCGCATCGTCACTTCATCTTTCGCTAGCCTTCGTCTATTCCGCAGTTCCTGTTTCGAGTTGCAAATATGAGCAACAGAACCGGTATCGAATACCCAGGCACTACTACGAGAGCCGGTTAAGTACACATCAATAACATGTATATCAAATATACCTGATTTTTCTTTGGCCGCCTTCTTATCTGCCAGATACTTGGGGCAATTGCGCTTCCAGTGACACTCTGTTTCAGGCTTAGGTCCAGCTTTGGGTTTCTTCGTCGGATTGGCAACAGGCTTGCCGCTCTTCTTTGAATTACCCTTCTTGCCTTTGCCGTTTCTCTTGAAACTAGTGGTCTTATTCACCATCAACACTTGATGCTCTTTACGGAGTTCAGACTCTGCGACTTTCAGCATCGCAAACAACTCGTCGGGTGACTTGTTCATCCCTTGCATGTTGTAGTTCAACACAAAGCCTTTATAGCTTGGCGGCAGTGATTGAAGGATTCTGTCAGTGATAGCCTCTTGCGGGAGTTCAATCCCCAGCTCAGCTAGACGGTTTGAGTACCCAGACATTTTGAGCACATGTTCACTGACAGACGAGTTCTCCTCCATTTTGCAAGCATAGAATTTATCGGAGGTCTCATACCTCTCGATCCGGGCGTTCTTCTGAAAGATAAACTTCAACTCCTGGAACATCTCAAATGCTCCATGACGCTCAAAGCGACGTTGAAGTCCCGGTTCTAAGCCATACAAGACTGCACATTGAACTACTGAGTAGTCCTCCTTACGTGCTAACCAAGCGTTCTTAACATCCTGATCAGCCGTAGCGGGTGGTTCATCTCCTAGCGCAGCATTAAGGACATAATCCTTCTTCCCAGCTTGTAAGATTAGCTTAAGATTACGAGCCCAGTCTACAAAGTTGCTTCCATCATCTTTCAACTTAGGTTTCTCTAGGAACATATTAAAATTCAGGGTGACTGTCGCGTGAGCCATGATCTACAACACAAATATATTCAAAGTGGACTTAGACTATGTTCAAGATAATTAGAGTTTAACTTAATCAAATTATTCGCTAAACTCCCACTCAAAAAGTACATCTCTCTAGTCATTTGAGTGGTTCATGATCCACTTACACTAGCTCAAGTCCGATCATCACGTGAGTTGAGCATAGTTTCAGTGGTAAGCATCCCTATGCTAATCATATCATCTATATGATTCATGATCGACCTTTCGGTCTCATGTGTTCCGTGGCCATGTCTGCACATGCTAGGCTCGTCAAGCTTAACCCGAGTGTTCCGCGTGCGCAACTATTTTGCACCCGTTGTATGTGAACGTTGAGTCTATCACACCCGATCATCACGTGGTGTCTCGAAACGACGAACTGTAGCAACGGTGCACAGTCGGGGAGAACACAATTTCGTCTTGAAATTTTAGTGAGAGATCACCTCATAATGCTACCATCGTTCTAAGAAAAATAAGGTGCATAAAAGGATTAACATCACATGCAATTCATAAGTGACATGATATGGCCATCATCACGTGCTTCTTGATCTCCATCACCAAAGCACCGGCACGATCTTCTTTTCACCGGCGCCACACCATGATCTCCATCAACGTGTCGCCATCGGGGTTGTCGTGCTACTCATGCTATTACTACTAAAGCTACATCCTAGCAAAATAGTAAATGCATCTGCAAGCACAAACGTTAGTATAAAGACAACCATATGGCTCCTGCCGGTTGCCGTACCATCGACGTGCAAGTCGATATTATCTATTACAACATGATCATCTCATACATCCAATATATCACATCACATCGTTGGCCATATCACATCACAAGCATACCCCGCAAAAATAGGTTAGACGTCCTCTAATTTTGTTGTTGCATGTTTTACGTGGTGACCATGGGTATCTAGTAGGATCGCATCTTACTTACGCAAACACCACAACGGAGATATATGAGTTGCTATTTAACCTCATCGAAGGACCTCCTCGGTCAAATCCGATTAACCTAAAGTTGGAGAAACTGACACTTGCCAGTCATCTTTGAGCAACGGGGTTACTCGTAGCGATGAAACCAGTCTCTCGTAAGCGTACGAGTAATGTCGGTCCAAGCCGCTTCAATCCAACAATACCGCGGAATCAAGAAAAGACTAAGGAGGGCAGCAAAACGCACATCACCGCCCACAAAAACTTTTGTGTTCTACTCAAGAAGACATCTACGCATGAATCTAGCTCATGCTGCCACTGTTGGGGAACGTCGCATGGGAAACAAAAATTTTCCTACGCGCACGAAGACCTATCATGGTGATGTCCATCTACGAGAGGGGATGAGTGATCTACGTACCCTTGTAGACCGTACAACAGAAGCGTTAGTGAACGCGGTTGATGTAGTGGAACATCCTCACGTCCCTCGATCCGCCCCGCGAACTATCCCGCGATCAGTCCCACGATCTAGTGCCGAATGGACGGCACCTCAGCGTTTAGCACACGTACAGCTCGACGATGATCTCGACCTTCTTGATCCAGCAAGAGAGACGGAGAGGTAGAAGTGTTCTCCGACAGCGGGACGGCGCTCCGGAGGTTGGTGATGACCTTGTCTCAGCACGGCTCCGCCCGAGCTCCGCAGAAACATGATCTAGAGGAAAAACCGTGGAGGTATGTGGTCGGGCTGCCGTGGAAAAGTCGTCTCAAATCAGCCCTAAAACCTCCGTATATATAGGTGGGAGAGGGGGGGACCTTGCCTTGGGGCTCAAGGAGCCCCAAGGGGGTCGGCCGAGCCAAAGGGGGGAAGGACTCCCCCCCCCCCCAAACCGAGTCCTACTTGGTTTGGTGGGTGGAGTCCCTCTTTCCTTGCCCACCTCCTCTTTTTTTTCTTTTCTCTTTGATTTTTCTTCCAATGCGCATAGGGCCCTTTTGGGCTGTCCCACCAGCCCACTGAGGGCTGGTGCGCCACCCTCAAGGCCTATGGGCTTCCCCGGGGTGGGTTGCCGCCCCGGTGAACTCTCGGAACCCATTCGTCATTCCCGGTACATTCCCGGTAACTCCGAAAACCTTCCGGTAATCAAATGAGGCCATCCTAGATATCAATCTTCGTTTCCGGACCATTCCGGAAACCCTCGTGACGACCGTGATCTCATCCGGGATTCCGAACAACATTCGGTAACCAACCATATAACTCAAATACGCATAAAACAACGTCGAACCTTAAGTGTGCAGACCCTGCGGGTTCGAGAACTATGTAGACATGACCCGAGAGACTCCTCGGTCAATATCCAATAGCGGGCCTGGATGCCCATATTGGATCCTACATATTCTACGAAGATCTTATCGTTTGAACCTCAGTGCCAAGGATTCATATAATCCCGTATGTCATTCCCTTTGTCCTTCGGTATATTACTTGCCCGAGATTCGATCGTCAGTATCCGCATACCTATTTCAATCTCGTTTACGAGTAAGTCTCTTTACTCGTTCCGTAATACAAGATCCCGTAACTTACACTAAGTCACATTGCTTGCAAGGCTTGTGTGTGATGTTGTATTACCGAGTGGGCCCCGAGATACCTCTCCGTCACACGGAGTGACAAATCCCAGTCTTGATCCATACTAACTCAACGAACACCTTCGGAGATACCTGTAGAGCATCTTTATAGTCACCCAGTTACGTTGCGACGTTTGATACACACAAAGTATTCCTCCAGTGTTAGTGAGTTATATGATCTCATGGTCATAGGAACAAATACTTGACACGCAGAAAACAGTAGCAACAAAATGACACGATCAACATGCTACGTCTATTAGTTTGGGTCTAGTCCATCACGTGATTCTCCTAATGACGTGATCCAGTTATCAAGCAACAACACCTTGTTCATAATCAGAAGACACTGACTATCTTTGATCAACTAGCTAGCCAACTAGAGGCTTGCTAGGGACAGTGTTTTGTCTATGTATCCACACATGTAAATGAGTCTTCATTCAAGACAATTATAGCATGGATAATAAACGATTATCTTGATACATGAATTATAATAATAACTATATTTATTATTGCCTCTAGGGCATAATTCCAACAAGGGCGGCCACGACGGCGTGGCCGGGGTAGAGGGCGGCGACGGCGTCGACGGGGCGGGTCGGGGGCGCGGCAGAAGCACGCCGACTGCGGCAACGGCGGCGTGGTCGGGGGGCAGAGGCACGGCAAAGGCGGCAACAACGGCGTGGTCGGGGGGCAGAGGCACGGCGACGACGGCGTGGTCGGGGGGCAGAGGCACGGCGACGGCGGCGTGGTCGGGGGGGGGGGGGCACGGGCGTGGTCGGGATCTCGGGCAGCCTGCCGGCGTCGTCGGAGGGATCGAAGAAACTGACGAAAATTTCAGAAGCGCGGGCTTATATATCAAAGCCATTGGTACCGGTTCGTCGCACCAATAGGTACCAATGCCCCTCCTTTAGTTCCAGTTGGTGCCACCAACCGGGACCAAAGGTCACTTTTCAGCTGCCCAAAGGGCGGGAAGCGGCGGCCTTTGGTCCCGGTTGGTGGCACCAACCGGACTAAAGGGTGGGCATTGGTACCGGTTGGTGGCACCAACCGGTACCAATGCCCCGTGTGATGCCCGCGTCGCGGCCAAAGTTTAGTCCACCTCGTTAGTTGAGAGGGGCGCGCAGTGGTTTATAAGCCCTACTGCCGCACCCCTCTCGAGCTCCTCTCCACTTCAGGCTTACGGGCCTACTTGCTACTTCTTCGCCTGATGGGCCTTTTGGGCCTACTGCGGGCCTGAATCCTGGCCCATGGATGGGATTTTAGTCGTATTCAGGCCGTGGTGGCCCAGTTGGTGGCAATTTTTTTAATTTTCCCAGTTTTTTTTTGTTTTTTTTTGCTTTTTTTTGCATTAGTA
This sequence comes from Hordeum vulgare subsp. vulgare, assembly GCF_904849725.1. Lineage (NCBI taxonomy): Eukaryota > Viridiplantae > Streptophyta > Magnoliopsida > Poales > Poaceae > Hordeum > Hordeum vulgare. The sequence goes on along the minus strand of NC_058520.1, from coordinate 584,377,891 downwards.
TTGGTTGTCTGCCACAGCCGTGGTGCGGTTGAATGTTTAGTCCCACCTCGCCAAGCGAAGGGCTTCCGAGCCTGTTTATAAGCTCTGCTGCGGCTGCAACGTGGAGAGGAACGACTTTATAGAGAAAATTCAACCTAAATTCAAAGTATTAGTTTAGGTTGAATTTTCTCTATAAATTCGCATCTATTTTTTAATTTTTTCCGTTAAATTTTTTTGTTTTTTGCTTTATTTTTGTTTTGTTTATTTTTTTAGTTAGCTTATTTTTTTGTTCTCCTTACAACAAAATACTTATTATTTTTTATTTTTTTGTTTCTAATTACTTATTTATTTTATTTTATGATAATTCTTTTTGCCATTAAAGTTTCTAACAAAAAAAGTTCTTTATGAAAATTCTTTTTGCTTTTAATGATTTTTAACACAAAATACTTTGATAATTTTAGTTGCTTTTAGTGATTATTTTTTATTTTATTTTATTTTTTGTTTATTTTGTTTTGTTTCTACTTAAATTCAAAGTGCTAGTTAGCTTATTTTGTTTTGTTTCTACTTACAACAAAATACTTATTTATTTTATTTTATTATGTTTACAATTACTTATTAATTTTATTTTATAATAATTCTTTTTGCTATTAAAGTTTCTCTCATATATGGTTGGCACTCCCTCACCTTATTTTTTAACCATCGATGATGGCCGCTATTCCTTCTTCCCCTAATGCATAACAAATATCTAGCACAAGGAGAAGAAGGAAGAGCGACCCCCATAACAACAGCCGGCATTCTTCTTCTCTGATATGCATGAGCTAGAGTGGCAAGAGCATGGCATGCATGCTCACACCTCAACGCCCAAAAACACAAAAGAGGGGTGGGAGGGGGGAGGGTTTATATAGGCAATCCTTTAGTCCCGGTTCGTATCTAAAACCGGGACTAATAACATATGCGGCATGCCACGTGTTTGCGCGGCACGCCACGTGGTTTCGCTGGATCTTTAGTCCCGGTTTTTGTCCTGAACCGGGACTAATAACATATGCGGCACGCCACGTGTTCGCACGTCACGCCACGTGGTTTCACTCGATCTTTAGTCCCGGAAACTCGTCTGTTACAAAGTGATTTCATTTTTTTGAACTTATTTGAACTTCATATTTTTTTGTGTTCAAAATGCACCATTCAAAGCCACATCATCAATTTACAACCCTTTCTGACTTCATTTGTTATTTTTCATGCATTTGATGATTATTTTGAGCTATAAGACCATGAAATTGAAAAGCATTTGAAATAAACTCTGAAAAGGTTCCAATTTGGCATGGTATCATCATTTCACCCACATAGCATGTGCGAGAAAGTTGAGAGGGTTACGGCAAAAACTGGATGCACTTCATGTACAAAACGGACAATCTCTCTCGAAGTATCAGGGTTTCATACGGAAACTCGTCTGTTACAAAGGGATTTCATTTTTTTGAACTTATTTGAACTACATAGTTTTTTGTGTTGAAAATGCACCATTCAAAACCACATCATCAATTTACAACCCTTTCTAACTTCATTTATTATTTTTCATGCATTTACTGATTATTTTGAGGTATAAGACCATGAAATTGAAAAGTATTTGAAATGAACTCTGAAAAGGTTCCAAGTTGGCATGGTATCATTATTTCACCCACATAGCATGTGCGAGAAAGTTGAGAGGGTTACGGCAAAAACTAGATGCACTTCGTGTACAAAACGGACAATCTCTTTCGAAGTATGAGGGTTTCATACAGAAACTCGTCTGTTACAAAGGGATTTCATTTTTTTTAACTTATTTGAACTCCATAGTTTTTCTGTGTTCAAAATGCACCATTTAAAGCCACATCATCAGTTTACAACCCTTTCTGACTTCATTTGTTATTTTTCATGCATTTATTGATTATTAAGAGCTATAAGACCATGAAATTGAAAAGCATTTGAAATGAACTCTGAAAAGGTTCCAAGTTGGCATGGTATCATCATTTCACCCACATAGCATGTGCGAGAAAGTTGAGAGGGTTACGGCAAAAACTGGACACACTTCGTGTACAAAACGGACAATCTCTTTTGAAGTATCAGGGTTTCATACGGAAACTCGTTTGTTACAAAGGGATTTCATTTTTTTGAACTTATTTGAACTCCATAGTTTTTCTGTGTTCAAAATGCACCATTCAAAGCCACATCATCAATTTACAACCCTTTTCGACTCGGGTTTTAGTCCCGGTTCGTAATGTACTCCAAAGTGCGTCGGTCACCGTACATCCATTGGTGGTTCATCTCTATTATGAAATTAAGTATATATCAAAAACCATTGCAGAACAAAATGAATAGAGAAATGACCAAATTAATACAAGTTCATCATCGCATTAAAACCAAAGCACAATAGTGATCAAATGTTATTATTGAAAAATAAATACATAAAGTTCTCTCATAAAACAACATGCAACTATGTAAAACATTTAAATGCAACAACAAACGCGATCAAAATCGTAAGTAAGGTAACAATTGACCCAACAGCATAATGATACCAAGCCTCTTTATCAATGGCCACTAGTGGGGACGGGGCTTTTAGCCCTGGCCCGTAAGGGGCTTTAGTCCCGGTTCACCAACCGGGACTAAAGGGGCGGGACTAAAGGCCTAACCTTTAGTCTCGACCCTGTTCCAAGCCGGGAGTAAAGGTGCTCCACGTGGGCGCCTCGTAGCGCCCCAGGGGCAGGCCCTTTAGTCCCGGTTCGTTACACGGACCGGGACTAAAGAGTTTCAGATTTTGTTTATTTTTGGGTTTTTTTGAATGAAATTATTTTTGGGTTTTAGGGTTTAGGTGTTGGGGAGATTAACGTGATGCCTCGTTTGGTGTTCGGGAATTAGTTTTCATATAATTTAAATAGAAATAACTATGCATATATATATAAGATTAACTTATCTTACAAGCGAGCATATATATACAATTATATGGAGATCTGAATTATCGGGACTAGAGCCCGTCTATTCGATTACATGGACGAACATCAGTAATGGCCCCTACACTAAATCGTCCTTTGTCATCTATAGCTTCCGTCCTCAGAAAGGTCGCAAGCTCCTCTGCAACAGCAATCGCGCGTTGCTCTGGTAGGACCTTCGTCCTCATGGCCGTGTACTATATAAGAAGAGGAGATTAATATGAATATCAATCATGATAACAAAGAATGACGGGTAAAAATAGAGGTGTGAATGTTCATTGCTTACGTCGAATCTGTGATCCTTGTGCTCAGAGGTGAACGTGCGAATGGTCTCGCAAACATAGTATCCGCATAGATGCGTTCCCCGTGGCTGCTGGTCGCACTTTACGAGAATAGAATATATATAATCAAAATAATAATCTAGCATCATAAATGTATTGAAAATAGAAGTATATCATACTACTACTTACCTGAGCCGCTCTAAAGGTCAGCTTCTCAGGCTCGATACCGGGAGTCACGCACTTGAACCGCTTCCAAACCCTGCCCGACAAGGATAATGATTTGCTAAGTTTTTCATTAATTGATATATCAAAAAATCATCGAAAGAGACCGATAGAGCGCACGAATGATTGAAATTAACCTTGGAGCATGTCCTGCAGGCTTTGGAACTGTTCCAAGGGTCTCCATAATGGGTCGAAGGCATCAACTCTTCCCTTATCAATTTGAATGTCCAACAGAATCCAATGGAAGCTGCACATGTATATATATATATATATATATATATATATATATATATATATATATATATATATATATATATATATATCTGTGTGTGTGTGTGTGTGTGAGAGTAACTTATGAATTACACTTATAAGTGAATGGACACAACAGAGTAAAGACCCTCACCTGAAGTTGTATGGAAATAGTATGTGGTCACAGAAATTTTGATCTGTTAGAAACCTTAGAAGGTTTTCCTCCGTCTCCTTGGGTTTATCAGTTAGCGTCGCTATATGTATTTTATCTGGGTCAATAAACCCAATATTTAGGATGTTCCTACTTTTACAATGCAGAATCTTCATTCTGCATAATAGAGTACAAGTTATATATAGACAATGAATTGAAATAACTAAACAAGTTATATGTAGACAACGAATTGAAAAACTTACAGACAATAGCAACTCATAAGCGATTTGTCGAGGGCGTCGTCATTGTACATCTGGAAGAGTTCATCAAAGTTGATATGGATTTCTTCGGGGCGGCCGTAGTACTCCCGTGGGACACTCACCACGACCATCGTTCTCCCATTCTTTGATTCACTTAAGTACCATGTATGCAAGTAACGCATATTTGTTGGGAGATCATCTTTGTTGACCAAAGGCGCTCCCATGACAAACTGTGGCTTAGGGGCTACCACAGCCTTGGGTAACCTGTCGTCTTGGGAAGCCAGAATGTCTTCAACCGGGATACCCCATTCAGCCGCCCACTTCTTTGCTAATTCGAAATCTTGCCCCTGCACCAGAGGGGGGCATTCTCGGTTAACACCCTGAGGGGTGGGATCGACTATTTGGCCTGTTGTCCAAGGTGAGGAATGTCTGATTTTTTCTTGCTTGTAGTTGAACTTGATTTGCTCCCACTTGCACTTGCACGTGATCTACTCTTTTTCACTTCCTTCTGCAATGTGCGTGTATAGTCATCAGGCTTATGGTGTAAGTCATACTGTGATGGAAGGGTCGCGAAGTATTTTGCAAATTCTATTTGCTTCTCGGTGTATTCCGGGCGGGGCTCGGGTTCCTTCTTTTTCATCTGCGCATCATGATGTTCCTTTGCTATCCTGGCGTTTTCCTCAGGGGTACAATCATAAGGTCTGATAGGAAGATTAGCATGAGGTACCTTTGGGAGGGGCGACCGTTTGCGCTTTGGGGGGATCCATCGCTTCGAAATCGTCGGCGGAGCGTTCTTGCTAGCACGCTTCCGCTTAGTATCCGGAGCGGGCGGCGGCGGAGACGGATGACCCAAGTCCGGCGGCGGTGATCGAGATGGACTCGTGTTGTGCTGGCCGACGTCATGTGGAGGGCTTGGAGGTAATGGAGGTGTAGGTGACCTGCGACGACTCGGAGGCGGTGTTGTCCTTGGGGCCGAGCGTGGAAGCTTGATGTAGTTCTTATCCCATAGGATGACTCCACCCAGTACTTCTCCGAGTGTCCTCTCATCTTCGGGTCCAGCTATGTGGAGCTCCATATCATGAAACCCCGTCATGATTTCATCCACCCCGACTTTAGCAAAGCTAGTTGGAATCTCACGGCCATGCCAGCGTGCATCAGGGCCAGAAGGTAAAGCTTGTCCGACGGCCACCTTCATGGATATGTTCTTGAATTTCTGATGGAGTTCACATGATGTTGACTCCTTGATTCCATCCACGGGGTAGCCGGGACCGCCCTCTATCATTCTTCGTGCATCGTCGGGCGGGGCCTCAGATTCAGCCACACTGCTTTTCCGCTTAGATGGGGCGCCGGTAATATCAAATGCAGGATCTTCCTGGCGCGCTACTCCTCTAAGCTCATCAATCTGCTTCTGTTGCTCGTTAATCCTGGCAAGCAACTGGTTGTGTTGGGGAACGTCGCATGGGAAACAAAAATTTTCCTACGCGCACGAAGACCTATCATGGTGATGTCCATCTACGAGAGGGGATGAGTGATCTACGTACCCTTGTAGATCGTATAGCAGAAGCGTTAGTGAACGCGGTTGATGTAGTGAACGTCCTCACGTCCCTCGATCCGCCCCGCGAACAATCCCGCGATTAGTCCCACGATCTAGTACCGAACGGACGGCACCTCCGCGTTCAGCACACGTACAGCTCGACGATGATCTCGGCCTTCTTGATCCAGCAAGAGAGACGGAGAGGTAGAAGAGTTCTCCGGCAGCGTGACGGCGCTCCGGAGGTTGGTGATGACCTTGTCTCAGCAGGGCTCCGCCCGAGCTCCGCAGAAATGCGATCTAGAGGAAAAACCGTGGAGGTATGTGGTCGGGCTGCCGTGGAAAAGTCGTCTCAAATCAGCCCTAAAACCTCCGTATATATAGGTGGGAGGGAGGGGACCTTGCCTTGGGGCTCAAGGAGCCCCAAGGGGGTCGGCCGAGCCAAGGGGGGAAGGCTCCCCCCCCAAACCGAGTTGGACTTGGTTTGGTGGGTGGGAGTCCTTCCTTCCCTTCCCACCTCCTCTTTTTTTTCTTTTCTCTTTGATTTTCTTTCCTAGGCGCATAGGGCCCTTTTGGGCTGTCCCACCAGCCCACTAAGGGCTGGTGCGCCACCCTTAAGGCCTATGGGCTTCCCCGGGGTGGGTTGCCCCCCCGGTGAACTCCCGGAACCCATTCGTCATTCCCGATACATTCCCGGGAACTCCGAAAACCTTCCGGTAATCAAATGAGGTCATCCTATATATCAATCTTCGTTTCCGGACCATTCCGGAAACCCTCGTGACGTCTGTGATCTCATCCGGGACTCCGAACAACATTCGGTAACCAACCATATAACTCAAATACGCATAAAACAACGTCGAACCTTAAGTGTGCAGACCCTGCGGGTTCGAGAACTATGTAGACATGACCCGAGAGACTCCTCGGTCAATATCCAATAGCGGGACCTGGATGCCCATATTGGATCGTACATATTCTACGAAGATCTTGTCGTTTGAACCTCAGTGCCAAGGATTCATATAATCCCGTATGTCATTCCCTTTGTCCTTCGGTATGTTACTTGCCCGAGATTCGATCGTTAGTATCCGCATAACTATTTCAATCTCGTTTACCGGCAAGTCTCTTTACTCGTTCCGTAATACAAGATCCCGTAACTTACACTAAGCTACATTGCTTACAAGGCTTGTGTGTGATGTTGTATTACCGAGTGGGCCCCGAGATACCTCTCCGTCACACGGAGTGACAAATCCCAGTCTTGATCCATACTAACTCAACTAATACCTTCGGAGATACCTGTAGAGCATCTTTATAGTCACCCAGTTACGTTGCGACGTTTGATACACACAAAGCATTCCTCCGGTGTCAGTGAGTTATATGATCTCATGGTCATAGGAATAAATACTTGACACGCAGAAAACAGTAGCAACAAAATGACACGATCAACATGCTACGTCTATTAGTTTGGGTCTAGTCCATCACGTGATTCTCCTAATGACGTGATCCAGTTATCAAGCAACAACACCTTGTTCATAATCAGAAGACACTGACTATCTTTGATCAACTGGCTAGCCAACTAGAGGCTTGCTAGGGACGGTGTTTTGTCTATGTATCCACACATGTAAATGAGTCTTCATTCAATACAATTATAGCATGGATAATAAACGATTATCTTGATACAGGAATTATAATAATAACTATATTTATTATTGCCTCTAGGGCATAATTCCAACAGGTTGAACTTGTCATTCTCCTCATCTTGCTGCCGCTTCTTTGCTCTCTCTCGGCTTCTGTAAGTGTCTTGGTCTCTGGCAAACCCAAGCCACCACGGGTAAGAAGGACCGAAGCCTCGCGTTCGTCCTCCATGTTCGTCATTGCCGAGGACCAGTGTGAGCAAATCTTTCTCTCTATCTGCAGTGAACTTTCTTTTTCCCTCCTTAATTTCTTTCACTATCCTTTTCCAATTCTCGCTGGGTATCCTAAGACCGTCACTGCAGATGAGGTCCCCTGTTTCTTCGTCGTACGAACCACCATGCGCAAGGAACCAATTTCTTGCTCTCAATTCCCACTCATCATGGAGTGGTTCACGTACGATGCCTTTAGCTAGCAGATCTTTCTCTTTCTTTTCCCACTTTGGGATGGCAGTCTCATAGCCCCCTGGCCCCAGCTTGTGGTGATATTTCTTCTTGTCGGCATTTATCTTGTTCTTTTCTGATAATGCCTGGGCATCTTCTGACTCCTTGTACTCTTGAAATGCCTTCTAGTGATTCGCCTGCTTGGCTAGATACCCCTCGAATACTGGCACTTTCTTTGTCTTCAGATAGTTTTTCCATAGCTTCTTCTTCCAGCTACGGAACAGTTCGACCATCTTCTTTAGAGCCCACTGCTTGACTTTGGCCCTCAGTTTGTCTGCGGCGTCTTCATTCTCACATTCTGGCAGGTTGAAATGTGACATGAGATCATTCCAAAGATTATCTTTGTACCTTTCGGCGACATAGTCACTATCGGCTGCCCCTTTGCGCTTGTTCCACTCCCGAACGCTGATCGGGACATGATCCCTAACGAGAACTCCGAATTGCTTCTTGAATGTGTCAGCAGCATTCTTAGGAAGCTTGGGTTCGCCCGTAGGCAATATCACCTCAAAGGTGTAATGCGTCCGTGCATCCAACTTTCTAGTCGGGCCTCGTTTCGTAGCTTTGCTCGATGTGGAGGCCTAAGAGGGAGAAACATTCGTCAAATGAATGTATATGTATACAATATAGAGCTATCTCCAATATTTTTCACATATTACAAGTGATTGTCGAACTTCATATGTATACCTCGCCGAACTTTATTATTTCTTCACCGGCTTCTCCATCAGTGGAGCTATCACCTTCTCCGTCATTGGACCTATCTCCTGCCCCATCGGCTTCATCTTCGTGTCGCTCGACCTCCATTCCATATCCGGAGGGGTTTAGATATGACGACGGAGATTCAGCTGGTTCAACGTCGGGGCCGTCTTTGATTATATCTTCGAGAAGTTCTTCCTCTTCGAGGTTCCTGATATGTGGATCCATAGTTCTGCAAATAACGGACATTTGATTAACTAATAAACTAACAAACTATATAAGAGGGGTTGGAAACTGAGAAGTGTCGTTTTATATAGAAGGACCTTTAGTCCCGGGTCTTGGCTAGAACCTAAACTCTAAAATATGTCTAACGGATTCTCTTAACCTTTGTACCAAAAAAGAATTATTCTATCAGGAACTCCGTTCCAAAACAACTTTAGTCCCGGGTCGTGGCTCCACCCGGGACTCCTAGATTTCTGCATAGTATTCAAAGTAGGAGTACTTTTCCAATTTGAGCATTCAATAAGAAAAACCAAATCGTAAAATAAAGTAGTATTCAAATTAGCATGCATTCAATTATAAGAAAATACATCATCTCTTTTGTCCGTACATCGTCGAATATTATCACTAATACTCCTCGAATACTATCATACATATAGCATCACTGATACATCTAGAACCGTAGCGCCCAACGGGTATCGGCGCAGGCGGTGGACACCCAAAGAGAAGGAACCATCACAGGATCATAGCTCGAGCGAGATCCCCGAAGAACCTGCCAGGTATGCTCGAACCTGCCCTCCAACGCAACCATGTAGCGACGGACGTGCTCATCCTCCTCGCTGACACGGTGACGTACCACCTCCGCGGTGTCCGGAAGCCTCGGCACCCTCAATGGCCCACGCGACCGCCACCAAACAAGGATCGGGTCAACGACGGGCTGGCTCCTCACCAACCTACGCCCCCCGGAAGGTAGCACCTCCCAATACCAGCCGGGCGGAGCCCAGTCCCGGACAGGGCCCCTCTGATCAAGCAGGTGTCCTCCGCCTAGTCAACGACGAGGATGCGGGATAGGCATCGTAAAATGAACTAAAAAAATAAACTAGTTCTATTAATTTTCTTGCTAAAAATAAACTATTAACACTTAAACATATACAATAGCAAAATTAAACTATTAACACTTAAGCATATACAATAGCAAAATTAAGTAATAATCTAAGAAACACTATTAACACTTAAGCATATACACTATACAATAGCAAAATTAAATGACAAAAAATATATTTCTTCTTCTTGTAACCCTAAACTAATTTTTCCTCTTCTTCTATTTCTCCTCTTCTTCTACTTCTTCTTCTACTTCTACTTCTCCTCTTCTTCTACTACTTCTCCTCTTCTCTTCTTCTACTTCTCCTCTCCTCCTCTTCTAATTTTTTCTCTTCTTCTATTTCTCCTCTTCTTCTATTTTTCCTCTTCTTCTCCTCTCCTCCTCTTCTTATTCTCCTTTTTCTTCTTTTCTTCTCCTCCTCTTCTTATTTTCCTTTTTCCTAATTCTAAATATTACTAACCCTAATAATCTAGCACAAACCTAATAACAATAGGAATTAAATGACAAAAAAAATCTTTTTCTTCTTTTCTTTCCTTTTTCTTCTTTTCTTCTCCTTTTTCTTCTTTTCTTCTCCTTTTTCTTCCTTTCTTCTCCTTTTTCTTCCTTTCTTCTCCTTTTTCTTCCTTTCTTCCCTTTTTCTTCTTTTCTTCTCCTTTTTCTTCTTTTCTTCTCTTTTTTCTTCTTTTCTTCTCCTTTTTCTTATTTTCTTCTCCTTTTTCTTCCTTTCTTCTCCTTTTTCTTCCTTTCTTCTCCTTTTTCTTCCTTTCTTCTCCTTTTTCTTCTTTTCTTCTCCTTTTTCTTCTTTTCTTCTCCCTTTTCTTCTTTTCTTCTCCTTCTCTTTTCTTCTTTTCTTCTCCTTTTTCTTCTTTTCTTCTCCTTTTTCTTCTTCTCTTCTACTGGCCGGAGTGTTGGGGAGGAGGGGGCGGGGGGCTTACCGACCGGAGGTGTCAACGGCGTGCGGCGAGGAGGACGGCGGCGCGCGGCGAGGAGGACGGCGGCGGCGAGGAGGACGGCAGGCGGCGGCGAGGAGGACGGCGGGCAGCTTGACGGCGTCGTCGAGGTCGTCGGTGTGCCGCAACGGGCAGGAGAACGAGAGGAAGAAGAAGAGAAACGAACGATTTGGATTGGAATTTTTCTAACTCCCGCTTATATAGGTGGATCTTTAGTCCTGGTTCGTAGCTCGAACCGGGACTAAAGACCCCCTTTAGTCCCGGGTGGAGCCACGACCCGGGACTAAAGGCCTCTTTTCGGGCAGACCAGAAGGCGGGAAGCAGGGGCCTTTAGTCCCGGTGCGGAGCTCCAACCGGGACTAAAGGGGGTCTTTAGTCCCGGTTGGAGCCACGCACCGGGATTAAAGCCCCTCCTCGGCAGGCGGCAGGCGAGGGGCTTTAGTCCCGGGGCGTGGCTCCACCCGGGACTAAAGCCCCTCCTCGGGTGCACGATAAGTTTAGTCCCACCTCGCCCAGCGAGGGGGACTAACACTTGTTTATAAGCCCCGTTGCAGCTTCTCCATCGAGCTCCTCTCTAAAGCAGGCTTATGGGCCTAAACTCACTGAAAATTGAAACTATATTCGAAATTATGGAGAAAATTGAACCTGAATTCAAAGTGAGTTCACTTTGAATTTAGGTTGAATTTTCTCTACAAATTCTCATATAGTTTCAATTTTTTTCTGTTTTCATAATTAATTATTTTGACTATCCAAACTATTATATATTTTGTTATTTTCAATTAAAAACTATGTTTATTAAAAATTCTTTTTGCATATTTGAGAATTTGACAAAACTATGATAATGAAAAGTGTTTGAAATTGAATAAATAATTCAAAACTATTTTCTATTTTCAAAAGTAATTATTTTGACTATCCAAACTATTAACTATTTTGTTATTTTCAATTAAAAACTATGTTTATTAAAATTCTTTTTGCATATTTGAGAATTTGACAAAATTATGATAATGAAAAGTGTTTGAAATTGAATAAATAATTCAAAACTATTTTCTATTTTCAAAAGTAATTATTTTGACTATCCAAACTATTAACTATTTTGTTATTTTCAATTAAAAACTATGTTTATTAAAATTCTTTTTGCATATTTGAGAATTTGACAAAACTATGATAATGAGAAGTGTTTGAAATTGAATAAATAATGCAAAACTATTTTCTATTTTCAAAAGTAATTATTTTGACTATCCAAACTATTAACTATTTTGTTATTTGCAATTAAAAACTATATTTATTATTTATTTATTTTGCATATTTGAGAATTTGACAAAACTATGATAATGAAAAGTGTTTGAAATTGAATAAATAATGCAAAACTATTTTCTATTTTCAAAAGTAATTATTTTAACTATCCAAACTATTAACTTATTTTTTTTGAGCTAGTTGACCCTGAAATTGAAAATCACTACAAATGAACTCTGAAAATGTTGAAAGTTGGCATGCTATCATCATTTCACCCACATAGCATGTGTTAAAAAGTTGAGAGGGCTACGGTAAAAACTGGATGCACTTCGTGTACAAAACGGACAATCTCTCTCGAAGTATGAGCGTTTCGAACGACAACTTATCTCTTACAAAGGGATTTCATTTTTTGAACTTATTTGAACTCCATATTTTTGTGTGTTCAAAATGCACCATTCAAAGGCACATCAAAAAATTTCAACAATTTCTGACTTCATTTGGTATTCTTCGTGCATTTACTTATTTTTTTTGAGCTAGTTGACCCTGAAATTGAAAAGCACTACAAATGAACTCTGAAAATGTTGAAAGTTGGCATTCTATCATCATTTCACCCACATAGCATGTGTTAAAAAGTTGAGAGGGCTACGACAAAAACTGGATGCACTTCGTGTACAAAACGGACAATCTCTCTCGAAGTATCAACGTTTCGAACGAGAACTCATCTCTTACAAAGGGATTTCATTTTTTTTGAACTTATTTGAACTCCATACTTTTTGTGTGTTCAAAATGCACCATTAAAAGGCACATCACAAAATTTCAACTATTTCAGACTTCATTTGGTATTCTTCGTGCATTTACTTAATTTTTTTGAGCTAGTTGACCCTGAAATTGAAAAGCACTACAAATGAACTCTGAAAATGTTGAAAGTTGGCATGCTATCATCATTTCACCCATATAGCATGTATTAAAAAGTTGAGAGGGCTACGACAAAAACTGGATGCACTTCGTGTACAAAACGGACAATCTCTCTCGAAGTATCAGCGTTTCGAACGAGAACTCATCTCTTGCAAAGGGATTTCATTTTTTAAAACTTATTTGAACTCCATACTTTTTGTGTGTTCAAAATACAACATTCAAAGGCACATCAAAAAATTTCAACAATTTCTGACTTCATTTGGTATTCTTCGTGCATTTACTTATTTTTTTTGAGCTAGTTGACCCTGAAATTGAAAAGCACTACAAATGAACTCTGAAAATGTTGAAAGTTGGCATGCTATCATCATTTCACCCACATAGCATGTGTTAAAAAGTTGAGAGGGCTACGACAAAAACTGGGTGCACTTCGTGTACAAAACGGACAATCTCTCTCGAAGTATCAGCGTTTCGAACGAGAACTCATCTCTTACAATGGGATTTCATATTTTTGAACTTATTTGAACTCCATACTTTTTTTGTGTTCAAAATGCACCATTCAAAGGCACATCACAAAACTTTTTGTATTACATTATTGCACCAATATTCCTATCTATTATTTCTGTTTTCTTCTGGGTCGTAGCCATGGAGAATCTTCATCATTCAGTAGGATGCTCGGGTCAGTTTTCACTTTGAAGGGAGGAATTTCATGAAACTTATTATAATCTTCTGACATGTCTGTCTTGTCATCTACTCCCACGATGTTTGTTTTCCCTGAAAGAACTATGTGGCATTTTGGCTCATCGGACGATATCTTCTTTTGCTGATTTCTTTTTCTCGTATTTGTAGACATGTCCTTCACATAGAAAACCTGAGCGACATCATTGGCTAGGACAAATGGTTCGTCCATGTATGCAAGATTGTTGAGATCCACTGTTTTCATGCCGTACTTTTGGTCTACAACTACCCCGCCTCCTGTCAGCTTCACCCATTTGCACCGAAACAAAGGGATCTTAAAAGTAGGTCCATAGTCAAGTTCCCATATCTCCTCTATGTACCCGTAATATGTTTCCAAACAGTGCCCATTCTCGTGTTGGAAATATGCCCTAGAGGCAATAATAAATTAGTTATTATTATATTTCTTAGTTCATGATAATCGTTTATTATCCATGCTATAATTGTATTGAATGAAGACTTATATAAAGGTGTGGATACATAGACAAAACACTGTCCCTAGCAAGCCTCTAGTTGGCTAGCCAGTTGATCAAAGATAGTCAGGGTCTTCTGATTATGAACAAGGTGTTGTTGCTTGATAACTGGATCACGTCATTAGGAGAATCACGTGATGGACTAGACCCAAACAAATAGACGTAGCATGTTGATCGTGTCATTTTGTTGCTACTGTTTTCTGCGTGTCAAGTATTTGTTCCTATGACCATGAGATCATATAACTCACTGACACCGAAGGAATGCTTTGTGTGTATCAAACGTCGGAACGTAACTGGGTGACTATAAAGATGCTCTACAGGTATCTCCGAAGGTGTTAGTTGAGTTAGTATGGATCGAGACTGGGATTTGTCACTCCGTGTGACGGAGAGGTATCTCGGGGCCCACTCGGTAATACAACATCACACACAAGCCTTGCAAGCAATGTGACTTAGTGTAAGTTGCGGGATCTTGTATTACGGAACGAGTAAAGAGACTTGCCGGTAAACGAGATTGAAATAGGTATGCGGATACTGACGATCGAATCTCGGGCAAGTAACATACCGAAGGACAAAGGGAATGACATACGGGATTATATGAATCCTTGGCACTGAGGTTCAAACGATAAGATCTTCGTAGAATATGTAGGATCCAATATGGGCATCCAGGTCCCCCTATTGGATATTGACCGAGGAGTCACTCGGGTCATGTCTACATAGTTCTCGAACCCGCAGGGTCTGCACACTTAAGGTTCGACGTTGTTTTATGCGTATTTGAGTTATATGGTTGGTTACCGAATGTTGTTCGGAGTCTCGGATGAGATCACGGACGTCACGAGGGTTTCCAGAATGGTCCAGAAATGAAGATTGATATATAGGATGACCTCATTTGATTACCGGAAGGTTTTCGGAGTTACCGGGAATGTACCGGGAATGACGAATGGGTTCCGGGTGTTCACCGGGGGGGGGGGGGGCAACCCACCCCGGGGAAGCCCATAGGCCTTGGGGGTGGTGCACCAGCCCTTAGTGGGCTGGTGGGACAGCCCAAGAAGGCCCTATGCGCCATAGGAAGAAAATCAAAGAGAAAAGAAAAAAAAGGAGGAGGTGGGAAAGGGAAGAAGGACTCCACCTTCCAAACCAAGTTAGATTCGGTTTGGAAGGGGAGACCTTCCCCCCTTGGCTTGGCCGACCCCCTTGGGGCCTCTTGAGCCCCAAGGCAAGGCTCCCCCTCTCCCACCTATATATACGGAGGTTTTAGGGCTGATTTGAGACAACTTTGCCACAGCAGCCCGACCACATATCTCCACGGTTTTACCTCTAGATCGCGTTTCTGCGGAGCTCGGGCGGAGCCCTGCCGAGACGAGATCATCACCAACCTCCGGAGCGCCGTCACTCTGCCGAAGAACTCTTCTACCTCTCCGTCTCTCTTGCTGGATCAAGAAGGCCGAGATCATCGTCGAGCTGTACGTGTGCTGAACGCGGAGGTGCCGTCCGTTCGGCACTAGATCGTGGGACTGATCGCGGGACGGTTCGCGGGGCGGATCGAGGGACGTGAGGACGTTCCACTACATCAACCGCGTTCACTAACGCTTCTGCTGTACGGTCTACAAGGGTACGTAGATCACACATACCCTCTCGTAGATGGACATCACCATGATAGGTCTTCGTGCGCGTAGGAAAATTTTTGTTTCCCATGCGACGTTCCCCAACATCTCGTCTGTTGCATCAAAGCGGACACCACTATTTTGGTTGGTGCTCTTTTTATCTTGGGCAACCGTGTAAAATGTATTCCCATTTATCTCATACCCTTGGAAAGTACATATAGTCGAAGATGGTGGCCTGGCCAAACAGTACAATTGATCTCCAACGGTGTCGTCATTCATGAGATGTGTCTGCAACCAACTGCCGAAAGTCTTCTCGTGTTCCCCTTTAATCCAAGAGTCAGCCTTCCCCGGGTTTTCGGAGCGTAGAATATTCTTGTGTCTCACGATATACGGAGCCACCACGGTGGAATTGTGTAGAACTGTGTAGTGTGCTTGAGAGAAAGAATGCCCGTCCATACATACTTTTTCTTTCCTTCCTAGTGTGCCTTTTCCTGTCAGCCTACCCTCATACCGAGATTTAGGAACACCAATCGGCTTAAGGCCAGGAAGAAAGTCCACACAAAACTCAATGACCTCCTCTATTCCATAGCCCTTGGAGATGCTTCCTTCTGGCCTAGCAAGGTTACGAACATATTTCTTTAAGACTCCCATGAACCTCTCGAAGGGGAACATATTGTGTAGAAACACAGGACCTAGAATTATAATCTCTTCGAGTAGGTGAACACGGAGGTGTGTCATTATATTGAAGAAGGATGGTGGGAACAACAACTCAAAGCTGACCAGACATTGGACCACATCAATCTGTAACCCTGATAGACTTTCTCCATCGATTACCTTCTGAGAAATTGCATTGAGGAATGCACATACCTTCACAATTGCCAGGCGAACATTTTCCGGTAGAATTCCCCTCAATGCAACCGGAAGCAATTGCGTCATAAGCACGTGGCATTCATGAGACTTTAGGTTTTGGAATTTGTTTGTCTTTCATATTTACGATTCCCTTTATATTCGACGAGAAACCAGTCGGGACCTTGATACTGAAAAGGACTTCAAAGAAGATTTCCTTCTCTTCCTTAATAAGAGCGTAGCTGGCACGCCCTTGAAACTGCCCTTGATGCATGCCATCTCTTCCTTTATGACGTTCCTGGTCCTCCCGTGCTTCCGGTGTATCTTTTGACTTCACATACAAGCCCAGGAAGCCTAGAATATTCACGCAGAGATTCTTCGTCAGGTGCATCACGTCGATTACCGAGCGGACCTCATGGACTTCCCAGTAGGGTAGCTCCCAAAATATAGATTTCTTCTTCCACATGGGTACGCGCTTATCAGGGCCGTTAGGAACAGGTTGGCTGCCAGGAGCCTTTCCAAAGATTACTTTTTATTCTTTGAACATATCAAATACTTCAGCACCAGTACGGATGACAGGCTTCCCCCGGGGTTCTGCCTTGCCATTGAAATGCTTGCCTTTTTTCTTTAAGGGATGCTTGGGCGGAAGAAAACGACGATTGTACGGGTACACATTCTTCCTACATTTGTCCAGATATATACTTTTTGTCTGATCCAAACAGTGCGTGCATGCATTGTATCCCTTGTTTGACGGTCCTGAAATGTTACTAAGAGCAGGCCAATCATCGATGGTTACGAAAAGCAACGCTCGAAGGTCAAATTCCTCTTGTTTGTGCTCGTCCCACACACGTACACCTGGTTCGGCCCACAGCTGTAAAAAAGTTCATCAACTAATGGCCTTAGGTACACATCAATATCGTTGCCGGGTTGCTTTGGACCTTGGATAAGCACTGCCATCATAATGAACTTCCGCTTCATGCACAACCAAGGAGGAAGGTTGTAGATGTTGGGAAACGTCGCATGGGAAACAAAAATTTTCCTACGCGCACGAAGACCGATCATGGTGATGTCCATCTACGAGAGGGGATGAGTGATCTACGTACCCTTGTAGATCGTACAGCAGAAGCATTAGAGAACGCGGTTGATGTAGTGGAACGTCCTCACGTCCCTCGATCCGCCCCGCGAACAATCCGGCGATCAGTCCCACGATCTAGTACCGAACGGACGGCACCTCCGCGTTCAGCACACGTACAACTCGACGATGATCTCGGCCTTCTTGATCCAGCAAGAGAGACGGAGAGGTAGAAGAGTTCTCCGGCAGCGTGACAGCGCTCCGTAGGTTGGTGATGACCTTGTCTCAGCAGGGCTCCGCCCGAGCTCCGCAGAAACGCGATCTAGAGGAAAAACCGTGGAGGTATGTGGTCGGGCTGCCGTGGAAAAGTCGTCTCAAATCAGCCCTAAAACCTCCGTATATATAGGTGGGTGGGAGGGGGCCTTGACTTGGGGCTCAAGGAGCCCCAAGGGGGTCGGCCGAGTCCAAGGGGGAGGACTCTCCCCCCCCCAAACCGAGTTGGACTAGGTTTGGTGGGAGGGAGTCCCCCTTCCTTCCCACCTCCTCCTTTTTTTTTTCTTTCTCTCTTCATTTTCTTCTCCTTGGCGCATAGGGCACTTGTGGGCTGTCTCACCAGCCCACTAAGGGCTGGTGTGTCTCCCCCAAGGCCTATGGGCTTCCCCGGGGTGGATTGCCCCCCCCCCCAGTGAACTCCCGGAACCCATTCGTCATTCCCGGTAACTGTGAAAACCTTCCGGTAATCAAATGAGGTCATCCTATATATCAATCTTCGTTTCCGGACCATTCCGGAAACCTTCGTGACGTCCGTGATCTCATCCGGGACTCCGAACAACATTCGGTAACCAACCATATAACTCTAATACGCATAAAACAACGTCGAACCTTAAGTGTGCAGACCCTGCGGCTTCGAGAACTATGTAGACATGACCCGAGAGACTCCTCGGTCAATATCCAATAGCGGGACCTGGATGCCCATATTGGATCCTACATATTCTACGAAGATCTTATCGTTTTGAACCTCAGTGCCAAGGATTCGTATAATCCCGTATGTCATTCCCTTTGTCCTTCGGTATGTTACTTGCCCGAGATTCGATCGTCAGTATCCGCATACCTATTTCAATCTCGTTTACCGGCAAGTCTCTTTACTCGTTCCGTAATACAAGATCCCGCAACTTACACTAAGTTACATTGCTTGCAAGGCTTGTGTGTGATGTTGTATTACCGAGTGGGCCCCGAGATACCTCTCCGTCATACGGAGTGACAAATCCCAGTCTTGATCCATACTAACTCAACTAACACCTTCGGAGATACCTGTAGAGCATCTTTATAGTCACCCAGTTACGTTGCGACGTTTGATACACACAAAGCATTCCTCCGGTGTCAGTGAGTTATATGATCTCATGGTCATAGGAATAAATACTTGACACGCAGAAAACAGTAGCAACAAAATGACACGATCAATATGCTACGTCTATTAGTTTGGGTCTAGTCCATCACGTGATTCTCCTAATGACGTGATCCAGTTATCAAGCAACAACACCTTGTTCATAATCAGAAGACACTGACTATCTTTGATCAACTGGCTAGCCAACTAGAGGCTTACTAGGGACGGTGTTTTGTCTATGTATCCACACATGTAAATTAGTCTTCATTCAATACAATTATAGCATGGATAATAAACGATTACCTTGATACAGGAATTATAATAATAACTATATTTATCATTGCCTCTAGGGCATAATTCCAACAGTCTCCCACTTGCACTAGAGTCATTAATCTAGCCCTCACATCATCATGTGAATTACATTGTAATAAATCTAACACCCATACAGTTCTGGTGTTGATCATGTTTTGGCCGTGGAAGAGGTTTAGTCAGCGGGTCTGCTACATTCAGATCCGTGTGCACTTTGCATATATTTACGTCCTCTTCCTCGACGTAGTCGCGGATGAGGTTGAAGCGTCGTTTGATGTGTCCGGTCTTCTTGTGAAACCGTGGTTCCTTTGCTAAGGCAATGGCACCAGTGTTGTCACAAAACAAGGTTATTGGATTCAGTGCGCTTGGCACCACTCCAAGATCCGTCGTGAACTGCTTCATCCAGACACCTTCCTTAGCCGCCTCCGAGGCAGCCATGTACTCCGCTTCACATGTAGAATCTGCTACGACGCTTTGCTTGGAACTGCACCAGCTTACTGCACCCCCATTAAGAATAAATACGTATCCGGTTTGCGACTTAGAGTCGTCCGGATCTGTGTCAAAGCTTGCATCGACGTAACCTTTTACGGCGAGCTCTTCGTCACCTCCATATACGAGAAACATCTCCTTAGTCCTTTTCAGGTACTTCAGGATATTCTTGACCGCTGTCCAGTGATCCACTCCTGGATTACTCTGGAACCTACCTGCCATACTTATGGCTAGGCTAACATCCGGTCTAGTGCACAGCATTGCATACATGATAGAACCTATGGCTGAAGCATAGGGGACGGACCGCATTTGCTCTCTATCTTCATCAGTTGATGGGCACTGAGTCTTACTCAATTTCGTACCTTGTAGAAGTGGCAAGAACCCTTTCTTGGACTGTTCCATTTTGAACCTTTTCAAAACTTTATCAAGGTATGTGCTTTGTGAAAGTCCTATCAGGCGTTTTGATCTATCCCTATAGATCTTAATGCCTAGAATGTAAGCAGCTTCTCCTAGGTCCTTCACAGAGAAACTTTTATTCAAGTAACCTTTATGCTCTCCAAAAGCTCTACGTTGTTTCCAATCAGTAATATGTCATCCACATATAATATTAGAAACGCCACAGAGCTCCCACTCACTTTCTTGTAAATACAAGATTCTCCAACCACTTGTATAAACCCAAATGCTTTGATCACCTCATCAAAGCGTTTGTTCCAACTCCGAGATGCTTGCACCAGTCCATAAATGGATCGCTGGAGCTTGCACACCTTGTTAGCATTCTTAGGATCGACAAAACCTTCGGGTTGCGTCATATACAACTCTTCCTTAAGGAAACCGTTAAGGAATGCCGTTTTGACATCCATCTGCCAGATTTCATAATCGAAAAATGCAGCTATTGCTAACATGATTCTGACGGACTTAAGCATCGCTACGGGTGAGAAAGTCTCATCATAGTCAACTCCTGGAACTTGTGAAAAACCCTTTGCCACAAGTCGAGCTTTATAAACGGTCACATTGCCGTCAGCGTCCGTCTTCTTCTTAAAGATCCATTTGTTCTGAATAGCCTTGCGGCCCTCAGGTTGTATCTCCAAAGTCCACACTTTGTTCTCATACATGGATCCTATCTCGGATTTCATGGCTTCTAGCCATTTTTTGGAATCTGGGCCCACCATTGCTTCTTCATAATTTGCAGGTTCATTGTTGTCTAACAACATGATTGATAAGACGGGATTACCGTACCACTCTGGAGCAGCGCGTGATCTCGTCGACCTGCGTGGTTCAACAGAAACTTGAACTGGAGTTTCATGATCATCATCATCAACTTCCTCCTCAACCGGCGTCGCAACGACAGAGGTTTCCCCTTGCCCTGCGCCACCATCCAGAGGGATGAGAGGTTCGACAACCTCGTCAAGTTCTATCTTCCTCCCACTCAATTCTCTCGAGAGAAACTCCTTCTCCAGAAAAGCTCCGGTTTTAGCAACAAACACTTTGCCCTCGGATTTGAGATAGAAGGTGTACCCAACTGTCTCTTTTGGGTAACCTATGAAGACGCACTTTTCCGCTTTGGGTTCCAGCTTTTCAGGCTGAAGCTTTTTGACATAAGCATCACATCCCCAAACTTTAAGAAACGACAACTTTGGTCTTTTGCCATACCACAGTTCGTATGGTGTCGTCTCAACGGATTTTGATGGTGCCCTATTTAAAGTGAATGCAACTGTTTCTAAT
This sequence comes from Hordeum vulgare subsp. vulgare, assembly GCF_904849725.1. Taxonomy (NCBI): domain Eukaryota; kingdom Viridiplantae; phylum Streptophyta; class Magnoliopsida; order Poales; family Poaceae; genus Hordeum; species Hordeum vulgare. The sequence continues at coordinate 584,356,608 of NC_058520.1, read as the reverse complement.
GCATAACCCCAAAACGATAACGGCAAATCAGTAAGAGACATCATAGATCGCACCATCTCTAATAAAGTACGATTACGACGTTCGGACACACCATTACGCTGTGGTGTTCCAGGCGGTGTTAACTGTGAAACAATTCCACATTTTCTTAAGTGATCACCAAACTCGAAACTCAGATATTCACCCCCACGATCAGACCGTAGGAACTTGATCTTCTTGTTACGATGATTTTCCACTTCACTCTGAAATTGCTTGAACTTTTCAAATGTTTCAGACTTGTGCTTCATCAAGTAGACTTAGCCATACCTACTCAAATCGTCAGTGAAGGTGAGAAAATAACGATATCCGTCGCGTGCCTCCACGCTCATCGGACCACATACATCGGTATGTATGATTTCCAATAAGTCACTTGCACGCACCATTGTTCCGGAGAACGGAGTCTTAGTCATCTTGCCCATGAGGCATGGTTCGCACGTGTCAAGTGAATCAAAGTCAAGTGACTCCAAAAGTCCATCAGCATGGAGTTTCTTCATGCGCTTTACACCAATATGACCTAAGCGGCAGTGCCACAAAAATATGGCGCTGTCATTGTTTACTCTAACTCTTTTGGTCCCAATGTTATGTATATGCGTATCGCTATCAAGATTCAATATGAACAATCCTCTCACATTTGGTGCATGACCATAAAAGATGTTACTCATAGAAATAGAACAACCATTATTCTCTGACTTAAAAGAGTAACCGTCTCGCAATAAACAAGATCCAGATATAATGTTCATGCTCAACGCAGGCACTAAATAACAATGATTTAAGTTCATCACTAATCCCGACGGTAGCTGAAGTGACACTGTGCCGACGGCGATTGCATCAACCTTGGAACCATTTCCTACGCGCATCGTCACTTCATCTTTCGCCAGCCTTCATCTATTCCGCAGTTCCTGTTTCGAGTTGCAAATATGAGCAACAGAACCGGTATCGAATACCCAGGCACTACTACGAGAGCCGGTTAAGTACACATCAATAACATGTATATCAAATATACCTGATTTTTCTTTGCCCGCCTTCTTATCTGCCAGATACTTGGGGCAATTGCGCTTCCAGTGACCCATTCCCTTGCAATAGTAACACTCCGTTTCAGGCTTAGGTCCAGCTTTGGGTTTCTTCGGCGGATTGGCAACAGGCTTGCCACTCTTCTTCGAATTTCCCTTCTTGCCTTTGCCGTTTCTCTTGAAACTAGTGGTCTTATTCACCATCAACACTTGATGCTCTTTACGGAGTTCAGACTCTGCGACTTTCAGCATCGCAAACAACTCGCTGGGAGACTTGTTCATCCCTTGCATGTTGTAGTTCAACACAAAGCCTTTATAGCTTGGCGGCAGTGATTGAAGGATTCTGTCAGTGATAGCCTCTTGCGGGAGTTCAATCCCCAGCTCAGCTAGACGGTTTGAGTACCCAGACATTTTGAGCACATGTTCACTGACAGACGAGTTTTCCTCCATCTTGCAAGCATAGAATTTATCGGAGGTCTCATACCTCTCGATCCGGGCATTCTTCTGAAAGATAAACTTTAACTCCTGGAACATCTCAAATGCTCCATGACGCTCAAAGCGACGTTGAAGTCCCGGTTCTAAGCCATACAAGACTGCACATTGAACTATTGAGTAGTCCTCCTTACGTGCTAACCAAGCGTTCTTAACATCCTGATCAGCCGTAGCGGGTGGTTCATCTCCTAGCGCAGCATTAAGGACATAATCCTTCTTTCCAGCTTGTAAGATTAGCTTAAGATTACGAGCCCAGTCTACAAAGTTGCTTCCATCATCTTTCAACTTAGCTTTCTTTAGGAACGTATTAAAATTCAGGATGACTGTCGCGTGAGCCATGATCTACAACACAAATATATTCAAAGTGGACTTAGACTATGTTCAAGATAATTAGAGTTTAACTTAATCAGATTATATGCTAAACTCCCACTCCAAAAATACATCTCTCTAGTCATTTGAGTGGTGCATGATCCACTTACACTATCCCAAGTCCGATCATCACGTGAGTTGAGTATAGTTTCAGTGGTAAGCATCCCTATGCTAATCATATCATCTATATGATTCATGATCGACCTTTCGGTCTCATGTGTTCCGAGGCCATGTCTGCACATGCTAGGCTCGTCAAGCTTAACCCGAGTGTTCCGCGTGCGCAACTGTTTTGCACCCGTTGTATGTGAACGTTGAGTCTATCACACCCGATCATCACGTGGTGTCTCGAAACGACGAACTGTAGCAACGGTGCACAGTCGGGGAGAACACAATTTCGTCTTGAAATTTTAGTGAGAGATCACCTCATAATGCTACTGTCGTTCTAAGCAAAATAAGGTGCATAAAAGGATTAACATCACATGCAATTCATAAGTGACATGATATGGCCATCATCACGTGCTTCTTGATCTCCATCACCAAAGCACCGGCACGATCTTCTTGTCACCGGCGCCACACCATGATCATCCATCAACGTGTTGCCATCGGGGTTGTCGTGCTACTCATGCTATTACTACTAAAGCTACATCCTAGCAAAATAGTAAACGCATCTGCAAGCACAAACGTTAGTATAAAGACAACCCTATGGCTCCTGCCGGTTGCCGTACCATCGACGTGCAAGTCGATATTTCTATTACAACATGATCATCTCATACATCCAATATATCACATCACATCGTTGGCCATATCACATCACAATCATACCCTGCAAAAACAAGTTAGACGTCCTCTAATTTTGTTGTTGCATGTTTTACGTGGTGACCATGGGTATCTAGTAGGATCGCATCTTACTTACGTAAACACCACAACGGAGATATATGACTTGCTATTTAACCTCATCCAAGGACCTCCTCGGTCAAATCTGATTCAACTAAAGTTGGAGAAACCGACACTTGCCAGTCATCTTTGAGCAAAGGGGGTTACTCGTAACGATGAAACCAGTCTCTCGTAAGCGCACGAGTAATGTCGGTCCAAGCCGCTTCAATCCAACAATACCGCGGAATCAAGAAAAGACTAAGGAGGGCAGAAAAACGCACATCACCGCCCACAAAAACTTTTGTGTTCTACTCGAGAAGACATCTACGCATGAACCTAGCTCATGATGCCACTGTTGGGAAACGTCGCATGGGAAACAAAAAATTTCCTACGCGCACGAAGACCTATCATGGTGATGTCCATCTACGAGAGGGGATGAGTGATCTACGTACCCTTGTAGATCGTACAGCAGAAGCGTTAGAGAACGCGGTTGATGTAGTGGAACGTCCTCACGTCCCTCGATCCGCCCCGCGAACAATCCCGCGATCAGTCCCACGATCTAGTACCGAACGGACGGCACCTCCGTGTTCAGCACACGTACAGCTTGACGATGATCTCGGCCTTCCTGATCCAGCAAGAGAGACGGAGAGGTAGAAGAGTTCTCCGGCAGCGTGACGGCGCTCCGGAGGTTGGTGATGACCTTGTCTCAGCAGGGCTCCGCCCGAGCTCCGCAGAAACGCGATCTAGAGGAAAAAACCGTGGAGGTATGTGGTCGGGCTGCCGTGGAAAAGTCGTCTCAAATCAGCCCTAAAACCTCCGTATATATAGGTGGGAGGGAGGGGGCCTTGCCTTGGGGCTCAAGGAGCCCCAAGGGGGTCGGCCGAGTCCAAGGGGGAGGACTCTCCCCCCCCCCCAAACCGAGTTGGACTAGGTTTGGTGGGAGGGAGTCCCCCTTCCTTCCCACCTCTCATTTTTTTTCTTTCTCTCTTGATTTTCTTCTCCTTGGCGCATAGGGCACTTGTGGGCTGTCCCACCAGCCCACTAAGGGCTGGTGTGTCTCCCCCAAGGCCTATGGGCTTCCCCGGGGTGGATTGCCCCCCCCCCCCCTCGGTGAACTCCCGGAACCCATTCGTCATTCCCGGTACATTCCCGGTAACTCCGAAAACCTTCCGGTAATCAAATGAGGTCATCCTATCTATCAATCTTCGTTTCTGGACCATTCCGGAAACCCTCGTGACGTCCGTGATCTCATCCGGGACTCCGAACAACATTCGGTAACCAACCATATAACTCTAATACGCATAAAACAACGTCGAACCTTAAGTGTGCAGACCCTGCGGGTTCGAGAACTATGTAGACATGACCCGAGAGACTCCTCGGTCAATATCCAATAGCGGGACCTGGATGCCCATATTGGATCCTACATATTCTATGAAGATCTTATCGTTTTGAAACTCAGTGCCAAGGATTCGTATAATCCCGTATGTCATTCCCTTTGTCCTTCGGTATGTTACTTGCCCGAGATTCGATCGTCAGTATCCGCATACCTATTTCAATCTCGTTTACCGGCAAGTCTCTTTACTCGTTCCGTAATACAAGATCCCGCAACTTACACTAAGTTACATTGCTTGCAAGGATTGTGTGTGATGTTGTATTACCGAGTGGGCCCCGAGATACCTCTCCGTCATACGGAGTGACAAATCCCAGTCTTGATCCATACTAACTCAACTAACACCTTCGGAGATACCTGTAGAGCATCTTTATAGTCACCCAGTTACGTTGCGACATTTGATACACACAAAGCATTCCTCCGGTGTCAGTGAGTTATATGATCTCATGGTCATAGGAATAAATACTTGACACGCAGAAAACAGTAGCAACAAAATGACACGATCAACATGCTACGTCTATTAGTTTGGGTCTAGTCCATCACGTGATTCTCCTAATGACGTGATCCAGTTATCAAGCAACAACACCTTGTTCATAATCAGAAGACACTGACTATCTTTGATCAACTGGCTAGCCAACTAGAGGCTTACTAGGGACGGTGTTTTGTCTATGTATCCACACATGTAAATTAGTCTTCATTCAATACAATTATAGCATGGATAATAAACGATTACCTTGATACAGGAATTATAATAATAACTATATTTATCATTGCCTCTAGGGCATAATTCCAACAGTAGATACATGGAGTAACGGGCCAGGTGCTATGACTGCAACTCTGCTCCCCAAAAGGATTCATGCCATCTGTACTCAGACCTAACCATAAGTTCCTTGCGTCAGCTGCAAATCTCGGGAACTCTCTCTCGATTTTTCTCCACTGCCGACCATCAGCGGTGTGCCTCAACTTATCGTCTTTCATACGATCTTCCATGTGCCATCGCAACAACTTCGCATGATCTTTATTTCTGAACAGACGTTTCAACCGTGGTATTATAGGAGCATACCACATCACCTTGGCAGGAACCCTCTTCCTGGGTGGCTCGCCCTCAATATCACCAGGGTCATCTTTTCTGATCTTATACCGCAATGGAGTGCATACCGGGCATTTATCCATATTCTCGTACTTCTCACCGCGGTAGAGGATGCAGTCATTAGGGCGTGCATGTATCTTCTGCACGTCTAATCCTAGAGGGCAGACAAGCTTCTTTGCTTTGTACGTGCTGGCGGGCAATTCGTTCTTTCTTGGAAGCATCTTCTTCATTAGTACCAGCAACTTTTCAAATGACGAGTCAGTCACACCGGTCTCTGCCTTCCACTTCAGCAATTCTAGTGTGCTACCCAGCTTCTTCTGGCCATCTTCACAAGTTGGGTACAACAATTTGTTGTGGTCCTGTAACATCTGCTCGAACTGCAACCTCTCCTTTTTTGTGTCGCAACCTCGCCGTGCATCAGAAATGACCCGGCCAAGATCATCAGTGGGCTCATCTGGTTCCCGTTCTTCATCCTGATCTTCTTCTTCATTGTCTTCCATTGCGGTATCAGCATACTCAGGGAACATAGATCGGTTGTTGTCATCATCGTTCTCTTCTTCTTCATCGTCGTCTTCCATCATAACCCCTCTTTCTCTGTGCTTGGTCCAAACATTATAGCCCGACATAAAATCGGACCGAAGCAGGTGGCTCTGAATGACTCTTGAGGAAGTGTAATCCTTCTCATTCCGACATTCAACACATGGACAAAACATATAGCCACCACCATGCTTGTTCGCATCGGCTGCATCTCGAAAAGAATGCACGCCTTCTCTGTAAGCGGTTGTGCGTCGATCACTGTACATCCATGGATGGCTCATCTGTGTTATACGACAGTATATCAAATACAATCACGATCCTAAAAATTAGTACCGCACGGTCTAAACGAGGAAATATAGTTGCTAACCTTTTAGAATAAGTAGAAATAAAGAGGAAGAGGTTTAAGCGTGGCTCGGGCATCTCATATCGTAGTTGTGTTCGGTGAACTGAAGCGGCATCGCTCTAACACACATTTCAACAAACACCTCTAGTGCATCCAAAAAAAATGGAGAGCTAGCACACACCCACACTCTAAAAATGCAAGGAAGAGGGGAGAGGGGGGCCGTGCTATATATAGGCAGAGGACTTTAGTCCCGGTTTGAGACACAAACCGGGACTAAAGGTGGCGCACATGCGGGCTGCCCACCGCGTAGCCCTTTAGTCCCGGTTTGGGACACGAACCGGGACTAAAGGCTCCTTACGGGCCGGGACTAAAGCCTTGAGGGAGGCATTGAGAATTGGGGCGACGTGGCCGGGCCTTTAGTCCCGGCCCAGAGTCAGGCCGGGACTAAAGGGTCCCGGCCAAAGGCCCGTTTTCCACTAGTGGGCATATTTTCTAATATTCCTAATCTTCAAGCGCATTTCATCCATCTTCAAGCGCATTGCATCCATCTTCAACCGCATCGCATCGATCTTCATCTTGCGATCGTCAATGACCTTGGCAACATGCAACTCCATTTCCATATTCTTATCCTCAATTATTTTCAATTTTTCCTTCAAGTATTTGCTTTCTTTTTCAACCAAAGTTAACTTCTCGAGAAGCATTTCTAGGTGGGTTGGAATTTCCGGTTCACATACCTCCTAGATTAAAAATATATGTCACGTTGGTCATCATAATTTTCATAAACAATAAATGAACCAAATAGTTATGAAAAGATAATATATACCACATCTGAATCATAGACAGGACGAGGGCCGACAGGGGCGGATACCAAAACCATCGCACTATATAATAACAAGGAATAATAAAAGTACAAAAATTAGGCAAGTATCTATCTGAAGTCAGAAAAAAATTTCTTTCAGAAAGAAGATAAGAACATGAGGCACACCACGGTGGTGCCGGCGACGAGATCGGTGCGGGCGATCGACGACGGTGAAGACGGGGCGGGGAAGCGGCGTGAGGACCGCTAAATCTAGACAAGTCTCGTTGAAAATGGAGCTCGGAGGTCGAGTTTCGAAAGGAGAAAGCTTAACTAGTGTGGCTCCGGCATTTCATCGAACACCTCATGTGCATAGGAGGTGAATTAGAGCACCCAAATGCCCTCCCCTCGCCGGCTCGACAAAACAGAGCACTTTGGAGTGCTCTGCCGGGGACGCGGCGGTGGGTATATATGTAGGCAAGTTATTTGTCCCGGTTCGTGGTATGAACCGGGACTAAAGGTTGTGGGCGAGCAGCGAGAACCATTGGTCCCGGTTAGTGGCTCGAACAGGGACAAATGGTTTCACACGAACTGGGACCAATGCCAACGAGGCCCCGACCGCCCCCCTGGGCTCACGAACCGGGTCCCCATTGGTCCCGGTTCTTGAAGAACCGGAACTAATGGCCTGGCCAGGGTCGAACGATAGCCCTGTTTTCTACTAGTCTGGGCCTGTCAGCCTCAAGCCCGGCCCTAAGGGGGGGGGGGCGGTCGCCCCGGGCCGCTGAACGCAAGCCCCCCCAGCCTACGTGTTTCTCTGTATTGGGCCTGAACCGAAGTAGCAGCCACAACGGTACAACACGCTGAGATTGCCCCCTGCCTTTCCGAAGGAAAAACGATCGCTCCTTCCATCTATTACGCTTAATTTTCGGGATTCTGGTGTGGGGTTTCCTATGGAGCTGCGTCGTGGTCATTGGTCTAAGTAGCGGTGGCGGCACGCACTAGGGATCAAGGTTCTGGATAGACTGTGTTCTGCGACAACCACGGCGCTATGGTCATTTGCTTGATTGGCGTTCTGTTGGTTCCATCAGGTAACACAACACGTGGAGTTCTGGCGAACGTTCGTTTTCCCTTATTGGTTGTAGGATTCAGATCCGTACCTTGTTAATTTAATCCAGCAGAATTTTGTGTTGATGTCATCTTGAAACTCGAGGGTTAATCCTCGGCCGGTTTTCAATTCAGCTTCCCACATTAACCTTGTCTGATCTTTTCAAATCGGTCAAGATCTGATAGTGTTGTGCTTGTAGAAAAACTACAAAGCTATAGAATTGAGGGGAAACGATTTCGGCAAAAGATAAGATTATTGTTTGCCTATCTGTCTAACTTGATTTTTTTTTTTTGGAAAAGCCATAAGAAAGCATACGGATGTTCTTATTAACATAAATTTCAATCAGTAGCTATACCATCCTACTTAATATTTCCTTCATCTGACACCCATGTGTGATCGTGGGGTCAGTAATCTCGCATGTATTATTTCCAAAAAATGCTTTATGAACAAACTCATGAAGGCTTCGTCTCTCATTGTATTTTTCATCTGTTGGATTGCACCCTATCTTTTTAGATGGATAACATCATGTTATCATATGCGATAGAAAAACTCCAGAATAATATAAATCTTGATGCTATGTATATTTAGTGCCCCATTTTCTAGTTCGCCCCGGGCCCTCAAAATCTCAGGAGCGGCCCTGGTCGGCCTGCGGGTGGCCGAAGAGCCACCTGTCGGTCTGCGGTTGGCCGAAGAGAGCCCGACGGCCTCCCGGAAGCCGAAGAGTGTCAGGGGCACAAAACATGATTAAGATGGCCTCAAATGAAAAAGTTATCAACATGAAAAATCTTCGTCTCATCGAAACGGTTGATTGTGATATAAAAATCGTCTTAATCCGAGGTTGTATGCGACCTGTAGAGCCAAAACAAGGTCAGGGACAGAAGCTGTAGAGTTACTTCGGACAGACCGAATGGATGCGAGAAAATTTGTCACGGGGCACCCGGTGCACTCGGTGAGACCGTGTGGAATATAGAAGAGTACACAAGTTTGGTCACGTTTACTCGGAGCACAAAGAGAAGCACGAAGCATCGAAACAAATTTCAGCCGATGTGAACAATAATTTACAACTCTGTAGGCAAAAACAAGAAAAATAATATAACGATAGTATGTTTCACTTTTGTGTCTTGTCCAGTCCATCATCAACAATTTAACCACCACTCATATTCATAGTAACATTATCCTGATTGTATGAGAAACTAACAAGCACGTGTAGAAACAGTGCAGTAAAATGTATCTACAATGAAAGCACCCATGAAAAGAGATGCAATGAAGCACACACCAACATTGGTCAAAAAAATAAAATTCTCTAAAAGAATCAAAATGTCAGTAGAATTTACCAAGATAAGCAACACAACATTGTTTGAAGCATACTTTAATGTTGGTTGAAACATACTCTAGCGGCGGCTCAAGCAAAAGTTCATTGTCATAGTAACATATGTGAGAAACAATAATATATAGTCACATGTCTGTTGGTGTATACATTGTGAGCCCCAAGAGTCCCGTGGAGAGCAGTGACACTGTCACCAACGAGGGAACGACGCCCTTGAACTTGAACAACCTAGTGTCTGTGTTGCTAGTTTGCTTCCAAAATGATGACAAAACATTAGGCACTCGAGATGCTTGATCTCAGTTACACTCCATGCCCACCATCGATGACCATGACATGCCCACCGTCGGTAAAGCATGATCTTTCACTCTTGCTAGCCTTGCAGAAGTTTAGGAAGCATGATTAGTTTGATTTGGATACAAAGATGATGCCTAAGAAACAATATGAAGTATGCAATGAAGCAAACTGAACACAATGTAGAAGCACCAGTGTGAAGCACTTAAAGTAAACCATATGAAATGAAGAAGCATAACTATGATGCATATGAAGCAAGTTGTGTACCGTAAAGAAGCAAAATTATGGTACAAATGAATCATGAAAAATGGATGCATCATATTTATGTAATCTCAACATAATTTATGTATGGTGGAAGCATATTTTAAAATGGGGTTAACAAGATTTATGCAGTCACTCGAAGAGTTTGGTCACGTTCACTCGGTCTCATCGAGTGAACGTGATCAAACTTGTGTACTCTTCTGTATTCCACACAGTCTCATCGAGTGCATCGGATGTCCCGTGACAAATTTTCTGACATCCATTCGGTCTGTCCGAAGTCACTCTACAACTTCTGTCCCTGACCTTGTTTTGGCTCTACAGTTCGCATACGACCTCGTCTTCTGACGATTTTTCTATCAAAATCAACCGTTTCAACGAGACGAAGATTTTTCATGTTGATAACTTTTTTATTTGAGGCCATCTTAATCACGATTTATGCCCCTGACACTCTTTGGCCTACTTGAGGCCGACGGGCCCTCTTCGGTCAACCGCAGGCCGACAGGTGGCTCTTCGGCCACCCGCAGGCCAACAGGCCCACTACGGCCTCCCACAGGCCGACAGGTCCCCCGTAGGCGGACCAGAGGCTCACGGGGTGCTAATTTTTCTACAAGCACAACACTATCAGATCTTGACCGATTTGACAAGATCAGACAAGGTTAATGTGGGAAGCTGAATTGAAAACATGCCGAGGATTAACCCTCGAGTTTTAAGATGACATCAACACAAAATTTTGCTTGATTAAATTACAAGGTACGAGTCTGAATCCTACAACCAATCAGGGGAAAGGAACGTTCACCAGAACTCCACGTGTTGTGTTACCTGATGGAACCAACAAAATGCCGATCAAGCAAATGACCATAGCGTCGTGGTTGTCGTAGAACCCAGTCTGCCCAGAACCTTGATCCCTAATGCGTGCCGCCACCACTACTTAGACCAATGACCACGCCGCATCTCCATAGGAAACCCCACACCAGAATCCCGAAGATTAAGCGTAATAGATGGAAGGAGCAATTGTTTTTCCTTTGGAAAGGCACGGGGCAATCTCAGTGTGTTGTAGCGTTGTGGCTGCTACTTCGGTTCAGGCCCAGTACAGAGAAGCACGTAAGCTGGGGGGGCTTGCGTTCAGGGGCCCGGGGCGACCGCCCCTCCCCCCCCCCTCAGGGTCGGGCCTGAGGCCGACAGGCCCACTTCGGCCTCCCACAGGCCGACAGGTCCCCCGTAGGCGGACCAGAGGCTGACGGGGTGCTAGTTTTGACAATTTAAAAAAACACATATGATTTTTGAATTTATTATAAAATACGTAGTAGTTTTGAAAAAAAAATCAAAGGCAAAGGCCAATGGATGATCAGGATCACATATATGTTTACCTTTTTTCCCCCAATTTCAACTATGTACTAACTGTTCATGTCCTACCAACAAAAGAGAAAATCAATTTAAAGGCATATTAACACTTCTATACTACAGGTTTTATATATCACATTCTACACAAGTAAACTAAAATGTAGTAGGTTAACTCACCCTCCTTTGCTTTAAACAACCAATCTTTAGCAAAAACAAGCGCTTGTAGCATATGAAGGTTCAAGAAGCTTCTCGTGTCGTCAAGTATTCTCTTACTACAACTGAAGGCTGATTCGAATGCCACTGTGCTTAAAGTAATTGCAAGAAATTCATGGGCCATAGATGCCAATATAGGAAACTTTTTGGCATGCCTCTTCCACCTATCCAAGACATCAAAGTCAACATTGTCCTCCTCACATGCTTCTTCCAAGTAAGCATCAAGCTCAGACTTGTGTACACGTGACCTCCGATGATACTTGTATCGGGGAAACTCTTTTTTCAACTTCCTTTTCCCTACAATAGGTGATCAAATAGTAGTATTGCCTTGACTAGAAGGTGTCCACTGTGCAGCGCTTGTCACTTCAAGTAGCTCATATTCCTTGACATACTTTCCCACCCATTCTAAAGCAAAATAAATTTGTTTTGTAGTCTACTCCTCGTTGCTAGACAACCTCCAATAGAATAAATCAAAGTAATCTTCTTTCCTCCTTGGATCCAGGAATGTAAGAATGACATGTGTGTGGTTAAAGGCAATGTCCTTGTTTTTTCTACGACTGTTAGGCTCTGCATTCTCCTTCTCCAAGGGATTCCAAAATTTATCGAGCTTTGTTTGCATCGCTGCCGCCAATTCCTTTAACAGATTATAGGTTTGCCAACCTGGATCTTTCAGAATGAATACGAAGCACAATTGACAGAAAATTATGTGCAGTTGGATCCCTATGAGCTGAAACAATTAAGTTAAGCTCTTCAAATGATTTAAGAAACTCGCAAATAGCTAATGGCTTCTCCATTCTTGCTCATTGAAGAATCTATTGTCTTTCGATTGGCATAACTAGTGAACACAAATTTGTATTTCAATGCTTCTACACGCATTTTCCAGGTTTAGTTCTATCTAGTTGGTGTATCAACCGAGATACCTTTCTTTGAAGGCAGATCCATACCACTTGAAAAAATCAACCCAATAAAAGCTCAACCAATTAAACCTAGAGTAAAAAACCAAACCAATTTAACCAGGCTTTCAACAACCATTCCCAAATTCAGCAGCGTTCCGGCTGGGCGCATGATGAAGTTTCACACGGTTTCTAGATACAAGAAGATCATCTTCGAGTAAACCTTATGCAAGAAAGGGCATAGTTTACAGGATCCCCTAAAGTTATGAAAGGTATACATGAACTCCTGGAGATATTTTTTTGCCTAATTCCCATAAATAACAGTTCTTTCACGGTTAGAGGAGCTATTGGAGTTGCTCTAAGGCATAATTATCTACTAGGTTTTTTGGCAGAACCTTTTCTATTTGCTCCCCTACAAAGGCAGAAATACCATTATTTCGTTGTAAAACTTATTTCCCTATTATAACTTGTTGGCTTATTTCCATTTTGGTAACTGGATTATTTTTTACCTAATTGAAATATCTAAAAAAATATACTTTTGCCGGGTTTTTATATAACAAAATGCACTTAATTTAACAAATTCTACCTCAGATATCTTTTCTTTTGAAGAAATTGTTTCGATCTCATCATGTACTATTAAGGTAGTATAAAGAACACTAGATGTAAATATTACATCCAGGTCCGTAGACCACCTAGCCGACAACCACAAGCACTCGAATGAGCCGAAGGCGCGTCGCCATCACCCCCTCCCTCACCATTTTGAGTCATAGGATACAAATCCTAACAATATTCACAAAAATATCTACAGTATGGAGCCCTCCCGTCGAGAAAGTTCGGGATCCACCGCACCGTCATGATCCTAAGACCATAGGAGACGAGGCAGACCACCGGCGACGTAGGCTCCGGGTAGAAGGCAATGGAAACCCTAGACGCTGGGTGTCCTCCTCACGTCGTCAATGAATGTTCCTGCCTAAGTTGTATTTTCTTTGCGATTAGTTTGGATCAAGTTTGAAATTTAAAGGTTACTAATATTTGGCATCCACCGAAAATTGTCAAACTTGTAGATATTAATACTTCAAATATATAGCACTTTTTTAACTTTGATTTTCGATTCGTATATGTATTTGAGGCTTTGAGCAGGCAACGCGCCAACTACAATTATAAGTTGATCTCCTCTGCTCACGAAACCTAGCTAGCTTGGCAGCCATCTCCGAGATCCGAGATCGCGATCTTCCCCACACCCCCACAAGAAAAAAACTAAAAGATCGCCGCCGATAAGATGCGTCGCTCGCACCAGATCGCCGGACACGAGCGGGGCGACCGCCTAAGCAGCCTCCGCGACGTCGTGCTTGGCCACGTACTCTCCTTCCTCGATGCCAAGGAGATTGCACGCGCCACCACGCTCTCCAGGCGATGGCGCGACGTCCTCGCCATCGTCCACACCGTCTCCCTGGGCCTGGAGCAGCCCAAACAGCCGCTCGCCGCCGACGACCTCGCCAGCGCCCTCTTTAACCGCGTCCTCCGTCAGGCCCCCGCCGCCGTCCCGGTGCCCCTGCGCGCACTCCGCGCGCGCGTTTGCATGGGATACCGCTCTCCCGAGGTCGACGAGACGACCATGGACCAGTGCGTCTCTTACGCCCTGATGCACGCCGGCCCCGAGCTCGAGCTCGACCTCCGCCTCGGCAGCGACACAACCATCTGCAAGCACCCCAATCCTGCCGCCGAAGATCTTTCACTCCGTGTTCCACCGAGAAAGCCTACCCAGACTAACGCCGAAGATCATTCACTCCTTGCGCCAGATGACGACGACGACGGCGACGATGTGGGCTCCAGTTCTGAGGAAGATCTTGGTGGAGATCGAGAGCACGCCCTCCCGACGAGGCGCTTCAACTACGTGAACCGAGAGTACACCGTCCCGTGGGGGATCTTCTCGTGCGCGGCGCTGCGATCGCTCCACCTTGGCTCCTGCAGACTCTCCCCTCCGGCGGCCTTCAGCATGCCGTGGCTCCAGGAGCTCCGTCTCACCCACGCCCCTGATGAGGAGGAGCATGTGCAAAGGTTCGTCTCCGCCTGCCCCCACCTCGTGGATCTGACTCTCGAGGCTTGTCAAACGGTGACCACGCTCTCGGTCCTTGGCAACATGCGCCTCCGCAGCCTCGCCCTACTTTGCTGCCACAAGCTGGCCAAGGTCTCCGTCGACGCGACAGAGCTCCACGCCTTCGAGTACCGCGGTGCCGTCCCCAGCGACTCCTTCCTCACTATCGTTGGCAGCTCGCCGTCCATGACGTCGTGCAAGATCGACATATGTGTGATCTGCGTTGGGGAGACTACCTCAGAAGAGGAACTCGGCAAGCTTGGTTCGTTCCTACAGCACTTCGCATCGTCCACCAAACACCTCCACTTATCGTGCGCCCTAATGTGCTCGTGCTTCGTGCGGCTCCCGGCGTTCACGAGCCTTTGCCACCTCCAGCTGATCGGACGTGTGCCGCACAGCGGTGATGACCCAGCCGCCGTAGCTGTTGGGATGAGCAAAATCCTCCGGCAAGCCCCAAACCTAGAGACGTTGTCCCTGCTTTTCGAAATAAAACGTCGTGACCCCAATAAGCATGACTACTACAGTGACCATAACGAGGCGGAGCTCCTCGATCCTCACCTCCTCCACTACAACAAGTATGACACCATCGACGTGCCGGCGAGCTTAAGCTTGGCTCTGCCGACGTGCCTCGGGACTCGGCTGAGGAAGATCAACCTGTTGCATTACCAAGGCGGAAGAGCGCAGAGGATGCTGGTCAAGTTCTTGGTCTGCAATGCTAAAGTTCTCGAGAAGCTTTATTGTGGATTCGCCGAGGGGCCGATGTGGATTCAGACGAAACTGAAGCGTGAGATGGAAGACTGGGCGCTGAACGAGACAACTAACAAGGAGTTCCGTTGATCGTTT
This sequence comes from Hordeum vulgare subsp. vulgare, assembly GCF_904849725.1. Taxonomy (NCBI): domain Eukaryota; kingdom Viridiplantae; phylum Streptophyta; class Magnoliopsida; order Poales; family Poaceae; genus Hordeum; species Hordeum vulgare. The sequence continues at coordinate 584,341,303 of NC_058520.1, read as the reverse complement.
CGATGGATGCTTGCGATGCCTTTACAACTGCAAAAACAACTTGTGATGGCTTTCGTCCTACTTTAGTGGATGGTGAAACATTTTTCTAAATATATTAAGGAGGAGGTTATATCATGGGCGATTGCGGTAACAAAATTTTGGGTGTTGTTGCAATGCCGCGAGAGAGTGATGGATTTTTGTTTACCCTCTACTGGGATTTTTTTTCTTAAACCTTATTCCTTATCAATGAAAATGACAAGCCTTTTGCCTTGTTTAAAAAAAAACATTGAGTGTTCTTTCTTTCATAACATAAGTAAGGACGTGCATCCTTCCGTTTTATATTCTCCTTGGAAAACCTTCATATCAAAAGTTTGAATCGATTCTTTGCAAAAAATAAATAAATAAGGATACTAAGAATTTAAAAGTGCTTCATATGTAGAAGTGCATAGCCATCATTATAAGTTCATTATTCAATTACAATTCAATGGCCAACAAAGAGCTTCGTTTATGGATGGGGTGCACATGTAATTGAAATAATTGTACCATGACCGCATCGAGGGGGAACTCCTTCGTTTATGATAAATTATTAGATGATGAAGTAATTCTTTTAAATAAGATGGGGAATGCTAAAAAACACTCGGTGTTAATGTTATATTATGTGAGCTTGAATAGCGTATTTTGTTGAAGGACGAATATTTGACGCACATCCTTCCGTTGATATTTTCACTGAGAGAACTCTGTAACAGAAGAATTGTTAGTTATCATCTTATTGTATTTAGTTCAAGACTAAACCTTTGGCAGATGAAATTTTTCGGGCTAAGGTACTTTTACTAGACTATATACATATACTTGGGAGTCTTGGACCAACTTAACTATTTTTCGTATTCCTTCTCTTGTACTCCCTCCGTCACGGCTTAGAAGGCATGTTTGAAAATTCTCTGAAATCTAGGCAGTCATTGATTGGCTGTGAGATGGGTTGATAAATAACATTCACACTACGCATGCATATAGAAGTAGTACAATAAAATACTAATTAGCTGTTAGGAGTAATGCAATGCGCCCTAAACCTTGTATATTGTGGAAATACACGAAATTTAACCGTGCCTTCTAAACCGTCAAGAAGGTACTAACATACATAATTATTTAATAAAGGTCGCCGAATTTCCAAACAAACACTCAATAAGCCAGGAAGTCATGATTGGCATTCAGTGCATTTGTCCACCAAAGGACCGACCAATCATCGGCAGAGAAAATGTGCTATTATTTCCTGTGTCAGCATCATTGTTTTTAGGGTCTCCTGTGTCGCATCTACTTTATCACAATCCCACTAAAATCTGGGGTTGCGAAGGAAGGCAACAAGAGCATAGCAAGTTTTTGATATGTTCTGGCTAAGAAACTTTGCTTAAAGTTTATGTATTTGGAAGTACATTAAGGTGGCGATTAGAAGGTACACCCTTTCTCTGAAAAAGAATAATAGTCCTTTGTATTCAAATCAATATTCTATTCAATATGTTTGATCTGCAAAATAATATGATGACACCCTTTTAGTAATTTTAAGATTCATGAACGCTTTTAAGGGGGGTCGTACTGAAGGAAAACTCTTAAGAAAAAACACAACTCTTTGGATAAGACTGAATATTAAGAAAAACACAAATGTGAGACATCTAACATAGAACGTGGATAATTTTAAAAACATGATAATTAAAGAAACAGAAATATATATTTTTCATCCTTTAACTCGACGGATAGTTCAGAAATCATTGACGTGTCTTTTCGACGATCCTTTTTAATGTTATCATAATCATCGGGAAGGCCTCCCCAAAGATTCTATTTATTTACACCCATATTATATCATATGAATGATGCATAGTTTGAAAAGGCCGACTGAGCAAATTTGCTGGAAGAGTTACTTACTACTCCCTTTGTCACTACAGAAAAAAAAAATATAAACCTAGTGTCCGAAACACTAGGCTTATGCCACTTTGCACTCGACTTATATATAAACCGAGTGTTTTCCCCTGCTTACAGGACACGGCTTACTAAGGACCGACTTATCAGGGATAAGCCGAGAGCAATTGTGAAAACACTCGGCTTATAGATAAGCCGAGTACATCCACATTATTTTCTTTTTGAATGTATGTAGTAGCCGAATGTTATTTATTACTCCCTCCGTCCCAATTACTTGTCGCTCATATGAATGTATGTAGTAGTGAGAAATTGTACTATTTTCTGTTTGACTCATTCTTTTCTTAATTCTTCTCGTCACTACCAATTCACCCCCACCTCCTTCCTTGTTGATGTGCTACTGTCACCTCCGCACATCACCATGCTACATGGTTTAAAAAACATTGGAGGAGTTCCAATCAAGCATCACATCTCACTGGGAGCAAAATAAAACAGAGAGCTTTTCTTTGAACTGAAAATTTTAGGAAAAGATTCCTACTGCAGTATTTTCAAATTGTGATAACATGAACAAAAATTGACGGAAAAAAACACATACTACATGGACATGGAGTTTCTCAGCCCGAGAGTGAACAGTTAAATCGAAATAATTTCAAAAAGTTCAAAAAAATATATTTTTTGTGATAAAAATGACAAAAGTTCTAATATCTTGCGAAATTTCATCAGAAAATCACATTTTTGTGAGGCATGGCAAAAAAAACAAAATCGATACTCTGAAAATGCTATTTTCAAAAGCATTTTGGAGTATCAATTTTGCCTTTTTGCCACGGCTTCCATAAATGTGATTTCGTAATGTAATTTTGCAGGCTGTTAGAACTTTTGTCAATGTTTGTTACTAAAATAATTCAGATTTTTTTAAATTTTTTTTTATTTTTTTTCAATTGTACTGTTCACCCCGAGTTCATTTGAGCTCGGGCTGAGAAGCACACTTTCCCATACTACATTAGCATATTTCTTTCTAACTCTATGGAAGACAACGGCTAGCTTTCGAAACTATATTTGTTTTCATTTTCAATCTACCTTTGTCACTGATGAACCAAATACTCCTGGTGGAAAGACCTGTTTCCATGAAGGAATACAAATGTTCACTTCTTCAAGGGCATACAGAGTCACAACATTATTGAGTGGTGAAGGGGGCATCCCCTAGAATGCTATGGGGAGTAAAAATCCCGGCTTACTCCTCTATAAACCTCATTGATCAGCGAAACTCCTTGCTTGCTTCGTCGTTGATCACCCAGCCTTCTATCTCGCGCATCAATTCCATCTGAATCCACTCCGGCCCCTCGGCGAATCCACAGTAGAGCTTCTTGAGCGCGCAAGCATTGCCGAGCAAAAACTTGGCCAATGTCCTCTGCGCTCTGCCGCCTTGGTAATGCACTAGCTCAATCTTGCTCACTCGGTTCATGAGGCACGATGGGACCGGCGTGCTAACCGTGAGTGTGTAGTCAATGGCGGCGTACTCGTCGTAGTTGAGAAGGTGCATGTCGAGAAGCTCCCCCTGGCTGCGGTCGGGGCCGCAGCTGCGCGGATCTTGAGGCGGTGCTTGGAATACCAGGGTGAGTAGCTCTAGGTTAGGAGCCTGGCCGAGGATGCTGCTGGTCACGGCCATGGCCAAGGCAGGATCATCGTCTCGCAGTACACATCCGTTGAGCTCGAGGTGGGTGAGGCTGGAGAACTCCGGGAGGTTGACGAAGTAGGATCCCATCCGAGTGGAGCACAAGTGGAGGTGTTTTGTGGCGACGAACAGCTGCAAGAATGAATCGAGCTTGACGAGGTCCTCCGCAACGTAGGTGTCAATCTTGTGCCACCTGACGTATGGAAGGCCGATGCCCGGGTGCACCTCCTCGCGGCGGACAACGTAGGTGTCGATCTTGCACGACGTGATGGCGGGAAAGCCGCCGCCGCCGCCGCCGCTTATGGTGAGGAGCGACTTGTCGGGGATGGCGCCGAGGTACTCAAAGGAGAGGAGCTCTGACGCGTCAATGGCGACGTTGGCCAGGTTATCGCACAACCGGAGGGCGAGCCTACGGAGACGCGTGTTGCCCAGAAGGCAGAGTGCGGTCACCCAGCAGCAGGCCTCGAGCGTCAGGTCGGCGAGGAGCGGGCAGCCGGAGATGAGCCGCTGCACGTGCTCCTCCTTGTTTCGGGCGCGAGTAATGTGGAGCGACTCGAGCGACGGCAGGCTGACGACCTCCGGCGTGGGGAGTATGCAGTAGGCGACGCGGAGCGATCGCGGTGCCGCGCAGGAGAGTAGCCGCCTCGGCAGATTCGGGACGGGGTACCACGGTGGCTGGGGCGGAGGCACCTCGTCATCGCTGGAGGCGGCATCGTCGTCGTCGTCGACACCACCGGGAGGCTGCTCGCCAGGGGCATGAACATGATCACGGTCTTGGCTGCCGGCAGCGGTGAGGACGGAGCCAGGACGCATCTGGCCGACGGCGGCATCCTCATCTGGTGGTAAAGAGGAATCATGCCGGTAGGACGGGTAGTCGCGCGGGTCGAGGTCGATGCCCCAGCAGACGGGGTCGCGGGCGAGGCGGAGGTCGAGGTCCAGCTCGGGGCCTGCACGCCGCAGGGCGTAGGAGACCCACTGGCCCACCTTGTCGTACCTTACGAGGCCTTCCATACGGACGCGGAGCGCGCGCAGGGGCACCGCGGCGCCAGGCGGCGGTTGCGGGCGAGGATGGCGGAGGCGACGGTGGCGACGAAGGGCCGAGCAATGTAGTGCGCGTGCCAGCGATCGGGGCCGTTGTCGTCGTATTGTGGCCGCTCCGGCTGCTTCAAGGAGGGCTGCTCCAGCGAGACGGTGTGGACGCTGGCGAAGACGTGGCGCCACCGCGACGAGAGCGCAGCGGCGCGCGCCGCCTCCTTGGCGTCGAGGAAGGAGAGGATGTGGCCGATCGCGCCGTCGTCGAGGTCGCTCAGGCGGTCGCGTCCGGCTCCGGCGCCCGCGGCGATCGCCGAGTGACCCATCGATCGCACGGCGGGGATATGCGGATGCGGAACTGTCCCCGCGCGTTACGTGTAGGGAATATAATAACCGACCTGGTCTATCCAAACAGCTACAGTACTACTACTAAGACCCTGTTTGGTTTCAATAAATCAGGTGACTTAAAACCAGTGACTTAAAAGTCATCCTTGTTTGGTTGTCACCTGATTTATAAGTCACCTGACCACACCGGCGACCTCGTTGTCGACCTCGCCGAAGAACGGCTCGCCGGAGTAGCGGAGCATGCAGGCGTCGAGCCAGACGACGGCGTCCTTCTTGGACGAGCAGAGGCGGTGCTGCAGCCGGCGGGACGGGGCGCGGCGCGGCGCGGCGGCCGGCGGGCGGGGCGGGGCGCTGCAGCCGCGGGGCGGGGCGGGGTGCTGCAGCCGGCGGGGCGCGGCGGCCGGCGGGCGCGGCGGGGCGCTGCAGCCGGCGAAGCGGGGCGGGGTGCTGCAGCCGGCGGGGCGCGGCGGCCGGCGGGCGCGGCGAGGCGCTGCAGCCGGCGGGGCGGGGCGCGGCGCGGCGGCCGGCGGGCGGGGCGAGGTGCTGCAGCCGGCGGGGCGGGGCGGGGCGCGACGGCCGGCGGGGCGCGACGGCCGGCGGGGCGCGGCGGCCGGCGGGCGGGGCGAGGTGCTGCAGCCGGCGGGGCGCGACGGCCGGCGGGCGGGGCGAGGTGCTGCAGCCGGCGGGGCGGGGCGCGACGGCCGGCGGGTGGGGATGGAGCTCGGCGGCGGCAAGGCGCGCTGCGCGGTGGGAGCGGCGGCGAGTCACGGGTGGGATGGGGCGGTGGGCACGGGTGGGCGGTGGGCACGGCTGAAAAAGTGGTGGGACCCATCAAAAAGTAAGTGACTTATAAGTTTTAAGTTGGGGTATAGCAACTTATGACTTATAAGTTGGGGTGACTTATAAGTTAGGCCCTTTTGACAAAATAAGTCACTTTTTGCACTTTTTAACTTATAAGTTGGTGACTTATTTGTAACCAAACAGGGCCTAATAAGGGCAGTACTCTGGCGCGTCGGTCAAAACTTTCGCCTCACCGCGCTCGGCCCGCTCAATTCGTCAGCTGCACGCGTGCCGTTAGATTTTCATGCAGCAAAAATATTCGATCCAACAAATTTCGTTCACGATGCAGCAATTTTCGTTTACGGTTGCAACAAAAATATAGTTATAGGAAAAAAAATATCAACATGGTCGTAAGAGCATCTCCAACAGCCGCGCTTCGCGTCGTGCGTAAAAAACTTGTTTGCCGCGCGCGCTTCGGCTGGTTTAACGCGGCCGCCAGCGCTGGCTCCAACAGCCACGCTAAAATGCATCGCGCGCCGCTCCAACAACGCGTAAAAAATGCAGCGCGCGTGACTCGTCGGGCATTTCACATATATGGCATTTTGGACACAAAATGAGTTTGAAACATTCATCAAAATGAAATAAACATGTGAAATTTGACACAAACAAGTTGATGAATAAAAGTTCATGCCACAAGTTCAAAATCATGCCCACAAGTTCATCCAACCAAGTTCAAAATGCAAACTAAAGTTCAAGACACAAATGAAAGACACATCAATCCTCTTTCTTGTCTTCGTCCTCATCTTCTGAAGACGATTATTCCGTCTTCGAAGATGAATCTTCCTCCCTCACCTCATCACGCACTGCATCACGTGAAGCTCCGACGGTGTTGACAAGATCTTCAACGGCATCTTCATGGGAATATGTGTGAGGAGGCACATCGAAAAACATTCCGCCCATGGCGGCCGGAGGTGCACCCATGCCTCCCATGAGAGAAGCAAAACTCATGCCTCCCATGACGGCCATAGCGTCGGAGGGTGCTCCAAAGCCACCCATGCCTCCCATGGCGGCCGGAGGTGCACCCATGCCTATCATGGCACCTAAACTGCTCATGGTACCTCCGAAGCTACCCATGCCACCCATGGCGCCAAGGCCACCGCCAATGCCACCGCCACCCATGTCGCCGAGGCCACCGCCACCCATGCCGCCAAGGCCACCGCCACCCATTGCACGGATCATGGCACTTTTTTGGATCAACACTTCTTCACGGGCAAGATTGACATACTCTTTTTGCGCTTCATTGAGGTTAGATGTGTCCAAGAAGAACAAGTGCTTCTCCCATTCCAATAGTCTAGTTCGCTCCTCATTGCTCACCTTCCTCTCCTCCAAAGCCATCTTCCTCTCCTCGGCCGCCACCCTCCTCTCCTCGGCCGCGGCATCTTGGTTCCTTGCCATTTTCCTCACCTCGTCGACGCTTCGGTAGCCGCCGCGCCCGTCAAATGCCCTGCAAGCTTCTTTCCCCTCGGCTTCGAGCTGCCGGAGCCGTCCGCCGCCTTGTTCTTCTTCGCGGATGTCTTGCCCTTCTTCGGCCGCACCGCATCGGGGAGCTTCGAGGGGGCGGCGGCGGCACGGGACGGCACCGGCGCGACGCCACCCTTCGTCGTGGTCATCCGCGGCGGTAAGAAGAGGCTGCGCGCGAGGCCGATGCTCGACGGAGCTCCGGCGGTGGCAAGGCCACCGCTCCCCGCACAAGGGTTTTCGGCGGTGGCGGGGGAAGGGTCGCGGCTATACAGTGGGGTGAGCGGGGTGCCGACGCGTGCGTCCATGGGTGCAGTTCGCCGGCGCCGACGCGCGCGGGGCGTAGGAGGCGAAGAGGAGAGAGTGCGGCGCGAGCGCTCGAGTGTGGCGCGCGCGGAAGCGGGCGCTCCAAATACACCGCGCGAGATAGCGAATCCGACCGTGCGCCCAACTCCTTATAGCACGCGCGCAGTTATTGCGCGCCCGTTGGAGCCACCCGCCGGGTTGCGCGCGCTAAAATGGCCTAATTTTCGGCACGACGCTTGTTTAGCGCGGTTGTTGGAGATGCTCTAACAAAAAAACGAAGCTGATGATGCGTTGTAGCAAAATAAAATAAGGGTTGTAGCAAAACAATCCGGTGAACTCGGATTGCAATTCTCACGAACGTGCATACAACTTTTTTAGTGAACGGTTGCGGCAAAAAATGATACCGGCTGTAGCAAAAATTAACACGGTTGTAGCAAAAAATCCAACGAACTGAGGTTGCAACCAAACGTATATGCAGCTTTTTTAGTGGACAAATGTAGCAAATTTGGACACCGGTTATAGCAAATTTAAACGATCACCACAGAAGAAAATGTTGCATGACCATACGTGCGGGTCGCGCGCAAGACGCGTGGACAGCAAGCGACCGGCGCGCCGAAGGGAAACATTTCCCTACTAATAATCATTATTTTTTCTCTTTCCAAAAAAATTCTTTTCAAAGTCAATCTCTGATTTTATTATGTTTTCTTTTCAGGAACGCATCTCTGAAACTCAATGCGATGCAGAACTCAAACTCAAAAATGGCTGACTGAATTTTATTCTGATTTAGAGCATCTCTAACAGGCGTGCAACCGCGCGGCGCGTTAAAATAAAAATGCATTGTTGAAATAGCAATTTTTTGCATACCTCAGAGCGCTGGCTCCAACGATCGGTGCAAAAAAATTGCGCGTGCGTCACTCTAACAGATGCGCTAAACTTTCAGTGTGGGTGAGCAACCGGTGCTTGCAATATGTTTATTTTGACAATATGGTAATATTTCAAATATAAAAAAATATAACATAGTTTAATTGCACGGCATATCAACAATCATGCAACATCATCATCCAACCAAGTCCAAAATCACCCAATCAAGTTCATGACATAAAAATTCACACAAACAAACGGCACATCACAATCATGCCACATCATCATCCTCTTCCTCCTCTTCCTCCAATTCTTCTTCCTCATCCGAAGAAGTTTCTTCCTCCTCCTCTTCATTATCGCACGTCGCATCATTATGGGAAGCTCGAAAGGTTTTGGCAAGATCTCCAATAACATCATGCAAAGGTATGTGAGGCACGTCGGAAGACATGCGTCCACCATGTCACCTCGAGGTGCTCCCATGCATCTCATAAGAGATCCAAAACTCATGTCTCCCATGCCTCCCATGGTGGCAACGAAACCGCCCATGTCGCCCATGGTAGCTCCAATGTTACCCATGCCTCCCATTCCTTCCATGGTCGTGGCTCTTTCTTGGACCAAGACTTCTTCACAGAGAAGATACTTTCAATGAAACTAGGAATCAAATGACATCTACTCCCTCAATTTCTAAATATAAGTCTTTTTAGATATTTCACTACAGATTACATACAGAATAAAATAAATGGATCTACACTCTACAATATATCTATGTTCATCCGTATGTAGTCCGTAGTGAAATTTTCAGAAATACTTATATTTTGAAACGGAGGAAGCATTCATGATCCATAAGTTAGGATAGGCACGGTGATAGTTAAGTTCCACCCATCCCTGTCCATGACAAAAAAAAATTGGTGAATTTTAGTCCTTTAAACCTTTTCATACCAAAGCTTTTCTTTACATCTCTATCTTTCTATTAACCTCCATCCTACTATGTCGACTAGCACCACCTCAACCGCATACACCATGGCACATCTCCTTATATACACCACTGAAACAACGTTCTAAATTGAAACATTTTACAAACAAAGATTTCCCAAAGTAGTATGTCACAAGTTACAACCCACATTACACACACATACGTTTGCCATACATCTGCAAGTTCATACACACACACACGGCACATCACAAATCAACAAATTCACCATTTCAATTAGGATTAAAGAAGTGGGACTATCCATGATAGCAAGTGACAAAAACCAGGAAAACATTTCATCATATATCACATACAAAAGAACTACAGTGTGTATTTTAAATGCACAAGTTAGAGTCTCAAAGCAGAAATTGCTTCGGGCCTGAAGTCGATCCTGAGCCCTAAGACCCTCCTCACCTCCGCAGGTGTCAACAGCCACGTCAGATGCCCAGCATTGTCACCCCAGAAATCCAGTATCTCAGATACACGCTCAAAGTTCAGGATGGTTGACATCTGGGAAAGCCTCGAGAACTTGTCTCGGACTGGTCTTTGTGACATCTCCGAGAAATGGTTGATCAGGGAGCGAACCTCCTTGTCGAGCTGCAAGCCACCGAGCTGACTGAACCTCTTCTGCATCATAATAACCTCGAGCCTCTTGACAATGAAGTCGATGACCAGGTGCACAAAAGAATCATAGTTGTTCGATGTCATCATTGGCTGGAGCCATGTGACGTTCGTGTCGACTGCAAGGAGAAGCTTCTGCACCCATGGGTCATTCACCTCGTTTTCCCCGTATTCGGCATCATCCAGCTCGTAGCTTACAGTGGTAACCGTGTCAAGTACAGGACGAATGCGGGGCGCGATAGATGCCACCAAATGCTCCAGCCCAGAATAAAGGATCTTCTTGTAGGAAGCATTGATTTCACCTAGCTCCGATAAACACGACTTGATCTTCTCCCGGTCAGCAGGAGCATGAAAAATCTGATGAAAAGCAGCAGGGCAGTTCAGTTGGCAGACATGACTATAAGATCATATTGAAATTAAGTTACCATAGCTCAATCAAAACATTAGCTGTTTTACACAAGACCGAGGAATTAAGGAGCAGCACATAAGAGCTATACAATTTGGAAGTGAGTTAATCCCTCCATTAATTTCAGAAGAGAATATTTTTCCTCCAATCTCTTTTACTTGTCACTTTGGACAGGGATACAGTACAATATATACCTTGACCATTAGTTCCTCTTTCCATTACAAATACACAAATAAAATATACTCCCTCTGTCTCAAAATGTAAGACGTTTTTTGACAGTATGAAGTGTCAAAAAATATCTTACATTTTGAGACAGAGGGAGCATAATATTAAATTGTAAACAAAAAATTGAAGGCAAACTGTAATGATGTGGAAGCACTTTTGATGACCAATCTAGTAAATAGTAGAGTATCATTTCCATATGACCAATAAAAAATACTTGTGTATATTGGTGGTCAAAAGTTTAGAAGGTTTATTGCATGCATAAAAGGATGAAATCCACTTGTGAACATAAGAGTACTACATACATAGAATTTTTGCAAACAAGAGATTCCATTAATGTTTGTTTGCAATGTGAATGCATTTTAAATGTGCACTTACTTCTTCTGTAATCACATTGACTTTGATAGTAAACCACATGAAATTGTTATTTGAAAGAACACAGTATGTTTCAGGAGTGGTCAGTTACCCGCAAGCACTATAAACCTCACAATCAAGCATCTCATGATCAATGCTCGTAGTCTTATTTCATATACATAGAAATTCACTTCAAAGATAGCCCGCCAAACAACTTCAGCCAAGGCATAAAATTTTCAATTTGCCAAAGTGGAGTATATCTGCCAATGTGCTTTACTGGGGTATCATATTTTACTATTGTAATATTGTTCTCAATTATTCAATGTTCCGAATATCGACCAGTTAACTGCAGTTAACTGTTATTCAGACCCCTCCCGAAACGAGAAAAGTGTTATTCGAGTCCATTAACTGGGAGAGCCAGTTAATCCGTCTGACAAGCCGATTTATTGGCTGGGCTGATTAACTGGAAAGCATTTTTTGGCCCAAAACTACTCTCATATGCCAAGAACAGAAGCACTACTCTCCTATGTTGTGTTGTTCTGTAAATGCTGATGTACTACTGCTGCTGCTGTGCTCCTCTCTTGTGTGATGTACAAGTAGTATTGTTGCTGTGCTGCTCTCCTTTGATGTTAGATTGTGATGTATAATTACTGCTGCTGTGTTGTTGCTGCTGCTCTTCTATGTTGATCTACACATCATCACAACATCAAGGTAACACTCTTCCTTGTTGCTATGTAGCATAGGATTGCATACTTAGACATTCAGTACAATGCATGTTGCTATGTAGCCTAGGATATATAGATATTGCCCTAGTTAACCTACCAATAAATGGGTGGTAGAAACTAGGGTTCTACCAGCCCTCTGCCTTAGGTTATAAGGGTAGGAGGGAGGTTGCAGGAGACGAGGGTGCCGCGGCCGGCACGCGGAGCCGTCTCGGCGTAGGGAGGAGGCGGTGGCTAGGGTTAGGGTTCCGGCTCCTCCGGGAGCCGGGCAATAGAATTGTCTTATTGCTTGATTCCAAAAGAGCTGTTTACATCGGTTTATATAATCTCGATAACTTGGACTCTAAGATAACTAAGATAACTTGGACTCTAAGATAACTAAGATAACTTGGGCTAAGCCCCTAATATTATTAAGATAACTGGGCCTCTGATCATAACATTTCTCCCCGCCTGCGCAAACAGCTCGTCCTCGAGCTGGATGTCTAGAAAATATTTGCGGAATTCCTTGAGCTGCTCCCAAGGTGCCTTCGAAGGGTTGAGCTAGTCCGAAGTATGTCGTGCATCAAGGCCTGGAATGTCGCCGGCGCATTGGAGAGACCAAAAAGCATCACCAAAAACTCGAAGTGATCGTGATGGTAGCCAGAACGCAAGTCGAGCGTAGGGAATAAGCGTGGCCCTTGTGGCTTTTCCCGGAGCTCCGCCATGACCGGTATAGGAAAATTGACCCTCGTTGTCGTCGTGGTAGTGAGAGCACGGTAATCGAGGCAGAAACGCCACAAGCCCCCGGGCTTGTGAACAAGGAGCACCGGTAAAAGGTCGCCGTGCCGTTGCAGGAGATGAGCCAACAAGGGCGGCTCGGAGTCTGCTATGGCGGTCGACAGCTGAGAGGGAAATGCTGGAGAAGTGCCACCCTCGCCCTTCCAATGCACCATGCGCCCTTGACGCCAGAAAGTCATGGTCAGTGCGTCGAAGTCCCAAAGGATGGGTCCGAGCGTCCGCAAGAAGTCGACGCCGAGGATGAAGTCGTAGTCGCCCAAGTCGATGTCGACGCACGTGATGGCGAAGGACTCGTCGCCGATGAGGATGGGAACCTGCTGCGCAATTCCGTGGCAGCGGAGACAGTCACCATTAGCCTCGGTAACTCGGAGCTGCTCGCCGCCCGTCGGCTGGAGGGCCAGGCGATGCATGGTAGACGCGAGCAGGAAGTTGTGTGTAGAGCCCGTGTCCAGGAGAGCTAAGAGGCGCTCCCCATTAACCGTCACTGGCAACAGCATCGTTGTTTCCGTTCGTATGCCGACAAGGGCATGCAAGGAGACCACGAGAGCGGTGGCTGACGTCGGGGCTGCCGCCTCGGCAAGCTCGGAGGGAGCTGTATCCTCCGCGACATAGTCGTCCGCCTCCAGATAGAAGAGGCGCGGGCAGACGTGGCCTGGCATGTAGGGCTCATCGCAGTTGAAACATAACCACATAACCCCTGGCGACGACGCTCGTTTTGTTCGGCCAGGGTTAGCCGACGGAACGGTCGAGTTGCTGCTGTGGCGGGCGTCCCTGTCGCCGGCTGGGCAGGCTGGCTGGGTGCAGACATAGCCGGCTGAGCGAGCTGCCTGGGCCAGGAACGCCTGCTGCATAGCCACCGCCCGCTGCTCGAACGCACGGGCATAGTACATGGCCGTCTGGATGTCCTGTGGTCCGCGCATCTCGACGTCCACGCGGATGTGGTCGGGGAGGCCCCGACGAAGAGCTCGGCCCACTGGCGAGTCGTCACGCCAGGCGCGTGACACGCCAGGGCCTGGAAGCGATCGGCGAAGTCCTGCACCGTGGAGGTGAAGGGTAGGCGGCCAAGCTCCGCCAACCGGCTCCCTTGGATCGGAGGCCCGAAATGTAGGAGGCGGAGCTCGCGGAAACGCTCCCATGGAGGCATGCCGCCCTCGTCCTGCTCGAGAGCGTAATCCCACGTCTGTGCGGCACCTCGAAGGTGATATGAAGCGAGCCAGGTCCGATCCGACACTGGCGTCTGTTGCCCCCGAAAAAACTGGTCACATTGGTTGAGCCAGCTCAGGGGGTCCTCCGTGCCGTCATAGGTGGCGAAGTCCAGTTTGGCGAAGCACGGCGTGTGGGTAGAGCCGCCCTGGCGGTACGGCTCGTCGGCGCGGAGTAGTGCAGGGGTCGGCACTGAGTACCCGTCGGGGCCGGCGAAGCTGGAGGGCCCGCCGTACTGCGGGGGTGGCGCCAGTGGCGACTAGATGTGCGGCGGCGCCGAGGCCGTCGTGTACACCGACTGTGACGACTCGGTCACCCAGGCCGGTAGCGGCGACGGCGAGGGGGGAAACCGGAGCTGGTGGATCGACACCCCCGGCACAGAGGTAGGGTGCGGCCCGGAGGTGGTTTGTGGCGGCGGCGACAGCTGCAGGGTCGGCTGCAGCGGCCCAGCCGAGGGTGGCGGAGGCAGCTGCAGCGGCCAGGCGAGCGTGGCGGTTGCCGCCAGCAGCGGCTGCTGCCAGGGCGGCCAGGACGGGCCGACGCTGGCTGGTGGTGGCGCGGCTGGCTGCGGCCCGTAGGGCACGACCAGGTATAGCCGGATGCCCTGGACGGCGGTAGCCAGGTCGCGGATCGCGCCGGTCAGCTCCTCCGGGGTGAGGATGGCCGGAGGCGGCGCGGCAGAAGAGGCCGGCGCAGGCAGGTGCGGCCCGCCGGCCATGAAGATCATCGGAGTGGTGGGGGGATGACGGCGCAACGGTGGAGACGGGCGGCGGTGATGACATGATCGAACCAGAGCCTCGTGATACCAAACTGGTAGAAACTAGGGTTCTACCGGCCCTCTGCCTTAGGTTATAAGGGTAGGAGGGAGGTTGGAGGAGACGAGGGCGCCGCGGCCGGCGCGACGGCGCCGTCTCGGCGTAGGGAGGAGGCGGCGGCGAGTAGAGGAGGCGGTCGCTAGGGTTAGGGTTCCGGCTCCTCTGGGAGCCGGACAATAGAATTGTCTTATTGCTTGATTCCAAAAGAGCTGTTTACATCGGTTTATATAATCTCGATAACTTGGACTCTAAGATAACTAAGATAACTTGGACTCTAAGATAACTAAGATAACTTGGGCTAAGCCCCTAATATTATTAAGATAACTGGGCCAGTTTGGCTAACTGGGCCTCTGATCATAACAATGGGTTACCACTTTATTCAGTTATAAACTGCCTATTCGCCAATTAATCCCTTATCAGCCCTCGACCGATATCGTACCAGTTACTGATATCCTAAACATTGCAATTATCTCTGTTTCTTAATTTCTTCTTTCTAACCAGTTATGTGTGTAAACTATGTTGTTTGTCAACTTGAACTGCTGAGGACTATACTTCAACTGCAATCTCCTTGCAGTTTGCAACATTAATAACACGGATTTGTTCGAATCATCTGGATATTGATTTTAGGTCCTACACTACAATCCACTTATAGGGTTAAAAAAAAGGGTCCTCTATTGTGGTACATATATATAATTAATAATATATCTCCATGACCCTTGTTTGTCTTGATCATGAAAACAATATATCCTGGTCAGACAGAACATCACAATGAATACTGAATATTTTAATTGACAATGCTATTTCCATCACAATATCTTTCTGACAAATGCAAACATGATACATTTAAGCTTCTTTAATATAGATATATTTGTTCAACACTGAAACATTTAAGCTGCTTTGTAGTAGGCAGGCTGCTTGTAATTTCGGTGGAGGGCTCCTACCTCCTAGGCAGCATGGTGCAGCAAGGGTTCAGGGTTGTAACTCGTAATAGTATACATATGTTTATGAATATTAGTTTAGCTTACTAGAAATCTGACTGGCGATAAAGTACTAGTAATGTTAGGACATGCTGCTTGGACAACTGCGCCCACAGCTGGGAAAGTAATGAAAACTTGTTGACACCGTGGTCATACCATATCTTTTAGGCATGCGAAGCATAATACAATGCTCTTTCATACTATTATCTTCTATTGAACTTCAAGTTTATGAGCAAGTAGTTACAATCTTTTCGTTTGTTGTTGCCTGCAGTTAGTTCCAGACAATATTCACTTTTCATTCAAACTTAGTTGAACATTTAGAAGGAGATGCTCTTGAGTCAAGAGAACCTTCATTCCAGCAAGGAAGATTGCAAAAGAACATGGTTTTGACATGTAAACTGATGTGTGTACTTGTCCATTTAACCAGACTGAGAAACTGTGCCTACAATTAATTTCATTTCATTTATGTTCCAACTATGTTGACATGCATCTCAAGAGCCATGTGTTCTTACTTTGCAGGACAGCAGAACACATGTGTTGGGTCTCTTCGAGTTGAGGACAACAATCTAAGCGCTATCCATGCCAATTATGTGAACATCATGTCCAAGAATATTCAAGTTCATAAGAGGATTTGTGGTGTAGCCTTAGTTGCAAAAATGAACATATATATATGGCACTGTGGGTACCACATTTCAGCATTTTGTGTCAGTGGTACTTCCATACTTGGTAGTGGACACTGGTTTCTCGTAACTGTTGTACACCAAAACTAGCTACATGCATATTTATACACCATATAGTCTGGTGCTGAAGAGTGAAGAGTGCTATTCTGCAAACGTGTTTCATAACTATGATGTTATGTTATTAGATAAATTTTGCTGCTTAAATAATGGGAAACCACTACATCAAGTTGGTCATAAATTGGTCCTAACCCATAAACTAGTAACACAGAAATCCATTGGAACTATTGAAACTCTGAAGTACAGAAAGGTCATTAGAGGCAGTATAAGACTAAGTATTTAACTACTAATTTGACATTTTTGATATTTTAGTCTGATATAGATATAGATGCGAGTGAAATATTTCAGTTTACTTAGCATTTTGATCAAGCTCATGGAATAAAGTGAATGGTTCAGGAAATGATCATCATTTTCTGGCTCTAAATGTATTTGGAACAGGATAAAAGTTAGTGGGTTCATAGTTTCTTGTCCTTCTATCAAATATGACAGCAGTCGCACTATCATAACAATTGGCACACAAGTTCTATTATTGCCAAGTAAAGAGGTTTGCAACCACATAAACATGAGAAGTGCCTAAGAAGTTATGAACACAACAAGTAATTGGAGCTAACTGAATAGCTTGCAGTTCAAAGAAGGTGCATGCAACCCTTAATGTTTGGAATAGTTTGTGTCTGTTCATGACATAATGATACTACTACCAACTACTTTCTAGAGAATGTCACCATGTTGTGGACTTCTTACTTAACAGAAATTGCAAACTAGAGAACACGCAGCAGAAGCATACCTACTGAAATGATTTCATCTTAATTGAATGCGTACAAAGCTTAATTAACAAATATGTGCCAGCGTTAACATAGACAAACAGGTAGGAGACAAAAATAAACTCACCTCTGCACAGAGCTCCTCAACCTCATGGCGGAGCTTCAGGACATACTCTGAGCTCACATCCATGTTGTTCAGCGCAGTCGCAATCTCCTCACCAGTCTTCTGAACTCCAACACCACCTAGGAAGAGCTTTGCACCCAAGTTTGGCTCCCTCATTCTCCACTGTAGTGCCTCCTGGAACTCATTGCTTAGTAGGCTCGTTGCCCCACCAAGCACAGCAAGTAGCGAGTTGATGCTTGCAGTGAATGCTGCCCGGCGGCAGCAGCTCTGCAGTAGAAAGAACACATCGTCGACCATTGAGGTGGTGAGACCATCAGGCACTGGCTCATCAATCTGGATGGCCTTCCTTATGTTTTCCACCATGAAGAACTCCTCCAAGATCACATAATACCCAGTCAAATCCTTCTCCATTTTATTAAAGCTACCATTACGGAAGGCTTTCATGGCTTGCGGACCGAGTTCAGGCTTGACATCCCTCAGTCCACGGATCTTGTTCACCATAAACTCAGTATAGTCTTCACCAAGTTGTGTCAATGCCAGAATCTCCTCAAGATAAATCTCAACCTCCCTGGGGTCAGGTCCTTCGCTACCACCTGCAGCGTTGGCCACTGAACCCATGACCGAGAGAAGGTTCTTGGTATAGGAGTTTATATCCGATGAAAGACGGGCAAGCTTGCGGTAATCGGCATAACGGCGCAGGATCTGGGTGCCCCTAGAGTCGCATTCCTCCTGCAGCTCGATGATGGCGTAGGCGACACCATCCTCACCCCGTAGCTCACGAAGCACAGCGTCATTCTCCTCAACAGCGAGCACAATATCCTTGAAGAGACGGGTGAGGCAGCCTACGAAATCAGGGCGCTCCGAGGTAGGCTGGGTTGCAGAGATGAGGTCCGTGAGGTGCTCGAAGTCTGCGCGGGCGCGGAGGGCGACGACCTTCTTGAGGTAGGCGACGTAGACCTGGAGGCCCTCCGGCGCGAGGTCGAGGAGGGGGAAGAGGCGCACGAGCCGCAGCACGGCGGGGTGGTCCTGGGCGTCGACCGCGGCGGAGAGCCTCCGCCGCGCGAGGCCCTCGAGGCGGCGCTTGATGTCGAGCAGGTCGCGGCGGAGGTCGTCGTCGGTGGGGAACCGCGCGTCGATGGCGAGGAACTCGTGCGCGGCGGTGGCGGCGGCAGCGAGGTCGTCGGCCGCCAGGGCGCGGCGCGCGGCGTCGAGCGCGCGGGAGCGGTCGAGGGCCGCCTCAGCGCGGGCCAGGGCGGACTCGGCGCGGGAGTGCGCCGCGTCGAGGTGGCGGACGCGGGAGGAGAGCGCCTCGGCGAGCGCGGCGGTGGAGGAGGAGGACTCCCTGAGCGCGGCGGCGTCGGAGGCGGCGAGGGAGAGGAGCGGCGGGGCGGAGCGGAGCAGGGACGCGGCGGCGCGGTCGAGGTCGGGGCGGCGGGCGAGGAGCGCGTCGAGGCGGGCGTCGAGGGCGCGCTGGTAGGCGACGCACTCGTGGAGCAGGCGGGTGGCGGCGCCGGCGTCGGTGAGGCCGCGGAGGGCGGCGAGGGAGGCCGGGTCGCCGAAGTCAAGGGACGGGGCGGCGTCGGCGGACACATCGGCGGCAGCGGCTGAGTCCGGGCGCGGGGAGCGGGGGGTGGGCATGGCGGACGGCACGGCCATGGCCGCCGGCGGGCAGGGTGGATCTCAGTGAGATCGGGGATCTGGAGCTCTTCGCCGTGGTGGGGGTTGCTGCAGCGTGGGAGAAATGCGTGCTATGCTGCTTTCGTTCGCCTTTTTTCCTTTTCAAAAAACACTCCCTCCATTTTTATCCTAAGTCAAAATTTATAAAGTTTGATCAAATTTATTCATAACAGTCTAAACTTCCATAATAAAAAATATAGATGATGTGAAAATATATTGAATGGCGATATCAATGGTATTGATTTGCTATTGTGAATGTTAGTAATTTTTTATATAAACTTGGTCGAAGTTTACAAAGTTTGATTCGAGATAAACTTAATATGCGACGTAAATAAAAACAAAAAGATGATGTACTATACTTTCGTTTGTTTGTTTTTAAAATGAGGTCTATTTGTCATATCTATTAATTAAGAAAGAAGAGAATAGAGTTTTATGTAGAACACGGAATGCCGGTGCGGTGCTATGGGGCATTAATATATGTTTTGCCAGTTGCATATATAACATAATGCGTGTCAAATTTTACATGTATAGAAATGATAACCCATAAAAATCAAAAAGTAATTGAAATCCACTTCACTTATGATGTAAGTTGATAAGAAATCTGATAGAAAGTGGTGTATGTAAAGAGCAATAATACAACTGATTATTTGTTTCAAACTTAGATCTACTTGATGGGTTTAAAATATATCCTTACAGTGTGAGGATTGTTGTCTTAAAATCTATTTGTATGATACAATGTGAGTCGCATTCCGGTTTTAATGAGTTACAAATTGTTGGCTGCCTATATGTCACTTGGATGGTATTTTATATAAAAACGACATGTTAGGCTATATGATATTTATGTCACCACATAGCAGCGGCTCCTCCTTTCTCCTTTTCTTAAAGGAAAAAAAGCAACCACTCCTCTAAATCACTCACCGCATGGCCGCCTTGTACTCATCCCTTAGAGTCAGTCAGCCACCGGGTATCGTCACATCTCATCTCCCCACCGCACATCGCCACCACCATCTCTCCTCGGCACCTCCCCACCACGACATGGAGAAGCGCGCCCTTTCTCTCCCCACCATCTCCCCTCCCATCCACGGTGTTTCTCGTCCCCTCCTCTTCCCGCCATAATGTGGCCCACCTCCTTCTCTCCCCCGCCAACCTCTTGATT
The DNA here is from genome assembly GCF_904849725.1 of Hordeum vulgare subsp. vulgare. Lineage (NCBI taxonomy): Eukaryota > Viridiplantae > Streptophyta > Magnoliopsida > Poales > Poaceae > Hordeum > Hordeum vulgare. Next base: position 584,321,383 of record NC_058520.1, on the reverse strand, counting down.
CGTCATCTCGACATCGAGCCAGTGCGTCGCCGCCTCGACAGTCGACACAGAGCCAGCTTGCCCACCGGTCAGGCATCCTGGGTAGCCAAATCTAAACAGGTAGCTGGCATCTTTGTATTTGGGTTGGACGACCTATGAAACAATTGTGTGGTGTGGCGGGGATGTACGAAGATGCCCTCATCATCAAACTCAGTCTTCTATCACAGTCGAGCCTCGCCAAGCATCGTTGTGATGTCGCGCCATCGATCTCCATGACGAGGCCATTCCAAGAAAGTTCAGTACCAAGGAGTGCACACCATCATGCAAGGGCGACCGCCATGGCAATGCGACCATCTACTCAGTGTCGCCAGCTTCTCCGAGTGTTGCGGACAACAAAATATTAACACCGCTGACACTTAGGTTCGCCCTGCCCATTTCACCCACCCTACGGGTTTGTTGCTGCAGGGTTGACATTCTTTCCAATTACCCTTTTGGATTATAATTTAGTCCTAGTGTCCTAACGATTATAAGCAAGTGAACCAATATATTTTTAGCGAGATGTAAGAAAGCCTTTTGTTTTAGAAAATGCTTTCTATTAGCAGCAAACATTGTTTTAGCAAACAATTTTAATTTTGTCAATAACAATATTGAGGCGGTCAAGATTTGTTAGAAAAAATGTGAGTCTGTGGCCAATTTATTAAACCAAATAAAATACTATTAGATGTGCCAGTACAAAATCATGTGCCTTTGCAAACACATCGGCAATAGACAATTTAAATATATTGAAACTGCTGCCAGCACAAACACACAGCAACAAGCACGCAAACCATCGGCAATAGACAATTTTAATTTTATCAATAACAATATTGAGGTGGTCAAGAATTGTTAGAAAAAAAATGTGTGTGTGGCCAATTTACTTGATAAGGATCAAGTAGGGATCCTAGGGTTTTTGGGCCAATCTTTCATGGAGAACGATAGAACCAATAGATAATTTGATTGTTGAGCAGATTAGATCTACTCCACAAACATAAGAACAAATTCTCGCAAATCAGCAAGCGAAACAAACGATAATGGCGTCCTGACATGGGACCTTTTTCATGTCTATCCTTAACTCGAAAATTCAACACCCCTATTACAATGGACGGTGGCCAGCTTATATAGGTAAACCCTAAAACAAGAACTATTTGGATTGGACAGCCCAAACCGAGTTAAAATAACACAACTAAAAATAAAACTCTATGGCCCATGACATGGCCTGGATATAAAGCAATGTTTGTCCTGATAAATTAAACCTAAACCGGGTGATCAATTATTACGAGTCGCTCCTATTTGGACTTGCCGAAACACATTGGCGGCGTTCTAAAATTGGGCTTCACCTCATCCGTAGGAGGAATTGCAAAGAAGAAGGATCCAAACTTCAGAATATTAGGAGATGGTGAAATAACATGAGTAATAGATATCCTCCCCTCATCATTACTAAATCAAATAAAAATAATTTTATATGTGCCACTACAAAATCATGTCCCTTTGCAAACACAGCAAGCACAAACAGACAATAGTGAGCACGTAAACCATCGGCAACATCAAGTCCCCCTGCCCCTCCTGTTTCTCTTACTCTCTTCAATTCCCAGTGTTGTTGTGCTGTTGTCCACGTATTTCTCCGGATCAATACCATCTCGTCCATCACCAACAGGGCCCCCATTGTCCTCGCTCGACGCAGTATATAGCTGACACATTTCAACTGTGATACTCTTGTTCTAGAGGTGACTACGGCAGCCACAATCTTGAGGAAGTTGAAACAAATCAAAGGCAAATATCACATCATGATTCATAAAAATATATCCATAAATAAACAGGTCCATGAGGAGTTGGGAATTACCATCTCCAGTCCGAGGGAAGTTTACGTAATCAATTCAGTGAACCATCTTCAGTTAGATACAACTGGCATGCCAGTTCATCTAATCAAATCAGTAAAACATATTAAGTAGGGTACAATTGATAGCGTCAATAGATAGAAAAACACTGCAACGATAAACTCAAGCTGTATGTTGAGAATAAGAAGCAAAAATGTTGTCACGCAATGGGAACTTAGCAAATAAGATGGTGGGAAAACAAAATCCTTTTGACCTATGTGAGTAAGATGGTGGCCCTTCAACTTGAATATCTGCAAATTTCTGCAAAACAAACAGGAAATGATTCATCAACTGTACCAAAAGATCATCCAGATAGTTAGTAACTTTTTTTCGGCTGTTGCCTGATCCCGTCAGATCTCTTGTAATTATCACTCTGTCTTTTCACTTCTTAATTAATACAATGGAGGCCAAATCTTCCTCGTTTTCTGAATAAAAAATCACTCTTCAAAAGTATATCTTACATATAACGGTTGTGCAGTTCACAAATAATCGACAGTGGTTCTAGATGTACAGTTGTGCTGGAAAAAACACTGGGCCTTAAATAAATCCATTAATAACTATGGAAACACAAAGAAAGGTCATTGCTGAAAAGAAAGATAAAGAGCTTAAAACCATTTCTCCTATGAGTCTGACACATGTTGTGTGGTGTCAAAGTCCTTAACTCTGAAGAATAGATAAATAAGCAAGATAGTGCTACGCATCTTTGAATTTTAGGGTTTGTAGACCGGCTCAACTATGGTGAGGTATAAAACCTGTAGTGATTCCAACATCCCTCGAGCCAAATATGTCTCTACGATGAACAGTCAATGAATCATCACTAGTAAAAAACGGGCCTTTGGCCTGGACCATTTAGTCCCGGCCTGCCTATGGGCCGGGACTAAAGGCCCGGCCACGTCGCCCCAATTCTCAATGCCTCCCTCAAGGCTTTAGTCCCGGACCGTAAGGAGCCTTTAGTCCCGGTTCGTGTCCCAAACCGGGACTAAAGGGCTACGCGGCGGGCAGTGGTGGTGGCAACCGTTCGTATCCCCCTTTAGTTCCGGTTGGTGGCTCAACCTGGGACACTAAAGGCCTAACACGTGGCCTGCCGTGGTGGTGGCGACGGTTGGTATACCTCTTTAGTCCCGGTTGGTGGCTCAACCCGGGACTAAAAGCCCAAACGGTTTGCATCCCGCGTCGTTTCGGGCGATGAAAAGCACGAACCGAAGCGTACAGTCGCCATTTCTCTATTATTCTTCTCTCTCGCGTCGCCCTCTCTGTTCTTCTCCTCTGTTCTTCTCCTCTGTTCTTCCCTTCTCTTCTTCCACCATGCCAACTATCTTTCGTGAGGTGCTCGCACATGGCACGACCAAGCTCCGTGTCGTGTACACGAACCTGAGCAGGGAGGTGTCGTTTTTTCTTCAACAGTTGAAGGAACGATGGTTTGACCACGCAGCGGATCATGAGAAGTTCTTCGGGCTTGATCTGGAGTACACGGCCGATCAACGCGGTGTTGCCGTCATCCAACTATGCTTCGCACGCCATGTCTTGATCTTCCAATGGGCGAGGTAAGTTTTGAGGCTTTCTTTGATCCAAGATAATGACATTGTAAGTTTATTTGTTTCAATCATAGTTGGTTCCCTTCAAATAGTTGTAGTGAAACAATTTTGATTAGTTGAAGGGGAGCACAATCTAATTGGAATAGTGTTCCATAATCTGAAAAATCGTATTAGAATCAACTAGTGTTTAATATGTTCCATTGGAATCATAGTTGGTTCCCTTCAAGTAGTTGTACTGAAACAATTTTGATTAGTTGAAGGGGAGCACAATCTAATTGGAATAGTGTTCCATAATCTGAAAAATCGTATTAGAATCAACTAGTGTTTAATACGTTCCATTGGAATCATAGTTGGTTCCCTTCAAATAGTTGTAGTGAAACAATTTTGATTAGTTGAAGGGGAGCACAATCTGATTGGAATAGTGTTCCATAATCTGAAAAATCGTATTAGAATCAACTAGTGTTTAATATGTTCCATTGGAATCATAGTTGGTTCCCTTCAAATAGTTGTAGTGAAACAATTTTGATTAGTTGAAGGGGAACACAATCTGATTGGAATAGTGTTCCATAATCTGAAAAATCGTATTAGAATCAACTAGTGTTTAATATGTTCCATTGGAATCATAGTTGGTTCGCTTCAAATAGTTGTAGTGAAACAATTTTGATTAGTTGAAGGGAACACAATCTGATTGGTATAGTGTTCCATAATCTGGAAAATCTGATTGGTTCAATATGTTCCATTGAAATCATAGTTGTAGTGATACAATTTTATGCGGTGTTCTTTGATCCAAGGTTATGAAAATTGAATATAGCTAGTGATCTCTCTAGGTTCCATTGGATAGCAATATGATATGTCACAGTCATGAAAATTGCATATAGCTAGTGATCTCTCTAGGTTCCATTGGATAGCTATAGTGATCTCTCTAGGTTCCATTGCATATGTTCTATTTGAATCCTAAAGATAAGTTTCTCTTTAGTTGTAGTGAAACATGTTTCCTTATTGCAGCAGTATGTAACATTTGTTCCATTTTAATTTGTTTCTGTTGCAGGAGTGACAAGCATTGTCCAGAACTCATGGAGTTCCTTCGCAGCGGCATCACTTTTGCTTCCGTTGACATAAGGAACGACAAGCTGAAGATGAGGCACAGCTTCGGTATTGAGATACCAGCTGGTTGCCTCGTTGATCTCCAAACGATATTCAGGCTTCGACATGACAGGACTTCGATAGCTCATATGGCAGTTGCCTTGATCGACGAGTCATATGGTGATATGAAGACCAGTTTCCCAAAGTATCAGCACAAACTTTGGGAGAAGGGCCCACTTGATGATATCAACATTGAGTATGCAGCAAAAGATGCATACGTTTCATACGAGTTGTACCGCAAGATTCGAGTCGTCAACTATGGCCAGCGTCACCTCGAGGAACGTGGACATTCTGATTTAGATGATTCAGACGAGTAGTGTTCTGAACGTCGAACACTTGTATATATATCTATGGTAGCTATTATTATGTACTGTTTGGACTAGTATCATGTACTTCTTGGACCAATTTATATATGTCTAGTTTCTATTTGTAGTGCTTTTCAATTTCAGTGCCAACTTTCAACATTTTTAGAGTTCATTTGTAGTGCTTTTCAATTTCACGGTCAACTAGCTCAAAAAAAAATAAGTAAATGCATGAAATATACCAAATGAAGTCAGAAATTGTTGAAATTTTGTGATGTGCCTTTGAATAGTGCATTTTGAACACACAAAAAGTATGTAGTTCAAATAAGTTCAAAAAAATGAAATCCCTTTGTAAGAGATGAGTTCTCGTTCGAAACCCTGCTACTTCGAGAGAGATTGTCAGTTTTGTACACGAACTGCATCCAGTTTTTGTCGTAGCCCTCTCAACTTTTTAACACATGCTATGTGGGTGAAATGATGATAGCATGCCAACTTTTAACATTTTCAGAGTTCATTTTAGTGCTTTTCAATTTCAGGGTCAACTAGCTGAAAATAAATAAGTAAATGCACGAAATATACCAAATGAAGTCAAAAAAATTTGAAATTTTGTGATGTGCCTTTGAATGGTGCATTTTGAACACACAAAAAGTATGGAGTTCAAATAAGTTCAAAAAAATGAAATCCCTTTGCAAGAGATGAGTTCTCGTTCGAAACCCTGCTACTTCGAGAGAGATTGTAAGTTTTGTACACGAACTGCATCCAGTTTTTGTCGTAGCCCTCTCAACTTTTTAACACATGCTATGTGGGTGAAATGATGATAGCATGCCAACTTTAAACATTTCCAGAGTTCATTTGTAGTGCTTTTCAATTTCAGGGTCAACTAGCTCAAAACAAATAAGTAAATGCACGAAATATATACCAAATGAAGTCAGAAATTGTTGAAATTTTGTGATGTGCCTTTGAATGGTGCATTTTGAACACACAAAAAGTATGAAGTTCAAATAAGTTCAAAAAAAATGAAATCCCTTTGTAAGAGATGAGTTCTTGTTCGAAACCCTGCTACTTCGAGAGAGATTGTCAGTTTTGTACACGAACTGCATCCAGTTTTTGTCGTAGCCCTCTCAACTTTTTAACACATGCTATGTGGGTGAAATGATGATAGCATGCCAACTTTTAACATTTTCAGAGTTCATTTTAGTGCTTTTCAATTTCAGGGTCAACTAGCTCAAAAAAAAGAAGTAAATGCACGAAATATACCAAATGAAGTCAGAAATTGTTGAAATTTTGTGATGTGCTTTTGAATGGTGCATTTTTAACACACAAAAATTATGGAGTTCAAATAAGTTAAAAAAATGAAATCCCTTTGTAAGAGATGAGTTCTCGTTCGAAACCCTGCTACTTCGAGAGAGATTGTCAGTTTTGTACACGAACTGCATCCAGTTTTTGTCGTAGCCCTCTCAACTTTTTAACACATGCTATGTGGGTGAAATGATGATAGCATGCCAACTTTCAACATTTTCAGAGTTCATTTGTAGTGCTTTTCAATTTCAGGGTCAACTAGCTCAAAAAAAAAATAAGTAAATGCACGAAATATATACCAAATGAAGTCAGAAATTGTTGAAATTTTGTGATGTTCCTTTGAATGGTGCATTTTGAACACACAAAAAGTATGGAGTTCAAATAAGTTCAAAAAAATGAAATCCCTTTGTAAGAGATGAGTTCTCGTTCGAAACCTGGCTACTTCGAGAGAGATTGTCAGTTTTGTACACGAACTGCATCCAGTTTTTGTCGTAGCCCTCTCAACTTTTTAACACATGCTATGTGGGTGAAATGATGATAGCATGCCAACTTTCAACATTTTCAGAGTTCATTTGTAGTGCTTTTCAATTTCAGGGTCAACTAGCTCAAAAAAAAAGTAAATGCACGAAATATACCAAATGAAGTCAAAAATTGTTGAAATTTTGTGATGTGCCTTTGAATGGTGCATTTTGAATACACACAAAGTATGGAGTTCAAATAAGTTCAAAAAATGAAATCCCTTTGTAAGAGATGAGTTCTCGTTCGAAACCGTGCTACTTCGAGAGAGATTGTCAGTTTTGTACACGAACTGCATCCAGTTTTTGTCGTAGCCCTCTCAACTTTTTAACACATGCTATGTGGGTGAAATGATCATAGCATGCCAACTTTCAACATTTTCAGAGTTCATTTGTAGTGCTTTTCAATTTCAGGGTCAACTAGCTCAAAAAAAAAAGTAAATGCACGAAATATACCAAATGAAGTCAGAAATTGTTGAAATTTTGTGATGTGCTTTTGAATGGTGCATTTTTAACACACAAAAATTATGGAGTTCAAATAAGTTAAAAAAAATGAAATCCCTTTGTAAGAGATGAGTTCTCGTTCGAAACCCTGCTACTTCGAGAGAGATTGTCAGTTTTGTACACGAACTGCATCCAGTTTTTGTCGTAGCCCTCTCAACTTTTTAACACATGCTATGTGGGTGAAATGATGATAGCATGCCAACTTTTAACATTTTCAGAGTTCATTTTAGTGCTTTTCAATTTCAGGGTCAACTAGCTCAAAAAAAATAAGTAAATGCACGAAATATATACCAAATGAAGTCAGAAATTGTTGAAATTTTGTGATGTGCCTTTGAATGGTGCATTTTGAACACACAAAAAGTATGAAGTTCAAATAAGTTCAAAAAAAATGAAATCCCTTTGTAAGAGATGAGTTCTTGTTCGAAACCCTGCTACTTCGAGAGAGATTGTCAGTTTTGTACACGAACTGCATCCAGTTTTTGTCATAGCCCTCTCAACTTTTTAACACATGCTATGTGGGTGAAATGATGATAGCATGCCAACTTTCAACATTTTCAGAGTTCATTTGTAGTGCTTTTCAATTTCAGGGTCAACTAGCTCAAAAAAAATAAGTAAATGCACGAAATATACCAAATGAAGTCAAAATAACAAAATAGATAATAGTTTGGATAGTCAAAATTATTAATTATGAAAATAAAAAATATTTTTGCATTATTTATTCAATTTGAAACACTTTTCATTATCATAGTTTTGTCAAATTCTCAAATATGCAAAAAGAATTTTTAATAAACATAGTTTTTAATTGAAAATAACAAAATAGATAATAGTTTGGATAGTCAAAATTATTAATTATGAAAATAAAAAATAGTTTTGCATTATTTATTCAATTTGAAACACTTTTCATTATCATAGTTTTGTCAAATTCTCAAATATGCAAAAATAATTTTTAATAAACATAGTTTTTAATTGAAAATAAAAAAAATAGATCATAGTTTGGATAGTCAAAATTATTAATTATGAAAATAGAAAATAGTTTTGCATTATTTATTCAATTTGAAACACTTTTCATTATCATAGTTTTGTCAAATTCTCAAATATGCAAAAAGAATTTTTAATAAACATAGTTTTTAATTGAAAATAACAAAATAGATAATAGTTTGGATAGTCAAAATTATTAATTATGAAAACAGAAAATAGTTTTGAATTATTTATTCAATTTCAAACACTTTTCATTATCATAGTTTTGTCAAATTCTCAAATATGCAAAAAGAATTTTTAATAAACATAGTTTTTAATTGAAAATAACAAAATAAGTTAATAGTTTGGATAGTCAAAATGATTAATTTTGAAAATAGAAAAAAATTGAAACTATATGAGAAATCATGGACAAAATTCGACCTGAATTCACTTTGAATTCAGATTGAATTTTATCCACAATTTCGAATATAGTTTCAATTTTCAGTAAGTTTAGGCCTGTAAGCCTACTTTAGAGAGGTGCTCGATGGACAAGCTGCGACGGGGCTTATAAACAAGTGTTAGTTCCCCTCGCTGGGCGAGGTGGGACTAAACTTATCGTGCAGCTGAGGAGGGGCTTTAGTCCGAGGTGGAGCCACGACCCGGGACTAAAGGCCCCCTTTATTCCCGGTTGGAGCCACGCCCCGGGACTAAAGACCCCCTGCTTCCTGCCTCCTGGTCTGCCCGAAAAGAGGCCTTTAGTCCCGGGTCGTGGCTCCACCAGGGACTAAAGGGGGTCTTTAGTCCCGGGTCGTGGCTCCACCCGGGACTAAAGGTGGTCTTTAGCCACGCACCGGGACTATAGATCCACCTATATAAGCGAGACTTCGAAAATTTCCAACCCAATTCGTCCATTTCTCTTCTTCTTCCTCTCGTTCTCCTGCGCGGCGCGGCACAACGACGAACTAACCGACGCCGTCAGGCTGCCCGCCGTCCTGCTCGTCGCCGCCTGCCGTCCTCCTCACCGTCGACCGTCCTCCTCGCCGTCGCGCCGTCCTCCTCGCCGTCGCGCCGTCCTCCTCGCCGCCGCGCCGTCCTCCTCGCCGCGCGCCGTCGACACCTCCGGCCGGTAAGCCCCCCGCCCCCTCCTCCCCAACACTCCGGCCAGTATATATAGAAGAAAGGAAGAAAAAGGAGAAGAAAAGAAGAAAAAGAAAAAGATTTTTTTTGTCATTTAATTCCTATTATTATTAGGTTTGTGCTAGATTATTAGGGTTAGTAATATTTAGAATTAGGTTAGGGTTACAAGAAGAAGAAATATGAACAAAAATAAGAAAATAAGAATAGGAAAAATGAAAATAAGAAGAGGAGGAGAAGAAAAGAAGAAAAAGTGTATACTGTATAGTGTATATGCTTAAGTGTATAGTGTATATAGTGTATAGTGTATAAGGAGAGGAGGAATTTTGCTATAGTGTATATAGTGTATAGTGTATAAGAAAAGAAGAAAAGAAGAGGAGGAGAAGAGAAGAAAAGAAGAGGAGGAGAAGAAAAATGAAAATAAGAAGAGGAGGAATTTTGCTATTGTATAGTGTATATGCTTAAGTGTTAATAGTGTTTCTTAGATTATTGCTTAATTTTGCTATTGTATATGCTTAAGTGTTAATAGTTTAATTTTGCTATTGTATATGCTTAAGTGTTAATAGTTTATTTTTAGCAAGAAAATTAATAGAACTAGTTTATTTTTTTAGTTCATTTTACGATGCCTATCCCGCATCCTCGTCGTCGACTCGGCGGAGGACACCTGCTTGATTAGAGGGGCCCTATTCGGGACTGGGCTCCGCCCGGCTGGTATTGGGAGGTGCTACCTTTCGGGGGGCGTAGGTTGGTGAGGAGCCAGCCCGTCGTTGACCCGATCCTTGTTTGGTGGCGGTCGCGTGGGCCAGTGAGGGTGTCGAGGGTTCTGGACTCCGCGGAGGTGGTACGTCACCGTGTCAGCGAGGAGGATGAGCACGTCCGTTGCTACATGGTTGCGTTGGAGGGCAGGTTCGAGCATACCTGACAGGTTCTTCGGGGATCTCACTGGAGCTATGATCCTATGATGGTTCCTTCTCTTTGGGTGTCCACCGCCCGCGCCGGTACCCGTCGGGCGCTACGGTTCTAGATGTATTAGTGATTCTATATGTATGATAGTATTCGACGATGTACGGACAAAAGTGATGATGTATTAGCTTATAATTGAATGCATGCTAATTTGAATACTACTTTATTTTATAATTTGGTTTTGCTTATTGAATGCTCAAATTGGAAAAGTACTCCTACTTTGAATACTATGGAGAAATCTAGGAGTCTCAAATTGGAAAAGTACTCCTACTTTGGTTTTTGGTACAAAGGTTAAGAGAATCCGTATTTTGCAGAACTATGGATCCACATATCAGGAACCTCGAAGAGGAAGAACTTCTGGAAGATATAATCAAAGACGGCCCCGACGTTGAACCAGCTGAATCTCCGTCGTTATATCTAAACCAGGACGTTGGAATGGAGGTCGAGCGACACGAAGATGAAGCCGATGGGGCAGGAGATAGGTTCAATGACGGAGAAGGTGATAGCTCCACTGATGGAGAAGCCGGTGAAGAGGAGAAGTCCGGCGAGGTATACATATGAAGTTCGACAATCACTTGTAATATGTGAAAAATATTGGAGATAGCTCTATATTGTATACATATACATTCATTTGACGAATGTTTCTCCCTCTTAGGCCTCCACATCGAGCAAAACTACGAAACGAGGCCCGACTAGAAAGTTGGATGCACGGACGCATTACACATTTGAGGTGATATTTCCTACGGGCGAACCGAAGCTTCCTAAGAATGCTGCTGACACATTCAAGAAGCAATGTGGAGTTCTCGTTAGGGATCACGTCCCGATCAGCGTTTGGGAGTGGAACAAGCGCAAAGGGGCATCCGATAGTGACTATGTCGCCGAAAGGTACAAAGATAATCTTTGGAATGATCTCATGTCACATTTCAACCTGCCAGAATGTGAGAATGAATACACCGCAGACAAACTGAGGGCCAAAGTCAAGCAGTGGACTCTAAAGAAGATGACCGAACTGTTCCGTAGCTGGAAGAAGAAGCTATGGAAAAATTATCTGAAGACACAGAAAGTGCCAGTATTCGAGGGGTATCTAGCCAAGCAGGCGAATCACTGGAAGGCATTTCAAGAGTACAAGGAGTCAGAAGATGCCCAGGCATTATCAGAAAAGAACAAGATAAATGCCGACAAGAAGAAATATCACCACAAGCTGGGGCCAGGGGGTTATGAGACTGCCATCCCAAAGTGGGATAAGAAAGAGCAAGATCTGATAGATAAAGGCGTCGTACCTGAACCACTCCGTGATGAGTGGGAATTGAGAGCAAGAAATTGGTTACTTGCGCATGGTGGGTCGTACGATGAAACAACAGGGGACCTCATCTGCAATGACAATCTTAGGATACCCATGGAGAATTGGAAAAGGATAGTGAAAGAAATTAAGGAGGGACAAAGAAAGTTCACTGCAGATAGAGATAAAGATTTGCTCACACTGGTCCTCGGCAATGACGAACATGGAGGACGAACGCGAGGCTTCGGTCCTTCTTACCCGTGGTGGCTTGGGTTTGCCAGAGACCAAGACACTTACAGAAGCCGAGAGAGAGCAAAGAAGCGGCAGCAGTATGAGGAGAATGACAAGTTCAACCAGTTGCTTGCGAGGATTAACGAGCAACAGAAGCAGATTGATGAGCTTAGAGGAGTACCGCGCCAGGAAGATCCTGCAGTTGATATTACCGGCGCCCATCTAAGCGGAAAAGCAGCGTGGCTGAATCTGAGGCCCCGCCCGACGATGAACGAAGAATGATAGAGGGCGGTCCCGGCTACCCCGTGGATGGAATCAAGGAGTCAACATCATGTGAACTCCATCAGAAATTCAAGAACATATCCATGAAGGTGGCCGTCGGACAAGCTTTACCTTCTGGCCCTGATGCACGCTGGCATGGCCGTGAGATTCTAGCTGGCTTTGCTAAAGTCGGGGTGGATGAAATCATGACGGGGTTTAATGATATGGAGCTCGACATAGCTGGACCCGAAGATGAGAGGACACTCGGAGAAGTACTGGGTGGAGTCATCCTATGGGACAAGAACTACATCAAGCTTCCAGGCTCGGCCCCAAGGACAACACCGCCTCCGAGTCGTCGCAGGTCACCTACACCTCCATTACCTCCAAGCCCTCCACATGACATCGGCCAGCACAACACGAGTCCATCTCGATCACCGCCGTCGGACTTGGGTCGTCCGTCTCCGCCGCCGCCCGCACATGATACTAAGCGGAAGCGTGCTAGCAAGAACGCTTCGTCGATGATTTCTAAGGGACGGAGCTCCCCAAAACGCAAACTGTCGCCCCTCCCAAAGGTACCTCATGCTAATCTTCCTATCAAACCTTATGATCGTACCCCGAGGAAAACGCCAGGATAGCAAAGGAACAGCATGATGCGCAGATGAAAAGGAAGGAACCCGAGCCCCGCCCGAAATACACCGAGAAGAACATAGCATGGGCAAAAGACTTCATAACCACTCCATCACAGTATGACTTACACTATAAGCCTGATGAGTATACACGCACATTGCAGAAGGAAGTGAAAAAGACCAGGTCACATGCAAGTGCAAGTGGGAGCAAATCAAGTTCAACTACAAGCAAGAAAAAATCAGACGTTCCTCAGCTTGGACAACAGGCCAAACAGTCGATCCCACCCCTCAAGGTGTTAACTGAGAATGTTCCCCCTCCGGTGCAGGGGCAAGCTTTTGAAAAAGCAAAGGAGTTGGCGGATGAATGTGGTATCTCGGTTGAAGATTTGCTGGCTTCCCAAGACGACAGGATACCCAAGGCTGTGGTAGCCCCTAAGCCACAGTTTGTCATGGGAGAGCCTTTGGTCAGCAAAGATAATCTCCCAACAAATATGCGTTACTTGCATAAATGGTACTTAAGTGAATCAAAGAATGGGAGAACGATGATCGTGCTGAGTGTCCCACAGGAGTACTACGGCCGCTCCGAAGAAATCCATATCGACTTTGATGAACTCTTCCAGATGTACAATGGCGACGCCCTCGACAAATCGCTTATGAGTTGCTATTGTCTGTAAGTTTTTCAATTAGTTGTCTACATATAACTTGTTTAGTTATTTCAATTCATTGTCTATATATAATTTGTACTCTGTTATGCAGAATGAAGATTCTGGAGTGTAAAAGTAAGAGCATCCTAAATATTGGGTTTATAGATCCAGATAAAATACATATAGCGACCCTAACTAATTATCCCAAGGAGACGGAGGAAAACCTTCTAAGGTTTCTAAGAGATCAAAATTTCTGTGACCACATACTGTTTCCATACAACTTCAGGTGAGGGTCTTTACTCTGTTGTGTCCATTCACTTATAAGTGTAATTGATAAGTTACTCACACACACACACACAGATATACACACACACACACACACACATACTTATATATATATACACACACACACATACTTATATATATATACACACACACACACACACACACACACACACACACACACATGTGCAGCTTTCATTGGATTCTGTTGGACATTCAAATTGAGAAGGGAAGAGTTGATGCCTTCGACCCATTATCGAGACCCTTGGAACAGTTCCAAAGCCTGCAGGACATGCTCCAAGGGTAATTTTAATCATTCTTGCGCTCTATCGGTCTCTTTCGATGATTTTCTGATATATCAATTAATGAAAAATTTAGCAAATCATTATCCTTGTCGGGCAGGGTTTGGAATCGGTTCAAGTGCGTGACTCCCGGTAACTTTCCTGAGAAGCTGACCTTTAGAGCGGCTCAGGTAAGTAGTAGTATGATATACTTCTATTAATTTTCAATACATTTATGATGCTAGATTATTATTTTGGTTATATATATTCTATTCTCGTAAAGTGCGACCAGCAGCCACGGGGAACGCATCTATGCGGATACTATGCTTGCGAGACCATTCGCACGTTTACCTCCGAGTTCAAGGATCACACATTCAACGTAAGAAACGAACATTCACACCTCTATTTTTACCCGTCATTCTTTGTTATCATGATTGATATTCATCTTCATCTCCTCTTCTTATATAGCACACGGCCATGAGGACGAAGGTCCTACCAGAGCAACGCGCGATTGCTGTTGGAGAGGAGCTTGCGGGATTTCTGAGGACGGAAGCTATAGAAGAGAAAGGACGATTTAGTGTAGCTAAGGGTCATTACTGATGTTCGTCCATGTAATCGAATAGACGGGCTCTAGTCCCGATAATTCAAATCTCCATATAATTGTATATATATGATTGCTTGTAAGATAAGTTAATCTTATATATATATATATATGCATCATAATTATTTCTATTTTAAATTATATGAAAACTAATTCCCGAACACCAAACGAGGCATCACGTTAATCTACTGAACACCTAAACCCTAAAACCCTAAAACCCAAAAATAATTTCATTCAAAAAAAAACCCCAAAAACCAGCAAAATCTGGAAATCTTTAGTCCCGGACCGTGTAACGAACCGGGACTAAAGGGCCTGCCCTGGGGCGCTACGAGGCGCCCACGTGGAGCACCTTTAGTCCCGGCGTGTAAGAGGGCCGGGACGAAAAGGTTAGGCCTTTAGTCCCGGCTGGTGAACCGAGACTAAAGCCCCTTACGGGCCGGGGCTATAGGCCTTGTCCCCACTAGTGTATAATTCCTGTTTCTTCGCAAAACTTTCCAAAATCCAAAGTTAGATGGGAAATAATATGGAGAACGCTACGTGTCCGCCCGTCCATTCTAAAAATTATTCATCGGATGCCCGAGCTGATAGCCGTTCGATCTAGGGTCCGCATCTCGCGTGCTTAGTCGTTATTTTTCATAACAAATGATATGTTGCAAAAACTAGACACTCTTCCCCGGCTCCGACGGAGTTGTGCCCCGTGTGGCGTCGTCGCCAGCCCATCGCAAAATCAGCCCACCACTAGCGTGTAGGAGCTAAGCTCCCGTTTTTGAGCAGATCGCATCGGGAAGCCTGGATTAATTTTTGAAACATCATTCATGTTTCGCTCTGAAAAATAACGAAACCTGGGTTTCGCTGTGTGTTGGAGTTTCCTCTTCGACTGGTCTACACCTAGCGTCACCTTGCAACGACCGTGTCGCAGAAACAATGGCCATGTTGTACAAATAATTCCTGAAATAACAATAGCCTTGCAGAAACAAGGTTCATGTTGCAGAAGCAATTTTTGAAACAATGGTTGGCGGATCGCCGTCAGATCTCGCAATCTACCGGTCGCGTGTGGTCCTCTATTTTTACAACAAAAATCATGTTGTGAAAACCTTTGTAACATAGATCTTGCAGCAGAAATTTTTGCAACACAGATCATGTTACAAATTTTTTTTACAGTAGAGATCATGTTGCTGAAAAGAGGAGCAGAGAGCCAAGCGGTGGAGAAGAACAAATCGGCTGAGCGATGCTAAAAAAGTAGAGTGGTGCATCGGCCCATAGAGGACACGTGTCAAGCGCTAGTGGTGGCGGATGCCCCAGGCTGAATCCGCTGGCAGTGCTAGACTTTCCCAAATAATATGGGAAAAACTTCCGAACAGCCGCTTGATCCAGCGCTCCATCCACCACCTTCTACGTGCGCCATGTGCCCCATGCATCCTTATCTCCTCGAGGAAAGAGAGCATGACCACATGTCTTCTCTAAGCCCATCGTCTCCTACCTCTCGATCTGCGTTATGGATGTGCATCCCCTCAAATCACACCAAATCGACTGGATGTGTCGCAGGCGTTGCGAGGTGCGTTGATGTATGGCTCGCCGATGCTACGACGGGCACCACTATTGTTGTAAGCCAGCACAGATCCGCCATGACTGTCGGCCACCGCACGACCATTGGCTGCAGCGGAGCGCTCGAGCATGGCATGGCCAGACGACCTCCTCCATGCATTTTGTTTCTGCAACATTACCTCTTTTGCAAACGTCAACAACGAACAATGGCGGTGCTGCTGTGACATGTGTCGGCAATGGCGGGCAACGTTTCTGAAGCATCATCTTCATTGTAATTTTTTTCTACATCACTAATGTTGCAAAAAATTCTTCCGCAACAATACCTATGTTGCAAAAAGGCAAAGAAAAAAACTGCAACCAGACCTATGTTGCAAAAGTTTTTTGAAATATGACTTGTTGCAAAAGTTTCTTCCGCAACGGTACCTATGTTGCGAAAAGACGAAAACATTGTTTGTATAACTCGACCGTTGTTTCAGGAATTAATGGGTCCAAAATTATTTTTGCAACAAAGCGATTGTTTCTGCAACTTGACCGTTGTTTTGGAATTATTGGATCCGGGGAAGCAACCAAGCCACGTAGATAGGAC
The DNA here is from genome assembly GCF_904849725.1 of Hordeum vulgare subsp. vulgare. Lineage (NCBI taxonomy): Eukaryota > Viridiplantae > Streptophyta > Magnoliopsida > Poales > Poaceae > Hordeum > Hordeum vulgare. Next base: position 584,304,803 of record NC_058520.1, on the reverse strand, counting down.
GGCTGCGTGCGTACATCGAAGGGGCGTCGAGGTGGCGGATGTTTTCTACGGATCAATGGGTGGACGCGTAGCAGTCCCCAAATAATATGGTATAATGTTTCTGCATCTTGACTGTTGTTTTGGGAATTATTGGATCCGGGGAGGCGACCAAGCCGCGTAGATAGGACGGATGCGTGCGTACATCGAAGGGGCGTCGAGATGGCGGATGTTTCCTGCGGATCAATCGGTGGACGCGTAGCAGTCCCCAAATAATATGGTATAATTCTAATCAATAGCATATAATCCGTCTTTTTTGGTACCAAGGTCGATCCGTGTTGCAAATAAACACCTCATCAAAATCGGATTAAGGAGAAAAGAAACTATCAATAACCATACATGCATGCTTCGAGAAAACACCGGATGCAGAAAAGGAAGTTAATGTTCATGTTATGTCGAGAGAGAAACACAATGGGAGAGAGTACATAAATGCCAGGCTATGTTAAAACAAAGGACATGGATCTATTAGGGTCTTGTATCATTTTCTTTGCGAGGAAAACTTTCAATCTATTTATCAACTGTCAAGATAGTACAAAAAACATGAGAAGTAGAAAAAAACATCCAGGTCCATAAACCACCTAGCGATGACTATAAACACTGAAGCGAGCCGAAGACGCGTCACCGTCATTGCCCCTCCATCATTCGGGAAGTCGTCCTGCTAAGCCCCAATAGGACCAGCGCACCAGAATAGCAACCGCCGCCAATGAAGAGAAAAGTAGATCAAAAGTATCCAACTTGTACACACAGGAACACACACGAACAAAGACAGTATCCGTATGAATCCACTAAAGACAAACGTCGGTCGAATTCCATAAGATCCGTCGGAGACAAACCTCCACACACCCTCCGACGATGATACGAATATCATCGAAACGAGGGCTAAACGGAAAGAACCTTATTCCATCTAGAGAGAGCCGCCTCCGCCTTGCATCTGTGAGTAAGACACAAAACCTCGATCTCGGCAGATTTCATCTCACGCAAGGCCAAACGTGGAAAGATCCGCCCGAAGACCTGGTCAATGAGACTAGGAGTAGATGCCTCCCCCGCCTCCAGGAGAGCGACACAGGGCAGCACGCGGCCGGAGACGCCATCAATGAAGGCCGGAGGGGCTGTGTGAGCCGCGGTGGTTGGGGTCGCTGGGGAGGTGGAAGCGGCGATTCCACCCGAGCGAGAACCATGGAGACCGCGTGGGCAAAGGCATCGATGGCTGGATCTCCCGGAAGCGGCAGCGGTGTCTCCTATGTAAAGCTAACCGTATCAATTGATTCGTGTACCATTTACAGCTTGAGTCATTATGATTGAGTTAGGGTCGGGCGTGTCGTATTGTCTCCTCTTGTTGCCAACGCACGGTTATTTTTTTCTATTTTATTAGCCCAGTTTGATCCTAGGGTTAGAGTTAGAGTGGGTTAGATTTGAGCCATCTAACCCTCAAAGATCCAAACAGGTGGGTTAGAGTTGGTTAGATGCATCTAACCCATTCAAAAACTCTAACCTATCCAAGAGTTGCTTTTTCGGGTTAGAGTAGGTGGGGTCCAAGGAAAGAGAGAGGTCTAAAGTAGCCAAATAATTGAGAAAGAGCATTTATTGTCCATCTAACCCTTCCATCCAAACACCTTTAAAGTTAGAGTTAGTTCAGGTTAGTTTAAGGGTTAGAATCTAACTCTAACTCTAACCAGGTTAAAGTATCCAAACAGAGCCATTATAATGGTGCTAACTTCGAGTTGACTTGAGGTTAGTATCCGCATGATTCCTTCAATACGTGATCGCTATCATCCTATGCTCGTTTGCACTGATTTTTTTCTTCTCTTAAAAAGAGTAGTGAATCACTAGTGGCTTTTTCTAGTTTTTTGCTACATAATATGATAAGAAAATATAAGTGCTTGAAAAAGGATTCGAACCCACGTCTATGGGATAGCTATTGAGCCTAATAACCAACTAAGCCATCTTTTGTTGATGTCTATTATAGATAAGCAATGTTATTTGAAACTTTCTTATTTCTATCATATCGAAAAAATAAAAAATATTGGCTTGGTAACTTTAGCATGACGAGCGTAATAAATATAGTATGAGCAACATGATAATTATACCTTAATAAGGCTGGTAACTACGGTACGAGAAGGTTAAAGCATAAGACAGTATGGTAATTTAACACAAAAATTACCGGTCAAATGTTTCAAAACCCTTTTTCCCTTGGATGAAAGAAATGATGGTGTTTAAACGTAAGATATTAGGTCTGTGATGCATAAAATTGTCATAAATTTAAATGAAACTTATTGTAGGAGTAATGTTTTAATGTTTTTTCCTCAAAGTCAAAGTTAACATGGTGACTGAACGTAAGTTATGAGGTCCTCGGTGACTAAATGACCACGCTATTTACACAGAAGTTTTCGGAACATGTTTCAGTAACGTTTTCCCCATGGATAAAAAGTTATCAACGTGTTATATGTAAGTTATTAGGTGACTGGTGTGTAAATTACCATGCTATTTACACTAGGTTATCACGGGATATTTCTAGAACTTTTTGCCCAAAGTGAAAAGTTATCAGTGTGTTTATATGCAAGTTATCAGGTTAGTTGTGCGTAAGTTATCATCTTAATTACACCGAAGTTGTCGGGGTATGTTTCAATAACTTTTTCACCTCGGATAATCAAAAAAGTAATATTTTATTTGAACTTGTGAGGAGCCATGTAGTAGGTGAGTTGGCTACCGTGTTAAGATCTCAATATTGAATTCTTGACTTTAATTCTCAGCTTTAGCATGATTTTTAGGCTATAAAACTACAAGTATGAAAACTGCTAACATCAAGATTTGTTCCAACATCTTTTTTTCCCAAAAATTATCAGATATGCTATGTGTGAGTTATCAAGCTATTCACACAAAAATGAACCAAGGGTATTTCATCAAGGCACCTCCTTCCACCCGGTCGTCAAATTTACCAAGACCGAGGTACATAAGTTGTCAGTGATGTGTGAGTTACCGTGATATTACATCAAAATTATCGTGGTATATTTCATCACCTCTCTTCGTCAAAGTTACCAGGATGGGGCTGCATAAGTTATCGGATCACCGATGTATGAGTTAGCATGCTATTCACACCAAAGTTATCGGACTCAACCAACAAATATGCCGACGATCCTTATCATCTCCCCACCAAAAGTCTTTGGTCATATGCATGAGCTCCTCACAAAGTGTTGATGAAAACTTAAACACACTCATTGCAAAGGTGGGGATCACATGAGCCACATATTTTGTTAGCGTCTCCCCCAAATTGTGCATTGAAATAAAAGATTATATAATTAATGCAAAGATGTTTGATATTTGTTTTAGAAAGAATGTCGATTCATGAAAAATGATATTATAAATTATTTGTATGATTCATGAATTAGGTGTTGTGCACTCTATCTCATCGTGTTTATTGCCATGTGTGATGGTCCAAACATGTGTTGTACGTGTCCGCTTATTGTTATTTTTAGAAAAGCCCGCTTATTAGTAAGAAAGTAAGCAGGAACACCTAACATTACATGGGCCAGGCCCAACAAATCTGGGGAGATGATGACGTGAGCGTTTCACATGTATTCACCGTGTAAGAATAAAATCCTCGCGTAGGTCGTGAAAACGAATCCGTTCCTGCATCGTGATCGCGATCGCATCGCCCCTCTTGATGCCGACGTAGACGATGGCCGGCGGCATTGACCGCCTATCAAACCTCCCCGACGAGCTCCTCCTGCATGCCCTCCACTTCGTCCAAGGCAAGCAGGCCGCGACCACGACCGCGCTCTCGCATCGATGGTTTTCGGTTTAGGCTTTTTATTTTTTGGCACACTGTTTAGGCTTTTTAGATTGGTTTTTCCCTTTTTTTCATATTCCCGGTTTTCTAAAGGTCTTTCCTATCTTATAAAAAAACAGAATTTGTTTTTGCGAAAAACGTGTTTTTTAGAGTGCGGTTTTGCTTTTTCAAGAGACACGATTTTGTTTTTGAGAGATGCATGAATTTGCTTTCACGAGAGACACACATATAATGTGTCATTTGTCACTATCCGAGAAGGTGGGAGTGGACTTCGAAAGGTGACAATCTTAATTAATAATTTCGTGCTTTGTTTTTTTTAGTACTTTGGTTATCAAACAGAGCTTAAATGGGCCTGGCCCAATGACTCTCGCCAGGGGTGGATTCGTGAACTAGGAGGTGTCAAAAAACGAAAGGTGTCCTGGTTCCCTGAAAGAACAAATCCGTTCCTAAAAAAAAGGCAGAACACGCATCTGGATCGCGATCGCATCGCCGCTCTTGCCGCCGACGTAGACGATGACCGGCGCGGTTGACCGCCTGTCCGACCTCCCCGACGAGCTCCTCCTGCGCATCCTCCACTTCGTCCCACGCAAGCAGGCCGCCGCCACGACCGCGCTCTCGCGGCGATGGCGCTCGCCAGCGCCGCTCTGGCGGTCCTCAGGCGCCGTAAACCTAGAGACGCACGTCGATGACTGGGGCTACTGCACCTACATATTCAACGATAAGAGCGGAGAATCGGACGACCGCCTTTTCTTGTCCCGGCGCGACGCCTTCGCGTCCGCGGCCGGGGCGGCGTTCGACGCCGCCGACGTCCCCGTCACGAGGCTCACGCTTCGTGTCACTGGTCACACCTGCATCGACTTGTTCCTGAACGGTCACTGGGATGCGGAGTTGCGGTCTCCGTGGTCGCAGCACCATGGCGTGCTCGCCAGGCTGCTCTACCACCGGGCGGCGCGCCGCGTGGAGGAGCTCCGGCTCGACGCATATTCTGCCTACTCGGACGACCAGACCAGTCTCAGCTCCCACGGCCTCTACGTGTTCGACCTAGGCTCCGTGCAGTCGGAGAACCTGCGCGTGCTGGACCTCACCAGCTGCTGTGAGCTCGTTCCGCCGGCCTCCGCAGTCGTGCTCCCGCGCCTATCGTCGCTGCGGCTGCACCATGGCACCGTCCGGCTCGACGCCGTCCAGAGCCTCATCTACGCCGCGCCTGCGCTTGTCGCCGTCCACTTTGAGTCCGTTACCATCTCACCACCAACAAATGGTGTGCCGGACTATGGTTTTCCCAATCAGACCATCCGCTATCTACCGCCCGCAAAAGCCCTGCTTCGTCTCCCTACGGTCACCATGCTCGTCCTGGATAGGTGCAACTGGAAGGAAAAGGATTGCGCGCGACGATACTACATAGCGGACAAGGCCGGCGTTGTCCCCGTGGAGATGGACGCGCCGAGGCTACGCCGCTTCAGATATAAGGGGCATCTCCGGCCGCTCTCGCTGAGCCCGCTGCCGCCGGGCTTGGCACATGCCGACCTGCATTTTGTCCCGCGCGCCCGCGATGATAGAGTGAACAAAATACTGCCCCGGCACAAGGAAACCAACGAGGATCCATGCCAAGGCGAGGCCAACCTCAAGACCTTTTGGCGATTCCTTCACAGCTTCACGGGCGTCAAGGAGCTGAAGCTAAACGTAAACCATCTCGAGGACATGGCTGTGCTCAGCGAGGCAAGGAGGGTCGAGCTCCTACCCTCATTCTCCGTCCTCGAGTGCCTTGAGCTGCACAGGCCGAAAGGTAAGACGGTGACAGTGCCGATCGCAGACCTGCTCCGCTGCTGCCCCACACTCCGCAACCTCCGGATCAACCACACCGCTACCCACGGTATTGGCACGACGAAAAACTCTTCCTAAGTTCAGTGCTGGCCGTGACAAAGCCCATCGATCTTCTAGCCCGTGTCACCCCAAGGTTGAAAAATTGATTTATGATTCATCCATAAGGAGGAAGCCTGGAGCGTCAAGCTTTCTTGTGTTGCCCTTAATTAAGAGGTGATTCGACTACCATTAATAATGATACTTTATTTTGATGTAATTATTCCCCAACCTTGTGTTTGAGCGGGATATTGGTTTCGCTTCTAACATTAATTTCAAATACCAAAATTTTGATCTTGTTGTAAAGGAAGTACAGTAATTTTGGTTGGTTAAATATTTCGGCAGTACAAAAAATTTGAGCCAGTTTTTAACTTTTGTCTTACGTTGATGTTGGATATGAGTCAAGTCAATACCAAAAGTTCTGGTCATTTGGCTAAATTAGACTCTATTAGTATTCCATTTGTTTTAGTGGTGCATAAATATCTCTGAAACCAAAGACTATGTCAGTAAATGTTGACTCGTGGTTAGGTAGGCTGGTTGTAATGGGTAGTATCATATATTAGTATCATGCATATGATACTAATGTATGATACCACACCCGTAATGCATATTATCATGTATTAGTATCATAGGATGATTTATTTATTGTCATGCAAGGCACATAGTAACACAACATTTAATATGATACGGTATCATGATATGATACTCAACCCTCTCTTTCTTCATTTAATTATATGTCACCTCATCAAAATTGCCTAGTTGGCATGCATAATATACCTATGATACTCCCATTACGGACAGCCTACGAAATTTTATATGTCATGTTATTTACTACCTCTTTCTCAAAATTTGAGATACTTCTACAGTTTATTTAAAGAAAACGATGCGCCAACCGTCGGATTTTTTCTCACTCGCCCGCCGTCTCCCACGGACAACGCGTGTCCCAATGGGGCTGCACCGTTTCGCGTGTTGCCTTATCTTCTCATGTGGTTGCTCCCATTCACGTCCTTTTTTTTCTTATGCATCCTTCCTTTCCCAATCATCCATCCTCCATCAAGCACACAATCAGGGGCATGCTCGAAGATGTTGGCTGTCATGGAGACACTCACAGCACAAACCCGTGCCCGGTGGACACGGCCACGGAGGTAGAATGGGAGCATACATCGCCACACAAGCCTTCGGCGGACATCACAACCTGGCCATGCAAGGATATGGATGTAGTATGCAAGGTTTTGGATCTCGAGTGGACTGTTTTTACCAATGGGCATTGAAATTCTCGGTTACTCGGAATACCGAAAAAAATTCAAACGGAATTATAAATTTCAAGAATTTGCATAGACACTAGCAAAAATGCCCGTGCGTTGCAACGGAAGAAAAGAAACATCACATCTCTAAGAATGATACAAGACCCTTTATTTAGGTCCATGATCTCTATTTTAACATAGCAAATCAACAATGTCGTCACTTATCCTCCAAACCATCTCCCCTCTCTTATGTGTGGTCTATAATTGCAATGCTTTAAGATCTAATGTAATACTAAAAATCCTATTACCAGAAGCTATATTTGCTATCCGTGCGTTGCGACAGGAAAAAATAAATCATTCATCATACATACATTAGACGTTATCAGCAAATCTCTTAAAATCTTTCACAAGGTCATATTTGAAACAACATGATAAGTGATGTTGTGCAAAAAACATGAAGGTGATACGGTGTTATAAGTGTACTGAAGTTGTGTTCAATTTATTAGACAAAAAAACCTATCTAGATATATTATATTTGGAATCTGCATAATTTTTTGGATGATTTTCATATGTAACATGTTAAATTAGTGTCAAGGCTTGGAAGATATGAAAAAAATACAGAAAAAGGAGAGTGATAGGATTTGAACTCAGATCTCCTGAACACAAGCGCGAATACATAGCCAGTCGGGCTCTTGTTCTTGGGTGATGCCTATTGGAATAACTTTTTATGATTCAGCTTTGATGAACTGCGAGTTAAAAAAGGGAAGCAAACAGCAAAAGGAGAGAGAAGTTGAACTCGGGTCTCCCAAGAGCTACTCCAATGATGTAGCCTGTCGGCCACTTATTATCTTATGCATTTATCTAGGGATAACTTTATATGAAACATGCGTGATGGGCTGCGATTTTAAAAAAAGATGAATCTTTTTTTTTAACTTATGGATGACACAGTGGATAATTTATGTCAACTTTAGGGATAATATTAATGACAAACGACAGAAGCATTAATTGCTTTATTAATAGGTAAATAAAGATAGATAATACTAGTTTAACTCTAAAAACTAAAGAGCCTGGCCCTGCCATAGTGGCTTTCTCCTGTAGCTTTATAGGACTAATATACATCGCCACGCAAGCCTCCGGCGGACATCACAACCAGGCCATGGAAGGGCATGGATGTACTAGTATGCAAGGTTTTGTATCTCGAGTGGACCATTTTTACCAACGGGCATTGAGATTCTCGGTTACATGGAATACAATTTTTTTTTGAAGGGAATTATAAATTTAAAGAATTTGCATAGATATAGATAATTGTTCAACTCTAAAAACTAAAGAGCCTGACCCTGCCATAGTGGCTTTCTCTTGTAGCTTCTAGGACTGATATGGGCGTTGTTGATGAAGAGAAGTGGGATGTGTAGCATCCCCAAGCTTAGATAGTTGAGACTTCTTGAAATATTTACTTGGTGTGTCTTGGGCATCCCCAAGCTTGAGCTTTTGTATCTCTTTCATCCCTCTCATATCACAGTTTCACCTATTCTCAAAAACTTCATTCACAAAAAGCTCGAAAAGAACTCGTGAGATAGGTTAGTACACATAAGAATAAATCCATACTTCATGTACTGTCAAGACAAGATGCATAATAATTTTCAAACATTATGTACTGTTTACTATCATTTCCATAATTTATATCTACCAATATAGGCTATGAAAACTATAGGATAAGTAGGTAGCAAAACTATGACAGCAATCTGTCCAAATAGAACTGTCTGTAGGAATTTATATAAAAAGTGTACTTATGTATCTCCAAATATTCTGCAAATTTAGGAGCTTATAAATACTTTGTATTAAAGTGTCGTGTAAAAAGTCCAGAAACTTTCCACGTTCCAGTAAAATACGATAATTCAAATACTACAGCATACGTTTCTGTTTTTACACAACACACATCACACATGCAAATCAAGCATTCTAAAAGCAATTCTTGGAAGTTTTTATTGAAAAAACAAGATTATAAATAACATCTAACAGTGAAAAACAAAATAAAATAATGCTCCAAGCAAAACACATATCATGTGATGAATAAAAATATAGCTCCAGATAAGATATACCGATAATGTTGGAGATGAAAGAGGGGATGCATTCCGGGGCATCTCCAAACTTAGACGCTTGAGTCTTTCTTGGATATTACCTTGGGGGTGCCTTGGGCACCCCCAAGCTTAGGTTCTTTCTGATCCTTATTCTCCTCATATTCACATCTCACCCAAAACTTAAAAACTTCAATCACACAAAACTTAACAGAACTTCGTGAGATGGGTTAGTATGATAAATATAGATCATTCACTTAGGCACTGTCATGACAAGATTCATAATTATTATCACATAATACCTATTGTATTCTATCATTTCTATAATTTATATCACTCAATATAAGTTATGAAAACACTAAAACAAGCAAACTATGCACGCAAAACGGAATCTGTCAAAAACAAAACACTCTCTGAAGATTTGCATTAAAACCATACTTCCATGACTCTAAAAATTCTGAAAAATTAGAAAAACCCAGAGGATTTGCGTACAAAATATGTGTAAAAATTTCAAAAAATTTGACGCTCCAGTAAAATCAAAGAAATTATGCACTGGCCGTAAAAGTTTAAGTTTTTGCACAGAATCAAACAAGCAAGTATCCACACTATCCCAAAGGCTTTTCTTGGAATTATTGAAATAAAAGCTATAAAACATGATTAGTACAGTAAATTAATCATGCGAACACTCAAAAACAGAAAGTAAAAGTGTTGGTTTGCTCCCAATAAGCGCTTTTCTTTAATACCTTTTAGCTAGGCATGATGATTACAATGATGCTCTTATAGGAATAAAAGTTGAAACATGTAAGAGAGCATCATGAATCACATGAAAAGCACATTTAGGTATAACCCACTTCCTATGCATAGGGATTTTGCAAGAAAACAATTTATTGTAGCAAGAAACATCTTGCATAGGAAGGCGAAGCAAGCATGACTTCAAAACTTTGAACACGTAGGGAGGAAACTTGATACTATTGCAATTCATACAAGCATATATATGTTCCTCCCTCATAATAATTTTCAGTAGCATCATGAAGGAATTAAACAATATAACTATCACATATAGGATTCTTTTCATGATGCACAAGCATAGAAATTTTATTACTACCCACATAAGCAAAATTCTTCTCATTCATAGTAGTGGGAGAAAACTCAACAAAATAGCTATCATGAGATACTTGATTGATATAATCCAAATGAAAAGTAAAATCATGATGACAGGTTTCATGTTTATAATTATTCTTTATAGCATACATGTCATCACAATAATCATCATAAATAGTAACTTTGTTGTCATAGACAATTAGAACCTCTTACGAAATAGTGGAATCATTACTAAATAAAGTCATGACCTCTCTAAATCCACTTTTACCATTATAATAAGATTCAACACCCTCCAAAATAGTGGGATAATTATTATCTAATGCTGACACTCTTCCAAACCCACTTTCATAAATATTGCAATCATCATAAGAAGGAGGCATGCTTTCATCATAATAAATTTGCTCATCAAAACTCGGGGGACTAAAAATATCATCTTCATCAAACATAGTATCCCCAAGCTTGTGGCTTTGCATATCATTAGCATCATGGATATTCAGAGAATTCGTACTAACAATATTACTATCATGCTCATCATTCAAGGAATTTACATTAAGTGTTTTCATAACTTCCTCCTCTAGGAGTTGAGCACAATTTTCCGAACCATCATTTTCACGAAAGACATGACAGAGATGAAAAATATGAGACCACCTCAATTCCATTTTTTTGTAATTTTCTTTTTATAAACCAAACTAGTGAAAAACAAGAAACTAAAAGATTTAATTGCAACATCTAAAGATATACCTTCAAGCACTCACCTCACCGGCAACGGCGCCAAAAAAGGGCTTGATGTCTACTACACAATTGTTCTTGTAGACTCGTGTTGGGCCTCCAAGCACAGAGTTTTGTAGGACAGTAGCAAATTCCCCTCAAGTGGATAACCTAAGGTTTATCAATCTATGGGAGCTGTAGGATGAAGTTGGTCTCTCTCAAACAACCCTGCAACCAAATAATAAAAAATCTCTTGTGTCCCCAACACACCAAATACAATGGTAAATTGTATAGGTGCACTAATTCGGCGAAGAGATGGTGATACAAGTGTAGTAATGATAGTAGATATAGTTTTTTTAGTAGTAACAATAAAAATAGCAAGGTAGCAAGTAATAAAAAGTGATCACAAATGGTATTGCAATGCTTGAAAACAAGGCCTAGGGTCCGTACTTCTGCTAGTGCAATCTGTCAACAATGCTAACATAGTTAGATCATATAACAATCCATCAACATGCGATAAAGAATCACTCCAAAGTTACTATCTAGCGGAGAACATAAGAAGAAATTGTTCGTAGGATACGAAACCACCTCAAAGTTTATCAATCTGTCCAAGAGTTCGTACTAAGATAAGATGTTATCCTTCCCGATCGATCTATCAAGAGTTCATACTAAAATAACACTATAACAAATTCAGATTCATAATACTCAATCCAACACAAAGAACTTCAAGGAGTACACCAAGATTTCTATCGGAGAACATATTATGAAAACATGCAATCAACCCATATGCTTAGATTACCCCATTGTCACCTCGGTAAACCGCGAGTTGATGCCAAATATATATCAACTGAATCACTTGAATACCCCAATGTCACTACGGGTATCCACATGCAAGACATATATTATGTTCTCTCAAACCTAAATACTCAACCCAATATAACGAGATATTAAAGTGAAAAATTCAATTCATCACAACAATAGCATGGGACAAACATCATATGATCCAACTATATTAACAAAGCCCGTGATATGTCAAGATCATAACATCTCAAGAACACGAGAGAGAGAGAGAGAGAGAGAGAGAGAGAGATATTAAACACATAGCTACTCGTACAAACCCTCAACCCCAAGGGTGGACTACTCCCTCCTCGTCATGGCCTCCGCCGGGATGATGAAGATGGCCACCGGAGAATGATCTCCCCTCCGGCAGGGTGCCGGGACGTCTCTAGATTGGTTTTTCATCGATACAGAGAGTTGCGGCGGCAGAACTTCTCATCTAGGGTTATTTCTGGAGGTTTCCATATTTATAGTATTTTTGGGTGTCGCTTTCACGCGAAGATGGACCACGAGGAGAGAACAAGACACCAGGGCGTGCTTGGGGCCTCTAGTGCGCCATGGTGGGTTGTGCCCACCTCATGGCTCTTCTGGCCCAAAAAAAATGGTCAAAAAGTTTCGTTGTATTTGGAGAACTTTTATTTATGCACAAAAAAACAACATCATGGTAGTTCTGATGAAAACATCGTTAGTCCAGGTTAGTTCTAAATAAATCATGCAAAGTGCATCAAAACCGTATAAAAGTATTGTCAACATAGGTTAATATGGTATGAATACTTCATAAATTATCGATACATTGAAGACGTACCAAGCTGCAGTGGTCGTCGGCCTTTGGCGATGTCAAAGGGATCAAAAGATTGATATAGCGATTACCAAGTGACCGGACAAAGAACAATATAGGAAGTGGAGCTTGGTGAAGGTTTTGTCAACTCACAATATGTGACACAATTAAGCAAAAGGTAATGCAAGTTGAATAATTGCTCAAACTCCTAACTAGTGTTGGCATTCGACTAGTAAAAGATAAAACAATCTAAGACGAGATACTAAAGCAAGTGAATGGAATGTTGAGTAATTAGGCACAATTTCCATGATTAATTCCAGAATATAAAGCATGACGATACTAGCTACTAACATGTGAAACTCTAATATACTAGATGTAGTAGACAACATGAATAGCAGCAACACCGTATAGCAAAACATGTACGCGTCTAACATGTTCATCAGGCCAATGGGAACATGACGCACGTACCGAACGTTTGCAGATGAAGCAGATGTGTTCGGTGCAGCTACGTTGTTGACGATGACATTGGCGATGACGGGACGAAGTAGACGACGTTTGAGGCGGCGGTACGCAGCACCGTCGGACTTGCTAGGTAGATGACCAGTTGTGAAAGCAGCGAGCAGTCGCGCTGAGCGCTCCCAAAAAACTAATTCGCCCTCTCCCGTACAGGACCACAAAGGCGACTGGTTCCGGAGACCTGCTCTCCCGTTTGCCGGTGGACGTCGGCGCTCGGGATGAGGTAGACTACGATGGCGTCGCAAGTTGTGAGACGAGGCAAAACCCTAGATGTTTTTAGGTGTGTCTTTGGCCGACCACGATAAGCAGTATATACAGGAGGACCAAGGTCGGTTCCATGTCGCGACCACGTCTCAAACCCACTTGGTTTCCAAGTCACCAGGCCAGGCCAGGCGAGCGAGCGCCCGCGTGTGGTTCTCTCCTTTCTCTTCTCAACACACACTTAGAGTGGTGGGGAGAACTCACTATATCAAGAGGTCCAACGCTTCCTCCACTAGCGGTATGTGACTAAACATTAGCACCACCACACCACCACTTACCATTTTATTCATGGGCTCAATTTAAGATTTCAGAATTTTGTAGCTGGGCCAAGCCCATTAATTCTAACAATCCCCCACCAGATCTCAAATACCCATTTAGAGATTTGCCTTTTCTCCCCACTTCTTTAATATACCAGTGTTTCAGCACAGACTGTTAAGTTGAACTTCTGCCTAGAACTTTATTGTAGGCAATTTCCTGAGTTAACTATGGCTGGATTTGCTGATGCACTGAGGCCGGATAAGTTTACCGGTGTGCACTTTAAGAGGTGGGAAGTGAGATCCACGCTCTGGCTTACTGCTCTGAAAATTTTCCATGTTAGTGCTGGCATGCCAGAGGAAGCTTCTGATGAAGATCAGAGAAAGTTTCAGGAAGCCAATACTATGTTTGTGGGATGCGTTTTGAGTGTTCTTGCTGACCGTCTGTGTGATGTGTACATGCATATACAAGATGGAAAGACACTGTGGGATGCACTGAAGGCTAAATTCTGTGCTACAGATGCAGGCAGTGAATTGTACATCATGGTGAATTTTCACGACTACAAGATGATGAATAACCGTTCTGTGGTTGAACAAGCTCATGAGATACAGTGTAGTGTGAAGGAACTGAAACTCCTTAAGTGTGATCTACCCGATAAATTTGTGGTTGTGTGCATGATTGCAAAGTTGCCTCCTTCATGGAGAAACTTCGTCACTTCTCTGAAACATAAGAGACAGGAGATATCATTAAAAATCTATGTTGAAGAAAAAGTTCGGGCTAAGACACTACTGAGAAAGGAGGTGAGGTTCAACCTACTGCCAACATGATACAAAGGTTCCCATAGAACAAGAACAAAGGAAAGAACAAGCCTATAAAGACTACTACCTTCAAGAAGAAGAAGTTCAACAAGGCTGAGCTAAAGTGCTACGCCTGTGGAAAGCTCGGACACTTTTCCAAGGAATGCCCAGAACGCGCAGAGGGAAAACCAGCTCCAAGACAGTCAACATGGTGACCGCTAGCAATACTGATGGATATGGTAATTTACCTATTGTGCTTTCAGTATTTCAATCATCTTCATGGTGGATTGATTCAAGAGCTGACGTCTCTTTGTTTACTTCTTATCAGATCGCAAGGGGTCTTTGGTCCTAATGAGGAATGGGTCGCTTGATTCTTTCTTACCAATGCTATAAAAAAGAAAACGTACACAGGATATGCTAACAAGAAAAGGAATCGCCTGCCGGACAATGTGCTACCAAAGTTGAATGACCATGTATGTACGTGGATGCTTTGTTTGTGGTGCTGCAGGGATGCAAGATTAGCAAGGAAAATAAAATCAATAAGCAGCGGCGTTGTAGGGCAATCTCACGTAAACGTGTGTAGTTTGCTTTGGCTGACAAGAATTGGTGAGTTGTGCGCGTAGAAGGCACATGGACGGACACGAGGAACTAAGGTATGACGTGGTGAGATGCCCCGGGGTGCATGCACGTGTACGCGTGAGGCGGGGATATTTGATACAGTTTAAGCGGCATCCAACGCGATTAAGGTAGCAAAGGAATTAGGCATGTCCAGTATTAGATATTTTTTGAAGCAGTTTCACCGGCGTGTGCCGTCAATTAGATGGACAAAAGCAAGATGGATCTAGTAAATTATTTTCACCTAGACTAATCTAAACCAGCACTGGTATTAGGTTGCATGCAACCAAAAATTCAACGATGCAAATACTAGATGTAAAAGTTGCTAAAGGCTAAAAAGATAGGTGTAAAGGATGAACTAATCTATTTGTTTTTTTTTGTGTGGCTTTTTCATGGGTTATAGGACAGAAAAACAAACCAATTGATGTAAACTGTAAATCTTTCACCGATGAACCTGAAAAATATACCACTTGATGTGACGGTGACTCGATCTTTCGATGAGAGTGGGGATAACTATCGATTTGGTGGATTTTGGTCTGGATGATCCGGCTATACCGTACCCGACGATACGTCTCGACAATCGCTAAACCAATCTCCGATAATTATTGACCTTCCTGTAGGCACCATCAACCTGAACAACGAGATTCGAGTTCCTGCAAGCAACCGAAGAACCGACAAGAACAATGATGAATTATAATCTGAATTAAGCACGAGATAATGATAGGGTTCCACTGTTGATCTGACAAGGCGGTAATTGTACACATCTCGTAGATGCAAATTATAACGATGGCTAGACTTGTTGATGTCTATTATTAAAAGAACGCGTCGTTGCCTTGGTGTCCCTGATGCAAAACTTGGCAGTCACGACGCCATACGAAAGTGATTCCCCATGGACTTGCATTGGCATAAGGAAGTTTCAACTACTCCCTCCGTTTCAAAATATAAGATCTTTTAAAGATTTTATTAGGAGACTACATACAAAACAAAATGAATGAATGTATATTTTAAAATATGTCTATATACATCCGTATATAGTTTATAGTGTAATCTCTAAAATGTCTTATATTTAGGAACGAAGGGAGTGCGATGCATGCACCGTATGGGCCATGTTCCGCCTCCTTAAATAAATGGAGAAGTCTTTAAATCTGCTGCATGATTAGTGGATGGGCGTCAGCCGCCTCCAGCGATTGCCACGCGTCGTGGTGGTCCCTCGCACCGCTCCTTCCTCGAAATCCGCATAATTCTCTAACTCATGTGTTTTCTAGATCTTGCCCATTCCTCCATCGATCAATGCCCTTTCTCCATCCCTTGTCCCATCTACTTCCCTGACGAATCAAGGTAGCAACCAAGCGCAGCTCGGCACCGGCCTTCTAGCATCTGCGTTTTTGCTCATCGTCGTGTGCTGTGTCGCAGGCATTACAATGGAGCACCGACGGGGAGGCGTTGGTGCTCCGTCGCGGCTGCAGCGCTTGGGGCTGCACTGGAGCGACACCGGGGTCGTTCGAGCTCCGCGCGGCTGCAATGGAACGCCACCGGAGTCGTTGAAGCTCTGTCGCGGCTGCAATGGAGCTTTGTCAGGCTGTAATGGAGCTTCGCGGCGGTCGTCGATGGTGCTGCATCGGAGTTTTTCTTCACGCCTCGGTGCAGCCATCCGAAGCCTACCGTTCGTCTGCAAGTGACCACCTGTTGCAGCATTTGCATCGGGCACCAGAACTCCGTCGATGCGCGTCGGGACGTCGGCCCTCCGCTGGTGCTGCAAGGGTGCGGTGCTAAAGGATGGACGACAAGATGCAGCAGCAGATGAAGCAGAGATGGCTCGGCGGAGTTGTAATGAAGCTTGCGTGGTTGCAACGAAACGCCGGCGGAGGTGCATTGAAGCATCATGGGAGTTGCAATGAAGCGTGCCAGAGTTTCAATGAAGCATCACGGGGGCGTTCAAGCTTTGTCGGTGCTGCAATGGAGCTCCGCCGGGCAATGTTCGATGCTATCATGGAGCTACTACATGGGACCAGAGTCTAGAGGTAGTAGCAAGGCCTCCTTACCGCCAGAGGCGGAGGCATGCCGGGGGGGGAGGGGGGGGGGGGGGGGGGGGGGGGGGGGGCGGGGGCCAGACCCCCATATGGATCAGCCCCCCCTCACAAGTTGCAGCGGGGACTATTAGTAGTGCTAGCCTAAATTACTCCGGCCATTAGTAAGGAATGGGCTAAGCTAATGTCAAGCCCCAAATGAATTTGTACATGATAACAAAGGGCCTAGGTTGCACGTACGCGAATCCACCATCATCTACACGGCTATATATACCTACCTTTAAAAAAAAATATCTAGACCTAGACATCAATCAAGAATCAACGCATGTATATTCACACATTAAGGACGATCGAGCCATCGAGATGATTTCCTAGGCTCTGTGATTTTTGTGCCGACGATGTGCCATGACGCTCTAGGGCTTCATTGCCGCTTGGTAATTAGCAAAGCTGCCGCTAGCCATGCATCAATCAAATATTACGAGAGACAAAGGTACTGTCAGTATGATTAAACAAATCATAAAATCCGTTAATCAATTGTTAGTAGTCTATATTTTATCATTGATTAATTACAAGTTACATATTTTACTTTGTATATATTTTACTCTGCATATATTGCATCGCTCATGGAGAGAAAGAAACCACCGATAGTAATTTTTTGAAGCCAATGGCTACAAACCCTTATTCTATGATTGAATGTGGAAATCCAACCAGGTGATAGATGTCACAAAGCAACCTCTTGAACATAATGTCCCTAATCTCAATTCGGTTGATATGGGACGATCCCAGCAAAATGTCCAGAATCTCAGATCTCAAGGTATCACTATAGACAACTAAACTAGTATCTAAGGATTTTATCATACTGCTTATAAATCGTTAATTAGAGAAAACATATATATTGATTCATGGAAGATACAATTTATTTATCATCAGGATCGCCCAGTCATATTTGTTTTATTTTCGACTGATTGTAATTTGTTTAATATAACAATAAAACCATGTTGGTTTAATAAAAATGAAAGATATAACATTTTATCATCTTCCAATAATGAAGATGAAGACTACATAATTAATTTGTTTTATTGGTGTGCTCGCGATTCATAATTCTACAATAAAGTTAAAAATATAACTTTGTATTGTTGCTATATGTTACACTTAACTATATATCCATATACGATGAATTATATCATTATATTCTTCGCCCCCCCCCCCCCCCTATGCTCAAATCTTGGCTCCGCCCTTGCTTACCGCAGCGATGATTTATGAGGGAAGTGGGTTATTGAACTGAACGGAATAAAAAGAGAGAAGACGCGAGCTGCTTGGTGAGATCGAATGGTCACCTGTGCCAGATCAGATAGCTAGCCAGGCGGATGATTTTCTGATTTGTAGCATCCGCCTAAATAAATTGCATGCACGGCCACCCCTCATGTTTGTTTAACTTAAAACAAATCAAATACTTGTAGATCATATACGCAGCTCCTTGCAGTGTTTTTTCTTTACTGATTTCTCGCAAATTCACACGAGGCTTGTACAACTCTTTTTTAGCTCTACATAAAATATAACATGGTATTGTAATTTTTTCTTGACCAATGAAATAATTTATTATATAATTATTAATAGAAATCATTTGATGATTGTATATGCAAACAATATTTTTGGTCTTATGTATAGAGGTTATGCCCAGTTTCCGTTGAGCTTTTGTGGCTAGCTAGCTGGATATCCTTGATGAGGTGCATACATAACAACTGAACAGCTAGCTTGTGTATACAAAAAAGACCATCCATGGCACGGCATCTCCTGTGACTCAATATTACAGTATCAAAAACACTGTTGTTAAGGCAACCAAACAACTCGTTGTAATAAAACTATGTTAATCTTACAAACTGTAGTATTCTCAAAATACTTTAAAAATAATTTGCTATCAAACGGGGGCTTACTTCTTTTTGTTGTACAAGTAAACATGCACGTGCAATGCGCGTCTATTATCACCCAACGCATAGGAAAATAGGCGAGGTGTACCAAGGCATCTAGACATCTAACAACATTGTCTATACAGACATAATAAACAACACAGACTTATCCTCACCCAAGAAGTTCAATCAGTAGATGACCCTCCTTAACATATATTTAAATGAAAGAATATTCACATTACATATGTCAATAATTCTATATAAAAGCAATGTTAATTAGCATGGAAGATTTAATTATGTGAGTATATTTGAGAAGGCACAACATAGTCTCCTAGCTATATTACCACAATACCAATCCTACTGAATGAAAACGATGATAACTGATAGTTATACACTTATACTACATTCAGCTACCAACTTGTCTTATCCTCATTTTTAGTTACGACTGCTCCTATCCTATTTTTTACTGGGAGCCCGTTGTCTATCATTCTACAAGATGACAAAACTTCAGGGTTTTTTTACTGCAACCGCGTTTTTTTCAGGAACTCTGCTTCACAAAAAAAATCGTTAAAAAGTACATAATACTTCTAGGAAATTGCAGATAAATTCACAGTTCATAATTATTAGCTTACACATAAAAATGATAGAAAGTTAACAAATAAATTTCCTATCCAAATATCATGGCGGTCGTATCAAACAAAATTTGAATGAATCAACTAATAAAAAGATTACTTTACATTGTTATTCATCTTGCTACTGTTATGATGTCAATCAAATATTTTTACATGTGGTGATGTAATCCTCAGTTTTCTTTTAGACATGTTGATAGCCTCTGTAATCATTATCTTGATTACTTTACACAAACAACATGAATAACGACTTGGTTTTAAAATTATAAATATCATCTATAGCACAATGCGAACAAATATAGTGTACTATATATGAATATTCAATGAAAGGATATACTTGTATACTTAAAGCAACATGAGTTCTTGCTGGTACCACCACAATCACTCGCTCTTCACATCCTATGTCATGCATAGTAAATAAATAATGTTCGGCGCTAGCTTGTATTCAAGTACAATATGATTTATCTTCAAGTTTTCTTCAATTATAATCTAGACAGACTAAACCTCAAGTAATGATAGGTGATTGGCACAGTATGAGTTGCGAAGTGCCAGCCAGGGTGCATCGGCTGGTGCCCAGGGTACTTGCGGCTCCTTCCCCATCGCTGGTGGAATCGCCACCAATCCCGAGCTGGTCGCCGAGCTGGTGGAATCGCCACCAAGCTCGAGCTGGTCCCCGAGCTCCTCCCTTGCGCCCCGCCGCTGTTTCCGTTGCTCCTGCAAATTTGTTATGGTAGTTAGAGCACCTCTAGCCGATAGTGCAGAAAACGCAAAAACTGCAAAGTTCCGGCGAGTTTGCGGGTCGGGCCCAGTTTGCCGCGCAGAGCGAACTCCGCATCTGCAGCCCGGCCTGTAAACATGTTCCACGAATCCGCAAATGTATGCGGGGTAGGAATAAAAGCCGTTTGGGCTCCCATTTGCGGGGCCAAACCCTCATCTCTGCCGCCGAATTCGTCGCCGCCGTTCCCCTCCATTCCCTAGCTCCAGCCGCCCGATTCGCTCGCCATCGACGCCCTTCATCCACATCTGCAGCAGGAGCGGCGCAGGTGCGTCACCGCCGACGCCGCGCGGAAACGGTCGTCGCATAAGTGGATGGGGAGGTGGCTTCCGGTGCCGGCGTTGTGCTGCGGCGGGAGGCCGAGGAGTTCGACATCCTCCACGGTTTCATGCCGACCCCCACGCCTCCCGCCGCACCCGCGCCCCCCGATTCGCCACCGTCGGAGTTCGTGGAGGGGACTTCCTCTGGCACCTGGACCCTCTCCACCACGGCGTCGTCGCCGTACACTCCGGCCCGCGAGGTCGCCGTCGACGAGGACGGCTTCGAGATCTACGATCCGGACGCCTTCGAGGGCTTGGTGACCCGCGAGGACTTCGTCCCCGAGGAGGTCCTCGCCATGGTGACCGGCGCGGTCGCGGCGCGCTCCACGGAGGAGGTCGAACACGACGCCACGCGTCGCCGTCGTGAGGTCGACATCGATCAGCTCTTGCTTGAGTAGGGCCTCGAGGAGGACCGCCTCCACCGCGAGCAGGAGGCCGCCAAGGTGCGCGAGAAGGGGGAATCCGTCGTCATCTACGTCGATGACGACTCCAACGAGGAGTGAATGCACTACGTGACGTCGCGGCCGCACCTTGCGAGCTCCGGTGAGCTAATTTTGGTTTGTTTAGGGTTAGGGTCACATCTTTGAGCGCATTTTGGCCATGTGTGGCAATGTTTACCCCCCCCCCCCCCATGTAAATCTTAACGAACAACAGATGAACTAGTATTGGATGAACTAATCTTCCGTGTAGTTTGAATGTTTAAATTTGTAGTTATGTTTGTCATGTCTGTTCTGCGCAACACGTTCCTGAAAGTGTAACCCAGTTTGAACTGGACTGTAAACTGTGTTTGCAGTTTCAGAAACTGCAGGGTCTGCTAGAAATGCCCTTACTCCTGCAAATGGCACAATGTTAATTGGTCATGATCTACCAGTTTTTGGAAACAATCACACGGTAAATCTAGAAACTGATCATGATGATATGCTGGTTTTTGGAAATAACCAAACAACAATCAATCAATTTTTGGAAACAATCATTATTTTTGGACTGAATTTTTGCACTGTAATATTGAAAACAATCAGAAGATTTTGGAATCAATCAATTACTCCAGTTTTTTCAATGATATTGGAAACAATCAGAATTTTCCAAAGTGAAAATCGATCCCTGGATATAATTAAGGTGCAAACATCGGTGCAATTCTTAGAGAAGTTAAAAGTGCTCGCCATGGGTGTGGCTTGGAGATGAATTCTCACGCTAATTTTGTGTTGCGCTGATATAAGAACAACAATGGTTGCGCCAGAACCTGCAACCACATCTGGCCCATTGTCCTGCAAATGAAGAATTGAGTCACTTTATTATCTGTGAAACAAGATGCATAATTGATCAGCAATTATCATTAGGCTTGATGTGAACATACATGAGCCATAGCACAACATAAGCAGTAAGCAGTAGAGCAAACAATCTTGAACACCATGTCAATAAACTGAAAATGTTCAAGGTACTGCAGTAAACAGGAAATGTTCAAGGTACTGCAACAAACTGAATCAACGTCGTTTTCTCAATGTTGTTTCAAGCAAACAAAGGAGTTTCAAGTAAACTAAAAATGTTCAAGGTAATGCAGTAAACTGGATCAACAACAACTACCCCCAACTCTGAATTTTGACAATAAGAAAAGGAAAAAAGATTAAGTGTGTAAACAAGATTGAAGAATAAGAATAAGAACAGGGGCTTGATGATGTTTCAGTTATTTAAGTGAAGAACTGCGAATTTATTATGGTAGATGCTCCCAAGTCCCAACTCTGAATTTTGGTTGGAGATCTCTTTCCAACTGACAAACAGTACTTGAAAGAGCATTGCCATCTGCTCCCCTGCCAGCCTACCATTGTACTCCTACTTCTCTCCCTCTTTTCCTCTCTCTCTCTCCAACATGTTGTTGCTAGCTTCAGAAAATTGTTGGTACTATAGATGAAATTCAGTAGTGATCAGCTTGATTAGATAACAATAGTGATCAGTTTGATTTTATTCCAGTAATGATCATCCGAAGTATCACTGTTCTCAGTGGCCTCAGATCTTTTTCCTACTCATATCAAATACTTGCCAATAATCCTTAGCAAGATAATCTTTAGTAAGACAATAATATTTAGCACTTGAAAACTGTTTGCAGCAAAAGAAAAATCTTGCAAAGTGTCCACAAAATTTCAGTCGGAGAGGCATGCACTTTTAAGAAACACCATGAATCCAAAATCTAGGAGACCGATTTTGTCTAAAATATTCTTAATTTCTACACTGAACATTTCTGAATTACTAATTCAGTCTGAACATGTCACAACATTTCTGAACATTTACACGGTCACAACATTTTTGAACATTTACAGAGGTCACAACATTTACACTGATCAAATTTCATTTCATGACATTTCTAAATTTTCTATAGCAAATCATTGATCAGGAAACATCATGACCTACTCCAAAATTCTGAACTTTGGAGTAAAAAGTTACAATAATGAACATGTTACAGTAAGAACCTGCAATGCCAAATTCTTGTACCTTTCATTGATTCTAGAAAAAAGGAGGAGATTGCAGCTTCACCTGAGCACGAATCATGGACGGGCGGAAGCTCCAGCCGCTGGCAGCTGTGGGGAAGAACGAGGCGGTCGTTGTGCGTAGGCGCCGGCTTCGCTGTGCTCTCGCTATCACGGCCGCTGTGTCCGATACCGTGCTTTGAGAATCAGGGGATGATGAAGATGCAGAGAGCCCAGGAGGCCAACGAAGACGACGGTGTTGCTTGACCCCGAGCGCCTCGAGTCGCGAGAGAGGAGAGCTCCCTCAATCCCATCACCTCTGCACGCCCGAGCTCCACCTCGCACCGATGGCTGGCGAGCCACCGGCAAACAGAAGCAGGATGACCACTGACGACCGCCCGTCTCCGGACGCCGCCCCACCCGTCCTGGCCGGATTCGGCGGCGGAAGCTAGCTAGCTCTGGCCTTCTAATAGATTCCACGACCGGACCTAGCTAGCTCGTTCTTGGATGGATTCGTGGACACCATAGCTAGCTCTTGGATGGATTCATGGACAAAGGAGCTAGTTCCTAGATGGATTCATGGATACGGCGAAAGGAAGAAGAAGATGTGGGAAAAAATGTAAGCGAAAATTTGATTTACCCTTTAAGTTTAAGGGGTTCGTTCCGCCGCAGCTCGAACCGACCCGTAAAAGAGCATCTTCTGCCAATATCATTTTTTACAGTTTTATTTTGCGAGGTCTGGCTCAGCCCTCGCCCACGCCGACCCGTAAAGCCGTTTTTTACGAATTGTAAACACGTTTTACATATCGACGTTATACGGGGGTCTGCTAGAGATGCTCTAATGCCCTAACTAAGTTAAAAAACTGAGGAACCCGAGGAATCAGTTGCCGGATGAGAGGGACATCCTCAAGAAGCAGAAAAAAGTACTCATGATAAAGAACAGTAACCTAAAGACAGACGTTGCTCAGTCGAAAAAAGAAGGAGAAAACAATCAGAAGAAGCTTCGCCGGCTGAGCATTACCCTTCATGAAGAGCAGTTTTAAACTCTGAAGTTCAATTATGAGTATGCTTAGGTGATCAGTACTAAGTTTGAAACTCTGAAGTTTATAAGTATGTTTAGTTGTTCAGTACCTTTTGTGAAGTTTAAGCTCTTAGTTTCTGAAGTAGTATTTTTTTATTATCAATAAAACAAATTGTTGGCGTTTGACAAAGGTGGACGCCAACAACATGTCACATACTGCTGGCGTAGGATCCAACGCCACCACTATTTGCTAACTCATCTGGCGCTATATTGGTGGCGTCGGGGTTCCACGCCAGCAAGGCCATTTTTTCCATGCCATAGCTAGGCTTTTTTACACTAGTGAATAACATGTATGATGTCACTAGTAGAAAACAGGGCTATCGTTCGGCCCTGGCCAGTCCATTAGTCCCGGTTCTTCAAGAATAGGGACCTGAAGAACCGGGACCAATGGGGGGTATTAGACCCGGTTCGTGAGCCCAGGGGGCTGGCCGGGGCCTCGTGGGCATTGGTCCCGGTTCGTGTAGAACCATTTGTCCCGGTTCGAGCCACGAATCGGGACCAATGGTCCTCGCTGCTGGCCCACAACCATTGGTCCCGGTTCGTGGCATGAACCGGGACAGAAGGGGTGGCTTTAGTCCCGGTTCATGCCATGAACCGGGACAAATAACTTGCCTATATATACCCACCGCCGCGGCAGAGCACTCCATAGTGCTTTGTTTTTTCAATCCGGCGAGGAGAGGGCATTTGGGTGCTCTAGTTCACCTCCTATGCACATGAGTTGTTCGATAAAATGCCAGAGCCACACTAGTTAAGCTTTCTCCTCTCGAAGCTCGACCTAGGAGCTCCATTTTTTTCGAGATTTGTCTAGATTTAGGAGTCCGTCACGCCCCGTCCCCGTTTTCACCGCCGTTGATCGCCCGCGCCGATCTCGTCGCCGGCACCACCTGGTGAGCCTCTTGTTCTTATCTTCTTTATGATACTTGTCTGATTTTCTTACTTTAGATAGATATTTGTCTGATTTTCTTAATTTTGACACACATAATTATATGTAATGCACGCAGATGAACCGACAATGGATGTATGGTGACAGACACACCTCCGAGTACATTAAGGGCCTGCATATTTTTCTCGAAGTGGCTGAGGCAAACAAGCAGAATGGTTTTATGTGTTGTCCATGCAGTAAATGTGGGAATACGAAGTCTTACTCTTACCGGAAAATCCTTCACATCCACCTGCTTTACAAGGGTTTCATGCCACACTATAATGTTTGGACGAGGCACGGAGAAATAGGGGTTATGATGGAAGACGGCGAAGAAGAAGAGGACGATGACAACTATGTGCCCCCTGAATACGGTGATGCTGCAACGGGGAGAGCTGCTGAAGATCAAGAGGACCAGACGATGTGCCCGATGATGCTGCAACAGGGGAAGCTGCTGAAGATGAAGAGAAACTAGACGATGTGCCCGATGATGATCTCCGCCGGGTCATTGTCGATGCAAGGACGCAATGTGAAAGTCAAAAGGAGAAGCTGAAGTTCGATCGCATGTTAGAGGATCACAAAAAAAAGTTGTACCCCAATTGTGAAGATGGCAACACAAAGCTGGGTACCGTACTAGAATTGCTGCAGTGGAAGGCAGAGAATGATGTGCCTGACAAAGGATTTGAGAAGCTACTGAAAATATTGAAGAAGAAGTTTCCAAAGGATAATGAATTGCCCGGCAGTACGTACGCAGAAAAGAAGGTCGTATGCCCTCTAGGATTGGAGGTGCAGAAGATACATGCATGCCCTAATGACTGCATCCTCTACCGCGGTGCGTACGACGATTTGAACGCATGCCCGGTATGCGGTGCATTGCGGTATAAGATCACACGATATGACCCTGGTGATGTTGACAGCGAGCCCCGCAGGAAGAGAGTTCCTACGAAGGTGATGTGGTATGCTCCTATAATACCACGGTTGAAACGACTGTTCAGAAACAAAGAGCATGCCAAGTTGATGCGATGGCACAATGAGGACCGTAAGAAAGACGGGAAGTTGAGAGCACCCGCTGACGAGTCGCAGTGGAGAAAAATCGAGAGAGAGTACTGGGCTGAGTTTGCACGTGACCCAAGGAACGTATGGTTTGGTTTAAGCGCAGATGGCATTAATCCTTTCGGGGAGCAGAGCAACAATCACAGCACGTGGCCCATGACTCTATGAACCTTCCTCCTTGGATGTGCATGAAGCGGAATTTCATTATGATGCCAGTTCTCATCCAAGGCCCTAAGCAACCCGGCAACGACATTGATGTGTACCTAAGGCCATTAGTTGAGGAACTTTTGCACCTGTGGAATGGAAACGGTGTACGTGCGTGGGATGAGCACAAATAGGAGTTATTTAACCTGCACGCGTTGTTGTTTGTAACCGTCAAAGATTGGCCCGCTCTCAGTAACCTTTCAGGACAGACAAACAAGGGATACCACGCATGCACGCACTGTTTAGCTGACACCGAAAGTATATACCTGGGAAGCTGCAGGAAGAATGTGTACCTGGGCCATCGTCGATTTCTTCTGACCAACCATCAATGTCGAAAGAAAGGCAAGCATTTCAAAGGCGAGGCAGATCACCGGAAGAAGCCCGCCATGCGTACCGGTGATCACGTACTTGCTATGGTCAATGATTTACACGTAATCTTTGGAAAGGGTCCCGGCGGACTAGTTGTTCCGAGTGACGTTGGGGGACACACACCCATGTGGAAGAAGAAATCGATATTTTTGGACCTACCCTACTTGAAAGACCTAGAGGTCCGCTCTTCGATAGACGTGATGCACGTGACGAAGAACCTTTGCGTCAACCTGCTAGGCTTCTTGGGCGTGTATGGAAAGACAAAAGATACAACTGAGGCACGGGAGGTCCTGTCAGCTACGCTCTTACCAAAGAAGAGAAGGAAATCTTCTCTGAATGCCTGCTTAGTATGAAGGTCCCGACTGGCTTCTCATCGAATATAAAAGGAATAATAAATATGGCAGAGAAAAAGTTTCAGAACCTAAAGTCTCATGACTGCCACATGATTATGACGCAACTGCTTCCGGTTGCATTGAGGGGGCTTCTACCGGAAAACGTCCGATTAGCCATTGTAAAGCTATGTGCATTCCTCAATGTAATCTCTCAGAAGGTTATCGATCCAGAAATCATACCAAGGCTAAGAAGTGATGTTCCCACCATCCTTCTTCAATATCATGACGCACATCCTAGTTCATCTAGTTGACGAGATTGTCATTCTAAGCCCCGTATTTCTACACAATATGTACCCCTTTGAGAGGTTCGTGGGAGTCCTAAAGAAATATGTCCGTAACCGTGCTAGGCCAGAAGGAAGCATCTCCATGGGCCAACAAACAGAGGATGTCATTGGGTTTTGTGTTGACTTCATTCCTGACCTTAAGAAGATAGGTCTCCCTAAATTGCGATATGAGGGGAGACTGACTGGAAAAGGCACGCTTGGAGGGGAGACAATAATATGCAGGGACAGATATTCTTGGTCTCAAGCACAATGCACAGTTCTACAGAACTCTACCTTGGTGACCCCTCATGTCGATGAACACAAGAACAGTCTGCGCTCCAAACACCCGGAGCAGTGCGACGACTGGATTACATGTGAACACATCAGGACTTTCGGCAGTTGGTTGGAAACACGTCTCAGAGATGAAAACACTGTTTGTGATGAGCTGTACTAGTTGTCCAGGGGACCATCTTCGACTGTTATGATTTGAAAAGGATACGAGATAAATGGTAATACATTTTACATGATCACCCAAGATCAAAAGAGCACCAACCAAAACAGCGGTGTCCGTTTTGATGAAGCCACCGAGAGGGAAAGGACACATATTATGGTTACATAGTGGACATATGGGAACTTGACTACGGAGTAGATTTTAAGGTCCCTTTGTTTAAGTGCAAATGGGTCAATCTGTCAGGAGACGGGGTACAGGTAGATCCACAGTACGGAATGACAATAGTGGATCTGAACAATCTTGGGTACACTAACGAACCGTTCGTCCTAGCCAATGATGTGGCACAGGTTATCTATGTGAAGGACATGTCTACCAAACCGAGAAAAACAAAAAATAAGGAAGCGAATACATCATACGATGAGCCAAAGCGCCACATAGTTCTTTCAAGAAAAAGGGACATCGTGGGAGTGGAGGGCAAGACAGACATGTCCGAAGATTATGAACAGTTTCATGAAATTCCTCCCTTCAAAGTCAAGGCTGACCCAAGCATCCTGATAAATGATGAAGATTATCCATGGTTACGGCGCAATAAGGAAAGGACACAAGCGAAGAAAAAGTGAAGACTTTCTCCAGAACTATTATGATGATACCATGCCAACTTTCAACCTTTTTGTTGTTCATTTGAAATGCATGTTGTAACAGACAAGTTTCCGTATGAAATCCTGATACTTCAAAAGAGATTGTCCGTTTTGTACATGAAGTGCATCCAGTTTTTGCCGTAACCCTCTCAACTTTCTTGCATATGCTATGTGGATGAAATGATGATACCATGCCAAAATAAAAGAGAGGCGCAATGCTCACCTGCATGTTGCTTAGCTTCACGCCAACGTGCAGGTGAGCACTGCGCTTCTCCCTTCATCGTCTCTACACTCAGGGCTTATAAACCGCTGCGAGTGCCTCTCGCTTGGCGAGGTGGGACTAAAAAACAGCTGCATAAAGAATCAACTAAAAAACTCTTTTACCGGTTCATGCCACGAACCGGTACTAAAAGGTGCTCGTGGGGCCACAGCCTTAAAACCTGTACCAAATAAAATGCCTTTGTAACAGCCTTAGAACTGGTACTAAAGGAATCAACTAAAAAGCTTTTATAAACCTCGAGTCTTATTGAAACTAAAATTATATAGAACTTTTTTACAAACTTTAATAGCAAAAAGAATTATCATAAAAGAAAATAAATAAGTAATTAGAATTTTTCAAAACATTAAAAGCAAAAAGAATTATCATAAAAGAAAATAAATAAGTAATTAGAATTTTGTTACAAACTTTAATAGAAAAAAGAATTATCGTAAAAGAAAATAAATAAGTAATTAGAAACAAAAAAGAAAGCAAAAAAACTGGGAAAAAATTAAAATAAAGGAATCAACTAAAAAGCTTTTATAAACCTCTAGTATTATTGAAACTAAAATTATATAGAATTTTGTTACAAACTTTAATAGCAAAAAGAATTATCATAAAAGAAAATAAATAAGTAATTACAATTTTGTTCAAAACATTAAAAGCAAAAAAGAATTATCATAAAAGAAATTAAATAAGTAATTAGAATTTTGTTACAAACTTTAATAGCAAAAAGAATTATCGGAAAAGAAAATAAATAAGTAATTAGAAACAAAAAAGAAAGCAAAAAACAGGGGAAAAATTAAAAAAAGTGTCACCTACAATGCCACCACGGCGTGCATACGACTAGAAACCCATTACTAGGGCCAGGATGCAGGCCCGTAGTAGGCCCAGTAGGCCCACAAGCACAGAGAGTGATTTTAGGCCCGTAAGCCTGCAGTAAAGAGGAGCTCGAAGTGGTTGGTTCGGCAGGGCGTATAAACCACTACGAGCCCCTCTCGGCTAGCGAGGTGGGACTAAACATAGCACCGCACCGCGCCAGCACATGCCCTTTGGTCCCGGTTGGTGCCACCAACCGGGACTAAAGGGGTGCATTGGTACCGGCTGGTGGCACCAACCGGGACCAATGCCCCTCTTTTGTCCCGGTTTGTGGCACCAACCGGGACCAAAGGTCTCTGTTTCCCGCCCTTTGGGCTGCTGAAAAGAGGCCTTTGGTCCCGGTTGGTGCCACCAACCTGGACTAAAGGGGTGCATTGGTCCCGGTTGGTGCCAAGAACCGGGACCAATGCTCTGCCTATATAAGCAGCACTCGCGAAAATTTGGTTCAGTTCGTTCTTCCCCGCCGCCCGACCCCGCGAGGCTGCCCGTCCGTCTCCGCCTCGCCGTCGCTGTCATCGCCCCGCGCCGCCCCGACGCCGTCGCCGCCCCTTGCCCCGCGCCCCGTGCCCCGCGATGCCGCCGGCCCCTCCCGTCGTCGCCCCGCCCCGGCCCGCGCCGCACCTCACCGTCGACCGTCGCCGCGCCGCCCCGCACCTCGCCGTCGTCGTCGCCGTCCCTGACACCGTCGCTGTGAGCAAAAAAATAGCTAATTTAATTTGATGTTACTAGTAGTTAATTTTGATGTGCAGTACAATTTAGATGTGTAGTTAATTGAGTTAGATTTTGTTAGATTTTTTTTGATTTTTTTGTAGTTCATAGATTTTTTTTGTTAGATGTGTAGTTCTTAGATTTGTTCTTTTAGATTTTTTTTTCATATTGTGTAATTAATTTGTTCATATTGTGTTAGATTTTTTTCTATTAAATTTTTTTGGTGATATTATTGTTGAATATGCATGTTTGTATGTTCATATATATGCAAAGATCGAATATGTCAAATTTTTATGATTTTTTTCTGTTCATAGTATTTTTATGATTTTTTTCTGTTGTAATTTTGTTCATAGAATTTTAATGATTTTTTGTTCATAGTATTTTCTTTGTCAATTTATGTATATGTTCATATTGTGTATGTATAGGAAAATTGTGCATGATCAAAGTCATTTATGAATATGTTCATATTTAGAATAGAGGAAAAAGGAAAAAATAAGAAAAGAAAGTGTTTAATACAACTGGTTAGAAAAATAATAGAACTATAGTTAAACTAGTTTATTTTTAGTAAGTACTACTTTATTTTATTTATAGTAAGTGCTTCATCTATAATTGAACTAGCTAGTTGATTTAATAAACTACTTTATTTACCAAATATAGAAGTAGTTTGTTTTTAGTAAGTACTAATTTATTTATTTATAGTAAGTGTTTAGTAGTTGAACTAGTTGATTTAATTAACAAAACTACTTTATTTAACTATATATAGAAGTAGTTCCCGCATCGACGTCGACGATGCCTATCCCGCATCCTCGTCGTCGTCGACTCGGCGGTGGAGGCCTGCTTGATGAGGGCCATGTTCGGGACTGGGCTCCGCCGGGCTGGTATTGGGAGGTGCTACCTTTCGGGGGACGTAGGTTGGTGAGGAGTCAGCCCGTTGTTGATCCGATCCTTGTTTGGTGGCGGTGGCGTGGGCCAGTGACGGTGCCGAGGCTTCCGGACACAGCAGAGGTGGTACGTCACCGTGTCAGGGCATTGGAGGGCAGGTTCGACAATACCTGGCAGGTTCTTCAGGGATCTCACTGGAGCTATGATCCTGTGATGGTTCCTTATGTTTGGGTGTCCACCGCCCGCGACGATACCCGTCGGGCGCTACGGTTCTAGCTGTATTAGTGATGCTATATGTATGATAGTATTTGAGGAGTATTAGTGATAATATTCGACGATGTACGGACACAAGAGATGATGTAGTTTTGGTTATAATTGAATGCATGCTAATTTGAATACTACTTTATTTTACGATTTGGTTTTGCTTATTGAATGCTCATATTGGAAAAGTACTCCTACTTTGAATGCTAAAATTGAAGAGCACTCTATGCAGAAATCTAGGAGCTCTCTCCATCATCCACGTCGTCGTGGGGGTAGCTTCTCCTTCATTCCCGTGTGCTAGACAATTTGGTGTAATAATGCACTTGGGAATGAAAGGAGGAGCTACGTACCATCACCGATAGTCAACCCGTGATTAATAATAATGATCTAATTTAAATTTTTTAGTATATATATTTAATTGTACAAGTTTAATATTTGAATTATGAACATAGGCCGGAAATGTCGTACTCACACGACGAAATCGCCCGGGGGAGTGCGACTGGTGCCACGACGACCGAGGTATGTGCGACAGTTTCATTGAGCTGGACGAAGATCGGCGCTTCAACATTAAGCTAGAGGAGACCTTCGATGTTCATACGGTACGCAACGAAGACAATAGTTTTTTTCGTAATTAAGCACGACTTCAACTATTTTAACGTGTATTTTTCATCTTTTCCAATTTGACTAGCTTATCCCATGCTATGCAAGACGCTATGTCTGGGAGAGGATGGGTTTTGAAGACCATGAAAGTATGGGAACCAAAACAATTCTCCTAAGGACCCATCATGGTGTGTATTTTAATGTAAAGTTGTACAATGCTGAGAGTGTAACCCATTTTGGTTGCAAAAATTGGGAAGCACTTTGCAAGATGTATGGTTTTGATGAGGGTATGCTTGTCACCATGGATCTTGGTGATCCTACAATCGAGCAAGACAATATGGACATTTGGGTCCTTGTGGATACACCTCCAATTCTTCCCCCATGTGAGCTTAACATAGTTATTAAGTAATTTATATTGTTTATTTCAAAATAGTTGACAGCTTATTTCCATTGACAGCTTACTTTCATTCTTGAAAGAATGTGCGGAAGATGGTAGACAAAACCCACTACACCGTTGGCTCCGAATTAACTTATAAGGAGAAAAATCATTTGATCGCATTTTGTACTGATCTTGAGAATTACAATGTCTACAATCGAACTCCTCAACATTATGGTCAATACGTGCCACTAGTGCACGTGTTGAACTACGGTAACTACCATGGAGATACCCTGGTAAAAAAATTTACTATTACGACATGCGTGCATCTTTTTGCATACTTCTAAAACTAGTATACATCATTGCTAACTACGAAGTTATTACTATGTTTTTCAACAGATAATCCCGAATGATTGTGTGCCTCATCTGATGTATACGCACGGTCGCCTTGATGTTTTGAACATACAACAGGTCGTCCTACGAATCTCAACTGTCCATACCGGATTTCTAAAAGAAGTGGAGACATGACAATCAAAGAATGGAAAAAATGTATGGACAGTCGTAAGGAGCTTCTTGGAAGCAAAAGGAAGCGAAGCGCAAGAATTGGAGACAGGATGATCTCCATTCTTCATAATGGAGAGTCAGGGTCTATATTGTTTTATGCTATTTTATCTTAAGTGTGTTTAGGTCTACCTGATACTGATGATGTGCTAAGAACAATTATGTAGGGTTGGCTTCGATGACTATGAGTATGATGATCGTATGACTTGTTATTAATAACGAGTAGAAGTTGTATGATGATGCATGATTAGTAGGACTTGTTATTATATATGATGATGTATGATGCGAGCATGAAGAGTTATTATATATCAACGGGTGACATGAACACAGCAGTAGCGTTGGTAAACAAAGCACGAAGATAAGAGATGACACTTCTCTCTATTAGCTAGCTAATAACAACCTAAATTAACCCCCAAAACCCCTAAACCAACCACTTTAAAAAAAACCTCAGCTGCAGCCATGTTCTGACGCGTGGATGCCTTTTGGTCCCGGTTTATGTCACCAACCGGGACCAAAGGCCCCCCTGCCTGGGCTGCCCGCAGCGGCCACGTGGATGCCCATCTGTCCCGGTTCGTGTAAGAACCGGGACTAAAGGGGGAGGCATTAGTAACGACCTATTAGTCCCGGTTCAAGAACCGGGACTAAAGACCCTTATGAACCGGGACAAATGCCCTGTTTTCTACTAGTGTGTCTACGCAATTTTATTCTTGTCAACTCTGTTAGGTCTCCAAGCACATAATTTTGTAGGACGACGGTAAATTTTCCTCAAATTAATGACCTAAATTTTCTCAATCCGTGAGATATGTATGATGAAGATGGTCTCTCTCAAACAACCATACAATCAGATAAAAGTAGTCTCTTGTGTTCCCAACACACAAGATAGAATTGTCGGTTGTATAGGTACACTAGTTCAACAAAGAGATGATGGTAGATGTGTAATATGGATGGTAGAGATGCCTTTTTGAAATCTGAACAAGTAAAAACAGAAAGGTAGCAAGTAACAAAGGTGGATAAAAATGGGCACCATGGGTATTTGCTTACCAGAAAACCACCCCAAAGTGGTTTTCCCCATATTTCTGTTGAACCACGCGTAAATGTGCCACGATAGTCCCATAAATCATACTATGAAAAAACCATATGATATTGTCATTCAACTTTTATGCTAAGAGTATCGCATTGACACCACGGGTATCCACAAGCTAATTATATACACACATCATGCAATCTCAAATCCAAAGTATTCAATTTAATATAAAAGAACTTCAACGAGCAAGACTAATTCACCACAAAAAGGACAAAAGGAGATGAACATCATAAGATCCAATTTTATTAATAAAGCTCGTGATACAATCAAGATAGAATACACCGAAAACATGAGAGAGAGAGAGAGAGAGATCAGACACATAGCTACTAGTAATACTCGTAGTCGCATGATGAACTAGTCACACATCACCATGAGAGCGGAGAGGAATTTGTTGGTGATGGTGAAAACAGAGATGTCCATGGTCGCGTCCCGACGCCACAAAGGAGAAGGGGGAGGGTCCCCCTCCTAATTCTTCTTCCTTGGCCATCTAGGGAGAGAGTGAGGTCTCCCGTAGATTGGATCTCTATATTTTCTACCCTATTTTTTCTTTTGTTTTTCTGGCCAAGCACTGATTCTTTTATGACCAAGGATCCGTAACTCCGATCATGCTGAAGTTTTAGGCGATTTTCCCATGAAATTATATTTTTTTGCAAAAAAAGGACTCAACACGACTTAAGGAGCCGCCACGGTCCCATGACGTGACCAGGGGGTACCCCCACCATGAGGGCATGTGGGTCCCTTTGGCACCGCCTTGCGTTTATTCCTTCACCCAAACATCACATATATTCCATAAAAATATATTAAATCATCGAGGGGTTCATGCAGAAAACAGAAACTAACAATGGACACTAGATTAATAAGTTCGTATTGAAAAATAATATAAAAATGCATCAAAACCATATATAATTGATGTTAAAATAGCATGAATACTTCATACACTTAACAACAAAACCATAGTACACTACAGTGGATGAATCAAAACACAATGGAGGAGCAGTCGATTTGACGAAATACATGGTCTTTACAGATGTTGTAGTAAAAATGAGACTACAAACCTAGCAAAAGCAGGAATTGGCAACAGCAAAAACAAACACTTCATATATCAGCAACATGAATGGAGGTCACATCACAATTACAAGAAGAAGTTCTTGCTCTACAAATAACTGCTCAATTCGCTATAGCTCGGATAGAAGGGAAAACACATTGTATGTTGACAATCAAGTCTTGGCTCAAGCTGCAGATTGCAGGAACATAAACAGCAGTCTTGAACATTGGGAGACCAGAAAACATTCCTTTAGGTCACCAACAACTTTCAAGTACAAGTTTATCATATCAACAGGCGCTGAAATAGTGAAGCTCACAATTGTGCGCCTAGAGCGGATCTTGCTCTTGGAGTTTTGCATCCCAATATGACCGGTTGGAATAGTTTCCACTCAAAGGATCTTTGTCATATGCTTTTAAGGGTAGGCAGTCTACAGATGAACAATTGTAAAATTACTCATGTACATTGCTCTTGGTGTTAATGACCATATGACGCCACTTTTTTGTCCAGACAGATACAATGTTACATGCATAGGAATTGGCATCGACTCATGGGCCCTAAGATGTGTATCATTCTTGTAGTTAATCTAATATGAAAGATGTATATAAAAATCCTATTCATTGAAACATGAGTCCAAAAGACATCGATTGTCTATTCACATAGGGATGACTCTAGGATAGTACAATATGGACTACAAGTCTACAACTAGTGCCTCTCATTGTTGGGACTCGTTATGTATGCACTGAAGGTGTTCAAATACATTGTAATAGCGTCAACAAATATAGAGAGATTGTATATCTACATATGATTATCCGGATTAAAATGTAATTACATAGATCTTGATTAGTTTGGTTGGTTTTCAAATAGTTAAGGTTAGGTGTGCAGGCTACTTTTAAGTTGGGTATTTAATTGCACATTGTAGGGCGAACTGCATTTTAAACTAGTAAAAAACATCATGCACACATTCATATATGTACATATAACAATGGTATATAAACCAAATTCAAAGCAAACATTTATATACATGCACGATAACACACCAAGAAGAAAAACTACACGCATTTGATACAAGTTGAGACGAATCGTCCTACTTAAATGCCAAGTGTAAATTATTCATGTGATGTGGTTGATTGTTGAACCAACAACATGAAAAACATATTTGGGCACAGAAAAACTAGTAAACATGTGATGCAAAAGTTCCTGGCAAACAACCCACAGATATATTATATATTTCAGAATATTGTAATTTGTTAGAATATAATTATCCTGTTTATTTACATCCACACAAAATAGACAAGCATGCATTCTAGAAAGCTCGATCAACTTTATAGCTCTCAACCATGGTATTGATGGAAAATAAATAGACAGAAACGCCAACATATATTTACAGTTCAACTAAGTGGCACAAATTAATCTCTCATGACTTGTGATTTGGTTCTTTTCTACATTTCTCTAATCTGAAATAATTTGGTTAAAAAATAATGTCTCCAAAAGGAAACAACTATGTCAAATCCCTTTAATATATGCTTCTGATATTTGTGGAGTTATATTTTTGACAATGTTAAATAGACAATATAATAAGTTAATATTAGGCATTTTCTTATTAAATTTCTTAGAAATTTCTTATAGTTAAATTCATATGTCAAAACCATATATTGAAATTATAAAGAAGTAAAAAAGTTTAGTCTAAATATATTATGGTTCCGTGTAACTAAACTTGTTTTGGCTTAAAAAACTTTACTGAACTATCTTTGAATTGTATTTAATGGGTTGAGCCCGTAATATAATCTCGTGTGGCTCTAAGCATTACTATAGTCTGGTTTGGCTCTAGGGTTGGACTAACGAGCTACTCGACATCTTTGAGCGCATTTTGGCCATGTGTGGCAATGTTTACCCCCCCCCCCACCCCCCCCGGCGGTGTAAATCTTAACGAACAACAGATGAACTAGTATTGGATGAACTAATCTCCCGTGTAGTTTCAATGTTTAAATTTGTAGTTATGTTTGTCATGTCTGTTCTGCGCAACACGTTTCTGAAAGTACAACCCAGTTTGAACTAGACTACAAACTGTGTTTGCAGTTTCAGAAATTACACGGTCTGCTAGAGATGTCGTTGCTCCTGCAAATGGCACAATGTTAATTGGTCATAATCTACCAGGTTTTGGAAACAATCACACGGTAAATCTAGAAACTGGTCATGATGATATGCTGCTTTTTGGAAACAACCAAACAACAATCAATCAATTTTTGGAAACAATCATTATTTTTGGACTGAATTTTTGCACTGTAATATTGGAAACAATCAGAAGATTCTGGAATCAATCAATTACTCCAGATTTTTTCAATGATATTGGAAACAATCAGAATTTTCCAAAGTGAAAATCGATCCCTGGATATAATTAAGGTGCAAATATCGGTGCAATTCGTAGAGAAGTTAAAAGTGCTCGCCATGGGTGTGGCTTGGAGTTGAATTCTCACGCTAATTTTGTGCTGCGCTGATATAAGAACAATAATGGTTGCACCAAAATCTACAACCAAATCTGGCTCATTGTCCTGCAAATGAAGAATTGAGTCACTTTATTATCTGTGAAACAAGATGCATAATTGATCAGCAATTATCATTAGGCTTGATGTGAACATACATGAGCCATAGCACAACAGTCCCCCATATAAGCAGTAAGGAGTAGAGCAAACAATCTTGAACACCATGTCAATAAACTGAAAATGTTCAAGGTACTGCAGTAAACAGGAAATTTTCAAGGTACTGCAATAAACTGAATCAACGTCGTTTTCTCAATGGTGTTTCAAGCAGACAAAGGAGTTTCAAGTAAACTAAAAATGTTCAAGGTAATGCAGTAAACTGGATCAACAACAACTACCTCCAACTCTGAATTTTGACAGTAAGAAAAGGAAAAAAATTAAGTGTGTAAATAAGATTGAAGAATAAGAATAAGAACAGGGGCTTGATGATGTTTCAGTTATTTAAGTGGAGAGCTGCGAATTTATTATGGTAGATGCTCCCAAGTCCCAACTTTGAATTTTGGTTGGAGATCTCTTTCCAACTGACAAACAGTACTTGAAAGAGCACTGCCATCTGCTCCCCTGCCAGCCTACCACTGTACTCCTACTTCTCTCCCTCTCTTCCTCTCTCTCTCCAACATGTTGCTGCTAGCTTCGGAAAATTGTTGGTACTATAGATGAAATTCAGTTGTGATCAGCTTGATTAGATAACAATAGTGATCAGTTTGATTTTATTCCAGTAATGATCATCCGAAGTATCACTGTTCTCAGTGGCCTCAGATCTTTTTCCTACTCATATCAAATTCTTGCCAATAATCCTTAGCAAGATAATCTTTAGTAAGACAATAATATTTAGCACTTGAAAACTGTTTGCAGCAAAAGAAAAATCTTGCAAAGTGTCCACAAACTTTCAGTCGGAGAGGCATGCTCTTTTAAGAAACACCATGAATTCAAAATCTAGGAGACCGATTTTGTCTAAAATATTCTTAATTTCTACACTGAACATTTCTGAATTACTAATTCAGTCTGAACATGTCACAACATTTCTGAACATTTACACGGTCACAACATTTCCGAACATTTACAGAGGTCACAACATTTACACTGATCAAATTTCATTTTATGACATTTCTAAATTTTCTATAGCAAATCATTGATCACGAAACATCATGACCAACTCCAAAATTCTGAACTTTGGAGTAAAAAGTTACAATAATGAACATGTTACAATAAGAACCTGCAATCCCAAATTCTTGTGCCTTTCATTGATTCTGGAAAAAGGGAGGAGATTGCAGCTTCACCTTAGCACGAATCATGGATGGGCGGAAGCTCCAGCCGCTGGTAGCCGTGGGGAAGAACGAGGCGGTCGCTGTGCGTAGGCGCCGGCTTCGCTCTGCTCTGGCTATCACGGCCGCTGTGTCCGATACCGTGCTTTGAGAATCAGGGGATGACGAAGATGCAGAGAGCCCAGGAGCCCAACGAAGGCAACAGTGTTGCTCGACCCCGAGCGCCTCGAGTCGCGAGGGAGGAGAGCTCCCTCAATCCCATCACCTCTGCGCGATCGAGCTCCACCTCGCACTGATGGTTGGCGAGCCACCGGCGAACAGAAGCAGCATGACCACTGACGATCGCCCGTCTCCGGACGCCGCCCCACCTGTCCTGGCCGGATTCGGCGGCGGAACCTAGCTAGCTCCGTCCTTCTAATAGAATCCACGACCGGACCTAGCTAGCTCGCTCTTGGATGGATTCATGGACACCGTAGCTAGCTCCTGGATGGATTCATGGACAAAGGAGCTAGTTCCTGTATGGATTCATGGATACGGGCGAAAGGAAGAAGAAGATGTGGGAAAAATGTAAGCGAAAATTTGATTTACCCTTTAAGTTTAAGGGGTCCGTTCCGCCGCAGCTCGAACCGACCCGTAAAAGAGCATCTTCTGCGAATATCCTTTTTTACAGTTTTATTTTGCGAGGTCTGGCTCAGCCCTCGCCCACGCCGACCCGTAAAGCCGTTTTTTACGAACTGTAAACACGTTTTACATATCGACGTTATACGGGGGTCTGCTAGAGATGCTCTAATGCCCTAACTAAGTTAAAAAAACTGAGGAACCCGAGGAATCAGTTGCCGGATGAGAGGGCCATCCTCAAGAAGCAGAAAAAAGTACTCATGATAAAGAACAGTAACCTAAAGACAGACGTTGCTCGGTCAATAAAAGAAGGAGAAAACAATCAGAAGAAGCTTCTCCAGCTGAGCATTACCCTTCATGAAGAGCAGTTTTAAACTCTGAAGTTCAATTATGAGTATGCTTAGGTGATCAGTACTAAGTTTTAAACTCTGAAGTTTATAAGTATGTTTAGTTGTTCAGTACCTTTTGTGAAGTTTAAGCTCTTAGTTTCTGAAGTAGTATTTTTTATTATCAATAAAACAAATTGTTGGCGTTTGACAAAGGTGGACGCCAACAACATGTCACATACTGCTGGCGTAGGATCCAACGCCACCACTATTTGCTAACTCTGGCGCTATATTGGTGGCGTCGGGGTTCCACACGAGCAAGGCCATTTTTGCCACGCCATAGCTAGGCTTTTTTACACTAGTGAATAACATGTATGATGTCACTAGTAGAAAACAGGGCTATCGTTCGGCCCTGGCCAGCCCATTAGTCCCGGTTCTTCAAGAACCGGGACCAATGGGGGGCGGTATTAGACCCGGTTCGTGAGCCCACGGGGCCGGCTGGGGCCTCGTGGGCATTGGTCCCGGTTCGTGTAGAACCATTTGTCCCGGTTCGAGCCACGAACCGGGACCAATGGTCCTCGTTGCTGGCCCACAACCATTGGTCCCGGTTCGTGGCATGAACCGGGACAGAAGGGGTGGCTTTAGTCCCAGTTCATGCCACGAACCGGGACAAATAACTTGCCTATATATACCCACCGCCGCGGCAGAGCACTCCATAGTGCTCTGTTTTTCAATCCGGCGAGAAGAGGGCATTTTGTGCTCTGGTTCACCTCCTATGCACATGAGGTGTTCGATGAAATGCCCGAGCCACACTAGTTAAGCTTTCTCCTTATAGCTCGACCTAGGAGCTCCATTTTTTTCAAGATTTGTCTAGATTTAGGGGTCCGTCACGCCCCGTCTCCGTTTTCACCGCCGTTGATTGCCCGCGCCGATCTCGTCGCCGGCACCACCTGGTGAGCCTCTTGTTCTTATCTTCTTTATGATACTTGTCTGATTTTCTTACTTTAGATAGATATTTGTCTGATTTTCTTAATTTTGACACACATAATTATATGTAATGCACGCAGATGAACCGACAATGGATGTATGGTGACAGACACACCTCCGAGTACATTAAGGGCCTGCATATTTTTCTCGAAGTGGCTGAGGCAAACAAGCAGAATGGTTTTATGTGTTGTCCATGCAGTAAATGTGGGAATACGAAGTCTTACTCTTACCGGAAAATCCTTCACATCCACCTGCTTTACAAGGGTTTCATGCCACACTATAATGTTTGGACGAGGCACGGAGAAATAGGGGTTATGATGGAAGACGGCGAAGAAGAAGAGGACGATGACAACTATGTGCCCCCTGAATACGGTGATGCTGCAACAGGGGGAGCTGCTCAAGATCAAGAGGAACCAGACGATGTGCCCGATGATGCTGCAACAGGGGAAGCTGCTGAAGATCAAGAGAAACCAGACGATGTGCCCGATGATGATCTCCGCCAGGTCATTGTCGATGCAAGGACGCAATGCGAAAGTCAAAAGGAGAAGCTGAAGTTCGATCGCATGTTAGAGGATCACAAAAAAAAGTTGTACCCCAATTGTGAAGATGGCAACACAAATCTGGGTACCGTACTGGAATTGGTGCAGTGGAAGACAGAGAATGTTGTGCTTGGCAAAGGATTTGAGAAGCTACTGAAATTATTGAAGAAGAAGCTTCCAAAGGATAATGAATTGCCTGGCAGTACGTACGCAGCAAAGAAGGTCGTATGCCCTCTAGGATTGGAGGTGCAGAAGATACATGCATGCCCTAATGACTACATCCTCTACCGCGGTGCGTATGAGGATTCGAACGCATGCCCGGTATGCGGTGCATTGCGTATAAGACAGACGAGATGACCCTGGTGATGTTGACGGTGAGCCCCGCAGGAAGAGAGTTCTTACGAAGGTGATGTGGTATGCTCCTATAATACCACGGTTGAAACGACTGTTTAGAAACAAAGAGCATGCCAAGTTGATGCGATGGCACAGTGAGGACCATAAGAAAGACGGGAAGTTGAGAGCACCCGCTGACGGGTCGCAGTGGAGAAAAATCGAGAGAGAGTACTGGGCTGAGTTTGCACGTGACCCAAGGAACGTATGGTTTGGTTTAAGCGCGGATGGCATTAATCCTTTCGGGGAGCAGAGCAGCAATCACAGCACCTGGCCCGTGACTCTATGTATGTATAACCTTCCTCCTTGGATGTGCATGAAGCGGAAGTTCATTATGATGCCAGTTCTCATCCAAGGCCCTAAGCAACCCGGCAACGACATTGATGTGTACCTAAGGCCATTAGTTGAGGAACTTTTGCACCTGTGGAATGGAAACGGTGTACGTGCGTGGGATGAGCACAAATAAGAGGAATTTAACCTGCACGCATTGTTGTTTGTAACCGTCAACGATTGGCCCGCTCTCAGTAACCTTTCAGGACAGACA
This sequence comes from Hordeum vulgare subsp. vulgare, assembly GCF_904849725.1. Taxonomy (NCBI): domain Eukaryota; kingdom Viridiplantae; phylum Streptophyta; class Magnoliopsida; order Poales; family Poaceae; genus Hordeum; species Hordeum vulgare. The sequence continues at coordinate 584,262,591 of NC_058520.1, read as the reverse complement.
AGCAAGGGATACCACACATGCATGAACTGTTTAGCTGACACCGAAAATATATACCTGGGAAGCTGCAGGAAGAATGTGTACCTGGGCCATCGTCGATTTCTTCCGACCAACCATCAATGTCGAAAGAAAGGCAAGCATTTCAAAGGCGAGGCAGATCACCGGAAGAAGCCCGCCATGCGTACCGGTGATCATGTACTTGCTATGGTCAATGATTTACACGTAATCTTTGGAAAGGTTCCCGGCGGACTAGTTGTTCCGAGTGACGCTGGGGGACACGCACCCATGTGGAAGAAGAAATCTATATTTTGGGACCTACCCTACTGGAAAGACCTAGAGGTCCGCTCTTCGATAGACGTGATGCACGTGACGAAGAACATTTGCGTCAACCTGCTAGGCTTCTTGGGCGTGTATGGAAAGACAAAAGATACAGCTGAGGCACGGGAGGACCTGCAACGTTTGCACGAAAAAGACGGCATGCCTCCAAAGCAGTATGAAGGTCCTGTCAGCTACGCTCTTACCAAAGAAGAGAAGGAAATCTTCTCTGAATGCCTTCTTAGTATGAAGGTCCCGAGTGGCTTCTCGTCGAATATAAATGGAATAATAAATATGGCAGAGAAAAAGTTTCAGAACCTAAAGTCTCATGACTGCCGCGTGATTATGACGCAACTGCTTCCGGTTGCATTGAGGGGGCTTCTACCGGAAAACGTCCGATTAGCCATTGTAAAGCTATGTGCATTCCTCAATGCAATCTCTCAGAAGGTGATCCATCCAGAAATCATACGAAGGCTAAGAAGTGATGTGGTGCAATGTCTTGTCAGTTTCGAGCTGGTGTTCCCACCATCCTTCTTCAATATCATGACGCATATCCTAGTTCATACCAAAACAGAGGATGTCATTGGGTTTTGTGTTGACTTCATTCCTGACCTTAAGAAGATAGGTCTCCCTAAATCGCGATATGAGGGGAGACTGACTGGAAAAGGCACGCTTGGAGGGGAGACAATAATATGCAGGGACGGATATTCTTGGTCTCAAGCACAATGCACAGTTCTACAGAACTCTACCTTGGTGACCCCTCATGTCGATGAACACAAGAACAGTCTGCCCTCCAAACACCCGGAGCAGTGCGACGACTGGATTACATGTGAACACATCAGGACTTTCAACAGTTTGTTGGAAACACGTCTCAGAGACGAAAACACTGTTTGTGATGAGCTGTACTCGTTGTCCAGGGGACCATCTTCGACTGTTACGATTTGGAAAGGATACGAGATAAATGGTAATACATTTTACATGATCACCCAAGATCAAAAGAGCACCAACCAAAACAGCGGTGTCCGCTTCGATGCATCCACCGAGAGGGGAAAGGACACATATTATGGTTACATAGTGGACATATGGGAACTTGACTACGGAGTAGATTTTAAGGTCCCTTTGTTTAAGTGCAAATGGGTCAATCTGTCAGGAGGCGGGGTACAGGTAGACCCACAGTACGGAATGACAACAGTGGATCTGAACAATCGGGTACACTGACGAACCGTTCGTCCTAGCCAATGATGTGGCACAGGTTATCTATGTGAAGGACATGTCTACCAAACCGAGAAAAAGAAAAAATAAGGAAGCGAATACATCATACGATGAGCCAAAGCACCACATTGTTCTTTCAGGAAAAAGGGGCATCGTGGGAGTGGAGGGCAAGACAGACATGTCTGAAGATTATGAACAGTTTCATGAAATTCCTCCCTTCAAAGTCAAGGCTGACCCAAGCATCCTGATAAATGATGAAGATTATCCATGGTTATGGCGCAATAAGGAAAGGACACAAGCGAAGAAAAAGTGAAGACTTTCTCCACAACTATTATGATGATACCATGCCAACTTTCAACCTTTTTGTAGTTCATTTGAAATGCATGTTGTAACAGACAAGTTTCCGTATGAAATCCTGATACTTCGAAAGAGATTGTCCGTTTTGTACACGAAGTGCATCCAGTTTTTGTCGTAACCCTCTCAACTTTCTTGCATATGCTATGTGGATGAAATGATGATACCATTCCAAAATAAAAGAGAGGCGCAATGCTCACTTGCATGTGGCTTAGCTTCAGGCCAACGTGCAGGTGAGCACTGCGCTTCTCCCTTCATCGTCTCTACACTCAGGGCTTATAAACCAATGCGAGTGCCTCTCGCTTGGCGAGGTGGGACTAAAAACAGCTGCAGAAAGAATCAACTAAAAAACTCTGTTACCGGTTCATGCCACGAACCGGTACTAAAAGGTGCTCGTGGGGCCGCAGCCTTAAAACCTGTACCAAATAAAATGCCTCTGTAATAGCCTTAGAACTGGTACTAAAGGAATCAACTAAAAAGCTTTTATAAACCTCTAGTATTATTGAAACTAAATTTATATAGAATTTTGTTACAAACTTTAATAGCAAAAATAATTATCATAAAGAAAATAAATAAGTAATTAGAATTTTTTCAAAACGTTAAAAGCAAAAAGAATTATCATAAAAGAAATTAAATAAGTAATTAGAATTTTGTTACAAACTTTAATAGCAAAAAGAATTATCGTAAAAGAAAATAAATAAGTAATTAGAAACAAAAAAGAAAGCAAAAAACAGGGGAAAAAATTAAAAAAAGTGCCACCTACAATGCCACCACGGCCTGCATACGACTAGAAACCCATTACTAGGGCCAGAATGCAGGCCCGCAGTAGGCCCAATATATAGGCCCACAAGCACAGAGAGTGATTTTAGGCCCGTAAGCCTGTAGTAGAGAGGAGCTCGAAGTGGTTGGTTCGGCAGGGCTTATAAACCACTCCGAGCCCCTCTCGGCTAGCAAAGTGGGACTAAACATAGCACCGCACCGCGCCACCACATGCCCTTTGGTCTCGGTTGATGCCACCAACCGGGACTAAAGGGGTGCATTGGTACCGGTTGGTGGCACCAACCGGTACCAATGCCCCTCTTTTGTCCCGGTTGGTGGCACCAACTGGGACTAAAGGGGTGCATTGGTCCCGGTTGGTGCCATGAACCGGGACCAATGCTATGCCTTTATAAGCAGTACTCGCGAAAATTTGGTTCAGTTCGTTCTTCCCCGCCGCCCGAAACCGCTAGGCTGCCCGTCCGTCTCTGCCTCGCCGTCGCCGTCGTCGCCCCGCGCCGCCCCGACGCCGTCGCGGCCCCCAGCCCCGTGCCCCGTGCCCCGCGACGCCGCCGGCCCCTGCCCGTCGCCGCCCCGCCCCGGCCCGCGCCGCACCTCACTGTCGACCGTCGCCGCGCCGCCCCGCACCTGACCGTCGCCGTCGCCGTCCCCGACACCGTCGGTGTGAGCAAAATTTTTGCTAATTTAATATGATGTTAGTAGTAGTTAATTTAGATGTGTAGTATAATTTAGATGTCTAGTTAATTGAGTTAGATTTTGTTAGATTTTTTTGTAGTTCATTGATTTTTTTTGTTAGATCTGTAGTAATTTAGATGTGTAGTTCATAGATTTTTCTATTAGGTTTTTTTCATATTGTGTTAGATTTTTTCTGTTAAATTTTTTTTTTGGTGATATTATTGTTGAATATGCATGTTTGTATGTTCATATATATGCAAAGATCGAATATGTCAAATTTTTATGATTTTTTTCTGTTCATAGAATTTTTATGATTTTTTCTGTTGTAATTTTGTTCATGGAATTTTAATGATTTTTTTGTTCATAGTATTTTCTTTGTCAACTTATGTATATGTTCATATTGTGTATGTATAAGAAAATTGTGCATGATCAAAGTCGTTTATGAATATGTTCATATTTAGAATAGAGGAAAAAGGAAAAAAATAAGAAGAGAAAGTGTTTAATATATTTAGTTAGAAAAATAATAGAACTATAGTTAAACTAGTTTATTTTTAGTAAGTCCTACTTTATTTTATTTATAGTAAGTGCTTCATATATAGTTGAACTAGCTAGTTGATTTAATAAATTACTTTATTTTAATATATATAGAAGTAGTTTGTTTTTAGTAAGTACTAATTTATTTACTTATAGTAAGTGCTTAGTAGTTGAACTAGTTGATTTAATTAATAAAACTACTTTATTTAACTATATATAGAAGTAGTTCCCGCATCGACATCGACGATGCCTATCCCGCATCCTTGTCGTCGTCGACTCGACAGTGGAGGCCTGCTTGATCAGGGCCATGTTTGGGACTGGGCTCCGTCGGGCTGGTATTGGAAGGTGCTACCTTTCGGGGGACGTAGGTTGGTGAGGAGGCAGCCCGTTGTTGATCCGATCCTTGTTTGGTGGCGGTCGCGTGGGCCAGTGACGGTGCCGAGTCTTCCGGACATAACGGAGGTGGTACGTCACCGTGTCAGCGAGGAGGACGAGCACGTCCATCGCTACGTGGTTGCATTGGAGGGCAGGTTCGTCAATACCTGGCAGGTTCTTCAGGGATCTCACTGGAGCTAGATCCTATGATGGTTCCTTATCTTTGGGTGTCCACCGCCCACGACGATACCCGTCTGGCGCTAGGGTTCTAGCTGTATTAGTGATGCTATATGTATGATAGTATTCGAGGAGTATTAGTGATAATATTCGACGATGTACGGACACAAGAGATGATGTAGTTTTGGTTATAATTGAATGCATGCTAATTTGAATACTACTTTATTTTACGATTTGGTTTTGCTTATTGAATGCTCATATTGGAAAAGTACTCCTACTTTGAATGCTAAAATTGAAGAGCACTCTATGCAGAAATCTAGGAGCCCTCTCCATCATCCACGTCGTCGTGGGGGTAGCTTCTCCTTCATTCCCGTGTGCTAGACAATTTGGTGTAATAATGCACTTGGGAATGAAAGGAGGAGCTACGTACCATCACCGATAGTCAACCCGTGATTAATAATAATGATCTAATTTAGGTTTTTTTAGTACATATATTTATGCTATTTTATCTTAACTGTGTTTAGGTCTACCTGATATTGATGATGTGCTAAGAACAATTATGTAGGGTTGGGTTCGATGACTATGAGTATGATGATCGTATGACTTGTTATTAATAACGAGTAGAAGTTGTATGATGATGCATGATTAGTAGGACTTGTTATTATATATGATGATGTATGATGCGAGCATGAAGAGTTATTATATATCAGCGGGTGACATGAACATAGCAGTAGCATTGGTAAACCAAGCACGAAGATAAGAGAGGACACTTCTCTCTATTAGCTAGCTAATAACAACCTAAATTAACCCCCAAAACCCCTAAACCAACCACTTTAAAAAAAACCTCAGCTGCAGCCATGTTCTGACGCGTGGATGCCTTTTCGTCCCGGTTTATGTCACCAACCGGGACCAAAGGCCCCCCTGCCTGGGCTGCCCGCAGCGGCCACGTGGATGCCCATCTGTCCCGGTTCGTGTAAGAACCGGGACTAAAGGGGGGAGGCATTAGTAACGACCTATTAGTCCCGGTTCAAGAACCGGGACTAAAGACCCTTATGAACTGGGACAAATGCCCTGTTTTCTACTAGTGTGTCTACGCAATTTTATTCTTGTCAACTCTGTTAGGTCTCCAAGCACATAATTTTGTAGGACGACAGTAAATTTTCCTCAAATTAATGACCTAAATTTTCTCAATCCGTGAGATATGTATGATGAAGATGGTCTCTCTCAAACAACCATACAATCAGATAAAAGTAGTCTCTTGTGTCCCCAACACACAAGATAGAATTGTCGGTTGTATAGGTACACTAGTTCAACAAAGAGATGATGGTAGATGTGTAATATGGATGGTAGAGATGCCTTTTTGAAATCTGAACAAGTAAAAACAGAAAGGTAGCAAGTAACAAAGGTGGATAAAAATGGGCACCATGGGTATTTGCTTACCAAAAAACCACCCCAAAGTTGCTTTCCCCATATTTCTGTTGAACCACGCGAAAATGTGCCACGATAGTCCCATAAATCATACTAAGAAAAAACCATATGATATTGTCATTCAAATTTTATGCTAAGAGTACCGCATTGACACCACGGGTATCCACAAGCTAATTATATACACACATCATGCAATCTCAAATCCAAAGTATTCAATCTAATATAAAAGAACTTCAAAGAGCAAGACTAATTCACCACAAAAAGGACACAGGGAGATGAACATCATAAGATCCAACTTTATTAATAAAGCTCGTGATACAATCAAGATAGAATACACCAAAAACATGAGAGAGAGAGAGAGAGAGAGAGATAGAATACACTTAACAACAAAACCATAGTACACTACAGTGGATGAATCAAAACACAATGGAGGAGCAGTCGATTCGATGAAATACATGGTCTTTACAAATGTTGTAGGAAAAATGAGACTACAAACCTAGCAAACCAGGAATTCGCAACAGCAAAAACAAACACTTCATATATCAGCAACATGAATGGAGGTCACATCACAATTACAAGCAGAAGTTCTTGCTCTACAAATAGCTGCTCAATTCGCTATAGCTCGGATAGAAGGGAAAACACATTGTATGTTGACAATCAAGTCTTGGCTCGAGCTGCAGATTGCAGGAACATAAACAACGGTCTTGAACATTGGGAGACCAGAAAACATTCCTTCAGGACACCAACAACTTTCAAGTACACGTTTGTCATATCAACAAGCGCTTAAATAGTGAAGCTCACAATTGTGCGCCTAGAGCGGATCTTGCTCTTGGAATTTTGCATCCCAATATGACCGGTTGGAATAGTTTCCACTCAAAGGATCTTTGTCATAGGCTTTTAAGGGTAGGCAGTCTACAGATGAACAATTGTAAAATTACTCATGTACATTGCTCTTGGTGTTAATGACCATATGACGCCACTTTTTTGTCCACACAGATACAATGTTACATGCATAGGAATTGGCATCGACTCATGGGCCCTAAGATGTGTATCATTCTTGTAGTTAATCTAATATGAAAGATGTATATAAAAATCCTATTCATTGAAACATGAGTCCAAAAGACATCGATTGTCTATTCACATAGGGATGACTCTAGGATAGTACAATATGGACTACAAGTCTACAACTAGTGCCTCTCATTGTTGGGACTCGTTATGTATGCATTGAAGGTGTTCAAATACATTGTAATAGCGTCAACAAATATAGAGAGATTGTATATCTACATATGATTATCCGGATTAAAATGTAATTACATAGATCTTGATTAGTTGGGTTGGTTTTCGAACAGTTAAGGTTAGGTGTGCAGGCTACTTTTATGTTGGGTATTTATATTGCACATTGTAGCGTGAACTGCATATTAAACCAGGAAAAAACATCATGCACACATTCATATATGTACATATAACAATGGTATATAAACCAAATTCAAAGCGAACATTTATATACATGCACGATAACACACCAAGAAGAAAAACTACACACATTTGATACAAGTTGAGACGAATGATCCTACTTAAATGCCAAGTGTAAATTATTCATGTGATGTGGTTGATTGTTGAACCCAACAACATGAAAAACATATTTGGGCACAGAAAAACTAGTAAACATGTGATGCAAAAGTTCATGGCAAACAACCCACAGATATATTATATATTTCAGAATATTGTAATTTGTTAGAATATAATTATCCTGTTTATTTACATCCACACAAAATAGACAAGCATGCATTCTAGAAAGCCCGATCAACTTTATAGCTCTCAACCATGGTATTGACGGAAAATAAATAGACATAAACGCCAACATATATTTACAGTTCAACTAAGTGGCACAAATTAATCTCTCATGACTTGTGATTTGGTTCTTTTCTACATTTCTCTAATCTGAAATAATTTGGTTAAAAAATAATGTCTCCAAAAGGAAACAACTATGTCAAATCCCTTTAATATATGCTTCTGATATTTGTGGAATTATATTTTTGATAATGTTAAATAGACAATATAATAAGTTAATATTAGGCATTTTCTTATTAAATTTCTTAGAAATTTCTTATAGTTAAATTCATATGTCAAAACCATATATTGAAATTATAAAGAAGTAAAAAAGTTTAGTCTAAATAAATTATGGTTCCGTATAACTAAACTTGTTTTGGCTTAAAAAACTTTTAAATATAGTTTTTTACTGAACTATCTTTGAATTGTATTGAATGGGTTGAGCCCGTAATATAATCTCGTGTGGCTCTAAGCATTACTATAGTCTCGTTTGGCTCTAGGGCTCGACTAACGAGCTACTCGACTTGTTAAGCTCGTGATCGTTAATATCGTTAAATTTAACGAGCTCAAGCTCTTGATCGGCCCGGCTCGTTAAATACTCGTTAAGCTCGTGAGTGCTCACGGGCGCTCGTTACACTTGTAACCAGTAAAAAAAACATTACATATTTCCATCATGTATTCATTATTTAAACATATAGTAAAGTAGTAATGAATCAGCCTTTGCCAAATTTATTTTTTCAAGGTAGCAGCACATGATGCGACAATAAATATATAGCAGCCAACCATAATACAAAATGGCGCAAAAAAATATATTTGAACGGTAACAGCCAACACAGTGACACAATCATAAGTCAGACATTATAGTTCATCCAATAAGTAGTATTATTAACAAATACGAACCCAGGACTTCAAATTTAAAGAACAAAACCAAAAATGGTCTCACCTAATAATAAGTTCCGAAATCAACATAAGGTCTAACATAATAATAAGGTCTGAAATAAAATGCTATCTAATAGTTGAAGAAATGCAAAGTATCTCATGCGCCTCGTTCATCAATTTCATCTTTCTACAGATACATATAGAATTGCACTTATTATGATGCAAGCAAATAAATAACAGTATAATGCTACAAAAAAAGTACAACCGTACACACTAAATAAAAATATGGGAGGCCTACTAGTTGCTTTCCGTTGTATATTCAGGAAATGGAATGAACTCGACATCATCATGATTGCCATATTCATACAAAGGTAAATGGAAATATGGAGTTTCAGTTGAATTTAGCAAAAATGTAAGGTTAGTAGAAGAAAAAACAAAGTAGAGAATAAGTAATATTACCACTATAATTGTAGGCTTAAAATGATTTTCTTTTCATCCTTTAATGTAGCTAGAAGCACAAACAAGTGCATCAACCATGTTTAGGCGGAGAGAGTTACGGTAGTCATCGAGAATTCTGCCACTCGTACAGAATGTCGACTCCGATGAGACACTAGTTGCAGGTATTGTCAAGAACTTCTTTGTCATCTTTGCTATGATAGGATATCTATGAGCATTCAATCTCCACCAATCAACTACTCTGAAATTTGGATCCAGAATTGGATGGGTTTGTCTTGAAGGTAACTGGTCAACTCAGATTTAGTTGGCTCTGAATTTGTCTCCTCTAGGAAGGACTAAAACCTACTTGACAATGAGGACATACATGTAGATGTTTGCCTACTTGATATTGAACTCTGTTCATTATTGTTTCCAACCTCATTCTTGCGATTTCCCATCTCATAAGTAGCATAGAGATCAAAGAATTCAGTTTTAATTTCCTCGGGCTCAATACTACCCTTCTCTCTTCTATACATCTTCTTAAAACAGTAATCAACAAGTTTCATCTTAAACCTAGGATCAAGAATGGTGGCAGTGAACATGACATTGTTCTTTTCCTTTTTTTTCCCAGTATTTTCATTTCCCTCACCTTCACTATTGTTATCCCAATATTTATCAAACTTCTCAAGCATCGCTTGTCCCATCTTTTTCAAATTTGTATTCGAACCCATGGCATGCTCTACGATAGAAATCTTAACATTCATGATATATGGATAGAAAATGTTGGCAATAGGATAGTTAGATCCTGATAATACAATGGTTACCTCGGTAAAAGATTTCAAGATGGGTTGGATATTTTCATATAATGTCCACTCTTCATCTTGAGGCTGCCATTTGTAGGTAGGATCTACCTCTGCATACTCCTTGAAAGCAGCCCTATACACAGTGCAAGCTTCTACCATTCTGCATGTAGAATTCCATCTAGTAGCTACATCGAGACATAAACCTCTCCCAATTTCCATATTCAGAGACTTGCAAACCATCAATAATTTGTACATTCTTGATGGAGATTTTTTCAAATACTTGACAGTATCCCTGAGCTTATTGATCAAAGTTTGCAATAGAGCAATGCCATCATTCACTATCAAATTGACAATGTGGGCACAATAGCGAACATGGAAGTACTTAGGAATAAATTTAGCAGATTTCCTAGCAATGATCTTTTCCATCAATCTCTTAGCAACATTATCATTTGAGGAAGCATTATCCATAGTGATTATTATAATCTTATCTTCTATTTTCCATTCTTGACAACACTCAAAAACTGCTTGAGCTATGACACTACCAGAGTGAGGTGGATCTAGCTCTATGAAGTTTAAAACACGACATTGCATGACCCAATCATCATCTATGTAGTAAGCAACCACAGCTAGGTATGAGAGGGTTTGGTTTGAAGTCCATACATCACATGTCAAACTAATGCTTTCAATAGTCCTTAGTTTCTTTTTAAGGATTTCTTTCTCGGAAAGATACACCTTCATGCATTCAGCTCTAATTTTCTTCCTACCAATGAACTTGTAGGAAGCATTCATATACCTCATGAGGATATTGAACCATGCATGTTCTACCATCCTGAAGGGATATTCATGCACAATTATCATCTTTGCTATGATCTTAACGACTTCGGCATGATTGTATTCATGGTTAACTATAAGAGATGCACCTGACTTTTAAGGATCAAAATTGATTGTACCTTGACATTGTTGTCTTCCCTTCTTGTTTAGATAGACTGAACAAACATCTTTATGCCTATTGAGACTCGTAGTTTGACCCCAGGAGTACAAGCAAACAATTTTGCACAATGCAAGCACTTTGCCTTCGGAACAACCGCCCCTGGCCTCCTCTTACTTACAGCCTTGACCTCCGTGAAATGCTGCCAACATTCTGCACGCTTCTTCACCTTCACATTAGTACCATCCACTCCCGCCTTTTTTTCCTTTTCCCTCCTTTCTTTGCCCTCTCTTTGCCATTGACCTCTACTTCTGTGTCATTTTGATTGTGGCCTGATCCAAGAGAAGGCTCTGACAAATCATCATCCATATCATATGCATGTGCCTCATTAACCTCCTCGTGCCCTTCATCAATCTCTACCCATTCATCTGTATCACCATCATCTCCCTGTGCAAAATGAAATATATGATTCAAATCTTACAAGCCAAAAGCATTTACAAAATACAAGCCAAAGCTGAATCAGTGTGACAACTGAGAAACATTCAGCTAAGTAATTTCAGAATCAATTAACTACACTCTATAGTCTACACTGAAATTCGATCAACTCATCCAGCATCACTGAAACATTGCTGACAAATAGTCTACCGTCTACACTGGTATTTCAGCAGTCACAAGTACTAGCATGAGAGTGTGAGACAAACAGTCTCACCGTTCCTGATCCAATGCCGACAGCATCAGTGTCGGAGCATGTTCGTGACATCGCCTCCTCTGCTCATCGACGCCTTCGTCCGTGCGCTTGCTGCCGAGGAGGAGGTGGCTTTGGTGCCGTGTAAGGAGACTCCCATGATGCTAAATTGGAGGACGACCTCTTCTTATTCACCATCTTTCTGGCCTTAGACTCCATGCTTGGAGTCTCAGCTGCACGCGATGGTCGCTCGCGCGGTTCCTGTTGGGGAACGTCGCATGGGAAACAAAATTTTCCTACGCGCACGAAGACCTATCATGGTGATGTCCATCTACGAGAGGGGATGAGTGATCTACGTACCCTTGTAGATCGTACAGCAGAAGCGATGTGAGATCGCGGTTGATGTAGTGGAACGTCCTCACGTCCCTCGATCCGCCCCGCGAACAATCCCGCGATCAGTCCCACGATCTAGTACCGAACGGACGGCACCTCCGCGTTCAGCACACGTACAGCTCGACGATGATCTCGGCCTTCTTGATCCAGCAAGAGAGACGGAGAGGTAGAAGAGTTCTCCGGCAGCGTGACGGCGCTCCGGAGGTTGGTGATGATCTTGTCTCAGCAGGGCTCCGCCCGAGCTCCGCAGAAACACGATCTAGAGGAAAAACTATGGAGGTATGTGGTCGGGCAGCCGTGAGAAAGTCGTCTCAAATCTGCCCTAAAAGCCCCATATATATAGGAGGAGGGAGGGGGACCTTGCCTTGGAGTCCAAGGGACTCCAAGGGGGTCGGCCGAACCAGGGGGGAGGACTCTCCCCCCCCCCCAAACCGAGTCCTACTTGGTTTGGTGGGAGGGAGTCCTTCCCCCTTCCCACTTCCTCTTTTTTTTTCTTTCTTCCTTTGATTTTTGTTCCTTGGCGCATAGGACTTGGTGGGCTGTCCCACCAGCCCACTAAGGGCTGGTGTGACCCCCACAAATACCTATGGGCTTCCCCGGAGTGGGTTGCCCCCCTCCGGTGAACCCCCGGAACCCATTCGTCATTCCCGGTACATTCCCGGTAACTCCGAAAACCTTCCGGTAATCAAATGAGGTCATCCTATATATCAATCTTCGTTTCCGGACCATTCCGGAAACCCTCGTGACGTCCGTGATCTCATCCGGGACTCCGAACAACATTCGGTAACCAACCATATAACTCAAATACGCATAAAACAACGTCGAACCTTAAGTGTGCAGACCCTGCGGGTTCGAGAACTATGTAGACATGACCCGAGAGACTCCTCGGTCAATATCCAATAGCGGGACCTGGATGCCCATATTGGATCCTACATATTCTACGAAGATCTTATCGTTTGAACCTCAGTGCCAAGGATTCGTATAATCCCGTAAGTCATTCCCTTTGTCCTTCGGTATGTTACTTGCCCGAGATTCGATCGTCAGTATCCGCATACCTATTTCAATCTCGTTTACCAGCAAGTCTCTTTACTCGTTCCGTAATACAAGATCCGCAACTTACACTAAGTTACATTGCTTGCAAGGCTTGTGTGTGATGTTGTATTACCGAGTGGGCCCCGAGATACCTCTCCGTCACACGGAGTGACAAATCCCAGTCTTGATCCATACTAACTCAACTAACACCTTCGGAGATACCTGTAGAGCATCTTTATAGTCACCCAGTTACGTTGCGACGTTTGATACACACAAAGCATTCCTCCGGTGTCAGTGAGTTATATGATCTCATGGTCATAGGAATAAATACTTGACACACAGAAAACAGTAGCAACAAAATGACACGATCAACATGCTACGTCTATTAGTTTGGGTCTAGTCCATCACGTGATTCTCCTAATGACGTGATCCAGTTATCAAGCAACAACACCTTGTTCATAATCAGAAGACACTGACTATCATCGATCAACTAGCTAGCCAACTAGAGGCATGCTAGGGACGGTGTTTTGTCTATGTATCCACACATGTAAATGAGTCTTCATTCAATACAATTATAGCATGGATAATAAACTATTATCTTGATACAGGAATTATAATAATAACTATACATTTATTATTGCCTCTAGGGCATAATTCCAACAGTCTCCCACTTGCACTAGAGTCAATAATCTAGCCCTCACATCACCATGTGAATTACATTGTAATAAATCTAACACCCATACAGTTCTGGTGTCGATCATGTTTTGGCCGTGGAAGAGGTTTAGTCAGCGGGTCTGCTACATTCAGATCCGTGTGCACTTTGCATATATTTACGTCCTCCTCCTCGACGTACTCGCGGATGAGGTTGAAGCGTCGTTTGATGTGTCTGGTCTTCTTGTGAAACCTTGGTTCCTTTGCTAAGGCAATGGCACCAGTGTTGTCACAGAACAAGGTTATTGGATCCAGTGCACTCGGCACCACTCCAAGATCCGTCATGAACTGCTTCATCCAGACACCCTCTTTAGCCGCCTCCGAGGCAGCCATGTACTCCGCTTCACATGTAGAATCTGCTACGACGCTTTGCTTGGAACTGCACCAGCTTACTGCACCCCCATTAAGAATAAATACGTATCCGGTTTGCGACTTAGAGTCGTCCGGATCTGTGTCAAAGCTTGCGTCGACGTAACCTTTTACGGCGAGCTCTTCGTCACCTCCATACACGAGAAACATCTCCTTAGTCCTTTTCAGGTACTTCAGGATATTCTCGACCGCTGTCCAGTGATCCACTCCTGGATTACTCTGGAACCTGCCTGCCATACTTATGGCCAGGCTAACATCCGGTCTAGTGCACAGCATTGCATACATGATAGAGCCTATGGCTGAAGCATAGGGGACGGTGCGCATATGCTCTCTATCTTCATCAGTTGCTGGGCACTGAGTCTTACTCAATCTCGTACCTTGTAACACTGGCAAGAACCCTTTCTTGGACTGTTCCATTTTGAACCTCTTCAAAACTTTATCAAGGTATGTGCTTTGTGAAAGTCCTATCAGGCGTTTTGATCTATCCCTATAGATCTTAATGCCCAGAATGTAAGCAGCTTCTCCTAGGTCCTTCATAGAGAAACTTTTATTCAAGTAACCTTTTATGCTCTCCAAAAGCTCTACGTTGTTTCCAATCAGTAATATGTCATCCACATATAATATTAGAAACGCCACAGAGCTCCCACTCACTTTCTTGTAAATACAAGATTCTCCAACCACTTGTATAAACCCAAATGCTTTGATCACCTCATCAAAGCGTTTGTTCCAACTCCGAGATGCTTGCACCAGTCCATAAATGGATTGCTGGAGCTTGCACACCTTGTCAGCATTTTTAGGATCGACAAAACCTTCGGGTTGCATCATATACAACTCTTCCTTAAGAAAACCGTTAAGGAACGCCGTTTTGACATCCATCTGCCAAATTTCATAATCGAAAAATGCAGCTATTGCTAACATGATTCTGACGGACTTAAGCATCGCTACGGGAGAGAAAGTCTCATCGTAGTCAATTCCTGGAACTTGTGAAAAACCCTTTGCCACAAGTCGAGCTTTATAAACGGTCACATTGCCGTCAGCGTCCGTCTTCTTCTTAAAGATCCATTTGTTCGGAATAGCCTTGCGGCCCTCAGGTAGTATCTCCAAAGTCCATACTTTGTTCTCATACATGGATCCTATCTCGGATTTCATGGCTTCTAGCCATTTGTTGGAATCTGGGCCCACCATTGCTTCTTCATAATTTGCAGGTTCATTGTTGTCCAACAACATGATTGTCAAGACGGGATTACCGTACCACTCTGGAGCAGCGCGTGATCTCGTCGACCTGCGTGGTTCAACAGAAACTTGAACTGGAGTTTCATGATCATCATCATTAACTTCCTCCTCAACCGGCGTCGCAATCACAGGGGTTCCCCCTTGCCCTGCGCCACCATCCAGAGGGATGAGAGGTTCGACAACCTCGTCAAGTTCTATCTTCCTCCCACTCAATTCTCTCGAGAGAAACTCCTTCTCGAGAAAAGTTCCGTTCTTAGCAACAAACACTTTGCCCTCGGATTTGAGATAGAAGGTGTACCCAACTGTCTCTTTTGGGTAACCTATGAAGACGCACTTTTCCGCTTTGGGTTCCAGCTTCTCAGGCTGAAGCTTTTTGACATAAGCATCACATCCCCAAACTTTAAGAAACGACAACTTTGGTCGTTTGCCATACCACAGTTCGTATGGTGTCGTCTCAACGGATTTTGATGGTGCCCTATTTAAAGTGAATGCAGCTGTTTCTAATGCATAACCCCAAAACGATAACGGCAAATCAGTAAGAGACATCATAGATCGCACCATTTCTAACAAAGTACGATTACGACGTTCGGACACACCATTACGCTGTGGTGTTCCAGGCGGTGTTAACTGCGAAACAATTCCACATTGTCTTAAGTGAGCACCAAACTCGAAACTCAGATACTCACCCCCACGATCAGACCGTAGGAACTTGATCTTCTTGTTACGATGATTTTCCACTTCACTCTGAAATTGTTTGAACTTTTCAAATGTTTCAGACTTGTGCTTCATCAAGTAGACATAACCATATCTACTTAAATCGTCAGTGAAGGTGAGAAAATAACGATATCCGCCGCGTGCCTCCACGCTCATCGGACCACACACATCGGTATGTATGATTTCCAACAAGTCACTTGCACGCTCCATTGTTCCGGAGAACGGAGTTTTAGTCATCTTGCCCATGAGGCATGGTTCGCACGTGTCAAGTGAATCAAAGTCAAGTGACTCCAAAAGTCCATCAGCATGGAGTTTCTTCATGCGCTTTACACCAATATGACCCAAGCGGCAGTGCCACAAAAATATGGCGCTATCATTGTTTACTCTAACTCTTTTGGTCTCAATGTTATGTATATGCGTATCTCTATCAAGATTCAATATGAACAATCCTCTCACATTCGGTGCATGACCATAAAAGATGTTACTCATAGAAATAGAATAACCATTATTCTCAGACTTAAAAGAGTAACCGTCTCGCAATAAACAAGATCCAGATATAATGTTCATGCTCAACGCAGGCACTAAATAACAATGATTTAAGTTCATCACTAATCCCGATGGTAGTTGAAGTGACACGGTGCCGACGGCGATTGCATCAACCTTGGAACCGTTTCCTACACGCATCGTCACTTCGTCTTTCGCCAGCCTCCGTCTATTCCGCAGTTCCTGCTTCGAGTTGCAAATATGAGCAACAGAACCGGTATCGAATACCCAGGCACTACTACGAGAGCTGGTTAAGTACACATCAATAACATGTATATCAAATATACCTGATTTTTCTTTGCCCGCCTTCTTATCTGCCAGATACTTGGGGCAATTGCGCTTCCAGTGACCCATACCCTTGCAATAGAAGCACTCTGTTTCAGGCTTAGGTCCAGCCTTGGGTTTTTTCGGCGGATTGGCAACTGGCTTGCCGCTCTTCTTCGAATTGCCCTTCTTGCCTTTGCCGTTTCTCTTGAAACTAGTGGTCTTGCTGACCATCAACACTTGATGCTCTTTACGGAGTTCAGACTCTGCGACTTTCAGCATCGCAAACAACTCGCCGGGAGACTTGTTCATCCCTTGCATGTTGTAGTTCAACACAAAGCCTTTATAGCTTGGCGGCAGTGATTGGAGGATTCTGTCAGTGATAGCTTCTTGCGGGAGTTCAATCCCTAGTTCAGCTATACGGTTTGAGTACCCAGACATCTTGAGCACATGTTCACTGACAGACGAGTTTTCCTCCATCTTGCAAGCATAGAATTTATCGGAGGTCTCATACCTCTCGATCCGGGCGTTCTTCTGAAAGATAAACTTCAACTCCTGGAACATCTCAAATGCTCCATGACGCTCAAAGCGACGTTGAAGTCCCGGCTCTAAGCCATACAAGACTGCACATTGAACTATTGAGTAGTCCTCCTTACGCGCCAACCAAGCGTTCTTAACATCCTGATCAGCCGTAGCGGGTGGTTCATCTCCTAGCGCAGCATTAAGGACATAATCCTTCTTGCCAGCTTGTAAGATTAGCCTAAGATTACGAGCCCAGTCTACAAAGTTGCTTCCATCATCTTTCAACTTAGCTTTCTCTAGGAACGTATTAAAATTGAGGATGACACTTGCGTGAGCCATGATCTACAACACAAATATATTCAAAGTGGACTTAGACTATGTTCAAGATAATTAGAGTTCAACTTAATCAAATTATATGCTAAACTCCCACTCAAAAAGTACATCTCTCTAGTCATTTGAGTGGTTCATGATCCACTTACACTATCCCAAGTCCGATCATCACGTGAGTCGAGAGTAGTTTCAGTGGTAAGCATTCCTATGCTAATCATATCAACTATATGATTCATGATCGACCTTTCGGTCTCATGTGTTCCGAGGCCATGTCTGCACATGCTAGGCTCGTCAAGCTTAACCCGAGTGTTCCGCGTGCGCAACTGTTTTGCACCCGTTGTATGTGAACGTTGAGTCTATCACACCCGATCATCACGTGGTGTCTCGAAACGACGAACTGTAGCAACGGTGCACAGTCGGGGAGAACACAATTTCGTCTTGAAATTTTAGTGAGAGATCACCTTATAATGCTACCGTCGTTCTAAGCAAAATAAGGTGCATAAAAGGATTAACATCACATGCAATTCATAAGTGACATGATATGGCCATTATCACGTGCTTCTTGATCTCCATCACCAAAGCACCGGCACGATCTTCTTGTCACCGGCGCCACACCATGATCTCCATCATCATGATCTCCATCAACGTGTCGCCATCGGGGTTGTCGTGCTACTTATGCTATCACTACTAAAGCTACATCCTAGCAAAATAGTAAACGCATCTGCAAGCACATATGTTAGTATAAAGACAACCCTATGGCTCCTGCCGGTTGCCGTACCATCGACATGCAAGTCGATATTTCTATTACAACATGATCATCTCATACATCCAATATATCACATCACATCATTGGCCATATCACATCACAATCATACCCTGCAAAAACAAGTTAGACGTCCTCTAATTTTGTTGTTGCATGTTTTACGTGGTGACCAAGGGTATCTAGTAGGATCGCATCTTACTTACGCAAACACCACAACGGAGATATATGAGTTGCTATTTAACCTCATCCAAGGACCTCCTCGGTCAAATCCGATTCAACTAAAGTTGGAGAAACCGTCACTTGCCAGTCATCTTTGAGCAAAGGGGGTTACTCGTAACGATGAAACCAGTCTCTCGTAAGCGTACGAGTAATGTCGGTCCAAGCCGCTTCGATCCAACAATACCGTGGAATCAAGAAAAGACTAAGGAGGGCAGCAAAACGCACATCACCGCCCACAAAACCTTTTGTGTTCTACTCAAGAAGACATCTACGCATGAACCTAGCTCATGATGCCACTGTTGGGGAACGTCGCATGGAAAACAAAATTTTCCTACGCGCACGAAGACCTATCATGGTGATGTCCATCTACGAGAGGGGATGAGTGATCTACGTACCCTTGTAGATCGTACAGCAGAAGCGATGTGAGATCGCGGTTGATGTAGTGGAACGTCCTCACGTCCCTCGATCCGCCCCGCGAACGATCCCGCGATCAGTCCCACGATCTAGTACCGAACGGACGGCACCTCCGCGTTCAGCACACGTACAGCTCGACGATGATCTCGGCCTTCTTGATCCAGCAAGAGAGACGGAGAGGTAGAAGAGTTCTCCGGCAGCGTGACGGCGCTCCGGAGGTTGGTGATGATCTTGTCTCAGCAGGGCTCCGCCCGAGCTCCGCAGAAACACGATCTAGAGGAAAAACTATGGAGGTATGTGGTCGGGCAGCCGTGAGAAAGTCGTCTCAAATCTGCCCTAAAAGCCCCATATATATAGGAGGAGGGAGGGGGACCTTGCCTTGGAGTCCAAGGGACTCCAAGGGGGTCGGCCGAACCAGGGGGGAGGACTCTCCCCCCCCAAACCGAGTCCTACTTGGTTTGGTGGGAGGGAGTCCTTCCCCCTTCCCACTTCCTCTTTTTTTTTTCTTTCTTCCTTTGATTTTTGTTCCTTGGCGCATAGGACTTGGTGGGCTGTCCCACCAGCCCACTAAGGGCTGGTGTGACCCCCACAAATACCTATGGGCTTCCCCGGAGTGGGTTGCCCCCCTCCGGTGAACCCCCGGAACCCATTCGTCATTCCCGGTACATTCCCGGTAACTCCGAAAACCTTCCGGTAATCAAATGAGGTCATCCTATATATCAATCTTCGTTTCCGGACCATTCCGGAAACCCTCGTGACGTCCGTGATCTCATCCGGGACTCCGAACAACATTCGGTAACCAACCATATAACTCAAATACGCATAAAACAACGTCGAACCTTAAGTGTGCAGACCCTGCGGGTTCGAGAACTATGTAGACATGACCCGAGAGACTCCTCGGTCAATATCCAATAGCGGGACCTGGATGCCCATATTGGATCCTACATATTCTACGAAGATCTTATCGTTTGAACCTCAGTGCCAAGGATTCGTATAATCCCGTAAGTCATTCCCTTTGTCCTTCGGTATGTTACTTGCCCGAGATTCGATCGTCAGTATCCGCATACCTATTTCAATCTCGTTTACCAGCAAGTCTCTTTACTCGTTCCGTAATACAAGATCCGCAACTTACACTAAGTTACATTGCTTGCAAGGCTTGTGTGTGATGTTGTATTACCGAGTGGGCCCCGAGATACCTCTCCGTCACACGGAGTGACAAATCCCAGTCTTGATCCATACTAACTCAACTAACACCTTCGGAGATACCTGTAGAGCATCTTTATAGTCACCCAGTTACGTTGCGACGTTTGATACACACAAAGCATTCCTCCGGTGTCAGTGAGTTATATGATCTCATGGTCATAGGAATAAATACTTGACACGCAGAAAACAGTAGCAACAAAATGACACGATCAACATGCTACGTCTATTAGTTTGGGTCTAGTCCATCACGTGATTCTCCTAATGACGTGATCCAGTTATCAAGCAACAACACCTTGTTCATAATCAGAAGACACTGACTATCATCGATCAACTGGCTAGCCAACTAGAGGCATGCTAGGGACGGTGTTTTGTCTATGTATCCACACATGTAAATGAGTCTTCATTCAATACAATTATAGCATGGATAATAAACTATTATCTTGATACAGGAATTATAATAATAACTATACATTTATTATTGCCTCTAGGGCATAATTCCAACAGTTCCATGGGGAGGCGGATGTAGATGGCGGAGCCACGGAGTGCCGGAGGCGGGCCAAAGTCGCTGTCGAGTGCGACCGGCCGCCGGAATAGAAACAGGTCGATCTAGACGCTGCCCTACTCGCGTGGTCAAAGACCTAGACCTAGCCGCCGCTCTACTTTCTCCATCTCTATTCTCTCCACACCGTAGTCTTCTCGCCTCCTCCTCTGGTCTCGGCTCTTCCTAAGTACTCCCTCCTTTCCGGTTTATAGGGCTCATCTTAAAATTTTCAGATTTCCATTATATTAGGCTCATTTTAAGTCTAAGTGAGTTAAAATGCTTTGAGTCTCACGCCATATTTAATTCATATAGTTTAAAAAAAGGAGATGAGTGGCTATGCATGCATCGTTTTCTACATTTACCATGCAAGTCCAATGAAAAAAAGGATGCTACATTTATTGTCTTGGAAATTGAATATGTAAGAAATATTTCATTGGCTAGTTTAAACTAATATCATCCACTCACAATTCACCTTGGTTGATGAGATTTCAGATTTGAGCCCTATAAGAACAATGTATGTTCAATTTTTGGTATAAGTGTCCACATCAACAACCAACAACACATCATACAATCTCTTCAATGAAGTATATGTTAATCGTATGTAAAATAACTAAGCGGGTCCACTAAACATGGAAGAAATAACCATGCTTGCCTCGGAGCTTGTGCGTGAACCGTTGCTTCAAGTTCATAAGATTTCATTCTCTCTCTTCTTTTATTATGCGTCATGTCATCAAAATCATCTATGTGGCAATTTTACCAATGATGATCATACAACCATTAAAGATGGCCTAAACCGAAAAGGAGGGAGTAGTGTGGGGTAGGGCTGTTAAGGCTACTGATCAAATTCCCACGAGAGGGAGGTGGGCTGTGGCTTGTGCGTATGTGGCCTGGGATGTGGCATGTACGTGCATGTGAAACTTAACGAGCCAAATGAGCTATTCGTTTACTCGTGATCTAGCTCATTAAGATCGATCTAAAATTGATGTTTAGCTCGACTCATTAACTAACGAGCACGAGCCTTAACAAGTCGAGTTTCCGAACGCTCATTAAACTTACGAGTAACGAGCTCTTCATCCAGCCCTATTCAGCTCGAAAAAATACAAATTGGTTTTAGTTCATTAGAGAACATGGTAAAAAAATCCAATAACTAAATTGTATGAGACCAACGGCTCCACTCCGTCAGCATGAACACAGCCCTCGACAACACAGACATCACATGTTATCAACAGCACCGCGTCGAAGCTCTTCATGTCTAGTCTTCAGAGGTTGGTTTGACAAGAAACCTAAGCTGTCGTTCTTGAAAGTTAGTCATGACAGTGGCGTCCATCCCGACAACCAAAGAGACAAGGCTCTGATGTCACCATGTGGCCCAAAATGGATGGGCTGATTCAATGTTGGTCACGTAAATGCGCATTTCGTCAAGATAGGCAGTTGTCATTCAAAATGTTTGAGAATTAAAAAAATATGATTTGAAAGAATGATAAAGAATTGGGAAACAAATGTTCAAGATTTGTTTCTGAATTTAAAAAATGTTCATCATTTAAAAAACATTCACGGTTTCAAAAATGTTCATGAATTCATAAATGCTCACGATTTAAGAGAATGTTGGTGAATATGGAAAAAATGTTCATTAATTTAAAAATGCATGATTTCGACTTAAAACTTCATGATTTCAAAAACGCTCATGAATTCAAAAAATATTCACAATTTAAGGGGGTGTTCACAAATTTGTAAAATGTTTTCAAGGTTTCAAAAAAGTGTTCGTGAATTTAAGAAATGTTCATAATTTCAGAAAGAAACACAATTTGAGAGAATGTTCATGAATTGGTAAAGTAGAAATCATGATTTTGAAAAAGTGTTGAGTTTAAAAATTGTTCATAATTTTAAAAAGATTCATAATTTTAAAATATGTTCACAAATTAAAAGATTTTCTCAAATTGAGAAAAAAGAATAGAAATGAAAAATTAAAAAAAAAAGAAAACAAAATGGAAAATAAACAAAAACAAAATGGGATAACCAAAAGTGGAAAATAAAGAAAAACATAAAAATGGTCGAAACCCAGAAATCGGCCAACCCATACAAAAAGGCGCGTCTGAGGGGGGTACGTACAATGTCAATAACAAGCGACTCGTGCGCGAAATAGGATCCCCTTCTTCGTATGCCTCAGGGCATGTATTTGTACTGACTCCATAGTTCCAAGTAGGCCCAAGTCTAGAAGTTGCGGCCATCGCATGACCCAGCTGTGACATAGAGGGTTGCTCATATTTTTCCATCACTTTGCCAAGGTTGCAACACGTCGCCTAGTGGCACTACAACCGCGCGTCGCTGGGAGCAGATCAAGGTTGGCGCGCTACCATCTCCAATCATGGCCCCGACATGACCTCGAGAATTCATTTGGTACCGTCGTACCGATGAGGTGCTAGCCATCGCCTTCATCGTCGTTGTATGACATGCCGACAACAATAATTTTTACCGCGCACGTGAAATTTAACGTGTCTGTTGAAGATGCTCTAAAGGGAGAGAGTGGCAACTAAGCTAATGGTTAGTAGTCTCTCCAACGTAATAGTAGTACCCTTTGTTTCATGATTTATATCTCATCCGATGTATTAAATGACGTTGATTTAGCGAATCCAAAAAAGTAATAATCGTTGTTGTAATAGACAATCAGGGACTCGGAATCACTCTCCTTGCAAAGAACAAGAAAAAAATGGTCGCATGAATTGTTGTTCGGGAAAAAAGAAGGGAAAATCTAAAGAGAGGCGCCCCACCACAGCTCTCCCATGCAGCGGCTCGCATAGCCTCATGCACATGCAAGAATCTTCTACATCATGCTTACATCATTGCATTAAATGTTTTTAAAATTTTAAAAATAATTTATCTCATAAATTAATAATTTGATTGGAGATTCGTCTTCACCGTTAGGTTCGTCTCGATGAGACCTTCAAAATAAGATTTCATGTTGGCATGTTTCGTTGTTTTTTTCGTAGTTCCTAGTTGCCACATTAATGTCATCATAGTTGTCATCTTACGGATGTATAGTTGTCATAAAAATTCTACATAGTTATTGGGATAATAATTTTTATACTTTTTAAACATTGCAATGTTATGTAAAGCTAAAAAATAGGTATTAAAGCACTAACAATAAACAAGTAAATGCATGAACCACCACAAATACAATAAATTAAGTTTTTTAGTGGGGTATATCGACATTCGGAAGACTGATAACTAAGTTGATTTAATGTAAGAACTATGTGACAAATAAGTAATAGTAATTTGGCAAATACCGATGAATTTTTTTTTGAAACATATCGACATGGGATCAATTTTGAAGATCTCGTCGTAAAAAAGTCAGTGCTGAAAGCGGATCATTAATTAAGATAACGGTTTGAAAGATAAAAAGTTCAAACGCAAAATGAAAAAAAAAAATTAATTGGGGGCCTCAAGAACAGGTACCAGTGTCCGTCCTAAGTGGACTACAGCCTTCCCCCGGTCTTCGGTCTTCACACGAAGTGGACGTTCCATCCAGTCTTGCACAGATGGAGACGGCCGTCGGAAAGCCGGGGCGTCACTTCGTGCTGGTCCACGGCCTCTGCCACGGCGCGTGGTGCTGGTACAGGGTGGCCACCATCCTGCGGTCCGCCGGCCACCGCGTCACGGCGCCCGACCTGGCCGCGTGCGGCGCCAGCCCGCTGCGCGTCGACGAGGTGCGCTCGTTCGCCGAGTACAGCCGGCCGCTGACCGACGCCGTGGCCGCGGCGCCGCCGGGCGAGAAGGTGGTCCTCGTCGGCCACAGCTACGGCGGCTACAGCCTCGCGCTCGCCATGGAGGCGCACCCGGACAAGGTGGCCGTCGCCGTCTTCGTCGCCGCGGCCATGCCTGCCGCCGACTGCCCCATGTCACATCTACTCTCTCAGGTTCTCCATCCACTGACCGGAGCACACAATATTTCCACACGATGTTTGATCCATCCATACGGCCGACGGCAATCATTCGAACCATTTCTGCCAACCCGTTCCAGATCATGGAGGAAACGGCGACGGACCCCGCCACGGACGGTGCGCCCGCCGTGAACGGCGCGGCGGGGACGTTTCTCCCGGGCCCCGAGCGCCTGTCGCGGCGGCTGTACCAGCGAAGCCCGGGCGAGGACCTGGCGCTGGCGACGGCGCTGGTGAGGCCGGCGCGGTGGTTCCTCGACGACGCGGCGATGACGGGGAGGAGCGTCCTGACCGCGGACAGGTACGGCGCGGTGAGGCGCGCGTGCGTGGTCACCGAGGAGGACGCGACGTGGGCGGCGGAGTCGCAGCGCCGGATGGCGTCGCGGTGTCCCGGCGCGGAGGTGGTGGCCGTCGAGGGTGCCGACCACATGCCCATGTTCTCCACGCCCCGCCGGCTCGCCGCGATCCTCATGGAGATCGCCGACAAGTACAGCTGAGCTCGCCATCAACTCATCGTCAGTACTGGCTGCCGTTTGGCAGAGTTCAATTATTGCGCTGAAAGGAGAGTCGTCAACGGCTAAAAAAAAGAGCATCTCGCTGTCTTGTGAACTGTACCGATAATAAACAATCGAGCATTCTTTTGGTGTGGCTTAGATCAGACTGAAACTTAACGACGAAGACACGGTCTACTGGCAAACATATAAAGAAAATAAAAGAAAATTTACACCAATCTTCATCTAAGACCTACGAATATAACATCGATCGAAACCAACATATAATTGGATGATTAGAAGAACAATGGTATCTCAACCTATTAGATTTTAAATTTTAGAAGATGCTTGCATTTTTTAAATTTATTTTAGACTTTTCAACGTTCTGCGTTCAACGAAAAGACGTTTCCGTTGACTATAAAAATATCTATGACGATTTCATCAATGTCAAGATGATGTGTAGCTTCAGTTTTTTAAGAGCATCTTCAACAACCGTAAAATTAAACTGAGTTCAATAAAAAACTTAACGCATCATTGTAGCACTTTTAGTGCATGGAGACCGAAGCATCTCTAACAGGCGCATGCTATCACGGCGTTCAATTCAGCAGCCCCACGTGCAGCGGCGAGTTTGCTGCGCGCGCAAACCGACACCTCAAGTATAATGCGCGCGATATAAGCGTGTTCAAAACTTTTCACCACCCGTACAATTTGCATCTTTTATTGGAGCTATCCAACGTCCAAGAAACAAATAATTTAGCGTTAGGAACACTTTTTAGACGGTTGTTCACGATGCTCTAAGTCTTCATTGTTGAGTCAGTCTAAGGTTTAGCGATCCTTTTCATACAGCACAACCACGAACCACCACACTTGTCCTTGGTGTCGCAATGGATTGAAAAGAGCTTGCGGGCCCGTGAATCGAGACACCGATGGAGAGCGCCGCCGGCGAGGAGCGGCCGCGGAGCCACCGGTTCGTGCTCGTGCACGGCGTATGCCACGGCGCGTGGAGCTGGTACAAGGTCGCCACCGCCCTGCGGTCGGCCGGCCACCGCGTCGACGCGCTCGACATGGCCGCGTGCGGCGCCAGACCGGGGCGCGCCGAGGATGTGGGCTCGTTCGAGGAGTACAGCCGGCCGCTGCTGGACTTGCTGGCGGCGCTGCCGCCGGGGGAGAAGGCGGTGCTGGTGGGCCACAGCTACGGCGGCCAGAGCCTCGCGCTGGCCATGCAGGCGCACCCGGACAGGGTCGCCGTCGCCGTCTTCGCCTCCGCCGCCATGCCGGCCGCCGGGAAGCCCCTCAAGTTCGTCTCCGAACAGGTGAGTCCGCGCACTCCTGCCCTCTTATCCACAGCCCCCACCATGAACGAGCCTAACACACTCGATATTATAGTTCGCGCAAGAAAAGGGGCCGGGTTTCTTCATAGACAGCGTGATCGAGACCATCGCCGGCGACGACCCGCAGCGCGCTTGCAAGACGTTCCTGCTCGGGCCGGAGTACATGGCGCAGCGGCTGTACCAGCTCAGCCCGGTCGAGGACCTGACGCTGGCGACGATGCTGGTGAGGCCGTCGCGGCAGTTCTTGGACGACGCCGCTATGAACGGGGAGGGGGTCCTGACGGCGGAGAGGTACGGCGCGGTGAGCCGCGTGTACGTGGTCGCCGAGGAGGACGCCTCGTGGTCGCCGGAGTTCCAGAGGCGGATGGCGTCGTGGAACCCCGGCACGGAGGTGAGGGGCCTCCAGGGGTCCGATCACATGCCCATGTTCTCCAAGCCCATGGAGCTCTCAGATCTCCTCGTGGAGATAGCCAACAAGTACTCCTATGTCTGAATCAGGAAACTTCATCTCCAGTTATGAATTCTGAATAATTCTTCAGGGAAATCAAGAGATGTTTGGTTTCTACTTCTAACTGCATCATCATCGTCATCAAAAGAAGAATATGTTCTCTGCCCAAACAAAAAGTCCATATATGTGTGTAGCAACAAGATTGTGATACAGAATCATCTCTGTTACATTTCTCTTTGATTTCACAAAATCTTAGCACCAAAGACCTTGCGAGGGAAATTACGGGTCGCGAAAAAGTACTTGAGACATTGATGTCACAAAGAACATTGTGATACAGAAACATTTATTTATGTTACATTTTACTCCTCGGCTAAACGAAACCATGACATTCGCAAGCGAAGTTACAGACTAGTCGATAAAGGTCCAAGGGTCACGGATACAAAACTGTGTATCTACAAGATCAAACATCAAACATCAACCATTAGGCTGAAGGAATCCGCCATCGCAAAGAACTCTTCCTGAACCGACCTCCATGCCGACTCCGGTGCCTGGGCATTCAAGGTGTAAAGTTTGCCGTCTCTCGCGCAGCACACCGCCACATTGTGTCGTCGGAAGGAAGGGCTCTCGACTCGGAACTCCAGCTTGTAGTATTTCACATTGTTTACGGCGTCTTCTCTCAACGCGGCACCGATCAGAGTGGCGCTGATATCCGGGTTCCGCTTTGTCCTTGCGATCCTCCTCAGCACCACTTCCCCGACATCTTTAGGACCGCCAAAAGACTCAATCCTGTTCCAAGAATTCCACTGCTACTTTAGAGAACACTATGACATAACAGCGGTACACTATACTCATTTTCAGTAAAACGGTAGCTCATTAATGTGACAGGAATTTCATGATCATGTTTCACACATGAACTCAGGTGTACTGTTAAAGCAGTAGGAAGATTCCTTCGCTAAGATAGAAATGCTAATGCTCATTCCAATAAGAAACCGGAATCACATATATACGTATACTTACGAGAAGTCTTGTGGGACGGTCGACACAATGACGCTGACGTTGAGCTCCCCGTTGGATCCCGGGGGGCCAAAAGCTGCCACCGGTCCACTGACGTTCCGAGGTCGAGCCGAAGAACCCCCGCTTGTCAACGGCGGAGGGTCTAGCGATCTCTGCAGTTCTGCCTTCTTAATTTGATTGTATAGTATTGTCTGGTCTCCAACCCAGTTTGCTGGATAGATGAACTCTGCAGAATTCGGATAAATTACAGTTAACAATCTGGCATGACTGGCATATGGATACAAGTATTTCATAGAAGATATCGCACATGATGGATCTTATTGATGCTAGAAAGCATCCACACTGGCCATATTGTCCTGAACCAGGGACAATGTTATCTTGTTGAGAATCGGCCACGAGATGGCAACAATGATCAGTCGTGCTGACATGGAGCACATGTGGCAGGCCCTAAACGCAGCAGCAGATAGCTCATAATCCACCCATACAATCCCATTGGAGGCATAGCATATCAGATGGGTGTAGTAGATTGTAGCTGCAAGGACCACATTTTTTGCAGCCACTCATGTTTGTGGCATAAACGACAAAAATCATTTTTCAGTAGAAAATTTATTGGGAAATGTCTAGACTCTAGAGTGAAGGTGCCTCTCTGCCCTTCAATGTCATATTCCAGAACCAACCAGAACAAAAAGGGCTGCCTAATCTAATATGTCTGTCTTTTTTCTCCGAGTGAGCATGGAATATGCCCCATGTAAAATTCAGAATCTACACACATTTTCCTGTTTTTTTTCTGTGGGTGGGATGTGAACACAACGCACCTACTTGGCATCACTAGTTTCTGAACCTTTTTTGGTGGGGGCACAAAGTTGCAATTTGATAGCAACATGCACAGGCAGGGCTGCCTTGAATTTGATTTTCGTGGCTGATGGCAGGAGCATCGCCTCGACCGAACACCACTCTGCCAGAATGCCGGTCAAATCAGCCTTTCTCAAATCAACACGCTTAATTTTTCTCTTTCGTGGCCGGTTACTAGTAAATTTATTCTGAAAAATGCTTGAGTGTTTGCTAATGCCATCAGTGTCAAGCATTATAAACGTGCGCTCAGAGAAGTCTCGGTGTGAATAGATGATCACTATAACCTGGTCAGCGTGAATGATTAAATGAGCTACAGTGCATGGCCTAGCATCGGGAAGAATCAGCGACAATGGCGTGATGGATGATAAGGAACAGCTCTGAATCCCTTGCATGTGGGGAAGAGAACGGCGGCAGCTCAACTAATGCGTAAATGTTGAATTAATAGTAATAAGCAGGGGAGGAAGCTAAGCTAAGCTAAGGTATGGGATGGAAGGGAGTGGTACCGAATCCGTTGTCGGAGTCGAGGCAGCGGGTGAAGCCGCCGACGGGGTAGAGCACGTCGAGCCTGAGCGAGCGGCCGAGCTCCGGGGAGAGGCCGAGGAGGAAGCTGGTGACGCCCCCGAAGTTGGCCCCCACGGCCGCGGCCGCCGCCGTGCTCGCCCCCACCACCAGCCGCCGCCGGAACACGGACGCCAGCGCCGCGAACTCCTGCGCCGGCGAGCCGGAGCACCGCACCGGCGCCACGCCCCCGCGCCTCCTCAGCCGCCTCCCGCCCAGCGCCGGGTTGTGCCGCCTCGACGCGGCCGCCGTGTCCATGGCAGAGCGGCGGTATGTCGCGGTGGTCGGAGGCACGCGACGGGGAGAGGTGGAGCGGAGGGAGTGTTCGGTGGGGGCGCCGAGCTGCCGAACTGTGCTGATGCGTGTGTTTTATTCCCGGACGTTTTCACCGACGGGATGCGTGGCCGGCTGCCGGCCGATGGAGGGAACGCTGGTGGATTCTCCGTGCAGTTTGTAGAGGCACGCACGCACGCAGCTATCGGATGAGATCGGGATGGACTGACGCGCGCACGGCACGCGGGCCGGTGGTGAAGTGCGAAATGAGTTGCGCTAGGCCGCTAGCCACACCCAGTTAGAGCATGTCTAAGGCTGGTCACAATGGGAAGGAACTTAGCAGTAACATCACACACTCTAATACAACTTTGCTTATGTGACACGTATTTAATAAAGAGAGAGGTGCTTGTGGTAACTAGCTAAGTTACCGGAACATCACACACTCCAAGAAACAATGAGTCTATAGCCTAATAAATGCATTGTTGCATGACACTACATACATGTTACTCCCCATTGTGGAGGTAGGAACATAGTCTAGAAAAGTGTGTAGGTTCCTACCTTATGTTACTCCCCATTGTGACCAGCCTAATAGTGTCCTCAAGCCCTTAAATCTAAAATCAGTTTTAAGGATTGAGAATTGGTCATTTTTAACATTTTTAAGAATTGAAAAACAGACACAAAGACTAAAACCCTTAAATCCAACCCTTATAACAGAATATTTCGTTATAAGGGTTGGGTTTGAGGGTTCTAGTGTTTGCCCCAACCCCAAACCTTAAAACTGTCATTTGACGTATCACAATTTTCACTAGCAAAACACAATAAACCTTCAAACAAACACGGAAATGAAGATCATTGATGCATGGCTTAATAGTTTTTACATCACACAGTCATCATCTTCCCCTCTTATCGGCACCATCACCAAAAAGTTGCAATTGACGCCATTTCCTAGACCACTTCCACGTCCATAAAGCACATCCATTGTCGCCGATGGTGGAGTCTTCCACACTGCCATCGCCACCACCACTCATCGGAGTGTCACCTCGAAGAGTAGAGGCCGCACCACGGAATATCCTCTTCCTCTCCACGATGTCCTCCTTGTACTCCTTCCACCACATCAATTGGTCTTCATCTATGTCCTTCTTGGACATCATCATGTGCTCCTTCTCTTCCATCATGAGTTCTTTCCATGCCTTTGCTTCTTTGACCTTGATCATCCTCTCCTCCAAGTCGGCCTTGCGCTTGGCATCTTCACGCCTTGCTTCAACTTGTACAAGCTTCACCTCTTTCTTCTTCTCGTTGATAAGAAGCTTTGTCTCCAATGTCTTCATTGTCAATGCCTCCTTTGACTTCATCATATGTTCTATCTTCTCCCTTATGCTTGACGCCTCTCCTTCCATCTTCTTCCTTAGCTTATCTTTGTTGTTTCCAGCGGGCTTGTGCTCGTTCCTTCCCTCCTCTTCACTATCATCCATCCTAAGCATTGCCGACTTCTTGGGTGCGGTCTCTTGATCCCTCAACTTCCACTTGTCATAAGTTTGAAGAATTTTCCAAACATGTTTAAATGGGAATGCTTTACCCTTCGAAGCGGCCATCTTCTTGTACCTCAAGTCGGCAATTGCCTCCTACAAACCCACCAATAGCATAGTAAACATATATGTACTCACATAACAATAGCATAAAAATAAATGTGAAAAACATATATGTACTCACATAGTCACTCTCCACGGTTTCACTAGGCAGTGCATCCTTCACTTGGTCCATTGCCGCACTCCAACGAGCACAATGGGGCTTCATCAACTCCCACCGGCCTTGAAGCGACCGGTAACTACGAGGGGTGTATCCACCGGTCTTCGGCTTGATCTTGCAATAGACGTCCTTTATGTGTTGCCAATAGCGTTTATCGGTTTGATCGGTACCGGTGCTTGCATACAACCCCACATGTGCCCAAGCATGAACCAAGAGAATATCTTCGGCCTCGCTATAGTTTGTCGACCGCACGGTGGGTTTTCCAACGGTGGGAATGCCTCCTCCTCTATCTCGGTCACCTCCTCCTCATCTTCCCCTTCCTCCTCCTCATCATCCTCTTCCTGCAAATCATCACCAAACCCAAATGGTTCGAGAGGAGGAGCCCCGATGTCCACCTCCGCTTCTTCAAGAAGCCCCATGAACGATGTTGACGGAGCAGGCATTCCATCGAGCACCTCATGCACGACGGGCGGAGGGGCGGGAGACGGGGCGGCCGGGGCGGGCGTCGACTTATTCTTGGAAGTCGTCTTCTTCACCTTCGGCGTCGCTTCCCCCTTCGGCCCAAGTGAGGGCTTCTTCCTCACGTTCGGCGCCGCTGCGACCGGGGCGACAGAGGCGACGGCCGGGGCGGGCTGGGGGAGGATGACGTGCTGGCCAGCACGCCGCCTCTTCACGCCGACGGCTGGGGCGGACGGGGCAACGGCCGACGCGGGCGGAGGGAGCGCGGCCGCGTGCGGGGCGGCCGGGGCGACGGGCGAGGCCGGCGGGCGGAGCTGCGGGGGCGGGGCGACGGGCGAAGGGAGGGAGGACGCGGGCGGGGTGGGCGAAGCTGCGGGGGCGGGGCGACGGGCGAAGGGAGGGAGGACGCGGGCGGGGCGGCCGGGGCGACGAAGGAGGCCGGCGGCGGCTCCATGGCTCTGGCGGCGGCGACGGGAGCTGCGAGGGCGGGGCGGGCGGCAGGAACTTTCCCTCCTGCGCAATGAACTGTCGACTGCGGGTTGGAGGTGGGGTTCCCTCTCCAATCCTCACTTTTACAGATTGGGATTGCAATCCCAGATCCAATCCGTAAAAAAATTTAAGGGTTTAGGGATTTTAGTCTACGCGTTTTTTCGCCCAACCCGTAAAAACGATTATTTCTGTTTATTTGAGGGTTTGAGGGCTCTACTAGACATGCTCTTACGGGCTGACTGGAGTGGCGGTGGCCGAAGTCGTTTTTGTCGTGCCCCACCTTGCTGTCCTGTCGATTTGGCAGAATTTTACAATGGACGAACCGTCCGACCTTTCGCGAAACCTTTTTTTTAACCAAGGCTCACGATGATCTTGGTTTTTAAATTAACAAAGCCATCAACCGGCCAGGAATTACATCACACGTCTAGATTGCAACGGCCAAAACACGCTGAAAAGCAAACCCAAACACCCGCCTCCAGAAGCATCTAAAGAAATAAAAATAAAAGATTACAACTTGCTAAAGGTCGAGCACTCCATACTAGGATCATCGAAGTAAAGGACGAAGTAGCGGAGCAGGCCATTGCCACCATCAAAATGAACCTTGCTCTAGAAACACCTATGGGGCAAGGGGTGTTGGGGAACGTCGCATGGGAAACAAAAAAAATTCTACGCGCACGAAGACCTATCATGGTGATGTCCATCTACGAGGGGGATTTTAGATCTACGTACCCTTGTAGATCGCACAGCAGGAAGCATTAAGAAACGCGGTTGATGTAGTGGAACGTCCTCACGTCCCTCGATCTGCCCCGCGAACCGTCCCACGAACCGTCCCACGATCCGCTCCGATCTAGTGCCGAACGGACGGCACCTCCGCGTTCAGCACACGTACAGCTCGACGATGATCTCGGCCTTCTTGATCCAGCAAGAGAGACGGAGAGGTAGATGAGTTCTCCGGCAGCGTGACGGCGCTCCGGAGATTGGTGGTGATCTATCTCAGGAGGGCTCCGCCCGAGCTCCGTAGAAACGCGATCTAGAGGAAAAACCGTGGAGGTATGTGGTTGGGCTGCCGTGGCAAAGTTGTCTCAAATCAGCCCTAATACCTTAGTATATATAGGAGGGAGGGGGAGGGACTTGCCTTGAGGCTCAAGAGAGCCCCAAGGGGTCGGCCAAAGGGGGGGAGGAGGATTCCTCCTCCAATCCTAGTCCAACTAGGATTGGAAGGTGGAGTCCTTCTCTATTTTCCCACTTCCCCTTTTTTTCTCTTTGATTTTTCTTATCTCCTGCGCAGAGGCCTTCTTGGGCTTGCCCACCAGACCACTAAGGGCTGGTGCGGAACCCCTAAGGCCTATGGGCTTCCCCGGGGTGGGCTGTGTTGGGGAACGTCGCATGGGAAACAAAAAATTTCCTACGCGCACGAAGACCTATCATGGTGATGTCCATCTACGAGAGGGGATGAGTGATCTACGTACCCTTGTAGACTGTACAGCAGAAGCGTTAGAGAACGCGGTTGATGTAGTGGAACGTCCTCACGTCCCTCGATCCACCCCGCGAACAATCCCGCGATCAGTCCCACGATCTAGTACCGAACGGACGGCACCTCCGCGTTCAGCACACGTACAGCTCGACGATGATCTCGGCCTTCTTGATCCAGCAAGAGAGACGGAGAGGTAGAAGAGTTCTCCGGCAGCGTGACGGCGCTCCGGAGGTTGGCGATGACCTTGTCTCATCAGGGCTCCGCCCGAGCTCCGCAAAAACGCGATCTAGAGGAAAAACCGTGGAGGTATGTGGTCGGGCTGTCGTGGAAAAGTCGTCTCAAATCAGCCCTAAAACCTCCGTATATATAGGTGGGAGGGAGGGGGCCTTGCCTTGGGGCTCAAGGAGCCCCAAGGGGGTCGGCCGAGTCCAAGGGGGAGGACTCCCCCCCCCCCCAAACCGAGTTGGACTAGGTTTGGTGGGAGGGAGTCCCCTTTCCTTCCCACCTCCTCCCTTTTTTTTCTTTCTCTCTTGATTTTCTTCTCCTTGGCGCATAGGGCACTTGTGGGCTGTCCCACCAGCCCACTAAGGGCTGGTGTGGCTCCCCCAATGCCTATGGGCTTCCCCGGGGTGGGTTGCCCCCCCCCCCCGGTGAACTCCCGGAACCCAATCGTCATTCCCGGTACATTCCCGGTAACTCCGAAAACCTTCCGGTAATCAAATGAGGTCATCCTATATATCAATCTTCGTTTCCGGACCATTCCGCAAACCCTCGTGACGTCCGTGATCTCATCCGGGACTCCAAACAACATTCGGTAACCAACCATATAACTCAAATACGCATAAAACAACGTCGAACCTTAAGTGTGCAGACCCTGCGGGTTCGAGAACTATGTAGACATGACCCGAGAGACTCCTCGGTCAATATCCAATAGCGGGACCTGGATGCCCATATTGGATCCCACATATTCTACGAAGATCTTATCGTTTGAACCTCAGTGCCAAGGATTCGTATAATCCCGTATGTCATTCCCTTTGTCCTTCGGCATGTTACTTGCCCGAGATTCGATCGTCAGTATCCGCATACCTATTTCAATCTCGTTTACCGGCAAGTCTCTTTACTCGTTCCGTAATACAAGATCCCGCAACTTACACTAAGTTACATTGCTTGCAAGGCTTGTGTGTGATGTTGTATTACCGAGTGGGCCCCGAGATACCTCTCCGTCACACGGAGTGACAAATCCCAGTCTTGATCCATACTAACTCAACTAACACCTTCGGAGATACCTGTAGAGCATCTTTATAGTCACCCAGTTACGTTGCGACGTTTGATACACACAAAGCATTCCTCCGGTGTCAGTGAGTTATATGATCTCATGGTCATAGGAATAAATACTTGACACGCAGAAAACAGTAGCAACAAAATGACATGATCAACATGCTACGTCTATTAGTTTGGGTCTAGTCCATCACGTGATTCTCCCAATGACGTGATCTAGTTATCAAGCAACAACACCTTGTTCATAATCAGAAGACACTGACTATCATTGATCAACTGGCTAGCCAACTAGAGGCATGCTAGGGACGGTGTTTTGTCTATGTATCCACACATGTAAATGAGTCTTCATTCAATACAATTATAGCATGGATAATAAACTATTATCTTGATACAGGAATTATAATAATAACCTTATTTATTATTGCCTCTAGGGCATAATTCCAACAGTCTTCCACTTGCACTAGAGTCAATAATCCAGCCCTCACATCACCATGTGAATTACATTGTAATAAATCTAACACCCATACAGTTCTGGTGTCGATCATGTTTTGGCCGTGGAAGAGGTTTAGTCAGCGGGTCTGCTACATTCAGATCCGTGTGCACTTTGCATATATTTACGTCCTCTTCCTCGACGTAGTCGCGGATGAGGTTGAAGCGTCGTTTGATGTGTCTGGTCTTCTTGTGAAGCCGTGGTTCCTTTGCTAAGGCAATGGCACCCGTGTTGTCACAGAACAAGGTTATTGGATCAAGTGCACTTGGCACCACTCCAAGATCCGTCATGAACTGCTTCATCCAGACACCCTCTTTAGCCGCCTCCAAGGCAGCCATGTACTCCGCTTCACATGTAGAATCTGCTACGACGCTTTGCTTGGAACTGCACCAGCTTACTGCACCCCCATTAAGAATAAATACGTATCCGGTTTGCGACTTAGAGTCGTCCGGATCTGTGTCAAAGCTTGCATCGACGTAACCTTTTACGGTGAGCTCTTCGTCACCTCCATACACGAGAAACATCTCCTTAGTCCTTTTCAGGTACTTCAGGATATTTTTGACCGCTGTCCAGTGATCCACTCCTGGATTACTCTGGAACCTACCTGCCATACTTATGGCCAGGCTAACATCCGGTCTAGTGCACAACATCGCATACATGATAGAACCTATGGCTGAAGCATAGGGGACGGAGCGCATATGCTCTCTATCTTCATCAGTTGTTGGGCACTGAGTCTTACTCAATCTCGTACCTTGTAAAACTGGCAAGAACCCTTTCTTGGACTGTTCCATTTTGAACCTCTTCAAAACTTTATCAAGGTATGTGCTTTGTGAAAGTCCTATCAAGCGTTTTGATCTATCCCTATAGATCTTAATGCCTAGAATGTAAGCAGCTTCTCCTAGGTCCTTCATAGAGAAACTTTTATTCAAGTAACCTTTTATGCTCTCCAAAAGCTCTACGTTGTTTCCAATCAGTAATATGTCATCCACATATAATATTAGAAACGCCACAGAGCTCCCACTCACTTTCTTGTAAATACAAGATTCTCCAACCACTTGTATAAACCCAAATGCCTTGATCACCTCATCAAAGCGTTTGTTCCAACTCCGAGATGCTTGCACCAGTCCATAAATGGATCGCTGGAGTTTGCACACCTTGTTAGCATTCTTAGGATCGACAAAACCTTCGGGTTGCATCATATACAACTCTTCCTTAAGGAAACCGTTAAGGAACGCCGTTTTGACAGCCATCTGCCAGATTTCATAATCGAAAAATGCAGCTATTGCTAACATGATTCTGACGGACTTAAGCATTGCTACGGGTGAGAAAGTCTCATCGTAGTCAATTCCTGGAACTTGTGAAAAACCCTTTGCCACAAGTCGAGCTTTATAAACGGTCACATTACCGTCAGCGTCCGTCTTCTTCTTAAAGATCCATTTGTTCTGAATAGCCTTGCGGCCCTCAGGTAGTATCTCCAAAGTCCACACTTTGTTCGCATACATGGATCCTATCTCGGATTTCATGGCTTCTAGCCATTTGTTGGAATCTGGGCCCACCATTGCTTCTTCATAATTTGCAGGTTCATTGTTGTCCAACAACATGATTGATAAGACGGGATTACCGTACCACTCTGGAGCAGCGCGTGATCTCGTCGACCTGCGTGGTTCAACAGAAACTTGAACTGGAGTTTCATGATCATCATCATTAACTTCCTCCTCAACCGGCGTCGCAACGACAGAGGTTTCCCCTTGCCCTGCGCCACCATCCAGAGGGATGAGAGGTTCGACAACCTCGTCAAGTTCTATCTTCCTCCCACTCAATTCTCTCGAGAGAAACTCCTTCTCGAGAAAAGCTCCATTCTTAGCAACAAACACTTTGCCCTCGGATTTGAGATAGAAGGTGTACCCAACTGTCTCTTTTGGGTAACCTATGAAGACGCACTTTTCCGCTTTGGGTTCCAGCTTTTCAGGCTGAAGCTTTTTGACATAAGCATCACATCCCCAAACTTTAAGAAACGACAACTTTGGCCTTTTGCCATACCACAGTTCGTATGGTGTCGTCTCAACGGATTTTGATGGTGCCCTATGTAAAGTGAATGCAGCTGTTTCTAATGCATAACCCCAAAAGGATAACGGCAAATCAGTAAGAGACATCATAGATCGCACCATCTCTAACAAAGTACGATTACGACGTTCGGACACACCATTACGCTGTGGTGTTCCAGGCGGTGTTAACTGTGAAACAATTCCACATTGTCTTAAGTGAGCACCAAACTCGAAACTCAGATATTCACCCCCACGGTCAGAACGCGGGAACTTGATCTTCTTGTTACGATGATTTTCCACTTCACTCTGAAATTGCTTGAACTTTTCAAATGTTTCAGACTTGTGCTTCATCAAGTAGACATAACCATATCTACTTAAATCGTCAGTGAAGGTGAGAAAATAACGATATCCGTCGCGTGCCTCCACGCTCATTGGACCACACACATCGGTATGTATGATTTCCAACAAGTCACTTGCACGCTCCATTGTTCCGGAGAACGGAGTTTTAGTCATCTTGCCCATGAGGCATGGTTCGCACGTGTCAAGTGAATCAAAGTCAAGTGACTCCAAAAGTCCATCAGCATGGAGTTTCTTCATGCGCTTTACATCAATATGACCCAAGCGGCAGTGCCACAAAAATATGGCGCTATCATTGTTTACTCTAACTCTTTTGGTCTCAATGTTATGTATATGCGTATCGCTATCAAGATTCAATATGAACAATCCTCTCACATTCGGTGCATGACCATAAAAGATGTTACTCATAGAAATAGAACAACCATTATTCTCAGACTTAAAAGAGTAACCGTCTCGCAATAAACAAGATCCAGATATAATGTTCATGCTCAACGCAGGCACTAAATAACAATGATTTAAGTTCATCACTAATCCCGATGGTAGCTGAAGTGACACTGTGCCGACGGCGATTGCATCAACCTTGGAACCATTTCCTACGCGCATCGTCACTTCGTCTTTCGCCAGCCTTCGTCTATTCCGCAGTTCCTGCTTCGAGTTGCAAATGTGAGCAACAGAACCGGTATCGAATACCCAGGCACTACTACGAGAGCCGGTTAAGTACACATCAATAACATGTATATCAAATATACCTGATTTTTCTTTGCCCGCCTTCTTATCTGCCAGATACTTGGGGCAATTGCGCTTCCAGTGACCCATACCCTTGCAATAGAAACACTCCGTTTCAGGCTTAGGTCCAGCTTTGGGTTTCTTCGGCGGATTGGCAACAGGCTTGCCACTCTTCTTCGAATTGCCCTTCTTGCCGTTGCCGTTTCTCTTGAAACTAGTGGTCTTATTCACCATCAACACTTGATGCTCTTTACGGAGTTCAGACTCTGCGACTTTCAACATCGCAAACAACTCGCCGGGAGACTTGTTCATCCCTTGCATGTTGTAGTTCAACACAAAGCCTTTGTAGCTTGGCGGCAGTGATTGAAGGATTCTGTCAGTGATAGCTTCTTGCGGGAGTTCAATCCCCAGTTCAGCTAGACGGTTTGAGTACCCACACATTTTGAGCACATGTTCACTGACAGACGAGTTTTCCTCCATCTTGCAAGCATAGAATTTATCGGAGGTCTCATACCTCTCGATCCGGGCGTTCTTCTGAAAGATAAACTCCAACTCCTGGAACATCTCAAATGCTCCATGATGCTCAAAGCGACGTTGAAGTCCCGGTTCTAAGCCATACAAGACTGCACATTGAACTATTGAGTAGTCCTCCTTACGTGCTAACCAAGCGTTCTTAACATCCTGATCAGCCGTAGCGGGTGGTTCATCTCCTAGCGCAGCATTAAGGACATAATCCCTCTTCCCAGCTTGTAAGATTAGCTTAAGATTACGAGCCCAGTCTACAAAGTTGCTTCCATCATCCTTCAATTTAGCTTTCTCTAGGAACGTATTAAAATTCAGGATGACAGTCGCGTGAGCCATGATCTACAACACAAATATATTCAAAGTGGACTTAGACTATGTTCAAGATAATTAGAGTTCAACTTAATCAAATTATATGCTAAACTCCCACTCAAAAAGTACATCTCTCTAGTCATTTGAGTGGTTCATGATCCACTTACACTATCCCAAGTCCGATCATCACGTGAGTTGGGTATAGTTTCAGTGGTAAGCATCCCTATGCTAATCATATCAACTATATGATTCACGATCGACCTTTCGGTCTCATGTGTTCCGAGGCCATGTCTGCACATGCTAGGCTCGTCAATCTTAACCCGAGTGTTCCGCGTGCGCAACTGTTTTGCACCCGTTGTATGTGAACGTTGAGTCTATCACACCCGATCATCACGTGGTGTCTCGAAACGACGAGCTGTAGCAACGGTGCACAGTCGGGGAGAACACAATTTCGTCTTGAAATTTTAGTGAGAGATCACCTCATAATGCTACCGTCGTTCTAAGCAAAATAAGGTGCATAAAAGGATTAACATCACATGCAATTCATAAGTGACATGATATGGCCATCATCACGTGCTTCTTGATCTCCATCACCAAAGCACCGGCACGATCTTCTTGTCACCGGCGCCACACCATGATCATCCATCAACGTGTTGCCATCGGGGTTGTCGTGCTACTTATGCTATTACTACTAAAGCTACATCCTAGCAAAATAGTAAACGCATCTGCAAGCACAAACGTTAGTATAAAGACAACCCTATGGCTCCTGCCGGTTGCCGTACCATCGACGTGCAAGTCGATATTTCTATTACAACATGATCATCTCATACATCCAATATATCACATCACATCGTCGGCCATATCACATCACATCGTCGGCCATATCACATCACAAGCATACCCTGCAAAAACAAGTTAGACGTCCTCTAATTTTGTTGTTGCATGTTTTACGTGGTGACCAAGGGCATCTAGTAGGATCGCATCTTACTTACGCAAACACCACAACGGAGATATATGAGTTGCTATTTAACCTCATCCAAGGACCTCCTCGGTCATATCCGATTCAACTAAAGTTGGAGAAACCGTCACTCGCCAGTCATCTTTGAGCAAAGGGGGTTACTCGTAACGATGAAATCAGTCTCTCGTAAGCGTACGAGTAATGTCGGTCCAAGACGCTTCAATCCAACAATACCGCGGAATCAAGAAAAGACTAAGGAGGGCAGCAAAACGCACATCACCGCCCACAAAAACTTTTGTGTTCTACTCGAGAAGACATCTACGCATGAACCTAGCTCATGATGCCACTGTTGGGGAACGTCGCATGGGAAACAAAAATTTTCCTACGCGCACGAAGACCTATCATGGTGATGTCCATCTCCGAGAGGGGATTTCAGATCTACGTACCCTTGTAGATCGCACCGCATGAAGCGTTAATAAACACGGTTGATGTAGTGGAACGTCCTCACGTCCCTCGATCCGTCCCATGAACCGCTCCGATCTAGTGCCGAACGGACGGCACCTCCGCGTTCAGCACACATACAGCTCGACGATGATCTCGGCCTTCTTGATCCAACAAGAGAGACGGAGACGTAGATGAGTTCTCCGGCAGCGTGACGGCGCTCCGGAGGTTGGTGGTGATCTATCTCAGCAGGGCTCCGCCCGAGCTCCGCAGAAACGCGATCTAGAGGAAAAACCGTGGAGGTATGTGGTCGGGCTGCCGTGGCAAAGTTGTCTAACATCAGCCCTCAGTATATATAGGAGGGAGGGGGAGGGACCTGCCTTGAGGCTCAAGAGAGCCCCAAGGGGTCGGCCGAAGGGGGGAGGAGGATTCCTCCTCCAATCCTAGTCCAACTAGGATTGGAAGGTGGAGTCCTTCTCTATTTTCCCACTTCCCCTTTTTTTTCTTTCTCTTTGATTTTTCTTATCTCCTGTGCAGGGGCCTTCTTGGGCTTTCCCACCAGCCCACTAAGGGCTGGTGCGGCACCCCTAAGGCCTATGGGCTTCCCCGGGGTGGGTTCCCCCCCCCCCCCCCCCGCCGGTGAACATCCGGAACCCATTCGTCACTCCCGGTACATTCCCGGTAATGCCGAAAAACTTTCCGGTAATCAAATGAGGTTATCCTATATATCAATCTTCATCTCCGGACCATTCTGGAAACCCTCGTGATGTCCGTGATCTCATCCGGGACTCCGAACAACATTCGGTAGCCAACCATATAACTCAAATACGCATAAAACAACGTCGAACCTTAAGTGTGCACACCCTGCGGGTTCGAGAACTATGTAGACATGACCCGAGGGACTCCTCGGTCAATATCCAATAGCGGGACCTGGATGCCCATATTGGATCCTACATATTCTACGAAGATCTTATCGTTTGAACCTCAGTGCCAAGGATTCATATAATCCCGTATGCCATTCCCTTTGTCCTTCGGTATGTTACTTGCCCGAGATTTGATCGTCAGTATTCGTATACCTATTTCAATCTCGTTTACCGGCAAGTCTCTTTACTCGTTCCGTAATACAAGATCCCGTGGCTTACACTAAGTCACATTGCTTGCAAGGCTTGTGTGTGATGTTGTATTACCGAGTGGGCCCCGAGATACCTCTCCGTCACACGGAGTGACAAATACCAGTCTTGATCCATACTAACTCAACAGGCACCTTCGGAGATACCTCTAGAGCATCTTTATAGTCACCCAGTTACGTTGTGACGTTTGATACACACAAGGCATTCCTCTGGTGCCAGTGAGTTATATGATCTCATGGTCATAGGAATAAATACTTGACACGCGGAAAACAGTAGCAACAAAATGACACGATCAACATGCTACGTCTATTAGTTTGGGTCTAGTCCATCACATGATTCACCCAATGATGTGACCCAGTTATCAAGCAACAACACCTTGTACATAGCTAGAAGACCTTGACTATCCTTGATCAACTGGCTAGCCAACTAGAGGCTTGCTAGGGATAGTGTTTTGTCTATGTATCCACACATGTATCTAAGTCTTCATTCAACACAATTATAGCATGGATAATAAACGATTATCTTGATACATGAATTATAATAATAACTTATTTATCATTGCGTCTAGGGCATAATTCCAACAAGGGGACAACACAATCTTCCTTCTGTGTCATCGAAGAGGAACCCTACCCCTCGCCAAGGCTCATAGGAGTCGTACCGCCTGGATTCCAAGAAGCTCCCCCAAAACCTAGAAGAGTGTGCCCCTCGCAACGACAGGTGAACCTAGGGCGACCACCTCGAATTGGGAAATGCCATGCCCGCAGTACCGCCACGATTCCCTCCCAACTAGTTGGAGACA
Organism: Hordeum vulgare subsp. vulgare; assembly: GCF_904849725.1. NCBI lineage: Eukaryota > Viridiplantae > Streptophyta > Magnoliopsida > Poales > Poaceae > Hordeum > Hordeum vulgare. The sequence goes on along the minus strand of NC_058520.1, from coordinate 584,219,808 downwards.
GAGAGCTTCAGGAATTGAACGCCGAAGAGGAGGCAACACGAACCGTACTAGTGTAAGAGGCAAGGGAAGCAGAGCACCATCGTATTGAGGCTCGGGTGCCTCCAACGAGTGTTGCGTCCCCACCGCCAGGAAGGGGAACCCTATCCCCTTCCATCAGGATCCAGATGTCGCTCCATCGGAACTGAGAGACACCTACCGTCACTGGAGAGACCCAGACTGAAGAGACGCCAGTGCCTACAACCCACAACACAGATGCACAAGCATGGGACACAAGCAAATCCTCCCATCTGAGCACCTGCCCACTGACAAAACCCCTGTGGGAGGTCACGGCGCCACCATCATCAAATCCAGGCGGATTGAGGGTTTTCACCCGGACAAGGGCTGGGGTGAGGAGTGGGGAGCCTCGACAACGCCCCCATGGAGGAAAGGGTGTGCCCTTGCGCTTCACCGCCATCGGGTCGGCCGGACAGGCCAGGGTTTCCCCCGACCCCAAGCTGCTCACCAAACGTCACCAGAGCCAGACCAAGCGATCGAGTCGCGACCATAGGCAAGGCGAGGGGAAGGGGACATCGGAGAAGGTATGCGCACCTCCAGATTTGATGCAAAGGGACTCGACGCCGCGCCCAGACACCTCCAACGGCCCGCCGCCCACACGGCCAAGCACACTGGCCAGCATCCACCCACGAGCGCCGCCGACCGTCCGACGCCGCCACCTCACTAAGCAGGGCCACCGCCCTAGAGACCGCAGGCCTCCTATGAGGAACGGAGCGCCGAGGTCCCCACCTCCACCTTCATCGGCGCCCGCGCTGGCGAATCGACGATCGTCTTCGATGGTGGCGAGGGGCGGGAGGGGATGGAGGAGTGACGACGGCGACGGAACCCTAGTCGCCCTCGAGTCGGGGGGCGCGAGGGGAGGGAGGAGGGGGTATCCAACCTTTCATAAAACTTTCGTGCAGACGACTGCGTCTCTGGTCCTGGATGCTTTTCTCAACTCGTCTCTCTTCAATGTTCAAAGAGCAATAGTAGTTAATTCCAACTTGAACAGTGTCACAAGAAGACTGAACTTATTAATCTTATATTCGACCAAATTGTTTGGCATAACATAGTGTTCGCAATTCAGCGAGTAATTTGTGCCCAAGGCCTTGGGCAGTAAAGACATTTCAAACAACGGACTTCATCCACAAATCTCAAACTACAATCTCAGAAAAGAACTTGAGTGGTCTACCGTGACGTTAGTCGTACATAATTCTCATTTGGATCTTTTTTCAAAGTCGGATCTGCGCTGTCCTTGGTGCGGGGGCTGAGTCCAGCATGGATCCTTTTGTGTTTCACACGGCCTCTATGGTGAGGGTTGGATTGATAGTCGTCTACAATAAAATCTTGCTCAGAGTTAAGGGAGGCGGTGATGCCATTGGGGAGTAGTGATGATGATGATAATGTTGGAATGTACCTAGACGTGGCTCTCTTTATTGAGGTATCATGTATGTGTCGCTCTGTGTTTTATAACGGCGTTAGCCAAGTTTTTCACAAATTAACGGACAATTATGGTTTTAGCATGATTTTCGTGAATTAATCGGCCAACTCTTTTCTTTTTAAGGATTGCAAGAACTCTGCCATTTCAACGGAAAAAAGAAAGAACTTGACGACAAATTATGTGAGAAGCAGATTTTGTCAGCAGTTTTTCAGAGCGTTGATTCTAGAGAATCATGCGCAACAAGAAGTAGGCCTACATCCTACCCGCAGTATATGATCACACTACTTGTATGAATTAAGCAACGCACTAGATTTTTTCCTTAAGTTTTTCTTTTAAATTGATTTGCACAAGATTTAAAACTAACATTTATATCCACTCTATCCTCTCAGAAATACCCTTGTCCTTTCCCGCGCCCACTCAAACATCATTTCAATAACGTACTCCCTTCGTTTCTAAAATACTTTCTCTGTATCACAATACTTGTCACTGAGGAAACTTATATTGATTTTCTCCGACAACAAGTATTTAGGTACAAAAAGAGTATAAGTCTTTTAAAGATTTCAATATGTACTACGTACGGATGTAATCTCTAGAAGACTTATATTTAGGAGCAAAGGGAATAGCATAAATACGGCATTCAACAGTATTTTTCTATTCATGTGTTTCAGGATTTTTGTAAATCAAGAATACTCAACAATAAAAAACCTGAAAGGCGAAAGCGTCAAGCATCTAATTGACACTAGATGTGAATAAAGGACAAGGGACTCTTCCTAGATGCCACGCGCTACCTCTTTTCTTTTCCCTGCATTTGCAGCACACACACAAAATATGCAAGACACCAAAAGACAGAGAGAGCTCGCCACTTATTCGGAGCGCATTACATCGACCGGAGACAGACACAAGGTGAGACGAACAAGCTTCATTGTGAGTCAATAAAATCCACCCTTTGTCGAAAAACAATGCGAGCCAGACGAGCTTCGCTGCTCGAGCGTCCATCGCCCTCAAAGTGAACAACGCTGCGAAAAGAAAATGTTGGCTATCGTTGCATGCAGACCTATCCTCTCTACTGTAAGTATCATGTTTCCTTCTTTCATTTTTGTTCTCCCTCAGCCAGCTACTACTACAACTACAACTGACATTACAAGATGCATAGTCCTCGGCGCCAATCACGGAGGACCAGAGTCAACGAATCGAACATCACACAATCAGGGAGGGAGCCCCCAAAAGAATTAGCTAATGTACAACTCACTCCCATCGTCTTCTCCGGCGCTGGTCGTACGGACTCCGACCATCGCTCGGGGCGTAATAGTCTTGCTTCCCGGCGCCGCTCCATTGCCTTGATGTCTCAGGGTTCTGGACCCACTGGCTGGCGGTGCTCCGCGATCTCGACGGCTCGGTGGGGGTGTAACCCTTCTGGCTTGACAGGTCGGATGGGGTGTAGCCCTGCTGCGCCGAGCTCCACTGCCTTGAAGGCTCTGCTGGAGTGTGTCCCTGCTGCCCGGAGCTCCACTTGTTTGAAGGTTCAGCTGGGGTGTAGCTCTGTTGCCCCGAGCTCCACTGCCTTGAAGGCTCAGCAGGGACGTAGACCTGCTGCCCGGAGCTCCGGTCCCTTGATAATTCAGCCGAAGTGTAGCCCTGCTGCCCAGAGCTCCGGCCCCTTGATAATTCAGCCGAAGTGTAGCTCTGCTGCACGGAGCTCCAGTCCCTTGATGGTTCAGCCGGGGTGTAGCTCTGCTGCCCAGAATTCCAGTCCCTTGATGGTTCAGCCGGGGTGTAACTCTGCTGCCCAGAACTCCAGTCCCTTGATGCCACGGGATTGTATCTGTGCTGCCCGTAATCCGCCAGATTCGACGGCTCTGGAATGTACTCTTGCGTTCCGCCGTAGACCCTAGCGGAACCAGGCTCAGGGGACAGCGAGTGTCGCTGGCGAACGTTACGCCCCGACATCTGGTACTCTGACGTTTGGGAGTAACCATTCCTGCCCAGCCCCTGGGACGAGACTGACGTAGAAGAACCATAAGCATCGTATGTACTCTGCATGCTTTGGTTGCTGTAAGCACTCTGGTTAAGATAGGGCGCTGATGCGTCATTAAATGAATTAGTTACGCTGTCAGCCCAGTGATCAGGTGTTGTACTTCGTCCAGTGCTGGCAACATTTGCAGCACCAGATTGCCAGGGGAATGTCGCATAAGCGGCATTCGGCTCAGGCGTCAGGGAACGTGCTAGAGTGGAGTTTGACATGTTCTGAAATTCATGGGCTGGTTTATCTACCGCTGGCTGCTGATGGATGGCCACTGCAGCACGATCAGACGCAAAGCCATATGGCTGGTTATGCTGGTGTACCGAAGTACTATCCAACATGTTATTCACAGGCGCAGCATACTGAGTCAGCGAATTTACTGAGACCGCCGACTGAGGTGGTACAGACGGGGCATTACTTTGGATGTGTGCCGGCAAGGCAGAAACTGAAGTATAGGGTTGTGAAGGCAACGGACTAACAACATTTGAGAAGCTTTGGTGCACTTCGCTTGCAAAAGGTGTGTGTCCATTATTTGGTAGATTTGCCTGCTGCGAGTTTGAAGCCCTTGCATGCGTCGGAAAATTAGATCTCCAGCACACCTGTCAAAGACAACATACATATATACATGAAAAAAGAGTGACGGTCTTGACACTGGAAAAAAAAGAGTCAGAGGACTAACACTTGCTGGAAGATCTTTAGGAGGAGTCGGAGATGGAAGTGAAGTAGGGATTGTTTCAGGACCGGGTTCAGGCTCGTTTGGAACCCCAGCACCATTGGGCAGGCAATTTACCAGCTCTGAAAGTCCAAGGCCGGTCTGCTTCAGCATGTCCAGGAGCGCGACGGTCTGCTCGGTTGGCAGATTCCCCACCTCGTTAGATGATAGAGCAAATACAAGCTGTGGGTTCTTGAGCAGCACTGCAAGCAGCTCAAGATCTGGCTCAGAAGCTGAACCATTTGCACCAGCAGCGACTGTCAGAGATGACGAGGTTGATCCAACTTGCTGGATCTCACCAGGAACAACAATGTTTGGAGGGGCAGCTCCGGCGCCATCCACCTCCATAGTGTCAGCATCTGGTGGCTGATCAATTGGAATTTCTAGTGTCAGGCTGTCATCAAAGTTCATTTCCAAATCCCATGGGTCCTTGGGATTCGACGGGATGTCCTTTGGACTTGCATAAAAGGTTTCCTTCTCGCGTCGATTTCTCTGTGCCTGAACATCAACCTCCTTGCTGTTTTCCCCAGCACTAACACTCCACAAGGGGTCTATCCACACCTCTGCAATAGGAGGTAATAAACTTCAAACAATGAACAGATAATCCAATAGAGCATAGGCCATGTTCCAGGGAACAGCCTAATAAAATATAAGAATTAGAAAGTTATAAAGCAAGAAATTTTTACTCTCTGCAACAGGCAAAACGCAATGTTATCAACTGGTAAGTTACTTGTATTAAATCTCAACTGGCTAAACTAGCTGGATCACATCATTCAACCCGTTCCTTCTTCATTTTGGCTAACAAGACCCTCAGCTTAGCACTTTTATTTATCAAATTCGCAGCTATTTTAAACTCAATTTCACAGCTTTTCTGTTTTATTGACAGTTGTTGAAACAGCAATCGCCGACAGCATAACGGTAGCTCTGGGAAATATCTTCCTAGTGAGCCGAGTCATTTATATGAGAAGTAATAATGAACAAAATCGACAGGTAGTCAATTTACGTCAATGTCAAGTGTCAGGTAATATGTATTTCGCTGCAAATGAGTATCAAAATTCAAAGGGCCTACCAGAGTCAGTCAGTCACACAGCAACAGCTGCAGGTCAAATAGACCAAAATTATAAGAACACTCACATTACAACTCCCCATACGCACTGCAAATTAAGGAACAGGGAACATGATTTATAATTAAATAAACAACATTGTATTTCTTGATGGTCCATGTAACCTCAGCATGGGGTAGCATTTGATATAAGCAAGGACCCCAGAGCTTTTCATCTGCTCTGCAAACTCCCAGAAAAGAACTTGAAAGTTTACAGCTGCCAGAAAATAGTGAATTATGAAGTTGAACACATCTCCTGAATGTCTACTGTTTTTGGCAAATTATTTTACATTAATACACAAAGTGGCTACTAGTTGATTATGCTGGATATTTTTTATGAACTGGATGCATAATATATGGGTACAAGGTCACACGGACTGGGCACCGCCATGGCGGCTTGGTTTTCGAGTCACGACTCATGACTAGTCGCACGACTCAAAATACGTGGTGCCTGGCCAAACCACAACTATTCAATGTGCTTTGAGAGCAGTACTTGTTTGTCATCTTGTGTTTGAATTTTGAATGAGCAAAAGTTTGGACACAACATGTGCGATACAGATTTATGGGTCACATGCTATGCCAGGCACATGATCCACTTTCGTCGTTGTTTGTGTTCTTTCAGATCGATATGCTCAGGAACTGCATAAACACATTGGTCCAAGTATAAACCATTGCGGATTTGCTCAGCGTACTTCCTACAAGTACCAAGTAACTAGTGATGCAGCCTGAAAACATGGTAATGGTACTACACGCATGTTCATATGATACATGGAAAACCATAATGTTTAATTTCTTGTGCCATTGCAGAAAATTGTACACGATGTTGAACCTGTGTCTTGGAGAACCTTCATTTGATTACCTGTCTTAGGTGTACATCTTAGATGAGTTACTCATAGCATCATATAACTGGCGTGCATGAGATCAAGCAAAAGAAATAACACACACCCAGGTCATGTAACACGAAAGGTATGTTGAGGTGCAGTTTTCTCCGTTTCAACAGAAGATGATTCATCTCCATATATTGATTTTGGAGATCAAACCTGATATAAGCTATGGTTTACGCCATTCACAAAAGCTTGGGGTGTTGTTGCAAATAAAAGACAATGCACTCCCAAGTTCTTAAGCAGCCGGACACTCCATTAACCATACGACTTTACTGGTTCTTGTTGTCCAAAGAGGTTTATTGAACTCGAAAAGATCCAACACTCTTAAGGGATTGGGTAAGTGAGGGAGCACAAAGCAAAGGTATACCTGGTGGTATCTGCCAACGAACCCTCTTGGAATCCAATTTCTCTATGGGGGTCTCTCTGGGAGCTATGTTTAGCTTTGGACTGGCCAGGATTTCTGGATTATCAAGCAGAGGTACAGCATTCTGTATAGAAGTTGATGGGCTTGGGTCAACAGGTTGTTTAGCAGTTGATGTGAGGGGGCTTGTGGGCATAGGAGGCACATTTGAGTTGACCAAGCCAGATGGTTTTTTATTTTCTGTCGTCTCAGGTTTATCAGACACTTTACTTGTGTCAACCTTGCCATACTTCTCCTGCATAAACATGGCACGCTTCTTTGCTTTTTGGATATCATCTGCAGATAATGGTCTGCTATTATTTGTACACATGCTCCTTGCAGAATGAGCGTTCTTCCCGGCCGCTTTCCGATTTGGGTGTTCTACAAGTAGAACTTTTCTTCTTTCTTTGGACTCTGTAAATTAGTTAAGGAAATTCACACACACAGTTTGAGCTATGATAAATGTCAAGATAATTTAAGTAACAAAGTAAAATATTCGATTTGAAGATGGACTCAATCGTAATAAGTACTCCCTCTGTAAAGACCAATATGAAGTCTACATGCACAATTATAAACTTATTATTATTATTCAATGAACCATCCAATTTACACAGTTAAAACAATAGACAATGACACTGCCTTTTGAGGACCTATATGTCCACAAGCTGCAACTGAAGAGAAAACTGAAAAGAAAGCTATTAGTAATACCAATTAAACCACACAACACACACAACTCAGGACAAAATAAAAATTGAGAAGCACCTAAAGGGTCCTTATATAAGAAGTGCAAGACACTGATGAAACTACCAAAGCCACCAGATCTTAGTACAGATTAGTTAAGTAGACACTACTATTTGCAAAGGATGAACTATAATATGAAGGTGTTTGAAATAAAAAATCCTACAATAGCATATTATAGACAGGCACAGACAACAATATGTTCAGAAAGAGAAGTAAGACTGGTAGTGGTGAACTTAAACATAATAAAAGGATACTTGTCTGCACAGGACTCTTTTTATACGCCTCGTCAACAGAAGCAGTGAGCAGCAGTGGAGTTTTCTTGGGCTCAGGCTTTCTGCACAATGCCACACAGACCAAGTCAAACAAAATTTTACCAGTCAAAATAGAGGTACTGAAAATCACTTAGCATTACTACAGTTTTTAAACTTATTTGAAGAAGAAACCATAGTGAGAAGTTAAAACGCACCTGCTCTCACTTCCAACTTCAGTCAAGGCAAGGATCTCCTCCTGATAGACCACAGCGATTAAATTGCATAACATTTGAATATACCCATACATATACATATCATTGCTTAGATACTTACAGTAATATCAACTTCAGATCTCCAGGACTCATCATGGAGAATTTCGCTTATCCTGTAAAAGAAAATGAATTACCACAATGGAAACATAGAGAAAAGGTAATAGCAAACAATGTAGAACTCACCTTTGTTTACAGATTAAATCCTTTTGAGGTTTCTTTGATGCCTGACTCCGTACGAGCACTTTGCTCAATCTGGAGAGCAGGTTTCTGGCCCTACCAGATATGTCTGATCTTCAAAAATCAGATATGTATTAGTAAGCAGCCCGGGAAATTAAGAAAATCAATAAATGCATAAGTTCATAGAGCTGTGCAATAAGAAATGCAAAAAATGCTAGAACTAATTCTGATGGGAAAATGCATCTCAAAAATACTGTACTGGACAAGCAAAAATAGAAATTAACAACATAATTAGACCTTTGAAAGTTGAAACATTATCAAACTAGAAATCGACTCTCTCATGGCAAAGATCATGCAATACAAATGTAATTCTTGTGTCAGTTTCTACACACCTTGTGTCCTATAAAACCGCAATCTGTTAATAGTTTGCAATACAACTGACATGTGGGCTGGCAAAGCTTTATGTAGTGGGAGGTGAAGAAGCACCTACAGCATTGAGATGGTAGTTCAAAATACATGCTATACACATATACATACATGCTCAGATGGCACAAATAAGAACCTTGAAAATGACGAGAATAACAGTTGTTTGCTCTTCAGTAGCTGCTTGGCTCAGCCATGTTGACACAATAGTCAAACCGCCCATTGTTAAGAACCTGCACAGTTATGGAAACGTGAAGCTAGGAATGATTTCAAGCTCTGTACATACTATAAGGCATACATATATCTTACCAACCAAGAATCGTAGCATTATTTATTTGAAGAATCCATTCCATCAACTTGACCTGTCCAGAAAAAGTTTCCTCCTTCCGCATTAGGGCAAAGATACTATCCAAAAACTTTTTATCTTCTGACTCAACACCAGGAGCAACTTCCTCTTGTTTGGTTTCCTTTTGAACAGAATCTGGATTAATCTTAGCATCAGTTGGTTGGATTGTTCCCGTAGGGGTGATAGGGATAGGGGTTGCAGTGCACTGCTGGACCTCTGGTTGTTGTAGAGAGCTCTGAGGGACCTCCACTAGTTGTGAAGAGCTTTGGAACATCTCCAATGGTTCTAAAGTACTCAAAGGTTCGACAACTTGAGCATGCGTCTCAATGTCAAGAGGTGGCGGCTCAGTGTTCAAGGAGCAAACATTGTTAGCCGTCTTGGATGCCTCCAATTTGAGTGTTGTCTTGGATGCCTCCAATTTGAGTGCTTTCTCTCGTGACAAACGGACAGCTTTTCTTACTCGTGTACGCTGACTTGCAAAAAACTCCCTTACCTAATAACCATTGAGGTAGAGCTTGTCAATAACAACTCGCGGAAAAGGGAACTGAAATGATATCATAAGCTCATGTTTGACACAGGAACAAAACACATTGCAACCAACCAAGCTAAAGTAAAGGGAGGGGGGGGGGGGGGTAGAGATACTGTTCAAGCTTGGAACCATTCAACGGCTACTGTTCACTTGTAAATGGTGAAGGTGTAATTCCATTCCAAACCAATCATAAGAAAAGTGTATAAAGAGCACATAAACAGGCATATGACATAAAGGTACAAACAGAATAATAGCACATGCGAGAAAAAGAGCAGACCTGTGTAACAGTAAGCCCACAAAGTGCGCTAATTTCACGAGTTTCTCTTTTGCCAAGAGTATCTTTCACGGCAAAAAGTGACTGCATGGAATTAACTGCTTTCGGATTCAACAGGTCCCTTGGTTTTTTACCTACAAAATTTGAAACGCTATAAAGAAATGCTTTCAATAGCAGGCAATAATTATGATATTGTGCAATAATCTTTAAAAAAATCATTTCTGCCTGATCACTAGTCATCTACTTTTGTCAGCGGTGACACGAGTGACGAGTGAAGGATTCAACCTTAATTCCTTAAATCCAATAAATTTTTCAGTGTCTGTCAATATTATAGTTCATGATGCTAGTGTCAGTTTATTGCATTTTAGTGATGTATCAAAAAAAAAAAATGTGCCAAGCTGAATCCAATTGATGCAAAACAACTCACCTATCTTGATAGACAATGCACCAGCAGCCTGTAAGAAACAATCAAATTTAAGATTAGTCAATAGATTAACCATTTCCTAGAAGGGTAAAAGAGGGTCATTGTAGCATACACTGAGGGTCTAAAGCAAGGTAACGACACAGCAAGATGGCAAACATGTAAAACTGACCATCTTACAAATGTATATCCAAATACCTTTGAACAACTTATAAAGTTCGTTTCTTGAAGACATTAATTTACAAAAGAGAAGTAATTTTACAATTTCATTTGCCAGATGATGAAGTGGAGAAAATTGTTTGCCTAGCTAAGCCTATCGTGAACATCAGAGTAGCTACGAAATCAGTATTCAGTACCCCCATTGTCCTTAAATATTTCTCGGTGTCTCAAAGCTACAGATTTGGCGTTTACTACCAGAGTACTACTATATCTACTCCCTCCGTTCCTAAATATAAGTCTTTTAAGAGATTTCACCAAGGGTCTACATACGGAGCAAAATGAGTGAATCTACACTCTAAATTATGTCTATATACATCCGTATGTAGTCCACTAGTGGAACCTCTAGAAAGACTTATATTTAGGAACGGAGGGAGTATATGTTATGGGAATCAAAAAGTACATAATATTATGGATGCATTAGGATTTCAATATTCAATATCCCGCTGTCCCTAGATACACATAGCTTCTGGTTTCCCATTGTCTCAAAGTAACAACTTTGGCAATTGATTTTACAAGTACTATGTCATTAGAATCAATAAATACATAATATTGTGGATGTACTAGGGCCTAGATATTAGAAATAAACACACCTGGGGTAGTAAAGCACTGCGCACTCGCACAAATTCGGTAACAATCTGGCAAGAACTATGGGATTTCCATCACACAGCAGGACAGCAACAACCAACTACAGCTACCGGAAAAGAAAAAGTGAATGAAGTAAGCCGGAAAAACTGGAGCTACCGAAACCTAAGCTTTGACAGGCACCCAATCAGGCACGAAACTAGCCGCGCCGGAGAAGAAAAAGAGGCTCGTAGATCGAGAAAGGTGCGGGGGGGAGAGGGGAGTGGGGGAGGGGAGCTGCTGACCATCTCCTGCGCGAGAGGGTTGACGCCGGTGAGGCGGCACTGGGCGACGACGAGGCGCTGGAGCTGGTCCGCCTGCGCGTGCAGCTGCTGCTGCTGCGCCGCCACCATCGCGGGGATCGAGCCCGCGCCGCCCCACTCGACGAGGGCCCCCGCCGCGGGCTTGAAGGGGACGAGCTCCATGGCGCCCGCGGGCGGCTGCGCATCAGGGTGGTGCCGCCGCCCCCCCGCTCTCCGTCGGCGCGGCGCCGGGGCTAGGGTTTGGCGGCGGGGCGCGCGGCTCACGAGGGGGAGGTGATGCGAGCGGACGGAGACGGAGACGGGGACGGGGACGCGACAGGGGGAGATGGACAGATGAGGTGCGGGAGTTTTTTTTTTTTTTCCCTCTCTTCCCTTCTCGTTAGCCTGGTATACTGTACTGCACGGTGGGCCCTTCTTGTGAACAGAGATTAAAAACAGTCAAAAAAATTCTCTCTTTTTTTGAGTAAAGAATATTTTTCTTTTTTTGACTATTTACAATCCTCACATAGTATTGCTTTCGCGAACTGACCCGTGGTTAGATAGTTAGTAAGATAGTGGTATCTCAACCTATCAAGGCTTAAGTTTTAGACTTAACATTGGTGCTTTCATTCATCTGGATGTATTTCAGGTTTTCTGACGATGTGTGTCGACTATGGATGCGTCTGTGACGACTTCATCAATCTCAAGGTAATATGACGGCTCTATCTCTCGACGATGCTTACAGGGGTAGTATGTGTGTGTGCGCGTGTGTTACAAGCTTCTGCGTCTATATTGTGTTACAAAATATAATATTGCTTTTTTCAACACAATATACAAATGAATACGCTCGCATACACCTATCCTTATGTACACATGTGTGCGCTTCTTACCCATGCGAACGTCTCGGAGAGACTGTATCAGACCGATTATCTTTATATTGAGTTGAATCATGTGACTCATGCTCAGATGAGTTGAACCATATGATGGCGATGCAGAGAGGAAGGAGGTGAATGTGCTAGGGTTGGGGGCGTCGGCCGACTTAAATAGCCGGATTGGGCCTCTGGCAACAAGTCGGAGCGGTGCCATGCGGCACACCTCGACGGCGGACGAGGCATCCGTCGGACCGTCGGGTTTTCGGACGAGTCTGCGTGGGATCCACGTGAGGCCGACGTGGAGGGTGTGCCCGGGATCGCCCGAGCGTACCCATATTTGGGCTGGATATGAGGGGTGTCGGTCAGCCCGGGCATTTCAGGCCCGTTTGAGGCGTCTAATTGGATCAAAATTTCGTGACCGTCCGACCTGTCTAGGGTTTTGAGACGGGTATGAGGGGTCTGGTTGTATATGCTCCAAGGGCATCTCCACAACAACCCGCAAATTTCCTCCTGCATCCATCCACGAACAGGGAGGACCGGCCCGTGGACACGGATGCAGGAGGGTGGCATCCTGTTGGAAATATGCCCTAAAGGCAATAATAAATTGGTTATTATTATATTTTCTTGTTCATGATAATCATTTGTTATCCATGCTAGAATTGTATTGAATGGAAACTCAGATACATGTGTGGATACATAGACAACACATTGTCCCTAGTAAGCCTCTAGTTGACTAGCTCGTTGATCAAAGATGGTTAAGGTTTCGTGGCCATAGACAAGTGTTGTCACTTGATAACGGGATCAAATCATTAGGAGAATGATGTATGGACAAGACCCAAACTATGACCGTAGCATACGATCGTGTGAGTTTATTGCTATTGTTTTCTACATGTCAATATATTTGTTCCTATGACCATGAGATAATGCAACTCCCAAACATCAGAGGAATACCTTGTGTGTATCAAACGTTGCAACATAGCTGGGTGACTATAAAGGTGCTCTACAGGTATCTCCGAAGGTGTTTGTTGGGTTGGCATGGATCAAGACTAGGATTTGTCACTCCATGTGACGGAGAGGTATCTCAGGGCCCACTCGGTAGTACAACATCACAACAAGCCTTGCAAGCAATGTGACTAAGGATTTAGTCACAGGATCTTGTATTACGGAACGAGTAAAGAGACTTGCTGGTAACGAGATTCAATTAGGTATAGAGATACCACGATCGAATCTTGGGCAAGTAACATACCGAAGGACAAAGGAAATATCATACGGGGTTAACTAAATCCTTGACATAGAGGTTCAACTGATAAAGATCTTCATAGAATATGTAGGAGCCAATATGGACATCTGGGTCCCGCTATTAGTTATTGACCACAGAGAGTCTCAGGTCATGTCTACATAGTTCTCGAACCTGCAGGGTCTGCACACTTAAGGTTCGGTGACGTTTCGGTATAGTTGATTTATAGATGTTGGTAACCGAAAGTTGTTTGGAGTCCCAAATGAGATCTCAGACGTCACGAGGAGATCCGAAATGGTCCGGAGGTAAATATTGATATATAGGAAGTCCTATTTTAGTCACCGAAAAAGTTTTGCGTACTTCGATAGTGTACCGGGAGTGCCGGGAGGGTACCGGGGACCATCGGGAGGGGTGTCACGTCCCGGGGGGCCTCATAGCTGTGGGAGGATACAAACCAGCCCCTAGTGGGTTGGCCTAAGCCCCCACTAAGGCCCATGAGGTTTGAGAAGGAAAAACCCCAAAAGTGGAAGAGGAGGAAAGGGTTTCCAAGTGAAGAGGAGGAATCCTACTCCTAGTAGGATTGGAGTAGGACTCCTCCACCTCCAATTTCGGCCAAACCTTGAGGGTTTGAGGCTGCCTCCTGCCCTCCCTCCCTCCTATATATACTAGAGGAATTAGAGGCAACCCTAATTGCCACGTGCTCCCTCTACTTCTCTCTAGATCTGTTTCTCCTCTAGTCTAGTTCATCGGTGCTTAGGTGAAGCCCTGCTGGATTAGTTCACCACCACTACCACCAGCACGCCGCCGTGCTCAAGAATTCATCTACCTCTCCGCCCGTCTTGCTGGATCAAGAAGGTGGGGATCTTCATCGAGTTGTACGTGTGCTGAACGAGGAGGTGTCGTCCGTTCGGCACTAGATCGGGATGGATCGTGATAGGATCACGAGACAGATCGTGATGAGATCGCGGGACAGGCTGCAATTTGGATCGCGAAGATGTTCCACTACATCAACCGCGTTATATACGCTTCCGCTTAGCGATCTACAAGGGTATGTAGATTCACTCCCCCCTCTCATAGATGATCATCACCATGGATAGGTATTGCGTGTGCGTAGGAAAATGTTGTTTCCCATGCAACGTTCCCCAACAGTGGCATCATGAGCTAGATCTATGCGTAGATGACATCTCGAGTAGAACACAAAGGAGTTTCTGGGCATTGATGTTCAGATTGCTGCCCTCCTTAGTTTTTTCTTGATTCGGCGGTATTGTTGGATTGAAGCGGCTCGAACCAACATTACTCGTACGCTTACGCGAGACCGGTTTCATCGACTAACATGCAACTGGTTGCATAAAGATGACTGGCGGGTGTCTGTTTCTTCAACTTTAGTTTAATCGGATTTGACCGATGCGGTCCTTGGAGAAGGTTAAATAGCAACTTGCATATCACCCTTGTGGCTTTGCGTAAGTAAGATGCGGTCATACTAGATACCCACAGCAGCCACGTAAAATTTGCAACAACAAATTAGAGGACATCTAACTTGTTTTTGCAGGGTATACATGTGATGTGATGTGGTCAAAGACATGATATGATATATTGGATGTATGAGATGATCATGTTGTAATAGTTAAATATATCGATATCGACTTGCGCGTCGATGCTACGGCAATCGGCATGAGCCATAGGGTTGTCTTTAATTATTTTACGCTTGGTGATGCTTTGCTTTATCACTAGTAGGAGCTTTAGTAGTAACAACATAGGAAGCACGACAACCTCGATGGCAGCACAATGATGGAGATCATGGTGTGGCGCCGGTGATGATGGAGATCATGTCGGTGCTTTGGTGATGGAGATCAAGAAGCACAAGTTCATGGCCATATCATGTCACTTAAGATTTGCATGTGATGTTAATCCTTTTATGCACTTTATTTTTCTTAGGACGACGGTAGCATTATAAGGTGATCCCTCACTAAAATTTCAAGATAAAATTGTGTTCTCCCTGACTATGCACCGTTGCGACAGTTCGTCGTTTCGAGACACCACGTGATGATCGGGTGTGATAGACTCTACGCTCACATACAATGGGTGCAAAATAGTTGCACATGCGGAACACTTAGGTTAAACTTGACGAGCCTAGCATGTACAGACATGGCCTCGGAACACAAGAGACCTAAAGGTCGAGCATGAATCATATAGTTGATATGATCAACATGGAGATGTTCACATTGAAACTAAACTCAACGCACGTGATGATCGGACTTGAGTTAGTGAATTTGGATCATGCGACACTCGAATGACTAGAGGGATGTCAATTTGAGTGGGAGTTTACTAGTAATATGATTAACTAAACTCAATTATCATGAACATAGTCAAAAGTGTATTTACAATTTATGTTGTAGCTTGCGATGTAGCTCTACTGTTTTTGATATGTTCCTAGAGAAAACTTAGTTGAAAGATGATAGTAGCAATTATGCGGACCGGGTCCGTAAACTTAGGATTGTCCTCATTGTTGCGTAGAAGGCTTATGTCCTTAATGCACTGCTCGGTGTGTTGAACCTCGAGCGTCGTTTGTGGATGTTGCGAACATCTGACATACATGTTTTTTATGACTACGTGATAGTTCGGTGTGTAATGCTTAACGACTTCGAATTGAGGCACCGAAGACGTTTTGAACGTCACGGGACATATGAGATGTTCCAAGAGATGAAATTGAGATTTCAGGCGCGTGCCCGTGTTGAGAGGTATGAGACCTCCAACAACGATTCTTTGCCTACAAAGTAAGGGAGAAAATCTCAATCATTGAGCATGTGCTCAGATTGTCTGGGTGCAACAATCACTTGAATCGAGTGGGAGTTGATTTTCCACATAAGATAGTGATTGACATAGTTCTCCAAAGTCACTGCCACCAAGCTGCTAGAGCTTCGTGATGAACTATAGCATATCAGGTATGCATAAGATAATCCCTGAATTATTCACGATGTTTGACACCGCGAAAGTAGAAATCAAGTAGGAGCATCAATTGTTGATGGTTAGTGAAACCACTAGTTTCGAGAAGGGCAAGGGCAAGAAGGGATACTTCATGAAAGGCAAACCAGTTGCCGCTCTAGTGAAGAAACCCAAGGTTGAACCCAAACCCGAGACTAAGTGCTTCTAATATGAGGGGAACGGTCACTGAAGCAGCACTACCCTTGATACTTGGTAGATGAGAAGGCTGGCAAAGTCGACAAAAGTATATTGGATATACATGATATTGATGTGTACCTTACTAGTACTCCTAGTAGCACCAGAGTATTAGATACCGGTTCAGTTGCTAAGTGTTAGTAACTCAAAATTATAGCTACGGAATAAACGGATACTAGCAAGGGTGAGGTGATGATGTGTGTTGGAAGTAATTCCAAGGTTGATATGATCAAACATCGCACACTCCCTCTACCATCGGGATTAGTGTTGAACCTAAATAATTGTTATTTGGTGTTTGCGTTGAGCATATACATAATTAGATTGTGTTTATTGCAATATGGTTATTCATTTAAAGAGAATAATGGTTACTCTATTTACTTGGATAATACCTCCAATGGTCATGCACCTAAAATGAATGGTTTATTGAATCTCGATCATAGTGATACACATGTTCATAATATTGATGCCAAAAGATACAAAGTAGTAATGATAGTACCACTTACTTGTGGCATTGTCGCTTGAGTCATATTGGTATAAAAACCGCATGAAGAAATTCCATGTTGATGGACCTTTGGACTCACTCATTCTCAAATCGTTTGAGACATGCGAACCATGCCTATTAGTATAAATGCATGAAGAAACTCCATGCAGATGGATTGTTTAGACTCACTTGATTTTGAATCACTTGAGACATGCAAACCAGGCCAAGTGGGCAAGATGACTGCAGGCCTCGTTTTAAGTGAGATGGAACGAGAAAGTGACTTATTGGTAAAAATACATTTTGATGTATGCAGTCCAATGAGTGTTGAGGCACGCAGTGGATATTGTTATGCTCTTACTTCACTGATGATTTGAGTAGATACGGAATATTTGCTTGATGAATCACAAGTCTGAAATATTGAAAAATTTCAAGCAATTTGAGAGTGAAGTGTTGGAAATATGCCCTAGAGGCAATAATAATATGGTTATTATCATATTTCCTTGTTCATGATAATCGTCTATTGTTCATGCTATAATTGTATTAACAGGAAACAGTAATACATGTGTGAATAAATAGATCAAAATATGTCCCTAGCAAGCCTCTAGTTGGCTAGCTCGTTAGTCAATAGATGATCATGGTTTCCTGATCATGGGCATTAGATGTCATTGATAACGGGATCACATCATTGGGAGAATGATGTGATGGACAAGACCCAATCCTAAGCCTAGCACTAGATCGTATTGTTCGTATGCTAATGCTTTTCTAATGTCAAGTATCTTTTCCTTCGACCGTGAGATTGTGCAACTCCCGGATACCGTAGGAGTGCTTTGGGTGTATCAAACGTCACAACGTAACTGGGTGACTATAAAGGTGCACTATGGGTACCTCCGAAAGTGTCGGTTGGGTTGGTACGAATCGAGATCGGGATTTGTCACTCCGTGTGACGGAGAGGTATCTCTGGGCCCACTCGGTAGAACATCATCATGAGCTCAATGTGACTAAGGAGTTAGTCACACGATGACGTGCTACGGAACGAGTAAAGAGACCTACCGGTAACGAGATTGAACAAGGTATAGGTATACCGACGATCGAATCTCGGGCAAGTTCTATACCGACAGACAAAGGGAATCGTATACGGGATTGATTGAATCCTTGACATCGTGGTTCATCCGATGAGATTATCGTAGTGCAAGTGGGAGCCACCATGGGTATCCAGACCCCACCGATGGTTATTGGCCAGAGAGGTGTCTCGGTCATGTCTGCCTGTCTCCCGAACCCGTAGGGTCTACACACTTAAGGTTCGATGACGCTAGGGTTATAGGGAATTATTATACGAGGTTACCAAAAGTTGTTCGGAGTCCCGGATGAGATCTCGGACGTCACGAGGAGCTCCGGAATGGTCCGGAGGTAAAGATTGATATATAGGACGGATGGTTTCGGATACCGGAAGTGTTTCGGGCATCACCGATAACGTACCGGGACCACCGGGACCACCGGAGGTGGCCCCGGGGAACCACCGAAGGGGGGCAACGACCCCGGGAGGTAAGGTGGGCCAAGTGTGGGTGGGAACCAGCCCCTAGGTGGGCTGGTGCGCCTCCCCACTCAGCCCATTGCGCAAGGGAGAGAAAAGGGGGGGGGGGGGCAAACCCTAAGCCAGGTGGGCCTAAGGCCCACCAGTTGGTGCGCCACCCCCTCCTCCCCCCTCTGGCCGCCGCACCTCCCATCTGGGGGGGGGCTGCCGCACCCCCTAGGGTGGGAACCCTAGGGGTGGCACCCCCTCTCCCCTCCCCCTATATATAGTGGGCACTTTTGGCCATTGGAGATCAGACTTTTCCCTCTCCCTCGGCGCAGCCCTGCTCTTCTTTCTCCTCCTCTCTGCCGGTGCTTGGCGAAGCCCTGCCGGGACGTCGTGCTGCTGGAGTTCTTCCCCAACCTCTCCCTCCTCCTTGCTGGATCAAGGTGCGGGAGACGTCACCGGGCTGCACGTGTGTTGAACGCGGAGGTGCCGTAGTTCGGCACTAGATCGGAATCGCTGCGAGTACGACTCCATCAACCGCGTTCTAGCAACGCTTCCGCTTAGCGATCTTCAAAGGTATGAAGATGCTCTTACCCCTCTCTCGTTGCTGGTCTCTCCATAGGAAGATCTGAACATGCGTTGGAAAATTTTGAATTTATGCTACGTTACCCAACAGTGGCATCCGAGCCAGGTTTTCTATGCGTAGATTCTATGCACGAGTAGAACACAAAAGTTGTGGGCGATGATTTGTCAATTTGCTTGCCGCTAATAGTCTTATTCTTTTCCGGCGGTATTTTGGGATGAAGCGGCCCGGACCGACTTTACACGTACGCTTACGTGAGACTGGTTCCACCGACATACATGCACACCGTGCATAAAGGTGGCTAGCGGGTGTGTGTCTCTCCTACTCTAGTCGGATTGGATTTGATGAAAAGGGTCCTTATGAAGGGTAAATAGCTTTGGCATATCATCGTTGTGGTTGTCACGTAGGTAAGAAGGCGTTCTTGCTAGAAACCCAAATCAGCCACGTAAAACTTGCAACAACAATTAGAGGACGTCTAACTTGTTTTTGCAGGGTTTGACATGTGATGTGATATGGCCAAAGTTGTGATGTTGCATGTATGATGTATGAGATGATCATGTTATTGTAGTAGGTTTCACGACTTGCATGTCGATGAGTATGACAACCGGCAGGAGCCATAGGAGTTGTCTTAATTTATTGTATGAGATGCAACGCCATGTGCTTACTACTTTTACTTCATTGCTAACGGTTAGCTATAGTAGTAGTGATAGTAGTAGTTGGCGTGACGACTTCACGGAGACACGATGATGGAGATCATGATGATGGAGATCATGGTGTCATGCCGGTGACGATGATGATCATGCGATGCCTGAAGACGGAGATCGAAAGAGCAAAGATGATAATGGCCATATCATGTCACTATATGATTGCATTGTGATGTTTATCATGTTTTACATCTTATTGCTTAGAACGACGGTAGCATAATAAGATGATCCCTCTTAAAATTTCGAGAACTTATTCCCCTAAGTGTGCACCGTTGCGAAGGTCCGTTGTCTCGAAGCACCACGTGATGATCGGGTGTGATAGATTCTAACGTTCGCATACAACGGGTGTAAGCCAGATTTACACACACGAAACACCTAGGTTGACTCGACGAGCTTAGCATGTACAGACATGGCCTCGAATACAAGAGACCGAAAGGTCGAACATGAGTTGTATGGTTGAATACGATCAACATGGAGTTTCTCACCATGGTGACTGGTCCGTCTCATGTGATGATCGGACACGGGTTAGTCAACATGGATCATGTATCACTTAGGTGACTAGAGGGATGTCGATTTAAGTGGGAGTTCATACTTAATTTGATCAAATGAACTTAATTTTCATGAACTTAGTCTAAAAGTTGTCTTTATAAATATTGTAGATGTCCAACGTCAACCTCAATTTCAACGCATTCCTAGAGAAAAACAAGCTGAAAGATGATGGTAGCAACTATGCGGACTGGGTTCGCAACTTGAAGCTCATCCTTGAAGCAGCTAAAAAGGCTTATGTCCTTGATGCGCTGCAAGGTGACCCTCCCGCTCCCGCAACAGCCCAGGATATTCTGAACGTCTGGCAAACGCGGAGTGATGACTACTCTCTGGTTAGGTGTGGCATGTTATACAGTTTAGAAACGGGGCTCCAAAGGCGTTTTGAGAAACATGGGGCATATGAGATGTTCCAGGAGCTGAAGCTAGTTTTTCAAGCTCATGCCCATGTCGAGAGATATGAAGTCTCCGACAAGTTCTTTAGCTGTAAGATGGAGGAGAACAGTTCTGTCAGTGAGCACATACTCAAAATGTCTGGGTTACACGGTCGTCTGACTTCACTTGGAGTCGAACTTCCGGATGATGCTATAATTGACAGAATCCTCCAGTCTCTCCCACCAAGCTACAAAGGCTTTGTGCTTAACTACAACATGCAAGGGATGGAGAAGACCATTCCCGAGTTGTACTCGATGCTCAAGTCTGCAGAAGTAGAAATCAAGAAAGAGCATCAAGTGTTGATGGTCAACAAGACCACTAGTTTCAAGAAAGGCAAGGGTAAGAAGAACTTCAAGAAAGATGGCAAAGCTGTTGCCGCGCCCGGTAAGCCAGATGCTGGGAAGAAGAAAAAGAATGGACCCAAGCCTGAGACTGAGTGCTTCTATTGCAAGGGAAAAGGTCACTGGAAGCGGAACTGCCCCAAATACTTAGCGGACAAGAAAGCCGGCAACATTAAAGGTATATGTGATATACATGTTATTGATGTGTACCTTACCAGCGCTCGTAGTAGCACCTGGGTATTTGATACCGGTGCTGTTGCTCACATTTGCAACTCAAAGCAGGAACTGCGGAATAAGCGGAGACTGGCCAAGGACGAGGTGACGATGCGCGTCGGGAATGGTTCAAAGGTCGATGTGATCGCCGTCGGCACGCTACCTCTACGTCTACCATCGGGATTAGTTTTAAACCTTAATAATTGTTATTTGGTACCAGCTTTAAGCATGAACATTGTATCAGGGTCTTGCTTAATGCGAGACAGCTACTCATTTAAGTCAGAGAATAATGGTTGTTCTATTTATATGAGTGATATGTTTTATGGTCATGCTCCACTGGTGAATGGTTTATTCTTGATGAATCTCGATCGTGATGTTACACATATTCATAGTGTGAGTACCAAAAGATGTAAAGTTGATAATGATAGTCCCACATACTTGTGGCACTGCCGCCTTGGTCACATCGGCGTTAAGCGCATGAAGAAGCTCCATACTGATGGACTATTAGAGTCTCTTGATTTTGAATCATTTGACACATGCGAACCGTGCCTCATGGGCAAGATGACTAAGACTCCATTCTCAGGAATAATGGAGAGAGCAATCGACTTATTGGAAATAATACATACTGATGTGTGTGGTCCAATGAACGTTGAAGCTCGCGGTGGTTATCGTTATGTTCTCACTCTCACCGATGATTTGAGTAGGTATGGGTATATCTACTTGATGAAGCACAAATCTGAGACGTTTGAAAAGTTCAAGGAATTTCAGAGTGAGGTTGAGAATCAACGTGACAGAAAAATTAAATGTCTACGATCTGATCATGGAGGAGAATATTTGAGTCACGAGTTTGACACACACCTAAGGAAGTGTGGAATCGTTTCACAACTGACGCCGCCTGGCACACCGCAACGCAACGGAGTGTCTGAACGTCGTAATCGCACTTTATTAGATATGGTACGATCTATGATGTCTCTTACCGACTTACCGCTATCATTTTGGGGATACGCATTAGAAACTGCAGCATTCACTTTAAATAGGGCACCGTCTAAATCCGTTGAGACGACACCGTATGAACTATGGTTTGGCAAGAAACCTAAGTTGTCGTTTCTTAAAGTTTGGGGCTGCGATGCTTATGTGAAGAAACTTCAACCAGAAAAGCTCGAACCCAAAGCGGAGAAATGCGTATTCATAGGATACCCTAAGGAAACTATTGGGTATACCTTCTATCTTAGATCCGAAGGTAAAACCTTTGTTGCCAAGAACGGATCCTTTCTAGAGAAAGAGTTTCTCTCGAAAGAAGTAAGTGGGAGGAAGGTAGAACTTGATGAGGTAATTACACCCCTCTCGAACAGGATAGTAGCGCAGCGCGGGAAGTTGTTCCTGTGGCGCCTACACCGACTGAAGAGGAAGTTAATGATGAGGATCATGAAGCTTTGGATCAAGTTACTACTGAACCGCGAAGGTCCACAAGGGCACGCTCCGCACCAGAGTGGTACGGCAACCCTGTGATGGAAATCATGTTGTTAGACAACGGTGAACCTTCGAACTATGAAGAAGCGATGGCGGGCCTGGATTCCAACAAATGGCTTGAGGCTATGAAATCTGAGATAGGATCCATGTATGAGAACAAAGTATGGACTTTGGTGGACTTGCCCGATGACCGGCGAGCCATAGAAAATAAATGGATCTTCAAGAAGAAGACTGATGCAAACGGTAATGTAACTGTTTACAAAGCTCGACTTGTCGCAAAGGGTTTTCGACAAATTCAAGGAGTTGACTACGAAGAGACTTTCTCTCCCGTAGCGAAGCTGAAATCAGTCCGAATCATGTTAGCGATTGCCGCCTTTTATGATTATGAAATTTGGCAAATGGACGTCAAAACAGCGTTCCTTAACGGGAACCTTAAGGAAGAGTTGTATATGATGCAACCAGAAGGTTTTGTCGACCCTAAGGGTGCTAACAAAGTGTGCAAGCTCCAGCGCTCCATCTATGGGCTGGTGCAAGCATCTCGGAGTTGGAACATTCGCTTTAATGAGGTGATTAAAGCGTTTGGGTTCATACATGTTTACGGAGAAGCCTGTCTGTACAAGAAAGTGAGTGGGAGCTTTGTAGCTTTCCTCATACTGTATGTGGATGACATATTATTGATGGGGAATAATATAGAGATGTTGGAGAGCATAAAGGCCTATTTGAACAAGAGTTTTTCAATGAAGGACCTTGGAGAAGCTGCATACATATTAGGCATCAAGATCTATAGAGATAGATCGAGACGCCTCATAGGTCTTTTGCAAAGTACATACCTTGACAAGATATTGAAGAAGTTCAATATGGAAAACTCAAAGAAAGGGTTCTTGCCAGTTTTGCAAGGTATGAGATTGAGTAAGACTCAGTCGCCGACCACGGCAGCAGATAGAGAGAAGATGAGTTCTGTCCCCTACGCTTCAGCCGTGGGCTCTCTAATGTATGCCATGCTGTGTACCAGACCTGATATTAACCTTGCCATAAGTTTGGTTGGGAGGTACCAAAGTGATCCAGGTATGGAACACTGGACAGCGGTCAAGAATATCCTTAAGTACCTGAAAAGGACTAAGGAAATGTTTCTCGTTTATGGAGGTGACGAAGAGCTTGTCGTAAAGGGTTACGTTGACGCTAGCTTCGACACAGATCCGGATGACTCTAAGTCTCAGACCGGATACATATATGTGTTGAATGGTGGGGCAGTGAGCTGGTGCAGCAGCAAGCAAGAAGTCGTGGCAGCATCTACATGTGAAGCGGAGTACATAGCTGCTTCAGAAGCGGCTCATGAAGGAATTTGGATGAAGGAGCTCATCACCGACCTTGGAGTGGTTCCAAGCGCGTCGGGTCCTATGACACTCTTCTGTGATAACACTGGAGCCATTGCCATAGCCAAGGAGCCCAGGTTTCACCGGAAGACGAAGCACATCAAACGCCGCTACAACTCCATCCAGGACCATGTCCAGAGTGGAGTGATAGATATTTGTAAAGTACACACGGATCTGAATAATGCAGACCCGTTGACTAAACCTCTTCCATGAGCAAAACATGATCAACACCATAATGCTATGGGTGTTCGATACATTACAATGTAACTAGATTATGGACTCTAGTGCAAGTGGGAGACTATTGGAAATATGCCCTAGAGGCAATAATAATATGGTTATTATCATATTTCCTTGTTCATGATAATCGTCTATTGTTCATGCTATAATTGTATTAACAGGAAACAGTGATACATGTGTGAATAAATAGATCACAATGTGTCCCTAGCAAGCCTCTAGTTGGCTAGCTCGTTAGTCAATAGATGATCATGGTTTCCTGATCATGGGCATTAGATGTCATTGATAACGGGATCACATCATTGGGAGAATGATGTGATGGACAAGACCCAATCCTAAGCCTAGCACTAGATCGTATTGTTCGTATGCTAATGCTTTTCTAATGTCAAGTATCTTTTCCTTCGACCGTGAGATTGTGCAACTCCCGGATACCGTAGGAGTGCTTTGGGTGTATCAAACGTCACAACGTAACTGGGTGACTATAAAGGTGCACTACGGGTACCTCCGAAAGTGTCTGTTGGGTTGGTACGAATCGAGATTGGGATTTGTCACTCCGTGTGACGGAGAGGTATTTCTGGGCCCACTCGGTAGAACATCATCATGAGCTCAATGTGACTAAGGAGTTAGTCACACGATGACGTGCTACGGAACGAGTAAAGAGACTTACCGGTAACGAGATTGAACAAGGTATAGGTATACCGACGATCGAATCTCGGGCAAGTTCTATACCGACAGACAAAGGGAATCGTATACGGGATTGATTGAATCCTTGACATCGTGGTTCATCCGATGAAATCATCGTGGTGCAAGTGGGAGCCACCATGGGTATCCAGACCCCGCTGATGGTTATTGGCCACAGAGGTGTCTCGGTCATGTCTGCCTGTCTTCCGAACCCGTAGGGTCTACACACTTAAGGTTCGATGACGCTAGGGTTATAGGGAATTATTATACGAGGTTACCGAAAGTTGTTCGGAGTCCCGGATGAGATCCCGGACGTCACGAGGAGCTTCGGAATGGTTCGGAGGTAAAGATTGATATATAGGACGGATGGTTTTCGGATACCGGAAGTGTTTCGGGCATCACCGGTAACGTACCGGGACCACCGGGACCGCCGGAGGTGGCCCCGGGGGACCACCGAAGGGGGGAAACGACCCCGGGAGGTAAGGTGGGCCAAGTGGGGGTGGGAACCAGCCCCTATGTGGGCTGGTGCGCCTCCCCACTCAGCCCATTGCGCAAGGGAGGGAAAAGGGGGGGCAAACCCTAAGCCAGGTGGGCCTAAGGCCCACCAGTTGGTGCGCCACCCCCTCCTCCCCCCTCTGGCCGCCGCACCTCCCATCTGGGGGGGCTGCCGCACCCCCTCTCCCCTCCCCCTATATATAGTGGGCACTTTTGGCCATTGGAGATCAGACTTTTCCCTCTCCCTCGGCGCAGCCCTGCTCTTCTTTCTCCTCCTCTCTGCCGGTGCTTGGCGAAGCCCTGCCGGGAGACCTCGTCTCTCCATCGACACCATGCCGTCGTGCTGCTGGAGTTCTTCCCCAACCTCTCCCTCCTCCTTGCTGGATCAAGGTGCAGGAGACGTCACCGGGCTGCACGTGTGTTGAACGCGGAGGTGCCGTAGTTCGGCACTAGATCGGAATCGCTGCGAGTACGACTCCATCAACCGCGTTCTAGCAACGCTTCCGCTTAGCGATCTTCAAAGGTATGAAGATGCTCTTACCCCTCTCTCGTTGCTGGTCTCTCCATAGGAAGATCTGAACATGCATAGGAAAATTTTGAATTTATGCTACGTTACCCAACATGAAGATCATCGTGACAAGAGGATAATATGTATATGATGTGATCGTGGAGGTAAATATATATCTGAGTTGTGAGTTTGTAAACATTTAAGACACTGTGAAAATTGTTTCGCAACATATGCAACCTGGAACACCATAGTGTGATGGTGTGTCCGAACGTCATAGCCGCGCCCTATTGGATGTGGTGCATACTATGATGTCTCTTATCGAATTACCACTATCGTTTTGGGTTAGGCATTAGAGACAACCGCATTCACTTTAAATAGGGCACCACATAATTCGTTGAGATGACACCATATGAACTATGGTTTGGAGAAACCTAAGCTGTCGTTTCTTAAAAGTTTGGGGCTGCGACGCTTATGTGAAAAAGTTTCAGCGTGATAAGCTCGAACCCAAAGTGGACAAATGCATCTTCATAGGATACCCAAAACAGTTGGGTATACCTCCTATCTCAGATCCGGAATCAAAGTGTTTGTTTCTAGAAATGGGCCCTTTCTCGAGAAAAGTTTCTCTCGAAAGAATTGAGTGGGAGGATGGTGGAACTTGATGAGGTTATTGAACCGTCACTTCAACCAGTGTGTAGCAGGGCGCGAGAAGTTGTTCCTGTGGCGCCTACACCAATTGAAGTGGAAGCTAATGATAGTGATCATGAAGCCTCAGGATCAAGTTACTACAAACATCATAGGTCGACAAAGTCACGTACTACTCCAGAGTGGTACGATAACCCTGTCTTCGAGGTCATGTTGTTGGACAACAATGAACCTACGTGCTATGAGAAGTGATGGTGGGCCTGGATTCCGATGAATGGCTGGACGCCATGAAATCCGAGGTAGGATCCATGTAGGAAAACAGAGTGTAGACTTTGGAAGAACTACTTGATGGTCGTAAGGCTGTTGGATACAGATGGATCTTTAAAAGGAAGACAGACAATGATGGTGAAAAGTCACCATTAAGAAAGCTCGACTTGTCGCAAAGATGTTTCCGACAAGTTCAAAGAGTTGACTATGATGAGACTTTCTCACTCATAGCGATGCTAAAATTCTGTTGGAATTATGTTAGCAGTTGCTACGTTATTTATGAAATCTTGCAGATAGGATGTCAAAACATTGTTTCCTCGACGGTTTCCTTGAGGAAAGGTTGTATGTGATACAACCAGAAGTTTTGTCGACCCTAAGGATGCTAACAATTATGCCAGCTCTAGTGATCCTTCTATGGACTGGAGCAAGCATCTCGGAGTTGGAATATACGCTTTGATGAGATGATCAAAGTTTTTGGTTTTATACAAAGTTTATGAGAAACTTGTATTTCCAAAGAGGTGAGTGGGAGCACTATAGAATTTCTGGTTAGTATATGTGATTGACATATTTTTGATCGGAAATGATGTAGAATTTCTGGAAAGCATAAAGGGTTATTTGAAAGGAGTTTTTCAAACAAAACCTGGATTAAGCTACTTGAACATTGAGCATCAAGATCTATAGAGATAGATTAAGATGCTTGATAGAACTTTCAATGAAATGCATGCCTTGACAAGTTTTTGAAGGAGTTCAAAATAGATTGGCAAAGAAGGAGTTCTTGGCTGTGTTGTAAGGTGTGAATTTGAGTAAGACTCAAAGCTCGACCACGACAGAAGAAAGAGAAAGGATGAAGGTCATCCCCTATGCCTTAGCCGTAGGCTGTAAAGTATGCCATGCTGTGTACCGCAACTGATGTGTGCCTTGCCATGAGTCAGTCAAGGGGTACAAGAGTGATCCAGAGATGGATCACTGGACAACGGTCAAAGTTATCCTTAGTAACTAGTGGACTAAGGAATTTTTCTCGATTATGGAGGTGATAAAAGAGTTTGTCGTAAAGGGTTACGTTGATGCAAGCTTTGACACTAATCCGGATAACTCTCAGTAATAAACCAGATTCATATAGTAGAGCAGTCATTTAGAATTGTTCCAGATGGCGCGTGGTAGCAACACCTACAGGATGACATAGAAATTTGTGAAGCACACTCGGATCTGACAAGTTCAGACCCGTTGACTAAAACCTCTCTCACAAGCAATACATGATCAAGCCCTAGAACTGTATGGGTGTTAGATTCACATAGTGATGTGAACTAGATTATTGACTCTAATGCAAGTGGGAGACTGTTGGAAATATGCCCTAGAGGCAATAATAAATTGGTTATTATTATATTTCCTTGTTCATGATAATCGTTTATTATCCATGCTAGAATTGTATTCAATGGAAACTCAGATACATGTGTGGATACATAGACAACACACTGTCCCTAGTAAGCCTCTAGTTGACTAGCTGGTTGATAAAAGATGGTCAAGGTTTCCTGTCCATAGACAAGTGTTGTCACTTGATAACGGGATCAAATCATTAGGAGAATGATGTGATGGACAAGACACAAACTATGAACGTAGCATATGATCGTGTGAGTTTATTGCTATTGTTATCTGCATGTCAATATATCTGTTCCTATGACCATGAGATCATGCAACTCCCAGACATCAGAGGAATACTTTGTGTGTATCAAACGTTGCAACGTAACTAGGTGACTATAAAGGTGCTCTACAGGTACCACCGAAGGTGCCTGTTGGGTTGGCATGGATCAAGAATGGGATTTGTCACTCTGTGTGACGGAGAGGTATCTCGGGGGCCACTCGGTAATACAACATCACAACAAGCCTTGCAAGCAATGTGACTAAGGATTTTGTCACGGGATCTTGTATTACGGAACGAGTAAAGAGACTTGTCGGTAACGAGATTGAACTAGGTATAGAGATATCGATGATCGTATCTCGGGCAAGTAACATACCGAAGGACAAACAGAATATCATATGGGATTAACTAAATCCTTGACATAGAGGTTCAACCGATAAAGATCTTCGTAGAACATGCACTACACGAATCAGCTTCTTTGCCGTCTGCCATCACAGACGGCAAAGACTAAATCCCGGACGGCAAAGAGAATACCACAGACAGCAAAGAATCTCACGGCCGGCAAAATTTCTGCGTCAGCCTACGACGACATCGTACCTTCTTTGCCGTCTGTCCCCCCAAAGCGGACAACAAAGCTCTTTGCCGTCAGCTTTCCATACGAGCAGTCGGCAAAGTGCTCGAGACGGCAGCCAACAGGAGTTGCCTCCGTTAGGGGTTAACGGAGGCTTTGCCATCTGCCTCCCCCTTATTCTTTGCCGTCTGCCTCCCCCTTATTCTTTGCCGTCAGCCTCCTCCTCCCCCCTCCACTCTTTGTCGTCTGCCTCCTCCTCCCCCCTCCTCTGTGCCCTCTTCTTTGCCGTCTACCCACCCTAGAGGCAGACGACAAAGAGCCTATATAGACACCCCAGGATGCACAGCTGGGTGCCATGTCGCACCTTTGCCATCTGCCAGCTAATGGCACAGGTCTTTGCCATCAGCTGGCAGACGACAAAGAGCCCATATAGTACCTGTTTTTTTTGTTTTATATTATT
Source organism: Hordeum vulgare subsp. vulgare (assembly GCF_904849725.1). NCBI lineage: Eukaryota > Viridiplantae > Streptophyta > Magnoliopsida > Poales > Poaceae > Hordeum > Hordeum vulgare. The sequence goes on along the minus strand of NC_058520.1, from coordinate 584,190,261 downwards.
TCACAGCACACACACACACACACACACACACACACACACACACACACACACATATATATATATTTGACAACACATTTATATAATTCACCACACATATATGATATATAGTTCACCACACATATACTTGCCAACACACACACACATATATATATATATATATATATATATATATATATATAATTCACCACACATATATGATATACATATAAATCAATGTACATCCCCATATATTGAAAGAACCAACATACAAAGTATTGCACTGTTTATCCATATATACATATACATATAGTTCGACATTGTTCATCAACTCAAATGAAAACTAGATGATATACATATAAAGTTCATCCATTGACATTGTTCAACTCCATGAATGCCAGCTTCCATGCATGTAGTATATCCAATCTGCAAAAATGTGAATAAGAAAGTCACAAGAAGAACAAAATATGATGTTTTTGAGCTAATTATGTCATTTTAGCAGAAAACAAGCTAAGAATATAATATTCATGAGCTAACCAAGGTTCTTATGCCATTTTTAGCTTATTATGGCATTTTGGAGCTAAATGGGTTAATTATGTCATTGTTGGGGAAATTATAGCAAAGATAATATGAAAGAGGAGAAGAAAGAGGAGGAGGAGGAGAAGAAGAAGAAATCAAGAAGAAGGAGGAGAAGGAGGAGGAGGAGAAGGACTAGAAGGTCCTTGGCCTTCTCCTCCTCCTCCTCCTCCTTCTCCTTCTTCTCTTCTTCTTCTTCTTCTTTCTTTTCATTTTTCCTATTTCTTCTCCTCTTCTCCTCTTGTTGGAGCTAAATTACCTAATTATGTCTTTTTGGAGCTATATGGGCTAATCATCCCATTTTAGAGGAAAACAAGCTAAGAATATAATATTCATGAGCTAACCAAGGTTCTTATCCCATTTTGAGCTTATTATGGCATTTTGGAGCTAAATGGGCTAATTATGTCATTGTTGGGGAAATTAAAGCAAGGATAATATGAAAGAGGAGAAGAAAGAGGAGGAGGAGGAGAAGAAGAAGAAATCAAGAAGAAGGAGGAGCAGGAGGAGAAGGAGGAGGAGGAGAAGGACTAGAAGGTCCTTGGCCTTCTCCTCCTCCTCCTCCTCCTCCTTCTCCTTCTTCTCTTCTTCTTCTTATTCTTCTTCTTATTCTTCTTCTTCTTCTTTCTTTTCATTTTTCCTATTTCTTCTCCTCTTCTCCTCTTGTTGGAGCTAAATTACCTAATTATGTCTTTTTGGAGCTAAATGGGTTAATTATCCCATTTTAGAGGAAAACAAGCTAAGTATATAATATTCATGAGCTAACCAAGGTTCTTATGCCATTTTGAGGTTATTATGGTATTTTGGAGCTAAATGGGCTAATTATGTCATTGTTGGGGAAATTAAAGCAAGGATAATATGAAAGAGGAGAAGAAAGAGGAGGAGGAGGAGAAGAAGAAGAAATCAAGAAGAAGGAGGAGAAGGAGGAGAAGGAGGAGGAGGAGAAGGACTCGAAGGTCCTTGGCCTTCTCCTTCTCCTCCTCCTCCTCCTCCTTCTCCTTCTCTTCTTCTTCTTCTTGTTCTTCTTCTTCTTTCTTTTCATTTTTCCTATTTCTTCTCCTCTTCTCCTCTTGTTGGAGCTAAATTACCTAATTATGTCCTTTTGGAGCTAAATGGGATAATTATCCCATTTTAGAGGAAAACAAGCGAAGTATATAATATTCATGAGCTAACCAAGGTTCTTATGCCATTTTGAGCTTATTATGGTATTTTGGAGCTAAATGGGCTAATTATGTCATCGTTGGGGAAATTAAAGCAAGGATAATATGAAAGAGGAGAAGAAAGAGGAGGAGGAGGAGAAGAAGAAGAAATCAAGAAGCAGGAGGAGAAGGAGGAGGAGGAGAAGGACTATAAGGTCCTTGGCCTTCTCCTCCTCCTCCTCCTCCTTATCCTTCTTCTCTTCTTCTTCTTCTTCTTCTTCTTCTTCTTCTTCTTCTTTCTTTTCATTTTTCCTATTTCTTCTCCTCTTCTCCTCTTGTTGGAGCTAAATTACCTAATTATGTCTTTTTGGAGCTAAATGGGCTAATTATCCCATTTTAGAGGAAAACAAGCTAAGTATATAATATTCATGAGCTAACCAAGGTTCTTATGCCATTTTGAGCTTATTAAGGCATTTTGGAGCTAAATGGGCTAATTATGTCATTATTGGGGAAATTAAAGCAAGGATAATATGAAAGAGGAGAAGAAAGAGGAGGAGGAGGAGGAGAAGAAGAAATCAAGAAGAAGGAGGAGAAGGAGGAGAAGGAAGAGGAGGAGAAGGACTAGAAGGTCCTTGGCCTTCTCCTCCTCCTCCTCCTCCTTCTCCTTCTCTTTTTCTTCTTCTTCTTCTTCTTCTTCTTCTTCTTCTTCTTATTTCTTTTCATTTTTCCTATTTCTTCTCCTCTTCTCCTCTTGTTGGAGCTAAATTACCTAATTATGTCTTTTTGGAGCTAAATGGGCTAATTATCCCATTTTAGAGGAAAACAAGCTAAGTATATAATATTCATGAGCTAACCAAGGTTCTTATGCCATTTTGAGTTTATTATGGCATTTTGGAGCTAAATGGACTAATTATGTCATTGTTGGGGAAATTAAAGCAAGGATAATATGAAAGAGGAGAAGAAAGAGGAGGAGGAGGAGAAGAAGAAGAAATCAAGAAGAAGGAGGAGAAGGAGGAGAAGGAGGAGGAGGAGAAGGACTAGAAGGTCCTTGGCCTTCTCCTCCTCCTCCTCCTTCTCCTTCTTCTCTTCTTCTTTTTCTTCTTGTTTCTTTTCATTTTTCCTATTTCTTCTCCTCTTCTCCTCTTCTTGGAGCTAAATTACCTAACTATGTCTTTTTGGAGCTAAATGGGCTAATTATCCCATTTTAGAGGAAAACATGCTAAGTATATAATATTAATGAGCTAACCAATGTTCTGATGCCATTTTTATGTTATTATGGCATTTTGGCGCTAAATGGGCTAATTATGTCTTTTTGGAGCTAAATGGTCTAACTATGTCATTGTTGGGGAAATTAAGGCAAGGAGAATATGAAAGAGGAGAAGAGAAACTTACCGTAGTGGTTATCAAGGAGGAGAAACACCTGGAGAAGGGTCGTGCGATGCCGATCGGGTGTTATTCTGCAGAATAGATACTTTGCAATGTCTGAGATAGCATGATGACACTCAATTATTAATACTAGTTTATAATGAAACTCACCGTGCCAATCGAAGATAAGACGGGCATCGGCGGAGGAATTGACCGCTCTTCTCGCACAGACCCTGAAGAGTGGGTCGTATTAGTTAGTAATGAAAGAGACATTACACACATGATTTGGCTAATGTGGAAAAAACTTACCACAAAAAGCTCGTACAGGGCCCGTTGACCTGCCTCATTCCGGGACCTCTCCTCCTCAATCAATCGTGTCGTGGTCTGGTCCCTCTCATCAAGAGCAGCCTGACTTGCCAATCTCTCTTTCTCAAGAGCAACCTCAAGAGCAGCCTGGCTTGCCAATCTCTCTTTCTCAAGAGCAGCCTGGTTTGCCAATCTCTCTTTCTGAAGAGCAGCCTGAAACACCATTCCTCGTTACCACAGTAATGATCTATGGTGACACACATAATGAAATGGATGAAAGTGTTCTTAGTCTGTACAACTAACCTCATGGCAAGTTCGACTGGCCGTGGACGACGCATTATCTCAGGACAGCTGCTCGACTGGCGCGCCTTGATCTCCGGGAGAGTGAGTGGACAACGTATTATCCCATCTCTAATGGCTATCGAGCCATGGGGCCTCCCGCCACCAGATATCATCACCAGCTCTGGATCCAAAGGTTCCTGGCTAGGGTTAAAGTCACCCCCTTTCGTAGCCTTCCCCGCGTCCCTATATGCCACGAGCTTCTGGTGGGATGATATGTTGGTGAAGTTATTGGGATCATCCAGGTCAGACTCAGAGAATGCCTTCGCCTTCTTGTACGAGGCAGTATGGGCTATGCCATAAAGGTCATACAAGTGTGGCATCTCCGTCTTATTGTGATGCACCTAAAAGAGAGGAACAAAATATTAGCATCAAGAATGAATTGCATGAATCATGAAGCAAATCACATACCCAGTTTCGTCCAAACTGAAGTAAGTTGGCGCTGCCTTGATGGTGTGGCACACCAACCATTTGGCTACGCCGATCCTTCGCATTCTCTTGGACGACTCGCCAGCTGCCTGTGCACCACTCATCAACCAACGCCTCCCAACAATCCATCTTATCCGCACACCATCTCGGGGGCACTTGTAAGTTATTAGAAAGAATTTTCAGCGCTGCGCCTATGAATGAAATCAAGAAAACTACGTAGAAGGACTTAAGAATAGGTAATTATCTTCATGTATTGCTCCTTCTTCAGAAACTTTCCATGGCAATCCTTCTTCTGCTTCTTAATACCACGCGTGGCGTAGTAATCTCGAATAGCCTGCGGTCGAGCCTCGTGGCGCAAGTTCTATAGTAACCGCCTACACTCGGCCTCGAGAACCCTGGCCTCCTCCTCCTCATATCCATCCTCACACCTATAGAAGGTGTGCAATCAAACGTGAAAACACCGATTAGTACAATAATTAGCTATATTGTTAATTTTAGATTCTGTAAAAGGATAATTTACCCAAAATCTCTTGATCACCATCTCGGCCCTCGTGTGGCACAAGACACCATCTATAATCTCCTCCGGCGGGGCCTCTGCAGCCTGGTAGTACTCCCAGGAAAATCCTAGTGTAGGAACCTGACCCTCACCAGGCAACGTGACAAACCCCGGGAAATTTGTCCGGCAAAGCACACCAAGGACGGAGTTCGGCCTGCGGACTCCAAGAGGGTGTACCCATCCCCTGCAGTATGATAAGGTCAACGCATTAGATATTTGAACAAACTTGAAGGCAAAAGCTAAAAAAAGAGTAAATGTACTTACCTATCTCCTTCAGGTTTAATCACCGGCATGTGCTCGCGGGTAGCCGGCGCGACCGGGAGACGTGTACTACCACGCTTGTACACGGTGGCCCCGTCCACCTGCACATCGCCCTCACTATCCGTAAGATCATCCCCGCCATCCCCGCCCCCTGAGCCACCCGGACCCTCGGTCCAATCCGGCAACTCGGTACGATCCAGCCAGGTCTCCCATCCGAGCCTCTCCACGTCGGGTGAAGCCTCCGGAACCGTAGTCTCCTCCGGCTGCTCCTGGGCCGAATGCACCTCGACCCGAGGCTGCTCCTGGACCGGAGTCTCATGGGACGAATGCCCGTCAACAACATGCTCCTGGAATGGAGTCCCCGTAGCCTCCTCCGCAAACGGGTCGACCATAGTAGTCCTATGCTCGGGTGAATGAGCTGGTGGTGGTGACGAGGACGGCTCAACAGTCCTCCTGGATCTTCCGCGGCCACCACCTCTCCCTGTACCCTTCCCCTTCTTCCCTACCCGACCAGCACCTCTCCCAGTGGGCAATGCCACCGACGAAGAAGAACCCACGGGTGGTGTCGACAGACTGTCTGCCAAGGCTCTACAGAGAGATAGGGGTGGAAGGGAAGTACCATCCCTCGTGCGGGGTGCCTGGGAAGAACCCGTCGAGCGATCTGGACCAGCGCCCACCATCTTTCCACACCTGGTGACCTGCCATGATAAAGATTAAAAGAAATTAGTACAACATAAAAATTGAATAACTAACATGAATAATAATATGTACATGAATAATAAAGATTAAAATATATATAATTTAAGTTGTGAATCTTACAAACTAATAATCATCATCAATAAATGCATCATCATCATCATCACTATCACGCATGTCTTCATGAATGACGTGCTCGTCGGGTTCAACGGCATGAAGTTGTGAAAGGCCTTCCTTTAATCGTTGAAGCATTGACAGGTCATCCGCATCAGTAACCTCTACGAGTTCCAGGTCTTCTGGTTCCGGCTCAGGGCTGGAGTCGGATTCATTGTCGCTGTCTACTTCCATGTTCTTGGGTGAAGCACGATGGTTCTTGAAACGTTTCTTGGAAAGATGTGTTTCTTGGAAGAATTCTCCATCATATGTGTCTGGGTTAATGTGAGGTTCATAATCATGTTCATTTGGGAGAGGTGGTCTGACATGTGGCGGCACTTCATAAACAACATACCAACCTTCCAGATTCTTATCCGTTTGGCATGCCCACGGTAGATAGAAAACTTGGGTCGCCTGTTGAGCCATAATATAGACATCGGGAACATCTAAATGGGTGTTTGGATTGATTTCGACTAGTCCTATATGTTCATGAGTCCTTCTAGTCTTCTTCGGCTGGAACCAATAACATTTGAAGACTACGACGTTCAGTGGGTTTTCACCATAGAATTGAACTTCATAAATTGCTTCAACTCTTCCATAATACTCGATAACACCTTCGCCGATAGCAGAGACACCACAATTTGTAGATTTCCGGTCGGGCATAGATAGCTCTTTGCCAAAGGTACGAAAGAGATACCCGTTGATGTTGTATTTCTCAAATGAACGGACCTTATAGTCAAAACCATTAGCGACTTGTCTCAATTCGGCGTCCATAGACTCTGAATTAGCCTACAAGTTTAATACGAAACGATTGTTGCATTAGCCGCAAGTTAGACCAAGAATGAAATGGTCCATTATTGATAATTACCGTTTGTTTGAACCAAGAGATGAAACCGGGATAGCCGCCTCCTGTCTTTGACAGAAGCTCATACTCTTCGACGGAATCATTTTCGATCACCGCTCCATCCGAGAATTTGGCGACGTAACGACTGTTTGAAATATCCGGGAATAAGAGCAGTTCAAATGAATTAGAAGTTACGGGAAAATGTGCCGAGAACTCACTCGATGTACGACCGCACTTTTGTTAGGTTGTTGAAGATATACAACGAAATGTTCCGCCATTCTTCGACATCCAACGTTATTGGTTTCGAAGCACCGGCTGGTGCGAGCTTCCCTTTGAATAGGCTGAGGTTGGACACACCTTTTTAGGGTTTGCATCATTGTGGAGGCTTCGGATTATGCAAATGATGATTTTTGGCTTCGTAGTGTGCTTTCACAAAGTTTGCCACCTCCTGAGTAATGAATGCCTCAGCCATCGATGCATCAATTCTACGCTTATTTTTACATTTAGCTCGAAGGGTCTTCTGCATCCTCTTAGTTTCATAGCACCAACGATCTTGCACGAGCCCACCCAATCTTGCCTCGGTCGGTAGATGTAAAATCAAATGCTGCATTGGATTAAAGAAGCCCGGTGGAAAGATCTTCTCTAACTTGCACAACAACTCTGGTGCAAACTCCTCCATGTCTTCTAGCACGTCAGGCGACATTCTTTTGCACAAGGAACACGGAAGAAATAGCTCAGCTCCGCCAGTACTAGCAATTCATCCTCACAAATAAAGCCACGTAACATCACCGGCATTACCCGCTCTAGCCATATGTGCCAATCGTGACTCTTGAGACCAAAGATTTTTAATTTTTCAAGACTCTCTCCCCTCTTTAGATTCGCTGCATACCCATCGGGGAACATCAAGTGCATTTTGACCCACAAGATAATTTCCCTCATAGCTGGCCTTCCAAGATTGAACCAGGCCTTTGGCTTCGACCACTTCTGCTTTCCTTTGCCTTCTCGCATGTTTTGTAACGGTCTATGCCATAGTGTATCTTGATCGACTCTAGCCTTAATATTATCCTTTGTCTTCCCATCTATGTCGAACAATGTACCAAAAATAGCCTCTCCGATATTCTTTTTAGTGTGCATCATGTCGATATTGTGTGGAAGAAGGAGGTCTTTGAAGTAAGGCAGATCCCAGAAGCATGGCTTGTGAGTCCAGGCGTGTTTTGAATTATACCCCTTGAAATACCCTGGACGCTCTGGATCAGGCTCGAGGGCGTTTAACTGATCCAGGAACTGTTGGCCAGTGAACGCAGGTGGTGCCAAGTTTTTGACAACTTTACCTTTGGTAAAGTTCTTCTTGTCTTTTCTGAACCGATGGTCAGGATCCAGGAACTGTCTATGCAAGTCAAAGCAAGAATACTTCTGACCCTCCCGCAACCAATGAAACTGAAGAGCTGCCTTGCATTGGGGGCACGGGAACCTTCCATGCACACACCATCCAGAGAATAGCGCATATGCTAGCAAGTCATGCATAGAGTACATGTACCACACATGCATTTTGAAGTTTTCTTTTCTAGCGGCATCGTATGTCTTGACCCCATTATCCCAAGCTTCTTCCAATTCATCCTTAAGCGGTTGCAGGTACACATTCATATTCTTCCCTGGATAAGTGGGCCCTGGAATTATCAACGTCAGAAATATGTTCTTTCTTTGCATAATCTGCCCGGGGGGGAGATTGAGTGGAATGACAAATACAGGCCAACAACTGTATTGGGTTGCCGTCATGCCGAAGGGATTAAAACCATCTGTGGCGGCGCAGACTCGAGGATTCCTTGGATCTGCCACTTTATCCTGATGCAATCCATCGAAATGTTTCCACGCTTCCCCATCCGATGTGTGTACCATCATCTTATTCTCATCTGCATCTAGTTCGGTTCTTTTGCCCAATTTGTGCCATGTCATCTGTCTGGCTGTCTCTTCGACCATGAAAAGACGTTGAAGTCTTGGTACGATTGGCATATACCGAAGAACACTAACTGCGATTTTGGTCTGCCTCTTCTCACCCATACCGTTGTCTACCACAAGATACCTGCAAGACTCGCAATTGGGTCAATAGTCCAAGTGTGCATACTCCTTCCTAAATAAGACACATCCTTTCTCACATGCATCTATCTTCTCATAGGGCATCTTAAGTACACGAAGTATTTTGTCCGACTGGTACAGGTTTGTAGGCATGACATGGCCTTTGGGTAGGAAGCGTCCAAATAGTGTCATCATCGCGTCATAGCATTCTCTTCCCAACTTGAACTGAGCCTTCAGAGCCATTACTTGTGCAATTGCATCCAGCTGACAGAGCTCAGTGTGCTCATGGAGAGGACGTTTTGAAGACTCCAACATTTCATAAAAGGCCTTTGCAGATTCCTACATCTCATCTTCTGAATCCCGAGCATCATCAAAGTCTTGCACCATGTCTTCGATCCCGGTACCATGCTCGTCCGTGCGACGACGGACCACCTCAGCTCTTGTGCGTTGTATAGACTCACCATGAAATGTCCACACCGTATAATTAGGCTTAAAACCCCTCCTCTGCAGGTGTTTAATCATTACAGCCTCTGTTGTCTTTTTATAGTTGTCGCATCCAGGATAGGGGCAATAGTTTCTTTCCTGGCCATTTGCGAATGCGGCTTTCACAAATTCCTTTGGTTTTGCAAACCATTCTTTCGTCATCTCTTTCTGACTAGGGTGACCAGTATACATCCACGCATGATCACTCATCTTGCGTAGCTACTAAAGACAGAAGAAATATATTTATATATAATTTAGCTTTTATATTCATCGGTTAATCAGGTTCGCCATTTTTATTACGTCCAGGCAACCTACACGCTAATAGGTAAAGATAGGTCCTAATACCACCCGAGTATGTGTAGATTGGGTTCGTTTTCCCATGCTCTGCTCCGGATCCAACGCAAAATTTCGGCAGCACCTCCCCGCTGTTCTCCTGATACACGTCTCCGCAATAAACAGAGAGGATGTGCATCCGGAGAACAACAGGGAGGCACTGACGAAATTCCGCATCGGATCCAGAGCACAACATACGGGAAAACGAACCCAATCTACACATACTCGGGATGTCCATGGACAATGTTGGACAATTCCAAAGGATGGCGGTTATAAATATGCAAAGACATGCATATTTATAGATGTCGCCCTTTCGAACGGGAGACACATACTGGTCACACATACTCATGATTGAAGAAACCTATATAGCTAGCAAGTTTCATCGGCACGAAGACCGGGACAGAGCAAATTAAGGGGGTAGGAGGAGAAGTCATTTGTGCTCACCAACAAATGTAGGGGCGGAGCTCGTCCACCGCACGTGGAGGTCGTCGAACAACTGCACATTGAAATTCACCCGATCAACACAAATATGATGTTTTTATAAGATAATAAAAAAATATGTGACCTAACTCTTATTTTCTTTTTTCTTTTATCCTCTTCTTCTTCTTCTTCCTCTTATTCTTTTTTTTTTTTTTTTTTTACTCTTATTCTTCTTCTCCGTCTTCTTATTTTCTTCTCTTATTCTTCTTCTTCTTCTTCTTCTTATTTTCTTTTTTTCTTTTTTCCTCTTATTCTTCTTCTTCTCCTTCTTCTTCTTTTCTTCTTCTCCTCCTCCTCTTCTTCTTCTTCTTCTTCTTCTTCTTATTTTCTTTTTTTGTTTTTTCCTCTTATTTTTCTACTCCTTCTTCTTGTTTCTTCTTCTCTTCTTCTTCTTCTTCTTCTTCTTCTACTTATTTTCTTTTTTCCTCTTATTCTTCTCTTCCTCTCCTATTTTTCTTCTTCTTCTTCTTCTTCTTCTTCTTTCTTCTCCTTCCCTTCCTTTTCCTTCTTCTTCTTATTTTTTTCTTCTCCTTTCTCCTTCTTCTTCTTCTCCTGTCTCCTTCTTCTTCTTCTCCTTTCTCCTTCTTCTTCTTCTCCTTTTCTCCTTTACTAAACAGGAAACAAACCGAACTAAACCTAAACTAAGACTGAACCTAAACTAAACTAAAACTAAGCCAAAACCTCACTAAAACATATAACTAATTAAACAAAAACTATTAAAAAAAAGAAGAAAAAAACTAACCGAATGCCGCAGGGCCCCCCAGGGGGAGGAGGGCCGCAGGGGGAGGAGAGGCCGCAGGGGGAGGAGGGCAGCAGGGGGAGGAGGGGCACGGTGAGGGGCGCGAGGAGGGCGGCGACAGTGGGGTGGGGCGCTGGGGTGGGGGTGGCGTCGGCGGCGGTGACGGTGGGGCAGGGAGGCCGGAGGAGGGCGCGGCAGTGATGGTGGTGTCGGGGGTGAGAGAGAGGGGTGTTGGGGTGGAGGAGGGGGCGTAGGGCGACGGTGGAGGAGAATGCAGGGCGGCCGGGGAGGAGGAGGGGGCGCAGGGCGGCGATGGAGGAGGGTGTAGGGCGGCCGGGGTGGAGGAGGGGGCGCAGGGCGGCGGTGGAGGAGGGGGCAGGGCGGCCGAGGAGGAGGAGGGCGCAGGGCGGCAGGGGAGGAGGAGGGCACAGGGCAGCGCAGGGAGGCCGGAGGAGGGCGCGGCGGCGGTATTGGTGTCGGGGGTGAGAGAGAGGGGTGTCGGGGTGGCCGTTAGGGGAGAGAGAGGCGCGTGGGGGTGGGGCTAACGGCCGTTAGGGGGGCACCCTCTTTGCCGTGCGCCTCCTGACGACACAGAGGAGAAAAGCAGACGGCAAAGAAAGAGGCCGTTAGGGGGGAGAGAGGGGCTGCGGGGTGGGCCGCCCACCCTCTTTGCCGTCTGCCTGCATGCTCTTTCCCGTGAGCTGGCAGACGGCAAAGAGCTCGCTGATGGCAAATAGTACCTTTGGCATCAGCCTGCTCTTTGCCGTCTGGTTTCTGGTAGCTGATGGCAAAGAGGGTCTTTGCCATCAGCCAGCAGACGACAAAGAAGCAGCAGATGGGAAATAACTGTTTTCCAGTAGTAATGTAAGAGCCAATATGGACATCTGGGTCGTGCTATTGGTTATTGACCGGAGAGAGTCTCAGGTCATGTCTACATAGTTCTCGAACCCGCAGGGTCTGCACACTTAAGGTTCGGTGACGTTTTGGTATAGTTGAGTTATAGGTGTTGGTAACCGAAAGTTTTTGAAGTCCTGGATGAGATCCCGGATATTACGAGGAGCTCCGGAATGGTCTGTAGATAAAGATTGATATATAGGAAGTCCTATTTTGGTCACCGAAAAAGTTTCGGGGTGCTTCGGTAGTGTACTCGGAGTGCCGGGGGGGTACCGGGGACCATGGGGAGGGGTGTCACGCCCCGAGGGGCCTCATGTGCCATGGGAGGAGACAAACCAGCCCCTAGTGGGCTAGCCTAAGCCTCCACTAAGGCCCATGAGGTTTGAGAAGGAAAAACCCCAAAGGTGGAAGAGGAGGAAAGAGTTTCCAAGTGGAGAGGAGGAATCCTACTCCTAGTAGGATTGGAGTAGGACTCCTCCACCTCCAATTTTGGGCAAACCTTGAGGGTTTGAGGCTGCCTCCTGCCCTCTCTCCTTCTATATATACTAGAGGAATTAGAGGCAGCCCCAACCCTAATTGCCATGTGCTCCCTCTACTTCTCTCTAGATATATTTCTCCTCTAGTCTAGTTCAGCGATGCTTAGGCGAAGCCGTGCTGGATTAGTTCACCACCACCACCACCATGCCGCCATGCTGGAGAACTCATCTACCTCTCCGCACCTCTTGCTGGATCAAGAAGGCGGGGATTGTCATCGAGTTGTATGTGTGCTGAACGCGGAGGTGCCGTCCATTCGACACTAGATCGAGATGTATCGTGATAGGATCGCAAGACGGATCATGATGAGATCGCGGGACGGGCTGCGATTTGGATCGCGAAGATGTTCCACTACATCAACCGCGTTATATATGCTTTCGCTTAGCAATCTACAAGGGTATTGTCACGCCCAAGATGCGACCCTATCCTCAATTTGGCACGAGGGCCTCGTCAGGGATAGAAGCGCATCTCGTCGTGTCGCAAGAATGTATATCGTTACAAGTACATGTACTGAAAAGAAGAGTTATATAAATAGAATTGACTTACACTCGCCACAAGCTACATCAGAGTCACAGCAGTACAATACATAAACATCATGAAGAAGAGCAGGGTCCGACTACGGACGAAAACAAACGAGAAAAGAAGAACTACGTCCATCCTTGCTATCCGAGGCTGCCAGCCTGGAACCCATCCTAGATCGATGAAGAAGAAGAAGAAGCAACTCCAAATGAACAATCAACGCGCTCGCGTCAAGTAACCTTTACCTGTACCTGCAACTGGTGTTGTAGTAATCTGTGAGTCACAGGGGACTCATGAATCTCATATCAAAAGGTATCAAGACTAGCAAAGCTTAATGGGTGAGGTATGATTAAGTGGCGAGGTTGCAGCAGCGGCTAAGCATATATTTGGTGGCTAAACTTACGAGTACAAGAAATAAGAGGGGGAGGATCTACGCATAGCGGACGTGAACTACTGATGATCAAAAGAATGATCCTGAACACCTACCTACGGCAGACACAACCCCACCGTGTCCTCGTTCGGAGAAAGAATTCACGAAAGAGACAATCACGGTTACGCACACAGTTGGCATATTTTAATTAAGTTAACTTCAAGTTATCTAGAACCAGTGTTAAACAAAGTTTCCACGTTGCCACATAACCGCGGGCACGGCTTTCCGAAAATATTTAACCCTGCAGGGGTGCTCCAACTAGTCCATCACAAATTACCACAAGCCGCATAGAAATCCTCGATCACGACACTCGCGATTTCGTCGGATCCCTTAGTGGAAAACCTCAACTCTGAGATTACCCAAAGCATCACCGGAATCCCGATGCACAAGATATCTCGTCAAAGGTAAAACTAATCCAGCAAGGCCACCCGACGTGTCGACGATCCCGATAGGAGCCGCGCATCTCGTTCTTAGGACACGACAGATAAGCACAGCGTACGGTGGCCTGATAGAAATCTCCCGAGTTGCCCCGGGTTGGCCCCGCAAACGGCTTTAGTTTTTGGACCAGCACCATCAGCACTGGCCCCCCTGTATTATGTAGAATTATTCCTCGGGTAGCGCTAACTCCCTATGCATTTCAGTTTAACAGAATTATTATGTTGGGCAAATAGTACCAATGTTGGGCCTTGCCAGACCAGCTTTAGTCTAAAATGAATTATCAAGGGGGTGCCCATAACAACCCCGATCGTGTTAGGAGCGCTCAATTATGGAACATAACACCGGTAGCCGAAACTAAGGTGGCAAAGGTGGAACAAAACACCAGGCTAGAAAGGCCGAGCCTTCCACCTTTTACCAAGTATATAGGTGCATTAAATTAAATAGCATTTAATAGGGTGATAGAACAAGGAACCCATGTTTTCACATGGAAGCAACTGTACCTACAACTAGAACGCTAACACAGGGTTAAGCAAGCGGTAACATAGCCAAACAGTGGTTTGCTAGGTCGAACAGATTGAAGGTTTCATGGCATTGTTGAGAGGCTGATATTTAACAGGTGGTAGGCAACGAGACATAAACGATACAAACGGTAAAACTAGCATGGAAATGATAGTAATGGTATCTCGGGAAATGGTCATCTTGCCTGAGATCCCGCTTGGAAGAAGAATGCCTTTGTGAAGCAGACGAACCGACGTAGTCGAACAGGTCCTCACAATCCGGCACGCTGCGGAACTCTATGGAGACGAAGTAAACTGGAAACACAAATCAACACACGGAATTCACCACACGGTGCAACAACACAAATGATGCATGAGCAGCTGAATACATGCAAGTCACGGCATGGCAAATCACACAAACAAACACTACACATTAAGTGCAGTTCAATATGCAACGAGTTGCATATTGACGAAACTCCACATATGAATCATTTAGTTCACTCCCGGTTATTTACACGGCAATATTAATGTTGTCAAACATGCAAGAGGTGAAGCGGAAATTAAACTACCTATCTAGACATTTTAAATGAGGTCGGAAATGATATATAGCATCTCCGAGACGACCTCACATGTTAATTTACAATTCTGTCGAGATCTGAATTAACACATTTAATTAGTTGTTAAACAGAAAAACAAGTAGGTTCACGTGATTCTACGCGTCACTACAAGCAATTTACACATAGAGATCATCTCCAACGGAGCTACGGATCAAAAGTTACAAGCACCGCAAGATATGATGGCATGAATGCAATATGTGTGCAACGACGGCTACGAGCACTTCAAAACATAGAAACCGCAAGAGAAAATAAAACTACACGAGATTCTAAGCAAGTTTCTTGTAGGACACGATCAAATCGGAACTACAGTTCAACAACTACGAGCGAAACAAGAAATCACTACAATCTGCCAAAATCAGCCACATCGCATTTTCTACACCCCACAACTACGAGCTACACAACTCCAATCTACTCAACCAAGGCATGACACGCAATAGGGCAAGAAGCACTACAACGAACAACTAACAACAACTAGCATGGCAGCAAGGAACACTAGGAAAAGAAGTCACAAAATGGCTTCCCACACACTATTTCAGACTTAGTGAAAATAGCAGTTTTTGAAGCTGCAGTTTTCGATCTGAAGGCATATTGACAGCAGCAAAACCTATATCTACAGGGCTCCAAATGGCATGAAAATTCACAACATGCTAGAGAATCACAAGGGCTACAACTAACTCCATTGCACCAACCTCAAAAGAGCTAAAAATCACAAGATAGAAGCAAAACAAAACAACAACAAAATGTAACAGATTCCAGACTTAGAAATATTTCAGCACCTCCAAATCAGCACTATTTCTAGCAACTTGAGGGCAATCAAACTACACCTAAACATGCATTTCTATTGCAACCAAAGGCTAGACTAAACACCCAAGAACAACTCCCTAGTTGAAAACTTAATCAAACGAAGCACGGAATAAATCCTACAAAATAGACAAGAGGGCAACATAGCAAAATATCGCGCGAACTAATGTACTCAAAAGCTAAAACCAATTGCACAGAAAAATCTCATGGATTTTTCTACCCCGAAAACATATAAAATATGTGGGGTTGCGCAACAAAAATAATGCCACACGTAAATGCGAAATAATAACCTAGACACGGAAAAATTAAACTAGCGCAATTCCCTACACGCAAAAATACAAATGACTGCTCTAAAATACATAGCAAGAGGGTTCCTAAAACATGGGCATTTCTAATACGCCTTTCGGGCTATACGGTCTTACTCGAAAATTAAATACGGGCACTATCCTATCTCGACAGCGCGTAAACCTAGGCATACGACACGTCAAACAACATCAAATAAATATGCAAGTTCTGAAATCGTGTTCTACTCGCAAAACTACCCCAAAACTATATAAAACACGTCGCAAACCGACTAACGGTTTAAAAGTTACGTGGGTTTTACTAAACGTCTAATTTCTGGAATTTATTAATTCCTGAAACTACCTAAATATCTAATGGGCCTACAGGGGGCGCAAGATAATTAAAAGGCGCTGGGGGCGAGGGAAAGGAGCTGCTCACCTCGGCCACTTGGGCCGGCCTGAGGTGGAGCTGGCCAGCTGGGCCGAAGGAGGAGCTGCGGTCCACCTGGGCCGCGGGGAGCGAGTTGGGCCGCGAGGCCGAGGGGGCGATGGGCCCAGGGCGCGCAGCGGCTGGCGCTCGTCCCTCCTCATCCCGATCCAGCTCGGGATCGAGAGGAGGCGGCGGCTCACGGCGGCCACCAGGCAAGGCGGGGCGAGGCTCCGACGAAGGGAGGCGCTGGCGGCGGGGGTAACCGGCGGGATCCACCGGATCTGGCCAAGGGGAATCCCTTCCCGGCGGCGGCGCGTCGAGGTGACGATGGGGTAGGGAGATCGCGAGAGCCGGCGGTGTGCTCGGGGCCGGCGGCAAAGGCTGGCGGCGGCCGGCGAGCTGCGGCTGCTGCTGCTGCTGCTGCTCCGCGACGGGAGGCCGGGGCTGAGGCGGCGAAGGATCGGGCGTAGCGCACGGGTGCCATGGAGGAGCTCGGTGATGGGGAAGAACGGGGGCGGCGGCCGGATGGGCCTCGGGCAGGCCCGGCGGCTGGGGGAGGAGAGAGAGGTGGGGAAGGCTAGGTTTTCGGGGGTTGGTGGCGCGGATCCCGAGGCAGAGGAGGGGGTTGTCTGAAAATAAGCACGGGGGTCTATTTATAGGCCAAGGGGGGCTAGGTTAGCCGGAATTTCATTCCGGATCCAACCGTGCGGTCGGATTCGGACGATTCCGAACGCGAGAACGGTTACGAGGCCGTGTAGAGTGGATATCCGAAGATGAGAGGGAGAACGGGCGGCGCGGCAACGAATTTTAAAACACCGACAAACGTCCGACGGTAGACCGAAGACGGTGCCGCTAAGGTCGACCGTTCGGGTACCAGACGAACTCCGATCTCGACGAAATTTGAGAGGCGGGCTGGCTAAAATTAATTACGACCGCATGCCAAGTTTCACCCCGATCAGAGAAAATTTAACACACACTTTTTAAAACAGGGTTTGACGATGCCGCGGGCGCGTGCATGTGTGAACGGGCTCAGAACGAACAACGACGAGAACCGGCAACTAACAACGGATGCAAGTTTGAAAACTGGCGGCAACAAAATGTCGATGCAATGCTAATGATGCGCATGATGCGATGATGATGCGACAAAAGAAAATAGACACACGACGAAAACGGAAAGAAGGGGGGAATCTTCTGGAACGTCGGTCTCGGGCTGTCACAGGTATGTAGATTCACTTTTCCCTCTCGTAGATGTTCATCACCATGGATAGGTATTGCGTGTGCGTAGGAAAATTTTGTTTCCCATGCAATGTTCTCCAACACATCCAACGGTAGCCGCATACTTTTTGACAACAACTCGAACCAATCTCACGAGATTTGATCAAAAGGGTGGATTCATTTAAGTTCAAAGATAATTTACATAAAAAGGTCGATATTTCGAACATTTAACTAGAAAACATAAACCTTACACCGGACGGCCACCTCGCACGCGTGGTTGCCTTGTGCTGCCGCACCGTCATCTCCATCTGTGTCGTTGTCGCCGTCGCCTTCGTCCCTCCAGCGGTGGAACGGCATCAGAGGGTCGCGATAGCCTCATTCAGCGGTTACCTACCGCTCACGGAGGAGCCGCTCCGCCCCTTGCTGTGCCGTGCGGAGTACCGCCGCGGCCACGGACGACGTGGCCTTCAGAGCCCTGGCGGCGGCCTTGCCACGACCGACGTTGGTGGAGCTGTCACTAAGGGGCCACTCCTCACCTATATTGGCGAGCACGCCTTCAAGGCAATGTTGACCCCTGGCGGCCGTCTCTGCTGTGGTATCGGAGCGGTCGAACACCCACACGGTAGTGAGGTCCAGGTCATCGTGAACCCATTGGCACCACGTCCGTCTTGGCGAAGATGGAGTGGAGACTGGCATTACGTCAGTCTTACCTCGCCTATTATCGCGCCACGTGCTCGGCCTCGGACGTCACGGCCCAAAAGTTGAGGCATGCTGCGGAAACAGACAACAGTGCCAGATATTGACACGTTCACGGAGGCTGGGCTTGCGTTGGTTTCTCCCTTGAAGAGGAAAGGGTGGTGCTGCACAGGAGCAGTAAGTATTTTCCTCAGTTTGAGAACCAAGGTATCAATCCAGTAGGAGAATCTCGTCAAGTCTAGAGTACGTGCGCAAACACAAATGAGCTTGCACCCAATGCTATAAAGGGGTTGTCAATCCCTTCAAGATTGATTGCAAAGTGAGATCTGAAGGCGGAAAGTGCAACGAAGTAAAAGAGTAAGGCTGAAAATATGGTGTGGAGGAGACCCCGGGGCCATAGTGTTCACTAGAGGCTTCTCTCAAAATAGAAAATATTACAGTGGGTGAACAAATTACTGTCGAGCAATTGATAGAACTATTACTCCACACATCGACCGCTATCCAGCATGCATCTAGTGTATTGAGTTCATGACGAATAGAGTAATGCCTTAAGCAAGATGACATGATGTAGAGGGATAAACTCAAACCAATGATGAAAACCCCATCTTTTTACCCTTGATGGAAACAACACGATGCGTGCCTCGCTACCCCTTCTGTCAGTGGGTGAGGTCACCGCACGGTATGAACCCAAAACCAAGCACTTCTCCCGTTGCAAGAATCATAGATCAAGTTGGCCAAACAAAACCCACAACTCGAAGAGAATTACAAGGATATGAAGTAATGCATAAGAGAGATCAGAAGAAACTCAAATAAGATTCATATATAATCTGATCATAAATCCACAATTCATCGGATCTTGACAAACACACCGCAAAAGAAGATTACATCGGATAGATCTCCATGAAGATCATGGAGAACTTTGTATTGAAGATCCAAGAGAGAGAAGAAGCCATCTAGCTACTAGCTATGGACCCGTAGGTCTATGGTGAACTACTCACGCATCATCGGAGAGGTCATGGTGTTGATGAAGAAGCCCTCCATATCCGAATCCCCCCTCCGTCAGGGCACCAAAGCGTGTCCCAGATGGGATCTTGCGGAGACAGAAGCTTGTGGCGGCGGAAAAGTACTTTTTATGATCTCCTGATTTTTTTTGGAATTTTTGGGAATATATAGGCGGAAGACCTAGGGCAGAGGAGGCCCAGGGAGCCCACAAGCCTGGGAGGCGCGGGCCCCCTGGCCGCGGCTAGGGGGCTTGTGGGGTCTCTGGTGACCCCCTACCTTGGTTCTGAGGCTCCCCGATCTTCTTCTATTTCGGAGAAAATCTTTTTGGAAGTTTCCTTCCGTTTGGACTCCGTTTAAAATCCTCCCGTGAAAAGGGTCAAAACACGGGAAAAACAGGAACTGGCACTTGGCACTAACTTAATAAGTTATTCCCAAAAAAGATATAAAAGGCATACAAAACATCCAAAGTTTGACAAGATAATAGCATGAAACCATCAAAAATTATAGATACGTTGGAGACGTATCAACCATCCCCAAGCTTAACTCTTGCTCGTCCTCGAGTAGGGAAGTGATAAAGACTGAATTTTTGATGTGGAGTGCTACCTAGCATAGTTGTCCTTTGTAATTTCTTTCATGCGACATGAATGTTCGGATCCATAAGATTCGAAACAATAGTTTGCTATTGACATGAAAACAATAATACTTCAAGCAAACTAGCAAGGCAATCATGAACTTTCAAAATAACAAGGCCAAGGAAAGTTATCCCTACAAAATCATATAGTCTGGCTATGCTCCATCATCCTCACACAACTAATGTAAATCATGCACAACCCCAGTATTGGCCAAGTAATTGTTTTCGCACTCTTACTTTCTCAAACTTTTTATAACTATCACGCAATACATGAGCGTGAGCCATGGATATAGCACTATAGGTGGAATAGAGTGTGGTGGTGGTTGTGAGACAAAAAGGAGGAGATGGTCACATTGACTCGGCGTATCAAAGGGCTATGGAGATGCCCATTAATAGATAACAATGTGAATGAGTAGGGATTCCATACAAAGGATGCACTAGAGCTATAAGTATGTGAAAGCTCAAAAGGAGAACTAGTGGGTGTGCATCCAACTTGCTTGCTCACGAAGAACTAGGGCAATTTTGAGGAAGCCCATCATTGGAATATACAAGCCAAGTTATATAATAAAGATTACCACTAGTATATGGTGGTGACAAAATGAGAGGCTCTCAATCATGAAGAACATGGTGTTATTATGAAGCACAAGTGTGGAAAAAGATAGTAGCATTGTCCCTTCTCTCTTTTCTCTTTTTTTATTTGGGCGCTTGGGCCTCTTTTTTTCTCTTTTATTTTTTTATTTGGGCTCTTTGGCCTCTTTTTTATTTTATTTCCACAGATGGGACAATGCTCTAATAATGATGATCATCACACTTTTATTTACTCACAGCTCAAAGCTCAAAACGATGATGACTCTACAGGAAGTGCCTCCGGCAGTGTACCGGGATGTGCAACGGTCTAGCTTGGCGTATGACGTTGAAACATCTCGCTAGCTATCTTATGATGATGCAATGGCAATATGAGAGTCACGGCACAAGTCATTAGACGGAACGGTGGGAGTTGCATGGCAATATATCTCGGAATGGCTATGAAAATGCCATAGTAGGTAGGTATAGTGGCTGTTTTGAGGAAGACATATGGTGGGTTTGTGTACCGGCGAAAGTTGCGCGGTACTAGAGAGGCTAGCAATGGTGGAAGGTTAAGGTGCATCTATACCATGGACTCACATTAGTCATGAAGAACTCACATACTTGTTGCGAAAGTTTTTATTAGTAATTGAAACAAAGTGCTAAACGCATACTCCTAGGGGAAGGGTTGGTAGGTGTTAACCATCGCGCGATCCCGACCTCAACACAAAGGATGACAATCAATAGATCAATTATGCTCCGACTTCCTAACATAGCGGTTCACCATACGTGCATGCTACGGGAATCACTAACTTCAACACAAGTATTTCTAGATTCACAACACCCTACTAACATAATCTTAATATTACCAAATCCACGTCTCAAAACTAATTGAGAGGAATCAAGACTTCTCTTTCTACTCAATGCACATGAAGATGGAGGTTTTTGTATCCTCTTTGGGTACCTATCACCTTTTGGACTACTTTCATAGCACAAGCCAACTACCAAGTCACGCACCGCCGTGCTCTAAAAGATCTAAGTGAAGCACATAGAGCAAAATTATCTAGCTCAAAAGATATAAGTGAAGCACGATGAGCATTCTAGCAAAATCACGATGAGTGCATGTATCTCTCAAAAGGTGTGCAGCAAGGATGATTGTGACACAACAAAAATAAAAGACTCCTACGATACAAGACGCTCCAAGCAAAACACATATCTTGTGGTGAATAAAAATATAGCTCCAAGTAATGTTACCGATGGATTGAAGACGAAAGAGGGGATGCCTTCCCGGGGCATCCCCAAGCTTAGGCTTTTTGGTGTCCTTGCATTTGTCTTGTGATGCCTTGGGCATCCCCAATATCGAGCTCTTTCCACTCCTTATCTCTTTGTCCATGAGAACATCACCCAAAACTTGAAAACTTCACAACACAAAACTTAAACATAAACTCGTGATAACATTAGCACAAGAGAACAAGCTACCACCTCTTTAGGTACTGTAGCAATCTTGATTTCTATTTATATTGGTGTTGGGCTACTGTATTCTCACTTCTCCATGGCTAGTACCCCTCGATACTATCCATAGTTTCATCAAAACAAGCAACCAACTCAACAAAACAGAATCTCTCAAGAACATATCAGTCTGTAGCAATCTGTATACTTTGTATACTTATGGTACCTCAACAATCCTGAAAACTTACAACTTCCTGGGAAAAAGTCATATAAACCAGCAGCAAAGAGAATCAACTTAAAAGCTCTTTCTGAATAAAAATGAAAAATCATCTCGTAAGCGAAAAGTTTCTGTCTTTTTCCAGCAGGATCAAACAATCATCACCAAGACTAGTCATAAAGGTTTTGCTTGGCTCAAACACAAAAATAAACACAAAAGACACAATCATAACAGAATTATGATGGTGTGGATGCAACAAAACAGAAAGAAAAAGAAATAAATTCATTGGGTTGCCTCCCAACAAGCGCTATTGTTTAACGCCCTTAGCTAGGCATAAGGCGATATAATCACGTATCGTCGTGTTTGGTGTTCAAACCATAAGTGGCCAACATCATGGGTTCATTTCTTTCTAGGAAAGTGCTCCATGCCCTTCTTTAAAGGAAATTTAAATCTAATATTCCCTTCCTTCATATCGATGATAGCACCGATAGTCCTTAGGAAAGGTCTACCAAGAATAATAGGGCATGTAGGATTGCAATCAATGTCAAGCACAATGAAACCCACGGGTACATAGTTCCTATTTGCAATAATAATAACATCATTGATCCTTCCAATGGGTTTCTTGACAGTAGAATCCGCAAGATGCAAATTAAGAGAACACTCTTCAATTTCATTAAAACACAGAACATCACATAAAGACTTTGGAATCGTGGAAACACTAGCACCCAAATCACACAAAACATTGCATTCATAGTTTTTGATTTTGATTTTGATAGTAGGTTCCCACTCATCATGAAGCTTTCTAGGGATAGAGACTTCCAATTCAAGTTTCTCTTCAAGATATTTTATCATAGCGTCGACGATATGATCGGCAAAGGCCTTGTTTTGGCTATAAGCGTGTGGAGAGTTTAGCATGGATTGCATCAAGGAAATGCACTCAATCAAGGAGCAACTATCATAATTGAATTCCTTGAAATACAAAGTAGTAATTTCATTACTACTCAAAGTTTTAATGTCTTCTACTCCACTTTCAATGCTTTTAGCATCAAGATAGATGGACTCCGAATCATTGGGGCGTTTTTCAGCCAAAGTGGATTCATATCCAGCCCCATCATCATTACGTTTGACACAAGAAACAAAGATTCAATGGGAGTCACACCAAGCACTTTAAGATCTTCGTGATTCTTATCACGAGAACACGCCTTTTTAAGCCATTCATGTCACGCACGAATTTGGGCGGTTCTTTCTTTGCTCTCACTCATGGAAACACGCATAGCTTTCAAAGTTTCATCCATATTGATCTTGGGAGGAGCACATCTAACTTTCAAAGCATCAATATCACTAGACATTCTAGCAACGCTCTTAGCCAAATCGTCAATTTTGAGTAGTTTTTCCTCTATGGACGCGTTGAAAATCTTTTGCGAGTTGATAAACTCTTTGATATTAGTCTCTAGATCAGAGGGTAATCTATTGTAATTTCCATGAGTATTGTTGTAGGAGTTGCCAAAGTTATTAGAGGGGTTACTAGGAAAAGGCCTAGGAACATAGTTTCCTCTAAAAGCATTGTTGTTGCCAAAATTATTCCTACCAACAAAATTAACGTCCAAGCTAGCGTTGCTACTCTCAATCAAGGAATACAAGGGCATATCATTAGGATCTAAAGGAGCACTTCTACTAGCAACCAAATTCATTAACTCATCCATCTTAGCACTCAACGAGTTAATTTCTTCTATAGCATGTACCTTCTTACTAGTAGGTGACCTTTCAGTGTGCCACATAGAGTAGTTCGTCATGATATTGTCTAGGAGTTTTGTGGCTTCTCCTAACGTGATTTCCATGAACGTTCCACCTGATGCGGAGTCCAAGATATTTCTAGAAGCAAAATTCAAGCCAGCGTAAAAGTTTTGTATAATCATCCAAACACTCAAGCCATGAGCGGGACAATTTCTAATCATCAATTTCATTCTCTCCCAAGATTGTGCAACGTGTTCATGATCAAGTTGCTTAAAATTCATGATATCATTACGGAGAGAGATAATCTTAGCCGGCGGAAAATACTTGGATATACAAGCATCTTTGCACTTATCCCAAGAATCAATACTATTTTTGGGCAAAGACGAAAACCAAGTTTTTGCTCGATCTCGCAACGAGAAAGGAAAAAAGCTTCAATTTAATCACATCATTATGCACATCTTTTTTCTTTTGCATATCGCAAAGCTCTATGAAGGTATTAAGATGGGATGCGGCATCTTCACTAGGAAGGCCGGAGAATTGCTCTTTCATAACAAGATTCAGCAAAGCGGCATTACTTTCGTATGAGTCCGCACTAGTGGCGGGAGCAATCGGAGTACTAATAAAATCATTATTATTAGTATTCGAGAAGTCACAAAGTTTGGTGTTTTCAGTCATGGCGACTTCAGCAAGCAAGCAAGCACACAAGCGAACAAAGAGCAAGCGAGAGAAAAGGGCAAACGAAAAAGGCAAATATTTTTTTGTAAATTTTTGTTTTTCAGAAGTGGGGGAGAGGAAAACGAGAGGCAAAAAAGTAAATGCAAGAGATGAGTTTATGACACTTACTTGGATGAGTTCTTGACTTGATATTCCCCGGCAACGGCGTCAGAAATTCTTCTGCTGCGGCAATAGACAACAGTGCCAGAGATTGACACGTTGACGGAGGCTGGGCTTGCGTTGGTTTTTCCCTTGAAGAGGAAAGGGTGGTGAAGCACAGGAGCAGTAAGTATTTCCCTCAGTTTGAGAACCAAGGTATCAATCCAGTAGGAGAATCTCGTCAAGTCTAGAGTACCTGCGCAAACACAAACGAGCTTGCACCCAACGCTATAAAGGGGTTGTCAATCCCTTCAAGATTGATTGTAAAGTGAGATGTGAAGGCGGAAAGTGCAACGAAGCAAAAGAGTAAGGCTGAAAATATGGTGTGGAGTAGACCCCGGGGCCATAGTGTTCACTAGAGGCTTCTCTCAAAATAGCAAATATTACGGTGGATGAACAAATTACTGTCGAGCAATTGATAGAACCGCGCAAAGTCATGACGATATCTAAGGCAATGATCATACATATAGGCATCACGTCCGAGACAAGTAGACCGATACTTTCTGCATCTACTACTATTACTCCACACATCGAACGCTATCCAGCATGCATCTAGTGTATTGAGTTCATGACGAACAAAGTAGCGCCTTAAGCAAGATGACATGATGTAGAGGGATAAACTCAAACCAATGATGAAAACCCCATCTTTTTACCCTTGATGGCAACAACATGATGCGTGCCTCGCTACCCCTTCTGTCACTGGGTGAGGTCACCGCACGGTATGAACCCAAAACCAAGCACTTCTCCCATTGCAAGAATCATAGATCAAGTTGGCCAAACAAAACCCACAACTCGAAGAGAATTACAAGGATATGAAATCATGCATAAGAGAGATCATAAGAAACTCAAATAAGATTCATAGATAATCTGATCATAAATCCACAATTCATCGGATCTCGACAAACACATCGCAAAAGAAGATTACATCAGATAGATCTTCATGAAGATCATGGAGAACTTTGTATTGAAGATCCAAGAGAGAGAAGAAGCCATCTAGCTACTAGCTATGGACCCGTAGGTCTATGGTGAACTACTCACGCATCATCGGAGAGGTCATGGTGTTGATGAAGAAGCCCTCCGTATCCGAATCCCCCTCCGACAGGGCACCAGAACGTGCCCCAGATGGGATCTTGCGGAGAGAGAAGCTTGCGATGGCGGAAAAGTACTTTCGATGATCTCCTGATTTTTTCTCGAATTTTTGGGAATATATAGGCGGAAGACCTAGGGCAGAGGAGGCCCAGGGAGCCCACAAGCCTGGGAGGCGCGCCCCCCTGGGCACGGCTAGGGGGCTTGTGGGGTCCCTGGTGGCCCCCTGCCCTCTTTCTCAGGCTCCCCGATCTTCTTCTGTTTTGGAAAAAAATCTTTTTGGATGTTTCGTTCCGTTTGTACTCTGTTTAAAATCCTCCTCTGAAAAGGGTCAAAAACACGGAAAAAACATAAAAAGATATAAAAGGCATACAAAACATCCAAAGTTTGACAAGATAATAGCATGAAACCATCAAAAATTATAGATACGTTGGAGACGTATCAAGGCATCGTTGAAGCCTTCGCCTCCTAGGTATTGGAGGATGTGGCCACACGTCTAGGCGGTTGCGGGCGACACCTCCTGGGGGTGGTAGCATCGAGGTGTCGACGATGGCTCATCGATCCACGTGTAGCGGCTATGCGGTGGCGACATCGGCTCAGGGTTCACGTGGCGGAGGAGTTGGTGGGACGCAGGCTCCTACTTCACACGTCCTTTGATCTGGAGGTTGTTGTTGGCTTGTTGCGTGGCAGGGACGCGGGCTCGTCCTTGACCTGTCGGAGCAGGGATTTCGGTTCATTCTTGAGGTGAACCCGCAGCGGGGACGGTGGCTCTTCCTTCACGCGCGTTAGTGGTGGTAGCGTCGGCCCCATCTAACAGAGCGCACGCTCGGTCATGATATCCACCTGACAGAGGATTTCTTCATCCGTCACAACCACCTCCGACAGCAGATGTTGCCACTGTTGTCGCTGCTCCTCCTCGTCGTTGGAGGAGATGACTATCTCCTCCTTGTCGGAGGAGTCCGCCGTCGTGAATGCTGATGGCCCCGATGACCAAGGGCGATGGTGCCAAGATCCATCAAAGGACGAGCTCCCACCTGGGCTGTTAGGGAACGTCGCATGGGAAACAAAAAATTTCCTACGCGCACGAAGACCTATCATGGTCATGTCCATCTACGAGAGGGGATTTCCGATCTACGTACCCTTGTAGATCGCACAACAGAAGCGTTAATAAACGCGGTTGATGTAGTGGAACGTCCTCACTCCCTCGATCCGCCCCGTGAACCGTCCCACGAACCGTCCCGCGATCCGTCCCACGATCCGCTCCGATCTAGTGTCGAATGGACGGCACCTCCGCGTTCAGCACACGTACATGCGTACAGCTCGACGATGATTTCGGCCTTCTTGATCCAGCAAGAGAGACGGAGAAGTAGATGAGTTCTCCGGGAGTATGACGGCACTCCGGAGGTTGGTGGTGATCTTATCTCAGCAGGGCTCCGCCCGAGCTCTGCAGAAACGCAATCTAGAGGAAAAACCGTGGAGGTATGTGGTCGGGCTGCCATGGCAAAGTTGTCTCAAATCAGCCCTAATACCTCAGTATATATAGGAGGGAGGGGATGGGCCTTGCCTTGAGGCTCAAGGAGCCCCAAGGGGTTCGACCGAAGGGGGGGAGGAGGAATCCTCCTCCAATCCTAGTCCAACTAGGATTGGAAGGTGGAGTCCTTCCCTTCCTTCCCACTCCCCCCTTTTTTTTCTCTTTGATTTTCTTTTATCCAGCGCAGGGGCCTTCTTGGGCTTGCCCACCAGCCCACTAAGGGCTGGTGCGGCACCCCTAAGGCCTATGGGCTTCCCCGGGGTGGGCTGCCCCCCCGGTGAACATCCGGAACCCATTCGTCATTCCCGGTACATTCCCGGTAATGCCGTAAACTTTCTAGTAATCAAATGAGGTCATCCTATATATCAATCTTCGTCTCCAGACCATTCCGGAAACCCTCGTGACGTCCGTGATCTCATCCGGGACTCCGAACTACATTCAATAACCAACCATATAACTCAAATACGCATAAAACAACGCCGAACCTGAAATGTGCAGACCTTGCGGGTTCGAGAACTATGTAGACATGACCCGAGGGACTCCTCGGTCAATATCCAATAGCGGGACCTGGATGCCCATATTGGATCCTACATATTCTACGAAGATCTTATCGTATGAACCTCAGTGCCAAGGATTCATATAATCCCGTATGTCATTCCCTTTGTCCTTCGGTATGTTCCTTGCCCGAGATTCGATCGTCAGTATCCGCATACCTATTTCAATCTCGTTTACCGACAGACTCGTTCCGTAATACAAGATCCCGTGACTTACACTAAGTCACATTGCTTGCAAGGCTTGTGTGTGATGTTGCATTACCGAGTGGGCCCCGAGATACCTCTCAGTCACACGGAGTGACAAATCCCAGTCTTGATCCATACTAACTCAACGGACACCTTCGGAGATACCTCTAGAGCACCTTTATAGTCACCCAGTGACATTGCGATGTTTGATGCACACAAGGTATTCCTCCGGTGCCAGTGAGTTATATGATCTCATGGTCATAGGAATAAATACTTGACACGCAGAAAAACAGTAGCAACAAAATGACACGATCAGCATGCTACGTTCATTAGTTTGGGTCTAGTCCATCACATGATTCTCCTAATGATGTGATCCCGTTATCAAGTGACAACACTTGCCTATGGTTAGGAAACCTTGACCATCTTTGATCAACGAGCTAGTCAACTAGAGGCTTACTAGGGACATTGTTTTGTCTATGTATCCACACAAGTATTGTGTTTCCAATCAATACAATTATAGCATGGATAATAAACAATTATCATGAACAAAGAAATATAATAATAACTAATTTATTATTGCCTCTAGGGCATATTTCCAACATGGGCCGCATGCCGGCACGGAGACCGACGACTTCGGCATCACCATTGGCTTGGCTCAAAGAGGATGTAGAGAAGGAAAGATGTGGAAAGGGGGAGAGAGAGGAGGAAGGTTCGGTGCTTTAGACAATGCCAGAGCCCAGCTTAAATAGCCGCAGCTAGGTGGTGAGGTGGCCAGCACGCTTCAATGCGGCACAGTTATGAAGTTGGTTCCTCGAGTTGCGGCATCTCATTAAAGCGGCGAGGCTCGAGAGGTCGCGTTCTACGCCGCCTTCCCATCCGGTGAAATCATTGTTTCAATGTTGGGCGCTGCATTGTAGTGCCCCAAGTGTAAAGCTTTCCCCTTTTTTGTAACCTTCCATGTGGGACCACCTTGACATTGTCATGAGAGCTATCTATGCATGTATGATTTCATGTGTCACCTTGTATTCTTCTTTTGCATGCATGCATCCATGCCATACCATTCTTACCATGCCTTGTTTTGCTTGCTTCTGTACCTTGCCATGTCTTAGTGTGGAGACTTGTGAATTCATGTGTTGATGCACATGTGATGATGTGGTGTGAAGTAGTGGAGTGTGGTGCTTGGCATTATTTTCAAACCCCCTCTAGTTATGTGCAAGACCCCGTCTCTCTTTTATTCCACAAGTGCAATTCCAACTTGTTCCTAACCTGAATTTAAAATGTTCAGGGTTTAGGAAATATTGTGGGAATAAATATGTGCTAGTCTGGGGATTTGTCTTGGGTGCTAAAGGTGCTAGAATAAACACAAAACAGCCGCCAATATTGCTGTTTTGTATTTATTTCATATGCCCCAAAAAATCATTCTGTTATTTTAGTCAAATAGCTTGCTAAATTTCAGGCCCAGGGACATTTTCCTTTTATTTTTATCTTTTGTGGTTTACTCTGTGGCCTTTTTCCTTTTCCTGTTGTTTTATTAAATAGGAATAGTTGTTGTGGCGTTTTCCTTTTAAGATGCGCTCTAGTGGGCTTCCTCCCACCAGAGAGGCCCATCTCTCCTCCTCCAGTGCACAGCGCAGCCCATTCCGCGTCCCTCTTCCTCCTCCGTCGACGTCACTGTGTACGACTCCCCTCCTCCACCGATTCTCCATGGCCTCGATCCTGTGGCTCAAGCGCCTCCCCCGAGGTAATATAAGACGCAGGGAACCCTCCTCCTTCCCTAGGTTTCCCTCTCCTTCCTCCAGTGCGCCGCCACCTTCCTCCTTCTCTCTTTCCCCCAACTGGTAAGCCTCTGTAGGAGTTAGCAGAGAGAGAGAGAGAGAGAGAGAGAGAGAGAGAGAGAGCAGCCCCGCCACCGTCTACCCCGCCGTCTGCGTCGAGCAGCACCGGCGGTCATGTCCAGGGGCACGGGGATGGTGCCTGCGCCCCATTTTTGTCCTCCGTGAGGCCGAAGAGCGTCCTCTCCATCGACTAGGAGCTCGTCTTTCCCGCGGACCCGGAGCCCCTTCGTTCTGCTTCGGTTCTGCATCCAGGAGCGTCTTCGTCGCCGATCTTCTTCCTCTCCATCGCCCTCTCCTCCGATCGGTACCTTCCCTTCCTTCCCCAAGGTGAGCCGACCTTCCTCCCCTCTCCCGTGAGTAGATCCAGCAAGAGCAGTAGCGGTGCGCCCCTGTCCCGAGCAGCAGCCGTGGTGGCTGTGCGTGTATGCTGATGGCTTGCTCGGTGTAGTAGTTGATGCGGGGGTGCAGGTTGGTGCAGTTGCAGTAGCTTGTTGTAGTGACGTGTAGAGGAGGCATAGCAGGCGCATCAGTAGCAAGGGGTAGGTCTCCTTGGCGCAGCAGCAGCAGCAACAGCGAGGCAAGCCCGACAACCTCCCTGTCGCCGTTGGATCTCGGTGCAGAGCAGGGCGCGCAGAGAAGTTGCTTAACTAGATTCAGTCCTTTCCTTTGTCAGGAAACGTTCCGTAGCGCAGTGGTGTGCAGCAGCGGTTGCACTCGAGAGGTCGCGGGTTCGATCCCAGGGGAAGCCTGCCCCTTTTTGTTGGTTTATTTCAGCACAATAGCGTTGCACAACAACTCTGGTGCAAACTCCTCCATGTCTTCTAGCACGTCAGGCGACATTCTTTCGCACAAAGAACACCGAAGAAATAGCTCAGCTCCGCGAGTACTAGCAATTCATCCTCATGAATAAAGCCACGTAACATCACCGACATTACCCGCTCTAGCCATATGTGCCAATCGTGACTCTTGAGACCAAAGATTTTTAATTTTTCAAGACTCGCTCCCCTCTTTAGATTCTCTGCATACCCATCGGGGAACATCAAGTGCATTTTGACCCACAAGATAATTTCCCTCATAGCTGGCCTTCCAAGATTGAACCAGGCCTTTGGCTTCGACCACTTCTGCTTTCCTTTGCCTTCTCGCATGTTTTGTAACGGTCTATGACATAGTGTCTCTTGATCGACTCTAGCCTTAATATTATCCTTTGTCTTCCCATCTATGTCGAACAATGTACCAAAAATAGCCTCTCCGATATTCTTTTCAGTGTGCATCATGTCGATATTGTGCGGAAGAAGGAGGTCTTTGAAGTAAGGCAGATCCCAGAAGCATGGCTTGTGAGTCCAGGCGTGTTTTGAATTATACCCCTTGAAATACCCTGGACGCTCTGGATTAGGCTCGAGGGCGTTTAAATGATCCAGTAACTGTTGGCCTGTGAACGCAGGTGGTGCCAAGTTTTTGACAACTTTACCTTTGGTAAAGTTCTTCTTGTCTTTTCTGAATCGATGGTCAGGATCCAGGAACTATCTATGAAAGTCAAAGCAAGAATACTTCCGACCCTCCTGCAACCAATGAAACTGAAGAGCTGCCTTGCATTGGGGGCACGGGAACCTTCCATGCACACACCATCCAGAGAATAGCGCATACGCTGGCAAGTCATGCATAGAGTACATGTACCACACATGCATTTTGAAGTTTTCTTTTCTAGCGGCATCGTATGTCTTGACCCCATTATCCCAAGCTTCTTCCAATTCATCCTTAAGCGGTTGCAGGTACACATTCATATTCTTCCCCGGATAAGTGGGCCCTGGAATTATCAACGTCAGAAATATGTTCTTTCTTCGCATAATCTGCCGGGGGGGGGAGATTGAGTGGAATGACAAATACAGGTCAACAACTGTATTGGGTTGCCGTCATGCCGAAGGGATTAAAACCATCCGTGGTGTCACAGACTCGAGGATTCCTTGGATCTGCCGCTTTATCCTGATGCAATCCATCGAAATGTTTCCACGCTTCCCCATCCGATGTGTGTACCATCATCTTATTCCCATCCGCATCTAGTTCGGTTCTTTTGCCCAATTTGTGCCATGTCATCTGTCTGGCTGTCTCTTCGACCATGAAAAGACGTTGAAGTCTTGGTACGATTGGCATATACCAAAGAACACTAACTGCGATTTTGGTCTGCCTCTTCTCACCCATACCGTTGTCTACCACAAGATACCTGCAAGACTCGCAATTGGGTCAATAGTCCAAGTGTGCATACTCCTTCCTAAATAAGACACATCCTTTCTCACATGCATCTATCTTCTCATAGGGCATCTTAAGTACACGAAGTATTTTGTCCGACTGGTACAGGTTTGTAGGCATGACATGGCCTTTGGGTAGGAAGCGTCCAAATAGTGTCATCATCGCGTCATAGCATTCTCTTCCCAACTTGAACAGAGCCTTCAGAGCCATTACTTGTGCAATTGCATCCAGCTGACAGAGCTCAGTGTGCTCATGGAGAGGACGTTTTGAAGACTCCAACATTTCATAAAAGGCCTTTGCAGATTCCTCCATCTCATCTTCCGAATCCCGAGCATCATCAAAGTCTTGCACCATGTCTTCGATCCCGGTACCATGCTCGTCCGTGCGACGACGGACCACCTTAGCTCTTGTGCGTTGTATAGACTCACCATGAAATGTCCACACCGTATAATTAGGCTTAAAACCCCTCCTCTGTAGGTATTTAATCATTACAGCCTCTGTTGTCTTTTTATAGTTGTCGCATCCAGGACAGGGGCAATAGTTTCTTTCCTGGCCATTTGCGAATGCGGCTTTCACAAATTCCTTTGTTTTTACAAACCATTCTTTCGTCATCTCTGTCTGACTAGGGTGACCGGTATACATCCACGCATGATTACTCATCTTGCGTAGCTACTAAAGACAGAAGAAATACATTTATATATAATTTAGCATTTATATTCATCAGTTAATTAGGTTCGCCATTTTTATTACGTCCAGGCAACCTACACGCTAATAGGTAAAGATAGGTCCTAATACCACCCGAGTATGTGTAGATTGGGTTCGTTTTCCCATGCTCTGCTCCGGATCCAATGCAAAATTTCGGCAGCACCTCCCCGCTGTTCTCCTGATACACGTCTCCGCAATAAACAGAGAGGATGTGCATCCGGAGAACAACAGGGAGGCACTGACGAAATTCCGCATCGGATCCAGAGCACAACATACGGGAAAACGAACCCAATCTACACATACTCGAGATGTCCATGGATAATGTTGGACAATTCGAAAGGATGGCGGTTATAAATATGCAAAGACATGCATATTTATAGATGTCGCCCTTTCGAACGGGAGACACATACTGGTCACACATACTCATGATTGAAGAAACCTATATAGCTAGCAAGTTTCATCAGCACGAAGACCGGGACAGAGCAAATTAAGGGGGTAGGAGGAGAAGTCATTTGTGCTCACCAACAAACGTAGGGGCGGAGCTCGTCCACCGCACGTGGAGGTCGTCGAACAACTGCACATTGAAATTCACCCGATCAACACAAATATGATGTTTTTATAAGATAATCAAAAAATATGTGACCTAACTCTTATTTTCTTTTTTCTTTTATCCTCCTCCTCTTCTTCTTCTTCTTCTTCTTCTTCTTCTTCTTCTTCTTCTTTTCTTATTTTGTTTTTTCCTCTTATTCTTCTTCTCCTTCTTTTTCTTTTCTTCTCTTCTTCTTCTTCTTCTTCTTCTTCTTCTTATTTTCTTTTTTCTTTTTTCCTCTTATTCTTCTTCTCCTTCTTCTTCTTTTCTTCTTCTCGTCTTCTTCTTCTTCTTCTTCTTATATTATTTTTTTGTTTTTTCCTCTTATTTTTCTTCTCCTTCTTCTTGTTTCTTCTTCTCTTCTTCTTATTCTTCTTCTACTTATTTTCTTTTTTCCTCTTATTCTTCTCTTCCTCTCCTATTTTTCTTCTTCTTCTTCTTCTTTCTTCTCCTTCCCTTCCTTTTCCTTCTTCTTCTTTTCCTTTTTCTTCTTATTTTTTTCTTCTCCTTTCTCCTTCTTCTTCTTCTCCTTTCTCCTTCTTCTTCTTCTCCTTTCTCCTTCTTCTTCTACTTTCTCCTTCTTCTTCTTCTCCTTTCTCCTTCTTCTTCTTCTCCTTTCTCCTCCTTCTTCTTCTCCTTTCTCCTCCTTCTTATTCTTCTCCTTTTCTCCTTTACTAAACAGGAAACAAACCTAACTAAACCAAAACTAAAACTGAACCTAAACTAAACTAAAACTAAGCCAAAACCTCACTAAAACATATAACTAATTAAACAAAAACTATTAAAAAAAAGAAGAAAAAAAACTAACTGAATGCCGCAGGCCCCCCCAAGGGGAGGAGGGCCGCAGGGGGAGGAGAGGCCGCAGGGGGAGGAGGGCATCAGGGGGAGGAGGGGCACGGTGAGTGGCGCGAGGAGGGCGGCGGCGGTGGGGTGGGGCGATGGGGTGGGGGTGGCGTCGGCGGCGGCGACGGTGGGGCAGGGGGGCTGGAGGAGGGTGTAGCGGTGATGGTGGTGTCGGGGGTGAGAGAGAGGGCTGTCGGGGTGGAGGAGGGGGCGCAGGGCGGCAATGGAGGAGGGTGCAGGGCGGCCGGGGAGGAAGAGGGGGCGCAGGGCGGCGATGGAGGCGGGTGTAGGGCGGCCGGGGTGGAGGAGGGGGCGCAGGGCGGCGGTGGAGGAGGGTGCAGGGCGGCAGGGGAGGAGGAGGGCGCATGGCGGTGCAGGGAGGCCGGAGGAGGGTGCGGTGGCGGTGGTGGTGTCGGGGGTGAGAGAGAGGGGTGTCGGGGTGGCCGTTAGGGGGAGAGAGAGGCGCGTGGGGGTGGGGCTAACGGCCGTTAGGGGGGCACCCTCTTTGCCGTCCGCCTCCCGACGACACAGAGGAGAAAAGCGGACGACAAAGAAAGAGGCCGTTAGGGGGGAGAGAGGGGATGCGGGGTGGGCCGCCCACCCTCTTTGCCGTTTGCCTGCATGCTCTTTGCCGTTGTCGTGGGTGTAAGTCTGAGAGTAGATGTGTAGGGTACGAAAGGATGGGCAGAGCCTTAGCTACGGCGAGGTTGTATGAGTTCAGGCCCCTCTACGGTGGAAGTAATAGCCCTACGTCTCAGTGCTCTAGGGGCTTGTTGTCAAGTGGAATATGGATTACAGTGAATTGCCAACCCTTGCACCAGTGGGGGAGGGCGGCTTATATAGAGTGCGCTACCCTCCACAACGGTTCGGTGCATAGGGGTGGAGTAGTGGCGAATAAATGCCTACGTTACAGGTAACGTATGTCTTAAATGCTAATAAAGGCACATGGAAATGTACGACCGTTTCCCTCCAGGGGGTTATGATGCATAGAGTGGAATCGAGTCGGTTAGTTTGTTACACTCCGAATGCTCATCTCCGATTGGATGGTGGAGGATTTGTTACCGACTGGATGATGGGAAGTCCATAAGACAGTCGGAACTGACTAAGGGTCTTATCCCTTATGAAGGGTAGCCCTTGGGTAGGACTTATAGGGCAGGCCTATGACCCTACCCTAGGACTATAACCCCATCATTAGTCCCCGAATGGATTGGGGTTGGAACGACGAAGCGATGTTTGAAGTATGGATCCGACTGGTACGGATGCGATTTGGCATTGCTTGCCTCGATCCATTTTGTCTTCTTTGTCCAACGATCCGAGTGGAAGTATTTGTGAAGCGAACTGTCGGGAACCGAGTGCTTCCATGGTATCTTCTGACGTGACCAGTCAACTGACAGCGGCGGATTTTCCGGGATCCTCAAATTTCGGTTGCCGCGCGCTCAGCGGGGATGACGACATCGCGCTTGAGTAGTACCTGACGCCTCGATTCCCGCGCCTTCATCTTCTCCACTGATATCGCCGTGACCGGTCGGGGGATAAGATTTCGGGGCCAATTGCGAGTGACCCAGTCGGAACCTTATTTAAACCTCAGCAACGAGGGTTTTTTCGTTACACTCGCCGGATATCTTGCACTTGCCTGCCCCGCTTCTCTCGCCACCTCCTGCGCATCCCAAGCTCCTTCCTTCTTCTTCTCCCTCGCGGATCCGCAGCCCCCGCCATGACAAATGGGCAGACTAGCAAGCTAGAGGCGAAGAAGAAGAAGGGGAAGGCGGTGGCTCCTGCCCAGTGGCGGCAGCGAACGCTACCGGCGGGGTGGATCCATGGGGATTTCCTCCCCTCCACGGTGACGGAGGAGAACCTGCTGGAGTTGGTGGAGCATGGGATGATTGCGCACAAGTCGTGGAGGTTGCCGACGGAAGGCGAGACCGAGCCGGCGCCCCGGGAGGGGGAGCGCGTCTTGCTGCTAAGCCATGTGTACAGAGGTTTCTCTCTGCCTCCTCACCCCTTCTTCAAAGGTATCATGAACCACTTCGGGGCGCAGCTCCACCATTTTCCTCCCAATGCCACAGCTCATCTCTCTGCCTTCGTTGTGCTGTGCGAGTGTTTCATCGGCTGTTCTCCCCATTGGGGGCTTTTCAAACATATCTTCTCTGCTAGATCCCAGACCATCAAACGGCTTAGCCAGTCGGATGACAAAACCCACCTTCTCCAGCTCTGCGGAGGCTTAGGCTTCCAAAAGAAAAGTAAAAGTAGCTATCCTGCTCTGCAGTTGAGTGAATCTGTTAGGAACTGGCAGTCGACATGGTTCTACTGCCAGGACGTTGCTTGCCCGAATGCTACCACTGGACTCCCTCCTTTTAGCTTAGACCGACCGGCTCCTCCTAGACAGCTCGCGCTCATGAAGGCGGAGAAAACCCAGATCCAGCCTCTGGTCGATGCGCTTGTAGAGGTCGTCCGAAGGGGGGTCACTGGCATAGATTTGCTGGAGGTTTTCCTGGGTCGGCGTATCCAGCCTCTGCAAGCTCGAGACCACGCCATGTGGCATTATACAGGGCCTGAGGACTCCACTCGGACTAACGTCAAGTGCGTGACCGGGGAGATGGTGGCGTCGTGGGTTCTCAACATCACCGGCGCCTGCGAAAACCCTAGAGGAGCTCGGCGAGTGAAGGCCTTCCGGGCGGACAACCCTCCTCCAAACGCAGTGAGTACAACTTGTCGAGTGCACCCAACTGTCTTAGGTTTATTGCTTTCTTGAATCGCTGTTTGACGTCTAATGTCGTCGACTGTATCTTGTGCAGGAGTGGACTAACTGGTTTTCTCCCGTCTCGAACGGGAATCTGACCGAGGAGGAGGAAGGCAGCCAGGAGGGCAGCATGGAGAGTGGCGAGTACGTCTCCGACAGTGGGGAGACGGAAGAGGAGTCCGCAGAAGAAGAAGAGGCAGATGAGGAGTAGACCTCGCCACCTCCACCGCCAGAGCCTCGGACTAAGCACCGTCATGAACCTGTGGCTCCTTCAGCTCCTCCAGCATCGTCGAGTGCGCCGCCAGCTCCGCCAGCTGCTCCTGTGGTACCGAGTGCTTCGCCAGCCGTTCCCGTGGCTCCGAACGTTCGGAGCACAAAAAGGACCAGGGACTCTGCTGCTGAACCTGCGGGTCAGCCCTCTAAGGTGGCTAAACCGAGTGGATCTAAGCCTCGGAAGGCTCTGCCGTGGATGAGGGTCACAGTTCCCGTCACCTCAACGTAAGTGCATGGTTCTTCTATCTTATTTCAGTATTTGATCGAATCTCTGCTTATTGGTCGAATGAATGGCACTCGACAGAGCTGCTACCTCTGCCACCTCTCTGGCACGCCAAGGGGACGATCCCATGGACATGGACAACATTGTCACATCCCAGCCAGGTGCGTCGCAGCGATTCCGAGAGTTTATATTACTGCATCATGAATTCTGTCTTTGGTCTTGTCTTTTTCCTGTGGTCTCATGCCGTTTGGTCGGGTTTTCCTCAGAGGTGACCTATGTGGAGGAGGGCGACCAGAGGAGGTCTGAGCAAGCTGCGGTGCCTGTCATTGAGGTTGTTCCACCGGTTACCACTCTCGCCATGGACGCGCCGCCGACTAAGACGATGCCGTCGACTGAAACGGTGCCGATCGCTGCTGAACCGACTGGAGCAAGCCTTGGGATGCCCCAGGAGCCTCCTACGATGCCAGGCCCGTCGACTGTCGAGTACAACGTCCAACGCCTCCCAGAAGATCAAGTGGGAGCTGCCAAGGGGGCCATGGTGCAGGCGGAGCTGATGGCTGGAGAGGCCAAGAAGGCGTACGACTCCATCGCGCGTGCAAGCGAAGCTTGGAACTGCAGGACGATATCCGAGTAAGTGGGCTAGTAAGTATTTACTTTCCTCTGGTAACCCAGTGGGTGTGCTCGGATAGCGTATGATTTTTTGCAATGGGTTCACTCGTAGTGAACCCAGTGGGTGTAGTCCCCGAAGCTTCTTTCGAGTGCTTGCACCGGGAGTTGTCTTTATACATGTTCTTTAACTTGATCAGATCAAAAATTAATCTGTTCGAATGTTAACAGTTGGGGCACTCGGAGTGCACCTACTCGATGACTCCCTGAGAGTAATTTTACTCAGGTCGGATAGTAGTAGCCTCATAGGCTTATTTGTTGTCATGTAGCTCAATAGGGCGGACCTGTTTGTGTTTCATGCCAGTGGAGTCACTCTTAGTGAACCCACTGGGTGTAGTCCTCGAGACCGCTGTCGACTGGTTGCGTCGGCAGGGGTCTGAAGAACTTAGAATTTTTATTGTTGTCCTTGTTGAATTTGTCTGACCGTCTCTTGGCGCTGACTTGCAGAAAACTTGCGAGATGGGGACAGCGTACGAGACTCTGAGGGCTGAAAAGGTTCAGTTTGCTGGTGAACTGGATGCAGCAATGGTTGCAATGGCTGGTATGAAGGATGTTCTGGTGGAACGAGAAAAGTCCTTGGAGCAGGCCCGTGAGGCAAACAAGGCATTGACTGCTGAAGTGGAGAAAATGGGGAAACGAAGGACGGAGCTGATGGGGCAGATGAAAATGTTGAACAGGCGGTGCATAGCACAGGAAAATTACGTCAGTGACTGGGCCCAGAAGATGATAGCGCTTCTGGGTGGTAAGTTCTGTTTTTCCTAGTGCTTCTGGACTGTGCATTTCATTCGGCGCTTAGTGGTTGCTCGTCCTGTCTTTGCAGATTTTTTCATGGATGCTGAGGTTGAAGCAGGTGACGTTGAGCGGTCGATTCTTGAGAACATTCCACTCGGCAAGGACGCCAATCGAGACCTGCTCCAAGCGCACATTCGTCTGGGCAAAGTTGTACCTTTCATCGGTCGGCTGAGAGAAGTCGTCGGCCGAATCGACAAGGAGCTTTGGCCTGAAGACGAGTCTCGGCACGAGATGGAAGGCTTGATGACTCGGCTGGAGGAGGTCCCGAACCGAGTGCAGTCATGGAAGAAGTCTGTGGCTCGCTATGGTGCGGACGTTGCTCTGTCTCTGGTCCGAGTGCATTGCAAGGAGGCGCGCAAAGAGAAGCTGAAGGTGTTGCAGGTCGCCAACACGAAAAAGCTTCGATTCGAAGGCTTCATGGAGACCTTCCTTGAGAGCGCCACCCGCATCGCTGACGGGATCGACCTCGACAAGTTCGTAGAGCCTGCCAGTCCCAGCGCTAGTCGTGACGATGTTTGAGAAAACTTTTACCTCGGTATGCCGAGTGTTGGTTGTAAGAAACTTTGGCCACTGCTGTTGGCTGTCACATTCTTGGTTCGGTGTGGATAAGCTTGATCTACACCGAGCCAACTATCCTTAGGTGAACTTTGAATTCGAATCGAATCTTTTGCTCTTCTTTTGCCAAAGAGTTGTCGATACGATTTTGTCTCGTGTTTTTTGTTTGGCGTTTCTTGGTGAAGCCAATGGCAAACATGCGGAGCGTGTAATTGTCAGTTGTCTTGACATCTGCATGAGCCTCAATGAGGTTCTGCTACTCATGTAATTGTCAGTGGTCTTGACATCTACATGAGCCTCACTGAGGGTCTGTTGAGTCCCCGAGTGTATCTGTAGGATACAGTCGAAGGCATTTGAGTACTTAGGCGATTCGTGATCGCGGCTAAGTCTTCGAGTGCGACTATCAAGTCGTACTCGGAGCGATTTGTTACGCATGTAATTGTCAGTGGTCTTGACATCTACATGAGCCTCAATGAGGTTCTGCTACTCATGTAATTGTCAGTGGTCTTGGCATCCACATGAGCCTCAATGAGGGTCTGCTACTCATGTAATTGTTAGTGGTCTTGACATCCACATGAGCCTCAATGAGGGTTTGCTGAGCCCCCGAGTGCATCTGTAGGATACAGTCGAAGGAAGCTTTCTATTTAAGCGATTCTTGATCGCAGTTAAGTCCTCGAGTGCAACGGTTAGTGCACGCTCGGAGAAAATTTGCACTTAGGCGATTCTTGATCGCAGCTAAGTCCGTGAGTGCGACGTGAAGTGCACACTCGGAGAAAGTTAATACTTAGGCGATTCTTGATCGCAGCTAAGTCCCCGAGTGCGACGTGAAGTGCACACTCGGAGATAGTTTGTACTTAGGCGATTCCTGATCGCAGCTAAGTCCCCGAGTGCGACGTTTAGTGCACACTCGGAGAAAGTTAGTACTTAGGCGATTCTTGATCGCAGCTAAGTCCCCGAGTGCGACGTTTAGTGCACACTCGGAGAAAGTTAGTACTTAGGCGATTCTTGATCGCAGCTAAGTCCCCGAGTGCGACGTTTAGTGCACACTCGGAGAAAGTTAGTACTTAGGCGATTCTTGATCGCAGCTAAGTCCCCGAGTGCGACGTTTAGTGCACACTCGGAGAAATTTAGTACTTAGGCGATTCTTGATCGCAGCTAAGTCCCCGAGTGCGACGTTTAGTGCACACTCGGAGAAAGTTAGTACTTAGGCGATTCTTGATCGCAGCTAAGTCCTCGAGTGCGACGTTTAGTGCACACTCGGAGAAAGTCAGTAGTTAGGCGATTCTTGATCGCAGCTAAGTCCCCGAGTGCGACGTTTAGTGCACACTCGGAGAAAGTCAGTACTTAGGCGATTCTTGATCGCAGCTAAGTCCCCAAGTGCGACGTTTAGTGCACACTCGGATAAAGTTAGTACTTAGGCGATTCTTGATCGCAGCTAAGTTTTTTTTTGAGACCGGAGTCTGCGACCGCGGAAGAATTTTGAATCTGCAAAAACTCAATCTGCTTTGTATTATTTCACCAATACTTGTTCTTTACATTGCTTCAGTCGACGGTCACGTGTAGAAGCGCTTCAGGAGATCTCCGTTCCATGCTCGCGGCTCGTCTGTTTCCCTTTTGATGTTGTAGAGTCTGTATGCTCCGTTGTTCAACACCTTGGAGATGATGAAGGGTCCTTCCGAGGCAGGAGCCAAGTTGTGAGGTCTTTGCTGATCCACTCGGAGCACCAGGTCGCCTGCTTGGAATGTACGACTCCCGACGTGTCGCGTGTGAAAGCGCCGCAGATCTTGCTGATAAATGGTTGAGCGAGTCAGTGCCATCTCGTGCTCCTCCTCTAGAAGGTCCACTCCGTCTTGCCTTGCTTGTTCTGCTTCAGCTTCAGAGAAGAGTTCGACTCGTGGAGCATTGTGAAGCAAGTCACTCGGAAGGACCGCTTCTGCTCCGTAAACGAGGAAGAACGGGGATCGCCCCGTAGATCTACTCGGGGTTGTGTGGAGACCCCGATGCACTGAAGGTAGCTCGGTGCCCCATGCGCCAGTGGCATGTCCCACCTCTCGCAGGAGCCGGGGCTTCAAACCTTGCAGAATAAGTCCATTCGCCCGCTCTGCTTGTCCGTTTGTTTGAGGATGCGCCACAGATGCAAAATCCACTTGTATACCTTGGCTTGCACAGAAACCTTTGAATCTGTCCGAGTCAAAGTTTGTCCCGTTGTCCGTGATTATGCTGTGAGGTACCCCGAATCTGGAGATGATGTCCCTGACAAACTTGATGGCCGTTAGGGCGTCGAGCTTCTTGATGGGCTTGGCTTCAATCCATTTTGTGAACTTGTCGACTGCCACCAACAGATGTGTGTATCCCCCTTGGCTTGTCCTGAATGGACCGACTGTATCTAATCCCCATACTGCAAACGGCCAAACAAGAGGGATTGTCTTCAACGCAGATGTTGGCTTGTGCGACTTGTTGGAATAGAACTGACAACCTTCACATCAGTCGACCATATCTTTAGCCATTTCGTTCGCCTGCAGCAGAAGAAGCCAGCTCTGAATGCTTTGGTGACGATTTCTCTTGAAGAGGCGTGATGACCGCAGGTTCCCGAGTGAATTTCTTCCAGGATTAACTGTCCTTCCTCAGGGGAGATGCATCGTTGAAGAACGCCTGAAATGCTTTCCTTGTACAACTGGCCATCAATGACAGTGAACGACTTTGACCTGCAGACGATCTGCCTGGCTTGGACTTCGTCTTCTGGTAATTCCTGCCTCAGGATGTATGCAATGATCGGCACAGTCCAATCGGGGATGACAGCAAGAATCTCCATGATCAAATCAACCACAACAGGTACGTCGACTTCGGTCGGATCTGTTGAGCTCTTTGGTTGTACTGGTTCCTCTGTGAAAGGATCTCCTTTAACTGAGGGAAGGTGGAGGTGCTCGAGGCAGACGTCACTCGGGACTGGTCTGTGAGTGGATCCAAGTTTTGCCAACTCATCAGCTGCTTGGTTCTTCAGTCGCGGAACATGGTGGAGTTCTAGACCTTCGAACTTCTTCTCGAGCTTCCTCACTGCATCACAGTATGTGGTCATGGTGGGGTTCCTGACATCCCACTCTTTCATCACTTGATTAACCACCAAATCCGAATCGCCATAGACCATCACGCGACGGATGCCGAGTGCGATGGCCATGCGCAGTCCATAAAGGAGAGCTTCATACTCTGCCTCATTGTTGGAGGAATCAAAGTGTATCTGCAGCACATACTTGAGTTTGTCGCCCTTTGGCGATACTATCACAACGCCAGCGCCGGAGCCATTCAACATCTTGGACCCATCGAAGAACATTGTCCAATGAGCCGAGTAGATGTGGGCCGGTTGCTGTTGTTCTACCCATTCTGCTATGAAGTCAGCCAGAGCTTGAGACTTTATAGCTTTCTTGGCCTCGAACTTGATGTCACAGTACAACATCTCCATTGCCCACTTCACCACTCGGCCCGATGCGTCCCGATTGTGGAGGATTTCCAACAACGGAGCATCAGAAACGACAGACACCGAGTGGTCTTGGAAATAATGAGCCACCTTCTTCGCAGTCATGTATATCCCGTAGATAAGTTTTTGATAGTGGGGATACCTCTGCTTGGAAGGAGTCAGGACTTCGGAGATGTAATACACTGGCCGCTGAACTTTGTATGGTTTGCCTTCTTCTTCTCGTTCGACTGTGAGAACAGTGCTAACGACTTGATTTGTAGCGCGATGTACAGAAGAAGGGGCTCTTTACTGAGCGGAGCAGTAAGAACCGGCTGGGTGGAAAGTAGGACTTTGAGGTCGTCGACTGCAACTTGGGTTTCATCTGTCCACTCGAAAGTATGTGATTTCTTCATGAGTCGGTACAGAGGAAGTGCTTTCTCGCCGAGTCGACTGAT
This sequence comes from Hordeum vulgare subsp. vulgare, assembly GCF_904849725.1. Taxonomy (NCBI): domain Eukaryota; kingdom Viridiplantae; phylum Streptophyta; class Magnoliopsida; order Poales; family Poaceae; genus Hordeum; species Hordeum vulgare. The sequence goes on along the minus strand of NC_058520.1, from coordinate 584,146,966 downwards.
AAACCTGCTCAAAGCCGCTAGGCAACCTGTGAGCCGTTGAACATCGTGTATTCTGACCGGCAGCTCCATTCGGACGATGGTCCCGATCTTTTCGGGGTTGACATCGACCCCTCATTCGGAAATGAAGAAACCGAGTAACTTTCCCCTGGGAACGCCGAATGAACACTTGGCGGGGTTGAGCTTGATATCGTACCTACGAAGGTTGGCGAATGTTTCTGCCAAGTCAGTCAGCAGGTCGGAACCTTTGCGTGACTTGACTACGATATCATCCATATACGCCTCCACATTCCGACCGATCTGGTCGAGGAGGCATTTTTGGATCATGCGCATAAAGGTTGCTCCTGCATTCTTCAAACCAAATGGCATAGTGATGTAGCAGAAGCACCCGAATGGGGTGATGAAGGCGGTTTTTAATTCATCGGGGCCATACAGACGGATCTGATGATAGCCCGAGTAGGCATCAATAAATGACAAACGCTCGCAACCCGCAGTCGAATCGACAATTTGATCGATGCGGGGGAGCGGAAAATGGTCTTTCGGGCAGACCTTATTGACATGCTTGAAGTTGATGCACATTCGGAGCGACTTGTCCTTCTTGGGCACCATGACAACATTGGCGAGCTACTCGGAGTGGTGTACCTCGCGAATGAAGTTGGCTGCCAAAAGCTTGGCCACTTCTTCTCCGATTGCCTTCCTCTTGTGCGCGGCGGACCGTCGCAGGCGTTGTCGGACAGGCCGAGCGGTGGGATCCACATGCAGTCGGTGCTCAGCCAACTCCCTGGGTACACCTGGCATGTCAGAAGGCTTCCATGCGAAGATGTCCCAGTTCTCACGGAGGAATTGGATGAGCTCGGCTTCCTATTTAGGATCGAGGGTGGTGGAGATGTTCGTCGGGGCAGCGATGTCGTCCGTCGGGTGGATGCTGACCTTCTTCGTCTCTCCCGCTGACTGGAATGCGGACTCCGAAGCTGGCTTCTTGGAATGCATCAAGTCAGCGGGGTCGCCATTTTCTTGTACTCGTCAAGCTCGAGGACAACCATCTACTGATCGGCGATTCTTGATCCCTGCCGCAGACACTCCTCGGCCCGCTGTCGAGTGCCTGTGATAGTGATTACACCTTTCGGGCCTCGCATCTTCAGCTTCAGGTACACGTAACATGAGCGGGCCATGAAACGCGCATACGCCGGGCGGCCCAGAATTGCGTGGTAAGCGCTCTGGAAGTCCACCACCTCGAACGTCAGCTTTTCCTTGCGGAAGTTCTTGTCGGAGCCGAAAACGACGTCCAACGCGATCTGGCCGAGTGACTTGGCCTTCCGTCCAGGGACGACTCCGTGGAACTGCATGCTGCTCTCGCTGAGTTTGGACATCGGAATGCCCATCCCCTTGAGAGTGTCAGCGTACATGATGTTCAAACCACTGCCGCCGTCTATGAGGACTTTGCGCAGTCGGACTCCTTCCACCACCGGGTCGACGACCAGAGCCTGCCTCCCTGGGGTGGGCAGGTGTGCTGGATGATCCGACTGGTCAAAGGTGATCGCAGTCTGAGACCATTTGAGGAACGTGGGGTTGGTCGGCGTGGCCATGTTCACCTCCCTGTTCACCAGCTTCAGTCGACTCTTGCTCTCAACATCAGCAAAAATCATCAGTGTTGCATGGACTTGGGGGAACGGATCCTCCTTGTCCTCCTTATCTTGCTCATTGCCCTTTTCACTCGGTTGCCCTTCGCCGAACCCCTGGATCAGGAGGCGACATTGCCGAGTGGTATGCTTCGGATATATGGCGTTGCCCTCTTCATCTATTTTTGTGTGAATCGGACATGGCTGGTCCAGGATGGGGTTGTTGAACTGCTTCTTCTTGGGGGTGAACTGAGCCTTCCCCTTGCCCTTGAACTTGGCATTGGTAACAGCTGCGGCTTCTGCCTGTGGAGTGGACGGAGCTTTCTGCTTCTGCTTCCGAGTGTTATTCCTTTCTCCGTCGGCGACTGTTTTGTGCTTGCCGCTACGGATGCGGTCCTCTTCTTCGCCATTTGCATAGCGTGCCGCTATCTCCATCATCTTGCTCATGGAGATGTCGCTTGTTCGACCGAATTTCAGGTACAGATCCCGGTACCGCACGCCTGCCTTGAAGGCGCAGACTGCTTGGTGTTCTGTGACGTTCTCCACCGTGTGGTAGAGGGTCGTCCAACGTTGAATGAAATCACGCAGGGGCTCATTCTGCTTCTGGACATAGTGCTAGAGCTCCACGAGGCCAGCAGGGCGCTTGCACGTCCGTTCGAAGGTCCTGATGAACACTGGGGCCAGATCTGCCCATCTGTAGATGCTTGAGGGGGCCAGTTGGTTCAGCCACACTCGCGCCGAGCCGTCGAGCATCAGAGGGAGGTGCTTCATGGCGACGTGGTTGTCCCCTCCTCCGATCTGGACTGCCACTCGGTAGTCATCCAGCCACGTTTCTGGCTTGGACTCTACTGTAAACTTGCTGAGCCCCGTCGCCAATCGGAAGCTGGGAGGGATGTCAGCCAAACGGATGGCTCGACTGAAACACTCGGGACCAGATACGATGGTCCTGCTTCCACTCGGATGGTCAATATCGTGACCATCGCGATGGGCTCGGCCCCTGTCGACCCTCCGCTGGGCAATATGCCCTCTCGCGTCGGGCCTTGGATCGTAAGTGTCACCGACTGAACGCCGATCATCATGATGTCGGGGCCCGTAGGGCCCACCCCGTGGAGGGGTGCGTGAACAGCGACGATCTTCGGGGTTCATGGAACGGCTGCCTCCCCTGGGTCGCTCATGAGAACCAGGGCTGTGAACTGACCGATGCGTGTTCGCTTGGACGGAACTATTGTGGATCCTGTTATGCGTCTGGGAGACCGCCGAGTTTTGCTGCTGCGCCGTGTGCAGCAGGGCACGGATTTGCTCGATCCCCCTGCCAGCCTCTGAATCAGTCGGCTGAAGGGAATCAGCTATTTGGCAGCGGCAGCCAAGTTGAGGATGGGTGTGCGGAACAACTCCACGTTGCTCCGCCGAGTGTGCCGACTGGCAGAACGGCGAGGTGGACGACGAGCGCCGGATGTTTCGCCGATCTCGTGCTCGTTCCGGCCAGTTCGGCGGGGACTTTCGTGAGAGTTGTCCATGTGTACTTCTGCTGCAGGCCCGCAACCCAAGTACTCGGAAGGAAACTCAGTCGGAACCGAGTCCGAGCGCTGGGACGGCGGGGCAACCACAACCGACTCTAGGACCGCCACTTGTGAAGACGCATTCTGGCGCGCCTGGGCGTGTTGCACCCAACGCTGGAGCCGCGGACGGCGGGACCGCTTGTTGCGGCGCGTGACGGCGGTGTAGGTCAACACCGGAGCCGACTGCTGGAGAAGAAGAATGCCGTGGGCGCCGGCATGGAAGTGCGTATCTCCGCGACGGGGAAGCGCCTCGACGTCGAGAGGGGCGTCCCGAAGCCATGCCGAATCATCGACGATGAAGGAGAGAGCGCCGAAGAGGATCTCGTGACCCATGCTCGAATCTCCACCGGATGACATGACGAAAAGATGTAGTCGCAAACTTGCCGGAAGTCGCTTAGACGCCTGCCCCATGGTGGGCGCCAACTGTCGTGGGTGTAAGTCTGACAATAGATGTGTAGGGTACGAAAGGATGGGCAGAGCCTTAGCTATGGCGAGGTTGTATGAGTTCAGGCCCCTCTACGGTGGAGGTAATAGCCCTACGTCTCAGTGCTCTGGGAGCTTGTTGTCGAGTGGAATATGGATTACAGTGAATTGCCAAGCCTTGCACCAGTGGGGGAGGGCGGCTTATATAGAGTGCGCTACCCTCCACAACGGTTCGGTGCACAGGGTGGAGTAGTGGCGAATAAATGCCTACGTTACAGGTAACGTATGTCTTAAATGCTAATAAAGGCACATGGAAACGTACGACCGTTTCCCTCCAGGGGGGTTACGATGCACAGAGTGGAATCGAGTCGGTTAGTTTGTTACACTCCGAATGCTCATCTCCGACTGGATGGTGGAGGATTTGTTACCAACTGGATGATGGGAAGTCCATAAGACAGTCGGAACTGACTAAGGGTCTTAGCCCTTATGAAGGGTAGCCCTTGGGTAGGACTTATAGGGCAGGCCTATGACCCTACCCTAGGACTATAACCCCATCAGCCGTGAGCTGGCAGACGACAAAGAGCTGGCTGATGGCAAATAGTACCTTTGGCATCAGCCTGCTCTTCAGTTTCACCAATAAGATACGGAGACTTGCTTCACATTTGGAATTACACAAAAAAGATTTTTCATTTGCCTTCTGGTTTCTGGTAGCTGATGGCAAAGAGGGTCTTTGCCATCAGCCAACAGACGACAAAGAAGCAGCAGATGGCAAATAACTGTTTTCTAGTAGTGATGTAGGAGCCAATATGGACATCTGGGTCCTGCTATTGGTTATTGACCGAAGAGAGTCTCAGGTCATGTCTACATAGTTCTCGAACCCGGAGGGTCTGCACACTTAAGGTTCAGTGACGTTTTGGTATAGTTGAGTTATAGGTGTTGGTAACCGAAAGTTTTCGAAGTCCTGGATGAGATCCCGGATAGTACGAGGAGCTCCGGAATGGTCTGTAGATAAAGTTTGATATATAGGAAGTCCTATTTTGGTCACCGGAAAAGTTTTGGGCTGCTTCGATAGTGTACTCGGAGTGCCGGGAGGGTACCGGGGACCATGGGGAGGGGTGTCATGCCCCGAGGGGCCTCATGTGCCATGGGAGGAGACAAACCAGCCCCTAGTGGGCTGGCCTAAGCCTCCACTAAGGCCCATGAGGTTTGAGAAGGAAAAACCCCAAAGGTGGAAGAGGAGGAAAGGGTTTCCAAGTGGAGAGGAGGAATCCTACTCCTAGTAGGATTGGAGTAGGACACCTCCACCTCCAATTTCGGCCAAACCTTAAGGGTTTGAGGCTGCCTCCTCCCCTCTCTCCCTCCTATATATACTAGAGGAATTAGAGGCAGCCCCAACCCTAATTGCCATGTGCTCCCTCTACTTCTCTCTAGATATATTTCTCCTCTAGTCTAGTTCAGCGGTGCTTAGGCGAAGCCGTGCTGGATTAGTTCACCACCACCACCACCATGCCGCCATGCTGGAGAACTCATCTACCTCTCCGCACCTCTTGCTGGATCAAGAAGGCGGGGATTGTCATCGAGTTGTACGTGTGCTGAACGCGGAGGTGCCGTCCATTCGACACTAGATCGAGATGGATCGTGATAGGATCGCGAGACGGATCGTGATGAGATCGCGCGACGGGCTGCGATTTGGATCGCGAAGATGTTCCACTACATCAACCGCGTTATATATGCTTCCGCTTAGCGATCTACAAGGGTATTGTCACGCCCAAGATGCGACCCTATCCTCAATTTGGCACGAGGGCCTCGTCAGGGATAGAAGCGCATCTCGTCGTGTCGCAAGAATGGATATCGTTACAAGTACATGTACTGAAAAGAAGAGTTATATAAATAGAATTGGCTTACACTCGCCATAAGCTACATCAGAGTCACAACAGTACAGTACATAAACATCATGAAGAAGAGCAAGGTCCGACTATGGACGAAAACAAATGAGAAAAGAAGAACGACGTCCATCCTTGCTATCCCAGGCTGCCGGCCTGGAACCCATCCTAGATCGAAGAAGAAGAAGAAGAAGAAGCAACTCCAAATGAACAATCAATGCGCTCGCGTCAAGTAACCTTTACCTGTACCTGCAACTGGTGTTGTAGTAATCTGTGAGCCACAGGGGACTCAGCAATCTCATATCGAAAGGTATCAAGACTAGCAAATCTTAATGGGTGAGGTATGGTTAAGTGGTGAGGTTGCAGCAGCGGCTAAGTATATATTTGGTGGCTAAACTTACGAGTACAAGAAATAAGAGGGGGAGGATCTACGCATAGCGGACGTGAACTACTGATGATCAAAAGAATGATCCTGAACATCTACCTACGGCAGACATAACCCCACCGGGTCCTCGATCGGAGAAAGAACTCATGAAAGAGACAGTCACGGTTACGCACACAGTTGGCATATTTTAATTAAGTTAACTTCAAGTTATCTAGAACCAGTGTTAAACAAAGTTTCCACGTTGCCACATAACCGCGGGCACAGCTTTCCGAAAAGATTTAACCCTGCAGGGGTGCTCCAACTAGTCCATCACAAATTACCACAAGCCGCATAGAAATCCTCGATCACGACACTCGCGATCTCGTCGGATCCCTTAGTGGAAAACCTCAACTCTGAGATTACCCAAAGCATCACCGGAATCCCGATGCACAAGATATCTCGTCAAAGGTAAAACTAATCCAGCAAGGCCACCCGACGTGTCGACGATCCCGATAGGAGCCGCGTATCTCGTTCTCAGGACACGACGGATAAGCACAGCGTACGGTGGCCTGATAGAAATCTCCCGAGTTGCCCTGGGTTGGCCCCATGAACGACTCTAGTTTTTAGACCAGCACCATCAGCACTGCCCCCCTGTATTATGTAGAATTACTCCTCGGATAGCGCTAACTCCCTATGCATTTCAGTTTAACAGAATTATTATGTTGGGCAAATAGTACCAATGTTGGGCCTTGCGAGACCAGCTTTAGTCTAAAACGAATTATCAAGGGGGCCCCCATAACAACCCCGATCGTGTTAGGAGCGCTCAATTATGGAACATAACACCGGTAGCCGAAACTAAGGGGGCAAAGGTGGAACAAAACACCAGGCTAGAAAGGCCGAGACTTCCACCTTTTACCAAATATGTAGGTGCATTAAATTAAATAGCATTTAATAGGGTGATAGAACAAGGAACCCATGTTTTTCACATGGAAGCAACTGCACCTGCAACTAGCAACGCTAACATAGGGTTAAGAAAGCGGTAACATAGCCAAACAGTGGTTTGCTAGGTCGAACAGATTGAAGGTTTCATGGCATTGTTGAGAGGCTGATATTTAACAGGTGGTAGGCAACGAGACATAATCGATAGAAACGGTAAAACTAGCATGGCAATGATAGTAATGGTATTTGGGGAAATGGTCATCTTGCCTGAGATCCCGCTTGGAAGAAGAATGCCTCCGTGAAGCAGACGAACCGACGTAGTCGAACGGGTCCTCACAATCCGGCACGCTGCGGAAGTCTATCGAGACGAAGCAAACCGGAAACACAAATCAACACACGGAATTCACCACACGGTGCAACAACACAAATGATGCATGAGCAACTGAATACATGCAAGTCACGGCATGGCAAATCACACAAACAAACATTACACATTAAGTGAAGTTCAATATGCCACGAGTTGCATATTGACGAAACTCCACATATGAATTATTTAGTTCACTCCCAGTTATTTACACGGCAATATTAATGTTGTCAAACATGCAATAGGTGAAGCGGAAATTAAACTACCTATCTAGACATTTTAAATGAGGTCGGAAATGACATATAGCATCTCCGAGACGACCTCACATGTTAATTTACAATTCTGTCCAGATCTGAATTAACACATTTAATTAGTTGTTAAACAGAAAACTAAATAGGTTCACGTGATTCTACGCGTCACTACAAGCAATTTACACATAGAGATCATCTCCAGCGTAGCTACGGATCAAAAGTTACAAGCACCGCAAGATATGATGGCATGAATGCAATATGTGTGCAATGATGGCTAGGAGCACTTCAAAACATACAAACAGCAAGAGAAAATGAAACTACATGAGATTCTAAGCAAGTTTCATGTAGGATACGATCAAATCGGAGCTACGGTTCAACAACTACGAGCAAAACAAGAAATCACTACAATCTGCCAAAATCAGCCACATAACATTTTCTACACCACACAACTACGAGCTACACAACTCCAATCTACTCAACCAAGGCATGAAACGCAAGAGGGCAAGAAGCACTACAATGAACAACTAACAACAACTAGCATGGCAGCAAGGAACACTAGGAAAATAAGTCAAAAAATGGCTTCCCACACACTATTTCAGACTTAGTGAAAATAGCAGTTTTTGAAGCTGCAGTTTTCGATCTGAAGGCATATTGACAGCAGCAAAACCTATAGCTACAGGGCTCCAAATGGCATGAAAATTCAAAGCATGATAGAGAATCACAAGGGCTACAACTAACTTTATTGCACCAACCTCAAAAGAGCTACAGATCACAAGATAGAAGCAAAACAAAACAGCAACAAAATGTAACAGATTCCAGACTTAGAAATATTTCAGCACCTCCAAATCAGCACTATTTCTAGCAACTTGAGGGCAATCAAACTACACCTAAACATGCATTTCTATTGCAACCAAATATACCAGGGGCTAGACTAAACACCCATGAACAACTCCCTAGTTGAAAACTTAATAAAACGAAGCACGGAATAAATCCTACGAAATAGACAAGAGGGCAACATAGCAAAATATCACGCGAACTAATTTACTCAAAAGCTAAAACAAATTGCACAGAAAAATCCCATGGATTTTTCTACCCCGAAAACATATAAAATATGTGGGGTTACACAACAAAAATAATGCCACACGTAAATGCGAAATTATAACCTAGACAAGGAAAAATTAAACTAGCGCAATTCCCTACACGCAAAAATACAAATGACTGCTCTAAAATACATAGCAAGAGGGTTCCTAAAACACGGGCATTTCTAATACGACATTCGTGCTATACGGTCTTACGCGAAAATTAAATACGGGCACTATCCTATCTAGACAGCGTGTAAACCTAGGCATACGACACGTCAAACAACGTCAAATAAATATGCAAGTTGTGAAATCGTGTTCTACTCGCAAAACTACCCCAAAACTATATAAAACACGTCGCAAACCGACTAACGGTTTAAAAGTTACGGGGGTTTTACTAAACGTATAATTTCTGGAATTTATTAATTCCTAAAACTACCTAAATATCTAATGGGCCTACAGGGGGCGCAAGATAATTAAAAGGCCCTGGGGGCGAGGGAAAGGAGCTGCTCACCTCGGCCACTTGGGCCGGCCTGAGGTGGAGCTGGCCAGCTGGGCCGAAGGAGGAGCTGCGGTCCACCTCGGCCGCGGGGAGCGAGTTGGGCCGCGAGGTCGAGGAAGCGATGGGCCCAGGGCGCGCAGCTGCTGGTGCTCGTCCCTCCTCATCCCGATCCAGCTCGGGATCGAGAGGAGGCGGCGGCTCATGGCGGCCAGCAGGTGAGGCGGGGCGAGGCTACGGCGAAGGGAGGCGCTGGCGGCGGGGGTAACCGGCGGGATCCACCGGATCTGGCCAAGGGGAATCCCTTCCCGGCAGCGGCGCGTCGAGGCGACGACGGGGCACGGAGATCGCGGGAGCCGGCGGCTGCTGGCCGGCGGCGAAGGCTGGCGGCGGCTGGCGAGCCGCGGCTGCTGCTGCTGCTGCTCCGCGACGGGAGGACGGGGCTGAGGCGGCGAAGGATCGGGCGCAGCGCGCGGGCGCCATGGAGGAGCTCGATGATGGGGAAGAACGAGGGCCGCGGCTGGATGGGCCTCGGGCGGGCCGCGCACGGGCTCGGGCGGGCCCGGCGGTTGGGGGAGGAGAGAGAGGTGGGGAAGGCTAGGGTTTCGAGGGTTGGTGGCGCGGATCCCGAGTCAGAGGGTTGTCTGAAAATAAGCACGGGGGTCTATTTATAGGCCAAGGGGTGCTAGGTTAGCCGGAATTTCGTTCCGGATCCAACCGTGTGGTCGGATTCGAACGATTCCGAACGCGGGAACGGTTACGAGGCCGTGTAGAGTGGATATCCGAAGATGAGAGGGGGAATGGGCGGCGCGGCAACGAATTTTAAAACACCGACAAACGTCCGACGGTAGATCGAAGACGGTGCCGCTAAGGTCGACCGTTCGGGTACCAGACGAACTCCGATCGCGACGAAATTCGATAGGCGGGCTGGCTAAAACTAATTACGACCGCATGCCAAGTTTCATCCTGATCAGAGAAAGTTTAACGCACACTTTTTAAAACAGGGTTTGAGGATGCCGCGGGCGCGTGCGTGTGTGAACGAGCTCAGAACGAACAACGACGAGAACCGACAACTAACAACGGACGAAAGTTTGAAAACTGGCGGCAACGAAACGCCGATGCAATGCTGATGATGCGCATGATGCGATGATGATGCGACAAAAGAAAATAGACACACGACGAAAACGGAAAGAAGGGGGGAATCTTCTGGAACGTCGGTCTCGGGCTGTCACAACTCTCCTACACTACAAGAGGATCTCGCCCCGAGATCCAAGAATGAAAGGGGGAGAGGATGAGAAAGAACAAGAGGTACAAACTTAGTCACTTCTGCGACAAACGAGTGAAACCAACGATCCTTGAAAGTTGCAAAGAGATGAGGAATGATATGGGAGAGAAGCAAGCATTCACAGAAAATTTCAGCAGCACTTCGGTAGGAAAATGGGACAAAAAATTCGATAAGAAGGAAGAAATAGACAATAATCATAATCAAACAACTGAATAGAACAAGGGAACACCATGATCTTGATAGAACAAGATGCTTGACCCAAAGAGCAATAACACAATGCCTCCGGAACAAGAGAATATGAACTAGCTCACATAGAAGAAGAGAATGAAGAAAAGAATGACAAGTATCATCACAATAGAATTGAAGAGCCTCCGGACAGAGAATTGACGTAGTAGTTGGAAAACCAACAACGAAAAAGAACAAGATAGTAGTGGGCTTATGAAAATCATCTCAGCATCCATGAGGTGACAACCAACCACTACAAGAACCAAGGATAGATGAAAGCAAAGATATCGAAAATTCTTACACCAAGAGGGTGCATTGAGAACTAGGATCAATGATAAGCACCCTAATACCAACAATCCATAGGAAAAGCTTTAGGTGAATTCCAAACCATATAGCTCAATGAAGAAATCATGGGTTGAAAATATCTTATTATCATAGAATTGGTGGATTTATTTATCTCATCCTTGAGAGGAAATCTCTTTGAGGTTCCTACACTAACAAGAATGCTATAATACCACCTCAAAGGATAAAGGAAGAACAATTGCACAAAGAAATGCAAGAGAAAGGATACTTGAGGTTCTCCAACAAGAATCTTGAAGAACACTTGATAATGGATTGCAACTTTGATGAACCACCATGAAGGACCTCCGTATACAAATGAATGATGCAACGATATGAAGGTAGAAAAGAATAAGATTATGACCTTGTCAAGATTTAGATGAAGCCTCACAAAGAGATACTTAAAAGAACTTGGAACTCCGGAAAAGAAAGATAGGCACTTGAGAAAAGAATTGATATCATGAGCCACTCCAGAAGAAGAATTGAAATCTCTTGGAAGAAGGAAGGACAAGAATAAGAATTATGTTATGCTCATCCTTCATCAAATTAAATTGATGACAAGCAACGGATTTAGCATACAACTTATTATTCTTGAAAGGAACTTGAAGAGAGAGATAGGTAAGCACCACTTGAAGCATAATTGAAGGAAGCACTGGTAAGAATTTACAATTGAATGGGAAAACAAAGAATTAATGGAGATACATGAGAATGAGGAGATCATGAGCCACCTCAGAGAAAACTTGAACAAGGCGCCGGAATAACTGAGAGACGAACGAAGAGACAACAATTGAGAAGAATTAGAGAACGAAAGCTGAAAGGTGAGAACGAAGAAGTCTTCCGAAATGATGGCCTTCGAAGAAACGAGAAATAAAAATAACTCAGAAATGCACCGGATAGCAAGAAAGGGATACTCATGATCGACAACAATTAAGATTATGGCACCAAGCTGAAATGACGAATCTCCAAGAGAATGAAGCAAAATTGAGAGAAACACTTCTTCGAATTTGCAAGGTGAGAATGATGACGAGAAACAGCACCAAGGATAATGAGACACTCCGGAATAAAGAAGAATGGAAGGTTGAGCCAATATGAGAGTTAATTCAAATAGATCTTGAAGAAGGAATATGACTAAAGAAATTCATACTTACGTCATAGTTGAAAGAGTTAGAGATCTTCGGGAAAGATTACAAGAGTCAGATAAGATCCTGGGAAAACGTGTGGGTTATGGGCCCACTCAAAGAAACCACCGTCGAAATGATTGCTAGAAAGAGGGATATTGCACCGGTACAATGAAAACTTGATGAGGTTGGCGCCTTGAAATAAGTGAAGAATTGAGAACAAGAATTCTGAGATAACTTCAATGCTCCGGATAGAATAGAGAGAAATGACAACAAGAAGATAGACTGATAAAAATTTCCAACATAGGAAATAATTACAAGGATGAAAAGGATATGATGACACGGACAACTGAATTAAATTCACCGGTAAGGATGACAAGATTGAATAAAGATGAACACAAAGCTCCTGAGAATCTTCACAATGAATCACCGGTTACGAAAGGAAGAAGAGATAGTGGAAGCATCACTGAAATGAAGTGCAGTTGGATGAAATCCAATCACTGAAGAAAAAGGGCGGGAGGGCGGGGAAAAACAAAGACAACTTGGGACAGATGAGATGAACTCCGGAATAAGAATAGAAAGATTGACGTTGCAAAATTGGAGAGGATTGCATTCCTGAAGAGAAGCACACCAATTGAAAAAGAATTGATATCATGACTCCGGTAGACAAGAATTGACATAACAATATGATTTGAGCAAAAGGATTAGTACTCTCATAAAAATATGAGAACACCACTTAGGAAAGATCTGAAATCACCACTTGACATCGAAGCAACACAAATTTGTTGGAAGATCGTCCTATAAGTAACTGATGGGGTTATAGTCCTAGGATAGGGTCATAGGCCTGCCCTATAGGTCCTACCCAAGGACTACCCTTCATAGAGGACGAGGCCCTTGGACAGTTTCGACTGAACTAAGGACTCCCCCATCATCCAGTCGGTGACGAGCACTCGGAGCATATTTAACGTACCGACTGGATTCCACTCTGTACATCGTAACCTCCTAGGAGGGCAACGGTCATACGTTTTCATACACCATTATTAGCATTTAAGGCTTACGTTACCTGTAACGTAGGCATTTATTCACCACTATTCCACCCCTGTCCACCGGGCCATTATGAAGGGCAGCGCACTCTATATAAGCCACCCTTCCCCACTGGTGTGGGGGTTGGCTTTTACTGTAATCCTATATTCCACTCGACACTAAGCTCCCAAGAGCACTGAGACTGTGACAGCCCGATGCCGACGTTCCAGAAGTTTCCCCTTCTATTCCGTTTTCGTCCTGTGTTTGTTTTTATTTGTCGCATCATCATCGCATCATGCGCATCATGTGCATTGCACCGCCATCTCGTTGCCGCCAGTTTTCAAAACTTGCATCCATTATTAGTTGCCGGTTCTCGTCGTTGTCCGTTCTGAGCCCGACCACACTCGCACGCGCCCGCGGCAACGTTTAAACCCTGTTTTAAAATTGTGTTGAAAACTTTCTCTGATCGGGTTGAGAATTGACGTGCGGTCTTTATTAGTTATAGCTAGGCCGCCTGTCGAATTTCGTCGCGATCGGAGTCCGTCTGGTACCCGAACGGTTGACCGTAGCGGCACCGTATTCGGTCTACTGTCGGACGTTTGTCGGTGTTTTAAAACACGTGTCACGGACGCACCCCTCCCCTCTCATCTTAGCCAATGCCACTCTACACACCTAACCCTAACCCGCCTCTCCGATCGGAGTGCATGATCGCGACCAGAGGGTCGAAAAACCCCCAGATACCCTGCACCCTAGTCCCCTTTCCCTATTTAAGCACCTCTCCCTTCCTATTTTGAGCCAAACCCTATTCCAGCCTCGAAAACCGCGCCCAACTACCCAGCCGCCGCACCTCTCTCTCTCCTCCCCTCAGCCACTAGCCGCCGCGGGCCCACCCAGGCCCATCTGGAGCCCGCCCGGGCCCGAACCGAGCCACCGCCGGCGCGCTGCATCGCCCTAGCCGAGGTGTGTCCCGAGCGCTGCTGCGCCTCCTGCCCGCAGCGCCCTGCCGGCCTCGTCCCCGTCCGCCCCCGCCACCTGCCCTGTGCCTCGCCGCCTCCGGCCGCCGGTCGCTGGTGAGCCCGAGCCGGCCGCTCCCGCCGACCGAAGCTGCTGCGACCGATGCCCTCCGGTGCTCCCTCGCCCTCGCCGGAGCTCTCCACCAACCCCGCCACATCGTCGTGCCAATCGCCGCCCACGCACATCTGGCCTCCCGCGACCCCGCCGCCCTGCAGCCCCAGTTCCTCGGCCTCCCCTACCGGCGCCTCGCCGCTGCCGCCGCCACGGGATCTCGCACGGGAGAACGAGGAGATCCCTCCCATGTCGCTCGAGCGCAGCCACCGCTCGGCTTCCGCCCCGCGTGGGCCTGCCCCTCCGCCCTGGCCCAGCTCTACCAAGCCGCCACCGACTGGTTCCCTCGGCCCAGCGACCAGGCCTCGGCCCAGCTCCAGCGCCCAGGCCAGATCCGGCCCAAGGTGAGCAGCTCCAGCACCGGCTGTCTGCTTTTCTTCTACGCCTAGGCGAAGTGTAGCTAAGCTGCGCCCCTGCCCCTATAGCCCATCAGTAAATAGATTAGGCCCTGTAGTTATTTTTTCTAGGTATTTTAGGAATTAATAAATTCTAGTAAATAGTCGATATTTAAAACGTGTGTATCTTTTCAACCGTACACCCGTTCGCGATGAGTTGTATATGTTTTTCGTGTAGAATTTCGTGTAGAATACGATTGTCAAACTTGCATAATTATTTGAGGTCGTTTAGCGTGCCGTATGCCTAGAAACACGTGCTGTCCTATTATGTTTCCGACCCTCATAATTTCTCAAGCGTGTCCGAACTGCCCGTACACCGTAGATTAAATGTCCACGTTTTAGGAATCATTTTTGCATGTATCATAGAGCGGTCACTTGTATTTTTACGTGTAAGGATTTGCCGGTAATTTATTTTCCCGCGTATAGGTTATATTTCTCGCATTTATGTGCGGCATTATTTTGTGTTGCAAACCCCATATATTTTATATGTTTCCGGGGTAGAAAAATCCCATGGATTTTTCTGTGCAATTAGTTTTAGCATTAGAGCAAGTTAGTTCGCGAGATATTTTGCTAAGATGCCCTTTTGTTTAATTCGTAGGATTTACTCCGTGGCTCGTTTGAATTAGTTGTCAACTAGGGAGTTCTTCTTAGATGTTTTGTTTAGCCCCTGGTATTTTTAGTTGTAATAGAAATGCATGTTTAGGTGTTGTTTGCTTGCTCTCAAGTTGCTAGAAATAGTGCTGTTTTGGAGGAGCTGATATATTTCTAAGTCTGGAATTCTGTTATATTTTGTTGCTGTCTTGTCTTGCTTGCATCTTGTGATCTGTAGCTCTTTTGAGGTTGGTCCAATGGAGTTAGTTGTACCCCTTGTGTTTCTCTAGCATGCTGTAATTTTTCATGCCATTTGGAGACCTGTAGCTTAGGATTTTGCTGCTGTCAATATTGCTTCAGATCGAAAACTGCACTTTCATGAGGTGTAATTTTCACTAAGTCTGAAATGGTGTGTGAGATGCCATTTTGTGTCTTCTTTTCCTAGTGCTCCTTGCTGCCATGCTAGTTGTTGTTAGTTGTTTGTAGTAGTGCTTCTTGCCCTCTTCCGTGCCATGCCTTGCTTGAGTTTATCGGAGTTGTGTAGCCCGTAGTTGTGGGGTGTAGAAAATGCTATGTGGCTGATTTTGGCAGATTGTAGTGATATCTTGTTTTGCTCGTAGTTTTTGAACCGTAGCTCCGATTTGATCGCGACCTACATGAAACGTGCGTAGAATCTCGTGTAGTTTCATTTTCTCTTGCTGTTTGTATGTTTAGAAGTGCTCGTGACCGCCGTTGCACACATATTGCATTCATGCCATCATATCTTGCGGTGCTTGTAACTTTTGATCCGTAGCTCCGTTGGAGATGTTCTTTATGTCTAGATTGCTTGTCTTGACGCGTAGAATCACGTGAACCTATTTGTTTTTCTGTTTAACAACTAATTAAATGCATTAGTTCAGATCTGGACAGAATTGTAAATTAACATGTGAGGTCGTCTCGGAGATGCTATATGTCATTTCCGACCTCATTTAAAATGCCTAGATAGGTAGATTAATTACGCTTCACCTCTTTCCATGTTTAATCACATTTAATATTGCCGTGTAAATAACCGGGAGTGAACTCAATAATTCATATGTGGAGTTTCGTCAATATGCAACTCGTTGCATATTGAACTTCACTTAATGTGTAGTTTTGATTGTGTGAATTGTCATGCCGTGCCTTGCATGTTTTCAGCTGCTCATGCATCATTTGTGTTGTTGCATCGTGTGGTGAATTTCGTGTGTTGATGCTTGTTTCCGGTTTTCCCCGTCTCGATAGAGTTCCGCAAGCGTGTCGGATTGTGAGGACCCGTTCGACTACGTCAGTTCGTCTGCTTCACGGAGGTATTCTTCTTCCAAGCGGGATCTCAGGCAAGATGATCATTTCCCCAGATACCATTACTATCATTGCCATGCTAGTTTATCATTTCTGTCGTTATGTCTCGTTGCCTACCACATGTTAAATTCAGCCTCTCAACAATGCCATGATAACCTTCAACCTGTTCAATCTAGCAAACCACTGATTGGCTATGTTACCGCTTGCTTAACCCTGTGTTAGCGTTGCTAGTTGCAGGTGCAGTTGCTTCCATGTGACAACATGGGTTCCTTGTCTTATCACCATATTACTTGCTATTAAATTTAATGCACCTATATACTTGGTAAAAGGTGGAAGGCTCGACCTTTCTAGCCTGGTGTTTTGTTCCACCTTTGCTACCGGTGTTATGTTCCATAAACGAGCACTCCTAACACGATCGGGGTTGTTATCGGGACCCCCTTGATAATTCGTTTGAGATTAAAGCTGGTCTGGCAAGGCCCAACTTTGGTACTACATTTGCCTAATAACTAATGAACTGCATAGGGAGTAATTAACCCGAGGAAATTTAATCAACCCCCGGGCCAGTGCTCCTCATGAGTGTTGGTCCAAATTGGCAGACTACGGGGCCACCGCGGGGCAACCCGAGGTTTGGTATCTCCTAGTGGACCCATCCGTCGTGTCCTGAGAATGAGGTACGCGACTCCTATCGGGATCGTCGACACTTCGGGCGGCCTTGCTGGATTAGTTTTACCTTTGACGGAATATCTTGTGCATCGGGATTCCGGTGATGCTTTGGGTAATCTCAGAGTTGAGGTTTTCCACTAGGGAATCCGACGAGATCGCGAGCTTCGTGATTGAGGATTTCTATGCGGCTTGTGGTAATTTGTGATGGACTAGTTGGAGCACCCCTGCAGGGTTAAATCTTTCGGAAAGCCGTGCCCGCGGTTATGTGGCAACGTGGAAACTTTGTTTAACACTGGTTCTAGATAACTTGAAGTTAAATTAATTAAAACTTGCCAACTGTGTGCATAACCGTGACTGTCTCTTTCGTGAGTTCCTTCTCCGATCAAGGACACGGTGGCGTTATGTCTGACGCAGGTAGCTGTTCAGGACCATTCATTTGATCATCAGTAGTTCACGTTCGTTATGCGTAGATCTTCCCCCTCTTATTCTTGTACTCGTAAGTTTAGCCACCAAATATATGCTTAGCCGCTGCTGCAACCTCAACACTTAATCATACCTCACCCATTAAGCTTTGCTAGTCTTGATACCTTTGGAAATGAGATTGCTGAGTCCCCTGTGGCTCACAGATTACTACAACACCAGTTGCAGGTGCAGGTAAAGGTTACTTGACGCGCGCGCGTTGATTGTTCATTTGGAGTTGCCTCTTCTTCTTCTTCTTCATCGATCTAGGATGGGTTCCAGGCCGGCAGCCTCGGATAGCAAGGATGGACGTCATTCTTCTTTTGTCGTTTGTTTTCGTCCGTAGTCGGACCCTGCTCTTACTCTTGATGACTATGTAATGTACTGATGTGACTCTGATGTAGCTTGTGGAGAGTGTAAGCCAATTCTATATATATCTCATCTTTTCAGTACATGTACTTGTAACGATATCCATTCTTGCGACACGACGAGATGCGCTTCTATCCCTGACGAGGCTGTCGTGCCAAATTGAGGATAGGGTCGCATCTTGGGCGTGACAGAGACGTAGGGCTTTTACCTCCACCGTAGAGGGGCCTGAACTGAAACATCCTCGCCGTAGCTAAGCCTCTGCCCATCCTTTCATACCCTACACTTCTACTGTCAGACTTATACCCACGACAGTAACTACTTGAATTCCCACCTAAGAATTCCCGAAATATCTGGTCATGCAATCTGGTACACGGATACAAGGAGTAATATCACAGAACTCCTATACCAACCCGTCACCTGTATCACATCCGTCAACACACAACCAGAATCTCGGACCTTCATCTACAACAGACCCTCATGATCACAACGATACAAAGTATGGCAGTACTCCCGAACAATCTGCACCAGTACTGGGGACATCAGGGTTATCTCGCCACTACTAGTATTGAAGAAATTACGAACATCTTTCGTTCTGAGATACTAACAAATCTGAATGATAACGATGTGCTCAAGAATCCCCTGGAGTTCAACTCCCCTGAAACTCAAAGCAGATAGGAGGCACCAAGACAGAACTCCGTCACATCGGCATCATATAGATTCCAAGAATATCCGCGTGATCCTAAATTTTTTTTGAGTGGGAAGAGGAGTAGAATAAATTATTACGTCAAGATTCCTCACCAGAGCATAGAAGAGGAGAAAAAAGAATCCTACTCTCCGATATATAACTAGACTCAAAGCAGTTTTTCACTAGACTCGACTCAGCCAAGTTCGATCAATCAAGGGGGCTCCTAGGTCGGTACTGCTCTGATACCAACTTGTCACGTCCAAGATGCGACCCTATCCTCAATTTGGCACGAGGGCCTCGTCAGGGATAGAAGCACATCTCGTCGTGTCACAAGAATGGATATCATTACAAGTACATGTACTGGAAAGAAGAGTTATATAAATAGAATTGGCTTACTCTCGCCACAAGCTACATCAGAGTCACAGCAGTACAGTACATAAACATCATGAAGAAGAGCAGGGTCCGACTACGGACCATAAAAAACGAGAAAATAAGAACGACGTCCATCCTTGCTATCCCAGGCTGCCGGCCTGGAACCCATCCTAGATCGATGAAGAAGAAGAAGAAGAAGCAACTCCAAATGAACAATCAACGCGCTCGCGTCAAGTAACCTGTACCTGTACCTGCAACTGGTGTTGTAGTAATCTGTGAGCCACAGGGAACTCAGCAATCTCATATCCAAATGTATCAAGACTAGCAAAGCTTAATGGGTGAGGTATGGTTAAGTGGTGAGGTTGCAGCAGCGGCTAAGCATATATTTGGTGGCTAAACTTACGAGTACAAGATATAAGAGGGGGAGGATCTACGCCTAGCGGACGTGAACTACTGATGATCAAAAGAATGATCCTGAACACCTACCTACGGCAGACATAACCCCATCGTGTCCTCGATCGGAGAAAGAACTCATGAAAGAGACAGTCACGGTTACGCACACAGTTGGCATATTTTAATTAAGATAACTTCAAGTTATCAAGAACCAGTGTGAAACAAAGTTTCCACGTTGCCACATAACCGCGGGCATGGCTTTCTGAAAAGATTTAACCCTGCAGGGGTGCTCCAACTAGTCCATCACAAATTACCACAAGCCGCACAGAAATCCTCGATCACGACACTCGCGATCTCGTCGGATCCCTTAGTGGAAAACCTCAACTCTGAGATTACCCAAAGCATCACCGGAATCCCGATGCACAAGATATCTCGTCAAAGGTAAAACTAATCCAGCAAGGCCACCCGACGTGTCGACGATCCCGATAGGAGCCGCGCATCTCGTTCTTAGGACACGACGGATAAGCACATCATACGGTGGCCTGATAGAAATCTCCTGAGTTGCCCCGGGTTGGCCCCACAAACGGCTTTAGTTTTTGGACCAGCACCATCAGCATTGCCCCCCTGTATTATTTAGAATTACTCCTCGGGTAGCGCTAACTCCCTATGCATTTCAGTTTAACAGAATTATTATGTTGGGAAAATAGTACCAATGTTGGGCCTTGCCAAACCAGCTTTAGTCTAAAACGAATTATCAAGGGGGTCCCCATAACAACCCCGATCGTGTTAGGAGCGCTCAATTATGGAACATAACACCGGTAGCCGAAACTAAGGGGGCAAAGGTGGAACAAAACCCCAGGCTAGAAAGGCCGAGCCTTCCACCTTTTACCAAGTATATAAGTGCATTAAATTTAATAGGGTGATAGAACAAGGAACCCATGTTTTCACATGGAAGCAACTGTACCTACAACTAGAACGCTAACACAGGGTTAAGCAAGCGGTAACATAGCCAAACAGTGGTTTGCTAGGTCGAACAGATTGAAGGTTTCATGGCATTGTTGAGAGGCTGATATTTAACAGGTGGTAGGCAACGAGACATAATCGATAGAAACGGTAAAACTAGCATGTCAATGATAGTAATGGTATCTGGGGAAATGGTCATCTTGCCTGAGATCCCGCTTGGAACAAGAATGACTCCGTGAAGCAGACGAACCGGCGTAGTCGAACGGGTCCTCACAATCCGGCACGTTGCGAAATTCTATGGAGACGAAGCAAACCGAAAACACAAATCAACACACGGAATTTACCACACGGTGCAACAACACAAATGATGCATGAGCAGCTGAATACATGCAAGTCACGGCATGGCAAATCACACAAACAAACACTACACATTAAGTGAAGTTCAATATGCAAGGAGTTGCATATTGACGAAACTCCACATATGAATTATTTAGTTCACTCCCGGTTATTTACACGGCAATATTAATGTTCTCAAACATGAAAGAGGTGAAGCGGAAATTAAACTACCTATCTAGACATTTTAAATGAGGTCGGAAATGATATATAGCATCTCCGAGACGACCTCACATGTTAATTTACAATTCTGTCCAGATCTGAATTAACACATTTAATTAGTTGTTAAACAGCAAAACAAATAGGTTCACATGATTCTACGCGTCACTACAAGCAATTTACACATAGAGATCATCTCCAACGGAGCTACGAATCAAAAGTTACAAGCACCGCAAGATATGATGGCATGAATGCAATATGTGTGCAACGACGGCTACGAGCACTTCAAAACATACAAACAGCAAGAGAAAATGAAACTACACGAGATTCTAAGCAAGTTTCATGTAGGACACGATCAAATCGGAGCTACGGTTCAACAACTACGAGCGAAACAAGAAATCACTACAATCTGCCAAAATCAGCCACATCGCATTTTCTACACCCCACAACTACGAGCTACACAACTCCAATCTACTCAACCAAGGCATGACACGCAAGAGGGCAAGAAGCACTACAACAAACAACTAACAACAACTAGCATGGAAGCAAGGAACACTAGGAAAAGAAGTCTCAAAATGGCTTCCCACACACTATTTCAGACTTGGTGAAAATAGCAGTTTTTGAAGCTGCAGTTTTCGATCTGAAGGCATATTGACAGCAGAAAAACCTATATCTACAGGGCTTCAAATGGCATGAAAATGCATAGAATGCTAGAGAATCACATGGGCTACAACTAACTCCATTGCACCAACCTCAAAAGAGCTACAGATCACAAGATAGAAGCAAAACAAAACAGCAACAAAATGTAACAGATTCCAGACTTAGAAATATTTCAGCACCTCCAAATCAGCACTATTTCTAGCAACTTGAGGGCAATCAAACCACACCTAAAAATGCATTTCTATTGCAACCAAAAATACCAGGGGCTAGACTAAACACCCAAGAACAACTCCCTAGTTGAAAACTTAATCAAACGAAGCACGGAATAAATCCTACGAAATAGACAAGAGGGCAACATAGCAAAATATCGCGCGAACTAATGTACTCAAAAGCTAAAACCAATTGCACAGAAAAATCTCATGGATTTTTTTACCCCGAAAACATATAAAATATGTGGGGTTGCGCAACAAAAATAATGCCACACGTAAATGCGAAATAATAACCTAGACACGGAAAAATTAAACTAGCGCAATTCCCTACATGCAAAAATACAAATGACTTCTCTAAAATACATAGCAAGAGGGTTCCTAAAACATGGGCATTTCTAATACGGCATTCGGGCTATACGGTCTTACTCGAAAATCAAATACGGGCACTATCCTATCTAGACGGCGCGTAAACCTAGGCATACGACACGTCAAACAACATCAAATAAATATGCAAGTTCTGAAATCGTGTTCTACTCGCAAAACTACCCCAAAACTATATAAAACACGTCGCAAACCGACTAACGGTTTAAAAGTTACGGGGGTGTTACTAAACGTCTAATTTCTGGAATTTATTAATTCCTAAAACTACCTAAATATCTAATGGGCCTACAGGGGGCGCAAGATAATTAAAAGGCGCTGGGGGCAAGGGAAAGGAGCTGCTCACCTCGGCCACTTGGGCCGGCCTGAGGTGGAGCTGGCCAGCTGTGCCGAAGGAGGAGCTGCGGTCCACCTGGGCCGCGGGGAGCGAGTTGGGCCGCGAGGCCGAGGGGGCGATGGGCCCAGGGCGCGCAGCGGCTGGCGCTCGTCCCTCCTCATCCCGATCCAGCTCGGGATCGAGAGGAGGCGGCGGCTCACGGCGGCCAGCAGGCGAGGCGGGGCGAGGCTCCGGCGAAGGGAGGCGTTGGCGGCGGGGGTAACCGGCGGGATCCACCGGATCTGGCCAAGGGGAATCCCTTCCCGGCGGCGGCGCGTCGAGGCGACGACGGGGCAGGGAGATCGCGAGAGCCGGCGGTGTGCTCGGGGCCGGCGGCTACTGGCCGGCGGCGGACGGCGAGCTGCGGCTGCTGCTGCTGCTGCTCCGCGACGGGAGGCCGGGGCTGAGGCGGCGAAGGATCGGGCGTAGTGCATGGGTGCCATGGAGGAGCTCGGTGATGGGGAAGAACGGGGGCGGCGGCCGGATGGGCCTCGGGCGGGCCGCGCGCGGGCTCGGTCGGGCCCGGCGGCTGGGGTAGGAGAGAGAGGTGGGGAAGGCTAGGGTTTCGGGGGTTGGTGGCACGGATCCCGAGGCATAGGAGGGGGTTGTCTGAAAATAAGCACGGGGGTTCTATTTATAGGCCAAGGGGGGCTAGGTTAGCCGGAATTTCATTCCGGATCCAACCGTGCGGTCGGATTCAGACGATTCCGAACGTGGGAACGGTTACGAGGCCGTGTAGAGTGGATATCCGGAGACGAGAGGGAGAACGGGCGGCGCGGCAAAGAATTTTAAAACACCGACAAACGTCTGACGGTAGACCGAAGACGGTGCCGCTAAGGTCGACCGTTCGGGTACCAGACGAACTCCGATCGCGACGAAATTCGACAGGCGAGCTGGCTAAAACTAATTACGACCGCATGCCAAGTTTCACCCCGATCAGAGAAAGTTTAACGCACACTTTTTAAAACAGGGTTTGACGATGCCGCGGGCGTGTGCGTGTGTGAACGGGCTCAGAACGAACAACGACGAGAACCGGCAACTAACAGCGGATGCAAGTTTGAAAACTGGCGGCAATGAAATGTCGATGCAATGCTGATGATGCGCATGATGCGATGATGATGCGACAAAAGAAAATAGACACACAACGAAAACGGAAAGAAGGGGGGGAATCTTCTGAAACGTCGGTCTCGGGCTGTCACCGGTATGTAGATTCACTTTTCCCTCTCGTAGATGATCATCACCATGGATAGGTATTGCGTGTGCGTAGGAAAATTTTGTTTCCCATGCAATGTTCTCCAACACATCTAACGGTAGCCGCATACTTTTTGACAACAACTCAAACCAATCTCACGAGATTTGATCAAAAGGGTGGATTCATTTAAGTTCGAAGATAATTTACATTAAAAGGTCGATATTTCGAACATTTAACTAGAAAACATAAACCTTACACCGGACGGCCACCTCGCACGCGTGGTTGCCTTGTGCTGCCGCACCGTCGTCTCCATCTGTGTCGTTGTCGCCGTCGCCTTCGTCCCTCCAGCGGTGGAACGGCGTCAGAGGGTCAAGATAGCCTCATTCAGCGGTTACCTTCCGCTCATGGAGGAGCCGCTCCGCCCCTTGCTGCGCCGTGCAGAGTACCGCCGCGGCCACAGACGACGTGGCCTTCGGAGTCCTGGCGGCGGCCTTGCCACGACCGACGTTGGTGGAGCTGTCGCTAAGGGGCCACTCCTCACCGATATTGGGGAGCACGCCATCAAGGCAATGTTGACGCCTGGCGGCCGTCTCCGTGGTGGTCACGGAGCGGTCGAACACCCACACGGTAGTGAGGTCCAGGTCATTGTGAACCCATTGGCACCACATCCGTCTTGGCGAACATGGAGTGGAGACTGGCATTACGTCAGTCTTACCTCACCTATTGTCGCGCCACGTGCTCGGCCTCGGACGTCACGACCCAAAAGTTGAGGCATGCTGCGGAAACAGACAACAGTGCCAGATATTGACACGTTGACGGAGGCTGGGCTTGCGTTGGTTTCTCCCTTGAAGAGGAAAGGGTGGTGCAGCACAGGAGCAATAAGTATTTTCCTCAATTTGAGAACCAAGGTATCAATCCAGTAGGAGAATCTCGTCAAGTCTAGAGTACCAGCGCAAACACAAACGAGCTTGCACCCAATGCTATAAAGGGGTTGTCAATCCCTTCAAGATTGATTGCAAAGTGAGATCTGAAGGCGAAAAGTGCAACGAAGTAAAAGAGTAAGACTGAAAATATGGTTTGGAGAAGACCCGGGGGCCATAGTGTTCACTAGAGGCTTCTCTCAAAATAGCAAATATTACGGTGGGTGAACAAATTACTGTCGAGAAATTGATAGAACTATTACTCCACACATCGACCGCTCTCCAGTATGCATCTAGTGTATTGAGTTCATGACGAACAGAGTAATGCCTTAAGAAAGATGACATGATGTAGAGGGATAAACTCAAACCAATGATGAAAACCCCATCTTTTTACCCTTAATGGCAACAACACGATGCGTGCCTCGCTAGCCCTTCTGTCACCGGGTGAGGTCACCGCACGATATGAACCCAAAACCAAGCACTTCTCCCATTGCAAGAATCATAGATCAAGTTGGCCAAACAAGACCCACAACTCGAAGAGAATTACAAGGATATGAAATAATGCATAAGAGAGATCAGAAGAAACTCAAATAAGATTCATATATAATCTGATCATAAATCCACAATTCATCGGATCTTGACAAACACACCGCAAAAGAAGATTACATCGGATATATCTCCATGAAGATCATGGAGAACTTTGTATTGAAGATCCAAGAGAGAGAAGAAGCCATCTAGCTACTAGCTATGGACCCGGAGGTCTATGGTGAACTACTCACGCATCATCGGAGAGGTCATGGTGTTGATGAAGAAGCCCTCCGTATCCGAATCCCCCCTCCGTCAGGGCACCAGAACGTGCCCCAGATGGGATCTTGCGGAGACAGAAGCTTGCGCCGGCGGAAAAGTACTTCCGATGATCTCCCTATTTTTTCTGGAATTTTTGGGAATCTATAGGCGGAAGACCTAGGGCAGAGGAGGCCCAGGGAGCCCACAAGCCTAGGAGGCGCGGCCCCCTGGCCGCGGCTAGGGGGCTTGTGGGGTCCCTGGTGGCCCCCTGCCCTCTTTCTCAGGCTCCCCGATCTTCTTCTGTTTCGGAAAAAAATCTTTTTGGATGTTTCGTTCCGTTTGTACTCCATTTAAAATCCTCCTCTAAAAAGGGTCAAAAACACGGAAAAACAGGAACTAGCACTTGGCACTGAGTTAATAAGTTAGTCCCAAAAAAGATATAAAAGGCATACAAAACATCCAAAGTTTGACAAGATAATAGCATGAAACCATCAAAAATTATAGATACGTTGGAGACGTATCAACCATCCCCAAGCTTAACTCCTGCTCGTCCTCGAGTAGGGAAGTGATAAAGACTGAATTTTTGATGTGGAATGCTACCTAGCATAGTTTTCCTTTGTAATTTATTTCATGCGACATGAATCTTCGGATCCATAAGATGCGAAACAATAGTTTTCTATTGACATGAAAACAATAATACTTCAAGCAAACCAGCAAGGCAATCATGAACTTTCAAAATAACAAGGCCAAGGAAAGTTATCCCTACAAAATCATATAGTCTGGCTATGCTCCATCATCCTCACACAACTAATGTAAATCATGCACAACCCCGGTATTGGCCAAGTAATTGTTTTTGCACTCTTACTTTCTCAAACTTTTTATAACTATCACGCAATACATGAGCGTGAGCCATGGATATAGCACTATAGGTGGAATAGAGTGTGGTGGTGGTTGTGAGACAAAAAGGAGGAGATGGTCACATTGACTCGGCGTATCAAAGGGCTATGGAGATGCCCATTAATAGATATCAATGTGAATGAGTAGGGATTGCCATACAAAGGATGCACTAGAGCTATAAGTATGTTAAAGCTCAAAAGGAGAACTAGTGGGTGTGCATCCAACTTGCTTGCTCACGAAGACCTAGGGCAATTTTGAGGAAGCCCATCATTGGAATATACAAGCCAAGTTATATAATAAAGATTAACACTAGTATATGGTGGTGACAAAACGAGAGGCTCTCAATCATGAAGAACATGGTGCTATTATGAAGCACAAGTGTGGAAAAAGATAGTAGCATTGTCCCTTCTCTCTTTTTTTTTTTATTTGGGCGCTTGGGCCTCTTTTTTTATTTTATTTCCTCAGATGGGACAATGCTCTAATAATGATGATCATCACACTTTTATTTACTCACAGCTCAAAGCTCAAAACGATGATGACTCTACAGGAAATGCCTCCGGCAGTGTACCGGGATGTGCAACGGTCTAGCTTGCCGTATGATGTTGAAACATCTCGCTAGCTATCTTACGATGATGCAATGGAAATATGAGAGTGACGGCACAAGTCATTAGACGGAACGGTGGGAGTTGCATGGCAATATATCTCGGAATGGCTATGAAAATGCCATAGTAGGTAGGTATAGTGGCTGTTTTGAGGAAGGCATATGGTGGGTTTGTGTACCAGCGAAAGTTGCGCGGTACTAGAGAGGCTAGCAATGGTGGAAGGTGAAGGTGCATCTATACCATGGACTCACATTAGTCATGAAGAACTCACATACTTGTTGCAAAAGTTTTTATTAGTAATTGAAACAAAGTGCTAAACGCATACTCCTAGGGGAAGGGTTGGTAGGTGTTAACCATCGCGCGATCCCGACCTCAACACAAAGGATGACAATCAATAGATCAATTATGCTCCGACTTCCTAACATAGCGGTTCACCATACGTGCATGCTACGGGAATCACTAACTTCAACACAAGTATTTCTAGATTCACAACACCCTACTAACATAACTCTTAATATTACCAAATCCACGTCTCAAAACTAATTGAGAGGAATCAAGACTTCTCTTTCTACTCAATGCACATGAAGATGGAGGTTTTTGTATCCTCTTTGGGTACCTATCACCTTTTGGACTACTTTCATAGCACAAGCCAACTACCAAGTCACGCACCGCCGTGCTCTAAAAGATCTAAGTGAAGCACATAGAGCAAAATTATCTAGCTCAAAAGATATAAGTGAAGCACGATGAGCATTCTAGCAAAATCATGATGAGTGCATGTCTCTCTCAAAAGGTGTGCAGCAAGGATGATTGTGACACAACAAAAACAAAAGACTCCTAAGATACAAGACGCTCCAAGCAAAACACATATCATGTGGTGAACAAAAATATAGCTCCAAGTAATGTTACCGATGGATTGAAGACGGAAGAGGGGATGCCTTCCCGGGGCATCCCCAAGCTTAGGCTTTTTGGTGTCCTTGCATTTGGCTTGTGATGCCTT
Source organism: Hordeum vulgare subsp. vulgare (assembly GCF_904849725.1). Taxonomy (NCBI): domain Eukaryota; kingdom Viridiplantae; phylum Streptophyta; class Magnoliopsida; order Poales; family Poaceae; genus Hordeum; species Hordeum vulgare. The sequence continues at coordinate 584,119,101 of NC_058520.1, read as the reverse complement.
GGGCATCCCCAATCTCGAGCTCTTTCCACTCCTTATCTCTTTGTCCATGAGAACATCACCCAAAACTTGAAAACTTCACAACACAAAACTTAAACATAAACTCGTGATAACATTAGCACAAGAGAACAAGCTACCACCTCTTTAGGTACTGTAGCAATCTTGATTTCTATTTATATTGGTGTTGGGCTACTATATTATCACTTTTCCATGGCTAGTACCCCCCGATACTATCCATAGTTTCATCAAAACAAGCAACCAACTCAACAAAACAGAATCTCTCAAGAACATAACAGTCTGTAGCAATCTGTATACTTTGTATACTTATGGTACCTCAACAATCCTGAAAACTTACAACTTCCTGGGCAAAAGTCATATCAACTAGCAGCAAAGAGAATCAACTTAAAATCTCTTTCTGAATAAAACTGAAAAATCATCTCGTAAGCGAAAAGTTTCAGTCTTTTTCCAGCAGGATCAAACAATCATCACCAAGACTAGTCATAAAGGTTTTGCTTGGCTCAAACACAAAAATAAACACAAAAGACAAAATCATAACAGAATTATGATGGTGTGGACGCAACAAAACAGAAAGAAAAAGAAATAAATTCATTGGGTTGCCTCCCAACAAGCGCTATTGTTTAACGCCCTTAGCTAGGCATAAGGCGATATAATCACGTATCGTCGTGTTTGGTGCTCAAACCATAAGTGGCCAACATCATGGGTTCATTTCTTTCTAGGAAAGTGCTCCATGCCCTTCTTTAAAGGTAATTGAAATCTAATATTCCCTTCCTTCATATCGATGATAGCACCGATAGTCCTTAGGAAAGGTCTACCAAGAATAATAGAGCATGTAGGATTGCAATCAATGTCAAGCACAATGAAATCCACGGGTACATAGTTCCTATTTGCAATAATAATAACATCATTGATCCTTCCAATGGGTTTCTTGACAGTAGAATCCGCAAGATGCAAATTAAGAGAACACTCTTCAATTTCATTAAAACACAGAACATCACATAAAGACTTTGGAATCGCGGAATCACTAGCACCCAAATCACACAAAACATTGCATTCATAGTTTTTTATTTTGATTTTGATAGTAGGTTCCCACTCATCATGAAGCTTTCTAGGGATAGAGACTTCCAATTCAAGTTTCTCTTCAAGATATTTTATCATAGCTTCAACGATATGATCGGCAAAGGCCTTGTTTTGGCTATAAGCGTGTGGAGAGTTTAGCATGGATTGCATCAAGGAAATGCACTCAATCAAGGAGCAACTATCATAATTGAATTCCTTGAAATCCAAAGTAGTAATTTCATTACTACTCAAAGTTTTAATTCTTCTACTCCACTTTCAATGCTTTTAGCATCAAGATAGATGGACTCCGAATAATTGGGGCATTTTTCAACCAAAGTGGATTCATATCCAGCCCCATCATCATTACGTTTGACACAAGAAACAAAGATTCAATGGGAGTCACACCAAGCACTTTAAGATCTTCGTGATTCTTATCACGAGAACACGCCTTTTTAAGCCATTCATGTCACGCACGAATTTGGGCGGTTCTTTCTTTGCTCTCACTCATGGAAGAACGCATAGGTTTCAAAGTTTCATCCATATTGATCTTGGGAGGAGCACATCTAACTTTCAAAGCATCAATATCACTAGACATTCTAGCAACGCTCTTAGCCAAATCATCAATTTTGAGTAGTTTTTCCTCTATGGACGCGTTGAAAATCTTTTGCGAGTTGATAAACTCTTTGATATTACTCTCTAGATCAGAGGGTAATCTATTGTAATTTCCATGAGTATTGTTGTAGGAGTTGCCAAAGTTATTAGAGGGGTTACTAGGAAAAGGCCTAGGAACATAGTTTCCTCTAAAAGCATTGTTGTTGCAAAAATTATTCCTACCAACAAAATTAACGTCCAAGCTAGCGTTGCTACTCTCAATCAAGGAATACAAGGGCATATCATTAGGATCTAAAGGAGCACTTCTACTAGCAACCAAATTCATTAACTCATCCATCTTAGCAATCAACGAGTTAATTTCTTCTATAGCGTGTACCTTCTTACTAGTAGGTGACCTTTCAGTGTGCCACTGAGAGTAGTTCGTCATGATATTGTCTAGGAGTTTTGTGGCTTCTCCTAACGTGATTTCCATGAACGTTCCACCTGACACGGAGTCCAAGATATTTCTAGAAGCAAAATTCAAGCTAGCGTAAAAGTTTTGTATAATCATCCAAACACTCAAGCCATGAGTGGGACAATTTCTAATCATCAATTTCATTCTCTCCCAAGATTGTGCAACGTGTTCATGATCAAGTTGCTTAAAATTCATGATATCATTACGGAGAGAGATAATCTTAGCCGGCGGAAAATACTTGGATATACAAGCACCTTTGCACTTATCCCAAGAATCAATACTATTTTTGGGCAAAGACGAAAACCAAGTTTTTGCTCGATCTCGCAACGAGAAAGGAAAAAAGCTTCAATTTAATCACATCATTATCCACATCTTTCTTCTTTTGCATATCGCAAAGCTCTATGAAGGTATTAAGATGGGATGCGGCATCTTCACTAGGAAGGTCGGAGAATTGCTCTTTCATAACAAGATTCAGCAAAGCAGCATTGATTTCGTATGACTCCACACTATTGGCGGGAGCAATCGGAGTACTAATAAAATCATTATTATTAGTATTCGAGAAGTCACAAAGTTTGGTGTTTTCAGTCATGGCGACTTCAGAAAGCAAGCAAGCAAGCACACAAGCGAACAAAGAGCAAGCGAGAGAAAAGGGCAAACGAAAAAGGCAAATATTTTTTTGTAAATTTTTGTTTTTCAGAAGTGGGGGAGAGGAAAACGAGAGGCAAAAAAGTAAACGCAAGAGATGAGTTTACGACACTTACTTGGATGAGTTCTTGACTTGATCTTCCCCGGCAACGGCGTCAGAAATTCTTCTGCTGCGGCAATAGACAACAGTGCCAGAGATTGACACGTTGACGGAGGCTGGGCTTGCGTTGGTTTTTCCCTTGAAGAGGACAGGGTGGTGCAGCACAGGAGCAGTAAGTATTTCCCTCAGTTTGAGAACCAAGGTATCAATCCAGTAGGAGAATCTCGTCAAGTCTAGAGTACCTGCGCAAACACAAACGAGCTTGCACCCAACGCTATAAAGGGGTTGTCAATCCCTTCAAGATTGATTGTAAAGTGAGATGTGAAGGCGGAAAGTGCAACGAAGCAAAAGAGTAAGGCTGAAAATATGGTCTGGAGTCAACCCGGGGGCCATAGTGTTCACTAGAGGCTTCTCTCAAAATAGCAAATATTACGGTGGATGAACAAATTACTGTCGAGCAATTGATAGAACCGCGCAAAGTCATGACGATATCTAAGGCAATGATCATACATATAGGCATCACGTTCGAGACAAGTAGACCGATACTTTCTGCATCTACTACTATTACTCCACACATCGACCGCTATCCAGCATGCATCTAGTGTATTGAGTTCATGACGAACAAAGTAACGCCTTAAGAAAGATGACAGGATGTAGAGGGATAAACTCAAACCAATGATGAAAACCCCATCTTTTTACCCTTGATGGCAAAAACATGATGCGTGCCTCGCTACCACTTCTGTCACTGGGTGAGGTCACCGCACGGTATGAACCCAAAACCAAGCACTTCTCCCATTGCAAGAATCATAGATCAAGTTGGCCAAACAAAACCCAAAACTCGAAGAGAATTACAAGGATATGAAATCATGCATAAGAGAGATCATAAGAAACTCAAATAAGATTCATAGATAATCTGATCATAAATACACAATTCATCGGATCTCGACAAACACATAGCAAAAGAAGATTACATCGGATAGATCTTCATGAAGATCATGGAGAACTTTGTATTGAAGATCCAAGAGAGAGAAGAAGCCATCTAGCTACTAGCTATGGACCCGTAGGTCTATGGTGAACTACTCACGCATCATCGGAGAGGTCATGGTGTTGATGAAGAAGCCCTCCGTATCCGAATCCCCGCTCTGGCAGGGCACCAGAACGTGCCCCAGATGGGATCTTGCGGAGACAGAAGCTTGCGATGGCGGAAAAGTACTTTCGATTATCTCCTGATTTTTTCTGGAATTTTTGGGAATATATAGGCGGAAGGCCTAGGGCAGAGGAGGCCCAGGGAGCCCACAAGCCTGGAAGGCGCAGCCCCCCTGGCCGCGGCTACGGGGCTTGTGGGGTCCCTGGTGGCCCCCTGCCCTCTTTCTCAGGCTCCCCGATCTTCTTCTGTTTCGGAAAAAAATCTTTTTGGATGTTTCGTTCCGTTTGTACTCCATTTAAAATCCTCCTCTAAAAAGGGTCAAAAACACGGAAAAACAGGAACTGGCACTTGGCACTGAGTTAATAAGTTAGTCCCAAAAAAGATATAAAAGGCATACAAAACATCCAAAGTTTGACAAGATAATATCATGAAACCATCAAAAATTATAGATACGTTGGAGATGTATCAAGGCATCGTTGAAGCCTTCGCCTCCTAGGTAGTGGAGGATGTGGCCACACGTCTAGGCGGTCGCGGGCGACACCTCCTGGGGGTGGTGGCATCGAGGTGTCGACGATGGCTCATCGATCCACGTGTAGCGGCTATGCGGTGGCGACATCAGCTCAGGGTTCACGTGGCGGAGGAGTTGGTGGGACGCAGGCTCCTGCTTCACATGTCCTTTGATCTGGAGGTTGTTGTTGGCTTGTTGCGTGGCGGGGACGCGGGCTCGTCCTTGACCTGTCGGAGCAGGGATGTCGGTTCATTCTTGAGGTGAACCCGCAGCGGGGACGGTGGCTCGTCCTTCACGCGCGTCAGTGGTGGTAGCGTCGGCCCCATCTAACAGAGCGCACGCTTGGTCATGATATCCACCTAACAGAGGATTTCTTCATCCGTCACAACCACCTCCGACAGCAGATGTTGCCACTGTTGTCGCTGCTCCTCCTCATCGTTGGAGGAGATGACTATCTCCTCCTTGTCGGAGGAGTCCGCCGTCGTGAATGTTGATGGCCCCGATGACCAAGGGAGATGGTGCCACGATCCATCAAAGGACGAGCTCCCACCTGGGCTGTTAGGGAACGTCGCATGGGAAACAAAAAATTTCCTACGCGCACGAAGACCTATCATGGTGATGTCCATCTACGAGAGGGGATTTTCGATCTACGTACCCTTGTAGATCGCACAACAGAAGTGTTAATAAACACGGTTGATGTAGTGGAACGTCCTCACGTCCCTCGATCCGCCACGCGAACTGTCCCACGAACCGTCCCGCGATCCGTCCCACGATCCGCTCCGATCTAGTGTCAAACGGACGGCATCTCCGCGTTCAACACACGTACAGCTCGACGATGATTTCGGCCTTCTTGATCCAGCAAGAGAGACGGAGAAGTAGATGAGTTCTCCGGCAGCATGACGGTGCTCCGGAGGTTGGTGGTGATCTTATCTCAGCAGGGCTCCGCCCGAGCTCCGCAGAAACGCGATCTAGAGGAAAAACCGTGGAGGTATGTGGTCGGGCTGCCGTGGCAAAGTTGTCACAAATCAGCCCTAATACCTCAGTATATATAGGAGGGAGGGGAGGGGCCTTGCCTTGAGGCTCAAGGAGCCCCAAGGGGTTCGGCCGATGGGGGGGAGGAGGAATCCTCCTCCAATCCTAGTCCAACTAGGATTGGAAGGTGGAGTCCTTCCCTTCCTTCCCACTTCCCCCTTTTTTCTCTCTTTGATTTTCTTTTATCCTGCGCGGGGGCCTTCTTGGGCTTTCCCACCAGCCCACTAAGGGCTGGTGCGGCACCCCTAAGGCCTATGGGCTTCCCCGGGGTGGGATGCCCCCCGGGGAACATCCGGAACCCATTCGTCATTCCCGGTAATGCCGAAAACTTTCCGGTAATCAAATGAGGTCATCCTATATATCAATCTTCGTCTCCAGACCATTCCGGAAACCCTCGTGATGTCCATGATCTCATCCGGGACTCCGAACTACATTCGATAACCAACCATATAACTCAAATACGCATAAAACAACGCCGAACCTTAAATGTGCAGACCTTGCGGGTTCGAGAACTATGTAGACATGACCCGAGGGACTCCTCGGTCAATATCCAATAGCGGGACCTGGATGCCCATATTGGATCCTACATATTCTACGAAGATCTTATCGTATGAACCTCAATGCCAAGGATTCATATAATCCCGTATGTCATTCCCTTTGTCCTTCGGTATGTTTCTTGCCCGAGATTCAATCGTCAGTATCCGCATACCTATTTCAATCTCGTTTACCGACAAGTCTCTTTACTCGTTCCGTAATACAAGATCCCGTGACTTACACTAAGTCACACTGCTTGCAAGGCTTGTGTGTGATGTTGCATTACCGAGTGGGCCCCGAGATACCTCTCCGTCACACGGAGTGACAAATCCCAGTCTTGATCCATACTAACTCAACGGACACCTTCGGAGATACCTCTAGAGCACCTTTATAGTCACCCAGTGACATTGCGATGTTTGATGCACACAAGGTATTCCTCCGGTGCCAGTGAGTTATATGATCTCATGGTCATAGGAATAAATACTTGACACGCAGAAAAACAGTAGCAACAAAATGACACGATCAGCATGCTACGTTCATTAGTTTGGGTCTAGTCCATCACATGATTCTCCTAATGATGTGATCCCGTTATCAAGTGACAACACTTGCCTATGGTCAGGAAACCTTGACCATCTTTGATCAACGAGCTAGTCAACTAGAGGCTTACTAGGGACAGTGTTTTGTCTATGTATCCACACAAGTATTGTGTTTCCAATCAATACAATTATAGCATGGATAATAAACGATTATCATGAACAAAGAAATATAATAATAACTAATTTATTGTTGCCTCTAGGGCATATTTCCAACATGGGCCGCATGCCGGCACGGAGACCCACGACTTCGGCATCACCATTGGCTTGGCTCAAAGAGGATGTAGAGAAGGAAAGATGTGGAAAGGGGGAGAGAGAGGAGGAAGGTTCGGTGCTTTAGACAGTGCCAGAGCCTAGCTTAAATAGCCGCAACTAGGTGGTGAGGCGGTCAGCACGCTTCAATGCGGCACAGTTATGAAGTTGGTTCCTCGAGTTGCGGCATCTCATTAAAGCGGCGAGGCTCGAGAGGTCGCGTTCTACGCCGCCTTCCCATCCGGTGAAATCATTGTTTCAATGTTGGGCGCTGCATTGTAGTGCCCCAAGTGTAAAGCTTTCCCCTTTTTTGTAACCTTCCATGTGGGACCACCTTGACATTGTCATGAGAGCTATCTATGCATGTATGATTTCATGTGTCACCTTGTATTCTTCTTTTGCATGCATGCATCCATGCCATACCATTCTTACCATGCCTTGTTTTGCTTGCTTCTATACCTTGCCATGTCTTAGTGTGGAGACTTGTGAATTCATGTGTTGATGCACATGTGATGATGTGGTGTGAAGTAGTGGAGTGTGGTGCTTGGCATTATTTTTAAACCCCCTCTAGTTATGTGCAAGACCCCCTCTCTCTTTTATTCCACAAGTGCAATTCCAACTTGTTCCTAACCTGAATTTAAAATGTTCAGGGTTTAGGAAATACTGTGGGAATAAATATGTGCTAGTTTGGTGATTTGTCTTGGGTGCTAAAGGTGCTAGAATAAACACAAAACAGCCGCCAATATTGCTGTTTTGTATTTATTTCATATGCCCCAAAAAATCATTCTGTTATTTTAGTCCAATAGCTTGCTAAATTTCAGGCCCAGGGACATTTTCCTTTTATTTTTATCTTTTGTTGTTTACTCTGTGGCCTTTTTCCTTTTCCTGTTGTTTTATTAAATAGGAATAGTTGTTGTGGCGTTTTCCTTTTAAGATGCGCTCTAGTGGGCTTCCTCCCACCAGAGAGGCCCATCTCTCCTCCTCCAGTCCGCAGCGCATCCCATCCCGCGTCCCTCTTCCTCCTCCGTCGACGTCACTGTGTACGACTCCCCCTCCTCCACCGATTCTCCATGGCCTCGATCCTGTGGCTCAAGTGCCTCCCCCGAGGTAATATAAAACGCAGGGAACCCTCCTCCTTCCCTAGGTTTCCCTCTCCTTCCTCTAGTGCGCCGCCACCTTCCTCCTTCTCTCTTTCCCCCTCCTGGTAAGCCTCTGTAGGAGTTAGCAGAGAGAGAGAGAGAGAGAGAGAGCAGCCCCGCCACCGTCTACCCCGCCGTCTCCGTCGAGCAGCGCCGGTGGTCATGTCCAGGGGCACGGGGATGGTGCCCGTGCCCCATTTTTGTCCTCGATGAGGCCGAGGAGCGTCCTCACCGTCGACTAGGAGCTCGTCTTTGCCGCGGACACGGAGCCCCTTCGTTCTGCTTCGGTTCTGCATCTAGGAGCGTCTTCGTCGCCGATCTTCTTCCTCTCCATCGCCCTCTCCTCCGATCGGTTCCTTCCCTTCCTTCCCCAAGGTGAGCCGACCTTCCTCCCCTCTCCCGTGAGTAGATCCGGCAAGAGCAGTAGCGGCGCGGCCCTGTCCCGAGTAGCAGCCGTGGTGGCTGTGCGTGTATGCTGATGGCTTGCTCGGTGTAGTAGTTGATGCGGGGGTGCAGGTTGGTGCAGTAGCAGTAGCTTGTTGTAGTGACGTGTATAGGAGGCATAGCAGGCGCAACAGTAGCAAGGGGTAGGTCTCCTTGGCGCAGCAGCAGCAGCAACAGCGAGGCAAGCCCGGCAACCTCCCTGTTGCCATTGCATCTCGGTGCAGAGCAGGGCGCACAGAGAAGTTGCTTAACTAGATTCAGTCCTTTCCTTTGTCAGGAAACATTCCGTAGCGCAGTGGTGTGCAGCAGTGGTTGCACTCGAGAGGTCGTGGGTTCGATCCCAGGGGAAGCCTCCCCCTTTTTATTGGTTTATTTCAGCACAATAGAGTTGCAGCAGCAGAGCAGTTTAACCTGCTTAACCATCCTTTCCTATCGAGCTAGTGCATGGTAGCAGAGTGGTTTGGGCCTGTGGCTTGAAACTGGAGGTCTGGGGTTCGATCCCTAACCAACCCTTTTGTTAGTTCTTTTTCTTTCTTTCTCATTTTTTTTCTTTCCGTGCTATTTTCTTGTGCTACTTCTTGTGCCTATATTATGAGCATTAATAGGAGTGCGTCTATTTTACTTTCCTGCAATGCATCAGTGGTGTGGTTCTTACACGTGTGAGTTGTGGGTGTGTGTGTTGTGCACATACATGGTGTTGATGCTTTGAGTGTGTATGTAGATGCTTTGAGTAGGGTTGTGTAGGTTGTTTTAAGTTAGTAGGAATGCAAGCCTAGCTTGGTCATGTGTGCTGCACCTATTTCTTGTGTAGTGATCTTATAAGATTTAGAGGAGTGTGTTTGTGTGTGTGGAGGGTCTCCCCCTCACCACATATACCTTGGTATGTGTGGGCTTGTTCTAGAGATGCTTGCTATGATAGATTGTGTAGGTATGTGTTTGATCAAGAGCATGATGTGGTTGTGGGTGATGTGGAGTAGATGTGTGTGTGAGAAGCACCCCACCTTTGCAGCAAAACTATGCACCTCCACATGTCCATATGTGAGAGGGCATGACATGATATTTGTGTGAGAAGCTTAAAAGTAGGGGTTGAGAAGTTGATGTGCATGACACAAACATGGGGTTCAAACCCCCATGTCACTTTGTCATTCTGCACATGAGCTCAACCTTTGTAGTTGTTGTTTTAGCAGGAACTACATGAAATGATGCCCATTCCCTAGGCATGATTTGGAGTAGTTCCCTCTCCCTTAAATTGTGGTCATTTGATCCAAGTAGATGCACATATTTTATATATGTTTTTAGGGTAGAAACTCCCAAGGAATCCAGTGGTAAAGTTAGGTTTGCCATTGGGATACTTTATGGAGTGGACATATTCAGATTTGTTGCAAGTTTGATCTTGGTTTCCATGGAATAGGTGGAGCCCAAGGGCATGTGTTTTTGTGTGATAGAAGTAGGGGTTTTGCTCTACACCATAGTGGTGTCATTTATCACTTGGTTTTATTTACATGCAAACTATGCCTAGACAAAGTGGGCATGTGGCTGAAAAAGTCGAGCTTCTGGAAACATTTTCTTCTCCTATAGATAAGGATGTGCTGGTCATTGTGTTGAGAACTAGCTTTAGTTCAGTGCTAGGATTTTGGACCTGATATGTTTGTGAAGCTCCCTGTCCAATTTCATATCATTTGGAGTCCAGTAGGTTGTGTTTTGATTGCTTTCAAAAAGCTTCAAAACAAAGACAGATAGTCAGGTGCAGGAATTTTCACTAAGTCCCTGAGATCTGATGGTTTTTGGGAAAGTTTGTGGCCTTGTATCTTCTAGAGTTTAATTCCTTTTTCTGTGATTCTTGATGGTGCTTGTAGTGTACTTGGTTGGCTACAGCCACATATATTATTTGTCATATTTAGAGGGCTGTAGCTATGTTGCATGTAGCTCACAAAGAGCTAAGATGCAGATTGGGGCAGATTGAGTTGTATAGTCATTTTGATCATTGTGTGTGCTTAGTTGATGTGGTGGAGATCTCCCTTGCTCCAATCCATTCATGTTGGGTTGTTACATGTCTTGGCAACCTGGGAATACCAGATTTGTGCCAATTGTGAGTGTGGTGTTGATTCTTCTACGTAGAGCTTCATATCTTGTTTTGTTGATTCCCGTTGATCCGTAGCTCCGTCTGCAATGTTCTTTATATGGTTTTGCATCGTTTTCACGAGCCGCATCTGTTCATGCCATCCTCATGCATGTCAAAATAGCTTAGTGTACAGTTATGTCCAGAAACTTGCAGTAGTTTATTTTGCTTGTGCTAGTGATAGAAATAGTGGTGCATGCTCAAATTTTCATCTCATGCATGATGTGATTGTTGCATCTTGTGGTGCTGCTGTTCATTAGTTGTTATTCTTATGTTGGGTAGCACCGGGATCGGAGAACGAATACGTGGAGTCAGGAGAGTACGTGCAGGACGAGCCAGAACCACTCCAAGCTGAGGATATCACAGACAAGATGATATGACCTTGATTCCATCTCTAGACTTGTTATGATAGTTTCGTTCCCATGTCATATTGCTCGCTGCCTACCACTGAATTAAATTGCCTCTTGATATGCCATGAGCCCAAACACTGTTCCCCGTCCTAGCAAAACTTGTATGGCTAAGTAGGCTTTGCTCAGCTACTAATGTTAGCGTTGCTAGTTGCAGGTGCTTTGACTCATGTAATAACATGAGTTTTGATATCATTATCTTAAATTCTGTTATTTAATTAATGCGCCTATATACTTGGTAAATGAAGGGAGGCCTAGCCTTTTGCCGGGTGCTTTGTTCCGTTATTGCCGCCTTAGTTACCGGTTACCGGTGTTTGATTCCATAATGATCTCTCCTAACACGTTCGGGGTTGTTATGGGGACCCCCTCGATAAATCGCGTAGTGCTAAGGCTTGTCCGGCAGGACCCAACATTGGTGTTAATTTGCTAATCACTTAATAATAAACTGCATAGGGAATAGCTACCCCGAGGATTCTAATCAACAACCCGGGCCAGTGCTCCTCATGAGTGTTGGTCCAAACTAGAGCGGTGTGCGGGGCCAACCCGGGGCAACTCGGGAGATGTCTATCAGGCCACTGTACGCTGTGCTCATCTGGCGTGTCTTGAGACCGAGATACGCGACTCTTCTCGGGGTCGTCGACACGTCGGGAGGTCCTGCTAGCCTTGCCATACCTTAGCGGTATATCTTGCGTATAGGAATCCCAGTGAAGCTTTGGTTTCCCCAGAGTTGAGGTTTTCCTCTAAGGAATCCGACGAGATCACGAGATTCGTGATAGAGGATGCCTTTGCGGCCTGTGTACGTTTGTGATGGACTAGTTGGAGCACCCCTGCAAGGTTTAATCTTTCAGAAAGCCGTGCCCGCGGTTATGAGGCAACTTGGAATATTTTGTTAACATCCGGTATTAGAAAACTTTAACATAAGCTAACAAAATTGCCAACTGTGTGCGTAACCGTGACTGTCCCCCTCGAAGATCCCTCTTCGATCGGGAACACGGTGGGATTATGAATGCCGTAGGTAGGTGATCAGGATCACTTAGTGATCAAGTAATCCCGACCGCTAGTGTAGACCACCTTCACAATTACTTTGCGTAAGATAGCCACCAAAACAAGCTTAGGATGCTGTAGCCAAATACACGTCACCCTTATCCTACCTAATAACATGCCTAGTTCTGGCACCAAGGTCTTAGATTCCTGAGTCCCCGTGGCTCACGGATTCCTCCAAAACTCCCAACACGTACAGGTACCCCAGAGACAGATGATCACGACGGCACCCAGCTGGGGTGGCAGTACGACGAGGAGACAGACCGCCTCTACGTGAACTATCCAGAGGACTGAGGCGTGGTCGTGATCGTGGGCCTGCAGGCAGGGTAGCATAGCATTTTCATGTTTTGTAGTCCGTAGCGGAACTACCTTGATTGTATCTGTGATGTACTCTGAGTTATTAATAAGAATACAATTGAATCACGAATTGTCTACTTTTATTGTTATTTGTGCTATGTTACTTGCTTGCGAAACGCTTAGATGCGCTTCTTTCCTATTCGGGGGCCTCGACCCCCAGATCGGAAAGGACCACATCTTGGTCGTTACAAGTTGGTAATCAGAGCCTTACGACCATAGGAGCCTTTGTGTGATCGTATTTGGCCGAGTCGAGTCTAGAAAATGTTTTGAGTCTTAGTTATATCGGAGAGTTGGATTCTTTTTTCTCCTCTTCCATGCTCTGGTGAGGTTCCCGTCTTAGGAAATCTTTAACTCTACTCCTTTTCTCGCTCAAAATGTTTTTTTAGGATCACGCGGGTATTTGTGAAATCTATATGATTTCGATGTGACGGAATCCTGTCCTGGTGCCTCCTATATGCTCTAAGTATCAGGGGAGTTGAGCTCCAGGGATTATCGCGCACATCGCCATCATTCAGATTTCTGAGTATCTAAGAACGGAGGGTGTTCGTAATTGCTTCAATACTGGTAGTGGTGAGATAACCCCGATGTCCCCAGTACTGGTGTAGATTGTTCGGGTGTATTACCACACTTGGTATCGTTGTGATCACGAGGATCTGTTGTAGATGAAGGTCCGAGATGCTGGTTGTGTGTTGAAGGATGTGATACAGGTGACGGGTTAGTTTAGGAGTTGTGTGAAATACTCCTTGTATCCGTGTACCTGATTGCATGACCAGTTATTTCGAGAATTCATAGGTGGGATATCTAGTAGTATCTTATAGGGCTATCTTCCTACAGACGCTTGATTGAGGTTTGGGAAATCTCGGTCATATGTTTGTTCCGAGCAGTTCTAGCTCACACTTGTTTGCAGTGGTCCTTATCGGGATTTTGTCGTCTGTTACTTTGAGGATGCACTCTTGCTATGATTGTTCGAGTGCAATGCTAAATTCTGTTCAGATATTCTATCTTTTGATTCTGCAATATCTTCAATTATTATGTGGACCAATATGTTGTCCGTCTTCAGGATGGCTCCACCAACTCGTCAGACCCCAGCGCGTGAGGATATGCCGCCTCCACCTCCTCCTCCTCCGCCGCCGCCGCCTCCTCCTGCAGAGGCCTGGCAGGCGATGATGGAAGCTACTAATGCAAACACTCAGATGCTGTTGCAGTTGATCCAGGAGAGAGCCAATCATCAGCAGGGCAATTTCCAGCAGGGTGGCAATCACTTCGCCAATCTGAGTCAGTTCCTGTCAAACCAGCCTAAGACGTTCACTTCTTGCGACCAGCCTTTTGATGCAGAAGATTGGATCCGTGATATGAACAAGCATTTCGAGTGTAGCAATGTGCGTCTGGAGGACTATGTCAAGTTCGCAACGTTTCAGTTGAAGGGACAGACTTCTATTTGGTGGCAGCAGCTTAAGGACTCCAGAGGCGACAGGGTGATGTCTTGGGATGAGTTTTGTCGTGACTTCAGGTCCCACTACATCCCTTCCAGTTTTGTGGAGGAGATGCGCAAGAAGTTCAGGCATTTGAAGCAGGGCAGCAATTCTGTGTACAAGTACAATGTCGAGTTCCATGAGCTGGCCCGTTACGCGTTGCAGGATGTCCTGGATCTGAAGAGCAAGATCTACCAGTTCAGGGGTGGCTTGAAGTAGGACTTGCAGTTAGCGCTTGCTTTGCACGATCCTGAGGAGTTTGACAAGTTTTACAACTTATCTCTCAGAGCAGAGGCAACCTTGCTGAGGGTGGAAAACTCCAAGAAGCGCTTCAGAGATTCCAGCTCTTCTTCGACTCAGGTGGTTCAGAAGCAACAGAGGTTTTGGGTTTCTCCTCCTCCTCCTCAGCACTCACAGCAGCTGAAGCACTCAGGTGGGCATGGTTCTTCCCACCCACCCAACCCTGGATTCCAGCAGAGATACCAGCATCAGAAGCAAGGGCCTCCTCAGACTCAGTTCCGGCAGCCAGCAGGTGTCACTTGTCACAAATGTGGGCAGAAGGGTCACTATGCCAACAAATGTACTTCTCAGCTCCGTCTGCCGCCTCCTCCTCCAGGCAAACCTCCAAGCAACGCTCTTGTCAAATTCAACCCCAGATCAGCTCGAGTCAACATGGTGAATGCAGCTGAAGCAGACAACTCCTCTGATGTGATCATGGGTAACCTCCTCGTCAATGATATTCCTGCTAAAGTGTTATTTGATTCTGGTGCATCACACTGCTTCATGTCCCATCCTTTCTTTGCTAAGCATGAGTTTGTTTGTCAAGATTTGGTTAAGCCTATGTCTATAGTGTCTCCTGGTAGATTGATGAATTCCAATTGTCTGGTTCCGGAAGTTTCTGTCAAGATGGGCGCTTATGCTTTTCTGGCATCTCCTATTGTCTTGGGCAATTCTGACATCGACTTGATTCTTGCTATGGACTGGTTGGCCATGAACAACGCGTCAATTGATTGTGAAGCTAAAGAAGTGAAGCTTACCCACTCTTCGGAGGATGTGATTATATTCGCGGCGCGCGATGATACAATCCGTCTGTTCTCCTTGAATGAAAAGGGTAAGATCAATCCTATTGAGCAAGTTCCAGTAGTGTGCGATTATCAAGATGTGTTTCCTGAAGAGCTACCAGGCATGCCTCCGCACCGTGAAGTTGAGTTCGTCATTGAGCTTGAGCCAGGCACAGAGCCAGTGTGCAAACGGCCGTACAAGATGGGTCTAGAAGAATTGAAGGAACTCAAGAGGCAACTCGATGAGCAGGAGCGTTTGGGTTTGATCAGACCAAGCTCGTCTCCGTGGGGATGTGGTGTTCTATTTGTCAAGAAGAAGGATGGTTCGGACCGGCCGTGTGTCGATTACCGCGCATTGAACAAGAAGACAATCAAGAACAAATATCCACTTCCGAACATAACTGAGTTGTTCGAACAGTTGAAAGGTGCTAAAGTATTCTCCAAGCTTGATCTCAGAATGGGCTATCATCAGATTCGCATTCGCGAGGAAGACATTCCGAAGATGGCATTTAGGACTAGTTTTGGCTCGTATGAGTATACGGTCATGTCTTTTGGTCTGGCTAATGCTCCTCCGACATTTTGTCGGTTGATGAACTATATCTTCTCCCCATACAAGAATGAATTTGTCTTGCTCTATATCGACGACATTCTGGTCTTTTCTGAGAATGAGGAAGAACATGAGAAACATCTCAGGTTGGTGCTTGATAAACTAAGAGAGTACAAGTTGTATGCCAAGTTTTCCAAGTGCGAGTTCTGGCTGAAAGAAGTGGTTTATCTTGGGCATATTATCTCTGCCGAGGGCACTAAGGTTGATGCATCCAAGGTTCAAGCCATTGTTGAATGGGAGCCTCCGCAGAATGTGAAGCAGCTTCGAAGCTTTCTCGGGCTTGCCGGATATTGCAGAAGATTCGTTGAGAACTTCTCCAAAATCGCCAAGCCGCTCTCTAGTCTTCTTCAGAAGGGTGTCAAGTAGGTTTGGTCTCCAGAGTGTCAACTGGCTTTCGATACACTCAAAGAGAAGCTTATCTCCACTCCGGTATTGGCCCCTCCGGATGATTCCAAGCCGTACCAGGTCTTTTGCGATGCTTCTCTCCAGGGTCTCGGTGCAGTCTTGATGCAAGATAGGAAGGTGGTTGCTTATACCTCCACGCAGCTGAAGCCTGCGGAGAAGAACTATCATGTGCACGATCTCGAGCTAGCAGCTGTTGTGCACGCCTTGATGACTTGGAGACATCTCTTGTTTGAACGTAAGGTTGAAGTTTTCACTGATCACAAGAGTCTCAAGTATATCTTCACTCGGCCTAACTTGAATCTTCGGCAAACACGTTGGGTGGAAATGCTCCAGGATTTTAATCCGAGTGTTGAGTACATGCCAGGCAAGGCAAATGTTGTGGCAGATGCATTGAGCAGGAAGGCATATTGCAACAGTCTGATTCTGCAAGCTCTCCAGCCGGGTCTTTCTGAGTCTTTCAGGAAGCTCAATCTTCACCTAGTTCCTCAGGGTTTTCTTGCGAACCTTCAGATCTCTCCTACCTTGGAAGATCAGGTCAGAGCAGCTCAGCTACTTGACGCTATGGTGAAGAAGGTCAAGATTGGTGTGGGAAAGAGTCTCCCCAAGTATAAGTGTTTCACTGTTGATGCCAGGGACACGTTGTTTTTCGAGGATCGCCTTGTCGTCCCGAAAGGTGATCTCAGGAAGGTAATTATGGAAGAAGCTCATAACTCTCTGCTCTCTATTCATCCTGGAAGTTCCAAAATGTACCATGACTTGAAGCAGACTTTCTGGTGGACTCGGATGAAACGCAAAATTGCACAGTTTGTAAACGAGTGTGATGTATGTCGAAGGGTGAAAGCAGAACATCAAAGACCAGCAGGCTTCTTGCAGCCTTTCTCGATTCCCGAGTGGAAGTTTGATCACATTGAGATGGACTTCGTCACCGGGTTTCCGAAGTCCAAGAAGGGAAATGATGCTATCTTCGTCGTCATCGACAAATTGAGTAAAGTGGCTCATTTCCTTCCAGTCAAGGAGTCTATTTCAGCAGCTCAGCTGGCGGAGTTGTACACATCCAGGATTGTCTCTTTGCACGGCGTGCCTATGATGATCTCTTCAGATCGCGGAAGTATCTTCACTTCCA
This sequence comes from Hordeum vulgare subsp. vulgare, assembly GCF_904849725.1. Classification (NCBI taxonomy): domain Eukaryota; kingdom Viridiplantae; phylum Streptophyta; class Magnoliopsida; order Poales; family Poaceae; genus Hordeum; species Hordeum vulgare. Next base: position 584,101,975 of record NC_058520.1, on the reverse strand, counting down.
AGTTCTGGGACTCCTTTCAGTCTCCTATGGGCACGAAGATCCGCTTCAGCACATCGTTCCATCCTCAGACTAGTGGTCAAGTGGAGAGAGTGAATCAAGTTCTTGAGGATATGCTGAGAGCCTCTGTTATCTCTTTTGGTATGAAGTGGGAAGATTGTCTGCCTTTCGTGGAGTTCTCGTATAACAACAGTTATCAAGCTAGTTCTGGCAAGGCTCCGTTTGAAATTCTCTATGGCAGGAAGTGCTGTACTCTGCTCAACTGGTCCGAGACAGGCGAGCGTCAGATCCTTGGCAATGATATGATAGAAGAAGCTGAGGAGATGTGTTGGATCATTCGCGACAACCTCAGAGCAGCTCAGTCCCGTCAGAAGAGCTATTATGATAGCAAGCATCATGACATGTCCTATGAGCTTGATGACTTTGTCTATCTCAAGGTGTCGCCTATGAAGGGTATGCAGCGCTTTGGCATCAAAGGCAAGCTTGCACCTCGTTTCGTTGGTCCGTTCAGAGTGGTTGGCAAGAGGGGCGACCTTGCGTACCAGCTCGAGCTTCTGTCAACCTTTGAAAATGTCCATGATGTGTTCCATGTTTCTCAGCTTCGGAGGTGTTTCAAGACCCCCGAGCGCACTGTGCATCTTCAAGATATCGACCTTCAGCCTGACCTTTCTTATCGTGAGCATCCAATTGTGGTTCTCGAGGCGATTGAGCACAAGACCCGTAACAAGACTGTCAAATTTCTCAAAGTGCAGTAGTCTCACCATTCCGATAATGAGGCTACGTGGGAACGCGAGGATCACATCCGTTCTGAGTTTCCCGATTTCTTTTAGTCTTAGATCTCGAGGGCGAGATCTTCTTTGTAGTGTGGGAGAATTTGTAGTGCCCCAAGTGTGAAGCTTTCCCCTTTTTTGTAACCTTCCATGTGGGACCACCTTGACATTGTCATGAGAGCTATCTATGCATGTATGATTTCATGTGTCACCTTGTATTCTTCTTTTGCATGCATGCATCCATGCCATACCATTCTTACCATGCCTTGTTTTGCTTGCTTCTATACCTTGCCATGTCTTAGTGTGGAGACTTGTGAATTCATGTGTTGATGCACATGTGATGATGTGGTGTGAAGTAGTGGAGTGTGGTGCTTGGCATTATTTTCAAACCCCCTCTAGTTATGTGCAAGACCCCCTCTCTCTTTTATTCCACAAGTGCAATTCCAACTTGTTCCTAACCTGAATTTAAAATGTTCAGGGTTTAGGAAATATTGTGGGAATAAATATGTGCTAGTTCGGTGATTTGTCTTGGGTGCTAAAGGTGCTAGAATAAACACAAAACAGCCGCCAATATTGTTGTTTTGTATTTTTTTCATATGCCCCAAAAAATCATTCTGTTATTTTAGTCAAATAGCTTGCTAAATTTCAGGCCCAGGGACACTTTCCTTTTATTTTTATCTTTTGTGGTTTACTCTATGGCCTTTTTCCTTTTCCTGTTCTTTTATTAAATAGGAATAGTTGTTGTGGCGTTTTCCTTTTAAGATGCGCTCTAGTGGGCTTCCTCCCACCAGAGAGGCCCATCTCTCCTCCTCCAGTGCGCAGCGCAGCCCATCCCGCGTCCCTCTTCCTCCTCCGTCGACGTCACTATGTACGACTCCCCCTCCTCCACCGATTCTCCATGGCCTCGATCCTGTGGCTCAAGCGCCTCCCCCGAGGTAATATAAGACGCAGGGAACCCTCCTCCTTCCCTAGGTTTCCCTCTCCTTCCTCTAGTGCGCCGCCACCTTCCTCCTTCTCTCTTCCCCCCTCCTGGTAAGCCTCTGTAGGAGTTAGCAGAGAGAGAGAGAGAGAGAGAGCAGCCCCGCCACCGTCTACCCCGCCGTCTCCGTCGAGCAGCGCCAGCGGTCATGTCCAGGGGCACGGGGATGGTGCCCGCGCCCCATTTTGGTCCTTGGTGAGGCCGAGGAGCGTCCTCACCATCGACTAGGAGCTCGTCTTTGCCGCGGACCCGGAGCCCCTTCGTTCTGCTTCGGTTCTGCATCCAGGAGCGTCTTCGTCGCCGATCTTCTTCCTCTCCATCGCCCTCTCCTCCAATCGGTACCTTCCCTTCCTTCCCCAAGGTGAGCCGACCTTCCTCCCCTCTCCCGTGAGTAGATCCGGCAAGAGCAGTAGCGGCGCGCCCCTGTCCCGAGCAGCAGCCGTGGTGGCTGTGCGTGTATGCTGATGGCTTGCTCGGTGTAGTAGTTGATGCGGGGGTGCAGGTTGGTGCAGTAGCAGTAGCTTGTTGTAGTGACGTGTAGAGGAGGCATAGCAGGCGCAGCAGTAGCAAGGGGTAGGTCTCCTTGGCGCAGCAGCAGCAGCAACGGCGAGGCAAGCCCGGCAATCTCCCTGTCGCCGTTGCATCTCGGTGCAGAGTAGGGCGCGCAGAGAAGTTGCTTAACTAGATTCAGTCCTTTCCTTTGTCAGGAAATGTTCCGTAGCGCAGTGGTGTGCAGCAGTGGTTGCACTCGAGAGGTCGCGGGTTCGATCCCAGGGGAAGCCTCCCCCTTTTTGTTGGTTTATTTCAGCACAATAGCGTTGCAGCAGCAGAGCAGTTTAACCTGCTTAACCATCCTTTGCTATCGAGCTAGTGCATGGTAGCAGAGTGGTTTGGGCATGTGGCTTGAAACTGGAGGTCTGTGGTTCGATCCCTGACCAACCCTTTTGTTAGTTCTTTTTCTTTCTTTCTCATTTTTTTTTGTTTCCTTGCTATTTTCTTGTGCTACTTCTTGTGTCTATATTATGAGCATTAATAGGAGTGCATCTATTTTACTTTCCTGCAATGCATCAGTGGTGTGGTTCTTACACGTGTGGGTTGTGGGTGTGTGTGTTGTGCACATACATGGTGCTAATGCTTTGAGTGTGTATGTAGATGCTTTGAGTAGGGTTGTGTAGGTTGTTTTAAGTTAGTAGGAATGCAAGCCTAGCTTGGTCATGTGTGCTGCACCTATTTCTTGTATAGTGATCTTATAAGTTTTAGAGAATGTCTCCCCCTCACCACATATATCTTGGTATGTGTGGGCTTGTTCTAGAGATGCTTGCTATGATAGATTGTGTAGGTATGTGTTTGATCAAGAGCATGATGTGGTTGTGGGTGATGTGGAGTAGATGTGTGTGTGAGAAGCACCCCACCTTTGCAGCAAAACTATGCACCTCCATATGTCCATATGTGAGAGGGCATGACATGATATTTGTGTGAGAAGCTTAAAAGTAGGGGTTGAGAAGTTGATGTGCATGACACAAACATGGGGCTCAAACCCCCATGTCACTTTGTCATTGTGCACATGAGCTCAACCTTTGTAGTTGTTGTTTTAGCAGGAACTACATGAAATGATGCCCATTCCCTAGGCATGATTTGGAGTAGTTCCCTCTCCCTTAAATTGTGGTCATTTGATCCAAGTAGATGCCCATATTTTATATATGTTTTTTGGGTAGAAACTCCCAAGGAATCCAGTGGTGAAGTTAGTTTTTCCATTGGGATACTTTATGGAGTGGACATATTCAGATTTGTTGCAAGTTTGATCTTGGTTTCCATGGAATAGGTGGAGCCCAAGGGCATGTGTTTTTGTGTGATAGAAGTAGGGGTTTTTCTCTACACCATAGTGGTGTAATTTATCACTTGGTGTTATTTACATGCAAACTATGCCTAGACAAAGTGGGCATGTGGCTGAAAAAGTCCAGCTTAGTGAAATCTGAAATTTCACTAAGTCTGGGAATTCTGGAAACATTTTCTTCTCCTATAGATGAGGATGTGCTGGTCATTGTATTGAGAACTAGCTTTAGTTCAGTGCTAGGATTTTGGACCTGATATGTTTGTGAAGCTCCCTGTCAAATTTCATATCATTTGGAGTCCAGTAGGTTGTGTTTTGATTGCTTTCAAAAAGCTTTAGAACAAAGACAGAAAGTCAGGTGCAGGAATTTTCACTAAGTCCCTGAGATCTGATGGTTTTTGGGAAAGTTTGTGGCCTTGTATCTTCTAAAGTTTAATTCCTTTTGCTGTGATTCTTGATGGTGCTTGTAGTGTTCTTGGTTGGCTACAGCCACATATATTATTTGTCATATTTAGAGGGCTGTAGCTATGTTGCATGTAGCTCACAAAGTGCTAAGATGCAGATTGAGGCAGATTGAGTTGTATAGTCATTTTGATCATTGTGTGTGCTTAGTTGATGTTGTGGAGATCTCCCTTGCTCCATCCATTCATGTTGGGTTGTTACATGTCTTGGCAACCTGGGAATACCAGATTTGTGCCAATTGTGAGTGTGGTGTTGATTCTTGTACGTAGAGCTTCATATCTTGTTTCGTTGATTCCCGTTGATCCGCAGCTCGGTTTGCAATGTTCTTTATATGGTTTTGCATCGTTTTCATGAGCCACATCTGTTCATGCCATCCTCATGAATGTCAAAATAGCTTAGTGTACAGTTCTGTCCAGAAACTTGCAGTAGTTTATTTTGCTTGTGCTAGTGATAGAAATAGTGGTGCATGCTCAATTTTTCATCTCATGCATCATGTGATTGTTGCATCTTGTGGTGCTGCTGTTAATTAGTTGTTATTCTTATGTTGGGTAGCACCGGGATCGGAGAACGAATACGTGGAGTCAGGAGAGTACGTGCAGGACGAGCCAGAACCACTCCAAGCTGAGGATATCACAGGCAAGATGATATGACCTTGATTCCATCTCTAGACTTGTTATGATAGTTTCGTTCCCATGTCATATTGCTCGCTGCCTACCACTGAATTAAATTGCCTCTTGATATGCCATGAGCCCAAACACTGTTCCCCGTCCTAGCAAAACTTGTATGGCTAAGTAGGCTTTGCTCAGCTACTAATGTTAGCGTTGCTAGTTGCAGGTGCTTTGACTCATGTAATAACATGAGTTTTGATATCATTATCTTAAATTCTGTTATTTAATTAATGCACCTATATACTTGGTAAATGACGGGAGGCCGAGCCTTTTGCCGGGTGCTTTGTTCCGTTATTGCCGCCTTAGTTACCGGTTACTGGTGTTTGATTCCATAATGATTGCTCCTAACACGTTCGGGGTTGTTATGGGGACCCCCTCGATAAATCGCGTAGTGCTAAGGCTTGTCAGGCAGGACCCAACATTGGTGTTAATTTGCTAATCACTTAATAATAAACTGCATAGGGAATAGCTACCCCGAGGATTCTAATCAACAACCCGGGCCAGTGCTCCTCATGAGTGTTGGTCCAAACTAGAGTCGTGTGCGGGGCCAACCCGGGGCAACTCGGGAGATGTCTATCAGGCCACCGTACGCTGTGCTCATCCGGCGTGTCCTGAGACTGAGATACGTGGCTCTTATCGGGGTCGTCGACACGTCGGGAGGTCCTGCTAGCCTTGCCTTACCTTAGCGGTATATCTTGCGTATAGGAATCCCAGTGAAACTTTGGTTTTCCCGAGAGTTGAGGTTTTCCTCTAAGGAATCTGACGAGATCACGAGATTCGTGATAGAGGATGCCTTTGCGGCCTGTGTACGTTTGTGATGGACTAGTTGGAGCACCCCTGCAGGGTTTAATCTTTCGGGAAGCCGTGCCCGTGGTTATGTGGCAACTTGGAATATTTTGTTAACATCCGGTATTAGAAAACTTTAACATAAGCCAACAAAATTGCCAACTGTGTGCGTAACCGTGGCTGTCCTCCTCGAAGATCCCTCTTCGATCGGGAACACGGTGGGGTTATGAATGCCGTAGGTAGGTGATCAGGATCACTTAGTGATCAAGTAATCCCGACCACTAGTGTAGACTACCTTCACAATTACTTTGCGTAAGTTAGCCACCAAAACAAGCTTAGGATATGCTGCAGCCAAATACACGTCACCGTTATCCTACCTACTAACATGCCTAGTTCTGGCACCAAGGTCTTAGATTCCTGAGTCCCCGTGGCTCACGGATTCCTCCGAAACTCCCAACACGTACAGGTACCCCAGAGACAGATGATCACGACGGCACCCAGCTGGCGCGGCAGTACGACGAGGAGACAGACCGCCTCTACGTGAACTATCCAGAGGACTGAGGCGTGGTCGTGATCGTGGGCCTGCAGGCAGGGTAGCATAGCATTTTCATGTTTTGTAGTCCGTAGCGGAACTACCTTGATTGTATCTGTGATGTACTCTGAGTTATTAATAAGAAGACAATTGAATCCTGAATTGTCTACTTTTATTGTTATTTGTGCTATGTTACTTGCTTGCGAAACGCTTAGATGCGCTTCTTTCCTATTCGGGGGCCTCGACCCCCAGATTGGAAAGGACCGCATCTTGGTCGTTACATGCATGCTTTGGGCCAGCGCGAATGCGGCGCGACAAGCGATACGACGCGTGGGATGAAAAGTGCGGGAGGGTGAAAGGACAATTGCTCCCTAAGGTTGTTTTGATAATTGATCACAACATATGCATCATTGGACTAATGATCTTATCCAAGTATATTTCAGAAAAGTTCAAAGATGCCTTGGCTATAGGATTGTGAGGAGAAGCCCCCTGATGCAAGGAAAGGAATAGGATTGGCTCAAGCTTCAAGCAAGAAGACTCTACATTTTACATTTGTGAGAAATCACTTTGAGTCCATAGGAAAGCCAATATTATTAAAAGGGGTGATATATTATGATGAATTGGTTGGTCGAGTGCTTAGAGGTATCCAACAAAAATATTCACTCATTCTCCCACAAAATATCTGTGTCCAAAGCCATATCAGGAACATCGATGCCACAACTATTTCCACTCGGCCCTACCGATTTTCCACCAAACAAATCCTATGCCAAACCCTAGCATCTCGGTACCACCAACTTTCACATCGGTTCCACCGAGATTAAGTGACCAACTTTGTGTTGAGAAGATTTCAAGAATCCGAATTTTCAAGTTTGAAATCAGTCTCACCGAGATTTGGAAACTGGTCTAGGTCATCATATTGGTACCACCGAGATTTATATATTGGTCTCACCGAGAATTCAAAAGTTGTCACATTTAGTGCAACTTGGTACCACCGAGATTCTTTTGGGTGTCACCGGGGTGGACAATAATGTTGTAATGGTTGGATTTTGGGGGATGCCTATATATACCCCTCCACCTCCTCTCATTCACAGAGGAAGCACTCAGAACACAATTATACTTGACATATCCATTTTTCCGAGAGAGAGCCACCTACTCATGTATTGAGATCAAGAGATTCGAATCCAACCATTTGAAACTTGATCTCTAGCCTCCCCAAGTTTCTTTCCACAATATCAATCTCTCCTACTCATGCCAAATCTGTGAGAGAGTGATTGAGTGTTGAGGAGACTGTCTTTTGAAGCACAGGAGCAAGGAGTTCATCGTTCTACCGCATCTATTACATTTTGGAGGGTGGTGCCTCCTAGATTGATTAGGTGTCACTTGGGAGCCTCCTACTTCATGTTGTGGAGTTGAACCAAGAAGTTTGTAAGGGCAAGGAGATCGCCTACTTCGTGAAGATCTACCGTCGGGGAGGCTAGTCCTATGTGGGAGGAAGCCATGGTAGAATAGACAAGGCCGCTTCTTCATGGACCCCTTGTGGGCGGAGCCCTGCATGGACTCTCGTAGTCGTTACCCTTTGTGGGTTGAAGTCTCCACTAACGTGGACGTACGATAGAGCCACCTATTGGGACCACACCAAAAATCACTGTGTCAACCTTTGCGTTTGATCTCCCTACCTTACCATCTACATTACATTTGCATGTCTTTATTTTTCGCTGCTATACTCTTAGATATGCATTTGTATGGTGAAGTTGACTAATCATAATTGCTAAAACTGGCCCACAACAAAAATTGGGAAAAGAATAAGTTTTTATCTTGTCAAGTAGTCTAATCACTGCCCCCCTCTAGACATACTTTCGATCCTATAGGTGGTATCAGAGCTTTGGTCTCCATTGCATTGGTTTCACAACCTAGGAGAGTATGGTGTCTAGTGAAGGAAACTATCACCGTGGAGGTCCATATTTCAATGGTACAAACTTCTCTAGTTGGAAGCATAAAATGAAAATGCATATTCTTGGTCATAATCCTGTCGTTTGGGTTGTTGTTCGTGTTGGTGTGCAAGATGATTTCTTCAGAGAAGGAAGAGAACCGGATCGTGATGCGACAACAGAAGAATTAAAGATGTTGCAATACAATGCTCAAGCGTGTGATATCCTGTTCAACTGCTTGTGCCCCGAAGAATTCAACAAAATCAGTTGCCTTGAGAATGCAAAGGAAATTTGGGATACTTTGATTGATATGCACGAAGGTACTGATTCTCTCAGGGAATCTAAGTTGAATGTGCTTCAAAGCCAGCTTGACAAGTTCAAGATGAAGGATAGTGAAGGAGTCGCTAAGATGTATTCTAGGCTAGCTCTCAACACAAATGAGATTGTCGGCTTAGGAAGTGAAGAGATGACCGACAAATTCATCATCAATAATATACTTAGAGCCTTGGATGGAATATATGACACCGTGTGCACATTAATTCAAATGATGCCAAACTACAAGGATCTCAAGCCAACTGAAGTTATTGGAAGGATTGTTGCTCATGAAATGTCACTCAAGGACAAAGATGAGTTGCACAACAAGTCAAACGGTGCTTACAAAGCTTCAGGTGATACTCCCATTACTTCAAATGACAATCTTGTTACCAATGAAGAGATCAGCCTCATGGTCAGAAAATTCAACAAGTTCTACAAGAGTAGAGGCAAAGGGATAAGCTCAAGCTCAAGATATGATGAGAAGTGTTCGTCTAGTCGTGACCGAAACTGCTACAATTGTGTAAAGCCCGGACACTATTTCAATGAGTGCTCAACTCCCCACAAAAGAAGAGAAGAGTCACCTAGAAGACGAAGCTCAAGAGATGAGTCACCTAGCAAAGGGAGAAGGAGTAGAGAAGATCATTATGAACGAAGACACTCCCAGAGAGGCAAAGAATCGGAGAGGAAGGACAAGTACACCAAGAGCAGTTCGAGAAGAAGACATCAAGCCCATGTTGGTGAATGGGTTTCTTGCTCCGAATCCTTGTAGTAACTGTTGAAAGGGCAGTCGGAGCTCTAAAGAATAGGTTTAAGATCATGGATCAGAAGGCATTCCACCCTTACCCTACCCAGGTCAAGCTTGTTCTTGCATGTTGCATCATTCACAACTAGATCCTATAATGGGGAACTGATGAACTTGTGCCGGAGGAGGATGTGACTCGTGATGAGGTGATCAAATCCGAACATGGTGTGGAGGCGTTTGATAACAAAGTGTGGAAGAACAAAAAGTTGGAGTGGGCACAGGCAATGTAGGATAACAGAGGTCAGACAAGGATCTGAAGAAGAAGAAGAAGAAGAAGAAGGGGCAAGCATAGTAGCAGAAGAAGAGGAAGAGAAGAAGGAAAGGAAGATGATGAGGAGTAAGTTCCGCCTAGTTATCATCATTGAACTTTCGACTATTCAGCCATATTGGCACTTAATAATGTGTACTGTCATTAGCTAGTAGCTAGGATAAAATGCCATTTGTTTCCTAGTTAGGAGAAGATAATGTTATGTGTGTGTGGTAAGATCACCACTAGTGCGAAGTGGTTGTAACGCCCCGGACACACCCGCCGGCGGTCGTTACTCCTGGCGGGATCTAGACTGGCCCTACATATCAATACTAGTCTTTTCTGCGCACTTTGTCCTCACTAATGCGCACCCGGGATCAACTTTCCGGTCGATCACCCATCCTAGAACTACTCCAAGCTGAGCACGCTTAACCTGAGATTTCTGTTTGAATGGGCTTCCGGAAAAGAAGGAATTCCTTATTGATATGAGTAGTCTATCATCCCTAATAAGCCAGGCTATCACACTGATGATCACATCTTTAACCGGTTTTCTAACAATAACGACGCACGCAACATATTGTTCCCCTCATGCAAAAAGCCTAATGCAAGCAATCAAACTACATGCACATGTTGATTTTTAGTCTCATTAGCTCAGCCAGTCCCAACCAAAACAATTATGCAAAATGCTTTCAAACCAAACGTGGAGAGGTCTCGTCATCAACTAGTTGATCTCAACAATATTTGATTATACTTTCGATGCCATGAACGGAAGGAGACAAAAATCAAAGCTCACACTCCTAAATTTGGTAGTGCGAGTCATCATTTCCCTCAAAAAAGCAAGTCATCGTGCTTATCTTTTATCTACTCCCAATATTATTTATATTCCTACAAGCATTTTAGCGTAAATGAAGTCTCAAAACGGTATTATACATTATTCTTTACCGGTGAACTATCCTACAGATAAGCGTAACTCGATCACCCTGCAAAAAAAACATAACTCGGCCAGTGCACTCTAGTGTTTCATTTTTTATGGCTCCACATGTTTTCAATAGACAAGGATTAAGAACGAGCATTGGGCTTGCTGCTGGATGCAACCTAGAAACTTGGTCCATCACTTGCCTAATGGACATATGTTTTTATAACCTTCCATTTCCGATATATGAAAACCACACCAATGACAAAAAGGAGATCGCGTCCATCAAGCTCTTTGACATTCTCTTTTCTTTTATTTCTTTCCCCCCTTGAAAACTACTACAGTACTTTCTTTCGTCTCAACACCACAACTCATGCAAGTAATGCACACGTCCTTTTCCAAAAAAACTCGTGCATAAGGGAAAAGTCGTACCTAGTTTTCTGGTCCTTACAATACACATGCCCAACAAATATATTCTAAGAAAACATTGAAGCATAGGGGGGATATAAATTGATCCTTTTCGAAATGGTCAAGACTCACAATTACATAACATTTCATTCTTGTGTTGTTCCAGAGAACCAAATAAAAGGCTTAATAGTATTTTGTTCTTTACTTTTTTGTCACGGTGCCATCGATACAAAGATTACAAGTCATTAATTTAATTCATTGTACGATAACAAATCTTGCACCCAGATAGATGGATCATCATATGCAAGCACGATGAATAATATAACTAGAGTGGCAATGAACTAATAAATCGGCATCCATCCATGCATGCCATGTCTCAATTGATATCCTGACGCGGACGGACTAAGACACTCGGACTCGGACTCGATATGGATCTTGACTCCTTCTCCTCAGTATGGGAGCCGCATGTTTGGCCCGGGCCCTTGCTGCACCATCTCCGTCCCCGCGGCTGTTCCTGTGGGAGGGGGCATCTCCATCCCGATGGAGAACTCTGACAGCGGTGACATTGCCATAATCATCTGTTGCATATCTATCCCGGTCGCGAACTCTGGTTGTGGGGACAATGCCATAACCATCTGCTGCATCTCCATCCCAGCGTCAAACCTGGACGGTGGAGGAATCGGCATAAGAATCTGCTGCATATCCATCTCGTATGCCAAATCCAGTGGTGGAGGCATTGCCATTAGCATATGGTGCATATCCATCCTAGGAGCAAACCCTTGCATCGGAGGTAATGCCATATGCATATCCATCCCGATATTGGTGCTGGTGTCGCTACTACCGCTACCAAACTCAAAGGCACTTCCGTCGAAGAGCTGTTGTAGCGGCGGCGCTGGTGCGTGGAGCATGCGGTGGATGTTTTGCCCCTCCAAGAGCACCTGGTTTACGCGTTCTGAGACGATAGACCGCACTACCATTAGCTCTGAGGTGAAGGCTGTAATATCCTCTTCTTGCATGTCGCCGAGTTCAGGGTTGAGCCACGTCGCAATTTGGTCCCCCGCAGCGCGCTCCTTTGCCATGTCCTCCTCCATGAACTCTTTGCGCTCCTTCATCTCCTTCAGCAACGTGCGCAGCTCGCCGTGTTGCAGGTGCAACTTCTTCAGCTCGTTATCGTTAGTGGTGCTCAGGACTCCCACAGCTCCCCCTGCCAAGAAGCGGTCAATGACGGCCTCGGCAGAGGGGTGGCCGAAGGAGAAACCCTTGCCGCCGGGTGAGAAGGCGACGACAGCTACCTCGGCGCCACACATCACTGATAGCTCGGTAGCTTTGGTAAACAGACCCTGTCGCCGCTTGGAGAAGCACACATGTCGGGCTTCCTCCTTCTCGATCCGCTGGATGGCAATCTTCTTCCGCCCATTGCCACCCTTCCGCTTCGGTGCCATTGATCGCTTGCTCGCTAGCTCAGAGAAAGGAAGAGGAGAGGAGGTAGATTTGTGTCTGTCTATGTCTCGGGGTCATGTGCTTATATAGAAGCCGAGGGTAGAGGATGGGGATTGAGGAATGCTCATCTGGGGCTGACCCAGGCATTAGAAATTGGCAACCCATGATTGGAAAATACTCCTAGGTATTATTCGGTATTCTCTGTCGATGGGTTGTCACGCGTAAAGCCATAACTCGGCCAGTACAGTCTAGCTTTTAAAACAAGAATACTTTTATGGCTCCACTTCATTCTACCGCGTGTCTGTATTAGGCAAGGGTTAAGACTTAGCACCAAGAGATCTTTCTTGATCATGTCTATTTTAGCAGGACATGCATCGATCTTGGCCCAGAAAAATGATGACATGTGTCACACGTTGGCACGTTCGTTATACCTGCGATCTCCAAGCGGCGAAGACTTTGACTCTCCAATGTTGTGCCCCTCCTCCACCATGACGCCACACATTTGGTTCTTTTCAATGACCAAAGCCACCACTCACACCTACAAACTCGATAATGTGGAGTGCCCTCACTTCACATATTTAAGACCGGTGTTGTTTTCAACCCATCCACATAACGTATCGGAAACAACAGCAGGTGCAGCACACCTAAAACGCACACCTCACGCACACGTTTTACAAGCCGCCATCATCATCGAACCACTGCTCATCTTCAGGAAAGAGATCCGCATCATCCTTGTCAGTCCAATATCCATCGACGCCACCACGGCGCCCAACGTCGCCACCGCCCTGCGCTCATCCGTCTAGATACGAAGACTCCGGGAGATCTGTCGTGCGTAGTACCTGCCAACCAGGCATGACTCAGCGTAGCACCTGTCGGTCAGGCATGACTTGACAGCTCCACCGAAATTCTGTGCAAGACAAAGCCGCTCCACCTCCTGCCTCAGTCTGCCAGCGCTGCTCCACAAACGATGCTCCCAAGAGAGAAATGACACCGCACTACCGTCATCGTCCGATCTGGAAGACCAGATCCTAGGGTTTCCCCTGAAGCAGTGCCCACCACCAGCAACCGTTCAGGATCCATACAGTGCCCACCACCACTCAGCCCTCAAGGCGACGCCTTCAGGAAGGTCACGACGTCAAGGACGTCGCCGCCGCCCATCGGAGTTAGGGTTTTCACCCAAGAGGCAAGGGAGGAGAGCAGAGGAGCAGATGTATACCGACGTCTCCAAAAAGAATAACGGCGCCCTTAAGCGTCGTCGGCGGCGCGGCCGGCCTGGGCCAACCAAGGGGCTTTCCCCCAATCCGAATCTCCTCCACCGGCTTCACCCGCAGGTAGGGCCCCAGCAACCACGCCGGCACCGCCAAGAATCCGCAGGAGAGAGGCCCACAGATCAGGACCTGGGGGACGCAGGTGGCGGTGCGGGCAGCGGTCGACGAAGGGGAGCAGCACACCTCCACAACGACGCTTCCAAGAAAGATAGCGGCACTGGCGGGCGTCGCCGTCGCGGTTCCGATGAAGACCGGAGCAAGGATTTCTCCCGGAGCTGCGCTGGACATCCACCGCCAACGACCGCTGAGCATGGCCGACACGTACCATCACGACCCCCAGCCAGGGCCACTGCACCGCACATCCTGGACATGCTCGTGCCCAGCCGATAGGCCCTGCCAGCGCAGCCGCGCCCGGCCACCGCGCCCCCAGCATGGCCGCGCGCCACGCATCCGGCCATGGAGCCCTGGATCTGCTCTCCAGCGCCACCGATTGGCGAGATCTCGCCGGATCTCGCAGCCACCGACGCGGGGCGCCGCCGCCAGATCCCAAGGGCCGACGCGAGGGGCCCTGCCGCCGCCATCCCCGGGGCGTGCGGCTTCGCCGGCGTCCCCTCCGACAGCGGCGAAGCGGGAAGGGGGCGGAGGGGGGAGCTGGTGGCGACGCGGGAGGTCGCCCCCGAGTCACCCGAGGAGACGACGCGGGGGGAGTCGGTGTCACGCCCAAGATGCGACCCTATCCTCAATTTGGCACGAGGGCCTCGTCAGGGATAGAAGCGCATCTCGTCGTGTCGCAAGAATGGATATCGTTACAAGTACATGTACTGAAAAGAAGAGATATATAGAATTGGCTTACACTCGCCATAAGCTACATCAGAGTCACATCAGTACATTACATAATCATCAAGAGTAAGAGCAGGGTCCGACTACGGACGAAAAAAACGAGAAAAATAAGAACGACGTCTATCCTTGCTATCCCAGGCTGCCGGCCTGGAACCCATCCTAGATCGATGAAGAAGAAGAAGAAGAAGCAACTCCAAATGTACAATCAACTCGCTCGCGTCAAGTAACCTTTACCTGTACCTGCAACTGGTGTTGTAGTAATCTGTGAGCCACAGGGGACTCAGCAATCTCATTTCCAAAGGTATCAAGACTAGCAAAGCTTAATGGGTGGGATATGGTTAAGTGGTGAGGTTGCAGCAGCGGCTAAGCACATATTTGGTGGCTAAACTTACGAGTACAAGAAATAAACGGACGTGAACTACAGATGATCGAATGAATGATCCTGAACACCTACCTACGTCAGACATAACCCCACCGTGTCCTCGATCGGAGAAGGAACTCACGAAAGAGACAGTCACGGTTACGCACACAGTTGGCATATTTTAATTAAGTTAACTTCAAGTTATCTAGAACCAATGTTAAACAAAGTTTCCACGTTTCCACATAACCGCGGGCACGGCTTTCCGAAAAGATTTAACCCTGCAGGGGTGCTCCAACTAGTCCATCACAAATTACCACAAGCCGCATAGAAATCCTCAATCACGAAGCTCGCGATCTCGTCGGATTCCCTAGTGGAAAACCTCAACTCTGAGATTACCCAAAGCATCACCGGAATCCCGATGCACAAGATATTCCGTCAAAGGTAAAACTAATCCAGCAAGGCCGCCCGACGTGTCGACAATCCCGATAGGAGTCGCGTACCTCGTTCTCAGGACACGACGGATGAGCGATGGTTACCACCCCAAACGCCGGGTTGCCCCGGGTAGCGTTAATAAGCTGCTCTGTTTTGGACCAACACTCATGAGGAGCACTGGCCCGGGGGTTGATTACATTATCCTCGGGTTAATTACTCCCTATGCAGTTCATTAGTTATTAGGCAAATGTAGTACCAAAGTTGGGCCTTGCCAGACCAGCTTTAATCTAAAACGAATTATCAAGGGGGTCCCCATAACAACCCCGATCGTGTTAGGAGCGCTCATTTATGGAACATAACACCGGTAGCCGAAAACTAATGGGGCAAAGGTGGAACAAAACACCAGGCTAGAAAGGCCGAGCCTTCCACCTTTTACCAAGTATATAGGTCCATTAAATTAAATAGCACTAATATGGTGATAAGACAAGGAACCCATGTTATCACATGGAAGCAACTACACCTGCAACTAGCAATGCTAACACAGGGTTAAGCAAGCAGTAACATAGCAAAACAGTGGTTTGCTAGGTCGAACAGGTTGAAGGTAATCATGGCATTGTTGAGAGGCTGATATTTAACATGTGGTAGGCAACGAGACATAAACGATAGAAACGATAAAACTAGCATGGCAATGATAGTAATGGTATCTGGGGAAATGGTCATCTTGCCTGAGATCCCGCTTGGAAGAAGAACGACTCCGTGAAGTCGGCGAACCAACGTAGTTGAACGGGTCCTCACAATCCGGCACGCTGTGGAACTCTATCGAGACGGAGCAAACTGAAACAAACATCAACACAGATATTCACCACACGATGCACAACATGATGCATACCCTACTATGATGCATGATCAGTTTAAAATGCAAGGAATGGCATGGCAATTCACCTCAAGCAAACTCTACACATTAAATGAAGCTCGATATGCAACGGGTTGCATATCGACGAAACTCCACGATTAATTATTTAATTCACTCCCGATTATTTACGCGGCAATATTTAATTGTTGTTAACATAGCAAGGGTGAAGCGATGGTCCTACACGACATCCTAGTCGGGTAACACGCGAAACATAGATCGGAGCTACGGCACAAGAGACATGCAACACAATATATCATGCCATGAATGCGTCATGCATGCAAGATACAACAACACGGGCAAGGAGAGAAAGAATCAAGTGTCGCCACGGCGAGCGAGAGGGAACCATGGCGGCAAAATGGAAACGATGCCACGGCAACGTTCCTATTCCGGTAATCTTGTCGAGATATCGTGTCAACTATACGATGCGTGTGCGGAAACATTAAATAAAGGTGGGGTGATCCCGATTACCGGGTTCCCGTGTGTCGGGGGCACGACGAAAAGAAGACAACGTGCAACGGGCATACAAACGGTGCAAACACACGATACAACTCATACAACACATGCATATGGTTCTCGGCCACGTCTCATCGTTATACCTTCGATGCGTGTGAATCGGAGGGGATCGGGTCGTAGCGGACCAACGGTCGTCGTGGAAGTCGTGGTCGTCGTGGAAGTAGTTGTACACGCGCCGGTAGTTGAAGTAGTGGTACACGGTCTCGTCGACGGTAGTCGTACTCTTGGTGTCGGTAGGCGGGTCTTCGGCGACGGTAATCGTACACGTTACCGAAGATGTCTGGGTCATCGAGGACGTCGGGGTACTCGTGAACTTGTCGACACGGTGGCGGTGAAGGTCTAAGCGGCGACGGCAAGTGGCAGCATAGGCAAGCAACATCTGCTAGCATGCAAGCTTAGCAGGAACAGCAGCCAACAGCTACAGCAACTAGCACGCATCAAGCTTCCTAGCAGCAACTAGCACTAGCATGCATCGGCAGCTACTAGCTGGCAGCAAGCAACTATCAGCAATAGCATCGGTGCAAGCATGCAACTAGCAATAGCAACCTAGCAGCAGCATCAGCGGCTAGCGGCAAACAACGACAGCAGCAACATGACAACAGCATCAGGCAACGGCAGCAGCAAGGCACATCAGCAACAACTAACTAGCAACATCACTAGGCAACGACCGGCAACAGAAATCGACAGCAGCGGCATGCAGGCAAACAACAAGCATGGCACGACAGCGGCTAGCGCAAGCAGCGGCGGCAGGAGGCACAACACCCGGTAGCATCAGGCAAGCAGCAGCTATCGGCAACAGGCAAGCACAGCAAGCAGCAGCCTAGCAGCTAGCACCTACAGCAACATGCAACATCCATCACGGCGCGCAGGCAAGCATCACCAACAGCAACTGGCAGCAGCACAGGCTCGACAGCAGGCAAGAGCTAGCGGAACAGCAGCAACAGCTAATAGCATCAAGCAACTGCATCGGCCACGACAAGCAATAGCAGCAGCTTCGGTGGCAGCAACAGCAACACGGACAGCGGCGGCAGCAGCATGCAGAAACAGCACGAGGGAACGGCCGGCGGGGCTGGCGACCATGACGGAGGAAGAGAGAGGCCAGGGTGACGCGGGGCCGCTGTCGGCGGGCATGGCGGCGAGCACAGCGGGGCGAGGGAGAACGACGAGGTGGCCGGCGGGGCGCATCGCGGGGAGCTGCTGCGGCTCGGGGCTGGCGGCGACCTGGGAACGGCGAGGACGAGGGCACAGCGGCGGGGCGGCGCCGGCGAGCAGCGAGGCGAGGCCGAGGGACGAGGCCATGTCGGCGCTTGACGCGAGCACGGGGTGGCGCGGCTCGGGCCTGGGGCTGGCGCGCGGGGAAGAGTGCGGCAACCCGCGACGACAGGCGCGTGGGAGACTAGGGGCGATGGTCGCGCGGGGAGAGGGGCTCCGGCAGGGCCAGAGGCATGGCGAGGCGGCTGAGCGTGGGCGAGGCAGCGAGGCCAGGGCGCGGGCGGCATGTGGAGGAAGGAGGCGCACGGGGAGAGGAGAGGGAACGGGCTGGAGGCGGCCATGGGAGCGCACAGGGGAGGAACGAGGGAGGCACGGGACGAAGGGAGAACGCAGAGGGGAAGACGGCGCTGCGGGAGGAAAGGGAGATGTGGGTTGGGCTAGGTCAGGGAGGCTTGGGCCTAGGCCTCTCTCTTTTCTCTCTCTCTTAACCTTTTAATTTTATTTCTGTTACAACAACTTGCAAAGAAAGAAAACAATGGTTGCAGTTGGAATTCCAACAAGAGATATATTTTCCCGGAGCCAGAAAAATAGGGAGGATTTAATAAAATTGGTCTGGGGATTTTTAGAGAATATAATTCGGACGAGTTTGAATATATTTCAAGCTTGCCTAAATTATAAACCATAACCAAACCAACCCCAAAAGGACTGAGATTTTTGATGGTGACCCTATAAAATAGATATTATTTATGGGCTCAACCGAATCATTTATTTGAGCACTTAAATCTGCAACTCAAATAAATGAAAGCAAAGGGAAAAGGAAAGGATCAAGGAGTGGCTAGGAGAAGAGTGAAAAAGAAATGAACACAACAAGGGAAGCAATCACACCAGAGATGATGGAGATGATGCATGATGCGTGATGAATGCAACAAACAAAATAAAACACACTGCGACAACGAATTAAAAGGGGAATCTTCTGTAGCGTCGACATCGGGCTGTCACAGTCGGTCTCTTCCTCTTTTAAAAAATGGGAGAATTTCACTTCCCGGCCTGTGCACCAACTAGGGATGCATACAACCATTTTAGTATGAGTACCTAAGATACATGATAGGCGTTTGATTCCTTCATGAGGAAGAGTGTGTGGAGGGGGTGGCCTACTCCAGTTTCCATGCCACTTTGCTCAGATAGGATCTCGATGTATGCCTTTTAACTACTATATCCTACATATAAAACATCAACCAATGACAAAAGAGGAGACCGCGTGAGTTGATCGACCGGTTCGACATTGTCCTTTTCCCCCTCAGAAACTCCTTTTTTCGACAAGACAACCTTGGCAACTCACAAGTGGGGACCATAATCCTAAGTCACATAGATTTAGCAAGTAACAACCATATAAGTATACGAGTCCTCACGCACGGTACATGCTACTTGTGAGTTGCCTTGGATATTCCCCCGAAGAGGAAGGGTGAAGCAAATAGTAGCGACGAGTATTTCCCTAAGTGAGAACCAAGGTTCATCGAACCGATAGAATAATCAAGGCAAACTCTCATCGTGAGTACCTACACACACAAAACCGAATTCTTGTACCCAACGGGGGAAAGAGGGTTGGCAATCCCTAGAACTCGTTACTTGCAAGGATTAATTATTATAGAAATATATTTATAAATAATAAAAGTAAACAAAAAGTAAATAAGTGTAGAAATGTTTTTAGGTTTTTAGCAATATGATTAAATAGACCTGGGGGGCATAGATTTCACTAGAAGATTCTCTATCGAAAGCAGAGCATACAGTGGGTAGACAAATTACTGTTGGGCAATTGATAGAAAATCACGTAGTTATGATGTTATTCATGACAGTGGTCATGAATATAAGAATCACATCCATAAGCAAGTAGTCCGAAACAATTCTGCATCTACTACCAGCACTCCACTTCGAGACACTTCTATGCTTGCCTCTCTAGGTAATAAGGTATTAAGTGCATGCAAACAAAGTAGTGCTTGGAGCAAGGTGACATGATGTAGACAAAGTAAACACAATCAATATGAACAAACCCCATCGTTTTATCCTTAATGGCAACAATAAAATATGTGTCTTGTCCCCTTCTCTCACTATGATATAGAGCACCGGAAGATTGAACTCACTACAATGCACCACGTCCACTGAATATAAATCAATATAGTTGGCCAAACCAAACAGATAGATCGGAGAGAAATACGAATCTAGAACAACGATGCATAATAAAGTTCAGAACACGCTTAATAACTTTCAATGAATAATCTGATCATAAACCCAAAATTCATCCGATTCCAACAAACACACCACAAAAGAAGGTTACATCGGATAGATCACCGCGGGAATCATGGAGAACATGGTATTGAAGATCAAATAGAGAGAATAATCCATCTAGATACTAGATATGGACCCGTAGGTCCATGATGAACTACTCACGCATCATCATGGAGACAACAAGGCTGATGTAGAAGGCCTCAGTGCTCGATCCCCCTCCACCAGTGTGCTAGAAAAGGTCTCTAGACGGAATCGCAATGAAAAGGAGTCTTCAGCGGTGGAAAAAGTGTTTCGGTGCTCTTTGTTGGTTTGGGAATATTTGAGGATTTATAGAAGTATAATTAGGTTAGGATGATGTACGGGTGGGCCACGAGATCAAGGGGCATGCCCTACCTCCCAGGGCGGGCCCTATAAGCTCGTCGCCCACCCGTACGCTGATACTTGTGATCTGCGTTGGGTTTTCCTTGAAGAGGAATGAGTGATCCAGCAAAGTATAGATAATTATTCCATCAGCGAGAACCAAAGTTATCAAACCAATAGGAGTAATACGCCACCCCAACCTTCAGCAACTGCACACAAAGAAGCAAACAATTGCACCCAATGCGGGCAAGAGATTATCAATCCCTTTGGACTCGTTATTTGCAAGCAAATGAAGCGTGTAGATGATAGTTGATAATTAACCCCATCATATTATCCTTAGTGGCAGCAATACAAAGATGTGTCTTGTCCCCTAGTATGTTAGTGGGATATAGAGCACCGCCAGATAGAACCCACTTCAACGCACACCTCCCACTGAAGAAAGACTAATCTAGTTGGCCAAACCAAATCAATAGTTCGAAGAGATTTATGAAGCTACAATAACCATGCAAATAAGAATCAAATAAATAATTCAGGGAAGACTCAAATCTTTTATTATGAATAATCTAAACGTAAACCCACAATTCATCGGATCCCAACAAACGCACTGCACAAAATAATTACATTGGATATACCAAAGCGAAGATGAGATGATCATTGGATTGAAGATCAAGAGAGAGAGAGAGAGAGAGAGAGAGAGAGATCCATCTAGGTACTAACTATGGATTCATAGGTCTGTGGTGAACTACTCACACATCACCATGGGAACAACAAGGTTGATGTAGATGCCCTCCTGCTCGACCCCCCCTCCGACAAGGCACCGAAACAGGGCTCTAGATGGGCACACGACGGAGCAGAGACTTGCGGTGGCGGAAAAGGTGTTTCTGGAGGCCCTCTAGGTTTTTTGGGATTTATTAGGATTTATAGGCCATAGAGGGGCGTGAGGAGGTGCATGGGGGGCACAACACATAACAAGGCACGACCACCCCCCGAGCGTGCTTGAATGTGTGGTGGCTCCCTCGTGTGGCCTCCGGTCTTCTCCCAAAGCTTCTAGGTCTTCTTTGGTCCAAAAAAATCATCAAAATGTTTCAGGGCAATTAGACTTCATTTGGTACTGTAAACCTAAAAAGCCAAAACATGCAGAAAACAGAAACTGGCACTAGGCACTGGCTTAATATGTCAGTGCTCAAAAATAATATTAATTTGTAGATGAACACCCAAAAAGTATCCAATAAAGATAATATTATAGCACGGAACAATAAAAAAATTATACATATGTTGGAGACGTATCAGCATCCCCAAGCTTAATTCCTGCTCGTCCTCAAGTAGGTAAATGATAAAAACATAATTTTTGATGTGCATGCTACCCAACATGTAATATATTGCAGATATGATCATTGAGAAACGATGAATCAATAAACATCAACATAGTAATATTCATAAACATAAGCAACATAATCATCAACTTTACAAATATACGATCCTTAAAGAATGTTCACCCCTATTCATTTTATCACATTAACATGGCATGGCTCCGTCTTCACCACATAAATACAAATTTCAAACACCACTGTGTCAAGTTAGGCAATTGGATCGTACTTTTTAACGCACTTCACCTTTTTATTACTCACGCAAATATGAGCATGAACCATGGACGTAACATATATGTGGAATAGAATATGGTGGTAGGTTTCAAAGGGATAAAAGTGGAGAACAAAGTCTCGCATCAGCTAGTCGTATCAACAGGCTATGGAGATGCCCATCAATAGATATTAATGTGAGGAGTAGAGATTTCCATGCAATAGATGCACTAGAGCTATAAGTGTATGAAAGATCAACTAAAACTAAGTGGGTGTGCATTCAACTTACTTGCTCACGAAGACCTCTGCATTTGAGGAAGCCCGTCATCGGAATATACAATCCAAGTTCTGTAATGAAAAATTCCCACTAGCATATGGAAGTGACAAAACATGAGACTCTTTAAATGAAGAACATGGTTCCACTTTGAGGCACAAGTATGGAAAAGGAGCTAGTAGCACTGTCCCTTCCCTTTTTCTCTCATTTATTTCTCTTTTTTCCTTTTTCTTTTCTTCTTTATTTCTTTTTTTTGGAGTCTCATCCCGACATTTTGGGGCAATCATTGTCTCCATCATCCTTTCCTCACTAAGAGAGTGCCCTAATAAGGATGATTATCACACTTTCATTTACTTACAAATCAATATGAAAAAAATATAGCATGACTCCATATGAATGCCTCTGGCAGTGTACCAGGATGTGCAATGATCAAGCATATCATGTCTCAAAAGTGATGAACGATGGCTTTGCAACAAATACTATGTCATCTTATATGATCATGCAAAGCAATATGACAATTAAATTACTAGTCATATCATGTGACGGTGGAAGTTGCATGGTAATATATCTCGGAATAGCTATGGAAATGCCATGATAAGTAGGTATGGTAGCCGTTTTGAGGAAGATATAATGAGGCTTATGTGTAGTACAGTGCATCATGTCATGGGGTGTGGATGCACCAACAAAGTATGCACCGATCCTCAAGGTGAGAATGGGAAATGCATGGTACTGAAGAGGCTAGAAAATATGTGGAGGTGAGAGTGCGTATATTCATGTATTCACATTAGTCATAAAGAACTCACATACTTACTACAATATTTTGTTAGTTTTCTATAAGCAAAGTACTACTCGCATGCCCCTAGGGAGGAGGTTGGTAGGAGTTAACCATCGCGCGCCCCTGACCTAAACAACACTAGGATTTCAACGAGGAATAAGAATGTTCACACATCATCACCATGCGATAAAAATATTCATATGAACAACAAGTTAACACCCTCTAATAAATGATATTTTTATTAACCAATGATCATGCACTCATGCCCTTTCACATTAACACTAATATCATTAACTCAAAGTTTCTCTTTTATGTGCTACATGAAGGTTTTGATTATGCACTCATTGAATACCTATTACTTTTGGACTAGTCTTATAACCAATGAAAATTGTCATCACTATTTATTAACTCTCAAATAAATATAAGTGAAGAACGAGAGTGCAATTATTTCTTTAAAATCTATATGTCACCATCCTCTAAAAGATATACATGAAGTACTAGAACAACTACTAAGCTCAAAATATATAAGTGAAGCACATAGAGTATTCTAACAAATTGATGACCCACAAGTATAGGTGTTCAATCGTAGTCCCTTTGATAAGTAAGAGTGTCAAATCCAACAAGGAGCGGAAGGAAATGACAAGCGGTTTTCAGCATGGTAATTTTTGCAAGCATTGGAATAGCGGTAACAAGTTGTTTGATAGCAAGATAATTGTAACAAGTGAGAAGTAGCAATAGTAACAATAGGTGTGGCAAGGTAGCGCAATCCTTTTGTGGCAAAAGATAAGCCATAACAATTTCTTATAATAGGCAAAGCGTTCTTGAGGGCACACGGGAATTTCATCTAGTCACTTTCGTCATGTTGGGTTAATTTGCGTTCAGTATTTTGACAATTTGATATGTGGGTGGACCAGTGCTTGGGTGTGGTTCGTACTTGAATAAACCTCCCACTTATGATTAACCCTCCCACAAGCATCTAAAACTAAAAGAAAAGTATTAAGAATAAATTCTAACCATAACATTAAACACAGGGATCCAAATCAGCCCCTTACGGAGTAGTGCCTAGACTGGGGTTTAAGTTTCTGTCACTCACGCAACCCACCCTCTAATTACTACTCCACAATGCATTCCATTAGGCCCAAATATGGTGAAGTGTTAAGTATTCGATGTTCACATAACACCACTAAGGGAATCACAACATTCATATCATCAAAATATCAAACGAATATCAACTTCACATGACACTTGCAACATGATTTCTCCCGTCGCCTCAAGAACAAAAGTAACTACTCATAAGTGATCAACATGTTCATGATCAGAGAGGTATTAAATAGCATAATGGATCTAAACATATGATCTTCCACCAATTAAACCATAAAGCATCAACTACAAGATGTAATCAACACTACTAGTCACACCCTAGGTACCAATCTGAGGTTTCCATACAAGATTGAGCATAAGAGATGAACTAGGGTTTTGAGAGGAGATGGTGCTGATGATGATGTAGATGAAGATTGGCCTCCCCAAAATGAGAGGGTTGTTGGTGATCATGATGGCATCGATTTCCACCTCTGGGAGGGAAGTTCCTACGTCGGAATCGCTCCGCCGGAGGGCAAAAGTGCTCCTGCCCAGGTTCCGCCTCGAGACGGCGACACTTCATCCCAAAAGTCCCCTCTTTAATAATTTTAGGGTGAAGGAGAATATATACCAGAAGATGACCGCCAGAGGTGGGCCAGGTGGCCCACTAGACATCATGTCACGCCAGGGGTGCCTGGCACGCCGTGGTATCTAGTGGCCGCCTGGTGGCCCCCCTCCGGTACTTCTTTGCTCCAGTATTTTTTTATTTATTATAAAATAAATCTCCGTAAATTTTCAGCCCAATTGGAGATGTGCAGAATAGATATCTGTGACCTAGCTTTTTTAGGTCCAGAATTCCATCTGCCGATATTCTCCCACTTGATGTAAACCTTGCATATTATGAGAGAAAAGGTATTAGAGTTACTCCATAAAGTGGCAAAATGCATAAAAACACTATAAATAATAGTAACAAGACACGATGCAAAATGGACGTATCACAAATAATGGTGATATAGTGCCTCTCTCTAGTGGGTGTGTCGAGCACAAAATGATTGTGGGAAACTAAAACAAAAGCAAACTAAATCAAACGGCACTCCAAGCAAAACACATATCATGTGATGAATAAAAATATAGCTTGAGCCTCCAAGTGACATACTGTTGGATTGAGACGAAAGAGAGGATGCCTTACACGGCATCCCCAAGCTTAAATGCTTAAGTCTTACTAGAATACTAAGTTGGGGTACCTTGGGCATCCCCATGCTTAGGGTCTTTCCTGTCATGATTCCTTCATCCGTCGTCATAACACCGAAAGCTTGAAAACTTCAGCACACAAAACTCAACGAAAACCTCGTGAGATCCGTTAGTATAATAAACATATCAAATACTTTAGGTACTGTTATAAATTGGTTCATATTTTATCATTGCATAAGGTACTACATTCTAACTTTTCCATGACTTATACCCCCCAATACAATACATGGCATCATCAAAACAAGCAAACTATGCAAGCAAAAACAGAATTTGACTAAAACAGAACAATCCGTAATGATATAATTAAGTACCATACTCTGTAACTCTAAAAATTCCAAAAAAATAGAATGGCTTGGGGAATTGGTATGTAAACAATGTGTAAATAGTTCAGATCAAAACGATATTCGAGTAAAATCAGAGAATTTCTGCACTAGACGCTAAAGTTATTGTTTTTGTACCATATCAATTCTACTTATAATTCAAATCATCCCAAAGGCTTTACTTGGCACAAACACTAATATAAACATAAAAAAATAATTAGTGAGACAATAATCATGTTATCACAAACAAACAGAAAGTAAAAAAAATTAAGATAACTATTGGGTTGCCTCCCAACTAGCGCTATTTTTACGCCCCTAGCTAGACATAATGCCTATGATTCAAGTGTTGGACCCCTTCATGTCCTTTAGGACTAGATCTTCAAAAATATTACTTAATATATCACTTCTCTCAAATCTATTTGGCAACCCAAAGGTTCAAAGATGTTCTTAATATTTGTGATATCATTACTACCATCATCATCATCATAGGGGTCATCATATAGGACATGAATTTCATCATTAATAGGATCCCAAATGGCATAATCATGCAAATCCTTACTAAAACCTTCATTAATCCCTTTCGAAATCCATTCAAATTTACCACAACATTCAAGGAATAGTGATTGCATTAATTCTTCGGGAGGGACCTTCCTCCTCATACTCTCACTAAACCTTGATGGTCATTAGATTCCAACTTACGCATAGCATCTCTATTATGAAGGACCACTTCTATGGGAGGATGTAACAGGGCGCGACCACCCTCCTAGGACACGCCTTGTTGTGTGGTGGGGCCACGAGGCTCCTCCGCCTATTTCCTGTCATATAAATTCACATATTCAGAGAAACAATTAGACAAAAGTTTTCATCACGATCTACGAGACGGAGTCGCCGCCACCTCCTATTCTTCCTCCAAAGGGCTGATGTGGAGTCTATTTTTGGCTCTGGAGAAGGGGATTTGTTGTCGTCGTCATCACCAACCCTTCTATTCCATGACGATCACCACTGGGAGTGATTAATTACTTTGTAGGCTCGCTGGTTGATGAAGGGTGTTTGGATGAGATTGATCATGTAATTGAGTTAAGTTGATAGGGCTTGATTCCTAGTATCCATTATGTTCTGAGATTGATGTTGCTATGACTTTGCTCTGCTTAATGCTTGTCAGTTCTCACTAGGGCCCAAGTGCCATGAGTTCAGACCTAAACTTATTATTATCTCTCTAAATACGAAAAGTGTCTAGATCCTACCTTGTAAGCTATATGCACCTATTACATGTATTGATCCGCATACCGCGAAGTGACAATAATTGGGATTCTTTCCGGTGATTGTCGTAGTTTGAGTAGTTCATGTAATCACCATGTGTTAATGCTTTGTTCCGGTTCTCTATTGGAAGGATGACTTAATATCCCTTAGTTTCCAATAGGACCCTGCTGCCATGGGAGGGTAGGACAAAATATGTCATGCAAGTTCTTATCACAAGCACGTATGCATATATACGAAATACATGCCTACATTATATTGATGAATTGGAGCTAGTTATGTGTCATCCTAATGTGTAACTATTACATGACTGATGTCATTCATATCTTTCCATCATTGCACCTTGGCCTACGCTTTACATATACTGTATCTTGCTAAGTTACTATTGATGATGTCACTATCACTACTGTTACTATTGCTGCTGTCACTATCACTACTGTCACAAAGTTGCTACAATCACTGTTACGGCGACTACCATTATTTCCCGTGCTAATAAAACTTTGTTGAAGAGATATATCCCAGGTGCGGTTGAATTGAGAACTCAACTGACAAGGCCTATAAATATTCTTTGGATCCCCTTGTGTCGAATCAATAAACTAGGGTGAAATACTACCCGTGAAGACTGTCGTGATCCCCTATACTTGTGGGTTATCAAGACCTTTTTCTCTCATTGTCGCCGGGGAGCATAGCTATATTTATTGTGTTAACTCGAGGATATATAATTTATACTACGAAGAATCCGAAAGATACTCGAACTAAGATCACCCACTCTCGCATGAGAGGAGTTAAGGAATTGACATCTAGCTCTGCTTTTCATTCACCTACTATTTTGAATCACCTTATTACACCACCGCCCGTTACTCATTATGATACATCGCTTGAACTTCATGATGCTACCTCTGAAATTAATGATGATACTACTGTTATATTTTATGAAACTGAAAATGTGCCACTGAGTGAATTACTTGATGCCCATATTGCTAAAGCTAAAGAACTTGAAAATGTTGAAACTCATGAAGATTTTAACTCGCCTACTACACCTTGCTCTCCCAATTAATATGAATTGCCTTATATACCTTTAGGTTATGCTATGGATGGGCAAGTAGCTAGGTACTTTCTTGCTTGTGAAAATAGAGATGATCTGAAGAAACTACTATGCAAACTGAAAGAAAATCTATGATGGAAAAATGAAATGTGATCCTAGATTTGCTACTTCTTCTATATTTTTACGGATAAATATTATGAATTCTCTATAGACCCTGAGTTGATTCCTGTAGTTGAATCTGATCATTTCCATGGTTATGAAACTAAAACTGTTGTTGGACATCTCACTAAATTGAATGATATTGTTGCTTTGTTTAGTAATGAGGAAAACATATGTTACCTCTACTACATTCTTAAGCTTTTTCCTTTCTCGCTAAGAGGCGAGGCTAAAGATTGGTCCCTTTATCTTTCTCCATGTTGTGTGCGTAGTCCCAACGATATCCTTTATGACTTCTCTGAAAAATATTTTCCTTCTCATAAGAAACAAGCTGCCTTACAGGAGATATTTATCTTTCTACAAATTGAAGAAGATAATCTCCCTCAAGCTTGGGGGAGGCTTCTCGAGTTACTTAGAGCTCTTGATGATCATCCCCTTAAGAAAATTGAAATACTTGATATCTTTTATAATGGACTTACCAATGCTTCTAGGGATTTCCTAGATAGTGGTTTTCAGGGAAACAACTGTTGGACAAGCTGAAGAACTATTAAGTAATATATTACAAAATGTCGATGATTGGACACTCCCCGAACCACCACCGGAGCCTATTAAAAAGAAGAGAGGTATTTTATTCCTTGTTCCTGAAGATATGCAGAAGCCAAAATATCTATTAAAGAGGCCTCGCCTCGTTCGATCGATGTATCTTTTGTGCTAGACTTCTCTAAGGCATCTCCTTGTTTTATGTCTGTACTCAGATATTTGTTGCTTCCGCTGACTCGTGTGTCCTCGAGGCCCGTGGCTTGTAATATGAAGCTTCTATGTTTTTATTTGTGTTTAGAGTTGTGTTATGATATCTTCCCTTGAGTCCTTGAGCTTGGTTGTACGCATTTGCGTCTATGATTAGCGTACGATCAAATCGATGGTGTCACAAGTTGGTATCAAAGCCGACTGCGTGTAGGTACTCCCCTTTCCAACTCCTTGGACGAAGTTGAGTCTAGTACTTGAAAACCTTTTAGTAACATTGTTGTGTGGCTTACGGGCCCACATCTCCATCGGGTGATATTAGTATCTTTTACTCCTCTTGTATACTCTGGGTTCTGATCTCTCTTCTCTTTCGGGTTAAAGATTTTGCTAACTCTAACTTTAGGTTCTTGTAAATACTTCCTCCTGGAGAGCCCCGCATTCCAGACGATGGCTTGATTCGTCAGAAGACTCCTAAGATACTCTTTGATGTTCTCTTGAGAACTTGTGCTCATCGCTTCTGCGATTTCCCTTCCTTCGTCAACCCTATGGATGACTACATACAAATGTCATTCATATTTTCTTTCGAGTTGCTCTTGTTATACAAGGTACAACAAACTATCTTACCGAGGATTCGTTCGTTGTCCTCGGATGTCATGGGTTTCGCAAGTCCCTCGAATTACTATTCAATCTTCCAAAATCCTCGGTGGCCTATTATTCATGATCTTTCTCACCTGCTTACATTATGGTTAAACCTATATGTCTAGCAACATTCATTAAAATCCTTTGTGATTTCCTTTGATCTTATTGATTCAATCTTTGTGTGAATGCACACAACCATGAGTAGATTCTCATAAATTATCTTTCCGGCCCAGACGTCCTTCCAAACAGGAGCTGGTTCTCGACAAATCAACTTTGATTGATTGTCCATCTAAGTCCATTCAACTTACTTGTATTTGATCAGAGCATCTGAATCTGATACACCAACCTCAAAATCATAAATTCCTTTAGTATTTTAGTATCGATATTACTTAGATGATCTTTAATTCGATGCCTTGCATTTCTTCTTCGTTTGATTGAGTATCGATACTCACATGAGGTCCTTTGTGGACCGTCAGACCCATTGTTGGGATATTATTTGATGGCAAGCTATTCAACAGAACGCTATAGAAAATCAATCCAATCAACATTCTAACGACACCAGGAAGGAGATCTCATTTTATTTTCTACAATTACTTTCTTGTTACATTATATCCACTCTAAAGTTTCTCCAAGAAAACATCAACAAGCTAAAATACTCCTCAGTACAAGCACATAGTTCACCATACTGCTACTTCACAACGACTCAAAGAATCTCCAATAGATGGTCCAAATGTAAAAATAACTAACTTTTGGACCGTCTATGGCAAAAAATGGTGCTCCAACAGACGGTCCATATGCAAAAACAATTGGACCGCACACTCCTCGTGATGTAAAATCCAACACCTCGCGGTGCAAATTTACATCACGAGGTGCATCTGGTCCAAAACCAGTCGGCGCCCGTGAATGACCAATCGCCACTTCCTTTCCGTTCCCACCCGCGCCCGTCCGCCCGAAGACCAGCCGGCCAGAATCCGACGCCGCGACCGCCGAAAACCACGCCGTCGGCGCCGCCACCACCCCAAATCCCCGTCGCCTCCCTCCGTCGTTGTCGCCTCCCTCGCCGGTAGCCGACTCGCAGCCGCCCGGACGCCGCCAAATCGGGAGGCAGCCGGCGCGGAATTCGGCGCCTCCGGCGGTCTCGCTGCCGCGGTAGGCCTCCGCCGGGTCTAAGGCTGCCGCCGACCTCGTCCCCGTCGGCCGTGAGCCTGTTCACGACCGTTGCGCCGGCCGCACGACCACCGCAGGAAGCCCTCCGCCCGGCTGCCGAAGTACTGTTCGCCGCCCACCGAACTCCTCTTGGCTGGCCTCGAAGCTCTTTTCTTATCACCGCCGCCAGCCGGAGCAGCCGACCGCGGCCGTCCGCAGCAGTCAGCAGCAGGCAATCCAACCGACGGCCATCTTATTCCACCGCGCGCACTAGGTGTTCGACGGAATTCCCCAAGGTAAAAAATGACGAAACTTGATGATTTAACTTGGGATTGGATAGTATGTTTGACGGTGGTTGTGTGCAATGTAGATGAGCGCAGTTGACTCCTCTTTCGTGGATGATTCATCGTCGGACCAGGAATTTGATTTGCATGAAGAAGAGGAGGTTGTTGTGCTAGTGGCCATGAACAAGAGGAACAAACCGAAGCACAGTGGTTCCGTTTATGGTCGTGCGTTCATTCGGAGAGAACGATTTTTTTTATGTTGTTTCAAAACATGTTATTATGCAATATGTGCGGCTGTACAGTGGCTGAATGATACGTCTCCGTCGTATCTACTTTTCTGAACTCTTTTGCCCTTGTTTTGGACTCTAATTTGCATGATTTGAATGGAACTAACCCGGACTGACGTTGTTTTCAGCAGAATTGCCATGGTGTTGTTTTTGTGCAGAAATAAAAGTTCTCGGAATGTCTTGAAAATTTACGGAGATTTTTTCTGGAATAAAAGAAAAATACGTGCGCAAAGATCCACCGGAGATGGTGGACCAGTGGGCCACAAGCCCACAGGTCGCGGTCACCCCCCTGGCCGCGCTGTGAGGGCTTGTGGGTTCCATGTGGCACCACCGCCCCGAAACTCAGCTCTATATCTTCCGTCTCGCTCGGAAAAAAAATCAGAGAGAAGATTTCATCGCGTTTTGCGATACGGAGGCGCCGCCACATCCTGTTCTTCCTATGGAGGGAAGATCTGGAGTCCGTTTCGGGCTCCGGAGAGGGGAAATCGTCGCCATCGTCATCATCAACCTTTCTCCATCGACAATTCCATGATGCTCTTCATCGTTCATGAGTAATCCCATCGTAGGCTTGCTGGACGGTGATGAGTTGGATGAGATCTATCATGTAATCGAGTTAGTTCTTGACGGGGATTGATCCCTAGTATCCACTATGTTCTAGATTGATGTTGCTACTACTTGGCTATGCTTAATGCTTGTCACTAGGGCCCGAGTGCCATGGTTTCAGATCTGAACCTATTATGTTGTCGCCAATATATGTGTGTTTTAGATCCTATCTTTCAAGTTGTAGTCACCTACTATGTGTTATGACCCGGCAACCCCGGAGTGACAATAGCCGAAACCACTCCCGGAGATGACCATAGTATGAGGAGTTCATGTATTCACCAAGTGTTAATGCGTTGGTCCGGTTCTTTATTAAAAGGAGAACATTAATATCCCATAGTTTCCATTAGGACCCCGCTGCCACGGGAGGGATGGACAATAGATGGCATGCAAGTTCTTTTCCCTAAGCACGTATGACTACATACGGAATACATGCCTACATTAGATTGACGAACGGGAGCTAGTTACATATCTCACCGTGTTATAGTTGTTCCATGATGAATCACATCCGTCATACTCATCCATCACCGATCCACTGCCTACGAGTCTTTGAATACTGGTCCTCGCTATGTTACTTTGTTCTAGGCTTGTCCCTTGCTACAAAAGGGATTGGGCCACTTTGGTACTGTTGTTGCTACTGCTGTTACTTTGCTGCTGCTACTGCTGTTCCTTGCTACTTCGTTGTTACGTGTTGCAAGATCTTTTCCGACACTGTTGTCGGGGAAGAATAGTTACTCGCCCACGTGCAACCTACTGGCGCCATTGATACAACAGCTAGGAATAGTCTGTTGTCAACACATCGTTTCTGGCACCGTTGCTATCATACTACTTTGCTACTTATACTTTGCTTGAAGACACTAATCTTTCAGGTGTGGTTGAATCTGATAAACTCAGCTGCTAATACTTGAGAATATTCTTGCGCTTCCCTTTTGGTCAACCAACAAATTTGGGTTGAATACTCTACCCTCGAAAACTGTTGCGATCCTCTATACTTGTGGGTTATCAAGACCTTTTTCTGGGGCCGTTGCCGGGGAAGCACATCTATATTCTCTGAGTCACTTGATATTTACGTCTGCTGATCACTATGAGGAATACGAAAGATCCAAGAACTAAAATCATGCCTTCCACTACTAGGAGAGGTAAGGAACTGCCATCTAGCTCTGCACTTGATTCACCTTCAGTTATGAGTAAGTTTGCGACATCACCTCCTGCTAGAAATCTTGATATGTCGCATGTGCTTGATGATGCTACTTCTACTGCCCATGATGCTTATGATGATGCTATGCTTGATACTATGCCTGATGATGCTATGCTTGATACTGTGCCTGATGTTGCTATGCATGATACTATGCCTGATGATGCTATGCCTGATACTGCTTTGCCACTAGGTGCATTCCTTGATGCACATATTGCTAGAGTTGCTTCTAGATGTGATGATACTTCTAAAACTGCTGATACTATTGAAGTAGAACCTGCTACTATGCCTGATACGCGCTATGTTATGGAGGGAGAGATAGCTGAGGATTTTCTTGCGTGTAAGGATAGCTATAATGTTGAGAAATTACTGCGCAAGTGGAAAGAAAAATCTTTGAACGCTAGGATGAAATACGACCCGAAGTTTGCCACTTCGCCTATCTTTGTGACCGATAAGGATTATGAATTCTTTGTCGATCCTGAGTTAATCACTCTGGTCGAATCTGATCCCTTTCACGGTTATGAGTCTGGAACGGTTGTAGCCCATCTTACCAAACTGCACGATTTAGCCACCCTATTCACGAGTGAGGAAAAGATCCGCCACTACTACATGCTCAATATGTTTCGTTTCTCGCTAAAGGATGATGCTAAGACCTGGTTCACTTCTCTTGCTCCTGGTTGTGTGCGTAGCCCCCAGGATATGGTCTACTACTTCTTTGAAAAATATTTCCATGCCCATAAGAAGCAAGCTGCCTTGCAGGAAATATACAACTTTGCTCAAGCTGAAGAAGAGAGTCTCCCACAAGCTTGGGGGAGCCTTATCCAGCTACTGAATGCTTTGCGTGATCACCCTCTTGAGAAGAATGAAATACTTGATATATTCTATAATGGACTTACTGATGCTTCCAAAGACCACCTAGATAGTTGTGCCGGTAGTGTTTTTAGGGAACGAACTGTAGAAAAAGCTGAGATTCTATTGAATAACATCTTGTGCAATGAGAATGCTTGGACTATTCCCGAACCACCTCCTAAGCCAACTCCGAAGAAAAGAGGTATTTTATTCCTCAGTCCTGAAGATATGCAAGAATCCAAGAAATCTATGCGAGAGAAAGCCATTAAATCTGAAGATGTCAAAAATCTACCACCTATTGAAGAGATCTATGGTCTCGATAACCCGATACAGGTAGTAGAAGTAAATTCTCTGCATAGGTTTGATGAGAGTGATATTCCTTTTGATAAACCTGCTAGCTTATGCATGGATGAATTTGATAACTTCGTTGCCAAACAACAAAGTTTCAATGATTATGTTAGCAGACAATTGGAAAAGAATGCTCGTATGCTTAGTCATTTAAGTGCTTGTGTGGACAGAAATGTCAATGATCTTAAACTTCTGAGTAAACATGCTTCCATAGTTACTACTCAGGTAGAACAAGTACTTAAAGCTCAAAATGACTTGCTCAATGAGTTGAATGACAATTCCGTCAGAGTCGTCACTAGAAGCGGTAGAATGACCCAGGAACCTTTGTATCCTGAGGGTCACCCGAAGAGAATTGAACAAGATTCTCAAGGAGTTAGCACTGATGTACCTAGTCATCCTAGAAAGAAGAAGAAAGATGATAGGAACCTGCACGCTAGCAACCCCGTTGCTGCTACACCTGAGAGTCCAAACGATGCCTCTGTCTCTGAGGCTGAAACACAATCTGGTGATGAACATGAGCCTAATGATAATACCAATAGTGATGTTCATGAAGATGCTCAACCTAGCAATGAAAAGGATGTGGAGATTGAACCTGATCTTGATAACCCACAACCTAAGACTAAGAGATACGATAAGAAAGACTTCGCTTCTAGGAAGCATGGTAAAGAAAGGGAACCATGGGTTCAGAAACCTATGCCCTTTCCTCCCAAACCATCCAAGAAAAAGGATGATGAGGATTTTGAGTGATTCGTTGAGATGATCAGACCTGTCTTTCTGCAAACGCGTTTGACAGATATGCGCAAAATGTCTCCGTATGCTAAGGGCATGAAAGATATTGTGACTAATAAGAGGAGGATACCTGAGGTTGAGATTTCCACGATGCTCGCTAATTATACCTTCAAGGGTGGAACTCCCAAGAAACTAGGTGATCCCGGTGTGCCCACTATACCTTGCTCCATTAAAGGCAGCTACGTTAGAACTGCGTTATGCGACCTTGGAGCCGGTGTTAATGTTATGCATCTCTCTCTCTCTTTATCGTAGGCTTGAACTGGATAAGTTGACACCCACTGAAATCTCTCTGCAAATGGCTGACAAATCAACTGCTTTCCCTATCAGCATTTGCGAGGATGTGCCTGTTGTGGTTGCTAACACCACTATCTTAACAGACTTTGTTATCTTGGATATTCCTGAGGACGATGCCATGGCTGTCATCCTCGGAAGAACCTTTTTAAACACTGTAGGGGCTGTTATAGATTGCAACAAAGGCAATGTCACTTTCCATGTCAACGGTAATGAGCATACGGTGCACTTTCCGAAGAAACAATATCGAGTACATTGCATCAATGCTATCGAAAAAACATCATTGATTCTTGTTGGGAGCTTTCAATGCCCTATTCCTCGTGTCAAGATGAAGTATGATTTGCTTGTTGGGGAAATTCACATCCCCATTGAGGTGACCTAGTGACTATTCAAAAATTCTCCGTTCTCTTTTGCGATTCGAAAAGGTTTGTCAAGGAGACTTGATCAACCTCATTGGCGGATTTTCTTTCGATGACCATGAGATGGATGAATCGAGGAGTCACAAACCTCTGTTCCAAGCTTTCACTTTAGGTTGCTTAGAAGAAAAATGATAGATTTAGTTTAGTTTTTCCTGTTTTCTGTTTTAGCGTCCGGTAGAAAAGTACACCGAAAATAAAAGTTCTCCGAACGCTGTGAAAATCAAGTATGATTTTTTCTGGAATTTTTGAAAAATACTGAGGCGAAGAGCTTGTCTGGGGGCTGCACCAGTGGGCCACAAGCCCTAGGGGCGCGGGCACCCCCTGGCCGCGCCACCCAGGCTTGTGGGGCCCACACGCACCCCCTCCAGTCATTCTTGCTCTCACCTGGTTTCCTACCTCCAAAAAAAATCGTTTCGCAGCTCAAACCCGTGTTCTTGCTCCTCTTGCTAGGATTTTCGATCTCTTTGCTCAAATCACCGTTCTCCAAACTGTTTTGGGGAAATTACTCCTTGGTAAGTGACTCCTCCATTGGTCCAATTAGTTTTTGCTCTAGTGCCTTATACTCCGCGTATATTTGTTGCCTTGGTGACCATGTTCTTGAGCTTTGCATGCTGATTTTAGCTGGTCCCAAGTAGTTTTGATGCGTAATATGGTCTCTAGGCACTAGTTGGAGTAGTTGCTACGAGTTTAGTTGAGCCTTGTTCACTTTTCCTTAGAATCACTAAAAATTTCAGAAAATTTCAGAGATAGGAAAAAGGAAAAGATGAGGAGGTTCTTAAGAGGCTCGTCAAATCGTGACCCCAAGGATGATCGGAGTGAGAAGAAGCCCAAGTATTTGGTCCCTCGAGTCGCAGAAGTTCGAGCGTGCGAGTGGCCAAGCGACGTGTTCTTACGCGCCGCTGGAATTTATGAGGACTTTTATCACTTGGTGGAAAACGCAGGACTTACCGCCTTCGTTGAAGATAAGTGTCCGCAATACCTCCTCCTCACTAATATCTTCGTACAAAGCTTTAACTTCTATCCGAGGAAGAATCCTCCTATGGTTGAGTTCAAACTTTATGATATCCCCCACCGCATGTCACTCCAGGATTTTTGCAATGTTTGCAAATTACCTTGTGTTAAGGATATTTATGAACCTCGTCCACGGGACTTGGAAGCTTTCATTGGTACAATTGTTGTAGGAGAGGAGAGAGGAGTGTCTTGCGCTAGAGCTACTAGCATTCATTTTCCCGTGCTTCGGTACTTCTCACTATTTGTGGGAAAATGTTTGATTGGCCGTGGGAAAGCTGGGTCACTTAGTTCCCCAGATCTTGCGGTCTTGCGCGAAGCCCTTTATAACGATAAAACTTATAGCTTGGGCGCTATAGTAGCTCAATGGTTGAACCTGAACCGTTGTAAAGGTGTTGTCTATGGAGGTATCTACGCTACTCGTCTTGCTAGACATTTTGAGATACCTATTAGACTGGAGGAGGAAGAAGAGGTTCTTCTTCCCGAGAGATATCTAGATTACGATAGCATAGTTCGCCATGACTTTCTTGATAGAGATATAAATAGAAGGATGATTTATAACCTGGTATTTAGTCAGGGTACTCGTGAGACTATTACTTTGCCTGCTCCTTCTTTGTTCAATCTTCATGCAGGCAGGTACACTATTATGCCCTCGGACATCTACGCATATTGGGGCTTAGCCCAACCACAGGTGCCCGTGCCCGAGCCACCAGTCGAGTACCAGACGCCGGTTTATCAGTGGGATCCAGAGGAGCTCACACAACAGTGGAATCCTCAGTCCACTTCGGAGTACCCCGGAGCTGGTTATTTCCCTCCTTGGGAGTAAACCAACTTAAGCCAAAAGCCTAAGCTTGGGGGAGTACGTGTTTCTCACCGACTTTACATTCTTGATTATGCTTTCACTTTGTTAGCCGATGTTCACACTTTGCCACTCTATCATTAATGCTAGTTTATTTTCTTTTTCTCGTTTTCTTTTCGTGTGTCTGTCTAGTTTGAGAGAAACCCAAAAATATTTCCTTTTTCTTCTTTTGCTTGTTGGGAGCTTTCCCGTGTAGATAGTTTTCTTTTTCTTTGGGTCAAGGTAGAAGATATTGGTTACAATGTTTAGTGGCTCTTGCTTGCATACTTGTTTAGCTTTCAAAGAACCATATTACTTTGTGTTCTCCTTTGTGTTTGCCTGCAGATTCCAGCTTTAGTCCAATGCACGAGCACTCTTATTATTGTTCACATCGTTCGGTCGTGCAAGTGAAAGGCAATAATGACGATATATGATGAAGTGACTGAGCCTGGAAAAGCTGGTATGAACTCGATCTATTTTGTTTTTGTAAATATGACTAGCTCACTATTCCTAGTTCAGCTTTGTTGTGAGAGAAACATGTTTGCAATGAAAACTTAGAGATCATAGTTGCTTTTGCCATGCTTACTTAGCTAGGAGCTTATAATGGTTTGTCTTGGTTGCCCACATGAATGTTGAGATGACTATGATGTAGTATGATAGGATGGTATCCTCCTTTGAATGTTTCAAGTGGCTTGACTTGGCGCATGTTCACGCATGTAGTTGAAACAAAATCAACAAAGCCTCTATGATGTTCATGTTCTTGGTGATTTATGTCCTACTCATGCTTGCACTCAATATTAGTTAATCTCAATGCATTTTGATGACTGTTGTCGCTCTCTAGTTGGTCGCTTCCCAGTCTTTTGCTACCCTTCACTTGTACTAAGCGGGAATACTGCTTGTCCATCCACTTCCATAAACCCAAAGTTGTGCCATATGAGTCCACCATACCTACCTATGTGCGGTATTTACCTGCCGTTCCAAGTAAATTTGCATGTGCCACTCTCTAAATCTTCAAGAAATAATCTGTTTTGCATGCCCGAACCGCTCATGTGGTGACAGGGGGCTATTGGTATCTTCCATGCTAGGCGTGTTATCCTCGATATGTGTTTATTCACTATCATTCACGAGAAAGGGGCCGGTAATTGGAATTCCTAGTTCCATGCTCAAATCGAAAAGATAATTGCAAACAAAACTCCCCCAGGATTGATGTTGGTATGGACGGTACCCGAGGATTCGGCTAGCCGTGGAGTGTGATTGATTGGTGGTGGGGGAGTCAAAACTTTACTTTTCTGTTTGGGAACCGCCTATAGCATGTGTAGCGTGGAAGATGTTGAGAACTCTTAGTCATTGCGTTGACAATGAAAGCATGCCACCCAAAATTATTATCTCTATTTTCAAAGCTTGAGCTCTGGTGTGACAGCTCGAGACCGACGCCCCAGAAGATTCCCCCTTTATTTCCGTTTCCGTCATGTGATTAGTTTTATTTGTTGCATCGTCGCATCATGCATGGCATCTTGCATCGTCTGTCACGTGTGGTGTTTTGAGTGTGTGTGCTTCGAGTGCTCACCGAGTCTTAGTGTGATAGGAACTCCCCCTCTCCCCTCTTATTTCGTTTTTGCGGTTTGCTAAAGTTTCCCGTTTTAAACCCCTATTTAAAAGGGTTCATCTTCTTCTTTTCAAGAAAAGATCCTTTTATTAAATGTGCGGGCAAACCCTTGGATTTTCTTTATTTTTCTCCTTTGGTTTTATTTTAAAACCGTCTCATTTACTTTTCTCTTTTAAAGGGATTTTATTTTATTCTTTAAATAAAAGAGGTTTTATTTTACTCTTCAAAATGGTTTTAATTTTTAATTCTTTAAAAAGGTTTTAGTTTTTATTCGCTTAAAAAATGCCAATCTATTTTTAAAGTTGGGTATATTTCTTTAAAAGGAGTAAAAGGCATTTTCTTCATTTTGTTAAAAACCTATTTTTTTTTCTTTATGTTTGTTTTTCTGATTTTGTTAGAAAGCGAAAAGGAACCAAGAGAGGGAGCCCAGCCGAGCCGGTTAAGGCCTTCCCAGGCCCAGGCCCAGCTGCCCTGGCTAGCCCTAGCGAGCTAGCCCCCTCTGTCCCGATCCCTCCCCTCGCGCAACCTCCTTCTCCCAGCGTCTCCTCCCTCCTCTGCATGATTCCCCTCTCCTCCCGGATCCATGGCCTCCCTCGCCCGAGCCGCGCAGCTCTCCCCGCGCTGCTCGCCCTCGCCCCTCCTCCTCCGCGCCAGCAGCCCCGCGCCGCCCTGGCTTCCCTCTCCTGCGAGCCCCGCCATGGCGTTCGCCCACCGCGCCGCCATGCTCGCCCGTGCTGTTGGCCTCGCCTCCCCGTGTCCCCTGACGTTGCCGCGCTTCCCGGTCGCCGCCCAGACCGCCTCTCCGCGTTCCCCGCGCCTCCCGTCGTCGGTGCTCGCCCCTCGACCCGAGCGCAACGTCGGTCGCCGCCATGCTCGCCGTGTCGCCTCGCGAGCTGCCGTTCCCCGCGCTGCCCGAGGTGCTGTCGCCATGCCTTGGCCCCGTGCCATGTCCGCAGTCGTCGCGCCCTCCCCACCGTGGCGTATTCCACGCGCCGCCCCGCCTGCCACGGGGATGATGTTGCTGCCGTTGCCTTGCTGCTGCTAGCTAGCTCGCTGGAGCCGTTGCCATTTTGCTGCTGCCGATGCATGTCGTTGCTGCGAGCTGTAGTTGTTGCGTTTTGCTGCTAGACCGCGGATGCATGTTGCTGCGCTTTGCTGTTGCCGTGTCTTGCTGCCGCTATTGCTAGTGCTGTTGCCTGTAGCTGCTTAGGTTGTTAGCTGTTGTGAGCTAGCTGCTGGCCATGCTTGCTATCTGCTCTTGTGCTGATGTGTGTTGCTGCCGATTTGTTGTGTTGTTCACGCTGCTTGCTAGTGTGCTTGCTAGCTTGCTTTGCTTGCTTGCGTGTTTCTCTAGATAGTTGCTGCTACTAGTGCTAGTTGCTAGTAGATGTAGGTTGCTTGCATGCTAGAAGATGTTGCTAGCTTGTGTCGTAGCTTGCCGTTAGTTGCTAGAGGCGATGTTAGTTGCTGCCACTAGTACCAGTGGCCTCTGCTCGCCTTTGCTCGTGCTGCCGCTTGCCGTCGCCGCTTGTTGTTGCCTTGCTCGGTTGCCTGTTGGAACGTCACGAAGATCGCGTGCACCATCCCCGCCGCCGTGGGTCGTCGACAAGATCAGGGAGTACCACGTCGTCCTCGACGGCCTCTTCGGAAACGTGTTCGACTCCCGACGCCGAAGATCGTCTACCGACGCAAGAGAACGACTACCGTCGACGAGACCGTGTACGACTACTTCCACGACGACCACGACTTCCACGACGTCCGCTACGAACCGATCCGCTTCGAATCGCACGCTTCGAAGGTATACCGATGAGACGTGTCGTGTAACGAACGAATGTGATGTATGAGTTGTATGTATGTTTGCACCGTATGTTTGACCGTTGCACGTTGTTCCTTTCCGTCGTTCCCCCGACACATGGGAACCCGGTAACGGGATCACCCCATTCTTTATTTAGCGCGCACACGCTTCATATACGTTGGCACGATATCTCGATGAGTTATCGGGATAGGAACGTTGTCGTGGCATCGTTTCCGTTTTGCCGCCATGGTTCCCTCTCGCTCGCCGTGGCGACACCTGTTTCTTTCTCTTCTTGCCCGTGATGTTTGAACTTGCTTGCATGACGCATTAATGGCATACATCTTGTGTTGCATGTTCTTGTGCCGTAGCTCCGTTCTATGTTCCGCGTGTTAACCGTCTAGGATGCCATGTAGGACCGTCGCTCCACCCCTTGCCATGTTAACCACATTTAATATTGCCGTGTAAATAATCGGGAGTGAATTTAATAATTAATCGTGGAGTTTCGTCGATATGCAACCCGTTGCATATCAAGCTTCATTTAATGTGTAGTGTTTGCGTGAGGTGAGTTACCATGCCATCCCTTGCATTTTGAACTGATCATGCATCATAGTAGGTTGTGCATCATGTTGTGCATCGTGTGGCGAATATCTGTGTTGATGTTTGTTTCCGGTTTGCTCCGTCTCGATAGAGTTCCGCAAGCGTGTCGGAATGTGAGGACCCGTTCGACTACATAGGTTCGACTGCTTCTCGGAGTTGTTCTTCTTCCAAGCGGGATCTCAGGCAAGATGACCATTTCCCCAGATATCATTACTATCATTGCCATGCTAGTTTTATCGCTTCTATCGATTATGTCTCGTTGCCTACCACATGTTAAATATCAGCCTCTCAACAATGCCATGATTACCTTCAACCTGTTCGACCTAGCAAACCACTGTTTGGCTATGTTACTGCTTGCTTAACCTTGTTGTTAGCGTTGCTAGTTGTAGGTGTAGTTGCTTCCATGTGATAACATGGGTTCCTTGTCATATCACCATACTATATGCTATTTAATTTAATGCACCTATATACTTGGTAAAAGGTGGAAGGCTCGGCCTTTCTAGCCTGGTGTTTTGTTCCACCTTTGCCCCCTTAGTTTCGGCTACCGGTGTTATGTTCCATAAACGAGCGCTCCTAACACGATCGGGGTTGTTATGGGGACCCCCTTGATAATTCGTTTTAGATTAAAGCTGGTCTGGCAAGGCCCAACTTTGGTACTACATTTGCCTAATAACTAATGAACTGCATAGGGAGTAATTAACCCGAGGATAATTTAATCAACCCCCGGGCCAGTGCTCCTCATGAGTGTTGGCCCCACCTGAGCGATGTTTGGCGCCCCTCTGGTCACCCGGAGGTTTAGCGATCCCGACGTCTAGCTCATTCGTCGTGTCCTGAGAACGAGGTACGCGACTCCTATCGGGATCGTCGACACGTCGGGCGGCCTTGCTGGATTAGTTTTACCTTTGACAAAATATCTTGTGCATCGGGATTCCGGTGATGCTTTGGGTAAACTCATAGTTGAGGTTTTCCACTAGGGAATCCGACGAGATCGCGAGCTTCGTGATTGAGGATTTCTATGCGGCTTGTGGTAATTTGTGATGGACTAGTTGGAGCACCCCTGCAGGGTTAAATCTTTTCGGAAACCCGTGCCCGCGGTTATGTGGCAACATGGAAACTTTGTTTAACACTGGTTCTAGATAACTTGAAGTTAACTTAATTAAAACTTGCCAACTGCGTGCGTAACCGTGGCTGTCTCTTTCGTGAGTTCCTTCTCCGATCGAGGACACGGTGGGGTTATGTCTGACGTAGGTAGGTGTTCAGGATCATTCATTTGATCATCAGTAGTTCACGTCCGTTATGCGTAGACCTTCCCCCTCTTATTTCTTATACTCGTAAGTTAGCCACCAAATATATGCTTAGTCGCTGATGCAACCTCACCACTTAACCATGCCTCACCCATTAAGCTTTGCTAGTCTTGATACCTTTGGAAATGAGATTGTTGAGTCCCCTGTGGCTCACAGATTACTACAACACCAGTTGCAGGTACAGGTAAAGGTTACTTGACGCGAGCACGTTGATTGTTCATTTGGAGTTGCTTCTTCTTCTTCTTCTTCATCGATCTAGGATGGGTTCCAGGCCGGCAGCCTGGGATAGCAAGGATGGACGTCGTTTTTCTTTTATCGTTTGTTTTCGTCCGTAGTTGGACCCTGCTCTTCTTCATGATGATTATGTACTGTACTGATGTGACTCTGATGTAGCTTGTGGCGAGTGTAAGCCAAATCTATTTATATATCTCTTCTTTTCAGTACATGTACTTGTAACGATATCCATTCTTGCGACACGACGAGATGCGCTTCTATCCCTGACGAGGCCTTCGTGCCAAATTGAGGATAGGGTCGCATCTTGGGCGTGACATCTGGCACCTCTGCAAATCAATGCTTCCCTCTGCGAAGGGTCTGTCTATTTATGTTCCTGTTGAGTCATCCTCCTCTTACAAAAGCACCAATTAGAGAGCACCTCTGTCATTTTTATGTTTTGCTTTTAACTGTGTTGAGTATGACTATGACTGGATCTTCTTTGCCATGAATTACAATGTTTAGTCAGACTTTGGTCTTTGAAGGTGCTCTGCATTTATGTTTTGCGGTCTCAGAAAGAGCTAGCGAGATACCATCTATTCGTACTGCTTCATGTTGTTTTGATTGAAGTGTTGACATTTGAGACTTATTATTATTTGCTCGCTAGTTGATTATGCC
This sequence comes from Hordeum vulgare subsp. vulgare, assembly GCF_904849725.1. NCBI lineage: Eukaryota > Viridiplantae > Streptophyta > Magnoliopsida > Poales > Poaceae > Hordeum > Hordeum vulgare. Next base: position 584,058,356 of record NC_058520.1, on the reverse strand, counting down.
ATTTATATGAGTTTACCGTGAGACCTAGATGTCATTTGCTTATGTGGTTTGCTTGTGATCTTGCTGAAACTCTGGATATGAGTTAGAAATAGTTGCAACAACAAGATCAAACAGAGTTCGTCAAAGTTTTTCTTTTGTCTCTTTCAGTTTGTCAACTGAATTGCTTGAGGACAAGCAAGGCTTTAAGCTTGGGGGAGTTGATACGTCTCCGTCGTATCTACTTTTCCGAACTCTTTTGCCCTTGTTTTGGGCTCTAATTTGCATGATTTGAATGGAACTAACCCGGACTGACGCTGTTTTCAGCAGAATTGCCATGGTGTTGTTTTTGTGCAGAAATAAAAGTTCTCGGAATGTCCTGAAAATTTACGGAGATTTTTTCTGGAATAAAAGAAAAATACCTGCGCAAAGATCCACCAGAGGAGGTGGACCAGTGGGCCACAAGCCTAGAGGCCGCGGCCACCCCCCCCCCCCCCCAAGTCGCGTCGTGAGGGCTTGTGGGGCCCACGTGGCACCACCGCCCCCGAACTCAGCTCTATATCTTCCGTCTCAGCCGGAAAAAAATCAGAGAGAAGGTTTCATCGCGTTTTGCGATACGGAGGCGCCGCCACATCCTGTTGTTCATCTGGAGGGCAGATCTGGAGTCCGTTTCGGGCTCTGGAGAGGGGAAATCATCGCCATCGTCATCATCAACCTTTCTCCATCGACAATTCCATGATGCTCTTCATCGTTTGTGAGTAATCTCATCGTAGGCTTGTTGGACGGTGATGAGTTGGATGAGATCTATCATGTAATCGAGTTAGTTCTTGACGGGGATTGATCCCTAGTATCCACTATGTTCTAGATTGATGTTGCTACTACTTGGCTATGCTTAATGCTTGTCACTAGGGCCCGAGTGCCATGATTTCAGATCTGAACCTATTATGTTGTCGCCAATATATGTGTGTTTTAGATCCTATCTTACAAGTTGTAGTCACCTACTATGTGTTATGACCCGGCAACCCCGGAGTGACAATAGCCGGAACCACGCCCGGAGTTCATGTATTCACCAAGTGTTAATGCGTTGGTCCGGTTCTTTATTAAAAGGAGAACCTTAATATCCCGTAGTTTCCATTAGGACCCCGCTGCCACGGGAGGGATGGACAATAGATGTCATGCAAGTTCGTTTCCCTAAGCACGTATGACTACATATGGAATACATGTTGCCTACATTAGATTGAAGAACGGGAGCTAGTTACATATCTCTCTGTGTTATAGCTGTTCCATGATGAATCACATCCGTCATACTCATCCATCACAGATCCACTGCCTACGAGTCTTTTACTACTGGTCCTCGCTATGTTACTTTGTCTAGGCTTGTCCCTCGCTACAAAAGGGATTGAGCCACTTTGCTATTGTTGTTGCTACTGCTGTTAATTTGCTACTGCTGCTACTATTGTTCCTTGCTACTTCGTTGTTACTTGTTGCAAGATCTCTTCCGACACTGTTGTTGGGGAAGAATAGTTACTCGCCCACGTGCAACCTACTGGCGCCATTGATACAACAGTTAGGAATAGTCTGCCGTCAACAGATCATTTCTGGCACCGTTGCTATCATACTACTTTGCTACTGATACTTTGCTTGCAGACACTAATCTTTCAGGTGTGGTTGAATCTGATAAACTCAGCTGCTAATACTTGAGAATATTCTTTCGCTTCCTTTTTGGTGAACCAACAAATTTGGGTTGAATACTTTACCCTCGAAAACTGTTGCGATCCCCTATACTTGTGGGTTATCAAGACTGGCCGGTTTTGAACCATGAATTTGGACCATCTATTGGAGTTGGTCTTTTGGACCGTGAGAATTTGGACCATCTGTTGGAGTTGGCTTTTTTTCGAAGCTCCAAAACGCACTTTTTGGCGGTCCAAATTTTACATCTTCGGTTTTGGACGGCCAAATTTTGGATCATCTATTGAAGATGCTCTCATTTCAGGACAGCACTGCAGTAATAGCAAGCCAACAAGTTTCCAAACCTGCTGCCTATGGAAATATAAGAGATTTTTTGTCGCCCATTGCATAAGAGATTATATTCCTTTTCAGCGGTAACAGATACTGGGGCCCATGGAATGCAGCGGCTCTTAGCACATTCAGGGGTCCAAAATCGACAGAGTACATCTTCTGGAAACCATCTACAACTGCCGCCATTGCAACATTGGCAGTCTTCCGGTCATTCTCATACCGACTTAGCAAAGATAGCTGAAAACCCGAAAAAGGTTTGGTTAGTTTGCTGTGGATGATAAAAATGGCTAACTGCACTATGTAAGATGATAAACAATGCATCCAAACACAAAGCTCTGGAGTCGCAAAAAGAAATATTAAAAAAATGATTAAGCTGCAGAATGACCCGCTCCACATCTTTTGCTTGCACTGAATCAGTCCAGTAATAATATTATGGGTTATTTAATAATTTACGGGTTGTTCATAGAAGCTCGGATATAATGGTCTCTGAAAAAAATCAAACAAAAAACGCAGCAATATTATTGATTCAGAGACCAACACTAGATACTTACATCCCCAATATCAGCACCAACAGAAATTCCTTCAGAAATAACTTTTGCTAAGGCAGCTGCATCTCCAAAACCCAAATTTACACCTTGACCGGCCAAGGGGTGAACTGTATGAGCAGCATCACCAACCAGTGCTAGCCCTTTGGAAACATAATCATGGGAATGCATCAGTGACAACAAAAATGCCATTCTATCAGAGATCAACCCGATTGCTCTTGGTGGTACTTCAAAGCATTCTTTTGTAGACGCTGCAGTATCTCCAATGCCAGAAAATACCTTTTCCATGTAATGGTCAAGACTACCAGAGCTGGGACGCGGTCCATAACCAAAATCCAATGCACGGTTCAGTGACATCACAAAATCTTCAGAGCTCATTGACTTATGGCGCGATGCCTCCTCGGGGATCATTGTCCATACCATATTGTTGAAGTTGACACCTATTGGAAGTAGGGCAATTGGACCAGAAGGGAGAAACCTCTGCCATGCACAATCATTCCTTGTCATATGTTCTATTGTGCATATAATCACACTCTGAGGATAACGCCACCCAGTTTTTTTTATGCCAGCAACCTTCCTTACATTGGATTTGAAACCATCAGCTCCTACCTGTAACCATCAGTTTAAATAAGCGTATGAAGGTAATAAAGAAATACAAAAGTTTGAATGAATTGAGAATCGTATATATGAAATTACCACCAACATCGAATATAAAGTATGTCCATCACTTAGGTCAAGCTTAACCAAACTACTACGGGGTAGTTCCTCTGAAGTATGCCCAATGGAATCTGCCTCAGATGATGGTGGCTTCACGCCTTCTACTCCTACATGCCTGCTCTTTGATGGGAAAGCAAGAGACGCCAATCGGGTAGGGTAGATCATCTTTTCAAGATCTTCATTTTGCTCCTGATAAGGTAAACATACTAAGTATCAATTTAAGGTGACTATTCCGATGGAGAAAAAAAACATTGGTATTCAACAAGCTTATAAACTAGGAAACAAACCATTGGTATGGAGTGAGGTAGTATTAGGCGAGTTCAAACATCAGGCTAAACATCTAGATGCAAATCAAAATCATCCAAAGTTCGTTGAAAAAGACAGACATGTAAACGTAACAAAAGTGAGTTGCAAAGCACCTTATTCTCAACCACACATCTAAACAATGCAAAAACTGTTGGCTTTTGGACCCTCAAAGTCCTCCCGGAGCTTCACGTACACTAGCAAGCAAGCTAGCAGGCAGGTGGATGGATCCTATAGCTAGCTTGTGGTTGACTGAACGAGTTGATCGTCTCGACGACGGAACGTAGCGAATCAAACAAAACGAAACTGGTATTTGGTGGTGCGTATTGCTTCCACCGATTTCATACTTTAACTTGGTATATAAAGACATACAACGTCGTCGCGTCCAACACGTTGCCGAGTCGGCAACCAACACGACGCGACCCAGGCTCGTTTACAACTTGTACAAGACACTAGTTTGGACTCAAACTCGGATATGCACGTAACGTTGTCTAGGACACTTTGATCTAGCTACCTAATCTTACTATAGACTACAACTAGGTTAATTACTACATTCACCTCCTTAACCTGGTTGTTTTGTCTTCATTGCTTGCACTCCGACTTTCTTCCTCATCTCGATGAACTTCTGTCGACCGAGGGACTTGGTGAAAATATCGGCAAGCTGGTCTTTCGTGTTCACGTGCTGAACTTCAATCAACCCTTCCTCAATGCACTCCCGGATGTGATGGAACCGGGTATCTATGTACTTGCTCCTTTCATGATGAACCGGATTTTTGCACAATGAGATTGCAGCTTGGTTGTCAATCTTCAATGACACCTTCTGCACCTCCCGCTTTGCAAGAATAGCTAGGAGTCTTCTCAGCCAAACTGCTTGACAAGCCGCCGTGCTTGCCGCTATGTATTCTGCCTCGCATGAAGACAGTTCCACCACCTTTTGCTTCTGAGAATTCCAGCTAATCGGATTCGGGCCAGGGTAGAAAACCATGCCCGTTGTGCTCTTTCGGTCATCAACATCACCTGCCATGTCACTATCTGAATATCCACGAAGGATCAATCCTTCCTTTTTCTTTATGTACGTGCAACCAAGATTAATGGTGCCTTTCACATAGCGTAGAATTTGATTGACCGCGCTCATGTGTTCGGTTGTCGGATTCTCCATGAAACGACTCACGATCCCGACTAAATAAGCCAAGTCAGGTCGGGTATGCACCAAGTATCTTAGGCTACCCACAACGCTTCGATACATTGTGGTGTCCACCGGCGGATTTGAGCTACGCCTGCTCAACTTGTGACGTTGGTCCATTGAAACTTGTGTCGCGTAGCAATCTGACATGCCACACTTTTCCAATAACTTGACCGCATAAGCCGATTGACATAGGGAAATCTCTCCGGAGCTTTGCTTCACTTCGATGCCCAAGTAATAGCTGAGTAATCCCAGATCACTCATGCTAAACTTGTTCTTCATTTGCGCCTTGAAACGTTCAATTTCTTGTACGCTATCTCCGGTGATAATCAGATCGTCGACATAAACTCCAACTAGCAGGTTTGAGCCTTTGGAGTTCTTTGTATAGACTGCGTGCTCGAGGGGACATCTCTTGAACCCGAGCGAGACCAGACTTCGGTCTAACTTTGAGTTCCAAGCTCTTGGCGCTTGCTTCAACCCGTAAAGTGCCTTCTTGAGCTTGTAAACTTTCCCTTCTTCGCCTTTCTTCTCGTAGCCGAGGGGTTGTTCCACGTACACTTCTTCTGTGAGATCGCCGTTGAGGAAAGCGGATTTAACATCCATATGATGAACCTTCCAATCCTCTTGTGCTGCCAAAGCTAGGAGCACTTTCACCGTCTCGATTCGAGCAACCGGTGCAAACACCTCATCATAATCAACTCCTTGACGTTGAACGTAGCCCTTTGCAACGAGTCTTGCCTTGTACTTCACAATGGCACCCTCCGTGTCCTTCTTTAACTTGTAAACCCACTTCAAACCTATCGTCTTTTGGTTTGGAGGTCGGGTTACCAAAGTCCACGTGCCATTGCTCTCAATTGGCTTCATCTCCTCATCCATGGCGTGCGTCCAGCTAGGACTTTTGCTCGCCTCTACGAAGTTCGCCGGCTCCTCAACTCCGAACAGACATAGTCCGGAGTACTCGAGCGTAACTGGCTTTGTGTACTTGTAGACTTTCTTGAGGGTCTTGTAGCGACGAGGCCCTGAGGAGTCCGTTGTGGCTTGCGAAGGAGGCGACGCAAATTGTGTCGGTGTTGATGCACTTGAGGAAGACGGCTGAGACCCTGGTGTGTCATCGACATCCGTGTCGTCGGCGTAGTCGTCGTGACCGTGACCATCATCTTGATTGTCGTCGTCACTATGCGCCTCGTTGTCGATGTTGTCGTCGAGATCTCCGCCTGTGTCGTGCGCGGCGTTGTCGCTATCTCCTTGCGACCTATGCGCGTCGTCGTCGGTATCGGCACCACGATGATCACTACCATTGTGGTCACCTTGGTTGGGCGTCTTGCCAACCACCTGGACATCTTCTCCTGCATCATCGTCAGTTGGAAATTCAACTGCAAATATGTTACTGTTTGGAGCATCGTCGGCTGCGGCGCTCCAATTCCACGGTTGGTTTTCTTCAAACACGACGTCGCGTGAAATCCGTAGACGCTTGGTTTGTGGATCATAGAAGCGGTATGCCTTGGTGCCGGAACTTCTCTCGTATCCGATGAACACCATCTTGGTGCTACGATCGGCAAGCTTTGAGAGGTGCGGCTCCGCCGTCTTCACATGTGCCACACACCCGGATGTCCGTAGATGAGACACATTCGGCTTACGTCCGTAAATTGCTTCATACGGAGTCTTGCCGATCACCGCCTTCGTTGGAGCCCCGTTGAGAAGATAGACCGCCGTCGAGACAGCTTCTCCCCAAAAAGTCCCCGGCAGGTTCTTGCTCTTGAGTAAACTCCTTGCCATGTCAACGACGGTTCGATTGCGCCTTTCAATGACTCCATTCTGCTGCGGCGTGTAAGGTGCCGTGAGGAACCTCTTTATGCCAATCTTCTCGCAGTAGTCGTTGAACTCATTCGACGTAAAATCTCCGCCGCGATCTGTCCGTAGAGCGCGAACCTTCAGCTTGTGTTCCATCTCTGTTGCAGCCTTCAGCTTCTTGAATGCTTCAAACGCCTCATCTTTAGACCGTAGGAGAACGAGCCACATATATCTCGAGTAGTCGTCTACCACAAGGAAGAAATACTTCTTTCCAGCGTGAGTTGCCGGGGTGATAGGGCCACATAGATCACCATGGAGCAGCTCGAGTGCATCACTTGCACGATAGGTAGACTGAGCAGGGAATGGCCTGCGGTGCTGTTTTCCAACCAAGCACCCATCACATACTCGATGAACATGGTCGATAACTGGCATCCTGGATACCATCTCCATCTTTGACATCTTCTTCAAGGCATAGAAGTTAACGTGTCCAAATCTAGCATGCCATAACCACGAATCATCATCACTCTTGGCGAGCCAACACTCCGGTTGAGATTGATCAAGGTTTAGGATATATAGCCTATTACGTGTGTGATTAACACGAGCTAGCACATTTCGGAGGTTGTCGAAGATCGTCATCACTCCGCTCTCGATATTCACCTTCCATCCATTCTCGTCAACCTTCCCAATAGAGATGATGTTGTTGCGCAGCCGTGGGATGTAGTACACTCCGGTGAGTATGCGATGTTCGCCTGTGAGACCCTCAAAGAGGACAGATCCTTGCCCGCAAATCTCCACGGCTGAACCATCACCGAACTTGACCGAGCCTTCAACATCGTATTCCAGCTCGAGGAATTTCTCCTTGCACCCCGTCATGTGGTTACTGGCACCCGTGTCGAGATACCACGGCACGTTCTGATCACCGGATAACTTTGGTGTCACTTTTTCCTCATGAAGTAGCACCTTCCGGCTTGGTTTCACAACCACCGTTTCAGCGAGATCACAAACTTCGGCCATCAGAAGACCTGGACCTTCGTCTTCCTGCTTTGCCAAATTTGCCTTGATCTCCCGCTTGTTAGGCTTTGGACAATCCTTCGCAAAGTGACCCATCTTATTGCAGTTATAGCACTTGACCTCGGACAAGTCCAAGTTCCGTGGTTTCTGCTCTTTAGATTGGCCCGCCTTACCACGACCTTGTGGTTTGCCTTTTCCGGTTTGTCCATCGCCCTTCGTGTTGCTTGAGCCTTCGCCACCGTCACGCCTTCCTTTGCTACTTGGGGCCTCCCAATCTGCGCGCGAGTACATGAGTTGGTCACTACCTCCTCCTTTGCCTTTTCGACAGCCACGAGCATTCTCTTCCCACGTCCGCAGGCGTCCGATCGCCTCCGTTATGGTCATGTCGTCGATGTCGTAAAGCTGCTCGAGCGTGCCGATGATGTACGTGAATTTATCAGTCACTGAACTGAAAAACTTCTCCACGATCTCGGTCTCCTCGAGCTTTGAACCAAGCGCGCGGATCTCTCCCACCAGAGTAGTAAGACGCATGGCATAGTCGTTCACCGATTCAGTTTCCTCCATCTGCAACTTGTGAAATTGGCGCTTCAGCACTTGTGCCCTTGCCTTGGTGACGCGATCTTCTCCGATCCTCATCTCCTTGAGTGCGTTCCACGCCTCTCTTGCCGTCTCGAACTCCGCCAATGTCATCAGCACGGAATCCGGCACAGACTGGGCTATGGCGGCCATGGCACCTTCATCGGACTCGTCATCGACGTCGTCGTCCGTGATTGCCTGCCACACTCGAAGGGTTCGGAGAATAATCTTCATCTTCACCGCCCACACGCCGTAGTTGGCGTCGGTGAGCATCGGGTACTGGATGGGGATGTTGCGATGCGCCTGGACATTGGCGCCGCTCGTTCCTCCACCACTGGTTGCTGACTTGACGCCCTTCTTCACCTTGTCGCCGTTCTTGTTCGCCTTGGCACCGTCGCTGCCGGACTTGACTGACTCAGCGTCGTTGTCCGTCATCATAGATCGTAGATCGTTGAGGCTCTGATACCAATTGTTGGCTTTTGGACCCTCAAAGTCCTCCCGGAGCTTCACGTACACTAGCAAGCAAGCTAGCAGGCAGGTGGATGGATCCTATAGCTAGCTTGTGGTTGACTGAACGAGTTGATCGTCTCGACGACGGAACGTAGCGAATCAAACAAAACGAAACTGGTATTTGGTGGTGCGTATTGCTTCCACCGATTTCATACTTTAGCTTGGTATATAAAGACATACAACGTCGTCGCGTCCAACACGTTGCCGAGTCGGCAACCAACACGACGCGACCCAGACTCGTTTACAACTTGTACAAGACACTGGTTTGGACTCAAACTCGGACATGCACGTAACGTTGTCTAGGACATTTTGATCTAGCTACCTAATCTTACTATAGACTACAACTAGGTTAATTACTACAAAAACAAAGCAAAGTTTATCATGTATCAGTGAAGCAGTAAAAATGGTATCAGACAATTACAACAGCTCCCATTCAAACATAACCAAGATATTCTTTACCCACATCTCTTGCGCTGTACCTCGTGTATCCTAGTCCGGTGTAATCCCACACCTGCCAGCAAAAATGTGTTGCAATCAATGCTTACGCTGAACACCCAGTATCTAAAGCAAGAAATTCTTGCTCTTGTTGTGTGCAAGTGCAGCAATTGAGATGGAAGAAATTGCTGCACTTGTTGTGTGTAAATGTGACAAACAAGAAGAAGATGTTGCTCTAATTGTTTGCAACTGTAACAAAGACGAAAGGACAATGCCACGGGTAAAGGAGCCACGCTATTGCATGCACATATGGCTGGACAACATGTACCATTCAAGCTAGTTAAACACTTAAACTTCAAGTGATCTGTTCTATCTAAAATTAAAATGAAATGGGCCAGGTAAAACAGATGCATAATAAGGTATAACAGATTATCTTTTATCTTCAATTTTGAAGCCGAGTGAATAGCTTGAAGGTGTGAAGTGTGTGTTGCATGTTTCATTGGTATTTCACAGTGTTCAAAAAAATGTTTTTACGCGACGCTTAAGCGCTGAGCGATGGTAAAACGCTTTGCTGTTTCCATAAGTGGTAGATTAAGCGTTTTTTCTTTAAATTTGGTCAAAATTTAGCTATTTTTGAACTACTTCTGCTTCTCTGCTTGTGCAGTAATGGAAATATGTCATTTGTCTTACTATTAGGCTCTGTTCGGGAACTATTTCCTTCGTATTCTGGCCACATGATATCAATAGGTTATGTCTATTTGAACTGAACTGCATTTTAGTTATTATTTTGCTTGCTATGTGAACCTGATGTGTATTTGCTATGGTGTGAACTGTATTTTAGATCCTGTTTCAATTACCCATGTGACATGTTTCCTATTTTTCTGTGTATATTATTCAAATCTGTCAAATTCTAGCCAAAGAAAACGCTTAAGCGCAGCCTTGCGCTTCGCTTACGCTTTCCCCTTTTTTGAACGTTGGTATTTCAATTAATTCAAATGGTTTATTCAACTTTACTTACTAAGATATGTGCATGATTAACGAAATCTACTACAAGAAGCATCGGCAACTTTTTAAGAGTCATGAAGCACAAGCAGGTAAAAGGAAATCACCACGCACATGAAACAAATTGCATGTCATCACCTGCATTTTACCAAAGAATGCATGTCTTTGATGTAGAATATGCTCCCATGCACCAATATCTACCACATGATAAAAAAAATATGTCATGTATACAATATTATCAGTAGTAACTAAACTTGAACTAGCTAACTCCATGTTATCGAGTTCTTTTCTAAAACTGAAACTGTAGGGAAGGCCCAACATTAAGCTTTATTCAAAGGGGACAAAAATATACAAGAGGAGAATTTATAGGAGGGGGCCAACATAAGGGATGGGAAACAAACACAAAAGGAGCAAGTATCTAAGTTCATCTAGCCGACATCTTAGGGATGCAGCCTGCTCATCCTTCACTCTGTATTTTTCACTCCCCAGTATGCAAGTTGTGCAACAATTTTAATCAAACTTGGGAAAATATGTTGGAAATATGCCCTCGAGGCAATAATAAAATGGTTATTATCATATTTCCTTGTTCATGATAATCGTCTATTGTTCATGCTATAATTGTATTAACAGGAAACAGTAATACATATGTGAATAAATAGATCACAATGTGTCCCTAGCAAGCCTCTAGATTGGCTAGCTCGTTGATCAATAGATGATCATGGTTTCCTGATCATGGACGTTAGATGTCATTGATAACGGGATCACATCATTGGAAGAATGATGTGATGGACAAGACCCATTCCTAAGCATAGCACTAGATCGTGTTGTTCGTATGCTAAAGCTTTTCTAATGTCAAGTGTTTTTTCCTTCAACCGTGAGATTGTGCAACTCCCGGATACTGTAGGAGTGCTTCGGGTGTATCAAACGTCACAACGTAACTGGGTGATTATAAAGGTGCACTGCGGGTACCTCCGAAAGTGTCTGTTGGGTTGGTACGAATTGAGATCGGGATTTGTCACTCCGTGTGACGGAGAGGTATCTCTGGGCCCACTCGGTAGAACATCATCATGAGCTCAATGTGACTAAGGAGTTAGTCACAGGATGACGTGCTACAGAACGAGTACATAGACTTACCAGTAACAAGATTGAACAAGGTATAGGTGTACCGACGATCGAATCTCGGGCAAGTTCTATACCGTCAGACAAAGGGAATTGTATACGGGATTGATTGAATCCTTAATATCGTGGTTCATCCGATGAGATTATCGTGGAACATGTGGGAGCCACCATGGGTATCCAGATCCTGCTGATGGTTATTGGCCGAAGAGTGTCTCGGTCATGTTTGCATGATTCCCGAACCCGTAGGGTCTACACACTTAAGGTTCGATGACAGTAGGGTTATAGGGAATTGTTATGCGAGGTTACTGAAGGATGTTCGGAGTCCCGGATGAGATCCCGGACGTCACGAGGAGCTCTGTAATGGTCCGAAGGTAAAGATTGATATATAGGATGGATGCGTTTGGACGCCGGAAATGTTTCGGGCACCACCAGCAAAGTGCCGGGACCACCGGAAGGGTTCCGGAGGCCCACCGGGAGGGGCCACAAGCCCCGGAAGCCTACATGGGCCAAGTGCAGGAGGGAACCAGCCCCTAGGTGGGCTGGTGCCCCCCCCACACGCAGCACAGGCGCACCAGAGAGGGAGGGAGGGGAAACCCTAGGCGCTGGTGGTCCTAAGGCCCACCTAGGGGTGCACCACCCCCCCCTCTCCCATCTAGGGCTGCCGCCCCCCCTCCCTCAAGGGGGAAACCCTAAAGGGGGCGCCACCCCTCCCTTCCCCCTATATATAGTGGGGGTTTTTTTGCCTTTGGAGATACGGTTTTCCATCTCTCTCTCGGCGCAGACCTGCTCTTCTTCTTCCTCCTCTCCCACGGTGCTTGGCGAAGCCCTGCCGGGAGACCCGTCTCTCCATCGACACCACACCGTCGTGCTGCCGGAGATCTTCCCCAACCTCTCCCTCCTCCTTGCTGGATCAAGGTGCGGGAGACGTCACCGGGCTGCACGTGTGTTGAACGCGGAGGTGCCGTGGTTCGGCACTAGATCGGAATCACACCGCGATCTGAATCGCCGCGAGTACGACTCCATCAACCGCGTTCTAGCAACGCTTCCGCTTAGAAATCTTCAAAGGTATGAAGATGCACTCACCCCTCTCTCGTTGCTGGTCTCTCCATAGGAACATCTGAATATGGCGTAGGAAAATTTTGAATTTATGCTACGTGTCCCAACAGTGGCATCCGAGCCAGGTTTTCTATGCGTAGATTCTATGCACGAGTAGAACACAAAAGGTTGTGGGCGCTGATTTGTCAATTGCTTGCCGCTACTAGTCTTATTATTTTCCGGCGGTATTGTGGGATGAAGCGGTCCGGACCGACCTTACACGTACGCTTACGTGAGACAAGTTCCACCGCCAGACATGCACACCGTGCATAAAGGTGGCTAGCGGGTGTCTGTCTCTCCCACTCTAGTCGGATTGGATTTGATGAAAAGGGTCCTTATGAAGGGTAAATAGCTTTGGCATATCATCGTTGTGGCTGTCACGTAGGTAAGAAGGCGTTCTTGCTAGAAACCCAAATCAGCCACGTAAAACTTGCAACAACAATTAGAGGATGTCTAACTTGTTTTTGCAGGGTTTGACATGAGATGTGATATGGCCAAAGTTGTGATGTTACATGTGTGATGTATGAGATGATCATGTTATTGTAATAGGATTCACGACTTGCATGTCGATGAGTATGAAAACCGGCAGGAGCCATAGGAGTTGTCTTAATTTATTGTATGAGATGCAACGCCATGTGTTTACTAATTTTACTTCATTGCTAACGGTTAGCTATAATAGTAGTGGTAGTAGTAGTTGGCGTGACGACTTCACGGAGACACGATAATGGAGATCATGGTGTCACGCCGGTGACAATGATGATCATGCGATGCTCGAAGATGGAGATCGAAAGAGCAAAGATGATAATGGCCATATCATGTCACTATATGATTGCATGCGATGTTTATCATGTTTTTCATCTTATTGCTTAGAACGCCGGTAGAATAATAAGATGATCCCTCTTAAAATTTCGAAAACGTATTCCCCTAAGTGTGCACCGTTGCGAAGGATCCTTGTCTCGGAGCACCACGTGATGATCAGGTGTGATAGATTCTAACATTCGCATACAACGAGTGTAAGTCAGATTTACACACACAAAACACTTAGGTTGACTCGACGAGCTTAGCATGTACAGACATATCCTCGAATACAAGAGACCGAAAGGTCGAACATGAGTCGTATGGTTGAATACGATCAGCATGAAGTTGCTCACCATGACGACTGGTCCGTCTCACGTGATGATCGGACACGGGTTAGTCAACATGGATCATGTATCACTTAGATGACTAGAGGGATGTCGGTTTAAGTGGGAGATCATACTTAATTTGATTAAATGAACTTAATTGTCATGAACTTAGTCTAAAAGTTCTCTTTATAAATATTGTAGATGGCCAACGTCAACCTCAATTTCAACGCATTCCTAGAGAAAAACAAACTGAAAGATGATGGTAGCAACTATGCGGACTGGGTCCACAACTTGAAGCTCATCCTCGAAGCAGCTAAAAAGGCTTATGTCCTTGATGCGCCGCTAGGTGACCCTCCTGCTCCTGCAGCAGCGCAGGACATTTTGAACGTCTGGCAAACGCGTAGTGATGACTACTCTCTGGTTAGGTGTGGCATGTTATACAGTTTGGAAATGGGGCTCCAAAGGCGTTTTGAGCAACACGGTGCATATGAGATGTTCCAAGAGCTGAAACTAGTTTTTCAAGCGCATGCCCGTGTCGAGAGATATGAAGTCTCTGACAAGTTCTTTAGCTGTAAGATGGAGGCGAACAGTTCTGTCAGTGAGCACATACTCAAAATGTCTGGGTTACACGGTCATCTGACTTCACTTGGAGTCGAACTTCCGGATGACGCTATTGTCGTGGTTTTGTCACGGCAGATGTCCTCGTGAAAGGACTTAGTATGGGGACCATCGCACTTTGGTGGCGACTCAAAGGGGGTGAACAGGAGGAATGCGGCGGGTTACCCAGGTTCGGCCCCTCGCGTGGAGGTAATAGCCTACGTCCTGCTTGGCGTGTACTGATGTGGATTTGATTACAAGAAAGGCGTAACTCGCCTAACCTAGCGCTCGATGATTTCTAACCTATCTATCCCCCTCCAAACTCGCCTTTATATAGAGGTCGAGGCTTTAGGGTTTTACAAGAGTCCCTTCCTCTTTACAAATCGTGACCACCGCGGTCTCTGAGTCGCCGTCTTGCAAAACCCAGAGACCTTCCATAAATCATAACCATCCTGCGGCCTTGAACCGCCCAGGCTGAGGCCCAACTAGCCCCAAAGGATGAATCGCCTTACTAGTAACCCGGCCCATATTGGGCGGGTCACTTAATAAGCAATATCCCCAACATTAGGCCCCAAATTGACTTGAATCTTCATGCCAATGCTTCTGTTTTAGTTGAAGGTGATTCACTCCTTCGTGTTCCTCCATACGCCAGAAATTTTAACTCGCCAACCGGTACCGGAAAAATCTTTGAGCCGCCAATGCATTTCCCGTCAGCACCTTCCTTAGCCCTCAATTTTCAGGAAATTTAACACAATCCCAACGGATCTTTTAGTGCATCATTATCCCAAAATTTTCGGACGTCATCATGGCGAATCTTTTATTCCCAAACGGTTCCCGCTCACGGCGCCTCGATTCCAGCGCCCGTCCTGATAAATAGGCGGAAGGGACAGGGCTGACACTGGCCACCTACCAGTCTCGTCAGTCCCCCCCCATTATCGCAACAGAAAACCGCACCGCTTCCCGAGGGTTTCGCCGCCGGCCGCAACCTCCGCCCCCGTTCGAGGAGCTCCAGCGCCGCCCGCAAGCCGTCGCCGTCGTCAAGCTTCGCACCTTGGTCAATCCGTCCGCCGTTATTGTCCGTCGCACCATCACCGACAACCTCGCCGTTTGCCCCGAGCTCCGCCGCCGCCGAAGGTCTCTTCGTTCGTCGGGACCCCCACGCTTCCCCGGCGATCTTCGCCACCGCCGGTCTTCTTCGACGAACGAGCATCAGGTTAGGTCCTCGTTCCCCCTCTTAGGAGTAGGTTTATTCTTTGCTCGTATATTCGCCATTGCCGTAGCTTTGAAGCTTTCCGCTGGTAGTCGTTTATCTTCCTCGAATCCATGAGTCCGAGCGCCGCTAGGGTAGCCAGTGCTTCGAATAATTTTAACCATTCGCTGTTCTTGCGATTTTCTGAATACAATACCTTCTCCAAACGAGGGGCATTACCTGATAATATATTGTTCATGCTCAGCCATATTCGTAGGTCTTATATCTGTTCGGCAGATCCATTCCTCATTCACTGTTTTGTAAAAAACTGTTTGTAACCTTCGTCCCCCCCTTAGTGCTTCAGAACGAGTAGACCTTACCATCCACAGTAATATTGCCTTTGGAAATAGCCCTGCTTCGATAAGTCGCCACATCAACCCAACCCGGCCTCTTAGTCTGGCGGGTTAATATGAACTGATCCCAATTCACACAGTAGATGTTCGAGACATGTAATACCATACTTCTACCTACTTGTAGCATGGGTGCCGTTTTCAAGAGCGATTGGCTTCCTACCAAAGTTGATGACGCTGTTCTAGCTAATTACGTGAAAGTCGGCTGTTTGGATCCTCAAGACGTCATTGGATGGCGCACCGGGTTGGGAGAAGATCTCCCCAACCCCAAAGAAGGGGAAATAGTAGTCTTTGTGGAACACTTGGAACGGGGTTTTAAGCCGCCCGGATCCAAATTTCTTAGGGACGCTTTGACCTTCATGAATGTCCGACTCCAGGATTTGGGACCCAATTCCATAAGCAACTTGAGTCAGTTCCAAGTCCTTTGCGAAGCTTATCTGCGGATCGAGCCTTCCGTTCCCCTATTCTGGCACTTTTTCCTTCTGAATCGCCACACAGAATTCTACAACGGCCCTAGTTTGGAACTCGGCGGTGTCAACGTCCAGCGTCGTAGGGACAGTCTGTTTCCTTCACTCACCATGCCTAGCCATCCCAAGGGCTGGGGTGAATCTTGGTTTTATTGTAAAGAAACGTCCCCTGCTGGTGAGAACAAACTTCTGGGCTACAGGCCAACCCGCCTTCCAGTTAACTTCAAGCTCCCCGACAAGCTCACCGAGGAAGAAGAGTCGGAGTTCATCCCAATTTTGTCTGAACTGAGATCCCTGACGAACAATGGTCTTACCGGGGTTGACCTGATCCGCTGCTGGGTCGAATGGCGGATTCTTCCTCTGAGCCGCCGAGATGGTCTAATGTGTGAATTTGACGGCACTCTGGATCATCCCCAATGCTACTTTCACACAGCATTAACGGAGAAAGACATCGTCGCCATCATAAAAAAACTGACCGGCGAGCCCGCAGGAAAGTGCGGCCAAATCGGCCTTAAGCCCTTCTGCAAGATCAACCCGGCGCCCAAGGTAACCAAAGCTGACCCGCCCTTGATTTTTATTCCTTCTGTTTTATTGTCATTATAACTTCATGCCATATATATTTCCAGAAATGCGACAAGTTCTGGTCTAGGAGACCCAAAAAGCAAGCCATGAAGACTGCTAAGCCGCCCTCCAAGAAAAACAAGGGCAAAGGTAAATCTGTTGCGGCCGAGCCATCTGAAGTCGACGAATCTCAAGCCGGCGACGCACTTTCAGAGGTACAAATCCGTCCCCTTTTCACTCGCCACTTATTACTTTTGACCTCTTATTCATATCTCCCATTCTTCTTGTAACAGAATGAAGATAATGAAAGCCAAGAGGACTCCGTCGAGGTAATTTCTGTTTCCTCCGATTCATCTCCTTCCCCGCCTAAGCCGGCCCGGTGAATATGTGGGAAAGTCCCCTTCTCACATCCAGATGCCCATTTGGACCCAAATTTCTCATTGAAGAGAACACAGCACGCCTCAAACCGGAAGACACGAAATCACTCCGGCGATCTAATATCTGGCTTGCCAGCAACAAACAAAAGAAAACCAAGCGAGGTACCCTTTTTTATATAAGAACAACCATTGTTCGTGCTGCTTTGGATTACATCTGCAACCCGCCTGCATTATTAATGTATAATTCCTGCAGAATTCTCCCCCCTCTTCCGGCGACTCAGCAATGTCAACACTTCCACCAATGATTTGAGTTCCGGGGTAAGTCTTTTGCCTTGTCTTTTTGAGAGTAATGATCTTTTTCAATTCCTTAACTCGCTTATCTCCTTTGGTTAGGGCACAAGCCAAAAAAAGGAAAACCAGTGGATCAATCCCTGACGCAACTTCCGAACTTCCAAGGAAATCAACTCCGACTCAAGAGGATCCGGGTCAAGCTAAGCCGGCCATGCAAGTGGATCTTCCTGAGTCGCCGAAAGGAACAGCGGATGCCCCTGAATCGCCAAACATATTGGCAATAGCGGATGACCCAGACGCTGTAGTCACTACTGGTTCCGGTTTTTCCAAGCCGGCGGCGACAGTTCTGTCCAAACACGTCGCATCCTCCTCTCAAGCAATCCCCGAGTCTGGGCTCTCCAAGGCGAAGCTTTCCGACTATGCAAATCTGGAGTTTAAATAACTCTGTTCTGGCTTCGCAAGTCGCCTGGAAGCGAGCTATGAGATGGAGAAAAATCTGCTGAAGATGTTAAACGACAAACATGAGGTAAACTTTATACTCTATATCATTCCCAGTAACCCCCAAGGGCCGGGTCATCAGTAAAAGATGAGCCGGGTCTTAAAAAAAATTCGCGACCAGTAACCCCCAAGGGCCGGGTCATCAGTAAAATGATGAGCCGGGTCTCGATTTCTGTATAATTTTCCTTGAGAAATTATACATTAGCCCCCAAGTGTCAGGGGTATTGCCTTGCAATAATTTTGAGACTTGTCTTTGTTTTAAACTTTTTAAATAGGAAATCCTTGCCCAGACCGAACTAGCGCTGGGCGACTTAAGGAAAAACTTAGCTGATCAACAAGATGCCCGAACTCAGTCGGAAAATAAGTATAAATTGGCTCTGGTTGAACTGGAAAAGCTCAAAGCCGAGTTAGAAAAAACTCAAGATGACCAAAACACGGCTTTGAAGAGAGCAGAAAAAGCTGAAGCAAAGCTGGCGACTATCCAACAGGAGTTGTCCGGCTTAAAACGTCATATCTCTAACATGACGCAAGCCATCTTCGGTAAGCCTTACCTAAATCTCCAATCTTATCCCCTCCTTTGGGCCAAATTCCTGACGTTAAGTTACCGGTTTATCAAATTCCAGGTCCAAGAGTCGCCAACCTGCAAGAAGACTGTGTGTTGATGCTGAAGGCGATCTATATGCTGACAGAGCAACTGTACACAGGCAGTGTGTTGACCGTAAAAGCTGTAATGGGCGCAAAAGAGCCGATTACTTCCATCAAGAAAGTACTTGGATGTCTGTCCACACTTCCTCCCCAGATTGGCGAGTTAACTCGGTCAGCCGCCCGGAAGGGCGTCCTGACGGTCCTGAGTCGCTGCTTAGCGTATGCTCCGGAGATTAATTTGGAAGAAGTAGCTGCCGGCTTCCCTCAGCTCAAAGACGATGGCTCGGAATTCGTGGAAGAGGATTACCAGAAAGTTGTCAAGGATTCTCGGTTGGCTGCAACCCAACTCGCCGCCAGTCTTGATTTAACGAAGTATCATGCAACTTATGACGGTAAGAATAAGAAAATCAGCCCGCCAACCTTCGTGGTGACCAACCTAATTCCTCGGCGACCCAAGAATCCCTTCGACTGGGAAGCAGACCTGGCATCAATCTTGACCGATGAAGACGATTTTGCTTCTTTGTCCAGGTGCAATTGGGTCTTGGGCGATTTACAAATCGAAGCTGGTCAGAGCTCACGCCGGGATTTAGCGGAGTAGACTTTTCTTGAATTTGGCCCGCGAGCCATGTAATAGTCAGTACTATCTTTTGATGACATCTTCTGCAAGAAAAACACTTATACCGCTTTTGAGGCGGTTTGAAATATTTGGTCCGCCCTTATAAGAATCTTCTGCAATGATTAATCCGCCAAGGATGAAACCTTGAACACATCATCTGTGAAAACAAAAGAACTACAAATAGTTTCAGCAAATATGCAGAAAGGATAAAAATCTCCAAGATTAAACCATAACACGAGTAATTTTGTCGGCTCATATGGTCGCGACAGGGGGAGGCGAGTCAGAAGGCTCGTGCACCCACCCTAAATGCGGGTTTCGTCGGCTCATACGGTCGCGACAGGGGGAGGCGAGTCAGAAGGCTCGTGCACCCACCCTAAATGCGGGTTTCGTCGGCTCATACGGTCGCGACAGGGGGAGGCGAGTCAGAAAGCTCGTGCACCCACCCTAAATGCAGGTTTCGTCGGCTCATACAGTCGCGACAGGGGGAGGCGAGTCAGAAAGCTCGTGCACCCACCCTAAATGCAGGTTTCGTCGGCTCATACGGTCACCATAGGGGGAGGCGAGTCAAAAAGCTCGTGCACCCACCCTAAATGCAGGTTTCGTCGGCTCATACGGTCGCGACAGGGGGAGGCAAGTCAGAAAGCTCGTGCACCCACCCTAAATGCAGGTTTCGTCGGCTCATACGGTCGCGACAGGGGGAGGCGAGTCAGAAAGCTCGTGCACCCACCCTAAATGCAGGTTTCGTCGGCTCATACGGTCGCGACAGGGGGAGGCGAGTCAGAAAGCTCGTGCACCCACCCTAAATGCAGGTTTCGTCGGCTCATACGGAAGCGACAGGGGGAGGCGAGTCAAAAAGCTCGTGCACCCACCCTAAATGCAGGTTTCGTCGGCTCATACGGTCGCGACAGGGGGAGGCGAGTCAGAAAGCTCGTGCACCCACCCTAAATGCAGGTTTCGTCGGCTCATACGGTCGCGACAGGGGGAGGCGAGTCAGAAAGCTCGTGCACCCACCCTAAATGCATGTTCTATCGGCTCATAAGGTCGCAACAGGATGACACAAATTGCTCTTTTTAAGGAAGAAGCCCCCAAGTCGGAGAACATTTTATTACTTCATAATGAAACTGAAAAACTTACAAAGCATGGAGTTTTTAAGAACTCAACTGTAGTAAGGCCGCAAATGGGCAATATTCCAAGGGCGAGTTGACTCAGCCTCTGTAGTCGGTCGATCAGGCCGAAGATCCATCAAGTAGTAAGAGCCATTGCGGAGGTTCTTGCTGACGACGAAAGGCCCTTCCCAAGGGGGCGAGAGCTTGTGCATGCCTGCCCGATCCTGTATCAGACGAAGTACCAAGTCGCCCTCCTGGAAAGCCCGACTCTTAACCCGGCGACTATGATAACCCCGCAGATCTTGCTGATAGATGGCCGATCGAGCCGCCGCTAAGTCACGCGCCTCTTCCAAGGCATCCAAGGAGTCCTGACGCGCCAACTCGTTATCTTGCTCCACATATGCGGCGACTCTAAGAGAATCATGTCTTATGTCGGTAGGAAAACAGCTTCTGCTCCATAGACCAAAAAGAAAGGGGTGAACCCTGTGGACCGATTCGGGGTGGTCCGGATGCTCCATAATACCGAAGGTAGTTCCTCAACCCAACACCCTGGGGTCCTTTCCAGGGGAACCATGAGGCGAGGTTTAATCCCTCGTAGGACTTCCTGATTCGCCCGCTCTGCTTGCCCGTTTGACTGCGGGTGAGCAACTGCAGAAGTATCAAGCCGGATATGTTCACGGCGACAAAAATCCAGCATCGCTCCTTGGGACAAGTTAGTACCATTATCTGTGATAATACTGTGTGGATATCCAAAACGGAAAATCAGCTTTTTCAGAAATTTGACCGCAGTCTCCGCATCGCAAGCTCCAACAGGTTCCGCCTCAACCCATTTAGTGAACTTATCAACCGCCACCAATAAGTGAGTTTTCTTGTTAGAGGACATCTTAAAGGGACCGACCATGTCCAGCCCCCAGACCGCGAAAGGCCAAGTAATGGGAATCATCCTCAATTCTTGAGCCGGCACATGAGCCTGTTTCCCATATCGTTGGCACCCCTCACACCACCGTACTATATCTTCTGCATCTGCATGAGTCGTCAACCAGAAGAAACCATGTCGAAAAGCTTTTGATACCAAAGAACGTGACCCGGCGTGATGTCTGCAGTCTCTAGAATGGATGTCATTTAGGATTACGCATCCTTCCTCGGAAGAAACGCACCGCTGAAAGACCCCTGAAGCACTTCGTTTATATAGCTCGCCATTAATGATGACCATGGACTTGCTACGTCGAACGATCTGGCGGGCCAAAACTTCGTCGGTGGGTAACTCGCCACGAGCGAGATAAGCCAGATAAGGAAGAGCCCAATCCGGAGTGGCATGGAGAGCCGCCACAAGCTGAGACTCGGGATCTGGTATCGCCAATTCCTCCTCCGTGGGTACAGTCACCGACGGTTTATGCAAAACATCCAAGAAAACATTAGGGGGGACCGGTTTTCTCTGTGAGCCGACTCACGAGAGGGCATCAGCTGCTTCGTTGAGTCACCGATCAACGTGATCAACCTGGTACCCATGAAAATAGCCCGCCACGTCAGATACAGCTCGCCTGTAAGCCGCCATCATAGGATCCCGAGAGTCCCAGGTACCCGAAACCTGTTGCGCCACCAAATCTGAATCCCCAAAGCATCTGACTCGGGTTAGGTTCATCTCTTTTGCCAGTCGCAAACCGTGAAGCAGAGCTTCATATTCTGCCGCATTATTTGTGCAAGGGAACATGAGGCGGAGAACATAGCAGAACTTATCTCCTTGAGGGGATATCAACACCACACCAGCCCCCGAGCCCTCCAACTGCCTGGATCCATCAAAGTAAATAGTCCAATAGGTAAGGTCAGGCCGATCTTCCGGAGCCTGAAGCTCCGTCCAATCGTTAACGAAATCAACTAGTGCCTGGGACTTGATGGCCGTGCGGGGGCCATATTGTATGTGATGCGACCCAAGCTCTATCGCCCATTTGGCCATTCGCCCTGTTGCCTCCCGATTTTGGATGACGTCACCGAGGGGCGCGGAACTGACCACGGTGATCGGGTGCTCCTGGAAATAATGCTTAAGCTTTTGACTCGCCATGAACACCCCATAGACTAGTTTCTGCCAATGTGGGTATCGCTGTTTGGAAAGAGTTAACACCTCACTGATAAAGTACACCGGGCGTTGCACCGGGTATTCCTTTCCTTCCTCCTTTCTTTCGACGACCACAGCCACGCTGACCGCTTTGGAATTCGCGGCAATATACAGGAGCATAGGCTCCTTTCCAGTGGGAGCCGCCAGGACCGGCGGGTTAACCAATTGATGCTTCAAGGCCTGAAGCGCCTCGTCTGCCTCCTCTGTCCATACGAATCGGTCGGACTTCCTCAACAATTGATAAAGAGGAATCGCCTTTTCTCCGAGGCGGCTCACGAAGCGACTTAGAGCCGCAATGCGACCCGCCAATCGCTGAACTTGATTAACATTCGTCGGCTTGCCGAGGGAAGTAACCGCTTCAATTTTGTCCGGGTTAGCCTCGATGCCGCGCTCCGATACCAAGAAACCCAGTAGTTTTCCCGCAGGTACGCCGAAAACACATTTGGTAGGATTTAGCTTCATCTGATATACCCGTAAATTATCAAAGGTTTCCTTAAGGTCTTCCAGAAGTGTTTCCTCCCGGCGGGTCTTGATCACAATGTCGTCAACATAAGCATGGACGTTGCAGCCGATTTGGTTATGAAGACAATTCTGGATGCAGCGTTGATAAGTCGCCCCTGCGCTCTTGAGCCCGAACGGCATGGATACATAGCAAAAGGCCCCGAAGGGGGTTATGAAGGCCGTCTTCTCCTGATCTTCCACAGCCATTTTAATCTGATGATAACCTGAATAAGCGTCCAAAAAGCACAATCGTTCGCATCCCGCCACCGAGTCAATGATTTGGTCGATGCGGGGAAGAGCGAAAGGATCCTTGGGACAAGCTCTGTTGAGGTCCGTATAGTCAATACACATACGGAACGTGCCATTCTTCTTGAGTACTAACACCGGGTTAGCCAGCCATTTGGGATGAAAGACTTCCACGATGAACCCGGCGGCTAAAAGACGGGCGACTTCCTCTCCAATCGCCTTCCGTCGCTCCTCGTTAAACCTGCGAAGGTATTGTTGGACAGGTTTGCATTTTGGGTCAATATTAAGATGGTGCTCAGCGAATTCTCTCGGTACACCCGGCATGTCAGAGGGTTTCCATGCGAAGATGTTCCGATTCTCACGGATGAATTCGATGAGCGCGCTTTCCTATTTGGGATCCAGACCCGTCCCAATGGTGAACTGCTTGGATGAATCGCCAGGAATGAAGTCGATTGTCTTAGTATCCTTCGTCGGCTTGAATTTGAGGGGCGACTCAGAATTTGTAGTCGGCTTCTTGAGTGGTGACATGTCTGCCGGGTCAACATTGGCCCGATGGTGTTTGAGCTCTTCCGCCGCACAGGCGACCTCCGCATAAGCCGCGTCCCCTTCCTCGCACTCCTTTGCGATTCTTCTATCTCTATCGATCGTGATGGGTCCTTTGGGACCCGGCATTTTTAGTTTGAGGTAGACGTAGCACGGGCGGGCCATGAAACGGGCGTAAGCCGGTCGCCCGAACAGCGCGTGGTATGGGCTTTTCAGTTTGACCACCTCGAAGATTAGGGATTCCGACCTGTAATTCTACGCAGTCCCAAATGCCACTGAGAGCCTGACCCGGCCTATGGGATAAGCCGACTTGCCCGGGACAATGCCATGGAAAACCGTGGCTGAAGGCATCAAGTCTTTTTCCGATAGATTCATCCTCCGAAAGGTGTCGAAGTATAGGATATTAATGCTGCTTCCACCATCCATTAATACCTTTGACAAGGTGTAACCCCCCACTTGGGGAGCCACGACTAATGCCAGGTCACCCGGGTTATCTATTCTTGGCGGGTGATCCTCTCTGCTCCACGATATGGTCTGCTCGGACCAATGGAGATACCTGGGAATCGCCGGCTCAGTTACGCTGTACGCCCGGTGATTTACCTTTTTATCACGCCTGCAAGCATTAGTGGTGAAAACGTGGTACTGCCCATTACTTAGCTGTTTGGGATTGCTGCGGAAGCCCCCGTTGTCATCCTGGTCCTGTGGAGCCCCCTGTGGGGGCGGCTGTTGGAAAACTCCCGGCGGGTTGTACCGCCGTTGGTGGTGCACCGGGTACTGGCCGCCGCCCGGGTGCGGGCCTCCCTGAGCCTCCTGTTCGGGAAAGCCGCCGAAGGGGTTGTGCCTTTGGTTGGGCGCGGCGAGTTGGTCCTGGCGACGGTTCGGATCTTCGCTTTGGCTCTTCTTGATTTCCTCGGCCCAAAATTCTCGCATCACGAAACAGTTCTCCCACGAGTGGCCCGCCGGGCCGTCGGCCGTGGCGTGGTGCGGGCAAGGGCCTTTGAGTAGCTCTTCATAATTACGCGGCCTTTTCCCACTGAAGCCTCGATTCTTCTTTTTGCCGTCATTGGCGTTGGTGTTGGCAACCAAATCCGAGGGCTCCTCTTGTGACCTACGCTTGCCGTTGGTCCCCTGGTTGTGACGGTTGCGGCCTTGGTGGCGGGTGTTGTTTTTGGTCGAATCGCCCTTCTTGGGCGAGTTACCCTTGCCATCCTCGCCGGGATCCTTGGTATCATCAGCCTCGGCGTACCTAGTGAGGGTGTTCATCAGTTCGCCCATATCCTGAACTTTCCGTTTGAGTCGCCCCAATTTCTGGACCAGCGGTTCATAGTGGCAGTTGTGCTCGAGGATAAGCACAGCTTGCGCTGCCGTGATGCCATCCGATGAATGGATAATTTCCGCGACTCGTCGCGACCAATGGTGCGCCGACTCATCCGGGCGTTGTACGCAGTGTTGTAAGTCGACGATCGTCATCGGCCGTTTACAGGTTCCCCGGAAGTTTCTGATGAAACGCTCTTTCAGCTCGGCCCAGGACTGGATAGAATTGGGGGGTAAGTTTTTCAACCAAGTGCGCGCTGATCCCTCGAGCATCATGGTGAAGTACCTGGCGCAAACCGCCTCGTTTACGTCGAGCATGTCCATGGCGATCTCATAGCCCTCGATCCATGATGTTGGTTCGAGATCTGGTGTGTAATTAGGCACCTTTCTTGGTCCTTTGAAATCCTTGGGAATTCTTTCGTTTCGAAGGGCTAGGGACAAGCAGGGCACCCCAACTCGCCCTCCGGTCCCCACGAGGGGAGTCTGGGCCTCTTGAATGTTGGGTGGATCCCTGCCCGGCGGGTTCCGCTCGGTCGGGTTGTCCTGCGGGAAGTGTCGCGGGGCACTGTTTACGGCTGGCTGATCCTCCGGCCTACTCCTCGTGTAGCTCGCCTGGGGGGTGGAGTGCAATCTCTCAGGGTTGTGCGAGAACTGCGCGTTTTGGACCACCGCCGTTTTCAACATCTCGATGGCGTTCCTTGCTTCAATCTCAGCTGGGGTGTTGCCGTGGATCGGAAGAGACTCCAAATGGCGAGTTGCGGCAAGCATGTTATCCACCGGGTTAGAGAAGTGGCCTCGAGGGGTACGGAAACGAGGAATTTGACCCTCAGTCGGCTGAATCGGCGGGTTAGGAGGGCGGCCCGGTCCTCCTGCTGGGGCGGCTCCCATCCCGGGTGTTTGGGGAGTGTCGAACAGGCGAGTCGGATTGAGGTCATGGGGCAGGCGACCCTAGTGTCTCCGCTGATGAACGGGGTCGGACGCGCGCTGCTGTCTTTCAAGCCGCCAGTTGTCGGTGTTCAATCGCATCCTTTCGGCCGTAATCTGGGCTTGTCGAGTTTCCATCCTGGCAGACTCCGTCTCAGCATCCTGATGGGCCTTTGCCACCGCCTCCCTCAGCTTTGCTAACTCTACGTTTATCTCTTCTTGGTTCTCTGGCATGAGGGGGGTTGACATTAGTCTCGTGATTTCCGCCGCTAAATCCACCAGGACTGTTGACGCACTCCTGGATGTCCCGCCGGTTCCATCGCCTCCGGCGGGGTTCTGTGCGGGTTGAGTCGCCCCGGCCATGTAGATGGCGATCTGGCGGCGGGTTCGATCGAGGATTTCCGGATCCATGGCCAATGACAAGCCTCCGAGACCGTCTCCGTGGAGGGACTAGATGGAATCTGAATCGCCCATGGATGATTCATCGTCAGAGTTGACCGGGGTGACCTCCTGAGCTGCCGCGCGCTCTGGCTCCTCCGACCCCTGCGTGAACCCCACAAAGACCGGGTGGGTCAGATTCCGTGTTATGACTGGATGGACGTACCTGGCCGGCTCGACGATGTCGGAGGAGATGTCCGGCTCAGGAACAGATGACCCGATCATGCCGATGAAGACGTTGATCTTGCCGAAGGGGACCCTGTAGCCTGATTCGAGAGAATTCGCTTCAGGTCCCCATCGTTGGTTGTCGATGTAGGCTATGCCGCGTCGGCTCCAAGTCATGAGCGCCGTCGCATAACTCCCAAACCCTGGTAGGGCTCCCTTTGAGAACTCAACTCCATCGTGCGTAGGCCCCACGGTGGGCGCCAACTGTCGTGGTTTTGTCATGGCAGATGTCCTCGTGAAAGGACTTAGTATGGGGACCATCGCACTTTGGTGGCGACTCAAAGGGGGTGAACAGGAGGAACGCGGCGGGTTACCCAGGTTCGGCCCCTCGCGTGGAGGTAATAGCCTACGTCCTGCTTGGCGTGTACTGATGTGGATTTGATTACAAGAAAGGCGTAACTCGCCTAACCTAGCGCTCGATGATTTCTAACCTATCTATCCCCCTCCAAACTCGCCTTTATATAGAGGTCGAGGCTTTAGGGTTTTACAAGAGTCCCTTCCTCTTTACAAATCGTGACCACCGCGGTCTCTGAGTCGCCGTCTTGCAAAACCCAGAGACCTTCCATAAATCATAACCATCCTGCGGCCTTGAACCGCCCAGGCTGAGGCCCAACTAGCCCCAAAGGATGAATCGCCTTACTAGTAACCCGGCCCATATTGGGCGGGTCACTTAATAAGCAATATCCCCAACAGCTATAATTGACAGAATCCTCCAGTCTCTCCCACCAAGCTACAAGGGTTTTGTGTTGAACTACAACATGCAAGGGATGGAAAAGACCATTCCCGAGTTGTACTCGATGCTGAAATCTGCAGAAGTAGAAATCAAGAAAGAGCATCAAGTGCTGATGCTCAATAAGACCACCAGTTTTAAGAAGGGCAAGAGTAAGAAGAACTTCAAGAAATATGGCAAAGCCGTTGCCGCACCCGGTAAGTCAGATACCGGGAAGAAGAAAAAGAATGGACCCAAGCCTGAGACCGAGTGCTTCTATTGCAAGGGAAAAGGTCACTGGAAGCGGAACTGTCCCAAGTACTTAGCGGACAAGAAGGCCGACAACGTTAAAGGTATATATGATATATATGTTATTGATGTGTACCTTACCAGCGCTCGTAGTAGCTCCTGGGTATTTGATACCGGTGTTGTTGCTCACATTTGCAACTCAAAGCAGGAACTGCGGAATAAGCGGAGACTGGCCAAGGACGAGGTGACGATGCGCGTCGGGAATGGCTCCAAGGTCGATGTGATCGCCGTCGGCACGCTGCCTCTACATCTACCGTCGGGATTAGTTTTAAATCTTAATAATTGTTATTTAGTACCAGCTTTGAGCATGAATATTGTACCAGGGACTTGCTTAATGCGAGACGGCTACTCATTTAAGTCAGAGAATAATGGCTGTTCTATTTATATGAGTGATATGTTTTATGGTCATGCTCCGCTGGTGAATGGTTTATTCTTGATGAATCTCGATCGTGATGTTACACATATTGATAGTGTGAGTGCCAAAAGATGTAAAGTTGATAATGATAGTCCCACATACTTGTGGCACTGCCGCCTTGGTCATATCGGTGTTAAGCGTATGAAGAAGCTCCATACTAATGGACTATTAGAGTCTCTTGACTTTGAGTCATTTGACACATGCGAACCGTGCCTCATGGGCAAGATGACTAAGACTCCATTCTCAGGAATAATGGAGAGAGTGAACGACTTATTGGAAATAATACATACTGATGTGTGTGGTCCAATGAACGTTGAAGCTCGCGGTGGCTACAATTATGTTCTCACTCTCACCGATGATTTGAGTAGGTATGGGTATATCTACTTGATGAAGCACAAATTTGAAACATTTGAAAAGTTCAAGGAATTTAAGAGTGAGGTTGAGAATCAACGTGACAGAAAAATTAAGTGTCTACGATCTGATCGTGGAGGAGAATATTTGAGTCACGAGTTTAGCACACACCTAAGGAATTGTGGAATTGTTTCACAACTGACGCCGCCTGGCACACCGCAACGCAACGGAGTGTCTGAACGTCGTAATCGCACTTTATGAGATATGGTACGATCTATGATGTCTCTTACCGACTTACCGCTATCATTTTGGGGATACGCATTAGAAACTACAGCGTTCACTTTAAATAGGACACCGTCTAAATCCGTTGAGACGACACCGTATGAACTATGGTTTGGCAAGAAACCTAAGCTGTCGTTTCTAAAAGTTTGGGGCTGCGATGCTTATGTGAAGAAACTTCAACCAGAAAAGCTCGAACCCAAAGCGGAGAAATGCGTATTCATAGGATACCCTAAGGAAACTATTGGGTATACCTTCTATCTTAGATCCGAAGGTAAAACCTTTGTTGCCAAGAACGGATCCTTTCTAGAGAAAGAGTTTCTCTCGAAAGAAGTAAGTGGGAGGAAAGTAGAACTTGATGAGGTGATTACACCCCCTCTTGAACCGGAGAGTAGCGCAGCGCGGGAAATTGTTCCTGTGGTGCCTACGCCAACTGAAGAGGAAGTTAATGATGATGATCATGAAGCTTCGGATCAAGTTGCTACTGAACTGTGAAGGTCCACAAGGGTACGCTCCGCACCGGAGTGGTTCGGCAACCCTGTGATGGAAATCATGTTGTTAGACAACGTTGAACCTTCGAACTATGAAGAAGCAACGGCGGGCCCGGATTCCAACAAATGGCTTGAGGCTATGAAATCCGAGATAGGATCCATGTATGAGAACAAAGTATGGACTTTGGTGGACTTTCCCGAGGATGGGAGCAACCGTGAGTATCCAGATCCCGCTGATGGTTATTGGCCGGAGAGTATCTCGGTCATGTCTGCATGATTCGCGAACCCGTAGGGTATACACACTTAAGGTTCGATGACGGTAGGGTTATAGGGAATTGTTATGCGAGGTTACCGAAGGATGTTCAGAGTCTCGGATGAGATCCTGGACATCACGAGGAGCTCTGGAATAGTCCGGAGGTAAAGATTGATATATAGGATGGATGGGTTTGGACGCCGGAAATGTTTCGGGCACCACCGGCAAAGTGTTGGGACCACCGGAAGGGTTCCGGAGGCCCACCGGGAGGGGCCACAAGCCCCAGAAGGCTACATGGGCCAAGTGCGGTTGGGAACCGGCCCCTAGGTGGGCTGGTGCGCCCCCCACACTCAGCCTAGGCGCACCAGAGAGGGAGGGAGGGGAAACCCTAGTCGCTGGTGGGCCTAAGGCCCACCTAGGGGTGCGCCACCCCCTCTCCTCTCTGGTCGCCCCCCTCTCCCATCTAGGGCTGCCCCCCCTCAAGGGGGAAACCCTAAAGGGGGCGCCACCCCTCCCTTCCCCCTATATATAGTGGGGTTTTTTGCCTTCGGAGATACGATTTTCCATCTCTCTCTCGGCGCAGCCCTACTCTTCTTCTTCCTCCTCTCCCACGGTGCTTGGAGAAGCCCTGCCGGGAGAACTCGTCTCTCCATCGACACCACACCGTCGTGCTGCCGGAGATCTTCCCCAACCTCTCCCTCCTCCTTGCTGGATCAAGGTGTGGGAGACGTCACCGGGCTGCACGTGTGTTGAACGCGGAGGTGTCGTGGTTCGGCACTAGATCGGAATCACACCGCGATCTGAATCGTCGCGAGTACGACTCCATCAACCATGTTCTAGCAACGCTTCCGCTTAGCTATCTTCAAAGGTATGAAGATGCACCCACCC
Organism: Hordeum vulgare subsp. vulgare; assembly: GCF_904849725.1. Taxonomy (NCBI): domain Eukaryota; kingdom Viridiplantae; phylum Streptophyta; class Magnoliopsida; order Poales; family Poaceae; genus Hordeum; species Hordeum vulgare. The sequence continues at coordinate 584,028,194 of NC_058520.1, read as the reverse complement.
CTCTCTCGTTGCTGGTCTGTCCATAGGAAGATCTGAATATGGTGTAGGAAAATTTTGAATTTATGCTACGTGTCCCAACAAAAGACACAATTGGCGGCAACGGAAAAAGAATTATGGGCATACATAGACCAACAGAGTTGGTAGTACACGGATACGTCTCAAACGTATCTATAATTTTTGATGGTTTCACGCTGTTATCTTGTCTTCTTTGGTTGTTTTATGTACCTTTTATATCTTTTTTGGGACTAACTTATTAATTCAGTGTCAAGTGCCAGTTCCTGTTTTTTCCGTGTTTTTGACTCTTTTCAGATCTGATTTTGGAACGAAGTCCAAACGGAAGAAAAACCCCGAAATGATTTTTCCCGAACGAAAGAAGATCCGGGGCCTTTGGGCCAAGCCAGGTGGGCTCCAAGGATCCCACAAGCCCCCACTCCGCCACCAGGGGAGGCGGCGGTGGGAAGGCTTGTGGCCTCCCTCGCCGCCCCCTGACCTAGATCTTTGGCTTATAAATTCCCAAATATTCCGCAAAAAATCAGGGGACCCTCGAAAATACTTCTCCGCCGCCGCAAGCTTCCGTTTCCTCAAGATCTCATCTGGAGACCCTTCCCAGCACCCTGCCGGAGGGGACTTTGGAGTGGAGGGCTTCTTCATCATCATCATCGCCCCTCCAATGACTCGTGAGTAGTTCACTTCAGCCTACGGGTCCGTAGTTAGTAGCTAGATGGCTTCTTCTCTCTCTGAGATCTTCAATACAAAGTTCTCCATGATCTTCATGGAGATCTATCTGATGTAATCTTCTTTGGCGGTGTGTTTGTCGAGATCCGATGAATTGTGGATTTGTGATCAGGTTATCTATGATATATATTTGAGTCTTTGCTGATTTCTTATATGCATGATTTGATATCCTTGTAAGTCTCTCCGAGTCTTGGGTTTTGTTTGGCCAACTAGATCTATGATTCTTGCAATGGGAGAAGTGCTTGGTTTTGGGTTCTACCATGTGGTCACCTTTCCCAGTGACAGCAGGGGCAGCAAGGCACACATCAAGTAGTTGCCATCAAGGGTAAAAAGATGGGGTTTTTATCATTGGTTTGAGATTATCCCTCTACAGCATGTCATCTTGCTTAAGGCGTTACTCTGTTCTTATGGACTTATTACACTAGATGCATGCTGGATAGTGGTCGACGTGTGGAGTAATAGTAGTAGATGCAGACAATATTGGTCTACTTGTTTTGGACGTGATGCCTATAGAAATAATCATTGCATAGATATCGTCACGACTTTGCGCGGTTCTATCAATTGCTCGACAGTAATTTGTTCACCCACCGTCTACTTGCTTTCATGAGAGAAGCCACTAGTAAGCACTACGGCCCCCGGGTCTATTCACATCCATCGTTTACATCTCCGCTTTTACTTTGCTTTGTTACTTTGTTGCTTTCAGTTCTCACTTGGCAAACAATCTATAAGGGATTGACAACCCCTTCATAGCGTTGGGAGCAAGTTTTTGTGTTTGTGCAGGATCTTGAGATACTCCTCCACTAGATTGATACCTTGGTTCCCAAACTGAGGGAAATACTTACCACCGCTACGCTACATCACCCTTTCCGCTTCGAGGGAAGACCAACGCAAGGCTCCAAGGCCACGGGGGAAATCCTTTGCATACTTGCCTAGGAAGTCCCTTAAGGCGTAGCCGCAGCAGAAAGATCAAGCCAAGTATTCTCCCGTCGACGTGCCTATTTCTGGCGCCGTTGGAAGGTCTTTTGTTGCAGTAGCAGAAGTATTTCTGGCGCCGTTGCCAGGGAGGAGAAATCAAGATCTATCCAAGTAGGTCTCACAAACTCTTCTCTTGCATTTACTTTTGTTGCCAGTTGCCTCTCATTTTCCTCTCCCCCACTTCACTTTTACCGTTTTTATTTGCCTTTTTTTGTTCGCCCTTTTTCTCGCTTGCTTTCTGTTCGCTTGTGTGCCATGTGCCTTCAATATGCTTGCATCTTCGTTTGGTAATCTCTTTAAGAGACCCACTTATGTGGAAAGAATTGCTAGTGAGTTGAGGGCACTTGACTATCTTTATGGAGTTTTGCGTGAGATGCGTGAATCTGAAAATTGTGAGGAAGAAATTTATGAAGTGATTCACGAGGTCTCCTTGGATGAAAAGCATGATTGCAATGGTTTCACTATAAATTCTATTAGTGATAATCATGCTAAAATTATGCAAAACCCTAAGCTTGGGCATGCTAGTTTTCCTATGTCCTCTACTTTTTGCAATAATCATGATTGGGGTGATGATCTTCCTTATGATCTTGAAAATTTGTTTAAGCCTCATGATGAGTATGATATTTGCAACAATATTGAAAGTGGGATTGGAGAAGTCATGACTTTATTTGATGATAATCCCACTATTTTTGAAGAGCGTCAACTTTGCATGCATGTGGATCATGAAAAGAATATCCTATGTGATAGTTACATTGTTGAATTCGAATATGATCCCATATGTAATGAGATAGGAAAATATTTTGGTAGAAACTTTCATGATACTAAATCACCTCTCGTGATGTTGAGATTGCTCTTGTCTCTTTCTTCTTCCTTGCATATGGCAGCTATTGGTTGTCTTGGCAATTTGTTTTCCTATAAAATGCCTATGCATAGGAAGTATGTTAGACTTAGATGTGATTTTCACATGCTTTAGAATGCTCTCATTGTGCTTCAATTCTTGTCTTTTGTGAGAGCATCATTGAATGCCTAGCTAAGGGCATTAAACAAAAGCGCTTGTTGGGAGGCAACCCAGCGAATCTATCCTTTTTCTTTCTGTTTTATGTTTTCCACACTTTCATAATTCTTTTATGATTGTGTTTTTTGTGTTTCTTTTTGCGTTTGTGCCAAGCAAAACCGTTATGATTAGTCTTGGGGATGATCATTTGGTCATGCTGGAAAAGACAGAAACTTTCTTCTCAAGAAAAGAATTTTCATTTTGTTTTCTGTAAGAGCTTTTGAGTTGATTCTTTTTGCTGCTGATTTCTACGCAAATTCTTCAGACTGTCGTAAGTTTTCAGAATTTTTGAAGTACCAGAGGTATACGAAATATACAGATTGCTACAGACTGGTCTGCTGTTAATAGATTCTGTTTTTGTTGTGTTGGTTGCTTATTTTGATGAAACTATGGATAGTAAAACTATGTATTAGCCATGGAAGATTGAAAGTACAGTAACCCAACATCAGCACAAGTAGAATTTAAGTTTGCTATAGTACCTAAGGAAGTGGTGGTTTGCTTTCTTGTACTAATGTTATCATGAGTTTCTGGTTAAGTTTCGTGTTGTGAAGTTTTCAAGTTTTGGGTGAAGTTCTTATGGAAAAGAGGTAAAGAGTGGCAAGATCTCAAGCTTGGGGATGCCCAAGGCACCCCAAGAGATTCAAGGATGCGTAAAAGCCTAAGCTTGGGGATGCCCGGGGAAGGCATCCCCTCTCTCATCTTCAATCCATCGGTAACGTTACTTGGGGCTATATTTTTATTCACCACATGTTATGTGTTTTTGCTTGGAGCGTCTTGTATCGTAGGAGTCTTTTATTTTTGTTGTGTCACAATCATCCCTGCTGCACACCTAGAGAGAGAGACATGCACACACCGTGATTTTGTCGAGCTTCACTTATATCTTTTGGTAGACAATTCAGCTCACATGTGCTTCACTTATATCTTTTGAGCTAGATACTTTTGCTCTATGTGCTTCACTTATATCTTTTAGAGCACAGCGGTGTGTGGCTTGGTAGTTGATCTATGCTTTGAAACTAGTCTCAAAAGGGGTAGTTATCCAAAGGGATACGAAAACTTCCACCTTCATGTGCATTGAATAGTTAGAGAAGTTTGATTCATCTCAATTAGTTTTGAGTTGTGGTTTTGGTAATATTGAAGTCATGCTAGTAAAGTGTTGTGGATCTAGAAATACTTGTGTTGAAGTTAGTGATTCCCGTAGCATGCACGTATGGTGAACCGCTATGTGATGAAATCTGAGCATGATTAGTCTATTGATTGTCATCCTTTTCGTGGCGGTCGGGATCGCGCGATGGTTTATACCTACGAACCCTTCCCCTAGGAGTATGCGTTGAATGCTTTGTTTCGATTACTAATAAAACTTTTGCAACAAGTATATGAGTTCTTCATGACTAATGTTGAGTCTATGGTTTAGATGCACTTTCACCTTCCACCATCACTATCTTCTTAGTGCCGTGCAACTTTCGCCGGTGCACAAAACCCACCATTAGCCTCCCTCAAAACATCCACCATACCTACCTACTATGGCTTTTTCAAAGTCATTCCGAGATATATTGCCATGCAACCACCACCATGACATGTGCCACCACGTCTACATTGCTATTGCATGATCGTAAGATAGCTAGCATGATGTTTCCATTGATGTCTATGCCATGCTAGATCATTGCCACGGTACACTACCGAAGGCATTCCATATAGAGTCATTGTTACTCTAAGTTTTGAGTTGAAATTGTGATGATCATCATTAATGGAGCATTGTCCCATGTGAGGAAATAAAAGAGGCCAAAGAAGCCCACCAAAAAAAAGAGGCCAAAGAGCCCACAAAAAAAGGAGAGAAAAAGAGAGAAGGGACAATGCTACCACTTTTTTGTCTTGCAACCTCCACTACATTCCACACCATCTATAGTGCTATAACCATGGCTCACGCTCATGTATTACGTGAGAGTTGAAAAGGTTTGAGAAAGTAAAGGTGTGAAACAATTACTTGGCCAATACCAGGGTTGTGCATGATTTAAATTCATTGTGCAATGATGATAGAGCATAGCCAGACTATATGCTTTTGTAGGGATAACTTTCTTTTGGCCTTGTTATTTTGAAAATTCATGATTACTTTGCTAGTTTGCTTGAATTATTATTGTTTCCACGTCAATAGCAAACCATTGTTTTGAATCTAATGGGTCTGAACATTCACGTCACATAAGAGGAATTACAAAGGACACCTATGCTAGGTAGCATGAAAGCATCAAAAATTCATTCTTTATCACTTCTCTACTCAAGGACGAGCGGGAGTTAAGCTTGGGGATGCTTTATACGTCTCAAACGTATCTATAATTTTTGATGGTTTCACGCTGTTATCTTGTCTTCTTTGGTTGTTTTATGTACCTTTTATATCTTTTTCGGGACTAACTTATTAATTCAGTGCCAAGTGCCAGTTCCTGTTTTTTCCGTGTTTTTGACTCTTTTCAGATCAGATTTTGGAACGGAGTCCAAACGTAAGAAAACCCCGAAATGATTTTTTCCCGAACGGAAGAAGATCAGGGGGCCTTTGGGCCAAGCCAGGTGGGCTCCAGGGAGCCCACATGCCCCCACTCCGCCACCAGGGGGAGGCGGCGGTGGGCAGGCTTGTGGCCTCCCTGGCCGCCCCCTGACCTAGATCTTTGGCCTATAAATTCACAAATATTCCGCAAAAAATCAAGGGAGCCTCGAAAATACTTTTCCGCCGCCGCAAGCTTCCGTTTCCGCGAGATCTCATCTGGAGACCCTTCCCGGCACCCTGCCGGAGGGGACTTTGGAGTTGGAGGGCTTCTTCATCATCATCATCGCCCCTCCAATGACTCGTGAGTAGTTCACTTCAGACCTATGGGTCCGTAGTTAGTAGCTAGATGGCTTCTTCTCTCTCTTGGATCTTCAGTACAAAGTTCTCCAAGATCTTCATGGAGATCTATCCGATGTAATCTTCTTTGGCGGTGTGTTTGTCGAGATCCGATGAATTGTGGATTTGTGATCAGATTATCTATGATATATATTTGAATCTTTGCTGATTTCTTATATGCATGATTTGATATCCTTGTAAGTCTCTCTAAGTCTTGGGTTTTGTTTGGCCAACTAGATCTATGATTCTTGCAATGGGAGAAGTGCTTGGTTTGGGGTTCTACCATGTGGTGACCTTTCCCAGTGACAGCAGGGGCAGCAAGGCACACATCAAGTAGTTGCCATCAAGGGTAAAAAGATGGGGTTTTATCATTGGTTTGAGATTATCCCTCTACATCATGTCATCTTGCTTAAGGCGTTACTCTGTTCTTATGGACTTAATACACTAGATGCATGCTGGATAGCGGTCGACGTGTGGAGTAATAGTAGTAGATGCAGACAGTATCAGTCTACTTGTTTTGGACGTGATGCCTATAGAAATAATCATTGCATAGATATCGTCACGACTTTGCGCGGTTCTATCAATTGCTCGACAGTAATTTGTTCAACCACCGTCTACTTGCTTTCATGAGAGAAGCCACTAGTAAACACTACGGCCCCCGGGTCTATTCACATCCATCGTTTACATCTCCGCTTTTACTTTGCTTTGTTACTTTGTTGCTTTCAGTTCTCACTTGGCAAACAATCTATAAGGGATTGACAACCCCTTCATAGCGTTGGGAGCAAGTTTTTGTGTTTGTGCAGGATCTTGAGATACTCCTCCACTGGATTGATACCTTGGTTATCAAACTGAGGGAAATACTTACCACCGCTACGCTACATCACCCTTTCCGCTTCGAGGGAACACCAACGCAAGGCTCCAAGGCCACGGGGGAAATCCTTTGCATACTTGCCTAGGAAGTCCCTTAAGGCGTAGCCGCAGCAGAAAGATCAAGCCAAGTATTCTCCCGTCGACGTGCCTATTTCTGGCGCCGTTGGAAGGTCTTTTATTGCAGTAGCATACACTCCATGGCATTTACAGGTTATCACTACACTACACTCAACAAGAAATGCACTTCAGATGAATATTCGTGATGACAAGTGCTAGGCACATATGCAAACACATCCAAAGTTTTGACTAGAAACAGACCATGCCATATCCATTTTATATTGATAATCTTACCTCTGGAGAAGGAAATGGTTGCAGGAGTAACATTGCTGACCCTTGAATCAGGTACACCATCTTTTTTCAAATAATTCCTTGACTTCAATGTCATATTGCTATCGATGACTGCAACTCGCAAATGTTTGGTCAATGGCATATTGGTTGCATGCAGGATAAATAAGCATATAAGAAACTCGAGATTGTATAAAAGTTGGTACTTCTAATCTGAAACAATCATAGCAGAGGATTGTCTAATTCATACACAATGTGTTTTCATACAGCTTCCAAACTCCCCTGCAACCACCATTCTACCAACATTATTAGCAATACTTCACACTGAACTAGTAAAATGACAGGGAGAATCCCTGAGAACTTTATTCTAATGGTGCCAAGTTTCCTTTTATAACTAATGCTGGGGTCGATTATCAGACTAAGAGTAACACGAAGCTAAGCTCGTGAAGAATTTATCGAAGGAACAGAAGTGCACGAAGGCAGCAAAACCTACACAGTGCACAAGTAACACCCAAGCCCACCATGCCTCCACCTACGATCGCAACATCGAGCTCGCCATCTCCAGCTTTCACATGACCAACTTTCTCCGCGCAATCCTACATGTCAATGCACAGAGTTGCCATCAGTTACACGCATTTGGAATGAAATCCTCAATCAATCTCGCAACTCGCAGCACCCTGCACGAGCCATTCCTCTGAACACCACGGGGCCACGGCACAGGCGGTTTCTGCGGAGAGAAGGTACCTGCGGGTCAGCCGCCCCTGTTGGTACTCCAGAGAAGGTCCTCGTGGTCGGCCGGATCTGATTTGCCCAACCGAAGCATCTGTTGTTTGGGACAAGAGAAGAGGTTACAAATGGATGAGTCAGGTGAAAACGATCACAGAGCAAGAGGAGGCGGGGGAGCGGGGAGGGTTGCGCAGAGAGACCACCTGGTTCTGCGTAGCAAGGCGTGTGCACGCACAGGTGTCAGCTTTATTGGCGACGAGGGAGAGGGTGGATCTAGGAATTTAAAGCTCACCTGAAAATATATTTACAACAAATATGATATGTGAACACTAGAGTTAATTTACCAATATCACATAGAAATAGATCAGTACGGTCTTAAAGACACCCACACACACTGTCTTAGTTAAATCTCAGTTTTGCATAAACAAAGGCTACATAGTATATGAAGCTCTTTACAATCATCTAAGACCAACTTCAAAACATCCTCTGGAGCATAACTAACCCAAATCATAGTTCTACCTTCAATCCTACCAAAGCTAGCAAGGCAATCAGAAGCTTTATTTTGAGATCTAGGAATAGGAGAAAAACAAGATTTCCTAAGACTCAGAAGATGTTTTATTTCACCAACTAGAGAGGCATAGACCGATCGATCTGGTTCATCGCTTGTAATCATCGTCACCGTTGTGCTTGAGTCCATATCTATCATAATTGGCAGGTCAGACCATTGAATGGCAAAGGAGATCCCTTCCATACAAGCACATTCGGCCTCCAGAGTATCTCTGCAAGAGAAAAGAGATCTACAAGATGAGAACACAATAGCTCCCAGGTTGTCTCTCAGGATCATTCCTGCCCCAGCATCACCATCTTCCAGGAAGGAGCCATCGGTATTTAGTTTCACCCAACCTGATGGGGGGGAGTCCAGGGGGTAGCAGGACTATTCTCTCCACCTCTTTTAGATGGGTTTTTGCTGAAACAAAAACTTTGTTTCCCTTTGATCAGATCCTGTGAAGAGCCTTCGTTGATGCTTGATAAAGCTGCAACATAATCCTGCAGGAATTTCACCGAAACCGCCAGTGGGGGAGCAAGTTTAGAGTGCACCAGTTGATTGCGGACATACCAACTCCTCCAAAAGATTAGCATTAGTAAACCCCTCTGCAGATCGGATAGTGGAGCGAGCACATGAAGAAGCCATTCCTTCCCAATTCCTTCCATTATATGCAGCGCTCGGAGATCCCAGACTTCAGCCAAAGCTAAGTATAGATCCCTACCAAACTGACATCTAACAAAGGGATGAAAGTTGTCTTCCTCCTCCATGCCGCAAATTGGACATCGGCTAGTGACTTCCAACCGAATCTTATGCTTCTTTTTCCAGGTTGGTAGCGAATCGATCGAGAGTCTCCAAGCAAAGTTTTTTATAGTTGGTGGTACTTTGTATCTCCATATATACTTCCAGCAGCTCCCCCCGGAATTAACAGGTCCAACTCCTTCAAATCTCTTCCTTGGGGATCCCTGGTAATTTAAATGGGGATTGGGAATTGATGTAGAAAAAACGTTTTGTTAGTTGACACGTCCGTGAGGGCAGGTATTTCACATTGAAAGTTGTTTATTCCTCTACCTAATCCCAACAATTAAATAGGAACAGTAAATTATCTCTTAAATTCCCATTAGCAACTCCCACCACACACCAAACAAGGAATTGGGACTAATAATCTACTTCTCAAGTCTAATCCCTTCACAAACTCCCTCACATAAACTCCTATTCCCAATCTCTCAAGCTCCCAAACATCCATATTTGCCACCTGCAAAAACGTTTTAGAGTTCGTAGAAGTGGGATTTTGCGAGGCAAAATCTTGCTATAGAACAGACCCGTATAATCAAACTGCGTAATTTGAAAAAAAATCGCAAGTGAAATTGGAAGCACACTACATTCAGAGTTCATTACATAGTAGACGATCATACATACTCGGGGTAGAGGTAACCTATCCTACTGGAGCTCACCGGAGCAACTAACTATTGTTAGAGCATATTTCTCCATATGTGGTTTTGATAATTGATGACAATTCCTATGGACTAATTGTTGCCTTAAGTTATATTTATAGGATTTTTCCATAGGCACTTCTTGAAGTCCATCTGTTGGGTTCAAGGAGTTTATATGATGACCAAGGTGGTATTCAAGGTATTATCCAAAGAATGGTCATAGAGACACAAGTTTGATCAAGATCGTCACACAAAGAGTAAATCAAGATGATCAACACACAAAGCATACAAGATGTACCCTGAGGTATGGTAAGCATTGTCCATTACGTATTTGTGTACTAACCCAAGGTCTTCGTGAAAGTTCTATGTGGGGTTAGGTGTGTTTTCATGGGCTTGTGTCAAGAGGAAGATCTCATAACCCATGGAGGATGACGTCAAGTGGTGGAGGATGGTGGCAATGGACTTGTGAAGATATGCTGAAGAGCGGCTCACCCATAGTGTGTATGGGGGAGCAATCAACTAGTCTTCATCAAGCCAACGCAATCAACAAAGGTGGTCCATCTTGAGGAAGCCAAGATCATCGTCATCTAGCTCAAGAGGACGAGGTTCAAGGTATAGGTTTCACCTTGATAGGTTTTCTGTTTTAGGATAGATTGTCGTACTATCAAGGGGGGCTCTCAATTGAGTAGCTTGATCGTATCGTTCGTTGAGAGCTCAAACTATTTGCATCCTTGCATCATACTTCTTGGTTCTTGTTTGGTGTTTCTCTTTCTGAGTTTGAGAGCTTATGGTCATCTTCGTCACCAGCTCGAGTTCATCGAAAACGGAGTACATATGCATCTTCTATGATGTTTTCGATGTTGGGAGTTTTTACCGGTCTTATTCGAAGAAGGGTTCTCACCATTTTCTTATGGGTGTTCTCTCACTTGCTTCTTATTGATAGTTCTATCAATATTGTGTTAGACCATGTTGATAGCTTTCCAACAAACTTGGTTTCGTTGAATTCGGAGTCCGTATGCGAAAGTTAGAGCAGTTTCAGTATCCAGCGGTAGTACCGCTCCTCGTGCCAGCGGTAGTACCGCCCCCGGAGCGGTAGTAATTTTTTACTACCGCTCCCTAGCAGTAGTACCGCTCCGTCAGACTGTTTTTGCGCATCCTTTTTGGCCTCAGCATGGTTGGTGAACCTACCGAGCGGTAGTACCGCTCCCATGAGCGGTAGTACTGCTCTGTGCGGGTTGTGAAACATAACGGTTGGATTTTTCCCCACCTATAAAAGGGGGTCTTCTTCCCCATTGAACCTTATCTCTTTATCTCGCGTTCTTCCCCCATTGTTGACCTTCTTCGAGCTTGCTAACTCTCAATCCCTCCAATGATTCTTACTAGTTCTTGAGGGAAAATAGAGAGGAGATCCAGATCCACATTTCCACCAATCACTTTCTCCTCTAAGTGAGGGGAACCCCTTGGGTCTAGATCTTGGAGTTCTTCGTGTTCTTCTTTGTTCTTCGTCTCAGTTTCCTCCCGAGCATTAGTTGCTTTGGTGGTATTTGGGAGAAAAGGACTTGGGCACTCCGTGTGCCCTTGCCATTGCATTTGGTGCATCGGTTTGAGTTCTCCACGGTAATACATGGAAGTGAGAAGTTGAGAAGCTTATTACCCTTGGGTACTTGGTACCCCTAGAACCTTGGTGGTGCCTCGGAGCTCAATCATTGTGGTGTAAAGCTCGGGCAAGCGTCGGGGTCTTCAATTAAGTTGGGGAGATTGCCCCGAGCATTTGTCCTCACCTTGAAGCCATATGCCATTGTGGTGAAGCTTCATGGTTTTGTTGGGAGCCTCTGAGCATGGTGTGGAGATAGATCCAACCTTGTTTGTAAAGGTTCGGTCGCCGCCTTCAAGGGCCCCAATAGTGGAATCACGGCATCTTGCATTGTGCGAGGGCGTGAGGAGATTACGGTGGCCTTAGTGGCATCTTGGGGAGCATTGTGCCTCCACACCGCTCCAACAGAGATTAGCATCCGCAAAGGGTGTGAACTTCGGGATGCATCATCGTCTACGCGTGCCTCGGTTATCTCTTACTCGAACCCTTTACTTATGCACTTTATTTTGTGATAGCCATATTGTTTCTTGTCATATATCTTGCTATCACTTAGTTGTTTATCTTTCTTAGCATAAGTTGTTGGTGCACATAGTTGAGCCTAGTTGATTTTGGTTTTGTGCTTGACAAATTAAACGTTAGTTTTATTCCGCATTTGTTCAAGCCTAAACTGTAATTATTTTAAAGCGCCTATTCACCCCCCCCCCCTCTAGGCGACATCCACGTGCTTTCAACTATCCTACCGCACTCCGTAAAATTGAGCTCACCGGAGTCGCGCTCATGCGGTAGTAGAAGCTCTCCATCGCTCATTCGTTGTCCTCGTCGGAGACGAGCTCGACGTACATATGCTCCTGCGCAGTCACTTCGCGGCGCCACTCCTGCTTGTGGCCGAATGCGAGGGCCGACGCGACACCCTGCTCGTAGAGCACGGTGTCGATCTCCCCTTCCCTCCGACGACGACGATGGTCATCTTCCGCCTACCACGCACTCCGCGCCAACAGCGTGGGCAAAAGGCTATCCGCCTCTTCCGGGGGGAAGGAAATCCTTCGATCCGACCACGCCCCCTGCACGTCGCTCCGGCACCGCCTCGGCCTTCGGCTCCATCTTCATCGGCGGGAGCTCCTCGAGCTCCCTCTTCACCCAGGGGAGGGACGAGCGCGAACTCAACACCTCAGAGGAGCTGTCGGAGAAGAGGCGGGCGCGCGCGCGGTCGTACTCCTCTGTCTCGCGACGGCGTCATGCCTCATTGCGTGTACCAGCGAGCGACGTCAGATCTGACGCGACGAGCCCTCTCGGGGTCGTTGTTCCTACGGCCGCCGGAGTTGGCCATTAAAGGCGGAGGAATGGAGTGGCTAGCCGGCGGAATGGAGGCGCGCGGCGGTGGATCTGAGGCACCAGCGATGAGGTGGGGGTGCTTTTCGCGGCGGTGGAGGGTTAGGGTTTCGACCCGCATCCAGCGGTCGAACCCACAGATATAGCGGTCGAGCGGTCGCGTTTACGGGCCACCGAAAAAAATTACGGGTCGGGCCGCGTTTGCAGTACCTGGTCTGGCACAAAAAACATCCCGAACCGTATAGTCGTCGGATTTTACAATTTCAACGAGTATACAGTGTCTACTAGAGATGCTCTAATCAGGATGCACGATCCGACGTCTGCAGCCTCGCTGGCATGGGTCGGCCCACTAGCACGCTCGTAAATTGCCCAGCTTTTTTCTATTGATCCACTAAGAAAAAAATCATCCAGATTTTCTATTTGTTAAAAAAATAAAAAACTGAAATCAAAAAAGTTTTACAGATTTAAAAAAAAGGTACATCAATTTGAAAAAAACTTCATATCTTTTAAAAAGGTAGGTTCATCAATTTTGAAAAAACTTCGTCAAATTGAAAAAAAGTTCATTGAAATTGAAAAAAAATTCATTCAATTTGGACAAACTTCATTAAATTTGTAAAAATTTCATTAAATTTGAACAAAGTTCATAGAAATTCAAAAAAAAATTATGTATTTTTACAAAAAGTTGATTGAACTGAAATAAATTTCACAAATCTTAAAAAAGTTCATAAAGTTTGAAAACTAATCATCCATTTTCAAAGAAATTCATCGGTATTCAAAAAAGTTCATAGAATTCTAATATTTTAGAAAAGGTTCCTCAATTTTCAGAGAAAAGCTTATCAATATTAAAAAAATCTTTGTAAAATTTTTATTTATTTTTACCAATATTTAAAGAAGTTTATCGAATTGTCAAAAAAAAATCGTCAACCGGCACCTAGAAGGGGCGGACCATTTACGTTAACTGGTGCCTGCAGCCCTAAATAGGAAATGCCGGGGGGAAAGAGCAGGCGTGCAGCACGCTCCCTCGTGCACAAACTTGGTCCGCCCAGGTGCGGACGGGCTTCGCTATTTATTATTCTTTTTTTGTTTTTTATTTTCTTTTCATCTTTTAATTTTTCATTCTTTCAAAAATATGGCTTTTTAAAAAAAATTACTAATGCAAAAGAAATTCACAAATTCAAGAAATATTCAGAAAATCGAAAAACAAATATTAACTGGATTTTGGCGAACATTATTTGAAATTTGATAAACAGGAAACTGAAATATTTTTTGAAAATTTTATGAATTTAGGTGAACATTTTTGGGTTTTTACGAAAATAAATAAATATGATGAATGTTTTTTATTCCATGGACAAATTTTAAATTCATAAAATGTTTGTATTTCAAAAAATGTTCTCCAATTTTGAAAAATGATCAGGATTTCATAACATGTTTTCTAATCAGAAGAACAATTTTTGAATTATACGAACCTTTTGTATGAATTCATGAACATATGTTCGTAATAGTGATGGAAATACATGTCACCGCTAGTTTCCAGGCCCATATGTAAGCAGCCACTTTAGCATCCCATGGGCCCACATGTGAGGATCTTTGACCGATCAAATCTTAATGTTACTGCCGGCCATCATCAGGGATAAAACCTAAGGCAGGCCCAGCTGTAAGGTGCCACGTCAGCATATTATGGGTCGTATGTCAGAAACGTTGACTGGTCATCTCAGTTGTTAGTGATAGATGTATTGTCACTGAAAAGTACGATGAGGGGCGAGCATGTCATATACGGTAACAGTTCTAGTGACATATTTTGGCCGTCCCTGAAGATATCATCAACAACAAATTTGGGTTTGTCAGCAAAGACACGATCTTGCGTGATGGATGAAGTGGCACCGTCAAGACTTTATTTTATATGACGACGCTTCACGGATTGGTTAGACGAGAGTATGTTTCGCGATGAAAAATGTTTTTTCCGTGACACAAGTGAAACATCGCAAAATAGCCGACAATTCGTAGTTAGAGGAGGACATACTGAGAGACACCGAGTGGTCAAAGTGGCTTGTACGAGCGACAGCGACGACCTCGAATTCGGCTATGATGGTGACGGGGGTAGAGCCGTCGATTCTGGCGCCGGCGATGAGAAGCGACTGAATCGACTGGCGACGACGAGTGCGGGGTGCTAGAGGGGTCGGTGCTTGTGTGTGATGGTAGGCGGAGGCAAGTAGGGTGGCGTCGAAAGTGGATCAATGCAGGTGGGAAGGGTGTGGTCGACGAGAGAGTGGGGGGGGGGGGGCTTTTACTCTGTGAGTGGGCGGTCAAGTATATTTAAAAGTCATGTGGGATTTGGTGTCCGCCTTGAGGCGCAAAGGTTGGTGAACAATGAAATTCATTGGAAGCATTTTTTATTCTCAAGGGAGGGATGTCAGGCCTCAAAAGATAAGTGCATTGTTAACTACTTGGATAAATATCCTTCAAATAAAAGCCGCAAGGTCAAAGTAACTAGGTGTGGATATGAAGCTCCCATTTATGTCAATCGGGGCGGTAATGAAGAATGCAAGATAGCTTCAATGGTTGAACACCACAATCACCAACTAGTTTCTCCTAGATAGATGTATTTCTTAAATGCATGGGTGAGGTTGCGTCGGGCGTTATCATAACAGATTGAATCGGTAGGGTTTTGCTTCACTAATCCTACCATATGTGGGATCATCTATACATAACTATCGTGCAACACCTTTCTCACCTCTGTAAGGGCTTTTCTGCATCAGCAATAATACTTCTAGGGATTTTCGTGAAAAAATCAGCCACGCGGCCCTGCCCGTCCCGTTCAGCGGGTCATGCGCCACGCAAGCATGCCTCGTCAGCACCCAGTTCGTACACAAACGTGGTTCTGACCGTATTCGCAAGACGAAGCCTAGTTGTGTAACCACATAGATATATACCGCAAGTTTCAGCATCAAACTGAATTTTCATGTCAAATTTAGACACATAATACAATATATTATAGCTACTAAGCAGGCTCACTCCACATTCATCCTACGTGCTAGCGATGGATTACCCCGGACTGACACGTATTCATGGTTTCCTCCTGATTTTTTCGTACCTTTTTTATTGTGCTAGACCGGGCGGGCTGGTTTTCCCTCTGTTCCTGTTATGCGGTGGACTGGTGGCCTCCTTCACGTCTTTTCGGCCTGCCGCTTTGACCCACGACGTTCTCAGTTATGTCCACGTACCACGGCCTTCGACCCATCTAGAAAACCGTCGACCAATTTCTTCTCAAGACTCCTCCTCTTATCCAAATCCCCCTCCCATCTCTCTCTTGAGGGATGGTACGACGGCAGCAGGGCGGCGCATCAACGGTGGTGGCGTAGAAGCTAGGGGACGCGGTGCTGGCCAGGATACCAGTAGTTGCAGGGGTGATGGACATCCGCAGCCGGCTTCGCGGGAGGTCAGGCGGAGGCACCTTCAAGGACGACGTGGACGAGCTCCTCTGCTTGCTTGGCGCCGTCTACTGGGCGCATTCACCACTCGTGCTGACGCAGGCCACGTTATGAGGCCTCCCTTCCGTTGTTGTCCATGGCTTCATAGTTGTCCACGATGGGCACGGCGAGCAGTGGCATCTCAATCGGTTCGTTGGAGCGTAACTAGAGAGGTGTGACAGCCCGATGCTGACGTTCCAGAAAATTCCCCCTTCTTTCCGTTTCGTCGTGTGTCTATTTTCTTTTGTCGCATCTTTATCGCATCATGCGCATCATCTGCATTGCATCGGCATCTCCGTTGCCGCCAGTTTTCAAACGTTGCATCCGTTGTTAGTTGCCGGTTATCGTCGTTGTTCGTTCCGAGCCTGACCACACACGCACGCTCCCGCGGCATCGTCAAATCCTTGTTTTTAAAAGTGTGCTGAAAACTTTCTCTGATTGGGTTGAGATTTGACGTGCGGTGTTATTTTAATATAGCTAGGCCGCTTGTCGAATTTCGTCGCGATCGGAGACCGTCTCGTACCCGAACGGTCGACCGTAGCGGCACCGTATTCGGTCTACCGTCGGACGTCTGTCGGTGTTTTAAAAATCGTTGCCGCGCCGCCCGTTCTCCCTCTCGTCTCCGGATATCCCCTCTACACGGCCGCGTACCCATTCCCGCGTGCGGAATCGTCCGAATCCGACCGCACGGTTGGATCCCGGAACGCGATTCCGATTAACCGAGCCCCTCTTTTCTCTATAAATACCCCCTCCATCATATTTTTTAGACAGCCCACTCTCTCCTCCTCGTTTTCCGCGGAGCCCCCACCAAACCCTAGCCTCCCACCTCTCTCTCCTCAGCCCCAGCCGCCGCGGGCCCACAAGCCCAGATCGGGCCCGCCCAGGCCCGGATCGCCCCGCCGCCGCCGCAGCACCTCCCGGGCGCCTCCCTGCCTCCCGTGCTCCTCCTCGTCGTCTTCCCGTGGGAAGCTGCGGCCGGAGCCCTCTTCGTCGCCGGCCGGAGCTCGCCGGAATGAGCAGCTCGCCCCATCGACGCCCCGGACCTGCAGCCGTCGCGTCGCCCGCCATGGCCACGAGCTTCCTCGCCCTCCTGCTGCCCTCGATCCCGCGAGCGAGTGCGCCAGGTCGAGGGGAGGAGCCCTCGACCGCTTTTCCCCGAGCCGCCGCTTGCCCACCCGCCGGCAGCAGCCTCCTGCCGCCGCCTCCCGTCGGTCGCCACTCCTCCAGCGCCGGCAACAACATTCCCATCGCCGGTTCCCGTCGCCACGAGCTGCAACGTCGCAGCCGCGTTCCAGATCGGGATCGAGCGTCGGCTCGAGCGCGTTGACCGCGCGTGGGCCCCGATGGCCCAGCAGCCGGCCCAGTCGCCTCGCTCGCCAGCGTCGCGGCCCACCAGCTCGTCCCACCGCTTCGGCCCATCCTCCCCTCCACCACATCGGGCCCAGGAGCGAGGTGAGCCCCTGCCCTCTATTCTGCATCGTGGCGCATTTTAGCAATATCTCGCCGCTGCCAGTTCGGCCCGTTATTAGATTAGGCCCGGTAGATTTATTTTGTTAGGTTTCGGATTTATTTAGTTTCGAAAAAAAACATTGATTTTCAAAATGGCGTAGTTTCTTAACCGTGTGTCGGAACGAAGTGTGTAGTATATGGTTTCCATGTAGTTTCTCGCGTAGAATCCGTTCTTCCAACTTGCATAATTGTTTGACGTCGTTTAGCGTGCCGGATGCCTAGAATAACGTGCTGTTTTAATAGGATACATCCCGTATTTAATTTTCGCGCAAGTCCGGATTGCTCGAGTGCCTTAGATAAAATGCCCATGTTTTAGGAACCTATTTTCCATGTATTTTAGAGCGGTTATTGGTATTTTTGCGTGTAGGGAATTGTGCTAGTTTATTTTACCGTGTCTAGGGTATTATTTCGCATTTTTTGTGGGGCATTATATTGTTGTGCAACCCCACATATTTTATATGTTTCCGGGGTAGAAAAATCCATGGGATTTTTCTGTGCAATTAGTTTTGCTTTTGAGCAAATTAGTTTGCGCAATATTTTGCCGTGATGCCCTTTTGTTTATTTCGTAGGATTTATTCCGTGCGTCGTGTGACGGAGTTGTCAACTAGGAAGTTGTTCTTCGGTGTTTAGACTAGCCCCTGGTATTTTTGGTTGCAATAGAAATGCATGTTTAGGTATGGTTTGCTTGCTCTCAAGTTGCTAGAAATAGTGCTGATTTGGAGGACCTGAAATATTTCTAAGTCTGGAATCTGTTATATTTTGTTGCTGTCTTGTCTTGCTTCTATCTTTTGATATGTAGCTCTTTTGAGGTTGGTCCAATGGAGTTAGTTGTATCCCTTATGTTTCTCTAGGATGATGTGAATTTTCATGCCATTTGGAGTCCTGTAGCTATAGGTTTTGCTGCTGTCAATATAGCTTCAGATCGAAAACTGCACTTTCATGAGGTGTAATTTTCACTAAGTCTGAAATAGTGTGTGGCATGGCATGTTGTGTCTTCTTTTCCTACTGTTCCTTGCTGTCATGCTAGTTGTTGTTGGTTGCATGTTGTAGTGCTTCTCACCCTCTTTTGTGTCATGCCTTGGTTGATTATATTTGAGTTGAATAGTCCGTAGTTGTGGGGCGTAGAAAGTGCTATGTGGCTGATTTTGGCAGATTGTAGTGATTTCTTGTTTTGCTCGTAGCTTTTGAACT
This sequence comes from Hordeum vulgare subsp. vulgare, assembly GCF_904849725.1. Taxonomy (NCBI): domain Eukaryota; kingdom Viridiplantae; phylum Streptophyta; class Magnoliopsida; order Poales; family Poaceae; genus Hordeum; species Hordeum vulgare. Next base: position 584,009,553 of record NC_058520.1, on the reverse strand, counting down.
GTAGCTCCGATTTGATCGTGTCCTACATGAAACTTGCTTAGAATCTCGTGTAGTTTCATTTTCTTTTGCTGGTTGTATGTTTGAAGTTCTCGTAGCCGCCGTTGCACACATTTTGCATTCATGTCATCATCTCTTGCGGTGCTTGTATCTTTTGATCCGTAGCTCCGTTGGAGATGTTCTCTATGTGTAGATTGCTTGAAATGACGCGTAGAATCACGTGAACCTATTTGTTTTGCTGTTTAAAAACTAATTAAATGTGTTAGTTCAGATCTGGACAGAATTGTAAATTTACATGCAGGTCGTTTCGGAAGTGCTATATGACATTTCCGACCTCATTTAAAATGCCTAGATAGGTAGTTTAATTACGCTTCACCTCTTGCTATGTTTAACCACATTTAATATTGCCGTATATTTAATCGGGATAGAACTAAATAAATAAACGTGGAGTTTCTTCAATATGCAACTCGTTGCATATTGAACTTCACTTAATGTGTAGTGTTTGATTGTGTGAATTGTCATGCCGTGACTTGCATATATTCAGCTGCTCATGCATCATATGTGTTGTGCATCGTGTGGTGAATATCGTGTGTTGATTCTTGTTTCCGGTTTCCTTCATCTCGATAGAGTTCCGCAAGCGTGTCGGATTGTGAGGACCCGTTCGACTACGTCGGTTCGTCTGCTTCACGGAGTCATTCTTCTTCCAAGCGGATCTCAGGCAAGATGACCATTTCCCCAGATACCATTACTATCATTTCCATGCTAGTTTTATCGCTTCTCTCGCTTATGTCTCGTTGTCTACCACATGTTAAATATCAGCCTCTCAACAATGCCATGAAACCTTCAACCTGTTCAACCTAGCAAACCACTGATTGGCTATGTTACCGCTTGCTTAACCCTGTGTTACCGTTGCTAGTTGCAGGTGCAGTTGCTTCCATGTGAAAACATGGGTTCCTTGTTATATCATCATATTAAATGATATTTAATTTAATGCACCTATATACTTGGTAAAAGGTGGAAGGCTCGGCCTTTCTAGCCTGGTGTTTTGTTCCACCTTTGCCCCCTTAGTATTCGGCCACCGGTGTTATGTTCCATAAATGAGCGATCCTAACACGATCGGGGTTGTTATGGGGACCCCCTTGATAATTCCTTTTAGATTAAGACTGGTCTGTCAAGGCCCAACTTTGGTACTACATTTGCCTATACACCTAATAAAATTGCATAGGGACTTTCCGGATCCCGAGGATAATTTAATCAACCCCCGGGGCAGTGCTCCTCATGAGTGTTGGTCCAAACTGGCAGACTACGGGGCCACGGCAGGGCAACCCGAGGTTTGGTTCTCCTAGTGTGACCCATCCGTCGTGTCCTGAGAACGAGATACGCGGCTCCTATCGGGTTCGTCGACACGTCGGGCGGCCTTGCTGGATTAGTTTTACCTTTGACGACATATCTTGTGCATCGGGATTCCGGTGATGCTTTGGGTAATCTCAGAGTTGATGTTTTCCACTAGGGAATCCGACGAGATCGCGAGCTTCGTGATTGAGGATTTCTATGCGGCTTGTGGTAATTTGTGATGGACTAGTTGGAGCACCCCTGCAGGGTTAAATCTTTTCGGAAAGCCGTGCACGTGGTTATGTTGCAAGGTGGAAACTTTGTTTAACACTGGTTCTAGATAACTTGAAGTTAACTTAATTAAAACTTCCAACTGTCTGCGTAATCGTGAATGTCTCTTTTATGAGTTCCTTCTCCGATCGAGGACACTGTGGGGTTATGTCTGACGTAGGTAGGTGTTCAGGATCATTCATTTGATCATCAGTAGTCACGTCCGTTATGCGTAGACCTTCCCCCTCTTATTTTCTTGTACTCGTAAGTTTAGCCATCAAATATATGCTTAGCCGCTGCAGTAACCTCACCACTTAACCATACCTCACCCATTAAGCTTTGCTAGTCTTGATACCTTTGGAAATGAGATTGATGAGTCCCCTGTGGCTCACAGATTACTACAACACCAGTTGCAGGTACAGGTAAAGGTTACTTGACGCGAGCGCGTTGATTTTTCATTTGGAGTTGCTTCTTCTTCTTCTTCTTCATCGATCTAGGATGAGTTCCAGGCCGGCAGCCTGGGATAGCAAGGATGGATGTCGTTCTTTTTTCTCGTTTGTTTTTCGTCCGTAGTCGGACCCTGCTTTTACTCTTGATGATTATGTAATGTACTGATGTGACTCTGATGTAGCTTGTGGCGAGTGTAAACCAATTCTATATATATCTCATCTTTTCAGTACATGTACTTGTAACGATATCCATTCTTGCGACACGACGAGATGCGCTTCTATCCCTGACGAGGCCTTCGTGCCAAATTGAGGATAGGGTCGCATCTGGGCGTGACAAGAGGTGACCCTCACGTGGCTCTTAGATGTAGGTTGTTGGCTCTCTCCTCCCAATTCTCTCTCTCTCTCTATTTCAATTCTCTCATTTTGAATTTTTGATTGATGCATGACGCTAATGTGCAGTCTGATTCAAATCCCTCTATTATTACTCATATTATTACTCGGCATGATTCAATTTTTCCATATTATTACTCGGGCACCACTCTTCAGTCTCATCTAGGTCTTAGAATTAGTGTATCCCACTTCCCACACAAGTTGGATTTTTGTAGGTCGTAAGATAGAAAACAAACATACTCTGTAGTTATGCGACACCAAGACTGAAATATTTTCAGTCCAACAGTATCACATATCTACAAAGATAAAATGAACTACCATATAGAATGACTAACCATATTCAAACTGCAAAGAAAACTTGTTAAGTTATTTTCACAGCAGATATATACTAGCTTTGAGAAAATAAATAGACGTAATTGATCGAGAGAAAAAGAGCTACATGTTGCGAGTGATAACTCCATGCCCATCAATTCTGAACTTCTAACAGAGTGGGCACTGTAGGATCTTCTTATTATAAGAGAAGAAACTGACATATAGGTTACACATCTTCTTATTCGTAAGAGAAAAAATTGACATATAGGTTACACATCTAATTTTCCGTGGTTTAGATTTTTCTTTTGTGATGAAGAATACAGTCTACTTTAAGAATCTCGGTCTTTGCATGCCACACTGAGCAATGATCAGAGGGTTATATACAATAAAATTTCATAGGTTTTTAACGCCCAGGCTATAGCACATAAATTTTTATTCTAGAAACAAAGGTGCCCCCCTCTCTTTTTCATGAGCTAACTATCTTTCATCCTGGATATTCTATTAACTAATGTTTCTATGTACAACAGAAAACAAAAGCGTCATTCGTCTGATGGTGACAAGTTTGTTCTATTTTTTTCACATCAGCTGAAAAAGGTAATCATCTTCATTTTACAACACATTGTCCATTTTCCCTATTTTCTTTTTAATTAGTTGGGATAAACGGAACCTGACACATGTGACTACGCTACCAAAATAAAGCACGGGAAGAACTGAGCACCAAACCACGGTACGCCCTATAACACCTAAGCTCCGTTAGAATGCTCCCATGAGGGAGAACCCGGACATGGATAAGAGCACCACCACGACGTAATGCTATCTGTATTAGCCAAATTGTTCCAGGTCTTTCTAACTCTTTCATGGATATCTTCTATGAACCAGAGCACATTGCTCTCTGCTCCGAGCAAACGCCACTAATACTGCAATAGATCAAAGGTATTGGTTTTTCAGATCTTTCGCTGCATATATTGGCTAACCATGGATCCAGTTTATCTATTTAGTTTATTTCGTTCTGAGCTTACAAACTGATGGCCACGGATCTTATTTCCTTTTGCATTTTCTTGCATCTTTCTTTGTACATCTTCTTTTTCCAAGCCTTCAGCTGCAAATAGTTGACTGATACGAATGTTGAACATCTTTCATTTTCTTTATTTTCCACGCAGTTCTGAAAATAGGAGTCGTATACGGTGTTTGGATCAAACAACAAAGGCAGCACACATAATTTCAATTTAACGGAAAGTACTTAACTTTTTTTCCTCTTTTCCTTTCTTCCTTGTGACAATATCATGTATGCCATAATCCTAACTTGATCAAACTATACTGTACTAATGAATATGGTGGTCTAAAAGCGCTATATATATACTTTGACAAATTTTCTCATACATATTCTATGAGTGCTTTCAGCACCTTTTCAAGTCCTGTCAAGTATTTCTGTTGTGGAGATTATATTTTGTTGATTTTTTTTCTTTACGCATTCATATTGTTTTCATAAATACTATGCAGTCCGCTTAGGTACATTCTAACCCGTTTCTCCTTTTGTTTATATGAAAACAGTTAGTGATCACGGAAACTATTTAGACCAAGTAGCAGTGACTAAAAGAAGAGCGAGGCATCAAAACAAATGATCCCTTCTTCATGTTATTGTATATGCTATACTTTCCATCTCTGCTGATTATACTGCTCTGATGTACACACTTATCACATATTATGCAGTTTGCTTTAGTTACGCGTTGGTCCTTCTCTTCTTTTACTTATACAATTTGAGAACTGTCAGTAATCATATAGACTCTTTAAGTTAGATAACAACAATAACTAAGACAATAGTGAATCAGCAATTAAAAAAATCCCTTCTCTCATGTATATTGGCCATCATTTACACATTCTACATTTATTACAAATAAATGCTCTCATAAATACTTTTTTTTGTTCTCTGCATCGATATTATTTCATACAACCTATCCTTTTTTTTAAAGAAATCATCTGCTTTACACTGCATGTCATTCATACTTATTTGCTGTCAAATTCCCCAGGACCATAATGAAACCCAATAATGGCTTCCACAAGAATGTACGAGTATTCATGAGCCACACGCATCAGCATACAAGACCGTGCAATGTGGCATTGTCCGTTTATCATGGAGCCGCTTTCTCCAATCTGCACACAAGCACCCAAAGCAATTATTGTTGTCATAAATGATAGATTCGACACACGGGTAGATCCACTCATTACACAGAATGAATGACTAAGAAAAAGTGGTTCTCTCTGTTCCCGGTCATTCATTATTATTTTATTTGCTTCTGTTCTTTAAGTTTTTGAAACTGTAATGCAAGTCCTTGAATTTTCGTGAACTTGAATTGGTCATGTTTTTTGCTTATTTTGTACACCACCTCAAACATACAAGGGTCAAAGAGTATAAGGACTTCTATGCAACGAGCTCGACCTCAAGCTCACTACCACCCTTTTCTCCTTGAAACAAAAAATATTATATAGATTTACGCATGGGCGCATGAGCTTCTGTATGGGCGCGGCGTGCCGCCGCGCCATTTGCCTGCTAGTATGGTGTAATTATCTCATTAATAGAGCTCGGTGGTTCTCTCATGAAAAAAAAGGTACATATCAGGAGCCTAGCTAACATGTAAGCTGGACGCCAGAGGAAACTTCCACGTTTCTGTGAAAGAATAAAAGGAAAGAGAGAGAGCAAATGATGGAACAGTTATCTCATTGATTGAAGTTTTGGGTATATATACCCCAGTACAAAGGCGGTTTACAAGGAGCAGTTGCCAATCTAAGCAACCGACATAAGCAGGGATTATCTCATAATTAATTTAATTAATTTATTCCTAACACTCTCCCTAATCAATGCTTGTCTTTATAATATATATCATGTTGATAAAGACTCCTCCTTGTATGTGATTGCCTTCGAGAATGTTCATCATCTTCATTTTGAGAAATCGTTGTATAATCTTTAAAGTCTCCTCCAAAAACCCTGTGGGAAAAATATGAGGAGAATAGTGTAGATATGTTGCTAAAACTCCTTTAAACCCTGTGGGAAAAATAAGGAAAAAATGATACAACATATAATGATTATTGTCTCGTGATAACTCATTTGAGAAACCTTTGTAGAAGGAGAAAACTCATCTTTGAGTTTAGAGAACAATAATTATGTCTTGAGTACTCCCTTTAAAACCCCTGATAGGGAAAATAGAAAGTATAACATATGATATTTGAGAAGATATTGCCTCATTAAAAACCATTATGAGAAACTTTTGAGAGAAAAACTCATAAGGGAAAAGAGTGCATTTGACATGCCATTGAAAACTCCTTTAAAACCCAGTGAGAAAATATAAGGAGAAAATGATATGGCATATACAAACACTTGTGTTTATATTGTCTCGTTAAAAACCATTTATGAGAAACCATTAGGGGAAAACTCATCAAGGGAAAAAGAGTACAATATATGCAATCTGATGATTGTTAATAGGTTATAGTTTGGGAGATTACTCCCCCTGAACTTTGCAAATATGGAAGGATGTCTCATACCAATTTCATTGACATGAACATAAAATTGTGTATAATCTTTTGGATTTTCACATGATTTTGTTTGCAAATTATTTCCTCACTTTTCTATAATCCATGAGGATAAGTAGTTTCCGAGCAATGTGATTTATGATATTGCTCTTCATATAACCTGTAGGTATTGAGTAACACAAATGGAAGTATCTTGATAAATCAAGTTATGTGATTCTGATAAATCTCAACCACGTGATTTTGAGTGTGGTTAATCATTCTGCCAAGCCATGCATATTTCGCAATGCTTTTAGATAAAGCAATTATGTCAGAATGATAAGTGGGAATAACCATTAAAGTCCATTTAGATGACTTCCATATGGAGGCTATTCCAACAAATTCAGTCATTGATATGGCGTCATTGGGATCAAATAAAGAGGCAATATCATCATATCACATCATGGTCATATCTTGTATTTCCTGATGGAATTGTCCAATATTTATTGTGAGCTTAAGATATAAGATGATATTCCATATATCAAGCATGTTACTTTTGTTGGGGGTTGCACTCTGAACAAACATAGCAAATATGGTGTCAGACATAGTTTGCAATCATATGAGTGCTTTGACATTAGTGAGATATAGAACTTCAGGTCTTTATGTCACTTCATTATCAACCCTAGGTATGTACCTTATGAAAGGTAGTATGACCATACATGTATTATGTTGTTATGATATATCCACACTGAACTTCTCGTATATGTTTTGGATATATGTAGACTGATATGTATTCTTGAGAGAATGCTCAAGTTGTAAGCTTAAGCTAAATTTGGTTGAATCCAAAATTTCTGTCTTGAGATGATTTTGTGTATGTTTATGTCTTGCAGAGATATTGATGATGAAATCGTCGATATACACTGAGGTGATGTAAGGGAATCGAATTTTGGGATTCCTTTATTAACACATGAACAATCATCATCCTTTGAGTAATCCTCTGAAGAAGGAACTCGTCTAGTCGGTAGTACCATATGATTCGCGACTATTTCTAGTCATAGAGTGACTTATGAAGTTTTACACAATACATGTTGCGATTTGTTTTTGGATTCGGAAATGAAGCCCTTCAGGGACTTTAATATAGATTTCCGAAATGAGTGACTCATATGAGTATGTAGTCAGTGCATCCATTAAGTGCATGGATAATATTATTTGTACTGCCAACGGTATTTATTATCGAAACATAGTTCCACTCATACCAAGAAGGTATGTTACATCGTAATCGATGTTGGGTCTCTGCGTGAACCCTTTTGCTACAAGCCTCGCTTTTTCACCACCTCATTGACTTTGTCTATGAATGAGAAGTTTTTAGTATTCCATATGGAAGATACTTATGAGGAGTAGGTATTACCGTAGTAAATACCACTCTTTGATTGGCGAGTGCTATTCTTCATTACTTGCTTCCTTTTATGTGAACCAATATGAGTACAAGAGGCACTCTACCATGGATTTTGGTTCAGGGCCCAAAAGGTTTTAGCAATCTTTAGAAGAAATATATGTCGACAAATGTAGACTTATGTTATATGATTCTAGAGGAATCGATGAAATTTGTGGAAATGTATTTATTCCTTTTAACTCCTTGTGATTTCCTACAACAGTGGAGTCAAGGTGTTTCGATATCCCCACACCAAAACATGTGTGCACATTTATGTCGGGCTTTGGATGATGACCATCCAGTGATGTGTCTTTCAACTTGATGTTGAATTACATTTACTGGTTGAGGATTTGATTTCCTCTGTTTCCGCGGAAGCATATGCGAGATTATATCTCATGTGGTCAGATTTCTCCCCCTCTTGCACTCATTTGGGGAGAAGAGTGGTTTATCAGGTACCTCCACTCTTTCTGACACTTTACTGCAGGAATATAAATTTGAGTGACACATTTGTCATCAGTAAATGTATGTGGCAGATTTGCAATGAGTTGCAAATATATGATTCTAAACTTCTTGTTCAGATTCTTTGAGTACGTGGATATAAGGACTGAATGTCAATAACATGTCTAATTTATTTCTCGGCATTCTTTGTGGTACTAATCTCCCCCTAATGCTGGAAATGTCCTTATTGTTGATGCAATCAGCATACGGGGTGTGAATAATTTTGATTGACGGATAAATTGTTATTCCTCACATAGTTCCCTAAAATTCTGTGAGAGCCCATTGATGTATGCTGGAGTGGTGATATCGGTATGTAACCAAATTATCGCAGATAGGAAATACTTTGTTGATTTCCACGTAATTACTATAAGGGGAAAGTAGTATGCAATGCAGTTGGTATGATTTAGATCATACTTACGGTGTGTAATGCCGTATTTGTCTAGCATCAGGCTAGTAAATTACGATTCTATAAGTTTGGTCATATTATTAATTTCACTATCTTTGATAAGATATTGAACTAAACCATTATGTGTATGTACATAAAGTATTATGTATAATCAGACATTGCTTATGAAATGAGTTAACGAAGTTGACCATTCGAATGGATTTATCCCTTGTTTAGGATAACTTGCTCTTACTTTGAGATTTGAGCAATTAATTTAGCTATATCATTCATGGTTTTGTAAATGTTTCCATGAGTACCATAAAGTATCTATATAATACCACATAATGGTTGAGTAATCCACATATCTTCTGAATGCGTTCAAGGAAGAATGAGTTGGCTCATTTAGAATTGTAAGGTGAGAGTTCCTTAAATTAATTTCCCCTATGAAACATGTGGTGCACATAAAATCTGATGATTTGGGAAATTTTGCAACTTGTTAAGTTGTGACCAATAGAATTGTCAATAATTTTCTAATCAACCCCAAACCAGGATTGTAAGGCTTAAAGCCAAAAAAATTGTAAGATTTAGAAAAATATTTTTTTACGCAACAAAACTGAGTATGAATCGATTCATATATTCAAAATTTATCAAATATAATGTCCAAGACATAGGATATTGGACATTTATTATACATGTAGTAGTACAACTATAGGCAAACAATATTTTGGGAATAATCGGGATACTACATGAGGTCTTCCATATCACTAAAAAATGAATTACGTAAACATATCATAGGCACAAAAGAATTGATCATTCTTTTATTGCACTATAATTTTGGTTCTCCTTCTAATGAAGATTTGAGAACATCATTTACCAGAATATTTTCTCGTTATATGTTTGCAAATTTTCAAATATCCCAATGAACTTATTTGCCTTTTAATAAATTTGTGGTGTGGTTTGACCATATGTTTGAGGGTTTGGTAATCATAGGTACGATGTTAAAATAACCACACATTTGACAAACTTGAGAGTTGTCGTTTATTGTTTGAAAACGATATATTCCCTATTAAGAAATAATTCCATCTTTGGTTGTATTTTAGCCTCCACTTTACCTTGAATACATCATGGTTCTATTTTTGTGACCAATGACTTGATTACTATTCACAATACTAGCAAGAATTTCAAATAATGGAATAGCACCCGTTGGGTGAATCTGATGATTTTATGAAATTCCATGTTTCTTCATCATGAAAATGGTAGGACTATCATAAGAAGATTGCGGGCTTTTCAACTTGGATCTTCGGATGAAAATATTTGATCATGAGATCTCAACTTAAAGTTGATTGAGTGACAAAAATGTGAGCTGCGATAGACTTGAGGTCTTGAGAAACGAATGGGTGATTATTCGTGATGTGCTCATAGCAGCATGTTTCTCTTAAGGGAAATATTCAAGGTGAATAAATATTCATCCATTATGTACTTAGTTTGATAACCAAGTGAAGTTGGTGACATATAAAATGCATATGTGCATCAATAGAATAGTCATGCGTTACATGAAATGATCATGCATTGTTTAATTTACTTCTTAGAGTAAAATAAAATATACGAATGAAATGATCTTGTTGAGCACAATCCGTCAAGGTGATGCTTGGTGAACATGGGGTGTAAACCTTCAATATAGTGCATGCGATGAAATTGTTCTAATGTTTTGGGCTTCATTCGCGATAAAAAGTGTGACTTTAGAGTCACGACCAAAAACATAGACTTTGCAATTTTAACATTGCTTTGTCACTATGAAAATAACAACCACAATGTGATGTGGATCTTGCAATAGTGTTTGAGACACTCGCTATAAATTTTGGCATCCATCTTGATGGATGGATGACACTATAATTAGAAATAGTGACGTAGGCTCCATTGCCATGCATTTTAGGAATGTAGTAGAAGGTAATCACAGTTATATGCAAATATTTTCATAGTTTTCTATGACATATTCAAGAAAAATGTGCAAGAACAATATTTACTATGAGAGTAAAAAAAATTAGTGAACAACAACAATAAATGCTTCAGAGGAGCAGGTTCTTGTTTGGCTGATGCCTTATATGTGTAGACCTCAATTGATATAGAATAACACTTTGAAGATAATCACCAATATGGTGTCGATCTCGTAGTAATAGAAAACATAGTCTGACTTTTGTCAGTAGATGTTCATAATTCTACTACCTTATGTTATGCTATATTTAAGAAAATCACTTTGAAGATAATCATATGTCAGAATGACATGATGTAGACCTTGCATTAATAGTGGATAGTCTGTAAATTTTATAGTAGATGCCAATATTACCTTATGATATCTAGAGGTAGTCACATTTAATATTAATATTTGGAAGAACACTTTAAGTGTAATCATCTTAATAAGATAAAAAGATGTAGACCTTACAGTAGTGGTGAATAATCTACATATGATGCAGTAGATGTCACCAATACCTTGTGATTCACAAATATTTTTTTTGTTTAGTCATATTAAGTATAACACATTCAGAGTCGTTGTTTTGAATTTACGTCATGATTTGCAAGAAGAAGAAGAAAATCAATTGCAAAACAAGGTTGTTGCACTTATTGTAAATAATGCTAGCATCTTGGGGTCCATACTACATGGAATGATTGTCGCATCCAATAATATAGGTTCAGTGCCTTGTGACTCAACCAATATAATACTACAAGGTATCCACCAAAAATCTGGAATAACAATGAGCCGGATGGCTTGCGTTGAAGTAGTACTAAGACTGACGGCATGCAATGCAAAATAGCAAAGGATTGAAAGTTTAACTGCGTAAAAACATGGAACCCGTGGGCTTATATGCTAGTTATAGAACTTATATGCCATTAAGGGTAACGAGAAGTGCTAAAATGTAAGTACACGAAGAGATAAGATTCTCTCGTTGTTCTGTGTACAACCACAAACTTGATTCGGTTGGCTTTGGCTGTGCATAGAAGAAATCCCCATCTTGAAGAATTTGGGAGGGATGTCGCGTCGCTGATTGAAGGCCATCCTGCTACCCCATGGGTTGTCTTCACGCTAGGCGCCGGCCGTTGGCCGCTGCCGTCCGCTGGACGCCGCTTGGGGCACTGGCGCACTGCGCTGCCTCCCCATGGAGGGCCGCGACCTCGGGTCGCTGCGCCGCGCTGCCGACCGTCCTGTCAGCCGGGAGGGCAAGGCCCCGCCGTCGCGCTACGTGCAGGGCACTACGCGTTCGATGGAGTCGTTGTGCGTCGAGGGAATAGCGCCGCGTCGGATGCGGCATCCGAGAGGTGGAGGACGCAGTCGTCGCCAAACGCCGAGGTACTCTCTTTGGGGCTTCTTCCATTCTTTTTCTCTGGATGTTCCGCCGATGGTAGTTACGAAGAACAAGTTTGTTTTAAGTTTGTTCCTCATCTCTAGTCTTGTTCTTGATGTTGATTCTTCTTTTCTTCTTGATTGAGAAATTTATCTCTCTTTGTGTTTGAGTAGTGATCAATCCATCTCACCATGAACATACGTTGAATGAAGCGATTTACACAAACAGAACAATTATTAGATCTTTGATTGATTGCAAGAAGACAACAAATTGAAGAATCTCCTAATTCAGTTTTCCTCTTTTTACAGAGGCATCTCCGTTGATTCCTGCCATGAAAGAGAGACTAATCGAATCGGCAGCGCCGCAGCGGCAGATATGCTCCTCTTCTCCGTCTGGCTTTTTCTCAACAGGGAGCAAAAGTGTTGATAACGTGTGAAAGAATAAAAGGAAAGAGAGAGAGCAAATGATGTATCAGTTATCTCGTTGATTGAAGTTTTGGGTATATATACCCCGCTACAAAGGCGGTTTACAAGGAGCAGTTGCCAATCTAAACAACCGACATAAGCAGGGATTATCTCCTAATTAATTTAATTAATTTATTTCTAACAGTTTCCTACTCAAAACTGGTAACCAACTTTGGATTATATCCACGTCCACGTGTAGGTGCATGATGCACGATGCAGCCGAGACATCAAGCATGCGTTGATCTGATCCTATGGTGTATAGCACAGCACATGCATTTTTTCGGGGAGTGCTACGCCGGCTGATTTTTTAGAAAGATCAACCGGGTCGCAGGCCGTTAAGAATCGGACACACCTCCATTATTGCAACATAGGCATTGTTGCAGAATTATTTCTGCAACACACGTCTTGTTGCGAAATTATTTCTGAAACATACGTTTTGTTGCTGAAATTTTTGCAACAGATGTTTTGTAGCAAAAAAATTGCAACTGAGATTTTGTGGCATTTTTTTCAACTCAAATCTTGTTGCAGAAATAATATCCAAAAGATGTTTTATTGGAAAATATAAATATGGCGTGGACCATCGCAACATCGCATATGTTTCAGAAACATAGCTTCTGTTGCATAAACATGTTCGATAAAACATGGTGTGGGACGCGTGTCACGCAGAAAAGGTGACAGACGCGTCCTCTAAGAGCCACCGGAGGATGGCAAGCATTTTCCCATTTTTTTCGGCCCACGAGCACAACGCCGTCCGAAATGTGGCAGCCAAAACCCACCCTCCTCCTCCTCCTCCTCCTGCCACTCCTCCTCGCCGTCTTGCTCCGGGCGTGCACAGCGGAACCACGCGGCAAGCTGCTGGTCACGACCGTCACAAAGGACCCCTTCACCTACCTCTACACCGCGCCCCTCAACAACGGCCACCCGCTCGTGCTCAACCTCTCCGCCTCGGCCGTCACCTCACCGTGCAGCAGCAGCCGCGGCGGCGGCGGCAGCCAGAAGAAGATGCGCGTGATTACTCTCTCCGTGAACGCCACTGACGGCAGGAACCCTCTGTACCCGTTGTTGTCAGGACCCAAGGTCTGCTAGTGTTGATCAAGACTGATTCGAACGTGAAGATGGCGGGAAGCAACCGAGGCCGTCCATCAAGGATCCAACGCGGGACAAGCCATCGTATCGATTCACTTTAAGTGGAGACTCGGCAGCCGTTGATCCTTGATCGTGCGGTGATAGTACCCCCGAGCGTCCCTGTCGCTCTTCCGGCACGATCACCTTTTCTTTTTCTTCTTCTCTAGCTTTACCGTCCCTCTCCTCTTTGTAAGGCTATAAAAGCCATGATCTGAGCTCGAGTGGACTATCTTATCTTCTCTAGGGTTTCCCCCTTCTGCGCCGCCAGTGTTCCTGGCTGGACTTTGTAACATAAACTTGGCCTCCGGCCTTAATTCAGTGAGTAAAGTGGCTAGCTCGAGCAGAAATTCCCCTGTTTCCACTCCTCTGTAAGTAGGGCATGACAATGGTATTCAGAGCAAGTTCGTCCTCGGCATAGGCTAGATCTGGTAGATGTGATGCTGGGGGTTGAGCAGTGAAAACCCTCCCTCCCTCCCGATCTAGACGACGGTGACACCATGGTGGCGGCGATCATCCGGTACAGGTTTGGGTCAGGTTAGTGGTTGCAAAAGCTCACTGCTTGCGTAGTAAAATCCCACCACCCTCCCAGATCTGGTGTACTCAAGTGGCGCGGCGATGGTGGCGGTGTCGGCGGCGGTGGGACTAAGAGCATCTCTAACAGCTGTCCTAAATAGGCAACCTCTTTTCAATTATAGGGCAGGCAAAATCGAGATATAGGGCAGCAAAACAACAGCCGTTTTACCAGCAGCCCAAGATAGGGCAGCACCCGCCCCAGCAGCTGCCCTATATAGGGCACGGATGCAAAACGGTTGTGACCAAAATATGACATTTTTCAATGAAAACAAGCACAACATCATCACAAACATCTAAAAATAAACTGAAAATAGTGCCATAGTCAACATAAACACAAATGTACATAATCATAGCATAGTTCAACCCATACAATAGCTCAAAATGAAGGACGTCATAGTTCACATCACATAGAAAACATGAAACAAACAATGACAACTACTCTTTGTCGACATCGGTTGCTTCCTTTTCTTCCTCGATGGTGTCGGTGTTGTTGATGTTGTTGGTGGTGCTGGTGTTGTTGTTGATGTTGCTAGCTTCCCCTCCTCCCATGGATCCATAGCCACCTCCAATGCCTCTTCCCATGCCTCCTCCCATGCCAAGACCTCCATAGCCACCCATGCCAACACCCATTCCAACACCCACTCCAACACCTCCATAGCCACCCATGCCAACAGCCATTCCTCCTCCCATTCCTCCTCCCATGGGACTCATGAAGCTTGTCATTCCACCTCCCATGGTTCCTCCCATCTCAACATATGTCTTTTGCTTCTCCTCCCATGCCAACATTTGCTTCTTCCGCAACACCTCATCCCGACACATCTCCACATACGCCTTTTCCTTCTCATCCATGTTGCTTGTGTCCATGAACATGAGTTGGCGCTCAACCTCCATGGCCCTATGAGCCTCCTCCATCGCGAGCTTCCTCTCATCCATCAACGCCTTCCTATTATCGGTGGCCGTCTTTAGCTCCTCGGCCGCCGCCTTCCTCTCCTCGGTCGCCGCCTTCCTCTCCTCCACCACCGCCTTGCGTAGCTCGGTTTCTTTGGCCTCCTCCATTTGCTTCATTTTTATCGCCTCTCTCTTCTCATTCAACTCCATGCGAGTAGACATAATGGCATCCAATGATTTTTGAATGTCATCATCGCCGGCCTTTTTCCCCTTCATTTTCTCTTTCCCCGCCTTTCTTTCATCGGGCCTCTTCGTTGTTGCAACGGAGTTAGGGGTTGGGCTTCTTTGCTCATCATCGTCTTCATCATCACTTGAGACATCACCATCAACATCCACAAGATCACCCAAGGAACTCTTCGACTTATTCTTTCCATTGGGAATCTCGTAGATGTCACGGTTCTTCCACTTCTCATCATTCTCTAGCTCCTTCCAACAATGATGAAAAGTGAATGTCCTCCCCTTCTTTCCATCCTTCTTTGCCCCTTTCTTCAAACGGCCTTTGAAAAGGTTTTGTACCATGGTATTCTACACACAAAAAGAAACAAGACACACAACAATGATAAGACAAACTTGAAACAAGACACATAACAAAGATAAGACTCACCCTATCGTTCTCATTTGTGCCACTAGGATTTAACCTTTGCACATTTTCCAAACATGCCGACCACTTTTGGCAATCGGTTTGAATTGTCCCCCATCGATGATGAAGAGAAGTGGCGGTTCTATCATTCCCATGTGGGTTGCGAGCATCAAAGAACTCCTTCACCCTTGACCAATATTGGTTGCGATGTTGCTCGGTGCCCTTGACCGGATCACGACCGATCTTCTTCCATCCCGCAACAATGACAAGATCTTCGGCGTCGCTAAAATTGCCCGACCTTCCCTTCGGAACTACGTCCACGAAGCCCTCATCCTCGGCATCAAGTTCCTCCTCCATTTCTTGCGACGGTATCTCCGTGGATCCAACATACTCGGAATTTGCAAATTTCATGTTTTGCAAATAAGTTTCATCGTCCATACTACATAGATAAGTGGATAAGAAACAATTTAGATACAACACATGATCAATTGACAAAACAAAACGAAGAAGAAGAAAAATCACCTGTGCGACATATCATCGAACATGTTGGGGTCGGCCTGCTGCTCCGGCTGCTGCTCCGGCTGCTCCTCCACCACTTCCTCGGCCTGCGGCGGCGACGACGGCTGAATATCTTCCGGGCAGCTGTTAGAGATGCTCTAACAACACCAAGTTCGGTTGCAGTTGCGGCTGTAGTAAAATTCCTCTCTTTGGTCTGTTAGTCATCAGTGAGGTAACTGAACTTCACTGTCAAAACCCTCTCTGATTGTTCTCATGGCAAAGATGGTGGGTCCTTCAGACTCCACTTCCACAGATCAGCTTGAATTTTCCTCTCTCCAACTAGATGTCCAAATGCTTCGGAAACACAAAGAGCAAGATAAACAGGAATTTGATGAATTCAGAGATCTGGTGCATGATAACTTTCAATCTCTGCACAAAACCTTGGGTGATTTGCAGGGTTCCTTGGCCACTTTCATTTCTGGTTTTCCCAAACCTAGAGAAGTGCAGCACAACCCTCAAGAGGTTCCCCAAGCCAGCACAATTGCTCACTCACCACAGGGCACTGTGAACAAATTTCTGGAAGCACATCCATCCCCTGCAACTGTTGGATCTGCAAATTTAGTGGACAAAACCTCTGGCAAGGAACTGAATTTGGATGGTACTCTCAAGATGTCATACAGACATCCTCACTTTGTTGATAACAGGCAAACACAGGTAGAGATCAAAAACCTAGTTGTTGCTCAACAAGCTGGACTTGGCCAACAGGTGGTACGGGTGGAACAGGACCAAGGTGATGCACAAAATGCACACTTGGACAGGAGATTTGGCCATGCCAACAGAGAGTGGGCTCAGGAAAATAGAAGAGTGCACACTCTTGTGAAGCCTGCTAAGTATAATATCCCAGATTTTGATGGTTCTAATGCTGATTCTTGGATCCAAACTATTGAAATGTACTTTGAAGCTGCTAGAATTGCCTTGGAACAGAAAACTAAAATTGTTGTCACCTATCTAACACGGCCTGCTATTGAATGGTGGAGAGAGATTGGAATCATAGCAAACACCCTGCCCTGGTATAGGTTCTGTAGACTGCTGGGTGATAGATTCTCTGAAACTTCAGTGTGTGACAATGTCAGGACATTCCATGCCTTAAATCAAAATAGAACTATCAATGATTATGTGTTGAAGTTTGAACAATCCATGAATCTCATCAGAAGGGATAATCCTGCATTACCACCTGATTATTACAAGGCAAGTTTCATTGCTGGCCTTTCTGACAGCATCCAACATCATGTGCAATGCCATGAACCACCTGACCTACAGAAAGCTATTTGGTTAGCTAGAAGAATGGAGCAGGCACAACCTGTTAAAAGGCCTACTCCACCTTTTCTGAACCAAGCAGTGAAAAGACAGATTCAATTTGACCCTGGTAAATTACCTCCAAGCTCCAATGCTGATGTGATTCAACAAGCAAAACTGAAAGGCATCTGCTACAAGTGCAAAGACCCATGGTTCCCTCGTCACAAGAAATTTTGTAAGCTAGCAAACCAAGTACAAATTCAAACACTGCAGGAGTGTTACCCTGATGATGCAGAGCTGGTATATTACACTGCTGAGAGTGATGAAGCAGAAACTCCTACCCCTGTTGATTAGGATGGTCTTCCTCTTCACATTTCCATGCATGCTCTGATGGGAATTAGAACTGCTAGGAAGCTCAGTTTTACAGTCATAGTCATGATAGGCACTACACCAGCCACAGCACTAATTGACAGTGGCAGTACTACAACTTTCCTTCACACCAACCTTAGCTAAGAAAGCTAAGTGTGCTCTAACCCCCACCAAGAAAAGACAAGTGATTGTGACAAATGGGGATACACTTTGGTCAGAGTTTATTGCATTAAACTGTCCCTTTTCCTTTCAAGGCACAGAATTTTCCATAGACTTCAGAGTGTTACAGCTACAAGGCTATGATGTTATCCTTGGAGCTGACTGGATGGCCTCATACAGCCCTATAGAGCTTGACTTTGATGAAATGCATGTAAAGTTCACATTACCTGATGGAGAAAAGAAAATATTCCAATGTGAAAGCTTACCTACTGTCCCAGTTCAAGAACTAGCTCTCAAGAAGCAATACCTAAGGAGTTTGTCTGTGGTGATGTCCTAATACTCAACAGGATCATTGTGCAAGAACCCATGGACCAAATTGTGCCTCAGCCAGTGCAGAAAATTCTGGATGATTACTCTCCTGTCTTTAGCACTCCTACTTCCTTACCTCCAAAGAGAGCTATAGACCATGTGATTACCTTCACACCTCAAGCTAAAGTGATTAATCAGAGGCCTTATAGACTCCCATATCACCAGAAAGATGCAATGGAAAGTATAGTGCAGGACATGATCAAGTCTAAAGTAATAAGAGACAGCAATAGCCCTTATTCCTCACTAGCTCTCTTAGTGAAAAAGAAGGACATGACATGGAGATTGGTTAACGATTTCAGAAAAGTTAATGAGCAAACAGTAAAGAACAAATATCCAATCCATGTTATTGAAGATCTCTTGGATGAGCTAAAGGGAGCAACAGTGTTCTCTAAGTTAGATCTGAAGTGGCTTTCACCAGATACGAATGAAGGAGGATGACATTGAAAAGACTGCTTTCAGTACATAGTGTGGGCATTATGAGTACTTGGTGATGCCCTTTGGCTTAACTAATGCTCCTGCAACATTCCAACTACTCATGAACACCATCCTAGCTCCTTATTTAAGAAAATTTGTCCTGGTCTTCTTTGATGATATCCTCATCTATAGCAGAAATATGAAGGAACATCTGCAGCACTTACAACTGGTCCTTGAAGCTTTAAAGTCTAATAAACTGTTTGCAAAATTGAGCAAGTGCCCTTTTGCTAAACCACAAGTGGAGTATCTTGGACATGTCATTAGAGGAGATGGAGTTGCTACTGATCCTACTAAAATTGAAGCAATCACACAATGGCCAGCGCCTGAAAATGTCACTCAATTGAGAAGTTTTTTGGGACTAATTGGTTACTACATAAGGTTTAGCCAGCACTATGGGTTTATCTGCAGACCTCTGTTTAACTCCCTGAAGAAGGACAGTTTCACTTGGGGGCCTGAGCAAATGGATGCTTTTAATACATTAAAACACAAGATGACCCAAGCTCCAGTGTTAGCCCTACCAGATTTTTCTCAGCCCTTCATATTGGAAACAGATGCCTGTGCTTATGGGATTGGTGCTGTCCTAATGCAGGAAGGTAGGCCCCTTTCCTATTTCAGCAAAACCATTGGACCAAAGGCTGCTGCTATGTCTACTTATGATAAGGAGGCACTAGCAATAACTGAAGCTCTTAAACACTGGAAACACTATTTTGCTGCTTCTGCACTAGTGATAAGAACTGATCAGTAGAGCTTGAGATACATCCAAGATCAAAAGCTCACAGAAGGAATCCAGCACAAACTACTGATCAAGTTGTTGGGTTACACTTTCAGGATTGAATACAAGCAAGGGAAGAACAACAAGGTTGATGATGCCTTATCTAGAGTTAAATACAGATTGCAAGCACTTATTGCAAGTCAAGCTCAACCAGTATGGTTAACTGAAGTGGTTAATAGTTATGTTAATGACCAAAGATGCAAGGATCTTTTGTCACAACTCGCAATTTCAGACAATGTTGTCCCTAACTATGCTCTCAAACAGGGGTTGTTAAGGTACAAAAACAGAATTGTCATTGGACTAAACACTGACCTGAGAACTAAACTAGTGTCTGCCTTACACAACTCTGAACTGAGTGGCCACTCTGGGCACAGAGCAACATATCAGAGAATGAAGCTCCTTTTCCACTGGCCAGGCATGAAAAAGTTTATTGTGGACTTCATCAAACAGTGCCCTACCTGCCAAATTAACAAGCCAGAACATTGCAAATATCCTGGTCTTTTGCAGCCTCTCCCAGTCCCTGACTTTGCTTGGTGCCACATCAGCATGGATTTTATTGAGGGTCTCCCCACTTCACAAGCAAAGGACATGATCCTGGTAGTAGTGGACAGGTTCACCAAATACAGTCATTTCATTGCCATGAAACACCCCATAACTGTCACTACTGTTGCAAAAGCCTTCACTGAAAATATCTTCAAACTACATGGCCTCCCATCAGTTATTGTTACTGATAGAGACAGGATATTCACAAGTCACCTTTGGCAAGAATTATTCAAGAAACTGGGCATAAAACTCCACATGAGCACATCCTATCATCCTTAGTCTGATGGACAGACAGAAAGAGTTAACCAATGCTTGGAGAATTACTTGAGATGCATGGCTTTCTTACAACCACAAAAGTGGCTCCATTGGCTTCCCCTAGCTGAGTGGTGGTACAACACTAGTTATCACTCCTCACTACAGCTCACACCTTTCCAAGCTCTGTATAACAGACCACCAAATATGTTGTCAGAAGCTGCCTTATACCCTGCTGATCTGGCCTAGGAATTTTCCTCCATTCTCAATGCAGAGCAGATTGCAGCCCAGATCAAAGGAAACCTGCTCAAGGCTCAGGAAAGGATAAAGATGTATGCTAGTAGAAAAAGATCAGAAAGGACATTGGAAGTAGGAGACATGGTATACTTAAAGTTGCAACCCTACAGGCATACAACACTTAGCTTGCACAGATGCCTCAAGTTGCATTCTAAGTACTATGGGCCCTTCAGAATCATCCAAAAAGTTGGACCTGTAGCTTACAAGCTGTTGTTACCTCAGCACTGCAAATTACACCCTACATTCCATGCCAGTCAACTCAAAAAGCACCTTGGACCTCAAGCAATTCCAAACCCCAACCTGCCACTACTACACACTCATGGAACAATCCTGCTCGAACTTGAGAAACTCTTGGAGAGAAAACTGATCCCAAGAGTGCATGGTGATATTCAGATCCCAATGGTCAGGTGGCTGGTCAAATGGACTAACTTCGAGGAGAAAGATGCTACTTCGGAGGATGCCTCCTTCATACAGAAAGTCTTTCCAACATTTCAGCCATGAGGACAGGTCTGGTGTTACTCCGGGGGAACTGCCAGGACCCAAGGTCTGCTGGTGTTGATCAAGACTGATTCAAACGTGAAGATGGCGGGAAGCAACCGAGGTCGTCCATCAAGGATCCAACGCGGGACAAGCCATCGTATCGATTCACTTTAAGTGGAGACTCGGCAGCCGTTGATCCTTGATCGTGTGGTGATAGTACCCCCGAGCGTCCCTGTCGCTCTTCCGGCACGATCACCTTTTCTTTTTCTTCTTCTCTAGCTTTACCGTCCCTCTCCTCTTTGTAAGGCTATAAAAGCCATGATCCGAGCTCGAGTGGACTATCTTATCTTCTCTAGGGTTTCCCCCTTCTGCGCCGCCAGTGTTCCTGGCTGGACTTTGTAACATAAACTTGGCCTCCGGCCTTAATTCAGTGAGTAAAGTGGCTAGCTCGAGCAGAAATTCCCCTGTTTCCACTCCTCTGTAAGTAGGGCATGACAATGGTATTCAGAGCAAGTTCGTCCTCGGCATAGGCTAGATCTGGTAGATGTGATGCTGGGGGTTGAGCAGTGAAAACCCTCCCTCCCGATCTAGACGGCGCTGACACCATGGTGGCGGCGATCATCCGGTACAGGTTTGGGTCAGGTTAGTGGTTGCAAAAGCTCACTGCTTGCACAGTAAAATCCCACCACCCTCCCAGATCCGGTGTACTCAAGTGGCGCGGCGATGGTGGCGGTGTCGGCGGCGGTGGGACCAAGAGCACCTCTAACAGCTGCCCTAAATAGGGCAACCTCTTTTCAATTATAGGGCAGGCAAAATCGAGATATAGGGCAGCAAAACAACAGTTGTTTTACCAGCAACCCAAGATAGGGCAGCACCCGCCCCAGCAGCTGCCCTATATAGGGCACGGATGCAAAACGGATGTGGCCAAAATACGACATTTTTCAATGAAAACAAGCACAACATCATCACAAACATCTAAAAATAAACTGGAAATAGTGCCATAGTCAACATAAACACAAATCTACATAATCATAGCATAGTTCAACCCATACGGTAGCTCAAAACGAAGGACGTCATAGTTCACATCACATAGAAAACATGAAACAAACAATGACAACTACTCTTTGTCGACATCGGTTGCTTCCTTTTCTTCCTCGATGGTGTCGGTGTTGTTGATGTTGTTGGTGGTGCCGGTGTTGTTGTTGATGTTGCTAGCTTCCCCTCCTCCCATGGATCCATAGCCACCTCCAATGCCTCTTCCCATGCCTCTTCCGAGTGTTCCTGGCTGGACTTTGTAACATAAACTTGTGAGTAAAGTGGCTAGCTCGAGCAGAAATTCCCCTGTTTCCACTCCTCTGTAAGCAGGGCATGACCGGTGTCCTTCCCGGCCGCCTCCTCCTGCGCACCGCCCGAAGCCATCGCCGCCGCCGTCGCGGGGCTCGGGCGGTCCGACCTCTCGCTCCCCGCGCAGGTCGTGGCCACGCAGAAGGTCGCCAACACCTTCGCGCTCTACCTCCCGCGGGACGGCGGCGCGGGCATGGCCGTCTTCGGCGGCGACCCGATCCACCTCCTCCCCAGGGGGTCCTCGTACCAGCCCGCCGCCACCACCTTCCTCTCCGGCGAGGTCCCGCTCAGATGGACGACGGTGTTCGGCAGCGGGCCGCAAGGCCGCTACGAGGCGTCCATCAGGGAGGAGAACGGGGTCGCGGTGGGCGGGGAGCTCGTGGACTTCGCAGGGCCAGGGCACAACCGCTTCCCGATCGACGTCGCGCTCAGCACCACCGCCCCGTACACGGAGCTCCGCGGCGGGGTGTGCCGCGACATGGCGGACGCCTTCGACCGCGCCATGGGCGGGGGGGCAAGGGTCGACCCGCCGCCGGGGTGGCCGTTCGAGCTGTGCTACGACTCGAGGAAGCTGCCGCGGGCGGCGCGGCTCAGGTACGCGGTGCCACGGGTGGACCTGCCGCGGTATGGATACTAACTGGAAAAAAAAATCTAAGTGCACTGAAATAATCAACAAGAACGGAGCGCGAGTTTGAATGAAAAAAAATGTTTGATCAGGAGATATGAAACCCTGTATTGCCACCATTCTGATAGCCTAGATTGCTCATGATTTGCATAAATCATCACATCACTGCCCATTCATTCCTTTTGCTCTTGCAGAATTAGCCTAGCAAAACAGGCCATGCTTCCACAGCGCAAGACATATGCAATAGCATAACAAAGCAGCTGAATGACTTCAACAGATAAAAATGCAATTGCAGATCAGCAAATATAACATGATATGACCACATCTCAACAAAAATACCTGCTGATCTTGACATTTATCACGAGTCACAGGCTCTATCAGTTTTACTCAGCCTCACTGTTACAACTCAAGGAATGCACTATCACGACATTAGGCAATGGGGGGCAAAAAAAGGAAGAGAAAACGGCAAAATAGCTCGCTCTATGGTAAAAGGCTTTACATGTATCGGCTCTCAATGAATGATCGTATGCACTTTCTTTCTCCAGCGACCTTGCGGCCTCCAAACAACTGAAAGTTCCCGCAGATGATGAGAATGCGGGTGCTGTTAGCTCCTTTATCAAATTGAAGAAATCACTCGACTCCGGCCTTGGCCCCTATCCTGCAAAACAATTCCAGCTTCAGTAACTTGCAGATGTACGATGATGCACATGTAAGAAAATTGTATGACATTTTTTTTAGGAAAAGCATATTTTGTTAAAATAAAGCATGCAAGGCAAAATGTTTGATCATGGACTTGACTTCTTATTTTGAGTAACTTATTAGGTTGTTTTCAAAATTGCATGAAAGAAGCTTACAAGCATAAATGATCCGGCTGGTTTTGTAGGCTCCAAAATCTTGAATTGGCTGCAAGATCCAAGGGAAATGCAGCCTCTTCCAGACACAATCCATTTACTAATACAGATGCCGAGAAACACTATAGACAGTGCAAAACAAATTGAGGAGAGAAAGAGTACTGCATGGCGATCTTTCACATGAGTAACGACTCTAACCAGTCCGAGATGTATTCGTAGGCCACAAATGTCACAGCACCAGCAGGAGCCGATTTCACCACCGATGGGAAAAGCCCTTTATAGAGGCCTCCAAACCCCTCCTTAACAACTATCTCTGTTAGGGCATGGTACATGCCCTTGTATGTGCTGCTCTCAATCTGCGCCCCATACCTTGGATGACGTTTTAATCCTTCAATCTGCAAAATATTGGAAGAAATATCAGCTCCAATATATACAAAGGACTCCACGGTGTCTCACGGCCATACCCAAGAGGTTCATAGACACATCTAAATAGGCTAGTACTGAATTGGAACAGAGTGTGCACCACAAAATAAGAAATGCACATATTGGCACAAAACATACCCTAGTAAAAATAGGGGCACTAAGAGAAGATATTCTGACAGAGAAATGGCATGATTAGGTAAAAACAAGACCAAAGCGTCATAGGGTAAAGCATGCGCAAGCCCAACTTCATTGTATGCTAGGTTTTCACTGCAGAGTACGAATTTGGTGAAGTGATCAGCATGCATGAAACCCAATATTCTTGTTATTGGTGATGAGTTCTCAACTATCATAATACAGTTTGATTTCATCAGACGGGATTTATTTCATGAAACAAGTGGATGAGAAAACAGCAAATTTCAATGACCAATTACCTGGAATCTTTTCTTAACAACATCAAGTGGGTGACATGCAGCTTTTGAAAATGTTCCAGCTGCGAATCCACAAAGAAATAGCTGGAAGCTTGATGCTGAGTCATCCTCCTCAATTCCATATCTGTATCTATTCCATGACTATATGGGTAAAAAAATGCGGTCAGGGAAGCTAAGCATAACCGAAATTCAGAGACACATACTAATCAAAAGTTAAGAACAAAAATCAAGTGTAGTTTTCTTATGAAGAATCAAGCTTGTCTTCAATAAATTGTTACAACACCAGTAGTTTCTTTTTACCTATATGAGCATGCTATATATTTTATGTTTCATAAAAATACATTTCTTGGTACCTCAATATACCCATATTCTAGACGGATAACAAACTAAGGTAAGCGTACAACATCTAATATGATCATATGATAAAACTCGCAGCTGAGATCATCTATAAATCATCTCAAAATCATTGGAGGGTGCGTGTAAAACTGCGAGTTTAGCTTTGTTACCATCATTGAACGTTTGAAAGTGTCGTATGAACCAAACTGCAAGCCAGCATATGGTATAATTTCAACAAGAGTTGGAGTTAAACCAGCATACAGTCCTCGAACACCACGAGTTTGAACTATATCAACAAGTGCAGACCGCATATTGGGGTAAACCTACAGAGAAAAATACAACTTTGTGTGAATCAACAAGAAAGCATCATCATAGAATTGTCAACTCAACAGTATCCATCAAGCGGTTGGCTTATAATGATAGTGCAAAAAATCAATCACATGGAATAAGTGCATATAGTAATACAATGTGTACACTTGATTTGTATTCACATGTGCAACCCAAAAAAATACTAGCTGAGTCACTTATTTTGGGAAGGAGGGAGTACAAAATTATATAACAGACACAGCTGTAAAAAACGTTTAAGAGCATGATCACGCACGGTCCAAAAAAAGACAAGGACTGTACTTGTATTTTGTAGTGCAGTTATAGTATTTATTGTGTTCCATATTGTGAATACATTTTTGAATGAAAAAAGCTCATATTATGAATTAAAATATCAGTTTTTATTTTAGAATCACATAAATAAATCAACATCGTACACTGAGCCTAGCTCAGTTGGTGAGAAGTGTGGGTATACACCCCCAACTCAGGTTACAGTCCTCTCTACTTCAGAATTGGGTGCTATTTCTTCTTATAAGGAAATAATAATATCTTTGCTCCTAGGTGTTCTCATTTAATTTATCAATGTTCTATCAAGTTCTGTACAGAAGATAAATTTTCTGTTCAAGACTACCTTGAAGGCTTGAACTGTTGCCAGGACAAAATGATTTGCCATGTATAACTGAACAACATTTTTTTTGTGCAGATAGTTGACACTTGATGGAACACAAAACTAAAGTTCTGTACAGAAGATAAATTTTCTGTTCAAGACTACCTTGAAGGCTTGAACTGTTGCTGGAACGAAATGATTTGCCATGTATAACTGAACAACATTTTTTTTGTGCAGATAGTTGACACTTGATGGAACACAAAACCAAAAAAAGGTCAGAAAAGAAAATAAGAAAAAAAATGAAGGCTGGGCTTCATGACAAAACCAAAAAAGGGTGTAAGGGAAGTCCTTTGTGTGGAAAATGAAACACTACTGTAAAACGAAAGGATTCAACTTCAAGCACAATCAAACAATGATATATCCATACTATGAGTAAAGTGAGTACTCCCTCCATCCCAAAATTCTTGTCTTAGATTTGTCTAGATATGAATGTATCTAGTCATGTTTTAGTATTTTGATACATCCATTTCTAGACAAATGTAAGACAAGAATTTTGGGACGGAGGGAGTACTAACTATTGGCATGGAAGTAAAGTACAGAAGTACTACAAAATACAAATAACTGCAAGCACTCAAGATAAAGAAAGATGACCAAGGATTTAACTACAATCTTGCAAAACCAAACTAGTGGCACCATAAGTTTGCAACTAAGTTTAAGTGTTCACACTCCAAGGAAACAAACAGTTCCAGAAATCACAAATAAGATCAGATTTACCTTCGGTTCACCCTGTGACGCAAGAATAGTTCTGAGAAGGTCAAATGGATATGACCCTACAGTTGCTGCACTTCCAGCGATAGCCCCACTTACGTAAGACAAGTAAGGACTTAAGTGCAGATGATCCTCTGCGAAGAAACAATAGACCAGATAAGTACTCCCTCCTTTCCAAAATATAAGACGCGATTGACTTTGCATGGTCTTTGATGCACGACTTTGACCTCTAATATATATCAAAGTGCATGGATTGAACATGTATAAATGACATCGTCATATTTGTCTTGCAAAATAATTTTGTTTCATATGTCTGTATACTAATTTTATAAACATACAATACATGAAAGTCATAGTCAAAGTTATGCAACGAAGACCAGAAAAGTCAACCGGCGCCTTATATTTTGGGAAGGAGGGAATCCTAAAGAGATTGTGAGAAATCATATTAAAGCTTCATTTCTAAAACATGGATTTGAACATTTATCGTTTCACTGAGATGAGATTCCCAAATAGCAATGTAATTCTAAGAGTATCAAATTTCATAATGTATCAGTTGTACAAATTAAAAGTTTGGGTAAAATACTCTTATCTACTGCAAGCACTTACAAGGTTCTAGGATGACATTTGTAATTGATTTTAAAACATAGACTGAAAACCAAGCTGAAAGGGCATACCTGTTCTCGATGAACCAGATGCAAATGTTTTTAGCTTGTGTAGAACTGTGAATTGTATAGCTGTATATGGCATATACATAAACAAGGCTGGAACATTTCCTCTCCAGAATCCCTGAAAGATCAGCATCTAGCACAGTAAGAGCATATTTTACGGAATTGTTTTAGATGGACTATTTAAATCAAACATAGAGCATGCACAAACCCTATGTAGATAAACTAAAAGAAGTGCCGGGGGAGAAAAAGAAGCAAATTAGATATCAGAATAGAAATCTAGGGAATAAAACACTTCACAAAAAAGTCAGCAACCAATGACATCACCTCATAATTAAAAGTAATATTAACACTACATGTCAGCCATTTGATATATTCGTGGAGAACTGATGGATTGAAGATTCGTCACAAGCAGCTAGACAACATTTCGGGCGCCCCGCCTCAGGAGACATGAAGCAGTTCAGCAATGATGAGGTCTTCCGTGTGTCACTAAGCAAGGGCTGCACGCCGTCAAGAGGGAGGGAGGGAGGGAGGGAGAGAGACTTCTGCGCCGCGCTGAGCAACGGCTGCACGACGTCTAGAAATAGAGACGGGAGAGGACATGGCAGTTGGGACGTACAGGCAGACTAGTAAAAAAAAACTAGCATGGCACCAGAAATGCCACATCAACCCGGACATACAGGCCCAGGTAATCAGATTCGCTGTCAAAATGCTCTCGCCCAGGAACAGTATTACTTCACGACACAGCCCCCCAAAACGGTACTTCTTTGTTACCACTTCCCTGAATGTGGTCTTTTTTGTAATTTACTCATTACAATTAAGACTCCACCAAGAATCGGATCAGTCCACTAAATACTGATCATAGCAGTTAGCATTGTTCCATACTGACTATAGCATAGGACTACCCTCCCCAAGCATAATTTATGATAAGAACTAACATGACTGTAACCTTCAATTCTAGGCACATGCTAGTCCTGATATGATTCACAGAACAAACCTCACAGATAGATATTAAGGCTGAGATTTAGCATGAGAAAACAAGTTAATGATCACCAGTGCATGGACAAGTTTCTCTAAATAAAGCGAGCTGAGTGTTTGAAGAAAAGCAGATACCGGCAAACCTTCCTCTCGTAGAATATCTTTAGTTGCTTGCATAAGTCCAGTGTACTTGGAAGGTCCATAAACATCCCTCCGAAGTACACCCCACGTTGCCGTCGGCTCTAATTGAACCTGAAAAAGGCATTGGAGAACCTATCAGTAACCAAAATATGATATAGATTGCTACAGCCAGGCTGCAGCCAACACAATTATGAGTGATTCAATACAACGGTCAGGATTTAGAAAAGAAGTCATCAATATAGTGAAGAAAGCACATCGGAAAATACTATTCTGCCGTATAAAGAGCGTAATCAGTAGGTTGCCTAACTAAAATAGATTCCACCATATTCCAATCTCTGCAAATAAGGCCCCCAAAACACAATCAACCAAAACTCCCACAAAAACGATCATCTGAGTTCATGTAACAGTGTTCAAACCAAAAATGGTGATGTAAGACGGAACATTTGCAAAAGAATAGGTAGATCTTTGTGGAATCAAGGGTGAACAAACTACAAATAGGACGGTAATAAGAAGTGATATTAAGAAGTTACTAAAGAGGAGGCAGCTCTTCAGCATCCCAAAGCGTTAAGATGGGTGGTAGAATGCTACATTTTTTCCTCCAAGGAAATCCTTAAGAGTAAGGAGTATCAGCGTTAGGAAAGCTCGTCATAAAGCGGTTCACCAAAGTGAAGCTCCGGAAATACCGATTCTCGCAGTATCTCCAACCATCAGAACTCAACAGCAGTTGTGGACATGTGATACGGATTCGTTAGCATCAATCAAACAGAGTACAAACAGTGATTTCCAGGTACTCTAAACCGTGGGCATGTATGTGCTACTCGTCCATTCAAGTGGTAGTACCAAATGGACCTGCAAAATTCACCGAACCAGACAGCTCCCCCACGCAGCGCTCGCCGCGAATCCACGCAGGCCTCCTGAAACCCTTGGGCCCCAATTTCCCGGAGACAAAACAATGCACGCGCGAATCCGCACGCGCGCAATCCCTACGGCTTCCGCCCCGAAACATGCCCACGAAATTTCTCCCCAACATCCATCCCCTGCCTGGCGACCCGACGAATTCGGGGGGGAAACAACCGGAATTGGAGGGCGGGGTTGGGGGCAAGGGGAGGGGGACCTGGAAGCGGATTTTGATGACGTCGAGGGGGGAGGTGACGGTGCGGGAGATGCCCCCGGAGATGGCGCCCGCGGCCGTGTCGACCAGCGCCCGCCGCATCTGCGACGGCTCCTCCGCCGCGCCCGCTCCCATGGCGGCGGCGGCGCGAGGCGAGGCGAGGCGCGACGACGCGCGGAGGGACGAGGGGGCGGGGCGGGGCTGGGCGGCTTCTGGGAACGAGACGGCCAGGTCTCCCCTTTTGGCTCTTGAGATGAAACGATGGTGGGGCAGGCCAGGCTTCCGTTTCTAATCCGGAGAAGGCGGTATCTTTGTACTGTGCCCAAATCGCGCTCTTTCCCTTCCGATTTCCATGTTTTTTACCCTTTTTTGGGTCGGCCGGTCTCTAATTTTGACCCCGAGCCCCATCGTTTTTCCTTTTTAGGGGCCGAGCCCCATCGTCGAGGAAAGACGTCTGTTATATACTCCCTTGGTCTTAAAATAAGTATCTTAAATTTAACATCAAATTAAAATACATTTTATTTCGAACGAAGGGAGTATTTTTTAACACGTTATAATTGAAAATCGTTCACATACACGAACACACACTTATCCTTATAAACATACACACGCATAACCTATCGAACACATTCAAGAGACTGAGGCGGTACATTATCTTGAGATTGATAAAATAATTATATGTACCTTCTTACTCGA
The DNA here is from genome assembly GCF_904849725.1 of Hordeum vulgare subsp. vulgare. Lineage (NCBI taxonomy): Eukaryota > Viridiplantae > Streptophyta > Magnoliopsida > Poales > Poaceae > Hordeum > Hordeum vulgare. The sequence continues at coordinate 583,979,153 of NC_058520.1, read as the reverse complement.
TGGAAACGTATATTTTCATTGAACGCACTTCGTCGAAAGACTTAAAATAAATTCAAAAAAAAATGTAAACATCAATGTCAAAAACAGGTGCGGAATACTTCCCCCTTAAATAAATCCTACTACTCCTAACACAGCAGGCTACTTGTTCAAGCGAAGAAGAAGAAAACGGTAGGCTACAAAAGGAGTGTGCCTCGTCCCTCCTCCATAAAAAGGAAAAAGAATGTGCAACGCTGGATCGATCTTATCTCTGTTGGTGAGTGCTGCGTGACGCGACGCCTGAATGAAACGGATGAAGCGAAACGCTCGTGACGGTGGATCGTGGACCTCGTGGTCGTGGATGATGTGACGCGTGAGATATTCCCGAGGGCGGAGGCGATCGATATGACGTGGCTGGCTCCCCCGCGGCCGATTTGGTGAGTGCTCCGCCATGGCGCCTCCGTAGGTAAAATTGATAAAAATGACCTCTGGGCGAAAGAACTCACAGAGTGATCCCTCGGAGAAATATTTCATTGGTTTGACCCTTTTGTGTGGCGCCCGACAGCTAGGCGCCACACTACACTGTGCAACGCCTAGTCGTTCGGCACCACAACCCCCGACCACCTGGCAGGGAGAGGCCCACCCCCCAGGCCGTGTGACGCCTGAGCCTCAGGCGTCACACATTGTAATGTGTGGCGCCGAACGCTTAGGCGCCACACATGGACTTAACTGGCCACGGGCCAGCCCCCCTCCCCATCCCCTCCCCACCCCCTCCTCATTCCCCTCCCCCAGCCCCCTCTCTCAGCCACTGGCCCCTCCCTTAAATCCTTCTCTAAATCACCAAATCTGAAGGTTTGGACCGGGCATTTGTTGTCCAATCACTCCCCTAAGGTAATCCCCACATCTCCCCTCATTCTCATCCAAAGGAAAATCTTTTGTGTTTTTTTTTCAAATTTGAGGAAACCCTAGTTTTTCATGAAATGTGGGATGTATATGATATTGTTTTATTTGTTTGTATATTAGGATAAGGGGTATGATGGGGTCAGGATTAGGGTTGTTTGGATGTGTGCATTATGGTTGTTTTAGGGTTAGGCTAGGGTTAGGGATGTTTGGTTGTGTTAGGGTTATGATGGGGTTAGGGTTATTTGGAAGTTAGGCTAGGGTTATTGTAATTGTATGATTGCTCATAAAAAAGATTCTATGTTTTGTTGTTTAGGTATGGGAAGAACATGTGTTTATGTTCATCACGTGGACAAGGATGCCTTTTTAAAAGGCAATATTGATCCGGACCCGGATGAGCTTGACATGGTGTTCGATTTGTGTCCTAGTTATGGTGAATTGTTGGAACAAGTCCGAAAGGATTTGAATTGGATGGACCCTAGTGATGTAGTTGAGTTTGATGGTAGGCATAATGTGGGATTCTGAATGCACATTCGTTTGAAGACCATGCGTGTCAACTCCGAACAACGTTGGCTTGCATACAAGGATACGGTGGCCGAATCACTAGACAAGGTTCTAGAGTTATTTGCCATAAAAACAAATGTTCCTAACTTGTTGGATTTGAACCGGGTTGCCTCTTCGATTATTGAAGCTATTCCTGCAACCATCAACGAAGAGGCCAACATTGAACCTCTTTCTTGTGTCTATGAGGCTAACGAAGAGGTCAACATTGAACATGAACCATTGGTAGAGGCTAATGATGAGCACGATGATGATGACAATGATGGTAATGTTCTTCATGACAACAATCTTGGTGATTTGGACAAATATAATTTACAAGAGACAATGGACCATTCCATTCCGTACTCACGTGGCTATGCCTCTGAGTCTGACGATGAGGGTCCCGATGAAGAAGTTGATGAGGAAGGGTTCACGGCAAAGGAGGCTGAAGCTTTCACGAATGTATTAAAGCGTGATCACCGGACACCATTGTTCGAGGATCTTAGCCTTGCGGATGAAGCCGTGGTTGACGGAGGCGAAGGCATATTGTTTGGAGTTAGGCCACCTTCTCATCGGGACACACATGGGAAGAATATTATTTTGCCGGGGTCAAAGTTTGAAACATTCTTTGAACTAAAAATGTGGTTCGATGAATATTCTGTTACGCATTATAGGCCACACAAAGTTGTTTATTCAAACATGAAGCTGCGTTACACGGTTGCATGTGAGGATAGAGGTTGTCCTTGGATTGTCCGTGCAAGACCATGGAAAGGAGGGCCAGGATGGAACATTGTCAGTTGTATGCCTCACATGTGTCGAGGCAAGAGGGTTGATGGTGCCCTATCGTCGCAAAGCCATAGACAACTAACCTCCGAGTTCATCGCTTATAGGCTTTCCAACTCCATCTCCTCTCTTCCTACAATGAGCATAAAAAGCGTACAAGACCTTGTGAAAGCCCTCTTTCACTACGAGGTGAAATATGGTAAGGCATGGAAAGGAAAGCAAGCCGCATTCAAGATGTTGTATGGTGATTGGGAGGAAGCATACAACCGCATACCTAGGTTGTTGGGAGCTATTACCCACACTAACCCGGGCATGGTTCGTGTGGTCGAGCCGTATGGGGAGAAAACAAGGATTCTGAATGGAAATAGGGTCCGCGTATTTGGCCGTGCATTTTGGGCATTTGAGCAATGTGTGAGGGCTTTCCAGCACTGTCGTCCTGTCATCTCCATCGATGGCACGTTTTCGACCGGACAATTCAAGGGCACTTTGTTGGTTGCAATAGCAAGTGATGCCAATAACCGGTTGATGCCTTTGGTTTTTGCTTTGGTTGAGGCAGAGAACAATGATAACTGGGAATGGTTCTTGCATATTTTGAGAACCAAAGTATTACCGTTTGAGAGGGAAATATGTGTCATATTGGATCGCCATCAAGGCATACTTAACGCGGTTGACATTGTCATTCCCGGCCATGCTCCTTTGCATCATCGATGGTGCATGAGACATTTATGTGCAAACTTCTACCGGGCATGTGGTAGCAAGGAGTTGGCGGATGATCTTCAAGATTGTTGTCAAGCATTTTCGGACAAACGATTTGCAAGATTGTACAATGCTTTGCTTGTAAACAAAAAACTTGATGCAGGTGGGCTTGAGTTTCTTAACAGGCACATTGAACTTCGGGCCAAGTGGGCACGAGCTTATGACGAAGATGGCCGAAGATATGGTCAAATGACAAGTAACATGGCAGAATGCTTCAACCGGGTGTTGAAGGGTGTCCATGCGTTGCCGGTGACGGCAATAGTTCAATACACATTCGACAAGTTGAGAGCATACTTCCTAAAGTACTCGCAAGAAACAGATGATCAAATTGCGGGAGAGAACAAGAAAAAGTATAAGTATCAGTTTCCACCAAAGGTTGACAAATGGATGGTATTTCAATCACGGAAGGCTGACTCCCAAACGGCTACCCTGTACAACAACGAGGATTGGACATACGAAGTGAATGAGCCCAGAGGACCGACAAACGATGGCCAGCAACACGGAAACAGGGCGTTCAAGGTATCTTTATCCTTGTGTGATTGCTTTTGTGGGAGGCCAAGATTGCTTCATCTCGCATGCTCGCATTTGTACACGGCAGCTCGCAGTAGGAATGTGGACGTCAACCATCCACTAACCGTGAGGGAGTCCGAGTTCTCGATCATGACCACGAAGCATACATGGGCTCCTAGATTTGAACCATACTTTGACCAACCACAATGGTCGGAGTATCATGGAGTACAACTATGGCCCGACCCAGAGTGGAAGGGTGTGAAACTGGGAAGACGAAAGACAAAGCGTTTTAGAGGAGACATGGATGGATGGGGCCATGGTGGTGGCAGAGAAATGGGGAACAACCAATTCCAAGAGCCTACTGAGAGATCACATTGTGGAGATTGCGGTGTAACAAGGCACAACACAAGAAGGTGTACGACGTGAAAGAAGAAGTCCAAAAACAATGATTCCAGGTCAAGCCAACCAAGTCCTAGCCAACCAAGTTCAAGCCAACAAGGGACGGGTCAAGGAAGCACGAGCCAACAAGGGACGGGTCAAGGAAGCACCACCCAACAAGGGACGGGTCAAGTGTTGGGGAACGTCGCATGGGAAACAAAAAATTTCCTACGCGCACGAAGATCTATCATGGTGATGTCCATCTACGAGAGGGGATGAGTGATCTACGTACCCTTGTAGACCGTACAGCAGAAGCGTTAGAGAACGTGGTTGATGTAGTGGAACGTCCTCACGTCCCTAGATCCGCCCCGCGAACAATCCCGCGATCAGTCCCACGATTTAGTACCGAACGGACGGCACCTCCGCGTTCAGCACACGTACAGCTCGACGATGATCTCGGCCTTCTTGATCCAGCAAGAGAGACGGAGAGGTAGAAGAGTTCTCCGGCAGCGTGACGGCGCTCCGGAGGTTGGTGATGACCTTGTCTCAGCAGAGCTCCGCCCGAGCTCCGCAGAAACGCGATCTAGAGGAAAAACTGTGAAGGTATGTGGTCGGGCTGCCGTGGAAAAATCGTCTCAAATCAGCCCTAAAACCTCCGTATATATAGGTGGGAGGGAGGGGACCTTGCCTTAGGGCTCAAGGAGCCCCAAGGGGGTCGGCCGAGTCCAAGGGGGAGGACTCTCCCCCCCCCCCAAACCGAGTTGGACTAGGTTTGGTGGGAGGGAGTCCCCCTTCCTTCCCACCTCCTCCTTTTTTTTCTTTCTCTCTTGATTTTCTTCTCCTTGGCGCATAGAGCCTTTTGGGCTGTCCCACCAGCCCACTAAGGGCTGGTGTGCCACCCTCAAGGCCTATGGGCTTCCCCGGGGTGGGTTGCCCCCCCCCGGTGAACTCCCGGAACCCATTCGTCATTCCCGGTACATTCCCGGCAACTCCGAAAACCTTCCGGTAATCAAACGAGGTCATCCTATATATCAATCTTCGTTTCCGGACCATTCCGGAAACCCTCGTGACGTCCGTGATATCATCCGGGACTCCGAACAACATTCGGTAACCAACCATATAACTCTAATACGCATAAAACAACGTCGAACCTTAAGTGTGCAGACCCTGCGGGTTCGAGAACTATGTAGACATGACCCGAGAGACTCCTCGGTCAATATCCAATAGCGGGACCTGGATGCCGATATTGGATCCTACATATTCTACGAAGATCTTATCGTTTGAACCTCAGTGCCAAGGATTCATATAATCTCGTATGTCATTCCCTTTGTCCTTCGGTATGTTACTTGCCCGAGATTTGATCGTCAGTATCCGTATACCTATTTCAATCTCGTTTACTGGCAAGTCTCTTTACTCGTTCCGTAATACAAGATCCCGCAACTTACACTAAGTTACATTGCTTGCAAGGCTTGTGTGTGATGTTGTATTACCGAGTGGGCCCCGAGATACCTCTCCGTTCACACGGAGTGACAAATCCCAGTCTTGATCCATACTAACTCAACTAACACCTTCGGAGATACCTGTAGAGCATCTTTATAGTCACCCAGTTATGTTGCGGCGTTTGATACACACAAAGCATTCCTCCGGTGTCAGTGAGTTATATGATCTCATGGTCATTGGAATAAATACTTGACACGCAGAAAACAGTAGCAACAAAATGACACGATCAACATGCTACGTCTATTAGTTTGGGTCCAGTCCATCACGTGATTCTCCTAATGACGTGATCCAGTTATCAATCAACAACACCTTGTTCATAATCAGAAGACACTAACTATCTTTGATCAACTGGCTAGCCAACTAGAGGCTTGCTAGGGACGGTGTTTTGTCTATGTATCCACACATGTAAATGAGTCTTCATTCAATACAATTATAGCATGGATAATAAACGATTATCTTGATACAGGAATTATAATAATAACTATATTGACTATTGCCTCTAGGGCATAATTCCAACAGTCTCCCACTTGCACTAGAGTCAATAATCTAGCCCTCACATCACTATGTGAATTACATTGTAATAAATCTAACACCCATACAGTTCTGGTGTTGATCATGCTTTGGCCGTGGAAGAGGTTTAGTCAGCGGGTCTGGTACATTCAGATCCGTGTGCACTTTCATATATTCACGTCCTCTCCCTCGACGTAGTCGCGTATGAGGTTGAAGCGTCGTTTGATGTGTCTGGTCTTCTTGTGAAACCGTGGTTCCTTTGCTAAGGCAATGGCACCAGTGTTGTCACAGAACAAGGTTATTGGATTCAGTGCGCTTGGCACCACTCCAAGATCCGTCATGAACTGCTTCATCCAGACACCCTCCTTAGCCGCCTCCGAGGCAGCCATGTACTCCGCTTCACATGTAGAATCTGCTACGACGCTTTGCTTGGAACTGCACCAGCTTACTGCACCCCCATTAAGAATAAATACGTATCTGGTTTGCGACTTAGAGTCGTCCGGATCTGTGTCAAAGCTTGCATCGACGTAACCTTTTACGGCGAGCTCTTCGTCACCTCCATATACGAGAAACATCTCCTTAGTCCTTTTCAGGTACTTCAGGATATTCTTGACCGTTGTCCAGTGATCCACTCCTGGATTACTCTGGAACCTACCTGCCATACTTATGGCCAGGCTAACATCCGGTCTAGTGCACAACATCGCATACATGATAGAACCTATGGCTGAAGCATAGGGGACGGAGCGCATATGCTCTCTATCTTCATCAGTTGCTGGGCACTGAGTCTTACTCAATCTCGTACCTTGTAGAACTGGCAAGAACCCTTTCTTGGACTGTTCCATTTTGAACTTCTTCAAAACTTTATCAAGGTATGTGCTTTGTGAAAGTCCTATCAGGCGTTTTGATCTATCCCTATAGATCTTAATGCCTAGAATGTAAGCAGCTTCTCCTAGGTCCTTCATAGAGAAACTTTTATTCAAGTAACCTTTTATGCTCTCCAAAAACTCTACGTTGTTTCCAATCAGTAATATGTCATCCACATATAATATTAGAAACGCCACAGAGCTCCCACTCACTTTCTTGTAAATACAAGATTCTCCAAACACTTGTATAAACCCAAATGCTTTGATCACCTCATCAAAGCGTTTGTTCCAACTCCGAGATGCTTGCACCAGTCCATAAATGGATCGCTGGAGCTTGCACACCTTGTTAGCATTCTTAGGATCGACAAAACCTTCGGTCTGTATCATATACAACTCTTCCTTAAGGAAACCGTTAAGGAACGCCGTTTTGACATCGATCTGCCAGATTTCATAATCGAAAAATGCAGCTATTGCTAACATGATTCTGACGGACTTAAGCATCGCTACAGGTGAGAAAGTCTCATCGTAGTCAACTCCTGGAACTTGTGAAAAACCGTTTGCCACAAGTCGAGATTTATAAACGGTCACATTGCCGTCAGCGTCCGTCTTCTTCTTAAAGATCCATTTGTTCTGAATAGCCTTGCGGCCCTCAGGTAGTATCTCCAAAGTCCACACTTTGTTCTCATACATGGATCCTATCTCGGATTTCATGGCTTCTAGCCATTTGTTGGAATTTGGCCCCACCATTGCTTCTTCATAATTTGCAGGTTCATTGTTGTCTAACAACATGATTGACATGACGGGATTACCGTACCACTCTGGAGCAGCACGTGATCTCGTCGACCTGCGTGGTTCAACAGAAACTTGAACTGGAGTTTCATGATCATCATCATTAACTTCCTCCTCAACTGGCGTCGCAACGACAGAGGTTTCCCCTTGCCCTGCGCCACCATCCAGAGGGTTGAGAGGTTCGACAACCTCGTCAAGTTCTATCTTCCTCCCACTCAATTCTCTCGAGAGAAACTCCTTCTCGAGAAAAGCTCCGTTTTTAGGAACAAACACTTTGCCCTCGGATTTGAGATAGAAGGTGTACCCAACTGTCTCTTTCGGGTAACCTATGAAGACGCACTTTTCCGCTTTGGGTTCCAGCTTTTCAGGCTGAAGCTTTTTGACATAAGCATCACATCCCCAAACTTTAAGAAACGACAATTTTGGCCTTTTGCCATACCACAGTTCGTATGGTGTCGTCTCAACGGATTTTGATGGTGCCCTATTTAAAGTGAATGCAGCTGTTTCTAATGCATAGCCCCAAAATGATAACGGCAAAATCAGTAAGAGACATCATAGATCGCACCATCTCTAATAGAGTATGATTACGACGTTCGGACACACCATTACGCTGTGGTGTTCCAGGCGGTGTTAACTGTAAAACAATTCCACATGTCTTAAGCGAGCATCAAACTCGAAACTCAGATATTCACCCCCACGATCAGACCGCAGGAACTTGATCTTCTTGTTACGATGATTTTCCACTTCACTCTGAAATTGCTTGAACTTTTCAAATGTTTCAGACTTGTGCTTCATCAAGTAGACATAACCATATCTACTTAAATCGTCAGTGAAGGTGAGAAAATAACGATATCCGCCGCGTGCCTCCACGCTCATTGGACCACACACATCGGTATGTATGATTTCCAACAAGTCACTTGCACGCTCCATTGTTCCTGAGAACGGAGTCTTAGTCATCTTGCCCATGAGGCATGGTTCGCACGTGTCAAGTGAATCAAAGTCAAGTGACTCCAAAAGTCCATCAGCATGGAGTTTCTTCATGCGCTTTACACCAATATGACCTAAGCGGCAGTGCCACAAAAATATGGCGCTATCATTGTTAACTCTAACTCTTTTGGTCTCAATGTTATGTATATGCGTATCGCTATCAAGATTCAATATGAACAATCCTCTCACATTCGGTGCATGACCATAAAAGATGTTACTCATAGAAATAGAACAACCATTATTCTCTGACTTAAAAGAGTAACCGTCTCGCAATAAACAAGATCCAGATATAATGTTCATGCTCAACGCAGGCACTCAATAACAATGATTTAAGTTCATCACTAATCCTGACGGTAACTGAAGTGACACTGTGCCGACGGCGATTGCATCAACCTTGGAACCATTTCCTACGCGCATCGTCACTTCATCTTTCGCCAGCCTTCGCCTATTCCGCAGTTCCTGTTTCGAGTTGCAAATATGAGCAACAGAACCGGTATCGAATACCCAGGCACTACTACGAGAGCCGGTTAAGTACACATCAATAACATGTATATCAAATATACCTGATTTTTCTTTGCCCGCCTTCTTATCTGCCAGATACTTGGGGCAATTGCGCTTCCAGTGACCCATACCCTTGCAATAGTAACACTCCGTTTCCGGCTTAGGTCCAGCGTTGGGTTTCTTCGTCGGATTGGCAACAGGCTTGCCGCTCTTCTTCGAAATGCCCTTCTTGTCTTTGCCGTTTCTCTTGAAACTAGTGGTCTTATTCACCATCAACACTTGATGCTCTTTACGGAGTTCAGACTCTGCGACTTTCAGCATCGCAAACAACTCGCCGGGAGACTTGTTCATCCCTTGCATGTTGTAGTTCAACACAAAGCCTTTATAGCTTGGCGGCAGTGATTGAAGGATTCTGTCAGTGATAGCTTCTTGCGGGAGTTCAATCCCCAGCTCAGCTAGACGGTTTGAGTACCCAGACATTTTGACCACATGTTCACTGACAGATGAGTTTTCCTCCATCTTGCAAGCATAGAATTTATCGGAGGTCTCATACCTCTCGATCCGGGCGTTCTTCTGAAAGATAAACTCCAACTCCTGGAACATCTCAAATGCTCCATGACGCTCAAAGCGACGTTGAAGTCCCGGTTCTAAGCCATACAAGACTGCACATTGAACTATTGAGTAGTCCTCCTTACGTGCTAACCAAGCGTTCTTAACATCCTGATCAGCCGTAGCGGGTGGTTCATCTCCTAACGCAGCATTAAGGACATAATCCTTCTTCCCAGCTTGTAAGATTAGCTTAATATTACGAGCCCGGTCTACAAAGTTGCTTCCATCATCTTTCAACTTAGCTTTCTCTAGGACTGTCGCGTGAGCCATGATCTACAACACAAATATATTCAAAGTGGACTTAGACTATGTTCAAGATAATTAGAGTTTAACTTAATCAAATTATACGCTAAACTCCCACTCAAAAAGTACATCTCTCTAGTCATTTGAGTGGCTCATGATCCACTTACACTAGCTCAAGTCCGATCATCACGTGAGTTGAGTATAGTTTCAGTGGTAAGCATCCCTATGCTAATCATATCATCTATATGATTCATGATCGACCTTTCGGTCTCATATGTTCCGAGGCCATGTCTGCACATGCTAGGCTCGTCAAGCTTAACCCGAGTGTTCCGCGTGCGCAACTGTTTTGCACCCGTTGTATGTGAACGTTGAGTCTATCACACCCGATCATCACGTGGTGTCTCGAAACGACGAACTGTAGCAACGGTGCACAGTCGGGGAGAACACAATTTCGTCTTGAAATTTTAGTGAGAGATCACCTCATAATGCTACCGTCGTTCTAAGCAAAATAAGGTGCATAAAAGGATTAACATCACATGCAATTCATAAGTGACATGATATGGCCATCATCACGTGCTTCTTGATCTCCATCACCAAAGCACCTGGCACGATCTTCTTTTCACCGGCGCCACACCATGATCATCCATCAACGTGTTGCCATCGGGGTTGTCGTGCTACTCATGCTATTACTACTAAAGCTACATCCTAGCAAAATAGTAAACGCATCTGCAAGCACAAATGTTAGTATAAAGACAACCCTATGGCTCCTGCCGGTTGCCGTACCATCGACGTGCAAGTCGATATTTCTATTACAACATGATCATCTCATACATCCAATATATCACATCACATCGTTGGCCATATCACATCACAAGCATACCGTGCAAAAACAAGTTAGACGTCCTCTAATTTTGTTGTTGCATGTTTTACGTGGTGACCAAGGTATCTAGTAGGATCACATCTTACTTACGCAAACACCACAACGGAGATCTATGAGTTGCTATTTAACCTCATCCAAGGACCTCCTCGGTCAAATCCGATTCAACTAAAGTTGGAGAAACCGTCACTTGCCAGTCATCTTTGAGCAAAGGGGGTTACTCATAACGATGAAACCAGTCTCCCGTAAGCGTACGAGTAATGTCGGTCCAAGCCGCTTCAATCCAACAATACCGCGGAATCAAGAAAAGACTAAGGAGGGCAGCAAAACGCACATCACCGCCCACAAAAACTTTTGTGTTCTACTCGAGAAGACATCTACGCATGAACCTAGCTCATGATGCCACTGTTGGGGAACGTCGCATGGGAAACAAAAAATTTCCTACGCGCACGAAGACCTATCATGGTGATGTCCATCTACGAGAGGGGATGAGTGATCTACGTACCCTTGTAGATCGTACAGCAGAAGTGTTAGAGAACGCGGTTGATGTAGTGGAACGTCCTCACGTCCCTCGATCCGCCCCGCGAACAATCCCGCGATCAGTCCCACGATCTAGCACCGAACGGACGGCACCTCCGCGTTCAACACACGTACAGCTCGACGATGATCTCGGCCTTCTTGATCCAACAAGAGAGACGGAGAGGTAGAAGAGTTCTCCGGCAGCGTGACGGCGCTCCGGAGGTTGGTGATGACCTTGTCTCAGCAGGGCTCCGCCCGAGCTCCGGAGAAACGCGATCTAGAGGAAAAACCGTGGAGGTATGTGGTCGGGCTGCCGTGGAAAAGTCGTCTCAAATCAGCCCTAAAACCTCCGTATATATAGGTGGGAGGGAGGGGGGCCTTGCCTTGGGGTCCAAGGACCCTCAAGGGGTCGGCCGAGCCAAGGGGGAGGACTCTCCCCCCCAAACCGAGTTGGACTAGGATGGGTGGGAGGGAGTCCCCCTCCCTTCCCACTTCCTCCCTCTTTTTTTTTCTTTTCCTTTGATTTCTTATCCTTGGCGCATAGGCCCCTTTGGGGCTGTCCCACCAGCCCACTAAGGGCTGGTGTGTCTCCCCAAAGCCTATGGGCTTCCCCGGGGTGGGTTGCCCCCCCGGTGAACTCCCGGAACCCATTCGTCATTCCCGGTACATTCCCGGTAACTCCGAAAAACCTTCCGGTAATCAAATGAGGTCATCCTATATATCAATCTTCGTTTCCGGACCATTCCGGAAACCCTCGTGACGTCCGTGATCTCATCCGGGACTCCGAACAACATTCGGTAACCAACCATATAACTCAAATACGCATAAAACAACGTCGAACCTTAAGTGTGCAGACCCTGCGGGTTCGAGAACTATGTAGACATGACCAGAGAGACTCCTCGGTCAATATCCAATAGCGGGACCTGGATGCCCATATTGGATCCTACATATTCTACGAAGATCTTATCGTTTGAACCTCAGTGCCAAGGATTCGTATAATCCCGTACGTCATTCCCTTTGTCCTTCGGTATGTTACTTGCCCGAGATTCGATCGTGAGTATCCGCATACCTATTTCAATCTCGTTTACCAGCAAGTCTCTTTACTCGTTCCGTAATACAAGATCCCGCAACTTACACTAAGTTACATTGCTTGCAAGGCTTGTGTGTGATGTTGTATTACCGAGTGGGCCCCGAGATACCTCTCCGTCACACGGAGTGACAAATCCCAGTCTTGATCCATACTAACTCAACTAACACCTTCGGAGATACCTGTAGAGCATCTTTATAGTCACCCAGTTACGTTGCGACGTTTGATACACACAAAGCATTCCTCCGGTGTCAGTGAGTTATATGATCTCATGGTCATAGGAATAAATACTTGACACGCAGAAAACAGTAGCAACAAAATGACACGATCAACATGCTACGTCTATTAGTTTGGGTCTAGTCCATCACGTGATTCTTCCAATGACGTGATCCAGTTATCAAGCAACAACACCTTGTTCATAATCAGAAGACACTGACTATCTTTGATCAACTGGCTAGCCAACTAGAGGCTTGCTAGGGACGGTGTTTTGTCTATGTATCCACACATGTAAATGAGTCTTCATTCAATACAATTATAGCATGGATAATAAACTATTATCTTGATACAGGAATTATAATAATAACTATACATTTATTATTGCCTCTAGGGCACAATTCCAACAGGAACGCCTACCTGTTGGACGCCCTAAAAGCTCAAAGTGAAATAACTGGGATGACCACGGCAACCCTGTACGGCAACCTACATGGGCTTACAAGTGGGACTTGGTATCGGAGGTGGCAAGCGAAGTGAACCTATTGTACAAGCAATACACCAACGAGATGGATTCGCTTACCCCCGAGCAGGTAAGATGGTTTCAGAGTTGACTTCCAGCTTCTATGTTGTGAGTAAAATGAATTGTGCCTTTCATCTTGTGTTGTAGGTTGAATGGGAGCCATATGGTGTCGGGCCAAACTTTGGTGATGCACACACGTTCGACCTGAATCCACTATGCGTGCAGGAAAGACATCTTTGGCTAATGCGTTGTCCCCTAATATGCAATTGGGCGGTTGAGTTTCATCTCCCGCATCGTGTGATGCGTCAATTTGGGTACTTTCAGCCACACCCGCCGGAGTGGGTGGACACGGACACACAGCTTCACAGGTAACAAAAAATAAGTACTGATTAGTTTTGTTCTTAGTGTTGAGCGAGCTACTGATGTGTTTTGTTAAAAGCAGGTTGGATAGGAGGAGGCAGCGAAAAATCAAGGATTGGCAGAAGCATCATAAGAGCTATGTCGTTATGTTCGAGCAAAGTGTGCAGGCAGCTTCGAGCATACGACGAACCCAGTACCGCCAGCATTGTCCTCTTGCGTTCAACAACTACTTAAGATGGTTTCAGGCGAGTACTCGTGTCGAGATTTGTCCGCCGGCTTACGAGGAGGACATATTGGAAGAACTCACCGAGTACGATGCACTTGCCCAAGGCCGTTACAACAAGTTGATTCACGAAGGGTACCAAACTTCCTTCGCCCCTGTCCTAAACTTTGTGGTAAGTGTGCTCACCTATGTAAAGTATGAATTCTAGTGCACCTATTCACTTGCACTTATTTTATGTCATTGTCTTGTGAACATAGCGCAAAGAGGTCAAGAAACAAGCTGATGAGTCCGAAGATATTCTAGATAACACAGCTGGAGGAAAAAAGGGAGAATCTGCACTTCGTCTATTCATAAAGGTGTTGTGTCATTATTATTATTTTGCCCACGAATGCAACATTATAGGTTACCTAATATATGTCATTTATATTTTAATCTAACAGGAACAGGGCCAGAAGTTACGGCGCCTATCCAACATTTTAGGTTGCCGTGACCCTGAATATGTTTCACCTTCGAGACCCGGTTCATCCGAAGGAAATACTCTTGACGATTCAGCTTCTTCGGGCGCTCGTATGGACGATGGTGACATTACCTCGGCAGCTAATACCCAAAGAAATACTGTAGAGGATGATGTTGACACTCCTGAGGTATGACATAGCCATACAATTTGCACTTTCAAACTTCAACTTTGAACCTTCAAATTTGAACTTTTAACCTTCATATGTATTAGGCTGCGGACGAGATGACGTTGAAGGCTTTCCAACGCTCCGCTTACATGTTGAAGCCCAGGAAGGAATTTAGGCGGTACTCACCGGATGATTATGCGAAAGGAAATAATCCGGTGGCCGGGGGCTCTCGTTTGTCAAGGATGAGAAGCATGGATGATGAGGATAAGGATGACGATGAGTCGGATGACCCGGAGCAATTTGTGGTTGCGAGAAGGAAGAAGCTAGTATCTAAGAGGGGACGAGGCCCCAAGATGTGAACCGGAGTCATTTGGAGTTGGTGTTGCATTTGTGTTGTGAACCATTTAATTTTGTTGTGAACTATTTACTTTTGTTGTGAACTATTTCGAGTTGTGAACCATTTAGTTGTTGTTGCACTTGTTGTGAACCATTTAGTTGTTGTCTAAATATATGATGATGCTTCCTTGGATTTCACATATATGATGATTTCACTTGTTGCACTTGATGCTGTCAAAAATGTTGTCTACGTATATGATGATGTTGTTGCACTTGTTGTGAACTATTAAGTTGTTGTCAAAAATGATGTATTGCTGTCAAAATTAAGCTTCCAGCAGGTTTTCACATGTGTGGCGCCCAAGGCTTAGGCGCCACACATGTGCAATGCCTAAGCCTTAGGCGCCACACATGTGCAACGCCCAAGGTTTAGGCGCCACACATGTGAAAACCTGCTGGAATCTCAAAGCACACTATTTCCCCCCACCTTTCCCTCCTCCGTTCCCGCCAAAATTTCCACGTCTTCTTTCCCGCCACCTTTCCCTCCTCCGTTCCCGCCAAAATTTCCACGTTTCCTTTCCCGCCACCTTTCCCTCCTCCGTTCCCGCCTAAATTTCCACGTCTTCTTTCCCGCCACCTTTCCCTCCTCCGTTCCCGCCTAAATTTCCACGTTTCCTTTCCCGCCACCTTTCCCTCCTCCGTTCCCGCCACCTTTCCCTTGTCCGGTCTATAAAAGGAGGCATTGGACTACCTTCCTCCGTCATCCATCCTCACTTGAGAACACTACCACCGCTTTAGTCAATATGAGTTTGCCTTGCTCGGATCAAAGCATCAGGCCTAAGAAAATGAAGAGTGTGAGTTTACCTCGGGGTGTGGAAGTAGTTCGATGTTGGTGCGGTGATCTCTGCAAGGTGAAGGAGGTGGAGGATTTTTCAGATTGGTTGGGCATGAAGTTTTTCATGTGCGCCAATTATGAATCCGATCCACCCGAATGTATTTCTGCGTACATCAGGCCTCCGGTATGCTCAAGTCATCCAGATTATTGTTTACTTGATATTTTTTGTTTACTTGAATCTGATCCTCCTCGTAGTCTCCTCCTCCTCTCTGCATGTACTATCGTTGGATTGACACGGAAATGTCGGACTGGGCGGTGACCGAGATTCGTGAAAGAGGTCGCCGTGCATGGGCTAGCTGGGACTTGGAAGAGCGCCGCGAGAAGGCTGAACCAGAGGAGAAAGCGGCGCAGAAGAAAGAGTGGGAAGAGTACTGTGTGGAGCAGAGGGCTTTTCTTGATGAGATGATAAGGAAAAACCAAGAAGAGAAACTACGGCCGGAGGAGGTTTACAGACAGCGGGAACAAGCCCGTGAAGCTGAGAGGGAGAGAAAGAGAGAAAGAGCTCGTGCGGCCAAGGCAGCAGAAGAAGTCAATGATGAAAAAGGAAAACATCCACGTTGGACTCAGTAGATTTCACGAAGTTGTATGAGCAAGTTGTATCTTAATTTCAGCAAGTTGTAGCAACACTTGAGAAGACTAAGATAAGGATAATGATCAACAGAGTCTTGAACATATGAGGTTAAGACAAAGTGAAACAGAGAACAAAGTGAAACTAAGACAAAAATGATAACAAAGTGAAAGTAAGACCAACATAGTGAAACTAAGACCAAAATGAGAACAAAATGGGAACATAGTGAAACTAAGACTTAGGATGAGCATTACTCATCAAAAGAGTAGCCAATTTACTCTGTTTCACATGTGTGGCCTAAGCCTTAGGCGCCACACATGGCGCCACACAATTGAAAACCTACTGGCATCCCAAATGTATACTTTCTGTTACTCTATTTCACATGTGTGGCCTAAGCCTTAGGCACCACACATGTGCAACGCCCAAGGCTTAGGCGCCACATATTCTGTCATGCTAAAAACTGCAGCACATAGTGGTGGAGGAGTTCAAATATATATCACAAATATGCACAAATATACAACACATAGTAGTGGTGGAGGAGTTCAAATACATACGTTAAAACATACAACACAAAGAGGGTGGAGTTCAAACATACATACGGTTCTTGAAGTAACATACGTCCAAAAGTGCATACATAGTGGAGTTTCATAGTAAGAAAGCGCGGAACCGAACAAGGTTCAACAACACATAGGGTTCAACAACACATAGAATAGAAGCATCCGACTTTATTGGGTCGAGCAAGGCCCCTTACCCTTCTTCTTCTTCCTCTCTTCTTCCTCTTCCTCTTCCCTTTTGCGCATTTTTGAAGCCTCTTCCTTAACCCTCTCCGTGAAGCGTTGATGCTCCCGCTCTCTCTTTGCTGCGGCATCTGCCCACATCTTCTTAAAGTTAACTTCATATTCTTTTTTACGTTTCTCTAGCGTCTTCCTGTCATTCTCCTTTATCCTAGCCTCATATCGCTTATGCTCAAGGAACATTTGCCACTCCTCATCCATCTTTGCCTTATGCTCCTCATCCTTCTTCTTTCGCGCTTCCGCTGCATCCTCCTCTCTCAACTTCTTTGCAGCCCTCTCCATCAACCGCTGCTCCTCACTGGCTGCATCCTTCTCCTCCCCCCGCTCCGCTTTTGCCTTGTTGGGTTGAGAAGCGGCCATACCTACAAAACAGGCATCAAAGCTCATAGTTAGTAAAATAACACACAAATGAGCATGAAAAACAACATGATAAAGATAAGTGAAATATGTGACATACGGAAATGGTCCTCGTAGGTATCCACACATACCAATCCTAGTAAGTCCACCACCTATCCCACCACTGCCTCTAGCAGCACCACCACCTATCCCACCCCTGCCTCTAGCACCACCACGACCTATCCCACCCCTGCCTCTACCACCACCACTTCCTCTAGCACCACGTCCTCTAGTAAGCCCAAGTCGGCTAGGAACATGTTGAGTAGGAACTTGTTGGGTCGTGCTTGCTTGACCCGTCCATTGTTGGCTCGTGCGTCCTTGATGTTGGAATTATGCCCTAGAGGCAATAGTAATATAGTTATTATTATAATTCCTGTATCAAGATAATCGTTTATTATCCATGCTATAATTGTATTGAATGAAGACTCATTTACATGTGTGGATACATAGACAAAACACCGTCCCTAGCAAGCCTCTAGTTGGCTAGCCAGTTGATCAAAGATAGTTAGTGTCTTCTGATTATGAACAAGGTGTTGTTGATTGATAACTGGATCACGTCATTAGGAGAATCACGTGATGGACTAGACCCAAACTAATAGACGTAACATGTTGATCGTGTCATTTTGTTGCTACTGTTTTCTGCGTGTCAAGTATTTATTCCTATGACCATGAGATCATATAACTCACTGACACCGGAGGAATGCTTTGTGTGTATCAAACGTCGCAACGTAACTGGGTGACTATAAAGATGCTCTACAGGTATCTCCGAAGGTGTTAGTTGAGTTAGTATGGATCAAGACTGGGATTTGTCACTCCGTGTGAACGGAGAGGTATCTCGGGGCCCACTCGGTAATACAACATCACACACAAGCCTTGCAAGCAATGTAACTTAGTGTAAGTTGCGGGATCTTGTATTACGGAACGAGTAAAGAGACTTGCCAGTAAACGAGATTGAAATAGGTATACAGATACTGACGATCGAATCTCGGGCAAGTAACATACCGAAGGACAAAGAGAATGACATACGGGATTATATGAATCCTTGGCACTGAGGTTCAAACGATAAGATCTTCGTAGAATATGTAGGATCCAATATGGGCATCCAGGTCCCGCTATTGGATATTGACCGAGGAGTCTCTCGGGTCATGTCTACATAGTTCTCGAACCCGCAGGGTCTGCACACTTAAGGTTCGACGTTGTTTTATGCGTATTTGAGTTATATGGTTGGTTACCGAATGTTGTTCGGAGTCCCGGATGAGATCACGGACGTCACGAGGGTTTCCGGAATGGTCCGGAAACGAAGATTGATATATAGGATGACCTCATTTGATTACCGGAAGGTTTTCGGAGTTGCCGGGAATGTACCGGGAATGACGAATGGGTTCCGGGAGTTCACCGGGGGGGCAACCCACCCCGGGGAAGCCCATAGGCCTTGGGGGAGACACACCAGCCCTTAGTGGGCTGGTGGGACAGCCCACAAGTGCCCTATGCGCCAAGGAGAAGAAAATCAAGAGAGAAAGAAAAAAAAGGAGGAGGTGGGAAGGAAGGGGGACTCCCTCCCACCAAAACCTAGTCCAACTCGGTTTGGGGGGGGAGAGTCCTCCCCCTTGGACTCGGCCGACCCCCTTGGGGCTCTCCCTCCCACCTATATATACGGAGGTTTTAGGGCTGATTTGAGACGACTTTTCCACGGCAGCCCGACCACATACCTCCACGGTTTTTCCTCTAGATCGCGTTTCTGCAGAGCTCGGGCGGAGCCCTGCTGAGACAAGGTCATCACCAACCTCCGGAGCGCCGTCACGCTGCCGGAGAACTCTTCTACCTCTCCGTCTCTCTTGCTGGATCAAGAAGGCCGAGATCATCGTCGAGCTGTACGTGTGCTGAACGCGGAGGTGCCATCCGTTCGGTACTAGATCGTGGGACTGATCGCGGGATTGTTCGCGGGGCGGATCGAGGGACGTGAGGACGTTCCACTACATCAACCGCGTTCTCTAACGCTTCTGTTGTACGGTCTACAAGGGTACGTAGATCACTCATCCCCTCTCGTAGATGGACATCACCATGATAGGTCTTCGTGCGCGTAGGAAATTTTTTGTTTCCCATGCGACGTTCCCCAACAGTTCCCAGCTCCATACTAAAAGTAGGAGCATACAACCACCAACTCCACCGTCCTTTGTTGTCCTGCGACAAGCATCGTCCAACTACAAATAACAACAAACATGCATCAGTTTAGCAAAAAAAGATAACATAGAGTACTTAATACTAACAATTTATTACCTGCCGATACAAGTAAGCCAGTGCGGCCGAGCCCCAACTGAACTTGTTGTCGAAAACAATCAACGCCTTCAGCCACATCCATGGAGCATTCTTGCATGTGCCGTCAGCAAAGATAGTCCTAGAGATGACGTACCACATGTAGACGCGAGCATACCTTTGGATCACCTCGTCATCTGCGTCCTCAGGACAATGAGCAAAGTTGGCGGCAATCCAAGTGAAAGGAGCGCCGGCCGGGACTCTATCTTTCTTCCCTCCATCTTCTACCTCCCGCTGCTGCGGCGACATACCAATAAGAGCCTCCATTTGTTGCCGCCATCCCTCGGAATCAGTGCTCATACATAGAGGCTTCCCCTCGATCGGAAGAGCGGTGATCATGGAAACATCTTGAAGAGTAACCGTCATCTCTCCGGTCCGGAGGTGAAAACTATGTGTCTCCAGCCTCCAACGATCAATAAGTGTTGTGACTGCCGCAGCATTCAGATTGGGAGTTGACCGACTCACAAGCTGCACGAATGGAAGGAGTCCGGTCATCTCGATGTACGGGGTGTACCGCTCATCGTACTGCATTACAGAGGATGCCCCATGAGACCGGATCTTCAAGGGCGTAAGCTCCTGCAAACATATAGGAGAAGAAGATATCAAGTGCTTATTACATTTTCAAAAAATTACTCATCTACTAATCATTTTCTACTTACCATCTTCTTCTCCGACATGAAATAGGCCCGGTGTTCAACGTCATAAACATTATTCAGAAGCCACACCATCCTACAAATCACAAAAAATTACTCATCTACTCATATACTAACTAATATTTAAAAAATTACTCATCTACTCATATACTAACTAATATTCAAATAAGACTCATATTTAAAAAATTACACCATCCTACAATCCTAAGAACTGAAATCCTAACTACTCAAATCCTAAGAACTCAAATTACTCATCTACTCATATACTAACTGATATTCACCATATCCTAACTACTCAAATCCTAAGAACTCATATGAACTACTACTACTCATATACTCATATACTAACTACAAATATGAACTACTACTATTAATATACTCATATACTAACTACTAATACTAACTACTACTACTAACTACTAATACTAACTATTAATACTAACTACAAATATGAACAACTACTACTAATATACTCATATACTAACTACTAATACTAACTACAAATATTAACTACTACTACTCATCTACTCATATACTAACTAGTCAAATCCTAAGAACCTACTCAAATCAATCTACTAAAATCAATCCACTCAACCAAAACCTAATACACTTGGATAGAAGGATGGGAAACGGAAGGGATGGGGGAGGAGATTACCTTGGGGGATCAATCCAAGGAAGAAATCACCAGATCTGAAGAAGATGGGGGAGGGGATTAGGGAGGGGGTGAGAGCCAGCCGCCGCCGCCGTTGCAGTTTCTGTTTGAATGAGGGAGGGGGTGGGGAGGGGGGCTGGCCAGTGGCCAGTTAAGTCCGTGTGTGGCGCCTAAGCGTTCGGCTCCACACATTACAATGTGTGACGCCTGAGGCTTAGGCGTCACACGGTCTGGAGGGTGGGCCCCTCCTTGCCAGGTGGCCGGGGGGCGTGGCGCCTAACGGCTAGGCGTCACACAGTGTAGTGTGGCGCCTAGGTGTCGGGCGCCACACAAAAGGATCAGGCCGGTGAAATATTTCACCCGAGGGGTCACTCCGTGAGTTCTTTCACCCCAGGGGTCATTTTTGTCAATTTTGCCGCCTCCGTACCAGATCGCCTGATTTGCTTCGCTGCAGTGGGAGTCTGCAACGGAGCCTCGGCAAATCATCTGCTGGTGTTTAAATAGGGTGTCGGGTTACACGTGGTTTGCTAGTTCTGAGCGTGGCATCGATCGGGTTACACGTGGCTTGCTAGTCCAGCTGCACTCATTTTATTTTATCTTTTGCATCATAATAGTTTCACAGCTGTTTTTTTTTTTTTTTGAAGATAGTTTCACAGCTGCTGTTACCCCGTTATGATAGGTTCATAACGTGCTTTTGTCGATCGCATGGCAGATGTAAAATAAGAAGTAAATATTACTATTTCTTAGTCTACTATTCCATCGCTGACATTCATATGTTTTTATGCAAAGCCCAAAATAGTGACGCCTCTATCTTCAGGCCAGTCTCTAGAAGCAGCATAAACATTTTGCCGCACGAACACGGAGTCAAAGCTTGGGTTCGCTTTTCACAGCATCTACAGCCATAATCTACAAATTCACTCCCTCAAACGACCATAAGTGTTCGTAGACATTGGTTAAACACGTCTCATACTTGGTATTTTGCATTTGTATACTTCGCATCGGACATTCTATATTCAGATTATAAATGCAATGCTAAAATATTCTACGTGAGCAAGCATCAAACAACAAAATCAAAAGCAATGAACATAAAACTGACAGCAAAAGAACATTAAACATCACCCAAAATATCATCTTAAATTCATCGGATATAGTTTATAGATTTCTACAACTAAAAACTATATAAACAATGCGGATGGAGGGGGATCACCACTTCTTCGACGGCCCCTTGCCCTTTCGGTCATCGATTCTAGAGTGGGCGTGTGAGCTGGCAGCGCGGGCACTAGCACCCACCGATGCTCGCGTGAAGGAGCGGCCGACGGGGAAGAAAACGACATGGGGCCAGTGCAGACTGCGCAGTCCTGGCAGAGCTGCGCGCGGGGCTTACAAGTTTTACAAGCATCCGAATGGCTGCAATGCATTTTGGATAAGACGAGAGGACAATCTTTTTAATGACATCCTCTTTGCATTTAAAGTAGTCATCGTATCCGACCATCCCCTCTCGAATCCGCTTGAAAACATGCCTAGCCATGTGGAAAAGATGCCGGAATTTCTGATGTTTGAACAACAGATTGCTTGTGTCAAAGTAGTCATTTCATAGAAGGAAATGACCGCTCTCTCGGTTGCGATTCAACGCCGGAATATGCCCAATGTGATCATGGACCAACACGGCAAGCAACATCTCCTCATCATCGGAGTCGCACAGAACATTATGAAAAAAAAATTCATCGGCGCAGTTCATTCGTACCTTGAGGCAAACTGTCGAACAACTTGTGGGCGTGGATGACGAAGCTAATCGGCGACGTCAGATTGGGGACGAGGGAGCTACGGTGCCCCGACGACGTGGGTATGCGTTGGGTAGGTATGGGAGGAGGCCGTCGAAACTGGGCAACGACAACGGCGACTACAGGGCTAAAGGCGAGGAGAGGGCTAGCTGTCGGCGTTGTCGATAGGGAGGGAGAACAACCAATGTGTCATCGACTGATGGACGAAGGGTTGGAGAAAGCGCGCGTCGTCCACGTCCGCGCCGATCCAAATCTGACTCAAAATTAAGCCGAAAATGGATCGACAGAAGAATGAAAAGCGTCTTTTGTGTTTATGCGGAACCAATCGGACAGAGAAATGAATCGATCCGTTGGAGTTGCTCTAACGGACCGGGCTTGCACATTGCTCGAGCAGGGCCCCAAAGGGGTACGAATCTCATCCTTGCTTGTGCAGTGCCCACGCGCGGAAAGCTATGGCGACGGAGCCGCCGCGTCCTGCCCGCGTCGAGAGGGAAGGCTGCCCTTTCCGGTCACGCGTCACGGCCGGTCGCGCACTCATTTCCTTAGCCTGCAAGTGCAACTGCACAGAAGAAAAAAAAAGAAAAAGAGAATACGAATCCTGACCTGCCGCCGCCGCCACTAACGACGGCCGAGATTCGTCGCGAACCTGCGCCACCCACACGGGCGCCGGTCAACGTGGGCGCGCAGGGCCCACTTTGGGGAGAGAGGAGCGGAGAGGATGGCACACCTGATGACGTCGTATCCGTTGAGCGGAGCCCCGCCCACGAGGCCGGCACGCGGGCCCCATCCCACCCACTGACCTGAAATACAGGGGACGATGTCAATTCGTTCAACCCCTCAACCGGAGTGACGGGCCGAAGATCCGTGACGCAACCGCCGCCGCCTAGAACACGCACGCGCACCCCATACCCTCGCGGAGCCCCGGACCACGATAGATTTTGACGATCTGAATTAGAATGGTAAATTATATAATTCGGTTTATAAAATTAATTTAAATGGATATGTTTAAAGATCAGATAAACTGTAATCCGGATTTTATATTGCATATAATGATCTGTCTGTCCTTCGTTTAAAAAAAAAGAAAGATGACGATGATAGAAATATAGTTATCTCCAATTTTACAAGGATATTACTCACATTAGTCGTTCTCAAAATAGAGTTAGTAATTTTTTAGCGAACTTTGCTTGTTTAGAAGGTAGGACTATGACCCGGCTAGGGCCAGGTCCGCCTGAAGCTATTGAGCTAAACAACGCTGAATGTAATTTTGTTTGATGTGAGTAATGCAAGTTTTGTCTGTTCAAAAAAATATTCTCTCTGTTCTTATATACAAATCTTTTAAGAGATTTTAGTAAGAGACGTGAACCTATATTTTAAAAATATATTTATATATCCGTATTTAATTTCTTATGATAACCTTTAAAAATACTTATATTTCAAAAGAGAATAGGTCATTGACAATTCATAATCTGATTTTAGTTTGTTAAAACAGATTGTAATTTTTTAATAATCTAGTATCAATCTAAATTTTATAATCTACATCATAATGTATACTGTTTTAAGATAAAATGAATTATAAAATTAGATTATACTCCAAACAGGACCTGACACGCCGCCCCACCGCTCGACGGGGACCACGCGTCATGCATGCTGCGCGCCCTCCGTGTCGCGAAACTGACCGAGAACGACGCGCATTCGCCATGAACCTACCTAAACCTTACCACAGCGACTGACACGCGGGTACGGCACCCGTGATGGCCCACACATCAGCCTTAGAGGCGAGGTATGCGCGTGGGAGAAGCACCCTGGCAACCCGCTCCGCTCCCTCCCGGCCATATAAAACCCTGTGCCGTCCCAACCCAACTATCTCACCACAAAGTCTTCGGATACATCCCAAATTCCCAATCCACAGCCAGATCTCTCGATCCACATAAACCGCGCAAGAAACCGCCCGATCCCGCAGGGCAGATCGGCACCAGGATCATCGCCATGGCGCAGAGGGCGCTGGAGCTGACCCTGATATCGGGCAAGGACCTCAAGGACGTGAACCTCTTCTCGGCCATGGAGGTGTACGCGGTCGTCTCGCTCTCGGGCGACCCGCGCTCCCGCCAGCGCGTCGCCACCGACCGCTCCGGCGGCCGCAACCCGACCTGGAACGCCACGGTCAGGTTCGCCGTGCCGGCCAACGCCGCGGGCTCCGTCCACGTGCTGCTCCGCGCCGAGCGCGCCCTCGGCGACCGCGACGTCGGCGAGGTCCACATCCCGCTCTCCGAGCTGCTCTCCGGCGCGCCCGACGGCGCCGTGCCGGTCAAGTTCGTCGCCTACCAGGTCCGCAAGATCGGGTCCGGGAAGCCCCAGGGGGTCCTCAACTTCTCGTATAAGCTCGGGGAGGTCACGCAGGGCCAGGCCGGTGGCGCCGCGTATGGTGGTGCGCATGCCGCGTACGGGCAGTCTCCGCCCGCCGCCGCCGCATACCCGCCGCAGGGCGCGTATCCTCCGCCCGGCAAGGCCGACTCCTACGCGCCTCCGTCCGCGTACCCACCGGCAGGTAACGCATACCCGCCGCAATCCGCGTACCCACAGGCGGCCAAGGCCGACGGTGCCTACCCACCTCCCTCCGGCTACCCACCTGCTGGCAAGGCTGGCGAGCCATCCACCGCCTACCCCGCACCCGCCGGCTACCCACCCGCGGGGAAGACTGGCGAGCCATCCACCGCCTACCCCGCGCCCGCCGGCTACCCAACCTCATCGTCAGGAAAGCCAGCGAAGGCAGGCGAGCCAGTGACGGCCTACCCAGCGGCCGCCGCCGGGCCCAGCACAGGCGCTCCCTACGGCGCCCCGCCCCCGCAGTACGGCTACGGGTACCCACCGCAGCAGCAGCCGGCCGGGTACGGCTACCCGCCCCCGCCGCCGCAAGGAGGGTACGGCGGCTACGGGTACCCGCCGCAGCAGCCGGCCGGGTACGGGTACCAGCAGCAGGCCGTGAAGCCGCCGAAGAAGAGCGGCATGGGGATGGGCCTCGGCGCGGGGCTCCTCGGAGGCGCGCTCGGCGGGCTCCTCATCGGCGACATGATCTCCGACTCGGCCGGTGGGTACGACGCCGGGTTCGACGACGGAGGCGGCTTCGATTTCTAGATCGATCCTCCGATGTTCAGACTTCAGACCGATGCAACACAGTTCTTTTGTACGTCCTTGATATTTCTTCAGTTATTTTGTCTTGAGATTTTTCTGCTCAAAGTCGCCGGCGCATCTGTGCGCGGCTAGTGTGATATGGTAATGTAAATAGAAGGTTTTAACATGATATATTCTGAAACTTTGTGTCTCGATTGGACTGTCGAATCTCTGATAGTTTGGCCGTATTGTCTTTGTGCTCATTCATTTGATTCGTTCGATCAAACTTCGCGTGTTGGGACTGTGTAATATTCTTGTCTTGTGGATGACGTGTTTGCGTTGGCGCGTTGATGTTGGAAACTTGGCGTGACGGTGAATGAATTCTGGAGAGTCTTGACTCGTTTATCGAATGGATGGTGGAATTTTCCGCATCTTGGTGATGAAATTTCTGGTCTTAGCTACTCCGGTTCGAAATTGTCGTGGAGGGCAGTGTCGACACTCGGCACTGTCTGCTGTGCCTTTCCATGCTACGCTGTTTTTCAGTCCGGCGCAGTCTTATTCGTGCAGATCAGAACTGCTGGCTCTGATCTTGGCAATGATGTCATTATGAAAATGATCCCAACAATCTGTTACTACAAAAAAAGGAAGAATTTGAGAAACGTAGCAAGTTATTCGTACTACTGTGTAACATAATACATATAAGACAAAATGAGTTCATAAATTAACAAATGAAAGGTTCAATATTATCACCCTATGTTACTACTCATGAAGATAGTAACTCCTTTTATGTTACTATCTATTGTCAAGATAGTAACTTATACTAATAACGTATGCATTGTTATTTCTTTTGATTTATTTTTCCTTTGATTTATTTTGAAACAGAGAAAGTACATTTTGTATTTTACTTTTCATTGTGTGCAGTCTAACTGCTGTCTTTGTTCTTCCTAACAACATAAAATTTTAATAATATGAAGAGTCTGTCACGATGTGAACTTGCCATTACGAAAGTGATGCGAGTCATAGTATTTCTAAGAGCATAGTTAATAGTATAGCCAACTACTGGCTATAATCAGTCTTATAGTCTATCTTATAGCTAGCTTGTACAATAGTTAACTACAAAAGAGTACTACTTTTATCATATATGACCCATATTTCATTCTCACAAAGCATCTAGGAGCACGTGCTAGAGCCGGCTCTTCACCAAGAGCCCGCTTTCCTTCTCTCTCCTCTTCTCTCTCATCCAACTTAAAAAAATATAGTATTTTAATTCTTACAGCCTGCTGACTGTACCTTATTGTACTTGCTCTAACCTATCCCATCCCTAACCTATCTTAGTAAATAGTGAAGTATCGGGTGAAGTAAAACCTTCGTGGAGTATTTTACTCCACGGCTTTTTGACCGGAGCTAGGCAATCCCCTATATCACGCACTAAAGCATCTCCATCAGGAGGCGTTTTTTTTTGCCTTGGTTGGGTTGTCCCAGCGTAATTTTTGTTCTGGGGTGACTTTTGTTTTACTCGTTGTCCTTGCAACCATCAGACAGGTCGCTCTATGCCGGCTACGCGTCTTTTATGCGGTTCCTGTGCCATGTGCGGACGATAGAGAAAAGAAAGTCAAAAGAGGGGATGGGTGACTGATGGTGGGTCACCTACATGCAAAAAAGTAGCGCTCACGCCCCTGAGTGCCCCATATGGGCTGGGTTTGGTCTGAGAGCGTCGACTCTAATTTTAAATAAATCCGACGAAAAGTAAAGCGTTGGAGTTGTAAGTGGAGCGATTTTATGCCGTCGACTTTAAAAGGGGCACCATGAGGGGCCTGTTGGGGGGGGGGGTGTGTGGAGATGCTCTAACCGTGACGAAATCGAGCTCACAATCCGTCCCAGCCACCGGCTCTATCGATCATTTCTACTGCCTCGATGAACCCCTCCCCTTATTTGCTGCAAGCGAGCTGCACGATGACACCTTTCACTCTCCAACATATCTGCCCTCTCTCGTCCTAAGCACTAAGGCCTTTCTCAATGCCTCATCTTGTATCGGTGTTAGGGTTGTCATGTAGGCAAAAAATAGATGTGGCATTGTAATTAAGAGAAGAGAGATGAGTTTGATGAACCAAGGAAAAAATAATGTCAAGCGGTGAACCTAAATCACATAAATGAAGAAAAACCATCAATGCATGCAAGAATTTTCTTGCTAAATCCTTAAATAAAAGAAGCTTAGCTACTACAACAAGTTAAGCATCCATGTCAGGCCTTTAATTGCTAAACTTTTCAATGTGATTAACACTTAATATTAGCACTGATGCATTGAAACTCGATGCCCAAAGCACACCGTCTTCATCCTCGCTATACCACACGCAGACATCGTCGCCATGGCTAGGCTTGGGGAGCAGACAGAGGCCTCCCCAAGCCCAGCCACCACGTGTTGATGAGCTTATACTCATGCTCACGAGTATTATTAGGACATCTTCAATGGTTGTATGATCATCATTGCTAAAATTGTCACATATATGATTTTGATGACATGACGCATAATAAAAGAAGAGAGAGAATGAAATCGTATGAACTTGAAGCAACGGTTCACGCACAAGCTCCGAGACAAGCATGGTTATTTCTTTCATATTTAGTGGACCCGCTTAGTTATTTTACATACGATTAGCATACACTTCATTAAAAAGCTTGTATGATGTGTTGTTGGTTGTTGATGTGGATATTTATATCAACGATTAAACATAGTGGGTGAACCCTCCAATTTGTCACGCCATGCGGCCATGGTCGTCTTCTCGCTCTTCCGTGCTACCAAGACATTGGCTTCCCCATCGTCCCCTGTGCAACCAAGATGCATTGTCTTATACGCACTCAGGGTCATCCTCAAGCACATTGGTAACGCACAGGTACAGGTAATATATTGTAACTCTTTTAAATAAGTAACATTGTCAAACCTAATACGGAGCAGAAATAATTGATCAATAGATTTCAACAAGGATTCGCGGTAAAAATTGCAAAAAATAATTTGATGGTTTGTTTGATCACAAGAGTAACTGCAAGACATGAATTGCAATGGTTCAACAATTGATCTAATCCTTAATTGTGCTAAGGACAAGCCGGTTGTTTTAATTATAAGGATTTAGGTGCTACACATTCGGAGGCGGGCTCCTCATCGGCGACATGATCTCCGACTCCGCCGGAGGGTATGACGCCGGCTACGACGACCGAGGCGGCTTCGATTTCTAGATCCTCCGATGTTCAGACTTCAGATCGATGCAGGATAGTTCTTTTGTATGTTCTTGATATATCTCCAGTTCTTTTGTCTTGAGATTTTCTGCTCAAAGTCGCCGGCGCATCTGTGCGCAACTAGTGTGATAAGGTAATGTAAATATGAGTTTTAACATGATACATTGTGCAACTTCTTTGTCTCGATTGGACTCGAATCTCTTATAGTTTGGCCGTGTTCTCTTTGTGCTCATTCATTTGATTCGTTTCATCAAACTTTGCGTGTTGGAACTGTATAATATTCTAGTCTTAGCGGTTGACTTGTTTGCGTTGGCGCGTTAGAGCATCTATAGCAGACCATGTAAAAAGGTCGAACCTGTAAAATTCCGACGAGTATACACGTTCAACCCGTTTTAGTGGCCAGAATAGACCCCATATCACGTATCTGGTCCGTAATTTTTTTACCGCGGTCCGAAAAAAGAACAACCTAACCGGCATATATGCGGTTTCACAGCGCGTTTATGGGTCAAACCTTATCCTTCGCCGTCGCATCTCCGTCGCGATTCATCTCCCACTCCGCCCTAATTTCTCGCCGCCGACGAGACAAAAAACCCATAGCGGGCCATCTCGACCATGGAAGGCCACGGAAATGGGGGGGTTGAGGGGGTGACGCCGAGCCCCGTCGCCGCCGCACGCAAGCGGGGATCGCGGATGTGGCTGAATTATGTCCGTCGGCCGTTGCCGGCTTTCGAACGTCGCGAGCTCGAGAAGTACGAGCGCGGGCTCGCGGCCCGACGCATCGGCTCCTTCAGCTCCTCTGCCGCTGGGAGTCCGTCCGCGGGCGCCTCGTCCTCGCGGACCATCACTCTGGTGAAGAGAAGGTCGGAGGAGCTCGTGCCGCTTGCCATCAAGCTCGAGGATGACGCCGTCCCGCTGCCTGGAGGGGTCATCGTCCCCGAGGACTACCCCCCCCCCCCCCGGGACAGGAGGATCACCTCATGCGCGCCAACATGGAGCGCTCGGTGAGGGAGGCGGCAGAGGATGCCGCGCGCAACCGCCGCGAGCTCGAGATCGAGAAGATTTTCCCCAAGCAAGGGGTCACATCATCGCACGCGAGCAAGTCGAAGGAGGCGGACCTGCGCGTCATGAAGGCCGAGCAGGAGAAGATCTGGATCGACCTCGACTCCGACGAGGACTGAGCTCCTCCGGCTCCTCCGCCGCGTCGTCGCCGCCGCATCCATCATTTTTGACAGCCTTGGCTCGGGTACGCTGCACGGCCCGCAACCCCCCTTACCTAGTAGCAGTATGGAGAATTGATGTAGGTTATTTGTTGGAAAAATTTCTATGTATTCTTCTATTTTCTAAACAAGTTTTCCGTTGGAAAAAATTGCATAGAAAATTTATTTGAAATCTGTCCAAAACTGGACAGAAAAACCAACTTTAATAGAGAAGAAAAAATAGTCAAGGCCTCTATGAAATGAAAAAGAGCCTGGCCCACGAAAGGCTCCCACTCGGCTCCCGGACTGCTGGGCGAAACACGCCACCCCAGTCGGCCTTGCCTCGGCCTGCTGGGGCGCTGGCCTCAGCTGCCTCCACTTTCAGCCCAAGGCCCGCCATGCGATGAGAGAGCTAGGGTTGCCTCCGCGGCCGTCGGATCAAATCCGACGGTCCAGCGCGGATATAGCTCACATAAAAGAGGGGACCGGCGCGGCTGGCAAACCCTAGCCCCATTCTCCCCGCTCGCGCCGCTCCCTCTGTTCTCTCGCTCCTGTCTCATGCGAGTACACTGCTCCGGTAAGACTCTGGTCGGCCGCCGGTGACGAGGACGAAGACCACCGCCCCGTGCACGCCCCTGGTTCCTCCCCCCGGCCTCTTCTGCCATCTTGCTCTTCTTTTCTTTCTCCCTCCAACCACCATCATCCCACAGTGAGCAGAGGCGGCGGACGGACGGCGGCGCCACCTTGGCCCCCTGGACGGCGTGCGCGTCCACCTTCGGGTGAGTGCGTCGCCGTCAAGTGGCACCAGCGGCGGCACCCAATGAACTTTGTCTTTGCCCCGTGAGGGGTAATACCTTCTTCCGATGCCTCGGCTTACCGATGCACGTCGATATCGAGAGGATCAGCGCGGCCTTGCGCCGGCGCTCTTTGCCGGCGAGGCCCGAGGCCCTCTCCGGTGATCTTTTGCCCTTTTTTGTTTGTTCTCTTTGTCCTGCTAGGGTTCTTTGGGGGAAGGGAGGGAAATTTTCTTTCTCTGTTTGTTCCTTGCTACCGAATATGCAACTAGGACCCAGTGGCATCTGATACCAATGTTAAATCTACTAGATCGCCTGGTCTAGCATATTCCGGTAGTAGAGATGGAGATGGGGTGATTACCTTCACCCTGGTGAGACGAACTATCATCGGTGGCCATCGATTCAGGGCAACGGTGGTGAGGCAGAGAGAGAGAGAGATGGGGTGGTGGTGCTTTCCGTGAACACCGCGCTAACCCTAGATCGGTAGGGCGTGTAGGTGAGGAAAGTGACCGCGATCAACCTCGTGGCTCGTGCCCTGTCCTTCACCTGTGTTAATATAGCGCGGATCACAAGAACCGACCAATCATAATGGGTTGGACGACCCTGATCACGGTGCATAAACTAAGGGCCTGGCAGGCCGTTGGGCCTAGTCAGGGGAGATCATCCTAACAATTATTTGCTACACCTCGGGCTTCTGATTGTCTGTCCGGTGGAAGTTCAGATTGGATAATGGAGGACAATTTGGCCTGCACACGTCCTCGGTCAATATCCAATAGCGGGACCTGGATGCCCATATTGGATCCTACATATTCTACGAAGATCTTATCGTTTGAACCTCAGTGCCAAGGATTCGTATAATCCCGTATGTCATTCCCTTTGTCCTTCGGTATGTTACTTGCCCGAGATTCGATCGTCGGTATCCGCATACCTATTTCAATCTCGTTTACCGGCAAGTCTCTTTACTCGTTCCGTAATACAAGATCCCGCAACTTACACTAAGTTACATTTCTTGCAAGGCTTATGTGTGATGTTGTATTACCGAGTGGGCCCCGAGATACCTCTCCGTCACACGGAGTGACAAATCCCAGTCTTGATCCATACTAACTCAACTAACACCTTCGGAGATACCTGTAAAGCATCTTTATAGTCACCCAGTTACGTTGCGACGTTTGATACACACAAAGAATTCCTCCGGTGTCAGTGAGTTATATGATCTCATGGTCATAGGAATAAATACTTGACACGCAGAAAACAGTAGCAACAAAATGACACGATCAACATGCTACGTCTATTAGTTTGGGTCTAGTCCATCACGTGATTCTCCCAATGACGTGATCCAGTTATCAAGCAACAACACCTTGTTCATAATCAGAAGACACTATCTATCATCGATCAACTGGCTAGCCAACTAGAGGCATGCTAGGGACGGTGTTTTGTCTATGTATCCACACATGTAAATGAGTCTTCATTCAATACAATTATAGCATGGATAATAAACTATTATCTTGATACAGGAATTACAATAATAACTATACATTTATTATTGCCTCTAGGGCATAATTCCAACAGTCTCCCACTTGCACTAGAGTCAATAATCTAGCCCTCACATCACCATGTGAATTACATTGTAATAAATCTAACACCCATACAGTTCTGGTGTCGATCATGTTTTGGCCGTGGAAGAGGTTTAGTCAGCGGGTCTGCTACATTCAGATCCGTGTGCACCTTGCATATATTTACGTCCTCTTCCTCGACGTAGTCGCGGATGAGGTTGAAGCGTCGTTTGATGTGTCTGGTCTTCTTGTGAAACCTTGGTTCCTTTGCTAGGGCAATGGCACCAGTGTTGTCACAGAACAAGGTTATTGGATCCAGTGCACTTGGCACCACTCCAAGATCCGTCATGAACTGCTTCATCCAGACACCCTCCTTAGCCGCCTCCGAGGCAGCCATGTACTCTGCTTCACATGTAGAATCTGCTACGACGCTTTGCTTGGAACTGCACCAGTTTACTGCACCCCCATTAAGAATAAATACGTATCCGGTTTGCGACTTAGAGTCGTCTGGATCTGTGTCAAAGCTTGCATCGACGTAACCTTTTACGGCGAGCTCTTCGTCACCTCCATACACGAGAAACATCTCCTTAGTCCTTTTCAGGTACTTCAGGATATTCTTGACCGCTGTCGAGTGATCCAATCCTGGATTACTCTGAAACCTACCTGCCATACTTATGGCCAGGCTAACATCCGGTCTAGTGCACAACATTGCATACATGATAGAACCTATGGCTGAAGCATAGGGGACGGAGCGCATATGCTCTCTATCTTCATCAGTTGCTGGGCACTGAGTCTTACTCAATCTCGTACCTTGTAAAACTGGCAAGAACCCTTTCTTGGAGTGTTCCATTTTGAACCTCTTCAAAACTTTATCAAGGTATGTGCTTTGTGAAAGTCCTATCAGGCGTTTTGATCTATCCCTATAGATCTTAATGCCTAGAATGTAAGCAGCTTCTCCTAGGTCCTTCATAGAGAAACTTTTATTCAAGTAACCTTTTATGCTCTCCAAAAGCTCTACGTTGTTTCCAATCAGTAATATGTCATCCACATATAATATCAGAAATGCCACAGAGCTCCCACTCACTTTCTTGTAAATACAAGATTCTCCAACCACTTGTATAAACCCAAATGCTTTGATCACCTCATCAAAGCGTTTGTTCCAACTCCGAGATGCTTGCACCAGTCCATAAATGGATCGCTGGAGCTTGCACACCTTGTCAGCATTTTTAGGATCGACAAAACCTTCGGGTTGCATCATATACAACTCTTCCTTAAGGAAACCGTTAAGGAACGCCGTTTTGACATCCATCTGCCAGATTTCATAATCGAAAAATGCAGCTATTGCCAACATGATTCTGACGGACTTAAGCATCGCTACGGGTGAGAAGGTCTCATCATAGTCAACTCCTGGAACTTGTGAAAAACCCTTTGCCACAAGTCGAGCTTTATAAACGGTTACATTACCGTCAGCGTCCGTCTTCTTCTTAAAGATCCATTTGTTCTGAATAGCCTTGCGGCCCTCAGGCAGTATCTCCAAAGTCCACACTTTGTTCTCATACATGGATCCTATCTCGGATTTCATGGCTTCTAGCCATTTGTTGGAATCTGGGCCCACCATTGCTTCTTCATAATTTGCAGGTTCATTGTTGTCTAACAACATGATTGTTAAGACGGGATTACCGTACCACTCTGGAGCAGCGCGTGATCTCGTCGACCTGCGTGGTTCAACAGAAACTTGAACTGGAGTTTCATGATCATCATCATTAACTTCCTCCTCAACCGGCGTCGCAACGACAGAGGTTTCCCCTTGCCCTGCGCCACCATCCAGAGGGATGAGAGGTTCGACAACCTCATCAAGTTCTATCTTCCTCCCACTCAATTCTCTCGAGAGAAACTCCTTCTCGAGAAAAGTTCCGTTCTTAGCAACAAACACTTTGCCCTCGGATTTGAGATAGAAGGTGTACCCAACTGTCTCTTTTGGGTAACCTATGAAGACGCACCTTTCCGCTTTGGGTTCCAGCTTTTCAGGCTGAAGCTTTTTGACATAAGCATCACATCCCCAAACTTTAAGAAACGACAACTTTGGCCTTTTGCCATACCACAGTTCGTATGGTGTCGTCTCAACGGATTTCGTTGGTGCCCTATTTAAAGTGAATGCAGCTGTTTCTAATGCATAACCCCAAAATGATAACGACAAATCAGTAAGAGACATCATAGATCGCACCATCTCTAACAAAGTACGATTACGACGTTCGGACACACCATTACGCTGTGGTGTTCCAGGCGGTGTTAACTGCGAAACAATTCCACATTGTCTTAAGTGAGTACCAAACTCGAAACTCAGATATTCATCCCCACGATCAGACCGTAGGAACTTGATCTTCTTGTTACGATGATTTTCCACTTCACTCTGAAATTGCTTGAACTTTTCAAATGTTTCAGACTTGTGCTTCATCAAGTAGACATAACCATATCTACTTAAATCGTCAGTGAAGGTGAGGAAATAACGATATCCGCCGCGTGCCTCCACGCTCATTGGACCACACACATCGGTATGTATGATTTCCAACAAGTCACTTGCACGCTCCATTGTTCCGGAGAACGGAGTTTTAGTCATCTTGCCCATGAGGCATGGTTCGCACGTGTCAAGTGAATCAAAGTCAAGTGACTCCAAAAGTCCATCAACATGGAGTTTCTTCATGCGCTTTACACCAATATGACCCAAGCGGCAGTGCCACAAAAATATGGTGCTATCATTGTTCACTCTAACTCTTTTGGTCTCAATGTTATGTATATGCGTATCGCTATCAAGATTCAATATGAACAATCCTCTCACATTCGGTGCATGACCATAAAAGACGTTACTCATAGAAATAGAACAACCATTATTCTCAGACTTAAAAGAGTAACCGTCTCGCAATAAACAAGATCCAGATATAATGTTCATGCTCAACGCAGGCACTAAATAACAATGATTTAAGTTCATCACTAATCCCGATGGTAGCTGAAGTGACACTGTGCCGACGGTGATTGCATCAACCTTGGAACCGTTTCCTACGCGCATCGTCACTTCGTCTTTCGCCAGCCTTCGTCTATTCCGCAGTTCCTGCTTCGAGTTGCAAATGTGAGCAACAGAACCGGTATCGAATACCCAGGCACTACTACGAGAGCCGGTTAAGTACACATCAATAACATGTATATCAAATATACCTGATTTTTCTTTGCCCGCCTTCTTATCTGCCAGATACTTGGGGCAATTGCGCTTCCAGTGACCCATACCCTTGCAATAGAAGCACTCTGTTTCAGGCTTAGGTCCAACCTTGGGTTTCTTCGGCGGATTGGCAACAGGCTTGCCGCTCTTCTTCGAATTTCCCTTCTTGCCTTTGCCGTTTCTCTTGAAACTAGTGGTCTTGCTCACCATCAACACTTGATGCTCTTTACGGAGTTCAGACTCTGCGACTTTCAGCATCGCAAACAACTCGCCGGGAGACTTGTTCATCCCTTGCATGTTGTAGTTCAACACAAAGCCTTTATAGCTTGGCGGCAGTGATTGAAGGATTCTGTCAGTGATAGCCTCTTGCGGGAGTTCAATCCCCAGTTCAGCTAGACGGTTTGAGTACCCAGACATTTTGAGCACATGTTCACTGACAGACGAGTTTTCCTCCATCTTGCAAGCATAGAATTTATCGGAGGTCTCATACCTCTCGATCCGGGCGTTCTTCTGAAAGATAAACTTCAACTCCTGGAACATCTCAAATGCTCCATGACGCTCAAAGCGACGTTGAAGTCCCGGTTCTAAGCCATACAAGACTGCACATTGAACTATTGAGTAGTCCTCCTTACGCGCTAACCAAGCGTTCTTAACATCCTGATCAGCCGTAGCGGGTGGTTCATCTCCTAGCGCAGCATTAAGGACATAATCCTTCTTCCCAGCTTGTAAGATTAGCTTAAGATTACGAGCCCAGTCTACAAAGTTGCTTCCATCATCTTTCAACTTAGCTTTCTCTAGGAACGTATTAAAATTCAGGATGACACTCGCGTGAGCCATGATCTACAACACAAATATATTCAAAGTGGACTTAGACTATGTTCAAGATAATTAGAGTTCAACTTAATCAAATTATATGCTAAACTCCCACTCAAAAAGTACATCTCTCTAGTCATTTGAGTGGTTCATGATCCACTTACACTATCCCAAGTCCGATCATCACGTGAGTCGAGAGTAGTTTCAGTGGTAAGCATCCCTATGCTAATGATATCAACTATATGATTCATGATCGACCTTTCGGTCTCATGTGTTCCGAGGCCATGTCTGCACATGCTAGGCTCGTCAAGCTTAACCCGAGTGTTCCGCGTGCGCAACTGTTTTGCACCCGTTGTATGTGAACGTTGAGTCTATCACACCCGATCATCACGTGGTGTCTCGAAACGACGAACTGTAGCAATGGTGCATAGTCGGGGAGAACACAATTTCGTCTTGAAATTTTAGTGAGAGATCACCTCATAATGCTACCGTCGTTCTAAGCAAAACAAGGTGCATAAAAGGATTAACATCACATGCAATTCATAAGTGACATGATATGGCCATCATCACGTGCTTCTTGATCTCCATCACCAAAGCACCGGCACGATCTTCTTGTCACCGGCGCCACACCATGATCATCCATCAACGTGTTGCCATCTGGGTTGTCGTGCTACTTATGCTATTACTACTAAAGCTACATCCTAGCAAAATAGTAAACGCATCTGCAAGCACAAGCGTTAGTATAAAGACAACCCTATGGCTCCTGCCGGTTGTCGTACCATCGACATGCAAGTCGATATTTCTATTACAACATGATCATCTCATACATCCAATATATCACATCACATCGTTGGCCATATCACATCACAGTCATACCCTGCAAAAACAAGTTAGACGTCCTCTAATTTTGTTGTTGCATGTTTTACGTGGTGACCAAGGGTATCTAGTAGGATCGCATCTTACTTACGCAAACACCACAACGGAGATCTATGAGTTGCTATTTAACCTCATCCAAGGACCTCCTCGGTCAAATCCGATTCAACTAAAGTTGGAGAAACCGTCACTTGCCAGTCATCTTTGAGCAAACGGGTTACTCGTAATGATGAAACCAGTCTCTCGTAAGCGTACGAGTAATGTCGGTCCAAGCCGCTTCAATCCAACAATACCGCGGAATCAAGAAAAGACTAAGGAGGGCAGCAAAACGCACATCACCGTCCACAAAAACTTTTGTGTTCTACTCGAGAAGACATCTACGCATGAACCTAGCTCATGATGCCACTGTTGGGGAACGTCGCATGGGAAACAAAATTTTTCCTACGCGCACGAAGACCTATCATGGTGATGTCCATCTACGAGAGGGGATGAGTGATCTACGTACCCTTGTAGATCGTACAGCAGAAGCGTTAGAGAACGCGGTTGATGTAGTGGAACGTCCTCACGTCCCTCGATCCGCCCCGCGAACAATCCCACGATCAGTCCCACGATCTAGTACCGAACGGACGGCACCTCCGCGTTCAGCACACGTACAGCTCGACGATGATCTCGGCCTTGTTGATCCAGCAAGAGAGACAGAGAGGTAGAAGAGTTCTCCGGCAGCGTGACGGCGCTCCGGAGGTTGGTGATGATCTTGTCTCAGCAGGGCTCCGCCCGAGCTCCGCAGAAACGCGATCTAGAGGAAAAACTATGGAGGTATGTGGTCGGGCAGCCGTGAGAAAGTCGTCTCAAATCTGCCCTAAAAGCTCCATATATATAGGAGGAGGGAGGGGGACCTTGCCTTGGGGTCCAAGGGACCCTCAAGGGGTCGGCCGAGCCAAGGGGGGGAGGACTCCCCCCAAACCGAGTTGGACTTGGTTTGGTGGGAGGAGTCCCCCTCCCTTCCCACTTCCTCCCTCTTTTTTTTTCTTTTCCTTTGATTTCTTTGTCTTGGCGCATAGGCCCCCTTGGGGCTGTTCCACCAGACCACTAAGGGCTGGTGTGTCTCCCCAAAGCCTATGGGCTTCCCCGGGGTGGGTTGCCCCCCCCGGTGAACTCCCGGAACCCATTCGTCATTCCCGGTACATTCCCGGTAACTCCGAAAACCTTCCGGTAATCAAATGAGGTCATCCTATATATCAATCTTCATTTCCGGACCATTCCGGAAACCCACGTGACGTTCGTGATCTCATCCGGGACTCCGAACAACATTCGGTAACCAACCATATAACTCAAATACGCATAAAACAACGTCGAACCTTAAGTGTGCAGACCCTGCGGGTTCGAGAACTATGTAGACATGACCCGAGAGACTCCTCGGTCAATATCCAATAGCGGGACCTGGATGCCCATATTGGATCCTACATATTCTACGAAGATCTTATCGTTTGAACCTCAGTGCCAAGGATTCGTATAATCCCGTATGTCATTCCCTTTGTCCTTCGGTATGTTACTTGCCCGAGATTCAATCGTCGGTATCCGCATACCTATTTCAATCTCGTTTACCGGCAAGTCTCTTTACTCGTTCCGTAATACAAGATCCCGCAACTTACACTAAGTTACATTGCTTGCAAGGCTTATGTGTGATGTTGTATTACCGAGTGGGCCCCGAGATACCTCTCCGTCACACGGAGTGACAAATCCGAGTCTTCATCCATACTAACTCAACTAACACCTTCGGAGATACCTGTAGAGCATCTTTATAGTCACCCAGTTACGTTGCGACGTTTGATACACACAAAGCATTCCTTCGGTGTCAGTGAGTTATATGATCTCATGGTCATAGGAATAAATACTTGACACGCAGAAAACTGTAGCAACAAAATGACACGATCAACATGCTACGTCTATTAGTTTGGGTCTAGTCCATCACGTGATTCTCCCAATGACGTGATCCAGTTATCAAGCAACAACACCTTGTTCATAATCAGAAGACACTGACTATCATCGATCAACTGGCTAGCCAACTAGAGGCATGCTAGGGACGGTGTTTTGTCTATGTATCCACACATGTAAATGAGTCTTCATTCAATACAATTATAACATGGATAATAAACTATTATCTTGATACAGGAATTACAATAATAACTATACATTTATTATTGCCTCTAGGGCATAATTCCAACAGTTGACTCCTTGATTCCATCCACGGGGTAGCCGGGACCGCCCTCTATCATTCTTCGTGCATCGTCCGGCGGGGCCTCAGATTCAGCCACGCTCCTTTTCCGCTTAGACGGGGCGCCGGTAATATCGAGTGCAGGATCTTCCTGGCGCGCTACTCCTCTAAACTCATCAATCTGCTTATGTTGCTCGTTAATCCTGGCAAGCAACTGGTTGAACTTGTCATTCTCCTCATCCTGTTGTCGCTTCTTTGCTCTCGCTCGGCTTCTGTAAGTGTCTTGGTCTCTGGCAAACCCAAGCCACCACGGGTAAGAAGGACCGAAGCCTCGCGTTCGTCCTCCATGTTCGTCATTGCCGAGGACCATTGTGAGCAAATCTTTATCTCTATCTGCAGTGAACTTTCTTTTTCCCTCCTTAATTTCTTTCACTATCCTTTTCCAATTCTCCCTGGGTATCCTAAGACCGTCATTGCAGATGAGGTCCCTTGTTGTTTCGTCGTACGACCCACCATGCGCAAGGAACCAATTTCTTGCTCTCAATTCCCACTCATCACGGAGTGGTTCAGGTACGATGCTTTTATCTATCAGATCTTGCTCTTTCTTATCCCACTTTGGGATGGCAGTCTCATAGCCCCCTGGCCCCAGCTTGTGGTGATATTTCTTCTTGTTGGCATTTATCTTGTTCTTTTCTGATAATGCCTGGGCATCTTCTGACTCCTTGTACTCTTGAAATGCCTTCCAGTGATTCGCCTGCTTGGCTAGATACCCCTCGAATACTGGCACTTTCTTTGTCTTCAGATAGTTTTTCCATAGCTTCTTCTTCCAGCTACGGAACAGTTCGGCCATCTTCTTCAGAGTCCACTGCTTGACTTTGGCCCTCAGTTTGTCTGCGACGTCTTCATTCTCACATTCTGGCAGGTTGAAATGTGACATTAGATCATTCCAAAGATTATCTTTGTACCTTTCGGTGACATAGTCACTATCGGCTGCCCCTTTGCGCTTGTTCCACTCCCGAACGCTGATTGGGACGTGATCCGTAACGAGAACTCCGCATTGCTTCTTGAATGTGTCAGCAACATTCTTAGGAAGCTTGGGTCCGCCCGTAGGAAATATCACCTCAAAGGTGTAATGCGTCCGTGCATCCAACTTTCTAGTCGGGCCTCGTTTCGTAGTTTTGCTCGTTGTGGAGGCCTAAGAGGGAGAAACATTTGTCAAATGAATGTATATGTATACAATATAGAGCTATCTCCAATATTTTTCACATATTACAAGTGATTGTCGAACTTCATATGTATACCTCGCCGGACTTTATTATTTCTTCACCGGCTTCTCCATTAGTGGAGCTATCACCTTCTCCGTCATTGGACCTATCTCCTGCCCCATGGGCTTCATCTTCGTGTCGCTCGACCTCCATTCCAACGTCCTCGTTTAGATATGACAACGGAGATTCAGCTGGTTCAACGTCGGGGCCGTCTTTGATTATATCTTCGAGAAGTTCTTCCTCTTTGAGGTTCCTGATATGTGGATCCATAGTTCTGCAAAAATCGGATTCTCTTAACCTTTGTACCAAAAAAGAATTATTCTATCAGGAACTTCGTTACAAAACAACTTAAGTCCCGGGTCGTGGCTCCACCCGGGACTCCTAGATTTCTGCATAGTATTCAAAGTAGGAGTACTTTTCTAATTTGAGCATTCAATAAGAAAAATCAAATCGTAAAATAAAGTAGTATTCAAATTAGCATGCATTCAATTATAAGCTAATACATCATAACTTTTGTCCGTACATCATCGAATATTATCACTAATACTCCTCGAATACTATCATACATATAGCATCACTGATACATCTAGAACCGTAGCGCCCGACGGGTATCGGCGCGGGCGGTGGACACCCAAAGAGAAGGAACCATCATAAGATCATAGCTCCAGTGAGATCCCCGAAGAACCTGCCAGGTATGCTCGAACCTGCCCTCCAACGCAACCATGTAGCGACGGACGTGCTCATCCTCCTCGCTGACACGGTGACGTACCACCTCCGCGGTGTCCGGAAGCCTCGGCACCCTCACTGGCCCACGCGACCACCACCAAACAAGGATCGGGTCAACGACGGGCTGGCTCCTCACCAACCTACGCCCCCCTGGAAGGTAGCACCTCCCAATACCAGCCGGGCGGAGCCCAGTCCCGGACAGGGCCCCTCTGATCAAGCAGGTGTCCTCCGCCGAGTCGACGACGAGGATGCGGGATAG
Organism: Hordeum vulgare subsp. vulgare; assembly: GCF_904849725.1. Taxonomy (NCBI): domain Eukaryota; kingdom Viridiplantae; phylum Streptophyta; class Magnoliopsida; order Poales; family Poaceae; genus Hordeum; species Hordeum vulgare. The sequence goes on along the minus strand of NC_058520.1, from coordinate 583,937,260 downwards.
GCATCGTAAAATGAACTAAAAAAGTAAACTCGTTATATTAATTTTCTTGCTAAAAATAAACTATTAACACTTAAGCATATACAATAGCAAAATTAAACTATTAACACTTAAGCATATACAATAGCAAAATTAAGCAATAATCTAAGAAACACTATTAACACTTATGCATATACACTATACAATAGCGAAATTAAATGACAAAAAAATATATTTCTTGTTCTTGTAACCCTAAACTAATTTTTCCTCTTCTTTTATTTCTCCTCTTCTTCTACTTCTTCTACTTCTACTTCTACTTCTCCTCTTCTTGTAGTACTTCTCCTCTTCTCTTCTTCTACTTCTCCTCTCCTCCTCTTCTAATTTTTCTCTTCTTCTACTTCTCCTCTTCTTCTATTTTTCCTCTTTTTCTCCTCTCCTCCTCTTCTTATTCTCCTTTTCTTCTTTTCTTCTCCTCCTCTTCTTATTTTCATTTTTCCTAATCTTATTTTCTTATTTTTGTTCATATTTCTTCTTCTTGTAACCCTAACCTAATTCTAAATATTACTAACCCTAATAATCTAGCACAAACCTAATAACAATAGGAATTAAATGATAAAAAAATCTTTTTCTTTTTCTTCTTTTCTTCTCATTTTTCTTCTTTTCTTCTCCTTTTTCTTCCTTTATTCTCCTTTTTCTTCTTCTCTTCTCCTTTTTCTTCTTTTCTTCTACTCGCCGGAGTGTTGGGGAGGAGGGGGCGGGGGGCTTACCGGCCGAAGGTGTCGACGGCGCGCGGCGAGGAGGGCGGCGCGCGGCGAGGAGGACGGCGGCGGCGAGGAGGACGGCGGCGACGGCGAGGAGGACGGCAGGCGGCGGCGAGCAGGATGTCAGGCAGCCTGACGGCATCGTCGAGTTCGTCGCTGTGCCGCGCCGAGCAGGAGAACGAGAGGAAGAAGAAGAGAAATGGATGATTTGGGTTGGAATTTTTCGAAGTCCCGCTTATATAGGTGGATCTTTAGTCCCGGTGCGTGGCTCGAACCGGGACTAAAGACCCCCTTTAGTCCCGGCTGGAGCCACGACCCGGGACTAAAGCCCCTCGTTTCCCGCCTCCTCGCCTGCCGAAAAGGGGTCTTTAGTCCCGGGGCGTGGCCCCAACCGGGACTAAAGGGGGTCTGTAGTCCCGGGGCGTGGCTCCACCCGGGACTAAAGCCCCTCCTCGGCTGTACGATAAGTTTAGTCCCACCTCGCCCAGCGAGGGGAACTAATACTTGTTTATAAGCCCCGTCGCAGCTTCTACATCGAGCTCCTCTCTAAAGAAGGCTTACGGGCCTAAACTCACTGAAAATTGAAACTATATTAGAAATTATAGGGAAAATTCAATCTAAATTCAAATGAGAATTTAGATTGAATTTTCTCTATGATTTCGTATATATTTTCAATTTTTTTCTATTTCCATAATTAATAATTTTGACTATCCAAACTATTATCTATTTTGTTATTTTCAATTAAAAACTATGTTTATTAAAAATTCTTTTTGCATATTTGAGAATTTGACAAAACTATGATAATGAAAAGAGTTTCAAATTAAATAAATAATGCAAAACTATTTTTTATTTTCATAATTAATAATTTTGACTATCCAAACTATTATCTATTTTGTTATTTTCAATTTAAAACTATCTTTATTAAAAATTCCTTTTGCATATTTGAGAATTTGACAAAATATGATAATGAAAAGTGTTTCAAATTGAATAAATAATGCAAAACTATTTTTTATTTTCATAATTAATAATTTTGACTATCCAAACTATTATCTATTTTTTGAACTAGTTGATCCTGAAATTGAAAAGCACTACAAATGAACTCTGAAAATGTTGAAAGTTGGCATGCTATCATCATTTCACCCAGATAGCATGTGTTAAAAAGTTGAGAGGGCTACGACAAAAACTGGATGCAGTTCGTGTACAAAACGGACAATCTCTCTCGAAGTAGCAGGGTTTCGAACGAGAACTCATCTCTTACAAAGGGATTTCATTTTTTTGAACTTATTTGAACTCCATACTTTTTGTGTGTTCAAAATGCACCATTCAAAGGCACATCACAAAATGGACAATCTCTCTCGAAGTAGAAGCGACCCCCACAATAAGAGACGACATTCTTCTTCTCTCATATATGGTGGACACTAGCTCACCTGATTTTTCAACCGTCGATGATGGTCGCTACTCCTACTTCCCCTAGTGCATAACCAATATCTAGCACAAGGAGAAGAAGGAGAAGCGACCCCCACAACAAAAGTGGTTCCGTGGCACGCCACGTGGTTCCGCTGCACGCCACATGGTTCCGCTGCACGCCACGTGGGACTAATGGTCTTTCATTTTTAAATGACTGTTTTAATCAAAAACAGATCTGTTACAAAAGGGATTTCATTTTTTGAACTTATTTGAACTGAAGACTTTTTGTATATATATGTGGTCGAAATGCATGATACCATGAAGTTAGAAAGGGCTAAACCATTCAAAAGTAGCAAATGAAGTTAGAAAGGGCTAAACCATTCAAATTTGGAAACTATAATGGCACAAACAGAAACTAGACATATATAAATTGGTCCAAGCAGTACATGATACTAGTCCAAACAATACATAATAATAGCTACCATAGATATATATACAAGTGTTCGACGTTGAGAACACTACTCGTCTGAATCGTCTGAATCAGAATGTCCACCTTCCTCGAGGTGACGCTGGCCATAGTTGACGACTCGAATCTTGCGGTACAACTCGTATGAAACGTATGCATCTTTTGCTGCATACTCAATGTTGATAGGATCAAGTGGGCCCTTCTCCCAAAGTTTGTGCTGAAACTTTGGGAAACTGGTCTTCATATCACCATATCCCTCGTCGATCAAGGCAACTGCCATATGAGCCATCGAAGTCCTGTCATGTCGAAGCCTGAATATCGTTTGGAGATCAACGAGGCAACCAGCTGGTATCTCAATAGCTAAGTTGTGCCTCATCTTCAGCTTGTCGTTCCTTATGTCAACGGAAGCAAAAGTGATGCCGCTGCGAAGGAAGTCCATGAGTTCTGGACAATCCTTGTCACTCCTGCAACAGAAACAAATTAAAATGGAACAACTGTTACATACTGCTGCAACAAGGAAACATGTTTCACTACAACTAAAGAGAAAATAATCTTTAGGATTCAAATAGAACATATGCAATGGAACCTAGAGAGATCACTATAGCTATCCAATGGAACCTAGAGAGATCACTAGCTATATGCAATTTTCATGACTATGACATATCATATTGCTATCCAATGGAACCTAGAGAGATCACTAGCTATATTCAATTTTCATAACCTTGGATCAAAGAACACCGCATAAAATTGTATCACTACAACTATGATTTCAATGGAACATATTGAACCAATCAGATTTTTCAGATTGTGGAACACTATTCCAATCAGATTGTGTTCCCTTCAACTAATCAAAATTGTTTCACTACAACTATTTAAAGCGAACCAACTATGATTCCAATGGAGCACATTAAACACTAGTTGATTCTAATACGATTTTTCAGATTATGGAACACTATTCCAATCAGATTGTGTTCCCCTTCAACTAATCAAAATTGTTTCACTACAACTATTTGAAGGGAACCAACTATGATTCCAATGGAACATATTAAACACTAGTTGATTTTAATACGATTTTTCAGATTATGGAACACTATTCCAATTAGATTGTGTTCCCCTTCAAATAATCAAAATTGTTTCACTACAACTATTTGAAGGGAACCAACTATGATTGAAACAAATAAACTTACAATGTCATTATCTTGGATTAAAGAAAGCCTCAAAACCTACCTCGCCCATTGGAAGATCAAGACATGGTGTGCGAAGCATAGTTGGATGACGGCAACACCGCGTTGATCGGCCGTGTACTCCAGATCAAGCCCCAAGAACTTCTCATGATCCACTGCGTTGTCAAACCATTTTTCCTTCAACTGTTGAAGAAAAAACGGCACCTCCCTGCTCAGGTTCGTGTACACGACATCGAGCATGGTCGTGCCATGTGCGAGCACCTTATGAAAGCTAGTTGGCATGGTGGAAGAAGAGAAGGGAAGAAGAGAGGAGAAGAACAGAGAGGGAGAGCGAGAGAGAAGAAGAAACAGAGAAATGGCGACTGTACGCTTCGGTTCGTGCTTTTCATCGCCCGAAACGACGCGGGATGCAAACCGTTTGGGTCTTTAGTCCCGGGTTGAGCCACCAACCGAGACTAAAGAGGTATACCAACGGTTGCCACCACTACGGCAGGCCACGTGTTAGTCCTTTAGTCCCGGGTTGAGCCACCAACCGGGACTAAAGGGGGATACGAACGGTTGCCACCACCACTGCCCGCCGCGTAGCCCTTTAGTCCCGGTTTGGGACACGAACCGGGACTAAAGGCTCCTTACGGGCCGGGACTAAAGCCTCAAGGGAGGCATTGAGAATTGGGGCGACGTGGCCGGGCCTTTAGTCCCGGCCCAGAGGCAGGCCGGGACTAAATGGTCCCGGCCAAAGACCCGTTTTTCACTAGTGTCATGAACATTTTGTAAACAAACTTCATGAATATTTTTAATACTTGTGAACATGTTTTGAAGACATGGCCATTGTTTTGGAAGCACGAACAATTTTTGAACCCGTGAACATTTATTATTTCCCAAACATTTTTAATATATTTTTTTGAATTCATGAACATGTTTTTCACAGTTCACAAATTTTAGAAGTCCCAATTATTTGAAAAAGGAAACTACCGAAAACCGAAAAAGGGAAATAGACACCAAAGGAAAAAGGTCAAACAAAGTAAAAAAAAAGGTCTTCACGCCCTGCACATCGGCCGACCCATGTGGGCGCATGGGGAAAAGAGGGGGTGGGTGCACGCTTCCCATTTTTTTGCTGCATAGTCTTTTTGTTTTGCAGAGAATTATGAGAGCTTTATTCCGAGAAGGCTACTGATCAGAAAACTGGGAGGTCTATCAATCCAGCTTTCAGTCATTTCTAACATATATACACGCATGCTGGACACATAGATGTGGAGGACCATTAGCTGATCTAGATAGACGACGAAGTATAGAAACATCAACATTATTACATAACTCTCAAAATTGATGCCACGACCGAACGTGAAGCAACAATAACTTCTTCCGGAAGCGCCATGGCTTCGACAATCGAAGGATCATCGACTCCAAGAAGTGTCTTGCTCCATGCCCATATAAAACAAACTAGGGGACCGAGGAACACCTCATGCCCCTACCTTCCCATCGTCTCGACGGGTCGCTGTGCCGGTATTGCACAGGTGATAAATCCCAACTCCAACGGCATCCAGGCATGCCTAGGGAGTACTTTAGCTTGCTGCAGCGGAATATCGAGGAGAGAAAGTGCTTTTCCAGTAAGACAAATCGAGTGTGTCGGATCAATTGGCTACCGACTTGCTCCCAGAGACAGGTAGGGCCCGTTGGAGCGAACGCCATGCGGGGTTTGCCCGACGGTGTTCGCCGGCGACGGTGGGAGGGGAGGAGGGATGGTGGCCGAAGGTTGCCAGTGGGTAGGGTTTCGTCCAGGGCGGCTTTTTTTATTGTTATATAGGAATGCAAAATGGAAGTGTGTTTTATTGCAAAATAATGAGAGTCACACGGCCCAGTAAAAAGCCCAGATAACTCCACGCGCCCGTCCTTCCCGTTCCAATTCCGCAGCATCCGAACCAAACCCTCACCGTCTCGCCGCCACCCACTCGCCGGCGCGGATTGGAGCACCCAACGCCGGCGCTCTCGCCGCTGCTCTCGTTGCCGTTCGCGCGCCACGCATCAGCTGGTAGGTCCTCTCTTCCTCCATTCTCCACTCACTGCTAGCAGGACGTATCTCTCTGACGTCTCCTGCGCCCTGATCTACAGATTAGCCGCTCGTTGCCTCCCCGGAGATGGCGGCGGGATCTATGGAGACTGCCCTCATGAGCGATCCGACGGCCAAGCTCCCCGACGACCTCCTGGTGGAGATCATGTCGCGCGTGCCGTACAAGTCCACCCGCTGCTGCAAGTGCGTCTCCACGCGCTGGCGGGACCTCATCTCCCACCCCGACCACCGTGACAAGCTTCCCCGGTCGACCCTCGCCGGCTTCTTCTACAAGACCTACGACATGGACAGCCGTCCATTTGGATCTCATGGTTACAGCAGCGTCTCAGGGAACTGGTGTCCTATTGACGCCTCCCTCTCATTCCTGCCCAAATGCAAGGAGCTCGACTTGTTGGACTGCTGCAACGGCCTTCTCCTCTGTCGATGTTCGAAGCCTTATCCTGAGACGCCAGATTACGTGGTGTGCAATCCTGCCACTGAGAATTGGGTAACTGTCCCTGCCAACGAATGGTCCGAGTTCTCGTATGCTCGCCTGGGATTCGACCCTGCCGTCTCCTCACATTTCCATGTGTTCGAGTTGGTACCTGGCGTGGCTTTCAATGCGAATTTGAAGTATGATTATAACATCGAAGAGGTGGGGATCTACTCCTCCAAAGCTGGAGGCTGGACACATCAAATTGAATGGGACCATCCAACTGAAATACGCAACTTTTCAGGTGGCTCATTTCTCAGGGGCGTGTTGTATTTATGTTCCTATGATAATTTGGTTGCAGTCATCGACGTCGAGGGAAACTACCGTTTCATTCCTCCTCCTACTTTTCATGATGCTCGTTGTGGTCCTTATGTTTATGTATCACGAGGACAATTGTTTCTCGCAAATTATGGCGCTGCTGAAGCATCAATCTGGGTACTTGAAGATTCTAGTAGTGAACGGTATTGGACCTTGAAGTACAATGTGAGCTACTTGCAACTGTTCGGTTCAAGCTCTAAGGAATATTACGGTGTTATCTCAGCCCACCCAGAAGACGATGTGATATTCATAACGGTACAGTCTACATTATCGGGGCACCGATTACAGATGAAATTATTTTCATACAAAATTGATTCTAAGGAGCTGCGTTTCATATGTGATCTTGGATGGACTTCGAGGCGCCCTTATCTTCCATATGTTCCTTTGTTCTCAGAGTCATTGGCAGATGGGCACTAAATGTCTTGTGTATTAGAGCCTCACGGTTGTCCGCCTTTCTGATGATGATTGTGGAGTTTGATCTCGATTCTTGAATATGAGCAACAGTAATCTGGGTAAGTTCTGAGAAGCTGTTGCTGCTTGAGTGAAGTCATGGACTGACTTTATGCTGCTAGCTCTTCAGTCAATTTAGTACTCTGCCTGTGTTTTTGTAGTTCTGTACTTAATCATGGATATGTGACCGTCTTGTTGAAACTAGTATGAATATTTTAAGATCTGGAGTCTGGTCTCTGTTATCTCTCTGTTTGTGAATAATTTGACGGTATACCAGCATGTGTTTCCGACAGTACATGAATGGTTATAATATTCAGGTTCTTAATCTTATATAGCCTGTAACTTATCTTGCTGTTTGGGTTGGACCTGGAATGGCCAAGACTGCTGTAGCATTTCTCAGTTCCTTTTGCCATACCATGTCTGTGTTATATTTTCGTGTCTGCTGAAACTGGGATATGGTAATGTAATACTCCCTCCGTAACATAATATAAGACCTTTTTTGTCAGTCTTGTATTAAGTTACGGAGGGAGTAGTAATTTAACACGGTCTATTGTCAAGGCTTTCTAATGTATGAACCTCCGTAACATCATATTTTATTTATTTAATATTATAGATGTCGATATTTTTGGCTCTAAACTTGGACAATATTATAGAATTTTCTCCTTTCAAAAAAAAACAATACACCTTATACTTTGGAACCGATGGATTATTTCGTTTGGCGAGTTGGAGAAATGATGGAGTGTGTTTTATTTTAATTTATAACGCAGTGTTTTTGGTGACATTTTGCGGTGTGATTGTAGGTTATCTGATGATGAACTCATACTTTTGTGAAAAAAATTCCACATTGATGGCTGCATGCACTATATTTTTGTTACCGAGTCACATGTTTGGCTTCCTTTTTTTAGGTGCCAGAGGGTGCATGCGATTGATATGTTTTTATATGCCAGTTCTTATCGATTGATTTATAAAAACTGTTGAGTCGGTCCATATATAAACTAAATCTAAAATTGAGCACCTCAATCCAAATGGGAGAGCTTCAAAATTAAAGAGTGCAGTGAGTTAAAAAAAGAACGAGAATGTTCATGAAGAAATAGTTGACCTAGTCAAAATCGAGTGGTCAGATTTTAAATTGAACACCTCAGTTGATTGAGAGGCCTCTAAACTTAGGAGGCATATCACATAGAGAGATGAGTGAGCCGCTTTCATCTCCTTGAGAAATTGTTGATCTGGTCAAAATCGGGTGTCCTAATTTTAATTGGAAACTTCAATTGAATGTGGGCTTTTCAAATTAGGGAGCTTGGTGTTATAGAGGATTATGTTGTCCTCAAGAGTGAGATGAGACAATTTGGGTCGCCGAGACCTCTACAATAGCACCACCTACACATCATGGACTCCAAGTTGGAGCCGTATTGCCTCCCTTTTGACATCTAGGCCAAGATGAAGAAGATTGGTCGCCCTTAGACCATAAGGTTTGATGATGTGGCTGCGAAGACCGACAATCTACCATGATCGCTGCTACCATAGCTTGTCCACGAACCGTGCCGATGAGGAGCTCCAGCCCCATGAGCGAATTATAGGTCTCCTTGCCTCCCCTGCTCCTAAAAGGCAGCCCACTTTCAAACAATCCTACGAGGTTATTGAGGGAGACACCAATGTTGACCCCTCATGTAGGAACGGGTTGAATATCACCGCCGCCAGCCACTGCACGGAGCTAGTGATATGATATCTCTACTATTAAAGCAGGATCGAACGTCGTGATGGTTCGACCAGAGCGATGGTTCAACCTTCCCTTTTATCGTTAGCTCCTCTCACCCACGTCCTCGCAACGTTTTTTTTAATCCTTCAATCCCTCCAAAACCCAGCCTCCTTCACCCAAAAAAATCCATACGAAAAAACCGACACGTTCTTTGCCCCTCCACGACCTCTGCCTTTCGTCTCGATCACCTGCATCTGGTGGCGCACACCCACGATCTCCGATCCATTCCTCCTCTGCACAACCACCCTCTTCCCTCTCCCCCACCTAGAGCTCCTCCCTCTCCCGCACAGGCGCCGCCTCCACTCACCTTTTTCCTTACAGCGGGGAGGCCGCCAGATCCGCCACGGCCATATCTCGTCGAGATGGGCCACACCAGGAGAGGTCGATCGAGGTGTGGGCACCGATGTCTGGTGGCCCAGGCCTGGCGTCACAGCCGGCGGTGTGATTCGATGGTGGAGGAGGCCTTGGCCATGGCCGGGGCATATGCTTGATCTCACGTCTCCACTAGCCACCACCGCCGCTCAATTCCATGCCTGCCTCCATCGGCCGCTGCTGTTTGAACCCACGACTGCGAGACTGGGAGACGATTCTGACGGGTGTATGGGCCATCATCCTCCAGACAGCGTCATGGAAGGTACTGGATGCAGCGGCGAGACCATGGTCGGTGATGAGCTCCTCTCTCTCTCTCTCTATCTCCTTTGCCGTGAGCGGAAGATGTGTTTTTCCACCAGGCTTTACCAAAGAGAAAACGATTGAGGACATCGTTGCCATCCGTTGCACGCGGCCACCACGCTGGCGAAGCTTCCGCGCTACCTGCATAAACTGATTGATGTAAGCATACTTCCTGTCCTGATGCCTAATTTTGTGTCTCGGTGTTGAGTTCTCCTTGGTTTGTATTCGTGATGCTCAATTTTTTGCTCTCAGTGTTTAAATCTTCTTGTGTGTTTGGAATTGCAGGCCTTATTCCCGGATTAGGTCTCGTGACCTCAAACCTGGAGACATGCAAGATCAATGAGGTAGAGGTCGTTCAATTTGTTTAGTGATCTATTCTTCACCTCAGAGTTGGATCCTTTTGTCATGTGCGTCTTCCTCTTGCAGATGTGATCGTTAGTAGTAACTAAGTTGGATTGTTGTTTCATGAAGTTGACCAAGTTGGTGCTCATGTCGTCATGGTATGCCAGCTATTTGCATCATGTGCTTGCTCTCAACACAAGGACTCCAAAAAAATCCAAAGAGAAGTAGAGAAACAATGAAGGTATGTATAAACCGAGCATGTAGGGCCAGCCTGCAAGTTGCCTGTGTTATTCAGGTTGCTCTTAATGTCCACGGTGAGAATAGATATCCTAAATGCTATGCTTTTGAGTTCTAATTACAACTATGAATATTTCGCGGGAACAGATCTCGATCTGCCGTCAAGAGCCATGGGTTGGTCACACAAGGCTCTGCATCGTCCTCGCGGTGACAGCGGTCCTGGTTGCAGACGGCGCGGCTCTGGTTGTGGATGGTGCGGCCCTTCCCACTCCCACTCTCTCTTTTGCACGATGACCTATTTGTCACTGTCCGACGCTCTTCTCCGCCACTTGCGGGCAGGAACTAGAGCTTCCATTGTTGCGTGTGCGGGCTGGAAGCACGGGACAGACGTGTAGGCGGATGGTTATGGAGAATGACCTGTTCTAGCGCCGCCCTCTACCTTCGACATCCCCATCTTCAAGCCCCACCCTGAGCTCGACCCTCCGCATACATCTCCCTTTTGTTCAAGCTCTGTTCTATAGCTAAAAGGTATCGAGCGTGACATCTATCTCCCTCCCAACCCTTCTTCGCTTTCTTTGTCTTCCAGAGAATGTGCAAAAATTTAATGCTATTGTGGAGAGTGTACTGCTGCACCAAAGTTTTGAGTTATTGTGCAGAATTTTAAGCTAATGTGTAGAATAATTTTTAGAGAATGTTTTATCATGGATGTGTACAGATTGTGGATTGTGAACAAGCCCATGTAAAAGAAGACCTAGAGGTTTATTCTAACACCGACGACCACGTGAGTGTCGTGTCCATGGATGTGGACATGAACGCTTACTGCAAGGGATGCGGAGCATGAGTACGTCGTTAGAGCTTGCTGGTATTTTTCTTAAGAATTCTTTGGATGCAAATGATATGGTGAGGAAATAAAAATTTAGACAATGTAGGTTTAAATGATATGAGCAACCACAACCCAGAATCACCCAATCACACCCTGAGCAGCCGCCATAATGCGGCGACATCCGTCGCCCATGCCGCTGCAGCCAGAGTCCAGGCGATGCCGCATCCCCAAGTTGTGTACTACCTTAGGTTGGAAGCCCTGGCGCTGTCGCCTGGACTCAACCTCCTTCCATATGGCTTGCCTCCTGTTCCCAAATCTAACAGAGCAGGGGCCGATGAGGGACGGGTCCCGAGATCGAAGATAGAGCGGCGGCCGACGAGGGACGGGTCCCGAGATCAGAGATAGAGCGGCGACCGATGAGGAACGGGCCTCGAGATCGGAGACAGGGCGACGACCGACTTGGTGGTGCGGCTGCGGACGAAGGAGGTGAGTAGAAGCCATGGAAGCCTGAAAGTAATTGCAATTCACTCGATTTATATCTCTGTCCTTCTATTCCTCACTGGGTTTTGATCTCTCAATCTTTTTCTGATTCTAGCTGGTGTTGTTGCGGAAGGAAGACGACTATCGGTGGGAGCGACAACTGAGGGCGCGATCGTGGGTGGCCTGAGGTCGTGGGGCGGTGGTGCCTCTCACGCCCACTGAAGCCCTCCTATCAGCTCGATCATTCTGCTCTCCCCACTCTTCTCATTTTCCGTGTACACAGTGAAAGAGATACACCCATTTACCTGCTGCTTATTTGTGGCTGCAATTCCCAGGGCAGCATCCCGTTTGTCGCCTATAGCCCGCTGCACCAGTGGACAAGGTTTCTGGTGATGTCGAAGTTGTAACCCAGGTGCAGTAGGTTAATGACAAGTAGTGCATCTCCAGAGAAAATGCAAGTTTAGATATTCAGAGAACGTGCAACCTCATAGATGGATCAGAAACCTGTTTCTTGGTGCAATTCCATATAGTGATGACGACGAGATGTAGTGATACTAATTGCATATATAATGGACAATACTTATGTGCAGTTTTCAGATAAAGATGATACTGAAACAAGATGTTGTGAGCACCATATCGTCTTAGGCACATCTCCTCTGAACAACATCTTACATAGCTCTACTCCATTGCAGGTTTGCTATGTTGGAGAAAAATCACGCTGCCAAGAATGGGATTTGGGGGCCCCATGCTGAATACTATCAATCAATGCAGTTTGCTACCTGTGTAAACGGTTTGGATCGATTTGTCTGATCTTTGTCAAGGTCCTATTGTTATTTTTTGGTTGAGATTTATCTGATCTCTGTAGTTTGTTAGCTAAGCTCTACAAGATTATCTGAAATATCTTTAATGATGTTAAAGCGAGACGACATACTTGACGATAATGTTACAGAAATGACATAAGGAAAGAGTGCAGCTGGAGGAGAAATAAGCGGGGGCAAAGATGCCGTTTTGTCTTCCTCCAAAAAAAGTGTGATAAAGGACTCATAAGAATGCAAGGAAATAAGTGGATGATATTTGTTAATCACCACAATCCATAAAAAGTGTCGTGTTTGAAAAGAACATGATGTCGTGTTGTTGGATAAACATAAAAAAATCATACAATTATTTGTGTCAACGCACAAGAAGTCAATTAGGTAAGAAGTAGAAGACAACAACGAAGTTCGAGCGAAGGAGCGGATTGAGATACAAGACGAAGCAGGGAGAGCAACATTTATCCGGTGAGGGGAAATAAAATGATCTTAAAATAATACATTAACAAAGTACACCTAAAACGATATTATTATGTTCTTCCGTAACAACGTACGGGCATTCAACTAGTTGTAAATAGAAGGTCTAACATGATATATTGTGAACGGAAATGCGTGGTAGCTCCTGGGGGTCCCAACCCCTCGTTATCCTATCCGTCTGGATGCGCTGAGATTCGTGTGATGCTGTGTCTAAAAGTGTGTTTGGTTTCAGGATAAGGTGAAATCAGATGGGTTGGTTCCATCCTAGCAGCCGTTTTTGTGTTTAGTTGGGTTAGAAACCGGAATTGGGTCATACGCATGCAGGGAATATTCACTTCAGATGCTTCACCAAGCGATTCCGCCGATTTGAAGTAATTGACTTGTTATTCGTCCATGAAAGCAAAGAAATAACGAAGCAATTCTCACCGCGCTCACCCCCGCACGCGAACAAAAGTTTTTATGGTTATTTTTTTTGTTTTCGTGATTATTTTTTTCGTGGTTATTTTTTCATTTTCGTGATTACCTTCGTAAATATTTGGTATGTACTCATGATCATATATTTTTGTTTGCATGTGTTGAAAATAGAAAAAAAGTGTTGCTGAAAATTTAAATTATAGGCTTGTCAAATGCAAAGAACTCTATTTGTTCAGAGATGTAATTTCATCATTTATATCGAAGAGGTGAGTGGCATTAGATTCTTCTCATTTCATCTCTTCAATTAAACATCGGGACGGAACCAACTCATGCCATTTTTTATCATCAACTGAACATAAGGATGGAACCAACCCATGACTTTATGATAGAATCATGACATTCCATGACTTTCGGTCCTCAAACCAAACACATCCTAACTGCAGATCATTTGCAGGAGCAGCATGCTTATCTTAGTTATCTAGGTCGCTGCTTGGGATAGATTTGTCATGTCATGTGATGTGGACCCCCCATCAGCCAAGTCAAACAACCGGATGTTTTTCTCTCTCTTTACTGAACATTGCACACTCTCTCTCTCTCTTAACGTGCATGCAGCATGTGAAAGCACCTCTTAAAAACTCCTCAAAAAGCTTTGCATGGTCCAGCTCTCTCTCTCTCTCTTGCATTTGACTTCTGACAACTTTTGCATGCTGCATACTGTCTCTCCTCGTGTCGCTGTTCCCTCTTTGTGACCGAATGAGCAGAGCAGTGTCTCATTTTCATTTTCAAATATTTTACTACTGCCTTGTTTACTGTTGATATAGGCCTGCAAATCCATTAGGCCTGAAAATCCCGGACTTCGGCGGTGGCGGCGGGGTCTCCTCTCCCTTCGTTCGGAGGTTGCTGGCGCAGACGGGTGACCTCGAGCGATGACGGCGTGCTGACAAGGCGCTTCGACACGGCAGCGAGTTGCGGGTGAGGTGCGCGGCTATGCTGGTCCATGTTGGCTGCCTGGTGGGTTGCTTGTTCTGTGGGCCTGTGGCAGCCTGACTGCTCGATGTGGATAGGCCATATCCAGCACCGGTGTTGCGGGTAGCACTGGACATTGTTGGTCCTTCTATTCTTTGAGTCCCAAAAATATCGATCTACTCTATGCCGGCTTCCTCGATTTGGATGCAGACGAGTTCCGGTCTTTCTTTTTAAGAACTATTGACGGTGTCACTGGATATGTAGATCACTACAAGAAATATGTTAATCCATGATGGTCACTGTCCGTCAGGGATCATCCAAAAACTGTCATCCATGCCCATGCATGACGGATTTGAATCCGTCACGTATATCGCGTTATAATCGATTGGAATTGATCTGGTCGGGCGCACCCTTATCATCGACCAGAGAGGGTTCATAAGGATATGGCATGAAGCTTCCATGTCTTGCTGGTGCCGTGTGATATGTCTAAATATAGAATTTCATGGTATTGATACTGGTAAAGAAAGTCATGGCGGTTGCAATAGGAGGCTTGTAGTGGCGGAGAGTAGTTTGGTTGCAATGAAGACTGGCGGCACATGTATTTCCTGTGTGCCGGGTGTTGAGGACTTGCAACAACGGCTTTGGCGGGAGGGAGCGGCAACACAGATGGACAATATTTTTGGCGGTGCTTCTTGAGTACCGAGTCATGATTTCCAGGGTGAAAACCTAAGATCTGGCCTTCATTGTTTGGACCTGGCAATGGCCGTGCTGAAGGCATTGTTTTGGGATCTCAGTCTTTCTCCAGGGTGAATACTCAAGATCCTTGATCGACCGACAACAATGCTTATACATTATTTCATTCTTGAAGGTGTCACTTCTGGTGATCCTCTTTTGCTGGTCTATGTGTTGTATTTGTTGATAGTTAGAGTGTTGTTGTAGCGAGTCTTTCATCACTACAACGGGGTCTTACTTTTTTTGTTTCTCTCTGTTTTTCGAAATGGGAGTTATCCTGTATTCATTAGGAAGAAAAGAGGTGCTCGGTTAATTAGGAAAAACCAAGCGAAAACCAGATTGCCCAGTTCATTATGGAAACCGGGCAAAAACCATTACATCCACTGAGTGACTCACATAAAAAAGCTCATGCACATCACTTCAAAGAGGGTCTTGGCGAGACAGCACCAGGCGTCATCGTCATCACTCCTCCCCTAGAGGCGTCATCGCTATCTCTACACTGTGAGCAAATGACTCCGACTTCGTCGTAGGGGATCGTCAACCCAACCCACATTGTAGAGGATACATGAGGCCGCATGAAGACCTATGCCAAAATATCAACCACCTGCGGCCAGACAACGCAACTCCGACTCTGACGGAGAACTCTATAGGACAAAACCAGGCACAGTTGGCGCCACGGGAGATCGCCGAATGGGATACCTGCAGTTAGTCGTCGTATACCGCAGGGTCCCACCACCGCAGCTTCGGCTCTATAGCAACAAAAAAACCGAGGAAAAACCGTATATAGGACGAAGAAGAGCTGACTATTGCAACCATTGCCACGTCGCCAACATTGCTTCCACCATCATCGTTGCCACAGAAGTTTGGACGCCACATCCGCCGCCAACCACCATCCACCGGTCACGCTCGCCGGCGCCAATCTTGACGAAGCCCCCAAGAGGGAATACGACACCAGGGCATCGTCATCGTTCGATCACAAATCAAGTTTCCCCCCGAAGAGGCCAAAATGGCCAGATCCGTGTAGGAGGGGTGGGAGAACAAACAACGACCTCTTCATGAAGGTCAACGACGGCCACAGCCGCCGCCATCGCTGGTCACGACATGAGGTCAAGACATGGTTTTCATCAAGCTCCACACCACCTCAGCCACACATCACCACCATCGAAGCTGCCCATCAACGAAGAAGCACCAATATCCACCACAACCAACCGTATCTCGCAGAGACCACCGACGGTCGGAAACCAGATCCGCCTCACACGCTGCTCGAGCGCACTTGCTCGTTGCCATGGGCCTCCAATCCGCGCACCCCCAGGGACGTCGACGCGATGTCGGACCGCGCAGACACCCATCGACCGCGCCCCTCGCGGCCGAAGCCGCCGCTCGAGCGCCGTACAGATCGCTCAAGCCCCTCCACCATGAGCTGCGCCAGGCTAGTAACGTCGCCTGAGCACAAGCACCACAACAGTCCTCCACCACGCCACAACAGGCAGCCACGAGGGCGTAGATCCTCGTTGCCAATACCTCCAGCGCTCCCCGACACGAACCAGCACCCCGCCGCCCCGAGCACCACTCAGCACCGTCGCGCCTAGCCCCTCATCCGCCACCTCGCCTGCATTGTCTCGCACCATGAGAAGCCCTTGTAGAACTGCCGCCGCCCGCGCACGCTTGCACCCAGGCAACCCCTAGCCAACACATAGATCAGAAGCTCACACACGTAACAACTGCGCAGGCCGCCCCCACTGCATCGCTGTCACTTGCCACCACCCCATCGAAGATGACCAACGGCCTCACTGGCCCCTTGACACAACCGTGCGCCCGAACCGCCCCTTGCCGCCGATAGCCACAGACCGAGACCCATATCCGCCATGAGCACCTACACCACATCCACCCTGGGAAGTGCACCTCCGTCGTGCACCAGCCTCCCCCACGGTCGCGCGCCCACCACCTCATCAGATCCGGGCGCGAGGGCCCCGGATCCGCCGCGTGCCGGAGAAGAGGACCTTCCGACCATCGACGCCGCCTGCAGGACGAACCACGCGCCGACTCCCGCACAAAACATCCATGGGTCCGCCCGTGCCCTGGAGAAAGCCCCGCCGCCGCCGTTGCCACACAACCTTCGACTGGCGACGCAGGCCCGCGTTGGCGAGGGGGAGGATGGCGGGGAAGCGGCTGTCGGTGACTGCTAGTGTCGATGCCCGTGTCGCCGTGGGGAGCGACGCGGGGGCTGGGTGGTTTTCCGATTCTCTCTCTTTTATTTTGTTCTTGGTTATGTGCATCTTTGATGTCTTTCGTTGTCTTACTGGTGTAGACGCTCGATGTAATTGATGTTCTCGTGATATTAATAATATTTCCTTTATAAAAAAAACAAGTTTTTCATTGAGCGGTGTTTTT
Organism: Hordeum vulgare subsp. vulgare; assembly: GCF_904849725.1. Classification (NCBI taxonomy): domain Eukaryota; kingdom Viridiplantae; phylum Streptophyta; class Magnoliopsida; order Poales; family Poaceae; genus Hordeum; species Hordeum vulgare. The sequence goes on along the minus strand of NC_058520.1, from coordinate 583,920,059 downwards.
TTCTTGGACTTCATGTCAAAAACAAAAAGGTGTTTGGACTCACACACAAGGCCCAGGTGTTACCATGCAGTAAGCCTTCTGGTTCAAAGCAAAAAAAAAAAAAGGCCCAGGTGTTCAAAGCAGGTTTGGTTTTAAATCCCTAACTTGTCCTCCTCCGCCCGGATCTGCAGATTCGCCGCTCGTTGCCTCCCTGAGATTGCGACGGGATCCACGGCGACGGCCCTCATGCGCGATCCGACGATCAAGGTCCCCGACGAGCTCCTGGTCGAGGCCATCTCCCGGTTGCCGGGATCCACGGGGCCGGTCTTCATCAGCGATCCGACGGCCAAGCTCCCAGATGACCTCCTGGTGGAGGTGATCTCCCGCGTACCGTACAAGTCCACCTGCTGCTGCAAGTGCGTCTCCACGCGCTGGCGGGACCTCATCTCCCACCCTGACCACCGGGAGAAGCTTCCCCAGTCGACCCTGGCCGGCTTCTTCCACCATCGAGATCGTTCTTCTCCTGGTTACCTAAGCGTCTCAGGGAACTGGTGCCCTCATGACGCCTCCCTCTCGTTCCTGCCCAAATACCAGAGACTCCAAATCTTGGATTGCTGCAACGGCCTCCTCCTCTGCCGAGGCTGGAAGTCGTCTGACCTCAAGATGCTGGATTACGTGGTGTGCAATCCCGCCACCAAGAAATGGGTAACTGTGCCTGCCACCAAGTGGTGCTGGAATATGAGCAGCGCTTTCCTGGGATTCGACCCGGCCGTCTCCTCACATTTCTATGTGTTCGAGTTGGTAGCTGCTATTGCTTGGAATCCGAGTAAGAGGGATGATTCTTGCATTGAAGTGGTGGGAATCTACTCTTCCAAAGTTGGAGTCTGGACACATCCAGTTGCTTGGGACGATCCATTTGGGATACTCTACTTATCAGGTGATGGCGTGTTCTTGAGCGGAGTATTGTATTTATGCTATGATAATAATTCAGTTGCAGCTGTCGACCTGCAGGGAAATTGTAGGATCATTCCTATTCCCACTTCACATGATGCTTCTAGCGGTCCTAATGTCTATGTATCACGTGGACAATTGTATCTCACAATTCAGAGTGCTTCTGAACTGTCTTTCTGGGTTCTTGAAGATTCTAGTACTGAAAATTGTTGGACCCTGAAGCTCAATATCAGCCACCTGCGACTCTTTGGAATAGGCTATTCAAGCTCTGAGCAATTTTATGGCGTTATCTCAGCCCACCCAGAACACAATATGATATTCATAACCAAAGGATTCAGATTCTGCTACCAACCGACGAAATTATTTTCATACGAATTGGATTCTGGGGAGCTGCGTTTCATATGTGATCTTTCATGGAATTACAGCTTGCCTTATCTTTCCTATGTTCCTTTGTTCTCGGAGTCATTAGCAGACGGAAACTAAATGCATTTTTTCATTGGAAGTTCACGGTTTCCCACCTTTTTGAGGATACTAGAGTTACATTAATTGTACAAGCAAAGAAGCATGTGATTTGGGTAGACCTTATGAAGTTGTGATAAGCGGTTGGTGCTTGAGTGCACTCCTGTACCAGACTTTATGATGCTAGCTATTCAGTGAACTTAGTACTCCGTTTGTGTTCGAGTGGTCATATATAGCAGCCATGCAGGTGTAACACCCGGAAATTGCTTTTGGCTCCCGAGCTCCATGAAGGCTTTTAAATTTGAAACTCAAATTTTATGAAAATTCATATGTTTATATTTCAAAAAATTCTGAAAAAAGGGATAAGTGAAGGCGTAACACACATATGTGTAAATTTTCAGAAAAAAATACATTGAAATGAGGGCTGTGCAAAAAAGACAAATCTGAGGCTTTTTTACACATGACACTATTCATCGTTTCAGGCCATGAATTTGTCTTTTTTATGCAGATCGTATTTCAAGGTATTTTATCCTAAATTTTTGCACACATACACATAACATCCTTCTTTACTTCCATATTTTTTTTCAGATTTTTTTAAAACCGAAAATTTGAATTTTGAATTATTCAAAAATTTCGGCCTCCATGGAGACCGAGCTCCAAACGTCCGCACTCGTGTAACACCCTACTATTTTACTATGGATATTTACCACTTTTGTTGGAACTATTATGAACATTTTGATATCTACGTTCTTGTGTCTGCTTGTTTCTTTGTTTGTGAATGCATTCGTCTGCATGAACTTCTGTTATGAATGGTTGTTTTCTTATTCTTAACCTCTAGCTCTAATTGACCCAGAACTTAAGATTTTACAACTGTTAGAGTTGTGTCGAATATTGTGTACAAGGTAGGTTACAGTTGGACTTGTAGTTGTATTGTGTTTAGACAGGATATGAAGTCGTGTTCTAATAGGACACTTGTATCCTAGGCCTCTTATATATAGCGGGGCTAGACACACGATGTAACTTATGTCAACATAATAGCACAGACGTGCAGGGGAACCGGCGGCGTGTGCCGGTGCCTAGGGCGGCTAGGGTGCTGTATTGTGACGGTGTCATGGGAGAAACGCCCGTAGTCATGCCCCGGAGATGTAGCCATATCGGTGAACCTCGTTAACAAATCTCGGTGTCGTGCTCGTGTGATTGTTTGGCCCTCGGTGGATCGATGGATTGCCTCGGATTATTCTAACAAGTGGTATCAGAGCTAGGTTATGAGGCGATTTCTGTTGATCCAGAGGTAAAGATATCGTAGAAGAATCAGTCGTTGTCGAGATTGAAAGAGACGGCATGGCGTCACTATCGCGTGGAACGACGTCGAGTCAAAATATACTCGGAGTCGGCGAGATGAGCACGTGGCCTGCGGCAACGCAGCTGGCAATCGGGGGACGCGGTCATGCAGTCCAAGCAGGCGTGCATCTGGGAGGGCGAGCAGCGTCGTACATACGATTCAACGAGACTTGTGCGATTCAGCGATATCATCTGGATACAATCATAAGCAGGGAGCCGAAACCAATACGGCTCGTGGGCAAGCCTAGGGCATGGTGGCTGGTCGTGTGCTTCCTTGATGGGCTAGCCCCTTGTGTAACCGTGAGGTGGAGGTGTGATGCTACTAGTGCGTGGCTGGCTCAAGGCCTACGGTGGCGAGGCGTTGGATCGGTGAAGATGGGCAAGGCTGGCCAGGCGTACAACTTACATGAGATTTGTTTGTTAAAAAAAAGTGCCAAGGCCATGTGTGTGATCGATTTGTTGAGAAGGCTTGAAACACGTGAATAGGCGGCAGAGGCACGCAGACAAGCACGTAATGAGGATCATGCAAACACATGGCGTCTAAGACATGCACGAATGTGTAAGTGGGTGTGATGCAAGGTGAAGCACGATTGCAGTGGGATGATTCGGCTGGGTTGGACTAGACAGTCTGATGGGTCAAAGCGAGTCGGTTGATACAAAAGATGGTGGTGGGATCGGCGACGACGACATAGGAGCGTGATGCTGGTGGTGACCGACTTCTGGGCGTGGAAACATGCGACACGGGTTCTAGGGCTTGTGTGGCTCCGACAATACTATGGCGCGGGGTTGATTCAAGACGGTGCACATGTGAGCTTGAAGTCGACGTGGCGCAAGGGGTGTACTGATTATCTACCATGGAGTCATGTTGAAGGTGGAGCTGGAGTCTGAAGGACTTCACTCGGGGAAAAGCGAGTGACACGTGGTTCGGACTGGAGCTCGGTGGTCTGATGGAAACGTGATACTCGTCATCGGTCGGTGATGATCGGTGGTACTCTACAGTGGGTGTTGAGTGGTGTGGGTTCGCGACCCTTGAGACTCGACAGGGCCAGCGGAGGCTCGACGCAGTAATAGCGACGAGGCGTGTGGTATGCACGGGACATGGAGACGGGCCGGGGCTCTGGTGGTCATACATGTGGTGAGACAACTGCGAATGTGACTCGGGATGACTACAAGCAATGGTGAAATTCCTTCAAGTTTCAGACGGGTGGTCAAGGAAGAGTGGTGATGTTGAGTTCAAGTAACTCTTATGTGCGACACCCAGTATGAATTGTTCACTTTCACACATGTCAGTGATCGATGTGCGATGCTGTTAGATACTTTGGAAGTTGGGAGCGCAACTAGAGTAATGTGGAGCTTAATTTCGTTCGAGCATTGACTATGGTCAGGAAAAGAAGGAACTTCAAGTTGCAGGTGGAGTCACATGGAGTCTTTGGAGTAGCAGCGGTGCTCGTGGGATAAGCTTAAGTCCAATGTACATGGAAGTTTGACGCATGGACGAATTCAAGGTGGTGGAGAATATTCGCCAAGGTGGAGTTTATTAGAGTTGTGTCGAATATTGTGTACAAGGTAGGTTATAGTTGGACTTGTAGTAGTATTGTGTTTAGACAGGATATGGAGTCGTGTCCTAATAAACACTTGTATCCTAGGCCTCTCATATATAGCGGGGCTAGACACATGAGGTAACCTATACCAACATAATAGCACAGACGTACAGGGGAACCGGCGGCGTGTGCCGGTGCCCAGGACGGCTAGGGTGCGGTATTGTGACGGTGTCATGGGAGGAGCGCCCGTAGTCATGCCATGGGGACGTAGCTATATCGGTGAACCTCGTTAACAAATCTCGATGTCGTGCTTGTGTGATTGTTTGGCCCTCGATGGATCGACAGATTGCCTCGGATTATTCTAACAGCAGCCTTGTTTTCCGACAGTACATGCATGCTTATATTCTTGTTCTCAATCTCTAGGTCTAGCATAGAACGTATCTTACTGTTTGGATGGACCTGGAATGTAAGACTGTTGTTGTATATTCTCTTTGGACTACATGCCGTGGAGATTCAGGTCTCTTTGTCATTCTGTTTCTGTGATGTATTTTCATGTCTGCTAAAACTTTGATATGGTATTTTTTCTTTTTTGAAACGGAAGATATGGTAATGTTGATAGAACTGCTGTTTCAACTTAATGCGAACCAAGTGATCTTTTGCCATTCTGGTTTGATAGTCGGTGGCTTCAGAGCGTGGTTCTCCAGCTGCAGTTTTGAAATATAAGATGTGTGTCAGTTCAGTTAGAGTAACTGCATCGTGTTGTCGCTGGGAATCTGTGATCTACATAGAATTCAGATTTATCAGCATGGAAACTTCTTGCTGTTTGCCAAGTGGCACCTATCTGGAGAAACTTCTGACTGTCAATTTCTTCTTCACACTTAAATCAGTTTTGCGGGATACTTAAATCAGTTCTAGACAAAGATGGCCAAGATGCCTGTTATCTTCGTGTCGATTTGATTAATTCGTGAGCACAAATTACTCCGGTAGTACAAAAGACTAGGAACAGAATCATGCTTTGACATGCTTTGCTCCATACGTCTTCTTTTATTTATGAAACACCACCAATGTCTGAACTAGAAAAGTTGGGGCACCTCACTGGCCGTACAAACTAGCCAAATTGCACGGCCACCGGACGGCCGGAAGATCCACATGCAGTTGTGCATGCTTACTACAAGGGAAGGGACGTTAATTACAAATCCCAGTTATTTGTTCATTTATTTATTAGATCGTTGATCATCGGACTGACTTGTTTGATTGCTAATCTACTGCATGTCCATCATAACAAGGATAATGCACCTATTCTTTGGAAGAAGTTAAAGAGAACTCCGAATAAAAAGTGTGTGCTGCATGGAGTAAATGATTGGATACTGAAAATCTCCATCATTGAATTATTATGTGGAAAATTATGCATAATCTGGAAAGGGACTTCAGGCAACTGTTAATATTGACCATCACTTGTGTATGGGGGAATATGAGAGTCACTCCGAGGACAAAGAAATTTGTTTTCATTTGCCGGAAAATTGATGTGTTTTGGTATTCAAAATTACGCCCTCAAACTCCGTTCAGGAGGAAAATTATTGTCGGTGGAAATATTATCCGGAAAATTACATGTAAGCTGGAAAGGGATTTCAAAGAAGCATTATTATTGAGCATCACTTGTTTGTGGACGAAGATAAGAGTCACTCCGAAGACAAGGAAAATTGCTCTTCATTTGTCGGTATGCCTCACGATACTCTATCTGCACTATATTTATTTATTTGGAAATTATGTCCTAAAACTCCGTTCTGGAGGGAAATTATTATTAGTGGATACGCTATTATGCTAACCTTGCATTGGAAGGAATTGGAAAAGTGTCTCATTATGGCAATCACTTATTTATAGAGGAAAGGTATTATTAATATAGGACACTTTATGCAACTTTCATGTGAAGGTATTTGATTTATTTTTATATCTTTGGAATTTATTGATTATGACATACGATTTGGAAAAGGAAGAGCGGAAATATTGCTTGGTTAAATTAGTGCATTATGGATTTTCACACAATGGTCTATCTTTCTTGATATCCATTGAAAGTTGGCAACCAAATTTGTTTATTTGGAAAAGATAACTCTATATAGAGGAATACCGACAATGGGAACACATGCTTGGAATTTTACTATCTACGTCATCAACGACTTGGTCACATATCTTGGAACTAGATGAATTAGCTTATTGATTCTGGAATTCTAAACTTTAGTGGGAGGACTTTGGTATTTTGTGAAGCATATATACTGGACATCTTTACTGGCACACCTTTTATTAAGGTGGAAGGAGATTACAAAAGGAAACTTCACATCATTTTTTTAATACAGTTATGGTATTCTTTTCCCACTCCCACTAGAGGCTAGATTATTTATTTTATCTCATTCATTGATAATTGGACTTGATATGGTTATGTTTATACTATTTAAAATACAAGCCGGAATGTCTTATTGTGCTTGTCACATTACATACTGAAGTGGAAAATCAGTTGATTAAAAGATATCAAAGTTTTAACAACTGATTGGTGGGGGAAATTACACTTCAGGAATATGTCAATTGGACATGAAAAGGGCATGGAACTATTCACCATTGTAATAGATCGTACACTCCGCAATTAAATGGAGGAATTGGATACTTTTACTACCATTTGTTTTTTGGACGAAGCATCACATATATACTGTTGGTTGTCAATATCGCACATTACTACAAAGCACACACCAGGAATTGTGTTTTCTTTTTATGTGGAAAAGGAAAACTGGTGGAAAGTAGGAACACAATTATTTTTATGATCAAGGGTGGAATTGATGACAATCATACTGGAATATAATCTTGACCCGAAGGAAACTACAAGTGACACTCCCAACATCGACATGCTTAGGATAAGTGGGAGGAATTAACTTGGAATGACATCTATGGATAATTGTTATGTGTTTTGGGGGAAACACACTCTATATTTTGGAGGAAGTCTCTTGAGAAGGCTCAATTTTTTTTCTTCGAATGTCAACTATGTGTGGAAGAAATGCGGGAAGGAATAAACTCATTGAGGAATTATATAGTTTGGGAACTTACTATCATACCAAGAAACCGCAAGTCCATTGTTTGTAAATGTTTTTTATTCAATTTGTGAGGAAATTTGACTCACTGGAATATTATAATGTTACTCTTGTTATTCAGTTCTTCACACAAAGGGAAATATACTTTGTGGAAACTCTCTCTCCTGGAATTTTGGGAAAGAGGAACTAAAACATAGTTTGCTAATTGAATACATTATTGTATGGTCTTATAACAAGCTTCACATCAATGGAATAGCAAGTCATATGGTTTTCTAAATGAATCAAGGAGGTCATCTACAAATGTAAGTATAATTTTTTTGCTTTATTATTGTATATGTTAACATTGTTTTGTTGTTTGCAATGATAAAATCACATTGATGGAAGTGAAAGCTTGGTCGTGTTTTTAACTTTCGTATGAAAGGAACGTTTGAAGCTTCCTATGTTTTGGGAGTGGAACCACATAGGACAAGTTTTTTTTAAATGTTTCTATGGAAGTTGCAAACTTGTTAAAGTACCTGAAACCAAACTCGTTGAGGAATTATGTTTGAACTCCTGAGGAAAAAGGGATAATACATGATGCTAAAATTTACTGTATCTTTGTTATACAATCGTACCCTAGCTTCCGGAATTTATGCTGCACTCAAGTAGTGGAAGGAAATACAAGAAGCTAAGGGAATGTCACACATCATATTAGATTGTGGAAAGTGCATCAGGACAAGTCACTTTTTTAAAATACATTGAGGAAGCAATTATTGTATCTACGAGATGAGAAATAAGTCCAGGTACGCATGTTCAATTTTATTTTTTGTAGTACTAATATGGTGCAGGTTCATTGACTAAAATCAGGAATTTTATTAAAACAAGGTTACTTATGGAACTTCATTTACTGATTGGATTTGATATTTACGTGGTTTTGAAAATTTATTCATCATGGTTATCATATATTTTGACTTAATGTGGAATTATTCATAGTATTGATATATGTGACCGGAAATAATTGATGCGGAATTTTACTTGAGGAAACAAAATACTCAAGGTGCCTCTAAAGGTGGAATTGTGCTCGAGGAAATAATACTCGAGACGCCAAAGACAGCTATGCTGGAATAATTAGGCGGAAACTAAGGTCTCTAGTGATCTTAGGGGTCACAACAAGGAAACATATTGAGGGAATATATCACAATATATATTTATGGAGTTTTTGATATATATTTATGGAGTTTTTAACATAGTGTTAATATGATTGTTGGTCCCTTGACTAAGCTTCTTAGTCAGGAGGTATTTGGCAAGCATGTTTAGGCTATGAATTTATGAATATTTGAATGGTCGTTTTGGACAAGTGGGAGATGTTGGAATTATGTGTCCTGCAACTATATTCAAATAATAGGAATTGCTAATATTGGGAATACCTCAGTATGGAATCATACATGTATTTATACATGGAATTACTTTACATGATTATCATGAAATTATTAGTTGTTGGAATACTTAAGTTATATACTTAAGGAAGCTGGTCAATTATTGGTGGAATACAATATATTTTATATATATTGGAAAGACTACCCGGGTACGCTGATAATTGGAAGGAGCTGATCGTATAGTTAGATTAGAGCCCTAATGTTGATTTACATAATTAGAGGAATTTACACTCTATTATGGCGCGTTGCTCACAAGCGTGTGCTCCGGGGACATAAACGGGTAGAATCGGTTAACAGACAAATATGATCATTGTTGGTAATTTGATCTGGACTCTATCCCGGAAAACTAGTTAAAAAGACTAGGAATCTTATCTGTATAAGAGGTGGACTCTTTGGAAAGACAGTATAAGAAGGTCTCTACCCCCTAGCCTCAAATATGCGATTGTGAGCAGCACCACGGATAAGCGCAGAGGAATAGGGGTAGACCACAAACCCTAAATTTCTAACAATGGTCGAGCTGTATACAAAATCTTACTGTTTCACCAAGTTTATGCGTGACAATATGGTACAATCGAATAATATCGAGGTCTATGGCATGATCGCAGTAAGGGGTCACCTGGATTTCTCGCGCAACTACATTTTTCATTGCTCCAGAGAGAATGCACAAGCAATTGACCCAGTATGTAATCCTCCTTATTTCCTATACATACATCCTTAGGCCTCGTTTGGTTAAGGGGGATTGGAGAGGTTTTGAGAGGGAGGGATTTCAGGGGATTGGGTGAATCCCTTTGTTCCACGCAATCCTCTCAAATCCCCGAGGCTTTGCTTCCACTAGTCCCTCGAGGAGAGCTTTGAAACACATGGATAGGAAGGGATTGAAGGGGGGCGGAGGGGATTGGGCTAAGCAAACCCCTCCTACCAAATGGGCGCCCGAGGATCTGTGGGGTTTCTGGCCCTCCCGTGGATTTTCCTCTCAAAACCTCACCAATCCTCCTTAACCAAACGAGGCCTTAATGTTATTTATGGAGAATATTCAATATTAAGTCTCTTCCTTACATTTTAGAAAGGTGGCTATTTATGCCCGAGGAATCCTGCAAGAGGAATACTCGCATCATGCTGCTGGATCGAAATTGATATAAAGGCCAAGGCCAAGGCCAAGGTGGCTGACGAAGACTTGAATATTGTTTCCGGTTGCCTGGAAGCATGTGGACAGTTTGACCCGTGGAGACTGAACCATGTCGATGATATCAACGACAAGATTACACTGGAAACATGTGTTGTTCCTAGAGGCATGGAGGCTACTATAGACCTGGATTTTGTGGAGGTGCCTGCAGATGGCTTTCTTGTGCGCATGCGTGGCAACACTGTCCTTTCCCAAGGCTCCTACTCCTTCATTGACGAGCACTGCCGTGACACAGTTGGTTTTATACCATCCAGCGGGAAGCACATTCAAAAATTCGTTGCAGCCGTGGATCTAGGGGACATGCTGCGGATAGACTTCATGGAGGAGGGCCAAGACGCGCTTTCGTTTGTGGCGTCGAAGCATGGCGAAGAGGAGCAAATGTATCGGCTTAGCAATGGAGCGTCGGTCTTGGTGCGAGTTGTGTGGTCAACCATATTCCTAGACACTGCTGGTTTATCTAAGACATGGTGTGTGTGTGTGTGGGGGGGGGCTTTGTTGACTGTATGTCATGTCCTGAATAGAGTTCCTAACAAAAATAAAAAGAAAACCCCTTATGAAGAGTGGGTTGGGAGAAAACTATCACTTTCTTATTTACGCACTTGGGGATGTTTGGCAAAGGTCAATATTCCTATCCCCAAGAAACGCAAACTTGAACCAAAGATAGTGGATTGTGTTTTTTTGGGTTATGCTCAGCGGAGCATTGCTTATAGGTTTTTAGTAGTTAAATTTGAGGTTCCTGATATGCATGTAGATACTGTAATGGAATCTCGTGATGCAATATTTTTTAACAATATGTTTCCTATGAAAGATATGCATAGCATTGCTAGATTTTCTTTTGAGTTAAATTCTAAATCTAGTACATTTTATGATTATATTGAACAAACGCCCAAGGAAGTCCATGAGAAGGATAACGATGAAGCTCCTGTAAGGAGCAATAGACAAAGGGTTGCAAAATCCTTTGGTGATGATTTCGTCGTATACCTTGTGGATGATACTCCCAAGTCTATTGAAGGGGCATACGCGTCTCCATATGTAGATGATTGAAAAGAAGTTGTTCATAATGATATGGACTCAATTCTTTCTAATGCAACTTGGGAGTTAACTGAACGACCTTATGGTTGTAAACCTGTGGGTTGTAAATGGGTGTTCAAAAAGAAGTTAAGGCCTGATGATACTATTGATAAGTACAAGGCGCGACTTGTGGCCAAGGGCTACACTCAGAAAGAAGGCAAATATTACTTTGACACCTATTCACCTGTTGCTAGAATAACCACCATTCGGGTGCTACTTTTCCTGGCTGCCTCTTATGGTCTGATCATTCATCAAATGGATGTAAAAACAGCTTTCCTAAATGGAGAGTTGGAAGAGGAAATTTATATGGATCAACCTGATGGGTTTGTGGTAAAAGGAGAAGAGAAAAAGGTGTGCAAGTTGCTAAAATCTTTGTATGGTCTGAAACAAGCACCTAAGCAATGTCATGAGAAGTTTGAAAGAACTTTGACTTCTGCGGGATTTGTCATTAATGGGGCTGATAGGTGTGTCTACTATCGCCATGGTGGAGGCAATTGTGTCATATTATGTCTGTATGTGGATGACATATTGATCTTTGGTACAAACATTGTTGTGATCAATGAGGTCAAGACTTTCCTATCAAAGAGTTTTGACATGAAAGATTTGGGAGAAGCCGATGTGATCCTAAACATCAAACTTATTAAGGATGAGAGTGGGATTACTCTAACGCAACCTCACTATGTTGAGAAGGTCTTGAGCCGTTTCGGCTTTATGGATAGCAAGCCTTCTCCAACACCTTATGATCCCAGTGTGACACTTAGAAAGAACAAGAAAGAAATGAGAGATCAATTATGATACTCTCAAATTGTCAGTTCACTCATGTACCTAGCTAGCGCTACAAGACCAGAAATCTCTTTTGCTGTGAGCAAACTGAGTAGGTTCATGTCCAACCCGAGTAGTGATCATTGGCATGCACTAGAAAGGGTCTTGCACTATCTGAGAGGTACTATGAGTTATGGAATTCACTATTCAGGGCACCCCGCTGTGTTAGAAGGATATAGTGATTCAAATTGGATCTCTGATGTTGATGTACTCTACGCTACAAGTGGGTATGTATTTACTCATGGAGGTGGTGCAGTGTCATGGAGGTCTTGCAAGCAAACCATATTGACAAGGTCAACTATGGAAGCAGAACTAACTACTTTAGACACAACCTCTGTAGAGGCAGAATGACTGCGTGAACTCTTGATGGACTTGCGTGTGGTTGAAAAACCTGTACCGGCTATTCTTATTAATTGTGACAACCAAAGGATTTTTTCATGATTTTGACCCCTGGGATGAAAGTATTTCATGAAATGAATTCTGACTGAAACTATTTCACGATCTGACCTTTTTTGAAACGCCAGAGCCCGTGGCGTTGCAGACGCACATAGAAACGCCAGTCTACCGTGGCGTTGCTGCCCTACAGTGATACGCCTGTCTACCGTGGCGTTTTCTATTTTCTGCAACGTCAGTCTACCGTGGCGTTGCAGACCCACTGTGAAACGCCAACAGTGCTGGCGTTGCTGCCCTACAGGGACACGCCTGTCTACCGTGGCGTTTTTTCTTTCTTGCAACACCAGTCTAATGTGGCGTTGCAGGCCGATTGTGAAACGCCAACAGTCCTGGCGTTGCAGACCCACTATGGAACGCAGCGACGACATCCAGCCAGCCCACGGCATGCTGCTTGGTCTGCAACGCCAGCCCTCTTGGCGTTTCTGCTTTGGTCTGCAACGCCAGCCCCCTTGGCGTTTCTGCTAAGGGCTGCAACGTCCAGTAGACTGACGTTGCACATGAGGCCTGCAACGTCCAGTAGACTGGCGTTTGGCCTAAGCCCTGCAACGCCATTGACTATGGCGTTTCCAAATGGGTCAAAACGTGAAATACTTTCGAACCGAGTTCGTTATGTGATGAACTTACGCCTTAAGGATCAAAACAGTGAAAAAAATCCACAACCAAACGGGTTATCGCTAAAGTAAATAATTCTAAGGATAACGCAAAGTCATCAAGACACGTGAAGAGACGTTTGAAATCTGTCAGGAAGTTGAGAAACTCCGGAGTAATAACTGTTACATATATTCAAACAGACAAAAACCTGGCAGATCCTTTTACAAAGGGACTATCATGAAATGTGATAGATATTGCATCGAGGGAGATGGGTATGAGGCCCATAGACGTTACACCATAGTTGTAGCCCAACCTTTGTGATCGGAGATCCCGTGAATTAGGACCTGGGAAGAACAAGCTATTGGTTAACAGAGGAGAGTAATAAGTGACCGTCTCTAAGTGAAGATGCAAAACTCTCAGAGCCGTAAGGCTTAAGTGTTGTAAGGCAGGTTGGCAACATACCTTAATGTGATTCTATTGACTATTATAGCAAAAATGTTTTCCTACAGAGCAATCTTGAAAGAACACACATATATGAGCTCCGATTGTAAAACGTCGCAATCTAGGAGATTTGGGTAATCTCACGAAGAGACCAGGGAGTACGACGTATATGCTCCAAACCGCGGGGTAGCCTACTGACAGCCAGGTACTGGTTAAGACTTTGAGTGAAACCTGTTCACACAAAGCTAGCAATTCAAGGCATAGTCCATTGTCAAGTTGTGGGTGGATGTAGCTTAAAGTTCTAGGCACAAGTTCAACTTAACAGTCTCTGCTGAAATATTGGTATATTAAACAAGTGGAGAGAAAATGCAAATCTCTAAATGGGTATTTGAGATCCGGTGGGGGATTGTTATAATTAATAGGCTTGACCCATCTACAAAATTCTGAAATCTCAAATTGAGCCCATGAATAAAATGGCAAGTGGTGGTGCTAAAGTTTAGTCCCATACGGTTAGTGGAGGAAGTGTTGGACCTCTTTATATAGCGAGTTCTCCCCACCACTCTAAGTGTGTGTTGAGAAGAGAAAGGAGAGAACCACACGCGCGCGCCTCGCTTGGCCGTGTCAGGCAGGGCGGGGCGGCGCGTACGTGCGACATGCGCATGAATGGTCCGTCAAATGCCGGTCCGATGCCTTCCGGGGGCGCGGCTATCGTAGTCTACCTCATCTCATAACTTGCGCCGTCATCGTAGTCTACCTCATCCCGAGCACCGGTGTCCACCAGCGAACGGGATTGCTGGTCTCCGGAACCAGTCGCCTTTGTGATCCTGTACGGAAGAGGGCGAATTAGGTTTTTAGGAAGCGCTCTGCGCGACTGCTCGCTGCTTCCACAACGGGTCGTCTACCTAGCAACTCGGGCGCTGCTGCGTACCGTCGCCTCAAGCGTCCTCTACTTCGTCCCGTCATCGCCAACGTCGTCGTCAACAACGTAGCTGCACCGAACACATCTGCTTCATCTACAAACGTTCGGTACGTGCGTCGTGTTTTCGTTGGCCTGATGAACATGTTAGATGCGTACATATTTTGCTATACGGTGTTGATGTTATTCATGTTGTCTACTACATCTTGTATGTTAGAGTTTCATATGTTAATAGTTAGTATCGTCATGCTTTATATTCTGGAATTAATCATGAAAATTGTGTCTAATTACTCAACAGTTTCTACACTGACACACATACATACATGCAATGCAACCACCAAGTTTACTAGTACACGCTTTCTATAACTAGATACGATTTGGATGTTAGCAATCTGATGCTTCATAGATTTACTGATGCAAACATAGACCTTAGTGTAGCTACCTACCACGTCCAAGATTTTATGTTTTGGATCTTCCAGGCCACCAAATGTGAATATAGAGCCACCAAGCACGGCTGAAGAATGTGACACGCTTTGGGATACTTCATCGGTTCGACTTCTACCCATGATGTCATCTTTTTTTTTTAGAAAAGGAGGCTGAGCCCCGGCCTCTGCATCGAGTGATGCATGCAGCCATCTTTATTAGTATTCAACAAAGGTCTGATAAGAACATACATCAAACCATCCGAAGCCCCCTTTCACACCTACACACCGTGATAATGTGGAGTGCACTCACTCCCCATATCTAAATCCGGTGTCATCTCCGATCCATCCACATGACGTATCGTAACTCACAGCCGGTGCAACAGACCTAAAGTGTACACCACATGCACACGTTTTAGAAGCCGCCATCATCATCGAACCGTTGAACCATCTTCAGGATAGAGATCCGCATAATCCTTGTCAGTCCGGCCATCCGTCGACGCCACCACGACGCCCAACGGCACCACCTCCCTGCGCTCGTCCATCCAGACGCAAAGACTCAGTAAGATCTGTCGTGCATAGCACCTGCCGACTAGGCATGACAAAGTGTAGCACCTGTCGGCCAGGCATGACCTGACATCACCACCGAAGCTCCGTGCAGGACGAAGACGCTCCACCTTCTGCCTCCGTCTTCCAGCACTGCTCCACAAATGATGCTCCCTAGAGAGGAACGACACCGCAATGCCGCCATCGTCCGATATGGAAAACCAGATCCTAGGGTTTCCCCCGGAGCAACATGAGTGGATCAACAGTAGTTACAGAACAAAGCCTTCATCAAGGTAACGGCGCAGAAAGCCGCCATCGTCCACCGTCGGCTCGGTTTTCATCGGCAACCATGTCTCCTCACCATCAGACCCGTCATCCCCGGCGGAGGGGACGCCGCCACCACCATGGTCCCGGGTTAGCCGTCACCGTCGGCACCGCCAAGACCGGATTAGATCCGGCCAGCAAGCACCAAGAGAAGGCACCTGGAACCAGTCGCTGGTGCGGTGGATCGTGCCGGATCAGCTACCACCGTTGTACCTTCGCGCACAGGACGTCCAACAGCATCCTTGGGTCGTACAGCTCAACCGTGGCCACCCCTGCTCCAGCCTCAGGATTGTAACCACCAATCGAGTATCTGAAAGCAACAAATGACAAGACAAGGCAAGTATCTTCAAGTCATGACTACACCATCAATGATGCTTGGAAGCAAGTTTCAGTGGATCCTCCTGAGTTGTAAGAAAGAGCTAGCTTCATACTTACATCTTCTCATCAAGAACTGCCAGTGTATGGAAGCTTCTTTGCGTGCTCATCCCTGGGAGCATTTTCCAGTAAGGTTCCCTAGGATCAAGTCTCTCAGCGCAGCTGGCACCCAACACCATAATGTTAGCCAAAAAAGTCCATATATTCTTCTCACTTCAATAACAAGTTCACCACCATGAAAGCCATAGGAAATAGTCTACTAAGCATTGTGAAATGATTCATGGGTTACAGCCTGATTGTATCCCTAGGAAAGCCATAGGAAATAGTTTTTCTGCTTAAGTCTAAAGAAACGATTCAGTTAATTACAGATTTACGCTAGTCATTCAGTGTATAGTACTTTAACTTTAAGCCAATTATTTCTTCACATTCTTAAATAGAGGGTTCGCATGGGATTCACGAAGTCATTAATCAACATGAGTTTGTAACTGTAACTCAACATACAGGCAGCAAAAGGACATCACCTCAAATTTCCAATACGAGAATAGCCACCAACTGCATAAATCGCACCATTGAGTCCCACGCCAGCTAGAGCAGAGCGCTAAGGACCAAGTGGCATAAGTTATTCAAATACAAGAAATCATCACATCCTACATAGGTAAAAATCATATCCCCGAACAGCATTATAGAGAACTAAACTAAGTAAGAAACCGAACTACTCCCTCTGTCCCACAATGTAAGAGCATTTTTTACACTACTATAGTGTCAAAAACGCTTTTATATTGTGGGACGGAGGGAGTAGTAAATAGAACAATAAGATGGATTTTGAGAGCACTAAAAGTATGCATTTCCTTGAGCACATTATATCTCTCCACCATTTGTCCTTGTTTCAGCGAGGTTTAGGTACATTGTACAAAATAAAAGGATGGTAGAGACTGTTATTCTATTTTTTTACTATCTCGAGTGAAAACCCAGTAACTAAGAAACTAGTTAATCAGCAACGACAGTTTTTTCTGAAAAAAAACATCACATTATTTCCTTCTTCTGGGTAGAGTAGAGTACTACTAAAATACTGGTAATTTTATTTTCTTGCTCTGCAGCATATACAACAAACCCAAGATCAAATCAAACCATTACTTAATAACTGTAAATTGAATCAAGGATGATATAATGTAGGCAGCTATACCTTTTTCAGCATAGGCTGATTCTTTATCCACTTTCCATATGCAGGGCCAATAGCTCCTGTGCGACGTCTTTCCTGGGAATTGGATGGAATGAGACGTTGTTCGACAGAATGGCTCGGTAGCGACACTTTTGAGCGAGTAAATAGCTCCTGTGCGACATGGCCCTTAAGCTGAACTGATATCCTCATTAGCTGTTATGGGTTGGACCCACAATGTATCCACGTAAGCGCGGGACCCACCACTTGTCCAGTAAGCGCGGGACCTACCTCGTCGCGGCTAGAAGCGATTACGCCCGTGCCTGTCCGTCCGCCGCCGCCCATTGCTTTCCCCTTTCCCCATTCTTCTTCTTCCTCAGGTCTCCGGCGACCTAGTGCAGATGTCCACCTCCTCCGCCACGCAATCAAACTGGCGTCAGTATGGTCCAGTGATGCTCACAAGGTGCCCTAACTGCCCACGCCCAGAGCCTCTCAAACGGTTGGTGACTAAGACGGATGAGAATGGCAATCTTGGGCGGGAGTTTGTGAAATGCTTGAGCAAACCAATGGCAGGAAGGGATGGCAAGGTTATATCTTGGTTCTAAGCCCGTTCTTTCGCTGTTGTTTGCTTTGATTTCTCCATATTTTGTTTTTTCTCCTCGAATTTGAGATTTAGGGTTCATTTTGTGGTTTGCAGATCCTGAAGAAATGCACACATTTCGAGTGGATTGATGAATATGATCAGAGGATTAAATCTGAGGGCTACATTGATTCTAGCGTGGCCGCAACCTGGGAGCTCAATTTGGGCGGGGTGTCGCAGATGGAGAATTGGGGGAGCTCGGACAGAGGGGCGGGCAGAGTTGTGCCGATGGCGAGGTACTTGGAGTCTGAACTGACCGATGAACTGAAGAAGATAAAGAAAAATCAAAGGGAGATGATCGATTTGCAGAAGTAAGCAAATATCATGGCAGTGTTTTTTATTGCTGTGTCATTGCTCTGTTTATGTTTTACTTGCTATTCATCGTCATTAGAGGGGGCATTTAGGTCTGTCCAGTGTAGATGATGTGATCTGTACGCCATGACAAGTTCATGTATCTTAAATGAATCAACAGTTTGGAACACAAATTATTCAGTTTTCATGTTGTGTTTCCTCTGTATTTTGTTCTTCAGTTAACAGAGTACACACCCAAATTCAGTTTCAGTAAAAAAAAACAAAATTGGGCTGACGAGTGCGAGAGCAAACGAAGTTCAGTTTCAGTACAAAAAAATTATTCGTGGGCTGCGAATAGATGTTGGGCCCAAAATAAAAACGACGGATTATAACCAGGCCCAAAGGTGTAATTTACAAAAGGTACTACTGATTTCAATAGGAATAACCAGGCCCAAAATTATTTGACTGGTCATGTATGATTTTCAATAGGAAATAAAAACGACGGATTATATACAACAATCCAAGTTCATTTATCTTAACAGGGTTGAACATCTAATCTGATCTGTATTATTTACAAACATGGCCTAAGCGGCCTGCAAGATACAAGTGTAAAATCTACAGAGCTAGTACTACACGGGGCAACTACACGTGAGGAACGTCGGGCACGTCTTCTGACTGCTCCTTTTCTGCCCCTTACTCGCTGCAGAATCGTCTGTGATGCGTGGAACAGTGGCTGGAACGGGCCCGGCTGGAACAGGTTCTGGCTTCTTCTTTTCTGGCCCGCCCCTTGGTCGCTGCGGCTGCGCTCCATTGCCCCCCCTCCATTGCTGCCTTGCTGCTCCTGGGTCAACCAAACGAGAGATTAGTTCCTGGTGAATGGTGACAAGATAAACACAGAACCATGAATGGTGACAAGAAAGGATCAGCCCAATACCTGATGCACTGCGTCACTAATAAATATATAAACTGACAGATAAACACATAGATGTGCACAACATAGATAAGATATAAACACGGGCATCACATAAACTGGCACAACAGTACGTAGGGCACAACAGTACGGGCGATTACAATAAACTTACAGATACGATAGTGTTTAACATTACAGATACGATAGATAAGAAAGAAACTACGATAAACCCGGCATGGAGGGGCGACGGGCGCGCGTCTTCACTCCTCGGGCGCCCTCACTCGTCATCATCGTCGGCCGGCAGGTTGTAGGGGAGGGTGTGCATGGCGTGCTCGTTGGGCCAGATGCTGTCGAGGTCGGTGAAGATGTTGTAGGTGGTGAAGCAAATGAACTCACACCCCCCAAACCAGACACGGCCGAGGAGGTGATACACGTCGTAGGGGTTGCGGAAGCGCACGATCATGCCAGTTCCTCCCATGCGAGACTCGTCGATGGTGAACATCTGGGGAGTTCCCACAGGGAGGTGGAGATAGAGGGCGCGAAGGAAGAGCCCCGCGAACTCCCGTCCACCCCGCCAGCGCGACATGGCCCAGACCCGGAGCTGGTTCTCCACGACGACCCCAGCGGGGTACATCCTTTCCGGCCTGGTGCCGGGCGCTTGGAACGTCGGGCCGTGGAACTCCATGCCGGGGCTTGCGGTTGCTTGGATGTGATGCGAGGGGGGGCTGGGGAGAAGGAGGGCAAGGAGGAAGATGAAGATGTGCACGGGGCGGAGGAGGGTTAAATAGCAGGTTTTGGGCTGCGTCGGTTTGTCAATTCAGTTGCAGCAATTAATGGATGCCGCCCATTTGCGTTTGCCTATTGGATCAAAGGGTGCGTCGTCGATTCACACACTACGTCGAGCACGCCCGCCGTTCAGACTTTCGTCGGTGCACCTCGTCGAGCACGCCCCTCGTATTTAGAGCCCATTCAGACTGCGGTCCTCGATGCACTGCTAATGGCTCTGAAGCGACACGTGCATGCATGCAGAAAAATCGACGCGTGTCATGCAACAAAGAAGCACACGAAGTCAGAGGCGCGTACGCCACATCCATGCACCGATTCATTTCCAATCGTCGGATCTTCATCGAACTGACTAAATCCAACGGACAGGCCCTCACTCGGGCCCTCGATCCAAACCCCCGCTCGCCAGCCAATCAGCACACGCGGATCACGAGCGGATCACAAACGCGGATCGATGTCAGATCCAACCGCTCACTCAGCAATGATCGACGGCTATAAACATGGCGGGGTTTCGGATGAGGTTTCCGGGGTTATGGGGTTTAGGGTTGCACTGAGCTAGGGTTGAGCACAAAAAATTCAAAAAAAATTTAAAAAAATATGAAACTTTCTCCCATTGTCTACTGATGCAACTACGTTGCTATAAAAAATTGATTCATGTTATATCCATGTTTAAATGAAAAAGATTCACACAATTCATGTTATTGATGGAATGATCTAGGGTAGAGCATAAGTAATTCAAAAAAAAAAAATCAAAAAATACAAAACCAGCGCACATTGTGTACTTATTCAACTGAGTTGCTATAAAAAATGGAAACTTGTTATATGCAAAGTTTAAAACCAAAATTCACACGTTCACGATATCGACGAAATGAGCTAGGGTTGAACATAATTAATTCAAAAAAAATCAAAAAAATATAAACCAGCACACATTGTCATTTTACATCACATACTTAGCAAACAAAAATATAAACTTTGATTTTGAGTCGGTCAACGTTTTTTTGAAAAAGTTGACTATTTTACAAATGAGCACAAATAATTCAAAAAAAATCAAAAAAATCAAAACTTGTGCCCATAGTCCTATTATGTTGCATAGCAACCAAATATATATATAAACATGGTTTATATACATTTGCAGGAAAATGCCTTTAAGAAGATGGCGTTTACCCTACCTTATGAGGTCGTTTGTTATACATTTTTCATGACTATGGCTCTAACTTAACAAAAGAGCTCAGAATAATGACATAACAACCATATTTGAGTTGTTGTGGTAGCATTGAAACATCATACCCGAGTCAAAAGTTCAACTTACTCCAAATTTGAATTTAAACCGAAATTTTTATTTTTCATCAAATTTGAAATTCAGTTTGAAAACAATAATAATCAAACAAGTTTTGATGGAAACATGTGGGTACATAGTGCCCAACAAATTTTATTACATGCCATAAATTTCAAATGATCAACAGTTTTATCTCTTCCGACCACGCCGTGTACCCTTCTTCGCCTTGGCATTTCTTGTTTTTGGTTGTACTGCACACACAAGTTCACTGATCATCTTGGTTTTCTTCACTCGACTCGATGCTATCGCCTCATGAAACTCGATAGCAGCTTCAGTTTCAACAGTTTCGACAATGTGCACAGCTTCACTTTCAGTTTCGACAGTGTGCACAACTTCAGTTTCGACAGTGTGCACAACTTCAGTTTCAGTTTCGATAGTGTGCACAACTTCAGTTTCGACAATGTGCACAGCTTCAATTTCGTCACTTGCAGCACCAAACTGTTCCATCCACTGACTAGTTTGCCTTCTGCTGCCACTCACTCTTGCTCTTTTTGTTGGCCAACACTGTTCAACAACAATAGGCTGACTTGGAAGCTTCCTCCTGAAAACAACAAAGCATGCCACATATTTATAATTTAAACAAAATCAGAATATGAACAAACACAAATAAACAAGCACATACTTTCTCGGATTAGGAGGAGAGAAAATGCATAGTCTGGATCCCTCTCTGTGCCCAAGTATTTGACACCTTTTGCATCTGTTTTTGTTACCCTTTTGAGCCCTTTTTGGCTTTGCATCTTTCTTGTCCTTCTTGCCCTTCTTACTACTCCCATCTTTTTCAAACCATGCTTTGAATCTACTCTGTTTAGATCTGCCTGCCTTTCTTTTTGTTAGAGGAGGACACATGGAATATTCAAGCGGCACTTCTGGCCACTGTTCCTGATCTGTAAGAGGTGGAATTGGAGTTGCATATGCACCTCTGAATTTTGCTACCGAATAATACTCATGCAGATATGGATGCATATTTATCTTTGGTTGGCCGGCTAAGAATAGAATGGCATGATCACATGGTTTACCAGTGGCCTGCCATTCGAGGCAACTGCAATCATGCAATTCAGTGTTAACAACATGCCTCCTTCCAGTCTTGTTATCTCTAACTTCAGCACCTCACAGTGATGATTTTTCAACAGACAAATGTGTAAGACCTCTGCTTCTGTTGACCACCTGTTGCACCACTGCTGGAAGTTTATCACCTTGCACACAATCAGCAATCTTTTTTCTCAATTCCCACAGCCGCATGAGCATGATCCTGATTTGATCAACCATGTCATGCACAGGCAAATCTTTTAGCTGCTTCACCTTGTTGTTGAAACTTTCTGCCAAATTGTTGTTGATATGGTCATACTTGATGGCAGTGTTGAATCCTGACCTGTACCATAATAAAGAATGATAGGTGTTCAACCATGTACCAAACTCCTCACATGTTGCCATTACCTTACTAAGATGATATGAATGTGTTTGTTTAGTGTAAGATCTTGCTGCTGGCCACATTCTCCCAAATTCATCTCCTCTGAATTTTTTGATCAAATTCATCCACAAATGGCCGAAGCACTCCCTTTGCTCAGCATGTGGGAACACATTTTTAACTGAATTTCCAGACCTTTGCATGCATCTGTGTGTATTGCCAAAGGTGACACTGGCCCTAAGCATCTTTTCAACTGCATCATGAACCATGTCCATGAAGCCTCTGTCTCTGACTGAAACAAGCCAATAGCAACTGGAAACATCCAGTTATGTCCATCTGGAGCATTACATGCTGCCAACTAACCATTCCACTTGCCTGTCAAAAATGATGAGTCTATGCTCAAATATGGACGACATCCTGCTTTGAAGCCATCGATGCAAGGCTTTAAAGCCATAAAAAAATTGGAGAAATAAACCTTGCCATCCTCTGATACCTCAGTATCTATCTCAACAACACTGTCAGGTGACCTTTTCTCCACCTCTGCTTTGAAATTGAAAAGCAGCCTAAATGTGTTTGCCCAATCACCATACAAATTCTTCATTGCCCTTTGTTTAGCCTTCCACACTGTGGTATAATGCAGTTTAATGGGGTACAACTTTTCCAAGTCTACTTGGAGTCTTTTTGCAGTAGTGTTGGGTGTTTTGGCCAAAATTGGAGTTATCTTTTGTGCAACCCAAATCTGTGATGTCATGCTTGATTTTTTCTGTGAACTTGTGAGACAAGTATGTTTATTAGGGATTTGGTTAACCCTGACAGTACTTCCATCAGGCTGCAGTCTAGCAGATATGTACCACTTGCAAGCCCTCCTACCACTACCATCAAAACCTCTGCACTTAGCATAAAACTTCTTTTTATCAGTCCAAATTGACTTGGCATCAAACTGATGTCTGACTGCATAAGTCTTGAAAGACAACCTGAACTCATCCATGTTTGGCCACAACTTCCCCACTCGAATGACAGGGTTTTCCTTGTCATACACATGCACTAGCTCTTCATCATGCGCATCATCTACATCATCTGCAACATCTTTCATCAACTGTTCATCTACATCACTCAATTCTCTGTCATCATTATCACTTGTATTAGCTTCATCGCTCTCCTCCTCATCTTTGTCATCGACTAGAATGCCAAATAGTTTGGCCATCTCAGTGTCAGCAATTGGTGCAATGACCAAATCAGTAGGCTCCTCCAACTCAACTGCATTCCAATCAACAACATTAACATTTCCCTCTTCTGCATGTGCATTAGCCCCATCGGCTATTACTGTTAGATCCGTAATAATGGGAACGATATGCCTCTGCGAAGCCCAATCATCATCTGCCTTCTGCATAGCCAAGTGTGACGGCACATAACCTACCTTCGAGTCAATATTCAGATCAACGAGCTCAGCAAAAAATTCAGCCCTGAGGCTTGCCCAGCCCTCTTGCCTATCGATTTCAACAACAATATCTTCACCATCTTCAATTCTGACATACTCTCCTTTGAAATCATCATACCGCAATAGTGAAACCTCTTGCTCTGGACCCCAAAGCATAGTTTCCCCAATTTTCTCCACCAATTTCCTCACTGCCTTCTCTTCCATCGACTGTATCTCATTGGGATCAATTTCTGCACAATCAACCTCCCATTTCACAATTGTATCTCTCTGGATGTTCTCAATGCCACCATCAACTAATTTTGCCGTCGATGGAAAGAAATTGATTGCAAATTCAAATGTTTCAGCAGCATTCCCTCTGTTATAGGCGGGCGGGCAGCATGAGACAGAGCAAAGATTGCCTTCAATCGCACTCACAAAATGGACGGAAGGGAGGCGCATTACCTGTTCGAAGCTGAATCTGGCGGCTCCTTCTCGACCTGACCACGGGCTCCTCTCACCGCGCCGTCCCCTCTCACCTTCTATCGATTTCACCAAGCAAAACAGAGAGCTCAGATCTACAAGCGGAGGGGATTGGGACTGGAGTATCGAATTCACTCACCACCATGGCCGCCGCCGCCGAAAGGGGTCTACGCCGCCGCCGAGAAATAGGGCTCCTCCGCCGTAGCCGCCGCCGGAGCTGAAGATGTCGGGCAGTTTCGGACAGTTCTAGTCGGGCAGTTTCACGAGATGCGGTGCTAATTAATTTGGGCCCAAATTAGGTAAGACATGACTTAACGGAAATTGGACTAGTTGACTAAGGTTTTATCGTATGTGTGGCCGTGAGCTATTTTCTCCCTGCAAACCGTCGCACGAGAGCTATTTCATCGAAAGATGTCACACTGCTTCCAATTCCCAGGAAAGACGTCGCACAGGAGCTATTGGCCCCCATATGCAGGATCAAACACCTCAACGTCAAGAAAAGATTCAGAACCATCTCCACCACCAAATGCATAAATTTTCCCACACAAGCTAACTCTAGCAAGGTTTGCCTTTTCACAGGTCATTGGAGGGCATAGGGTCCAATCATCACAGGTTGTGTCATAACAGCAAACTTCAAGATAAAGATTAAAAGCATATATTAGGGCAGAAACGGCAACCAGAGAGCTTTTGGGAAGGTAAACATAAAAACTTAGCAGCACCTGTATCAATGCAGCTTGCATAAGGATGATCAGCACCGCCCAGAACAAATATTCTGTTGTCTAAGGCAACAGTAGCGTTAAAAAGCCTTTCATCAGGCATTGATTTCACAGGGATTAGCATGTCCAGGGAGGGTGAAAAGCACGAGAAACCTAGCGACGATGGACATGATATGTCATCCAGACCACCAACAAGATAAATGACGTCTGAACGCGGACACTGTTTAATCAACTGGTTTACTCGATCATCTAGGGATAAAGAGTCTGTTTGAGAATTCAAGTTCTTCACAGTGCCACTCAGCTCAACAACTTTTTCCAGTAACATGTCGTTTTCTCCACGTTGGTATTTGACTTTGTTGATGGATCAAGGCTGCATTCAATCATGCCAAAATATCAGGACATAACACCAAAGAAAGCTCAAATTAGTAAAGGGTTTCCAACATTTTACTACTGCTTGACCCTCCACATAAGAAGATAGTAAACTTGTTTAAACTCCAGCCTACCTGAAAATTAACTTAGATGTAGGACCTTTTTAATATATGAGCAAATTTCATTTCATCTTACTGATTCCTGATCTTCAAGATCCAAAGGTTCAGTGCAACAAACAAAAGGCATTGGTTTCAGGCAGAGTAGGCCAAAACACACTAATGCTGCTTAAACTAACGATTAGCATACGCATACCTGGTCGAATAGAAGCACATCCTCGGTGCAAGAGGTGCTGCAGCCATCACTTTCAGCGTAATGCTGCCCTTACAGTATCGCTTCTCTGTCACGTCTCTCCATTTCCCAATGAAAATCTTCTGCGAAGTCCAAGACCTCGCGAACAGCATCAGGATCGACGAAGATCCTCCACGGCCGGCCAAGCGACTCGATTGGGGCCTCAAAATCTGCATCCGTCCGTCCGTCAACAATGAAAAATGACATACTTTGCTAGTACCACATCGAAATATCAGCTACAAACATCACAGACATGAAAACTGAAGCCATATACAGTAGGAAATGATTAAAATTTGTAGTTTTTTTTGTTGAGAATTTTGTTAGATGTCTACTGCCCCAAATTGTTTGGGTCCTGGGGTGATGCGGTTGTGAAGGATTTGAGGCCTAGGCTAGCTTATTAACATACTGGGCTTAATGTTAACGTGTTAGGAA
Organism: Hordeum vulgare subsp. vulgare; assembly: GCF_904849725.1. Taxonomy (NCBI): domain Eukaryota; kingdom Viridiplantae; phylum Streptophyta; class Magnoliopsida; order Poales; family Poaceae; genus Hordeum; species Hordeum vulgare. Next base: position 583,893,872 of record NC_058520.1, on the reverse strand, counting down.
CATGGGCTCAGTGTAGGTTAGCGTAACTAGTATATAAAAAAAAAGGATTTGAATTCCCGGAGGAGGTCTCTAGAGAGTAGAGAGGAGGGGTGCGCCTAACGTCGGGGAGGAGGGAGGGGTCCGGAGGGTAATTGATGCTGCCGCCGCCGACGATGAGCTCATTGTGGATGCGACACTTCTCTTGGGGCCTTGTTTGGTTTCTTGAAATTTAAAGGGGTTTGAAGGGGATTGAAAGGGATTAAATCCCCTATAAGTCAAAATCCACCTTAATCCCCTCCAATCCACTTCAATCCCTTTGTGGAAGGGATTAACCAAACAAGCCCTCAGGACGCGTTTGACAGTGTCGCATGACAGTGTCGTACTTTTCATTCAAGGCTCTAAGTCAAAATCAGTGCCGCGTACAGTGTCGTACTTTCCATTCAAGGCTCTAAGGATCTTCTGGATGATGAATTTGTCGGTCATTTATTTGCTTCCTCAGCTGACAATCTCATTTGTGATGAGAGCAAGCCTAGAGTACATCTCAGCGACTCCTTCACCATCCTTCATCTTAGATTCTCTGACGGATTCGGTATCATCGTGCATATGAATAAAAGTATCCCAAATTTTCTTTGCATTCTCAAGACGACTAATCTTGTTGAACTCTTCGGAGCATAGGCAGTTGAATAGAATGTTGCATGCTTGAGCGTTAAATTGCAACATCTTCAATTCCTCCGTGGTCGCTTTACGATCTGGTTCCTTTCCATCACCAAAGAATTCACCTTGCAAACCAACACAAACAACAACCCAAACGGCGGGGTTATAACCTCGAATATGCATTTTCATTTTGTGCTTCCAACTAGCAAATTTTGTACCATCAAAGTATGAACCTTTATGGTAGTAATTTTCCTCCCTAGACACCATACAGTCCTAGGTTGTGAAACCAAGGCAATGAAGACCAAAGCTGTTATACCACTTGTAGGATTCGAAGTATGTCTAGAGGGGGAGGTGGTGATTAGACTAGACCAAATAAAAACTTAGCATTTTTCCAATTTTAGTTGTGGACAAGTTTTAGCAACTGTAGCAAGTCAATCACACCCTACACATGCAAGTTTAGAAGTATAGCAATGGAAAGTGAAGACATCCACACGTAAATATAGGATAGGGATATGGATATCAAACGCAAAGATTGAGATAGAGATTTTTGATGTGGTTCCGATAGGTGGTGCTATGGCCCGTCCACGTTGATGGAGACTTCAACCCACGCGGAGGGTAATGGCCGCGCGAGCTCCCGGAGGGCTCAACACATGAAAGGTCCATGGAGAAGCAACATTGTCTATTCCATCACGGCTTATGTCTACGAAGGAGTATCCTCACTCTAGGTAGATCTTTACGATGTAGGCGATCTCCTTGCCCATACAAACTTCTTGATTCAACTCCACAACACGAAGTAGGAGGCTCCCAAGCGAGACCTAACCAATGTAGGAGATACCACTCTTTGAAAGGTAATAGATGCGGTAGTATGATGAACTCGTTGCTCTTGTGCTTTAAAAGATAGTCTCCTCAACACTCAATCACTCTCTCATAGATTTGGCTTAGGGAGAAGAGATTGATTGGGTGGAAAGCAACTTGGAAAGGATAGAAATCAATATTCATATGGTAGGATTGGAATATCTTGATCTCAACACATGAGTAGGTGACTCTCTCTCTCTCTCTGAAAAATGGATATTGCAATTGTTGGGTCGTTCTGAGCGCTTCTTATATGAAAGAAAGGTGGTGGATGGATATATATAGGCAACTCCACAAATTCAACCATTAATACAGTATTTCCCAAGTTGGTGAAACCGAAGTGAAACTCGGTGGCACCGAATAGTGCAAAATGTGGCAACTTTTGTATTTTCGATGAGACCGATATATGAATCACGGTGGTACCGATTTTGCCTAACCTAGTCAGTTTACACAACACGGTGAGACCGATTCTCAAAACTCGGAAATGCTGATTTTGTGGAGTTGGTTAACAGAGCCGGGGGTATTAATTTCGGTGGCACCAAAAGGGAACTTGGTGGTATCGAGACTTTAGGGTTTGGCATGTGATGTGTGTGATGTAAAACTCGGTAGGGCCGAATGGGCAAAGTTGGTGGCACCGAATTTTGGATATTAGGATTTGGACAGAATATTTGTGGGAGAATATCATGAGTATTTGTGGTGCCTAACTCTAAGCACTTGAGAAACCAGACCATCATAGTCAGCTCATCCCCTTTTAATAGTATTGGCTTTCCTATGGACTCAAATATGATTTCTCGCAAAATATAATATGTAGTCTTCAAGCTTGTTGCCAATAGATATTCCTTGCATCTAGGGGTTCTTCTCACAATCCTTAGCCAATGCATCATTGAACTTTTCTTGAAATATACTAGATGGAATCATTAGATCAATGATACATATGTTGTTTTTAATCACTAAACCACCTTAGGAAAAAGTTGTGCTTTCAGCCGTGCAGCCCGCCTCTATTGTTACTCCACCGATCAACGTCTAAGTAAAAAAACTCCATTTCTCCTGCTATGTCTCCGCCTCCTTAAGCAGCCACCAGCCAGCCGTTGCGGCCCCCGCCTGCCGCATCCCTGACTTCTCGACCTCCCTTTTCCATCACAATCACACAGAAAATACCTTGGTGCTGGCCAGCGGCCGTGGGGGATGTGGGTGGCGGTGAAAACGGACCGCGAGACCCACACCAAAACGTGGCTCGGGTCCTTCCATATGACGTAGCTCGCCGCACTCGAATATGACCGGTGGTAGGTCCTGTTCCAGGGCACGCCTGTGCGCCTCCATTTCCCGTGGCCAACAGCGCCCATCCATCTCGTCCTGCCGTCACCCGGAGTGGTGAACGTGGCCATGCCTAAGGAGGACCGGGAGGCGAGGGAGCGCCTCGATCAAGAGGCCTCCGATGACAAGTACACAGCGGACCTTCGCCGCAAGTATCCGAGCTTGCGGAGGCAGAGTGTGCGATCTTCGAGGAGGGCACAGTCGACGTAGAGGTCATCGACATCTCAGACGACGAGCAACAAGGCGGCAATGACGGCGTCAAGGATGAGGAGGAGTTTGATGTTGAAGAGTGGTGACGTATTTTCCCCTACTCCAGCAACGACGGCACCGGCCCGGACCCAATTGATGGTGGAATGACAAGGCAAAATTCACTCGACCTTGCCAAGGATGACGATGATGATGATGATGAACAGTAGTTTCGTTTTAAGTTTAAGTTTAATTTAAGTTGTCAAGACAATGTGTTCAATCTTGATTGTTTACATTGAAACTAGGTTCAACTGTGCAAATTTGATTTTTTTTACTCTGTTATACAGGGGCGGACCCAAGTACAACCGAGTGGGGGCCTTGGCCCCCACTCAAAATTTTGAATTCCTTTGGTATTTGTGTATATTTTGAAAGAAAATGTCTCAAAATTAGCAACTTTATAGAAGGTGTGCCCCAGTCAAATGATTCGCCCCCAGTCATAATATTGTCTGGGTCCGCCCCTGCCGTTATATATAAGGGATGGGCTAGGTCCGGACAAAGTTTAGTGGACTAAAAATACTCCACTAAGCTTTTACTCCGCCGGATCATCCATTATATCTAGGGGATCGGTTAGAGTTGCCCTTACCAACATAGAAAATTTCTATTGTTTGCTCCATCCTGTGTTTCTGATAGTTTATGCAAGGAATGTTCAGATTCGATAATAGATGACAATTTGGCACGAGCAATTCAGCATCATATGATCTTTGTGTCCATTAGGTCTGGTGGTTTGTGTTGAGGGGGAGAAGGCAATGCATTCTAGAAGAAGATCCTTTTCAAGATCATATTTGGTTTCTTCCTTTTGTTTTTATTTTTTATGATTGAGTGTTTGGTGTTTGGTGCTTGGTGGTTTCCCTGGAGTAGCAGACTACGTGGTGTGTAATCCCGTCACTGAAAGAAGGGTGGTTCTGCGTGCCACCAACTGGTCCACCAACTCCTCGATCGCTCGCCTGGGGTTCGACCCGGTGGTCTCCTCCCACTTCCATGTGTTCGAGTTTGCGCGTGCCGGTTTTAGGGTGTGAATAGGCTGAGAATTGCCGGTCTTCCTACTACCGACATCAAATCAGTGGGGATATACTCATCCAAATCTGCGGTTTGGGCATGTCGAGTTGCTTGGAGGAGTCCAATATCGGTGTGCCGCACTTCAAAAGGCGTGTTTTTCAGGGGGATGTTGTATCTATCTACGAATGCTGGCTTGGAAAGGTGTTGGCGTGGAGGGAAACCGTAGGGTCATCCGTGCCCCTATGCCACATTCTGCTGGTGATGTTCATAATGTTCATCTATCACAAGGGCAATTGCATTGGGCAAATAAGGGTGCTTCTGAACTATCAATATGGGCTCTCGAAGATTCTAATGGTGAAAACTGGACCTTGAAGCACAGTGTCACCCACTTGCAACTATTGGGAATAGAGTTCCCATCATCGTTCGAGTGGAATTACGATGTTTTGCTCCACCCGGAAAGCAGTGAGATATTTATACTACTGAAATTTTACTGGTCCACGGATACGAGTGACCAATCAAGTCCGAAACTAATTTCATACACACTGGATTCTGAGGAGCGCCGTTATATATGTGATCTTGGATTAAAGTGTACAGCTCCTTATCTTCTATATGTTCCCTATATCTCAGAGTCATGAGCAGATCGGCACTTGTACTCTTACCTCGGTAGTTCAGCTTCACAATTATGTATATCTGTTGAACGCAAGGATCGACTTGGGTGAACCTTTTATGAAGTTTTGACAATTTTTGTGTGTGCCTGACAGCCAGGGTAGATCTCCTTGTGCTTGTTTAGTTATTTAAGATAAGCACCATACATCCCATTATTCTAGCACCCGAAAACTTAACCATCGAGGCAACCATTGATTAGTTGAAAACTGTTAGTAATGATTTTAATCTATCTAGATTCTAATCTCCTTTTTGAGTAATTTATCCTTATTGCGACTTCTGGGTTCAAAATTTGTGCTTTGTCATTTGGAGGTTTCTACACGAATATTAATCCACTTTTGCTTTCTTATGCCTTAAAAGTTTCAATCACATCTTTTTATTGAGCAATTTGCTCGTGGAAGCTTTTGTCTTTCTCTTATCAATAAGGTAATAGTCGGTAGCGTTGGAAATATGAGCAATTTATCATAGAATTTTATTAAAAGAAAAGCTAGGGAAAACATGACTATCATAAAAAAGATGAAATAAGATATGGAATATAAAGATGAGACGACGAAAGACATGTGCACATATGATCTAGAAGAGAACATATGTAGAGACGTTCTATATACACACGACATCATATGGAGTGATGAGCAAAAACATAACATATCTAGAAGTGAAACTATAGCAAAAAGTTGCGATAGGAACTCAACGAAAAAGAACATGAGTACATACTAAGTTGCAGCAGCAGTAGGATTGGTGTTGGCGTTGTCGTTGGCCATGTTAATTACCGAAGAGGTGGTCGACATCGGGGAAGTAGTCGTCGTCCGAGAAGAGATCGTCGGTGTCCGTGATGGAAGCTAGTAGTCGCGCTGAGCGCTCTCCAAAAACCTTATCACCCTTCTCCCGTACAGGTCGAAGAGACGGAGTTTCGGAGGCCTAGTGTCCCGACCTGCGGTGCATGCCGCAAGTAGGAATGGGGAAGAACGTAGCGACAACACAGAGAAAGGGATCGGGGACGAGAGAAAGTTCTGATGCGTCTTCTATGGAGAGGAGCGACCTCTCTTTTATAGGCGTAAGAGAAGGAGGCGAGAGGCCAACGACGAGAGCCGAAGAGAGCGAGGGAGACGAAACGAACAGACATCAGCCGAAGAGTGTTGCGTTCGCTTTCAATATCCACTACAACAAATCGTTCAGCTTCCGAGTGACCTTTCGTATACTAGTCGTACGTGGCAAAAATTTAGTTCGACTCGGCTCATTCCCACGGCGCGTCGTGACGAGGCGGGCGACGGAGGAGGAGGAGCGCGTGTGTATGTCTCTTTTGTTCTCAAGCTCATACATGTGTGGAAACATCCTCCCTTATAAGGAGGACCAACTCCCACTAAACTAGCAATGTGGGACTAAACATTTCCACCTCTTGTCTTGCATAAATGGGCCACGTATGCCTCTAGGATTTATTAGGAACTTTCTAAAATTATATATTTGGCCGACCCAAAAGTAGACAAAATTCCAGCAATCCCTCACCAGATCCCAGGGGCACACAAAAATTGCCTTTGGTTCCAAAACACTGTTTTATATACCGATACTGTAGTGGAGACTGTTAAGTTGAACTTTCACCTAGAGCTCCATGCTACACTAGTAAGCAACTTGAACGGTGGACTAGACCTTGAACTGCAAGTTTTCTGCGAATCTAGCTTCACACAGAGCCTTGATCGATACTAGGCTACCGTGGGACTTCCCCGTGGGTGGAGCTTATGCGTCATACTCCGAGACCATTCATGAGTTTACTAGAGAGCATCCTACTCTCATAAATTGCGACGTTAACAATCAGACTCATATGTGTATGTTCTTCAAAAGATGTTCTCCACGACAACATCTATGTTTCAATAAGCCACTTAGAACATATTAAGATGTATATCAACCTGCCATGCAGTTTACGAAAGTATTGCATGCATCTTCATGGAGTGGTATTATCAATGATAAGAATACTTTCCTCTCAGTTGACCAACAACTTGTCTTCCACATCTAATTCACGGGATCTCCGGTCACAAAGAATAGGTTACCACAGTGAACAACTCAAATTGTGGGTCTCATACCCATCTCCCTCGATGCATTATCTATCACATTACGTGACAGACCCTTAGTAAAAGGATCGGCCAGATTTTTAGATGTTTGGATATAGTCCAATGCAATAACTCCGGAGTTTTTCATTTTTCTGACAGATTTTAACCTTCTCTGAACGTGTCTTGATGACTTCATGTTATCCTTTTAGCTGCTCACTTTCGTGATCACAACTTGATTGTCGTAGTTCATAAGGATACCCGGTACAGGTTCCTCGACAACCGGCAAGTCACACAAGAGCCGGCGAAGCCAATCTGCTTTGACCATAGATGTATCTAGTGCTGTGAGTTCTGCTTCCATTGTTGACCTTGTTAAGATCGTTTGCTTGCAAGACTTGCAAGAAACATCGCCACCTCCATGAGTGAATACATATCTGCTAGTGGCCTTTATCTCATCAGCATCAGAGATCCAGTTTGAATCACTATACCCTTCAAGCACCTTTGGGTGTCCAGTATAGTGAATTCCATAATTTGCAGTGCCTTTCAAATAACGCAAAACTCCCTCTAGAGCTTTCCAATGCACATCCCTGCCCCAGCCCTAGCTTGGAGTCTCAAGTCCTCCGGTCCACCGTTCGGAGTGTCTTTCTGTTTGTGGAACGATGAGGACACTTGAGGAACATTGGAGGATCCCCCTCCCCCGTAGGCAACTTACACTCGGAGCCCTGATGGTACAGGGACCAAAAGCCTTGTCCTCCGACGGTGCTCCGGAGAAATTGGCCACGGGCTTCACAGTTGTACATGCTTGAAAAGTAATGTTTCAAACAGCCAGCTATAACCTCCGGTATAGCCTTTGGGGGCTCTCCCACTAAAGCTATGCATTGATGTGAAGCTTCGTTATTGAATTAGGACACCTGATTGGTGCTCGGGTTTTTATATGTAAACATGTGTACATGTTAAATATATGCAATATATCATATATGATGCCTGATTTTTTAAAAGTTTCATGATTTAATGAAAAAGCTAAATGGGGGCTTAGCTTCGCTATAGCTCAGTTATAGCTTTTCATAGCTTCTGGTGGAGCTGCCGCAAAATAGCACAACCCGCTATTTAAAGATAAGTCCTACAATCCACAATAAATGAGTAGCAGATGTGGGATGTCCCACTGTTCAATTTTTTAGCCTGGAATAGCAATACGGGCCGATATACATGTGGGGGTTAGGATCAGACCATCGGTACAAATAATAAGAGCATATGGTCATATGAGCCATATTGAATTTTTGGGTACTTTTGTTGTTCTTAGTGCAAGCCTAGAACTTAAGATCTTGTTGTTAAGGTGGCCTGGAATGGTCATGACTATTATTGCATTTCAAGAGTTTTTGAGGATCACATACCATGGAAATTTAGTTCTGTTTGTCATTCCATCTTTGTTCCACATTTTCATGTCTCCTTAAACTGTGGTATAGTAGTAGTAGTTTAACACTATCTATTATTATTGTTTTCTTATATACGAACTGATGTTTCAGCTCAACTTGGACCTCAAGGATTTAATATTTGTGTCACAATCACTTGCCAAGAAGCAACTTCCTCGACTGCAATTTCCAGCCGATGAGTAGGCAGTCGAGTTAGTTGAGGCATATGTACATGTAACAACATCATCCTGTTGTTGCTGGGAATTTATATGGCCCAACGTATCATATTGATTAAGGGACACTCAAACTGATCCCCTATTAACCGGTTAGTGTAGTAAAAACCCGGTTTCACTCATCTAACCGGGACCTAGACGATCTCCCATAGCCGTTAGTGGAGAATGATTTACTTTCAGCCATTGTAGGATCCGGAGTATGTGTCAAGAGGGGGGGGGGGTGATTAGACTACTTGACCAAATAAAAACTTAGCCTTTTCCCAATTTAAGTTGTCGGCAAGTTTTAGCAATTGTAGCAAGTCAAGCACACCCTACACATGCAAGTCTAGGACTATAGCAGCGGAAAGTAAATACATGTACACGTAAACAGATGACAGGGATACGAAGATCAAATGCAAAGATTTACACGACAATTTTTAGCATGGTTCCGATAGGTGGTGCTATCGTATGTCCATGTTGATGGAGACTTCAAACCACGGAGGATAACGGCCGTGCGAGTCTACGGAGGGCCAAACCAGGAAGGGTCCACGGAGAAGCAACCTTGTCTATTCCATCATGACGTACGTCCATGAAGGACTAGCCTTGCTCGGGGTAGATCTTCACGAAGTAGGCGATCTCCTTGCCCTTACGAATTTCTTGGTTCAACTCGACAACACGAAGTAGGAGGCTCATGAGTGACACCTTACCAATCTAGGAGAGACCGCCCTCCAAAAGGTAATAGATGCGGTAGTATAATGAACGCCTTGCTCTTGTGCTTCAAAAGATAGTCTTCTCAATACTCAATCACTCTCGCATAAATTTGGTTTGGGTAGAAGAGATTGATTGGGTGGAAAGTGATTTGGGGAGGCTCGAAATCAAGATTCATATGGTAGGATTGGAATATCTTGATCTCAACACAGGAGTAGGTGACTCTTTCTCTGAAAAATGGATATGGCAAGCATTGTGTCGTTCTGAGTGCTTCCTCTGTGAACGAGAGGTGGTGGAGGGCTATATATAGCCATCTCCAAAAATCCAACCATTACAACATTACTGGCCAACTCGGTGAAACCGAAGTGAATCTCGGTGGCACCGACTAGTGCAAACTGTGGCACCTTTTGTCTTTTCGGCGAGACCGATATATGAATATCGATGGTACCGATTTTGGCTGGCCTAGTGAGCTTCCACAACTGAGTGAGACCCATTCTCAAAACTCGGAAATGCCAATTTCGAGAAGTTGGTCAACAGAGCCGGGGCACTCATTTCGGTTGCATTGAAATGGAACTTGGTGGTACTGAGACTCTATGGTTTTGCATGGGATGTGTCTAATGTAAAACTCGGTAGGGCCGAATGGGTAAAGTTGTTGGCACCGAATTTTGCACATTTAGGATTTGGGCAGAATATTTGTGTGACAAATTCATGAGTATTTTTGATGGCTAACTCTAAGCACTTGAGCAACCATATCATCATAGTCACCTCATTCCTTTTTAATAGTATTGGCATTCCTTTGGACTCAAATGTGATTCTCACAACATACAGAATGTAGAGTCTTCAAGCTTGTTGCCAATAGATGTTCTTGCATCTAGGGGTTCTAATCACAATCCTTAGCCAATGCATGATTGAACTTTTCCTGAAATATACTAGATGGAATCATTAATTAGATCTATGCCACATATGTTGTTATTAATTACCAAAACCACCTTAGGGAGAAGTTGTGCTTTCAATCTCCTCCTTTTTGGTAATTGATGACAACATATAGATGAAAGCTTTGACATAAGGTATAATCAATGAATAGCATCGTCGCTTTTAGAAGTATGTGATAAGCAAGAGCCCCCCTAAATTTGTACATTATTTTAATTTGCATTTGAATGCAAAGGCAAAATTTATTAGGATCATGGGTCACTCTTCCATGTCAGAGATGATATGAATGAATAGAAATGCACATAACACCAAACAAATGAGTGAATGATCATCATATAGATAGCTCAAGGATAGGAATTAGTAGCATCAACAATCAAAGCGTATGCTCAAACATGATAAAGTTCAAGACATCCAAAAGGACCAAATGTTTTAGAAAATCAAAGAGAGCAACACAAACAACTCTCTCTCTCTCTCTCTCTCAGCCCTGTTGATCTATGCCCTTCTTCCCCTAAGTTCAAAGTTCAAAGTTCAAGAATTATGCGTCGCTCTGGGCTCGATTTCCTCCGATAGCATTTGATGGACTCGATAGGAGAGCGTCGGCGAAGGCTTCAGTAGATGTCATCTGAGGTGGTGGCGTAGACATTGGAGGTGCAGGAGCTGGTGTAGACATGGAATTTGGTTTCCATGATCCTCTCGAGACTCTTCCGATTCAGCAAGATATCTATGATGTTCTTCTCCATCCCTTGGATGGTGCAGATAAGAAATTCCATTTGATCTACTTTGGATCTCATCTATGGAGCACTAGCTACTCTGGCTGCCTCTGCCTCTGCCTATGCACGTATCTCTACCTGTGATGTAGCTGAAGTAGGATGACTGGGATCCATCACCACTTCATTGTCTTCAAAATCTAGCTTGAGTGGCAGGTGTTGACGATTAAGCAGATACACCTTCTTCTCTATCTTGGAGTTGATCACCATCTGAATGTATGGTGCATATCCGGAGGATCCCTTCTGGTCAACAACAGTTTTTCTGATTGTCTCTACAATCAGGTCCATCACCCTAATCCTGGTGCTGGTGTCTACATGGTGCAGCATGTTTATGGAGTACCCCCTGATCATCTTATCATCACCCGATTTAGGTATCAAGGCGTACCTCATTATAGTGTTGGTGGTGGGTAGTCCTTCTTGTAGAAAGTAGATTGATCCTAGCTTGTGGGTCTTCAGGTATTGTTTATGCACTGGGTTATACATGTTGGTCATAGAGTTATGGTTCATCTTAGCCTCAGTATAAACATCCAAGTCTCTCTCTTGTACCTCTGGTATCCTAAGATGGTAGTCCACTCTTCCACTATGGATTGGTACCTTGAACCTTCAGTCATCCATACAATTCTACCATCACGATAAAAGTGAGATGTGGAGTAGAATTGCATGATCATTTCGTCATTCCATGTTGTCATCTTTCCGCCAACAAAATCTTCAATGTCGATGGGCCAGAAGTTCACTTGCACATGAAGGAAGTAGTTTTCATTCTGCTTGATGTAGTCTCAATCCACATACCTCATATCGCTCACACCTGGACTCATGTCCAAAAGCACAGAATCATAGATATCATGTTGCTCCTTTGTATGGAAGCGAGCATCAATGATAGTACTCCTCCTGATAGCATACAGACCAGTGATAACCCACAAGTATAGGGGATCGCAACAGTTTTCGAGGGTAGAGTATTCAACCCAAATTTATTGATTCGACTCAAGGGGAAGCGAAAGAATATTCTCAAGTATTAGCAGTTGAGTTGTCAATTCAACCACACCTGAAAGATTTAGTATCTGCAGCAAAGTATCAGTAGCAAAGTAGTGTGATAGCAGCAGTAGCAACAGTAACCAGTAGCAGCAGAGTAACAACAGTGGTAACAAAGTAATAGTAGCAGCGGTGACAGCAGTAGCGGCAAAGTAATGTAGCAAGGACCAGTAGGAAAAGACTCATAGGCATTGGATCGGTGATAGATGATTATGCCGGATGCTATTCATCATGTAACAGTTATAACACGGAGAGATATGTACCTAGCTCCAGTTCGTCAATCTAATGTAGGCATGTATTCCGTATGTAGTCATACGTGCTTAGGGAAAAGAACTTGCATGAAATCTATTGTCCATCCCTCCCGTGGCAGCGGGGTCCTAATGGAAACTACGGGATATTAAGGTTCTCCTTTTAATAAAGAACCAGACCAATGCATTAACACTTGGTGAATACATGAACTCCTCATACTATGGTCATCTCCGGGAGTGGTTCCGGCTATTGTCACTCCGGGGTTGCCGGGTCATAACACATAGTAGGTGACTACAACTTGCAAGATAGGATCTAAAACACACATATATTGGCGACAACATAATAGGTTCAGATCTGAAATCATGACACTCGGGCCCTAGTGACAAGCATTAAGCATGGCAAAGTAGTAGCAACATCAATCTCAAAACATAGTGGATACTAGGGATCAATCCCCGTCAAAACTAACTCGATTACATGATAGATCTCATCCAACCCATCACTGTCCAGCAAGCCTACGATGAGATTACTGACGAACGTGGAAGATCATCATGGAATTGGCGATGAAGGAAGGTTGATGATGACAATGGCGATGATTTCCCCTCTCTGGAGCCCAGAACGGACTCCAGATCTGCCCTCCAGATGAAGAACAGGAGGTGGCGGCGCCTCCATATCGTAAAACGCGATGAACTCTTCTCCTTGATTTTTTTCGGGCGAGACGGACTAAATAGAGCTGAGATTGGAGGCGGTGGAGCTTTGTGGGCCCCACAAGCCTGCCAGGCGCGACCAGGGGGGGCCCGCGCCTGGTGGGCTTGTGGGCTCACAGCTCCACTCCCTCCGCTGATTCTTCCGCTAGTATTTTTCATAAATTCCAAAAAAATTCTCCGTAAATTTTCAGGTCATTCCGAGAACTTTTATTTTTGCGCAAAAACAACACCATGGCAATTTTGCTGAAAACAGCGTTAGTCCGGGTTAGTTCCATTCAAATCATGCAAATTAGAGTCCAAAACAAGGGCAAAAGAGTTCGGAAAAGTAGATACGACGGAGACGTATCAACTCCCCCAAGCTTAAAGCCTTGCTTGTCCTTAAGCAATTCAGTTGACAAACTGAAAGAGACAAAAGAAAAAATTTGACGAACTCTGCTTGATCTTGTTGTTGCAACTATGTCTAAGTCATAACTAGAATTTCAGCAAGATCACAAGCAAACCACATAAGCCAATGACATCTAGGTCTCACGGTAAACTCATATCAATGGCATAATCAACTAGTGAGTAAATAATAATAAGTCTCAAATGTCAACACTTCAATCAAAACAATCATGAAGCAGTACGAACAGATGGTATCTCGCTAGCTCTTTCTGAGACCGCAAAACATAAATGCAGAGCACCTTCAAAGACCAAGGGCTGACTAATCATTGTAATTCATGGCAAAGAAGATCCAGTCACAGTCATACTCAATCATAGTTAAAAGCAAAGCATAAAAATGACAGAGGTGCTCTCTAATTGGTGCTTTTATAAGAAGAGGATGACTCAACATGAACATAAATAGTCAGGCGCTTCGCAGAGGGAAGCATTGATTTGCAGAGGTGCCAGAGCTCAAGCTTTAAAAATAGAGATAATAATTTTGGGTGGCATGCTTTCATTGTCAACGCAATGACTAAGAGTTCTCACCATCTTCCACGGTACACATGCTATAGGCGGTTCCCAAACAGAAAAGTAAAGTTTTGACTCCCCCATCACCAATCAATCACTCCACGACTAGCCAAATACTCGGGTGCCGTCCATACCAACATCAATCCAAGGGGAGTTTTGTTTGCAATTATCTTTTCGATTTGAGCATGGAACTGGGCATTCCAATTACCGACCCCTTTCTCATGAATGATAGTGAATAAACACATATCGAGGATAACACGCCTAGCATGGAAGATACTGATAGCCCCCTGTCACCACATGAGCGGTTCGGGCATGCAAAAGAGATTATTTCTTGAAGCATGCAAATTTACTTGGAAAGGCAGGTATATGCCGCATATAGGTAGGTATGATGGACTCATATGGAACAACTTTGGGTTCATGGAAGTGAATGCACAAGCAGTATTCCCGCTTAGTACAAGGGAAGGCTAGCAAAAGACTGGGAAGCGACCAACTAGAGAGCGACAACAGTCATCAAAATGCATTGAGATTAACTAACATTGAGTGCAAGCATGAGTAGGACATAAATCACCATGAACATGAATATCATAGAGGCTATGTTGATTTTGTTTAAACTACATGTGTGAACATGCGCCAAGTCAAGCCACTTGAATCATTCAAAGGAGGGTACCATCCTATCATACTACATCATAGTCATCTCATAATTCATGTGGGCATCCAAGACAAACCATTATAAGCTCCTAGCTAAATAAGCATGTCATCAGCAACTATGATCTTTAAGTTTTCATTGCAAACATGTTTCTCTCACAACAAAGCTGAATCAGGCACGATGAGCTAGTCATATTTACAAAACCAAAATAGATCGAGTTCATACCAACTTTTCCAGGCTCAGTCGCTTCACCGTATATCATCATTATTGCCTTTCACTTGCACGACCGAACGATGTGAACAATAATAAGTGTGCTCGTGCATTGGACTGAAGCTGGAATCTGCAGGCACAAAGGAGATGACAAAGTAATATGGCTCTTTAACAGATAAACAGATATGCATGCGAGAGCCACTAAACATTGTAACCATGGTCTTCTACCTTGACCCAAAGAAAATGAAAACTATTTACACGGGAAAGCTCCCAACAAGCAAAAGAAGAAAATAAAATCTTTTTGGGTTTTCTCAAACTAGACACACACACGAAAAGAAAATGAGAAAATAAAATAAACTAGCATGTATGATATAGTGGCAAAGTGTGAACACCGACAAGCAAAGTGAAAGCATAAGCAAGAATGTAAAGTCGGTGGGAAACACGTACTCCCCCAAGCTTAGGCTTTTGGCCTAAGTTGGTCTACTCCCAAGGATGGAAATAACTAGCTCCGGGATACTCCAGAGTGGACTGAGGATGCCATTGTTGTGTGAGCTCCTCTGGCTCCCACTGATAAACTGGGGTCTGGTACTCGACTGGTGGCTCGGGCACGGGCACCTGTGGTTGAGCTAGGCCCCAATATGCGTAGATGTCCGAGGGCATAATAATGTACCTGCTTGCATGAAGATTGAACAAAGAAGGAGCAGGCAAAGTAATAGTCTCACGAATACTTTGACTAAACACCAGGTTATAAATCATCCTTCTATTTATATCTCTATCAAGAAAGTCATGGCGAACCATGATATCGTAATCTAGATATCTCTCGGGAAGAAGAATCTCTTCTTCCTCGTCCAGTCTAATAGGTATCTCAAAGTGTCTAGCAAGACGAGTAGCATAGATAGCTCCATAGACAATGCCTTTAGAACGGTTCGTGTTCAACCGTTGAGCTACTATGGCGCCCAAGCTATAAGTTTTATCATTATAAAGGGCTTCGCGCAAGACCGCAAGATCTGGGGAACTAAGTGACCCATCTTTCCCACGGCCAATCAAACATTTTCCCACGAATAATGAGAAGTACCGAAGCACGGGAAAATGAATGCTAGCAGTTCTAGCGCAAGACACTCCTCTCTCCTCTCCTACAGCAATAGTATCGATGAAAGCTTCTAAGTCTCGTGGACGAGGTTCATGAATATCCCCAACGTAAGGTAATTTGCAGACATTGCAAAAATCCTGGAGTGGCATGCACTGGGGGAAATCATAAAGTTTGAACTCAACCATAGGAGGATTCTTCCTCGGATAGAAGTTAAAGCTTTGTACGAAGAGATTAGTGAGGAGGAGGTATTGTGGACACTTATCTTCAACGAAGGTAGTGAGGCCTGCGTTCTCCACCAATTAATAGAAGTCCTCATAAAGTCCGGCGGCGCGTAAGAACACATCGCTTGACCACTCTCACGCTCGAACTTCTGCGACTGGAGGGACCGGATACTTGGGCTTCTTCTCACTTCCATCATCCTTGGGGTCACGGCTTGAAGAGCCTCTTAAGAACCTCCTCATCTTTTCCCTTTTCTATCTCTGAAAATTTCTGAAATTTTTAGTGACTCTAAGGAAAAGTGAACAAGGCTCAACAAAACTTGTAGCAACTACTCCCACAAGTGCCTAGAGGCCATATTACGCATCAAAACTACTTGGGACCAGCTAAAATTAGCATGCAAAGCTCAAGAACATGGTCACCAAGGCAACAAAAATACGTGAAGTATAAGGCACTGGAGCAAAAACTAATTGGACCAATGGAGGAGTCACTTACCAAGGAGCAATTTCCCCAAAACAGTTTGAAGAATGGTGCTTTGAGCAAAGAGGTCGAAAATCCCAGCAAGAGGAGCAAGAACACGGGTTTGAGCTGCGAAACGATTTTTTCTGGAGGTAGGAGAACCAGATGGGAGCTAGAATGAGTGGAGGGGGTGCACGTGGGCCCCACAAGCCAGGTAGGCGCGGCCAGGGGTTGCCCGCGCCTCTAGGGCTTGTGGCTCACTGTGCAGCCCCCAGACTAGCTCTTCGTCTCAGTATTTTTTTAAAATTCCAGAAAAAATCATACTTGATTTTTAGGACGTTCGGAGAACTTTTATTTTCGGGGTACTTTTCTACGGGACGCTAAAATAGAGAACAGGAAAAACTAAACTAAACCTTAAACGAAGGTGAAAGCTTGGAACAGAGGTTTGTGACTCCTCAATTCATCCATCTCATGGTCATCGAAAGAAAATCCGGCAATGAGGTTGATCAAGTCTCTTTGTCAAACTTTTTCGAATCGCAAAATAGAACGGAGAATTTTCGAATAGTCACTAGGTTACCTCCATGGGGATGTGTATCTCCCCAACAAGCAAATCATACTTCATCTTAACAGGAGGTATAGGGCATTCAAAGCTCCCAATAAGAATCGATGAAGTTCTTTCAATAGCATTGATGCAATGTACTTGATATTGTTTCTTCGGAAAGTGCACCGTATGCTCATTACCGTTGACATGGAAAGTGACATTGCCTTTGTTGCAATCTATAACAGCCCCTGCAGTGTTTAAAAAGGGTCTTCCGAGGATGACCGCCATGGCATCGTCCTCGGGAATATCCAAGATAACAAAGTCTGTTAAGATAGTGACATTAGCAACCACAACAGGCACATCCTCGCAAATGCCGATAGGGAAAGCAGTTGATTTGTTGGCCATTTGCAGAGAGATTTTAGTGAGTGTCAACTTATCCAGCTCAAGTCTACGATAAAGAGAGAGAGGCATAACACTAACACCGGCTCCAAGGTCGCATAAAGTAGTTCTAACGTAGTTACCTTTAATGGAGCAAGGTATAGTGGGCACACCGGGATCACCTAGTTTCTTGGGAGTTCCACCCTTGATAGTGTAATTAACGAGCATGGTGGAAATCTCCACCTCAGGTATCCTCCTCTTATTAGTAACAATATCCTTCATGTACTTAGCATACGGAGACATTTTGAGCATATCTGTCAAACGCATTTGCAGAAAGACAGGTCTAATCATTTCAACAAAGCGCTCAAAATCCTCATCATCCTTTTTCTCGGATGGTTTGGGAGGAAAGGGCATGGGTTTCTGAACCCATGATTCCCTTTCTTTACCATGCTTCCTAGCAGCAAAGTCGTTCTTATCGTATCTCTTATTCTTAGGTTGTGGGTTATCAAGATCAACAGGTTCAATCTCCACATCCTTATCATTGCTAGGTTGAGCATATTCATGAACATCACTATTGATATTATCATTAGGCTCATGTTCATCACCAGATTGTGTTTCAACATTAGAAACAGAGGCATTGTTTGGACTCTCAAGTGTATCAACATCAGGGTTGCTAGCGTGCAAGTTCCTATCATCTTTCTTCTTCTTTCTAGGATGATTAGGTGCATCAGTGCTAACTCCTTGAGAATCTTGTTCAATTCTCTTCAGATAACCCTCAGGATACAAAGGTTCCTGGGTCATTCTACCGCCTCTAGTAACGACTCTAATAGAATTGTCATTCAACTCATTGAGCAAGTCATTCTGAGCCTTAAGTACTTGTTCTACCTGAGTAGTAACCATAGAGGCATGTTTACTCATCATTGACATTTCTGTCCACACAAGCGCTTAAATGACTAAGCATACGAGCATTCTGTTCCAATTGTCTGCTAACATAATCATTGAAACTCTGTTGTTTGGCAACAAACTTATCAAATTCATCCAGGCATAAGCTAGCAGGTTTATCAAAAGGAATATCACTCTCATCAAACCTACACAGAGAATTTACTTCTACTACCTGTATCAGGTTATCAAGACCATGGATCTCTTCGATAGGTGGTAGATTTTTGGCATCTTCAGATTTAATGCCTTTCTCTCGCATAGATTTCTTAGCTTCTTGCATATCTTCGGGACTGAGGAATAGAATACCTCTTTTCTTCGGAGTTGGCTTAGGAGGTGGTTCGGGAATAGTCCAAGCATTCTCATTGCACAAGATATTATTCAATAGGATCTCAGCTTGTTCTACAGTTCGCTCCCTAAAAACACAACCAGCACAACTATCTAGCTAGGTGGTCTCTGGAAGCATGAGTAAGTCCATTATAGAAGATATCCAGTATTTCATTCTTCTCAAGAGGGTGATCAGGCAAAGCATTCAGTAGCTGGACGAGCCTCCCCCAAGCTTGTGGGAGACTCTCTTCTTCAGCTAAGAAAATTGTATATTTCCTGCAAGGCAGCTTGCTTCTTATGGGCAGGGAAATATTTTTCAAAGAAGTAGTAGACCATATCCTGGGGGCTACGCACACAACGAGGAGCCAGAGAAGTGAACCACGTCTTAGCATCATCCTTTAGCGAGAAAGGAAACAAGCTTGAGGATATAGTAGTGGCGGATCTTTTCCTCACTCGTGAATAGGGTGGCTATATCGTGCAGTCTGGTAAGATGGGCTACAACCGTTTCAGACTCATAACCGTGAAAAGGATCAAATTCGACCAGAGTGATTAACTCAGGGTCGACAGAGAATTCATAATCCTTATCGGTCACAAAGATAGGCGAAGTAGCAAACTTCGGGTCGTATTTCATCCTAGCTTTCAAAGATTTTTCTTTCCACTTGAGCAGTAATTTCTTAACATCATAGCTATCCTTACATGAAAGAAAATCCTCAGCTATCTCTCCCTCCATAACATAACACTCAGGCATATCAGGCAATTCATGTCTAGGAGAGCTAGTTCTAGCAGGCAAAATAGGAGGTTCTACTTCAATAGTATCAGCAGTTTCAGAAGTATCATCACATCTAGCAGCAACTCTAGCAATTTGTGCATCAAGGAATGCACCTAGTGGCAAAGAAGTATCAAGCATAGCATCATCACGCAAAGCAGTATCAAACATAGCATCATGGGCAGTAGAAGTAGCATCATCAAGCACAAGCGACATATCAAGATTTCTAGCAGGAGGTGGCGTCGCAAACTTACTCATAACTGAAGGTGAATCAAGTGTAGAGCTAGATGGCAGTTCCTTACCTGTCCTCGTAGTGGAGGGCAAGACTTTAGTTCTTGGATCTATCAGATTCCTCATAGTGACCAGCAGACATAAATCCCAAGTGACTCAGAGAATATAGTTGTGCTTCCCCGACAACGGCGCTAGAAAATACTCTTGATAACCCACAAGTATAGGGGATCGCAACAGTTTTCGAGGGTAGAGTATTCAACCCAAATTTATTGATTCGCCTCAAGGGGAAGTGAAAGAATATTCTCAAGTATTAGCGGTTGAGTTGTCAATTCAACCACACCTGAAAGATTTAGTATCTGCAGCAAAGTATTAATAGCAACGTAGTGTGATAGCAGGAGTAGCAACAGTAACCAGCACCAACAGAGTAACAACAGTAGTAATAGAGTAACAGTAGCAGCAGTGACAACAGTAGCGGCAAAGTAACGTAGCAAGGACGAGTAGGAAAAGACTCATAGGCATTGGATCAGTGATGGATGCTTATGCCGGATGCTATTCATCATGTAACAGTTATAACACGGAGAAATATGTAACTAGATCCAGTTCGTCAATCTAATGCAGGCATGTATTCCGTATGTAGTCATACGTGCTTAGGGAAAAGAACTTGCATGACATCTATTGTCCATCCCTTCCGTGGCAGCGGGGTCTGCTACGGCAACAAAAGTCCTTCCCAAGCAACGCCAGGAATTCTTCTTTCTACTTCTCTTGTTTGCGTTGGATTTTCCCTTGAAGAGGAAAGGGTGATGCAGCACAGGAGCAGTAAGTATTTCCCTCAGTTTTGAGAACCAAGGTATCGATCCAGAAGGAGGGTCTCGTCAAGTCGAGAGTGCCTGCGCAAACACAAACAAGCTTGCACCCAACACTTCAAAGGGGTTGTCAATCCCTTCAAGATTGTTTGCAAAGTGAGATCTGAAGGCGGAAAGTGCAACGAAGTAAAAAGTGTAAGGCTAAAAATATGGTGTTGAGTAGACCCGGGGGCCATAGTGTTCACTATAGGCTTCTCTCAAAATAGCAAATATCACGGTGGGTGAACAAATTATTGTCGAGCAATTGATAGAACCGCGCAAAGTCATGACGATATCTAAGGCAATGATCATACATATAGGCATCACGTCCGAGACAAGTAGACCGATACTTTCTGCATCTACTACTATTACTCCACACATCGATCGCTATCCAGCATGCATCTAGTGTATTGAGTTCATGACGAACAGACTAACGCCTTAAGCAAGATGACATGATGTAGAGGGATAATCTCAAACCAATGATGAATACCCCATCTTTTTACCCTTGATGGCAACAACACGATGCGTGCCTCGCTACCCCTTCTGTCACTGGGTGAGGTCACCGCACGGTATGAACCCAAAACCAAGCACTTCTCCCATTGCAAGAATCATAGATCTAGTTGGCCAGACAAAACCCACAACTCGAAGAGAATTACAAGGATATGAAATCATGCATCAGAGAGATCAGAAGAAACTCAAATAAGGTTCATAGATAATCTGATCATAAATCCACAATTCATCGGATCTCGACAAACACACCGCAAAAGAAGATTACATCGGATAGATGTCCATGAAGATCATGGAGAACTTTGTATTGAAGATCCAAGAGAGATAAGAAGCTATCTAGTTACTAGCTATGGACCCGTAGGTCTATGGTGAACTACTCACGCATCATCGAAAAGGTCATGGTGTTGATGAAGAAGCCCTCCGTATCCGAATCCCCCTCCGGCAGGGCACCAGAACGTGCCCCACATGGGATCTTGCGGAGACAGAAGCTTGCGGCGGCGGAAAAGTGATTTCGATGATCTCCTTATTTTTTGGGGATTTTTAGGGAATATATAGGCGCAACCCCTAGGGCAGAGGGCGCCCAGGGGGCCCACAAGCCTGTGGGCCGCGGCCTCCCCCCTGGCCGTGGGGTGGGGGCTTGTGGGGCCCCTGGGGCCCCCTGCCTTGGCTCCCAAGCTTCCCGATCTTCTTCCGTTATGGAAAAAATCTTTTCGGGGATTTTCTTCCGTTTGGACTCCGTTTCAAAATCTCCTCTGAAAGGTGTCAAAAACATGGATAAACAGGAACTGGCACTTGGCGCTGAGTCAATAAGTTAGTCCCAAAAATATATAAAAGGCATGCAAATCATCCAAAGTTTGACAAGATAATAGCATGAAACAATCAAAAATTATAGATACGTTGGAGACGTATCAAGCATCCCCAAGCTTAACTCCTGCTCGTCCTCGAGTAGGGAAGTGATAAAGAATGAATTTTTGATGTGGAATGCTACCTAGCATAGTTGTCCTTTGCAACTTCTTTCACGTGACATGAATGTTCAGATCCGTAAGATTCAAAACAATAGTTTGCTATTAACATGAAAACAATAATACTTCAAGCAAACTAGCAAGGTAATCATGAACTTTCAAAATAACAAGGCCAAGGAAAGTTATCCCTACAAAATCATATAGTCTGGCTATGCTCCATCATCCTCACACAACTAATGTAAATCATGCACAACCCCGGTATTGGCCAAGTAATTGTTTTCGCACTCTTACTTTCTCAAACTTTTTATAACTATCATGCAATACATGAGCGTGAGCCATGGATATAGAACTATAGGTGGAATAGAGTGTGGTGGTTGTGAGACAAAAAGGAGGAGATGGTCACATTGACTCGGCGTATCAAAGGGCTATGGAGATACCCATTAATAGATATCAATGTGAATGAGTAGGGATTGCCATACAAGAGATGCACTAGAGCTATAAGTATGTGAAAGCTCAAAAGGAAAACTAGTGGGTGTGCATCCAATTTGCTTGCTCACGAAGACCTAGGGCAATTTTGAGGAAGCCCATCATTGGAATATACAAGCTAAGTTATATAATGAAGATTCCCACTAGCATATGGTGGTGACGAAGCAACAAGCTCTCAATCATGAAGAACGTGGTGCTATTATGTAGAACAAGTGTGGAAAAAGATAGTAGCATTGTCCCTTCTCTCTTTTCTTTTTTTTCATTTGGGCTCTTAGGCCTCTTTTTTTTCTTTTTTTTGGCTCTTTGGCCTCTTTTTTTTCCTCACATGGGACAATGCTCTCATAATGATGATCATCACACTTTTATTTACTCACATCTTCAAAGCTCAAAATGATGATGACTCTATAGGAAATGCCTCCGGCAGTGTACCGGGATGTGCAACGATCTAGCATGGCGTATGACGTTGAAAACATCTCGCTAGCTATCTTACGATCATGCAATGGCAATATGAGAGTGACAGAACAAGTCATGAGACGGAACGGTGGGAGTTGCATGTCAATATATCTCGGAATGGCTATGAAAATGCCATAGTAGGTAGGTATGGTGGCTATTTTGAGGAAGGCATATGGTGGGTTTGTGCACCGGCGAAATTTGCTCGGCACTAGAGAGGCTAGCAATGGTGGAAGGTGAAAGTGCATCTATACCAGGGACTCACATTAGTCATGAAGAACTCACATATTTATTGCAAAAGTTTTTATTAGAAATCGAAACAAAGTGCTAAACGCATACTCCTAGGGGAAGGGTTGGTAGGTGTTAAGCATCGCGTGATCCCGACCTCAACACAAAGGATGACAATCAATAGATCAATTATGCTCCGACTTCCTAACATAGCGGTTCACCATACGTGCATGCTACGGGAATCACTAACTTCAACACAAGTATTTCTAGATTCACAACACCCTACTAACATAGCTCTCAATATTACCAAATCCACGTCTCAAAACTAATTGAGAGGAATCAAAACTTCTCTTTCTACTCAATGCAGATGAAGATGGAGGTTTTTGCATCCTCTTTGGGTACCTATCACATTTGGGACTACTTTCATAGCGTAAGCCAACTACCAAATCACGCACCGCCGTGCTCTAAAAGATATAAGTGAAGCACTAGAGCAAAAGTATCTAGCTCAAAAGATATAAGTGAAGCACTATGAGCATTCTAGCAAAATCACGATGAGTGCATGTCTCTCTCTTTCAAAAAGGTGTGCAGCAAGGATGATTGTGACACAACAAAAGAAAAGACTCCTAAGATACAAGATGCTCCAAGCAAAACACATATCATGTGGTGAATAAAAATATAGCTCCAAGTAATGTTACCGATGGATTGAAGACGAAAGAGGGGATGCCTTCCCGGGGCATCCCCAAGCTTAGGCTTTTTGGTGTCCTTGAATTTGGCTTGGGATTCCTTGGGCATCCCCAAGCTTGAGCTCTTTCCACTCCTTATCTCATCGTCCATGAGAACATCACCCAAAACTTGAAAACTTCACAACACAAAACTTAAACAGGAACTCATGATAACATTAATACAAGAAAACAAACTACCACTTCTTTTGGTACTGTAGCAAACTTGAATTCTATATATATTGGTGTTGGGCTACTGTATTCTCACTTTTCCATGGCTAGTACCCCCCGATACTAACCATAGTTTCATCAAAACAAGCAACCAACTCAACAAAAACAGAAACCGTCAAAAACAGACCAGTCTGTAGCAATCTGTATACATCGAATACTTCTGGTACCTCAAAAAATCTGAAAAATTACGACGGCCTGGGGAAAAAGCATATCAACCAGAAGAAAAAAGAATCAACTCAAAAGCTCTTTCTGAATAAAAATGAAAAATCATCTTGTGAGCGAAAAGTTTCTGTCTTTTCCCAGCAGGATCAAACAACCATTACCAACACTAGTCATAAAGGTTTTGCTTGGCTCGAACACAAAAAGAAACACAAAAAACACAATCACAACAGAATTATGATGGTGTGGACGCAACAAAACAGAAAGAAAAGGATAAATTCATTGGGTTGCCTCCCAACAAGCGCTATTGTTTAACGCCCTTAGCTAGGCATAGATAATTCAATGATGCTCACACAAAAGACAAAAATTGAAGCACAACGAGAGCATCATAAAGCATGTGAAAATCACATCTAAGTCTAACATACTTCCTATGCATAGGCATTTTATAGGAAAACAGATTGTCAAGACAACCAATAGTTGCCATATGCAAGGAAGAAGAAAGAGACAATAGCAATCTCCACATAACGAGAGGTAATTTGGTAACATGAAAGTTTCTACCACAATATTTTCCTCTCTCATAGCAATTACATGTGGGATCATAATCAAATTCAACAAAATAGCTATCACAAAGGATATTCTTTTCATGATCCACATGCATGCAAAGTTGACGCTCTTTAAAAATAGTGGAATTATCATGAACTAAACTCATGACTTCTCCAAACCCACTTTCAGTATTATTGCAAATATCATTGCAACAAGTGGTGGACATAGCAAAACTAGCATCCCCAAGCTTAGGGTTTTGCATATTTTTAGCATGATTGTCATTAATAGAATTTATAATGAAATCATTGCAATCATGCTTTTCATTCAAGGAGCCCTCGTGAATCATTTCATAAATTTCTTCATCGCGATTTTTAGATTCATGCATCTCAAGCAAAACTCCATAGAGAAAGTCAAGTGCACTCAACACACTACCAATTGGTTCCACATAAGTGGATCTCTTAAAGAGATTAGCAAGTGGGTGAGGATCCATATCACTAGATTTTCAGCAAGCGAAGATGCAAGCATATTGAAGGCACATAGCACACAAGCAACGGAAAGCAAGAGAAAGAAAAGGGCGAACGAAAAAGGCAAACGAAGAAAAGGGCAAATTGGTGAAGTGGGGGAGAGGAAAACGAGAGGCAACTGGGAAAGAAAGTAAATGCAAGAGATGAGTTTGCGACACCTACTTGGATGAGTTCTTGACTTGATCTTCCTCCCCGGCAACGGCGCCAGAAATTCTTCTGCTGTGGCAACAAAAGTCCTTCCCAAGCAACGCCAGGAATTCTTCTTGCTACTTCTCTTGTTTGCGTCGGTTTTTCCCTTGAAGAGGAAAGGGTGATGTAGCACAGGAGCAGGAAGTATTTCCCTCAGTTTTGAGAACCAAGGTATCAATCCAGAAGGAGGGTCTCGTCAAGTCCAGAGTACCTGCGCAAACACAAACAAGCTTGCACCCAACGCTTCAAAGGGGTTGTCAATCCCTTCAAGATTGTTTGCAAAG
Source organism: Hordeum vulgare subsp. vulgare (assembly GCF_904849725.1). Lineage (NCBI taxonomy): Eukaryota > Viridiplantae > Streptophyta > Magnoliopsida > Poales > Poaceae > Hordeum > Hordeum vulgare. The sequence continues at coordinate 583,868,252 of NC_058520.1, read as the reverse complement.
TGAGATCTGAAGGCGGAAAGTGCAACGAAGTAAAAAGTGTAAGGCTGAAAATATGGTGTGGAGTAGACCTGGGGGCCATAGTGTTCACTAGAGGCTTCTCTCAAAATAGGAAATATCACGGTGAGTGAACAAATTACTGTCGAGCAATTGACAGAACCGCGCAAAGTCATGACGATATCTAAGGCAATGATCATACATATAGGCATCACGTCCGAGACAAGTAGACCGATACTTTCTGCATCTACTACTATTACTCCACACATCGACCGCTATCCAGCATGCATCTAGTGTATTGAGTTCATGACGAACAGAGTAACGCCTTAAGCAAGATGACATGATGTAGAGGGATAATCTCAAACCAATGATGAAAACCCCATCTTTTTACCCTTGATGGCAACAACACGATGCGTGCCTCCCTACCTCTTCTGGTACTAGGTGAGGTAACCGCACGGTATGAACCCAAAACCAAGCACTTCTCCCATTGCAAGAATCATAGATCTAGTTGGCCAGACAAAACCCACAACTTGAAGAGAATTACAAGGATATGAAATCATGCATAAGAGAGATTAGAAGAAACTCAAATAAGATTCATAGATAATCTGATCATAAATCCACAATTCATCGGATCTCGACAAACACACCACAAAAGAAGATTACATCGGATAGATCTCCATGAAGATCATGGAGAACTTTGTATTGAAGATCCAAGAGAGAGAAGAAGCCATCTAGTTACTAGCTACGGACCCGTAGGTCTATGGTGAACTACAAACGCATCATCGGAGAGGTCATGGTGTTGATGAAGAAGCCCTCCGTATCCGAATCCCCCCTCCGGCAGGGCACCAGAACGTGCCCTAGATGGGATCGTGCGGAGACAGAAGCTTGCGGCGGTGGAAAAGTGATTTCGGTGATCTCCTGATTTTTCTGGGATTTTTAGGGAATATATGGGCGCAACCCATAGGGCAGAGGGCGCCCAGGGGGCCCACAAGCCTGTGGGTCTCGGCCTCCCCCTGGCCGCGGGGTGGGGCCTTGCGTGGCCCCTGGGCCCCCTGCCTTGGCTCCCAAGCTTCCCGATCTTCTTCCATTATGAAAAAAATCTTTTCGGAGATTTTCTTTCGTTTGGACTCCTATTCAAAATCTCCTCTGAAAGGGGTCAAAAACATGGAAAAAACGGGAACTGGCACTTGGCACTGAGTCAATAAGTTAGTCCCAAAAATATATAAAAGGCATGCAAAACATCCAAAGTTTGACAAGATAATAGCATGAAACCATCAAAAATTATAGATACGTTGGAGACGTATCAGGGTCCTAATGGAAACTACGAGATATTAAGATTCTCCTTTTAATAAAGAACCAGACCAACGCATTAACACTTGGTGAATACATGAACTCCTCATACTATGGTCATCTCAGGGATTGGTTCCGGCTATTGTCACTCCGGGGTTGCCGGGTCATAACACATAGTAGGTGACTAAAACTTGCAAGATAGGATCTAAAACAAACATATATTGACGACAACATAATAGGTTCAGATCTGAAATCATGGCACTCGGGACCTAGTGACAAGCATTAAGCATCGCAAAGTAGTAGCAACATCAATATCAGAACATAGTGGATACTAGGGATCAATCCCCGTCAAAACTAACTCGATTACATGATAGATCTCATCCAACCCATCACTGTCCAGCAAGCCTACAATGAGATTACTCACGAACGGTGAAGAGCATCATGGAATTGGCGATGAAGGAAGGTTGATGATGACGATGGCGACGATTTCCCCTCTTCGAAGCCCAGAACGGACTCCAGATCTGCCATCCAGATGAAGAACAGGAGGTGGCGGCGCCTCCGTATCGTAAAACGCGATGAACTCTTATCCTTGATTTTTTTTCGGGCGAGACGAACTAAATAGAGCTGAAATTAGAGGTGGTGCAGCTTTGTGGGCCCCACAAGCCTGCCAGGCGGCGCCTACTGTTTCTTTCACATGGGACTAACAAAAAGTCCCTGTAAAGAAACACCCCCAAAGTGGGTCGCATCGACGACTGACGGGGTGAGGTGCCAAGGGCTATTTGGGGAGGGGGCAAGAGGCCTCCTGGCCCTGCTGTCATCGAAATCTAGAGGACCCACATGGGTCATTATGGTGTCTCTAGTCCATGTTGCAGCGTGGTAGGCGGGTTGTCGATAACCTTCAACTACCTGATTCTGGCCCGGCTGGGCCTCTTTCGTACCAACGGGCGTGATATGGTGTGAAAGGAGGTGCCTTTTGCTTTTCGCCGGTCCATGGTATCCGTGTGCCATCTGTTATGCATGGTGACGACTGTGGAGTGGTCTTCGGACAGATGCGGGGCTTGCAGGCGGAGCTCACAACTCAGATACAGGTTGGTTGATATGCCTGTGCAGGCGGCATGATGGAAATTGCTAGGCACTTCTGTGTGGGAGGTGTGGGAGGTGAGGTAGGTGTCCTCATGACTGGTCACTGAGAAAAGGAGAGAAGGATTGGTGGAATGGTTGTCGTGTTGTTTGAGTCTCATGTGCATATATATAGGAGTACATGATTAATTTGAAGTACAAGACAAACGAGGATAATTTCTAATCTATCTTATATTTTCTAACTAATCACGATACTCAACTTCCCCCCGCAATCACTGTTAGAATAATCCGAGGGAATCCGGCGATCTACCGAGGACCAAACAATCACACGAGCACGACACCGAGATTTGTTAACGAGGTTCACCGATATGGCTACATCCCCGGGGCCTGACTACGGGCGCTCCTCCCCGTGACACCGTCACACTACCGCACCCCAGCCGTCCGGGCACCGGCATACGCCGCCGGCTCCCCCGCGTACCTGTGCTACTATGTTGGCATTGATTACATAGTGTGTCTATCCCACTATATATGAGAGGCCTAGGATACAAGTGTCCTATCAGGACACGACCCCATATCCTGTCTAAACACAATACTACTCAGAGTCCAACTGTAACCTACCGTGTACAAGAATATTCGACACAACTCTAACAAACTCCACCTTGGCGAATATTCTCCATCACTGATGAGTTCATCCATGCGTCAAACTTCCATGTACATTGGACTTGAGATACGCCATGAGCACCACTGCTACTCCCAGACTCCATGTGACTCCACCTGCAACTGTAGTCCCTTCTCGTCTTCTTCACAGTCAACCCTCGAGCAAAGTTAAGTTCCTTATTACTCTACTTTGTGCTTCCAACTTCCGGAGTATCCGTTCAATGCCATCACACACCGATCACTCACCTGCGTGAAAGTGAACAACCACATATTGAATGGCGCATATAAGAGTTACCTGAACTCAACATCCTTGCTCTTTCTTGACCGCCCGTATGAAACTTGAAGGAATTTCATTGTCGCCTTGTGTCACCCCGAGTCTAATTCCCAGTTATCTCACCCTTTTTCCGGATAGTCTCTGACATGTCCCATAGCTATAGCACTCCGCCTCCTTCTGTACTTGTCATCCGTACTTTGCCATGTGCACTGAACCCCACAGAATATACGGCCATGTACTCTCTCCGCTTATGACAATTCAGACTTTCCGTCACTTTCTCAGATTCTCCATGGTAAATTCCCGTCCATCAAACCGGCACCAATAGACCCAGTCACCAACTTGAATCCGATACTCGCCAACACTGCTTCAGCACCCTTTGCACAAGCTGTCTGACCACATGTCTGACCACCAGTGCCTTGGTGTGTCACTGTGTCCCGTGCTTACCGCATGCCTCGTCGCTATCACCGCGTCAAGCCTCTGCTGTCCTGGTCGAGTCTTTCAAGGTCGCAAACCCACACCACTCAACCCCCACTGCAGAGAACCACCGATCATCACCGATCGATGCCGAGTATCACGTCTCCATCAGACCACTGGTACCTAGTCTAATCCACGTGTCTCTCGCTATCCCACTGAAATAGGCTACGATTCTCCGAATTCTTACGTCGTAGCCCCTCCATCAACACAGAGTGAAATCTTCCACTAGACTCCAGCTCCACCTTCAACATGACTCCATGTAGCTGGCCGTGCTACCCTGCGCCCTGTCGACTTCAAGCTCTCATGTGTGCACTGCCTTGAATCAACCCTGCGTCATAGTCTGTCGAAGCCACACAAGCCCTTAGACCTGCACCACGTGTTTCCACGTCCCAGAAGTTGGCCACCATCAGCATCACGCTCCTATGTCGTCGTCGCTGAAATCACCGCCGTCTTCTGCTTTGACCGACATCCCCGTCGATCCATCAAACAGTCTAGTCTGACTCAGTCGAAAATATCTGACTGCAACCATGCTCCACCCCGCGTCGTGTCCACCCGCACTCTGTGCATTGCTGGACGCCATGTGTATGCATGATCCTGCAATGACGCACCCCATACTGCTTCGAGCCTTGTACGCACGTCACCAACTTCCAACCTTCAGGTAGAATCCCGTGTGCAATGTGCAATACATCCAAAAAAGAAAACTGGATTTCCTGATAGTCTTCATGGTACACCAAACATATCTCCATAAACTTTCAACACCCCTTTTCTTTAATCATGTTGCATCCAAAGCCACGTTCATACCAATCCAGGTTGCATTTTTTCCCGAACAAAATCTCACGTGCCTCAGGCAGCTAACATACGTGCGTTCTTTGGCCTTTAGTTGAAAACAACACGCACAACCACTAGCAGGTCCTTTGCAATCGATGCTCTAACCTGGCCGGTTCCAGCTGTGCGCACCGCGCCGCCTGCCCAGCCCCCACGCACGGGTCACGCCCACCAGCTTGGGCTGCCCCTCCTGGGCCTTAGGCCTCTACTGCGGCATCGTAACCGCCGCCAAACCGAAGCTGATCGCATCTGCTGTTTCCCATAATCTCGTCGAGACGCCCACTGCAGCACGTATCGCCGCTGCCTTCTGATCTCGTCGAGACCGGCCTTACCGCACGCTATACGCCGCTGCCACGATCCAATTACTTCTCGAAAAACTACAACTGTGTGTACTTGATCGCTGCCTTCTGGTTGCAACTCATCAGCGACGACTCACCGACTAACTCCGCTCCAACAACCGCAATAGCTTTACACACATCTGTTCCTCCTCTAGATCAACACAATTTGTTGCCTCTGAACAACCTAGCTCATCATACCACTTGTTACGCAATCCCGGGTCCGCTAACACCAGCGTTTCCAACCCGCACGATAGCGACGCAGACGGTAAGACTTGGAGAAGAATCCGAAGGTAAGCCGACGGTCATTCCCCAGACAATCGTAATGGTCGATGCATGGCAGAAATTATGGTTGGAGAAAAAACCGACGAGGTTGCTCAAGCAAGGCGGTAGCCCTTTGCGCCCATGTCGAGGTAGCCGAGAGCGTGGGGTGGTATAGCCATGGTCGAGGTAGCCGTGCGAAGAACGTCGTGGTCGATGTCAAGTCAGGTAGGCAGTGTCGAGGAAGTCGCCATGAAGCCGCGGGTGCAAGGAGGCACCGAGCGAGTTAGGGATGTGCGCAGTGGTGTCGAAGTAGTGATGCGCGGGAAGGAGATGTGGTTGACGACGCATCGCGTCGGGTTTGTCATGCTCGGGGACACTTCGTGAACAAAGTCACGCATCGGTTTTGTCAGCACCGGGCATGCATAGACGGACAAAGTCGATGTTGACGATGCGTCGCTCTAGGCTTGCCAGGCCTGGGAACACACCGAGGACGAAGGCACGCGTCGGTGTTACCAGCACCGGGCATGCGTAGATGGGGAACTGCACACAACTTGTACGCCATGTCGAGGAGGCTAGCAGAGAAGAACTCAACGACGGTTGCGGCGCGAATCGGCGGAGGCCGATGTTGACAGTGGTGGTCCGAGTAGACGAATTGGCCAGAGAAGACGATGGCGAAGCTGGCAATGAGCTGGTGCTGAACGGAGATGAATGAAGTGGCGGGCGGCTCGGCTCGGGTGAGCGAGCGGCAACGGCGCCAAAGTAGAGCGGCGGCGGCGGCAGCAGCCTCACAGCGACGGCGGCGGCTGGTCAAGAGCGTGGCGACGATGCTTGAAGTAGGCAAGGAAGAGCCCGACAGCATGACGAAGACCGGGACGGACGATGACGATCTCACACCTAAGGAGACGTCACGGCGCATACCACAGGAAGTCGACGCGCGAGGACAGTGGAGTGGACCGACCCCGCGACGCTACGGCCTAAAGGATCGTACACTTACTGTTCAAATTTGAACTATATCCATTAAATATCGAGAAATGTACTCAACGAGTTAAATATAGCAAATGAAGCCCCAAAATGCCCAATTTGAACATGAAACACGTGATGGTATATGTTGAGTGTATAGAATGTTCTGAGGTCAAACGATGAGGCATGATACTTCGCCTTGAAACCTCCCCATGCCATCAGAAACACTCATTCTTTATCCAAGATGGTCCAGTTTCTAATCACTCTACGTTGCAACTTTCATGAAGCCTCCTAAAATGTTCACCACAGTCTATAGGTGTCATATGATGACACCATGCCAAGTTACATCTATTTTTGATTTCATTTGCATTTTTCTTGACACCCTAATGTTTAGAATCCATTTTCTCCTCCTAGATAAAGTCTACGCAAAGACTAAAGATCATAAATAGGAATTTTCAACACAATTTTGCAATCTTTTTCATGTATATGTAGTTCAAATTTGACTTATATGCACTAAATGCCAAGCAAAACTGCTTAATGACTTTCATGTGATCCTTGGATTAAAACACCCATAACCTCCATGTTGGCGTCGAGTCTTGGCACCCCCGTATTTGGAATTCCTTTCCTTTGATTCGATAAGATTTAAGTAATGAATAAATGTATTTTTCGTTAAAAAAATTGCAAACTCTTTTTGTGCACTTTCAGTTCAAATTTGATTTATTTGCACTAAATTTGTAGAAAATGTACTTAATGCCTTAAATATAGAATACCCCCCACCCCCCCCCCCCCCCCCCAAATGCCAAATCCTAGCATGTGTCAAGTAGTGGTGTATCATGAGCATTTTTTTCTTTCAAGATCCACCGATGAAGCAATCAACACTTCACCTTCAAACATGACATGTTCCCTCTGGAAACCACAAATCTTCCTCAAAATTGGTCTAGTCTACATCACAACTTTTTTGAAAACTTCTCAATTTTTACTGTGACCTATAGGTGTCATATGATGAAACCTTGCCAAGTTAGTGGTTGAGTGTTGGCACCCTCATCTTTGGAATTCCATTTCTTCTCTTGGATAACGGCTAAACAAAGACTTGCGGTAAAAATAGGGATTTAAAACCCAATTTTGAAATATTTTTCTTGCACATGCAGTTCAAATTTTACCTATATGAACCAAATACCTAGAAAATGTATTTAATGACTTGACTATAGAAAAAGAACCCCAAAAAATGACAAAATCTGGCATTTGCCAAGTAATAATGTTTTTTTGAGCATTCAAACAATTCCAAAGTCAACCGTCGAAGAAGTTGTCACTTTAGCTTCAAATCTAGCATGTTTCTATTCAAAATACGAATCTTCCCCACAGATTGTCAGGTTCCTAAGCACAATGCGTCACAACTTTTGGTATACCTTCTCAATTATACCACACCCTATAGGTTTCATATGATGACACCATGCAAATTTTGATATTTTCTTATTTCATTTGCATCTTTTGGAAGTAAAATACCAATAACCTCCGTATTGAGGGCCAAGTATTTGAAACCTCATGTTTGGAATTCATTTCCTTCTCTTGGATAAGTCCTAAGCATGTACTAATGATCTCAAATATGACGTTTCAACCCAATTTTGCCAAAAAGTTCATGAATTTACAGTTTAAATTTGACTTATACACTAAATGCCTAGAAAAACTTAGCGCATGCTAAAGATAATAGGGAGTGGGATAGAATTGATAAGAAAAAAAGAAACAAATACTATAGCAAATAAGAATGCATATGAAAGGGGAAAAGGAAAGCAAACATTGTACAATAGAAATGAAACAAAAGAACAAAAGAATAATGCAAAAAAAGATTGTTGGGTGTCTTACAAAAAACACTCGGCGTGCACCTTGCTTTGTCCATTGTTCTTGTATAGCGAACAATGGCGAATCTTACAAGAAAATAAAGGGGGCTCAATGTTAACGGTGTGAAGAAAAATACACTAACTCTCAGTTTTTTAGTTTAAATAATGTTGTTTTTTATGATGAATACTAGTAAATTTTGTTTTTCAATTTTTGGATGGGGGGCTCAAGCCTATTGAAGCACCCCCTTAAATTCGCCACTGATAGCGAGTGTAACAACCAACACAGCTCTAGTTTACCGAGTTCCTTGTTTTTTATGCCTTTCGCTCCTAGTACTCAACAAATGCCTTGTGTACCAAGTGATCAATAAAACGCACTCGACAAAGGGTCCAACACTTCACAAACATGAATGTTCTAGTAGTGAGAGGATGGGATACATCCATATCTTCTGGGCGGTCTCTCTTTGGGATTCTTCATACATAAGGAGGTGCTTGTGCGAGCAGCGGGGACAAGCCGCTGATGCTGGCGTGCTCGTAGCATGTGATACGAGATGGAATCAGCAGGAGGCGAGAGGAAGAAGAAGCTGAAAAGAAAGAAGAAGAAGAAACGTGGAAAGAGATGAAGAGCATCTAGCTTGAGGCCCACCTAGCATGCGTGTCGGCATGTCTCCGTGTGAAAAGAAGGAAGCAAGCGAAAGGGACTAGCCGAATGATTGGCTGGTCTATCGACGTGAAGGATTTCCCTTTTATTGCCCATGTTGAGAGAAGCATACACCATCCATCTATTTATATATTATAGCAATAATATATAACATGCAAGTTACACAAAGCATACGTCAAAGAAACTTTCAATAATATATTTTTTACATTATATATTTTATATTCCATTACTCTTATCAAAATTCAAATACGGTCTCGAAAAACAGTAATCAGTCAGCAAACCTACCGGCACAATTCTCGGTCAATTGTGGCTCGTTTATTGTTAGAAATAGGAGAGTTGTGTAATAATTTTAGCAATTTCGTTGTTCAGCATGTAATTAGATCAGCAAACCTTCCAATTCATCTTTGTGCAAAGCGTGCTTGCACTTTGAATGTGATCGAATGCTGGCTTGACGAAATCCCTAGCTTTTTGATGACCATGCTTTCAGTTGAACAAAGCTCTTTGATTTTCTTGAAAAAGATAAATGTCTCGAAAAACAGTAGCCTTGAAAATATATAAATATAGATGCCGGGAGTAATAAGTAAAGGGAAATTCTAATCAGCAGCGTGTGCACGGCTGCGTTGGCGTGCGGTGGGGCAGAAAAACAACCTCTGTTGGAATTATGCCCTAGAGGCAATAATAAATATAGTTATTATTATAATTTCTGTATCAAGATAATCGTTTATTATCCATGCTATAATTGTATTGAATGAAGACTCATTTACATGTGTGGATACATAGACAAAACACCGTCCCTAGCAAGCCTCTAGTTGGCTAGCCAGTTGATCAAAGATAGTCAGTGTCTTCTGATTATGAACAAGGTGTTGTTGCTTGATAACTGGATCACGTCATTGGTAGAATCACATGATGGACTAGACCCAAACTAATAGACGTAGCATGTTGATCGTGTCATTTTGTTGCTACTGTTTTCTGCGTGTCAAGTATTTATTCCTATGACCATGAGATCATATAACTCACTGACACCAGAGGAATGCTTTGTGTGTATCAAACGTCGCAACGTAACTGGGTGACTATAAAGATGCTCTACAGGTGTCTCCGAAGGTGTTAGTTGAGTTAGTATGGATCAAGACTGGGATTTGTCACTCCGTGTGACGGAGAGGTATCTCGGGGCCCACTCGGTAATGCAACATCACACACAAGCCTTGCAAGCAATGTGACTTAGTGTAAGTTGCGGGATCTTGTATTACGGAACGAGTAAAGAGACTTGCCGGTAAACGAGATTGAAATAGGTATGCGGATACTGACGATCAAATCTCGGACAAGTAACATACCGAAGGACAAAGGGAATGACATACGGGGTTATATGAATCCTTGGCACTGAGGTTCAAACGATAAGATCTTCGTAGAATATGTAGGATCCAATATGGGCATCCAGGTCCCGCTATTGGATATTGACCGAGGAGTCTCTCGGGTCATGTCTACATAGTTCTCGAACCCGCAGGGTCTGCACACTTAAGGTTCGACGTTGTTTTATGCGTATTTGAGTTATATGGTTGGTTACCGAATGTTGTTCGGAGTCCCGGATGAGATCACGGACATCACGAGGGTTTCCGGATTGGTCCGGAAACAAAGATTGATATATAGGATGACCTCATTTGATTACCGGAAGGTTTTCGGAGTTACCGGGAATGACAAATGGGTTCCGGGAGTTCACCGGGGGGGGGGGGCAACCCACCCCGGGGAAGCCCATAGGCCTTGAGGGTGGCACACCAGCCCTTAGTGGGCTGGTGGGACAGCCCAAAAGGGCTCTATGCGCCAAGAAGAGAAAATCAAGAGAAAAGAAAAAAAAAAGAGGAGGTGGGAAGGAAGGGAAGGACTCCCTCCCACCAAACCAAGTCCAACTCGGTTTGGGGGGGGGAGTCTTCCCCCCTTGGCTCGGCCGACCCCCTTGGGGCTCCTTGAGCCCCAAGGCAAGGTCCCCTCCCTCCCACCTATATATACGGAGGTTTTAGGGCTGATTTGAGACGACTTTTCCACGACAGGCCGACCACATACCTCCACGGTTTTTCCTGTAGATCGCGTTTCTGCGGAGCTCGGGCGGAGCCCTGCTGAGACAAGGTCATCACCAACCTCCGGAGCGCCGTCACGCTGCCGGAGAACTCTTCTACCTCTCCGTCTCTCTTGCTGGATCAAGAAGGCCGAGATCATCGTCGAGCTGTACGTGTGCTGAACGCGGAGGTGCCGTCCGTTCGGTACTAGATCGTGGGACTGATCGCGGGATTGTTCGCGGGGCGGATCGAGGGACGTGAGGACGTTCCACTACATCAACCGCGTTCACTAACGCTTCTGCTGTACGATCTACAAGGGTACGTAGATCACTCATCCCCTCTCGTAGATGGACATCACCATGATAGGTCTTCGTGCGCGTAGGAAATTTTTTGTTTCCCATGCGACGTTCCCCAACAGTGGCATCATGAGCTAGGTTCATGCATAGATGTCTTCTCGAGTAGAACACAAAAGTTTTTGTGGGCGGTGATGTGCGTTTTGCTGCCCTCCTTAGTATTTTCTTGATTCCGCGGTATTGTTGGATTGAAGCGGCTTGGACCGACATTACTCGTACGCTTACGAGAGACTGGTTTCGTCGTTACGAGTAACTCCGTTGCTCAAAGATGACTGGCAAGTGTCGGTTTCTCCAACTTTAGTTGAATCGGATTTGACCGAGGAGGTCCTTGGATGAGGTTAAATAGCAACTCATATATCTCCGTTGTGGTGTTTGCGTAAGTAAGATGCGATCCTACTAGATACCCATGGTCACCACGTAAAACATGCAACAGCAAAATTAGAGGACGTCTAACTTGTTTTTGCAGGGTATGCTTGTGATGTGATATGGCCAACGATGTGATGTGATGTGATATATTGGATGTATGAGATGATCATGTTGTAATAGAAAATATCGACTTGCACGTCGATGGTACGGCAACCGGCAGGAGCCATAGGGTTGTCTTTATACTAACGTTTGTGCTTGCAGATGCGTTTACTATTTTGCTAGGATGTAGCTTTAGTAGTAATAGCATGAGTAGCACGACAACCCCGATGGCAACACGTTGATGGTAGATCATGGTGTGGCGCCGGTGACAAGAAGATCGTGCCGGTGCTTTGGTGATGGAGATCAAGAAGCACGTGATGATGGCCATATCATGTCACTTATGAATTGCATGTGATGTTAATCCTTTTATGCACCTTATTTTGCTTAGAACGACGGTAGCATTATGAGGTGATCTCTCACTAAAATTTCAAGACGAAATTGTGTTCTCCCCGACTATGCACCGTTGCTACAGTTCGTCGTTTCGAGACACCACGTGATGATCGGGTGTGATAGACTCAACGTTCACATACAACGGGTGCAAAACAGTTGCGCACGCGGAACACTCGGGTTAAGCTTGACGAGCCTAGCATGTGCAGACATGGCCTCGGAAAACATGAGACCGAAAGGTCGATCATGAATCATATAGATGATATGATTAGCATAGGGATGCTTACCACTGAAACTATACTCAACTCACGTGATGATCGGACTTGAGATAGTGTAGGTGGATCATGAACCACTCAAATGACTAGAGAGATGTACTTTTTGAGTGGGAGTTTAGCAAATAATTTGATTAAGTTGAACTCTAATTATCTTGAACATAGTCTAAGTCCACTTTGAATATATTTGTGTTGTAGATCATGGCTCACGCGACAGTCATCCTGAATTTTAATACGTTCCTAGAGAAAGCTAAGTTGAAAGATGATGGAAGCAACTTTGTAGACTGGGCTTGTAATCTTAAGCTAATCTTACAAGCTGGGAAGAAGGACTATGTCCTTAATGCTGCGCTGGGAGATGAACCACCCGCTACGGCTGATCAGGATGTTAAGAACGCTTGGTTAGCACGTAAGGAGGACTACTCAATAGTTCAATGTGCAGTCTTGTATGGCTTAGAACCGGGACTTCAACGTCGCTTTGAGCGTCATGGAGCATTTGAGATGTTCCAGGAGTTGAAGTTTATCTTTCAGAAGAACGCCCGGATCGAGAGGTATGAGACCTCCGATAAATTCTATGCTTGCAAGATGGAGGAAAACTCGTCTGTCAGTGAACATGTGCTCAAAATGTCTGGGTACTCAAACCGTCTAGCTGAGCTGGGGATTGAACTCCCGCAAGAGGCTATCACTGACAGAATCCTTCAATCACTGCCGCCAAGCTATAAAGGCTTTGTGTTGAACTACAACATGCAAGGGATGAACAAGTCACCCGGCGAGTTGTTTGCGATGTTGAAAGTCGCAGAGTCTGAACTCCGTAAAGAGCATCAAGTGTTGATGGTGAATAAGACCACTAGTTTCAAGAGAAACGGCAAAGGCAAGAAGGGTAATTCGAACAAGAGCGGCAAGCCTGTTGCCAATCCGCCGAAGAAACCCAAAGCTGGACCTAAGCCTGAAACGGAGTGTTACTATTGCAAGGGTATGGGTCACTGGAAGCGCAATTGCCCCAAGTATCTGGCAGATAAGAAGGCGGCCAACGAAAAATCAGGTATATTTGATATACATGTTATTGATGTGTACTTAACCGGCTCTCGTAGTAGTGCCTGGGTATTCGATACCGGTTCTGTTGCTCATATTTGCAACTCGAAGCAGGAACTGTGGAATAGACGAAGGCTGGCGAAAGATGAAGTGACGATGCGTGTAGGAAATGGTTCCAAGGTTGATGCAATCGCCGTCGGCACAGTGTCACTTCAGTTACCATCAGGATTAGTGATGAACTTAAATCATTGTTATTTAGTGCCTGCATTGAGCATGAACATTATATCTGGATCTTGTTTATTGCGAGACGGTTACTCTTTTAAGTCAGAGAATAATGGTTGTTCTATTTCTATGAGTAACATCTTTTATGGTCATGCACCGAATGTGAGAGGATTGTTCATATTGAATCTTGATAGCGATACACATATACATAACATTGAGACCAAAAGAGTTAGAGTTAACAATGATAGCACCATATTTTTGTGGCACTGCCGTTTAGGTCATATTGGTGTAAAGCGCATGAAGAAACTCCATGCTGATGGACTTTTGGAGTCACTTGACTTTGATTCACTTGACACGTGCGAACCATGCCTCATGGGCAAGATGACTAAGACTCCGTTCTCCGGAACAATGGAGCGTGCAAGTGACTTGTTGGAAATCATACATACCGATGTGTGTGGTCCGATGAGCGTGGAGGCACGCGGCGGATATCGTTATTTTCTCACCTTCACTGACGATTTAAGTAGATATGGTTATGTCTACTTGATGAAACACAAGTCTGAAACATTTGAAAAGTTCAAGCAATTTCAGAGTGAAGTGGAAAATCATCGTAACAAGAAGATCAAGTTCCTACGGTCTGATCGTGGGGGTGAATATCTGAGTTTCGAGTTTGGTACTCACTTAAGACAATGTGGAATTGTTTCACAGTTAACACCGCTTGGAACACCACAGCGTAATGGTGTGTCCGAACGTCGTAATCGTACTCTATTAGAGATGGTGCGATCTATGTTGTCTCTTACTGATTTGCCGTTATCGTTTTGGGGTTATGCATTAGAAACAGCTGCATTCACTTTAAATAGGGCACCATCAAAATCCGTTGAGACGACACCATACGAACTGTGGTATGGCAAAAGGCCAAAGTTGTCGTTTCTTAAAGTTTGGGGATGTGATGCTTATGTCAAAAAGCTTCAGCCTGAAAAGCTGGAACCCAAAGCGAAAAAGTGCGTCTTCATAGGTTACCCAAAAGAGACAGTTGGGTACACCTTCTATCTCAAATCCGAGGGCAAAGTGTTTGTTGCTAAAAACGGAGCTTTTCTCGAGAGAATTGAGTGGGAGGAAGATAGAACTTGACGAGGTTGTCGAACCTCTCATCCCTCTGGATGGTGGCGCAGGGCAAGGGGAAACCTCTGTGGTTGCGACACCGGTTGAGGAGGAAGTTAATGATGATGATCATGAAACTCCAGTTCAAGTTTCTGTCGAACCACGCAGGTCGACGAGATCACGTGCTGCTCCAGAGTGGTACGGTAATCCCGTCTTATCAATCATGTTGTTAGACAACAACGAACCTGCAAATTATGAAGAAGCAATGGTGGGCCCAGATTCCAACAAATGGCTAGAAGCCATGAAATCCGAGATAGGATCCATGTATGAGAACAAAGTGTGGACTTTGGAGGTACTACCTGAGGGTCGCAATGCTATTCAGAACAAATGGATCTTTAAGAGGAAGACGGACGCTAACGGCAATGTGACCGTTTATAAAGCTCGACTTGTGGCAAAGGGTTTTTCACAAGTTCAAGGAATTGACTACGATGAGACATTCTCACCTGTAGCGATGCTTAAGTCCGTCAGAATCATGTTAGCAATAGCTGCATTTTTCGATTATGAAATCTGACAGATGGATGTCAAAACGGCGTTCCTTAACGGTTTCCTTAAGGAAGAGTTGTATATGATACAACCCGAAGGTTTTGTCGATCCTAGGAATGCTAACAAGGTGTGCAAGCTCCAACGATCCATTTATGGACTGGTGCAAGCATCTCGGAGTTGGAACAAACGCTTTGATGAGGTGATCAAAGCATTTGGGTTTATACAAGTGGTTGGAGAATCTTGTATTTACATGAAAGTGAGTGGGAGCTCTATGGCGTTTCTAATATTATATGTGGATGACATATTACTGATTGGAAACAACGTAGAGTTTTTGGAGAGCATAAAAGGTTACTTGAATAAAAGTTTCTCTATGAAGGACCTAGGAGAAGCTGCTTACATTCTAGGCATTAAGATCTATAGGGATAGATCAAAACGCGTGATAGGACTTTCACAAAGCACATACCTTGATAAAGTTTTGAAGAGGTTCAAAATGGAACAGTCCAAGAAAGGGTTCTTGCCAGTTTTACAAGGTACGAGATTGAGTAAAACTCAGTGCCCAGCAACTGATGAAGATAGAGAGCATATGCGCTCCGTCCCCTATGCTTCAGCCATAGGTTCTATCATGTATGCAATGCTGTGCACTAGACCGGATGTTAGCCTGACCATAAGTATGGCAGGTAGGTTCCAGAGTAATCCAGGAGTGGATCACTGGACAACGGTCAAGAATATCCTGAAGTACCTGAAAAGGACTAAGGAGATGTTTCTCGTGTATGGAGGTGATGAAGAGCTCGCCGTAAAAGGTTACGTCGATGCAAGCTTTGACACAGATCCGGACGACTCTAAGTCGCAAACCGGATACATATTTATTCTTAATGGGGGTGCGGTAAGCTGGTGCAGTTCCAAGCAAAGCGTCGTAGCAGATTCTACATGTGAAGCGGAGTACATGGCTGCCTCGGAGGCGGCTAAGGAGGGTGTCTGGATGAAGCAGTTCATGACGGATCTTGGAGTGGTGCCAAGCGCACTGAATCCAATAACCTTGTTCTGTGACAACACGGGTGCCATTGCCTTAGCAAAGGAACCACGGTTTCACAAGAAGACCAGACACATCAAACGACGCTTCAACCTCATCCGCGACTACGTCGAGGGAGAGGACGTAAATATATGCAAGGTGCACACGGATCTGAATGTAGCAGACCCGCTGACTAAACCTCTTCCACGGCCAAAGCATGATCAACACCAGAACTGTATGGGTGTTAGATTTATTACAATGTAATTCACATGATGATGTGAGGGCTAGATTAGTGACTCTAGTGCAAGTGGGAGACTGTTGGAATTATGCCCTAGAGGCAATAATAAATATAGTTATTATTATAATTTCTGTATCAAGATAATCGTTTATTATCCATGCTATAATTGTATTGAATGAAGACTCATTTACATGTGTGGATACATAGACAAAACACCATCCCTAGCAAGCCTCTAGTTGGCTAGCCAGTTGATCAAAGATAGTCAGTGTCTTCTGATTATGAACAAGGTGTTGTTGCTTGATAACTGGATCACGTCATTGGGAGAATCACGTGATGGACTAGACCCAAACTAATAGACGTAGCATGTTGATCGTGTCATTTTGTTGCTACTGTTTTCTGCGTGTCAAGTATTTATTCCTATGACCATGAGATCATATAACTCACTGACACCGGAGGAATGCTTTGTGTGTATCAAACGTCGCAACGTAACTGGGTGACTATAAAGATGCTCTACAGGTGTCTCCGAAGGTGTTAGTTGAGTTAGTATGGATCAAGACTGGGATTTGTCACTCCGTGTGACGGAGAGGTATCTCGGGGCCCACTCGGTAATGCAACATCACACACAAGCCTTGCAAGCAATGTGACTTAGTGTAAGTTGCGGGATCTTGTATTACGGAACGAGTAAAGAGACTTGCCGGTAAACGAGATTGAAATAGGTATGCGGATACTGACGAAAAAAATCTCGGGCAAGTAACATACCGAAGGACAAAGGGAATGACATACGGGGTTATATGAATCCTTGGCACTGAGGTTCAAACGATAAGATCTTCGTAGAATATGTAGGATCCAATATGGGCATCCAGGTCCCGCTATTGGATATTGACCGAGGAGTCTCTCGGGTCATGTCTACATAGTTCTCGAACCCGCAGGGTCTGCACACTTAAGGTTCGACGTTGTTTTATGCGTATTTGAGTTATATGGTTGGTTACCGAATGTTGTTCGGAGTCCCGGATGAGATCACGGACGTCACGAGGGTTTCCGGATTGGTCCGGAAACAAAGATTGATATATAGGATGACCTCATTTGATTACCGGAAGGTTTTCGGAGTTACCGGGAATGACAAATGGGTTCCGGGAGTTCACCGGGGGGGGGGGCAACCCACCCCGGGGAAGCCCATAGGCCTTGAGGGTGGCACACCAGCCCTTAGTGGGCTGGTGGGACAGCCCAAAAGGGCTCTATGCGCCAAGAAGAGAAAATCAAGAGAAAAGAAAAAAAAAAAGAGGAGGTGGGAAGGAAGGGAAGGACTCCCTCCCACCAAACCAAGTCCAACTCGGTTTGGGGGGGGGGAGTCTTCCCCCCTTGGCTCGGCCGACCCCCTTGGGGCTCCTTGAGCCCCAAGGCAAGGTCCCCTCCCTCCCACCTATATATACGGAGGTTTTAGGGCTGATTTGAGACGACTTTTCCACGACAGGCCGACCACATACCTCCACGGTTTTTCCTGTAGATCGCGTTTCTGCGGAGCTCGGGCGGAGCCCTGCTGAGACAAGGTCATCACCAACCTCCGGAGCGCCGTCACGCTGCCGGAGAACTCTTCTACCTCTCCGTCTCTCTTGCTGGATCAAGAAGGCCGAGATCATCGTCGAGCTGTACGTGTGCTGAACGCGGAGGTGCCGTCCGTTCGGTACTAGATCGTGGGACTGATCGCGGGATTGTTCGCGGGGCGGATCGAGGGACGTGAGGACGTTCCACTACATCAACCGCGTTCACTAACGCTTCTGCTGTACGATCTACAAGGGTACGTAGATCACTCATCCCCTCTCGTAGATGGACATCACCATGATAGGTCTTCGTGCGCGTAGGAAATTTTTTGTTTCCCATGCGACGTTCCCCAACAACCTCTATACATGCAAACTAGTACATCAACATGACATCAAAAATGATTCTTTTAATGTTATATTTTCAAAAAGTTTTATCTCTTAAACTATAAATCCAATTGACGATCCGTTTTCGTCGTTAGCTTTCTCGCAACGAGATCTTCAAAACTAGATCCCATGTCGACATATTTCGATAACTTTTTTTTCGTCGATAGTTGTGAGATTACTATTATTTAGTTGTTAAATTATCAGATACTTAATAGCCATATTTAATTAACTTAGTTGTCAACTTGACAACCGTGTGTATAGATTTTTTGCAATTGCGCTTGCTTAAACCCGACGACCATGTTTGATAAATAATTGTTGCCTTGTAGCAATTTTTATTATACATGATATAAACGTATGTCATATGTTTGATTTGCCATTTTAAATATGTCAACTTGTCATATTTACATACAATTTTGCCAGAAAAATATTTTGTGTGCTTGCTAGTTTAACTACGCCGACTTGTCATATTTACTAACAATTACCAAAAACAAAAAAGATTTTTTGTGGTCGTCGGTTTTAAATATGTTGAGTTGTCATATTTCTTGCACGTTATCGTTCCAAAAAAGCTGTTTGTGCTTGCCCGTTCAATTATATCAAGATGTCATATTTATACGTAATTTCCAAAAAAATATGGTGATTAAGTTATTTTTTACAGACAAGTTAGTACTTCCTCCGTCTCAAAATAAGGGACTCAAAAATGACTTTTGAGTCACTTATTTTGGAACGAAGGGAGTACTTACTAATATGATAAGTAAATGCAACAAATGTGATAAGTATGAGAAAAATAAATAAGTATGATCACGTGAGAGTGACAATCTTTACACGAAACGACATCAAAAAATATGACAATTAAGTTATTTTTATTAGGCAAGTAAATGGTTAATAATATAACAAGTGAGTGAAACAATGTGACGATTACGGAAGGAAAAAAAAGTTTGTCGAAACATGTCGACATGGAATCTAGTTTCAAAGATCTTATCGCGATAAAACCAACGATGAAAACATATCATCAATTAAATTAATGGTGTTAAAGATATTTTTTAAAAAATTTCAAGCATTGAAGAGAATCTCTACGTGATATATGTGCATGCGAGTTGCCACATGGAAGCACGAGCATGCAACGTAGTTGAATCCATAAGTAAAGAGGTAATAGCACCCCAGATCCTACAACTTGCACACAATGTGATGGTTTGATCCTGAAACTTGCAAAGTGAACCTATTTGATCCTAGAACTTGCTCCTCTTGTGCAGTTTTAGTCCACAGCGAATCACAGGGCGCCAAGTGGACAGAGTGGGGCAGGGTTGGTGGTTTTGCAAAGTAGCCCTTCCATTTGTCAGTTATTAGGGTATGGATGGTGAAAACATAGTTTTTATTATTTGGAAAGACTTGGTGAGTTGAGTACCTGCTTTAAAAAATAATAATGCAGAGGCTGGAGACCATTTTTTTTTGCAAGTAGCTGGTGAGCATTGCGTCATTTGCCTAGCATGCTAATATTGGTACAGTCGTACTTCTTTTTGCTTTCGAATAAAATGAGCTTCTTGGCCCTAGATCATCCCCAACCACAAGTCTTATAGTTTAGGACCTAGCTTACGCAAAAACTACTACATCGGCTGACACTAAAATGACAGTTTCAAAAACCATCATTACAAATTACTCAAAATTAACACTTCAGGCTTCATAAGACCTGTGGATACCCGAAGCACTCAACTCATAACTCATAAGTCAGAACATTGCCAAGAAATCAACCATGAATTATGTCGTCCTTCGTTTTCCATACCCACACCACTATATGTGAAAGGATAATATGATGAAATGCAACTTAATCTCCCCGAATGGATGAGCAAATTTAGTCGAAGTCACCACTTCATTCACTGTTTTGTCTACTGTCTGCAAACGTAATATATTGAAACTTCCCTTGATATACTTGGTTATTCCGTATATGGAGGATAACCAGGCTGGGCACATTAATCTTGCACCAGAAACGTATTGTATGTCATTTTTATTCACTTTTCAGGCATATTGAAAATAATGTTTCTCTGATTTTATTTATAAAATAGCAATTTGTGTCGGGCAAGAGTTGTGCTCTTCCTGTTATTATTCATCAGGTCACAATTCATTTGGAATCAAAGAAGTGGTCTCTCCTGACTTCAGATTAATCAACCGCCGCGATAACATGAGAACGCATGATCTCAACAAAAGGCTCATAGTTGATAGTTCTTATTAAGCAATTAAAATAGAATGCCATTAGCTTGGTTGCCACTACAATTCATCACTTCTGTTGGTGCTTTAATATGAAGATTGGACTTGAATAAATTTATTTGTTGTTTGCAGTGGTTTCATACTAGGAAAAATATTGTTTTAGCTGGATAGTGAAAACACAATTTTCTACTATTTGAAAAGACTTACTGAGTTGAGTACATGCCTTTTAAAAAATTAGTGCAGAGGCTGGAGACCTTTTTCCTTTTTTTAAGCAAGTAGGTGGTGAGTCTTGCATCATTTGGCTCGCATGTTAAAATTGCTATAGTCCCTACTTATTTCCAAATAAAATGATTTTCTTCGCCCCAGATCAGCCTCCGATCACAAGCCTTACAGTCAAGGACTGAGCTTACAAAAAAACTACTACAACAGCTTAAACTAAAACGACATGTTCAGAAACCATCATTACAAAGTACTTGCTCATTACAAAGACCAGCATCAGCTGAACACTGAGAAACAGACCAAACTAACTTAACAATAGCATAGAAGTATGACTGACTTCCATCAACCATTCTCCAGCCGGAGCATCGTAGCTCCCCATCCTTATTAGTCATATTATTTTTGACAACACCTTCTTTTGTCAGTAAAAACATACATCTGTGAAGATGGCCCACAGTGGAAACGTGACTTGTGTAACTGTTATGCCTGGATCCACATTTTTTGGATATGATGATTGATGATCTTCACAATCACGATTTCTTAAGCTATCCATTACTTCTGTGCTTCTCTTGCTTGTTCAAAATCCAAAATCGTAATTGCATGGTTCTGTTTTACACATGCGACATAAGAGTGTATGTATGTTTATTTTTGGATATGATGATCTTCACAATCATGAGTATGTAGGCATGGCTTGCAATGTTAAATACCTAGTTAAATTTTATGTTTATGCAGGCTCATGAGGATGTCGTTGAAGATGTTGCTTGGCACCTTAAGGATGAAAACCTATTTGGATCTGTTGGCGATGACTGCAAGTTCATGATGTGGTACTTGCGTACAAACAAACCAGAACAATCTATAGTTGCGCACCAAAAGGAAGTAAGCATGCTTTAATTGATAGTTGTTGAGCTAAATGTTTTTTCTGTGTTGACGGGAACATAGCTGCAGTACTACAGTTTGTTCTATGCTCACTTTTTGCTCAGCTAAATGTTTTTCTGTGTCTGAGTGGAGTATAGCTGCAGTACTAGAGTTTGTTCTAAGCTCAACTTTTACCATAGTGGGAAGATCTTTTCTTTGTGCAAGCATCCTTACTGAAAAAGATGGAACCTATTTGGGTCCATTAGTGATGACTGCAAGCTCATGATGTGGGACTTGCATATGAACAAACAGGAACGATCTATAGGTGCTCATTAAAAGGAAGTTAGCATGCTTTGAGCAAGAGCTACTGAGCTAAATGTTTTTCTGTGTCGAGGGGAACATAGCTGCACTATACTCATTTTTTTGTGAGCAAGACCTTTGCTTTATGTACCGGAGTGGTATGTGAAGCCTGTTTTCTGAAGTTGCAATGATATACTTATTCCTTGTGTCTCGCTTCTTTCAAAAAATTTACCATCAGATTTTTTTTTGGTGGGGCACCATCAGTTTCTTTGTGTGACTGTCCCTGATCTGGCTTGAGCGGAACATACCCTAATAACTGACAAATGGAAGGGCTACTTTGCAAAACCACCAACCCTGCCCACTCTATCCACTTGGCGCGCTGTGATTCGCTGTGGACTAAAACTGCACAAGAGAAGCAAGTTCTAGGATGAAATAGGTGCACTTTGCAAGTTCCAGGATCAAACCATCACATTATGTGTAAGTTGTAGGATCTGAGGTGCTATTACCTCATAAGTAAACTAACCAGTAGTTCCATCTTAAAGATTCCCGGCTGTCAGATTTAAAAAAAAAAAGGACTCCCGGCTGCATACTACTGCCTCTGCTAGTCTGCCCTCACTCTCAGTGCTCTGCTCCACCCACCCGCCGCCACTGCTTCTCCACTGGATCTGATGGAAGAAGCTTCGCTGGAGGCCGCGATTGGGTGGCTGGTGCAGGCCATCTATGCCATCCTCCTAGCTGGCGGCGAGCTCGATGCTTGGATTCGCCGGGCTGGGCTCGCGGATGACATCGAGAGGCTCAGATCCGAGGTCGAAGGAGTCGAGATGGTGGTCTCTGCTGTCAAGGGGAGAGCGATCGGGAACAAGCCGCTAGCCCGATCACTCGCTCGCATCAGGGAGCTGCTCTACGGCGCGGAGGATCTGGTGGACGAGCTCGACTACTTGAGGCTCCAGCAGCAGCTGGAATTGGAAGGAGGTAAGCGTGTCCCCTAGATCCATCCAACTGTGGCCCCGTCGCTGCAGAATAGTTCACCATTCAGATCACCACCCTTCTCCGGTGACCTCGCCGGCGCTAAGTTTTTTCTTTTTTTTGAATGCCTACTGTGTTGATTTTTCGGAAATCAAGCACTCCACCCGTTCCTTTTACTCCGGGTACTATGTTTGTTAAGTTTGACCAAATTTATATTAGGTTAGAAGATATCACCACCCACAATACCAAATAAATACACCATGAAGATTTACTGCTTGATCGATCTAATGATGTTAATTTGATATATTCTGAATGTTAACTTGGTCAAACTTCAAAATTCTGACTTAAGAAAAAACATAGTATGCGAAATGAAAAGAAAATGAGGGAGCACAAAGTATATAGAGTAAATAGCTCAAGAGTTAAATTTCCGTTCATTCACAAAAAAAAAAGAGAGTTAAATTTTTGTTCCATATTTTCTTTTGGTACAGGCACAAGGCATGACCATGACGAAACAGATGCACATGGATCACTGCAAGTGGAGAGATCGACTGAGAGTAGCAGTGTTGACAGATTACGGTCCGAGTCCTGGGGACACTTTGATATCGAGGAGTTTGCTGGAAATGGAGGGCCTGTCAGAGCAATATGTAAGCACTGCGGTGTAGTGGTTGAGTGCACAACTGACAAGGGGACACCTATTTTGCGCAAGCATCTCAAGAGTAAAAGTTGTAAGAAGAAACGTGGAGCAAGTGACCTTTCAAGGTAACTGAGAAATTTATATCTTCATGGGTCGCCAGCACATTTTAAGACTCTCCTGTATACATCTATGGTGGTTCTAACAGCCAATCCATCATCTTTTTCTCTTATTGCAGCACTGGTGATGCTACTGCAAGTACTCCTTCTACTGCAACTGATGGTATTTCATCCACCAGAAACATGAGAGGGGTTGGGGTTGAGGAGCCAAAACACGGCACCACATCTGACACATACACTTGGGACAAGAACAACTTTTCCAATAGGATAAAAGACATAACTCATCAGTTGCAAGGCATCCGAGGAGATGTGAGAGAGGCTCTGATGATACTTGGGTCAGACTCTAGCGCAAGTTCAAATCACCATGTAGAACATCCACACCGTAGAACATCAAGTCTTGTTCAGGGAAAAGTTTATGGGAGAGATCATGAAAAGGGAAAAATCATACAGCTTATAAAAGGACACAAATCATCCAGCACTGTAACTGTTCTGACTGTTTTAGGCATTGGTGGTGTTGGGAAGACAACCCTTGCTCAACTGGTATACAACGATCCATCTGTGGAAAGTCAATTTGACCACAGAATATGGATTTCGGTGTCCAAGAAATTTGATGAAACGAGAATCTCAAGAGAGATATTGGATTTTGTCTCCCAAGGAACACATGAAGGGATGTACAGCTTTGCCAGGCTTCAGGAGGTCTTGAAAGGTTATATTAAATCAAAGAGGGTTCTGCTTATTTTAGATGATGTCTGGGATGACATGAATGATTGCCAGTGGAACCAGCTATTCGCCCTTTTCAAATCTGGCAATGCAAAAGGCAATATCATACTTGTGACAACTAGAAAACCAACTGTTGCAAAAAGGAGAGGTACGGTTGAACCAATTAACTTACATGGTTTGCAAAATGATGTTTTTTGGATATTGTTTAAGGCTTGTGTCTTTGGTGATGAGAACTGTGAAGTGGAAGGTAGTCTTAAGATCTTGGGACGGCAAATCATAGAAAAGTTGAACGGAAACCCACTAGCTGCAGAAACTGCAGGGGCACTACTAAGAGAGCATCTTACCATTGATCATTGGAGTAACATTTTGAAGAGCGAAGATTGGAAATCCCTGCAACTCAGAAGAGGCATTATGCCTACTTTGAAGCTTTGCTATGATCAACTGCCCTACCATTTACAACAATGCTTCTCATATTGTGCTATATTCCCTTGCGATTACCGGTTTCTTGCTGAGGAGATAGTTCGTATTTGGATTTCACTGGGATTTGTGAAGTGTAGTCATTCAAGTATGAGATTGGATGAGATAGGACGGCTCTATCTGGCTGATTTGGTGAACCTGGGGTTCTTTCAGCAGATTGAAGGAGTCCACTCTTCAAGCAGTCAAACTACTTATGTTATGTATGGTCTTATGCATGATTTCGCAAGGGTAATTTCAAGAACTGAGTGTGCAACTTTGAATGCTCTAGAATGCAATGAGATTTCATCAACTGTACAACATTTGTCAATAGTAACTGATCCTATATATTGGCACAAAGAGAAGTTTGAGGAGATATTGCGGAAAACAGTTAAAAATTTGAGATCGTTGGTCTTAATTGGGCATTTTGACTCCCAACTGTTCCAACAAATACTTGAAAAGGCACACAATTTGCGTCTGCTGCAAGTGTCTGCAACTGTTCGTTCTCATTCCCTCCCATGTGGTTTGGTAAATCCTACTCATCTTCGGTACCTAAACCTTCAGGTTTCTCATGTTTGGCAAGGAGATTTACCTCAAGCTTTGAGCAAGTTTCTCCATCTTCAAGTATTAGAGGTTGGTTTATGTCGTGGTACTTCGTTTGCCTCTGGGCAGATGGTTAATATGGAGGGTTGTGGCGAAAAGCTTATATTTCTATCTCTGGAAAGACTTCTGTTTCTTACGACGCTCAAGTTGACCAACATGCGAAAAATAAGACAAGTATCAGTTCCGTCATTGCAGGAGCTGATTTTGGTTGAAATGCCAGAGTTGGAGAGATGTACCTGTACTTCCCTAGGGGCTTTGAACTCTAGTTTAAGGGTACTGGAGATCCGGAGCTGCCCTGCACTCAAGGTGTTCGATCTGTTTGAGAAAGGTCATAACTTCGCTGAGCAGCAGTTGATGTTTAAAGATCGTAACTTCAAAACTAACTGGAAGCCATGGTTGCCTGGACTTAGAGTACTCACAGTAATCAATTGTCCTCATTTACTGATGCCGTGTCTCCTTCCACATTCAACTACTGTTTCTAGCCTCCACATCGACGGAGTTCCAACTCTTCTGAAGTTGAAGGGATCGTCCAGAGAAAAGTTAGAAATTTCTCCAAATAGTCGATCTGGTGTGAATACCGATGAGACAATGAGACTGGATGGAGAAATATTGGCATTCCATAATTGGGGGGACCTAAAATCCTTGCACATATCATTTTGTGGAAATCTAACATCTATTTCTTTCCAAGGTCTTGGGGAGCTCTTCTCTTTAGAGGACCTCCACATAGTAGGGTGCACAAAACTTTTCTCTTCAGATGTTCGGCCAGAGCTTACTGATGAATATGCGACGACAGGTCCATATGAGTCCCTCCGATGTCTCAGAAGTCTCTATATTAGATCATCCGGAATATCAGGGAAGTGGCTATCTTTGATGTTGCAGCATGCGCAGATCCTAAAGGAATTGAGTTTATATGACTGCCCTCAGTTTACACACCTACGTATTGAAGAGGAAGAGAACAATCAACCAGATATTATCTCAGCCTCAGAGGCTTCATCAAGCTCCGGTCCAGATGGACTTTTGTGCATTCCATTAAATCTCACCTCCTCTCTAGAAAAGATAGATATTTCTGGAAGCCCTTATTTAAGATTTGATGGGAACAAGGAAGGTTTTGCTGGATTTACCTCCCTGGAGGAGCTAAGAATTCTGTGTTGTTCTGGGCTGCTCTTATCCTTGGTGCATAATAAGGGAAATTATGTCCAGGCAAACAGAACATGGCTCCTCCCACAGTCACTTGGACAAGTTGTGATCAGTAGCTATGCCTACGAAACACTATCGCTCTGCTTTCTGGGTAATCTCACCTGTCTCAGAAAATTTCAAGTATTGGAAAGCCCAGGTTTGAAATCTCTACAGCTGCATTCCTGCACATCACTTGAAGATTTGAGAATTCATAAATGCAAACAGCTTGCCACAGTAAAGGGAATGCAATCCCTTGTGAACCTCATGAATTTGGAAGTACAAGAAAACCCTAGTTTGGTATCTCTAGAGTTGCATTCCTGCAGGTCGCTCGAGGGTTTGAGAATTGAAGAATGTGAATCGCTCATCGCACTAGAGGGCTTGCAATCCCTTGTGAACCTCAAGAATTTGGCACTACTCAACTCCCCCGGCTTGCCTCCTTATGTGGAACGTTTGTCGGGGCACTATGAGCTGTGCCCTCGACTCGAAAGTCTTCACATTGATGACTTGTCTCTCCTTAACACGTCACTCTGCATTGGCCTCACTTGCCTCCAAAGCCTACAACTTGAGAAGCTGGAGCGGGGAGGGACAAGACTAACAGATGAGCAGGAGAGAGCACTCCTGCTCCTCAGGTCCCTGCAATACCTTGAATTTCAGGATTGTTTGAACCTCGTACATCTTCCTGTTAGACTGCACAGCTTTCCTTCCATGAAGAGATTGATGATCTGTCGTTGTGAATACATCCCAAGGCTGCCTAAGAAGGGCCTCCCATCTTCACTGGAATGTCTAGTGATATACGATTGCAGTACTGAGCTAAGAGAACAGTGTGAATTGCTAACAAGAGGCAAGCTAATAGTTATGATGAATGACTGAATTTTGTCCAACATCTTCTTTCAAGAATTGAACTCGGGTCGTTAGGCTGCACAACCGCATGCCCAACCATTGAGCCAAGGCTCTCTTTGCAATTATGAGTATCAAGTACTTGTCTTATTCTGCAAAGTTTTGATTTCACACCAGAACCTCATCCTCAAGCACTTATATTAATGACTGGTGTCTCAAAATCTCATCTCTGCCATTAACATGTTCGGATTTCTGGAAGCAAACTGGTAATTTTTGCTCTATTATTGATGTCATGCCAACTGAAAGCAGTCAACAGTTTCTGGCCCAGTAGGTCAGTGCGGCCCGAGTGCTTTGTAATTGTAAACTGGATGGTGTGGTTAAGGATGTACAGCTTGGAAATTCAAACTGGATTAATGTCATCTTGTAGACTGAAATTTTTCTGAGTTCAGATGTTCCAATTTGTATTGAATCATTCCTTCCACCTGAAGTAGAAGACCCTTTTTTTCTTTTTGTGTGTTGGTTGCTTCTAAATTTAGTAAGCTATCTATCATAACACTGTAGAACATGTTGAGACAATATTAACCTATTAAAGGACCAGTATTCCTTTTGTTACATCAACCAATAGTTATGTTGCTGGATTGCCCTATTATAATCTTAATTTTAATTCCTAACTTAACTTCGCATCGCTGAAAGTGACACTTAAGTACTTGGTAAATATTTGGCTTGAGGTTTGAGTAAATGTGGCAGCACAGTCTTTGTCATGATAATCGGTGTATCTACATTGTGGTGTAACTCTCAAGTTTCCCGTCGGATGTTCTTAATATCCAGCTTGGAATTCAAGATCTTGCTGTTCAATGGCCATTGGCCAAAGTATGTTGCATTGCATGCAAGTGACTAGAAATTGCTGCCTTGCCGGCATGAAATAAATCGGCCTGGTTCCATGCAATGTGCCTATGAGTCTGTGGTACGTTCTGCTATCGGAGATGCATGCTGTAGAACGTACTCCTGTATACCCTGTATTGCTCCGAGTTGTGCTAGCCAATTTACAGCTCACCTGGCTCTGGCTATGGAGCAAGGAGTGCAGATTCAACCCTGAGTTCTGAAAGAGGGTATTTTACTCTGGGCAATGCCAACCCATACGTGCATCTTCAGTCAATTTCCATTTCATTGCCTTTATGTTGGAAAGGCATTCAGCTAGCGGGGTAAACTTTTCTTCTCCTTTTCCGTTTCGAAAATAGTCTCAACCATGCATCTTGACTTGAAAGAACCTCCAGTGGCATAAACTTAATCTTGGCCAAGGTATTTATTCTCCTAGCTTAGGCGATAGTGATCTTGCAGCTAGCTTGAAAAACAAAAGAGATCCGGTTTTCGCATGTTTTTTCATTAATGAACTGAACAACTCTTTTTTGCTTAATTAATCGATGAGATATTTTTTTTGTTTCCATTTCAGTAAAAACAGAGATCCACTTTTACTGCCAGGTACTATATATTGAGAAAAAACGGAGATCCACCTTTACTGTCATCTACTCCCTCTGTTCCTAAATATAAGTCTTTTTATAGATTTTATTAGAAACTACATACAAACGTATATAAATATACTTTAAAGTATATATTTACTTATTCTGCTCCATTTGTAGTCACCTAGTAAATTTTCCAAAAGACTTATATTTAGAAACAAAAAGAGTATAAAACTTGTAATTGTGGTCATGGTCGAGGGTGAGCAGAGCTTGGTGTCCAGACGGCTCCGCCACTCCATAGTTTTCCATCGTAAACTAACGCTGGGTCTTGTAGAGGATAATCGAGAAGATGTTGTAAGGTGTTTTCTGGAGAAGAAAAGCTCGCAGCTTGGAGCAGAGGACATGGAGCAGAGGACATGAAGGATGCATCTCTGTTTTCCTGAGTGCCTGGGTTCTTAGTTTGTCTGTAAAATGGCCACCAGAGAATAGTTCTGAGTTAATCACACAAAACTATCACATTTACGACTAGGTTAGCAGAAAACCATCAAGTCACTAATCTTTTGTAAAAAAACACTGTTCCTAGTAATCTTATTGATCGGGTGATGTGGCCCGCTTGATCGCTTTCTAACAAGTGGGGCCTGATTGTTAGGAGCTGACATGGCAAAAATTTAACATACACACCCCTGAAGTAAATAAGTAAACACAATCAACCCCTCCCTCCCCTCCGCCGGAATGTGGACGAGTTGTGCATCGGCGTCGGCGCGGTCACGGCTGGCCTCTGCCGCTTGCATGTCTGGTCGCCGACCATCATCTTGCCGCCGTTCCGCCCATCGTCATCGTCCAAGGAGGCGCCGTGCTCGTCGATGAGCAGATGCACCCACCCGTTGCGCTTTAAGGAAGCCGCACCTCCCGGCACTTGACGCTACCGACGTCGAGCACTGGCGGGTTCGGTGAAGAGGCGTCTGAGGCGGACCTCGCCCGCGTGGACGACCACAGAGGGGAGGAGGATGCCCGCGGAGAGCCGCTTGGGAGGTGACGTGCAGAGGGGAGCTGGGGGCCGGTTGACGAAGACGATATCGTGGGCCGTCAGGCGGCACTCCTCGATGGTGGCCGGGTCGGTGATGTGGAGCACGCGACGGGAGGCAAAGCAGCGGAGCAGTGTTGGCCCGTGCGCTGCCGCGAGGCGTCCGTCATGGATGGATCTTGGAGGTCCACCGCTATGCTCTCATCGACGAGCACCGGGAGGAACGGCGGCGGCAACCCCAGGCCACGAGTAGCAAGGACGTGCTAGTGGAGAAGCAACCCCAGGCCACGAGATGTCGTAGGCAGGAGACCACATGAAAATGACCACACGGGAACTAGATAGATAGATAGATAGATAGATATATCGAGCTAAGATTGAAGGTACGTAATGTGTCCCTAGTACTCACAAAACAAGATTCCAGGTTGGTATGGTGGGTGCACATTAAACATTTACAAAGCCCAAATTAAATAGTGATCACAATATCACTCAGAACCATGAAAATTCGTATCTAAATTCAGCTTCAATTGTATGGTAGTTGTATACTCCCTCCTTTCCTAAATGTAAGTCTTTTAAGATGTTTCACTAAAGGGGCTATATACGGATGTATATAGACATACTTTAAAATATAGATTCACTCATTTTGCTTTGTATATAGCCCTATAATGAAATCTCTAAAAAGACTTATATTTAGGAACGGAGGGAGTATTATCTTTTAGTAATTAGACTGAGGTATAAATGTGGTTCCAATTCAATTACTGTTGAATATGGTATAAGATGGATCACGTGTCTAAAGTGATTTGCACGCATGAAGCACACTTGAAGAACAGTCACCACCATTGCCAGGTCGGAGGCTTGCTTGGAAGCCTCGTAGTTGGAGACCTCCATCTCCTCGATATTCTTCACGGGATCTGCCACGTGCTTCTTCATGTCGTCAAACCGGTGTATCTACTCCGCCATCTTGTTTACCGTATTGGTGTTTGGAGCCATCTCTCTCAAGAGTTGCATGAGTATAGAATTCTAGTTGTCACGTCAACTTTTCAAAAGTTCTTATAATGTGGCTATGTAAATGTAGTCCAGTCAAAAAACGTTGTTTCTAATAGTAATTGTCATGTCTTATCCGCAAAGAAAAGTACTCCCTCCGTTCCTAAATATAAGTCTTTTAAGATATTTTACTAGGAGTCTACATACGGAGCAAAATGAGTGAATTTAGAATCTAAAGTATGTATATATACATCCGTATGTAGTCCACTAATGAAACCTCTTTAAAGACTTATATTTCGAAACGGAGGGAGTAATTGTTATGTCCAAGTCTATCGACAGGAAGACATTGGAGTTTCTAGCGTCCCAAATTTCCCAAAGAAGAATCATCCGGATGAAGCTGTTGATTGCAGATAGAAATTCAGAGGACATAGCCGAGGACCACAAGTTGCTGATGAAATTGAACTTTGGTTGGATTGAGGCGTCATGCTAGACACGTCTAGCAGGTGTTGGATGTCTTGAACTTAACTCATGCTCACTTCCAAAATGACGCCTACTCAATAGTAGACCTTCTGTCTAGGCATGGTGCCTCTCATGATGGTCATATTTAGGTGAGTTAAACATGTCTTGACATTCTTATAATGAACACATTCCTCGATGCCTACTAGTCCAAGCACGCTACATGTGTCTAACTCCTATATCCAATTGGCATTGCTTCATCTTCCTTGTAAGTGTCAACATTTGAGAGATGGTGTAGGTTTGGAGGCCATATGAAAAAAAAAACTAGATAGATACATATCAAGCTAAGATTGAAGTTAGTGCGTCCCTAACATTAACAAAAGGATATTGCAGGTTGGTATGGTGGGTGCACATTAAATATTTACAAATCCCAAATAATGATCAAAATACCTTCTAGTACAATGAAAAATCATATCTACATTCAGCTTCAATTCTATGGTCATTGTATACTACTTTCTCTGTACCGTAATATAGGTCGCTGGAGTAGCTAAGCTTAGCTACTCCAGCGACCTATATTACGGTATAGAGGGAGTAGCTTTTAGTAAAACAACCACGACCATTGCTAGATCGGAGGCTAAAGTGATGTTTGTGAGGCAGACTTGAGGAACATCCACGACCGTTGCCAGATCGAAGACTTGCTTGAAAGCGTCGTCCTTGGGGACCTGTATCTACTTGATTTTCTTCACGGGTTCAACCTATGCTTCTCCATGTCGTCAAACCGATTTGGAGCCTTTACTCATCTAAAGGGCATTTTACATCTATATGATGCGCTTTGACTACACGTGGCCCTTTCAAGTAAAAATGAATCCCACGTGCACCACTATCATTTTCATTTCCGTGTGGCGTCTTCAGCGCCTAGTAAAGGCTATTGTGGCACACCACGCATCCATTCCTATGATTTAAAGGGCCAGCCCATCGACCAGATTTCTCCCTCGGTTTTGTGAAGCTTCCAGAAGCTTCCCAGGCCATTTTGGGAAGCTTTTGGACCGGGTTTTTTTCGGGGTTCTAGACTAGTCTTTTTTAAAAAAAAATCCTTTTCTTTTTCTTTATCTTTCTACTTTTTCTTTTCTTTTTATATTTTTTCCTTCACTTTATTTTTCTTTTCTCTTTTTTATATGTGTGAACTTTATTAAATTCAAAAACTTCTTTAATATCATGATTTAAAAAAAGAATCTTTTTAATACACAATTTTTTGGAATTTTTGATTTTGTCAAAAAAATCAATGAACTTTATCCAAATTCATGAAGCTTTCTTTTTTCAACATTCATGAAATTCCTATTTTCAAAATTCATAAACTATCTTTTCTCAAATCCATGAACATTTTCCAACCGAAGAGCTTTTGTCAAATCCATGTGCTTTGTTTCTCAAAATCACCGCACAAATAAATTCATGATAATTTTTTTGATATCATGCACTTTTTCAAAATTCGTGAATTTCTTAAATTTTTTATCTTTTTTTATATTTTATTTTATTTTTTTATAAACTTTTCCATTTTTTTTCTTGTAGTTTGGATTCATTTCTCTAAAGTCAAAGGTTGATGGGTCAACTCATCAATCATGATTGAGCGAACCAAGGCACACAACGAGGAACTACAAAACCATATGTCGGGCTGGCCCATAAATAAGGCGCGTTGGTCCCTGATAGTGGTGCCCGTGGGGTGATGGTTTGTGTTCAACAGTTCAAGCATGAGTGGATAGACCATTTGCTCAATAAAAAATGAGTGGATAGACCAGGGATAAATGCTTCAACTATTTTCTTCTTCTTACAATTCCATTGAAAATAAAATAAAAGTCACATTAAAATTGACTTTAAACAAAATCCACTCATATTAAATGCAATTAGAGCAAATACAGTAGCTCTAGTTTCTTTTGCATTTTTAAATATTCAATGAGGTCTAAAATAAACTGAGGTATATGAACTTCACATATTTGGATCCCATGCTCCATCCGCACAGCCGAGCGAGGGTTTGCGCGCGTGCACCGCGAGAGAGACCTCCTAGTCTTTCTCGTGCTAGACTGAATCAGCACCCAACGCCCTCACTCAGTTGCGAGCATGATACGACGCCCACCTATAAAGGACACCGCTTCAGAAGTGGGCTTCTCGATGAAGGGGGAAATAACGGGGAGAATTGATTTTAACCCCCCTTGTCGAGGATATACCCTGCGGTGTAACCCGGCTTGAAGTATGACCTGCCAAGAACTTGGCGATTCATCAGTGACCTGGCGGGTGACTCATACTTGACCGCACAGGCGACTCAGACAAATGACAAAGGGCCAAGGCCCGGCGTACACCCTGGCATAAGGCGGCTCATAGAGAGGCCAGGAGGGCCGGCTCGCAAGAGAAGGCCCAAGAAAAGAAGAGACTCCCTCACAGGAAACAAGACCCGAATTAGGATTCAAGAGAGACTAGTCATATTCCTACTCCTAATAGGACTCTACATGTAAACCTACCCTTCCACTTATATAAGGAGGGATAAGGCGTCTCAAGAGGGACAAATTGACAACTTAGGTCTAGACAAGACATATCATGACAAAAGCAGATTAGACAACCACGAGATTAGAGGTGACGAGTCTGCATCTTTGTAATCGAGATCATCATCTTCATCAATGAAACACAAGCAGGACGTATGCTTTTACCTCCATCGGAGGGCCAAACCTGGGTAAACTCGCGTCTCTCGATTCCGACCAACCCCTCTCAAGCCGCCACATGGTTGCGATGGCCTCACACCTAAGTCCTTGCACGAGGGCATATGCCGTGACAGAACCACGACATTTGGCATCCACCGCACGGTGGTGTTGTGTTCTTGGAGTAAGCTCTTGAGGGATCAAGAAGCTCGCGACTGATCGGATAAAGAAGAGCCGGCAAATTTGTCGTCTTGTGATCATTAAGTGCAATCAATTTTGGAGCAGTTAATATGAGGTTTTGATTCAAGGGAAATTAGGGTTGCGCATGAGCGTCATTGCCGCGACTTGCGATCCATCGAGGCCGAAAGGAGACCCACTCTGTGCATTCACCACCTCTTGGGATCCATCAAAAAAGAATTTACAGTCTCCGCCGATCCGATCGAAGCAGGGCGTCAACTCAGCCCTGATCTGAATTTATTTAAAATAGCGCAACTCGCGAGCCGGCGTCTTGCAGTCCGCCAAGACGACGGATTATTTCTGGTATAGCCAACACGTAGTAGCGGCTAATCAAGCACGTAGCAGTTATTTGCTGACAATTCGACCAGCTGACTCGCCGTGTCCGACTGCTACTATGTCTTTTCGTCCGCGTGGAGCAGAAAAAGTCTCACGCCCTAGGCTATGGCCGCTGAGTGAGCTGTCCCTGGTATTTTTAAAGATGAGATGAATAGTGACAAGGGAGTGCAGAGTGATTTGACCGAAGGCAAGCGGGTCAGAGGCAAAACGTATTAGTTACATGTGTCGGTGCGTTGCAACGGAAAAAAAATTAAAGTGTATTTACAAGCACAACACCCCATACTTTGCTACGGAGAAAACAACCGTTTTAAGATAATTTAAGTCATACAATTGATGAAACACAGTTGTGTTCTTACATAAATTATTGCATGTGGAGGCATGTCTACGAAACACAAACACACTGAGTGCAAACTAATTACACGGGAGACAAAGGTCCTATTGTCTTTCTACCCAAAAATGTACTACTTCAAATCCAGAAAAATAATAGCATGTAATTAATGCGTATATTGTGATTAACAGTTCACATCCAACAACCTCTATTGCGATACCTATATACAAAGCTTAGCATCCATTAGAATCAGTCCTAAGATGGTGAGCTATTTCAAAAACAATGAAAAAAAAGAACAACCAGACATAATACATGATGTAGGTATTTCAAGACATAAGTGTCACATTTGCAGCTCCAAATGCTTCTTATTGTTGGGCTTGAATCTCTGATAATTTGATAACCCTTAGAACCTAATTTCAGATCAAATGGCTACATTGATCAAACCATGATATTGTGTACTCAGACCCTTATGCCCATAGCAGAGAGCATCTCGCAGGTTAAGAAGAGTGCTATGATGTAGTCATCCAGCGGAACGGCGCAAGGAACATGCTCTTTGACTCCATATGGGAATTACTGCTCGATCGTTCTCCGAAATAATTTGTATTGGTAAAAAACATGGTGTATGCATGTATACAATCTGGAGAACACAATCCGAGATGTGTTTTACTTCAGAATCAAATACATCAGCTACATGTACACACTGTAACTTTTGTGTACAAATTAGGTTTCAGTGAATACATAGCTAGCACTCAAAATCCTTATATAATGCGTAAAATATAACCAGAATCCATATCCACCTATAAAACAAAGAAACCATTCAGACTCATCGAGTCAAAACTTTCTAAGGGGCAACAATCTGAACTCAGAAATGTATTATACATTTATTATGCTGGATAAACTGTCGGTCTGAATTAACCAATAAGCAATGACGTATACACAATAGGGACTATAGTTCTATACCTAAGGTATCTCGAGATAGAAAACCTCTTATTTGGGAGAGCCCATGGCCATTTTATCTATTTGAGGCTTCAGGTCACCTTTTGACTGGCAAATTGTAGATAGCATGGTTGCATAAAACAAAACATTAACTCGTGAACAATGAAGCAACTTCAGATGGTGATATCTGAAAACATTAGGAGTGATGCTGAAAATATGTTCAGTCATAGTATCATCGACAAATACTTGTTCCCTGGGCAACTGAACTCCTAGCGTAGCCTATTTACATTGCGGCGCATTTATTTCTCAAAAAATCAAAAAAATGCTATATCTGTTACATCATGGAAGTAAACATGAGGAAGGGAGGCGACAAGTGCAATTGGGATAGCTGGTTCTGTGCCATTGGCTGGTGCAAAGAGCTAGTGTGTGACGGGCTAGCATAAGAGCATCTCCAACAGCCGCGCAAAAAGCCGCGCGCGCGTTAAAAAACGCCAGTTTACCGTGCGCGGGACGGAAATACGCGCTCCAGCGGCGGCGGGAAAACCGCGCGCGCGGGAACCGCTAGCGCGCGCGCGAAAAGGCGGCAGCCCGCGCACCATTTT
Source organism: Hordeum vulgare subsp. vulgare (assembly GCF_904849725.1). Taxonomy (NCBI): domain Eukaryota; kingdom Viridiplantae; phylum Streptophyta; class Magnoliopsida; order Poales; family Poaceae; genus Hordeum; species Hordeum vulgare. Next base: position 583,831,904 of record NC_058520.1, on the reverse strand, counting down.
TGCGGCGCCGTGTCCCGCCGCGTCATAAAAGGCAGCGCGTTGCCCTGCCTCTCGCGCCGCGTTCTCTCTTCTCTATTCCTCTGCCGCTCGCGCCGCCGCCGCGTTCTCCCTGCCTCTCGCGCCGCGCTCTCTCTCCCTTCTCGCGCCGCCGCCGCCGCCGACGAGCCACCATGCCGCCGCGCCGCCGGTCTGCGTCGGGCTACCGCGGCGTTCGCCAACGCCCCAACGGCGGGTTCTACGCCGAGATACGCTCCGGCGATCTCCGGCTGAGCCTCGGCACGTACGACACGGCGCACGAGGCCGCTCGCGCGTTCGACGCGGCGGCGTGGCGCCTAGGCAGGCGGGAGTTCCTTCTTCACTGAAGAAGATGAACGATGGTTTGACATTTGGCTGTCAACCTCCGACGACACCGACGACGATGGTGGTGCAAATGACTGGAGCGACTAGGATTAGTATTTTTTTTATCGAACTATCTAGCACCGAACTATCTATCTATGTTTTCGAACTACCTATCTAGTTGCTATCTATGTAAAATAACTTTGTATCTTTTTTATTTAAATGCAATCTATTTATTAAAAAAAATTGTGCGCGCTGCATTTTTGGGCACTGCTGGAGCGGCGCGCGCGCGCTGCATTATAGCGCGGCTGTTGAAGCCAGCGCTGCGCGACGCGCAAAACCAGGCGACCAGCGCGCGGTAAACTCGTTTTTTAGGCGCGGCGCGAAGCGCGCCTGTTGGAGATGCTCTAAGGCCCAGTTGCTAAGATTGGGAAACAAGCCAAATTCAGGGTCGTCGAGACCACAAAAAGAAAATTACAGGGTGGATGAGGAAGCAGAGGGGAGGGAAGAAAAGTAGTGTACCAGAGGTCGTGAATAGAGGATGGCGCGAGAAATGATGAAGTCGTGGATGCGGTATGACCTTCAGCCAGTTCCAGCTGCTGTACAGCGTGCGAGCTCCCCGTGGTTTGGGTCCATGACTTCAGCGGCGGCGATGCGTCATCGGAGACGGTCAAGGTGGGCGTTTGCGCGCCGAACCAACCAGTGCAGCCGCCCGAGCGGGAGCTCGCTCGTGAGTTTCCCTATCCCTCCCGAATTCCGATCAGTCTTAGGAGAGGCGCACCTCGTTCACGAGGCCAACACCCTCGCACCACTGCGCCCCTACCGCACTGCCGCCCCCCTCCATCTATGGCGCCCGTCCGCCGACTCTCAGCTCCGATGAGCTCCTACCTAGGTTGTCGCACCGTCACTCCTTTCTCCCTTCTTCTCTCCCTCACCTCCCTGTCACCTCTCTGCCCAGGAGCCGCGGCTACCATGGATCCGCCCGGGAAGCCGCGCTCCGGCCTTCCTCTTCGTCACCGGCGACCCCCGCCTCCAGGCCCGCCTCCCCAGCCCCTACCGCGGGGCGGATCTGGCCGCCTACAAGCTTCAGCCGCTGCCGCCGTTATGCATCGAGTCGACGCTCGACCTGCCTCGTTTACCCGGTCGAAACGTTATCTTAAATAAAAAAGGATTGATTTCTTAAAAACAGAGGGACATTTTTGTAAAATATGCGCGACGGGTTTTACAACAAAAGCAATAGGGGACTGATCTGCGCCGGCCCAAACTTTCGGCCGGCCGCGCGCGAGCCGCAGGATCCACCAACCTCACGTCGTCCGCACCGTTGGATCTGCATGCAACATTTTTCTCCCCATGCAACAAATTTTCGATGCTATGCAGCAATTTTTTTCAACGATTGCAACAAAAAAACAAAATTTATAGTAAAAAGAATATCTACATGATCGTAGCAAAAAAACGAAGCTGATGGTACGTGGTAGCAAAAGTCAAACGCCGGTTGTAACAAATATTTACGTGACGTGTATGCAACTTTTTTAGTAAACGGTTGCAGCAAAACATGATGCCGGTTGTAGCAAAAATTAACACGGTTGTAGCAAAAGTAAAAAACATCGATTGTAAACGAAAAATCCGACGAACTGGAGTTGCAACCAAACGTATATGCAGCATTTTTACTGGGACAAAAACGTAGCAAAAAAACGCTTGCAGCAAATATGATGTTGGTTGCAACATATTTAAACGAAAAATGTTGCATCAATTGACCGACGAAGCGTGCGGGTGGGGAAAATGTTGCAAGGATCCGCGCGCGCGAGGGACGACCGGCGCGTTGGTTCAGCCGGCGCGCGGGTGGGAAACGATTCCCAAAGCAATAGCCGTTTTATTATTAGGTAAACATTCATCCAGATTCACCATACTGGTAGAAAACGGGCCTTTGGCCTGGACCATTTAGTCCCGGCCTGCCTCTGGGCCGGGACTAAAGGCCCGGCCACGTCGTCCCAATTCTCAATGCCTCCCTCGAGGCTTTAGTCCCGGCCCGTAAGGAGCCTGTAGTCCCGGTTCGAGTCACAAACCGGGACTAAAGGGCTACGCGGCGGGCAGTGGTGGTGGCAACCGTTCGTATCCCCCTTTAGTGACGGAGACGGAGGAGGCAACCGTGGTGATAAAATACATATAGCGACGCTAACTAATTATCCCAAGGAGACGGAGGAAAACCTTCTAAGGTTTCTAAAAGATCAAAATTTCTGTGACCACATACTGTTTCCATACAACTTCAGGTGAAGGTCTTTACTGTGTTGTGTCCATTCACTTATAAGTGTAATTGATAAGTTACTCACACACACACACACACACACATATATATATATATGTGTGTGTGTGTGTGTGTGTGTGTGTGTGCAGCTTCCATTAGATTCTGTTGGACATTCAAATTGATAAGGGAAGAGTTGATGCCTTCGACCCATTATCGAGACCCTTGGAACAGTTCCAAAGCCTACAGGATGCTCCAAGGGTAATTTTAATCATTCTTGCGCTCTATCGGTCTCTTTCGATGATTTTCTGGTATATCAATTAATGAAAAACTTAGCAAATCATTATCCTTGTCGGGCAGGGTTTGGAATCGGTTCAAGTGCGTGACTCCCGGTAACTTTCCTGAGAAGCTGACCTTTAGAGCGGCTCAGGTAAGTAGTAGTGTGATATACTTCTATTAATTTTCAATACATTTATGATGCTAGATTATTATTTTGATTATATATATTCCATTCTCGTAAAGTGCGACGAGCAGCCACGGGGAACGCATCTATGCGGATACTATGTTTACGAGACCATTCGCACATTTACCTTTGAGTTCAAGGAGCAAAGATTCGACGTAAGCAATGAACATTCACACCTCTATTTTTACCCGTCATTCTTTGTTATCATGATTGATATTCATATTCATCTCCTCTTCTTATATAGAACACGACCATGAGGACGAAGGTCCTACCAGAGCAACGCGCGATTGCTGTTGCAGAGGAGCTTGCGGGATTTCTGAGGACGGAAGCTATAGAAGACAAAGGACGATTTAGTGTAGCTAAGGGCCATTACTGATGTTCGTCCATGTAATCGAATAGACGAGCTCTAGTCCCGATAATTCAGATCTCCATATAATTGTATATATATGATCGCTTGTAAGGTAAGTTAATCTTATATATATATATATATATATATATATATATATATATATATATATATATATATATATATATATATGCATAATTATTTCTATTTTAAATTATATGAAAACTAATTTCCGAACACAAAACGAGGCATCACGTTAATCTTCTGGACACCTAAACCCTAAAACCCTAAAACCCAAAAATTATTTCATTCAAAAAAAACCCAAAAGCCAGCAAAATCTGAAAAGCTGTAGTCCCGGACCGTGTAACGAACCGGGACTAAAGGGCCTGCCCCTGGAGCGCTACGAGGCGCCCACGTGAAGCACCTTTAATCCCGACGTGTAAGAGGGCCATGACGAAAAGGTTAGGCCTTTAATCCCGCCCCTTTAGTCCCGGTTGGTGAACCGGGACTAAAGCCCCTTACGGGCCAGGGCTATAGGCCCTGTCCCACTAATGCCAGGCCAGGTTCTACCACCTGAAAGCCAAAACAGTTTTTTACTCCAGGCTCCAATTGCTACATCCAGCCAAGGATCATACCAGCCGAATCATCTGAAGCGAATCAATCCAGGGACAAATCTTTTTTCCAGTCTTATGACGCTACATGTACGATTGATAAAAGAGAGGCCGGTGTCAGGGACAGAAGCCAATCCTACAACTCCATCAATTCATCAAAACCAAGCGTTCATCTACATCTGCCCCGGGTGCAGTTTCCATCTAAATCTCCACACCGGTGTAGCGTCTGCGGTTCGTCTGGTCGGTGCTACGATGTACGATCATCATCCAATATGGTCCAGGCTACATCAGTTCTGCTAGCAAAATCATGAAATCGGATCATGAAATCAAGAAAAAGGAAAGAAGACCCCGACCCGGAAGCGTGTATTTGGACACAGGTTAAGACTCCATGCGCGCGCCTCTGCTGTCGTGGCTCGTCTCGCCGGCCTACCTCCACTGTCGCGACCCCGTCGAGCCGGCTTCGCCTCGCCTTGCCCCGTGCACCGTGACCCGCCGTGCCATGGTCAACTACACTACACCCCGCGTCACCTCACCTCCGCCGCGGCTCCTCTCCTCGCCCGCTGCACCGTGGTCGTCACCACGGCCTCGCCTCCGTCCGCGCCCAGCTCCTGCTACTGCGTCGCCTCGTCGGCACCGGTCCGGCTCACTTTGCCTCCGTCGTGCTCCCGATTCCTGCTGCTGCGCTGCTACCAGCTCGCCTCGTCTCCGGCTGATGTGTGCGGCTCGCCGGTGCATCTCCCGTGCATGGAGCGTGTGCATGGATGGATGGTTGACGAGTCCTTCCCTGGGCATGAATAGTCTGTGTGGATGGACGGTGGATGGATGAATGGATGGTTTCTTCCCACTAGTAAGCTTCCACGTGCAATGCACGGAACGATTCAGACGATAAATATATATTTTTTGTAAAATATTTCTGAAAGGACTAATTTATTTTTTTATTTACACTTTGACCATTTACACAAAAATAAAGAGATGGTTTAAACAATTGGCAAAAAGGATGTAAACAAGGTTTCTGAGTCGACCAAAATAAAATCCACAAACTAAGATAACATCATTTATTAACTGGCATAAACATCTCATCACTTTTCTTCATTCTTCCTTCGGCAACCTTCTTTATTTGGGCTCCCAACTGATGCTGGTTCAACATCTCCACATGAAGCTTACTATATGCATGTGCATCTCGCTGCTGCCAGTGATGGGCACGTAATCGCCCTGGATCTCTGGATGGCCATAGTAAGCTCCTCTATTAGAATCGAATAACCAGCCTTGGAGCAAGGGAGACATAAACACGGAGCAAAAGAAACATATCATACTTGTGAGCACACATTGGGAAGAAGATGTCGCTTCTAGCTAGACCTTGTATCTTGACCTTCCAGTGACATGTTCTTGTAGTAGTGGTCCAAGAAAATTTGAATTGTCGTAACAAGCTTCTTCAGGATGCCCACAACCACCATTTACAATACATAAACGTCAACAAATAACAAAAGAAATCTGAACATATTATCTCATTCAGCATTTTAACAAATTATTATTTCACAATAAATATGCACATGCAATGCATGTATCAATTAATTCACAATAAAGAAGTGTGCGTTAAAAATATACCCCCCCTCCTGTAATATAAGACATTTTTTGCAAGCTAACATAGCATGTAAAAACGCCTTATATTATGGGACAAAGCGATCTTATTGAATGAAAACAACACTTGTACTACCTTCAGCTACCAACTTGTCCTATCCACACTTTCAGTCACCGACTGCTCCTATCCTATTTTTTTTACTCGGAGTCTGTTGTCTATCATTCTACAAGAAGACAAAACTTCGGGATTTTTTTTACTGCAACCACATTTTATTCTTCTTCAGAAACTATACTTCGTAAAATATTTTCTTCAAAAAGTACATAATACTTTAGGAAACTGCAGGTACATCCACAGTTCATAATTATTAGCTTACACATAAAAATGAAACAAAGTTAACAAATAACTTTCCTATCCAAATATCATGGCAGTCATATCAAACAAAAGTCGAATAGATCAACTAATGAAAAGATTACTTTATATTGTTATTCACCTTGCTACTGTTATGATGTCAATCAAATATTTTTACATGTGGTGACGTAATCCTCAGTTTTCTTTTAGATGCTTACATGGTTTTGACTTGCTAAAGAGCAATCTAAATAAATCAAGACAAAAGACATCTATACAGAATAGGTGCTCTGATTGTTGGTTGATAGTGTGCTTTGTTTTTCATTTTATATAATATTTGTGTATATTTAAGCTGCTATAAATAAATATATTTTTGTCCAGTGTGTCAAAATAATCCACTGAATGCTTGAGCATCGATGGAGAAAATTAGAGCTGGAATAAAATTGGAAGAACATAATGAAGGGGCTAAGAGGAAGAGAACTATTCTAAGTTATTACCTACAATAAAAGTGTGCTTTCTATAGTCAATTGTCAGCATAACACAATCATATTGACATAGGATTCATCATGGGAAGCAAATGCACCGCAATGAACATAGAGAAATGCTCAGTACAGCGTGCTGGAGTGCGAGAACCTTCTTTTGTACAGTGGAATTATATCTCTGATTTATATTCACCTTGTTCAAGCTTACGCACATAGTAAACTGGTTTAGGGAGCCCGAGCTTCTCAAACATTACTTCAGCCAGATATTTGGTAGACAGCTCAACCAACTCCATGAAGATGACTTTCAAATGATAAACCCATAGGGCTGTACAAGGTATAAATGAAGTGCTTATGAAGAATAATGAGCAGTAAAATTTTAGCATGCATATTTACTAACAATTTAACACAATGTTGTGAACATAAGTGTAGGGGTAAGAAATGAAATTGATTCAGGGATAAAACGGCATCTACTGACACAGGGGTTCAACTGGATCTTGGTAGCCTAATTAATTGATGCTGAGAACTGTAAGCATGAAACGAATTACCCATAGAAATATCCATCATTTATTAGAGAAGAAATGAAGGCTAGTAAATTATTTACCCTACTGAGATTACAAAATAATAGTTTCTGTTGGCATGCATCAATACAACAAACATACTTAAAATCAGAAGGAGCAGACTAGATCTAGAATCTAACAAAAGGAGAAGTAAAAAAACCAGATCAACCCATGCAGGCATTTTACCGAGCAGGTGAAGAGCATGTAGCGGAACTCAAACGGTGCAGACGAGCATAAAGAAGAGGCAGAAGCAGCAAACCAGCGGCATCGGTTCTATGAACAACAAGAAAACAAGAAGAGAAAGGCAAGAACAAATCAACGCTTGAAGAACGAAAATCGATCTGTTGGGAGAGGAGGCACATCATTACCCTTACATAACGCAGAAGGAACGGCTACAGCGAGGAAAGCCATTGCTCTCTGGCAAGCAGGCAGCGAGCAAGACGATGGAGGGGGACGACGGCGTCGGACGATGGCTTGCAAAGACGTACAAAGAGGCAGACACTGGGCGAAGTGAGGTTTAGTTGGGATTATAGGCAAGCATTCTATACCTCCCCACCTGCAGCTAGGATCAGCTTATTTGATGCTAAGTTGGACGCAAAGAGTGGATACCAAACATTCAAAAGAGGGATCATGCAAGCCATTTACCTTCTAGCTATCCCAATTCCATGGATAAATGAATTAATTGAAGCTGCTCACGCTCCTGGTCACCTCAATCCTATATTAGTTTACAAGGAGTACTTGTGTGAAACTCGAAATGGAGGGGGTATTTATGTATAGTCAAAATCGTATGACTCCCATCCAACACTCTCAACACCCCTTCGAGCTCGCCTCTGCCATGTGGATTTTTTTGGCCTTTGCCACTATCAACACTGCCAGATAGTATTATCTTTTTTACATGAATGATCTACATCATTCAAATAGTCAACAACTATGTTTTCTTCTATATGTTAAAATACACCACATATCGGAGAAAGAGTTTAAGAAATTGCATAGACGATGTTTTAAGAGCTCACTATATTTTTGTTTGAATCCTACACCTTTGAAGATTTACCATTCTGTTCTCATTATCTCGAGCTGACCAAGATGATATCCAATACATGTGTACAGAGTAAAAACTACTCATAGCTCATGTGTAGTTCCCAAGTCATCATGGGATGTGTGAGAGAAGATTGATGAGCCAATTCTATATAATATTGCTTAGTTGTATATATTTGTTGCGTTAAAGAATCTTCCATGGTAATGGGCATTAAAGCATGATGATATGGATTTCTTCTATTGTTAGAGCATATATCTCCATATGTGGTTTTGGTAATTGATGACAATTCCTATGGACTAATGGTTGCCTTAAGTTATATTTATAGGATTTGTCCATAGGCACTTCTTGAAGTCCATCTGTTGGGTTCAAGGAGTTTATATGATGACCAAGGTGGTATTCAAGGTATTATCCAAAGAATGGTCATAGAGACACAAGGTTGATCAAGATCATCAGACAAAGAGTAAATCAAGATGATCAACACACAAAGCGTACAAGATGTACCGAGAGGGATCAAGTGATCCCATGGTATGATAAGCATTGTCCAGTACGTATTTGTGTACTAACCCATGGTCTTTGTGAGAGTTCTATGTGGGGGTTAGGTGTGCTTCCATGGGCTTGCGTCTAGAGGAAGATCTCATACAACCCATGAAAGATGACGTCAAGTGGTGATCGTCATCAAGATTGCGGTGTGCAAGTTCAAGAGGATCAGCACGAATATATCGTGCTTGAAGCTTGTCATCCATTGTGGTGGAAATGGACTTGTGAAGATATGCTGAAGAGTGGCTCACCCATAGTAAGTATGGGGGAGCAATCAACTAGTCTTCATCAAGCCAACGCAATCAAGAAAGGTGGTCCATCTTGAGGAAGCCAAGATCATCATCATCTAGCTCAAGAGGACGAGGTGCAAGGTATAGGTTTGCCCTGGATAGGTTTTCTGTTTAGGATAGATTGATGTACTATCAAGGGGGGCTCTCAAGTGAGTAGCTTGATCGTATCGTTCGTTGAGAGCTCAAACCATTTGCATCCTTGCATCATACTTCTTGGTTCTTGTTTGGTGTTTCTCTTTGTGAGTTCTAGAGCCTATGGTCATCTTCGTGACAAGCTCGAGTTCATCGAAAACAGAGTCCATATGCATCTACTATGATGTTTTCGATGTTGGAGTTTTTGCCGGTTCTTCATTCATAGAGGACTCACATCTCTATATCATTGGCATTTTCATATCTGCATGGTTTTAAGATTTCCTGTTTGGATAGCTCTTGTCGTCTTGAATCCAACAAGCTTGGGTTTGCTCGATTCGGAGCTAGTATGCGAAAGTTATGTCTGTTTCAGTGGCGAGCGGTAGTACCGCTGGACCTAGCGGTAGTACCGCTAGAGTTGGCGGTAGTACCACTGGCCCTAGAGGTAGTACCGCTAGAGTTGGCGGTAGTACCACTGGCCCTAGCGGTAGTACCGCTAGAGCTGGCGGTAGTACCGTTGTTCCAGCGGTAGTACCGCTCTAGGACTTTAGTACCGTCATCTTTGCGGTTGTACTGCGTCGGACATTTTTGCGAAGACTTTCTTGGCGGTGGTTGGCCCGGTAGTATCTTTGTGCTACCATGGGCTCAGCGGTAGTACCGCTGGAGGGTCAGCGGTAGTACCGCTGCAGCCAGCGGTAGTACCGCCGGAGGGTCAGCGGTAGTACCGCTGGGCTCGGGCTGTAAGTGGGGGTAACGGTCTGATTCCTTCCCCCACTATATAAAGGGGGTCTTCTTCCCCCTTGGTCTCATCCATCCGTTGAGCTCTTGTTCTACCTCCATTGTTGACATTCTTAGAGCTTGCTTACTCTCAATCCCTCCAATGATTCTTGCTTGTTCTTGAGGGAAAAGAGAGAGGAGATCTAGATCCACATCTCCACCAATCACTTTCTCCTCTATGTGAGGGGAACCCCTTGGATCTAGATCTTGGAGTTCTTTGTGAGCTCCTTGTTCTTCCTCTCATATTTCTCCATAGCTTTTGTTGTTGTGGAGGGATTTGAGTGTGAGGGACTTGACCACTTCGTGTGTTCTTGCCATTGCATTGGTTGCATCGGTTTGAGTTCTCCACGGTGATACGTGGAAGTAAAGATTGAGAAGCTTATTACCTTTGGTACTTAGTACCATACATATTGCTCTTCGTGGATGCTTTGGCGTCCTAGAAGCTTGGTGGTGTCTTGGAGCTCAAGCATTGTGGTGTAAAGCTCCGGGCAAGCGTCGGGGTCTCTAATTAGGTTGTGGAGATTGCCCCGAGCAATTTGTACGGGTACCGGTAACCGCCCCCAAGGGTTGCCATGTGTACGGGTTCGGTGACCGCCCCCAAGGGTTGCCATGTGTACGGGTTCGGTGACCGCCCTCAAGGGTCCCTTAGTGGAATCACGACATCTTGCATTGTGCGAGAGCGTGAGGAGATTACGGTGGCCTTAGTGGTATCTTGGGGAGCATTGTGCCTCCACACCGCTCCAACGGAGATTAGCATCCGCAAGGGTGTGAACTTCGGGATACATCATCGTCTCCCCGTGCCTCGGTTATCTCTTACCCAAACCCTTTACTTTATGCACTTTACTTTGTGATAGCCATATTGTTCATTGCCATATATCTTGCTATCACTTAGTTGTTTATCTTGCTTAGCATAAGTTGTTGGTGCACATAGGTGAGCCTAGTTGTTTGAGATTTTGTGCTTGACATATTAAACGTTAGTTTTATTCCGCATTTGTTCAAGCCTCAACCTTAATTATTTTAAAGCACCTATTCACCCCCCTCTAGGCAACATCCACGTCCTTTCATCTATACCTCGACAGGCGCATCCCTACATCCGTCATTTTGCGTTGATGGACGTTTTGTTGAACATTTTTATTATTATATATTTGTTGCGTTAAAGAATCTTCCACTGTAATGGGCATTAAAGCATGATGATATGGATTTATTCTATACCTTGACACATGCATCCCTACACCCGTTATTTTGCGTTTATGGGTGTTTTGTTGAACATTTTGTTTCTCTTCCGTTGCAACGCACGGGTCCTTTTTCTCGTGCTGTGAGGTGGACACTACAATGAAAGGAGGATAATGTTTTGTTTATTTTATTTTTTTTACCGAGAAGAAGAGGCTGGTGTTGTGCTGGCTCCTTAGTGGCCTTATATAGAGATGAGTCGGGGTGGCTATTGAATGAGTTTCTCTTTGTTTATCTTTTGTTTTCCTATTTTATGCTTAGTCGAACGAAAGCAATTTTATTTTCAGCAAATATAATTGTTTTGGCCGAGATTTAATACAGGTTCAAATCTTATGAAGTTTTTACAAATATCGATGAAAACTTAGTTTGAATTATTACATATTAATATTCCCATCATCTTAAGTCGATATTAAATCTTATTATTCTTACTTTTTTGAGAAATATTCTCATCTTGTTTTTAGGTATTTTTCATATTTTTCCGATATTATGTTTGTTCCAAGCACAAACAGTGCACAAAATTGCAAATGAAACTTTTAATCATAGAAATTAATTAATTATAAAAAAAATTACAAGGGCCGACTTCTATTCAATTTATAGCCCGTTGCAACGCACGGGCATTTGTACTAGTATATATATACGTGCCTAGTGCATTTAATCAATATTAAGTGTTGCACAACCTAAACCTAATCACCTACAAGATGTGATAGCCTGAACAAAAGAAATTCAATTGCTTCCTGAAGTGGGAACTTCAGACCTGCCCTTGATATGTTAGGTACTTAATCCTAAAGAAAGGTAGACTAGCGCATAATATTGGGAAGCGGTGTTTAGGAGCCCGGGATCAGCACTGGGTGAACAGTTAAAAATAGAAAGCAAATTGAAAAAATAACTTTTTTTTCTGGTGCAAGATGCTCCTAAACACTAGTAGAAAAAGGGTCTTTAGTCACGGTTCGTTTGGATTATTAGTCCCGGTTCCTAAACCGGGACTAATGTTAGCCCCGGTTCGGCCCTGAACCGGGGCTAATGGCCCTCCACGTGGCGGGGCTGGGAGCGATGGGAAGGGAGGACCTTTAGTCGCGTTTCTAGTTACGAACATTTTTATTTCAATTTTCAAATCTTTGAATTATTTGATCATTTAATCTCTAATCACCCATCCTCACTGCTCTAGCGTGGATCACTCATTCCAAATCGCCCCTCCTCTCACTGCTTCAGCCTGAGCACGTTTAACTTTCTGGTTCTATCGTCCCTAGTTGCCAAGTCTGCACTTGTTGTTTTTCTGACAATAGTAAGTTATCAATCCTAAACAACCTGGGGTCTTGATGTCATGTCACATGATTTAATTTATTGAATTCAAACAATTATTAAAATAAACTATCTAGGTAATAATAATAGTGAATTTCAATGAAAAAAACCTAATATTTTTAAATAAAATATTTATTCTTATTTTTTGGATTTTTTTTTGAAATATCTTTTTTTACATATGGAATTTTGAGCATGTGAGAAAACTTCATTGGGCAAGCCCTGGTGAAATCGAGTCCCAATTTTTCTCTAGTTTTTTTTATATATTGAACTTTTTTTTGACGTTGTGTGCAAAAGTTATGGCCGTTTTACAATTTTTTTTTACAAAAACAGTCAAAATTTATATCTCAAAATTCCTATACCAACTAGACACTAAAACCTAACTACATCTCAAAGGATTTTATTTTTTGAAGATTTTGTCATTTTTCTTTCTACCAAACTAAAAAATACGGTCCACGCAGGGGGGAGGGTAGAGCTTGAAAATTTCAGAATCCCCCTTTAGCCAAGAGTCCAATCATACCCTCGACTACATTTGCTAGCACCGTCCCTGCCAGAGTCACAACTAAGGTTAACCAAGCCAGAGTTAACCCTTTTTAACTTTATTTGCTATGTTGAGAGGGTTACAACAAAAACTGAATGCACTTCGTGTACAAAATGGACAATCTCTTTTGAAGTATCAGGGTTTCGAATGAAAACTCATCTCTTACAAAGGGATTTCATTTTTTTGAACTTATTTGAACTACATACTTTTTGTGTGTTCAAAATACACCATTCAAAGCCACATCATAATTTTTCAACATTTTCTGACTTCATTTGGTATTTTTCATTTATTTACTTATTTTTTGAGTTAATTAACATGAAATTAAAAAGCACTACAAATGAACTCTGAAAAGGTTGAAAGTTGGCATGGTATAATCATTTCACCCAAATGACATGTGCTAAAAATTTGAGAGAGTTACGACAAAAACTGGATGCACTTTGTGTATAAACTGGACCATCTCCTTCGCAGTATCAAGGTTTTAGATGAAAACCCATCTGCTACAAAGGCATTTTATTAAAAAAAATTAACTCCAGATTTTTTATGCATTCAATATGCACCATACTATAACATGTTAAAATCTGTAGAAAAAAACTAACTAAAAATAATAATAAAAACAACAATTAAATGACTAAAACAATTATATAAGCAAAACAATATTGTTTTAATCAAAATCCTAATTTAAATTATTCTAAAAATAACCAAATAAATCTTACTGTGACAACAATCTAATAGATGACTTGGAACAAAAATAATTAAATTAAAAACCATTTGTAAACTCAAGTTATTCACAATTTGGGTTTGAAGCAAATTTGAACAAATTCAAATTTAAACCATTCAAATTTGAAAACTAATGGCACAAACAGAAACTAGACAAAATTTTGAATCTAATGCAAAAAAGAATCACTCAGAAACATCAAATATCCTACAAGATATAAGCGCTTTAAAACCTTGATACTAGTGCAACGTGTAATTTTTCGTGAAGTTTGGACATTAGATGAGAGCCTGTGGCAAAAAAGACAAATTTCAGTTGTTTGAGAAACTTATGAAAACAACACTGTTCACATTTGATTTTGTCTTTTTTGGCACGAGCTCCTCAAATGTCCAAATTTCATGAAAAATTGCATGGAGTTCACACACAGGAGCATCTTGCATCACAAAAATTAGGACTGTTTTGATATTTATTTTTATGATTTTACAATTCACAAGGTGAAGATGAGCATTTTATTGTATGTCATATCATCAAAAATTATCAACATATTTCTATCTTACAAATATTGGAGATGCCCTCATCTTTATTCCGGGTTGTTGAGCCATGTTTTAGTGCAAGTCCGGCCGTATTGCTGGTCACCATCTCTTTTCTTTCTTGCGGTAGAAGCTCGACATCGGGAGATCCATCAGATGCAATAAAGTACTCCCTTCGTCCAAAATTATTTGTCGCATAAATGGATAAATGTGGATGTATCTAGAACTACTATACGTCTAGATTCATCCATTTCTATGACAAGTAATTTCGGACGGAGTGAGTACTAACCGGCGCGCACAATGACATGGGTAAAAAATATTTCCTCCATTTCTAAATATAAGTTTTTTAAAGATTTTACTATAAACTAGATATGGATGTATATAGACATACTTTAAAGTGTAGATTCAATCATTTTGCTCCGTATGTAGACTATAGTGAAATTTTTAAAAAGACTTATATTTAGATAGGGGTTAAAAACTAGCAGCATAGCATAGCACATGGTGAGTGTGAGAGGGGGTGGGTTGTTCACTGTTTTTGTCCGAGACGTGCAAGTCCAAGCACTAACTCGAGTCTTGGACAACGAGTGTTGGACAAAGTGTGAGTCTGATGCGTAAATGGACGCTCTGACTGGTTCAGTGTCTACGGCTAAATCATACGGTGCCCATACTCCCATTCCTTTCCTCCACAATATTCGTACGGGTATCAAAGATCACCGAGCACGGTAGTTCATACACAAGACATGGGAAGGAAGACTATATAGCCCCAATACCAGTGATGGTATGCGATGGCTTTCCTCCCCCTCCGTCGACAATAGCCATACTCGAGCATACAACCCACCAAGGTGTGCGTCTGATTATTGTCTTCTAGACATGCAGCTCTTTGTCTCTTGGTCAAACGTTGCTTCCTCCACGAGCAAACCTCTGTCTAGTTGTGGCTCCTACATTGGTGGCCATAGTTAGGCTAGTTGCACCATGTTTAACATTCTGATGATGAACATATTCCCGGATGTCTACTATTCCGAACACGCTACACATGTCTGACTCCTAGACTCTATGGCCTACTACTTTCTCTTGCTCTTAAGTTTTGACATCTGAGAGATTGTGTAGGTGGGAGGCAATGTAAAGAACACCACAAGACAACTAGATTGGTTATATCGAACCGAGGTTGAAGGCAGTGTGTCCCTAATATTTACAAAATGAGATTGAAGATCCTTGTGGTGGGTGCGCGTTAAATATGTAGAAAACCTAAAGTAAGATCCCCACATCTTTCAGTACAATGAACAACCAGATATCAAAATTCACACTTCAATTTGATGGTCGTTGTATACTATTCTTTTAGTAGAAGATTGAAGTACAAATGCAATTCAATTCAATTGTCGTTGCATCCGGTTTAGGGAGAATCACATGGTCGAAGAGATGGAAATAGGTGAATGACTTGTATGTCCAACCATACGACGATCACCACCTGATCTTTCCTGGGAGAGAACAACAACATCGGTACGTCAGTCAGATGCAATTATCAAGTACTCCCTCTGCAAACTAATATAAAAACATTTTCATCTAAACGTTTTTATATTAGTTTACAGAGGGAGTATATAAATTGACGAGCAGCAGGGTCATGGGTGAACTATCAGCGTAGGTTAAAAAAACATCACCACCACCCGAAACAGCATAACATGGCATAGTATGGGCATGTTCACTGTCTTGTCGGACGTGCATGTCCAAGCACCACTTCGAAGAAAGAGGGTCGACGCGGGCGCGGACCGCACCGTGCATGTTTGCTTGCTTCGGCCGGGTTAGTGTCAATCTTACATTGTTCAACTGCTCTTACTTTCGCACTTGCTCAATAGCGACACAATACATGTGTTGCGTGATGTATGTGTCGCAAGCATTACCGAGTGGCATTACGATGAACCCTAGGTGAGACACAGGAAGGGAAAAAAATTGAACAATTCAGACTTGATGCAAATTTTCCTATGAAATGGGCTACAAACTTTTCCATAGAAATGGCTCCTATATATTGCATTTCCACAAATCAAATAATGCACATAGGAAAACTTCCATACAACCACAATTCTATGAAAATCCTCTGTAAAAACCATATGAATCAAAGGTGCTCGCCTGTTTCTTTGAAACACGGTCCATTAGGCCCCGATTTATTAAAAAATATCGAAGAGAGTTGTTCAGTTAATTAACGAAGAACCGGACGAAAATCGTCACAACACACCCACAAAACACAAGTCACACGGGGAGACCTAGCAACCCACACAAGAAAGCACACACGTCGTCGAGGAGAAAGTGCCGATGCCTGCGTCGGCCGATGCCAAACAGTCCACCACACGCGCCGACGGGCAGGTAGGTCCGACTTAGTCGATGAATAATTCCTGGGAAAAAGCGCTGGGCCTGCATCGAGCCGGCACCAGAACCGACCACCCGTCTCTTGTCATCGTTGCCACGGAGACACCTCCTCTACAACTCCAACTTCAGGAAGACAAGTAAAGCACGTCGACCCCTCGAACACACCGGAAGAGACCGACTACCAAAGCCCAGCAACAACCCAGCTCCGCCTAAAGCAGCCATCATTTCCACAGAAGAAGTCGCGCAACATCACATTATCGGACGAACACCTGTCGACCGCAATGCCGCGAGCGTCCATCCCATGGAATGCGCGAACAGGATCAAAGCTCTTCAAGGCGACGCCCCTAAGGGGGGATGCGACCAGGACGACGCCACCACCTAGCCCTACGACGGGCCTTAGGCATTTGCCCGAAGATCTTGAACGGAGGATAGGAGGTCGGAAATCTCCACAGCAACGCCTCCAAGGAGGGAAACGATGCCTGCGGGCGCCGCCCCTACCGGTCGGCAACAACCGGGCAAGTTTTCACCCGGAGCATCTCGAACACCACCCCCACGCGCCGCAATCCGCTGACCCGCTCCCCCCATGCAGCCACCATGTTGTCGCCGCACAAGAGCCACCATGTACCTCGCCGGCAGCTTGTCGTGGTAGATTTGACCACAACTAGATTGCCGTCTAGCCTCTCGCCGTAACCCCAGACACCTGCAACCAACAAACGGACGAGGCACCTCCAGGCCCAACGGCCCTACAAGCCCGTAGGCGCGAGATCTGGAGCCCTCCGGAGCCAGGCTCGCCGATAGCTGCCTCGGAGCCCCACGACCGGCCGAAACTAGCCATCAGGAGAGCAGTGAGCAACGCATCTCGAGCCACAACGCCACAGGCCGAAGCACGTCATCGGGAACGCCGCAACTGCCGACCGCCGCAGCTCCTCAACCGTCCGAGTCACCGCACTAGGGGAGCGGAGCGGAGACCCCACCTCGCCGCCGCCTCGTCGCCGAATGCGCCACCGCGCCAGGGGAAACCACCGCGGGAAAAAGCCCAAATCCCGCGCCGCGAAACAACCTCCCGCCGTCGTACAGCCCCACTGCCACTGGCGCCGCACGGGCTTCACCTGGCGACGCTGGCGAGGAGGGTAGGAGAGGAGGATGGCGGGTTGGGTTGTGGGATCCGGGGCACGAGCAGCACGGGAGCGAGCAACACGATTGATCTGGAGTGTCCGCCTATTTATTAACCGAAATGGTCGGTTTCTACCCGTCGACTAAAAGCTGACCGCATGCCGGAGCTTGTTAGACCATCTGTAGCAGACCCCGTATAATGGTCAAACCCGTAGAAAAACGACGGGTTTACAGTTTCGGTCTGAAAAATGGCGCGGAGCAGACCCCGTAAAGCTTGTTCATCCCGTAAACTTTTTAAGGGGCACGGTAAGTCCATTCGCGAAAACCTTATATGTGCAGTTTTGGAGGTAGTATACAGTTCAACCCGTAAACTGGTCAAACCTCATCGGAGCAAACCCATCACCGTGGAACAGGCCGTAATCTACCTGGAACTCATCGGAATCCGTCGTCGCATGTCGTAAGAAGCCGCCATAGCCGGAATTTGTCGCCCTCGGTTCGAATTGCGGCCAGCTTGACCTGCACTGCCGAGGCGAGGCCGTCCACTGGCAGGATGGAGCAGGCCACCGACGGCCTGAATGATGGCAGGGCGGAACCAGCGAAAAGCGGGGCAGGGTGGGGGAGCTCGCACGGCCACGATGGGGAACGTACGCGCGGCAGTGGGCCGACCTCAATCAGGAACGGACAGTGCCGGGCTCAATCGGGGTGGGCGGCACAAGGCTCCTCCGCCGTATGCATGGTCGGGAACTGGGCGGCGCCAGGACGATGCGGGGGCGAAGCGGGCGGCGCCGGGGCGCCAGGGCGAGGAACGTCGTGGCCGGCCCAAGACGGCTAGCCGGGACGGGAGAAAAAAAAAGAAAAAAAGTGAGCTATAGTGAAATACAGTTTCATTTACAATGTATGTTCTATTCGGAGCAATTTTGCATCGTAAAAACGGTTTAAAGTATCCCTTATACGTATTTTTAAGGATCGATTTTTGATTTTGAGGAGGTCTACTAGAGATGCTCTTACATAGGCCAGCCGCAAGCGACACAATTCACTAGTCATGCCTGGGCGCTGGCTAGCTAGGTCATTAATTACGGATAAATGAGGAGCTCTCCTGGGAGTACTGGCTAATGATACAAGGTTTCACTCAGCTCATCCGGGTTCGAATCTCCTCACCCACTATGAGCTACGCCAAGGGGGTTTCTTCCCCTCTTCGGCCTAGTTTTTGATTTGGGATAAATCAGTCCACAAGCTAGTCATTCCCTTGTTTTTTGCGAAACACAACATCGTTCGTATTACCTCTGTTCTGATTTCTCGGTCCTGTTTGTATTTTATGCCAAATTTTGACAATAAATTTAACTACCAAAATATTAATGCATATCACAATAAAAATATAGTTGGATTCGCATTTAAACACATTTTCAATGACTAGCAAAAGGACCCGTGCGTTGCAACGGAAAAAAATAATACCATACATTTTTAATTAAAAATTTAGAAAAAGAAATTAAAGGAAAGAGAGAGTAGTAGTGCACAACCCATTAGGCATGCCAAGGCCCAGCCTTACCCACTCCTAAATCCCCTGACCTAGCCATGTCAGCCCAGATGTGTTTCTCTTATCCAATGCCATAGGGGCTCTCTGCAAAAATGAAACGTTTTCCTGTTTGTAACACATAAAAAGGTACTGCGGGTTTAATTACCTAAAAGACAGGGGCTTTTTTAAAGAACGGCAGCGGTGGGTTTTCCGACGGAAGCAATAGCCTCTTTATTATTAGGTCATTAATTACGGATAAATGAGGAGCTCTCCTGGGAGTACTGGCTAATGATACAAGGTTTCACTCAGCTCACCCGGGTTCGAATCTCCCTCACCCACTATGAGCTACGCCAAGGGGGTTTCTTCCCCTCTTCGGCCTAGTTTTTGATTTGGGATAAATCAGTCCACAAGCTAGTCATTCCCTTGTTTTTTGCGAAACACAACATCGTTCGTATTACCTCTGTTCTGATTTCTCGGTCCTGTTTGTATTTTATGCCAAATTTTGACAATAAATTTAACTACCAAAATATTAATGCATATCACAATAAAAATATAGTTGGATTCGCATTTAAACACATTTTCAATGACTAGCAAAAGGACCCGTGCGTTGCAACGGAAAAAAATAATACCATACATTTTTAATTAAAAATTTAGAAAAAGAAATTAAAGGAAAGAGAGAGTAGTAGTGCACAACCCATTAGGCATGCCAAGGCCCAGCCTTACCCACTCCTAAATCCCCTGACCTAGCCCTGTCAGCCCAGATGTGTTTCTCTTATCCAATGCCATAGGGGCTCTCTGCAAAAATGAAACGTTTTCCTGTTTGTAACACATAAAAAGGTACTGCGGGTTTAGTTACCTAAAAGACAGGGGTTTTTTTAAAGAACGGCAGCGGTGGGTTTTCCGACGGAAGCAATAGCCTCTTTATTATTAGGTCATTAATTATGGATAAATGAGGAGCTCTCCTCGGAGTACTGGCTAATGATACAAGGTTTCACTCAGCTCACCCGGGTTCGAATCTCCCTCACCCACTATGAGCTACGCCAAGGGGGTTTCTTCCCCTCTTCGGCCTAGTTTTTGATTTGGGATAAATCAGTCCACAAGCTAGTCATTCCCTTGTTTTTTGCGAAACACAACATCGTTCGTATTACCTCTGTTCTGATTTCTCGGTCCTGTTTGTATTTTATGCCAAATTTTGACAATAAATTTAACTACCAAAATATTAATGCATATCACAATAAAAATATAGTTGGATTCGCATTTAAACACATTTTCAATGACTAGCAAAAGGACCCGTGCGTTGCAACGGAAAAAAATAATACCATACATTTTTAATTAAAAATTTAGAAAAAGAAATTAAAGGAAAGATAGAGTAGTAGTGCACAACCCATTAGGCATGCCAAGGCCCAGCCTTACCCACTCCTAAATCCCCTGACCTAGCCCTGTCAGCCCAGATGTGTTTCTCTTATCCAATGCCATAGGGGCTCTCTGCAAAAATGAAACGTTTTCCTGTTTGTAACACATAAAAAGGTACTGCGGGTTTAATTACCTAAAAGACAGGGGCTTTTTTAAAGAACGGCAGCGGTGGGTTTTCCGACGGAAGCAATAGCCTCTTTATTATTAGGTAAAGATATTAGTTGTTTCGTTATGTATAATTTATATTTTACTAGTGAAAATCTGTTTTTTACTCATTTTTTGTTGGCATAATTCATATGGGCTTTGGTTTGTTTCCAAGTTGGCATGTAACTTCGTCTCTGGTAACACAAAAGATAAAGAAAGCTCACAAAACAAAGAACGTCAATCGTCCAACTAAAGTACATGCTATTCCGCTGTTCCAAGCACGGTACATGTGTCGAACTACTATAGATCCCAAGTGCCACTCTTCTTCTTCCTCTTAAGTTTTGACATACGAGAGATGGTGTAGGCCGATGGCCATGGGAAAAGACCGCCCGATAACTCGATGGGTAATATATTGAGCTGATCCTACAGTATCACCCGCCAAACAACAAAGCGGGAGCCAGCTATTCCAACGGCCACCGCAGCTGCCCGCCTATTAGCCCGCTTGATTTTTAGCGGCCAAAGCGGCAGCCCGCATGTGCCCGCAAAGCGTTGGCAAGGGCGAAAACGTCGAAATCATAGGAGAGGTCGGCGGTGTGCTCGTCGTCGGTGGAGAACAGCATGACGACGCGGTCGTTGGCAGCGGCGAGGTTGTGGAGGTGGACGGGGCGGTGGGAGTCGACGACGAACGCGGTGGAGGCGGGGGGGGGGGGCAGGATGCCGCGGAGGTCGCGGTGCGCGCCCCAGTTGATGAGGAGCATACAGAGTGGCTGGGACGCGGAGAAGGAGGGTGGCGGTGGAGGCGACGGGGTAGATGGAGAAGCGGATGGAGTCGGCGGAGAGGACGTGGGCGAGCGCCTTGAGCTTCATGTGTGACCGACTAGCCTGATGTGCATGCGCGCCTCCAGTCAAGCATGTCGTCGAGCTGAGCAGAGCATTGTCTCCCAACTCACTAATGGCATGATTCTTCTCTGCTGGGCCTTCGATCAAACAGAGACAGCGCCCAGAACTGCCCCTCCCTTGCCTGGTGTTTCGTCAAACACCTCCCCCTCGCTGGGAGGACCAGCCACCACTGCACAAGGAAGGAAGATGGGGTGGACGGCCGGTCAGTGCCCCCGTGGACATCGCTGCCATGTGCGCCTCCACTCGAGCAGTGGCACGACTGTCGTGGTAACGATTCCGACAATAGAAAGAGGGTAGGATAACGGAGCATGATCTATCAAGATGCACATGGGTGACACGGTGGTTTTAGCGAGTTCGGGCCTCTCACAGTGGAGATAACAACCCTACGTCTCGTGCTCCGGAGATGCTTTGTTTTATCTGTCATGGACATGAGTTACATGGTGTAGAGAGAGAGCCAGAGCTCCAGGGAAAGAATGAGCCCGAAGGAGGAGAAGAAGAAGATGTCCCTAGCTATGTGGAGGGGGTGGCTTATATAGAGTGCGCCACCTCCTCACCTCTTATGTTATAAGATGGGGCATTGATGCCATAATGTCAGCCCACTACAGATGTCTTGCCGACTGTTGGTATTTGCATGACCGGGTGAGTCATACGGCCGAGTGGTTGACTGTCATCCGAGTGGATGGAATGTACTTGTGTGAGTGGATCCGTACCGAGTGAATTAGATGTTGTCACGATCCAGTAGGAATTTCCCTTGTAACCCTTAAACTAATAATGAGGTGCCCTTGGGTAGGACGTATTGGTCAGACCTATGACCCTACCCTAGGGCTATATCCCCGTCATTAGCCCCCGAATGGATCAGGGTCCGAGTGGTGAAGGTGTCGATGTAAATCTTGTAGTAGCAGACCGAACTTGAACGTGCTTTAGGGCCTTGCAAAATTATGCGTTGATTGAAGTCTTCATCATTCGCCCTGATCGATTCCACTGAGTAGTACGTCCGAGTGAACTTAAGAATTGAAGTAGATCCGAGTGACCAACAGGATCTTGAGACTCTGACTGACTGCTGGTAGTCGGTTGGAATCTGTTGAATCTGTTGAACTTGGATGTTGTTGGTGGACCTGACCAAGCAGAATGTTTCTTTTTTGTTTTTTCTCTTCTAGTGGGGGCACGCTAAGTGCACCCACTGGGTGTAGTCCCCGAGCCTCTGTCGAACTAGATGAGTCCGGCAGAGGGTTTAAGTCATCCAATGCTCGTCATGTTGAATGTTTGTTGTATCTGCATTATATGATTTCTAGATCAAAGTCAAGTCTCTAAGAGTTGTTTTTAACTTAGGCGATACGGGGTCGCAGCTAAGTTCCCGAGTGTGGAGCGTGTCTGTACTCGGAGTAGTTTTTAACTTTAGGCGATATGGAGCCGCAGCTAAGCCCCCGAGTGTGGAGCGTGTCCGTACTCGGAGTAGTTTTAACTTAGGCGATACGAAGTCGCAACTAAGTCCTCAAGTGTGGAGCATGTCCGCACTC
The DNA here is from genome assembly GCF_904849725.1 of Hordeum vulgare subsp. vulgare. Taxonomy (NCBI): domain Eukaryota; kingdom Viridiplantae; phylum Streptophyta; class Magnoliopsida; order Poales; family Poaceae; genus Hordeum; species Hordeum vulgare. Next base: position 583,808,910 of record NC_058520.1, on the reverse strand, counting down.
GGAGTTGTTTTTATCTTAGACGATACGGAGTCGCAACTAAGTCCTCAAGTGTGGAGCGTGTCCGTACTCGGAGTAGTTTTTAACTTAGGCGATACGGAGTCGCAGCTAAGTCCCCGAGTGTGGAGCGTGTCCGCACTCGGAGTTGTTTTTAACTTAGGCGATACGGAGTCACAGCTAAGTCCCCGAGTGTTGAGCGTGTCCGCACTCGGAGTTGTTTTTAACTTAGGCGATACGGAGTCGCAGCTAAGTCCCCGAGTGTGGAGCGTGTCCGTACTCGGAGTTGTTTTGACTTAGGCGATACGGAGTCGCCGCTAAGCCCTCGAGTGTGGAGCGTGTCCGTACTCGGAGTTGTTTTTAACTTAGGCGATACGGAGTCGCAGCTAAGTCCCCGAGTGTGGAGCGTGTCAGTACTCGGAGTTGTTTTGACTTAGGCGATACGGAGTCGCAGCTAAGCCCCCGAGTGTGGAGCGTGTCAGTACTCGGAGTTGTTTTGACTTAGGCGATACGGAGTCGCAGCTAAGTCCGCGAGTGTGGAGCGTGTCCGTACTCGGAGTTGTTTTTAACTTAGGCGATACGGAGTCGCAGCTAAGTCCGTGAGTGTGGAGCGTGTCCGCAGTCGGAGTTGTTTTTAACTTAGGCGATACGGAGTCGCAGCTAAGTCCCCGAGTGTAGAGCGTGTCCGTACTCGGAGTTGTTTTTAACTTAGGCGATACGGAGTCGCAGCTAAGTCCCCGAGTGTGGAGCGTGTCCGTACTCGGAGTTGTTTTGACTTAGGCGATACGGAGTCGCCGCTAAGCCCCCGAGTGTGGAGCGTGTCCGTACTTGGAGTTGTTTTTAACTTAGGCGATACGGAGTCGCAGCTAAGTCCCCGAGTGTGGAGTGTGTCCGTACTCGGAGTTGTTTTAACTTAGGCGATACGGAGTCGCAACTAAGTCCCCGAGTGTGGAGCGTGTCAGTACTCGGAGTAGTTTTTAACTTAGGCGATACTGAATCGCAGCTAAGCCGAGCGGTGGCGCGTGGGACGTCTGAGTGATGAAGACGTGCCACACGGAGTGGCGATGCGTGGGGCATCCGAGTGAGGTAGACGAGTTCGACTGAGTGACGGCGCGCGGAGCGATCGAGTGACGAAGAAGCATGCGGTCGAGTGACGGTGCCCGGAGCGACCGAGTGACGAAGGAGCGTCCAGTAAAATGATGGCGCGCGGGGCGGCCGGGTGACGATGACATTTCTCGCCGAGTGATGATGGGCGGAGCTGCCGAGTGGATATGGAAGTGTCCAAGTACAATAGCTCGCAACGCATCGGAGGAGTTTCCCCATGTTCAGAATCTGCATGCAAGAGGTATTAGTGCTAACTAAGCAAGAATTAGAGACATGTCTCCATGTGACAGAAGTTGAAACGAGAAAGAGAGTTGTGGAGGAGGCCCAGGGGACGGATCCGTTGCACCACAAACTGCCGGTCTGGCCAGTGTTCGATGACAGCTGAGAGGTGGGGATGAGGACGATGAACAGCTGGCTGCAGTCCAAGCGCGGGAGTTGTGGGCTGGCGCAGCCAAGGACGAGGCCGGCATGAGCGCTGGTGATTGGGTTTCTTGGTGTCGAGCGACAAGGTGCAGTCGGTTGCATCGTAGACGAGGTCGGAGACGACGATGAGCGGAAGGTGCCAGCGTCCATGTGTGGAGTTGCACTCGTCTACCACGCGGGCGAGGTCGGAGGCGACGAGCCGACGACGACGCGGGCGATGTCCGTGGCCTGGTGGTCGTGCAGAAGGTTGACTTGGTGCCGAGCGTGAAGGTGCAGTCGGTTGCGTCGTAGACTAGGTCGGAGACGACGATGAGCGGAAGGTGCCAGCGTCCATGTGTGGAGTTGCACTCGTCTACCTCGCGGGCGAGGTCGGAGGCGACGAGCCGACGACGGCGCGGGCGATGTCCGTGGCCTGGTGGTCGTGCAGAAGGTTGACTTGGTGCCGAGCGTGAAGGTGCAGTCGGTTGCGTCGTAGACGAGGTCGGAGACGACGATGAGCGGAAGGTGCCAGCGTCCATGTGTGGAGTTGCACTCGTCTACCTCGCGGGCGAGGTCGGAGGCGACGAGCCGACGACCGCGCGGGCGATGTCCGTGGCCTGGTGGCCGTGCAGAAGGTTGACTTGGTGCCGAGCGTGAAGGTGCAGTCGGTTGCGTCGTAGACGAGGTCGGAGACGACGATGAGCGGAAGGTGCCAGCGTCCATGTGTGGAGTTGCACTCGTCTACCTCGCGGGTGAGGTCGGAGGCGACGAGCCGACGACCGCGCGGGCGATGTCCGTGGCCTGGTGGCCGTGCAGAAGGTTGACTTGGTGCCGAGCGTGAAGGTGCAGTCGGTTGCGTCGTAGACGAGGTCGGAGACGACGATGAGCGGAAGGTGCCAGCGTCCATGTGTGGAGTTGCACTCGTCTACCTCGCGGGCGAGGTCGGAGGCGACAAGTCGACGACGGCGCAGGCGATGTTCGTGGCCTGGTGGCCGTGCAGAAGGTTGACTTGGTGCCGAACCGCCAGCTCGTTTGAAGGACTCCTCTTTGTTGATGGAGAAGACGTTACTATGCATTGATGGAGGAGTTACTCACGTACACACGATCTGCATGCAAGAGATATGAATTAGCGGTAATTAAGCAAGAGTTAAGATAGGTCTTGCATGCTATGGGCGTTTCCATTTTCCACGACGCATTCACTGCATGATGTTTATTGTTGCGCCGTGTGTCTTGCTGGACACAATCTTGTGGCCGTCGAACTCGCTAGGCACGAGCCATCGAAGACACCGGAGAACAGCTCGGGAGCTTGGTGTGGACGTTGTCGACATCGCGGTCGGCCTGCGGCTGCCGGAGCAGCGTGTCCACGGACATGATGGCGCCGTCATGCAGTAACAGCTCGAGGTCGAGCTGCGGATGCCGGAGCAGCATGCTAGCGGACACGACGACACCGGTGGGCTCGACGGATAGATCGAGGGCGTGCTCGGCTGTCGGAGCAGCTCGTCGACGGACATGGCGACGCCGTCGGCTACAAACAGCTCAAGGTCGGGCTGCGATCGCCGGAGAAGCATGCCGGCGGACACGACGACACCGGCGGGCTCTACGGATAGCTCGAGGGTGTGCTCGGCACTGAGCAGCGCCTCGACGGACACAACGCTGTCACCAAGCACGATGAACCTGACTATGGCATTCCGGTCGGGTTGTGGTCGCCGGAGCCGTGTGCGTTGGCTGCAGCCTGCCCTCGGCATGTACGCGTCGACGGATATGCACCTTCAACATCGAGGACGCCGCAACGCAGCTGACCGGATGAAGAGGCCGTCGTGCACGAGGGTTTGACGACAGCGTCGCGACCGGAGACGACCACAGGCGGTCGGCATCAACGCCGATGCGTGGAAGTGTGGCGTCGGCGCTGCAGAAGAAGTCGGAGACGACGGGCGGACCACGCCGATGCTCCTACATGAGTAAAGATCAACTCATTGTTAGATAATTTAATGTAAAAAGACAAGATGAGAAGAGGAACTCCCTGATACTTAGCATTTTATTCATCCGTAGATCGTGTGATGGCCGGGACTCCCATAGTCTAATATTCTATGATGATTGTTTGATCTCCGGGAGATCATCCCAGAACAGCTTGGGTTAGTCAAGATTGAAGAAAATACCATTTGCATCATGGCTCGATAGACGCGATGCCCCACGGTGGGCGCCAAATGTCGTGGTAACGATTCCGACAATAGAAAGAGGATAGGATAACAGAGCATGATCTATCAAGATGCACATGGGTGACACGGTGGTTTTAGCGAGTTCGGGCCTCTCACAGTGGAGATAACAACTCTACGTCTCGTGCTCCGGAGATGCTTTGTTTTATCTGTCATGGACATGAGTTACATGGTGTAGAGAGAGCCAGAGCTCCAGGGAAAGAATGAGCCCGAAGGAGGAGAAGAAGAAGATGTCCCTAGCTATGTGGAGGGGGGTGGCTTATATAGAGTGCGCCACCTCCTCACCTCTTATGTTATAAGATGGGTCATTGATGCCATAATGTCAGCCCACTACAGATGTCTTGCCGACTGTTGGTATTTGCATGACCGGGTGAGTCATACGGCCGAGTGGTTGACTGTCATCCGAGTGGATGGAATGTACTTGTGTGAGTGGATCCGTACCGAGTGGATTAGATGTTGTCACGATCCAGTAGGAATTTCCCTTGTAACCCATAAACTAATAATGAGGTGCCCTTGGGTAGGACGTATTGGTCAGACCTATGACCCTACCCTAGGGCTATATCCCCGTCAACGACCTTGTTGTTCTGGTTCCACCGTAGATCGACGCGGCGTCGGTCCGTTGATGTTGGCTATGGCTGCGAAATACAGGAAGGACATGGCAGCGGTGGAGGAAGACAGGAAGGGAAAGGTGGTGAATGCCGAGCGCGTGGGCGGAGGAGGGGCCTAAGATGGGCGAAGGCGGCGCCGCCGTGGGAGCTTTTCCCATCGGAAGGAAGGAGAGGAAGTTTTTCTCCTCGAGAGGTTATGCGGGATATGCGGTAGCCTGCTGGACACAACAGCGTGACCGCTTGATCCCGTTACACACGACGCGGCCAGCCCAATGGCAACTTGCGGGAGTTTTTTGCGGGGCGGCGTTGCGGCCGTGCGGGATATCCCGCGCCGCTTACAACCTTAACTGTAGGAAGCGTGTCCCTAACTTCTGCAAAATGAGATTACAAGTTGGTGTGGTCGGTGTGTATTAAATATCTTCAAAGACCAAATGAGGACCATGCTAATACTCCCTCATTTTCGGTTTATAGGCTTAAATCTGAAATCTCATCAATCAAGGTGAATTGTGAGTGGATGACACTAGTTTAAACTAGCCAATAAATATTTCTCACATATTCAATTTTTAAGGCAATAAATGTAGCATTCTTTTTTTCATTGGACTTGCATGGTGGATGTAGAAAACGATGCATGCATAGCCACTCATCTCCTTTTTCTAAACTCTATGAATTAAATAGGGCGTGAGATTTAAAGCACTTTAACTCACTTAGACTCAAAATGAGCCTAATATAATGAAAATCTGAAAAATTTAAGATGAGCCCTATAAACCGGAAAGGAGGGAGTATTTTTATGCCCTTTCCAGTGCTTCATCATGGATATGTGCTAAGTATGCCACATAATCAAAAACATGACATGCCATAATAATTAAGGAGAGAGAGCATTTAAGTGAAAAAAACCAATGTCAAGACCGTCAACCTAGAAAAAACATTTAAATGAATAAAGTTTACCAATGCATGCAAAAAAATTAGATGCTAAATCATTAAATAAAGTGACCCTATCAATGATGGAACACTCGGAAGGGCCTTATTAGTAGATAGAAATTTTATATCAAAATCTGTGATTCAAATCATTGGTCATTGTATCCGGTCCAGTACAAAAAGAATCAGACTATCCATAGAGTAACATAGATGGCAGCTAAGGCTATTCATAGGGAAAAGTATCACATAGTAATATCATATGTACGATAATATTATTTGATATTATCTTTATAATTCATATTATTATAAGATAGTATTATAGATGATCTCATTATTGACATGCTTGACACATATTATCATAGCATTTAATATGATACGGCATCTAACTATGTTACTATTCTAATTGTCTGCCACATCAGTGTATCTTCTAATTCTATATGCATGATACTAACTAAGATACCCTCACTACGACCAGCCTAACAAAAAAATGATGTCGCACCTAATTAGTGAGAAAAATGATAAATTAAATAACATAGTTAGTTGTTCATACTATGAACGATATCACATATATTAAAACAACACAAAATACTAATATAATAAATGAATTGTTGTATGACACCACATATTGTTACTTCCCATTATGACTAATCTCACATGTTTGTTAGAAAGTGCAAGACATGCCGCAATTGATGCCACCATTGAGGATGGTGACAAGGTGGGACTCACAAGGAAGAAAAGAACGAAAAAGCCATCTAGCCCCACGTCGACAAAGGTGACCTGAGAAGGGTCCAAGCCGACAACATGCGTCAACTAGAGCCTCAAGGACGAAACCTCCTAGCGCATAGGTTGGATCACTTCAGCCACCATGTCTGCGGCGGTCCACTAGGCTGGATTTGCCACTGTCTGCGGCGCCAGCTCCTCGACATAGCACATATAGAATCATTAATTGAGGAGTACTTCTTTCAAAAACCACTCCCATCTTTTCAAGTTGTTGCAAGTGGTGTACTGCATGCATGTCACTTGTCGTAACCTGAAAGTTTTCTGTTTTTTCATATATTTGTATTTTCAAAATGTTTTATCTCTTAAACCATGCGTCCAAATCTCGAACCGTTTTCACCGTTGGGTTCCTCGTGTCGAGATCTTCAAAATTAGATCTCATGCTGATAGGTTTTGACAAATATTTTTTTCCACAAAAAACGATCGATAATAAATGGACGGTAAAACCGTACCTCTCATAATAGGAAAAAAAGAAAAAATACATTTTTTTTCGTTTCCGAGCGTGTCTCTTGTGATGGTAAAATCGTGCCTCTCGCATAAGTAAAATCGTGCCTCTCATGACAGTAAAACCGTGTCTCTCGTACAAACAAAACCGTGTCTCTCGTAAAAAAAATTAACAAAAAACGTGTTTTCTTTTTCGCACGTGTTTTTTTAGTAGTATAATCTATAGCATGGTAGTCGTGTATCAGCACGATGGATCCTACATTCTAGCTCTCGTATCGCATTGGCTAGATTTCTTTTCCAACGTAATCGTAGCAAAGTCGGGTGCGGATCAAGTGAAAAAGACTATCCTCGAGAAATGTTTCTTCTTGAGCCGTGGTACTGAATCCGCTTCCTTTCCTCTCATGGTAGCCGGCCATGGCCATGGCCTTTCATTCAATGGTTCATAGAAAAGACACGTGATAGCCCAGAAATTGTAGAAGTTAATTATGTTGTTTCTTTAGGATTAGGAAAAAAAGTCAAACCGAGTCCTAGTAGTATTAGGATTCCTAATCCTAGTCTATTTCCATAGTCCCTTATGGACGTGTATAAAAGACACCCTAGGGGTGTTGATTGTAACACCAGAAAAACGAAAAGCAATACAAAGCAAAGGCTCGACACAGGCCTTTAGCCATCAAATCCATCGATCAGTTTTATTCGTGTCCCTAGTTACGCAAGTTCCGTCAAGTAGCCGGCCAAAGCAAGAATCGCGTAGGCACGCCTGTACAGCTGCATACGCACGTTCAAAAGCCAACAATTGGTATCTAGAGCCTCGGCGATCTATGATCTACGATGACGGACAGCGACGCTGAGTCGGTCAAGTCCGGCAGCGGCGGTGCCAAGGCGAACAAGAACGGCGACAAGGTGAAGAAGGGCGGCAAGTCAGCAACGAGTGGTGGAGGAACGAGCGGCGCCAACGTCCAGGCGCATCGCAACATCCCCATCCAGTACCCGAGGCTCACCGACGCCAACTATGGCGTGTGGGCGGCGAAGATGAAGATTATTCTCCGAACCCTTCGAGTGTGGCAGGCAATCACGGACGACGACGTCGATGACGAGTCCGACGAAGGTGCCATGGCCGCCATAGCCCAGTCCGTGTCGGACTCCGTGCTAATGACATTGGCGGAGTTCGAGACGGCAAGAGAGGCGTGGAACACACTCAAGGAAATGAGGATCGGAGAAGATCGCGTCACCAAGGCACGGGCACAAGTGCTGAAGCGCCAATTTCACAAGTTGCAGATGGAGGAAACTGAATCGGTGAACGACTACGCCATTCGTCTTACTACTTTGGTGAGAGAGATCCGCGCGCTTGGTGCAAAGCTCGATGAGACCGAGATCGTGGAGAAGTTTTTCAATTCAGTCACTGATAAATTCACGTACATCACCGGCACACTCGGGCAGCTTTATGACATCGACGAAATGACCATAACGGCGGTGATCGGACGATTGCGGACATGGGAAGAGAATGCTCGTGGCTGTCGGAAAGGCAAAGGAGGAGGTAGTGACCAACTCATGTACTCGCGCACAGATTGGGAGGCCCCAAGTAGCAAAGGAAGGCCTGACGGTGGCGAAGGCTCAAGCAACGTGAAGCGTGACGGACAAACCGGAAAAGGCAAAGGAAAAGGCAAGCCACAAGGTCGTGGTAAGGCGGACCAATCTAAAGGGCGGAAGCCACGAAACTTGGATTTATCCGAGGTTAAGTGCTATAACTGCAACGAGATGGGTCACTTTGCAAAGGATTGTCCGAAGCCTAACAAGCGGAAGATCAAGGCAAATTTGGCAAAGCAGGAAGACGAAGGTCCAGGTCTTCTGATGGCCGAAGTTTGTGATCTGGCTGAAACGGTGGTTGTGAAACCAACCCGGAAGGTGCTACTTCATGAGAAGAATGTGACACCTAAGTTATCCGGGGATCACAATGTGTCGAGGTATCTCGACACGGGTGCCAGTAACCACATGACGGGATGCAAGGAGAAATTTCTCGAGCTGGAATATGATGTTCAAGGCTCGGTCAAGTTCGGTGATGGTTCAGCTGTGGAGATTTGCGGGCAAGGATCTGTCCTCTTTGAGGGTCTCACAGGCGAACATCGCATACTCACCGGAGTGTACTACATCCCACGGCTGCGCAACAACATCATCTCTATTGGGAAGCTTGACGAGAATGGATGCAAGGTGAATATCGAGAGCGGAGTGATGACGATCTTCGACAACCTCCGAAACGTGCTAGCTCGTCTTAATCGCACACGGAATAGGCTATATATCCTCAACCTTGATCAATCTCAACCGGAGTGTTGGCTCGCCAAGAGTGATGATGATTCGTGGTTATGGCATGCTAGATTTGGACACGTTAACTTCTACGCCTTGAAGAAGATGTCAAAGATGGAGATGGTATCCGGGATGCCAGTTATCGACCATGTTGATCGAGTATGTGACGGGTGCTTGGTTGGAAAATAGCACCGCAGGCCATTCCCTGCTCAGTCTACCTATCGTGCAAGTGATACACTCGAGCTGCTCCATGGTGATCTATGTGGCCCTATCACCCCGGCAACTCACGCTGGAAAGAAGTATTTCTTCCTTGTGGTAGACGACTACTCGAGATATATGTGGGTCATTCTCCTACGATCTAAAGATGAGGCGTTTGAAGCATTCAAGAAGCTAAAGGCTGCAACATAGATGGAACACAAGCTGAAGGTTCATGCTCTACGGACAGATCGCGGCGGAGAGTTTACGTCGAATGAGTTCAACAACTACTGCGAAAAGATTGGCATAAAGAGGTTCCTCACGGCAGCTTACACGCCGCAACAGAATGGGGTCGTTGAAATGCGCAATCGAACCGTCATTGACATGGCAAGGAGTTTACTCAAGAGCAAGAACCTGCCGGGGACTTTTTGGGGAGAAGCTGTCTCGACGGCGGTCTATCTTCTCAACCGGGCTCCAAGAAAGGCGGTGATCGGCAAGACTCCGTATGAAGCAATTTACGGACGTAAGCCGAATGTGTCTCATCTACGGACATTCGGGTGCGTGGCACATGTGAAGACGGCGGAGCCGCACCTCTCAAAGCTTGCCGATCGTAGCACCAAGATGGTGTTCATCGGATACGAGAGCAGTTCTGGCACCAAGGCATATCGTTTCTATGATCCACAAACCAAGCGTCTACGGATTTCACGCGACGTCGTGTTTGAAGAAAACCAAGCGTGGAATTGGAGCGCCGCAGCCAACGATGCTCCAAACAGTAACATATTTGCAGTTGAATTTCCAACTGATGATGATGCAGGGGAGGATGTCTAGGTGGTTGGCAAGACGCCCAACCAAGGTGACCACAATGGTAGTGATCATCATGGTGCCGACACCGACAACGACGCGCATAGGTCGCAAGGAGATAACGACAACGCCGCGCACGACACAGGCGGAGATCTCGACGACAACATCGACAACGAAGCGCATAGTGACGACGACAATCAACATGATGGTCACGGTCACGACGACTACGCCGACGACACGGATGTCAATGACACACCAGGGTCTCAGCCGTCTTCCTCAAGTGCATCAACACCGACACAATTTGTGTCGCCTCCTTCGCAAGCCACAACGGATTCCTCAGGGCCTCGTCGCTACAAGACCCTCAAGAAAGTCTACAAGTACACAAAGCCAGTTACGCTCGAGTACTCCAGACTATGTCTGTTCGGAGTTGAGGAGCCGGCGAACTTCGTAGAGGCAAGCAAAAGTCCTAGCTGGACGCACGCCATGGATGAGGAGATGAAGGCAATTGAGAGCAATGGCACGTGGACTTTGGTAACCCGACCTCCAAACCAAAAGACGATAGGTTTGAAGTGGGTTTACAAGTTAAAGAAGGACACGGAGGGTGCCATTGTGAAGTACAAGGCAAGACTCGTTGCAAAGGGCTACGTACATCGTAAAGGAGTTGACTATGATGAGGTGTTTGCACCGGTTGCTCGAATCGAGACGGTGAGAGTGCTCCTAGCTTTGGCTGCACAAGAGGATTGGAAGGTTCATCATATGGATGTTAAATCCGCTTTCCTCAACGGCGATCTCACAGAAGAAGTGTACGTGGAACAACCCCTCGGCTACGAGAAGAAAGGCGAAGAAGGGAAAGTTTACAAGCTCAAGAAGGCACTTTACGGGTTGAAGCAAGCGCCAAGAGCTTGGAACTCAAAGTTAGACCGAAGTCTGGTCTCGCTCGGGTTCAAGAGATGTCCCCTCGAGCACGCAGTCTATACAAAGAACTCCAAAGGCTCAAACCTGCTAGTTGGAGTTTATGTCGACGATCTGATTATCACCGGAGATAGCGTACAAGAAATTGAACGTTTCAAGGCGCAAATGAAGAACAAGTTTAGCATGAGTGATCTGGGATTACTCAGCTATTACTTGGATATCGAAGTGAAGCAAAGCTCCGGGGAGATTTCCCTATGTCAATCGGCTTGCGCGGTCAAGTTATTGAACAAGTGTGGCATGTCAGATTGCTACGAGACACAAGTTCCAATGGACCAACGTCACAAGTTGAGCAAGTGTAGCTCAAATCCGCCGGTGGACACCACAATGTATCAAAGCTTTGTGGGCAGCCTAAGATATTTGGTGCATACCCGACCTGACTTGGCTTATTCAGTCGGGATCGTGAGTCGTTTCATGGAGAATCCGACAACCGAGCACATGAGCGCGGTCAATCAAATCTTGCGCTATGTGAAAGGCACCATTAATATTGGTTGCACGTACAGAAAGGGAAAGGAAGGATTGATCCTTCGTGGATATTCAGATAGTGACATGGCAGGTGATGTTGATGACCGAAAGAGCACAACGGGCATGGTTTTCTACCTTGGCCCGAATCCGATTAGCTAGAATTCTCAGAAGCAAAAGGTGGTGGCACTGTCTTCATGCGAGGCAGAATACATAGCGGCAAGCACGGCGGCTTGTCAAGCAGTGTGGCTGAGAAGACTCCTAGCTATTCTTGCAAAGCGGGAGGTGCAGAAGGTGTCATTAAAGATTGACAACCAAGCTGCAATCTCATTGTGCAAAAAATCGGTTCATCACGAAAGGAGCAAGCACATAGATACCCGGTTCCACCATATCCGGGAGTGCATTGAAAAATGGTTGATCGAGGTTCAACATGTGAACACGAAAGACCAACTTGCTGATATTTTCACCAAGTCCCTCGGTCGACAGAAGTTCATCGAGATGAGGAGGAAAGTCAGAGTGCAAGAAGTGAAGTCAAGCAACAAGATTAAGGAGGTGGATGTAGAAGTTAATCATGTTGTTTCTTTAGGATTAGGAAAAAAAGCCAAACCGAGTCCTAGTAGTATTAGGATTCCTAGTCCTAGTCTATTTCCATAGTCCCTTGTGGACGTGTGTAAAAGACACCCTAGGGGTGTTGATTGTAACACCAGAAAAACGAAAAGCAATACAAAGCAAAGGTTCGACACGGGCCTTTAGCCATCAAATCCATCGATTAGTTTTATTCGTGTCGCTAGTTACGCAAGTTCCGTCAAGTAGCCGGCCAAAGCAAGAATCGCGTAGGCACGTCTGTACAGCTGCATACGCACGTTTAAAAGCCAACAGAAATCACAAAAGCTACGCACTCCCTTGCCTCTCCATACAGAGAAACTTTTTTCCTAGCTGTCACGTGCACTCTGGGGGTCGTAATTAGGCCGGTGACGGCAGTTTAAACACAACATGAATGAACATATTCCTGTATGCCTACTATTCCGAACACGTTTAAACGTATATAACACCTAAATCCTAAGTGCCACGATTTCATATTCCTCTTAAGTCTTGACATGTGCGAGATGCTATAGGTGAATGGCCTAGGAAGAAGACCATTAGACAAATATATTGGTATATATATATCGAGCTGAGACTGAAGGCAGTGACACCCTAGTATTTACGGAACAAGATCAGGGGTTGATGCGGTAGTTGTGCATTAAATAAATATTTGCAAAGCTCAAATCAAGATCATACCATCTTCTGGTACAATTAAAATTCGTATATTCCCCTTCAGAAAGCCTAGAATTTCATGCTTTGATAACATTATGCTCAACCATTCTATGATGCCAGCTGGAATTGCTTTGGATATCATTATTCAAGGATGTCGGAGAATTTGGACTCAGAGGAATCGAAAAAAATTCAGGAAAGAGGTGCCAAGCATAAACTGCTGGAGAAAAAGGCTTAAGGAAGGTCTTCTTGTCTTACAACATACTCCTTCCGTTTTAAAATAAGTGATTCAAAAAGTATAAAGTTGAATAATTTTTAAGTCACTTATTTTGAAACGAAGGGAATAGAATCAGAGCAACATAGAGGAATATATTACTGCACATCTGTGATGTTGGCATAGCTAGACATACATCTTCTTTAGAAGTTTCATGTTTCACAAAAAAGGCATTGGTTGATTGTATTTCGTTTTTTTGCTTTTCTTTTTAGTTTATATATATTTTACATTAAATTAATGAAAATTACTGTAGAACGATTGTTCTACGGTTGGTGTTTCCAAAAAACCCGTATACTAATTCACCCTTCCATCTGTACTCTCAGTGAACTGATTGGAGCCTAAATGCCATTCATTTTAGTGGTAGTTTTCCCTTGAACTTTTGTGACTTTATTTATATTACAATATTGTATTTTTTAACACATATTACAATATTGTACGTCTGTTACAAGAGAGGGAATAAGGAACTCAGAAGGGTGATCATGCCACACCTCCGCGACATTCTCTCTTTATAACCTACCCGAGCAAGTTCATGTGCTACTCTATTTACTTCCCACATACAACGTTTGATTGTCACATTGCCAAAGATACTCACCACTGGATGGCTTCATAAGTCAGAACTGCACGTCATCGCTGAAGCAGAAGCGGTGTGAAAGATTGAATGCCTTACACCCCCTCCCCCTCTAATGGGGGTATCATAGGAAATATCATGTATGTCAGCTAGACAATTTTGGCAAGATGATATACTTATAAATAACGAAAAGATAATTTGATATCATATTTTAATATCCATGCATGATAATAAATAATGTCTATTTCTAAAATCCTAAAGTATGATGCTATGAACTACGAAAATGGTATGATATGCATGATAGTAGTGGATGCCACTCTCCACTGCAAGCAGAAATAACAATCGCAATAACATGCACATGTGAGGTGGTGCCCGATCCACACAATTCTTTTTGTCGTCGGTCGGCAAGCCGTATTACGACCATATATGCCAGCCACCACCTCTTTCTTTCTTGGGAGAGAAGATCCACGACGGGAGGGCAACAGGATGCGGTTAAGAACCAGACAATGTGCAATGACTTGGGTCTCATTATAATCGTTCGTCATATAGGAACACCTAAGGGAGGAGAGTATGACACGCTCCCACGCTCCCACATTTGAAAATCAAATTTCCATCTTTCAGAAAATAACAAATTTTGTTATGGATATTCACAAGACATATGTCTACAACCCCTTAAAGTAATTGAAAATCAAAATCAAAATACACATAGAAAAACAAAAACAAAATACTAATGTGAATAGTCTGGTTTTTGCCTTTGTGTTTTTGTGACATCATTCATGCTGAATTTATCATTTTTATTCTCTAGCTTAATTCACACGGGCTTTATTATGCTTCTGCAATGACATTTAGTTTTGCCAGTAAGTAGCTAGAACGTTAAAAGGCCGAAAGAAAAAACAATACAACAACGATGGTTCCAGGAAAAATACAACAAAGAAGTACCCCCTCTGAGATAGCTAGGGAACCATTCCAGAGCAAGCAGCACCCTAGGGCACGCATCTGCTTTTCGTCTACGTGCATCTCTCTCTCTCGCTGAAACACTCTGAGCTCCACTCGGAACACTCTTTCCAGTTATAGCGCCTGCCGTAATGGCCATAATTACGTCAGTTACACAAGTTTTTATACACTGCCAATGAACATATTCCCGTATGCCTACTGTTCCAAACATGCTACACGTGTCTAACTCTTAGATCCTAAGAGTCACTGCTTCCGCTTCCTCTCAAGTTTGGTCTTGACATGTGAAATATGATGTTAATGAAGAGCCACATGATGAAGACCACCAGACAAATAGATGGGTATATGTATGTATGTGTATATATATATCGATGTGACCCCAAAGGTAGTGGGTTGCTAATATGTAGGGGTCGAGATTGGAGGTTGGTGTGGTTGATCTATATAGAGTTAAAGTTTTGCAAAGTATAAGTCGAGATCATACTATGTTCCGGTCCTATTGTAAAATAAAAGGTGGTCCCTTCATTTTTATATACAAGGCCATTATCAAAATTATAATTTACATATATGCAAGGCCACTAAGAGGATGCTTGGATCCAAGAGACTAAAACTAGTCTGACTAAAACTAGTGTCTTTAAGAGGCTAAAGTTCCAAGCACCCCTGACTAATGAGAGACTAAAACTAGTCTTGAGGCTAAAATCTTTTAGTCAGGGGTACCCCTACTAAAATATGCATTAGTCCTCTCTTTCCTCATTTAACTCCTCATGCAAGTTCTGGATTGGAGAGTTTGGAGGATAATAAATGCTCATTAACTTGATTTTAGTCTCTTTAGTACTTGGATCCAAGCATGGATGAGGCTAGCAAGTTTTAGTCTCATTACTTTTAGTCATGAGACTAAGGCCCTATTTGGAACCACCCAGATTATATAATCCATTTTTTATAATCTATTTTGTCTCCAAACAGGACAACTTATGGTGTAGATTATAAAAACTAGATGGATAGATTATTAAAAACTCATAATCTACTCTATACCAGCTAAAATCAGATTATGGATTGCTAATAACCCATTATCCTTGTAAAGTTGGAGATAATTACATTCCTACCACCGCCATCCTCCTTTTTTTTTAAAACAAAGGGCAGACAGGTCATTATTTGTAAAAACTGGATTACAGTTTATATAACCTTGCGTCCAAACATGTCCACCTAGATTATTTTTATAAACCAGATTATATGATCTATATTCATAATTCAGATTATCACAATCTATTATGGTTCCAAACAGGGCCTAAAACATATCCAAGCACCCTCTAACACTAATCGATGTAATATTGATGGTGTTTGACTAGTGGTATTAAGAGAGGAGGACATTAATTATCCCTTGCATGCATGCAGAAGTGAGATCATTGACTTGATATGGATGAGAAAGAAAAATACATATTAATTTACACGGTAAACAAGAAGACAAGTTATCTTGCAACATTGACTTAGAAGACATTAACTTTTGACTTGATACATGTACTATGGGTTTGTGACCTTGTATATAAAAATGGAGGGAGTATCTAAATTCAGGCTTTAATTCGATGATCCTCGTGTATTTTGGTATATAAGGATTGATGAACCATAAAAACGGTTCATTTAGTGGACGTTGTATCCGGCGTTAGGAGGTGACATGTGTGACCGAAACAATGTGTTTTTATCGGCTCGGCTCATTCCTGCAACCCGCGGCTTTAGTAATAAGCATCGCGTGGCGTGGCGGGCGGCGGAGGAGTCGTCAGCGAGGACCTCTTCTCTTCTCATGCTCCAATAGCATGTAGAAGAGAGACCCTTATAAAGGATTCCAACTTCCTCTCCACTAGTAAGGTGGGACTAAACTTTTCACTACCCTTTTATCATACCACCATTAACATGGGCCCTTGAAATTTCCAAAATTGTCTCATGGGCCTAAGGCCCACTACAGATTTGAACATCATATGGATCCAGAAATTGAGCAAACACAACAACAACATGGACGTGAGAGGTGGTGTCTGGCCCACGCCACTATCTTTGGGCGTGTTTGGTCGCAATGTACGAAAATACCTGCATTGCATGTTTTGCTGAGTAGAGCCTGATTGGACAGAAACAAGCAATGCTAGACCTACGGAAAACTACGTAAGTTTACGAAGGATTAGCCAGTTGGCCTTTATTTATTGGAGATAAGAGAGCAAGGGGGACCCACCCCCGTTGAAATGGGGGAGGGGGGAGGAGAGAGGTTTTGAAGGAAGGTTTAGTAGCAGTTTTGTAACAGGTTTCGTAGGTCTAGCATTTTTGGGATAGAAGCAGGGTAAAAACCCAACATCTATACCTCGCTTGGTTGCTTGCATCGAGGCTGTCTGCATTAGAGGATCGGTTTAAACACGTTGTTTGGTTGTCTATATTGACTCGGCACATGCAACTACACTCTGTCTAAGACTTAGCAGGCACCCATATCACACAGAGCAATGCTACATCTACGTAAATGTTTACGTACGTTTACGTAATAGTCTGACTTGGCAATAACTGATTGGATTAAGAGGAGGATGAGGCCCACCCACTTCCGAAAATAGGGGGGCATGTTTAGATTAGTTGGAAGGTTTAATAAACTTATGTAGGCTTTAGTAGTTCTAGCATTTTCGTATCACACACAGTGACATGACGGTTGCTATGAATGATGGTGAGGACACAAGCAACTAGTTTGCCGCGTCGTCGTTGGACTCGGAGCCCAGGCCACTGTCCACCGCCGCGGGCTCGCCTGTGCGGCACGCCGGCCTCTTCGGGTCGACGAGCAAGCCTCCCACCGCCGTGGCGAGCAGTGCCTCCAAGAGAAGCAGCAACAAGTACCACCGATTCCTGATGGCGCTTTTGGAATAGACCTGAACCCCATGGGCCACGACGAGGCAACAGTCGATGCGTCAGCGGCCAGCATCGGCCAAGTGCTCCGCGCGCGGCCACTGCATCGGATCGGCCACGCCGTAGGCCTTGCCTTCGGGCCGTTCTTCTAAGCCCTCCGAGGGTGGGCGGTGGGGATAGTAGGAGTACTTCCCCTTCCTCAGTCGGAGTGGGGGTGGAGGAGGCGCTGGCGGCGTGGACGTATCGGTTCGGGGCGAGGCGGTGGCGCCTCCCCACGCAGCATTCCTCGGAGTCGATGGGCCCCTCGGGCTTGTTGTTGACGTCGGTGCTGGCCATCATAATGTATGGATCGGGAGATCGGTCGGTCACGCGGGGGTGGAAGAGGAGCAGCACAAGGAACAGGTGGTGAGCAGGTCCCAAAGCAGCAACAGAGAAGACTCCAATCCTCGCATCGTCGACGTCCGTCGACCTTCGGCTCGCCGTCGATGTCCGACGCCACCTGTCGGACCCCTCCCTACCACGCCGCCCAGCCTTCATGCATGTCGTCCCAGTGCCCTACCTCGCCCGGACCCGACAAGGGGAGATGCTTCCGGTGCGCTCCGTCCCGGCGAGGACGCGGCCTCCTGCCTGCTTCGCCCGAGCCCATGCCCCATGGAAGAGCTCCTCTGCCTCGCGTCCGAGCAGCCGCTCCTCCTCGTGTCGCATCACTGGCGTGCCCCTACGAGCTACGACACGTCGCCGTTCCTCGGCCCGCCCCTCTCCCCTCGTTCTCCTCTCAACCCCATGCTTCTTCTCCCTCCTCTCTGATCTTCTCCTTCTCTTTTGTGCTCACAACCACACATGATGCCATGGTCACCACGGAACGTCACTGCGCCTCTACGGTTGATGAAACTAGGAACCCGTTGTGTGAATGGAACCATGGCACTAGTGGAAAACGGGCCTTTGGCCGGGACCCTTTAGTCCCGGCCTGCCTTTGGGCCGGGACTAAAGGCCCAGCCACGTCGCCTCAATTCTCAATGCCTCCCTTGAGGCTTTAGTCCCGGTCCGTAAGGAGCCTTTAGTCCCGGTTCGTGTCCCAAACCGGGACTAAAAGGCTACGCGGGACATCAATGTGTACATGCATATTTTACTTTTCTTTAGAATTCACACCCATGAACATTTATAAAAGACTGAGTTGGTACTTTATCTTGAGATAGATGAAGTTGTTATAGAAGTCTTCGTAGTCAACGGAAATGTATTCTTCACTGAATTTACATTATCGAAAGGTCTGAAATAAATGCAAAATAGTATGAGCATCAATATCAAAGCTACGACTTAATTTTTTGATGAGTAAAGGATATGAATGTCGTCTTAACCATCTAACCAAAGCTTGGTCCGTGCTACTCAAGGGTTAGTGACGTACTCGTCGCCAACATTACCGAGTAGAGTATGTGTGAGACACTATGGCCCGGACAACATGAAAGGTACCCGCTGCATTGACTCCCCCTCCAAGCCATCCAACCCGCTCAGACCGACAAAACCGACATTTCACAAGCTGTGCTGCCGGGTGCCAGCTCGCGCCCAGGACCGACCCAGATGGCACTGCGGGCCCTACTTGCCAGTGACCTAAGCTAGTTGTGTAATTATTCATAACCCTTACAGCCGTGCCGCATGCCCGCAACCTCCTTGGAACAGTTCAGACTACCAAATCCCAGCTCGTTCCTCGTGGACCCGTTGCCGCCCGAGCCCATGGCACGGTGAGAGACCAAGGTCTGAAAGCCCGTGTGGGACCGAAGACGCGTGAGCCGGTGGCGGACGCATTAGATCCGGAAGCGCAGGACGAGGGCCCGGAGCCACCGTCGCTCCCCACCAACGGGATCGAGCCCATCCTGTCCGGCGACAAGGAGGATGGCGATGACACCGCCACGGTCTCCTTCCTGTCTCATCCGCCACCGCCACTAACGCCGCCATCGCCGCATGCGGCAATGTGGAGAAGTCGTTCCCGGCGGCCACGGACCTGCTCCACATCTCCTACAGCCAGGACGGTTGCTGCTTCGCAGCGGGGAGCAAGACGGGCTTCCGCCTCTACACCGATGTGAATGAGTGAATGACTTAGATCAGTTGTAATGGGACTATAATAAGTATCATGCATACCGACTAGACAATTTTGCTAAAAAATTCCTTGTTTTTATGTGTCATGCATGAGAATATGATACTAGCATCTTTTCTTTCTTCAACTAATGCCATGACATTGCACCAATATGCCTAGTTAGGATTTTATGAGGCAACGTGATATTACATATGATACCCCGACTATGAAAGGTCTAAAATAGTAAGTTAGGATACTATGCAGGACAAGGATAATGTCATATGCATGATAATAGTTTATGATACTCTTCGCTACACGCAGAGATAACAAGAGCAACAACATAGGCATGGGAGGTGGTGCCCTGCCCACGCAATTCTCTTTGCCATCGGCGGCGCGAGCCATGTTCCGACCATATATGCTGGCCACCATATTTTTTTCTTTGGAGAGAAGATCCACAGTGGGAGGGCAATTGGATGCAACTAAGTACCAAACTACACGCGCCGACAACAAGGGTATCATCATAATTGTATGTCATAGGAACACCCAAGGGAGGAGAATATCACATGCTCCCGTGACCCCACGTTTGGAAAATCAAATTTTCATCTTTAAAAAAAAGTGATTTTTTTGTGGATGTTCATAAGACGTATACAACCCTAAAAAATTCAAATTCAAATTAAAAATACACATAGAAAAATATGTGAGTAGTGTTGTTTTTGCCTCTCTTTTTTGAGACACCATTCATGCTGAATTTGTCATTTATATCGTCAAGCTTAATTCACGTGGGCTTTATTTTGTTTCTAAATTGACATTTAGCTTTGCCAGTAAGTAGCTACAAAAAATAAAAGGACCAAAAAGACCACGGACAACACCACTGTTCTACGAAAAAAAATACAACGAATAAGTGCCCCCTTTGAGATAGGGAAGAGCTTGAGAGCAAAGATAGTCCCAAGGCATACATTTGCTTTTCATCGACGTGCAGCTCCTAGTCTCTTTCCGAAACGATGTGTCATCGTCGCTGTTCCTTCAGCCTAGCTATAGTTCATGCCACGATGGCCGTAATTAGGTCATTCACACCAGTCGTGGCACGGCGTGAATGAACACATTTCTGTATGCCTCCTATTCCAAACGTGCTATACGTGTCTAAATCCTAAATCTTAAGTGCCATTGGTTCCTTTCTATCTCTGAATGATGGTGTAGGTGAAGGGCCATGGTAAGAACACCACTAGACAGATAGATTGGTACCATATATCAAGGGTGAGACCGAACTTAGTGGGTCCCTAATATTTAGGGATGAGATTGGTGTAAGGATTTTGAAGTGTAAATGTGATTTTATTTTAGTAGTCGTTGCATCCGGTGCAAAGGACAAAGGAGGTCACATGCATGACTGAAACGATGTATATGAATGAAAGAGTAACTTATATGGATCCAGAATTTATCTAGCAAGCGCAACAACATGGACACGGGAGCTGGTGCCCTCGGCCCATGCCATTATCTTGGTCGCCGGCCGACGAGCTGTGTTCCCATCATATATGCCCGTCATCACCACCACCTGATATTTCTTGGGAGTGAAGATCAACAACGGATGGAAGTAATCAAGCACTAAGAGCGTCTACAGCCAGACCCCATACTCCCTCCCTAAACGTCCGAAACACCCGTCCGGTCAATAAAATATGACTCAACCGGACCCCTCATTTGGTCTCTATACGTCTGGACTGACAGGCACCCCTCAAATCGAGACAAAGTATAGGGACGATATGAAGGCGTTTGAACACGACCGGGTGCGGCCAGGCAATGCACTCCATTTCATAGCAATTCCACCTATGGCCACCCGAAGAGGAGGTGTTCTTGCCCGCGCCGCTGGATAGTAACAAGCTTCTCTGTTAATTGCATAGGTGGATCAAATCTCATTGTGTCAAGTTTACCTCATTCATGTACGTTGATGTCATACTACAATGATTTTTTGTATGATTTCAAAAGAGCAGTGAAAATATATTTTATGAATAAAAAAGAGCCATGCAAACATCAATGTTTCATTTATGAAGGAAATAGACCGTGTCTACGAATCTTCTTTGTCATAAGCAGAGAAGATTCGTACTCAACATCCATATGCTTCACAAATGATACAATGACAACCGAAGTTTGTCACAATTAGACGACCCGGCTATTTACCGGTGGATTAGCTCATAAGGCAATGAGGTGGGACTAATAACATCTAAAACCCATCAAGCCAATACGAATATCAAAATCTTCAAGTATTTTTGGTGTCCCGCCAGCCGAACACGGACGTGATGATCGATGTGCATGTGTTTCCATGTATCTGATGTTTCAAAAATATGGTATGTGGTTGCAAATCGAAAATTTTGAGGCATATCCAGTCAATGTCCGCGGGAGCGTCCGCGGACGTTTGAGGGCTCAATTTGCAAATTTCGGTTGTAAATGCTCTAATAGTTGTGCGGCTGCAACATAGGGAAACCATATGCATAGCAGATAGATAGGGAAAAGGTCTAGCATAGATAGAGAACATATCCTATGCACCAAGTAAATCTTTGCACCCAGTGCACTAGTAGGTTTTGGGCCAATATTTGACAAAGGAATGGTCCAGATTTGATCACAAATTAGCCTATACCGTTTTGCAGAGAGAACTATTCACTTTGTAAAAATGAATTCGCACTTCACATCTCTCCCTGCTACAACCATATACGTTTGGGTTTTTATGGCTCAAACAAAAAATGGGTGATATATTTTAAACCGAATGTCTAATTTTGGATTAGTTTGACTATTGTATTTAACTTGATGAGACCTTTGAAAGGATATCAATGTTGAAGATATTTTGAAAATATATTTTTGCCTTTTAAAATATACTCAAAACTTGATGCACGGTAAAACATCTAACTAAAACAATGATGCCAGTCAAAACAATTCCGACAACAAAAATTTGATTCAAAATATATTACCTGGTTTTATTTAGACAGAAAATAAATAAGCAAACAACTTTGTTGATGGAAGTCTGAGAATGTGAGAAATGGAGTGTGATTTGATTTCTAAACAATAGAAATACTATTTTGCAAATGTACCAGCCATCCATTTCTAAACAACATCCATTCCAGCAGTAGGCTGCCTGCTAAAGTTGTTATTTTCTATTGCAATGCTTTTCGAGATTCTACTCGTTTATGCTTTACCGGGCTTTTTAGCATACACACACTCAAAGACTCTCTTGGTTAGAATTGCGTCCTCTTTCTTCTGGTCTTTTTTCTGGTTGAACTTTGAAGAACATATATTTGTCCTGGACTTCAACTTAAAGGCATAGTCGTTGTAGAATTTTTGGGCATCCTCAGGTGTGTTAAACACCATACCAACATAAGGCGGCAGTGGCTGCGAAGACCAATCTCCACGATCTGAAGCATCTTGAATTGCATCATTAGCATGCAACAAACCCTATGAATCTTCATCACCACCAATAGACAAGTTGCCTTGGACATAACTCTCTTCCCCTTCAGTCCCAGCTTCCTGCAAACAAGCCACATGTCTTATTTAGAGAGAGAAACGGAGAGGTGTTGTGGAAAAAACGTGTTTTCCTCTCCATGGAATCAATAGCTCTTGTCTTGTTTCAGAAATTCAGGTACATCGATATATTGTTCAATCGTTTCTGTCATGTTTTAGGGGGTCAATTAACATGCATCTTTTTTCTGCCCGGAATCACCTACGTTAGACAAATATTTACTCACTCTTGTTTTTTTCACATAAGCATACAAAATCAAATGATATCAGAGGCATTGTGAGTCATTTATTCCTTTTCTCATCAAATATGTTGATGAACAACAAGCAACAAACATGGGATAATGCAACTAAAAATAGAGGGCCTCATGTTTCAGAGACACAAGAAGCAGGTAAGGGAGGGGATGTGCATTTTTTGTACCACACACACAAATACAAAATGAAATTTAGCTTTGTTTTTGTACATAGGGTTTTGTGTGTTTCAGAGACATGCACAAACCCTGCTTGCCTAATGCGATATGTTCGAAGGAGCTTTAAGAAACACCACCAGGAGGTTCGTGAACCAGGATGAAACTCCAGCTCACGGCGGAATTCCCTGTGCGACGATCAGAGCTGAGAAGGAATTCAGACGGCTTGCGTCGGATCCAATCATCTGACGCGCAATATGATGCACCTTGGCGTTGCATAGAGGCGTCCTAGATGGATTACTTGTCCCGTGCGGCGATGGCGGCTGATTTCTGTTGTGGTTGGGGCGACGTCGTTGTTGCGGGAAGTAAAGAGAGGGGTTAGCCGGGCACGGTTGTTACGTCTGACGGTTGTTAGTGTGATGCTAAAATTGTGCTCAATGCGGTGGATGATTCTAATACATCCGTCGGCCGACGCGTAGCGCCAATTCCACACCAAACAACATCCCAAGTCACACATCTGCTTCTCGTTGGCATGCAGCTCCTAGTCTCTTCATGAAAGAATCTTGCCTCTAGGCCGAACCTTCAGGCTAGCTATAGTTCCTGCCACGATAACCGTAATTAGGACAGTTACACCAGTCCTTACACAACATGAACGAACACATTCCTCTATGCCTACTATTCCAAACATGCTATACGTGTCTAAATGCTTGATCTTAAGTGTCACTGGTTCCTCCCCCTCTTACGTCTCGACATGTGAAAGCTGGTGTTGGTGAAGGGCCATGGTAAGAAGAACACAAGACAAATAGATGGGTATATATCAAGGTGAGATCGAAGGTAGTGGTCGAGTCCCTAATATTTAGGGATCAAGATTGGAGGTTGGTGTGGTGTATCTGCATAAAATTAATAAGTATTTACAATGTCCCTATCGACATCATACTATTTTCTGGTACAATGAAAAAAATATCTAAATTCACGCTTTACTATGATCATAGTCATTTTTAGTATAAGGATTGAAGCGTAAATGCGAGGCACACCGTGTAGGTTTGCCTGCCCCGACCCGGTCTGTGTCGGGGTTTTTTAAGAAACCAGCAGAAGCTCTGCCTTTTCATATAGAAGAAGAAGAATTGGTCAGTTAATAAAGAAAATCGACCGAAAACCAGCGAGCGGTTCTCACTTTTACACGTGTTCGATCGGTTCTTCTCTGCAGAGGTCATGCGCACTTCTAGTAGCTGAATTGCCACAAC
This sequence comes from Hordeum vulgare subsp. vulgare, assembly GCF_904849725.1. Classification (NCBI taxonomy): domain Eukaryota; kingdom Viridiplantae; phylum Streptophyta; class Magnoliopsida; order Poales; family Poaceae; genus Hordeum; species Hordeum vulgare. The sequence continues at coordinate 583,784,608 of NC_058520.1, read as the reverse complement.
ACGATGCTCGTGTACGCTTGTTCATGATTAGGGATGTAAAAAGGGATGTACGTGTCGCACTAGCCCGGACGCGACGCACCGTGGCCGGGCTGGCCCACTAGAGCGAAGCGAGTTTTGTTACTAGCACTCACTCCTGCTGCTGATTAACGGAGAGTTCTAATGTTTAAAAACGCACTACAATGTCAGATCAAAAACATTTTCTAAATTGTACAATCATTTTCTTGAAAATTGTGTACAATTTGAAATGCTGAATTTTTTTTCTAAAACTCATACAATTGTTTAAAAAATGTGAACCATTTTTGTAATTACATTATTTTTTTGAAAATTTCAACTTCTTTGAAAAACACGGACAAAATTTGAAAACATGAGTACATTTTGAAATCTTGAACAGTATTCAAAAATGCGCTTTTTCATGTAAATTTCAAAGATTTTTGGAAAACAGAAATAAAGTTTGAAAAATGAACAAAATTTTAATCCTGATTTTATTTTAAAAAAGAGAATACATTTTGAAGTTTCTGAATACTTCTTAAAAAATATGAATATTTTTTGTAATTATGAACATTTAAAAAATATTTATTTGGATTTCTGAAAAAAAATTGTAATCGAAAATATTTGATTGGGTGAGTGCCCTCGAGACCGCTCTATGTCTGGGTGGCAATCGGGTCGGGTTTGGTCGGGTCGACCACTTCCAGACCAATGCACGTATCCCTTATCGGGTACACCGCCCGCCCGCAACCCTACCCATGGGTCATAGTTCAGACCCATGTCTGAACCCATGAAGTAACCTCGCCCATTCGGGCGCCCATTTGGTCTGACATTTTAATGAATTTTTATTTATGTGTTCAATGCACAGCATGACATGCGTTTGGCTGCGATGCATTTCCTCTTGGCAAACGCCCCTACTAGTCTCCTTTAAAAGAGTGATCCATCTAGAGTGCGTTTGGTTGCCTTGAGTAAATAGTACCAGCATTTCAGTCACATCTCACTAGAGCTAGTTAAGCAAAAGACAGGCAACAAACTAACATCTGCATGTTGATTGATTGTGTGCATTTCATCAAAGACCACTTTATGGCGAACTATTTGGTTGCCTACATTTGTGCTTAAGAGGTGAGCAGATGCAAACCGCAGTTGTTTGCCTGCATACACATTTGTGTTATGTTCACCCCATTCAAATGTGATGGCCTTACCACCATATTATGCACAACAACATGGGCATCACTAACAACAGCTAGACAAGCAGATTAACAATAGGAAACAACACAAAACAAGGAGATAAACAACAGATAAACCATATTACTAACTAACGACCATCAACAAAAGTAATTTTTCAGAGAGCAAGAGTATCCCATTCCCCTTGCTTCAACACAGGATGCTGAACCCTGGCAAAATATTAACAAGTCCCCAGCAATGTCTCACACCACCACCTCAAACTAACTACAAGTTTAGAGGGACAAGATTAGAGGGCGAAAGCAACCTCAACGATGCAGATGTGCCTGCTACAGCAATGTCTCACACCACCACCTCAAACTAACAACAAGTTTAGAGGGACAAGATTAGAGGGCGAAAGCAACCTCAACGATGCAGATCTGCCTTCTACAGCGCACCCTGCACCCGATGGAGTTGTCATGGTTAGAGATGCACGGCACGACGAGGTCGCTAGGTACGATACGGTGGCAGCGGCAGAAATACTCCTAGCCCGTGCCAAGGACTATCCGGCCCTCGAAGTTCTGGACCTGAACCCTGAACTCGCTCCACTTGTTGGCCGAGAGCCTCACCACATGCAAGAGCTTCACTGTCAGCCACTCCTTCATCACCTCCATGAACTTAGGAGGGATGATGAGCATGGCGAGGTCCTCCTCATCCCTGATTTGAATGTAGAAGCGAAGAGGCTCTCGGCCCCCCTCCTCGTGGCCGGTCCGAATAGCTCGTCCCCTTGTACGCTGCTGCCTCATGACGGTGTCCTTGCCAGGTAGGTTCACCACTTTGAGCCAGTGGTTCGTCGGGATGAAGTCCACGGCGACCTCAGCGCCGGCGACGACATAGGCTCCTCCTCTGGCCATGTCTCACTCTGTCTTCATCAACTTGTCAGGTAAGAAGACATCCATTAGTAACATGGGCATTGGTCCTACCTAAAATAGCAAACACCTTGGTCCTACCTAACATAAATACCATGCACTTAGCGAACACAACAAGAACCCTAAGAATCAAACACAACAAGAACCTTAAGCATCAAACACAGCAAGAACATGAACATCAAACACAACAAGAACCCTAAATTTGTAGTTATTACCCTGTATTTGTCAGCGCTTTGAGATGTACGAGCAACATAAACATTGAGTTTCATGTCGCTGCTCGTCGAATGTTCACTTCTGTTTCGTTACTTTCTTACTTATGGGTTGACTTGGTTTGACCTTCGTGTCACACACTTATGTTCTTACTTTGCTAAACTCAATACTAGATATAGACTCTTCGTTGTTATTGTCTTGACTTGAATTGCATATCTCACTTGCTTTACTTTGAAGTTCTTATATGTGTTAGCATGTCACCACAGAAATTATTGTGTTATCATTTATCTACTCGAGGACGAGTAGAAATTAAGCTTGCGGATGTTGATACATCCCAAACGTATCTATAATTTCTGCTTGTTCCATGATCTTTAGGGTGACATTGTTATATGTTTTGCTACACTTTTTATATCATTTTACACATATTTGGACTAACTTACTAACTAAGTGCACCCAGTGTCAGTTTCTATCTGCTGATGTCTATTTTGCGGGAGCTTTTACCCAATTTTCCGAAGCCCAAAAAATTCTAAAAAATATATATAAAAAATCGGTGAAACAAAAGCTTCCAGATCACCGAAGATGGGCCAGAGGGCGTCAGGGGCCTCCCAGGCGACCTGCTGGCGCGGCCAGGTCCTAGGTCACGCCAGGAGGCCGCCTGGGTGGGTCCCACCTCCTTCGGTGCCCTCTTTTGGCCTATATTTAGAGTCCCGAGAGGAAACCCTTCCACAACTTGCAGAATCGTGAATTTCTCCATCGTTTCGCCGCCGCAGCGCTTCCGAGATCGGGAGCGTGAGGAGACCTCTTCCCGGCACCCTGTCGGAGGGAGGATTGACCTCCGGGAGCTTCTCTACCGCCATGGACGCTTCTCGTACGTGCCGTGAGTAGTCTTCCTTGGACCATGGGTCTATGACCAGTAGCTACGTGATGTCTTCTCTCCAATCTTGTGCTTCAATGGCTAGTCCTTATGAGTTACCCTACATGATCAAGGCATCTATGTAATTCTCTTGCTATTGCTATGCTCGGTTTGTTGGGATCCGATGGATTATGAGATTATGTTCAGATTGTTCTGAGTTATATATTTGATTATCCTTTTATATTATGTTCCTTAGTGATTCATGCATGTTCTTCGTTGCTATTTATTGCTTTGGCCGAGTAGTAAATTGTAACTCCAAGAGGGAGCGTTATGCATGATTGTGGGTTCACGCCCCTCGATGTCTAGCATGAGTGAAAGAAACATGAGACTAGGGGGTGTGTTGTTGCCACCAAGGAGAAAACAACGGTGCTTTGTGACCAGGGTTGCAATTGTTTACCTTACGCATAGTCCGTTAATGCAGTTGTCCGTTGCTTTGAGTTTATACTTTGGGTGGGGCTCGCAACTTAATACGGGCGAGATGTTCTAGATAGATATCTCAAGGTGGATGATTAGTAAGTAGATGCTGATGAATAAACGGTATACTTGTCTTGGCATACTGCCCATTACTATTGAACCTCTAACTATCAAGTAGCATAATTAGCATTGCGGTGCGTTCATAATTTTGTCAATTGCTCATCTGTGATTTGTTTACTCAAGCATAGTTGTTTATCGTCTTTTGGGAGAGAGACATCACTAGTGAACATCATGTGACTCCGGTCCATATCACCATCATTGTTTACACCTCCATCGTTTACCGCTTTCATTTACTTTTCTGTTGCTATTACTATTACTTCCCGCTTGTGTTTTGATCCTTTGCAAACTACAAGGCCGGAGAGATTGACAACCTCTCTGTACTCGCTGGGAGTAAAATTATTTGTTGGGTGTGCAGGTACACGTCTTCTGGTAGCGCCAGGGTGGAAGACGCCTACTTGTTGATCCTAGGAGTCCTCCTGGTTCGATAAACCTTACAGTTTCCGTGTGAGGGAAAACTTGCTACTGACTACATCTCAACCTTCCACTTGGTGTAACCAACGGGGTGCGAGAAGTATATACATCATCTCGTCATCAGTGGTTCGTCAGGATGAAGTCCACCGCGACCTCGGCGCCGGTGACGCCTCCTCTGGCCATGTCTCACTCCGTCTTCATCACCTTGTCAGGTAAGAAGACATCCATTAGTAACATGGGCATTGGTCCTACCTAAAATAGCAAACACCTTGGTCCTACCTAACATAAATACCATGCACTTAGCGAACACAACAAGAACCCTAAGCATCAAACACAACAGTAACCTTAAGCATCAAACATAGCAAGAACATGAACATCAAACACAACAAGAACCATAAGCATCATCAACCTTGTCATGAACACAATGTACATCATGAACACTAAAGCAGTAAGCACTAAGCAAGTACCCTAAGCATCAAACACAACTAGTAAATGAACATCAAAGATAGCAAGAACCCTAAGAATCATCAACATGAACATCAAGCACTAAGCATGAACATGAAACACACAACAAGAACACTACTATCATGCCTATGAACAGTACAAAGCAAAAGAGATCGAATCGAATCAAATCGAGTCGAATCGAATCCAATACAATGCATGCTAATGATGAAAACCCTAATCTACACACCTACAAGCAGAGATGGGGTTTCATTCTTGCTGGAGCGGCTGGAGCATACATCGGTCGGGGAGAAAATCCTAACGGGAAGAGAATGACCGGTGAAGAGGAGGAGGAGCCGCCAATGCCGACGGCCATCAGCCTTGGCCCGGTGCTCATGGCCACGCGTGTGATCAAGGAGGAGGGCGTCATCGTCTGTGGAAAAAACCCTTGGATGGGGGGACCCCCACCAACAAGGGTTTCGACCGACGACGAGGACGTCACCCCCTCGAGCAGCGCCACCTAACCCAGGACCACATGTCTGGAATCTATGGCGGAGCCAGGGCGGCTGACACCGCATTGGCCCGACGTGGTGGCCTGTTGCACAGCGGAGACGGCGCCCGCAAAGCCCGCATCAGATCCACCCCGGAGTTTGCCAAGCCGGCAACTTACCGCTCGTGGATGTGGTTCTGGCCGGCGCTGATGGGGGTTAGCGGACGGTGTGGCGGCGGGCGACTCATCGAAGCAGATGAGAGGAGAGGAAGGGGCGATGAGAGGAGTGAGAGCGAGTGGTGTGAATGGAGTAGTGAGTGATGACAGGAGAGCGAGAGGGAGTTATGAGACGTCTCGTCCGTCTCCCGCGCTCCCCGCGGCATGCAGCGAAGAGCCATGTGTGGCCTTGCTCAGTCTGGGTACTGAGAAACTACCGATTCGACAATACCTCACGGGGTAGATCTTCGCGCTATGCAGATACAAATAGTAAACGTAGGTAGCCAAACATCTCAGTTTCTTCCTGCGCTGGCCTGCTTGAGCCTAGTGCAGGCAACCAAACACATCGGTACTGAACACTCAGCCAAGTGAGGTGGTACCAAAATGTTCATCCTGTGCTCAGTTCGCTGACATGCACACAACAGACTATGCATGGTGCCCGCCTTCATCTATGGGTCTGGCCATTCTGGAGCGAATTAATTCGCAAACGAAAAGCACACTGATCCATACATATGTCGCTATTGGGCAACATTAGGTTCTTCTATATAAAGCATGTATATATCTTCACCAAAAATGTCCATGTGTCATGTAAAATAAATATATTTATGTTATCAATATTAATCGGGCGACCCATTGGATGATTCATGGGCAGGACCTTATGTCCTTACTCTACCGTGACTAATCGGGTTACCCATCGGGCTTACCCATGGATGAAGATGACAACCCAGATGCTACCCATTCGGATCGGGTGCCCACGGGCACACACATCCGTGGGTCGGATTGCCGGGTTGCGCTCTATGGTGTTGAGCGTTGATGCAGATTTGCTGGCGAGACTGCGGCTACTACGGCGAGAAGGTGTGGTGTGCAGCGAGAGTGCCTCCGGCGCTGACCGGAAGTCAAGGATGGGAGATGAGATGTCAGAACGGATGTTGCCAAGGAATCGCTCCCCAGTGTAGTGGAGGCAACGCCAAGTTCGGGGTCATCCGACGAAGGACAAGCATTGATTGGTCCAAACTCCAAAGATGGGTATGGAGTAAGAGATCGAGAAGACTTTGGATGACCTCAAGCACAACGAGGATAGAAAGTTTAGTGATGCAATTGAGGGGATGGACTGCAAGTTCCTTGAGGCAATGGAGGACTTCTACATGATCCAGAAGGACATATCCATGGAATTCAAGGTCAGGATCCATGGCAATAATGTTATCATCTTTCGAATATCGGAGAATGTGATAGAGTTCGCGTAGAAGAATTTCACGGATGCATGGTTTTTCTTCAGGAAGGGGTGCTCCACAAGAAAGTCCTCAATTAATACATTCCTGAATGTCTACTATTCCCAACATTGCTATCTGTGTTAAGTCCAAGATCCAAAATGTCATTGCTTCACGTTCTTCCTCTGAATTCTCGATATTTGTGAGACGTTGTAGGCGTAATGCTATAGAAAGAAGACCATAAAACAACTATCTGGATATATATATTGAGATAAAATTGAAGATACCATGTCCCTGTATTTATAGAACGGGGTTGGAAGTTGTTGTGGCGGGTGCACATCATGAATATTTAGAGATCCCGAATCAAGGCCATACTATATTTTAGTACAGTAAAAATTCACGCTTCAGCTCTGTTTTTTTTTACTGAACAGGCACACGTTGTGATGTTTAGAAAGATAAAGAAGTGTACAAGCAGTGATAAAATTAGAGAAAATATCTTACATTACAGTGGCCCAAGCCAGCTTTCACTGTTCGATGTCCTCATTCACTAAGTAAGCGACGTTGAGTACAGTGAGGTAGGCACCCTGAAAAATTCGACGGTTCCGCTCTTTCCAGACATGGCAGTGTCGTCGACTCTGTTGGTGCGCAACCTTTGCTCACGGTGGACACGGTCCGGACCAGTCCGGTCCTTGACCGAGCCGACGTTTGGACCGGCTAGCGGCCGACCGATCCGAAGCACGTCGCGGTCCCCTTTTCTGGCATCGGACCGGACGCCGAAAAGCTCGGTCCTGCCGACGGACCGAGCAACCACCACCAGCGGCGAGGTGGTGACCATGGCGTCGGTGATAGGCGGCTAAGGGCTTTAATCAGAAAGGGGAGCAGAGGGGTACGGGGCGTTGGCTCACTTCGAACTCAATGGAGGCGTGGGGGAGGACACAGAAGCAGTCAAGGCGATGCAATCGACGACGAAAGACGACAACCGAAGTCATGGAAGGAGGAGGAAGGCAACGACTTCAGAACAAATCCGGCCGATTCGTTGCGTGGGGAAGGAGATCTCATGATGGCGGAGCTGCTGGACATGGTGCTTAGTTGCGGGGAGGTCGGTAGCCGGGTCGGCGAGGAGTTGTGCGCTGGGCGGCGGCGACGGCACGTGTAAGTACGTGCATGCGTTTTTTCGAGCGAACCATCCCTGATGGGCTAGTGCGTGCGTGCTAGGTCATAAACTCGGGAAATCCTATTCGCCGCTCTGTGCGAAGCGGTGTCGGGCTTCACACAGAACGAGGGAACGTAATGACTTTTAAATGGGCTGGCCCATTTATGGGTTGCAGCGCCCCGGTTCTAGGAACCTTCTAGAGGTTCCCGAACAATTTTTTCCGGTCTTGGGAAATTTCTAGAAGGTTCCTGAACCGGTTTTTCTATTTTTTCTATTTGTTTCTGTTTTTCTTTTCGGTTTCTGTTTTAAAAAATGTTTTGCATTTTCAAAAAATGTTCTTGATTTAAAAAAAATGATACGCATTTTCCAAATATAATTCTCGGTTTCAAAATTTGTACTTAAGAGTTGAATTTGCTCTCGGTTGCAAAATTTGTTCTTAAGATTCAAAAAATGTTCGTGCTTTAAAAAAGTGTTCACAATTTTATAATTTTATTTACAAACTTGAAATTTATCCACAATTCAAAAAACATTCGTGGTTTTAAAATTTGTTCACAATTTGAAAAATATTCACAATTTTTATAATTTTGTTCACGAATTTGAATTATTCATCTTTCATAATTTGTTCAAAATTCAAAAAATGGTCTCTGTATCAAAATTAGCTCACTTTTATGAATTTGAAATTTTTTCATAATTCAAAAATATTTGTGGTTTCAAAAAAAGTGTTTACAACTCAAAAAATGTTCATAATTTTATAAATTTGCTCATGAGTTTGAAATTTGTTCATGTTTCAAAAAAAATATATAATTTGAAAAATGTTCACGTTTAACAAAGAATGTTCAGAATTTTGAAATTTGTTCAAGTTTCAAATTAAGTGCATAAATAAAAAATGTTTGCGGTTTCAAAATTTGTTCGCAGTTTCAAAATTTATTCGCAGATCCAAAAAATGTTCACAATTTTACTATTTTGTTCACAGATTGGAAATTTATACATCTTTCAAAAATTGTTCATATATTTTCAAAAATACTGAATTTACAAAAAAAATCATATTATTAAATATGCTTGGAGTTTGGAAAATGTTCTGGATTTCCTTCACACTTTAAAAAAATCCAAAATTTTCAAAAACAATTCACATTAAAAAAAATTGTTCACCAATTGAAAAAATATTCCTGTTTTTCTAAATTTGTCCATGAATTCAATAAAAATATTTGTAGTTTATAAAATGTTTGATAAAATAATTTTTGGAAATTTCAAATACTGCTTTTTTTCTTTGCTTTAAAAGTTTTCTTAAATTTCGAATGTTCTTGCTTTTATAAAATGTTCCAAATTTATAATATTTATCATTTTTCAAACTTTGTTTATAAATTCAAAAAACGTTCTGGTTTTCAAAAATGTTCTTCAAATTCAAAAAATGTTTTTGCTTCAAATACAAAAAGAAAAGAAAAAAAAACAAAAAAGAAAAAATAAGCGGAAAAGGAAAAAACAGAAAACATTATTATTATTATTTTAAACAAAAAAAATTGCTGGGCCGGCCTAGTTAGGACAAGCCGATGTGCGTTGCAGCGCTTGCCTGTCGCTACGAGGGGCATGTAGGAGCTCCCCGTAATCTCAACCCTAGGACGTTAGGGTGAGTTGGGCTTTATACATACATTCAAAAAATGTAAAAGAAAACAGGACCGAGCCAAAACAGGACCGGACCGGATGCTATACTGGGCCTGATTCCACAGCTCGGACCGGCCAATTATTTTAGCATGTCGGGACCGTAGCGTCCGGTCCTTCACGAACCACGAGCGGGCCTCGAAGCCCGCTCGCCACGTCTAGCCTGCATTGGTGCCGACGTGTGCGTTTATCACATTTCCTTATAAACTTATCAATTTTATTATTTTTAATTGAAAAAGATTTATGGCTGCAGAGATAGTTCGTGCAACAACATGGACAAGGCAGGTGGTGCCCGGCCCAAGCCGTTAGGCGAGCCATGTTCCCACTTCCCATCATGAATGCCAGCCACCACTCGATTCTTTCTTAGGAGAGACCGACAACGGAATGGAAGCAATCACGCAATAAACCATCAGCATAGCACATAGCATAGGGGAGGGGTGGGATTGTTGGCCGTCTCGTGGGATGTGTCCAAGCACACCGTGCGTGCATACACTGGTTGGGTCGGTGAACAGGGAGCAACCCCTTCACGCTTGTTCAACGATCCATTCTTACTTCCACACTTGTTCAGGCCCGTTGATCTTCTCCCGCTCCACATCAGGTGTTGGTGACATAAATCTAGTTGTTGTCGGCCAGCAAGCCGTATTCCTACCATATATGCCGGTCACCGCCCCTTTTCTTTCTTGGGAGAGAAGATCCACAGCGGGAGGGCAACGGGATGCAATTAAGCGCCAAACGATGTGCAATGAGTTGGGTCTCATTATAATCGTTCGTCATAGGAACATCTAAGGGAGGAGAATATCACATGTTCCCGTGCTCCTACATTTCAAAATCTAATTTCCATCTTTCAGAAAATACCAAATTTTCTTTTGTATATTCACAAGACATATGTCTACAACCCATAAAAATATTCAAAATCAAAATCGAAATACACATAGAAAAACAAAAAACAAGATACAAATGTGAATAGTGTGGTTTTTGTCTTTGTCTTTGTGTGACATCATTCACGCTGAATTTATTATTTTTATTTAACGCTTAATTCATACGGGCTTTGTTATGTTCTGCAATGACATTTAGCTTTGTCAGTAAGTAGCTAGAAGGGTAAAAGCCAAAGAAAAACCAATACAACAAGGACTGTTTCAGAAAAAATACAACAAAGAAGCACCCCATTTGAGATAGCTTTTTTGCGAGGAAGCTAGGGAAGCGAACCAGTGCAAACAACATCCCAAGTCACACATCTGCTTTTCGTCCTCCCTGAAACAATCGGACTTCGAGTTCGAAACATTTATCTAGCTATAATGCCTGCTGTGATGGCCATAATTAGGTCAGCTACACCACGTTTTACAGTCTTTCAATGAACACATTCCCGTATGCCTACTATTCCAAACATGCTACACGTGTTCAACTCTTAGAATCCAAAGCGTCACTGCTTCCTCTTGCTCTCAAGTCTTGTCTTGACATGTGAAAGACCATGTAGGTGAAGGGCCACGGGAGGAAGGCCGCCAGACAAAAAGATGGGTATATATCAAGATGAGATCGAAGGTATAGTGGGTCCCTAATATTTAAGGATCGGGATTGTTGGTTGTTGTGGTGGAAGCCTATAAAAATGATATGTGCAAATGATAATTTGGGATCATACGATCTTACGGAGCAACATGAAATAATATATAAATCCAGGCTTTAATTCAATGTGTTTTCGGATATAAGGATTGAAGCGTAAAAGTGGTTCATTTTATTCGGCGTTGCATCCGGCGTTGCAGCATCTCCAACAGTCGAGCGATAGTGCGACACGTTTTTTTTTACGCTAAAATAACGTTTTAGCGTGCGCGGACGTATGATAGCTTTAGCAAAAGCCGTAAAATTTAACGCACCTTGGGTAGCGCACCTGTAGTGACGCTAAATATACAGCGCGCGTCTAACACAAAAACATTTCATTCTTAAACATAGAAACAAAAAGATCAAGCACACACAAAATAAACAACAATAAATAGTTTGAGCACTATTCCAATTCAAACAAATAGTTCGTGAATAATACAACAACTAGTTCATGAATAAATACAATAAATAGTTTATTTCCAATACAACAAATAAGTCATGTAACATCAACTCGTATATTGTTCATTCCATGACCACCACTCCTCGACTAGATCATTTTGAAGTTCATCATGTGTTTCGGCACGTCGAATGGCATGATAGAAGGCAACAAAGTGTACCACTCTCGCAATGCTCCTCTGCACTCGCATGGGTCTTTCCATTAACTCGTACTGAGAATAGTCTAAATCTTGTCCATGCTCATTCTCAATGATTATGTTATGCATGATCACACAAGCATTCATGATGTACCAAATGATCTTTTGATACCAAAATCTAGTCGGTCATCTCACAATAGTAAATTGGGCTTGCAAAATCCTAAAAGTTCTCTTCACATCTTTTCTAACTGCCACTTGAGCATTGTGAAAATCAAAAAATTTCTTACCTTGTGGTGCCTTTAATGACTTCACAAATGTTTGCCACCTTGGGTAGATGTCATCCGCAAGATAGTACACATAATTGTATGCATGATCATTTAATACAAACTCCACTAGTGAAGTTTGATATGTCTCCAACGTATCAATAATTTATGAAGTATTCATGCCATGTTTACCTATGTTTACAATAATTTTATATGATTTTATTAGAACTAACCCGGACTGATGTTGTTTTTAGCAGAATTACCGTGGTGTTGTTTTTTTCTGCATAAAATAAAAGTTTTCGGAATCATCCAAAACTTTTTGATGATTTTTTCTGGACAATATGAGAAATACCGGAGCGAAGAAATACCAGAGTGAAGAACCACTGGAGGGGGGAGGCACCTATGGGCCACAAGTCAACAGGCCCAACCCCCTGGGCGCGCCCTATTAGCTTGTGGGGCCCACGTGGCTCCGGCTAACGTGATTCCAATGTTGAAAATACCTATAAATCTAGAAACCCACGAAAGTTAACCTAGAATTTCCGCTCCGCCGTCGCAACTCTCTGTATCAAATAAAAACCCATATGAAACCTTTCTGGTACCCTGCCGGAGGGGCGAATCATCATTGGTGGTCATCTTCATCATCCCGACGGAGGCAATGACGAAGAGGGAGTAGTTCGACCTCGGGGGCTAAGGGTATGTACCAGTAGCTATGTGTTTGATGCTCTCTCTCTCTCTCTTGTGTTATTGAGATGACATGATTTTGATGTATCATGGGCCTTGTTAATATAGTTGGATCATATGTTGTTCTTACCTGCTATCTTGTTAGGATGTATTGAATCTTTTCCTTTGAGATTTTGTTATGTAGGATTGAAATTAGATTTGAGATCACTTGATGTATGTCTTGGTACTCAACTTGTGTATTTCCGTGGTGAAAATGAGGTAATCTATGCACAGGGGTTGATACGCGTTCTTATCCTACTTTCTCTGATAAAAATCTTGGGATACTCTCTGAAATTCTTTGTGGTGATAACTTGCATATGAATGATGTCACACAAAGACAAAGACAAAGACAAAGACAAAGACAAAGACAAAGACAAAGATCACACTATTCACATTTGTATCTTGTTTTTTTTGTTATTCTTTGTATATATTTTGATTTTGAATATGATGAATCTCAAATTGTTTGATGCATGTCGAATAATTAAGCCACGAATACTCGTGATGACATTGAAGTATATAAATTATATTATGGTTGATTGATATGTATCATTGGTGTTATTTTAGTACGAACCCTAGAGTTGTTTGTGACACCTATATGAATAGCTCAATAGATTGATCGGAAAGCTAACTTTAAGGTGGTTCGAATACCTACAACAATTTCATCTCATGTTTTGCGCTAGATATAAACTTTGAAGTGATTCTTTTTTGCACGTTCAGGGATGATCATATGATTTTATTATGTTAGAATTGTTGAGAAATTGCACTAATGAAAGTATGAAACCTAGGCCTTATTTCCAGTCATTTATATAACATTTTGCTCATTGCTTAGTACTTGTTACCTCACTGTTTTTATTTATTCATATTATAAAAATCTATTTTTACTATCCATACTACACTTGTATCATCTTTTTTTTGCTGAAATAGTGCATCTATACAATTTACCATTTGTATTGGGTGTGTTGGGGACACAATAGATTTCTTGTATTTAATTGCAGGGTTGTCTGAAAGAGATTATCTTCATCCTACATCTTCCACGGATTAATAAACCTTAAGGCATTCATTTAAGGAAAATTTGTTGTTGTCCTACAAAACTCTGGATTTGGAGGTCCTACAATGTCTATAAGAATAAAGTTACGTAATAGACATCCACCATTTACAATCTTAGTCATGAGTGGTGACAGTTGAATAACATTGATGTCATTGCAAGATCGGGACATTCCAAAAAAACATGTTAAATCCAAGTCTCATGATCGCCCACCGCTTTAAGGATTATAGTGCAACCCTTTTCTCGTAGTAGAATTGTTCATGTCATGCAACAGGACAATTCTTCGAACTACAATGCATGCAATATATTGAGTCAAGCATATCTGGGAACCCGTAAGCTTTATTGAACTCCAGAAGCCTTGCAATGTCTTTAGTATTGGAAGCTCTCATATATTTCGGACCATACACTTGCATAATTCCAACTTCGAAGCGCTTGACACACATGATGACTTGACTCTCACCCATGACCAAGCGCCGGAATATCGTATGCCAACATACGCAACGCGGTGATCACCTATTGGAAGGTGCTATACCCAAGTTCTCCGGCGGCATTCCTCCTTTGCTGAAAAAACCGATCATGATTCGTGAGTTTATCCGTAATGTGTTTGAACAACTCGATTTTCATCCTAAAACGTCATCCAAGTAGGAAGCGAGGCACGTGAGATTCTTTAGAAAGTAATTTCTCATTAATTTGTTATGGGCATCAATCATTTTCCTTCATAATTTCTAACGACCGAAAACCGAATCACCGGACTTTGGCTTTCTATTGACATGAATAGCTAGAATCATTAAGATTTTCTCCTCCTTTTGAAGATCAAATTCTTCACCGAAAGATTTATATGACGAACCCATCTACAAACTTAAATTAAAACTAATTTAAACTACAAACGGCATGCACTAAATTCGTCTAGAAGAAAGCAATATATATCTTGCAAGTATTTTGTCGAACATCTTGTGGGCGTCTGAGCTGTTCGTATGAGGAATGAAGCTCTCGACGGGTATGGACCGAGAAATATAGCAAGCGCAACAACAAACCATGGACATGCGAGGTGGTGCCCGGCCCACGCCGGCCGGCGAGCCGTGTTCCCACCATGTAGGCCAGCCACCACCCGATTCTTTCTTGGGAGAGAAGACGCGCGGTACAACGGGACGGAAGAAAGCAATCACGCACCAATCGACTCGCGGGCGACGGCTGACGGCGACGTGGGTAAAGTAAACCACCAGCGTAGCGCGTAGCGCGTAGCATAGGGCGGCGGCGGTGGGGTTGTTGGCCGTCTCGTCGGACGTGCCGGAGCACTGCCCACCTCGGAAAGGAAGTGGAACGCACCATGCGTGCATTGCATGGTCGCCTGCTCCGGCCGGGTCGGTGTCCAGGGGGACAACCTTTCACACTTGTTCAGTTCAGCGGGCCGTTCTTCTTACTTTCAGACTTGCTCGAGTTGTTCTCTACGGACAATCATCCCAGTTTTGCTGAACCGCGACACGGCGCTCGTGCACGCCCGTCCTACTCTGGTGTATTTTTTAACACACTACAGACATAAGACGCTCGTACACACGTATATACATTCATCTTTATGAACGTATACACGCATATCTTGTTTTGGAAAGATGCAGCTGGCACATCATTTGAAGATTAATGAAGTCGTCTCAGATGTCTTCGACTTCTCTCATCAAGCTCACATCACCTAAAAGATGAAAAAAATGCAATCCAGTCGAGCGCTTCAAACATGTCTCAAACTCCCGCGGGTGGGCGACCCGCTCACAAAAATGCGACACGGACGGACATCTCAAACGGACGTCAAATGCCCAGGTTGTCCAACACCCTTCATATTCAATCCAAATCTAGGACGGATATGTGGCACTCCTGGACGCGGTAGCCCGATCCACCCCAAGCCCACAACATCCCTACAAATATTCCCAAATCCGGAAACGCTACCTCACTCCGCTCTTGCTCCACCTATTCTTCTCCTTCTCCGATATCTCCAATCCATTCTAACGACTCTCGCAACCATGTCGAGCTCCGGCAGCCGCTCTGACTCCAACCTCGATGCCGACGATGAGCTGGCCCCCCGCATTGCCCTTGAGAGGTTCAATGTGGACATGAGGGACAATTTTAGATCTGTCGTCTCGCCTCTCCCTCGCTAGCGAAGCGAGGATACCAAGCCTTCCCAGCCCGCGCGCAGCTCCGCGAGGACTACGCAATCCCGCCTCCACATGTTGTCCCTTACCACCGCCGGTTACTGCTCCCCCTCGTGGGGCAGCAGTGGGTGTTTGTGTCCGCCCAGCCAGCCCGGACGCGCTCGCTGGAATCAGGGGAGTGCGCAACCCGCCGCTAGAGGCAACGGGTAAGGGAGCGGGACGCGGCGAAGAAATATGTGTGTCGCTGCCACGAGTTTCGACGAAGCTCGACGAGGATGAGCGGCTCCTTGCTTAGGTCTACCGCCGTTTGCTTACAACGACGGAGGTAGACGCTCGACGGCTCCGTCGGGAGAATGTGAAGGCGCTTCAGCTTGCATTGAGAGTCTGAGCGCGAGGTCAAGGAGAAAGCGACAGAGGCGGCTTAGCTGGCGAAGCTCAAGGGGCAGCAGGACAAGACCATTCGATTGCTCAAAGGGCTCATCTTCCACTCCTTGTTCTCCTCCTTCGATGTTGGCGATCTTTCGATGAACGAAGTGTGCATTTGTATGTTTGTTCTTATGTCATTTTAATAATTTACGTAGTTTTGGGCATTGCATGGTTTAGCATAGATTCAGAAGATCGAATATAAGTTACATGGATGTAAACGACGCGATTTGAGTCCGCGTCCGTTTGAAGGGTCGGATCTAACAAGTCTTGTTGTACTATAGATACTCTAAGAGCATCTATACCTGGACTTGATAAATCCGATCCCTCAAACGTTCGTAGATACTCATCTGTCACGTTTCAAATAATGCATTATACAACTGGGATACGCGTGGCCAACGCTGCCGAGTAAGGTTCAAAAAAGGAAAGAAAAAAAAAACCCACTATGAAGTAGTACGTGCGAGACACTATGGCCCGGACGGCACGAAAGGTACGCGCTGCCTTGCCTCCCCCACCACGCCATCCCTTCCGCCGGTACCGTCACTGCGCAAGCTACTACTCCGTCGGGCGCCCAGGCCCGGCCCAGATGGCGCAGCGGGCCCCACTTCCCAGCGAGAAAAGCGACTCCGTCCTACTCCGGAGTCCGGACCGGACCAGGCGAGGTAGAGCTATCGTGCAGCCCCGACTCTCCTCTCCCCATCCCCAGACCCTGTCCCCCTCCCCTCCAATCCTCCCCGCCCCTCTCCTCTCCCATGGCGACGCCGGCCCTACCAAACCCTAGCCCGCTCCTCGACGACGCGCCGCCGCCCGAGCCCAAGCAGCGGCGGGAGACCAAGGTGTGGAAGCCCAAGGTGCGGGAGCCGGCGGCGGCCGCCGCGCAGGATCCGGACGCGCAGGACGCCGAGGAGCCCGAGCCCGAGCAGGACGAGGGCCCCGAGCCGCCCCCGCTCCTCCCCACCGACGCGATCGAGCCCACCCCGTCCGGCGCCGAGGAGGACGCCGACGCCGACGACTCCTCCTCCGTCTCCTCCGCCCCTGACGCGTCCGCGGGGGGCAAGACGGAGAGGCCGTTCCCGGCGGCCACGGACCTGCTCCACATCTCCTACAACCAGGACTACGGCTGCTTCGCGGCGGGGACCAAGACCGGCTTCCGCATCTACAACTGCGACCCCTTCCGCGAGATCTTCCGCCGCGACCTCGGCCCCTCCCCAGCCGCGCCCGACAACGACCAGGCCCTCCATCAGCCCCCCGTCGCGGGCGTCGGCGGGGGCGGGGGCGGCATCGGCGTCGTCGAGATGCTCTTCCGCTGCAACATACTGGCGCTCGTCGGCGGCGGCGACGCCCCGCACTACCCGCCCAACAAGGTCATGATCTGGGACGACCACCAGAGCCGCTGCATCGGGGAGCTCTCCTTCAAGTCCCCCGTCCGCGGCGTCCGCCTCCGCCGCGACCGCATTGTCGTCGTGCTGGAGAACAAGATATTTGTCTACAACTTTGCCGACCTCAAGCTCGTGCACCAGATTGAGACGGCGCCCAACCCCAAGGGCTTGTGCTCGGTGTCACAGCAGCCCGGGTCTATTGTGCTGGTTTGCCCGGGCGCACAGAAGGGGCAAATCAGGGTCGAGCACTATGGTGCTAGGAAGACCAAGTTTATCAATGCGCACGCCTCCCGTGTCGCCTGCTTCGCATTGTCGCAGGATGGGAGACTCATTGCCACCGCAAGCACTAAGGGGACACTTGTAAGGATCTTCAATGCCGCTGAGGGCAATCTTCTCCAGGAAGTAAGTTTTCTCAACGTACATTCTGTTGATAAATGATAAATGATGGGGAGTATCATATTTGACTCATGCAATCAGATGCTATGCTAGGTTAACTGAAAATGAGTACACCCTCTTACTTGAGAAACTTCTAGATGATACTTTCAATAGCTGTAGGACTAGTCTGTTGAATTGTGCTAGCATGCGCCAACTATGCTAAAAAAAGACTTGGCCCTCCACTGATGCCAGCAGTACCACGCTACTTAGGTCGCTAGAACAACCATTGCAGGCTTAGCTTTACATTTTTAGGTTCTCAGAGGAATACATGTCAATAACCATTGGTTTTCTTTTTCAACTGGATCGAAATGGCTATCAATTTTGCTGATGCTGGCTGCTGCATTTTGTGTGGCCACGACAATCATGGAAAGTTTGAAATCGCATTTAGTGATTACTGATTACTTGTACTGAATACTGATATCTTCCACAAGGAAGCCCCCCACAAATAGAGTTTATGAAAATTACAATTCTCAGGATCGAAGGATATGAATGAGCATCCAAATTGAAGCTTTGTAATGCATGATCCATCGGTGCTTACCATAGAATATAATTGTCCAAATTGAACCATGATGCATCGGTGTTTAGCGTAGAATGTAATTGAACCATGATGCTTTGGTGTTTAGCGGAGTATTATATATTTGACTAATGCAATCAGATGTTCGGTTAACTGAAAGTAGATAGTTTCTTGGAGAAACCTCTGGACGATTATCGTGAGAGCTGTAGGACTAGTTTGTTATCTATTGTGCTAGTACATGACAACTATGCTATAAAAAGGTTTGGCTTTGCACCAATGCCAGTAGTACCATGTGACTTAGGTTGGTAGAGCAACAATCAGACTTACCTTTACTTTCGTTCTTAGAGGAATACATGTTGTAACATCGGTTAGTTTTTCAACTGAACATAAAGTGCTGCCTATTCTGCTAATGCTGCATGCTGCATTTTGTGTGGCAACTGCTATCGTTGAATGTTCGAAATTGCATTCTTGTACTGATTATCTTCCACAAGGAAGCTCCCCAAACAGAGTTTATGAAATTTACAGCTTCTAGTTTGGAAGGGTTTCAACGAGCATCCAAATTGAAGCTTTGTGAGTTTCACAGTTTTTGTGCGCTCAAACTTATACCGAAGAAGATAGTACTCCATTTGATGTGACAGACCAGAAGTTTAGTGCTCCGTTGCCTATTAGGACCAGTAATTTTGGATAGTTTGTTTGGTTGTTTTCATGATCTTTATTAGTCTTGCTTGGTTAGCAATCAGTCCTTATTGATGTTTTGTTTTCTTTGTTCTTTAAAATCTAGTCTTGATGTTCTATTTGAATGAAATCGAATATGTGATAAATCGAACTTCTTCCCTAGATTTTTTTGTGCATCCTCCTATATTTGAAACAACCTGGACCTGATTGATCGACCCATCAGGGACTTCATAATAAAAAATCATCTTAAAAGAAGGAAAGTAACTCTTGATACTGTACTAGTTCAAGAGGGATGGTATTTATTCCTTATTGTGCTTTCCGGTTTTATCCCATGGTGATTCGTCATTTAAGAACTGACACCAAAAATGATATTTGTCCAGTAAAGTATATACATCTCATTTATTGCTGCTGACACTTAAGATCAAATGTTAGAACTTACTCCCTCCGTTCCTAAGTATAAGTCGTTTTAGAGATTCTACTATGAACTTACTCCCTCCGTTCCTAAATGTAGTCCGTAGTGGAATCTCTAAAAAGACTTATATTTAGGGACGGAGGGAGTATGTGTGATGAATCCTTGGAAGTTCGCATTGAAGGATTTTTTTAAGAAGTTAGCACCATTGGAAGTGTTACATTGTGATCCGTTTTTGGTGGTCCTTCATGGTCAGTACTCTGTAACATGTCGCTTTCGTACACCATTTGGTTTGCTTTGCTTATACGCATCTGTCATGATTAATATTGAGAACTGGAAGATACCTTAGTAAGCGAATTCCCTGGTTCTGAAGATGACCGTCTCTCATAATGACCTTGGAAATCTTAGGCGCAACAAACATTGGAGGCTCTGTAGTCAATTTCTCATAATTCTCCTTAGAAATCTTGGACAGTCAACATTGTTGAGGTTGGAGGGTCTGTAGTACAAATTCCACATCAACTGGAGAAACTGTACCCATTATTTGGTGGTGTGAAAATCTGTACATTCTTGTCTATCTTTGAAGGCGTGTTAACTTGGTATATTCTGTTGGTCATAGATTAATTAAAAAAATGTAATATGCAACTTATAGTCATATCCACTGTTTTACGATCGGAAATATTGTTCTTTCTTATTAGGGGAAAAACCATTGCACCATCACCCGCCGTTTTTTGTTTTTCTTCGTACCATAATGAAGTTGCCTTATAAACACACCAGGCCTCATGTTAATGCCATTTCTCGTTGTTTCTATTAATCATTGCTTTGTAAAGATTCTGGAGCATTTTTCGATGATTTGGATGATTTGATTTCATTGCTTGTTTGTAAAGATTTCAGTACCGGTGTTGCAATCATGTATTGCGAGCACCAAATTGCTCATATAATTGAAGCAAGTGCCGAGATCAGTCAGATAAAAAGAACCACCAGATTTACCACATTTTGATCTAAAAATATTTAACTTATGAAACTTGTACCTGTGGCTATGGAACTCTGTAAAATTACTGCCAAATTATGCTGACGGAGGACACTGAATTGGTAACTACATACCAAAAGTTATAATCTGCTAACTCTTAATCAGTGTGAAGCTTATGATGAATGAAGTCTCTCACATGACCTTACTTTTCTTTTATACGGAACATGACCTTACCTTTTGACTGCTGGGGATATAGCATTTAATTTTTGTCTGCTTTGTTCTGTTGCAGGTAAGGAGAGGTGCTGACAGAGCAGAAATATATAGCTTGGCTTTCTCAAATAATTTACAGTATTTGGCTGTATCTAGTGATAAAGGAACAATTCATGTGTTCAATTTAAAGATAAATGTTGGTTTGACCACAAATGATAAGCCTCTGCCAGCTCCAGAAGCTGATGTTCCTCATATGAGTCCATCGTTTTCTTTTATTAAAGGTAAATTCCTAATCATGCAGATATCTTTTGTTGCATACATCTTCTTGTTTGCAAATAATGAAATTATTCTCAGTTTCTTGTGTGTTTATTGTCATTACATGTAATATGCTTGAAAAAATCATTTTCATAACTTACAAACCAAGAGCTAAGATTTAGTTAACCTAAATGGCGAGTTACTCCTATTATATGAATTAAATTGGAGCAAATGCTGTACCAACCGTATTCACTGCTGGATACTATGTGTTTTCCTTTCTTTCTATTGCAAGTAAGACCAAAAAACTGTTGATGTTCAATAATGAAATACATTTTTTTTGGCTGAGTTTCCCCATTGCAACAAGCTTTTTAGCTTTTCAGATTTGTTTGTGGCATTTTCTACTTAAGTGAAGGGCACTAAAAAACTTTCTTTTTAGCTGTTTCTCTTTGAGTGCAGTCGGCATGTTTGACACTGCATATAATGTTTGATTGGGTTACAGTGTAGTTATTAGCATACATCAATGTTCTGTAGGTTCTAGTTCCCATGATACTTTTGCCCCTTACTCGTTATCTTTTTCCAAGTTACCGCTTTACATATATGTTGATGTGTTCTTTGCTCGAAGCTTGGAATTGAGCACTGCATGATTGGTCTGCACTTGTTAGTGTCTTGCATTTGGTTATGTTCTGTATTTTGATGGTTTAAAGCATGTGCAAATTATTATTATTTTGGTTCTTGAGTGCATGTTTAGGTGGGATTGCATGAAGTTGACCTGCATCTTGAGATGAAAGTGCCGAAGACACTTTTCCGTTTTCTGTCTTGTACTAAGCATGTCTATTTCATTGATGGCAGGTGTGCTACCTAAATATTTCCACTCGGAGTGGTCTGTTGCTCAATTCAGGCTCCACGAGGGCGAGCAGTACATTGTTGCATTTGGCCATGAGAAGAATACTGTGGCGGTTGTCGGCATGGATGGAAGGTAACATAGATGAAATTGAACTCTAGTTCTTGCAGTATTCAGATTCCAACAGTAGATTCATATCTTGTTTTCAATGACTTGCCAGCTTCTACCGGTGCCAGTTTGACCCGGTAAATGGAGGAGAAATGCAACAGCTGGAGTGCCACAATTTCCTAAAACCATCAGATCAACCTCAGTAGCAAAATAATAAAGCAGCAACTATTTGTCTGCCTTGTGTGTGCCATGGTTGGCTGTACAGTGTCTCTCTGTAAGCTCTCGGCTCGGCTGAGGGTTAATTAAGCAGGGGCTAATGTTATGTGTAAATATATGCCTTTGGTGACGATGATGCCATAATGTGCTCTGTGGAGGGTCAGAAGGAAGAAAGCCTTGTGCAGATGAACAATGATAGAATGCATCTTTTATCTATGAGTGCTCGATTAACAATGCAATTGCTAGTTGAATTTTACCAATGTCCTGGAGATGTTAAGCATGATAGTCTTTCTGATAAAGGGATGTTGTTCTTCTTTGAATAAAATAGAAATGATGTTACATCTGTTCAGCTGAACTGCAATGAAGAGCACAAGACTTGGCAAATGTATTGCGGGCGAATTATGTTACCCTCTTTGATTCAAATTAATTGTTGTTGCTATTAAGAACAGTAAAACCGAACCCTTTCTGAGCTCTCTCAGCAATTAGCGTTTTTCAGCCGTCCGTTTTGACGATCTTGACGTTTCTGACCGTTAGGTAGCCGTGCATTTCCAGTTTGGCCTGCAGAAAAGGAAAGCCCTGACCAGGTGAGTAAATTCTCCATTTAACTTTGGATGCACGCATGTTATCTGTATAGCGTCACGGTTGTGTGGGTGTCTTTGTTGCATTTGTGATTAGACGAGTTACCCCTTGTACATTACCCTGGGGTTCTTCCTACCATTGCCAACTGCAAATCAAGCTCGTGAGCGGAAAATGAAATTGGCAGAGTTCATTGGGGCAGTACTTCTCGGTGGGGACAATGCCACGAGAGACGATCAATTACTGTGCCAGCCAGTTATCTGGCTTAGGGTCGGAGGTTGATCCGTGTGGGACAACGTATCTTATCGGGAACAGTAGGTTGATGGCATTATTTGTTGTTATTTAGAAACGAGTTGAATGCTGGGCCGTGCTGAAGCAGAGTTGCGGTTCCAATTATTGACCTCCGCGGTGTAGTTTAGCATACAGTAGGGCACAAAGAGAGGCCAGGCCTCCCCCTCGAGTCTGCTACTCCACTTCTTTCGTGTTCCAAACCAGAGCCCTCTGGAGTTCGGACCAACGTCCCTCTCCTGCTCCTGCAGCCGCACCAGGACGCACGCTCCTCAGTGGTCGCCGGTAAGATCTCACCTCAATCCATTCATGCATGCTGGGTCTAATTGTTCGTCGGAACGTGCACAAACCCACTCGATCCTGCAAATGCAGCAGATTATCTTGGGAGATCTAGTGGGTGATATTTCCAGGATCCAATTCGGCTTTTCGGAGCATATGCTCCTGCACACTAGAAATATTTCTCGCGACCTTTTATTATACTAGCACAAGGACCCGTGCGTTGCAACGGGGAATATAAATTTTAGTTATTTTTACTTATTTTTTGTATGAAATGCATGGACAGTTTTTTACTTAGCAAACATGTTTTGAATCGATGAACTTTTTTGAAATTAGAGAACAAATCTTGAATTTAATGATTTTTTTTAGTTTTTGTGAACATTTTTTAAAAATTTCATAGACATTTTCTTCGAACTCATGAATATGTTTTTAATGCATGATCATTTTCCGAGTTATCGATGTTTTATTTTTGCTAAATATATTTTTGAAAATCATGAATTATTTTATAATATGCGAACAATTTTTTAAAATCGTCCACATTTTTTTGAATCTGTAAACATTTAATGATTTCCCAAAGCATTTTTTGAATTATAGAACAATTTATGGTTTCATGATTTTTTTTTCAAATTTCACAACTTTTAAAAATTGGGTTTCTGAAAATTCCCTATTTAATTTATAAAGAAAAATCAAATTGAAAAAATAAAATATGGACGGCCTCATGAACTGGTGCTAGGACAAAGGAGGTGCATGCGTACAGGAGAGCAGCTCGAGCCACTACGCCAAACAGAAGGTAATGATAGATTAGGGTCTCGGTCCTTAAGAAGGATAGCTTTGACAGGAAAAAAATATGAACTGTTTTTTTCAATTATGGGTGGCATAGTGGGTAATTTAAGCCAACTTCGAGGACAATTTTAATGACGTACCACAGAAGCAATAGGTGTTTTATTAATAGGTAAAGAAATAAATGTGTTTTTTGACACACCCAAATGTTACCTACGAATTTTGATGGAGAAAAGGTTACCCATTTTGCCCTATGCAGAAATAACAAGGAAAACGCCAAACGTTAACTTCAAATGTGACATCTAATTTTCCTTTTCCATCCATGAAGCACTATAATCTGTTTCGTATGAAAATTGTAAAGCACACTTGTTATACTAACATTAAAAACTAAAAAAAAAATCAGAAAATTTAATATTTAGTAATAATTTATAGTTTACTAAAAAAACAGTGTATTTGCATTCCAGAGGCCCAGAACGGAAACGTCCCGTAATATTTTCTCTTTTGCCTAAGAATCCCGCGAGTGTTCGACCTTCATTATGCAAACGGTTCAACCATTGTCGGAGGATAACCCCGGGATAGGCTCAGCGAGCCTGCTCCTTTACCTTCAGCCAAGAAGGAGTAACCAGAACAATTCTACAAAGCCCAAGCCCCCTGACCGGCTAGGAAGCACCTGCCGGCTGGGGGGCGAGGCGGCCAACTCTCTGGCCGGCCAGGAAGCACCTGCCGGCTAGAGGCGAGACGGCTACCTCCTCCTGGCCGCCTAGGCCAAGCCAGGCGACCGTGCCTGGGCCGGCTAGTCAAGCGACTAGCCGACTAGGAAGCACAAGTCACATCAGGCCGTAGGTCAAGACGAGACCCTATGGTTAAAGGTGGCTACACGTCACCAAATGTACTGGATCGGGATGCACGGCGGGTACAGCGTCGGCGGCCGCGCCGCTGACCTCCTCCGGCTCTGATCCATCACCCTGCACAGTGTCGACGAGTCAAACTTCCACTCCATTACTGCACTCGGCGTGAGAACAGTGGAGACGGCCGTACTGTTTGCGCATGACGAATCTCGCTGGACGACGCCGGACGTACCACACGTGTCCTGCGTCAACCTTACGCGAGAGCCTTATTGGCTAGCCGACGGGTCCCACAACCAGACGAGACCTCGCAGCCGGCGGGCCCCTCCAGCGACAAGACAAGACCCCCGTGGCCCCCCTGGCTAGCCGGCGAGGCTGCCAGCCGGGTACCACTCTTGTACCTTTTATCCATATTGTAGGTCGGTGGGTTCGTCTATAAAACCCCTCACCCCCCTCCATGCAGAGGGTCGGTCAACTCAGCACACACACCAACCACATAGGAGAGACAGACGCGAGCCGGCAGCTCCTTCTTCCCCCTCCGCAATACAGCTCTCGGAGCATTTTGTAGTCCCATTCATACATCATACACACCGACAGGATTAGGGGTGATATCTCTACGGAGAGCCCTGAACCTGGGTACATCGTGCGTTCCATGCTTGTACCAACCTCGTTCCCAGCATCCTCCGGTGCCACTTCGGTTCCCACCATCTTTAGCCTACCCATGGCTTATGTTGTGAGTAAACCCGACATTTGGTGCCCACCGTGGGGTCGTCCGCAGCATCGGCTGGCTTCACGCACTGGGCGGGGCCCCGCGCTTACACCGCCGGATGCATCGCGTCCGGACCGATCTGCATGCCCGTGGAGCCTGCCTTCGGTGAGGCTTCACCGATGATGATAGACGTCCCAGTCCGTCATGCAGATTCGGATGGGGAGTCCGACGACGAGTCGCTCCCCAACGCCGTCGTCGCTGCTATGGAGAACCTCAACGTTCTCTTTAGCGATTTGCACCTCAACGATGGTCTTCGCTACTTTGGCGAGGACTTCGATGTAGAGGCGCTATGCGCTAGATTCAGTAGGCTCTCTATCGCTGAGATGCCTACATTCGACGTGTACCCCAACAACGTACTCGTCTTCGACGGTCCTTCGTCGTCCGCGGTGTTCTTCACCACGTATCATGTCGCCACCGTCTCCAACATCGTGGAGGTGATGGTCATCGGCGCTGGCACCGGCACGGCTCATGGCAAGGCGTCAGCAGACGCTGGTGAGCCTGCTGTCACCGCTGACACTCTTCAGGCCGCGCTTACCGGCCTGAAGACGCCCATCTCCACCTCCACAAACCCCACCGATGCACGAGCCTCGCTGGAGGAGGCTCGCAGGCAGATCTTGGAGGAGGGCATTGCCATCGCCTCGGCTAAACGCCGGATGGAGGCCACACAGCGCGAGTATAACTCCACCTACGACCTCACTCCAGTTTCCGAGGCAACAAAACAGAAAGCAAAAAGCAAAGATAAATTCTTGGGTTGCCTCCCAACAAGCACTATTGTTTAACGCCCTTAGCTAGGCAAAAGGTGATGGAATCACGTATAGTCATCTTTGGTGCTCAAACCATAAGTAGCCCTCATCATAGATTCATAAGGCAATCTTATTTTATTTCTAGGAAAATGCTCCATGCCCTTCTTTAGAGGAAATTGAAATCTAATATTCCCTTCCTTCATATCGATGATAGCACCAATAGTCCTTAGGAAAGGTCTACCAAGAATAATGGGACATGAAGGATTGCAATCTATGTCAAGTACAATGAAATCCACGGGTACATAGTTCTTATTTGCAACAATAAGAACATCATCGATCCTTCCCATGGGTTTCTTGACAGTAGAATCCGCAAGATGCAAATTAAGAGAACACTCTTCAATCTCATGAAAACCAAGAATATCACATAAAGACTTTGGAATCGCGGAAACACTAGCACCCAAATCACACAAAGCATTGCATTCATAGTTTTTTATTTTGATTTTGATAGTAGGTTCCCACTCATCATGAAGTTTTCTAGGTATAGAGACTTCTAATTCGAGCTTCTCTTCAAGAGATTTCATCATAGCATCTACGATACGAGGGGTAAAGGCTTTGCTCTGGCTATAAGCATGTGGAGAGTTTGCAATGGATTGCATCAAAGAAATGCATTCAAACAAGGAGCAACTATCATAATTGAATTCCTTGAAATCCAAAGTGGGAGTTTCATTACTACCCAATATTTTGATTTCTTCTACTCCACTCTCCACACCTTTATCATCAAGATAGGTGGGCTCCGAATCATTGGGGCGTTTTTCAACCAAAGTGGATTCATATCCAGCCCCTTCATCAATAGGTTTGTCACGCGAAAACAAAGATTCAAGAGGAGTCACACCAAGCACTTTAAGATATTCGTGATTTGCATCACTAGAACACACCCTTTTAAACCATTCATGCCTAGCGCGAATTTGGGCGGTTCTTTCTTTGCTCTCATTCATGGAGACACACATAGCTTTTAAAGTTTCATCCAAGTTGACCTTGGGAGGAGCACATCTAACTTTCAAAGCATCAATATCACAAGACATCCTATCCACGCTTTTAGCCAAATCGTCTATTTTGAGTAGTTTTTCCTCTATGGATGCATTGAAAATGTTTTGAGAGTTGATGAACTCTTTGATATTACTCTCTAAATCAGAGGGTAATTTGTTGTGATTTCCATAAGTGTTGTTGTAGGAATTGCCATAATTGTTAGAGGAGTTACTAGGAAAAGGTCTAGGAACATAGTTTCCTCTAAAAGCATTGTTGTTGCCAAAATTGTTCCTACCAACAAAATTAACGTCCAAACTAGCGTTGCTACTCTCAATCAAGGAAGATAGTGGCATGCCATTAGGATCTAAAGGAGCACTTCTACTAGTAACCAAATTCATCAACTCGTCCATCTTAGCACTAAGCGAGTTAATTTCTTCTATAGCGTGTACCTTTTTGCTAGAAGGTGACCTTTCAGTGTGCCACTGAGAGTAGTTGGTCATGATATTGTCTAGGAATTTTGTAGCGTCTCCTAACGTGATTTCCATGAATTTTCGACCTGAGGCGGAGTCCAAGATATTGCGAGAAGCAAAATTCAAACCAGCGTAAAAGATTTGTATAATCATCCACAAACTCAAGCCATGAGCAGGATAATTTCTAATCATTAACTTCATCCTCTCCCAAGATTGTGCAACGTGTTCATGATCAAGTTGCTTGAAATTCATGATATCGTTACGTAAGGAGATAATCTTAGCCGGCGGAAAATACTTGGATATGTAAGCATCTTTGCACTTATCCCAAGAATCGATACTATTTTTAGGCAAAGAAGAAAACCAAGTTTTTGCGCGATCTCGCAACGAGAAAGGAAAAAAGCTTCAACTTAATCACGTCATTATCCACATCTCTTTTCTTTTGCATATCGCAAAGTTCAATGAAGGTATTGAGATGGGATGCGACATCTTCACTAGGAAGGCCAGAGAATTGCTCTTTCATAACAAGATTCAGCAAGGCAGCGTTGATTTCATACGATTCCGCACTAGTGGCGGGAGCAATCGGAGTACTAATAAAATCATTATTATTGGTACTCGAGAAGTCGCAAAGTTTGGTGTTTTCAGCCATGATGACTTCAACAAACCAAAAATAACACAAGCAAGCAAGAAAACCGGCCAAGGAAAACGACAAAAGGCAAAATAAAACGACAAAGGAGAAAGGCAAATGAAAACGGCAAATGTGAAGTGGGGGAGAGGAAAACGAGAGGCAACTGGCAAAAAAAAGTAAATGCAAGAGATGAGTTTGTGACACCTACTTGGATATATCTTGACTTGATCTCTCCTTCCCCGACAACGGCGCCAGAAATACTTCTGCTACTGCAACAAAAGACCTTCCAACGGCGCCAGAAATAGGTGTGTTGACGGGAGACTATTCTTGTCTTGATACTACTCAAAAACGGCGCCCGGAATTCTTCTGCTACGGCTACACCTTTAGGGACTCCCGTGGCCTTGGAGCCTTGCGTTGGTGTTCCCTCGAAGCGGAACGGGTGATGTAGCACAACAGCGGTAAGTATTTCCCTCAGTTTTGAGAACCAAGGTATCGATCCAGAGGGAGGATCGCGTCAAGTCACAAGTACCT
The DNA here is from genome assembly GCF_904849725.1 of Hordeum vulgare subsp. vulgare. NCBI lineage: Eukaryota > Viridiplantae > Streptophyta > Magnoliopsida > Poales > Poaceae > Hordeum > Hordeum vulgare. The sequence goes on along the minus strand of NC_058520.1, from coordinate 583,755,588 downwards.
GCACAAACACAAAAAGCTTGCACCCAATGCTATGAAGGGGTTGTCAATCCCTTATAGATTGTTTGCAAAGTGAGAACTGAAAGCAAAAAGTAAACAAAGCAAAGTAAAAGTGAAAGTGGAAACGATAGTTGTGAATAGACCCGGGGGCCGTAGTGTTTACTAGTGGCTTCTCTCAAGAAAGCAAGTAGACGGTGGGTGAACGTATTACTGTCGAGCAATTGATAGAACCGCGCAAAGTCATGACGTTATCTAAGGCAATGATTATATCTATAGGCATCACGTCCAAAACAAGTAGGCCGATACTTTTTGCATCTACTACTATTACTCCACACGTCGACCGCTATCCAGCATGCATCTAGTGTATTAATTTCATAAGAGCAGAGTAACGCCTTAAGCAAGATGACATGATGTAGATGGACAATCTCATATCTATGATAAAAGCCCATCTTGTTACCCTTGATGGCAACAACACGATGCGTGCCTTGATACCCCTTCTATCACTGGGAAAGGTCACCACACGGTATGAACCCAAAACCAAGCACTTCTCCCATTGCAAGAATCATAGATCTAGTTGGCCAAACAAAACCCAAGACTCGGAGAGACTTACAAGGATATCAAATCATGCATATAAGAAATCAGCAAAGACTCAAATATAATTCATAGATAATCTGATCATAAATCCACAATTCATCGGATCTCGACAAACACACCGCCAAAGAGGATTACATCGATAGATCTCCATGAAGATCATGGAGAACTTTGTATTGAAGATCCAAGAGAGAGAAGAAGCCATCTAGCTACTAACTACGGACCCGTAGGTTTGAAGTGGACTACTCACGAGTCATTGGAGAGGCGATGATGTTGATGTAGAAGCCCTCCAAATCCAAAGTCCCCTCCGACAGGGCACCGGGAAGGGTCTCCAGATGAGATCTCGCGGAAACGGACGCTTGCGGCGGCGGAAAAGTATTTTCGTGGATGCCCTGATTTTTTTCTGGATTTTAGGGAATTTATAGGCGAAAGAGCTAGGGCAGGGGAGCTCCAGGGGGGCCACAAGCCTGGTAGCCGCCGGCCCCCCTGGTGGCGGCTACAGGGCTTGTGGGGCCCGTGTGGCTCTCCTGCCTTGGCCCTCAAGTCCCCCGATCTTCTTTTGTTCTGGAAAAATTTATTTCGGGGATTTTATTCCGTTTGGACTCCGTTCCAAAATCAGATCTGAAAAGAGTAAAAAAAAACAGGAACTGGCACTTGGCACTGAATTAATAAGTTAGTCCCAAAAAAGATACAAAAGGTACATAAAACATCCAAAGTTGACAAGAAAACAACATGAAACCATCAAAAAATATAGATACGTTTGAGACATATCATCCGGCTAGCGAGGCAGCGCCCGGTAAGGCCTGCTGCGCGAAAAGTTCAAACTACAAAAAGGGGTGCCGGCTCGGGTTGGTTTGATCCTTTTTTGCAATCTTATTCTAGCCGGCCTCTGCTGGTTTGCGTTTGAGTCTTTAAGTCTTGATGGCTTCGAAAAATCTAAGTCCAATATCCCCAAAGGCAGAAGCCTCGACCCAGTCACAGACCGGCTCCCGGCTGTCGGGCTGGCGGGGTAGATGCTAGAGGGAGTAAAGGGGTTAGAGAAAAAGAAGTCAAGCAGGAATCAAAAGATGAAAACACAAAGCAGCACGCATGGCATTATGAATTTAATGCAGAATTCATACATTCAAAAGCATTGGCCCACGGCCGAAGTTCATTACACCCCCTTGTGGGTGGAACTGTTGGACTGACAATATATTGTAGACAACCAAAACAAAAACAGGACCGACTAAGGGGCGGCGACCTCATATGTTGCCCCGGCTGCTGCTCTTGAAGTGGTGGCTTCACCATCGCCAGCTGCTCCCGAGGCGGTGGCGTCGTCTCCTCCACCAGAGCTTCCGGCTCCGTCCTTGGCGGAGTCGGCATACGCCTCGCCGCTGGAGGCGGTGTCTTCCTCCTCATGGGCCGCCTCGTCGGAGCTGCCATTGGCGTCATAATGCTGAAGACGGTGCAGACCCTCAGGGACCACGTTGCCGTCTTCATCCCGCTCCAAGTTGAGCTCATCCGAGGAGGCGTACGAGGCAATGTCGCTGGCCCTCACACGTAGCTCCTCCTCCACGACGTGCAACTCCCCCTCCGAGTCGTTGCGCTGCGCGACGAGGTTGCCCAAGTCCAGGTTCCGGTACCAGGACTTGGCAAAGCGCAGCGCCATGTAGGCACCAGCACGCGCGGCTGAGGCGCGCCAGGCGTCAAGGCGATCGTCGCCAGTCGCAAGCCAGCGGGAGAGCCGACTCATCGACGCCGGCTCCATGACGTCGGGCCAGAGAGCCTTTATCATCGACGAGCCTGCATTCTAAAGCCGCTCCATGGATTCGGCCAGAGCACGCAGGCGGGCTCTGAGGCCCACGCTAATCTCCTCCACACTCCAGCCGACAGTGGCCTCTACCTCCTGCCCTGCAACGCAACGCTCCTCGCGGCTGACCTCGACAGCCGTTTGAGCCGCTTCCCGTGTCTCAGGGAAGAATCCTGGGATAGGGGAAGGGGTGCGAAGAAGAATAAGAGGAGGAAGCAGCAAAGAAGAAAAAATCAAGACAAAATAAAAAGGACTTACGGTCGAAATGGGTGTCGGTTTCGTGGGCATTCTCCAGGGCCTCGAGCTCCCGCACCTTGCTCGCTTGAGTTGCGCGGGAGATCTCTTCCTGGAGGGCCGCAGCCGCCTCCAGTGCCTTGGCCAGCTGCGCCTGCCTCTGGATCAGGGCTTCCCCCTTCTCCTTCAGGGCAGTGTCCTTGAGCTTCATCTCCTCGAGATGAGCCGTCTTGAGACGCTCCGTGTCGGCAGCATAGGAATCATCCTTCTCCTGCAGGGTGGCGCGTGATACGTCCATTTTGCATCATGTTTTCATGTTGATATTTATCGCTTCTTGGGCTGTTATTTCACTTCACGGTACAATTCTTATGCCTTTTCTCTCTTATTTTGCAAGGTTTACATGAAGAGGGAGAATGCCAGCAGCTGGAATTCTGGCCTGAAAGTGGAGCAAAGTTGAGATACCTATTCTGCGCAACTCCAAACGCCGTAAAAATTAACGAGGATTTTTTTTCCGGATTTATGAAAAATACTGGGCCGAAGAAGCGCCAGAGGGGCGCCAGCAGGTGGCCACAAACCTGCACGGCGCGGCCACCCCCTGGCCGCGCCATGAGGGCTTGTGGGCAGCCTGCTGGCCCACTGGCCCCCTCTTCTGCTATATGAAGGGTTTCGTCCAGAAAAAAAATCAGAGAGGAGATTTTTCGTGGATTCGCCGCCGCCACGAGGCGGAACTTGAGCAGAACCAATCTAGAGCTCCGGCAGGACGATCCTGCCGGGGAAACTTCCCTCCCGGAGGGGGAAATCGTCGCCATCGTCATCACTAACACTCCTCTCATCGGAGGGGACTCGTCACCATCAACATCTTCATCAGCACCATCTCATCTCCAAACCCTAGTTCATCAGTTGTAACCAATCTCCGTCTCGCGACTCCGATTGGTACTTGTAAGGTTGCTAGTAGTGTTGATTACTCTTTGTAGTTGATGCTAGTTGGATTATTTGGTGGAAGAGTTTATATTCAGATCCTTGATGCTACTCATTACCTCTCTGGTCATGAATATGATTATGCTTTGTGAGTAGTTACTTTTGTTCCTGAGGACATGGGATAAGTCATGCTAATAGTAGTCATGTGAATTTGATATTCGTTCGGTAATTTGATATGTTGTATGTTGTTTTTCCTCTAGTGGTGTTATGTGAACGTCGACTACATAACACTTCACCATTATTTGGGCCTAGAGGAAGGCATTGGGAAGTAGTAAGTAGATGATGGGTTGCTAGAGTGACAGAAGCTTAAACCCTAGTTTATGCGTTACTTCGTAAGGGGCTGATTTGGATCCACTAGTTTAATGCTATGGTTAGACTTTGTCTTAATTCTTCTTTCGTAGTTGCGGATGCTTGCGAGAGGGGTTAATCATAAGTGGGATGCTTGTCCAAGTAAGGGCAGTACCCAAGCACCGGTCCACCCACATATCAAACTATCAAAGTAACGAACGCGAATCATATGAACATGATGAAAACTAGCATGACAGAAATTCCCGTGTGTCCTCGGGAGCGTTTTTCCTTCTATTAGACTTTGTCCAGGCTTGTCCCTTGCTACAAAATGGATTGGGCCAGTTTGCTGCACCGTTGCTACTTTTGTTACTTGTTGCTTGCTACGAATCATCTCACCACACAATCACTTGTTACCGAAAATTTCAGTGCTTGCAGATTTTACCTTGCTGAAAATCACTTGTTAGATCCTTCTTCTCCTCGTTGGGTTCGACACTCTTACTTATTGAAAGGACTACGATTGATCCCCTATACTTGTGGGTCATCAAGACTCTTTTCTGGCGCCATTTCCGGGGAGTGAAGCGCCTTTGGTAAGTGGAACTTGGTAAGGAAACATTCATATAGTGTGCTGAAATTTGTTGTCACTTGTCACTATGGATACGAATCCTTTGAGGGGCTTGTTTGGGGTATCTTCACCTCTAACGGAAGCACAAAGAGTTGCTCCTCAACCTGCTGAACCTACTGAAAATATTTGCTTTGAATTTCCTTCGGGTATGCTTGAGAAACCGCTGGCTAATCCTTTTACAGGAGATGGAACATCACATCCAGACTTGCATCTGATCTATGTAGATGAAGTTTGTGGTTTATTTAAGCTTGCAGGTGTGCCCGAGGATGAGGTCAAGAAGAGGTTCTTTCCTTTATCTTTGAAGGATAAGGCATTGACATGGTATAGGCTATGTGATGTTACTGGATCATGGGACTACAATCGGTTAAAATTGGAATTTCATCAAAAGTTTTATCCTATGCATTTAGTACATCGTGATCGGAATTATATTTATAATTTTTGGCCTCGTGATAGATAAAGCATCACTCAAGCTTGGGGGAGGCTTAAATCAATGCTATATTCATGCCCCAATCATGAGCTCTCGAGAGAAATTATCATTCAGAACTTCTATGCTCGGCTTTCTCATGATGATCGCACCATGCTTGACACTTCTTGTACCGGTTCTTTTATGAAGAGAGATATTGATTTCAAATGGAATTTATTTGAGAGAATTAAACGCAACTCTGAAGATTGGGAGCTTGAAGAAGGTAAGGAGTCAGGTATGAATTTCACGTTTAATTGCGTTAAATCCTTTGTTGAGACAAATACTTTTTGTGACTTTAGCGCTAAGTATGGACTTGACTCTGAGATAGTAGCTTCATTGTGTGAATCATTTGCTGGTCATATTGATCTCCCCAAAGAGAAGTGGTTTAAATATCACCCTCCTTTAGAAGTCAATGTAGTTAAACCCATTCCAGTTGAAGAGGAAGTCATTGCCTATAATGATCCTGTGGTTCCCAGTGCTTACATTGAGAAACCAGCTTTCCCTGTTAGGATAAAGGATCATTCTAAAGCTTTAACTGTGATACGTAGAGGCTATATTAGAACACCTACACCCCCTGAGAAAATTAGAGTTGAACCTAGCGTTGCTATCATCAAAGATCTTCTATCCGACGATGTTGAGGGACATAATATTCACTTCTGTGAAGATGCTGCTAGAATTGCTAAACCTCACGTTAGAGACAAACATAGGCCTGTTGTTGGCATGCCTGTGGTTTCTGTTAAGATAGGAGATCATTGTTATCATGGTTTATGTGACGTGGGTTCTAGTGTTAGTGCAATACCTCAATCCTTATACGATGAAATCAAAGACGAGATTGCACCTGCTGAGATAGAACCCATTGATGCCACTATTCAGCTTGCCAATAGAGATACTATCTGCCCTGTGGGAATTGTTAGGGATGTTGAAGTCTTGTGTGGTAAAACGAAGTATCCTGCTGATTTCCTCGTTCTTGCTACTGCACAAGATAACTTTTGTCCCATCATATTTGGCAGACCCTTCCTCAATATCATCAATGCTCATATTGACTGTGAGAAGCAAACTGTCACTGTTGGCTTTTAAGGTGTGTCACATGAGTTCAATTTCTCCAAGTTTGGTAGACAACCTCATAAAAAGGAGTTTCCTAGTAAGGATGAAACTATTGCCTTAGCCTCTATTGCCGTGCCTCCTACTGATCCATTAGAGCAATACTTGCTTGAGCATGAAAATGATATGCATATGGATGAAAGGGATGAAATAGATAGAGTTGTCTTAGAACAACATCCCATTCTTAAGAATAACTTGCCTGTTGAACTGCTTGCGGATCCACCCCCACCAAAGGGTGATCCTGTGTTCGAGCTTAAACAGTTGCCAGATACTCTTAAGTATGCTTATCTTGATGAAAAAGAGATATATCCTGTCATTATTAGTGCTAGCCTCTCGGAGCATGAAGAAAAGAAGGTACTAATAACTCTGAGGAAGCACCGTGCTGCTATTGGATATACTCTTGATGATCTTAAGGGCATTAGTCCCACTCTATGCCAGCACAAGATTAAAACTGATCCTGACTTCAAACCAGTTGCTGATCATCAAAGGAGATTAAATCCTAAGATGAAAGAAGTAGTAAGAAAAGAAATACTAAAGCTTTTGGAAGCAGGTATCATCTATCCTGTTGCTCATAGCGATTGGGTGAGTCCGGTGCATTGCGTTCCTAAGAAGGGAGGCATTACCGTTGTCCCTAATGATAAGGATGAATTGATCCCACAGAGGATTATTACTGGCTATAGGATGGTGATCGATTTTAGGAAATTGAATAAAGCCACTAGGAAAGATCATTACCCTCTGCCTTTTATCGACCAAATGCTAGAAAGGCTGTCTAAACACACACACTTCTGCTTTCTAGACGGTTATTCTGGTTTCTCCCAAATACCAGTTGCACAATCTGATCAGGAGAAAACCACATTCACCTGCCCTTTCGGTACCTTTGCTTATAGACGTATGCCTTTTGGCTTATGTAATGCACCTACCACCTTTCAAAGATGTATGATGGCGATATTCTCTGACTTTTGTGAAAAGATTGTTGAGGTTTTCATGGATGACTTTTCCATTTACGGGTCTTCTTTTGATGATTGCCTCAGCAACCTTGATCGAGTCTTACAGAGATGTAAAGACACCAATCTTGTCTTGAATTGGGAGAAGTGCCACTTTATGGTTAATGAAGGCATCGTCTTAGGACATAAAATTTCTGAAAGAGGTATTGAAGTCGATAAGGCTAAGGTTGATGCAATCGAGAAAATGCCATATCCCACAGATATCAAAGGTATAAGAAGTTTCCTTGGTCATGCTGGTTTCTATAGAAGGTTCATTAAAGACTTCTCTAAGATTTCTAGGCCTCTTACCAACCTCTTGCAAAAGGATATTCCTTTTGTTTTTGACGATGATTGTGAGGAAGCCTTCGAAATACTTAAGAGGGCTTTGATAACTGCACCTATTGTTCAACCACCTGATTGGAACTTGCCTTTTCAAATCATGTGTGATGCTAGTGATTATGCTGTTGGTGCTGTTCTAGGGCAAAGAGTCGATAAGAAGTTGAATGTTATTCACTACGCTAGTAAAACTCTAGACAATGCCCAGAGAAACTATGCTACTACGGAGAAGGAATTTTTAACAGTCGTGTTTGCATGTGAAAAGTTCAGGTCTTACATAGTTGACTCCAAAGTCACTATTCACACTGATCATGCTGCTATTAAGTACCTCATGGAGAAGAAAGACGCTAAACCTGGACTTATCAGATGGGTTCTCTTGCTACAAGAATTTGATTTGCGCATTGTCGACAGAAAGGGTGCTGATAACCCAGTAGCAGATAACTTGTCTAGGTTGGAGAACGTTCTTGATGACCCACAACCTATTGATGATAGCTTTCCCGGTGAGCAATTGAATGTCATCAATGCTTCACGTAGTGCACCGTGATATGCTGATTATGCAAACTATATCGTTGCCAAATACATACCACCTAGTTTCACGTACCAGCAAAAGAAGAAATTCTTCTTTGACTTGAGACATTACTTTTGGGATGATCCTCACCTTTATAAGGAAGAAGTAGATGGTGTTATTAGACGTTGTGTACCTGAACATGAACAGGGACAGATCCTACATAAGTGTCACTCCAAGGCATACGGAGGACCCCATGCGGGAGATAGAACTGCACACAAGGTATTGCAATCAGGTTTCTATTGGCCCACTCTCTTCAAGGATGCCCGTAAGTTTGTCTTGTCTTGTGACGAATGTCAAAGAGTAGGTAATACTAGCAAACGTCAGGAAATGCCTATGAACTATTCACTTGTCATTGAACCATTTGATGTCTGGGGCTTTGATTATATGTGACCTTTTCCAAGATCCAACGGGTATACTCATATCCTAGTTGCTGTTGATTACGTCACTAAGTGGGTAGAAGCTATCCCCACTAGTAGTGCTGATCACAACACCTCTATCAGGATGCTGAAAGAAGTTATCTTCCCTAGATTCGGAGTCCCTAGATATCTAATGACCGACGGTGGTTCACATTTCATTCATGGTGCTTTCCGTAAAACGCTTGCTAAGTACGATGTCAACCATAGAATTGCGTCTCCCAACCACCCTGCTACTGCAACAAAAGACCTTCCAATGGCGCCAGAAATAGGCACGTTGACGGGAGAATACTTGGCTTGATCCTTCTGCTGCGGCTACGCCTTAAGGGACTTCCTAGACAAGCATGCAAAGGATTTCCCCCGTGGCCTTGGAGCCTTGCGTTGGTGTTCCCTCGAAGCGGAAAGGGTGATGTAGCGTAGCGGTGGTAAGTACTCCCCTCAGTTTGAGAACCAAGGTATTAATCCAGTGGAGGAGTATCTCAAGATCCCGCACAGACACAAAAACTTGCTCCCAACGCTATGAAGGGGTTGTCAATCCCTTATAGAATGTTTGCCAAGTGAGAACTGAAAGCAACAAAGTAACAAAGCAAAGTAAAAGTGGAGGTGTAAATGATGGATGTGAATAGACCCGGGGGCCGTAGTGTTTACTAGTGGCTTCTCTCATGAAAGCAAGTAGACGGTGGGTGAACAAATTACTGTCGAGCAATTGATAGAACCGCACAAAGTCGTGACAATATCTATGCAATGATTATTTCTATAGGCATCACGTCCAAAACAAGTAGACCGATACTTTCTGCATCTACTACTATTACTCCACACGTCGATCGCTATCCAGCATGCATCTAGTGTATTAAGTCCATAAGAACAGAGTAACGCCTTAAGCAAGATGACATGATGTAGAGGGATAATCTCAAACCAATGATAAAACCCCATCTTTTTACCCTTGATGGCAACTACTTGATGTGTGCCTTGTTGCCCCTACTGTCACTGGGAAAGGTCACCACATGGTAGAACCCAAAACCAAGCACTTCTCCCATTGCAAGAATCATAGATCTAGTTGCCCAAAGAAAACCCAAGACTCGGAGAGACTTACAAGGATATCAAATCATGCATATAAGAAATCAGCAAAGATTCAAATATATATCATAGATAATCTGATCATAAATTCACAATTCATCGGATCTCGACAAACACACCGGCGAAGAAGATTACATCGGATAGATCTCCATGAAGGTCATGGAGAACTTTGTATTGAAGATCCAAGAGAGAGAAGAAGCCATCTAGCTACTAGCTACGGACCCGTAGGTCTGAAGTGAACTACTCACGAGTCATTGGAGGGGCGATGATGATGATGATGAAGCCCTCCAACTCCAAAGTCCCCTCCGGCATGGTGCCGGGAAGGGTCTCCAGATGAGATCTCACGGAAACGGAAGCTTGCGGTGGCGGAAAAGTATTTTCGAGGATCCCCTGATTTTTTGCGGAATATTTGGGAATTTATAGGCCAAAGACCTAGGTCAGGGGGCGGCCAGGGAGGCCACAAGCCTGCCCACCGCCGCCTCCCCCCTGGTGGTGGAGTGGGGGCTTGTGGGCTCCCTGGAGCCCACCTGGCTTGGCCCAAAAGCCCCCTGGTCTTCTTCCGTTCGGGAAAAAATCATTTCTGGGTTTTTCTGCCGTTTGGACTCCGTTCCAAAATCAGATCTGAAAAGAGTCAAAAACACGGAAAAAACAGGAACTGACACTTGGCACTGAATTAATAAGTTAGTCCCAAAAAAGATATAAAAGGTACATAAAACAACCAAAGAAGACAAGATAACAGCGTGAAACCATAAAAAATTATAGATACGTTTGAGACGTATCACACCCTCAGTCCAGTGGTCAAGCAGAGCTAAGAAATAGAGAGATTAAACTAATTCTGCAAAAGACTGTCAACATGTCTTGAAAGAATTGGTCTAAAAGCTCAATGATGCACTGTGGGCTTATAGGACTGCCTATAAGAATCCCATGGGCATGTCTCCGTACAAAATGGTGTATGGTAAAGCATGTCATTTACCTCTTGAGCTAGAGCATAAATCTTATTGGGCAATCAAAGAGCTCAACTTTGATTTCAAACTTGCCGGTGAGAAAAGGTTATTTGACATTAGCTCGCTTGATGAGTGGAGAACTCAGGCATATGAGAATGCCAAGTTGTTCAAAGAGTAGGTTAAGAGCTGGCATGATAAGAGGATACAAAAGCGTGAGTTCAATTCTTGTGATTATGTCTTGCTATATAACTCTCATTTAAGAATCTTTGCAGGCAAGCTTCTCTCTAAATGGGAAGGTATCTATGTTGTTGAGGAAGTATATCGTTCTGGTGCTAACAAGATCAACAACACGGAAGGTAATTGTCGGAGAGTTGTAAATGGGCAGAGAATCAAGCATTATATCTGAGGTACTCCCATAAATGTTGAAAGCAATATCATCAATACCATAACTCCGGAAGAATACCTAAGGGATATTTATCAGCCTATTTCAGACTCCGAAAACGAAGAGGTATGTGATTCGGTAAGAAAATAGAGTCCAAAACTTTTCCAGTAGGAATTTTTCTCCGTTTTGGAATATTTGAAAAAATACAAAAAATGGAAGCAGTCCAGAAAGTGCGCGAGGAGGCGACAAGCCTGCACGGTGCGGGCCCACCCCCTGGCCGCGCCGTGAGGGCTTGTGGCCACCTCGTGCGCCTCCCGGACTCCGTATTCGTGGAGGGTACTCCTTCTGGTCTGGAAAAAATCATTATATTTACTCATGTTTGGTTTGACCCCTGCATCACGCATATTTCCTCTGTTTTTCGTTTCGAGCCTGTTTCTGTTGGAGATCTAGATCACTATGACTTCCCCAAAAGCTCCGAAGGACAAGATCTTCGAGAAGGTCATCAATCCCTACCTCACGGGAGTGCTGCAACACCCTCAATCTATCGAGATGCATGAGGGGATGTTGCACATCCGTGATGTTGAGGGGCCTAAGAAGACCGGAAGCATGGAGATGAGGCTTGAAGCAATGGAGCAACAAGTCTTCAAGTGCCAAGGGATGGTGGAGCGTGGACTCAACGCCAACCACATGATGATCACGGAGTTCACCAACAAGCACATGATTGATGCCAATGACATTGGGAAGCACCTCTCCAGGCTCTATGACAGGATTGATCAACTCGGCCCCCAGATCTATGACCTGCAGAACCAAAACTGGGAGTATGAGTATAGATTTAAATCAATACGGTTGGCTGCAGATTTGAGGATTCCGGAGACTCGTTCATCCTTCCATGATGGAGCACCTATGCCCTGGAAGACGGAGGATCAAACTCATGTTGCAACAACTCCACCTTCACCACCAAAGGAAGACAACTGAGCATTGGTATGGGCAATCCCCTTGGCTTGTGCCAAGCTTGGGGGAGTTGCCCCGGTATCGTATCACCATCACATCTTTTGCCTTTACCTTTGTTTTAGTTTTCCTTTCAGTTTTCTATTTCTCTAGTAGATTAAAAGTCTTAGTGTTTTAGTCTTGAGTTTTGCTTTGTGTCACCCCCGATGTATTCGAGCTCGTGAGCCATATAATAAAGAGTGCCTTAGTTAAAGGGCTTTGCCTCTTGCCATGATCAATAGAGTGAGAATAGAACAAAAGCATGAAAGATCATGTAATGATCTTATGGAAAGTGATGGCTTCACATATAAAAAGAATGAGGATTGAAACTTGTTGAGGGTAGGAAAACGTAGACCTTGGTCATGGTTGCAATTAATACGAAGTGATAAAGAAGGAGAGGTTCACATATAAATATATCATCTCTGACACCATCTATGATTGTGAACACTCACTAAACTATTGCATGCCTAGAAGTAGATGTTGGACAAGGAAGACAACATAATGAATTGTGTTTGCTTGGCTCCGAACAATGTTATATGATTAGAGATCCCTTAGCATGTGACGATTGCTTCCACCTCATATTAGCCAAAATTCCCGCACCAAGTAGAGATACTACTTGTGCATCCATAAACCATCAACCCAGTTTTGCCATGTGAGTCCACCATACCTACCTATGGATTTAATAAGATCCCTCAAGTAAGTTGTCATCGGTGCAGGCAATAAAATTTGCTCTCTAATATGTATGATCTATTAGTGTGTGGAAAATAAGCTTTGTACGAACCTATGATGAGGAAGACATAAAAGCGATAGACTGCATAATAAAGTTCTTTAGCACAGGGGACAATATAAAGTGACGTTCCTCCGCACTAAGAGGGTCCGCATCCAAATCTCAAAAGCGCATTACAACCTCTGTTTCCCTCTGCGAAGGACCTATCTTGTACCTTTACTTTTTGCCCTTGAAAGAGTCATGGTGATCTTCACCAATTCCTTGTTACGCCTTCATCTTGGCTAATGTCATATGCTTGGGAAAGATCTATACTCATATGTCAACTTGGAGGTAAGTATTCATGAATTATTATTGTTGACATTACCCTTGAGGTAAGCAGTTGGGAGGCAAAACTGTAAGCCCCTATCTTTCTCTGTGTCCAACTGAAACTTTGATCTCATGAGTACCACGTGAGTTGTAGCAATTGTAGAGAACGAAAGAATGATTGAGTATGTGGATTTGCTTTACAAGCTCTTATTTGACTCTTTCTGATGTTGTGATAAATTGCAATTGCTTCAATGACTAAAGGCTATCGGTTGTTACTTCTCGGTAAGGTTCTTGATACATGCTTTACTTTGTGAAGAAATTATCACTTTAGCATGAGAGATTATATGTTGGTATTGTTGTTCTGATCATGATCATGATGCATGCATGTTCGTATCTTGTTTTGTCGACACCTCTCTCCCTAAACATGTGGACATATTTATTGAGCTAGGCTTTCGCTTGAGGACAAGCGAGGTCTAAGCTTGGGGGAGTTGATACGTCCATTTTGCATCATGTTTTCATGTTGATATTTATCGCTTCTTGGGCTGTTATTTCACTTCACGATACAATTCTTATGCCTTTTCTCCCTTATTTTGCAAGGTTTACATCAAGAGGGAGAATGCCGGCAGCTGGAATTCTGGCCTGAAAGTGGAGCAAAGTTGAGATACCTATTCTGCGCAACTCCAAACGCCGTAAAAATCAACTAGGATTTTTTTTCCGGATTTATAAAAAATACTGGGCCGAAGAAGCGCCAGAGGGGCGCCAGCAGGTGGCCACAAGCCTGCACGGCGCGGCCACCCCCTGGCCGCGCCATGAGGGCTTGTGGGCAGCCTGCTGGCCCACTGGCCCCCCTCTTCTGCTATATGAAGGGTTTCGTCCAGAAAAAAATCACGGAGGAGCTTTTTCGTGGATTCGCCGCCGCCACGAGGCGGAACTTGAGCAGAACCAATCTAGAGCTCCGGCAGGACGATTGATACGTCTCCAACGTATCTATAATTTTTGATGGTTCCATGCTATTATCTTGTCAACTTTGGATGTTTTATATGCATGAATATGCTATTTTATATCTTTTTTGGGACTAACCTATTAGTTCAGTGCCAAGTGCCAGTTCCTGTTCTTTCCGTGTTTTTGACCCTTTTTCAGGCGGAGTCCAAATGGAATAATTCTTTCGCAATGATTTTTTATGCAAAATATCAAAAATACCAGAAGAAAAAGATACCGGAGAGGGGTCCCGAGGAAGCCACAAGCCCTGTCGGCGCAACCTCCCCCCCAGGCCGCACCAACCAAGCTTGTGGGCCCCTCAGGGGGCCAGTTTACGCAACTCCACCGCCATCTGGTCCAATAAATCCAGAAACCTCCAGAAAGTAACCTAGATCGGAAGTTTCGCCGCCGCAAGCCTCTGTAGCCACCAAAAACCAATCTGGCACCCGTTCCAGCACCCTGCCGGAGGGGGAATCCATCTCCGGTGGCCATCTTCATCATCCCGGCGATGTCCATGACGAGGAGGGAGTAGTTCTCCCTCGGGGCTGAGGGTATGTACCAGTAGCTATGTGTTTGATCTCTCTCTCTCGTGTTCTTGAGATGTCTTGATCTCGATGTACCGTGGGCTTTGCTACTATAGTTGGATCTTATGATGTTCTTCCCCCTCTCCCTCTTGTAATGAATTGAGTTTCCCCTTTGGAGTTATCTTATCGGATTGAGTCTTTGAGAACACTTGATGTATGTCTTGCACGTGTCTATCTGTTGTGATCAACTTGCGGGTTTGTGACATTTGGAACCTATGCATATGGGTTGGCACACGTTTGATTCATGTGAGTACTCGATGTATGTTTTGGTGATCAACTTGCGGGTTCGTGACATTGGGAACCTATGCATAGGGGTTGGCACACGTTTTGACTCTCCGGTAGAAACTTTGGGGCACTCTTTGAAGTTATGTGTGTTGGTTGAATAGATGATTCTGAGATTATGTGATGCATATCGTATAGTCATGCCCACGGATACTTGAGGTGACAATGGAGTATCTAGGTGACATTAGGGTCTTGGTTGATATGTATCTTAAGGTGTTATTCTAGTACGAACTCTATGATGGATCGAACGGAAATAATAGCTTCGTGTTATTTTACTACGGACTCTTGAATAGATCGATCAGAAAGAATAACTTTATGGTGGTTTCGTACCCGAAAATAATCTCTTCATTTGTTCTCCGCTATTAGTGACTTTGGAGTGACTCTTTGTTGCATGTTGAGGGCTAGTTATATGATCCAATTATGTTATATTTGTTGAGAGAACTTCCACTAGTGAAAGTATGAACCCTAGGCCTTGTTTCCACGCATTGCAATACCGTTCGTGCTCACTTTTGTTACTAGTTACCTTGCTGTTTTTGTAATTTCAGATTACAAAAACCTATATCTACCATCCATATTGCACTTGTTTCACCATCTCTTCCCCGAACTAGTGCACCTATACAACTTACCATTGTATTGGGTGTGTTGGGGACACAAGAGACTCTTTGCTATTTGGTTGCAGGGTTGCTTGAGAGAGACCATCTTCATCCTACACCTCCCGCGGATTGATAAACCTTAGGTCACCCACTTGAGGGAAAATTGCTACTGTCCTACAACCCTCTGCACTTGGAGGCCCAACAACGTCTAGAAGGAGAAGGTTGCGTAGTAGACATCAAGCTCTTTTCTGGCACCGTTGTCGGGGAGGTTAGCGCTTGAAGGTATATCTTTAGATCTTGGAATCAAATCTTTTTGTTTCTTGTTCTTTTGCTAGAAAACTACAAAAAAATGGAATTGAGGATGCCTCATATGCTCCATCTTTTTAATGTGTTTCGTGAGCATGATGTGAAGGAAAATTGTTCTCAAGTGCTGAAAGAAGAATTACATAGAATGCTTGGCATAGAATACGTGAATGATGAGCATGATTGCAATGTTGTTAGAATGAATTCTATGAATATCCATGATGCTAATTGCGATTGCACTATTCATGATGAAAATGTCTCCTATAATCATGTTGATTTCTGTGGTATACATAGAGTTTGTAAATATATACCAAAAAGAGAAGATAGATTTTGCAAGACACATAAGTTTTTAGAAACTAAGTCGTTGCATGTGAGGCTAGATGATTGTGCTGAAATATTTAATATTGATAGCCGTCCTTGTGAACTTTGCAATGAACATGGTCATTTAAATCTGCAATGCAAATTGTTTCATGATAAAATCGTGTCCAAAAGTTGTGATGACTTGATTTCGCTTGCGTATCACAATGAACTTAGTTTGCTTCTGAGATATGAAGAAATGAAACGTATAACTAAGCACCTTCCATATTGGGATGTCATGAAAATGCTTGATTATGATCTAGAAGAAATTTATTTATATTGTGCGGTGAATTGTGTTGAGAATCCTTATATTGCCAATTACCTAAAGGCAAGGAAACAAATAGGAGATAAAGATAAGACTAACAAAGGGGAAGAGGTTTCCCAATACCCTCCTATTATTTCTTATGATGAATCAGGTAACGAGGAGGAGCTCCCTATTCAACCAACCTCTCCAAAAGGAAGCTTGGAAGAATTAAGTAAATTTTCACATGGGGTGAATAAGAAGAAAAGAATAAAAAGTAAAGGTAAAGAGGTATCTCTCCCAAATGGTATAAATATGGAGGATGACAATAATTGCTATACTCTTGGTTCTATTCATGCTATTAATGATGAGAGTGATTATGTCTATGATTTGCAAAAGCACAAGCTTGGGGATGCCATGTTTGAGAATATATTTGCTACAATTAAAGTTTCTCCCAAGCTTGGGGATGCTTCGTTAAGTGAAGATGATCTTTTTAGTCCCCCCACTTTGAGTGATCAAATTTACTATGACTTTTGCATGCCTCCTATCTATGATGATTATTGCGAGGATACTTATCTATAAAGAAGAGGGATGATAAAACTTGTCATACTCTCGAGTACCCCTTTGCTAAATCTTGCTTTTTCAATGTGGAAACTATTTGTAGCATTCAAGTCCTTTACGATACTCCCACTACTATTCTTGAGAATAGATTTCCTTATGTGGAGAGTAGTAAAATTCCTATGCTTGTAGATCATGAAAAGAAAGCCTTAGGTGCTGGTTATATTGTTGAATTCATTCATGATGCTACTGAAAATTACTATGAGAGAGGATCATATGCTTCTACTCATTGCAATAGTATCAAGCTTCCTCTCCATATGTTGAAATTTTTGAAGCTATGCTTGTTTTGCCTTCCTATGCTAGTTGATTCTTGCTCCAATAAATTGTTTGATCACAAAATCCCTATACATAGGAAGTGGGTTAGACTTAAATGTGCTAGCCATTTGCTCCATGATGCTCTCGTTGTGTTTCAATCCTTACCTTTTATGTGAGCATCATTGAAATCAATGCCTAGCTAAGGACGTTAAACGATAGCGCTTGTTGGGAGGCAACCCAATGAATAAATTTTTCTTTGCTTTTTTGCTTCCTGTTTCGTTTTCTCCACACCATCATAATTCTGTTATGATTGTGTCTTTTGTGTTTCTTTTTGCGTTTGTGCCAAGCAAAACCGTTATGATTAGTCTTGGTGATGATTGTTTGATCATGCTGGAAAAAGACAGAAACTTTATGCTCACGAAATTTTTCGTTGGGGATTCCCTCGAATAAAACATCGCGTCTTCCTTCGATTCCTTATGCGGGACATCCAATCAATTAGAATTCAGGTTAAAGAGGGTCTTTATCCTCGTCGTTTCTTTATATGGAAATCCGGGGCCAGGGATCATTCCCTTGACTCGTACTGATGATAAGTTTTTTACTCCACGAGAAATTGAACAAAAAGCTGCCGAATTGGCCTATTTCTTGCGCGTACCAATTGAAGTATTTTGAGATATCTTTTTTGAACTAAAGAATTTTCATTTTTATTCTGTAAGAGATTTTGAGTTGATTCTTTTTTATGGTAATTTCTATGAAATTTCTTCAGACTTTCGTAATTTTTCAGATTTTTTGAAGTACCAGAAGTATACGAAGTATACAGATTGCTACAGACTGGTCTGCTGTTAACAAATTCTGTTTTTGTTAAGTTGGTTGCTTATTTTGATGAAACTATGGATAGTATCGGAGGGTACTAGCCATGGAAAAGTGAAAATACAGCAACCCAACACCAACATAAGTAGAATTTAAGTTTGCTACAGTACCTAAGGAAGTGGTGGTTTGCTTTCTTATACTAATGATATCACGAGTTTCTGTTTAAGTTTCGTGTTGTGAAGTTTTCAAGTTTTGGGTGAAGTTCTTATGGACAAAGAGATAAAGAGTGGCAAGAGCTCAAGCTTGGGGATTCCCAAGGCACCCCAAGTTTATTCAAGGATGTCGTAAAAGCCTAAGCTTGGGGATGCCCCGGGAAGGCATCCCCTCTTTCGTCTTCAATCCATCGGTAACGTTACTTGGGGCTATATTTTTATTCACCACATGTTATGTGTTTTGCTTGGAGCGTCTTGTATCGTAGGAGTCTTTTATTTTATTTTGTGTCACAATCATCCTTGCTGCACACCTAGAGAGAGAGACATGCACTCACCGTGATTTTGTCGAGCTTCACTTATATCCTTTGGTTAGACAATTCAGCTCACATGTGCTTCACTTATATCTTTTGAGCTAGTTGCTTTTGCTCTATGTGCTTCACTTATATCTTTTAGAGCACAGCGGTGCGTGGCTTGGTAGTTGATCTATGCTTTGATAGTAGTCTCAAAAGGGGTAGTTATCCAAAGGGATATGAAAACTTCCACCTTCATGTGCATTGAATAGTTAGAGAAGTTTGATTCATCTCAATTAGTTTTGAGTTGTGGTTGTGGTAATATTGAAGTTATATTAGTATGGTGTTGTGGATCTAGAAATACTTGTGTTGAAGTTAGTGATTCCCGTAGCATGCACGTATGGTGAACCGCTATGTGATGAAGTCTGAGCATGATTAGTCTATTGATTGTCATCCTTTGTGTGGCGGTCGGGATCGCGTGATGGTTTATACCTACCAACCCTTCCCCTAGGAGTATGCGTTGAATGCTTTGTTTCGATTACTACTAAAACTTTTGCAACAAGTATATGAGTTCTTCATGACTAATGTTGAGTCCATGGTTTAGATGCACTTTCACCCTCCACCATCACTATCTTCTTTAGTGCCGTGCAACGTTCTCCAGTGCATAAAACCACCATTAGCCTCCCTCAAAACAGCCACCATACCTACCTACTATGGCTTTTTCAAAGCCATTCTGAGATATATTGCCATGCAACTACCACCATGACATGTGCCATAGCTTCTACATTGCCATTGCATGATCATAAGATAGCTAGCATGATGTTTCCATTGATGTCTATGCCATGCTAGATCATTGTCACGGTACACTACCGAAGGCATTCCATATAGAGTCATCATTGCTCTAAGTTTTGAGTTGTAAGTGTGATGATCATCATTGGTGGAGCATTGTCCCATGTGAGGAAATAAAAGAGGCCAGTGAAGCCCATTTACAAAAAGAGGCCAAAGATGCCCACAAAAAAAGAGAGAGGCCAAAGAGCCCACCAAAAAAAGAGAGAAAAAGAGAGAAGGGACAATGCTACTATCTCCTTTCCACACTTGTGCTTCATATTAAGCACCATGATCCTCATGATTGAGAGTCTCTCGTTTTGTCACCACCATATAGCTAGTGGGAAATTTTCATTATATAACTTGGCTTGTATATTCCTATGATGGGCTTCTGATCTGCAATCTCTGGCGTTAGCTAGACGAATGTTGATGACAACAAACCTTCTCATGCAACGGCAGCAGAAGAATGCTGTTAGCACTCCCCGACAATGAAACTAGAAGAATGTTGTTGATGGCCCACCAGCGCGTGGGTTCGCAGCAGTTTTCGAGGGTAGAGTATTCGACCCAAATTTGTTGATTCGCACGACGGGAGGTGAGAGAATACTCTCAAGTATTAGCAGCTGAATTTGTCAGATTCAACCACACCTGAAAGATTAGTATCTGCAAGCACAGTAGTAACAACAAAGTAACGAGTAACGACAGTGTAACGAGCAATAGCAGTGGCAAGGAACAACAGTAGTGACAACAGTAGCAAGTAGCAATAGTAGCA
Organism: Hordeum vulgare subsp. vulgare; assembly: GCF_904849725.1. Lineage (NCBI taxonomy): Eukaryota > Viridiplantae > Streptophyta > Magnoliopsida > Poales > Poaceae > Hordeum > Hordeum vulgare. The sequence continues at coordinate 583,735,688 of NC_058520.1, read as the reverse complement.
AGCGACAGTAGTAGCAACAGTAGCAGCAGAGCAAGACAAGTAACAACAGTAGTAGCACCAACAGAGCAAGACAAGTAACAACAGTAGCAACAGTAGGACAAACTCGTAGGCAATGGGTCGGTGATTTGTTTGGATGATATTCATCATGCAACAGTTATAACACGGAGAGAGATATGGCTAGCTCCCGTTCGTCAATGTGATGTAGACATGCATTCCGTGTGTCGTCATACGTGCTTAGGGAAAAGAACTTGCATGATATCTATTGTCCATCCCTCCCGTGGCAGCGGGGTCCAAAAGGAAACTACGGGATATTAAGGTTCTCCTTTTAGTAAAGAACCGGACCAACGCATTAGCACTTGGTGAACACATGAACTCCTCAAACTATGGTCATCACCGGGAGTGGTTCCGGTTATTGTCACTCCGGGGATGCCGGATCATAACACATAGTAGGTAACTACAACTTGCAAGATCGGATCTAAAACACACATATATTGGTGACAACATAATAATTTTAGGTCTGAAATCATGGCACTTGGGCCCTAGTGACAAGCATTAAGCATGGCAAAGTAGTAGCAACATCAATCTCAGAACATAGTGGATACTAGGGATCAATCCCCATCAAAACTAACTCGATTACATGATAGATCTCATCCTACTCATCACCGCCCAGCGAGCCTACGAATAGATTACTCACGAACGACGAAGAGCTTCATGGAATTGGAGAGGGAAGAAGGTTGATGATGACGATGGCGACGATTTCCCCTCTCCGGAGCCCAAGAGGGACTCCAGATCTGCCCTCCAGATGAAGAACAGGTGGTGGAGGCGTCTCCGTATCGTAAACGCAGCGAAAAATTCTCTTTTTTTTTCTGGGACGAAAGGCAACTTATAGAGCTGGAGTTGGGGGCGGCAGGGCCGTGTGGGCCCCACAAGCCTGCCCACCGCCACCAGGGGTGGTGGTGGCGGAGCAGGGGCTTGTGGCCCACTGGCCCACCCCCTGAGGTGGAGCTTGGCGCATATATTTTTGATATTTTCCAAAACTGCTCCCAGTAAATTTTCAGGACGTTTGGAGAACTTTGATTTGTGCACAAAAATAACACCAAGGCAATTCTGCTGAAAACAACGTCAGTCCAGGTTAGTTCCATTCAAATCATGCAAATTAGAGTCCAAAACAAGGGCAAAAGAGTTTGGAAAAGTAGATACGATGGAGACGTATCAGCTTTCTCAAAATTGTTCTAGGTCTTCGTGAGAAAGCAAGTTGGATGCACACCCACTAGTTTTCCTTAAGAGCTTTCACGTACTCATAGCTCTAGTGCATCTCTTGCATGGCAATCCCTACTCATTCACATTGATATCTATTGTTAAGCATCTCCATAGCTCATTGATATGCCTAGTCAATGTGACCATCTTCTCCTTTTTTGTCTCACAACCTCCACCACTCCATTCCACCTATAGTGCTATAACCATGGCTCACGCTCATGTATTGCGTGAGAGTTGAAAAAGTTTGAGAAAGTAAAGATGTGAAAACAATTACTTGGCCAATACCGAGGTTGTGCATGATTTAAATTCGTTGTGCAAGGATGATAGAGCATAGCCAGACTATATGATTTTGTAGGGATAACTTTCTTTTGGCCTTGTTATTTTGAAAGTTCATGATTACCTTGCTAGTTTGCTTGTAGTATTATTGTCTCCACGTCAATAGCAAACTATTGTTTTGAATCTAACGGATCTGAACATTCATGTCACGTGAGAGAAGTTACAATGGACAACTATGCTAGGTAGCATGCAACATCAAAAATTCATTCTTTATCACTTCCCTACTCGATGACGAGCAGGAGTTAAGCTTGGGGATGCTTGATACGTCTCCAACGTATCTATAATTTTTGATGGTTCCATGCTATTATCTTGTCAACTTTGGATGTTTTATATGCATGAATATGCTATTTTATATCTTTTTTGGGACTAACCTATTAATTCAGTGCCAAGTGCCAGTTCCTGTTCTTTCCGTGTATTTGACCCTTTTTGAGGCGGAGTCCAAACGGAATAATTCTTTCGCGATGATTTTTTATGGAAAATATCAAAAATACCGGAAGAAAAAGATACCGGAGAGGGGTCCCGAGGAAGCCACAAGCCCTGTTGGCGCGGTCTCTCCCCAGGCCGCACCAACCAAGCTTGTGGGCCCCTTAGGGGCCCACTTGACGCAACTCCATCTCCATCTGGTCCTATAAATCCAGAAACCTCCAGAAAGAAACCTAGATCGGGAGTTCCGCCGCCGCAAGCCTCTGTAGCCACCAAAAACCAACCTGGAGCCCGTTCCGGCACCCTGTCGGAGGGGGAATCCATCTCCGGTGGCCATCTTCATCATCCTGGCGATCTCCATGACGAGGAGGGAGTAGTTCTCCCTCGGGGCTGAGGGTATGTACGAGTAGCTATGTGTTTGATCTCTCTCTCTCGTGTTCTTGAGATGTCTTGATCTCGATGTACCGTGGGCTTTGCTAATATAGTTGGATCTTATGATGTTCTTCCCCCTCTCCCTCTTGTAATGAATTGAGTTTCCCCTTTGGAGTTATCTTATCGGATTGAGTCTTTGAGAACACTTGATGTATGTCTTGCACGTGTCTATCTGTTGTGATCAACTTGTGGGTTTGTGACATTCGGAACCTCTGCATATGGGTTGGCACACATTTGATTCATGTGAGTACTCGATGTATGTTTTGGTGATCAGCTTGCGGGTTGGTGACATTGGGAACCTATGCATAGGGGTTGGCACACGTTTTGACTCTCCGGTAGAAACTTTGGGGCACTCTTTGAAGTTCTCTGTGTTGGTTAAATAGATGATTCTGAGATTATGTGATGCATATTGTATAATAATGCCCACGGATACTTGAGGTGATAATGGAGTATTTAGGTGACATTAGGGTCTTCGTTGATATGTATCTTAAGGTGTTATTCTAGTACGAACTCGATGATGGATCGAACGGAAAGAATAGCTTCGTGTTATTTTATTACGGACTCTTGAATAGATCGATCAGAAAGAATAACTTTGTGGTGGTTTCATACCCGACAATAATCTCTTTGTTTGTTCTCCGCTATTAGTGACTTTGGAGTGACTCTTTGTTGCATGTTGAGGGCTAGTTATATGATCCAATTATGTTATCTTTGTTGAGAGAACTTCCACTAGTGAAAGTATGAACCCTAGGCCTTGTTTCCACGCATTGCAATACCGTTCGTGCTCACTTTTGTTACTAGTTACCTTGCTGTTTTTGTAATTTCAGATTACAAAAACCTATATCTACCATCCATATTGCACTTGTTTCACCATCTCTTCGCTGAACTAGTGCACCTACACAAGAGACTCTTTGCTATTTGGTTACATGGTTGCTTGAGAGAGACCATATTCATCCTACGCCTCCCGCGGATTGATAAACCTTACGTCATCCACTTGAGGGAAAATTGCTATTGTCCTACAACCCTCTGCACTTGGAGGCCCAACAACGTCTACAAGGAGAAGGTTGCGTAGTAGACATCAACGATCCTGCCGGGGAAACTTCCCTCCCGGAGGGGAAAATCGTCGCCATCATCATCACCAACACTCCTCTCATCGGAGGGGACTCGTCACCATCAACATCTTCATCAGCACCATCTCATCTCCAAACCCTAGTTCATCACTTGTAACCAATCTCCGTCTCGCGACTCCGATTGGTACTTGTAAGGTTGCTAGTAGTGTTGATTACTCTCTGTAGTTGATGCTAGTTGGATTATTTGGTGGAAGAGTTTATGTTCAGATCCTTGATGCTACTCATTACCTCTCTGGTCATGAATATGATTATGCTTTCTGAGTAGTTACTTTTGTTCCTGAGGACATGGGATAAGTCATGCTAATAGTAGACATGTGAATTTGGTATTCGTTCGGTAATTTGATATGTTGTATGTCGTTTTTCCTCTAGTGGTGTTATGTGAACGTCGACTACATAACACTTCACCATTATTTGTGCCTAGAGGAAGGCATTGGGAAGTAGTAAATAGATGATGGGTTGCTAGAGTGACAGAAGCTTAAACCCTAGTTTATGCGTTACTTCGTAAGGGGCTGATTTGGATCCACTAGTTTAATGCTATGGTTAGACTTTGTCTTAATTCTTCTTTCGTAGTTGCAGATGCTTGCGAGAGGGGTTAATCATAAGTGGGATGCTTGTCCACGTAAGGGCAGTACCCAAGCACCGGTCCACCCACATATCAAACTATCAAAGTAACGAACGCGAATCATATGAACATGATGAAAACTAGCATGACAGAAAGTCCCGTGTGTCCTCGGGAGCGTTTTTCCTTCTATAAGACTTTGTCCAGGCTTGCCCCTTGCTACAAAATGGATTGGGCCAGTTTGCTGCACCGTTGCTACTTTTGTTACTTGTTGCTTGCTACGAATCATCTCACCACACAATCACTTGTTACCGACAATTCCAGTGCTTGCAGATTTTACCTTGCTGAAAACCACTTGTCAGATCCTTCTGCTCCTCGTTGGGTTCGACACTCTTACTTATTGAAAGGACTACCATTGATCCCCTATACTTGTGGGTCATCCGCGCGCAGCTGCTCCTGCTCAGCCTGGCGGGCCACCTCGAGATCCTTCTTCTCTGTCTGGAGAAGAGCGAGCTACTGCTGGAGCTGCTCGTCCGCCTCACGCAAGGCGTCCCGCTCCGCGACGGTCGCCCAGCCGGACCTGAAGATCGGCAACCTGGCCATCAGCCGCCTGGTTCTGAGCCCGCAGCATGTTATACGCCTGCACCTGGGCGTCGTAAAGGTCCTACGAGCAAGCAAAGAAGAAGCAAAATAAGATTCGGCCCGGTTAATTCATAACCGGCCCGTTTCTTGGGGGCTACACTCAGTGGATGCGCTGGCGCGTGATACGTCTCAAACGTATTTATAATTTTTGATGGTTTCATGGTGTTATCTTGTCATCTTTGGATGTTTTATGTACCTTTTATATCTTTTTTGGGACTAAATTATTAATTCAGTACCAAGTGCCAGTTCCAGTTTTTTCTGTGTTTTTGGCTCTTTTCAGATCTGATTTTGGAACGGAGTCCAAACGGAATAAAATCCCCGAAATAAATTTTCCCGAACGGAAGAAGATGAGGGGGCTTGAGGGCCAAGCCAGGAGAGCTACAGGGGCCCCACAAGCCTTGTAGCCGCCACCAGGGGGGCGGGGGCTAGCAGGCTTGTGGCCTCCCTGGCGCCCCCTAACCTAGCTCCTTCGCCTATATATTCCCTAAAATACAGAAAAAAATCAGGGAATCCACGAAAACACTTTTCCGCCGCTGCAAGCTTCCGTTTCCACAAGATCTCATGTGGAGACCCTTCCCGGTGCCCTGCCGGAGGGGACTTTGGAGTTGGAGGGCTTCTACATCAACATCATCGCCCCTCCAATGACTCGTGAGTAGTTCACTTCAGACCTATGGGTCCGTAGTTAGTAGCTAGATGGCTTCTTCTCTCTCTTGGATCTTCAATTCAAAGTTCTCCATGATCTTCATGGAGATCTATCCGATGTAATCCTCTTTGGCGGTGTGTTTGTCGAGATCCGATGAATTGTGGATTTGTGATCAGATTATCTATGATATATATTTGAGTCTTTGCTGATTTCTTATATGCATGATTTGATATCCTTGTAATCTCTCCGAGTCTTGGGTTTTGTTTGGCCAACTAGATCTATGATTCTTGCAATGGGAGAAGTGCTTGGTTTTGGGTTCTTACCGCGTGGTGACCTTTCCCAGTGACAGTAGGGACAGCAAGGCACACATCGCGTAGTTGCCATCAAGGGTAACAAGGTGGGCTTTGTCGTAGATATGAGATTGTCCATCTACATCATGTCATCTTGCTTAAGGCGTTACTCTGTTCTTTTGGACTTAATACACTAGATGCATGCTGGATAGCGGTCGACGTGTGGAGTAATAGTAGTAGATGCAGAAAGTATCGGTCTACTTGTTTTGGACGTGATGCCTATATATATAATCATTGTCATAGATGACTTCACGACTTTGCGTGGTTCTATCAATTGCTCGACAGTAATTTGTTCACCCACAGTCTACTTGCTTTCATGAGAGAAGCCACTAGTGAACACTACGGCCCCCGGGTCTATTCACACCTATCGTTTCCACTTCGCTTTTACTTTGCTTTGTTACTTTGTTGCTTTCAGTTCTCACTTGGCAAACAATCTATAAGGGTTTGACAACCCCTTCATAGCGTTGGGAGTAAGCTTTTTGTGTTTGTGCAGGTACTTGTGATACTCCTTCACTGGATCGATACCTTGGTTCTCAAAACTGAAGGAAATACTTACCACCGCTGTGCTATATCACCCTTTCCGCTTCGAGGAAACACCAACGCAAGGCACCAAGGCCACGGGGAAATCCTTTGCATATTTGCCTAGGAAGTTCCTAAAGGCGTAGCCGTAGCAGAAGGATTCCTGGTGCCGTTGCTGAGGAGTATCAAGACAAGAACAGTCTCCCGTCAGCACGTGTTTCTGGAGCCGTTGGAAGGTCTTTTGTTGCAGTAGCAGCGCGCCCCCACTAAAAGAGCAAAGACAAGGGATAAGCTCGAAGAGATTCGACCCGACCAATGCTTGGCCGGCCCGACTCTCGGGAGGCTACACCCAGTGGGTGCGCTGGCGCGCCCCCACTGATTCAAGAGAAGAAAAAATCAAAACCAAGACGAAGACAAACGATCTCTTCCTCTCTGGGCTCAGGGAGGAAGAGGGTGCTGATGCGGGGCAAGAGGGGGGGGATGGCCTCCTCGGTACCCCCGCGCCCCATTTAAACCCCACGAAGGATCGTGGGGAGGGGATCCAGTGCGTGCGAGACCCCACTAATCCCGTTTATTATGGGCGGAGTAAATCCAACCGTTGCGGAGTAAATCCGCAGAGGATCCTCCGCACAGGGGCCGAGGGGGCATCGTGGCGGGATCCAGGGCCCAGTCCCGTCACCTGCGTAACCCATCATCACGTCAGGCCGGGCCTGGCACGTGGCGCGATTTACGTGGCCTACGACGAAGCCGAGGCGTCGTTTGGAAACCAGCCGGCTTCCGAGCCGGTGTCCTGTGCCGCAGGTGGTGGCATGAGTATTACAATCAACAACTTAAGCCAGAGAGGCCGCCCGCTCCAAAGCGGCGGTCCTCCCCAGCTTCGGGGACTACTGTCGGGGGGATAACTCCGGGGTAGGCTCAGCGAGCCTGCTCCTTTACCTTCAGCCAAGAAGGAGTAACCAGAACAATTCTACAAAGCCCAACTCCCCTGGCCGGCTGGGGGGCGAGGCGGCCAATTCTCTGGCCGGCCAGGAAGCACCTGTCGGCTAGAGGCGAGACGGCTACCTCCCCCTGGCCGCCTAGGCCAAGCCAGCCGTCTAGGGGCGAGGCGGCCGTGCCTGGGCCGGCTAGTCAAGCGACTAGCCGGCTAGGAAGCACGAGTCACATCAGACCATAGGTCATGACGAGACTCTACGGTTAAAGGTGGCTACGCGTCAGCAAAGGTACTGGATCGGGATGGCTACAACGTCGGGGGCCGCACCGCTGACGTCCCCCGGCTCTGATCCATCACCCTCCACAGTGTCGGCCCGTCAAACTCCCACTCCATTACTGCACTCGGCGTGGGAACAGTGGAGACGGTCGTACTCTTTGCCCATGACGAATCTCGCTGGACGACGCCGGACGTACCACACGTGTCCTTCGTCAACCTTACGTGAGAGCCTTATTGGCTAGCCGGTGGGTCCCACAACCAGACGAGACCTCGCAGCCGGCGGGCCCCTCCAGCGATAAGACAAGACCCCCGTGGCCCCCCTCGCTAGCCGGCGAGGCTACCAGCCGGGTCCCACTCTTGTACCTTTTATCCATATTGTAGGTCGGTGGGTTCGTCTATAACCCCCCCTGGCCCCCTCCATGCAGACGGTCGGTCAACTCAGCACACACCAACCACATAGGAGAGGCAAACGCGAGCCGTCAGCTCCTTTTTCCTCCTTCGCAATACAGCTCGAGAAGCACTTTGTAGTCTCATTCATGCATCATATACACCGGCAGGATTAGGGATCTTATCTCTACGAAGAGCCCTAAACCTGGGTACATCGTGCGTTCCATGCTTGTACCAACCTCGTTCCCAGCGTCCTCCGGTGCCACTTCGGTTCCCATCATATTTAGCCTACCCATGACTTATGTTGTGAGTAAACACCGACATTTATAATTTATAGTTTACTAAAAAATCAGAGTATTTGCAATCCAGAGGCCCAGAACCGAAACGCCCGTTAATATGCTAATATTTTCTCTTCTGCCTAAGAATTCCACGAGTGTTCGACCTCCATTATAGGAACGGTTCAACCATTGTGTGATAGGCGTGGCTAATTTAACAGTTAACCACTCAGCCCCACCGTATGTAGACCGTAGCGTAGTGTGCATTTTATTATACTTGCAAAAAGGTCAGTACATTGTAATGGAAGAAAAAATAATCATAATCTTCAACAGCCTTGACCATATTTTGCTTCGAGATACACTATCACTCACAATTTTATGAAATCATGAAAAATTTACGAAATCCACATTTTTCTAATGTCGTGTAAATATTTAAAACCACACATGTTTTTTAAATTCATTAACACTTTTAAATACTTTTGAACTTTTGAAAAATCAACAACATTTTTTGAACTCATAAACCTTTTATCCTATTTGCAAACATTGTGTTAAAATTATGAACATTTTGTAAAACAAGTTTATTGAATTGGGGAACATTTCTAGAATAGACGAACAATTTTTTGAAAATCAGTGAAACAATTTTTGAACATTTTAAAATATTTTCAAACATTATTTTAGAAATTTCAACAATATTTAAACAATTCTAGTGAGTTGGAACATTTCCATGATCGACAAACTGTTTTTGGAATTGGTGGAACAATTGTTTAATTTCTCGAACATTTTTTTGATTTAACAAACATTTTCTGGAATGCATGATGTTTTTTTAATGAATGAACATTTTATCAATGAATAAACTATTTTGTAAGTCACGAATTATTTAAAACAATTAGGATATTTTTACGTTAATGAACATTTTTCAATTCATGAAAAGTAAATTTAGTTAACATTGTTTAATACACAACCGTTTTTAGAAATCATGAACATTGTTCTATTTTGCGAACATTTGCTTTCAAAATGTTGAACATTTTTCTAAAAAGAAAATACTTTATTACAAAATCGTGAATTGTTTTCGAATCCTCAATATATTATATTTTGTAAGTTTTTGGATCTTTATTGAAGTCTCAAATTATTTCAAAACAGACTGCCCATACATAGGCCGGCCCAAACAGCCCCTGTGTCCTCTCCAGCGTGCAGAGCGCAGTATAGGAGGTCCCTATTCCATAAGCCGGCTCTGGTTAGGACTATCATATTTTTTTGTTACTTATATGCATTGTTAAGGAAATTGATAATTGGTAGCTGCTCGGTCAGCTTGGGGTAGGGATTAATTAGTGAATAGTCCTATTAACTAGATTAATCAGTAGATTAAATGGGAACGTGCATACATACTTTATTTTGTATGTATTATACCCTGCTCTCAACTCTTAGCTATGTAGTATACCAAAATATAGTACTGTTTGAGGAAAGTCATGTTCTCCTCCCGAGCTCATCAATAAATCTGAAAATAAATGAAAAACATTTAGAAAAATTCTGAGTTTTTTTGGGTGCAACAATTGATAAAAGTTCTCAGTGATAATAAAATTTCATCAAAAAATGACCTTCATAAAAGTTGTGACAAAAAAACAAAATCAATACTCCAAATTCTTATCGAAAATAACACTTTTCGAGCATCAATATTGTTACTTTTTCTACGACTTCTACAAATATTATTTTTTGACAAAATTTTGTGATCACTGAGAACTTTTGTCAATGTTTTCACCAGAAAATAATCATTTTTTGAATATTTTTCGCTGGCACTGTTCACCTAAAGCCAGAAATATGAAGCTGGTTTTGTGTCTATTTGAACAGCTATCGAGACTCAAGAATACATTTTTTTAAAGTGAATTGCTCTGTTTTGGAAATGTCAAAGAAGAACAAGATGCTTACAAGCAACTATTCGGGTGTGAGATGGGCCCTCTTCCGTTCAGCTACTTGGGTATCCCTATTCATCACCGGAGATTAACCAATAAGGAATGGAAATGCATAGAAGATAGATTTGAGAAGCGGCTAAGCTGTTGGAAAGGAAAACTTATGTCTTATGGGGGTTGGCTAGTGCTTATAAATTCAGTGTTGACAAGCCTACCGATGTTTCTATTATCGTTCTTTGAAATATCGGTGGGAGTGCGGAAAAGGCTTGATTTGTATTGATCACGATTCTTTTGGTAAAGTGATGATAGTAAGACAAAATATAGGCTAGCTAAATGGGACATGATATGCAGGCCCAAAGACTATGGTGGGTTGGGAACTGAAAATTTACAAATTAAGAACAAATGTCTACTGAGAAAATGGCTTTTTAAACTATCGGTGGAGATGGAAGGTACATGGGCACAAATTTTGCGAAACAAGTACCTACAATCGAAAACCTTGGCTCAAGTTACTGTGAAACCTTCAGACTCACCATTCTGGGAAGGCTTAATGAAGGCAAAGGAAGCCTTTTTCCATAAGGTCAAGTTTCACATTGGGAATGGTAATACAACCAGGTTTTGGGAAGACACGTGGTTATGAGAGACACCCCTAGCTACATATTACCCGATCTTGTATAACACTGTGCAACGCAAGGAGGCGTACGTTGCTACAATTCTACAATCTATCCCTCTTAACATTCAATTTAGGAGATCTTTGGTAGGAGAATGATGGAGGGCGTGGCTCCATTTGGTTCGCAGGTTGATGGATATTCAACTATCGGACCAACCAGATACAATTCATTGGAAGTTAACTACAAGCGGTAGTTTCACAGTGAAATCAATGTATACGGACCTTATTAATGCCGGAATTTTACCTACCTCTCCACATATTTGAAAAATAAAGGTACCACTCAAGATCAAGATCTTTATGTGGTTTGTGCACAAGGGTGTGATACTCACTAAAGATAACTTGATTAAACGAAGATGCGTGGGTAACTCTAGATGCTGCTTCTGCGATCACAATGAGACTATTAAACACCTCTTTCTTGAATGCCCCCTAGCTAGGCTTCTATGGCGGACTATTCATATAGCTTTCAACATTAGCCCTGGAACAAGTATGAACACGTTATTTGGGACGTGGCTAAATGAAGTGGACATTACCATCGCTAGACACATTCGAATAGAAAAATGTGCCATGGTTTGGGCTATATGGAATTGCAGGAATGATATAATTTTTAACAAGAAAAACTTCACCAACATTTTGCAGGTCATCTACGGAGCTACGGCGTGGATCTGTACGTGGTCCTTACTCACACCTACGAAGTTCAGGGAGCTTTTGGATACTAGGTGCACCCGGTGGGAGACGGCAGCATGCGTTATCTTCAATCGATTTGAATGGCGAAACATTAATAGGCTAGGTGTTTAGTCATCGTAGCCTATCTTCATCTTGCCGGATGTGGCATGTTATCTTTGTTTTTATTCCGAGCTCTTTCGAGTTCTTGATGGACATTACACATGTTTGGAACCTTGAACTTTAATAAAATGGATGCATGCATCACCATTATGCAGAGGCCGGGGCAGTCCTCGTTTAAAAAAAAAAGAGAGAAAAAAAAAGAGAAGGACGATGAATCATTGCTCTTGAGTTTTACCACGTGAAATGACAAAAAGAAAAGAGGACGTGGGTCCGAGATGCATTGGCATGGACTCAGACATCCGTTGCGACCCACGTACAGGGCCTGGTCTGGTTTCCTTTTGGGCGTGAAAGGATGGAAAGGCAGACGCAGAGTGACGGGCGTCGTCTCCGGTGCTTTGTCGGAACTCCCTTCAATTATTGGGCGTATATTGGGGGCGGCTGGGCTGGTTCGAACGTTCACTATAGCGCGTAGTGTCAAAAGGGCAGAGGCTGGCCTCCCTCGTGCTGTGCTCACTGCTCAGTACTTGGCCAGAGCCAACCAGGGTGTGAGGAGGAAGAAGCGCGGATAGGAGGTGGCCGCATGCGCCTAGGTAGATGAAGGAGGACCCGAACTGAGGGTATGTGTGGCTAAATGCCGCCTGCGTCTGCCTGCCTCTGAACTCTGATAGTTCCATCTTGATTGTCGTTTCCTTTCTACGTAGTTTTGAAGGCAGCCTTCCGCTCCGTGGATTCCTCTTTCGGTCTTTCCTGTGTTTGGGCTAGAAACCCCTACCATCCGCGTGGCCGGCAGCACGGATCGGCACCAAAGTTGATCTCTAAGGTAATGCTAACTGCTGCCCATATCCCTCGGTGTTCTTTCTTTTCATTTCTGTTTATTTAGTGAGTTCATTCTCGTCAAGAACGCACATGATGGGTTTCTACTATGCTTCACCCCTGCTCTCCCATCAGCTAGACTGCTAGAATATACGTATCAGGTATCCTGGTGTGGATATATCTCAGGAAGCATAACTTAGGGCGTTTCTAATTTATTAATCCCCTCTAACCAATCGGTTAAACGAATAAAAATTCAGACACCTAGCCTATCTGCAGTCAGTGTTTAGTGGAGAACAAATTATCCCGAGCCGCATCCCGCCTCCATATTATTACTTCACCGCTCGGCGGCTAAGTAAAAAAATTCCTCTCATCTCCTACCTCCCCGCCCCGCTCTCATGCCGCATCTATACCCATCCCGCCCCGCTCTCATGCCGCATTTATACCCATCCCGCCCCTTCCACCCCCCGTCGGCCATCGACCGTCGTCACGGACGCTCCGTAGGCTCCACCACGGTCCTTGACCACTTGGATTTGTGCCTCCTCGTCCTGTCATCGGCGGTGGATTTGCAGTTGCTACCGCCGCCTTCGGATTTGGCGCTTCCGGCTGCCGACGACTACGTCTTGTCATGGATTTGCCGGAAACCGGACCACACGGCCCCGACAATGCCTCTGTGCTGTATGCAGGTCATTCGAATCTCTCCAATCGACAGTTCGCTGACAAAGATACGCTCGACTGTCGCTCGGGCTCAACGCTGGCCCAACGGCTTGCCGGCTCACCGTTGACAGTCATAAAGTGCAACGACTGCCCGCGGCAGGTCATGCACCGAGTTTCTACCATGCCCGAACATCTCGTATGGCTATTCTTCAAGTACAAAAATGATGGGGTATGTGCTTATTTAGAGGATTTTTTCACTGTTTTGATCCTTAAGGCGTAAGTTTATCACATAACGAACTCGGCTCGAAAGTATTTCACGTTTTGACCCTTTTGGAAACGCCATAGTCCGTGGCGTTGCAGGCCTTAGGCCAAACGCCAGTCTACTGGACGTTGCAGTCCTTAGCAGAAACGCCAAGGGGGCTGGCGTTGCAGACCAAAGCAGAAACTCCAAGAGGGTTGGCGTTGCAGACCAAGCAGCATGCCGTGGGCTGGCTGGATGTCGTCGTTGCGTTCCATAGTGGGTCTGCAACGCCAGGACTTTTGGCGTTTCACAATCGGCCTGCAACGCCACATTAGACTGGCATTGCAAGAAAGAAAAAACGCCACGGTAGACAGGCGTGTCACTGTAGGGCAGCAACGCCAGCACTGTTGGCGTTTCACAGTGGGTCTGCAACGTCAGGGTAGACTGGCGTTGCAGAAAATAAAAAACGCCACGGTAGACAGGCGTATCACTGTAGGGCAGCAACGCCACGGTAGACTGGCGTCTCTATGTGCGTCTGCAACGCCACGGGCTCTGGCGTTTCAAAAAAGGTCAGATCGTGAAATAGTTTCAGTCAGAGTTCATTCCGTGAAATACTTTCATCCCAGGGATCAAAATCGTGAAAAAATCCTATTTAGATTCGGTTGTTCATCGAATTTGGTGCAATTTCGGTAGTTCATTCTTTGCTCAAATTTGTGTGCAAGATGAATCCAAGTTTTGGTATTAGAAAGAAAAAGACATTGATCTATTGATAGCACAAAATTTGATGAATACTCGTGCACTCATTGTTAGAACAGAGGCTAGAGATGAGACTAGTTATGAAGCAACATCTACTTCTTTGAAATCAAAGAAAAAAGAAGGTGTGTAAGCTTGAGAAGCCGCAGATCAACCACGAAGACATAGAGAAGATATTAATCCAACTTGTGACAGTAGTTATGAAAGTTGGATATGTTTTAAAGTGTCTAATTATGATTTTTTTTTATTATGTCCGGCGATCGTAGTAAAGAATTGGCGAATTGTGTACTCATATATATTAAAATGTCGTTGAATGAAATAATTAAGCAAATAAATGGTCTTTGGTGGTCGAAAATGAAATGCAAATGAAAAAAAAGTACTCCGTTATATATAGGGGGTCGGCTAGGTACATGCAAATCTTAGTGAAGTAAAAATACTCCACTAATGTTTTACTACTCCTGATACTCCTCTATGTTAGGGGATCGGTTTGTGTTTTGTTGAGTTTGCCAATTACAAAATAGCTGGCAAACCCAAGGATGCCAATATTAGTTTTATTTTTCTTTATCGTAATGTTAATTTTACACTCTCTACTTGAACACATATGCAGGGATATGAATACAACCGGCTGGGCTACGACAGTATGCAGAAACTGCATCACGCTGTGGATCAACGAACATCTGAATCCAAGGAATACAGTCGAGCATGTGGAACTTTTGGTGATTGTCGCGGCCGTGTTTATGGTTGTTCTTGCCATTCTGTCGCCCAGGCGGCGTCAATCTCAGAGCACCATTATCAGATATGCAGTTGAATGGGCCTTTCTTCTGTTCTTCCCACTTATCTCCTACACAATGGGACTGATGAAGGGACAAATAATCAAGCACGAGTTGTACCCGGTGTGGGCCTTGTTTCTAGCGATGCTTTTTGGAGGCACCAACGAAATGTCAGCCCAGAAGCTCAACGAACACCAGCGGTTCAAGAAGCTCTATTTGGACTACCTCGTGTTGATGTTCTACCTTGGCGCAGTTTTATTAATCTTTGTCACCACAGGTGTAGAGCTCCCAGCCTGGACTCATTACGTACTCCTGGCCTTGAATATTCTTCTGCCGTGTAAAAGTCTTGAACGGTGGTATGCCATAGACTTGGCACGCAAACCATCGTCAAAGAATGGCATCAAGAGGCTTGTCCACTACATGAAGCATGAGCACCAACTCAGCACCTCCTACTGCCCCCGTACCATGCAGGGATACAAGTACATGGTTCTCATCCACAAGGGGAGAACCGATTTGGGAGAAAGAGCAGTGACATTGGAAAAAATATGGTGTAGCAACATTGGTGTCTTGTCATCCGACAGTCCTCATGTCTGTCATCTCAAGGATGTATGCCTCTCATTCTCATTGTTCCATCTTGCAGTGCGGCGATACTTTGGCTACACTTGCTCAGAATCTAAGCTTGACAAGACTCGTGATCTTGTTCTTGATGGGTTGTTGCGAACGGAACAAGGCTATGAAAGAGCATTCCAAGTGATTGAAGCAGAGCTAGCTTTCCTCTACGACTTCTTCTTCACCAAGTATGCTTCCATTATGTATGACTACGAGATATGGTATTGCGCTCTTTCAGTCATGCTCACATTTCTCGGTATAGCGGCAGGCGGATGGTCTCTTAGTGTTTTGAACATGCACGGTTCTATGTTGGACAGTCTTTTGGTAAAGACCACCCCAAGAGACATCCTGGTCACCAAGATAGTGTTGGTTGCACTATTAATATTTCACTGCCTACAGATATGGTCTTACTGTGTTTCTGATTGGGCAAAAGTATCATTAGTCTGCAAGTATGCAACACATCCCTCATTGCAAGGGAATGAGCATGTTGAGAAGATTCTTTTGTTTCTAGGAAGTCCTCACAGTCACAGATGGCCTTGGTATTGGCGCAACAACAGCTATTGGCGCAACAACCTTGGTCAGTACTCCGTCCTTGATTCCTTCAGTTCCATCTACTGGGATCGGTTGAAGCCTCGTCTTCCAGGTGCAAAAGCAGGCAAGCCCGTAGAGTTGTCAATGGAGGTTAAGAGGGCAGTCGCACAGACTATCAAGAACTCAGCAAATGGCCATCTATCAAATGGAAACACCGCGCTAATGAGACATGGTATGAGTAATGAACTATGCTGGGCATGTCAGATCGACGATGAATTTACAGTCACTCACAGCATACTGGTATGGCACATTGCAACTAGCTTCTCCGAGATCTCTGAAACAATCATACGCCCAGATGAAAAGGATGTGTACCCGAACAAAAACGTCGCCACAATCTTGTCCAAGTATTGCACCTACTTGGTCGCTTTTGAGCCAAAATTGCTTCCAGGCAGTGCAGTGGAGACAGAGTGTACACTCGATGAGCTGGAGGAAGACGCAAAAGCAACGCTACAAGGTCTCATTTCGCCAAGGGAGAAATATGGAAAGCTTGGGAATGTGCCCAATGTAGTTGATGCAGTTCCAGGAGAGACAACCTCGGCACAACTCTTGAGCAAGGGTGTCAAGCTAGGGAAGGCGTTAGAGATCATGGAGAACCAGGCGGCCCGGTGGGATCTACTGGCGGATTTCTGGGAGGAGATGCTGGTGTACATTGCCCCGTCTGATAATGTAGCTGCTCACATAGAACTTCTTGCTGAAGGTGGCGAGTTCTTGACACACATCTGGGCGTTGCTCATGCACGCCGGCATCCTGGAGCGGCCTGCTGCAGCAGCTACCGCAGTACCCTAGATGGAGAAGAGCAAAATGAAGGTCTATAGGCCATCGAGGAGCTACTCTCGGAGTCTCGGTCCATGTAGCATATCCTCTACAATTTGTGAAATTCAAGTCGTTGTGTTATGACTTGTCATGACTTTGTGCTTGTTGCTTTGCTGTAAGATTGTGATGCTGTGTTGTAGTACTTCCTTTCTGAAACTCTATTGTCTATAGTAATCTGTTGTACTCTGGTACTTACAGTACCATAAAATGGTTTGATTGTGCATGTACGTGTGTGCAAGTGAAAAAACTACTAGCCATCGAATCTGTGTGCCCACTCACTGTTATTGGTGAGCTTGTGGGAAATTTTATCGCTGACGAAGTACAGGCGTGCTGCTAAATATTTCCTGTCCGAGTGTTCTGTTGCTCTGTTCAGGCTTCAGGGGTCCATGCGGGTGAGGAAGTAAATCCTTGCGCTGGCCACGATAAGAATACTCAGACAGTTGTTGCATTGTACGATAGAGATGTGTATTGTCTCTCCACGCTCTTATAGCTGGCCTGAGGCCTAAACAAGCGCTAATGTTTATCTGTATATATATTATCTCGGTGATGTTCTTACAAGAAAGAATCCTTGCGGAGATGAATTAAGACAGAATGCAACTTCATTACGAGGGTTAGCCACTTAGCATACCATTTCGTTTTGAAGCTTTCTTGGTGATGTTAGCATGGAAGTGTTTCTGCTCCTGCCAAAAGTCTACTATTCCTCTTGGGAATAAATTATGAGAGCTAGCATACCGTTTACTTTTGACGCTTTCTTGGTGATCATGGAAGTATTTTTGCCAAAAGTCTACTATTCCTCTTGGGAACAAATTATGTGGGTTAGATATCTTCAGCGCGAGGTCTTGTGCCCTGCTGGTAGTTTGTTAACGCGGCCCTGCATCTTATCGATTGTATGTCTATACAGATCATTATAATGATTGGGCGTGCTGCTGGGTGCAACCTCGAACTACCGTGGTGGTCAACTCGTTGCCAATTCTGTCAGAGGTGTCATGCAATCAACCAGTTGGCATGTTGGGCATGTTCTTATCTCAAAAAAGCGTTTGATGGTTTCTGTGAGATCGAGCTAGGGGCAAGACGGTCAGACAGAGACAGAGATTGGGCATAATCACGAGGGTATAGGAAGAAGCAGGAAGCGTATGGCGTGCTGAATGGAGAAGGCTTGGACTTCGAAATCACCCCTCTAAACCTCTGCACCAGCACCCGATCGACTTTCAGTGCTCAATGTACGCACGCACTTTCGTTCAGTAGTTTCGGAGTTTCTTTAATTCTTTCTCTCTTTTTTTGCGATTTTTCTTTTAATTCTTCGTCATGACTGGAAATCAATTGTGTCTCATCTCGCCTAATTTTGCTCGCTCTGTGGTTTCCTTCTTGCAGAATTTTGGCACAGCCTAGCCAGCTACCCGCTCTCCAGGACCGAGACCAAGCTTTCTAGGTAATATCACTGCTGCTCATTCATCAGTGATCTGTTCTTAATTTCTCTTCATTTACTGAGCTCTTGCACCTCACTGTCCAGACATCTAGAATGGTGATTTATTAGGATGATTTCCAGTGCATTTGCGTGGCCAGACTTTCAATGTATGTGTCACAAGAGATGTTTATACTATTCCACTAGACAACTTCTACGACTATTTTCTTCAACGTAAACGTGATTTTACGAAATTATGATGATTATACTATATAAAATCTGTGATTAATAGAAAAATAGCAATTCTAGTTAACCAACCTATCTTAATTACCTAGAGCCAATTTTAGAAGAGTTTGACATTCTTCTCTTGCTATTTATACTTTGGATGGGTGATTAGCTGTCGAAGGATGAACTTCAATTTACTAGAGCCATTTAGAGATTGATCCCTTATAACCGGTTAGAGGAATAAAAATTTGTTTTGTTTTTACTCTTCTAACCGGCACCTAGCCGATCCTTATCCACCCTAAGGGAGTGCAAGTATTACTCTGACCTCAAACTTTTCATATTTACTCCATCGCTTGGATGCTGAGTAAAAGTTGTGCCTCTCCTCCACTGCCTCCCCTTTCACTCCCGCGCCGCATCTGCGCCAGTGTAGCCCCTTCCAACCCCCACCGGCATCCGCCCGCCGTCGCAGAGTCTCTGTAGGCTCCGCTACTGTCCTCGGCCACTTGTATTTCTTCCTTCTTATTTCATCACCGGTGCATACCCGGTGGATTTGCGGCTATCGCTGTCGCCGTTGGATTTGGCGCCGCCGCTTTGCTATGGATTGATCGGGAACCGGATCACACAGCCCCAGCAATGCCTTCGCGCCACATACAACTATCGGTTCCTCCTCTAGCAACTCAAATATCCACCGTCGACAGTTCGACGGCAAAGGCACGTCGGGGCTTGGCGTTGTTCCAACGGCTCGTCGGCTCATTGTTGCCGATCATAAAATGCGGCGATCGTTGCATGTGGTGCATCGAGTTTCTACCACATCGGAATATTCAGGATGGGTGTTCTTCTGTTGGCTTTTAAACCCAAGATCAAATCACCGAAGAGCTGTGTACACGCACGTACAAAGCTAGCAAGCAGGCACACTGCTGGACGGATTCCCGTTGCATAGTGCCTGCGCTAGTCTAGCCGGGGACGTACGCTACGCACAAGCGCCGCTTTGTAACTTGTGATTGACTCTCTTGGTGAAGCGTGGAAACTGATTTTGTGGTGCGCTTTTCAGATTTTACTGTATGTATATAAAGGGATATAGGGACTTGCCGCGTCCAACACGCTGCTGGATTCGGCAACCAACTCGACGCAACCCGACTGTACACGCATGAGTACGGTTTATTTAACGTGATCTTCTTTCCTAAACAGCAGCTAAGTAAACTTAGTAATAAACTATATATCTAGGACTTTATACTTACGTAGACTACAACTAGGTTAATTACTACATTCACCTCCTTAACCTGGTTGTTTTGTCTTCATTTCTTGCACTTCGATTTTCTTCCTCATCTCGATGAACTTCTGTCAATTGAGGGACTTGGTGAAAATATCGGCAAGCTGGTCCTTTGTATTGACGTGCCGAACCTCGATCATCCCTTCGTCAATGCACTCCCGAATGTGGTGGAACCGGGTATCTATGTGCTTGCTGCTTTTGGATGAACCGGATTTTTGCACAATGAGATTGCAGCTTGGTTGTCGATCTTCAGTGACACCTTCACCACCTCCCACTTCGCAATAATAGATAGGAGTCTTCTCTGCCACGCTGCTTGACAAGCCGCCGTGCTTGCCGCTATGTATTCTGCCTCGCATGAAGGCAGTGCCACCACCTTTTGCATCTGAAAATTCCAGCTAATCGGATTCGTACCAAGGTAGACAACAATGCCCGTTGTGCTCTTTCGGTCATCAACATCACCTGCCATGTCGCTATCTGAATATCCACGAAGGACCAATCCTTCCTTTCCCTTTCTGTACGTGCAACCAAGATTAATTGTGCCTTTCACATATCGTAGGATTTGATTGACCGTGTTCATGTGTTCGGTTGTCGGATTCTCCATGAAACGACTCACAATCCCGACAAAGTAAGCCAAGTCAGGTCGGGCATGCACCAAGTATCTTAGGCTGCCCTCAACGCTTTGATACATTGTGGTGTCCACCGGTGGATTTAAGCTAAGCTTGCTTAACTTGTGACGTTGGTCCATTGTGTTGGGGAACGTTGCATGGGAAACAAAAAAATTCCTACGTACACGAAGACCTATCATGGCGATGATCATCTACAAGAGGGAGATCAAATCCATATACCCTTGTAGATCGCTAAGCGGAAGCGTTAATAAATGCGGTTGATGTAGGGGTACGTCTTCACGATCCGTCCCACGATCCGTCCCACAAACCGTCTCGTGATCCGTCCTGATCAAGTTCCAAACGAACGGCACCTCCTCGTTCCGCACACGTACAGCTCTATGACGATCTCCGCCTTCTTGATCCAGCAAGAGTGACGCGGAAGTAGATGAGTTCTCCGACAGCGTGACGGCGCGCCGGTGATGGTGATGATCTATTCCTGTAGGGCTCCGTCGGAGCTCTGCAGAAATCCGATCTAGAGGAAGAACTACGAAGTAGAGGTTTAGGGTTGCACATGGCAAAGTTGTGTATCAAAAACCCTAAAACCTCTAGTATATATAGGAGGAGGGGAGGGGCTAGCCTTGAGGCTCAAGGGAGCCCCAAGGGCGTCGGCCGAAGGGAGGAGAAGGGACTCTTACTCCAATTCGGTTTGGAAGGAGGAGTCCCTTCCTTCCTTCCCACCTCCTCTTTTTTTCCTTTCTCCTTTGATTGTTTCCCTTGGCCGAAATAGTCCTATTGGGCTGGCCTCACCAGCCCACCAAGGGCTGGTGCGCCACCCATGGGCCTATTAGGTTCTCTCCCGGGTGGGTGGCCCCTCCCGGTAAAAACCTAGAACCCATTCGTCACTCCCGGTACACCCCCGGTAATGCTCGAAATCTTTCCGGAAGCCAAATGAAACAATCATGTATATCAATCTTCATTTCCGGACCATTTCAGAAATCCTCGTGACGTCTGTGATCTCATCCGGGACTCCAAACAAAACTTCGGTCACCAACACATATAACTCAACTATATCGAAATGTCACCGAACCTTAAGTGTGCAGACCCTGCGGGTTCGAGAACTATGCAGACATGACCTGAGACACTCTCCGGTCAATAACCAACAGCGGGACCTGGATGTCCATATTGGCTCCTAAATATTCTACGAAGATCTCTATCGGTTGAACCTCTATGTCAAGGATTCATATAATCCCGTATACCATTCCCTTTGTCCTTCGGTATGTTACTTGCCCGAGATTTGATCGTTGGTATCCCTATACCTATTTCAATCTCGTTACCGGCAATTCTCTTTACTCGTTCCGTAATACAAGATCCCGTGACTAACACTTTAGTCACGTTGCTTGCAAGGCTTATATGTGATGTTGTATTACCGAGTGGGCCCTGAGATACCTCTCCGTCACACGGAGTGACAAATCCCAGTCTTGATCCATGCCAACCCAACAGACACCTTTGGAGATACATGTAGAGCACCTTTATAGTCACCTAGTTACATTGCGATGTTTGATAACCCACAAGGTATTCCTCCGGTGTCAGGGAGTGTCATGATCTCATGGTCATAGGAACAGATACATTGACATGCGGAAAACAATAACAATAAACTGACACGATCATATGCTACGTTTATAGTTTGGATCTTGTCCATCACATCATTCTCCTAATGATGTGATCCCCTTATCAAGTGACAACACTTGTCTATGGTTAGGAAACCTTAACCATCTTTGATCAACAAGCTAGTCAACTAGAGGCTTACTAGGGACAATGTTTTGTCTATGTATCCACACATGTATTTGTGTTTCCAATCAATACAATTATAGCATGGATAATAAACGATTATCATAAACAAAGAAATATAATAATAACTAATTTGATATTGCCTCTAGGGCATATTTCCAACAGTCTCTCACTTGCACTAGAGTCAATAATCTAGTTCACATTACTATGTGATTTTAACAAATCCAACACCCATACAATTCTGGGGTTTGATCACGTCTTGCTTGTGAGAGAGGTTTTAGTCAACGAGTCTGAACCTTTCAGATCTGTGTGTGCTTTACAAATCTCTATGTTATCCTATAGATGCTGCTACTACATGCCATTTGGAACTATTCCAAATGACCGCTCCACTATACGAATCCGCTTTACTCCTTAGATTTACTCAGATTAGTATCAAAGCTTGCATCGACGTAACCCTTTGTTGGGGAACATCGCATGGGAAACAAAAAATTTCCTACGCGCACGAAGACCTATCATGGTGATGTCCATCTACGAGAGGGGATGAGTGATCTACGTACCCTTGTAGATCGTACAGCAGAAGCGTTAGTGAACGCGGTTGATGTAGTGGAACGTCCTCACGTCCCTCGATCCGCCCCGCGAACAATCCCGCGACCAGTCCCACGATCTAGTACCGAACGGACGGCACCTCCGCGTTAAGCACACGTACAGCTCGACGATGATCTCGGCCTTCTTGATCCAGCAAGAGAGACGGAGAGGTAGAAGAGTTCTCCGGCAGCGTGACGGCGCTCCGGAGGTTGGTGATGACCTTGTCTCAGCAGGGCTCCGCCCGAGCTCCGCAGAAACGCGATCTAGAGGAAAAACCGTGGAGGTATGTGGTCGGGCTGCCGTGGAAAAGTCGTCTCAAATCAGCCCTAAAACCTCCGTATATATAGGTGGGAGGGAGGGGAGGAGGCAGCCTCAAAACCTAAAGGTTTGGCCGAAATTGGAGGTGGAGGAGTCCTACTCCAATCCTACTTGGAGTAGGATTCCACCTTCCCACTTGGAAACTCTTTCCACCTTGTGTTTTTTCCTTCTCAAACCTTATGGGCCTTAGTGGGAACTTATTCCAGCCCACTAGGGGCTGG
Organism: Hordeum vulgare subsp. vulgare; assembly: GCF_904849725.1. Taxonomy (NCBI): domain Eukaryota; kingdom Viridiplantae; phylum Streptophyta; class Magnoliopsida; order Poales; family Poaceae; genus Hordeum; species Hordeum vulgare. Next base: position 583,712,519 of record NC_058520.1, on the reverse strand, counting down.
TTTATCTCTTCCCATAGCCCATGAGACCCCTTGGGGCGTGACACCCCTCCCGATGGTCCCCGGCACCCCTCCCGGCACTCCCGGTACACTACCGATGAGCCCGAAACTTTTCCGGTAATGCACGAAAACCTTCCGGTAACCAAATGAGGTCATCCTATATATCAATCTTCGTTTCCGGACCATTCCAGAACCCTCGTGACTTCCGTGATCTCATCCGGGACTCCGAACAACATTCGGTAACCAACCATATAACTCAAATACGCATAAAACAACGTCGAACCTTAAGTGTGCAGACCCTGCGGGTTCGAGAACTATGTAGACATGACCCGAGAGACTCCTCGGTCAATATCCAATAGCGGGACCTGGATGCCCATATTGGATCCTACATATTCTACGAAGATCTTATCGTTTGAACCTCAGTGCCAAGGATTCATATAATCCCGTATGTCATTCCCTTTGTCCTTCGGTATGTTACTTGCCCGAGATTCGATCGTTAGTATCCGCATACCTATTTCAATCTCGTTTACCGGCAAGTCTCTTTACTCGTTTCGTAATACAAGATCCCGCAACTTACATTAAGTTACATTGCTTGCAAGGCTTGTGTGTGATATTGTATTACCGAGTGGGCCCCGAGATACCTCTCCGTCACACGGAGTGACAAATCCCAGTATCGATCTATACTAACTCAATGAACACCTTCGGAGATACCTGTAGAGCATCTTTATAGTCACCCAGTTACGTTGCGACGTTTGATACACACAAAGCATTCCTCCGGTGTCCGTGAGTTATATGATCTCATGGTCATAGGAACAAATACTTGACACGCAGAAAACAGTAGCAACAAAATGACACGATCAACATGCTACGTCTATTAGTTTGGGTCTAGTCCATCACATGATTCTCCTAATGATGTGATCCCGTTATCAAGTGACAACACTTGCCTATGGCCAGGAAACCTTGACCATCTTTGATCAACGAGCTAGTCAACTAGAGGCTTACTAGGGACAGTGTTTTGTCTATGTATCCACACAAGTACCGTGTTTCCAATCAATACAATTATAGCATGGATAATAAACGATTATCATGAACTAAGAAATATAATAATAACTAATTTATTATTGCCTCTAGGGCATATTTCCAACAGTCTCCCACTTGCACTAGAGTCAATAATCTAGTTCACATCACCATGTGATTCCAACGAATCCAACACCCATAAAGTTATGGGGTCTGATCACGTCTTGCTCGTGAGAGAGGTTTTAGTCAACGGTTCTGAAACTTTCAGATTCGTGCGTTCTTTACAAATCTTTATGTCATCTTATAGATGTTGCTACTACGTGCTATTCGAAAATGCTCCAAATATCTACTCTACTATACGAATCCGTTTCACTACTCATAGTTATCCGGATTAGTGTCAAAGCTTGCATTGACGTAACCCTTTACGACAAACTCTTTAACCACCTCCATAATCGAGAAAAATTCCTTAGTCCATTAGTTACTAAGTATAAACTTCGACCACTGCTAGTGATTCAATCATGGATCACTCTCTGTACCTCTCAACATACTTTGAGTCAAGGCACTCTTCAGGTGCGGTACACAGCATGGCATACTTTAGATTCTACGGCTAAGGCATAGAAGACGACCTTCGTCTATTCTCTTTATTCTGCCGTGGTCGGGTTTTGAGTCTTACTCAAATTCACACCTCACAACGCAACCAAGAACTCCTTCTTTGCTGGTCTATTTTGAACTCTTTCAAAAACTTGTCAAGGCATGCATCTTGTTGAAACTTCTATTAAGCGCTTTCGATCTATCTCCATAGATCTTTGATGCTCAACGTTCAAGTAGCGTAATCCAGGTACTCCTTTGAAAACTTCTTTCAAACAACCTTGTATGCTTTACAGAAATTCTACATTACTTCTGATCCACAATATGTCAACCACATATACCTATCAGAAATTCGATAGTGCTCCCACTCACTTCTTTGGAAATAAAAGTTTCTCATAAAACTTGTACAAACCCAAAATCTTTGATCATCTCATCAAAGTGTATATTCCAACTCCGAGATGCTTGCACCAGTCCATTGAAGGATCACTGGAGCTTGCATACTTGCTAGTATCTTTAGGATCGACAAAACCTTCTGGTTGTATCACATACAATGTTTGCTCAAGGAAACCGTCGAGAAAACAATGTTTTGACATCCTACGTGCAATATTTCATAAATAATGCATCAACAACTAACATAATTCTAACAGACTTTCAGCATCGCTACGAGTGAGAAAGTCTCATCATAGTCAACTGTTTGATCTTATCGAAAACATCTTTGCGACAAGTCGAGCTTTTCTTAATAGTGACTTATCACCATCATCGTCTGTCTTCTTTTAAAGATCCATTTTTACTCAATAGTCCTATGACCATCAAGTAGTTCTACCAAAGTCTACACTTTGTTTTCACACATGGATCCTCTCTCGGATTTCATGGCTTCCAGCCATTTGTCGGAATCTGGGCCCACCATCGCTTTCTCCATAACTCGTAGGTTCACTGTTGCTCAACAACATGACCTCCAAGACAGGGTTACCGTACTACTCTGCAGCAGTACGCGACCTTGTCGACCTACGAGGTTTGTAGTAACTTGATTCGAAGCTCAATGATCATCATCATCATCTTCCACTTCAATTGGTGTAGGCGCCACATGAACAACTTCCTGCGCCCTGCTACACACTGGTTGAAGTGATGGTTCAATAACCTCATGAAGTTCTACTACCCTCCCACTCAATTCTTTCGAGAGAAACCTTTCCTCGAGAAAGGATCCGTTTCTAGAAACAAACACTTTGCTTTCGGATCTGAGATAGGAGATGTACCCAACTGTTTTGGATATCCTATGAAGATGCATTTATCCACTTTGGGTTCGAGCTTATCAGACTGAAACTTTTTCACATAAGTGTCGAAACCCCAAACTTTCAAGAAACGACAGTTTAGATTTCTCTAAACCTCAGTCTATACTGTGTCATCTCAACGGAAATACACGGTGCCCTATTTAAAGTGAGTGCGGTTGTCTCTAATGCATAACCCATAAACGATAGTGGTAATTCGATAAGAGACATCATAGTATGCACCATACCAAATAGTGCGTGGCTATGACGTTCAGACACATCATCACACTATGATGTTCCAGGTGGCATGAACTGCGAAACAATTTCCACATTGTCTTAACTGTGTACCAAAACTCGTAACTCAGATATTCATTTCCATGATCATATCGTAGACAGTTTATCCTCTTGTTACGACGAACTTCACTCTGAAACGGAATTGAGCTTTTCAACATTTTAGACTTGTGATTCATTAAGTAAATACTCATGTATCTACTCAAATCGTCAGTGAAGTAAGAACATAATGATATCCACTACGTGCCTCAGCACCCATTGGACTGCATACATCAAAATGTATCACTTCCAACAAGTTACTATCTTATTTCATCTCAATGAGAACAAGGCCTTGCTCATGTGGTATGATTCGCATGTCACTAGTGATTCGAAATCAGGTGAGTACAAAGATCCATCAGCATGGAGCCTCTTCATGCAATTTATACTAACATGACTCAAGCGGCAGTGCCACAAGTAAGTGGTACTATCATCATCAACTCGTATCTTTTGGCACCAATATCATGAACATGTGTAACACTACGATCGAGATTCAATAAACCATTGAAGGTGATTATTCAAGAAAATAGAGTACCCATTATTCTCTTTAAATGAATAATCGTATTGCAATAAACACGATCTAATCATGTTCATGCTTAACGCAAGCACAAAATAACAATTATTTAGGTTTAACACCAATCCCGATGGTAGAGGGAGCGTGCGACGTTTGATCATATCAATCTTGGAAACACTTCCAACACGTATCGTCACCTCGCCTTTAGCTAGTCTCCGTTTATGCCGTAGCTTTCATTTCGCGTCACTAATCACTTAGCAACCGAACCGGTATCCAATACCCTCGTGCTACTAGGAGTACTAGTAAAGTACACATCAACATCATGTATATCAAATACACTTCTTTCGACTTTTGCCAGCCTTCTTATCTACCAAGTATCTTGAGTTGCTCCGCCTCAGTGATTGTTCCCCTCATTACAGAAGCACTTAGTCTCGGGTTTGGGTTTAATCTTGGGTCTCTTCATTAGTGCAGCAACTGTTTTGTCGTTTCACGAAGTATCCCATCTAGCCCTTGCCTTTCTTGAAACTTAGTGGTTTTACAAACCATCAACTATTGATGCTCCTTCTTGATTTCTACTTTCGCAGTGTCAAACATCGCGAATCGCTCAAGGATCATTGTATGTATCCTTGATATGTTATAGTTCATCACGAAGCTCTCACAGCTTGGTGGCAGTGACTTTGGAGAACTATCACTATCTCATCTGGAAGATTAACTCCCACTTGATTCAAGCGATTGTCGTACTCAGACAATCTGAGCACATGCTCAACGATTGAGCCTTTTCTCCTGTGCTTTGTGGACAAAGAATCTTGTCGGACGTCTCGTACCTCTTAACAAGGGCACAAGCATGAAATCACAATTTCATCTCTTTAGAACATCACTTATGTTCCGTGACGTTTTACAACGTTTTCGGCGCCTTGCTTCTAAGCCATTAAGTATTTTGTACTGAACTATCGTGTAGTCATCAGAAACGTGTATGTCGGATGTGCACAACATCCATAGACGACGCTCGAGGTGCAGCACACCGAGTGGTGCATTAAGGACATAAGCCTTCTGTGCAGCAACGAGGACAATCCTCAGTTTTACAGACTCAGTCTGCAAAGTTTGCTACTATCAACTTTCAACTAAATTTTCTCTAGGAACATATAAAACAGTAGAGCTATAGCGCAAGCTACATAGTAATTCGCAAAGACCATTAGACTATGTTCATGACAATTAGTTCAATTAATCATATTACTTAAGAACTCCCACTCAAAAAGTACATCTCTCTAGTCATTTGAGTGGTACATGATCCAAATCCACTATCTGAAGTCCGATCATCACGTGAGTCGAGAATAGTTTCAGTGGTAAGCATCTCTATGCTAATCATATCAACTATACGATTCATGCTCGACCTTTCGGTCTCATGTGTTCCGAGGCCATGTCTGCACATGCTAGGCTCGTCAAGCTTAACCCGAGTGTTCCGCGTGTGCAACTGTTTTGCACCCGTTGTATGTGAACGTTGAGTCTATCACACCCGATCATCACGTGGTGTCTCGAAACGACGAACTGAGAGATCACCTCATAATGCTACCGTCGTTCTAAGCAAAATAAGGTGCATAAAAGGATTAACATCACATGCAATTTATAAGTGACATGATATGGCCATCATCACGTGCTTCTTGATCTCCATCACCAAAGCACCGACACGATCTTCTTGTCACCGGCGTCACACCATGATCTCCATTATCATGATCTCCATCAACGTGTCGCCATCGGGGTTGTCGTGCTACTCATGCTATTACTACTAAAGCTACGTCCTAGCAAAATAGTAAACGCATCTGCAAGCACAAACGTTAGTTATAAAGACAACCCTATGGCTCCTCCTGGTTGCCGTACCATCGACATACAAGTCGATATTATCTATTACAACATGATCATCTCATACATCCAATATATCACATCACATCGTTGGCCATATCACATCACAAGCATACCCTGCAAAAACAAGTTAGACGTCCTCTAATTTTGTTCTTGCATGTTTTACGTGGTGACCATCGGTATCTAGTAGGATCGCATCTTACTTACGCAAACACCACAACGGAGATATATGAGTTGCTATTTAACCTCATCCAAGGACCTCCTCGGTCAAATCCGATTCAACTAAAGTTGGAGAAACCGACACTTGCCAGTCATCTTTGAGCAACGGGGTTACTCGTAGCGATGAAACCAGTCTCTCGTAAGCGTACGAGTAATGTCGGTCCAAGCCGCTTCAATCCAACAATACCGCGGAATCAAGAAAAGACTAAGGAGGGCAGCAAAACGCACATCACCGCCCACAAAAACTTTTGTGTTCTACTCGAGAAGACATCTACGCATGAACCTAGCTCATGATGCCACTGTTGGGGAACATCGCATGGGAAACAAAAATTTTCCTACGCGCACGAAGACCTATCGTGGTGATGTCCATCTACGAGAGGGGATGAGTGATCTACGTACCCTTGTAGATTGTACAGCAGAAGCGTTAGTGAACGCGGTTGATGTAGTGGAACGTCCTCACGTCCCTCGATCCGCCCCGCGAACAATCCCGCGACCAGTCCCACGATCTAGTACCAAACGGACGGCACCTCCACGTTCAGCACACGTACAGCTCGACGATGATCTCGGCCTTCTTGATCCAGCAAGAGAGACGGAGAGGTAGAAGAGTTCTCCGGCAGCGTGACGGCGCTCCGGAGGTTGGTGATGACCTTGTCTCAGCAGGGCTCCGCCCGAGCTCCGCAGAAACGCAATCTAGAGGAAAAACCGTGGAGGTATGTGGTCGGGCTGCCGTGGAAAAGTCGTCTCAAATCAGCCCTAAAACCTCCGTATATATAGGTGGGAGGGAGGGGAGGAGGCAGCCTCAAAACCTAAAGGTTTGGCCGAAATTGGAGGTGGAGGAGTCCTACTCCAATCCTACTTGGAGTAGGATTCCACCTTCCCACTTGGAAACTCTTTCCACCTTGTGTTTTTTCCTTCTCAAACCTTATGGGCCTTAGTGGGAACTTATTCCAGCCCACTAGGGGCTGGTTTATCTCTTCCCATAGCCCATGAGACCCCTTGGGGCGTGACACCCCTCCCGATGGTCCCCGGCACCCCTCCCGGCACTCCCGGTACACTACCGATGAGCCCGAAACTTTTCCGGTAATGCACGAAAACCTTCCGGTAACCAAATGAGGTCATCCTATATATCAATCTTCGTTTCCGGACCATTCCGGAAACCCTCGTGACTTCCGTGATCTCATCCGGGACTCCGAACAACATTCGGTAACCAACCATATAACTCAAATACGCATAAAACAACGTCGAACCTTAAGTGTGCAGACCCTGCGGGTTCGAGAACTATGTAGACATGACCCGAGAGACTCCTCGGTCAATATCCAATAGCGGGACCTGGATGCCCATATTGGATCCTACATATTCTACGAAGATCTTATCGTTTGAACCTCAGTGCCAAGGATTCATATAATCCCGTATGTCATTCCCTTTGTCCTTCGGTATGTTACTTGCCCGAGATTCGATCGTTAGTATCCGCATACCTATTTCAATCTCGTTTACCGGCAAGTCTCTTTACTCGTTTCGTAATACAAGATCCCGCAACTTACATTAAGTTACATTGCTTGCAAGGCTTGTGTGTGATATTGTATTACCGAGTGGGCCCCGAGATACCTCTCCGTCACACGGAGTGACAAATCCCAGTATCGATCTATACTAACTCAACGAACACCTTCGGAGATACCTGTAGATCATCTTTATAGTCACCCAGTTACGTTGCGACGTTTGATACACACAAAGCATTCCTCCGGTGTCCGTGAGTTATATGATCTCATGGTCATAGGAACAAATACTTGACACGCAGAAAACAGTAGCAACAAAATGACACGATCAACATGCTACGTCTATTAGTTTGGGTCTAGTCCATCACATGATTCTCCTAATGATGTGATCCCGTTATCAAGTGACAACACTTGCCTATGGCCAGGAAACCTTGACCATCTTTGATCAACGAGCTAGTCAACTAGAGGCTTACTAGGGACAGTGTTTTGTCTATGTATCCACACAAGTATTGTGTTTCCAATCAATACAATTATAGCATGGATAATAAACGATTATCATGAACTAAGAAATATAATAATAACTAATTTATTATTGCCTCTAGGGCATATTTCCAACACCCTTTACATCGAACTCTTTAATCACCTCCATAATCGAGAAAAATTCCTTAGTCCATTTGTTACTAAGGATAACTTTGACCGTTGTTCAGTGATTCAATCCTGGATTACTCTTTGTACCCCTTGACAGACTCATCGCAAGGCACACATGAGGTGTGATACACAGCATGGCATACTTTAGAGCCTACGGCTAAGGCATAGGGGACGAGCTTCCTCCTTTCTCTTTCTTCTACCGTGGTCGGGCTTTGAGTCTTACTCAAATTCACACCTTACAACACAGCCAAGAACTCCTTCTTTGCTGATCTGTTTTGAACTCCTTCAAAAAACTTGTCAAGGCAGTCATTTCATTGAAATTTCTATTAAGTGTTTTGATCTATCTCTATAGATCTTGGTGCTCAATGTTCAAGTAGCTCAATCCAGGTTTTCCTTTGAAAAACTCCTTTCAAACAACCCTTTATGCTTTCCATAAATTCTACATTACTTCCGATCAACAACATGTCAACCACATATACTTATCAGAAATTCTATAGTGCTCCCACTCACTTCTTTGGAAATACAAGTTTCTCATAAACCTTGTATAAACCCAAAAGCTTTGATCATATCATCAAAGCATATATTCCAACTCCGAGATGCTTGCAGTAGTCCATAGAAGGATCGCTGGAGCTTGCATACTTGTTAGCATCCTTAGGATCGACAAAACCTTCTGGTTGTATCACATACAACCTTTCCTCAAGGAAACTATCGAGGAAACAATGTTTTGACATCCTATGTGCAATATTTCATAAATAATGCATCAACTGCTAACATAATTCCAACAGACTTTTAGCATCGCTACGAGTGAGAAAGTCTCATCATAGTCAACTCTTTGAACTTGTCGAAAACATCTTTGCGACAAGTCGAGCTTTTCTTAATGGTGAATGGTCACCATCATCGCATGTCTTCCTTTTAAAGACACATTTGTACTTAATAGTCTTACGACCATCAAGTAGCTCTTCCAAAGTCCACACTTTGTTTTCATACATGGATCCTCTCTTGGATTTCATGACCTCCAGCCATTTGTCGGAATCCGGGCCCACCATTGCTTCTCCATAGCTCGTAGGTTCATTATTGTCCAACAACATGACCTCCAAGACAGGGTTACCGTACCACTCTATAGCAGTACGTGACCTTGTCGACCTACGAGGTTTGTAGTAACTTGATCCGAAGCTTAATGATCACTATCATCAGTTTCCACTTCAATTGGCGTAGGCGCCAGAGGAAGAACTTCCCGCACCCTGCTACACATTGGTTGAAGTGACGGTTCAATAACCTCATCAAGTTCCACCACCCTGTCACTCAATTCTTCCGAGAGAAACTTTTCCTCGAGAAAGGACCCGTTTCTAGAAACAAACACTTTGCTTCCGGATCTGAGATAGGAGGTATACCCAACTGTTTTGGGTGTCCTATGAAGATGCATTTATTCGCTTCGGGTTCGAGCTTATCATGCTGAAACTTTTTCACATAAGCATCGCAGCCCCAAACTTTTAAGAAACGACAGCTTAGGTTTCTCCAAACCATAGTTCATACTGTGTCATCTCAACAGAAATACGTGGTGCCCTATTTAATGTGAATGCGGTTGTCTCTAATGCATAATCCATAAACGATAGTGGTAATTCGATAAGATACATCATAGTATGCACTATATCAAATAGGGCGCGGCTATGAAGTTCGGACACACCATCACACTATGGTGTTCTAGGTGGCATGAATTCCGAAACAATTTCCACATTGTCTTAACTATGTACCAAAACTCGCAACTCGGATATTTATTTCTATGATCATATCGTAGACAATTTATCGTCTTGTCACGGCGATCTTCACTCTAAAATAGATTTGACCTTTTCAATATTTCAGACTTGTGATTCATCAAGTAAATACTCCTGTATCTACTTAAATCGTCAGTGAAGTAAGAACATAACGATATCCACTGCGTGCCTGAGCACTCATTGGACTGCACACATCAAAAATGTATTACTTCCAACAAGTTACTTTCTTGTTCCATGTGGTATGATTTGCATGTCTCAATTGATTCAAAATCAAGTGAGTCCAAACGATCCATCTGCATGGAGTTTCTTCATGCGTTTATACCAATAGGTATGGTTTGCATGTCTCAAATGTTTCAAAAATGAGTGAGTACAAAGATCCATCAGCATGGAGCTTCTTCATGCATTTTACACCAACATGACTCAAGTGGCAATGCCACAAGTAAGTGGTACTATCATTACTACTTTTTATCTTTTGGCATCAATATTATGAACATGTGTAGCACTACGATCGAGATTCAATAAACCATTGAAAGTAATTATTCAAGCAAATAGAATAACCATTATTCTCTTTAAATGAATAATCGTATTGCAATAAACACGATCCAATCATGTTGATGCTCAAGCAAACATCAAATAACAATTATTTAGGTTTAACACCAATCCCGATGGTAGAGGGAGCGTGCGATGTTTGATCACATCAACCTTAGAATTACTTCCAACACACATCGTCACCTCACCCTTGCTAGTATCCTTTTAATCCGTAGCTATAACTTCGAGTTCCTAACATTTAGCAACTGAACCGGTATCTAATACCCTGGTGCTACTAGGAATACTAGTAAGGTACACATCAATATCAGGTATATCCGATATACTTTTGTCGACTTTGCCAGCCTTCTCATCTACCAAGTATCTAGGGTAGTTCCACCTCAGTGACCGTTTCCCTCATAACAGAAGCACTTAGTCTCGGGTTTGGGTTCAACCCTGGGTTTCTTCACTAGAGCAGCAACTGTTTTGCCGTTTCATAAAGTATCCCTTTTACCCTTACCCTTTCTTGAAACTAGTGGTTTTACTAACCGTCAACAATTGATGCTCCTACTTGATTTCTACTTTCGCAGTGTCAAACATTTTGAATAGCTCAAGGATCATCATATGTATCCTTGATATGTTATAGTTCATCACGAAGCTCTAGTAGCTTCGTGGCAGTGACCTTGGAGAACCATCACTATCTCATCTGGAAGATCAACTCCCATTCGATTCAAGCGATTGTAGCACTCAGACAATCTGAGCACATGCTCAACGATTGAGCTTTTCTCCCTTACTTTGTAGACAAAGAATCTTGTCGGAGGTCTCATACCTCTTAACAAGGGCACAAGCATGAAATCCCAATTTCATCTCTTGGAACATCTCATATGTTCCATGACGTTTTAAAACGTCTTCGGCGCCCCAATTCTAAGTCGTTAAGCTATACGCACTGAACTATCACGTAGTCATCAAAAACGTGTATGTCAGATGTTCGCAACATCCACACACGACACTCGAGGTGTACCACACCAAGCGCTGCATTAAGGACATAGGCCTTCTACGCAGCAATGAGGACAATCCTCAGTTTACGGATTCAGTCGGTGAAATTTCCACTATAATCTTTCAACTAAATTTTCTCTAGGAACATATAAAAATAGTAGAGCTACAGTGCAAGCTACAACATAATTTGCAAAGACCTTTTCACTATGTTCATGATAATTAGTTCAATTAATCATATTACTTAAGAATTTCCACTCAAATAGACATCCCACTAACTCAAGTCCGATCATCACGTGAGTTGAGTATAGTTTCAGTGATGAACATCTCCATATTGATCATATCAACTATATGATTCATGCTCGACCTTTCGGTCTCTTGTGTTCCGAGGCCATGTCTATCCATGCTAGGCTCGTCAAGTTTAACCCGAGTGTTCCGCGTGTGCAACTTTTTTGCACCCGTTGTATGTGAATGTTGAGTCTATCACACCCGATCATCACGTGGTGTATCGAAACGACGAACTGTCGCAATGGTGCACAGTCGGGGAGGACACAATTTTATCTTGAAATTTTAGTGAGGGATCACCTTATAATGCTACCGTCGTTCTAAGCACGATAAGGTGCATAAAAGGATTAACATCACATGCAATTCATAAGTGACATGATATGGCCATGATCTTGTGCTTCTTGATCTCCATCACCAAAGAATCGGCATGATCTTCATCGTCACCGGCGTCACACCATGATCTCCATCATCATGATCTTCATCATCGTGTCGCCTTCGAGGTTGTCATGCTATCTATGCTATTACTACTGAAGCTAGAACCTAGCTATATAGTAAACGCATCTGCAAGCACAAACGTTAGTTTAAAGACAACCCTATGGCTCCTGCCGGTTGCCGTAGCATCGATGTGCAAGTCGATATTTAACTATTACAACATTATCATCTCATACATCCAATATATCACACATGTCTTTGGCCATATCACATCACATGCATACCCTGCAAAAACAAGTTAGACGTCCTCTAATTTGTTGTTGCATGTTCTACGTGGCTGCTTTGGGTATCTAGTATGATCGCATCTTACTTACGCAAAGCCACAACGGTGATATGCAAATCACTATTTAACCTTTCTCCAAGGACCGCCTTAGTCAAATCTGATTCAACTAAAGTTGAATAAACAGACACCCGCCAGTCATATTTATGCAACAAGTTGCATGTTAGTCGATGAAACCGGTCTCTTGTAAGCGTACGAGTAAGGTTGGTCCAGGCCGCTTCAATCCAACAATACCGCCGAATCGAGAAAAGACTAAGGAGGGCAGCAAACCGAACATCAACGCCCACAAAAACTTTTGTGTTATACTCGAGATTACATCTATGCATGAACCTAGCTCATGATGCCACTGTTGGGGAACGTTGCATGGGAAACAAAAAATTTCCTATGCACACGAAGACCTATCATGGTGATGATCATCTACGAGAGGAAGATCGGATCCACATACCCTTGTAGATCGCTAAGCGGAAGCGTTAATAAACGTGGTTGATGTAGTGGTACGTATTCACGATATGTCCCATGAACCGTCCCATGATCCGTCCCACGAACCGTCTCGTGATCCGTCCCGATCAAGTGCCGAACGGATGGCACCTCCGCGTTTCGCACACGTACAGCTCGATGACGATCTACGCCTTCTTGATCCAGCAAGAGAGATGGGGAAGTAGATGAGTTCTCCGGCAGCGTGACGGCGCGCCGGTGATGGTGATGATCTATTCCTGGAGGGCTCCGCCCGAGCTCTGCAGAAATCCGATCTAGAGGAAGAACTACAAAGTAGAGGTTTAGGGTTGCACGTGGCAAAGTTGTGTATCAAAAACCCTAAAACCTCTAGTATATATAAGAGGAGGGGAGGGGCTAGCCTTGAGGCTCAAGGGAGCCCCAAGGGCGTCGGCCGAAGGTAGGAGGAGGGACTCCTACTCCAATTCGGTTTGGAAGGAGGAGTCCCTTCCTTCCTTCCTTCCCACCTCCTCTTTTTTTTCTCCTTTGATTTTTCCCTTGGCCGAAATAGTCCTATTGGGCTGGCCTCACCAGCCCACCAAGGACTGGTGCATCACCCATGGACCTATTAGGTTCTCTCCCTGGTGGGTGGCCCCTCCCGGTAAAAACTCGGAAGCCATTCGTCACTCCCGGTACACTGCCGGTAATGCCCGAAATCTTTTCGGAAACCAAATGAGATAATCCTATATATCAATCTTCCTTTCCGGACCATTCCAGAAACCCTCGTGACGTCCGTGATCTCATCCGGGACTCCAAACAAAACTTCGGTCACCAACACATATAACTCAACTATACCGAAACGTCACCGAACCTTAAGTGTGCAGACCCTGCGGGTTCGAGAACTATGCACACATGACCTGAGACACTCTCCGGTAAATAAGAAGCAGCGGGACCTGGATGTCCATGTTGGCTCCTACATATTCTACGAAGATCTCTATCGGTTGAACCTCTATGTCAAGGATTCATATAATCCCGTATAGCATTCCCTTTGTCCTTCGGTATGTTAGTTGCCCGAGATTTGATCATCGGTATCCTTATACCTATTTCAATCTCGTTACCGGCAAGTCTCTTTACTCGTTCTGTAATACAAGATCCCGTGACTAACAATTTGGTCACATTGCTTGCAAGGCTTATATGTGATGTTGTATTACCGAATGAGCCCCGAGATACCTCTCCGTCAAACGGAGTGACAAATCCCAGTCTTGATCCATACCAACTTAACAGACACCTTTGGAGATACCTGTAGAGAACCTTTATAGTCACCCAGTTACGCTGCGAAGTTTGATAACCCACAAGATATTCCTCCGGTATTCGGGAGTTGCATGATCTCATGGTCATAGGAACAAATACATTGACATGCAGAAAACAGTAACAATAAACTGACACGATCATATGCTACGTTTATAGTTTGGGTCTTGTCCATCACATCATTGTCCTAATGATGTGATCTCGTTATCAAGTGAAACACTTGTCTATGGTTAGGAAACCTTAACCATCTTTGATCAACGAGCTAGTCAACTAGAGGCTTACTTGGGACAGTGTTTTGTCTATGTATCCAGACATGTATTTGTGTTTCCAATCAATACAATTATAGCATGGATAATAAACGATTATCATGAATAAAGAAATATAATAACAAATAATTTATTATTGCCTCTAGGGAATATTTCCAACACACTGGAACTTGTGTCTCGTAGCAATCTGACATGCCACACTTGTCCAATAACTTGACCACGTAGGCCGATTGACATAGGGAAATCTCTGTGGAGCTTTGCTTCACTTTGATGCCCAAGTATTAGCTGAGTAATTCCAGATCACTCATGCTAAACTTGTTCTTCATTTGCGCCTTGAAACGTTCAATTTCTTGTACGCTATCTCCGGTGATAATCAGATCGTCGACATAAACTCCAACATGCAGGTTTGAGCCTTTGGAGTTCTTTGTATAGACTGCATGCTCGAGGGGACATCTCTTGAACCCGAGCGAGGCGAAACTTCGGTCTAACTTTGAGTTCCAAGCTCTTGGCGCTTGCTTCAACCCGTAAAGTGCCTTCTTGAGCTTGTAAACTTTCCCTTCTTCGCCTTTCTTCTTGTAGCCGAGGGGTTGTTCCACGTACTCTTCTTCTGTGATATCACCATTGAGGAAAGCGGATTTAACATTCATATGAAGAACCTTCCAATCATCTTGTGCTACCAAAGCTAGGAGCACTCTCATTGTCTCGAGTCGAGCAACCGGTGCAAATACCTCATCATAGTTAACTCCTTGACGTTGTACGTATCCCTTTGCAACGAGTCTCGTGTACTTCACAATAGCACCCTCCGTGTCCTTCATTAACTTGTAAACCCACTTCAAACCTATCGCCTTTTGGTTTGGTGGTCGGGTTACCAAAGTCCACGTGCCATTCCTCTCAATCACCTTCATCTCCTCATCCATGGTGTGTGTCCAACTAGGACTTTTTCTCGCCTCTACGAAGTTTGCCGGCTCCTCAACTCCGATTAGACATAGTTCGGAGTACTCGAGTGTAACTGGCTTTGTGTACTTGTAGACTTTCTTGAGGGTCTTGTAGCAACGAGTCCCGGAGGAGTTCGTTGTGGCTTGCGAAGGAGGCGACACAAGTTTTGTCGTTGTTGATGCACTTGAGGAAGATGGCTGAGTCCGGGGCATGTCATCGACATCCGTTTCGTCGGTGTAGTCGTCGTGACCGTGACCACCATCTTGATTGTCATCTTCACTATTCGCCTCATTGTTGATGTTGTAGTCGAGATCTTTGCCCGTGTTGTGTGCATCGTTGTCGCTATCTCCTTGCGACCTATGCGCGTCGCCGTCGGTGTCGGCACCATGATGATCACTCCCATTGTGGTCACCTTGGTTGGGCGTCTTGCCAACCACCTCGACATCCTCTCCTGCATCATCGTCATTTGAAATATCAACTGTGAATATGTTACTGTTTCGAGCATCGTCTGTTGCGGCGCTCCAATTCCACGCTTGGTTTTCTTGAAACACAACGTTGCGTGAAATCCGTAGACGCTTGATTTGTGGATCATAGAAGCGGTATGCCTTGGTTCCAAAATTCCTCTCGTATCCGATGAACACCATCTTGGTGCTATGCGGCTCCGCCATCTTCACATGTGCCACGCACCCGAACATCTGTAGATGAGACACATTCGGCTTACGTTCGTAAATTGCTTCATACGAAGTCTTTCCGATCACCGCCTTCATTGGAGTCCGGTTGAGAAGATAGACCGCCGTTGAGACAGCTTCTCCCCAAAAAGTCCCTGGTAGGTTCTTGCTCTTGAGTAAACTCCTTGCTATGTCAACAATGGTTCGTTGCACCTTTTAACGACCCCGTTCTGCTGCGGCGTGTAAGGTGCCGTGAGGAACCTTTTTATGCCAATCTTCTCGCAGTACTCGTTGAACTCGTTCGACGTAAACTCTTCGTTGTGATATGTCTGTAGAGCACAAACCTTCAGCGTGTGTTCCATCTCTATTGGAGCCTTTAGCTTCTTGAACGCTTCAAATGCCTCATCTTTAGATCTTAGGAGAACGACCCACATATATCTCGAGTAGTCATCTACCACAAGGAAGAAGTACTTCTTTCCTGCGTGAGTTGCCGGGGTGATAGGGCCACATAGATCACCATGGAGCAGCTCGAGTGCACCTTTTGCACGGTAGGCAGACTGAGCAGGGAAGGGTTTGCAGTGCTGTTTTCTAACCAAGCACCCGTCACATACTCGATCAACATGGTCTATAAATGTCATCCCGGATACCATATCCATCTTTGACATCTTCTTCAAGGTGTAGAAGTTAACGTGTCCAAATCTAGCATGCCATAACCACGAATCATCATCACTCTTGGCGAGCCAACGATCCGGTTGAGATTGATCAAGGTTGAGGATATGGAGCCTGTTCCGTGTGCGATTAACACGAGCTAGCACATTTCGGAGGTTGTCGAAAATCGTCATCACTCCGTTCTCGATATCCACCTTGCATCCATTCTCGTCAAGCTTCCCAATAGAGATGATGTTATTGCGAAGCCGTGGGATGTAGTACACTCCGGTGAGTATGCGATGTTCGCCTGTGAGACCCTCGAAGAGGACAGATCCTTGCCCGCAAATCTCCACAGCTGAACCATCATCGAACTTGACCGAGCCTTCAACTTCGTATTCCAGCTCGAGGAATTTCTCCTTGCACCCCGTCATGTGGTTACTGGCACCCGTGTTGAGATACCACGACACGTTCTGATCAGCGGATAACTTTGGTGTCAATTTCTTCTCATGAAGTAGTACCTTCCGTCTTTGTTTCACAACCATCGTTTCAGCGAGATCACAAACTTCGTCCATCAATAGACCTGGACCTTCACCTTCCTGCTTTGCCAAATTTGCCTTGATCTCCCGGTTGTTAGATTTGGACAATCCTTTGCAAAGTGACCTATCTCGTTGCAGTTATAGCACTTGATCTCAGACAGGTCCAAGTTCCATGGCTTCCACTCTTTATATTGGTCCTCCTTACCACGACCTTGTGGTTTGCCTTTTTTGGTTTGTCCGTTGCGTTTCGCGTTGCTTGAGCCTTTGCCACCTTAACGCCTTCCTTTGCTACTTGGGGTCTCCCAATCTACGCGTGAGTACATGAGTTGGTCACTACCTCCTCCTTTGCCTTTCCTACAACCACGAGCATTCTCTTCCCAAGTCCGCAAGCGTCCGATTGCCTCCGTTATGGTCATGTCGTCGATGTCGTAAGCTGCTCGAGCGTGCCAATGATGTACGTGAATTTATCAGTCACCGAACTGAAAATTTTCTTCACAATCTCGGTCTCCTCGAGCTTTGCACCAAGCGCGCGGATCTCTCCCACCAAAGTAGTAAGACGCATGGCTAGAACTGAGGTTAGAGATGAGACTAAAGAAGAGACTAGAGGAAAAGCAACGTCTACTTATTTAAAATCGAAGAAGAAAAAAGTGTGCAAGTTCGAGAATCCACATATCAACAATGAAGACATAGAGAATATGTTAATTCAACTAGTGAAAGCAATTATGAAAATTTAATATCTTTTAAAATGACTAATTATGATTCTTATTTTTGATATTACTCTCATAGCGAAGAATCGATGAATTAAGTTCTCCAATCTATTAAAATGTCTGAATAAGATAAAGTAGGAAAGAAATGTGTTTTAGTGGCCAAAAATTGAAAGCTTTTTGTTACTCGATATATATAGGGATCAACTAGGTCTGGCCAAAATTTAGTAAAATAAATATACTCTAGTAAGCTTTAACTCCGCCGGATACTCCACTATTTTTACGGGGTTGGTTAGAAATGCCCTTAGATGGACATCCTTCACTCACACCAGATGTATGTGAAGGATTAAGCATCGAAGTCTCCCGGGTCGCTCTCCGACTCCAGACGCATCCCGACCGCCACCCATGCCCATTCCTTCCTCGGTCCTCCCCGCCGCCGACAACAGTGGCATCCACGCCCGGCCCGGGGCGGCGGCGGGCCTTCTCTTTGTGTCTGCCTCCCATCTCCTACAATGTAGAGCTTCGAAGGGAATGACTCCTCTATGCAAGTATCGGCGTGGCTGATAGCGGTCTACGGTCGGCAAGTGCAGAGTTCTATGGATTGGCTGTAGACGTGATGCGACATTCCTATTGCCCCTGCTATGAGGACCCCGGTCTAGATGACCGGAGGCACCAATTGTAATGTCTCAATGGCCCATGATCAGTGTGTGGCTAATCACAGTTAAATTGAAATTATAAGAACATCCATACATACCGAGTATAATTTATCTTATTGTGGCCATTATTGTCGAATTCTTGGACACTAATAAATCTTGCAGCCGGAAAAATAGAAAATTGTGTGTAAGCCCGTCAACATGCCGCATTCGACTGACTTGAGGGAGGCTCCTTAGTTCACTTGGACGTCATCAAGACACTGTTCTTCTAGATATCCAATCTTCTTCTAGACAAGAAGGTGTAACAATCATTAAAATAGCCATGAAAGGTTAAGGGCATGTTGAAGCTCATACCCCTTCACTTGTACGCAAGGGCACCCATCCGCTAGGGTTTCATGTGCCTCCCACCGGCGCCGGCGCCGGTCTGTCTCTCTCCTATGGCCATAGACCATATAGGAGCCGGGGATCCCACATCTTGCGGGCATGGTATCCATTTTTTTAATGTTTTCTAGTTTTGTTAGGTTTGTGTCCTCCTTAGAGAGGTGAGGCGGCAGAGGATCCTTGAAGATTGAATAGGGTTCTGAACGTCTAGCCCCCATGCCGGCGGTGCTTCTAGCGTCCTCGGAGGTCTTGTGTAGGTTTTTCTCTCGCGGATCTAGCGTGATTTGGTCGGTGTTCGTTTTCAATGGATCCATGTGGAACCGGTCATAATTCACCCGTGTTCATGTGCCTATAGGATGGATCCTTGTGAATGACGCTTCTCTTCCTCGGTGAAGGTTTTTGTTCTGGTACGCTGGTCCTGTAGGTCCTTGGCAAGACGACTTCTGACTATCCATTACAACAAGGTTCGCCCGGCTTCGATGAGGGAGGGGTGATGATGGCGTCACGCTTTGGGTTGCTCCAATGCTTGTTATCATTGCTATGTGGTCCAGGGAAATATAGTGACCAGTCTCTATCGCGACTCATGTATGATTATCAATTGTGTACAACATGGTCACTACAACACTCCTCCATCTAAAAAACACATTACTCTCACAGCCACCCATCCAAAATCCTAAACATTACATCTTAGCACTTTAGATTAAAATCTCACCAAAAAGACAGTCTACCTTAATCCTACTACAACTCAAAAATTGAATGCACGAAACACAAGATATCGAAATCCGCCAACCGAAGCCTACTCTTCGTTCTTCTTTACCATCCAAACTCTGTTTTTAACATCACCCAACAATGCAAAGTGCCCACTAGGAGTGTGTCAGACCGGTGTGTCACCCAGCCCCGGAGTTGTGGCTTGGATGGGGCATCTGGCGCGCTTTAGATGTTAGCCTTTGGTGCGATGTCTGTTTGATATTTGACATGTATATTTGACCTGGATATTGGGCATCCCTTCATCAAGAGGATAGGAGCAGCGATATGTGTTACCAAGATGGTGGCCTCAGACTTACTGATGTATTACTTTATAAGGTTTTTGTGAAGAATTGATAAAATTACTGCATGCATCGCCGAGATGCAGAGGTCGGGGGTACATCCTCCTTTTCTAAAAAAAATGCAAAGTGCCAAAGGTTTCCATGCATCCCCGCTTGCTACCGAAGATCTAAGCTACAACTCGCAACATTAGTCTTGCTCCTGTGATTAGTGCCCCTCTTATCTCATGCCTTATTTGTAATGACGACCAAAATTCCTCCCAATGAGCAATTTGAGTTATCACACCCCACTGATTATACAGAAATACATTATCAAAGAACCCTTTATTCCTTGTTTTCCCAATATACCAAAAAATAACAGCTACCCCAACAACCACTACAGTCCTAACTCTATGAGGGAAACCCACAATCCATCTATAATTTTTTTGTTCCGAACTTAAATTCATAACTATGTTCAAAGCAAATTTTACCACTCCCCACGCATACTTAGCAAAAGAGAAATGTATAAACATGTGATCTATAGATTCATCCTTGCAACAAAATCTGCACTTTCCACCACCCTTCCATCCTCTATTTAGCAGTGTCCTTTGTAAGAATACTTTATAAACAAAGGCCATAAAAACACCTTAATCTTTACTGAACATTAATAAGCCAATTTTTCTGAAATGACAGTCCACCTACACAGTTTTTTAGGTACCATACAATGATTTAACAGTAAAGCTTCCCAACTTAGTTAATTTCCATCTACATCTATCCTCTTCTTCATTAAGTACCACATATTTACAATAATTTTGCATTTAAACTAACTATCTAGTAGGGGTCCGCTTAATGCCCTTCTAAAACTAACTATCTCCCACCCAGAATTTAAAACATCAACTTTTTTGTAAAGGAAATGTATTAATATCACGAAGATACCAATTACACCCAGCCTCTGCACCAACAAGATATCCAAAGACATCTCGGATGCACACATCGAAGAACAAAATAAACAAGAGAGAAAATAAAAACAAAGACCCCGTCGCAGAGTACAACATCTCGCAACGAAAGCACTCTAACCGCCTTCGAATACAACACCAGTACTACAACCTAGGCTCTCCAAAAGCAACGCCTCCAAGAAGGAAACAATGCACAAGCGTTGTCGTCACCCGATCGGAGATCCTGGGTTTTCACCCCGCAGAAAGGCTGAGTTTCCAAAACAATGCTTTCAACAAGGACATTGCCAGGTACAACCAATGAAGGCCAGACCTTGAGTTTTCACCGTGGAAATCAAGGCTCAGTACTTGACGAGCACAACCAAAGATGCAGTCCACCTGTGTTGCCACCCCCGCTTGCCCAGCCTACTGTTGCGAGTTGCCGCGCACCCAACACACAAGAAGAACCTATGCCGCGTTGTCATCAACACAACCAACCAACCACCAATCTCACCCACCACGACTTTCTCCAACTCTGACAGATCCATGGAGATCTATGTCCCATATCACCAAACGGTAGATGAAGCTTCACACTGCGTCCCGAAAGGGTGCGCACAGCCAGTCGGACCCAGACCACCGCTAGCCGCACCACCGTCCCGATCCGCCGCTCCACCACCGCAAGAACCCGGCGCCTCACCGGATCGGGCGCCTCGCCAAACTCTGTGCGACCCATAAGGTCGTCCTCTCCACGCGAAGAAGAAGAAGAGAGGTGCGTCGTCCTTTCCCTCACCGCCTTCGACGGCCAGGGTGCCGCCACCACCACCGGCGATGGTGGCCGCGGCGGCGAGGGAAGCCTGGTGGTTAGGTTTTTTTTGTGGTGGCGTGGTCGCCCTGGAGCCGCACGTGCGTGCGACCCGGAGGTGGAGACGGGGCCTATCTACGTTTTTGTTTCTTAAAATGGGGGAGAATTTCACTTTCCGGCCTCTGCACCAATTATGGATGCATACAACCATATTAGTATGAGTATCAGGATAAAAATAGTCCTCATAATTTTTTTAAATGAGTACCAAGATATTTCTTAATGAGTAGTTTCACCACACACCAAACTTGATCCTCAATAAATGGGGGAATCCCCTGTGCATCACAGGTCAATTCTAGGAACTGAGCTCGAGTTGTTAGACTGCACAACCGCATGCCCAACCACTGAGCCAAGCCAAGGCTCTCTTTGCAATGTTGAAATGTTGAAGCTGATAGTCACACTATATAAACGAGGAAATCTAACTCTAAGGGGTCTACGCCCTATCCAATCATCTTTCTAGAAACGGTTTCTTCTACCATTTCCTACTATTCTTCCATGGAATCTATAGAAAATCTTCTTATTGTTTAATATCCCTGTAAAAATTGTGATTGCCCATGTTTTATATTAACATTAACTAAGAGACCTCTGCAACAATATTTTTAATCACCACATTTTTCCACGATCCATAAAAGGCATTCTTACTTACACATCCACTTACTGAATAAACATATGTTCATAACTTGCAAATCTACCACTCCTAGTCCTCCTTGATTAGTGGTCTACACACATCAGGCCATTAACATATGATATTTTTTAGTTTTGTCATCTTCTTGACATCAGGATCATGATTGCATATGTCCAATGGTCTCGATCTTATAATGAAGGTAGAGTAGCTCTAAGTTGTTGATATAGTTTTTATCTCTTAGGCACTAAGAATTTTTATATTGAATTTGTGTGGAAACCAAATTGCTGGTTTTCCTTTGAAGTCTCATTTAACATTTAACATAGGGACTAGATTTGTATCCTTCTTCTACTAATATTTCTATTTATATTTACTCAGAACTTAAATATTCGTAGGAATACAATCCCTCGGTGTTTCTATTTATATTTACTCAGAACTTAAGTATTCATGAAAATACTTATATATTCCAAGTATTTGGATTTGATACCTAAAAATCACATTAGAAAATTTATACAAAAATAATTTTATTTTATACTATTATGTAATGCTTATATATAAATATAAAAAAATGTGGAATTTTTATAAACAATCTGATTGAATGTATCAATTCTCAAAGTTATGGATGCTTGACTTCATCTAAGCTACTCCCTCGGATCCATATTACTTGTAAAGTTGTAATAAAGCAACGACAAGTAATATCAAGTGGAGGGACTACATGTTTTGTTTTGGGAAAATATCGTTATATATTTATATGTACTGTTGTTTAATTTGCAGACTCGGCATAGATTTATATACTTATATGCGGTGATCGAGATGAATACGACAAGGGACAAGGAAATCTATCTACAGGCATGTAATAACTGCACGGTGCGTTGGATCAACAGATATTTGAAACCAAGGAAGACAGTAGACAGCGTAGAAGGTTATGTGATCATGGTGGCTGTGTTTATGATGGTCCTTGCCATTGGAGCACCCATGCGCCGTCGAAGTCGGAGCATCATTATAAGATACGGAGTCGGGGGTGTGTATATATTGAGCTTCCCACTCCTTTCCTACACAGTGGGACTTATGCAGGCAGGGCAAATCAAGCACGAGTTGTACCCGGTGTGGGCAATGTTTCTGGCCATGCTTTTTGGGGGAACAAGTGCTATTTCTGTCCAAAAGCTCGACCAGAACAACCAACAAATGAAGCTCTATTTTGACACTATTTTGTTCTCATGGTACATCAGCACAGTTTTAGCCGGCTCTTTTGGTACTCTTGGTAGAGAGGTTGGAAACTTCCGTTACATTCTATGTCCCATGGCATTGCTATTGGGTTTTAGAACTATTGAACAATGGGGCGCGGCAATGTTAGCAAGCACACCATCGCGCGAGAATGGCATCAACTGGCTGGCCCTCTACATGAAGAGTGAGCACCTGCTCAGAACTTCCTACAACCCTCATACCATGCAGGGATACAAGTACCCAGTGTTGCTCTATGATGGGAGCGCTAAAATTGAAGAAAGGGAAGTAACACTGGATAACATTTGGTGCGACAACATGGGTATCTTATCATCTTACAATACAGCTCCTCCTATTCGTGGTCTCAAGGACCTATGTCTCTCATTCACCTTGTTCCATCTCGTGGTTCGGCGATACTTTGGCTACACTTGTCCTGAATCTAAGCTTGACAAGACTCGTGATCTCGTTTTTGATGGATTGTTGCAAGCGGAACAAGACTATGAAAGGGCATTCCAAGTGATTGAAGCAGAGCTAGGTTTTCTCTACGACTTCTTTTTCACCAAGTATGCTTACATTATGTATGGAAGAGAGGCACGATGGTGTGGTATTTCACTCAGCCTCACATTTCTCAGTATAGCAGCTGGCACATGGTCTCTTAGTGTTTTGAACATGCATAATTCCATTTTGGGCTATCTTGTGGTAGAAACTAGCACAAGGAACGTCCTGGTCACCAAGATAGCGTTGGTTGCACTATCAATATTTCAGTTTCTCAATATATCGGCATATTGTCTCTCTGATTGGGCAAAGGTATCCTTGGTTTGCAAGTATGTAACTCAACCATCGTGGCAAGAGAATGGCTTTATCAAGAAGCTTCTTTTACTTCAAGGAAGTCCTCATAAATGGGTTCAGTATTGGAGCAACAACCTTGGCCAGTACTCAATACTTGATTCCTTTAGTTCCAGTTACTGGGATCGGTTGAAGCGTTGGCTTCCAAGTGGCAAAGCAGGCAGGCCTATAGAGTTGACAACGGAGGTGAAGAGGAAAGTTGCAAAGGCTATCAAGAACTCAAGAAATGGACTTCTATCAAATGGAACCTCTGCATTGGTGAGACACAAGTGTCAGGAACTACATTGGGCATGTATGATCAGTCAGGAGTTTACAACCACTCACAGCATACTGGTATGGCACATCGCAACTAGCTACTGCGAGATTTCCGAAACCATAAGGCGCCGAGAAGAATATGATGTGCTCCAAAACCAAGTTGTTGCCACTAGCTTGTCCAAGTATTGTGCATATTTGGTCGCATTTGCCCCGACATTGCTTCCAGGCAGCCCAATAGAGACAAAGTTTGCGCTCTCTGAGCTAATGAAGGAAGCAGAAGGAGTGCTTCAGGGTCTCATGTCACCAACGGAAAAGTATGAAAAGCTTATACGGTTGCGCAATGTAGCAATAGAGACAAGACATGAAGAACTGTTGGCCAAGGGTGTTATGCTGGGGAAGGCACTAGAGAGCATTGGAAATCATAGAGTCCGGTGGGATGTATTGGCAGATTTCTGGGTCGAAATGTTGGTGTATATCGCTCCGTCTGATAATGTAGCTAGTCACATAGCACATCTCGCTGAAGGCGGCGAGTTTGTGACGCACGTCTGGACGTTGTTCATGCACGCTGGCATCTGTTGGCTTTTGAACGTGCGTATGCAGCTGTACAGGCGTGCCTACGCGATTCTTGCTTCGGCCGGCTACTTGACGGAACTTGCGTAACTAGCGACACGAATAAAACTGATCGATGGATTTGATGGCTAAAGGCCCGTGTCGAGCCTTTGCTTTGTATTGCTTTTCGTTTTTCTGGTGTTACAATCAACACCCCTAGGGTGTCTTTTATACACGTCCACAAGGGACTATGGAAATAGACTAGGACTAGGAATCCTAATACTACTAGGACTCGGTTTGGCTTTCTTTCCTAATCCTACATGAGCAACATGATTAACATCTACATTCACCTCCTTAATCTTGTTGCTTGACTTCACTTCTTGCACTCCGACTTTCCTCCTCATCTCGATGAACTTCTGTCGACCGAGGGACTTGGTGAAAATATCGGCAAGTTGGTCTTTCGTGTTCACATGTTGAACCTCGATCAACCCTTCTTCAATGCACTCCCGGATATGGTGGAACCGGGTATCTATGTGCTTGCTCCTTTCGTGATGAACCGGATTTTTGCACAACGAGATTGCAGCTTGATTATCGATCTTCAGTGACACCTTCTGCACCTCCCGCTTTGCAAGAATAGCTAGGAGTCTTCTCAGCCACACTGCTTGACAAGCCGCCGTGCTTGCCGCTATGTATTCTGCCTCGCATGAAGACAGTGCCACCACTTTTTGCTTCTGAGAATTCCAGCTAATCGGATTCGGGCCAAGGTAGAAAACCATGCCCGTTGTGCTCTTTCGGTCATCAACATCACCTGCCATGTCACTATCTGAATATCCACGAAGGATCAATCCTTCCTTTCCCTTTCTGTACGTGCAACCAAGATTAATGGTGCCTTTCACATAGCGCAAGATTTGATTGACCGCGCTCATGTGCTCGGTTGTCGGATTCTCCATGAAACGACTCACGATCCCGACTGAATAAGCCAAGTCAGGTCGGGTATGCACCAAATATCTTAGGCTGCCCACAACGCTTCGATACATTGTGGTGTCCACCGGCGGATTTGAGCTACGCTTGCTCAACTTGTGACGTTGGTCCATTGGAACTTGTGTCGCGTAGCAATCTGACATGCCACACTTGTCCAATAACTTGACCGCGTAAGCCGATTGACATAGGGAAATCTCTCCCGAGATTTGCTTCACTTCGATGCCCAAGTAATAGCTGAGTAATCCCAGATGACTCATGCTAAACTTGTTCTTCATTTGCGCCTTGAAACGTTCAATTTCTTGTACGCTATCTCCGGTGATAATCAGATCGTCGACATAAACTCCAACTAGCAGGTTTGAGCCTTTGGAGTTCTTTGTATAGACTGCGTGCTCGAGGGGACATCTCTTGAACCCGAGCGAGACCAGACTTCGGTCTAACTTTGAGTTCCAAGCTCTTGGCGCTTGCTTTAACCCGTAAAGTGCCTTCTTGAGCTTGTAAACTTTCCCTTCTTCGCCTTTCTTCTCGTAGCCGAGGGGTTGTTCCACGTACACTTCTTCTGTGAGATCGCCGTTGAGAAAAGCGGATTTAACATCCATATGATGAACCTTCCAATCCTCTTGTGCTGCCAAAGCTAGGAGCACTCTCACCGTCTCGATTCGAGCAACCGGTGCAAACACCTCATCATAGTCAACTCCTTGACGTTGAACGTAGCCCTTTGCAACGAGTCTTGCCTTGTACTTCACAATGGCACCCTCCGTGTCCTTCTTTAACTTGTAAACCCACTTCAAACCTATCGTCTTTTGGTTTGGAGGTCGGGTTACCAAAGTCCACGTGCCATTGCTCTCAATTGCCTTCATCTCCTCATCCATGGCGTGCGTCCAGCTAGGACTTTTTCTCGCCTCTACGAAGTTCGCCGGCTCCTCAACTCCGAACAGACATAGTCCGGAGTACTCGAGCGTAACTGGCTTTGTGTACTTGTAGACTTTCTTGAGGGTCTTGTAGCGACGAGGCCCTGAGGAGTCCGTTGTGGCTTGCGAAGGAGGCGACACAAATTGTGTCGGTGTTGATGCACTTGAGGAAGACGGCTGAGACCTTGGTGTGTCATCGACATCCGTGTCGTCGGCGTAGTCGTCGTGACCGTGACCATCATCTTGATTGTCGTCGTCACTATGCGCCTCGTTGTCGATGTTGTCGTCGAGATCTTCGCCTATGTCGTGCGCGGCGTTGTCGCTATCTCCTTGCGACCTATGCGCGTCGTCGTCGGTGTCGGCACCATGATGATCACTACCATTGTGGTCACCTTGGTTGGGCGTCTTGCCAATCACCTGGACATCCTCCCCTGCATCATCATCAGTTGGAAATTCAACTGCAAATATGTTACTGTTTGGAGCATCGTCGGCTGCGGCGCTCCAATTCCACGCTTGGTTTTCTTCAAACACAACGTCGCGTGAAATCCGTAGACGCTTGGTTTGTGGATCGTAGAAACGGTATGCCTTGGTGCCAGAACTGCTCTCGTATCCGATGAACACCATCTTGGTGCTACGATCGGCAAGCTTTGAGAGGTGCGGCTCCGCCGTCTTCACATGTGCCACGCACCCGAATGTCCGTAGATGAGACACATTCGGCTTACGTCCGTAAATTGCTTCATACGGAGTCTTGCCGATCACCGCCTTCGTTGGAGCCCGGTTGAGAAGATAGACCGCCGTCGAGACAGCTTCTCCCCAAAAAGTCCCTGGCAGGTTCTTGCTCTTGAGTAAACTCCTTGCCATGTCAACGACGGTTCGATTGCGCCTTTCAACGACCCCATTCTGCTGCGGCGTGTAAGGTGCCGTGAGGAACCTCTTTATGCCAATCTTCTCGCAGTAGTCGTTGAACTCATTCGACGTAAACTCTCCGCCGCGATCTGTCCGTAGAGCGCGAACCTTCAGCTTGTGTTCCATCTCTGTTGCAGCCTTTAATTTCTTGAAC
This sequence comes from Hordeum vulgare subsp. vulgare, assembly GCF_904849725.1. Lineage (NCBI taxonomy): Eukaryota > Viridiplantae > Streptophyta > Magnoliopsida > Poales > Poaceae > Hordeum > Hordeum vulgare. The sequence goes on along the minus strand of NC_058520.1, from coordinate 583,684,460 downwards.
GCTTCAAACGCCTCATCTTTAGATCGTAGGAGAATGACCCACATATATCTCGAGTAGTCGTCTACCACAAGAAAGAAATACTTCTTTCCAGCGTGAGTTGCCGGGGTGATAGGGCCACATAGATCACCATGGAGCAGCTCGAGTGCATCACTTGCACGATAGGTAGACTGAGCAGGGAATAGCCTGCGGTGCTGTTTTCCAACCAAGCACCCGTCACATACTCGATCAACATGGTCGATAACTGGCATCCCGGATACCATCTGCATCTTTGACATTTTCTTCAAGGCGTAGAAGTTAACGTGTCCAAATCTAGCATGCCATAACCACGAATCATCATCACTCTTGGCAAGCCAACACTCCGGTTGAGATTGATCAAGGTTGAGGATATAGAGCCTATTACGTGTGCGATTAACACGAGCTAGCACATTTCGGAGGTTGTCGAAGATCGTCATCACTCCGCTCTCTATATTCACCTTGCATCCATTCTCGTCAAGCTTCCCAATAGAGATGATGTTGTTGCGCAGCCGTGGGATGTAGTACACTCCGGTGAGTATGCGATGTTCGCCTGTGAGACCCTCAAAGAGGACAGATCCTTGCCCGCAAATCTCCACAGCTGAACCATCACCGAACTTGACCGAGCCTTCAACATCGAATTCCAGCTCGAGGAATTTCTCCTTGCACCCCGTCATATGGTTACTGGCACCCGTGTCGAGATACCACGACACGTTCTGATCACCGGATAACTTTGGTTTCACTTTTTCCTCATGAAGTAGCACCTTCCGGCTTGGTTTCACAACCACCGTTTCAGCGAGATCACAAACTTCGGCCATCAGAAGACCTGGACCTTCGTCTTCCTGCTTTGCCAAATTTGCCTTGATCTCCCGCTTGTTAGGCTTTGGACAATCCTTCGCAAAGTGACCCATCTTATTGCAGTTATAGCACTTGACCTCGGACAAGTCCAAGTTCCGTGGTTTCTACTCTTTAGATTGGCCCGCCTTACCACGACCTTGTGGTTTGCCTTTTCCTTTGCCTTTTCCGGTTTGTCCATCGCCCTTCGTGTTGCTTGAGCCTTCGCCACCGTCACGCCTTCCTTTGCTACTTGGGGCCTCCCAATCTGTGCGCGAGTACATGAGTTGGTCACTACCTCCTCCTTTGCCTTTCCGACAGCCACGAGCATTCTCTTCCCATGTCCGCAATCGTCCGATCGCCTCCGTTATGGTCATGTCGTCGATGTCGTAAAGCTGCTCGAGCGTGCCGATGATGTACATGAATTTATCAGTGACAGAACTGAAAAATTTCTCCACGATCTCGGTCTCATCGAGCTTTGCACCAAGCGCACGGATCTCTCCCACCAAAGTAGTAAGACGCATGGCGTAGTCATTCACAGATTCAGTTTCCTCCATCTGCAACTTGTGAAATTGGCGCTTCAGCACTTGTGCCCGAGCCTTGGTGACGCGATCTTCTCCGATCCTCATCTCCTTGAGTGCGTTCCACGCCTCTCTTGCCGTCTCGAACTCCGCCAATGTCATCAACACGGAATCCGGCACAGACTGGGCTATGGCGGCCATGGCACCTTCGTCGGACTCGTCATCGACGTCGTCGTCCGTGATTGCCTGCCACACTCGAAGGGTTCGGAGAATAATCTTCATCTTCACCGCCCACACGCCGTAGTTGGCGTCGGTGAGCATCGGGTACTGGATGGGGATGTTGCGATGCGCCTGGACGTTAGCGCCGCTCGTTCCTCCACCACTGGTTGCTGACTTGACGGCCTTCTTCACCTTGTCGCCGTTCTTGTTCGCCTTGGCACCGCCGCTGCCGGACTTGACCGACTCAGCGTCGCTGTCCGTCATCGTAGATCGTAGATCGTCGAGGCTCTGATACCAATTGTTGGCTTTTGAACGTGCGTATGCAGCTGTACAGGCGTGCCTACGCGATTCTTGCTTCGGCCGGCTACTTGACGGAACTTGCGTAACTAGCGACACGAATAAAACTGATCGATTGATTTGATGGCTAAAGGCCCGTGTCGAGCCTTTGCTTTGTATTGCTTTTCGTTTTTCTGGTGTTACAATCAACACCCCTAGGGTGTCTTTTATACACGTCCACAAGGGACTATGGAAATAGACTAGGACTAGGAATCCTAATACTACTAGGACTCGGTTTGGCTTTCTTTCCTAATCCTACATGAGCAACATGATTAACATCTACAGCATCCTGGAGCGGCCTGCTCCAGCTTCTGCTGCTGCTGCTGCAGTCCCCTAGACGAAGGAGAGCAAGACCAAGGTCTAAGGTGATCAATGAGCTACACTCTCTGTCCATGGAATGTATATCTTATACGATTTGTACAATTAAGACATTGCGTCGGTCATGAATGTGTTCTTGTTGATTGATTTGCTGTGAGATTCTGATTATGTGGTATACTAGCTTGTACCAATATAATAGTGCCATATATAATAAATGGTTTGATTGTGCATGTATCATTGGTCCGTTGTAGCCAGTCGGAGCAGATGGTTTGTATGGTTATATCCCTAGAATCATCGCTCGCTCCAGGACATCCTTTATTTTTGAAAAATTCAAAATTCATTTTTTTGGTTTAAAAAATGCACGTACATAAGGATGAAATGTATATGTGTGCACAAATTCAGGATGAAATACCTTATTATGCAATCTGTGTAAAAAGAACAAATTCATGGACTTTCGGGATGAATAGTATCATGTGTTAAAAAGCCACAATTTTTTCTTTTTTGCACAGACTTCGTTTCAACGTGTTTTGTATGGTTGTATCATTTGTATGGTTAATTGTATCCCTAGAATCAGATGGTTTGGCCCACAGCAAGTTGCTCCCATTTTCGACTCACTAATCAATACAGTTGGAATTCAAAAGCAGAGTCACTATACGTTCTTCACAAAAAGCAGTAGAGTACATACACGCTTGAGCTAACGCCTCTGCATGCCAGCCACCGATACACGTGGACTGTTTGAAGCTAAGGCACATGATGCATGCGAATGTCTTCAGGTTTGTGCGGCGCTCAGAGTAGGAAATCTTGGCCACAGTCCAGGAGGCAGGAGGCTTTGCCCCGAATAGTGAAATTTCGACAAAGTTTACTAAATTTCATAGATACTGAAATAATCACGTTTCGGTCAAAATATTTCAACAACTACGGTAGTGTAAACTAATTAAAAAATATTTTTCAAAATATTCTCCAAAAAGTTCAATGTCAATTGAATTCAACTGAATATTTCATTCATTTGGCCGAAATGCAACCCGAATCATTAAAATTCATTGAATTTTCATGATTTCGGTTGATGCTGAATTATTTTTTAAAAGTTTAAATTGAAAACCATGCCTCGTAGTAACCTCTTCTGCCCAGAAGTCGTTGCCTGATAGCTCCAGCTGAGGTCTCTTACATGCCGATGGAATCAACTAACAATTTGAAATGCTGGAGATTTTTATATAATTCAAGACTCGGACACCTTTGTTAGCAGCCTCCCTCAAAACATAAAGTAACAATATTTTTCTTTTTGAACTCTAAGTAACAATTTCTTAATTAACAGCCACGGATCAGACCATTGACGGTTGCTGGGTGCTAGCGATTTGTTTTCTGTTTCATTGTACGCCGTTGTCAAAGCGGTCTGGTAATTCGTTGCCTGATGGAGCTAATTCTGGCATGTTGCACACTTTCTACCCAGGCAGACATCATAAGATTGCGTTGTTAGCAGTAGCAGTCCTAATACGCATCATGACATGAAACAAATAACTTGTTTAATTAGCAGCCACGAATCAACCACTCACGATGGATGCCTGCGGGGCTATTTTTTCTTTCTATTTTCTATTTTTTCTGGCTATTTCCTGTTTTTTTAACATAGTAAAGATACATACGCCATCTCTATGAATGCACGCATACATAACCCTACGTCGAATGGACGCTTGGATACGTATCGGATAAGCAATATAGGGATACGCCAATTTTGTAAAAACTAGGATATGGGGATACATTTATATATATGTTAATTATTAAAAATATGAAAAAAGATAAAGAGCTTCCATGTCAAAGCATGCCTCAATAGGATGATCTTTTTTTTTCTTGCCCTTGGTTCACTTCTATCAGTTGGAGTGGCACTTCCCTAGGTTTGCTACTCTCAATGAGTGCATCGGTTCTCCCTTGCATAAGAATATCGATAGTGATCTTTTGGCATGAACTCACCCCAATGATGGGAATCTTCTAAAGTGTGACTCTGCTCTTGAGGGGATTTCACGTTGAACGAGGGGTTTCATGTATCTAATTTGTATCACAGCAGTATCCCAGGAGAATCAAACATTATTTTCATTTTTCAAATCAAAAAATCCTAAAATACATGTGAGATGCGTATCCGACTGGATACGCGTGCTTTCTGAAGTATCCGCGCAACGTAAGCACAACCTATCTCTATGAGCATTTTCGAAAGATAGAGTCATCACATCATTTTGAGATTGACGAAGTCATCATAGACACCTTCGTAGTCTAGGGGAACATCTCTTCTTACTGAGTGCAGATCACCGTAAGGCCTAAAATAATTCAAGTAAAATGTGGGCATGAACGTCAAGTCTGTTACTTGAATTCTGGTGGGCGGGTATAAAAGTACACACTAGACAATGTTTAAAAAAAATGCTAATCATACATTTCGAAAAATATAGATGTGGTATTAAAAATGTTGACCATGTATTTATAAAATGGTAATCAACCATTTGAAAAATGTTGAACGTGTATAGAAAAATGTTGATGATGTATTCGAAAAATGTTAATCTTATATTTGAAAAATGTTAATTAGCATTCAAAAAACCTTAAACGTGTATAGAAATTATGTTGACCATGTATTTAAAAAAATGTTAATCTTGTATTGTTTGAAAAATAATCAGGCATTTGAAAAATGTTAAATGTGTATAAAAAATGTTCACCATGTATTCAAAAAATTCTAATATTATATTTGAAAATGTTAATCAAGCATTTGAAAAATGTAAAATGTGTATGAAAAAATGTTTACCATGTATTCAAAAAAATCAATCTTGTATTTAAAAAATGTTGATCAAGCATTGTGAAAATGTAAAATGTGTATAGAAAAAATGTTGACCATGTATTCAGCAAATTATATTTGAAAATTGTTTATCAAGCACTTGAGAAATGTTAAATGTACATAGAAAAAATATTGACCATGCATTAAAAAATTGAAGGTTTAATTATATTAATCAAGAATTTGAAAAAAATAGTTAAATGTGTAAAGACAAAATGCTGACAAGCTATGAAACAAATGTCAATCTTGTATTTAAAAATTCTTAAACATGGATTAGAAAAATGTACTAGTTATACACCAAAGATGTTATTGTGTATGGAAAAAGTAGACATAAAAAAATATAAATTTTCAAAAACTGTTAAAAATGTATTTAAAAATATTTGAAACATGTATATAATAAATGTTTCTAATGCATACAAAATAAATGTTATCTGCAATGGAAAATTGTTAACACGTGTTTAACAAACAGGAAATCAATGAAAATTGACATAAAAACAAATAAACACAATAAAAACAAAGAAACCAACACATAAAAAAAGAAAAATCTAAATAAACCAACTAAAAATAATATAAATAGTGAAAACACATAAAGAAAAAATGACATTCTCGCGCTGCCCTGCGGTAGGCAGGACATAGGCGCGGTCGTTCGTCGTTGACATTCGCCATATATCTTTACCTAATATTAATGGGAGAATTGTTTCTTCTTTTTTTAGTCCATCAACAATTTTTCATATGTATCAATGATTTTCGTCCCCGTTTTCCCTTTTATTTTCCGTTGCATCCAAAAGAAAATTGGAAAACCGCATGCAAAAAGAAGGTTCTAAGGGAATCGAACCCTGCCCGCAGGGAACTAGCCCATACGCAGCAAAAAGTTAGTCTGATACATGTTACCAGTAATGAGAAAAAATAATGCAATAGCTAAATGATGGTGAGCTAGATCTGTCAGCCACAAACTTTGTGTTTGTGGATGGAATCCCCCAAGAAGAATAAGAATGGTAGTTCCCGCCCCTTCAACGGTACCAAATAAAGGATTTCTTGAATCAGGTTTTTGGGCAAAATGATTCCACCGACCCGTCAAAATGGGTCCCAACCCCTGGGGATAGGGTAATACATCTAAAAATTATTCCATCGAATGTACCCCCTGGATGCGGGAATAGCAACATGAACTAAATGTCCTGTCCAAACCAAGGAACTTACCCAAAAAGTCCCGACAAATGATGATTGAGATGAGATTCCGCAGTTGTTAACCACAACGCCTCAAAGGACACATAGTGTTCCATACAACTTGAACTACTGCCTATAAAAATTAATAGACAACATGATTATTATATGAACCAAAGGCGGTGACATATTAAAAAATTCGAGTTTTTTCAATCATTTATACGTAAAATGTAAAAGCAAATTCCAGTAGTGAACAAGTTTTGAAATTTGAAAAAAAATATTAAAACGTGAATTAATTTTTTAAAAAATGATAAAAAGTTGAAAAACATGAACAGTATTTTTCAACAGCATGCAAGCATCAAATAGGATCCCGTCAAATGGGTCTCTTCATGTGTACCTCGGTAGCCTCCGAACAAATCGTCAAAACTATTAAAAATAATAACCGGCCCATGGAACTCCGTTGCACAAATTCAGGTTGCATATACGATTTAAACATTGCCAATTCTCATACTACTCGGAGAAAGGGTTAAGGTACGCGTCATGTAGAGATATCGATCTTCGATCTGTGGCTTACTAAGTATGTGTTTCCCTCGAGTCATCTGGATTTTCAAGGAGTCCATCGGAGGGGTCGATTTGTTACTAGTTGCGTACCTATTTCTTATTAGGCCTAAAGAAACATATGTCCTTTATCATACAACAGAGTCGACCACACAGTAAGGTAGGTTGTTGCTCGGATGTTTGTGATTCACTATGATTGTTAATCATTTTGTTGATCCAAACTTTAGTGCGATAATAATGGAAGAAACCAGCCCGATTTTTTTAGATAATTTTCCTTATTTTTATTACCCGGAAAATGTGGGCGATGATGCAAATTTTTGGTCATTCAGTTTGATACTTATGCCCTGCCTCAGTTATCGGTCAATTATTATTTGGATCGTATTGGGATTTTTTATTATTATTAGGTGCATCTCGTATGTTGTAAATTGATTCTATTAGTTAATACGCAATATGACGATTGAGCAATTGATGATTTTATTATAGTATTAATTAATACACGAATAGCACCTATTGGGATTTTAATGTGATTCTTTGAGATACAGTATTTTTTATTCTATCGCCCGGAAGTGCATGTGTATTGGCACGAAGGTAGCATGAAGAGATTGTGGCCTCGTGTTCCCTTTGAACTTGCATTTGGGTAGGCTGCGTGTACACGTAGCACCAGGTCACGAGCATGTGCCCGCGAGCAGAGTTGTGGATGCGGTTGGATCGGGAGGCAGAAGGAACCGTCCCTACCCACCCTGCCCTACCACGTACGTCGTGCGCTATCAAACAGATGCAGATGCAGCTGCGCTGTACCGCGAGCGACAGCGGGGCCCCGTAGGTCAGTCGCGCACTCCTCGGTGTGAAACCTCGTGGCCTGACCGGCTGACCCCAGGTCAGCACCGCTCCCGTCGATATATATCCAGACGCAGAGGTAGCAGATAGATAGGGGTAGCACCTAGCAGAGCAGAGCAGAGCAGAGCAGCGCGAAGAAGGAAGGGAGGTGGAGATGGCGCCGATGAAGCTGTACGGGATGATGCTGTCGCCCAACGTGACCCGCGTGGCCACCGTGCTCAACGAGCTCGGCCTCGACTTCGAGTTCGTCAGCGTCGACCTCCGCACCGGCGCCCACAAGCAGCCCGACTTCCTCAAGCTCAACGTACGCCCCCCCTCCCTCCCCTGCTTCGTCCTAGTACTAGTTCGTCGTCAAGATCCAGGGAAGGCGCTGATTTTGTTTGCCTCGCTTCTCTGGTTGGTTCTGTGCAGCCTTTCGGCCAGATCCCGGCGCTGCAGGACGGGGACGAAGTTGTCTTCGGTAACGACTCTCATCCCATCTCCTCTCATTATTCACCCAGATCTGGTTTCGTAGATGCGCACCAGTCTCACTAGGATCTAGATTTACTGACGCCGGGTCACCGGCCAGCACACGGCTCTCTGTAACTGTGTTAGTATATTGTTCTTCTCTTTTATACTGTACTAATTTTATTTTATCATCCGCCGATCTATCCAAACTTATGGTAGTAGAGCACACATTTTCCTCCAAAAAGTTACTAGAATATACTTGTAATTTATCCGAGATTTAAAAGAAGATCGCGAGGATTTGGTCCATAACAAATCAAGCAAGACTGCCAGTGAACAGATCTGGAGTACTACGTAGCGACGAACTAGTCGAGCAGAGGTTGAGATAAACCCCCGAAATAATGAAGGAAAGAATTTTGGTTGCAGAGTCGCGCGCCATCAACCGGTACATCGCGACCAAGTACGGGGCGGCGGAGCTGCTGCCGACGCCGTCGGCCAAGCTGGAGGTGTGGCTGGAGGTGGAGTCGCACCACTTCTACCCGCCGGTGCGCGCCCTGGTGTACGAGCTGCTCATCAAGCCCATGCTGGGCGCCCCCACCGACGCCGCCGAGGTGAACAAGAACGCCGCCGACCTCGACAAGCTGCTCGACGTCTACGAGGCCCACCTCGCCGCCGGGAACAAGTACCTCGCCGGCGACGCCTTCACGCTCGCCGACGCCAACCACATGTCCTACCTCTTCATGCTCACCAAGAGCCCCAAGGCGGACCTGGTGGCCTCCCGCCCGCACGTCAAGGCCTGGTGGGACGAGATCTCGGCCCGCCCCGCCTGGGCCAAGACCGTCGCCTCCATCCCCCTCCCGCCCGGCGTCTGAGGTCGCCGATGCCGGTTCTGCTTCCTTGTTTAGCTGCGGCGAGAATGGAATAAAATTGTGATGGAACAAACGACTTTTTAGAAAATGAGCTTCGAATTCTTGGTGTTTGCTGCTGTTAAATGTTGAATCTTGGTGTTGAATGTTTGTTATGGCACATCTATTTATCCAGTTTTTGGCTTGAATTTCGTTGGAGTCCGGCCCTTCATTATTTGGCGGCACATTCGGTGGCGCAAGATCTACCAAATTGATTACACGCCTCTGTCAACCACACCACCATAGTACCGTGCAGTGCGAGTGTTTGTTGTAGCGGGAGTTGGGAAATGGCATTGCAGCTGTCAAACACGTTCCCAGAGTGGATGGACCGGACAGGGATCAGCTGACATGCACGCATGTCATCGTGTGCCTTGTGGTCAAAATTTAAAGTCATACATTACGAAAAAATCTAAAAAAATCATGCATGTTCAGAACACATATTAAGATAACCCATAAAAAATTCAGATCAAAATTTAAAACATACATCAAGAAACAAAAAAAAAGAAACTCAGATGTGAATAGTATACAGAACCATTGTGAACTATTTATGACAAAATTTTCTTTTTTGTTTCTCGATGTATGTTTCGAATTTTGATCTGAATTTTTTAGGGGTTATCTTAATATGTGTTGTGAACATGACTGATTTTTTTCAGATTTTTTCGCAATGTTTAAATTTGAATTTATGCAACTATTCATGACAGATTTTTCTTTTTTGTTTCTTGATGTATGTTTCGAATTTTGATCTGAATTTTTTAGGGGTTATCTTAATATGTGTTGTGAACATGATTTTTTAAAGATTTTTTCGCAATGTTTAAATTTGAATTTATGCCGCAAGGTACACGATGACATGCAAACGTGCATGTCACCTGATCGCTGTCCGGATGGACCATGCATAGAGTGCAGAGTGCAGACCACGAGACACGACGATTCTTCCTGTTAAGCTGAAAGCTGAGACGGGAGGATGCTTCGGTGCGAGCTCGGCCGTTGGATCTTTGATCCAGCGGGGCGTGTAGGGCAACTCCAACGCACTGACTGCAAATGGACAGACGATGTGTCTGATTTTATTTGTTTGGGTCGGGCAAACGACTGTTAGCTGAGGCAGACGGGCGAGACGAGAAAAAAGTTGGCCGCCCATGTCGTCCCCTCGCGGGCGACCCGGGCGAAACCCTAGCCGTCAGGAACCTCGCCCTCCCAGATCTCTTCCTTCCCTTGCTGCCATCGGGCAAAGCCCGCGTGGCGGCGGCAGGTCGTCCCCTCTGGCGAGGTGTGGGCAGCGCGGGGCCACCCGTCCGAGGAGATGTGTGGGGGGCGCAACGAGCTGGTGCTGGTAGAGGTGTCGGGCGCGGCGTCGTGGTGCGCGGCGGGCACGACGAGCCGGAGCCGATGAGGAGTGAAGTCTGAAATAAACCTTGAACTTATATGCCTCGTTAAAATCGAACCCTCAACTTTGAATCCTTGAAGTATGTACCCTCTACTCTTTGATCGAGGTTATTTTTAACCCTGAACTTGTTTGGCGTGCCGGGAAAAGGTCATTCCCGTTTGGCGTGCCGGGAAAAGGTCATTCCCGATCAGGATCATATGTAACTCTCACTAACATGCACAGACCCCACTGTCATATTCATCTTGATTCTTCGTCCTTGGTCCATGCTAGAGTAAAAAGAATAAAGAAATTCTAAAAAAGGATCCATAAGTGCTTTATTCTTCGTGCTCCGTGTGTCCTTCCCAAAACTGAACACCTGATCCATCAAACTCATGGCCAAAGATGGTGGAACTATATGCAACTTAGCCAATATGAAATCTTCATACTCTCTTGTGATCATGCATCCCATTTTCAACATTGATGAGATCTTCTAAAGTTCCAATTTCTAAGCTCAGATCTTGATGGGCAAGATAAAAGGAGAGGCATGAATCATGGAGGCCACTTTGCCTTCAGCTTGCAGGTCGTGGAGCGTCCGTTGGAGGGCCGACGGCCGTGCTGCTCCCTAGGCAGCGGACTCATTTCTTCCTTCCGACGAGGTGGTAGTGACGAGCTTTGCGGCGACGAGCAAAGATCTAGCAGCTCTGCCTTGCATCGATACGGAGCTCAGCGGCAATGACCGGTGAAGAGCTGAGCTCCTCTTTGAATCTCTGTCATCGGCCACAGGAAATAGAGGCAGGCAAGAGGAGACCACATACCACACACCCACGCATGGATGTCGCCGACAGGCGGCAACGTTGGCGACGAGAGGCATGGGATGTTGGGGAACGTCGCAAGGGAAACAAAAATTTTCCTACGCGCACGAAGACCTATCATGGTGATGTCCATCTACGAGAGGGGATGAGTGATCTACGTACCCTTGTAGATCGTACAGCAGAAGCGTTAGTGAACGCGGTTGATGTAGTGGAACGTCCTCACGTCCCTCGATCCGCCCCGCGAACAATCCCGCGATCAGTCCCACGATCTAGTACCGAACGGACGGCACCTCCGCGTTCAGCACACGTACAACTTGACGATGATCTCGGCCTTCTTGATCCAGCAAGAGAGACGGAGAGGTAGAAGAGTTCTCCGGCAGCGTGACGGCGCTCCGGAGGTTGGTGATGATCTTGTCTCAGCAGGGCTCCGCCCGAGCTCCGCAGAAACGCGATCTAGAGGAAAAACTATGGAGGTATGTGGTCGGGCAGCCGTGAGAAAGTCGTCTCAAATCAGCCCTAAAACCTCCGTATATATAGGTGGGAGGGAGGGGAGGAGGCAGCCTCAAAACCTAAAGGTTTGGCCGAAATTGGAGGTGGAGGAGTCCTACTCCAATCCTACTTGGAGTAGGATTCCACCTTCCCACTTGGAAACTCTTTCCACCTTGTGTTTTTTCCTTCTCAAACCTTATGGGCCTTAGTGGGAACTTATTCCAGCCCACTAGGGGCTGGTTTATCTCTTCCCATAGCCCATGAGACCCCTTGGGGCGTGACACCCCTCCCGATGGTCCCCGGCACCCCTCCCGGCACTCCCGGTACACTACCGATGAGCCCGAAACTTTTCCGGTAATGCACGAAAACCTTCCGGTAACCAAATGAGGTCATCCTATATATCAATCTTCGTTTCCGGACCATTCCGGAAACCCTCGTGACGTCCGTGATCTCATCCGGGACTCCGAACAGCATTCGGTAACCAACCATATAACTCAAATACGCATAAAACAACGTCGAACCTTAAGTGTGCAGACCCTGCGGGTTCGAGAACTATGTAGACATGACCCGAGAGACTCCTCGGTCAATATCCAATAGCGGGACCTGGATGCCCATATTGGATCCTACATATTCTACGAAGATCTTATCGTTTGAACCTCAGTGCCAAGGATTCATATAATCCCGTATGTCATTCCCTTTGTCCTTCGGTATGTTACTTGCCCGAGATTCGATCGTCAGTATCCGTATACCTATTTCAATCTCGTTTACTGGCAAGTCTCTTTACTCGTTCCGTAATACAAGATCCCGCAACTTACACTAAGTTACATTGCTTGCAAGGCTTGTGTGTGATGTTGTATTACCGAGTGGGCCCCGAGATACCTCTCCGTTCACACGGAGTGACAAATCCCAGTCTTGATCCATACTAACTCAACTAACACCTTCGGAGATACCTGTAGAGCATCTTTATAGTCACCCAGTTATGTTGCGACGTTTGATACACACAAAGCATTCCTCCGGTGTCAGTGAGTTATATGATCTCATGGTCATAGGAATAAATACTTGACACGCAGAAAACAGTAGCAACAAAATGACACGATCAACATGCTACGTCTATTAGTTTGGGTCTAGTCCATCACATGATTCTCCTAATGATGTGATCCCGTTATCAAGTGACAACACTTGCCTATGGCCAGGAAACCTTGACCATCTTTGATTAACGAGCTAGTCAACTAGAGGCTTACTAGGGACAGTGTTTTGTCTATGTATCCACACAAGTATTGTGTTTCCAATCAATACAATTATAGCATGGATAATAAACGATTATCATGAACTAAGAAATATAATAATAACTAATTTATTATTGCCTCTAGGGCATATTTCCAACAGTCTCCCACTTGCACTAGAGTCAATAATCTAGTTCACATCACCATGTGATTCCAACGCATCCAACACCCATATAGTTATGGGGTCTGATCACGTCTTGCTCATGAGAGAGGTTTTAGTCAACGGTTCTGAAACTTTCAGATTCGTGCGTTCTTTACAAATCTTTATGTCATCTTATAGATGCTGCTACTACGTGCTATTCGGAAATGCTCCAAATATCTACTCTACTATACGAATCCGTTTCACTACTCATAGTTATCCAGATTAGTGTCAAAGCTTGCATCGACGTAACCCTTTACGACGAACTCTTTAACCACCTCCATAATCGAGAAAAATTCCTTAGTCCATTAGTTACTAAGGATAAATTTTGACCGCTGCTAGTGATTCAATCATGGATCACTCTCTGTACCTCTCAACATACTTTGAGTCAAGGCACACATCAGGTGCGGTACACAGCATGGCATACTTTAGATTCTACGGCTAAGGCATAGAAGACGACCTTCGTCTATTCTCTTTATTCTGCCGGGGTTGAGTTTTGAGTCTTACTCAAATTCACACCTCACAACGCAACCAAGAACTCCTTCTTTGCTGATCTATTTTGAACTCCTTCAAAAACTTGTCAAGGCATGCATCTTGTTGAAACTTCCATTAAGCGCTTTTTGATCTATCTCCATAGATCTTTGATGCTCAACGTTCAAGTAGCTCAATCCAGGTATTCCTTTGAAAACTCCTTTCAAACAACCTTGTATGTTCTACAGAAATTCTACATTACTTCTGATCCACAATATGTCAACCACATATACTTATCAGAAATTCTATAGTGCTCCCACTCACTTCTTTGGAAATACAAGTTTCTCATAAACCTTGTACAAACCCAAAATCTTTGATCATCTCATCAAAGTGTATATTCCAACTCCGAGATGCTTGCACCAGTCCATTGAAGGATCACTGGAGCTTGCATACTTGCTAGTATCTTTAGGATCGACAAAACCTTCTGGTTGTATCACATACAATGTTTGCTCAAGGAAACCGTTGAGAAAACAATGTTTTGACATCCTACGTGCAATATTTCATAAATAATGCATCAACAACTAACATAATTCTAACAGACTTTTAACATCGCTACGAGTGAGAAAGTCTCATCATAGTCAACTATTTGATCTTATCGAAAACATCTTTGCGACAAGTCGAGCTTTTCTTAATAGTGACTTATCACCATCATCGTCTGTCTTCTTTTAAAAATCCATCTTTACTCAATAGTCCTATGACCATCAAGTAATTCTTCCAAAGTCTACACTTTGTTTTCATCCATGGATCCTCTCTCGGATTTCATGGCTTCCAGCCATTTGTCGGAATCTGGGCCCACCATTGCTTTCTCCATAACTCGTAGGTTCACTGTTGCTCAACAACATGACCTCCAAGACAGGGTTACCGTACTACTCTGCAGCAGTACGCGACCTTGTCGACCTACGAGGTTTGTAGTAACTTTATTCGAAGCTCAATGATCACCATCATCAGCTTCCACTTCAATTGGTGTAGGCGCCACAGGAACAACTTCCTGCGCCCTACTACACACTGGTTGAAGTGATGGTTCAATAACCTCATCAAGTTCTACTACCCCCCCACTCAATTCTTTCGAGAGAAACCTTTCCTCGAGAAAGAATCCGTTTCTAGAAACAAACACTTTGCTTTCGGATCTGAGATAGGAGATGTACCCAACTGTTTTGGATACCCTATGAAGAAGCATTTATCCGCTTTGGGTTCGAGCTTATCAGACTGAAACTTTTTCACACAAGTGTCGAAACCCCAAACTTTCAAGAAACGACAGTTTAGATTTCTCTAAACCTCAGTCTATACTGTGTCATCTCAACGGAAATATGCGGTGCCCTATTTAAAGTGAGTGCGGTTGTCTCTAATGCATAACCCATAAACGATAGTGGTAATTCGATAAGAGACATCATAGTATGCACCATACCAAATAGTGCGTGGCTATGACGTTCAGACACATCATCACACTATGATGTTCCAGGTGGCATGAACTGCGAAACAATTTCCACATTGTCTTAACTGCGTACCAAAACTCGTAACTCAGATATTCATTTCTATGATCATATCGTAGACAGTTTATCCTCTTGTTACGACGAACTTCACTCTGAAACGGATTTGAACTTTTCAACATTTCAGACTTGTGATTCATTAAGTAAATACTCCCGTATCTACTCAAATCATCAGTGAAGTAAGAACATAATGATATCCACTGCGTGCCTCAGTACCCATTGGACTGCATACATCAAAATGTATCACTTCCAACAAGTTACTATCTTAATTTCATCTCAATGAAAACAAGGCCTTGCTCATGTGGTATGGTTTGCATGTCACTAGTGATTCGAAATCAGGTGAGTACAAAGATCCATCAGCATGGAGCCTCTTCATGCAATTTATACTAACATGACTCAAGCGGCAGTGCCACATGTAAGTGGTACTATCATCATTAACTCGTATCTTTTTGGCACAAATATTATGAACATGTGTAACACTACGATCGAGATTCAATAAACCATTGAAGGTGATTATTCAAGAAAATAGAGTAACCATTATTCTCCTTAAATGAATAATCGTATTGCAATAAACACGATCCAATCATGTTCATGCTTAACGCAAGCACCAAATAACAATTATTTAGGTTTAACACCAATCCCGATGGTAGAGGGAGCGTGCGACGTTTGATCATATCAACCTTGGAAACACTTCCAACACGTATCGTCACCTCGCCTTTAGCTAGTCTCCGTTTATGCCGTACCTTTCATTTCGTGTTACTAATCACTTAGCAACCGAACCGGTATCCAATACCCTCATGCTGCTAGGAGTACTAGTAAAGTACACATCAACATCATGTATATCAAATACACTTCTTTCGACTTTTGCCAACCTTCTTATCTACCAAGTATCTTGAGTTGCTCCGCCTCAGTGATTGTTCCCCTCATTACAGAAGCACTTAGTCTCGGGTTTGGGTTTAATCTTGGGTCTCTTCATTAGTGCAGCAACTGTTTTGCCGTTTCACGAAGTATCCCTTCTAGCCCTTGCCTTTCTTGAAACTTAGTGGTTTTACAAACCATCAACTATTGATGCTCCTTCTTGATTTCTACTTTCGCAGTGTCAAACATCGCGAATCGCTCAAGGATCATTGTATCTATCCTTGATATGTTATAGTTCATCACGAAGCTCTCACAGCTTGGTGGCAGTGACTTTGGAGAACTATCACTATCTCATCTGGAAGATTAACTCCCACTTGATTCAAGCGATTGTTGTACTCAGACAATCTGAGCACATGCTCAACGATTGAGCCTTTTCTCCTGTGCTTTGTGGACAAAGAATCTTGTCGGAGGTCTCGTACCTCTTAACAAGGGCACAAGCATGAAATCACAATTTCATCTCTTCGGAACATCACTTATGTTCCGTGACGTTTTACAACGTTTTCGGCGCCTTGCTTCTAAGCCATCAAGTATCTTGCACTGAACTATCGTGTAGTCATCAGTAACGTGTATGTCGGATGTTCATAGCATCCACAGACGACGCTCGAGGTGCAGCACACTGAGTGGTGCATTAAGGACATAAGCCTTCTGCGTAGCAACAAGGACAATCCTCGGTTTTACAGACTCAATCTGCAAAGGTTGCTACTATCAATTTTCAACTAAATTTTCTCTAGAAACATATAAAAACAGTAGAGCTATAGCGCAAGCTACATCGTAATTCGCAAAGACCATTAGACTATGTTCATGACAATTAGTTCAATTAATCATATTACGTAAGAACTCCCACTCAAAAAGTACATCTCTCTAGTCATTTGAGTGGTACATGATCCAAATCCGCTATCTCAAGTCCGATCATCACGTGAGTCGAGAATAGTTTCAGTGGTAAGCATCCCTATGCTAATCATATCAACTATACGATTCATGCTCGACCTTTCGGTCTCATGTGTTCCGAGGCCATGTCTGCACATGCTAGGCTCGTCAAGCTTAACCCGAGTGTTCCGCGTGTGCAACTGTTTTGCACCCGTTGTATGTGAACGTTGAGTCTATCACACCCGATCATCACGTGGTGTCTCGAAACGAAGAACTGTCGCAACGGTGCACAGTCGGGGAGAACACAATTTCGTCTTGAAATTTTAGTGAGAGATCACCTCATAATGCTACCGTCGTTCTAAGCAAAATAAGGTGCATAAAAGGAATAACATCACATGCAATTCATAAGTGACATGATATGGCCATCATCACGTGCTTCTTGATCTCCATCACCAAAGCACCGGCACGATCTTCTTGTCACCGGCGCCACTCCATGATCATCCATCAACGTGTTGCCATCGGGGTTGTCGTGCTACTTATGCTATTACTACTAAAGCTACATCCTAGCAAAATAGTAAACGCATCTGCAAGCACATATGTTAGTATAAAGACAACCCTATGGCTCCTGCCGGTTGCCGTACCATCGACGTGCAAGTCGATATTTCTATTACAACATGATCATCTCATACATCCAATATGTCACATCACATCATTGGCCATATCACATCACAATCATACCCTGCAAAAACAAGTTAGACGTCCTCTAATTTTGTTGTTGCATGTTTTACGTGGTGACCAAGGGTATCTAGTAGGATCGCATCTTACTTACGCAAACACCACAACGGAGATATATGAATTGCTATTTAACCTCATCCAAGGACCTCCTCGGTCAAATCCGATTCAACTAAAGTTGGAGAAACCGTCACTTGCCAGTCATCTTTGAGCAAAGGGGGTTACTCGTAACGATGAAACCAGTCTCTCGTAAGCGTACGAGTAATGTCGGTCCAAGCCGCTTCAATCCAACAATACCGCGGAATCAAGAAAAGACTAAGGAGGGCAGCAAAACGCACATCACCGCCCACAAAACCTTTTGTGTTCTACTCGAGAAGACATCTACGCATGAACCTAGCTCATGATGCCACTGGTGGGGAACGTCGCAAGGGAAACAAAAATTTTCCTACGCGCACGAAGACCTATCATGGTGATGTCCATCTACGAGAGGGGATGAGTGATCTACGTACCCTTGTAGATCGTACAGCAGAAGCGTTAGTGAACGCGGTTTATGTAGTGGAACGTCCTCACGTCCCTCGATCCGCCCCGCGAACAATCCCGCGATCAGTCCCACGATCTAGTACCGAACGGACGGCACCTCCGCGTTCAGCACACGTACAACTCGACGATGATCTCGGCCTTCTTGATCCAGCAAGAGAGACGGAGAGGTAGAAGAGTTCTCCGGCAGCGTGACGGCGCTCCGGAGGTTGGTGATGATCTTGTCTCAGCAGGGCTCCGCCCGAGCTCCGCAGAAACGCGATCTAGAGGAAAAACTATGGAGGTATGTGGTCGGGCAGCCGTGAGAAAGTCGTCTCAAATCAGCCCTAAAACCTCCGTATATATAGGTGGGAGGGAGGGGAGGAGGCAGCCTCAAAACCTAAAGGTTTGGCCGAAATTGGAGGTGGAGGAGTCCTACTCCAATCCTACTTGGAGTAGGATTCCACCTTCCCACTTGGAAACTCTTTCCACCTTGTGTTTTTTCCTTCTCAAACCTTATGGGCCTTAGTGGGAACTTATTCCAGCCCACTAGGGGCTGGTTTATCTCTTCCCATAGCCCATGAGACCCCTTGGGGCGTGAAACCCCTCCCGATGGTCCCCGGCACCCCTCCCGGCACTCCCGGTACACTACCGATGAGCCCGAAACTTTTCCGGTAATGCACGAAAACCTTCCGGTAACCAAATGAGGTCATCCTATATATCAATCTTCGTTTCCGGACCATTCCGGAAACCCTCGTGACGTCCGTGATCTCATCCGGGACTCCGAACAACATTCGGTAACCAACCATATAACTCAAATACGCATAAAACAACGTCGAACCTTAAGTGTGCAGACCCTGCGGGTTCGAGAACTATGTAGACATGACCCGAGAGACTCCTCGGTCAATATCCAATAGCGGGACCTGGATGCCCATATTGGATCCTACATATTCTACGAAGATCTTATCGTTTGAACCTCAGTGCCAAGGATTCATATAATCCCGTATGTCATTCCCTTTGTCCTTCGGTATGTTACTTGCCCGAGATTCGATCGTCAGTATCCGTATACCTATTTCAATCTCGTTTACTGGCAAGTCTCTTTACTCGTTCCGTAATACAAGATCCCGCAACTTACACTAAGTTACATTGCTTGCAAGGCTTGTGTGTGATGTTGTATTACCGAGTGGGCCCCGAGATACCTCTCCGTTCACACGGAGTGACAAATCCCAGTCTTGATCCATACTAACTCAACTAACACCTTCGGAGATACCTGTAGAGCATCTTTATAGTCACCCAGTTACGTTGCGACGTTTGATACACACAAAGCATTCCTCCGGTGTCAGTGAGTTATATGATCTCATGGTCATAGGAATAAATACTTGACACGCAGAAAACAGTAGCAACAAAATGACACGATCAACATGCTACGTCTATTAGTTTGGGTCTAGTCCATCACATGATTCTCCTAATGATGTGATCCCGTTATCAAGTGACAACACTTGCCTATGGCCAGGAAACCTTGACCATCTTTGATTAACGAGCTAGTCAACTAGAGGCTTACTAGGGACAGTGTTTTGTCTATGTATCCACACAAGTATTGTGTTTCCAATCAATACAATTATAGCATGGATAATAAACGATTATCATGAACTAAGAAATATAATAATAACTAATTTATTATTGCCTCTAGGGCATATTTCCAACATGGGAGGCGGGCAGAAAGCGGCTGGAGAGCATCCTGAGCGACAAGTTGGTGTTGTGGGCATGGCTGGCGGGCGTTCACTGAGCCGGCGCAGGTTGCGTGCTTGCCGCCATGGCGCCCCAGGAATTGAAGAAGTGAGAAACAGGCTGCACAAGAGAGATAGAGATTGGAAGTACAAAAGGAGGAAGATGAAAATGACGTGTGGGGCCATGCAGTCAGTGAGAGTAGAGATTCATCCTGGCTAGGATCGTCCTTGTCCCGATACATCAAACATGAATTCACATGCATAGGGTCGGGATTGACCAGGATTAGTAAGTATGGGGTATCAATTTCAGGGATATGAAGGTCAAGATTCATTTTTGACTGGTTGTATCAGTTCAAGGTTTTTTTAAGACTTCACCCGCCGGTGAGCGCAGCATGCTGGCGCCAAGGCGCTTGGCAGGGTGCGGCGGGCACGCGGGCGTGTTGCGGCTAGCTTAGGCTGGCATCCGTGCTACTGCTGCTCGTTCGCATGCCGTGGGGAAGTAGGGCACTACAGCTAGTCGGGTCAGATCTGGCCTCTGCCAGCTTGTGGCTGGAGTACCTGGTGAGAGATGGCTTCAGGCGCCATTGAATCATGGTTGTGTTGCTCGGTTGGTTCGGCTGCCTTTGGCGTGTGGTGGCTATAGCGGTGGTGTTCGGGAGTGGTGGTGGTGTCTCTCCTTCAAGCGCGTCCACGCCCGGCTCCTGGAGCTGTGGCGCCGTCCGGTTGCGCGGTTGGTTCGGCTGCCTTTGGCGTGTGGTGGCTATAGCGGTGGCGTTCGGGAGTGGTGGTGGTGTCTCTCCTTCAAGCGCGTCCACGCCCGGCTCCTGGAGTTGTGGCGCCGTCCAGTTGCGCGGTTGGTTCGGCTGCCTTTGGTGTGTGGTGGCTATAGCGGTGGTGTTCGGGAGTGGTGGTGGTGTCTCTCCTTCAAGCGCGTCCACGCCCGGCTCCTGGAGTTATGGCGCCGTCCAGTTTGTCGGGTGCTGCAGGAGTCTCGGACGGACTAGATCCAGCAAGAATGGTCCTTTTCTTGCGCGCGGCGGCGTGAGCTGCGTAGTTTGGCTAGGATCCCGCTTAGTCCTGCGCACGGCGGTGCCGACCGACCATGTATGGATCTCCTTCAATCTTTCCTGTGCGTTGCTGTGCGGAGGATCCCCCAGTTCTGCGCACGGAGGTCGAAGTTGGCCAGATCCTGCTTGGCTCGCCCAAGGCATGCGAGCGACGGTGCAGACAAGTCAGGTTGGCTCATGCTCGCCGAGTTTTCTGCGTGCGGCTTTGACCATTTCATTTCTAGTAGTGTTTGCTTGAGGCTTGTGCTGTTGCTTGGCGTTGGTGGCCTCGGATCCCGAAATTGTTGGTGGAAGGCCCGACTCCGGATGCAAATCATGCATCGACTCGGTCGTTGCCGACGGTAACGGCACCCTCGGGTGTCGTCTTCCTTTTTGGAGGTATCGTTGTGGAGTCGTTCGTCCTTCCTGCCAAATAGCGTGAGATCTTCGGGTGAAAACATAAAATCAGGCAGTATCAGATCGGGTGACGACTGTGTCTTAAACATTGTTTTTCTCCTTGGAGGCGTCACCTTGGAGATCCGAACGATGGGTTCTGATGGTGTCCTCGATTGACGGTAGAGTGTAGGTTTGTCGTGGGTATTCTTTTCTTTCTTTTCTTTTTTGCGCTACCTTTTGCAGTGCTTTCCTTCTCAGATGCTCTTGTGACATCTTTTTGTGATCAATAAATTTGACAGTTCTGCTTGCGATATTTTAAAAAGAAAGACTGTTGTCCGGCCGCGTTGGAGTAAATCTGGCTGCTGCGCCAAGCAGATGCGTCTATGCCATGTGACCTTTCGCAAGGGAAAAAGAAAAGGAAAAACTGAAATAGCATACTGCTCTTGCTATAGTCATGCCAGGGGTCATAATTCATGCCTGCCAGACTACGTGAGCGCCAGCGGCCAGGGATGCCAGCCTACAAAATGATCACATCCATGGTTCATGTTGACACACTAGCCCGCCGTCGGCACACTACCAGCACATAAAAAACGGTAACGCGGCCCTAATTCATGCCGATATAATAAATGATGTCACTCTTCATCGTAACTCAATCATCTAGCTCGAGCATCACTTTTTGCTTCTTCTCGGATTAAACTTTTTTTTAGGACATCTTTATCAACCGTCATGATCTACACCTCATTCTTGATGAAAGCTAGCGTCACCTCTTTCGTTTTGGTGTTCGTGTTGGTCGTCCTCAATCTCAAACTTCTTCGTTTGGATAACTTCGTCGATCTTGAGCTTTTTTTCCATTACAGCCTCCTTCTTGAGCTTCTTCGTTTGAACGGCCTCCTCAATATCGAGCTTCCTTCTTTCACGACCTCCTTCCTCTCGAGCTTCTTTGTTTGGAGCTCGATGTAGATCTTCATTTCCTCATCTTTTTCTTGGCGCTTCCTCTTACCTCTTGCTTTCTTTTGGGATTGTTGGTCGTCTTCAATCTCAAACTTCTTCGTTTGGACAACCTCCTCGATCTCAAGCATTTTTTCCTTCACGACCTCCTTCATCTTGAGCTTCTTCGTTTGAACAACCTCCTCAATCTCGAGCTTCCTTCTTTCACGACCTCATTCCTCTCGAGCTTCTTCGTTTGGAGCTTGATGTAGATCTTCATTTGCTCATCTTTTTCTTGGCGCTTCCTCTTACCCCTTGCTTCCTTTCGGGATCATCGGGCCTTGTAAAGTTTCTTGCAAGGCAAAAGGTGCGGCATCACGTATCTCGTCCACCTTGGAGTTTGTCGTTTCCCTTGGTCGCTTCTCTGCTTCTTCATGCTCAACAATGACCGATGACCCTCCATTCTTCTTTTGGGCGGCATATTGATATTTAAACTTGGGGCAATCTTTGATGGTCGTCCAACAATGGGTGAGGGTAAATGACTTACGTCCATGTTGGGCCTTGAAGGCTTCCAAAGTTTGGAATGCTTACAAAATGAAAGTGACGACCACAATGTAATTGTCATGGACACAAATGCAACAAACATGAAAATATGACATAGGCACAAAGAGAAGATGGTGTATACCATGTCGCTGATAGGACGACCTTCAACGCTCTCAAAGGAGGCACAAGACTTCTTGCATTCTTATTGGATAAACTCCCACTTTTTTTGTATTTAGCCGATTCCACGAGTGCTAGAAAACTTCTAGGGCGGGGAAGTTCATGGAAGTTTCGCATGAACTCTCCCCCAAAAATGGCTCCTTTTTTCTCGGCCCCGGCCTTGGGATCTTATCCTAGTTTCGTTCAACCTTCGCAAATCAACTTGTCCTCATCTTTGGGTATGCTCCTGGCCGAATGCTTTGCCTCCTCTTTTGTGCTTTGGCATTTAGGGTGAGCTCTGTTAAGGAAATAGGCAATTTTCCGAGTAGATTAATCCACAAAATAATAACTAGCATGGCATTGACTAGACTAATGACATACTGATCTTGAGCTAACCTAGCACATACTACGCATATAGTGGATACATCTATGCAAACAAGTAGTACTGCTAGAATAAATACGAACAAGAGGATAAACGAGTCATATCCTCCAATCGGCCAGTTGGCCGTAGCAGCAGCAGCGGCGGCAGAGGCAGTATCCTCTGCCGTCTTCTTCTCGGCTTCCTCGCGGAGACGATCAGCTTCGCTTGGTGAAGACATGGCGATGACGAGGGCGACGCGGACGTAGACGAAGCAGACGGACGGAGGCGAGCAGTCGCGTGATCGCTCCCCAAAAACCTAATCGCCCCTCTCCCGTACAGGAACCGGAGAGGCGAGGTTTCGGAGGCCGGTATGAGCTCGGCTCGGCTCATTCCCGCAACCCGCGGCGCGGCGCGGCGCGTCGTGACGAGGCAAGGCGTGGCGTGGCGAGGCGGGCGGCGGAGGAGGAGTGCGCGAGGGCACCTTCTCTTCTCACTCTCCAATAGCATGTGGAAGAGAGACCCTTATAAAGGGGTCCAAACTCTCCTCCACTAGCGGGGTGGGACTAAAATCCCACCACCTTGCCATGCCACCACCTACATGGGCCCTATAGATTTTCTGAAATTCTCTAATGGGCCTAAGGCCCACCTCCAAATTTCAACAATCCCCCACCAGATCTCAAGGGCACATCGTGTTCCCTCGTTCCAATCACTGTTTTAATATACCAGCATTTCAGTGAAGACCTGTTAAGGTTGAGCTTCACCTAGAACAAGTAGCTACACCCCTTCACAACTGAACAATGGACTATGCCTTGAATTGTCAGTTTGGCGTAAAGGAGCTTCACCACAAGTCTTACTAGTACTAGGCTGCCGAAGGTGACCCCTCGGGTGGAGCATATTAGTCACACTCCTGGCCTATTCATGAGTTTACTAGAGATCACCCAAATCTCATAGACTGTGACCAGCAGTCAAGCTCATATAGGTGTGTTCCTCCAAAGATCGCTCTGTAGGACAGCATCTTGCTTACATATAAGTTTTAGAACACATTAAGACAGTAGTCATCCTACCATACAGTATCCGAGAGTATTGCATCTCCAACGGAGTGGGTTAGTAAAGTTACTCTCCGCAGTTCACCACTGGCTTGTTTTCCCAGGTCCTACTTCACGGGATCTCCGATCATATAGGTTAGGTTACTACCATGGCAACTCATGTGGGTCTCATACCCATCTCCCTCGATGCACTATCTATCACAACACGTGATAGCCCTTTAGTAAAGGGATCTGCCAGATTCTTAGCCGTTTGGATATAATCCAACGCTACCACTCCGGAGTTTCTCAAACGTCTGACAGACTTCAATCTCATTCTTATATGTTTGTTGGACTTCATATTGTCCTTTGAACTCTTCATTTAACAATAACCGTCTGATTATCGCAGTTCATAAGGATAGCCGGAACCGGCTTCTCAACCACAGGTAAGTCCATCAAAAGATCTCGAAGAAATTCTGCTTCGACACCAGATGTGTCTAATGCTGTTAATTCTGCTTCCATTGTCGATCTTGTTAAGATCGTTTGCTTGCAAGACTTCCAGGAAACAGCACCACCCCCAAGAGTAAACATATACCCAGTAGTGGCCTTCATCTCATCAGCATCAGAGATCCAATTCGCATCACTATACCCTTCAAGTACTGATGGGAATCCCGTATAGTGAAGCCCGTGGTTGACAGTACCTTTCAAGTAGCGCATAATTCTTTCAACAGCACGCCAATGAACTTCGCCCGGGTTTGCAACAAACCGGCTAAGTTTGCTCACAGCAAACGCGATGTCAGGCCTCGTTGCGCTAGCTAGGTACATAAGTGAACCGATAATTTGAGAGAATCTCAATTGATCTATAGCTGTGCCTTTAAACTTTCGAATAAGCACACTAGGATCATATGGTGTTTGACAAATCTTGCAGTCTGAATATCCAAAGCGACTCAAAATCTTGTCAACATAGTGGGATTGCAGAAGTGTAATCCCACCCTCATCATCTCTCAATAGCTTGATGTTCAAGATAACATCAGCCACCCCAAGGTCCTTCATCTCAAAGTTTTGAGACAGAAAGGACTTAACCTCCTCAATTACTTTGAGGTTGGTTCCAAATATCAGTATGTCATCAACATACAAGCACAATATAACTCCTTCGCCCCCACCATGGCGATAGTATACACATTTGTCAGCTTCATTAACAACGAAGCCAACAGATGTCAGAGTTGTATTAAACTTCTCATGCCATTGCTTAGGTGCTTGTCTCAGACCATATAAAGATTTCAGCAACTTACACACCTTTCCTTCCTGACCTTCTATCACAAAGCCATCTGGCTGTTGCATATATATTTCCTCATTTAGCTCTCCATTCAGGAAAGCCGTCTTAACGTCCATTTGATGAACGAGAAGACCATGAGAGGCCGCCAATGAGAGTAGTACTCTAATGGTGGTCAGTCTAGCCACAGGTGAATAAGTATCGAAGAAATCTTCCTCTTCTTTCTGGGCATAGCCCTTGGCCACAAGCCTAGCCTTGTACTTTTCAATTGTACCGTCGGGCCTAAGCTTCTTTTTGAACACCCACTTGCATCCCAATGGTTTGCAACCATAGGGACGATCAATGATTTCCCATGTCCCGTTAGCCATGATGGAGTCCATCTCGCTACGGACAGCAGCTTTCCAGTAATCAGCATCTGGAGAAGCATACGCTTCTGAAATAGAAGTGGGATTATCATCCACGAGGTATACGAAGAAATCATCACCAAAGGTCTTTGCAGTCCTTTGTCTCTTGCCCCTACCACGGGCTTCCTCGTCATCCTCCTCAGGATTTTCATCATGTGTTTGTTCATAATATTCCATAGGAATGGCAGGCTCAGGAGTTATCTCAGATTCCTGTCTAGAAGTGCTTTGCATATCTCTCATGGGAAATATATCCTCAAAGAATGTAGCATCCCTCGACTCCATTATTGTACCGACCTTCACGTCAGGTACCTCAGATTTCACTACTAGAAATCTATAGCCTACGCTATTCTTAGCGTATCCCAAATTAACGCAATCCACAGTCTTTGGTCCAAGCTTGTGCTTCTTGGGGATCGGTACATTGACTTTCGCCAAGCAGCCCCAAGTACGTAAGTACGAGAGTGTCGTCCTTCTCTTCGACCACTCCTCGTAGGGAGTGACCTCATTATCTTTTGTAGGAACTTTATTCAGGACATGACACGCGGTCAATATAGCCTCCCCCCACCATGCCTTGGATAAACCCGATGTATCTAACATGGCGTTAACCAAATCAGTTAGAGTACGGTTTTTCCGCTCGGCAACCCCGTTTGACTGGGGTGAATAGGGAGGCGTCCTCTCATGAATAATGCCGTGTTCCGCACAAAATGAATCAAATTCGTTTGAGAAGTACTCTCCACCACGATCAGACCAGACTCGTTTAATTTTCTTTTCAAGTTGATTTTCAACTTCTGCCTTATAGATTTTAAAGTAGTGTAGAGCCTCATCTTTAGTATTTAACAGATACACATAGCAAAATCTAGTGGAATCATCTATCAATGTCATGAAGTATTTCTTTCCACCTTTAGTCAGCACACCATTCATCTCACAAAGATCAGAATGTATGAGTTCTAATGGTGCCAAGTGTCTCTCCTCTGCAGCCTTGTGAGGCTTGCGAGGTTGCTTTGCTTGCACACACGAGTGGCACTTAGAACCTTTGGCTAAAGTGAAAGTTGGGATTAAATTCAGTTTTGCTAGCCGCGACATAACACCGAAACTTATGTGACAAAGACGTGAATGCCAAACTTCAGATTCATTAAGACTCGAATGAATATTGTTCACGACTTTATTACAAAAATCTGCTAGAGAAAGGCGGAACAGACCTCCGCATTCATAACCTTTTCCAACGAAAAGTCCATATTTCGTAACTACTACTTTATTAGACTCGAACACCAACTTAAACCCTTCTCTACACAGAAGGGAGCCACTAACGAGATTCTTCTTGATGGCGGGGACATGCTGCACGTTCTTCAGCTGCACGATCCTTCCCGAAGTAAACTTCAGATCGACCGTGCCAACACCAAGAACAGAAGCACTCGCGCCATTCCCCATCAATACGGACCCGCGACCGGTGGCCTGATAAGAAGAGAACAATGACAAGTCAGCACACACATGAATATTTGCACCCGTGTCCACCCACCAATCGGTGGACTGACAAACTGTAAATACAGTAAGTAAATTACCGTACCCAGATGCACCACTTTCATTGTTGCCCACAATCATGTTTGCAGACTTGGAGTCCTGCGCCGGCTTCTTGTACTTGTTTGGGCATTTGTTCGCCCAATGTTCCTCTGAACCACAAGTATAGCAGCCATCTCCCTTCTTATTCTTCTTGAAGGGCTTCTTCCCCTTCTTCTTGAAGTCGGTATTCTGTTGGACAGAGTTCTTTCCCTTGGGCTTGTGAGAATTGAAGTTCCTCTGATGTACCATATTGGCAGCAGAAGAGCTTTCCACCGCTTTTCCATTGGAGTCCTTTGCTCTCGAGTTCTGCTCAACACTCAGATGGCCGATGATGTCCTCTACTGAGAACTCACGCCTCTGATGTTTCAGAGTAGTAGCAAAGTTCCTCCTGGAATTAGGGAGCTTAGAAATTATACAGCCCGCGACAAACTTGCCCGGCAAATTGCACTTAAGAACCTCAAGTTCCTTAGCTATGCATATTATCTCATGAGCTTGTTCCAATACAGAACGGTTGTCAACCATCTTGTAATCGTGGAACTGCTCCATAAAATACATCTCACTCCCAGCATCGGTGGCCCCGAATTTAGATTCGAGCGCCTCCCACAAGTCCTTGGCAACATGCATATGTAAATATGCATCAACCAGCTTATCTCCGATCACGCTAATGACTGCTCCAAGGAATAGGACGGTGGCCTCCTTAAACATCTTCTCCTGTTCAGGAGTGATAGTTTCCGTAGGAGTGACACCGGCTACCCAGAACACGTTCATAGCCGTGAGCCATAAGGTGGTTCTCGTTTGCCAACGCTTGAAAAAAGTACCGGTAAACTTATCCGGTTTCAGTGCAGCAGCAAAACCATTACTCGAAAAATTCCTACAGACATTAGGTTTTTGGATTGTTAAGGAAATAGGCAATTTTCCGAGTAGATTAATCCACAAAATAATAACTAGCATGGCATTGACTAGACTAATGACATACTGATCTTGAGCTAACCTAGCACATACTACGCATATAGTGGATACATCTATGCAAACAAGTAGTACTGCTAGAATAAATACGAACAAGAGGATAAACGAGTCATACCCTCCAATCGGCCAGTTGGCCGTAGCAGCAGCAGCGGCGGCGGAGGCAGTATCCTCTGCCGTCTTCTTCTCGGCTTCCTCGCGGAGACGATCAGCTTCGCTTGGTGAAGACATGGCGATGACGAGGGCGACGCGGACGTAGACGAAGCAGACGGACGGAGGCGAGCAGTCGCGTGATCGCTCCCCAAAAACCTAATCGCCCCTCTCCCGTACAGGAACCGGAGAGGCGAGGTTTCGGAGGCCTGCTCTCCCGTCGACCGTGTACGCGGTAAACGGGACGGAGTCGCCGGCGGCAGCAGCAGTTCAAGGAACGAACGCGTGAGGCAGATGTGATCTGATTTCGTGACGGCTAGGGTAGGCGATCGCGTGCTTATAAAGGCGGCTGGGTGGAGAGTCCGAGTCGGTAACGATCACGATCCGACGTCTCGGATCGTTTCCTTGTCCGTTACGTATTCTCCGTTCCTGACCGGCAAAAATAAGCGCGTAGGTATGAGCTCGGCTCGGCTCATTCCCGCAACCCGCGGCGCGGCGCGGCGCGTCGTGACGAGGCAAGGCGTGGCGAGGCGGGCGGCGGAGGAGGAGTGCGCGAGGGCACCTTCTCTTCTCACTCTCCAATAGCATGTGGAAGAGAGACCCTTATAAAGGGGTCCAAACTCTCCTCCACTAGCGGGGTGGGACTAAACTCCCACCACCTTGCCATGCCACCACCTACATGGGCCCTTTAGATTTTCTGAAATTCTCTAATGGGCCTAAGGCCCACCTCCAAATTTCAACAATCCCCCACCAGATCTCAAGGGCACATCGTGTTCCCTCGTTCCAATCACTGTTTTAATATACCAACATTTCAGTGAAGACCTGTTAAGGTTGAGCTTCACCTAGAACAAGTAGCTACACCCCTTCACAACTGAACAATGGACTATGCCTTGAATTGTCAGTTTGGCGTAAAGGAGCTTCACCACAAGTCTTACTAGTACTAGGCTGCCGAAGGTGACCCCTCGGGTGGAGCATATTAGTCACACTCCTGGCCTATTCATGAGTTTACTAGAGATCACCCAAATCTCATAGACTGTGACCAACAGTCAAGCTCATATAGGTGTGTTCCTCCAAAGATCGCTCTATAGGACAGCATCTTGCTTACATATAAGCTTTAGAACACATTAAGACAGTAGTCATCCTACCATACAGTATCCGAGAGTATTGCATCTCCAACGGAGTGGGTTAGTAAAGTTACTCTCCTCAGTTCACCACTGGCTTGTTTTCCCAGGTCCTACTTCACGGGATCTCCGATCATATAGGTTAGGTTACTACCATGGCAACTCATGTGGGTCTCATACCCATCTCCCTCGATGCACTATCTATCACAACACGTGATAGCCCTTTAGTAAAGGGATCTGCCAGATTCTTAGCCGTTTGGATATAATCCAACGCTACCACTCCGGAGTTTCTCAAACGTCTGACAGACTTCAATCTCATTCTTATATGTTTGTTGGACTTCATATTGTCCTTTGAACTCTTCACTTTAACAATAACCGTCTGATTATCGCAGTTCATAAGGATAGCCGGAACCGGCTTCTCAACCACAGGTAAGTCCATCAAAAGATCTCGAAGAAATTCTGCTTCGACACCAGATGTGTCTAATGCTGTTAATTCTGCTTCCATTGTCGATCTTGTTAAGATCGTTTGCTTGCAAGACTTCCAGGAAACAGCACCACCCCCAAGAGTAAACATATACCCAGTAGTGGCCTTCATCTCATCAGCATCAGAGATCCAATTCGCATCACTATACCCTTCAAGTACTGATGGGAATCCCGTATAGTGAAGCCCGTGGTTGACAGTACCTTTCAAGTAGCGCATAATTCTTTCAACAGCACGCCAATGAACTTCGCCCGGGTTTGCAACAAACCGGCTAAGTTTGCTCACAGCAAACGCGATGTCAGGCCTCGTTGCGCTAGCTAGGTACATAAGTGAACCGATAATTTGAGAGAATCTCAATTGATCTATAGCTGTGCCTTTAAACTTTCGAATAAGCACACTAGGATCATATGGTGTTTGACAAATCTTGCAGTCTGAATATCCAAAGCGACTCAAAATCTTGTCAACATAGTGGGATTGCAGAAGTGTAATCCCACCCTCATCATCTCTCAATAGCTTGATGTTCAAGATAACATCAGCCACCCCAAGGTCCTTCATCTCAAAGTTTTGAGACAGAAAGGACTTAACCTCCTCAATTACTTTGAGGTTGGTTCCAAATATCAGTATGTCATCAACATACAAGCACAATATAACTCCTTCGCCCCCACCATGGCGATAGTATACACATTTGTCAGCTTCATTAACAACGAAGCCAACAGATGTCAGAGTTGTATTAAACTTCTCATGCCATTGCTTAGGTGCTTGTCTCAGACCATATAAAGATTTCAGCAACTTACACACCTTTCCTTCCTGACCTTCTATCACAAAGCCATCTGGCTGTTGCATATATATTTCCTCATTTAGCTCTCCATTCAGGAAAGCCGTCTTAACGTCCATTTGATGAACGAGAAGACCATGAGAGGCCGCCAATGAGAGTAGTACTCTAATGGTGGTCAGTCTAGCCACAGGTGAATAAGTATCGAAGAAATCTTCCTCTTCTTTCTGGGCATAGCCCTTGGCCACAAGCCTAGCCTTGTACTTTTCAATTGTACCGTCGGGCCTAAGCTTCTTTTTGAACACCCACTTGCATCCCAATGGTTTGCAACCATAGGGACGATCAATGATTTCCCATGTCCCGTTAGCCATGATGGAGTCCATCTCGCTACGGACAGCAGCTTTCCAGTAATCAGCATCTGGAGAAGCATACGCTTCTGAAATAGAAGTGGGATTATCATCCACGAGGTATACGAAGAAATCATCACCAAAGGTCTTTGCAGTCCTTTGTCTCTTGCCCCTACCACGGGCTTCCTCGTCATCCTCCTCAGGATTTTCATCATGTGTTTGTTCATAATATTCCATAGGAATGGCAGGCTCAGGAGTTATCTCAGATTCCTGTCTAGAAGTGCTTTGCATATCTCTCATGGGAAATATATCCTCAAAGAATGTAGCATCCCTCGACTCCATTATTGTACCGACCTTCACGTCAGGTACCTCAGATTTCACTACTAGAAATCTATAGCCTACGCTATTCTTAGCGTATCCCAAATTAACGCAATCCACAGTCTTTGGTCCAAGCTTGCGCTTCTTGGGGATCGGTACATTGACTTTCGCCAAGCAGCCCCAAGTACGTAAGTACGAGAGTGTCGTCCTTCTCTTCGACCACTCCTCGTAGGGAGTGACCTCATTATCTTTTGTAGGAACTTTATTCAGGACATGACACGCGGTCAATATAGCCTCCCCCCACCATGCCTTGGATAAACCCGATGTATCTAACATGGCGTTAACCAAATCAGTTAGAGTACGGTTTTTCCGCTCGGCAACCCCGTTTGACTGGGGTGAATAGGGAGGCGTCCTCTCATGAATAATGCCGTGTTCCGCACAAAATGAATCAAATTCGTTTGAGAAGTACTCTCCACCACGATCAGACCGGACTCGTTTAATTTTCTTTTCAAGTTGATTTTCAACTTCTGCCTTATAGATTTTAAAGTAGTGTAGAGCCTCATCTTTAGTATTTAACAGATACACATAGCAAAATCTAGTGGAATCATCTATCAATGTCATGAAGTATTTCTTTCCACCTTTAGTCAACACACCATTCATCTCACAAAGATCAGAATGTATGAGTTCTAATGGTGCCAAGTGTCTCTCCTCTGCAGCCTTGTGAGGCTTGCGAGGTTGCTTTGCTTGCACACACGAGTGGCACTTAGAACCTTTGGCTAAAGTGAAAGTTGGGATTAAATTCAGTTTTGCTAGCCGCGACATAACACCAAAACTTATGTGACAAAGACGTGAATGCCAAACTTCAGATTCATTAAGACTCGAATGAATATTGTTCACGACTTTATTACAAAAATCTGCTAGAGAAAGGCGGAACAGACCTCCGCATTCATAACCTTTTCCAACGAAAAGTCCATATTTCGTAACTACTACTTTATTAGACTCGAACACCAACTTAAACCCTTCTCTACACAGAAGGGAGCCACTAACGAGATTCTTCTTGATGGCGGGGACATGCTGCACGTTCTTCAGCTGCACGATCCTTCCCGAAGTAAACTTCAGATCGACCGTGCCAACACCAAGAACAGAAGCACTCGCGCCATTCCCCATCAATACGGACCCGCGACCGGTGGCCTGATAAGAAGAGAACAATGACAAGTCAGCACACACATGAATATTTGCACCCGTGTCCACCCACCAATCGGTGGACTGACAAACTGTAAATACAGTAAGTAAATTACCGTACCCAGATGCACCACTTTCATTGTTGCCCACAATCATGTTTGCAGACTTGGAGTCCTGCGCCGGCTTCTTGTACTTGTTTGGGCATTTGTTCGCCCAATGTTCCTCTGAACCACAAGTATAGCAGCCATCTCCCTTCTTATTCTTCTTGAAGGGCTTCTTCCCCTTCTTCTTGAAGTCGGTATTCTGTTGGACAAAGTTCTTTCCCTTGGGCTTGTGAGAATTGAAGTTCCTCTGATGTACCATATTGGCAGCAGAAGAGCTTTCCACCGCTTTTCCATTGGAGTCCTTTGCTCTCGAGTTCTGCTCAACACTCAGATGGCCGATGATGTCCTCTACTGAGAACTCACGCCTCTGATGTTTCAGAGTAGTAGCAAAGTTCCTCCTGGAATTAGGGAGCTTAGAAATTATACAGCCCGCGACAAACTTGCCCGGCAAATTGCACTTAAGAACCTCAAGTTCCTTAGCTATGCATATTATCTCATGAGCTTGTTCCAATACAGAACGGTTGTCAACCATCTTGTAATCGTGGAACTGCTCCATAAAATACATCTCACTCCCAGCATCGGTGGCCCCGAATTTAGATTCGAGCGCCTCCCACAAGTCCTTGGCAACATGCATATGTAAATATGCATCAACCAGCTTATCTCCGATCACGCTAATGACTGCTCCAAGGAATAGGACGGTGGCCTCCTTAAACATCTTCTCCTGTTCAGGAGTGATAGTTTCTGTAGGAGTGACACCGGCTACCCAGAACACGTTCATAGCCGTGAGCCATAAGGTGGTTCTCGTTTGCCAACGCTTGAAAAAAGTACCGGTAAACTTATCCGGTTTCAGTGCAGCAGCAAAACCATTACTCGAAAAATTCCTACAGACATTAGGTTTTTGGATTGTTAAGGAAATAGGCAATTTTCCGAGTAGATTAATCCACAAAATAATAACTAGCATCGCATTGACTAGACTAATGACATACTGATCTTGAGCTAACCTAGCACATACTACGCATATAGTGGATACATCTATGCAAACAAGTAGTACTGCTAGAATAAATACGAACAAGAGGATAAACGAGTCATACCCTCCAATCGGCCAGTTGGCCGTAGCAGCAGCAGCGGCGGCGG
Organism: Hordeum vulgare subsp. vulgare; assembly: GCF_904849725.1. Classification (NCBI taxonomy): domain Eukaryota; kingdom Viridiplantae; phylum Streptophyta; class Magnoliopsida; order Poales; family Poaceae; genus Hordeum; species Hordeum vulgare. Next base: position 583,650,394 of record NC_058520.1, on the reverse strand, counting down.
AGGCAGTATCCTCTGCCGTCTTCTTCTCGGCTTCCTCGCGGAGACGATCAGCTTCGCTTGGTGAAGACATGGCGATGACGAGGGCGACGCGGACGTAGACGAAGCAGACGGACGGAGGCGAGCAGTCGCGTGATCGCTCCCCAAAAACCTAATCGCCCCTCTCCCGTACAGGAACCGGAGAGGCGAGGTTTCGGAGGCCTGCTCTCCCGTCGACCGTGTACGCGGTAAACGGGACGGAGTCGCCGGCGGCAGCAGCAGTTCAAGGAACGAACGCGTGAGGCAGATGTGATCTGATTTCGTGACGGCTAGGGTAGGCGATCGCGTGCTTATAAAGGCGGCTGGGTGGAGAGTCCGAGTCGGTAACGATCACGATCCGACGTCTCGGATCGTTTCCTTGTCCGTTATGTATTCTCCGTTCCTGACCGGCAAAAATAAGCGCGTAGGTATGAGCTCGGCTCGGCTCATTCCCGCAACCCGCGGCGCGGCGCGGCGCGTCGTGACGAGGCAAGGCGTGGCGTGGCGAGGCGGGCGGCGGAGGAGGAGTGCGCGAGGGCACCTTCTCTTCTCACTCTCCAATAGCATGTGGAAGAGAGACCCTTATAAAGGGGTCCAAACTCTCCTCCACTAGCGGGGTGGGACTAAACTCCCACCACCTTGCCATGCCACCACCTACATGGGCCCTTTAGATTTTCTGAAATTCTCTAATGGGCCTAAGGCCCACCTCCAAATTTCAACAATCCCCCACCAGATCTCAAGGGCACATCGTGTTCCCTCGTTCCAATCACTGTTTTAATATACCAGCATTTCAGTGAAGACCTGTTAAGGTTGAGCTTCACCTAGAACAAGTAGCTACACCCCTTCACAACTGAACAATGGACTATGCCTTGAATTGTCAGTTTGGCGTAAAGGAGCTTCACCACAAGTCTTACTAGTACTAGGCTGCCGAAGGTGACCCCTCGGGTGGAGCATATTAGTCACACTCCTGGCCTATTCATGAGTTTACTAGAGATCACCCAAATCTCATAGACTGTGACCAGCAGTCAAGCTCATATAGGTGTGTTCCTCCAAAGATCGCTCTGTAGGACAGCATCTTGCTTACATATAAGCTTTAGAACACATTAAGACAGTAGTCATCCTACCATACAGTATCCGAGAGTATTGCATCTCCAACGGAGTGGGTTAGTAAAGTTACTCTCCGCAGTTCACCACTGGCTTGTTTTCCCAGGTCCTACTTCACGGGATCTCCGATCATATAGGTTAGGTTACTACCATGGCAACTCATGTGGGTCTCATACCCATCTCCCTCGATGCACTATCTATCACAACACGTGATAGCCCTTTAGTAAAGGGATCTGCCAGATTCTTAGCCGTTTGGATATAATCCAACGCTACCACTCCGGAGTTTCTCAAACGTCTGACAGACTTCAATCTCATTCTTATATGTTTGTTGGACTTCATATTGTCCTTTGAACTCTTCACTTTAACAATAACCGTCTGATTATCGCAGTTCATAAGGATAGCCGGAACCGGCTTCTCAACCACAGGTAAGTCCATCAAAAGATCTCGAAGAAATTCTGCTTCGACACCAGATGTGTCTAATGCTGTTAATTCTGCTTCCATTGTCGATCTTGTTAAGATCGTTTGCTTGCAAGACTTCCAGGAAACAGCACCACCCCCAAGAGTAAACATATACCCAGTAGTGGCCTTCATCTCATCAGCATCAGAGATCCAATTCGCATCACTATACCCTTCAAGTACTGATGGGAATCCCGTATAGTGAAGCCCGTGGTTGACAGTACCTTTCAAGTAGCGCATAATTCTTTCAACAGCACGCCAATGAACTTCGCCCGGGTTTGCAACAAACCGGCTAAGTTTGCTCACAGCAAACGCGATGTCAGGCCTCGTTGCGCTAGCTAGGTACATAAGTGAACCGATAATTTGAGAGAATCTCAATTGATCTATAGCTGTGCCTTTAAACTTTCGAATAAGCACACTAGGATCATATGGTGTTTGACAAATCTTGCAGTCTGAATATCCAAAGCGACTCAAAATCTTGTCAACATAGTGGGATTGCAGAAGTGTAATCCCACCCTCATCATCTCTCAATAGCTTGATGTTCAAGATAACATCAGCCACCCCAAGGTCCTTCATCTCAAAGTTTTGAGACAGAAAGGACTTAACCTCCTCAATTACTTTGAGGTTGGTTCCAAATATCAGTATGTCATCAACATACAAGCACAATATAACTCCTTCGCCCCCACCATGGCGATAGTATACACATTTTCAGCTTCATTAACAACGAAGCCAACAGATGTCAGAGTTGTATTAAACTTCTCATGCCATTGCTTAGGTGCTTGTCTCACACCATATAAAGATTTCAGCAACTTACACACCTTTCCTTCCTGACCTTCTATCACAAAGCCATCTGGCTGTTGCATATATATTTCCTCATTTAGCTCTCCATTCAGGAAAGCCGTCTTAATGTCCATTTGATGAACGAGAAGACCATGAGAGGCCGCCAATGAGAGTAGTACTCTAATGGTGGTCAGTCTAGCCACAGGTGAATAAGTATCGAAGAAATCTTCCTCTTCTTTCTGGGCATAGCCCTTGGCCACAAGCCTAGCCTTGTACTTTTCAATTGTACCGTCGGGCCTAAGCTTCTTTTTGAACACCCACTTGCATCCCAATGGTTTGCAACCATAGGGACGATCAATGATTTCCCATGTCCCGTTAGCCATGATGGAGTCCATCTCGCTACGGACAGCAGCTTTCCAGTAATCAGCATCTGGAGAAGCATACGCTTCTGAAATAGAAGTGGGATTATCATCCACGAGGTATACGAAGAAATCATCACCAAAGGTCTTTGCAGTCCTTTGTCTCTTGCCCCTACCACGGGCTTCCTCGTCATCCTCCTCAGGATTTTCATCATGTGTTTGTTCATAATATTCCATAGGAATGGCAGGCTCAGGAGTTATCTCAGATTCCTGTCTAGAAGTGCTTTGCATATCTCTCATGGGAAATATATCCTCAAAGAATGTAGCATCCCTCGACTCCATTATTGTACCGACCTTCACGTCAGGTACCTCAGATTTCACTACTAGAAATCTATAGCCTACGCTATTCTTAGCGTATCCCAAATTAACGCAATCCACAGTCTTTGGTCCAAGCTTGCGCTTCTTGGGGATCGGTACATTGACTTTCGCCAAGCAGCCCCAAGTACGTAAGTACGAGAGTGTCGTCCTTCTCTTCGACCACTCCTCGTAGGGAGTGACCTCATTATCTTTTGTAGGAACTTTATTCAGGACATGACACGCGGTCAATATAGCCTCCCCCCACCATGCCTTGGATAAACCCGATGTATCTAACATGGCGTTAACCAAATCAGTTAGAGTACGGTTTTTCCGCTCGGCAACCCCGTTTGACTGGGGTGAATAGGGAGGCGTCCTCTCATGAATAATGCCGTGTTCCGCACAAAATGAATCAAATTCGTTTGAGAAGTACTCTCCACCACGATCAGACCGGACTCGTTTAATTTTCTTTTCAAGTTGATTTTCAACTTCTGCCTTATAGATTTTAAAGTAGTGTACAGCCTCATCTTTAGTATTTAACAGATACACATAGCAAAATCTAGTGGAATCATCTATCAATGTCATGAAGTATTTCTTTCCACCTTTAGTCAACACACCATTCATCTCACAAAGATCAGAATGTATGAGTTCTAATGGTGCCAAGTGTCTCTCCTCTGCAGCCTTGTGAGGCTTGCGAGGTTGCTTTGCTTGCACACACGAGTGGCACTTAGAACCTTTGGCTAAAGTGAAAGTTGGGATTAAATTCAGTTTTGCTAGCCGCGACATAACACCGAAACTTATGTGACAAAGACGTGAATGCCAAACTTCAGATTCATTAAGACTCGAATGAATATTGTTCACGACTTTATTACAAAAATCTGCTAGAGAAAGGCGGAACAGACCTCCGCATTCATAACCTTTTCCAACGAAAAGTCCATATTTCGTAACTACTACTTTATTAGACTCGAACACCAACTTAAACCCTTCTCTACACAGAAGGGAGCCACTAACGAGATTCTTCTTGATGGCGGGGACATGCTGCACGTTCTTCAGCTGCACGATCCTTCCCGAAGTAAACTTCAGATCGACCGTGCCAACACCAAGAACAGAAGCACTCGCGCCATTCCCCATCAATACGGACCCGCGACCGGTGGCCTGATAAGAAGAGAACAATGACAAGTCAGCACACACATGAATATTTGCACCCGTGTCCACCCACCAATCGGTGGACTGACAAACTGTAAATACAGTAAGTAAATTACCGTACCCAGATGCACCACTTTCATTGTTGCCCACAATCATGTTTGCAGACTTGGAGTCCTGCGCCGGCTTCTTGTACTTGTTTGGGCATTTGTTCGCCCAATGTTCCTCTGAACCACAAGTATAGCAGCCATCTCCCTTCTTATTCTTCTTGAAGGGCTTCTTCCCCTTCTTCTTGAAGTCGGTATTCTGTTGGACAGAGTTCTTTCCCTTGGGCTTGTGAGAATTGAAGTTCCTCTGATGTACCATATTGGCAGCAGAAGAGCTTTCCACCGCTTTTCCATTGGAGTCCTTTGCTCTCGAGTTCTGCTCAACACTCAGATGGCCGATGATGTCCTCTACTGAGAACTCACGCCTCTGATGTTTCAGAGTAGTAGCAAAGTTCCTCCAGGAATTAGGGAGCTTAGCAATTATACAGCCCGCGACAAACTTGCCCGGCAAATTGCACTTAAGAACCTCAAGTTCCTTAGCTATGCATATTATCTCATGAGCTTGTTCCAATACAGAACGGTTGTCAACCATCTTGTAATCGTGGAACTGCTCCATAACATACATCTCACTCCCAGCATCGGTGGCCCCGAATTTAGATTCGAGCGCCTCCCACAAGTCCTTGGCAACATGCATATGTAAATATGCATCAACCAGCTTATCTCCGATCACGCTAATGACTGCTCCAAGGAATAGGACGGTGGCCTCCTTAAACATCTTCTCCTGTTCAGGAGTGATAGTTTCCGTAGGAGTGACACCGGCTACCCAAAACACGTTCATAGCCGTGAGCCATAAGGTGGTTCTCGTTTGCCAACGCTTGAAAAAAGTACCGGTAAACTTATCCGGTTTCAGTGCAGCAGCAAAACCATTACTCGAAAAATTCCTACAGACATTAGGTTTTTGGATTGTTAAGGAAATAGGCAATTTTCCGAGTAGATTAATCCACAAAATAATAACTAGCATGGCATTGACTAGACTAATGACATACTGATCTTGAGCTAACCTAGCACATACTACGCATATAGTGGATACATCTATGCAAACAAGTAGTACTGCTAGAATAAATACGAACAAGAGGATAAACGAGTCATACCCTCCAATCGGCCAGTTGGCCGTAGCAGCAGCAGCGGCGGCGGAGGCAGTATCCTCTGCCGTCTTCTTCTCGGCTTCCTCGCGGAGACGATCAGCTTCGCTTGGTGAAGACATGGCGATGACGAGGGCGACGCGGACGTAGACGAAGCAGACGGACGGAGGCGAGCAGTCGCGTGATCGCTCCCCAAAAACCTAATCGCCCCTCTCCCGTACAGGAACCGGAGAGGCGAGGTTTCGGAGGCCTGCTCTCCCGTCGACCGTGTACGCGGTAAACGGGACGGAGTCGCCGGCGGCAGCAGCAGTTCAAGGAACGAACGCGTGAGGCAGATGTGATCTGATTTCGTGACGGCTAGGGTAGGCGATCGCGTGCTTATAAAGGCGGCTGGGTGGAGAGTCCGAGTCGGTAACGATCACGATCCGACGTCTCGGATCGTTTCCTTGTCCGTTATGTATTCTCCGTTCCTGACCGGCAAAAATAAGCGCGTAGGTATGAGCTCGGCTCGGCTCATTCCCGCAACCCGCGGCGCGGCGCGGCGCGGCGTGACGAGGCAAGGCGTGGCGTGGCGAGGCGGGCGGCGGAGGAGGAGTGCGCGAGGGCACCTTCTCTTCTCACTCTCCAATAGCATGTGGAAGAGAGACCCTTATAAAGGGGTCCAAACTCTCCTCCACTAGCGGGGTGGGACTAAACTCCCACCACCTTGCCATGCCACCACCTACATGGGCCCTTTAGATTTTCTGAAATTCTCTAATGGGCCTAAGGCCCACCTCCAAATTTCAACAATCCCCCACCAGATCTCAAGGGCACATCGTGTTCCCTCGTTCCAATCACTGTTTTAATATACCAGCATTTCAGTGAAGACCTGTTAAGGTTGAGCTTCACCTAGAACAAGTAGCTACACCCCTTCACAACTGAACAATGGACTATGCCTTGAATTGTCAGTTTGGCGTAAAGGAGCTTCACCACAAGTCTTACTAGTACTAGGCTGCCGAAGGTGACCCGTCGGGTGGAGCATATTAGTCACACTCCTGGCCTATTCATGAGTTTACTAGAGATCACCCAAATCTCATAGACTGTGACCAGCAGTCAAGCTCATATAGGTGTGTTCCTCCAAAGATCGCTCTGTAGGACAGCATCTTGCTTACATATAAGCTTTAGAACACATTAAGACAGTAGTCATCCTACCATACAGTATCCGAGAGTATTGCATCTCCAACGGAGTGGGTTAGTAAAGTTACTCTCCGCAGTTCACCACTGGCTTGTTTTCCCAGGTCCTACTTCACGGGATCTCCGATCATATAGGTTAGGTTACTACCATGGCAACTCATGTGGGTCTCATACCCATCTCCCTCGATGCACTATCTATCACAACACGTGATAGCCCTTTAGTAAAGGGATCTGCCAGATTCTTAGCCGTTTGGATATAATCCAACGCTACCACTCCGGAGTTTCTCAAACGTCTGACAGACTTCAATCTCATTCTTATATGTTTGTTGGACTTCATATTGTCCTTTGAACTCTTCACTTTAACAATAATCGTCTGATTATCGCAGTTCATAAGGATAGCCGGAACCGGCTTCTCAACCACAGGTAAGTCCATCAAAAGATCTCGAAGAAATTCTGCTTCGACACCAGATGTGTCTAATGCTGTTAATTCTGCTTCCATTGTCGATCTTGTTAAGATCGTTTGCTTGCAAGACTTCCAGGAAACAGCACCACCCCCAAGAGTAAACATATACCCAGTAGTGGCCTTCATCTCATCAGCATCAGAGATCCAATTCGCATCACTATACCCTTCAAGTACTGATGGGGATCCCGTATAGTGAAGCCCGTGGTTGACAGTACCTTTCAAGTAGCGCATAATTCTTTCAACAGCACGCCAATGAACTTCGCCCGGGTTTGCAACAAACCGGCTAAGTTTGCTCACAGCAAACGCGATGTCAGGCCTCGTTGCGCTAGCTAGGTACATAAGTGAACCGATAATTTGAGAGAATCTCAATTGATCTATAGCTGTGCCTTTAAACTTTCGAATAAGCACACTAGGATCATATGGTGTTTGACAAATCTTGCAGTCTGAATATCCAAAGCGACTCAAAATCTTGTCAACATAGTGGGATTGCAGAAGTGTAATCCCACCCTCATCATCTCTCAATAGCTTGATGTTCAAGATAACATCAGCCACCCCAAGGTCCTTCATCTCAAAGTTTTGAGACAGAAAGGACTTAACCTCCTCAATTACTTTGAGGTTGGTTCCAAATATCAGTATGTCATCAACATACAAGCACAATATAACTCCTTCGCCCCCACCATGGCGATAGTATACACATTTGTCAGCTTCATTAACAACGAAGCCAACAGATGTCAGAGTTGTATTAAACTTCTCATGCCATTGCTTAGGTGCTTGTCTCAGACCATATAAAGATTTCAGCAACTTACACACCTTTCCTTCCTGACCTTCTATCACAAAGCCATCTGGCTGTTGCATATATATTTCCTCATTTAGCTCTCCATTCAGGAAAGCCGTCTTAACGTCCATTTGATGAACGAGAAGACCATGAGAGGCCGCCAATGAGAGTAGTACTCTAATGGTGGTCAGTCTAGCCACAGGTGAATAAGTATCGAAGAAATCTTCCTCTTCTTTCTGGGCATAGCCCTTGGCCACAAGCCTAGCCTTGTACTTTTCAATTGTACCGTCGGGCCTAAGCTTGTTTTTGAACACCCACTTGCATCCCAATGGTTTGCAACCATAGGGACGATCAATGATTTCCCATGTCCCGTTAGCCATGATGGAGTCCATCTCGCTACGGACAGCAGCTTTCCAGTAATCAGCATCTGGAGAAGCATACGCTTCTGAAATAGAAGTGGGATTATCATCCACGAGGTATACGAAGAAATCATCACCAAAGGTCTTTGCAGTCCTTTGTCTCTTGCCCCTACCACGGGCTTCCTCGTCATCCTCCTCAGGATTTTCATCATGTGTTTGTTCATAATATTCCATAGGAATGGCAGGCTCAGGAGTTATCTGAGATTCCTGTCTAGAAGTGCTTTGCATATCTCTCATGGGAAATATATCCTCAAAGAATGTAGCATCCCTCGACTCCATTATTGTACCGACCTTCACGTCAGGTACCTCAGATTTCACTACTAGAAATCTATAGCCTACGCTATTCTTAGCGTATCCCAAATTAACGCAATCCACAGTCTTTGGTCCAAGCTTGCGCTTCTTGGGGATCGGTACATTGACTTTCGCCAAGCAGCCCCAAGTACGTAAGTACGAGAGTGTCGTCCTTCTCTTCGACCACTCCTCGTAGGGAGTGACCTCATTATCTTTTGTAGGAACTTTATTCAGGACATGACACGCGGTCAATATAGCCTCCCCCCACCATGCCTTGGATAAACCCGATGTATCTAACATGGCGTTAACCAAATCAGTTAGAGTACGGTTTTTCCGCTCGGCAACCCCGTTTGACTGGGGTGAATAGGGAGGCGTCCTCTCATGAATAATGCCGTGTTCCGCACAAAATGAATCAAATTCGTTTGAGAAGTACTCTCCACCACGATCAGACCGGACTCGTTTAATTTTCTTTTCAAGTTGATTTTCAACTTCTGCCTTATAGATTTTAAAGTAGTGTACAGCCTCATCTTTAGTATTTAACAGATACACATAGCAAAATCTAGTGGAATCATCTATCAATGTCATGAAGTATTTCTTTCCACCTTTAGTCAACACACCATTCATCTCACAAAGATCAGAATGTATGAGTTCTAATGGTGCCAAGTGTCTCTCCTCTGCAGCCTTGTGAGGCTTGCGAGGTTGCTTTGCTTGCACACACGAGTGGCACTTAGAACCTTTGGCTAAAGTGAAAGTTGGGATTAAATTCAGTTTTGCTAGCCGCGACATAACACCGAAACTTATGTGACAAAGACGTGAATGCCAAACTTCAGATTCATTAAGACTCGAATGAATATTGTTCACGACTTTATTACAAAAATCTGCTAGAGAAAGGCGGAACAGACCTCCGCATTCATAACCTTTTCCAACGAAAAGTCCATATTTCGTAACTACTACTTTATTAGACTCGAACACCAACTTAAACCCTTCTCTACACAGAAGGGAGCCACTAACGAGATTCTTCTTGATGGCGGGGACATGCTGCACGTTCTTCAGCTGCACGATCCTTCCCGAAGTAAACTTCAGATCGACCGTGCCAACACCAAGAACAGAAGCACTCGCGCCATTCCCCATCAATACGGACCCGCGACCGGTGGCCTGATAAGAAGAGAACAATGACAAGTCAGCACACACATGAATATTTGCACCCGTGTCCACCCACCAATCGGTGGACTGACAAACTGTAAATACAGTAAGTAAATTACCGTACCCAGATGCACCACTTTCATTGTTGCCCACAATCATGTTTGCAGACTTGGAGTCCTGCGCCGGCTTCTTGTACTTGTTTGGGCATTTGTTCGCCCAATGTTCCTCTGAACCACAAGTATAGCAGCCATCTCCCTTCTTATTCTTCTTGAAGGGCTTCTTCCCCTTCTTCTTGAAGTCGGTATTCTGTTGGACAGAGTTCTTTCCCTTGGGCTTGTGAGAATTGAAGTTCCTCTGATGTACCATATTGGCAGCAGAAGAGCTTTCCACCGCTTTTCCATTGGAGTCCTTTGCTCTCGAGTTCTGCTCAACACTCAGATGGCCGATGATGTCCTCTACTGAGAACTCACGCCTCTGATGTTTCAGAGTAGTAGCAAAGTTCCTCCAGGAATTAGGGAGCTTAGCAATTATACAGCCCGCGACAAACTTGCCCGGCAAATTGCACTTAAGAACCTCAAGTTCCTTAGCTATGCATATTATCTCATGAGCTTGTTCCAATACAGAACGGTTGTCAACCATCTTGTAATCGTGGAACTGCTCCATAACATACATCTCACTCCCAGCATCGGTGGCCCCGAATTTAGATTCGAGCGCCTCCCACAAGTCCTTGGCAACATGCATATGTAAATATGCATCAACCAGCTTATCTCCGATCACGCTAATGACTGCTCCAAGGAATAGGACGGTGGCCTCCTTAAACATCTTCTCCTGTTCAGGAGTGATAGTTTCCGTAGGAGTGACACCGGCTACCCAGAACACGTTCATAGCCGTGAGCCATAAGGTGGTTCTCGTTTGCCAACGCTTGAAAAAAGTACCGGTAAACTTATCCGGTTTCAGTGCAGCAGCAAAACCATTACTCGAAAAATTCCTACAGACATTAGGTTTTTGGATTGTTAAGGAAATAGGCAATTTTCCGAGTAGATTAATCCACAAAATAATAACTAGCATGGCATTGACTAGACTAATGACATACTGATCTTGAGCTAACCTAGCACATACTACACATATAGTGGATACATCTATGCAAACAAGTAGTACTGCTAGAATAAATACGAACAAGAGGATAAACGAGTCATACCCTCCAATCGGCCAGTTGGCCGTAGCAGCAGCAGCGGCGGCGGAGGCAGTATCCTCTGCCGTCTTCTTCTCGGCTTCCTCGCGGAGACGATCAGCTTCGCTTGGTGAAGACATGGCGATGACGAGGGCGACGCGGACGTAGACGAAGCAGACGGACGGAGGCGAGCAGTCGCGTGATCGCTCCCCAAAAACCTAATCGCCCCTCTCCCGTACAGGAACCGGAGAGGCGAGGTTTCGGAGGCCTGCTCTCCCGTCGACCGTGTACGCGGTAAACGGGACGGAGTCGCCGGCGGCAGCAGCAGTTCAAGGAACGAACGCGTGAGGCAGATGTGATCTGATTTCGTGACGGCTAGGGTAGGCGATAAGCGCGTAGGTATGAGCTCGGCTCGGCTCATTCCCGCAACCCGCGGCGCGGCGTGGCGCGGCGTGACGAGGCGAGGCGTGGCGTGGCGAGGCGGGCGGCGGAGGAGGAGTGCGCGAGGGCACCTTCTCTTCTCACTCTCCAATAGCATGTGGAAGAGAGACCCTTATAAAGGGGTCCAAACTCTCCTCCACTAGCGGGGTGGGACTAAACTCCCACCACCTTGCCATGCCACCACCTACATGGGCCCTTTAGATTTTCTGAAATTCTCTAATGGGCCTAAGGCCCACCTCCAAATTTCAACAATCCCCCACCAGATCTCAAGGGCACATCGTGTTCCCTCGTTCCAATCACTGTTTTAATATACCAGCATTTCAGTGAAGACCTGTTAAGGTTGAGCTTCACCTAGAACAAGTAGCTACACCCCTTCACAACTGAACAATGGACTATGCCTTGAATTGTCAGTTTGGCGTAAAGGAGCTTCACCACAAGTCTTACTAGTACTAGGCTGCCGAAGGTGACCCCTCGGGTGGAGCATATTAGTCACACTCCTGGCCTATTCATGAGTTTACTAGAGATCACCCAAATCTCATAGACTGTGACCAACAGTCAAGCTCATATAGGTGTGTTCCTCCAAAGATCGCTCTATAGGACAGCATCTTGCTTACATATAAGCTTTAGAACACATTAAGACAGTAGTCATCCTACCATACAGTATCCGAGAGTATTGCATCTCCAACGGAGTGGGTTAGTAAAGTTACTCTCCTCAGTTCACCACTGGCTTGTTTTCCCAGGTCCTACTTCACGGGATCTCCGATCATATAGGTTAGGTTACTACCATGGCAACTCATGTGGGTCTCATACCCATCTCCCTCGATGCACTATCTATCACAACACGTGATAGCCCTTTAGTAAAGGGATCTGCCAGATTCTTAGCCGTTTGGATATAATCCAACGCTACCACTCCGGAGTTTCTCAAACGTCTGACAGACTTCAATCTCATTCTTATATGTTTGTTGGACTTCATATTGTCCTTTGAACTCTTCACTTTAACAATAACCGTCTGATTATCGCAGTTCATAAGGATAGCCGGAACCGGCTTCTCAACCACAGGTAAGTCCATCAAAAGATCTCAAAGAAATTCTGCTTCGACACCAGATGTGTCTAATGCTGTTAATTCTGCTTCCATTGTCGATCTTGTTAAGATCGTTTGCTTGCAAGACTTCCAGGAAACAGCACCACCCCCAAGAGTAAACATATACCCAGTAGTGGCCTTCATCTCATCAGCATCAGAGATCCAATTCGCATCACTATACCCTTCAAGTACTGATGGGAATCCCGTATAGTGAAGCCCGTGGTTGACAGTACCTTTCAAGTAGCGCATAATTCTTTCAACAGCACGCCAATGAACTTCGCCCGGGTTTGCAACAAACCGGCTAAGTTTGCTCACAGCAAACGCGATGTCAGGCCTCGTTGCGCTAGCTAGGTACATAAGTGAACCGATAATTTGAGAGAATCTCAATTGATCTATAGATGTGCCTTTAAACTTTCGAATAAGCACACTAGGATCATATGGTGTTTGACAAATCTTGCAGTCTGAATATCCAAAGCGACTCAAAATCTTGTCAACATAGTGGGATTGCAGAAGTGTAATCCCACCCTCATCATCTCTCAATAGCTTGATGTTCAAGATAACATCAGCCACCCCAAGGTCCTTCATCTCAAAGTTTTGAGACAGAAAGGACTTAACCTCCTCAATTACTTTGAGGTTGGTTCCAAATATCAGTATGTCATCAACATACAAGCACAATATAACTCCTTCGCCCCCACCATGGCGATAGTATACACATTTGTCAGCTTCATTAACAACGAAGCCAACAGATGTCAGAGTTGTATTAAACTTCTCATGCCATTGCTTAGGTGCTTGTCTCAGACCATATAAAGATTTCAGCAACTTACACACCTTTCCTTCCTGACCTTCTATCACAAAGCCATCTGGCTGTTGCATATATATTTCCTCATTTAGCTCTCCATTCAGGAAAGCCGTCTTAACGTCCATTTGATGAACGAGAAGACCATGAGAGGCCGCCAATGAGAGTAGTACTCTAATGGTGGTCAGTCTAGCCACAGGTGAATAAGTATCGAAGAAATCTTCCTCTTCTTTCTGGGCATAGCCCTTGGCTACAAGCCTAGCCTTGTACTTTTCAATTGTACCGTCGGGCCTAAGCTTCTTTTTGAACACCCACTTGCATCCCAATGGTTTGCAACCATAGGGACGATCAATGATTTCCCATGTCCCGTTAGCCATGATGGAGTCCATCTCGCTACGGACAGCAGCTTTCCAGTAATCAGCATCTGGAGAAGCATACGCTTCTGAAATAGAAGTGGGATTATCATCCACGAGGTATACGAAGAAATCATCACCAAAGGTCTTTGCAGTCCTTTGTCTCTTGCCCCTACCACGGGCTTCCTCGTCATCCTCCTCAGGATTTTCATCATGTGTTTGTTCATAATATTCCATAGGAATGGCAGGCTCAGGAGTTATCTCAGATTCCTGTCTAGAAGTGCTTTGCATATCTCTCATGGGAAATATATCCTCAAAGAATGTAGCATCCCTCGACTCCATTATTGTACCGACCTTCACGTCAGGTACCTCAGATTTCACTACTAGAAATCTATAGCCTACGCTATTCTTAGCGTATCCCAAATTAACGCAATCCACAGTCTTTGGTCCAAGCTTGCGCTTCTTGGGGATCGGTACATTGACTTTCGCCAAGCAGCCCCAAGTACGTAAGTACGAGAGTGTCGTCCTTCTCTTCGACCACTCCTCGTAGGGAGTGACCTCATTATCTTTTGTAGGAACTTTATTCAGGACATGACACGCGGTCAATATAGCCTCCCCCCACCATGCCTTGGATAAACCCGATGTATCTAACATGGCGTTAACCAAATCAGTTAGAGTACGGTTTTTCCGCTCGGCAACCCCGTTTGACTGGGGTGAATAGGGAGGCGTCCTCTCATGAATAATGCCGTGTTCCGCACAAAATGAATCAAATTCGTTTGAGAAGTACTCTCCACCACGATCAGACCGGACTCGTTTAATTTTCTTTTCAAGTTGATTTTCAACTTCTGCCTTATAGATTTTAAAGTAGTGTAGAGCCTCATCTTTAGTATTTAACAGATACACATAGCAAAATCTAGTGGAATCATCTATCAATGTCATGAAGTATTTCTTTCCACCTTTAGTCAACACACCATTCATCTCACAAAGATCAGAATGTATGAGTTCTAATGGTGCCAAGTGTCTCTCCTCTGCAGCCTTGTGAGGCTTGCGAGGTTGCTTTGCTTGCACACACGAGTGGCACTTAGAACCTTTGGCTAAAGTGAAAGTTGGGATTAAATTCAGTTTTGCTAGCCGCGACATAACACCGAAACTTATGTGACAAAGACGTGAATGCCAAACTTCAGATTCATTAAGACTCGAATGAATATTGTTCACGACTTTATTACAAAAATCTGCTAGAGAAAGGCGGAACAGACCTCCGCATTCATAACCTTTTCCAACGAAAAGTCCATATTTCGTAACTACTACTTTATTAGACTCGAACACCAACTTAAACCCTTCTCTACACAGAAGGGAGCCACTAACGAGATTCTTCTTGATGGCGGGGACATGCTGCACGTTCTTCAGCTGCACGATCCTTCCCGAAGTAAACTTCAGATCGACCGTGCCAACACCAAGAACAGAAGCACTCGCGCCATTCCCCATCAATACGGACCCGCGACCGGTGGCCTGATAAGAAGAGAACAATGACAAGTCAGCACACACATGAATATTTGCACCCGTGTCCACCCACCAATCGGTGGACTGACAAACTGTAAATACAGTAAGTAAATTACCGTACCCAGATGCACCACTTTCATTGTTGCCCACAATCATGTTTGCAGACTTGGAGTCCTGCGCCGGCTTCTTGTACTTGTTTGGGCATTTGTTCGCCCAATGTTCCTCTGAACCACAAGTATAGCAGCCATCTCCCTTCTTATTCTTCTTGAAGGGCTTCTTCCCCTTCTTCTTGAAGTCGGTATTCTGTTGGACAGAGTTCTTTCCCTTGGGCTTGTGAGAATTGAAGTTCCTCTGATGTACCATATTGGCAGCAGAAGAGCTTTCCACCGCTTTTCCATTGGAGTCCTTTGCTCTCGAGTTCTGCTCAACACTCAGATGGCCGATGATGTCCTCTACTGAGAACTCACGCCTCTGATGTTTCAGAGTAGTAGCAAAGTTCCTCCAGGAATTAGGGAGCTTAGCAATTATACAGCCCGCGACAAACTTGCCCGGCAAATTGCACTTAAGAACCTCAAGTTCCTTAGCTATGCATATTATCTCATGAGCTTGTTCCAATACAGAACGGTTGTCAACCATCTTGTAATCGTG
The DNA here is from genome assembly GCF_904849725.1 of Hordeum vulgare subsp. vulgare. Lineage (NCBI taxonomy): Eukaryota > Viridiplantae > Streptophyta > Magnoliopsida > Poales > Poaceae > Hordeum > Hordeum vulgare. The sequence continues at coordinate 583,634,740 of NC_058520.1, read as the reverse complement.
GAACTGCTCCATAACATACATCTCACTCCCAGCATCGGTGGCCCCGAATTTAGATTCGAGCGCCTCCCACAAGTCCTTGGCAACATGCATATGTAAATATGCATCAACCAGCTTATCTCCGATCACGCTAATGACTGCTCCAAGGAATAGGACGGTGGCCTCCTTAAACATCTTCTCCTGTTCAGGAGTGATAGTTTCCGTAGGAGTGACACCGGCTACCCAGAACACGTTCATAGCCGTGAGCCATAAGGTGGTTCTCGTTTGCCAACGCTTGAAAAAAGTACCGGTAAACTTATCCGGTTTCAGTGCAGCAGCAAAACCATTACTCGAAAAATTCCTACAGACATTAGGTTTTTGGATTGTTAAGGAAATAGGCAATTTTCCGAGTAGATTAATCCACAAAATAATAACTAGCATGGCATTGACTAGACTAATGACATACTGATCTTGAGCTAACCTAGCACATACTACGCATATAGTGGATACATCTATGCAAACAAGTAGTACTGCTAGAATAAATACGAACAAGAGGATAAACGAGTCATACCCTCCAATCGGCCAGTTGGCCGTAGCAGCAGCAGCGGCGGCGGAGGCAGTATCCTCTGCCGTCTTCTTCTCGGCTTCCTCGCGGAGACGATCAGCTTCGCTTGGTGAAGACATGGCGATGACGAGGGCGACGCGGACGTAGACGAAGCAGACGGACGGAGGCGAGCAGTCGCGTGATCGCTCCCCAAAAACCTAATCGCCCCTCTCCCGTACAGGAACCGGAGAGGCGAGGTTTCGGAGGCCTGCTCTCCCGTCGACCGTGTACACGGTAAACGGGACGGAGTCGCCGGCGGCAGCAGCAGTTCAAGGAACGAACGCGTGAGGCAGATGTGATCTGATTTCGTGACGGCTAGGGTAGGCGATCGCGTGCTTATAAAGGCGGCTGGGTGGAGAGTCCGAGTCGGTAACGATCACGATCCGACGTCTCGGATCGTTTCCTTGTCCGTTACGTATTCTCCGTTCCTGACCGGCAAAAATAAGCGCGTAGGTATGAGCTCGGCTCGGCTCATTCCCGCAACCCGCGGCGCAGCGCGGCGCGTCGTGACGAGGCAAGGCGTGGCGTGGCGAGGCGGGCGGCGGAGGAGGAGTGCGCGAGGGCACCTTCTCTTCTCACTCTCCAATAGCATGTGGAAGAGAGACCCTTATAAAGGGGTCCAAACTCTCCTCCACTAGCGGGGTGGGACTAAACTCCCACCACCTTGCCATGCCACCACCTACATGGGCCCTTTAGATTTTCTGAAATTCTCTAATGGGCCTAAGGCCCACCTCCAAATTTCAACAATCCCCCACCAGATCTCAAGGGCACATCGTGTTCCCTCGTTCCAATCACTGTTTTAATATACCAGCATTTCAGTGAAGACATGTTAAGGTTGAGCTTCACCTAGAACAAGTAGCTACACCCCTTCACAACTGAACAATGGACTATGCCTTGAATTGTCAGTTTGGCGTAAAGGAGCTTCACCACAAGTCTTACTAGTACTAGGCTGCCGAAGGTGACCCCTCGGGTGGAGCATATTAGTCACACTCCTGGCCTATTCATGAGTTTACTAGAGATCACCCAAATCTCATAGACTGTGACCAGCAGTCAAGCTCATATAGGTGTGTTCCTCCAAAGATCGCTCTGTAGGACAGCATCTTGCTTACATATAAGCTTTAGAACACATTAAGACAGTAGTCATCCTACCATACAGTATCCGAGAGTATTGCATCTCCAACGGAGTGGGTTAGTAAAGTTACTCTCCTCAGTTCACCACTGGCTTGTTTTCCCAGGTCCTACTTCACGGGATCTCCGATCATATAGGTTAGGTTACTACCATGGCAACTCATGTGGGTCTCATACCCATCTCCCTCGATGCACTATCTATCACAACACGTGATAGCCCTTTAGTAAAGGGATCTGCCAGATTCTTAGCCGTTTGGATATAATCCAACGCTACCACTCCGGAGTTTCTCAAACGTCTGACAGACTTCAATCTCATTCTTATATGTTTGTTGGACTTCATATTGTCCTTTGAACTCTTCACTTTAACAATAACCGTCTGATTATCGCAGTTCATAAGGATAGCCGGAACCGGCTTCTCAACCACAGGTAAGTCCATCAAAAGATCTCAAAGAAATTCTGCTTCGACACCAGATGTGTCTAATGCTGTTAATTCTGCTTCCATTGTCGATCTTGTTAAGATCGTTTGCTTGCAAGACTTCCAGGAAACAGCACCACCCCCAAGAGTAAACATATACCCAGTAGTGGCCTTCATCTCATCAGCATCAGAGATCCAATTCGCATCACTATACCCTTCAAGTACTGATGGGAATCCCGTATAGTGAAGCCCGTGGTTGACAGTACCTTTCAAGTAGCGCATAATTCTTTCAACAGCACGCCAATGAACTTCGCCCGGGTTTGCAACAAACCGGCTAAGTTTGCTCACAGCAAACGCGATGTCAGGCCTCGTTGCGCTAGCTAGGTACATAAGTGAACCGATAATTTGAGAGAATCTCAATTGATCTATAGCTGTGCCTTTAAACTTTCGAATAAGCACACTAGGATCATATGGTGTTTGACAAATCTTGCAGTCTGAATATCCAAAGCGACTCAAAATCTTGTCAACATAGTGGGATTGCAGAAGTGTAATCCCACCCTCATCATCTCTCAATAGCTTGATGTTCAAGATAACATCAGCCACCCCAAGGTCCTTCATCTCAAAGTTTTGAGACAGAAAGGACTTAACCTCCTCAATTACTTTGAGGTTGGTTCCAAATATCAGTATGTCATCAACATACAAGCACAATATAACTCCTTCGCCCCCACCATGGCGATAGTATACACATTTGTCAGCTTCATTAACAACGAAGCCAACAGATGTCAGAGTTGTATTAAACTTCTCATGCCATTGCTTAGGTGCTTGTCTCAGACCATATAAAGATTTCAGCAACTTACACACCTTTCCTTCCTGACCTTCTATCACAAAGCCATCTGGCTGTTGCATATATATTTCCTCATTTAGCTCTCCATTCAGGAAAGCCGTCTTAACGTCCATTTGATGAACGAGAAGACCATGAGAGGCCGCCAATGAGAGTAGTACTCTAATGGTGGTCAGTCTAGCCACAGGTGAATAAGTATCGAAGAAATCTTCCTCTTCTTTCTGGGCATAGCCCTTGGCCACAAGCCTAGCCTTGTACTTTTCAATTGTACCGTCGGGCCTAAGCTTCTTTTTGAACACCCACTTGCATCCCAATGGTTTGCAACCATAGGGACGATCAATGATTTCCCATGTCCCGTTAGCCATGATGGAGTCCATCTCGCTACGGACAGCAGCTTTCCAGTAATCAGCATCTGGAGAAGCATACGCTTCTGAAATAGAAGTGGGATTATCATCCACGAGGTATACGAAGAAATCATCACCAAAGGTCTTTGCAGTCCTTTGTCTCTTGCCCCTACCACGGGCTTCCTCGTCATCCTCCTCAGGATTTTCATCATGTGTTTGTTCATAATATTCCATAGGAATGGCAGGCTCAGGAGTTATCTGAGATTCCTGTCTAGAAGTGCTTTGCATATCTCTCATCGGAAATATATCCTCAAAGAATGTAGCATCCCTCGACTCCATTATTGTACCGACCTTCACGTCAGGTACCTCAGATTTCACTACTAGAAATCTATAGCCTACGCTATTCTTAGCGTATCCCAAATTAACGCAATCCACAGTCTTTGGTCCAAGCTTGCGCTTCTTGGGGATCGGTACATTGACTTTCGCCAAGCAGCCCCAAGTACGTAAGTACGAGAGTGTCGTCCTTCTCTTCGACCACTCCTCGTAGGGAGTGACCTCATTATCTTTTGTAGGAACTTTATTCAGGACATGACACGCGGTCAATATAGCCTCCCCCCACCATGCCTTGGATAAACCCGATGTATCTAACATGGCGTTAACCAAATCAGTTAGAGTACGGTTTTTCCGCTCGGCAACCCCGTTTGACTGGGGTGAATAGGGAGGCGTCCTCTCATGAATAATGCCGTGTTCCGCACAAAATGAATCAAATTCGTTTGAGAAGTACTCTCCACCACGATCAGACCGGACTCGTTTAATTTTCTTTTCAAGTTGATTTTCAACTTCTGCCTTATAGATTTTAAAGTAGTGTAGAGCCTCATCTTTAGTATTTAACAGATACACATAGCAAAATCTAGTGGAATCATCTATCAATGTCATGAAGTATTTCTTTCCACCTTTAGTCAACACACCATTCATCTCACAAAGATCAGAATGTATGAGTTCTAATGGTGCCAAGTGTCTCTCCTCTGCAGCCTTGTGAGGCTTGCGAGGTTGCTTTGCTTGCACACACGAGTGGCACTTAGAACCTTTGGCTAAAGTGAAAGTTGGGATTAAATTCAGTTTTGCTAGCCGCGACATAACACCGAAACTTATGTGACAAAGACGTGAATGCCAAACTTCAGATTCATTAAGACTCGAATGAATATTGTTCACGACTTTATTACAAAAATCTGCTAGAGAAAGGCGGAACAGACCTCCGCATTCATAACCTTTTCCAACGAAAAGTCCATATTTCGTAACTACTACTTTATTAGACTCGAACACCAACTTAAACCCTTCTCTACACAGAAGGGAGCCACTAACGAGATTCTTCTTGATGGCGGGGACATGCTGCACGTTCTTCAGCTGCACGATCCTTCCCGAAGTAAACTTCAGATCGACCGTGCCAACACCAAGAACAGAAGCACTCGCGCCATTCCCCATCAATACGGACCCGCGACCGGTGGCCTGATAAGAAGAGAACAATGACAAGTCAGCACACACATGAATATTTGCACCCGTGTCCACCCACCAATCGGTGGACTGACAAACTGTAAATACAGTAAGTAAATTACCGTACCCAGATGCACCACTTTCATTGTTGCCCACAATCATGTTTGCAGACTTGGAGTCCTGCGCCGGCTTCTTGTACTTGTTTGGGCATTTGTTCGCCCAATGTTCCTCTGAACCACAAGTATAGCAGCCATCTCCCTTCTTATTCTTCTTGAAGGGCTTCTTCCCCTTCTTCTTGAAGTCGGTATTCTGTTGGACAGAGTTCTTTCCCTTGGGCTTGTGAGAATTGAAGTTCCTCTGATGTACCATATTGGCAGCAGAAGAGCTTTCCACCGCTTTTCCATTGGAGTCCTTTGCTCTCGAGTTCTGCTCAACACTCAGATGGCCGATGATGTCCTCTACTGAGAACTCACGCCTCTGATGTTTCAGAGTAGTAGCAAAGTTCCTCCAGGAATTAGGGAGCTTAGCAATTATACAGCCCGCGACAAACTTGCCCGGCAAATTGCACTTAAGAACCTCAAGTTCCTTAGCTATGCATATTATCTCATGAGCTTGTTCCAATACAGAACGGTTGTCAACCATCTTGTAATCGTGGAACTGCTCCATAACATACATCTCACTCCCAGCATCGGTGGCCCCGAATTTAGATTCGAGCGCCTCCCACAAGTCCTTGGCAACATGCATATGTAAATATGCATCAACCAGCTTATCTCCGATCACGCTAATGACTGCTCCAAGGAATAGGACGGTGGCCTCCTTAAACATCTTCTCCTGTTCAGGAGTGATAGTTTCCGTAGGAGTGACACCGGCTACCCAGAACACGTTCATAGCCGTGAGCCATAAGGTGGTTCTCGTTTGCCAACGCTTGAAAAAAGTACCGGTAAACTTATCCGGTTTCAGTGCAGCAGCAAAACCATTACTCGAAAAATTCCTACAGACATTAGGTTTTTGGATTGTTAAGGAAATAGGCAATTTTCCGAGTAGATTAATCCACAAAATAATAACTAGCATGGCATTGACTAGACTAATGACATACTGATCTTGAGCTAACCTAGCACATACTACGCATATAGTGGATACATCTATGCAAACAAGTAATACTGCTAGAATAAATACGAACAAGAGGATAAACGAGTCATACCCTCCAATCGGCCAGTTGGCCGTAGCAGCAGCAGCGGCGGCGGAGGCAGTATCCTCTGCCGTCTTCTTCTCGGCTTCCTCGCGGAGACGATCAGCTTCGCTTGGTGAAGACATGGCGATGACGAGGGCGACGCGGACGTAGACGAAGCAGACGGACGGAGGCGAGCAGTCGCGTGATCGCTCCCCAAAAACCTAATCGCCCCTCTCCCGTACAGGAACCGGAGAGGCGAGGTTTCGGAGGCCTGCTCTCCCGTCGACCGTGTACGCGGTAAACGGGACGGAGTTGCCGGCGGCAGCAGCAGTTCAAGGAACGAACGCGTGAGGCAGATGTGATCTGATTTCGTGACGGCTAGGGTAGGCGATCGCGTGCTTATAAAGGCGGCTGGGTGGAGAGTCCGAGTCGGTAACGATCACGATCCGACGTCTCGGATCGTTTCCTTGTCCGTTACGTATTCTCCGTTCCTGACCGGCAAAAATAAGCGCGTAGGTATGAGCTCGGCTCGGCTCATTCCCGCAACCCGCGGCGCGGCGCGTCGTGACGAGGCGAGGCGTGGCGTGGCGGAGGAGGAGTGCGCGAGGGCACCTTCTCTTCTCACTCTCCAATAGCATGTGGAAGAGAGACCCTTATAAAGGGGTCCAAACTCTCCTCCACTAGCGGGGTGGGACTAAACTTCCACCACCTTGCCATGCCACCACCTACATGGGCCCTTTAGATTTTCTGAAATTCTCTAATGGGCCTAAGGCCCACCTCCAAATTTCAACAAGCTCATCGCTGAACAATGGCTCCTCATGAATGTCTACGCCATCTTCCCTGTTTTCACAATACATGTATTCATGCCGTTCATCGCCTTGGTCGTCGCTCGCTTCATGGTTGTTGTGGCCGCCAATGTTTTTGGCACCATGATCTTTGTCGCACCTGTATTGGCTTTGGGTCTCGTTGGGGTCGAAGGCTTGGTCATGCCCCTAGGGTGGAAGGTTTCTCCACGACCCTCACAGTTGATGTTCTCCATGAAATCGTCGAAGTAGGCCGGGTCATCTTGTGTCGGCATCGGGTTGGGCGTTCTGTCGAACAACTTGTGGGCATCGGGTTGGGCATTTCGTCGAAGAGCTTGCGGGTGTTGGGAAGGTTGGCCGTAGGAATGGCCTAAAGATGCTTGATTTGCATCTTGGTCTACGACATGCCAGCGTCAGACCCATGTGTAAGGTTGAGGCCGATGTTGGCAGCAACCTGGTCGCTATAACGGTATCATCCGATGACGTGGAGAACCGGGTCGCAACCTGGTCGTGCATCAGATAGAGACCACTCTTCTATGATGTTATGAAAGAGATCAACCCTTGTGGAGGGCGAACGACCGTTGAGCGGCCATGACAGTGACGGTAAGAATGGTCGGCGTTGGTCGGATGAACCCTAGCATGAGTAAGGCATGTTGTGTCGCTGCTTGTATGGTCTTGGTGACCATGATCTAGTTGTCTTTAGCTGTGACCCGTTGTTGTGCTGAGACAGTGTCGATGGTGGCCTGAGCAGCGGCTTTCCTCTCCGCATCTCTAGCCCTACGACCATCCCACTTTACCGATTCACGGGCGAGCTCCTCCGGCATGAGCATGTTCTTGGGCTTCTCCTTTGGAGTCGTGGGGCGGGCAGCGGGTCGCGGCCGAGATGGTGGCGGTGGTGGGCTTTGGCGCGGTGACCATGGCGGGAGCCGGAGGGCGACATGTTTTTTGTGAGAAAAGGGGGAAATGGGGAGGTTTGCGCCCCCAACGGGCGGCCAAAGGGATGACAAGGACGCGCGTCGCGCGTGTTCGGGTCATGTCCGTTTTGACACAAACACGATCCAATTTTGAATTGGAAATGGATTGCAGACGAACATAAAACGGATGCTTCGAAAGGTGTCAGCAGATGCGCGGAGCCGGAGCCGGCATGTTCGCCCGCTGTACGAGTTAATTTGTGTCGGCGCGTTGGATCATGTTTTCTTTTTGGTTTTAACACAAACGAACATGAACGGACCAAACGCAGTAGTGAATTGGAGTTAGCCTAAGTTGCTCCAACTCTTTTTTTCTGCAAGGAGCCCATCCAGAAGTCACTAAATGATGCGTTACTGGATCAAGATCCAACTACTAATCTCGCATGGGGGTACACGAGCTTCTTCGGCACAAAATTAGACCATGAACGTGCTGGTTCAGCTTTGCACTGCCGACCGTCGATTCGCTGGTTTCTTAATCATAAAATAATAAATATTAAGTAATTATCTCATTACTAAAAGGAGAGTTGGTTCCGATGCCTCTCCTCCTCCCTTGGGTCTCTCGTCCCATGACTCCCTCTCTTCTTGGTATTCTGTTGATTTCTGATACTCTCAATTGATCCCGCAAAAAATTAAAACTACACAAATAAAGTAACTTGAAATTTTCTAAAAGAAAATTGATACATTCCTAAAATCATGTCTTGCATTAGCTCAACTAAAATAGATATTCTTAAAACCAAAACAGAATCAAAATTTTCTTTTATTCGCCCACGAGTATATAGATTAGATCAAATCAAATCTTAAACAAAAAACCCGACTAAATCGAAACTCTCCTTGCATTCCTTACTCATACTAGTTAGCATGCACGTGCAACGCACGACTAACCGAATAATTTATAAATTGCTTTTTATATTAAAATTTTAGTGTGTGTGTGTGTCTATATATATATATATATATATATATATATATATATATATATATATATATATATATTGAAACACACACAATATACACATTACTTGCACTTCATTGAAAAATTGAAAACAAATGTATTAAATGGAATAATGAAAAAAATGTTTGGAGTAACATAAGACAAGGAGAAACATTGGGCTCACTTGAAGGTTGCAGCAAACTGGAATGAATCCTAACTTCTTCACTTGATGCATCATATCTAGCTTCGATGTTTGAAAAAAGGCTTAAAATACAGATAATCTGGACACAACCTGGTATTTCAAAGGAAATATATACAACCTGAGATCTTTTGGCACTTGCATATAAAGGTTGAAGTATCAGCTGCAAAAACTCCAAAAAATCAAACAGAAATCCGTTGTGAGTAACTGCAAATCACAAAAAATATCAACAGTCCCAACATATATAACCAGTGAACGGAAACGGTAGTGTAAAATCAAAATAATAGGTAGGTCCTTTGCTGAGCACAAATCATAATAATCGGTTGACGTGAAATTAAAGCTTCTAGAGCTACCTCACAGGTGAAGAATTGTGGCTTATTAATGGGGTATGCCGGTCTTGTGACATCCTCAGCTTTTGCTATAGTGAGCATTGTAATTAAGCTACAGTGATGACCATGATCAACAACTAATCATTTTGCTAAATTGGATATGATCAAGTTGAAATTCATATCTCTTTTCAAATTCCACGCAAAATGACTCTGAATTATGTGGAAATAAAATAATTCCCCAAACAGCATCGGAGAAATGTTGCACAATTGTGGAATAATCCAAAACAATTATTATTAAGGAAACCAACATCACCCTCGATGTTGGTGTGGACCCCACCATCAAAACAGAGTCATTTTTGCATTTAAAAGTGCTCTTAAATTCCATGGAAAAATCCAAACATATTCCAATGGGCCCAATTATTTTTGTGATCATTCAAAATACTGTATGATATGTGTTGGACCATGTCACACATTTTTGCTATAGGGAATAGTTGCTGGAATTAAAGAAAGCAGAAAATAGTAGTATAGATATAGAAAAATAGGCATACCTTGCTTTCCTTTCCTTCTCCGTCCTTCTACTCTGCAAGTACTATGCCACAAATGAGCTTCATACTTCCCATTCCACCTATGCCTGCACAATTGATGAAGTCTGATAAGCAGCTCTATCAAGCATTTATTTAGTTAATATAATGAAACACATTGTTATGTTTCTTTCCTCTCGTCAAAACTAAGCCTACCTGATCATGCCATGGTAACAAGACGACCGGGAGCTAGGTGCTCGCACCGCAGTAATTGCAGAAGTAGAACCGGCGGCACCCTTCTCCTCTCTATATTCCGCAACCGTTATACGATTAATATAATCAACAATTTCCTCAGGCTCATCCTTTTTGACAACGCTGAGAACTTGAACTCCCTTATAATTATCGCCACTATCCGCACACCCCTCATTTTCTAGCACACTTACCAAAGCATCCTTCTCCCCAGCATGGTTCTCGTTGTTCAAAGGGTCAACCGAGTCGCTCTTCATGTCTGCATGTGCCTGAATTTTGCCTTCATCAACTTCCTCATTCTTCGGGAGCTTCTTCTTATCAGTGCTACTGGACTCAGCATCGTTGGCGCCTGACTCCATTGCACCGTGCAAGACAACAATATCCACACGAGCAGGGGCCATTGTAGGCAAGGAATTCAGATTGATAGAAGGGCTCGTCTTGATCTTCCGTCCATCGCCCGATTCCCCAGCAGCTTTCTCCTTCACAAAACCGTCCATTTGCTGACCCTGACTAACTTCCTCCCCAGATTTCATCATCTATCACGAACCTAACCTGCCTAGCAGCCGTCCTATTCATGAACTATCTGAAAGAGGGGACAAAGACAGAGCATCCCAAACAAGAAAAAAGAATCAAACGGTTAGATCCCAACCAGGCAATCATTCTCTTCGGAAGTATCGGCGGCGGGAAGGAGGGCGGCGGTGGTGCGGCGCGGGGACGTCCGTGGCGGGTCTCGGGGGCGGGAGATGAGGGCCGCGGTGGCGCGGCGCGCAGCTGGCGGTAGCGAGGCTCAGCGACGGGAGAGGAGGGCCACGGTGGCGGGGCGCGTGGCCGGCGGTGGCAGGGCGAGGGGCCGACGGCGTACGCGAGGGGGTGAGGGGCGATTGGGGGCAGGAGATGAGGGTCGCGGTGGCACGGCGCGCGGCCGGCGGTAGCGGGGCTCAGCGGCCGGAGAGGAGGGCCACAGTGGCGGGGCGCGTGGCCGGTGGTGGCAGGGCGAGGGGCCGACGGCGAGCGCGAGGGGGCGAGGGGCCGATCGGGGGCGGGAGATGAGGGCCTCGGTGGCGCGGCGCGCGGCTGGCGGTAGCGGGGCTCGGCGGCGGGAGAGGAGGGCCACGGTGGCGGGGCGCGTGGCCGGCGGTGGCGCGGTGCGGGGCCGACGGCGAGCACGAGGGGGCGAGGGGCCGATCGGGTGAGAGGGGATCTGTGCGAGCGGTTTCAGCGGTGTGTTTTCACAGCGAGCTATTAACTTTGTCTATTGGAGGTGAAGCACGGTCACTCATAGAAATTTGCTAAGTGCACACATAGATGTATTAGTTAAATGCTGACTGTTGGATTAGGATTTGTGAGACTAATTGTGTGGTGCTGATTGCTTCGTGTATTTTGTTGTAATAATTGCTGGATGCACGTAAGAAAGTTCTCGTTTGATTGTTTAATAGTAGTATAGACTCAAGTCAAATTATATATTATCAAAAACTAGAATAAGATGGATGTAAGATATATGTCAGATGTAATTAGTGTTAAACCACTAAAATATGTATGCGACAGCTGCAATTCACGAACAATTAGCCAGCAGTGAAGTTAATATATAGTCAAATAGAAAGGTTTCGGCGATTCCTAACGGGCGTCTACAAGTTGCGCTCGGCTAATTATTTTTTTCTTCTTCTGTCTAAAACGTTCAAAAAGATATATGCATCGGTCGGACTTCCAAACCGCACCCCACTCATTCGAGGCAATTAAGCATAACCACTAGGCCAACGCAGGACCTGCGCGTTCTAAATGTTTTTTCTTTATTTTATTTCACTCTTCAATCGGGGATCCCCTAGTTTTGTGAAGCTTCGGTTTTTCTCTGATTCGCTGGTCATTTTTGTGGGCGGTTTTATTTGAGTTTTCTTCTTCGTTTTTTATATAAAGAAATTCGTAATTGAAAAATGACAAACTTTTCCCAAATACGATGAATTTTTTGAAATTCGGTTGAGTTTTTAAATTTCATGATTTTTTCAAACTCAAAGATCTTTTTTTAGTTTTGATGAAACTTTTCAAATTTGATGATATTTTTTAAAAAAAAAACAACGAACAATTTTTCAAAATTGATGTAGTTTTTTTGGAATTCGATGATATTTTTTCAAAATTGATGAACTTTTTCAGATTTGATGAACTTCTTTCAAAGTCGATGAACTGTTTTTCGAATTTTGTGAACATTTTTGAAAAATTCATGTACATTTCTCAATTCACGACCTTTTTGCAATTTTTCTCTAAAGTCAACGATTGACCAGTTAGGAGGACAGTGGTATCTTGAGTTGACCAGGGTTTAAAGTTTAAACTTGGCATGGATGCTCATATTTTTATATATTTATTTTAGGCTTTTCGACGATGTGCGTGTTGGCGAGCACTGGGTGCCGACATGTCGGCCCAGTTTTTCATCGGTCGAGCCTTAGTTGTTCGATCTAGCTTAAAATAGCCGTCCGATCTGGCATCTCCCATCTTCCTGAGTCGTCTTCAGCCTCCGACCTACGCGCTTCCGCTCCTCTGCCCCACGCGCCTCCGCCCTTTGTACCATGCGCCTCCACTTCCATGCGCAGCTCCGTGAGGGTCACGATCGCCGGCCATCGGTTGCTCGCCACTCGCACCCGACGACCGACAACTCCTTCTGCCGCTCGCGCCCGATGATCGACAACTCCTTGTGCCGCTCGCACACAACGCCACACAACTCCCTCGTGCAGCTTCGCCTCAACCTGATTGCAACTCCTGCCTTTGACGCTCCATGGATGTAGCAGCGCCCCGCCGCCGCTCGTCGTCAACGCTCGCTGCCCAAATTGCACGGTCGACGACCACCAGTAAAAAATTGACACTGAATGGATGTAGCAAAATACATCACCTATAGTAGCAAAAACATCAACGGTTGCAGCAAAACAAAAAAGATCGCCGGTAGTATCATGAAAAGGATGTAGCAAAAAATCCTACCGGTTTTAGCAAAAATTAATTATAGTTACAGCAAAAAGCAGGGTCGTCGCCGTCAGGAGTCGCAGTTATGCCATGAATGGATGTAGCAAAAAATCCCGTCGGTAGTAGCAAAATAGACAACGGTTACAGCAAAAAACAGGGTTGTCACCATTTAAAGTTTTTTTTTAGAACCAAGTTTATATGAAAAGAATTTTTTTGACTGCAACAACTACAATCATAATAAAAGAACCAATTTGTTAGGAGTCTAGTCGCCGTCCCCCTAGATTCGTCCTGCCCATATATGTATCAACATTTGTGTTTAAAAAAAAGCATTTGTCTCTATGTGGCGGGTGGATTGTCACGTTACGTCGGACGACTTGAGGAATTAACTACGAGCGCCACCCCACTTGCAGAGGAGACCCAACGAGGCAGCTGATTAAGCGGCGTGTTAGGTGGGCTGCCGTGCCATCGGTGTGTACTCTGCTCTGCCGGCCACCAACCGTGCTCGCCTCCACAACCCTTCCGGTCTTCGATCTCGCCGGTCGCCACACCGTGCCCGCCAGCTGAAGAGAAGTGATCAAGGCGCCATGGCCGAGCCGCCGCCGGCGACGGCGGTGAGCAGGAAGCTGTACGGGTACGCGCTGTCGTCCAACTCGGTGCGCATCGCGGCGCTGCTCAACGAGAAGGGCCTCGACTACGAGCTCGTCGTCGTCGACGACACCAAGGCGCCGGAGTTCCTCGCCATCAACGTACGTACGCCCGCCCACGCACTCCCCAGCCACTGCCACGCTGCTGCACTGATCATCAGCCGATGGGGATCGCTTACAAATTTACTTTGTTTGCGTGCGTCGTGCAGCCCTTGGGCCAGGTCCCGGCGTTCCAGGACGGCGACGACATCCTCTTCGGTACGCCCAAGAAATCCAGACTCGCCGGAGTTATCTGTCAACATTTTGGGCTAATCAACTGAACGAATTTGCCCGGATTTTGCGATCGTGTGCAGAGTCGCGCGCCATCAGCCGGTACATCGCGACCAAGTACAGGTCCTCCGGCACGGACCTGCTGCCGGCGACGGCGTCGGCGAAGCTGGAGGTGTGGCTGGAGGTGGAGTCGCACCACTTCTACCCGGCCGTGGCCGACCTGGTGTACGAGCTCCGCGTCAGGCCGCGGCTGCCGGGCGGCGCGCCGCCCGACCCGGCCGTGGTGGACGGGCTCGCCGGCAAGGTGGCCGACGTGCTCGACGTCTACGACGCGCACCTCGCCGCCGGGAACAGGTACCTCGCCGGCGAGCAGTTCACGCTCGCCGACGTGAACCACATTGCGCAGCTGTTCGTCATGAGCCGGACCCCTCGCGCGGCGGAGCTCGTGGCGGCCAGGCCGCACGTGCAGGCGTGGTGGGACGAGATCTCCGCCCGCCCCGCCTGGAAGAAGACCGTCGCCGCGCTCCCCCTCCCGCCGGCTTGAGGACGCCGGTGGCATGGTGCGGAATAAAGGTGTACTGTATAATGTTTTTAGCAGGAACAGATGATCAAATTCCCCAGGAATGTTGTTGATGTGGGTGAAAGATTGGTCTGGTATGATTAATTGATTATGAACAGCTGATCATGCTGTTTGCCTAGGCAATGTTGTGGCTTCTATGGGTTCAGGCCAAACCATCCTGTTTCATGCGAAATTTTATCTACCGTTGTAGTTGGCCAAAGAAGGGATAATTCGCTTCTGAGCACGGGCTCAGATGCTCCTGCTGATGAAAAAAATAAAAAGAAGTACTAAAAAAATTCAAAAAAATCCAATTTTTTTTGAGTAGTTGACAATTTGATGCGCAAGGTTCGCTCCAAATTTCAAATCCTTTGGACATTCGAGCATCTCTCAGTAAAAAAGACAAATTGGGTCAAAAAATTGTAAACAGTGAACCTTTTTCACATACCCAAATTTTGTCTTTTTTGTTGAGAGCGCCTCAGATCCCCAAATGAACTCAAAACTGGAGCGGGCCTCGCGCATCTAATCATCTACCACACACAAAAAATTTGGATTTTTTTGAATTTTTTTGTATTTGTTTTGATTTTTTCCGTCGGCCCGGGTGCAGATGCATCCGAGAGCCAAAACGCCGCACTCCCAAAGAAGCTCTTATTCTCTCCGTCCCATAATATATAAGCACTTTTTATAAAAAATAACTTTTTAATGTTATATTAATGTTAAAAACGTTTTTATAATATGAGACGGATAGATTACTCTGCAACGTCTTCCTTTTGGGCAACGACGGTACTGGTTGGGCAACGGCTTTGCAACTATCAGCAGCCCAGGTTCCGCCGAACAAATACTCTGCTTTCAAGAATGAACAGAGCAATAGAGGTGATGCGGGATACGCTGGAGACAAGGAGAAAAGGTGGGCTGACGTTGCATTTTGAGAACTATACGTAGGTTTTTTTTTTTTAAAGATCCAACACAGCTGTCATTCATTGATAATAGCAGGGAGCAACGGAAAAAACAAGTATACCATATTTTTTTATTTTATTTCAGGTATCTGAGACAGATAATGACATAAAAACGAGCAGTGAGGCTAAAGGTTTGGCAAATAATGAACTTGGAGAGTACGAATTTATAATGGCAATAGTCATTTGGTATGAGGTATTGTATGCTGTTAATTTAGTAAGCAAACATTTGCAAGCAAAGGATATGCTTATTGATGTTGCTATTGAGAAAGTGCAAGGACTGATTACTTTCTTCAAGGGGTATGGGGAAACTGGTTTTTTAGAAGCATTAGAGACGGCCAAAGGAATTGCACTTGAGATGGATATTGGTACAACATTTCGTAAAAGACGAGAAATTAAAAGAAAGAGACATTTTGATGAGAACCCAGATGACACAAACATTGCCACACAGTCTGCAGAGGAATCATTCAGAGTAAACTATTTTGTACGTATTGCTGATCAAGCAATTAGCTCACTCACAAGCAGATTTGAACAATACCAGGGTTATCAGAAAATATTTGGTTTCTTATTTACCTCCGAAACATTGCAGTCCTTGGATAAGAAGAGCTTGAAAGCTTCTTGTGATAATCTGGAGGATGGAAAATCCGACATTGATGCCAATGAACTGTATGTGGAGTTGATGTTTCGTTGTAGTATCATCCCAAAAGAAAATATTGGCCCCGTTGAAACTTTAAAGTTTCTGAAGCGGCACGATTGTTTTCCCAATGCAAGTATTGCATATAGAGTTCTTTTGACCATACCTGTGACTGTTGCATCAGCGGAACGGAGCTTTTCAAAATTGAAGCTATTGAAGTCTTATACGCGTACTACCATGACACAACAAAGACTTACTGATTTGGCCATAATAGCACTTGAGAGTGAAGTATTGGAGAAGATTGATTATGAGGATATTATTGAAGATTTTATTTCAAAGAACACCAAAAGAATGATGTTATTTAAGTGAAGACTTTACAACCAAGAATAGGTATGATTCTGTATATTTTTTCATTACCCCGTAAGATATTATGATCTCTACATTATATTATAGTTATAGTTATATAATTTTTTAGTGAGGTAGGGCCCATTTTGTAGTTTTGCACCGGGCCTCGAATTTCGTCGGCCCGGCCCTGAGAAGATCCAAAGATCAAAGGAAAAAAAACACAAGATGATGAAGGTCCTAGCATTAGAAGATCCAAAGATCAAAGGAAAAAACGACAACCCTAATAGTTGTATCACAATGCTCCATACAAACCATACTAGAAAACGCAGCTCCGACTCTGACGATGAACATGAAAAAAACTAGGCGAGGTTCGCGTCACGGAGGATGACCGAACGAACCACCAGTCACGTGTCATCGTATACCGTTGGCCCCCTACCGCGGCTTTGACTTCACAACAACGGACAATCGAGGCTCACCCATAAACACGCCAGAGAAGAGGAGCCGACTACCACGACCAAGAGCATGCCTTCGAATTGCTCACCACCGTCATTGTTGTCACAGAAGTCACTATGCACGTCCAGTCGTGGAAGCACCAGATCAAAGTCTTTAAGATGACGCCCTAAAAAGGGAAACGACATTGAAGACGACGCCGCCACCCGATCCTACAACACGATCTAGGCTTTCACCAGAAGAAATTGATCCGGGAGCAGAGGATGTGAAAACTCCCGACGATAACTCCAAGGAGGATACATGACGCTCACGGCGCCGTCACCGTCGGCCGACCAACACCAGCGAGGCCTTCACCCAAGGCAGCCACTCCCACGCAGTAAGCCAAGGTTGACCCGTGCCTCCACTAGACCGTGCACTCCCCACACAGCAAGCACGCCATCGCTGTGCAGGGCCACAAGCTAGCCTCCTCAACGACAGGCCTACATAGACCAGATCGGGCCGTGCACCCTGCATCCAACCGCAGCCAGAGCCTCCCTGCTCCAACAAGTGGCATCCGGACACCATCACGAGCCGGTCGTATCCCTTCCTCCTCCCCCCCCCGCGCGTCCGTGGCCTCAGCCGGCGCCCGCTCAGCGCGCCCAGCCGCGCTCCTCCGCATCTGCTACCTACTGTGCAGAGAGGCCGCCAGCGATGCCCCGCCCGAACCCTAGCCCCGAATGGATCGGGATGGATCTCCCTCCCTCTAGTTCTTCTCTCCTTTCTAGTGAGGGAAGGGGAGGGGCGAGAGGAGGAGGACGGTGGCGAGCTCCTTAGAAGGGAGGTGGCTGCGGTGATCTGGAAGGGAGGAGGAGAGCTCTCGCTCTGGCTCTCTCTCTCCATCGGGCGAGACATGGAGTGGTTCGTGGGGAGGGAGAGCGAGGGGTTGGGTTGACCCCTGTGCTGCTCGCTGTCCGGTGGGCTCAGCCGGTTTGGACACAATGACATGTGGGGACCGGTCTGGGATGTGTGGTGGGTGTGGGACGTGGGGCTGTCCGGCACGTCATTGATCTAGGAGAGTTTGGTTCCATCCAATAGAAAAGCATGAAATAATTTGTGTTTCTTTATACTATTACTTTTGTCAAAATAAACATGTTAAAATTTAGTATTTTTTTTAAATTCCACGGCTTCTAAAGACTATAAACCAGTACCACACCAAATTTCATAAACATGAGAGCTTGTTTATATTTTCAAATAATATGAATGGTCATACGCGCCGTTTTAACCGTATTTTAAAATGAACATGAAAAATCCAATTGATCGGTCCATATAAGCTCCAGAAGCACCTTGTTCGATGATTCCAACTCCCTAGTGCAATTGGAAGAATTACTTGTGAGAAGTGCTTTTCAATTGATCGGTGTTTGTTTGGGCTCATATTTTTTTGACCTACAAGTGTAGAAGCTCAAACAAACACACTAATAGACTTGAGCATTTTCTATCTCCAATTGAATAACCGTGAAATTTTAGGAATAGTTATAAAAATCAGGGGATTGGAATAATAAAAACATAAGAACCGATGATGCGTGGCTGGTGGGTTCAATTTATGCTTTCGTGCTCGCAACTAATTAATATCATACTGCGACGTGTAAGGCAGTTCCCTCGGGGGAAAATGTAATAGAAACGATCTAATTGGATGGAAGAATATAACAAATCTAATCGGAAAATTTGCGGGACAAGCAAAATGGGTGGAGTCGGCAGTATATCTTTGGTTCAGTTGACCTTATTGAAAGTTTGCAAGAGGACGAATCAGTTGCTCTTGTGTGATCTCGTCCCTTACGACCAGTTCTCCTAGTAGTAGGTAGGAGTACAAAAGTAAGTTTTTTCTTCTTCCAAAGGGAGGATAGCATATTAGCTTCCTAGCATACTTGAAGAGGTAGCGGCCGTGACCGTACGAGACCCGCCTAAGCATTTGTAGTTGCATTAGTGTGATATATATCTGTCTCATACCACCGTCCTGTTCTAGGTTCCTAGCTCCTGCAAGATGCCCACACAAGTATTCGCAATTCCTGCATATTTCGCCATGGCCGTGTTGCTGTGCTCTGCCGCTATGCCTTGCTCCAGGGCGGCATCGTGCACCTGTGAAGAGAATAAGAGGGACGACATCATCTCCTACAGCTTCCCTTCCTTCCCCCCTAATAGCGTAGAGAACTTGGCGATTCTCAGGGACGCAGGTGTGATAATGGGAGCTCTCATGATCCCTCCCGACAGAAACACACTCGGGATGAAGGGCAGAGCAGGTTCTGTGCTCCTCCCATCACCCATCACGCTCTGGGGCGTCGACTCCAACGGAGTGAAGCACGACGCGTCCTTCAACACCTCCTTCACCATGAACCTCTACAGAAAGATGAGGCTAAAACAAGGCGACGGCCTTGCGTTCGCCATCGTCCCCTCCCTCGACGGCCCTCAGCCGGGCAGCGAGGGTGGTTTCCTCGGTCTCACCAACACCACCTCAAGGTCCACCGCTGGCTCGGGCAGATTCGTCGCCGTCGAGTTCGACACGTCGAAGAATGAGTACGATCCCGATGACAACCACATCGGCCTCAACATCGGCAGCGTCGTCTCCGACTACGTCGTGTCCCTCTCCTCGCTCCCGGTGCCCGACAACATCACCCTCGCTCCGCTGATGGAGACGGTGGATTACACCGTGTGGATCGACTACAACGGGGTCGGGCACCACATATGGGTGTATGTGGCCGTCAATGGTCTGCCCAAGCCTTACAAGGCGTACCTTGACGCGCCCCTCACCATGAGCAGCCACGTCCCCCGGCGAGCATACATCGGTTTCACGGCGTCGACGGGGGAAGGCTACGAGCTCCATAGTATCCTGAGCTGGAACTTGACAGTCGAAAAGCTTTCGGATGACCGAGCCGTCCGGCAATGGAAGGTGGTCCTGCCTGCAGTCCTTGGGTCTGTGGCCGCCACCGCAATGATGATATCTGTCGCCGCGTTCTACTTTAACCTGAGGTACAAGGCCCTGAAGATGGAGCTCAAGCTTTCGGCGGCTCTTCGGCGGCTTCCGGGCACGCCCAAGGAGTTCAAGTACGCGACGATCAGGAAGGCCACCAACAACTACGACGAGGCAAGGAAGCTAGGCAGAGGCGGGTTCGGCGCAGTGTACAGGGGAACGCTCCGTCTCCGGTCAGGGAAGACATGCCAGGTTGTGGAGGTAGCGGTGAAGAAGTTCACACGTAATCGAGACCAGTGCTACGACGACTTCCTCGCAGAGGTCGACGTGATCAACCGCCTGCGCCACCGAAATATCGTGCCGCTCGTTGGTATGTCTTCTTACACTCGGTCCCCCCATTAGATTTTATAAGTAATGTTGAAATTTTGACACGTTAACTTTTTAAACATAACAAGTCAAACATTTTCTTAAGCTATTATTTTAATTTTTGTTGATAGCTTACCAAGATGACCACTTGGTTCTTAAGGAATTATTAGGTCTATGTCACAGCAATAATACTCCTGGGCAAGGTTTTGGGTACCATCCGAAAAATTCGGATACCGGGCCGTATCCACGTTTCTCGTTGCCCCTCTAGAAATACGCATGCCGAGGAAAATTTCTGAAAATTTGAACTTTTTGAATTTAATTTCTCAAATATTGTTAAATAGAATAGCATCTCACTTTCTTTAACGTACTTGCTCTGTCTTGGTAGTAACTGTATGTTCCCCGCTTCGATACGTAGCTAGGGCGAGTCCTCTTTTGGCACTATTTTTTGTCTATTTTTCAGAATAGATAACGTGAAAAAATAAAGCCCAAAGGGCATCGAACTCATAGCACGCACGGAGACCACATTCCATTGAGCCACTGGCTCTTAAAATTAGTTCAAACTTTATATATATCTTATTTAAGGAATTTGAATTTAAAATTTATTTTTTAATTTCGTCCAAAATATGTTCAGTATTTCTCGGTAACCGATAATCTCGCCTGCCCCACGAGAATTTTGTCCATTTAGAATCCGAAACCTTGCTCCTGGGTGAGATGCTCAGAAGAAAACATTTTGCTCCTTTGATCTTTCTTTTTTGCAAGTAATAAGTCAATCAAAAGTATAATATTTAGTCAAAATGAAATGTCGTTCTCATTGGGTGAACCGATTCCAATCAACTTGTTCCAATTTTTATCATACACCAGAAAAACAAGTGTACTTGAGATGTTGACGGTTCTTACTCAAAGTTCGCTAAAACTGCCTTGTTTATGCCTATATAAAAGGTCGCATTTTCCCATGATATGAGCCAGGTCGTGATAATTACTTCATAGACAAACTTGCAATAGGTACACAAGTTTAGTTTCTTAGAGCAAACCTCTTCAATGCGCAGCCGTTATGAAGATTAGGCTACTTATAGTGGGGAGTATCGTATAATTAAGTAATATCATGCATATAATACTATTATATGATACTACCTTCATAATGTATAATATTTTAAATTAATACTTATCGTAGATGACCTTATTTATTAACATTCATGATACATAGTAGCATAACATTTAACATGATACGGTATCTACCTATGTTACTCTAACTCTCTCTTTCTTCTTTAATTGTTTGCTACATCAGTGTTTTCTAGTCCCAAGTATATCATACTATACTCGACTATGGCCAGCCTTAAAGATCATGGTGTCCACTTTCCGAGAAAGCTTTGAAAATGACTCTGGATTCGAGGACAGACTTGTCCTAACTTTTAAGAGCAACTCTAACAGAGGTCAAACCCGTACTCCGAGCTCCCTCCTCTCCCGTGTTTCTCCCTCACTAGCGCACGGGAGCAACCCTAACCACCGTCGCCGCCCACCCTCAATACGCACACGCCCCTCCTCGCCGCCGCCGGTGTGCGTCGCCGGACAAAGCTCGCGCGGCGTCGGCGGCGGAGAGATCTTTCCTACCCTCTCATGAGGCGCTCGGGCGGCGCGGGGCAGCTCGGCTAAGCGAAGGTGCGGAGCTCGGCGCGGCGCCGTCGGGCTTGCGCCGTCTAGGGCGCGATGCGGTCGCACATGGGCATGTCGGAGGCGCGCACGATGCATGGTGGCCGAGGATCTGGCGTGGTGCTGCGGAGCTCGGCGCGGCGCCGTCGGGCTCGCCGCGAGTAGGGCGCGACACGATCGCACACGGGTTTGCCGGAGGCGCGTACGGTGCATGGTGGCCACGGATCTGGCGAGGTGACCATGGATGCGGGGATCTGTCGCTTTGGCCAGGGCGCCGGCTAGGGTCGGCGAGGTGGCGCAGGGTGGCGTAGGGTGCGGCGTGGAGGCCTTTTGTGCAGCACGGATTTCCTGAAGGGAGTGGGCGCGGGGCGCCAGTGCGCTCGAGGCGCGGTGGCGGGTGGAGCCGGTGGACGCCGACCATGGAGTTTGTGTGATGTGCAATGCTTCAGATCTGTTCGGATTTGGAGGTGTGGTGGAGCTTTGGGCGAAAGCCCAGCCCTGACTTTCAGTCGGTCGGCAACGGCGGCGCCATGGCGCCGTTCCCCTTCTTGAAGGCATTTCTATGGAGATTAATTGCACGACTCTCCGAGAGAAATCGGTAGCTTCGGATGGTCGAAGCGGGCGATGGCGGCGGCTACGTCGTTTCCTTCTTTGAGGCATCGCCTTGGAGAGTCAGCATGTTGCAGTTTGCACGGATCTCTTCGTCATCGGCGACAGTGGACGACGGGGCGGCGGCTCAAGGTGGTTCATGTTTGTGCGTCGAGATGACGATCTCGGAACAATGTGAGTGGCATCTCTAGGGGCTCTATCTGGACATTGATTGGGTGGCATCCTTGTCCCGCTTGGGCGGTAGGGGTGTCGATCCGGTGGATGCGCCCCAGAGGCGGCGGTATGACTGTATGTCGGGGCGGTGGCCCTGGATGTGGTGCGGTGTTCGTGGTCTGCAAGCGGTTGCCCTTAGCAGCGTGGGCTGTGGGCAGCTGGGTTGTGCGGCGTTGATGCTCGAGGGGAGCGGTGGTAAGTTGGGGCGGCGGCCCCAGAAGGCAGTGCCGGTTTTTTGCGCAGGGCGTGACAGAGCGGTGGATGTCGTGGCGGCGGCCCCGAGAGTATCACTATGGCGTCCAGACTTCTGTAGCAACGATGATGATGGGAACGAGGTTGGCGACGCGACAATGGTTGCGGTAGTTGGCTCTTCCCTCGCGTGTCCACGGTATTGTCTCAGACTGTTTGTTGCAATGGAGTCGAAGCTGCGGTGGCGGGGCCTTGTGGTGTACGATGACTGGCCGCAGATAGCCCGTTCAACGATCTTCTGTGGCGCCAGCCGTGCCTGATTTTGTTCTTCCGAGTTCTCCGTCTGAGTCAGAACTGCGTTGTGTGGCCACAGGTTAACATGTCATCGTTTAGGATGGGCTTTGCCCTTAGTGTTTCAGTCTATGGAAGTGGTCTTGGTCCTTATTGTTTTGGTTTTTGCCCGATTTTTCATGTTTTAAGGGGTTTGCTAGAGATGCTCCAACTTTAGACTAACAAGCCGGTCTCCAACAACAGACCAAAATTTTGGCTACCTAAATTCAGTTATTGGCGGGGGGAGAGAAGATTTAGTTAGCCAAATTTGTATTGGCTTTTAGCATATCTAAAAAATGAATACGTAAATTTCAGCTTCTACTTATACCACACGTGTTTACGAATAGGCAATTCTCTAAATAATACTCATGTCAAATAAATCAGAATGAAATAAAAAAAACAAACTATGCTCAATCTCCGTGGAGCAATTTTATCATTGGTGTGATTGAGGGAAGACTCCTTCCGTAGGTGCCTACTCTTCCAATTTCTGGATGAGATCTTATGGTTTTTATTACATACTTCATCGACATACAACCCAAAATTCAATACAATTGTTCATGAAATGTAACATGAAAGATAGAAGTAGAAACTAGTGGTCTTGTTGTACATTCCACCGCCACCACTCCTCCATGAGATCTAGTTTGAAGAATTTCATGAGTACCTGCGAATCGAATTTCTCAATGAGCTTGAAGAATGCATCGAATGCGGCCTTCTATCCTA
The DNA here is from genome assembly GCF_904849725.1 of Hordeum vulgare subsp. vulgare. NCBI lineage: Eukaryota > Viridiplantae > Streptophyta > Magnoliopsida > Poales > Poaceae > Hordeum > Hordeum vulgare. The sequence continues at coordinate 583,610,963 of NC_058520.1, read as the reverse complement.
AGTGGATACACCACCCTTCCCATGTTGTGCAACATCGCAACGACAATCCCGATGTACAAAAGGATATGTTGGTCCCAAAACCGAGCCGGTCTTCGGACAATAGAACGTATGGTCATGGCAATATCCTCATCTTCATCCAACTCATATTCTCCTCGGAGGAGGAACCATTACATGGCGAGGAATCATGCGAACTCGCCTACACAATAGACTCTAATATATTAATTAGTCCGTAATGGGGCAAGAGGATCCGCCCTTTCCTCCTCCTCCTCACCCCAAAGTTGAAGACGAGAGGAGCTACTTTGGTTGTGCCACTGAGGCGGAAGTGGGTCGTCAATTGGAGGTGGGTGAGAGGGAAAAAGGTGGTATCATAGTAGGGATGTAAATGGCAGCGGCGTCCAATAGTCCCACATACGCCGTCCACATAAAAAGCCTTAAGTGGCGTATGTGGACTCCTGCCAATCTTATGTGGCGCATGAGGACAAACCCACGAAGACCAGCGGCGTCAACGGCTGCATGTAGTTGCTTCCTCTGCTTTGCTGACATATGGTCATGGTTCACGACGAGGGCGCTTCACGGGCAGCCGGCCAAAGGACGCGCGGAGTGCAGCCGGCGCTTGGTCGCGCGGGCCTGCCAAGTCGGCCAGGACGGTGAGTCGGTGGGTGGCCGGAGCGAAGGTGGGGCGAAGCCGGCGCATCTTACGGTGTGGACGAGGTGGCGCAGGCGCACGGCAGAGGCGGATGCAGGCGAGGCGAGCCGGCGGCTGCGGAGCGAGACATGATGTCGAAGGCTGGTGTGTCAGAACGAGCCGGCTCAAGGCGAGTCATGGCGGAGGCGAGGAATAAATTGCTTGTTGTCGCGTAGTTCGCCTCGGCCATGGATTTTTGTTGAATATCAGCCGCGGTCCAACGATTTCACAAGACTGCGGCTCCTCGTTCCTATACGGGGTGTGATGTAGCCAGTGCATGCGAGATATGACTTCACGAAACATCAAATACTAGATGGACAGCCAACGGCGCCACAAACACCACATAAATATTAGATGTACAGCCACGTAAACCCACGTAACGACTGGTTGGCCGGTGTTAGAGTTTAATTAACATGTGTTAATTATGGGATAATCTTTTCTTGTAACTGCCATCTCTCCCAAATAGGTGCCTCTTCATTGCATCTCTTCTCCTTGTATATATATATATCCATATTCATCTAATGAAAGAGGACGTGGATTCATTCCAACACGTTATCAGCACCTAGTCTCGACCGAAAGCATTAGGCCAAGAGAAGAAGGGTTGCACGACGCCTCGCGCCCTCGCATGTGGCCGTCTCCAACCCCTTGCGGTTGTCAACGCGGACACTGCTAGGCCGTCGCGCCCGCCGTCCCCGACGCCTGCCACTCCTCTGCCGCGCCTAGCCGCGGCATCGCTCGCCAGAGCCCGCCCGCGCCTGGCCATGGCAGCCCGCGCCCGCGCGTAGCCGCGGCAGCGCCCGCCAGAGCCCGCCCGCTCTTGGCCACGACAGCCCTCGCCGGAGCCCGCCCGCGCCTGCCCGCGCCTGCGCCACGCCTGTGACCTCCCGACCTCTCCCGACCGACGCCCAACGGCGCCACGCCTGTGGCTGCCCATCCGCGCTGGCCGCTGGATTCCCCGCGCCCCAGCACGTCGTGCCCGCGCCCATCCGCCGCCCTCACTCCACCCACTCTCGTCCGCCCATGGATGGCCGTGCACCGCGGCCTTGCCGCCCGCACCCATGCCAGGCTGTGGCCGGCCCAGCGTCGCGCTGGCTCCGACGACGACGGCGGCGGTTACGGCTTCGATCTGTAACCGCACGAGAGTGAGAGAGAAATTGGGGATGCATATCCATACGAGAGAAAACAGGGTAGGGAACCTTATCTCTTTATCCATTTTTGCATTATGGTCCCTGTATTTGCAACAATTTGCATAACAGGATGAAACGATGGTCCAGGCTAATTTTGCACAATACCCTTCTATTTTTTAGAGTGTGCAATTTGTCCTGCTAACAATACTATTTACTAGTACTTGTGTGTCTTAGACCCTGTTAATTACTATATTTTTTTGTTGAGTTTTATAATTCCAGAAATATGTGTATGTTGATACTTGACATGTTCAATGTGCTTACCACATTATCTACAACATGTTTTTCACTATTGAGATTAAATTTTCTCGCACAACAATATTGATTTGCAATTGAGAAAATATAGTTTTTCTTCGCAAAACAATCTCATTGCGATCGAGATTAATTTTCTCTCGCAAAATATTAATTCACCTCGCTGAATTATCTTGCAACTTGCTACAAGATCATCTCATTTAATTTAAGGTCTATACAATTCAAGTTTTTCACTTGAGCATCAAGTTTGCAACATCATTACTATTCATTGCAATAGTAGTATATATCTGTTGAGTACTGAGATGTATTCCAGATCTCAAGTTGACGTAATATATGTCCACGTTTATCACGTGTCGAGATTAATTACGTCCATTTGCAATTGAAATTTTAATCTCTTGCAAAGATAATATGAGTACCTATGCAGTACTATTATTTCGTTGAATACGAGATATTCCAGAATATTTCTATGATGTATCTAATTTCATGTTAAACACATGTTGAGATTAATACATTTTTTTTGCAATTCAGATTTTCAATTTCTTGCAAATAGAATCAATTCATCTTCATTGAGCCTTTGTCTTGATACAAGCAAGAATTGATGTGCAAAATCCCAAGTGTTGTTTTTCAAATTGATGTTTTTGGGACCATAAGGTAGTGTGTAGATCTACTGCTTTGCAGATTATCACCACTACTGATAAAGCCTACATTTTGTCGTTTCGATATTATGTTTGCTTTACAAAGTGCTCTCCCACACATTTTACTAATTCATGACATAAGGCATTACGAGTAAGTATCTACTGATTTCATCAGATTATACTCTCACTGCTGCGAGATCTACTCCATTTTGAAGATTATCTTCAAGGTGTCATATTTAGCAATTTGAGATTCACACTAATGGTTTCAAGATAATTTCTTGGAATACCCATTGATTTTGTTAAGTTCATTACAACATCAACCATGATGGTCTTTAATTTACTAACCGTAAATTGATTATCTCTGGTTTACCCATAGCGGTAAAATATGGCTATAGAATTTGAGGCACTCGCCCTCAATGGCCACCATTGCCCTATCTGGGCCATAGACATCATGATCGCTCTTGTCTCTCGTAGGATAAAGTGTGCAATCCAGGCCTCTGGTAAGGATCACACCGCTAACAGAAAAATGGTGTCTTATATATATCATAAGGCATTAGATTCAGATCTTAGCATCTGGGTATTATGTATTAGCAATTCCTGGGATACAATGAACTCAAGGGAAAAGGCTTGAAGCTCACTTCAACCTTCAACCTGACATCACTAATGATGACGGGACCCTATGGGCATGGAGAACGTGTGGTTGATTATGCCTCAACTGACATGTTTGGAGACTATGAGTAGTCTCTCAATCTCTTGAGTGCTCAATATTTATTTATGTCCATTTATGATGTTGTATCAACAACATAAGTATTGTTGTCATCATATATTGTATATCACAATATATTGTATCAGCACTTTGGTACAAATACATTTATATGTATTATATATATCTGACTGTGATTTTCATATTGAGAATCTTCATGTCTATATATAGATTTCTACGGGCGTTAATCCAATGAAAAATGATATGTGCCTTGTGGACATATGCACCACAAACTCTATACTCAGGGAAGTCCAATGTTTTTCACTCTCGTTGAGAGAAAGGAGATACTTTAAAATCGCTAGACGCGATGAGGTATTTGTTGGCTCAACTCAAGCCATATTTACTATCCTTCTGGATACTCGAGTAATGTCAGGATGCTTTATTGCTTCTTGGTTTAACTCGTACCCTACTAAACTATAGAGATATCCGTCAAAACAGTTTCCCTAGAGAAACTTATGATGACAATAAAGAGAAATGACTTCTCTTTACCATATGCAACGGATATGGCAAGCACATTCTCTATGTATCATCTGGATTGTACTACACATACTACACAACCCATAGCACATGTTGCGCCCAAGACAGTTCCCCAAAATGTCTTGTACATGACAAACTTGGCATACTCGCCTTGGTCATCGAGATATTGGGTTGAAACCGGAACTATCGGCAATTTCAATAGTTTATGATTATTATGATGCTAAATTCTAACAATATTGGATTTTATGTGTACTACAAGTGACACAGGGAAGCTAATTTTAAGGCTCATGCACCTTAAAATCTACGCTGAACCACCCAGACTCCTTGAACGCATCAAGTCGAGGTGAGTGGCTCTTCCCATCCATTGACTAGACCATTCAGGTATTCCATGGTTTTAAAAGACATATCTAATACGATTGTCTCAAGTGTGATTTATCCACATGAAACCATTGGCTCATTATCCTGACATCGATTTCAAGCAAATCGAATGAATAACATTGCAGAATTCTCCTTGAGTGCCTTCTCTATGATCCTTGGATTGAAGGTTAGCAATTTGTCCTATTTGTCTAGACTCAAAATGGTTTGGTAGAATCTTATCCAAAGAATTAAGCTCATTGCATGATCTTTACTTTGGAATTGCAACTTACCAACTTTACGTTGCAGTCATGCAGTTTTACACGCTCATGAGAGAACTGCATAATATTATTCCCCTCTATCTTTGATACGTGGAAATCTACCAAGTATTTCCCATCTGCGATAAATCGGTTGCATACTGATATCACCACCAGGCATACATCATTGGCCCCTCAACATATAGTTGGGATCTATGTGAGGAATAACTGTATTACCATCAATACCTCAAACCCCTCACATGGAGAGTTATTCAAGGCTAGTATGCTAATTCAATGAGGAATATTTCCAGGCATTAGGGGGAGAATTCAAGTACCATTAAGAATGCCAGGAAATTAGTGGAATGTTCAACACATTTCTGCCTCAAATTCACGTATTCAAAGATCTGAACCATGCGTTCAGAAGATTTGTAGCTTATTGCAAATAACCTGCCAGATTCATTTACTCGATGTAAAGGTGTCACACAATCCTACGATCCTTTCAAAAGTACGCCTGAAAGAGTGGAGGTACCAACAAAAACCACTCCACTTCCCATTCGATGCAACAGGGGGAGATGTATGGCAAAAGTACATTAGGATTAAGCTTCTTGCAAGCAAGGATATCAAGGCCTATGAATCAGTAAATGCAAGTCAACTTTTCGTTGACAGACACCTAATGGGTAGCATACCCAGTGGATGGGAAACCTCCACCAACCCAGGTCATAGTGCACACAATGACCGGGACATCGGAATACCCGACTCAATCGCATTGGAAAATCGCGAGCAGTCACCATGGGTAACGATATTTCCATCAACTATATATTGATATATAGATTCTGGAGAAACATATAACCGAAAGTCTACAAGTGTCGACACATATTTCTCAACTAGATTGCAACATCCTTTCAAATGATTCAGATCCAAAGACCATGGCCATGGCATAGTGTGAACAACACTCGGAGTACTGAACTCAAGCAAAGGTTATAATCTAGGTAGAAATGATCTTGCTCAGTAGTGAGAAGGTATTCATAAGAAATACCTACACCAGTTTTCTTCTGGAAACATAATTGAGAACAACGAGGTGGTGAAACGTAGAGCAAGTATTGTAGCACAAGGGTTCACGCAGATACCCAACTATTCTCCAGAAGTGGAATCTCTTTCCGATAATTTATATCATTGGCAGTACATAATCATCTATCTTTGCAGTTAATAGATGTAGTGATCACATATCCATGTGGTTCACTAGATTCAGACATATATGATTGATTCCCGATGAAATCTCACTTCTGAATTGTAATGCAAAATGCAACATACATTGTGTAAAAATCAGTAAGTCACCATACGACTTATTGTTGTCGGTACATATGGTACAACCGACATAGTGAGTTCCTTATGCATAAGGATTACTCCTACAATGATGATTATCCATGTTTGTATGTGTGCAATGACGACACATGTAATCATCTAAATGACGGAGTTTAAAATGAAGGATTTGGGAAAACCAAAATACCGCTCATTGCTACAACTTGAACACCTTCATTTATACACTATGGCATACTATGTTGTCTATATCCATAATATATTAGGGAAATTCATTATGGACAAATATTATCCATCCATAGCTCTCATGGTAGTTCATTCTCTAGACATAGACCAAGAGATGATGGAAATGAGATATTGGGACTCAACGTTCCATAATGCCATTGGATCCACCAAACACAATTGGTTGGTACTCAAGAATATCTTTCGATATCTCCAAGGCATCAAACATCCTGTCCTGGGTTTTCAGTTTCACAGAAATGTGAGCACCGATATTATTGGATACATCGATCAGATCCCCACTATGTCAGATCGTAGACAAGCTTAGTGTTCATACTAGGTGTGGTAGCCCTCTCATGAAGAGTCTTAAAAACAGACCTCATGGCTACATCCACCAACCATTATCTCAAAGATAATGTTGCTTGTGTTGCTCGGATGCAAACATGTTACGTAATAAGCAATATCGCTATATTGCATTTCTTGCAAATCAAATCATGTGACTGATTTGGTCACAGAATCTCTACCAACTTTTACATTCCAGAAACATGTTCATGGAATTGGTATGTGACGACCGGCTTCGAAATTTGCAAGAATCAGGGGGAGTATCTTCCTGAATTGTTCCTGTTCAATGCATCATATTATACTCTTTTTCCCTCCATGAGTTTACTATATAGGTTCTCATGAAGGTTTTTAACGAGGTAATATCAAACACAAGATCATATATCATACTTTCAGTTTTCCCCACCGGAGTTTTTACGAAAGTATATACGACATATTTATTGTGCTCTTGATTCTATGAGTTTTCTCGTATTGAGTTAAAGGAGACAATAACCATATATGTTGCGACATTTTCTCCTTATTTTTCTCACTGGGTTTTGAAGGAGTTTTGGCAACATATCAAACACTATACTCCTCATATTTTTTCCACAGGGTTTTTGGAGGAGCCTCTAATCAAGATGATGATTCTGGATGGACAAGGATAGATTAGGGGGAGTGTTAGAGTTTAATTAACATGTGTTAATTATGGGGTAATCTTTTCTTGTAACTGCCATCTCTTCCGAATAGATGCCTCTTCATTACATCTCTTCTCCTTGTATATATATCCATATTCATCTAATGAAAGAGGACGTGGATTCATTCCAACAGCCGGCACGGCAAGTCGCGAGGCGTCCAGCGACTTATCCATTTACATCCTGATATCATAGGCAGGATTGGGTAATCGGGAAGGGGGAGGACTACAACCTTTAATAGGATTTCACGGATGGAATTCAGGAGGCGGTTGTTAAGGCGACTGACGGTGAACGTTGACGTGCCTCATCTCCCGTTGAGCTGTCATGACCTATTCACACACTTCCCGGGTGCTCACACGGCTCCTGCCGGCCTGCTCATACGCACTCCAAGAGATGATGCCACGTGGCATCCATCCAGTGAGCCACAATGAGAATCTGAGGGCATGGTCGTGGTATTATGGTTGGGTTCCCATCATCACTGGTATGTGGGAGGCCGATCTGCTTCAAATCCCGCGCGTGGCACGAGGAAAAAGGAGATGAACCTGCCCTCCAGACGGTTGGATATGGAGCAGGCTCTAAACCGGGCCTCCACAATTTTCATATTTGGAGGCTAGGAGCTCGTTTTAAAAGTGAGATACATAAAGTTTGGCGTTCGATAGGCATGTGCATGGTGACTTTGTTAGAGTGCCTTTCTGGATCAAAATCGCCCTATTGGAAGTTACTATAGCGATTAGGTGAATATAGCGACTACGCTAGAGTTGCTCTGGTTGGATAAGAATATGCACGCAACTTTCCGCAATCGCAACCAGATTCACACACATGTACATACACAACTAGTGGCGCACAACCGCGTGTACCGATACGCAAACCATAGCAGCAGGCAGGAATCGATCAATGATAGGGAAGTCGGAAGCATTGCATCGGCAGCCAGGAACCAACCCTAGTGCCAGGCCACGGACCATGGAGCATACGACTAGGACGGGACTGCTGGAGAGCTCCCTAACTACCAGAGGGACCAACCGCTAGAGCCAAAGACCAAGGTGTATGTCAAGTGCTCAACCTATTTACCTAATGATTTACACAAATACCAAGTTCTTTCGTCCAGATTTGTTAGCCCCTCTCTTATTTTGAGAGTCATAGTTGAGCTCCCAGATCCACCGGCCACCTCCCCTCCGATCGTACAACCTGCTCCCTCCCTCCCAACCCTAGCCGTCCCTCGGCCTCACCCCCACCCCCTCCCTTCCTCGCCGCCGCCTGAGGCAGCCGTCGGACAAGCCCGGGGCGTCAAGGATGGTGGCGGCGGGGCCTAGGCTGCCCTGCCTCTGCATGGGGAGCCCTAAATCTAGAGCGACGGCTTCATTGACGAGGCATGACAAGCTAGCAGCCGTGCAGACAGTGGATCTGGCGTCCCGGCTGCGCGGGCGGCGGGATCTGCTGGTCGTTGACGTCCGGCGGCGGCTTCTGCGGTGGTTGGTGCGCACGATCTGGCGCCTCCCTCCTCTCCTGTTTGGCATGCGGGCCAGCTTGGTCGGGCCGCGCTTTCTTGGGTCGCCAGTTCTGTACAGGAGGCGCTGCTAGTGGCGGGGATCTAGTTCGGACAAAATTCCTGGTCGGTCATGGCCAGCCGCGTTGACGGCGACGCCTGAGGTCGCTCCCCTCCTTGGAGGCGTCGGTATGAACTGATCCCCTCACTTTCCCTTCCCCTAGGTCTTCCGGGCGAAAGCCTTAACTTTGTTGGGCGGCGGCGCTCACGGCGTCGTTCCCTTCTGGAAGGCGCCACTTTGGGAACCTTGGGGCTGGGTGGCGCTTGTGGGTGGTGGGCGATGGCGGTGGTGCGGCCCTATCCTAGCATGGATCTGCGTCCATTGCTTGGAGATGGATTCGCGTAGGTGGAGGTCGTCGTTTGGCGTCATGGTGGCGTCGATGGCGGAGGCACCTGCCAAGGCTGGTACCTCAATCTGATCTGAAGATGGACCAGTGAAAGATGACGGCGACGACACATGTGAGTGCGTCGGACCGGTTTGTGCCCCGGACCCTGTATGTGGCTCGGTCGGGGCCTCCGGCTTTAGATGTTAGGCTTACGTGAGAGGTCTGGGTATTTGGTCCAGCTTGCACCCCTTCATTATATGAATAGGAGTAGCGGCAGATGTTGCCAAGATGGCGGATTCAGGCATATTGTTGTACTACTTTGTAAGGTCCTCAAAGATAATCAATAAAATGACCGCATGCATCTCCCAAATGGGGTCATCCTCTTTTTCTAAAAATAAAAAACAATTGAGTCATAGTTTGATCATAAATTTTCTAACGAAATGAACTATATGTCAAAATTCACATCGTGCAATACCTCCTGTGCATGTAAATTAATCTAATGGTACGCTTCTTTGCATATATCTCACATTTTGTTAGTCATTTGGATAATCAAAATTTGATCATAAATTTAACTAATGAAATGAACTATATGTCAAAATTCCGGACATAGGAAGTACTTCTTACTAATCCATGAACTAAGAATTTTTTGACTGTCTGATACAAATTGTTAGTAAATTACACAAAGAAGAAAATAAACAGTATCAGTATGCATAACTTTTACGCAAGAAATTTAACTATACCCCTGATCGTACCTAAACCTCGACCAAGTAATCTGAACCAAGATTTTGTTCACTTACTATTATGAGCATAATCACTTCTGCAGCGAACCCAAATGATAGCATTGGTCCTCCAATTGACGTGAGCAATGGTACCACATTTGGCGATAGTACAAGCCAACCTAGCCAACATGTACTAGAATTTTATCTAAGTCAAGTTACTCGTAATTCAGGACTTAGAAGACCAACAAAAGATTATGCCCTTGAAATTAGAAGTGATGTGAGAAGAGTTTATTTGTTGGCAAAAAAATGTATTGGCTATAAATTCAAGAGGACAAAGGAGGGTAATATTTCGAGATCTTTCCAAACAAGCTGGTTTTGGAAAAGTTTGATTGCTTGGAATACATTGTGGAAAAGGGGGTTACTTTTTGCTTCTCTTGCTTTCTTAGCAAGAAACCATCACCTGTCACATTTTCGTGTTTATCTGCAAATGTGGTACCCTCACTGAAAAGGGAGTTTATCTGCAAATGATGTTTTTACAAAATATAGTTACCCTCACTGAACAACAGGTCTGACTAATTTTGAAAAGCATTTTCGTGTTTAATCTAGTTACCACAAAACTGCTAGGCGATTGTTATGATTTGAGCAATCCACAAGCAAGTGTGGCTACCAATGTTTGTGTGTATAGCTAGAAAGGATGATGAGATATCGGTCTTATAAAGTATATCTAATTACACCATTGGATTGTGTAAGGTAATGGTGAATCTTTTCGTGTTCATGATGAATCTTCCCCTTCAATCAACAAGGGGAATTTCAGTGAGTTATTAGACTGGTGTAAGGACAAGAAGACATGAAGGAGCATATTCTTACGCATGATAATCCTGCACTTCCATCTAAATTAACATCCAAAAAATCCTTGTAGGTTAATAAACCGACTGGGGAACTTGGTGGGTTCATAATAGTAAATAGAATCCATTCTTTTACTACTACTACCTAACCGTAATACATAAAAGTTTGACTTATTTTCACTACGAGGTTAGGAGATGATGGCTATTTTTCTAAACAAAAATAAATTTTGGTTCAAAATAGATATGCTTGTGGACTTGAGGAATGAAGGAGATAGAGTTACATGGGGTTTTCTAAAAAAGGGTGTTTGGTTTAATCACTGTTAACTTTAACCCACCCTCTACTGATTTGTACCTCTATTTGTCATTGGTTGATGTGCATGCTATACCACTGGAAGAATAATAGTGGAAGTCTAGAATAAATCCATAAAAAATCAATAGTACGTGCTCTGTTCAGAAGTTGAGTTCATATGAGTAGGTTGCACTGCATGGAATCTAACCTATTGACGGCTGTATTGTACACTTCGTGCAAAAGACCCAATATAGTGTCCATAAAACTTATTGGGTATATGTCGAGTAAGACTTCCAAAAAATCTCGCTTTATCGTGGAGACATGCGAGCTGCACACCTCACTTTTAGAACATTAAGACCCACTTTTTTGGAAGTATTTTGTACAAACTATGGTTCTTGTAGAAACCAGCGTTTAAATAACTTTGATGCATTTGGTTTCAACAATTACCACAATTTTAAATCGTAGGATCCTCAATACCGTGTTCCTTATAGTATTTGAGGAACCAAAGTTTGGTTTTTGAAACCGAACTTAGAAAACAATGGTTTTCAAAAACTGAAACGCCTTGAAGTTAAAGATTTCAATAAAATTCTTACTAAAACTGACTGGGATATACTCCCTTCGTTCTTAAATATAAGTTTTTTAGTGATTTTATTACAAACTATATACGGATGTATATAGATATATTTTAGAGTGTAGATTCATTCATTTTGCTCCGTATGTAGTCTTTAATAAAATCTTTAAAAAACTTCTATTTAGGAACGGCGGGAGTACTAGACATGCATTAGTCTCCTAGAAAAAATAGTACTCGTATTCACTTGGTGTTCACATAAGAGCTTTGCTACACCTAGGCGAGGATTACTCGGTGGGGGTTTACGGGGTGATTTGGCAGCTTTCTGTTGGTGAATTGTTGAGGCCGCGGGCCCACCCTGAAATTCAAGGGTGGATGGTTTGATTAGTGGGGATGGAATTTACGTACCTTACGTAAATATACTTTTGGCGGGTCTAGCATTTTTTAATACAGTACAAACGCAATTGTTCATATACACGTGCATACACTCATTTCTATGAACGCACACACGCACATCCTACTCCTATAAGCATCTTCGAGAGACTGAGCCGGCATATCATTTTGAGATTTACGAAGTCACCGTAGGCGCCTCGTTGTCGACGGAAACGTCTCCTCTGATTGAAAGCATATCGCCGAAAATCCTGAAATAAATCCAAAAATAGTTCAAGCACCAGGATTTAAATCCTGATGGGTTAAAAATACCACAGTCTCTCTAACCATGCAACCACATATTGATTTCTAGGTCTATGTTTCTATTCACATATTTCTAAGATGGGCGGTGCTATTTCTACGAACAAGTTTTACGAAATTCCTACATACTAGTTCAAGTGGATGCCCTTAGTTCCACATTAATTTTCGATCCCATGTACTTACATTTCCTCTCACAGTAGATAAATCTTTTGTCTTACTAGTACTCCCTTCATAAAAAGTATAAAAGCGTTTAGATCACTAAACTGGTTATCTAAACACTCGTATACGGAGTATTTCTTTACGGTGGGAGTACGTACGGATAGGATTGCTGTTTTAACATTATTACTTGTTCGGTTCCTATAATATGATGTTCCAGGTTGGTGTTACGAGAAAGGGGAGCTCCTGCTTATCTACGAATATATGCCCAATGGCAGCGTGGACCAGCACATCTTCGAGCAAAACCCTCGGCTCCAGCTACGCATCCTTGGATGGAATACCCGGTACGACATCATAATGGATATAGCCGCAGGTCTTCACTACGTGCATCACGAGCACGAACACATGGTCCTCCACCGCGACATCAAAGCGAGCAACATCATGCTCGACTCTTCCTTCCATGCTCGCCTTGGCGACTTCGGCCTTGCTCGCATTGTCACCTTGAATAAGAACTCCTACACAGACGTGGGTGTCGCCGGCACCTGGGGCTTCATCGCGCCAGAGTACTCAATCTGCCACAAGGCCACTCGCAAGACTGATGTATACGCCTTCGGGGTGCTACTCCTAGAAATCGTCACCGGAGAACGGGCACTTGCCGCCAGCCATGACGATGCGACGCTTCAGCCGCTCACCGACTGGGTCTGGTGGGTTCACCAGGAGGGAAGGTTGCTCCAAGCGGTGGACGACAAAGTCATTTCCACACAAGAGTTCGATGCCGATGGCGCCTTTCGCTTGCTACTTCTTGGGCTGGCTTGCAGCAACCCGAACGCATCTGACCGGCCAAGCATGGCCGAGGTGGTGCAAGTCCTGGCCGAATCGGTGCCTCCGCCAGAGGTACCACTTGTGAAACCTACATTCATGTGGCCACCCGAGGGCGGGATCCCCGTGGAATTTGACGATATAACGGCGACGACCAGCCTCGACTCGGAGGACACGTCGAGCAGTGAAGACCTAGGGGCGAGTCTGTCATCACAGATCAACAGGCGCAAGGCACATCCAAATAAATCGGGATCAGCTGAGAAATATTATGGGTAGTCATTTAAGTTAGACTACTCCCTCCGTTCTTAAATATAAGTCTTTTTTAAAAGTTTCATCAGAAGACTACATACGGATGTATCATTCATTTTGCTTCGTATGTAGCCTTTTAGTGAAATCTCTATAAAAAAACTTATATTCAGAGGAAATATGTAGTAACGTGATATGTCAAAACTTAAAAGGAAGGACATAAATCCTAATTGTTCTTGCTCCTGCAGGATTAAATATGAGAGACTTTCACATACGAAATTATTTGCAGTTCGGTGAGAAAATGGATCATGGGGAGACCCGTGGCCCATCACGTTGAGGCCCAAGTTCGTGCCGCTGATGTTGCATAGGTTTTATTTGAATGGTTGTTCTTGTTTGTTTGAGGTAAGCCTGAATGCATTTCCTGAAGTGCGTACAATAATTTTCCAAAGGAATAAAATAGAAATGTTGATGAGGACATGGCTACCTTGGATATGATAAAAAATATTTCATATTTGCATATTTTTAAGATGATTTTTTATAATAATTATGCAGTAATTTATTTATGTTATCGGGAACAAAGATACTTCACTTATTTTTACTACATGCTTAAATGCAGAATTATTGAACGCTTGCACGAACCACGTATGAAGATAAAGGAAAAGAAAATGATTAGGTGTTGTTCAAAAAGTCCTCTCACATCAAAGGAAATGATTATGTGATGTTCAAGAAGTTTCTCACGTCACTTTTAGCCCAACAGAAGATAAAGTCCAAGTCTTTCACGTTCTGGACTCAGATTCAGACTGTACACATACAACTGTCTCAAAACGCCAACAACGTTTGCATACGGACTCGGAATTGTGTGATTCTTTTTTGTTTGAAAGTATATTTGATCTACGTTCCAGCCTAATTGGAATCACTTTAAAATTCACCCGTGGCATGGAGATAATGACGAAACAATCTAATGTTGCATCAGAATTCGAGTCAAACTATAACTCCAAAGGTGTTGCATCACCTCCACTTGGGCCCATGGGCATTGTACGACCTAGGATTGGTTTTAGGCTGCATTGGGACGTCTTCCCACCTCCTTGACCGCCACCCCTTGATCCTATATAAGTAGATCAACCTAGTAGCTTTTTGTGTGTCATTTGTTTAATTAGAAGTTAGCCATTGCAACTTCGTGTACATCGTTTATGTCCAATGACCAGACCAAGACCGTTTTCGGATCCCCATCCTTATCAATACTTCATATATATTTGTAATATTCAGATTGTTTTTATCATATTCTTGCTTGTTCTCCGATTGCTTGCAGGAAGAGACCTTCTTGGTCAGGTTGATCGTGCTCCGGCTTGGTCAATAACTTCTTGGAGTTGGTTTAGCGATCGCTAAGGCGCAACGTCGTGCACGTTTGTAGTCGGATCATCAAAGTCGTCTCCACCAAATCGATAGCCACCATCTCATCAAAATACCGGGACACCCTCGCCTCTATTAAGTGGTATCAATTTTCAGGTTGCTCGGTGAGAATTTCCATTTATCCTTAGATTAGATTTATTTTTATTACCTATTTCCCAAGAAAAAGTCACACACAAAAAAGTTAGATCTATTCATCCTTTGTCCAAGCCAGTCTTAGTCTTTGCAAAAAAGAAATCAGTGCTTGCATAGTTGAATGATCCGTGTCGAGTTGCTGGTCTTATTGTCTAGTTCCTTTAGAGTTTTGAGTTCTATTCACATTAGTAACACCACCGCTGCATCGTCACCCCTTTGGTTGTCGCCAACCACCATCCATCAATTGCCACCACCAATTCCCATCGGTCATTGTCATATGTTGGAGAGAATGAAAAAAAGTAAGATCAAAAAAGAGAAGAAAGGAAGTAAAAGAAAAGTGAGAGGAAAAAAGGGAGAAGAGAAAAAAGACAAATTTCGGATCTAACTTGGCTCAATCCCGTACCTGAATTCGGATTGGAGATTCTTTTTGTGGAGTGTTCAGTAAAATAGATGTATCTTTCTCATACGGAGTCCATTTTGGCTCCACGAGTAATCAAATTCGAGCTATCGACGAGTTGCATCTGAATAGTTCATCAAGATAGTTCATTATTATCACCTCCAAATCATCTTCTAAATAGAACTTTTTTGCTCTCCGAAGGTCGCGAAAACAGTTTGTCAATATTTTTGGAGTCCTCATACGAAATCGGAATTGAGTGATTCTTTTTGCATTCAAAATCTTGGGTCGGTGGAAATTTTGAGAAAAAATATCAGAAATTTGACATAATATTTTCCGGAGGAAAGTTGCAGAGAGAGTTTTGGTATATCATGCTTAGCGATCATTTATCATCATTATCTTTACTGTCATTGTAATCTTCACTTATATCTTGCTATTTAGAGGTACTTCATATCATCCGTTGCTGATACTTGTGGTATACCGTGACTCCATTAGTGTTCTAGGCTCGCTCTCTAGTACGGTCTAGCCTAGGACCAGCACAGTACCGTCGTTGAACGTTTATTCAATATTGCATCTATGAATTGATTATTTCTAATCTCTTGCTACCATATATTAAGCCTTCCTAGCTCCACATACTTCTATACCGTGTATACACACGTTCACCTGGTAATCCCTTTACTCAATCTTCGAAGATATTGACATCGTCGATTGTCGGTCACCGCCTGGTGCATGATAGAATTTGTAAGACATTGATATTTGCTTTACTGTGAACATAAAACCACCACATCCTAGTAGTTCATAGGAATAATATTCTTGGATTTTTGTTTCTTGTTTCTACTAGTCATGACAGGATCCAGAGTTGTCAGTTCATGGGCTTCTTTGGTGGTGGGAGACGTTCCACCACAACAACTGTTATGAGAGGTGCATAGAGATACAAATGCACATCACGATGTTAATCTTTCTATACAACCATTTAATGGACGTTTTAGACCTGCTTTATATATTGAATGAGATTTTGAAATAAATGATATATTTTCTTCCCATATTTTTTCTGAACATAAGAAAGTTAAGGTCGCAGTTAGTTCTTTCACTCGTTATGCTTCAGTTTGATGGAGGGGTTATTATCGGTTACACCCTCATTATATACCTACTACTTAGGATGATTTAAAACTTGCCATGAGACACACATTCGTTCCTGCTTATTATACTCCTGACATGATTAAAAAGTTACAACATTTAAAACAAGGTAGTGACACCGTTGTAAAATATTATGATGATTTACAAACAACCTTGTTGCATTCCTCATTAGAAGAAAGTGAAGAAGATTTTATGGTTAGATTTTGGAAAGGATTAAATCATGATATTCAGGATACTAATGCATGAAAAGTGTTATCGTATGGATCGTTTGTTTCGTCTTGTTTGCAAAGGTGAAATGGAAATGAAACGACGTGTTGCCCACAAGGTGAATGAGGGCAAGGTGCATATTCTAAGAGTTAGTATGGTTGTTCCCTGGGTCGACCCTGGGAGGTCCGCGGGCGCGGCCGCATGGGGCCCAAAATTTTTGGAAACCCTGCAGATATACGTATACTACTAGTAAAAATGCCCGTGCGTTGCAACGGAAAAAATAATAATGAGAAAAGTTTCTCTACGACAGGCCGACAAAACGCTCAGCCGTTCCAGCGCGCATCGTTCAATTGTGTGCATCGTACATCTCACGTCGTGCGTCCCTCGCTTAGAAACCACGCATTTTGATGGTCCCACGTCCCTTGCAACCTACATTATCTGCTTTGAGCCGTCCTCCTTCACACATCTATTTTTTCAAAATACATCTCTTTTTCTTTCGAAAATAAGCCAAGGTTCATAGCGACGCATGATTCACGAATGACTACAACCGGTGTTTGGGAAGGCCGCGACCGGCCATGAGACAGTAAGCATAGTGATTGCAGTATAGCGAGGATCGAGCAACGCTCGTCCGAGGAAAAATTAACGTCACAGTTTTTGCTACATGCTTCAACCAGCGTCAGAATTTGCTACAAACCACATCGTGTACAACTTCCATCGGCGTCATGTTTTACTGTCATGTATTACTACAATGCACAATCGAGGTCACATTTTTGCTACAACCGATGTCACTCTTTGCTATAACCCTTTTAATTTTTGCTACATACGTTCAAGACTGAGGTGCGACCCCGCAACAATGTCAATGACATTTTTGTTGTAACCGTAGTAGAATTTTAATAAGTCCGACAATAATTTTTGCTATATTCAATCATTTGACGCAAAATGCGGAACCGTGAGCTACAACCGTCGGCGAGGATGACAACACTTTTTGTTGCAATCGTTGTTTCTGTTTGCTATGACCGACAACGAAATTTGATACCAAGGAAGGCGAGCAAGATTTGCGACCAGCGACTGCGCAGACGAACGGCTCCGACAAGGTTTTTACATGGGCCGGCCCAGTTATAAATATGTTGATTTAAAATTTTAAGTTTATTAAAAGTCTAAAGGTTATTTGAAGTTCTAAATTATTTAAAATAGAAAAATAAAATGAAACTGAAGATAAATAAATAAACGGAACTAAAAAACTGGTGCCTGTGCATGGGCCGGCCCATACGGCGTGCTGGATATTCTTTCAGGGTGCAGAGCGTAATATAGTAGGTTTTTACATGGGCCGGCCGAGTCTGACATTTTTCGCTTTGTGTAACGTTTTCTATTACTTACCGGTGGTATGGTGGGTAATTTATGCAAACTTCAGGGGCAATTTTCATGATGTACCACAGAAGCGAAGCCCCCATTATGCTCATGACCAGCACATATATCATCTGATTGTTGGCCAAGTGGCAAGACGGGACCATTTGTACATTCAAGTAGTAATAACAATAAATAATACGCTCTTAGCAAAGCTTCCGGAACAAGCGAACCAACTCTATTTCGAGACAGAGGAGCGAAAACCCACCAAAAGACAAAAGACAGGAATGAAGGCGAAGCAGAGTACCGAGCTATTGCTGCTTGAATTAGCAAACAGCATTAGGAGTTAGCTGGACGATGGGTTGGACTTTGGACAGCATCAAATGCCAAACTGCTTGCTTCCATCGTGTAACATAATTCAGACTGGTGAAGCAGGATATAATGGGATGGGTCGTCAGATTGACATATCCAGTGTTATGTAGTGTTGTGAAGAAAGAATTGGAAGTAGTACCATAAAAACAACTTTGCAGGACAGAAAGCAAGATCTTAACCAAAGGTGTGAGCACACCTGAAGAATACCCGGTGGAACAAAACCCTTTTGATTTGATTGTGGGTTTCTTTCTCCTTTCCCATCTTTTGAGGCCAACAATACCTGAAAAGCAAAAGAGAAATGGAAAATCGCAATTGGCACGACATATGCTCTTGTCAATCATGTGACCGACGAGGGATGCAGGGTTTGAGTGTGCACAGGCTGCAGAATCCATGGCGTGCAGTAAAAATCTACAAGTCAGGGTTCAGTAACAGTACAATATTTTGCTCAAAAAGCTTGGGCATGCATTATGTAGATTTTAACGCAATATGTGAAACAACTGTTTCAGAATGTTTTGCATGCGAAAATTTGAAATGCTACATGCCGATGCCAAAAATCTAACCTCTGCAACGCACTGCATCAGCTTCTTTTCTTTTCCATTTCCACTCATTTTTAAGGAAATTGGGATTTGGGAGGGGTGACCCCTGCCTATAGATTTTTATAAAAAAAGGACATCAAAACGCTTACTGGGGTAATACAGTAGTTCTTACAAACCAGAGTAAATAACCGGAGCGAAGGGGAGGGAGAGGGGGTGAAAACAAACATACAAGTACAGATTAGAGGGACAAAAGTGAGAAGAAAAAGGAGACTTGCTTGGCCAGCCTGCAACCCATTTATCAAATGGACCGAAGTTCATCCTTTTTAGCCCTGTACGCCCAGATTTGTTCGCCAAAACGGAATCCAGCTTCGACAGCATAAGATACCACTTTATGAGGAATTTTTTGTCCATTTTTATCAGTGTTTGGATGATATATGTAAAGCTACAACTACAATCCATCAAACTAAGAAAACTGCAAGCTACTCCAAGTTTAAACCCATCCAGGATCCATTGATGCTGAAGTAATCACCTGACTCTTAGTGCCGCAAACTCTTAGTCCAAATAGTTACACATGCCAACCAAAACACCAAAGTTGTATTCACGTAATATTTGCCCTATGAAATGGTTAACAGTATCAGTAGTGAAGGTTAGATGCAAGATGCAACCTTCTCCACGGATCTAGAATTCTGAAGCCACACACATGAACTCATGAAGTCAAAAAGTGTAGATCTAAACTAAAAATAAGTTCTATTTTCTACTCCCTCTGTATAGAAATATAAGATCATTTAGTGCCTTTCTGGAAAATGGAATAAAGGGTAGCGAATTTCATATGAAATACATTAGCGACATAAAAGCTTCACCTTATAACAATATAACTCCACACTTAAACTCTGTCCCTCTCTCTTAATTAATGAACGAGGCAAGTCTTTTGCCTCCTCTGAAGGCCAATGTACTAGAAATCCACACTGAACCAAATTCTTTCTTTGAAGTGCTTGTGGTTAGGCGGTGATTGTGGATCTACTTCTATTTCCGGTTAAGGATGATACTCACTAATTTGTTTGCAGTGCTTGCTCTATTAACCAAAAACCTCCTCATCTCTGAAATCTATAGATTTAAATAATGAACGTGGTTGTCACACAATCAAATCAGAAAACGAGCTACCACAAGCTGCATATATGTATTATCAAATATTAAGTCTACAGTTAAGTAAACCGGAATCAGTGATATACTATTTCTTCCCCTTGCACCAGCAGAAAAACCACAAATCACACATCAATAAATTTGCATCTTATGAGGCAACCCAAAGTTAGAAATATTGCAGGTTGCAACTTACATAGTTACCCTTTCTATAATTTCCAACAGCCAATTTTTTTCTTTATACCGTACAAGATCACCACATGAACAACACTGCCTTTGGGGCACGTACAAGCTGATGAAACAGAGAAATCGGCACGTATGCCTACAGGCTACAGGCCTCCACAACAAGTTCATATATTCTTATCAATCCCCAATGGAAAATCCCCTAAATTACCGAAGGAACGTGTTCACTTATTTAATAAGCAATCTCATCATCTAGTCATATCAATCCTGAGCAGCTCAGATTAGGTATTTAGCATGCAATCTTTTACTGAAGGAATTGCTGACGGAGAGGAAGGAGACCTGATGAGGCCATGACTTGGCTCTGTCAGAGGCCCGCTATACGCAATCGCAAGAGACGGCCGGCGACGGCGCAATCCGGATAGGGCACTCACGTCGGAAATGGAGATGATGCCGAGGTCGTTGGGGCCGAGCCCCTCCTCGATCTTGCCGCTCAGGTCCCTGTCCCGCTCCTGCAATCCGGATAGAACACTCACGGCGTCAGTCTGACAGTCAGAACCAGAGGAAGGGCGAAAATAACCACCGCGCGTGGCGAGGGAAGCGAGGTCTCCGGACGCGGCTGCTCACCTTGAGGTCGGCGAAGGGGATGGAGACCGTGCGGACGGACGGCGGCATGGCGGCGGCGGCACGACAGCGAACACGGCGGGGCACGGCGCGGTCTCGGTCTCGGTCCCGGATGGCTGGTGCCCAAGTGGATCGCGCCCCCACGGGGTCGACCCTCCCGCGAGCGCAGCGACGCCATGCTCGAGACCATCGAGCCTCCTTCATCCAGCCATCTCCGGTGCAGCCGCCGCCTCTCGTCTATGGATAAGAAGACCCCGTAGGGAGGGGTGAATTTGTAAAAGCCAAACGTTTTTTCCCACTAATTGGAGGACTGCGGGTTGAATTGTGACAAATAGAGGGACTTTTTTGAAAAAACGCCACGACGGACGACAGAAGCCATCGATGCTTTATTAATAGGTAAAGATAAAGAAGTATTGTTATTAATTTAAAAAATAAATGAAGGCCCTGATATGGAATAGGCCCCGGTTTCCATATGGTCTTCTCGTCAATCGTGACCAGGCTAGCGTTTGCTTCTACTCAATCGCCGCATGCACGCACGCCTGATGCTAGTTGCGGTTGCCCGGTCACCGTGAGTTCGTGACACGATCGCTAAGGCCAACTTTACCGTGCGATCCTAAACGGATGTCCGTTTTGTCCGGATTCTGTCCGTTTGGGTAGGACGATGGGGTCGTATCCGGGTCTGTTCTGAGATGCTCTGGCCGCGCGCCCAACACGAGGCCACGTACGTTTGTCCTATCCTGTTCGCCAAGACCTAGAATGCCCATATTTTCGTATCAAAACAAGTTTGCACATCAACCCAATCAAAATTGTCTCGAAATAAAATAGTTTTACAACCAAATCGAAATTGTCTTGAATGAACATATAATGAACCAATACATCTATTGGTTGCCAATATGATCCCACATGTGCTCAACCAAGTCATTTTGAAGATACAAATGAGTGTGTCAATCATGCAACTCACGATGGAACTAGACAAAGTGTTGAAACGTGGCCTGTTCTTGGTGCAGGGGCTCAACATTTTCACCTTGATAATCAAATCCTTGGCCAAAGATACTGTCATCACGCTCGTCCTCGACGATCATGTTGTGCATGATCACACAAGCAGTCATCACCTTCCAAAGTTTCCTTTCATCCCATAACAGTGCAGGGTTTGGAACGATACCCCATCGGGATTGAAGCACACCAAAAGCACGTTCCACATCCTTTCTAGCACTCTCTTGCATTTGGAAAAATCTCTTTCTCTTCTCACCTTGGGGATTCGAGATTGTCTTCACAACAGTTGACCACTGAGGATATATACCATCAGCTAGATAATATCCCTTGTTGTACTGGTGGCCGTTGATCTCAAAGTTAACAGGTGGGGAGTGACCTTCTGCAAGCCTTGCGAAGACTGGAGAACGCTGCAGCACGTTGATATCATTGTGAGAACCTGCCATGCCGAAGAAAGAATGCCATATCCAAAGATCATGCGAAGCCACCGCTTTAATATGACATTGCATGCTTTGACATCCCCTTGTACTGGCCCTGCCAAGCAAGTGGACAGTTCTTCCACTCCCAGTGCATACAATCTATGCTGCCAAGCATGTCTGGAAAGACTCTAGCTGCGTTGGTCGACAACAATCTCTCTGTATCAACGGCAGTTGGCTGCCTCAATTACTCAGGGCCAAACACCTTGATCACTGTAAGTGCATCTAGTGCCCCTTAGTGATTTTGGTGGTTTAGACTTATAGGTTAAGTATCTAATGTGTTTGTGAGTGTACACATGATCTATAAGTCATTGAGGAGTTTGAGATATTTGAAGAATATCAACCCCTAAAAATGTATATCTTCAGTTGAAGAAATTGGTCTGAAGCTGAAGAAATGAATCGCGAGGAATCTATGATGAAATTGATATTCCTCATGAAGATACTGATATTGAGAAGACCGGTGGTTCCTGAAGAAAATCATTCTGAAGAAATTGAAGCGTGAAGATCTACGCTGTCTGTTTTACTTTCTTCGCATTTGAGTAATAGGAACACCGTACTGTTAAAGGGGGTCGAAGTTACACTTCGGAATGAATTTCCTCATGATGCTCAACCCAAGCCTAATCCTACCAAAAGCCTCAAGTGAGGAATATGAGTGACATAGGACTCTCACAGTTGAGGGTCCCGACCGTTTCGATAACCACGCCAAGTCACTGGTCTTATCCACTCCAACGGTCATATTATTTAAGGGCATTAGTGTCAAATCATGTCGGGATGCTCCCAGGCTATAAATAGCCACCCCCCACAACCACTAGCTGGTTGGCTGCTCCGTTAGAAACTGACACTTGTCATAAGAGCAACCCAATTTCTCAAAGCTTTCGAGAGTAATTCATCAGTGAGGAAATACACCACCCACCGAAACCACAAACCAAACGTAGTGATTGAGCATCACTGAAGAAGTTGTTTCCTGTGTGGGACTAAAGCCTTTTACCTTTGAGGACTGTGCATCCTTCAGACGGTTAGGCGTCATGGTCTAGAGCAATCCAGCAGTCAATTGTGGATCGCCGGGTGACCTAGTTTGTGAGGGTTTGGAAGTCTACCCTGAAGACTTACCACGAGTGTTGGGCGAGGACAGTGTGTCCTTAGCTCAAGGAGAATACGGTAGGGACTGTGTGTCCTGGGACTGGGTGTCCTTTGGTTTCAATACCAAGCCGCTCCAAACTAGATGTACAACTGTCACAGCAGTTGGAACTGGGTCATCAACGACTATCTTCTGTGAGAATCGGGTTCTAATTCCTCAACTCTTTACTTTCTCTGTATTATGTGTTGATGACTTTCACTGTGACTGTTTGAAGAATTTGCTGAAGACTTTCTCTGAATTTTCTCAACCCCAAATTCTTCACAATAGTTAATCATCATCTGTATTCTGCGTGCCTGCTTACTGTGCAATCTGTTTTCACATTCTTCACTCTAA
The DNA here is from genome assembly GCF_904849725.1 of Hordeum vulgare subsp. vulgare. Taxonomy (NCBI): domain Eukaryota; kingdom Viridiplantae; phylum Streptophyta; class Magnoliopsida; order Poales; family Poaceae; genus Hordeum; species Hordeum vulgare. The sequence continues at coordinate 583,587,199 of NC_058520.1, read as the reverse complement.
AATACTGCTGGTGTGAACGTTTGCACGTCTGATCCTTTACTGTTTCCGCTATAAGTTAGTCATCAGTGAGGAATTTCCTCAGTGATGAAATTCTAAAAATGTCCTATTCACCCCCCCTCTAGTCGATATAACACACTTTCAATTGGTATCAGAGCAAGGTACTCCCTTGTTCTGTGTGATTTTGGTTTAACCACTTGGAGTTTTAGTTATGTCGACTGCAGGCATGTTTAAGGTGACTGCAACATGTCCTACCTACGAAGGGAAGAACTTTCCCTTCTGGAAGAACAAAATGCAAATGCATCTACAAGCTATTGATAATGATCTCTGGTATATTGTGGAAAATGGCGTCCCCATCATTTCTGCCAGTGTCACTGCAGCTGATGTGAAGAAATTCAAGCAACTTGATTCTCAAGCGAAGAACATCATCTGTGGCCATCTGAGCCCTGGCCAGTTTGAAAGAGTAAGTGCTTTGGGCTCTGCAACACTGATCTGGGAGAGACTGTGCAAGGTAAACGAAGGAGTATCAACCCAGCGTGACTCTCGTGTTGATATTCTTCGCAATCTCTTAAATCGCTTCAAGAGACATGACAATGAATGCTGCCAAGACACCTTTGATCGCCTCACTGACATATCAAATGAACTGCAAACACTGGGAGCTCGAGACATCACTGATCACGAAGTTGTGAAGAAACTACTGAGATCTTTGGATTCTTCATTTGACACTCTAGTTCTGATAATTCAAGAAAGACCAGACTACAAGATGCTGGATCTAGCTGATATCCTTTAAAGGCTAAATACTCATGAATTCCAGCTAGAAGAAAAGAGAGATCTATATGGACAAAGCTATTCTAGACCACGTGCACTGAAGGCTAGAGCAATTTCCTCATCTGAAGAAGAAGACACAGATGACAATAGTTGTGACCCTGAAGAATTCGGACAGGAGCTTGCAATGCTTGTGAGGAAATTCCAGAGATATACACGACGAGGCCAGTTCGGTAAATCATCAAGAAGAGACATGAGGAAATCAGAATTTGCATATGAGGATTACAAGAAACGAACCTGTCACAAGTGCAAGAAATCAGGTCATTACATTGCTGATTGTCCCCGCTGGGGAAAGGAATCAAAGAAGAAGAAATACAAGGATGACAGTTCTGATGACTTGAAGAAGAAGAAGAAATCTTCAAAATCCTCATATTCAAAGCCCTCATCGCACAAGAAGACTAGTTTCAGAAAGGCTCGGGCACTTATTGGCAAGGAAATGGACTCCGAGGCAGAATTAGAGGAATGTGATGAAGAAGAGGGTTCTGATGAAGACTCAGAATCCGGACAGGCTAGTCTTGCACTAGCATCCACTTTCGTCAGCAAGTCAATCTTCAATCTTGAAGAAAATGATTGCACCATCCATACTGATGACTATGCTGATGACATCGCTCCAACCTATTGCTTCATGGCAAAAGGTTCAAAGGTATCAAATAATGCCTCCTCCTCTGATTCAAGTGACTGTGACCATAATGATTATAAGAAACCCAGTTACAGTAAACTTGCTATCATTGCCACTAAACAACAAACTGCTCTGGAAAAGCTTCAGAAACTGCTAGACAAAAGTGATGATCTGTTGAATGATGAAATGAACCTGAACCAAATCCTCACTGATGACATGAAAAGTCTTCAGTCTAGATTTGATAATCTTCAGGATCATTATGATACACTCCTCACTGATCATGAGAAGCTTTCCTACGAATTTCTTCAAAGGAAGCTTGATCTTGAGAAGTTGAGAATGTCTCATGATGATCTTCGTATGGAAAATGATTCATTACTAGCTCAACAGATCAGTGCTAGTCAAGTTGAATTTATTCCTCCATGTCTCAAATGCATTGAACGCAAAACTGCTAATTCCTCACCAGAATCATCAAATGCTACCATTGCTACAAATTCTTCAACTGCACCTGTTGTGTCTATTTCCTCAATTGAGGAAAACACAAATGTTACTGATGAAAATGCAGGGTTGAAGGAATTGTACTTGACAGTCATGTACAAAAGCCTCAAAGGACATCAAACCCTTTGTGATGTGCTCAAAAAGCAGATCTTGAACAGGAACCCGAGGAAAGAGGGAATTGCCTTTGAGAGGAAATTAAACGCTGATGGATCTTATTGGAAACCTGAGCAGTATCCTAAAACCTCATGGGTTGCTGCTACTGGGCCTCCTTTTGATCCATCTAATCTAACTGGCTTCTCTTGTGAATTATCCTATTCTTCGGATGAATCATTTGATTCCAACTATAAACTGTTCAAAAATCAATCTGGTGAAGTATTTGCTCGATATGTTGGAACTAACTGCAGGAATGGCCCTCCTCTCAGGAAAATCTGGGTTCCCAAAAGTTGTCTTGAAAAACTTCAGGTGAATGTCCTCATGACACCACCACTGAAGAATCTGAACCCCAGATCAAATTCCTCAGGAGGACCAAAGTCTTCAAGAGGATCAAAGTCCTCAACTGGTCAAAACTATGCTCGTACCCGTGCTTATGCATCTAACATGCAGGGAAACTACAAGGAATATGAATATGAGCGTTACTCCTCAAATCATTATGTTCATAAATCCTCAAACTAGTTCTCTGCATATTCATATGAGTACTTTAATCCCCCTACTGTTAAGAGAAGTGCATTAGCTTCAATGCCACCTTTCTCATATGGTGCTCGCAGGATGATGAACGCTTTGCCACCCCTTCAGATGTGGGTGGTGAAGAAATCAAACTAATCACTTCTGCAGGTCAGGTCTCCACATGAAAATCATCATCTGAAGAATTTGCTGGAGACCTGAGGAAATGCTTGATAGGACGCAAGCTAATAATTGATGAAATAGAAATATTTCACACGTCCTTACATTTCTGTTATGATGAAATTACTGATGAAATTAGTATCATATTCTTCAAATCTGAAGCATATGAGATGGTAAGCTGTACTAATTCATCTGCAGGATGACAAACCCAAAAATACTGAGTGGGGTTCTCGATAGTGGCTGCACACATCACATGACTGGTGATAAAAGCTTATTGATGAATATGCCACTAACTCCATCACCTCTGAAGCAAATCACATATGCTGACAAAGGTAAAAGCAAGCTATTGGGACTTGGCAAAGTAGCTATTTCCAAGGATAGGCATATGGACAAAGTGATGCTTGTGGAATCCCTTGGTTTTAACCTCATGTCAGTCTCGATGCTTTGTGATCTTGATATGATTGTTATCTTTGATAGATATAGATGTGTAGTCATCATGGAATCTGACAGATCCAAAGTCTTCGAAGGTGTAAGAAGAGGGGATTTCTCTACAGGTCCTCAACCAGCCACTTGCTTACTAGCAAAAACCTCAGAAGGATGGTTGTGGCATCAAAGACTAGGTCATGCAGGCATGAGGAATTTGCACACGCTTGCAAAGAAGAAGCATGTCATCGGCATCGAATCAGTCAAATTCCTCAAGGATCATCTCTGCGGTGCTTGTGAATCTGGGAAAATGACCAGATCCAAGCATCCCTCTAAAACCATCATGACCACTACACGTCCATTCGAATTGCTTCATATGGATTTATTTGGACCTACTCACCATGCCACACTAACCAATGCAGCATCTTTATATGGCTTCGTCATAGTTGATGATTATTCCAGATATACTTGGGTGCATATCATAGTGTATAAAACTGAAGTGCAGGAAATCTTCAAACGATTTTCTTCAAGGGCCTCGACGAACTTTGGCATCAAGATCAAACACATCAGGAGTGATAATGGAACTAAGTTCAAAAACACTGGTCTTGATGATTATCTTGATGAACTTGGTATTACTCACGAATTGTCTGCTCCTTATACTCCTCAGCAGAATGGTGTCGTCGAAAGGAAGAACAGGACTCTGGTTGAAATGGCAAGAACTATGCTTGAAGAATATCAGACTCCTCGTCGCTTCTGGCCTGAAGCAATCAACACTGCATGTCATATCATCAACAGGGTATATCTTCACAAATTCCTCAAGAAAACCTCATATGAACTCCTCACTGACAAGAAACCCAATGTAAATTATTTCAAAGTCTTCGGTGCAAAATGCTGGATTAGAGATCCTCACCATAGCTCAAAATTTGCACCTAAGGCACATGAAGGTTTTATGCTTGGTTATGGAAAGGACTCGCACACTTACAGAGTCTTCAACAACTATCACAACGAAGTTGTTGAGACTGTAGATGTGCGGTTCGATGAAACTAATGGCTCGCAAAGAGAGCAATTGCCTTCTGATCCAGATAAGCTGTCTCCTGAGGAAGCGATAAAGCTTAAGCCTACTGAAGGCATTGTCCCAACTGAGGAAATTGGTGAAGAAACGATCCCCATCGCTGATAAAAACCAAGAAGATGCTCCTGAGGAAATTGCAACAGCACCACTTCCTCAGCCCAGACAAAATCCTCAACCAACTCATCCGAGGATTGCAAACGAAGTAGAACTTGACAAAATCCTCAACGACATCAACGCGGAAGGTCCTCTCACTCGCTCAAAAGCTTCACACTTGGTTAACTTTTGTGGGCATTTTTCCTTTGTATCCATCACAGAACCCTCAAAAGTTGCTGAGGCTTTTCTGGAACCGGAGTGGATCCAAGCTATGCAAGACGAACTTCTTCAATTCAAGCTGAATGACGTATGGGAGCTTGTCAAACGACCAGATCCTCGCAAGCACAACATCATCGGCACCAAGTGGATTTTCCGAAACAAGCAAGATGAGGATGGTCAAGTGGTGAGGAACAAGGCACGACTTGTAGCCCAAGGCTACACCCAGGTTGAAGGAATAGATTTCGATGAAACTTTTGCACCTGTTGCTAGACTTGAAGCTATTCGAATACTACTTGCTTATGCTAATCATCATAACATCACCTTATATCAAATGGATGTGAAAAGTGCATTCCCCAATGGTAAGCTTGAGGAAGAAGTATATGTTGCTCAGCCCCAAGGTATTGAGGATCCAAAGAATCTAGACAAAGTCTTCAGACTCAAAAAGGCTCTGCATGGTCTCAAGCAAGCCCCTCGGGCATGGTATGATACATTGAAGGAATTCGTCATGAAGAAAGGCTTCAAACCTGGTTCACTCGATCCAACTCTTTTCACAAAATCCTATGATAATGAGCTGTTTGTATGTCAAATATATGTTGATGATATCATATTTGGCTGTACTGAAAAAAATATACAGTGATGAATTTTCCTACATGATGAGTGAAGAATATCAGATGTACATGATGGGGGAGCTGAAATTCTTCTTAGGTCTTCAAATTCGTCAACAAAGCAATGGAATCTTCATATCACAGGAGAAAGACCTCAAGGATGTTCTGAGGAAATTCGACATGCACGAATGTAAAGGTGCCAAGACTTCAATGCCTACCAACGGCCACCTCGGCACTGATGAAAATGGTAAAGATTTCGATCAGCAGGTATACCGTTCTATGATTGGCTCCTTATTGTATCTATGTGCATCTAGGCCAGATATAATGCTTAGTGTTTGCATGTGTGCACGTTTTCAAGCAAAACCGAAGGAATCACACCATAAGGCTGTGAAACATATTCTTCGATACTTAGCTCACACACCAACACTAGGATTATGGTATCCCAAGGGCTCCAATCTTCATCTGGTAGGGTATTCTGATTCAGACTATGCTGGTGACCGTGTGGATTGCAAGTCAACTTCTGGCACATGCCATTTCCTCGGAAGATCACTAGTTTGCTGGTCCTCAAAGAAGCAGAACTGCATATCACTCTCCACTGCCGAAGCTGAGTACATTGCTGCTGGTTCTTGCTGTGCTCAATTGTCGTGGATGAAGCAAACCCTCAAGGACTACGACATCAACTTGAAGAATGTGCCTCTCTACTGTGACAATGAGAGTGCTATCAAGATTGCATACAACCCAGTACAACACTCGAAAACCAAGCACATCCAGATTTGTCATCATTTTCTTCGGGACCATGTCCTCAAGGGCAATATCCTCATCGACCATGTGAAGACTGATGATCAACTGGCAGATATCTTCACTAAGCCCTTGGATGAGAAAAGGTTTTGCAAGTTGCGGTATGAGCTAAATATCTTAGAGTCTTCAAATGTTTTGTAAAAACATGCACACATCCTAACACTTATGCAAAGTTGATGACTTAGATGTGCAACACATGATGAAACGATTTTCTTCAACTGATGAAGAAAGTCACTCTGAATGTGAAGAAATTAACGAAGAAATTGATTCTCAGGGCCCTACGACAATGATACGCGGTGTCTGTAATCAACATTCTTATATGGTGGGTAACGCCACCGCCCAATGTGAAATTCCTCAAGTTGATTTTCTTCAAATGATCAATTTCCTCATAATGCATTTTTTTTTCAAAAAAAAAACAGCTGTTCTTCATTGTGATGATCTATTACAAAATCTTCAAAAACACTTGATGACTTTCATTTGCCTAGGTAGACTGTGATTTCTAGTCCTCAACAGCATTCACTTATTGCTATTTCTTCAAGTTGATGTTTCTGCTAAGTGAATGTGATCGGACCCTACTTTCCCTCTATGCTATACTTATCCACTCTATTCAATTCTTCATATGCGTTCTACTTGAAACTTTGTTCAAAATCCTCACTGCATCCTTGTCAGCTGATGATTTTGTAATGAAAATCCTCAAATCTTCAAAAATTGTTTTCTTTAAAGGCACAATAACTGAACCCCCACTTCCCACGATCGGATAACCACGATCTCCACTATCTCCACCTCATCGTACGGGAGCTACACGTGTCCTGCGGAGACGTAGAGGCAGGGGTTATTTGGTCCGAAACTTTCGCGCCAAACAGTAACTTTTGGGCTATAAATATGTCCTTATCCCCCTCGGTATCCTCTTCTTCGCCTCATCGCTCTCCTGCCACAGCACACTCCACCGAACCCTAGTGCCACCGTTGGTAGTCTTGTTGCCGGTGAGGAAGAGCTTCACTGCCTCGACCTTTTCGTTGCCAGAATCACGCCGGAGTCGGACCATCTTCGTCCGCCGCCGCCGTAGACGTCCTCTGTCGCCAAGTTAGGGTGCATTGGACACTCGAACGAAGAGCCTCTCCAACACTACTTTCTGTGTTCTTCGTACGCACCTTCCAGGGTAAATATATCCCATTTTTACAGCAGATTAGATCTGAAATTTTACATCTTCTATGTGAAATCTGTTTTTCCTCAAGATACGATGCGCACATGATTCCTCAAACACTACCTATCACCGCAATCATTGATGAACTAGCTAAGCATCTAAGATTTTCACGAGATTCCTCAATTGTGCGAATTTTCGGATCTGTACAACTCTGGAACCCAAGAATAGTATGCTTAGACAAATTCCTCAACCACTGGTTATATTCCTCAAACTGTCAAACTTTTTCATTTTCTTCAAATCTGAGAATGCATATGACCTCTCCAAATTCCTCGCAACTATACTCTGTTCACAGGTACACACATGTCAGCTGATGAATCTCTCGGTTCTCATCACATTAACTCATTTGCAGTGTTTCTGGAAGAAACTCTTCAAGGCTCATCAGAATCCTCAAGAGTTCAAAATCATCAGCAAATTCCTCAACTGAAGAAAATGGAGGAAGAAAGAAAACAAAAGGGAGGAAAGAAACTGGAGCAGAACACAGCTACCGATATCCCTGAGGACATATACTTGGACTATTGTACGCCTGATGAACATGAGACAATGGCCAAGAGAAAGATAAGGCTGCAGAAGATTGAACGCCGATGGGCGAAGGAATGGAAGGAGTACAGGTTTGTGACTCCCAAATATGCAAACAAATTCTCTTTGGAGCCTCCTGGCAGAAGGGCCCCACTTGAGGATCATCAAGTAGCTCATCCATCAAGCCTCAAGACCATTGATGATTACCCAGATGAGAAAGAAAAACATCTGGCCAAGCTAAAGAAGCAAGCAGAAGCTGCAGTGAGGAAATTTAATGAATCCTCAGCTGCTGCCTCCGGTGCTGCTAATTCCTCAGCGACAGAAACCTCAGGCTCAGAAATTCCTCACACGCAGTCTGTGCCATCAAAGCAAAGGGTTCCAAAGCCTCAAGAGAAGTCTGCTCAGGCTTCTGTCACAAAATCCTCAGCTCCAAAACCCTCATTACCAAAACCTTCAACACCAAAACCATCAGCGCCAAAACCCTCTGCACCAATCTCCTCAGCACCAAAATCCTCAGCTCCACCTCCAAAGCCTCAAGAAAAACCAGTACAGAAGCATGTCGTGAAACCTACGACCGCCAGCTCGTGCTCCTCACTCCCAGCTGCAACTAGCTCGGAGACAAAGTCTTCAACACAACTTATGAAGACTTTGACAACTGCTGAACGTGCACCTCTGCCCAGCCCCAGCAAAATCATCGCAGTCCCGTCTGCATCAGAGGGGAGTGATGAATATGATGATAAAACCCTGCAAGCCATCATCAGAAAGAAGCAAGAAAGGGTTGCTCAAGCATCAGGCAGTGCTATTCCTCTGGCCATGGACCCCAAGGTCCTCCTTGACTACATCAATATCTGGTATGAGGATCCAAACACTCCCATTGATGATTTGAACTTCCTCCTGGCATCAGCCACATGGTGGCCACCTTCATAAATGAAGCCAAGTGGAAAGAACAGCAGGCCCGACAGGCAAAGGTTGCAAAGGCCAAAAAGGAGAAATTCCTCAGGCAGAATCTCCTCAAGCTGACTCCTGATGCACTGGTGTCAACCCAGGCAGAGCTGCAAGTATTGACTGACAAGTATGACAAGCCGTCAGATCGCAAAAGCATCAAGAGCAATTTCATCAAGCTAGCCACTAGTGTTGTTGATGACTACAACAAGAGAACCGCACCACAAGCACCAACTCCTCAGCCCTTGGTTGAGCAGCCAGCAGATGCATCTCCTGATGAGGAGGATACTCCTCAAGCTGAGGAAGAACACCAAGAGCGCCGAGTTGATGAACCAGCCATTGAAGAAATCATCACGGAAACTGCAACTGATGAAATTGCAACCACTGATGAGACTGCTCCTGATCCAGCTGCTTCATCAAAGCAGGCTGATGACTCTGTTCCAGCTGGTTCCTCACTACCAGCTGAAGAATCTGCAGAAAGAACACCTTCACCAAAAGCTTCAAAGGTGAAGAAGATAACTCCGTCTGCATCAGACGTGAAGAAAACAAGGGCTGCTGAAAAGGAAGCAAAGAAGAGAAAAGCCTCCTCAGCAGTGGAAGATACAGAGGCAAAGCGCCACAAAGAAACTGAAGAAATTGCTCCTCTGGACCCAATGCCTCTAAATGTCGCCCCTTCATATGAAATGGTCGTCATTGATGACCCAGCTACAAGGGCAGATGAGGAAATGAAGGATGTCGCCTCTCAGGAACACACTGATGAGGAAATCCAGATTGATGACAGTCCTAAACCTCTTATTCCTCAGACAGAGACTGCTCAAGCATCAGCTGCACCAGCTGATGAAACTGCTTCTGCCACAAAGCCAGCTGAAGAAAAACAAGCTGAGGAAAATGCACATTCTGAGCAGACTCCTCATTCTGAACAGGCTGACCCAACTCCTCAAACTGAGAAAGAAGCAGAAATTCCTCAGCCTGAAGCTCAGCCAGAGCAAGCATCATCTCCCCAGCAAGAAGTACCAGCTGATCAAATTCCTCAACTTGAGGAAAATGCTGAAGAAAATGTACCCGCCCAAGACAATGAATTCATTGTGCTCAATCCAGAGACTGCCATGGTTGTCTCCTCCCCCATTCCTCAGCAAAATCTCAAGCCAGTTCAGCGCCAACCATTCTCCAAGCGTCCAAAGTTTCAGAAAGAAGATTTCTTTGAAGAACACATGTATTTCATCGGAGAGAACCCTTATGACAAGCCTCAAATGAGGCATCTGAAGTTTTGGACAAGGACTCAGATGAACTACTATTCCTCTGTGCTCTGTGGACGCAACAAGATATTCCAGCACAGGCACATTCCTCATGTTGAGCTTGAAGCAATACCCTGCCTGGAACCAGTCCTCAATGTACTCCACGATGCAGGTTTGCTCCTTATGTGCTCAGACATATCAGACTGGAATAGCGAGATCATTTTTCAGTTCTATGCCACTCTGCACATATCTGGCAACGCTGATGACATCAACACTTGGGTGTTTGACTGGATGTCCCAAAATACTCACTACAAAGCTCCTGCTTCTGAACTCCTCAGAGAACTGCCCGTACCAATTCCCTCAGATGGGGCAGTGAAGCTTTATGGTGAGCATGAGCTGCCAAATGGAATGATGGAAGTCCTCATGAAGCCTTTGGCTGCAGGAAAACCCTCAAGAACAACATTCCTCGTCCATGAGCTAAAGTACACACCCCGGTCTGTCTACAGAATTCTCTGCAGTGTGCTCGCCCTAATCAAAGGCCATGACGATGAAGAAGATGTTGTAGGCCTCATGAAGAATATCCTCTTCAACATCATTCACGGTATTCCTATTAATATCCATGATTTCTTCTTGAGGACTTTGGCCGACAATGCCATGTGTCCCTATGATCACAAGATTTATGCCCCGTGGATCATGAGATTCATCAGGACAAGGACATGCATCAACTTTCATGCTGATTGTCAAAACCATGTTGGGTATATGCCTCCTATCCGGGTCAACAAGAAGACTTTTGAGCCCATTGAAGGAAAAGGAAAATCTATGATTGAAGAAGGCAGTAGGCCCCTTGATGGCTAGTTCAGAGAGCCAGAAGCATATTCTTCATGGGATGATACTGAGACTCGTCCAGCAAGCCCTGTTCCTCCTCGCGTGCTAAACACCAGAGAGCTCCTCCTCAGTCTTCACCAGAAGGTGGATCACAACCACAAATGGGTCAAACGCCAGTTTGGTGCCATTGTGAAAACCCTCACTGAAACTCAAAACTCTGTGAAGATTAATCATCACTATCTGCATGAGGTTTTCGATCGCACCTGGGCTACACTTGCACATCTGAAGACTCAAACTGAGCTTGAAGAAATGAACTTTGAGCAGGACTTTGACTGGTCGTGGCCTCCCAAGAGGAAGTTCAGGCCCATTCGAGTGCCAGACCTTGAAGACAACTCCTTTTCTTCATTCCGCACTGCTGAATCTGATGAGGAACAACTCGACATGGCAACCGGCCCAAGGAAGAAGACTACTCCCAAGAAGCATCGCGGCTCTTCCTCAACCGCCAAGAAATAAAGTCTTCACGGGCGTTAGTCCTCAGTTTGTCCCTTTTTGTCACTTGATGACAAAGGGGAAGAAACTCGAGAGTTAGTCTTCAAGCGGGATATTTTTGGGGCTTATAAACTATATTAAGTTACAAACTCTTGGCTCTTCTGAAGTTTTTATGTAATGAGTTGTAACTTAAGGCCGATGGTACTCTGACGCTTTTGAACGTTTTTCTTCGCATGCTTATTCGTCAAAGTTTTAATGCATGCATGCTGGAATTCGTCAGATACCATTTGCCATCATGCATCTTCATTTTCTTCATATGATATGTTATATGTATGCATGATTTACAAGACTCAGGGGGAGATCTCCATGATATAAATCATCAATGTGCATCTGCTGTAGAAGCAAAATCCTCAAGGTATGCACATCTTCAGGGGGAGTCTCTCTGAATCTTGTTCTCAAATTCTTCAAATGAGTATTTACACTTCACATTTTTTATCCCTGTTGAAGACTTAACCTAATTGTCATCAACCACCAAAAAGGGGAGGATTGTAAGTGCATCTAGTGCCCCTTAGTGATTTTGGTGGTTTGAATACTTATAGGTTAAGTATCTAATGTGTTTGTGAGTGTACACATGATCTATAAGTCATTGAGGAGTTTGAGATATTTGAAGAATATCGACCCCTAAAAATGTATATCTTCAGTTGAAGAAATTGGTCTGAAGCTGAAGAAATGAATCGCGAGGAATCTGTGATGAAATTGATATTACTCATGAAGATACTGATATTGAGAAGACCGGTGGTTCTTGAAGAAAATCATTCTGAAGAAATTGAAGCATGAAGATTTACGCTTTCTGTTTTACTTTCTTCGCATTTGAGTAATAGGAACACCGTACTGTTAAAGGGGGTCGAAGTTACACTTCGGAATGAATTTCCTCATGATGCTCAACCCAAGCCTAATCCTACCAAAAGCCTCAAGTGAGGAATATGAGTGACATGAGGACTCTCACAGTTGAGGGTCTCGACCGTTTTGATAACCACGCCAAGTCACTGGTCTTATCCACTCCAACGGTCATATTATTTAAGGGCATTAGTGTCAAATCATGTCGGGATGCTCCCAGGCTATAAATAGCCACCCCCACAACCACTAGCTGGTTGGCTACTCCATTAGAAACCGACACTTGTCATAAGAGCAACCCAATTCCTCAGAGCTTTCGAGAGTAATTCATCAGTGAGGAAATACACCACCCACCAAAACCACAAACTAAACCTAGTGATTGAGCATCACTGAAGAAGTTGTTCCTGTGTGGGACAGAAGCCTTTTATCATTGAGGACTGTGCATCCTCCAGACGGTTAGGTGTCATGGTCTAGAGCAATCCAACAGTCCATTGTGGATCCCCGGGTGACCTAGTTTGTGAGGGTTTGGAAGTCTGCCCTGAAGACTTACCACGAGTGTTGGGCGAGGACTGTGTGTCCTTAGCTCAAGGATAATACGGTAGGGACTGTGTGTCCTGGGACTGGGTGTCCTTTGGTTTCAATACCAACCCGCTCCAAACCAGATGTACAACTGTCACAGCAGTTGTAACTGGGTCATCAACGACTGTCTTCTCTGAGAATCGGGTTCTAATTCCTCAACTCTTTACTTTCTCTGTATTATGTGTTGATGACTTTCACTGTGACTGTTTGAAGAATTTGCTGAAGACTTTCTCTGAATTTCCTCAACCCCAAATTCTTCACAATAATTAATCATCATCTGTATTCTGCGTGCCTGCTTACTGTGCAATCTGTTTTCACATTCTTCACTCTGAAATACTGCTGGTGTGAACGTTTGCACGTCTGATCCTTTACTGTTTCCACTGTAAGTTAGTCATCAGTGAGGAATTTCCTCAAAAGGAATTTCCTCGGTGATGAAATTCTAAAAATCTCCTATTCACCCCCTCTAGTCGATATAACGCACTTTCAATCACAGCCTGATAGAACTTGTACATTGACATCAGACATGTTGTCTCACTCCTACGCACATACTCATCCACCAGATCGCCTGGAATTCCATATGCAAGCATGCGGATGGCCGCGGTGCATTTCTGGTAAGAGGAGAATCCTAGCTTACCAAGGGCATCCGTCTTGCACTCGAAGTATGGGTCATGAGCAACCACTCCCTCTCGGATACGATTAAACACATGCCTTGACATACGAAAATGATGACAGAATTTATCTGGATTGAAGAGCGGGGTGTTCGCAAAGTAATCGGCATAGAGCAGGGCCTGGCCTCTCTCCCTGTTGCGGTTCAGGTTCGGAGCACGGCCAGGGAGTGACCCCCTATACCGAGGAAGCTGTTGTTGAATGTGGTCGTGAACCACCAATGCAGCCACCACAAGATCTTCATCATCCGACGACGAATCGTCCGATGAACAAATGAAGTAGTGGAAGAAAAACTCATCACCAATGTCCATACCTTTGCGGGCAAAGTGTCGAACACCTTGCGGTCGTGGTGGCAAAGAGGCCGCGATGATCACCTCGATGCAGGGGTGGTTGGCGGCCGGCTACTGGCCGCTCTGGAGCACTTGTCGGAAGCTGCCGTGGCCATCGTGGTACGTCGCGTGCGGTCGTATCCGCTTTGCCGCCGGCTACGACGACGACGGACAAACCTCCTCCGATCAACGCCTAAACTATGACGAAAGCGCGGTCGTGGTGGCGGCCATGTCGAGACGTGGTTTGCTATGGACGGCCGGGGGCTGAGGTGGTCGGAGAATAGCGGCGGCGCCGTCGGCGGGGCGGGGCGGGAGAGGGGGTGAAGGCGTTGGAATCAAATGGGAATACTTGTGTTCCCAACACGTGGGTCACGGGCGGACAAGGGCGTGCGGCTAGCGCGTCTGTGTGATTTCCGTTTTCCCCAAACTCGACGCAAGTTTGGGCCGGGGATGGGACAAAAACGGACGAAATCCGGACATTTTTTCGTTTGGGTCCGCCCGTTGAGCCGCGCTATTCGTTCATTCTACCCAAAACAAACGCACCTGGACAAGATGGGTCGCGCGGTGAAGTTGGCCTAAGACAGAAAACTGGAGGAATCTTCACTTCTTGCGCGGACGTATTGACTAATCCCCAGTCATCGTTGCGTGCGTTGGGTCGCCCTGCAAGGCCAGTCGGCCATGGCCAAGCACTTTCCACTCGGTCCTGATTCGAGTTTGCCATCTTTACATTCGTCCAAGACCAAGATCGACCGGGCACGCCTCCATATAGGTACGTCATTTGATTACTTTTAGTTATTCCTATTTAATTTTTGAGTAGTTCATGCCCTTATTTTGATTCTTTTTTTTCCAGCATTATTATGAAGCCTGAATGAGGTGCTGCTAAAAGAAAAAGAAGGAAAGGAGATTAAAAATTGGTAGATTCACAAAGAGGATCTCTTCGTAAGTTTTTGAAGAGTAACCCGGCCACTTCAAAAAATCCAGACGAGTTGGCGCTACTTCTTGTGGAAGAACCACGTAATGTGAATTTAGAAGATGATATCCATACAGAAAACAATGTTGACATCGATGCGGACGATAACAATGTGAGTGATCATGACCATAATTCATCTCCCACGGAATCTGCTAGTGTTGATGAAGAACCAACTCATGTGGATATTTATGATCCAGCAAATTGGGCTAGTCTTGATAACAAAGCAAGGATACAATAGTTGAGAAGGGGCCTATTAGAGAAGATGATATTACTTTTCCTTTAAATGGCAAGAGAAGACATTTTTCATATGCCCACTACTCTAGAACAATGAGCAACTAAGAGGTACGTGATCGAAAATGGTTAGTTTATTCAAAACAGGTTGGCAAAGTGTTTTGTTTCTCCTATAAATTGTTTAATCCTATCAACTTCAAAAGTAGTTTGGCGCATGATGGGTATAAAGATTGGCATCACATTAGTGACTGTCTAAAAGAACATGAAGCAAGTGTGGAGCATATTACGAGCATGATCTCTTGGAATGAACTTAAAAATAGATTGGGCAAACATGAAACAATTGATAAGGAGTTGCAACATCAAATCACAAAAGATAAGGAGCGCTTAAGGGGAGTTTTGCTAAGAATAGTTGCTATTGTGAAATTTCTTGGTAAACGAAATTTAGCTTTTAGAGGATCCAATGAGCAGCTTTATAATGATCTTAATGGTAATTTATTAGCTTGTGTTGAGATGGTTGCAGAATTTGACTTGGTAATGCAGGATCACATTAGACGGTTTCAAAACAAAGAGATTCAATATCATTATCTAAGTCATAAAATTCAGAATGAGTTGATTTCTCTTATGGCTTCTAGCATTACGGAAACTATTGTGAAGGAAGTTAAAGCGGCCAAATATTTCTCGGTTATTCTCGATTGTACCCATGATGTGAGTCACCAAGAGCAAATGAGTTTGTTGGTTCGATGTGTTCGTATGGCTGGTGCTCAAATAAAAATTGAGGAATACTTTCTTGGTTTCTTGGTGGTGAATGACACATCCGGTGAAGGGCTTTTCAATGTATTGGTTGAATCCATCAAATCATATGGTCTTCTTGTTGATGAGATTGGGGGTCAAGGTTATGATAAAGGGTCTAATATGAAAGGAAAGCACATGAAAGTACGAAGTAGGTTGCTTAAAATAAATCCAAGGGCTTTGTATATGCCATGTGCTTGTCACAGTCTTAATCTCACTCTTTGTGACATGGCTAAATCATGTGATAAGGTTGTTTCTTTTTTTGGAATAGTGCAATGGATCTATGTTATATTTTCTCGGTCTACCAAAAGATGGAAAGTTTTGCTAGATCATGTGGAAGGTTTAACTATGAAGTCCTTGTCCAATACTCGCTGGGAGAGACGAATTAGGGCCTGTTTGGGACTGCTCTACTCCTTAAAATTTAACTCTGCTCCAGAAAAGACAAGCCAAACGGGGTAGCTCCACGATATGCCGCTCCGCAAAAAAAACTAGAATCTGGGGTAGAACTTCAAAGTTTTTATAAAGCTCCTCAGAGGGTGCTCCAAAAAACTCTAGAAGCTGGAGTTGGGGGGGGGGGGGGGGGAAATTACCCACCACTACCACCAGTAAGTGGATACCCCTTCATTTCTTTCCCCTCAACCAATCAAATAGATTCTTTCCACCATTTTTTTCTATTTTTGAAGCTCGAGCTAGATGGAAGCTAAACATTCTCTTAATAGTGCTATAGCTTCTGTATGAAACTGCTTCAAAGTGAATTTGATGAAGTGAAGCTGATTTTGGTGAATTGAAGTTGTCCCTAACATGATCTAAAAGTGTCAAAGCAATTAGGTATCAAGCTCCCCAGCTCAGGTCCGCTCTTCTAGAGTTAAGTGAAGATGGTGATACCGAACCCAAGGATTAGAGTGATGCAAAAAATTATATAAAGTGCTTGGTAAATTTGATTTTATATTTGGTATGGTTATTTGGCATTCAAATTTATTTGTAGTTAACGCAGTGAGCAAGAAGTTGCAGTCACCATCCTTTTTGATATGGTTGGAACACCGTTTTGTACCAAATCTTTTCCTGCTGCTTCCGGACAAGACCTTGTATCACAAAAACACTCTGGTCCAGGGTTAAGAGAGTTAGTCATGCGATCATTAATATTGTCAGCCCCATGATGAATGCCAGATAAGTGAGGTGGTAGGAGGAGAATTTCCTTTCTAAGAAGAGCACCCACGTTGGGATAAAGATGTGCAAAAGGAAAATTTGTTTCGTCAAACACAACATCACGAGAAATATAGACTCTACCAGTAGAAACATCTAGACACTTGACC
This sequence comes from Hordeum vulgare subsp. vulgare, assembly GCF_904849725.1. NCBI lineage: Eukaryota > Viridiplantae > Streptophyta > Magnoliopsida > Poales > Poaceae > Hordeum > Hordeum vulgare. The sequence continues at coordinate 583,570,232 of NC_058520.1, read as the reverse complement.
CCCTTGTGTTGAGGACTATGACCAAGAAAGACACATTGTTTTGATTGAAACATATGTTTGCGATTATTGTAAAGACAAAGATTGGGCCAACAGGCACAACCAAACACACGGAATGAGGAGTAGTTGTTGGGGAACGTCGCAAGGGAAACAAAAATTTTCCTACGCGCACGAAGACCTATCATGGTGATGTCCATCTACGAGAGGGGATGAGTGATCTACGTACCCTTGTAGATCGTACAGCAGAAGCGTTAGAGAACGCGGTTGATGTAGTGGAACGTCCTCACGTCCCTCGATCTGCCCCGCGAACAATCCCGCGATCAGTCCCACGATCTAGTACCGAACGGACGGCACCTCCGCGTTCAGCACACGTACAGCTCGACGATGATCTCGACCTACTTGATCCAGCAAGAGAGACGGAGAGGTAGGAGAGTTCTCCGGCAGCGTGACGGCGCTCCGGAGGTTGGTGATGACCTTGTCTCAGCAGGGCTCCGCCCGAGCTCAACAGAAACGCGATCTAGAGGAAAAACCGTGGAGGTATGTGGTCGGGCTGCCGTGGAAAAATCGTCTCAAATCAGCCCTAAAACCTCCGTATATATAGGTGGGAGGGAGGGGGGGCTCGCCTTGGGGTCCAAGGACCCTCAAGGAGTCGGCCGAGCCAAGGGGGAGGACTCTCCCCCCCCAAACCGAGTTGGACTAGGTTTGGTGGGAGGGAGTCCCCCTCCCTTCCCACTTCCACCCTTTTTTTTTTCTTTTTCCTTTGATTTCTTATCCTTGGCGCATAGGCCCCTTTTGGGCTATCCCACCAGCCCACTAAGGGCTGGTGCGCCACCCTCATGGCCTATGGGCTTCCCCGGGGTGGGTTGCCCCCCCGGTGAACTCCCGGAACCCATTCGTCATTCCCGGTACATTCCCGGTAACTCCGAAAACCTTCCGGTAATCAAATAAGGTCATCCTATATATCAATCTTCGTTTCCGGACCATTCCGGAAACCCTCGTGACGTCCGTGATCTCATCCGGGACTCCGAACAACATTCGGTAACCAACCATATAACTCAAATACGCATAAAACAACGTCGAACCTTAAGTGTGCAGACCCTGCGGGTTCGAGAACTATGTAGACATGATCCGAGAGACTCCTCGATCAATATCCAATAGCGGGACCTGGATGCCCATATTGGATCCTACATATTCTACGAAGATCTTATCGTTTGAACCTCAGTGCCAAGGATTCGTATAATCCCGTATGTCATTCCCTTTGTCCTTCGGTATGTTACTTGCCCGAGATTCGATCGTCAGTATCCGCATACCTATTTCAATCTCGTTTATCGGCAAGTCTCTTTACTCGTTCCGTAATACAAGATCCCGCAACTTACACTAAGTTACATTGCTTGCAAGGCTTGTGTGTGATGTTGTATTACCGAGTGGGCCCCGAGATACCTCTCCGTCACACGGAGTGACAAATCCCAGTCTTGATCCATACTAACTCAACTAACACCTTCGGAGATACCTGTAGAGTATCTTTATAGTCACCAAGTTACGTTGCGACGTTTGATACACACAAAGCATTCCTCCGGTGTCAGTGAGTTATATGATCTCATGGTCATAGGAATAAATACTTGACACGCAGGAAACAGTAGCAACAAAATGACACGATCAACATGCTACGTCTATTAGTTTGGGTCTAGTCCATCACGTGATTCTCCCAATGACCTGATCCAGTTATCAAGCAACAACACCTTGTTCATAATCAGAAGACACTGACTATCATTGACTAACTGGCTAGCCAACTAGAGGCATGCTAGGGACGGTGTTTTGTCTATGTATCCACACATGTAAATAAGTCTTCATTCAATACAATTATAGCATGGATAATAAACTATTATCTTGATACATGAATTATAATAATAACTATATTTATTATTGCCTCTAGGGCATAATTCCAACAGTCTCCCACTTGCACTAGAGTCAATAATCTAGCCCTCACATCACCATGTGAATTACATTGTAATAAATCTAACACCCATACAGTTCTGGTGTCGATCATGTTTTGGCCGTGGAAGAGGTTTAGTCAGCGGGTCTGCTACATTCAGATCCGTGTGCACTTTGCATATATTTACGTCCTCCTCCTCGACGTAGTCGCGGATGAGGTTGAAGCGTCGTTTGATGTGTCTGGTCTTCTTGTGAAAACGCGGTTCCTTTGCTAAGGCAATGGCACCCGTGTTGTCAAAGAACAAGGTTATTGGATCCAGTGCACTTGGCACCACTCCAAGATCCGTCATGAACTGCTTCATCCCGACACCCTCCTTAGCCGCCTCCGAGGCAGCCATGTACTCCGCTTCACATGTAGAATCTGCTACGACGATTTGCTTGGAACTGCACCATCTTACCGCACCCCCATTAAGAATAAATACGTATCCGGTTTGCGACTTAGAGTCGTCCGGATCTGTGTCAAAGCTTGCATCGACGTAACCTTTTACGGCGAGCTCTTCGTCACCTCCATACACGAGAAACATCTCCTTAGTCCTTTTCAGGTACTTCAGGATATTCTTGACCGCTGTCCAGTGATCCACTCTTGGATTACTCTGGAACCTACCTGCCATACTTATGGCCAGGCTAACATCCGGTCTAGTGCACAGCATCGCATACATGATAGAACCTATGGCTGAAGCATAGGGGACGGAGCGCATATGCTCTCTATCTTCATCACTTGCTGGGCACTGAGTCTTACTCAATCTCGTACCTTGTAAAATTGGCAAGAACCCTTTCTTGGACTGTTCCATTTTGAACCTCTTCAAAACTTTATCAAGGTATGTGCTTTGTGAAAGTCCTATCAGGCGTTTTGATCTATCCCTATAGATCTTAATGCCTAGAATGTAAGCAGCTTCTCCTAGGTCCTTCATAGAGAAACTTTTATTCAAGTAACCTTTTATGCTCTCCAAAAGCTCTACGTTGTTTCCAATCAGTAATATGTCATCCACATATAATATTAGAAACGCCACAGAGCTCCCACTCACTTTCTTGTAAATACAAGATTCTCCAACCACTTGTACAAACCCAAATGCTTTGATTACCTCATCAAAGCGTTTGTTCCATCTCCGAGATGCTTGCACCAGTCCATAAATGGATCGCTGGAGCTTGCACACCTTGTCAGCATTTTTCAGATCGACAAAACCTTCGGGTTGCATCATATACAACTCTTCCCTAAGAAAACCGTTAAGGAACGCCGTTTTGACATCCATCTGCCAGATTTCATAATCGAAAAATGCAACTATTGCTAACATGATTCTGACGGACTTAAGCATCGCTACGGGTGAGAAAGTCTCATCGTAGTCAACTCCTGGAACTTGTGAAAAACCCTTTGCCACAAGTCGAGCTTTATAAACGGTCACATTACCGTCAGCGTCCGTCTTCTTCATAAAGATCCATTTGTTCTGAATAGCCTTGCGGCCCTCAGGCAGTATCTCCAAAGTCCACACTTTGTTCTCATACATGGATCCTATCTCGGATTTCATGGCTTCTAGCCATTTGTTGGAATCTGGGCCCACCATTGCTTCTTCATAATTTGCAGGTTCATTGTTGTCTAACAACATGATTGATAAGACGGGATTACCGTACCACTCTGGAGCAGCGCGTGATCTCGTCGACCTGCGTGGTTCAACAGAAACTTGAACTGGAGTTTCATGATCATCATCATTAACTTCCTCCTCAACCGGCGTCGCAACGACAGAGGTTTCCCCTTGCCCTGCGCCACCATCCAGAGGGATGATAGGTTCGACAACCTCATCAAGTTCTATCTTCCTCCCACTCAATTCTCTCTCGAGAAACTCCTTCTCGAGTAAAGCTCCGTTTTTAGCAACAAACACTTTGCCCTCGGATTTGAGATAGAAGGTGTACCCAACTGTCTCTTTTGGGTAACCTATGAAGACGCACTTTTCTGCTTTGGGTTCCAGCTTTTCAGGCTGAAGCTTTTTGACATAAGCATCACATCCCCAAACTTTAAGAAACGACAACTTTGGCCTTTTGCCATACCACAGTTCATATGGTGTTGTCTCAACGGATTTTGATGGTGCCCTATTTAAAGTGAATGCAGCTGTTTCCAATGCATAACCCCAAAATGATAACGGAAAATCAGTAAGAGACATCATAGATCGCACCATCTCTAACAAAGTACGCTTACGACGTTCGGACACACCATTACGCTGTGGTGTTCCAGGCGGTGTTAACTATGAAACAATTCCACATTGTCTTAAGTGAGCACCAAACTCGAAACTCAGATATTCACCCCCACGATCAGAACGTAGGAACTTGATCTTCTTGTTGCGATGATTTTCCACTTCACTCTGAAATTGCTTGAACTTTTCAAATGTTTCAGACTTGTGTTTCATCAAATAGACATAACCATATCTACTTAAATCGTCAGTGAAGGTGAGAAAATAACGATATCCGCCGCGTGCCTCTACGCTCATTGGACCACACACATCGGTATGTATGATTTCCAACAAGTCACTTGCACGCTCCATTGTTCCGGAGAACGGAGTTTTAGTCATCTTGCCCATGAGGCATGGTTCGCACGTGTCAAGTGAATCAAAGTCAAGTGACTCCAAAAGTCCATCAGCATGGAGTTTCTTCGTGCGCTTTACACCAATATGACCCAAACGGCAGTGCCACAAAAATATGGCGCTATCATTGTTTACTCTAACTCTTTTGGTCTCAATGTTATGTATATGTGTATCGCTATCAAGATTCAATATGAACAATCCTCTCACATTCGGTGCATGACCATAAAAGATGTTACTCATAGAAATTGAACAACCATTATTCTCAGACTTAAAAGAGTAACCGTCTCGCAATAAGCAAGATCCAGATATAATGTTCATGCTCAACGCAGGCACTAAATAACAATGATTTAAGTTCATCACTAATCCCGATGGTAGCTGAAGTGACACTGTGCCGACGGCGATTGCATCAACCTTGGAACCGTTTCCTACGCGCATCGTCACTTCATCTTTCGCCAGCCTTCGCCTATTCCGCAGTTCCTGTTTCGAGTTGCAAATATGAGCAACAAAACCGGTATCGAATACCCAAGCACTACTACGAGAGCCGGTTAAGTACACATCAATAACATGTATATCAAATATACCTGATTTTTCTTTGCCCGCCTTCTTATCTGCCAGATACTTGGGGTAATTGCGCTTCCAGTGACCCATACCCTTGCAATAGAAGCACTGTGTTTCAGGCTTAGGTCCAGCCTTGGGTTTCTTCGGCGGATTGGCAACAGGCTTGCCTCTCTTCTTCGAATTGCCCTTCTTGCCTTTGCCGTTTCTCTTGAAACTAGTGGTCTTGCTCACCATCAACACTTGATGCTCTTTACGGAGTTCAGACTCTGCGACTTTCAGCATCGCAAACAACTCGCCGGGAGACTTGTTCATCCCTTGCATGTTGTAGTTCAACACAAAGCCTTTATAGCTTGGCGGCAGTGATTGAAGGATTCTGTCTGTGATAGCTTCTTGCGGGAGTTCAATCCCCAGCTCAGCTAGACGGTTTGAGTACCCAGACATTTTGAGCACATGTTCACTGACAGACGAGTTTTCCTCCATCTTGCAAGCATAGAATTTATCAGAGGTCTCATACCTCTCGATCCGGGCGTTCTTCTGAAAGATAAACTCCAACTCCTGGAACATCTCAAATTCTCCATGACGCTCAAAGCGACGTTGAAGTCCTGGTTCTAAGCCATACAAGACTGCACATTGAACTATTGAGTAGTCCTCCTTACGTGCTAACCAAGCGTTCTTAACATCCTGATCAGCCGTAGCGGGTGGTTCATCTCCTAGCGCAGCATTAAGGACATAATCCTTCTTCCCAGCTTGTAAGATTAGCTTAAGATTACGAGCCCAGTCTACAAAGTTGCTTCCATCATCTTTCAACTTAGCTTTCTCTAGGAACGTATTAAAATTCAGGATGACTGTCGCGTGAGCCATGATCTACAACACAAATATATTCAAAGTGGACTTAGACTATGTTCAAGATAATTAGAGTTAAACTTAATCAAATTATATGCTAAACTCCCACTCAAAAAGTACATCTCTCTAGTCATTTGAGTGGTTCATGATCCACTTACACTATCCCAAGTCCGATCATCACGTGAGTTGAGTATAGTTTCAGTGGTAAGCATCCCTATGCTAATCATATCAACTATATGATTCATGATCGACCTTTCGGTGTCAAGTGTTCCGAGGCCATGTCTGCACATGCTAGGCTCGTCAAGCTTAACCCGAGTGTTCCGCGTGCGCAACTGTTTTGCACCCGTTGCATGTGAACGTTGAGTCTATCACACCCGATCATCACGTGGTGTCTCGAAACGACAAACTGTAGCAACGGTGCACAGTCGAGGAGAACACAATTTCGTCTTGAAATTTTAGTGAGAGATCACCTCATAATGCTACCGTCGTTCTAAGCAAAATAAGGTGCATAAAAGGATTAACATCACATGCAATTCATAAGTGACATGATATGGCCATCATCACGTGCTTCTTGATCTCCATCACCAAAGCACCGGCACGATCTTCTTGTCACCGGCGCCACACCATGATCATCCATCAACGTGTTGCCATCGGGGTTGTCGTGCTACTTATGCTATTACTACTAAAGCTACATCCTAGCAAAATAGTAAACGCATCTGCAAGCACAAACGTTAGTATAAAGACAACCATATGGCTCCTGCCGGTTGCCGTACCATCGACGTGCAAGTCAATATTTCTATTACAACATGATCATCTCATACATCCAATATATCACATCACATCGTTGGCCATATCACATCACAATCATACCCTGCAAAAACAAGTTAGACGTCCTCTAATTTTGTTGTTGCATGTTTTACGTGGTGACCAAGGGTATCTAGTAGGATCGCATCTTACTTACGCAAACACCACAACGGAGATATATGAGTTGCTATTTAACCTCATCCAAGGACCTCCTCGGTCAAATCCGATTCAACTAAAGTTGGAGAAACCGTCACTTGCCAATCATCTTTGAGCAAAGGGGGTTACTCGTAACGATGAAACCAGTCTCTCGTAAGCGTACGAGTAATGTCGGTCCAAGCCGCTTAAATCCAACAATACCGCGGAATCAAGAAAAGACTAAGGAGGGCAGAAAAGCGCACATCACCGCCCAGAAAACCTTCTGTGTTCTACTCGAGAAGACATCTACGCATGAACCTAGCTCATGATGCCACTGTTGGGGAACGTCGCAAGGGAAACAAAAAATTTCCTACGCGCACGAAGACCTATCATGGTGATGTCCATCTACGAGAGGGGATGAGTGATCTACGTACCCTTGTAGATCGTACAACAGAAGCGTTAGAGAACGCGGTCGATGTAGTGGAACGTCCTCACGTCCCTCGATCCGCCCCGCGAACAATCCCGCGATCAGTCCCACGATCTAGTACCGAACGGACGGCACCTCCGCGTTCAGCACACGTACAGCTCGACGATGATCTTGGCCTTCTTGAGCCAGCAAGAGAGACGGAGAGGTAGGAGAGTTCTCCGGCAGCGTGACAGCGCTCCGGAGGTTGGTGATGACCTTGTCTCAGCAGGGCTCCGCCCGAGCTCCGCAGAAACGCGATCTAGAGGAAAAACCGTGGAGGTATGTGGTCGGGCTGCCGTGGAAAAATCGTCTCAAATCAGCCCTAAAACCTCCGTATATATAGGTGGGAGGGAGGGGGGCCTTGCCTTGGGGTCCAAGGACCCTCAAGGAGTCGGCCGAGCCAAGGGGGAGGACTCTCCCCCCCAAACCGAGTTGGACTAGGTTTGGTGGGAGGGAGTCCCCCTCCCTTCCCACTTCCTCCCTTTTTTCTTTTCTTTTTCCTTTGATTTCTTATCCTTGGCGCATAGGCCCCTTTTGGGCTGTCCCACCAGCCCACTAAGGGCTGGTGCGCCACCCTGATGGCCTATGGGCTTCCCCGGGGTGGGTTGCCCCCCGGTGAACTCCCGGAATCCATTCGTCATTCCCGGTACATTCCCGGTAACTCCGAAAACCTTCCGGTAATCAAATAAGGTCATCCTATATATCAATCTTCGTTTCCGGACCATTCCGGAAACCCTCGTGACGTCCGTGATCTCATCCGGGACTCCGAACAACATTCGGTAACCAACCATATAACTCAAATACGCATAAAACAACGTCGAACCTTAAGTGTGCAGACCCTGCGGGTTCGAGAACTATGTAGACATGATCCGAGAGACTCCTCGATCAATATCCAATAGCGGGACCTGGATGCCCATATTGGATCCTACATATTCTACGAAGATCTTATCGTTTGAACCTCAGTGCCAAGGATTCGTATAATCCCGTATGTCATTCCCTTTGTCCTTCGGTATGTTACTTGCCCGAGATTCGATCGTCAGTATCCGCATACCTATTTCAATCTCGTTTACCGGCAAGTCTCTTTACTCGTTCCGTAATACAAGATCCCGCAACTTACACTAAGTTACATTGCTTGCAAGGCATGTGTGTGATGTTGTATTACCGAGTGGGCCCCGAGATACCTCTCCGTCACACGGAGTGACAAATCCCAGTCTTGATCCATACTAACTCAACTAACACCTTCGGAGATACCTTTAGAGTATCTTTATAGTCACCCAGTTACGTTGCGACGTTTGATACACACAAAGCATTCCTCCGGTGTCAGTGAGTTATATGATCTCATGGTCATAGGAATAAATACTTGACACGCAGGAAACAGTAGCAACAAAATGACACGATCAACATGCTACGTCTATTAGTTTGGGTCTAGTCCATCACATGATTCTCCCAATGACGTGATCCAGTTATCAAGCAACAACACCTTGTTCATAATCAGAAGACACTGACTATCATTGACTAACTGGCTAGCCAACTAGAGGCATGCTAGGGACGGTGTTTTGTCTATGTATCCACACATGTAAATGAGTCTTCATTCAATACAATTATAGCATGGATAATAAACTATTATCTTGATACAGGAATTATAATAATAACTATATTTATTATTGCCTCTAGGGCATAATTCCAACAGTAGTTGGGCCTAGTGTGAAGAAGATGCGTGTTGGATAGGAGTTTCATGATTAATGACACGACTAGGTAACATATTAATGAGATAAACCGCAGTGAGAAAGACTTCACCCCAAAACTTTAAAGGCATGGAGGCACCTGCGAGAAGTGCCAAACCAATTTCAACAATGTGTCTATGTTTTCCTTCGGCAGAACCATTTTGTTGGTGTGCATGGGGGCAAGAAACATGATGGGAGATGCCTAGATTTTGGAAAAAAAGAGTCTAATTTCTCATATTCACCTCCCTAATCAAATTGAACAACTAGGATTTTACTGGCAAATTGACGTTCAACAAGTGCTTGATAATTTTTGAAGACTTGAAACACATCGGATCTTTTCTTAACGAGATAGATCGAAGTAAATTTGTTGTAGTCATCTATGAAACTGACATAATTGGAGTATCTACCAACACAAATGGGAGAAGGCCCCCATACATCAGAAAACACAAGTTGTAAAGATTTGGTAGAAATACTAGTTGATATACACCAGTAGAAAAATGACCTATTGTCCCGGTTCGTGAGGGCCATTTGTCCCGGTTTTTGAACCAGGACTAAAGTGTCGGTACTAACGCCCTAAACCTTTAGTCCCGGATCTTGCATAAACCGGGACAGATGGGCCTCCACGTGGCCAGTGCGGCGAGCCCAGGCAGGAGGCCCTTTGGCCCCGGTTGGTGGCACCAACCGGGACCAATAGGCATCCACGCGTCAGCATCTCAAGTGCTGGGGTTTTTTTTTTTTTTTGAAAGGGGGGGGGAGGGTTTGGGGGTTTGGGGGGGGGTTAATTTAGGTGTTTCATATATTGTGTTAGCATGCTAATTAATAGAGAGAAGTGTCCTTTCTTATCTCCGTGCTTGGTCGACGCTACGTACTATACGTATAGAGAGGACTAGACACGCTAGCTAGTTAAGCAAATGAAGGAAACAGAAGATCGTCATGAACAAATGCATACAAAGAGAAGTGATATCGACCACCTCTCCTTCTGTGAGAGATTGGTCGAACAACAAGTTCTCGTATATCTATCCGACGCTACTGGCTACATATATACAATATAAGTATCTTTTCCAATATAATCTCCTAATTAAAATTGAACCCTGCAGGGTCCACATAGTATTCTCCGTCTTTAGCGATCACGTGGTCAAGAAAGAATGCCGCCAATTCCTCTTGAATTCCTCGCATACGATCTGGTGCTAGGAGTTCATCTCGCATCCGAAATATGTAATTTGATGAAGGGGGTCAATATATATATATGAATAAATGAAACTGAACACAAATGATGGTAATAAAATAAAATTGTGAATATAATTATTTAGGCACTTCATATTGTTTCTTGGAGTAGCCCCGCTCATAGGTCGTGTGGCGGATGGACTCACAAATGTAGTATCCACAGTAATTAGTCCCTTCTTCCTGCCACAACCACTTTACAAGAAATAGAGGTCAATCAAACTGATAATTAACAAGCATGCTAAATGGTATTGATGAAACTAGCGCTTGAATCACTAGGAGATGCGTGGAACATATATGCTACTATAGTACTGAAAAGGATCGAGATGGACCTATAGGGGGGTGAATAGGTACAAATCCAAATTTTAATAATTACTTACCAATTTTAGGATAAAGTGCGGAATATGAGTGTAAGCCTAATAATTGCTATGACAAAGGGTAAGCTATTTGGAGTGAAGTAAGACAAGCGGTAAACAATAATCAAATACAAGTATGTAATAAGGATTAACACAAGTAGAGAGTTAGGGTTAGGAATAACCGAAACTCCGAGAGAGATCAGGATGTATCCCGATGTTCACTTCCTTGGAGGGAAGCTACGTCACCGTTAGAGGGGCGGATGTTACCACGAAGGCACACCAACGCCACGAAGGCTCACCCTATTCTCCCTTTGAGATAACTCCACGAAGGCGTTTCTCAACCACTAGTGGTAAGCCTTGAGGTGGCTTCCAAACCTTCACAAACTTTCCGGGGATATCACAATGGTTTGATTCCTCTCCGAAGACTCCTACCGCCTAGGAGTCTCCAACCTCCAAGAGTAACAAGATCACGGGGATTGCTCAAAACTTGCTCAAATCACAAATCACTTTGGTGGGAAGGAGGAGAGGGAGACGATCTATCTTTTGATTGGAACAACACTCAAAAGGACTCACAAATGCTCTTGGGATCTAGGATTTGGTGTAGACAAGAGTGAGTGAGAGGAAACGTGTTCTTGGGTGTATTCTAGCTGTGTTGAACAACCTTTCACAAGGTGGGAGAAGAGTATATATAGTGTGGAGTGAAATCCAGCCGTTGGAGGTGCTTAAGTCACACAGGGTCCGGACGTCTGACAGTTGCCGGAAGTCCGGGCGTCCACGAGGGTCCGGACGTCCGACAGGGGTCGGTCGTCCGAGGCCTGTGGGCACGACTGGAACTCTTTTGAATTTATCAGCGACCGGACGTCCGACAGGGGTCGGTCGTCCGAGGCCTATAGATACGACTGAACCTATTTTGAATTTATCAGCGTCTGGACGTCCGGAGTAGACCGGAAATCCGTGTTATACAGCTCAACTTCTACTGGTGGTAGTTTCCGGATTTCCGACGGGGGTCGGACGTCCGGCGCTCTGACATCCGGAGGGAGCCGGATTTCCGAGATATAGAACACAAATTCTACTGGTGCAGGCTTCCGGATTTCCGGGGCTTGGCCAGACGTCCGGCCCTCGGATGTCCGGAGGGAGCCGGATTTCCGAGTTATATGCCTCACAAACTTCTGGTGACGGGCTGCGGATTTCTGAAGCCTGCCGGTCGTCCGGCCCTCGGACGTCCGGAGAGAGCCGGATGTCCGAGGCAATAGACCTGTTTTGAATTGAGAACAGAGTGGAGATAGTGTGGTGTTTGGTATGATAGTAAATATGTGGTATGAGCAAGTTCATCGCAAAACCTGTGATTCCCTCTTAATAGTGCGGGATCCTTATACTCAATATCAGTAAACTCAAAAGACTAATCTACATCATCTCTTCTTAATCCCGAGCCTTCTCGAAATATAACTCCCCAATCTTTTCAGACAACCTTTGGCACGTAATTCTCAATCTACTACATCCTGAGATACACTCAACAAATATGATTAGTTTCCTATGTATGTGTTGTCATTAACACCAAAAGACGATTAGGGGCATAGCATGCACTTTCAATCTCCCCCTTTTTGGTAGTTGATGACAACATATACATAGGTCTCAAAAAGATTTAACATACATTATAATCTAGGAGATATCTAGTACGGAGCTCCCCCTTAAGATATGCATGATAAAAAATCGAAGCTCCAATGGATCAACATGTAAAGATAATAGATCATCATAGAAATAGGAAAGCAAGACATAATAGTCTATGATGATTTCATAGCAATCCATAGCAACTCACAGCCATTTATAAGTAGCCATACATGAAGTTATCCATTACATTAAATCTCCAAAGACTAAAATTACGATAAAACTACGATACATTACTCCCCCTTTGGCACCAAGTACCAAAAAGGGAGCTACCAACAGCACCAATCACGCTCAGAGCTCATCACCATCATCATCAGCATCATCAGCCAAGCCACTGCCACCAGCCTCGTCAAGGAAATCAGACCACTCCGGACCAGAAGGGAAGCCAAAATCAGTAGGAGGAGCAGCAGGAGGGGCCTCATCATCACTCACATCAAGAGCGCCCGAGGCTCTCAGACGAGCCTTGAGGGCATTCTTGGAGATGACTAAGCGAGAAACCACATCATGGGTTTGACCACACTAGAAAGACACGGCCTTCATCAACGCAGAATATGCCTTGCCAAGGAATTTGGCAATGCGACCGTGAGGAGCGGAGCTAGATGAGGGAGTGGCGGCCTGTGCAGCAGTGTGACGAGTGGATGTGGAGGATGAGGGGGCTTTCTTGAGAGCAAAGTCATCCGCCATGTGAGCGGGAATGACCCACTTGCGATGGGTGTGAGTGAAAGCCACAGAGAAATGAGCAACATGGTTAATAAGTGCCTGGATGAAAGGAGCGTGAGGAAAGGCTCGCTTGTACTGAAAGCTAGCAAGCCGAATCTCATGCCATAGGAAATGGGGCACATTGATTTTGCCCTTGGGGTGCTCGTACGAGTGATGCATGATGTCGATACAATAGCCACTGCAAGAACCCTTATCACCCATCTTGGGATAGATGGTGCGGATGAGACACTGAAAAATAATGAAGTAAGGTGAGCGCCAGATGGATACCTGGTTAAGGTCCTTCATGCGCTCATCCGCATCAAGCTCACGAAGTGGCTTGAGAAGGTGCCCACACGCATCAATAGATTTAGGCGCATGATTAGGATCATCCCTATGTATTTTGAAACCGGAATTGGGGAAACCCAGTGCGGCAACAAATGTAGCATAAGAAGCTTTGAAGCGAACGTCACAGGTGATCCAGCTGACAGTGTTGTCTGAGTCAAAATGGCATGTGGCATAGAACTGGTGAAGGGCAGCAGCATTAAAGTCACAATGAAAAGCAAACGGGGCGGCAAGCCCCGATGCCTCAATAAGCTCAATGGCACCCGGATATTTCGCCAAGTGCATGCGAATATGCTCAACATCAATAGAGAGATGAATAGATAACCCCTTAGGAACTATGACTGTGGTAAAGATGTCTGCCTGGACGTTTGTGCGGAAACGTGAGTCCGTAGAGTCACGTGCGACCTCGTATTGATTTATGTCGCGGCGGAAAGTGAGATATGAAGCTGCGCCAAGTGTGGTGAAATTTGTGATAGCACGACCTAACGTGGCAGGAGGTTCTAGTGAGATGCAGCGAGCTTCACCTGCGGGCTGGGCAGGAGGAGGTTGTGGCATGTAGGACGCCCTGCGAGTCCCGAGCTTTGGCATGGACCTTCGAGTGACGTGCTCAGGAGGGTCCTCGGCGGCAAGCTCCTCCTCGAAGTCGGGGTCAGCACCATCAGACGACGAGGGAGACGGAGAACGCCGGGCCAGAGAACGCCGGGCAGTCCGTTTGAAGGGACGAATTGGCTCATCCGAGTCCGACCCCGTGTTCATAGGGGTGTGAGATGATGAGCCGGCCACGGTCTTCCGAGCGGTGTGCTTGGTCTTTACCATGGAGCTCAAACACCTACGCGGAGGAGAAATCCCCAAATGAGGAACGAACATGGAGATACATGGGGAGAAAAGCAAATCCAACGCGAAAGGAGACGGAGGAGCGACCTGAGGATGGATCCTGCGAAGAATACGGAGGAAGGAGGGGGGGGGGATCCACGGAGGAGATCGGCCCGATCTCGAGGTTGGCGACGCAGGGCAGGAGCTCCTCGAGCTGGCGGCGGCGGCTGGGGGAAAAGAGGGCGCTGAGGGTTAGGGAAAAAGCCCAGCCCCGCGCCCAACTATATATATAGGCCCCGAGGCGTCGGACGTCCGACAGGCGTCGGACGTCCGGGGGTTATTTTGGCGTCGGACGACCGCAGAAGATTTTGCCGCCGGATGTCCGAGATTAATCAGACGTCCGAGAAGGAGGAGGAGGCAGAGGCTGATTCTGGTTTTTTTGTTTTGATGATGATGACTTGCATGGTATCGCATACAAAAAAATACGAACATGGTTTTCCTACAAGCATTACATGCATGAATTGATCTATGCGTACTTTGTAAGCTTAAAAACATAGAATTACGACTCACTCCCCCTAAATACATGCGCACATCAAGGAACAACCATAATGTGAGTGTGTGCATGTGTGCAAGATTTCAAGATATGTTGTCAAGCTCCAAGATACCAAGTTCACGCCTAAGTTGACAGAACCTAGCTACGCTAAGTGGCTTGGTGAAAATGTCGGCTAACTGCATGTCAGTACCCACATGGGTAATATCAATGTCACCCTTTTGCACATGGTCTCTTAAAAAATGACACCTAATATCAATATGTTTTGTGCGAGGTTGATCAATGGGGTTATCGGAGATCTTTATGGCATTTTCATTATCACAGAGAAGAGCAACGTGTCGATATGTGATACCATAATCCTTTAGTGTTTGCCTCATCCATAGCAGTTGGGTTGCACAGCTTGCGGCTGCAATATATTCGACCTCGGCCATGGAGAGAGAAACACAGTTCTGCTTCTTCGAGGACCAACTTACCAAGGAGCGTCCAAGAAACTGACATGCACCGGAAGTGGATTTCCGTCCCACTTTATCACCGACCCAATCCGCATCAGAATACCCAAGAAGATCAAACTTTGCATCCTTAGGGTAACATAAGCCTAACTTTGGGGTGTGAACAAGGTATCTAAGAATATGCTTAACCGCCGTGTGATGGCTTTCCATAGGGGAAGCTTGAAATATAGCACATATGCCTACACTTAACATGATGTCCGGTCTAGATGCGCAAAGATAAAGCAGCGAACCAATCATGGAGCGGTAAGTAGATGAGTCAAAAGGAATACCGTTTGTGTCTTCATTTAGAACTACATCGGTGGACATAGGTGTCTTCATTGGTTTAGCATTTGTCATATCAAATTTTTCAAGAATGTCCTTGAGATACTTAATTTGAGACAAGAAAATCCCTTCTTGAAATTGTTGTATTTGAAAACCAAGAAAGAACTTCAAGTCCGTGTTGAGTGACATCTCAAAGGTCTTGGTCATGGAGGCCGCAAACTTCTTGCACAAATGGATGTTAGGAGAACCAAAAATGATGTCATCTACATAGATTTGGCATAAGATCAAATCACCATTTTCCCTCTTAGTAAAAAGAGTGGGATCGATCACCCCCACCACAAAGCCATCATCGAGTAGGAACTTCTTAAGATGATCGTACCAAGCACGGGGTGCTTGTTTAAGACCATACAGAGCCTTGTGAAGTTTATATACATGGTCTTTGTGATGATGGTCAACAAATCCAGGTGGTTGTGATACATATACCTCTTCTTGTAGAGGACCGTTAAGAAAAGCACTTTTCACATCCATTTGATGCAAAGTAAAACCATTGAAAGCAGCATAGGCCAATAAAATGCGAATGGACTCAAGATGAGCAACAGGGGCGAAAGTTTCACCAAAGTCCAAACCTTCAACTTGGGAGTACCATGTGCTACTAACCTTGCCTTGTTGCGTAGGACAGTCCCGTTCTCATCTTCCTTGTTCTTGAAAATCCATTTAGTTCCAATGACATTATGCTCCTCAGTTGGTCGTTCTACCAATGACCATACTTCGTTGCGTGTAAAACTGTTTAGCTCCTCTTGCATAGCAAGTAGCCAGTCATTGTCACACAATGCATCCTGAACCCTGTGTGGCACGGTACTAGAGACAAACGAAAAGTGAGCACAAAATTTTGTTAATTGTTTACGAGTCACTCTACCTTCCGACACGCCTGTGAGGATTTGATCAATATCAACACGACCGGCCACACGTGGCATGATGGAGGTCAAGGTTTCACGAGGTTCGACTTCGTTTCCATCATCAACGTCCTCAACATATGGATCATTTATGTGCGGAGGAAGATATTCCTCTTCGCGTTGCACCTGTTGAGGTTCATCATCAAGCATACCCATACTTTGGTCTACCTCTTGAAGATCAACTTGTTCTTGAGTGTCATCAGGGTGAGAGACATGTTCTCCCACTTGATCCTCAACAACTGGCATGATGTGTGTGCTAGTATCTTGTGGAGGTACGGGCAGTGAACTTTCTTGAGGATGAGAGATACTCTCATCATCTTCATCATCATCATGGGGTCTTTGTTCCATGGGAAGAAGTGCACCTACACCCATGTTTAAGATATCTTGTGGGGAGTCTTCTTCACCTGCATCATCTAGATCAACTTGCTCCCCATGGGAGCGGTTAAATTCATCAAACGTCACATCACAGGTTTCTATGACACATCCAGTGGATTTGTTGTAGACTCTGTAGGCATGAGAGTTTGACCCATAGACAACAAAAATCCCTTCAGTTGTTTTGGATTGAAATTTTCCTAACCGTTCCCGTTTGTTGAGGATGAAACATTTGCATCCAAACACACGAAAGTACTTAACATTGGGCTTGTTCCCAGTTAGGAGCTCATATGGAGTCTTTTCCAATATTGATCGGAGGAAGAGCCGGTTTGATGCATCACATGTTGTGTTGACGGCCTCGGCCCAAAAACTATGTGGTGACTTGTATTCATCTAACATGGACCTTGCCATTTCCACAAGTGTCCGGTTCTTCCTCTCTGCCACACCATTTTGTTGAGGGGTGTAAGGTGCGGAGTACTGATGTTCAATTCCCTCATCACTAAGAAATTCTTCCACGGTGTAGTTCTTGAACTCAGAGCCATTATCACTCCTTACTGCCTTGATGTCCTTGTCAAACTTCCGCTGGGCTTGTTTGGCAAAGTCAATGAAAGTGATCTTCGTCTCGTCCTTGGACTTGAGAAAGAACACCCATGTATACCTTGAGTAATCATCAACAATGACTAGGCCATACTTTTTCCCTCCAAGACTTGCCCATGAAGGAGGCCCAAACACATCCACATGAAGGAGCTCTAACGGCCTCGAGGTGGATACAATGTTCTTGGGCGGATGTCTTGATTGATGTTGTTTCCCAGCTATGCATGCACTGCACACACGATCTTTCTTGAAAGATACATTTGTTAGTCCAAGGATGTGATTGCCGTTTAAGAGATTTTGAAGATTTTTCATGCCAACATGGGCGAGCCGGCGATGCCACAGCCATCCCATGTCGGCCTTGTGTTGGAATTATGCCCTAGAGGCAATAATAAATATAGTTATTATTATAATTCCTGTATCAAGATAATCGTTTATTATCCATGCTATAATTGTATTGAATGAAGACTCATTTACATGTGTGGATACATAGACAAAACACCGTCCCTAGCAAGCCTCTAGTTGGCTAGCCAGTTGATCAAAGATAGTCAGTGTCTTCTGATTATGAACAAGGTGTTGTTGCTTGATAACTGGATCACGTCATTAGGAGAATCACGTGATGGACTAGACCCAAACTAATAGACGTAGCATGTTGATCGTGTCATTTTGTTGCTACTATTTTCTGCGTGTCAAGTATTTATTCCTATGACCATGAGATCATATAACTCACTGACACCGGAGGAATGCTTTGTGTGTATCAAACGTCGCAACGTAACTGGGTGACTATAAAGATGCTCTACAGGTATCTCCGAAGGTGTTAGTTGAGTTAGTATGGATCAAGACTGGGATTTGTCACTCCGTGTGACGGAGAGGTATCTCGGGGCCCACTCGGTAATACAACATCACACACAAGCCTTGCAAGCAATGTAACTTATTGTAAGTTGCGGGATCTTGTATTACGTAATGAGTAAAGAGACTTGCCGGTAAACGAGATTGAAATAGGTATGCGGATACTGACGATCGAATCTCAGGCAAGTAACATACCGAAGGACAAAGGGAATGACATACGGGATTATATGAATCCTTGGTACTGAGGTTCAAACGATAAGATCTTCGTAGAATATGTAGGATCCAATATGGGCATCCAGGTCCCGCTATTGGATATTGACCGAGGAGTCTCTCGGGTCATGTCTACATAGTTCTCGAACCCGCAGGGTCTGCACACTTAAGGTTCGACATTGTTTTATGTGTATTTGAGTTATATGGTTGGTTACCGAATGTTGTTCGGAGTCCCGGATGAGATCACGGACGTCACGAGGGTTTCCGGAATGGTCCGGAAACGAAGATTGATATATAGGATGACCTCATTTGATTACCGGAAGGTTTTCGGAGTTACCGGGAATGTACCGGGAATGACGAATGGGTTCCGGGAGTTCACCGGGGGGGCAACCCACCCCGGGGAAGCCCATAGGCCTTGAGGGTGGCACACCAGCCCTTAGTGGGCTGGTGGGACAGCCCAAAAGGGCCCTATGCGCCTAGGAAAGAAAATCAAAGAGAAAAAAAAAGAGGAGGTGGGAAGGGAAGGAAGGACTCCCACCCACCAAACCAAGTCCAACTCGGTTTGGGGGGGGGGGCAGCCTTCCCCCTTGGACTCGGCCGACCCCCTTGGGGCTCCTTGATCCCCAAGGCAAGGTCCCCTCCCTCCCACCTATATATACGGAGGTTTTAGGGCTGATTTGAGGCGACTTTTCCACGGCAGCCCGACCACATACCTCCACGGTTTTTCCTCTAGATCGCGTTTCTGCGGAGCTCGGGCGGAGCCCTGCTGAGACAAGGTCATCACCAACCTCTGGAGCGCCATCACGCTGCCGGAGAACTCTTCTACCTCTTCGTCTCTCTTGCTGGATCAAGAAGGCCGAGATCATCGTCGAGCTGTACGTGTGCTGAACGCGGAGGTGCCGTCCGTTCGGTACTAGATCGTGGGACTGATCGCGGGATTGTTCGCGGGGCGGATCGAGGGACGTGAGGAAGTTCCACTACATCAACCGCGTTCACTAACGCTTCTGCTGTACGGTCTACAAGGGTACGTAGATCACTCATCCCCTCTCGTAGATGGACATCACCATGATAGGTCTTCGTGCGCGTAGGAAATTTTTTGTTTCCCATGCGACGTTCCCCAACACCTTGGCCATTAGACAAGTTGTATGGAAAGTGCTCTCTTTTGAGAAATCAACCGTGTAAAGGTTGCCATCCAACTCTCCAACAAAGGCCACTTCAAGAGTGTCTCTCTTAAAGACTTTCACATCCGTTAGTCCAAATAATGTGTCATAACCGACGGAAGCCAATTGGCAAACTGAAAGTAAATGATATTGAAGAGATTGGACAAGCATGACATTTGCAATAGACATGTCATTAGTGATTGCCACCTTGCCCAACCCAATTACCTGCCCTTTCGACCCTCCACCAAATACAATGCTCATGTATGGTTGAATGGCTTGCATGAAGTCATAGAGCAAGTTACTATCTCCGGTCATATGGTTGGTGCATCCACTGTCGATCACCCATTTGGCTCCTCCGAAGAAAACAGCCTGTAACGAATTAAGACTTGGTTTGAGGTACCCATTTTGTCATGGGGCCTTTCACATTAGTTACAAGAGCCTTAGGGACCCAAATAGCATAGAATCGAAATGCATTACGGGGACCAATGAATTTAGCATAGACCTCTCCTTCCTTTGATTTGCGGAGTACATAGGATGGAGGCATGAATTCGGTTGTCTTGTTGTGAGTAGACGAACCCCTAGTGGCCGATCCACTCACAATCTTACCTTTCTCCGTGTGTCCCTCTCGTACAAATATTTCTTTAAGCGGAGTGGTACACTTGAGAGGAGATGCACTGTTATTGGCAGTGCTTGGGTTGAACCCAAGCCCTTCCTTGGCGAAACCTCCATTGTGTCGACTTAAGATCTCATTGAGGGTCTTTTGTCCTTGTGCACATGTCATGAGACCTCTGTCTAGCTGTGCCTTTAACGAACAATTTTCCTCAAGGATAGATGTCAGTTCACTGGTAGAGTTAGTAGTGCAGGTATCAACATTGATAATAGGTGAGGAGTAGGCCTTAGCTAGAGTGTCAAGATAAGTGACGTTAAGTGCCTCAAAGCTCTTTGTAAGAACAATGAGTTTCTCTTCCTTGTCTTTGAGAGACAAGGATAGACGCTCACAGTCCTTAGAAAGAGAAGCATGAGAGTTCACAAGTTGGTCTTTATCATTTAGTAATTCTCTGCACACATTTTCAGCCTTTTTCAAGGAGGCAAGATCATTAGCATGTTTATCAAGGTTTTCACCTACCTTTGAACATAGTGCATCATTTTGTGCTTCCTCATACAGAAATTTCTGCTCAAGGAGTTCATTTCTCTCCTTCTCCTCAGTGACGAGGGTTTCGAGCTCCTTGATGGTATTGGTGTGCTTACTCACCATTTCCATAAGTATGCGAAACATAGTGAGCTTCTTTCCTTTAAGAGAGCACATAAATTTGTTTATTTTAGCAAACATGGGATGATCTAAATCATTATCCTCATAGTGATCTTCCGCATCAAGATACTCATCAGAAGGAGTAGACACTAGACTGAAAGAGTTTAACCGTGGAGTTACCTTAACCTTATCATGGGAGCTTTGGTCTTCCTCATCTCCCATGGCAGTCTTTGCCACCAAACACTTGTGAGCGTTGCCCTT
Organism: Hordeum vulgare subsp. vulgare; assembly: GCF_904849725.1. Taxonomy (NCBI): domain Eukaryota; kingdom Viridiplantae; phylum Streptophyta; class Magnoliopsida; order Poales; family Poaceae; genus Hordeum; species Hordeum vulgare. The sequence goes on along the minus strand of NC_058520.1, from coordinate 583,549,082 downwards.
GTAGTCCTTCATATAGTTGTAGTGAACAACATCACCACTTTTGTTGACTAGCCTCAAGGTGCTTTGGGTATCTTGAGCTACTCCGGCAACTCCACCAACATCTTCTGGATCTGATTCTTCTTGTGCAACCATTGCTCTTCCATCTGTCCTCTTGAACGTGGAGTTCATAGGGTTTGGCAACTTCTTCTTTACAAAGGTCTTTGGAAACCTTGGTTTGTCTTATCTCTTCTCATAAGGGCAGTCATTGGAGAAGTGGTTGGTTTCCTCACAGTTATAGCATTTCCTTACCTTCTTCCTTGGGAATCTTCCCTTGAACTTTCCTGCACTGAACTTCTTTACAAAGAGAGCAATGTCCTCATAAGATGGGCTTTCATCAGAGTCAACATCATCACCATCTTTGCAGTCATCATCACCCTCTTCTTCTTCACTTTCTTCTTCGTCACACTCATGCTTGGCTTTCAAAGCAATATTGATCTTTGATGTTGAAGTGCCATGCATGGCTAGGTGCTTTGTTGCATTTGCCTTTGACTCTTCAAATAATTGGAAGGTGGATATGATGTCATCCGGAGTCATTTCTTTGAACCCATGATGCTGCCTCATGTCCCATACCATTTGATGGTGATACGGAGCAAGAGCGTGAAGTAACTTGTCCACAAGAAATCTCTTGGTCAGATTGAAGCCATCTTGCGTCTTGTCACAGTCACATGACTCAATGTCTGCAGCGAGATTCATGAGTCGTTCTAGTAGTTGCTTGGGAGATTCACCCTTTTACATACAGAAATTCTGTAATTTCCCCTTGGCAATTTCATATTGAGCAAGCCGAAGAGTGGAGGTACCGGTCTTGGTCCTTATGATGCTGTCCCACAACTCCTTGGCACTTGTGATGTGAATGTATGGTCTTCGTTGCTTGTCATTCATTCCTTTTCTTATGCACATGATCGCAGTGTCATTGAGATGCTTGTCATAAGTTTCTCTGGGCGTGAGGCATCTTGGATCAACAGGATTGTACCCATGCTCGAGGATGTCCAGCATCTCATCATTGGCGTACCTAAGATGATCCTGCATACCAACTCTCCACAAAGCAAAATTGGAATTGTCATCAAGCCAGGGAGGTTTTCCTCCAGGATTGTACTTAGGTTTCTCAATTTGAGATCTAGCATAAAGCCATGGAACACTGGTTTGGTTCCTCTCCGGAGGTGGTTGGCCAAATGAAGTACCGTGCACGTGGGGCCCTGAGGCCCTCGGGGACGTGGTTATCCCCGTGGTTAGTGATGCTAGTCTCATTTGAATTATGGCCTCAAGAGAAGCATCATGCTCCTATTTTTGCTTGGCAAGGGCCCGTTCCAGGTCCTTAGAGGTGAAAGACTTGACTTCCGAGGAAGTCTCGTCCCTCTACACTGGAGCTACCGTAGCTGGATCCACGTCCATCTCGCTCTAGGGCGGTTAAGCCACACAAATAGAGCACAAGGCTCTGATACCAATTGAAAAGGATCGAGATGGACCTAGAGGGGGGTGAATAGGTACAAATCCAAATTTTAATAATTACTTAGCAATTTTAGGCTAAAGTGCGGAATATGAGTGTAAGCCTAATAATTGCTATGACAAAGGGTAAGCTATTTGGAGTGAAGTAAGACAAGCGGTAAACAATAATCAAATACAAGTATGTAATAAGGATTAACACAAGTAGAGAGTTAGGGTTAGGAATAACCGAAACTCCAAGAGTGACAAGGATGTATCCCGATGTTCACTTCCTTGGAGGGAAGCTACGTCACCGTTAGAGGGGCGGATGTTACTATGAAGGCATACCAACGCCACGAAGGCTCACCCTATTCTCCCTTTGAGATAACTCCACGCAGGCGTTTCTCAACCACTAGTGGTAAGCCTTGAGGTGGCTTCCAAACCTTCACAAACTTTCCGGGGGATATCACAATGGTTTGATTCCTCTCCGAAGACTCCTACCGCCTAGGAGTCTCCAACCTCCAAGAATAACAAGATTACGGGGATTGCTCAAAACTTGCTCAAATCACAAATCACTTTGGCGAGAAGGAGGAGAGGGAGACGATCTATCTTTTGATTGGAACAACACTCAAAAGGACTCACAAATGCTCTTGGGATCTAGGATTTGGTGTAGACAAGAGTGAGTGAGAGGAAAGGTGTTCTTGGCTGTATTCTAGCTGTGTTGAACAACCTTTCACGAGGTGGGAGAAGAGTATATATAGTGTGGAGTGAAATCTAGCCGTTGGAGGTGCTTAAGTCACACAGGGTCCGGACATCCGACAGTTGCCGGAAGTCCGGGCGTCCGCGAGGGGCCGGACGTCGGACAGGGGTCGGTCGTCCGAGGCCTGTGGGCACGACAGGAACTCTTTTGAATTTATCAGCGACCAGACGTCCGACAGGGGTCGGTCGTCCGAGGCCTGTAGATACGACTGAACCTATTTTGAATTTATCAGCGTCCCGACGTCCGGAGTAGACCGGAAATCCGTGTTATACAGCTCAACTTCTACTGGTGGTAGTTTCCGGATTTCCGACGGGGGTCGGACATCCGGCTCTCGGACGTCCGGAGGGAGCTGGATTTGCGAGATATAGAACACAAATTCTACTCGTGCAGGCTTCCGGATTTCCGGCGCTTGGCCGGACGTCCGACCCTCGGATGTCTGGACGCAGCCGGATTTCCGAGTTATATGCCTCACAAACTTCTGGTGACGGGCTGCAGATTTCCGAAGCCTGCCGGTCGTCCGGCCCTCGGACGTCCGGAGAGAGCCGGAAGTCCGAGGCAATAGACCTGTTTTGAATTGAGAACAGAGTGGAGATAGTGTGGTGTTTGGTATGATAGTAAAGATGTGGTATGAGCAAGTTCATCGCAAAACCTGTGATCCCCTCTTAATAGTGCGGGATCCTTATACTCAATATCAGTAAACTCACAAGACTAATCTACATCATCTCTTCTTAATCCCGAGCCTTCTCGAAATATAACTCCCCAATCTTTTCAGACAACCTTTGGCACGTAATTCTCAATCTACTACATCCTGAGATACACTCAACAAATAGGATTAGTTTCCTATGTATGTGTTGTCATTAACACCAAAAGACGATTAGGGGCATAGCATGCACTTTCAAGTACTTACTTTCGGGTGTCTAAACTGCAGCTTCTTTGGCAGTTCCGGAGTTTTTGAGGTGAATTTACTCCAAACCCTGCCACACAAAGAAAACAAATTGAAGTTGCCGATATGGTGCGATAATGATAGATTTAACTTACTTCTCTAGAATTTCAGTCATGTCCGCGTACTTCTTGGGATCTTTTTGTCTCGAGTCTAAGACGGTTACTAGTCCCTGCTCAAGCTTAATCTCTAGGAGAATATAATGGAACCTACGCACGCATGCATAACTCATCAATTACATTACTATAACCTCGACTAATAAGGGAAACCGAATATGCACAAGACAGTAACACTCACTCGAAGTTGTAAGGGAAGAGTATTATAGCTTTGTTTTGATTTGATATAAATGATTGTAGCAGCTTGGCCTCGGTATCTTTGGCCTGAAATTTAACCATATATGTGTTGGGGAACGTCGCATGGGAAACAAAAAATTTCCTACGCGCACGAAGACCTATCATGGTGATGTCCATTTACGAGAGGGGATGAGTGATCTACGTACCCTTGTAGACCGTACAGCAAAAGCGTTAGTGAACGCGGTTGATGTAGTGGAACGTCTTCACGTCCCTCGATCCGCCCCGCGAACAATCCCGCGATCAGTCCCACGATCTAGTACCGAACGGACGGCACCTCCGCGTTCAACACACGTACAGCTCTACGATGATCTCGGCCTTCTTGATCCAGCAAGAGAGACGGAGAGGTAGAAGAGTTCTCCGGCAGCATGACAGCGCTCCGGAGGTTGGTGATGACCTTGTCTCAGCAGGGCTCCGCCCGAGCTCCGCCCGAGCTCCGCAGAAACGCGATCTAGAGGAAAAATCGTGGAGGTATGTGGTCGGGCTGGCGTGGAAAAGTCGTCTCAAATCAGCCCTAAAACCTCCGTATATATAGGTGGGAGGGAGGGGACCTTGCCTTGGGGCTCAAGGAGCCCCAAGGAGGTCGGCCGAGTCCAAGGGGGAAGGCTCCCCCCCCCAAACCGAGTTGGACTTGGTTTGGTGGGTGGGAGTCCTTCCTTCCCTTCCCACCTCCTCTTTTTTTTTCTTTTCTCTTTGATTTTCTTTCCTAGGCGCATAGAGCCCTTTTGGGCTGCCCCACCAGCCCACTAAGGGCTGGTGCGCCACCCTCATGGCCTATGGGCTTCCCCGGGGTGGGTTGCCCCCACCGGTGAACTCCCGGAACCCATTCGTCATTCCCGGTACATCCCCGGTAACTCCGAAAACCTTCCGGTAATCAAATGAGGTCATCCTATATATCAATCTTAGTTTCCGGACCATTCCGGAAACCCTCGTGACGTCCGTGATCTCATCCGGGACTCCGAACAACATTCGGTAACCAACCATATAACTCAAATACGCATAAAACAACGTCGACCCTTAAGTGTGCAGACCCTGCGGGTTCGAGAACTATGTAGACATGACCCGAGAGACTCCTCGGCCAATATCCAATAGCGGGACCTGGATGCCCATATTGGATCCTACATATTCTACGAAGATCTTATCATTTGAACCTGAGTGCCAAGGATTCATATAATCCCGTATGTCATTCCCTTTGTCCTTCGGTATGTTACTTGCCCGAGATTCGATCGTCAATATCCGTATACCTATTTCAATCTCGTTTACCGGCAAGTCTCTTTACTCGTTCCGTAATACAAGATCCCGCAACTTACACTAAGTTACAATGCTTGCAAGGCATGTGTGTGATGTTGTATTACCGAGTGGGCCCCGAGATACCTCTCCGTCACACGGAGTGACAAATCCCAGTCTTGATCCATACTAACTCAACTAACACCTTCGGAGATACCTGTGGAGCATCTTTATAGACACCCAGTTACGTTGCGACGTTTGATACACACAAAGCATTCCTCCGGTGTCAGTGAGTTATATGATCTCATGGTCATAGGAATAAATACTTGACACGCAGAAAACAGTAGCAACAAAATGACACGATCAACATGCTACGTCTATTAGTTTGGGTCTAGTCCATCACGTGATTCTCCTAATGACGTGATCCAGTTATCAAGCAACAACACTTTGTTCATAATCAGAAGACACTGACTATCTTTGATCAACTGGCTAGCCAACTAGAGGCTTGCTAGGGACGGTGTTTTGTCCATGTATCCACACATGTAAATGAGTCTTCATTCAATACAATTATAGCATGGATAATAAACGATTATCTTGATACAGGAATTATAATAATAACTATATTTATTATTGCCTCTAGGGCATAATTCCAACAGTCTCCCACTTACACTAGAGTCAATAATCTAGCCCTCACATCATCATGCGAATTACGTTGTAATAAATCTAACACCCATACAGTTCTGGTGTTGATCATGCTTTGGCCGTGGAAGAGGTTTAGTCAGCGGGTCTGCTACATTCAGATCCATGTGCACTTTGCATATATTTACGTCCTCTCCCTCGATGTAGTCGCGGATGAGGTTGAAGCGTCGTTTGATGTGTCTGGTCTTCTTGTGAAACCGTGGTTCCTTTGCTAAGGCAATGGCACCCGTGTTGTCACAGAACAAGGTTATTGGATTCAGTGCGCTTGGCACCACTCCAAGATCCGTCATGAACTGCTTCATCCAGACACCCTCCTTAGCCGCCTCCGAGGCAGCCATGTATTCCGCTTCACATGTAGAATCTGCTACGACGCTTTGCTTGGAACTGCACCAGCTTACCGCACCCCCATTAAGAATAAATACGTATCCGGTTTGCGACTTAGAGTCGTCCGGATCTGTGTCTAAGCTTGCATCGACGTAACCTTTTACGGTGAGCTCTTCGTCACCTCCATACATGAGAAACATCTCCTTAGTCCTTTTCAGGTACTTCAGGATATTCTTGACCGCTGTCCAGTGATCCACTCCTGGATTACTCTGGAACCTACCCGCCATACTTATGGCCAGGCTAACATCCGGTCTAGTGCACAGCATTGCATACATGATAGAACCTATGGCTGAAGCATAGGGGACGGAGCGCATATGCTCTCTATCTTCATCAGTTGCTGGGCACTGAGTCTTACTCAATTTCGTACCTTGTAAAACTGGCAAGAACCCTTTCTTGGACTGTTCCATTTTGAACCTCTTCAAAACTTTATCAAGGTATGTGCTTTGTGAAAGTCCTATCAGGTGTTTTGATCTATCCCTATAGATCTTAATGCCTAGAATGTAAGCAGCTTCTCCTAGGTCCTTCATAGAGAAACTTTTATTCAAGTAATCCTTTATGCTCTCCAAAAACTCCACGTTGTTTCCAATCAGCAATATGTCATCCACATATAATATTAGAAACGCCACAGAGCTCCCACTCACTTTCTTGTAAATACAAGATTCTCCAACCACTTGTATAAACCCAAATGCTTTGATCACCTCATCAAAACGTTTGTTCCAACTCCGAGATGCTTGCACCAGTCCATAAATGGATCGCTGGAGCTTGCACACCTTGTTAGCATTCTTAGGATCGACAAAACCTTCGGGTTCTATCATATACAACTCTTCCTTAAGGAAACCGTTAAGGAACGCCGTCTTGACATCCATCTGCCAGATTTCATAATCGAAAAATGCAGCTATTGCTAACATGATTCTGACGGACTTAAGCATCGCTACGGGTGAGAATGTCTCATCGTAGTCAACTCCTTGAACTTGTGAAAAACCCTTTGCCACAAGTCGAGCTTTATAAACGGTCACATTGCCGTCAGCGTCCGTCTTCCTCTTAAAGATCCATTTGTTGTGAATAGCCTTGCGGCCCTCAGGTAGTACTTCCAAAGTACACACTTTGTTCTCATACATGGATCCTATCTCGGATTTCATGGCTTCTAGCCATTTGTTGGAATCTGGGCCCACCATTGCTTCTTCATAATTTGCAGGTTCATTGTTGTCTAACAACATGATTGATAAGACGGGATTACCGTACCACTCTGGAGCAGTACGTGGTCTCGTCGACCTGCGTGGTTCGATAGAAACTTGAACCGGAGTTTCATGATCATCATCATTAACTTTATCCTCAACCGGCGTCGCAATGACAGAGGTTTCCCCTTGCCCTGCGCCACCATCCAGAGGGATGAGAGGTTCGACAACCTCGTCAAGTTCTATCTTCCTCCCACTCAATTCTCTCGAGAAAAACTCCTTCTCGAGAAAAGCTCCGTTTTTAGCAACAAACACTTTGCCCTCGGATTTGAGATAGAAGGTGTACCCAACTGTCTCTTTTGGGTAATCTATGAAGACGCACCTTTCCGCTTTGGGTTCCAGCTTTTCAGGCTGAAGCTTTTTGACATAAGCATCACATCCCCAAACTTTAAGAAATGACAACTTTGGCCTTTTGCCATACCACAGTTCGTATGGTGTTGTCTCAACGGATTTTGATGGTGCCCTATTTAAATTGAATGCAGCTGTTTCTAATGCATAACCCCAAAATGATAACGGCAAATCAGTAAGAGACATCATAGATCGCACCATCTCTAATAAAGTATGATTACGACGTTCGGACACACCATTACGCTGTGGTGTTCCACGCGGTGTTAACTGTGAAACAATTCCACATTGTCTTAAGTGAGCACCAAACTCGAAACTCAGATATTCACCCCCACGATCAGACCGTAGGAACTTGATCTTCTTGTTACGATGATTTTCCACTTCACTCTGAAATTGCTTGAACTTTTCAAATGTTTCAGACTTGTGCTTCATCAAGTAGACATAACCATATCTACTCAAATCGTCAGTGAAGGTGAGAAAATAACGATATCTGACGCGCGCCTCTACGCTCATCGGACCACACACATCTGTATGTATGATTTCCAACAAGTCACTTGCACGCTCCATAGTTCCGGAGAACGGAGTCTTAGTCATCTTGCCCATGAAGCATGGTTCGCACGTGTCAAGTGAATCAAAATCAAGTGACTCCAAAAGTCCATCAGCATAGAGTTTCTTCATGCGCTTTACACCAATATGACCTAATCGGCAGTGCCACAAAAATATGGCGCTATCATTCTTAACTCTAACTCTTTTGGTCTCAATGTTATGTATATGCATATCGCTATCAAGATTCAATATGAACAATCCTCTCACATTAGGTGCATGACCATAAAAGATGTTACTCATAGAAATAGAACAACCATTATTCTCTGACTTAAAAGAGTAACCGTCTCGCAATAAACAAGTTCCAGATATAATGTTCATGCTCAACGCAGGCACTAAATAACAATGATTTAAGTTCATCACTAATCCTGATGGTAACTGAAGTGAAACTGTGCCGACGGCGATTGCATCAACCTTGGAACCTTTTCCTACGCGCATCGTCACTTCATCTTTCGCCAGCCTTCGTCTATTCCGCAATTCCTGTTTCGAGTTGCAAATATGAGCAACAGAACCGGTATCGAATACCCAGGCACTACTACGTGAGCCGGTTAAGTACACATCAATAACATGTATATCAAATATACGTGATTTTTCTTTGGCCGCCTTCTTATCTGCCAGATACTTGGGGCAATTGCGCTTCCAGTGACCCATACCCTTGCAATAGTAACACTTTGTTTCAGGCTTAGGTCCAGCTTTGGGTTTCTTCGTCGGATTGGCAACAGGCTTGCCGCTCTTCTTCGAATTACCCTTCTTGCCTTTGCCGTTTCTCTTGAAACTAGTGGTCTTATTCACCATCAACACTTGATGTTCTTTACGGAGTTTAGACTCTGCGACTTTCAGCATCGCAAACAACTCGCCGGGTGACTTGTTCATCCCTTGCATGTTGTAGTTCAACACAAAGCCTTTATAGCTTGGCGGCAGTGATTGAAGGATTCTGTCAGTGATAGCCTCTTGCGGGAGTTCAATCCCCAGCTCAGCTAGACGGTTTGAGTACCCAGACATTTTGAGCACATGTTCACTGACAGACGAGTTCTCCTCCATCTTGCAAGCATAGAATTTATCGGAGGTCTCATACCTCTCGATCCGGGCGTTCTTCTGAAAGATAAACTTCAACTCCTGGAACATCTCAAATGCTCCATGACGCTCAAAGCGACGTTGAAGTCCCGGTTCTAAGCCATACAATACTGCACATTGAACTACTGAGTAGTCCTCCTTACGTGCTAACCAAGCGTTCTTAACATCCTGATCAGCCGTAGCGGGTGGTTCATCTCCTAGCGCAGCATTAAGGACATAATCCTTCTTCCCAACTTGTAAGATTAGCTTAAGATTACGAGCCCATTCTACAAAGTTGCTTCCATCATCTTTCAACTTAGCTTTCTCTAGGAACATATTAAAATTCAGGGTGACTGGTGCGTGTGCCATGATCTACAACACAAATATATTCAAAGTGGACTTAGACTATGTTCAAGATAATTAGAGTTTAACTTAATCAAATTATTTGCTAAACTCGCACTCAAAAGTACATCTCTCTAGTCATTTGAGTGGTTCATGATCCACTTACACTAGCTCAAGTCCGATCATCACGTGAGTTGAGTATAGTTTCAGTGGTAAGCATCCCTATGCTAATCATATCATCTATATGATTCATGATCGACCTTTCGGTCTCATGTGTTCCGAGGCCATGTCTGCACATGCTAGGCTCGTCAAGCTTAACCCAAGTGTTCCGCATGCGCAACTGTTTTGCACCCGTTGTATGTGAACGTTGAGTCTATCACACCCGATCATCACGTGGTGTCTCGAAACGACGAACTGTAGCAATGGTGCACAGTCGGGGAGAACACAATTTCGTCTTGAAATTTTAGTGAGAGATCACCTCATAATGCTACCGTCGTTCTAAGCAAAATAAGGTGCATAAAAGGATTAACATCACATGCAATTCATAAGTGACATGATATGGCCATCATCACGTGCTTCTTGATCTCCATCACCAAAGCACCGGCACGATCTTCTTGTCACCGGCGCCACACCATGATCTCCATCAACGTGTTGCCATCGGGGTTGTCGTGCTACTCATGCTATTACTACTAAAGCTACATCCTAGCAAGAATAGTAAACGCATCTGCAAGCACAAACGTTACTATAAAGACAACCCTATGGCTCCTGCCGGTTGCCGTACCATCGACGTGCAAGTCGATACTTTCTATTACAACATGATCATCTCATACATCCAATATATCACATCACATCGTTGGCCATATCACATCACAAGCATACCCTTCAAAAACAAGTTAGACGTCCTCTAATTTTGTTGTTGCATGTTTTACGTGGTGACCATGGGTATCTAGTAGGATCGCATCTTACTTACGCAAACACCACAACGGAGATATATGAGTTGCTATTTAACCTCATCCAAGGACCTCCTCGGTCAAATCCGATTCAACTAAAGTTGGAGAAATCGACACTTGCCAATCATCTTTGAGCAACGGGGTTACTCGTAGCGATGAAACCAGTCTCTCGTAAGCGTACGAGTAATGTCGGTCCAAGCCGCTTCAATCCAACAATACTGCGGAATCAAGAAAAGACTAAGGAGGGCAGCAAAACGCACATCACCGCCCACAACAACTTTTGTGTTCTACTCGAGAAGACATCTACGCATGAACCTAGCTCATGATGCCACTGTTGGGGAACGTCGCATGGGAAACAAAAAATTTCCTACGCGCACGAAGACCTATCATGGTGATGTCCATCTATGAGAGGGGATGAGTGATCTACGTACCCTTGTAGACCGTACAGCAGAAGCGTTAGTGAACGCGGTTGATGTAGTGGAACGTCCTCACGTCCCTCGATCCGCCCCGCGAAAAATCCCGCGATCAGTCCCACGATCTAGTACCGAACAGACGGCACCTCTGCGTTCAGCACACGTACAGCTCGACGATGATCTCAGCCTTCTTGATCCAGCAAGAGAGATGGAGAGGTAGAAGAGTTCTCCGGCAGCGTGACGGCACTCCGGAGGTTGGTGATGACCTTGTCTCAGCAGGGCTCCGCCCGAGCTCCGCAGAAACGCGATCTAGAGGAAAAACCGTGGAGGTATGTGGTCGGGCTGCCGTGGAAAAGTCGTCTCAAATCAGCCCTAAAACCTCCGTATATATAGGTGGGAGGGAGGGGACCTTGCCTTGGGGCTCAAGGAGCCCCAAGGGGGTCGGCCGAGTCCAAGGGGGAAGGCTCCCCCCCAAACCGAGTTGGACTTGGTTTGGTGGGTGGGAGTCCTTCCTTCCCTTCCCACCTCCTCTTTTTTTTCTTTTCTCTTTGATTTTCTTTCCTAGGCGCATAGGGCCCTTTTGGGCTGCCCCACTAGCCAACTAAGGGTTGGTGCGCCACCCTCATGGCCTATGGGCTTCCCCGGGGTGGGTTGCCCCCCTAGTGAACTCCCGGAACCCATTCGTCATTCCCGGTACATTCCCGGTAACTCCGAAAACCTTCCGGTAATCAAATGAGGTCATCCTATATATCAATCTTCGTTTCCGGACCATTCCGGAAACCCTCGTGGCGTCCGTGATCTCATCCGGGACTCCGAACAACATTCGGTAACCAACCATATAACTCAAATACGCATAAAACAATGTCGAACCTTAAGTGTGCAAACCCTGCGGGTTCGAGAACTATGTAGACATGACCCGAGAGACTCCTCGGTCAATATCCAATTGCGGGACCTGGATGCCCATATTGGATCCTACATATTCTACGAAGATCTTATCGTTTGAACCTGAGTGGCAAGGATTCATATAATCCCGTATGTCATTCCCTTTGTCCTTCGGTATGTTACTTGCCCGAGATTCGATCGTCAGTATCCGTATACCTATTTCAATTTCGTTTACCGGCAAGTCTCTTTACTCGTTCCGTAATACAAGATCCCGCAACTTACACTAAGTTACATTGCTTGCTAGGCTTGTGTGTGATGTTGTATTACCGAGTGGGCCCCGAGATACCTCTCCGTCACACGGAGTGACAAATCCCAGTCTTGATCCATACTAACTCAACTAACACCTTCGAAGATACCTGTAGAGCATCTTTATAGTCACCCAGTTACGTTGCAACGTTTGATACACACAAAGCATTCCTCCGGTGTCAGTGAGTTATATGATCTCATGGTCATAGGAATAAATACTTGACACGCAGAAAACAGTAGCAACAAAATGACACGATCAACATGCTACGTCTATTAGTTTGGGTCTAGTCCATCACGTGATTCTCCTAATGACGTGATCCAGTTATCAAGCAACAACACTTTGTTCATAATCAGAAGACACTGACTATCTTTGATCAACTGGCTAGCCAACTAGAGGCTTGCTAGGGACGGTGTTTTGTCCATGTATCCACACATGTAAATGAGTCTTCATTCAATACAATTATATCATGGATAATAAACGATTATCTTGATACAGGAATTATAATAATAACTATATTTATTATTGCCTCTAGGGCATAATTCCAACAATATGCATCTTCAATCTGCATAATATAGTGAGAATAATTTAAGATACATGCAATGAAAGAGCTGACCTATATATAGAGACTTAATGACAGAAATAGTACTACTTACAGGCAGTAGCAAGTGATCATTAACTTATCGAGGGCCTTTAGATTGAAAAACTCGAAGAACTCCTCAAATGGAACATTAAACAGATCAATTCCAACGAGGTCATGCTCCTCTTTAACTCTGAGCGTCAAAGTATTCCTCCCCTCAGACTCTCTGCATGTTTTCATATACCAATCATGGAATCTTCGCATCATCGTTGTTAGAGATTTTTCATCTTTGACGAGAGGCTTCCCGTACACGTATCTGTGTTCGTCCACCTCCAAGAAATCAAAATGTGCATCGTTGGGCAGGTAATCTCCAAGATCGTTATAACCGGGCACCATCCCGCCCGGATGATTCGCGACGACGCTAGACACGTGGAGTGGGGGCAACAATTGGTTCGCTTGTTCGTCGAGCTGGGCAACTTTTTTCCCAGCTCGTCGTTCTGCTAACCTTTGAGCACTGATAGTACTTCCCGACCGCTCCGCTTTGATAAATGACTTTGTAAAATTGTGCTTATAGTTGTCTTTCACCGAAGACTTTGGTGGTTTCGTCAGGGCAGCCAGAGTACGCTTCGCTTTTACCGGATCTATCTTCTCCTCCGGAGGTGGATTTTTCTTTGCTTTGACCCCTTCAAAGAAGTCGGTCACTTCGGCTTGCACGATCTTCGCGTTTTCCTCCTGGGTCCTCTCGTATGGTAACTTCTCTGGAGTCTTCAGAGAAGGACCGTATCTGTATTGCCTGCCTCTGGCTGTACTGCTAGACACCAGAGCAGATGGAGAGGCTACGGCTGTCTTTCCTTTCTTACGAGGCGGAGGAGAAGGATGACGCGCCGGAGGAGCCGGAGCGACGGCGGGTCTCTTCCACCCTTGTTGACGAGGCGAAGAAGGAGGAGCCAGCTGGCTGCTCGTGCGCGCCGGCGCAGACGGAGAAGGAGGCGGAGTGCCGCCACGCACTGGAGAAGCAGGCTGAGTGCCCTGATCACTCGCCGGAGGAGGAGGCGGAGGAGGAGGCGTAGTGCCCTGACTCGCCGGAGGAGGAGGAGGAGGCGGAGGCGTCCATTTCAGAAGGTTGATGAGCTCCTTCCGCCATAGGCATGGAGTCTTCAGAGAAGAACCGAGCCGAATCTCCCCTTCACCCGTAGGGTGGTCAAGCTCAAGGTCCTCAAATCCGTCCATTATTTGATCCACCATCACCCTAGCATATCCTTCTGGAATCGACTGGCTGTGGTAGGTTGAGCCAGGTTCATTAGGTATAACAGAGCCAATAACCGCCTAGACTTTCAATGTCATCGATCGCGTCATAAGGTGGCAATGTTGAGACTCTGTGATTGTTGGGGAACGTAGCATAAATTCAAAAATTTCCTACGCATATTCAGATCTTCCTATGGGGATACCAACAACGAGAGAGGGGTAAGAGCATCTTCATACCTTTGAAGATCGCTAAGCGGAAGCGTTGCTAGAACGCGGTTGATGGAGTCGTACTCGTAGCGATTCCGATCTAGTGCCGAACAACGGCACCTCCGCGTTCAACACACGTGCAGCCCGGTGACGTCTCCCGCACCTTGATCCAGCAAGGAGGAGGGAGAGGTTGGGGAAGAACTCCAGGAACACGACGGCGTGGTGTCGATGGAGAGACGAGGTCTCCCGGCACGGCTTCGCCAAGCGCCGGCAGAGAGGAGGAGGGAGAGGAGCGGGGCTGCGCCGAGAGAGAGGAAAAACCGTGTGTCTCAATGGACAAAAGTGCCCGATATATATAGGGGAAGGGGAGAGGGGGTTCCCACCCTAGGGGGTGCGGCAGCCCCCCAGATGGGAGGTGCGGCGGCCAGAAGGGGGAGGAGGGGGTGGCGCACCATCTGGTGGGCCTTAGGCCCACCTGGCCTAGGGTTTGCCCCCCCCCCTTTTCTCTCCCTTGCGCTATGGGCTGAGTAGGGAGGCGCACCAGCCAACCTAGGGGCTGGTTCCCACCCCCACTTGGCCCAGCTTATCTCCCGGGGTCGTTGCCCCCCTTCAGTGGTCCCCCGGGGCCACCTCCGGTGGTCCCGGTGGTCCCGGTACGTTACCGTTGATGCCCGAAACACTTCCGGTATCCGAAACCATCCGTCCTATATATCAATCTTTACCTACGGAACATTTCGGAGCTCCTCGTGACGTCCAGGATCTCATCCGGGACTCCGAACAACTTTTGGTAACCTCGTATAACAATTCCCTATAACCCTAGCGTCATCGAACCTTAAGTGTGTAGACCCTACGGGTTCGGGAGACAGGCAGACATGACTGAGACACCTCTCTGGCCAATAACCATCAGCGGGGTCTGGATACCCATGGTGGCTCCCACTTGCTCCACGATGATCTCATCGGATGAACCACGATGTCAAGGATTCAATCAATCCTGTATACGATTCCCTTTGTCTGTCGGTATAGAACTTGCCCGAGATTCGATCGTCGGTATACCTATACCTTGTTCAATCTCGTTACCGGTAAGTCTCTTTACTCGTTCCGTAGCACGTCATCGTGTGACCAACTCCTTAGTCACATTGAGCTCATGATGATGTTCTACCGAGTGGGCCCAGAGATACCTCTCCGTCACACGGAGTGACAAATCCCGATCTCGATTCGTACCAACCCAACAGACACTTTTGGAGGTACCCGTAGTGCACCTTTATAATCACCCAGTTACGTTGTGACGTTTGATACACCCAAAGCACTCCTACGGTATCCGGGAGTTGCACAATCTCACGGTCGAAGGAAAAGATACTTGACATTAGAAAAAGCTTTAGCATACGAACAATACGATCTAGTGCTAGGCTTAGGATTGGGTCTTGTCCATCACATCATTCTCCCAATGATGTGATCCCTTTATCAATGACATCCAATGTCCATGATCAGGAAACCATGATCATCTATTGACTAACGAGCTAGCCAACTAGAGGCTTGCTAGGAACACATTGTGATCTATTTATCCACACATGTATTACTGTTTCCTGTTAATACAATTATAGCATGAACAATAGACGATTATCATGAAGAAGGAAATATGATAATAACCATTTTATTATTGCCTCTAGGGCATATTTCCAACAGTCTCCCACTTGCACTAGAGTCAATAATCTAGTTACATTGTGATGTATCGAACACCCATAGCATCATGGTGTTGATCATGTTTTGCTCGTGGAAGAGGTTTAGTCAACGGGTCTGCAATATTCAGATCCGTGTGTACTTTACAAATATCTATCACTCCACTCTGGACATGGTCCTGGATGGAGTTGTAGCGGCGCTTAATGTGCTTCGTCTTCCAGTGAAACCTGGGCTCCTTGGCTATGGCAATGGCTCCAGTGTTATCACAGAAGAGTGTCATAGGACCCGACGCGCTTGGAACCACTCCAAGGTCGGTGATGAGCTCCTTCATCCAAATTCCTTCATGAGCCGCTTCTGAAGCAGCTATGTACTCCGCTTCACATGTAGATGCTGCCACGACTTCTTGCTTGCTGCTACACCAGCTCACTGCCCCACCATTCAACACATATACGTATCCGGTTTGTGACTTAGAGTCATCCGGATCTGTGTCGAAGCTAGCGTCGACGTAACCCTTTACGACGAGCTCTTCGTCACCTCCATAAACGAGAAACATTTCCTTAGTCCTCTTCAGGTACTTAAGGACATTCTTGACCGCTGTCCAGTGTTCCATGCTTGGATCACTTTGGTACCTCCCTACCAAACTTATGGCAAGGTTTATATCAGGTCTGGTACACAGCATGGCATACATTAGAGAGCCCATGGCTGAAGCGTAGGGGACAGAACTCATCTTCTCTCTATCTGCTGCCGTGGTCGGCGACTGAGTCTTACTCAATCTCATACCTTGCAAAACTGGCAAGAACCCTTTCTTTGAGTTTTCCATATTGAACTTCTTCAATATCTTGTCAAGGTATGTACTTTGCGAAAGACCTATGAGGCGTCTCGATCTATCTCTATAGATCTTTATGCCTAATATGTATGCAGCTTCTCCAACGTCCTTCATTGAAAAACTCTTGTTCAAATAGGCCTTTATGCTCTCCAACATCTCTGTATTATTCCCCATCAATAATATGTCATCCACATATAGTATGAGGAAAGCTACAGAGCTCCCACTCACTTTCTTGTACAGACAGGCTTCTCCGTAAACCTGTATGAACCCAAACGCTTTAATCACCTCATTAAAGCGAATGTTCCAACTCCGAGATGCTTGCACCAGCCCATAGATGGAGCGCTGGAGCTTGCACACTTTGTTAGCACCCTTAGGGTCGACAAAACCTTCTGGTTGCATCATATACAACTCTTCCTTAAGGTTCCCGTTAAGGAACGTTGTTTTGACGTCCATTTGCCAAATTTCATAATCATAAAAGGCGGCAATTGCTAACATGATTCGAACTGATTTCAGCTTCGCTACGGGAGAGAAAGTCTCTTCGTAGTCAACTCCTTGAATTTGTCGAAAACCCTTTGCGACAAGTCGAGCTTTGTAAACGGTTACATTACCGTTTGCATCAGTCTTCTTCTTGAAGATCCATTTATTTTCTATGGCTCGCCGGTCATCGGGCAAGTCCACCAAAGTCCATACTTTGTTCTCATACATGGATCCTATCTCGGATATCATAGCCTCAAGCCATTTGTTGGAATCCGGGCCCGCCATTGCTTCTTCATAGTTCGAAGGATCACCGTTGTCTAACAACATGATTTCCATCACAGGGTTCCCGTACCACTCTCGTGCGGAGCGTGCCCTTGTGGACCTTCGCGGTTCAGTAGTAACTTGATCCGAAGCTTCATGATCATCATCATTAACTTCCTCTTCAGTCGGTGTAGGCGCCACAGGAACAACTTCCCGCGCTGCGCTACTTTCTTGTTCGAGAGGGGGTGTAATTACCTCATCAAGTTCTACCTTCCTCCCACTTACTTATTTCGAGAGAAACTCTTTCTCTAGAAAGGATCCGTTCTTGGCAACAAAGGTTTTACCTTCGGATCTGAGATAGAAAGTATACCCAATAGTTTCCTTAGGGTATCCTATGAATACACATTTCTCCGCTTTGGGTTCGAGCTTTTCTGGTTGAAGTTTCTTCACATAAGCATCACAGCCGCAAACTTTAAGAAACGACAACTTAGGTTTCTTGCCAAACCATAGTTCATACGGTGTCGTCTCAACGGATTTAGACGGTGCCCTATTTAAAGTGAATGCAGCAGTTTCTAATGCGTATCCCCAAAATTATAGCGGTAAGTCGGTGAGAGACACCATAGATCGTACCATATCTAATAAAGTGCGATTACGACGTTCAGACACTCCGTTGCGCTGCGGTGTGCCAGGCGGTGTCAGTTGTGAAACGATTCCACACTTCCTTAGGTGTGTGCCAAACTCGTGACTCAAATATTCTCCTCCACGATCAGATCATAGACATTTAATTTTTCTGTCACGTTGATTCTCAACCTCACTCTGAAATTCCTTGAACTTTTCAAACGTCTCAGATTTGTGCTTCATCAAGTAGATATACCCATACCTACTCAAATCATCGGTGAGAGTGAGAACATAACGATAACCACCGCGAGCTTCAACGTTCATTGGACCACACACATCAGTATGTATTATTTCCAATAAGTCGGTTGCTCTCTCCATTATTCCTGAGAATGGAGTCTTAGTCATCTTGCCCATGAGGCACGGTTCGCATGTGTCAAATGATTCAAAGTCAGGCGACTCTAATAGTCCATCAGTATGGAGCTTCTTCATGCGCTTAACGCCGATATGACCAAGGCGGCAGTGCCACAAGTATGTGGGACTATCATTATCAACTTTGCATCTTTTGGTACTGACACTATGAATATGTGTAACATCACGATCGAGATTCATCAAGAATAAACCATTCACCAGCGGAGCATGACCATAAAACATATCACTCATATAAATAGAACAACCATTATTCTCTGACTTAAATGAGTAGCCGTCTCGCATTAAGCAAGACCCTGATACAATGTTCATGCTTAAAGCTGGTACTAAATAACAATTATTAAGGTTTAAAACTAATCCCGACGGTAGATGTAGAGGTAGCGTGCCGACGGCGATCACATCGACTTTTGAACCATTCCCGACGCGCAACGTCACCTCGTCCTTGGCCAGTCTCCGCTTATTCCGCAGTTCCTGCTTTGAGTTGCAAATGTGAGCAACAACATCGGTATCAAATACCCAGGAGCTACTACGAGCGCTGGTAAGGTACACATCAATAACATGTATATCACATATACCTTTAACGTTGCCGGCCTTCTTGTCCGCTAAGTATTTGGGGCAGTTCCGCTTCCAGTGACCCTTTCCCTTGCAGTAGAAGCACTCAGTCTCAGGCTTGGGTCCGTTCTTTTTCTTCTTCCCGGCATCTGGCTTACCGGGTGCGGCAACAGCTTTGCCGTCTTTCTTGAAGTTCTTCTTACCCTTGCCTTTCTTGAAACTAGTGGTCTTGTTGACCATCAACACTTGATGCTCTTTCTTGATTTCTACTTCTGCAGACTTGAGCATCGAGTACAACTCGGGAATGGTCTTCTCCATCCCTTGCATGTTGTAGTTAAGCACAAAGCCCTTGTAGCTTGGTGGGAAAGACTGGAGGATTCTGTCAATTATAGCATCATCCGGAAGTTCGACTCCAAGTGAAGTCAGACGACCGTGTAACCCAGACATTTTGAGTATGTGGTCACTGACAGAACTGTTCTCCTCCATCTTACAGCTAAAGAACTTGTCGGAGACTTCATATCTCTCGACACGGGCATGAGCTTGAAAAACTAGCTTCAGCTCCTGGAACATCTCATATGCCCCGTGTTGCTCAAAACGCCTTTGGAGCCCCGTTTCTAAACTGTATAACATGCCACACCTGACCAGAGAGTAGTCATCACTCCGCGTTTGCCAGACGTTCAGAATGTCCTGGGCTGCTGCGGGAGTGGGAGGGTCACCTAGCGGCGCATTAAGGACATAAGCCTTTTAGCTGCTTCAAGGATGAGCTTCAAGTTGCGAACCCAGTCCGCATAGTTGCTACCATCATCTTTCAGCTTGTTTTTCTCTAGGAATGCGTTGAAATTGAGGTTGACGTTGGACATCTACAATATTTATAAAGACAACTTTTAGACTAATTTCATGACAATTAAGTTCATTTAATCAAATTAAGTATGAACTCCCACTTAAATCGACATCCCTCTAGTCATCTAAGTGATACATGATCCATGTTGACTAACCCGTGTCCGATCATCACGTGAGACGGACTAGTCACCATGGTGAGCAACTTCATGCTGATCGTATTCAACCATACGACTCATGTTCGACCTTTCGGTCTCTTGTATTCGAGGTCATGTCTGTACATGCTAAGCTCGTCGAGTCAACCTAGGTGTTTCGCGTGTGTAAATCTGGCTTACACCCGTTGTATGCGAACGTTAGAATCTATCACACCCGATCATCACGTGGTGCTTCGAGACAACGAACCTTCGCAATGGTGCACACTTAGGGGAATACGTTCTCGAAATTTTAAGAGGGGTCATCTTATTATGCTACCGTCGTTTTAAGCAATAAGATGTAAAACATGATAAACATCACAATGCAATCATATAGTGACATGATATGGCCAATATCATCTTTGCTCTTTCGATCTCCATCTTCAGGCATCGCATGATCATCATCGTCACCGGCGTGACACCATGATCTCCATCATCGTGTCTCCGTGAAGTCGTCACGCCAACTACTACTATCATTACTACTATAGCTAACCGTTAGCAATGAAGTAAAAGTAGTAAGCACATGGCGTCGCATCTCATACAATAAATTAAGACAACTCCTATGGCTCCTGCCGGTTGTCATACTCATTGACATGCAAGTCGTGAAACCTATTACAATAACATGATCATCTCATACATCATACATGCAACATCACAACTTTGGCCATATCACATCACATGTCAAACCCTGCAAAAACAAGTTAGACGTCCTCTAATTGTTGTTGCAAGTTTTACGTGGCTGATTTGGGTTTCTAGCAAGAACGCCTTCTTACCTACGTGACAGCCACAACGATGATATGCCAAAGCTATTTACCCTTCATAAGGACCCTTTTCATCAAATCCAATCCGACTAGAGTAGGAGAGACAGACACCCGCTAGCCACCTTTATGCACGATGTGCATGTCTGTCGGTGGAACCAGTCTCACGTAAGTGTACGTGTGAAGTCGGTCCGGGCCGCTTCGTCCCACAATACCGCCGGAAAAGAATAAGACTAGTAGCGGCAAGCAAATTGACAAATCATCGCCCACAACTTTTGTGTTCTACTCGTGCATGGAATCTACGCATAGAAAACCTGGCTCTGATACCACTCTTGGGGAACGTAGCATAAATTCAAAATTTTCCTACGCATATTCTGATCTTCCTATGGAGAGACCAGCAATGAGAGAGGGGTAAGAGCATCTTCATACCTTTGAAGATCGCTAAGCGGAAGCGTTGCTAGAACGCGGTTGATGGAGTCGTACTCGTAGCGATTCCGATCTAGTGCCGAACAACGGCACCTCCGCGTTCAACACACGTGCAGCCCGGTGACGTCTCCCGCACCTTGATCCAGCAAGGAGGAGGGAGACGTTGGGGAAGAACTCCAGCAACACGACGGCGTGGTGTCGATGGAGAGACGAGGTCTCCCGGCACGGCTTCGCCAAGCGCCGGCAGAGAGGAGGAGGGAGAGGAGCGGGGCTGCGCCGAGAGAGAGGAAAAACCGTGTGTCTCAATGGCCAAAAGTGCCCGATATATATAGGGGAAGGGGAGAGGGGGTGCCACCCCTAGGGTTCCCACCCTAGGGGGTGCGGCAGCCCCCCCCCTGATGGGAGGTGCGGCGGCCAGAAGGGGGAGGAGGGGGTGGCGCACCATCTGGTGGGCCTTAGGCCCACCTGGCCTAGGGTTTGCCCCCCCCTTTTCTCTCCCTTGCGCTATGGGCTGAGTGGGGAGGCGCACCAGCCCACCTAGGGGCTGGTTCCCACCCCCACTTGGCCCACCTTATCTCCCGGGGTCGTTGCCCCCCTTCGGTGGTCCCCCGGGGCCACCTCCGGTGGTCCCGGTGGTCCCGGTGGTCCCGGTACGTTACCGTTGATGCCCGAAACACTTCCGGTATCCGAAACCATCCGTCCTATATATCAATCTTTACCTCCGGACCATTCCGGAGCTCCTCGTGACGTCCCGGATCTCATCCGGGACTCCGAACAACTTTCGGTAACCTCGTATAACAATTCCCTATAACCCTAGCGTCATCGAACCTTAAGTGTGTAGACCCTACGGGTTCGGGAGACAGGCAGACATGACCGAGACACCTCTCTGGCCAATAACCATCAGCGGGGTCTGGATACCCATGGTGGCTCCCACTTGCTCCACGATGATCTCATCGGATGAACCACGATGTCAAGGATTCAATCAATCCCGTATACGATTCCATTTGTCTGTCGGTATAGAACTTGCCCGAGATTCGATCGTCGGTATACCTATACCTTGTTCAATCTCGTTACCGGTAAGTCTCTTTACTCGTTCCATAGCACGTCATCGTGTGACCAACTCCTTAGTCACATTGAGCTCATGATGATGTTCTACCGAGTGGGCCCAGAGATACCTCTCCGTCACACGGAGTGACAAATCCCGATCTCGATTCGTACCAACCCAACAGACACTTTCGGAGGTACCCGTAGTGCACCTTTATAGTCACCCAGTTACGTTGTGACGTTTGATACACCCAAAGCACTCCTACGGTATCCGGGAGTTGCACAATCTCACGGTCGAAGGAAAAGATACTTGACATTAGAAAAAGCTTTAGCATACGAACAATACGATCTAGTGCTAGGCTTAGGATTGGGTCTTGTCCATCACATCATTCTCCCAATGATGTGATCCCGTTATCAATGACATCCAATGTCCATGATCAAGAAACCATGATCATCTATTGACTAACGAGCTAGCCAACTAGAGGCTTGCTAGGAACACATTGTGATCTATTTATCCACACATGTATTATTATTTCCTGTTAATACAATTATAGCATGAACAATAGACGATTATCATGAACAAGGAAATATGATAATAACCATTTTATTATTGCCTCTAGGGCATATTTCCAACAGTGATAGCATCCACGGGGTAGCCCGTGAAGACAGGCTCCAGCTGCTGAGTCTGCTCGGTGGAAGCCACGCTTCTTCTCCGCTCAGATGGCGGGGTAGATTCAGGGCAAGCTTCGGCAGGTCATTTGCTGCGATCTGCTTCTCGTTCCTCTAGCCCTTGTACCCTTTCGTGCAGCGCCTCCAGTTGGCTATGCTCCACTTTCTTCCTCCTCTCCTGGGTTTTGTAACCCCCTGCGTCCGGAAACCCAGCGTTCCACGGAAGGGAGCCTGGCATGCCTCGTGTCCGTCTAGGGTGCTCAGGATTCACGAGGGCCATTGTGAGCTCGTCCTTCTCTCTGTCTGGAACGAACGTCCCTTCCTGTGTTGCGGCGATATAGTGCTGAAGCTTCCTAACGGGTATTCGCAGTTGCTCTTCCGTCCAAACGCACTTCCTTGATACAGGGTCCAAGGTTCCGCCAACCCCGAAGAACCAAATCCAGCAACGGTCTGGCCATCTCAATGTCTCTGGTTCGACCCCTTTAGCAATCAGGTCATTCTCAGCCTTGTCCCACAAAGGTCGGGCTTTGAGATAACCACCTGACCCCGTGCGATGGTGATGCTTCTTCTTCGCAGCATTTTTCTTGTTTGTCGCTGACATCTTCTTACTCTTTTCCGATGTCTTGTGGGCCACAAATGCGAGCCATTGATCTCTGATCTTCTCAAACCGGCCGGTGAGTTCTGGTGTCTCTTCTTTGTCGACAAACGTTTTCAGCTCATTCTTCCACCTCATGAATAGTTATGCCATCTTCTTAAGAGCATGAGACTTGATCAATTCCTCTTTAACTTGCTTCTCTGGATCCTCCTCTGGCGGTAGGTTGAAATTTGCCTTAACCGTTGTCCAAAGATCTTCTTTCTGCATATCGGAGACATAAGACGTCGGCACCTTAGGGTCTTCCTTCTTTGGCTTTAACCATTGTTGGATACTGATCGGGATCTTTTCCCTAACAGGAACCCCGCACTGAGCATGAAATGCATCCCTTGTCCGGATGGGTTCAATCGGCTTGCCATCGCGCGCGATTGCTGTGATCTCAAACCTTTCATCCGAACGCAACTTTTTCTTTGGGCCTCGTTTCTTTACCGAAGTTGAGCTCGATCCGGAGGGCTAGAGAAAAAAGAAGAAAGATGAGAGTTAATTAATATGTGTACATATGAAAACAGTGAATGCATCAATTAAATAGTCAGCACGGGCTTAACTCATATATATATACCTGGCCGTACTCGGTTCGGTCACCGGAGCCGTCATCACGGTCTCCTTCTTGTACCTCCATTGGGTCACCGGAGCCATCATGAACATAACCCTCTTCTTGTACCGGCATTAATGGGTCACCGGACCCATCATGAACATAGCCCTCTTCTTCACCCGGTCCTTCCTGACCATCGGTGTCGTAGAGAAACGACGCAACGACATCACTTCCTTGTGCGATTATCTCCCCTCCGCATCGCTTCTGTTGCTTCGTCTCGGGAGTGATCCATAGTTTCTGCAAATATTTACAACATGTCAGTTATTATTCAAACATGGTACAGATGGATATATATTAGTGGCAAACGTGGAACTAGTTAGCTAATCACAATAAGGAATCATGTTAGTGGCCTCGACGCTGCTTCTCTAGGGTTTGGGGTGGCCTTGACACGACGCTTCAAGGGTTTGGGGTGGCCTCGACGACAACACTCTTTTAACTTGGTAAATTTGGGTGGCCTCGAGAGAGTTTGTCGGGTAGGGGCGCGGCGGGAGGGGGTAGGAGACCAACATCATTTTTTCTTAAGGGTTTGGGTGTCCTCGAGAGTTTTGGTCGAGCTAGATGGCCGAGGGGGTGCTCCCGTGGGATAAGTTATCACGGTCGAGGGTGGGTATATATATCAACCGCCCCTCATGTCGAAGTTATCCGGGAGGGGGTTATATCGACAACGACGCGACATACATATACATGGGAAAATAATGTTATCGGGGAGGGGGTATATCGGTACCCCCCTCGTGTTGAAGTTCGATCGGGAGGGGGTATATCGACAACGACATACCCGATAAAAAATAAGAAGACAAAAGAAGAAATAAAAAGAGGAGAAGAAGAAAGGAATAGAAGAGAAGTAATCGAAGAAAAAAAAAGAAGAAAAAAAAGGAGAAGAAGAAAGGAATAAAGGAGAAAAAATAAAAAATAGAAATTTTCTAATATTTTTCTTCTTTCTCCTCTATTCCTTTCTTCTTCTCCTCTTCTTTTTCTTCTTTTTACCTCTTCTTATTTATTTCTCCTCTTCTTCCTCTCCTCTTCTTCTCCTTTCTTCCTCTTCTTATTTTCCTTTTTCTCCTCTCATTCTTTTTCTTTTTCTTCCTTTCCTAGCTAGATATTTAAATTTTTTCTAAAAATTAAACTAACCTAAAATATACTAAATCTAACTTTTGCATATATGAACATATATACACAAAGAATATACAAACATATATACATTTTTATAGAAAAACAAAAACATCATATTCTATTAAAAAATAATATACATATAATCTAAAAAACATCATATTCTATAAAAATCATCATATATATGAACAAAAACAATTATCACATATATTAAAAAAATAGGGGAGGGCGCCGCCGGACCAAGGTGAGGAGGGGCAGGGGCGCGGGGTCGGGGCAGGGCGGTGAGCGGCGACGGCGACGACGCAGGGCCTGGGCGGCGCGCGTCGGGGCAGGGCCGAGGCGGCGCGCGTCGGGGCAGGGCGGCGAGCGGCGCGACGGCGACGGGGCAGGGCGGCGAGCGACGACGGCGTCGGGCGAGGGCGCGGGTGACGCCGTCGGGGCAGGGCGGCGAGCGGCGACGGTGTCGGGCGAGGGCGCGGGCGACGGCGTCGGGGCAAGGCTCGACGGCGACGGCGACGAGGAGCAGCGTGGGGGCGTCGGGGCGGAGAAGAAGTGATTTTTGCAGAAACTGCTAAGTGTTTCTTATATACCCAAGGCACTGGTACCGGTTCGTGGCACCAACCGGTACCAATGCCCCCCTTTAGTCCTGGTTGGTGCCACCAACCGGGACCAAAGGTCACTGTTCAGCAGCCCAAAGGGCGGGAAACGGCGGTATTTGGTCCCGGTTGGTGGCACCAACCGGGACTAAAGGTCACTTTTCAGCAGCCCAAAGGGCGGGAAGCGGCGGTATTTGGTCCCGGTTGGTGGCACCAACCGGGACTAAAGGTCACTTTTCAGCAGCCCAAAGGGCGGGAAGCGGCGGCCTTTGATCCCGGTTGGTGCCACGAACCGGTACCAATGCACCCCCTTTAGTCTCGGTTGGTGCCACCAACCGGGACCAAAGGCCCCTGTGCTGCCCGTGTCGCGGCCAAATTTTAGTCCCACCTCGCCAGTTGAGAGGGGCGCGCAGTGGTTTATAAGCCCCACTGCCGCACCCCTCTCGAGCTCCTCTCCACTGCAGGCTACGGGCCTACTTGCTATTGCTTTGCCTGATGGGCCTTCTGGGCCTACTACGGGCCTGAATCCTGGCCCATGGATGGGTTTCTAATCGTATTCAGGCCGTGGTGGCCCAGTTGGTGGCAAATTTGTTATTTTTTCTCAGATTTTTTTTGTTTTCTTTTTTGCTTTATTTATTTTGTTTTGTTTCTACTTACAACAAAATACTTATTTATTTTATTTTATTTTGTTTATAATTACTTATTAATTTTATTTTATGATAATTCTTTTTGCTATTAAAGTTTCTAACAAAAAAGTTATTTATGAAAATTCTTTTTGCTTTTAATGATTTTGAACAGAAAATACTTTGATAATTTTAGTTGCATGAATTTTATATAATTTTAGTTTCAATAATACTAGAAGTTGTTTATAATGTTTTGAACACAAAATGATTTGATAGTTTTAGTTTCAAAAATTTTATTTATGTTATTAAAGTTTTTTTTGTTTCTACTTATCTATTTTATTAAAGTTTATATTATTTTGTTTCAACTTACTTATTTATTATATTTTATTTTGTTTCTGACTTTATTTGTTATTTTTTATGCATTTATTGATTATTTTGAGCTATAAGACCATGAAGTTGAAAAGAATTTGAAATATGCATGTGCAAGAAAGTAGAGAGGTTTACGGCAAAAAATGGATGCACTTCGTGTACAAAACAGACAATCTCCTTCGAAGTATGAGGGTTTCATACGGAAACTCGTCTGTTACAAAGGGATTTCAATTTTTTTGAACTTATGAACCCCCTTGTTTTTCTGTGTTCAAAATACACCATTTAAAGCCACGTCATCAATTTACAACCTTTCTGACTTCATTTGTTATTTTTCATGCATTTACTGATTATTTTCAGCTATAAGACCATGAAATTGAAAAGCATTTGAAATGAACTCTGAAAAGGTTCCAAGTTGGCATGGTATCATCATTTCACCCACATAGCATGTGCAAGAAAGTAGAGAGGTTTACGGCAAAAACTGGATGCACTTCGTGTACAAAACAGACAATCTCCTTCGAAGTATCACGGTTTCATACGGAAACTCGTCTGTTACAAAGGGATTTCAATTTTTTGAACTTATTTGAACCCCCTTGTTTTTCTGTATTCAAAATGCACCATTCAAAGCCACATCATCAATTTACAACCCTTTCTGACTTCATTTGTTATTTTTCATGCATTTACTGATTATTTTGAGCTATAAGACCATGAAATTGTAAAGCATTTGAAATGAACTCTGAAAAGGTTCCAAGTTGGCATGGTATCATCATTTCACCCACATAGCATGTGCAAGAAGTAGAGAGGCTTACGACAAAAACTGGATGCACT
This sequence comes from Hordeum vulgare subsp. vulgare, assembly GCF_904849725.1. NCBI lineage: Eukaryota > Viridiplantae > Streptophyta > Magnoliopsida > Poales > Poaceae > Hordeum > Hordeum vulgare. The sequence continues at coordinate 583,521,579 of NC_058520.1, read as the reverse complement.
TCGTGTACAAAACGGACAATCTCTTTCGAAGTATCAGGGTTTCATACGGAAACTCGTCTATTACAAAGGGATTTCAATTTTTTTGAACTTATTTGAACTACCTTGTTTTTCTGTGTTCAAAATGCACCATTCAAAGCTGTAAGACCATGAAGTTGAAAAGCATTTGAAATGAACTCTGGAACCAAAGTACATACATAGTTCTCCAGAGCATTAAAACCAAAGTACATACATAGTTCTCATTGAACAACATATAGCTCTCCAGAGCATCTAATTAAACCATACATTGAAATTATGTAAAACATTTCAATGCAAAAACAAATGCGATCATAACCGCAACCAAGGTAACAACTGATCCAACTGCATAATGATACCAAGCCTCGGTATGAATGGCATATTTTCTAATCTTTTTAATCTTCAACCGCATTGCATCCATCTTGATCTTGTGATCATCGACGACATCCGCAACATGCAACTCCAATATCATCTTCTCCTCCTCAATTTTTCTTATTTTTTCCTTCAAGTAATTGTTTGCTTCTTCTACTAAATTTAACCTCTCGACAATAGGGTCGGTTGGAATTTCCGGTTGAACAACCTCCTAGATAAATAAAATCTATGTCACATTGGTCGGCATAATTGTCATAAACAATAAATGAACCAAATAGTTATGAAAAGATAATATATACCACATCTGAATCATAGACAGGACGAGGGCCGACGGGGGCGGATACCAAAACCATCGCACTATATAATAACAAGGAATAACAAAAGTAAGTAAATTAGACAAGTATCTATCTGAAGTCAGAATTTTGTTCTTTCAGAAAGAAGATAAGAACAAGAGGCTCACCAGGTGGTGTCGGCGACGAGATCGGCGCGGACGATCGACGACGGTGAAGACGGGGCGGGGACGGGGCGTGACGGACCGCTAAATCTAGACAAATCTCGTTGAAAATGGAGCTCGGAAGTCAAGTTTCGAGAGGAGAAAGCTTAACTAGTGTGGCTCGGGCATTTCATCGAACACCTCATGTGCATAGGAGGTGAACTAGAGCACCCAAATGCCCTCCCCTCGCCGCCTTGACAAAAACAGAGCACTGTGGAGTGCTCTGCCGCGGCGGTGGGTATATGTAGGCAAGTTATTTGTCCCGGTTCGTGGCATGAACCAGGACTAAAGCCAACCCTTCTGTCCCGGTTCAAGCCACGAACCGAAACCAATGGTTGTGGGCCAGCAGCGAGGACCATTGGTCCCGGTTCGTGGCTCGAACCGGGACAAATGGTTCCACACGAACCGGGACCAATGCCCACGAGGCCCCGGCCGGCCTCCTGGGCTCACGAACCGGGTCTAATACCCCCCATTGGTCCCGGTTCTTGAAGAACCGGGACTAATGGGCTGGCCAGGGCCGAACGGTAGCCCTGTTTTCTACTAGTGATAGGATAAGGCAACTGATGAGATTTTGCCTTTTGACATGAATCACAAATAGTTTCGATACTACGCTCACCCACACAGGGCAACTTATTATTCCTAAGCACTTGTTGAACAATAACAAAAGAAGGATGTCCTAGACGTGCATGCCACCTTTCCGAAGAGAGTTTAATGACACCAAAGACTTGCTTATTGAAGCTTCTAAATTGGGGAATCAACAGATATATCAGATGCACACATCTACCTCGATAGAGAATTCTTCTCGTGATCTGGTCCTTGATAAAAAAAGAAATAGGGGTGAAATTCTAGAAACACATTATTGTCAATGGCAATACGGTGAACGGAAAGAAGATTTTTGGATTGTTGGGACAATGCAAGATATTTCTAAGTTGAATATGACGACATGGGTTCTTGACAATTGAATGACCCAGATGACATATCTCCATACCTTCACCGTTGGCATTGTGAACTTGATCTTAACCACGGTACATTTCTGCCATGGTGACCTTTTCAAGCTCATGGGTGATGTGATCGGAGGCACCAGAGTCCACATACCAGTTTGTGTCTACACCATAGGAGGTGTCCATCGCAGCTGCAACATTTTTTCTTTGGGAGTTGTTTTCGGCGTAATGCCAATCACAATCCTTAGCTATATGATTATTTTTCATGCAAATCTGTCATTTATTTTCATACTATTCATACCCTTGAAACATACCACCATTGCGTCCCCGATTGTTGGTGAAGAAGGGGCGCTGGTTGTTGTAGTTCTTGCTGCTGTTGTGGTATTGTTTTTTTCCGCCGCCGCCACCATAACTACCGTAGGAGCCGCCCCCACCACCATAGGGGCCGCCGCCACCATCGTTGTGGTCATTGCCGCCGCCACCGTATTGGCTACCGCCACCGCTGCCTTGGCTCCATTGTTGTAGTGGCCGGTGCCACCACCACCTCCGCATCCTCCTCCACGAGATCCGCGAGAGGATGATCTGCCTCCTCCACGACGACCCCGAGAGGCCGCCATAACAGAAGATTTGAAGGACTCCAAGCCAGATCCATGGAACACCTCCATGCGTTGGTAAAAGTTGGAACCATGCTGAATAGATCGTCGATGGAGAGAGGTTCGGTGCGAACGTCAAGAGCTGAGACAATGGGTTGATACTCCATGTCAAGCCCTCCAATGATGAAGGAGATGAGTTCATCATCTGAGATTGGTTTTCCAGCCACAACTAGCTCATCTGCCATGGTTCACATGTACGCAAAGTACGCGCCGACAGATTGAGAACCCTTTTGGGCATTGGTGAGGCTGGTGCGGAAGTTGTTGACACCTGATTTGGACTGAGAGGAAAACATAGCTATTACAGCTGCCCATAGAGCATGAGCTTTTTCATGAGATGCTACTTGGATGAGAACCTCTCGGGATAGATTCTTGAAGAGAAAGGCTAGAACCTGTTGATCTTCTCTATGCTAGACTGTGTATGCAGGGTTTGAGATGATTTGGTCTTTGCCGTCAGAGATTTTTGTGGTGATGGTTGTAGGTGGCTCAATGGTGAGTTTGTCTAGATATCCGAACATGCCCGCAGCTCTAATCTGCGATAGCACATGAGCTTTCCATAGCACAAAGTTTGTGTGGGTTATTTTCTCAAAGACTTGGAAAGTCATTCCAGAGGAAGAAGATGAGGAGGAATCCATTGCGGAAGGAAGGTGGGTACATGTTACACGTGATGAAGAAGAAGGGCTCTGGTTACCATGTAGAAATTGTGAAGTGTCTCAATCTCCCAAGGGGAGACCAGCGTGCCTTATCTTGATGAGAAGGTCGGTACAAGAGGCGTGCTAAGAACGTTAGATTAGATCGAGAGAGAGATACATTAGATAGGAGGTTACATGAGATAAGACACTAGTAGAAAAAGGGCCTTTTGTCCCGGTTCGTAAGGGCCTTCTGTCCCGGTTTCGAAACCGGGACTAAAAGGTCGTTACTAATGCCCTTGGCCTTTAGTCTCGGTTCTTACACGAACCGAGACAGATGGGCCTCCACGTGGCCGGTGCGGCGAGCCCGGGTAGGGGGGCCTTTAGTCCCGGTTGGTGACACCAACCGGGACCAAAAGGCATCCACGCGTCAACATTTCAGGTGATGGTTTTTTTTTTGAAAGGGGGGGGGTTAGGGGGTTTTGGGGGGTTAATTTAGGTGTTTCATATATTGTGTTAGCTAGCTAATGAATAGAGAGAAGTGTCCTCTCTTATCTCCGTGCTTGGTCGACGCTGCATACTATACGTATAGAGAGGACTAGACACGCTAGCTAGTAAGCAAATGAAGGAAACAGAAGATCGTCATGAACATATGCATACAAAGAGAAGTGATATCGACCACCTCTCCTTCTCTGAGAGATTGGTCGAACAACAAGTTCTCGTATATCTATCCGACGCTACTGGCTACATATATACAATATAATTATCTCTTACAATATAATCTCCTAATTAAAATTCAACTCATTAGGGTTCACATGGTATTCTCCATCTTTAGCGATCACGTGGTCAAGAAAGAATGCCGCCAATTCCTCTTGAATTCCTCGCATACGATGTGCTGGTAGGAGTTCATTCCGCATCCGATATATCTAATTTGAAGAAGGGGGTCAATACATATATATGAATAAATGAAACTGAACACAAATGATGTAATAAAATAAAATTTTGAATATTATTATTTACGCACGTCATATTGTTTGTCAGAGTAGCCCCGCACATAGGTCGTGTGGCGGATGGACTCGCAAATGTAGTATCCACAGTAATCATTCCCTGGTTCCTGCCACAACCACTTTACAAGAAATAGAGGTCAATCAAACTGATAGTTAGCAAACATGCTAAATGGTATTGATGAAACTGGCGCTTGAATCACTAGGAGATGCGTGGAACATGCTACTATAGTACTTACTTTCGGGTGTCTAAATTGCAGCTTCTTCGGCAGTCCCGGAGTTTATGCGGTGAATTTTTTCCAAACCCTGTCAGACAAAGAAAACAATTACTTGATATCAGGAAATGAACAAAGTTGCCGATATGGTGCGATAATGATCGATTTAACTTACTTCTCTAGAATTTCAGTCATGTCCGCATACTCGTTGGGATCTTTTCGTCTCGAGTCTAAGACGGTTACTAGTCCCTGCTCAAGCTTAATCTCTAGGAGAATATAGTGGAAGCTGCGCATGCATGCATAACTCATCAATTACATTACTATAACCTTGACTAATAAGGGAAACTGAATATGCACAAGATAGTAACACTTACTGGAATTCGTAAGGGAAGAGTATTATAGCTTTGTTTTGATCAATACAAATGATTGTAGTAGGTTGGCCTCGGTATCTTTGGCCTGAGATTTCATCATAAATGCATCTACGAGATTTGTGTTAATGAACCCAATATCACCGATTTGTCTTTTCTTCAATTCGACGATCTTCAATCTGCATATAATATAGTGAGGATAATTAAAAATACATGCAACGAAAGAGCTGACCTATATATAGAGACTTAATGACAGAAGTAGTACTACTTACAGGCAGTAGCAAGTGATCATTAATTTATCGAGGGCCTGCAGATTGAAAAACGGGAAGAACTCCTCAAATGGAACCATCAACAGTTCAAGTCCAACGAGGTCATGCTCCTTTCTAACTCCCAGTGTCAAAATATTACTCCCCCCAGACTCTTTGCAAGTTTTCATGTGCCAATCATCGAATCTTTGCATCATCGTTGTTAGAGATCTTTCATCTTTGACGAGAGGCTTCCCGCACATGTATTTGTGTTTGTCCACCTCCAATAAATCAAAATGTGCATCATCGGGCAGGTAATCTGCAGGATTGGTACCGGGCAACACGATCCCTAGATGATTAGCGACGATATCGCTAGACACCTTGAGCGGGGGGAACGATTGGTTCGCTTGTTCGCCGAGCTGGGCAACTTTTTTCCCAGCTCGTCGTTCTGCTAACCTTTGATCACTGATAGTACTTCCCGACCGCTGCGCTTCGATAAATGACTTTGTAATAATGCGCTCATAGTTGCCTTCCGTCGAAGACTTTGGTGGTTTCTTCAGGGCAGCCAGAGTGCGCTTTGCTTTTCCGGATCTATCTTCTCCTCCGTAGGTGGATGTTTTTTTGCTTTCACCCCTTCCAAGAAGTTCTTCACTTCGGCTTCCACGATCTTCGTGATTTCCTCCTGGCTCCTCTCGTATGGTAACTTATCTCGAGTCTTCAGAGAAGGACCGTATCTGTATTGCCTGCCTCTGGCTGTAGTGCTAGACACCGGAGCAGATGGTGCGGCTGTGGCTGTCTTTCCTTTCTTACGAGGCGAAGCAGAAGGACGACGCGCCAGAGGAGCCGGAGCAGCGGCGGGTCTCTTCCGCCCTTGTTGAAGAGGCGGAGAAGGAGGAGGCAGCTGGCTGCTCGGGCGTGCCGGCGCAGGCGGAGAAGGAGGCGAAGTGCCGCCACGCACCGGAGAAGGAGGCTGAGTGCCCTGATCACTCGTCGGAGGTGTTGGAAATATGCCCTAGAGGCAATAATAAAATGGTTATTATCATATTTCCTTGTTCATGATAATCGTCTATCGTTCATGCTATAATTGTATTAACAGGAAACAGTAATACATGTGTGAATGAATAGATCACAATGTGTCCCTAGCAAGCCTCTAGTTAGCTAGCTCGTTAGTCAATAGATGATCATGATTTCCTGATCATGGACATTGGATGTCATTGATAACGGGATCACATCATTGGGAGAATGATGTGGTGGACAAGACCCAATCCTAAGCCTAGCACTAGATCGTATTGTTCGTATGCTAATGCTTTTCTAATGTCAAGTATCTTTTCCTTCGACCGTGAGATTGTGCAACTCCCGGATACCGTAGGAATGCTTTGGGTGTATCAAACGTCACAACGTAACTGGGTAACTATAAAGGTGCACTACGGGTACCTCCGAAAGTGTCTGTTGGGTTGGCACGAATCGAGATCGGGATTTGTCACTCCGTGTGACGGAGAGGTATCTCTGGGCCCACTCGGTAGAACATCATCATGAGCTCAATGTGACTAAGGAGTTAGTCACACGATGACGTGCTACGGAACGAGTAAAGAGACTTACCAGTAACGAGATTGAACAAGGTATAGGTATACCGACGATCGAATCTCGGGCAAGTTCTATACCGACAGACAAAGGGAATCGTATACGGGATTGATTGAATCCTTGACATCGTGGTTCATCCGATGAGATCATCGTGGAGCTAGTGGGAGCCACCATGGGTATCCAGACCCCGCTGATGGTTATTGGCCAGAGAGGTGTCTCGGTCATGTCTGCCTGTCTCCCGAACCCGTAGGGTCTACACACTTAAGGTTCGATGACGCTAGGGTTATAGGGAATTGTTATACGAGATTACCGAAAGTTGTTCGGAGTCTCGGATGAGATCCAGGACGTCACGAGGAGCTCCGGAATGGTCCGGAGGTAAAGATTGATATATAGGACGGATGGTTTCGGAGACCGGAAGTGTTTCGGGCATCACCGGTAACGTCCCGGGACCACCGGGACCACCGGAGGTGGTCCCGGGGGACCACCGAAGGGGGGCTGCGACCCCAAGAGGTAAGATGGGCTAAGTGGGGGTGGGAACCAGCCCCTAGTTGGGCTGGTGCGCCTCCCCACTCAGCCCATGGCGCAGGGGAAAGAAAAAGAGGGGGGAACCCTAACTCAGGTGGGCCTTAGGCCCACCAGAGGGGTGCGCCACCCCCTCCTCCCATCTGGCCGCCACAAATCCCATCTGGGAGGGCTGCCGCACCCCCTAGGGTGGGAACCCTAGGGGTGGCACCCCCTCTCCCCTTCCCCTATATATAGATGAGGTCCGGGGCTGTTTGAGATACGGTTTAATCTCTCTCTCTCGCAGCCCTGCCCTCTCCCTCCTCCTCTCTGCCGGTGCTTGGCGAAGCCTTGCCGGGAGACCTCGTCTCTCCACCAACACCACGCCGTCGTGTTGCTGGTCTTCTTCCCCAACCTCTCCCTCCTCCTTGCTGGATCAAGGTGCGGGAGACGTCACCGGGCTGCACGTGTGTTGAACGTGGAGGTGCCGTTGTTCGGCACTAGATCGGAATCGCCGCGAGTACGACTCCATCAACCGCGTTCTAGTAAACGCTTCCGCTTAGCGATCTTCAAAGGTACGAAGATGCTCTTACCCCTCTCTCGTTGCTGGTCTCTCCATAGGAAGATCTGAACATGCGTAGGAAAAATTTTGAATTTATGCTACGTTACCCAACAGTCGTATCAGAGCCAGGTTTTCTATGCGTAGATTCTATGCACGAGTAGAACACAAAAGTTGTGGGCGATGGTTTGTCAATTTGCTTGCCGTTACTAGTCTTATTATTTTTCGGCAGTATTGTGGGATGAAGCGGCCCGGACCGACCTTACACGTACGCTTACGTGAGACTGGTTCCACCGACAAACATGCACATCGTGCATAAAGGTGGCTAGCGGGTGTCTGTCTCTCCTACTCTAATCGGATTGGATTTGATGAAAAGGGTCCTTATGAAGGGTAAATAGCTTTGGCATATCATCGTTGTGGCTGTCACGTAGGTAAGAAGGCGTTCTTGCTAGAAACCCAAATCAGCCACGTAAAACTTGCAACAACAATTAGAGGACGTCTAACTTGTTTTTGCAGGGTTTGACATGTGATGTGATATGGCCAAAGTTGTGATGTTGCATGTATGATGTATGATATGATCATGTTATTGTAATAGGTTTCACGACTTGCATGTCGATGAGTATGACAACCGGCAGGAGCCATAGGAGTTGTCTTAATTTATTGTATGAGATGCAACGCCATGTGCTTGCTACTTTTACTTCATTGCTAACTGTTAGCCATAGTAGTAGTGATAGTAGTAGTTGGCGTGACGACTTCACGAAGACACGATGATGGAGATCATGATGATGGAGATCATGGTGTCACGCCGGTGACGATGATGATCATGCGATGCCTGAAGATGGAGATCGAATGAGCAAAGATGATAATGGCCATATCATGTCACTATATGATTGCATTGTGATGTTTATCATGCTTTACATCTTATTGCTTAAAACGACGGTAGCATAATAAGATGATCCCTCCTAAAATTTCGAGAATGTATTCCCCTAGTTGTGCACCGTTGCGAAGGTTCGTTGTCTCGAAGCACCACGTGATGATCGGGTGTGATAGATTCTAACGTTCGCATACAACGGGTGTAAGCCAGATTTACACACGCAAAACACTTAGGTTGACTCGACGAGCTTAGCATGTACAGACATGACCTCGAATACAAGAGACCGAAAGGTCGAACATGAGTCGTATGGTTGAATACGATCAGCATGAAGTTGCTCACCATGGTGACTAGTCCGTCTCACGTGATGATCGGACACGGGTTAGTCAACATGGATCATGTATCACTTAGATGACTAGAGGGATGTCAATTTAAGTGCGAGTTCATACTTAATTTGATTAAATGAACTTAATTGTCATGAACTTAGTCTAAAAGTTGTCTTTATAAATATTGTAGATGTCCAACGTCAACCTCAACTTCAACGCATTCCTAGAGAAAAACAAGCTGAAAGATGATGGTAGCAACTATGCGGACTGGGTTCGCAACCTGAAGCTCATCCTTGAAGCAGCTAAAAAGGCTTATGTCCTTAATGCGCCGCTAGGTGACCCTCCCGCTCCCGCAGCAGCGCAGGACGTTCTAAACGTCTGGCAAGCGCGAAGTGATGACTACTCTCTGGTCAGGTGTGGCATGTTATACAGTTTAGAAACGGGGCTCCAAAGACGTTTTGAGCAACACGGGGCATATGAGATGTTCCAAGAGCTGAAGCTAGTATTTCAAGCTCATGCCCGTGTTGAGAGATATGAAGTCTCCGACAAGTTCTTCAGCTGTAAGATGGAGGAGAACAGTTCTGTCAGTGAGCACATACTCAAAATGTCTGGGTTACACGGTCGTCTGACTTCACTTGGAGTCGAACTTCCGGATGATGCCATCATTGACAGAATCCTCCAGTCTCTCCCACCAAGCTACAAAGGCTTTGTGCTTAACTACAACATGCAAGGGATGGAGAAAACCATTCCCGAGTTGTACTCGATGCTCAAGTCTGCAGAAGTAGAAATCAAGAAGGAGCATCAAGTGTTGATGGTCAACAAGACCACTAGTTTCAAGAAAGGCAGGGGTAAGAAGAACTTCAAGAAAGACGGCAAAGCTGTTGCCGCGCCCGGTAAACCAGATGTCGGGAAGAAGAAAAAGAACGGACCCAAGCCTGAGACTGAGTGCTTCTACTGCAAGGGAAAGGGTCACTGGAAGCGGAACTGCCCCAAATACTTAGCGGACAAGAAGGCCGGCAACGTTAAAGGTATATGTGATATACATGTTATTGATGTGTACCTTACCAGCGCTTGTAGTAGCTCTTGGGTATTTGATACCGGTGCTGTTGCTCACATTTGCAACTCAAAGCAGGAACTGCGGAATAAGCGGAGACTGGCCAAGGACGAGGTGACGATGCGCGTCGGGAATGGTTCAAAGGTCGATGTGATCGCCGTCGGCACGCTACCTCTACATCTACCGCCGGGATTAGTTGTAAACCTTAATAATTGTTATTTAGTCCCAGCTTTAAGCATGAACATTGTATCAGGGTCTTGCTTAATGCGAGACGGCTACTCATTTAAGTCAGAGAATAATGGTTGTTCTATTTATATGAGTGATATGTTTTATGGTCATGCTCCGCTGGTGAATGGTTTATTCTTGATGAATCTCGATCGTGATGTTACACATATTCATAGTGTCAGTACCAAAAGATGCAAAGTTGATAATGATAGTCCCACATACTTGTGGCACTGCCGCCTTGGTCATATCGGCGTTAAGCGCATGAAGAAGCTCCATACTGATGGACTGCTAGAGTCACTTGACTTTGAATCATTTGACACATGCGAACCGTGCCTCATGGGCAAGATGACTAAGACTCCATTCTCAGGAATAATGGAGAGAGCCTCCGACTTATTGGAAATAATACATACTGATGTGTGTGGTCCAATGAACGTTGAAGCTCGCGGTGGTTATCGTTATGTTCTCACTCTCACCGATGATTTGAGTAGGTATGGGTATATCTACTTGATGAAGCACAAATCTGAGACGTTTGAAAAGTTCAAGGAATTTCAGAGTGAGGTTGAGAATCAACGTGACAGAAAAATTAAATGTCTATGATCTGATCGTGGAGGAGAATATTTGAGTCACGAGTTTGGCACACACCTAAGGAAGTGTGGAATCGTTTCACAACTGACACCGCCTGGCACACCGCAGCGCAACGGAGTGTCTGAACGTCGTAATCGCACTTTATTAGATATGGTACGATCTATGGTGTCTCTCACCGACTTACCGCTATAATTTTGGGGATACGCATTAGAAACTGCTGCATTCACTTTAAATAGGGCACCGTCTAAATCCGTTGAGACGACACCGTATGAACTATGGTTTGGCAAGAAACCTAAGTTGTCGTTTCTTAAAGTTTGGGGCTGTGATGCTTATGTGAAGAAACTTCAACCAGAAAAGCTCGAACCCAAAGCGGAGAAATGTGTATTCATAGGATACCCTAAGGAAACTATTGGGTATACTTTCTATCTCATATCCGAAGGTAAAACCTTTGTTGCCAAGAACGGATCCTTTCTAGAGAAAGAGTTTCTCTCGAAATAAGTAAGTGGGAGGAAGGTAGAACTTGATGAGGTAATTACACCCCCTCTCGAACAGGAAAGTAGCGCAACGCAAGAAGTTGTTCCTGTGATGCCTACACCAATTGAAGAGGAAGTTAATGATGATGATCATGAAGCTTCGGATCAAGTTACTACTGAACCACGAAGGTCCACAAGGGTACGCTCCGCACCAGAATGGTACGGCAACCCTGTGATGGAAATCATGTTGTTAGACAACGGTGAACCTTCGAACTATGAAGAAGCGATGGCGGGCCCGGATTCCAACAAATGGCTTGAGGCCATGAAATCCGAGATAGGATCCATGTATGAGAACAAAGTATGGACTTTGGTGGACTTGCCCGATGACCGGCGAGCCATAGAAAATAAATGGATCTTCAAGAAGAAGACTGATGCAAACGGTAATGTAACCGTTTACAAAGCTCGACTTGTCGCAAAGGGTTTTCGACAAATTCAAGGAGTTGACTACGAAGAGACTTTCTCTCCCGTAGCGAAGCTGAAATCAGTCCGAATCATGTTAGCAATTGCCGCCTTTTATGATTATGAAATTTGGCAAATGGACGTCAAAACAGCATTCCTTAACGGGAATCTTAAGGAAGAGTTGTATATGATGCAACCAGAAGGTTTTGTCGATCCTAAAGGTGCTAACAAAGTATGCAAGCTCCAGCGCTCCATCTATGGGCTAGTGCAAGCATCTCGGAGTTGGAACATTCGCTTTAATGAGGTGATTAAAGCGTTTGGGTTCATACAGGTTTACGGAGAAGCCTGTCTGTACAAGAAAGTGAGTGGGAGCTCTGTAGCTTTCCTCGTACTATATGTGGATGACATATTGTTGATGGGGAATGATATAGAGATGTTGGAGAGCATAAAGGCCTATTTGAACAAGAGTTTTTCAATGAAGGACCTTGGAGAAGCTGCATACATATTAGGCATCAAGATCTATAGAGATAGATCGAGACGCCTCATAGGTCTTTCGCAAAGTACATACCTTGACAAGATACTGAAGAAGTTCAATATGGAAAACTCAAAGAAAGGGTTCTTGCCAGTTTTGCAAGGTATGAGATTGAGTAAGACTCAGTCGCCGACCACGGCAGCAGATAGAGAGAAGATGAGTTATGTCCCCTACGCTTCAGCCGTGGGCTCTCTAATGTATGCCATGCTGTGTACCAGACCTGATATAAACCTTGCGATAAGCTTGGTAGGGAGGTACCAAAGTAATCCCGGTGCGGAACACTGGACAGCGGTCAAGAATATCCTTAAGTACCTGAAAAGGACTAAGGAAATGTTTCTCGTTTATGGAGGTGACGAAGAGCTCGTCGTAAAGGGTTACGTCGATGCTAGCTTCGACACAGATCCGGATGACTCTAAGTCACAAACCGGATACGTATATGTGTTGAATGGTGGGGCAGTGAGCTGGTGCAGTAGCAAGCAAGAAGTCGTGGCAGCATCTACATGTGAAGCGGAGTACATAGCTGCTTCAGAAGCGGCTCATGAAGGAATTTGGATGAAGGAGCTCATCACCGACCTTGGAGTGGTTCCAAGCGCGTCGGGTCCTATGACACTCTTCTGTGATAACACTGGAGCCATTGCCATAGCCAAAGAGCCCAGGTTTCACCGGAAGACGAAGCACATCAAGCGCCGCTACAACTCCATCCAGGACCATGTCCAAACTGGAGTGATAGATATTTGTAAAGTACACACGGATCTGAATATTGCAGACCCGTTGACTAAACCTCTTCCACGAGAAAAACATGATCAGCACCATAATGCTATGGGTGTTCGATACATCACAATGTAACTAGATTATTGTCTCTAGTGCAAGTGGGAGACTGTTGGAAATATGCCCTAGAGGCAATAATAAAATGGTTATTATCATATTTCCTTGTTCATGATAATCGTCTATCGTTCATGCTATAATTGTATTAACAGGAAACAGTAATACATGTGTGAATGAATAGATCACAATGTGTCCCTAGCAAGCCTCTAGTTAGCTAGCTCGTTAGTCAATAGATGATCATGATTTCCTGATCATGGACATTGGATGTCATTGATAACGGGACCACATCATTGGGAGAATGATGTGGTGGACAAGACCCAATCCTAAGCCTAGCACTAGATCGTATTGTTCGTATGCTAATGCTTTTCTAATGTCAAGTATCTTTTCCTTCGACCGTGAGATTGTGTAACTCCCGGATACCGTAGGAGTGCTTTGGGTGTATCAAACGTCACAACGTAACTGGGTGACTATAAAGGTGCACTACGGGTACCTCCGAAAGTGTCTGTTGGGTTGGCACGAATCGAGATCGGGATTTGTCACTCCGTGTGACGGAGAGGTATCTCTGGGCCCACTCGGTAGAACATCATCATGAGCTCAATGTGACTAAGGAGTTAGTCACACGATGACGTGCTACGGAACGAGTAAAGAGACTTACCAGTAACGAGATTGAACAAGGTATAGGTATACCGACGATCGAATCTCGGGCAAGTTCAATACCGACAGACAAAGGGAATCGTATACGGGATTGATTGAATCCTTGACATCGTGGTTCATCCGATGAGATCATCGTGGAGCTAGTGGGAGCCACCATGGGTATCCAGACCCCGCTGATGGTTATTGGCCAGAGAGGTGTCTCGGTCATGTCTGCCTGTCTCCCGAACCCGTAGGGTCTACACACTTAAGGTTCGATGACGCTAGGGTTATAGGGAATTGTTATACGAGATTACTGAAAGTTGTTGGGAGTCCCGGATGAGAACCAGGACGTCACGAGGAGCTCCGGAATGGTCCGGAGGTAAAGATTGATATATAGGACGGATGGTTTCGGAGACCGGAAGTGTTTCGGGCATCACCGGTAACGTACCGGGACCACCGGAGGTGGTCCCGGGGGACCACCGAAGGGGGGCTGCGACCCCAAGAGGTAAGATGGGCTAAGTGGGGGTGGGAACCAGCCCCTAGTTGGGCTGGTGCGCCTCCCCACTCAGCCCATGGCGCAGGGGAAAGAAAAAGAGGGGGGGAACCCTAACTCAGGTGGGCCTTAGGCCCACCAGAGGGGTGCGCCACCCCCTCCTCCCATCTGGCCGCCACAAACCCCATCTGGGAGGGCTGCCGCACCCCCTAGGGTAGGAACCCTAGGGGTGGCACCCCCTCTCCCCTTCCCCTATATATAGATGAGGTCCGGGGCTGTTTGAGATACGGTTTAATCTCTCTCTCTCGCAGCCCTGCCCTCTCCCTCCTCCTCTCTGCCGGTGCTTGGCGAAGCCTTGCCGGGAGACCTCGTCTCTCCACCAACACCACGCCGTCGTGTTGCTGGTCTTCTTCCCCAACCTCTCCCTCCTCCTTGCTGGATCAAGGTGCGGGAGACGTCACCGGGCTGCACGTGTGTTGAACGCGGAGGTGCCGTTGTTCGGCACTAGATCGGAATCGCCGCGAGTACGACTCCATCAACCGCGTTCTAGTAAACGTTTCGCTTAGCGATCTTCAAAGGTACGAAGATGCTCTTACCCCTCTCTCGTTGCTGGTCTCTCCATAGGAAGATCTGAACATGCGTAGGAAATTTTTTGAATTTATGCTACATTACCCAACAGGAGGAGGCGGAGTGCCTTGACTCGCCGGAGGAGGAGGAGGCGGAGGTGTCCAGTTCGGAAGGTTGATGACCTCCTTCCGCCATAGGCACGTAGTCTTCAGAGAAGAACCCAGCCGAATGTCCCCTTCACCCGTAGGGTGGTCAAGCTCAAGGTCCTCAAATCCGTTCGTTATTTCATCCACCATCACCCGAGCATATCCTTCTGGAATCGGCTGGCCGTGGTAGGTTGAATCAAGTTCATTAGGGAAAATAGAGCCAACAACCGCCTTGACTTTAAATGTCATCCATCGCGTCATAAGGTGGCAATGTTGAGACTCTGTGATAGCATCCACGGGGTAGCCCGTGGAGACAGGCTCCAGCTGCTGAGTCTGCTCGGTGGAAGCCACACTGCTTCTCCGCTGAGATGGCGGGGTAGCTTCAGAGCAAGCTTCGGCAGGTCATTTGCTGCGATCTGCTTCTCGTTCCTCTAGCCCTTGTACCCTTTCGTGCAGCGCCTGCAATTGGCTATGCTCCACTTTCTTCCTCCTCTCCTCGGTTTTGTAACCCCCTGCGTCCAGAAACCCAGCGTTCCATGGAAGGGAGCCTGGCGTGCCTCATGTCCGTCCAGGGTGCTCAGGATTCCCGAGGGCCATTGTGAGCTCGTCCTTCTCTTTGTCTGGAACGAAAGTCCCTTCCTGTGCTACGGCGATAAAGTGCCGAAGCTTCGTGACGGGTATTCACAGTTGCTCTTCCGTCCAAACGCACTTCCCTGATACAGGGTCCAAGGTTTCGCCAACCCTGAAGAACCAAGTCCGGCAATGGTCTGGCCATCTCAATGTCTCTGGTTCGACCCCTTTAGCAATGAGGTCATTCTCAGCCTTCTCCCACAAAGGTCGGGCTTTGAGGTAACCACCTGACCCCGTGCGATGGTGATGCTTCTTCTTCGCAGCATTTTTCTTGTTTGTCACTCACATCTTCTTACTCTTTTCCGATGTCTTGTGGGCCACAAATACGGGCCATTGATCTCTGATCTTCTCAAACCGGCCGGTGAATTTTGGTGTCTCTTCTTTGTCGACAAACGTTTTCAGCTCATTCTTCCACCTCCTGAATAGTTCTGCCATCTTCTTAAGAGCATGAGACTTGATCAATTCCTCTTTAACTCGCTTCTCTGGATCCTCCTCTGGCGGTAGGGTGAAATTTGCCTTAAGCGTTGTCCAAAGATCTTCTTTCTGCATATCGGAGACATAAGACGTCGGCACCTCAGGGTCTTCCTTCTTTGGCTTTAACCATTTCTGGATACTGATCGGGATCTTGTCCCTAACAAGAACCCAGCACTGAGCACGAAATGCAACCCTTGTACGGATGGGTTCAATCGGCTTGCCATCGCGTGCGATTGCTGTGATCTCAAACCTTTCATCTGAGCGCAACTTTTTCTTCGGGCCTCGTTTCTTTACCGAAGTTGAGCTCGATCTGGAGGGCTAGAGAAAAAAGAAGAAAGACGAGAGTTAATTAATATGTGTACATATGAAAACAATGAATGCATCAATTAACTAGTCAGCACGGGCTTAACTAATATATATATACCTGGCCGGACTCGGTCCGGTCACCGGAGCCGTCATCACGGTCTCCTTCTTGTACCTCCATTGGATCACCGGAGCCATCATGAACATACCCCTCTTCTTGTACCGGCATTAATGGGTCACCGGAGCCATCATGAACATAGCCCTCTTCTTCACCCGGTCCTTCCTGACCATCGGTGTCGTAGAGAAACGACGCAATGACATCACTTCCTTGTGCGATTATCTCCCCCAACATCACTTCTGTTGCTTCGTATCGGGAGTGATCCATAGTTTCTACAAATATTTACAACATGTCAATTATTATTCAAACATGGTACAGATGGATATATATTAGTGGCAAACGTAGAACTAGCTAGCTAATCACAATAAGGAATCATGTTAGTGGCCTCGACGCTGCTTCTCTAGGGTTTGGGGTGGCCTAGACAACACTTCAAGGGTTTGGGGTGGCCTCGAAACAACGCTTCAAGGGTTTGGAGTGGCCTCGACGACAACGCTCTTTTAACTTGGTAAATTTGGGTGGCCTCGGGAGAGTTTGTCGGGTAGGGGCGCGGCGGGAGGGGGTAGGAGACCAACATCGTTTTTTCTCTAGGGTTTGGGTGTCCTCGAGAGTTTTGGTCGAGCGAGAGGGCCGAGGGGGGTTCTCCCGTGGTATAAGTTATCACGGTCGAGAGTGGGTATGTATATCGACCGCCCCTCATGTCCAAGTTATCCGGGAGGGGGTTATATCGACAACGACGCGACATACATATACATGGGAAAATAATGTTGTCGGGGAGGGGGTATATCGGTACCCCCCCCCCTCGTGTTGAAGTTCGATCGGGAGGGGTATATCGACAACGACATACCCGATAAAAAATAAGAAGACAAAAGAAGAAATAAAAAGAGGAAATGAACAAAGTTGCCGATATGGTGCGATAATGATCGATTTAACTTACTTCTCTAGAATTTTAGTCATGTCCGCATACTCGTTGGGATCTTTTCGTCTCGAGTCTAAGACGGTTACTAGTCCGTGCTCAAGCTTAATCTCTAGGAGAATATAGTGGAAGCTGCACACGCATGCATAACTCATCAATTACATTACTATAACCTTGACTAATAAGGGAAACCGAATATGCACAAGACAGTAACACTCACTGGAATTCTTAAGGGAAGAGTATTATAGCTTTGTTTTGATTCAATACAAACGATTGTAGCAGGTTGGCCTCGGTATCTTTGGCCTGAGATTTAATCATAAATGCATCTACGAGATTTGTGTTAATGAACCCAATATCACCGATTTGTCTTTTCTTCAATTCGACGATCTTCAATCTGCATATAATATAGTGAGGATAATTAAAAATACATGCTATGAAAGAGCTGACCTATATATAGAGACTTAATGACAGAAGTAGTTGAAAGGACGTGGATGTCGCCTAGAGGGGGGGTGAATAGGCGCTTTAAAATAATTAAGGTTTAGGCTTGAACAAATGCGGAATAAAACTAACATTTAATATGTCAAGCACAAAACCTCAAACAACTAGGCTCACCTATGTGCACCAACAACTTATGCTAAGCAAGATAAACAACTAAGTGATAACAAGATATATGACAAGAGACAATATGGCTATCACAAAGTAAAGTGCATAAGTAAAGGGTTCGGGTAAGAGATAACCGAGGCACGCGGAGACGATGATGTATCCCGAAGTTCACACCCTTGCGGATGCTAATCTCCGTTGGAGCGGTGTGGAAGCACAATGCTCCCCAAGATGCCACTAAGGCCACCGTAATCTCCTCACGCCCTCGCACAATGCAAGATGTCGTGATTCCACTAAGGGACCCTTGAGGGCGGTCACCGAACCCGTACAAATGGCAACCCTTGGGGGCGGTCACCGAACCCGTACACGTAGCAACCCTTGGGGCGGTTACCGATACCCGTACAAATTGCTCGGAGCAATCTCCACAACCTAATTGGAGACCCCCCACGCTTTGCAGGAGCTTTACACCACAATGCTTGAGCTCCAAGACACCACCAAGCTTCTAGGACGCCAAGGCATCCTCGAAGAACAATATCTAGGATACTAAGTACCAAAGGTAATAAGCTTCTCAAACTTCACTTCCACGTATGACCGTGGAGAACTCAAACCGATGCAACCAATGCAATGTTAAGAACACACGAAGCGGTCAAGTCCCTCACATTCAAATCCCTCCACAACAACGAAAGCTATGGAGAAATATGAGAGGAAGAACAAGGAGCTCACAAAGAACTCCAAGATCTAGATCCAAGGGGTTCCCCTCACATAGAGGAGAAAGTGATTGGTGGAGATGTGGATCTAGATCTCCTCTCTCTTTTCCCTCAAGAACAAGCAAGAATCATTGGAGGGATTGAGAGTAAGCAAGCTCTAAGAATGTCAACAATGGAGGTAGAACAAGAGCTCAACAGATGGATAAGACCAAGGGGAAAGAAGACCCCCTTTATATAGTGGGGGAAGGAATCAGACCGTTACCCCCACTTACAGCCCGAGCCCAGCGGTACTACCGCTGGCTCCAGCGGTACTACCGCTGACCCTCCGGCGGTACTACCACTGACCATCCAGTGGTACAATCGATGGCTGCAGCGGTACTACCGCTGAGCCCATGGTAGCGCAAAGATACTACCGGGCCAACCACCGCCAAGAAAGTCTTCGCAAAAAGTCCGACGCAGTACAACCGCAAAGATGACGGTACTAAAGTGCTGGAGCGGTACTACCGCTGACCAGAGGCGGTACTACCATTGGGCCAGCGGTACTACCGCCAGCTCTAACGGTACTACCGCTAGGGCCATCTAGCTCTAGCGGTACTACCGCTAGGTCCAGCGGTACTACCGCTCGCCACTGAAACAACCATAACTTTCGCATAGAGCTCCGAATCGAGAAAACACAAGCTTGTTGGATTCAGGACGACAAGAGCAATCCAAACAGTTGTGGTGCCGCCTAGTGCGCGTCATGAGGTAGAAGAAAGAGGAAGATGAAAAAATGGTCTGTACATGAAAAACAAGAAGTGTGAGGCCTCGACTATGCAAGATCCCACTTGATCGTAAGACCCATATGCTTCTGACACAAGTTTCGACCGCTGCACCGGGTGAAAATGCTTCCCATAAGTTTCTCATATACAAGGACAGAGCCAGCATTCATGCATAGAGGGCAAGTTTGTTAATGAAGAAGACAAAGTTCGTATGAAAATAATTTTTTTAACTGCAACAACTATAATCTTTCCCTAATAATAAAATCACTGAGTGCTTCCGTCGTCCGTCGTGATCATTTTGTGGAAAACCCCTTAGAGTTTTCCAAAATCAACCCGCAATCCGGATTTAAGTTAGAAACGAATCGTTATTTGTATTTTTACAGGAACCCCCCTATGATTTCCTGAAATCAACCTGTTGTACATAATTAAGTGAGAGAACGAATCATTTTTTGGAATTTTTATAGAATACATACTTGAGTAAAAAACCAATCGTTTTCCGTGTGTTTTCAATTAATTAATTAATCTGTAGTTCAATTATAAGTGCAAAATACTTTAAAAAATCATATCTTTTAAACGATAACTTCAATTTTACATTATTATACATGAAATTTTATTAGAAAAATATGTAGAATCTGAATATAATGTTAGTCTATCTATTTAATTCTTAAAATTTTTGTTTATAATGTAATTTTAATCAATAATGATGCGCACAATCTAAATATAATGTTATTTATCTATTTAACAAATTTAAAATTATATTTATGCTGTAATTTTAATCAATAGCGTACAATCAATTTTTTCATAACGAGACCGATCCATGTTGTTAATTAATCCACAGTCCAATTATAATTAAAAAATACTTTAAAAATTTATATCTTTTAAACAGTAATTCTAATTTTAAATTATTACATATGAACTTTCATTCAAAAAATGTGTTGAATCAAAATATAATGTATTTTACCTATTTAATTTTTTAAATTTCTATTTACAATGTAATTTGAATCTATAGTGATGCGTACAATCTAAATATGCTGTTATTTTACTTATTTAATAATTTTTAATTTTTATATATGCAGTAAGTTTAAATAAAGGTCTCAAGTCATGATTATTAGGTTAAGACGTGTTGTATGATTTGCTGCCGTTGCAACGTACGGGCTCTTTTGCTAGTCTTTACCTACTAATAAAGCAAATAATGCTTCTGTCGTACGTCATAAACATTACCCCTAAAGTTGCTTAAAATTACTCATTATGCCACCCATAAGTCAAAAGAAAACGGTTCGTTTTTTATCACAATTCGCCCCCCAATGTATTGGTTTATAAGATGTTGAACCGCAGTTTGGCAACTAAGTTGTCCTAGCATACTGGCTAGAGCGCGCCCCTTTTTCCTGAGACACTCGGGTTCGAATACTGTCTTAGTATATTTTTTCCTTTTTTTACCTTTTTCTTCTTTTCTTCTATCAGGCTGATTCAAATCAAGCAATTTTTGTTTATTTTTTCCTTTTTTTTCTTCTATCAGGCTGATCAAATCAAAGCGATTTTTGTTTTATTGTTTTCCCTTTTTTGTTTATCTTTTCTTCTTTTCTTTCTATCAGGCTGATTCAAATCAAGCGATAGAAATTGGGAGGAGAAGATAAAATGGACTATTTATGAAAGATGTCAACTATCTATGATAGGTTGTCAGATTATATACCACTAACTAGACCGCGAACAAAAAAAAATTGCCCCAATGCCTCTGGATTAGTTCATCTTGATTTCTTTCACTCACGGACGAGAGTATGCATGCGAGCACAGCGGCGCCCGGCGTACACAACATCGGTCAGATATGCGTACGGAGTGGTTGCTGGATTTTGAATCTATTTTATGCTCCCATGCGGCATTTGGCCAGTGAAAATCTTGAATTGCACTTTTGCAGGGTAAGTTCATCTTTATTTGTGTGGTAACTAAAAATTCTCAGATTATAGATCATTTTTTATAAATTAAGAGTGTGTGGCATTTTTTTTCCGTTGCAAGCCCTTTTGCTAGTCATAATAAAAGAATCAATTTGTTAGGGGTATAGCCTTCCGTCCCCCCCCCCCCTCTAAATTCGTCCTTGCTTATATATGTATCAACATTTGCGTTTTAGAAAAAAACTTTTGTCTCTACTAGCAAAAGGGCCCGTGCGTTGCAATGGGAGAAAAAAAACACCATCTTCAATAACGATGACCACATTATGTTCATATCTCATCGCATGATTTCAAAAATTTGTTCACAAATGCAAGAAAATATTTCTTTTTTTAATTTTATTCACAAGTCACAAGTTGAAACAATGTTCATATTTTTTAAAAAATATCATGGTTGTCAAAAAATTGATAAATCAAAGAATTATTCTGAATTTTAAGAAACATTTTTTAAATATACTATAATATTTCGATCCACCCTGATAATCAATTCTTCAAAATTCACTCAGGTATGTAATCTGAAAGTTTCAGAAGCATTACTATTAAACTGCATACATTCGATCATTGTGAACATTTTTACAAATTTTTGATTATTTATAAAATGGAGAACACTTTTTACTATTTATAAACATTTTTTAAAATTCCAAACAGTATTTTTTATTACAAACTGTTTTCAAGTATTTTCTTGTGAATTGGGGAATAATTCATTTTTTGAATTATCAAACATTTTTTGAATTGCATTAAAGAAATTACTCAAAATGATGGACTTTTTTTTATTCCGAATGTTTTCGCCAAAATTATGATTTTTTTAATATGCAAACATTTTTCCAAAAATCGCGAACAATTTTTGAATTCGCAAACATTTATGTAAATATATTTTTTTTGAATTTCGAAAGTTTTCTTTTACTGATTTGAATTAGAAAAAATAAAAAGGAACAGATAAATAAATAAAACTAAAAATACAGCCCCGGCCGATGGGCTGGCCCAAATGATCGTGCTGTTTATTTTCCAGCGAGCAGAGTGTAGTATAGATGGTCCCTGTGCTTGGGCCGGCCCATGCAAGGATTCTCTGCAAAACGTTTTTTATAACTTATATGTGTCATTGGTGAGTAATATTAGACAATTTTACAGACAATTTTAATGACGTACCACAGAAGCAATAGATGCTTTATTAATAGGGAGGGATAGATGTGGCGGGTGGATTGTCACGTTACGTCGGACGACTTGAGGAATTAAGTACTAGCGCCACCCCAGGAGACCCAACGAGGCAGCTGATTAAGATCCTGTTTGGTTCCAAATAAGTCACCAACTTATAAGTTGAAAAGTGTAAAAAGTAACTTATTTTCTTAAATAGACCCAATTTATAAGTCACCCCAACTTATAAGTCATAAGTTGCTTCACCCCAACTTGAAACTTATAAGTCATTTACTTTTGCATGAGAAGATGACTTATAAGTCAGATGACAATCAAACAGGGTGACTTATAAGTCACTGGTTTTAAGTCACCTGACTTAGGCCCTGTTTGGTTTCAATAAGTCAGGTGACTTATAAGTCAGGTAACTTAAAACGGGTGACTTATAAGTCACGCCTGTTTGGTTGTCATCTGACTTATAAGTCACATTTTCATATAAAAATGGGTGACTTATAAGTTTTAAGTTGGGGTGAAGCAACTTATGACTTACAAGTTGGAGTGATTTATAAGTTAGGTCTGTTTGATAAAATAAGTCAATTTTTACACTTTTTAACTTATAAGTTGGTAACTTATTTGGAACGAGGGCCTTATTGAAACCAAATAGGCCTAAGCGGCGTGTTAGGTGGGCTGCCATCGGTGTCTTCTCTGCTCTGCCGGCCACCTACCGCACTCGCCTCCACAGCCCTTCCGGTCTTCGATCTCGCCGGTCGCCACACCGTATTCGCCAGCTGAAGAGAAGTGATCAAGGCGCCATGGCCGAGCCGCCGCCGGCGACGGCGGTGAGCAGGAAGCTGTACGGGTACGCGCTGTCGTCCAACTCGGTGCGCATCGCGGCGCTGCTCAACGAGAAGGGCCTCGACTACGAGCTCGTCGTCGTCGAAGACACCAAGGCGCCGGAGTTCCTCGCCATCAACGTACGTACGCCCGCCCACGCACTCCCCAGCCACTGCTACACTGCTGCACTGATCATCAGCCGATGGGGATCGCTTACAAATTTACTTCGTTTGCGTGCGTCGTGCAGCCCTTGGGCCAGGTCCCGGCGTTCCAGGACGGCGACGACATCCTCTTCGGTACGCCCGAGAAATCCAGACTCGCCGGAGTTATCTGTCAACATTTTGGGCTAATCAACTGAACGAATTTGCCCGGACTTTGCTATCGCGTGCAGAGTCGCGCGCCATCAGTCGGTACATCGCGACCAAGTACAGGTCCTCCGGCACGGACCTGCTGCCGGCGACGGCGTCGGCGAAGCTGGAGGTGTGGCTGGAGGTGGAGTCGCACCACTTCTACCCGGCCGTGGCCGACCTGGTGTACGAGCTCCGCGTCAGGCCGCGGCTGCCGGGCGGCGTGCCGCCCAACCCGGCCGTGGTGGACGGGCTCGCCGGCAAGGTGGCCGACGTGCTCGACGTCTACGACGCGCACCTCGCCGCCGGGAACAGGTACCTCGTCGGCGAGCAGTTCACGCTTGCCGACGTGAACCACATTGCGCAGCTGTTCGTCATGAGCCGGACCCCTCGCGCGGCGGAGCTCGTGGCGGCCAGGCCGCACGTGCAGGCGTGGTGGGACGAGATCTCCGCCCGCCCCGCCTGGAAGAAGACCGTCGCCGCGCTCCCCCTCCCGCCGGCTTGATAGGGCGCCGGTGTCAGGGTGTGGAATAATGGTGTATAATGTTTATATCAGGAGCAGATGATCAAATTCCCCAGTAATGTTGTTGATGTGAGTGACCTTTTGGTCTGGTGTGATTATGAACAGCTGACCATGCTGTTTGCCAAGGCAATGTTGTGGCTTCTTTGGACTTTGGGTTCAGGCCAAACCATCCTGTTTCATGCGAAATTTTATCTGCCATTCTACTTTCTCCGTCCCATAACCTAGGAGCATTTTTTACGAATACAAAAACATTTTTAACACTATACTAATATTAAAAACGTTTTTACAATATGAGACGGATGGATGATTAACTGTTAGACGAGGTAACCGAATTTTGCCTAGTAGTAGCGGACAAATTTGTAGAGCAATTGTTAGAGACAGCATACATTTTCCTTTTGGGCGACGACGGCTTTGCAGCTATCAGCCCAGGTTCCGCCGAACAAATCCTCTGTTTTCAAGAATGGACGAGGTGACGTGGATACGCTGGAGACAAGGAGAAAAGGTGGGCTGACGCTGCATTTTGATAACTGTACGCAGGTATTGCCTGTGTCAGTGTTTCACGGTTCATTGATCATCTTATCAATGGTTCAAGTCTTTATGCCGCTTCTTTGGCCAATAGTGCCCAGTTCATCCATCTTGCACCTTTGATCATGGTCCGGATTAGAGCAACTACAACCGGATAAGCCAAACGAACGGTGATTTTATTTGCACTTTATTTATTTGGGTCGTCCGCTAGCTCTGTGTCCGTTCGGTCTATGATTTGAATCGACAGCGCATCCAAGGCGTCAATCCATATCTGTGTGTGTGGTGGGCTAGCAGCCGGTTACAAACATTTCACATTTTTTTCAAAAGCAAATGAAATAGCATAGTTTTACAACCGAAATAAAATATAGCAAAATCTTATAAGCTCAATAAAAATTAAATTATCTAAAAGGTACACCTATTGGTTGCCAACATGATCCCACATATGCTTAACCAAATCATCTTGCAACTAAATATGAGTTTCTCAATCACGCATTTCATGATGAAATTGGATGAACTGTGCAAACGATGCCGCTTCTCCGCTATGCTGAGGCACCACATTGTCACCCTGAAACTCAAACCCTTAATTGTGGAGACGTTCCGGACGCTCATCATCTACGATCATATTGTGCAGGATCACACAAACAGTCATCACTTCCCGCAACTTCATGGTGCTCCAAGTTCTAGCAGGATACCAAACAATGCCTCATCGAGATTGCAGAACACCAAAGACATGCTCAACATCCTTCCTAGCACTCTCTTGCTTTTGGGCAAATCTTTTCCTCTTCTCTCCGACACGGTTGGAGATTTTCTTCACAATAGTGGTCCACTGTGGATAGATTCTGTCAGCTAGATAGTATTCTTTGTTGTAGTTGTGACCGTTGATGTTAACATTGACCGGCGGGGTTGTTGCCTTCGGCAAGCCTCGCAAACACCAGCGATCGTTGAACCACGTTGATATCATTGTGCGATCCGACCATGTCAAAGAAAGTGTGCCACATCCAGAGATCTGGAGAGGCCATGGCCTCAAGTATGATAGTGCAAGCTTGACATGGCCCGTGTACTGGCCTTGCCAAGCAGAAGGGCAGTTCCACCACTCCTAGTGCATGCACTCTATGCTGTCAAACATCCCTGGAAAGCCCCGGCTGGCATTGGTCGCCAACAAGCGGGCTATGTATGTAGCAGTCGGCTCTCACAAGTACTTTGGGCCAAACGCTGCAACCACAACCTTGCAGAATCTGTACAACGACTCTAGACACGTAGACTCATTCATACGGACGTACTCATCGATAAGATCATCAGGTACTCTGTAAGCAAACATCCGGATAGCTGCAATTCATTTCTGATAAAGATGAGAAGCCATTCTTTCCAATGGCATCCTCTTTATACTCGAAATAGTCATCGTATCCGACCACCCCCTCTCGAATCCGGTTGAAAACATGCCTAGCCATACGGAAACGACGCCGGAATTTATGCTATTTGAACAACAGATTTCTTGTGTCAAAGTAATCCTTCCATAGAAGGAAAAGGCCGCTCTCTCGGTTGCGATTCAACGCCGGAACATGCCCCGGAATCGAGCTGTGAACAACAGCCGCTTCCTGTTAAGGTGGTTATGGACCAACACGGCAAGCGGCATCTCCTCATCGTCGGATGAGGAATCATCGGAGTCGCACATAACATTATGGAAAAAGAACTCGTCGACGCAGTCCATTTGTACCTTGAGGCAAACTGTCGAACAGCTTGCGGACAACGAAGCTGGCCGGCGACGGCGGATTGGGGTCGGGGAAACTGCGGTGGCCCGGCGGCGATACGGTCGGCGGCGTGGGTAGGCGATGGGTAGGTACGAGAGGAGACGCCGGAACTGGGCGACCGCGGCGACGGGCTGGGGGCATGGCGAGGGCTAGCTGTCGGCGCTGTCAATAGGGTTGGAGAACGACCAATGTGCCATCGGCTGACGGGCCAAGGGATGGCCACCTATGCCGCGCATGGCTCTTTTTTGAATCAAGACTTCTTCACGGGTAAGATTGACATACTCCTTTTGCGCCTCATTGAGGGTAGATGTGTCCAAGAAGGACAAGTACTTCTCCCATTCCAACAACCTAGATCGCTCCTTCATGCCAACCTTCCTCTCCTCCAACGTCACCTTCCTCTTCTCGGCTTTCACCCTCCTCTTCTCGGCCGCCAACCTCCTCTCCTCGGCCATGGCATCTTGGGTTCTTGCCATCTTCCTCACCTCGTTCGCTTCTTTTCTTGCCTTTACAATAGCTTCCATAGCATTTTTGAGCTCATCATCCCCTTTCCTCTTTTCTTTTCTTTTGCATCATTCTTGCACCCATTCCCTCGTTTTGGCTTCGAGTATGAAACGAAGTTTGGTGCAGGGCTTCTCTTGCCGTCATCAGTTGATGCCTCTTCCTCACCATCATCCAACTCGATTGTTCGTTTGCGTTTGTTGCTCTCATCAACATCATCGTTGCCGTCACGCTTCTTCCATTTCTCATCATCCTTCAGTTCCTCATAGCAATGAGACAAGGTAAATGGTCTCACTTTCTTCATCTTCCCTTTCTTCATCTTATTCTCCTCTCCTTTGAACAAGTTTTGTGCAATACTGAACTACAAAAAACAAAACAAGCTAGCACTACAAACATCAAGAACAAGCATGATGAACATGGTTGAAATGACACTTACCCTATCTATATCATTAGTGCCACTTGGGTTCAACTTGTCAAGTGCCTTTTGTGCGGCCGCCCACTTTTGGCAATCTCCGTTGATTGTCGACCACCATGAGCGAAGAGATCGTGTCGAGCGGTCAATTCCACTCTTGCCGTGTAGATCAAAGTGCTCCTTCATTCGGTTCCAATATGCATCTCTACTTTGATCTCCTCCAACGGATGGATCCCTCGACATTTGCAACCAAGTATTGCATAGCAATATGTCTTCATCGTTGGTGTAGTTGCCTCCTCTTCCTTTCGGTGCGTCGACAATGCCCTCACCGTCCTCGACCACCTCGAACTCATGGTCATCCAAATGCATGTCATTGGTTTGAGACCAATGAGAATTGTTGGAGCCAACACCCATAGTGGACATATATGCCTCATCGTTGACACTACAAAGGATATATAACGAAGCAAATGAGCTATCTATATGTATGCAATCAAAAAATAAAAACAACAAAAAGTTGGCGATTTTTTTTACCTTTGGGGCATTTCCTCGAACACATTGTGCACGTCGGCCGTCGCCTCAACAAGTGAGCTCGCCGGCGCTATGGTAGCCGCCGCGACCGTCGCACGCCCTGCAAGTTTCTTCCTCGACGGCTTGGAGGAGCAGGAGCCGTCCGCCAACTTATTCTTCTTCGCGAAAACCTTGCCTTTCTTCGGTCGCGCCGCATTTGGGAGCTTCGAGAGGGGGGCACGTGGCTGCACGGCGGGCGCCGGCGCGAGGCCAACAGCCGCCGAGGTCATCCGTGGCGGCATGAAAAGGCCGCGCGCGACGCCGGTGCTTGGAGGAGCGCCGACAGAGGTGAAGTCAAAGCTCCCCGCGCTAGGGTTTGCGATGGCGGCGGCGCGTCCGCGGAGGGGTCGCGGGTGTACGAAGGGGTGAGGGGGTGTCGGTGAGGGTGTCCATCGGGCCAGTTCGCCGACGGCGGGGCGGGGCGAATGTGGCGCGAGCGTTCGAGCGTGCGGCGTGCGGAAGCGAACGCACCAAATACACAGCGCGCGATGGCAATTTAGACAACGCGCTATAATCTATATGCCGTACGCGCGTTTATAGCGTGTCAGCTAGAGTCCATTTTCCTATTGCGCGCGTTAGAAAGAGCAATTTTGAGACGCATCGCTGTTTTAGCGTGGCCGTTGAAAATGCTGTGAGAGGTGCACACTCGGGTTGGTGCACGAGTGTAGTCTTTCAAAAAATAAATGAGAGAAACCAGGAATCAATACCTGGTCCCATCATTGTTGGACAGCGGTCCAAGCCAATACGCTAATGTCAATTTTGTATTAAAGAATCTATGCGCCCTCTACTTGAGGCTCTTTCGGGTCGTTTTTCCTTTTATTTCTTTTATTATTTTGTCTCCTCCATTTTTTCATTCTTTCTTACATTTTGTTTCTTTGTCTTTGGTTTTTTGCATTTTATTTTCTTCTTCATTTTTGTTTGGTTTGCTTTTTTCTGCTTTTTTTTCTTATGATTGTTTTCGTTTTGCTCTACATTTTCGTATGTGTCAACAACATTTTCTAGTAAGCGGCTAACATTTTTTGTATACATGTTTAACTTTGGCCGAACACTTATTCATCCTCTTTCAAACAATTGTTCAACATTTAAGTACTTATTAAAAAATTTCAAATATTTGTTTATTATTTTTAAATACTCAACATTTGTAAACACTTATTCAACATTTTAATATTTATTAAATATTTTTAATACGTGTTCCACATTTTTTGTATGGTCCCTCAACTATATGAAATGCTTATTCAACATTTGGTTGAATGGTTGTTCAATTTGTTTTATTATTAAAAATTTGCTAATATTTGTTCAATATTTTACAAATACAAATTGAACATTTCTAAAATTCTTGAAAATATTTGAAATGTGTCTCTGAAGTGTGTTTTTTGTATATATATGTGTGTGGAATATTTTAAAGTATAAAAAGTTAAAAATAAAGCAAAACATAAGAACAGAAAAAGAAAAAGAAAAGCGCCGCGGCTGGATTGGCCAATCTATGCTCTCCCCAAGGGTATGCTTGCCCCCCGTGCTGGAAAACACTATTTGCCGATCTTTGCTATGTCAGGGCTTCGCACAGTATGACGGGAGAGCGACATGATCTGGGATGCGGAGATCCCAGTTTTGGAACCTTTTAGACTTTCTCAGCCGTTTTTTCCGGTTTTAGGAACTTTCTAAAAGATTCCCCGAAGTGTCTTTTCCTTTTATTTTGTCTTTTGTTCTTTTTTGTTTCTATTTCCAAACTGTTTTGGATTTTAGAAAAATGTTCTGTATTTTCAAAAAATGTTCGGGATTTTCAGCAATTAGTCTTAAAATACAAAAAATGTTTTTCTTATATAGTAAAATGTTCTGGATTTTTTTTTAAAAGTACTGGTTTTCAATAAAAGTTCTTCAAATTCCTAAAATGTTAATGCTTTCACTCAAATAAATCTTCTGGTTTTTCAAACAATGTTCTGAATTTTTGGCAAATTTTTGGGATTTAAAAAAATTGTTCTTAAAATTCGAGAAATGTTTTTGCTTTTTTGAAACATTTCTCGTATTTTGAAAAATTGTTCTGCAATTTTTTACAATGTAATGGACTATCAAAAAATGTTCTGGATTTTCTAAAATACTTCCCAAAATTGTTCTTGTTTTCGAAATTTGTTCCCGAAATTCAAAAAATCTTCGTATTTTCAGAAAATGTTCACGTTTATGGATTTGTTTAGGATTTTCAAGATTGTTCTCATTTTATTTTATTTTCTCAGTATTTATAAAATATTCGTGCATCTAAAAATTGTTTACGCTTCCAAATTTATTTGGGGTTTCTGAAGCATTTTCTTTCTGTTTCTGTTTCAAAAATGGTCCGGATTTTCATAAAATGTTCTGTATTTAAAAACAAAAACCGGATTTACAATTTTTTTCATCAAATTCTAAAAATGTTTTTGGCTTTTCTAAAAATATTCTGGAATTTCAAAAAATGTACTGGGTTTTCATAAAATGTTCTTCAAATTCAGGAAATGTTTCTGCTTTTTTTGCAAAAGATGTTCTGCAATTTCATTAAATGTTTTTAATTTTTAAAAAATGTTACATATTTTCAAAATTGTTCTTCATATAGGAAAAATGTTTTTGATTTTTACAGAAATGTTCTGTATTTAAAAAAACATTCTTGAATTTAAAAAGAACAGGAATATTTAGAATGTTTTTCAAAAGATATTCTTGTTTATTGAAATTTGTTCTCAAAATTTAAAAAATGTTTTTATTTTCGTAAATTGGTCGTGTTTCTAAATTTGATCAGGATATTTCAAAACTGTTAAAATTTTCAAAATTTGTTGTAAAGATTTAAAAAAATGTTTGTGCTTTTAAAAACTTGTTCACGCTTTAACATTTTCTTCGCGGTCCCAAAATTGTTCGGGATTTTTGAAAATTGTTCTTGGATTAAAATTTTGTTCTCAAGATTCATAAAATGTCCGTCCTTTAATAAATTGTTTGTGTTTTCAATTTTTTTCATTGTTTTAAAGAACGTTCATGTTTTAAAAAAAAGATTTAAGATATTTAACGTTTGTTCATTTTGATAAAAAAGAAAAAAGGAAAATGGGAAGAAAAACGACCTAAAAAACAAAATAAGCAGAAAAGGAAAAACAAATCTACAGCGTTGCTCGAAGAATGGCCGGCCAGTCGGGGGTCGCCTTGTGCGTGGGAGGGACTCCCTGCCGCAGCAAGAGGACTTCCCCCGTGAGCTCGCTTAAAGGGAGATATAGGGGCTCTCGGGCCGGTACGATTGCTGCTTGTAGGGTAAGCTCGGCCGAGGTAGGAAGTGCGTGTATTTCTATTTCTGTTACGAGAGACTGAGAAAAATAGAGTAAAGTGGTTTACAACTTTTTATAAAAGTTGCGAGTTTCGTCAAATATTATATGTGTTTTTCTACTAAAAAATTGTGAATTTCTTTAAAATATTATGACAGAACTCTCGTTCAAAGTTCATATAGCTGTTGTGCCATTGTTTGTGTCAAGCAGAAGCATGCAACCAGCCGGCATAAACCAGATTTCTGGAGATACACATTTGGTAAACGTTTCCAGCCGGAGCGTCGGCCGAAAGGTTTCTGTCGGATCCATCAGCGACATTAGATCTCACCTAATCGTAGGTTCCTTTTTCTTTTTTCCTTTTTTTTGCCCGCCTTATCTTCTTCCCTCGTGTCCCTCCCCACGTAGGCACTCCGACACGCCCCACGCGCCCTCTGTGATGCATCGGCCACCGTCGAGCGAGCTTATTCCTCGTGCATTTTTTTCTTCTTCTTATATACTATATATTGAGACTTGGTTAAATCTCATTCGACTGAAACCTAGCCACACTCTTAGATTAAAGGATCTGGGGAGGTTTGACACACTTATTTCCGACACCGAATCCTCTAAAAGTATGATATTGTTTATGATATCAGCCAGTTCGTATAATTCCATTTAATATTGAATCTTACGGACCAACTTACAATTCACACATTACAATAGGAAAATAAAATTTAAAAATAATATCAACTTTTACAGTAAGAATCATCCTCTATACAATGAACAATGAAGTATCCATGCAAATCCTTGCGTGCATCTTCATTTGTTCTTATTTTGCCCTAATAACAAATAAATCCAGGTCCCAACTTCCGCAGGCACGTACTTACCCAGGTTGATTATATAGCTCTATGGCTTAGTGAGGCCATTGGAGCCACACCTCTTGAACTCTGGCGGCGGCGGAGGCAGGCTGGTCTCGGGCGTCGGGCCGTTCTCCACGATGAACGCCGTTGCCATGCCCATGATGATGTGGAACTCAAAGTGGCAGTGTAGGTACCACATCCCGGGGTTGTCGGTGACGAAGCGCACAGCGGCCCATCCAGTCCTAGGCACCTGCACCGTGTTCCTCAGCTGCGGGTTGTGGTAGTTGAACTTGTCTGGGTCCGTCTTTGGGTTGTAGTTGCCGAGCCCCGTGGCGAGGACGAAGAAGTCGTAGCCATGGAGGTGCATGGGGTTGGAGTCGCTCTGCAGCAGCGCCGTGCTCTGGAAGATGATCTCCACCGAGGTGTTGTACCTGAACCTCCTTAGCTTGGTGGCCTTGAACGTCGGCTCCAGCGCCTTCTCCATCGGCCCCGGCGGGATGAGCGCGCGGTCGGTGTAGTTGTACGGGTGCGGCGGATGGTCGGGGAGGTCCTCCGTGTAGAGCCCACTTGTCCGGCCGTCGTAGTACCTCTCGAGGAGCGACGCGTTGGTGGGGTGGCGGAAGGAGACGTTGTTCATGGTGGCCACCACGATGGTCTCGGGGCTCCGCCCACGCTCGCACGTCTTGTTGGTGCCGCGGCAGATGGAGCCGAGGCCGAGCGCGAAGAAGAGGCGCTCGTCGACGTGCATGGGGACGCGGTGGCGGTCCGGGTGGGCGAGGCCGGTGAGGTTGCTGTGGAAGTAGTAGGACGGCATGGTGTTATGCTGGCTGGGCATGAGCGGCGTCGGCACCGGCAGCCCGTTGTTGGTCTTGTTCCGGGAGGATCCGGCGTAGCGGACGAGGCCGCGGGACACGAACCCCGGGATCTGCGGGTCGGGCTCCGGCGGCTGGTTTGCGAGCGCCACCATGTGGTAGTGCGCCGGCGGGGCGTCAGCTGCCATGAGCACGTCGATGGCCTCCCCTGGGGCGACGGACACCATGTCCGTCTTGTACGGCGTCAGGTAGTAGCCGTCGGCGCCCACCACCGTGAACGTGTGGCCTGCGACCTTGAAGTAGTACTCGGAGAAGAGCGCCGTGTTGACGATCCGCAGCAGGTATGTCTCCCCGCGCACCACGTCCAGGACGAAGCTCTCCTCCGGCTTGCCGGAGCAGTTGCTGAGGTCGCCGAGCTTACCGTTGATGGTGGCCGACAGCGGGTTGTCGTCGAAGTTGCCGTCATGCATCCTCCGGTCGAGCTCGACGAGGTCGAGCTCCCACCACTCGCCGATGATGATGGGCACGTCCTTGGCGGGCGTCGGGAACGGGTACTTGCCGGCCTTGGGGCGGATGATGAAGGCGCCGGCAACGGTGGCGCGGAGGCAGGTGACGTGGGCGTGCCACCACAGCGTGCCGACCTGGCCGGTGACGTTGAAGCGGTAGACGTGCTCGCCGCCGGGAGGGATGGGGCATTCGGTGACGAAGCCGGCGCCATCGGACCAGCAGCTCATGATTTGCCGGACGCCGTGCCAGTGGATGGTGAGACCATGAGGGAGACGGTTGACGACGTGGACCACAACCGTGTCGCCGTCGGTCACGTCGATGGTCGGGCCAGGGAGCTGCCCGTTCACCACGTAAATCTTGGTCGTGTTGCACAGGTGCGTCTGGTTCATCTCGTGCACCTGAAAACCATTAATGCATATATATATATTAGTCAAACATACGCCAACTGATTACTCAACACTTAACCACTCCTATATAAAATAATCAACAGGCTATAGATATATATACGGTAGTCAAATACAGTATACGTAAGTGATTAGTCAACAGTTAACTAATCAAGAAACTTGATAGCTAGTGACAGTTGGTAAAAAAAAAACCACACAAGCAAGTTTACTATCGTCACGACTTGGATAAATCGATAGTAAACCTACCGAGAAGTTGTCGATCAAGAACATGCCTTGATGAAATAGATAGATAGATAGATAGATAGGTATTGTATACTCACCACAAAGGTGTGTTCCACGACGGCCGCCTCGCCGCCGGCCGCCGCTGCCAGAGCCGCAAGGACCAAGGCGCAGAACAGGGCTGCCGCCATGGAGAGCTTCTCCATGCTTTCTTGCTCTGCAAACGCAGTGCTATGCCACTCTCGATGGGTAGTTAACTCGCTGCTCAATGGAAGGGTGGTTTGCTAAGCCTGTGTTGTGGCCTATTTATACACTCGAGGGACAAGGCGCCGGAATCCTACGGCCGTTTGCAATCGTTGACTTGACCAGGCTAATCAAACCAAGCGACATGAAATACCATGTTGATATCATGGATCGTGGCACCAGCTAGAGGAGAGGCTTCATAGGAAGACCGTGATGTGAAGGGAGGTTACAGATTAGCATCATTGAAGTGGCCACCTAACATTTCGCCATGAGCAGTTAGTTAGTTAGTTTACTACAAGTACTTGATAATCCAGAGAATGACAAGTCAATCGCGGCTATGTAACTAAGCTAGCTAGAGCCTAGGCGACGAGCCGGCGTGAGAAAGTGCAGTGCGCACTGAGTTATCGCGGGTTCAAAAGACGTTCACGACATCAAATCCCGTTCTATCTTTGCATCCGAGCTCAAATGAGGTCAGGTGAACAGTAAATTCGACATAATATTTTTAAAAAGTTTTTAAAAAACCTAATTTTCTTTTAACAAAGTTTGACAAATGTTTTAAGTGCTCGTAAAATTTCATCATGAAATCACATTTTTGAAAGTTGTGATAAAAAAATAAAATCAAAACTCTAAAAATGCTACTTTCAAAAGCATTTTGGAGCACTTGTTTTTTGCCACCACTTTAAAAAATATGATTTTAAATTAAAATTTTGCAAGCTATTAAAACATTTCTCAAAATTTTCTGTAAAAAAAATCAGTCTTTTCTAAACATTTTTCAAATATTTTCTGAATTTACTGTTCATCCAAGCTCATTTGAGCTCGCGTGTAGAACATCACTTTCCCTGTATAACTTCTATCTCAGGTCAAATAGTGCAAAGTTTGATCAAACTTGTTAAAAAAAAACTACCAACAGCTACAGTATCTAGTATATAAATAAGTGTGTCTAGGGCCCATCTAAATGTAACATAGTTCTTACATATCTAAATGATTGAATCAAACATGAAAAGAAAACACCAATACAAATCTTCGTGCAAGATTAATGATATAGGTCTTAGATTTTTTTGGAAAATGAGGTTAAAATCCCCGACCTCTGCATCAATCGATGCATACAACCATCTTTATTTATTATTCAACATTGTTCTAACAGGAACATACATCAAGCCACCGGAATCCACCTCTCACACCTATAAAACTGGATAATATGGAGTGCTCTCACTCCTCATGTCTAAAACCGATGCTTTCGCTGATCCATCAACATAATATCAGATCTGACCGGAGGCGCCGCCGACCAGTCAACCATGGACACATCTCCTCCTGATCTGCCCTCCCCACAAAGCCGCCGGAGCAGCACCGTACCGCCGAGAAAGGCGAAGACCGAAGGGCGATCTCGCACCGTCGGTCCCTCCAGACCGTGGGGCTGCAACCTAGACCCCGCCGTCCCCATCACCGACGGTGCCCGGGCTTAGGCGGTGCACGTCTCTGGTGACGACGAGGTGGAGGAGAGGAGTGAGAGAACTTAGATGTGTGATATTTATCTCATATATGTGGTTTACCAGAACTGTACAAAAATATTTTTTATTATGTATTTTTTGATTAATTATGTATTCAATGATATATTTTATTATAGTTGCTAATAAATTTTTCTATAAATTTGATCAAACATTGCATCGTTTCACTTGGGACAATTTTTTAGGAAGTTCTTCTAGAGAGGGAGGGAGTATATATATTTTTAAGTAACCTATAGTTAGGCGTCCATGAAGGGGCATCAGCACGGGAATCGGTCGCCCGTAGCTGTTAGCTGCAAGACCTAGGTTACGCAAGGTGTGAACTAATGGTATTCTCCTTAATCAAATCGAAATAAATTTAAACTACAGTATCACTACCAACAAAGACTGTGTCCACCTAGCTACCTCTACCAACAAAGACTGTGTCCACCAACCTCTACCAACCCAGCATCGGTCAGAGTCTGACTACGATATGATGCTTCATTCGGCTAACAGATAGTGCACGGCGGTGGATGTTCCACGCTGCAGCCTGCAGGCAAGGCATACTAGTATTTTATTACTCCGGAAGCCTTGACTTATGATGCGCTATGTGTACAAGTCCAAACCATCACCCGCTACTAAAAAAAGTCCAAACCATCACCACAGTCTCTATACTATTTGTTTTCAGTGGGCAAAAATGCGAATTTGCTGTTTGCAGCTGAACTTTGGTTTTGAGGAAACGAACTCTTCTCATTCTCATGTTTATACGGCGGAACTTTTCCTGCTTGCTGGTTAATTTTGACATTTTACCTGGTCAAAATCTATTAATTAATCATAGCGATCGGCGATCTTACATTACAAAGGGCACCATCGTTTGTAGATAAGATATGTGGAAAGGAAAAGAAACATATTCCTTGATAGACTTCGTGATACAACTGGACCATGGACATGCTCTCAAAGTACCGGCGAATAACTCAAACAATGGTCAAGACGATGGGTGTAGCTAATACGATCGGTAGTGAAAGTCGTTAGTTGAAAATTCAACGGTACCAACGGGAAATTTAAGATAGACTTCGCGTCCGCTGTTGCGTAAATTCAACGGGATAAAATTAAGGCTAAGAAGCCACATTACTTTTCCCGATCATTGTCTCTACCTCAATATTTCAGATAAGTGATTCGCATGCAAGGCCCGGGCTACACACGGCATCTATCTATCTGACGGATGACGCAATTTATTTAATCCATTCAAAACACACCACTCATGGCTTGCTTGTTCTACACACGGCGTCTATCTGACAGAATATCGACTTGTTTATGAGATGAAAACTCCTAGCTTGTTCAACAAACGATGGATCTTATTCAGTTAAAAATAGAAGATACAAACATAATCAACATACACCCAACTTCTACGGACTCTATATATATAACACACGTAAATAAACACATCGGCAAATAGTAAAACCATAAGATACCAAAGATGTATCTAGGAAAGAAAAGGAGAACTAAAACTATCAAAACAACTACCGCCAAACCATATCAACGACTACATCTGTACCAACCATCTATTTATATCACAAGGACGCAACTGTCGCGAGCCTTTTGCGTTTTCTGTCGATTCGCCGGTGTCGGCATTAATTTCTTTTTCATTTTTTTCTATTTTTTGGGGTGTGTCTGTGTTGGTTCTGTTCCAACACCTATCGTCGGATGTTCCGGTTGGTTGCTTTGTAATACAAAGCAAAGAAAAACCCTTTTTCGTCTATCACAAGGACAACGAGAAAGGTTATTCAACAACAACACCTCTAGGAAGGTACTGTGCTACTTGTGATAGTGTTGGAAGTCTCCAAAGAGGAAGGATAATGTAGTATAGTAACATGTAGTATTTCCCTCAATTATTAACCAATATTTATTAAACGAGAAGAAGACTGCACACAAGCAATTCGAACGGTACCTGTACACACACAGTGGCGGAGCCAGCTCGACCGGAGAGTCGGGGCAAAGTACATGACACTCCTGGATGATGGTTGTTTGCCCCTAAAAAATGATGACTTGCTCGGCCGGAGAGCCGGGGCAAAGTACATAACACTCCTGAATGTTGGTTGTTTGCCCCTAAAAAATGATCACTTGATCTCCATTTACTGCTACTTTTCATATGGGGATCCATGACAGAGCTCGGGCAGCTGCCCTTGGTAGCCGGGAGGTGGCTCCACCACTCCACACACAAAGTAAATGCTTGCAACCAACAAAGGCATGAGGGTTTCAATCCACTTGTTTCCTCCAAGTGCAAGGATTAAATCTGATAGTGATAGATATGCAAATAAAATAAAATAAATAAAAACAGAGAACAATTGTAGGTTTCTACAAATAACGGATAATGGATCCGGGGAACATAAGTTCACTAGAGACATCTCTTTCATAAGCATAGCAACGGTGGGTAAACAAATTATTGTATAATTGAAATAATAGCGTATAATTATAGCTATGATTCATGGTGTCATGATGCACGTATAGGCATTATCTCTATGACAAGTTGACCGTTAAACTTACTCACTACAGAACTACATACAGAATAAAATAAATGTATCTATAATTTAAAACATGTCTATATACATCTGTATTTAATCCCTCAGTAAAAACTATAAAAACTTCTATTTAAGAATGGATGGAGTAGAGGCGAGGCTTGATGGAAAGACCATGATGTGAAGGGGGATTACAGATTAGCATCATTGGCACGTATGCTACTTTTTGCTGCACCGGTAAAAGGTCACCTAACCTTTCGCCTTGAGGGGTTGATTAGTTTAGCACGACTTGAGAATCCAGAGAGAATAACAAGTCAATCGTGGCTATGTAATTAAGCTAGAGCTTAGCTGACGAGACTTCCAAGCCGGCGTGAAGAGAAAGGGCATTGAAACTGAGTTAACGCGGGATCAAAGGGCGTTCACAAGAACAAATCACGTACTATACCGTGTCAAAAAGTTTATCTCAAGTCAAATAGTGCAAAGTTTGGTCCAATTTGTACTCCCTCCCTATCAAAATAATTTTGGAAAAATCTAATTGATAGCGTGCGCATGGCTGCTTTGCCGTGCGGCGGGAGGACAACGTGCGATTTTTTTTTATGTTTGAAATTCAAAAAGTTTTATCTCCAAAACCGTTAATTCAATCAATGATCCGTTTTCACCATTGGCTTTCTCGCGACGAGTTCTTCGAAACTAGATCCCATATCGATATGTTTCGTCAACTTTTTTTTTCATTCAAACTTGCCACATTTTTTGAACCCACTTGCCATATTATTAACCACTTACTTGCCTCAAAAAAATAACTTGATTGTCACTTTTTAATGTTGAATCGTACAAAAGCCTTGTAACAGATTTCATTATACATGATATAAAAGCATGTCATTTGAGTAGAATTTAACGGACTGACACAACAAAACACTACCACAACTACGTTTCAGAACAATCAAATGTCCTTTTGTTACCACACAACATAACAATTGAGGATATAATTCAAAAGATAAATACAGCAAACACCGTGACAACTAATTTTTTTACAATGACTGACAAGTTGTATGGGACAATATGATAACGAGGTAGGATTAAAATGACAAGCACAAAAAATATATGTGGAACTGTGATTTTATAAGCACCTACAAGCTTTATGAGACCACATGACAACTTAGTAGAATAAAAATGACAAGCACATCAAAACATTTTGGGGACTGCATTTATAAGCATCAACAATCTTTGTACGAAACGACATCAAGAAATATGGCAATTAAGTTATTTTTATTGAGCAAGTAAGTGGTTAATAATATAGCAAGTGAGTGAAACAATGTGGCAATTACGGAAGAAAAAAAAGTTTGTCAAAATATGTCGAAATTGGATCTAGTTTCAAAGATCTTGTCGCGACAAAGCCAACGGTGAAAAGAGATCATCGATTGAATTAACGGTTTTGAAGATAAAACCTTTTAAATTTTAAGCATTGGAAAGAATCTATACGTGATGCATGTGCATGCGAGCCGTTGCATGGGAGCACCAGCATGCGGCGCCGCTGCATAGTTAAATCCAATAATTTTTCACAAATGATAGAATAAACTACCAACAATGATAAGAGCAAATAGAAAATTATATTTAATTATGTATTCTTTAAGTTAATTGTGTATTTAATAATTATAATTTTTATTTTAATAATTAATTTGACTTGAGACGAAATTTATGGGAATTACTTTAGAGAGGGAGGAGTACTAAAAACATCTCCAACTCAGACGAACGGTAGGGAGGCCATCTAATTTTTTTACAGCGCCTCAATAGTTATAGTGTTGTGTGATAAGACTTTGTTTTCTAAGAGCATCTCTAACAGCTGCCCTAAATAGGGTAGTGTTGCATAAAAACTGTCATATAGGGTACAATATAGCCAAAAACGTGTTCCAACAGCTGCCCTATCTTCATCAACTGTTCTAAAAAATTTACAGCACTGCCCTAAATTTGGCCCAACTGTTGTATATTTGCAACATCTGCGTGGCTGCCCCAAATTCCATTCCCCACGCGCGTGCAGCCCAACCGTCACCCGGAACGTTCCGTTGCCCGCTCCATCCCCGCCCGCCTCGCTGAATTCCCGCCGCTGCCGCGCGCCGGCGACCACCGTACCGCCATGGGAGGCCAATCCGCACCTCCCCCCGACGATCCCCGGTCCGTCAGACGGCCAATCGCCGCTCTCCGCCGGCCCCGCAGCCACCACCTCCGCCGCGATGCCGCCACCGTCGAGGCCTGGATTCGTGCCGCCGTGATGCCGCCACCGTCGAGGCCTGGATTCGTGCCACCGCCACCACAGATCCTAGCCAGATACTGACCGTGAAGCCGCCGGCGCCGTCGAAACGAGGGAGGAAGGCCGGCACGGGCGCGGGGAGGCAGACAACGAAGAGGCCGGCAGCCGGCAAGGTGAGCGCCGGGACGGCGAAGAAGAAGGCCACTGCAGGCCGCGGGAAACCTCCACTCCCCTCCCGGAAGACATTCAACCGTCGTCGCCGCCGCAGGCCGAGGAAGTGGTGGAGGAGCAGCCGGAGCAGTAGGCCGGGCAACAGGCCGACCCCAACATGTTCGATGATATGTCGCAAAGGTGATTTTTCTTCTTCTTCGTTTTGTTTTGTCAATTGATCATGTGTTGTATCTAAATAGTTTCTTATCCACTTATCTATGTAGTATGGACGATGAAACTTATTTGCAAAACATGAACTTTGCAAATTCCGAGTATGTTGGATCCACGGAGATACCATCGCAAGAAACGGAGGAGGAACTTGATGCCGAGGATGAGGGCTTCGTGGACGTAGTTCCGAAGGGAAGGTCGGGCAATTTTAGCAACGCCGAAGATCTTGTCATCGTTGCGGGATGGAAGAAGATCGGC
Organism: Hordeum vulgare subsp. vulgare; assembly: GCF_904849725.1. NCBI lineage: Eukaryota > Viridiplantae > Streptophyta > Magnoliopsida > Poales > Poaceae > Hordeum > Hordeum vulgare. Next base: position 583,480,630 of record NC_058520.1, on the reverse strand, counting down.
CGTGATCCGGTCAAGGGCACCGAGCAACATCGCAACCAATATTGGTCAAGGGTGAAGGAGTTCTTTGATGCTCGCAACCCACATGGGAATGATAGAACCGCCGCTTATCTTCGTCATCGGTGGGGGACAATTCAAACCGATTGCGAAAAGTGGTCGGCATGTTTGGCAAATGTGCAAAGGTTAAATCCTAGTGGCACAAATGAGACCGATAGGGGTGAGTCTTATCTTTGTTGTGTGTCTTGTTTCAAGTTTGTCTTATGATTGTTGTGTGTCTTATCTTTGTTGTGTGTCTTGTTTCTTTTTGTGTGTAGAATGCCATGGCACAAAACATTTTCAAAGGCCGTTTGAAGAAAGGGGCAAAGAAGGATGGAAAGAAGGGGAGGACATTCACTTTGCATCATTGTTGGAAGGAGCTAGAGAATGATGAGAAGTGGAAGAACCGTGACATCTACGAGATTCCCAATGGAAAGAATAAGTTGAAGAGTTCATTGGGTGATCTTGTGGATGTTGATGGTGATGTCTCAAGTGATGATGAAGACGATGATGAGCAAAGAAGCCCAACCCCCAACTCCGTTGCAAAGACGAAGAGGCCCGATGGAAGAAAGGCGGCGAAAGAGAAAATGAAGGGGGAAAAGGCCGGCGATGATGACATTCAAAAATCATTGGATGCCATTATGTCTACTCGCATGGAGTTTCATGTTTTCTATGTGATGTGAACTATGATGTCCTTTGTTTTGAGCTACCGTATGGGTTGAACTATGCTATAATTATGTAGATTTGTGTTTATGTTGACTATGACACTATTTTCAGTTTATTTTTAGATGTTTGTGATGATGTTGTGCTTGTTTTCATTCAAAAATGTCATATTTTGGCCACACCCGTTTTGCATCCGTGCCCTATATAGGGCAGCTGCTGGGGCGGGTGCTTCCCTATCTTGGGCTGCTGGTAAAACGGCTGCTGTTTTGATGTCCTATATCTCGATTTTGCCTGCCCTATAATTGAAAAGAGGCTGCCCTATTTAGGGCAGCTGTTAGAGATGCTCTAACAAATGTATAAAAACATGGCGTCTAATCCGACAGCCCCACTTGTAGTTGCCAGCGCGCGTAATCGGGGTCCTAACAATGCAGTCTGGAAGGCAGCGCATTCAAAACTTGCAGCACGGGCGCTGTCTTTTTTGTGCGCGCTCTGTTTTAGAGCTTTTCATAGAGCGTTGTTTTGTGTATCCGACACTCAAAAAGCAAACTTTTTAGCGCCTGGAGTAGTTTTTGGGTGCCTCTTGGAGATGCTCTATGGACATCTCTAATGCCACCCCTCAAATGAGACACCGCATTTGTCTCCCGAGAAGGGGCTTAGTCCACGGACACGGATGCGAAAGGCGAGCACCCAAAACTGGGCGCGTGTGTCCGGTTACATTTTGGAAGAATTTGAACAAAATGTATAAATTTGATGCATATTTGAACGTACTGGAGGATATTTATCATTTTTGGATGATTTTTTACAAAAAACCGGATGTTTTTGTAAAAAATGGAGCAAATTGGTTGCATTTTAACTTATTTCAACTAGACCGGACTTCAAACCTAGACTCAAATGACTGCTTGCTCCTGTTCCCCATATCCGGTCGGCCATTAGCCCCAAGAATGAAGCTATGTTCTTGTGCAGCCATGGGCCCTAGGAACTGAAGCTACTCGCCTCCTCCGTAGGCATGAACCATCTGAAGTGAAGCTATCCGCCTCTACGTCGCCACCAAGCGGCTAATCGCCCAACGATGTTGAGTCCACCAAGCTTGGATTGAACGAGAGGGGAGGACCGGTGCCCTTCATAGGATACAAGAGCTGACGATCTCTCATGTGCTACTCTTCATCGTTGTGAGGGGTGCCCACAGATGTGTCGGCTTCGTGGTCGTGGCGGTGGGTAGTGGTCGAGCTGGTCGCCTTGTCTTCATCCTCGGTCTTGCCGAACACCTCATTCGCCGCCTCGTCGAACTCCTTGTAGGCGGCTTCTAACTTCACCCGACGATGGCGGTAACGTGAACGGTCGAGGTGGATGTCGCGGGCGGAGTGGTAGGACTCCAACGTAGCCTGCTACTCGAGCACGTCCACTTCCAATGTTGTGCACGTGCCGATCGACAGGGAGCAACTTCGCCACATTCTGGTGCTCATGGAGGAGGCAGAGGTTGCAGGCATGGTCTCGTGTGCCCGCCGAACGCACCCTCTCGTGCCTCTAGTACCATGTCCATGTAGTGCGCACGTGCATCTTCCATGGTGATGTCGACATTGGTAACGCGAACCATGGTGCCGGCTCGGCCGCATCCTCCATAGATGTGTCTGCGGCACCGGCCTTCGATGGGCTCTTCCTTCTGGTGCCATGCCAACCGGCCGCAATGACAGCGATCTCCTCCATTTGTTCCGACGATGTGTCGTCCCACAAAGCTTTTGAGCTCAAGAAGGCCATGATGGGTGTGGTGCGGATATAATATAGAGAGCGGAGGAGGGTGAACGGATGTGGCTATGTTGCTGGCCTGGGGTTAAATAGTGGCTAGAGGACATGGCAGGTGGTGAGGTCTTTAACGCTGGGTGGCAGACGGATGGACGTGTGGCACCGAAGTAGGTTCCTCACCAATTACATATGGTTAATGGAGGGAGGTGGATGAACTGTTGTTGTTTGAATGTGGACAGGCGTGGGGTGCACCAAGAAGCGGCACGACGATGCTTTCAACCGACGCGCCGCTTCAATGTCGGCTCCGGTGAGCGGTCACATCCGCTTTGGGCCGGCATCAATGCGCCGTTGACGCTCTGAAGTTGTGTTGACCAGCGTCGAGCGGGAAAGCTCGCGGGCGCAGGAGGGGGTTTTGATGGGTCAGGTTAGTGAGACGCGGGCGAGGAAACCGATTCGAATCCCCGCACCCCACCCCGCCAACCATACATTGTTTTCAGTTTGTGAGAAAATGTGCGTTCGAAGCGGGTTGGTGGACCGATGCAAGCCCGCACTGGATGAGAAAACAAGTCCGAATCATACGACCAATTACGGATGATTTTAGAGTCAACGTTAAAGAAGTCCTAAGTAACCTAGTTGGGTCTTTATTGTCTCAACGTGTTTAGACGTCCATGAAAGTTAGCCTCACGACTTTGGCTACAGAACGTATCGCTTTTCCTTGTAAGAAAACCGAAATAAATCCATTTCAAACTACAATACTACGAGTACTACTATGCAAAAACTGTGACCACCAATCTTTACCAAGTACCAACCCAGCATCGGTCACAGTCTGACTACGATGCTTCCTTGGGTAACAGATACCGCACGGCGCAGGATGTTTCATGGAGGGAGCCCTTGACTTATGATGCACTATGTCCAAAAGTCCAGACCATCACGTTTATACGGTCCTGCTTGCTGGTTAATTTTGACAATTAACCTGGTCAAATATTATTTATTAATCATAACAGTCGACACGACCACGGGGTCTTGCATTACAAAGGACAGCACCTTCGAAGATAAGATATGTGCAATGGAAAGGAAACATTCAGACAGTGCTCCTGGATTTCTCGATCGACTTGGCGATATATACAACTGGATCATTGACATGCTCTCAAAGTGGCGGTTAACGCGTCAAATAATTGTTTCTTGAAAGAAAAAGAAAAATGTATAACTTAAAAGATCGGTGGTGAAAGTCATTAGTTCAAAATTCAACGGGGCCAACGGGAATCTGAGATAGATTTCATGTCCGCTGTTTCTACAAAAAAAGATAGGTTTCGTGTCCGCTGTTCCGCAAATTCAACATGACAAAACCAAGTTTAAGAACATCTCCAACAGCGGCACGAAAAATTCATATCCAATAGAATTTTTAGCGCATCACTGTAGCATTTTTAATGCGCGGGACCAGAGCATCTCCGACAGACGCGCCCGCGGCGCCCAATCCAGCAGCCCCACCTGGAACGACCCAGAGTTTGCAGCGCGCGTGAGCCGAAGCCTCAAATATAGTCCGTGCGATAGCATTTTTCAGAGTGTGCCCAAAATCTTTTAGCGCGCGCACAATTTTACAGCCTCTGTTGGAGCTATCTGGCGTTCAAAAAACGAATAATTTTGCACGTGGAGTACTTTTGGGTGGCTTCTTCAACATTAATCCGTAAATTTACTCACGCATCCGTCTGCAGACAGGGCTTCAGTCCGTAAATACAGATACGGAGCCCGGTCATCTAATGCTGCCCGCATACATTTTAAACCGCATTTCTACAGACCAGATGAAACTTATGCAACCCAGCTGTTTTTTATATAAATAGAAAAACATTCATTACAAGTCAAACATTTTTCATTTAGAAGAATGCGGCGAACCTAAGCCTATCCTATGAGGGCGTTCGGCTTCCACTTTCTTTGTATTTTGGCTTGTTGACCCCGTACTTGATATGTTGTCTTCATGAGCATTTGCAGGGTTTAACACTCATGAAGTGAAGGTATGTCCCCCGAAGAGCAAGATCAGAACATGGTAGATGGACCGGTACTTCACTTGGGACATAATGTCTTGCCACCTTCCATGCACTACTCATCCTTGGAGGTGTCCACCGATGTGCCCATCGCTGATACCCGTGGACGTGAGGTCGATATGATGGAAGTTCACGGTCGTCCTTCACTGTCCATTTGCCACATGCGCCTCTGAAAGTTGGATGGCGACGTGTAGGACGCGCAACCGACAACGACGTTCTCATCAGCGGCCGCCTGTGCCACCGTTGCATGTGCCACAATGAGCACACGCGGCCCGTAGAGTGCCCGTTGCTCCCCATTTAAGTACATGTGCGCTTCGACAATGGTATTGAACATGTGCGTTAGATATCCGCCCCTTCCAGTAAACTCTTCTCTGACATTGAACATGCAGGGACATCGAAGACGTGTCGCGGGCGGCGCATTGTGCAACGCGCCGCATCAATGCCGTTGTCAATGAGAGGCCGCGTCCGCTCTGGGCCGACATCAATGCAGAGTGGCCATTCTACAACGACATGAATGAAGGTAGATGACGATGAATCGGAACACGCATGGACGCGGGTGGAATGTTTTTGGTGCGTCAACTTTCTTAAGAGCATTTGTGGCAGTGGACCAAACGCTCGTAAAACCTCCTCCCCCTTCTTGGTTTGTCTTCGGTTTACTTGAAAAAACGCGCCTTGACCAGTTTGCGGTCCGATGAATGATTGTATTGAATGACAAAACACATCCAAACGGACGGACAGACATTTATGGGTAGTTTGAGCATCGATGTTAAAGACGCCCTAAGAAGCGACACTATTTTTCCTATCACTCCTAGTAAAAATTTAGATAATCAAATGACTCGCATGCAAGGTCCGGTCACCCGGCGTTTATCCCACAGATTGACCAAAAATATTTAATACATTTAAATGCATATACACCATTCATCTTTTACATATAGGACGTCGTTTATAAGAGAAAAACTCCTAGAGTTTTCAAAAAATGGTGGGCTCTATTCACTCAAAAGCAAGAGATACAAACACAATAAACACATTCCAACCTTTGCAGACTCTACATAGTTAGGATATACATAACCAACACCAACAACCACAAAAGTAAACACGTAAGAAAAAGGTAAAGTCATACAAGCTCAAAATTATATATAAGCAAGACACATAAAAAAATAGTGATAGGCAAAATATATCAACTATTATCCGCACCATCCATCTCTTCACACCACACGAACAATGAGAAGGGTTCTTCACAACAACGTATTCAGAAAGAAATGACGTTCAAGTGCTACCAACACGGGAACCAACTACCAAAGGTTAGATTATAGGTTTTGACCATGAAAAACAAGTCTCAGCAATGCCTTTAACAAGGTAATGAAAGAAAAATATGGCTCTTGCCAGGTAGCTAACTTGGGCTAGACCCAGGATTTTCACCCCTGTGCTCGAGACCATGTAGTCGAGAAGCACCATCAAATCAAAGTCAATCTTGTGTTGTCACCACCATTTTCTGTGGTACGAGTACATGCGCTAGGCTGGAAATCACATCGTCCTCGTTGCACAAGCATATCCTCAGTGGCAGCCCATCATCCATAGATGTATCTCACTAGTGGAAAACGGGCCTTTGGCCGGGACCCTTTAGTTCCGGCCTGCCTCTAGGCCGGGACTAAAGGCCCGGCCACGTCGCCCCAATTCTCAATGCCTCCCTCGAGGCTTTAGTCCCGGCCCGTAAGGAGCCTTTAGTCCCAGTTCGTGTCCCAAACCGGGACTAAAGGGCTACGCGGTGGGCAGTGGTGGTGGCAACCGTTCGTATCCCCCTTTAGTCCCGGTTGGTGGCTCAACCCGGGACTAAAGGCCTAACACGTGGCCTGCCGTAGTGGTGGCAACCGTTGTTATACCTCTTTAGTCCCGGTTGGTGGCTCAACCCGGGACTAAAGGCCCAAACGGTTTGCATCCCGCTTCGTTTCGGGCGATGAAAAGCACGAACCGAAGCAGAGTCGCCATTTCTCTGTTTCTTCTTCTCTCTCGCTCTCGCTCTGTTCTTCTCCTCTCTTCTTCCCTTCTCTTCTTCCCTTCTCTTCTTCCACCATGCCAACTCGCTTTGGAGAGGTGCTCGTACATGGCAAGACCAAGCTCGATGTCGTGTACACGAACGAGAGCAGGGAGATGTCGTATTTTCTTGAACAGTTGAAGGAACGATGGCTTGACGCCGCAATGGATCATGATAAGTTCTTGGGGCTTGACCTGGAGTACACGGCCGATCAACGCGGTGTTGCCGTCATCCAACTATGCTTCGCACACCATGTCTTGATCTTCCAATGGGCGAGGTAAGTTTTGAGGCTTTCTTTGATCCAAGGTAATGACATTGTAAGTTTATTTGTTTCAATCATAGTTGGTTCCCTTCAAATAGTTGTAGTGAAACAATTTTGATTAGTTGAAGGGGAACACAATCTGATTGGAATAGCGTTCCATAATCTGAAAAATCGTATTAGAATCAACTAGTGTTTAATATGTTCCAATGGAATCATAGTTGGTTCGCTTCAAATAGTTGTAGTGAAACAATTTTGATTAGTTGAAGGGAACACAATCTGATTGGAATAGTGTTCCACAATCTGAAAAATCTGATTGGTTCAATATGTTCCATTGAAATCATAGTTGTAGTGATACAATTTTATGCGGTGTTGTTTGATCCAAGGTTATGAAAATTGCATATAGCTAGTGATCTCTCTAGGTTCCATTGGATAGCAATATGATATGTCATAGTCATGAAAATTGCATATAGCTAGTGATCTCTCTAGGTTCCATTGGATAGCTATAGTGATCTCTCTAGGTTCCATTGCATATGTTCTATTTGAATCCTAAAGATAATTTTCTCTTTAGTTGTAGTGAAACATTTTTCCTTATTGCAGCAGTATGTAACATTTGTTCCATTTTAATTTGTTTTTGTTGCAGTAGTGACAAGCATTGTCCAGAACTCATGGACTTCCTTCGCAGCGTCATCACTTGTGCTACCGTTGACATAACGAACGACAAGCTGAAGATGAGGCATAGCTTCGGTATTGAGATACCAATTGGTTACCTCATTGATCTCCAAACGGTATTCAGGCTTCGACATGTCAGGACTTCGATGGCTCATATGACAGTTGCCTTGATCGACGAGGAATATGGTGATATGAAGACCAATTTCCCAAAGTCTCAGCACAAACTTTGGGAGAAGGCCCCACTTGATCGTATCAACATTGAGTATGCAGCAAAAGATGCATACGTTTCATACGAGTTGTACCGCAAGATTCGAGTCATCAACTATGGCCAGCGTCACCTCGAATAAGGTGGACATTCTGATTCGAGTCGTCAACTATGGCCAGCGTCACCTCGAATATATATATCTATGATAGCTATTATTATGTACTGTTTGGACTAGTATCATGTACTGCTTGGACCAATTTATATATGTCTAGTTTCTGTTTGTGCCATTATAGTTTCCAAATTTGAATGGTTTAGCCTTTTCTAACTTCATTTGCTACTTTTGAATGGTTTAGCCCTTTCTAACTTCATGGTATCATGCATTTCGACCACATATATATACAAAAAGTCTTCAGTTCAAATAAGTTCAAAAAATGAAATTCCTTTTGTAACTGATCTGTTTTTGATTAAAACAGTCATTTAAAAATGAAAGACCATTAGTCCCACGTGGCGTGCAGTGGAACCACGTGGCGTGCAGCACGTGGCGTGCCGCGGAACCACTTTTGTTGTGGGGGTCGCTTTTCCTTCTTCTCCTTGTGCTAGATATTTGTTATGCATTAGGGAAAGAAGGAATAGCGACCATCATCGACGGTCAAAAAATCAGGTGAGGGAGTGTCCACCATACATGAGAGAAGAAGAATGCCGACTGTTGTTGTGGGGGTTGCTTCTCCTTCTTCTCTTTGTGCTAGATATTTGTTATGCACTAGGGGAAGAAGGAGTAGCGACCATCATCGACGGTCGAAAAATCAGGTGAGGGAGTGTCCACCATACATGAGAGAAGAAGAATGTCGACTGTTGCTGTGGGGGGTCGTTTCTCCTTCTTCTCCTTGTGCTAGATATTGGTTATGCACTAGGGGAAGTAGGAGTAGCGACCATCATCGACGGTTGAAAAATCAGGTGAGCTAGTGTCCACCATATATGAGAGAAAAAGAATGTCCACCATATACCATAGGTGAGCTAGTGTCCACCATATATGAAATTGTTGAAATTTTGTGATGTGCCTTTGAATGGTGCATTTTGAACACAAAAAAAATATGGAGTTCAAATAAGTTCAAAAAATGAAATCCCTTTGTACAATCTGACTTTATGGTATCATGGTATCATGCATTTCGACCACATATATATATATATAAAAAGTCTTGAGTTCAAATAAGTTCAAAAAATGAAATCCCTTTTGTAACAAATTTGTTTTTGATTAAAACATTCATTTAAAAATGAAAGACCATTAGTCCCACGTGGCGTGCAGCGGAACCACGTGGCGTGCCGCGGAACCACTTTTGTTGTGGGGGTCGCTTTTCCTTCTTCTCCTTGTGCTAGATATTTGTTATGCATTAGGGAAAGAAGGAATAGCGACCATCATCGACGGTCAAAAATTCAGGTGAGGGAGTGTCCACCGTACATGAGAGAAGAAGAATGCCGACTGTTGTTGTGGGGGTTGCTTCTCCTTCTTCTCTTTGTGCTAGATATTTGTTATGCACTAGGGGAAGAAGGAGTAGCGACCATCATCGACGGTCGAAAAATCAGGTGAGGGAGTGTCCACCATACATGAGAGAAGAAGAATGTCGACTGTTGCTGTGGGGGGGTCGTTTCTCCTTCTTCTCCTTGTGCTAGATATTGGTTATGCACTAGGGGAAGTAGGAGTAGCGACCATCATCGACGGTTGAAAAATCAGGTGAGCTAGTGTCCACCATATATGAGAGAAGAAGAATGTCCACCATATACCATAGGTGAGCTAGTGTCCACCATATATGAAATTGTTGAAATTTTGTGATGTGCCTTTGAATGGTGCATTTTGAACACACAAAAAGTATGGAGTTCAAATAAGTTCAAAAAAATGAAATCCCTTTGTAAGAGATGAGTTCTCGTTCGAAACGCTGATACTTCGAAAGAGATTGTCCGTTTTGTACACGAAGTGCATCCAGTTTTTGTCGTAGCCCTCTTAACTTTTTAACACATGCTATGTGGGTGAAATGATAATAGCATGCCAACTTTCAACATTTTCAGAGTTCATTTGTAGTGCTTTTCAATTTCAGGGTCAACTAGCTCAAAAAAAAAGTAAATGCACGAAGAATACCAAATGAAGTCAGAAATTGTTGAAATTTTGTGATGTGCCTTTGAATGATGCATTTTGAACACACAAAAAGTATGGAGTTCAAATAAGTTCAAAAAAATGGAATCCCTTTGTAAGAGATGAGTTCTCGTTCGAAACGCTAATACTTCGAGAGAGATTGTCCGTTTTGCACACGAAATGCATCCAGTTTTTGTCGTAGCCCTCTCAACTTTTTAACACATGCTATGTGAGTGAAATGATGATAGCATGCCAAATTTCCACATTTTCAGAGTTCATTTGTAGTGCTTTTCAATTTCAGGGTCAACTAGCTCAAAAAAAATAAGTAAATGCACGAAGAATACCAAATGAAGTCAGAAATTGTTGAAATTTTGTGATTTGTTTTTGAATGGTGCATTTTGAACACACAAAAAGTATGGAGTTCAAATAAGTTCATAAAAATGAAATCCCTTTGTAAGAGATGAGTTCTCGTTCGAAACGCTGATACTTCGAGAGAGATTGTCCGTTTTGTACACGAAGTGCTTCCAGTTTTTGTCGTAGCCCTCTCAACTTTTTAACACATGCTATGTGGGTGAAATGATGATAGCATGCCAAATTTTAACATTTTCAGAGTTCATTTGTAGTGCTTTTCAATTTCAGAGTTAACTAGCTCAAAAAAAAAGTAAATGCACGAAGAATACCAAATGAAGTCAGAAATTGTTGAAATTTTGTGATGTGCCTTTGAATGGTGCATTTTGAACACACAAAAAGTATGAAGTTCAAATAAGTTCAAAAAAATGAAATCCCTTTGTAAGAGATGAGTTCTCGTTCGAAACGCTGATACTTCGAGAGAGATTGTCCGTTTTGTACACGAAGTGCATCCAGTTTTTATCGTAGCCCTCTCAACTTTTTAACACATGCTATGTGGGTGAAATGATGATAGCATGCCAAATTTCAATATTTTCAAAGTTCATTTGTAGTGCTTTTCAATTTCAGGGTCAACTAGCTCAAAAAAAATAAGTTAATAGTTTGGATATTCAAAATAATTACTTTTGAAAATAGAAAATAGTTTTCCATTATTTATTTAATTTCAAACACTTTTCATTATCATAGTTTTGTCAAATTCTCAAATATGCAAAAAGAATTTTAATAAACATAGTTTTTAATTGAAAATAACAAAATAGATAATAATTTGAATAGTCAAAATAATTACTTTTGAAAATAGAAACTAGTTTTGCATTATTTATTCAATTTCAAACACTTTTCATTATCATAGTTTTGTCAAATTCTCAAATATGCAAAAAGAATTTTAATAAATATAGTTTTTAATTGAAAATAACAAAATAGATAGTAGTTTGGATAGTCAAAATAATTACTTTTGAAAATAGAAAATAGTTTTGCATTATTTATTCAATTTCAAACACTTTTCATTATCATAGTTTTGTCAAATTCTCAAATATGCAAAAAGAATTTTTAATAAACATAGTTTTTAATTGAAAATAACAAAATAGATAATAGTTTGGATAGTCAAAATAATTACTTTTGAAAATAAAAAATAGTTTTGCTTTATTTATTCAATTTCAAACACTTTTCATTATCATAGTTTTGTCAAATTCTCAAATATGCAAAAAGAATTTTTAATTGAAAATAACAAAATAGATAATAGTTTGGATAGTCAAAATTATTAATTATGAAAATAGAAAAAAATTGAAACTATATGAGAATTTATAGAGAAAATTCAATCTAAATTCAAAGTGAACTCACTTTGAATTCAGGTTGAATTTTCTCCATAATTTCGAATATAGTTTCAATTTTCAGTGAGTTTAGGCCCGTAAGCCTGCTTTAGAGAGGAGCTCGATGGAGAAGTTGCGATGGGGCTTATAAACAAGTGTTAATCCCCCTCGCTGGGCGAGCTGGGACTAAATTTATCGTGCAGCCGAGGAGGGGCTGTAGTCCCGGGTGGAGCCACGCCCCGGGACTAAAGACACCCTTTAGTCCCGGTTGGAGCGCCGCGCCGGGACTAAAGGCCCCTGCTTCCCGCCTTCTGGTCTGCCGAAAAAGGGCCTTTAGTCCCGGGTCGTGGCTCCACCCGGGACTAAAGCTGGTCTTTAGTCCCGGATCGAGCCCCGAACCGGGACTAAAGATCCACCTATATAAGCGGGAGTTAGAAAATTTCCAACCCAAATCGCATTTCCTTCTCTCCTTCTTCCTCGTTCTCCTGCCCGGCGCGGCACAGCGACGAACTCGACGACGCCGTCAGGCTGCCCGCTGTCCTGCTCGCCGCCGCCTGCCGTCCTCCTCGCCGTCGCCGTCGTCCTCCTCCCCAGCACTCCGGCCAGTAGAAGAAAAGAAGAAAAAGGAGAAGAAAAGAAGAAAAAGGAGAAGAAAGGAAGAAAAAGGAGAAGAAAGGAAGAAAAAGGGAAGAAAGGAAGAAAAAGATTTTTTTGTCATTTAATTCCTATTGTTATTAGATTTGTGCTAGATTATTAGGGTTAGTAATATTTAGAATTAGGAAAAAGGAAAATAAGAAGAGGAGGAGAAGAAAAGAAGAAAAAGGAGAATAAGAAGAGGAGGAGAGGAGAAGAAGAGGAAAAATAGAAGAAGAGGAGAAGTAGAAGAAGAGAAAAAATTAGAAGAGGAGGAGAGGAGAAGTAGAAGAAGAGAAGAGGAGAAGTAGTAGAAGAAGAGGAGAAGTAGAAGTAGAAGAAGAAGTAGAAGAAGAGGAGAAATAGAAGAAGAGGAAAAATTAATTTAGGGTTACAAGAAGAATAAATATTGTATAGTGTATATGCTTAAGTGTTAATAGTGTTTCTTAGATTATTGCTTAATTTTGCTATTGTATATGCTTAAGTGTTAATAGTTTAATTTTGCTATTGTATATGCTTAAGTGTTAATAGTTTATTTTTAGCAAGAAAAATAATAGAACTATTTTATTTTTTTAGTTCATTTTACGATGCCTATCCCGCATCCTCGTCGTCGACTCGGCGGAGGACACCTGCTTGATCAGAGGGGCCCTGTCCGGGACTGGGCTCCGCCCGGCTGGTATTGGGAGGTGCTACCTTCCGGGGGGCGTAGGTTGGTTAGGAGCCAGCCCATCGTTGACCCGATCCTCGTTTGGTGGCGGTCGCATGGGCCAGTGAGGGTGCCGAGGCTTCCGGACACCGCGGAGGTGGTACGTCACCGTGTCAGCGAGGAGGATGAGCACGTCCGTCGCTACATGGTTGCGTTGGAGGGCAGGTTCGAGCATACCTGGCAGGTTCTTCGGGGATCTCACTAGAGCTATGATCCTGTGATGGTTCCTTCTCTTTGGGTGTCCACCGCCCGCGCCGATACCCGTCGGGCGCTACGGTTCTAGATGTATCAGTGATGCTATATGTATGATAGTATTCGAGGAGTATTAGTGATAATATTCGACGATGTACGGACGAAAGAGATGATGTATTTGCTTATAATTGAATGCATGCTAATTTGAATACTACTTCATTTTACGATTTGGTTTTGCTTATTGAATGCTCAAATTGGAAAAGTACTCCTACTTTGAATACTATGCAGAAATCTAGGAGTCCCGGGTGGAGCCACGACCCGGGACTAAAGTTGTTTTGGAACGGAGTTCCTGATAGAATAATTCTTTTTTGGTACAAAGGTTAAGAGAATCCGTTTTTTGCAGAACTATGGATCCACATATCAGGAACCTCGAAGAGGAAGAACTTCTCGAAGATATAATCAAAGACGGCCCCAACGTTGAACCAGCTGAATCTCCGTCGTCATATCTAAACCCCTCCGGATATGGAATGGAGGTCGAGCGACACGAAGATGAAGCCGATGGGGCAGGAGATAGGTCCAATGACGGAGAAGGTGATAGCTCCACTGATGGGGAAGCCGGTGGAGAAGCCGGTGAAGAAATAATAAAGTCCGACGAGGTATACATATGAAGTTCGACAATCACTTGTAATATGTGAAAAATATTGGAGATAGCTCTCTATTGTATACATATACATTCATTTGACGAATGTTTCTCCCTCTTAGGCCTCCACATCGAGCAAAGCTACGAAACGAGGCCCGACTAGAAAGTTGGATGCACGGACGCATTACACCTTTGAGGTGATATTGCCTATGGGCGAACCCAAGCTTCCTAAGAATGTTGCTGACACATTCAAAAAACAATGCGGAGTTCTCGTTAGGGATCACGTCCCGATCAGCGTTCGGGAGTGGAACAAGCGCAAAGGGGCAGCCGATAGTGACTATGTCGCCGAAAGGTAGAAAGATAATCTTTGGAATGATCTCATGTCACATTTCAACCTGCCAGAATGTGAGAATGAAGACGCCGCAGACAAACTGAGGGCCAAAGTCAAGCAGTGGACTCTAAAGAAGATGGCCGAACTGTTCCGTAGCTGGAAGAAGAAGCTATGGAAAAACTATCTGAAGACAAAGAAATTGCCAGTATTCGAGGGGTATCTAGCCAAGCAGGCGAATCACTGGAAGGCATTTCAAAAGTACAAGGAGTCAGAAGATGCCCAGGCATTATCAGAAAAGAACAAGATAAATGCCGACAAGAAGAAATATCACCACAAGATGGGGCCAGGGGGCTATGAGACTGCCATCCCAAAGTGGGATAAGAAAGAGCAAGATCTGCTAGATAAAGGCATCGTACCTGAACCACTCCGTGATGAGTGGGAATTGAGAGCAAGAAATTGGTTCCTTGCGCATGGTGGGTCGTACGACGAAAAAACAGGGGACCTCATCTGCAGTGACCGTCTTAGGATACCCAGGGAGAATTGGAAAAGGATAGTGAAAGAAATTAAGGAGGGAAAAAGAAAGTTCACTGCAGATAGAGAGAAAGATTTGCTCACACTGGTCCTCGGCAATGACGAACATGGAGGACGAACGCGAGGCTTCGGTCCTTCTTACCCATGGTGGCTTGGGTTCGCCAGAGACCAAGACACTTACAGAAGCCGAGAGAGAGCAAAGAAGCGGCAGCAGGATGAGGAGAATGACAAGTTCAACTAGTTGCTTCCCAGGATTAACGAGCAACAGAAGCAGATTGATGAGCTTAGAGGAGTAGCGCGCCAGGAAGATCCTGCACTTGATATTACCGGCGCCCCATCTAAGCGGAAAAGCAGCGTGGCTGAATCTGTGGCCCCGCCCGACGATGCATGAAGAATGATAGAGGGCGGTCCCGGCTACCCCGTGGATGGAATCAAGGAGTCAACATCATGTGAAGTCCATCAGAAATTCAAGAACATATCCATGAAGGTGGCCGTCGGACAAGCTTTACCTTCTGGCCCTGATGCACGCTGGCATGGCCGTGAGATTCCAGCTGGCTTTGCTAAAGTCGGGGTGGATGAAATCATGGCGGGGTTTCATGATATGGAGCTCGACATAGCTCGACCCGAAGATGAGAGGACACTCGGAGAAGTACCGGGTGGAGTCATCCTATGGGACAAGAATTACATCAAGCTTCCAGGCTCGGCCCCAAGGACAACACCGCCTCTGAGTCGTCGTAGGTCACCTACACCTCCATTACCTCCAAGCCCTCCACATGACGTCGGCCAGCACAACACGAGTCCATCTCGATCACCGTCGCCGGACTTGGGTCGTCCGTCTCCGCCGCCGCTCACACAGGATACTAAGCGGAAGTGTGCCACCAAGAACACTCCGCCGACGATTTCTAAGCGACGGAGCCCCCCAAAGCGCAAACGGTCGCCCCTCCCAAAGGTACCTCATGCTAATCTTCCTATCAGACCTTATGATCGTACCCCCGAGAAAAACGCCAGGATAGCAAAGGAACATCATGATGCGCAGATGAAAAAGAAGGAACCCGAGCCCCGCCTGGAATACACTGAGAAGCAAATAGCATTTGCAAAATACTTCACGACCCTTCCATCACAGTATGACTTACACCATAAGCCTGATGACTATACACGCACATTGCAGAAGGAAGTGAAAAAGAGCAGATCACGTGCAAGTGCAAGTGGGAGCAAATCAAGTTCAACTAAATGCAAGAAAAAATCAGACGTTCCTCAGCTTGGACAACAGGCCAAACAGTCGACCCACCCCTCAAGGTGTTAACCGAGAATGTTCCTCCTCCGGTGCAGGGGCAAGCTTTTGAATTAACAAAGAAGTGGGCGGCTGAATGGGGTGTCTCGGTTGAATATGTTCTGGCTTCCCAAGACGACAGGTTACCCAAGGCTGTGGTAGCCCCTAAGCCACAGTTTGTCATGGGAGAGCCTTTGGTCAGCAAAGATGATCTCCCAACAAATATGCGTTACTTGCATACATGGTACTTAAGTGAATCAAAGAATGGGAGAACGATGATCGTGGTGAGTGTCCCACGGGAGTACTACGGCCGCCCCGAAGAAATCCATATCGACTTTGATGAACTCTTCCAGATGTACAATGGCGACGCCCTCGACAAATCGCTTATGTGGTGTTATTGTCTATAAGTTTTTTCAATTCGTTGTCTACATATAACTTGTTTAGTTATTTCAATTCATTGTCTATATATAACTTGTACTCTATTATGCAAAATGAAGATTCTGGATTGTAAAAGTAAGAACATCCTAAATATTGGGTTTATTGACCCAGATAAAATACATATAGCGACGCTAACTGATAAACCCAAGGAGACAGAGGAAAACCTTCTAAGGTTTCTAACAGATCAAAATTTCTGTGACCACATACTGTTTCCATACAACTTCAGGTGAGGGTCTTTACTCTGTTGTGTACATTCATTTATAAGTGTAATTGATAAGTTACTGACACACACACACACACACACACACACACACACACACACACATATATATATATATATATATATACATGTGCAGCTTCCATTGGATTCTGTTGGACATTCAAATTGATAAGGGAAGAGTTGATGCCTTCGACCCATTATCGAGACCCTTGGAACAGTTCCAAAGCCTGCAGGACATGCTTCAAGGGTAATTTCAATCATTCTTGCGCTCTATCGGTCTCTTTCGATGATTTTTTGATATATCAGTTAATGAAAAATTTAGCAAATCATTATCCTTGTCGGGCAGGGTTTGGAAGCGGTTCAAGTGCGTGACTCCCGGTAACTTTCCTGAGAAGCTGACCTTTAGAGCAGCTCAGGTAAGTAGTAGTATGATATACTTCTATTTTCAATACATTTATGATGCTAGATTATTATTTTGATTATATATATTCTATTCTCGTAAAGTGCGACCAGCAGCCACGGAGGACGCATCTATGCAGATACTATGTTTGCGAGACCATTCGCACGTTTACCTCTGAGCACAAGGATCACAGATTTGACGTAAGCAATGAACATTCACACCACTATTTTTATCCGTCATTCTTTGTTATCATGATTGATATTCATATTAATCTCCTCTTCTTATATAGTACACGGCCATGAGGACGAAGGTCCTACCAGAGCAACGCGCGATTGCTGTTGCAGAGGAGCTTGCGACCTTTCTGAGGACGGAAGCTATAGATGACAAAGACGATTTAGTGTAGCTAGGGGCCATTACTGATGTTCGTCCATCTAATCAAATAGACGGGATCTAGTCCCGATAATTCAGATCTCCATATAATTGTATATATATGCTCGCTTGTAAGATAAGTTAATCTTATATATATATGCATAATTATTTCTATTTAAATTATATGAAAACTAATTCCCGAACACCAAACGAGGCATCACGTTAATCTCCCGAACACCTAAACCCTAAACCCCTAAAACCCAAAAATAATTTCATTCAAAAAAAACTCAAAAATTAGCAAAATCTGAAACTCTTTAGTCCCGATCCGTGTAACGAATCGGGACTAAAGGGCCTGCCCCTGGGGCGCTAGGAGACGCCCACGTGGAGCACCTTTAGTCTCGGCTTGTAACAGGGCCGGGACTAAAGGTTAGGCCTTTAGTCCCGCCTCTTTAGTCCTGGTTGGTGAACCGGCACTAAAGCCCCTTACGGGCCGAGGCTAAAGGCCCCGTCTCCACTAGTGTCACTGGTGGAAAAAAGGCCTTTGGTCGCGGTTCGCAACTGCCATTAGTCGCGGTTGCGCAACCGCGACCAACTAAGCGCGACTAAAGCCCCCCACCTTTAGTCGCGGTTCTTAAGAAACCGCGACTAAAGGCCCGTCCACGTGGGCGCCAGGCGGCCGTCGGGGCGGAGGACCTTTAGTCGCGGTTCTTCTGGCCAACCGCGACTAAAGGCCCCCGCGCCCCCCCCTAAACCTGTTTTCTGTTTAATTTGTGTTGTTTTATTTCTTTTGTGCTTTATTTTAATTTTGAAGGAATTTCATATATTCTACGGTACTACATACATGCATATGAATGTACAATTTCAAACAAATTTGAAATTAGAACCAAAAAGAATTCAAGAGGAATATACAATATATATTCAATATCATCGGATGACCATATACAATTTTGAACAAGTTTCCATACATAATTTAATGCATATAAAGTTCTACGTCCTCGTAATGGTGTTCTCCTTTAGGATGGAGGACTTCCCTGCTGAACCATCCAGCTAGTTCCTCTTGAAGTGGTCGGAAGCGAGCTTCTGGACTAAGCATCATCCGGAGGTTATTCCTCTTAGCATTGGTATCACTCGGAACCCGCTCAGAGGTGTATCTCCGGATCATCTCACAGACATAGTATCCACATAGATTGGTCCCCGCTGGCTGAATATCCCCAGCATTCTTCGGCTTTGACCTTTTGAATTCTAGCTCTTTTTTGAATTCACCGACCTTTGTATCTACGAACCGTCTCCAAACCCTACGAGGCAAAGAAAATTAAATGAACAAGAGAGTTATTAGTTACTTGATATTAGGAAATGAACGAAATAGGCCGATCGATATAGAGCGCAAATGAATGAAAATAATTACTTCTGCAGCATTCTTCTCATGCCGCCCCAAAGCTTTGGATCCATATTCAGAGAGTCGTGGACGAGACATTCTGAGGTGTTAACTTTAATTACTAGCAGAATCCAGTGGAACCTGCGGACACGATACATGCACAGTACGTCATGCATAACTCATCGATTAGCCGGCCACATACCATGCATGGAGTAAACAAAAGAGAATGTGCTCAAGACAGAAACACTCACCCAAAATGGTAAGGAAATAGAATATCACTTTTGAGTTCCTGCTTTGTAAGAAACTGCCACAGGTCTGCCTCCATGTCGGCGGGGTGATGCTCCAACACATGTCCATTAACGA
This sequence comes from Hordeum vulgare subsp. vulgare, assembly GCF_904849725.1. NCBI lineage: Eukaryota > Viridiplantae > Streptophyta > Magnoliopsida > Poales > Poaceae > Hordeum > Hordeum vulgare. The sequence continues at coordinate 583,461,682 of NC_058520.1, read as the reverse complement.
TGTGTGGGTCAATGAACCCAACATCATGGATGTTCCTTACTCTGCATTCCTTAATCTTCATTCTGCATGTATAATAGCGGACACAACAATATAGTTAGGACATATATATAGTGCAGGCAATATGAACGAGATGGGGTAGAAATAAATCACTTACAGAACGTAGCAACTGATGATAGATTTGTCGAGATCGCGCAGATTGAAAAGCTGGAACAATTCACTCAGTTCAATTTGTACATAGTAATGTTTGAAGTGATGCTCATGTCTAACTTCCGCATAAATATAATCTTTGGCGCTTTTATTTTTTATGTAACCCTTGTACCATTTCAGCAGACCTTTCATTTGTGGAGGTAGATCCTTTTCCTGCGCAGGCTCGACGAGAGGCCCATTCTTGACATATGTAATTACTACCTCCTTCACTGGCGCCTCATCAAGGCCTAACAGTTCACGAAGAGTAATACCTAAGTTGGCCGCTTGTTCTCTGGCACTCGTTGCAGTCAATCCCTGTGCTGCCGCAGCTTGTATGATCTCGGGGGCATCCGGACCGGCGGCTTCCACTATAAGCGGGGCAATCGATTGTTTACTTTGTTCCCCGAGCTGGGCAACTTGTTTCCCGCTTTTTTTACTTTCGGCCTTCTCCCGCTCTTTGTTCTCCTTGAACATGAGTGCCTGCCTGCGAAGTTCACGTGCATAGTCGTCAGGCAGATTCTTCGCGGCTTGGGACGGTGTGCTCAAAAATGACTTAGCCCACTTCTTTTGCTCATCAGAAAATACTGGCTTGGGCTCGGGCTCTCTTTTCTTCTTGCAGTCCGCCTTCCATTTCTCCAAATCAGCAGCCGCGGCCGTGTCGACTTCCTCGGCACTACGTTCCCAAGGCCTTGTGGGGAGAGGCTTCAGTGATGGCTCCGGTACCTTTGTGGTCTTAGGTACATAAGGGTCCGGGTTAATAATCCAGGACTGCTTCTGCTTCTGCTTCTTTGCCGGAGGTGGATTGGGGGGCGGCGTCTGATCACCCGCCGGACGAGGACTGGGGGGCGGCGTCTGATCACCCGCCGGACGTTGTGGACTGGGGGGCGTCGGCTGACGTGACGGAGGTGTAGGTGAACCGCCACCACCACCACCACCACCACCACCGCCACCGCCACCACCACCACCGTAGGGGGGTGGACTTGTTGTCCTTGGCGCCTCGCCTGGAAACTTGATAAACTTCTTTTGCCATAGAATGAAATGGCGCTTGACATCTCCAAGTATTTTCTTCCCTTCAGGTGTAGCAATGTCAATCTCCAGGTCCTCAAACCCTTGGACTATGTCCTCCACCGTGACACGAGCATAGCCATCTTGAATGGGGTTGTTGTGGTGGAGTGCTCCAGGTAAACATGGTAAAGCACTGCCGATGGCTACCTTCATGGACATGTTCCCGATAGGATAATACAGATGACATTCTTTCATCTCCTTTATATCGTCCACGGGGTAGCGAGGAGGCTCCGGTGCAGTAATTTCGACCACCAGAGGCTCCGGTGCATTAATTTCGACCACCAGAGGCTTCGGTGCATTAATTTCGGTCGTCGGTGCATCTGCACCAGCCGGTGGGGCCTCCGTGGAAGCCACGCTGCTTCTCCGCTGCTGGCTTCCGAGATCCGCTGGATGATCTTCATGCTGCACCCGAGCTGCATCTCTTTCGGCTACTAGTACACTCATGGTTTTCTTCATCACATCCATTTCCGATGCCAACCGCGCCACAACATCTGCTTCCCGATCCATCTTTCTCTTACGGCTTCTGTAACCGTACGGGTCATCGTTCTGGGGGAACCCTATTTTCCACGGAATGTGCCCCATGCCTCGTACACGTCCTCCGTGTTCAGGATTCCCGAGGGCTTTTGTCAGCGCGTCGTTCTCTCTGTTGAACTTGATCTTCCCCTCTTGAGCATCCCTCATTGCGTCAATAAGGGCTTGGGTGGGTTTAATTAAATTGCCCCGGTAAACACACTCCCCTGTCTCCGGGTTCAGCGTTCCCCCATGCCCGTACCACCAGCTTTTGGCCCTTGGGTCCCATCCCTCCGTACCTGGACGGATTCCTCGCGCCCTCAGCTCGTTCTCCATCTTCTCCAACCTAGGCAACAAAATGCGATACCCTCCTGGCCCCATAATATGATTGTACTCCTTCTTAGCCGCATTTTCCTTATTTTTTTTCGATATTTGAATGAACTGCTCCGATTTCTTTTGCTTCACAAATTCTGGCCAATCATGTTTCAGTTTCTCATATTGTCCTTTGAAATCCGGAGTCTTGTTCTGCTTGACAAAGTCATGGGCTAGATTTTGCTTGAATTTCCGGAATGCGTCGGCCATCTTATGAAGAGCGAACTGTTTGACTAGCCTCCTCCTCTCCTTGTTTTCCTCAATCTTGTTACCCTCCTCATCGAATTTGTTGTATTCCGGAGGTAGAACGAAATGTTCCATAAGCTTCTTGAAGCAATCTTTTTTTGTTCTCTTATCGACAAAAGTGAAACCTGCAGGAATTCGTGCCTTCTTTGGCTCATTCCACTCCTGGACGGTGATCGAGACGTTGTCTCTAACAACGGCTCCGCATTGGCTGACAAACTTGGTGGCGTTCTTGCGGGGCTCCAGCGGCCTGCCGGTTGCACTGTCGACAACCTCGATGGTGCATGTTTCTCCTTGTTTCATCGTCTTGGTTGCGCCACGCTTTGACGACGTACTCGATTGTTTCGACGATCCGGCCGAGGGCTAAAATAAGAAAGAGAGTCGCGCGCGTTAGTACACACATATTTATTCAAATCAGTTAGTTTGTATCACCAGAGGCTCAATGTATATATATACCTCGGCGCCGGAGGTGGTTGCTACTTCCATTTGAAGATCGTTGTTTATCGACGTTTGTTCGGCATCATCTTGCTGACGGCGCCCTTCATCTTCACCGTCAAGGTTCAGATAAGAAGAGATATCATCTTCTTCTTCTCCGGTCGGCACATATAGAATATCGCCGTTTATGATGCCGAACATATGTGCTTCACCGTCCGGATCATAGTTGTCCATAATCGGGTCAGCTCTATCGTCCGCCATTATGTCAGTCCTGAAAACATGTAGTAAAAACAAATTAATTAAGTGAAGAAGGGGGGCGGTGGCGGTGGCGGTGGCGAAAGGGCGGTGGCAAAAAAATTCTGGCCCGAATTTTCAAGCCCAATGGGCCAAGCCCAAAAATTCTGACATATGACATGGCCCAATGGGCCAAGCCCAAAAATTCTGGCCCGAATTTTCACATATGACATGGCACGTGTTCGGATGCAATAAAATTAATATAAATTTTCAAGCCCAATGGGCCAAGCCCAAAAATTCTGGCCCATAAAACTCTTTTGCATTTTGTTGGACCACACGTTATATACAATACATTATTTCCACAATATATTTCTGATCCATAATTTACTGTCATCCTCACGAAGAAATTATTTGGTTTAATTTTTCACCCATCTATTTTTTATTGTCTCATCTTTTTACACAAGAAATTTGAACTAGGGAAGTATTATGAACATAAAGTTACTATTTTTGTGATATGCACAACACATCCATCTACTGTACCGACTTTCATTCCCCAATGTACAATTACACAGAAAAATTTTCCAAACTAAAATTGCACATCCCGGACAAGTGGTATTACACAAAACATAGCCTATTCAGCATTGTACCGACTTTCTAAAACCTCTAACATATGCCAAATTTCTCACAAGTAGGGCTAGAAATAAGATTAGGATGAACTAATCAGGCCTTCAATTGTAATTCATCATGAGAATGGGAATTTAAAAAAATGACATTTCATTGATATATAATTAGGACTGGATGCTACATATTTCTTTTATTGACTCAAGTCACTAAGATAAGATTTTTTTACTCGTAAATTTTAATAATTGATACTTCATGAACCAAAAAATATGTGGCCAACAAGTTAAAATTAATGGAAAACATCAAAATTACAAGTTCAGTAATTGTATTTGACATATCCATATTATAAATAGCATTTTTATATGGTCATTAATATAGTATTATAATTATTATAAATAGCAAAATAAGCACTTAAACCTGCATATACATATTCAGATAACATATGTTATTTGATGTATGAATCCCAAATTTATACAATTAAAATTACACTTCAAAGATCGACGTTCAAGATCGACGTTCAAGATCGACGTTCAAGATCGACGTTCGTTTTTCCAAGATCGACTTGTTCAAGATCGACGTTCGTTCTTCCAAGATCGACGTTCGTTCTTCCAAGACGGCGTTCTTCCAAGGAAGCGAGGAAGGCGGGCGCGCGGCGCGGGAAAGATGAAAGGAACCAACCGCGACGGCGAGGGCGGCGACGGCGGCGACGACGGCGAGGGCGACGGCGGGCGGCGTCGACGAGGGCGAGGGCGACGGCGGCGGCAGGCCTTCGGCGCGCGCGCGACGGTTGGAATCGGAGAAGACGAGAGAGATGGAGAAGACGGCGGCAGGGGAGGCGCCCGCACTGTATTTATAGCCCCCCCCTTTAGTCGCGGTTGGGGACGCGACCCGCGACTAAAGGTACCCTTTAGTCGCGGGTCGCCTCCCCAACCGCGACTAAAGGGTTTTTGGCGGGTTTTTTGCCTTCCCGCGCCCCCCCCTTTAGTCGCGGTTGGGGAGGCGACCCGCGACTAAAGGGTAACCTTTAGTCGCGGTTGGCCAGACCGACCGCGACTAAAGGTTACCCTTTGGTCGCGGTTTGCCAGACCAACCGCGACTAAAGGCCCCCCCAAATCTTCTTTTATTTTCAGAACCTTTTATCTTTTTCTTTTCAGAAAAATCATCATTGCTTTTATAGAAACTTCAAACATTTTATTTTCTGTTTTCTAAGCATATTTTCGTAGGAAAAATATGCATAGAGACAATACTTCTCGCCCGAGCCGTGAGCGCGCCGCCCCTTTCTTCTCCTATCCGCCCGCTGAGAGGTCGTTTTTGCGTTCCCCGCGCGCAACGACCTTTAGTCGCGGTTGGTCTGGCCTTTAGTCCCGGTTGCACCAACCAGCCGGGACTAAAGGTTAGATGACCAGCTCTGGATTCCTCTTCTTCCCGCCATTTCTTCCCTGTCTTCCCGCCTCTTTCTTCCCGCCACTTTCTTCCCGCCTCCTGTCTTCCCGCCTCCTGTCTTCCCGCTCCCATTTTTCCCGCCATTTCTCACTACATATATGTAGCCCGGCTTGGCCAGCATTATCACATCTCTACAATCTCTCATCACTCTCTCATGGCTTCCACCGCACCCACTCTAACCTACCAGCAGGTGGAGGAGCTTTGCGCCTCGAACTACCCTTGTCCACCGGGCTACCGCGTCCCCACCGGCTGGAGCCTAAGCGCCGGCGGCGTGCCGGTCCCTCCCGTCCCTCAGGGTACTGCGCGCCGGGCGGCCATCACGAACCACTACTACCTCGACCTCACGCCGGAGCAGCGGATGAATCCCCGCTGGCATCCCGATAACCAGCATACTTGGGACGCCTTCTTCATCAATCGGCGTGAGAGGGCGCTCGCCAGGTATGAGGAGGACGGTCTGCCTCCTGGGAACTTCCACGAGGCCGGCCGTCGGCTATGGTGGTACGGCCGGACTCTGCAGAGCGTCATGGACTACATCACGGCCGGCGATATCCCCCGCCTGCGCTACCCTCAGTTCGAGCCACGAGCGCCGCCCGACGACAGCGACGACAGCAGCGACGACGACGGCGGCAACTTAGAAGGCGACGACTACCAGTACAACGACGACAGCGGCTATGAAGACTACGAGTATGCATATTATACGCCTAGGCAGGAGTATGACTAAATCACTCCAAATTTCATGTATCATCAGTGGTATCTCGAATCATTCGAAAATGGACACCAAACACATCACGGGTAATATAATTCACATGATCCATTCAACAAAGTTTGGTACAATAAATTATTACACATCATTTCTTCCCTTGTGTCCCTGCTTGCTTACGATTGTGCCGTATCCATGGAGCATCCTCATCATTTAACTTAATGCTTGGGTCGGTGTTCACTTTGAAGGGCGGAATTTCAGCAAACATATTATAATCTTCTGACATGTCTGTCTTGTCCTCCACTCCCACGATGTTTCTTTTCCCTGAAAGAACAATGTGGCGCTTTGGATCATCGCATGATGTACTGATCGTTTTCTTATCTTTCCGTTTCCTCGGTTTGCTACTCATGTCCTTCACATAGAAAACCTGAGCGACATCTTTCGCTAGGACGAATGGTTCGTCAAGGTAACCAAGATTGTTGAAATCCACCATTGTCATTCCGTATTGCTGGTCCACCTTTACCCCACCTCCTGTTAGCTTGAACCATTTGCACCGGAACAAAGGGACCTTAAAGGAGGGTCCATAGTCAAGTTCCCATATCTCCTCTATGTAACCATAATATGTGACCTCTTGCTCATTCTCGGTTGCTGCATCAAAGCGGACACCACTGTTTTGGTTGGTGCTCTTTTTATCTTGGGCGATCGTGTAAAATGTATTCCCATTTATCTCGTACCCTTGGAAAGTCGTTATAGTCGAAGATGGTGTCTTGGCCAACATGTACAGCTGATCTACAACATCATTGTCATTCATTAAATGTTTTCTCAACCAACTGCCGAAAGTCTCCATGTGGGCCTTCCTAATCCAGGATTCAGGCTTCCCCGGGTTGTCAGAGCGTAAAATATTCTTGTGTTTCTCAAAGTACGGAGCCACCAAGCTGGAATTGGTCAGTACAGTGTGGTGTGCTTCAGTCAGAGAATGGCCGTCCATACATATCGTTGATTTCCTTCCGATCGTGCCTTTTCCACTTAGTCTCCCCTCGTGCCGCGATCGAGGAAGACCAATCGGCTTAAGGTCAGGAACAAAGTCAACACAAAACTCAATTACCTCCTCATTTCCATAGCCCTTGGCGATGCTTCCTTCTGGCCTAGCACGGTTACGAACATATTTCTTTAATACTCCCATGAACCTCTCGAAGGGGAACATATTGTGTAGAAATACAGGACCGAGAACGAAAATCTCTTCGACTAGGTGAACCAGGAGGTGCGTCATAATATTGAAGAAGGATGGCGGGAACACCAGCTCGAAACTGACAAGACATTGGATCACATCGTTCTGTAACCGTGGTAGAACTTCTGGATTGATTACCTTCTGAGAGATTGCATTGAGGAATGCACATAGCTTCACAATGGCTACTCGAACATTTTCCGGCAGGAGCCCCCTCAAAGCAATCGGAAGCAATTGCGTCATAATCACGTGGCAGTCGTGAGACTTCAGGTTTTGGAACTTTTTCTCCGCCATGTTTATCATTCCCTTTATATTGGACGAGAATCCAGACGGGACCTTCATACTGCTCAGGCATTCAAAAAAGATGACCTTCTCTTCTTTGGTCAGAGCGTAGCTGGCACGACCTTGAAACCATTCCGGATGCCGATCATCAGGGTCTTTCAAACGTTGCTGGTCCTGCCGTGCTTCCTTTGTATCATTTGTCTTCCCATACACGCCCAAGAAGCTTAGGAGGTTCACGCAAATATTCTTCGTAACGTGCATCACGTCGATTGCAGAGCGGACATCTAGGACTTTCCAATATTCTAGCTCCCAGAATATAGATTTCTTCTTCCACATGGCTGCGTGCCCGTCAGCTCCCTTCGGAACTGATTGTCCGCCAGGACCCTTTCCAAAGATGACTTTCAAATCCTTGACCATATCAAATACCTCAGCACCAGTGCGTTCCGCAGGCTTCGGCCGGTGATCTGCCTTGCCGTTGTAATGCTTGCCTTTCTTTCTTACTGGATGAATTTTCGAAAGAAATCGACGATGCCCAAGGTACACGTTCTTCTTACAATTTGGCAAATGTACACTTTCAGTCTCATGTAAGCAGTGCGTGCATGCATTGTATCCCTTATTTGACAGTCCCGAAAGGTTACTAAGAGCAGGCCAATCGTTGATGGTTACGAAAAGCAACGCTCGTAGGTCAAATTCCTCTTGTTTGTGCTCATCCCACACACGGACACCACCCCACAGCTGTAAAAGTTCATCAACTAATGGCCTTAGGTACACATCGATGTCGTTGCCGGGTTGCTTCGGACCTTGGATGAGCACTGGCATCATAATGAACTTCCGCTTCATGCACAACCAAGGAGGAAGGTTGTAGATGCATAGAGTCACGGGCCAGGTGCTATGGCTGGAGCTCTGCTCGCCAAAAGGATTCATGCCATCCGTACTTAGAGCAAATCTTATGTTCCTTGCGTCAGCTGCAAAATCTTTGAACCATCTGTCGATCTTTCTCCATTGCGTTCCATCTGCGGTGTGTCTCAACTCCCCGTCCGACTTACGGTCCTCTTTGTGCCATCGCAACAACTTGGCATGCTCTTTGTTCCTGAACAGACGTTTCAACCGTGGTATTATAGGAGCATACCACATCACCTTGGCGGGAACCCTCTTCCTGGGTTTCTGGCCCTCAACATCGTCACCAGGGTCATCGCCTCTGATCTTATAACGCAATGCAGTGCATACCGGGCATTCATTCAAATTCTCGTATTCACCGCGGTAGAGGATGCAGTCGTTGATGCATGCATGTATCTTCAGAACCTCTAAACCTAGAGGGCAGACAACCTTCTTTGCTTCGTACGTACTGGTGGGCAACTCGTTATCCTTTGGAAACATATTCTTCAACATTTTCAGCAAGTTTTCAAATGCCGAGTCAGCTACACCTGCCTCTGCCTTCCATTTCAGCAAATCCAGTGTGCAGCCCAGCTTTTTCAGACCATCATCGCATCCGGGGTACAGCGCCTTTCTGTGATCCTCTAACATGCGATCCAAATTCTCCCTCTCCTTTTCAGTTTCGCAGCGTCTCCGTGCATCAGCAATGGTCCGACCAAGATCATCAACGGGATCATCACGTGCCTCTTCTTCACCTTCCCCTTCACCTTCAGCATCCTCCATGAAAGTATCACCGAAATGAGCAAGATAGCTTTCATCGATGAAATCATCCCCTTCTTCATCTTCTTCCATTATAACCCCTCTTTCTCCATGCTTGATCCAACAATTATAGCTTGGCATGAAACCGTGCCGAAGCAGATGCATGTGAACATCTCTTGAGGAAGAGTAACCCTTCTGATTCTTACAGTTAACACATGGACAGATAACAAAAACCCCCCGCTTGTTCGCATTAGCCACTACGAGGAAATCTTTCAAACCCGTAGTGAACTCGCCGGAGAGTCGGTTAACGTACATCCATTGCCGATTCATCTGCATTATTATAATATAAAATATATAATTAACCATCATGCATTTGTTAAACTAACTAGCTACAAACAATATAAATTAAACAATGAACTACACACATGCATATTTTATCAATGACACATCAAAGGTTCATCAAGTTGCTAACCGCGATCGAGGAGTGTGGCTCCAACACTTCATGTCATGTTTGTTTCATGCTCTTGGGGCATTTCATCAAACACCTTATGTGCATAAGAGGAACCAAAAGCAAACCTAAACCCTAAGTGTGAAGAGAATGGCTCTAAATGGCTAAGTGTTGGCTGCTGGATGGGTATATATAGGGGAGGGGCTTTAGTTGCGGTTGGCCTGGCAAACCGTGACTAAAGGTGCCCGAAGGCCTTTAGTCGCGGTTGTCCTGGCCAACCGCGACTAAAGCCCCTCACGTGCACCAGCTGGCCACCGAGCGCCCTGGGCCCAGGCCTTTGGTCGCGGTTCACCTCCAGAACCGCGACTAAAGGTCCCATTAGTCGCGGTTCCTACAGCTTCGCGACTTATGGGGCTGGACGGAAGCCTGTTTTTCCACCAGTGTGTCTCACTGCTGAAGGCAAACTGGGCGAAATGAGAACCACCAAAACACACAAAAGAGTATTCTGGTTGCATCCTGCAACCTTGTCAGTACGAGCCGCGGACAGCAATCACCAGATCTAGACAGAAGAACCCTCACTGCAATCCATAGCACGAGTGGTCGGCAGGTGCCACCACGGCCAACTCCAAAGGAGAAATACCACAGCCAGATGGCATTGGCAACATGGAGGGCGCCGTCCTGGCCGGATCCCAGTAGTGGAGCACATCATTCGACACCCAACCACATTCTGCACAGTCGTCACAGCCCTCGCTCAAGTTCCAATGGTCCGCTACAACCTTCAACATGTCCTGCCACAGACCGTTTCGTTACGCCCAAACCACCTATGCCTCAGACTATCCACAATGAAAAGTACCGTAACATAGAGTAGTAACATGCATACATTACTAGTCTAAGTTACTATTTCTAGAGTGGGTAGTAACATAAAGGTGATAACATTAAACCTTTCATTTTTTAGCTTATAGACTCATCTTATTTTGGTATGTGTGATGTTATTCATAGTATGAGTAACTTGCTATGATACTTAATTTCTCTTTCTTCTCATTAATTAGCTGTCACATTATGTTTTTTGCTTAGATGACATTAATGTTACTACCTATGTTACTCCCACTATGGATAGTCTCACGCCCACGAGTGCCCCTCCGCCGCGAGCAGACACCCCGCCGCTGCCGTACGTATGGTACACAGGCGTCGCCATGTGGCATCCTTCAATGGCAACGAGGTGAAGGAAAGGGAGTTGGGGTGTTGCGGCCGCCGGGTCTTGCGAGGATGGAGGTTCGGTCTTGCCAAGCCTCACTTCTAGCTCAATTTGAATATCTAGAAAAACTCCTAGCTAAATTTGTTTTTATTTGATCCAACCCCGGAGACCAAATGGGAGCTAGAAACATCAAGAAGCTAATAATCCGGACTTATCAATAGGGCCGTCTAGAAGCATCACGTCGTACTGTGAAACATTGTAGTGATTTCGGACATTATAATGCGACTGCTACGTGATAAAATCAAAGTTGTTGCTACATGGTTGGACGATATTGACATGCGAGAAGAATCGGCACTCGACACTCTGGATAACATGCAAAGTCTACCAGCTGCGTCACGTTAGTTTTCCCTGCCCCTGCTACAAGAAACATGGCTCCTTTCATGGGCCCGCCTATGCTCTCAACACGCAGACACGAGCGGCAACAGAAAACGAAAATACTCCCCCGGTGAGGTTTATAAATCAGGTATGGGTTTTTGGTCTTTGATTTGATTAATATATAAAGCATGTGTACTCCCTCCGTGTCGAATACATCTGTTGAACGGCACTTACTATGGGATCGATCGAGGCTGTATAATAAACCATCAAAATTATATGATTAGTAACTAGTACAATTGACAATGAATGTGAATATATAATTTGTATAGAATATAATACATGTTTTTCTTCTTCTTTTTTCGGGGAATAATACCTGTTTTTCTAATAAAATAGATCTTCGAAAATACATGTCCAACTTATAAACTGAAGCGGAGAAAGCACTGCCTTCTTTTCGGTTTATAAGGCATGTGAACATCTCTGGACTGTCAATTTATAATCAATATAATATAATTAATACATCCTAATATTTATATCACTAGAAAATATACCGTCTGAAGTTGGCTAGCTAGTTAACTCGCTGTTCAATGGAAGGATGATGGTTTGCTAGGCCTGTGCTGTGTTGTGGCGTCGGAATCCTACCGCCGTTTGCAATCGTTGACTTGACCAGGCTAATCAAACCAAGCGATCTTGGTGCGCCTGGTTAAATATTGAGCTTTGCTACATCCACGGGCAATTACGGGCTGATGGATGTTACAGAATGATTAGTCAGTTTCTAATTAAAGATTAGGGAGGACTTATGCCCACCCCTGAAAATCAGGGAGGCAGTTTTAGCATTGGATAAAGAAGGCCCGTAACTTTATGTACAAGTGGTATGTAAGAAGTCTAGCATTTTTGTTAAATATCGGAGCCATAGTGTTCCAAGTTGAAAAAAGAAAAAACCAAGCGACAGGAAACGCCATGTTGATATACAGAGTAGAGGCTTCATTGGAATACCGTGATGGGAAGGGAGATTGCAGATTAGCATCGTTGAAACGTACACTACTTTTTGTCGCGCCGGTAAGTGGCCACCTAACCTTACGCCTTGAGGGGTTAGTTAGTTTGATAATCCAGAGAGAATGACAAATCAATTTTGGGTATGTTATTAAGCTAGAGCTCTGGCGATGAGACTTCAAAGCCAGCGTGACCAGAAAATGCAGTGCGCACTAAGAGTTAACGCGGGATCAAAAAGACGTTCGCGATGTCAAATCACGTACTCTCTAACATGCTATCACTTTTATCACAAGGCAAAAGTGCAAAGTTTGATCAAACTTTTTTTGTGTGGGGATAAATGAAGTATATTACTCAAGAGCACAAGAATTCATCCCTACACAAACTAGAAATGTTAGCAGGTCCAGAGCGGAACCAAACCACAGTACGGTTCTCCGTTCTAACAAATGATTAATATTATATTCTCGAAAAAAAAGATTCATATTATTTTGCTTTCTAGATATATATAAGTAACACAACACTCCCTCGTATCCACGAGTATTTTAACTTCTGAAATGACCATTGCATGCAAGGAGCGGTCCGACCCACTTGCCTTGTTCATATGTACGCCTGCAAATTGCGCACTCCAAGATAATCGGCATCTCTTACCACTCAAGAGTGTCAGATAGAAGCGTTCCTACTCCTCGAAAGGAGCCGCGGTGTTTATTTATATTGGGCAAAACCCTTGTCTTGGATTACAAGAAAGGAATACAGACTATGACTCGTTTAAGGAGGAGATAAAGATAGATTGAGATTACAACAATAATATATCTCTAAGTCTAACACCCTCCCTTAATCTCAACTATCCTATATTAAGATTCCTCTTGAATTCCTCGAATGGTTTAACTGGCAAGGCTTTAGTGAACCCATCTGCGACTTGATCTCTGGAGGGAATGAACCGTATATCCAACTTCTTCTTTGCAACCGTTTCTCTGACAAAATGAAAGTCAATCTCTATGTGCTTTGTTCTGCCATGAAACACTGGATTTGCAGAGAGATATGTGACTCCTAGATTGTCACACCATAAACATGACACACGATGCTGTTTAACTCCTAGTTCCTTTAACAATGATTCTAGCCAAATGATCTCAGCAGTTGCATTTGCTAATGACTTATATTCGGCCTCAGTACTTGACCTGGACACTGTGGCTTGTTTTCTGGCGCTCCAAGATATAAGTTTAGAACCAAAGAATACTGCGAAACCTCCTCTTGATCTTCTATCATCACTGCATCCTGTCCAGTCAGCATCAGAAAATGCACTAACAAGAGTGGATTTAGAGTGCTTTACCTGAAGACCCAAGCTCACAGAATGTTTTAGGTATCTTACAATTCTTTTGACTGCAGTCCAATGTATTCTAGTAGGTGCATGACGATACTGGCAAACTTTATTAACAGCAAAAGAAATGTCAGGTCTTGTCAGTGTCAAGTACTGCAGTGCTCCTACTGCACTCCTATATTTTGTGATCTCTTCTTCTTTCAGTGGCTCACCTTCAAAAGCTGATAGTTTCTCTGAGGATGATAAAGGTGTGGATGAAGGCTTACAGTCCTTCATTCCCATTCGAATCAGAAGTTCAGTGGCATACTTCTCTTGATTTAACACTATGCCATCTTGAATTTTCTTAACCTCAATGCCTAAGAAGAAATGTAGATCACCAAGATCCTTTAAGGCAAACTCTGAACTTGAATCATGTAGGAGAGCATTGGTGGCACTTTGTGAGGAGCTTGCAACTATTATATCATCAACATATACTAGCACAAATATAGTTGTGTTTGCCTTGTTGTAAATGAACAGAGAAGTATCAGCTTTGGATGCAACAAAGCCTAAATGTTTTAATTGTGAACTTAACCTTGAATACCATGCCCTTGGTGCTTGCTTCAGACCATAGAGCGCTTTGTCAAGCCTGCACACATAATGAGGTACCTTTTTGTCAACATAACCAGGTGGTTGTCTTATGTAAACCTCCTCTTCCAGAACACCATGCAAAAATGCATTCAGAACATCTAGTTGTCTCAAGCTCCATCCCCTGGATACAGATATAGCTAACACAAGTCTGATAGTTGCAGCTTTAACCACATGACTAAAAGTATCCTCATAGTCCAAACCATATCTTTGTTTAAAACCTTTTGCAACTAGACGAGCTTTATACCTGTCAATGGAGCCATCTACTTTCCTCTTTATTCTGTAAACCCATTTGCAATCAATGACATTTTTACCTCTCTTTTCTGGCACAAGATGCCAAGTCTTGTTTCTCATGAGCGCTGAGTGCTCTTCATCCATTGCATGTTTCCATTTTGGATCTCTGAGTGCATCATCCAAATTTGTTGGTTCCCCTGCTACACATAACATGCCATATGGAATGGTGCCATCAGTTCGAACCTTTGGATTTTTTATACCTCTTTGTGACCGAGTCGTGACACGAGAAGTTGCAACCGGCTGAGTTTTACTTCTTCGTATTTGCGCTGGTTGAGGTACAGGAGATGACACAGCCGTCTCGCTCGCAGAAGATCCCGAGCCCCTGTCCAGATCGCCATTCACAGCAGATCCGGAGGACACCTGTGTTGCCTGCGGTGTGGCTGATGTCCCTGAAGAAGTTGTCGCAGAAGATCCGCCGCTGCCAACCGCCGCATGCATGCGCGTACGGGGCAGAGATCCCGACGCGGGTCCCACCAAATCTTTCGTCGTTGTCGCGCCTGGCGCGGTCGGCTCGCTCGTGGGACGCGCCACTGGAACGGTCGGCCCGCACGTGGGACGCGGTGTGCTCCCGCCTGACGTGGAGCTCGCTGATTGGTGCGGGGCGGTGGAGGCGCTGACTGGCGTACGGGTTCGCGCGCGCGCAGGAGTTCCAGGTGCTGCCGCCGCCGCCAGATCTTCCTCGTGCTCTGCGCCACCTTCGTCTTCTTCTGCCACATGCAATATAGGTGGCAAATCTGCAAAATTTTGATCATTTTCTCCACCGTTTTCTGCCCCGATTTCTCCTGTAGGGTCTTGCACACATGGAGACAACTCTCTGGTAATACAATCATCAGTTGGATTAATACAATTGTCGCCCCCATGATCGGAATTTTGGAGATGTGGTGGAAGAAGAAGGATGGCTTGTTTTAGAAGTGCTCCGGCGTTGGGATGGAGACTTGCAAAGGGAAAAACTGACTCATCGAAGACCACATCTCGTGAGATATAAACTCAGCCAGTGGAAACATCTAGGCATTTGACTCCTTTATGAATGGGGCTATCGCCAAGAAAGACACATTTTTTGGAACGAAACGCAAGTTTGCGTGTGTTGTATGGCCTTAGATTGGGCCAACAAGCACAACCAAAGACACGAAGTGACTTGTAGTCAGGGGAGATGCCGAAAAGACGAGTGATGGGTGTCTCAAGGTTGATGACTTTGCTAGGTAGAAGATTTATCAGGTAGGTGGCGGTTAGAAAAGCTTCATCCCAGAATTTTAGTGGCATGGATGCATTTGCAAGAAGAGCTAGTCCTACCTCGACAACATGGCAATGTTTTCTCTCAGCTGAGCCATTTTGTTGATGTGCATGGGGACATGCAACGTGATGTGATATACCAAGCTCTTGGAAAAAGAGATTTAATTTTCTGTATTCACCTCCCCAGTCTATTTGCATAGCAATGATTTTGGTGGTTAGCTTGCGCTCAACAAGCTTTTGAAAGTTCTTAAAGACATGAAAAACTTCAGAACGTTTTTTGAGAAGATAGATCCATGTGAATTTGCTAAAATCATCAATAAAGCTAACATAATATGAGTGTCTGCCGACAGAGGTGGGGGCTGGCCCCCATACATCTGAAAACACAAGTTGTAGAGGAGCAGTGGAAATACTAGTAGAAATAGGGTATGGTAGCTGATGACTTTTAGCTTGCGGACATGGATCACACAGACTCAACACTAGACTCATGAGAATAAGGAAGATTGTTCTTGTTAAGAACAAATTTGACAATAACTAAGGAGGGATGATCTAGTCTACTATGCCACTTTGAAGAAGAGGGCTTGACAGCAGCAAGAGCTTGTTTATTGGATGGTGTTGATGAAGATATGAGTGGGTAGAGACCTCCCACGCATTTGCCCCTAAGAAGTATTTTCCTCATGTCCAAGTCCTTTACCAAAAAGAAATAAGGATAGAACTCAATAAGAACACGATTATCAAGCGTAAACCTATGAACAGAAAGAAGGTTTTTTGATGTTGTGGGCACATATAGGACTTTGTTAAGATGAAGGTTTTTCATGGGGGTTTTAACAACTGAAGTTCCAACGTGAGTGATTTTCATACCAGATTCGTTTGCAGTGTGGACTTGATCATGGCCGCGATACTTGTCTCTGATCGTCAGCTTGTCCAACTCGCCTGTGATGTGGTTGGTGGCGCCAGAGTCGGCATACTAGTTGGTGTCGATGCCGTAGGAGTCTGAGGCGATATTGGCCTCCTTGTCCTCATACTCATCTTCTTCATAGCGATCCCAGCATTCACGGGCACCTCCGCGATGATGCTTCAGACAGATCTGGCACTCGGGGTAGTCTCGGTGCGGTGGACGTTGTTGTTGTTGCTGGGACCGTCCGCCTCTCCTGCCGTTGCCGTTTGGAGAGGATGACGAGGGTGAGCGTCTCCCTCGACCACGGCCTCTGCTGCCGCGCCCGCGTCCTCTGCCACGGGACTGGCCATGCCCCCTGTACGCCATATTTGCAGAGGTGTTGTAGCCAGCTTTTGATCCATCGCCGAGCATCTCCACCCTTTGATCAAAGGCGGAGATTTGAGCGAAGAGCTCGTCGACGGTGATGGAGGTTTTGACGGCGCCGATCGCTGCCACAACCGAGTCGTAGTCACGATCTAGACCGGCAAGGACATAGTCCACCATCTCTGGATCAGAGACAGGCCGACCTGCGGCAGCAAGTTCATCACCTAGGCTTTTCATCTTGGCGATGTAGGAGGTGCTCGACATGGAGCCCTTCTTGGTGGTGGCGATGGCAATTCTCAGATTGGTAGTCCGAGATTGGGACTGCGAAGCAAACATGGTGATGATGGCAGTCCACAAATCAAAGGTATTTTCTTTACTCACAACTTGGGCGAGGATTTCTTTTGATAAGGAATTGAGGAGATGGCTGAGAACTTGTTGGTCTCTGGCCAGCCACGGTGCATAAAGTGGATTAGGCACCGTGATCATTGTCTTGTCCGTCTGCTGCTGCTCCATTGTTTCTGCGGGCGTTGCATCGGATCCATCCAGGAGGCCGGTGACCTGCGCTCCTCGCAGGCCTGGCATTACCTGGGCTTTCCATAGGAGGAAATTCCCCTTGGTTAACTTCTCGGCGGGTGGCGCTCCAAGGTTTAGGGCGACGGTGGCCGAAGAAGAGGACATGGCGATCGGTTTTGTCGATCGGTGGGTTTCTGGTGTGGCTAGATAGATGGGAAGAGGTTGGCTCTGTATACCATGTCAGATGGAAGCGTTCCTACTCCTCGAGAGGAGCCGCGGTGTTTATTTATATTGGGCAAAACCCTTGCCTTGGATTACAAGAAAGGAATACAGACTAGGACTCGTTTAAGGAGGAGATAGAGATAGATTGAGATTACAACAATAATATATCTCTAAGTCTAACAAAGAGCTAGGCCGAACCCCTCCATGCACCCTGCGAGCTCAACATATATAAGGGGTCTGGGCTTGATCGTAGTGAGCGGCACACAGAGAAGATGATGGCACCATCATGCCCCCGCAAGACCATTCCTGCATCGTCACTTCCGTATTTGTTGGAGAATGACCCATCGACATTGAGCATATCCCACCCTCCGGAGGCGGTCTCCACTTGCGCTGAGGCTTCCATCCGGCCTTCGCATGCGATAGTGGCTGCTCTTTTCTCTAAAAAAAAGATAGAGTCTGCTCCGCCCCCTCTAGCTGGATGACCATCTTCCCCTTGTCACAGTCACCCGTTGGATATTGTTGAAGGCCCAATAATAGACTACATAGCTGTGTAGGAACCGTCGAGACACCATCATGGGCGGCGGTGACTTGTCATGTTGGATCTCATTGCAAAAAAATCAACATCTCCACATCAGCACGAGGACTCTGAGGCTGACCATAGTGAAAAGTATCATATAGTAGTATCATGCATATGATACTGTTGTATGATACTATCATCATAATGCATGGTATCATAAACTAGTACTCATTTATTAACATGCATGACACATAATAACATAGCATTTAACATGTTACGGTATCTACCTATGTTACTTTAACCCACTTTTTCTTCTTTAATTCTCTGTCACATCGGTATGTTTGCTAGTTCCAAGTATATGATTCTACCTAAGTTACTCCCACTATGGCCAGCCTTAGGCGGTCGCCCTCGTCACACTCCACAACGAGGTTCAGGAACCACTCCCGGCTTACATGTTATGGGTTTGTAGGGAACCTAGAAACTAGAACAAACCATCTGGACTGCTCCCCGCTTCCCTGCTCCAGTGACGCGCCCCTCGTGCATCACGGGAGAACCGTGCACGCTGCCGCCGCCAGGGGCTGGCGGAGGCTGTGGGCAGTGGCAGGAGTTCAATCTTTCCCTATTCCTTTGCTCTCGGTCCCCATCTGCGGCTGGTCGCATGAATGAAGTGGGACTCATAACTGGACGGTTGTGGTGCACCGTGCACGTGGCGGGCCGGAGGTGACAGGGGGACTCCGGGGTGGGAGTCGGCGGTGGTCGGGATTCCGCTTCACGGTCGGCTAGCTCAGCGTCCGTGGCTACAAGCATGATGTTGCGTGACTTGCTCGGCGACGACCGTCGGTAGTCCCAGGGTCGTGTCCCCCCGGTCTATCGGGGCTGGCTAGCAGGGGATGCAGGCATGGACGCATCCTACGGTGGAGGTGTCGACTCAGGCTTCAGACTGATGTTGGGCCAGGAGTGAAAGGAGGTGCGTTTTGCTCTTTCTACCGTGGTTGGGATCCTGGTCGTTGGTGGTTTCTTGGACATGGATGTCGGAGTGGCAGCTCCAGATGATGGTCCACATGGATGGCTCTCCGACGGCCTTCATGGTGGTGATGTTGGCTATCACTTTTTATCATGTGGGCAACAAGAGAGGTAGCGACAGGTTACTTGGGCGTGTGTTTTCTGTAACGATGACCCGATCCGGACCTGGAGAGCTGGTCTCGTCGCACCTCGATCCGGACCTCATGGTGGCACGATGGAGTTACCGAGCGAAAACTTCGCGCTTTGGCTCCAACTACGGCGATGTTCGAGGGCTCTGCTTTCTTCCTAAAGACATTGTCGAGGTGCTTCTTTCCTTGTTAGGGTTTCGGGCGAAGACCCTTGTCCATTCTGGACTCGGTAGCGGCGACTTTTTGCTTCATTTTTCATCCTAAGAGCATCTCTATCACACTCCGTATAACGCACAAACCCGCATAATTTCGGCGAGTATACGGGCTCGTCCCAATTTTCTGGCTAGAATAGAGCCCGTATACTCGTTCGGCCTATAAATTTTTGTATAGTGCCCCGCAAACCTTACCCCCGAAGCCGTATATTTACGGGTTTGGAGGACAGATACGGGTCGAAACCCTATTCCCCCCCCCCCCCCCGCCACCGCGTTTCGCCGCGATTCCCCACTCTCTCCCTCACATTTGTTGTCGCCGGTGAGCCCTCTTCCGCCTCCAAACACCATGTGGGGACGTATGTGGAGCTTCGACCGTAGCTCCGGTGGGGGCGACGACCCTGAGCGCGAGCGGTGTGTCCGTGCGGATGGAGCGAGGAAGCGTGCGGCGAGAAGTTGGACGAACCAAGGCCTCAAGTCGCTGTCAAGCCTCCTCTGTCGCGAGACGGAGGAGTATACGACCACCGGCACAGATGGACGCCTTCCTCGACTGCGGGCTCTTCCTCGGCCGCAGTGCTTCTCCCAGTGAAGAGCGAGTGGGCGTAGGAGCCGGAGGACCGCAAGCTCGTCGCCGTCAAGCAAGAGCCGGAGGAGATCGCGTGTCGAGGCATCGTCGGGCCCGAAGATTACATCGGCAATGATGTCGACACGGTCGCGGACACCATTGCCGAACAGAGCTTGTGCGAGGAGGCGGAGCGCCGCCGCCACAACGAGGAGCTCAAAGACCTCTTGTTCAAGCAGACAGTCACAGCCAACCTCATCGCGAAGGAAAAGGATGACGAGTGACGGCGCATCCACGAGGAGCAGAGTGAGAAGTTCATCGACCTCGTCAGCTCTGACGAGGAGGACTGAGCTCCTCCATCGCGTCGTCCTCGGCCGCGAGCTCGTCCATTTTGGTACATCGACCTCGGCCTCGCCGCCGCGAGATCCCCCATCCCCCTCCAGTAGTAGTAGTATTAGAATGTAGTATACATATGATCATATAGTATGTGATGAAGTATGAATGATTAGTGTGGTTGTAATTTCTTCCGTGATTTTTTTTCTTCAAATTATACAGTTTATATACGGGGTCTATTTTGCATCGTACGATTTTGCCCCGCAAAACATATCTTCGCCGAACTGTAAACACCTTATGCGGGTCAGCATTATACGGGATCTGCAAGAGATGCTCTAAGGGCGTTGTCGTGGAGCTTATGTGTTTTAGGACGTAGTGTGGCAGTGTACTTAACCCTTCTTTGTGTTTTTGTCCGGCAGTATTTGTGCTTCAGTTATCATGGGGTCGGCATTATATAACCGTCTTGTATCGTTTGACCGTGTACGTTGGTTGTTGCTTTATATATAAATGGAACAAATTCCTGTTTCGAGGAAACCTAGAAAATGTGAATACATTTGTTTTCAGCGAGCAAAAATCAGAATTTGACAAATTTATATATTTTGATGTGAAGCTGAGCTTTTATTTTAAGAAAAAGAACTCTTCTCATGTTTATACTGTGGGGGTTTTCCTGCTTGCTGGTTAATTTTGACATTTAACCTGGTCAAATAATATTAATTAGTCATAGCGACTAACAAAGGGCAGCATCATTTGAAGGTAAGATATGTGCAAAGGAAAAGAAATATTCATAAAGTACTCCTGATTTCTCGATCGACTTCGCTATACAGTTGAATCATTGACATGCTCTCAAAGTAGCTGTGAATAATTTTCTTTTTTCTTTGTGGGTAGCGGCGAGTAAGTCAAACACTGTTTGTTGCTATGACCACGGCCTATTTCTTTAAACTTTTTACTGCTGACACATCTCTTTCTTCGGACCTAATTATAGACTTGATACAAACTCGTGTTACTAACAGTATGAATAATGACGTGTGCGCAGAATTTTTAGACAAGGAAATTGCTGCTGCTCTATTCCAAATTCAGGCCGCTCAAGGCGCCGTGGCCGGAAGCCGGATGGATTTCCCACTCGCTTCTTCCAAGAAAACTGGGCTGTTACGAAGGAGCAGGTTATTGCAGGGTTCAAGGGAGTTTTTTCGGACTGAAAGTATGCCTGAGGGGGTGAACCACACTTCCATCATTCTCATTTCCAAGGTCGACAACCAGGAAAGGCTCACTAAGTTTCGCCAAATAAGCCTATGCAACGTCATTTATAAGGTGGTGGCGAAGTGCCTAGTGAACTAACTGAGACATATATTGGATGGTATTATCTCCCCCGAGGAGGGCAGATTTGTTCCTGGTAGGATGATTACACGCAATGCCTTTGAGTGTTTTCACTTTATTCAGCAGGAGAAGGATCCTAGTAAGAACTTATGTGCCTATAAGCTGGATCTATCAAAAGGTTATGACAGGGTGGACTGAATCTTCTTGGAGCGAATGATGAAAAAGATGGCTTCGCTCACCGATGGATGGACTGGACTATGGCTTGCGTCACCTTGATGAGATAAACGGTTAAATTTCATGGAACCCCCCTTGTAAAAACATACCAATCAACCGACATCAGTCGCCCCCCTTTTAAAGGGAAGTGCCAATATGTGATATTGTTCCATCAATATAAAACATGCAGCCACCGATGAAATTTTCACAAAAAAATATTGATAAATTAGCAAATAACTCTGAATCGAACCACTGAAGGCCCATCGACACGCTGCATTATAAATAAAAAAACACACTCCATCTTCCCTCGCCAAACCAAATAGTCACTCAGTTTTAAGATATAAGATGTATTAAGTTTTTAAAAAGTATAATATCTCTAACTTTGACCAAGTCTAGAGCCAAAAATATTGACATCCATAATACTAAATGAATAAAAATAAAAAAATATTTCATGATGAATCTAATGCAATTTGATATTATCTATATTGATATATTTCTCTATGAATTTGGTCAAACTTAAAAAAGATTTGACTTCTCAAAAAATTACACCTTACATTTTGATACAAAGGAAGTATTTGTTTTTATGAAAACCCAACAACAACGATGGCGCATCAAAGCGCGCCCAACCCTTCTAGGCAAATACGAAATGAGAACAAAATTACACTTTCGAGGTCTATTTTCGTTACAACTCCCTCCTCTAAATTCCTATTTCCCATCCCAGAAATTACCAAACACTTTTTAATATGCAGGAAAAACTTATCATTTCTCAATATGTATGGCTGTTCCTTTGCAACTTGCAAGTAGAGAACCGGGTGTGGCAAGCCGATGACTCCAATATTGTAGAGATTGTGGATCTGGCACAACTGGACGTTCCCTATTTGACACTCACGGGCGACGAGCTGTTGCGCTTCCTGAGAAGCCCTAGAGCGACTACCGCGAAACAGGCCGGCCCAATTCAAGTGTAAAACCAGTGTCAGACAAACTAGTTTCAGGACCTTCTAGAAGGTTCTCATTACCATTTTTTCTGTTTGTTTTTCCTTTTTGTCGGCTCTTCCGGTTTTCCTTGTTTTATTTTTTCTTTTCTGTTTCCGTTTCTATCATTTTCTTCTGTTTCTGCTCATGTTTGTTTTCTATATTACATTCCTTTTATTTATATTTTTCGTTTTTATTATTATCCTTTGTTTTAATAAACGTTTGAAATCCCCAATTTGTTCATGATTTCAGAAATTGTTCACAGTTTTCAAAATTGGTTCAGTTTTTCCAAATTTGTTCACAATTTTAAAAATGTTCATTTAATGTCATGAAATTTGTTCAACATACATTATAAAACATTTCAGTGTATATTTTAAATTTTGCTCAGCGTATGTTACAAAAATTGTTAGTATGTATCCAAAATTGTTCAGGATATATTAGAAAAATGTTTAGTGAATATTTCAAAAAAACTCATCTTTCTGGAATTTTGAAATTTTTGTTTATCTTATCAAAAAGAGTTCACTTTTGAAACCCTTTCGAGTTTTTCTACGGTTTACAAAAGTTCTCCCGTTTGTTAGATTTTGTTTATAATTTGTAATTTTCCATTCCTGATTTTAGAAAATTTCTAGAATTTTCTTGAAAAGATATTTGGTACTTTAAAAACTTGTCCTGCTTGCAAACCAGTAGAACTTGTTAGCTCGACTGGTTTTGTACTAGAGTTAAAGAGCAGGACATCACTAGTTCGGTCCAACGTTGGCGATGTTTTTACGAGCTCGAGCTCCTGACATCCAAGTGGGCCTACCCATCTGCACCTTCAGCGAATAACAGGAGCTCTCACGCAACTGCTCGGGGATTCTCAGTTCTTATCCCTCGGTAGATGTAATAACTTATGGAATATCTCATCTGACGCTTAGCGCCACAAAGTGTTGCTGAAATGCACAGGAAAGTGTACGAAAGAACGTCATGGGCGTGCCCATTTTCAAAACCGTAAAGATCCCGGTTATGAAAACCTTCGAGAGCAACTAGTTAGCGAGTGCTTCCTCAGAAGCCTCCCAGCGATCGCTGCCGCGCGCTGTCACTTGACGCGTTTCTAGCCGCCGCTACGTGTCGCGCTCTGAGCGTTTTCTTCAGATTATTTTTAAAACTAGAATAGTGCCCGTGCTTTGCTACGGAACTATGAAAAAACATAACTCGTCCATACTTCACTATTGACAAAGAAAAAAAAAAGATAACTTCTTAATTGAGTATGTTTGTGTTTGTATTGATGATGAGTTAGGTGCAAGGTCATTACGTCAACCTAGACTTCGACATAATAATTCAATGCAAGATTATAAACAAAACAATAACATCTATCAAGACTTGTTGAGCTTAATTCCAGATTTTGTGTGTGCTTGATTATAAAAATGTCCAAATGCTTTCAGGATGCTTTACCGCTGTAGCTGTTCAATGTCATAGCTTTCTCCTCATTCTAATATTACAATGCGTGTTTGGTATTACAAGTAATACGATTATACGAGTAGGAAATGTCCTCACGGCCAAAGGTCAAGTGGGTGATTATGACAATGAAGAATAGTGGATGAGCTATCAACTGTGGGCAGAAGTGATGTTCCTATAACAAGGCGCCGATGTGTTGGCAGAGTTATATATAGAGAAAAACATCGATGAAGAAATAATGGAAAGAACGGAGAAATATCAAGAAAATGTTGAAGATACAAAGAGAACCTAGGCATGCACACATGAGGCTTATAGCCCTGGCGTTGTACAATGTGTGAATGGTAACATTACTTTATTTATTTATCAGGTGGTGAATAGTGGCATGTGGGTGAGTTGATCGTGGGCCCAAGCCTGCTGCCACATTTTTCTATATGTGTGAACAGTCCTCACATTTTTTTTAGATGGGAAGGATGTAGGAGACATGTTGGGTTCAACTCTCATTGGCCAAAAAATTTATTTCAACTATGGTGTCAGTAGGTCCCATGTGTAAGAGGAGAAGGAGTAGTGAACTCACCACCAACTCAAATCTTTATAAGTAGGAAAGATTCGCACGCGTTTTCACCTTTTTTGAGTAGTTTTTTCCGATTTTTTTGTGTTATGGTTTTTCACCGGTCTTTCGTAACTTTTGAACAAAAACAAATCAATTTACGCGAAAAAAACATGTTTTCTGTTTTTTTTCAATATGCACGGTTTTGCCTTCGCGAGAGGCAGGGTCGTGCCTCTTAAAAAGGAAAAAAACGTGTTTTCTGTTTTTTTTGCGATAGACACGGTTTTGATTCCGCGAAAGGCACGGTTTTACCTTTGTGCCTCTTTTTTTTTACGAGAGGCGAGGTTTTGCTTCCGCGAAAGGCACGTCGTGCCTCTCCTGAAAAATGGAAAATGTGTTTTCTGTTTTTTTTTGCGAGAGGCACGATTTTGCTTTCGTGAAGGACACGGGTTTGCCTTCGCGAGAGGCACGCCCCTGCCTCTTCTAAAAAGGAAAAAACGCATTTTCTCCTCTTTCTTTTTCCGCGAGAGGCACGGTTTTGCCTTCGCACCCGTGCCTCTCGGAAAGGGAAAAACGCGTTTTCTGTTTTTTTCTATCTGGTGAGGCACGATTTTTTGTTCCGGTTTTTTTCTTCCATTTTTTTTGTAAAAAAAAGTTCGTCGAAACCTATGAACATGAGATCTAGTTTTGAAGATTTTCACGCGAGAAAGTCAACGGTGAAAGCGGTTCGAGATTTGGATGCACGATTTAGGAGATAAAACGTTTCGAAAATACGGATCAACGAAAAAGGGAAAAACTCGCAGGTTGCGACAAGTGGCACGCATGCAGTGCGTCACTTGTCGCAACCTGTGAAGGTGAAAGTAATCGTTGGAAGGTGTAGTCGTTAACTATTGATTTCCCAAACCTTGTTGAAGTTCGTGAAATGGGTTTTTATTGGTTTTCTCGAATTTCTGATTCTTTATTTTCCTTTCACTCTTTTTTTTTCTTTCTCAAGTTCATTTTTTTCCTGTTTCTGTTTCTTTTGCTTTACTTTTCTTGTTTAGTTTCCTAAATTTATCTTTATTTTAGGAAAAAGTTTAAATTCCGAATTTAAAAAATGCTTTAGTTTTTTAATTCTTGTTCATAAATTGGGGAAAAGTTTTGTGTTGGAAAAACTGATCAGATTTCAAAATTTGTTCATGTTTTTCAAAATTGTTCAGAAGTTATAAAAATGTTCCTCTTTTTCTAAATTTGTTCATAACTTCAAAAACTGTTCGGAATTTTTAAAGTAAATCGTGTTTTCATAAATTCTTCTTTTTTTATTTTTCTAATTTTTTTCTAAATTACGAAAAGGTTCATATTTTAAAGTATTGTTCGAGGGTTTCAAAAAATGTTTCCCTTTCAATGTTTTTTATAAACTGTAAAAAATGATCTTATTTCCATTATTCTTCAAGAGCTTAAAAAATCCAGTTTAAAGAAAATATTTGAATTTGAATTTTTGGTTTGTAATTTAAAAAAAATCGTGTTTTCAAATTTTGTTCCACAAGTTGAAAAAATGTTCTAGTTCCAATTTATTTTTGGAATTTCAAATTTTTGTGCATTTTGATTTTCCTTATATAGTTTGAGAAGAAGGTGTTCAGAAAATTGATCATTATTTTTCAAAAACTCCCCTTTTATAGTTCCTTCGTAAACATTCATGTTTTGAAAAAAATGTTCTATGTTTGATATTGAAAATGATCGTATTGGCGCTGGTTTTGGTTCTTAAGTGTTTCGTGCAGCACTATACTTAACAACGTATGCCAGCTCAACTCGTGATATCACTTCTTCGGCAATAGGAGATTTTGGGTTCAATTTTATCAAGGCCCCACGTTTATTTTTGATCTACTAGTGTTCGCTTGCTTGGACCGGCATCCTTTGTGCATCGACACACGTTGTTGGACGCAACAAGCGTCCAATAGGAACTCCCATAAATTATGGTAGTGGTGGATTGATAAATCAAGGGCGTATGAAAAATTCTGAAAGGATCCGTCTTTTAATTTTAGGTATAGATATAGATATGGTTGCCAACGGTTTAGTTGGCCCGTGCGTGTAATGAAATCAAGTTCCTAGTTTGAAAAAGGCATGCACCATCCGTTCCACATTCCCACCCATCTCCCTCCATCACACCCTTCCAATCAGAAACCTGCCATGGCTTTATCTCCGCCATGGGTGCTACTCGAGCGAGTCCTGCGTCTATGATGGCGCCATCACCGTCGAGTTGAAGCCCCCCACTAGATGCCACATCGTTGCTCCTTCCTATTCACCGCTTCAACGCCACCATTCCACAAGGTGAGCTGAGCGTTCTGTCCGCCGGTAAATCCGATGCGCTCCTAGCTAGTGGCTTTCCACAAGCCCGACACCTACCCCAACTTCTTCATCCTCACCCTGGCGAAGTGCGCGCCTGTGGGAACCATTTGCATGCTGCTTCCAAGTAAACCGTCGGTACACCTGATAATTTGACTTTGTAGCATTGGCATGATCCCAGCATCAAGCCGTTGCGACACCACAATAGAGTTTCTCGTCGCGGAGCTACATTCTGTGTGGAGCAACGAGCGCGCCATGTGGTTCACCATTAGCACCGAGTACGAGGAATGAAAGGAGAAGAAGTTGGACATCCCCAAGTGTCAGGGCCGGTTTTCCGAGATATAAATTTCCCAGCAAAAAAACCTTGTGCTCACCAGTCCCAGGATTACTGTTAGCTGATGGACACATCCTTGATACATAATATCCAAGAAATTTACAAAATCTGGGGTAGAAGACCATGATGGTCTATGATGTACAACAAATGTTTCTAGTGGTTGATTTCAGAAGCAGTTTGGGGATCTCCAGCGTCTATGGAACTCCATTTCCCAAAACGGTCACAGATAACCATTCAGTGACCAATATTGATGGTCACAAGTTGACATATTTCTTGCAGTGTAGAGTCATTCCTATCATGCCCCACCATGCCTCCACGAATCATCCAATGGTCGTGTCTACCAGAGACATAACCTTTCTCTGGAATTCATCCGGTTAGCATCGACACATGTGGCATGAAGAGGTGACTACTTTCACATGCACTTCATGTTTAATAAAAATGATTTTTTTCACCACTAACAATATGCATGAAATATCGTCATATGATTATGCTCACTCCAACACCATAAACATGCAAATCATAAACCACCACAATAATCACTCAACCAAATCATATTAGTGTTCAAGATGCTTGCCTTGAGTATGTAGAAGGGTAGAGTACACTCCAAGAGTTTTGAAAGTCTTAATCATCCCGTCCATTTCCTATTTGGAAAATATTCAAATTAACATAAATTCAAAAACAGTGCTGAATAGTTTTTTTTTGAAATAAATACTAAAATATACTAGAGGATATTTTAAAAAGGTGGGAAAAAGAATCAAATCAATCGGAGCTATATTTTTAAAGCTAGAGCTAGTCAAAGATGGGTCAAACTTTTGTTTTTAAAATCTAAAAGATAACACTTCACGAAAGAATACGTTTTCTCAATAGGGATACTTACTTCTGGGAATGCACTTCCACTTACACCAGTGCGCGATGACGCAGGCGTCGTTGATTTGTGGGCCCGCCTAGCCTACTGGTCGGGTGTGACTCGTCCACGCGCTTGTCTTCCTCCTCTGTGGCAGAATGGGACGGACCTCCGGCGCTCCTCGCCAGAGAACGACAGCTCCCCACGGGATGCAGGTCACGGAAATGGGCTCAGGAGGTCTCCGTGGTCCTTCCGATAATTGTCGGGGTCGCAGGGTCGGACGAGGGTGCCGACGGCGAGCTTCCCCGAAGAGCTCCGACGGGGCAATTTTTGGGGCTTCTGCATACAAGCTATCTCGAGAAAAATGGATGAGGGGAATGGGTTCACGAGATCATGAGCAACCTTCTCGTGCAGGGAGTGGAGGAAGGGAAGCCCTGGTCGGGTCTAATTTAACGGTGTAGTGGCGGCGGCAAAGTTAGTTGCAAGAGAGGAAGATGACACCTCCGCTTGAATTGGAGATACCCGGGGCTTTCTACGGATGCTTGTAGGCTACTGAGTGCGCTGCGTGCTCGTGGCTTCTCTGTAAATAGCGCTGGAAGGTCGGTTCGCCGATGTCGTGGATAAGCACGGTGGATCACCTCCTTTGTTGCAGGGGAGCGGCGTGGCGAGGCGGGCAGGTCGGCAGGAGCTTGCGGACGAACTCCGTACTACTCCAGGGGGCTGCTGGGGAGCGAGGGCAGCTTGGGCGGTGCGGCCATGGCAGGGAGAAGAGTGCGGCTGTCGACTAGCTGCTAAGAACTACAGTGGCGGCGCTGCAGGGGGATTTTTGCATAAAAGAGATCCCTATGCATCACATGACATCTTCAAAATTTTGGGGAATTTTAAAAAGAATATTTAAAAGGGTTGTAGTGCAATAGAGGTTCTTTAAAGAATGCAAATGCTATTTTAAAGGAATAAATCTTGGCAAAAATAGTTCTTACTGAATTCAAAAAGGAAGTGAAAATATTTAAATCAAACATTCAAGTCCTACTATATTTTTCAAAAGTTTCTAATTGAAGGCAAAAATTTTAATATTTAAAGGAAAGGATGGTTTTAAAACCAACAGAAAATCTAGAACATAATAATTAATATTCCTAGCAAAATAATTTAATTAATAAAAGGGCACTACTGGACGCCGGTCGCAGCCCAGTCGTTAGATCCACGGGCCGCACCGTTAGATCTCCCATGAAACAGAAATCCTTCGATGCAGCAAATTTAGGCCACGATGCAGCAAATTTCGTCCATGGTTGCAACAAAAATATATGATTGTAACAAAAAAATATTAACGTAGTCGTAGTAAAAAAAAGAATGCTGATGATGTGTGGTAGCAAAAAAAATGTGGATTGTAGCAAAATAATCCGGTGAACTCGGGTTGCAACTCTCACGAACGTGTATACAACTTTTTTAATAAACGATTGCAGCAAAAAATGATATCGGTTGTAGCAAAAATTAGCACGGGTGTAATAAAAATCAAACGCCGATTGTAGCAAAAAAATACAACAAACTTGAGTTGCAACCAAACATGGATGTTATTTTTTAATGGACAAATTATAGTAAAATAAAAAATGGTTGTAGCAAATTTAAACGTGGTTGCAGCAAATCTGAACGAAAAAATATTACAAACCCTGGTCAACCAGCCGTGCGGGCCGCGCGTCATGGTGTCCTGTCCCACGCCGACATGTTGTGGGCTGTCCTTGCGTGGGGTTTAGTCTACCATGATGCATCAGATATCATCCCAACGCTATTCTTTGTCAAGCTGCCGCATGGTAGCTATTTTAGTCTTCTTCTTCTAGTCTTCTTTTTCTTTTCTAAACTTTTCTATTCTTATTTTACAGATTTGTTTCACTTCAGGGAGACTAGCATTGATGGGCTGCTACTGTTTTCTTCTTGTCTTGATTTATATGGATGAACAGTGTGATGTTTGAAACTATGTGTATATATGGCTGAACAATGTGAAGCTAGCCTACTTGTTGTCTTGCTTAATATTTTTACGATGATATCGGATACATGGCCTATGCTTCTTCGATGCTGTTTGAAACTACATATGATGTTTGAAATTATATATGTCATAGAAGTATTCTGATAATTCAGGGAAATAACTAAAAACAAACAGAAAATAGACAATAGAGGCATTTTGCCATCTTCTAGCCGACTGCAAAGCCCTTTGCCGTCTGCCAGCTATTGGCAAAGATGCCATGTGGCAGCTACCTATGCAACCTGGGAGCAGCAGGTCTGACCCATATGGGCACTTTGTCGTCAGGCAGAAGGCAAAGGGGCACTCAGGCAGACAACAAAGGGGCATCCACGCAGACGGCAAAGGACATGGCAGGCAGCTGGCTGGCGGAGCTAGTGGTGACATGAGCTGGCAGACGGCAAAGGCCGCTGCGAGCTGACAGAAGGCAAAGGCTGCCGCCAGCTGGCAGACGACAAGGCTTCGTTAGCCAGGTTTACGACGAAACCTAGAAATCGATCACTGATCCAATTTGACTACCTCTACGGGATAGACCTCAACAGAAAACTGTTGAGTAACGGCAGCAAGTGATTGAGTTCAGTAGTTCCAGAAATAGGATAAGGCAGTGGCGAGACGAGCCGCTTAAATAGGTGTCAAGTGGAAGTGCAGTTCTTGATTCGATCTTACGACCTAATTTATTTGATTAATGGATCAACAACCAAACCATCCATTTTAGGAAAAAAAGGAGCCTAACAGAGCTGACAGTTGTCTGGTGCTGTCTAGCAGCTTTGCCGTCTGCTGGCCTAGATAGACCGACGACAAAAATCTTTGCCATCTGCTGCCAGCCGACAATAGACAAAGAAAGCATTTACCGTGACTTTCAGTGCGTGAAATTTTGCCGTAGGCCGGCGGACGACAAAGGTCTTTGCCATTCGTGGAGTGGACCTTTGCCGTCTGCTATGACAGACGATAAAGAAGCAGATTCCTGTAGTGACACTTGTAATCGATATCATCATCATCATTAATAACACCAAAGTAGACGTTTACCTCAATCAGAGAGGCCGAACCTGGGTAAACTCCCGTCTCTCGATTCCGACCAACCCCGTTTAAGTTACCACCTAGTTGCGATGGTCTCACACCTAAGTCCCCTCACGAGAAAATCTGTTGTGACAAAAGTACAAAAGTAGTTGCCCACCGTGAAGCCATCGTACGGTGATATTGTGTTTTTGGAAGGAGCTTTTAAGGGATCAAGGAGCTCGCGATCGGCTAGATGAAAAAGAGCTGACATAGAACAACTGCGTAGGATAACCCAGCATGAGACAACCTTGGACAGAGCCAGCAAACTATTGTGAACCAAATCATGATTAACTTGGAGATAAAGTACGAGGTTTGGGTTCAACAGAAATTAGGGTTGTGTCGGCTGTGCAGCCGCAAGTCGCAGAGGCTTACATGTTTTTTTTCTGCTGCCAATTCGACTCGTTCGTAGTGGTGGAGATCGACTCTAATCCAGACAGTTCACCAAGACGGGCACATATTTTTGCTGCAATGACGCTGTCAAATCCCCAACAACGAAGTAAGGAAACTACAGCGGTAGCCGTTGCTCACGTGAAGATCAATCTGGCCGGTGATAAAAAAGGAAAAAGTTCATTTTAAACCCTGAATTCGTAGAGATCCGCCGAAACGAACCTTCAAATCGAAATCCCGATCGACTATATCCTGAACTATGCAATTCCGATCTAAATTAAATTCTGGCGTCGTTTGGCAAACAAGGATTGCCAAAGGATGACCGGGATTGATGTCATTTCTACTGTTTCTCGTTGGGCCGGCTCACTTTCATTTTTCCTTCTGTAAAAACCGTAGGCTTTTTCTTGTTTAAAACTACAAAAAATAAGCACGCGCCGTGACCTGAACTTGAAACCTTCTGTTGTTGGCCGACGTAAGCAACCATGGTGACAACACACCTGTTGCATTGACTTGCTTCCGTTTTCTTCTTTTCCTTCTTTTCTGTCTTTTCTATTTTATTTTTATTTCTGTTTTCCATTTTCAAAATAGAAACCGTACGTACGTACGCGTGCCACTGTACATATGGATTAATTTTTTTTTTGAAAAAACCCACGCCTTAAGTAAAACATGTACAAAAGAAATAAGAAAAGAAACGAATTGAAAAAGAATCACGCCTTAAAAAATGAATTGAAAAGAATTCACGCCCTGAAAAAACTAATTGAAAAAGTTTCACGCCTTAAAAAAGCGAATTGAAAAAATTTCACGCCTTACATGTACTTAATTTTTTTAATACATTGTATACATTCTTTAATGGCCCTAACATTATTTTGAAATGTGTGAACATTTTTCAAATGCAACGTACATTCTTTTCTTGTTACTGTTTTTTTCTCTTATATTATAAATGTTTTATTGTATGTTGACAAAATATTTTCGAAATTAAAATTCACGGATTTTCGAAAATATGTGAAGTCCGCTGGTTATTTTATACGTAAGAAGCACCACAAATAGAAATGAAAAATAATTCTTTATACAACACGCACCGAAAAAAATAGAGACGAAATTACATGACCAGAAAATAACGTTCCGTCAATATATATTTATGTCTATTTTGTCATACACATCCACTGGTTTTGGCTTTTAACATATGATTAACATTATTTTTTAGAACACATGTATTTTTTAATACATCGTATACATTTTTTTAAATGTCTCAAACATTTTTATGAAATGGGTGAACATTTTTGAAATGCAACATACATTATCAAACTGCACACATTTATATTTTATAATATCTAAATATATTTTGAAATGCCACATACTATATTTTAAAATGCCATGTACTATTATTTAAAATTACACACATAAGGATCAAATGCCGCGTATTGTGCAGCGCGTGCACAAGCTAGCAAGGCTAAGATCGATCCAGCTGCTTGTTGTATATGTACGCATCAGCTTGTCTAAATTAATTAGCTTTGCTGGTATGTTGTGTGTTTCGGTGGAACCAAGTTTACGTACATGCAGTCTCTTACAGCCGAAAAATACTCGATCAAATCACTGCATACAGGGCCTGTGCCAACAATGCATTATTTTATTATTTTTTAATGAAATAAAACTTAAGTTAGCCGGTCCAGTGGGGGAAGGATGTGTGCCCTTTGAAAAAAACGAAAAAAATTAAAACTGGCCGGTCCATCAGACGAATTCCAATTAACACGGTGCAGGGTTTAATTTAGACTGGAATTACATAATTCAGGACTAATCAACCGGAATTTCGAATTGGAATTCATTTGGTCCGATCAATACAAATTTAGGGTTGGACAATTTCCATAAAAAACTACAGCGGCAACGACAGCAGCGGGGAAAACTGAAGGCGTTTCGTCCGTAAAGGCAAAAAATTAACCCATAAAAGATCAGATCAGAGGGAGGACTAGTCTCACTGAAGTCCATTGAACTGGAGAAATAGTACAAGTGCTCTAAATCATGTCGGGTCAATAGCTCCTGTACGACGTTTTTCTTACGAACTGGCTACAAACCGGCACCGTTCGCAAGAATAGCTCTGCTGTTATACCTCTGTGCGCACAAATAGTCCACACACGACATGACCCTTAAGCACAGTTTCTATCAGGATTAGGTGCAGCCGGGCGGGACCCACAGCTTATCCACGTCAACATTGGACCGAGATGGCGGAGACTACGGTCGAACAGTTTTCCCCTGCGCGCGCATCCTCCCTCTTCTTCTTCTCCGACGACGAAGCACGGCAATGCCAGCGAGCTCGATTCAGAAAAAGCAAATTTACAAGCATTTAAAAGCAAGTCGACCGAATTCAAAAACATAGATCCATTTTAGCAAACATAGATAGTAGTGGTTCGATTACACGGGCTCGTCGAAGCAATATTCCAGACATACAGGGTTCGATTACACGGGCTCCTAAGCTCCTATCTCACCCCTAGTTAGATCTCCAAAATTGGGCTCACCCGAGCCCCAGGGGTGCGGCCCCGACGAGGCGGCGGCGCCGGTCAGTCGGAGTCGGAGTCGGAGGCGCCCCACCCCGTGTCGGCACGGGATTCCTCGATGGCTTGGCGGAGGCGGATCTCGTCAAGCTCCTCTTCCCTCTGCCGACGCGCGACGACCTGTTGGGCCTCGTCCTTGTTGCGCTCCATAACCTCGGCGATGAGGTCGTCGAGGTCGCCATCGTCGACGTAGTCTCCGGGCAGAAAGCCCTGCTCCTCCCCCTCCCTGTTCGGAGGCGGCAGCGGTGCGAGTGCAATGGCGGAGCTCACCGCGCCACCAGCGGCAGAGGAGCAACCTCGCGCCGCTGCCACCATCTAGCGGTCGTACTCCTCCACCTCGCGCCGGGTGAACGCACGCGGTGGCGCGAGGCCCCAGTTGGTGTACTTGCGCGCGCCGCGCTTACGAGCAGCGTCGGAAGCAACCAGCGCCGCCCGTTCGCGGTCAGAGTCAGGCGCCGGCCGCTTCGCCTCATTCCTATTTCCGCCGCCGGAATGGCCGCCGCGCGAGCTGGAAGATCCGGGCCTCATGATCGTCGCACAGTGGCGCTTGATCTGCTACGACGGGGCTGGACTGCCTGGTTTTGGTGGTCGCCGGCGGCGAGAGGGGGCGAGAGCGGCGCAGATCTGGATGTGGAAATAGCTAGGGTACGACACATTTAACTGTATAAGTAGCTCGGGTGCGACATTGAGGTGACGCCCGCTGACTTCCCTGGCCCATGGGTCAGATTGACCGGTCAGCCCCCTGCTCTATTTCGAACGTTGTTTTCACTTGAGCCATCATCTTTTCTGCATGTTGCTGAATAGGCCTGCCATCATTCGGGATCCTATTCTTGCGTTTGCACCTCACTGAACTTCTCTTGTTCATGTTTGAAACTTGTTTAAATGTTTGTCAAACTTAGGTTTGACCAAGTTTGAAATGAGCATAAAAAATAAAATTAAAATTAAAAATATTGGAAAACTAGTGCACATGTTCTTACTTTGTCGTATACTAACAACTCAAATTGATTTGGCTGTTTTAGACATGGTGGACAAAAGAACTTGTTTAGAAATGGGGTATTTACCCCCTTTGAAGCTAATTTGAAACTCATGTGTGAAGACAAGTGGTTTTGGGTGTTGAACTTCAAACTTTCAAAAACCTCACAAAAGCTTCATTTTGGAGTTAAGAAGGATCCAGGCTTGGTTTGTCATTTTCATGTTTGAAACTTGTTTAAATGTTTGTCAAACTTAGGTTTGACCTAGTTTGAAATGAGCATAAAAAATAAAATAAAAATTTAAAATATTGGAAAACCAGTGCACATTTTCTTAATTTGTCATATACTAACAACTCAAATTGATTTTGCTGTTTTAGACATGATGGACAAAAAAAACTTGTTTAGAAATGGGGTATTTACCCCCTTTGGAGCTAATTTGAAACTCATGTGTGAAGACAAGTGGTTTTGGGTGTTGAACTTCAAAATTTCAAAAACCTCACAAAAGCTTCATTTTGGAGTGCTAAGAAGCATCCAGACTTGGTTTGTCATTTTCATGTTTGAAACTTGTTTAAATGTTTGTCAAAACGAGTACACATGTTCTTATTTTGTCATATACTAATAACTCCAAATTGATTGACACCAGTTTTCTATTTTTTTGAATTACTTATGCTCAACCCTAACCTTTGAAAATCCTACAACCTCATTCGTGATAGCCAAGTTTGTGAAGGTTTTTTCATGAAAAACTCCATAGTCCAGATTTCTTATTTTTCTATGGAGTTAGTCACATTGAATGATGATTGGCACGAGTTTTCTACTTTTTTGAATTTTTTTGAATTACTTATGCTCAACCCTAACCTTTGAAAACTCTACAGCCTCGTTCATGATAGCCAAGTTTGTGAAGGTTTTTTCATGAAAAACTCCATAGTCCATATTTCTTATTTTTCCTATGGAGTTAGTCACATAGAATGATGATTGGCACCAATTTCCTTTTTTAATACTTATGCTCAACCCTAACGTTTGAAAATCTCTCAAAACCCCATCAAAACCCCCTCAAAACCCCATCAAAACCCCGCACCGGTCCAGACCATTGGATCGCCGTGAATGGACGGTCTGGATCAGGAAGTAGGGCTACGTCAGCGATCCGCGGGCTGCGCTTTCATTGGTCGGCCCAGCTCCACCGAAACATTACGCTCCTCCACATCGATTAACTGAAGAATTGTTGCACTATGTTAACTGAAGAATTGCTGCACTACACCAGAGAGTGCAGGGTTGCCGTGGCCAAGGTCGCGGACGAGGGGGAGGGCTGAAGGACGTTAATTCTATACGACAAGAGTGAGGGGACGCAGGGGGGAGACTACTTTGATGTCCGGGCTGAACAAACTACTTCTCCTGCTAGCAAAACATAGAAATAAGGAAATAAGATGGATTCGTCTAATAAAATACCCAATACATGTAGTTGAAGAATTGTTGGATGAGTTATCTTGTGCTGTTTGGTTTACTAAGCTGGATATGATCTCAGAGCTGGTTACCATCAGATAAGATTACATGAAGCAGACGAATACAAAAGGGTATTCAAGACCCACCCTCCAGAGTGCTATGAACACAATTCTGACTGATCTGACTAGGGTTTGTGTACTTGTTTTTGTTAATCTACAACAAATCCTTGCAAGATCATGTCACCCATTTGCAGCAAGTATTTGACCATCTGAAGCAGAATCAATTATATGTGAAGTTGAATAAATGTTCATTTGCTCAACCACAGATAGAATACATGGGTCATGTCATTAGTGGGCAAGGGGTGGCTACAGACTAAAAGAAGATCCTCACAGTGAAAGAGTGGCCTACTTCCAAGTAAAGCACATTAGAGTTTGGGCTTAGCAGGACATGCGTTTCATTCACAGGAGCTTAGCTCATTTAACTGCTCAAAGACTTAAAACACCAATGTAGCACATCACAAAGCTTTCCTTTCCTCAAGCAACTCTATTATATATCTATGCACCGAAAGGCATCTTGTTCAGAGAAATCAGAGTCTTTTTTTTGAAAGAAAGCAGGCATCATTCGATTTACATCTCACATAAACTACCCGCAGCTAAAAAAGCTAAAAACCCTCAAAGCAGGCATAACAACAAGGAAAGGTCCTGGGAATTGGGCTCAGATCAACCAACTCGCAAATGAAAACAAGTTCAACCGAGCAACCCTGGCTTGGACCCCAGGAGTTTTTTATTTTTTTTAATTACTTATGCTTAAATCAAATTGATTGGCAAATTTTCCAACAATAGCTTGCTGAAAACATAAATTTGTACTTATATTGATGAACCAATGTAACATATTAGCATGTATCTTACTGCTAAGTACATAATGAAACCATGTTCCAAACTTATGCCCATATAGTATGGTTGATGTATTGTACATTTCTTCACATTATTCTAACACCTAAGAATAAAGAGACGCATTTCAAAATATGATGAGCATAGTATGATATCGTTCATATCAGAGACCAATTGAGATCAGAAAAAAAATTGGAAACTGAATCATTTTGTGGGCACGTCCACCATCCAACGGGCATCCAACTAGATTACAAATCAAGACCAGAAGAATACCATTTTTCTTTTTTAAACCTTGTAAGGTGCAAGGATACGATAAAAAAACCATGTACAAATATATTTTACAATCATTGAAGTGCATCACCGGAGTTCAAAGCAATACTCTCCCCAATTCTCTCCACCAAATTCTTCACGGCCTTCTCTTCCATGCTCTGCAACTCGTGTGGATCAATATCTTTACAAGGTAGGCGCAGAATCTCCGCTGCCGCTGTTTGTCAATGGCGGGAAGGGGGAAGCGGTATGGGTGCCCAAGCGGTAGTGGAGTGAGGTACTGCAGGGCACGACGCACAAATCGAGTTCAAGAACAGCTAAAGAAGGGTGTATTACCGATTAGAACTATTCTCTCCTCCCTCCACCTCATTCAATCCGTCCACGACACACGAATCTACCTTCCAAATCGGAGGAAGAAACAGAGCGTGAGGCCACAAATCCTTGCAAAATTATGGGGAATGGGGCTAGGTTGTGAAATTACTCACCAGAGAAAGCTCCTCCACCGCCGAGAAAGGCTATCCACTGCCCCCTAGAAGAAAATCGTTGCCGCCGCCGGAGAAGAGGCACAAGGCGGCGGGCGCCGTCGAGCAGGGGAGAGTCAAGCGGAAGGGGTCAATTCGTGGGTGTAGCAACTAAAGTAGGTCCCACCTGCGGAGCACATAACCCTTGTCCTAACGGGCTGTCCTAACCTAACCTCATCGTCCGTTAACAGCCAAACAACCGTTTTATTAGTTATTCCCGTCTGAGCTATTGCCACTCGTGAAAACGTCGCACGTGAACCATTTCAGCTAACGATGTCGTTGTCCATTCAATTCACCTCAACGATGTCGCACAAGAGCTATTTTGCCCAAATCCTGTCTCCATATTAGGTCCGATCCATCATGCCGTCGTCGAGTGTAAAGACGGTGCTGGAGACGGCGACGGCGACGTCGCCGTGCACCCTGGAGACGGTGCACAGCAAGCGCGTGTTCGATATACTTGTGTACAGCCAGCACAAACTCGTCGGCCCCAGCGTCCACGTCAACTCAGGCGCCTTCGCCGTCGGCGGCTTCGACTGGAAGATACGCTACTACCCTGCCAGATACGTGAAGCTAATACTATGACCTGACCATCGCCGGCGCGCGTCCTGCGACCTGACCATCGTCTGCCAGCGCCCCGCCGCGCTTTCCCTGAGGCCTTCGACGTGGATGGAGACTGTAAGAGGGAGCTTGTCAGGGATCGACTTGCGGCTGCGGACCGGTACGATATTCGAAGGTTGAAGCTAATACTATGTGAAACCGCTCTCTCCAAGACCCTTGAAGCCAACACCGTGGTGACCAGGTTGACTTTAGCGGAGAAGCATCACTGCCAGAGGCTCGGTCAGGCTTGTCTTCAGTTCATAGCTTCTTCCGTGGATCAAATCAAGTGATAATTCTTGACTAATAATAGCATAGTACCCATGCGGTGCCACGGGCTGATAAATATATAGAAATGAACCGATGATCAAATGGTAATTGATCAAAGGACCGTTAATTTTACTTCATCTATTTTGACCGGGTCAATAGCTCATGTGCGACGTATTTGACGCGGAATGGATCCAGTATGACCTTGTTGATCAAAATTGCTCTGGTGCGACATCTTTAAAGCAAACAATAGCTGCAATGCGACATGGCTCTGTTTAACCATGAAATGCAAAACTCAAGGGGTTAAGTTATGACACGCGGTGTCGTGGGTATAAGTCTGACAGTAGATGTGTAGGATACGAAAGGATGGGCAGAGCCTTAGCTACGGCGAGGATGTATGAGTTCAGGCCCCTCTACGGTGGAGGTAAAAGCCCTACGTCTCAGTGCTCTTGGGAGCTTAGTGTCAAGTGGATTATAGGATTACAACAAGTGCCAACCCTTGCACCAGTGGGGAAAGGCGGCTTATATAGAGTGCGCTGCCCTTCATAATGGCCCGGTGAGCAAGGGTGGAATAGTGGCGAATAAATGCCTACGTTACAGGTAACGTAAGCCTTAAATGTTAATAATGGTGTATGAAAACGTATGACCGTTGTCCTCGTGGGAGGTTACGATGTACAGAGTGGATTCCAGTCGGTACGTTAAAGATGCTCCGAGTGCTCGTCGCCGACTGGATGATGGGGTGTCCTTAGTTCAGTCGGAACTGTCCAAGAGCCTTGTCTTCTATGAAGGGTAGTCCTTGGGTAGGACCTATAGGGCAAGCCTATGACCCTACCCTGGGACTATAACCCTATCATTAGTCCCCGAATGGATCGGGGTTGGAACGATGAATTGATGCCTGGAGTATGGAACCGACTGGTATGGAAGTGACTTTAGCGTTGTTTGCCTCGATCCATTTTATCCTTTCAACCAGTGATCCGAGTGAATATATCAGTGAAACGAACCATCAGGGACCGAGTGCTTCCGCGAAATCTTTCGACGTGACTGGTCAAACTGACACCGGCGGATTTTCCGGGATCCTCGAATTTCGGTTGCCGCGCGCTCAGCGGGGATGACGACATCGTCATCGAGTAGGTCTTTCCTCCTCGATTACCGTGTCGTTATCTTCTCCACTAACCTTGTTGCGGCCGGTTGGGGGGATAAGATCTTAGGTCCACCTGTAATCGACCCAGTCGAAAATCTATTTAAGCCTCCCCGGCGGGATTTCCTGTTGCTTTGCTACTCCTCCTCCCATTAATCTTGCTCTTCCCGCAGCTCTCCGCACACCTCAAGCCTCCTCCTCTACGAATCCGTCGTCTTCGCCATGATGAAGGGAAAGACCAGCAAGCTCGAGTCGCAGAAGAAGAAGAAGGGGGCGTCCCCTACTCAGCGGCAGCAGCGGGCGCTGCCGGCGGGTTGGATCCAGGGGGATTTCCTCCCCTCCTCGGTGACGGAAGACGATGTGCTGGAGCATGGCATGGTCGCCAACAAGTCCTGGAGGCTGCCGGAAGGCGAGACGGAGCCGGCGCCGAAGGAGGGGGAGCGCGTTCTGCTGCTCAGCCATGTGTTCAAAGGCTTGTCCTTGCCTCCACATCCTTTCTTCCGAGGTATCATGACTTACTTCGGGGCGCAGCTCCATCATTTTCCTCCGAACGCGATAGCCCACCTTGCTGCATTCGTCACCCTCTGTGAGTGCTTTATTGGATGTCCCCCCCACTGGGGGCTCTTTAAGTATGTCTTCTCCGCTAGATCCCAAACCATCAAAAAGCTTAGCCAGTCGGACGATAAGACCCATATCCTCCAGCTCCGCGGGGGTTTAGGCTTCCAGAAGAAAACAAAGAGCAGCTATCCCTCTCTCCAGCTATCCGAGTCAGTCAGGAACTGGCAATCGTCCTGGTTCTATTGACAGGACATTGCTTGTCCGAATGCTTCGAGCGGGTTGCCAACTTTTAGCTTAGACCGTCCGGCCCCTCCCAGGAAGCTTGCGCTCTCTAAGGGGGAAAGGATCCAGATCCAGCCTTTGGTCGACACGCTGATAGCCATCGTCCGCAAGGGAGTCACCGGCACGGACCTACTGGAGACTTTTCTGTGTCGGCGCATCCAGCCGCTGCAGGCCCGACACCACGCCATGTGGCACTACGCGGGGCCTTAGGATTCCACTCGGTCTCATCCAGAGTGCGTGACCGGGGAGACTGTGAGTGCGTGGGTCCGCGGCATCACAGGCGCGTGTGATCATCCCGTGGGAGCCCGGCGGGTGAAGCCCTTCCGCGCCGACAATCCTCCTCCGAATGAGGTGAGTACATCTTGCCGAGTGCTTTTAATCTTCTTAGACTTATTGCTTTTCTTGTCCCGCCGACTGACGTTCCCGACTGTGTTTTGTGCAGGAGTGGACCAACTGGTATTCTGCTATCTTGAATGGGAATCCAGACGAGGAAGAGGAGGGCAGCCAGGAGGGCAGCGTGGATAGCGACGAGTACGTCTCCGACAGTGGGGAGACGGAGGAGGAGACGGAAGAGGAGGTGGAGGAGGATGGGGAGCAGAGCTCGCCATCCTCACCACCAGAGCACCGAACCAAGCGCCGTCATGACCCTGCTGCTCCGCCGGCTCCTCCAGCGGCCCCGAGTGCTCCGCCAGCTCCTCCCATGGCTCCGAGTGCTCCGCCAGCTCCTCCCATGGCTCCGAGTGCTCGGAGCGGGAAGAGGACCAGGGGTGCTTCTGCCGAGCCCGTGAACCAGCCGTCCAAGGTGGCCAAGCCTAGTG
Organism: Hordeum vulgare subsp. vulgare; assembly: GCF_904849725.1. NCBI lineage: Eukaryota > Viridiplantae > Streptophyta > Magnoliopsida > Poales > Poaceae > Hordeum > Hordeum vulgare. The sequence continues at coordinate 583,419,778 of NC_058520.1, read as the reverse complement.
GGCCTAAGCCTCGGAAAGCTTTGCCTCGGATGAGGATCGCTGTTCCGATCGCCTCAGCGTAAGTGTCTTGTTCTTCCATCTTCCTTCAGTATCCGATTGAACTCCTCTTTTTGGGAACTCATGCTTATCCGTTGAGTGGATTTCACTCAACAGAGCTGCTACCTCTGCCACCTCTCTGCCGCTCCAGGACGATGATCCCATGGACACGGACAATGCCGCCACGTCCAAGCAAGGTACGTTGTCACGACTCCGAGAGATGTATTATTGTTTTGCGAGTGCTGTCTTTGATCTTGACCTTTTTCTGTAATTTTATTTTGTTCAGTCGGGCTTCCTTCGGAGGTCATCCATCTAGATGATGACGACCAAAGGAGGCCGGAGCCAGCTTTGGCGCTTGTCCCTGGGGTTACCCCATCTACTGCCGCTCCCACCATGAACGTGCCGCCAACTGAGACGGTGCTGCCGACTGAGACGGTGCCCCTCACGACGGAACCGACTGGAGCGGAGCTGGGGATGCCCAGGGAGTCTTCTGCCGCGCCGGGTCCGTCAGCTGTTCAATATGACGCCCGACGCCTCCCGGAAGACCTGGTGGGGGCCGCCAAGGACGCCATGGTGCCGGTGGAGCTGATGGTGGGCGACGCCAAGGGAGCGTATGACTCCATCGCGTCTCTGTATAAGAAGAGCTTGGAGCTGCGGGACGATATCCGAGTAAGTGCGCTAGTAAGTGTTTACTGTCCTCTTGGTATCCACTGGGGGTTTCAGCGAGGTACTCGGATGCAATAGGATGATTTTGTAGTGGGTTCACTCCGAGTGAACCCAGTGGGTGTAGTCCCCGAGACTTTTGCCGAGTGCTTGCACCGACAGTTGTCTTTATATGTATTTCCCTTAATCTGAACATATCATAGCTGATTTGCCCGAATGGTACCAGTGGGGGCACTCCGAGTGCACCCGCTCGGTGTAGTCCCCGAGAGTAGTGTTACTCGGGTCGAGAGATAGGAATCTCATAGTGTTGTTGGTTTGATATGGAGCTCAATAGGGCCGACCTGTTCGAGCTTCATGCCAGTGGGGTCACTCTTAGTGAACCCACTGGGTGTAGTCCCCGAGACCGCTGTCGGTTGCTTGCATCGGCAGGGGTCTGAAGAATTTTGATTGTTTTGTCATATCTGCCGAGACGTTTTCCTTGTTGAATGTGGCGGATCCTTCCTTTGTGTCTCTTTGACAAAAGACTTGTGAGATGGGATCGGCGTACAATGCTCTGAAGGCTGAGAAGACTCAGCTTGCTGCGGACTTGGAGGTGGCTGTGAATGATCTGGCTGGTGTGAAGGAGGCTCTTGCTGACCGAGAGAAATCTTTGGAGGAGTCTCAAGAGACCAACAAGGCATTGCTAGCCGAAGTAGAAAAATTGAAGAGTCGGAGATCCGAATGGATGGGCCAGCTGAAGGTGATGAACACTCGGTGCATGGCACAGGAGAACTACGTCAGCGACTGGCAAGGAAGATGGTCGCACTGCTTGGTGGTAAGTTGTTGCCGAGTGCTTCTTGACTTTGGAGTTCACTCTGTCGTGCTTACTTTCTGCTTGTCTTTTCTTTGGAGACTTCTGTCAGGACGTTGAGGCTGAAGCAGCCGAAATTGAGCGGTCGCTTGTTCCGAATGTTCCACTCGGCGATGTAGCCAACCGGGACATGCTCCGAGCGCATTCTCGCCTTAACAGGGTGGGCCCTTTCATTGGCCGCCTCAGAAAAGTTGTCGGCCGGATCGACAAGGAGTTGTGGCCTGAAGACGACTCCCGAAGCGAAATAGATGGGTTGATGACTCGGCTCGAGGACGTCCCAAGCAGAGTGCAGGCATGGAAGAAGTCTGCCGCTCGGTGCGGTGCGGACGTGGCGCTATCTCTGGTCCGAGTGCACTGCAAGGAAGCCCGCGAAGAAAAACTGAAGACGTTGAAGGTCGCCAACACCAAGAAGCTTCGATTCGAAGATTTCATGGAGACCTTCCTCGACACAGCCACTCGCATTGCAGATGGAATCGACCTTGACACCTTTGTGGAGCCTGCCAGTCCCGGTGACGCTTGAAAAAACTTTATGGTGAATGCACATTAACCTCGGTATGCCGAGTGGTATCTGTATTAAACTTTGGCCACTGCTGTTGGCTGTCACATTCGTGGTTCGGTGTGGATAATCTTGATTCACACCGAGCCGACTGATCATAGATCCAACTTTGAATTCGAATCGGATCTTTTGCTCTTCTTTCGCTGAGTTTTTTTACACGATTTTGGCTCGTGGTTTTTGTTTGGCGTCTCTTGGTGAAGCCAACGGCAAACATGCGGAGCATGTAGTTGTCAGTTGTCTTCACATCCACATGAGCCTCAATGAGGGTTTGCTAAGCCTCCGAGTGTGCACTCGGAGCGAGCTTTTACTTAGGTGACTCTGGGTCGCGGCTAAGTCTCCGAGTGTGACTGTTAGTGCGCACCCGGAGCGAGCTGTTACTTAGGCGACTCTGGCTCGCGGCTAAGTCCCCGAGTGTGACTGTTAGTGCGCACTCGGAGCGAGTTGTTACTCATGTAGTTGTCAGTTGTCTTCACATCCATATGAGCCTCAATGAGGGTCTGCTAAGCCTCCAAGTGTATCTCGAGTATACACTCGGAGGAAGCTTTTTTACTTAGGCGATTCTGAGTCGCAGCTAAGTCCCCGAGTGTGACTTTTCGTGCACACTCGGAGTGAGTCGTTACTCATGTAGTTGTCAGTTGTCTTCACATCCACATGAGCCTCAATGAGGGTCTGCTAAGCCTCCGAGTGTATGTCGAGTATACACTCGGAGGAAGCTTTTTTACTTAGGCGATTCTGAGTCGCAGCTAAGTCTCCGAGTGTGACTTTTAGTGCACACTCGGAGCGGGTTTTTACTTAGGCGACTCTGGGTCGCAGCTAAGTTTCCGAGTGTGATTTTTAGTGCACACTCGGAGCGAGTTTGTACTTAGGTGATTCTCGGTCGTAGCTAAGTCTCCGAGTGTGACTTTTAGTGCACACTCGGAGCGAGTTTGTACTTAGGCGATTCTGGGTCGCAGCTAAGTCTCCGAGTGTGACTTTTAGTGCACACTCGAAGTTAGTTTTTTACATAGACGACTCTGAGTCGCAGCTAAGTCCCCGAGTGTGACTTTTAGTGCACACTCGGAGCGAGGTTTTACTTAGGCGACTCTGAGTCGCAGCTAAGTCTCCGAGTGCGACTTTTAGTGCACACTCGGAGCGAGTTTGTACTTAGGCGACTCTGGGTCGCAGCTAAGTCCCCGAGTGTGACTTTTAGTGCACACTCAGAGCGAGTTTGTACTTAGGCGATTCTGGGTCGCAGTTAAGTCCCCGAGTCCGACTTTTAGTGCACACTCGGAGTTAGTTTTTTAGACCGGAGTCTGCAAACGCGGATGAATTTTGAATCGGCAAGAAATCAATCTGCTTTGTATTACTTCAATGATACTTGTTCTTTACATTGTCTCCGTCCGCGGTTATGTGTAGAAGCGCTTCAGGAGATCTCCATTCCATGCTCGGGGCTCGTCCGTTTCCCTATCGAGGTTGTAGAGACGATATGCTCCATTGTTCAGCACCTTAGAGATGATGAAGGGTCCTTCCCATGCGGGAGCCAACTTGTGTGGTCTCCGCTGATCCACTCGGAGCACAAGGTCGCCTGCTTGAAATGTGCGGCTCCTGACGTGCCGCGCATGAAATCACCGCAGATCTTGTTGATAAATTATTGAACGAGTCAGTGCCATCTCGCGCTCTTCTTCTAGAAGATCCACTCCGTCTTGCCTGGCTTGCTCTGCTTCAGCTCCGGAGAAGAGTTCGACTTGTGGAGAGTTGTGAAGCAAGTCACTCGGAAGGACTGCCTCTGCTCCATAAACGAGGAAGAACGGGGATCGCCATGTCGATCTATTCGGAGTTGTGCGGAGGCCCCACAGCACCGAAGGCAGCTCGGTGACCCATGCGCCGGCGGCATGTCCAACTTCCCGCAGGAGTCGAGGCTTCAGCCCTTGAAGAATAAGTCCATTCGCCTGCTCGGCTTGCCCGTTTGTCTGGGGGTGCACCACGGATGCAAAATCCACTCGGATTCCTTAGCGTGTGCAAAAGCCTTTGAACCTGTCCGAGTCGAAGTTTGTGCCGTTGTCGGTGATTATGCTGTGCGGAACCCCGTATCTGGCGATGATGTCTCTGATAAATTTGATGGTCGTAAGGGCGTCCAGCTTCTTGATAGGCTTGGCTTCAATCCACTTTGTGAACTTGTCGACTGCTACCAGCACATGAGTGAATCCTCCTTGGCCTGTTCTGAATGGTCCGACTGTATCTAATCCCCACACAGCGAATGGCCAAACAAGAGGAATTGTCTTCAGCACAAACGTTGGCTTGTGGGACTTGTTCGAATAGAACTGACAGCCTTCACAACGGTCGACCATATCTTTTTCCATTTCATTTGCCTGCAACCAGAAGAAACCAGCTCTGAATGCTTTGGCGACGATTTCCCTTGAGGAGGCATGATGACCGCAGGTTCCTGAGTGAATTTCTTCCAAGATTAACTGTCCCTCCTCAGGGGAGATACACCGCTGAAGGACGCCTGAAACACTTTCCTTGTACAACTGGCCATCAATGATGGTGAAGGACTTTGACCTGCGAATGATCTGCCTAGGTTGGACTTCGTCTTCTGGTAACTCTTGCCTCAGGATGTACGCAATGAACGACACAGTCCATTCGGGGACGACAACAAGAATCTCCATGATCAAATCAACCACAGCGGGGACCTCGACTTCAGTCGGATCTATTGAGCTCTTCGGTTGTACTGGTTCCTCTGTAAAAGGATCTTCTTTCACCGAGGGGAGGTGTAGGTGCTCGAGGCAGACATCACTCAGGACTGGTCTCCGAGTGGATCCAAGTTTTGCCAATTCATCTGCTGCTTGGTTTTTCAGTTGGGGAACATGGTGAAGTTCCAGACCTTCAAACTTCTTCTCGAGCTTCCTTACTGCGTTGCAGTATGCAGTCATGGTGGGGTTCCTTACGTCCCATTCCTTCATCACTTGATTAACCGCCAGATCTGAGTCGCCATACACCATCAGGCGACGGACGCCGAGTGTGATGGCCATGCGCAATCCGTAAAGGAGAGCTTCGTACTCTGCCTCGTTGTTGGAAGAATCAAAATGTATCTGCAACACATACTTGAGTTTATCACCCTTTGGAGATATGATCACTACGCCGGCGCCGGAGCCATTCAACATCTTGGACCCATCGAAGAACATGGTCCAATGAGCCAAGTAGATGTGTGTCGGTTGCTGTTGTTCTACCCATTCTGCTATGAAGTCAGCCAGAGCTTGAGACTTTATAGCTTTCTTGGCTTCGAACTTGATGTCGCAGTATAGCATCTCCATTGCCCACTTTGCCACTCGGCCTGATGCATCCCGATTGTGGAGAATTTCCGACAACGGAGCACCAGATATGACAGAAAGTGAGTGGTCTTGGAAATAATGAGCCACCTTCTTTGCAGTCATGTAGATCCCATAAATAAGCTTCTGATAATGGGGATACCTCTACTTGGAAGGAGTCAGGACTTTGGAGACATAATATACTGGCCGCTAAACCTTGTACGCTTTACCTTCTTCTTCACGCTCGACTGTTAGAATGGTGCTGACGACTTGATTTGTGCCCTCCATGTACAGAAGAAGGGGTTCTTTACTGAGCGGGGCAGTAAGAACCGGCTGGGTGGAAAGCAGGGCTTTGAGGTCATCGATTGCAATTTGGGCTTCGTCTGTCCACTCGAAGGTATCTGATTTCTTCATGAGTCGGTACAGAGGTAACGCCTTCTCGCCGAGTCGAGCGATAAACTTGCTCAAAGCCGCTAGGCAACCTGTAAGCCTTTGAACATCATGTATTCTTACCGGCCGCTCCATTCGGACAATGGTCCCGATCTTTTCGGGGTTGACATCGATCCCTCGTTCGGAAACGATGAAACCGAGTAACTTCCCGCTGGGAACGCCGAATGAACACTTGGCTTGGTTGAGGTTGATATCGTACCTACGTAGGTTGGCGAATGTTTTTGCCAAGTCAGTCAGCAGGTCGGAACCTTTGCGTGACTTGACTACGATATCGTCCATATATGGCTCCACATTTCGACCGATCTGGTCTAGGAGGCATTTTTGGATCATGCGCATAAAAGTTGCTCCCGCATTCTTCAAACCGAATGGCGTAGTGATGTAGTAGAAACACCCGAATGGGGTGATAAAGGCTGTTTTAATTCATCCGGACCATACAGACGGATCTGATGATAGCCCGAATAGGCATCAAGGAAGGATAAACTCTCGCAGCCCGCAGTCGAATCAACAATTTGATCAATGCGGGGGAGCGGGAAGTGATCTTTCGGACATACCTTATTGAGATGCTTGAAATCGATGCACATACGGAGAGACTTGTCCTTCTTGGGCACCATGGCAACATTAGCGAGCCACTCGGAGTGGTGTACCTCGCGAATGAAGTTGGCTGCCAAAAGTTTAGCCACCTCCTCTCCGATTGCCTTCCTCTTGTGCGCGGCGGACCGACGCAGGCGTTCTCGGACGGGCCGAGCAGCAGGATCCACATGCAGTCGGTGCTCAACCAACTCCCTGGGTACACCTGGCATGTCAGCAGGCTTCCATGCAAAAATGTCCCAGTTCTCACGGAGGAATTGGATGAGCTCGGCTTCCTATTTTGGATCAAGGGTGGTGGAGATGTTTGCCGAAGCGGCGTCGTCGTCCGTCGGGTGGATGCTGACTTTCTTCGTGTCTCCGGCCGACTGGAATGCGGACTCGGAAGCTGGCTTCTTTGAACGCATCAGGTCAGCGGGGTCGACGGTCTTCTTGTACTCATCCAGCTCGAGGATAGCCATCTGCTGATCGGCAATCCTCGACCCCTGTTGTAGACACTCCTCAGCCCGCTGCCGATTGCCTGTGACCGTGATCACACCTTTGGGACCTGGCATCTTCAGCTTCAAATACACGTAACATGGACGGGCCATGAAACGCGCATACTCCGGACGACCCAGAATCGCATGGTATGCACTCTGGAAGTCCACCACCTCGAATGTCAGCTTCTCCTTGCGGAAGTTCTTGTCAGAGCCGAAGACGACATCCAACGCGATCTGGCCGAGTGACTTGGCCTTTTGTCCTGGGATGACTCCGTGGAACTGCATACTGCTCTCGCTAAGTTTGGACATCGGAATGCCCATCCCCTTGAGAGTGTCGGCGTACATGATGTTCAAGCCGCTACCGCCGTCCATGAGGACTTTGCGCAGTCGGACTCCTTCCACCACCGGGTCGATGACCAGAGCTTGCCTCCCTGGGGTGGGTACATGTGGTGGGTGGTCTGACTGATCAAAGGTGATCGCAGTCTGTGACCACTTGAGGAACGTGGGAGTGGATGGGGTTGCCATGTTCACCTCCCTGTTCACCAGCTTCAGTCGACTTTTGCTTTCTACATCAGCAAAAATCATCAACGTTGCATGGACTTGGGGGAACGGATCCTCCTTGTCCTCATCATCCTGCTCGGTGTCCTTTTCACTCGGCTGCCCTTCACCGAATCCTTGGATCAGGAGGCGACACTACCGAGTGGTATGCTTCGGGAATATGGCATTGCCTTCTTCGTCCATCTTCGTGTGGATTGGACACGGCTGATCTAGGATGGAATTCCTGAACTGTCTCTTCTTAGGGGTGTACCGAGCTTTCCCCTTTCCTTTGAACTTGGCATTTGTAACGGCTGCTGCCTCTGCCTGCGGAGTGGGTTGAGATTGTTGGAAATATGCCCTAGAGGCAATAATAAATTAGTTATTATTATATTTCTTAGTTCATGATAATCGTTTATTATCCATGCTATAATTGTATTGATTGGAAACACAATACTTGTGTGGATACATAGACAAAACACTGTCCCTAGTAAGCCTCTAGTTGACTAGCTCGTTAATCAAAGATGGTCAAGGTTTCCTGGCCATAGGCAAGTGTTGTCACTTGATAACGGGATCACATCATTAGGAGAATCATGTGATGGACTAGACCCAAACTAATAGACGTAGCATGTTGATCGTGTCATTTTGTTGCTACTGTTTTCTGCGTGTCAAGTATTTATTCCTATGACCATGAGATCATATAACTCACTGACACCGGAGGAATGCTTTGTGTGTATCAAACGTCGCAACGTAACTGGGTGACTATAAAGATGCTCTACAGGTATCTCCGAAGGTGTTAGTTGAGTTAGTATGGATCAAGACTGGGATTTGTCACTCCGTGTGAACGGAGAGGTATCTCGGGGCCCACTCGGTAATACAACATCACACACAAGCCTTGCAAGCAATGTAACTTAGTGTAAGTTGCGGGATCTTGTATTACGGAACGAGTAAAGAGACTTGCCGGTAAACGAGATTGAAATAGGTATGCGGATACTAACGATCGAATCTCGGGCAAGTAACATACCGAAGGACAAAGGGAATGACATACGGGATTATATGAATCCTTGGCACTGAGGTTCAAACGATAAGATCTTCGTAGAATATGTAGGATCCAATATGGGCATCCAGGTCCCGCTATTGGATATTGACCGAGGAGTCTCTCGGGTCATGTCTACATAGTTCTCGAACCCGCAGGGTCTGCACACTTAAGGTTCGACGTTGTTTTATGCGTATTTGAGTTATATGGTTGGTTACCGAATGTTGTTCGGAGTTCCGGATGAGATCATGGACGTCACGAGGGTTTCCGGAATGGTCCGGAAACGAAGATTGATATATAGGATGACCTCATTTGGTTACTGGAAGGTTTCCGTGCATTACCGGAAAAGTTTCGGGCTCATCGGTAGTGTACCGGGAGTGCCGGGAGGGGTGCCGGGGACCATCGGGAGGGGTGTCACGCCCCAAGGGGTCTCATGGGCTGTGGGAAGAGATAAACCAGCCCCTAGTGGGCTGGAATAAGTTCCCACTAAGGCCCATAAGGTTTGAGAAGGAAAAAACACAAGGTGGAAAGAGTTTCCAAGTGGGAAGGTGGAATCCTACTCCAAGTAGGATTGGAGTAGGACTCCTCCACCTCCAATTTCGGCCAAACCTTTAGGTTTTGAGGCTGCCTCCTCCCCTCCCTCCCACCTATATATACGGAGGTTTTAGGGCTGATTTGAGACGACTTTCTCACGGCTGCCCGACCACATACCTCCATAGTTTTTCCTCTAGATCGCGTTTCTGCGGAGCTCGGGCGGAGCCCTGCTGAGACAAGATCATCACCAACCTCCGGAGCGTCGTCACGCTGCCGGAGAACTCTTCTACCTCTCCGTCTCTCTTGCTGGATCGAGAAGGCCGAGATCATCGTCGAGTTGTACGTGTGCTGAACGCGGAGGTGCCGTCCGTTCGGTACTAGATCGTGGGACTGATCGCGGGATTGTTCGCGGGGCGGATCGAGGGACGTGAGGACGTTCCACTACATCAACCGCGTTCTCTAACGCTTCTGCTGTGCGATCTACAAGGGTACGTAGATCACTCATCCCCTCTCGTAGATGGACATCACCATGATAGGTCTTCGTGCGCGTAGGAAATTTTTTGTTTCCCTTGCGACGTTCCCCAACAGAGATTTCTGCTTCTGCTTCTGATTGCTGTTCCCATCTCCATCGGCGACTGCCTTATGCTTGCCGCTACGTATGCGGTCCTCTTCTTCGCCATTTGCATAGCGTGCAGCTATCTCCATCATCTTGCTCATGGAGATGTCGCCTGTCCGACCGAACTTCAGGTACAGATCTCTGTACCGCACGCCTGCCTTGAAGGCACAGACTTCTTGGTGCTCTGTGACGTTTTCCACCGTGTGGTAGAGGGTCGTCCAGCGCTGGATGAAATGGCGCAGGGGCTCGTTCTACTTCTGGACACAGTGTTGGAGCTCCACAAGACCAGTAGGGCGCTTGCACGTACCCTCGAAGGTCTTGATGAAGACTCGGGACAGATCTGCCCAGCTGTAGATGCTTGACGGAGCTAACTGGTTCATCCAAGCTCGCGCCGAGCCGTCGAGCATCAGGGGGAGATGTTTCATGGCGACCTGGTCATCTCCGCCACCGACCTGGACCGCCACTCTGTAGTCGTCCAACCAAGTTTCTGGCTTGGACTCTCTTGTGAACTTGCTGATTCCCGTCGCCAATCGGAAGTTGGGAGGGATGTCATCTGAGCGGATGGCCCGACTGAAGCACTCGGGACTAGAAATGACGGTTCTGCTTCCACTCGGACGGTCTCTATCGTGACCATCACGGTGGGCTCGACTTCTGTCGGCCTTCTTCTGGGCGATGTACCCTCTTGCATCGGGCCTTGGATCATGCACGTCACCGACTGAACGACGATCATCATGATGCCGGGACCCGTAAGGCCCACCCCACGGAGGAGTACGCGAACGGCGACGATCTTTGGGATTCCTGGAACGGCTGGCCCCTCTGCGTCGCTGATGAGAGTCAGGGCTGAAAACCGACCGATGCGTGTTCGCGTGAACAGAACTGTTGTGGATCCTGTTGTGCGACTGGGAGATCGCCGAATTTTGCTGCTGCGCCGTATGCAACAGGGCACGGATCTGCTGGATTCCTCTACCAGCCTCTGAATCAGTCGGCTGGAGGGAATCAGCTATCCTGGCGGCCGCAGCCAAGTTGAGGATGGGTGTGCGGAACACCTCGACGTTGCTCTGGCGAGAGCGTCGACTGGAAGAACGATGGTGTTGACGAGGAGCGCTGCCGGATGATTCTCCGACCTGATGCTCGTTCCGACCAGTCCGGAGGGGACTTTCATGGGAATCGGCCATGAGAACTTCGGCTGCAGGCCCGTGACCTGGATACTCGGAGGGTAGCTTAGTCGGAACTGACCCCAAGCACCGGGATGGCGGCGAGACCACAGCCGATTCTAGCACCACCACTTGAGATGACACACCCTGTCGCGCCTGGGTGTGTCGCACCCAACGCTGGAGCCGCGGACGACGGGATCGCTTGTTACGGCGCGTGACGGGGGCGAAGATCGACACCGGGGCCGACGGCTGGAGAAGAAGGACGCCGCGGGAACCGGCACGGAAGTGCTTAGCCCCGCGACTGGGGAGCGCCTCGACGTCGAGGGGCGCATCCCGAAGCCATGCCGAATCGTCGACGATGAAGGAGAGTGCGCCGAAGAGGATCTCATGACCCATGCACAGATCTCCGCCGGACGACATGATGAAAAGATGAAATCGCAAACTCGCCGGAAGTCGCTTAGACGCCTGCCCCACGGTGGGCGCCAACTGTCGTGGGTATAAGTCTGACAGTAGATGTGTAGGGTACGAAAGGATGGGAAGAGCCTTAGCTACGGCGAGGATGTATGAGTTCAGGCTCCTCTATGGTGGAGGTAAAAGCCCTACGTGTCAGTGCTCTTGGGAGCTTAGTGTCGAGTGGATTATAGGATTACAGCAAGTGCCAACCCTTCCACCAGTGGGGAAAGGCGGCTTATATAGAGTGCGCTGCCCTTCATAATGCCCCGGTGAGCAAGGGTGGAATAGTGGCGAATAAATGCCTACGTTACAGGTAACGTAAGCCTTAAATGTTAATAATGCTGTATGAAAACGTATGACCGTTGACCTCCTGGGAGGTTACGATGTACAGAGTGGATTCCAGTCGGTACGTTAAATATGCTCCGAGTGCTCGTCGCCGACTGGATGATGGGGGTGTCCTTAGTTCAGTCGGAACTGTCCAAGGGCCTTGTCTTCTATGAAGGGTAGTCCTTGGGTAGGACCTATAGGGCAGGCCTATGACCCTACCCTGGGACTATAACCCCATCACGCGGGACCCACCAGTTATCCACGTCAACATGAGACCCACCACTTACTCGCATGTGTGCAGGGCCCACAACTTATCCACATAAGCATGGCCGTGCTCACCCGCGTGCCCGGACCCGAGCCAGCCCATCCTCCCCCCATTGCTTGCCCTTCCTCCCTTCCCCCCACCTTCTTCTTCCTCTTCTCCGGCGAGGAAGCGCGTCGCCGGCGAGTGATGTCTAGCTCGAGCTCGGCCTCCCGCCAATGGAGGAAGTACGGTCCAGTGCCGCTAACAAGATGCCCCGATTGCCCACACATGGAGCCTCTGAAGCATCTGACTTGTATGAGGGAAGAAAATGGCAACCGTGGGAGCGACTTCATGAAATGCTTGAGCAGGCCAGAGCCAGGGAAGGTTAGATCTATCTACTTCACCAATCGTATGGTCTATTTCTCCCAATTTTTTCTTTTTTCATCAAATTTGGGCGATGGAGCTAGGGTTGGATCTAGAGTTCATGAGTTGCCGACCCCTGTTTTTCAGGTTCTGCAGAAATGCGGGTATTTCAAGTGGCTCGATGAGTACGTTGAGAGGTTGAAATTGGAGGGATCAACCGAAGGCCTCAATTTTGGGGCACCGCTTGCTGTGGAACACGCCCCACATTTGGCGGACAGATCAGGTCATTGTTATGGGCAAGCTTAACTGGGGTGTGAATTGAAGAAAATGGGCAAGCAACTAAAGCAACTGATCGATTTGAAGCAGCAAGCAAATATGATGGTTGGAGCATTTTATTGCTGTGTCATTGCTATGGGTTTGTTTTACTTGATATTCATCAATCACTAGAAATTGTTAGAGTTTCAGTCGGTGTGTCAATCTAGTTTCATTTGTTAGCTGAATTTGAATTTATGTGAAGCAAAACCTGCCTGTGTTTGTAATGGATTATTTGAAAATGCAGCAATTGATGAAAAAAATGCAGCAATTCATAATGTGCAGCAATTCTTCAGTTAACAGAGTGGAGGTGCATCTCGTTCAAAAAAAATAGAGTGGAGGTGCAGAGTTCATGGTCAAACAAAAAACGTTATTGGGTCATGGGCTGTGATGGATCATTTTTTGACACACAGATGTAAATCGATTGTTGTTCATCCAACAACCGATAGGAGATAACATAACAGATATCACCAGAAATTTAGCTTATAACAGATAGCAAATAGATAAAAAATAGTTCATCCAACAACAGATAGCAACAGATAACAGATAGCACAGATCGCACCAACAAATAACTGCAGCATCAGTTCGTACAACCAACACCAGCAATAGTTCATCCAACCAGAGCTTACATCCATATACCAAAAGTAGTTCTAACTTATATGCTGACATATAGCAGCATACCTAACCAGTAACAGCCCCTGACGGTGCACTTCAGTTGTTCTTGAGGTTCTTCAGGCGCTCTGAGCGGCGCACCATCGGCTTCTTCTTCTTGTTTCCGCCAGTGAAGACTGGCGGAATGATCTGCACTTCAGGGTCGAGGACGGCGGCCGGCAGCGCGAGGACAACATTGGTCACCCTCTCCGTCCTCGAGGCAAGACGGGTAGGGTCTGGCTGCAGTGCCGTCATCCTGGATGAGCGGTACATCCACCACCTTGCACGCTGCGTCGGGTCGGTGGTACGCTGCACCTCCCTCATCGCCCAAAGGATGACAGAGGAAGGTGGGACGCAGTAGCCGGGGGGGGGGAGGCATGGAGCTTCTAGGCCTCTCGCATCACCTTGATCACGCCACGGGCGTAGTTCCGCATCATCTCGATGCTTGGGAACCAGACCGTGATTTCACGAAGCTGCACATGGATCTCTTGGTTGTTGCCAGCGAGATCTTGCATGACCTTCTGCCAGGCAATGCTCTGGTCCATGGCGCCGGCGGTTGCATCGTGTGGGAGAGAGGAGATGGGGGAGAGAGCGAAGAGACGGAGGGCGGCGGTTTCTGTGTAGGAGGAGATGGGGGAGTGGTGCGAAGAGACGGTGGGTGGGTGTGTGGTCTTTTCATCATTTACACCAGCCTACCTCGGAAACCAAAACGACCACCGCTTGCAAAACACGCTAACACTAAATACAAAGGGTACCCAAATACAGAAGTAGTATTTTTTTTACGGGAACGCGAGCATTCAGTTGCATGCACTAGATAGAACTAGATAGAAAATATATGAACTAGATATTACATAGATAAATGGGTACCCTAGATAAATAAGCACGAAATAGATATATAGAACATATATGAACACGACATATAGTACCATTACATAGATAAATAAGCAAGACATAGATATATAGTACGATTACATATATAGATCGATAAGACCCTAAACCCTAACTAGATAAATTAACTCCTCCTCCTCCTCCCCATGGCACCAGCGGGTCCTCCAAGCTCCAAGGCCTCCTTCACTCGTCGTCACCGTCGGTGCGGTACGGGAGAGTGTGTATGCTGCCGTTGGGGAAGATGCTGTCCAGATCCGTGAAGATGTTGTATGTTGTGAATGCGATAAACTCGCATCCACACCACAAAACACGACCGAGGAGGTTGTAAGCATCGACGCTGTTGGTGAACCTCACAATAAGGCCGATAGGATAGCCATTGTTGGTCAGCTCCTCCATGTGGAATATCACCGGAGAACCCCTGGGGATGTGGCGGTAGCCGGCGGAGAGGAAGAACTCGGTGAGCGCCCTTGCACCCCTCCACCTCGAGATCGCCCACACCCGTAGGGTGTTCTCCACCTGGACTTGGGGAGGGTAGAGCATCTCGGGGACGGTGGGCGGCACACGGCAGGTCATCCCGGTGTAGTAGTTCATATTCCGGCGTGAGAGGTGGAGAAGATGGACTAGGAGATGAAGAAGAAGATGGACTAGGAGATGAAGAAGAAGATGGACTAGGAGATGAAGAAGAAGATGGACTAGGAGATGAAGAAGAAGGAGAAGATGGACTAGGAGACGGTGGGAGAAGATGATGTTAGTGGGTGCTTAAAACCCGTGCTTAAATAGGGGTGCCAGCCATGGTGTGCATCAGTGTGAAACGGCTACCGCATGGTCGAGTGGGCATCGAGTGTGTACACACCCCACGTAGCACAGGGTCAATTAAAACAAGGTACACGTCGCACATGAGCAATTAAAACGAGCCAAAACATGACTGTTGCGTCGGTCGGGTTGGGCCACGAGCTTCTGCATGGCTGAGCTGCTGCGTGCTTCTGCTGCGTCGGTCGGGTTGCTGCTCTCTATGGCGTCGGGCGTGCTCCCGCTTGATCGATGCGCATGCATGCAGTATCGGTCCAACGGGCGAGCGAGGGGAGGCAGGGTTACGGGCGAGCGAGGGGAGGCAAGTCTACGCGCATGCATGCTAGGCTGGTACGCGTCTTCTCGTCCAACGGATAAAAGGGTGGGCCGCCTTTAATTAAGCCCAACAACGCATGTACGCGTCTTCTCGTCCAGCAATAAAAAAGAGGGCTAAAAAGGCCAGCCAATCAGAGTGAAGGCCATGGATGACTACTGACGTAGCCCTAATGCGCGATCCAGACCGTCCATTCACAGCGATCCAATGGTCGGATGGGGTGCTGGGTTTTGAGAGGTTTGGACGGGGGTTTGAGGGGTTTTCATGGGGTTTTGAGAGGTTTTCAAGGGCTAGGGTAGAGCATAACTAATTCAAAAAAAAATCAAAAAAATATAAAACTTGTGCCAATCATCATTATATGTGACTAGATTGCTAGGAAAAATATTAAACTTGGACTATAAAGTTTTTCATGAAAAACCCATCACAAAAGTGGCTATCACGTACGAGGTTGTACGGTTTTCAAAAGTTAAGGTTGGCTATAACTAATTCAAAAAAAATCTAAAAAATCTAAAACTTGTGCCAATCATCTTTCTATATGACTAGGTTGCTAGGAAAAATAGTAAACTTGGACTATGAAGTTTTTCATGAAAAACCCTTCACAAAAATGGCTATCACGTACGAGGTTGTACAGTTTTCAAAAGTTAGGGTTGGCTATAACTAATTAAAAAAAAAGTTGTGCCAATCATCTTTCTATATGACTAGGTTGCTAGGAAAAATAGTAAACTTGGACTATGAAGTTTTTCATGAAAAACCCTTCACAAAAGTGGCTATCAAATACGAGGTTGTACGGTTTTCAAAAGTTAGGGTTGGCTATAACTAATTCAAAAAAAATCAAACAAATATAAAACTTGTGCCAATCATCTTTCTATATGACTAGGTTGCTAAGAAAAATAATAAACTTGGACTATGAAATTTTTCATGAAAAACCCTTCACAAAAGTGGCTATCAAATACGAGGTTGTACGGGTTTCAAAACTTAGGGTTGGCTATAACTAATTGAAAAAAATCAAAAAATATAAAACTTGTGCCAATCATCTTTCTATATGACTAATATGTCAAGTTTCATTTTTTGGCTGATTTGGAGAAGGTCAAAAAAAACTTGCTTACAAATGGGGCTTTGTAGGGGGGCTTGGAGTGTTTCAAAAGTTAACTTTGTACGGGTTTCAAAAGTTAGGTTTTGGAGCTCATTTGGAGCACATTTTTCATGTCCAAAGTTTCACATAATAAAAGTTCTCCGATTAATCACCTAACATGTGTAATAGTACATAAATCATTGTAACACCATATGACATAACAAATAACTTCAAATTTGAATTTTGGCTCAAATCTGAATTTCGTCTCAAACTTGAAATTTATCTCAAACTTGAATAGTATTACACAAATACATTTCATATGAAAAATACAACACCATACCACATACCAAATAACTTCAAATTTAAATTTTGGCTCAAATTTGAATTTTGTCTCAAACTGGAAATTTGTCTCACGCAAAGTTTTATTCTATAGCATAGTACAACACCCAATTCACTTCACTTCAGCTTCTTCTTCTTCTTCTTTTTATCAGTGCTTCTCTTTACCACTATACCCAGTTCACTCAAGCTCTTGGTTTTCATCACTGCATCGGCTGGAATATCATCAAGTTCAGTTGGCAACAAAACTTCCAATATAGGCTTAGTTGGCACCACATCTTCTCGAAAAACAGGGTTAGGCAACACAACTTCTAATATAGGCTCAGCTTGCACAACATCAGCTGGAAGATAATCATTTGGCACCAGATCCATATCTTGCTCATTTTGCACCACATCTTCTGGAAAAACAGGGTTAGGCAACACAACTTCTAATATAGGCTCAGCTTGCACAACATCAGCTGGAAGATGATTATTTGGCACCAGATCTATATCTTGCTCATTTTGCACCACATCTTGATTTTGCAGCACATCCAAGTCTTGCTTAATTTAGACCACATCTTCATTTTGGAACACATCCAAGTCTTGTTTCTCATTTTGCAGCACATCCAAGTCTTGCTCATTTTGCTCAGTTTGCATTGTTTCACCATAACTTCTCTTTTTTCTACAAGCATTGCCTTTTTTCTTTTTCTTTGGGCAGCAATCTTCAACAACAAGGGGCTCAGCTGCACACTTCCTCCTAAAAAATTTAAGCATGTCAATTGGTTTGTAATTGAAAAATGCAGCCAAATAGTAAACATAAAAAACATTAGCACACATACTTTGGCCTTTTAGGAGTGTAACAACACTTGGAAGATCCAGCTCGGTGCCCAAGTTCCTGGCATAACTTGCATATATTTTTGTTACCTTTTTGGGACCTTTTTGGTTTTCCATCATTCTTTCCCTTCCCTTTTTTACCACTCCCACCTCTCTCAAACCAAGCCTTGAATCTACTCTCTTTAGGCCTACCAGCCTTTCTTTTTGTTAGGGGAGGACACATGGAAAATGCTATGTCCACTTCAGGCCACCGAGACTGATCTGTAAGTGCTGGAATTGGAGTTGCATATGCAACCTTGAATTTTGCTACTGAGTAATATTCGTGCAAATAAGGGTGCATGTTTATCTTTGGTCGGGAGGCCAAGAAAAGTATGGCATGATCACATGGTTTCCCAGCGTGTTGCCACTCCAGACAAGTGCACTCATGCATTTCAGTGTTAACAACATGCCTTCTACCACTTTTGGTATCTTTAACTTCAGCACCCCACACAGAAGATTTTTCAACAGATAAACGTGTATGATTTCTGCTCCTGTTGACCACATGTTGTATCACTGCAGGAAGCTTGTCCCCTTGCAGACAATCACCAATCCTTCTTCTCAATTCCCACAAGCGCATGATCATGATCCTGATTTGGTCAACCATGTCATGCACAGGCAGGTTTTTCAACTGCTTCACCTTGTTGTTAAAACTTTCTGCCAAGTTGTTGTTGATATGATCACACTTGATGGCAGTGTTAAATCCTGACCTATGCCATAATAGAGAATGGTAGGTGTTCACCCATGGACCAAATTCAGGGCATGCTGTCATTATCTTACCAAGATGATATGAATATGTCTGTTTAGTGTAAGATCTTGCTGCTGGCCACATGCGACCAAATTATTCCCCTCTGAACTTTTTGATCAAATTCATCCACATATGGCCGAAGCACTCTCTCTGCTCACAATGAGGGAACACATTCTTGACTGCATTTTCTAGCCCTTTGCATGCATCTGTGTGGACTGCCAAAGGTGACATTGGACCTATGCATCTCTTCAACTTCATCATGAACCATGTCCATGAGACCTCTGTTTCTGACTGAAACAAGCCAATAGCAAGAGGGAACATCCAGTTGTGTCCATCTAAAGCATTGCAAGCTGCCAATTGACCATTTCACTTGCCGGTCAAAAACGATGAGTCTATGCTCAAATATGGACGACAACCTGCCTTGAAGCCATCGATGCAAGGCTTTAAAGCCATAAAAAACTTTGAGAAAAGGACTCTTCCTTCCTCTGTTACCTCAGTATCTATCTCCACAACACTGCCAGGTGACCTCTTCTCCACCTCTGCTTTGAAATTATAAAGCATCCTAAATGTATTTGCCCAGTCACCATATAATTCTTTCATTGCCCTTTGTTTTGCCTTCCACACTGTGTTATATTTCACCTTAATTGGGTACTGCTTTTCCAAGTCTACTTTAAGTTTTTTTGCAGTAGTATTTGGTTTCTTGGCTAAAATAGGAGTGATCTTTTTTGCAATCCAAAGCTGTGATGTCATGGTTGATACTCTCTGTGAACTTGTAATACAAGTATGTTGGTGTGGGATTTGATTGACCCTAATGGTACTTCCATCAGGTTGACGTCTAGCAGATATGTACCACTTGCAAGGCTTGATACTTCCATCAAAACCTCTGCATCTTGCATAAAACTTTTTTCTGTCAGTCCACTTTGTCTTGGCATCAAACTCATGTTTGACGGCATAAGTCTTGAAACACATTCTAAATTCATCCATGTTTGGGAACAACTTCCCTACTGCAATAACAGGGTTTTCCTTGTCATAGACATGTACCAACTCATCATCATGTGCATCATCAACATCATCTGCAGCATCTTCCATCAGCTGTCCATCCACATCTTCACATATATCTCTTTGAGCATCAGTAAGCGGGTTAGTAGTTTCATCATTATCTTCCTTATCTTCATCAGGTACTGGAATGCCAAATTTTTTGGCCATCTCAGTGTCATCCATTGGTGCAATGACTAAATCAGTTGGTTCATTTAATTCAACCGAATTCCAATCAACAGAAAGAACCCTTGCAGCACCATCAGAGCCCTATTGTGCATCTGCATCAGCCCCCTCATGTAATACTGTCACCTCACCCGTACACATGGGCATTATATGCCTCTCTGAAGCCCAATCATCATCTACCATTTGTGCAGCCAATTTTGATGGAACATATCCAACCTTAGAATCTGATTTCAGATCAACCAGTTCTGCACGAAACGTAGTTTGTTTGGTTGTCCAGCCATTTTGTCGATCAATTTCATCAACCATCTCTTCGCCATCCTCAATTCTCACATACTCTCCTTTCCAATTATAAAACCATAACAATGCTACCTCTTGCTCTGGACCCCAAAAAATGCTCTCCCCAATTTTTTCCACCACATTCCTCACGGCCTTCTCTTCCATGCTCTGTAGTTCTTGTGGATCAATCTCTGATAATTCAACCTCCCATTTCACAATAGTATCTCCCTCTATGTCCCGCAATATACCATCACCTAGCTTCGCCTTAGAAGGAAAGAATTCGATAGTGAATTCAAATTTCCGAGCATCATCGGCCCTGTTTTTCAATAGCGCGCACTATGAGCTAGCGGAAGCAGACGAGGCGTCGCATAGGATGGAAAGGATGCACAGATTACCTAGTCAACGTTGTTGTTGTCTCTGGAGGCTCCATTACCTTTAGCCCCCCCCGCCCCACCCAAATCTGGATCAAATCGACGAAAAAAAACAGAGGAGGGAAACAGGAACTACAGTGAGATGACACAGAAGGGAACGGGTTCGACAAGGGTTCTGGATTCACTCACCACAGCCGCCGCTGCCGCCGAGATCGAAAGCTCCGCCGCTGCAACAAAAGCGCCGCCGCCGTCTTCGGCTCACCGCCGGGAGCAACAGAGCTTCAGACGGGCGGTTCAGACAGACATGCCAGGCACGGGGACAGATGCACTGTCAAGTGGGGCCCGTTAGTAGATGCACTCTCAAGTGGGGCCGTAAGTTAACGATCTGCCAAGTAGGACCCACATGTCTTAAACATAACCTCACTCCCGTTGACGACCATTTTAATCGCCCGAGTGGGCCTTTGGCTATTTGGGCCAGAGAAATGTCGCACAGGATCCAATTCGCATCAAATATGTCGCACATGATCCAATTCGCATCAAATGTGTAGCACAGGAGCTATTGACCCATTTTGACCAGAATACATGTACAAATTTCATTAGTTTTTTATTCAAAAAATCTTGAGCCAAGCAGACATTGAATATAAAACCATCATCTTAATCTTCGGTACAAAGCCATAGTGATAAGAAACTTCTATGTCTATTGATAAAACTACAATAAACCCGTCTAATTGAAACTGCGATGGTAGCTCCTTCTCAAATTGGTCATGATTAGTCCAGCACGAGCATAATCAATCGCGATTGTAGCTCCTTCTCGATCACGTCCGAAATATACCTTGTTGGTTACTTTTATAAACCATCATATGCAATCATATACAAACTAATAAACCTGGAATTGCCGCCTAGATTTTATTTTGATGAAGATTTAACATGAAACCTCATTATATCTTATGCAACTGAAGTGCATGACCTTCATGGTCATTGGCAAAGACGTGAGGGGAATGTAACATGCAGGGGTTATGGCTTCGAAGGAACTTTTATTTTTTCTACTTCTTTGTATATGTTTTCAACTTTAGTTTATCGTCATTTAAATAATGATTTGTTTTACAGAATAGAAAAACGACCAACATATTCTGGGAACATGATAGTGTGTTCTGTCACTGTTGAATAACCTTGCCAATGGTCAGCCATATATGGAGAAAAAGGAACAATCAAGATGGTTCTCTCGAAAAGTCATACCATCTTTTGATGCACATCATGTTCATGGATCATAGTCACGCTCTCTTCTCTTAGCTTCATTGTCATATTTTCACCCTACAAAATCAACCACCCGTGTTATGAATAATTATTATAAATAAATTTCAAGAACAAGTCATGGGTGAATCATTTGGGTACCATACTTAAAAACATTTAAGCCTATGAGTGATTTCACAGGTTATACCGCAATGCCATGTAGAAAGCCATATCCGATTTGAATGGATGAATCATCTTCCGAGTGTTATAGAAGTCTCGGGTAAGTATCATCGACATGCACAATTGAGCTACTTTGACATCTATCTTGCGAGGACATATATAGATCATTCTCAGCACACCTGGTGTCTTGCAAGAAAAGAGTGAAGATATACTTTATTTGCTACAAAGGAATTTTTATATTAGAATGAATATTTCTTTTATTCCATGTAATATTCATTAACTTCATCAATCCGGTCTAGAATTTGTGTTGGCAACAAAGAGAAGATCCAATTTAATTGTAAAAAACTATGTTACACACACAAAGTGTAACATGTAAGCTCAATAATACCAACATCTTCCTCAAGTCTTTGTGTTGATCATACAATTCTTGCTCCTACATACCATTTTGACAACCATTAAAGAACATATATAGTCACAAGCACAAGGACAAACATGACAAGTTCTCTGTTTTCTAAACAATTCAGGCAAAGCATCTCCATGAGGAAGAAATATCTTGTTGGAACAAATTTTTAAAAAATATGAGTGATAATATCTCTAATAATGGAAATTCTAAACCTGAAGGGCAATTCACTCCAAACAACGGGTAATTGGGGGGGGGGCACTCCTCTTTGCGGCAAGATGACGACTCTAGTGGAGTGGAATTTGTTCATGTTTAAATCAGAGAGAGAAAAAGGGGGCTGAACTTTACTAAACTAAAGCACAAAAACGTACAAAGTGAAGGCCTACTCAATTGTACCAAGTATAGGGGAAGCTCACTACGTTGGTGTTGGGTGGGAGGTGAAGATGTATGGATTTTGGTTTTCTGGTCCACGTCATCTCCTCTGACCGTTGTACCTATAGAGAAGAGACAGGGGTTAGAGAGAGGGAGAATAGGAGAGGGGAGATGAGATGAGTGGAAGTGGTGGCTTGCCACCTACCTGCTGTAGCTTCTCCATGGCTCGCACCCCTTGCCTCATACAAGTAGATGAAGTGAGATGAGAGCAACTGTCTATACACACTCACACATCCGATGCAGAGTGGAAGAAAACCACATAGAGGGGAGGATGGATGTGCATACCCAGTTACCCACCATAGTTGAAACACGTCTGTTGGAGGGGATCTGACCTACCACACCTCTAGCAGGCGACACAATGGGTGGAAGATGGGCATGCTAGGGTTTCGGGCGGCGGTGGAAGAATCCCGATGTGCCGCCTGCTTGATGTCTTGTCCCCGCGCGAGGGAAGCCCGTCGGACGGGGCGCACCCACCACGCCCACCGCCCTTGACGGTCTGGCACTGCCAATATCGGCGGCGGCCGCAACCAGTTGAGAATGGGGCTAGGGGTTGCTCGCTAGGGTTTGGCTCCTCTGGAGCCGCCCGTGCGAGCAGCTTGGGAGGAAAGGGACATGTTTGTTGGTTTTCGGTTAGGTGGGGTTGCTGGGTTTTCTTCCCTAGTTCATTTGTTTGCGAGCAGGATCGTGTGTAGCAAAAGAAAGGACAAAAAATACCAGGTGGAAGGGAAGACGAAAAAAGCAAGTGAAAGGGAAGACGAAATATCCGACAACGGAAGCAACTACCAAGTCCCCCTTCAGGAGAAGAATTATTTGCTTCCTAAAGAAAATTGCACTAATGGAGGGATCGAGTGGTTTGATTAATTTAGGAAAGTTAGATCCGTGATACTTTTGTAAGGAAAGAGTGGAGAGGAAATAAATCAGTGGATTTTATAAAGAAAATGACACTAATGAAGGGATCAGCTGATTTTATTAATTTAGGAAAGTTAGATCCGTGATTTTTTGTATGTTAAGAAAATACTGATTTGTAAGAAAGAGTGGAAAGGAAATAAAAAGAGGATTTTCTAAAGAAAATTGAACTAATGTAGGGATCAGTTGATTTGGCCAATTTTGAAAAGTTAGACTTGTGTTATTTTGTATGTTAGGAAAGTATAGATTTATAAGGAAAGAGTGGTGAGGCGGTTGAAAAAAACATGCTAATATTAATTATTTGCATCCCAAATTAAGTCTCTAATTAGTTAATAAATTGCATTAATGGCTCAATTTCATAATTGATTTGGCGCAAAAAATCCATAGTTAGATGGACTTAATTATTTTTTTGTATAATTATTTTTTTGTCTAATTAATTGTGTTAATGACTTGATTTCCAAATTAATTTGGTTTTTTATTTTTAAATTATGTTTGCATTAATGACTGAGAACCGACGATGAGTACCAATGAAACCACGTATGGACTGTTCTTTTAGTAGTAGATATATACTTCCTCGGTCTCGCATAAAACAAGACATTATTACTATTTGATAGAGAGAGAAAATCAGAGACCCCGGGTCACCGAACAGACAAGCGCACAATCCATTATTCCGGTGGATGTTGCACACGGATAGATTGTCATCCAAATAAATCAGGACAATTACTTTTGGTATTATATTCTTTGAGGGAGCTCTTCATCGAACATAAATATTAGGTGTTATTTGCTCTTTTCTAATACATATTATTTGTTCAGAACAATTATTTGGCCTATAATATTTTTTACATCATATGTTTTTATTTTATTACAAAATTGGCGTGACGTTAAACCATAAATATGGAGCGCGCGCTAATATCATATTGCGTCCACGTCTGTCACGCCGCACTACCCACAGGACACATGTGCATGCCGTGTCCCCATTGGTTCAGGCTACATCAACATGCCACGGTTGATTCGCTCATCCGCGTCGGCTTAGAAATGCCGCGGCCGACTCGTCATCCGCACCGGCTTCCAAATGCCGTGGCCGAGTCGTCGTCGCACCGGCTTACTACGCCACGGCCGACTCGCTGTCCGCGTTGATTTCCAATGCCGCGGCTGACTCCCACGTCTACATCAACACGCCTGGTCCACATACACCCGTACGAGTCGCCTAATGGACTCGCTCAAGCAGCCGTTGTCCCCGTGGTCCGGTCTATATCAACACGTTGGTGCTACTCCTGCTCGCTCGAGCGGTCCTACGGACACACGCAAGCCCCCCCGGCCGGTCTCCTTCAACAACATTGGAGCAAAGGAAAAATTGACATTCAAAATCATGTCTTATGCACCATCGGCAAACCACGCGCCCGTCCCCACTCGCGCCGGGTTGCCCAATGGACAAATGCATTGGCATATTATCCCTGTGATACGTTCTACTTCAACATATCAATAAGAAACACGAGATCTTGCCAAATATCCGTGGAGAAGCTACAATTTGAGCCGTCCAACATTGAACCGACAATTGAAAAATCCAACGGCAAAGAAAAAAAATAGCCCTTGATGAGCCAAGAGAGCAGGACCATGTGAGAATAGAAAAGAATGGGTCAAGATGCATATGAACTCAATTTGGTCACGACATTTGCCAAAGATATACGATGAGCATCACGAAGATTATCAACTTGCATATCGTTTCCAGTTTCAATAAATACCATCATTCAACTAACAATTTTACACCGACTTATACTACACCCAAGTATGAAGACTCTCAAGCCGCCTCCTCGAGTCGACTTAAGACTCGGGGGCTACACATGCATGGCTCGACAAATTTAGTCATTGTGAACAAATAGAAGAACATCGGGTCATTGCAAGGAAGATAACCCGGTCCTTGGGCAACTGCCTTATTGGGGAAAAAATAAAGGTCACCAAAGGACTAGGTGCCACGATGTGCAGTTTAAACATGGGTGTCCTATCTTATTGGAGAAAAATAAAGGTTGCTAAAGAGGACCAGCTATCATGATGCGATGTTCGAACATAGATATCCTGCCTTATTGGCTCATTACATTATGATCACTCGAATAAAGCCGGCTTATCTGGACCCCAGATGTTTTGCATAGTAGCATTGTCTTATGTATATCCTACGCTGAGCTTTTCTATAATCATAGGTCACATGAGGGCTCCCGATCAACAAGTTAGCCATTCATAATTTTCTTCTTGACCCGGGTAAAAGCCAAACAAAACGAAAATTTATGGTTAAACCTGCTTGTTTGCATGATGCTTCTCGGAATAAGGTAACCCCGTGTACTCTTGATAAGTCAATCCTTATGGACGCTCAACTTATCCACGTTAAAACACGCTTGTGTCACGTGAGAGCTGAAAATAGAGAAAGCGAGGATACTCCATGGGCTATTGAGCCGCCTTCTTTAAAAATTCGTTAAACATGTCTGTTCGCTCCATGCTACTCCGACCTCGTGTACTCTCGGATAAGTGAATCTGAACTTATCCAGGCTAAAACATCGATTGGATCATGTGAGGGCCAGCTTACAGAAAGCAAGGATAAACAAGTGGCTATCATGCTAGTTTCATTGAAGTAAGATTCGAGCATCAAAACCTGGTGTTTTTATATTCTATTATCATATACATACATCATCCTGCATTGCATCATGCATCATACGTACATATCTATATTTGTTTATGTCGCAGAAAGCCTGTCATCAAACCGGGTTACATCATAACTTCTGTAGGAACAAACAAATCTTTGATAGCCAAAATGATTGGGGTTTTCTAGGCCATCTCAGAAGAAATAAATATTCTCGAAGAGTCAGTCTATCACGTATTGGTCAGCTAGTATATTACATACTGTTGAGCCGGCCTATCACATATAATGTCGGGTCGTCTAATTGACCGGCTCTTGAATTTCTTCAACTTGTGCTCTGTAGTAAATTACAATACTGATGGATTTCACACACATATGTTTGCCGGGTTGCACCACAACCACGAGCAGGGATTTTATTTCAAGCACAAAGGCATTATCCCAGGATATTCATACAAACAAATAAATTACTGGATTGCATTACAACCACGATCAAGGATTAATTCAAGTTCAAGAGATATTCTAAAGTGCATTATGGCGGGATATATTATTCTCACACAGTCCCAAGTCGCTGCACGCATACGACCCAACACTTGGGGGCTATATCATATGATTTTCTTTTCAAGCGAGTGCATATAAGTCCCGAGTCGCTGCAGGTAAACGTTCCGGCAGTTGGGGGCTACACTACTCATATCAAAATTTCTAAAGTCCCAAGTTGTTGCAGGCATGCGACTAGACACTTGGGGGCTACATCATTCAGCTGTTTAAACAGATTATAAGGTCCAAATTGAAGACCCGACCATCACATATTAATGAGCCGACCATTGGGGGCTACATATATGAAATACAAGATATTCAGTTTATAACAGGCGACTCAAATGACAACACGGATTTTTTCAAAGCTATCTACAACATTCAAAACTAAGTTCAAGCCCCATGTTGTTGCAGGCAAAACAACCCGGCCCTTGGGGGCTACACTAGGTGAATTTTTATAACTATAAGATAATTACAAGTCCCAGTCTGCTTTAGGCAAGACAACCCGACACATGGGGGCTACACTGTCAAGATATGTTTCTACACGAAGCACGAAGTCATCATTAACTGATAAACTCGGAGCTTGGAGCTACAGGTAATATGGAGATAAAAAGAGAGGAAGAACATCTTCAAACAATCATATTTGAGTGATCCAAATCTCATTTCTTGCTGGAGCCGAAGCATCGAAAGCCGGTCAACATCACACGAATCATTTTATTCCCGATAATTTTATCAAAGTCGACTAGAGTCCAGTTCTTTGCACCGCCAATGATCGCGACCCGGCATCAACAATGATCATGGCCCGACAGAGTTTATATAAGCAACCCGACTTCACAAAGTTGGAAGTGGTTTAACAACGAACGAAGTTCGATTCCCAATATTTTCATCAAAACCGAAGTTTTGGAAGCCGACTCAACTTCATATGGTTTTCTTATAATATTTTGATCAAGCCAAAGCAATGTAGGCTGACTCATAGATATATGGTTTTTTTATTCCCAATATTTTATTGCAAAGGACACTCACCAGCAAGATAGTTGTGAAGACGACTTGTTGGTATGAAGAAGAAATTCGGATTTTCGGGGAGCCACTTCATTCAAATAAGCCGATCAGTGGAGCAAGCCGGTCTCTTAACATATTTATTCTTCTTATTGAAGGATATTACAATGAATACATTCAAGCTAACCTGGGGGCTAATGTCGGGGATATGCCCCACGGTTTAATCCGGCCAGGAGGAATAACCAGGTCCATCACTTGGCGGCTCGTGGTTCACCTTGCTCGCCGGGTCCACGTGGACGACAATGCCCAAGGTCTAGTGTGCACCCCGACGTAAGGCGTCTCACAGAGAAGCCACAAGAAGAAGAAAGACCCAGATTAGGATTCAAGAGAGACCAGTCCTAGTCCTATTAGGACTCTGTGTAAGCCTACCCCTTCATCTTATATAAGGAGGGGCAAGGCACCCTAAGAGGGGACAGGTCATTAGAGATAGACAGATTAGAAACTCTTGATACTAGAGGTAGCAAAATAGCACACTTGTAATTGAGATAATCATCATCATCATCAATAACACCAAAAGAAGGACGTAGGCGTTTTTCTCCATTGGAGGGGCTGAACCTGGGTAAACTCGCGTCTCTCAATTCCGACCAACCCCGTTCAAGCTACCACCTAGTTACGATGGCCACACATCTAAGTTCTCTCACGAGGACATCTACCATGAGAAAACCAAAACACATTCATTCCACTTGTCAGTGTTCATCCTTTTCCTTGTATATCCATGTTCAATTTTATCTTCTCTTTCACTGTGTGTTTGAGAAACTTTCGAAAACCCAACAAATATTTCTCGCTTATTTTTGGTTTTTGTTTCTGGCTTGCCTTTCCAGCTCTTAGTATTAAATAAAAAAACAAAAACATTTCCAATTCTTCTTTCGCTTGTTGGGAGCTTTCATGTGTAACAGTTTTTCTTGTTCTTGTTTTATGGTTTTTTGCTTTATTCAGAAAAATTAAAGATTCCAAAAAATATTTAGTGTGTTTCTTTGAAATTCTTTTCCTCTCTTTGAGTTGTAGTTAGGATAAGTTGTGCTAAAATTGTGGAGTGGTTCTCATATGCAATATCATCTAACACACAGCCAATATTACCTTGCCTTCTCCTTTCAATATGTTGTCTCGCATATTCCAGCTTATTCCACAACACACTAGTACTATATTATTTTCACATTATTCAGACTTTTCATTTCAACTGAACAAGATGTAGTAATTGTAAACGCGACAACAAGATGTAGTAACTGTAACAACGACAACAACAATAAATAGTAACTATGCGTTAATGCTTTATTACTGTTATCTATTAAAAGGAGGCATTAATATCCCTTAGATTTTGTTATAAACCGTGCTACCATGGGAGAGTAGGATAAAATATATTTCCACCTCCTGTTCTTCCTCACAAGGGCTGGTCTGGAGTCCATTTGGGGCACCGGATAGTGGGATTCATCGTTGTCATCATTACCAACCCTTCTCCATCAAGACCATCATGATGCTCACCACCGGTAGTGTGTAACTCCTTTGTACAATTGTTGGATGGTGATGGGATTGGATGCGATTTATCATGTAATCGAGTTATTTAGATAGTGCTTGATCCCTAGTATCCATTATGTTCTCAGTGATGTTGTTATGACTTTGCCATGTTTAATGCTTGTCATTAGGGCCCGAGTGTCATGATTTCAGATCTGAACCTATTATGGTTTTATGAATAATAGAGTGTTTCAGATCCTATCTTACAAGTTATATGCACATATTATGTGTCATGATCCGCATACCCAAAGGTGACAATAATTGGGATTATTTCCGGTGTAGTTTCAGGATTTCATGTGTTCACTATGTGTTAATGATTTGTTCCCTTTTTGTATTAAAAGGAGGCCTTAAGAGGCCTTAGTTTCCTTATGGACCCCGCTGCCATGGGAGGGTAGGACAAAAGATGTCGTGCAAGTTCTGAAAATTAGTACGTATGACTTTATACGGAATGTCATGCAACACAATTATCCATCACCAGTCAAGTGCCTACGCTTTTCACGTATTCATATTTGCTAAGTTACTATTACTGTTGATGTTGTTACAATTACTACAAGCTATTACTATTTCTACTAAAAGTTTGCTATGCTACTAAAACTTTGCAGCAGAAAGAGTTTCCAGGTGTGGTTGAATTGATAACTCAACTACTAAGAGCAATAAATATTTTTTTGCTCCTCTTCTGTCGAATCAATAAATTAGGATGTAGTACTAATCGTGAAGACTGTTGTAATCCCCTATACTTGTGTCTTATCAAGTGCAACTGCAACCTTGCTATTCTAAGACTACACATTGTCGTGCATTTGTTTGACAAATTGTTCTAGTAGTTTTTAATTCTTTTGTTGGCAAAATAATGGATTCATATGGTCTAATCGACGAGGAGTATTGAAAGAAGGAGCTTTGACGAATTAATTTAGAACGAGTTCTTCAATTCATCAAGTTCTGGCAAAGATGCCAAGATGATTATGATGATCATGAGCATACAAGAGGAAATGGACATTGAGGTGGAGCACATTCTAAACTTTATTTGTTTGATCAAAGGGACAAGTTTTTTGAACCACGATAGGGTTGCTAGAGGATAAATTATTTACAAGGACTACTTTAAGCTTAGACCAACATTCCTTGGTAGATTTCTTCTATGCTTTCGTATGTGCAAACCCTTGTTCTCGGGAATGGTGGAGGTAGTGGGGGCACATGATGCCTACTTCTGGCTCAGCAGGTATTGTTGCAAACAACTCTCTTTATCCCCTAATATGAAATTTATGGCTGCACTGAGGATGCATGCATTAAGTTCCATCGTTGATGCCATTGGTGATATTGTCCGGATGGGGGAGAGCGCCTTCCCAAAGAACATTATGAGATTTTTTTTTCACAACGCGATGTAGGTGTTTGGACCAATATATCTGATAGAACCGATATGGAAATGATGGATATTGGAACGGCAATGGGTTTTCTAGGTATGCTTGGTTTAATTGATTGCATGCCTTGTCAATGTAAGATTTGCCCCAATAGTTTGTGCATGATGTACATGCTCACACCAAAGAATCCACTATCGTACTATCATTAGTGACATCAAGGAACTTGTGGATTTAGCAGGCTTTCTTTGGCAAACTCATTCTCACAACGACATCAATATGCTCCAGCAATCACCACTCTTCAGGGGACTTTGTAAGAAGAAGCACTATCGTGCAATTACTACATGGGCTACTATCTTGCAAATGGTGTATATCGTTAATCGGTGTTTTTGAAGACGATGTTTGTTCCCCATGGAACAAAAAAAAGCAACTTTGCAACAATGCATGAAGTTGCTAGAAAGTATGTAAAGAGGGCATTCGGAGTGCTCCAAACCCGTTGGTATGATTGTTGAGGACGAGGGTGCAGCATGAACCCATGGTTTTGACAAGCCTAGAGAATAGTCCAGATCCTGGAGAAGATGTAGACTGTACTGTGATATTTCTGGAGATGCATCATTGTCTTCGAGACCATCAGGTTCATGCAGAGCTACTCAATGGAAACGAAGGGGTTTAATTTTGGAATTATGTAGTTGAGATGAATTTTATGTTTGAACAATGTATTTTTACGATAAAGATATGTTATATACATGTGTAGGATCGACGTGCATATATTTAATGGTTTTGATATGAGGAGCATGGTTTTTCGGCAGGATGTTTGAGGGGTCGTCCGACACTATACATGTAGTGATCTGGCGCGTGTGCGAGTGTTCACGGGTCGAATTTGCGAAGTTTGGTTGTATATGCTCTAACTTGCATATGCATTGTTTCCCACTTCTACTTTGAAATATTAACTTAATGCTTTCTCCTTGCCCATTGCCGAGTACTGTTTCCTGTGTATAATGTATTGATGTATATAAATAACTCCTAGTTAATTCGGTTATGTGGAATCCATCATACAAGGATTGTTTTTTATAAGCTAAACTATATGTTGTACATAGTTTGGTAATCAAAAAATATTTTTTTATCTTTTTTATTGTGTTCTTTGCAAAAACGAAAATAACATGACTCCTTGAGTAAGACATTCGCAAACTCCCCGAAAGAGATTAACAAATTCCCTCAAATTGCAAACATCATAATATTCATGTCTTCATGATGACTTTTTTCATAGGTAACGTGTAAGCTGACCACATCAATTACTCCAACCTAAATTTCTAGATGTGCATTATCTTAGTTTTTTCATATAGACTACCAAAAAGGCATGTGTGGTTTGCTTATTTTTTGATATTTCTAGATGGTAGGTTTCTATTACTAGCGTCTCACATGTACTCTAATGGATTTTCTTTCAATATCGATATTTCCTTCTAACAATATGCTTGTTTTTGACAGCGACGGAGATATAAGAGAATCACAGGAGGGGCCAAAGAGAAAATATACATATTTGGTGGGTTGTGTGGGACTTCTAAAACAAGTTTGCTTAACTAAATATGCTAGGGCTATAGGAGGGCAGTGCCCCCCTCAAAACTACATGTA
The DNA here is from genome assembly GCF_904849725.1 of Hordeum vulgare subsp. vulgare. NCBI lineage: Eukaryota > Viridiplantae > Streptophyta > Magnoliopsida > Poales > Poaceae > Hordeum > Hordeum vulgare. The sequence goes on along the minus strand of NC_058520.1, from coordinate 583,387,919 downwards.
GCCCTACCATTTTCATCCTAGGTTTCCTTTGGCGTTGAGTTTCTTGGATAGGTCGCTCTCCACACCCTATATTCCGGGGCGTTGTGTGAAGGTAACTAAACTCGACCGGAATGGCCGTAAGTTTGATGCCGGGGATGATGAACCCGCTCCTGGGCAAGATGACCAAACAACTCAAAGAGGAGTACAAGGAGCTCATGGGGTGAGGAAGCAGGCCTCCATCCTGAAAGATGTGCTCGAAATCATGAAATCTCTACTTGGCAGGATGAAGCTAATTTATAAGCTTGAGACCTAGGGAAAAAAGTTGGAGGGACCATATCAGGGAGATGTCTTGCTATGGAGAATTGCTTCGATGAGTTGATGCGTGACATTGGTGCCCATGCAAAGGAATGATTTGTAAACAAGATGGCTCAGCATCTCAAGAGGTTAGGGATTCTACATAATATTGCCAACCGAATCGAGGATCTCAAAGTTCCCCTGGTGGTGGAAAATGCATGGCATGAGAGATACAAGATTTATGAGTACATCAATACAATTTTTGGCATTTTTTGGGATTCCCAGTTCTCGATGATCTACAAGGAGAAGCGAGCCGAGATTGTGTTGATGGCCCAAGAGAAGAGCTCGTCAGTTTGTTGACAGATTCTGAGAAGAAACTGATAGTGGTTTCCATCACGGGTAGAGGTTTGGGTAAAACTACGCTTTCCAAACAAGTGCATGATGATACTACGATCAATTTAACTGTAAGGGATTTGTGTCACCATCCCATAGACCTGATGTGAAAAGCATTCTCACTTGCTTACAATTAAATATTGGGATGGATGATTCTTCCCATGCTCAAGTTGCAAGGCATCATTTGCGAGGTTAGAAAAAACCTCAAGGGTATAAAACTGTTTTTAATCATGAAATATGCTCGGGGCTTGAGGGAGGGGGGCAGTGCCCCCCTTAGAACTACATCTAGCTCTTCTGCTAGTTGTTGACCTTTAAGCAAGGTTAGCTTTGGCGTCGAGTTTCTTGGTCTGCTGTGATGACCGGGTTGTTGAACCCCCTCCTGGGAAAGCTCACAAAGCAACTGATCAAGGAGTACAAGAGCCACACGGGGTGAGGAAGAAGTCCTCCTTACTCAAACAAGAGCAAGGCACAATGAAAACTCTCCTTGGTAGGATGGAGCTAATATATAAGGTTGTTCCCTCATAAAAAACTAGATGGACCATGTGAGGGAGATGTCGGTATGGAGAACTGCAATAATAACTTGATGAGTGACATTGAAGAAGGTGCCCCTGCGAAGGCAAGCTTTGTAAAGAATGTGGATCAATGTCTCCGGAGTTTGCGGATACATCAAGTTCTTGGAGGCCCAAACTTGGAGGCCCAAACTTGGAGGCCCAAACTTGGAGGCCTAAACTTGGAGGCCCAACCGGGTCAAGGAGCTCAAAGTTCTCCTGGTGGACGCAAATGCTCGACCTGAGAGATACAAGATTAAGTGCATCGATTTGAGTCTTAGCACTATGTTTGGATTCCCACGAGTCGATGATCTACAAGGAGGTAGTGGGCCTTGTTTGTTTTGATGGACCAAGAGAAGAGCTTGCCTGTTTTTTGGATAGAATCTCCGAAGAAACACAAAGTGGTTTCTATCATGGTTGGAGTCTTGTGTAATGATACGCTTGCCAAACAAATGTATGATGTGACTGCGAGCAATTTAACTGTAAGTCATTTGTCTAAGGCCACGTTCGGACTCCCTCTGCTCTGCGACTCCACGCCGGAGCGGAGTGGCATCCAGTTACTGTTTGTGGAGCTGCTCAAAGTGCGCTCCACGCGCTCCGCTCCACGTAGGGTTGTCGAACAGGGAGTAAGTCCCCCAATGACCAGATGTGAAAATTCTTCTCACTTTCTTGCAATTAAATCTTGGGATGGATGATTCTTCCCATGGTCATGAGATTCAAGATATTGTTTACCGGCTTAGAGAACACACCAATCACTTCAAAATGTAATGCTTCCCTACATACACTACGCAGGGGGGAACGCACCCCTCAAAATGACATGTATATATGCTGCTGGCTGTTGACCTTTCATACTTGGTTTCCTTCGGCTTCGAGTTTCTTGGCTTGGTTGCATTACCCTCCATCTTCTCCCTTTGGCTTTCAAGCGACACGTGAAGGGAAATAATCCTGATTAGTATGTGAGTGACTATAATGAGTGATGTCTACTAGGCAAGTTTTTTCGTGTAGACTCTTTTGGGCCTCCAAGTGCAGAGTTTTTCTAGGACAGTAGAAAATTTCCATCGAGTGGATGACCTAAGGTTAATCAATCCGCGAGAGGTGTAGGATGAAGATGGTATCTCTCAAACTGGCATGTAGTCAAATATAAGAAATAAATTGTATAGGTGCACTAGTTTGGCAAGGAGATGGTGATACGGATGTAGTATGGATAGTAGATATAGGTTTTTTTATCTAGAATAATAAAAATAACAAGGTAGCAATTGATAAAAGTGAGCCCAAACGGTATTGTCGTGCTTGGAAGCAAGGCCTAGGGTTCATACTTTCATTAGTGCGATCTATCAACATCATAAACATAGTTAAATCATATAGCAATGATCAACGTGCGACAACGAATTAATATTAAATTCTCACCAATAGCAGAGAACATAAGTTTTCTTTCCAAGCAATCTATTTAGCCATCACTAAGTGCTACAAACAGCCCTAGACATCATACTACAACAACACCACATGATATACATCAATCAACTCTAATGTCACTCAGATTCTCCAATGTCAGCACAAGTGTCCGTGATTTAATCATTTTATATGCATCAAACCATTTCAGATTCATAACTTTCAGTACTGTACAAATATCTTCAAGATTACCCCAAAGTTTTTATGGGAGAAAGTAGGACGAAAATGTGTATCAACCTACGTGCCTAGATTACCCTAATGTCAGCCACAATGGGAATCTACAAATTGTTTACAAAACATATATCAAGTGACTCAATAGAATACCCAAATTGTAACCACCGTTATCCTCATGCAAGACATATATCAATTGGTCTCAAATCCATAATATTCAATCCAATAATAATGAAACATCAAAGGGTAAGATTAAATTCATCACAACACAGGATCCACTACATTAACAAATCTCATGGTATCATATGATTCCACTAAAGTACAAAGCTCATGGTAGATCAAGATCATGCCCTATCCAGATCACGAGAGAGAGAGAGAGAGAGATGAGCTCGTGAGTTTGTTGACACATTCTAAGAAGAAACTTAAAGTGGTTTCCATCATGGCTAGAAGCTTTTGGTAAAACTAAGCTTGCCAAACAAGTGTATGATGATACTACCAGAAATTTAACTATAAAGGATTTCTCTCACCATCCCATAGACCAGATGTGAAAAGTCTTCTCACTAGCTTACAATTAAAGACTGGGATGGATGATTCTTCCCATGCTCAAGTTGCAAGACATCATCTGCCGGCTTAGAGAACACCTCAAGGGTATAAAACTGTTTTTACTCTTGAAATATGTTGCGGGGCTTGAGGGGCGGGGGGGGGGGGGGGGCAGTGCCCCCCTTAGAACAACATCTAGCTCTGCTGCTGGTTGTTGACCTTTAATCCTAGGTTAGCTTTGCCGTCGGGTTTCTTGGCTTGTTGTGATGACCGGGGTGATGAACCCCCTCCCGGGCAAGCTCACCAAGCTACTCATCAAGGAGTACAAGAGCTACACGGGGTGAGGAAGAAGGCCTCCTTACTCAAAGATGAGCTCGGCACCATGAAAACTCTCCCTTGTAGGATGGAGCTAATATATATGGTTGTCCCCACATAAAAAACTGGATGGACCATGTCAGGGAGATGTCGGGATGGAGAACTACATCGATAACTTGATGAGTGACATTGAAGCAGGTGCCCCTCCGAGGGCAAGCTTTGTAAAGAATGGCAGTTGACATCTCCGGATTGCGGATTCAACATGAGATTGCCAACCGAGTCAAGGAGGTCAAAGTTCTCATGGTGTATGCAAATGCTCGTTATGAGAGATACAAGATTTATGAGTGCATCAATTTGAGTCTTAGCACTATGTTTGGACTCCCGGGAGTCAATGATCTACAAGGAGGGAGTGGGCCTTGTTGGTATTGATGGCCCAAGAGAAGAGCTTGCCAGTTTTTTTGACAGAATCTCCCGTGAAACTCAAAGTGCTTTCTATCATGGTTGGAGGCTTGTGTAATACTACACTTGCCAAATATGTATATGATGAGATTGCGAGCAATTTAACTGTAAGGCATTTGTCTAAGTCTCCCAAAGACCAGATGTGAAATGTCTTCTCACTTGCTTACAATTAAATCTTGGGATGGATGATTCTTTCCATGCTCATGAGCTGGAAGACACCATTTACCGTCTTACAAAACACCCCAATCGCTTGAAATGTATTGCTTCCCTACAAACACTACGACATGGGGGGGGGGGGGAGCACCCCCGTGAGAACATGTATATATGCCGCTTGTTGTTGACCCTTCATACTTGGTTTCGTTCTGATTCGAGTTTCTTTGTTTGGTTGCATTACCGTCCATCTCCTCCATTTAGCTTTGAAGCGACACATGAAGAGAAATAATCCTGATTATGACGGGAGTGACTATAGTGACTGATGTATACTATGCAAGTTTTTTTCTTGTAGAATCTTTGGCCCTCCAAGCGTAGAGATTTGTACGACAGCAGAAAATTTCCATCAAGTGGGTGACCTGAGGTTAATCAATCCGTGAGAGGTGTAGGATGAAGATGTCCTCTCTCAAACACGTATGCAATCAAATACAAGAAATCTATTGTGTCCCTGATAACCCACAATTATAGGGGATCACAACAGTTTTCGAGGGTAGAGTATTCGACCCAAATTTATTGATTCGACTCAAGGGAAGCCAAATAATATTCTCAAGTATTAGCAGCTGAGTTGTCAATTCAACCACACCTGAAAGATTTAGTATCTGCAGCAAAGTATCAGTAGCAAAGTAGGGTGATAGCAGCAGTAGCAACAGTAACCAGTAGGAGCAGAGTAACAACAGTAGCAACAGAGTAACAGTAGCAGGAGTGACAGCAGTAGCAGCAAAGTAACATAGCAAGGACCAGTAGGAAAATACTCGTAGACATTGGATCGGTGATGGATGATTATGCCGGATGCTATTCATCATGCAACAGTTATAACACGGAGAGATAAGTAACAAGCTCCAGTTCGTCAATCTAATGCAGGCATGTATTCCTATTCTGTATGTAGTCATACGTGCTTAGGGAAAAGAACTTGCATGACATCTATTGTCCATCCCTCTCGTGGCAGCGGGGTCCTAATGGAAACTACGAGATATTAAGGTTCTCCTTTTAATAAAGAACCGGACCAACGCATTAACACTTGGTGAATACATGAACTCCTCGTACTATGATCATCTCTGGGAATGGTTCCGGCTATTGTCACTCCGGGGTTGCCGGATCATAACACATAGTAGGTGACTACAACTTGCAAGATAGGATCAAGAACACACATATATTGGCAACAACATAATAGGTTCAGATCTCAAATCATGGCACTCGGGCCCTAGTGACAAGCATTAAGCATGGCAAAGTAGTAGCAACATCAATCTCAGAACATAGTGGATACTAGGGATCAGTCCCCGTCAAAACTAACTCGATTACATGATAGATCTCATCCAACCCATCACCGTCCAGCAAGCCTGCGATGATATTACTCATGAACGGTGAAGAGCATCATGGAATTGGCGATGAAGGAAGGTTGATGATGACGATGGCAACGATTTCCCCTCTTCGGAGCCCAAAACGGACTCCAGATCTGCCCTCCAGATCAAGAACAGGAGGTGGCGGCGCCTCCGTATCGTAAAACGTGATGAATTCTTCTTCTTGATTTTTTCCGGGCGAGATGGACTAAATAGTGATGGATTTGGAGGCGGTGGAGCGTTGTGGGCCCCACAAGCCTGCCAGGCGCGGCCAGGGGGGGCCGCGCCTGGTGGGCTTGTGGGCTCACAGCTCCACTTCCTCCGCTGATTCTTGCGCCAGTATTTTTTATATATTCGACAAAAAATCTCCGTAAATTTTCAGGTCATTCCGAGAACTTTTATTTCTGCGCAAAAACAACACGATGGCAATTCTGCTGAAAACAGCGTTAGTCCGGGTTAGTTCCGTTCAAATCATGCAAATTAGAGTCCAAAACAAGGGCAAAAGAGTTAGGAAAAGTAGATACGATGGAGACGTATCAACTCCCCAACGCGCCCAATACAATGGCAAAATGTATAGGTGCACTAGTTCGGCAAGGAGATAGTGATACAGACGTGGTATGGATAGTGGATATAGATTTTTTGAGTCTAAAATAATAAAAACAACAAGTTAGCAATTGTTAAAATTAAGCCAAACGGTATTGTAACGCTTGCAAACAAGGCGTAGCGTTCATACTTTCACTAGTGCGATCTCTCAACATCATAAACATAGTTAAATCATATAGCAATCACTCGCGTTTGACAAAGAATAATTCCAAAATTCTCACCAATAGCAGAGAACGTAAGTCATCTTTCCGATCAATCTATTTAGCCATCACTAAGTGTTACAAACAGCCCTAGAGATCATACTACAGCAACACCACATGATACGCATCAATCAACTCTAATGTCACCTAGATTCTCTAATGTCACCACAAGTGTCCATGAGTTAATCATTTTATATGCATGAAACCGTTTCAGATTCATAATATTCAGTACAATACAAATATATTCAAGATTACCCCAAAGTTTATATGGGAGAAAGTAGAACGAAAATGTGTATCAACCTACGTGCGTAGATCACCCAATGTCAGCCACAATGGGAATCTACAAATTGATTACCGAAACATATATCAAGTGACTCAATAGCATACCCAAATTGTAACCACCGGTATCCACAAGCAAGACAAGCATCAATTGATCTCAAACCCATAATATTCAATCCAATAATAAGGAAACATCAAAGGGTGAGATTAAATTCATCACAACAAAGGATACACTACATTAATTGTTGGGGATATTACCCGTTGTATGACCCGCCCTATTGGGTCGGGTCAGGTTCATGGCGGCTCAACGCTCATGATTCAAGATGAGCTTAGACCCATGACACATAAGGCGTGAGGTGATCTTCATTAGAGAGCCCACTCAGCCCAAGAGCCCAGATGGCTACTTGATACGTCTCCGTCGTATCTATAATTTTTGATTGTTTCATGCCAATATTCTACAACTTTCATATACTTTTGTCAACTTTTTATACTATTTTTGGGACTAACATATTGATCCAGTGCTAGTTCCTGTTTGTTGCATGTTTTTTGTTTCGCAGAATATTCATACCAAACGAAGTCCAAACGCAATAAAAAACCTACGGTGATTTTTTTGGAATATTTATGATTTTTGGGAAGAAGAATCAACGCGAAACGATGCCCGAGGGGGTCACGAGCCCAGGAGGCGTGCCCTACCCCCCCTGGCGCGCCTGGTAGGCTCGTGACCAACCCCTAAGGTGGTTGGGGCCCTTCTTTTGCCGCAAGAAAGCTAATATCCGGAAGAAAATCGGAGATACGGATCTCCGGGAATTTAAAAAACGGTGAAAGGCCAGAATTTGGGAGCGTAGAAACAGAAGGACAGAGAGAGAGAGATCCAATCTCGGAGGGGCTCTCGCTTCTCCGCCGCCATGGAGACCATGGACCAGAGGGGAAACCCTTCTCCCATCTAGGGAGGAGGTCAAGGAAGAAGAAGAAGAAGGGGGATCTCTCCCCCTCTCTCCCCACGGCGCCGGAACGCCGCCCGGGATATCATCGTGTGACGGCGATCTACACCAACACCTCCGTCATCTTCACCAACACCTCCATCACCTTCCCCCATCTATATTCAACGGTCCATTCTCCCGCAACCCGTTGTACCCTCTACTTGAACATGGTGCTTTATGCTTCATATTATTATCCAATGATGTGTTGCCATCCTATGATATCTGAGTAGATTTTTGTTGTCCTATCGGTGATTGATGAATTGCTATGATTGGTTTAATTTGCTTGTGGTTATGTTGCTGTTCTTTGGTGACCATCATATGAGCGCGCGCGTGGATCACACCATACACTACTAGGAAAAGGCCTGCTAGTGGCGCACCTGTTTTGGCTACTAATCGCGCACTACAGGTGCGCCACTAGCATCACGCCATTAGATTTTTTTACTAATGGCGCACCAGGCAGTGCGCCATAAGTATCTGGTATACTAATGGCGCACCAGGCAGTGCGCCATTAGTATAGCCCATGGCGCGCCATTAGTATGCCTCCCAGGGGGCCATATTTACCCATGTGCTCTGGCTTACTAATGGCGCACTAGTTGACGATGCGCCACTAGTGTGCTTTTTGCAGTGCGCCACTAAAGTGCTGAGTGGTGCGCCACTAGTATGAAATCTTTGCTGAGAGCATAAAATCTTTGCTGAGAGCCCCATGAAATCAAAGATTCTGGTATATATGTTTTGTTTCAAAACCACAAATTCAACAACACATAACATATATATCAAACATATAATACATAATATGTGCCCAATAGTTTTACTGATCCACAACACATAACATATATGCAAAGTTGCATAACAAATTTCATGATCCATATATCAAAATTCCATAGCATCCATACATCCAAAATTCCATAGCATCCATATATACATATAGTTCCACAGAATCCATACATACATAGCTCAATAGCAAATATAATACACAATGATACTTTGCGGGCATTAGTAAGTAATATTTGGCACTAAAACAAATGCCTTCATGTCCATATCGTAGTCCAAAGAGCATCCGCGTGGCAACCTACAAGATGAAATCAACCTTCCTTTTTTGTGTCTCATGCAGGCTCTTGTTTAGCCTAAAAAAAATGTGTGAGATTGCCTGATTCTATATAGGACATGTTCTGCAGATTTTTTTGCCTGATTCCCTACCTATAGGCATGTAAAAATGTTGTGAAGAAATGAAGAAAACCAACAAAAAGGTGTGGTCAGTACCTCTCCATTGTTTTGATCTAGGAAGTCCTCCATCTTAAAAACAGCCATGCCAGGGATGGCGGGGAAGATGTCCTTGCCTAGTTTTCACTATTTCTATTGTCTGCAGAGTAGCAAAAAAGAATGGATTACTTCATGACTTCTATACTAAACCCGTTTCTCATTTATTTCCAGGGGGGCATCTAACAAAAGCACATGCAAAAAATACATAAGTAATCGACATGTATAAAGAGATGCACTCTGCTATCTGCTAAAAAATGGAACACTAATTTTGGCATCATAGACTATGTAGTGCTTGCTATCTGCTCAAGCACTGTGTGAAAAAATGCTAACATTTTAGATAGCACTAAAATGAGACTCGGAAGAAAATTCTGCATGTAGATACCCCCAAAAAACAGCAAAACCTGCATTTGCGAAAGAAAATTCAGTTCCGGAAAAGAATCCACTAAACATGTTTGTACATTTTTCCGGGGAGACCAAAGTTAATATCTGTGTGCCCAGCTTGCCACAACCTACTTAACACCGACTGCGACAGAGAAACTAGTTAATTGGCATCAACCTCTTTTAGTGGCCTACTTAACATCAACCTCTTTTCGTGGCCTATATATAGAGGGCAGCCTGCCTGGCCACCCCTTACTCAACACGAATACGGCCGAATAGATCCACCACTGGGCCACATATTAGCTAGTGTGTGCAGAACAATTCACACAAGAGGTAATTAGATGCATGATGGGAGTGATTAACTAGGACTAATTAGCATAGATATTACATCAAGCAAAAAAACAAGCAGGAATGTGTGCTACTACGAGTAGATCGATATTGATCACTTAATTATAGCTAGACCATACGAGCTAAGGTAATTAAATTGTGTACCATGATAGAAAGCCCTAGCTAGATATGGCATGATAATAGTCGATTGATAGGAGCTAGTAAAGGAGGTAGTAGCAATGGCATGCAAAAATCAACCGCAAACCTAATGATAGCACTGTAAACTTGCCCCACAACCTACCGAACATCAACTGCAAACATAGAAACTTGCCCCACAACCTACTAAACATCAACTGAAAAAACAGATCCACATTGCCCCGGTTTGTCACTGAATTGTCCACTGTAAGTAGGGATCTTACCTTGGGTGATGAAGGATCCCACGAGTGCCATTGGCGCCACGCTATGCAAGGGCATCCGCATCTCCAGACCCACCCCCACCAACCTGCAAGAAATCTCAAGAAAATTAACATCTGTATTAACGAGATCAACTTAATGGAAGAATATTCCAGTGTGATTTTTGGGATCAACTTTCAGAGTGTTTTTATCAACTTTCGAGGTGCTTTTCCTGAAGGAATAAGTGGATCCTTTGGATAGTATATAAGAACAATCAAGTAATAACGATTTGATGGTAAAAGAAAGATATAACAACAACCCATCCATTTGGAAAAGACCAGAGTAGATCAACCAACATCATATTTGTACCATACAGTAGTACACGTAAGCTTTTTGCACGTAAACTAACAGGCAAGCGAATGAGAAGGTGACTGAAGGGAAAAATTATACCTAGACGAGGACCTCCCATGAATACTCGACGCATCCGTCTCTGAACCTCCCATAAAACCTGAAGGGCCAGTTCCCATCAGGAAGGTGCATTTACCATGGCGTTGAAGTCATTGGGCTTGACGCCGGCGCGGATGCACTTCTGGGTATTACATCATAGTGAAGGCGACAAGTGGGGTCCTGGGCAGCACCACATGATGGCCAAGGAATACTGGCTTTAACTGATTCATCCAGGCATTACAGATCGTGTGACTTGTAACTATAGAGGAACCCGCATCTATCAACTCATTTGTCATCGCCACCTACTCTGGCGCTACTGCCGGTGGCCAAACCCACCACCACGGTCTCCAGTCACCAGGATAGAATGGACATCAGCTAAAAACCACAGTATGGAAAATATCAAATGAGCTGCATATTTGTAAGGTGACTCAAAGTTTCTTAAGTATAGCTACATACTTTTGCCATGCAGCTTGTTCCACAGAACCACTAATAAAGCCTCTAAATAGCTGAAAATAAGTATACTAAACTCATGATCAATACACATCTCTTTTCTTATTATTAGGCATCATGTGCCGTGCAAACGATTAATACATAAAAAAAGATGAACCAAAAATATGAGTACATACATGTTGTCCTCCAACAAATAAAAAATAGGAACAAAAAAAGGTGCATATTCCAAAAGGCCACATGCTTCAGATTTTAGCAAATGTAACTACAACTATCAGTTCGGTGGGGGGAGATTTAAAATGTTGTTGTTGATGGTAATCAGTTTTGTTGCCATGAGATAGTGAACTGGTTCCTTCCCAAAAAAGATCTTTTACTTGTTAGTATTTACTTTTAGCTCCTGAATATACTCGACACTCCGAACTAGATATACCTAAGCATGTTTCCAATTTCGACCAATTTTGAAATTGTGACCAATTTCGAAATTGTAGAACTAAAGAAGAACTACACATAAAAACACACACAAGTGTTTAGCACTTGATTAACTGGTCGAACTTACATCAACAACGTTAGCACCCTTTTCCATAAATCATTTTTTGTGAGCACACCAAGGATTCTTTCACCTGAATCAACAAAAAGTGAAGTCCAAGCTGAGAAATGAGTAAAATTGCAGCAATGCACATGAAAAAAATACTACCTTGTCAATTTGAATGTCAACACAACATCCGCGCATGCAAGTGAGTCACCGAGCACGTCACCGGCTTATCGGTGGGTGAGCATAAGGAACTGGTGGAACACCGCTTCAAACTCGCGCAGGTCGCGCCGTACCAGATCACGCACGATCGCCCACCGGTACTCCAGATCACGCCCAGCCACCGCGCCTGCCTCGGCCTCTAACGACCGTCGCCCCTGAAGGTCCTCCACCAGCACGGCATGCCACAACACCACTTGGTAGCCTCCTCGGTCTCCGTCTGCGCCGCGAGCAGGCTCGCCCTGGCGCCGGGCTGCCCCTCGACCTCCATGCCGCGCCGGACGCGCGCGCATCCGAGCAGTAGGGACGGTGATGGAGCAGGAGATGGGGGCAGGGCGTCGGACTCCGTGGTCGCGACGGACATGCGCACCGAGGTGCTGTCCCTTGACCTCCATGCCGCGCCGTACGCGCGCGCATCCGAGCAGTAGGGACGACGGCGGAGCAGGAGATCGGGGCGGGGGCGTTGGACTCCATGGTCGCGATGGACACGCGCACCAAGGGGCGGCACTGGCGGCGGCCTTGGAGCAGCCGGACGCGCGTGCATCCGAGCGGTAGGGACAGCGGCGGAGCAGGAGATGGTGACGGGGGCGTCGGAACAGGAGATGGGGGCGGGGGCGGCGGCGGAAGGAACCCTAGCCCAGGGTCGGGACTCAAAGGAGCAGATGGAGGGCAGGGGGCACGGGCGGTTGGGATGCGAGGATGACAAAAATGGTGAAGAAAAAAAACGGGCGGGTGGGATACGGGGGCACGGGCGAAGCAGGAGATGGTGGCGGGTGGGATGCGAGTAGTGGCGCACTGGGTGAGTGGTGCGCCATTACTAGTTAAACTAGTAATGGCGCACTCTGTCCCGGTGCGCCATTAGTACTTTTGGAAAAAAAAAGTTTGTTAGTAGTGGCGCACCGTGTGTGTGGTGCGCCATTAGTGTCCATCACACTAATGGCGCACCTGCACATGGTGCGCCACTGCTATACAGTAGTGCCGCACCACTTGTCTGGTGCGCCATTAGTGTCTATATTATCTATAGCCCTTTTCCTAGTAGTGATAGGGTTAGTAGTATGTTGATAGGACTATGTATTGGAGGGAAGGGTGACAGAAGCTTCAGCCTAGCATAGAAATTGATGCATATGGGATTGAAGGGGACCAATATATGTTATTGCTATGGTTGGGTTTTACCTTAATGAACATGAGTAGTTGCGGATGCTTGCTAATAGTTTCAATCATAAGTGCATAGAATTCCAAGTAAGGGATGACATGCTAGCAGTGGCCTCTCCCACATAAAACTTGCTATCGGTCTACTAACATAGTCAATTGCGTAGGGACAATTCCGCAACTCCTACCACCACTTTTCCACGCTCGTTAAACTAACGTAATTGTTTCTTTATCTAAACAGCCCCTAGTTTTTATTTACGTGTTCTTTATTATCTTGCAAACCTATACTATCACACCTACAAAGTACTTCTAGTTTCAAACTTGTTCTAGGTAAAGCGAACGTAAAGTGTGCGTAGAATTGTATCGGTGGTCGATAGAACTTGAGGGAATATTTGTCGTACCTTCAGCTCCTTGATGACCCACAAGTATAGGGGATCAATCGTAGTCCTTTCCATAAGTAAGAGTGTCGAACCCAACGAGGAGCAGAAGGATCTCACAAGTGTTTTTCAGCAAGGACATATCTGCAAGCACTGAAATTATCGGTAACAAGTGATTATGTGGTGAGATGAATAATAGCAAGCAACAAGTAACAAAGGTAGAAACGGTGCAGCAAAGTGGCCCAATCCCTTTTGTAGCAAGGGACAAGCCTGGACAAAGTCTTATAGGAGGAAAAACGCTCCCGAGGACACACGGGAATTTCTGTCATGCTAGTTTTCATCATGTTCATATGATTCGCGTTCGTTACTTTGATAGTTTGATATGTGGGTGGACCAGCGCTTGGGTACTGCCCTTACTTGGACAAGCATCCCACTTATGATTAACCCCTCTCGCAAGCATCCGCAACTATGAAAGAAGAATTAAGATAAAGTCTAACCATAGCATTAAACTAGTGGATCCAAATCAGCCCCTTACGAAGCAACGCATAAACTAGGGTTTAAGCTTCTGTCACTCCAGCAACCCATCATCTACTTACTACTTCCCAATGCCTTCCTCTAGGCCCAAATAATGGTGAAGTGTTATGTAGTTGACATTCACATAACACCACTAGAGGAAAAACAATATACAACACATCAAAATATCGAACGAATACCAAATTCACATGACTACTGTTAGCATGACTTATCCCATGTCCTCAAGAACTAAAGTAACTACTCACAAAGCATAATCATATTCATGACCAGAGAGGTAATGAGTAGCATCAAGGATCTGAACATAAACTCTTCCACGAAGTAATCCAACTAGCATCAACTACAAAGAGTAATCAACACGACTAGTAACCTTACAAGTACCAATCGGAGTCGCGAGACGGAGATTGGTTACAAGGGATGAACTAGGGTTTGGAGATGAGATGGTGCTGATGAAGATGTTTATGGTGACGAGTCCCCTCCGATGAGAGGAGTGTTGGTGATGACGATGGTGACGATTTCCCCCTCCGGGAGGGAAGTTTCCCCGACAGGATCGTCCTGCTGGAGCTCTAGATTGGTTCTGCTCAAGTTCCGCCTCGTGGCCGCCTGCTGGCGCCCCTCTCGCGCTTCTTCGGCCCAGTATTTTTTATAAATCAGGAAAAAAATCCTCGTTGATTTTTATGGCGTTTGGAGTTGCGGAGAATAGGTATCTCAACTTTGCTCCACTTTCAGGCTAGAATTCCAGCTGCCGACATTCTCCCTCTTCTTGTAAACCTTGCAAAATAAGAGAGAAAAGGCATAAGTATTGTACCATGAAGTGAAATATCAGCCCAAGAAGCGATAAATATCAACATGAAAACATGATGCAAAATGGACGTATCACTCCTTGTTGGGTTTGACACTCTTATCGAGAAAGGCTACAATTGATCTCATATACTTGTGGGTTATCACGACTCAAGGCCCAAGAAGAGGAAGACTCACCGCGAAGTTTCCTTACTTGAGGGACACGGCGGTTTAGAGATATGTCCGGTCATAGTTTATGATCTGGTCTCGACTCTTGTAAACCTACGGCCTTGACCTGTATATAAAGGCGAGTCTCGAGGGTAGAAAGATTGAGTTACAATCCATCAAGAGCTAGGCCAGGCCAGTTACGCACCCTTGTAATCGATTCCACCATTAATATACACAAAGCAGGACATAGGCTTTTACCTCCATCGGAGGGGACGAACCTAGGTAAACCTGAGTCTCGCTCCCGCTTAACCCCTTTGAGTCGACACCAAGGTGTGATGGCTCCATCTCTAAGTACTTTCACGAGGACATCTGCCGTGGCAAAACCACGACAATTGGCACCCACCGTGGGGCTAGCGCACGGTGGAGTTGAGTTCTCAAAGGGATCCCTTCTAGGGTTTGGGAGCTAGCCGCCGCGGGAAGTACTACGTCGACAACTATCAATGGGGGCCTGCCACCGATTCAATCGAGTCTGGGTATAGGGTCCCCTTCGGCAAGATCCACATCTTCATTGGCAAGTTTGGGGTTCCCGTACCTGAGCCGCACACCTTCACCGACATCGTCGAGCCGACCCGGTTCGCCCAACCCGCCAAATGTCAGGTCAGGACACGCCACGCCTTCGTTGGTTTTACGCAGGTGATCGACCGGACACATAAGCCGGTGATCCAGGAGAACACCCCTATCAACTCGAGCGACGAGTCGTCCATCAACGACATAGATTCAATCTACCCTCTCCACGAAGGGTGGCTTGGGGGATTACCCGAGGCTGCGATTTCCGAGGATTTCCACGAACCCCATCACCAGGTCGCCATATACATGGAAGGAGCGACGGTGGCTCAGCCGATCGCAGCAGGCAACAATGGAGCCAGCGGATCAGGGAAGACTCCGGCTCAAGCCATGGCGGATCTAGTGGCAGAGATGTCTAAGCTCACGGAGGTTCCCGTGACCGCGGAGAACCAGGAAGATGTCAATGCCGAATTGGCAAAGCTCGGGGAAGAGATGGTCAAGATCCAGCGCAAAATCGAAGTCGACGACACCAGGATGGCGGGCCAACACGCCCAGATCTCCATGGAGACGGAACTGCTAAGGGTTCAAGGATGGCGGCTTGAACGAGAACAGCGCACTTCCGATGCGGTCCACCAGAGGAGGCATCGCAATCGTCTACCGACTGATCTAAACCCTACTCGACTCTTCGATAGCCCACATACCCCTGGGATGGAACCTAACCAACCATGGCGAGTCACTCAACAGGTTGAGCCAGCTCAGCCGCCACCCAATCTACAGTCGCCTTGGCCAACGCCGGCTCAGCCGCCACGCATCCAGATGCCGCAGGGTCACTTTTCTAACCCCGTAGACAATGTGTTGGCTTCAACCCACAACCTAGAGTCTCTTCCCATCCATAAAAACTCTCTAGCTGAGGTGGAGGCAAGGAACGCCATCGAGATGTTAAAAACGGCGGTGGTTGCTACCTCTTGAGCTTGCGTTGGTTTTTCCCTTGAAGAGGAAAGGGTGATGCAGCACAGTAGCAGTAAGTATTTCCCTCACTTTGAGAACCAAGCACTAGTAGAAAACAGGGCTACCGTTCGGCCCTGGCCAACCCATTAGTCCCGGTTCTTCAAGAACCGGGACCAATGGGGGGTATTAGACCCGGTTCGTGAGCCCACGGGGCCGGCCTGGGCCTTGTGGGCATTGGTCCCGGTTTGTGTGGAACCATTTGTCTTGGTTCGAGCCACGAACCGGGATCAATGGTCCTCGCTGCTGGCCCACAACCTTTAGTCCCGGTTCATGCCACGAACCGGGACAAATAACTTCCCTACATATATACCCACCGCCGCGGGAGAGCACTCCATAGTGCTCTGTTTTTGTCGAGCCAGCGAGGGGAGGGCATTTGGGTGCTCTAGTTCACCTCCTATGCACATGAGGTGTTCGATGAAATGCCCGAGCCACACTAGTTAAGCTTTCTCCTCTCGAAACTCGACCTTCGAGCTCCATTTTCAACGAGACTTGTTTAGATTTAGTGGTCCGTCACGCCCCGTCCCCGCCCCGTCTTCACCGCCATCGATCGCCCGCGCCGATCTCGTCGCCGGCACCATCGTGGTGAGCTTCTTGTTCTTATCTTCTTTCTGAAAGAAAAAAATTCTGACTTCAGATAGATACTTGTCTAATTTTCTTACTTTTATTATTCCTTGTTATTATATAGTGCGATTGTTTTGGTATCCACCCCCGTCGGCCCTCGTCCTGTCTATGATTCAGATGTGGTATATATTATCTTTTCATAACTATTTGGTTCATTTATTGTTTATGACAATTATGATGACCAACGTGACATATATTTTTAATCTAGGAGGTATGTGAACCGGAAATTCCAATCCACCTAGAAATTCTTCTCGAGAAGTTAACTTTGGTTGATCAAGAAAACAAATACTTGAAGGAAAAATTGAAAATAATTGAGGATAAGAATATGGAAATGGAGTTGCATGTTGCCGAGGTCATTGACGATCGCAAGATGAAGATCGATGCGATGCGGTTGAAGATGGATGCAATGCGCTTGAAGATGGATGAAATGCGCTTGAAGATTAGGAATATTAGAAAATATGCCATTGATAAAGAGGCTTGGTATCATTATGCTATTGGGTCAATTTTTACCTTACTTGCGATTTTGATCGCGTTTGTTGTTGCATTTAAATGTTTTACATAGTTGTATGTTGTCTTATGAGAGAACTTTATGTATTTATTTTTCAATAATAACATTTGATCACTATTGTGCTTTGGTTTTAATGTGATGATGAACTTGTATTAATTTGGTCATTTCTCTATTCACTTTGTTCTGCAATGGTTTTTTGATATATACTTAATTTCATAATAGAGATGAACCGTCAATGGATGTACGGTGACCGACGCACTTTGGAGTATATTACGAACCGGGACTAATGCCCGAGTCGAAAAGGGTTGTAAATTGATGATGTGGCTTTGAATGGTGCATTTTGAACACAGAAAAACTATGGAGTTCAAATAAGTTCAAAAAAATGAAATCCCTTTGTAACAAACGAGATTCCGTATGAAACCATGATACTTCGAAAGAGATTGTCCGTTTTGTACACGAAGTGCATCCAGTTTTTGCCGTAACCCTCTCAACTTTCTCGCACATGCTATGTGGGTGAAATGATGATACCACGCCAACTTGGAACCTTTTCAGAGTTCATTTGAAATGCTTTTCAATTTCATGGTCTTATAGCTCATAATAATCAGTAAATGCATGAAAAATGACAAATGAAGTCAGAAAGGGTTGTAAATTGATGATGTGGCTTTGAATGGTACATTTTGAACACAGAAAAACTATGGAGTTCAAATAAGTCCAAAAAATGAAATCCCTTTGTAACATACGATTTTCCGTATGAAACCCTGATACTTCGAAAGAGACTGTCCATTTTGTACACGAAGTGCATCCAGTTTTTGTCGTAACCCTCTCAACTTTCTCGCAGATGCTATGTGGGTGAAATGATGTTACCATGCTAACTTGGAACCTTTTCAGAGTTCATTTGAAATTCTGTTCAATTTCATGGTCTTATTGCTCAAAATAATCAGTAAATGCATGAAAAATAACAAATGAAGTCAGAAAGGGTTGTAAATTGATGATGTGGCTTTGAATGGTGCATTTTGAACATAGAAAAACTATGGCGTTCAAATAAATTCAAAAAATGAAATCCCTTTGTAACAGACGAGTTTCCGGGACTAAAGATCCAGCGAAACCACGTGGCGTGACGCGCAAACACGTGGCGTGCCGCATATGTTATTAGTCCCGGTTCAGTACAAAAACCGGGACTAAAGATCCCGCGAAACCACGTGGCGTGCCGCGCAAACACATCTCATGCCGCATATGTTATTAGTCCCGGTTTTAGATACAAACCAGGACTAAAGGATTGCCTATATAAACCCTCCCCCTCCCACCGCTCTCCTGTGTTTTTGGGCGTTGAGGTGTGAGCATGCATGCCATGCTCTTGCCACTCTAGCTCATGCATATGAGAGAAGAAGAATGCCGGCTGTTGTTATGGGGGTCGCTCTTCCTTCTTCTCCTTGTGCTAGATATTTGTTATGCATTAGGGGAAGAAGGAATAGCGGGCATCATCGACGGTCGAAAAATCAGGTGAGGGAGTGTCCACCATATATGAGAGAAACTTTAATAGAAAAAAGAATTATCATAAAATAAAATTAATAAGTAATTATAAACAAAATAAAATAAAATAAATAAGTATTTTGTTGTAAGTAGAAACAAAACAAAATAAGCTAACTAGCACTTTGAATTTAAGTAGAAACAAAACAAAATAAACAAAACAAAAAAAATCACTAAATGCAACTAAAATTATCAAAGTATTTTCTGTTAAAAATCATTAAAAGCAAAAAGAATTTTCATAAAGAACTTTTTTTGTTAGAGACTTTAATGGCAAAAAGAATTATCATAAAATAAAATAAATAAGTAATTAGAAACAAAAAAATAATAAAAATAAGTATTTTGTTGTAAGGAGAAACAAAACAAAATAAGCTAACTAAAAAAATAAACAAAAAAATAAAGCAAAAAACAAAACAAAAATAAT
This sequence comes from Hordeum vulgare subsp. vulgare, assembly GCF_904849725.1. Taxonomy (NCBI): domain Eukaryota; kingdom Viridiplantae; phylum Streptophyta; class Magnoliopsida; order Poales; family Poaceae; genus Hordeum; species Hordeum vulgare. Next base: position 583,368,508 of record NC_058520.1, on the reverse strand, counting down.
GGATTTTTTTCAAAAAAATAGATGCGAATTTATAGAGAAAATTTAACCTAAATTCAAAGTATTAGTTAGCACTAACTAATACTTTAAATTTAGGTTGAATTTTCTCTATAAAGTCGTTCCTCTCCACGTTGCAGCCGCGGCGGAGCTTATAAACAGGCTCGGAAGCCCTTCGCTTGGCGAGGTGGGACTAAACATTCAACCGCACCATGGATGTGGCAGGCAACCGATACCAATGCAAAAAAGAAATAAAATAAATAAAGGAAAAAATAAAACCAAAAAACTGGGAAAAAATAAAAAAAATTGCCACCAACTCGGCCACCACGGCATGAATACGACTAGAAACCCATCCATGGGCCAGGATTCAGGCCCGCAGTAGGCCCAGAAGGCCCATCAGGCAAAGCATTAGCAAGTAGGCCCGTAAGCCTGCAGTGGAGAGGAGCTCGAGAGGGGTGCGGCAGTGGGGCTTATAAACCACTGCGCGCCCCTCTCAACTAGCGAGGTGGGACTATAAACTTTGGCCGCGACGCGGGCAGCACAACGGCCTTTGGTACCGGTTCGTGGCACCAACCGGTCCCAATGCCCACCCCTTAGTCACGGTTGGTGCCACCAACCGGGACCAAAGGCCGCCGCTTCCTGCCCTTTGGGCTGCTGAAAAGTGACCTTTGGTCCCGGTTGGTGGAACCAACCGGGACTAAAGGGGGGTATTGGTACCGGTTGGTGCCACGAACCGGTACCAATGGCTTTGATATATAAGCCCACGCTTCTGAAATTTCCGTCAGTTTCTTCGATCCCTCCGACGACGCCGGCAGGCTGCCCGAGATCCCGACCACGCCTCTGCCCCCGACCACGCCACTGTTGCCCCCTCCCCGACCACGCCGCCGTCGCCGCCGTCGCCGTGCCTCTGCCCCCCGACCATGCCGCCATCGCCGTGCCTCTGCCCCCTGACCACGCCGCCGTTGCCGCTGTCGCTGTGCTTCTGTCACGCCCCCGACCCACCCGGTCGACGCCGTCGCCGCACTCTGCCCCGTCGAAGCCCTCTGCCCCGACCACGCTGCCGTTGCCCTGCCCCGACCATGCCGTCTGTTGGGGATATTACCTGTTAAAGTGACCCGCCGAATATGGGCCGGGTTACTGTTAAGACGATTCATCCTTTAAGGCTAGTTGGGCCTCAGCCTGGGCGGTTCGGAGTTGCAGGATGGTTATGATTTACGGAAGGACTCTGGGTTTAGCAAGACGGCGACTTAGAGACCGCGGTGGTCATGATTTGTAAAAAGGAAGGGACTCTTGTAAACCCTAAGGCTTCGACCTACATATAAAGGCGAGTCTGGAGGGGGAGAGGCAGGTTAGAAATCATCGAGTGCTAGGTTTAGGCGAGTTACGCCTTCCTTGTAATCGAATCCACATCAATACACACAAAGCAGGACGTAGGCTATTACCTCTTCTCGAGGGGCCGAACCTGGGTAAATCGCCGTGTCTCTCCGGCTTAACCCCTTTGAGTCGCCACCAAGGTGCGATGGCTCCAGTACTAAGTCCTTTCACGAGGACATCTGCCGTGACAAAACCACGACAGTTGGAGCCCACCGTGGGGCCTGCGCACGGTGGAGTTGAGTTCTCAAAGGGAGCCCTACCAGGGTCTGGGAGTTATGCGGCGGCGCTCATGACTTGGAGCCGACGCGGCCTAGCCTACATCGACAACCGGCGATGGGGACCTGAAGCAAACTCTCTCGAATCAGGCTACAGGGTCCCCTTCGGCAAAATCAACGTCTTCATCGGCATGATCGGGTCATCTGTTCCTGAGCCGGACATCTCCTCTGACATCGTCGAGCCGGCCAGGTACGTTCATCCAGTGGTAACCCGGAATCTGACCCACCCGGTCTTTGTGGGCTTCACGCAGGGGTCGGAGGAGCCAGAGCACGCGGCGGCTCAGGAGGTTACCCCCATCAACTCTGACGACGAGTCATGCATGGGCGATTCCGATTCCATCCAGTCCCTCCACGGAGACGGTCTCGGGGGCTTGTCATTGGCCATGGATCCGGAAGTCCTCGATCGAACCCGCCGCCAGATCGCCATCTACATGGCCGGGGCGACTCAACCCGCACAGAATCCCGCCGGAGGCGATGGAACCGGCGGGACGTCCAGAAGTGCATCAGCAGTCCTGGTGGATTTAGCGGCGGAAATCACAAGACTAATGTCAACCCCCCTCACGCCTGAGAACCAAGAAGAGATAAATGCGGAGTTAGCAAAACTGAGGGAGGCGGTGGCGAAGGCCCATCGGGATGCTGAGACGGAGTCCGCCAGGATGGAAACTCGACAAGCCCAGATTACGGCCGAAAGGATGCGGTTGAACACCGACAATTGGCGGCTTGAAAGACAGCAGCGCGCATCCGACGCCGTCCATCAGCGGAGGCACCAGGGACGCCTGCCCCATGATCTTAATCCAACTCGCCTGTTCGACACTCCCCAAACACCCGGGATGGGAGCCGCTCCAGCAGGAGGGCTTGGCCGCCCTCCTAACCCGCCGATTTAGACGACAGAGGGTCAAATTCCTCGTTTCTGTACCCCTCGAGGCCACTTCTCTAACCCGGTGGATAACGTGCTTGCCGCAACTCGCCATCTGGAGTCTCTCCCGATCCACGGCAACACCCCAGCTGAGACCGAAGCAAGGAACGCCATCAAGATGTTGAAAACGGCGGTGGTCCAAAACGCGCAGTTCTCGCACAGCCCCGAGCGATTGCACTCCACCCCCCAGGCGAGTTATACCACGGGTTGGCCGGAGGATCAGCCAGCCGTAAACAGCGCCCCGCGACACCTCCCGCAGGACAACCCGCCCGAGCGGGACCCGCCGGGCAAAAGTCCACCCGACGTTCAAGAGGCTCAGACTCCTCCCGCGGGGACCGGAGGGCGAGTTGGGGTACCCTGCTTGTCCCTGGCCCTTCGAAACGAAAGAATGCCCAAGGATTTCAAAGGACCAAGAAAGGTGCCTAATTACACACCAGATCTCGAACCAACATCTTGGATCGAGGGCTATGAGATCGCCATGGACATGCTCGACGTAAACGAGGCGGTCTGCGCCAGATATTTCACCATGATGCTCGAGGGATCGGCACGCACTTGGTTGAAAAATTTACCCCCCAATTCTATCCAGTCCTGGGCCGAGTTAAAGGAGCGTTTCATCAAAAACTTTCGGGGAACCTGTAAACGACCGATGACAATCGTCGACTTGCAACACTGCGTGCAACGCCCGGATGAGTCGGCGCATCATTGGTCGCGGCGAGTCGCGGAAATTATCCATTCATCGGATGGCATCACGGCAGCGCAAGCTGTGGTTATCATCGAGCACAACTGCCACTACGAACCGCTGGTCCAGAAGCTGGGGCGACTCAAACGGAAAGTTCAGGACATGGGCGAGCTGATGGATACCCTCACTAGGTACGCCGAAGCCGATGATACCAAGGATCCCGGCGAGGATGGTAAGGGTAACTCGCCCAAGAAGGGCGATTCAACGAATAAGCATACCCGCCTCCAAGGCCGCAACCGCCATAACCAGGGGACCAACGGCAAGCGTAGGCCGCACGAGGAGCCCTCGGATCTGGTTGCCAACACCAACACCAATGACGGCAAAAAGAAGAATCGAGGCTTCAGTGGGAAAAGACCGCGTAACTACGAAGAGTTGCTCAAAGGCCCTTGCCCGCCCCACGCCACGGCCGACGGCCCGGCGGGCCACTCCTGGGAGAACTGCTTCGTGATGCGAGAATTTCGGGCCGAGGCAATCAAGAAGAGCCAGAGCGAAGATCCGAACCGTCGCCAAGACCAACTCGCCGCGCCCAACCAAAGGCACAACCCCTTCGGCGGTTTTCCCGAACAAGAAGCTCAGGGGGGCCGCAGCCAGGCGGCGGCCAGTACCCGGTGCACCACCAACGGCGGTACAACCCGCCGGGAGTTTTCCAGCAGCCGCCCCCACAGGGGGCTCCGCAGGACCAAGATGACCATGGGGGCTTCCGCAACAATCCTAAACAGCTAAGTAATGGCCAATATCATGTTTTCACCACTAATGCTTGCAGACGTGATAAAAAGGTAAATCACCGGGCGTACAGCGTAATTGAGCCGGCAGTTCCCAGATATCTCCACTGGTCCGAACAGACCATAACACGGAGCAGAGAGGATCACCCGCCGAGAATAGTTAACCCGGGCGACCTGGCATTGGTCGTGGCTCCCCAAGTGGCGGGTTACACTCTATCGAAAGTACTAATGGATGGCGGCAGCAGCATTAATATCCTATACTTCGACACCTTCCGGAGGATGAATCTATTAGAGAAAGACTTGATGCCTTCAACCACGGTCTTCCACGGCATCGTCCCGGGTAAATCGGCTTATCCAATAGGCCGGGTCAGGCTCTCAGTAGCGTTTGGAATTCCGCAGAATTACAAGTCGGAGTCATTGGTCTTCGCGGTGGTCAAACTAAAAAGCCCGTACCATGCGCTGTTCGGGCGACCGGCTTACGCTCGCTTCATGGCCCGCCCGTGCTACGTCTACCTCAAGCTCAAAATGCCTGGCCCTAAAGGGCCCATCACGGTCGACGAAGATAGAAGAATCGCAAAGGAGTGTGAGGAAGGAGACGCGGCCTATGCGGAAGTCGCCTGCGCGATGGAGGAGCTCAAAAACCACCGGGCCAATGTTGACCCGGCAGACATGTCACCACTCAAGAAACCGACTACAGATTCCGAGTCGCCCCTCAAGTTCAAACCAACGGATGACACAAAGACAGTCGACTTCGTCCCTGGCGATTCATCCAAGCAGTTTACCATTGGAACGGGTCTCGACCCCAAATAGGAAAGCGCGCTCATCGAATTCATCCGTGAGAATCGGGACATCTTCGCATGGAAGCCCTCTGACATGCCGGGTGTACCGAGAGAATTCGCTGAGCACCATCTTAATATTGACCCAAAATGCAAACCTGTCCAACAATACCTTCGCAGGTTTAACGAGGAGCGACGGAAGGCGATTGGAGAGGAAGTCGCCCGTCTTTTAGCCGCCGGGTTCATCGTGGAAGTCTTTCACCCCAAATGGCTAGCTAACCCGGTGTTAGTACTAAAGAAGAATGGCACTTTCCGTATGTGTATTGACTATACGGACCTCAACAGAGCTTGTCCCAAGGATCCTTTCGCTCTTCCCCGCATCGACCAAATCATTGATTCGGTGGCGGGATGCGAACGATTGTCCTTTTTGGACGCTTATTCAGGTTATCATCAGATCAAAATGGCCGTGGAAGATCAGGAGAAGACTGCTTTCATAACCCCCTTCGGGGCCTTTTGCTATGTGTCCATGCCGTTCGGGCTCAAGAGCGCAGGCGCGACTTACCAACGCTGCATCCAGAATTGTCTTCATAGCCAAATTGGCCGCAACGTCCATGCCTACGTTGACGACATTGTGATCAAGACCCGCCGGGAGGAGACACTTCTGGAAGACCTTAAGGAAATCTTTGATAATTTACGGGTATATCAGATGAAGCTAAATCCTACCAAGTGCGTTTTCGGCGTACCTGCGGGAAAACTACTGGGTTTTTTGGTATCGGAGCGCGGCATCGAGGCTAACCCGGACAAAATTGAAGCGGTTACTTCCCTCGGCAAGCCGACGAATGTTAACCAGGTTCAACGATTGGTGGGTCGTATTGCAGCTCTCAGTCGTTTTGTGAGCCGCCTCGGAGAAAAGGTGATTCCTCTTTATCAATTGTTGAGAAAGTCCGACCGATTCGTGTGGACAGAGGAGGCCGACGAGGCATTTCAGGCCTTGAAACATCAATTGGTTAACCCGCCGGTCCTGGCGGCCCCGACTGAAAAGGAGCCTATGCTCCTGTATATCTCCGCGAATTCTAAAGCGGTCAGCGTGGCTGTGGTCGTCGAAAGAAAGGAGGAAGGAAAGGAATACCCGGTACAACGCCCGGTGTACTTTATCAGTGAGGTGTTAACTCTTTCCAAACAGCGATACCCACATTGGCAGAAACTGGTCTATGGGGTGTTCATGGCGAGTCGAAAGCTTAAACATTATTTCCAAGAACACCCGATCACCGTGGTCAGTTCCGCGCCCCTCGACGACGTCATCCAAAACCGCGAGGCAACAGGGCGAATCGCCAAATGGGCAATAGAACTTGGGTCACATCACATACAATATACCCCCCGCACGGCCATCAAGTCCCAGGCACTAGTTGATTTCGTCAATGATTGGACGGAGCTTCAGGCTCCGGAAGATCGGCCTGACCTTACCTATTGGACTATTTATTTTGATGGATCCAGGCAGTTGGAGGGCTTGGGGGCGGGTGTGGTGTTGATATCCCCTCAAGGAGATAAGTTCTGCTATGTCCTCCGGCTCATGTTCCCTTGTACAAATAATGCAGCAGAGTATGAAGCTCTACTTCACGGTTTGCGATTAGAAAAAGAGATGAACCTAACCCGAGTCAGATGTTTTGGGGACTCAGATTTGGTGGCGCAACAGGTTTCGGGCACCTGGGACTCTCGAGATCCTATGATGGCGGCTTACAGGCGAGCCGTATCTGACGTGGCGGGCTATTTTCATGGGTTCCAGGTTGATCATGTTGATCGGCGACTCAACGAAGCAGCTGATGCCCTCTCGCGACTCGGCTCACAGAGAAAACCGGTCCCCCCTAATGTCTTCTTGGATGTCCTGCATAAACCGTCTGTAACTGTACCCACGGAGGAGGAATTGGCGATACAAGATCCCGAGTCTCAGCTTGTGGCGGCTCTCCATATCGCTCCGGATTGGGCTCTTCCTTATCTAGCTTATCTTGCTCGTGGCGAGTTACCCACCGACGAAGTTTTGGCTCGCCAGATTGTTCGGCGTAGCAAGTCCATGGTCATCATTAATGGCGAGCTATATAAACGAAGTGCTTCAGGGGTCTTTCAGCGGTGCGTTTCCTCCGAGGAAGGATGCACAATCCTTAATGACATCCATTCTGGAGACTGCGGACATCACGCCGGGTCACGTTCTTTGGTATCAAAAGCCTTTCGACACGGTTTCTTCTGGTTGACGGCTCACGCAGACGCAGAAGATATAGTACGACGGTGTGAGGGGTGCCAACGATACGGGAGACAGGCTCATGTGCCGGCTCAAGAATTGAGGATGATCCCCATTACTTGGCCTTTCGTGGTCTGGGGGCTGGACATGGTCGGTCCCTTTAAGATGTCCTCCAACAAGAAAACCCACTTATTGGTGGCGGTTGATAAATTCACTAAATGGATTGAGGCGGAGCCTGTTGGGACTTGCGATGCGGAGACTGCGGTAAAATTTCTGAAGAAGCTGATTTTCCGTTTTGGATATCCGCACAGTATCATCACGGACAATGGTACTAACTTGTCCCAAGGAGCGATGTTGGATTTCTGTCGCCGTGAACATATCCGGCTTGATATCTCTGCAGTTGCTCACCCGCAGTCAAACGGACAGGCCGAGCGGGCGAATCAGGAAGTTTTGCGAGGGATCAAACCTCGGCTCATAATTCCCCTGGAAAGAACTCCAGGATGTTGGGTGGAGGAGTTACCTTCGGTGTTATGGAGCATCCGGACCACCCCGAATCGGTCCACGGGGTTCACCCCTTTCTTCTTGGTCTATGGTGCAGAGGCCGTCCTCCCTACTGACATAAGGCATGATTCTCTTAGAGTCGCCGCATATGTGGAGCAAGACAACGAGCCGGCGCGTCAGGACTCTTTGGATGCCTTGGAAGAGGCACGTGACTTAGCAGCGGCTCGTTCGGCGATCTATCAGCAAGATCTGCGGCGTTATCATAGTCGCCGGGTGAAGAGTCGGACCTTCCAGGAAGGCGATTTGGTGCTCCGACTGATACAAGATCGGGCAGGTATGCACAAGCTTTCGCCCCCTTGGGAGGGACCTTTCGTTGTCAGTAAGAACCTCCGCAATGGTTCTTATTACTTGATGGATCTTCGTCCTGATCGACCGACTACGGGGGCTGAGTCAACTCGCCCTTGGAATATTGCCCATTTGCGGCCTTATTACACTTGAGTTCTTAAAACTCCATGCTTTGTAAGATTTTCAGTTTTCATTATGGAATAATATAATGTTTCCCTGACTCGGGGGCTTCTTCTTTAAGAAAAAGAGAGAGCAATTTCATGACATCCTGTTGCGACCTTATGAGCCGACAAAACATTAATTAAGGGTGGGTGCACGAGCTTTCTGACTCGCCTCCCCCTGTCGCGACCGTATGAGCCGACGAAACCTGCATTAAGGGTGGGTGCACGAGCTTTCTGACTCGCCTCCCCCTGTCGCGACCGTATGAGCCGACGAAACCTGCATTAAGGGTGGGTGCACGAGCTTTCTGACTCGCCTCCCCCTGTCGCGACCGTATGAGCCGACGAAACCTGCATTAAGGGTGGGTGCACGAGCTTTCTGACTCGCCTCCCCCTATCGCGACCGTATGAGCCGACGAAACCTGCATTAAGGGTGGGTGCACGAGCTTTCTGACTCGCCTCCCCCTGTCGCGACCGTATGAGCCGACGAAACCTGCATTAAGGGTGGGTGCACGAGCTTTCTGACTCGCCTCCTCCTGTCGCGACCGTATGAGCCGACGAAACCTGCATTAAGGGTGGGTGCACGAGCTTTCTAACTCGCCTCCCCCTGTCGCGACCGTATGAGCCGACGAAACCTGCATTAAGGGTGGGTGCACGAGCTTTCTGACTCGCCTCCCCCTGTCGCGACCGTATGAGCCGACGAAACCTGCATTAAGGGTGGGTGCACGAGCTTTCTGACTCGCCTCCCCCTGTCGCGACCGTATGAGCCGACGAAACCTGCATTAAGGGTGGGTGCACGAGCTTTCTGAATCGCCTCCTCCTGTCGCGACCGTATGAGCCGACGAAACCTGCATTAAGGGTGGGTGCATGAGCTTTCTGACTCGTTTCCCCCTGTCGTGACCGTATGAGCTGACGAAACCTGCATTAAGGGTGGGTGCACGAGCTTTCTGACTCGCCTCCCCCTGTCGCGACCGTATGAGCCGACGAAACCTGCATTAAGGGTGGGTGCACGAGCTTTCTCACTCGCCTCCTCCTGTCGCGACCGTATGAGCCGACGAAACCTGCATTAAGGGTGGGTGCACGAGCTTTCTCACTCGCCTCCCCCTGTCGCGACCGTATGAGCCGACGAAACCTGCATTAAGGGTGGGTGCACGAGCTTTCTCACTCGCCTCCCCCTGTCGCGACCGTATGAGCCGACGAAACCTGCATTAAGGGTGGGTGCACGAGCTTTCTGACTCGCCTCCCCCTGTCGCGACCGTATGAGCCGACGAAACCTGCATTAAGGGTGGGTGCACGAGCTTTCTGACTCGCCTCCTCCTGTCGTGACCGTATGAGCCGACGAAACCTGCATTAAGGGTGGGTGCATGAGCTTTCTGACTCGCCTCCCCCTGTCGCGACCGTATGAGCCGACGAAACCTGCATTAAGGGTGGGTGCACGAGCTTTCTGACTCGCCTCCTCCTGTCGCGACCGTATGAGCCAACGAAACCTGCATTAAGGGTGGGTGCATGAGCTTTCTGACTCGCCTCCCCCTGTCGCGACCGTATGAGCCGACGAAACCTGCATTAAGGGTGGGTGCACGAGCTTTCTTACTCGCCTCCCCCTATCGCGACCGTATGAGCCGACGAAACCTGCATTAAGGGTGGGTGCACGAGTTTCCTGACTCGCCCCCTCCTGTCGCGACAAAATTACTCGTGTCATGATTTGACCTTGGAAATTTTTATCCTCACTGCTTACTCGTTGAAACTGTTTGTGGTTCTTTTATTTTCACACATAATGTGCTCAAGGTTTTCACCCTTGGAGGATTGAGCATTTCAGGCGATTCTGATAAGGATTAACAAAATATTTTAAACCGCCTCAAAGGCGGTATAAGGGTTTTTTTTGGAGAAGATGTCATCAAAAGATAGTACTGACTATTACATGGCTCTTGGGCCAAATTCAAGGAAAGTCTATTCCGCTAAGTCCTGGCGTGAGCTCTGACCAGCTTCGATTTGTAAATCGCCCAAGACCCAATTGCATCTGGACAAAGAGGCAAAATCGTCTTCATCGGTCAAGATTGATGCCAGGTCTGTCTCCCAGTCAAAGGGATTCTTGGGTCGCCGAGGGATAAGGTTGGTCACCACGAAGGTTGGCGGGCTGATTTTCTTATTCTTGTCATCGTAAGCCGCCTGATATTTTGTCAAGTCAAGGCTGGCGGCAAGTTGAGTCGCGGCCAGTCGAGAATCCTTGACAACCTTCTGGTAGTCTTCTTCCACGAACTCCGAGCCGTCATCTTTAAGTTGAGGGAAGCCGGCAGCTACTTCTTCCAAATTAATTTCTGGAGCATACGCCAGGTAGCGACTCGGAGCCGTCAAGACACCCTTCCGGGCGGCTGATCGGGTTAACTCGCCAATCTGGGGAGGCAGTGTGGATAGATATCCAAGCACCTTCTTGCTGGAAGTTATGGGCTCCTTTGCACCGATCACAGCTTTGATGGTCAGCACACTACCTGTGTACAGTTGTTCCGTCAGTGTATAGATCGCCTTCAGCATCAACACGCTGTCGTCTTGCAGATTGGCGACTCTCGAGCCTGTGATTAAATAACCGGTAAGTTAAACATTAAGGAATTTGCCCAAGGAAGAGGATAGGATTGGAGAGTTAGGTAAAGCTTACCAAAGATGGCTTGTGTCATGTTGGAAATATGGCGCTTTAAGCCGGATAGCTCCTGTTGCACAGTTGCCAGCTTTGCTTCTGCCTTTTCGGCTCTCGTCAAAACCGCGCTGTGGTCCGCCTGAGTTCTTTCTAAATCGGCTTTGAGCTTTTCCAGTTCAACCAGAGCCAACTTATATTTTTCTTCCGACTGAGTTCGGGCATCTTGTTGGTCAGCCAAGTTTTTCCTTAAGTCGCCCAGGGCCAGTTCGGTCTGGGCAAGGCTTTCCTGTTCAAAATTTAAAACAAAGACAAGTCTCAGAATTATTGCAAGGCAATACCCCTGACACTTGGGGGCTAATGTATAACTTCTCAAGGGAAATTATACAGAAATCAAGACCCGGCTCATCATTTTACTGATGACCCGGCCCCTGGGGGTTACTGGTCGCAAAGCTTTTTAAAAGACCCGGCTCATCATTTTACTGATGACCCGGCCCTTGGGGGTTACTGGGAATAATATAGAGTATAAAGTTTACCTCATGCTTGTTATTTAACATCTTTAGCAGATTCTTTTCCATCTCGTAACTCGCTTCCAGGCGACTTGCGAATCCAGAACAGAGTTCTTTAAACTCCAGACCTGCATAGTCAGAAAGTTTCGCCTTGGAAGGCCCAGACTCGGGAATTGATGGAGAAGGGGATGCTATATGTTTGGAGAGGATTGTCTCTGCCGGCTTGGAGAAACCAAAACCAGTGATGACCACAGCATCTGGGTCATCAGCTGTCGCCATTACGACCGGTGATCTAGGGACATCCGTTGATCCTTTGGGCGACTCAGGAGGGTTTGCTTGAATTGTCGGCTCGTTTTGACTCGGATCTTCTTGAGTCGGAGTAGCTTTCCTTGGAGGTTCAGAAGTGGCGTCAGGGATTGATCCACTGGTCTTCCTCTTTTTGGCTTGCGCCCTAATGAAAGAGATAGGCGTGTTAAAAAATTAAAAAGAGTATTATTCTCAAGGATCACGACAAGGAACTTACCCCGGGACTCAGATCATTGGTGGAAGGGTCGACATCACTGAGTCGCCAGAAGTGGGGGGAGAATCCTGCAGAATTTGTACATCGATAATACTGGCGGGTTATGACTGTGATCCAAAGCAGCACGAACGATGGTTGCTCAAATAAGAAAAGGAGGTACCTCGCTTGGTTTTCTTTTGTTCCTTGTTGGCAAGCCAGGAGTCAGGTCGCCAGAATGACTTCGCGTTTTCCGTTTTGAGGCGTGCTGCGTTTTCTTCAGTAAGAAATTTGGGTCCAAATGGGCATTTGGATGTGAGAGAGGTACTTTGCCACATATTCGCCGGGCCGGCTTAGGTGGAGAAGGAGATGAATCGGAGGAGACGGAAATTACCTCGACAGAGTCTTCCTGGCTTTCGTTATCTTCATTCTATTATAAGAGGAGCGAGAGATAAGTAAAAGTTAAAAGGTGATAAGTGGCGAGCGAAAATGAGGACGGATTGGTACCTCTGAGAGTGCGTCGCCAGCTTGAGATTCGTCGACTTCAGATGGCTCGGCCGTAGCCGATTTACCTTTGCCTTTGTTTTTCTTGGAGGGCGGCTTAGCACTCTTCATGGCTTGTTTCTTAGGTCTCCTAGACCAGAACTTGTCGCCTTTCTAGAAGGGGATATGGCATGAGGTCATGGTGACAGTAAAACAGATGAAATAAAAGTTGAGGGCGAGCTATCTTTGGTTACCTTGGGTGCCGGGTTAATCTTGCAGAAGGGATTAAGGCCGATTTGGCCACATTTCGCTGCAGGTTCGCCGGTCAGCTTCCTGATGATGGTGACGATGTCTTTTTCCGTTAATGCTGTGTGGAAGTAGCATTGGGGATGATCCAGAGTACCGTCAAATTCGCACATCAGGCCATCTCGGCGGCTCAGAGAAAGGATCCGCCATTCGACCCAGCAGCGAATCAAGTCAACCCCGGTGAGGCCGTTGTTCGTCAAGGATCTCAGTTCGGACAAAATTGGGACGAATTCCGACTCTTCTTCCTCGGTGAGCTTGTCAAGGAGCTTGAAGTTGACTGGGAGGCGGCTTGGCCTGTAACCCTGAAGTTTGTTTTCGCCGGCAGGGGATGTTTCTTTGCAGTAGAACCAAGATTCACCCCAGCCTTTGGGATGGCTAGGCATAATGAGTGAAGGGAACGGACTGTCCCTGCGACGCTGGACGTTGACCCCGCCGAGTTCCAAACTGGGGCCATTGTGGAATTCCGTCTGGCGATTCAAGTGTAAAAAGTACCAAAACAGAGGGACGGAAGGCTCGATCCGCAAATAAGCTTCGCAAAGGACTTGGAATTGACTCAGGTTGCTTATGGAATTGGGTCCCAAATCCTGGAGTCGGACGTTCATAAAATTCAGGGCGTCTCTAAGGAATTTAGATCCGGGCGGCTTAAAACCCCGTTCTAAGTGTTCCACAAAAACTACTATCTCCCCTTCCTTGGGGTTGGGTAGGTCTTCTCCTAACCCGGTGCGCCATCCAATGACATCTTGAGGATCCAAGCAGCCCGTTTTCACGTAATTCGCCAAAACAGCATCATCGACTTTGGTGGGAAGCCAATCGCTCTTGAAAACGGCACCCATGCTACAAATAGGCAAGAAAATGGTATTACATGTCTCGAACATTTACTATGTGAGTCGGGACTAGCTTCTGCTTAACCCGCCGGATTGGGAGGCCGGGTTGGGCTGATGTGGCGACCTATCGGAGCAGGGCTATTCTCAGAAGCGACGCCACTGTGGGTGCTAAAATCTATTTTTTCTGAAACACTAAGGGAAGGATGAGGTTTCCAAACAGTTTTTTTTTGCAAACAGTGAAAGAGGAATGGATCTATTCAACAGATATAAAAGCTTATGGACATGGCTAAAACATGAACGATGTGCGATCACGATGGTGCCTCGTGTTTGAAAAGACCAGTCTATTTAGAAAATTTGCAAGGGCACAGATGGATAGGATTGTTCGAAGCACTAGGTGCCCTAATGGCGCTCGGACTAATCAGTTCGATAGTTAAGATGGTGACGAGCATAGAGCTTCGGACCTATGGCAATGGCGGCGGCAAGAACAAGAACTAAATCTACCCTTAAAGAAGGAAACAGTGGCCTAACCTGGAGATCTTGGTCGAAGAAGATTGGTGATGATAGAGCCTGGCGACGGCGACGACGTGCGGGCGGCGCTGGAGTTCCTCGAACGGCGCCGGAGCTCTTCGAACGGCAGCGGCTTGCGGGCGGCGCCGGAGCTCTTCGAACGGCAGCGGCTTGCGGGCGGCGCCGGAGCTCCTCGAACGGCGACGGTTTGCGGGCGGCGCCGGAGCTTCTCGGACGGCAACGGCCTGCGGGCAGCACTGGAGTTCTTCGGACGGGGGTGGAGCTTGCGGCCGGCGGCGAAGCCTTCGGGATGCGGAGCGTTTTCTTCTCGCTGAGATGATGGTGGAGATATTGACGGGACTGGTAGGTGGCCGGTGTCAGCCCTGTCCCTTCCGCCTATTTATTAGGACGGGCGCGGGGATCGAGGCGCTATAAGCGGGAACCGTCGAGGAAGGAAAGATTCGCCATGATGGCGCCCGAAAATTTCGGGATAATGACGCACCGAAAGATCCGTTGGGATTGTGTTGGAGTTCCCGAAAATCGAGGGTTAAGGAAAGTACTGATGGGAAATGCGTTGGCGGTTCGGAGACTCTTGCCGGTACCAGTTGGCGAGTTAAGATTTCTGGTATACGGAGGAATACAGAGGAGTGAATCGCCTTCGACTAAAATGGAAGCATTGGCGTGAAGATTCAAGTCAATTTGGGGCCTAATGTTGGGGATATTACCTGTTAAAGTGACCCGCCGAATATGGGCCGGGTTACTGTTAAGACGATTCATCCTTTAAGGCTAGTTGGGCCTCAGCCTGGGCGGTTCGGAGTTGCAGGATGGTTATGATTTATGGAAGGACTCTGGGTTTAGCAAGACAGCGACTTAGAGACTGCGGTGGTCATGATTTGTAAAAAGGAAGGGACTCTTGTAAACCCTAAGGCTTCGACCTATATATAAAGGCGAGTCTGGAGGGGGAGAGGCAGGTTAGAAATCATCGAGTGATAGGTTTAGGCGAGTTACGCCTTCCTTGTAATCGAATCCACATCAATACACACAAAGCAGGACGTAGGCTATTACCTCTTCTCGAGGGGCCGAACCTGGGTAAATCGCCGTGTCTCTCCCGCTTAACCCCTTTGAGTCGCCACCAAGGTGCGATGGCTCCAGTACTAAGTCCTTTCACGAGGACATCTGCTGTGACAAAACCACGACACCGTCGTCGCCGCCCTCTACACCGACGCCGACGTCGTGCCTCTGCCCCTGCCCCGACCAACCTCTCCCTCCTTGGTTAGGCTGGCGGCGCTGCCCCCGTGTCCTCTCCTCTGTTTTTTTTCATTATATGATGTTTTTTTCCACATTATGTGTATATGTGTGAGTATATGTATGTATATGTTCTTTTCATTATTAGATTTTTTGTTCATATATATGATGATTTGTTTTTTGCATTTTTATAAAAATTGATATATGTATATGTTCTCTATGCATATAAAAGTTAGATTTTTAGTACATTTGGGTACATTTTAGGTTAGTTTTATCTATATATGTTCTCTGATTTAGTACATTTTAGGTTAGTTTTATCTATATATATTTAGGAAGAAGGAAGAAGAAGAAAAAGTTTTATATATGCAAAAGTTACATTTTTAGAAAAGTATTATATATCTAGCTAGGAAGATAAGGAAGAAGAAGAAAATGAATGAGAGGGAAAAGGAAAATAAGAAGAGGAAGAAAGGAGAAGAAGAGGAGAGAAAGAAGAGGAGAAATAAATAAGAAGAGGAAAAAGGAAGAAAAAGAAGAGGAGAAGAAGAAAGGAATAGAAGAGTTCTTCTTTCTCCTCTATTCCTTTCTTCTTCTCCTATTTCTTCTTCTTTTTTTTCTTTGATTGCTTCTCTTCTATTATTTTCTTGTTCTCCTATTTTTATTTCTTGTTTTGTCTTCTTATTTTTTATCAGGTATGTCATTGTCGATATATACCCCCTCCCAAATTTACCAAGTTAAAAGAGCGTTGTCGTCGAGGCCACCCCAAACCCTTGAAGCGTTGTGTCCAGGCCACCCCAAACCCTTGAAGCGTTGTGTCGAGGCCACCCCAAACCCTTGAAGCGTTGTCTAGGCCACCCCAAACCCTAGAGAAGCAGCGTCGAGGCCACTAACATGATTCCTTATTGTGATTAGCTAGCTAGTTCTACGTTCGCCACTAATATATATCCATTTGTACCATGTTTGAATAATAATTGACATGTTGTAATTATTTGCAGAAACTATGGATCACTCCCGAGACGAAGAGGAAGAAGCGTTGTTGGGGGAGATAATCGCACAAGGAAGTGATGTCATTGCATCGTTTCTCAGAGACACCGATGGTTTGGAAGGACTGGGTGAAGAAGAGGGCTATGTTCGTGATGATCTGGAAGGACCAGGAGAAGAAGAGGGCGTTCATGATGATCTCGAATGACCGGGTGAAGAAGAGGGTGTTCATGACGGCTCCGTTGACCGAACCGAGTCCGGCCAGGTATATATATATTAGTTAAGCCCATGCTGACTAGTTAATTGATGCATTCATTGTTTTAATATGTACACATATTAATTAACTCTCGTCTTTCTTATTTTTTTCTCTAGCCCTCCGGATCGGCCTCAACTTCGGTAAAGAAATGAGGCCCGAGGAAAAAGTTGCGCTCGGATGAAAGGTTTGAGATCACAGCAATCGCGCGCGATGGCAAGCCGATTGAACCCATCCGGACAAGGGATGCATTTCGTGCTCAGTGCGGGGTTCTTGTTAGGGACAAGATCCCGATCAGTATCCAGCAATGGTTAAAGCCAAAGAAGGAAGACCCTGATGTGCCGACGTCTTATGTCTCCGATAAACAGAAAGAAGATTTTTGGACAACACTTAAGGAAAATTTCACCCTACCGCCAGAGGAGGATCCAGAGAAGCCAGTTAAAGAGGAATTGATCAAGTCTCATGCTCTTAAGAAGATGGCAGAACTATTCAGGAGGTGGAAGAATGAGCTGAAAATGTTTGTCGACAAAGAAGAGACACCAGAATTCACCAGTCGGTTTGAGAAGATCACAGATCAATGGCCCGTATTTGTGGCCCACACGACATCGGAAAAGAATAAGAAGATGTCAGCGACAAACAAGAAAAATGTTGCGAAGAAGAAGCATAACCATCGCACGGGGTCAGGTGGTTACCTCAAAGCCCGACCTTTGTGGGACAAGGCTGAGAATGACCTGATTGCTAAAGGGGTCGAACCAGAGACATTGAGATGGCCAGACCATTGCCAGACTTGGTTCTTCGGGGTTGGCGGAACCTTGGACCCTGTATCAGGGGAGTGCGTTTGGACGGAAGAGCAACTGCGAATACCCGTCAGGAAGCTTCAACACTATATCGCCGCGGCACAGGAAGGGGCGTTCATTCCAAACAGAGAGAATGACGAGCTCACAATGGCCCTCGGGAATCCTGAGCACCCTGGACGGACATGACGCACGCGAGGCTCCGTTCCGTGGAAGGCTGGGTTTCCGGACGCAGGGGGTTACAAAACCCAGGAGAGGAGGAAGAAAGCGGAGCATAGCCAACTGCAGGCGCTGCACGAAAGGGTACAAGGGCTAGAGGAACGAGAAGCAGATCGCAGCAAACGACCTGCCGAAGCTTCCCCTGAAGCTACCCCACCATCTCAGCAGAGAAGCAGCGTGGCTTCCACCGAGCAGACTCAACAGCTGGAGCCTGTCTTCACGTTCTACCCCGTGGACGCTATTAGAGAGTCTCAACATTGCTACCTTATGACGCAATGGATGACATTCAAAGTCAAGGCGGCTGTTGGCTCTGTTATACCTAATGAACCTGGCTCAACCTACCACCGACAGCCGATTCCAGAAGGATATGCTAGGATGATGGTGGATCAAATAACGGAAGGATTTGAGGACCTTGAGCTTGACCACCCTACGGGTGAAGGGGAGATTCGGCTGGGTTCTTCTCTGAAGACTCCATGCCTATGGCGGAAGGAGCTCATCCACCTTCCGAACTGGACGCCTCCGCCTCCTCCTCCTCCTCCGACGAGTCAGGGCCCGCCTCCTCCTCCGCCTCCTCCAGCGAGTGATCAGGGCACTCAGCCTCCTTCTCCGGCGCGTGACGGCACGCCGCCTCCTTCTCCGCCTGCGCCGACGCGCCCGAGCAGCCAGCTGCCTCCTCCTTCTCCGCCTCATCAACAAGGGTTGAAGAGACCCGCCGCCGCTCCGGCTCTTCCGGCGCGCAGTCCTTCTCCTCCGCCTTGTAAGAAAGAAAAGACAGTTGCAGCCGCTCCGTCTACTCCGGCGTCTAGCACTATAGCAAGAGGCAGGCAATACAGATATGGTCCTTCTCTGAAGACTCCAGAGAAGTTAACATACGAGAGGAGCCAGGAGGAAATCACAAAGATCATGGAAGCCGAAGTGAAGAACTTCTTTGAAGGGGAGAAAGCAAAAAAACATCCACCTTCGGAGGAGAAGATAGATCCGGTAAAAGCAAAGCGTAGTCTCGCTGCCCTGAAGAAACCACCAAAGTCTCCGACGAAAGGCAACTATGAGCGCATTATTACAAAGTCATTTATCGAAGCGCAGCGGTCGGGAAGTACTGTCAGTGATCAAAGGTCAGCAGAACGACGAGCTGGGATAAAAGTTGCCCAGCTCGGCGAACAAGCGAACCAATCGTTCCCCCCGCTCAAGGTGTCTAGCGATATCGTCGCTAATCATCCGGGGATCTTGTTGCCCGGTACCAATCCTGCAGATTACCTGCCCGATGATGCACATTTTGATTTATTGGAGGTGGACGAACACAAATACGTGTACGGGAAGCCTCTCGTCAAAGATGAAAGATCTCTAACAACGATGATGCGAAGATTCCATGATTGGTACATGAAAACTTGCAAAGAGTCTGGGGTAATAATATTTTGACGCTGGGAGTTAGAAAGGAGCATGATCTCGCTGGACTTGAACTGTTGGTGGTTCCATTTGAGGAGTTTTCCCGTTTTTCAATCTAAAGGCCCTCGATAAATTAATGATCACTTGCTACTGCCTGTAAGTAGTACTACTTCTGTCATTAAGTCTCTATATATAGGTCAGCTCTTTCATTGCATGTATTTTGAATTAACCTCACTATATTATATGCAGTTTGAAGATCGTCGAATTGAAGAAAAGACAAATCGGTGATATTGAGTTCATTAACACAAATCTCGTAGATGCATTTATGATTAAATCTCAGGCCAAAGATAATGAGGCCAACCTGCTACAATCGTTTGTACTTAATCAAAACAAAGCTATAATACTCTTCCCTTACGAATTCCAGTGAGTGTTATTGTCTTGTGCATATTCGGTTTCCCTTGTTAGTCAAGGTTATAGTAATGTAATTGATGAGTTATGCATGCGTGTGTAGCTTCCACTATATTCTCCTACAGATTAAGCGTGAGCAGGGACTAGTAACCGTCTTAGACTTGAGACGAAAAGATCCCAACGAGTATGCGGACATGACTGAAATTCTAGGGAAGTAAGTTAAATCGATTATTATCGCACCATATCGACAACTTTGTTCATTTCCTGATATCAAGTAATTGTTTTCTTTGTCTGACAGGGTTTGGAAAAATTCACTGCAAAAACTCCGGGACTACCGAAGAAGCTGCAATTTAGACACCCGAAAGTAAGTACTATAGTAGCATGTTCCACGCATCTCCTAGTGATTCAAGCGCTAGTTTCATCAATACCATTTAGCATGCTTGCTAACTATCAGTTTGATTGACCTCTATTTCTTGTAAAGTGGTTGTGGCAGGAACCAGGGAATGATTACTGTGGATACTACATTTGCGAGTCCATCCGCCACGTGACCTGTGAGCGGGGCTACTCTGACAAACAATATGACGTGCGTAAATAATAATATTCACAATTTTATTTTATTACCATCATTTGTGTTCAGTTTCATTTATTCATATATATGTATTGACCCCCTTCTTCAAATTAGATATATCGGATGCAGAATGAACTCCTATCAGCAGATCGTATGCGAGGAATTCAAGAGGAATTGGCGGCATTCTTTCTTAACCACGTGATCGCTAAAGACGGAGAATACCATGTGAACCCTAATGAGTTGAATTTTAATTAGGAGATTATATTGTAAGAGATAATTATATTGTATATATGTAGCCAGTAGCGACGGATAGATATAGGAGAACTTGTTGTTCGACCAATCTCTCAGAGAAGGAGAGGTGGTCGATATCACTTCTCTTTGTATGCATATGTTCATGACGATCTTCTGTTTCCTTCATTTGCTTACTAGCTAGCATGTCTAGTCCTCTCTATACGTATAGTATGCAGCGTCGACCAAGCACGGAGATAAGAGAGGACACTTCTCTCTATTCATTAGCTAGCTAACACAATATATGAAACACCTAAATTAACCCCCCAAAACCGCAAACCCCCCCCCCCTTTCAAAGAAAAAACCCATCACCTGAAATGCTGACCCGTGGATGCCATTTGGTCCCGGTTGGTGTCCAACTGGGACTAAAGGCCCCCCTGCCCGGGCTCGCCGCACCGGCCACGTGGAGGCCCATCTGTCTCGGTTCGTGTAAGAACCGGGACTAAAGGCCAAGGGCATTAGTAACGACCTTTTAGTCCCGGTTTCGAAATCGGGACAGAAGGCCCTTACAAACCGGGACAAAGGGCCCTTTTTCTACTAGTGAAGGTATCAATCCAGTAGGAGTATCAAGATGAGGCACCAATGTACCTGCGCAAAAAAAAAACTTGCACCCAACGCTATGAAGGGGTTGTCAATCCCTTCACGATTATTTGCAAGGTGAGATATGAAAGGTGAAAAGTGCAACAAAGTAATTTTGTGGATCTGTAAATATGAGGTGAAGTAGACCCGGGGGCCATAGTGTTCACTAGAGGCTTCTCTCATGATAGCAAGTATTACGGTGGGTGAACGAATTACTGTCGAGCAATTGATAGAATCGCGCAAAGTCATGATGATATCTAAGGCAATGATCATACATATAGGCATCACGTCCGAGACAAGTAGACCGATACTTTCTGCATCTACTACCATTACTCCACACATCGACCACTATCCAAAATGCATCTAGTGTATTGAGTTCATAACAAACAGAGTAACGCCTTAAGCAAGATGACATGATGTAGAGGGATAGATTCATGCAATAGATATAAACCCCATCTTTTTACCCTTGATGGCAACAACACGATGCGTGCCTCGCTACCCCTTTTGTCACTAGGTGAGGACACCGCACGGTATGAACCCAAAACCAAGCACTTCTCCCATTGCAAGAATTATAGATCAAGTTGGCCAAACGAAACCCACAACTCGAAGAGAATTACAAAGATACGAAATCATGCATATAAGAGATCAGAGGAGACTCAAATAATAATTATAGATAATCTGATCATAAATCCACAATTCATCGGATCTCGACAAACACACCGCAAAAGAAGGTTACATCGGATAGATCTCCATGAAGATGATGAAGAACTTTGTATTGAAGATCCAAAAGAGAGAAGAAGCCATCTAGCTACTAGCTATGGAGCTGAAGGTCTGTGGTGAACTACTCACGCATCATCGGAGAGGCAATGGTGTTGATGAAGAAGCCCTCCGTGTCTGAATCGCTGTCCGGCAGGGTGCTACTGCAACAACAGACCTTCCAACGGCGCCAGAAACAAGCGTGTTGACGGGAGATTATTCTTGTCTTGATACTCCTCAGCAACGGCACCAGGAATCCTTCTGATACGGCTACGCCTTTAGGGACTTCCTTGGAAAATATGCAAAGGATTCCCCCATGGTCTTGGAGCCTTGCTTTGGTGTTCCCTCGAAGCGGAAAGGGTGATGTAGCACAGCGGGGGTAAGTATTTCCCTCAGTTTTGAGAACCAAGGTATGGATCGAGTGAAGGATTGTCACAAGTACCTGCACAAACACAAAGAGCTTGCACCCAACGCTATAAAGGGGTTGTCAATCCCTTATAGATTTTTTGCAAAGTGAGAACTGAAAGCAAAAAAAGAAACAAATCAAAGTAAAAGTGAAAGCGGAAACGATAATTGTGAATAGACCCGGGGGCCGTAGTGTTCACTAGTGGCTTCTCTCATGAAAGCAAGTAGACGGTGGGTGAACAAATTACTGTTGAGCAATTGATAGAACCGCGCAAAGTCGTGACGTTATCTAAGGCAATGATTATATCTATAGGCATCACATCCAAAACAAGTAGACCGATACTTTCTGCATCTACTACTATTACTCCACACGTCGACCGCTATCCAGCATGCATCTAGTTTATTAAGTCCAAAAGAACAGAGTAACGCCTTAAGCAAGATGACATGATGTAGATGGACAATCTCATATCTACGATAAAAGCCCATCTTGTTACCCTTGATGGCAACAACACGATGCGTGCCTTGTTGCCCCTTCTGTCACTAGGAAAGGTCACCACACAGTATGAACCCAAAACCAAGCACTTCTCCCATTGCAAGAATCATAGATCTAGTTGGCCAAACAAAACCCAAGACTAGGAGAGACTTACAAGGATATCAAATCATGCATATAAGAAATCAGCAAAGAATCAAATATAATTCATAGATAATCTGATCACAAATCCACAATTCATCTGATCTCGACAAACACACCGCCAAAGAGGATTACATCGGATAAATCTCCATGAAGATCATGGAGAACTTTGTATTGAAGATCCAAGAGAGAGAAGAAGCCATCTAGCTACTAACTACGGACCCGTAGGTCTGAAGTGAACTACTCACGAGTCATTGGAGAGGCGATGATGTGGATGTACAAACCCTCCAACTCCAAAGTCCCCTCCAGCAGGGCACCGGGAAGGGTCTCCAGATGAGATCTCGCGGAAACGGAAGCTTGCTGCGGCGGAAAAGTGTTTTCGTGGAAGCCCTGATTTTTTTCTGGATTTTAGGGAATATATAGGCGAAAGAGCTAGGGCAGGGGGGCACCAGGAAGGCCACAAGCCTAGTAGCCGCCGCCCCCCGTGGTGGCGGCTACAGGGCTTGTGGGCCCCCTGTGGCTCTCCTGCCTTGGCCCTCAAGTCCCGTGATCTTCTTCCGTTCTGGAATAATTTATTTCGGGGATTTTATTCCGTTTGGACTCCGTTCCAAAATCAGATCTGAAAAGAGTCAAGAACACAGAAAAAACAGGAACTGGCACTTGGCACTGAATTAATAAGTTGGTCCCAAAAAAGATATAAAAGGTACATAAAACATCCAAAGTTGACAAGATAACAACATGAAACCATCAAAAATTATAGATACGTTTGAGACGTATCAAGCATCCCCAAGCTTAACTCCTGCTCTTCCTCGAGTAGGGAAGTGATAAAGAATGAATTTTTGATGCTTTCATGCTACCTAGCATAGATGTCCTTTGTAACTCCTCTTATGTGACATGAATGTTCAGATCCATTAGATTCAAAACAATAATTTGCTATTGATGTGGAGACAATAATACTTCAAGCAAACTAGCAAGGTAATCATGAACTTTCAAAATAACAAGGCCAAAAGAAAATTATCCCTACAAAATCCTATAGTCTGGCTATGCTCTATCATCCTTGCACAACAAATTTAAATCATGCACAACCCCGGTATTGGCTAAGTAATTGTTTTCACACCTGTACTTTCTCAAACCTGTTCAACTCTCACGCAATACATGGGCGTGAGCCATGGTTTTAGCACTATAAGTGGTGTGGAGTGTGGTGGAGGTTGCAAGACAAATAAGGAGAAGATGGTCACATTAACTAGGCATATCAATGAGCTATGGAGATGCTCATCAATAGATATCAACGTGAATGAGTAGGGATTGCCATACAAATGATGCACTAGAGCTAATAGTAAGTGAAATCTCTTAAAGAAAACTAGTGGGTGTGCATCCAACTTGCTTGCTCACGAAGACCTAAGGCAAAATTAAGGAAGCCTATCATTGGAATATACAAGCCAAGTTATATAATGAAAATTTCCCACTAACTATATGGTGGTGACAAAACGAGAGACTCTCAGTCATGAAGATCATGGTGCTTAATAAGCACAAGTGTGGAAGGATAGTAGGATTGTCCCTTCTCTCTTTTTCTCTCATTTTTTTGGTGGGCTCTTTGGGCTTCTTTTTTTTGGTGGGCATCTTTGGCCTCTTTTTGTATATGGGCTTCGCTGGCCTCTTTTATTTCCTCACATGGGACAATGCTCCATCAATGATGATCATCACACTTACAACTCAAAACTTAGAACAATGATGACTCTATATGGAATGCCTTCGGTAGTGTACCGTGACAATGATCTAGCATGGCATAGACATTAATGGAAACATCATGCTAGCTATCTTACGATCATGCAATGGCAATGTAGAAGTGGTGGCACATGTCATGGTGGTAGTTGCATGGCAATATATATCGGAATGACTTTGAAAAAGCCATAGTAGGTAGGTATGGTGGCTGTTTTGAGGGAGGCTAATGGTGGGTTTTGTGCACCGGCGAAAGTTGCATGACACTAAGAAGATAGTGATGGTGGAAAGTGAAAGTGCATCTAAACCATGGACTCAACATTAGTCATGAAGAACTCATATACTTGTTGCAAAAGTTTTAGTAGTAATCGAAACAAAGCATTCAACGCATACTCCTAGGGGACGGGTTTGTAGGTATAAACCATCACGCGATCCCGACCGCCACACAAAGGATGACAATCAATAGACTAATCATGCTCAGACTTCATCACATGGCGGTTCACCGTACGTGCATGCTACGGGAATCACTAACTTCAACACAAGTATTTCAAGATCCACAACACCTTACTAGCATAACTTCAATATTACCACAACCACAACTCAAAACTAATTGAGATGAATCAAACTTCTCTAACTATTCAATGCACATGGAGATGGAAGTTTTCATATCCCTTTGGATAACTACCCATTTTGAGACTACTTTCATAGCATAGATCAACTACCAAGCCACGCACCGCCGTGCTCTAAAAGATATAAGTGAAGCACACAGAGCAAAATCAACTAGCTCAAAAGATATAAATGAAGCACATGTGAGCTGAATTATCTACCAAAGGATATAAGTGAAGCTCAACAAAATCACGGTGAGTGCATGTCTCCCTCTCTAGGTGTGCAGAAAGGATGATTGTGACACAACAAAAATAAAAGAGTCCTCCGATACAAGACACTCCAAGCAAAACACATGACATGTGGTGAATAAAAATATAGCCCCAAGTAACATTACCGATGGATTGAAGACAAAAGAGGGGATGCCTTCCTGGGGCATTCCCAAGCTTAGGCTTTGACGGCATCCTTGAATCATCTTGGGATGCCTTGGGCATCCCCAAGCTTGAGCTCTTGCCACTCTATCTTTTTGTCCATAAGAACTTCACCCAAAACTTGAAAACTTCACAACACGAAACTTAAACAGAAACTCGTGATAACATTAGTATAAGAAAGCAAACCACCACTTCCTTAGGTACTGTAGCAAACTTAAATTCTACTTATGTTGATGTTGGGTTACTGTATTTTCAATATTCCATCGCTAATACCCCCCGATACTATCCATAGTTTCATCAAAATAAGCAACCAACACAACAAAAAAACAGAATCTGTTAACAGCAGACCAATCTGTAGCAATCTGTATACTTCGTATACTTCTGGTACTTTAAAAATTCTGACAAATTACGACAGTGTGAAGAATTTTCGTAGCAATCAGCAGCAAAAAGAATCAACTCAAAATATCTTACAGAAACAAAATGAAAATTCTTTTCGTGAGCAGAAAGTTTCTGTCTTTTCCACCATGACCAAACGATCATCCCCAAGACTAATCATAACGGTTTTGCTTGGCACAAACACAAAAAACACAATCATAACAGGATTATGAAAGTGTGGAAAACACAAAACAGAAAGAAAAATGATAGATTTGTTGGGTTGCCTCCCAACAAGCGTTATTGCTTAATGCCCTTAGCTAGGCATCAATGATGCTCACACAAAAGGCAAGAGTTGAAGCACAACGAGAGCATCATAAAGCATGTGAAAATCACATCTAAGTCTAACATACTTCCTATGCATAGGCATTTTATAGGAAAACAAATTGGCAAGACAACCAATAGTTACCAAATGCAAGGAAGAAGAAAGAGACAATAGCAATCTCAACATAACGAGAGGTGATTTAGTGATATGAAAGTTTCAACCACCATATTTTCCTCTCTCATAATAATTACATGTGGGATCATATTCGAATTCAACAATGTAACTATCACATAGGATATTATTTTCATGATCCATATGCATGCAAATTAAGTTGACGCTCTTCAAAAATAGTGGGATTATCATCAACTAACGTCATGACTTCTCCAAACCCACTTTCAATAATATTGCAAATATCATATTCATCATGAGGCTTAAACAAATTTTCAAGATCATAAGAAAGATCATCACCCCAATCATGATTATTGCAACAATTAGTGGACATAGAAAAACTAGCATCCCCAAGCTTAGGGTTTTGCATATTTTTAGCATGATTTTCACTAATAGAATTTATAGTGAAACCATTGCAATCATGCTTTTCATTCAAGGAGCCCTCGTGAATCACTTCATAAATTTCTTCATCATGATTTTCAGATTCACGCATCTCAAGCAAAACTCCATAGAGAAAGTCAAGTGCACTCAACTCACTAGCAATTGGATCAACATAATTGGATCTCTTAAAGAGATTAGCAAGTGGATGAGGATCCATATCACTAGATTTTCAGCAAGCGAAGATGCAAGCATATTGAAGGCACATAGCACACAAGCAAAAGAAACCAAGCGAAAGAAAAGGGAAAACAAAAAAGGCAAACAAAAAGGCAAATGAAAACGGAAAATGTGAAGTGGGGGAGAGGAAAACGAGAGGCAACTAGCAAAAAAGGTAAATGCAAGAGATGAGTTTGTGGCACCTACTTGGATAGATCTCTCCTTCCCCGGCAACGGCGCCAGAAATACTTCTGCTACTTCAACAAAAGACCTTCCAACGGTGCCAGAAACAAGGGTGTTGATGAGAGACTATTCTTGTCTTGATACTCCTCAGCAACGACACCAGGAATCCTTCTACTACGGCTACGCCTTAAGGGACTTCCTTGGCAAATATGCAAACGATTCCCCCGTGGCCTGGGAGCCTTGCGTTGGTGTTCCCTCGAAGCGGAAAGGGTGATGTAGCACAGCGGCGGTAATTATTTCCCTCAGTTTTGAGAACCAAGGTATCGATCCAGTGAAGGATTGTCACAAGTACCTGCACAAACACAAAGAGCTTGCACCCACCACTATGAAGGGGTTGTCAATCCCTTATAGATTGTTTGCAAAGTGAGAACTGAAAGCAAAAAGAAAAATAGCAAAGTAAAAGTGAAAGCGGAAACGATAATTGTGAATAGACCCGGGGGCCGTAGTGTTCACTAGTGGCTTCACTCATGAAAGCAAGTAGACGGTGGGTGAACAAATTACTGTCGAGCAATTGATAGAACCGCGCAAAGTCGTGACGTTATCTAAGGCAATGATTATATTTATAGGCATCACGTCCAAAACAAGTAGACCGATACTTTCTGCATCTACTACTATTACTCCACACGTCGACCGCTATCCATCATGCATCTAGTGTATTAAGTCCAAAAGAACAGAATAACGCCTTAAACAAGATGACATGATGTAGATGCACAATCTCATATCTACGATAAAAGCCCATCTTGTTACCCTTGATGGCAACAACACGATGCATGCCTTGCTGCCCCTTCTGTCACTGGGAAAGGTCATCACACGGTATGAACCCAAAACCAAGAACTTCTCCCATTGCAAGAATCATAGATCTAGTTGGCCAAACAAAACCCAAGACTCGGAGAGACTTACAAGTATATCAAATCATGCATATAAGAAATCAGCAAAGACTCAAATATAATTCATAGATAATCTGATCACAAATCCACAATTCATCGGATCTCGACAAACAAACCGCCAAAAAGGATTACATCGGATAAATCTCCATGAAGATCATGGAGAACTTTGTATTGAAGATCCAAGAGAGAGAAGAAGCCATCTGGCTACTAACTACGGACCCGTAGGTCTGATGTGAGCTACTCACGAGTCATTGGAGAGGCGATGATGTTGATGTAGAAGCCCTCCAACTCCAAAGTCCCCTCCGGCAGGGCACCGGGAAGGGTCTCCACATGAGATCTCGCGGAAACGGAAGCTTGCGACGGTGGAAAAGTGTTTTCGTGGATGCCCTAATTTTTTTCTGGATTTTAGGGAATATATAGGCGAAAGAGCTAGGGCAGGGGGCCGCCAGGGAGGCCACAAGCTTGGTAGCCGCCGCCCACCTGGTGGCGGCTACAGGGCTTGTGGGCCCCCTGTGGCTCTCCTACCTTGGCCCTCAAGTCCCCTGATCTTCTTCCGTTCTGGAAAAAATTATTTCGGGGATTTTATTCCGTTTGGACTCTATTCCAAAATCAGATCTGAAAAGAGTCAAAAAAACAGAAAAAACAGGAACTGGCACTTGGCACTGAATTAATAAGTTAGTCCCAAAAAAGATATAAAAGGTACATAAAACATCCAAAGTTGACAAGATAACAGCATGAAACAATCAAAAATTATAGATACGTTTGAGACGTATCATAGGGCACCAGAACAGTCCCCAGATGGGATCTTGCGGAGATAGAAGCTTGCGGCGGCGGAAAAGTATTTTCGTGGCTCTCACTGGTGGTTCTGGAGTTTTTAGAGAATTTATAGGGGAAAGAAGTAGGGCAAAGGAGCCACATGGGGCCCACAAGCCTGCTAGGTGCGGCCCCCAAGGCCGCGGCTAGGGGGCTTGTGACCTCCCTCGGGGTCTCGTGCCTTGGTTATCAAGTCCCCTGCGTATCTTCTGTTATGGAAAAAATCATCCCGCAGGGTTTATTCCGTTTGGACTTCGTTTAATATTCTTCTCTGAAAAAGGTCAAAAACAAGGAAAAAACAGAAACTGGCACTTGGCACTGAGTTAATAGGTTAGTCCCAAAAAAGATATAAAATAGCATATTCATGCATATAAAACATCCAAAGTTGACAGGATAATAGCATGGAACCATCAAAAATTATAGATACGTTGGAGACGTATCAGTGGTCCAACAAGCGCAGTACTCGTATAGCCGTGATCGGATGCACTCTACGCCTCACGGAAGTCATACCAGGAGTCGCCAGGACGACCCGCCCGTGGTGTCTAGCAGTGAATGGCGTCGACACCCACATACCAACCCGCCTGGGCTGCCATACACGCATGCCCAGAACCTCGTAGAGGCAGCATGAGCCGCCCGTCTGACGGAGATGGCAGCCGTGGCGGGTCAAGGTTATCAGGCCTATGTGCCGCCTTCCCCCGTGCACGGTGAGTTAGGAGGCGGGAACACATGGATACCCTGTTTGTCACCTGCCCTCCGCAATGAGCATATGCCCAAGGACTTTAAGGGTCCACGCAAGGTTCCCAACTACACGCTTGACCTTGATCCAGGAGCGTGGGTTGAGAGTTACGAGCTTGCGATGGACATGCTTGATGTTAACGACGCGGTGTGTGCCAAGTAATTTACAATGATGCTCAAAGAGACGACACACACTTGGCTAAAGAATCTGCCGCCCAACTCCATCAACACCTGGGCCGAGTTGAAGGAACGTTTTATCAAGAACTTCAGAGGAACTTGCAAGAGCCCAATGACTATTGTCGACTTACATCACTGTGTCCAACGTCCAGATGAGTCAGCCCATCATTGGACACGGCAGGTTGCATAGGTAATCCATTCATCGGATGGTATCACGGCGGCTCAGGCCATGCTGATCTTGGTGAAAAACTGCCACTACCAGCCCTTGGTGTTGAAGCTTGGGCGACTCAAGCGGAAGGTGCAGGATATGGGCGAGTTGATGGACATCCTAACCAGATACGCCGAGTCAGACGATACCAATGATCCCGAGGAGGACGATGATAAAGTCGGCAGTGCCAGGAGAGGAGAATCATCCAAAGGCCAATCTCAGGCCCAACGACAAAATAACTACAACCCCGCGGGCTAAGGGAAGAAAAGGCAGCAGGAAGGTGCCACTGATTTCGTCGCCAATACTAACACCGGGATCGGGAATTAGCGTGAGAAGAAAAGGGGCTTCGGTTTGAAAATGGCACGCAACTATCACGAGATGCTCAAGGGCCCCTGCCCACAACATACCACAACGGAAGGTCCAACCTCTCATTCTTGGGAAGTCTGCTATGTGATGCAGAAATTTCGTGCTGAGGCACTCAAGAACAACCAAGGAGGGAGTAGTGGTGGACACCCGGACCAATTTGGATTGGGCGGCTCACACACGAGTCCGTTTGGCGGTTTCCCCAACCCTGGTCCTCAGGGCGGGTCACACTCCAACGCTGGGTAGTATTCAGTCCAGAATAGCCAGCAATATAATGCGCAGTGCGGCTTTCAGTAGCAGCTTCACCCGGGCGGATCTCAGCAGTAGAATGACAACGAAGGCTTCCAGAACAACCCCAAGCAGTTGAATAGCAGGCAATATCACGTGTTTACCACCAATGCTTGCAAGAGGGACAGGAAGGTTAATCACAGAACCCTTAGCATACCTGAGCCGGCGCTTCCCAGGTATCTCAACTGGTCCGAGCAGCCAGTTACCTGGAGTAGAGAGGACCACCCGCCCCGGGTTGATAACCCTGGCGACTTGGCATTGGTTGTGGCACCACGTGTGGGGGCTATACCCTCTCCAAAGTCCTCATGGATGGTGGCAACAGTATCAACATCCTATACTATGACACTTTCCGAAGGATGAATTTCTCTGAAGGCGACTTGATGCCTTCCTCCACGGTCTTCCACGGTATCGTCCCGAGTAAGTCGACATATCATGTTGGGTGGATTAAACTCAATGTGGCTTTTGGTACCGAGTCTAACTATAGGAGCGAGTCTCTCACATTCGAGGTGGTCAAGATCAAGAGCCCTTATCATGCACTTTTTGGTCGGCTAGCTTACGCCCGCTTCATGGCCCGACCGTGTTATGTCTACCTGAAGCTCAAGATGCCGGGCCCTAGGGGAATCATCACGATAAGTGGAGATCGGAAGATAGCTCAGGAGTGCGAAGAAGGAGATGCCTCTTATGCTGAGTCGGCTTGCGCTGCTGAGGAACTCAAGTTTCATCAGGAAAATTTTGACCCGGCGGACATGACCCCACTCAAGAAGTCCACAATAGATTCAGAGCCGCCCCTTAAGTTTAAACCTACAAATTCTACTAAGCTGGTTGATTTCACGCCTGGCGACTCTTCCAAGAAATTCACTATTCGGACGGGTCTGGATCCCAAATAGGAAAGTGCGCTCATCGAATTCATCTGTGAGAATCACGACATCTTTGCATGGAAACCTTCTGACATGCCAGGTGTACCATGAGAATTCGCTGAGGACCACCTTAATATAGATCCCAAGATGAAGCCGGTTCGGCGGTACCTCCGTCGTTTCAATGAGGAGAGGCGTAAAGCAATCATAGAAGAGGTAGCCCAACTCTTGGCTGCTAGGTTCATTGTGGAGGTTTTTTACCCTAAGTGGTTGGCCAACCTAGTCTTGGTCCTCAAGAAGAATGGCACCTTTCGGATGTGCATTGACTACACTGACCTTAACAAGGCCTGCCCAAAAGACCCTTTTGCTCTCCCTTGTATCGATCAAATCATTGACTCTACGGCGGGTTGCGAGCGGATGTGTTTTTTGGATGCATACTCAGGTTATCACCAGATCAAGATGGCTTTGGAGGATCAAGAGAAGACAACTTACATAACTCCTTTTGGTGCCTTTTTCTATGTCTCAATGCCATTTGGGCTCAAAAGTGCAGGGGCAACTTATTAGCGGTGTATCCAGAATTGCCTACATAATCAGATCGGGCACAACGTTCACGCCTATGTTGATGACATAGTGGTAAAATCCCAGAAGAAAGAGTCACTTCTGGAGGATCTCAAGGAAACAATTAACAATTTGCGTGTGTACCAGATGAAGCTTAACCCAACCAAGTGTGTCTTCGGTGTGTCGGCAGGGAAGTTATTGGTCTTCTTAGTGCCAGAGCGAGGTATTGAGGCCAACCCGGACAAGATCAAGGCGATTACTTCACTTGGCAAGCCAGCTAATATCAACCAGGTCCAGCGTATGGCGGGTCATATCTCAGCTTTGAGTCCCTTCATAAGCCGCCTTCACGAGAAGGCCACCCCCCTTTATCAGCTGCTCAAGAAAACAGACCGTTTTGTGTGGACACACGCGGCCAACGAAGCTTTTGAAGCCCTGAAGAAGCAATTAGCCAAGCCGCCCGTTTTAGCCACCCCCACCAACAAAGAGCCTATGCTCCTGTACATTGCTGCTAACTCTAAAGCAGTAAGTGTGGCAGTCATTGTCGAACGCAAGGAAGAAGGAAAGGAGTATCCAATCCAGAGGCTTGTATACTTTTTCAGCGAAGTCTTGACCCTCTCCAAACAACATTATCCACATTGGCAGAAGTTGGTTTTCGGGATCTTCATGGCGAGTCAGAAACTGAAGCAATACTTCCAGGATCATCCGATCACGGTGGTTAGTTCTGCACCACTTGGCGATATCATACAAAATCGTGAAGCGACTGGGCAAATTGCTAAGTGGGCCATCGAGCTTGGTCCTCACCACGTGAAGTATGTGCCCCACACGGCCATCAAGTCTCAAGCCTTGGTTGATTTCATTAATGACTGGTCCGAGTTGCAAATTCCAGAAGACAGACCTGACCACATATATTGGACTATCCACCTTGACGGGTCCAGGCAACTGGAAGGCTCGGGGGCTCGCGTGGTACTAACTTCCCCGTAGGGTGACAAGTTTTTCTATGTCCTACGACTCATGTTTCCATGTACTAACAATGCAGCAGATTACGAGGCTTTTCTCCATGGGCTTAGGATCGCCAAAGAAATGAACCTCAACCAAGTTAGGTGGCTGGGCGACTCGGATCTGGTGGCGCAGCAAGTTTTCGGGACGTGGGATTCCAGGGACCCGCTGATGGCGGCTTACAGACGTGTCGTATCAGATGTGATGGGTCACTTTCATGGTTATCAAGTTGTTCATATCGACCGCCAGCTCAATGAGGCAACTGATGCTCTTTCACGACTCGGATCACATCGTAAGCCAGTTCCTTCCATTGTATTTTTGGATATCTTGGATAACCCGTCGGTGAAATTGCCCTACGAAGAGGATATAGCGGTCCCTGACCCGAAGTATCAATTTGTGGGGGCTCTTCGTGCCACTCCGGATTGGGCGGTCCCTTACATGGCTTATTTTGCACGGGGCGAGTTACCTGCTGATGAGTTGTTGGCCCGCCAAATTATCCAGCGATGCAAGTCCATGGTCATACATAAGGGCGAGTTGCACAAACGGGACACTTCTGGAATTTTTCAAAGATGAGTCTCGCCAAAGAAGGGTGTACAATCCTTAATGAGATTCACGCTGGCGACTGTGGTCACCATGTCGGGTCACGCTCTTTGGTGTCCAAGGCTTTTAGGCATGGATTTTATTGGTTGATGGCTCACGCAGATGCTGAGGACATAGTGCGCATATGTGATGGGTGTCAGAAATTTGGGCGTCAGACACATGTGTCGGCTCAAGAGTTGCGGATGACCCCAATTACATGGCCTTTTGCAGTCTAGGGGCTCGACTCATGTTTGGTCCTTTCAAGATGTCTTCCAACAAAAAGACTCACCTACTAGTGGCGGTTGACAAATTTACCAAGTGGGTTGAAGCAGAACCGGTTAGCAGTTGCGATGCAAATACGGCCATTAAGTTCCTCAAGAAGCTGATTTTTTGCTTCGGGTATCCTCATAGTATCATCACTGATAATGATACTAATTTATCCAAAGGTGCCATGCAAGAATTTTGTGAAAAGGAGCACATCTGGCTTGATGTCTCTGTGGTTGCGCATCCCCAATCCAATGGACAAGCAGAGAGGGCGAATCAAGAAATCTTGCGTGGGATCAAGCCCCGACTCATGGTTCCTCTGGAGCGCACCACGGGTTGTTGGGTTGAAGAGCTTCCTTCATTACTTTGGAGCATAAGGACTACCTCTAACAGATTAACTGGTTACACGCCCTTTTTCTTGCTCTATGGAGTTGAGGCGGTCTTACCAAGTGACATTAGGCATGACTCGTCGCGAGTCGCCGCTTATGTTGAGGAGGACAATGAGCTAGCGCGTCAAGATTCGTTGGATGCTTTGGAGGAGGAGTGTGACTTAGCAGCAGCACGGTCGGTGATTTACCAGCAAGACCTGCGATGCTATCATAGCCGCCGAGTCAGAAGCCGGGTTTTTCAGGAGGGTGACTTAGTGCTTCGATTGATTCAAGATCATACTGGTATGCACAAATTATCACCCCCCCCGGGAAGGGCCGTTTGTCGTCAGCAAAAGTCTTCATAATGATTCTTAATACCCGGTGGATCTTCGTCCAGATAGGCCAACAACAAAGGTCGAAACAACCCGGCCGTGGAATATTGCCCACTTGCGGCCATATTATACTTAGAGCCATTGGGTCCTTATCATTTTACATAGTTTAAGTCCTTGTACTCTTTATATATATATATATATATATATATATATATATATATATAATAAAGCCGGTGCCCATGAAATTCGGGGTCTCTGCCGTTTCAGTTTCTTAAATCATGAGTCTTTATTGTTTCACAAGACGTCCAAGCATAGACACTATGAGTATCAAAGAGAATAAGTCACCACGCTGCACTTATTTATAGAATGGATACCGGCAAGTAATACACCTCCATCGTATCTACGTTTCCAAACTCTTTTGCCCTTGTTTTGGACTCTAATTTGCATGATTTGAATGGAATTAACCCGGACTGACGTTGTTTTCAGCAGAATTGCCATGGTGTTGTTTTTGCGTAGAAATAAAAGTTCTCGAAATGACCTGGAAATTTACGAGGATTTTTTGTGGAATACATAAAAAATACTAGCGCAAGAATTACCTTGAGCCGCGGAGCCAGGAGCCCACAAGCCCAGGAGGCGCGGCCCCCGTGGCCGCGCCTAGCAGGCATGTGAGACCCTCGTGGCTCCGCAACCTCCAACTCCAGATCTACATAATCTCTCTCTCCCAGAAAAAATTAGGAGAGAAGAGTTCATCGCGTTTCCTGATACGGAGCCGCCGCCACCACCTGTTCTTCCTCAGGAGGGCAGATCTGGAGTCCGTTCTGGGCTCCGGAGAGGGGAAATCGACGCCGTCGTCATCACCAACCATCCTTCATCGCCAATTCCATGATGCTCTTCATCGTTCATGAGTAATCTCATCATAGGCTTGCTGGACGGCGATGGGTTGGATGAGATCTATCATTTAATCGAGTAAGTTTTGATGGGGTTTGATCCCTAGTATCCACTATGTTCTAAGATTGATGTTGCTACTACTTTGCTATGCTTAATGCTTGTCACTAGGGCCCGAGTGCCATGATTTCAGATTGGAACCTATTATGTTTTCATCAATATATGTGTGTTCTTGATCCTATCTTGCAAGTTGTAGTCACCTACTATGTGTTATGACCCGGCAACCTCGGAGTGACAATAGCCGGAACCACTCCCGGAGATGACCATAGTATGAGGAGTTCATGTATTCACTATGTGCTAACGCTTTGTTCCGGTTCTCTATTAAAAGGAGACCTTAATATCCCTTATTTTCCATTAGGACCCCGCTGCCACGGGAGGGATGGACAATAGATGTCATGCAAGTTCTTTTCCATAAGCACGTATGACTAAATACGGAATACATGCCTACATTACATTGACGAACTGGAGCTAGTTACATATCACCCTATGTTATAACTGTTACATGATGAATGTCATCCGACATAATTATCCATCACCGATCCAATGCCTACGAGTCTTTTCCTACTGGTCCTTGCTAAGTTACTTTACTGCTACTATTGTCACTGCTGCTGTTGTCACTACTGCTACCGTTACTATCACACTACTTTGCTACTGAAACTTTGCTGCAGATACTAAGTCTTTCAGGTGTGGTTGAATTTACAACTCAACTGCTAATACTCGAGAACATACTTTGGCTTCCCCTTGTGTCGAATCAACAAATTTGGGTTGAATACTCTACCCTCGAAAACTGTTGCGATCCCCTATACTTGTGGGTTATCTAGACCTTTTTCTGGCGCCGTTGCCGGGGAGGCATAGCTCTATTCTCTGAGTCACTTGGGATTTACGTCTGTTGATCACTACGAGGAATACGCGAGATCCAAAAACTAAAGTCTTGCCCTCAACTACGAGGACAGGTAAGGAACTGCCATCTAGCTCTGCACTTCATTCACCTTCAGTTATGAGTAAATTTGCGACGCCACCACCTATTGGTAATTCTGATATGTCACCTATGCTTGATGATGATACTTCTACTATCCATGATGTTTATGACGATGCTTTGATTGATAATGATTTGCCACTGGGTGCATTTGTTGATGCACAAATTGCTAGAGTTACTGCTGAATGTGATAATACTTCTGAAACTGATGAAATTATTGAAGTAGAACCTGCTGTTACACCTGTTAGACCTAGCTCTCCTAGATATGAATTGCCTGATATACCTAAGGGTTATGTTATGGAGGGAGAGGTAGCTGAAGACTTTCTTGCTTGTAAGGATAGCTATGATCTTGAGAATTTATTGTGCAAGTGGAAAGAAAAATCTCTGAATGCTAGAATGAAATACGATCCTAAGTTTGCTACTTTGCCTATCTTTGTTACTGATAAGGATTATGAATTCTCTGTCGATCCCGAGTTAATCACTTTGGTTGAATCTGATCCTTTTCATGTTATGAGTCTGAAACGGTTGTAGCACATCTTACCAAACTGAATGATATAGCCACCCTATTCACGAATGAGAAAAAAATTTGCCATTACTATATCCTTAAGTTGTTTCCTTTCTCACTAAAGGGTGATGCTAAGACTTGGTTCACTTCTTGCTCCTGGTTGTGTGCGTAGTCCCCAGGTTATGATTTACTACTTCTCTGAGAAATACTTTCCCGCCCATAAGAAACAAGCTGCCTTGCAGGATATATATAACTCTGTGCAAGTTGAAGAAGAGAGTCTCCCACAAGCTTGGGGGAGGCTTGTCCAGCTACTTAATGCTTTGCCTGATCACCCTCTTGAGAAAAATGAAATACTTGATATCTTTTATAATGGACTAACCGATCCTTCTAGGGACCACCTACATAGTTGTGCTGGTTGTGTTTTCAGGGAACGAAACGTGGAACAAGCTGAAATTCTATTGAATAATATCTTGAGCAATGATAATGCTTGGACTATTCCCGAACCACCTCCGAAGCCAACTCTGAAGAAAAGAGGTATTCTATTCCCCAGTCCTGAAGATATGCAAGAAGCCAAGAAATATATGCAAGAGAAATGTATTAAATCTGAAAATGTTAAGAATCTACCACCTATCGAAGAAATACATGGTCTCGATAACCCGACACTGGTAGTAGAGGTAAATTCACTTCGTAGATTCAATGAGAGTGATATTCCTTATGATAAACCTGCTAGCTTATGCTTAGTTGAATTTGGTAACTTTGTTGCCAAACAACAAATTTTCAAGGATTATGTTAGCAGACAATTGGGACAAAATGCTCGTATGATTGATCATATAAGTGCTTGTGTGGATAGAAATGTCAACGATCTTAAGCTTTTGAGTAAACATGCCTCTATGGTCACTACTCAAGTAGAACAAGTACTTAAGGCTCAAAACGACTTGCTCAATGAGTTGAATGACAATTCTGTTAAAGTTGTCACTAGAGGTGGTAGAATGACTCAGGAACCTTTGTATCCCGAGGGTCATCCTAAGAGAATTGAACAAGATTCTCAAGGAGTTAACACTGATGCACCTAATCATCCTGGTAATAGGAAGAAAAAGAAAGATGATAGGAACTTGCATGCTAGCAAACCTGTTGCTGTTACACCCGAGAATCCAAATGATGTCTTTGTTTGTGATACTGAAACACAATCTGGTGATGAACATGAGCCTAGTGATAATATTGATAGTGGTGTTCACGTTAATACTCAACCTAGTAATGATAAGGATGTGGAGATTGAACTTGTTGTTGCTCTTGATAACCCACAACCTAAGAACATGAGATATGATAAGAACAACTTTATTGCTAGGAAGAATGGGAAAGAAAGAGAACCATGGGTTTAGAAAGCCATGCCCTTTCCTCCCCAACCATCCAAGAAAAAGGATGATGAGGATTTTCAGCGCTTTGTTGAAATGATTAGACCTATCTTTTTGCAAATGCGTTTGACAGATATGCTCAAAATGTCTCCTTATGCTAAGTACATGAAAGATATTGTGACTAATAAAAGGAAGATACCTGAGGTTGAGATTTCCACCATGCTCGCTAGTTACACCTTCAAGGGTGGAACTCCTAAGAAACTAGGTGATCTCGGAGTGCCCACTATACCTTGCTCCTTTAAAGGAAATTATGTTAGAACTGCTTTATGCAATCTTGGAGCCGGTGTTAGTGTTATGCCTCTCTCTTTATATCGTAGATTTGAATTGGTTAAGTTGACGCCACTGAAATGACTTTGCAAATGGCCGACAAATCAACTGATTTTCCTATCGGCATTTGCGAGGATGTGCCTGTTGTGGTTGCTAACGTTACTATCTTAACAGACTTTGTTATTCTGGATATTCCCGAGGATGATGCCATGGCAGTCATCCTTGGAAGACCCTTTTTAAACACTACAGGGGTTGTTATTGATTGCAACAAAGCCAATGTCACTTTCCATGTTAATGGTAATGAGCATACAGTGCACTTTTCAAAGAAACAATATCGAATTCATTGTATCAATGCTATTGGAAAATCTTCATCAATTCTTATTGGAAGCTTTGAATGCACTATACCTACTGTCAATATGAAGTATGATTTACTTGCTGGGGATATGCACATCCCCATTGAGGTAACCTAGTGATTATTTGAAAATTCTCCGGTTTTATGTGATTCGAAAAAAGTTTGTCAAGGAAACTTGATCAACCTCATTGACAGATTTCTTTTGATGACCATGAGATGGATGAATCTAAGAGTCACAACCTTCTACTCCTAACTTTTACTTTCTGTTGTTTAGAAGAAAAATGATAAATTTAGCTTTATTTTTTCTCTTTTCTTCTTTTTCCGTCCCTTAGAAAAGTGACCCAAAAATAAAAGTTCTCCAAATGCCCTGAAATTCAAGTATGATTTTTTCTGGAATATTAGAAAATTTCTGAGATAGAGAGCTAGTCAGGGGGATGCACCAGTGGGCCACAAGCCGAGGAGGCGCGGGCACCCCACCTGGTCACGCCTGGCAAGCTTGTGGGTCCCACGTGGCCCCCTCCACTTATTCCAGCTCGCATCTCCTTCTCCTACCTCCAGAAAAAATCATTCCACATCTCAAACCCGTGTTCTTGCTCTTCTTGCTGCATTTTTCGATCTCCTTGTGCAAAGCCCCATTCACCAAACTGTTTTGGGGAATTGTTCCTTGGTGTGTGACTCCTGCATTGGTCCAATTAGTTTTTATTCTAGGGCTTTATTCATTGTTTATTTTTGCTATCTTGGTGACCCTATTCTTGAGCTTTGCATGTTAATTTTAGTTGGTCCCAAGTAGTTTTGATGCATGATATGGCCTCTAGGCACTTGTAGGAGTAGTTGCTATGAGTTTTGTTGAGCCTTGTTCACTTTTCTTTTGAGTCACTAAAAATTTCAGAAAATTTCATAGAAAGAAAAAGGAAAAGATGAGGAGGTTCCTAAGAGGCTCTTCAAGCCTTGACCCCAAGGAAGACGAAAATGAGAAGAAGAAACCCAAGTATCCGGTCCCCCGAGTTGTAGAAGTTCGAGCGTGCGAGTGGCCAAGCGATGTGTTCTTACGTGTCGTCGGTCTTTATGTGGATTTTTATTACTTGGTGGAGAACACAAGCCATACCACATTTGTCGAACATAAGTGTCCACAATACGTCCCCCTCACTAATTTTTTCGTGCAAAGCTTTAATTTTTATCCAAGGAAGAGTCCTCCTATGGTTGAGTTCAACTTATATGATATCCCCCAGCGCATGTCACTTCAGGATTTCTGCAATGTTCGCAATTTACCTTATGTTGGGGATGTTCATGAACCTCGTCCACGGGACTTGGAGGCTTTCATTGATACTATTGTTGTAGGAGAGGAGAGAGGAGTATCTTGCGCTAGAGTTGCTAGCGTACATTTTCCCGTGCTTCAGTATCTCTCATTATTCGTGGGAAAATGTTTGATTGGCCGTGGGAAAGCTGGGGCTCTTAGTTCCCCAGATCTTGCGGTTTTGCGTGAAGCTCTTTATAATGATAAAACTTATAGCTTGGGCGCTATAGTGGCTGAACGGTTGAACACGAATTGTACTAAAGGCGTTGTTTATGGAGGTATCTATGCTACCCGTCTTGCTAAACATTTTGAGATACCTATTAGCATGTACGAGGAAGAAGAGATGCTTCTTCCTGAGAGATATTTAGATTATGATAGCATGGTTCGCCATGACTTTCTTGATAAAGATATAAATAAGAGGATGATTTATAACTTGGTATTTAGCCAGGGTACTCGTGAGACTATTACTCTGCCTGCTCCTTCTGTTCAATCTTCATCTAGGCAGGTACATTATTATGCCCTTGGACATCTACGTATATTGGGGCATAGCGCCACCACAGGCGCCCTTGCCCGAGCTACCAGTCAAGTACCAGACGCCAGTTTATCAGTTGGAGCCAGAGGAGCTCACCCAGCAGTGGCACCCTCAGTACACTCCGGAGTACCCCGGAGATGGTTACCTCCCTCCTTGGGCGTAGACCAACTTAGGCCAAAATCCTATGCTTGGGGGAGTACGTGTTTCTCACCAACTTTATATTCATGCTCACACTTTCACTTTGATAGTCGGTGTTCACACCTTGCCATTGTATCATCCATGCTAGTTTATTTCTTTTTCTCGCTTTCTTCTTGTGTGTTTGTTTAAATTTGAGAAAAACAAAAAAAAATAGTTGTAAGCTTACTTTCCAGCTTGTTTAGTGCTATTTAAACAGAAAACCCAAAAAGATTTCCCGTTCCTCTTTTGCTCGTCTGGAGCTTTCCCGTGTAAATAGTTTTCTTTGTCTTTGGGTCAAGGTAGAAGACCATGGTTAAAATGTTTAGTGGCTCTCACATGCATAATTGTTTATCCGTCAAAGAGCCATATTACTTTGTCTTCTCCTTTGAGTTTGCTTGCAGATTCCAGCTTAGTCCAATGCACGAACACTCTCATTATTATTCACATCATTCGGTCGTGCAAGTGACAGGCAATAATGACGATATATGATGAAGTGACTGAGTCTGTAAAAGCTGGTATGAACACGACCTATTTTGTTTTTGTAAATGTGACTAGCTCATCGTTCCTAATTCAGCATTGTTATGAGAGAAACATGTTTGCGATGACAACTCAGAGATCATAGTTTCTAATGCCATGCTTAATTAGCTAGGAGCTTATGATGATTTATCTTGGATGCCAACATGAATTTCAAGATGATTTTGATGTAGTATGATAATATGGTATCTCCCTTTGAATGATTCAAGTGGCTTGACTTGGCACATGTTCACGCATGTAGTTGAATAACATACTCCCAATGATATTCATGTTTATGGTGATTTATATCCTACTCATGCT
Organism: Hordeum vulgare subsp. vulgare; assembly: GCF_904849725.1. Lineage (NCBI taxonomy): Eukaryota > Viridiplantae > Streptophyta > Magnoliopsida > Poales > Poaceae > Hordeum > Hordeum vulgare. Next base: position 583,327,046 of record NC_058520.1, on the reverse strand, counting down.
TGAACTCAATGTTGGTTAATTTCAATGCATATTGATGACTGTTGTCGCTCTTTAGTTGGTCGCCTCCTAGTCTTTTGCTAGCCTTCACTTGTACTAAGCAGGAATACTACTTGTGCATCCACTTCCATAAACCCAAAGTTGTTCCATATGCGTCCACCATACCTACCTATATGCGGTATCTACCTGCCGTTCCAAGTAAATTTGCATGTGCCACTCTCTAAATCTTCAAGAAATAATCTGTTTTGTAAGCCCAAACCGCTCATGTGGTGACAAGGGGCGGTCAGTATCTTCCATGCTAGGCGTGTTATCCTCGATATGAGTTTATTCACTATCACTCACGAGAAAGGGGCCGATAATCAGAATGCCCAGTTCCATGCTCAAATAAAAAATATAATTGCAAACAAAACTCCCCCTGGATTCTTGTTGTTATGGACGGCACCCGAGGATTCGGTTAGTCGTGGAGTGTGATTGATCGGTGGTGGGGGAGTCAAAACTTTACTTTTCTGTTTGGGAACCGCCTATAATTTGTGTAGCATGGAAGATGGTGAAAACTCTGGGTCATCGCGTTGACAATGAAAGCATACCACCCAAAATTATTTATCTCTGTTTTAAAAGCTTGAGCTCTGGCACCTCTGCAAATCAATGCTTCCCTCTACGAAGGGCCTATCTATTTACGTTTCTGTTGAATCATCCTCTTCTTATAAAAGGCACCAGTTAGAGAGCAGCTCCGTCATTTTTATGCGTTGATACTAATTGATATTGAGTATGATTGTGACTGGATCTTCTTTGCCAGGAATTACAATGTTTAGTCAGCCCTTGGTCTTTGAAGGTGCTCTCCATTTATGTTTTGCGGTCTTGGAAAGGGCTAGCGAGATACCATCTGTTCATATTGTTTTCATGTTTGTTTTGATGGAAGTGTTGACGTTTGAAACTTATTATTATTGCTCGCTAGTTGATTATGCCATTGATATGAGTACACCATGAGACCTAAATGTTATTGCTTATGTGGTTAGCTTATGATCTTGCTGAAAATCTGAATATGAGTTAGACATAATTACAACAACAAGATCAAATAGAGTTCGTAATTTTTTTTTCTTTTGTCTCTTTCAGTTTGTCAACTGAATTGCTTGAGGACAAGCAAGGCTTTAAGCTTTATACCTCCATCGTATCTACTTTTCCAAACTCTTTTGCCCTAGTTTTGTACTCTAATTTGCATGATTTGAATGGAACTAACCCGGACTGACGCTGTTTTCTACGGAATTGCCATGGTGTTGTTTTTGCGCAGAAATAAAAGTTCTCGGAATGACCTAGAAATTTACGAGGATTGTTTCTGGAATATATAAAAAATACTGGCGCAAGAATTACCTAGAGACGCGGAGCCAGGAGCCCACAAGACGAGCAAGCGCGCCCCCCCTGGCCGCGCCTGGCAGGCTTGTTAGGCCCTCGTGGCTCCGCAGCCTCCAACTACAGCTCTATATATTCTCTCTCGCCCAGAAAAAATTAGGAGAGAAGAGTTCATCGCGTTTCATGATACGGAGCTGCCGCCACCACATGTTCTTCCTTGAGAGCGCAGATCTGGAGTCCGTTCTAGGCTCCGGAGAGGGGAAATCGACGCCGTCGTCATCACCAACCATACTTCATCGCCAATTCCATGATGCTCTTCATCGTTCATGAGTAATCTCATCGTAGGCTTGCTGGACGGTGATAGGTTGGATGAGATCTATCATGTAATCGAGTTAGTTTTGATGGGGTTTGATCCCTAGTATCCACTATGGTCTAAGATTGATGTTGCTACTACTTTGCTATGCTTAATGCTTGTCACTATGGCCCGAGTGCCATGATTTCAGATTTGAACCTATTATGTTTTCATCAATATATGTGTGTTATTGATCCTATCTTGCAAGTTGTAGTCACCTACTATGTGTTATGACCTGGCAACCCCGGAGTGACAATAGCCGGAACCACTCCCGGAGATGACCATAGTATGAGGAGTTCATGTATTCACTATGTGCTAATGCTTTGTTCCGGTTCCCTATTAAAAGGAGACCTTAATATCCCTTATTTTCCATTAGGACCCCGCTGCCATGGGAGGGATGGACAATATATGTCATGCAAGTTCTTTTCCATAAGCACGTATGACTAAATACGGAATACATGCCTACATTACATTGACGAACTGGAGCAAGTTACATATCACCCTATGTTATAATTGTTACTTGATGAATGTCATCCGACATAATTATCCATCACCGATCCAATGCCTACGAGTCTTTTCCTACTGGTCCTTGCTAAGTTACTTTACCGCTACTATTGTCACTGCTGCTGCTGTCACTACTGCTAGCGTTACTATCACACTACTTTGCTACTGAAACTTTGCTGCAGATACTAAGTCTTTCAGGTGTGGTTGAATTGACAACTCAACTACTAATACTCGAGAATATTCTTTGGCTTCCCCTTGTCTCGAATCAACAAATTTGGGTTGAATACTCTACCCTCGAAAACTGTTGCGATCCCCTATACTTCTGGGTTATCAGTAAGCCAAAGAGGACAAAGTTGCCACGTTGCATGATTCAAACATGGGCACCTTATATGATTTTGGGAATTAAGTCGGCTTACTTGGGGGTTACTAGTTCCCAAGTCGTTTTGCAGTAAGAGCGCAAACGCTTCCGCAATCCTAGGTCTGACTTTTCCTTAATCTTAGGTCACTTGGGGGCTTCTACTCACTGAGTTCACCGTGAATACCCTCTTGGCTAGCGAAAAATTAACGCATTACAATGGTTATAATGGACTGTATGTTTGGTGACTTGCCCTATGGTCCCATGTACTCTCGGTGAGTCAATCCAGTTTTTGGACCCTGAACTCGCCTTGGTTAAAACATGAAAGGTGCTTGCCCTACCTTTTCCGTCTATAAATTCAGGAAAAATCCAAAATTGGAGGGGAGATCCACGAAAATACTTTTCCGCCGCCACAAGCTTCTGTCTTCGCAAGATCCCATCTGGGGCACGATCTGGTGCCCTACCGGAGGGTGGATTCGGATATGAAGGGCTTCTTCATCAACACCATGGCCTCTCCGATGATGCGTGGGTAGTTCATCATAGACCTTCGGGTACATAGCTAGTAGCTAGATGGCTTCTTCTCTCTCTTGGATCTTCAATACAAAGTTCTCCATGATCTTCATGGAGATCTATCCGATGTAACCTTCTTTTGCGGTGTGTTTGTCGAGATCCATGAATTGTGGATTTATGATCAGATTATCTATGAATCTTATTTGAGTTTCTTCTGATCTCTTATATGCATGATTTCATATCCTTGTAATTCTCTTCGAGTTGTGGTTTTTTTTGTCCAACTTGATCTATGATTCTTGCAATTGGAGAAGTGCTTGGTTTTGGGTTCATACCGTGCGGTGACCTCACCTAGTGACAGAAGGGGTAGCGAGGCACGCATCTTGTTGTTGCCATCAAGGGTAAAATGATGGGGTTTACATCATTGGTTTGAGTTTATCCCTCTACATCATGTCATCTTGCTTAAGGCGTTACTCTGTTCATCTTGAACTCAATACACTAGATGCATGCTGGATAGCGGTCGATGTGTGGAGTAATAGTAGTAGATGCAGAAAGTATCGGTCTACTTGTTTCGAACGTGATGCCTATATGTATGATCATTGCCTCAGATATCGTCATGACTTTGCGCAGTTCTATCAATTGCTCGACAGTAATTTGTTCACCCACCGTAATACTTGCTATTTTGAGAGAAGCCTCTAGTGAACACTATGGCCCCCGAGTCTACTTCACATCATATTTTCAACCTTACACTTTTACTTCGTTGCACTTTCCGCCTTCAGATCTCACTTTGCAATCAATCTTGAAGGGATGGACAACCCCTTTACAGCGTTGGGTGCAAGTTTGTTTGTGTTTGCGCAGCTACTCTAGACACTTGGCTTGATTATCCTACTGGATTGATACCTTGGTTCTCAAACTAAGGGAAATACTTACTGCTCCTGTGCTGCATCACCCTTTCCTCTTCAAGGGAAAAACCAATGCAAGATCAAGAGGCAGCAGAAGGATTTATGGCGCCGTTGCCGGGGAGGATGAAGTTCTAGGTGAAGCTCATCCAAGTAAGTGTCGCAAACTCATCTCTTGCATATTTACATTTTTGCCTCTTGTTTTCCTCTCCCCCACTTCTGAAAAACAAAAATTTACAAAAATATTTGTCTTTTTCGTTCGCCCTTTTCTCTCGCTTGCTTTATGTTCGCTTGTGTGCTTGTGTGCTTGCTGAAGTCGCCATGACTGAAAACACCAAACTTTGTGACTTCTTGAACACTAATAATAATGATTTTATTAGTACTCCGATTGCTCCCGCCACTAGTGCGGAATCATACGAAATCAATGCTGCTTTGCTGAATCTTGTTATGAAAGAGCAATTCTCCGGCCTTCCTAGTGAAGATGCCGCATCCGATCTTAATACCTTCATTGAGCTTTGCGATATGCAAAAGAAGAAAGATGTGGATAATGATGTGATTAAATTGAAGCCTTTTCTGTTCTCGTTGCGAGATCGCGCATAAACTTGGTTTTCATCTTTGCCCAAAAAAGTATTGATTCTTAGAACAAGTGCAAAGATGCTTATATATCCAAGTATTTTCTGCCAGCTAAGATCATCTCTCTCTGTAATGATATCATAAATTTTAAGCAACTTGATCATGAACATGTTGCACAATCTTGGAGAGGATGAAATTGATGATTAGAAATTGTCCCGCTCATGGCTTGAGTCTTTGGATGATTATACAAATCTTCTACGCTGGTTTGAATTTCACTTCTAGAAATATCTTGGACTCCGCCTCAGGTGGAATGTTCATGGAAATCACATTAGGAGAATCCACAAAACTCCTAGACAATATCATGACAAACTACTCTCAGTGGCACACTGAAACGTCACCTACTAGTAAGAAGGTACACGCTATAGAAGAAATCAACTCGTTGAGTGCTAAGATGGATGAGTTAATGAATTTTGTTGCTAGTAGAAGTGCTCCTTTAGATCCTAATGATATGTCCTTGTCTTCCTTGATTGAGAGTAGCAATGCGAACTTGGACGTTAATTTTGTTGGTAGGAATAATTTTGGCAACAACAATGCTTTTAGAGGAAACTATGTTCCTAGGCCTTTTCCTAGTAACCCCTCTAATAACTTTGGAAATTCCTACAACAATACTCATGGAAATTACAATAAACTACCCTCTGATCTAGAGAGTAATATCAAAGAGTTTATCAACTCGCAAAAGATTTTCAATGCGACCACAGAGGAAAAACTACTCAAAATTGATGATTTGGCTAGGAGCGTTAATAGAATGTCTATTGATATTGATTCTTTGAAAGTTAGATGTCCTCCTCCCAAGATTAATATGGATGAAACTTTGAAAGCTATGCGTGTTTCCATGAACGAGAGCAAAGAAAGAACTACCCAAATTCGTGCTAGACATAAATGGCTTAAAAAGGCGTGTTCTCGTGTTAAGAATCATGAAAATCTTAAAGTGCTTGGTGTGACTCCCATTGAATCTTTGTTTTCTTGTGGCAAACCTAATGATGATGGGGCTGGATATGAATCCACTTTGGTTGAAAAACGCCCCAATGATTCGGAGTCTATCTATCTTGATGCTAAAAGCGTTGAAAGTGGAGTAGAAGATATTAAAACTTTGAGTAGTAATGAAACTACTACTTTGGATTTCAAGGAATTCAATTATGATAGTTGATCTTTGATTGAATGCATTTCCTTGATGCAATCCATGCTAAACTATCCAAATGCTTATAGCCAAAACAAGGCCTTTACCGATCATATCGTTGATGCTATGATAAAATCTCTTGAAGAGAAACTTGAGTTGGAAGTTTCTATTCCTAGAAAGCTTCATGATGAGTGGGAACCTACTATCAAAATCAAAATCAAAAACTATGAATGCAATGCTTTGTGTGATTTGGGTGTTAGTGTTTCCGCGATTCCAAAGTCTTTATGTGATGTTCTAGGCTTTAATGAGATTGAGGAGTGTTCTCTTAATTTGCATCTTGCGGATTCTACTGTCAAGAATCCATGGGAAGGATCAATTATGTTCTTATTATTGCAAATAGGAACTATCTACCCGTGGATTTCATTGTGCTTGATATTGATTGCAATCCTACATGCCCTATCATTCTTGGTAGACCTTTCCTAACGACTATTGGTGCTATCATCGATATGAAGGAAGGGAATATTAGATTTCTATTTCCCTTAAAGAAGGGCACGGAGCATTTTCCTAGAAATAAAATAAGATTGCCTTATGAATCCATGATGAGGGCTACTTATGGTTTGAGCACCAAAGACGATGATACATGATTCTATCGCCTTATACCTAGCTAAGGGCGTTAAACAATAGCGCTTGTTGGGAGGCAACCCAATGAATTTATATTTTTCTTTATGTTTTGTTGTGTCCACACCATCATAATTCTGTTGTGATTGTGTTTTTTTTGTGTTTGAGCCAAGAAAAACCTTTACGACTAGTTTTGGTGATGGTTGTTTCATCTTGCTGGAAAAAGACAGAAACTTTTCGCTCACGAAATTAATTTAAATTTTTATTCACAAAGAGATTTTGAGTTGCTTCGTTTTGCTGCTGGTTGATATGACTTTTTCCCAGGTTGTCGTAATTGTCCAGAATTTTTTAGGTACCAAAAGTATATGAAGTATACAGATTGCTACACACTGGTCTGTTTTTGACAGATTATGTTTTTGTTGTGTTGGTTGCTTGTTTTGATGAAACTATGGATAGTATCGGGGGTACTAGCCATGGAAAAGTGAGAATACAGTAATCTAACACCAATATAATTAGAAAACAAGATTGCTACAGTACCACAAGAGGAGGTAGTTTGTTTTCTTGTGCTAATGTTATCACGAGTTTTTGTTTAAGTTTTGTGTTGTGAAGTTTTCAAGTTTTGGGTGATGTTCTCATGGACAAAGGGATAAAGAGTGGAAAGAGCTCAAGCTTGGGGATTCCCAAGGCATCCCAAGCCAAATTCAAGGACACCAAAAAGCTTAAGCTTGGGGATGCCCCGGGAAGGCATCCCGTCTTTCGTCTTCAAACCATCGGTAACATTACTTGGAGCTATATTTTTATTCACCACATGATATGTGTTTTGCTTGGCGCGTCTTGTATCGTAGGAGTCTTTTATTTTTGTTGTGTCACAATCATCCTTGCTGCACACCTTTTTAGAGAGACACACACTCATCGTGAATTTGCTAGAATACTTGTTGTGCTTCACTTATATCTTTTGAGCTAGACCATTTTGCTCTATGTGCTTCACTTAGATCTTTTAGAGCGCGGCGGTGCGTAACTTGGTTGTTGGCTTGTGCTATAAAAGTAGTTACAAAGGTTATAGGTACCCAAAGAGGACACAATAAAACTTCCATCATCATGCGCATTGATTAGAAAGAGAAGTTTGATTCCTCTCAAATAGTTTTGAGACATGGATTTAGTAATATTAAGAGTTATGTTAGTAGGGTGTTGTGAATCTAGAAATGCTTCAGTTGAAATTAGTGATTCCCGTAACATCCACGTATGGTGAACCGCTATGTTAGGAAGTGAGAGCATAATTGATTTATTGATCGTCATCCTTTGTGTTGCGGTCGGGATCGCGCGATGGTTAACACCTACCAACCCTTCCCCTAGGAGTATGCGTTTAGCACTTTGTTTTGATTACTAATAAAAGTTTCGCAATATGTGAGTTCTTCATGACTAATGTGAGTCCATGGTATAGATGCACTTTCAGCTTCCACCATTGCTAACCTCTCTAGTACCGTGCAATTTTCGCCGGTGCACAAACCCAACATATGCCTTCCTCAAAACAGCCACCATACCTACCTACTATGGAATTTTCATAGACATTCCGAGATATATTGCCATGCAACTCCCACCGTTCCGTCTCATGACTTGTGCCGTCACTCTTATATTTCCATTGCATGATCGTAAGATAGCTAGCGAGATGTTTCAACGTCATACGCCAAGCTAGATCGTTGCACATCCCGGTACACTGCCGGAGGCATTTCCTATAGAGTCATCATCATTCTAAGCTTTGAGCTGTGAGTAAATAAAACTGTGATGATCATCATTATTAGAGCATTTTCCCATGTGAGGAAATAAAGAAAAAGGCCAAAGTTTCCCACAAAAAAAGAGAGATATGGAAAGAAGCCAAAGTGCCCAAATAAAAAAAAGAGAGAAAAAGAGAGAAGGGACAATGCTACTATCTCTTTCCACACTTGTGCTTCATAATAGCACCATGTTCTTCATGATTGAGAGCCTCTCAGTTTGTCACCACCATATGCTAGTGGGAATTTGAATTATATAACTTGGCTTGTATATTCCAATGATGGGCTTCCTCAAAATTGCCCTAGGTCTTCGTGAGCAAGCAAGTTGGATGCACACCCACTAGTTCTCCTTTTGAGCTTTCAAATACTTATAGGTCTAGTGCATCCTTTGTATGGCAATCCATACTCATTCACATTGATATCTATTAATGGGCATCTCCATAGTCCTTTGATACGCCGAGTCAATATGACCATCTTCTCCTTTTTGTCTCACAACCTCCACCACACTCTATACCACCATAGTGATATATCCATGGCTCACGCTCATGTATTGCATGAGAGTTGAAAAAGGTTTGAGAAAGTAAGAGTGCGAAAACAATTACTTGGACAATACCGAGGTTGTGCATGATTTAAATTAGTTGTGTGGGGATGATGGAGCATAGCCAGACTATATGATTTTGTAGGGATAACTTTCTTTGGCCTTGTTATTTCAAAAGTTCATGATTACCTTGCTAGTTTGCTTGAAGTATTATTGTTTTCATGTCAATAGAAAACTATTGTCTTGAATCTTACGGATATGAACATTCATGTCACATGAAAGAAGTTACAAAGGACAAATATGTTAGGTAGCATTCCACATCAAAATTTCAGTCCTTATCACTTCCCTACTCGAGGACGAGCAGGAGTTAAGCTTGGGGATCCTTGATACGTCTCTAACGTATCTATAATTTTTTATGGTTCCATGCTATTGTCTTGTCAAATTTTGGATGTTTTGTATGCCTTTTATATCTTTTTTGGGACTAACTTGTTAACTCAGTGCCAAGTGCCAGTTCCTGTTTTTTCCGTGTTTTTGACCCTTTTCAAAGGAGGATTTTAAACGGTGTCCAAACGGAATAAAACTTCCGAAAAGTTTTTTTCGGAATAGAAGATACGCACGGGACGTGAGAACCAAGGCAGAGGCGACGAGGGGATGCCACAAGCCCCCTATGAGAGGCCAGGGGGACGCGCCTAGCAGGCTTGTGGGCCCCCTGTGGCTCGTCTGCCCTACCTCTTCCACGTATAAATTTAGGAAAAATCCAAAACTGAAGTGGAGATCCACGAAAATACTTTTCCGCCGCCGCAAGCTTCTGTCTCCGCAAGATCCCATATGGGGCACGTTCTGGTGCCCTGTCGGAGGGGGGATGTGGATACGGTGGGCTTCTTCATCAACACCATGGCCTCTCTGATGATGCGTGAGTAGTTCATCATAGACCTTCGGGTCCATAGCTAGTAGCTAGATGGCTTCTTCTCTCTCTTGGATCTTCAAAACAAAGTTCTCCATGATCTTCATGGAGATCTATCCGATGTAACATTCTTTTGCGGTGTGTTTGTCGAGATCAATGAATTGTGGATTTATGACCAGATTATCTATGAATCTTATTTGAGTTTCTTCTGATCTCTTATATGCATGATTTCATATCCTTGTAATTATCTTCGAGTTGTTGGTTTTGTTTGGCCAACTTGATCTATGATGCTTGCAATGGGAGAAGTGCTTGGTTTTGGGTTCATACCGTGCGGTGACCTCACCCAGTGACAGAAGGGGTAGCGAGACACGCATCATATTGTTGCCATCAAGGGTAAAAAGATGGGTTTACATCATTGGTTTGAGTTTATCCCTCTACATCATGTCATCTTGTTTAAGGCGTTACTCTGTTCGTCATGAACTCAATACACTAGATGCATGCTGGATAGCGGTCGATGTGTGGAGTAATAGTAGTAGATGCAGAAAGTATCGGTCTACTTGTTTCGGACGTGATGCCTATATGTATGATCATTGCCTTAGATATTGTGATGACTTTGCGCGGTTCTATCAATTGCTCGATAGTAATTTGTTCACCCACCGTAATACTTGCTATTTTGAGAGAAGGCTCTAGTGAACACTATGGCCCCCGGGTCTACGTCACATCATATTTTCAGCCTTACACTTTTACTTCCTTGCACTTTCCGCCTTTAGATCTCACTTTGCAATCAATCTTGAAGGGATTGACAACCCCTTTATAGCGTTGGGTGCAAGCTTGTTTGTGTTTGCGCAGGTACTCTCGACACGTGGCTTGATTCTCCTACTGGATTGATACCTTGGTTCTCAAACTGAGGGAAATACTTACTGCTCCTGTGCTGCATCACCCTTTCCTCTTCAAGGGGAAAACCAACGCAAGCTCAAGAGGCAGCAGTAGTCTTCAAGTAAACAGCTTGTTCAAGCCAACTCCGGGTTAGCCTGCGTCGAGCTTTCGCCGTCTTGCATCTGTAAGTCGCCCATTGTCCAATTGCAATTGGTTCAGGCGTGGAACTCAGCCACGTCGGTCAAGATGGTGGACGGGTCAGCATCAAAGTCAAGAAGATGCTTACGGCGCTTCAGAGTCAGAACTGTGATTTCATAAGAGGGAGGAGTGACACGTTTGTTGTTCTCATCATATGTCCCCTTATACTTGGTTAAGTCAAGGCTGGATGCCAGTTCAGTTGTCGATGCATGATTTGAATGGAACTAACTCGGACTGACGCTGTTTTTAGCAGAATTGCCATGGTGTTGTTTTTGTGCAGAAATAAAAGTTCTCGGAATGTCCTGAAAATTTACGGAGATTTTTTCTGAAATAAAATAAAAATACCTGCGCAAAGATCTACCAGAGGGGGCATGCCAGTGGGACACAAGCCCACGGGCCACGGCTACCCCCCTAGATCGCGTCGTGCAGGCTTGTGGGGCCCACGTGGCACCACCGCCCCCAAACTCAGCTCTATATCTTCCGTTTTGCCTGGAAAAAAATCAGAGAGAAGGTTTCATCGCGTTTTACGATACGGAGGCGCCGCCACATCCTGTTCTTAATCTGGAGGGCAGATATGGAGTCCGTTTCAGGCTCCGGAGAGGGGAAATCGTCGCCATCGTCATCATCAACCTTTCTCCATTGACAATTCCGTGATCCTCTTCATCGTTTGTGAGTAATCTCATCGTAGGCTTGCTGGACGTTGATGAATTGGATGAGATCTATCATGTAATCGAGTTAGTTCTTCACGGGGATTGATCCCTAGTATCCACTATGTTCTAGATTGATGTTGCTACTACTTGGCTATGCTTAATGCTTGTCACTAGGGCCCGAGTGCCATGATTTTAGTTCTGAACCTATTATGTTGTCGCTAATATATGTGTGTTTTAGATCCTATCTTGCAAGTTGTAGTCACCTACTATGTGTTATGACCCGACAACCCCGGAGTGACAATAGCGTTCATGTATTCATCGCGTGTTAATGCGTTGGTCCGGTTCTTTATTAAAAGGAGAACCTTAATATCACGTAGTTTCCATTAGGACCCCGCTGCCACGGGTGGGATGGACAATAGATGTCATGCAAGTTCTTTTCCCTAAGCATGTATGACTACATACGGAATACATGCCTACATTAGATTGATGAACGGGAGCTAGTTACATATATCTCCGTGTTATAGCTGTTACATGAAGAATCACATCCGTCACACTCATCCATCACCGATCCACGGCCTACGAGTCTTTTACTACTGGTCCTCGCTACGTTACTTTGCCTAGGCTTGTCCCTTGCTATAAAGGGATTGGGCCACTTTGCTACTGTTGTTACTTGTTACTTTGCTACTACTGCTACTGCTGTTCTTTGCCACTCCGCTGTTACTTGTTGCAAGATTTTGTTGGAGCCGTAGCCGGGGAAGCATTCTTCTCAAGAATAATCCCCCGTCAATGTGCTGGCGCCATTGATACAACAGTTAGGAATAGTCTGCCGTCAACAGATCGTTTCTGGCACCATTGCTATCATACTACCTTCCTACTGATACTTTGCTTGTAGACACTAATCTTTCAGGTGTGGTTGAATCTGACACATTCAGCTGCTAATACTTGAGAATATTCTTTCGCTTCCCGTCTTGGCGAATCAACAAATTTGAGTTGAATACTCTACCCTCGAAAACTGCTGCGATCCCATACGCTTGTGGGACATTAAGGCTTTTTCTGGCGCCGTTGTCGGGGATTGTCAGGGATACAGGTTGAAGTACTCTTGCGGTTTACACTCAAGACCCGGCTCATCTTCAAGAAGATGACCCGGCCCTTGGGGGCTACAGGTTGAAGATCTTTACAAAGCTCGTCACAAAACTTCGACTCATCAAAGATGACTCGCCTTTTGGAGGGCTAATGGGAATACATGTGAAGGAGGATAACATGTATCATACCTCATGTTTTCTCTTCATCATATTAACCAGGCTTTTTTCCATTTCGTGACTCGTCTCCAGGCGACTGAAATAGCCAGAATGTAGTTCATCAAACTCTAGCTTCTAAATATTGGGAAGCTTCAACTTGGTCATGCCCTTCTCTAGGAGGATTGGGGCATCCTTGGGCGAATGCTTGGTCAACACTGCGGATGCAGGTTTAGAATAGCCTGTTCCAATAATGAAGACTGGATCTGGACCACGTGTCACGTCTTCAGCCGCCTTTCGAGGGCTTGGCGGATTGAGATTCTCAGCTGCTTCCTTCTGTGGGCTCGGTAGCTCATCTTGAATATCAGTGAAATCGTCACGAGCTTCGGCGTGAGTCTCAGTCGGCTCATCTTGAGTTTTTGGGATGGGAGTCCTTATTCCCATCATCTCAACCGCCTTGGGAATGGATGATGACTCGCCGGTTCTTCTCTTTTTGGCTTGAGCCCTACAAAGGGTGGTAATTATGTTAAAATGGAAATATGGGCATCCAAAGAACAAGTTGGCAAGAAGACTTACCCCTGAAAGAGGATTAAAGGGGGAAGAGATGAAGTACGTGAGTCACCAGATGAAGGAGGTGAAACATGTTGGACATAAGATTCAGAAGATTGTGTAAGTCATGAGAATCGGCCGCACAGGAAAGAAGGACATTTAGTATAACACATACCTCGCTATGTCGCTTGTGATTGGCCGTTTTCTCGGGCAACCCAGACAAGAGATCACCATAATGACTTTCAATGTGACGTTTTGGTGTGAAACTCGCCTTCTTCAAAAGGAAATTGGGATCTAGATGAGCATCTGGGTGAGACAGGGGAACTTTCCTACAAACTTGCCTTGCCGGCCTAGGAGGGGAAGAATTTGAGTCGGAAGAAATGGAAATTACATTGATGTCTTCATCTTGGCTCTCCATGTCATCATCCTATAAATGGAAACGACAACGCTTGATTACGAGCTATGTTAGAATAAGAAGGTAAAAAGCATTTACCTCTGAGTGCTCCTCTGCGGCCCAAGACTCGCCCACAACGGATGACTCTATTGTGGCGGCTTTGCCCTTGGTTTTCTTCTTTGGGGCAGATTTCGACGTTGTCTTCTTGATGGTGGTTTTCGATCTTCGCTCCAAAAAGGCGAGTTCTTCTGATTAACATAATTGGAACTCGGGTGAGAAACAAGCTCAAAGTTATAAAAAAACAAGACAGGCGAGTTAAGTTATTTCACCTCTGCAGCCGGGTTAGAGAGGCAGAACGGTTTAGAACCAATCTTGGAGCAGTTCTCAAGTGGTTTGCCACACAGTTTCTTCACAATATTGACAATATCTTCCTCGTCAAGCCTGACGTGGTAGAAGCATTCTGGATGGTTTAATTCGCCATCTTATTCGCACATTAAGCCGCCCTGGTGGCTCAAAGGCATTATCCGCCATTCTACCCAGCAACGAATCAAGTCGACGCCAGTAAGGCCGTTGGCGGTCAAGGCCCTGAGCTTTGCAAAGATAGGGGCAAGTGAAGCTTCTTCCTCAGGAGTCCGCTTCTCGGGAAGCTTAAAATCCATAGGCAGACGTTCCCGCCTAAAACCTGGTATGGGTTTCTTAGTGGTTGGAGAAGTATCGCGGCAATAAAACCAAGTCTTCCCCCAACCTTTGGGGTGACTAGGTAGAGTAGCAGTTGGGAACCCGCATTCTCGTCATCTCTAAATATTGACTCCACCAAGTTCAAGGCAGGAGCCGTCGGCGAACTCAGTTTGGGGGTTCAAGTACAAGAATTTCCTGAATAAGAGGATGGTAGGCTCTATTTGCAAGTAAGCTTCACAGAATACTTGGAATTGACAAAGGTTGGTGATGGAGTTTGGGCCTAAGTCTTGGGGATGGAGGTTAATAAAGTGCAGGGCGTCTCTGAAGAATTTTGAGTCGGGCGGTGTGAAGCCCCGCTCAATACGATCAGTAAAGACCACCACCTCCCCATCGGCGGGTTGTGGACGTCGCTCTCCCAAGGCAGCTCGCCAACCGATAGTTTCCTGCGGAACTAGAGTTCCCACCTTTACAAAATACTCAAGGACGGTGTCGCTGACCTGTGATGGCAACCAGTTGCTCCTGGAGATGGTACCCTGCTACTTCTCGAACAACAGCGCCAAAAATTGACACGTTGACGGAGACTTTCTTGCGTTGGTTTTTCCCTTGAAGAGGAAAGGGTGATGCAGCAAAGGAGCAGTAAGTATTTCCCTCAGTTTGAGAACCAAGGTATCGATCCATTAGGAGGGTCTTGTCAAGTCCAGAGTACCTGCGCAAACACAAACGAGCTTGCACCCAACGCTTCAAAGGGGTTGTCAATCCCTTCAAGATTGTTTGCAAAGTGAGATCTGAAGGCGGAAAGTGCAACAAAAGTAAAAAGTGTAAGGCTGAAAATATGGTGTGGAGTAGACCCGGGGGCCATAGTGTTCACTAGAGGCTTCTCTCAAAATAGCAAATATCACGGTGGGTGAACAAATTACTGTCGAGCAATTGATAGAACCGCCCAAAGTCATGATGATCTCTAAGGCAATGATCATACATATAGGTATCACGTCCGAGACAAGTAGACCGATACTTTCTGCATCTACTACTATTACTCCACACATCGACCACTATCCAGCATGCATCTAGTGTATCGAGTTCATGACGAACAGAGTAACACCTTATGCAACATGACATGATGTAGAGGGATAATATTAAACCAATGATGAAAATCCCATCTTTTTACCCTTGATGGCAACAACATGATGCGTGCCTCGCTACCCCTTCTGTCACTGGGTGAGGTCACCGCACGGTATGAACCCAAAACCAAGCACATCTCCCACTGAAAGAATCATAGATCTAGTTGGCCAAACAAAACCCACAACTCGAAGATAATTACAAGGATATGAAATCATGCATAATAGAGATCAGAAGAAACTCAAATAAGATTCATAGATAATCTGATCATAAATCCACAATTCATCGGATCTCGACAAACACACCGCAAAAGAAGATTACATCGGATAGATCTCCATGAAGATCATGGAGAACTTTGTATTGAAGATCCAAGAGAGAGAAGAAGCCATCTAGTTACTAGCTATGGACTCGTAGGTCTATGGTGAACTACGCACGTATCATCGGAGAGGTCATGGTGTTGATGAAGAAACCCTCCGTATGCGAATCCCCCTCCGGCAGGGCACCAGAACGTGCCCCAGATGGGATCTTGCGGAGACAGAAGCTTGCGGTGGCGGAAAAGTAGTTTCGATGATCTCTTGATTTTTTGTGGAATTTTTGGGGATATATAGGCGCAAAACCTAGGGCAAAGAGGCCTCAGGGAGCCCACAAGCCAGGGGGCCGCGGCCTCCCCCCTGGTCGCGCCATGAGGGCTTGTGGGGTCCCTGGTGGGCCCCTGCCCTGATTCTCCGGCTCTCCGATCTTTTCTGTTCCGGAAAAAAACTTTTTGGCAGTTTCCTTCCGTTTGGACTCCGTTCAAAATCCACCTCTGAAAGGGGTCAAAAACATGGAAAAAAACAGGAACTGGCACTTGGCACTGAGTTAATAAGTTAGTCCCAAAAAATATATAAAAGGCATGCAAAACATCCAAAGTTTGACAAGATAATAGCATGAAACCATCAAAAATTATAGATACATTGGAGACGTATCAAGCATCCCCAAACTTAACTCCTGCTCATCCTCGAGTAGGGAAGTGATAAAGAATGAATTTTTGATGTGGAATGCTACCTAGCATAGTTGTCCTTTGCAACTTCTTTCACGTGACATCAATGTTCAGATCCGTAAGATTCGAAACAATAGTTTGCTATTGACATGAGAACAATAATACTTCAAGCAAACTAGCAAGGTAATCATGAACTTTCAAAATAACAAGGCCAAGGAAAGTTATCCCTACAAAATCATATAGTCTGGCTATGCTCCATCATCCTCACACAAGTAATGTAAATCATCCACAACCCCGGTATTGGCCAAGTAATTGTTTTTGCACTCTTACTTTCTCAAACTTTTTATAACTCTCACGCAATACATGAGCGTGAGTCATGGATATAACACTATAAGTGGAATAGAGTGTGGTGGTGGTTGTGAGACAAAAAAGGAGGAGATGGTCACATTGCCTCGGCGTATCAAAGGGCTCTAGAGATGCCCATTAATAGATATCAATGTGAATGAGTAGGGATTGCCATACAAGAGATGCACTAGAGCTATAAGTACGTGAAAGCTCAAAAGGAGAACTAGTGGGTGTGCATCCAACTTGCTTGCTCATGAAGACCTAGGGAAATTTTTAGGAAGCCCATCATTGGAATATACAAGCCAAGTTATATAATGAAGATTCCCACTAGCATATGGTAGTGACAAAGCAAGAAGCTCTCAATCATGAAGAACATGGTGCTATTATGAAGCACAAGTGCGGAAAAGGATAGTAGCATTGTCCCTTCTCTCTTTTTCTCTCTTTTTTTTATTTGGGCTCTTGGGCCTCATTTTTTCTCTTTTTTATTTTTGGGCTCTTTGGCCTCTCTTTCTTTCCTTGCATGGGACAATGCTCTAATAATGATGATCATAACACTTTTAATTACTGAGAGCTCATAATGATGATGACTCTATAGGAAATGCCTCCGGTAGTGTACCGGGATGTGCAACGATCTAGCATGGCGTATGACGTTGAAACATCTCGCTAGCTATCTTACGATCATGCAATGGAAATATGAGAGTGACGACACAAGTCATGAGACGGAACGGTGGGAGTTGCATGGCAATATATCTCGGAATGGCTATGAAAATGCCATAGTGGGTAGGTATGGTGGCTGTTTTGAGGAAGGCATATGGTGGGTTTGTGCACCGGCGAGAATTGCGCGGCACTAGAGAGGCTAGCAATGGTGGAAGTTGAAAGTGCATCTATACCATGGACTCACATTAGTCATGAAGAAATCACATACATGTTGCGAAAGTTTTTATTAGTAATCGAAACAAAGTGCTAAACGCATACTCCTAGAGGAAGGGTTGGTAGGTGTTAACTATCGCGCGATCCCGACCTCAACACAAAGGATGACAATCAATAGATCAATTATGCTCCGACTTCCTAACATAGCGGTTCACCATACGTGCATGCTACGGGAATCACTAACTTCAACACAAGTATTTCTAGATTCACAACACCCTACTAACATAGCTCTTAATATTATCGAATCCACGTCTCAAAACTAATTGAGAGGAATCAAGACTTCTCTTTCTACTCAATGCACACGAAGATGGAGGTTTTTGCATCCTCTTTGGGTACCTATCACCTTTGGGACTACTTTCATAGCATAAGCCAACTACCAAGTCACGCACCGCCGTGCTCTAACAGATATAAGTGAAGCACATAGAGCAAAAGTATGTCGCTCAAAAGATATAAGTGAAGCACTATGAGCATTCTAGCAAAATCACGATGAGTGCATGTCTCTATCTCTCTCAAAAAGGTGTGCAGCAAGGATGATTGTGACACAACAACAAAAAAAGACTCCTAAGATACAAGACGCTCCAAGCAAAACACATATCATGTGGTGAATAAAAATATAGCTCCAAGTAATGTTACAGATGGATTGAAGACGAAAGAGGGGATGCCTTCCCGGGGCATCCCCAAGCTTAGGCTTTTTGGTGTCCTTGAATTTGGCTTGGGATGCCTTGGGCATCCCCAAGCTTGAGCTCTTTCCACTCCTTATCTCTTTGTCTATGAGAACATCACCCAAAACTTGAAAACTTCACAACACAAAACTTAAACAGAAACTCGTGATAACATTAATACAAGAAAACAAACTACCACTTCTTTTGGTACTGTAACAAACTTGAATTCTATCTATATTGGTGTTGGGCTAATGTATCCTCACTTTTCCATGGCTAGTACCCCCCGATACTAACCATTGTTTCATCAAAACAAGCAACCAACTCAACAAAAACAAAATCTGTCAAAAACAGACCAGTCTGTAGCAATCTGTATACTTCGTATACTTCTGGTACCTCAAAAACTTTGAACACTTACGACTGCCTGGGCAAAAGGAATATCAACCAGAAGCAAAAAGAATCAACTCAAAAGCTCTTTCTGAATAAAAATTAAAAATCATCTCGTGAGCAAAAAGTTTCTGTCTTTTTCCAGCAGGATCAAACAACCATTACCAAGACTAGTCATAAAGGTTTTGCTTGGCTCAAACACAAAAAGAAACACAAAAAACACAATCACAACAGAATTATAATGGTGTGTACGCAACAAAACAGAAAGAAAAAGATAAATTCATTGGGTTGCCTCCCAACAAGCGCTATTGTTTAACGCCCTTAGCTAGGCATAAAAGTGATAGAATCACGCATCATCGTCTTTGGTGCTCAAATCATAAGTGGCGTGATCACTTATCATCTTAAGGTTTTCATCTTTCTTGCTAGATGATTCACCACTATTTTTGGGAACAAAAACATATTTGGTGACCTTATTGTGGGCAAAGTTTGGAGTATTCTGCAGAGCGGCAAAAGCGGAACCCAAGTTGGTTATAACATCCTCTAGTTTGCCAATCCTAGCGGAATCATGACCTAGTTTTTCGTTAACTGTGGGTTCCTTCTCCTTTAAATTTTTCAAAACCATTCCCACCTTGGATCCGTACTGAGTGATTTGATTGTGAATCTTTTTATCCAAATTCTCAATGAGTTCTATCGTAGCAACTTTATTTTCAATGACGTCCAGCCTACGCATCACATGTTCCAGAGTTAAGGTAGTTCCATTAACCATGAGTGGGGGTGAGCCTACCAAATTTATTACAGCTCCGTAAGAATCAAAGGTATGGCTACCAAGAAATTTCCACCTACGATGGTGTCAAGAATATACCTATTCCAAGGAGAAACACCAACATAAAAACTGCGAAGCAGGACGGTAGTGGATTGCTTATGAGTAGATCTACTCTGAGCATTGCAAATCCTGTACTAAGCGTCCTTTAAGTTTTCTTCCTCAATTTGTTTGAAATTGAGAACTTCGCTCTCGGGAGTATCGTTTGAAGTGGTGGATCTAGCCTTGAGGACAGGTAGATTATCCCACACAGACGAACAGAAAACAAGCGAGAGAAAAGGGCGAACAAAAAGGCAAACGATAAAGGCAAACGAAAAAGGCAAATTGGTGAAGTGGGGGAGAGGAAAACAAGAGGCAACTGGCAAACAAAGTAAATGCAAGAGATGAGTTTGTGACACCTACTTAGATGAGTTCTTGACTTGATCTTCCTCCCCAGCAACGGCGCCAGAAATTCTTCTTGCTACTTCTCAAACAACAGTGCCAGAAATTGACAAGTTAACGGAGACTTGCTTGCATTGGTTTTTCCCTTGAAGAGGAAAGGGTGATGCAGCAAAGGAGTAGTAAGTATTTCCCTCAGTTTGAGAACTAAGGTATCGATCTAGTAGGAGGGTCTCGTCAAGTCCAGAGTACCTGCGCAAACACAAACGAGCTTGCACCCAACGCTTCAAAGGGGTTGTCAATCCCTTCAAGATTGTTTGCAAAGTGAGATCTGAAGGCGGAAAGTGCAACAAAGTAAAAAGTGTAAGGCTGAAAATATGGTGTGGAGTAGACCCGGGGGCCATAGTGTTCACTACAAGCTTCTCTCAAAATAGCAAATATCACGGTGGGTGAACAAATTACTGTCGAGCAATTGATAGAACCGTGCAAAGTCATGACGATATCTAAGGCAATGATCATACATATAGGCATCATGTCCGAGACAAGTAGACCGATACTTTCTGCATCTACTACTATTACTCCACACATCGACCGCTATCCAGCATGCATCTAGTGTATTGAGTTCATGACGAATAGAGTAACGCCTTAAGCAAGATGACATGATGTAGAGGGATAATCTCAAACCAATGATGAAACCCCATCTTTTTACCCTTGATGGCAACAACACGATGCGTGCCTTGTTACCCCTTCTGTCACTGGGTGAGGTCACCGCACGGTATGAACCCAAAACCAAGCACTTCTCCCATTGCAAGAATCATAGATCTAGTTGGCCAAACAAAACCCACAACTCGAAGAGAATTACAAGGATATGAAATCATGCATAAGAGAGATCGGAAGAAACTCAAATAAGATTCATAGATAATCTGATCATAAATCCACAATTCATCGGATCTCGACAAACACACCACAAAAGAATATTACATCAGATAGATCTCCATGAAGATCATGGAGAACTTTGTATTGAAGATCCAAGAGAGAGAAGAAGCCATCTAGTTACTAGCTATGGACCTTTAGGTCTATGGTGAACTACTCACGCATCATCGGAGAGGTCATGGTGTTGATGAAGAAGCCCTCCGTATCCGAATCCCCCCTTCGGCAGGGCACCAGAACGTGCCCCAGATGGGATCTTGCGGAGACAGAAGCTTGCGGCTGCGGAAAAGTACTTTCGATGATCTCCTGATTTATTGTGGAATTTTTGGGGATATATAGGCGCAAAACCTAGGGCAAAGGGGCCTCAGGGAGCCCACAAGCCAGGGGGCCGCGACCTCCCCCCTGGCCGGGCCATGAGGGCTTGTGGGGTCCCTGGTGGTCCCCTACCCTGATTCTCTGGCTCTCCGATCTTTTTCTGTTTTGGAAAAAATCTTTTTGGCAGTTTCCTTCCGTTTGGACTCTGTTCAAAATCCTCCTCTGAATGGGGTCAAAAACATGGAAAAATTAGGAACTGGCACTTCGCACTGAGTTAATAAGTTAGTCCCAAAAAAATATAAAAGGCATGCAAAACATCCAAAGTTTGACAAGATAATAGCATGAAACCATCAAAAATTATAGATACGTAGGAGACGTATCATACCCATGGCCGCAAAACTCAAGAGACGGGATAGAAATCTGCATAAAGGTGGTTGGAGGGTCGTAAGGGTTTACAGAAGTATTAACTCTCCAACAAGTGGTGGGGGAGACATCTAAACAGAAATTGTGGCTCGCCGCAACCTAAGCGCGGGTTACGTTCTAAATTTCCCTTAGAAAGTTTTTTGGGCTGGAGATAAACATATTTTCAATATGGGGCCAGAAATTACGGATCTACGGGTGGCTCTAAAGCAAGGAATAATTTGCAATTTCGAGAACACTGAAGATACTGGAATACAGTAAAATCTGCAAGGTGATATTATGAAGGAAGCAAGATGAGCAATAGATCCGCCATGAGTTATTCGTAAATCTACTGCGGCCCTTTACTAAAATACAAGGATTCAAGCAGCACCAATGAGATTAATGGCACGGCGGACGAGCGCTTAAAGAACTCCGACGTCGTCCTAAGAACGGGGGGATTTGCGAGCGAGATCTAGGCGAACTTACCTGGGAGGTGCGGACGGCGACATAGGTAGCCCGCTGAAGATGTGCGCCGAGTATCTCGCCCGACCGATCCGAGAAGCAGCAAATCTGAAGTGGGAGATCTGTGATGGTAGAGAGTTCATAGCACGAGCTCGAGGAAGAAGAAGAAGTGGAACAACAGATCAATTGATGTATGTCTTCTATGTGAGTCACCATGGTCACGAGTAAAGATTTATTGTCATGAACAAATTCAAGTCAATATGGGGCCTAATGTTGGGGATATTACCCACTGTATGACCCGCCCTATTGGGCCGGGTCAGTTTCATGGTGGCTCAACGCTCGTGATTCAAGATGGGCTTAGACCCAGAAGACAGAAGGCGTGAGGTGATCTTCATCAGAGAGCCGACTCATCCCAAAAGCCCATATGCCGACTGATACGTCTCCAACGTATCTATAATTTTTTATGGTTCCATGCTATTATCTTGTCAACTTTGGATGTTTTGTATGCATGAATATGCTATTTTATATCTTTTTTGGGACTAACCTATTAACTCAGTGTCAAGTGCCAGTTTCTGTTTTTTCCGTGTTTTTGACCTTTTTCAGAGGAGAATATTAAACGGAGTCCAAACGGAATAAAACATGCGGAATGATTTTTTCCATAACAGAAGATACGCAGGAGACTTGAGAACCAAGGCAGGGGACTGATACGTCTCAAACGTATATATAACTTTTGATGGTTTCACGCTGTTATCTTGCCTTCTTTGTATGTTTTATGTACCTTTTTATATCTTTTTGGGACTAACTTATTAATTTAGTGCCAAGTGTCAGTTCCTGCTTTTTTCCGTGTTTTTGACTCTTTTCAGATCTGATTTTGGAATGGAGTCCAAACGGAAGAAAAACCCCGAAATGATTTTTTTCCCGAACGGAAGAAGTCCAGGGGCTTTTGGGGCAAGCCAGGTGGGCTCCAGGGAGCCCACAAGCCCCCACTCCACTACCAGGGGGGGCAGCGGTGGGCTGGCTTGTGGCCTCTCTGCCCGCCCCCTGACCTAGGTCTTTGGCCTATAAATTCCCAAATATTCCGCAAAAAATCAGGGGAGGCTCGAAAATACTTTTCCGCCGCCGCAAGCTTCCGTTTCCGTGAGATTTCATCTGGAGACCCTTCCTGGCACCCTGCCGGAGGGGACTTTGGAGTTGGAGGGCTTCTTCATCATCATCATCGCCCCTCCAATGACTCGTGAGTAGTTCACTTCAGACCTACGGGTTCATAGTTAGTAGCTAGATGGCTTCTTCTCTCTCTTGGATCTTCAATACAAAGTTCTCCATGATCTTCATGGAGATCTATCCGATGTAATCTTATTTGGCGGTGTGTTTGTCGAGATCCGATGAATTGTGAACTTGTGATCGGATTATCTATGATATATATTTGAGTCTTTGCTAATTTCTTATATGCATGATTTGATATCCTTGTAAGTCTCTCCGAGTCTTGGGTTTTGTTTGGCCAACTAGATCTATGATTCTTGCAATGGGAGAAGTGCTTGGTTTTGGGTTCTGCCATGTGGTGACCTTTCCAAGTGACAGTAGGGGCAGCAAGGCACACATCAATCAGTTGCCATCAAGGGTAAAAAGATGGGGGTTTTATCATTGGTTTGAGATTATCCCTCTACATCATGTCATCTTGCTTAAGGCGTTACTCTGTTCTTATGGACTTAATACACTAGATGCATGTTGGATAGAGGTCGACGTGTGGAGTAATAGTAGTAGATGCAGAAAGTATCGGTCTACTTGTTTCGGATGTGATGCCTATAGAAATAATCAGTGCATAGATATCGTCACGACGCTGCACAGTTCTATCAATTGCTCGACAGTAATTTGTTGACCCATCGTCTACTTGTTTTCATGAGAGAAGCCACTAGTAAATACTACGGCCCCCGGGTCTATTCACATCGATCGTTTACAACTCCGCTTTTACTTTGCTTTGTTACTTTGTTGCTTTCAGTTCTCACTTGGCAAACAATCTATAAGGGATTGACAATCCCTTCATAGCGTTGGGTGCAAGCTTTTGTGTTTGTGCAGGATCTTGAGATGCTCCTCCGTCGGATTGATACCTTGGTTCTCAAACTGAGGGAAATACTTACCTCCGATGTGCTACATCATCCTCTCCACTTCGAGGAAACACCAACGTAGATGGATTCCTGGTGTCGTCAACGTGCCCATCTCTGGCGCCACTGGAAGGTCTTTTGTGCAGCAGCATAACGGACATCAGAAGCATTCCTGCGCCATTGTCGGGGATCCTTTTTGAAACATCAGGGACCTCAGGGGAGGTCACAAGCCCCCTAGCCCTGGCCTGGGAGGTGAGCCTAGCAGGCTTGTGGGCCCCCCGTGGCTCCTCTGCCCTACCTCTTCCGCCTATAAATTCTCTAAAAATCCAAAACCACCAGAGAGAGCCACGAAAATACTTTTCCGTCGTCGCAAGCTTCTGTCTCCACAAGATCACTTCTTGGGACCGTTCTGGTGCCTTGCCGGAGGGGGATTCAGACACGAAGGGCTTCTTCATCAACACCATTGCCTCTCCGATGATGCGTGAGTAGTTCACCACAGACCTTCGGGTCCATAGCTAGTAGCTAGATGGCTTCTTCTCTCTCTTGGGTCTTCAATACAAAGTTCTCCATGATCTTCATGCATATCTATCTGATGTAACTTTCTTTTGCGGTGTGTTTGTCGAGATCCGGTGAATTGTGGATTTATGATCAGATTATCTATGAATATTATTTGAGCCTCCTCTGATCTCTTATATGCATGATTTCGTATCCTTGTAATTCTCTTCGAGTTGTGGGTTTCGTTTGGCCAACTTGATCTATAATTCTTCCAATGGGAGAAGTGCTTGGTTTTGGCTTCATACCGTGTGGTCTCCTCACCTAGTGACAGAAGGGGTAGCGAGGCACGCATCGTGTTATTGCCATCTAGGGTAAAAAGATGGGGGTTATATCATATTGCATGAATTTATCCCTCTACATCATGTCATCTTTCTTAAAGCATTACTCTGTTTGTTATGAACTCAATACACTAGATGCATGCTGGATAGCGGTCGATGTGTGGACTAATCGTAGTAGATGCAGACAGTATCGGTCTACTTGTCTCGGACGTTATGCCTATATGTATGATCATTGCTTTATATATCATCATGACTTTGCGCGATTCTATCAATTGCTCGACAGTAATTCGTTCACCCACTGTAATACTTGCGATCATGAGAGAAGCCTCTAGTGAACACTATGGACCCCGGGTCTACTTCACATCATATGTTCAGATCTGCACTTTTACTTTGTTGCACTTTCCACCTTCTGTTCTCACCTTGCAAATAACCGTGAAGGGATTGACAATCCCTTTATAGCGTTGGGTGCAAGTTTGTTTATTTTTGCGCAGGTACATTGGTGCCTCATCTTGACACTCCAACTGGATCGATACCTTGGTTCTCAAACTGAGGGAAATACTTATCACTATTGTGTTGCATCACCCTTTCCTCTTCAAGGGAAAAACCAACACAAGCTCAAGAGGTAGCAGCGACTCAAGGCTCAAGAAGAGGAAGACTCGCCGGGAAGTTTCCTTACTTGAGGGACACGGCGGTTTAGAGATATGTCAGGTCACGGTTTATGATATGGCCTGGACTCTTGTAAACCTAGGGCCTCGACCTGTATATAAAGGTGAGTCTCTAGGGTAGAAAGATTAAGTTACAATCCGTCGAGAGCTAGGTCAGGCGAGTTACGCACCCTTGTAATCGATTCCACCATCAATATACACAAAGAAGGACATAGGCTTTTACCTCCATCGGAGGGGCCCAACCTGGGTAAACCCGAGTCTTGCTCCCGCTTAACCCGTTTGAGTCGCCACCAAGGTGCGATGGCTCCATCTCTAAGTCCTTTCATGAGGACATCTGCCGTGACCAAACCACGACATTAACAAACCTCATGGTATCATATGATTCCACTAAAGTAGAAAGCTCATGGTAGATCAACATCATGCCCTATCAAGATCATGAGAGAGAGAGAAGGGCTCGTTAGTTTGTTGTCAGATTCTGAGAAGAAACTTAAAGTGGTTTCCATCATGGATAGAGGGTTTGGGTAGAACTAAGCTTGCCAAACAAGTGTATGATGATACGACGAGCAATTTAAGTATAAAGGATTAGTCTCACCATCCCATAGACTAGGTGTGAAAAGTCTTCTCACTGGCTGACAATTCAAGATTGGGATGGATGATCCTTCCCATGCTCAAGTTGCAATACATCATTTGCCGACTTAGAGCACACCTCAGGGGTATAAAACTGTTTTTACTCTTGAAATATGTTGCGGGGATTGAGGGGGGGTAGTGCCCCCCTTAGAACTACATCTAGCTTTGGGGCTGGTTGTTGACCTTCAATCCTAGGTTAGCTTTGGCATCGAGTTTCTTGGCTTCTGTGATGACCGGGGCGATGAACCCCCTCCTGGGAAGCTCACCAAACTACTCATCAAGGAGTACAAGAGATACACAGGGTGAGGAAGAAGGCCTCCTTACTCAAAGATGAGCTCAGCACCATCAAAACTCTCCTTGGTAGGATGGAGCTAATATATATGGTTGTTCCCTCATAAAAAACTGGATGGACCATGTTAGGGAGATGTTGGAATGGAGAACTACATTGATAACTTGGTGGGTGACATTGAGGCAGGTGCTCCTGCGAGGGCAAGCTTTGTAAAGAATCTCGATCGACGTCTCAGGAGTTTGGGGATACAACATCAGATTGCCAACCGGGTCAAGGAGCTCAAAGTTCTCGTGGTGGATGCAAATGCTTGATATGAGAGATACAAGATTTATGAGTGCATTGATTTGAGTCTTAGCACTATGTTTGCACTCCCAGGAGTCGATGATCTACAAGGAGGCAGTGGACCTTGTTGGTGTTGATGGCCCAAGAGAAGAGCTTGCCAGTTTGTTTGAGAGAATCTCCCAAGACACTCAAAGTGGTTTCTATAATGGTTGGAGGCTTGTGTAATAATACGCTTGCCAAACAAGTGTATGATGAGATTGCGAGCAATTTATCTGTAAGGCATTTGTCTAAGTCACCCAAAGACCGGATGTGAAAATTCTTCTAACTTGCTTACAATTAAATCTTGGGATGGATGATTATTTCCATGCTCATGAGCTGCAAGACATTATTTACCGTCTTACAGAACACTCCAATCACTTGAAAATGTATTGCTTCCCTACATACGCTAAGACATGGGGGGCGCTCCCTCAGAACATGTATATATGCCGCTTGTTTTTACCCTTCATACTTGGTTTCCTTCGGCTTCGAGTTTCTTGGCTTGGTTGCATTACCGTCCATCTCCTCCATTTGGCTTTGAAGTGATACGTGAAGGGAAATAATCCTCATTAGGATGGGAGTGACTATAGTGAATCATGTCTACTATGCAAGTTTTTTTCTTGTAGACACTTTGGCCCTCCAAACGCAGAGTTTTGTAGGACAGTAGAAAATTTCCATCGAGTGGATGACCTAAGGTTAATCAATCCGTGAGAGGTGTATGATGAAGATGGCCTCTCTCAAAAAGGCATACAATCAAATACAAAAAATCTATTGTGTCCCCATCACGCCCAATACAATGGAAAATTGTATAGGTGCACTCGTTCGGCGAGGAGATAGTGATACAGATATAGTATGGATAGTAGATATAGATTTTTTGAATCTAAAAAAACAAGGCAGCAATTTATAAAATTGATCCCAAACGGTATTGTCATGCTTGGAAACAAGGCCTAGGGTTCATACTTTCACTAGTGAGATCTCTCAACATCATAAACAAAGTTAAATCATATAGCAGTCGCTCGACGTGCGACAAAGAATCAATCCAAAATTCTTACCAATAGCAGAGAACATAAGTTATCTTTTCAATCAATCTATTTAGCCATCACTAAGTGTTACAAAGAGCCCTATAGATCAAACTACAGCAACACCATATGACATGCACTAATCAACTCTAATCTCACCCAAATTCTTCAATGTCACCACAAGTATCCGTGAGTTAATTATTTTATATGTATCAAACCATTTCAGATTCATAATATTCAATACAATACAAATATCTTCAATATTACCGCAATGTTTATATTGGAGAAAGTAGGATGAAAACGTGTATCAACGTACATACCTAGATTACCCGAATGTCATGCACCACGGGAATCTATAAGTTGATTACGAAAACATATATATATATATATATATATATATATATATATATATATATCAAGTGACTCAATAGAATACCAAAATTGTAACGACCGGTATCCAGATGCAAGACATACATCAATTGATCTGAAATCCATAATATTCAATCCAATAATAATCAAACATCAAAGCGTGAGATTAAATTCATCACAACAAAGGATCCACTACATTAACAAAGATCATGGTATCGTATGATTCCACTAAAGTACACAGCTCATGGTTGATCAAGATCATGGCCTATCAAGATCACGAGAGAGAGAAATTGAGAGAGAGAGAGATAGAAGATCGCGTTAGTTTCTTCACAGATTCTAAGAAGAAACTTGATGTGGTTTCCATCATGGCTAGAAAGTTTGCGTAAAAACTACGCTTGCCAAACAATTGTATGATGATACTATGAGAAATTTAACTGTAAGGGATTTGTCTCACCATATAATAGACCAGACGTGAAAAGTCTTCTCACTAGCTTACAATTGAATATTGGGATGGATGATTCTTCCCATTCTCAGGTTGAAAGACATCTTTTGCCACCTTAGAGAACACCTCAAGGGTATAAACTATTTTTAATCTCAAAATATGATGCGAAGCTTGAGGGTGGGGGCAGTGCCCCCCTTAGAACTACATCTAGGTCTCCTATTGGTTGTTCACCTTTACTCCTAGGTTAGATTTGGCATCGAGTTTCTTGGCTTGCTGTGGGTGATGAACCCCCTATTGGGCAAGCTCAGCAAGCTACTCATCAAGGAGTACAAGAGCCACATGTGGTGAGGAAGAAGGCCTCCTTACTTAAAGATGAGCTCGGCACCATGAAAACTCTCCTTGGTAGGATGAAGCTAATATATAAGGTTTTACCCTCATAAAAATATGGATGGACCATGTTAGGGAGATGTCGGTATGGAGAACTGCATCGATAACTTTATGAGTGATATTGAAGCAGGTGTCCCTGCGACGGCAAGCTTTGTAAAGAATGTGGCTCGACGTCTCAGGAGTTGCGGATACACCATCAGATTCCCAACCGAACAAGGAGGTCAAAGTTCTCATGGTTAAGGCAAATGATCGACGTGAGAGATACAAGATTTATGAGTGCAACAATTTGAGTCTTGGCACTATGGTTGGTTTCCAGCGAGTAAATGATCTACAAGAAAGCAGTGGGCCTTGTTGGTATTGATGGTCGAAGGGAAAAGCTTGTCTGTTTTTTTGACGGAATCTCCGAAGAAACTAAAAGTGGTTTCTATCATGGTTGGAGGCTTGTGTAATACTACGCTTTCCAAACAAGTATATGATGATATTGAGAGCAATCTAAATGTAAGGGATTTGTCTAAGTATCCCAAAGTCCAGATGTGAAAAGTCTTCTCACTTGCTTACAAAATAAATCTTGGTATGGATGATCCTTCCCATGCTCATGACCTGCAAGACAGCATTTACCGGCCTAGAGAACACCCCAATCACTTAACAATGTATTGCTTCCCTACATACGCTAGAGCATGGGGGAGGGGGGCAACGTCCCCCCCCCCTCAGAATTACATGTATATATGTCGCTGGTTGTTGACCTTTCATACTTGGTTTCCTTCGGCTTTGAGTTTCTTGGCTTGGTCGCATTATCGTCCATCTCCTCCATTTGGCATTGAATCGACACATGAAGGGAAATAATCTTGTTTAGGATGGGAGTGACTATAGTGACTGATGTCTACTATTGAAGTGTTTTCTTGTATACTTTCTTGGCCCTCCAAGCGCAGAGTTTTGTAGGACAGTAGAAAATTTGCATCGAGTGGATGACCTGAGGTTAATCAATCCACGAGAGGTGTAGGATAAAAAATGGCATCTCTCAAACAGGCATGCTATCAAATACAAGAAATCTATTGTGTCCCCAACATGCCCAATACAATGGCAAATTGTATAGGTGCACTAATTCAGGAGGAGATGGTGATATAGATGTAGTATGGATAGTAGATGTAGATTTTTTGAAGCTAAAAAAATAAAAACAACAAGGTAGCAATTTATAAAATTGAGCCCAAACGGTATTGTAATGCTTGGAAACAAGGCCTAGGGTTATACTTTCACTAGTGCGATCTCTCAACATCATAAACATTGTTAAATCATATAGCAATCGCTCGACGTGCGACAAAGAATCAATCCCAAATTCTTACCAATAGCAGAGAACATAAGTTATCTTTCCAATCAATCTATTTAGCCATCACTAAGTGTTACAAACAGCGTTATAGATCAAATTACAGTGATTTCTACTACGCAACCTTCTCCTTGTAGACGTTGTTGGGCCTCCAAGTGCAGAGGTTTGTAGGACAGTAGAAATTTTCCCTCAAGTGGGTGACTTAAGGTTTATCAATCCGTGGGTGGCGTAGGATGAAGATGGGCTCTCTCAAGCAACCCTGCAACCAAATAACAAAGAGTCTCTTGTGTCCCCAACACACCCAATACAATGGTAAATTGTATAGGTGCATTAGTTCGGCGAAGAGATGGTGATACAAGTGCAATATGGATAGTAGATACAGGTTTTTGTAATCTGAAATTATAAAAACAGCAAGGTAATTAATAATAAAAGTGAGCACGAACAGTATTGTAATGTGTGGAAACAAGGCCTTGGGTTCATACTTTCACTAGTGAAGTTCTCTCAACAATCATAACATAATTGGATCATATAACTAGCGCTCAACATGCAACAAAGAGTCACTCCAAATTCACTAATAGCGGAGAACAAACGAAGAGATTATTGTCGGGTACGAAACCACCACAAAGTTATTCTTTCTGATCGATCTATCCTAGAGTTCGTACTAGAATAACACCTTAAGACACACGTCAACCAAGACCCTAATGTCACCTAGATATTCCATTGTCAGCTCAAGTATCCGTGGGCATGATTATACAATATGCATCACACAATCTCAGAATCATCTATTCAACCAACACATAGAACTTCAAAGAGTGCCCCAAAGTTTCTACTAGAGAGTCAAAACGTGTGCCAACCCATATGCATAGGTTCTCGATGTCACGAAACCCGCAAGTTGATCACCAAAACATACATCAAGTACTCACATGAATATCCCATTGTCACCACAGATAGACATGTGCAAAACATACATCAATTGTTCTTAAAGACTCAATCCGATAAGACAACTTCAAAGGGGAAACTCAATTCATTACAAGAATGGAGAGGGGGAAGAACATCATAGTATCCAACTATAGTAGCAAAGCCCGCGGTACATCGAGATCATGACATCTCAAGAACACGAGAGAGAGAGAGAGAGAGAGAGAGAGAGAGAGAGATCAAACACATAGCTACTTGTACATACCCTCGGCCCCGAGGGAGAACTACTCCCTCCTCGTCATGGAGATCGATTGGATGATGAAGGTGGCCACCGGAAATGGATTCCCCCTCCAGCAGGGTGCCAGAACGGGATCCCGATTGGTTTTTGGTGGCTACAGAAGCTTGCAGCGGCGGAACTCCCGGTCTAGGTTTCTTTTGGGGGGTTTCTGTATTTATAGGAATTTATGACGGTGGAATTACGTCAGTTGGGCCCAGAGGAGGTCACGAGCCTGCTAGGCCCTCCCGGGGGGTAGGTCGCGCCTACCGGGTTCGTGACTCCCTCGTGGCTCTTCTGGCCTTCTTCCAAAGCTTCGGGGGTCTCTTTTGGTCCAAAAAATCATCGCGAAAGTTTTATTCCATTTGCACTCCGTTTGATATTCCTATCTGAAAAAGGTCAAAAACAAGGAAAAAACATAAAATGGCACTGGGCTTTAGGTCAATAGGTTAGTCCCAAAAATAATATAAAATAGCATATTAATGCTTATAAAACATCCAAAGTTGAAAATATAATAGCATGGAACGATCAAAAATTATAGATACGTTGGAGACGTATCAAGCATCCCCAAGCTTAATTCCTGCTCGTCCTTGAGTAGGTAAATGATAAAAACAGAAATTTTGATGTGGAATGCTACCTAACATATATTGTGGCATGAATATTCAGATCCATATGATTCAAGAAAAAAAAATTACATAAGAACAATAATACTTCAAGCATACTAACAAAGCAATCATGTCTTCTCAAAATAACATGGCCAAAGAAAGTTATCCCTACAATATCATATAGTCTGGCTATGCTCCATCTTCCACACACAACGTATTTAAATCATGCACAACCCCGGTCTTAGTCAAGCAATTGTTTTCACACTTTTACTTTCTCAAACCTTTTCAACTCTCACTCAATACATCAGCGAGAGCCATGGACATAGCACTATAGGTGGAATAGAATATGGTGGTGGTTGTGAGGCAAAAAGGAGGAGATTGTCACATCCACTAGGCGTATCAACGGGCTATGGAGATGCCCATCAATAGATACCAATGTGAGTGAGTAGGGATTGCCATGCAAGAGATGCACAAGAGCTATAAGTTGATGAAAGGCTCAGAAAGAAACTAAGTGGGTGTGCATCCAACTCGCTTGCTCACGAAGACCTAGGGCAATTGAGGATGCCCATCATTGGAATATATAAGCGAAGTTCTATAACGAAAATTCCCACTAGTATATGAAAGTGACAATATATGGGACTCTCTATCATGAAGATAATGGTGCTACTCTGAAGCACAAGTGTGGTAACGGATAGTAGCATTGTCCCTTCTCTCTTTTTCTCTCTTTTTTTTGTTTGGGCTCTTTGGCCTCTCTTTTTTCCTTTTTTTATTTTCATTTTTTTGTGGGCCCTTTGGCCTCTTTTATTTTATTTTTTATAGTTCGGAGTCTCATCCCAACTTGTGAGGGAATCATAGCTTCCGTCCTTTCCTCACATGGGACAATGCTCTAATAATGATGATCATCACACTTTTATTTACTTACAACTTGATACTTAGAACAAAGATATGACTCTATATGAATGCCTCCGGCAGTGTACCGAGATGTGCAATGACTCATGAGTGACATGTACGAAAGATATGAATGGTGGCTTTCCCACAAATACGATGCCAACTACATGATCATGCAAAGCAATATGACAATGATGATGCGTGTCATAATAAAAGGAACGGTGGAAGTTGCATGGCAATATATCTCGTAATGTCTATGGAAATGCCATGATGGGTAGGTATGGTGGATGTTTTGAGGAAGGTATATGGTGGGTTTATGCACCGAAAAAAATTGCGCGGCACTAGAGAGGCTAGGAATGGTGGAAGGGTGAGAGTGTGTATATACCATGGACTCACATTAGTCAGAGAGAACTCACATACTTGTTGCGAAAGTTTTATTAGTAATCAAAACAAAGTTCTATACGCATGCTCCTAGGGGAAGGGTTGGTAGGAGTTAACCATCGCATGATCCCGACCGCCACACAAAGGATGACAATTAATAAAAACATCATGCTCCGACTTCCTAGAATAGTGGTTCACCATACGTGCATGCTACGGGAATCACAAACTCTAACACAAGCATTTCTACCAATACATAATTACTCACTAGCATGACTCTAATATCACCATCTTTATATCTCAAAACTATATGCAAAGAATCAAACTTCTCATAGTATTCGATGCACTCTATAAGAAAGTTTTTATTATATCCCTCTTGGATGCCCATCATATTAGGACCAGATTCATAACCTAAGAAAATTACCATGCTGTTTAAGACTCTCAAAATAATATAATTGAAGCATGAGAGTTCAACTATTTCTATAAAATAAAATCATCGCAATGCTCTACAAAGATATAAGTGAAGTACTAGAGCAAAAGGCAAACTACTCCACAAGATATAAGTGAAGCTCAATGAATAGTTGAATAATTATTTGTCTATGTGAAGACTCTCCCATCTAATAATTTCATATCCTAAGTACCTTATTCAAACAAAATAAAATGACACTTCAAGGATAGCACGAATCATGTGAAGAAACAAAAACTTAGGTTCAACCGATACTAACCGATAATTGTTTGAAGAAGAAAGGTGGGATTCCATCCGGGGCATCCCCAAGCTTAGGTGCTTGAGACTTCTTGAAATATTAATTGGGTATGCCTTGGGCATCCCCAAGCTTGAGCTTTTGTGTCTCCTTAATTCCTCTCATATGGTGGTTTCCAAAATCTTATAAACTTCATCCACACAAAACTCAACAAGAACTCGTCAGATAGGTTAGTATAAATCAATGCAAAACTTTATCATCCTCTACTGTAGTAAATCACTAAAATTATTATTTGACATTGAATACTAAATGTCTCTGCACATTTAAAACTCCTATCCTCAAATAGGATCATTAAACAAGAAAACATATGCAAACAATGCAAACATAACAGCAATCTGCCTAAACAGAACAGTCTGTAAAGAATGCAGCAAGATCCATACTTAATTAACTCCAACAAATATGAAAAAAAATCCATTCTGTAAATTTATAAGAGCATAATGTTTCCAAATTTAAAGCTATTCCTACGTACAGAAAATTCTAGGGAATTTTTGCACTACAAGCAAACTTTCTGTTTTGGAAGAGCAACTCCTATACTTGCAAATTAAGCATGGTAAAGGCTATCCTTGACATTTTTATTGAACTAAATGATGCAAAACATTAATCTAAATAACAGCAAGCAAGTATTAATAAAATAAAATGACGCTCCAAGCAAAACACATATCATGTGGTGAATAAAAATATAGCCCCAAGTAAAGTTACCGATGGATTGAAGACGAAAGAGGGGATGCCTTCCCGGGGCATCCCCAAGCTTAGGCTCTTTGGTGTCCTTGAATATTGCTTTGGGGTTCCTTGGGCATCCCCAATCTAAGGCTCTTGCCACTCCTTGTTCCATAGTCCATCGAAACTCTACCCGAAACTTGAAAACTTCACAACACAAAACTTAACGAAACTTCGTGAGATGGGTTAGTATGATAACGAGCAAATCAATCACTTGGGTACTGTAAAAACAAGACTCATAATTATTTTCACACAATTCCTACTGTATCTTACTATTTCCACAGTTTATATTACTCAATATAATCTATGGAAACACCAAAACAAGCAAACTATGCATTGAAAACAGAATCTGTCAAAAACATAACAGTCTATAATGATATGAATGATAACCATACTTCTGCACTTCCAAAAATTCTGAAACAATTATGAAAATTACGGAAATTTGTATATAAATCATCAGCAAAAAGAATCAACCTAAAATCACTCTCTGGATAGAAATTAGAAATGATTTCGCGAGCGCAAAGTTTCTGTCTTTTTCAGCATGATCAAACAACTATCACCCAAACTAATCATAAAGGCTTTACTTGGCACTTTATTGAAACTAAGGCAATAAAACATGATTAATACAGTAGCTTAATCATGTGAACACACAAAAATGGTAAGGATACATATTGTGTTGTCTCCCAACAAGCACTTTTCTTTAATGCCTTTCAAGCTAGGCATGATGATTTCAATGATGCTCACATAAAAGATAAGGATTGAAACATAATGGAAGCATCATGGAGCATTTTACTAGCACATTTAAGTCTAAACCACTTCCTATGCATAGGGATTTTGTGATCAAACAATTTATTGGAGCAAGAATCAATTAGCATAGGAAAATAAAACAAGCATGACTTCAAAAGTTTCAACACATGGAGAGGAAGCTTGATATTATTGCAATATGTAGAAGCATATGATCCTCTCTCATAATAATTTTCAGTAGCATCATGAATGAATTCAACAATATAACCAGGACCTAAAGCATTCTTTTCATGATCTACAAGCATAGAAATTTTACTACTCTCCACATAAGGAAATTTATTCTCATCAATAGTAGTGGGAGTATCGTAAAAGACTTGAACACTACGAATTGTTTCCACATTAAAAGAGTAATGTTTAGTAAGAGGGTACTCATAATTGTGACAAGTTTTATTATTATTTATAGCATAATTATCATCACAATAATCATCACAGATAGGGGGGCATGCTTTCATCATAATAATTTTGATCATTCAAAGTGTGGGAACTAAAAAGATCATCTTCATCAAACATAGCATCCCCAAGCTTGTAGCTTTGCATATCATTAGCATCATGGGTATTCAAAGAATTTGTACTAACAACATTGCAATCATGCTCATCATTCACATATTTTATGCCAAGCATTCTATGTAATTCTTCTTTTAGCACTTGAGCACAATTTTCATTTCCATCATTTTCACGAAAGACATTAAAAAGATGAAGCATATGAGGTAATCTTAATTCCATTTTTTGTAGTTTTCTATTAATAAACTAAACTAGTGATAAAACAAGAAACTAAAAGATTCAATTGCATGATCTAAAGATATACCTTCAAGCGCTAACCTCCCCGGCAACGGCGCCAGAAAAGAGCTTGATGTCTACTATGCAACCTTCTCCTTGTAGACGTTGTTGGGACTCCAAGAGGAGAGGTTTGTAGGACAGTAGCAATTTTCCCTCAAGTGGGTGACCTAAGGTTTATCAATCCGTGGGAGGCGTAGGATGAAGATGGTCTCTCTCAAGCAACCCTGCAACCAAATAACAAAGAGTCTCTTGTGTCCCCAACACACCCAATACAATGGTAAATTGTATAGGTGCACTAGTTCGGCGAAGAGATGGTGATACAAGTGCAATATGGATAGTAGATATAGGTTTTTGTAATCCGAAATTATAAAAACAGCAAGGTAATTAATAATAAAAGTGAGCATGAACGGTATTATATTGCGTGGAAACAAGGCCTAGGGTTCATACTTTCACTAGTGAAGTTCTCTCAACAATGATAACATAATTGGATCATATAACTAGCCATCAACATGCAACAAAGAGACTCCAAAGTCACTAATAGCGGAGAACAAATGAAGAGATTATTGTCGGGTACGAAACCACTACAAAGTTATTCTTTCTGATCGATCTATCCTAGAGTTCGTACTAGAATAACACCTTAAGACACACATCAACCAAGACCTTAATGTCACCTAGATACTCCATTGTCAGCTCAAGTATCCATGGGCATGATTATACGATATGCATCACACAATCTCAGAATCATCTATTCAACCAACACATAGAACTTCAAAGAGTGCCCCAAAGTTTCTACCGGAGAGTCAAAACATGTCCCAACCCATATGCATAGGTTCCCGATGTCACGAAACCCACGAGTTGATCACCAAAACATACATCAAGTACTCACATGAATATCACATTGTCACCACAGATAGACATGTGCAAGACATACATCAAGTGTTCTTAAAGACTCAATCCAATAAGACAACTTCAAAGGGGAAACTCAATTCATTACAAGAAGGGAGAGGGGGAAGAACATCATAGGATCCAACTATAGTAGCAAAGCCCGCGGTACATCGAGATCATGACATCTCAAGAACACGAGAGAGAGAGATCAAACACATAGCTACTTGTACATACCCTCAGTCCCGAGGGAGAACTACTTCCTCCTCATCATGGAGATCGCCGGGATGATGAAGGTGACAACCAAAGATGGATTCCCCCTCCGGCAGGGTGCCGGAACGGGCTCCCGATTGGTTTTTGGTGGCTACAGAAGCTTGCGACGGAGGAACTCCGGATCTAGGTTTCTTTTGGGTATAGGAATTTATGGCGGTGGAATTACGTCAGTTGGGCCCACGAGGAGGTCACGAGCCTGCTAGGCCCTCCCAGGGGGGTAGGGCGCGCCTGCCGGGCTCGTGACTCCCTAGTGGCTCTTCTGGCCTTCTTCCAAAGCTTCGGAGGTCTTTTTTGGTCCAAAAAAATCATCGCAAAAGTTTTATTCCATTTGGACTCCGTTTGATATTCGTATCTGAAAAAGGTCAAAAACAAGGAAAAAAACAGAAACCGGCACTGGGCTCTAGGTCAATAGGTTAGTCCCAAAAATAATATAAAATAGCATATTAAAGCTTATAAAACATCCAAAGTTGAAAATATAATAGCATGGAACGATCAAAAATTATAGATACGTTGGAGACGTATCATACACCAACACCATAATATATGCATTAATCAACTCTAATCTCAACCAGATTCTCCTATGTCACCACAAGTATCCGTGAGTTAATTATTGTATCTGTATCGAACCATTTCACATTCATAATATTCAATACAATACAAATATCTTCAAGATTACCCCAATGTTTATATGGGAGAAAGTAGGATGAAAACGTGTATCAACCTACGTGCCTAGATTACCCCAATGTCACGCACCACGGGAATCCACATGTTGATTACGAAAACATATATCAAGTGACTCAATAGTATACCCAAATTGTAACCACCGGTATCCACATGCAATACCTACATCAATTGATCTCAAATCCATAATATTCAATCCAATAATAACGAAACATTAAAGGGTGATATTAAATTCATCACAACAAAGGATCCACTACATTAACAAAGATTATGATATCGTATGATTCCACTAAAGTACAAAGCTCATGGTAGATCAAGATCATGCCCTATCAAGATCACGAGAGAGAGTGAGAGTGATAGTGAGAAAGAGAGAGAGGGGGAGAGATATAGAAGAGCTCGTTAGTTTGTTCATAGATTGTGAGAAGAAACTTGATGTGGTTTCCATCATGGCTAGAGAGTTTGTGTGAAACTACTCTTGCCAAACAAGTGTATGATGATAGTATAAGAAATTTAACTTTAAGGGATCTGTCTCACCATACAATAGACGAGACGTGAAAAGTCTTCTCAGTAGCTTACAATTAAAGATTGGATGGATGATTCTTCCCATGCTCAAGTTGAAAGACATCATTTTCCACCTTAGAGAACACCTCAAGGGTATAAAATTGTTTACACTCGAAATATGCGGCAAGGCTTGAGGGGGGGCAGTGCCCCCCTTAGAACTACATCTAGGTCTGCTACTGGTATTTGACCTTTACTCCTAAATTAGTTTGGCGTCGATTTCTTCGCTTGCTGGGATGACCGGGGTGATGAACCCCCTCCTGGGCAAGCTCACCAAGCTACTCATCAAGGAGTACAGGAGCCACATGAGGTGAGGAAGAAGGCCTCCTTACTCAAAGATGATCTCGGCACCATGAAAACTCTCCTTGGTTGGATGGAGCTAATATATAAGGTTGTTCCCTCATAAAAATGGATGTACCATGTTAGGGAGATATTGGTATGGAGAACTGCATTGATAACTTGATGACTAACAATGAAGCAAGCTTTGTAAAGAATGTGGCTCGATGTATGAGGAGTTGCGGATACAACATCAGATTGCCAACCGGGTCAAGGAGATCAAAGTTTTCATGGTTGATGCAAATGCTCTACGTGAGAGATACAAGAGTTATGAGTGCATCGATTCGAGTTTTAGCACTACGTTTGGATTCCTCATAATCGATGATCTACAAGGAGGCAGTGGGCCTTGTTGTATTGATGGCCGAAGAGAAGAGCTTTTCAAAAAATTTGACAGAATCTCTGAAGAAACTCAAAGTGGTTTCTATCATGGTTGGAGGCTTGTGTAATACAACGCTTTCCAAACAAGTATATGATGAGATTGTGAGCAATTTAAATCTATTGGATTTGTCTAAGTCTCCCAAAGACCATATGTCAAAAGCCTTTTCACTTGCTTACAAATAAATCTTGTAATGGATGATTCTTCCCATGATCATGAGCTGCTGGACATCGTTTAACGACTTAGAGAACACCCCAATCTCTTAATATATTTCTTCCCTACATACGCTGGAGAATGGGGGGCAACGCCCCCCTCAGAATTACATGTATATATGTCGCTGGTTGTTGACCTTTCATACTCGGTTTCCTTCGGCTTCGAGTTTCTTGGCTTGGTTGCATTACCATACATCTCCTCCATTTGGCTTTGAAGCGACACGTGAAGGGAAATAATCCTGATTAGGATGGGAGTGACTATAGTGACTGATGTCTACTATGCAAGTTTTTTCTTGTAGACTCTGTTGGTCCTCCAAGGGCACAGTTTTATAGTACAGTTGAAAATTTCCATCGAGTGGATGACGTAAGGTTAATCAATACGCGAGAGGTGTAGGATGAAGATGGAATCTCTCAAACAGGCATGCAATCAAATACAAGAAATCTATTGTGTCCCCAACATACCTAATACAATGGAAAATTGTATAGGTGCACTAGTTCGGCGAGGAGATGGTGATAGATATGTAGCATGGATAGTATATATAAGTTTTTTAATCTAAAATAGTATAAATAACAAGGTAGAAATTGATAAAAGTGAGCCTAGATGGTATTTTAATGCTTGGAAACAATGCTTAGGGTTCATACTTTCACTACTAGTGCGATATCTCAACATCATAAACAAAGTTAAATCATATAGCAACCGCTCAACGTTCGAGAAAAATGAATCCAAAATTCTTACTAATATCGGAGATCATAAGTTATCTTTCCAATAAATTTATTTAGCCATCAGTACGTGTTAGAAACAGCCCTAGAGATCATATCACAACAACACCATATGATACGCATCAATCAACTCTAATGTCACCATTATTCTCCAATGTCACCACAAATATCCATGAGTTAATTATTTTATATGCATCAAACCATTTAATATTCATAATATTGAATACAATTCAAATATCTTCAAGATTACCCCAAAGTTTATATGGGAGAAAGTAGGACGAAAACGTGTATCAATCTACGTGCCTAGATTGCCCCAATATCAGGCACCACGGGAATCTACAAGTTCATTACCAAAACATATATCAAGTGACTCAATAGAATACTCAAATTGTAAACACCGGTATCCACATGCAAGACATACATCAATTGATCTCAAATGCATAATATTCAATCCAATAATAATGAAACATCAAAGGGTGAGATTAAATTCATCACAACAAAGGATCCACTACATTAACAAAGCTCATCGTATCATATGATTCCACTAAAGTAGAAAGCTCATTGTAGATCAAGATTGTACCCTATCAAGATCACGAGAGAGAGAGAGAGAGAGAGAGTGATCAAACGCATAGTTACTGGTACATACCCTCAGCCCGAGGGTGAACTACCCCATCCTCGTCACGAAGACTGATAACCCAC
This sequence comes from Hordeum vulgare subsp. vulgare, assembly GCF_904849725.1. Classification (NCBI taxonomy): domain Eukaryota; kingdom Viridiplantae; phylum Streptophyta; class Magnoliopsida; order Poales; family Poaceae; genus Hordeum; species Hordeum vulgare. The sequence continues at coordinate 583,285,981 of NC_058520.1, read as the reverse complement.
ATGTATAGGGGATCGTTACAGTCTTCATGGGTAGTATGTCACACTAATTTTTTGATTCGACACAAGGGGAGCCAAAGAATATTTATAGGCCTTAACAGTTGAGTTGTCAATTCAACCGCACCTGGGATATCTATTTTTGCACTAAAGGTTTAGTAGCAGAGAAAATAGTACTAGCAATAACAGTAATAGCAACAACTTGGTAGCAGCAATGACAGTGACATCAGCAATAGTGACTTAGCAAGATTCACTATATGTAAATTGTAGCCACATGGTACAACGATGGAGAGATATGGATGCCATCTATCATGTAAGAGTTACACACTAGAACGACACACAACTAGCTCCAGTTCATCAATATAATGTAGGCAGCGAGGTACTATTACGAACTAAGTGATATTAAGGCTCCTATTAATCGAGAATCGGAACAAAATTTGAACACATGGTGAATACATAAACTCCTAAGACTACGACAATGACTAGAAATAATAACAATTATTATCACCTTGGGGTATGCGGATCAAGACACGTAATAGGTGCATACAACTTCCAAGACAGGATCTAAACGGTTTTCATATTTAGAGAGAACACAATAGGTTTAGGTCTGAAATCATGGAGCTTGGACCCTAGTGACAAGCATTAAGCATAGCAAAGTCATAGCAACATCAATCTCAGAACATAATGGATACTAGGGATCAAGCCCTATCAACTAAAATCGATTGCATAATCAATCTCATACGAATCTTATCACCCACCAGCAAGCCTACAAAGGAATTACTCACTCCATGTGGTGAGCATCATGGAACTGTTGATGGAAAAGTGTTGATGATGATGACGGCGATGAATCCCCCTCTCCGGAGCCAAAAACAGGCTCCAGATTAGCCCTCGGAAGGAAGAACAAGAGGTGGCGGCGACTCTGTTTCATAGATCGCAATGAAAAATTCTCTCTCATTTTTTACTCCGAATATGTGAATTTATAGGACTACAAATAGTATTGAAGGAGTCTCGTGGGTCCCACCACAAAACAAGGCGCGACAAGGGGGAAGGTGTGCTGTCTTGCCTCGTGGGCCACAAGGAGCCCCGCTCTAGTAGATCTTTGCTCCAAAGTTTATTATAAATCCCAGAAAAAATTCATAAAAAATTCATCCAATTGTGAGAACTTTTATTTCTGCACAAAAATAACACAAAGGTAGTTGTGTTGAAAACAATGTCAGTCTGGGTAAGTTTCATTCAATTGATGCAAATTAGAGTCCAAAATAAGAGCAAAAGTGTTTAGAAAATTAGATACGTTGGAGACGTATCAACTCCCCCAAGCTTACCTCATTGCATGTCCTCAAGAAATTTAGTAGATAAACTAAAAGTCATAAAGAATACTTAAAAAAAACTCTGTTGTTCTCGTTGCCATATATTTGCTCAGCTAGTGTTGAGGTTTTCAGCATAAATCATAAATAAGCATATCCACAATAAAAATTAAACATCACATTTACTTATGGCAGTACATCATCAACTAGTAAGCAGTAATAAGATATCTCACATGCCAATAATTTGTCAAAACAATCATGATATAATATGATCACATGGTATTTTGCTAGACCTTTCTCACACTGCAAAACATAAATGCAGAGCAACTCTGAGATTCAAGCAACGACTACACATTATAATTGAGGGTAGAAGAGATCTAGTCATGCTCACATTCAACATTATCTAGACTAAATGCATAAGAATGACAATAATGCTCTCTGGTTAGGTGCATTTAGTAAGAAGATGATGACTCAAGAACAACATAAAGGTAAATAGAAGGGCCCTTCACAGAGGGAAGCATTGATTTGTAGAGGTGTGAGAGCTCAAATTTTAAAAGAAATTTGAAATTGTAATTTTGGTGGTGTCGTGGGAATGAACCTGACAGTAGAGGTGTAGGGTACAAAAGGAGAGGACAGAGTCCTAGCTACGACAAGCTTGTACGCAAGATGTATGAGTTCAGGCCCCTCTCGTAGAGGTAACAGCCCTACGTCTTAGTGCTTGAGAGCTCTTGCGGTGTGAAATACGTGTTACAGGGGGTGCAAACCCTGGTGCCAGAGGGGAGGGATGGCTTATATAGAGTGCGCTACCCCTTATCAAGGCTCGAGCATCTAAGGGTTCGATCAATAGAGTTTAAAGGTGTACGTTACTGATAAGGTATGTATGTAATTAATGCTATTCATGATGATCAGCCGAACGCTCGCCTGTTGGCCTCCCTGGAGTAGCTTCTGGTCTTCCGCGTCGACTGGTTTCTTCCTGAGTGTAAGTTGGTTGTCGAGTGAAGGGGAACATCTTCCGAGTGACTTCTTACCGAGTGACTTTAGATGCCATGGCTATCCAGTCGGAATCTTCTTCGTGACCATCAAGTCTTTAATGAGGTACCCTTGGGTAGGATGGCTAGGTGTGGCATGTGACCCTACCCTAGGTACATATCCCCATCATTAGCCCCCTAATGGATCGGGGTTCGAGTAAGGAAGGGGTCGATGCGGATTCTGTCGAGTCACACTGATCTTGAACATACTTCCGGGCTTGATAGAACTTCGTGTCGACTGAAGTCTTCGTCATTCACCTTGATCGATTCTACTGTGAAGCACGTTCGAATGAATTTAAGCACTTGAAGTTGATCTGAGTGGTTGACGAGATCTTGAGATGTGAAGGATCACTTAGTCAGGTCCGGATTTCACGGGATTCGAAATTTCGGGTAACGCGCGCTGTGGGATGATGATGCAACAACCACAGCAAGTGGGGCAGTGATACGTCCCAAACTACCTATAATTTCTGCTTGTTCCATGATCTTCTGGGTGACATTGCTATATGTTTTGCTACACTTTTATATCATTTTACACATATTTGGACTAACCTACTAACTCAGTGCACCAAGTGCCAGTTTCTTCTGTTGATCTCTATTTTGCAGGGGCTTTTACCCAATTTTCCGAAGCCCGAAAAAATCCAGAAAAATATATATATAATCAGTGAAACAGAAGCTTCCGAATCACCGGAGGGGGCTAGAGGGGGCCAGGGGCCTCTCAGGCGGCCTGCTGGCGCGGCCAGGCCCTAGGCCGCGCCAGGAGGTCGCCTGGGGTGGGTCCCACCTCCTTCGGTGCCCTCCTTTGGCCTATATTTAGAGTCCCGAGAGGAAACCCTCATAGACTTTCTGGAATCGCGAATTTCTCCATCGTTCCGCCGCCGCAGCGCTTCCGAGATCGGGAGCATCAGGAGACCTCTTCCCGGCACCATGCCGGAGAGAGGATTGACCTCCGGGAGCTTCTCCACCACCATGGATGCTTCCCGGACGTGCCGTGAGTAGTCCTCCTTGGACCATGAGTCCACGACCAGTAGCTATGTGATGTCTTCTCTCCAATCTTGTGCTTCAATGGTTAGTCCTTGTGAGCTGCCCTACATGATCAAGGCATCTATGTAATTTTCACGTTATTGCTATGCTCGGTTTGTTGGGATCCGATGGATTATGAGATTATGTTCAGATTGTTATGAGTTATATATTTGATTATACTTTTATACTATGTTCTTTAGTGATTCGTGCATGTTCTCCGTTACTTTTTATTGCTTTGGCCAAGTAGTAGATCGTAACTCCAAGAGGGAGTGTTATGCATGATTGTGAGTTCGGGCCCCTCGATGTCTAGCTTGAGTGACAGAAACATGAGACTAGGGGATGTGCTTGTTGCCACCAGGGAGAAAACAACGGTGCTTGTGACCACGGTTGCAAGGATTGTTTACCTTACGCATACTTCGTTAATGCAGTTGTTCGTTGCTTTGAGTTTACACTTTGGGTGGGGCTCGCAACTTAATACCGGAGAGATGTTCTGGATAGATATCTCAAGGTGGATGATTAGTGAGTATATACCGATGAATAAACGGTCTACTTGTCTTGGCGTACTGCCCATTACTATTGAACCTCTAACAATCAAGGAGCATAATTAGCAATGCCGTGCGATCATAATTCTGTCAATTTCCCAACTGTGATTTGTTTACCCTAGCATTGTTGTTTATCGTCTTTTGGGAGAAATACATCACTAGTGAACGTCATGTGACTCCGGTCCATATCACCATCATTGTTTACACCTCCATCATTTACCGATTTATTTACTTTTCCGTTGTAGTCACTATTAACTTCCCGCTTGTGTTTTGATCTTTTGCAAACTACAAGGCCGGAGAAATTGACAACCTCTCTGTACTCATTGGGAGCAAAGTTATTTGTTGTGTGTGCAGGTCTACCTCCTCTACTGGCACCAGGGTGGAAGACACCTACTTGTTGAGCCTAGGAGTCCTCCTGGTTCGATAAACCTTACAGTCTCCATGTAAGGGAAATTTGTTGCTGACTACATCTCCACCTTCCACTTGGGGTAACCAACGAGGGGCGAGAAGTATATACATCAACTCGTCATCAGCGCTCGTTTATCACCGCTCTGGATCCGGCTTCCCGTAGCTTCCCCTGCAAGACTCGGTAAAGAACTGGCAGAGGGGGTTCTTCTACGTGAAGAACGTCAACGTGGCGAATGACCACATCAACCTGCCCACCTTCTTCAATAGTAGAAAACAAGGCTTTGGTCCACGTGAGAAAAGAGCTTTAATCCTAGTTCTATTACGAACCGAGACCAATGGGTGCATGAGTCCCGATTCATGAGCCGAGGGCGTCGGCCTGGCCAGTGTCCCGGTTTGTGTTACCACTTTGGTCCTGGTTCCAGACACGAATCGGGACCAATGGTCCTCGCCCCTGGCGCAGAACCTTTAGTCCATGTTGGTGTCTAGAACCGGGATAAAAGGTCAGTCTTCTATCCCGGTTCAATTTCATGGTCATTTAGCTCAAAATAATCAGTAAATGCATGAAAAATACCAAATGAAGTTAGAAAGGGTTGAAAATTGATGATGTGGCTTTGAATGGTGCATGTTGAATGCAGAAAACGTCTAGAGTTTAAAAAAGTTCAAAAAATGAAATCCCTTTGAAATAGATGAGTTTTCGTCTCAAACCGTGATACTTTGAAATAGATTGTCCATTTTGTACACGAAGTGCGTCCAGTTTTTTCCGTAACCCTCTCAACTTTTTAGACCCTGCAATGTGACTGAAATGATGATACCATGCCAACTTTCAACATATTCAAAGTTCATTTGTAGTGCTTTTCAATTTCGGGGTCATTTAGCTCAAAATAATCAGTAAATGCATGAAAAATACCTAATGAAGTCGGAAAGGGTTTAAAATTGATGATGTGTCTTTGAATGGTTCATGTTGAATGCACAAAAAGTGTGGAGTTGAAATAAGTTCCAGAAAATGAAATCCCTTTGTAACATATGAGTTTTCGTTCGAGACCTTGATACTTCGAAACATATTGTCCATTTTGTCCACAAAGTGCATTTAGTTTTTGCTGTAACCCTCTCAACTTTTTAGCACATGCTATGTGGGTGAAATGATGATACCATGCCAACTTTCAACGTATTCGGAGTTCATTTGTAGTGCTTTTCAATTTTAGGGTTATTTAGCTCAAACTAATCAGTAAATGCATGAAAAATACCTAATTAAGTCAGAAAGGGTTCAAAATTGATGATGTGACTTTGATTGGTGCATGTTGAACGCACAAAAAGTCTGGAGTTGAAATAAGTTCAAAAAAGAAATTCATTTGTAACACATGAGATTTCGTCTGAAACCGTGATACTTCGAAAGATATTGTGCATTTTGTACACAAAGTGCATCCAAGTTTTGTCGTAACCCTCTCAACTTTTTAGCGCATGCTATGTGGGTGAAATTATGATACCATGCCAACTTTCAACCTATTCGGAGTTCATTTCTAGTGCTTTTCAATTTCAGGGTCATTTAGCTCAGAATAATCACTGAATGCATGAAAAAATACCTGATGAAGTTAGAAAGGGTTGAAATTGACGATGTGGCTATGAATGGTGCATGTTGAACGCACAAAAAGTCTCGAGTAGGAATATGTTCAAAAAATGAAATCCCTTTGTAACAGATGAGTTTTCGTCCGAAACCCTGATACTTCACAAGAGATTGTCCATTTGGTACACGAAGTGCATCCAATTTTTACCGTAACCCTCTCAACTTTTTAACACATGTTATGTGGGTTGATACCATGCCAACTTTCAACCTATTCAGAGTTCATTTGTGGTGCTTTTAAATTTCATGGTCATTTAGCTCAAAATAATCAGTAAATGCATGAAAATACCTAATAACGTCAGAAAGGTTCAAAATTGATGATGCGGCTTTAAATGGTGCATGTTGAACGCAGAAAAAGTCTGAAGTTGAAATAAGTTCAAAAAATGTAATCCCTTTGTAACACATAAGTTTTTGTCACAAACACTGATACTTCAAAAGAGATTGTCCATTTTGTACACGAAGTGCATCCAGTTTTTGTCGTAACCCGCCCTCTCAACTTTTTAGCACATCCTATGTGGGTGAAATGATGATACCATGCCAACTTTCAACCTATTCAGAGTTCATTTGTAGTGCTTTTTAATTTCAGGGTCATTTAGCTCAAAATAATCAGTAAATGCATGAAAAATACCTAATGAAGTTAGAAAGGGTTGAAAATTGATGATGCGGCTTTGAATGGTGCATGTTGAACGTACAAAAAGTCTGGAGTTGAAATAAGTTCAAAAAAATGAAATCCCTTTGTAACATATGAGTTTCCGTCCGAAATCGGGATACTTCAAAAGAGATTGTTCATTTTGTACACGAAGTGCATCCAGTTTTTTCCGTAACCCTCTCAACTTTTTAGCACATGTTAAGTGGGTGAAATGATGATACCATGCCAACATTCAACCTACTCATAGTGCATTTGTAGTGCTTTCCAATTTCAGGGTCATTTAGCTCAAAATAATCAATAAATGCGTGAAAAATACCTAATGAAGTCAGAAAGGTTTGATAATTGATGATGTGGCTTTGAATGGTGCATGTTGAACGCACAAAAAGTCTGGAGATGAAATAAGTTCAAAAAAATGAAATCTCTTTGTAACAAATGACTTTTCGTCCGAAACCTTGATGCTTCGAAAGAGATTGTCCATTTTGTACACGAAGTGCATCCAGTTTTTGTCGTAACCCTCTCAACTTTTTAGCAGATGTTATGTGGGTGAAATGATGATACCATGCCAACTTTCAACCTATTGAGAGTTCATTTGTATTGCTTTTTAATATCACCGTCATTTAGCTGAAAATAAATGCATGAAAAATACCTAATGAAGTCAAAAGAATAAACTAAAAAGAATGTAAAACATTAACTAACAAGAATGAACTAAAAAGAATCAAGAAAATATTAACTAAAATTATCAAAGTATTTATTTGTTAAAAAGAATGAACTACAGATAATCAACTAAAATATTAACTAAAAAGAATTAACTAAAATTATCAAAGTATTTATTTGTTAAAAAGAATCAAGTAAAACATTAACTAAAAAGAATGAACTAAAAAGAATGAAAAAATATCAACTACGAAGATTTTCAAAAAGTTTTTTTGTTAAAATCTATAATAGCAAACTTAAATAACAGAAAAAAAAATGCCACCTAATGGGCCACCACGGCGTGCATACGACTAGTAACCATACAGGCTAGTTGGGCCAGGATGCAGGCCGAGTAGGCCCACAGGTAGACATAGTGATTTTAGGCCCGCGGGCCTGCATAAGGGAGGAGCTCGAGAGGGCTGGCGAAGCCGTGCTTATAAACACTGTCGACGCTTCTCAGCTAGCGAGGTGAGACTAAACATCCATGCGCACGACACTGTGCCAGCCGCACGAGTTTAGTCCCGGTTGGTGGCCTCAACCGGGACTAAAGTCCCCCCTTTAGTCCCAATTGTAGCCACTAACCCGAACTAAAGGTATGCGGTTCCCGCCCTTTGCGCTCCTAAAAATGAGCTTTAGTCCCAGTTGGTGGTTGCAATCGGGACTAAAGGGTGGCCTTTAGTCCCGGTTGTAGCCACCAACCGGGACTAAAGGTGGGGCTATATAAACATGCTTGTGTGGTTACACAAATCACTTGTTAGATGTCTAGCTATTTCTTGGTTAATCAAGAAGGAGCAACTGCAACAAGGGACAATGGACAATCACATGCCCCATGTCCTAAGCCTTTTTTTGATAGTGTTCAACATTACTTTAGGAAATTTTCCAATATGAGGTATTTAATAAGTCATCCAAGTGTATGAAATCCTAGTGATGTGTGTTAGATATGATTAGTGTAACTATAAGAACATGTATGCCCCCACAACAATTACTCTGTGTTTTTGTTTGTCCTTTATTTAATGTTTTGATGCTCATAGCATCCTAGTACGTATTTGTTTCTCTATTCCTACTTCTACCTAAATTGAAATTTGCAAGCAAGTGATCCACGACATATATTAATTCCAGATTTATTTTTTAAATAATAGGAATTTAAATAGTTTTATAAATTTTTCTCGACGTCGATGAAGCCAGTCATGCATCATCGTCGTCGACTCGGTGGCGACAACCTGCTTGAGAAGCGCCATGTCCGGAACTCGGCTCTGCCAGGCTGGCACTATGAGGTGCTACCTTCTAGGGTGCACATCTTGGTGAAGAACCAGGCTCCCGTCATCGACCCAGAGCTTCTTTGGTGGAAGTCGTGTGGGCCACTATCGGTGCGGAGGCAGCCGACCCCTGAGGAGGAGGTACTTCACCGTGTCAGGGAAGAGGACGAGCACGTCCTTTGCTACTTGGTTGTGTTGGATGACTGGTTTTCCAATACCTGGCAGGTTCTTCACGGATCTCACCCGAGCTATGATCATGTGATGGTTCCTTCTCTGTGAGCGTCCATCGCATGTGCCTCGGTACAGTGACAGCTCTTTGGTGATCAGTTTGATGAGGAACCGCGAGTGAACTAGATTATACTAGATATGTATTCAAGATTATATTCGATAATATTCGAGATGTATTAAGTCGATTATTGGTTGTAACTGAAAGAGATTTTTTTTTGCCTCTTGAGATCTATTGCAGGACAAGCGCTTTTGACTTTGTTGCTAGAAAAAATAAGCTTCTTAGTGTGGGCAGGTCCATCATTGTATGATTTTTGTTTTTTTGTTGTTGTAGCTTTTAGGATATGTTTCTATTTGTCCAATGTCTGTGATTTTTAATCTTATATAGCATTATGAACACAGGAAATGGCGTGGTCTGATGACGATAGGACCCCTGGGTGCCATTTGTGCTGGGATGATAGGGGTATATGCGATCGTTATCCTCACCTAGAGAACTATACGTCCTTCACCGTCAAGTTGACGAGTGACTTCGTGATTATTACGGTGTAAAGACGGCATGTATTTTTTGTTAGTCAAGTATGACGTGTGCTTTTTTGCCTTAGTTAACCTTTAATTTTCTTTTGTACAATTCGACTAGTGTGTTCCCTGCCATGCAAGATTTCCTATCTTGGACAAGTTTCATTTTAAATAGAAGGACAGTACAGAGCCTAAGATAGCTCACCAAAGAACAGAGCATTTCACTTTTGTTTTCAAGGTAAAAAAGTGATGAAGATCACACATATTTTGGTTGTTCTAATTGGAGAGCATTTTGTAAGGCATATGGGTTGAATGAGGACATGAACATTACCTTCGATCTTGGTAATGATGATGTTCGTGATAATAATATAGAAATTTGGGTTCATGCGGAGGATGACTTGATTCCAGTTCTACCTCCAGGTGCGTTTTGTCAACACATTTGTTAGGTAATTTTTATTTATTATTGAAAAGTATCTTGTACTCATCCCTATTAAATTTCTTTATTTTCAATTATTAACTTATTTCCATGCTACAAGAACTACACGGGAGATAGTAGATCGGACCTACTACAGTTTTGGCTCCAACCTTACTTGGTTGGAGAAAAATCATCTCATCTCATTTATTCATGATGTTGACAATCATGCTAAAAATTACATGACTCGCAACATTTATCATGAATATCTGCCACTAGTGCACCAGTTGAGCCCTCATAACATCACTTCAGACAACTTTGTAAGATTTTTTATACCATTGCGTCACTAATCCATTTCTTTTATACATTGTTCTTAAGCAAAACTAATTTGCTAACTATATTATTATTACTAACAGGTACTCCCGCCAAAGACCGTGCCTAAATGGATGTTTACCACCGGTGATTTGGAAATGGTTAGCTTACGGCCAACCCTGATTAATTACCGTGGTAAATAAAGGATATCTCAAAGTGAAGACACTCTGAAAGTCAAAGGATGGAGAAATGCAATACAAGCATCCAAGATACCATTTGGAGAGGAATCCTTGCGCATCCCACAAGTTGGAGATAGGTTGATCTATGTTCTTCAATACGGAGATGTCGGAGTTCGCTTTTATTTTGCTTTTTTTACCTAGGAGAAATTAGTAGTCGGTGTTTCAACCTTGTTATAACTTGGTCATTTGCTACTATGATACGAACCAGAATGATGAGGAGTTCATCTTTTTAAGCTATTTTACCTAGAATGACGAAGAGTTTTTTAACTAGTATGTACAATGATGAGGAGTAATATATGATGTCGTGCAATGCTTTATGTATGTACTAGCTAGCGTCTAGTTGACACCGACCGAAAACACCAACAAGCATAAGAAACCAAAGATGATGGAGACAAAAAGAAAAAGGGGAAACACAAGATGAAATCCCTAATAAAATCCTCCAAAACCCCTAAACCCCCCTTTCAAAAAAACGCAGCGCCTCGACCTGCTGACACATGGCTGCCTTTGGTCCCGGTTGGTGTTACCAACCGGGACTAAAGGGCCTCCTGCCTGGGCACCCCGTAGCGGCAACATGGAGCTCATTTGCGCCCGGTTCGTAAGCCAACCTGGAATAAAGGTTTGGGCGTTTAGTCCCGATGGGTTTGTCCCGGTTGAAGAACCGGGACTAAAGGCCCTCTAGAACTGGGACTAATGGCCCTTTTCCTACTATTGCTTCGACATGCCACCGATTGAGAAGCTGAACTGGAAGTCAGAGCTGCCGCATCCGGCTACGGAAGTGGAACCGATTTGCGCCCAGCTGGCGCAGATGGTCGAGGTGGAAGGCCTCACGGTCGTGGATCTCCTCGCCACCATGGTGCCGCGGCGGGTCCAACCGTTGTAGCACCGCCCGCACCTCATATGCCAGATGAGCGGCTGGCACGACCCGTGTCAGCTCTCGATGAAGCAGGTGCGGGCGCACCATGTTGCGAGGCGGGTGAACCTGATCTCCGCCACCCCAATGGACGAAGACGACTGGAGGTGGGGCAAGGCCCCCTACGACCGGGACCATCCAGCCCCAATGGTAAGCGACGTGCCAGCTTTTATTTCCTTTATTGTCCATCTTGCGCTCTTGTGTTTGACATCGGATGCCGGTTGTGACGGCAGTTGTTTTCCCGGCTATAAACTTGTGGTTTTATTGACCATCAACACTTGATGTTCCTTCTGAATTTCTAACTCAACGACTTTCAGCATCGCAAACAGCTCGGCGACTGATTTATTCATCCCTTGCATGTTATAGTTCAACACAAATCCTTTATAGCTAGGTGGCAGTGGTTGAAGAACTCTGTTAGTGATTGCCTTTGGCGGGATAACAATTCCCAGCTCAGCAAGACGGTGGGAATACCCACACATTTTGAGTATGCGTTCACTGACAGACCCGTTCTCCTCCATCTTGCAAGCATAGAACTTATCAGAGGTCTCATACCTCTCGATCCGGGCATTCTTTTCAAAAATAAGCTTCAACTCCTGGAACATATCATATGCTCCATGACGTTCAAAACGTCTTTGAAGTCCCGGTTCTAAGCGATACAAAATTGCCCATTGAACTACTGAGTGGTCATCCAGACGCGACTGCTAGACGTTCATAATGTCTTCAGCCACCGGGAGGGGGGCGCATCACCAAGCGGTGCATCAAGGACATAAGCCTTTTGGTAAACCGTGAGGACAATCCTGAGATTACGGGCTGAGTCAACAAAGTTACTTCCACCATCTTTTAGCTTGGCTTTCTCTAGGAACGCATTAAAATTCAGGGGTGCTACTGTGCGAGCCATTGATCTACAACATAAATTTACAAAGATTACTTAGACTATTGTTCAAGATAATGAGTTTAGTTAATCATATTACTTAAAACCTCCCACTAAAATTGGCATCCTTCTAGTCATTCGAGAGACAGATGATCCAAATTCACCAACCCAAGTCCGATCATCATGTGAGATGAGTTGGCTTCTATGGTGAAGATCTCTATGTTGATCATTCTACTATATGACTCATGTTTGACCTTTCGGTCTCTTGCGTTCCGAGGCCATGTATGTACATGCTAGGCTCGTCAAGTATAACCCGAGTGTTCTACATGTGCAAAACTGACTTGCACCCGTTGTATGTGAACGTAGAGTCTATCACACCCGATCATCACATGGTGTCTTGAAACGACAAACTTTCGCAACGGTGTACACTTGGGGAGAACACAATTGTGTCTTCCAATTATTAGTGAGGGATCACCTTATAATGCTACCATCGTCCAAAGCAAAACAACATGCATAAAAAGGATTAACATCACATGCAAATCATAAGTGACATGATATGGCCATCAACTTGTGCTTTTCATCTCCATCTCCAAAGCACCCGCGTAATCTCCATCGACACCGGCACAACACCATGATCTCTATCATCATGATCTCCATCATCGTGTTGCCATCAAGGTTGCCGTGCCAACCATTCTTGTACTACTATTGCTACCGTTTAGCGATAAGGTAAAGCATTACGAAGCGCTTAATGATTGGCATGCATGTCATACAATAATTAAAGACAACCCTATGGCTCCTGTCGGTTGCCGTAGCATAGACATGCATGTCGATATTAACTATTACAACATTATCATCTCATACATCAAATATATATGATCATGTCTTTGGCCATATCATATCACAACATACCCTACAAAAACAAGTTAGACGTCCTCTAATTTGTTGTTGCATGTTTTACGTGGCTGATATGGGTATATAGTAAGAACACTTCTTACCTATGTAAAACCACAGCGGTGATATGCAAGTTGCTATTTAAACTTCTACAAGGACCGCCTGTGTCAAATCTGATTTAACTAAAGTAGGAGAGACACACACCCGCCGACCATCTTTATGCAACAAGTTGCATGTCTGTCGATGGAATAGGTCTCTCATACATGGACGAGTAAGGTTGGTTCGGGCCCCTTCATCCAACAATATAGTTGAATCAAGAAAAGACAAAGGAGGGAAGAAATCTGAATATCAACGCCCACAAACCCCTTTTTGTTCTACTCAAGATGTCATCTACGCATAGACCTAGCTTTGGTACCACTATTGGGGAACGCTGCATGGGAAACAAACATTTTCCTACGCACATACAAGATCTATCCATGGTGATGACCATCTACGAGAGGAGAGATCAGATCCACTTACCATTGTAGATCGCTAAGCGGGAAGCGTTAAAAAACACGGTTTATGTAGTCGAACGTCTTCACGATCGAAATCGCAAGTCGTCGCGTGATCCAATCACGAACTAGTGCCGAACGGACGACACCTCCGCGTTCAGCACACGTATAGCTCGATGACAATCTCCGCCTTCTTGATCCAGAAAAAGGGAGCGGAGAGGTAGATGAGTTCTCCGATAGCACGATGGCATGGCGGCGGTGTTGGCGGAGCTGATCCGGCAGGGCTACACCGTGCGCTACTGAATCAATCTAGAGGTGGAAAGCACTAGAGGAGGGAGAGAGAGCTGCGTCGTGGCTTAGGTTCGGCTACCCTCTCTCCTCTCCAATATATATAGGAGGGAGGGAAGGGGTGGCGCCCTAAGGAAAAACCCTATGGTTGGACGGCGGCCCCAAGAGGAGGAGTCCTCCTCCAATTGGGGTGGTGGAGGTGCTAGGAGGAGTCCTCCTACTATTCGGACTCCTCTCCACGTCCTCACTTTAGGCTCATAGGACCATAGGGGCTTGCCGCCCAGCCCACCAAGGGCTGGTGTGCCATCTCTTAGGCCTATGTGCCCCCCCGGAGTGGGTGGCTCCTCCCGGTGAAGCCCTCGAACCCATTCGTCACTCCCGGTACTTTACCGGTAATGCCCGAAACCTTTCTGGAACTCGTTTACCTGTTTCCTATATATCAATCTTTGTGTCCAGACCTATCCGGAACTCCTCGTGACGTCCGGGATCTCATCTAGGACTCTGAACAACCTTCAGTCACCAACATACATAACTCAACTATACCGAAATGTCACCGAATCTTAAATGTGCAAACTCTGCGGGTTCGAAAACTATGCAGACATGACCGAGACAATCTCCGATCAATAACCAATAGCGGGACCTGGTTGCCCATATTGGCTCCTACATATTCTACAAAGATCTTTATGAATTAAACCTCTATGTCAAGGATCAAGTTAATCATGTATGCTCTTCCCTTTGTCCATCGGTATGTTACTTGCCCGAGATTCGATCGTCGGTATCTCCATACCTAGTTCAATCTTGTTGCCGGCAAGTCTCTTTACTCGTTGTAATACAATATCCCGTGACTAACTCTTTAGTCACATTGCTTGCAAGCTTGTTGTGATGTTGTATTATCGAGTGGGCCCTGGAGATACCTTTCTGTCATACGGAGTGACAAATCTCAGTCTCGATCCATGCCAACCCAACACACACCCTCGGAGATACCTGTAGAGCACCCTTATAGTCACCCAGTTACGTTGTGACGTTTGATACACACAAGGCATTCCTCCGGTGTCCGGGAGTTGTATGATCTCATGGTCATAGGAACACATACTTGACATGCAGAAAATAGTAGGAGTAAACTCACACGATCATATGCTACGTTTATAGTTTGGGTCTTGTCCATCACATCATTCTCCTAATGTTGTGATCCCGTTATCAAATGACAACTCATGTCTATGGCCAAGAAACATTGACCATCTTTGATCAACAAGCTATTCCATTAGAGGCTTACTAGCGACAGTGTGTTGCCTATGTATTCACACACGTATTTGAGTTTCTAATCAATAAAATTCTAGCATGGATAATAAACGATTATCTTAAACAAAGAAATATAATAATAACTATTTTATTATTGCCTCTAGGGCATATTTCTAACAAAATGATGTACCAGACTATAACTACATGACCCCCAAGGCGACTGCAACTAGGGTTGATAGCCAATTGCATGTGCACACCGACACTTGGGGTTATCTCCCAGTTGCATGTCCAACACTAGACTAGTGTTGCGGCCTGACTATGCATGACCCCCAATGCAACTTCAACTAGGGTAGACGGTCAATTGCATCTGCACCAACGAGACTTGCAACTACAAATGTTGTAACCCGGCTGCAACTAGATAACCCCAATACAAGTACAATGGGGCTACTAGGAGACTTGTTGGTTAGTTGCATATGCATCCTTAAACCTATAACCACAAGTGTTGCAACGCGACTACAACTGCATGGCCTCAAATGCCTCTGCAACTAACTGGTAGGGGATGGTTGTTGGTTAGTTTGCATGTCCACCGGTAGAATTGCAAGTACAAGCATTTTAAGTCAACTACAATTTTACGACTCCCAATGTGACTACAACTCAGGCGAGAGTGAATTTTCAGCGAGTTGCATGTCTGCAATTATTTTTCTAAATGCTCATGATTTTTTTTAAACATGAATTTTTTTTGAAAGTTGTGAACTTTTTTAAACTCATGGTTTTTCAAATTCGTGAATATTTTTTCAAATCCGGGAATATATATTGAACGCATGAACATTTTTCATATCCAAGAATGTTTTTGAAACTTCCTGAACATATTTTAAAATTTACAAACATATTTTAAAATCCCTGTTCTTATTTAACATTTTTTTAAATGAAAAAAAATGCTAACCAAACTGCATTAGATGTCTTATAAGGCTCCTCTCAGTTTTTCTTGTTGTCATTTTATTGTTTCTCCTATTCCACACAAACTCCATCAACTGTCTTATTTTTCTTTTCCGAGTCTTGTGGAGAAGGAGGCCTTAGAAGAAAAAACAACCGGCCTTGGATAATAGGAGATCAACCCATGATTCCTTTTACAAGTTGGGCTAAAAAACTTAAATGGGCGAGCAACAATAATTGGCTGGTCTGCAGTGTGGATGGGAGCGGAGGGGGGGGGGAAGGCTTCTTCAGAACGACACAACAAGTAGGCATCGAGAAAAAGATTGGGAGCTTAGGGGGAGTCATTAGTTATGGAGCGCTCTTTCGAGAGCCTCGGAGCGAGCACTTCCACGCATCGTCACTTGACGCGTTCTCAGCCGCCGTCATGTGTCGCGCTCTGAGCGTTTTCTTCGGAATTCGTTTTTTATTTTGCCTCATGCGTTTTCGTCTTTTCAGATTATTTTTCCCGATTTTTTTAGTGTTTCAATTTTGCATCGGTCTTTCTTAGCTTTTTGATAAAAAATTGCGTAAAAAAACATGTCTTCTGGTTGTTGTTTTTTTTTGCGAGAGACACGCCCGTAGCTCTCGGAAATGGAAAAAAGAAACGTGTTTTCTATTATTAATTTTGCCTCCGCGAGAGACACGATTTTGCTTCCGCGGGAGGCACGACCGTGCCTCTCGGAAAGGGAAAAAATAACGCATTTTCTGTTTTTTATTTTTGCGGGAGGCACGTTTTTTCCTTCGTAAGAGGCACGTCCGTGCCTCTCCAAAAAGGAAAATAACGCGTTTTTTTGCGAGAGGCATGGTTTTTTCCTTCGTGAGAGATACGGACGTGCCTTTCGGAAAGGAAAAGAAAACGCGGAAAAAACATGTTTTCTGGGGTTTTTTTCCTGTCGCGAGAGGCACGGTTTTTTAGTCTGTTTTTTTCATGAAAGAAAAAGTTTGTCAAAACCTATCAGCGTGGAATCTATTTTGAAGATCTCGACGAGAGAAATCCAACGATGAAAACGGTTTAAAATTTGGACGCACGGTTTAGGAGATAAAACGTTTTGAAAATACGAATCTACGAAAAAAGGAAAACTCCTAGATTGTGACAAGTGTCACGCATGCAGTACATCATTATTGTAACGTGGAAAGGTGGAAGTGATTTTTAAAAGGAGTACTTCCTAATTATTGATTTCGGATCTTAAGAGACCACGCTTTAATTTGCTAAAAAAAAAAAGATCACAACTAAGTAGTACGCACATGTTGACGACTAGCGCTTTCAATGTGGTACAGGTACAATGTCGATATACTATTAAATAAAACTAGTTGTAGATTACACTAATCATACGTCTAAGGCATGGAGCATCTTACACATGAGGAAGAGTGTTTTATTACATTGCCCGTCCTTCTCCATCTGATGTGATCCCTGGTGCCACCGCCACTGTCCTCCTCGCCATTGAACAATTTAGATTTGTTCTCCACTTGATATTCTAATCATCTATAGAATATGACGCTATGCCTTATCTTCACGGGAATATTATCACATTGTAATGCTTTATAATCCCGGATTTGGCACAGTTGGTAAAATGGCATTCTGAGGTATTATTTTCGGCTTATAAAAATGTAGTGCATTGTAATCCAACAAATGGAATTCATTCATCTTTCGCTGATGAGGAAAACCTTTCCGATATTCCTGATCTAGCCTTTCCTCCCATTCGAGATTCCACACATTACTCCATGGGGCATCTATTCTTTTCGTTACAGAGAAAAGTTAATGCGCGCACTTTCGGATTTTGGTATCGATCGATAAACATAAGCGCATGGTGTCTATGATTACAAGCTTGTCTTTCATTAATGTCTGATGCCAAAAACACTGTTCCTCTAGCTAGATGGCGTGTGACCGTATCCACAGTTTAGCTTTATTCAACATCTTTTTCGTGGCCGGGAATTAATGCACCTCTTATCTTATATATATATATATGCTCGTGCGGACCACGGGGCAAATCGTGGCATACTTTTCAATCATCCTTGACGAGCCAATTATTAGTAGCACATTTGAATCATTGTTACTCCAAAAAACGACTAACCCAGATTCTGAATTCATACGACTTACATGTAGCCAACGTGTTCAGCTAAACATACCACTTGATAATTCCCGTTGAGGTGATTTACATGCAACAATTACAGTTCATTTACTAATCGTGCTAAGAAACTTGATGTTTCGAGCATATCCTCCATTGTATTCGCCACTGTTAAACGCGAACTTTACAAAGTTAATAACAGCACCGCCAGCAGCCAAAGGTCTTGCGCGGATGTCTCGCTCTCACCCAACTCTTCCTGTGTGATCTCGGAGAATTGACGTGCTGGGCCACGCGCGCCCACCCCCATGCATGCCATCATGCGCGCTTCAATGGCGTCGCTGTGCACCGTTGAAAGAGCTGCACGTGCATGCTAGCAGTACCAGCCAGCCAGCCAGAGGGATGGATATCTCGTCCAGTGAGACCACATGCACGGAGCATGCATGCACTATGCGCCATCAAGTGGCGACCGCGACGGCTCGTGTGCTCGCCAAAGCTTAGCCACAGCTGTCGGCGAGGGGCTTCCGAAGATCTCCCCGCTGTACTCGCCAACAAATTCATTGTTTTGACTTTTTTTTTTATCTTCAACACAATTTAATTCTATGTGTAATTTTTCTTTTTACTCTAACCATTTCTTTACCGTTATTATCTTTGATGGTAGGCAGGGGCGGACCTACATAGTGTTGAGTGGGTGCCTAGGCCTCCACTCAAATTTTAAAATTTCAGTAAACATTGCTTATATTCTATCAAATATTTTTGAAATTCTTCAAATTTATACAATAAGTGTCCCTCTCTAAATATTTGCCCCCGGTCCACAACATTTTTGGGTCCGCCCCTGACGGTAGGTGTCCATTTATAAAATAGAAACTACTGTCATAGCATATGGTAAGGTCCTACATGCAAATTATAATAACAAAGATAATAATTGCGTACATAGTAGGTACGGTAATACAATTTATCGTCAAAGATCTTGACAGTAGGTTATTTTTCTTACCTAACAAACACGCCGCCGTAGGTAAGTCTTATCGTCAAAGGTCTATCGATACAATGTGTTATCCTACCGTCAAAGATAATAACGATCGATAGAAAAGATATATAACGACAATAGAAAAGATTAGATTCAAAATAATTTTACACATAAAATCAAATCATGCTAAATTAAGGGAGAAAGGAACAAAACGGTGAATTTGGCCACGACTCGCCGTTCGCGATTGACCGGGTCGTGCCCGGATCGCAGCTGTCGTGATCGTCACGAGCGCCATGGCCCGTAGCGTCGTGGTCGTCAATGCTGCATGATTGCCGTACGTGGTCCAGGTCGATGGATCAACCAACCAAGTGTTCTTTCTCAGATGCCGACGTACGTACTGGTACTGCGCAGCTAGGTCGTACGTGTAACGTGTGTGCGTGCATGCATCTAATCTATCCAGCCACGAGGATGGAAAGAATGGAGAGGACAGGTTAATTAACGGATGGTATTACATGCTGTGCCACACGTGTGCCAACGGCTCGCACATGTCATTCATTGCCAGCTCTAATGGGCCGAACGTAAACTGGCATTGTCATTTTCTGCGACTACAAGGAGAGTAAGACTCTCGACGTGAGAGCAGCGGCTCCGGAGATGGTTGTAGGGTGTCGGTTTCGGTTGCTCGGATGACGAAGCGGATGACCCTATGGTTGGCGTGTGTTTTTGTTGGTTATATGTTGGAGCGGCGGCTTCGAAAAAGGGTTGTAGGGTGTCGATTTCGGTTTCTCGGACGACGGAGTTGACGGTTCGTTGGATGCGCGGCCTCAGGATCAGTGTGTGGGCCGTTTTGGTATCAGTTTTCAGTTAGTTTTTCTTATTAACTGGCTAATTCTTCTTCTTCTATATAAAAAGTCAGAGCTTCCGTTGTTTCCTCAAAATAAGAAACTCTGGACGTTGTTGTCCCTATCAATTTAAAGCCGGCGCTCTTTGTGCCCGTTTTAGGAGAGTGAAGCATGTTTCTGTCCCTCAAACTTTTCATTCAAGATTGACTAGTCCCTCATGGCCGTATACCTCGGTCAAATTCAGTTTAGCTCATGGTGACGGTGTATGGTGTGTGGTCTGGAAGAGTTGGAATGGCTTCGGTGATCGCCATCGTAAAGCTTGTCTATGGTGGCGACGATGGCAACGGGCGGTGCCAAGAACTGAGAACATACACATGTACACACACAGCCACGCAAGAGCTGATGACATGCTGGAAAAATTCTAGCTACCACTTCTCCAAGAAGCCATGGAGAAAAAGGAAAGTGACCAAAATTGGTGCTAAGAGATGTAAGAGCAACTTCAGCAGAGTCACCGCATTAGTTAAATCACCATCATGACCACAAAAAAATTACTTAATAGAGTCGCCATGCATGTCAGAACCGTCATACTTGATGCATCGCCCTCCATATTTAGACTCCCAACCTTAATATTTGGTGATTTGGGGCTGCCTTTGGGAGCACTCTATATGAAAGTTTCATGCGAAGAAATTTCACATGGTCCTCCACCTCACATGGAATGGTAGAAAGATTGAGAAAAAGGGATGTCCCGTCGATGAGTAGGTCCCATAATTATGGAGGCATCAAATATGAAGACACTTATTTCAGGCATCACCTCAACTAGAAGGGTTAGGGGTGCTTTGCTGCGTCATTGCTGTTGTTGGGTTTGCTTTTTTTTTCTTTACTCCCCCTCTTAAAATACATGGTGTATTTATTTTTCAAAAAGCAGAAACTATTTTAAGTTTGATTAAATATGTAGAGAAAAATATCAATATTCATATATCAAATTGGTATCATTGAATTCATCATGAAATAAATTTTCAAATTATATTCACTTAGTAGACCCTCCATAACTTAATACAAAATATTTTTGACATTACCTATGTCAAAAAATCTTATATTAAGTTACAGAGATAGTATTGTGAATGTTGATTTTTTTTTCTCTGAACTTGGTCAAAATATATAAAAATTGACTTTTCAAACACTTAACATTTTGTAATTGAGGGAATATTTGGTTTAGTGAGTGTGTGAGATGATGAAGTATGTTTTTTTCTTTACTTAATGCGCTGTTTTGGTTGGTCTTCGGTGGTGTGATATCGTGTTATCTGCTATTCAATACATATTTATGTGAGGAAATTCTCTGCATTATTAACTACCTGTTCTATATTGGTGCTACAGTACTGCATTTTGAAACTATTTTTCTCTAGGTGGTGAGAGAATGTACTGGGTTGGTATGTTTTATTTGGTCCGTTGCTGCCTATTAATTTGAGTAATCGTCGTTCCCGGAAAAATGTGAACCAAAATCAAAATTGTATATGTCAATCAAATATGAGAGCTTCAAAATTAGGAAGCATATGAATTAAAAGAATTGAATGAGAATGGTCACTGAAAGATTGTTGATCCGGTCAAAATCGGGTGAACCAATTCTAAATTGCAACTAATTGTGAAGATTTAAAAATTAGAAAGCATATATAGTGTATTGTATAAAAAGTTAAATGATAGATTTAAAAAATTATTGACCCGATCAAAACCGGGTGACCAAATTCTAATTGGACACCTTAATTGATTGTGAGGCCTCTAATCCTAGGGAGCTTAGGAAGCATAGTGTATTGTATAAAAAAAAGAGCGAGTTTTAAGAAATTGTTGACTCGGTCTAAATAGGGTGACCAAATTGCAATTGTAGACCTCAATTGATTGTGAGGCTTTTAATTCTAGAAAGATTGGTTGTATAGTATATAGCCTCCATAACGCATGTGGATGTGCTTCATATGCAATGGAGGCTGCAAATACAGCCACTCTGCTAGAGCTTCTCTAAGTATGTATTAATATAGTAATGCACTAAAACTGACCCATCAAATGCTTGCAGACACGTCCGGGCACGTCCACGGATAATGAACTGTGAAGCCTTAAAATTGTTCCTCCGTATCTGGATACCTCATATGACAAACCTTAGATCCATACGAAAGCATGTAAGTGACCTACTATGCAGATCAATTAAAACCTAAACTACCTTAGTCCTCATCGGAGATTCCAATATCTCTGTGCCCGGCTCCATTTACATGGGCAGCAACTGCAGCTCCGGCTCCTGTCGCTCGTCCGGCTATTTCGACTCCCCGTAGTGTTCGAAGAAAAGCGGGTCGGTCACTGCCAGCTCCTGTCAGATGAATCTCTTGTTGGCCTCCACATAGTCCTCATCCTGGATATGGACTCCAGGATGACCTGCTGATCCGCCATCTCGACTCATTGGGCACCAGATGTTGCTCTTCCTCCTCATCTGGCTTCGGCGGCACTGGAGGCAGGCCGGTAGCGATGCGGGCGGCACGCCTCGTTCGGATCTGGTCCTCGATATCTGAAAGTGGCTCTCTGGCATGAGCATAGTGTAGGTAGTCTTCTTCTGCCAGGCATGTCGAAGCCGAACAACGTGGGACGGACGACAGAGCGGGAGAAATCCTGTGGATGGGTTCGGGCTGGCGATGTGGATAGGAGCAGATGCATTTGGCTAGGGTTGGAGGATGTCGGCCGGCTTATAGCCGGATTTGGCCTCAGGTGGCGAACCAGAGTGGCGCCATGCAGCGTTCACACCCTCACCGAAGGAGGCGTACGTTGGACCGTCGGGTTTTCAGACGATTCCACGTAGGACCTCATCGTCAATCCGGTTTAGATTTATGCTAGATATAAGGTGTGTCGATCATCCCTCACATTTGAAGCCTATTTGAGGAGACCAACTAAATCGTATTTTCATGACCGGGCAGTGACCAGGCCATCCCTCCGGGCGTTTGAGACGGAGGGCATCGCACTGTAGATATTCTTAGGTTAGCTAGGCTAGCTAGTATCCAAATGAAGCTAGATGAAATAAACTTTGAAGTGTTATATCTCACTACTTAGTACTTGTAGATGGCGCTAATGGACGTTGCTAACAAAGCTAATTATAAGAGAGATGAAGAGAGAGAAACTTGTTGCATTTACCAACTGCTAATTCATGGGTGATGATATATCATATATATACAGATCAATACGACAGATGCTCTTAGGCTTTAAAAAAATGGTTCGTGCTGATTTTTCTGAAGGAAGAAAAATATATATATATTACAAGTGGGCATTGGTCCGAGCAAATGGGCTTCGAATCCTTGGATGGACGCACACATGGTTCGGTCGCGATCAATCACTCAAGCTATCATATCGCCTAATTGCTTGAGCATATATCATAAAGCCGATCTCGAGAAGAATCAACATTTGGGCGATTATTTGAAGTCACCCGTGACGCATCTAGCTAGGTAGCTGCCTATATCTTCTTCTCTCCTTTCTATGCATGTTCCGACCAATCGATCGGCGAATCGTTGGATGCTTCCATATGCAGGCCTAGCTGTAGCTACAGCCTACAGCTACGGGGTGTCTTGGTCCGTGGATCAAGGGATTGGATTCCATCGATATCACTGCTCCTTGCACTATGCATGCATGTCATGATTCCCGTCGGCCGTCAGCCGTGGCTCACGGATCACATCAGCTACCTAAATATACTACAGCCACTAATATTGTTGGGTATATTGCAATTTTTTTATTAATCTAATTCATAAATAAATCATGATGACAATGCTAACAACATTTATTTCAGAGTAATGCTACGTCTACGTAAATGTTTAAGTACGTTTACGGGATAGTCTGATTTGGCAATCATTGACTGGATTAAGAGAAGGGTGAGGCCCACCCATCCTTGAAAATCAGAGAGGCATGTTTAGATTAGTTGGAAGGTTTAGTAAACGTAAGTAGGATTTAGTAGGTCTAGCATTTTCGATTATTTCATAGTATATACTAATAGTCTAATACTAATATAGACATAGAACATGTAAACTTATGATAACAACAAGTACGGCTAATGCAATTCAGCCCGTGGTTGGATGGTTAGGAGGGTTGTAGTATCTTCTGTTCATCAGAGTTTAAATTTCAGATTTGACATTGATGCTTGCATTTGTCAATCTCAAGATAATATGCCGGCTCACTCACTTAAAGGTGCTCATAAGGGTAAGGTGTGTGTGCATGCGTTCATAGAAGTGAGTGTATGCTCGTGTATGTGAGCGACTTTAATTATACTCTGCTAACAAACCAAGTACAGCTAACACATAAATCCGTAAAAAAAAGGAACGGATAAATCATACCCTACAACCGGGAAGGACAAAGCCGAGGCGGCGGTGCTCATGACATTGGTCATGTCACCTGTGGTGTTGGAGAGGTGGAGGAAGTAGTCGATTTTTTTTTTCGAGCAACCGGCATGACCATTGCCTATTCATATACTCCATTCAATCCTAAATATAAAACTTTTTAAAGATTTATTAGGAGACTACATACAAATGTATATAGACACATTTTAAAATATAGATTCACTCATTCTGCTTCGTATGTAGTCCCTTAGTGAAATTTTCTAAAAGACTTATATTTAAAAATGGAGGAAGTAGAAGGAAAGAGATGAAAAACAAAATATATACAGGGGGCACACCTTTTGAAGGGGCAATGAACAATAGCGAGTAGTCGAGTGCAGATGCTCCCAAAAACCTTATTGTACTTCTTTCGGTTCAGGATCACAAAGGACGAGGTACTGGAGGCTTTCTTCCCCGACTAGCCGTGCACACAATCATCATGAGGGAGTTGGTTGGAAGCAGCAGCAACGAGAAGAACATCGATGGGTTAGTGCACGAGAAGGTAAAGCAGATGCGATCTGTTGTGACAAGGCTAGAGTTGCGAGCACCTCCAATATATAGAGGTGGTCGGTATTTCAACTCTCTTCCACAACCGGGTGAAGCTAAATTTCCCCAGATGTCATGAACTCCAAATCGGCCTTTTGAGTTTTTTTAGAAATTATTTGTTATATGGGTCTAAAGCACATAATTCAACAAATATATGGTACAAACTATTTGTAGGCTGAGTTAGAGAAAATAATGTCAATCGGTTTGGCAACCTTTGGATAGTCATCAGCTCACCTTCTTCCTTCTGCCACCCTCCGATGCCGGCTAGGCCACCTGCTACCGTCACTGGTGGCTGCAGACTCTATATATCGCGCAAGCATCACCTCACCGCCATCCCCAAACCGCCACCACAATCAGTTTATCACCGTTCCCGCCATCGTTCTCTCTAATTAACCTCACCATCTTCTCTAGCTCTGTTAAGCCCTCCACCTTGCATCGCATCCGAACCAACCAACCTTGGAGTCGCCTTCATGAACGACACTACAACCATGTCGTCCCCAACTTCGGGTTGCTCCCGACTCCGGCGTTACCGGGATGCCGACTCCATCTAAGGTTGCAGTGTCCGGATATGACCAGCATCAGCTGCAAATTCAGGCAACTTACTTATAGCAAACGCGTACACTAATATCATTTTTAAAGAAATCGTTAACTGGTAGCTACTCGATTGGCAGGCGAGTAGGGGGTTAATAGACTAATCGGTAAGTTAATCGGCAATTTAATTAATTAATCAAACGATTTATCCGTTTATCGGCTATTCGATGATCCTATGAGTAGGGATTAACCGACAAGTTAACTAGTTAATCAAACGAATTCTTAAACATGGAGTAATACTATCTTCGTTTCAAAATATAATATGTTTTGATATTTATAAACTGAATCAACCGGACGATCTTATATTTAAAAACAGAGGGTGTACTATATATCGTATAAGTGTACACGGAGTATGCGTGAACAATCGGACAGGCAGCGAATATGCGTTGTATGGCATGATTCCCGTCGCGGTCGGCTTCACGGCAGCGGTCGTTCATGGATCACAATACCCTAACCATACGTACGCGCGCGTGTGCATCAAATTGCACCTCGCATCCGTAGAAGAATCGAAGAACGTTCGTAGGAGTAGGTAGGTAGGTTCATGCATGCGTGCACATAACGGAAAATTGACGAATCGCCTTCACCAACATGCTCAAGATTCGGGCCGAAACTTTGATAGCTACCACATTTGATATGCGCGTACCTGCGTAGAGAGCACGTACCTATCTTAACGGCTGACATAGAGTCTACTGCCTATACGTATATATACTACTTCCTCCGTTCCTAAATATAAGTCTTTTAAGATGTTTCATTAGAAGTCTACGTACGGACCAAAATGAATGAATCTACATTTTAAAACATGTCTATATACATCCAAATGTAGTCCACTAATGAAATCTTTTTAAAGACTTATATTTAGGAACGGAGGGAGTAGCTAGTACAAGTATGACTACTGCATCGTATAGATGCATGCATGGTCTCCTCCTACATCATAGGGTTGGCACATGCGGTGTGGCGAATGAGATGCTGCACGTACAAGCGCAGAGGCACATTCCGTTCAATGCATGCTGGCCGTCCGTTTCTTGATCGGCCAGTGCACGCCGACATGCACATCACCACTTGCAGATGCACGTGTGCGGTGTACGAAGTTCCTCATCATTGTTTACGAGTAGAACTTATCTCTATCCGATAGATATCTTAACTGAGAAAAATACTAGAGTACATATATTCTTTTTTGCGCGAAAGAGTACATATATTCTTTTTTCGGCAAAGAGTACATATATTCGGCCGAGCACTCTCCCGTTCAGAGTGAATAAATACGGCGGGGCCATGCCCCCGTGCGCTCTCGCCATCGAGACTTAAAAGGATGGTCATAGCGTGGGGAGTATCATATAGTAGTATCATATATATGATATTATTGTATGATACTATTTTTATAGTGTATAGAGCATGGTTAATAATACAGACAATAATCGGCTATAAGGAGTTGACATGTCATATAGAGCCAACCTAATAGCTGTCATATACAATAGTAAATTTTAGATGTGTACTATTTTAATAGTAATTGGTCCACCTTACAATCTCACAAAGTGTCTTGGGTCTCGTGTTGCAGCTGGCTACTCACCAAGAGTCTTCTCTCTCCTCCTCTCTCTCCTCCAACTAAGCAAAGATATAATATTTTAATCCTTATAGCCTGCTTATGTCACCTTATTATACTTGCTCATAGTATCATAAAGTAGTATCATAGACGACCTTATTTATTGACATAGATGACACATAGTAGCATAACATTAACATATTAGGGTATCTGCCTATGTTACTCTAACCCCTTTTTTTTTTAACTGTCTGCCACGTCAACATGTTTGCTAGTCCCAAGTACATGATACTCCCTTAGTTACTCCCACTATGACCAGCCTAACGAAGTACTCCCTACATTTTTAAATATTACTCTCTCTATTTCAAAATAATTATATCAACTTTGTACTAGCTTTAGTATAAATTTGTATTAAGCTTGAGACACTTATTTTAGAATAGATGAAGTATAAATTTGCTTAGAAATTTCACTAAGGAACTACATACACAATAAAATAAATAAATCTATACTTTAAAATATATTTATATACAACCGTACATAGTTTTTACTGAAACATTTAAAATAACTTATATTTAGGAATGGAGGGAGTATCATGCAATGCACCACTCGCATCAATGCACTGACCGCAATATAGGTGCATACACACTCATAAGTTGCGCGCAAAGCATTTTCCTCTCGGATCCTAGACGCCATGCAGTGTACCACCCGACTAGAATCCTAGACGCCATCAGGAGAGTCCAATCTTTTGGCACCATCCTCTAGTGGCTCCCTCTGCCAACGACCTCTCAATCCTCAATGATGAGGGGGGGTCGCCGGATCCAGCGTATGTTCAGGTAGCTTAGGATTTTAGGGACCTAGTGACTTAGGTTTTGGGTCGTTCGTCGTCTTGATTTCGATGGCAACACAAAACAAAGAACCTCAAAAATTCTCCCTCGATGAGGCAATTAGCTCTATGGTCGGCGTGTGATTTGGGAAACTAGCTTATCCAAGTGCAGATGTCGTGTCGACTATGGTATCCTTCTGTGATCGGGCGCCGCTAATGCAACTATGTCTGCTTCAACGCCGACGCTGAGCTTGGGAGATAGTCAAAGAGTTGATGCAGATAGTGGTTTGCATCAATGACATCTTTAAGATGGATCATGCATTGGATTCATGGTTGATGGCTGACAGGTATGGTTTCCTCCTCCGACGTGTTAATCGTCCAGGGGTAACAGATCTATTGTTCGATGGTGTGTCTGGGGTGTTGCTCTGATCTGACTCTTCAATGGCAATGATTTCGTCTTTAGTGATCCAGCTCAAAAATCCGTAAAGCCGCATATCAATGATGGAGATGTGTTGAGCTCGGGTAAGGAGGTGATCCATCATTTGTTTTCCTTTGGTGGTTATTTTTCTGGTGTACCAGAGGTAGATGACGAACATCGGTGTGAAGCTCGTGGATTCATCGCTTTTGATTGTATTTTTCTTTTTTGACTGGTGTTCCTTTATGCAGAGGCTAGCGATATGGTATATTTTTAGTTTTTCATGTCGGTGTTTTATGTGACTTGTACTACGTTGTTATGATATAAATCAGACATGTATTACCATGCAAAAAAAAGACACATACACTTAAACAACGCATCCACACACATCCTATCTTTATGAGCTCTTTCAAAAGACTAAGCCAACACATCATTTTGAGATTGTCGAATTCATCACAGATGTCCTTTGTAGTCGATGGAAACATCTCCTCCACTGAATGAATACTACCAGAAGGCTTGGAATAAATTCAAAAAAAAATGTAAATACCCGCGTCAGATTTAGAAGTTTGAACTCTCATGGGCTCAGGATGCCACTGTCCTCTTAGAGCATCTCCAACAGATGCCCAACCGCCACGCGCGTAAAAACCATTTTGCAGCGTCGAAATAGGAAATTTTAGCGCACCAGAGTGTGCAGCGCGCACGAGCAACCGACGCTTGCAAGTTGTTCATTTTGAGAAGGCAATATGGATATTTCAAACATAAAAAAAAAGACATAGCATAGTTTAATTCCACATCACATCAACAATCATGACATATCAACCAACCAAGTTCAAAATCAACCAACCAAGTTCATGACATAAAAAAAGTCGTGGCAAAGAAATGGCACATCAAGAATGATGCCTCATCTTGGTCCTCCTCTTCCTCCATGTCTTCATCCTCATCCGAAGATGATTCTTCCTCCTCCTCCTCTTCATCATCGACGTGCGCCACATCATCATGTGGAGCTCGGTAGGTTTTGGCAAGATCTTCAACGGCATCATGTGAAGGTATTGTGTCCATCCACAGGTGCTCCCATCCCTCCCATGAGAGACGCAAAACTCATGCCTCCCATGCCCCCATGGTAGCTCCGAAGCCACCCATGCCTTCCGTGCCGCCCATGTTAGCTCCGAAGCCACCCATACCTCCCATAGTAGCTTCCATGCCTCGTTTTTGGATCAAGACTTCTTCTCGGGCAATCTTGACGTACTCCTTTTCTTGCTCGTCGAGGGTAGATTTTTCCATGATGAAGAACAAGTACTTCTCCCATTCCAACAATCTAGTGCGCTCCTTCATGGCCCATTTCTTCTCCTCCAATGCCACCATCCTCTCCTCGACTGCCACCCTTCTCTCCACGGTTGCCAACCTCCTCTCCTTAGCCGCTGCATCTTGGTTCGTTGACATCTTCTTCACCTCATTCGCTTACTTTCTTGCCTTCACAATAGCTTCCGTAGCATTTTTTAGCTCACCGTCTCCTTTCCTCTTCTTCTTTTCTTTTCCATCTTTCTTGCCTCCACTTGGTCTATTTGGCTTGGAGTAGGCAACCGAGTTTGGTGTAGGGCTTTTCTTGCCACCATCACTTGATGACTCCTTCCTCGTCATCATCCAAAATCAATAGTTCGCTTGCGTTTGTTGCTCTCCTCATCGACACCTTCATGGGGCCTCCATTTATCATCATCCTTCGACGCATCATAGCAATGGGGCAAGGTAAATGGTATCCCTTTCTTGATCTTTCCTTTCTTGCTCTTCTTCTCCTCTCCTTGAAATAAGTTTTGTGCAATAGTGAGCTACCAACAAAAGAACAAGTTAGCACTTGAAGCACCAAATAAGAAGCATGAACATGGAAGAATCATGAAAGAAATGTCACTTACCCTATCTCGGTCATTACTGCCACTTGGGTTAAGCGTGTCAACCGCCTTAAGTGCGGCCGCCCACTTTTCACAATCTTTGTTGATTGTCGACCGCCGGGAGCGAAGAGATCTTTTCGTGCTGTCAATTCCACTTTTGTTTTATAAATCAAAGTGCTCCTTTATCCGGATCCAATATGCATCTCTACTTTGGTCCCCTCCAACAGTGGCATCCCTAGACACTTTCAACCATGTATTGCATAGCAAGACGTATTCATCCATGGTGTAGTTGCCCGCTCTTTCTTTCGGTGCATCCACGATACCCTCACCATCCTCGTCCACCTCAAACTCATGATCATCTAAATGCACATCATTGGTTTGAGACCAATGAAAATTGTTGGAGCCAACAACCATAGTAGTCATGTATGTCTCATCACTGAAACTACAAAGTATATATAACAAACAAATATATATATAAGCTATCTGTTTATATCTATTCATGTAAAAAACAACAACGAAAAAAAGTGGGTGAAAACATACCTTGTGGGCATTCCATTGAACACGTTGTAAGCATTGGCCGCCGGCGGTATAAACAAGCTCGCCGGCGCTTCGGTTGCCGCCGCATTCGTCGCACAACGTGTAAGTTTCTTCTTCGGCGGTCTACTGGAGCTATCCGTCGCCTTGTTCTTCTTTTTGGACACCTTCTTGCCGGTCTTCTTCACCGTGAGCACATTTGGAAGCTTCGAGAGGGGGGCAAGTGTCACGAAGGGCGCCGGCGCGTCGCCACCCGCCGAGGTCGTCCGTGGCGCTATGAAAAGGATGCACGCGACACCAGTGCTCGGAGGAGCTCCGACGGAGACGGGCCCAAAGCTCGCCGGGCTAGGGTTTGCGGCGACACTTGCGGCAGCGGCGACGGCGGCTGAGGGATCACGGGCGTCAGAGGGGGTGAGAGGGATGTCGGCGCGGCTGTCTATCAGGCGGTTTTGACGGCGGCGGTGCGGGCGGGGCGAAGGCGCGGAGCGGGAGCGGAGTGGCAGCGCGGGCGTCCGAGTGTGCAGCGCGGTAGCGGGCGCACGAAATATGTGGCGCGATATGCCGTTTCACCGTGCGCGCTGAATCGTTTAAGCCGTAGACGCATTTTTTACGCATCCGATGGAGCATCCGGAGCAGCTGCGCACGCGCAATAAACTCGTTTTTTTAGCACTGTGCTTATATAGCGCGGTTGTTGGAGATGCTTTTATAACTATACAAACAGGTTGCTTTGCTCCTCATCATTGTTTACTGGTAGATCTTATCTCTATCCGATAAAGATCACGTAACTAGAAAGAAAAATCGAGCAATCTCTCGCTCAGAGTGAATAAACGCGGTGGGCCAGGCCCCCGTGCGTTCTCGCCATCGAGACAGAGAACGTACGTACGTATCATGCAGTGCACCGCTCGCCGGCCGCCTCTATTTATATCCTCCCACGCCCCCATCCTTTTCCTTCCACATCGATCCCAGCCTCAACAACCACCAAAGTACACACACCACACTAATCAAGTACACACATCCAGGCCAATAAGCCACGCCCAGAGAAAGATAACCACATCACACCTAGCTAGCTAGCGTCGTCATGTCCGGCGTGTGGGTGTTCCGCAACGGGGTGGTGAAGCTGGTGGAGAACCACCCGGCGTCGGCGGCGGGACCGCCGGGCGGCGGCGCGGTCCGGCGCAAGGCGCTGCTCCACACGCCCACGGGGGAGGTGGTCGCCTCCTACGCCTCGCTGGAGCGCAAGCTCGTCGCGCTCGGCTGGGAGCGCTACTACGCCGGCGGGGGCGGCGCCGCCGGCGACTGCATGCTCAGGTTCCACAAGCGCTCCTCCGTCGACCTCATCTCCCTCCCCAAGGACTTCGGCCAGTTCAGCTCCGTCCACATGTACGACGTCGTCATCAAGAACCGCGACGCCTTCCGCGTCATCGACGTCTAGCCTACTAAGCCTAGCTCGCGCAGCTGGCTGATCCGGCCATTCGATCGAAGCAAGCGCAGCTAGCTCGTGCGCGCCGGCGGCCGCCACCGTCGCACCCATGTCGCCTTCGATCTCCGCTGCTGGTTAACTTGTGTATGTGTGTGTTTGTACGTGCCCTGCACGTATATACGTGTGTATGTATATGTACGTGGTGTATTGGCGTATATATAGTTATGCATTATGCATGCTGCGTGTGCATCATGGTTAATTAATTCGTGTATTACTTGGTCCAAAAAAAATTTAACTCGTGTATTATTAGGCAATCTTTTTTTTTTGCGGGTGTGTTATTAGGCTATCGATAGACGAAAGTATTTTGAAAAATTGCGAGTACAAATTTGTTGTGGCTATAAGATAATCTACTATTTTTTAGAAAAGAAGGCCTTGCCCCGGCCTCTGCATCGAGGGATGCATACAGCCATATATTAATCAAACTAAGTATTCAGAAAGTACAGAGTATACAAAAAGGAAAAAAAGATACATGGCGAACATCGCGCCGCAGCCTGGAGTGGCTGAAAGATCAAGATGACTAAACACCTATCTTATTAATATGTCGTCATCCAAACCGGTTGAAGATACCCTGTGCTACCATCTCCCAGCGGGCACACCCAGTAACCATAAGCTCCCTGGCTGCCACAGGAGCTAGTAACGACCATGTGCGGATCAGTGCGGTAATTCGGTAGATAACCTGCAAGAATTGGATATCACGAGCTATGTTAAAAACCAAATCATTTCTGCTATTCCATAAAGCCCAAAGAAGAGCACATGCTCCGACATGAATAGATTTAGCCAATTGAACATAAATTCCTTGTAACCACGTTCCAAATAACGAGTTCAAGTTAACAGGAGGAGCGATGTTAAAAGCAATATGAATTGAACGCCAAACAAGTTTAGCCAAAAGACAGTCGAGAAAGAGGTGTTGAATACTTTCTAGGCTTGGACAGAAAGAACATCTGGAACTTCCTTTCCAATTTCGTTTGGCCAAATTATCCTTAGTTAAAATAACTCCCTTGTGAACAAACCACAAGAAAACTTTAATTCTAAGAGGAACCCTAACCTTCCAAATATGTATTGATTTTGGAATTGGGACTGAATCAATGAGATCAGAATACATGGATTTAACCGTAAACAGCCCATTTGGTGTTAATCTCCAGGAGATACGATCACACCTATCAGAAAGATTAACCTCCATTAACCTTCTAACTAGATGCAACCAGGAAACCCATCTATCCCCAACTAAAGATCTGCGGAAGTGAATATTAAGGGGAATCTCCCGCAATACAACCGCAACTGTCACTTGTCGACGTTGGGCAATATGGTACAACCGCGGGTATTGAACAGCCAGAGGCGCTTCTCCTAACCAGGTGTCTTCCCAGAATCTAGTCAATTCCCCATTTCCAATGATGAACCTTGATCTGTGGTAGAATGAGCTTTTTACCCGCATTAGACCCTTCCAGAATGGCGAGTCAAAAGGTCTCCCTTCCACCTGCGATAAAGATTTGGAGTGCAGGTACTTGTTTGTAAGAATTTGCACCCACATTCCATCGGTTTCCATTGACAATCTAAACAACCACTTGCTGAGCAGGCATCTATTTTTAGTTTCCAAATTTTCAATACCTAATCCTCCTTGGTCTTTAGGACGGCAAATATTATCTCATTTCGCCAACCTATATTTAGTCTTAACCTCATCACTCTGCCAGAAAAAGCAAGAGCGGTAGAAATCCAATATTTTCCGTACCCCAACAGGTACTTCAAAAAAAAGATAGGAGGAACATAGGCATACTTGTTAATACTGAATTAACCAAGACTAATCTGCCCCCGTAAGAAAGAAGCTTGCCTTTCCAAGTAGTAAGTTTCTTTTCAAACCGTTCCTCAATACATTTCCACTCCGCATTAGATAGTTTACGATGGTGAATGGGGATTCCTAAGTACGTAAAAGGAAATTCCCCTGCCACACATCCGAACAGCTGATTATATATGTGTTGTTGCTTTTTGGCTTCACCAAAACAAAACAACTCACTTTTATTAAAGTTAATCTTCAACCCAGATAACTGCTCAAAAAGGCACAAGATGAGTTTAAGGTTTTTGGCTTTGAGTAAATCGTTCTCCATAAAGAGAATCGTATCATCAGCATATTGTAGAATAGAGACACCCCCATCCACCAGATGAGGTACTAATCCAGATACAAGGTCTTTTTCGTTAGCTCTCTTGATCAACAAAGCCAACATATCCGCAACAATATTGAAAAGAATAGGAGACATAGGATCACCTTGTCTTAGTCCCTTTAGTGTCTGGAAGAAGTGACCAATATCATCATTGACCTTGATCCCGACACTCCCTCTTGTGATAAAGGAATCTATGTGCTTTCTCCAAACCTCATCGAACCCCTTCATCCGCAATGTTTGTTGCAAGAAAGACCATTTGACTTTGTCATATGCCTTTTCAAAATCCACTTTAAAGATAACTCCATCTAGTTTCTTTGAGTGCATTTCGTGCAAAGTCTCATGGAGAACCACTACCCCTTCAAGAATATTACGCCCAGGCATAAATGCGGTTTGTGAAGATTGCACCACAGAATGCGCCATCTTCGTTAGTCTATCCGTTCCAACCTTTGTGAATATTTTGAAACTAACATTAAGCAAGCAAATCGGCATTTGATTGTGTATGACCCAGAGTACACCGAATACCAAACCACATGTTTAACTATAGGTGTTTCTTGTAAGACGGAATTATATTTAGTGGAGGGTGATGTTCTTATCCATAATGAGATGCTTGTGATAAATTCTGTCAACCTTAGATTTTGTTCGACATTGCGTGAGTGTGTGTGGCACGTCCATGTCTAAAAAATTTATTTTACTTCTTTTGTGGATGCTCGTCCCTACTTCTCACCAATTCATACATATGTAAACTTGATTTGGGTAACGTCATTTTGGCAAAAATGAATTTCAGATGAAATATGGAAGGTTAATATGGTATTTGGTTCTTATGATTTTGCATCAAAATAATTGTGAGGCTTAAAAACAGGGAGCAACGTTTGTGCAGGTTCGAGGAAGCACAAACACAAGCTCTCCACTTCAGAAATGTTTTTTCTAGTACAATAAGGACGCACACGCTAACATAGCATCGAACGCACACAGATTTCAACGTTTGTGCATTTCTATTGCCTTATTCAACAATTTGAATAACGTCATGTTCTATAGGTTGTTATAAACCGTGACTTTCACTTTCAGTATGTTTCTATTTGTAAACCGTTACAGTGTCGCACTATTTCAAACCAAATGTACACATCATATTATTCGGTACTTGTGTCACTGCCAACAACTTGTATGATGGCGGATTTCCTCCGCCGATATCCTTCCTTGGAGACGACCGCAAGAATCATCACTAAAGGCGACAATGACACCAATGAAAAAAGGAAGTTATTAGTGGCGCAAGAGAGAGGCGCTAGATATGGTGATGCCGATGCAAAGCAAGAAGGAAAAAAGATACAGTTTTGCTAATTGCTAAAATCTAAGAGGTATTGGTGACAACTACAAGAATCATTCACCCAAGCTTTTGCGAAATGATACTATTGCCTTTGACTTCATGTCGTTCTCTGCCCCCCAAGCCCCACCTGCAGACCTTTTTTTTTCTTTTTTCCCCCTTGAAATCATGGTACATACATTTCGGCCATGGACATGACGATTCCGGTATCCCTACAAATTTTACGGATCTCCTTGAGAGTGGCTAATTGATGTTTGGTCGTGGGGATAAGAATTGCGTGGCTGCAGTGCGTTTACCTAATCAAGGGAGATGTCATACGCATGCAAGTAGGTGTAGGTTGTATGTTCAGAGGAATCACAGCCTAGGGTGCAGCATCTGATTTATTTTTTTACCATTATCTGGAAATTTGAGGAGGCCCCCCCCCCCCCCCGGCCAACTTTCGATTACCATCGATTTTGTGAACCTTCTAGAAGGTTCCCTGGAATAGTTTTTTCTTGTTGTTCACCTTTTTTTTCTTTTTTTCATTCTTCTCTTTCTATTTCATTTTTTCCTGTTTCTTCTTCTTTCCTTTTATTGAAGGTTATTTTATTTTTTTAAAACAAAGTTTATGTTTGATAATTTGTTATCAAAATTAAAAAAAATATTCTAAATTCCAACTAGTTGACCTTTATTAAAAATATTCATAACTTCAAATATCTTTTGGATTTTTCAAAAAAGTTCAGGATTTCGAAAAAATTTGTTTTTTCAAAAATGTTATTGTTTTCCGTTTCATTTTTCCTTAATTTTTACTTTTTTCCTTTTCCTATTCCTTTGGTTTTACATTATCTAATTTCTGTTTTGAACTGAAAAAAAATGTTCACGTGTTCAAAATTTTGTTCACCATTTATACTTAAATGTTTGTGCTTTAGAAAATAATCCGGAATTGCAAACAATATTCTTGCTTTCAAAATGTGTTCATAATTCAAAAAAATGTTCGTGTTTTAAAAATTGTTCTTGTAGTAAAACAACTGTACAATTTATCACAATCTGTTCTCGTAGTAAAAAAAATCATATTTTGTCAAATTATTTTTGTCTTTGTCAAAAATGGTTTGGGATTGAAAGTAATGTTCCTATTTTTCAAGATTTGTTCACAATTTCAAAAAAATTGTCAAAAATTGTTTGGAAGATTTTTTGAAATTCCTAAGCAATTTTTGAATACACGAAGATAAACAAATTTGAAAATTAAAGCAGTATTTTAATAATGACTTAAATTTTTTAAACCATGAACATTTTCTGAACTTGTGACAAAAAAGTTGTAATTAGAGAAAGAAGTTTTGAAACATGAATATTTTTTGAAATTTTGAACAAAATTTAACAAAGAGAACATTTTTTGAAGTTCCTGGACATTTTTTTAGTTGGGAGAAAAATTTGAGATCGAGAACATGCTTATAAAATTTCGAATAAATATTTAAAATTTTCAAACAAAAGGAACATGAAAAAGAAAAAAGAAAGGGCAATGTAAATAGAAAAAAATGAAAACAAAAGGGACAAATGGCGAAATAGAATTGTCTGGACCTGATCAGCCGCCCCCGTGCGAAACCTCACCTATTTGACGCGGAGGCCGTCCGAAATCACTAATTAACGAGTACAACTGACAACGATTACTCTCACCTGCACAGGTTGCTACAAGTGGTACACTTTATGCATGCTACTTATTGCAACCTAGAAGTTTTCCTTTTTTTCGTAGATCCGTATTTTCGAAATGTTTTATCTCCTAAACCGTTCATCCAAATCTCGAACTGTTTTCACCGTTGGCTTTCCCGCGTTGAGATCATCAAAACTAGATACCATGTTGATAGGTTTTGACGAACACTTTTTTCAAAAAAAAAACGGAAGAAAAAACCGTGCCTCGCGTGGAAAAAAAGAGAGCAGAAAACACTTTTTTCCCTTTCGGGGAGAGGTACGGGCGTGCCTCTCGCGAAGGCAAAATCGTGTCTTTCGCGAAAGTAAAACCGTGCCTCTCGTAAAAAAAACAAAAAACGCGTTTTTTTCCTTTCCGAAAGGCACGGGCATGCCTCTCGCGAAGGCAAAACCGTGCCTTTCGCGGAAGTAAAACCGTGTCTCTTGCAAAAGAAAAACAGAAAACACATTTTTTTCATTTCCGAAATGCACGGGCGTGCCTCTCGCAAAGACAAAACCGTGCCACTCGCAAAAAAAACAGAAAACGCGTTTTTTTTCTTCCCGAAAGGCACGGGTGTGCCTCTCGCGAAGGCAAAACCATGCCTTTCGCGAAAGCAAAACCGCGTCTCTCGCAAAAAAAAAACGCGTTTTTTTTCCAATAACAAGAGCCACGGCTGTGCCTCTCGCGAACGCAAAATCGTGCCACTCGCGGAAGCAGAACCATGCCTCTCGGGAAAATAAAATAGAAAGCATGTTTCTTCGCGTAAAAAACAGAAAACATGTTTTTTCAGAAAAAAATATTGATTTGGATTTCCGTCCAAAAGTTACGAAAGACTGGTAAAAACCAAAACACCAAAAAATTCCAGAAAAAAACCACTAAAAAAATGGCGAAAACGTGTGCAAAAAAGTGAAAAATAAAAAAATAAAACAAAGTCCAAAAAAAGGCTCAAAACGTGTCACGTGACGAGGCTGGTAACGCGCCAAGTGACGGCGTGCGGGAGCGATCGTTGGAAGGTTTTCGAAGGAGCGCTCCCTAACTAGTTACTTCCGACGGCGTCAAATAGTAGCTTCCAGCGTGCAGACCTTCCAATTCAGTATGCCCGAATGGCCGGCCGAGGAGCGTGGTAGCAAGCCCACCTAATTTTTTTTGTCTCAAAATTAAAAAAAATCATTTTCTTTTTTCCTTTTCTTCTTTTTTTTTCATTCTTTAAAATAATAATTCGGGATTCCAAACGGTTGCAATTTTTGAAAAATGTTCTACAAATCATCAAAAGTTTACGTATTAAAAAATGTTTATGATGCCGTAAAATTGTTCGCGCATAGCAAACATGTCCATGCATTGTAACAAAAAATTGGGAATTCTAAATATGTTCGTGCATGTTTCTGAAAACGATAATACAAAATAAAAATTATCATGAATTAGAAAAGGTTCTTTGGTTCAAAACATGTTTCATGATTCAAAATATTTATGCATATAGAAATAATTTTCACAAAAATGTTCATGAATTTTAAAAAATGTTCTCAGCTTCAAACAATGGGTTTACGCACTGACTTGTTATAATGACTAGCTAGGAATTAGTTAAGTGTAAACTCTAATTTTAGATTATCTTACGACAATAGTATAACACTAAAAAACAACCTAACAAGTAGAAATATAATATGAGGACTATATTTTGGAGCTCGATCCATAGCCTAGCTCAATCAAGGTACATGAAATAAAAAATCACTCCTGCATAAAATCAGGGCGTCCATAGAAGCAAACAGGAGAGAGTAGATCGTAGAGTCAAAGGTGCAAACGGAAAGATCTGCATGTTGTAATCTCTCCCTAATAATAAAGCAAATACATTTTCTGGTCGTCCGTCGTGGCAGTTTTACAAAAAACATCCCCCTTTTTTCGTAATCAACCCGCGGTCCTTCATTAAGTGGAAAAACGTTTCGTCGCGGGGCGGGCCAAGGCAGCAGGCAGCCGCCCCCTCCGCCCGAGCCCCTCATCTCTCACCGCGCCGCCGCCCCGCTCCTTGTTGGAATTATGCCCTAGAGGCAATAATAAATGTATAGTTATTATTATAATTCATGTATCAAGATAATAGTTTATTATCCATACTATAATTGTATTGAATGAAGACTCATTTACATGTGTGGATACATAGACAAAACACCGTCCCTAGCATGCCTCTAGTTGGCTAGCCAGTTGATCGATGATAGTCAGTGTCTTCTGATTATGAACAAGGTGTTGTTGCTTGATAACTGGATCACGTCATTGGGAGAATCACGTGATGGACTAGACCCAAACTAATAGACGTAGCATGTTGATCGTGTCATTTTGTTGCTACTGTTTTCTGCGTGTCAAATATTTATTCCTATGACCATGAGATCATATAACTCACTGACACCGGAGGAATGCTTTGTGTGTATCAAACGTCGCAACGTAACTGGGTGACTATAAAGATGCTCTACAGGTATCTCCGAAGGTGTTAGTTGAGTTAGTATGGATCAAGACTGGGATTTGTCACTCCGTGTAACGGAGAGGTATCTCGGGGCCCACTCGGTAATACAACATCACACACAAGCCTTGCAAGCAATGTAACTTAGTGTAAGTTGCGGGATCTTGTATTACGGAACGAGTAAAGAGACTTGCCGGTAAACGAGATTGAAATAGGTATGCGGATACTGACGATTGAATCTCGGGCAAGTAACATACCGAAGGACAAAGGGAATGACATACGGGATTATACGAATCCTTGGCACTGAGGTTCAAACGATAAGATCTTCGTAGAATATGTAGGATCCAATATGGGCATCCAGGTCCCGCTATTGGATATTGACCGAGGAGTCTCTCGGGTCATGTCTACATAGTTCTCGAACCCGCAGGGTCTGCACACTTAAGGTTCGACGTTGTTTTATGCGTTTTTGAGTTATATGGTTGGTTACCGAATGTTGTTCGAAGTCCCGGATGAGATCACGGACGTCACGAGGGTTTCCGGAATGGTCCGGAAACGAAGATTGATATATAGGATGACCTCATTTGATTACCGGAAGGTTTTCGGAGTTACCGGAAATGTACCGGGAATGACGAATGGGTTCCGGGAGTTCACCGGGGGGGGGGGACAGC
This sequence comes from Hordeum vulgare subsp. vulgare, assembly GCF_904849725.1. Taxonomy (NCBI): domain Eukaryota; kingdom Viridiplantae; phylum Streptophyta; class Magnoliopsida; order Poales; family Poaceae; genus Hordeum; species Hordeum vulgare. The sequence continues at coordinate 583,245,801 of NC_058520.1, read as the reverse complement.
CCCAAGGGGGCCTATGCGCCAAGAGAAGGAAATCAAAGGAAAAGAAAAAAAAGAGGGAAGAAGTGGGAAGGGAGGGGGACTCCTCCCACCAAACCAAGTCCAACTCGGTTTGGGGGGGGGGGAGTCCTCCCCCCCTTGGCTCGGCCGACCCCTTGAGGGTCCCTTGGACCCCAAGGCAAGGTCCCCCTCCCTCCTCCTATATATATGGGGCTTTTAGGGCAGATTTGAGACGATTTTCTCACGGCTGCCCGACCACATACCTCCATAGTTTTTCCTCTAGATCGCGTTTCTGCGGAGCTCGGGCGGAGCCATGCTGAGACAAGATCATCACCAACCTCCGGAGCGCCGTCACGCTGCCGGAGAACTCTTCTACCTCTCCGTCTCTCTTGCTGGATCAAGAAGGCCGAGATCATCGTCGAGCTGTACGTGTGCTGAACGCGGAGGTGCCGTCCGTTCGGTACTAGATCGTGGGACTGATCGCGGGATTGTTCGTGGGGCGGATCGAGGGACGTGAGGACGTTCCACTACATCAACCGCGTTCTCTAACGCTTCTGCTGTGCGATCTACAAGGGTACGTAGATCACTCATCCCCTCTCGTAGATGGACATCACCATGATAGGTCTTCGTGCGCGTAGGAAAATTTTTGTTTCCCTTGCGACGTTCCCTAACACTCCTCCCGTCGGTCGCCGGCCCCGATCCACGCCGGATCCCGCTGCCGGCGAGCTGCCGAAGCCGTCGCCCCCATCCCTGCCTCCTCCGGAGCTCCGCCCAGATCCGGAACACCGCCCCCACGAGCAGCTGCGCCGCCCTGCCTCCTGCGCCTCCCCGCGCTCCCTGCCTCTCCTTGCGCCGTCACCTTGCGCCGGCAGCCGCCCCTGCCGCACGCCTCGCCTGCCAGTCTCTCCGGATGCCGTAGCCGCCTGCTCGCCGAACGTCTCCGCCCCGTCGCGCCCTGGATCGGATCCAGATGGACCCGCAGGACGCGCCGGGCACCCCAACCACGATGACGAGGACGTCGACAACCTGTTCCATGATCTGAACCTGATGGACATGGAGTCAATCCAAGAAGCTGACCCGGAGGAAGGCCAAGGGACTCTGTCAGTCTTCTTCGCGTCGCTACCGATCGCGGAGCTAGCGGCTTTCATGAGAGCAGCGGTTTCGTCTCCAGCGGCAGTCACCATCCCGGACCCGGAGACACGCCATTCGGGGGCCCGACGCCAGAGGAGATTCGATCCAAGCTGGATCAAGAACCGACATATCTGCATGACGAGATGAACCGGCCCGGAGGAGCCGAACTGGTGGAGCGCTCCTTGGCCGTGATGACTCGGGAAGAGCTGAGAGTAAGTACCACCGCCGCTGCTTCATCAATCATTCGGTACTGATGGATCATACGTATATATGTCGTTATCGTTTGGCGTGCATTGATCGGGTAACTTGGGTTTCAGGCTCTGATCCGGCACGCTATCGGCACTGGCCGTCGAAATTCGGGTCGATGAGCTTGGCAGTATGCTTCAGGCACGCGTTTATGGTGGGCGAGCTCGACAGCTTCGAGACGGCCGTCAGTGCCCGCCCCGTAGTGAAGGTGAGGGGCAGATTCAGGTTAATTGATTCTCAATCCTTGCGTTAACCTGTGTTCAATGATTCTGAACTTTACTTTAGTTATCTGCCCGCTCTGGAGTCTCAAGTCTGACCTCACCTGAATGGCAAAGCTAAAACTGATAATGGTCTATCGATGCTCCGCAGTAACTACCTGTTGCAGACCGCTGTCGAGCATGGCACCGATATGAACAGGTATATCATCTTGGATCGGATCAAGACGAACCTCGTGGGTCTGTCACGCCACCAGCACGGGCACTACGTCGTGCAGTCACTCTTCCTGAAGACGACTGACGAGTCCCAGGGCGAGCTGCTACGGCGCCTCATCAAGGCGTTCGGAAACCTGGACGTGGCACAGATTATCGAGCTGGTGCGTGATCCTTTCGCCAGTCATGTCCTCAGCAACCTGCTTGACACAGCCAGGATCGTAAGTACCTCTACCTCATCATCGCCGTGTCTTATACATTGATGGTTTGCTCGTTGGCCGGCGGACCATCTGATACTGACACATGTTGTGAATTGTGATCATGGCGCAGCACTTGAAGGGCCGATTCGGATGGAGGCTGGCAAAGAAGCTCGCTTCGCTACTAGTCTATCAACTGGGTCTGAAAGTAGGGAACTCCAACGTCCTGCGGGTGGTGTACTCCTTGAATCGGATGGGCATTAGACTATAGTTACCGATTCTGTGTTCTTACAATGTTGTGGATCTCAAGTTTTCTGGGGAAGGCTCGATGTGGCCATGGTGCCTTGGTTCGAATTGTCAGTGCGAACTTGATATGTACGTCCGTACCGTACTACATAATTGATGTCCGTTTATGTTGCACGCAGCAAACAATGTTGAGTAACGAATTCGTCTCCCCTTGAAAGGTTACTTTGAAGGCTAAAACCTTCTTTTGCGCCTTACTTTGATCGACTAGCTAATAAATTAACCACATATAATCAAGTTTACCTTTTGTATTGTACAAGCATGGGCATATATAAAATTCATTATTTAGGTTTTGAACAATAATATAGAAGGTCATGTAGCATACTTTTTGTAATTATTCAAATGACTGACACGAGGTTTAGCAAGAATGTTTATGATGACCTAGATGTGCACCTCTTCATAGTGGTTGTCGTGGTTTGCTGGTTAAAGGTATGTGGTATTTTATTTCTTCTCGCGTTGCAACGCACGGGCAATTTTTCTATATGCTGTAATAGGAAACAGAGGATGTACAGGAAAATGAGAGGAATAGAGAAAGAAAGACACGAACAGGCCTAGCAGGCTAGCATGGAGATGATTCGTTTGTGAGCTTTTGGGCTTCTCACCGAGCCTGACGTAAAGTTGATGGGTTCAACACATATTTTTTTATTGGGTTCATGCACATAGGTATGTGTATAGCTATACTTGGTCAGGACAAATCGTTGGGTTCAGTTCCTATATTGGCTTCGCCCCTGGCCAGTACCACCCGATCTTTCATGATGCCCTGCAGCTCCACCACCTTCGGCCAACACCATGCCGCCACCTTGCACCGTTGTCGGAGGCGATCTGCCAAGCCGCCATGACGTAGATCGGCTAGAAGCGCCCAGACGCCATGGTGTGGGAGGGAAGAGATCCTACGCCGTCGTTGTCAGCTGTCCGGGGCTTTGCCCGACGGCTTCCTCTAGCGGCAACGAAGGGGGGTGGGGATGGAGGCATCCGGCGGCGTGGTTTAGGGTTTCCACTCGAGCCGCCCTAGCGGGGGGCGACGCGCGGGCCTCTTTCCTGTTTATCTGACCAATTTCCGAATCTCCTATTCTACCTGACCGGTGTGGTTTAGTTTTGATGTCTATCTGAACTCCAAACATGTGAATCAAACTATCAGGAATATCACTAAAATTCAAGACACTATCTTCAATTTGGCAAAATTCTGATCTATCTTATATATAGATCTGGAAGACTGTGAGAGGAGTCCAATGGCAGAGGCAATGCAAGACCGTGTAATGTCTCTTTGAGAGGCCACAACGAGTCTAGGCCTGTGATGGTTATACATTTTGTGGTCCGCGTGTTTCAGTTTGGCAAAATTCGTTGGTCAGGCATTTTCGTAAGATGTTATGTCACTGATCGTTTCATTTTGAAACAACTAACATTACTAATACTAGCAAAAGGGCCCATGCGTTGCAACGGGAGAAAGAAATACCACACGGCACACGCTCTTAATTTATAAAAAATGTCTATAATTTAAGAATTTATAGTTACGATACAAATAAAGATGGTACTATCCTATAAAAATGCAGTCCAAAATTTCACAGGTCTTCTATTTTAACACGGCTTGCATGTAGATTTAATATGTACAAAGAATCAATCAAGTGACCTTCAATTTCATCTCTAATCCTGATTTTGTTGACGTGTTCATCCCCAACCCGGATGAGTATCGGTATGAAAGAAAGATGAATAATGACTTATTTATTAAGATTGCACCCTAGATAGTATTTTTATTAAACGTTTAACAGATAAAAGAATATCCTATTTAAATTCTACATATTTTTCTAATCAAATTTCATGTATAATATGTTAAATTTGGAGTTACGGTTTAAAAGATATGTGTATTTTAAAAAATATTTAATATATACTACAAGTTTAATGTCATAAACAGTAAGGTTTTTTTTGTAAAATCACCTCGGTGGGTTTTCTGACGGAAGCGGTAGCCTCTTTATTATTAGGTAAAGATTATATCATAACTAAATAACGTAAACCATGGAAAATCATGAAATTGGCATTAAAAGCAATCATCAAATTGCCTAATAAAACGTGTTGCTTTTATATTCCCTTCATTACTAAATATAGGTCTTTTTAGATATTGCACTACGAACTATATATGAAACAACATGAGTGAATTTACACTCTAAACTATTAAAATATGTCTATATACATTCGTATATAGTTTATAATAAAATATTTTAAAAATATATATATTTTGAACGCAGGGAATATACAATGATATTTAAAAATTACCGTAAATACACATATGTGTAAAACTGAATTAGATAAAAGGCTAAGTGGAAAAAAAATCGTAAGCCACAACTGCACCGCGCCCAAACTAGTGGGCACATGTTACTCCTTTTCTCTGTCCTTTTTCTCTTACAGCGGAAGGAAGGGCATGCCCATCAACCACTTCGGCCTTTCTGTCAAAATCATTTTAATGGGCTAAGCCAACCTGGGTCTTCGCCTTCCTTGCCTTTGCCAGCCCAACCGAGCACCAAGGAGGCCGAGGGTTAGGGTTCGTCGGGAACCGGAATCACTAGTTAGCGAATACAACTTTCAACGATTAACACGTTGCGACAAATGGCGTACTGCATGCGTGTCAATTGTCGCAACCTGGACTTTTGCCTTTTTCGTAGATCCGTATTTTCAAAATGTTGTATCTTCTAAACCGTGCGTTCAAATCTCGAACCGTTTTCATCGTTGGCTTTCTCGCACCGAAATCTTCAAAACTAGATACCATGTTGATAGGTTTTGACGAATTTTTTTTCATGAAAAAAACCGGAAGGAAAAAAACCAGACAAAAAACCGAGCTTCACGCGATAGAAAAAACCCCAGAAAACACACTTTTTCCCTTTCCGAGAGGCACGATGCCTCTCGCGAAGGCAAAACCGTGCCTCTCACGAAAGCAAAACCGTGCCTCTTGCGGAAAAAAGAGAGCACAAAACGCGTTTTTCCCTTTTTTGGTAGAGGCACGGGCATGCCTCTCGCAAAGGCAAAACCGTGTCTTTCGTGGAAGCAAAACCGTGCCTCTCGCAAAAAAACAGAAAACATTTTTTTTCTCTTTCGAGAGAGGCACGTGCCTCTCATGAACGCAAAATCGTGCCTTTCGCGAAAACAAAACCGTGTCTCTCGTAAAAAAACAGAAAATACTTTTTTTAAAGGCACGGGCGTGCCTCTCGCGAAGGCAAAACCGTGTCTTTCGTGAAAGCAAAACCGTGCCTCTCGTAAAAAAATAACAACGTATTTTTTCCTTTTTCAAGAGGCACGACTGTGCCTCTCGCGAAGGCAAAACCGTGTTTCTTACTGAAACAAAATTGTGCGTCTCGCAAAAAAACAGAAAACAAGTTTTTCTCATAAAAAAAACGCATTCAACGAAAGTTGGTGCATTTAAAAAAACATCAATTTTAAAGAAAACTTCACGAATTTGAAAAACAGTACATTAATTTCGAAAAAAGTTCATCAATTTGAAAAAACATTCATTGAAAATGAAACATAATTTCATGCAATTTAGCAAAAGTTCAGTAAACTTTTATAAAGTTCAATAAATTTGGAAAAAGTTCATAATTTATTTAAAAAGGTTAATCTATTTTTTAAAATAGTTAATTGAATTGAAAAAAGTTCATAAATATTAAAAAAGTAAATCTATTTTCAAAAAGATGTTCATCAAATGTCAAAAAAGTTCATCAATATTCAAAAAAGTTCATCAATCTTAAAAAGCATTCGTTGATTTTTTTAAAAAAATATCATAAATATTCATATAAGTTCATATTTTTTTTAAAGAAAGCACCACAAGGCCTAGATGTGCCGGTCCAGTTGGAGCGCCACAGTCTCGTAAGTTAACAAAATTGCACGTTAACTAGCGTGTGTGACGCCAAATAGTAAATCCCGGGTTTGACTCCCAAAGTGTCACCGTATTTGCCAATTAATCAGGCATGTCCAGCCAGTTCTGCAGTTAACGCCTGGCGGGCGCTGGCCGCATGAAACCGCAAATCTCTATTATTAAAGGGATCTGTCGTCTGTCGTGATGGTTCGACCAATCCCCTGGCTAGCACTGCCATCGCTAGCAATTCCATCGATTTTTTTCATCCCTCCATAAACCAATCGATTAAATACAGAAAAAATTGGTTCACAAGGAAAACCTTCTACCTTTCGACCTCATTAGCTACGACCACCTTGTTCGATTCCACGAAGAGAAAATCGGTGGGGAAAACAACCACGTTCCATGCGAGCGAAAAAGGAAACAACCCGCACGTTCTCCAGCCCTCAATCACGAAACCGTTCACTGTCTCGTCCTCCTCCACACGATCGCCATGCCTAGATGGTTATGACCGCTGTTTTCTCTACGCTTCCTTCTCCCTACGCCGCATCCCCTCTCAGCACACAGATCGCCGCCGCCGCCGTCGCCGCCAATATCCATGAAGCACGTCGCCTTCCCTCCAGGCACCGAGTGGCCTCCAACAAAATCCTCACCACCACTTCCTCCTAAACCCATAAGCCCAGGGGAGAGGAACATCCAGGACAAGCTCAAGCCGGCGGGGATGTGTGTCGGGACGATCCTCGCACCTGAAAGCCCATGCACATCTGTCACAGGCGATGAAGTGGGGCGCACGCATGCTAGCGTGATGGTAATTAGCCGGATCGAATCCCGCTCCGTGGCTAGCCAAGGTATGCGTCTCCGTCAACGTATCGATGGAGCTCTTTGCAGCAGTGGAGGGCATTAGCAGATCGAAGGGCATGGTCCGAAGTCGCGATTCTTCGACGAGAATGACAAGGCGGAGATCTTGGTTCTGGCATGGATGGAGTGAGAAGCAGTTTGGTCAGTCGAAAGGTGGTCTAGCGAGCCTCTTGGTCAGTGCGGCGCGGCGGCTGAAGCTCGGCGTCGTGATGGCCTCCGCTGCAGCTCTTTGTTCCGAGACAAGAAATCTTGAACTGATTGCTAGACGGAGAGATATCATGGAGGAGTAGAAAACGACAGGATCCAAACTGGATTGTGAGGGAAGCTATGAAGGTGACTCCCTGTTGCTCATTTTGGCAAGACTAATCCTCGATGTTACTCGTTACCAGCCGGGGAGGCCATAGGCGATGTGTGGTCAACTGGTCATCACCAACCCTCGCGGTGTCGTCACTCTCCCAAAACTGGTAACTTCCCGATTGGCTCCGACAAGGCCATGGCACCGCCGATGCCCCTCGGGTAAAAACTACCTTCCTCCAGTCTTTGTCTTCGATCATGTTGATGGAAAACTGTAGACTTTCACCCTAGGTCTATTGGTGGTTTACATAACAATAGTGAGACTTCTGTTTCTGTTACTAGCAAAACTGACATGCAGTACATGATTGATGATCGCTTAGTATGTATCTCTCGTATACACTGACAAATACTCCCTCCGTTCCTAAATATAAAACCTTTTAGATATTGCACTATGAACTACATACGGATGTACATAGACATATTTTAGAATGTAGATTCACTCATTTTGCTCCGTATGTAGTCTCCTAGTGTAATCTCTAAAAGGTCTTATATTTTGAAACGAAGGGAGTATTTATCTAATGTTTCTTCCACATGGCTACCTATTTATGCCGTATGCAGAATTCTAAATATAAATTCGATGCCCGCTTCTGTTAATTTGAATGGCTAAGTTTTGGTGCATGCTTCATGCATTAGTTGGCAGTGACTAGGTGAGACGGTGAATGACAATTCAGGATTCAATTATACAAGACCCATCTTCAAGTTCTTGTGAGCCAATGTCTCCTTCATAGTATTATTATTGCGAGCAACCGTTTGTTGGCCTACTTGGACAGGAAATAAACATTTTTCAGTTGTTGAGGAGACATAAGGGCATCATCCAATTAGTTAGCAAATATTACATAAAAAACAAAAAGGTATGCTAGAAATGAAGGTTTATTTTGCATGCTTCATATAAATTGTTTACCCTACTATCTGTATAAGTTGATGAAGGCCAAGATAAGTCTCGAAGTTGATATCCACACAAAAGGTATCCATCATTTTCTTTTCCAGCGTATAAGTTTCTTTGGTGATTGTAGGCCTCAATGCTACAAAATTTTGTGCAATCCTACAATAATAATTGCTAGCTAGAAATTTACAGTATACAATAGATGCCATCCCCAGTCTAGAGAGTTCTCTTTAGTTCCGGTCCTTCTGATCTCGATGATCTCACTTTCCCTGACTTGTATATTGTCAAGCATCATCTCTGATGCTTCTGCATTTTCCTATAAACTGGTAACCCCAGCCACATGTTATGGTTGGCTTTAATGGAAAAAACATGGTTTGATGAGATGTTTGTCTGAAATTTAGAGTTAACTGTAATTTGGAGCAGCTTATGGAGAATCATTGTTGTAGGACTTGTCTCCCCATCCATCCGGATGTGGAATCGCCTCGCCGACGGCGTGTGTGAAGCCTCTTTGTCCGGGGGCGCACGCGTCGATGGCTTGGCAGCTGTTGGTGCATGAGTGCATCTGCCTCTCTGCTGGGCACGGACATGACTATTACCAACAAAATCATTCTATGTTTTGTTAATCAATTGAATCGGTTGGGTATAGCCACATAAAGAGAGAAGATAAGGCCGGAATTGCAAATTTTCCAATGTTTATTATAAGTGTCATGCAACTTATCCAGGGTGGTGAAATTGATAATATATATTTTTTGGCAACAAAAAAGACTTATCTTTCTTTCTCTTTGTAGGTTATTTTACATATTATCTAATGATCCACCTCTTTCACACGGACAATGTAAGCATAGATAGATGCCCCCGCCTGACATGAAGTGGTGTATGCCAAAGTTGGAAAAAAGAGGAGACTTGTTAGAATTGAAGCAGAGCAAGAAGAGAAGAAAGTTATCATATATGTATTTGGTTCAGATTCAGTTCATTGTTTGTGCATACATTTGTTGACGACTTCTTCAAGAGACCATGCATACATATCTTTTTGTAATTTTTCATAATGTTTTGAATGTGTGCTAAGTCCTTTTAAGGGAGACCATGCATATCTGTTATTTATTTTACATACAGTTTTGGATTATCTAGACTCAATTTTGCTCCGGTAGCAAATGTTTGAAGTATGCACAACGAACCTGGTCGGCTTGCCTATCGAAAACCGTCGCTACATTATGCAATTTCAAGGATTTACAAAAGATGCACCTTACATTGTGAAATTTCATAAAAAAACAAATACACCTTATATAAAGGAATGGAAGGAGTATATTTCTAGGTGGCGAGGGATGCACGAGATTGATATATTATTATAAGTCGGTTGCTCATGATTAATTTAAAAAATCATTGATTAAGTTAAAATAATAAACCCAATCCCAAATCGAATACCTCAATCGAATCAAAAAGCTCCAAAACTAAGCAGTATAGTCAATTAAAAAATTGGTTAACATGCATTTATATTCATTAACATGCATTTACTTTAATCTATTGATGATCGGGGTCTTCTTTTATTTTTGTTCCTCAATCGTAGTCTTGGCTGAGGTCATGCATGGAAAATATCAGCTCCTGGTGCATTTCTGAACATGCGTTATAAACTGAATCATCAACAACTATCAAGTATGGTGATATACGATGCTATAAAACTATGCAACATAGTGGTGGACTTTGCATTTTTGGTGTTTGTTGTGAGTTCTGTTTGAATATTTTGTCAATTCTCTAATTACTCTCCTGCTAAAAAATACTAATCAATCTTTCCTTATCACTTTTGTCAGAGGATGATTTTATTATAGGAAATTTGGTTGAAAATCTCAACGACAGCGATTTTATGTACAATTGTTCAATTATGGAAAAGCACCGCAGAGACCGAGCTTCACATAGCTCTTTATTTTTACTAATACTGCTACTATTTCCACACGTTAAAAAAAACTAAAAAAAGTATCTACATAGATGTGTATTTGTAGTATACACGTACAATTTTCATGAACATATATGCTTTCATGTAACATATACATAAAAGATAAATACACAGATTAAAATGGGCTGTGTCTTTGTTGTTTTTGGGTCAGATATTCATTTTTTTTTGTAGAATGCAAAGTAATCGAATACCTGATGAAACTTTTTACATACTTGACGTCCATGCATATTTATTTGTATACAAAATTAATATTATTGAAACTTTTAAGTACATAATGATTTTTTTGGGTAAAAAAGGCTTCATGGAGCCCGGTCTTTGCGACATCACACTCTGTTCAACTCCTGTTTTGTAATCACTATAGGAAAATGGATTGAAAATCTCAATAATGTCAATTCCATGCATTGTTGTTCAGCTTGCTTTCTGACCCGGCAGTAATCTTTTACTTTCTAAGAGCATCTACAACCAGTCCCGTCAAATCATATCCGAATGTTTGGGCGGATAACCTGATCACTGTCTAGGCAAAAAAGAGAAGGAAAAAGAAGGTAAACTCTGGACTAACAACCCGGTCATTGCCTGGACAAGAAAGAAAAGGAAAGAGGTAACCCGACCCGACCCTCAATAGAAAAAGAACGAAAAAAATAGGGAGCATGGTTTGGTCCATGAAAAATAGGGGTTCAAAGTAGATTCATCCATACACTGATCAGACATGTCCGTGAACATTTTGGGCGCCAAATTTGCCGATGCTCTAAGCAAATGTATTATTTGGGCTTTTGGTCATTATTTATTTATTTTTTACTTCCTACAATCACCGATGAATGTTTTTCGGCCCACTCCATTTTAATAGTGAGTTGTTTTATGGTACCCTCAAATAAATATAAACCCTTCATTTGTTCTCATCTGATGGATATGATTATTTGGTACTCCAGTATAGATGTCTTGGAATACTACCATTGAAAGGTGGGGAGTACCACCACTTCAGAGGTAATTTGGTAATCTAGGACTAGATCGTTGATTCTCCATTAATTAAGGGTTATGATCAACATGCAGCCACCGATTAAGCTGTCGGCCAAGCCAAGAATCATGGGATCCATAGAGCAGGACTTCTTCATATCCCCAAGCGAAATTGATACATCAGATCTCAAAATGAATAAAATGTGATGCAATGAGATACAACTATTAGTAATTGTGTGATTTTTGGAATTAGAAATATGAATTGCTTGACAATGTTAGGAACAAAGGTGCAGATAGTGGGTAGATCCAGCGGAGGGCAGGGTCGCCGGGAGTACTTGTCAGCGGCTAAGTTGTCGATTCCTCTCGGAGGATGCGGCAACCGTTATTGTGCACGATCAGAGGAGGCGACGTGCAGTCGATCAGATGAGATTTTTTTATTAGGAAATTAGATCAAGGGAAAAATCTTAACATTAAAAATACAAAAAGTGTAAAGTACCCTCTAAAGTCAATGATGAAATTTTGTTGGCACTCCCACGTCTATGTCCATGTAAGGAGTAGTAGGGTATAGTAAAAAAAACTCGTAGTATTTCTTTTTACCCGTTGCAACGCACGGGCTCTTTTGCTAGTGGGAAGTAATGTATATGAATCATGTTAATTCTACACAAATTATGTGTTTTGGATCATCATGTATATACTAGACTTACCACGGAAAATATTCTAGACTTACCATTCCAAATTTATTATACTTTCCATGGAAAATTTACTGGATTTACTATGGAAAATATATTGTAGGGTAGCATGCGAAATTATTATTTCGACCATGGCAGTTTTATTAGGTTGACCATGGCAAATTTATAAATTAATCCATGGTAACTTTATTGTAAATAGCATGGCAATTTTATCTTACACAACATGGCAATTTTTTGCTTCCTGCTACATGGCAAATGTACATGATTTTTCTTCATTTCATAGTGGCAAATTAGATTATCTTTTTGTGTCCTAACTCATGGCATTTTTAAATGACATGTTTATACTCACATGGAAAATTCAGTTTTTTTGCAGCTGCAAAGTCGTGTCAGTTATTATGTAAAATTGCAATGTCACATGGAAATAATTATGAACTTTTGATTATTTTTTCATTCATAAGGCTATCATGCCAAACTTTTATATTTTTGGTACTGTCGCATGGTATTTTGTATTTTTTCCATGTCAAACATAAATAAACAGTGTCCATGCAAATGTTCCATATGGTTCATGGCAACTTTTAAGATTTTTTCTGTTTGTAGGCATGGGAATGTTTTAAAAATAGTTTCCTATGGCATACTGAAAATAATTATTCGTATGGCAATTTGTAGGACTGTTTTGAAATGTCAACATGGCAAATTGTAGATTTTTTTCAAATATGTTGATTACAATTTTTTACCCTCGTGATAAATTAACCTTTTTCCAACAAATTTCCATGTGATCATTTACAAAAATATCCAGCTATTTTCCATGTCATGGAATTTTTGTTCTCTATTTTTTTATATTTACATCCATGCATTGATTTTGCATTTTTTTCTCATGTCTAAATTATGCACTTTCAGCAACTTCAAATATATTGTGTTTTTGACTCTTTTTAATTGTACCATGGCATATTCGGGTGCTTTTTTACAAGTAATTATCAAATTTGCCTGCTATGAATTCTTATATTTTTTGAACATGGCAACTTTCCTGCTTTTTTTAAGATGGCAAAAGTTTGGGTTTCTTCACAACAAATGTGAATGGGGAGGGAGGCGTAATAAATAGGTTGCCTATGCCATGGTTAGCCATGGAGGCGGTTCTCTAGTGAATGAAATCGATCGCTCGACAGAATCCCGCGGAGACAATTAGTTCGGCAGGACAATCTCCCCTTGGAAACATCATCTAATTATTGCCGTCCTTTGAGAATATAAATTGGGGAAAAAACGCAGAAGTTCCAAGGTGTGACAAGTATCGCACATGTAATGCACCACTTGACATCATTTAAAAATGTGAAAGTGACTTTTTGTAACGTTCAAGATGCGATCCTATCCTTATTTAGGCACGAGGGCCTCGACACAGATAGAAGCGCATCTCATCGTTTCACAACAATGGATATTGTTACAAGTACATGTACTGATGAGAAGAGTATATGGAATTGACTTACACTCGTCACAAGCTACATCAGAGTCACATCAGTTCAATACATAAATAACATGAAGAAGACCAGGGTCCGACTACGGACGAAAACAAACAAGAAAAGTAAACGACGTCCATCCTTACTATCTCAGGCTGCCGGCCTGGAACCCATCCTAGATCGATGAAGAAGAAAGAGAAGCAACTCCAAATTAACAATCAACGCGCTCGCGTCAAGTAACCTTTACCTGTACCTGCAACTCATGTTGTAGTAATCTGTGAGCCACATGGGACTCAGCAATCTCATTTCCAAAGGTATCAAGACTAGCAAATCTTAATGGGTGAGGTATGTTTAAGTGGTGAGGTTGCAGCAAGCGGCTAAGCATTTATTTGATGGCTAACTTACGAGTACAAGAATAAAAGGGGGATGATCCACGCATAGCGGACGTGATCTACTGATGATCAAATGAATGATCCTGAACACCTACTTACGTCAAACATAACCACACCGTGTCCTCGATCGGAGAAGGACCTCACGAAAGAGACAATCACGGTAACGCACCCAGTTGGCATATTTTAATTAAGTTAACTTCAAGTTGTCTAGAACTAGTGTTAAACAAAGTTTCCACGTTGCCACATAACCGCGGGCACGGCTTTCCGAAAGATTTAACCCTGTAGGGGTGCTCAAACTAGTCCATCGCAAATTACCACAAGCCGCATAGAAATCCTCGATCACGAAGCTCGCGATCTCGTCGGACTCCTTAGTGGAAAACCTCAACTCTGAGATTACCCAAAGCATCACTGGAATACCGATGCACAAGAGATCTCGTAAAAGGTAAAACTAATCCAGCAAGGCCGCCCGACGTGTCGACGATCCCGATAGGAGCCGCGTATCTCGTTCTCAGAACACGACGGATGAGCTAGACGTCGGGATCGCTAAACCCTGGGTGACCAGGGAGCGCCGGACATCGCTCAGGTGGGACCAACACTCATGAGGAGCACTGGCTCGGGGGTTGATTAAATTACTCCACGGGTGCCGGCGGATCCCTATGCATTATTATTAGGTTATTAGGCAAATGTAGAACCAAAGTTGGGCCTTGCTAGACCAACTTTAATCTAAGATGAATTATCAAGGGGGTCCCCATAACAACCCCGATCGTGTTAGGAGCGCTTAATTATGGAACATAACACCGGTAGCCGAAACTAAGGGAGCAAAGGTGGAACAAAACACCAGGCTAGAAAGGCCGAGCCTTCCACCTTTTACCAAGTATATAGGTCCATTAAATTAAATAACAGTTAATAGGTTGATATAACAAGGAACCCATGTTATCACATGGAAGCAATTGCACCTGCAACTAGCAACGCTAACACATGGTTAAGCAAGCGGTAACATAGCCAATCAGTGGTTTGCTAGGTGGTGAACAGGTTGAAGGTTTTCATGGCAATGTTGAGAGGCTCATATTTAACATGTGGTAGGCAACGAGACATAATCGATAAAAGCGATAAAACTAGCATGACAACAATAGTAATGGTATCTGAGGAAATGGTCATCTTGTCTAAGATCCCGCTTGGAAGAAGAACGACTCCGTGAAGCAGACGAACCGATGTAGTCGAACGGGTCCTCACATTCCGAAACGCCTGCGGAACTCTATCGAGACGAAGCAAACCGGAAACAAGAATCAACACACGATATTCACCACGGAACATGCACGACAAGATGCAATCCACATATGATGCATGATCAACTGAAGATATGCAATACATAGCATGCCAATTCACAACAATCAAACACTACACATTAAGTGAAGTTCAATATGCAACGAGTTGCATATTGACAAAACTCCACATCCGAATTATTTAGTTCTATCCCGATTAGGTATATGAAGTATTAGATATGGTTAAACATGGCAAGAGGTGAAGCCTAATTAAGCTACCTATCTAGGCATTTTAAATGAGGTCAAAAATGACATATAGCACCTCCGAGATGACCTCCTACATTAATTTACAATTCTGTCCAGATCTGATCTAACACTTTTAAATAGTTGTTAAACAGCAAAATAAATAGGTTCACGTGGTTCTACGCGTCGTTAAAAGGAATTTACACATAGAGAACATCTCCAACGAAGCTACGGATCAAAAAATACAAACACCGCAAGATATGATGACATGAATGCAAAATGTGTGCAACGACAGTCACAAGCATTTCAAAACACACAACCAGCAAGATAGAATGAAGCTACACGACATTCTAAGCAAGTTTCATATAGGACTCGATTAAAACGGAACAACGGTTCAACAACTACGAGCTAAACAAGAAATCACTATAATCTGCCAAAATCAGCCACATAGCATTTTCTACACCCCACAACTATGAGCTACACAAAATCAATATGCTCAACCAAGGCATGAGGCAATAGAGGGAAAGAAGCACTACAACATACTACTAACAACATCTAGCATGGAAGCATGGATCATTAAGAAAAGAAGTCACAGAATGGTTGCTCACACGTAGTTTCAAACTTCGAGAAAAACACAGTTTATGAAAGTGCAATTTTTGATCTGAAGGCATATTGACAGGAGCAAAACCATAAGCTACAAGACTCCAAATGACATGAAAATTGACAGCATGCTAGAGAATCTTAAAGTCTATAACTAACTCTATTGCACCAACCTCGAAAGAGTTATAGAACACCAGATAAACTCATGCAAAGACAGCAACAAAATATAACAAATTTCAGACTTAGAAATATTTCAGCATCTCCAAAACAACACTATTTTCTAGCAAGTTGAGAACAAGCAAACTACACCTAGACATGGATTTCTATTGCAAGCAAAATTGCCAAAGGCTAGCCTACACATCCAAGGGCATATCCCTAGTTGACAACTCATTCAAATCATACACGGATTAAATCCCACAAAATAAACAAAAGGGCAACATGGCAAAATATCATGCGCACTAACTTGCTCAAAAGCTAAAACTAAATGCACAGTTAGATTCTATGGATTTTTCTATCCCAAAAATATATATAACATGTGGGGTGGCACAACAATAATATCGCCACACGTATATGCGAGAATATATCCTAAACTCGGTATAACGAACTAGCGACGAAATCCTACTTGCAAAAATACAAACAACTACTCTAAAAAAAATGGAAATATGTCCCTAAAAACATGAGCATTTAAACTTCGGAGTTCGAGCAATCCAGACACGCACGAAAATAAATATGGGGCAATTAACCTATTGGAACAGCACGCAAAACTAGGCATTCGGTGGGTCAAACTATTCCAAACATGCATGCAAGTTGCAAATTACGAATCTACACGGAAAACTACACAAGATCCATATACAATATGTCGCGATCCGATACATGGATTAAATTCTACGGACGTTTTTAATATCCGACAATTTTCTGGAATTAATAATTCCGAAAATCCCTAAAAAAACTATTGGGCCTAATACGACTAACGGGCCGAAACGGAGCAATGGCGCAACATATGAAGTTGTGCCCAGGGCGCGGGTTAGGGCGGCAGGCTAGCTCGCCTAGCTGGGTTCGGGGGAGACTTGGGCCAAGGGCGAGGCTGATGGGGAGCAGGCCGAGGGGAGGAGGTGGCCTGGAGGGGGCCGGTTGGGTCTGGCCCACGCGCCTCCGTGCGCGGTCAACAGGGCCAGGGGGTCCTCGTATCCCTCCCGTCGCCTGCTAGGAAGGAGGCCCGAGGTCATGACGGCGGCGGCGGGGCGACGAAGGTTGGCGAGAGCGCAGGCGATTGTATCCGGGCAAATCCGGGGCGGCCGGTTCCATTCCCGCCGGCGGCGATGAACACAGGCAGGGGCTTGGATCCATGGCGGGGCGAGCCTTCCCATGGCGGCTTGGAGGCGACCCAAGCAGGGGACGGAGGCGGCTCGCCGAGGTGGAGAGCGGGGCCGACAGGGCGGTTGCTGCCTGCGGAAACGGCGGGAGGCCGGATCCGGCTGGTTCCTTGGCCGGAGGCGACCGAGGAGGCCGGCGGCGGAGCACGGGCATGGGACGGGAGGCGGAGCTGGCGGCGGGGAGCTGCAGATCGGATGAGGCCCGATTCGGGCCCGTGGTGGGCTCCAGATGGGCTTCGGCGGCCCCTGCGGCTGAGGAGGTGGGAGACTGCGCGGCTAGGGTTTGAGGGGCGCGGTTTTTGAGGCAGGGTTAGGGTTAGGTGGCTAGGGTTCTATTTATAGACAAAACGGGCTAGGGTTATCCGAATCCGGCCCCGTTTTCGCCCACGCGATTGGAATCGAACGAACTCGAACGCGGGGTCGGCTAAGTGACCGTGTAGAGTAGGCTAGCCAGGGAAGAGAGGGAAACGATGCGGCGGCAACGCGATTTTTAAAACATCGAAAAACGTCCGACGATAGACCGAATACGGTGCCGCTATGGTCGACCGTTCGGGTACCAGACGAACTCCGATTGCGAGGAAATTTGACAGGCGACCTACCTATATTAAAATAAGACCGCACGTCAAGTTCCAACCCAGTCAGAGAAAGTTTTACACACACTTTTAAAACAAGATTTCGACGATGCCGCGGGCGCGTGCGAGTGCGGTCGGGCTCAGAACGGACAACGACGAGAACCGGGAACTAACAACGGATGCAAGTTTTGAAAACTGGCGGCAACGGGATGCCGATGCAATGCTGATGATGCGCACGATGCGATGATGATGCGACAAATAAAAATAAACACACGACGAAAACGAAATAAAAGGGAAATCTTCTGAAACGTCGGTCTCGGGTTGTCACACTTTTGCTACAGATACAACTTAATTAATGATTTCGTACTTAAAGGCCTATTTGATCCCAATTATGCGAAAAAGAAAAACACAGCATCTCAATATCAACCCATGTTGCCATGCCCACAAAACCCACACACACAGAGGGAAAAAACCCGAAAACGTGAAGATATCCAACAACGGGAATCTTACAACTGTACAATCATGCAATTGGTACGTGTTGATGTCAATGAATGAGTGGCACTCCTAAAAAAATGGTGTTGCTAGATCTAATGGATTGAGAAATATTATTTTCCATTCAGCAGATATTTATTGTATGACAGATTTTTCAAAATATAGAAGAAGAAAAAACCCTGCACGAATCACTGTGTGAAACTGATGGTTTAGGAATTAATAGAGAAGTAGTTATTTTTCAATCAACTGATGCCCTGTTTGTTCACATGGACTAGACTAAAAAAATCATTTTTAGTTCCTATGTAACCAAACGGAAGGAATTTTTCTTTAAGAGACAAAAAATACTCTATTGAAAGACTTTTTTTTTAGTCTATGGACTAAAAAAATCTAGTCCCTTAAAAACAAACACCCCATGAGAACTAACAATGCCGTAATCTTTCGGTCCTAGCAGTTCATGTGTAGATTCCGTGACACGGAAAATTGAGCGAAACATCTGAAACTCTCAGCTGGCGCGGCAAGCCGGCAAAGGGGAGATCCCGGTGGGTTCTGGCCCGAGAATTCCCTCCGGTTTCCCGTCTGGGTTTTTCCCTGTGCACCAGCCCCAGCTCCGCCTTGCCAATCCCACGTACTACCGCACACCAAACGCAACGACCCCCGTCCTCTTTCTTTCCCATGCCCGGGTCGCCGTCTCCGCTCCGCTTTCCCGCGCTGCCGCATACGTGCCCATCCGGACCTCAGCGTCGTCGTCGACGGCGCCACCTCTCGGCCACGACGCCGACGGACGCCAGCCATATTCCTCACTCCTCCCCGCACAGCGACGGCCGGAGACGACGACACGAATGTCCGGCCTCGGCAAAGAAAGCAGAGAGACTGAAAGCCACAGCGCAGCCGAGCTCTCCGTCCCTCTCTGCTGCATCCACACCACGCCGTTGCTTTCTTCTTGCAGTACAAGCTTTTGCTTTCGTCACGGTTCACGGAGCAGCCCTCGATGGCCATGAGATCGCTCCCGTTGCAATCTCCTTTTCTCCGGCCGGTTAATGATTGAGCGGAAAGGAGCAACGAGAGAGGGAGAGAGCTGTTGGGTTGTGTGGCCATGGGGGGAGGTTGATGCCAGTAGGAGATTCCTGAAGGGGACGTGAAATGTCTGGGCTAGCTTCTTGCTCTTCACGAAGTAGCCCAGCATTGCTGATACGTGACGCGAACGGATCCTGCAGAAGGAAAAGAGGTGTGCCTGATCAGGTTTTGTATGGGAAATCAAGTGCATGCTTTGTCAAAACCCGGTCAGGCGAAAATCAAATGCCTGAAAAAACACTAGCTCCGTCTTGCCGCATCACGGTCGTTGACGGCTACATCTTTGTACCGTTGTTCATCTGGTCTCAGCTCGACACATGCACTTCTCCTGCCAGCTGCCATGACTAAATATACAGATTAGTATACCTACCAGACTTGCTTCCAGTGATACGATGAAATACGGATTGCCGCAGAACTCTAACCCTTACATATCTACCCCTTTACATCACCTGAGAGGCATACGATGAGGGGTGAACCCAGTGGAATTAGTGGGGAACATCAGCAAGCCCTAGCCGCCTCTCAGTGATAGAAGGGAATGGGGAAGAACAAAATTGTTTTTATGTGTTGCAGTTGTGCATGCATGGTTTCTTCTTTCTTCTCTTCAGAAAAAGAAATTATACCATAAAGTGGAAATTCCAATTTCCTTGATTCCATATGAATCCACACTTTAGCTATTGTAATTGTGGTCAAGACAAGGATTAATTTAGCATTTAATTAATGGACATGGATCTTTCGAACATGGGCCGATGGACCCGAATTAAAAAACATTTTTTAAAAATAAAAAAAAGAGTCAAAAACTTCTACAACTTTTTTGTAACAAACATGCCTAGCACAACAATCACGTGGAATAATTCGCGGAGAAATGACTTTCGGGGTATTGTCGGCAAAAAAAAAAGATTAGAAGTCCAAAAAATGTGAATGGTAACTTTTATTTAATACCTTTTTAAATCTAGAATATCAGGAAAGACATTCCTTCGTTAGTAATTTTTATTTAGTATCGATCATGTTTGTTTTAAAATGTCTAACTCTTTATTATTATTATTATTATTATTATTATTATTATTATTATTATTATTATTATTATTGTTGTTGTTGTTGTTGTTGTTGTTGTTGTTGTTGTTGTTATATTCAATTCAGGTGCAATTGGACCCGAGACAGCAATTTCTGTTAATCAACGATGTGCCTAGATCACAACTAAGTGTAGGGCGTTTTTTTCTTTTCCAACTCTTGTTTTTTCCTTTGTTAGTTTCATTATGTGGCGACGTGGAACTGTACTGTGAATTGTGAAGTTGTTTTTTTGTTAGTTTCATTATGTGGTGCACTTAGGAGGGACATAACAACCTTACCGACCCCCAATGATCCTCTAGTTATGTATTGTCATGCCATGCTTGCAACAAGAGTTACATGCATAAATGCAAGGGCCCAACTTGACAACTATTCAGAGAAAGTATAAATATTAAAGAAAAGAACAAAATTGTGAAGCTAAAAAAGCAAATCTAATTATGCAACCGACAACCCAGAAGAAAAAAGCATACAAATCTTCATGTAAAATCGAATAGTTGCATCATTCACTAAGATTTCACTAATTCTCAGTCGATTAATCTTGGACTAAAGTGACACGTCCCGCAAAAGAAATGGACTAAAGTAAGACATAAATAATGGTGGGCAAGCACCAGCTCCTGTTATTATCTCTCTTTCTTTCTCTTTTTCTTTTCCAGCTAATGAAGCGGAAAGAAGTGACGAAGAGAGCTGCTCTTTTGTCCTGTGGCCATGTGAGCTCTTCTGTCCCGTGGCCATGGGAAGAGGTTGGGTCCAGCAAGAGATTCCTGAAGGGGACGCGCTCGACCACACGTGGATGTGAAATGCCTAGGCTTCTTCCTAGGGAGAGCAAGGATTTAAACAGAACATTCACAAGATAGATTAGCACGGAATACTTACAAACAGTGATCGGAGCCACCTCCCGACGACCGTGGGGAGTTGTCCGGACTACCAAGAAACTTCCATTTGATTACTGAAGATTTGATTACTGAAGGAGATGAAGAATCAATCATCAGTTTTAGTGGGTAAATGCCCATGAACCAAATACCCCTTGTATTTTGCCCTGCTCCATTGATTGGCTAGCTCCGCCAGTACTTCAAAATGGTTTAGATGACGTTCAATGATAGATTAGATATTTAATCATCTGAATCTATTTTCATCCGTCGTGATTACTTTTTTATCATTGTACTTTCGCTCTTCTTAGGAGCTTGCATTAAACCATAGATTCTTTTTGAAGTTTTTCTTTCATAATATCGCTGCATGGATCAAGATGCAGAGACCGGGGTGTTCCACCTTTCCAAATAAATAAAAAAACAGATTAGCAGAGTAAATATGAGCTACGTGTTTAATTCGTGGCGTACAGGCTCGGTATGCATGGGAAATCACGTGTTTTTTCCATGCCAAACTCGGCCGTCTCACGGAAAAAATCGAATACGTGAACGTGATGGCATTGGCATTGCTTCTGAAACTGATGGCGCTGGTAAAACCCATGGGTCAAAGGCATCCTTTTCTTGCTTTCCCAGAGTGAGAAACAGCAGAAGCTAGAGTGGCATGGGTGACGGAAAATCTCTTACCATCGAAGTGTGCACATATAGCTCACACTTTCTGCATCCCTTCCTGCCGTTGACGGCTACAGCTTTGTTTTGTTGCTCATCAGCACAATATGCTCTCCTGCCAGACTGCCATGACTATTTCATACAGATTAGTTTAGCACCTCGAGCTGGTGTTTTCCGCAGCAGTCCAAGGGGTTGGTTCACTTTTGGTCGTGCCACCATTGTTTTGCTCTTCTTTTTCTGACCTTCCGGTGCCAATTGGAATCAGGCGTATATATGATGTGTCCCAAGGATACACATACCTGTAAAATTTTCTTTCTTCTTTTCAGAGGAACAAAATATACCATGCATCAAGCTGCAGCCCCAGTTTTCCCTGATTCCAGATGAATCCACACTTTAGCTTTTGCAATTGTGGGCAAGCAACACCACTAATTTGGCGTTTAATTAACAATAAACTAAAGCAAGCCATGTATAAATAACTGTCATTTGGACACCTCAGCACCGTCAAAAGGAGGCCGAGAGGCCGGAATAGATGCTTTCCTCTCCTCCTCCATGCAAAAACAAAGGCATATCATATCATAAAATCTCTCTCTCACACAAACACGCACACGCACCAGTTCGACTTTGTGACAAAACAAAACTCTTCCTTTGAGCAGGGGAGCGAAAGCGGTGGCCTTTCTTTCGCGCATTTGGCATGATAAAGGCGGCCACTATGCACGACTAATCAATCACTCCGTCCATGCCCGGTTGCCTACACCACCACAACACTCCATAGAAGAGGCAAAGAATCTTAGCAAGAACTCTACGGGAGGAATTCTCCTGGTGTGTGTGTTAGATTATCTTTGGTTGTGTGTCCTTGCGCGTCGTGGTTTTGTGCCGTCGCCTTCCTGGAATCTAGCTATCCTCGCTTTATCTTGCGTGAGTAGTGAAACTTTGCTGCCCGTAAATGAAAATGGTATTACAACAACAGATCAAAAGGGGACATATTTGAGATATGTAAATCTTAAAGCAATAATAATTCCTAGTTTTGAGTAATAGATAGGGATATTGAATGTTAAGCTAACAGAATGCCGTGAGGAATTTTGCATGTGAAGTTTGTGAGCTTCCTAACTTTGAGAAATTCAGAGATGACCATATTACGACACGGCGATTTGACCGACCGATGTGCGAACTGAAAAAGATTCAGCACCAGAAAGACACATTCAAGCGCCATTCGTCCACTAAAAGCAGCTCCGGCCTACATCAAAATCTCACCTATACAGCTCATGATGAGCTCAAAAAGAAGGGGAAAGAGCCATCACCAGTACGTACCTCCTCCTCCATAGGCAATAGGTTTAGTTCCAAGCAACTTTATATTACCTCCTCCTGCTCAAATGTTTCTTCAGAAAAGAAGAGAGAAGCCTCAAAGGGTGTGTTTTGTCCACATGTAAAGCCACCTCCCCCTAGTCACAAACCAACTAGTTTATGCATATGCCCAACCGAACGCCCACTACTCTCCATGGTTCTTCTTTCTACACCTTTCACTTGCTAAATCAGTGCCGGGTATAAAATCTCCTCAGCCCTCCCCCACAAGGCTCCCCCACTTTCCCCTCCCCTCGGCTGCGAATCATTCCGCTCGCCGCTCGACATGGCGTCGGAACCTGTAGAGTGCCAGGTGAAAACATTCAACATGCTAGTAACCCTTTCTGTAATTGTGTTGTTGTACTAGTGGTCCTTCTGGTCATTAGCTTGTTCATGTGGCTGAACAGCTGCTAGATTTTTGTTTGGTTGGATTACTATTTAGTCATGTGTGAGTTGTTGTTGGCTTCTTGACAAGATATGCATGGAAGTGTGCTGATGATATGGTTTTGTTTGTTCTGATGTAGGTTGTGGTGCTCAGAGTGTCCATCCATTGTGAAGGGTGCAAAAAGAAGGTGAAGAAAGTACTCCTACATGTTGATGGTACGCCTCATCAATTTGATTGATCGGTGGTTTCAAATGCCTAGTAGAAATTTCCATGTTGGGGACTCTGATAGGTTCAGTTGCATGTGCATAGAAGATGCCATAACCAAAATAAAACATGGTTATAGTATGTTTACTGACCAAAATTTCGGTTCATTTGATCTTGCAGGCGTGTTCAGATGCGACATCGACGCCCGGAGCAACAGGGTAGCGGTCACAACCTCTACAAAGATCGACGCCGGCATCCTCATCGCCAGGCTGCGCAAGTCCGGCAAGCTGGCGGAGCCGTGGCCGGAGCAGCCCAAGCAGCAGCAGGAGCCGCCTCCTCCTGCAGAGAGCCAAAGTCAGGAAACCAAGAACCAAACCGATGATGCCAGCAAGCCTAACGACGCCGCCGAGAGTCCCGCTCCAGCCGCCGCCGCCGCCGCCGAGCCGAGCAACGCACAGCCTCCGGCGCCAGAGCCCGAGAAGACCACCAACGAAACGCCACCGCCGGCTCAAGAAAGCAAAGAGCCCAACGAGCCCAAGGCAGAGACAGGGCCGCAACAACCACCCAACGAGGCGAACGGGACGCAGCAGCAGCAGCATGATCATCATGATAAGCCGATGGATGCCAGGGTGACGATGGAGTTCGACGATGCCCGCAGCAGAAGCATCTACGGCTACGGAGGCCACCAGCAGTACATGCCAGCCACACGGCAGCCGCCGGTTCACGTCATGAGCTACAACGTGGCGCGGCCGATGGCGAGCTCGTCCTACTACGCCGCGGCGCCAACGCCGGCGGCGATGCCGATGCCCATGCCCATGGCGAGGCCGGGGCCATTGCAGGGCGGCTACATAGACGAGTACGCGCCTCCGAACTACTACAGCCGGCCGGCGCCATCGTCGTACGAGCCCTACTACTACTCTGATCCCCAGCCGTCGCCATACCAGCATCAGCGTTCTGCGGCCGACGACTACTACTACGGAGCGCCGCCGCCGCCGCCGCAGAGGAGCGCCTTCTCGCCGCCGCGGGAGGCCTACGGCGACATGTTCAACGACGAGAATGCCAATTCTTGCAGCGTGATGTGAAGAGGATCGATTCGGCAGGTTTAGCTAGTTTAATGTTCTTTAACGGAGGACCACTCCATGTGTTAGAGCCGAAATTTTAGTAGCAGTATTGCTCAGGTTAGTACTAGAATAAAACGAGCTGAGCTTGATGCATGCATGAGGGAATGAATGAGAGGGATCCTTGGAACAGCTCTGATCGAGCATAGTGGAGCAATTTTGTAATATATATTGGTACATGGTTATTATATGTCAGCCTGGACACGGTCCCGGTCCGAGCCGGCGTTTGACCGGACCGAGCAACGTCGCGGTCCTGTCTTTAGGGATCGGACCGGCAATGGCCGAGCTCGGGCCGAACCGAGAGGACCGGTCAAGACATGGACAGAGCGTGTTCTAGAGCTCCGACGACGGCTCATCGAAGCTGGAGGAAGCGTAGCTCATCGAAAAGATGTCTCGGAGCTTGAGAGGAATCAGAGGAAGCTACATGACCAGCAAGAACACAAGAGGGGGCTCATCGACGACGAATCTGACACGACGGCCTGTGGACGGAGATGAAAGAGACGATGGCTGATGCGGCGATGTAGGACCTCCCTCGTCAATATTTTTTATGGAGATGATAGATCCAAGTGGAGCGGGTCGAGTGGACACGATTTCCAGGTCCAGAGAGTGTGTTGGCCGCGCGGAACCACGGACGGCGGCCACCACGACGGCGACGAGTGTGTTGGCCGCGCGGAACCACGGACGGCGGCCACCACGACGGCGACCACCCCTGCCATGCCTCGGCAACCACGCCCTCGCCACACACCTCACACACCATCATTGTGGCCCCGGCAAGCCCCAGCCACGCTCCGTCCACGCCCCCGCCCTGCCTCGGCCATGCTCCCGCCATGCCACTAGAGCTTCGCTCGGTCCGCTCGGTCGGGCCGAGCTTTAACCGGAGCGGACCGAGGATTTTTCGGTCCTGTTTTCTTAGCCCAGACCGGCCGTTTTTTTACCGAGCCGGCCCGGACCGAGCGAGCCACGAGCCGGTCCGAAAGACCGCTCGTCTCGTCCAGGCTGAGTTATATGAACAACGCTCCCCTTCCCTCCAAATCCGATCTCCTCTCTTTTGATCGACCCCCCTCCCCGATCCGATCTCCTCCCTTTTGATCGACCCCCCCCCCTCCCCGATACAAGAGTGCCACCATCATCTAATCGACTGGTCTAGGGTTCCCCTCGAGGTAGAGAATAGAAGACTCGAGCTACTCCACGACGATAACTTCAAGAAGCAGATGACACAGAACATCGTCGCCATCACCGGCCTTGGCACCAAGTAGGGAGCAGGCCTTTCACCTGGATCTTCTCGACGAACCTTCATCCAGCATGTGCATTAGATCTGGACCACGCCTAATACCTAGCATGGTCGGTCCTCCAGCCCACCACCGCTCAAGGATGCCGACCGGCGCCCGAGCCCGCACCACCTGGAGGAGAACTGATCTGGGGTGGGGAACCCCAAATCCTCCGCTGCCAACCACCATGGCAGGCCCTACACTGCCCCGAGGTCGTGGTGGCTCAGCCACCGTCGGAATTCCATCAGGCCGCTGCCCCCATCATGCCAACTCCGCCTCCACGTCGGGCGCCCAAGGTCACCGTTGCATCTCGGCAAGAGACCCCCTCGCACAGAGAGGAGGAGAGCCGGGCTCGTTGTCTACCGTCCAGCGATGGCGGCGACGGATAGGGTTCGACATTCCATGGATAAACTTCCCATGGAGCGATACCAACAACATTGACTAGTGCAGTTAAGTACATCACACATAGTTAAAAGCCCCTATGACACCCATATTTAAAACATAGTGTCGCACAATGTCCTTCAACAATGGGTAAGTTGAAGGGATAAGTTATTTTTCAATGTAAGACTTACTCGAACAATGGTTATTTTTCATCGTACATTTTTTAGGAGGGATAAGTTCTTGGAATGGATGGTATCAACATATTTGAGGACATTGATAAGAGAAGTAATCCATACTTTGATTATGTAGAACATTGTTTGACAAATTGTCAATGGATTGCTAATATGAGTGGGGGGTCTTATGCAGTGGAACTATTATATATGGTGCTATGACATGCTAGTCAACAAAAATGCCATGGCTCATAATTTCCAACCTAGGATGGCACATGCTTTTCATTCAATGAAAGCTCGTTTTAGTGTAGGGATTTGTAACATGGCTCCGAGGGTTCACTATCTTTACACATACAAAGGGATCAAAGAAGGTAATGAATGGTACCTTTACAACTTTCCAATGTTATAAACTACTCGTTAAATAATCGAAATGGATTGTAACACACTTTATTTTATTTTTTGCATTGTATTTTTTGTTCTTGAGACGTTTACTGGACTTACGTGGGAATAAAGGAAATTTCGAACAATGCCCCGTTACCAAACATAGTTTTTATAGTATTTTTGTTATTTGGTTTGCATTGTAGTGTACTTCCCTTAATAAATTTTATTCATTACATTTCATAGCTTATCTTTGGTTGTTGTATTATATGAGAATTCCAAATCTTTCAACGGTGTGCCTTTAGTACTTTCGCCCAATGTGTATCATGTAGTTGATGTGAATGCAACCAAAACTCATTTTTGCTGATCTACACGTAATTAAGGAACCAACTGGGTTATGAAAATATGCATGATCTTGTGTATGTGAACTACAACACGAGACACAACAAAAATATATTGAGAGACGAGAGGGAACATGATCCTATCTCCATAGTGGTGGATGCGCACAAAGTTTGGTCAAAATAACCTAGTAATGGAACGGCTAAATCACTCATTGGGTGGAATCTAGACTAATTTTACGTGAAGAGCCACCCATGTAAATTTGTTGTTGAATAAGTAAATCGGGAGGAAGATTGCAAAGGGAAAGCTTGGTCACCACAACAAAAAGAAAGAAAATAAACTTAATGCTTGTTGCAAAACATAGAAGTTTGAGAAAGGCAAAGAGGAATATTGGGCTGACCAAAGATGTTGACTGCGAGGATGAGTTCACCAATAATGATGATGATGATGATGATAATGTATAGGAGAAAGAGAATGAAGAGATCAAACCAACCGATGGCAACTATAATATTTATATGAAGAAGGGAGTGGGCCTGAGGAGATGTAATCGCCTGAAGAAAATAGAGCGGTATATGTCCTCATCTTCATTCTTTCTTCATTACTAACATAATTGTTACCATCGAGTGACTTGATCGCGTCAACTTCGTATTTATCTACATTATCACCATCGCCATCATCACTTTTGGCAAAGTCATCCAATTTCTCATCTTCGGTCGACATTTCATATTTTTTTCTCAAACTTCTATTTTTGCAAGGACATGAAGTGTCTTTGTCTTTCTGTTTTTATTTCTTCTCTTGTAAATAGGTTTTGTGTTTTTTACGAGGAAGTTTTCCCTTTGTACTCTCTCAATTTATTTCATCAAAAAGTGTGCATGGGTGAGGGTGACTATCTTTCATCTAAAATTATACTAGGTTCATTCATTGAATTGTTTGGTCTTTTCACTAATGGGTTATCTTCACGAGAAAATGTGACATCCATCATCATAGCAATAGGCTGAAATTACCACTTCCCCCACTCAATATTATTTTCTTGTACACAAGATCATGCAATTCTTCATCATTCGATTGGTTAGTTAACTTTGTGTGTAACAAAGAGACTCCGATTTTTTTGCAACATCTGGATGATTCATATTTAGAGACAATATGAATATCACACTTTCGGATCAAAGAGTGGTACCATCACATTGCAAAAGGGATAACAATAATTAAAAAACTCACCTTGATAACTTACATGTATTAGCATGGAAGTCCAAGAATTGTGTCACTCCCATCATTGATTTTGATATCACACATCTTAACTTTTCAGCTGCATCTAGCACCATGGCCATCCTTATATTTGGTATGACCTCCGGGGACCAAGAGAATACCTAGAAGATACAATAATGCACTAAACGTGTTACAATCCATGTTAATTAGCTAATGTGTGCTTTACATTATTGGATACCAACTCATGATCAGTCTCATCGATAATTGCATTCTTATTCTCAAATCACGAGAAATATGTGTGCCAAATATGGGCAATATAAGTCAAACACCATGAGAATGAACAATGGTATGGCATAAGTGTCAGAGATTTCTTGTTACTTGCATTTTGAATTAATATTTTGGGCTATTGAAAATCTTGTCAAAAAGCATTTTCCTCATTGTAGTACACCATAAAACCAGTGATGCTCATGTTGGTAGGACTTATCCATGAGTCACATGTTATTTATCACACCATAATTGCTCCGGGTCATCTTTAAGTTGCTGGACAATCCTTCAAGTCCATCCAGTTGGTAGCTAGACATTTCCCATCAACATCAGAGCCTGGAGAGGCTTCACTACACCTAGCTCAATGGAAATAAATAATGATAATAAAAAATAATAGTAGTTTCTATCTTCTAGGAATAACATTAGCATAAAACCAACATGCCTAAACTTCACTAATTCTTGCTACTTTTGTCTACTAGTAATTATATGAAGTTAGTTCAGTTCTAAAAAAGTAGATTTTGGCGAAGATACATATCAAACTATCCATGTCTACCACCACAAGAGGCAAAATTCCCTCCATGTCCTACATTTGATGCGAGCATTCATCTCGACTCCATGTCAAAGATCCAATCCTCATTGATCTTGCACTAATGGGTTATCTTCACCAAAAAATGTGACATCCATCATCATGGAAATAGGCTGAAATTACCACTTCCCCCACTCAATATTATTTTCTTGTACACAAGATCATGCGATTCTTCATCAGTCAATTGGTTAGTTCACTTCATGTGGAACAAAGAGACTCCAAATTTGTTTGCAACATCTAGATGATTCATATTTAGAGACAACATGAATATCACACTTTTGGATCAAGGAGTGGTACCGTCACATTGCAAAAGGGAATAACAATAAAAAAACTCACCTTGATAACTTACATGTATTAGCATGAAAGTCCAAGAATTGTGTCACTCCCATCACTGATTTTGATATCACACATCTTAACTTGTCAGCTGCATCCAGCATCATGGCTATCCTTAAATTTGGTATGTCCTCTAGGGACCAAGAAAATACCTAGAAGAGACAATAATTAGCTAATGTGTACTTTACATTATTGGATACCAACTCATGATCAGTCTCATCGATAATCGCATTCTTATTCTCAAATCACGGGAAATATGCATGCCAAATATGGGCAATAGAAATCAAACAACATGAGATTGAACAATGGTTATGGCATAAGTGTCGGGAGATTTATTGTTACTTGCATTTTGAATTAATATTTTGGGCTATTGAAAATCTTGTCAAATAGCATTTTCATCATTGAAGTACACCGTAAAACTAGTGATGCTCATGATGGTAGGACTTTACCATGAGTCACATGTTATTTTTCACACCATAATTGCTCATAGTCATCTTTGAGTTGCTGGACTATTCCTTCAAGTCCATCCGGTTGGTAGCCAGACATTTCCCATGAACATCAGAGCCTGGAGAGGCTTCACTACACCCGACTCTGTAGAAAGAAATAATGCTACTCAAAAGTAATAGTAGTTGACTATCCTCTAGGAATAACATTAGCATAAAACCAACATGCCTAAACTTCACTAATTCTTGCTACTTTTGTCTATCAGGAATTATATGAAGCCAGTTCTCTTCTACCAAAGTAGATTTTGGCGAGATACACCTCAAACTTTCCACGTTTACCACCACAAGAGGCAAAATCCCCTCCATGTCCTGCATTTTATGCCAGCATTCATCTCGACTCCATGTCAAAGATCCAATCCTCATTGATCTTGCAATTGCGATATTAACTTGGACATCAAAGTCATCGTTATCAAGTGTGTCAACATCAATCATTGCGTGTCCACACATTTCTCACTGAAGTTGTTGTTAAATTTTGAGATGGCGCTCCCCATCTTCGGTTTTGTATTAAATTTTGTCAATTGAGACCTTCCTCAATGAAGCCAATATGCCCGATGAATGTAAAGCATGCACTCCATGACAACATAACTGATTTTCCTAATTGTTTTAACTTATAATATTTTCATTTATCTATAAGAATATAATAATATTACTTGCATCGTCCCTATTGTCCTTATGCAGTACTTAACTATCAAATGTCTCAAATAGTATGGAATAATCAAGTGCATCTGCAACCAACACCTTAATATAAACAACCAAAGATGAATGATAAAAACATGTTGGCTTCATCTCAACAGTCTACACAAAGCAAGCCATGGAAACAAATTAGATCAAATGAAATTCACAAAAGATAATATGCATTTTTTAGTATTTTAATTCCTCCGAATAGGCGATAACTAACTAAAAAATCATGAAACAAATTAACTTATTAGATGCTATGCTACATCTGAATATAATTTAGTACCCCATTATCTAAGAGGAAATGTGGTAAACTTGTCACTTACCTACTTTGTGAGGTGAAGATTGTGTAGCGGGAGTTGCCGCTGCGGCGGCTAAAGACAGTGTCACTCCATGTGAGGATCCACCAGTCAAGGCAAGGCTAATCTTGCTAGCACGACCACGGTCTCCAACATGCATGGTATCTTCTAGTAGGAACCAGATGCGAAACCATCAGGGAGATCCCTTCGATCCATGGGAAAGGAAGAGGCGCCGCCGCCAGCCAGAGCACATAGGAATGGAGGATGGGTATGATGGAGAGAGAGGTGGCTAGGGTAATAGAGACCTAGGGTTGGGCCGCGTGAACTATTTGGGCCTTTTGGATCGGGCCTATGATTGGAAGACTAAAAAAATCTATAAGCGAGATGGAAACATTTAGTCACCCTCTAAAAGCTAAAATGATCACAAAATTTTGTTTCTCATGCTTGAGGGTGCCTGGAATTCCGCCCCAACCCCGACCCACTCCACTTTTTCCTTGGTGAAAAGAAGTGCTATTTTGACTTGAACCTGACATTGGTGGTACTCTTTTAATTTATGCTAGGTTAAGATATATATCATACTAGAATTTTATTTCGAACCAACTTTGAGAGCTGATCTTTCCCCTCTTAACCTACTTCTTGTACACCACATGTATGTTTGATGGTAGTGATTTGCTACCAAATCTTTGTCATACCCATGCTCATTGGCATAGTCACGCAATACATCTCCAGCTTCATATCCTTGGTGATGCCCTTTGTTTTGCACTATTATTCAGTGTGTTCACTTCTATTGCTACAAGAATATTTTTGCACGATGGCAGTGGCGGAGGTCACTGGGAGCCTATCAATCTGACATGTGGGCCCAACTAT
The DNA here is from genome assembly GCF_904849725.1 of Hordeum vulgare subsp. vulgare. Classification (NCBI taxonomy): domain Eukaryota; kingdom Viridiplantae; phylum Streptophyta; class Magnoliopsida; order Poales; family Poaceae; genus Hordeum; species Hordeum vulgare. The sequence continues at coordinate 583,213,620 of NC_058520.1, read as the reverse complement.
GGTATGAACCTCCTCTTAATTTTGTTCACATAATTAGGATTTCTTCGGTTGACACGAACACGATATTTTGCTCAACCATTTGTCAGTTTGTGACGAATTACCGATCCGTCCCTACATTGGCAAGTTTTCGAGGATGCAACCTCGGGTCTTACTTTTCATAACATTAACAAACTCGGAGTTATAATTAAATAGATAGCCAAGTAATAATATGAAAATTCAGTAATTTTGTATTCACATAGGCATGAGAGTGTGATCCTACACTAAAACGTGCATTTCCGGAATGAAGTGTGACAAATCTGTACTAAACATTGCCCGATTAGATCTTGAGAAAAGTAAATACGTTTCCAATAGGTTTGAGCCAAAACAGATATTTTTTTAAATACAGTAAAAGAAATATATGGATTTTTTTTAACAATGGAATTCAATCGTACAAATCAAACAACCGATATAGAAGAATCATCCTAGAATCTGAATCTCTCAAAACTTCTATGAAAAGCACTAAAGTCAAAGATGCATAAATACGCACACTTCAGAACTGTCTAAAGTCTATTACACAAGGGATAGCTATAGCATTCCAAACGCAGAAGCTCCTTGGAAGTTCTCAAAAGACATAAAAGAGCATAGCCACGGCTGACATTGCTTTTATCTTTGTTTACAGTTGAGCTTTGGTTATGGTGCATTGACTGACTCCAGCCAGATTATTCGAGCATGTTGCACCCATCCAGAGCTAAAGACACGAGCTCCAGAGAGGCTGGCTTTTGCAGAGCTCAGCTGCGGTGTCTCTCTCTCTGTCCTTTGTGGCATCGTATCAGGACGCGGGAAGAAACGGAATATGGCTAACAACCCCCGGATTAGGCCGAGGAGACACCAATTATGGGCTGCTACTAAGTGGGCGGTTAGTTAACTGATGCCGATGTGCTTGTGCGCTTCATCGCGATCCCCATGAAAGCGAAAGCGAAGGTAGGCGCGCAGCGTTAGTCGTAGCTGTCCATGTCTCTTTAACCCAAAGCAAAGGTACTGGCAATGGCATGGGAGCTGCCGCCAGGGTCTCCCGCTTAGGCAGCAGAGATTACTAGTTAAGCATAGAACAAGCATACTCCTACGATTATGTATTCAGTAGAGGCCTAGGTGTTCTCGTTTGGCGAGTTGTGCAGGCCCCCTGTCTGCCTGAGAAGTGCAGTACGAAATTAGCAACGATTTACGGTGGTGGAGTAAGATATTTTCATGAAGATCATGAGTCAACCCAGTGAGTTAACAAACGAGCATTGGCACCGAACAATCCATTTGTTTTAGATGATGTGCACTGAACATTCGTATCTGTGGAGAACGTATGATGGAGTACGGATTACTCGCAGTCGCAGTACAGGGGTGTAGATGCATGTATATTCATGAGTTGTTGTGCCTTGTATCTGAATTCTGAAGTTGTGCACCGAGAAACAACGGGTAGAGCCATCCGTGCACAATCTGGGGCGGAATACAATAGCCGGCCGAGCACTTTGCTATTCTAGTCAGCAAGCAGTAGATGCATGTATCGATGCATATGAAAATCAGAAGGAGCTACACACATCCTTATCCATAAGCTTACCCGCATAATACTATCTGTAAGAAAGTAACACGCATTTGAAGAAACAATGCATGTCTTGTAAATAGTTGTTCAAGTTACTTAACGAGGAATGTGACGGAAACTACTTTTCTAGGCCAGTCCCAAGTATACCTGGCAATCCGTCGGCCGGGCCGGGTTTCGGCCGGGCCTACCAAAGGCCGACACAGAAAACCTAGGCCTGAGTCCGGCCCGGCCCAGCAGATGAGCCTAAAAATCAGGCCTAAGGCCAGCCCATCAGCAAAAAAATACCATCGGGCCTAAAAATCAGGCCCAAACCCGGTCCATTAGTAAAAAGCCCATCGGGCCTCGATCCGGGCCTCTTCCTTAAAGTGCAAATATGACGGGCCTGAGCGCGGCCCGGCCCGTTGCCAGGCTCAAAATCTAGGCCCAGGCCTGGGCCGTGTGCAAGGTCAGGTCGGGCTTTTTCGGGCCTCGGGCCGGGTCGGACCGGGCTGGCCGAGCCGGGCTGCCCATGGCCACATATAGTCCCAATCGAAAGGGATCCCGGCTTTTAGAACGATCTTAGGACAACTTTAGTCGATCCCCTATTTGGCGGTATAAGAATAAAATTTTGGTTTGACACATCTAAACGACACTTAACCAATCCTCTAAACCGAATAAGGATTAAAAAAATTACTCCGCCCCATACCTGATGACTAAATATACTCGTCCGCTTCAACTCAGAGGAAAAAATCTGCCTCTCTAGCACCCTCCCCCCTCCCACTGCATATTTGTCGGCGCACCTCCCAGAGAAAGTTAGTCGGCCCCGCTGCTATCTCATTGCCTCCGGTGGCCCTAGCGCCCTGCTGCTCAACTCCGAGCTCGTTCACCACTCGTCATTGTCACCGCAATTATGGTGACACGCCGCCATCATCCCCATAACCGATTCATTGGATTGCTCTTAAATCTTTTTCCTCTTTGGTGGCGGCCACATGTGACCCTTGCTTGCGCATCGTTGCAGGTCATTCCCACGATTTGTCGTCTGTGGTTTGGCCAAAACGACATTGGCCGGCCGATGCACCACCACCGCCTTGCAAGTTCTTGAGGGTTTGCCTACGTGAGATTTCTGATATATATTTTTCTTTCATTTTGTTTTGTTTTATACAATCGAATTGAACATAGCCGTTTGAACTGCACATGAAGAGTTTGAAAGAGATGGTCTTCGAGGACTCATCGTCATCACAAGAGGAAGAAGATGACGAAGACTTTGAACCCGTTTTGGCATGATTTTCAATGATGATATTCGACGACCGAGGAGAGGATCACAGTTGTCCGCATACAACTCAATTGTGATAGATCGGAGGACCATGCCAAGATCATGAGAGACTATTTTGATCCATATCCAACATATCCGGAGAAGTACTTACGCCGACGCTTTAGGATGCACAAACATCTTTTGCTAGCCATTGTAAAAGTTGTTAAGAAGTATGATGAATGGTTCAAGCTTCAAATTAATGCATGCGAATAAGTGCAAACTCTCTGTTGAAGTGCATTCTGGTTGTTCAAATTTTGGCATATGGGTGTTCGGCTGATGCAATTAACGACTATGTGAGAATTAGTAGACACAATTTTGGAGGCCGTTCAAAAGTTCAATAAAGCAGTGATCGGTGTTTTTTGGAGCGGAGTACTTGAGCGCACCAAACAAGGAAGACACCAAGAGGCTAATGGTACAGAATGAAGCAAGAGGATGGCCAAAGATGCTTGGGTCATGTATGAACTGGTGCTGGAAGAATTGCCCTATATGGTGGAAGGGTCAGTACAAAGGCCAGAGGAACAATTCAATGATAATTCTTGAGACAATTGCAACGCGGGAACTTTTGGCATGACATTCATTTTTTTGGTTTTCCTTACTCTCATAATGACTTGAATGTACTGTCAAGATCACCACTATTTGCTAGGCTTATTACAGGAGATTCTCATGCTTGACAAGTACTCAATGGGTTACTACCTTGCCGCTGACATCTATCCCTCATGGGTCACATTAGTAAAAAAAATGCGTCCAAACGATAACAAAATATTCATTTAGCCTAATGTCAATGGCTAGGAAATATGTGGAGAGAGCCTTCCATGTGCTTTAGACGCGCTTTGCAATTTTTCGTGGCCCTGCTCCAAGATTCTATGCAAATCATGACTTATTGCATCATATTGAATAACATGAGCATCAAAGATGAGAGGGGTATGCCTGAGAACTTCCGGTGCATCATCATTGGGACTCCTGTCGAGCTAGAGTATGTTCCAAATAGGATCCATGAATTCCTTGAATGACATGGCAAGATCGAGAATTGACAAAGTTCGTAGTCTCCTTGAAGAAGTTCTTAGAGAGCATCACTCGCAACTTCATAACACTTACTAGTTCTGCTTTCTCATGTTATTTGCTACATTTGAACCATCCGGTGTATTTAAATTTGAATAACTCAGTTTGTAAACTTTTACTTTGGTTTCTAAACTGTATTCGTGATTTGCTTGAATATTCATATTTACATTTAGTTTATATATGTGTGTTAATATGTAGTTGCAATGTAAACGAAAATTGCATAAGTTGGAAAAAAAATTATACTTCGTTATATTTAGGGAATCGGCTAGGTCCGACCAAAAATTAATGGAATCCACATACTCCACTAAGGTTTACTCTGCCGGATCCTCCTTTATTCTTTAGGGGATCGGCTAGCTAGAGTTGGCCTTATGTGGGTCAACGGACCTCTCCGTTTTGGCTTGTTTCAAGTTTAGTTCTTTTGAGAAGCACATATTACAATGTAGATGCACAAACTTTCACAACGTTTACTGAAGTTTGGATCGGAATTGTGGACCTTTAAGACTGACAAACTCAACATGGACGCCTCAGATGGAAATATCGCTTAACACTGGAAGAATAATCCATATTAATTACGCACCGATGTGTCAAACCTACAATTTGGGTCCCGGTAGAACTAAGTTAAAGTGGTGAAAAAGCTCGTTCCTGGGAGGACAAAATGGTTAGGGGACAGGTTGCAAAGTGCGATGTATTTTCATGTTTAATATCATATTCCCTCCATTTCATAATTCTTGTCCTGGATTTAGTTACAAAATAAACATGTCACTGTGGTCTCTGTTCTAGGTTCAGTATCATGCAATGTTGATTTCCCTCAAACATTCATCAAACAATATGTAATTGATCGGCATGGGATGGGATAGTGTTTTTAGTTGGTGGATAGTGAACTCTGTCCGGAGCAGCAGATGTCTAGATGTGATTTACATGTGACAATATTTTTTTCTTGTACATTCTCTGTATTCGACCTTATTTGATTCTTTTCTCTCTTTTTTGCGGGCACAACCGTGTTTGATTCACAGTTTTTATTCCACTCTAAGGCATATGGAGGTTCAAATCCTATATACAACTAAGTAGTTGATCCCCGCTAAAATATTTATCTCAACATTCAACTATCTCATCTCATGACACAATTATGAATACCCCACCTCATCATGTAACATGCATGAACAAAAGGCTCAGGTGTTTTAATTGTCTTATGCTCTATATATTCAATAAATATTTATAATTCCATGTATTTTTAGTTCTAGTTGTCATAAATAGCAAGTACTTCTCACAACAACGCGTGGGTTGTAATCTAACTACTCATTAAGGTACTGCTATGCCTCTATGCCAAGGGGTTGTCGCGAGTAAACATAATTTAACTAAACAAGAATGAATTATGGTTGTAATGGGGGATATCATATACTAGTATCATGCATATGGTACTAGTGTATGATACTACATCTGTAATGCATATTATTATATATTAGTATCATAGGATAGTTCATTTATTACCATGCATTACACATAATAGCACATCATTTAATATGATACAGTGTCATGATATGATACTCAAGTCTCTCCTTCTTTATTTAGTTATATGAGATCTCATCAAAATTGTCTAGTTGACATGCATGATACTACATATGATACTTCTATTACGACAACCTTTAAGGATACGAGATGTAATTTTTGCTATGAGCTATAATCAACGTGCCTTTATTTTTCTAAACTTTTAAATCCTGTGTTTTTATTATATAAAAGAATTTTATACAAGAGGATATTTTTTAAGTACGCGGTGAATATTTCACACATATATGAACATTTTATTTAACTCTTTTAAATTTAATATATATACATTTTTTATGTAATAATATTTTTAAAATATGTGACGGACATTTCAATTTCTTAAATGTGAATATATTTTTTGCAATATATTTTTTCCATCTTTGAAACATTTTTTCCAAATTACTTCCTCCGTAAAGAAATATAAGAGCATTTAGAGTAGTGATCTAAACGCTCTTATATTTCTCTACAGAGGGAGTATTAGTTAAATTTCCTCAGTAAATATAGTTTCCTATTTTTTGCAAATATATGAATCATATTTGAAGAAACCGATTTTTACTAATAAAATTCAATTGTTGTTTTGAAGGAAACTCTAAGATGTTTTAAACAAAATAAAATAACAATACTTCAAATCGAGTGGGCTGGCCCCGTGGCGTGTGGGTGTTTAAAATTGACTGAATACGACAATATATCCCTTGCTGCAAGATATGCATGGGATCGCCTTGGGCTCTAAACTAAATTGGCCAACCCAATACCTTAGCCCTGAAGCTTTTTGCGAAGATTTCTTTGGCGGTTTTAGAAACTTTTTTGCATTTTTATTCTTCCTTTTGTTTTAAATAATGTAATTTTCATTTGATTTTTCTGTTTCCTCTGATTTTTTCATTATTTATTATTTCATTTTTTAAATTTAAGTTTTAAAAATACATGTTGGTTATTTTCAATACACGACTTACATTTTTCATATGCATGGGTAACTTTTTTTATAATGTAAAATTACTTTCAAATATATGATGATTATTTTTGAAACAAAAATGTTCAATAATTTTAAGGTAGACATTGAACATGTTTTCGAACGATTAAAAATATTTTACTACTCCCTCCGTTCCTAAATATAAGACTTTGTAGAGATTTCACTATAGACTACATATGGAGTAAAATGAGTGAATCTACACTTTAAAATATGTCTATATACATCCGTATGTAGTCCATAGTGCAATCTCTACAAGGTCTTATATTTAAAAACGTAGGGAGTATATTGTGAAGATACTATTTCAATATGATATTAACATTTTCTTAAAATGTCACGGACATATATGTGGAACATGGACCATGTCATTTTCTTACTGTTTCTATATTAAAATTGTTTGTATGAACACCTAATATTATTTTATACAAGGTGACGATTAAACATAATAATAAGCAGTTAAAATGTTATGTTAGAACTTTTCTTTTAAGAAAAGTAAGAAAAGGAACTTACATGATGAACTTTCTTTGAATGAAACGAAACATATTTATATATTGACGACCATTATTATTTATACATTATTATAATATTTGTATATAATGCTAAATAATATATTTTTGGAACGTGCAAACATTATCTCTGGATGTCGCATAATTGTTTTCGATTTGTACTAATTTTTGGAACATACTGGAACATTTTGTTTACGTTGTTTAAACAGCTGTAAAACTTTCACGGACATTTAGTGAAATTTGTTAGCATTTTTAATATTTCATGAGCATTTTTCCTATATAGTACAATGTTTCTTTCAAAGTTACAAGAACATTTTCTACACTTCATGCTACTAGGTTGGAGGCCTACAGGTGAGCCTAGCCACTATCTCGTATATACCGGGATATAGCCGCTCCCTTGGCGGCAAAGAGGCTAAGCCACGCGTCCAGTCGGGGTGGGGTGGGGTGGGGCTCACTACGTCGCCCTTGTATTTTTGTTCACCAAATGCTACTATTTTCTAAGGTTTTTTCTGTAGGTCATGTTTATTTCTTTTTAGAGATTTTTTTGTTTTTCTGTGTTTATTTCTTTTTTCCTCTTTGCGGTTTTTCTTGTTCTTCCAGGTTTGAATTTCTTTTACCTCATGGTTCTTTCGGCCTTTTTTCCTTCTGCACTTTTCCCTTTTCACAAATTTCTATACCATCACATTTCTAATATATGGTGCATATTGTTCAGGTACGCAAATAACATATTTGAATAATAATAATAATAATACAGTTTTAAAATAGTTTAGCTCCAGAAAATATAATATCATATTTTTTGGTAAAACCAAATAGAATAAACAATTAAAAAAAACACTGAAGTGAGCACGTCATAGCGGACCTACCTATTTGTGGATCACTTCAGGCATCGTCTCAGCTATTTCAAACCAAACAAGTGTCAAGTAGGTGGTCTCGACGCAACGAGCGTCAATTCAGATAAGGAAATCAGTACTAAGGAGTGCCTTTTGCAAAGGTTACCCTAAACTCCCTCCGCTGGTAACAACTGATTAAATACATGTGCATCACTCATCGTCACCAAAGAGTTTACGTGGGTTTTTCTCACCCGAGCGTGAGAGATGGGAGACTCCATGTTTGTGTCATCTTGGATCTGTCTTTAAAATGAGATATCTCATGAACAATTGATCCAAACTACAAACCCTCTTCACTGTTATATTTATCGCGTCAAGATCTTTAAAACTAGATCTCATGTTGATAAATTTTGATAGTTTTTTATGATGGAAAATTTGTGCTCCCAAAATACGCAAAAATGTGTTCCATGTTGTACTAACGTCTGCTTCCAACTCAAATAACATGTGCACTCATATGAATTAAGCACAATTGTTCTCCCATCAGAAAGCACACTTTTTTCTCCTCGTGGGAGGACACATGCTTTTCCATGTGAACTAACTTGTGCTCCATGCTGTAGCGCACAAAAAAATAGAGAGAATAAAAAAAACCAAAAAATTCAACAATCCAATCTTAGAAAGTCATAAAAAAACTGGCTACGACGGGCAAAGCATCCCACGTGTGACACATGCCAATATCAGGGAGCAGCAAGCGGAGCCCTCCATGTCAGGAAAAGTGGCCCGCATGGGGTGCCCGTTAGTTAGCGGGTCCCTCAAATAGGTCATCGGGGAGAGCTACCAACCCCTCCCCCCCCCCCTCTCTCTCTCTCTCTTAAGGATAAGCTCTCCTTGGGATTATGGGTGGCCAAAAATAAGTTGCCCTCGTACTCAGGTTATTCCGGTAGCCAAATTTAAAATTTTATTTTTTCAAACCTACTAATTAAGGATTAACTCGTAGGTTTGTAAAAAAATTAGGTTGAGCTGCCAGAATAAGCTTCGTAGATGGCAATATATTTTGACACCTATCTATAAGCCCAAAAAAATTGGCCCTAATTATCGCAGAACCCATGATATTACATGTGTGTCGGTGGTTCGGATATGATCGGACCCAACAGAAATACCTTGCTTAGGTGGGTGCAGGTAGGTCCGACCATTGTGAGACACACATCTGCCTTGTGTGTAGAAGGTCCGTAGTGGGTCGGCCAAGTAATACTTAGTTATCCCGCTATGCATTTTTCTTTCGTTTGTTTTCTTACTTTTAGTTTTATGAAATAAAAAATAGTTCCTTATTTTTTTAAGTTTGCCTCACATCTAAAAATTGTTCATGCAGTGTAAAGAAATTGTGCATGCAAACTTTAAGTCATTTTCGTTCCTTAACAAATGGCTTGTCATATTTCAAATAAGTTCACATGGTTTTAAATTTCGATAATTACATTTTTTAAATTATTTTTATGTTCACGTAGTTTCTAAAAAATGTTCATAGAATGCAAAATTATTTCATGGCATCCATAAACTGTCACACGTTTAAAATATGTTTGGTGATATTCCAGAAAAATATCCGTGAAAATCTAAAACTATCTCCATACATTTCAGAAAAATATTTAACATGTGTTTAGAAAATGTTTACCATGTATTTAAATAAGAATTAATGTCCATTTCACAAATGTTCAACATGTATCCGGATAAATATCCAACATGCTCATATTTTAAATGTCCATCATGTATTTTGAAAAGTATTCATCATAAAATTAAAAAAACATGTATCCGGTGTTTCGAAAATGTGCACATTGTATTTAATTATTTTTTCGCAAATATTTAAATCCCTCATGTATTTTTTAATTGTCTATTATATATTTCACAACTGCACATCATATACTGTGGTAATATTGTATTTATAATTGCTCAGAGTATATATATTTTAGATAATTCACATGTACAGAAAGGATGGTAAAACAATAATAAATAAATTTAAGGCATTTTAAAATGAATTAAAAAATAAAACCAATAAGAAAATATTTCTAAAAGAGAAAAGACAAAGTGAAACAAGAACCCATTGGAACCCGCAAATTGGGCTAGCAGCGAGAGGATGCATGTGTTGTTTGGCCCAACAAGCAGGCCTAGCTCTAGTTCTATATACCCTAAAATATTTGGTCAAAAAATAATATACCCCCAAATAATCAAAATAATAAGAGCAACACATAATTTTTTTTGCAGTCCAAATAGTTAATTAAGTATGCTCGTTTGCCTCCCCTAACACTAGGTGGCTAGGGCAAACTTTTCCGTGTAGATTTCACAAGTGAGCCTGCGGATTCACCTCCTCTCTATCAGTCACTCCCGTAGCCGGTGATGGAGAGGGGAATCCCGGTACTCTCGCTCCGGCTAATAGTTTAGGTAAGTGTTTTTAGTCCTCGCGGCTGTAGCGCTAGGACGGATGGCGACGCTTCTTTTTCCTGTTACCGAGCCCCGATCCTCCTCGAGTTCATCCATCTAGACGTAGTCGATGGAGCTTCGACATAGATTTCTGACTTCTCCGTTGGGCGATGAGGTTAGGGTTTCTCATCATGTGGTGAGATTTGGTGTTAGATGTTTTAGATCTATGACAGGGTTCCACGGCCGACGACTGCGGCTCCATGGCAATGGTCCTTATGGCACGTACACGAAGACTTACCGGCTGACACCGACAAAGTCAAGCCGACTCCAACAAGACAGCGGCGCGTCGGCGCTCGTTTTGGCGTCGGTGGTCTCAAAATCTGTCTACATATTCTTTTCCTTACATTTGAGATGTCTTGTACTTTCGATGATTTTTTTACAGTAGACCTATCCTTTCTTGGAAGACAAAAAAAAATGCAAACAGTTATGTGTCTAGAAGGCCAGATTTGATGAGGGGCAGCAGAGCATGTCCCATTTGAATCTGCCCATCATGGAAATGTCAGATCAGATTCATCTTCTTTAAACTAGCTGTGTTTCAGCTGGCTGATGCAGCTGCACATACAGGATACAGCCAAAGATATGCTTAACAAATTCACGTGCCCGCCCCGCCCGCGGACAAAACCTCCCTCGTATCCTATTGCCCCGGAGCAGACGCGCCATGTTACTACGTCAAGATCGTCGTCGTTAGCCGCTGCTGCCCGGGCTGCTAATCACTGTAAACAAGTGCAGTTAAAAGATATCGTCAGAATCCACACGCAGGTTTTGTAGTACATTGGGCACAGTAACTTGAGCAAGCCACTCCGTAGCAAGTGAGGATAGGGTTCTTGGCTCGGAGGTTTGATCGAGGCTAAGGAAAGAAAAGTCAGTGTCCTAGAGCGCATGTGGATCGTGTATTAATAATCACAACGAAGTACGCACATCTTGTACTGCCATTTGATCTTCAATTTGGCATGTTCTTACGGCCGGCCGGACGCCCTAATTAACACTACCTCACGGATCTGGCCAACCGTTTGCGTTGAATGTTGATCGCCAGGAGCCAAAGGACATCGGTCCTCCTCGTGTCAGTAAATGGGGGTTTGCTTGTTTTCATTTTGTTAATTTCAAATTAGAAAATTTTCCCAGTAGAATTGTGTGAAGTAGTACTAACATCTGAGGAGCTCTCAAAGAAAATAACAAAATTGGTGCTAAAAAGTTCACAAAACTTTGAGGTGTGATTTTGTCTTTTTTAATGAGGGCTCCTCGAATGTCATTATTCGATGAAATTTTACAAGATCCATGAACATATGCTGGATTTTGATGTCTCAATTTCTTAGATTTTTAAAATGTTGTTTGTGTTTTTTCGTATTTTTTGAAAAACTCGATCGGGTGTAGTACATCCAAGAGTAGCCACAACTTTCCGATAGTACAAGGATTACAGGTTGAAAAGTCAGTCACTGCCGCGTATTTTGATTGATTCTCACTGCCTCTCCGCATTAAGATTTAAGAACTCGAATGATTTCTTTAAGCGACTGTCCTGATGGGATCTTAACTGCACTGCACCCCGGCCACTACCCCCACACGTCGACACACGAGCACAAGAACAAAGGCAGTAGCACTGCAGCATTACACTAGTGTCATTGCTCGATCAGCTAGCTAGTAGCATCGATCCCCGCCCGGCCCGGAGCGCAGCATCTGGCAGGGTGCGCGAGATGGCGCCGCCGCTGCCGCGCCGCGCCGTCATCGTCGCCATTGCCGTTGCCGCGCTGCTCGTCCTCGTTGTCGCAGCCGAGCTCGATGCGGGCAGCAGCAGGTGGGTGGCGGAGGATTACGGCGGCGGCGCCGCCATGCAGGCGGCCTGCAGGGTGGAGGACGAGGAGGGGTGCGGCGGGGAGGCGACGGCCCGGAGGCACCTGGGCGGGAACAACTACATCGGCTACGACGCGCTGCGGCGCAACGCCGTGCCCTGCTCGTACCGCGGCGCGTCCTACTACAACTGCCGCCCCGGCGGGCAGGCCAACCCCTACTCCCGCGGCTGCTCCTCCATCACCCGCTGCAGAGGCTAGCTATCCGCGCGTACGGCTTCCTCCTACCTCGTCGATCGCCGCCGCCGTCGTCGGCTGCTCGTCCGGCGGTTCTTGTAGGATCTTGTAAGTTGTAAGACACGTTCCATTGATTTTCTCCTTCTTCTTCTTCTTCTTCTTCCCGTCTGTGGATCTTGTTTCGGGTTTCATTATACCGGATTCAGTCCGAGATTGATTCGTTGAGCAAATCATCCGTGGCTACTTTTGTAATCGGAGGCAATGCATGCATGCATGTACCGATGGATCGATCGTGAAATTAATGTTGCGTACTGATTCGTTCGAGCTGTACTGTAAGATGAGTAATGCTGAATTTCTCATGCGTTGCTCTCGCCTCGATTGATTGTTCTACCGTCTGTCTGACACGAAATAGTATTTTACTGCTACGGTGCATGTTTTAAGCTTTTATAATCGAGTTCAGTGTTTTCAGATTGTCTGTAGCGTACGTACGCGATCGGTACGTAAATAAATCCGTGGTCCTGGAGGCAAGGAATCGCACTACTCCTGGACGGATCGATCGATCGATCGCGTTGATGCTGCCACTTGCCAGTATAATTTATTAGTGCGATGCATTGCACATGAAGCGTTCGAGCTGCATAGGAACTGGCGCACCGACAGCCTCTGGAGCGCACGAGACTTTAGTGTTTTGTTTGAGCCCAGATCGGAAGTGGGCAGATGCAGCTAGAGTAGGATAACCACACGACAGTGCCGGCTAGTTGATGATGGATCACTTATTCACTGTTCCATTCCACAAGTTGTCATACCGCCGCGTGAGAGCCATCTGCAACAGCTCCCCACTTTTTCCTGAAAGTCAGACGGACAGCTCGAACATAGCCTGAATCCAAAATTATCACCAAACCGCCCATATGTGGGGCGGATATGTACCGACGGTGTTTTTTTTTTTTGAGAAACACCTTGTAACTTTATTTATACCCATAACATTTACAGGTACATTGATTTCGACTTAAGATCCAAAAAAATTCAATGTAACTCCTACGATTAAGAATTACAATGAATCTCTTGAAAGCATCTTCTTCGTTGTATCAATCTCTGCTAAAAAAAATACTTCAAAAACTTCGGTAAAGAGATTGTAATTAGACTGGAGCAACGATGTCACTCTTTCACTCGTATGAACATTATAAATAATGGTTTTCGTAAGTGCTCTGAGTCGCCCATTCAAAAAGATGAGAAGCCTTGATCGATGAACGTATTTGGACCGGGAATGCTCCCTTAGAAGGGCTGGGTGTCGAATCACTGTATCTTCACAATCGTGTTGATGAAAGATTTCATCTCCACAAAGAAACAAATCAACAAAAGAAACTTCCTACATCGACTTAAACTCATCAGATCCGAATAATCGGATCTACAGGGACATAAAACTCTCTAACCTTATGGCATCGCCAAAAGGACGAGAAGAAATTTATTCCCACAAAACTATGACGATCACTAGACGTTAACGAAGAACATAGATGTCTTGAAGATCCGAGGTCCCCCCACCTCTCAGCGCGAAGATGGCAGCCGAAGGTGTGGGGACCTAAATTTGTTAGATGGCGGCAGCGATTGCGGTTCGAGAAACCCTCCTCCTCTTTCTCGCCGTACCGACGGCATTTGAAGATAGACCCATCTTTGATCTCACATAATCTCGTCCCTATCCCCACCTTGCATCAAACCCTAACCATTTGTCTCACTCTACTTCACTTTCAGTCCGCTCCATTCTATACCTTTTCATCTTTTCCGGCCATCTCCGGCATGGCTAGTAGCGGACCTAAGTCCGGTCAATTTAAAACCGTTGACTAGGAGTTTGTCGCATGTTCGGACAAGAAGGAGAGAGCCCTCCCGGTTGCGGTCCGCAGCTCCTTAGAGGATGCGGCAGCTTTGGGGTGGGGCCACGCCGCCAAGGATCCACCAGGCGGAAGCCTTAACCGCCACTTCGTTTAGGATCCAACGGTGGCGGCGTCCGTCTAACATAACCATTCACCGCATGTTCATTCTGTCACCGCATCATGCAATGTGGTTGAGTGGGTCCCGAACAAAAAGTTTTGATGCCCTAGCGCTTGGCCCTTGTTCCTACGACGCCAACCTCGAAAACCGAGGCCAATGACAGCAATGCTCGAGGCCCTGGATGCCCAAGATGCGAAAGTTGTGGACATGCAGTCGTGGTTGAGGAACGACGTACCCATTGTGACAAGGAGAATTATCAAAAGTTTCAACATTTAAAACATCTGTACGTCAAAAATTGTTGTTGGAATTTTAAAAAATGTTCAAGTTTTTTAAAGATGCGAACGCACATTCCATCCCCATTGGACAATGAGTTTTATGGGAGCTCCTAATCGGCGCTTTAAGCGACGGTTAGGATAACTGACACATGCAACACTCGTAGCTAAGTTGTTTCTGCAATCGGCCCATTCTCGTCTTTTCGACGCTAAGAAAAGTTTTTGTTTTGTTCAGTGGGAGTACGACCTCCTCTCGTCATCAACAACAGCAAGGGGCAGTCACTAGACCGAGCTCTCTTTGATGACCCTTACTAGGAAAGAGTTCTACTTGACATTCGCATAGTACAACATTAAGATATATTATTATATACCTTATATAATTTATATGAGAAGAAATTTAAACTTTTGAAAGAAATTCAATAAACTTTTTGAAATCATGTATTTTCAAAAAAATAAAAAAAATGAAACGATTCATACACACTGAAACGATTCAATAAACTTCACAAAATTGTATTTTTCCCATGAAATTTCGAAATAGTTCCACAAATTCGAAAAAGATCATCAAATATAAAAAACGTTCATTGAAATTTTAAAATATGGTTCATCGGATTGGAAAAAAAGATCATCTATTTTGAAAAAAGTTCATCAAAATTTTAAAAAGGTTTATCAAAATTAAAAAAAGTTCATGAATTTTGAAAAAGTCCATTGGAATTGAAAAAGAAGTCATTGATTTTGAAAAAATTTAACTGAATTTGAAAAGTAATCATCTAATTTTTTAAAAGTTCATTAATTTATAAAAATAGATCACCAATTTAAAAAAACGCATTAAAAAAAGAAGCGAACTAGAGAAGAAAATATGAAAGGAAGAAGCGAGGTATCTTTACCAAACGCTGGGTGACGGTCCGGTGGTTAGGGAGAAGCCCTTGTAACCAAAGGGGTTGCTGGTTTAAACCCTGGCTGCCGCACCTTTTTACGTTTCTAGAAACCAGAAAATCAAAACATAAAAGGAAAAATCTAATTAATGACGCAGCATACTGTCTCTCCTATGCGGCGGCATGGGATACATACGCGCTCTCGATCATGCCGCCAGGAAAAGGCAGCGCAAGCATAAATAGTATAAAGAAAGTACAAAATAATACATGTTACGAGAAAGTACAAAGGAAGCTAGCATGGTTTTTGCCATAATGCGCCTAGTTCACTCTCTTTTCCCATGCATGCATGGATGACGTCAACAAGATTTTCATTAATGTTTGAAATTCCAAAAGATTTAGCTTCAAAACCATTAATTAGACTGATATTTTATTTTTACCGTTGTCTTTGTCGTGATAAGATCTTCAAAACTAGATCTCATATCGACATATCCCGACCATTTTCTTTTGTCCGTATTTGCCACTTTGTTTCACTTACTTGTCATATTATTAACCTCTTACTTGCCTGACAAAAATAACTTAATTACCATATTTTTTTATGTCATTTCAAACAAAGCTTGCTAGTTTAACTATGCCGACTTGTCATATTTACTAACAATTATCAGAATTTCTTGTGGTCGTGGGTTTTAAATATGCCGAGTTGTCATATTTTTGCACGTTATCGTTCCAAAAAAGTTGTTTGTGCTTGCCCGTTCGATTATGTCGAGATGTCATATTTATACGTAATTTCCAAAAAATATGAAGATTAATTATATTTTTATCAAACAAGTAAGTACTTACTAATATGACAAGTAAGTTCTATGAATATGATAAGTACAAGCAAAAAAAAGTTATCGAGACATGTCGATATGGAATCTAGTTTTGAAGATTTTATCGAAACAAAGTCAACGCGAAATCGGATCATTGTTCGAATTAATGGTTTTAAAGATAAAACTTTTTGAATTTCGATCATTTAAAACAAATCTGATGACATCATTAAATGCATGTCAAGGAGAGAGGAGTTTGACCGTAGGATCGCAATGCTTTTTTGAAGTCATCTGATTAATAGAGAAATGCTACTTTTTTCATTAGAAGGATGATTAGCTAGGCCGCCGGACGACAAGGCGCAGGTTTGGCGCCCCTGCGTAGTGTTGTCCAACATAAAAATGGGCCATCTTATCTGGAAGTGTTGCATGCGTCTGTTTGTAAAATACAAATTAATAGACGCGTGCAGGCGTGCAGCGCCAAATAAGAATCGTCAAGTTTTATAGTGATGTGGCTTGCTGCAACGTCTTCCGAATGGGCCGGTCCAATCGGTGACGCTCCTTTCGTTAAAACAGAAAAACGCTATTTCACCCTTTTTGCGTTAAATAGTTGGGCAAACGCACAGAGACGCGATCAACTGGACCGGCCCGTCTCTCTCTGCAGGTAGTTTCGATTTCTGCTTCATTTTTTTGTCCTTTGTTCTGTTTCTTTTTTTATTTTATTTTTTATTTTTTGGTTTTTCGGCTTCTGTTTTTTTTCTGGTTAATTTTGAAACTAAGTTCATGCTTTAAAATTGTTCTTGAAACGAAGAAAACGTTCTTTATTTTAAGAAAAATCTAAATTTAAAATATTTTGTCATTTTTCAAAAACATTCATAGCTTCAAAAATATTCAGGATCTTTGAAAGTTTCCTTTTTAATTTTTTTCTTCACTTTTGTTCCTTTTCCTATTTTTCAGTTTGACATTTTATAGTTTTTGTTTTGAATTTCATAGAATGTTCTCATATTCACAGTTTATATTTAAATGTCCGTGCTTCAGAAAATGTACCTGCTTACAGAATGTGTTCATCTTTTCAAAAATGTTTGTGTTTGAAAAACTATTCTCATATTCAAAAAACTGCATGATTTTTGAAAAAAAATGATCGTTTTTCATAAGTTGTTCGCAATCTTAAGAAAATTGTTCTTCTTTTCACATTTTTATAAAAAATGTTCCTGTTCTACGAAAAATATTTCGATTTTGTTCACAAATTTCAAACTTATTCACATTTCGTTCACCAATTCTAAAATTATTCTTGATTTTGTTAAAAAAATTCTCGGTTTCAAAATTTGTTCTAAAAAAGCAATAAATGATCGTGTTTAAAAAAATTATTCATGATTTTTTTTGGAAACACGAACGTTTCTGAAAGGTTGTGAATAATTACCGAAGCGGGAACATTAATTGAACTCATGTACACTTTTTGAAACGGAACATTTTTTGAACTTACGTACATTTTTTGGAAAGGAAAACCTTTTTTAGAAAATGAAGAACATTTTCTGAAATCCATGAACATTTTTAAATCATGAATATTTTCAGAATTGATGAAAAAAATTTGAACAAGTTTTCCATTTGTGAACAATTTTAAAAAACAAAGGATTTTCGTAAAACATGACTTTTTTTCATTGTTGAGGAAATCGTTAACTGGTAGCCGCTCGGTTGGCTGTCGAGTAGGGGATTAATGGGCTAATCGCTGAGTTAACCAACCATTTAATCAATTAATCAAACGATTTTTTGATTTATCGGCTACTCGGTGACCCTCGGAGTAGGGATTAATCAGCTGAGTTCCTGAACAGGGCTTTTTTATACAAATGTGAAAACAATAAAATTCTGACCCAGCTTTTTTAGGAAATAATTGTAATAAATATTTTTCTATTTTTTTCAAATTGTAGAACATTTATTCAAATGCCAGAATATTCACCATTTTTTGGAACATTTTTTTGAAAAATACAAAATATTTTCATAAAAAATTCAGATTTCTTTTCTGAAATTCCAGTGCATTGTTTTCAAATTCTGGAACATTTTTTTCCAAAATCGGGAACAGTTTTTCAAATTCTGAAACATTTTTAAATTTCCGGCAGTTTTTTAAAAAATTGGCAAAACATTTTTTGAAATGCCGGGACACCTTTTCAAATTCCGAAACATTTTTCAGAATTCTTGAATTTGTGTTTTAAATACCTTTTTTCTTTAAAATTCTGGAACATGTTTTCGAATTTTAGAACATTTTTGAAACAGAAGCAGAAAAAAAGAAACAATAAAGAAAAAAGAAAACAAAAAAAATTTAAAACGAGTTCAGGAAATCTTCTAGAAAGTTCCCAAAACCGGCTGGAAAAGTCTAGAATGTTCTCAAAATAGATAAAAACCAGCTGGAAATCTTTGAAAGATTCCTAAAACCGGAATCGCTGTAACAGGTGAACGGACCGGCCCAACTTAACTCTTCGATCGGCAGCCTGTGCGAAAGGTCGACAATTTGACACAATATGTGTCAAATAGGATATTCCCACGCAGCTAGCCACTAGCCAATGTTCTGTTTGTGGGCAATTCCTATTTGACGCGCGCAGGCAGCATAGGAGAACGCTATTTGCATCAAGAAGTCGTGGCTTCGCACAGGGAGTGCCGCTATCTGGGCCGGCCCATTACCGTTGCAGGGATTTTGGTTTTAGGAACCTTTTAGACTTTTTAAAATGGGATTTTCCGGCTTTCGGAAATTTCTAGAAGGTTCTCTGAACAGGTTTTTTATTATTTTTATTTTTTCTTCGTTATTCTTTCCTGTTTTTTTGTTTCTCTTTTAAAAATGTTCTTGATTTTCAAATAATGTTAAAGATTATCAGAAATTGTTCTTCAAGTTTGAAAAATAATTTTGTTTTCTACAAAATTAATTTAGATTTTTGAAGAATGTACTGGGCTTTCAGAAAATGTTCTTCAAATTCGGAAAATGTTTTTTTTTCATTTTTTGAAACAAATATCCTAAATTTTCAGAAAATGTTAAGGATTTTCAGAAAATGTACTCGCTTTTCAAGAAATGTTCTCTAAATTCGGAAAATGTTTCTGTATTTTTATAAATCAATGTTGTGGTTTTCAGAAAATATTCTGAATTTTCAAACAATATTCGGGATTTTTAGATATTGTTCCTTCAATTCGAAAAATGCCTTTTATTTTTAGAAAAATGTTCTAGATTTTCAAACAAAATACTGCAAATGTTCAACATATGTTAGGAAAAATTTCAACAGATATTAGAAAAATGTTAAGCAGATATTACAAAAATTTTAATGTGTATTTTTCAAAAAATCAAAATAAGAAATGACACTTAATACTTCACGCCTCATATATATATATATATCAAGTAAGCACACTAGATAGACTGGATATTCACAATCGTTTAGGATAGCGATGTCGCTAGTTCAATCCCTCGAACGTGCATTCTTTTTGGTTATTTGTTTACTTCTGTGAAGCTCGTTATCTCCTAAAGGGCCGGCAAATTCGGGGAGCTGCTACCTGCCCCTCATTGTAGCAGGGCCCTGC
This sequence comes from Hordeum vulgare subsp. vulgare, assembly GCF_904849725.1. Taxonomy (NCBI): domain Eukaryota; kingdom Viridiplantae; phylum Streptophyta; class Magnoliopsida; order Poales; family Poaceae; genus Hordeum; species Hordeum vulgare. The sequence goes on along the minus strand of NC_058520.1, from coordinate 583,193,901 downwards.
GCCGCAAGGGGGGGGGGGGGGTTGACTGGTCTGGCCAGCTCCGTTTCCTTTTTTTCTGTTGCTTTTTTCCTATGCTGTTCATTTACTTTTTCGGTTCATTTTTCTTTCTTTTTTTTTTCCTTTTTTTGTATTCGAAGCAAAAAAAATGGAGGTGTCGAGCCCCTCCTTCGGGTCAAGATGTTCACCTGGTTGGCCGACCTAGACCGATGTTGGACGGCAGCAAGACTTGCTCGCCACGGCCTACCACACAATGACCAGTATGCCCTTCGTGACCAAGCCGACGAAACCATGCAGCACATCATCATAGGCTGTCCTTTCTCGAGGAAAGTTTGGCACGAGGTGATGTCTTGGGTGCAAGCCACCATCCATCCACCCTCCGGCCACGAGGGGTTCTTTCCATGGTGCACGACGTCCATCCTGGACTCCCCCACTGGCTATCGCAAGGGCTTGGCCACTTTGGCAACCCTCATGGCGTGCTTCATTGGAAGGCAGCGCAACCGCTGCATCTTTGACGGCAGCAACCTTCCATCTCCTGGCTTACCGCGTCTATCCAGGATGTGGCCAGATCCTGGGCCAGGGCGGACGCACACCGATTTAGATTGTTACTGTCATAGGTGTCTAGGGTTGTACTTGGGCTGAGCAGCCCGTCATCATTGTTCTGCAACTCTCTGTCTTGTCTTATGTGTACAAGACCCTGAGTTGCACCCTCTCCTTCACTGTACATTATACACCCACCTTCCCCTATCAATGAACTTGAATATTCGCGAAAGAAAATAGTATCAGTTTGGTTGTTTTTATATGTGTTAAACTCGAATAATATTTCTAGAATATTTTTTACCCTGTTTACACTTTATCAGTATATGGAGAGGAAGTTTATATGCTCAAAATCTATACATATCGTTTGCGACATTTGAGTTTGCATGTCTTTAGTGGATTTATATTACCATGTGTGTCTTTAGTGCGTTTAAATTACCATGGGTGTCTTTAGTGGGTTTAGATTACCATGACATGCCTTTCTTCTTATTTCATTTATACCAGATTGGAGGAGGGAGGAACGTACTATGCTTAAATGTTGATGCCTTGATACTGAACATGCAGATCTATAACAGATTAGGCAACATGAATCCTATTTAAACTGATGCCTTGATACTGAACATGCAGATCAGGTCATATGCTTCGGGTTGCGTTGTTGATGTGTACGAATGTCGTTCTTTTGAGCTTTTGGCGATAATGTCGATACAGAATATTCAATTATCTCTTAACGTCAAATTTAGTCTGTATAAAGAAAGGCATATTCCATCCACGGCAATAGTTAGTTTTAGTTCTCAAATTCCTAATTTTGAAATCATGATGTTTTTGCCATACAAAAGAATTAGGTAGAAAAAGTTGTGTCTCAAGTGATACTAAAAAAAAAACTTAATTTATTTTCTCAGATTTGAAATTTATAGATGATTTTTTTCAGGTTATCCGATCACAGTTCCAGTTCTTAAGGATGTACCAGTCCAATCTTCTGATGCTCGCTGTAAGTTTCCCCATCTCCGGTTTGACATTTGATGAACACACATTTTCATCAATTATTCTTCAACATGAATCTTCTTGGATTGATAAAGCGAACGTATGCTTCAGTTCAAAAGATATTTCTAGCTTCTGTCGTATAGCTAGCTAGGCATACATGTTTGCACTTTCCAACTTTATGATGACTTTGTGCTCTATACCCACTCGGAAGAATTGAGTATAAGAAGTATCATCTATTGTGTCGTCTATTGTGGAAAAGGCAAAGCTTGCCTAAATTCCCGTCTGAGCATTTTCATGGCAATATTTTTTGTGTTTCCCCTTTTTTTCCATGAAAATACCATGTTCCAGTTCCAGCCTTGATTCGTTCGTTACTAAACACTATTGTTAGCTCCTTCCTTCGTCCAATAATATAAGATCGTTTTACAAGCTGTTTTAGCTTGCAAAACATTCTTATATTATGGGACGGAGGGAGTACTAAACTAGTAAGTTTCCGGAAAAATAATTTTTTTATTATGTGGGTCAAAGCGCATTAACTCAATTAACAATAGGTTTGTTCTTTGACAACAATTTAATTTCGTGGTCAGGTAAATTTGATTTTTTGCAGATAGGTCATTTTTCAGTGTTAAGTGGCATTGGATAATGAGCTATTTCAGGTTTGATGAGTTTAATGATTAATTTCTCTTCTATTATCTCTTAGTGGTTACTGGTTAGCAACGGATGATAATATTTTTAGATGACATAAAGTTGAAATCTTGATTTCCACTCAGTGGAACTGGAGAGTGGTTGCTGCTAGGTTTGATAGGCAGAGACAGAGTACATCACATTATGCTCCTTCCATGAGATAAATTCGAACGTTAACCTGAGGTTTTCACATATACATAGCTTCGTCACATATACATACCTTAAGATTATATTTCTTTACCCATTTGGTTATCTTAGTGTGTCATTTTTGTGATAGGTCTAAGTTATAACTCCGGCATTTGTCTCGCTTTATGGCACTATAATTGGATGTTTATTGGTTATAACTTCGCTATTTGTGTCGGACATGTCATCTAGACAAATTTGGTGTTTTGTCTTACAATTCATAAATGAAACCATGGTGGAATATCTGTTTGCTCAAACATTTCGAACCGTAAAGGTATTTTAGGATAATCTTTGTTATTTTTTATGGCATATGATTGTATAAGAATCCTGTTGTAGGCCCCTGTTCGCTGACTATGGTGCCATTTGTATGGAGAAATCATGTTTACTGATTAGAACTCCAGAGAATGCCATGAGAATGGGAACCTCAACCTGACTTTTTGATGCTCTCGCATAGACTACCTGTTAGAATATACTTTGGGTTTAAAGAAAAAGATAAGGAGGAGAGATCGAATGGGTTTAAACAATGTATTACTTGTTTTGTACTTCAAGCCTCTATCCCTCATGTATTCTATATATCCTCCATATGAGGGTCACATCACAACACACAATATTCATCATCCCACAATCTCCAAATGGTATTAAAGCGGTTAGTCTCACGACGCCAATCGTAGGACCTTCCACCAATTCCGCAGCGCGCCGCCCCCGGGGAGATGAATCTCCTCTCTTCCGGGGCGCGACATCCAATTTGATTGAAGATTAGATCGGTTCATAGATTAGATCATTTCTATAGATTAGGTCAACTCAGTTTTCAAAATTCTGTTAGATTAGGTTTCCTTTAGCCACCGAATAAACTCGACAAACCCTCAAAATCTGGTGAAAATCAATGCAGAATTCGGCATCCAGAACTCCATCGCGTCTCCGGCGGCAACGACATGCGGCACGACTGCATCGGCACGGCGTCACTATGGTCCTACATGGCCACATAGTCCTGGAAAAACCGATGTGTGCATGATGGGCTTCCTACGGTCTTGGCAAAACCGACGACACCCTCTGACATCCGCAAGGTGCATCGTCCATATCTGCAGCTCCGTCATAGCGCATTTTTTGCGCCTCCGGCTTTGTGCGGCTTCATCATCTATGACGATCACACATCGACCACGACTACCTCGACCACGGCTACATCACCATGATCGGCTACCTTGACACCGACATTAATGGCTACGTCTACAACAACTCATAGGCAGCAACTCCAGCCAATAGCGTCTGTGTCGTCACTATAGCGTCCATGTCACTCCGGCTGTGACTACGGGAGTGAATATAGGAGAAGGCAGGAAGGTATCAGAAGGGGACGCAGTCACCGTCCTATGTGTCGATCCATCAGAGACGCAGTTGATGATGGCGCAGCGAAGAGGACGACAAAAATACAAGACTTCAAATTCAATCGCAAGCGTCCGATTCACTCCAACTACAACTGAGGGAGAATGTTAGAATATACTTTAGATTTAAAGATAGAGATAAGGAGTAGAGATCGAATAGGTTTAAACCATGTATTACTTATCTTGTACTTCAAGCCTCTACCCCTCATGTATTTTATATATATCCCATATAAGGATCATATCAATACACATGATATTAGCCATCCTACAATTTCTACACTACCTCCTAGCACTTAGAACGATGAGAGTAGCTTTTCCATTGTCCTACTTGGAAGCAGCTATTTGCTGATTTCAGAGTAAATGAGAAAACGAATTGTAGTTACGTACTATCTGGGCCGGCAACTCAAAACCATCATTATGGCTAAATGACCTTATTGTTTTGGCCTTTCAATCTTCTGATTTACCTTCTCTTATGATAGCCCAGTCTGCCAAGATTGGAATTTGATATTTGCCTCTAAGGTTGCGCTCTCTGTATATCTCTGAACTGTTGTTCTTTCGTCGGTAATAATAATGGTGTGGCTACGCTGTCATTTCTTTCACCATGCATATGTAACAGCCCGAGCTAAGACGCCTTTCATTTATTTTAAATCTCGTCATATGTTTTATTTGTTAGTCGTATTCATCATCACATTATTCACATTGTCCGCATTACATCGATACTTTATTGCGTTCATTTTTTAAAACTTACATCCATTCGTAGTTGTCGGCTCTCTCCATTCTCATAGATAACCATTTCGTGATCAAACACACCCGCACGCGCGACCATCCCCGCCGACATGCACGGAAGCTCATGAGACGAGGACATGGATGCCCTTGTTGGCACAAACCCCAGATCAATCCTCCTGGCAACGCACGACGAGCAGTCCACCGGCGACGCAAACGTCGGACTAAAGTAGACCAAGGAAACATCATGATTTTTTCGGTGACGAACGCCGCGGCACACAAACGTCTGTATCTTGGCTTTATTTCTCACAACGACCCGAACACATACTCTGAGGTACGCACGCATACACGCGGCACAACCTAGGAGAACTCTCACGTCGACCGAACGTACCGGACGTACATCACGGTCCCGACAAAGACTACATCTTCCTTAAGCCCCTCTCACATGGCTCGGCTCATACCGTACACGGCAACACACCCACACCACACATCAGTACATGGGAAGGGGTTTTTATACCCAGGCTAGCACACACAAGCTAGCCTCCACGCCCACTACTTGCCCACGTACATGCTAACTGGCCACTACATTAGGCCACTAACTAACCCACACACATACATGCACTAACTAACTTTGACTCCACTTTATCTGGACTGACCAGATCACCACGGAACAAGCAAACCAGCTGGCTTTGTAGCCATCGGCACAACAGTGCCTGCACCCACCTCACGCATGCCAGCGACTCGTTCTCGAGCGGCTCACCCGCGACCTGGACCTGTACGCCTCGCCACGATCTGCATGCTCTGTCGACACTGTGTGCGGGCATGGCTTAGTGCCAACTACCCTTGCATGCTTTCCGAGCTCCTCGGCCACGACCCTGTGCACCACTCGGTCCTGCTCGCTCGGCTCGCCATCGACGTCGATGGGCGATTCACCTACGCGATGGGCGAGCCATTTGGATCCAAGGACTGCTTCACAGTGAGTACACAGGCGGACTGGAAGCCCGCCGCCGCCTACGACGGCATTTTTCTTTCAAATATGCAAACACTGTTTGCTGAGTTCCAGCATTGGACTACTCGGCAAAGAAATCACAGCCATTGTATGCCGTTCCGTTCGCTAACAATTGTTTGCCGAGTGCATGTATTTCAAACTCGGCAATATTTTTTTATGCCTTCGCCGTGTTCGCGTGGAAAAGAACTTGATAATGTTAGCATTGTTGAGTGGTGTCCTGTCTGCCGAGTTTGAACTCACCAAAGTCTTGGCCGTGTTGATTTTAGGCTTCGCCGAGTTTGCAAGTAAGTGGGCGAACTTCTCAATTCCAGTAGAGCGACAACCACTAGGCGAACGAGGAGTGAGGCGGCACCGGTGAATTTTCTCGGATGCGAGGAGAGAGACGTGATCAGGAGCGATGTGGTCGGGGAGATGGGGCGTGTGGACATGTGTTTGTGGGTCGTGGGATCTAATAATCCTTTTGCCTTTGCTTTTTTTCCAAGCATGGATGGGAGGATTGGTGGGCTGGGTGGGAGCCTGGGAGGGACCAACGAAGGGTCGCATCATGAAAAAAAAAAGGTGTACCAATATTATTACTACTAGTCATGCACCCGTGCAGTAAATCTCATAAGGATACATAATTATTAACAAAATTTGATCAACATGTAAAACTCATGAGGTAAATGTCAGATATCGTACAACTGAGCAGATGGTAAGTTACTCAAACAAATGATAAAACAACACTAAAGCATGTGTATTATGAGCTTTCTTGTTGGATGGAGTGCAAATATTTTCCCATCTATGTTACACCACCTACTATGGGGTGGAGAAACTGTGTATTAATTTGTTACATTAGGCAAGATACACATCTTCCTGGTTACAACATAATACATATAATTTGCATCCGCATTGTATTGAATATGTAATACATCTCGGAAAAAGTTAGAAGAAAGATATACTACACGCACCGACTGCTCAACAACATTTGAAATGATAAGCATATGTTTTTTTCATACACAAAATGATTAGAAGGGTACTGAGTGTTCTTTGAGATCAAAAGCAATGCTACACATACGTGTCTATCATAATCAAATTACATATTACAACATCTTGGAATAGTTGGGATTTTTTCCCCCTATAAATTAAGAAGTTATTGGGAGTGATAAATTTAGAATTGAAGTTGGTGCTGAAATATTCCTATTTGAAATAATCAATCCTCTCGCTTGCCAACTGTTAGTACAAAAAAAATTCTTCAATTATGTTTCTTTACGTACACTCATAGATCTTTTTATCCATAATAACGTATGCACATTTTCTTAATTATGTTACTAATTGATAATTTCATATATTAAATTAATGACCCGAGCAGTGGTGATATCTGGAAGTCATTGATAGGAGATATTTGTAAATTTGTTTATGATTTTTTTGGCTGGGCCTTCTTATTGTACATGTAGATTGAAATTTCTTTTTCAATCAGCATAAGCTTCCTGTTTAATACGCAAAAAAAGCTTCATATTTAATTGTCAGGCTTGAGGACTCCTTATTTTTAGGATTATTTTTTCATCTGAAATCGTACGTGAAAGTGGTCTCTTGTTTTGGAAATAAGAGTGATGTGGGCTCTTTTATTATATAATTTGTGATGTGGGCTCCTTTCTTAGCTTGGGACATGGAGTTCTTTTATAAGTCATAGTCTTCTAATATATCATGACCGTTAAATGTTAAATCTAATGGTTAAATTAATTTTAATGATGTGAATTAATGTGGAGGATTGAAAGGTGCATCCAATTATTAAATATAAGATAATATATCATGACCGTTCAATGTTAAATCTAATGGTTAAATTAATTTTAATGATGTGAATTAATATGGAGGATTGAAAGGTGCATCCAATTACTAAATATAAGATATAAGAAAGATTCATTATTATTCTCACACAATCAATATTATGCATATGTAAGACAAGTGTTAATTAATTCCTCTCTTATTAAAATCATTTGCCCACTGGTTGGCAGCTGGCGGTGGCTTCTTCTTCTTGTTGTCTCTCAAGGGCGGCTCTCACATGTCACGTTCATATGGGGGCGGCGGCGGCTTCTTCGTAGGGCCTTTGGATGGCGGCTCTGGCAACTCGGGTTCAGCCGGCGGTGGCTCTGGCACGTCAGGTTCCGACGGTGGTGCCGGGCCTTTGCCGCATGGGAATGTACACACGCACTTCGTTTTCTCCTTCTCCTTCTTAGGTGGTTTGCGAAAGATGCGATTGTCGTTGTCTTCGTTGAGCTCATCGCCAACAAGTGACTTTGTACTGGAGCAGAACCCACCCTTGAAGTGCTCTTTGTGACAGGTCGCGGTGCAGCGCACATTCTTGCAAGGGCCTTTGCCTTTGTACAACTTGCTAGGGGACATGCATACCCGAGCCTCCGTACCTGCGTGTGGCATAGAATTAACGTGTGCACCAAAAAATTATATTAGCAATTGTTTCATCAATTTGATCTTAACTTGCATGGATTGGTAAAATCTACTATATGGACTTACAAAAGGCCATGAGGAGAAAGGCCAGCGTGAAGGCAGCAAGCATCTGGGCGCCACTGAACGCCATGGCGAAGTGCTGAAAAGAAGTCGTTCGAATGGTGGTGTGAGGAGAAGAACGGGATCGAGTGCTATTTATTGGACCCCTCTTGGGTCTGCATTCGATGCGTTAGAGTATATGGAAATTCAAATATTGGATACAAGCATTTGTGTAATGTCTTAGAGGACATGGAAATCAAAATATTGGAAACAAGCATTTGTGTAATGTCTTAGAGGATATAGAAATCCAAATGTTGGATACAAGCATTTGTGTAATGTCTTAGAGGATATGGAAATCCAAATATTGGATACAAGAATTTGTGTATTGTATCTATCATCAATAATTAATCATGTGTATCTAATTATACGCTTCTGCTATCCCATAAAAAAAACTTCTGCTGCCTCTGAGCGCAACTACATTGATGGCAGTGTAAGAGCAAAACACAAATAATATTTGCCTACTCAAAATTGATTACGTGAAAACATTTCCTGTGAGAGTACTAATCTGGAAAACAAATTCTATTAAGGCCATCTCTCATGCAAAACGCATACAAAGGTGCTTAGATAAAATAAAAGATATGGCTATATCTCAGTCGACTGAGACTTAATGAAGTTTCAGTCAAGTGAAAAATGTGTAGGAAAGAAGAAAATAAATAATTACATGGATCTTCATGTAAGATCTAACGAATAGAGCATCGATTAAGAGTTCACCGAAATAAGAATGAGTAAAAAATAATTGCCGAGCACTTTGTGTTTCAACGCCCAGATCGAAAGGTCGTGGTTGGATGGATGGTTAGAGTGATAGTAGAAAATAGGCCTTTAGACCGAAGCATTAGTCCCGGTTGGCTTTTGGACCGGGACTAATGCTGCCACTAGTCCCGGTTCTTGAGGCTAGGATTTAGTCCCGGTTTATGAGGAACCTAAGACCAACCGGGACTAAAGAGGTGGTGGCAGGCTGGGGCCCTGCGAACCTCTTTAGTCCTGTTTTGTAACACCAACCGGGACTAGAGATGGATCTCTAGTCCCGGTTTTTAGCACCAACCGGGACTAAATATATCCCTACATATAGATGCTTCTTCCAGACCGAGCTCATCCTCTCCATTCTTTTTTTTTTCTTCCCCTTCTCGATCTCATCACTCCATTTTTGCCAAAATTTGTCAAGATTTGAGGCACCCCATCTATTCAAGTGTTCACAAAGGTTAGCAACTTTGTTCTTTCATCTCGCATTGCTAGATTAGCTCGTTCAATGCTCTATAAGTATAGTGATTTGTGGGTTCTAGTTTGGGAGTAATTATGTGGGAGTTTATTTGATTTATATCCAATTTGAGCTCAAATTAACTTATTAGTTTGCGTCTCTGTAGGTGTGGTTTACTTAGTGCCTTCCCGTCCCCGTCCTAACCACCGTCGATCGCCCACACTGTCTTGTCGCCGGCACCACCTAGGTGATCCTCTTGTTCTTATCCTTTTTATACAAAAAATATTATTAATTTGTATGATTTAGATAGTTTTCTTACATATATGATTGTTTGTTGTAGATAGTGCCATGGTCTTGATATTCGTCCCCGTCGGCCCTCATCCGGTTTATTATTCAGATGTGGCATATTCTCTTTTATAAGTATTTGTTGCATTTCTCGTTTATGAAAATTATGCCCATCAAGTTGACATAGATATTTTTATCTAGGAGCTGGTATGTGAACCGGAAATTGCAACCGACCCTCTTGTCGAGAAGTTAAATTTAGTTGAAAAAGAAAACAAGTATTTGAAAGAAAAATTGAAAAGAATTGAAGAAGAGAAGATGAAATGGAGTTGTATGTTGCCGATGTCGTCGATGATCACGAGATCAAGATGGATGTCATGCGCTTGAATATTAGAAAGATTAGAAAATATGCCATTAATAAAGAGGCTTGGTATCACTATGTTGTTGCATCAATTGTTACCTTAGTTGAGATCTTGATCACATTTGTTGTTGCATTTAAATGCTTTAGCTAGACACTCTTGTATGTTGTTTATGAGAAAGTATCTATGAAATTTTATTAATTTGGTCTTTTTGGTCTTGTGCAATGAAGATGAACCGTAATGGATGTACGATGAACGACGCTCTTCCAAGTTCAATGATGGCTTGTAGAATTTTCTGTGTGTGGCTGAGGCAAGCCAGCGGAATGGTTTTATGTCTTGTCCATGTGATGTATGCAAGAATGATAAAACTTACTCTAAGTCAAGAGTCATTCACATCCACTTATTTACGTCTCGTTTCATGTCCAGCTATAACTGTTGGACAAAGCACGGAGAAAGAGGGGTTCTAATGGAAGAGAATGAAGAAGAGGATGATGACGGCTATCCTTTGTTCCTTGAATACGATGGTACTACAATGGGGGAAGAAGTTGAAGTAGAGGCATCAGATGAGCCCCCTGATGATCTTGGTCGGGCCATTGCTGATGCAAAGGGAAACTACACAAGTGAAAAAGGAGAAGTTGAAGTTGCAACGCATGTTAGAGGATCACAAGAAATTATTGTACACAAATTGCGAAGATGGCAAGAAGAAGCTGGGTACCACACTTGAATTGCTGCAATGGAAGGCAGAAAATGGTGTATCTGACAAGGATTTTGAAAAGTTGCTGAAAATATTAAAGAAGATGCTTCCAAAGGACAATGAATTGCTGGACAGTACATAAGAAACAAAGAAGGCTATCTGCCCTCTACGATTAGACGTGTAGAAGATAAATGCATTCCCTAATAACTGCATCCTCTATCATGGTGAGGAGTATGAGAATTTGAATGCATGCCCAGTATACGATGCGTTGCGCTATAAGATCGGCCGTGATGACCCTGGTGATAATGTTGATGGCCAGCACCCCAAGAAGAGGATTCCTGCCAAGGTGATGTGGTATGCTCCTATAATACCACGGTTGAAACGTTCGTTCCAAAACAAAGAGCATGCCAAGTTCATGCGATGGCACAAATACGAGCGTAAAGAAGACGGGAATTTGAGAGTACCCGTTGATGGGTCGAACTGGAGGAAAATCGAGAGAGACTGGCCGAACTTTGCATATGACGCAAGGAACTATTGGTTTGGTTTAAGTGAAGATGTCATTAATCGTTTTGGGGAGCAGAGCAGTAATCATAGCACCAGGTCCGTGACTCTATGTATCTATAACCTTCCTCCTTGGTTGTGCATGAAGCGGAAGTTCATTATGATGCCAGTGCTTATCCAAGGCCCAAGCAACCCGACAACGACATTGATGTGTACCTATTACCTAAGGCCATTAGTTGAAGAACTTTTACAACTATAGTATATCAAGGGTGTACGTGTGTGGGATGAACACAAACAGCAGGAATTTGACCTATGAGCGTTTGCTGTTTGTAACAATCAATAATTGGCCTGCTCTTAATAACCTTTCAGGATAGACAAACAATGGATACCACGCATGCACGCATTGTTTAGATGATACCTAAAGTATACATTTGGATAGATGTAAGAAGAATGTTACCAAGGACATCGTTGATTTCTTCCAATCAAGCATCTCTTAAGAAAAGAAGGCAAGCAGTTCAAAGGTGAGGCGGATCACCGGAAGAAATCTGACCACCGTACTGATGATCATATACTTCATATGGTCAAGGATTTAAAAGTAATTTTTTGAAAGGGTCCTAGCGGACAATGTGTTCCGAATGACACTGACGGACACACATACATGTGGAAGAAGAAATCTATATTTTGAGACCTACCTTATTGGAAAGTCCTAGAGGTACGCTCTGCAATAGACATGATGCACGTGACGAAGAATGTTTGTGTGAACCTGCTAGGGTTCTTGGGCATGTAAGGGAAGACAAAAGATACACCGGAGGCATTGGAGGTCCAGCAACATATGCACGAAAAAGACGGCATGCACCCAAAGCAGAATGAAGGTCCTCCCAGCTACGCTCTTACCAAAGAAGAGATGGAAATCTTCTTTGAATGCCTACTCAGTATGTAGGTCCCGTCTGGCTACTCGTCGAATATAAAGGGAATAATAAATATGGCAGATAAAAAAATTCAGAACCTAAAGTCTCATGACTGCCACGTGATTATGACGCAATTGATTCCGGTTGCATTGAGGGGGCTTCTATCGGAAAACGTACGATCAACTATTGTGAAGTTATGTGCATTCCTCAATGTAATATCTCAGAAGGTAATCTATCTAGAAATGCTACCAAGGTTACAGGATAATTTGGTGTAATGTCTTGTCAGTTTCGAGTTGGTGTTCTGTGACAGCCCGATGCCGACGTTCCAGAAGATTCCCCTCTCTTTCCGTTTTCGTCGTGTGTCTATTTTTATTTGTCGCATCATGCGCATCATCAGCATTGCATCGGCGTCTCCATTGCCGCCCATTTTAAAACTTGCATCCGTTGTTAGTTCCGGTTCGCGTCGTTGTCCATTCTGAACCCGACCGCACACGCACGCGCCCATGGCATCGTCAAACCCTGTTTTAAAAGTGCGTTTAAAAACTTTCTCTCATCGGGTTGAGATTTGATGTGCGGTGTTATTTTAATATAGCTAGGCCGCCTGTCGAATTTCTTCGCGATCGGAGTTCGTCTGGTACCCGAACGGTGGACCGTAGTGGCACCGTATTCGGTCTACCGTCGGACGTTTGTCGGTGTCTTAAATCGCGTTGCCGCGCCGCCCATTTTCCCTCTCGTCTCTAGATAACCGCTCTACACAGCCCACTAGTTCCACCTAGCCACTTCCTCCGTTCGTGGTCATCAGATCGCGATCGGACGGACGAGGTCCACCCCACCACAGACCAACCCTATAAAAGTAGCACCCCCTAGAGAGAGCCCTCTCACTTCACTAGGGTTTCCCCTAGACGTTTTTGCAGCCACCCCCCTCAAAAACTCCACCTGCTAGCCCACACCCTTCAAATCCCGTAGCCCAAGCTCCATAGCCTTTCTCAGCCTTCGGATCTAAGATATGGGGCTCAGATTTGTCCAAATCTCACCTACCGGACAATGTCCACCCAAGTGGACAATGTCCGGGCGATCACAGGAGATTCATGCCATGGCCAGCTCCCCCCCCCGAGCTGCCCCGAGCCCTCCATGGCAGCGCCAAGGACGCCTCTCGCGGCTCCTCATCGTCGCCGGCCGGAGCTCGCCGGAGCGGTGCCCCGCCAGACCTCCTCCTCCCGGCTCCTTTTCCCTCTCTCCTCTAACCTCTCTCTCTCTGTTCCGTCCTTTGTTCTGGCAGCAGCCTTGCAGCAAAGTAGGTCGCCGACGGGAAGGGGTGATCCCCTTGGATCCGGCGGATCCGCCCCTCCCGTCCATTTTGCCATCGCCTCGCTCGCCGGGGGATTCTCCTCGTGCCGCCGGCCGCCGTCGTGGGCGCCCTGCGCCTCTCGGAGCTCGCCCTGCCCGTGCTCCAGGAGGGAGACGGCCAGGAGCTGCCTCGCCCCGATTGGCCCAGGCCCAGGCCAGCGCCAGGAGCTGCCGCAGTGGCCCAGCGCCGAGCCGGCCCACCTGGCCGCGCCTTCGCCCCCAAGCCGCGCCGACCCAGTCTGCCACTGCCTCCTCCCCAGCCCAGCACCGCGCCAGGCCAACCGGCGGCCCAAGGTGAGCCCGAGGCTATCCCCCGCATGGGCATCTTTTCGGTATGTTGCGCCTTAGTTTCGACCTGGTTAGTTAATTTAGTAATTTTGGAATTAATTAAATTCCAGAAAATATATAGATGTTAATACGTCCGTAACTTTTTACCCGTGTGTCGGATCGGAGCGAGTAATATATGGTTTTGGGGTAGTTTTGCGCTTAGATCACGATATCACAACTTGCATATTTATTTGACGTAGTTTTACGTGCCAAACGCCTAGTTTAGCGTGCTGTCCCAATAGGGGAACGTCCCGTATTTATTTTTCTTACGGTCCGTGTTGCTCGAGTGCCTTAGGTAAAATGCCCATGTTTTAGGGACCATTTTTCCATGCATTTTAGAGCAGTCATAGGTATTTCTTTTGCATGTATGGATTGCCGGTAGTTTACTTTCCCGTGTATAGGTTATCTTTCCTGCATTTTCGTGTGGTATTATTGTGTGGTGCAACCCCACATATTTTATATGTTTTCGGGATAGAAAAATCCATGGGATTTTTCTGTGCAATTAGTTTTAGCTTTTGAGTAAGTTAGTTCGCGCGATATTTTACCGTGACGCCCTCTTGTTTATTTCGTAGGATTTATTCCGTGCTTCGTTTGACGGAGTTGTCAATTAGGGAGTTGTTTCTGATATTTTTAGTTGCAATACTAATGCATGTTTAGGTGTGATTTGCTTGCTCTCGAGTTGCTAGTAATAGTGCTGATTTGGAGGAGGTGAAATATTTCTAAGTCTGGAATCTGTTATATTTTGTTGTTGTCTTGTCTAGCTTGTAACTTGTGATCTGTAGCTCTTTTGAGGTTGGTCCAATGGAGCAAGTTGTAGTCCTTGTGTTTATCTAGCTTGCCGTGAGTTTTCATGCCATTTGGAGCCCTGTAGCTATAGGTTTTTCTGCTGTCAATATTGCTTCAGATCGAAAACTGCACTTTCATGAGGTGTAATTTTCACTAAGTCTGAAATAGTGTGTGGGATGCCATTTTGTAACTTCTTTCCCTAGTGTTCCTTGCTGCCATGCTAGTTGTTGTTAGTTGTTTGTAGTAGTGCTTCTTGCCCTCTTTCGTTCCATGCCTTGCTTTAGTTTATCGGAGTTGTGTAGCTCGTAGTTGTGGGGCGTAGAAAATGCTATGTGGCTGATTTTGGCAGATTGTAGTGATATCTTGTATTTCTCGTAGTTGTTGAACCGTAGCTCCGATTTGATCGTGTCCTACATGAAACTTGCTTAGAATCTCGTGTAGTTTCACTTTCTCTTGCTGGTTGTATGATTTGAAGTGCTCGTGACCGCCGTTGCACACATATTGCATTCATGCCATCATATCTTGCGGTGCTTGTATCTTTTGATCCGTAGCTCCGTTGGAGATGTTCTTTATGTGTAGATTGCTTGAAATGACGCATAGAATACCGTGAACATATTTGTTTTGCTGTTTAACAACTAATTAAAGGTGTTAATTTAGATATGGACAGTATTGTAAATTAACATGTGAGGTCGTCTCGGAGATGCTATATGTCATTTCCGACCTCATTTAAAATGCCTAGATAGATAGTTTAATTTCTGCGTCACCTCTTGCATGTTTTACGACATTAATATTGCCGTGTAAATAATCGGGATATAACTAAATAATTAACGTGGAGTTTCGTCAATGTGCAACTTGTTGCATATTGAACTTCACTTAATGTGTAGTGTTTGATTGTGTGATTTGTCATGCCGTGACTTGCATGTATTCAGCTGCTCATGCATCATTTGTGTTGTGCATCGTGTGGTGAATTCGTGTGTTGATTTGTGTTTCCGGTTTGCTTCGTCTCGATAGAGTTCCACAAGCGTGTCGGATGTGAGGACCCGTTTGACTACGTCGGTTCGTCTGCTTCACGGAGGCATTCTTCTTCCAAGCGGGATCTCAGGCAAGATGACCATTTTCCCATATACCATTACTATCATTGCCATGCTAGTTTTATCGTTTCTGTCGTTATGTCTCGTTGCCTACCACATGTTAAATGTCAGCCTCTCAACAATGCCATGAAACCCTCAACCTGTTCAACCTAGCAAACCACTGATTGGCTATGTTACTGCTTTCTTAACCCTGTTGTTAGCGTTGCTAGTTGCAGGTGCATTTCTTCCATGTGAAAGCATGGCTTCCTTGTTATATCACCATATTTAAATGCTATAATTTAATGCACCTATATACTTGGTAAAAGGTGGAAGGCTCGACCCTTTTCTAGCCTGGTGTTTTGTTCCACCTTTGCCCCCTTAGTTTCCGGCTACCGGTGTTATGTTCCATAATTGAGCACTCCTAACACGATCGGGGTTGTTATGGGGACCCCCTTGATAATTCGTTTTAGATTAAAGCGGGTCAGGCAAGGCCCAACATTGGTACTACATTTGCCTATCACCTAATAAAATTGCATAGGGACTTTCCGGACCCCGAGGATAATTTAATCAACCCCCCGGGCCAGTGCTCCGCATGAGTGTTGGTCCAAACTGGCAGACTACGGGGCCACCGCGGGGCACCCCGAGGTTTGGTTTCTCCTAGTGTGACCCATCCGTCGTGTCCTGAGAACGAGGTACGCGACTCCTATCGGGATCGTCGACACGTCGGGCAGCCTTGCTGGATTAGTTTTACCTTTGACGAGATATCTTGTGCATCGGGATTCCAGTGATGCTTTGGGTAATCTCAGAGTTGAGGTTTTCCACTAGGGAATCCGACGAGATCGCGAGCTTCGTGATTGAGGATTTCTATGCGGCTTGTGGTAATTTGTGATGGACTAGTTGGAGCACCCCTGCACGGTTAAATCTTTTCGGAAAGTCGTGCCCGCGGTTATGTGGCAACGTGGAAACTTTGTTTAACACTGGTTCTAGATAACTTGAAGTTAATTAATTAAAATATGCCAACTATGTGCGTAACCGTGACTGTCTCTTTCGTGAGTTCCTTCTCCGATCGAGGACACGGTGGGGTTATGTCTGACGTAGGTAGGTGTTCAGGATCATTCAGTTGATCATCAGTAGTTCACGTCCGATTTGTGTAGATCATCCCTCTCTTTATTCTTGTACTCGTAAGTTAGCCACCTCATATATGCTTAGCCGCTGCTGCAACCTCACCACTTAACCATGCCTCACCCATTAAGCTTTGCTAGTCTTGATACCTTTGGAAATGAGATTGCTGAGTCCCCTGTGGCTCACGGATTACTACAACACCAGTTGCAGGTACAGGTAAAGGTTACTTGACGCGAGCGCGTTGATTGTTCATTTGGAGTTGCTTCTTCTTCTTCTTCTTCTTCTTCTTCATCGATCTAGGATGGGTTCCAGGCCGACAACCTGGGATAGCAAGGATGGATGTCGTTCTTCTTTTGTCGTTTATTTTCGTCCGTAGTCGGACCCTTCTCTTACTCTTGATGAATATGTAATGTACTGATGTGACTCTGATGTAGCTTGTGGCGAGTGTAAGCCAATTCTATATATATCTCTTCTTTTCAGTACATGTACTTGTAACGATATCCATTCTTGCGACACGACGAGATGCGCTTCTATCCCTGACGAGGCCTTCGTGCCAAATTGAGGATAGGGTCACATCTTGGGCGTGACAAGTTGGTATCAGAGCAGTTCCGACCTAGGAGCCCCCTTGATTGATCGAACTTGGCCGAGTCGAGTCTAGTGAAAAACTGCTTTGAGTCTAGTTATATATCGGAGAGTAGGATTCTTTTTTCTTCTCTTCTATGCTCTGGTGAGGAATCTTGACATAATAATTTAATTCTACTCCTCGTCTCACTCAATTTTTTTTAGGATCACGCGGATATTTTTGGAATCTATATGATGCCGATGTGACGGAGTTCTGTCTTTGTGCCTCCTATCTGCTCTAAGTCTCAAGGGAGTTGAGCTCCAGAGGATTCTTGAGCACATCGTTATCATTCAGGTTTCTTAGTATCTCAGAACGAAGGATGTTCGTAATTGCTTCAATACTAGTAGTGGCGAGATAACCCCGATGTCCCGAGTGCTGGTGCAGATTGTTCGGGAGTACTGCCATACTTTGTATCATTGTGATCACGAGGGTCTGTTGTAGATGAAGGTCCGAGATTCTGGTCGTGTGTTGATAGATGTGATACAAGTGACGGGTTAGTATAGGAGTTGTGTGATATTACTCCTTGTATCCGTGTACCAGATTGCATGACCAAAAATTTCAGGAATTCATAGGTGGGAATTCAAGTAGTTCCTTATAGGACAATCTTCCAACAAATCCTCACCCTTTGTTTTGTTTTAATGTGGTAATTCAGTTGCTTCGATGTCAAGTGGTGATTTCAGATCTTTTCTAAGCAGTGTTCTCATATTCATATGAGAGTGCTAATCCTTTTGCTTAATCAATTGTCTGATCAATTCTTGTCGACCGGGGTCGTGATGTTAATTCTTTTCCAACCGGTGTGCTTCTATTCAAGTGAATTCAATCCTCTCCAATTTTGCAAGAGCATTCTCTCATTTTATTCCAGAGTTCATCTCATCCGTCCCAAGTTGTCTTTGTTTTTCCCCGCCCTCCCGCCCTTTTTCTTCAGTGGTTGGATTTCATCCAACTGCATTTCATTTCAGTGATGCTTCCGCTATCTCTTCTTTCTTTCGTAACCGGTGATTCATCGTGAAGATTCTCAGGAGCTTCGTGTCATATTTGTTTATTCTTGTCATCTTTACCGGTGAATTTAATTCAGCTATCCGTGTTCATCATATCCTTTTCATCCTTGTAATTCTTTCCCATGTTGGAGTTTCTTGTCAGCCTATCCTGTTATTCATTCATCTCTTTTCTGTCCGGAGTGCTGAAGATATCTCTGAGTTTCGTGTTTTCAATCTTTCAATTATTTCGAGGTGCTAACCTCATCTAGTTCTCTTCATACCGGTGCATTCAATCTTTCTTTCAATCTTTTCAACGGTGGTTTCTTTGAGTGGGCCCATAACCCACAGGTTTTTCCCAGGATCAGTTATAGCTCTTGTAATCTTCTGGAGATCTTTAATTCTTTTCAACTATGACGTAAGTATGAATTTCATCTGTCATATCCCTTCGTCAAGATCTATTTGAATTAATCCTCATATTGGCTCAACATTTCATTCTTCTTTATTCCGGAGTGTCTCATTAATTCTTGGTGGTGTTCTTCTCATCATTCTTTTCTTTCAAGACCGAAGGAGTGTTTCTCTCGAATCTTGGTCCATTCTCTTGCAGATTCATCATTTCAGCTTTGTGCCATCATCTTATTTGTTCCAATCATGAGTAATCTCTTTCTTGCTATCCGGTGCATTTCTGAGTTGTTTTTATTTCTCGTTCCTCCGAAGGCCATCATTTCAGAAGATTCTTCGTTCTCAGCTTTCAGCTTTCATCCTCAATTCTTCTCAATTGTTGTCTCTTCGTTCGTCTCTCGGTTATTCCGGCGCTTTGTTCAAGTTTTTCTCTCAGGTGGCTCATGAGCTCTTCATTTTCATGTATCTTCATTAATTCTTAGTATTTCCATTAATTGGAATTCTTACCGGTGCTTCTTTCATTTATGCTTCAAGTGGTGCTTATCTCTCTGCCTCTTCAAGATTCTTTCAAGAATAATAAGTTGTATGCTAAATCCGTTGCTTGGCATCAATTTAACTTGATGAAGGATAAGCATAACATAATTCTTATTCTTGTTCATAGTGATTTAATTCTTCTTCCGGAGTGGCTCTTGATATTAATTCCTTTTCTCAAGTGTTTTTATCTTTCTTTTTCGGAGTTCCAAGGTTTATCAAGTTTCTCTTCGTGAAGCTTCATCTAAATCTTGGCAAGGTCATAATCTTCTTCTTTTCTACCTTCATATCCTTGCATCATTCATTTGTATACGGAGGTCCTTCATGGTGTTTCATCAAGGTTTCAATCCATTCTCAAGTGTTCTTCAAGATTCTTGTTGGAGTACCTCAACTATCCTTTCTCTTGCATTTATAGGTGCAATTGTTCTTTCCTTATCCTTGAGGTGGTGTTATAGCATTCTTGTTAGTGTAGGAGCCTCGAAGAGTTTTCCTTTCAAGAATGAGATAATTAAATCCATTGATTCTGTGATCATGAGATATTTTCAACCCATGATTTCTTCATTGAGCTATCTTGGTTTGGATTTCACCTAAAGCTTTTCCTATGGATTGCTGCTATCATGGTGCTTGCCATTAATCCAAATTCTCAATGTATCCTCTTGGTGTAAGAATTGTTCATATCTTGTTTCTCCCAATCAATGCTTGTTTCTTTTAGTGTTTGGTTGTCACCTCATATTTGTTGAGATGATTTTCACAAGCTCACTACTATCTTGTTATTTTCGTTGTTGTTTTTCCAACAACTCCGTCCAATTCTTCTTGCAAGAATGCTTGTCAAGTTCTTTGGAGTTAGTAGTTGTCATTCTTTTCTTCATTAATTCTCTTCTTCCGTATGAGCTAGTTCATATTCTCTTGTTCCGTGGGCATTGTGATATTGCTCTTTTGGGTCTATCTTGTTGTTCTAGCAAGATCATGGTGTTCCCTTGTTCTATTTAGTTGTTTGTTATGTATATTGTCTAATTCTCTCTTCTTATCGAATTTTTTGTCCCATTTTCCTACCGAAGTGCTGCCGAAATTTTCCGTGAATTCTTGCTTCTTTCTCATATCATTCCTCATCGCTTTGCAACCTTCAAGGATTGTTGGTTTCACTCGTTTGTCAAAGAAGCGACTAAGTTTTACCTCTTGTTCTTTCTCATCCTCTCCCCCTCTCATTCTTGGATCTCGGGGCGAGATCCTCTTGTAGTGTAGGAGAGTTGTGACAACCCGATGCCGATGTTCCAGAAGATTCCCCTCTCTTTCCGTTTTCGTCGTGTGTCTATTTTTATTTGTCGCATCATGCGCATCATCAGCATTGCATCGGCGTCTCCGTTGCCGCCCGTTTTCAAAACTTGCATCCGTTGTTAGTTGCCGGTTCGCGTTGTTGTCCGTTCTGAACCCGACCGCACACGCACGCGCCCGTGGCATCGTCAAACCCTGTTTTAAAAGTGCATTTAAAAACTTTCTCTGATCGGGTTGAGATTTGACGTGCGGTGTTATTTTAATATAGCTAGGCCGCCTGTCGAATTTCGTCGCGATCGGAGTTCGTCTGGTACCGAACGGTCGACCCTAGCGGCACCGTATTTAGTCTACCGTCGGACGTTTGTCGGTGTTCTAAATCGCGTTGCCGCGCCGCCCGTTTTCCCTCTCGTCTCCGGATAACCGCTCTACAAAGCCCACTAGTTCCAGCTAGCCACTTCCTCCGTTCGTGGTCATCGGATCGCGATCGGACGGACGAGGTCCACCCCACCACAGACCAACCCTATAAAAGTAGCACCCCCTAGAGAGAGCCCTCTCACTTCACTAGGGTTTCCCCTAGACGTTTTTGCAGCCACCCCCCCTCAAAAACTCAACCTGCTAGCCCACACCCTTCAAATCCCGCAGCCCAAGCTCCATAGCCTTTCTCAGCCTTCGGATGTAAGATATGGGGCTCAGATTCGTCCAAATCTCACTTACCGGACAATGTCCACCCAAGTGGACAATGTCCGGGCGACCACAGGAGATTCATGCCATGGCCAACTCCTCCCCGAGCTGCCCCAAGCCCTCCATGGCAGCGCCAAGGACGCCTCCTGCGGCTCCTCGTCGTCGCCGGCCGGAGCTCGCCGGAGCGGTGCCCCGCCGGACCTCCTCCTCCCGGCTCCTTTTCCCTCTCTCCTCTAACCTCTCTCTCCCTCTTCCGTCCTTTGTTCTGGCAGGAGCCTTGCAGCGAAGTATGTCGCCGACGGGAAGGGGTGATCCCCTTGGATCCGGCGGATCCGCCCCTCCCGTCCATTTTGTCGTCGCCTTGCCCGCCAGGGGATTCTCCTCGTGCCGCCGGCCGCCGTCGTGGGTGCCCTGCGCCTCTGGGAGCTCGCCCTACCCGTGATCCAGGAGGGAGACGGCCAGGAGCTGCCTCGCCCCGACAGGCCCAGGCCCAGGCCAGCGCCAGGAGCTGCCGCAGCGGCCCAGCGCCGAGCCGGCCCACCTGGCCATGCCTTCGCCCCCAAGCCGCGCCGACCCAGTGTGCCACTGCCTCCTCCCCAGCCCAGCACCGCGCCAGGCCAACCGGCGGCCCAAGGTGAGCCCGAGCCTATCCCCCGCCTGTGCACCTTTTCGGTATGTTGCGCCTTAGTTTCGGCCTGGTTAGTTAATTTAGTAATTTTGGAATTAATTAAATTCCATAAAATATATAGATGTTAATACGTCCGTAACTTTTTACCCGTGTGTCGGATCGGAGTGAGTAATATATGGTTTTGGGGTAGTTTTGCGCATAGATCACGATATCACAGCTTGCATATTTATTTGACGTAGTTTTACGTGCCAAACGCCTAGTTTAGCGTGCTGTCCCAATAGGGGAACGTCCCGTATTTATTTTTCTTATGGTCCAGATTGCTCGAGTGCCTTAGGTAAAATGCCCATGTTTTAGGGATCATTTTTCCATGCATTTTACAGCGGTCATAGGTATTTTTTTTGCATGTACGGATTGCCGGTAGTTTACTTTCCCGTGTATAGGTTATCTTTCCCGCATTTTCGTGTGGTATTATTGTGTGGTGCAACCCCACATATTTTATATGTTTTCGGGGTAGAAAAATCCATGGGATTTTTCTGTGTAATTAGTTTTAGCTTTTGAGTAAGTTAGTTCGCGCGATATTTTGCCGTGATGCCCTTTTGTTTATTTCGTAGGATTTATTCCATGCTTTGTTTGACGGAATTGTCAATTAGGGAGTTGTTCTTGGATGTTTAGACTAGCCCCTGATATGTTTAGTTGCAATAGAAATGCATGTTTAGGTGTGGTTTGCTTGCTCTCGAGTTGCTAGAAATAGTGCTGATTTGGAGGAGCTGAAATATTTCTAAGTCTGGAATCTGTTATATTTTGTTGCTGTCTTGTCTAGCTTGTAACTTGTGATTTGTAGCTCTTTTGAGGTTGGTCCAATGGAGTAAGTTGTAGTCCTTGTATTTCTCTAGCTTGATGTGGATTTTCATGCAATTTGGAGCCCTGTAGCTATAGGTTTTGCTGCTGTCAATATTGCTTCAGATCGAAAACTGCACTTTCATGAGGTGTAATTTTCACCAAGTCTGAAATAGTGTGTGGGATGCCATTTTGTGACTTCTTTCCCTAGTGTTCCTTGCTGCCATGCTAGTTGTTGTTAGTTTTTTGTAGTAGTGCTTCTTGCCCTCTTTCGTGCCATGCCTTGCTTGAGTTTATCGGAGTTGTGTAGCTCCTAGTTGTGGGGCGTAGAAAATGCTATGTGGCTGATTTTGGCAGATTGTAATGATATCTTGTATTGCTCGTAGTTGTTGAACCGTAGCTCCGATTTGATCGTGTCCTACATGAAACTTGCTTAGAATCTCGTGTAGTTTCATTTTCTCTTGCTGGTTGTATGATTTGAAGTGCTCATGACCGCCGTTGCACACATATTGCATTCATGCCATCATATCTTGCGGTGCTTGTATCTTTTGATCCGTAGCTCCGTTGGAGATGTTCTTTATGTGTAGATTGCTTGAAATGACGCGTAGAATTACGTGAACATATTTGTTTTGCTGTTTAACAACTAATTAAAGGTGTTAATTCAGATCTGGACAGTATTGTAAATTAACATGTGAGGTCGTCTCGGAGATGCTATATGTCATATCCGACCTCATTTAAAATGCCTAGTTAGATAGTTTAATTTCCGCTTCACCTCTTGCATGTTTGACGACATTAATATTGCCGCGTAAATAATCGGGATAGAACTAAATAATTAACGTGGAGTTTCGTCAATATGCAACTTGTTGCATATTGAACTTCACTTAATGTGTAGTGTTTGATTGTGTGATTTGCCATGCCGTGACTTGCATGTATTCAGCTGCTCATGCATCATTTGTGTTGTGCATCGTGTGGTGAATTCCGTGTGTTAATTTGTGTTTCCGGTTTGCTTCGTCTCGATACAGTTCCGCAAGCGTGTCGGATCTGAGGACCCGTTCGACTACGCCGGTTCGTCTGCTTCTCGGAGACATTCTTCTTCCAAGCGGGATCTCAGGCAAGATGACCATTTTCCCAGATACCATTACTATCATTGCCATGCTAGTTTTATCGTTTCTGTCGTTATGTCTCGTTGCCTACCACATGTTAAATGTCAGCCTCTCAACAATGCCATGAAACCCTCAACCTGTTCAACCTAGCAAACCACTGATTGGCTATGTTACTGCTTGCTTAACCCTGTTGTTAGCGTTGCTAGTTGCAGGTGCATTACTTCCATGTGAAAGCATGGGTTCCTTGTTATATCACCATATTTAAATGCTATTTACTTTAATGCACCTATATACTTGGTAAAAGGTGGAAGGCTTGGCCCTTTTCTAGCCTAGTGTTTTGTTCCACCTTTGCCCCCTTAGTTTCCGGCTACCGGTGTTATGTTCCATAATTGAGCGCTCCTAACACGATCGGGGTTGTTATGGGGACCCCCTTGATAATTCGTTTTAGATTAAAGATGGTCTGGCAAGGCCCAACATTGGTACTACATTTGCCTATCACCTAATCAAATTGCATAGGGACTTTCGGGACCCCGAGGATAATTTAATCAACCCCCGGGCCAGTGCTCCGCATGAGTGTTGGCCCAAACTGGCAGATTACGGGGCCACCGCGGGGCACCCCGAGGTTTGGTTTCTCCTAGTGTGACCCATCCGTCGTGTCCTGAGAACGAGGTACGCGACTCCTATCGGGATCGTCGACACGTCGGGCGGCCTTGCTGGATTAGTTTTACCTTTGACGAGATATCTTGTGCATCGGGATTCCGGTGATGCTTTGGGTAATCTCAGAGTTGAGGTTCTCCACTAGGGAATCCGACGAGATCGCGAACTTCGTGATTGAGGATTTCTATGCGGCTTGAGGTAATTTGTGATGGACTAGTTGGAGCACCCCTGCACGGTTAAATCTTTTCGGAAAGTCGTGCCCGCGGTTATGTGGCAACGTGGAAACTTTGTTTAACACTGGTTCTAGATAACTTGAAGTTAATTAATTAAAATATGCCAACTATGTGCGTAACCGTGACTGTCTCTTTCGTGAGTTCCTTCTCCGATCGAGGACACGGTGGGGTTATGTCTGACGTAGGTAGGTGTTCAGGATCATTCAGTTGATCATCAGTAGTTCACGTCCGATTTGTGTAGATCATCCCTCTCTTTATTCTTGTACTCGTAAGTTAGCCACCTCATATATGCTTAGCCGCTGCTGCAACCTCACCACTTAACCATGCCTCACCCATTAAGCTTTGCTAGTCTTGATACCTTTGGAAATGAGATTGCTGAGTCCCCTGTGGCTCACGGATTACTACAACACCAGTTGCAGGTACAGGTAAAGGTTACTTGACGCGAGCGCGTTGATTGTTCATTTGGAGTTGCTTCTTCTTCTTCTTCTTCTTCTTCTTCATCGATCTAGGATGGGTTCCAGGCCGACAACCTGGGATAGCAAGGATGGATGTCGTTCTTCTTTTGTCGTTTATTTTCGTCCGTAGTCGGACCCTTCTCTTACTCTTGATGAATATGTAATGTACTGATGTGACTCTGATGTAGCTTGTGGCGAGTGTAAGCCAATTCTATATATATCTCTTCTTTTCAGTACATGTACTTGTAACGATATCCATTCTTGCGACACGACGAGATGCGCTTCTATCCCTGACGAGGCCTTCGTGCCAAATTGAGGATAGGGTCACATCTTGGGCGTGACAAGTTGGTATCAGAGCAGTTCCGACCTAGGAGCCCCCTTGATTGATCGAACTTGGCCGAGTCGAGTCTAGTGAAAAACTGCTTTGAGTCTAGTTATATATCGGAGAGTAGGATTCTTTTTTCTTCTCTTCTATGCTCTGGTGAGGAATCTTGACATAATAATTTAATTCTACTCCTCGTCTCACTCAATTTTTTTTAGGATCACGCGGATATTTTTGGAATCTATATGATGCCGATGTGACGGAGTTCTGTCTTTGTGCCTCCTATCTGCTCTAAGTCTCAAGGGAGTTGAGCTCCAGAGGATTCTTGAGCACATCGTTATCATTCAGGTTTCTTAGTATCTCAGAACGAAGGATGTTCGTAATTGCTTCAATACTAGTAGTGGCGAGATAACCCCGATGTCCCGAGTGCTGGTGCAGATTGTTCGGGAGTACTGCCATACTTTGTATCATTGTGATCACGAGGGTCTGTTGTAGATGAAGGTCCGAGATTCTGGTCGTGTGTTGATAGATGTGATACAAGTGACGGGTTAGTATAGGAGTTGTGTGATATTACTCCTTGTATCCGTGTACCAGATTGCATGACCAAAAATTTCAGGAATTCATAGGTGGGAATTCAAGTAGTTCCTTATAGGACAATCTTCCAACAAATCCTCACCCTTTGTTTTGTTTTAATGTGGTAATTCAGTTGCTTCGATGTCAAGTGGTGATTTCAGATCTTTTCTAAGCAGTGTTCTCATATTCATATGAGAGTGCTAATCCTTTTGCTTAATCAATTGTCTGATCAATTCTTGTCGACCGGGGTCGTGATGTTAATTCTTTTCCAACCGGTGTGCTTCTATTCAAGTGAATTCAATCCTCTCCAATTTTGCAAGAGCATTCTCTCATTTTATTCCAGAGTTCATCTCATCCGTCCCAAGTTGTCTTTGTTTTTCCCCGCCCTCCCGCCCTTTTTCTTCAGTGGTTGGATTTCATCCAACTGCATTTCATTTCAGTGATGCTTCCGCTATCTCTTCTTTCTTTCGTAACCGGTGATTCATCGTGAAGATTCTCAGGAGCTTCGTGTCATATTTGTTTATTCTTGTCATCTTTACCGGTGAATTTAATTCAGCTATCCGTGTTCATCATATCCTTTTCATCCTTGTAATTCTTTCCCATGTTGGAGTTTCTTGTCAGCCTATCCTGTTATTCATTCATCTCTTTTCTGTCCGGAGTGCTGAAGATATCTCTGAGTTTCGTGTTTTCAATCTTTCAATTATTTCGAGGTGCTAACCTCATCTAGTTCTCTTCATACCGGTGCATTCAATCTTTCTTTCAATCTTTTCAACGGTGGTTTCTTTGAGTGGGCCCATAACCCACAGGTTTTTCCCAGGATCAGTTATAGCTCTTGTAATCTTCTGGAGATCTTTAATTCTTTTCAACTATGACGTAAGTATGAATTTCATCTGTCATATCCCTTCGTCAAGATCTATTTGAATTAATCCTCATATTGGCTCAACATTTCATTCTTCTTTATTCCGGAGTGTCTCATTAATTCTTGGTGGTGTTCTTCTCATCATTCTTTTCTTTCAAGACCGAAGGAGTGTTTCTCTCGAATCTTGGTCCATTCTCTTGCAGATTCATCATTTCAGCTTTGTGCCATCATCTTATTTGTTCCAATCATGAGTAATCTCTTTCTTGCTATCCGGTGCGTTTCTGAGTTGTTTTTATTTCTCGTTCCTCCGAAGGCCATCATTTCAGAAGATTCTTCGTTCTCAGCTTTCAGCTTTCATCCTCAATTCTTCTCAATTGTTGTCTCTTCGTTCGTCTCTCGGTTATTCCGGCGCTTTGTTCAAGTTTTTCTCTCAGGTGGCTCATGAGCTCTTCATTTTCATGTATCTTCATTAATTCTTAGTATTTCCATTAATTGGAATTCTTACCGGTGCTTCTTTCATTTATGCTTCAAGTGGTGCTTATCTCTCTGCCTCTTCAAGATTCTTTCAAGAATAATAAGTTGTATGCTAAATCCGTTGCTTGGCATCAATTTAACTTGATGAAGGATAAGCATAACATAATTCTTATTCTTGTTCATAGTGATTTAATTCTTCTTCCGGAGTGGCTCTTGATATTAATTCCTTTTCTCAAGTGTTTTTATCTTTCTTTTTCGGAGTTCCAAGGTTTATCAAGTTTCTCTTCGTGAAGCTTCATCTAAATCTTGGCAAGGTCATAATCTTCTTCTTTTCTACCTTCATATCCTTGCATCATTCATTTGTATACGGAGGTCCTTCATGGTGTTTCATCAAGGTTTCAATCCATTCTCAAGTGTTCTTCAAGATTCTTGTTGGAGTACCTCAACTATCCTTTCTCTTGCATTTATAGGTGCAATTGTTCTTTCCTTATCCTTGAGGTGGTGTTATAGCATTCTTGTTAGTGTAGGAGCCTCGAAGAGTTTTCCTTTCAAGAATGAGATAATTAAATCCATTGATTCTGTGATCATGAGATATTTTCAACCCATGATTTCTTCATTGAGCTATCTTGGTTTGGATTTCACCTAAAGCTTTTCCTATGGATTGCTGCTATCATGGTGCTTGCCATTAATCCAAATTCTCAATGTATCCTCTTGGTGTAAGAATTGTTCATATCTTGTTTCTCCCAATCAATGCTTGTTTCTTTTAGTGTTTGGTTGTCACCTCATATTTGTTGAGATGATTTTCACAAGCTCACTACTATCTTGTTATTTTCGTTGTTGTTTTTCCAACAACTCCGTCCAATTCTTCTTGCAAGAATGCTTGTCAAGTTCTTTGGAGTTAGTAGTTGTCATTCTTTTCTTCATTAATTCTCTTCTTCCGTATGAGCTAGTTCATATTCTCTTGTTCCGTGGGCATTGTGATATTGCTCTTTTGGGTCTATCTTGTTGTTCTAGCAAGATCATGGTGTTCCCTTGTTCTATTTAGTTGTTTGTTATGTATATTGTCTAATTCTCTCTTCTTATCGAATTTTTTGTCCCATTTTCCTACCGAAGTGCTGCCGAAATTTTCCGTGAATTCTTGCTTCTTTCTCATATCATTCCTCATCGCTTTGCAACCTTCAAGGATTGTTGGTTTCACTCGTTTGTCAAAGAAGCGACTAAGTTTTACCTCTTGTTCTTTCTCATCCTCTCCCCCTCTCATTCTTGGATCTCGGGGCGAGATCCTCTTGTAGTGTAGGAGAGTTGTGACAACCCGATGCCGATGTTCCAGAAGATTCCCCTCTCTTTCCGTTTTCGTCGTGTGTCTATTTTTATTTGTCGCATCATGCGCATCATCAGCATTGCATCGGCGTCTCCGTTGCCGCCCGTTTTCAAAACTTGCATCCGTTGTTAGTTGCCGGTTCGCGTTGTTGTCCGTTCTGAACCCGACCGCACACGCACGCGCCCGTGGCATCGTCAAACCCTGTTTTAAAAGTGCATTTAAAAACTTTCTCTGATCGGGTTGAGATTTGACGTGCGGTGTTATTTTAATATAGCTAGGCCGCCTGTCGAATTTCGTCGCGATCGGAGTTCGTCTGGTACCCGAACGGTCGACCCTAGCGGCACCGTATTTAGTCTACCGTCGGACGTTTGTCGGTGTTCTAAATCGCGTTGCCGCGCCGCCCGTTTTCCCTCTCGTCTCCGGATAACCGCTCTACAAAGCCCACTAGTTCCAGCTAGCCACTTCCTCCGTTCGTGGTCATCGGATCGCGATCGGACGGACGAGGTCCACCCCACCACAGACCAACCCTATAAAAGTAG
The DNA here is from genome assembly GCF_904849725.1 of Hordeum vulgare subsp. vulgare. NCBI lineage: Eukaryota > Viridiplantae > Streptophyta > Magnoliopsida > Poales > Poaceae > Hordeum > Hordeum vulgare. Next base: position 583,164,799 of record NC_058520.1, on the reverse strand, counting down.
CACCCCCTAGAGAGAGCCCTCTCACTTCACTAGGGTTTCCCCTAGACGTTTTTGCAGCCACCCCCCCTCAAAAACTCAACCTGCTAGCCCACACCCTTCAAATCCCGCAGCCCAAGCTCCATAGCCTTTCTCAGCCTTCGGATGTAAGATATGGGGCTCAGATTCGTCCAAATCTCACTTACCGGACAATGTCCACCCAAGTGGACAATGTCCGGGCGACCACAGGAGATTCATGCCATGGCCAACTCCTCCCCGAGCTGCCCCAAGCCCTCCATGGCAGCGCCAAGGACGCCTCCTGCGGCTCCTCGTCGTCGTCGGCCGGAGCTCGCCGGAGCGGTGCCCCGCCGGACCTCCTCCTCCCGGCTCCTTTTCCCTCTCTCCTCTAACCTCTCTCTCCCTCTTCCGTCCTTTGTTCTGGCAGGAGCCTTGCAGCGAAGTATGTCGCCGACGGGAAGGGGTGATCCCCTTGGATCCGGCGGATCCGCCCCTCCCGTCCATTTTGTCGTCGCCTTGCCCGCCAGGGGATTCTCCTCGTGCCGCCGGCCGCCGTCGTGGGTGCCCTGCGCCTCTGGGAGCTCGCCCTACCCGTGATCCAGGAGGGAGACGGCCAGGAGCTGCCTCGCCCCGACAGGCCCAGGCCCAGGCCAGCGCCAGGAGCTGCCGCAGCGGCCCAGCGCCGAGCCGGCCCACCTGGCCATGCCTTCGCCCCCAAGCCGCGCCGACCCAGTGTGCCACTGCCTCCTCCCCAGCCCAGCACCGCGCCAGGCCAACCGGCGGCCCAAGGTGAGCCCGAGCCTATCCCCCGCCTGTGCACCTTTTCGGTATGTTGCGCCTTAGTTTCGGCCTGGTTAGTTAATTTAGTAATTTTGGAATTAATTAAATTCCATAAAATATATAGATGTTAATACGTCCGTAACTTTTTACCCGTGTGTCGGATCGGAGTGAGTAATATATGGTTTTGGGGTAGTTTTGCGCATAGATCACGATATCACAGCTTGCATATTTATTTGACGTAGTTTTACGTGCCAAACGCCTAGTTTAGCGTGCTGTCCCAATAGGGGAACGTCCCGTATTTATTTTTCTTATGGTCCAGATTGCTCGAGTGCCTTAGGTAAAATGCCCATGTTTTAGGGATCATTTTTCCATGCATTTTACAGCGGTCATAGGTATTTTTTTTGCATGTACGGATTGCCGGTAGTTTACTTTCCCGTGTATAGGTTATCTTTCCCGCATTTTCGTGTGGTATTATTGTGTGGTGCAACCCCACATATTTTATATGTTTTCGGGGTAGAAAAATCCATGGGATTTTTCTGTGTAATTAGTTTTAGCTTTTGAGTAAGTTAGTTCGCGCGATATTTTGCCGTGATGCCCTTTTGTTTATTTCGTAGGATTTATTCCATGCTTTGTTTGACGGAATTGTCAATTAGGGAGTTGTTCTTGGATGTTTAGACTAGCCCCTGATATGTTTAGTTGCAATAGAAATGCATGTTTAGGTGTGGTTTGCTTGCTCTCGAGTTGCTAGAAATAGTGCTGATTTGGAGGAGCTGAAATATTTCTAAGTCTGGAATCTGTTATATTTTGTTGCTGTCTTGTCTAGCTTGTAACTTGTGATTTGTAGCTCTTTTGAGGTTGGTCCAATGGAGTAAGTTGTAGTCCTTGTATTTCTCTAGCTTGATGTGGATTTTCATGCAATTTGGAGCCCTGTAGCTATAGGTTTTGCTGCTGTCAATATTGCTTCAGATCGAAAACTGCACTTTCATGAGGTGTAATTTTCACCAAGTCTGAAATAGTGTGTGGGATGCCATTTTGTGACTTCTTTCCCTAGTGTTCCTTGCTGCCATGCTAGTTGTTGTTAGTTTTTTGTAGTAGTGCTTCTTGCCCTCTTTCGTGCCATGCCTTGCTTGAGTTTATCGGAGTTGTGTAGCTCCTAGTTGTGGGGCGTAGAAAATGCTATGTGGCTGATTTTGGCAGATTGTAATGATATCTTGTATTGCTCGTAGTTGTTGAACCGTAGCTCCGATTTGATCGTGTCCTACATGAAACTTGCTTAGAATCTCGTGTAGTTTCATTTTCTCTTGCTGGTTGTATGATTTGAAGTGCTCATGACCGCCGTTGCACACATATTGCATTCATGCCATCATATCTTGCGGTGCTTGTATCTTTTGATCCGTAGCTCCGTTGGAGATGTTCTTTATGTGTAGATTGCTTGAAATGACGCGTAGAATTACGTGAACATATTTGTTTTGCTGTTTAACAACTAATTAAAGGTGTTAATTCAGATCTGGACAGTATTGTAAATTAACATGTGAGGTCGTCTCGGAGATGCTATATGTCATATCCGACCTCATTTAAAATGCCTAGTTAGATAGTTTAATTTCCGCTTCACCTCTTGCATGTTTGACGACATTAATATTGCCGCGTAAATAATCGGGATAGAACTAAATAATTAACGTGGAGTTTCGTCAATATGCAACTTGTTGCATATTGAACTTCACTTAATGTGTAGTGTTTGATTGTGTGATTTGCCATGCCGTGACTTGCATGTATTCAGCTGCTCATGCATCATTTGTGTTGTGCATCGTGTGGTGAATTCCGTGTGTTAATTTGTGTTTCCGGTTTGCTTCGTCTCGATACAGTTCCGCAAGCGTGTCGGATGTGAGGACCCGTTCGACTACGCCGGTTCGTCTGCTTCTCGGAGACATTCTTCTTCCAAGCGGGATCTCAGGCAAGATGACCATTTTCCCAGATACCATTACTATCATTGCCATGCTAGTTTTATCGTTTTTGTCGTTATGTCTCGTTGCCTACCACATGTTAAATGTCAGCCTCTCAACAATGCCATGAAACCCTCAACCTGTTCAACCTAGCAAACCACTGATTGGCTATGTTACTGCTTGCTTAACCCTGTTGTTAGCGTTGCTAGTTGCAGGTGCATTACTTCCATGTGAAAGCATGGGTTCCTTGTTATATCACCATATTTAAATGCTATTTACTTTAATGCACCTATATACTTGGTAAAAGGTGGAAGGCTTGGCCCTTTTCTAGCCTGGTGTTTTGTTCCACCTTTGCCCCCTTAGTTTCCGGCTACCGGTGTTATGTTCCATAATTGAGCACTCCTAACACGATCGGGGTTGTTATGGGGACCCCCTTGATAATTCGTTTTAGATTAAAGATGGTCTGGCAAGGCCCAACATTGGTACTACATTTGCCTATCACCTAATCAAATTGCATAGGGACTTTCGGGACCCCGAGGATAATTTAATCAACCCCCGGGCCAGTGCTCCGCATGAGTGTTGGCCCAAACTGGCAGATTACGGGGCCACCGCGGGGCACCCCGAGGTTTGGTTTCTCCTAGTGTGACCCATCCGTCGTGTCCTGAGAACGAGGTACGCGACTCCTATCGGGATCGTCGACACGTCGGGCGGCCTTGCTGGATTAGTTTTACCTTTGACGAGATATCTTGTGCATCGGGATTCCGGTGATGCTTTGGGTAATCTCAGAGTTGAGGTTCTCCACTAGGGAATCCGACGAGATCGCGAACTTCGTGATTGAGGATTTCTATGCGGCTTGAGGTAATTTGTGATGGACTAGTTGGAGCACCCCTGCACGGTTAAATCTTTTCGGAAAGTCGTGCCCGCGGTTATGTGGCAACGTGGAAACTTTGTTTAACACTGGTTCTAGATAACTTGAAGTTAATTAATTAAAATATGCCAACTATGTGCGTAACCGTGACTGTCTCTTTCGTGAGTTCCTTCTCCGATCGAGGACACGGTGGGGTTATGTCTGACGTAGGTAGGTGTTCAGGATCATTCAGTTGATCATCAGTAGTTCACGTCCGATTTGTGTAGATCATCCCTCTCTTTATTCTTGTACTCGTAAGTTAGCCACCTCATATATGCTTAGCCGCTGCTGCAACCTCACCACTTAACCATGCCTCACCCATTAAGCTTTGCTAGTCTTGATACCTTTGGAAATGAGATTGCTGAGTCCCCTGTGGCTCACGGATTACTACAACACCAGTTGCAGGTACAGGTAAAGGTTACTTGACGCGAGCGCGTTGATTGTTCATTTGGAGTTGCTTCTTCTTCTTCTTCTTCTTCTTCTTCTTCTTCATCGATCTAGGATGGGTTCCAGGCCGACAACCTGGGATAGCAAGGATGGATGTCGTTCTTCTTTTGTCGTTTATTTTCGTCCGTAGTCGGACCCTTCTCTTACTCTTGATGAATATGTAATGTACTGATGTGACTCTGATGTAGCTTGTGGCGAGTGTAAGCCAATTCTATATATATCTCTTCTTTTCAGTACATGTACTTGTAACGATATCCATTCTTGCGACACGACGAGATGCGCTTCTATCCCTGACGAGGCCTTCGTGCCAAATTGAGGATAGGGTCACATCTTGGGCGTGACAAGTTGGTATTAGAGCAGTTCCGACCTAGGAGCCCCCTTGATTGATCGAACTTGGCCGAGTCGAGTCTAGTGAAAAACTGCTTTGAGTCTAGTTATATATCGGAGAGTAGGATTCTTTTTTCTTCTCTTCTATGCTCTGGTGAGGAATCTTGACATAATAATTTAATTCTACTCCTCGTCTCACTCAATTTTTTTTAGGATCACGCGGATATTTTTGGAATCTATATGATGCCGATGTGACGGAGTTCTGTCTTTGTGCCTCCTATCTGCTCTAAGTCTCAAGGGAGTTGAGCTCCAGAGGATTCTTGAGCACATCGTTATCATTCAGGTTTCTTAGTATCTCAGAACGAAGGATGTTCGTAATTGCTTCAATACTAGTAGTGGCGAGATAACCCCGATGTCCCGAGTGCTGGTGCAGATTGTTCGGGAGTACTGCCATACTTTGTATCATTGTGATCACGAGGGTCTGTTGTAGATGAAGGTCCGAGATTCTGGTCGTGTGTTGATAGATGTGATACAAGTGACGGGTTAGTATAGGAGTTGTGTGATATTACTCCTTGTATCCGTGTACCAGATTGCATGACCAAAAATTTCAGGAATTCATAGGTGGGAATTCAAGTAGTTCCTTATAGGACAATCTTCCAACAAATCCTCACCCTTTGTTTTGTTTTAATGTGGTAATTCAGTTGCTTCGATGTCAAGTGGTGATTTCAGATCTTTTCTAAGCAGTGTTCTCATATTCATATGAGAGTGCTAATCCTTTTGCTTAATCAATTGTCTGATCAATTCTTGTCGACCGGGGTCGTGATGTTAATTCTTTTCCAACCGGTGTGCTTCTATTCAAGTGAATTCAATCCTCTCCAATTTTGCAAGAGCATTCTCTCATTTTATTCCAGAGTTCATCTCATCCGTCCCAAGTTGTCTTTGTTTTTCCCCGCCCTCCCGCCCTTTTTCTTCAGTGGTTGGATTTCATCCAACTGCATTTCATTTCAGTGATGCTTCCGCTATCTCTTCTTTCTTTCGTAACCGGTGATTCATCGTGAAGATTCTCAGGAGCTTCGTGTCATATTTGTTTATTCTTGTCATCTTTACCGGTGAATTTAATTCAGCTATCCGTGTTCATCATATCCTTTTCATCCTTGTAATTCTTTCCCATGTTGGAGTTTCTTGTCAGCCTATCCTGTTATTCATTCATCTCTTTTCTGTCCGGAGTGCTGAAGATATCTCTGAGTTTCGTGTTTTCAATCTTTCAATTATTTCGAGGTGCTAACCTCATCTAGTTCTCTTCATACCGGTGCATTCAATCTTTCTTTCAATCTTTTCAACGGTGGTTTCTTTGAGTGGGCCCATAACCCACAGGTTTTTCCCAGGATCAGTTATAGCTCTTGTAATCTTCTGGAGATCTTTAATTCTTTTCAACTATGACGTAAGTATGAATTTCATCTGTCATATCCCTTCGTCAAGATCTATTTGAATTAATCCTCATATTGGCTCAACATTTCATTCTTCTTTATTCCGGAGTGTCTCATTAATTCTTGGTGGTGTTCTTCTCATCATTCTTTTCTTTCAAGACCGAAGGAGTGTTTCTCTCGAATCTTGGTCCATTCTCTTGCAGATTCATCATTTCAGCTTTGTGCCATCATCTTATTTGTTCCAATCATGAGTAATCTCTTTCTTGCTATCCGGTGCGTTTCTGAGTTGTTTTTATTTCTCGTTCCTCCGAAGGCCATCATTTCAGAAGATTCTTCGTTCTTAGCTTTCAGCTTTCATCCTCAATTCTTCTCAATTGTTGTCTCTTCGTTCGTCTCTCGGTTATTCCGGCGCTTTGTTCAAGTTTTTCTCTCAGGTGGCTCATGAGCTCTTCATTTTCATGTATCTTCATTAATTCTTAGTATTTCCATTAATTGGAATTCTTACCGGTGCTTCTTTCATTTATGCTTCAAGTGGTGCTTATCTCTCTGCCTCTTCAAGATTCTTTCAAGAATAATAAGTTGTATGCTAAATCCGTTGCTTGGCATCAATTTAACTTGATGAAGGATAAGCATAACATAATTCTTATTCTTGTTCATAGTGATTTAATTCTTCTTCCGGAGTGGCTCTTGATATTAATTCCTTTTCTCAAGTGTTTTTATCTTTCTTTTTCGGAGTTCCAAGGTTTATCAAGTTTCTCTTCGTGAAGCTTCATCTAAATCTTGGCAAGGTCATAATCTTCTTCTTTTCTACCTTCATATCCTTGCATCATTCATTTGTATACGGAGGTCCTTCATGGTGTTTCATCAAGGTTTCAATCCATTCTCAAGTGTTCTTCAAGATTCTTGTTGGAGTACCTCAACTATCCTTTCTCTTGCATTTATAGGTGCAATTGTTCTTTCCTTATCCTTGAGGTGGTGTTATAGCATTCTTGTTAGTGTAGGAGCCTCGAAGAGTTTTCCTTTCAAGAATGAGATAATTAAATCCATTGATTCTGTGATCATGAGATATTTTCAACCCATGATTTCTTCATTGAGCTATCTTGGTTTGGATTTCACCTAAAGCTTTTCCTATGGATTGCTGCTATCATGGTGCTTGCCATTAATCCAAATTCTCAATGTATCCTCTTGGTGTAAGAATTGTTCATATCTTGTTTCTCCCAATCAATGCTTGTTTCTTTTAGTGTTTGGTTGTCACCTCATATTTGTTGAGATGATTTTCACAAGCTCACTACTATCTTGTTATTTTCGTTGTTGTTTTTCCAACAACTCCGTCCAATTCTTCTTGCAAGAATGCTTGTCAAGTTCTTTGGAGTTAGTAGTTGTCATTCTTTTCTTCATTAATTCTCTTCTTCCGTATGAGCTAGTTCATATTCTCTTGTTCCGTGGGCATTGTGATATTGCTCTTTTGGGTCTATCTTGTTGTTCTAGCAAGATCATGGTGTTCCCTTGTTCTATTTAGTTGTTTGTTATGTATATTGTCTAATTCTCTCTTCTTATCGAATTTTTTGTCCCATTTTCCTACCGAAGTGCTGCCGAAATTTTCCGTGAATTCTTGCTTCTTTCTCATATCATTCCTCATCGCTTTGCAACCTTCAAGGATTGTTGGTTTCACTCGTTTGTCAAAGAAGCGACTAAGTTTTACCTCTTGTTCTTTCTCATCCTCTCCCCCTCTCATTCTTGGATCTCGGGGCGAGATCCTCTTGTAGTGTAGGAGAGTTGTGACAACCCGATGCCGATGTTCCAGAAGATTCCCCTCTCTTTCCGTTTTCGTCGTGTGTCTATTTTTATTTGTCGCATCATGCGCATCATCAGCATTGCATCGGCGTCTCCGTTGCCGCCCGTTTTCAAAACTTGCATCCGTTGTTAGTTGCCGGTTCGCGTTGTTGTCCGTTCTGAACCCGACCGCACACGCACGCGCCCGTGGCATCGTCAAACCCTGTTTTAAAAGTGCATTTAAAAACTTTCTCTGATCGGGTTGAGATTTGACGTGCGGTGTTATTTTAATATAGCTAGGCCGCCTGTCGAATTTCGTCGCGATCGGAGTTCGTCTGGTACCCGAACGGTCGACCCTAGCGGCACCGTATTTAGTCTACCGTCGGACGTTTGTCGGTGTTCTAAATCGCGTTGCCGCGCCGCCCGTTTTCCCTCTCGTCTCCGGATAACCGCTCTACAAAGCCCACTAGTTCCAGCTAGCCACTTCCTCCGTTCGTGGTCATCGGATCGCGATCGGACGGACGAGGTCCACCCCACCACAGACCAACCCTATAAAAGTAGCACCCCCTAGAGAGAGCCCTCTCACTTCACTAGGGTTTCCCCTAGACGTTTTTGCAGCCACCCCCCCTCAAAAACTCAACCTGCTAGCCCACACCCTTCAAATCCCGCAGCCCAAGCTCCATAGCCTTTCTCAGCCTTCGGATGTAAGATATGGGGCTCAGATTCGTCCAAATCTCACTTACCGGACAATGTCCACCCAAGTGGACAATGTCCGGGCGACCACAGGAGATTCATGCCATGGCCAACTCCTCCCCGAGCTGCCCCAAGCCCTCCATGGCAGCGCCAAGGACGCCTCCTGCGGCTCCTCGTCGTCGCCGGCCGGAGCTCGCCGGAGCGGTGCCCCGCCGGACCTCCTCCTCCCGGCTCCTTTTCCCTCTCTCCTCTAACCTCTCTCTCCCTCTTCCGTCCTTTGTTCTGGCAGGAGCCTTGCAGCGAAGTATGTCGCCGACGGGAAGGGGTGATCCCCTTGGATCCGGCGGATCCGCCCCTCCCGTCCATTTTGTCGTCGCCTTGCCCGCCAGGGGATTCTCCTCGTGCCGCCGGCCGCCGTCGTGGGTGCCCTGCGCCTCTGGGAGCTCGCCCTACCCGTGCTCCAGGAGGGAGACGGCCAGGAGCTGCCTCGCCCCGACAGGCCCAGGCCCAGGCCAGCGCCAGGAGCTGCCGCAGCGGCCCAGCGCCGAGCCGGCCCACCTGGCCATGCCTTCGCCCCCAAGCCGCGCCGACCCAGTGTGCCACTGCCTCCTCCCCAGCCCAGCACCGCGCCAGGCCAACCGGCGGCCCAAGGTGAGCCCGAGCCTATCCCCCGCCTGTGCACCTTTTCGGTATGTTGCGCCTTAGTTTCGGCCTGGTTAGTTAATTTAGTAATTTTGGAATTAATTAAATTCCATAAAATATATAGATGTTAATACGTCCGTAACTTTTTACCCGTGTGTCGGATCGGAGTGAGTAATATATGGTTTTGGGGTAGTTTTGCGCATAGATCACGATATCACAGCTTGCATATTTATTTGACGTAGTTTTACGTGCCAAACGCCTAGTTTAGCGTGCTGTCCCAATAGGGGAACGTCCCGTATTTATTTTTCTTATGGTCCAGATTGCTCGAGTGCCTTAGGTAAAATGCCCATGTTTTAGGGATCATTTTTCCATGCATTTTACAGCGGTCATAGGTATTTTTTTTGCATGTACGGATTGCCGGTAGTTTACTTTCCCGTGTATAGGTTATCTTTCCCGCATTTTCGTGTGGTATTATTGTGTGGTGCAACCCCACATATTTTATATGTTTTCGGGGTAGAAAAATCCATGGGATTTTTCTGTGTAATTAGTTTTAGCTTTTGAGTAAGTTAGTTCGCGCGATATTTTGCCGTGATGCCCTTTTGTTTATTTCGTAGGATTTATTCCATGCTTTGTTTGACGGAATTGTCAATTAGGGAGTTGTTCTTGGATGTTTAGACTAGCCCCTGATATGTTTAGTTGCAATAGAAATGCATGTTTAGGTGTGGTTTGCTTGCTCTCGAGTTGCTAGAAATAGTGCTGATTTGGAGGAGCTGAAATATTTCTAAGTCTGGAATCTGTTATATTTTGTTGCTGTCTTGTCTAGCTTGTAACTTGTGATTTGTAGCTCTTTTGAGGTTGGTCCAATGGAGTAAGTTGTAGTCCTTGTATTTCTCTAGCTTGATGTGGATTTTCATGCAATTTGGAGCCCTGTAGCTATAGGTTTTGCTGCTGTCAATATTGCTTCAGATCGAAAACTGCACTTTCATGAGGTGTAATTTTCACCAAGTCTGAAATAGTGTGTGGGATGCCATTTTGTGACTTCTTTCCCTAGTGTTCCTTGCTGCCATGCTAGTTGTTGTTAGTTTTTTGTAGTAGTGCTTCTTGCCCTCTTTCGTGCCATGCCTTGCTTGAGTTTATCGGAGTTGTGTAGCTCCTAGTTGTGGGGCGTAGAAAATGCTATGTGGCTGATTTTGGCAGATTGTAATGATATCTTGTATTGCTCGTAGTTGTTGAACCGTAGCTCCGATTTGATCGTGTCCTACATGAAACTTGCTTAGAATCTCGTGTAGTTTCATTTTCTCTTGCTGGTTGTATGATTTGAAGTGCTCATGACCGCCGTTGCACACATATTGCATTCATGCCATCATATCTTGCGGTGCTTGTATCTTTTGATCCGTAGCTCCGTTGGAGATGTTCTTTATGTGTAGATTGCTTGAAAAGACGCGTAGAATTACGTGAACATATTTGTTTTGCTGTTTAACAACTAATTAAAGGTGTTAATTCAGATCTGGACAGTATTGTAAATTAACATGTGAGGTCGTCTCGGAGATGCTATATGTCATATCCGACCTCATTTAAAATGCCTAGTTAGATAGTTTAATTTCCGCTTCACCTCTTGCATGTTTGACGACATTAATATTGCCGCGTAAATAATCGGGATAGAACTAAATAATTAACGTGGAGTTTCGTCAATATGCAACTTGTTGCATATTGAACTTCACTTAATGTGTAGTGTTTGATTGTGTGATTTGCCATGCCGTGACTTGCATGTATTCAGCTGCTCATGCATCATTTGTGTTGTGCATCGTGTGGTGAATTCCGTGTGTTAATTTGTGTTTCCGGTTTGCTTCGTCTCGATACAGTTCCGCAAGCGTGTCGGATGTGAGGACCCGTTCGACTACGCCGGTTCGTCTGCTTCTCGGAGACATTCTTCTTCCAAGCGGGATCTCAGGCAAGATGACCATTTTCCCAGATACCATTACTATCATTGCCATGCTAGTTTTATCGTTTCTGTCGTTATGTCTCGTTGCCTACCACATGTTAAATGTCAGCCTCTCAACAATGCCATGAAACCCTCAACCTGTTCAACCTAGCAAACCACTGATTGGCTATGTTACTGCTTGCTTAACCCTGTTGTTAGCGTTGCTAGTTGCAGGTGCATTACTTCCATGTGAAAGCATGGGTTCCTTGTTATATCACCATATTTAAATGCTATTTACTTTAATGCACCTATATACTTGGTAAAAGGTGGAAGGCTTGGCCCTTTTCTAGCCTGGTGTTTTGTTCCACCTTTGCCCCCTTAGTTTCCGGCTACCGGTGTTATGTTCCATAATTGAGCGCTCCTAACACGATCGGGGTTGTTATGGGGACCCCCTTGATAATTCGTTTTAGATTAAAGATGGTCTGGCAAGGCCCAACATTGGTACTACATTTGCCTATCACCTAATCAAATTGCATAGGGACTTTCGGGACCCCGAGGATAATTTAATCAACCCCCGGGCCAGTGCTCCGCATGAGTGTTGGCCCAAACTGGCAGATTACGGGGCCACCGCGGGGCACCCCGAGGTTTGGTTTCTCCTAGTGTGACCCATCCGTCGTGTCCTGAGAACGAGGTACGCGACTCCTATCGGGATCGTCGACACGTCGGGCGGCCTTGCTGGATTAGTTTTACCTTTGACGAGATATCTTGTGCATCGGGATTCCGGTGATGCTTTGGGTAATCTCAGAGTTGAGGTTCTCCACTAGGGAATCCGACGAGATCGCGAACTTCGTGATTGAGGATTTCTATGCGGCTTGAGGTAATTTGTGATGGACTAGTTGGAGCACCCCTGCACGGTTAAATCTTTTCGGAAAGTCGTGCCCGCGGTTATGTGGCAACGTGGAAACTTTGTTTAACACTGGTTCTAGATAACTTGAAGTTAATTAATTAAAATATGCCAACTATGTGCGTAACCGTGACTGTCTCTTTCGTGAGTTCCTTCTCCGATCGAGGACACGGTGGGGTTATGTCTGACGTAGGTAGGTGTTCAGGATCATTCAGTTGATCATCAGTAGTTCACGTCCGATTTGTGTAGATCATCCCTCTCTTTATTCTTGTACTCGTAAGTTAGCCACCTCATATATGCTTAGCCGCTGCTGCAACCTCACCACTTAACCATGCCTCACCCATTAAGCTTTGCTAGTCTTGATACCTTTGGAAATGAGATTGCTGAGTCCCCTGTGGCTCACGGATTACTACAACACCAGTTGCAGGTACAGGTAAAGGTTACTTGACGCGAGCGCGTTGATTGTTCATTTGGAGTTGCTTCTTCTTCTTCTTCTTCTTCATCGATCTAGGATGGGTTCCAGGCCGGCAGCCTGGGATAGCAAGGATGGATGTCGTTCTTCTTTTGTCGTTTATTTTCGTCCGTAGTCGGACCCTGCTCTTACTCTTGATGAATATGTAATGTACTGATGTGACTCTGATGTAGCTTGTGGCGAGTGTAAGCCAATTCTATATATATCTCTTCTTTTCAGTACATGTACTTGTAACGATATCCATTCTTGCGAGACGACGAGATGCGCTTCTATCCCTGACGAGGCCTTCGTGCCAAATTGAGGATAGGGTCGCATCTTTGGCGTGACATGTTCCCACCATCCTTATTCGATATCATGACGCACATCATAATTCACCTTGTCTAAAAGATTGCCATTCTGGGCCCTGTATTTCTATACAATATATTCCTCTTTGAGAGGTTCATGGGAGTCTTAAAGAAATATGGTCATAACCGTGCTAGGCTAGAAGGAAGTATCTCCAAGGGCCGTGAAACAGACGAGGTCATTGAGTGTTGGGTTGACTTTATTCCTGATCTTAAGCCGATTGGTGTTCCTGAATCGTGACATGAGGGTAGACTGGGTGGAAAATGCACGTTAGGAAAGGATTCAGTAATATGTAGGGACGAGCATTCTTGGGCGCAAGCACACTACACAGTTCTACAAAATTCCACCTTTGTTGCTCTGTATATCAAGGAACACATGGATATTGTACGCTCTAAGAACTCGGAGCAGTCTGATCCATGGATCAAACATACACACATGGCATCATTTAGTGGTTGGTTGCAAACACGTCTCATGCATGACGACGAAGTTGGAGATGACCCGTACTTGCTGGCCAAGTCACCATCTTCGACTATATTGACTTTCAAAAGGTACGAGATAAATGGGAATACTTTTTACACGATCTCCCAAGATAAAAAAACACTAACCAAAACAGTGGTGTCCGCTTTGATGCAGCAAACACCAATAGGACAAAGGACACATATTATGGTTACATAGAGGAGATATGTGAACTTGACTATGGGAAAGATTTGAAGGTCGCTTTGTTTGGGTGCAAATGGGTCAATCTAAAAGAAGGCGGGGTAAAGGAAGACCCGCGGTTCGAAATGACAACAGTGGATCTCAACAACCTTGGGTATGTAGACGAACCATTCGTCCTAGCCAATGATGTGGCGCAAGTTTTCTATGTGAAGCACATGTCTACCAAACCGAGAAAAAGAAAAGATAAGGAAGCGAATGCATCATTCGATGATCCAAAGCGCCACATAGTTTTTTCAGGAAAAAGAAACATCGTGGGAGTGGAGGACAAGATACACATGTCATAAGATTATGAAAAGTTCCATGAAATTCCTCCCTTCAAAGTGAAGGTTGACCCGAGCATCGTGTTAAACGGTGAAGATTATCCATGGTTACGGTGCAATAAGCAATAAGATTATCCAATCTTTGATCCTATAATATCACTGATGTTACATGTAAAAAAATGAAATCCCTTTGTAATCGGCCTCTCAACTTTTTAGCACAAGAAGGCGAGTATGCATTGCGGAAAATTGTAGGCCCCTGTGGACGTAAGATGATAATATTCGAGTAATGACCTTCTAGAAACATCCATTCATGCACAACCTCTGGCGGGAATTTCTCTTGAAGAACAGAATAATAACATAGTTCGCAATCTAGTTTTGCTTAAGAAAAATTTATGTATGCAAAAGATGGACTAATTAATGACGCAATAGTAAAAAATAAACTTACCATGCTATCTACATGGAAGTAAAAAAAATAACTCGTGCACTAGTGGCATGTAACCATAATAACTTTCCCCAATATATTCATAATTGATCATAAAATGATCAACATCATCAATAAATGAGATCACATGAATTTTCTCCAACCAAGTTACATCCGAGCCATGACTGTAGTAGGTCCGTTCTACTATCTATTGAGTTTCTGTTGAAGAAGAGAAATAAGCTCACAATTAAAAATAAACTAGTTAAGTAGGGATGAGCACCAACTATTTTTTGATAAACAATACAATTTACTTAACAAATATGGTTGACAAAACTCAAATGAAGGTAAAACAGGAAGCATACCCCACATCCACCCGAATGTCGATATTACCTTCGATATCATCTTCAGGACAAATATCGAACGTTATTTCCATATCCTCCTGAAATCCATATGACTTGCCTAGAGATTACCAATTTGAGCAACCAAAATGTGAGTGATTAATTGCATTGTATAATTTAAACTAAAATGTGAAACCATGCTTCCTCAAGAGATACCGTCTTGCATGGGAGGGGATGCACTAGTCAAATTGTAAAAAAAATAAAAATTACACATTGAAGCAAATAAACACAAGTTGTGATTAATTACAAGAAAATACGTGTCATCGTTGTGTACCGTAAAAACATCGAGGTCTCCTACCGTTTCACACGTGAGGCCCATCGCCCAAACCCCGATCCTCGCTGCAGTAATAACATTCAGGGGTGCTATTGTCGTCAGACATTTCCTGTGTTCATGATTCAAATATTAAAAATTGGCGGCAATTATACTAGAAAGTATTCAGCATGGGTTGAGATTCAGTTTGCCAAGGTTTCCTTAAAACACTCTCATCGCTCATGGTGTATTTGGTGCATGCTCTCTCACACTAATATGGTGGTGTATATTGGTGGACACTACCTCACACTAGTATTTTGACTATCGGTGATGGTCGCTCCTTCCTTCGTCCCTGCATGCATTACGAAATCTCTAGCACATGAGAAAGAAGGAGGAAGCAACCCCCACGACAACAGTAGGGATTCTTCCTCTGATATTTCGACCGTTACGGTCACTTCCTCTTCTTCTCTAGTTCATTATACCAAGGTGTATATCACGAGAAGAAGAAGAGGGAAATGACCGCCACGACAACAGTCGGGATTCTTCCTCCAATATTTCGACCGTTGGTGCTGGTCGCTTCCTCTCCCTCTCTCGCGCATTACACCAAGGTATATATTGCGAGAAGAGGAAAAGGAAACGACCCCGATGACAATAGTCGGAGTTCCTCCATCAAGAACAAACATGAAAGTCACATAAGGAGCTCTGACAGACTAAAAGTATTCTAATAAGCATAAGTCAATTAACATTGCATTTATGGAGTAATGGCATAAAAATGGCCTATATTTTGCGAGAATGTCATCTAATTCTTGTTCTACCAGATCACGGACACTCGATATTTCCTACTTTTCTAGCACAAGTCATGCCAAAACTTCGGCATGACCATTTCTAAAAAAAGGATATATCGAGCGGTTGAAATTTGCGGTAACGAAAATGAATCAACAATCTTGCAAAACATTGGCCAATCGAAGGTGTTCCCCGCAATAACATACACACTTGTTCAAATAGACCTAATTTCTTTACTAAAAATTTCTAGACCTAGTTTTTTCCTACTAAAAATTTCTAGACATAATATTTTTACTACAAATTTCTACAAGAAAAGAGCAAGGTTATAGACCTAATATTTTTACTACTAATTTCTACAAGAACAGAGAGAGGAGGGAGGGAGGGAAGTGGAGAGAGGAGGGAGGAGGGTCGGTGGCCGGAGAAGGAGAAGGGGATGCGCCCAGACGAGGGAGAAGGGAGAGGATGGATGGTGGAGGAAAGGGAGGGATAGGGGAGGAGGGCGAGGATGGAGGCGAGAGCAGGGCGAGGGCGGGGAGAAGACTTACGGCAATGGAGGAGATAGCGGTGTGGCAACAGCAGCCACGACGTGGTTCGTGTGTGTGAGAGAGAGTGTGTGAAGGGGAGAGTGAACAATGCTGGCGTGGGGAAGAGTATATGGGTAGATTAATAGTAGCACGAGGAGGCGAAGAGCGCTACTGCTATAGAGTTTAGCAGTAGCGCGCTTCCACGATTCGTGCTGCTACTCTGCATAGTCGGGTGTGTAAGAATACCAGCAGCGCTCTTTTCAGCCCCGTGCTATCGCTAAATCTGGCGCAGTAGCGTGTTTTACTTACACGTGCTACTGCAAAGTAGCAGTAACACGTTTCCTGAAGACACACTATTATTAAACCTTCACCTATAGGCTTTTCCCTAGTAGTATGGACGGGTCACGCTTTCACTTAGTATGCCAAATTGTCGCAGGTTCCCCTCCAAAAAAACATGATGGGCCAGATGGACAAGAAACACTTGTCATAGCTTCTTCATTTCAGAAAACAAATCTTTGAATAACACTGCATCACACAGATAATCCTAGTGACATAAAAAAAATCATACAGAACAATTATATACATGCATATTAGAAGAAGACCGATGTGATCGACAAAAATAACTCTTGTTAGTAAAAGTGCTTAATTTGTGTGATCTAGTTAGCATAATACTCGTGCTTTGATAGAGGGATAATGGAAGGGGGAGAATTTTCCTCCTATTATTATGAATAACTAGTAGTATGGATGGGTCACGCTTTCACTTAGTATGCCAAATTGTCGCGGGTTCCCCTCCAAAAAAACATGATGGGCCAGATGGACAAGAAACACTTGTCATAGCTTCTCCATTTCAGAAAACAAATCTTTGCAGAACACTGCATCACACAGATAATCCTAGTGACATAAAAAAGTCATACAGAACAATTATATACATGCATATTAGAAGAAGACCGAGGTGATCGACAAAAATAACTCTTGTTAGTAAAAGTGCTTAATTTGCGTGATCTAGTTAGCATAATACTCGTGCTTTGATAGAGGGATAATGGAACGGGGGGAGAATTTTCCTCCTAATATTATGAATAATGGTCAACAACCCGTGTATTCGCACAGGCAATTACGTAGATGCTAATACTATTTAATTACTATTTATTTTTATTGTCTTCAATGAGCAATGGAATTTAATAGGAGTAGCTAATCGCTACAGGAAGAATACAACGGATGCAACTAGAAATTTGAATGTAATGCAACCAAACAACTTCCAGGACAAAAAAAAATCATTCTTAACAAACGATATAAACATGCAAGTACTCCATGTTAACTGAATCCTTCATTCACTCATGTTGGACGAATAGATAGTAGGTGTGATGAATACCAGAAAAATGGATGATGAAGCCTACCTTCACCTAATAACATAACAGAGTGGCAAATAATAGGATAATTTGAATTAGATGTTTTATTTTATTTCTATCAACAGAGGCACATATAAAGGGTAAAGACAGACTTTTCACAACGTATATGTAGAAGAACTGCATGTACCTGGAATGAATACGACGTATACATAGAGATGTAACGACTGGGCGAATATAAAGGGTAAAGACAGACTTTTCACAATATATATATAGAAGAACTGCATGTACCTGGAATGAATACAATATATACGTAGAGATGCAACCAAACAACTTCCAGGACCAAAAAAATTAAAAAAGTCATTCTTAACAAACGATATACACATGCAAGTACTCCATGTTAACTCAATCCTTCATTCACTCATGGTGGACGAATACATAGTAGACGTGCTGAATACCACAAAAATGGATGATGAAGCCTAATAACATAACAGAGTGGCATACTTGATAATTTGAATTAGATGTTTTATTTTATTTCTATCAACATAGGCACATATAAAGGGTAAAGACAGACTTTTCACAACGTATATGTAGAAGAACTGCCTGTACCTGGAATGAATACACGTATACATAGAGATGTAACGACTGGGCCGGCCCACTCAACGGCAACGGCATGCAAGTTGCTGCATTTACAATGCGAATAAAAAATGGCAAATAATAGGATATTCTCGCAGGTTTCGAATGGTAACCACAAGAGACAACAACTGTTGGTGACTCATCAAAGCGCAAACATTTTGAGAACTATCGTCAACGATACATTTACTGTAGCATAGTTCCTGGCTGCACCATACAGATAATTAAAATATTTGCAAACATCTTGTAAACCACAAACAGTTTTTTGACCCAAAAAATCTGAATACATTTAGAAATTTCTATACATTTTTTGAAAAACCTGGACATTATTGGAACATTCCTCAAAAACATGAACACAATTTGAAAACTAGATCATTCTCCAATATAATGAATATTTTTTAAAATTCCTCGATTTTTATGAATTTGCATACAAATTTTAAAATATAAAAAAATTGTTATTTTTTATTTTCTTGAAAATGAGAACATTTTCTTGAAATTTCCTGAACAAAATTTAAAATTTTCAAACATGAATGTATGTTGATTTTGTGTGCAAAATTTCTAGAAATTTCCAAACATTTTTCAAACTTCGCTGAACATTCTTGGAGTTTACGAACAAATTTTAAACTTGAATAATTTCTTGGTTTGTTAAGAAATTGGAAAACAAGAACATTTTTTGAAATATCTGAGCATTTATTTTATTTTTTGAGTATTTTCCCGAATATGTTTATATAAGCAAACGATTTTCATATATCCAAAGAAAATTTGAAAACATGAACATTGCTTAAATTTGGAACAAATTCTGGAAAATACAATATTTTATAAATTTTAAATACATTTTTGAGAAAGGGTTAAACTTGAAGAAAAGGAAAAACAACAAGAAGAAATGAATAAAAAGGAAAACCAAATAGTTAGAAAAGGTATTTGGGTTTTCGACAAGCTTGGCATTTTCTGAAGTTGAGAGGAGTGTGGCACACAAGTCCAGACGGGTTCATCCGTAAGCATGTAATTTTTCCTAAGTTGAGAGGACTGTGCAACAACGAACGGGGTTGAGAGGGGTTGATGATGACGGGTTGAGAGGGGTTGACGATGAGGGCAGACTATGCGACGAAGGACGGGGGTGGGGGTTGTGAGAGGGTTGACGATGCAACGGCGGACGACGACGTATGGACGGCTGACGGCGACGTATGGACGGACTGGGCGACGACGGACGTACAAACGGGATAGGGCTAGATCGTGACGATGACAACGTGGAGGATTATGAAAAAGAACCAATTGCATGTATGTTGGTTATGCACGTCTCATGCGAGTGACCGACGAACGGAAATATCTCCTAACGACGGGCCCATTAACGTCTTTGTCAAGGGTTTATCTTCATTAAAATCTTTGTTCACTTGATACGATGATGTGATGATGTTACTCCGACTTATGAAATGGACCCAAATATTTTTCACACGCCTTAGTGATCATCACAAGGTGGCATGCTATTTTTTAAAATTTCCTCCATGTATTTTCTATGATTTTCATGCGAAAACACGGGAAAACAGTTCCGGCCGTGACACAACGTGCGTTGGTGTCCGATTTCGTTCAAATTTTGTGTGGGTCATTTGTATGTTTATTTTCACTTGCTCGCAAAAGTTGGGTAGATTTAATGAACGTATGCATGTATATCTTGTGGAACACATGGATGTCAATAAGGGAGGAAGGGGTTTTATAATGCGATGATGTTACTCCGACTCATGAAACAAATTAAAAAAAATTCACACGCCCTAGTGATCATCACAAGGCGGCAGGCCAATATTTTATTAATTATAACATTCCGTTCATTTACTATGATTTTTCATGCACAAACACGAAAAAATAGTTGCCAGACTTGACGCAATGTGCGTTTGGTGTCCGATTTTGTTCAAATTTTGTGTCAGCCATTTGTATGTTCATTCTCACTTGCTGGCAAAATTTGGGTAGATCTGATAAACGTATGCATGTACATCATGTGGAATACACGGGTGTCGGTAAGGGTGGAAGGGTATTATAATGCGATCATGTTTCTTCGACTCATGAAACAGACCCAATTTTTTTTCACATTCCCTAATGATCATCACAAGGAGGCACATAATTTTTTTAATTTCTGACATTCCATGTGAAAGGACCACGATGTCGCCTAAGGGGGGGTGAATAGGCGTTTTAAAAAACTTCTACGGATTTGGCGTTATCCTAATAAGGAAGTGAACCGAGAATATATTTTTCAAGCATAAATCCTAAATATACTAGGCTCAACTACGTGCAGCAACAATTTGTTCAGCTAAGATGAATCACAACAAGATTACTCACAAGCACGAGTTACACAAACTTACTTGAGCAATATCACAAGATATATCAATAGTAGCAAGTATGAGCTGCTGGATATAAGGTGTAGGCCTGACTGGTTAATCTTTACAGGGAAATAGCCAACACAATATAACGAGGACAACAATATGTAGTGAATGTACGCTCATGTAATCAAAGTAAACCACAAGCAAGGAGTTAGGGTTAGGGATAATCGAAGTCACGGACATGAGGATGTATCCCGATGTTCACTTCCTTGGAGGGAAGCTAATCACCGTTAGAGAGGTGGATGTTACCACAAAGGCACACCAATGCCACGAAGGCTCACCCTATTCTCCCTTTGGGACAACACCACGAAGGCGTTTCTCAACCACTAGTGGTAAGCCTTTGAGGTGGCTTCCAAACCTTCACAAACTTTCTGGGGGAAATCACAACGGTTTGATTCCTCTCCGAAGAACTCCTACCGCCTAGGAGTCTCCAACCTCCAACAGAAACAAGATCACGAGGACTGCTCAAAACTTGCTCAAATCACAAATAGCTTGGGTTGAGAGGACGAGAGGGAGATGATCTATCTTTTGATTGGAGAAACACTCAAAGGAACTCATAGATGCACTTGGGATCTAGCTTTTGGTGTAGGCAAATGGGAGTGAGAAAGGAAGATGTTCTTGGAATATTTTGGCTGTGTTAGGCAACTCCCAATCGAGGTGGGAGAAGACTATATATAGTGGTGGAGAAAAGTGACCGTTGGATCCACGAGGACTGGACGTCCGGCAGTACACGGTCGTCTAGACAGCCACGAGGGGTCGGACGTCCGACAATGGTCGATCGTCCAAAGATGCAGAAGGTATCTGATGACCAAAGTATTTGGTGGAGAGGTAATCAGTATACGATATTAGGCCAGCATCAGGTGAAAAATGAACAACACACGAACGTCCGAATAGCATCAGCCGTCCGGTAAACGGTCGCCCGGAATGGTCGAAAATCCGACATTTTGGATCTGTTTGGTGGTAACGGAATTCCTACCGTACCCGGACGTCCAGTCCTCGGACGACCGGAGGGGCCGGAAGTCCGACATTTTGGATGTGTTGGTTGGCTCCGGATTTCTATACGACATCGGCAATCTAGGGTCCGGACGTCCGAGAACCATCGGACGACCGAACATGAGCAGATCAACCAGGAAGATAGAGAGAGGAATTTCTAATAGTTTTGAGCAAGTTTCTTGTGAGACTCAGTGATCCCCTCTAAATAGTGCGGGATCCCTAAAACTCAAGAATCATAAAAGAGCTACACTACGTAGCTATCTATGATCCATACTTGAGTGTACATGTTTATTCGGTGATCATCACTACGCATCACTAACGTCAAAGGAACTAATACCTTTGAGTCAGGCCTTAGACTTGAGCTTGATGTTATTGTTTCTTCATGGCTCAAGCTGAAGGCAAGACATTGATGAAGTCTTCAAGTAGCTCCCCATACATAATGTGGAAAGCCTTGCTCTTTATTCATCTTCATTTGTCTATCATGTGAACATCCACAAGCTTCAAGCATGTAATCCTTAGAAATGCTTATCTTGAACTTGTCCTTGTCAAACATGATCATGAACCTTTGATGTCATCATCTCATGGACACTTGTAATCTTTCTCTTGATGCGAGCCCATGAGAATTACCTAACCCTTATAGACATAGACAACACATAGTATGGGTTAGTACACAACGTGCAATTGACAATTACTTACCATACCACAGGATCCCATGTGGTACATCATTTGCGCCTGTGTGATGACGAACTTTGAGTTAACTCTTTGTTCTTCATCTTGGTCAACGTTTATATTAGATCCATGATTAATCTTGATGTCTTGAAGGCCCTATTGATTTCTAGTTAGGCTTCATTGCTTTAAGAAGTGATTGCCAATATCTCAATTCACCATGACCATATCAACTTTCTCCATGAATCTCATATTGGTTATAACTTGCTCGTCTTCATGATACAACAAATGAGCTCATCATGATCCTATTTTCAAGACATATCTAGAATTCTTCTCTTTAAATATCATCTCAAGGTCTTGATCCATCATGGCTCAAACCATAAGCCAAGGCAAGAGAATATCTGAGATCCTTAATGAACTCCACATAGATCACATTAGTTCATCACATGGAATTTATCTTGATCGTATCATATTTCATCCACTCACTGAGCTCATCCTTGATGCATGCACAACAATATGTATATGACATTCATTTAGAATTCATTCGAGCTTCTTCTTGCATATTCATGGAACACGCATACTTCAAAGCATCCAGTATTCTTCATGTATTGAATATAGAAAATTCCTTCAAATGTATAACTCAATGCAAACATTAGTCCATTAGGATTGTCATCAATTACCAAAACCACACATGGGAACTACATGCACTTTTAATCTCCCCCATTTTGGTAGTTGATGACAATCTCAACAAGAGGATTTATATAATGAATTTTAAAACAAGTATAATGAATTTTAACACAAGTATGCAATTTACCCAAGGATATATTGAATACTAGGGCTGGTTTTGATAGCGTCAAGTGTCACAAAGATACTTGAGTTTATCACACATCAAAATACTTGATAGCGTCAAGTGTCACAGAGATACTTGAGTTTATCACACTCGGTGTACTAACATCAAAATACTACACAATATATAGAGCACGCTCCCCCACAATATATGCATGTGTGAACAAACTATGAATTTGCTTGCATATATTGGTTGACATAAACTAGGTAAAGTTTTCTCTAGTTCCTCTATATATACTAATTGATGCAATAAACAATATTTTTAGATATCTTAAATCCTCTAAGCTTCTCCCCCATTGGCAAGAAATGCCAAAATGGGAAAAATGTCAAAGACAATGAGTTCCTCCTTACTATATGCATATTGCAAGATGTGAGTGAAATAAAATGCACATATTTAATGACAGGAAATTTGAGGAACTCGGGATCTAGAGATTGCAATAGATGGGATATGAAAATAAGTATTCGACAAACATATAAAGATCCAAACAACATATTTTGGACAAGGTATAATGTGAATATCCAAATCGATCATTATGATAAGTGTGGGTCCAAAATACATCCAAACGCATGAGTGCATAAGATTATATGCAAGACATATAGGCACTTACTTCGCAACCTCTTACTGACACCACCAATGAATCAATAAGGACGGAACCAAGTGACCAGCAAGGATCAAGTGATATCGCAAAGATGGGAACTTACTTATGTGCACAATTTTCTAAGTGGACACTATGTATCCACAACGAAACTTGCATACATAAAAAGTCACAATTGATAAGATAATGATATGCACAAGTGAATCCATTATCATACACATGTTATCCTATCATAAGAGCAAGGCACATGTCACAAGGACGATGGCACAAATTGATCTCATTCGCATGACCATGAATTCCTAAGAAGATACCAATACTACAAGCAAATATAGTGTTTTTGGAATTTTCATAAAAATTGCATATGAGAGAACATTTTATGAAATGACTTGCACTGAGTTGCTTATTTGGCATGTCTTGGGATGAATGAACCATGAATATGATTTTGTAGATCCCCATTTGATGATTCTACTCAATTGTCTAAGCATTGCAACAGAGTGTTTTCCAGAATGTGTAGGAAAACACAAAATAAAACAAGTACTATTTCATGTTATGATGCAACCTACACAAGGTTGACTCTACTTATATACATGCATGAAGTAAATACTTGTTACCGAGAAAGCATTGGTATGGAGTAGTAATGGCTGAGTCATCTACTCTTGCCTATAATTCCCTCGTGGTGACACCACCTTCTTTATGAATAAGCCAAGACGGCAATGCTTGTCCAAAGTACCTAGATCACTTTTAAGCACAATATGGTCCCCAAACTTATTGGGTCCGAAGTAGTTAGTCAAACTACAATATATAGGGCAAAAACCACTCAAATATGTGCATATAGATATGGATTTCAATTTTACGCACATCTTAGCTTTAAAGGATATGATAGTTTTACCATATATACATTGGATCAAAAATATGATAAACAAGGCATGAGAATTCACACATAGTAAATATGCCTACAAAAGCGCACCAAAATCCAAAAAGATACAAATTGGACAAATGAACACATAACTGTTAACACTTCCAATAACCTTACCAATCATTCATGTTGTCCAAAGTAAATCAATGTCACATCCCTGAATCTCTAGTAGAGTTTAGCAAGATTGTGCTCATGTCTTATTCTTTGCATCCAAGAAAATGAAATGAAGTCAAAAGAAAGTAATGAAAACAAAAGCAAACCCTAGCAACTCTATTTTCAAAACAATTCAAATTTGGTGACAAATCAATGAACCCAAAATAGCCATCATAAAAGTTCATCTTTTCTGTTAATTCTTGGAAACAAAATGTCAAGGGTGAAATATATTTTCAAAATGCTTTTAGCATTTTATTTTAAATATAAAATTCACTGAAATCAATTATATATTTGATTTCAAATAATTCAAGTTCTCATAAAATGTTGAACATTTTATATGTGTTCGGAAATATTCCAAATAACACCCCAACATTTTTCAAACTATTTTAGAAATAGTTTGGAGCCAAAAATAAAACGAAACAAAGTCAGAATTGTTTTAACAGAAAACAGAAAAGGAAAAAGAAATAAAAAAAGAGGTTACCTGTCGCTCAGGCCGAGCCCAGCTCCTCCCCTCTTGTCGTCTACCTCCTGCCAGTCGGCAGCAGGAGGTGGCCGCCGCTCCCTCCGGCGCGGCCACGCACCTGCGTGCCTACCTAGCCGCCACATCGCGCTGGCGTGGAGGAGATAAGCCTCCCGCTGCCTTCCCCGTGCTCATTCCCTCCCATTCGCCCCCCTGCATTTTCGGGGAGTAGCCCCCTTCAGAAGAAACAGCCGAGCTTGAGCTCGCCGTCGATCCAGCCTCTCGCTTTCTCCCCTGAGCCACGCAGAAGAACCGCCTTGACCTCCTGAAGCTCCCGAGCTAGCCACACGACGCCAAGAGCCCCTGAGTCACCGGATCACCGTCGTCTTCCTCCTCGGGCCGCCGTTGATCGCCGTCGTCGTCCTCCCTCCTCAGGCCATCCCCGAGCATGCTTTCGACGTCCCTGCACTCCCCGTTAGCCCAGGATGCTTCTCCCCCTCTTATCCCCATCGACCCCGTGCTCTAGCGTGTGATTTCACCGGAGCCCGACGAGATCCGCCGCAGGAGCTCGTCGTCGGTAGCTCTTCGGTGATCGGCTGGTCGTTCTGAGGCCACCAGCAGCTTCAGTGTAACACGTAGATGCCTTAGGAGCTAAGCCCTGCCCCTTTTAACCTTTGGATCAATGATCCCGATGATACCCGAGCTCGGGCAGTCGCCGAGCTCGTCGACGGCATCATCCCCGGCCATCTCAGCCCCTGCTCTACGCAAAAACGGATCCACGATTGACTGCCCGATCATCTGGTGCCCTCCGCTGTCCATTTGGTCACCGGAAATGCAAACCCGAGACCCTTCGCCGTTCTGGTGGTCGCCGGAGCCTCACCGCAAGTGGTTTGACCCCATCGCCGGTGGGGTTGACTCCCCTGAGTCACTAGCAAGTGGGCCTAGCCCCCTGGCTAATTAAGTTTAGTCAAAATAAAAATATTGATTATATTAAAAGTTAAACAGACACTGACATGTGGGACCAGCCCTGTTAAATACCTAATTAGTTTAAAACTTAACTAATTTCGGACCAGAGTCACTGACCAGTGGGTCCCAATGGTCAGGTTTGACTTTCAAACGGCCAGCTGACCTGCTGATGTCATGCTGGTGCAATAAATTCAATTCTGGTTTTAAAATAATTCCAGAATAAGTGCAAACTTTGGAAATTCATAGAAATTTGATTATAACTCCAAATTTGACAAATAATATATGCAAATTGATCAGAAAAATTCAATGAACACAATGGTGCTACTTTCATGCATGAAAAACAAAATTGTGAAACAACATGAGGTCAAATCAATTAAATGAATTTGATACTATCCTATTTCAAATGATATTTGAATTTGGATTTCAAACCAGATGCAAACTAAGGTTTTACCAACCACACTGAATCATATCACTCTTCATTTCATGCCATGATCACGCATCATGATTTTTGCATATGATTGCTATTAATTGATTGTTATTATTTCGGTTAGCTCTGCCCCTCCGGATACGTCTGAATATCTGACTGACGGATATTACCCCTCTGCTGAGCAACAAGGCAAGCACTCTTTTTGATCATCCCGATATAATCCCATGTTCTTGCTCCTGCTCCCACTTATTGCATTAGGACAAAAAAATTCAAATGCTTTACTTCGGTAGCTGAACCTATTCCTTTGCATGACATGTCATTGTCACAGTAAATAGCCAAACCATGCAACCTAGCATACCTGGTAGATGCTTGAGTTGTATGTGTTTATTCCTGTTATGCTTGCTATGCCTAGAATTGTGTCAGGTCTGTTTCATCTGGGTGATGAACAGGAATGGATGAATGTGTTCTAGTGACAAGGAATAAGTGTGGAACCTGATTTGGTAAAGGTACCGATGAAAGGCTATGTAGGAGTACATGGTGGGTTGTTTCATTGGAACCGTCCTTAGGAACTGAGTTCCGTGTATGTAATCCAAGACTAGATACTACCACTCGTTGGGATACTTAATTGACCCTCTCGACTTATTAATCGCCTAGTACTCGGTCCAGGAGTTGCAAGTAGTTTCTGGTGTTTATAGTTATGCTGGAGGCCGTGGATAGTGTTGACCTTAGAGGTGGGCTATGATGCGGTAGGCAGTGGCACGGTGTACCAAGTGGCACCCGGATGGTGGGCTTGGGAACCCTGCGCACATCGTTTGGGGCCGTGGCGGAAACCTCAGCCGAACTTCTGTGCGGGTTACTCTCAAATAGGCGATAAACCTGGACTAGGTATTAGTGTGGTTAACGGTCGTGGCCGAATCCCTCGTTGGGCTTCCGCTTGAAGGTTGCCGAGGTGCATGACGTGCACATGGCGATAAGTGGCGAGAGAGTGTGTGAAGAAGTACACCCCTGCAGGGTTATGATCTATTCGAATAGCCGCGTCCGCGGATATGGAATACTTGGAGACATATGTTATTCATAGATAACTTTAACGGCTACTCATAAAAGTATCAAGATAAGTGTGAGTGTCATGGATGGCATTTCCGTAGGAAGACGGGAATGATTCCATGATGGTGTATTGTTGTGGAGATAGTGGACTCGTGTGCGAGAAATCAAAGTTGTTAAAACTATTTAAAAACGTAGTTTAGTATAGCCAAGAGTCAAAGTTGGCTTGCTGCATGAAACACCACAACCCCCTTTATTGATACCTGAGCATAAGTAGATAAATCTGTTCTAAAGTCTTGCTAAGTACTTCTGTACTCATGTTTGCTTAATAATTGTTGCAGAGGATACCCACGAGCCAACAGGTGGGTTCCTTCTAGACATCGATGATGACGAGTAGCTGGTGTCCCAGCTACGACCTGGCCCCTTTCAAAATGGATTTGTAGATAGTCAGGCTTTATGCCTTATCCTTTCATCTGTCTGTACTCAGACAACTTTATGCTTCCGTTGGTTTGTATGACTTTGTTTGTATGACTTTGAGTGTCGGGTCGTGTGACCCCTACTTGTATGAACATATTATGCAAGACTCTTCCGAGTCTTCTAAATAAATTTCATGATGTTGTATGGTTATGTTGTGATGCCATTGTTGTATCTATGCATATCTAGTATGTCATGCGTACGTGTGATGCACTGTGATATGTATGGGATTCGACACCTAGTCGTATGCCTTAGTAGCTCTCTATACAGAGAAATGCCCCTTTGTGATTCCATCGAGCCTTGGTAGTTCGCTACTGCTCCGAACACATTGGTTGACCGACATGTATCCTTCTTAGTTGTTGTGTCTGTCCCTTCAGGGAAATGTCACGCGGTGTAATGGAGTCCTTGTAACATGCTACGACTCGTCTACACTCGCTGTTGACCGACACCTGCTTTCCTGGGTTATGTATGTCTGTCTGTGTAGAGTCGAGCCACTTGAGTTTATGACTAGATATGTTGACCCGGGTTCTTTGACATTGGAATGCTAGCGACACTAATGCATACGTGAGTCAAAAGGCGCAAACAGTCTCGGCTAAGGTAAGGTGGCAGTCGTGGGGATAACCGTGCGTGAGACCGCAAAGGGGATGCAATGTGTTACAGACAGGATTTCAATGGCTTAGGATCGGGGTCCCGACAATCAAAGTAACAAATCAACATATGATAGCACACAAAGTTCAACACATGAACCAAGCAAAACGAATGAGCATATAAGATATGCATTGCACATATTCTTACATGCATGTCTCACTGAAGTAGATATATTATAGTATAGTAATAATACAATAACTCCCATAATACCATAAAACTAGTAATATGAACTCAAACAAAAGCATGGGAGATAATCGGGAGACAAATGAATTTGCCGGCTAGTTATAAAATGCAAGTAGAAGCAATGCCGATATTAAGATGACCAGGAAACTCTACCATACAAGGAATACCATGTGTAAGAGAACACAAAGGTATTTAGAATTATCATTCGGTGATAGAAACAAAGTAAGCACAGGGTCATTTATACTCACTCAAGCATGACATGAGAGTTTAGCAATAAGCACAATGCTTAGATACTATATTATTAGCACGCCAATTAGCTAGATCAGCATGAAGAGAACCAAATGGAAAGGCATGCATCGTATATACCCTTATTTTAAGTATGATCTAAAAGCTAAACCAAGAATAAGCCTGCAGTAAAATGACATACTCACACACATCTAAGGAATTAAACCCCAAAAGAGTTATTATGCAAATAGAGACGTGTTGAGCACGACAAGCCCCAAATATATAAATTAATCTAAATAATAGATTATAAATGGCATTCATCAAATGTTTATATTACCAAGGATTGTGATATGCACAAAGCATATCATTCCCCAGACTCTGATAATCCATGTATTTTCCACAAGAGGCAATTGAAATCCAACTAAAAATGATCAATGGATGAGAATTTGTACTTCAAATGACCTTGACATACCACAAAGTAACTGGATAATCTTGATCTATAAATACTAGGTGGTGTCCAATATATACACATTTTGGATTAGTGATGTGCGTAGAGCATAAGACTCCCCCATAATGTGATGATCCATTAATGTCTCGAAAGGGCCCAATATGGTGCAACCAAGATGCAAGTAAGGATCATGACTACGCACACAACTATATGTCACGCACAACAACCTACACATGCTAGATAACACAAATCAAGCATACTAGGAGGCACAACATATCAAAACACATCCTAGGTACCAAACCTAAACATGAGAGGGGCTAGTAACTTTCAATGTAGACACTATACACACGTTGCCGCTAGGAGAGGCATTGTAATGACAGATATGATAGTAATATTCTTGACTTGGCTTGAACCATAATAAATGGTGAAAATAATTCTTCTTCATGAACTAGCCAAGTCTCGAATGCCCTCCATAGGCCTATCAAGTTTGAGATTGATGGTCCCCAAGCAAGTTGGGTCCTAAGAAGTTAGTAACAATAGGCCTGGCAACCCAAATGGTCTTATCCACTTCCGAACCACTTTGAGCACCAACATACTTGGCAAACACATTGCCAAAAATATCCTTCCTAAGTGAATAATGATCATTGATAATTGAAGGCTTAGATATGTTACCAGTGGGGCATGTTGAAGCTATATGTCCCTTCTTTCGACGGATATAGCAGCATGTACTCCCTTTTCTGTTCTTCTTCTTTACTCTCTCAACTTGGGAAGAACTATCATGTTTCATCATGCATAGTGGTTGTTCTAAAACATGAGGTTGAGCTCGAAATTGATCTCGAGGCCTCTTCCCATGTAGCATATGTTTATATGCCCTTATCTTCAATGGACAATATCTAACATGATGTCCAACCTTTTTGCACTTAAAGCAAGAAATGTTGGACTTGTCGTGACTTGGTCTTGTCCCCTTTTCATGTTCTTCAACTTCTTCTTATTGCACTGATAACTATGTCCATCATCACACTTTTTCAAGTCTCTCTTCAAAATAGTGACTTGGGCCTTGGGCTCATTAATTTATCTGACATGGTTAATTAGTTTCAGCACTAGAGACAAGAGAACTAGTAGAAGTAGAAACTTCATGGTTAGACCAACACGACAATGCGAGCAATTCACCATGATTGGTAATAACATGAGAAATGGATGAATTGCAAGGATTGGCACATGGCAATAATGCATTTAAAATAGATGTGCTAATGTTCACATGAGACTCACGGGATTTTACCTTGATGGCCATAGTTTCAAGTGCCAACTTTAGCTCATTATGAGAGATTAGAAGATACTCATGAATGCTTGAGAGATTTTCATGACTTTCTTCCAATTTCCCGTAATTGCTGGTTAGCAAATCAAGTTGAGCACATAACTCAACATTCTCCTTCAAAGTTGATGCTTCGAATAAGGTAGAGTTAGATGCACAAGTATCATCGACAATATGAGAGGAGTAAGTAGCAATTAGAGACTTCTCATCAGTAGATTGAAGCTCCTCATAGATCTTAGAGGTTTTGACGAGCTCTCCCTTGACATTATTGCATTCAAGGAGAAGGAGCTCAAAATCCTCTTTAAGTTTACCATGAGCAATTTCAATCTCTCCTTTTGAAGATCTTAAGTCTCTACATGTTTGATGAACCTTATCAAGTTCATGTTCAAGTTGTTCAGTTTTAGCTTGTTCGTACACAAATGAATCATTACATTTTTCAAAATAAGCAAGAACATCTTGAAACCTTTTATAGGTGTTATTTTTAGCTCTATGAAGAATTTTACCAATCACATAGAGATTTTCAGTCAAGTCATCATCATCATCCTCATTACAAATATAATATTTATCACTAAGAGAAGATGATACCTCATCATTACCATTTGCCATGAGGCACATGTGAACAAAGGGAGTTGATGATGATTCTTTTGGAGAATAAGGTTCTGCATTATTCAAGAGTGCCTCATTTTTCTTGATTTCCTCTAAATGGTTAGGCATAGGGCAACTAGAGGAAACCAAAGCATTTTGATCATGGAAACATGGGAGAGCAAGCAAATCATCACAAACATTTGTCAAGGAATCCTTAGGTGATATGCATGAACTATCAATACAATAATTTACACTATATGTGGTTCTAGATATTCCCATGTCCATAGAGGATACAACATTATCATCAACACAAGCAAGTTCATTAATAATGAGCTTAACACCATCATCACAAGATCTTTCTTCACTCACCATGTCATTACCTTGTGGCACACCACATGTTGGT
The DNA here is from genome assembly GCF_904849725.1 of Hordeum vulgare subsp. vulgare. Lineage (NCBI taxonomy): Eukaryota > Viridiplantae > Streptophyta > Magnoliopsida > Poales > Poaceae > Hordeum > Hordeum vulgare. The sequence continues at coordinate 583,133,190 of NC_058520.1, read as the reverse complement.
GGAGTAGAAGATGCTGAAGTGTGCAAGTAATCGGAGATGGAAGAAATGAAGGGCTCTTCATGATAGAAAAGTGTGAAGAGCTCGTGCGCCAACTCCTTCAACATAATATTGTATTCATCAAGATTAGGCTCACCGTATATATCTTCGAGTTTGGTCCAAACTTCATGAGCCGACTTGCAAGTCTAGATTGACTTAAACACTTCAGGGCTTATAGTTTGATGAATGGCAAGGGAGGCCTCACAATCAAGATACATGTCATCTATAGATGGAGATGGATCATCCTTTGGAGCAGCAATCCCTGCAAGACCAATTCGTAAAGCATTTGGGCCCTTGGCCCAAAGGTGATAAAGCATACGAATTCTCCACAAGTGATAATTTGTGCCATCAAAGTCAAAGGATTCATTGTGCACTAATCCAATAGTCGACATCGACACTCTATAGGAGGTGAAACCTAATAAGGAGAGACCTTGCTCTGATACCAATTGAAAGGACCACGATGTCGCCTAGAGGGGGTGAATAGGCCTTTTTAAAAATTTCTACATATTTGGCTTTATCCTAATGAGGAAGTGAACGAAGAGTATACTTTTCAAGCACAAATCCTAAATATACTAGGCTCAACTACGTGCACCACCAACTTGCTCTGCCGAGATGAATCACAACAAGATTACTCACAAGAACAAGTAAGTTACACAAACTTACTTGAGCAATATCACAAGATGTGTAAGGGTATGACACAAGTTAGCAAATCACACTAAACACAAGATATATCAATAGTAGCAAGTATGAACTGTTGGATATAAGGTGTAGGCCTGATTGATTAATCTTTACATTGAAATAGCCAACACAATACAATGAGGACAAAAATATGTAGTGAATGTACGCTCATGTAACCAAAGTAAACCACAAGCAAGGAGTTAGGGTTAGGGATAACCGAAGTCACGGACACGAGGATGTATCCTGATGTTCACTTCATTGGTGGGAAGCTAGTCACCGTTAGAGAGGTGGATGTTAAGACAAAGGCACGCCAATGCCACGAAGGCTCGCCCTATTCTCCCTTTGAGACAACACCACGAAGGCGTTTCTCAACCACTAGCGGTAAACCTTTGAGGTGGCTTCCAAGCCCTCACAAACTTTCTAGGGAAAATCACAACGGTTTGATTCCTCTCGGGAAAACTCCTACCGCCTAGGAGTCTCCAACCTCCAAGAGCAACAAGATCATGAGGACTGCTCAAAACTCGCTCAAATAACAAATAGCTTGGGTTGAGAGGAGGAGATGGAGACGATCTATATTTTGATTGGAGCAAACCTCAAAGGGAGACGATCTATATTTTGGCTGTGTTAGGTAACTCCTACTTGAGGTGGGAGAACACTATATATAGTGGTGGAGAAAAGTGATTGTTGGAGCCACCTATGTTGTGCACTTGACGGACGTTCAGTAGTTCACGATCGTCCGGACAACCAGTAGGGGTCGGACGTCCGACAATGGTCGCTCGTCCGAAGATGCAGAAGGTATCTGATTACCAAAGTATTTGGTGGAGAGGTAATCAGTATTCGGTCGTCCGGAGGACGTCGGTCGTCCGAAGACACGGAAGATATTAGGTCAGCATCAGATGAAAAATGAACAGCACACGGACGTCCGAAAGGCATCGGTCATCCAGGACACGGTCGCCCGGAATGGTGGGAAGTCTGACATTTTGGATCTGTTTGGTGGCAACGGAATTCCTAGCGTACGTGGACGTCCGGTCCTCGGACGACTCGGGGAGGGAGGCAGAAGTCTCAAATTTTGGATATGTTGGCTGGCTCCGGATTTTTGGACGGCGTGAGCCATCCGGGGTCCGGACGACCGAACAGGAGGAGATCAACCAGGAAGATAGAGAGAGGAATTTATAATACTTTTGAGCAAGTTTCTTGCGAGACCCAGTGATCCCCTCTTAGTAGTGAGGGATACCTAAAACTCAAGAATCATAAAAGAGCTACACTACATATCTATCGATAATCCATACTTGAGTGTATATGTTTATTCGATGATCATCACTCCGCACCACTAACGTCAAAGGAACTAATACCTTTGAGTCAGGCCTTAGACTTGAGCTTGATGTTATTGTTTCTTCTTGGCTCAAGCTGAAGGCAAGACATTGATAAAGTCTTCAAGTAGCTCTCCCATACATAATGTGGAAAGCCTTGCTTTGTATTCATCTTCATTTATCTATCATGTGAACATCCACAAGCTTCAAGCATGTAATCCTTAGAAATGGTTATCTTGAACTTGTCCTTGTCAAACATGATCATGAACCCTTGATGTCATCATCTCATGAACACTTGTAATCTTTCTCTTGATGTGAGCCCATGAGAAGTACCTAACCCTTATAGACATAGACAACACATAGTATGGGTTAGTACACAACTGCAATTGACAATTACTTACCATACCACAGGATCCCATGTGGTACATAAATGCGCTTGTGTGATGACCAACTTTCAGTTAACTCTTTGACCTTCATCTTGGTCAACATTTATCTTAGATCCATGATTAGTCTTGATATCTTGAAGGCCCTATTAGTTTCTAGTTAGGCTTCATTCCTTTAAAAAATGATTGCGAATATCTGAATTCACCATGACCATATCAAGTTTCTCCATGAATCTCTAATTGGCTATAACTTGCTTGTCTTCATGATACAACAAATGAGCTCATCATGATCCTATTTTCAAGACATATGTAGAATTCTTGTCTTTAATTATTCTCTCAAGATCTTGATCCATCATGGCTCAAACCATAAGCCAAGGCATGAGAATGTTTGAGATCCTTAATGAACTCCACATAGATCACGTTAGTTCATCACATGGAATTCATCTTGATCGTATCATATTTGATTCACTCATTGAGCTCATCCTTGATGCGTGCACAACAATATGTATATGACATTCATTTAGAATTCAGTCGAGCTCCTTCTTGCATATTCATGGAACAAGCATACTTCAAATCATCCAATATTCTTCATGTATTGCATATAGAACATTCCTTCAAATGTATAACTCAATGCAAACATTAGTCCATTAGGATTGTCACGAATTACCAAAACCACACATGGAAACTACATGCACTTTCACCATGCATTTTCTATGATTTTCCATGCGAAAACACAGAAAACAGTTGCCGAACGTGACGCAGCGTGCGTTTCGTGTCCGATTTCGTTCAAATTTCCCGTGGGTCATTTGTATGTTCATTCTCACTTGCTGGCAAAAGTTCGATAGATTTGCTGACGTATGCATGTACATCATGTGAAACCCACGGGTGTTGATAAAGACGGAAGGGGTGTTCTATTGCGATGATGTTATTCTGACTCGTGAAACAGACTCATTTTTTTCATACGCCCTAATGATAATCACAAGGCGGCATGTTCATTTTTTTATTTTTTGATATTCTGTGCATTTTCTATAATTTTTCATGCGAAAATACGGGAAAACAGTAGCCGGACGTGTCGCAATGTGCGTTTGTTGTCCGATTTTGTTCAGATTTTGCATGAGTCATTTTTATGTTCATTCTCACTTGCTCGTAAAAGTTGGGTAAATTTGATGAACATATGCATGTACATCATGTGGACCCCACGGGTGCCGGTAAGGGCGGAAGGGTGTTATAATGCGATGATGTTACTCCGACTAATGAAATAAACTCAAATTTTTGTCACACGCCATAGTGATCATCACAAGGCAACATGCCATTTTTTTTAATTTTCAACATTCCGTGCATTTTCTATGATTTCCATGCAAAAAATACGGGAAAACATTTGCCGGACGTGACACAATGTGCGTTTGGTGTCCGATTTCATTCAAATTTAGCGTGGCTCATTTTTATGTTTATTCTCACATTCTGGCAAAAGTTGGATAGATTTGATGAACGTATGCATGTACATCATGTGGAACCCATGAGTGTCGGTAAGGGCGGAAGTGATGTTATAATGCGATAATGTTTTTTCGACTCATGAAACTGATCCAAATTTTTTTCACATGCCCTAATATCATCACAAGGAGACACGTCGATTTTTTTAAATTTCTGACATTTCGTGTTTCTTCTATGATTTTCCATGAAAAACACAGAAAAACTGTTGCCGGACGTGACGAAACGTGCGATTGGTGTCCGATTTTGTTTAAATTTACGTGGGTCATTTGTATGTTTATTCTCACTTGCTGCCGAAAGTTGGGTCGATTTCATAAACGTATGCATGTACATCATGTGAAACACATAAGTGTTGACAAGGACAAATTTCGATACACTTGTAAAAACGATATCAATGTTTTCTGAAGTTTAAACATTTATTAAATTTGAAAACGTAAACATTTTAAAAATTTAAACATTATTTAAAGGAAAGAATATTTTATGGTATTTAAAAGAATATTTGAAACTTTTGAATATGTGCCTGTTAGGCCGCCCCAAGCGCTCTCAGATTTTAAAAAGTTCATATTTTTTTCGTAAAAATTTGTACAAACTAATCTACTTAGTTGTCAACTTTTTCTCAAATCTATTTAGAAAAATCGCAAATGTTGTAAACAAATTGAAAAAAAATCACGGATTTTAAAAATCCGAAATTTTCTGCAAGAAAGTTGGACTAACTGAAAAGGATTAACAAATTTGTGAAAAGGATGACAGCACAAAATACGACGAAAAACCAATTTTGTTACTCTTTGCGACAAAGTGTGGCTCGGTAGCACTGAGACGAGCGACATAACAAACAAGATGGGGCAGCCCAATTATGAGATAAACACTTATATTCGAGTATCCGGTTTGTCCTGAATTTGTTTTCTCTGGTTTTTGATTTCTTATTCGAAAAATGTTTGTGATTTAAAAATTGTTCGTGAATTTAAAAATTATTTATATTTTCCAAAACTGATAAAGAGAATAAAAAAATTCGTTTAAGAAGAAAGTTAGATACAGTATCCGGTAGTTTTAAAATTTTGTACTTGTTTATAAAAATGTTTGCATTTTTTTTAAATCTTCAAAAAATATTTGATGTTTTATATATGTCACATCCCTGACACCTTAAGCAAGTTAGCTTTGTGCTCATGTTTTCTTTACATTGCATCTAGAATTTTTTTAACAAGAATAAAGTAAGTGATGAAGGAAAACTCAAAACCCTAGCCACTTCTTAAAATAAAGGAAATTTCAAACCAGTTAAAATCAATGAACCCAAAATGGCCTCAAGAAAAGTTCAACTTTTCTGATAATTCTTGAAAACAAATAAGCAATAAAAGGAAACCATTTATTTTATACTCTTGGCATTTTAAATAAATGCAAAAGCTACTGGTTTTAAATTTTAAATTTGAAATCAGAAACATTAAGCTTTCAAAAATGTTGAAAACTTTAGGAATGGTTGGAAATATTCCAACAAATATTCTGGGGTGTTCAACATAGTTTTTACAAACTATTTGGGAGCTGAAATAAATAGAAAATCAATGCCAGTAATTAAAACAGAAACAAAACAGAAAGAAAATGAGAAAAGTCTTACCTGTCGCTCACCTGGCCCGGCCCAGCTTCTTCCTGTCGTCTTCCTCCCCCGCCAGTGGGCAGCAGGAGGTGGCCGCCGCGTACTCCGGCGCGGCCACGCACCTGTGCGCCTGCCTGGCCGCCGCTTCGCGCTGGCAAGCACGGGGATAACCTCCCCGAGCTCGTAGCTATCCATTCCCGTGCTCATTCTTCCCCCTCTCCTCTCGGTTCTCCCGATCCCCTCTGCCGCCATTGACAGGAGCTCGAGCTCGAGCTGCCCGTGCCCCTAGACATAGGATCCTCATTCTGAGTGTGCCGTTAGCTCCGCCTCGACGAACTGGTCCTCCCTGCAGAAGCCGAAGCCTCCCCGAGCCCTGCAACGCCCACGGCATCGTCGTCTTCAACCTTCGGCCGCCGGTGAGCTCTGCTCGATTCGTCGCCCTCAGTGCTTCCCCGAGCCGTCTAAGCCCTCCTCTGCACTCCTCCTGAGCTTGCGCATCTTTCCCCTAAGATCTCTCCGTCGATCCCCTCCTCTAGGCCTAGTTCCATCGGAGCCCGACGAGGACCGCCGCTGCAGCTCGTCGCCGGTAGCCCTCCGGTGAAGGGTTGGTCCGTCTGAGGCCACCAACAGCCTCAAGACATCACATAGATGCTTTAGGAGCCCAGCCCCGCGCGTTTTGACCCTGTAATCGATGGCTTCGACGATGGCCGAACTTGGTCGCCACCAAGCTCGTCGCCGGCGTTGATTCCGGCCACTCCAGCCCCTGGGGTTTGTCCCATCGTGCGCGTCGTCGAGTGGTCATTCTCCCCGTAGTCTCTGCCGTGAGTTTGGTCGTCGGAGGCGAGTTTCCGATGCCCTCCACCGTACTGGTGGTCGCCGGAGGCTCCCCGCCGGCGAGGACGACCTCGCCGCCGGTGGATCTCAGCTGGCCTGAGCCACTGACGTGTGGGGCCAGCCTTTGGATAATCTGGAATAATAAAAATTAAATCAAATAATTTAATAAGTCACTGACATGTGGGTCCAGTGAGATTAATTAGCTAATTAAGATTAATTCTAATCTAAAACTGACCAAAGACACTAACCAGTGGATCCCACTGGTCAGGTTTGACTTTCAACGGCCAGCTGGACCTGCTGATGTCATGCTGATGCAATAAAGGGGTTTTCCAGTATAAAAATAATTCTAGAAATGTTTAAAACTTCTAAAATTCATAGAAATTAATCTGTAACTCCAATGAAAATAATTTATATATGAAAAAGTATCAGAAAAATTCAAGGAATCTGAATATGCCATTTTCAAACATGTTTGAAAATGTTAGAGAACCCAAACATGTAGATTAATGAATAAGTTAATTCTTATAAATACTTTATAAATAGAATTTGGAAAATATTTAAATTTCACTATGAATGACATGATCAAACACTGTGCTAATTACAAACCAGCAACCTAACATGTCATCCCATGCATGTTAAAAGAAAGTTGATCTGAGCATCAGGTCGAATCAATTAAAATGGTATCCGAGAATACCTCGTTGGAAGTGATATTTGAATTTGATTCAAATCAACTTCAAACCTAATACATGCTAGCTATATTAGTATATCGCCTTGCATTCTCATGCCATGCTCATGCATCATCTTGATTGCATATGTTTGATATTGGTCGTTGTCATTCCTTTCGGTAGGCTCCGCTCCCCCGGATTCCACCGAATATCCGTCTGACGGATATTGTCACTCCTCTGAGCAACAAGGCAAGCAACCATTTTGATCATCCCGATAAATCCCATGTTCTTGCTCCTGCACTTACTTATTGCATTAGGATCAAATGCTTCAACTGCTTTTGCCACGTTAGTTGAACCCACTTCCTTTGCATGACCTATCCTTGTCACAGTAAATAGCTAAACCTTGCAACCTAGCATACCTGGTAGTTGCTTGAGCCATGATGTGCCTTATCCTGCTATGCATGCTATGCTTAGAGTTGTGTATGGTCTGTCATCTGGGAGATGAACAGAATTGTGAGAATGTGTTGGGTAAGCAAAGGTTGTGTGTTGAACCTGATTTGGTAAAGGTACCGGTGAAAGGCTGTGTAGGAGTACATGGCGGGTTGTTTCATTGGAACCGTCCTTAGGAACTGAGTTCCATGTATGTAATCCAAGACTAGATACTACCACACGTTGGGATACTTAATTGACCTTCTCGACTTATTAATCGCTTAGTATTCGGTCCAGGAGTTGCAAGTAGTTTCTGGTGTTTATAGTCATGCTGGAGGCCGTGCATAGCGCTGACCTGAGAGGTGGGTTGTGATGCGGTAGGCAGTGGCACGGTGTACCAAGTGGCAGGGTCGGGCCGACAAAATCTGAGGCACTGTGCGAAACTAAAAAATAGGGCCCTATCTCACTGAAAAAATTAATTAACGAGCAATTATAGAAACCAGGCTAATATTTTCCACGATAACGCAAATCTGTATTATTGGAGCATAAGATAAAAAAATGAATTAAATTAAATTAAATTATAAAGTAGCATATATTAATTGGATATCAGTCATCAATGTTTGGATGTTAGACAAACCATTTAACTTACCTAATTTTGGGTCATGTTTGGTTAAACTGCTAAACTATGATCTTTAACCGAGGAGGTAAATACCGATTTCTAACGAAGTAACGATCCCTGCCAAAAGTTAACTAAGAAATTCAGAACTAGGAATAGGAATCGAAGTTAATCGAAAAAGAGGACTCACTAAGCACTTGAAGGCTAGAATCGGTCACGAATCGATCCGACGAAGCGACGACTTTGAAATTTGGGAGAGGAAGGTACGAAGGCAACAACGACAACAGTCTAAATGTGATCGATCTGATGAGACGAAGGCAACGAGACGATCATGTTTCCTATAGCGACAGTATGCTTTTTAGACCGACGGTAGCGTTTCCATATTATCGATCGAGTTGTTTCCTCTTTTTTTTTAAATACCGATCAAGCACATGTGTTTGATGGTCTCGTCTCGGGCCTAATCCCAGCTTCCGATCGACTTAGTCCTAATTCCAGTGAGTATGATATTTTTTTAAGAAATACTACTAGTTCTATATACTAAATTTGGGGGCCCTTAAAATTATGGGCCCTGTGCAAGTGGCACATTTGGCACCATGGTTGGCCCGGCCCTGCCAAGTGGCACCCGGATGGTGGGCTTGGAAACCCTGCGCACATCGTTTGAGGCCGTGGCGGAAACCTCGGCCGGACTTTCGTACGGGTTACTCTCAGATAGGCGATAAACCTGGACTAGATACTAGTGTGGTTAACGGTCGTGGCCGACTCCCCCGCTGGGCTTCCGCTTGAAGGTTGCCGAGGTGCATGACGTGCACATGGCGATAAGTGGCGAGAGTGTGTGTGACGAAGTACACCCGTGCAGGGTTATGATCTATTCGAATAGCCGCGTCTGCGGATATGGACTACTTGAAGACATATGTTGTTCATAGATAACTGAAATGGCTACTCATAAAATTGTCAAGATAAGCGTGAGTGTCGTGGACGGCATTTCCGTATGGAGACGGAATGATTCCACGATGGTGTATTGTTGTGGTGTTAGTGGATTCGTGTGCGAGAAATCAAGTTGTCAAAATTATTTAAAAATGCAAGTTTTCTAGCCACGAGTCAAATGCTCGCTTGCCGCATGAAACCCCACAATACCTTATTGATACATTGCATGAGTAGATAATTATCCTAAAGTCTTGCTGAGTACCTCCGTGCTCATGTTTGCTTAATAAATGTTGCAGAGGTTGCTAATGACCCTAATGGAGGGTTCTTCATAGACATCGACGACGACGAGTAGCTGGTGTCCCAGCTACGATCTGGCCCTAGGTTGGGTCTGTAGTATAGTCAGGCCATGTGCCTTCTAGTTGCACATGTCTGTACTCAAACAGTTTTAAACTCTTCCGCTGGCTTGTAACTGAATGACTGCTATTATGGGTCGTGAGACCCTTACTGTGTAATATTATGTGTGTGGCTCTTCCGAGCCTCTTAAATAAAGCTTGTATGTTTATGGTTATGTTGTGATGCCATCGATGTACCTATACATATCGGTGTGCCATGCATACGTGTGTCGTACTTGATATGTATGGGGTTCGATTACCTAGTCGTGAATTTTAGTAGCACTCCTTACAGGGAAATGCCCCTTTGTGATCCAACGAGCCATGGTAGCTCGCTACTGCTCCGGACACATTGGTTGACCGACATGTGTCCTTCTTAGCTGTTGTGTCTGTCCCCTTTGGGGAAATATCACGCGATGTAATAGAGTCCTTGTAGCTTGCTACGACTCGTCTACACTCACTGGTGACCGACACCTGCTTTGTTGGGTCATGTTTGTCTGTCCTTGTGCGGTACTGCCACTTTGGTTTATGACTAGACTTGTCGATCCGGGTTCTTAGACATTGGAATGCTAGCGACACTATTGCATACGTGAGTCAAAAGACGCAAACGGTCCCGGCTAAGGTAAGGCTGCAGCCGTGGAGTTAACCTCTTGGGGAACGTCGCATGGGAAACAAAAATTTTCCTACGCGCACGAAGACCTATCATGGTGATGTCCATCTACGAGAGGGGATGTGTGATCTACGTACCCTTGTAGACCGTACAGCAGAAGCGTTAGTGAACGCGGTTGATGTAGTGGAACGTCCTCACGTCCCTCGATCCGCCCCGCGAACCGTCCCGCGATCAGTCCCACGATCTAGTGCCGAACGGACGGCACCTCCGCGTTCAGCACACTTACAGCTCGACGATGATCTCGGCCTTCTTGATCCAGCAAGAGAGACGGAGAGGTAGAAGAGTTCTCCGGCAGCGTGACGGTGCTCCGGAGGTTGGTTATGATCTCGTCTCAGCAGGGCTCCGCCCGAGCTCCGCAGAAACGCGATCTAGAGGTAAAACCGTGGAGATATGTGGTCGGGCTGCCGTGGCAAAGTTGTCTCAAATCAGCCCTAAAACCCCACTATATATAGGAGGAGGAGGGGGGAGCCTTGCCTTGGGGTCCAAGGACTCCCAAGGGGGTCGGCCGAACCTAAGGGGGAAGGTCCCCCCCCCCAAACCGAGTCCTACTTGGTTTGGAAGGTGGAGTCCTTCTTCCCTTTCCCACCTCCCCTTTTTTTCTCTTTGATTTTTCTTCCAATGCGCATAGGGCTCTTTTGGGCTGTCCCACCAGCCCACTAAGGGCTGGTGCGCCACCCTTAATGCCTATGGGCTTCCCCGGGGTGGGTTGCCCCCCCCCCCCGGTGAACTCCCGGAACCCATTCGTCATTCCCGGTACATTTCCGGTAACTCCGAAAACCTTCCGGTAATCAAATGAGGTCATCCTATATATCAATCTTCGTTTCCGGACCATTCCGGAAACCCTCATGACGTCCGTGATCTCATCCGGGACTCCGAACAACATTCGGTAACCAACCATATAACTCAAATACGCATAAAACAACGTCGAACCTTAAGTGTGCAGACCCTGCGGGTTCGAGAACTATGTAGACATGACCCGAGAGACTCGTCGGTCAATATCCAATAGCGGGACCTGGATGCCCATATTGGATCCTACATATTCTACGAAGATCTTATCGTTCGAACCTCAGTGCCAAGGATTCAGATAATCCCGTATGTCATTCCCTTTGTCCTTCGATATGTTACTTGCCCGAGATTCGATCGTCAGTATCCGCGTACCTATTTCAATCTCGTTTACCGGCAAGTCTCTTTAGTCGTTCCGTAATACAAGATCCCGCAACTTACACTAAGTCACATTGCTTGCAAGGCTTGTGTGTGATGTTGTATTACTGAGTGGGCCCCGAGATACCTCTCCGTCACACGGAGTGACAAATCCCAGTCTCGATCCATACTAACTCAACGAACACCTTCGGAGATACCTGTAGAGCATCTTTATAGTCACCCAGTTACGTTGCGACATTTGATACACACAAAGCATTCCTCCGGTGTCCGTGAGTTATATGATCTCATGGTCATAGGAACAAATACTTGACACGCAGAAAACAGTAGCAACAAAATGACACGATCAACATGCTACGTCTATTAGTTTGGGTCTAGTCCATCACATGATTCTCCTAATGATGTGATCCCGTTATCAAGTGACAACACTTTCCTATGGCCAGGAAACCTTGACCATCTTTGACCAACGAGCTAGTCAACTAGAGGCTTACTAGGGACAGTGTTTTGTCTATGTATCCATACAAGTATTGTGTTTCCAATCAATACAATTATAGCATGGATAATAAACGATTATCATGAACTAAGAAATATAATAATAACTAATTTATTATTGCCTCTAGGGCATATTTCTAACATAACCGTGCGTGAGACCGCAAAGGGATGCGATGTGTTACAGACTGGATTCCTATGGCTTAGGATCGGGGTCCCGACAATATAATTGTTTGTTACATTACCTCCTATTCTTGAAAAATTGTTTGTTTTTCAAAGAACGTTCATGTTCAAAAAAATGTTTAAAATTCCAAAAGAACTTTGAAATTTCTAAAATTCACACTTTTGTAAAATATTCTCATTTAAAACAATATTCACTTTTTCAGAAATAATGATTCACTTTTGTTTTCAGGATTGGCACCGCTAAAAGCCTCTCTAATATGTTGTGCTGCGTAATTAATCAAATTGCTTGTTATTCCTAGTGGCTATCAACTCCCTCTGGTAGTAGGAGGTCTTGTGTTCAAATCCTTGCTTAGCAATATATTTTTGCTTTATCTTTTAATACTAGACAAACGAGTATACATGCATCCGTCTATGGGCCGGCCTATCGTGGCGTACATGGACGGTGTGTGCGATGTATTTTTTAAAATGACCATCCTATCTTTTATTATGAAGGGGAATGGATAGATCTCATTCGGTTGATGTGTTTAGGGGTTGTACCAAAGCGGAAGTGTAATAAAATTAGGAGGTGCATGCGTCCGATTCTGTCCGGGTGTTTAGAACTGCAGGGTGAGAAGCACAATCTGGCTAGACAACTTGGTTTGAAGGCGGGGCAGGTGGAGGTATGGTTCCAGAACAGATGGCACGGACCAAACTCAAGCGAACATAGCTCCACTGCGAGCTTCTTCGCTGGTGGTGCGAGCGTGTCAGTGATGACACCATCATCATGATGCAGAAGTGCATGCTCTAGCCAATGCAACCAAACAACCGATCTGATGAAAGAGATTATACAATGCATTTATACGTCAACACTCCCCTCACGTGTGGCTTCCTCAGGCCTAAACATGGACCGAAAGTGGGCTGCAATTTAATTGCGCTAGCCGGGTCTTGAACTCAAGACCTCTTGACTCTGGTACCATGTAGAAGTGCATGCTCTAACCAATGCAACCAAAAGACTGATCTGATGGAAGAGATTAGGCAATGCATTTATACGTCAACACACGAGTCTCGGGAGCGAGCTCGCCGAGGCACGCGCGCTCCTCGTCGTCGGTCGTACCCAGGGTTTGATTCTCACATTGGCGAGTAACAATTTTGGGTGTCCGTCTTGCAACAGGTTTCGCATGGCAGCATCGTGCTGACTTGGAGTACAACAGAGGAAGATCGGAAGAACGTAACATGTGCCGCCGGCGAGCGTGGAGCTTACAGCCAGACGAACATTGTTGCCGGCAACAATCGCGGCAAAAGACACACGGATGAGTATAAATGCATTGATCACTTATTCACTGTTCCATTTCACCAGTTGTCATGCCGCCTGAAAGCCATCTGCAACGGCACCCCACTTTCCCCTGAAAGTCAGACGGACGGCTCGAACATAGCCTGAATTCAAAATTATCACCAAACCGCCCATATGTGGGGCGGATATGTACCAACGACGTTTTTTTTATTTTTTTGAGAAACACCTTGTAACTTTATTTATACCCATAACAATTACAGGTACATTGATTTCGACCTAAGATCCAAGAAAATTCAATGTAACTCCTACAATTAAAAATTACAATAAATCTCTTGAAAGCATCTTCTTCGTTGTATCAATCTCTGCTAAAAAAATACTTCAAAGACTTCGGTAAAGAGGTTGTAATTAGAGTGGAGAACGATGATGTCACTCTTTCACTCGTATGAACATTATAAATAATGGTTTTTGTAAGTGCTTTGAGTCACCCATTCAAAAAGAGGAGAAGCCTTGATCGATGAACGTATTTGGACCGGGAATGCTCCCTTAGAAGGGCAGGGTGTCGAATCACTGTATCTTCACCATCGTGTTGATGAAATATTTCATCTCCACAAAGAATCAAACCAACAAAAGAAACTTCCTACATCGACATAAACTCATCAGATCCGAATAATCGGATCTACAGGGACAGAAAACTCTATAACCTTATGGCATCGCCAAAAGGACGAGAAGAAATTTATTCCCACAAAACTATGACGATCACTAGACGTTAACGAAGAACATAGATGTCTTGAAGATCCGAGGTCCCCCCACCTCTCAGCGCGAAGATGGCAGCCGAAGGTGTGGGGACCTAAATTTGTTAGATGGCGGCAGCGATTGCGGTTCGAGAAACCCTCCTCCTCTTTCTCATCGTACCGACAACGTTTGATGATAGACCCATCTTTGATCTCACACAACCTCGTCCCTATCCCCGCCTTGCATCAAACCCTAACCATTTGTCTCACTCTACTTCACTTTCAGTCGGCTCCATTCTATACCTTTTCATCTTTTCCGGCCATCTCCGACATGGCTAGTAGCGGACCTAAGTCCGGTCAATTTTAAACCGTCGACTAGGAGTTTGTCGCATGTTCTGACAAGAAGGAGAGAGCCCTCCCAGTTGCGGTCCGCAGTTCCTTAGAGGATGCGACAACTTTGGGGTGGGGCCACGCCGCCAAGGATCCACCAGGCGGAAGCCTTAACCGCCACTTCGTTTAGGATCCAACGGTGGCGGCGTCCGTCCAACAAAACCGTTCACCGCATGTTCTTTCTGTCACCGCATCATGTAATGTGGTTGAGTGGGTCCCGAACAAAAAGTTTTGATGCCCTAGCGCTTGGTCCTAAACATAAAAGGAAAAATCTAATTAATGGCGCAGCATATTGTTTCTCCTATGTGGCGGCATGGGATACATACTGCGCTCTCGATCATGCCGCCAAGAAAAGGCAGCGCAAGCATAAATAGTATAAAGAAGCTACCATGGTTACGAGGAAGTACAAAGGAAGCTAGCATGGTTTTTGCCATGATGCGCCTAGTTCACTCTCTCTTCCCATGCATGCATGGATGACGTCAACAAAATTTTCATTAATGTTTGAAATTCAAAAAGATTTAGCTTCAAAACCATTAATTAGATTGATGTTTTATTTTTGTCGTTGGCTTTGTCGTGATAAGATCTTCGAAACTAGATCTCATATTGACATGTTCCGACCATTTTCTTTTGTCCATATTTGCCACTTTGTTTCACTCCCTTGTTATATTATTAACCTCTTACTTGCCTGACAAAAATAACTTAATTGCCATATTTTTTATGTCATTTCAAACAAAGCTTGCTAGTTTAACTATGTCGACTTGTCATATTTACTAACAATTATCAAAAAGATTTTCTGTGGTCGTCGATTTTAAATATGACGAGTTGTCATATTTTTGCACGTTATCGTTACAAAAAAGTTGTTTGTGCTTACCCATTCAATTATGTCGAGATGTCATATTTATACGTAATTTCCAAAAAATATGATGATTAAATAATTTTTTATCAAACAAGTAAGTACTTACTAATATGACAAGTAAGTGCAACAAATATGGTAAGTACAAGCAAAAAAAAGTTATCGGAACATGTCGATATGGAATCTAGTTTTGAAGATTTCATCGAAACAAACTCAACGGGAAAACGGATCATTGATCGAATTAATGGTTTCAAAGATAAAAGTTTTTGAATTTTAATCATTTAGAGCTAATCTGATGACATCATTAAAGGCATGACAAGGAGAGAGGGGTTTGACCGTAGGATCGCAATGCTTTTTTTGAAGTCATCTGATTAATGGAGAAACACTTATTTTCTCATTAGAAGGGTGATAAGCTGGGCCGCCGCACGACAAAACGTAGGTACGGGGTCGCTGCGTAGTGTTGTCCAACATAAAAATGGGCCATCTTATCTGAAAGTGTTGCAGGCGTCTGTTTCTAAATACTCCCTCCGTTCCTAAATATAAGTCTTTGAAGAGATTTCACTAGATGACTACATACAAAGCAAAATAAATGAATCTACACTCCAGAGTATGTCTATATACATCCGTATGTAATCCTCTAGTAAAATCTCTAAAAAGACTTATATTTAGGAACGAAGAGAGTACACATTAATAGACGCATGCAGGCGTGCAGCGCCAAATAAGAATCGTCAAGTTTTATAGTGATGTGGCTTGCTGCAACGTCTTCTGAATGGGCCGGTCCAATCGCTGACGCTCGTTTCGTTAAAACAGAAAAACCCTATTTCACGCTCTTTACGTCAAATAATTGGGCAAATGCACAGGGGCGCGACCAACAGGGCTGGCCCGTCTCCCTCTGCAGGTAGTTTCGATTTCTGCTTCATTTTTTTATCCTTTGTTCTGTTTCGTTTTTTTCTTTTTTTCTTTTTTGGTTTTTCGGCTTCTGTTTTTTTTCTGATTCTTTTTGAAACTAAGTTCATGCTTTAAAATTGTTCTTGAAATGCAGAAAATGTTCTTTATTTAAAAAAATTCTAAATTGCAAATATTTTGTCGTTTTTCAAAAACATTCATAGCTTCAAAAAATATTCAGGATTTTCGAAAACGTTCTTTTAAAAAAATGTTATTGTTTCCTTTTTCATTTTTTTCTTCAATTTTGTTCCTTTTGTTCATTTTCCTATTTTTCAGTTTGACATTTCATAGTTTTTGTTTTGAATTTCGAAAAATGTTCTCATATTCACAGTTTATATTTAAATGTCCGTGCTTCAAAAAATATTCCTACTTACAAAATGTGTTCATCTTTTTAAAAATGTTTGTGTTTGAAAAATTATTCTCATATTCAATAAACTGCACGATTTTGGAAAAAAATGATCGTTTCTCATAAGTTGTTCACAATCTTAAGAAAATTGTTCTTCTTTTCACATTTTTATAAAAAATGTTCCTGTTCTACTAAAAATATTTTGATTTTTTCTAAATTTGTTCACAAATTTAAAACTTGTTCACATTTTGTTCGCCAATTCTAAAATTATTCACGATTTTTTTATTGTTCTCGGTTTCAAAATTTGTTCTGAAAAAGCAAAAAATGGTCGTTTAAAAAAAACATTATTCACGATTTTTTTTGGAAACACGAACATTTCTGAAAGGTTGTGAATAATTACCGGAGTGGGAACATTAATTGAACTCATGTACACTTTTTGAAACGGAACATTGTTTCAATTTCGTACATTTTTTGAAAAGGAAAACCTTTTTTAGAAAATGAAGAACATTTTCTAAAATCCATGAACATTTTTAAATCATGAATATTTTCAGAATTGATGAACAAAATTTGAACAAGTTTTCCATTTGTGAACAATTTAAAAAAAAAAGATTTTCATAAAACATGACTTTTTTTCATTGTTAAGGAAATCGTTAATGGGCTAACCGGTTGGCTGACGAGTAGGGGATTAATGGGCTAACCGGCAAGTTAACCAATCATTTAATCAATTAATCGAATGATTTTTCGATTTATCGGCTACTCGGTGACCCTCGGAGTAGGGATTAATCAGCTCAGTTCTTGAACAGGGCTTTTTTTATACAAATGAGAAAACAATAAAACTCTGACCCAGCTTATTTTTTTTGAAATAATTGTAATTAATATTTTTCTATTTTTCTGAAATTCTAGAACATTTTTCGAAATGCCAGAATATTTACCATTTTTTGGAACATTTTTTCAAAATTTTGGAACTTTTTTTCGTAAAATACAAAATATTTCATAAAAAAAATTAGATTTATTTTCTAAAATTCCAGTGCATTGTTTTCAAATTCTGGAACATATTTTCCAAAATCCGGAACAGTTTTTCAAATTCTGGAACATTTTGTAAAATTCCGATAGTTTTCGAAAAAATTGGCAATTTTTTTTTTTGAAATGCCGGAACATTTTTTCAAATTCTGAGACATTTTTTAAAATTCCAGATTTTGTTTTTTAATTTCCGTTTTTTTTTAAATTTCGGAACATGGTTTAGAATTTTGGAACATTTTTGAAACAGAAGCAGAAAAAAGAAACAATAAAAAAAAAGAAAACGAAAAAAATAAATTAAAACCGGTTCAGGGAATCTTCTAGAAAGTTCCAAGAACCGGCTGGGAAAGTCTAGAATGTTCCCAAAATAGATAAAAACCAGCTAGAAATCTTTGAAAGGTTCCTAAAACCAAAATCGTTATAACAGGTGTGCGGGCATGGCTTAGTGCCAACAGCCCTTGCATGCTTTCCGAGCTTTCGACCACGACCCTCTGCACCACTCGCTCTTGCTCGCTCGGCTCGCCATCGGCGTCAATGGGCGATTCACCTACGCGATGGGCGAGCCATTTGGATCCGAGGACTGCATCACCAGTGAGTACACACGCGGACTGGAAGCCCACTGCCGACGACGACGACATTTTTCTTTCAAATATGCAAACACTGTTTGCTGAGTTCCGGCATTGGACTACTAGGCAAAGAAATCACAACCATTGTATGATGTTCCGTTCGCTAACAATTGTTTGCCGAGTGCATGTATTTCAAACTCGGCAATAATTTTTTATGCCTTCGCCGTGTTCGCGTGGAAAAGAACTTGATAATGTCAGCATTGCTGAGTGGTGTCCTGTCTGCCGAGTTTGAACTCACCAAAGTCTTGGTCGTGTTGATTTTAGGCATCGCCGAGTTTGCAAGTAAGTGGGCGAACTTCTCAATTCAAGTAGAGCGACAACCACTAGGCAAACGAGGAGTGAGGCGGCGCCGGTGAATTTTTCGGGTGCGAGGAGAGAGACGTGATTAGGAGCGATGTGGTCGGGGAGATGGGGCGTGTGGACATGTGTTTGTGGGTCGTGGGATCTAATTTTCCTTTTGCCTTTGCTTTTTTTTCAAGCATGGATAGGAGGATTGGTGGGCTGGGTGGGAGCCTGAGAGGGACCAACGAAGGGTCGCACCATAAAAAAAATAGGTGTACCAATATTATTACTACTAGTCATGCACCCGTGCAGTAAATCTCATAAGGATACATAATTATTAACAAAATTTGATCAACATGTAAAACCCATGAGGTAAATGTCAGATATCGTAAATGTCAGATATCGTACAACCGAGCAGATGGTAAGTTACTCAAACAAATGATAAAACAACACTAAAGCATGTGTATTACGAGCTTTATTGTTGGATGGAGTGCAAATATTTTCCGATCTATGTTACACCACCTACTATGGGGTGGAGAAACTGTGTATTAATTCGTTACATTAGGCAAGATATACATCTTCCTGGTTACAACATAATACATATAATTTGCATCCGCATTGTATTAGAATATGTAATACATCTCGGAAAAAGTTAGAAGAAAGATATACTACACGACAGACTGCTCAACAACATTTGAAATGATAAGCATATGTTTTTTTTCATACACAAAATGATTAGAAGAGGTACTGAGTGTTCTTTGAGATCAAAAGCAATGCTATACGTACGTGTCTATCATAATCAAATTACATATTACAACATCTTGGAATAGTTGGGTTTTTTTTTACCCTATAAATTAAGAAGTTACTGGGAGTGATAAATTTAGAATTGAAGTTGGTGCTGAAATATTCCTATTTGAAATAATCAATCCTCTCGCTTGCCAACTGTTAGTACCAAAAAAATAAATCCTTCAATTATATTTCTTTACGTACACTCATAGATTTTTTATCCATAATAACGTATGCACATTTTCGTAATTATGTTACTAATTGATAATTTCATATATTAAATTAATGACCCGAGCAGTGGTGATATCTGGAAGTCATTGATAGGAGATATTTGTAAATTTGTTTATGATGTTTTTGGCTGGGCCTTCTTATTGTACATGTAGATTGAAATTTCTTTTTCAATCAGCATAAGCTTCCTGTTTAATACGCAAAAAAGCTTCATATTTAATTGTCAGGCTTGAGGACTCCTTATTTGTAGGATTATTTTTTCATCTGAAATCGTACGTGAAAGTGGTCTCTTGTTTTGGAAATAACAGTGACGCGGGCTCTTTTATTATATACTTTGTGATGTGGGCTCCTTTCTTAGCTTGGGACATGGAGTTCTTTTATAAGTCATAGTCTTCTAATATATCATGACCGTTAAATGTTAAATCTAATGGTTAAATTAATTTTAATGATGTGAATTAATGTGGAGGAATTAAAGGTGCATCCAATTAGTAAATATAAGATAATATATCATGACCGTTCAATGTTAAATCTAATGGTTAAATTAATTTTAATGATGTGAATTAATATGGAGGATTGAAAGGTGCATCCAATTAGTAAATATAAGATATAAGATATAAAAAGATTCATTATTATTCTCACACAATCAATATTATGCATATGTAAGACAAGCGTTAATTAATTCCTCTCTTATTAAAATCATTTGCCCACTGGTTGGCAGTTGGCGGTGGCTTCTTCTTGTTGTTGTCTCTCAAGGGCGGCTCTCACATGTCACGTTCATATGGGGGTGGCGGCGGCTTCTTCGTAGGGCCTTTGGATGGCGGCTCTGGTAACTCGGGTTCAGCCGGCGGTGGCTCTGGCACGTCAGGTTCCGACGGCGGTGCCGGGCCTTTGCCGCATGGGAATGTACACATGCACTTCTTTTTCTCCTTCTCCTTCTTAGGTGGTTTGCGAAAGATGCGATTGTCGTTGTCTTCGTTTAGCTCATCGCCAACAAGTGACTTTTTACTGTAGCAGAACCCACCCTTGAAGTGCTCTTTGTGACAGGTCGCGGTGCAGCGCACATTATTGCAAGGGCCTTTGCCTTTGTACAACTTGCTAGGGGACATGCATACCCGAGCCTCCGCACCTGCGTGGCATAGAATTAACGTGTGCACCAAAAAATTATATTAGCAATTGTTTCATCAATTTGATCTTAACTTGCATGGGATTTGTAAAATCTACTATATGGACTTACAAAAGGCCATGAGGAGAAAGGCCAGCGTGAAGGCAGCGAGCATCTGGGCGCCTCTGAACGCCATGGCCAAGTGCTGAAAAGAAGTCGTTCGAATGGTGGTGTGAGGAGAAGAACGGGATCGAGTGCTATTTATTGGACCCCTCTTGGCTCTGCATTCAATGCTTTAGAGTATATGGAAATCCAAATATTGGATACAAGCATTTGTGTAATGTCTTAGAGGATATGGAAATCAAAATATTGGAAACAAGCATTTGTGTAATGTCTTAGAGGATATAGAAATCCAAATGTTGGATATAAGCATTTGGGTAATGTCTTAGAGGATATGGAAATCCAAATATTGTATACAAGAATTTGTGTATTGTATCTATCATCAATAATTAATCATGTGTATCTAATTATACGCTTCTGCTATCTCAAAAAAGAAAAGTTCTGCTGCCTCTCAGCGCAACTACATTGATGGCAGTGTAAGAGCAAAACACAAATAATATTTGCCTACTCATAATTGGTTACGTGAAAATATTTTCTGTGAGAGTACTAATCGTGGAAAACAAATTCTATTAAGGCCATCTCTCATGCAAAACGCATACAAAGGTGCTTAGATAAAAGAAAAGATATGGCTATATCTCAGTCGACGGAGACTTAATGAAGTCTCAGTCAAGTGCAAAATGTGTAGGAAAGAAGAAAATAAATAATTACATGGATCTTCATGTAAGATCTAACGAATAGAGCATCGATTAAGAGTTCACCGAAATGAGAATAAGTAAAAAATAATTGCCGAGCACTTTGTGTTTCAACGCCCAGATCAAAAGGTCGTGGTTGGATGGATGGTTAGAGTGATAGTAGAAAACATGCCTTTAGACCGAAGCATTAGTCCCGGATTGCTTTTGGACCGGGACTAATGCTGCCACTAGTCCCGGTTCATGAGGCTAGGATTTAGTCCTGGTTTATGAGGAACCTAAGACCAACCGGGACTAAAGAGGTGGTGGCAGGCTGGTGTCAGGTTGGGACCCTGCGAACCCCTTTAGTCCTGTTTTGTAACACCAACCGGGACTAGAGATGGATCTCTAGTCCTAGTTTGTAGCACCGACCAGGACCAAATATATCCCTACATATAGATGCTTCTTCCAGACTGAGCTCATCCTCTCCATTCTTTGTTTTTTCTTCCCCTTCTCGAGCTCATCGCTTCATTTTTGCCAAAATTTGTCAAGATTTCAGGCACTCCATCTATTCAAGTGTTCACAAAGGTTACCAACTTTATCCTTTCATCTCGCATTGCTAGATTAGCTCGTTCAATGCTCTATAAGTATAGTGATTTGTCGGTTCTAGTTTGGGAGTAATTATGTGGGAGTTTATTTGATTTATATTTCATTTGAGCTCAAATTAACTTATTAGTTTGCGTCTCTGTAGGTGTGGTTTACTTAGTGCCTTCCCGTCCCCGTCCTAACCACCGTCGATCGCCCACACCGTCTTGTCGCCGGCACCACCTAGGTGATCCTCTTGTTCTTATCCTTTTTATACAAAAAATATTATTAATTTGTATGATTCAGATAGTTTTCTTACCTATATGATTGTTTGTTGTAGATAGTGCCATGGTCTTGATATTCGTCCCCGTCGGCCCTCATCCGGTTTATTATTCAGATGTGGTATATTCTCTTTTATAAGTATTTGTTGCATTTCTCGTTTCTGACAATTATGCCCATCAAGTTGACATAGATATTTTTATCTAGGAGCTGGTATGTGAACCGGAAATTGCAACCGACCCTCTTGTCGAGAAGTTAAATTTAGTTGAAAAAGAAAACAAGTATTTGAAAGAAATAAATGAAAAGAATTGAAGAAGAGAAGATGAAATGGAGTTGTATGTTGCCGATGTCGTCGATGATCACAAGATCAAGATGGATGTCATGCGCTTGAATATTAGAAAGATTAGAAAATATGCCATTAATAAAGAGGCTTGGTATCACTATGTTGTTGGATCAATTGTTACCTTAGTTGCGATCTTGATCACATTTGTTATTGCATTTCAATGCTTTAGCTAGACACTCTTGTATGTTGTTTATGAGAAAGTATCTATGAACTTTTATTAATTTGGTCTTTTCGGTCTTGTGTAATGAAGATGAACCGTAATGGATGTACGATGAACGACGCTCTCCCAAGTTCAATGATGGCTTGCAGAATTTTCTGTGTGCGCTTGAGGCAAACCAGCGGAATGGTTTTATGTTTTATGTCTTGTCCATGTGCTATATGTAAGAATGATAAAAGTTACTCTAAGTCAAGAGTCATTCACATCCACTTGTTTACGTCTGGTTTCATGTCCGGCTATAAATGTTGGACCAAGCACAGAGAAAGAGGGGTTCTAATGGATGAGAATGAAGAAGAGGATGATGACGGCTATCCTTTGTTCCTTGAATACGATGGTACTACAATGGGGGAAGAAGCTGAAGTAGAGGCATCACATGAGCCCCCTGATGATCTTGGTCGGGTCATTGCTGATGCAAAGAGAAACTACACAAGTGAAAAGGAGAAGTTGAAGTTGCAACCTGTGTTAGAGGATCACAAGAAATTATTGTACACAAATTGCGAAGATGGCAAGAAGAAGCTAGGTACCACACTTGAATTGCTGCAATGGAAGGCAGAGAATGGTGTATCTGACAAGGATTTTGAAAAGTTGCTGAAAATGTTAAAGAAGATGCTTCCAAAGGACAATGAATTGATGGACAGTACATAAGAAACAAAGAAGGCTATCTGCCCTCTACGATTAGAGGTGTAGAAGATAAATAAATTCCCTAATGACTGCATCCTCTATCATGGTGAGGAGTACGAGAATTTGAATGCATGCCCAGTATACGGTGCGTTGCGCTATAAGATCGGTCGTGATGACCCTGGTGATAATGTTGATGGTCAGCACCCCAGGAAGAGGATTCCTGCCAAGGTGATGTGGTATGCTCCTATAATACCACGGTTGAAACGTTTGTTCCAAAACAAAGAGCATGCCAAGTTCATGCGATGGAAGAAATACGAGCGTAAAGAAGACGGGAAGTTGAGAGTACCCGTTGATGGGTCGAACTGGAGGAAAATCAAGAGAGAGTGGGCGAACTTTGCATATGACGCAAGGAACTATTGGTTTGGTTTAAGTGAAGATGTCATTAATCCTTTTGGGGAGCATAGCAGTAATCATAGCACCAGGCCCGTGACTCTATGTATTTATAACCTTCCTCCTTGGTTGTGCATGAAGCGGAAGTTCATTATGATGCCAGTGCTTATCCAAGGCCCAAGCAACCCGGCAACGACATTGATGTGTACCTATTACCTAAGGCCATTAGTTGAAGAACTTTTACAGCTGTAGTATATCAAGGGTGTACGTGTGTGGGATGAGCGTTGCTGTTTGTAACCATCAATAATTGGCCTGCTCTTAATAACCTTTCAGGATAGACAAACAATGGATACCACGCATGCACGCATTGTTTAGATGATACCTAAAGTATAGGTTTGGATAAATGTAAGAAGAATGTTACCAAGGACATCGTTGATTTCTTCCAATCAAGCATCTCTTAAGAAAAGAAGGCAAGCAGTTCAAAGGTGAGGCGGATCACACGAAGAAGTCTGACCACCGTACTGATGATCATATACTTTGTATGGTCAAGGATTTAAAAGTAATTTTTTGAAAGGGTCCTAGCGGACAATGTGTTCCGAATGACACTAACGGACACGCATACATGTGGAAGAAGGAATCTATATTTTGAGACCTACCTTATTGGAAAGTCCTAGAGGTCCGCTCTACAATAGACATGATGCACGTGACGAAGAATGTTTGTGTGAACCTGCTAGGATTCTTGGGCATGTATGGGAAGACAAAAGATACACCGGAGGCATGGGAGGTCCAGCAACGTATGCACGAAAAAGACGACATGCATCCAAAGTAGAATGAAGGTCCTCCCAGCTATGCTCTTACCAAAGAAGAGATGGAAATCTTCTTTGAATGCCTACTCGGTATGAAGGTCCCGTCTGGCTTCGTCGAATATAAAGGGAATAATAAATATGGCAGATAAAAAAATTAGAACCTAAAGTCTCATGACTGCCACGTGATTATGACACAATTGATTCTGGTTGCATTGCGGGGGATTCTATCGGAAAACGTATGATCAGCCATTGTGAAGTTATGTGCAATCCTCAATGTAATCTCTTAGAAGGTAATCGATCCAGAAATGCTACCAAGGTTACAGAATAATTTGGTGCAATGTCTTGTCAGTTTTGAGCTGGTGTTCCCACCATCCTTCTTCGATATCATGACACACGTCCTAATTCACCTCGTCTAAGAGATTGCCATTCTGGCCCTGTATTTCTATACAATATATTCCTCTTTGAGAGGTTCATGGGAGTCTTAAAGAAATATGTTCATAACCGTGCTAGGCTAGAAGGAAGCATCTCCAAGGGCCATGAAACATACGAGGTCATTGAGTTTTGTGTTGACTTTATTCCTGATCTTAAGCCGATTGGTGTTCCTGAATCGCGACATGAGGGTAGACTGCGTGGAAAATGCACGCTAGGAAAGGATTAAGTAATATGTAGGGACGAGCACTCTTGGGCGCAAGCAGACTACATAGTTCTATAAAATTCCACCTTTGTGGCTCCGTATATCGAGGAACACATGGATATTGTACGCTCTAAGAACTCAGAGCAGTCTGATCCCTGGATCAAACATACACACATGGCGTCAATTAGAGGTTGGTTGCAAACACGTCTCATGCATGACGATGAAGTTGGAGATGACCCGTACTTGCTGGCCAAGTCACCATCTTCGACTATATTAACTTTCAAAGGGCACGAGATAAATGAGAATACATTTTACACGATCGTCCAACATAAAAAAACACTAACCAAAATAGTGGTGTCCGTTTTGATGCAGCAATTAAACACCAATAGGCCAAAGGACATATATTTGTTGGGGAACGTCGCATGGGAAACAAAATTTTTCCTACGCGCACGAAGACCTATCATGGTGATGTCCATCTACGAGAGGGGATTAGTGATCTACGTACCCTTGTAGATCGTACAGCAGAAGCGTTAGAGAACGCGGTTGATGTAGTGGAACGTCCTCACGTCCCTCGATCCGCCCCGCGAACAATCCCGCGATCAGTCCCACGATCTAGTACCGAACGGACGGCACGTCCGCGTTCAGCACACGTACAGCTCGACGATGATCTCGGCCTTCTTGATCCAGCAAGAGAGACGGAGAGGTAGAAGATTTCTCCGGCAGCGTGACGGCGCTCCGGAGGTTGGTGATGATCTCGTCTCAGCAGGGCTCCGCCCGAGCTCCGCAGAAACGCGATCTAGAGGAAAAACTATGGAGGTATGTGGTCGGGCAGCCGTGAGAAAGTCGTCTCAAATCTGCCCTAAAAGCCCCATATATATAGGAGGAGGGAGGGGGACCTTGCCTTGGGGTCCAAGGGATCCCCAAGGGGTCGGCCGAGCCAGGGGGGAGGACTCTCCCCCCCCAAACCGAGTCCTACTTGGTTTGGTGGGAGGGAGTCCTTCCCCCTTCCCACTTCTTCCCTCTTTTTTTTTTCTTTTCCTTTGATTTTTTCTCTCTTGGCGCATAGGGGATTGGTGGGCTGTCCCACCAGCCCACTAAGGGCTGGTGTGACCCCCCCCAAATGCCTATGGGCTTCCCCGGAGTGGGTTGCCCTGTTGGGGAACGTCGCATGGGAAACAAAAATTTCCTACGCGCACGAAGACCTATCATGGTGATGTCCATCTACGAGAGGGGATGAGTGATCTACGTACCCTTGTAGACCGTACAGCAGAAGCGTTAGAGAACGCGGTTGATGTAGTGGAACGTCCTCACGTCCCTCGATCCGCCCCGCGAACAATCCCGCGATCAGTCCCACGATCTAGTACCGAACGGACGGCACCTCCGCGTTCAGCACACGTACAGCTCGACGATGTTCTCGGCCTTCTTGATCCAGCAAGAGAGACGGAGAGGTAGAAGAGTTCTCCGGCAGCGTGACGGCGCTCCGGAGGTTGGTGATGACCTTGTCTCAGCAGGGCTCCGCCCGAGCTCCGCAGAAACGCGATCTAGAGGAAAAACTGTGGAGGTATGTGGTCGGGCTGCCGTGAGAAAGTCGTCTCAAATCAGCCCTAAAACCTCCGTATATATAGGTGGGAGGGAGGGGAAGAGGCAGCCTCAAAACCTAAAGGTTTGGCCGAAATTGGAGGTGGAGGAGTCCTACTCCAATCCTACTCCAAGGATTCCACCTTCCCACTTGGAAACTCTTTCCACCTTGTGTTTTTTCCTTCTCAAACCTTATGGGCCTTAGTGGGAACTTATTCCAGCCCACTAGGGGCTGGTTTATCTCTTCCCATAGCCCATGAGACCCCTTGGGGCGTGACAGCCCTCCCGATGGTCCCTGGCACCCCTCCCGGCACTCCCGGTACACTACCGATGAGCCCGAAACTTTTCCGGTAATGCACGAAAACCTTCCGGTAACCAAATGAGGTCATCCTATATATCAATCTTCGTTTCCGGACCATTCCGGAAACCCTCGTGACGTCCGTGATCTCATCCGGGATTCCGAACAACATTCGGTAACCAACCATATAACTCAAATACGCATAAAACAACGTCGAACCTTAAGTGTGCAGACCCTGCGGGTTCGAGAACTATGTAGACATGACCCGAGAGACTCCTCGGTCAATATCCAATAGCGGGACCTGGATGCCCATAATGGATCCTACATATTCTACGAAGATCTTATCGTTTGAACCTCAGTGCCAAGGATTCATATAATCCTGTATGTCATTCCCTTTGTCCTTCGGTATGTTACTTGCCCGAGATTCGATCGTCAGTATCCGCATACCTATTTCAATCTCGTTTACCGGCAAGTCTCTTTACTCGTTCCGTAATACAAGATCCCGCAACTTACACTAAGTTACATTGCTTTCAAGGCTTGTGTGTGATGTTGTATTACCGAGTGGGCCCCGAGATACCTCTCCGTCACACGGAGTGACAAATCCCAGTCTTGATCCATACTAACTCAACTAACACCTTCGGAGATACCTGTAGAGCATCTTTATAGTCATCCAGTTACGTTGCGACGTTTGATACACACAAAGTATTCCTCCGGTGTCAGTGAGTTATATGATCTCATGGTCATAGGAATAAATACTTGACACGCAGAAAACAGTAGCAACAAAATGACACGATCAACATGCTACGTCTATTAGTTTGGGTCTAATCCATCACATGATTCTCCTAATGATGTGATCCCGTTATCAAGTGACAGCACTTGCCTATGGCCAGGAAACCTTGACCATCTTTGATCAACGAGCTAGTCAACTAGAGGCTTACTAGGGACAGTGTTTTGTCTATGTATCCACACAAGTATTGTGTTTCCAATCAATACAATTATAGCATGGATAATAAACGATTATCATGAACTAAGAAATATAATAATAACTAATTTATTATTGCCTCTAGGGCATATTTCCAACAGTCTCCCACTTGCACTAGAGTCAATAATCTAGTTCACATCACCATGTGATTCCAACGAATCCAACACCCATATAGTTATGGGGTCTGATCACGTCTTGCTCGTGAGAGAGGTTTTAGTCAACGGTTCTGAAACTTTCAGATGTGTGCGTTCTTTAAAAATCTTTATGTCATCTTATAGATGCTGCTACTACGTGCTATTCGGAAATGCTCCAAATATCTACTCTACTATATGAATCCGTTTCACTACTCATAGTTATTCGGATTAGTGTCAAAGCTTGCATCAACGTAACCTCTTTACGACGAACTCTTTAACCACCTCCATAATCGAGAAAAATTCCTTAGTCCATTAGTTACTAAGGATAAATTTTGACCGCTGCTAGTGATTCAATCATGGATCACTCTCTGTACCCTCAACAGACTTTGAGTCAAGGCACACATCAGGTGCGGTACACAGCATGGCATACTTTAGATTCTATGGCTAAGGCATAGAAGACGACCTTCGTCTATTCTCTTTATTCTGCCGTGGTCGGGTTTTGAGTCTTACTCAAATTCACACCTCACAACGCAACCAAGAACTCCTTCTTTGCTGATCTATTTTGAACTCTTTCAAAAACTTGTCAAGGCATGCATCTTGTTGAAACTTCTATTAAGCGTTTTCGATCTATCTCCATAGATCTTTGATGCTCAACGTTCAAGTAGCTTAATCCAGGTACTCCTTTGAAAACTTCTTTCAAACAACCTTGTATGCTTTACAGAAATTCTACATTACTTCTGATCCACAATATGTCAACCACATATACCTATCAGAAATTCTATAGTGCTCCCACTCACTTCTTTGGAAATACAAGTTTCTCATAAACCTTGTACACACCCAAAAACTTTGATCATCTCATCAAAGTGTATATTCCAACTCCGAGATGCTTGCACCAGTCCATTGAAGGATCACTGGAGCTTGCATACTTGCTAGTATCTTTAGGATCGACAAAACCTTCTGGTTGTATCACATACAATGTTTGCTCAAGGAAACCGTCGAGAAAACAATGTTTTGACATCCTACGTGCAATATTTCATAAATAATGCATCAACAACTAACATAATTCTAACAGACGTTTAGCATCGCTACGAGTGAGAAAGTCTCATCATAGTCAACTGTTTGATCTTATCGAAAACATGTTTGCGACAAGTCGAGCTTTTCTTAATAGTGACTTATCACCATCATCGTCTGTCTTCTTTTAAAGATCCATTTTTACTCAATAGTCCTATGACCATCAAGTAGTTCTACCAAAGTCTACACTTTGTTTTCACACATGGATCCTCTCTCGGATTTCATGGCTTCCAGCCATTTGTCGGAATCTGGGCCCACCATCGCTTTCTCCATAACTCGTAGGTTCACTGTTGCTCAACAACATGACCTCCAAGACAGGGTTACCGTACTACTCTGCAGCAGTACGCGACCTTGTGGACCTACGAGGTTTGTAGTAACTTGATTCGAAGCTCAATGATCATCATCATCAGCTTCCACTTCAATTGGTGTAGGCGCCACATGAACAACTTCCTCCGCCCTGCTACACACTGGTTGAAGTGATGGTTCAATAAGCTCATCAAGTTCTACTACCCTCCCACTCAATTCTTTCGAGAGAAACCTTTCCTCGAGAAAGGATCCGTTTCTAGAAACAAACACTTTGCTTTCGGATCTGAGATAGGAGATGTACCCAACTGTTTTGGATACCCTATGAAGAAGCATTTATCCGCTTTGGGTTCGAGCTTATCAGACTGAAACTTTTTCACACAAGTGTCGAAACCCCAAACTTTCAAGAAACGACAGTTTAGATTTCTCTAAACCTCAGTCTATACTGTGTCATCTCAACGGAAATATGCGGTGCCCTATTTAAAGTGAGTGCGGTTGTCTCTAATGCATAACCCATAAACGATAGTGGTAATTCGATAAGAGACATCATAGTATGCACCATACCAAATAGTGCGTGGCTATGACGTTCAGACACATCATCACACTATGATGTTCCAGGTGGCATGAACTGCGAAACAATTTCCACATTGTCTTAACTGCGTACCAAAACTCGTAACTCAGATATTCATTTCTATGATCATATCGTAGACAGTTTATCCTCTTGTTACGACGAACTTCACTCTGAAACGGATTTGAACTTTTCAACATTTCAGACTTGTGATTCATTAAGTAAATACTCCCGTATCTACTCAAATCATCAGTGAAGTAAGAACATAATGATATCCACTGCGTGCCTCAGTACCCATTGGACTGCATACATCAAAATGTATCACTTCCAACAAGTTACTATCTTAATTTCATCTCAATGAAAACAAGGCCTTGCTCATGTGGTATGGTTTGCATGTCACTAGTGATTCGAAATCAGGTGAGTACAAAGATCCATCAGCATGGAGCCTCTTCATGCAATTTATACTAACATGACTCAAGCGGCAGTGCCACATGTAAGTGGTACTATCATCATTAACTCGTATCTTTTTGGCACCAATATTATGAACATGTGTAACACTATGATCGAGATTCAATAAACCATTGAAGGTGATTATTCAAGAAAATAGAGTAACCATTATTCTCCTTAAATGAATAATCGTATTGCAATAAACACGATCCAATCATGTTCATGCTTAACGCAAGCACCAAATAACAATTATTTAGGTTTAACACCAATCCCGATGGTAGAGGGAGCGTGCGACGTTTGATCATATCAACCTTGGAAACACTTCCAACACGTATCGTCACCTCGCCTTTAGCTAGTCTCCGTTTATGCCGTAGCTTTCATTTCGTGTTACTAATCACTTAGCAACCGAACCGGTATCCAATACCCTCATGCTGCTAGGAGTACTAGTAAAGTACACATCAACATCATGTATATCAAATACACTTCTTTCGACTTTTGCCAGCCTTCTTATCTACCAAGTATCTTGAGTTGCTCTGCCTCAGTGATTGTTCCCCTCATTACAGAAGCACTTAGTCTCGGGTTTGGGTTTAATCTTGGGTCTCTTCATTAGTGCAGCAACTGTTTTGCCGTTTCACGAAGTATCCCTTCTAGCCCTTGCCTTTCTTGAAACTTAGTGGTTTTACAAACCATCAACTATTGATGCTCCTTCTTGATTTCTACTTTCGCAGTGTCAAACATCGCGAATCGCTCAAGGATCATTGTATGTATCCTTGATATGTTATAGTTCATCACGAAGCTCTCACAGCTTGGTGGCAGTGACTTTGGAGAACTATCACTATCTCATCTGGAAGATTAACTCCCACTTGATTCAAGCGATTGTCGTACTCAGACAATCTGAGCACACGCTCAACGATTGAGCCTTTCTCCTTTACTTTGTGGACAAAGAATCTTGTCGGAGGTCTCGTACCTCTTAACAAGGGCACAAGCATGAAATCACAATTTCATCTCTTTAGAACATCACTTATGTTCCGTGACGTTTTACAACGTTTTCGGCGCTTTGCTTCTAAGCCATTAAGTATTTTGCACTGAATTATCGTGTAGTCATCAGAAACGTGTATGTCGGATGTTCATAGCATCCACAGACGACGCTCGAGGTGCAGCACACCGAGTGGTGCATTAAGGACATAATCCTTCTGCGCAGCAACGAGGACAATCCTCGGTTTTACAAACCCAGTCTGCAAAGTTTTGCTACTATCAATTTTCAACTAAATTTTCTCTAGGAACATGTAAAAACAGTAGAGCTATAGTGCAGGCTACATCGTAATTCGCAAAGACCATTAGACTATGTTCATGACAATTAGTTCAATTAATCATATTACTTAAGAACTCCCACTCAAAAAGTACATCTCTCTAGTCATTTGAGTGGTACATGATCCAAATCCACTATCTCAATTCCGATCATCACGTGAGTCGAGAATAGTTTCAGTGGTAAGCATCTCTATGCTAATCATATCAACTATACGATTCATGCTCGACCTTTCGGTCTCATGTGTTCCGAGGCCATGTCTGCACATGCTAGGCTCGTCAAGCTTAACCCGAGTGTTCCGCGTGCGCAACTGTTTTGCACCCGTTGTATGTGAACGTTGAGTCTATCACACCCGATCATCACGTGGTGTCTCGAAACGACGAACTGTAGCAACGGTGCACAGTCGGGGAGAACACAATTTCGTCTTGAAATTTTAGTGAGAGATCACCTCATAATGCTACCGTCGTTCTAAGCAAAATAAGGTGCATAAAAGGATTAACATCACATGCAATTCATAAGTGACATGATATGGCCATCATCACGTGCTTCTTGATCTCCATCACCAAAGCACCGGCACGATCTTCTTGTCACCGGCGTCACACCGTGATCTCCATCATCATGATCTCCATCAACGTGTCGCCATCGGGGTTGTCGTGCTACTCATGCTATTACTACTAAAGCTACATCCTAGCAAAATAGTAAACGCATCTGCAAGCACAAACGTTAGTTATAAAGACAACCCTATGGCTCCTGCCGGTTGCCGTACCATCGACGTGCAAGTCGATATTTCTATTACAACATGATCATCTCATACATCCAATATATCACATCACATCGTTGGCCATATCACATCACAATCATACCCTGCAAAAACAAGTTAGACGTCCTCTAATTTTGTTGTTTGCATGTTTTACGTGGTGACCATGGGTATCTAGTAGGATCGCATCTTACTTACGCAAACACCACAACGGAGATATATGAGTTGCTATTTAACCTCATCCAAGGACCTCCTCGGTCAAATCCGATTCAACTAAAGTTGGAGAAACCGACACTTGCCAGTCATCTTTGAGCAAAGGGGGTTACTCGTAACGATGAAACCAGTCTCTCGTAAGCGTACGAGTAATGTCGGTCCAAGCCGCTTCAATCCAACAATACCGCGGAATCAAGAAAAGACTAAGGAGGGCAGCAAAACGCACATCACCGCCCACAAAAACTTTTGTGTTCTACTCGAGAAGACATCTACGCATGAACCTAGCTCATGATGCCACTGTTGGGGAACGTCGCATGGGAAACAAAAATTTCCTACGCGCACGAAGACCTATCATGGTGATGTCCATCTACGAGAGGGGATGAGTGATCTACGTACCCTTGTAGACCGTACAGCAGAAGCGTTAGAGAACGCGGTTGATGTAGTGGAACGTCCTCACGTCCCTCGATCCGCCCCGCGAACAATCCCGCGATCAGTCCCACGATCTAGTACCGAACGGACGGCACCTCCGCGTTCAGCACACGTACAGCTCGACGATGATCTCGGCCTTCTTGATCCAGCAAGAGAGACGGAGAGGTAGAATAGTTCTCCGGCAGCGTGACGGCGCTCCGGAGGTTGGTGATGACCTTGTCTCAGCAGGGCTCCGCCCGAGCTCCGCAGAAACGCGATCTAGAGGAAAAACTGTGGAGGTATGTGGTCGGGCTGCCGTGAGAAAGTCGTCTCAAATCAGCCCTAAAACCTCCGTATATATAGGTGGGAGGGAGGGGAGGAGGCAGCCTCAAAACCTAAAGGTTTGGCCGAAATTGGAGGTGGAGGAGTCCTACTCCAATCCTACTTGGAGTAGGATTCCACCTTCCCACTTGGAAACTCTTTCCACCTTGTGTTTTTTCCTTCTCAAACCTTATGGGCCTTAGTGGGAACTTATTCCAGCCCACTAGGGGCTGGTTTATCTCTTCCCATAGCCCATGAGACCCCTTGGGGCATGACAGCCCTCCCGATGGTCCCTGGCACCCCTCCCGGCACTCCCGGTACACTACCGATGAGCCCGAAACTTTTCCGGTAATGCACGAAAACCTTCCGGTAACCAAATGAGGTCATCCTATATATCAATCTTTGTTTCCGGACCATTCCGGAAACCCTCGTGACGTCCGTGATCTCATCCAGGACTCCGAACAACATTCGGTAACCAACCATATAACTCAAATACGCATAAAACAACGTCGAACCTTAAGTGTGCAGACCCTGCGGGTTCGAGAACTATGTAGACATGACCCGAGAGACTCCTCGGTCAATATCCAATAGCGGGACCTGGATGCCCATATTGGATCCTACATATTCTACGAAGATCTTATCGTTTGAACCTCAGTGCCAAGGATTCATATAATCCCGTATGTCATTCCCTTTGTCCTTCGGTATGTTACTTGCCCGAGATTCGATCGTCAGTATCCGCATACCTATTTCAATCTCGTTTACCGGCAAGTCTCTTTACTCGTTCCGTAATACAAGATCCCGCAACTTACACTAAGTTACATTGCTTGCAAGGCTTGTGTGTGATGTTGTATTACCGAGTGGGCCCCGAGATACCTCTCCGTCACACGGAGTGACAAATCCCAGTCTTGATCCATACTAACTCAACTAACACCTTCGGAGATACCTGTAGAGCATCTTTATAGTCACCCACTTACGTTGCGACGTTTGATACACACAAAGTATTCCTCCGGTGTCAGTGAGTTATATGATCTCATGGTCATAGGAATAAATACTTGACACGCAGAAAACAGTAGCAACAAAATGACACGATCAACATGCTACGTCTATTAGTTTGGGTCTAATCCATCACATGATTCTCCTAATGATGTGATCCCGTTATCAAGTGACAGCACTTGCCTATGGCCAGGAAACCTTGACCATCTTTGATCAACGAGCTAGTCAACTAGAGGCTTACTAGGGACAGTGTTTTGTCTATGTATCCACACAAGTATTCTGTTTCCAATCAATACAATTATAGCATGGATAATAAACGATTATCATGAACTAAGAAATATAATAATAACTAATTTATTATTGCCTCTAGGGCATATTTCCAACATGCCCCCCTCCGGTGAACTCCCGGAACCCATTCGTCATTCCCGGTACATTCCCGGTAACTCCGAAAACCTTCCGGTAATCAAATGAGGTCATCCTATATATCAATCTTCGTTTCCGGACCATTCCGGAAACCCTCGTGACGTCCGTGATCTCATCCGAGACTCCGAACAACATTCGGTAACCAACCATATAACTCAAATACACATAAAACAACGTCGAACCTTAAGTGTGCAGACCCTGCGGGTTCGAGAACTATGTAGACATGACCCGAGAGACTCCTCGGTCAATACCCAATAGCGGGACCTGGATGCCCATATTGGATCCTACATATTCTACGAAGATCTTATCGTTTGAACCTCAGTGCCAAGGATTCGTATAATCCCGTATGTCATTCCCTTTGTCCTTCGGTATGTTACTTGCCCGAGATTCGATCGTCAGTATCCGCATACCTATTTCAATCTCATTTACCGGCAAGTCTCTTTACTCGTTCCGTAATACAAGATCCCGCAACTTACACTAAGTTACATTGCTTGCAAGGCTTGTGTGTGATGTTGTATTACCGAGTGGGCCCCGAGATACCTCTCCGTCACACGGAGTGACAAATCCCAGTCTTGATCCATACTAACTCAACTAACACCTTCGGAGATACCTGTAGAGCATCTTTATAGTCACCCAGTTACGTTGCGACGTTTGATACACACAAAGCATTCCTCCGGTGTCAGTGAGTTATATGATCTCATGGTCATAGGAATAAATACTTGACACGCAGAAAACAGTAGCAACAAAATGACACGATCAACATGCTACGTCTATTAGTTTGGGTCTAGTCCATCACATGATTCTCCTAATGACGTGATCCAGTTATCAAGTGACAACACTTGCCTATGGCCAGGAAACCTTGACCATCTTTGATCAACGAGCTAGTCAACTAGAGGCTTACTAGGGACAGTGTTTTGTCTATGTATCCACACAAGTATTGTGTTTCCAATCAATACAATTATAGCATGGATAATAAACTATTATCATGAACTAAGAAATATAATAATAACTAATTTATTATTGCCTCTAGGGCATATTTCCAACAATATTATGGTTAGATAGAGGAGATATGTGAACTTGACTATGGGAAATATTTGAAGGTCCCTTTGTTTGGGCGCAAATGGGTCAATCTAAAAGGAGGCGGGGTAAAGGAAGAGCCGTGGTTCAGAATGCAAATAGTGAATCTCAACAATCTTGGGTATATAGACGAACCATTCGTCCTAGCCAATGATGTGGCACAAGTTTTCTATGTGAAGCACATGTCTACCAAACCGAGAAAAAGAAAAGATAAGGAAGTGAATGCATCATTCGATGATCCAAAGCGCCACATAGTTTTTTTAGGAAAAAGAAACATCATGGGAGTGGAGGACAAGATACACATGTCATAAGATTATGAAAAGTTTTATGAAATTCCTCCCTTCAAAGTGAAGGTTGACCCGAGCATCGTGTTAAACGGTGAAGATTATCTATGGTTACGGCGCAATAAGCAATAAGATTATCCAAGCTTTGATCCTACAATATCACTGATGTTACATGTAAAAAAATGAAATCCCTTTGTAATCGGCCTCTCAACGTTTTAGCACAAGAAGGCGAGTATGCATTGCGGAAAATTGTAGTCCACTGTGGTCGTAAGATGATAATATTCAAGTAATGACCTTATAGAAACATCCGTTCACGCACAACCTCTGACGGGAATTTCTCTTGAAGAACAGAATAATAACATAGTTCGCAATCTAGTTTTGCTTAATAAAACTTTATGTATGCAAAAGATGGACTAATTAATGACGCAATAGTAAAAAATAAACTTACCATGCTATCTACATGGAAGTAAAAAAATAACTCGTGCACTAGTGGCATGTAACCAGAATAACTTTCCCCAATATCTTCATAATTGATCATAAAATGATCAACATTATCAATAAATGAGGTCACATGAATTTGCTCCAACCAAGTTACATCGGAGCCATGACTGTAGTAGGTCCGTTCTACTATCTATTGAGTTTCTGTTGAAGAAGAGAAATAAGATCACAATTAAAAATAAACTAGTTAAGTAGGGATGAGCACCAACTATTTTTTTAATAAACAATATAATTTACTTAACAAATATGGTTGACAAAACTCAAATGAAGGTAAAACAGGAAGCATACCCCACATCCACCCAAATGTCGATATTACCTTCGATGTCATCTTCAGGACAAATATCGAACGTTATTTCCATATCCTCCTGAAATCCATATGACTTGCCTAGAGATTCCCAATTTGAGCAACCAAAATATGAGTGGTTAATTGCATTGTATAGTTTAAACTGAAATGTGAAACCATGTTTTGTCCTCACGTGAGCTATCCTCGTCTCCATATTCTCACTATCTTGAAGACCGAGCTTCTTCAAGAGATACCGTCTTGCATGGGAGGGGATGCACTAGTCAAATTGTAAAAAGAACTACACATTGAAGCAAAGAAACACAAGTTGTGATTAATTACAAGAAAATACTTGTCATCGTTGTGTACCGTAAAAACATCGAAGGTCTCGTCCAACTTGACGGTGAAGATCCTACCGTTTCACATGTGAGGCCCATTTCCCAAACCCCGATCCTCGCTGCAGTAATAACACTCAGGGGTGCTATTGTCGTCAGACATTTCCTGTGTTCATGATTCAAAGATTAAAAATTCACGGCAATTATACCAGAAAGTATTCAGCATGGCTTGAGTTTCACTCTGTCGAGGTTTCCTTAAAACACTCTCATCGCTCATGGTGTATTTGGTGCATGCGCTCTCACACTAATATGGTCGTGTATATTGGTGGACACTACCTCACACTAGTATTTTGACTATCGATGATGGTCGCTCCTTCCTTCGTCCCCGCATGCATTACCAAAACTCTAGCACATGAGAAAGAAGGAGGAAGCGACCCCCACAACAACAGTCGGGATTCTTCCTCTGATATTTCGACCGTTACGGTCGCTTCCTCTTCTTCTCTAGTTCATTATACCAAGGTGTATATGATGAGAAGAAGAAGAGGGAAACGACCGCCACGACAACAGTCGGGATTCTTCCTCCAATATTTTGACCGTTGGTGTTGGTCACTTCCTCTCCCTCTCTCGCGCATTACACCAAGGTATATATCGTGAGAAGAGGAAAAGGAAACGACCCCGATGACAATAGTCGGGGTTCCTCCATCAAGAACAAACATGAAAGTCACACAAGGAGCTCTGACATACTAAAAGTATTCTAATAAGTATAAGTCAATTAACATTGCATTTATGGAGTAATGGCATAAAAATGACCTATATTTTGCGAGAATGTCATCTAATTCTTGTTCTACCAGATCAGAGACACTCGATATTTCCTACTTTTCTAGCACAACTCATGCCAAAACTTCGGCATGACCATTCCTAAAAAAAGGATATATCGAGCGCCTGAAATTTGCGGTAACGAAAATGAATCAACAATCTCGCAAAACATTGGCCAATCGAAGGTGTTCCCCGCAATAACATACGCACTTGTTCAAATACACCTGATTTTTTTACTAAAAATTTCTAGACCTAGTTTTTTCCTACTAAAAATTTCTAGACATAATATTTTTACTACGAAATTCTACAAGAAAAGAGAAAGGTTATAGACATAATATTTTTACTACTAATTTCTACAAGAATAGAGAGAGGAGGGAGGGAGGGAAGTGGAGAGAGGAGGGAGGAGGGTCGGCGACCGGAGAAGGAGAAGGGGCTGCGCCCAAACGAGGGAGAAGGTAGAGGATGGATGGTAGAGGAAAGGGAGGGATACGGAAGGAGGGCGAGGATGGAGGCGAGAGGAGGGCGAGGGCGGGGAGGAGACTTACGGCAATGGAGGAGATAGCGGTGTGGCAACAGCAGCGACGACGCGGTTCATGTGTGTGAGAGAGAGTGTGTGAAGGGGAGAGTGACCAACACTGGCGTGGGGAAGAGTATATCGGTAGATTAACAGTAGCGTGAGGAGGCGAAGAGCGCTACTGCTATAGAGTTTAGCAGTAGCGCGCTTCCACGATGCGTGCTGCTACTCTGCATAGTCGGGTGGGTAAGAATACCAGGAGCGCTCTTTTCAGCCCTGCGCTACCGCTAAATCTGGCAGAGTAGCGTGTTTTACTTACACGCGCTACTGCAAAGTAGCAGTAACACGTTTCCTGAAGACACGCTATTATTAAACTTTCACCTATAGGCTTTTCCCTAGTAGTATGGATGGGTGAGGCTTTCACTTAGTATGCCAAATTGTTGCGGGTTCCCCTCCAAAAAAACATGATGGGCCAGATGGACAAGAAACACTTGTCATAACTTCTTCATTTCAGAAAACAACTCTTTACAGAACACTGTATCACACAGATAATCCTAGTGACATAAAAAAGTCATACCGAACAATTATATACATGCATATTAGAAGAAGACCGAGGTGATCGACAAAAATAACTCTTGTTAGTAAAAGTGCTTAATTTGTGTGATCTAGTTAGCATAATACTTGTGCTTTGATAGAGGGATAATGGAACGGAGGGAGAATTTTCCTCCTATTATTCTGAATAATGGTCAACAACCCGTGTATTCGCACAGGCAGTTACGTAGATGCTAATACTATTTAATTACTATTTATTTTTATTGTCTTAAATGAGCAATGGAATTTCATAGGAGTAGCTAATCGCTACAGGAAGAATACAACGGATGCAACTAGAAACTTGAATGTAATGCAACCAAACAACTTCCAGGACCCAAAATAAAATAAAAAATTCATTCTTAACAAACGATATAAACATGCAAGTACTCCATGTTAACTGAATCCTTCATTCACTCATGATGGACGAATAGATAGTAGACGTGATGAATACCACAAAATGGATGATGAAGCCTACCTTCACCTAATAACATAACAGAGTGGCAAATAATAGGATAATTTGAATTAGATGTTTTATTTTATTTCT
The DNA here is from genome assembly GCF_904849725.1 of Hordeum vulgare subsp. vulgare. NCBI lineage: Eukaryota > Viridiplantae > Streptophyta > Magnoliopsida > Poales > Poaceae > Hordeum > Hordeum vulgare. Next base: position 583,093,376 of record NC_058520.1, on the reverse strand, counting down.
ATCAACAGAGGCACATATAAAGGGTAAAGACAGACTTTTCACAACGTATATGTAGAAGAACTGCCTGTACCTGGAATGAATAGGACGTATACGTAGAGATGTAACGACTTGGCGAATATAAAGGGTAAAGACAGACTTTTCACAACGTATATATAAAGGAACTGCCTGTACCTGGAATGAATACGACATATACGTAGAGATGCAACCAAACAACTTCCATGACCAAAAAAATTAAAAAATTCATTCTTAACAAACGATATACACATGCAAGTACTCCATGTTAACTGAATCCTTCATTCATTCATGGTGGACGAATACATAATAGACGTGCTGAATACCACAAAAATGGATGATGAAGCCTAATAACATAACAGACTGGCATACTTGATAATTTGAAATTGATGTTTTATTTTATTTCTATCAACATAGGCACATATAAAGGGTAAAGACAAACTTTTCACAACGTATATGTAGAAGAACTGCGTGTACCTGGAATGAATACGACGTATACATAGAGATGTAACGACTGGGCCGGCCCGCTGAACGGCAACGGCATGCAAGTTGCTGCATTTACAATGCGGGTAAAAAATGGCAAATAATAGGATATTCTGGCAAGTTTCGAATGGTAACCACAAGAGACAACAACTGTTGGTGACTCATCAAAGCACAAATTTTTTGAGAACTATCGTCAACGATACATTTACTGTAGCATAGTTCCTGGCTGCACCATACAGATAATTAAAATATTTGCAAACATCTTGTAAACCACAAACAGTTTTTTGACCAAAAAAATCTGAATACATTTAGAAATTTCTATATGTTTTTTGAAAAACCTGCACATTATTGGAAACTTCCAACATTCCTCAAAAACATGAACACAATTTGAAAACTAGATCATTCTCCAATATAATGAATATTTTTAAAATTCCTCGATTTTTTTTGAATTTGCATACAAATTGTAAAATATAAAAAAATTGTTATTTTTTATTTTCTTGAAAATGAGAACATTTTCTTGAAATTACCTGAACAAAATTTAAAATATTCAAACATGAATGTATGTTGACTTTGTGAGCAAAATTTCTAGAAATTTCCAAACATTTTTCAAATATCGCTGAACATTCTTGGAGTTTACGAACAAATTTTAAACTTGAATAATTTCTTGGTTTGTTAAGAAATTGGAAAACGAGAACATTTTTCGAAATATCTGAGCATTTATTTTATTTTTTGAGTATTTTCCCGAATATTTTTATATAATCAAACGATTTTCATATATCGAAAGAAAATTTGAAAACATGAACATTGCTTAAATTTGGAACAAATTCTGGAAAATACAATATTTTATAAAAGTTAAATACATTTTGAAAAAGGGTTAAACTTGAAGAAAAGGAAAAACAACAAGAAGAAATGAAAAAAAAGGAAAACCAAATAGTTAGAAAAGGTATTTGGGTTTCGACAAGCTTGACATTTTCTGAAGTTGAGAGGAGTGCGGCACACAAGTCCAGACGGGTTCATCCGTAAGCATGTAATTTTTCCTAAGTTGAGAGGATTGTGCAACAATGAACGGGGGTGAGAGTGGTTGACGATGACATTAGACTATGCGACGAAGGACGGGGGTGGGGCTGTGAGAGGGTTGACGATGTAACAGCGGACGACGACGTATGGACGGATGATAGCGACGTATGGACGGACTGGGCGACGTCGGACGTATGAACGGGATAGGGCTAGATCGTGGTGACGACAACGTGGAGGGTTATGAAAAAGAACCAATTGCATGTCCGGGCAGGCCAATATTTTATTAATTATAACATTCCGTTCATTTACTATGATTTTTCATGCACAAACACGGAAAAATAGTTGCCGGACTTGACGCAATGTGCGTTTGGTGTCCGATTTTGTTCAAATTTTGTGTCAGCCATTTGTATGTTCATTCTCACTTGCTGGCAAAATTTGGGTAGATTTGATAGACGTATGCATGTACATCATGTGGAACACACGGGTGTCGGTAAGGGCGGAAGGGTATTATAATGCAATCATGTTTCTTCGACTCATGAAACATACCCATTTTTTTCACATTCCCTAATGATCATCACAAGGAGGCACATAATTTTTTTAATTTCTGACATTCCATATGAAAGGACCACGATGTCGCCTAGAAGGGGGGGATGAATAGGCGTTTTAAAAAACTTCTACGGATTTGGCGTTATCCTAATAAGGAAGTGAACCGAGAGTATATTTTCCAAGCATAAATCCTAAATATACTAGGCTCAACTACGTGCAGCAACAACTTGTTCAACTAAGATGAATCACAACAAGATTACTCACAAGCACGAGTTACACAAACTTACTTGAGCAATATCACAAGATATATCAATAGTAGCAAGTATGAGCTGCTGGATATAAGGTGTAGGCCTGACTGGTTAATCTTTACAGGGAAATAGCCAACACAATATAACGAGGACAACAATATGTAGTGAATGTACGCTCATGTAATAAAAGTAAACCACAAGCAAGGAGTTAGGGTTAGGGATAATCGAAGTCACGGACATGAGGATGTATCCCGATGTTCACTTCCTTGGAGGGAAGCTAGTCACCATTAGAGAGGTGGATGTTACCACGAAGGCACACCAATGCCACGAAGGCTCACCCTATTCTCCATTTGGGACAACACCACGAAGGCGTTTCTCAACCACTAGTGGTAAGCCTTTGAGGTGGCTTCCAAACCCTCACAAACTTTCTGGGGGAAATCACAACGGTTTGATTCCTCTCCGAAGAACTCCTACCGCCTAGGAGTCTCCAACCTCCAACAGAAACAAGATCACGAGGACTGTTCAAAACTTGCTCAAATCACAAATAGCTTGGGTTGAGAGGAGGAGAGGGAGACGATCTATCTTTTGATTGGAGAAACCCTCAAAGGAACTCATAGATGCACTTGGGATCTAGCTTTTGGTGTAGGCAAATGGGCGTGAGAAAGGAAGATGTTCTTGGAATATTTTGGCTGTGTTAGGCAACTCCCAATCGAGGTGGGAGAAGACTATATATAGTGGTGGAGAAAAGTGACCGTTGGAGCCACTTATGCTATGCACTTGCCGGACGTCCGGCAGTACACGGTCGTCTAGACAGCCACGAGGGGTCGGACGTCCAACAATGGTCGATCGTCCGAAGATGCAGAAGGTATCTGATGACCAAAGTATTTGGTGGAGAGGTAATCAGTATATGATATTAGGTCAGCATCAGGTGAAAAATGAACAACACACGAACGTCCAAATAGCATCAGCCATCCGGTAAACGGTCGCCCGGAATGGTCGAAAATCCGACATTTTGGATCTGTTAGGTGGTAACGAAATTCCTACCGTACCCGGACGTCCGGTCCTCGGACGACCGGAGGGGCCGGAAGTCCGACATTCTGCATGTGTTGGCTGGCTCCGGATTTCTATACGGCATCGGCAATCTAGGGTCCGGACGTCCGAGAACCATCGAACGACCGAACATGAGCAGATCAACCAGGAAGATAGAGAGATGAATTTCTAATAGTTTTGAGCAAGTTTCTTGTGAGACTCAGTGATCCCCTCTAAATAGTGCGGGATCCCTAAAACTCAAGAATCATAAAAGAGCTACACTACATAGCTACCTATAATCCATACTTGAGTGTACATGTTTATTCGGTGATCATCACTCCGCACCACTAACTTCAAAGGAACTAATACCTTTGAGTCAGGCCTTAGACTTGAGCTTGATGTTATTGTTTCTTCTTGGCTCAAGCTGAAGGCAAGACATTGATGAAGTCTTCAAGTAGCTCCCCATACATAATGTGGAAAGCCTTGCTCTTTATTCATCTTCATTTGTCTATCATGTGAACATCCACAAGCTTCAAGCATGTAATCCTTAGAAATGCTTATCTTGAACTCGTCCTTGTAAAACATGATCATGAACCTTTGATGTCATCATCTCATGGACACTTGTAATCTTTCTCTTGATGCGAGCCCATGAGAATTACCTAACTCTTATAGACATAGACAACACATAGTATGGGTTAGTACACAACGTGCAATTGACAATTACTTACCATAGCACAGGATCCCATGTGGTACATCATTTGCGCCTGTGTGATGACCAACTTTGAGTTAACTCTTTGTTCTTCATCTTGGTCAACGTTTATCTTAGATCCATGATTAATCTTGATGTCTTGAAGGCCCTATTGATTTATAGTTAGGCTTCATTTCTTTAAGAAGTGATTGCCAATATCTCAATTCACCATGACCATATCAACTTTCTCCATGAATCTCATATTGGCTATAACTTGCTCGTCTTCATGATACAACAAATGAGCTCATCATGATCCTATTTTCAAGGCATATGTAGAATTCTTCTCTTTAAATATCATCTCAAGATCTTGATCCATCATGGCTCAAACCATAAGCAAAGGCATGAGAATATTTGAGATCCTTAATGAACTCCACATAGATCACATTAGTTCATCACATGGAATTTATCTTGATCGTATCATATTTCATCCACTCATTGAGCTCATCCTTAATGCATGCACAACAATATGTATATGACATTCATTTAGAATTCATTCGAGCTTCTTCTAGCATATTCATGGAACACTCATACTTCAAAGCATCCAGTATTCTTCATGTATTGAATATAGAACATTCCTTCAAATGTATAACTCAATGCAAACATTAGTCCATTAGGATTGTCATCAATTACCAAAACCACACATGGGAACTACATGCACTTTTAATCTCCCCCATTTTGGTAGTTGATGACAATCTCAACAAGAGGATTTATATAATGAATTTTAAAACAAGTATAATGAATTTTAACACAAGTATGCAATTTACCCAAGGATATATTGAATACTTGGGCTGGTTTTGATAGCGTCAAGTGTCACAAAGATACTTGAGTTTATCACACATCAAAATACTTGGTAGCGTCAAGTGTCACAAACATACTTGAGTTTATCACACTCGGTGTACTAACATCAAAATACTACACAATATATAGAGCACGCTCCCCCACAATATATGCATGTGTGAACAAACTACGAATTTGCTTGCATATATTGGTTGACATATTCTAGGTGAAGTTTTCTCTAGTTTCTCTATATATACTAATTCATGCAATAAACAATATTTTTATATATCTTAAATCCTCTAAGCTTCTCCCCCATTGGCAAGAAATGCCAAAATGGGAAAAATCTCGAAGACAATGAGTTCCTCCTTACTGTATGCATATTGCAAGATGTGAGTGAAATAAAATGCACATATTTAATGACAGGAAATTTGAGGAACTCGGGATCTAGAGATTGCAATAGATGAGATATGAAAATAAGTATTCGACAAACATTCAAAGATCCAAACAACATATTTTGGACAAGGTATATTGTGAACATCCAAATCGATCATTATGATAAGTGTGGGTCCAAAATACATCCAAACGCATGAGTGCATAAGATTATATGCAAGACATATAGGCACTTACTTCGCAACCTCTTACTGACACCACCAATGAATCAATAAGGACGGAACCAAGTGACCAGCAAGGATCAAGTGATATCGCAAAGATGGGAACTTACTTATGTGCATAATTTTCTAAGTGGACACTATGTATCCACAACGAAACTTGCATACATAAAAAGTCACAATTGATAAGAACATGATATGCACAAGTGAATCCATTATCCTACACATGTTATCCTATCATAAGAGCAAGGCACATGTCACAAGGACGATGGCACAAATTGTTCGCATTCGCATGACCATGAATTCCTAAGAAGATACCAATACTACAAGCAAATATAGTGTTTTTGGAATTTTCATAAAAATTGCATATGAGAGAACATTTTATGAAATGACATGCACTGAATTGCTTATTTGGCATGTCTTGGGATCAATGAACCATGAATATGATTTTATAGATCCTCATTTGATGATTCTACTCAATTGTCTAAGCATTGCAACAGAGTGTTTTCAAGAACGTGTAGGAAAACACAAAATAAAACAAGTACTATTTCATGCTATGATGCAACCTACACAAGGTTGACTCTACTTATATACATGCATGAAGTAAATACTTGTTACCGAGAAAGCATTGGTATGGAGTAGTAATGGCTGAGTCATTTACTCTAGGCTATAATTCCCTCGTGGTGACACCACCTTCTTTATGAATAAGCCAAGACGGCAATGCTTGTCCAAAGTACCTAGATCACTTTTAAGCACAATATGGTCCCCAAACTTATTGGGTCCGAAGTAGTTAGTCAAACTACAATATATAGGGCAAAAACCACTCAAATATGTGCATATAGATATGGATTTCAATTTTACGCACATCTTAGCTTTAAAGGATATGATAGTTTTAGCATATATACATTGGATAAAAAATATGATAAACAAGGCATGAGAATTCACACATAGTAAAGATGCCTACACAAGCGCACAAAAATCCAAAAAGATACAAATTGGATAAATGAACACATAATTGTTAACACTTCCAATAACCTTACCAATCATTCATGTTGTCCAAAGTAAATCAATGTCACATCCCTGAATCCCTAGTAGAGTTTAGCAAGATTGTGCTCATGTCTTATTCTTTGCATCCAAGAAAATGAAATGAAGTCAAAAGAAAGTAATGAAACAAAAGCAAATCCTAGCAACTCTATTTTCAAAACAATTCAAATTTGGTGACAAATCAATGAACCCAAAATGGCCATCATAAAAGTTCATCTTTTCTGTTAATTCTTGGAAACAAAATGTCAAGGGTGAAATATATTTTCAAAATGCTTTTAGCATTTTATTTTAAATATAAAATTCACTGAAATCAATTATATATTTTATTTCAAATAATTCAGGTTCTCATAAAATGTTGAACATTTTATATGTGTTCGGAAATATTCCAAATAACACCCCAACATTTTTATATGTGTTCGGAAATAGTCTCGAGCCAAAAATAAAACGAAACAAAGTCATAGTTGTTTTAACAGAAAACAGAAAAGGAAAAAAGAAATAAAAAAAAAGAGGTTACCTGTCGCTCAGGCCGAGCCCAGCTCCTCCCCTCTTGTCGTCTACCTCGTGCCAGTCGGCACCAGGAGGTGGCCGCCGCTCCCTCCGGCGCGGCCACGCACCTGCGTGCCTACGTGGCCGCCGCATCGCGCTAGCGTGGAGGAGATAAGCCTCCCGCAGCCTTCCCCGTGCTCATTCCCTCCCATTCGCCCCCTGCTCTCTCCCCTCTCGGCCGTCATTAGAGCCCGAGCCGAGCTCGAGCTCGCCGTCGCTCCAGCCTCTCGCTTTCTCCCCTGAGCCACGCAGAAGAACTGCCTTGACCTCCTGAAGCTCCCGAGCTAGCCACACGACGGCAAGAGCCCCTGAGTCACCGGATCGCCGTCGTCTTCCTCCTCGGGCCGCCGTTGATCGCCGTCGTCGTCCTCCCTCCTCAGGCCATCCCCGAGCATGCTTTCGACGTCCCTGCACTCCCCGTTAGCCCAGGATGCTTCTCCCCCTCTTATCCCCATCGACCCCGTGCTCTAGCGTGTGATTTCACCGGAGCCCGACGAGATCCGCCGCAGGAGCTCGTCGTCGATAGCTCTTCGGTGATCGGCTGGTCGTTCTGAGGCCACGAGCAGCTTCAGTGTAACACGTAGATGCCTTAGGAGCTAAGCCCTGCCCCTTTTAACCTTTGGATCAATGATCCCGATGATACCCGAGCTCTGGCAGTCGCCGAGCTCGTCGACGGCATCATCCCCGGCCATCTCAGCCCCTGCTCTACGCAAAAATGGATCCACGATTGACTGCCCGATCATCTGGTGCCCTCCGCTGTCCATTTGGTCACCGGAAATGCAAACCCGAGACCCTTCGCCGTTCTGGTGGTCGCCGGAGCCTCACCGCAAGTGGTTTGACCCCATCGCCGGTGGGGTTGACTCCCCTGAGTCAGTGGCAAGTGGGCCTAGCCCCCTGGCTAATTAAGTTTAGTCAAAATAAAAATATTGATTATATTAAAAGTTAAACACACACTGACATGTGGGATCAGCCCTGTTAAATACCTAATTAGTTTAAAACTTAACTAATTTCTGACCAGAGTCACTCACCAGTGGGTCCCAATGGTCAGGTTTGACTTTCAAACGGCCAGCTGACCTGCTGATGTCATGCTGATGCAATAAATTCAATTCTCGTTTTAAAAGAATTCCAGAATAAGTGCAAACTTTGGAAATTCATAGAAATTTGATTATAACTCCAAATTTGACAAATAATATATGCAAATTGATCAGAAAAATTCAATGAACACAATGGTGCTACTTTCATGCATGAAAAACAAAATTATGAAACAACATGAGGTCAAATCAATTAAATGAATTTGATACTATCCTATTTCAAATGATATTTAAATTTGGATTTCAAACCAGATGCAAACTAAGGTTTTACCAACCACACTGAATCATATCACTCTTCATTTCATGCCATGATCATGCATCATGATTTTTGCATATGATTGCCATTGATTGATTGTTATTATTTCGGTAGGCTCTGCCCCTCCGGATACGTCTGAATATCTGACTGACGGATATTACCCCTCTGCTGAGGAACAAGGCAAGCACTCTTTTTGATCATCCCGATATAATCCCATGTTCTTGCTCCAGCTCCCACTTATTGCATTAGGACAAAATATTTCAAATGCTTTACTTCAGTAGCTGAACCTATTCCTTTGCATGACATGTCATTGTCACAGTAAATAGCCAAACCATGCAACCTAGCATACCTGGTAGATGCTTGAGTTGTATGTGTTTATTCCTGCTATGCTTGCTATGCCTAGAGTTGTGTCAGGTCTGTTTCATCTGGGTGATGAACATGAATGGATGAATGTGTTCTAGTGACAAGGAATAAGTGTGGAACCTGATTTGGTAAAGGTACCGATGAAAGGCTATGTAGGAGTACATGGCGGGTTGTTTCATTGGAACCATCCTTAGGAACTGAGTTCCGTGTATGTAATCCAAAACTAGATACTACCACTCGTTGGGATACTTAATTGACCCTCTCGACTTATTAATCGCCTAGTACTCGGTCCAGGAGTTGCAAGTAGTTTCTGGTGTTTATAGTCATGCTGGAGGCCGTGGATAGTGTTGACCTTAGAGGTGGGCTATGATGCGGTAGGCAGTGGCATGGTGTACCAAGTGGCACCCGGATGGTGGGCTTGGGAACCCTGCGCACATCATTTGGGGCCGTGGAGGAAACCTTGGCCGAACTTCCGTGCGGGTTACTCTCAAATAGGCGATAAACCTGGACTAGGTATTAGCGTGGTTAACGGTCGTGGCCGAATCCCTCGTTGGGCTTCCGCTTGAAGGTTGCCGAGGTGCATGACGTGCACATGGCGATAAGTGGCGAGAGAGTGTGTGAAGAAGTACACCCTTGCAGGGTTATGATCTACTCGAATAGCCGCGTCCGCGGATATGGAATACTTGGAGACATATGTTATTCATAGATAACTTTAACGGCTACTCACAAAAGTATCAAGATAAGTGTGAGTGTCATGGATGGCATTTCCGTATGAAGACGGGAATGATTCCATGATGGTGTATTGTTGTGGAGATAGTGGACTCGTGTGCGAGAAATCAAAGTTGTTAAAACTATTTAAAAACGTAGTTTAGTATAGCCAAGAGTCAAAGTTGGCTTGCTGCATGAAACACCACAACCCCCTTTATTGATACCTGAGCATAAGTAGATAAATCTGTTCTAAAGTCTTGCTAAGTACTTTTGTACTCATGTTTGCTTAATAATTGTTGCAGAGGATACCCACGAGCCAACAGGTGGGTTCTTTCTAGACATCGATGATGACGAGTAGCTGGTGTCCCAGCTACGACCTGGCCCCTTTCAAAATGGATCTGTAGATAGTCAGGCTTTATGCCTTATCCTTTCATCTGTCTGTACTCAGACAGCTTTATGCTTCCATTGGTTTGTATGACTTTGAGTGTCGGGTCGTGTGACCCTTGCTTGTATGAACATATTATGCAAGACTCTTCCGAGTCTTCTAAATAAATGTCGTGATGTTGTATGGTTATGTTGTGATGCCATTGTTGTATCTATGCATATCTAGTATGTCATGCGCACGTGTGATGCACTGTGATATGTATGGGATTCGACACCTAGTCGTATGCCTCAGTAGCTCTCTATACAGAGAAATGCCCCTTTGTGATTCCACCGAGCCTTGGTAGTTCGCTACTGCTCCGAACACATTGGTTGACCGACATGTATCCTTCTTAGTTGTTGTGTCTGTCCCTTCAGGGAAATGTCACGCGGTGTAATGGAGTCCTTGTAGCATGCTACGACTCGTCTACACTCGCTGTTGACCGACACCTGCTTTGCTGGGTTATGTATGTCTGTCTGTGTAGAATCGAGCCACTTGAGTTTATGACTAGATATGTTGACCCGGGTTCTTTGACATTGGAATGCTAGCGACACTAATGCATACGTGAGTCAAAAGGCGCAAACGGTCTCGGCTAAGGTAAGGTAGCAGTCGTGGGGATAACCGTGCGTGAGACCGCAAAGGGTATGCAATGTGTTACAAGCTGGATTTCAATGGCTTAGGATCGGGGTCCCGACAATCAAAGTAACAAATCAACATATGATAGCACACAAAGTTCAACACATGAACCAAGCAAAACGAATGAGCATATAAGATATGCATTGCACATATTCTTACATGCATGTCTCACTGAAGTAGATATATTATAGTACAAGTAATAATATAATAACTCCCATAATACCATAAAACTAGTAATATGAACTCAAACAAAAGCATGGGAGATAGTCGGGAGACAAATGAATTTCTCGGCTAGTTATAAAATGCAAGTAGAAGCAATGTCGATATTAAGATGACCAGGAAACTCTATCATACAAGGAATACCATGTGTAATAGAACACAAAGGTATTTAGAATTATCATTCGGTGATAGAAACCAAGTAAGCACAGGGTCATTTATACTCACTCAAGCAGACATGAGAGTTTAGCGATAAGCACAATGCTTAGATACCATATTATTAGCACGCCAATTAGCTAGATCAGCATGAAGACAACCAAATGGAAAGGCATGCATCGTATATACCCTTATTTTAAGTATGATCTAAAAGCTAAACCAAGAATAAGCCTGCAGTAAAATGACATACTCACACACATCTAAGGAATTAAACCCCAAAAGAGTTATTATGCAAATAGAGACGTGTTGAGCACGACAAGCCCCAAAGATATAAATTAATCTAAATAATAGATTATAAATGGCATTCATCAAATGTTTATATTACCAAGGATTGTGATATGCACAAAGCATATCATTCCCCAAACTCTGATAATCCATGTATTTTCCACAAGAGGCAATTGAAATCCAACTAAAAATGATCAATGGATGAGAATTTGTACTTCAAATGACCTTGACATACCACAAAGTAACTGGATAATCATGATCTATAAATACTAGGTGGTGTCCAATATATACACATTTTGGGTTAGTGATGTGCGTAGAGCATAAGACTCCCCCATAATGTGATGATCCATTAATGTCTCGAAAGGGCCTAATATGGTGCAACCAAGATGCAAGTAAGGATCATGACTACACACACAACTATATGTCACGCACAACAACCTACACATGCTAGATAACACAAATCAACCATACTAGGAGGCGCAACATATCAAAACACATGCTAGGTACCAAACCTAAACATGAGAGGGGCTAGTAACTTTCAATGTAGACACTATACACACGTTACCGCTAGGAGAGGCATTGTAATGACAGATATGATGGGAATATTCTTGACTTGGCTTGAACCATAATAAATGGTGAAAATAATTCTTCTTCATGAACTAGCCAAGTCTCGAATGCCCTCCATAGGCCTATCAAGTTTGAGATTGATGGTCCCCAAGCAAGTTGGGTCCTAAGAAGTTAGTAACAATAGGCTTGGCAACCCAAATGGTCTTATCCACTTCCGAACCACTTTGAGCACCAACATACTTGGCAAACACATTGCCAAAAATATCCTTCCTAAGTGAATAATGATCATTGATAATTGAAGGCTTAGATATGTTACCAGTGGGGCATGTTGAAGCTATATGTCCCTTCTTTCGACGGATATAGCAGCATGTACTCCCTTTTCAGTTCTTCTTATTTACTCTCTCAACTTGGGAAGAACTATCATGTTTCATCATGCATAGTGGTTGTTCTAAAACATGAGGTTGAGCTCGAAATTGATCTCGAGGCCTCTTCCCATGTAGCATATCTTTATATGCCCTTATCTTCAATGGACAAGATCTAACATGATGTCCAACCTTTTTGCACTTAAAGCAAGAAATGTTGGACTTGTCGTGACTTGGTCTTGTCCCCTTTTCGTGTTCTTCAACTTCTTCTTATTGCAGTGATAACTATGTCCATCATCACATTTTTTCAAGTCTCTCTTCAAAATAGTGACTTGGGACTTGGGCTCATTAATTTATCTGACATGGTTAATTAGTTTCAGCACTAGAGACAAGAGAACTAGTAGAAGTAGAAACTTAATGGTTAGAGCAACACGACAATGCGAGCAATTCACCATGAGTGGTAATAACATAAGAAATGGATGAATTGCAAGGATTGGCACATGGAAATAAAGCATTTAAAGTAGATGTGCTAATGTTCACATGAGACTCACGGGATTTTACCTTGATGGCCATAGTTTCAAGTGCCAACTTTAGCTCATTATGAGAGATTAGAAGATACTCATGAGTGCTTGAGAGATTTTCGTGACTTTCTTCCAATTTCCCATAATTGCTGGTTAGCAAATCAAGTTGAGCACATAACTCAACATTCTCCTTCAAAGTTGATGCTTCGAATAAGGTAGAGTTAGATGCACAAGTATCATCGGCAATATGAGAGGAGTAAGTAGCAATTAGAGACTTCTCATGAGTAGATTGAAGCTCCTCATAGATCTTAGAGGTTTTGACGAGCTCTCCCTTGACATTATTGCATTCAAGGAGAAGGAGCTCAAAATCCTATTTAAGTTTACCATGAGCAATTTCAATCTCTCCTTTTGAAGATCTTAAGTCTCTACATATTTGATGAACCTTATCAAGTTCATGTTCAAGTTGTTCAGTTTTAGCTTGTTCGTACACAAATGAATCATTACATTTTTTAAAATAAGCAAGAACATCTTGAAACCTTTTGTAGGTGTTATTTTTAGCTCTATGAAGAATTTTACCAATCACATAGAGATTTTCAGTCAAGTCATCATCATCATCCTCATTACAAATATAATATTTATCACTAAGAGAAGATGATACCTCATCATTACCATTTGCCATGAGGCACATGTGAACAAAGGGAGTTGATGATGATTCTTTTGGAGAATAAGGTTCTGCATTATTCAAGAGTGCCTCATTTTTCTTGATTTCCTCTAAATGGTTAGGCATAGGGCAACTAGAGGAAACCAAAGCATTTTGATCATGGAAACATGGGAGAGCAAGCATATCATCACAAACATTTGTCAAGGAATCCTTAGGTGATATGCATGAACTATCAACACAATAATTTACACTATATGTGGTGCTAGATATTCCCATGTCCATAGAGGATACAACATTATCATCAACACAGGCAAGTTCATTAATAATGAGCTTAACACCATCATCACAAGATCTTTCTTCACTCACCATGTCATTACCTTGTGGCACACCACATGTTGGTGGAGTAGAAGATGCTGAAGTGTGCAAGTAATCGGAGATGGAAGAAATGGAGGGCTCTTCATGATAGAAAAGTGTGAAGAGCTCGTGCACCAACTCCTTCAACATAATATTCTATTCATCAAGATTAGGCTCACCGTATATATCTTCGAGTTTGATCCAAACTTCATGAGCCGACTTGCAAGTCGAGATTGACTTAAACACTTCAGGGCTTATAGTTTGATGAATGGAAAGGGAGGCCTCACAATCAAGATACATGTCATCTATAGATGGAGATGGATCATCCTTTGGAGCAGCAATCCCTACAAGACCAATTCGTAAAGCATTTGGGCCTTTGGCCCAAAGGTGATAAAGCATACAAATTCTTCACAAGTCATAATTTGTGCCATCAAAGTCAAAGGATTCATTGTGCACTAATCCAATAGTCGACATCGACACTCTCTAAGAGGTGAAGCCTAATAAGGAGAGACCTTGCTATGATACCAATTGAAAGGACCACGATGTCGCCTAGAGGGGGGGTGAATAGGCCTTTTTAAAAATTTCTACATATTTGGCTTTATCCTAATGAGGAAGTGAACGGAGAGTATACTTTTCAAGCACAAATCCTAAATATACTAGGCTCAACTACGTGCACCAACAACTTGCTCTGCCAAGATGAATGACAACAAGATTACTCACAAGAACAAGTAAGTTACACAAACTTACTTGAGCAATATCACAAGATGTGTAAGGGTATGACACAAGTTAGCAAATCACACTAAACACAAGATATATCAATAGTAGCAAGTATGAACTGTTGGATATAAGGTGTAGGCCTCACTGATTAATATTTACATTTAAATAGCCAACACAATACAATGAGGACAAAAATATGTAGTGAATGTACGCTCATGTAACCAAAGTAAACCACAAGCAAGGAGTTAGGGTTAGGGATAACCGAAGTCATGGACACGAGGATGTATCCTGATGTTCACTTCATTGGTGGGAAGCTAGTCACCGTTAGAGAGGTGGATGTTACCACGAAGGCACACCAACGCCACGCAGGCTCGCCCTATTCTCCCTTTGAGACAACACCGCGAAGGCGTTTCTCAACCACTAGTGGTAAGCCTTTGAGGTGGCTTCCAAGCCCTCACAAACTTTCTAGGGAAAATCACAACGGTTTGATTCCTCTTGGGAAAACTCCTACCGCCTAGGAGTCTCCAACCTCCAAGAGTAACAAGATCATGAGGACTGCTCAAAACTTCCTCAAATAACAAATAGCTTGGGTTGAGAGGAGGAGATGGAGACGATCTATCTTTTGATTGGAGCAAACCTCAAAGGGAGACGATCTATCTTTTGGCTATGTTAGGTAACTCCTACTTGAGGTGGGAGAACACTATATATAGTGGTGGAGAAAAGTGACCGTTGGAGCCACCTATGTTGTGCACTTGACGGTCGTTCGGTAGTTCACGATCGTCCAGACAACCAGTAGGGGCCGGACGTTCGACAGTGGTCGCTCGTCCGAACATGCAGAAGGTATCTGATTACCAAAGTATTTGGTGGAGAGGTAATCAGTATTCGGTCGTCCGGAGGACGTCGGTCGTCCGAAGACACGGGAGATATTAGGTCAGCATCAGATGAAAAATGAACAGCACACGGACGTCCGAAAGGCATCGGTCATCCAGGACACGGTCGCCCGGAATGGTCGGAAGTCTGACATTTTGGATCTGTTTGGTTGCAACGGAATTCCTAGCGTATGTGGACATCCGGTCCTCGGACAACTCGGGGAGGGGGGGCAGAAGTCTCAAATTTTGGATATGTTGGCTGGCTCCGGATTTTTGGACGGCGTCAGCCATCCGGGGTCCGGACGACCGAACAGGAGCAGATCAACCAGGAAGATAGAGAGAGGAATTTATAATACTTTTTAGCAAGTTTCTTGCGAGACCCAGTGATCCCCTCTTACTATTGAGGGATACCTAAAACTCAAGAATCATAAAAGAGCTACACTACATAGCTACCGATAATCCATACTTGAGTGTATATGTTTATTCGGTGATCATCACTCCGCACCACTAACGTCAAAGGAACTAATACCTTTGAGTCAGGCCTTAGACTTGAGCTTGATGTTATTGTTTCTTCTTGGCTCAAGCTGAAGGCAAGACATTGATAAAGTCTTCAAGTAGCTCTCCCATACATAATGTGGAAAGCCTTGCTTTGTATTCATCTTCATTTATCTATCATGTGAACATCCACAAGCTTCAAGCATATAATCCTTAGAAATGGTTATCTTGAACTTGTCCTTGTCAAACATGATCATGAACCCTTTATGTCATCATCTCATGAACACTTGTAATCTTTCTCTTGATGTGAGCCCATGAGAATTACCTAACCCTTGTAGACATAGACAACACATAGTATGGGTTAGTACACAACTGCAATTGACAATTACTTACCATACCACAGGATCCCATGTGGTACATCATTTGCGCTTGTGTGATGACCAACTTTCAGTTAACTCTTTGACCTTCATCTTGGTCAACATTTATCTTAGATCCATGATTAATCTTGATGTCTTGAAGGCCCTATTGATTTCTAGTTAGGCTTCATTCCTTTAAGAAATGATTGCGAATATCTGAATTCACCATGACCATATCAAGTTTCTCCATGAATCTCTAATTGGCTATAACTTGCTCGTCTTCATGATACAATAAATGAGCTCATCATGATACTATTTTCAAGACATATGTAGAATTCTTCTCTTTAATTATTCTCTCAAGATCTTGATCCATCATGGCTCAAACCATAAGCCAAGGCATGAGAATGTTTGAGATCCTTAATGAATCCACATAGATCACATTAGTTCATCACATGGAATTCATCTTGATCGTATCATATTTGATTCACTCATTGAGCTCATCCTTGATGCGTGCACAACAATATGTATATGACATTCATTTAGAATTCAGTCGAGCTCCTTCTTGCATATTCATGGAACAAGCATACTTCAAATCATCCAATATTCTTCATGTATTGCATATAGAACATTCCTTCAAATGTATAACTCAATGCAAACATTAGTCCATTAGGATTGTCACGAATTACCGAAACCACACATGGAAACTACATGCACTTTCACCATGCATTTTCTATGATTTTCCATGCGAAAACACGGAAAACAGTTGCCGAACGTGACGCAGCGTGCGTTTCGTGTCCGATTTCGTTCAAATTTTCCGTGGGTCATTTGTATGTTCATTCTCACTTGCTGGCAAAAGTTGGATAGATTTGCTCACATATGCATGTACATCATGTGAAACCCACGGGTGTTGGTAAAGACGGAAGGGGTGTTCTAATGCGATGATGTTATTCTCACTCGTGAAACAGACTCATTTTTTCATACGCCCTAATGATAATCACAAGGCGGCACGTTCATTTTTTTATTTTTTGATATTCCGTGCATTTTCTATAATTTTTCATGCGAAAATACGGAAAAATAGTAGCCGGACGTGACGCAATGTGCGTTTGTTGTCCGATTTTGTTCAAATTTTGCATGAGTCATTTTTATGTTCATTCTCACTTGCTCGTAAAAATTGGGTAAATTTGATGAACATATGCATGTACATCATGTGGACCCCACGGGTGCCGGTAAGGGCGGAAGGGTGTTATAATGCGATGATGTTACTCCGACTAATGAAATAAACTCAAAATTTTGTCACACGCCCTAGTGATCATCACAAGGCAACATGCCATTTTTTTTTTAATTTTCAACATTCCGTGCATTTTCTATGATTTCCATGCAAAAAATACAGGAAAACATTTGCCGGACGTGACACAACGTGCGTTTGGTGTTCGATTTCATTCAAATTTAGTGTGGCTCATTTTTATGTTTATTCTCACATTCTGGGAAAAGTTGGATAGATTTGATGAACGTATGCATGTACATCATGTGGAACCAATGAGTGTCGGTAAGGGCGGAAGTGATGTTATAATGCGATAATGTTTTTTCGACTCATGAAACTGATCCAATTTTTTTTCACATGCCCTAATATCATCACAAGGAGGCACATCAATTTTTTTAAGTTTCTGACATTCCGTGTTTCTTCTATGATTTTCCATGAAAAACACAGAAAAACTGTTGTCGGACGTGACGAAACGTGCGATTGGTGTCCGATTTTGCTTAAATTTACGTGGGTCATTTGTATGTTTATTCTCACTTGCTGCCGAAAGTTGGGTCGATTTCATAAACGTATGCATGTACATCATGTGAAACACACAAGTGTTGATAAGCACAAATTTCGATACACTTGTAAAAACGATATCAATGTTTTCTGAAGTTTAAACATTTCTTAAATTTGAAAACGTAAACATTTTAAAAATTTAAACATTATTTAAAGGAAAGAATATTTTATGGTATTTAAAAGAATATTTGAAACTTTTGAATATGTGCCTGTTAGGCCGCCCCAAGCGCTCTCAGATTTTAAAAAGTTCGTATTTTTTTCGTAAAAATTTGTACAAACTAATCTACTTAGTTTTCAACTTTTTCTCAAATCTATTTAGAAAAATCGCAAATGTTCTAAACAAATTGAAAATAAATCACAGATTTAAAAAATCCGAAATTTTCTGCAAGAAAGTTGGACTAACTGAAAAGGATTAACAAATTTATGAAAAGGATGACAGCACAAAATACGACGAAAAACCAATTTTATTACTCTTTGCGACAAAGTGTGGCTCGATAGCACTGAGACGAGCGACATAACAAACAAGATGGGCCAGCCCAATTATGAGATAAACACTTATATTCGAGTATCCGGTTTGTCCTGAATTTATTTTCGCTGGTTTTTGATTTCTTATTCGAAAAATGTTTGTGATTTAAAAATTGTTCTGGAATTTAAAAATTATTCATATTTTCCAAAACTGATATAGAAAATAAAAAATTTCGTTTAAGAAGAAAGTTAGACACAGTATCCGGTAGTTTTAAAATTTTGTACTTGTTTATAAAAATGGTTGCGTTTTTTTTAAATCTTCAAAAAATATTTGATGTTTTATATAATTGTTTGTTACATTACCTCCTATTCTTGAAAAATTGTTTGTTTTTCAAAGAACATTCATATTCAAAAAATGTTTAAAATTCAAAAAGAACTTTGAAATTTCTAAAATTCACACTTTTGTGAAATATTCTCATTTAAAACAATATTCACTTTTTCAGAAATAATGATTCACTTTTGTTTTCAGGATCTGGCACCGCTAAAAGCCTCTCTAATATGTTGTGCTGCGTAATTAATCAAATTGCTTGTTATTCCTAGTGGCTATCAACTCCCTCTTGTAGCAGGAGGTATTGTGTTCAAATCCTTGCTTAGCAATATTTTTTTGCTTTATCTTTTAATACTAGACAAACGAGTATACATGCATCCGTCTATGGCCCAGCCTATCGTGGCCTACATGGACGGTGTGTGCGATGTATTTTTTAAAATGACCATCCTATCTTTTATTATGAAGGGGAATGGATAGATCTCATTCGGTTGATGTGTTTAGGGGTTGTACCGAAGCGGAAGTGTAATAAAATTAGGAGGTGCATGCGTTCGATTCTATCCGGGTGTTTAGAACTGCAGGGTGAAAAGCACAATCTGGCTAGACAACTTGGTTTGAAGGCGGGGCAGGTGGAGGTATGGTTCCAGAACGGATGGCACGGACCAAACTCAAGCGAACATAGCTCCACTGCGAGCTTCTTCGCTGGTGGTGCGAGCGTGTCAGTGATGACACCATCATCATGATGTAGAAGTGCATGCTCTAGCCAATGCAACCAAACGACCGATCTGATGAAAGAGATTATGCAATGCATTTATACGTCAACACTCCCCTCACGTGTGGCTTCCTCAGGCCTAAACGTGGACCGAAAGTGGGCTGCAATTTAATTGCGTTAGCCGAGTCTTGAACTCAAGACCTCTCGACTCTGATACCATGTAGAAGTGCATGCTCTAACCAATGCAACCAAAAGGCCGATCTGATGGAAGAGATTAAGCAATGCATTTATACGTCAACACACGAGTCTCGGGAGCGAGCTCGCCGAGGCACGCGCGCTCCTCGTCGTCGGTCGTACCCAGGGTTTGATTCTCACATTGGCGAGTAACAATTTTGGGTGTCCGTCTTGCAACAGGTTTCGCATGGCGGCATCGTGCTGACTTGGAGTACAACAGAGGAAGATCGGAAGAACGTAACATGTGCCGCCGGCGAGCGTGGAGCTTACAGCCAGACGAACATTGTTGCCGGCAACAATCGCGGCAAAAGACACACGGATGAGTATAAATGCATTGGTCACTTATTCACTGTTCCATTTCACCAGTTGTCATGCCGCCTGAAAGCCATCTGCAACAGCACCCCACTTTCCCCTGAAAGTCAGACGGACGGCTCGAACATAGCCTGAATTTAAAATTATCACCAAACTGCCCATATGTGGGGCGGACATGTACCAACGACGTTTTTTTTTATTTTTTTGAGAAACACCTTGTAACTTTATTTATACCCATAACAATTACAGGTACATTGATTTCGACCTAAGATCCAAGAAAATTCAATGTAACTCCTACAATTAAGAATTACAATGAATCTCTTGAAAGCATCTTCTTCATTGTATCAATCTCTGCTAAAAAATACTTCAAAGACTTCGGTAAAGAGATTGTAATTAGAGTGGAGAACGATGATGTCACTCTTTCACTCGTATGAACATTATAAATAATGGTTTTCTTAACGAATATTGCTTTTGGCTCCTGAGCTCACTGGAGGCCTTTAAATTCAAACTTCAAATTCAGTAAAAATTTGTATTTTAATGTTTTAAAAAATTCTGAAAAAAATACATAGATAAATGAAGGTATAATACACAAGTGTGTAAATTTTCAGAACAAAATACGTTGAAATGAGGGCTGTGCAAAAAAGACAAATCTGAGGCTGTTTAACACATGTTACTATTCATCATTTCAGACCATTAATTTGTTTTTTTATACAGATCACGTTTTAAAGTATTTTGACCTGAAATTTTACACACATGTCGGTTACATCCTTACATACATGCATATTGTTTTCAGAATTTTTTGAACCATAAAAATTTGTATTTGAATTTTTCAAAAATAAAGGCCTCCATGGCTCCCGGGAGCCAAAACGCCATTCTCTTTTCTTAAGTGCTTTGAGTCGCCCATTCAAAAAGATGAGAATCCTTGATCGATGAACGTATTTGGACCGGGAATGCTCCCTTAGAAGGGCAGGGTGTCGAATCACTGTATCTTCACCATCGTGTTGATGAAATATTTCATCTCCACAAAGAATCAAACCAACAAAAGAAACTTCCTACATCGACATAAACTCATCAGATCCGAATAATTGGATCTACAGGGACAGAAAACTCTCTAACCTTATGGCATCGCCAAAAGGACGAGAAGAAATTTATTCCCGCAAAACTATGACGATCACTAGACGTTAACGAAGAACATAGATGTCTTGAAGATCCGAGGTCCCCCCACCTCTCAGCGTGAAGATGGCAGCCGAAGGTGTGGGGACCTAAATTTGTTAGATGGCGGCAGCGGTTGCGGTTCGAGAAACCCTCCTCCTCTTTCTCATCGTACCGACAGCGTTTGATGATAGACCCATCTTTGATCTCACACAACCTCGTCCCTATCCCTGCCTTGCATCAAATCCTAACCATTTGTCTCACTCTAGTTCACTTTCAGTCCGCTCCATTCTATACCTTTTCATCTTTTCCAGCCATCTCCGACATGGCTAGTAGCGGACCTAAGTCCGGTCAATTTTAAACCGTCGACTAGGAGTTTGTCGCATGTTCTGACAAGAAGGAGAGAGCCCTCCCGGTTGCGGTCCGCAGTTCCTTAGAGGATGCGACAGCTTTGGGGTGGGGCCACGCCGCCAAGGATCCACCAGGCGGAAGCCTTAACCGCCACTTCGTTTAGGATCCAACGGTGGCGGCGTCCGTCCAACAGAACCGTTCACCGCATGTTCTTTCTGTCACCGCATCATGCAATGTGGTTGAGTGGGTCCCGAACAAAAAGTTTTGATGCCCTAGCGCTTGGTCCTAAACATAAAAGGAAAAATCTAATTAATGGCGCACCATATTGTCTCTCCTATGCGGCGGCATGGGATACATACGCGCTCTCGATCATGCCGCCAAGAAAAGGCAGCGCAAGCATAAATAGTATAAAGAAAGTACAAAACAATACATGTTACGAGGAAGTACAAAGGAAGCTAGCATGGTTTTTGCCATGATGCGCCTAGTTCACTCTCTCTTCCCATGCATGCATGGATGACGTCAACAAATTTTTTATTAATGTTTGAAATTCAAAAAGATTTAGCTTCAAAACCATTAATTAGATTGATGTTTTATTTTTATCGTTGGCTTTGTCATGATAAGATCTTCGAAACTAGATCTCATATTGACATGTTCCGACCATTTTCTTTTGTCCATATTTGCCACTTTGTTTCACTCCCTTGTCATATTATTAACCTCTTACTTGCCTGACAAAAATAACTTAATTGCCATATTTTTTATGTCATTTCAAACAAAGCTTGCTAGTTTAACTATGCCGACTTGTCATATTTACTAACAATTATCAAAAAGATTTCTTGTGGTCGTCGGTTTTAAATATGATGAGTTGTCATATTTTTGCACGTTATCGTTATAAAAAAAGTTGTTTGTGCTTGCCCATTCGATTATGTCGAGATGTCATATTTATATGTAATTTCCAAAAAATATGATGATTAAATATCTTTTTATCAAACAAGTAAGTACTTACTAATATGACAAGTAAGTGCAACAAATATGGTAAGTACAAGCAAAAAAAAAGTTATCGGAACATGTCGATATGGAATCTAGTTTTGAAGATTTCATCGAAATAAACTCAACGCGAAAACGGATCATTGGTCGAATTAATGGTTTCAAAGATAAAACTTTTTGAATTTCGATCATTTAGAACTAATCTGATGACATCATTAAAGGCATGACAAGGAGAGAGGGGTTTGACCGTAGGATCGCAATGCTTTTTTTGAAGTCATCTGATTAATGAAGAAACACTAATTTTTTCATTAGAAGGGTGATAAGCTGGGCCGCCGCACGACAAAACGCAGGTACGGCGTCGCTGCCTAGTGTTGTCCAACATAAAAATGGCCTATCTTATCTGAAAGTGTTGCAGGCGTCTGTTTCTAAAATACACATTAATAGACGCGTGCAGGCGTGCAGCGCCAAATAAGAATCGTCAAGTTTTATAGTGATGTGGCTTGCTGCAACGTCTTCTGAATGGGCCGGTCCAAATGTACGTTTTTCGGCTTCTGTTTTTTCTGGTTAATTTTGAAACTAAGTTCATGCTTTAAAATTGTTCTTGAAATGAAGAAAATGTTATTTATTTTAAGAAAAATCTAAATTTAAAATATTTTGTCATTTTTCGCATGACGCTCCTTTCATGAAAACAGAAAAACCCCATTTCGCTGATGCTCCTTTCATGAAAACAGAAAAACCCCATTTCACGCTCTTTACGTCAAATAATTGGGCAAACGCACAGGGGCGCGACCAACTGGGCTGGCCCGTCTCCCTCTGCAGGTAGTTTCGATTTCTGCTTCATTTTTTTATCCTTTGTTCTGTTTCGTTTTTTTCTTTTTTTCTTTTTTGGTTTTTCGGCTTCTGTTTTTTTCTGATTATTTTTGAAACTAAGTTCATGCTTTAAAATTGTTCTTGAAATGCCGAAAATGTTCTTTATTTAAAAAAAATTCTAAATTGCAAATATTTTGTCGTTTTTCAAAAACATTCATAGCTTCCAAAAATATTCAGAATTTTCGAAAACTTTCTTTAAAAAAATGTTATTGTTTCCTTTTTAATTTTTTCTTCACTTTTGTTCCTTTTGATCATTTTCCTATTTTTCAGTTTGACATTTCATAGTTTTTGTTTTGAATTTCAAAAAATGTTCTCATATTCACAGTTTATATTTAAATGTCCGTCCTTCAAAAAATGTTCCTACTTACAAAATGTGTTCATTTTTTAAAAAATGTTTGTGTTTGAAAAATTATTCTCGTATTCAATAAACTGCACGATTTTGGAAAAAAAATGATCGCTTTTCATAAGTTGTTCACAATCTTAAGAAAATTGTTCTTCTTTTCACATTTTTATAAAAAATGTTCCTGTTCTACTAAAAATATTTCGATTTTTTCTAAATTTGTTCACAAATTAAAAACTTGTTCACATTTTGTTTGCCAATTCTAAAATTATTCACGATTTTGTTAAAATTGTTCTCGGTTTCAAAATTTGTTCTGAAAAAGCAAAAAATGATCGGTTTAAAAAAAACATTATTCACGATTTTTTTTGGAAACACGAACATTTCTGAAAGGTTGTGAATAATTACCGGAGTGGGAACATTAATTGAACTCATGTACACTTTTTGAAACGGAACATTTTTTGAATTTACGTACATTTTTTGAAAAGGAAAACCTTTTTTAGAAAATGAAGAACTTTTTAAAAATCCATGAACATTTTTAAATCATGAATATTTTCAGAATTGATGAACAAAATTTGAACAAGTTTTCCATTTGTGAACAATTTTTAAAAACAAAAGATTTTCATAAAACATGACTTTTTTTCATTGTAAAGGAAATCGTTAACTGGTAGCTGCTCGGTTTGGCTGGCGAGTAGGGGATTAATGGGCTAACCGGCAAGTTAACCAACCATTTAATCAATTAATCGAATGATTTTTCGATTTATCGGCTCCTCGGTGACCCTCGGAGTAGGGATTAATCGGCTCAGTTCTTGAACAGGGCTTTTTTTATACAAATGTGAAAACAATAAAACTCTGACCCACCTTATTGTTTTTTGAAATAATTTTAATAAATATTTTTCTATTTTTCTGAAATTCTAGAACATGTTTTCAAATGCCAGAATATTAACCATATTTTGGAACGTTTTTTCAAAATTTTGGAACATTTTTTCGTAAAATACAAAATATTTTCAGAAAAAAATCAGATTTCTTTTCTAAAATTCCAGTGCATTTTTTTCAAATTCTGGAACATATTTTCCAAAATCTGGAACAGTTTTTCAAATTCTGGAACATTTTGTAAAATTCCGACAGTTTTCTAAAAAATTGGCAATTTTTTTTTGAAATGCCGGAACATTTTTTCAAATTCTGAAACATTTTTTAAAATTCCAGATTTTGTTTTCTAATTTCCGTTTTTCTTTAAAATTTCGGAACATGGTTTAGAATTTTGGAACATTTTTGAAACAGAAGCAGAAAAAAGAAACAATAAAAAAAAGAAAACAAAAAAAATAAATTAAAACCGGTTCAGGGAATCTTCTGGAAAGCTCCAAAAACCGGCTGGGAAAGTCTAGAATGTTTCCAAAATAGATAAAAACCAGCTAGAAATCTTTGGAAGGTTCCTAAAACCAGAATCGTTATAACAGGTGTGCGGGCATGGCTTAGTGCCAACAGCCCTTGCATGCTTTCCGAGCTCTCGACCACGACCCTCTGCACCACTCGGTCCTGCTCACTCGGCTCGCCATCGGCGTCGATGGGCGATTCACCTACGCAATGGGCGAGCTATTTGGATCCGAGGACCGCTTCACCAGTGAGTACACACGCGGACTGGAAGCCCGCTGCCTACGACGACAACATTTTTCTTTCAAATATGCAAACACTGTTTGCTGAGTTCCGGCATTGGACTACTCGGCAAAGAAATCACAGCCATTGTATGATGTTCCGTTCGCTAACAATTGTTTGCCGAGTGCATGTATTTCAAACTCGGCAATAATTGTTTATGCCTTCGCCATGTTCGCGTGGAAAAGAACTCGGTAATGTCAGCATTGTTGAGTGGTGTCCTCTCTGCCGAGTTTGAACTCACCAAAGTCTTGGTCGTGTTGATTTTAGGCATCACCGAGTTTGCAAGTAAGTCGGCGAACTTCTCAATTCCAGTAGAGCGACAACCACTAGGCAAACGAGGAGTGCGGCGGCGCCGGTGAATTTCTCGGGTGCGAGGAGAGAGAGTGATTAGGAGCCATGTGGTCGGGGAGATGGGGCGTGTGGACATGTGTTTGTGGGTCGTGGGATCTAATTTTCCTTTTGCCTTTGCTTTTTTTTCCAAGCATGGATGGGAGGATTGGTGGGCTGGGTGGGAGCCTGAGAGGGACCAACGAAGGGTCGCACCATAAAAAAAAAGGTGTACCAATATTATTACTATTAGTCATGCACCCGTGCAGTAAATCTCATAAGGATACATAATTATTAACAAAATTTGATCAACATGTAAAACCCATGAGGTAAAGGTCAGATATCGTACAACCGAGCAGATGGTAAGTTACTCAAACAAATGATAAAACAACACTAAAGCATGTGTATTACGAGCTTTATTGTTGAATGGAGTGCAAATATTTTCCCATCTATGTTACACCACCTACTATGGGGTGGAGAAACTGTGTATTAATTCGTTACATTAGGCAAGATATACATCTTCCTGGTTACAACATAATACATATAATTTGCATCCGCATTGTATTAGAATATGTAATACATCTCGGAAAAAGTTAGAAGAAAGATATACTACACGCACCGACTGCTAAACAACATTTGAAATGATAAGCATATGTTTTTTTTCATACACAAAATGATTAGAAGAGGTACTGAGTGTTCTTTGAGATCAAAAGCAATGCTATACGTATTAAACAGGAAGTCATTGATAATTATGTTACTTTTTCAATCAGCATAAGCTTCCTGTTTAATACGCAAAAAAGCTTCATATTTAATTGTCAGGCTTGAGGACTCCTTATTTGTAGGATTATTTTTTCATCTGAAATCGTACGTGAAAGTGGTCTCTTGTTTTGGAAATAACAGTGACGTGGGCTCTTTTATTATATAATTTGTGATGTGGGCTCCTTTCTTAGCTTGGGACATGGAGTTCTTTTATAAGTCATATTCTTCTAATATATCATGACCGTTAAATGTTAAATCTAATGGTTAAATTAATTTTAATGATGTGAATTAATGTGGAGGATTGAAAGGTGCATCCAATTAGTAAATATAAGATAATATATCATGACCGTTCAATGTTAAATCTAATGGTTAAATTAATTTTAATGATGTGAATTAATATGGAGGATTGAAAGGTGCATCCAATTAGTAAATATAAGATATAAGATATAAAAAGATTCATTATTATTCTCACACAATCAATATTATGCATATGTAAGACAAGCGTTAATTAACTCCTCTCTTATTAAAATCATTTGCCCACTGGTTGACAGTTGGCGGTGGCTTCTTCTTGTTGTTGTCTCTCAAGGGCGGCTCTCACATGTCACGTTCATATGGGGGCGGCGGCGGCTTCTTCGTAGGGCCTTTGGATGGCGGCTCTGGCAACTCGGGTTCAGCCGGCGGTGGCTCTGGCACGTCAGGTTCCGACGGCGGTGCCGGGCCTTTGCCGCATGGGAATGTATACATGCACTTCTTTTTCTCCTTCTCCTTCTTAGGTGGTTTACGAAAGATGTGATTGTCATTGTCTTCGTTTAGCTCATCGCCAACAAGTGACTTTTTACTGTAGCAGAACCCACCCTTGAAGTGCTCTTTGTGACAGGTCGCGGTGCAGCGCACATTCTTGCAAGGGCCTTTGCCTTTGTACAACTTGCTAGGGGACATGCATACCCGAGCCTCCGCACCTGCGTGGCATAGAGTTAACGTGTGCACAAAAATTATATTAGCAATTGTTTCATCAATTTGATCTTAACTTGCATGGGATTGGTAAAATCTACTATATGGACTTACAAAAGGCCATGAGGAGAAAGGCCAGCGTGAAGGCAGCGAGCATCTGGGCGCCGCTGAACGCCATGGCCAAGTGCTGAAAAGAAGTCGTTCGAATGGTGGTGTGAGGAAAAGAACGAGATCGAGTGCTATTTATTGGACCCCTCTTGGCTCTGCATTCAATGCTTTAGAGTATATGAAAATCCAAATATTGGATACAAGCATTTGTGTAATGTCTTAGAGGATATGGAAATCAAAATATTGGAAACAAGCATTTGTGTAATGTCTTAGAGGATATAGAAATCCAAATGTTGGATACAAGCATTTGGGTAATGTCTTAGAGGATATGGAAATCCAAATATTGGATACAAGGATTTGTGTATTGTATCTATCATCAATAATTAATCATGTGTATCTAATTATACGCTTCTGCTATCCCAAAAAAGAAAAGTTCTGCTGCCTCTCAGCGCAACTACATTGATGGCAGTGTAAGAGCAAAACACAAATAATATTTGCCTACTCATAATTGGTTACGTGAAAATATTTTCTGTGAGAGTACTAATCGTGGAAAACAAATTCTATTAAGGCCATCTCTCATGCAAAACGCATACAAAGGTGCTTAGATAAAAGAAAAGATATGGCTATATCTCAGTCGACTCAGACTTAATGAAGTCTCAGTCAAGTGCAAAATGTGTAGGAAAGAAGAAAATAAATAATTACATGGATCTTCATGTAAGATCTAAAGAATAGAGCGTCGATTAAGAGTTCACCGAAATGAGAATAAGTAAAATAATAATTGCCGAGCACTTTGTGTTTCAACGCCCAGATCGAAAGGTCGTGGTTGGATGGATGGTAGTAGGAAACATGCCTTTAGACCGAAGCATTAGTCCCAGTTTGCTTTTGGACCGGGACTAATGCTGCCACTAGTCCCGGTTCATGAGGCTAGGATTTAGTCCCGGTTTATGAGGAACCTAAGACCAACCGGGACTAAAGAGGTGGTGGCAGGCTGGTGTCAGGCTGGGACCCTGCGAACCCCTTTAGTCCTGTTTTGTAACACCAACCGGGACTAGAGATGGATCTCTAGTCCTAGTTTGTAGCACCAACCAGGACTAAATATATCCCTACATATAGATGCTTCTTGCAGACTGAGCTCATCCTCTCCATTCTTTGTGTTTTCTTCCCCTTCTCGAGCTCATCGCTTCATTTTTGCCAAAATTTGTCAAGATTTCAGGCACCCCATCTATTCAAGTGTTCACAAAGGTTAGCAACTTTATCCTTTCATCTCGCATTGCTAGATTAGCTCGTTCAATGCTCTATAAGTATAGTGATTTGTGGGTTCTAGTTTGGGAGTAATTATGTGGGAGTTTATTTGATTTATATTTCATTTGAGCTCAAATTAACTTATTAGTTTGCGTCTCTGTAGGTGTGGTTTACTTAGTGCCTTCCCGTCCCCATCCTAACCACCGTCGATCGCCCACACCGTCTTGTCGCCGGCACCACCTAGGTGATCCTCTTGTTCTTATCCTTTTTATACAAAAAATATTATTAATTTGTATGATTTAGATAGTTTTCTTACCTATATGATTGTTTGTTGTAGATAGTGCCATGGTCTTGATATTCGTCCCCGTCGGCCCTCATCCGGTTTATTATTCAGATGTGGTATATTCTCTTTTATAAGTATTTGTTGCATTTCTCGTTTCTGACAATTATGCCCATCAAGTTGACATAGATATTTTTATCTAGGAGCTGGTATGTGAACCGGAAATTGCAACCGACCCTCTTGTCGAGAAGTTAAATTTAGTTGAAAAAGAAAACAAGTATTTGAAAGAAAAAAATGAAAAGAATTGAAGAAGAGAAGATGAAATGGAGTTGTATGTTGCCGATGCCGTCGATGATCACAAGATCAAGATGGATGTCATGCGCTTGAATATTAGAAAGATTAGAAAATATGCCATTAATAAAGAGGTTTGGTATCACTATGTTGTTGGATCAATTGTTACCTTAGTTGCGATCTTGATCACATTTGTTATTGCATTTAAATGCTTTAGCTAGACACTCTTGTATGTTGTTTATGAGAAAGTATCTATGAACTTTTATTAATTTGGTCTTTTCGGTCTTGTGCAATGAAGATGAACCGTAATGGATGTACGATGAACGACGCTCTCCCAAGTTCAATGATGGCTTGCAGAATTCTCTGTGTGCGCCTGAGGCAAACCAGCAAAATGGTTTTATGTTTTATGTCTTGTCCATGTGCTGTATGTAAGAATGATAAAACTTACTCTAAGTCAAGAGTCATTCACATCCACTTGTTTATGTCTGGTTTCATGTCCAGCTATAAATGTTGGACCAAGCACAGAGAAAGAGGGGTTCTAATGGATGAGAATGAAGAAGAGGATGATGACGGCTATCCTTTGTTCCTTGAATACGATGGTACTACAATGGGGGAAGAAGCTGAAGTAGAGGCATCATATGAGCCCCCTGATGATCTTGGTCGGGTCATTGCTGATGCAAAGAGAAACTACACAAGTGAAAAGGAGAAGTTGAAGTTGCAACCTGTGTTAGAGGATCACAAGAAATTATTGTACACAAATTGCGAAGATGGCAAGAAGAAGCTGGGTACCACACTTGAATTGCTGCAATGGAATGCAGAGAATGGTGTATGTGACAAGGATTTTGAAAACTTGCTGAAAATGTTAAAGAAGATGCTTCCAAAGGACAATGTATTGCTGGATAGTACAAAGGAAACAAAGAAGGCTATCTGCCCTCTACGATTAGAGGTGTAGAAGATAAATGAATTCCCTAATGACTGCATCCTCTATCATGGTGAGGAGTACGAGAATTTAAATGCATGCCCAGTATAGGGTGCGTTGCGCTATAAGATCGGCCGTGATGACCCTGGTGATAATGTTGATGGTCAGCACCCCAGGAAGAGGATTCCTGCCAAGGTGATGTGGTATGCTCCTATAATACCACGGTTGAAACGTTTGTTCCAAAACAAAGAGCATGCCAAGTTCATGCGATGGAAGAAATACGAGCATAAATAAGACGGGAAGTTGAGAGTACCCGTTGATGGGTCGAACTGGAGGAAAAACGAGAGAGAGTGGGCGAACTTTGCATATGACGCAAGGAACTATCGGTTTGGTTTAAGTGAAGATGTCATTAATCCTTTTGGGGAGCAGAGCAGTAATCATAGCACCAGGCCCGTGACTCTATGTATCTATAACCTTCCTCCTTGGTTGTGCATGAAGCGGAAGTTCATTATGATGCCAGTGCTTATCCAAGACCCAAGCAACCCGGCAACGACATTGATGTGTACCTATTACCTAAGGCCATTAGTTGAAGAACTTTTACAGCTGTAGTATATCAAGGGTGTACGTGTGTGGGATGAGCGTTGCTGTTTGTAACCATCAATAATTGGCCTGCTCTTAATAACCTTTCAGGATAGACAAACAATGGATACCACGCATGCACGCATTGTTTAGATGATACCTAAAGTATACATTTGGATAAATGTAAGAAGAATGTTACCAAGGACATCGTTGATTTCTTCCAATCAAGCATCTCTTAAGAAAAGAAGGCAAGCAGTTCAAAGGTGAGGCGGATCACCGGAAGAAGTCTGACCACCGTACTGATGATCATATACTTCATATGGTCAAGGATTTAAAAGTATTTTTTTGAAAGGATCCTAGCGGACAATGTGTTCCGAATGACACTGACGGACACGCATACATGTGGAAGAAGAAATCTATATTTCGAGACCTACCTTATTGGAAAGTCCTAGAGGTCCGCTCTGCAATAGACGTGATGCACGTGACGAAGAATGTTTGTGTGAACCTGCTAGGGTTCTTGGGCATGTATGGGAAGACAAAAGATACACCGGAGGCATGGGAGGTCCAGCAACGTATGCACGAAAAAGACGGCATGCATCCAAAGCAGAATGAAGGTCCTCCCAGCTACGCTCTTACCAAAGAAGAGATGGAAATCTTCTTTGAATGCCTACTCGGTATGAAGGTCCCGTCTGGCTACTCGTCGAATATAAAGGGAATAATAAATATGGCAGATAAAAAAAATTAGAACCTAAAGTCTCATGACTGCCACGTGATTATGACACAATTGATTCTGGTTGCATTGAGGGGGATTCTATCGGAAAACGTACGATCAACCATTGTGAAGTTATGTGCATTCCTCAATGTAATCTCTTAGAAGGTAATCGATCCAGAAATGCTACCAAGGTTACAGAATAATTTGGTGCAATGTCTTGTCAGTTTCGAGCTGGTGTTCCCACCATCCTTCTTCGATATCATGACACACGTCCTAATTCACCTCGTCTAAGAGATTGCCATTCTGGGCCTGTATTTCTATGCAATATATTCCTCTTTGAGAGGTTCATGGGAGTCCTAAAGAAATAGGTTCATAACCGTGCTAGGCTAGAAGGAAGCATCTCCAAGGGCCATGAAACAGACGAGGTCATTGAGTTTTGTGTTGACTTTATTCCTGATCTTAAGCCGATTGATGTTCCTGAATCGCGACATGAGGGTAGACTGGGTGGAAAATGCACGCTAGGAAAGGATTAAGTAATATGTAGGGACGAGCACTTTTGGGCGCAAGCAGACTACATAGTTCTACAAAATTCCACCTTTGTGGCTCCGTATATCGAGGAACACATGGATATTGTACGCTCTAAGAACTCGAAGCAGTCTGATCCCTGGATCAAACATACACACATGGCGTCAATTAGAGGTTGGTTACAAACACGTCTCATGCATGACGATGAAGTTGGAGATGACCCGTACTTGCTGGCCAAGTCACCATCTTCGACTATATTGACTTTCAAAGGGCACGAGATAAATGAGAATACATTTTACACGATCGTCCAAGATAAAAAAACACTAACCAAAAAGTGGTGTCCGCTTTGATGCAGCAAACACCAATAGGCCAAAGGACACATATTATGGTTAGGTAGAGGAGATATGTGAACTTGACTATGGGAAATATTTGAAGGTCCCTTTGTTTGGGTGCAAATGGGTCAATCTAAAAGGAGGCGGGGTAAAGGAAGACCCGCGGTTCAGAATGACAATAGTGGATCTCAACAATCTTGGGTATATAGACGAACCATTCGTCCTAGCCAATGATGTGGCACAAGTTTTCTATGTGAAGCACATGTCTACCAAACCGAGAAAAAGAAAAGATAAGGAAGCGAATGCATCATTCGATGATCCAAAGCGCCACATAGTTTTTTTAGGAAAAAGAGACATCATGGGAGTGGAGGACAAGATACACATGTCATAAGATTATGAGAAGTTTTATGAAATTCCTCCCTTCAAAGTGAAGGTTGACCCGAGCATCGTGTTAAACGGTGAAGATTATCCATGGTTACGGCGCAATAAACAATAAGATTATCCAAGCTTTGATCCTACAATATCACTAATGTTACATGTAAAAAAATGAAATCCCTTTGTAATCGGCCTCTCAACTTTTTAGCACAAGAAGGCGAGTATGCATTGCGGAAAATTGTAGTCCACTATGGTCGTAAGATGATAATATTCAAGTAATGACCTTATAGAAACATCCATTCACGCACAACCTCTGACGGGAATTTCTCTTGAAGAACAGAATAATAACATAGTTCGCAATCTAGTTTTGCTTAAGAAAACTTTATGTATGCAAAAGATGGACTAATTAATGACGCAATAGTAAAAAATAAACTTACCATGCTATCTACATGGAAGTAAAAAAAACTCGTGCACTAGTGGCATGTAACCAGAATAACTTTCCCCAATATCTTCATAATTGATCATAAAATGATCAACATTATCAATAAATGAGGTCACATGAATTTGCTCCAACCAAGTTACATCGAAGCCATGACTGTAGTAGGTCCGTTCTACTATCTATTGAGTTTCTGCTGAAGAAGAGAAATAAGCTCACAATTAAAAATAAACTAGTTAAGTAGGGATGAGCACCAACTATTTTTTGATAAACAATATAATTTACTTAACAAATATGGTTGACAAAACTCAAATGAAGGTAAAATAGGAAGCATACCCCACATCCACCCAAATGTCGATATTACCTTCGATGTCATCTTCAGGAAAGATGTCGAACATTATTTCCATATCCTCCTGAAATCCATATGACTTGCCTAGAGATTCCCAATTTGAGCAACCAAAATATGAGTGATTAATTGCATTGTATAGTTTAAACTGAAATGTGAAACCATGTTTTGTCCTCACGGGAGCTATCCTCGTCTCCATATTCTCACTATCTTGAATACCGAGCTTCTTCAAGAGATACCGTCTTGCATGGGAGGGGATGCACTAGTCAAATTGTAAAAAAACTACACATTGAAGCAAAGGAACACAAGTTGTGATTAATTACAAGAAAATACTTGTCATCGTTGTGTACCGTAAAAACATCGAAGGTCTCGTCCAGCTTGACGGTGAAGATCCTACCATTTCACATGTGAGGCCCATTTCCCAAACCCCGATCCTCGCTGCAGTAATAACACTCGGGGGTGCTATTGTCGTCAGACATTTCCTGTGTTCATGATTCAAAGATTAAAAATTCACGGCAATTATACCAGAAAGTATTCAGCATGGCTTGAGTTTCACTCTGCCGAGGTTTCCTTAAAACACTCTCATCGCTCATGGTGTATTTGGTGCATGCGCTCTCACACTAATATGGTCGTGTATATTGGTGGACACTACCTCACAGTAGTATTTTGACTATCGATGATGGTCGCTCCTTCCTTCGTCCCCGCATGCATTACCAAAACTCTAGCACATGAGAAAGAAGGAGGAAGCGACCCCCACGACAACAGTCGGGATTCTTCCTTTGATATTTCGACCGTTACGGTCGCTTCCTCTTCTTCTCTAGTTCATTATACCAAGGTGTATATGATGAGAAGAAGAAGAGGGAAACGACCGCCACGACAACAGTCGGGATTCTTCCTCCAATATTTTGACCGTTGGTGTTGGTCGTTTCCTCTCCCTCTCTCGCGCATTACACCAAGGTATATATCGTGAGAAGAGGAAAAGGAAACGACCCCGATGACAATAGTCGGGGTTCCTCCATCAAGAACAAACATGAAAGTCACACAAGGAGCTCTGACATACTAAAAGTATTCTAATAAGCATAAGTCAATTAACATTGCATTTATGGAGTAATGGCATAAAAATGACCTATATTTTGCGAGAATGTCATCTAATTCTTGTTCTACCAGATCAGAGACACTCGATATTTCCTACTTTTCTAGCACAAGTCATGCCAAAACTTCGGCATGACCATTCCTAAAAAAAGGATATATCGAGCGCCTGAAATTTGCGGTAACGAAAATGAATCAACAATCTCGCAAAACATTGGCCAATCGAAGGTGTTCCCCACAATAACATACGCACTTTTTCAAATAGACCTAATTTTTTTACTAAAAATTTCTAGACCTAGTTTTTTCCTACTAAAAATTTCTAGACATAATATTTTTACTACGAAATTCTACAAGAAAAGAGAAAGGTTATAGACATAATATTTTTACTACTAATTTCTACAAAACAGAGAGAGGAGGGAGGGAGGGAAGTGGAGAGAGGAGGGAGGAGGGTCGGCGACCGGAGAAGGAGAAGGGGCTGCGCCCAGACGAGGGAGAAGGTAGAGGATGGATGGTAGAGGAAAGGGAGGGATAGGGAAGTAGGGCGAGGATGGAGGCGAGAGGAGGGCGAGGGCGGGGAGGAGACTTACGGCAATGGAGGAGATAGCGGTGTGGCAACAGCAGCGACGACGCGGTTCGTGTGTGTGAGAGAGAGTGTGTGAAGAGGAGAGTGAGCAACACTGGCGTGGGGAAGAGTATATGGGTAGATTAACAGTAGCGTGAGGAGGCGAAGAGCGCTACTGCTATAGAGTTTAGCAGTAGCGCGCTTCCACGATGCGTGCTGCTAGTCTGCATAGTCGGGTGGGTAAGAATACCAGCAGCGCTCTTTTCAGCCCTGCGCTACCGCTAAATCTGGCAGAGTAGCGTGTTTTACTTACACGCGCTACTGCAAAGTAGCAGTAACACGTTTCCTGAAGACACGCTATTATTAAACTTTCACCTATAGGCTTTTCCCCAATAGTATGGATGGGTGAGGCTTTCACTTAGTATGCCAAATTGTTGCGGGTTCCCCTCCAAAAAAACATGATGGGCCAGATGGACAAGAAACACTTGTCATAACTTCTTCATTTCAGAAAACAAATCTTTATAGAACACTGCATCACACAGATAATCCTAGTGACATAAAAAAGTCGTACCGAACGATTATATACATGCATATTAGAAGAAGACCGAGGTGATCGACAAAAATAACTCTTGTTAGTAAAAGTGCTTAATTTGTGTGATCTAGTTAGCATAATACTTGTGCTTTGATAGAAGGATAATGGAACGGAGGGAGAATTTTCCTCCTATTATTCTGAATAATGGTCAACAACCCGTGTATTCGCACAGGCAATTACGTAGATGCTAATACTATTTAATTACTATTTATTTTTATTGTCTTAAATGAGCAATGGAATTTCATAGGAGTAGCTAATCGCTACAGGAAGAATACAACGGATGCAACTAGAAACTTGAATGTAATGCAACCAAACAACTTCCAGGACCAAAAAATAAATAAAAAATGCATTCTTAACAAACGATATAAACATGCAAGTACTCCATGTTAACTGAATCCTTCATTCACTCATGGTGGACGAATAGATAGTAGACGTGATGAATACCACAAAAATGGATGATGAAGCCTACCTTCACCTAATAACATAACAGAGTGGCAAATAATAGGATAATTTGAATTAGATGTTTTATTTTATTTCTATCAACAGAGGCACATATAAAGGGTAAAGACAGACTTTTCACAACGTATATGTAGAAGAACTGTCTGTACCTGGAATGAATACGACGTATACGTAGAGATGTAACGACTTGGCGAATATAAAGGGTAAAGACAGACTTTTCACAACGTATATATAAAAGAACTGCCTGTACCTGGAATGAATACGACATATACGTAGAGATGCAACCAAACAACTTCCATGACCAAAAAAATTTAAAAATTCATTCTTAACAAACGATATACACATGCAAGTACTCCATGTTAACTGAATCCTTCATTCACTCATGGTGGACGAATACATAATAGACGTGCTGAATACCACAAAAATGGATGATGAAGCATAACATAACAGACTGGCATACTTGATAATTTGAATTAGATGTTTTATTTTATTTCTATCAACATAGGCACATATAAAGGGTAAAGACAAACTTTTCACAACGTATATGTAGAAGAACTGCGTGTACCTGGAATGAATACGACGTATACATAGAGATGTAACGACTGGGCCGGCCCACTGAACGGCAACGGCATGCAAGTTGCTGCATTTACAATGCGGGTAAAAAATGGCAAATAATAGGATATTCTGGCAAGTTTCGAATGGTAACCACAAGAGACAACAACTGTTGGTGACTCATCAAAGCACAATTTTTTTGAGAACTATCGTCAACGATACATTTACTGTAGCATAGTTCCTGGCTGCACCATACAGATAATTAAAATATTTGCAAACATCTTGTAAACCACAAACAGTTTTTTGACCAAAAAATCTGAATACATTTAGAAATTTCTATATGTTTTTTGAAAAACCTGCACATTATTGGAAACTTCCAACATTCCTCAAAAACATGAACACAATTTGAAAACTAGATCATTCTCCAATATAATGAATATTTTTAAAATTCCTCGATTTTTTTGAATTTGCATACAAATTGTAAAATATAAAAAAATTGTTATTTTTTATTTTCTTGAAAATGAGAACATTTTCTTGAAATTACCTGAACAAAATTTAAAATATTCAAACATGAATGTATGTTGACTTTGTGAGCAAAATTTCTAGAAATTTCCAAACATTTTTCAAACTTCGCTGAACATTCTTGGAGTTTACGAACAAATTTTAAACTTGAGTAATTTCTTGGTTTGTTAAGAAATTGGAAAACGAGAACATTTTTCGAAATATCTGAGCATTTATCAATAGTGCAACAACGAACGGGGGTGAGAGGGGTTGACGATGACGGTAGACTATGCGACGAAGGACGGGGATGGGGGCTGTGAGAGGGTTGACGATGTAACAGCGGACGACGACGTATGGACGGATGATGGCGACGTATGGACGGACTGGGTGACGTCGGACGTATGAACGGGATAGGGCTAGATCGTGGTGACGACAGCGTGGAGGGTTATGAAAAAGAACCAATTGCATGTCTGGCCAGGCCAATATTTTATTAATTATAACATTCCGTTCATTTACTATGATTTTTCATGCAGAAACACGGAAAAATAGTTGCCGGACTTGACGCAATGTGCGTTTGGTGTCCGATTTTGTTCAAATTTTGCGTCAGCCATTTGTATGTTCATTCTCACTTGTTGGCAAAATTTGGGTAGATTTGATAAACGTATGCATGTACATCATGTGGAACACATGGGTGTCGGTAAGGACAGAATGGTATTATAATGCGATCATGTTTCTTCGACTCATGAAACAGACCCAATTTTTTTCACATTCCCTAATGATCATCACAAGGAGGCACATAATTTTTTAATTTCTGACATTCCATGTGAAAGGACCACGATGTCGCCTAGAAGGGGGTGAATAGGCGTTTTAAGAAACTTCTACGGATTTGGTGTTATCCTAATGAGGAAGTGAACCAAGAGTATATTTTTCAAGCACAAATCCTAAATATACTAGGCTCAACTACGTGCAGCAACAACTTGTTCTGCTAAGATGAATCACAACAAGATTACTCACAAGCATGAGTTACACAAACTTACTTGAGCAATATCACAATATATATCAATAGTAGCAAGTATGAGCTGCTAGATATAAGGTGTAGGCCTGACTGGTTAATCTTTACAGGGAAATAGCCAACACAATATAATGAGGACAACAATATATAGTGAATGTACGCTCATGTAACCAAAGTAAACCACAAGCAAGGAGTTAGGGTTAGGGATAACCGAAGTCACGGACATGAGGATGTATCCCGATGTTCACTTCCTTGGAGGGAAGCTAGTCACCGTTAGAGAGGTGGATGTTACCACGAAGGCACACCAATGCCACGAAGGCTCACCCTATTCTCCCTTTGGGACAACACCACGAAGGCGTTTCTCAATCACTAGTGGTAAGCCTTTGAGGTGGCTTCCAAACCCTCGCAAACTTTCTGGGGGAAATCACAACGGTTTGATTCCTCTCCAAAGAAGTCCTACCGCCTAGGAGTCTCCAACCTCCAACAGAAACAAGATCACGAGGACTGCTCAAAACTTGCTCAAATCACAAATTTCTTGGGTTGAGAGGAGGAGAGGGAGACGATCTATCTTTTGATTGGAGGAACCCTCAAAGGAACTCACAGATGCACTTGGGACCTAGCTTTTGGTGTAGGCAAATGGGAGTGAGAAATAAAGATATTCTTGGAATCTTTTGGCTGTGTTAGGCAACTCCCAATCGAGGTGGGAGAAGACTATATATAGTGGTGGAGAAAAGTGACCGTTGGAGCCACTTATGATGTGCACTTGTCGGACGTCCGACAGTACACGGTCGTCCAGACAGCCACGAGGGGTCGGACGTCCGACAATGGTCGGTCGTCCGAAGATGCACAAGGTATCTGATGACCAAAGTATTTGGTTGATAGGTAATAAGTATATGATATTAGGTCAGCATCATGTTAAAAATGAACAACACATGAACGTCCAAATAGCATCAGCCATTCGGTAAACGGTCGCCCGGAATGGTCGGAAATCTGACATTTTGGATCTCTTTGGTGGTAACGGAATTCCTACCGTACCCGGACGTCCGGTCCTCGGATGACTGGAGGGGCCGAAAGTCCAACATTTTGGATGTGTTGGCTGGCTCCGGATTTCTAGACGGCATCAGCCATCCTGGGTCCGGACGTCCAAGAACCATCGGAAGACCGAACATGAGCAGATCAACCAGGAAGATAGAGAGAGGAATTTCAAATAGTTTTGAGCAAGTTTCTTGTGAGACTTAGTGATCCCCTCTTAATAGTGCGGGATCCCTAAAACTCAAGAACCATAAAAGAGCTACACTACATAGCTGCCGATAATCCATACTTGAGTGTACATGTTTATTCGGTGATCATCACTCCGCACCACTAATGTCAAAGGAACTAATACCTTTGAGTCAGGCCTTAGACTTGATCTTGATGTTATTGTTTCTTCTTGGCTCAAGCTGAAGGCAAGACATTGATGAAGTCTTCAAGTAGCTCCCCATGCATAATGTGGAAAGCCTTGCTTTGTATTCATCTTCATTTGTCTATCATGTGAACATCCACAAGCTTCAAGCATGTAATCCTTAGAAATGCTTATCTTGAACTTGTCCTTGTCAAACATGACCATGAACCTTTGATGTCATCATCTCATGGACACTTGTAATCTTTCTCTTGATGTGAGCCCATGAGAATTACCTAACCCTTATAGACATAGACAACACATAGTATGGGTTAGTACACAACGTGCAATTGACAATTACTTACCATACCACAGGATCCCATGTGGTACATCATTTGCGCCTGTGTGATGACCAACTTTGAGTTAACTCTTTGATCTTCATCTTGGTCAAGATTTATCTTAGATCCATGATTAATCTTGATGTCTTGAAGGCCCTATTGATTTCTAGTTAGGCTTCATTGCTTTAAGAAGTGATTGCCAATATCTCAATGCACCATGACCATATCAACTTTCTCCATGAATCTCATATTGGCTATAACTTGCTCGTCTTCATGATACAACAAATGAGCTCATCATGATCCTATTTTCAAGACATATGTAGAATTCTTCTCTTTAAATATCATCTCAAGATCTTGATCCATCATGGCTCAAACCATAGTCCAAGGCATGAGAATATCTGAGATCCTTAATGAACTCCACATAGATCACATTAGTTCATCACATGGAATTCATCTTGATCGTATCATATTTCATTCACTCACCGAGCTCATCCTTGATGCATTCACAACAATATGTATATGGCATTCATTTAGAATTCATTCGAGCTCCTTATTGCATATTCATGGAACACACATACTTCAAAGCATCCAATATTCTTCATGCATTGAATATAGAACATTCCTTCAAATGTATAACTCAATGCAAACATTAGTCCATTAGGATTGTCATCAATTACCAAAACCACACATGGGAACTACATGCACTTTTAATCTCGCCCATTTTGGTAGTTGATGACAATCTCAACAAGAGGATTTATATAATGAATTTTAAAACAAGTATAATGAATTTTAACACAAGTATGCAATTTACCCAAGGATATATTGAATACTTGGGCTGGTTTTGATAGCGTCAAGTGTCACAAAGATACTTTAGTTTATCACACATCAAAATACTTGCTAGCGTCAAGTGTCACAAAGATACTTGAGTTTATCACACTCGGTGTACTAACATCAAAATACTACACAATATATAGAGCACGCTCCCCCACAATATATGCATGTGTGAACAAACTATGAATTTGCTTGCATATATTGGTTGACATAAACTAGGTGAAGTTTTCTCTAGTTTCTCTATATATACTAATTCATGCAATAAACAATATTTTTAGATATCTTAAATCCTCTAAGCTTCTCCCCCATTGGCAAGAAATGCTAAAATTGGAAAAATCTCGAAGACAATGAGTTCCTCCTTACTGTATGCATATTGCAAGATGTGAGTGAAATAAAATGCACATATTTAATGACAGGAAATTTGAGGAACTCAGATCTAGAGATTGCAATATATGGGATATGAAAATAAGTATTCGACAAACATTCAAAGACAAGACATATAGGCACTTACTTCGCAACCTCTTACATCCAAACGCATGAGTGCATAAGATTATTATGACAACATATTTTGGACAAGGTATATTGTGAATATCCAAATCGATCATTATGATAAGTGTGGGTCCAAAATACATCCAAACGCATGAGTGCATAAGATTATATGCAAGACATATAGGCATACTTCGCAACCTCTTATTGACACCACCAATGAATCAATAAGGAACTGATACGTCTCCAACGTATCTATAATTTTTGATGGTTTCATGCTATTATCTTGTCAAACTTTGGGTGTTTTGCATGCCTTTTATATATTTTTTGGGACTAACTTATTAACTCAGTGCCAAGTGACAGTTCCTGTTTTCCCATGTTTTTGACCCCTTTTAGAGGAGATTTTGAAACGAAGTCCAAACGGAAGAAAATCCCCGAAAATCAAGGTTACAGAATAATTTGGTGCAATGTCTTGTCAGTTTCGAGCTGGTGTTCCCACCATCCTTCTTCGATATCATGACACACGTCCTAATTCACCTCGTCTAAGAGATTGCCATTCTGGGCCTGTATTTCTATGCAATATATTCCTCTTTGAGAGGTTCATGGGAGTCCTAAAGAAATAGGTTCATAACCGTGCTAGGCTAGAAGGAAGCATCTCCAAGGGCCATGAAACAGACGAGGTCATTGAGTTTTGTGTTGACTTTATTCCTGATCTTAAGCCGATTGATGTTCCTGAATCGCGACATGAGGGTAGACTGGGTGGAAAATGCACGCTAGGAAAGGATTAAGTAATATGTAGGGACGAGCACTTTTGGGCGCAAGCAGACTACATAGTTCTACAAAATTCCACCTTTGTGGCTCCGTATATCGAGGAACACATGGATATTGTACGCTCTAAGAACTCGGAGCAGTCTGATCCCTGGATCAAACATACACACATGGCGTCAATTAGAGGTTGGTTGCAAACACGTCTCATGCATGACGATGAAGTTGGAGATGACCCGTACTTGCTGGCCAAGTCACCATCTTCGACTATATTGACTTTCAAAGGGCACGAGATAAATGAGAATACATTTTACACGATCGTCCAAGATAAAAAAACACTAACCAAAACAGTGGTGTCCGCTTTGATGCAGCAAACACCAATAGGCCAAAGGACACATATTATGGTTAGGTAGAGGAGATATGTGAACTTGACTATGGGAAATATTTGAAGGTCCCTTTGTTTGGGTGCAAATGGGTCAATCTAAAAGGAGGCGGGGTAAAGGAAGACCCGCGGTTCAGAATGACAATAGTGGATCTCAACAATCTTGGGTATATAGACGAACCATTCGTCCTAGCCAATGATGTGGCACAAGTTTTCTATGTGAAGCACATGTCTACCAAACCGAGAAAAAGAAAAGATAAGGAAGCGAATGCATCATTCGATGATCCAAAGCGCCACATAGTTTTTTTAGGAAAAAGAGACATCATGGGAGTGGAGGACAAGATACACATGTCATAAGATTATGAGAAGTTTTATGAAATTCCTCCCTTCAAAGTGAAGGTTGACCCGAGCATCGTGTTAAACGGTGAAGATTATCCATGGTTACGGCGCAATAAACAATAAGATTATCCAAGCTTTGATCCTACAATATCACTAATGTTACATGTAAAAAAATGAAATCCCTTTGTAATCGGCCTCTCAACTTTTTAGCACAAGAAGGCGAGTATGCATTGCGGAAAATTGTAGTCCACTATGGTCGTAAGATGATAATATTCAAGTAATGACCTTATAGAAACATCCATTCACGCACAACCTCTGACGGG
Organism: Hordeum vulgare subsp. vulgare; assembly: GCF_904849725.1. Lineage (NCBI taxonomy): Eukaryota > Viridiplantae > Streptophyta > Magnoliopsida > Poales > Poaceae > Hordeum > Hordeum vulgare. The sequence goes on along the minus strand of NC_058520.1, from coordinate 583,050,279 downwards.
AATTTCTCTTGAAGAACAGAATAATAACATAGTTCGCAATCTAGTTTTGCTTAAGAAAACTTTATGTATGCAAAAGATGGACTAATTAATGACGCAATAGTAAAAAATAAACTTACCATGCTATCTACATGGAAGTAAAAAAAACTCGTGCACTAGTGGCATGTAACCAGAATAACTTTCCCCAATATCTTCATAATTGATCATAAAATGATCAACATTATCAATAAATGAGGTCACATGAATTTGCTCCAACCAAGTTACATCGGAGCCATGACTGTAGTAGGTCCGTTCTACTATCTATTGAGTTTCTGTTGAAGAAGAGAAATAAGCTCACAATTAAAAATAAACTAGTTAAGTAGGGATGAGCACCAACTATTTTTTGATAAACAATATAATTTACTTAACAAATATGATTGACAAAACTCAAATGAAGGTAAAATAGGAAGCATACCCCACATCCACCCAAATGTCGATATTACCTTCGATGTCATCTTCAGGACAGATGTCGAACGTTATTTCCATATCCTCCTGAAATCCATATGACTTGCCTAGAGATTCCCAATTTGAGCAACCAAAATATGAGTGATTAATTGCATTTTATAGTTTAAACTGAAATGTGAAACCATGTTTTGTCCTCACGGGAGCTATCCTCGTCTCCATATTCTCACTATCTTGAATACCGAGCTTCTTCAAGAGATACTGTCTTGCATGGGAGGGGATGCACTAGTCAAATTGTAAAAAAAACTACACATTTAAGCAAAGAAACACAAGTTGTGATTAATTACAAGAAAATACTTGTCATCGTTGTGTACCGTAAAAACATCGAAGGTCTCGTCCAGCTTGACGGTGAAGATCCTACCGTTTCACATGTGAGGCCCATTTCCCAAACCCCGATCCTCGCTGCAGTAATAACACTCGGGGGTGCTATTGTCGTCAGACATTTCCTGTGTTCATGATTCAAAGATTAAAAATTCACGGCAATTATACCAGAAAGTATTCAGCATGGCTTGAGTTTCACTCTGCCGAGGTTTCCTTAAAACACTCTCATCGCTCATGGTGTATTTGGTGCATGCGCTCTCACACTAATATGGTCGTGTATATTGGTGGACACTACCTCACAGTAGTATTTTGACTATCGATGATGGTCGCTCCTTCCTTCGTCCCCGCATGCATTACCAAAACTCTAGCACATGAGAAAGAAGGAGGAAGCGACCCCCACGACAACAGTCGGGATTCTTCCTTTGATATTTCGACCGTTACGGTCGCTTCCTCTTCTTCTCTAGTTCATTATACCAAGGTGTATATGATGAGAAGAAGAAGAAGAGGGAAACGACCGCCACGACAACAGTCGGGATTCTTCCTCCAATATTTTGACCGTTGGTGTTGGTCGCTTCCTCCCCCTCTCTCGCGCATTACACCAAGGTATATATCGTGAGAAGAGGAAAAGGAAACGACCCCGATGACAATAGTCGGGGTTCCTCCATCAAGAACAAACATGAAAGTCACACAAGGAGCTCTGACATACTAAAAGTATTCTAATAAGCATAAGTCAATTAACATTGCATTTATGGAGTAATGGCATAAAAATGACCTATATTTTGCGAGAATGTCATCTAATTCTTGTTCTACCAGATTAGAGACACTCGATATTTCCTACTTTTCTAGCACAAGTCATGCCAAAACTTCGGCATGACCATTCCTAAAAAAAGGATATATCGAGCGCCTGAAATTTGCGGTAACGAAAATGAATCAACAATCTCGCAAAACATTGGCCAATCGAAGGTGTTCCCCACAATAACATACGCACTTTTTCAAATAGACCTAATTTTTTTACTAAAAATTTCTAGACCTAGTTTTTTCCTACTAAAAATTTCTAGACATAATATTTTTACTACGAAATTCTACAAGAAAAGAGAAAGGTTATAGACATAATATTTTTACTACTAATTTCTACAAAACAGAGAGAGGAGGGAGGGAGGGAAGTGGAGAGAGGAGGGAGGAGGGTCGGCGACCGGAGAAGGAGAAGGGGCTGCGCCCAGACGAGGGAGAAGGTAGAGGATGGATGGTAGAGGAAAGGGAGGGATAGGGAAGTAGGGCGAGGATGGAGGCGAGAGGAGGGCGAGGGCGGGGAGGAGACTTACGGCAATGGAGGAGATAGCGGTGTGGCAACAGCAGCGACGACGCGGTTCGTGTGTGTGAGAGAGAGTGTGTGAAGAGGAGAGTGAGCAACACTGGCGTGGGGAAGAGTATATGGGTAGATTAACAGTAGCGTGAGGAGGCGAAGAGCGCTACTGCTATAGAGTTTAGCAGTAGCGCGCTTCCACGATGCGTGCTGCTAGTCTGCATAGTCGGGTGGGTAAGAATACCAGCAGCGCTCTTTTCAGCCCTGCGCTACCGCTAAATCTGGCAGAGTAGCGTGTTTTACTTACACGCGCTACTGCAAAGTAGTAGTAACACGTTTCCTGAAGACACGCTATTATTAAACTTTCACCTATAGGCTTTTCCCCAATAGTATGGATGGGTGAGGCTTTCACTTAGTATGCCAAATTGTTGCGGGTTCCCCTCCAAAAAAACATGATGGGCCAGATGGACAAGAAACACTTGTCATAACTTCTTCATTTCAGAAAACAAATCTTTATAGAACACTGCATCACACAGATAATCCTAGTGACATAAAAAAGTCGTACCGAACGATTATATACATGCATATTAGAAGAAGACCGAGGTGATCGACAAAAATAACTCTTGTTAGTAAAAGTGCTTAATTTGTGTGATCTAGTTAGCATAATACTTGTGCTTTGATAGAAGGATAATGGAACGGAGGGAGAATTTTCCTCCTATTATTCTGAATAATGGTCAACAACCCGTGTATTCGCACAGGCAATTACGTAGATGCTAATACTATTTAATTACTATTTATTTTTATTGTCTTAAATGAGCAATGGAATTTCATAGGAGTAGCTAATCGCTACAGGAAGAATACAACGGATGCAACTAGAAACTTGAATGTAATGCAACCAAACAACTTCCAGGACCAAAAAATAAATAAAAAATGCATTCTTAACAAACGATATAAACATGCAAGTACTCCATGTTAACTGAATCCTTCATTCACTCATGGTGGACGAATAGATAGTAGACGTGATGAATACCACAAAAATGGATGATGAAGCCTACCTTCACCTAATAACATAACAGAGTGGCAAATAATAGGATAATTTGAATTAGATGTTTTATTTTATTTCTATCAACAGAGGCACATATAAAGGGTAAAGACAGACTTTTCACAACGTATATGTAGAAGAACTGTCTGTACCTGGAATGAATACGACGTATACGTAGAGATGTAACGACTTGGCGAATATAAAGGGTAAAGACAGACTTTTCACAACGTATATATAAAAGAACTGCCTGTACCTGGAATGAATACGACATATACGTAGAGATGCAACCAAACAACTTCCATGACCAAAAAAATTAAAAAATTCATTCTTAACAAACGATATACACATGCAAGTACTCCATGTTAACTGAATCCTTCATTCACTCATGGTGGACGAATACATAATAGACGTGCTGAATACCACAAAAATGAATGATGAAGCATAACATAACAGACTGGCATACTTGATAATTTGAATTAGATGTTTTATTTTATTTCTATCAACATAGGCACATATAAAGGGTAAAGACAAACTTTTCACAACGTATATGTAGAAGAACTGCGTGTACCTGGAATGAATACGACGTATACATAGAGATGTAACGACTGGGCCGGCCCACTGAACGGCAACGGCATGCAAGTTGCTGCATTTACAATGCGGGTAAAAAATGGCAAATAATAGGATATTCTGGCAAGTTTCGAATGGTAACCACAAGAGACAACAACTGTTGGTGACTCATCAAAGCACAATTTTTTTGAGAACTATCGTCAACGATACATTTACTGTAGCATAGTTCCTGGCTGCACCATACAGATAATTAAAATATTTGCAAACATCTTGTAAACCACAAACAGTTTTTTGACCAAAAAAAATCTGAATACATTTAGAAATTTCTATATGTTTTTTGAAAAACCTGCACATTATTGGAAACTTCCAACATTCCTCAAAAACATGAACACAATTTGAAAACTAGATCATTCTCCAATATAATGAATATTTTTAAAATTCCTCGATTTTTTTGAATTTGCATACAAATTGTAAAATATAAAAAAATTGTTATTTTTTATTTTCTTGAAAATGAGAACATTTTCTTGAAATTACCTGAACAAAATTTTAAATATTCAAACATGAATGTATGTTGACTTTGTGAGCAAAATTTCTAGAAATTTCCAAACATTTTTCAAACTTCGCTGAACATTCTTGGAGTTTACGAACAAATTTTAAACTTGAATAATTTCTTGGTTTGTTAAGAAATTGGAAAACGAGAACATTTTTAGAAATATCTGAGCATTTATCAATAGTGCAACAACGAACGGGAGTGAGAGGGGTTGACGATGACGGTAGACTATGCGACGAAGGACGGGGATGGGGGCTGTGAGAGGGTTGATGATGTAACAGCGGACGACGACGTATGGACGGATGATGGCGACGTATGGACGGACTGGGTGAAGTCGGACGTATGAACGGGATAGGGCTAGATCGTGGTGACGACAGCGTGGAGGGTTATGAAAAAGAACCAATTGCATGTCTGGGCAGGCCAATATTTTATTAATTATAACATTCCGTTCATTTACTATGATTTTTCATGCACAAACACGGAAAAATAGTTGCCGGACTTGACGCAATGTGCGTTTGGTGTCCGATTTTGTTCAAATTTTGCGTCAGCCATTTGTATGTTCATTCTCACTTGTTGGCAAAATTTGGGTAGATTTGATAAACGTATGCATGTACATCATGTGGAACACATGGGTGTCGGTAAGGGCAGAATGGTATTATAATGCGATCATGTTTCTTCGACTCATGAAACAGACCCAATTTTTTTCACATTCCCTAATGATCATCACAAGGAGGCACATAATTTTTTAATTTCTGACATTCCATGTGAAAGGACCACGATGTCGCCTAGAAGGGGGTGAATAGGCGTTTTAAGAAACTTCTACGGATTTGGTGTTATCCTAATGAGGAAGTGAACCAAGAGTATATTTTTCAAGCACAAATCCTAAATATACTAGGCTCAACTACGTGCAGCAACAACTTGTTCTGCTAAGATGAATCACAACAAGATTACTCACAAGCACGAGTTACACAAACTTACTTGAGCAATATCACAATATATATCAATAGTAGCAAGTATGAGCTGCTAGATATAAGGTGTAGGCCTGACTGGTTAATCTTTACAGGGAAATAGCCAACACAATATAATGAGGACAACAATATGTAGTGAATGTACGCTCATGTAACCAAAGTAAACCACAAGCAAGGAGTTAGGGTTAGGGATAACCGAAGTCACGGACATGAGGATGTATCCCGATGTTCACTTCCTTGGAGGGAAGCTAGTCACCGTTAGAGAGGTGGATGTTACCACGAAGGCACACCAATGCCACGGAGGCTCACCCTATTCTCCCTTTGGGACAACACCACGAAGGCGTTTCTCAATCACTAGTGGTAAGCCTTTGAGGTGGCTTCCAAACCCTCGCAAACTTTCTGGGGGAAATCACAACGGTTTGATTCCTCTCCAAAGAAGTCCTACCGCCTAGGAGTCTCCAACCTCCAACAGAAACAAGATCACGAGGACTGCTCAAAACTTGCTCAAATCACAAATTTCTTGGGTTGAGAGGAGGAGAGGGAGACGATCTATCTTTTGATTGGAGCAACCCTCAAAGGAACTCACAGATGCACTTGGGATCTAGCTTTTGGTGTAGGCAAATGGGAGTGAGAAATAAAGATATTCTTGGAATCTTTTGGCTGTGTTAGGCAACTCCCAATCGAGGTGGGAGAAGACTATATATAGTGGTGGAGAAAAGTGACCGTTGGAGCCACTTATGATGTGCACTTGTCGGACGTCCGACAGTACACGGTCGTCCAGACAGCCACGAGGGGTCGGACGTCCGACAATGGTCGGTCGTCCGAAGATGCACAAGGTATCTGATGACCAAAGTATTTGGTTGATAGGTAATAAGTATATGATATTAGGTCAGCATCATGTTAAAAATGAACAACACATGAACGTCCAAATAGCATCAGCCATTCGGTAAACGGTCGCCCGGAATGGTCGGAAATCTGACATTTTGGATCTCTTTGGTGGTAACGGAATTCCTACCGTACCCGGACGTCCGGTCCTCGGATGACTGGAGGGGCCGAAAGTCCAACATTTTGGATGTGTTGGCTGGCTCCGGATTTCTAGACGGCATCAGCCATCCTGGGTCCGGACGTCCGAGAACCATCGGAAGACCGAACATGAGCAGATCAACCAGGAAGATAGAGAGAGGAATTTCAAATAGTTTTGAGCAAGTTTCTTGTGAGACTTAGTGATCCCCTCTTAATAGTGCGGGATCCCTAAAACTCAAGAACCATAAAAGAGCTACACTACATAGCTGCCGATAATCCATACTTGAGTGTACATGTTTATTCGGTGATCATCACTCCGCACCACTAATGTCAAAGGAACTAATACCTTTGAGTCAGGCCTTAGACTTGATCTTGATGTTATTGTTTCTTCTTGGCTCAAGCTGAAGGCAAGACATTGATGAAGTCTTCAAGTAGCTCCCCATGCATAATGTGGAAAGCCTTGCTTTGTATTCATCTTCATTTGTCTATCATGTGAACATCCACAAGCTTCAAGCATGTAATCCTTAGAAATGCTTATCTTGAACTTGTCCTTGTCAAACATGACCATGAACCTTTGATGTCATCATCTCATGGACACTTGTAATCTTTCTCTTGATGTGAGCCCATGAGAATTACCTAACCCTTATAGACATAGACAACACATAGTATGGGTTAGTACACAACGTGCAATTGACAATTACTTACCATACCACAGGATCCCATGTGGTACATCATTTGCGCCTGTGTGATGACCAACTTTGAGTTAACTCTTTGCTCTTCATCTTGGTCAAGATTTATCTTAGATCCATGATTAATCTTGATGTCTTGAAGGCCCTATTGATTTCTAGTTAGGCTTCATTGCTTTAAGAAGTGATTGCCAATATCTCAATTCACCATGACCATATCAACTTTCTCCATGAATCTCATATTGGCTATAACTTGCTCGTCTTCATGATACAACAAATGAGCTCATCATGATCCTATTTTCAAGACATATGTAGAATTCTTCTCTTTAAATATCATCTCAAGATCTTGATCCATCATGGCTCAAACCATAGTCCAAGGCATGAGAATATCTGAGATCCTTAATGAACTCCACATAGATCACATTAGTTCATCACATGGAATTCATCTTGATCGTATCATATTTCATTCACTCACCGAGCTCATCCTTGATGCATTCACAACAATATGTATATGACATTCATTTAGAATTCATTCGAGCTCCTTATTGCATATTCATGGAACACACATACTTCAAAGCATCCAATATTCTTCATGTATTGAATATAGAACATTCCTTCAAATGTATAACTCAATGCAAACATTAGTCCATTAGGATTGTCATCAATTACCAAAACCACACATGGGAACTACATGCACTTTTAATCTCGCCCATTTTGGTAGTTGATGACAATCTCAACAAGAGGATTTATATAATGAATTTTAAAACAAGTATAATGAATTTTAACACAAGTATGCAATTTACCCAAGGATATATTGAATACTTGGGCTGGTTTTGATAGCGTCAAGTGTCACAAAGATACTTTAGTTTATCACACATCAAAATACTTGCTAGCGTCAAGTGTCACAAAGATACTTGAGTTTGTCACACTCGGTGTACTAACATCAAAATACTACACAATATATAGAGCACGCTCCCCCACAATATATGCATGTGTGAACAAACTATGAATTTGCTTGCATATATTGGTTGACATAAACTAGGTGAAGTTTTCTCTAGTTTCTCTATATATACTAATTCATGCAATAAACAATATTTTTAGATATCTTAAATCCTCTAAGCTTCTCCCCCATTGGCAAGAAATGCTAAAATTGGAAAAATCTCGAAGACAATGAGTTCCTCCTTACTGTATGCATATTGCAAGATGTGAGTGAAATAAAATGCACATATTTAATGACAGGAAATTTGAGGAACTCAGATCTAGAGATTGCAATATATGGGATATGAAAATAAGTATTCGACAAACATTCAAAGACAAGACATATAGGCACTTACTTCGCAACCTCTTACATCCAAACGCATGAGTGCATAAGATTATTATGACAACATATTTTGGACAAGGTATATTGTGAATATCCAAATCGATCATTATGATAAGTGTGGGTCCAAAATACATCCAAACGCATGAGTGCATAAGATTATATGCAAGACATATAGGCATACTTCGCAACCTCTTATTGACACCACCAATGAATCAATAAGGAACTGATATGTCTCCAACGTATCTATAATTTTTGATGGTTTCATGCTATTATCTTGTCAAACTTTGGGTGTTTTGCATGCCTTTTATATATTTTTTGGGACTAACTTATTAACTCAGTGCCAAGTGACAGTTCCTGTTTTCCCATGTTTTTGACCCCTTTTAGAGGAGATTTTGAAACGAAGTCCAAACGGAAGAAAATCCCCGAAAATCAAGGTTACAGAATAATTTGGTGCAATGTCTTGTCAGTTTCGAGCTGGTGTTCCCACCATCCTTCTTCGATATCATGACACACGTCCTAATTCACCTCGTCTAAGAGATTGCCATTCTGGGCCTGTATTTCTATGCAATATATTCCTCTTTGAGAGGTTCATGGGAGTCCTAAAGAAATAGGTTCATAACCGTGCTAGGCTAGAAGGAAGCATCTCCAAGGGCCATGAAACAGACGAGGTCATTGAGTTTTATGTTGACTTTATTCCTGATCTTAAGCCGATTGATGTTCCTGAATCGCGACATGAGGGTAGACTGGGTGGAAAATGCACGCTAGGAAAGGATTAAGTAATATGTAGGGACGAGCACTTTTGGGCGCAAGCAGACTACATAGTTCTACAAAATTCCACCTTTGTGGCTCCGTATATCGAGGAACACATGGATATTGTACGCTCTAAGAACTCGGAGCAGTCTGATCCCTGGATCAAACATACACACATGGCGTCAATTAGAGGTTGGTTGCAAACACGTCTCATGCATGACGATGAAGTTGGAGATGACCCGTACTTGCTGGCCAAGTCACCATCTTCGACTATATTGACTTTCAAAGGGCACGAGATAAATGAGAATACATTTTACACGATCGTCCAAGATAAAAAACACTAACCAAAACAGTGGTGTCCGCTTTGATGCAGCAAACACCAATAGGCCAAAGGACACATATTATGGTTAGATAGAGGAGATATGTGAACTTGACTATGGGAAATATTTGAAGGTCCCTTTGTTTGGGTGCAAATGGGTCAATCTAAAAGGAGGCGGGGTAAAGGAAGACCCGCGGTTCAGAATGACAATAGTGGATCTCAACAATCTTGGGTATATAGACGAACCATTCGTCCTAGCCAATGATGTGGCACAAGTTTTCTATGTGAAGCACATGTCTACCAAACCGAGAAAAAGAAAAGATAAGGAAGCGAATGCATCATTCGATGATCCAAAGCGCCACATAGTTTTTTTAGGAAAAAGAGACATCATGGGAGTGGAGGACAAGATACACATGTCATAAGATTATGAGAAGTTTTATGAAATTCCTCCCTTCAAAGTGAAGGTTGACCCGAGCATCGTGTTAAACGGTGAAGATTATCCATGGTTACGGCGCAATAAACAATAAGATTATCCAAGCTTTGATCCTACAATATCACTAATGTTACATGTAAAAAAATGAAATCCCTTTGTAATCGGCCTCTCAACTTTTTAGCACAAGAAGGCGAGTATGCATTGCGGAAAATTGTAGTCCACTATGGTCGTAAGATGATAATATTCAAGTAATGACCTTATAGAAACATCCATTCACGCACAACCTCTGACGGGAATTTCTCTTGAAGAACAGAATAATAACATAGTTCGCAATCCAGTTTTGCTTAAGAAAACTTTATGTATGCAAAAGATGGACTAATTAATGACACAATAGTAAAAAATAAACTTACCATGCTATCTACATGGAAGTAAAAAAAACTCGTGCACTAGTGGCATGTAACCAGAATAACTTTCCCCAATATCTTCATAATTGATCATAAAATGATCAACATTATCAATAAATGAGGTCACATGAATTTGCTCCAACCAAGTTACATCGGAGCCATGACTGTAGTAGGTCCGTTCTACTATCTATTGAGTTTCTGTTGAAGAAGAGAAATAAGCTCACAATTAAAAATAAACTAGTTAAGTAGGGATGAGCACCAACTATTTTTTGATAAACAATATAATTTACTTAACAAATATGGTTGACAAAACTCAAATGAAGGTAAAATAGGAAGCATACCCCACATCCACCCAAATGTCGATATTACCTTCGATGTCATCTTCAGGACAGATGTCGAACGTTATTTCCATATCCTCCTGAAATCCATATGACTTGCCTAGAGATTACCAATTTGAGCAACCAAAATATGAGTGATTAATTGCATTGTATAGTTTAAACTGAAATGTGAAACCATGTTTTGTCCTCACGGGAGCTATCCTCGTCTCCATATTCTCACTATCTTGAATACCGAGCTTCTTCAAGAGATACCGTCTTGCATGGGAGGGGATGCACTAGTCAAATTGTAAAAAAAACTACACATTTAAGCAAAGAAACACAAGTTGTGATTAATTACAAGAAAATACTTGTCATCGTTGTGTACCGTAAAAACATCGAAGGTCTCGTCCAGCTTGACGGTGAAGATCCTACCGTTTCACATGTGAGGCCCATTTCCCAAACCCCGATCCTCGCTGCAGTAATAACACTCGGGGGTGCTATTGTCGTCAGACATTTCCTGTGTTCATGATTCAAAGATTAAAAATTCACGGCAATTATACCAGAAAGTATTCAGCATGGCTTGAGTTTCACTCTGCCGAGGTTTCCTTAAAACACTCTCATCGCTCATGGTGTATTTGGTGCATGCGCTCTCACACTAATATGGTCGTGTATATTGGTGGACACTACCTCACAGTAGTATTTTGACTATCGATGATGGTCGCTCCTTCCTTCGTCCCCGCATGCATTACCAAAACTCTAGCACATGAGAAAGAAGGAGGAAGCGACCCCCACGACAACAGTCGGGATTCTTCCTTTGATATTTCGACCGTTACGGTCGCTTCCTCTTCTTCTCTAGTTCATTATACCAAGGTGTATATGATGAGAAGAAGAAGAGGGAAACGACCGCCACGACAACAGTCGGGATTCTTCCTCCAATATTTTGACCGTTGGTGTTGGTCGCTTCCTCTCCCTCTCTCGCGCATTACACCAAGGTATATATCGTGAGAAGAGGAAAAGGAAACGACCCCGATGACAATAGTCGGGGTTCCTCCATCAAGAACAAACATGAAAGTCACACAAGGAGCTCTGACATACTAAAAGTATTCTAATAAGCATAAGTCAATTAACATTGCATTTATGGAGTAATGGCATAAAAATGACCTATATTTTGCGAGAATGTCATCTAATTCTTGTTCTACCAGATCAGAGACACTCGATATTTCCTACTTTTCTAGCACAAGTCATGCCAAAACTTCGGCATGACCATTCCTAAAAAAAGGATATATCGAGCGCCTGAAATTTGCGGTAACGAAAATGAATCAACAATCTCGCAAAACATTGGCCAATCGAAGGTGTTCCCCACAATAACATACGCACTTTTTCAAATAGACCTAATTTTTTTACTAAAAATTTCTAGACCTAGTTTTTTCCTACTAAAAATTTCTAGACATAATATTTTTACTACGAAATTCTACAAGAAAAGAGAAAGGTTATAGACATAATATTTTTACTACTAATTTCTACAAAACAGAGAGAGGAGGGAGGGAGGGAAGTGGAGAGAGGAGGGAGGAGGGTCGGCGACCGGAGAAGGAGAAGGGGCTGCGCCCAGACGAGGGAGAAGGTAGAGGATGGATGGTAGAGGAAAGGGAGGGATAGGGAAGTAGGGCGAGGATGGAGGCGAGAGGAGGGCGAGGGCGGGGAGGAGACTTACGGCAATGGAGGAGATAGCGGTGTGGCAACAGCAGTGACGACGCGGTTCGTGTGTGTGAGAGAGAGTGTGTGAAGAGGAGAGTGAGCAACACTGGCGTGGGGAAGAGTATATGGGTAGATTAACAGTAGCGTGAGGAGGCGAAGAGCGCTACTGCTATAGAGTTTAGCAGTAGCGCGCTTCCACGATGCGTGCTGCTAGTCTACATAGTCCGGTGGGTAAGAATACCAGCAGCGCTCTTTTCAGCCCTGCGCTACCGCTAAATCTGGCAGAGTAGCGTGTTTTACTTACACGCGCTACTGCAAAATAGCAGTAACACGTTTCCTGAAGACACGCTATTATTAAACTTTCACCTATAGGCTTTTCCCCAATAGTATGGATGGGTGAGGCTTTCACTTAGTATGCCAAATTGTTGCGGGTTCCCCTCCAAAAAAACATGATGGGCCAGATGGACAAGAAACACTTGTCATAACTTCTTCATTTCAGAAAACAAATCTTTATAGAACACTGCATCACACAGATAATCCTAGTGACATAAAAAAGTCGTACCGAACGATTATATACATGCATATTAGAAGAAGACCGAGGTGATCGACAAAAATAACTCTTGTTAGTAAAAGTGCTTAATTTGTGTGATCTAGTTAGCATAATACTTGTGCTTTGATAGAAGGATAATGGAACGGAGGGAGAATTTTCCTCCTATTATTCTGAATAATGGTCAACAACCCGTGTATTCGCACAGGCAATTACGTAGATGCTAATACTATTTAATTACTATTTATTTTTGTTGTCTTAAATGAGCAATGGAATTTCATAGGAGTAGCTAATCGCTACAGGAAGAATACAACGGATGCAACTAGAAACTTGAATGTAATGCAACCAAACAACTTCCAGGACCAAAAAATAAATAAAAAATGCATTCTTAACAAACGATATAAACATGCAAGTACTCCATGTTAACTGAATCCTTCATTCACTCATGGTGGACGAATAGATAGTAGACGTGATGAATACCACAAAAATGGATGATGAAGCCTACCTTCACCTAATAACATAACAGAGTGGCAAATAATAGGATAATTTGAATTAGATGTTTTATTTTATTTCTATCAACAGAGGCACATATAAAGGGTAAAGACAGACTTTTCACAACGTATATGTAGAAGAACTGTCTGTACCTGGAATGAATACGACGTATACGTAGAGATGTAACGACTTGGCGAATATAAAGGGTAAAGACAGACTTTTCACAACGTATATATAAAAGAACTGCCTGTACCTGGAATGAATACGACATATACGTAGAGATGCAACCAAACAACTTCCATGACCAAAAAAATTTAAAAATTCATTCTTAACAAACGATATACACATGCAAGTACTCCATGTTAACTGAATCCTTCATTCACTCATGGTGGACGAATACATAATAGACGTGCTGAATACCACAAAAATGGATGATGAAGCATAACATAACAGACTGGCATACTTGATAATTTGAATTAGATGTTTTATTTTATTTCTATCAACATAGGCACATATAAAGGGTAAAGACAAACTTTTCACAACGTATATGTAGAAGAACTGCGTGTACCTGGAATGAATACGACGTATACATAGAGATGTAACGACTGGGCCGGCCCACTGAACGGCAACGGCATGCAAGTTGCTGCATTTACAATGCGGGTAAAAAATGGCAAATAATAGGATATTCTGGCAAGTTTCGAATGGTAACCACAAGAGACAACAACTGTTGGTGACTCATCAAAGCACAATTTTTTTGAGAACTATCGTCAACGATACATTTACTGTAGCATAGTTCCTGGCTGCACCATACAGATAATTAAAATATTTGCAAACATCTTGTAAACCACAAACAGTTTTTTGACCAAAAAAATCTGAATACATTTAGAAATTTCTATATGTTTTTTGAAAAACCTGCACATTATTGGAAACTTCCAACATTCCTCAAAAACATGAACACAATTTGAAAACTAGATCATTCTCCAATATAATGAATATTTTTAAAATTCCTCGATTTTTTTGAATTTGCATACAAATTGTAAAATATAAAAAAATTGTTATTTTTTATTTTCTTGAAAATGAGAACATTTTCTTGAAATTACCTGAACAAAATTTAAAATATTCAAACATGAATGTATGTTGACTTTGTGAGCAAAATTTCTAGAAATTTCCAAACATTTTTCAAACTTCGCTGAACATTCTTGGAGTTTACGAACAAATTTTAAACTTGAATAATTTCTTGGTTTGTTAAGAAATTGGAAAACGAGAACATTTTTCGAAATATCTGAGCATTTATCAATAGTGCAACAACGAACGGGAGTGAGAGGGGTTGACGATGACGGTAGACTATGCGACGAAGGACGGGGATGGGGGCTGTGAGAGGGTTGACGATGTAACAGCGGACGACGACGTATGGACGGATGATGGCGACGTATGGACGGACTGGGTGACGTCGGACGTATGAACGGGATAGGGCTAGATCGTGGTGACGACAGCGTGGAGGGTTATGAAAAAGAACAAATTGCATGTCTGGGCAGGCCAATATTTTATTAATTATAACATTCCGTTCATTTACTATGATTTTTCATGCACAAACACGGAAAAATAGTTGCCGGACTTGACGCAATGTGCGTTTGGTGTCCGATTTTGTTCAAATTTTGCGTCAGCCATTTGTATGTTCATTCTCACTTGTTGGCAAAATTTGGGTAGATTTGATAAACGTATGCATGTACATCATGTGGAACACATGGGTGTCGGTAAGGGCAGAATGGTATTATAATGCGATCATGTTTCTTCGACTCATGAAACAGACCCAATTTTTTTCACATTCCCTAATGATCATCACAAGGAGGCACATAATTTTTTAATTTCTGACATTCCATGTGAAAGGACCACGATGTCGCCTAGAAGGGGGTGAATAGGCGTTTTAAGAAACTTCTACGGATTTGGTGTTATCCTAATGAGGAAGTGAACCAAGAGTATATTTTTCAAGCACAAATCCTAAATATACTAGGCTCAACTACGTGCAGCAACAACTTGTTCTGCTAAGATGAATCACAACAAGATTACTCACAAGCACGAGTTACACAAACTTACTTGAGCAATATCACAATATATATCAATAGTAGCAAGTATGAGCTGCTAGATATAAGGTGTAGGCCTGACTGGTTAATCTTTACAGGGAAATAGCCAACACAATATAATGAGGACAACAATATGTAGTGAATGTACGCTCATGTAACCAAAGTAAACCACAAGCAAGGAGTTAGGGTTAGGGATAACCGAAGTCACGGACATGAGGATGTATCCCGATGTTCACTTCCTTGGAGGGAAGCTAGTCACCGTTAGAGA
Organism: Hordeum vulgare subsp. vulgare; assembly: GCF_904849725.1. Classification (NCBI taxonomy): domain Eukaryota; kingdom Viridiplantae; phylum Streptophyta; class Magnoliopsida; order Poales; family Poaceae; genus Hordeum; species Hordeum vulgare. The sequence goes on along the minus strand of NC_058520.1, from coordinate 583,034,694 downwards.
GGTGGATGTTACCACGAAGGCACACCAATGCCACGGAGGCTCACCCTATTCTCCCTTTGGGACAACACCACGAAGGCGTTTCTCAATCACTAGTGGTAAGCCTTTGAGGTGGCTTCCAAACCCTCGCAAACTTTCTGGGGGAAATCACAACGGTTTGATTCCTCTCCAAAGAAGTCCTACCGCCTAGGAGTCTCCAACCTCCAACAGAAACAAGATCACGAGGACTGCTCAAAACTTGCTCAAATCACAAATTTCTTGGGTTGAGGGGAGGAGAGGGAGACGATCTATCTTTTGATTGGAGCAACCCTCAAAGGAACTCACAGATGCACTTGGGATCTAGCTTTTGGTGTAGGCAAATGGGAGTGAGAAATAAAGATATTCTTGGAATCTTTTGGCTGTGTTAGGCAACTCCCAATCGAGGTGGGAGAAGACTATATATAGTGGTGGAGAAAAGTGACCGTTGGAGCCACTTATGATGTGCACTTGTCGGACGTCCGACAGTACACGGTCGTCCAGACAGCCACGAGGGGTCGGACGTCCGACAATGGTCGGTCGTCCGAAGATGCACAAGGTATCTGATGACCAAAGTATTTGGTTGATAGGTAATAAGTATATGATATTAGGTCGGCATCATGTTAAAAATGAACAACACATGAACGTCCAAATAGCATCAGCCATTCGGTAAACGGTCGCCCGGAATGGTCGGAAATCTGACATTTTGGATCTCTTTGGTGGTAACGGAATTCCTACCGTACCCGGACGTCCGGTCCTCGGATGACTGGAGGGGCCGAAAGTCCAACATTTTGGATGTGTTGGCTGGCTCCGGATTTCTAGACGGCATCAGCCATCCTGGGTCCGGACGTCCGAGAACCATCGGAAGACCGAACATGAGCAGATCAACCAGGAAGATAGAAAGAGGAATTTCAAATAGTTTTGAGCAAGTTTCTTGTGAGACTTAGTGATCCCCTCTTAATAGTGCGGGATCCCTAAAACTCAAGAACCATAAAAGAGCTACACTACATAGCTGCCGATAATCCATACTTGAGTGTACATGTTTATTCGGTGATCATCACTCCGCACCACTAATGTCAAAGGAACTAATACCTTTGAGTCAGGCCTTAGACTTGATCTTGATGTTATTGTTTCTTCTTGGCTCAAGCTGAAGGCAAGACATTGATGAAGTCTTCAAGTAGCTCCCCATGCATAATGTGGAAAGCCTTGCTTTGTATTCATCTTCATTTGTCTATCATGTGAACATCCACAAGCTTCAAGCATGTAATCCTTAGAAATGCTTATCTTGAACTTGTCCTTGTCAAACATGACCATGAACCTTTGATGTCATCATCTCATGGACACTTGTAATCTTTCTCTTGATGTGAGCCCATGAGAATTACCTAACCCTTATAGACATAGACAACACATAGTATGGGTTAGTACACAACGTGCAATTGACAATTACTTACCATACCACAGGATCCCATGTGGTACATCATTTGCGCCTGTGTGATGACCAACTTTGAGTTAACTCTTTGATCTTCATCTTGGTCAAGATTTATCTTAGATCCATGATTAATCTTGATGTCTTGAAGGCCCTATTGATTTCTAGTTAGGCTTCATTGCTTTAAGAAGTGATTGCCAATATCTCAATGCACCATGACCATATCAACTTTCTCCATGAATCTCATATTGGCTATAACTTGCTCGTCTTCATGATACAACAAATGAGCTCATCATGATCCTATTTTCAAGACATATGTAGAATTCTTCTCTTTAAATATCATCTCAAGATCTTGATCCATCATGGCTCAAACCATAGTCCAAGGCATGAGAATATCTGAGATCCTTAATGAACTCCACATAGATCACATTAGTTCATCACATGAAATTCATCTTGATCGTATCATATTTCATTCACTCACCGAGCTCATCCTTGATGCATTCACAACAATATGTATATGACATTCATTTAGAATTCATTCGAGCTCCTTATTGCATATTCATGGAACACACATACTTCAAAGCATCCAATATTCTTCATGTATTGAATATAGAACATTCCTTCAAATGTATAACTCAATGCAAACATTAGTCCATTAGGATTGTCATCAATTACCAAAACCACACATGGGAACTACATGCACTTTTAATCTCGCCCATTTTGGTAGTTGATGACAATCTCAACAAGAGGATTTATATAATGAATTTTAAAACAAGTATAATGAATTTTAACACAAGTATGCAATTTACCCAAGGATATATTGAATACTTGGGCTGGTTTTGATAGCGTCAAGTGTCACAAAGATACTTTAGTTTATCACACATCAAAATACTTGCTAGCGTCAAGTGTCACAAAGATACTTGAGTTTATCACACTCGGTGTACTAACATCAAAATACTACACAATATATAGAGCACGCTCCCCCACAATATATGCATGTGTGAACAAACTATGAATTTGCTTGCATATATTGGTTGACATAAACTAGGTGAAGTTTTCTCTAGTTTCTCTATATATACTAATTCATGCAATAAACAATATTTTTAGATATCTTAAATCCTCTAAGCTTCTCCCCCATTGGCAAGAAATGCTAAAATTGGAAAAATCTCGAAGACAATGAGTTCCTCCTTACTGTATGCATATTGCAAGATGTGAGTGAAATAAAATGCACATATTTAATGACAGGAAATTTGAGGAACTCAGATCTAGAGATTGCAATATATGGGATATGAAAATAAGTATTCGACAAACATTCAAAGACAAGACATATAGGCACTTACTTCGCAACCTCTTACATCCAAACGCATGAGTGCATAAGATTATTATGACAACATATTTTGGACAAGATATATTGTGAATATCCAAATCGATCATTATGATAAGTGTGGGTCCAAAATACATCCAAACGCATGAGTGCATAAGATTATATGCAAGACATATAGGCATACTTCGCAACCTCTTATTGACACCACCAATGAATCAATAAGGAACTGATATGTCTCCAACGTATCTATAATTTTTGATGGTTTCATGCTATTATCTTGTCAAACTTTGGGTGTTTTGCATGCCTTTTATATATTTTTTGGGACTAACTTATTAACTCAGTGCCAAGTGACAGTTCCTGTTTTCCCATGTTTTTGACCCCTTTTAGAGGAGATTTTGAAACGAAGTCCAAACGGAAGAAAATCCCCGAAAATCAAGGTTACAGAATAATTTGGTGCAATGTCTTGTCAGTTTCGAGCTGGTGTTCCCACCATCCTTCTTCGATATCATGACACACGTCCTAATTCACCTCGTCTAAGAGATTGCCATTCTGGGCCTGTATTTCTATGCAATATATTCCTCTTTGAGAGGTTCATGGGAGTCCTAAAGAAATAGGTTCATAACCGTGCTAGGCTAGAAGGAAGCATCTCCAAGGGCCATGAAACAAACGAGGTCATTGAGTTTTGTGTTGACTTTATTCCTGATCTTAAGCCGATTGATGTTCCTGAATCGCGACATGAGGGTAGACTGGGTGGAAAATGCACGCTAGGAAAGGATTAAGTAATATGTAGGGACGAGCACTTTTGGGCGCAAGCAGACTACATAGTTCTACAAAATTCCACCTTTGTGGCTCCGTATATCGAGGAACACATGGATATTGTACGCTCTAAGAACTCGGAGCAGTCTGATCCCTGGATCAAACATACACACATGGCGTCAATTAGAGGTTGGTTGCAAACACGTCTCATGCATGACGATGAAGTTGGAGATGACCCGTACTTGCTGGCCAAGTCACCATCTTCGACTATATTGACTTTCAAAGGGCACGAGATAAATGAGAATACATTTTACACGATCGTCCAAGATAAAAAACACTAACCAAAACAGTGGTGTCCGCTTTGATGCAGCAAACACCAATAGGCCAAAGGACACATATTATGGTTAGATAGAGGAGATATGTGAACTTGACTATGGGAAATATTTGAAGGTCCCTTTGTTTGGGTGCAAATGGGTCAATCTAAAAGGAGGCGGGGTAAAGGAAGACCCGCGGTTCAGAATGACAATAGTGGATCTCAACAATCTTGGGTATATAGACGAACCATTCGTCCTAGCCAATGATGTGGCACAAGTTTTCTATGTGAAGCACATGTCTACCAAACCGAGAAAAAGAAAAGATAAGGAAGCGAATGCATCATTCGATGATCCAAAGCGCCACATAGTTTTTTTAGGAAAAAGAGACATCATGGGAGTGGAGGACAAGATACACATGTCATAAGATTATGAGAAGTTTTATGAAATTCCTCCCTTCAAAGTGAAGGTTGACCCGAGCATCGTGTTAAACGGTGAAGATTATCCATGGTTACGGCGCAATAAACAATAAGATTATCCAAGCTTTGATCCTACAATATCACTAATGTTACATGTAAAAAAATGAAATCCCTTTGTAATCGGCCTCTCAACTTTTTAGCACAAGAAGGCGAGTATGCATTGCGGAAAATTGTAGTCCACTATGGTCGTAAGATGATAATATTCAAGTAATGACCTTATAGAAACATCCATTCATGCACAACCTCTGACGGGAATTTCTCTTGAAGAACAGAATAATAACATAGTTCGCAATCCAGTTTTGCTTAAGAAAACTTTATGTATGCAAAATATGGACTAATTAATGACACAATAGTAAAAAATAAACTTACCATGCTATCTACATGGAAGTAAAAAAAACTCGTGCACTAGTGGCATGTAACCAGAATAACTTTCCCCAATATCTTCATAATTGATCATAAAATGATCAACATTATCAATAAATGAGGTCACATGAATTTGCTCCAACCAAGTTACATCGGAGCCATGACTGTAGTAGGTCCGTTCTACTATCTATTGAGTTTCTGTTGAAGAAGAGAAATAAGCTCACAATTAAAAATAAACTAGTTAAAGTAGGGATGAGCACCAACTATTTTTTGATAAACAATATAATTTACTTAACAAATATGGTTGACAAAACTCAAATGAAGGTAAAATAGGAAGCATACCCCACATCCACCCAAATGTCGATATTACCTTCGATGTCATCTTCAGGACAGATGTCGAACGTTATTTCCATATCCTCCTGAAATCCATATGACTTGCCTAGAGATTCCCAATTTGAGCAACCAAAATATGAGTGATTAATTGCATTGTATAGTTTAAACTGAAATGTGAAACCATGTTTTGTCCTCACGGGAGCTATCCTCGTCTCCATATTCTCACTATCTTGAATACCGAGCTTCTTCAAGAGATACCGTCTTGCATGGGAGGGGATGCACTAGTCAAATTGTAAAAAAAACTACACATTTAAGCAAAGAAACACAAGTTGTGATTAATTACAAGAAAATACTTGTCATCGTTGTGTACCGTAAAAACATCGAAGGTCTCGTCCAGCTTGACGGTGAAGATCCTACCGTTTCACATGTGAGGCCCATTTCCCAAACCCCGATCCTCCCTGCAGTAATAACAATCGGGGGTGCTATTGTCGTCAGACATTTCCTGTGTTCATGATTCAAAGATTAAAAATTCACGGCAATTATACCAGAAAGTATTCAGCATGGCTTGAGTTTCATTCTGCCGAGGTTTCCTTAAAACACTCTCATCGCTCATGGTGTATTTGGTGCATGCGCTCTCACACTAATATGGTCGTGTATATTGGTGGACACCACCTCACAGTAGTATTTTGACTATCGATGATGGTCGCTCCTTCCTTCGTCCCCGCATGCATTACCAAAACTCTAGCACATGAGAAAGAAGGAGGAAGCGACCCCCACGACAACAGTCGGGATTCTTCCTTTGATATTTCGACCGTTACGGTCGCTTCCTCTTCTTCTCTAGTTCATTATACCAAGGTGTATATGATGAGAAGAAAAAGAGGGAAACGACCGCCACGACAACAGTCGGGATTCTTCCTCCAATATTTTGACCGTTGGTGTTGGTCGCTTCCTCTCCCTCTCTCGCGCATTACACCAAGGTATATATCGTGAGAAGAGGAAAAGGAAACGACCCCGATGACAATAGTCGGGGTTCCTCCATCAAGAACAAACATGAAAGTCACACAAGGAGCTCTGACATACTAAAAGTATTCTAATAAGCATAAGTCAATTAACATTGCATTTATGGAGTAATGGCATAAAAATGACCTATATTTTGCGAGAATGTCATCTAATTCTTGTTCTACCAGATCAGAGACACTCGATATTTCCTACTTTTCTAGCACAAGTCATGCCAAAACTTCGGCATGACCATTCCTAAAAAAAGGATATATCGAGCGCCTGAAATTTGCGGTAACGAAAATGAATCAACAATCTCGCAAAACATTGGCCAATCGAAGGTGTTCCCCACAATAACATACGCACTTTTTCAAATAGACCTAATTTTTTTACTAAAAATTTCTAGACCTAGTTTTTTCCTACTAAAAATTTCTAGACATAATATTTTTACTACGAAATTCTACAAGAAAAGAGAAAGGTTATAGACATAATATTTTTACTACTAATTTCTACAAAACAGAGAGAGGAGGGAGGGAGGGAAGTGGAGAGAGGAGGGAGGAGGGTCGGCGACCGGAGAAGGAGAAGGGGCTGTGCCCAGACGAGGGAGAAGGTAGAGGATGGATGGTAGAGGAAAGGGAGGGATAGGGAAGTAGGGCGAGGATGGAGGCGAGAGGAGGGCGAGGGCGGGGAGGAGACTTACGGCAATGGAGGAGATAGCGGTGTGGCAACAGCAGCGACGACGCGGTTCGTGTGTGTGAGAGAGAGTGTGTGAAGAGGAGAGTGAGCAACACTGGCGTGGGGAAGAGTATATGGGTAGATTAACAGCAGCGTGAGGAGGCGAAGAGCGCTACTGCTATAGAGTTTAGCAGTAGCGTGCTTCCACGATGCGTGCTGCTACTCTGCATAGTCGGGTGGGTAAGAATACCAGCAGCGCTCTTTTCAGCCCTGCGCTACCGCTAAATCTGGCAGAGTAGCGTGTTTTACTTACACGCGCTACTGCAAAGTAGCAGTAACACGTTTCCTGAAGACACGCTATTATTAAACTTTCACCTATAGGCTTTTCCCCAATAGTATGGATGGGTGAGGCTTTCACTTAGTATGCCAAATTGTTGCGGGTTCCCCTCCAAAAAAACATGATGGGCCAGATGGACAAGAAACACTTGTCATAACTTCTTCATTTCAGAAAACAAATCTTTATAGAACACTGCATCACACAGATAATCCTAGTGACATAAAAAAATCGTACCGAACGATTATATACATGCATATTAGAAGAAGACCGAGGTGATCGACAAAAATAACTCTTGTTAGTAAAAGTGCTTAATTTGTGTGATCTAGTTAGCATAATACTTGTGCTTTGATAGAAGGATAATGGAACGGAGGGAGAATTTTCCTCCTATTATTCTGAATAATGGTCAACAACCCGTGTATTTGCACAGGCAATTACGTAGATGCTAATACTATTTAATTACTATTTATTTTTATTGTCTTAAATGAGCAATGGAATTTCATAGGAGTAGCTAATCGCTACAGGAAGAATACAACGGATGCAACTAGAAACTTGAATGTAATGCAACCAAACAACTTTCAGGACCAAAAAATAAATAAAAAATGCATTCTTAACAAACGATATAAACATGCAAGTACTTCATGTTAACTGAATCCTTCATTCACTCATGGTGGACGAATAGATAGTAGACGTGATGAATACCACAAAAATGGATGATGAAGCCTACCTTCACCTAATAACATAACAGAGTGGCAAATAATAGGATAATTTGAATTAGATGTTTTATTTTATTTCTATCAACAGAGGCACATATAAAGGGTAAAGACAGACTTTTCACAACGTATATGTAGAAGAACTGTCTGTACCTGGAATGAATACGACGTATACGTAGAGATGTAACGACTTGGCGAATATAAAGGGTAAAGACAGACTTTTCACAACGTATATATAAAAGAACTGCCTGTACCTGGAATGAATACGACATATACGTAGAGATGCAACCAAACAACTTCCATGACCAAAAAAATTAAAAAATTCATTCTTAACAAACGATATACACATGCAAGTACTCCATGTTAACTGAATCCTTCATTCACTCATGGTGGACGAATACATAATAGACGTGCTGAATACCACAAAAATGGATGATGAAGCATAACATAACAGACTGGCATACTTGATAATTTGAATTAGATGTTTTATTTTATTTCTATCAACATAGGCACATATAAAGGGTAAAGACAAACTTTTCACAACGTATATGTAGAAGAACTGCGTGTACCTGGAATGAATACGACGTATACATAGAGATGTAACGACTGGGCCGGCCCACTGAACGGCAACGGCATGCAAGTTGCTGCATTTACAATGCGGGTAAAAAATCGCAAATAATAGGATATTCTGGCAAGTTTCGAATGGTAACCACAAGAGACAACAACTGTTGGTGACTCATCAAAGCACAATTTTTTTGAGAACTATCGTCAACGATACATTTACTGTAGTATAGTTCCTGGCTGCACCATACAGATAATTAAAATATTTGCAAACATCTTGTAAACCACAAACAGTTTTTTGACCAAAAAAATCTGAATACATTTAGAAATTTCTATATGTTTTTTGAAAAACCTGCACATTATTGGAAACTTCCAACATTCCTCAAAAACATGAACACAATTTGAAAACTAGATCATTCTCCAATATAATGAATATTTTTAAAATTCCTCGATTTTTTTGAATTTGCATACAAATTGTAAAATATAAAAAAATTGTTATTTTTTATTTTCTTGAAAATGAGAACATTTTCTTGAAATTACCTGAACAAAATTTAAAATATTCAAACATGAATGTATGTTGACTTTGTGAGCAAAATTTCTAGAAATTTCCAAACATTTTTCAAACTTCGCTGAACATTCTTGGAGTTTACGAACAAATTTTAAACTTGAATAATTTCTTGGTTTGTTAAGAAATTGGAAAACGAGAACATTTTTCGAAATATCTGAGCATTTATCAATAGTGCAACAACGAACGGGGGTGAGAGGGGTTGACGATGACGGTAGACTATGCGACGAAGGACGGGGGTGGGGGCTGTGAGAGGGTTGACGATGTAACAGCGGACGACGACGTATGGACGGATGATGGCGACGTATGGACGGACTGGGCGACGTCGGACGTATGAACGAGATAGGGCTAGATCGTGGTGACGACAGCGTGGAGGGTTATGTAAAAGAACCAATTGCATGTCCGGGCAGGCCAATATTTTATTAATTATAACATTCCGTTCATTTACTATGATTTTTCATGCACAAACACGGAAAAATAGTTGCCGGACTTGACGCAATGTGCGTTTGGTGTCCGATTTTGTTCAAATTTTGCGTCAGCCATTTGTATGTTCATTCTCACTTGTTGGCAAAATTTGGGTAGATTTGATAAACGTATGCATGTACATCATGTGGAACACATGGGTGTCGGTAAGGGCAGAATGGTATTATAATGCGATCATGTTTCTTCGACTCATGAAACAGACCCAATTTTTTTCACATTCCCTAATGATCATCACAAGGAGGCACATAATTTTTTAATTTCTGACATTCCATGTGAAAGGACCACGATGTCGCCTAGAAGGGGGTGAATAGGCGTTTTAAGAAACTTCTACGGATTTGGTGTTATCCTAATGAGGAAGTGAACCAAGAGTATATTTTTCAAGCACAAATCCTAAATATACTAGGCTCAACTACGTGCAGCAACAACTTGTTCTGCTAAGATGAATCACAACAAGATTACTCACAAGCACGAGTTACACAAACTTACTTGAGCAATATCACAATATATATCAATAGTAGCAAGTATGAGCTGCTAGATATAAGGTGTAGGCCTGACTGGTTAATCTTTACAGGGAAATAGCCAACACAATATAATGAGGACAACAATATGTAGTGAATGTACGCTCATGTAACCAAAGTAAACCACAAGCAAGGAGTTAGGGTTAGGGATAACCGAAGTCACGGACATGAGGATGTATCCCGATGTTCACTTCCTTGGAGGGAAGCTAGTCACCGTTAGAGAGGTGGATGTTACCACGAAGGCACACCAATGCCACGAAGGCTCACCCTATTCTCCCTTTGGGACAACACCACGAAGGCGTTTCTCAATCACTAGTGGTAAGCCTTTGAGGTGGCTTCCAAACCCTCGCAAACTTTCTGGGGGAAATCACAACGGTTTGATTCCTCTCCAAAGAAGTCCTACCGCCTAGGAGTCTCCAACCTCCAACAGAAACAAGATCACGAGGACTGCTCAAAACTTGCTCAAATCACAAATTTCTTGGGTTGAGGGGAGGAGAGGGAGACGATCTATCTTTTGATTGGAGCAACCCTCAAAGGAACTCACAGATGCACTTGGGATCTAGCTTTTGGTGTAGGCAAATGGGAGTGAGAAATAAAGATATTCTTGGAATCTTTTGGCTGTGTTAGGCAACTCCCAATCGAGGTGGGAGAAGACTATATATAGTGGTGGAGAAAAGTGACCGTTGGAGCCACTTATGATGTGCACTTGTCGGACGTCCGACAGTACACGGTCGTCCAGACAGCCACGAGGGGTCGGACGTCCGACAATGGTCGGTCGTCCGAAGATGCACAAGGTATCTGATGACCAAAGTATTTGGTTGATAGGTAATAAGTATATGATATTAGGTCAGCATCATGTTAAAAATGAACAACACATGAACGTCCAAATAGCATCAGCCATTCGGTAAACGGTCGCCCGGAATGGTCGGAAATCTGACATTTTGGATCTCTTTGGTGGTAACGGAATTCCTACCGTACCCGGACGTCCGGTCCTCGGATGACTGGAGGGGCCGAAAGTCCAACATTTTGGATGTGTTGGCTGGCTCCGGATTTATAGACGGCATCAGCCATCCTGGGTCCGGACGTCCGAGAACCATCGGAAGACCGAACATGAGCAGATCAACCAGGAAGATAGAGAGAGGAATTTCAAATAGTTTTGAGCAAGTTTGTTGTGAGACTTAGTGATCCCCTCTTAATAGTGCGGGATCCCTAAAACTCAAGAACCATAAAAGAGCTACACTACATAGCTGCCGATAATCCATACTTGAGTGTACATGTTTATTCGGTGATCATCACTCCGCACCACTAATGTCAAAGGAACTAATACCTTTGAGTCAGGCCTTAGACTTGATCTTGATGTTATTGTTTCTTCTTGGCTCAAGCTGAAGGCAAGACATTGATGAAGTCTTCAAGTAGCTCCCCATGCATAATGTGGAAAGCCTTGCTTTGTATTCATCTTCATTTGTCTATCATGTGAACATCCACAAGCTTCAAGCATGTAATCCTTAGAAATGCTTATCTTGAACTTGTCCTTGTCAAACATGACCATGAACCTTTGATGTCATCATCTCATGGACACTTGTAATCTTTCTCTTGCTGTGAGCCCATGAGAATTACCTAACCCTTATAGACATAGACAACACATAGTATGGGTTAGTACACAACGTGCAATTGACAATTACTTACCATACCACAGGATCCCATGTGGTACATCATTTGCGCCTGTGTGATGACCAACTTTGAGTTAACTCTTTGATCTTCATCTTGGTCAAGATTTATCTTAGGTCCATGATTAATCTTGATGTCTTGAAGGCCCTATTGATTTCTAGTTAGGCTTCATTGCTTTAAGAAGTGATTGCCAATATCTCAATTCACCATGACCATATCAACTTTCTCCATGAATCTCATATTGGCTATAACTTGCTCGTCTTCATGATACAACAAATGAGCTCATCATGATCCTATTTTCAAGACATATGTAGAATTCTTCTCTTTAAATATCATCTCAAGATCTTGATCCATCATGGCTCAAACCATAGTCCAAGGCATGAGAATATCTGAGATCCTTAATGAACTCCACATAGATCACATTAGTTCATCACATGGAATTCATCTTGATCGTATCATATTTCATTCACTCACCGAGCTCATCCTTGATGCATTCACAACAATATGTATATGACATTCATTTAGAATTCATTCGAGCTCCTTATTGCATATTCATGGAACACACATACTTCAAAGCATCCAATATTCTTCATGTATTGAATATAGAACATTCCTTCAAATGTATAACTCAATGCAAACATTAGTCCATTAGGATTGTCATCAATTACCAAAACCACACATGGGAACTACATGCACTTTTAATCTCACCCATTTTGGTAGTTGATGACAATCTCAACAAGAGGATTTATATAATGAATTTTAAAACAAGTATAATGAATTTTAACACAAGTATGCAATTTACCCAAGGATATATTGAATACTTGGGCTGGTTTTGATAGCGTCAAGTGTCACAAAGATACTTTAGTTTATCACACATCAAAATACTTGCTAGCGTCAAGTGTCACAAAGATACTTGAGTTTATCACACTCGGTGTACTAACATCAAAATACTACACAATATATAGAGCACGCTCCCCCACAATATATGCATGTGTGAACAAACTATGAATTTGCTTGCATATATTGGTTGACATAAACTAGGTGAAGTTTTCTCTAGTTTCTCTATATATACTAATTCATGCAATAAACAATATTTTTAGATATCTTAAATCCTCTAAGCTTCTCCCCCATTGGCAAGAAATGCTAAAATTGGAAAAATCTCGAAGACAATGAGTTCCTCCTTACTGTATGCATATTGCAAGATGTGAGTGAAATAAAATGCACATATTTAATGACAGGAAATTTGAGGAACTCAGATCTAGAGATTGCAATATATGGGATATGAAAATAAGTATTCGACAAACATTCAAAGACAAGACATATAGGCACTTACTTCGCAACCTCTTACATCCAAACGCATGAGTGCATAAGATTATTATGACAACATATTTTGGACAAGGTATATTGTGAATATCCAAATCGATCATTATGATAAGTGTGGGTCCAAAATACATCCAAATGCGTGAGTGCATAAGATTATATGCAAGACATATAGGCATACTTCGCAACCTCTTATTGACACCACCAATGAATCAATAAGGAACTGATACGTCTCCAACTTATCTATAATTTTTGATGGTTTCATGCTATTATCTTGTCAAACTTTGGGTGTTTTGCATGCCTTTTATATATTTTTTGGGACTAACTTATTAACTCAGTGCCAAGTGACAGTTCCTGTTTTCCCATGTTTTTGACCCCTTTTAGAGGAGATTTTGAAACGGAGTCCAAACGGAAGAAAATCCCCGAAAAGATTTTTTTTTGGAACGGAAGAAGATCGGGGAACTTGGGAGCCAAGGCAAAGGAGCCCCAGGGGCCCCAAAAGCCCCCACCCCGCGGCCAGGGGGGCCACGCCATCCAGGCTTGTGGGCCCCCTGGACGCCCTTTGCCCTAGGACTTTCGCCTATATATTCCCATAAGTTCCATAAAAAATCAGGAGATCATCGTAATCACTTTTCCGCCGCCGCAAGCTTCTGTCTTCGCAAGATCCCATCTGGGGCACGTCCTGGTGCCCTGCCGGAGGGGGGATTCAGACATGGAGGGCTTCTCCATCAACACCATGACCTCTCCGATGATGCGTGAGTAGTTCACCATAGACCTACGGGTCCATAGCTAGTAATTAGATGGCTTCTTCTCTCTCTTGGATCTTCAATACAAAGTTCTCCATGATCTTCATGGAGATCTATCCGATTTAATCTTCTTTTGCGGTGTGTTTGTCGAGATCCGATGAATTGTGGATTTATGATCAGATTATCTATGAATCTTATTTGAGTTTCTTGTGATCTCTCTTATGCATGATTTCATATCCTTGTAATTCTCTTCGAGTTGTGGGTTTTGTTTGGCCAACTAGATCTATGATTCTTGCAATGGGAGAAGTGCTTGGTTTTGGGTTCATAACATACAGTGACCTCACCCAGTGACAGAAAGGGTAGCGAGGCACGTATCGTGTTGTTGCCATCAAGGGTAAAAAGATGGGGTTTTCATCATTGGTTTGAGATTATCCCTCTACATCATGTCATCTTGCTTAAGGCCTTACTCTGTTCGTCATGAATTCAATACACTAGATGCATGCTGGATAGCGATCGATGTGTGGAGTAATAGTAGTAGATGCAGAAAGTACCGGTCTACTTGTCTCGGACGTGATGCCTATATGTATGATCATTGCCTTAAATATCGTCATGACTTTGCTCGGTTATATCAATTGCTCGACAGTAATTTGTTCACCCACCGTGATATTTGCTATTTTGAGAGAAGCCTGTAGTGAACACTATGGCCCCCAGGGTCTACTCCACACCATATTTTCAGCCTTACACTCTTTACTTTGTTGCACTTTCCACCGTCAAATCTCACTTTGCAAACAATCTTGAAGGGATTGGCAACCCCTTTGAAGCGTTGGGTGCAAGCTTGTTTGTGTTTGCGCAGGTACTCTAGACTTGACGAGGCCCTCCTTCTGGATCGATACCTTGGTTCTCAAACTGAGGGAAATACTTACTGCTCCTGTGTTGCATCACCCTTTCCTCTTCAAGGGAAAAACTGACGCAAACCAAAGAAGTAACAAGAAGAATTCCTAAGCGCCAGGGAAGGAGTTTTGTTGCCGGAGCAGGAACCAAGTGACCAGCAAGGATCAAGTGATATCGCAAAGATGGGAACTTACTTATGTGCACAATTTTCTAAGTGAACACTAAGTATCCACAACGAAACTTGCATACATAAAAAGTAACAATTGATAAGAACATGATATGCACAAGTGAATCCATTATCATACACATGTTATTCTATCATAAGAACAAGGCACATGGAACAAGGACCATGGCACAAATTGATCTTATTCGCATGACCATGAATTCCTAAGAAGATACCAATACTACAAGCAATTATAGTGTTTTTGGAATTTTCATAAAAATTGCACATGAGAGAACATTTTATGAAATGACATGCACTGAATTGCTTATTTGGCATGTCTTGGGATGAATGAACCATGAATATGATTTTGTATTTGCAACAGAGTGTTTTCAAGAACGTGCAGGAAAACACAAAATAAAACAAGTACCATTTCATGCTATGATGCAACCTACACAAGGTGGACTCTACTTATATACATGCATGAAGTAAATACTTGTTACCGAGAAAGCATTGGTATGGAGTAGTAATGGTTGAGTCATCTACTCTTGGCTATAATTCCCTCGTGGTGACACCACCTTCTTTATGAATAAGCCAAGACAACAATGCTTCTCCAAAGTACCTAGATCACTTTTAAGTACAATATGGTCCCCAAACTTATTGGGTCCGAAGTAGTTAGTCAAACTACAATATATAGGGCAAAAACCACTCAAATATGTGCATATAGATATGAATTTAAATTTTACGCACATCTTAGCTTTAAAGGATATGATAGATTTACCATATATACATTGGATCAAAAATATGATAAACAAGGCATGAAAATTCACACACAGTAAATATGCCTACACAAGCCCACCAAAATCCAAAAAGATACAAATTGGACAAATGAACACATAATTGTTAACACTTCCAATAACCTTACCAATCATTCATGTTGTCCAAAGTAAATCAAAGTGACAAATGAACATATGATAGCACACAAAGTTCAACACATGAACCAAGTAAAACGAATGAGCATATAAGATATGGATTGCACATATTCTTACATGCATGTCTCACTCAAGTAGATATATTATAGTACAAGTAATTATATAATAACTCCCATAATACCATAAAACTAGTAATATGAACTCAAACAAAAAACATGGGAGATAACCGGGAGACAAATGAATTTCTCGGCTAGTTATAAAATGCAAGTAGAAGCAATGCCGATATTAAGATGACCAGGAAACTCTACCATACAAGGAATACCATGTGTAAGAGAACACAAAGGTATTTAGAATTATCATTCGGTGATAGATTCCAAGTAAGCACAGGGTCATTTATACCCACTCAAGCATGACATGAGAGTTTAGCAATAAGCACAATGCTTAGATACCATATTATTAGCACCCCAATTAGCTAGATCAGCATGAAGAGATTTCATGACTTTCTTCCAATTTCCCATAATTGCTGGTTAGGAAATCAAGTTGAGCACATAACTCAACATTCTCCTTCAAAGTTGATGCTTCGAATAAGGTAGAGTTAGATGCACAAGTATCATCGGCAATATAAGAGGAGTAAGTAGCAATTAGGGACTTCTCATGAGTAGATTGAAGCTCCTCATAGATCTTAGAGGTTTTGACGAGCTCTCCCTTGACATTATTGCATTCAAGGAGAAGGAGCTCAAAATCCTCTTTACGTTTACCATGAGCAATTTCAATCTCTCCTTTTGAAGATCTTAAGTCTCTACATGTTTGCTGAACCTTATCAAGTTCATGTTCAAGTTGTTCACTTTTAGCTTGTTCGTACACAAATGAATCATTACATTTTTCAAAATAAGCAAGAACATATTGAAACCTTTTATAGGTGTTATTTTTAGCCCTGTGAAGAATTTTACCAATCACATAGAGATTTTCAGTCAAGTCATCATCATCATCCTCATTACAAATATAATCTTTATCACTAAGAGAAGATGATACCTCATCATTACCATTTTCCATGAGGCACATGTGAAAAAAGGGAGTTGATGATGATTCTTTTGGAGAATAAGGTTCTTCATCATTCAAGAGTGCCTCATTTTTCTTGATTTCCTCTAAATGGTTAGGCATAGGGCAACTAGAGGAAACCAAAGCATTTTGATCATGGAAACATGGGAGAGCAAGCATATCATCACAAACATTTGTCAAGGAATCCTTAGGTGATATGCATGAACTATCAACACAATAATTTACACTATATGTGGTGCTAGATATGCCCATGTCCATAGAGGATACAACATTATCATCAACACAGGCAAGTTCATTAATAATGAGTTTAACACCATCATCACAAGATCTTTCTTGACTCACCATGTCATTACCTTGTGGCACACCACATTTTGGTGGAGTAGAAGATGCTCAAGTAATCGGAGATGGAAGAAATGGAGGGCTCTTCATGATAGAAAAGTGTGAAGAGCTCGTGCACCAACTCCTTCAACATAATATTGTATTCATCAAGATTAGGCCCACCATATATATCTTCGAGTTTGGTCCAAACTTCATGAGCCGACTTGCAAGTCGAGATTGACTTAAACACTTCAGGGCGTATAGTTTGATGAATGGCAAGGGAGGCCTCACAATCAAGATACATGGCATCTATAGATGGAGATGGATCATCCTTTGGAGCAACAATCCCTACAAGACCAATTCGTAAAGCATTTGGGCCCTTGGCCCGAAGGTGATAAAGCATACGAATTCTCCACAAGTGATAATTTGTGCCATCAAAGTCAAAGGTTTCATTGTGCACTAATCCAATAGTCGACATCGACACTTTCTAGGAGGTGAAGCCTAATAAGGGGAGACCTTGCTCTGATACCAATTGAAAGGACCATGATAACCCACAAGTACAGGGGATCACAATAGTTTTCGAGGGTAGAGTATTCAACCTAAATTTATTGATTCGACTCAAGGGGAAGCCAAAGAATATTCTCAAGTATTAGCCGTTGAGTTTTCAATTCAACCACACCTGAAAGATTTAGTATCTGCAGCAAAGTATCAGTAGCAAAGTAGTATGATAGCAGCAGTAGCAACAGTAACCAGTAGCAGCAAAGTAACAACAGTAACAACAGTAGCAACAGAGTAACAGTAGCAGCAGTGACAGCAGTAGCAACAAAGTAACATAGCAAGGACCAGTAGTAAAGACTCGTAGGAATTGGATCGGTGATGGATAATTATGCCGGATGCTATTGATCATGCAACAGTTATAACACGGAGAGATATGTAACTAGCTCCAGTTCGTCAATGTAATGTAGGCATGTATTCCGTATGTAGTCATACGTGCTTAGGGAAAAGAACTTGCATGACATCTATTGTCCATCCCTCCCGTGGCAGCGGGGTCCTAATGGAAACTACGAGATATTAAGGTTCTCCTTTTAATAAAGAACTGGACCAATGCATTAACACTTAGTGAATACATGAACTCCTCATACTATGATCATCTCCGGGAGTGGTTCCGGCTATTGTCACTCCGGGGTTGCCGGGTCATAACACATAGTAGGTGACTACAACTTGCAAGATAGGATCAAGAACACACATATATTGGCGACAACATAATAGGTTCAGATCTGAAATCATGGAACCTATGATACGTCCATTTTGCAAAGTAGTAGCAACATCAATCTGAGAACATAGTGGATACTTGATACGTCCATTTTGCATCATGTTTTCATGTTGATATTTATCGCTTCTTAGGCTGTTATTTCACTTCACGGTACAATTCTTATGCCTTTTCTCTCTTATTTTGCATGGTTTACATGAAGAGGGATAATGTCGGCAGCTGGAATTCTGGCCTGAAAAAAGGAGCAGAGTTGAGATACCTATTCTGCGCAACTCCAAACGCCGTAAAAATCAACGAGGATTTTTTTCTGGATTTATAAAAAATACTGGGCTGAAGAAGCGCCAGAGGGGCGCCAGCAGGTGGCCACAAGCCTGCATGGCGTGGCCACCCCCTGGCCGCGCCAAGGGGGCTTGTGGGCAGCCTGCTGGCCCACTGGACCCCTCTTTTGCTATATGAAGGGTTTCGTCCACAAAAAAAATCAAGGAGGAGTTTTTTCGTGGATTCGCCGCCGCCACGAGGCGGAACTTGAGCAGAACCAATCTAGAGCTCTGGCAGGACGATCCTGTCGGGGAAACTTCCCTCCAGGAGGGGGAAATCGTCGCCATCGTCATCACCAACACTCCTCTCATCGGAGGGGACTCATCACCATCAACATCTTCATCAGCACCATCTCATCTCCAAACCCTAGTTCATCTCTTGTAACCAATCTCCATCTCGCGACTCCGATTGGTACTTGTAAGGTTGCTAGTAGTGTTGATTACTCTTTGTAGTTGATGCTAGTTGGATTATTTGGTGGAAGAGTTTATGTTCAGATCCTTGATGCTAGTCATTACCTCTCTGGTCATGAATATGATTATGCTTTGTGAGTAGTTACTTTTGTTCCTGAGGACATGGGATAAGTCATGCTAATAGTAGTCATGTGAATTTGGTATTCGTTCGATAATTTGATGTGTTGTATGTTGTTTTTCCTCTAGTGGTGTTATGTGAACGTCGACTACATAACACTTCACCATTATTTGGGCCTAGAGGAAGGCATTGGGAAGTAGTAAGTAGATGATGGGTTGCTAGAGTGACAGAAGCTTAAACCCTAGTTTATGCGTTGCTTTGTAAGGGGCTGATTTGGATCCACTAGTTTAATGTTATGGTTAGACTTTGTCTTAATTCTTCTTTCGTAGTTGTGGATGCTTGCGAGAGGGTTAATCATAAGTGGGATGCTTGTCCAAGTAAGGGCAGTACCCAAGCGTCGGTCCACCCACATATCAAACTATCAAAGTAACGAACGCGAATCATATGAACATGATGAAAACTAGCATGACAGAAATTCCCGTGTGTCCTCGGGAGCGTTTTTCCTCCTATAAGACTTTGTCGAGGCTTGTCCCTTGCTACAAAAGGAATTGGGCCACTTTGGTGCACCGTTGCTACTTTTGTTACTTGTTGCTTTCTATGAATCATCTCACCACACAATCACTTGTTACCGACAATTTCAGTGCGTGCAGATTTTACCTTGCTGAAAACCACTTGTCAGATCCTTCTGCTCCTCGTTGGGTTCGACACTCTTACTTATCGAAAGGACCACGATTGATCCCCTATACTTGTGGGTCATCAAGACTCTTTTCTGGCGCCGTTGCCGGGGAGTGAAGCGCCTTTGGTAAGTGGAACTTGGTAAGGAAATATTCATATAGTGTGCTGAAATTTATTGTCACTTGTCACTATGGATACTAATCCTTTGAGGGGCTTGTTTGGGGTATCTTCACCTCGAACGGAAGCACAAAGAGTTGCTCCTCAACCTTCTGCACCTACTGAAAATATTTGCTTTGAATTTCCTTCGGGTATGCTTGAGAAACTGATGGCTAATCCTTTTACATGAGATGGAACATCACATCCAGACTTGCATCTAATCTATGTAGATGAAGTTTGTGGTTTATTTAGGCTTGCAGGTTTGCCCGAGGATGAGGTCAAGAAGAAGGTCTTTCCTTTATCTTTGAAGGATAAGGCGTTGACATGGTATAGGCTATGTGATGATACTGGATCATGGGACTACAATCGGTTGAAATTGGAATTTCATCAAAAGTTTTATCCTATGCATTTAGTACATCGTGAACGGAATTATATTTATAATTTTTGGCCTAGTGATAGAGAAAGCATCGCTCAAGCTTGGGGGAGGCTTAAATCAATGCTATATTCATGCCCCGATCATGAGCTCTTGAGAGAAATTATCATTCAGAACTTCTATGCTCGGCTTTCTCATGATGATCGCACCATGCTTGACACTTCTTGTACCGGTTCTTTTATGAAGAGAGATATTGACTTCAAATGCAATTTATTGGAGAGAATTAAACGCAACTCTGAAGATTGGGAGCTTGAAGAAGGTAAGGAGTCAGGTTTGAATTTCACGTTTGATTGCGTTAAATCCTTTGTTGAGACAAATACTTTTTGTGACTTTAGCGCTAAGTATGGACTTGACTGTGAGATAGTAACTTCACTGTGTGAATCCTTTGCTGCTCATATTGATCTCCCCAAAGAGAAGTGGTTTAAATTTCATCCTCCTTTAGAAGTCAATGTAGTTAAACCCACTCCAGTTGAAGATAAAGTCATTGCCTATAATGATCCTGTGGTTCCGAGTGCTTACATTGAGAAACCACCTTTCCCTGTTAGGATAAAAGATCATTCTAAAGCTTCAACTGTGATACGTAGAGGCTATATTAGAACACCTACACCCACTAAGCAAATTAGAGTTGAACCTAGCATTGCTATTATCAAAGATCTTCTGTCCGACGATGTTGAGGGACATAATATTCACTTCTGTGAAGATGCTGCTTGAATCGCTAAACCTCACGTTGTTGGCACGCCTGTGGTTACTGTTAAGATAGGAGATCATTGTTATCATGGTTTATGTGACGTGGGTGCTAGTGTTAGTGCAATACCTCAATCCTTATACGATGAAATCAAAGATGAGATTTCACCTGTTGAGATAGAGCCTATTGATGTCACTATTCAACTTGCCAATAGAGATACTATCTGCCCCGTGGGAATTGTTAGGGACGTTGAAGTCTTGTGTGGTAAAATGAAGTATCCTGTTGTTTTCCTCGTTCTTGCTACCGCACAAGATAGCTTTTGTCCCATCATATTTGGCAGACCCTTCCTCAATAATGTCAATGCTCATATTGATTGTGAGAAGCAAACTGTCACTGTTGGCTTTGAAGGTGTGTCACATGAGTTCAATTTCCCCAAGTTTGGTAGACAACCTCATGAAAAAGAGTTGCCTAGTAGGGATGAAACTATTACCTTAGCTTCTATTGCCGTGCCTCCTACTGATCCCTTAGAGCAATACTTGCTTGAGCATGAAATTGATATGCATTTGGATGAAAGGGATGAGATAGATAGAGTTGTCTTAGAACAATATCATATCCTTAAGAATAACTTGCATGTTGAACTGCTTGGGGATCCACCCCCACCAAAGGGTGATCCTGTGTTCGAGCTTAAACAGTTGCCAGATACTCTTAAGTATGCTTATCTTGATGAAAAAGAGATATATCCTGTTATAATTAGTGCTAGCCCCTCAGAGCATGAAGAAAAGAAGTTACTAAAAACTCTGAGGAAGCACCGTGCTGCTATTGGATATACCCTTGATGATCTTAAGGGCATTAGTCCCACTCTATGCCAGCACAAGATTAAAACTGATCCTGACTTCAAACCAGTTGCTGATCATCAAAGGAGATTAAATCCTAACATGAAAGAAGTAGTAAGAAAAGAAATACTAAAGCTCCTGGGAGCGGGTATTATCTATCTTGTTGCTCATAGTGATTGGGTGAGTCGGGTGCATTACGTCCCTAAGAAGGGAGGCATTACCGTTGTCCCTAATGATAAGTATGAATTGATCCCACAGAGGATTATTACTGGCTATAGGATGGTGATCGATTTTAGGAAATTGAATAAAGCCACTAGGAAAGATCATTACCCTTTGCCTTTTTATCGACCAAATGCTAGAAAGACTGTCTAAACACACACACTTCTGCTTTCTAGACGGTTATTCTTGTTTCTCCCAAATACCAGTTGCACAATATGATCAGGAGAAAACCACTTTCACCTGCCCTTTCGATACCTTTGCTTCAGACGTATGCCTTTTGGCTTATGTAATGCACCTGCCACTTTTCAAAGATGTATGATGCCTATATTCTCTGACTTTTGTGAAAAGATTGTTGAGGTTTTAATGGATCACTTCTCCGTTTACGGGTCTTCTTTTGATGATTGCCTTAGCAACCTTAATCGAGTCTTGCAGAGATGTAAAGACACCAATCTTGTCTTGAATTGGGAGAAGTGCCACTTTATTGTTAATGAAGGCATCGTCTTAGGACATAAAATTTCTGAAAGAGATATTGAAGTCGATAAGGCTAAGGTTGATGCAATCGAGAAAATGTCATACCCTACAGATATCAAAGGTATAAAAAGTTTCCTTGGTCATGCTGGTTTCTATAGAAGGTTCATTAAAGACTTCTCTAAGATTTCTAGGCCTCTTACCAATCTCTTGCAAAAGGATATTCCTTTTGTCTTTGACGATGATTGTGAGGAAGCCTTCGAAATACTTAAGAGGGCTTTGATAACTACACCTATTGATCAACCACCTGATTGGAACTTACCTTTTGACATCATGTGTGATGCTAGTGATTATGCTATTGGTGCTGTTCTAGGTCAAAGAGTTGATAAGAAGTTGAATGTTATTCACTATGCTAGTAAAACTCTAGACAGTGCCCAGAGAAACTATGCTACTACGGAGAAGGAATTTTTAGCAGTCGTGTTTGCATGTGAAAAGTTCAGGTCTTACATAGTTGATTCCTACTGCGGCAACAAAAGTCCTTCCCTGGCGCTTAGGAATTCTTCTTGTTACTTCTCTGGTTTGCGTCAGTTTTTCCCTTGAAGAGGAAAGGGTGATGCAGCACAGGAGCAGTAAGTATTTCCCTCAGTTTGAGAACCAAGGTATCAATCCAGAAGGAGGGCCTCGTCAAGTCCAGAGTACCTGCGCAAACACAAACAAGCTTGCACCCAACGCTTCAATGGGGTTGTCAATCCCTTCAAGATTGTTTGCAAAGTGAGATCTGAAGGCGGAAAGTGCAATGAAGTAAAAAGTGTAAGGCTGAAAATATGGTGTGGAGTAGACCCTGGGGGCCATAGTGTTCGCTAGAGGCTTCTCCCATAATAGCAAATATCATGGTGGGTGAACAAATTACTGTCGAGCAATTGATAGAACCGCGCAAAGTCATGACGATATCTAAGGCAATGATCATACATATAGGCATCACGTCCGAGACAAGTAGACCGATACTTTCTGCATCTACTACTATTACTCCACACATCGACCGCTATCCAGCATGCATCTAGTGTATTGAGTTCATGACGAACAGAGTAATGCCTTAAGCAAGATGACATGATGTAGAGGGATAATCTCCAACCAATGATGAAAACCCCATCTTTTTACCCTTGATGGCAACAACATGATGCGTGCCTCGCTACCCCTTCTGTCACTGGGTGAGGTCACCGCACGGTATGAACCCAAAACCAAGCACTTCTCCCATTACAAGAATCATAGATCTAGTTGGCCAAACAAAACCAACAACTCGAAGAGAATTACAAGGATATGAAATCATGCATAAGAGAGATTAGAAGAAACTCAAATAAGATTCATAGATAATCTGATCATAAATCCACAATTCATCGGATCTCGACAAACACACCACAAAAGAAGATTACATCGGATAGATCTCCATGAAGATCATGGAGAACTTTGTATTGAAGATCCAAGAGAGAGAAGAAGCCATCTAGTTATTAGCTATGGACCCGTAGGTCTATGGTGAACTACTCACGCATCATCGGAGAGGTCATGGTGCTGATGAAGAAGCCCTCCGTGTCCAAATCCCCCTCCGACAGGGCACCAGGAAGTGCCCCAAATGGGATCTTGGGGAGACAGAAGCTTGCGGCGGCGGAAAAGTACTTTCGATGATCTCCTGATTTTTTTGGGATTTTTAGGGAATTTATAGGCGCAACCCCTAGGTCAAGGGACGCGCAGTGGGGCCACAAGCCTGGATGGCGCGACCTCCCCCTAGCCGCGGGGTGGGGGCTTGTGGGGCCCCTGAGGCTCCCTTGCCTTGGCTCCCAAGCTTCCCGATCTTCTTCCGTTCCAGAAAAAATATTTTCGGGGATTTTCTTCCGTTTGGACTCCGTTTCAAAATCTCCTCTGAAAGGGGTCAAAAACATGGAAAAAACTAGAACTGGCACTTGGCACTGAGTTAATAAGTTAGTCCAAAAAATATATAAAAGGCATGCAAAACATCCAAAGTTTGATAAGATAATAGCATGAAACCATAAAAAATTATAGATACATTGGAAACGTATCAAGCATCCCCAAGCTTAACTCCTGCTTGTCCTCGAGTAGGGAAGTGATAAAGAATGAATTTTTGATGTGGAATGCTACCTAGCATAGTTGTCCTTTGCAACTTCTTTCACGTGACATGAATGTTCAGATCCATAAGATTCAAAACAATAGTTTGCTATTGACATGAAAACAGTAATACTTCAAGCAAACTAGCAAAGTAATCATGAACTTTCAAAATAACAAGGCCAAAGAAAGTTATCCCTCCAAAATCATATAGTCTGGCTATGCTCCATCATCCTCACACAACTAATGTAAATCATACACAACCACGGTATTGTCCAAGTAATTGTTTTCGCACTCTTACTTTCTCAAACTTTTTATAACTATCATGCAATACATGAGCGCGAGCCATGGATATAGCACTATAGGTGGAATAGAGTGTGGTGTTGGTTGTGAGACAAAAAGGGAGGAGATGGTCACATTGACTCGGCGTATCAATAGGCTATGGAGATGCCCATTAATAGATATCAATGTGAATGAGTAGGGATTGCCATACAAGAGATGCACTAGAGTTATAAGTATGTGAAAGCTCAAAAGGAGAACTAGTGGGTGTGCATCCAACTTGCTTGCTCACGAAGACCTAGGGCAATTTTGAGAAAGCCCATCATAGGAATATACAAGCCAAGTTATATAATGAAGATTCCCACTAGCATATGGTAGTGACAAAGCAAGAAGCTTTCAATCATGAAGAACATGGTGCTATCATGAAGCACAAGTGTGGAAAAATATAGTAGCATTGTCCCTTCTCTCTTTTTCTCTTTTTTCATTTGGGATCTTAGGCCTCTTTTTTTCTCTTTTCTTTTCTCCTCTTTTTTTTGTTTTTGGGCTCTTTGGCCTTTTTTTATTTCCTCACATGGGACAATGCTCTAATAATGATGATCATCACACTTTTATTTACTCACAGCTCAAAGGTCACAATGATGATGACTCCATAGGAAATGCCTCCGGCGGTGTACCGAGATGTGCAATGATCTAGCATGGCGTATGACGTTGAAACATCTCGCTAGCTATCTTACGATCATGCAATGGCAATATGAGAGTGACGACACAAGTCATGAGACGAGAAACGGTGGGAGTTGCATGGCAATATATCTCGGAATGACTATGAAAATGCCATAGTAGGTAGATATGGTGGCTGTTTTGAGGAAGGAATTTGGTGGGTTTGTGTACTGGAGAGAATTGCGCGGCACTAGAGAAGCTAGCAATGGTGGAAGGTGAAAGTGCATCTATACCATGGGCTCACATTAGTCATGAAGAACTCACATACTTGTTGGGAACGTTTTTATTAGTAATCGAAACAAAGTGCTAAACGAATACTCCGAGGGGAAGGGTTGGTAGGTGTAAACCATCGCGCGATCCCGACCTCAACACAAAGGATGACAATCAATAAATCAATTATGCTCCGACTTCCTAACATAGCGGTTCACCATACGTGCATGCCACGGGAATCACTAACTTCAGCACAAGTATTTCTAGATTCACAACACCCTACTAACATAACTCTAAATATTATCAAATCCATGTCTCAACACTATTTGAGAGGAAACAAAACTTCTCTTTCTACTCAATGCACATGAAGATGGAGGTTTTTGCATCCCCTTTGGGTATCTATCACCTTTGGGACTACTTTCATAGCATAAGCCAACTACCAAATCACGCACCGCCGTGCTCTAAAATATATAAGTGAAGCACATAGAGAAAAAGTATCTATCTCAAAAGATATAACTGACGCACTATGAGCAAAAGTATCTAGCTCAAAAGATATAAGTGAAGCACTATGAGCATTCTAGCAAAATCACGA
Source organism: Hordeum vulgare subsp. vulgare (assembly GCF_904849725.1). Taxonomy (NCBI): domain Eukaryota; kingdom Viridiplantae; phylum Streptophyta; class Magnoliopsida; order Poales; family Poaceae; genus Hordeum; species Hordeum vulgare. Next base: position 583,008,253 of record NC_058520.1, on the reverse strand, counting down.
TGAGTGCATGTCTCTCTCTCTCAAAAAGGTGTGCAGCAAGGATGATTGTGAAACAACAAAAAGAAAAGACTCCTAAGATACAAGACGCTCCAAGCAAAACACATATCATGTGGTGAATAAAAATATAGCTCCAAGTAATGTTACCGATGGATTGAAGACGAAAGAGGGGATGCCTTCCCGGGGCATCCCCAAGCTTAGGCTTTTTTGTGTCCTTGAATTTGGCTTGGGATGCCTTGGGAATCCCCAAGCTTGAGCTCTTTACACTCCTTATCTCTTTGTCCATGAGAACATCACCCAAAACTTGAAAACTTCACAACACAAAACTTAAACAGAAACTCATGATAACATTAGCACAAGAAAACAAACTACCACTTCTTTTGGTACGGTAGCAAACTTGAATTCTATATATATTGATGATAGGCTACTGTATTCTCACTTTTCCATGGATAGTACCCCCCGATACTAACCATAGTTTCATCAAAACAAGCAACTACCTCAACAAAAACAGAATCTGTCAAAAACAGACCGGTTTGTAGCAATCTGTATACTTCGTATACTTGTGGTACCTCAAAAAATCTGACAAATTACGACGGCATGGGAAAAAGGCATATCAACCAGCAGCAAAAATAGTCAACTCAAAAGCTCTTTCTGAATAAAAATGAAAATCATCTCATGAGCGAAACGTTTCTGTCTTTTTCCAGCAGGATCAAACAACCATTACCAAGACTAGTCATAAAGGTTTTGCTTGGCTCAAACACAAAAAGAAACACAAAAAACACAATCACAACATAATTATGAAAGTGTGGATGCAACAAAACAGAAAGAAAAAGATAGATTCATTGGGTTGCCTCCCAACAAGCGCTATTGTTTAACGCCCTTAGCTAGGCATAAAAGCGATAGAATCACGTATCGTCGTCTTTGGTGCTCAAACCGTAAGTGGCCCTCATCATGGATTCATAAGGCAATCTTATTTTCTTTCTAGGAAAGTGTTCCATGCCCTTCCTTAAAGGAAATTGAAATCTAATATTCCCTTCCTTCATATCGATGATAGCATCGATAGTCCTTAGGAAAGGTCTACCAAGAATAATAGGGCATGTAGGATTGCAATCAATGTCAAGCACAATGAAATCCATGGGTACATAGTTCCTATTTGCAATAATAAGAACATCATTGATCCTTCCCATGGGTTTCTTGACAGTAGAATCAGCAAGATGCAAATTAAGAGAACACTCTTCAATCTCATTAAAACCCAGAACATCACATAAATACTTTGGAATTGCAGAAACACTAGCACCCAAATCACACAAAGCATTGCACTCATAGTTTTTGATTTTGATTTTGATGGTAGGTTCCCACTCATGATGAAGCTTTCTAGGGATAGAGACTTTCAATTCAAGTTTCTCTTCAAGAGATTTTATCATAGCTTCGACTATATGATCGGTAAAGGCCTTGTTTTGGCTATAAGCGTGTGGAGAGTTTAACATGAATTGCATCAAGGAAATGCATTCAATCAAGGAGCAACTATCATAATTGAATTCCTTGAAATCCATGGTAGTAATTTCATTACTACTCAAAGTTTTAACATCTTCTACTCCACTTTTAATGCTTTTAGCATCAAGATAGATGGACTCCGAATCATTGCGGCACTTTTCAACCAAAGTGGATTCATATCCAGCCCCATAATCATTAGGTTTGACACAGGAAAACAAAGATTCAATGGGAGTCACACCAAGCACTTTAAGATCTTCGTGATTCTCATCACGAGAACACGCCTTTTTAAGCCATTCATGTCTAGCACGAATTTGGGAGGTTCTTTCTTTGCTCTCAATCATGCAAACACGCATAGATTTCAAAGTTTCATCCATGTTGATTTTGGGAGGAGCGCATCTAACTTTCAAAGCATCAACATCACAAGAAATTATATCAACGCTCTTAGCCAAATCGTCAATTTTGAGTAGTTTTTCCTCTATGGACGCATTGAAAATCTTTTGAGAGTTGATGAACTCTTTGATATTCCTCTCTAGATCAGAGGGTAATCTATTGTAATTTCCATGAGTATTGTTGTAGGAGTTGCCAAAGTTATTAGAGGAGTTACTAGGAAAAGGCCTAGGAACATAATTTCCTCTAAAAGCATTGTTGTTGCCAAAGTTATTCCTGCCAAAAAATTAACATCCAAGCTAGCGTTGCTACTCTCAATCAAAGAAGACAAGGGCATATCATTAGGATCCAAATGAGCACTTCTACTAGAAATCAAATTCATTAACTCGTCCATCTTAGCACTCAACGAATTAATTTCTTCTATAGCGTGTACCTTCTTACTAGTAAGTGACCTTTCACTGTGCCACTGAGAGTAGTTCGTCATGATGTTGTCTAATAGCTTTGTGGCTTCTCCTAACGTGATTTCCATGAACGTTCCACCTGAGGCGGAGTCCAAGATATTTCTAGAAGCGAAATTCAAGGCAGCGTAAAAGATTTGAATAATCATCCAAAGACTCAAGCTATGAGCGGGACAATATCTAATCATCAATTTCATTATCTCCCAAGATTGTGCAACATGCTCATGATCAAGTTGCTTGAAATTCATGATATCATTACGGAGACAGATGATCTTAGCCAGCGGAGAATACTTGGATATATAAGGATCTTTGCACTTATCCCAAGAATCGATACTATTTTTGAGCAAAGAAGAAAACCAAGTTTTTGCGTGATCTCGCAACGAGAAAGGAAAAAGCTTCAATCTAATCACGTCATTATCCACATACTTTTTCTTTTGCATATCGCAAAGCTCAATTAAGGTATTGAGATGGGATGCGGCATCTTCACTAGGAAGGCTAGAGAATTGCTCTTTCATAACAAGATTCAGCAAAGCAGCATTGATTTCGTATGACTGCACACTAGTGGCGGGAGCAATCGGAGTACTAATAAAATCATTATTATTAGTATTCGAGAAGTCACAAAGTTTGGTGTTTTTGTTCATGGTGACTTCGGCAAGCAAGCAAGCACACAAGCAAACAAAGAGCAGGCGAGAAAAAGGCGAACAAAAAAGGCAAACGAAAAAGGCAAACGGAAAAGGCAAATTGGTGAAGTGGGGGAGAGGAAAACGAGAGTCAACTGGCAAACAAAGTAAATGCAAGAGATGAGTTTGCGACACCTACTTGGATGAGTTCTTGACTTGATCTTCCTCCCCGGCAACGGCGCCAGAAATTCTTCTGCTGCGGCAACAAAAGTCCTTCCCTGGCTCTTAGGAATTCTTCTTGTTACTTCTCTGGTTTGCGTCAGTTTTTCCCTTGAAGAGGAAAGGGTGATGCAGCACAGGAGCAATAAGTATTTCCCTCAGTTTGAAAACCAAGGTATTGATCCAGAAGGAGGGCCTCGTCAAGTCCAGAGTACCTGCGCAAACACAAACAAGCTTGCACCCGACGCTTCAAAGGGGTTGTCAATCCCTTCAAGATTATTTGCAAAGTGAGATCTGAAGGCGGAAAGTGCAACGAAGTAAAAAGTGTAAGGCTGAAAATATGGTGTGGAGTAGACCCTGGGGGCCATAGTGTTCACTAGAGGCTTCTCTCATAATAGCAAATATCACGGTGGGTGAACAAATTACTGTCGAGCAATTGATAGAACCGCGCAAAGTCATGACGATATCTAAGGCAATGATCATACATATAGGCATCACGTCCGATACAAGTAGACCGATACTTTCTGCATCTACTACTATTACTCCACACATCAACCGCTATCCAGCATGCATCTAGTGTATTGAGTTCATGACGAACAGAGTAACGCCTTAAGCAAGATGACATGATGTAGAGGGATAATATCAAACCAATGATGAAAACCCCATCTTTTTACCCTTGATGGCAACAACATGATGCATGCCTTGCTACCCCTTCTGTCACTAGGTGAGGTAACCACGCGGTATGAACCCAAAACCAAGCACTTCTCCCATTGCAAGAATCATAGATCTAGTTAGCCAGACAAAACCCACAACTCGAAGAGAATTACAAGGATATGAAATCATGCATAAGAGAGATCAAAAGAAACTCAAATAAGATTCATAGATAATCTGATCATAAACCCACAATTCATCGGATCTCAACAAACACACCGCAAAAGAAGATTACATCGGATAGATCTCCATGAAGATCATGGAGAACTTTGTATTGAAGATCCAAGAGAGAGAGGAAGCCATCTAGTTACTAGCTATGGACCCGTAGGTCTATGGTGAACTACTCACGCATCATCAGAGAGGTCATGGTGTTAATGAAGAAGCCCTCCGTGTCCAAATCCCCCCTCCAGCAGGGCACCAGGAAGTGCCCCAGATGGGATCTTGCGGAGACAGAAGCTTGCGACGGCGGAAAAGTACTTTCAATGATCTCCTCATTTTTTGGGATTTTTAGGGAATTTGTAGGCGCAACCCCTAGGTTAGGGGACGCTCAGGGGGCCCACAAGCCTAGATGGAGCGGCCTCCCCTGGCCGCGGGGTGGGGCTTGTGGGGCCCCTGAGGCTCCCCTGCCTTGTCTCCCAAGCTTTCCGATCTTCTTCCATTCCAGAAAAAATCTTTTTGGAGATTTTCTTCCTTTTGGACTCCGTTTCAAAATCTCCTCTGAAAGGGGTCAAAAACATGGAAAAAACAGGAACTGGCACTTGGCACTAAGTTAATAAGTTAGTCTAAAAAATATATAAAAGGCATGCAAAACATCCAAAGTTTGACAAGATAATATCATGAAACCATTAAAAATTATAGATACGTTGGAGACGTATCAATTCCAAAGTCACGTTTCACACTCATCATGCTGCTATTAAGTACCTCATGGAGAAGAAGGACGCTAAACCTAGACTTATCAGATGGGTTCTCTTGCTACAAGAATTTGATTTGCACGTTGTTGACAGAAAGGGTGCTGATAACCCAGTAGCAGATAACTTGTCTAGGTTGGAGAATGTTCTTGATGACCCACAACCTATTGATGATAGCTTTCCCAATGAGCAACTCAATGTCATCAATGCTTCACGTAATGCACCGTGGTATGCTGATTATGCAAATTATATCGTTGCCAAATACATACCCCCTAGTTTCACGTACCAGCAAAAGAAGAAAATTCTTCTTTGACTTGAGACATTACTTTTGGGATGATCCTCACCTTTATAAGGAAGGAGTAGATGGTGTTATTAGATGTTGTGTACCTGAACATGAACAGGGACACATCCTACAGAAGTGTCACTCCCAGGCCTATGGAGGACACCATGCGGGAGATAGAACTGCACACAAGGTATTGCAATCAGGTTTCTATTGGCCCACTCTCTTCAAGGATGCCCGTAAGTTTGTCTTGTCTTGTGACGAATGTCAAAGAATAGGTAATATTAGCAAACGTTAGGAAATGCCTATGAACTATTCACTTGTCATTGAACCATTTGATTTTTGGGGCTTTGATTATATGGGACCTTTTCCAAAATCCAACGGGTATACTCATATCCTAGTTGTTGTTGATTACGTCACTAAGTGGGTAGAAGCTATCCCCACTAGTAGTGCTGATCACAACACTTCTATCAGGATGCTTAAAGAAGTTATTTTCCCTAGATTTGGACTCCCTAGATATCTAATGACCAACGGTGGTTCACACTTCATTCATGGTGCTTTCCGTAAAACGCTTGCTAAGTAAGATGTCAACCATAGAATTGCCAAGTTGTTCAAAGAGAAGGTTAAGAGGTGGCATGATAAGAGGATACAAAAGCGTGAGTTCAATGTAGGTGATTATGTCTTGCTATATAACTCTCGTTTAAGATTCTTTGCAGGCAAGCTTCTCTCTAAATGGGAAGGTCCCTATGTTGTTGAGGAATTATATCGTTCCGGTGCTATCAAGATCAACAACACGGAAGGTAATTGTCCGAGAGTTGTAAATGGGCAGAGAATCAAGCATTATATCTCACGTACTCCCATAAATGTTGAAAGCAATATTATCAATACCATAACTCCGGAAGAATTCCTAAGGGATATTTATCAGCCTGTTTCAGACTCCGAAAATGAAGAGGTATGTGATTTGGTAAGAAAACAGAGTCCAAAACTTTTCCAGTAGGAAATTTTCTCCGTTTTGGAATATTTGAAAAAATAAAAAAATTGGAAGTAGTCCGAAAAGTGCGCGAGGAGGCGACAAGCCTGCCAGGCGCGGGCCCACCCCCTGGCCGCGCCTGGGGGGCTTGTGGCCACCTCGTGCGCCTCCCGGACTCCGTTTTCATGCGGAGTACTCCTTCTGGTCTGGAAAAATCATTATATATTCTCCCGAAAGGTCTGACCCTCGTATCACGCAAATTTCCTCTGTTTTCGTTTCGAAACTCTTTTCTGCCGCAGATTTAGGTCAAGATGTCGTCTCAGGAATCTGTCGGGGAGAACAATCTCCCTCAAGTTTATGGAGAAGTAAGTGCTGATCTGAAAAGGATGGAGGTCATGGAGGCTAAGGAAAGGCTACCTAAAGGAACCAAGGGCAAAGCTAAGGAGAAGAATCAGGCATGGGATGAAGTGCAATCTGTGCTCAACAAGGAAGAAGTTGAAGAAGTGGATTTCCTCCAACCCTACCTCCACCTACTGTCTCCATCCTTGATTAAACTCTTGAGGTTTTGTGAAACAACTCGTGCTCGCAATACTTATCTCACTCGTGAAGTTCTTTTGCTGGAGAAACATATCACAGATCTCCAAGTTATAAATCAAAGATTGATGGCCCTCTTGGAATCAAAGGTTGCAACAACTCCACTACCATCACCTCCCAAGGAAGACAACTGAGCATGGGTATGCGCAATCCCCTTGGCTTTTCCCAAGCTTGGGGGAGTTGCCCCGATATCGTAACACCATCACATATTTTGCCTTTACCTTTGTTTTAGTTTGTTCCTTTTCAGTTTTCTCTTTCTCTAGTAGATTAGAAGTCTTAGTGTTTTAGTCTTGAGTTTTGCTTTGTGTCACCCCCGATGTATTCGAGCTCGTGAGCCATATAATAAAGAGTGTCTTAGTTTAAGGGCTTTGCCTCTTGCCATGATCAAAAGAGTGAGAAAATAACAAAAGCATGAAAGATCATGTAATGATCTTATGGAAGTGATGGCTTCACGTATAAAAAGAATGATGATTGAGACTTGTTGAGAGTAGACAAACGTAGACCTTGGTCATCGTTGCAATTAATAGGAAGTGATAAAGAAGGAGAGGTTCACATATAAATATATCATCTCTGACACCATCTATGGTTGTGAACACTCACTAAACTATTACATGCCTAGAAGTAGATGTTGGACAAGGAAGACAACATAATGAATTGTGTTTGCTTGGTTTCGAACAATGTTATATGATTAGAGATCCCTTAGCATGTCACGATTGCTTCCACCTCATATTAGCCAGAACTCCCGCACCAAGTAGAGATACTACTTGTGCATCCATAAACCTTCAAACCAGTTTTTCCATGAGTGTCCACCATACCTATCTATGGATTGAATAAGATCCCTCAAGTAAGTTGTCATCGGTGCAAGCAATAAAAATTGCTCCTTATTATGTATGATCTATTAGTGTGTGGAAAATAAGCTTTGCACGAACCTGTGATGAGGAAGACATAAAAGCGACAGACTGCATAATAAAGTTCTTTATCACAGGAGGCAATATAAAGCGATGTTCCTCCGCACTAAGAGGACACGCATCCAAACCTCAAAAGCGCATGACAACCTCTGCTTCCCTCTGCGAAGGGCCTATCTTGTACCTTTACTTTTTTCCCTTGAAAGAGTCATGGTGATCTTCACCAATTCCTTGTTTCGCTTTTAGCTTGGCTAACGTCATATGCTTGGGAAAGATCTATATTCATATGTCAACTTGGAGGTAAGTATTCATGAATTATTATTGTTGGCATTGCCCTTGAGGTAAGTAGTTGGGAGGCAAAACTATAAGCCCCTATCTTTCTCTGTGTCCAGCTGAAACTTTGATCTCATGAGTACCACGTGAGTTGTAGGAATTGTAGAGAACGAAAGAATGATTGAGTATGTGGATTTTCTTTACAAGCTCTTATTTGACTCTTTCTGATGTTGTGATAAATTGCAATTGCTTCAATGACTAAAGGCTATCGGTTGTTACTTCTCGGTAAGGTTCTTGATCCATGCTTTACTTTGTGAAGGAATTATCACTTCAGCATGAGAGATTATATGTTGGTATTGCTGTTCTGATCATGATCATGATGCATGCATGTTCGTATCTTGTTTTGTCGACACCTCTCTCCCTAAACATGTGGACATATTTATTGAGCTAGGCTTTCGCTTGAGGACAAGAGAGGTCTAAGCTTGGGGGAGTTGATACGTACATTTTGCATCATGTTTTCATGTTGATATTTATCGCTTCTTAGGCTGTTATTTCACTTCACGGTACAATTATTATGCCTTTTCTCTCTTATTTTGCATGGTTTACATGAAGAGGGAGAATGCCGGCAGCTGGAATTCTGGCCTGAAAATGGAGCATAGTTGAGATACCTATTCTGCACAACTCCAAACGCCGTAAAAATCAACGAGGATTTTTTTCCGGATTTATAAAAAATACTGGGCCGAAGAAGCGCCAGAGGGGCGCCAGCAGGTGGACACAAGCCTGCATGGCGCGGTCACCCCCCTGGCCGCGCCAAGGGGGCTTGTGGGCAGCCTGCTGGCCCACTGGCCCCCCTCTTCTGCTATATGAAGGGTTTCGTCCATAAAAAATCAAGGAGGAGCTTTTTCGTGGATTCGCCGCCGCCACGAGGCGGAACTTGAGCAGAACCAATCTAGAGCTCCGGCAGGACGATCCTGCCGGGGAAACTTCCTTCCCAGAGGGGGAAATCGTCGCCATCGTCATCACCAACACTCCTCTCATAGGAGGGGGCTCATCACCATCAACATCTTCATCAACACCATCCCATCTCCAAACCCTAGTTCATCTCTTGTAACCAATCTCCGTCTCGCGACTCCGATTGATACTTGTAAGGTTGCTAGTAGTGTTGATTACACTTTGTAGTTGATGCTAGTTGGATTATTTGGTGGAAGAGTTTATGTTCAGATCCTTAATGCTACTCATTACCTCTTTGGTCATGAATATGATTATGCTTTGTGAGTAGTTACTTTTGTTCCTGAGAACATGGGATAAGTCATGCTAATAGTAGTCATGTGAATTTGGTATTCGTTCGGTAATTTGATGTGTTGTATGTTGTTTTTCCTCTAGTGGTGTTATGTGAACGTCGACTACATAACACTTCGCCATTATTTGGGCCTAGAGGAATGCATTAGGAAGTAGTAAGTAGATGATGGGTTGCTATAGTGACAGAAGCTTAAACCCTAGTTTATGTGTTGCTTCGTAAGGGGCTGATTTGGATCCACTAGTTTAATACTATGGTTAGACTTTGTCTTAATTCTTCTTTCGTAGTTGCGGATCCTTGCGAGAGGGGTTAATCATAAGTGGGATGCTTGTCCAAGTAAGGGCAGTACCCAAGCGTCGGTTGATGACCCACAAGTGTAGGGGATCCCAACAGTTTTTGAGGGTAGAGTATTCAACCCAAATTTATCGATTCGACTCAAGGGGAAGCGAAAGAATATTCTCAAGTATTAGCAGCTGAGTTGTCAATTCAACCACACCTGAAAGATTAGTGTCTGCAAGCAAAGTATCAGTAGCAAAGTGGTATGATAGCAACGGTGCCAGAAAAAGGTCTGTTGACGGCAGGCTATTCCTGATTTGTTGTATGAATGGCGCTAGAAAATAGTCTTGCAGCAGGTAACAACAAAGTAGCAAGTAAGAGCAGTAGTGACAGCAGTAGCAAGTAACAACAGTAGTGACAGCAGTAGCAACAAAGTAATAGCAGTAGCAGAAGAGTAACATAACAAGGACCAGTAGTAAAAGACTCATAGGCATTGGATCGGTGATGGATGATTATCCCGGATGTGATTCATCATGTAACAGTTATAACACGGAGAGATAAGTAACTAGCTCCAGTTCGCCAATCTAATGTAGGCATGTATTCTGTATGTAGTCATACGTGCTTAGGGAAAAGAACTTGCATGACGTCTATTGTCCATCCCTCCCGTGGCAGCGGGGTCCTAATGGAAACTACGGGATATTAAGGTTCTCCTTTTAATAAAGAACCGGACCAACACATTAACACTTGGTGAATACATGAACTCCTCATACTATGGTCATCTCCGGGAGTGGTTCCGGCTATTGTCACTCCGGGGTTGCCGGGTCATAACACATAGTAGGTGACTACAACTTGCAGGATAGGATCTAAAACACACATATATTGGCGACAACATAATAGGTTCAGATCTGAAATCATGGCACTTGGGCCCTAGTGACAAGCATTAAGCATGGCAAAGTAGTAGCAACATCAATCTCGGAACATAGTGGATACTAGGGATCAATCCCCGTCAAAACTAACTCGATTACATGATAGATCTCATTCAATATACCTCGGAATGACTTTGAAACCACAACTCAAAACTAATTGAGGTGAATCAAACTTCTCTAACTATTCAATGCACATGAAGGTGGAAGTTTTCGTATCCCTTTGGATAACTACCCCTTTTGAGACTACTTTCAAAGCATAGATCAACTACCAAGCCACACACCGCCGTGCTCTAAAAGATATAAGTGAAGCACAAAGAGCAAAAGCATCTAGCTCAAAATATATAAGTGAAGCATATGTGAGCTGAATTGTCTACCAAAGGATATAAGTGAAGCTCGACAAAATCACGGTGAGTGCATGTCTCTCTCTCTAGGTGTGAAGCAAGGATGATTGTGATACAACAAAAATAAAAGACTCCTACGATACAAGACGCTCCAAGCAAAACACATAACATGTGGTGAATAAAAATATAGCCCCAAGTAACGTTTCCGATGGATTGAAGACGAAAGAGGGGATGCCTTCCCGGGTCATCCCCAAGCATAGGCTTTTACGGAATCCTTGAATCTCTTGGGGTGCCTTGGGCATCCCCAAGCTTGATCTCTTGCCACTCTTTATCTTTTTGTCCATAAGAACTTAACCCAAAACTTGAAAACTTCACAACACGAAACGTAAACAGAAACTCGTTATAACATTAGTATAAGAAGCAAACCACAACTTCCTTAGGTACTGTAGCAAACTTGAATTCTACTTATGCTGATGTTGGGTTACTGTATTTTCAATATTCCATGGCTAATACCTGCCGATACTATCCATAATTTCATCAAAATAAGCAACCAACACAACAAAAGCTGAATCTGTTAACAGCAGACCAGTCTGTAGCAATCTGTATACTTCGTATACTTATGTTACTTCAAAAATTCTGAACAATTACGGCCGTCTGAAGAATTTGCATAGAAATCAGAAGAAAAAAGAATCAACTCAAAATCTCTTACATAAAAAAAATGAAAATTCTTTTCTTGAGCAGAAAGTTTCTGTCTTTTCTAGGATGACCAAACGATCATCCCCAAGACTAATCATAACGGTTTTGCTTGGCACAAATGCAAAAAGAAACACAAAAAACACAATCATAACAGAATTATGAAAGTGTGGAAAATACAAAACAGAAGGAAAAAGGATAGATTCGTTGGGTTGCCTCCCAACAAGCGCTATTGTTTAACGCCCTTAGCTAGGAAAAAGGTGATGCTCTCACAAAACACAAGAATTGAAGCACAACGAGAGCATCCCAAAGCATGTGAAAATCACATCTAAGTCTAACATACTTCCTATGCATAGGCATTTTATAGGAAAACAAATTGTCAAGACAACCAATAGCTGCCATATGCAAGGAAGAAGAAAAAGACGAGCAATCTCAACATCACGAGAGGTGATTTGGTAATATGAAGGTTTCTACCACAATATTTTCCTCTCTCATAGAAATTACACGTGGGATCATATTCAAATTCAACAATATAGCTATCCCATAGGATATTCTTTTCACGATCCACATGCATGCAAAGTTGACGCTCTTCAAAAATAGTGGGATTATCATCAACTAAAGTCATGACTTCTCCAATCCCACTTTCAATATTGTTGCAAATATCATATTCATCATGAGGTTTGAACAAATTTTCAAGATCATAAGAAAGATCATCACCCCGATCATGATTATTGCAACAAGCAGTGGACATAGCAAAACTAGCATCCCCAAGCTTAGGGTTTTGCATATTTTTAGCATGATTGTCACTAATAGAATTTATAGTGAAACCATTGCAATCATGCTTTTCATCCAAGGGGCCCTCGTGAATCACTTCATAAATTTCTTCCTCACAATTTTCAGATTCACGCATCTCAAGCAAAACTCCATAAAAATAGTCAAGTGCCCTCAACTTACTAGCAATTGGATCAACATAATTGGATCTCTTAAAGAGATTAGCAAGTGGGTGAGGATCCATATCACTAGATTTTCAGCAAGCGAAGATGCAAGCATAATGAAGGCACATGGCACACAAGCGAACAGAAAGCAAGTGAGAGAAAAGGGCGAACGAAAAGGCAAACGAAAAAGGCAAACAAAAAAGGCAAATGTGAAGTGGGGGAGAGGAAAACGAGAGGCAACTGGCAAAATAGTAAATGCAGGAGATGACTTTGTGAGACCTACTTGGATAGATCTTTCCTTCCCCGGCAACGGCGCCAGAAATACTTCTTCTACTGCAACAAAAGACCGTCCAACGGTGCTAGAAACACGTGCTGACGGGAGACTATTCTTGTCTTGATTCTCCTCAGCAACGGCACCAGGAATCCTTCTGCTACGGATACGCCTTTAGGGACTTCCTAGGCAAACATGCAAAGGATTTCCCCATGGCCTTGGAGCCTTGCTTTGGTGTTCCCTCGAAGCGGAAAGAGTGATGTAGCACAGCGGTGGTAAGTATTTCCCTCGGTTTTGAGAACCAAGGTATCGATCCAGTGAAGGAGTATCACAAGTGCCTGCACAAACACAAAAAGCTTGCTCCCAACGCTATGAAGGGGTTGTCAATCCCTTATATATTGTTCGCCAAGTGAGAACTGAAAGCAACAAAGTAACAAAGCAAAGTAAAAGCGAAAGTGGAAAGGATAGGTGTGAATAGACCCGGGGGCCGTAGTGTTCACTAGTGGCTTCTCTCATGAAAGCAGGTAGACGGTGGGTGAACAAATTACTGTCGAGCAATTGATAGAGCCGCGCAAAGTCGTGACGTCATATATGGCAATGATTATATCTATAGGCATCACGTCCAAAACAAGTAGACCGATACTTTCTGCATCTACTACTATTACTCCACACGTCGACCGCTATCCAGCATGCATCTAGTGTATTAAGTCCAAAAGAACAGAGTAACGCCTTAAGCATGATGACATGATGTAGATGGAAAATCTCATATCTACGAAAAAGCCCACCTTGTTACCCTTGATGGCAACTACACGATGTGTGCCTTGCTGCCCCTACTGTCATTGGGAAAGGTCACCACACGGTAAGAACCCAAAACCAAGCATTTCTCCCATTGCTAGAATCATAGATCTAGTTGGCCAAACAAAACCCAAGACTCGGAGAGACTTACAAGGATATCAAATCATGCATATAAGAAATCAGAATAGACTCAAATATATATCATAGATAATCTGATCACAAATCCACAATTCATCGGATCTCGACAAACACACCGCCAAAGAGGAGTACATCGGATAGCTCTCCATGAAGATCATGGACAACTTTGTATTGAAGATCCAAGAGAGAGAGAAGAAGCCATCTAGCTACTAACCACGGACCCGTAGGTCTGAAGTGAACTACTCACGAGTCAATGGAGGGGCGATGATGTTGATGTAGAAGCCCTCCAACTCCAAAGCCCCCTCCGGCAGGACACTGGGAAGGGTCTCCAGATGAGATCTCGTGGAAACGGAAGCTTGCGGCGGCGGGAAAGTGTTTTTGTGGATTCCCTGATTTTTTTTCTTCTGTATTTTAGGGAATATATAGGCGAAGGAGCTAGGTGAGGGGGGTGCCAGGGAGGCCACAAGCCTGCTAGCCGCCGCCCCCTGGTGGTGGCTACAGGGCTTGTGGGCTCCCTGTAGCTCCCCTGGCTTGGCCCACAAGACCCCTGATCTTCTTCCGTTCGGGAAAAATTTATTTCGGGGATTTTATTCCGTTTGGACTCTGTTCCAAAATCAGATCTGAAAAGAGCCAAAAACACAGAAAAACAGGAACTGGCACTTGGCACTGAATTAATAAGTTAGTCCCAAAAAAGATATAAAAGGTACATAAAACATCCAAAGATGACAAGATAATAGCATGAAACCATAAAAAATTATAGATACGTTTGAGACGTATCAACAGGCCCTTCGCAGAGGGAAGCATTGATTTGCAGAGGTGCCAGAGCTCAAGCTTTGAAAACAGAGATAATAATTTTGGGTGGCATGCTCTCATTGTCAACGCAATGACCAAGAGTTCTCAACATCTTCCACGCTACACATGCTATAGGCGGTTCCCAAACAGAAAAGTAAAGTTTTGACTCCCCCACCACCAATCAATCACACTCCACGGCTAGCCGAATCCTCGGGTACCGTCCATACAAACATCAATCCTGGGGAGTTTTGTTTGCAATTATCTTTTCGATTTGAGCATGGAACTGGCAATTCCAATTACCGGCCCCTTTCTAGTGAATGAGAATAAACACATATCGAGGATAACACGCCTAGCATGGAAGATACTGATAGCCCCCTGTCACCACATGAGCGGTTCGGGCATGCAACACAGATTATTTCTTAAAGGTTTAGAGAGTGGCACATGCAAATTTACTTGGAACGGAGGTAGATACCGCATATAGGTAGGTATGGTGGACTCATATGGAACAACTTTGGGTTTATGGAAGTGGATGCACAAGCAGTATTCCCGCTTAGTACAAGTGAAGGCTAGCAAAAGACTGGGAAGCGACCAACTAGAGAGCGACAACAGTCATCAAAATGCATTGAGATTAACTAACATTGAGTGCAAGCATGAGTAGGACATAAATCACCATGAACATGAACATCATAGAGGCTATGTTGATTTTGTTTCAACTACATGCGTAAACGTGCGCCAAGTCAAGCCACTTGAATCATTCAAAGGAGGATACCATCCTATCATACTACAACACAGTCATCTCAACATTCATGTGGGCATCCAAGACAAACCATTATAAGCTCCTACCTAAGTAAGCATGGCATAAGCAACTATGATCTCTAAGTTGTCATTGCAAACATGTTTCTCTCACAACAAAGCTGAATCAGGCATGATGAGCTAGTCATATTTACAAAAACAAAATAGACCGAGTTCATACCAGCTTTTCCAGGCTCAGTCACTTCATCATATATCGTCATTATTGCCTTTCACTTGAACGACCGAATGATGTGAACAATAATAAGAGTGCTCGTGCATTGGACTAAAGCTGGAATCTGCAGGCAAACACAAAGGAGAAGACAAAGTAATATGGCTCTTTGACAGCTAAACAGGTATGCATGCGAGAGCCACTAAACATTGTAACCATTGTCTTCTACCTTGACCCAAAGAAAAAGAAAACTATTTACACGGGAAAGCTCCCAACAAGCAAAAGAAGAAAAACAAAAATCTTTTTGGGTTTTTTTCAAACTATACAGACACACGAAAAGAAAACGAGAAAAAGAAAATAAACTAACATGGATGATACAGTGGCAAAGTGTGAACACCGACGAACAAGGTGAAAGCATAAGCAAGAATGTAAAGTCGGTGAGAACACGTACTCCCCCAAGCTTAGGCTTTTGACCTAAGTTGGTCTACTCCCAAGGATGGTCCTGGCGAAACCCAAAATCATAATGGGGGTTATACGGGAGCACTGCAGCCACTGCCTGAATAGCTGCCTCATGGAGACGAGCAGCCTTTGCCTCCCTCTCGTACTCCTCTGCCTCTCCTCTGGTTATGTAATATCTCCGTTTTACCTGAAAGTCAAAGAAGGCAGGAGCAGGAAGGGTAATATGGAAAACATGCTGCCGGTTAAATATCAAACGGTATAGGAGGGATTCGTCATCCCTCTCAAGGAACTGGTAGCGTGTCAAAGTGACGCGGTCAAGGAAAGCTATATGGAGCGGGGGATCTCCTTCGCGGATGGGTACTCCAAGAAAATTTGCTATGCGAGTGGCATAGATCCCACCAAAGAAATCCCCTTCATTAGCATTCTTATTCAGCCTCCTTGCTATAATAGCTCCCATGTTGAAACTTTGATTACCCGTTACTGCGCTCTTAAGGATACTAAGGTCGGGTGCGCAGAGGTGACAATGCTCAATCTTGCCATTAATGCATCTGCTTATGAAGAGGGCAAAGTAATGCAAGGCAGGAAAATGAATGCTCCCTATGGTAGCCTGCGTAATATCTCTAGTTTCTCCAACAGTTATACCAGAGAAAAAAAAAATCTCTAACCGAAGATTTAGGAGGATCATTGAGACTACCCCAAATAGGTATCTTGCAAATTCTATTGAAATCCTCTAAATCCATGGTATACGATTTGTCATAGAGATCAAACAGTACCGATGTGTCACGGCCAACTGAAAATTTGAATCTACGAACAAAAGAGGCAGTGAGAGCAACATACTGTTCACATTAATCGGATATGAATTCTTCGAGTCCGACGTTGCGAACAAGTGCATCAAAATCGTGTTTGAAACCTGCCTCAATCATAAATTCAGCAGAAGGCCATTCACATGGTTGTACCTGTGCGTCCCTTGGTTGGTAAGGATCGGGCTCCCGAATCGCAAGACGGGGCCTCTCTTGCTTGAGGAACCACCATGAAAATATCTCCTGAACATCTTCCTTTTCTGAAATTTTCAGTGATCCAAAGGAAAAATGAACAAGGCTCAACTAAACTCATAGCAACTACTCCCACAAGTGCCTAGAGGCCATATTACGCATCAAAACTACTTGGGACCAGCTAAAATCAGCATGCAAAGCTCAAGAACATGGTCACCAAGGCAGCAAAAATACGCGAAGTATAAGGCACTAGAGAAAAAACTAATTGGGCCAATGGAGGAGTCACTTACCAAGGAGTAATTTCCCCAAAACAGTTCAGAGAATGGTGATTTGAGCAAAGAGATCGAAAATCCCAGCAAGAGGAGCAAGAACACGGGTTTGAGGTGCGAAACGATTTTTTCTGGAGGTAGGAGAACCAGATGAGAGCAAGAATGAGTGGGGGGGTGCCTGTGGGGCCCACAAGCCTGGGTGGCGCGGCCAGGGGGGTGCCCGCGCCCCAAGGGCTTGTGGCCCACTGGTGCAGCCCCTAGACAAGCTCTTTATCTCAGAATTTTTCAAAAATTCCAGAAAAAATCATACTTGAATTTCAGGACGTTCGGAGAACTTTTATTTTCGGGGTACTTTTCCACCGGACGCTAAAACATAAAACAGGGAAAACTAAACTAAATCTATCATTTTTCTTCTAAGCAACCAAAGGTGAAATCTTGGAGCACAGGTTCGTGACTCCTCGCTTCATCCATCTCATGGTCATCGAAAGAAATCCGTCAGTGAGGTTGATCAAGCCTCCTCGACAAACTTTTTCGAATCGCAAAAGAGAACGGAGAATTTCCGAATGGTCACTAGGTCATCTCAATGGGGATGTGTATCTCCCCAACAAGCAAATCATACTTCATCTTGACATGAGGTATTGGGCATTCAGAGCTCCCAATAAGAATCGATGAAGTTTTTTTGATAGCATTGATGCAATGTACTTGATATTGTTTCTTCGGAAAGTGCACCGTATGCTCATTACCGTTGACATGGAAAGTGACATTGCCTTTGTTGCAATCTATAACAGCCCCTGCAGTGCTTAAAAAGGGTCTTCCGAGGATGACCGCCATGGCATCGTCCTCGGGAATATCCAAGATAACAAAGTCTGTTAAGATAGTGACATTAGCAACCACAACAGGCACATCCTCGCAAATTCCGATAGGGAAGACACTTAATTTGTCGGCCATTTGCAGAGAGATTTTAGTGGGTGTCAACTTATCCAGTTCAAGTCTACGATAAAGAGAGAGAGGCATAACACTAACACCGGCTCCAAGGTTGCATAAAGCAGTTCTAAGGTAGTTACCTTTAATGGAGCAAGGTATATTGGGCACACCGGGATCACCTAGTTTCTTAGGAGTTCCACCCTTGAAGGTGTAGTTAGCAAGCATGGTGGAAATATCAACCTCAGTTATCCTCCTCTTATTAGTCACAATATCCTTCATGTACTTAGCATACGGAGACATTTTGAGCATATCTGTCAAACGCATTTGTAGAAAGACAGGTCTGATCATTTCAACAAATCGCTCAAAATCCTCATCATCTTTTTTCTTGGATGGTTTGGGAGGAAAGGGCATGGGTTTCTGAACCCATGGTTCCCTTTCTTTACCGTGCTTCCTAGCAGTGAAGTCATTCTTATCGTATCTCTTATTCTTAGGCTGTGGGTTATCAAGATCAACATGTTCAATCTCCACATCCTTATCATTGCTAGGTTGAGCATCAACATGAACATCACTATTGATATCATCATTAGGCTCATGTTCATCACCAGATTGTGTCTCAGCATCAGAGATAGAGACATCGTTTGGACCCTCAGGTGTAGAAGCAACAGGGTTGCTAGCATGCAAGTTCCTATCATCTTTCTTCTTCTTTCTAGGATGACTAGGTGCATCAGTGCTAACTCCTTGAGAATCTTGTTCAATTCTCTTAGGATGACCCTCAGGATACAAAGGTTCGTGGCTCATTCTACCGCCTCTAGTGACGACTCTGATAGAATTGTCATTCAACTCGTTGAGCAAGTCATTTTGAGCTTTGAGTACTTGTTCTACTTGAGTAGTAACCATAGAGGCATATTTACTCAGGAGCTTAAGATCATTGACATTTCTGTCCACACAAGCACTTAAATGACTAAGCATACGAGCATTCTGTTCCAATTGTCTGCTAACATAATCATTGAAACTCTGTTGTTTGGCAACAAAGTTATCAAATTCATCGAGGCATAGGCTAGCAGGTTTATCAAAAGGAATATCACTCTCATCAAACCTACGCAGAGAATTTACTTCTACTACCTGTATCGGGTTATCAAGACCATGGATCTCTTCGATAGGTGGTAGATTTTTGACATCTTCAGATTTAATGCCTTTCTCTCGCATAGATTTCTTGGCTTTTTGCATATCTTCCAGACTGAGGAATAGCATACCTCTTTTCTTTGGAGTTGGCTTAGGAAGTGGTTCGGGAATAGTCCAAGCATTCTCATTGCACAAGATGTTATTCAGTAGAATCTCAGCTTGTTCTACAGTTCGTTCCCTAAAAACACAATCGGCACAACTATCTAGGTGGTCTTCGGAAGCATCGGTAAGTCCATTATAGAAGATATCAAGTATTTCATTCTTCTCAAGAGGGTGATCAGGCAAAGCATTCGGTAGTTGGATGAGCCTCCCCCAAGCTTGTGGGAGACTCTCTTCTGCAGCTTGAGCAAAGTTGTATATTTCCTGCAAAGCAGCTTGCTTCTTATGGGTAGGGAAATATTTTTCAGAGAAGTAGTAGACCATATCCTGGGGGCTACGCACACATCCAGGAGCAAGAGAAGTGAACCAGGTCTTAGCATCATCCTTTAGCGAGAAAGGAAACAGCTTGAGGATATAGTAGTGGCGGATCTTTTCCTCACTAGTGAATAGGGTGGCTATATCGTGCAGTTTGGTAAGCTGGGCTACAAAACCATTTCAGACTCATAACCGTAAAAAGGATCAGATTCGACCAGAGTGATTAACTCAGGGTCGACAGAGAATTCATAATCCTTATCGGTCACAAAGATAGGCGAAGTAGCAAACTTCGGGTCATATTTCATCCTAGCGTTGAGAGATTTTTCTTTCCACTTGAGCAGTAATTTCTCAACATCATAGCTATCCTTACACGCAAGAAATTCCTGAGCTATATCTCCCTCCATAACATAGCGCTCAGGCATAACACGCAATTCAGGCATAGTAGCAGGCAAAATAGCAGGTTCTACTTCAATAGTATCAGCAGTTTCAGAAGTATCATCACATCTAGCAGCAACTCTAGCAATTTGTGCATCAAGGAATGCACCTAGTGGCAAAGCAGTATGAGGCATAGCATCATCAGGCAAAGCAGTATCAAGCATAACATCATAAGGCAAAGCAGTATCAAGCATAGCATCATCAGGCAAAGCAGTATCAAGCATAGCATCATCAGGCAAAGCAGTATCAAGCATAGCATCATCAGGCAAAGCAGTATCAAGCATAGCATCATCATAAGCATCATGGGCAGCGGAAGTAGCATCATCGAGCACATGCGACATATCAAGATTTCTAGCAGGAGGTGGTGTCGCAAACTTACTCATAACTGAAGGTGAATCAAGTGCAGAGCTAGATGGCAGTTCCTTACCTGTCCTCGTAGTTGAGGGCAAGATTTCAGTTCTCGGATCTTTCAGATTCCTCATAGTGACCAGCAGACGTAAATCCCAAGTGACTCAGAGAATATAGTTGTGCTTCCCCGGCAACGGCGCCAGAAAAATGTCTTGACGACCCACAAGTATAGGGGATCGCGACAGTTTTTGAGGGTAGCGTATTGAACCCAAATTTATTGATTCGACTCAAGGGGAAGCGAAAGAATATTCTCAAGTATTAGCAGCTGAGTTGTTAATTCAACCACACGTGAAAGATTAGTGTCTGCAAGCAAAGTATGAGTAGCAAAGTGGTATGATTGCAACGGTGCCAGAAAAAGGTCTGTTGACGGCAGGCTATTCGTGACTTGTTGTATCAATGGCGCCAGAAAATAGTCTTGCAGCAGGTAACAACGAAGTAGCAAGTAACAACAGTAGTGACAGCTGTTGCAAGTAACAACAGTAGTGGCAGCAGTAGTAGCAAAGTAACAACAGTAGCAGCAGAGTAACATAGCAAGGACCAGTAGTAAAACACTCGTAGGCATTGGATCGGTGATGGATGATTATGACGGATGTGATTCATCATGTAACAGCTATAACACAGAGAGATAAGTAACTAGCTCCCGTTCGTCAATCTAATGTAGGCATGTATTTCGTATGTAGTCATACGTGCTTAGGGAAAAGAACTTGCATGATATCTATTGTCCATCCCTCCGGTGGAAGCGGGGTCCTAATGGAAACTACGAGATATTAAGGTTCTCCTTTTAATAAAGAACCGGACCAATGCATTAACACTTGGTGAATACATGAACTCCTCATACTATGGTCATCTGCGGGAATGGTTCCGGCTGTTGTCACTCCGGGGTTGCCAGGTCATAACACATAGTAGGTGACTACAACTTGCAAGATAGTATACGATCTAAAACACACATATATTGGCGACAACATAATAGGTTCAGATCTGAAATCATGGCACTCGGGCCCTAGTGACAAGCATTAACCATGGCAAAGTAGTAGCAACATCAATCTCAGAACATAGTGGATACTAGGGATCAATCCCAGTCAAAACTAACTCGATTACATGATAGATCTCATCCAACTCATCACCGTCCAGCAAGCCTACGATGAGATTACTCACGAACGGTGAAGTGCATCATGGAATTGGTGAAAGAGGAAGGTTGATGATGACGATGGCGACAATTTCCCCTCTCCGGAGCCGAGAACGGACTCCAGATCTACCCTCCAGATGAAGAACAGGGGGTGGCAGCGCCTCCGTATCGTAAAACGCCATGAATCCTTCTCCCAGATTTTTTTTCCGGGTGAAACGGAATATATAGAGCTGAGATTGGAGGCGGTGGAGCCTCGTGGGCCCCACAATCAGACCGTAGGAACTCAGATATTCACCCCCACGATATTCACCCCCACGATCAGACCGTAGGAACTTGATCTTCTTGTTACGATGATTTTCAACTTCACTCTGAAATTGCTTGAACTTTTCAAATGTTTCAGACTTGTGCTTCATTAAGTAGACATAACCATATCTACTCAAATCGTTAGTGAAGGTGAGAAAATAACGATATCTGCCGCGTGCCTCTACGCTCATCGGACCGCACACATCGGTATGTATGATTTCCAACAAGTCACTGGCACACTCCATTGTTCCGGAGAACGGAATTTTAGTCATCTTGCCCATGAGGCATGGTTCGCATGTGTCAAGTGAATCAAAGTCAAGTGACTCCAAAAGTCCATCGGCATGGAGTTTCTTCATGCGCTTTACACCAATATGACCTAAGCGGCAGTGCCACAAAAATATGGCGCTGTCATTGTTAACTCTAACTCTTTTGGTCCCAATGTTATGTATATGTGTATCACTATCAAGATTAAATATGAACAATCCTCTCACATTGGGTGCATGACCATAAAAGATGTTACTCATAGAAATAGAACAACCATTATTCTCTGACTTAACAGAGTAACCGTCTCGCAATAAACAAGATCCAGATATAATGTTCATGCTCAACGCAGGCACTAAATAACAATTATTCAAGTTCATAACTAATCCTGATGGTAATTGAAGTGAAACTGTGCCGACGGCGATTGCATCAACCTTGGAACCATTTCCTACGTGCATCGTCACTTCATCTTTCACCAGCCTTCGCTTATTCCGCAGTTCCTGTTTCGAGTTGCAAATATGAGCAACAGAACCGGTATTGAATACCCAGGCACTACTACGAGAGCCAGTTAAGTACACATCAATAACATGTATATCAAATATACCTGATTTTTCTTTGGCCGCCTTCTTATCAGCCAAATACTTGGGGCAGTTGCGCTTCCAGTGACCCATACCCTTGCAATAGTAGCACTCTGTTTCAGGCTTAGGTCCAGCTTTGGGTTTCTTCGTCGGATTGGCAACAGGCTTGCCGCTCTTCTTTGAATTACCCTTCTTGCCTTTTCCGTTTCTCTTGAAACTAGTGGTCTTATTCACCATCAACACTTGATGCTCTTTACGGAGTTCAGGCTCTGCGACTTTCATTATCGCAAACAACTCGCCGGGTGACTTGTTCATCCCTTGCATGTTGTAGTTCAACACAAAGCCTTTATAGCTTGGAGGCAGTGACTGAAGGATTCTGTCAGTGATAGCCTCTTGCGGGAGTTCAATCCCCAGCTCAGCTAGACGGTTTGAGTACCCAGACATTTTGAGCACATGTTCACTGACAGACGAATTCTCCTTCATCTTGCAAGCATAGAATTTATCGGAGGTCTCATACCTCTCGATCCGGGCGTTCTTCTGAAAGATGAACTTCAACTCCTGGAACATCTCATATGCTCCATGACGCTTAAAGCGACGTTGAAGTCCCGGTTCTAAGCCATACAATGCTGCACATTGAACTACTGAGTAGTCCTCCTTACGTGTTAACCAAGCGTTCTTAACATCCTGGTCAGCCGTAGCGGGTGGTTCATCTCCTAGCGCAGCATTAAGGACATAATCCTTCTTCCCAGCTTGTAAGATTAGCTTAAGATTACGAGCCCAGTCTACAAAGTTGCTTCCATCATCTTTCAACTTAGCTTTCTCTAGGAACGTATTAAAATTCAGGGTGACTCTCGCGTGAGCCATGATCTACAACACAAATATATTCAAAGTGGACTTAGACTATGTTAAAGATAATTAGAGTTTAACTTAATCAAATTTCTTGCTAAACTCCCACTCAAAAAGTACATCTCTCTATTCATTTGAGTGGTTCAGGACCCACTTACACTATCTCAAGTCCGATCATCACGTGAGTTGAGTATAGTTTCAGTGGTAAGCATCCCTATGCTAATCATATCATCTATATGACTCATGATCGACCTTTCGGTCTCATGTGTTCCGAGGCCATGTGTGCACATGCTAGGCTCGTCAAGCTTAACCCGAGTGTTCCACGTGTGCAACTGTTTTGCACCCGTTGTATGTGAACGTTGAGTCTATCACACCCGATCATCATGTGGTGTCTCGAAATGATGAACTGTAGCAACGGTGCACAGTCGGGGAGAACACAATTTCGTCTTGAAATTTTAGTGAGAGATCACCTCATAATGCTACCATCGTTCTAAGCAAAATAAGGTGCATAAAAGGATTAACATCACATGCAATTCATAAGTGACATGATATGGCCATCATCACGTGCTCCTTGATCTCCCTCACCAAAGCACCGGCACAATCTTCTTGTCACCGGCGCCACACCATGATCTCCATCAACGTGTCACCATCGGGGTTGTCATGCTACTCATGCTATTACTACTAAATCTACATCCTAGCAAAATAGTAAACGCATCTGCAAGCACAAACGTTAGTTTAAAGACAACCCTATGGCTCCTGCCGGTTGCCGTACCATCGACGTGCAAGTCGATATTATCTATTACAACATGATCATCTCATACATCCAATATATCACATCACATCGTTGGCCATGTCACATCACAAGCATACCCTGCAAAAACAAGTTAGACGTCCTCTAATTTTGTTGTTGCATGTTTTACGTGGTGACCATGGGTATCTAGTAGGATCGCATCTTACTTACGCAAACACCACAACGGAGATATATAAATTGCTATTTAACCTTATACAAGGATCTCCTCGGTCAAATCCGATTCAACTAAAGTTGGAGAAACCGACACTTGCCAGTCATCTTTGAGCAACGGGGTTACTCGTAGCGATGAAACCAATCTCTCGTAAGCGTACGAGTAATGTCGGTCCAAGCCGCTTCAATCCAACAATACCGCGGAATCAAGTTAAGACTAAGGAGGGCAGCAAAACGCACATCACCGCCCACAAAAAATTTTGTGTTCTACTCGAGAAGACATCTACGCACGAACCTGGCTCTGACACCACTGTTGGGGAAAGTCGCATGCGAAACAAAAAATTTCCTACGCGCACGAAGACCTATCGTGGTGATGTCCATCTACGAGAGGGGATATTCGATCTGCGTACCCTTGTAGATCGCATAGCAGAAGCGTTAGTGAACGCGGTTGATGTAGTGGAACGTCCTCACGTCCCTCGATCGGCCCCGCGAACCGTCCCGCGATCCGTCCCACGATCTAGTGCTGAACGGATGGCACCTCCGCGTTCAGCACACGTACAGCTCGACGATGATCTCGGCCTTCTTGATCCAGCAAGAGAGACGAAGAGGTAGATGAGTTCTCCGACAGCGTGACGGTGCTCCGGAGGTTGGTGGTGATCTAATCTCAGCAGGGCTCCGCCCGAGCTCCGCAGAAATGCGATCTAGAGGTGAAACCGTGGAGATATGTGGTTGGGCTGCCGTGGCAAAGTTGTCTCAAATCAGCCCTAAAACCTCCGTATATATAGGTGGGAGAGGGGGGGCCTTGCCTTGAGGCTCAAGGAGCCCCAAGGGGGTCGGCCGAGCCAAGGGGGGGAGTCCTCCCCTTCCAAACCGAATCCAACTAGGTTTGGAAGGTGGAGTCCTTCCCCTTTTTCCCACCTTCCCTTTTTTTTTTTTTCCTCTTTGATTTTCTTCCTATGGTGCATAGGGCCTTCTTGGGCTGTCCCACCAGCCCACTAAGGGCTGGTGCGCCACCCCCAAGGCCTATGGGCTTCCCCGGGGTGGGTTGCCCCCCCCCCCCCGGTGAACACCCGGAACCGATTCGTCATTCCCGGTACATTCCCGGTAACTCCGAAAACCTTCCGGTAATCAAATGAGGTCATCCTATATATCAATATTCGTTTCTGGACCATTCCGGAAACCCTTGTGACGTCCATGATCTCATCCGGGACTCCGAACAACATTCGGTAACCAACCATATAACTCAAATACGCATAAAACAACGTCGAACCTTAAGTGTGCAGGACCTGCGGGTTCGAGAACTATGCAGACATGACCCGAGTGACTCCTCGGTCAATATCCAATAGCGGGATCTGGATGCCCATATTGGATCCCACATATTCTACGAAGATGTTATCGTTTGAACCTCAGTGCCAAGGATTCATATAATCCCGTATGTCATTCCCTTTGTCCTTCGGTATGTTACTTGCCCGAGATTCGATCATCAGTATCCGCATACCTATTTCAATCTCGTTTACCGGCAAGTCTCTTTACTCGTTCCGTAATACAAGATCCCGCAACTTACACTAAGTCACATTGCTTGCAAGTCTTGTGTGTGATGTTGTATTACCGAGTGGGCCCCGAGATACCTCTCCGTCACACGGAGTGACAAATCCCAGTCTTGATCCATACTAACTCAATGAACACCCTCGGAGATACCTATAGAGCATCTTTATAGTCACCCAGTTATGTTGCGACGTTTGATACACACAAAGCATTCCTCCGGTGTCAGTGAGTTATATGATCTCATGGTCATAGGAACAAATACTTGACACGCAGAAAACAGTAGCAACAAAATGACACGATCAACATGCTACGTCTATTAGTTTGGGTCTAGTCCATCACGTGATTCTCCTAATGACGTGATCCAGTTATCAAGCAAAAAACACCTTGTTCATAATCAGAAGACCCTGACTATCTTTGATCAACTGGCTAGCCAACTAGAGGCTTGCTAGAGACAGTGTTTTGTCTATGTATCCACACATGTATATAAGTCTTCATTCAATACAATTATAGCATAGATAATAAACGATTATCTTGATACAGGAATTATAATAATAACTATATTTATTATTGCCTCTAGGGCATAATTCCAACAAAGCCCTCACGGCGCGGCCAGGGGGGTGGCCGCGGCCCCTAGGCTTGTGGCCCACTGGCTCACCTCCTCCGGTGGATATTTGTGCAGGTATTTTTCATTAATTCTAGAAAAAATCTCCATAAATTTCCGAGAACTTTTATTTTTGCACAAAAACAACACCATGGCAATTCTGGTGAAAACAGCGTTAGTCCAGGTTAGTTCCATTCAAATCATGCAAATTAGAGTCCAAAACAAGGGCAAAAGAGTTCGGAAAAGTAGATACGACGGAGATGTATCACCGTTCCACCCACATATCAAACTATCAAAGTAACAGTCGCGAATCATATGAACATGATGAAAACTAGCATGACAGAAATTCCCGTGTGTCCTCGGGAGCGTTTTCCTCCTATAAGACTTTGTCCAGGCTTGTCCCTTGCTACAAAAGGGATTGGGACACTTTGCTGCACCGTTGCTACTTTTGTTACTTGTTGCTTGCTACGAATCATCTCACCACACAATCACTTGTTACCGACAATTTCAGTGCCTGCAGATTTTACCTTGCTGAAAACCACTTGTAAGATCCTTCTGCTCCTCGTTGGGTTCGACAATCTTACTTATCGAAAGGACTACGATTGATCCCCTATACTTGTGGGTCATCAATACTAGGGATCAATCCCCGTCAAAACTAACTCGATTACATGATAGATCTCATCCAACCCATCACCATCCCGCAAGCCTACGATGAGATTACTCACGAACGGTGAAGAGCATCATGGAATTGGCGATGAAGGAAGGTTGATGATGACGATAGCGACGATCTCCCCTCTCCGGAGCCCAGAACGGACTCCAGATCTGCCCTCCAAAGGAAGAACAGGAGGTGGCGGCGCCTCCGTATCGTAAAACGCGATGAACTCTTATCCTTGATTTTTTTCCGGACGAAAGGGACTAAATAGAGCTGAGATTGGAGGCGGTGGAGCAACGTGGGCCCCACAAGCTTGCCAGGCGCGGCCAGGGGGGCCGCGCCTGGTGGGCTTGTGGGCTCACAGCCCCACCCCTCCAGTTGATTCTTGCGCCAGTATTTTTTATATATTCCACAAAAAATCCTCGTAAATTTCCAGGTCATTCCGAGAACTTTTATTTCTCCGCAAAAACAACACCATGGCAATTCTGCGGAAAACATCGTTAGTCCGGGTTAGTTCCATTCGAATCATGCAAATTAGAGTCCAAAACAAGGGCAAAAGAGTTTGGAAAAGTAGATACGACGGAGACGTATCAGACCACGATGTCGCCTAGAGGGGGGGTGAATAGGCCTTTTTAAAAGTTTCTACATATTTGGCTTTATCCTAATGAGCAAGTGAACTGAGAGTATAATTTTCATGCACAAATCCTAAATATACTAGGCTCAACTACGTGCACCAACAACTTGTTCTGCCAAGATGAATCACAACAAGGTTACTCACAAGAACAAGTAAGTTACACAAACTTACTTGAGCAATATCACAAGATGTGTAAGGGTATGACACAAGTTAGCAAATCACACTAAACACAAGATATATCAATAGTAGCAAGTATGAACTGTTGTATATAAGGTGTAGGCCTGACTGGTTAATCTTTACATTGAAACAACCAACACAATATAATGAGGACAACAATATGTAGTGAATGTATGCTCATTCATGTAACCAAAGTAAACCACAAGCAAGGAGTTAGGGTTAGGGATAACCGAAGTCATGGACACGAGGATGTATCCCGATGTTCAGTTCATTGGAGGGAAGCTAGTCACCGTTACAGAGGTGGATGTTACCACGAGGGCACACCAACGCCACGAAGGCTCGCCCTATTCTCCCTTTGAGACAACACCACGAACGCGTTTCTCAACTACTAGTGGTAAGCCTTTGAGGTGGCTTCCAAGCCCTCACAAACTTTCTAGGGAAAATTACAACGGTTTGATTCCTCTCCAGAAAACTCCTACCGCCTAGGAGTCTCCAACCTCCAAGACTAACAAGATCATGAGGACTGCTCAAAACTTGCTCAAATAACAAATAGCTTGGGTTGAGAGGAGGAGATGGAGACGATCTATCTTTTGATTGGAGCAAACCTCAAAGGGAGACGATCTATCTTTTGGCTGTGTTAGGTAACTCCTACTTGAGCTAGGAGAACACTATATATAGTGGTGGAGAAAAGTGACCGTTGGAGCCACCTATGTTGTGCACTTGCCGGACGTCCGGTAGTTCACGATCGTCCGGATAGCCACAGTGGTCGCTCGTCTGAAGATGCAGAAGATATCTGATTACCAAAGTATTTGGTGGAGAGGTAATCAGTATATGGTCGTCCGGAGGACGTCGGTCGTCCGAAGACACATAAGATATTAGGTCAGCATCAGGTGAAAAATGAACAGCACACGGACGTCCGAAAGGCATCGATCGTCCGGGACACGGTCGCCCGAAATGGTCGGAAGTCCGACATTTTGGATATGTTTGGTTGCAACGGAATTCCTAGCGTACGAGGACGTCCGGTCCTCGGACGACTGGGGGGCGAGTCTGAGATTTTGGATCTGTTGGCTGGCTCCGGATTTTTGGACGGCGTCAGCCATCCGGGGTTCGGACGACCGAACAGGAGCAGATCAACCAGGAAGATAGAGAGAGGAATTTATAATAGTTTTGAGCAAGTTTATTGCGAGACCCAGTGATCCCTTGTTAGTAGTGCGGGATCCCTAAAACTCAAGAATCATAAAAGAGCTACACTACATAGCTACCGATAATCCATACTTGAGTGTATATGTTTATTCGGTGATCATCACTCCGCACCACTAATGTCAAAGGAACTAATACCTTTGAGTCAGGCCTTAGACTTGAGCTTGATGTTATTGTTTCTTCTTGGCTCAAGCTGAAGGCAAGACATTGATAAAGTCTTCAAGTAGCTCTCCCATACATAATGTGGAAAGCCTTGCTTTGTATTCATCTTCATTTGTCTATCATGTGAACATCCACAAGCTTCAAGCATGTAATACTTAGAAATGGTTATCTTGAACTTGTCCTTGTCAAACATGATCATGAAACCTTGATGTCATCATCTCATGGACACTTGTAATCTTTCTCTTGATATGAGCTCATGAGAATTACCTAACCCTTATAGACATAGACAACACATAGTATGGGTTAGTACACAACATGCAATTGACAATTACTTACCATACCACAGGATCCCATGTGGTACATCATTTGCGCTTGTGTGATGACCAACTTTCAGTTAACTCTTTGACCTTCATCTTGGTCAACATTTATCTTAGATCCATGATTAATCTTGATGTCTTGAAGGCCCTATTGATTTCTAGTTAGGCTTCATTCCTTTAAGAAATGATTGCCAATATCTCAATTCACCATGACCATATCAAGTTTCTCCATAAATCTCTAATTGGCTATAACTTGCTTGTCTTCATGATACAACAAATGAGCTCATCATGATTCTATTTTCAAGGTATATGTAGAATTCTTCTTTTTAATTATTCTCTCAAGATCTTGATCCATCATGGCTCAAACCATAAGCCAACGCATGAGAATGTTTGAGATCCTTAATGAACACCACATAGATCACATTAGTTCATCACATGGAATTCATCTTGATCGTATCATATTTGATTCACTCAAGACGAGAGTAGAACAGGGGTAACACATTAATAGTAATATTGTTGCAACAAAATTAAAGTGAGATCACGCCTAAAGATCCTCCCTCGACTCCCTGCGAGGAAGCAATCCCGAGGCAAACTAATTCTAGTTAACTAACAATTGTAGTTGTATAAGATCGGAGCACAACTCCAAGTCGTCCTGTAACCGTGGACACGGCTATCCGAATAGTTAATTTGCATCCCTGCAGGGGTGCACCACATATCCCGTCACGCTCGATAACACTCTGGCCGGACATACTTTTCTGGGTCCTGCCCGGCCTCGGAATATCGACACGTCGCAGCCCCACCTAAGACTAATCAGAGAGGTCAGCCCGCCGGTCTAAATCCTAAGCGCAAAGGGTTCATGGGCCCAGTTCCCCTCCGCGCTCCTGCACGATGCGAGGGCGGCCGACGTCAGTCCTAGCATCCCTTAATCACAAGCGCAATGCATCTCGGGACCACTCGGTCGCGCGCCACTACGATTGCTGACATCTGAAAAGCTTCGGCTGATACCGCGACGCCGAGTACCCATAATTCTTCCCGCGTAGCCGGTTAGTGCGAAAAGGTCTCCGACCAACCCAGATCAAATACGCAAATCCATTAACATTTTAATTAGGCCAACAACACAGTCTCACGGGAATCCACCTGTCTTACAACTAATCACCAATGATCCCAGTAACATGGTCGAGTAACTGTGTGGTTGTAACATCGGGGGGGAATCCGAGGTATCACCCTCGTTGGATTCCGAACAATGTACCCATCAAGGTGGGCTTAGAGGAATCACCCTCGGGGGTCGCACACTTGAGGGGTTGCACGAGAGAGGCGTCATCGGGAATGGTGAAAGAGTAATCACCCTCGATAACCACGACCGACTAGCTATACTACAGAGATATCATCAGGAGTACTTAGCGAGGTGTCACCCTTGGTACCCGATAGTACCTCTGTATAGTCGTACAACGAAGGGGGGTGTAAGTGATGTGTCGGGTCTGGCTCGTCGATCAGGGATCGAGATTTGAAAACAAGCGGGGCAACTGAACTACGGGGTCAGAGGGGAGGACTGCTCCACCTATACTAAGCATATTAAAGGTACAGGACTGAAAGTAGCAGTTCATCAAAAATAGGCTATGCATCAGATGTAGGAGCTAACTACAACAGTAGCAAAATACTAATGCAAGCAGTAGGAAGAAAGACATAGGCGATATAGGAATGATCAAGGGGGGTTTGCTTGCCTTGCTGCTCTGCGGCAAAGGACTGATCGGCAGGGTCGTAGATGCACCCGGCAGCAGCATCATTCTCGGGGTCTACCGGTAAGAAGAGGGGGAAGAAACAATAAATAATAGCACCGATGCAACACAAAGCATGACATGGCAAGACGCAGGCTAGACATGAGCTAACGCAACAACATCCGTCATAGATGGGTCGGAAGAATATCTGACGATATTTTCCAGGTCTCGGGCTACTAGCGGTTATACTGGAAACGATGGAAAGGTTCCATGTTTGCTATGCTCAGGATGCGTGACAAACGAACGGGCCGTGTATCCGGATTTGTCTCGTTCTGCTGATCAACTTTCATGTTGAAAATATTTTGATCTGACTTACGGATTATTTAATATTAATTTTTTAAAGTTTTATTTAATAATTAGGAATTAAAAACAGATTTAAATGATTTAATAAAAAGCTATTATGACATCAGCATGATGTCATGCTGACATCGACAGTTGACTGGTCAACTGACCAGCGGGTCCCGAACGTCATAGGCATAAGTTTTAATTAAGATTAAATATTAATTAATCAGAGTAATTTAGTGGGGGACCCACGTGTCATACTCTAATTATTCTAATTATCCAATTAATTAATTTAACTAACATACCTATTTATTTATTTAATAAAAACATTAACATTATCTTTATTTTTATTTTAACTATCGCGTGGGGCCTCCGTGTCATAGACAACGGGTGCGTTGGCCCCACCGGTAAGTGACCTTAGGCCAAATACTCGATTTTATTCATAGATATAAACATGCAAATATCGTATTCCTCCAAATACCTATATACGCAATACATACATCGCATCTCATACATACATACATTCATATATACGGAATACATCATTTGTTTTTATTTTATTTAACTCTCACACTCTCATCTCTCTCTGTTATCAGACAACAGAGAACACAACACAGAGTCCTCTCTGCTAACTCAACATAGGAGAGAGCCAACTTCAACTCCTCCTACCGGAGTCAAACGTCGACGGATCGGAGCCCCGTTTGCCGGAACGGAACCGGGACGGTGAGGGGAACGCGGCGGTGGGAGGAGCCCGAGGAGGGGCTCACCAACGTTGATGCGAAGGCCCGATGAAGCCGGAGTTCTCGTGAGGCGGAGGTGACGGAGAGGAGGAAGATGATGCGGTGCCGGTGGTGACGGTGGCGGTGAGGACGGTGAGGTCGTGCCGGCGAGGAGGAGCCGGCCGGAGGTTCGCCGAGAGGGGCCCCGGTGAGGAGGGGCCCCCGGAGATGGAGCCGCCGGAGTGGGTGAGGCCGGCAAGAGGGACCTCGGGGAGGCCTCGGCCGGACCTGATAGGTGCTGCCGGCGGGGATGGGGAGTGGGGCGCTCCTGGGGCCGACCTGAGAGAGGCCGACGGGAGGAGGAGGAGGTCCCCGACGGGGGGGGGGTCTCGGCCAGGGAGCACGAGACCCGTGGGGGGTGTCTCGGTGGGGGGTGAGGTGTAGGGGGCGGCGAGATGGGGGCCTGGCTCGGTCTCCTGGGGGAGACCGACGAGGGAGGGAGGGTGTTCGGTAGGAGAGAGGGGCGACGGGGAGGATGGTGCAGGGCAGGCCGGAGGGGCTCCTGGAGGGTGGGGGCTCGAGTGGAGGCGTTGTCGTGGGGGAGGGGCTCGGTCCCGACGGGAGGAGCGCAGAGAAGGGGCGACAAGCTCGGTCACGGGGGGATCTGGCGGTTGCGGGAGAGAGAGGAGGTTCCTCGTGGGGGGAGGGGCTGGAACGAGGGAGAGAGGAGGCCTCCCTGGTGGCGGCGGCAGGGGAGGGAAAAGGGGGAGTGGGGCGGTTGGGCTTAGGGTTTGGGGGGTTTATACCTCCCCAATTAGGTGGGCTGGCCGGGTCAATTTGGCCTAGTTGGCCCACGGGGTTTGTTTTCCCTTTTTTTTGCATTGTCTTTTATTTGTTTTAAAACTAGAGTATTTTGACTTAAGAAAACATATAATTTGCAGAATTATTTCCGATGCATTAATAGACACTCCTCGAGAGAGTTTGTTAATTATTTGGATTAGTTTGATTTCTCATAATGTAGAATAGGCAATTTAAATGTGGGCAGCCTGCTGGCCCACTGGCCCCCTCTTCTGCTATATGAAGGGTTTCGTCGAGGAAAAAACCAGGGAGGAGCTTTTTCGTGGATTCGCCGCCGCCACGAGACGGAACTTGAGCAGAACCAATCAAGAGCTCTGGCCGGAGGGGGAAATCATCGCCATCGTCATCACCAACCCTCCTCTCATCAGAGGGGACTCGCCAGCATCAACATCTTCATCAGCACCATCTCATCTCCAAACCCTAGTTCATCACTTGTAACCAATCTCCGTCTCGCGACTCCGATTGTTACTTGTAATGTTGCTAGTAGTGTTGATTACTCTTTGTAGTTGATGCTAGTTGGATTACTTGGTGGAAGAGTTTATGTTCAGATCCTTGATGCTACTCATTATCTCTATGGTCATGAATATGATTATGCTTTGTGAGTAGTTACTTTTGTTCCTGAGGACATGGGATAAGTCATGCTAATAGTAGTGATGTGAATTTGGTATTTGTTCGGTAATTTGATATGTTGTATGTTGCTTTTCCTCTAGTGGTGTTATGTGAACGTCGACTACATAACACTTCACCATTATTTGGGCCTAGAGGAAGGCATTGGGAAGTAGTAAGTAGATGATGGGTTTCTAGAGTGACAGAAGCTTAAACCCTAGTTTATGTGTTACTTTGTAAGGGGCTGATTTGGATCCACTAGTTTAATGCTATGGTTAGACTTTGTCTTAATTCTTCTTTCATAGTTGCGGATGCTTGCGAGAGGGGTTAATCATAAGTGGGATGCTTGTCCAAGTGAGGGCAGTACCCAAGCGCCGGTCCACCCACATATCAAACTATCAAAGTAACGAACGCGAATCATATGAACATGATGAAAACTAGCATGACAGAAATTCCCATGTGTCCTCGGGGGCGTTTTTCCTCCTATAAGACTTTCTCCAGGCTTGTCCCTTGCTACAAAAGGGATTGGGTCACTTTATTGCACCGTTGCTACTTTTGTTACTTGTTGCTCGCTACGAATCATCTCACCACACAATCACTTGTTATCGACAATTTCGGTGCCTACAAAATTTACCTTGCTGAAAACCACTTGTCAGATCCTTCTGCTCCTCGTTGGGTTCGACACTCTTACTTACCGAAATGACTATGATTGATCCCCTATACTTGTGGGTCATCAAGTCATCATATGTATCATGCATCCTAATTAATCGATCATTTCAAGTAATAATATAAACTAGAATAACTTGTCTCTCATAAGACCTAGTCCTCACTCTTAGATATAATATCATAAAACAGAATAAGACCTATGGCTCCATGATGAATCACACAGATTCAACGGTCTCCAGCTTGTGGCTTAAGAACCGTCTTTATTTCTCTCCATGCTTCAATTTGGAGTCTTTTTCATCTTGATTTGAAGTTAATCAAGTATGGAGCATAGAAGTCAGCCCTCAGCGGGCTTTTAATTCTCATTTGACCTTCTGGGTCCATTAACGGAGGCACTACATCATGTGGCAGTTGCTGTTGAAGAACATAATAATAACCTAGCTAGCAATGTAATCAACACCATTTATGCAATAGTGGAGCGTACTTAATTAGGAAACTCTTACCAAGACATTTCGGCGAATGTCATCTGGACTCAACCTATGCACTAGTGGCATGTAAAATGAATAATTTTGGCCAATTCCAAAATGATACGAGAAGGTAGCCCTAAAAGCCAGAACACGAGCAACAAGAAAGTGGAGAAGATCATCCTTCTCCTCCCAAGTTAGATGTGATCCATACGTGTAGTGTGTCGTGTCAATTAATTTCTGCAATTCAGTCGAAGCAATGAAATAAGCTGTATATTGTAATTTAACAAATTTAGTATATAGATGAACACCAACTATTTCTAAATATAAATGCAAATTACTTCACATGGAGGTAAAACAGGAAGCATATCATCGACAACCACCCAAATTTTGTAATAATTTAATGTTTCAAAAATACTTAGAAATTTTGTAGTTGTCCACAAGATATGATTATAACTTGTTAAAACATCAAATTCAATTTTGTAATAGTACACCTTGAGCTCTAAACAGTTCCACACAATGTGAGCATTATATAAACCATTCAAAACGACCACATGTGCTACGATCATTCAAAGGACAATTTGGGTTGTTGGTGTTGTTTGTACAACATGTAACATGAGACAATTATAACTATGGCCCAATAACTAGGAACCTGCAACGTGTGGCCAAAGTTTTAATAGACGATGAACACCACATGACATGTAAATTGCGAGAGGAAAACAGGTTGACTACACCAACTATTTCTAAATATAAATGCAAATTACTTGAAAAATATGGTTGAGAAACTCACATGGAGGTAAAATAGGAAGCATATCATCGACAACCACCCAAATGTCGATGTTGTCTGGCATATTATCTTCACGATGAATATCGAAGGTGATTTCCATTCCCTTCTGAAATCCCTATGCCTTGCAAAGATCTTCCCACTTTTGGCAACCAAATTCTGTTTGAAAAACTGAATTAAATACTTGGATAACAAATGTGAGACCATGTATAGTCCTCAACTTAGCGCTCCTCGTCTCAATTCTCTCGTGATCTTTGAAACCGAGCCTCTCCAACACATATCTTCTTGCATGGCAAGGGAGGCACATATCGCCGTTCTCGTCAAGCTTCATGCTGAAGAACCTATCGTCTCGCAGGTGAGGCATGTCACACATACCCCGAGAGTCGCCGCAATATTCACACTCGGAATATCCATCGTCAGACATTTCCTGTTTTAATGTGGTAAATGTGTGTAACCAACAATATAATCGTGACACACTATATATATCGAAAGAATTGAACATCTATATATAATAACTCTTCATGCTCGCATCATGCATCATCATATATAATAACAAGTCCTACTAATTAATCATCATCATACAACTTCTACTCGTTATTAATAACAAGTCATACGATCATCATCCTCATAGTCATCGAACCAACCCTACTTAATTGTTCTTAGCACATGATCATCAGTATTAGGTAGGACCAATAAGAAAAACCAAATCGTAAAATAAAGTAGTATTCAAATTAGCATGCATTCAATTATAAGCAAAACTACATCATCTCTTGTGTCCGTACATCGTCAAATATTATCACTAATACTCCTCGAATACTATCATACATATAGCATCACTAATACGGCTAGAACTGTAGCGCCCGACGGGTATCGTCGCGGGCGGTGGACACCCAAAGAGAAGGAACCATCACAGGATCATAACTCCAGTGAGATCCGTGAAGAACCTATCAGGTATTGTAGAACCTGCCATCCAACGCAACCATGTAGCGACGGACGTGCTCATCCTCCTCGCTGACACGGTGACGTATCACCTCCGCGGAGTCCGGAAGCCTCGGCACCGTCACTGGCCCACGTGACCGCCACCAAACAAGGATCAGGTCAACAACGGGCTGGCTCCTCACCAACATACGCCCCCGGAAGGTAGCACCTCCCAATACCAGCCGGG
This sequence comes from Hordeum vulgare subsp. vulgare, assembly GCF_904849725.1. NCBI lineage: Eukaryota > Viridiplantae > Streptophyta > Magnoliopsida > Poales > Poaceae > Hordeum > Hordeum vulgare. The sequence continues at coordinate 582,971,250 of NC_058520.1, read as the reverse complement.
CGGAACCCAATCCGGGACCGGGCCCCTCTGATCAAGCACGTGTCCTCCGCCGAGTCAACGACGAGGATGCGGGATAGGCATCATAAAATGAACTAAAAAAATAAACTAGTTCTATTAATTTTCTTGCTAAAAATAAACTACTTTTATATATAGTAAAATAAAGTAGTTTTATTAAATCAACTAGTTCAACTACTAAGCACTTACTATAAATAAATAAAATAAGTAGTTCTTACTAAAAATAAACTACTTCTATATATGTTGGGGAACGTCGCATGGGAAACAAAAAATTTCCTACGCGCACGAAGACCTATCATGGTGATGTCCATCTACGAGAGGGGATTTCCGATCTACGTACCCTTGTAGATCGCACAGCAGAAGCGTTAGTGAACGCGGTTGATGTAGTGGAACGTCCTCACGTCCCTCGATCCGCCCCGCGAACCGTCCCGCGATCAATCCCACGATCTAGTGCCGAACGGACGGCACCTCCGCGTTCAGCACACGTACAGCTCGACGATGATCTCGGCCTTCTTGATCCAGCAAGAGAGACTAAGAGGTAGATGAGTTCTCCGGCAGCGTGACGGCACTTCGGAGGTTCGTGGTGATCTTATCTCAGCAGGGCTCCGCCCGAGCTCCGCAGAAACACGATCTAGAGGTAAAACCGTGGAGATATGTGGTCGGGCTGCCGTGGCAAAGTTGTCTCAAATCAGCCCTAAAACCTCCGTATATATAGGGGGAAGAGGGGGAGCCTTGTCCTGGGGTCCAAGGACCCCCAAGGGGTTCGGCCGAGCCAAGGGGGGGAGTTCTCCCCTTCCAAACCAAATCCAACTAGGTTCGGAAGGAGGAGTCCTTCCCCCTTTTTCCACCTCCTCTTTTTTTTCTTTTCTCTTTGATTTTCTTCCTATGGCGCGTAGGGCCTTCTTGGGATGTCCCACCAGCCCACTAAGGGCTGGTCCGCCACCCCCAAGGCCTATGGGCTTCCCCGGGGTGGGTTGCCCCCCCCCCCCCCCCGGTGAACACCCGGAACCATTCGTCATTCCCGGTACATTCCCGGTAACTTCGAAAACCTTTCGGTAATCAAATGAGGTCATCCTATATATCAATCTTCGTTTCCGGACCATTCTGGAAACCCTCGTGACGTCCGTGATCTCATCCGGGACTCCGAACAACATTCCGTAACCAACCATATAACTTAAATACGCATAAAACAACGTCGAACCTTAAGTGTGCAGACCCTGCGGGTTCGAGAACTATGTAGACATGACCCGAGAGACTCCTCGGTAAATATCCAGTAGCGGGACCTGGATGCCCATATTGGATCCTACATATTCTACGAAGATCTTATCGTTTGAACCTCAGTGCCAAGGATTCATATAATCCCGTATGTCATTCCCTTTGTCCTTCGGTATGTTACTTGCCCGAGATTTGATCGTCAGTATCCGCATACCTATTTCAATCTCGTTTACCGGCAAGTCTCTTTACTCGTTCCGTAATACAAGATCCCGCAACTTACACTAAGTCACATTGCTTGCAAGGCTTGTGTGTGATGTTGTATTACCGAGTGGGCCCCAAGATACCTCTCTGTCACACGGAGTGACAAATCCCAGTCTCGATCCATACTAACTCAACGAACACCTTCGGAGATACCTGTAGAGCATCTTTATAGTCACCCAGTTACGTTGCGACGTTTGATACACACAAAGTATTCCTCCGGTGTCAGAGAGTTATATGATCTCATGGTCATAGGAACAAATACTTGACACGCAGAAAACAGTAACAACAAAATGACACGATCAACATGCTACGTCTATTAGTTTGGGTCTAGTCCATCATGTGATTCTCCTAATGACGTGATCCAGTTATCAAGCAACAACACCTTGTTAATAATCAGAAGACACTGACTATCTTTGATCAACTGGCTAGCCAACTAGAGGCTTGCTAGGGACAGTGTTTTGTCTATGTATCCACACATGTATATAAGTCTTCATTCAGTAAAATTATAGCATGGATAATAAACGATTATCTTGATACAGGAATTATAATAATAACTATATTTTTTATTGCCTCTAGGGCATAATTCCAACAGTCTCCCACTTGCACTAGAGTCAATAATCTAGCCCTCACATCATCATGCGAATTACATTGTAATAAATCTAACACCCATGCAGTTCTGGTGTTGATCATGCTTTGCCCGTGGAAGAGGTTTAGTCAGCGAGTCTGCTACATTCAGATCCGTGTGCACTTTGCATATATTTACGTCCTCCCTTCGACGTAGTCGCGGATGAGGTTGAAGCGTCGTTTGATGTGTCTGGACTTCTTGTGAAACCGTGGTTTCTTTGCTAGGGCAATGGCACCCGTGTTGTCACAGAACAAGGTTATTGGATTCAGTGCGCTCGGCACCACTCCAAGATCCGTCATGAACTGCTTCATCCAGACACCCTCCTTAGCCGCCTCCGAGGCAGCCATGTACTCCGCTTCACATGTAGAATCTGCTACGACGCTTTGCTTGGAACTGCACCAGCTTACCGCACCCCCATTAAGAATAAATACGTATCCAGTTTGCGACTTAGAGTCGTCTGGATCTGTGTCAAAGCTTGCATCGATGTAACCCTTTACGGCGAGCTCTTCGTCACCTCCATACACGAGAAACATCTCCTTTGTCCTTTTCAGGTACTTCAGGATATTCTTGACCGCCATCCAGTGATCCACTCCTGGATTACTCTGGAACCTGCCTGCCATACTTATGGCCAAGCTAACGTCCGGTCTAGTGCACAGCATTGCATACATGATAGAACCTATGGATGAAGCATAGGGGACGGTTCTCATATGCTCTCTATCCTCATCAGTTGATGGGCACTGAGTCTTACTCAATCTCGTACCTTGTAAAACTGGCAAGAACCCTTTCTTGGACTGTTCCATTTTGAACCTCTTCAAAACTTTATCAAGGTATGTGCTTTGTGAAAGTCCTATCAGGCGTTTCGATCTATCCCTGTAGATCTTAATGCCTAGAATGTAAGCAGCTTCTCCTAGGTCCTTCATAGAGAAACTTTTATTCAAGTAATCCTTTATGCTCTCCAAAAACTCTACGTTGTTTCCAATCAGCAATATGTCATCCTTATATAATATTAGAAACGCCACAGAGCTCCCACTCACTTTCTTGTAAATACAAGATTCTCCAACCACTTGTATAAACCCAAATGCTTTGATCACCACATCAAAGCGTTTGTTCCAACTCCGAGATGCTTGCACCAGTCCATAAATGGATCGCTGGAGCTTGCACACCTTGTTATCATTCTTAGGATCGACAAAACCTTCGGGTTGCATCATATACAACTCTTCCTTAAGGAAACCGTTAAGGAACGCCGTTTTGACATCCATCTGCCAGATTTCATAATCGAAATATGCAGCTATTGCTAACATGATTCTGACGGACTTAAGCATCGCTACGGGTGAGAATGCCTCATCGTAGTCAACTCCTTGAACTTGTGGAAAACCCTTTGCCACAAGTCGAGCTTTATGAACGGTCACATTGCCGTCAGCGTCCGTCTTCTTCTTAAAGATCCATTTGTTCTGAATAGCCTTGCGGCCCTCAGGTAGTACTTCCAAAGTCCACACTTTGTTCTCATACATGGATCCTATCTCGGACTTCATGGCCTCTAGCCATTTGTTGGAATCTGGGCCCACCATTGCTTCTTCATAATTTGCAGGTTCATTGTTGTCTAACAACATGATTGACATGACGGGATTACCGTACCACTCTGGAGCAGCACGTGGTCTCGTCGACCTGCGTGGTTCGACAGGAACTTGAACCGGAGTTTCATGATCATCATCATTAACTTCCTCCTCAACCGGCGTCGCAACGACAGAGGTTTCCCCTTGCCCTGCGCCACCATCTAGAGGGATGAGAGGTTCGACAACCTCATCAAGTTCTATCTTCCTCCCACTCAATTCTCTCGAGAGAAACTCCTTCTCGAGAAAAGCTCCGTTTTTAGCAACAAACACTTTGCCCTCGGATTTGAGATAGAAGGTGTACCCAACTGTCTCTTTTGGGTAACCTATGAATATGCACTTTTCCGCTTTGGGTTCCAGCTTTTCAGGCTGAAGCTTTTTGACATAAGCATCACATCCCCAAACTTTAAGAAACGACAACTTTGGCCTTTTGCCATACCACAGTTCGTATGGTGTCGTCTCAACGGATTTTGATGGTGCCCTATTTAAAGTGAATGCAGCTGTGTCTAATGCATAACCCCAAAATGATAACGGCAAATCGGTAAGAGACATCATAGATCGCACCATCTCTAATAAAGTACGATTACGACGTTCGGACACACCATTACGCTGTGGTGTTCCAGGCGGTGTCAATTGTGAAACAATTCCACATTGTCTTAAGTGAGCACCAAACTCGAAACTCAGATATTCACCCCCACGATCAGACCGTAGGAACTTGATCTTCTTGTTATGATGATTTTCAACTTCACTCTGAAATTGCTTGAACTTTTCTAATGTTTCAGACTTGTGCTTCATTAAGTAGACATAACCATATCTACTCAAATCGTCAGTGAAGGTGAGAAAATAACGATATCCGCCGCGTGCCTCTACGCTCATCGGACCGCACACATCGGTATGTATGATTTCCAACAAGTCACTGGTACACTCCATTGTTCCGGAGAACGGAGTTTTAGTCATCTTGCCCATGAGGCATGGTTCGCACGTGTCAAGTGAATCAAAGTCAAGTGACTCCAAAAGTCCATCGGCATGGAGTTTCTTCATGCGCTTTACACCAATATAACCTAAGCGGCAGTGCCACAAAAATATGGCGCTATCATTGTTAACTCTAACTCTTTTGGTCTCAATGTTATGTATGTGTGTATCACTATTAGGATTCAATATGAACAATCCTCTCACATTGGGTGCATGACCATAAAAGATGTTACTCATAGAAATAGAACAACCATTATTCTCTGACTTAAAAGAGTAACCGTCTCGCAATAAACAAGATCCAGATATAATGTTCATGCTCAACGCAGGCACTAAATAACAATGATTCAAGTTCATAACTAATCCTGATGGTAACTAAAGTGAAACTGTGCCGACGGGGATTGCATCAACCTTGGAACCATTTCCTACGCGCATCGTCACTTCATCTTTCGCAGCCTTCGTCTCTTCCGCAATTCTTGTTTCGAGTTGCAAATATGAGCAACAGAACCGGTATCGAATACCCAGGCACTACTACGAGAGCCGGTTAAGTACACATCAATAACATGTATATCAAATATACCTGATTTTTCTTTGGCCGCCTTCTTATCAGCCCGATACTTGGGGCAATTGCGCTTCCAGTGACCCATACCCTTGCAATAGTAACACTCTGTTTCAGGCTTAGGTCCAGCTTTGGGTTTCTTCGTCGGATTGGCAACAGGCTTGCCGCTCTTCTTTGAATTACCCTTCTTGCCTTTGCCGTTTCTCTTGAAACTAGTGGTCTTATTCACCATCAACACTTGATGCTCTTTACGGAGTTCAGACTCTGCGACTTTCAGCATCGCAAACAACTCGCCGGGTGACTTGTTCATCCCTTGCATGTTGTAGTTCAACACAAAGCCTTTATAGCTTGGCGGCAGTGATTGAAGGATTTTGTCAGTGATAGCCTCTTGCGGGAGTTCAATCCCTAGCTCAGCTAGACGGTTTGAGTATCCAGACATTTTGAGCACATGTTCGCTGACAGACGAGTTCTCCTCCATCTTGCAAGCATAGAATTTATCGGAGGTCTCATACCTCTCGATCCGGGCGTTCTTCTGAAAGATGAACTTGAACTCCTGGAACATCTCAAATGCTCCATGACGCTCCAAGCGACGTTGAAGTCCCGGTTCTAAGCCATACAAGACTGCACATTGAACTACCGAGTAGTCCTCCTTACGTGCTAACCTAGCGCAGCATTAAGGACATAATCCTTCTTCCGAGCTTGTAAGATTAGCTTAAGATTACGAGCCCAGTCTACAAAGTTGCTTCCATCATCTTTCAACTTAGCTTTCTCTAGGAACGTATTAAAATTCAGGGTGACTGTCGCGTGAGCCATGATCTACAACACAAATATATTCAAAGTGGACTTAGACTGTGTTCAAGAAATTAGAGTTTAACTTAATCAAATTACTCGCTAAACTCCCACTCAAAAAGTACATCTCTCTAGTCATTTGAGTGGTTCATGATCCACTTACACTAGCTCAAGTCCGATCATCACGGGAGTTGAGTATAGTTTCAGTGGTAACCATCCCTATGCTCATCATATCATCTATATGATTCATGATCGACCTTTCGGTCTCATGTGTTCCGAGGCCATGTCTGCACATGCTAGGCTCGTCAAGCTTAACCCGAGTGTTCCGCGTGTGCAACCGTTTTGCACCCGTTGTATGTGAACGTTGAGTCTATTACACCCGATCATCACGTGGTGTCTCGGAACGACGAACTGTAGCAACGGTGCACAGTCGGGGAGAACACAATTTCGTCTTGAAATTTTAGTGAGAGATCACCTCATAATGCTACCGTCGTTCTAAGCGAAATAAGGTGCATAAAAGGATTAACATCACATGCAATTCATAAGTGACATGATATGGCCATCATCACGTGCTCCTTGATCTCCATCACCAAAGCACCGGCACGATCTTCTTGTCACCGGCGCCACACCATGATCTCCATCAATGTGTCGCCATCGGGGTTGTTGTGCTACTCATGCTATTACTACTAAAGCTACATCCTAGCAAAATAGTAAACGCATCTGCAAGCACAAACGTTAGTTTAAAGACAACCCTATGGCTCCTGCCGGTTGCCGTACCATCGACGTGATCATCTCATACAACATGATCATCTCATACATCCAATATATCACATCACATCGTTGGCCATATCACATCACAAGCATACCCTGCAAAAACAAGTTAAACGTCCTCTAATCTTGTTGTTGCATGTTTTACGTGGTGACCATGGGTATCTAGTAGGATCGCATCTTACTTACGCAAACACCACAATGGAGATATATGAATTTCTATTTAACCTCATCCAAGACCTCCTCGGTCAAATCCGATTCAACTAAAGTTGGAGAAACTGACACTTGCCAGTCATCTTTGAGCAACGGGGTTACTCGTAGCGATGAAACCAGTCTCTCGTAAGCGTACGAGTAATGTCGGTCCAAGCCACTTCATTCCAACAATACAGCGGAATCAAGAAAAGACTAAGGAGGGCAGCAAAACGCACATCACCGCCCACAAAAACTTTTGTGTTCTACTCGAGAAGACATCTACGCATGAACCTGGCTCTGATACCACTCTTGGGGAACGTCGCATGGGAAACAAAAATTTTCCTACGCGCACGAAGACCTATCATGGTGATGTCCATCTACGAGAGGGGATTTCCGATCTACGTACCCTTGTAGATCGCACAGCAGAAGCGTTAGTGAACGCGGTTGATGTAGTGGAACGTCCTCACGTCCCTCGATCGGCCCCGCGAATCGTCCCGCGATCAGTCCCACGATCTAGTGCCGAACGGATGGCACCTCCGCGTTCAGCACACGTACAGCTCGACGATGATCTCGGCCTTCTTGATCCAGCAAGAGAGACGGAGAGGTAGATGAGTTCTCCGGCAGCGTGACGGCGCTCTGGAGGTTGGTGGTAATCTTATCTCAGCAGGGCTCCGCCCGAGCAACGCAGAAACGCGATCTAGAGGTAAAACCGTGGAGATATGTGGTCGGGCTGCCGTGGCAAAGTTGTCTCAAATCAGCCCTAAAACCTCCGTATATATAGGGGGAAGAGGGGAAGCCTTGCCTTGGGGTCCAAGGACCCCCAAGGGGTTCGGCCGAGCCAAGGGGGGAGTTCTCCCCTTCCAAACCGAATCCAACTAGGTTCGGAAGGAGGAGTCCTTCCCCCTTTTCCCACCTCCTCTTTTTTTTCTCTTTGATTTTCTTCGTATGGCGCATAGGGCCTTCTTGGGCTGTCCCACCAGCCCACTAAGGGCTGGTGAGCCACCCCCAAGGCCAATGGGCTTCCCCGGGGTGGGTTGCCCCCCCCGGTGAACACCCGGAACCCATTCGTCATTCCCGGTAGATTCCCGGTAACTCCGAAAACCTTCCGGTAATCAAATGAGGTCATCCTATATATCAATCTTCATTTCCGGACCATTACGGAAACCCTCGTGACGTCCGTGATCTCATCCGGGACTCCGAACAACATTCGGTAACCAACCATATAACTCAAATACGCATAAAACAACGTCGAACCTTAAGTGTGCACACCCTGCGGGTTCGAGAACTATGTAGACATGACCCGAGAGACTCCTCGGTCAATATCCAATAGCGGGACCTGGATGCCCATATTGGATCCTACATATTCTACGAAGATCTTATCGTTTGAACCTCAGTGCCAAGGATTCATATAATCCCGTATGTCATTCCCTTTGTCCTTCGGTATGTTACTTGCCCGATATTTGATCGTCAGTATCCGCATACCTATTTCAATCTCGTTTACCGGCAAGTCTCTTTACTCGTTCCATAATACAAGTTCCCGCAACTTACACTAAGTCACATTGCTTGCAAGGCTTGTGTGTGATGTTGTATTACCGAGTGGGCCCCAAGATACCTCTCCGTCACACGGAGTGACAAATCCCAGTCTCGATCCATACTAACTCAACGAACACCTTCGGAGATACCTGTAGAGCATATTTATAGTCACCCAGTTATGTTGTGACATTTGATACACACAAAGTATTCCTCCGGTGTCAGTGAGTTATATGATCTCATGGTCATAGGAACAAATACTTGACACGCAGAAAACAGTAGCAACAAAATGACACGATCAACATGCTACGTCTATTAGTTTGGGTCTAGTCCATCACGTGATTCTCCTAATAACGTGATCCAGTTATCAAGCAACAACACCTTGTTCATAATCAGAAGACACTGACTTTCTTTGATCAACTGGCTAGCCAACTAGAGGCTTGCTAGGGACAGTGTTTTGTCTATGTATCCACACATGTATATAAGTCTTCATTCAATACAATTATAGCATGGATAATAAACGATTATCTTGATACAGGAATTATAATAATAACTATATTTATTATTGCCTCTAGGGCATAATTCCAACAATATATAGTAAAATTTAATAAATTAGTTTTATAAAATCAACTAGTTCAACTACTAAGCACTTACTATAAACTAGTAATATGTGCACGTGCAACGCACGTCTAAAATGTTGACCAAATGAGACCACATCAATATAAAACAATGATCCCAAGTATGTATGAATTAAATAGATACACGATATTTGTGATGTTGCTCAAGTTATATTTTCAAAACTGAGATGTCATTATAGGCATGCTGTTGCATATAAACAATAGTGATTGATCCTCCAAATCCCTATGGTAAAATAGATTTAGTCACCCGACAAGCTAATTCCAGCGTGATACCTAAGACAACATGATTCACTACAACTACTATTTACACTATTCAATATCCTATATTGTAGATTACTCCCTCTTTTCCTGATTGTAGCACACATATTTCTCCACGGACTGAGTACAACTCATCATTTCCTGTGATTCATTCGGATTGAAAGGGACATTGTCAAATAGGCATATGAATACATTTCTTAGAAACTAAAATCATTAAGTAGGTCCACCATTCTAAATGAACTTGCAATTAGAAGTTTAAAAACAGTCTTTGATGTAAATACACAAGAGATTGGAATCTACAATGTTTGAAGTGGTAATTCCGAAAGGAGTAAGAGTTCTCCTTGCAACCAGAAACATATAAAGAAAATGAGAACTACATAATTTTTCTATGGTCAACCATTCAGAAGATTAATGCATGACAAAACTACAATACATCTATAGAAGATCTCCATTGATCATGGAGAGGCACAACCAACATACTGCTAAATGATAATATGCACTAAACAAAAGTTGGTAGAATATGATTTTGCTTTCACATCCATCTTCTATAAAGCAGCGGCCCCTGCCATCAAATGCTTAATTATGGGGAGACTCTGACATGTGAATGTCCATTACTTTGTTCCTTAATAGCTACAAAAATGTGTAATACTTCCTCCATTCCTAAATATTTCTCATTTTAGAGATTTCACTACGGACTACATGCGGATGTATATAGACATAATTTAAAGTGTAGATTCACTCATTTTGCTTCGTGTCTAATCGTAGTTGAATCTTTAGAAATACAAATATTTAGAAACGAAGGGAGTAGACGAAGGAACCAAAGAAATATAGCTACTGAAACATATTATTAAAATGAAGCCAACAACAAACAGAAATAAATTCAGTTAACTTACATATATTGGCTATAGTTTTTCCCCACCCCATCTTTACTAAAATGAAGCCAACAGCAAACAGAAATGAATTCAGGCCATGAATATTGAACACAACAACCACACAATGAGGAAGCTACCTACATACAAATGAAAAACACCAGTCGTATTTCACTAGCTGCAAGCACCGGTACACAGGATTTATCTCATGACTGATTTCAAATCAAAGATGGCACGCACGTATGCATCAGTCGGCTGGCACCGGATCTAGAGGAGGAGAGGGAGGAGTGGCGGCAGCGGATCTCACCGTGGGAGGAGGGCCGGGCGCTGCTCGTCGGCGGCCGCAGATGGAGGAGGCGCAGGCGGCCGGCGTAGGTGGCGGCGACGACGAGGACGGCGTCGACGGGGTAGAGGGACGACGGTGTCGACGGGGTAGGGGCAGCGTCGGGGCGGCGTTGGCGTCGGGATCGAATGGAGAGAGGTGGAGAGATCAAAGTTTCTAAACTGCCGCTTATATAGCCACACCTTTAGTCCCGGTTGGTGTCAACAACCGGGACCAAAGGTCTCTTTTCAGCAGCCCAAAGGGCGGGAAGCAGAGGCCTTTGGTCCCGGGTGGTGGCACCAACCGGGACTAATGGTGGCATTGGTCCCGGTTGGTGACACCAACCGGGACTAAAGGTCTCTTTTCAGCAGCCCGAAGGGTGGGAAGCACAGGCCTTTGGTCCCGGTTGGTGGCACCAACCGGGACCAAAGGCCTTTGTGCGGTGCGGTGCTATGTTTAGTCCCACCTCGCTAGCCGAGAGGGGCTCGGAGTGGTTTATAAACCCTACCGAACCAACCACTTCGAGCTCCTCTCTACTGCAGGCTTATGGGCCTAAAATCAATCTGTGTGCTTGTGGGCCTATTGGGCCTACTATGGGCCTGCATCCTGGCCCTAGTAATGGGTTTCTAGTCGTATGCACGCAGTGGTCGCCGTGTAGGTGGCACTTTTTTTAAAAAAATCAAGTTTTTTTGCTTTCTTTTTTGTTTCTAATTACTTATTTATTTTCTTTTATGATAATTCTTTTTTCTATTAAAGTTTGTAACAGAATTCTAATTACGGGCCACTTCGAGCTCCTCTCTACTACAGGCTTACGGGCCTCAAATCAATCTGTGTGCTTGTGGGCCTATTGGGCCTACTACGGGCCTACATCCTAACCCTAGTAATGGGTTTCTAGTCGTATGCAGGCCGTGGTGGCCTTGTAGGTGGCACTTTTTTTAATATTTTTTCCAGTTTTTTTGCTCTCTTTTTTTCTAATTACTCATTTATTTTCTTTTATGATAATTCTTTTTGCTATTAAAGTTTGTAACGAAATTCTAATTACTTATTTATTTTCTTTTATGATATTTCTTTTTTGCTTTTAATGTTTTGAACAGAAAATAATTTGATAATTTTATTTGCATAAATTCTATATAATTTTAGTTTCAATAATACTAGAGGTTTATAAAAGCTTTTTAGTTGATTCCTTTAGTACCAGTTCTAAGGCTCTTAAAAAGGCATTTTATTTGGTAGAGGTGCTTTTTGCTTTCTTTTTTGTTTCTAATTACTTATTTATTTTCTTTTATGATAATTCTTTTCGTTATTAAAGTTTGTAACAAAATTCTAATTACTTATTTATTTTCTTTTATGATAATTCTTTTTTCTTTTAATGTTTTGAACAGAGAATACTTTTATAATTTTAGTTGCATAAATTCTATATAATTTTAGTTGAACTTTGAAAAGGTTCCAAGCTGGCATGGTATCATCATTTCACCCACGTAGCATGTGCGAGAAAGTTGAGAGGGTTACGGCAAAAACTGGATGCACTTCGTGTCCAAAACGGACAATCTCTTTCGAAGTATCAAGAAACTCGTCTCTTACAAAGGGATTTCATTTTTTTGAACTTATTTGAACTCCATAGTTTCTCTGTGTTCAAAATGCACCATTCAAAGCCACATCATCAATTTACGACCCTTTCTGACTTCATTTTTTATTTTTCATGCATTTACTGATTATTTTGAGTTATAAGACCATGAAATTGAAAAGCATTTGAAATGAACTCTGAAAAGGTTCCAAGTTGGCATCGTATCATCACTTCACCCACATAGCATGTGCGAGAAAGTTGAGAGGGTTACGGCAAAAACTGGATGCACTTCGTGTACAAAACGGACAATCTCTTTCGAAGTATCAGGGTTTCATACAGAAACTCGTATGTTACAAAGGGATTTCATTTTTTTGAACTTATTTGAACTCCATACTTTTTCTGTGTTCAAAATGCACACCACGAGGCGGAACTCATCTGTTACAAAGGGAGCTTTTTCGTGGATTCGCCGCCGCCACGAGGCGGAACTTGAGCAGAACCAATCTAGAGCTCCGGCAGGACGATCTTGCCGGGGAAACATCCCTCCCGGAGGGGGAATCGTCGCCATCGTCATCACCAACACTCCTCTCATCGAAGGGGACTCGTCACCATCAACATCTTCATCAGCACCATCTCATCTCCAAACCCTAGTTCATCACTTGTAACCAATCTCGGTCTCGCGACTCCGATTGGTACTTGTAAGGTTGCTAGTAGTGTTAATTACTCCTTGTAGTTGATGCTAGTTGGATTGTTTGATGGAAGAGTTTATGTTCAGATCCTTGATGCTACTCATTACCTATCTGGTCATGAATATGATTATTCTTTGTGAGTAGTTACTTTTGTTCCTGAGGACATGGGATAAGTCATGCTAATAGTAGTCATGTGAATTTGGTATCCGTTCGATATTTTGATGTGTTGTATGTTATTTTTCCTCTAGTGGTGTTATGTGAACGTCAACTACATAACACTTCACCATTATTTGCGCCTAGAGGAAGGCATTGGGAAGTAGTAAGTAGATGATGGGTTGCTAGAGTCACAGAAGCTTAAACCCTAGTTTATGCGTTGCTTCGTAAGGGGCTGATTTTGATCCACTAGTTTAATGATATCGTTAGACTTTGTCTTAATTCTTCTTTCGTAGTTGAGGATGCTTGCGAGAGGGGTTAATCATAAGTGGGATGCTTGTCCAAGTAAGGGCAGTACCCAAGCGCCGGTCCACCCACATATCAAACTATCAAAGTAACGAACGTGAATCATATGAACATGATGAAAACTAGCATGACAGAAATTCCCGTGCGTCCTCGGGAGCGTTTTTCCTCCTATAAGACTTTGTCCGCGCTTGTCCCTTGCTACAAAAGGGATTGGACCACTTTGCTGCACCGTTGCTACTGTTGTTGCTTGTTGCTCGCTACGAATCATCTCACCATACAATCACTTGTTACTGATAATTTCAGTGCCCACAGATATTACCTTGCTGAAAACCACTTGTCAGATCCTTCTGCTCCTCATTGGGTTTGACACTCTTACTTATCGAAAGGACTACGATTGATCCCCTATACTTGTGGGTCATCACACACCAAGGACGGTGTTCGGCTTGCGGACTCCAAGGGGGAGTTTCCAACCCCTGAAGTATGACAAGGTCAATGCATTACATATTTGAAGAACTTTGAAGGCAAAAGGTAAAAAAAAGAGTAAATGCACTTACTCTCCCCTTCAGGCTTAATCACCAGCCTCTGCTCGTGGGTCGCCGGTACGACCGGAAGACGTGTACTACCATGCTTGTACACGGTGACCCCGTGCACCACGTTGCCCTCACTATCCGTAGACTCATCTCCGCCAGCAACAGAATGGCCACCCGGCCCCTCGGTCTGATCCGGCCAGGCACCCCATTCGGACGTCTCCATGTTAGTCGAAGCCTCTGTGGTGAGAGTCTCCTGGGACATAGCCTCACGAACCGTAGTCTCATGGTCTGAATGCCCGTCGACCCAAGGCTCCTGGACCGGAGTCTCATGGGCCAAATGCCCATCGACCCGAGGATCCTAGAACGGAGTCCCCATAGCATCCACTACAAACAGGTCCACCATAGTAGTCCCGTGCTCGGGGGAATGAGCTGGTGGTGGTGGCGAGGACGGCATAGCAGTCCGCTTACCTCTCCCGCGGACACATCCTGTACCTTTCCCCTTCTTCCCTGCCCGACCTCCTCTCCAAGTGGGTAACGCCACCGACGAAGAAGCACCCACAGTTGGTGTCGTCAGACTGTCCGCCAAGGCTCTACGGAGAGATAGGAGTGGAATGGAAGAACAACCGCTCGCGCAGGCCGCCGACTAAGAAGAACTTGCTGAGCGATCTGGACCCGCGTCCGCGATCTTTCAACACCTGCCATGAGAAAGAGTAAAATAAATTAGTACAACATAAAATATTGAATACCTGACATGAATAATAATATGTACATACATAATTTAAGTTGGGATGCATACAAATTAATAATAGTCTGGATCAATAAATGCATCATCATCATCACTATTACACGTGTCGTCAGGAATGACGTGCACATCGGCTTCAACGACATGAACTTGTGGAAGGCCTTTCTATAAATCGGTCAAGCATTGACAGGTCATCCACAACAGTAACCTCTTCTAGTTCCGGCTCTGCTGGTTCCGGCTCAGGGGTGAAGTCGGATTCACTGTTGCTGTCTACTTCCATGTTCTGGGTGAAGCACGGTGGTTCTTGAAACTTTTCTTGGAAGAAATCTCCGTCATATGTTTCTAGGTTAATGTGAGGTTCACAATCCTCTTCATCTGGGGGAGGTGGTCTAACACGTGGTAACACTTCATAAACAACATACCAACCATTCAGATTATAATCAGTTTGGCATGCCCACGATAGATAGAAAACTTGGGTCGCCTGTTGAGCCGTAATATATACATCGGGAACATCTAAATGGGTGCTTGGATTGATTTCGACTAGCCCTATATGTTCATGAGTCCTTCTATTCTCCTTCGGGAGGAACCAGTAACATTTGAAGACTACGACATTCGGTGGATTTTCACCATAGAATTGAAGTTCATAAATTGCTTCAACTCTTCCATAATACTCGGTACCACCTTCGCCGATAGCAGAGACACAACAATTTCTAGATTTCTGGTCTGGCATAGATAGCTCTTTGCTAAATGTATGAAAGTGATACACGTTGATGTTGTATTTCTCAAATGGACGGACCTTATACTCGAAACCATTAGCGGCTTGTCTCAATTCGGCGTCCATAGACTCTGAATTAGCCTACAAGTTTAATATGAAACGATTGTTATATTAGCCGCAAGTTAGACCAAGAAGTGAAATGGTTCATTATTGACAATTACCTTTTGTTTGAACCAAGAGATGAAACCGGGATAGCCGCCTCCATGCTTTGCCACAAGCTCATA
Source organism: Hordeum vulgare subsp. vulgare (assembly GCF_904849725.1). Taxonomy (NCBI): domain Eukaryota; kingdom Viridiplantae; phylum Streptophyta; class Magnoliopsida; order Poales; family Poaceae; genus Hordeum; species Hordeum vulgare. The sequence continues at coordinate 582,955,653 of NC_058520.1, read as the reverse complement.
CTCTTCGATGGAATCATTTTGTATCACAGCTCCATTCGAGAATTTGGCCACGTATCGAGTGTATCAAATATCCGGGAATAAGAGCAGTTCAAAGGAATTAGCAGTTGCGGAAAAATGTACCGAGAACTTACTCGATGTACGGCCACACTTCTGTTAGGTTGTTAAAGACATACAACAAAATGTTCCGCCATTCTTCGACAACCAACGTTATTTGTTTCGAAGCACCGGCTCGCGCGAGCTTCCCTTTGAATAGGCTGATGTTGGATATACCTTTTTTTAGGGTCGGCATCATTGTACCGAGGCTTTGGATTATGCAAATGATGATTTTTGGCTTCGTAGTGTGATGTCACAAAGTGAGCCACCTCCTCAGTAATGAATGCCTCGGCCATCGATACTTCAATTCTACGTTTATTTTTACATTTAGCTCAAAGCGTCTTCTGCATCCTATCAGTTGCAAAGAACCAATGATTTTGCACGGGCCCACCCAATCTTGCATCGATCAGTAGATGTAAAATCAAATGCTGCATTGGATTAAAGAAGCCCAGCGGAAAGATCTTCTCTAACTTGTAGAGAAACTGTGGAGTCAACTCCTCCATGTCATGTACCACGCTAGGAGACAGTTCTTTCGCACAAAGAACATGGAAGAAATAGCTTAGCTCTGCTAGTACTACCCATTCATCCTCGGGAATAAAGTCACATAACATCACCGGCATTACCCGCTCAAGCTATATGTGCCAATCATGACTCTTGAGACCAAATATTTTTATTTTTTCAAGACTCGCTCCCCTCTTTAGATTCGCTGCATACCCATCGGGGAACATCAAGTGCATTTTGACCCACAAGAGAATTTCCCTCATAGCTGGCCTTCCAAGATTGAACGAGGCCTTTGGCTTCGACCAGTTCTTCTTTCCTTTCGATTCTCACATGTTTTGTAACGGTCTATGACATAGTGTATCTTGATCGACTCTAGACTTAGTATTATCCTTTGACTTCCCATCTATGCCGAACAATGTACCAAAAATGGCCTCTCCGATATTCTTTTCAGTATGCATCATGTCGATGTTGTGTGGAAGAAGGAGGTCTTTGAAGTAAGGCAGATCCCACAAGCATGGCTTGTGAGTCCAGGCGTGTTCTGAATTATACCCCTTGAAATACCCTGGACGCTCTGGATCAGGCTCGAGGGCGTTTAACTGATGCAGGATCTGTTGGCCTGTCAACACAGGTGGTGCCAAGTTTTTGACAACTTTACCTTTGGTAAAGTTCTTCTTGTCTTTTTTGAACTGATGATCGGGATCCAGGAACTCTCTATAAAAGTCAAAGCAAGAATACTTCCCACCCGCCTGCAACCAATAAAACTGAAGAGCTGCCTTGCAGATGGGGCATGGGAACTTTCCATGCACACACCATCTAGAGAATAGCGCATAGCCGGCAAGTCATGCATCGAGTACATGTACCATACATGCATTTTGAATTTTTCTTTTCTAGGGCATCGTATGTCTTGACCCCATTATCCCAAGCTTCTTGCAATTCATCCTTAAGCGACTGCATGTACACATTCATATTCTTCCCGGGATAGTTGCGCCCTAGAATTATCAACGTCAGGAATATGTTCTTTCTTTGCATAATCTGCCCGGGGGGAGATTGAGTGGAATGAAAAATACAAGCCAACAACTGTATTGGGTTGGCGTCATACCGAAGGGACTGAACACATCCGTGGCGACGCTGATGGGGTCAAAGCCCTAGGGTAGGGTCATAGGCCTGCCCTACAGGTCCTACCCAAGGACTACCCCACACAAAGGACAGGACCCTAAGTCTGCCCCGACTAAATTAAGGAATCCCCATCATCCAGTCGGTATAAGGTCCTGAATCATCCAGTGGGAGATTAGTATTCGGAAGATACCAGGCTAACCGACTGGATACACTCGGTACATCGTAACCTCTGCGGAGAGAAACTGCCATACGTTTCCGGGTGCATTTATTAGCATTTAGGGCATACGTTACCTGTAACGTACGCATTCAACCCCCGTTACTCCACCCCTGTACCGGAACCGTTGCGGAGGGCAGCGGACTCTATATAAGCCGCCCTCCCCCACTGGTAGAGGGGTTAGCAAATCATTGTATTCCGTATTCCACTCGACAACAAGCTCCGAGAGCACTGAGACGTAGGGCTGTTACCTCCACCGCAGAGGGGCCCGAACTCATACAACCTCGCCGTAGCTAGGACTCTGCCCATCTCATTCGTACCCCACACATCTACTATCAGGCTCATACCCACGACAGACGCAGACTTGAGGATGCCTTGGATCTGCCGCTTTATCCTGATGTAATCCATCGAAATCTTTCCACGCTTCCCCATCTGATGTGTGTACCACCATCTTATTTCCATCTGCATCTAGTTCGGTTATTTTGCCCAATTTGTGCCATGGCATCTGTCTAGTTCTCTCTTCGACCATGAAAAGACATTCAAGCCTTGGTATGATTGGCATATACCAAAGAACATTAACTCAGATTTCGATCTGCCTCTTCTCACCAATACCGTTGTCTACCACAAGATACCTGCAAGACTTGCAAATGGGATAATCATCGAAGTGTGCATACTCCTTCCTAAATAAGGCACATCCTTTCTCATAGGCATCTATCTTCTCATATGGAATCTTAAGTAGACGAAGTATTTTGTCCGACTGGTACAGGTTTGCAGGCATGACATGGCCTTTGGGTAGAAAGCGTCCAAATAGTGTCATCATCGCGTCGTAGCATTCTGTTCCCAAGTTGAACTTTGCCTTCAGAGCCATTACTTGTGCAATGGCATCCAGATGACAAAGCTCAGTGTGCTCGTGGAGAGTACGTTTGAACAATCCAACATTTCATAGAATGCCTTTGCAGATTCCTCCATCTCATCGTCAGAATACCGAGCATCATCAAAGTCTTGCACCATGTCTTCGATCCTAGTACCATCCTCATTGGTGCGACGACGAACCACCTCAGCTCTGGTGCGTTGTATAGACTCACCATGAAATGTCGATATTGTACAATTAGGCTTAAACCCCTCCTCTGCAGGTGTTTAATCATTTCAGCCTTTGTCCTCTTTTTATAGTTATCGCACCCAGGACAGGGGCACCAGTTTGTTTCCTCGCCATTTGGAAATGCGTCTTTCACAAACTCCTTTGTTTTTAGAAATCATTTTTTGGTCATCTTGTTCTGACTAGGGTGACTGGTGTACGTCCACACACGATCAGTCATCTTTCCTAGTCGAACACAGGGGTGGAGCTCGTTGAACACGAGACCCTCGCAGCGGCGAAACCAACTGCACATTTAATCCAAAGATGAGTAACATATCATTATTGTTTTTTCCGTCAACCTAACTAAATATTTTACAAAAGGATGCCACCGCCAAGTTCTAAAAAAACAACTCGCACTGCTCCACCTCAACTTGTGTGTCGTTTTGTACATGCTTGAGATTAATATATCCTTTACCAACACTTTCTCATCAAATGGCTTTGTAAAGATATCGGGCACCCCTACCTGAAATATATGTCATTCAGGGTTCCATCAACGTTGAGGCACCCCTAACCTATATAGATGTCATTTAGGGTTCCATCGACGCTAAGGAACGCCCTAACTAGCGACGCACGGTCGAAGGGTCAGCACGCCATCTCTTTCGGTTCCGGAGACCCCTCCTCTCTGCCTCTCCTCTCCTATAGAAGGCCGAAGAGCACCTTATCGATCAACAAGAGGCCGAAGAGGTGTCGGGGGTCGGGGGTTGGGGGTAAGTGTCATCGGGGGAGGCATATTAACAGTTGCGTGGAGTTTCGTGCGGGGGTGTCAGGATGTCGTGTCGGGGCGTTGGGCGTTGTCTCGGGGTGTCGGGGCGTCGTGTCGGGGTGTCGGGGCATCGTGTCGGGGTGTCCAGGTGTCATTTTCTTCTTCCTGCTCTTCTGTTTTCCTCTTCTTCCTTTTCTTCTGCTTCTTCTTCTTCCTTTTCTTCTTCTTCTTCTTCTTCTTCTTCTTCTTCTTCTTCTTCTTCTTCCTCCTTCTTTTCCTTTTTCCTCTTCTTCCTTCTTTTCCTTTTTCCTCCTCCTCCTCCTCTTCTTCTTCTTCTTCTTCTTCTTCTTTTCTTCTCCTCTAACTAAACTAATTAACAACTAACCTAACTAAGCTAATTAACAATAGCTAATTACAAACTAACCTAACTAATCTAATTAATAGTCGCTAATTAACAACTAACCTAACTAAGCTAATTAACAACTAACCTAACTAAGAAAATTAACAACTAACCTAACTAAGCAAATTAACAACTAACCTAACTAAGCTAATTAACAAATTAAACGAAAAAGGAAAAAAAAGAGGGAGTCACGGGAGGGGGGCAGTCGAGCGATGAGGACAGTGCACGGAGGCCGGGCATATAGGAGGAGGGCGCATGGACGAGGGGGTCCGCAGGGAGGAGGGGGCAGTGGTGGAGGAGGGGTGGCGCGATGGTGGAGGAGGGGGTCGCGGGGAGGAGGGGCGTAAGGAGGAGGGGTTGGGACAGTGGTGGACGAGGGGGCGGTGGTGGAGGAGGCGGCGTAGGGAGGAGGAGGGCCTGGGGTGAAGGAGGGCGGTAGTGGGGGAGGGGGCGATGGTGGAGGAGGGCCGCGGGGAGGGCGAGCTCCGGCAACGGGTCGCGGGGAGGAGTGGCGGGCGAGCTCCGGCAGCGGGTCGCGGGAAGAAGGGGAGGGCGAGCTCCAACGGCGCGGTTGGTTTCGGGGTGCGGGGAGAGAGAGAGAGAGACCGTTATGAGGGAGAGAGGGGGTGCGGGTGGGGGCCGTCATCCGTTAGGGCTCTTTGGCTCTTTGTCGTCTGCCCCCCGAAGGCAAAGAGATATAAGGTACACGACAAAGAGAGAGAGACTGTTATGGGGGAGAGAGTGGGTGTGGGGTGGGCCACCCCGTGCTCTTTGCTGTATGCCTGCTTGTTCTTTGCCGTCAGCTGGTCTGTGCCGTCTCTTGTTCGTCTCTTTACCGTCAGCTGGCAGACGACAAAATGCTCACTGATGAACGGAAAGCGGATCTTTGCCATCAGCGAGCAGACGGCAAATAACAGGCTGATGGCAAATACTCTGATTTCAGTAGTGCCACCTTAGGACACTATTTTTAGTGTTTGGATTTGTTTGATTGAGTTAACTGTTTGCTAGTCTTTTCCATTGACACGAGAGTGGTCAAGACCTCATGTTCTAAGCGTCAATGGAACCTCACTTTGTTAAACAAGTACTTCGCATTATTTCTGTAATTTGGATTCCCATATGTGAAATTATTGCTTTTCCTTTGTTTGCATGGAGGGATTGATATTAGTGATCAGGTTGACTTTGTTTCCAACATCTTCAATAACTGAGCCCCGCTTCGGTACACCCCCCCCCCCTACAAAAGGTATAAAGGTAATATGGACTTTTCACATCAACTTTCGTATGTATGAAGGATCCGCTATATATACGCCCGTACACCATTTTCTTGTCTTCTATTAAAGTTCAAAAATTATGGTTGCCAATAACTGAGCCGCGTTTCGGTACACCCCCCCCCCCTTACAAAGGGTATAAAGGTAATATGGACTTTTCACATCAACTTTCGTATGTATGAAGGATCCGCTACATATACGCCCGTACACCATTTTCTTGTCTTCTATTAAAGTTCAAAAAATATGGTTACCAACAACTGAGCCCGCTTCGGTACACCCCCCTTACAAAGGGTATAAAGGTAATATGGACTTTTCACATCAACTTTCGTATGTATGAAGGATCCGCTACATATACGCCCATACATCATTTTCTTGTCTTCTATTAAAGTTTAAAAATTATGGTTGCATTATGGTTTGAACTCCAGAGCTCCAGCCAACATGAAAGGGGCAACTACCAACAGAACACACCACTAGATGTGATAAATTCAAGTATGATATTTCACTTATATAAAAAACACAGCGGTTTCTCTATTTTGATTTAAAATTTGCTTGTCAGCTCCTTTTTCTTTCGTATTCCTTTTTTACCCTATTTTCATTTTTTAAATTCGTGATTTTTAAATATCTTGAACTTTTCTTAAATTCATTTTATCCTTTTTAAATCTTTATTATTCTTTTGAAACTTATTAAATAAATTGAAAAATAGTTTAGATAAACATATCTATGTACATCATATGGAACGCACGGGTCATAAAAATAGTTTAGATAAACATATGTATGTACATCGTGTGTTATAATGCGATGGTGTTACTCTGAGTCATGAAAACGGACCCAAATTTAGTTTGTGCACAATTTTGGAATTTCAAATTACGTATGAAATTTTTAAAAAGTTCTGCCCATTTTTCAAATTTGTTAACAACTTCCCAACAATTTAGGGTTTAGGGTTTAGAATACCAAAATTACGGTTTAAGTAATAGGTCATCAATTTTTAAAATAATGCGATAAACATATGCATATACATCATGTGAAATGCACGGGTGTCAGTAAGGGCGAAAGAGGTGTTATAATGCGATGATGTTACTCCGACTGATGAAACGGACATAATTTTAATTTGTGCACAATTTTGGAATTTCAAACTATGTATGAAAATTTTAAAAACTTTAATACATTTTCCAAAGTTGTTAACAACTTCCCGACAATTTAGGGTTTAGGGTAGTGAATACCAAAATTACGGTTTAAGTAATAATTCATCAATTTTTAAAATAACAGATCATCAACTTTATAAAAGTTTCATTAACTTTCAATAAAAGTTCGCCTATTTCAGGAATAGTTCATGAATTTAGAAAATAAAAAATACTTCAGCAATCTGGGAAAAAATCACCTATTTTTAAGAAAAATGACGAACTTGAAAAAATGATCATTTTAAAAACAAATGGTGTGAGGTTTAAAAAGCTAACGCATTTAGAAAGGAAAAGGAAATCAAAAAAATCAAAAGGAAAAAATAAATATAAAAAGGAAACAATACAAAGAATACTGCGTTTCCAGTGTTGTCTATTAGAGCAAAAAATAGTTGTATCACGTAAGGTCTTGTTGACCAGTTGGTTAGTGCAGCTTTGGTAATACCTAAACGTGTATGGTTCAAATCTTGCTTCTAACATAATTTATTTGGTGGTTTAAAAAAAACATGAACAGTGCTCAGGGTGCGTGCTTATGAAAAAAATAGAGCGTATACGTGAATATGACCATCTTGCCCTTTATTATGAAGAGGTATCGATTAATCTGGACCGTTCTTTTGTTTAGGGGGTGTACTGAAGCAGAAGTGTCAATAACTATACCATAGTCTGTTTAGCATTTCCAAGGTGCATTGTCTAGTGTTTGGTGCAGTCGGGTATCCTCCAACAAAATTCGATACTATCTCATTGGAAGATCGGGCTACAATGTAACTATCACTAACTGATGTTAAGGAACCTTAGAAAGCCGTGTGCACATATTGTCTGCAACATGCATGATGTTGTACACTAATTTTCTAAATTTGTAGTTTGATTCATCTGTTAAGAAATTGTTACAACCATCAAGACCAACCATTAGTTGAGTTGTGCTCTTGAAATGTCATTAAGGTCCAAATAGGATAGGAGTATCATTTACAATTTATACTGCATGTGTTCCATAATGTAAAACATTTTTTTGATACTACACATTTGTCAAAAATGTGTAGTATCAAAAATTGTCTTACATTATGGGACAGAGGGAGTAGTTGTTAAGATTTGATAGCAGACATCAGATTTTACCAATCAAGTGATGTCCTTATGCAAATTTAGGATGCATTCAGTAATCCATCATATGGTGTTGCATTATTATTCTAAACATGGAAGCTGCACGTAAAGGTTCATGTCAAAGCATTTTTTAGTTAAATACGTTGTGGGTGACTTAACTTGTTCAACACGGTCATTTTAATGTTTAAAGTTGTAAAATACACGAAACGAATGCTATGTACGGATGCCCGTGTGGCGTGCCAGCAACGCGTTGGCCCGCACGTTACTCGCTGCCGGCCGGTGAGATGCTGGGTGACTTGGGTACATCCATTAGTATATGATACTACCCATTACGGACATAGACTTTCATAGCACATTATTTAATATGATACGGTATCATGATATGATACTTAAGCTTCTCTTTCTTAATTTAATTCTATGTCACCTCATCGAAATTGTCTAGTTGGCGTTATGATACTCCCATTACGGACAGCCTAACACTGTAGTACGTGAGGTGATGGCCCGCCACTTTGTACTAGTATGTCAACTAATCGTTTTGTCAGCCTAGTGTACGCATGCATGCAACCTCTTTCCTCTCTTTCCCCTCTTAAAGAAATCTATCCTTTTTGTTTTCCTTATAATTTTAGATGGTCGCCATCTTTCGCATTAAAGTATGTTATTGAATTTTTGTATATATTCAAATTCCTTGCAACATGATCTTCAGAACAAGATCAATCTTGAATATTTTTGATTAGATTTTAAAATAACGCATTTCACGATCTCCAAAAAATATCTCGTTTCATATATTTCACTTAGTTCAAAAAATAAATTTCACTAAGTTCAGTAGATATAAATTATTTCAAAGAATTGAAACATATTTTCTAAGTCAAGATGATTGAAACATATATTATTTTTGTGAAACTCCTTATTTTGGTGTGTGTATTGTCTGTATAAGATGTTTTCTGAAACTAGTGAAATGAGTGTAATCTATCTTTTGTAACGAGTGAAATCACCTTTTTGAAACAAGTGAAATATAGTATTTCAACTCAATGAGTGTAATATGTTTTCTGAAACTAGTGAAACGAGTGAAATCTATCTTTTGTAACGAGTGAAATCACCTTTTTGAAACAAGTGAAATATAGTATTCCAACTGAATGAGTGTAATATGTTTTCTAAAACTAGTGAAATGAGTGAAAGGTCTTATCGTAATACTGAAATACAATAATATTGAAATATGATACATAAATTTCAAAGTAGTCGGAATGTATCCAAGATTGATTTTGTTTGAAAGGTCTTATCGTCCTAGATTTAAGTATATAAAATTTTACATAAACGTAAATATGGTTAACAAGTAATTGATCATTTAAATTGTGATCCTGAAACTAAATCCCAAGTCTTTATGTAGGAGGGAGAGAATATTACATGCATGCAACCGTCGTACTCTTTTTTCTGTGAAAAGTTCTCATGTGTCTGCCGTATTACTCAGTATAGTTATAAAAAATGATTCACGCGCTTATACCACAGGGGCCTTGTCCTCTCGGGCCCCTGTGACGAGTCCCCATGAACGTTGTCATGGTGTGGTGCTGATTTTGCCGATAACCATGAAGCAGAAGTCCCCGTCGAAGGTCGAACAGATCCCTGTGCCTTAGCCCCCACCAGCTCCGCTTGTCCTATCCGCCGATCTCACCGCTATCGCAAGCCTGGTCCAACTCCATAGCATGGATATAAAGCATCGTATGACGATGTGTCATTGTGCTGCTACCAGCATACTCTTTTTGGTATATTTGCTGGTGTCCTAGAAGTATATCCCTTGCATCCCTTGTCCACCTCTTCACGATCAACTCCTAGGGTATCTCGACGTCCATGACCTGTATCTCGAGGTAATCCAGGTTGATGAATGTAACAACAGGAGATATATGGAAGCTATAGATATTGGGAGGTTGGGAAAACATACTTTCAACATGTGGCTGCACGTCATCCCCATATGCTCGAACAGCCCACACTCACACTCGAACTTCTACCCATCGACCAGGATCTTAATCTCGTATACACCCCTGACCCATTTCTCATGCCTTTCTGCTTGAGTGTGAACCGCTTTGTACAACTTTAGCTTCTTGACCTCTTCAATATTGTATGCATCCGTCGTCCTCCTCCTTTCCAGCAAGGCACCGGCCCCACGCGTCAGCCTCTCTCTCTCGTTCCCCTTTCCACCGATGCTCCTCCTCGACGCACATGGGCGCCGGCAGCGCGTCCCTCTCCTCCTCCTCCTCCTATAAATCCCCCTCGACGTCTGGGCCTCTAGGGTTCCTCCTAGCCGCCGCCACCTCCTTCCCATCTTCCTCCTCCCTCTCCCTGGCGTCGTCAGGAGGCGGCCCGAGCTCCTCCTCCGCCATGGCCGACCCCTATTGAGGTCGCCGCCGTCGATGCAGTCCCTCTTCTTCCTCTCCAATTGATCCAGGAGCACGCGGAGTACCAGGGGAGTCCGTTCCCGCAGCTAGGAGACGCCGATCGCCTCTGCTTCCTCGACATCGACAACGACCCCTTCTTCCTCCTCTACTCCGACGACTCCTTCCGCAACGTCTTCTTCCTCGTCGACCCCTTCTTCCTCTCCGTCAAGCGTGTCCTCCTCGGCGAGTGGGTGAGCAGCCAATCTCCTCCCGTTCCCCTGTCAGTAAGATCTCGCCTAGAGCCGTAGATGCGAGCTATGGTTCCTCTCTGTCGCCGGCGCCGCCGTGTATGTGGATAGGTTGCCGCAGTGGCCCTCTCATGGATCTTAGGTGTGAAATGGATCCGCCGCGAGTCCCTCTTCCTCCCCGCGAGTGGTCGTAGTTCAATTTGTAGCGTAGCGCCGGTGGTGACCATCCCCTGTTCTGGCCGCCGTGGTCTGTGGTAGGTTCAGAGGGGGATGCTCAAAAGAGCAACGCCCCCCTCTCTATTAAGATTTGAACGAGTAGTGCAGTGGTAGGGGGTAGTTTTGTCGAGCGCGTGATCGTGGGTTCGAGTCCCTGCAATCGAGACTCCCATATGCAGTTTTGCTCCTTTTTTATTTTATTTTCCTTTTCTTTCATTCCTTTTTATCATCAGCTAGTTGTTATATATATCTTGTGGAGATAATTTCAGTGAGCTTTCTGTTGTGTCTAGAGTGTAGATGCACATGTGATGAATGTATATATGTGTGTGTGCTTAGGCATACATGTATGTAGTGATCTTGTAAGTGTGGGTGTGGTAGTTGTGTGTATGTGTGTAAGGCATATGCATGTGAGCATATGTGTGTATGTGTGTGGCTACCCCCACATATTTGTACAAGTGTGCACCAACACATGTTTATATGTGTGTGTGCATATGTAGTGTGAGCCATGCTATCAACTGTAGGTGGGAATGTGAGTGTATGTATACATGTGGGTGTATGTGAGTGTGTGTGGTGATGTGCTATGGCACACATACATGAGGTCTAACCCTCATGTTCACCATAGTTGTTGTGGGGGTGACATGTGCAAGTGTAGAGGATTGATATAGTGAATACCACTTGTGATATGACACTATTTAGGGTCATATGATTCCATGTAGTTTTTCCGTTCAACTTTGTGTCTTCATGTTGTATGAAAGTACCCGTGTATTATATATGTATTTGGGGTAGAATCATCCCAGGAATCCACTGGTGGAATCAGATTTCATTTTGGAGCAACTTCATAAACTGTCATTTTTTGGTCTTGATGCTACGTTTAGAGCGTGGTGCCATGTGGTGTGATGGGCCCATGAGGATGAATCCTTGATGTGGCAATAGTGGGTGAACCCCTCTACAGTAAGGTAGTTTTGTTTTATGCTTAGGAGTTTGTATGTGCAAGTTGTGCCTTGTCAAAGTTGACATGTGGCTGAAATTGTCAGCTTGGTGAAAATCTGTGATTTTCACTAAGTCTGAGAAACTGCTGTTATTTTCTTCTCTTGTTGTTGTGGTTGCAGAAGCTCATGTGTTGGGAATCAGCCCTTGCAATCAACTAGAGAGTTGGAGCTTTTGTGTTTTTCTAGCTCTCTGTTAAATTTCATGCACTTTCACTTCATGTAGATATTATTTTGGAGGCTGTCAAAATGCTTCAGAGCATAAGCAGCTGGTGAAAATCTGAGATTTTCACTAAGTCCCTGAAATCTGTTGTTTTTGTCCAAGTTAGTGCATGTAGATCTTCTTGTGTGTCACTCTTTTGTATTATCTTCTTGCTCAGGCTTGTAGAGATTTTGTATGGCTTTTGCCACATATCTAGTTTGGCACATTTGGGTGGTTGTAGGTACTTTGCATGTTGCTCACAAACTGCTATGATGCTGTTTAGGACAGATTGCATGTTTTAGTTGTTTTGAAGCTTGTGTTAGTATTGTAGGTGGTGTGGTGAGTTTATATGCACCACCCCACCTATATTTGTTTGTTTGATCATGTGGCAACCTGGGAATACCGGAATAGTGACATTGGAGTGTGCTTGTGGTGGAATTGATCCGAAGGACTCCATATCTTGTTTCGTAGTTCCCGGTTGATCCGTAGCTCCGCTCTCAACGTTCTTTATATGCTTTTGCATCGTTTTCTCGTGATGCACCTGTTCATGCCATCTTAATGCATCTCAAGATAGCTTAGTGTGAAGCCCTGTCCAGAAGTTTATCTTCTCATCTCATGCATCATGTGTTTGTTGCATCATGTTGTGTTGGTGTTCATATTGGCTGTTATTTTTATCTTGGGTAGCACCGGGATTGGAGAGCGAGTACGTGGATTCTGGAGAGTACGTGCAGGACGAACAAGAGCAGTTCCAAGCTGAAGTCATCACAGGCAAGATGATCGTGACCTTGATATTGTATCTAGCTTTGTTATGCTTAGAATCATGTTTCCTTCGATATATGCTCGCTGCCTACCACTTGATATAATTGCCTCCTGATATTGCCATGAAACCCAAACACCTTCCCCTCCTAGTTAATGTTGTTCGACTAAGTAGGCTTGCTCAGCTTCTAATGATAGCTTTGCTAGTTGCAGGTGCCAGCTGTCTCATGTGATAACATGAGTATTTTGATATCATTATGATTAATCTGCTATTTAATTAATGCACCTATATACTTGGTAAACGACGGAAGGCCTGGCCTTTTGCCGGGGGATTTGTTCCGTTATTGTCGCCTTAGTTTCGGCTACTGGTGTTTGATTCCATAACTGATCGCTCCTAACACGTTCGGGGTTCTTATGGGGACCCCCTTGATAAATCGTGTAGTGTTAAGACTTGACCGGTAGGACCCAACATTGGTTTTAATTTTCTTACCACCTAATAATAATTTGCATAGGGAATAGCTACCCCGAGGAATTAATCAACAACCCGGGCCAGTGCTCCTCATGAGTGTTGGTCCAAACCAGAGCACTGTGCGGGGCCAACTCAAGGCAACTTGAGAGATTTCTATCAGGCCATTGTACGCGTCGCTCATCCGTCGTGTCCTGAGACTGAGATACGCGGCTCTTATCGGGGTCGTCGACACGACGGGAGGTCTTGCTAGTCTTGTCTTACCTTAGCGATATATCTTGCGTATAGGAATCCCGGTGAAACTTTGGGTCTCCCTAGAGTTGAGGTTTTCCTCTAAGGAATCCGACAAGATCACGAGATTCGTGATAGAGGATTACTTTGCGGCCCGTGACCGTTTGTGATGGACTAGTTGGAGCACCCCTGCAGGGTTTAATCTTTCGGAAAGCCGTGCCCGCGGTTATGTGGCAACATGGATAATTTGTTAACATCCGGTTATAGATAACTTGAACTAACTCTAATAAAATTGCCAACTGTGTGCGTAACCGTGACTGTCCCCTTCGAAGACCTCTCTTCGATCGGGAACACGGTGGGGCTATGCTTGACGTAAGTAGGTGTTCAGGATCACTTAGTGATCACCTAAACTTTGACCACTCGCGTAGACCACATCTATAAATTTGATCTTCGTAAGTTAGCCACCATAAATGCTTAGGATGTTGCAACCTAAATACTGAACCTTCCTAACCTAATAACTTGACTACTTTCGGTACCAAGGTCATCAATTGTTGAGTCCCCGTGGCTCACAGTTTACTACAACACCCCCAACAGGTACAGGTACGCCCGATGCAGGTGATCCAGATGGCACGCAGCTGGCGTGGCAGTACGATGAGGAGAACGACCACCTGTACGTGAACTATCCAGAAGACTGAGACCGTGGTCGTGATCGTGGGCGAGCATGCGGGATATCATAGTCTTTTCCTTGTGTTATGTAGTCCGTAGCGGAACTACCTTGTCTGAATTAATGTGTGGATGTAACTCTGATATTATCTATGTGTGATGGCAAATGTATGCCCTATTTGTCTATCTTAAATTATGTATGTGCTATGTTGATCTCGCTTGTGAAACGCTTAGATGCGCTTCTTTCCCTTTTGGGGCATCGCCCCCTAAATAGGAAAGGACCGCAAGAGTAATGAACTAGGTGCTGATACAGTAAAAAAAAACAAACTAAATTAACCAAACTTGTCTTGGATCTCAAGATTCAAATGGAATTTTATCATCTTAGTCGTTACACATGTAAATCATACTTCATGCACAACCAGTTGCGAGAAAAAGGTTTGGAACGTCGTTCCCTGTTCTGGGCGATTGTTGCGTGTTTATAGGGCAGGGGCGCCACTCCCTGATCGCCTACACATCGATTGAGATTACAAATTGTAGGCCAAGAGATAAAGTAGAGATATATATTCAAGTTACAGATAGAATCAATCGTAACAACCTAGTCTAGCTTCCTTCGGTACAAGACAGACACATCGTGACTCCTCCTGGTATGTAGGTTGTTTAACACCACTGAATCATTTTAACTATCTTGAAAAATAACTAGTGTTTGTTGGAGTTTCGACGCTGCTCTAGTCCATCTAGAAAAGTCATAGTGATGAGGCATTTAACCAAAAGAAATTTTGTGACCCTATGACTATTGTGAGACAAATGTGTAATTGGATCATTGAATGGTCTGTGTTGCAGAAAAATACCCACGGGACAAAAATGTTGATGCTGGGACCAAGGGCTAATCGAGCAGGTGGCTAATGAAGTTGAGACCTGGTGTGCCTAGACTGGTTGGCTGAATCTGGTGTTCTTGCTTCTCACAGGCTTAAGACTTCCCTTTTGCGGTGTGGCACTTCCTGCTACGAGGTGGTAGGAGTAGTTGTTTGATGGGAAATGCATGTGTGGATTGCTTCCACCCCTTAGGCTGTCCTTTTGAGTCTGTAATATGCTTGTAGTTCGAAGGTTTCCTTTCGTTCGATACTCCTTTAGCTTCGTGCATTGCTAGTAGTTTTAGTAGAATGTTGCTTGTGACTAAGACCACTTGGTTTCATTATATGAAATCAGAGAGGGAGGCCTCTATTTTTGCTCAAAGAAAACGATCATACAAATTAAAGTTACTAGTGATTGTGCAGATTCAGGATGTACTTCACATCAATCAACTGAAAAATCATCTCAGTCCAATGGTTGTCCCTGCTCTTGGACTTCCTTAGTTGATGCAAATGGCAAAGTAAAAGGTGCCCCAGTGTTTGTAAGAAGCAACTTGGAGCTCTACCATGCCAACCACATCTGGTCACATAATGGTTGCTTTAGTGGCTCAATATGTGTCTGTAAGAAGCAACTTGGAAAATGCTAATTTCATAAAGTACACATTCCCCAAATTCTTCAACTGAACAATCTTGTCGTGGATTCGTTCGTCTGAGCCTGGAGAACAAAGATCTTCCTCGGGAGGGGGAAATTATGAGTGCACTATTCTCTAAACTTATGTGAAGAACTTGACACTTGAATATGAATATGCGAAGGAGCATGCCAAGTGAGAGATGGATGACTACGATGAGCTGCGGTAAGTGAAGACCAACTCTCTAGGAGGCTCCATTGTTTACTACCCATTGTCAGCATAGTTTAACTTTTGTAATTGTTGGGATATCCTCCTCATGTAGGCTGTGAGGAGATGACCATTTGATGCCTTTAGGCAGCCAAAAAAGGTGCAAAACCCTACTACCCATTAGGATTATAACCTAGGTTTATTTTGGTCTTTGCACATGAGTGAATGGGGATGCTTTACCCTCCATCCAGAAGGCATCACCTAGTGTGACGAAAATCAGTTCAACCTTCATTGGAGAAGAAGAAAGAAAACCAAGTGAGAAAGGGGAGAAGAGAAAGATTGAAGGAAGAAGCAAAAGGAGCTCCTCCCCAAGGTTGTGATGATCCAAATCCACTACCTTGTCTCCTTCAAGTTGTGGTTTCATCATCTTTGGTGAGATTGTTCCAATCCCCAGCTCTTGAGCCTCAGATCTTGTTGTGTTCATGCAAGATTCAGAAATCTTGATGTATGAGATCCTCTAGTGCTATCTAGAGAAGAAACTTGTTGTATCCCAAATTTGATAATAGTGAAAAGGGATTTGGGTGGCTTCGGCCCGTGGTTTTTTCCCTCGAATTGAGGGGTTTTCCACGTAAAAAATATGGTGTCTCTTTGTTGATGCTTGCTGATGTTCAGAAAGTCACTCCTGCCACAAGACGCTTGTCTGAGGAGCGTCTTGTCTGCTAAGTAACATTTTTCCTCCATATATGTTGTCGCATATGTTTCCTTTCATGCTAAGCAATGATCCTTGAGTTAGTACATGATGGGTGCTAAGATTACTTGTTTCCGCTGCAATTTTCAGTTAACCACAAATACATTTGTGTGCTAATTTTCAACAGTAATCTAGCAAAAATTCATGGTTGAGACCGTGCTACATGGATGTCCCTATCTGTACCGACCAGTCTCAACATAATCTGGGTCACGCGCCTTCAATTAGACGGTGTTCTGTTCTATCCTTATTTTTCTACTCCCTCCGTCCCAAAATAAGTGTCTTAAGCTTAGTACAATTTTGTACTACAGCTAGTACAAAGTTTAGACAGTTATTTTGGAACAGAGGGAGTACGACATATCTATACCGACGTACTCCCTCTGTATGAAAATATGAGACTTTTTTGATAATAGAATAAAAAAAATCTTATATTTTGATACGTGGGAGTATCTTTTTTGGTGTGTGGTGAGCAGATTTGGATGTCCTCCTTGGCCACGTCTGACCGTGGCTTATAGCACGTTTCCTTGACCGTGTAGTTTCAGTGAAGACTTTGATCTTGTCTTCAGACGTACGAGGCTACTACAGAGTAAAACCATCAGGGATGATCAGCCACGTCATTCTTCTCTAGTGGTTACTTCAGCAGGGCATCAGACGGCCACAATGGCAAACAATGGCAAACACAGAAGTCACTGTGGATGTTTAGGTGGAGAGCCGTTCGGTTTTTATTCATCTTTATTTATATGTTTTCGCACACCTTAATATAGGCACGCTTGCCTCGGTCTATTTTTCTGAAGTATGAAGTTAAATTTCAAAAGAAGTTAAACGAATGACTCTAGTTCCATTCTTGGTATTGCAAGTAACATATTATGTTCATTTGAACTATATATGTGGAGAGTCAAAATTAAGCAAACTAGTCTTAGCTAATTTCAGCAGTTTTTTGACCGAACTATAAAAGGTATTCACAATTACCTTATTTCTTTTCAAGTGACTAGCTCAAGTGGTACACGCGTCTTGAATATGAATGCAGCCCTTCATACACAATCATTAATGCAAAAACAATTTGGAAATCGAGCATGGAATCAATTTAGAAATTAAGCCCTTACTACAATAAATTATCTAGCCAGTTAATTACATGTGCAATTAATTAGGTTCACTAGTCATCAAGCCGTGGTCATGCACGGGCTAGATATTTTTTGAAATATTTTATTTGTACATAGAAAGTTTATATTATTATTGTTTTTTTTTGAATATTTTACAAACAAAATACAACATATTTAAAATATAATTTTGTACTTATTTTCATAGTTTATGATATATCATATTTCCCTACTTCCTAATATATGAGTATACTCAGAACACTGTGGATCACCTTATATCTTTGAAAAATTCGTATTACGTATTGTGCCACAACAAAAAATGGTGATGCCATTGTGTATATTTAATGGCTCGAGACTTCGGTAGTTCTTAAATAGATTGAAAATGTCATTCCGTCATGACACCATTATTATATTTTACGGCCCAACTTTTGCACGGTTTAGAATTTTTGATTTTTATAGTATTTTCTTATTACATGTATTTGACAAATAGATTATTTTTTGACATTGAGTTTTTTAATATTTTCAGGAAACACTATTTGCATGTCACATAAATATCCAGGAGTATATATGTAAGTGTGATCTAATTACATGTGTGATTTGCATGGTACTCATGGGTAATCTATCTGATTGTGTGTGTGGTGTTTTTTGGATATTCTGAAATTTTAGAAGTAAAATATAGATGTTTGATTTAATTATTTGAACTGGCCTATAAATTTGTATAAGCTCACACTTCTCTATTCTAATATATCCCCTAAAATTATTGGATGACCACCTATAGAATTTTGAAAGTTTGTTTGTACATTCTTGAAAATTCATCCTTCTGGACATCCAAACCAAGTCCTTGGAAAAGCAATGGCAATTTCTTTGCCTACTACTAAATTTCATTTTTTTACTTATTAGTTTTTTCTGGGGAACTATGCTTGCATTTAAATCTCGAAATAATACAAAGTTCTTGACCCGAACAAGCACACCCTAACACACGCATAAAAACCCAGAAATACAAAGAGTTTCCTAAAACAAGCAACAAAATATGAAAATCTTCGAAGCTCTTTGTCATTATTCCTAAACCTTGCGAGAAGACCCCTCCAACACAACTAACTACAACCAGATCCAAGCAGGTTATCATCATCAACCACGACACAATCGTTGTCACGTTCCTTCCCATTTCTTTGCACCGACGCCAGAAGGGCAAAGGCACACATGTGCATCCAACACTCCTGCACCATCCTTCGCCATATGTGGCTTCGAGTACCGCTATATGTGTCTCATCCAGATGGAAGAGAACTAGGATCTGGTTCCGGCGCCGCGGCCGAGCCAATCGCCCGGACAAAGCAGGATGTCCATCCAGCAACAGTACAAAGCAAGAGGAAGAACAACAACGAAAAATCATACCGACAAAGATGATGAAGAATCTTCGTCTCCACACAATCCCTTCCCATCCGAAACCCAACCGGCCAGTGCCAGTTGACATCCAGACACCATAGCCCACGACCTCCATGATATCCGGGGATCCCCACCCCGCTGGCCCCTGGCCCGAGGAAACTTATTGAGGCGAGATGTCGTCACAGCAGCCTGGATGACATCTCCCTCAAACATATCCCTACAGTGCCCACCACAAATCCGAGGTTCCCCCTCCCTCCCGCCATCGAAGCGGCCGACGGAGGGAGAGGGAACCGGCTACTGCGCTGGCGGCACGAAGAGAAGGCCTGTTGTGCTCGTCTCCTTTCCGCCTGATCCTGTTTTCTAGGGAGAGCGGTTCATGTACTCCCTAGAAATTCCGGTGTACCCTACTACTTATTAGTTAACTACTCTTCATTGTCATGAATTAATCCTTAAATATCTTAAATATGAAACTTAATCTACATGCCCCCACTTCTGAAATCAACGGACCTATTATGCACATGCATTCCAGGATTTTCAGTTACATGTATTTTTCAGATAGATTTAGAACTTTTTTAACATCAATTTCTATTATATATTCTGAAAACACAACATGCATGTTGCATATATATTCGGGAGTATATGAGTAAATGTGATTTATGTACATGCGTGATTGGTATAGTACATGCATATAAGCGTTGTGATTGTGTGCATGGTGATTTTTGGATTAAAAATACACATACCTAGATACATGTACGCACAACCTGAGTGTGTCCCTGAGTGTGTCCCGCATGCAGGGATAACTTTATGAATACGTTTCTAGAAGAAAATAGTTAATTATTTTTCTATAAATAGAAATAAATTTTTCAATTTGTTAGATGATTTTATATCCACGTTTCCTAGTTTACTACTTATGGACTCTTTGGCCCATATAATATTTCATGTAAAGATACCGAATATTGCTTTTGGCTCCCGAGCTCAGTGGAGGCCTTTAAATTCAAACTTTAAATTCAGTGAAAATTTGTATTTTAATATTTCAAAAAATTCTGAAAAAAAATACATAGATAAATGAAGGTATAATACACAAGTGTGTAAATTTTCAGAACAAAATACGTTGAAATGAGGGCTGTGCAAAAAAGACAAATCTGAGGCTGTTTAACACATGTTACTATTCATCATTTCAGACCATGAATTTGTCATTTTTTGTACAGATCACGTTTTAAAGTATTTTGACCTGAAATTTTACACACATGTCGGTTACATCCTTACATACATGCATATTTTATTTTTAGAATTTTTTGAACCATAAAAATTTGAATTTGAATTTTTCAAAAATAAAAGGCCTCCATGGAGCTCGGCCTCCAAAACGTCATTCTCGTAAAGATACCCACCACTAAACGGGCGAATGGGCGAATAGCTCCAGTGCGACGTTTTTGAGGTGAATTGGAAGGATTTCAACGACGTTGGTAAGAATGGCTCTCCTGGGACATCTCTGTGCGCACAAAAAGCCCATGCACGACATGGCCCTTAAGTACAATATGTATCAAGATTAGGTGGAGCCGGGCGAGACCCATAGCTTATCCACGTCGGCATGGGACCCAGATGGCGGCTACTACAGTCAAACAGTTATCCCCTGCGCGCGCATCCTCCCTCTTCTTCTTCTCCGGCGACGAAGCACGGCAACACCGGCGAGCTCCGATTCAAAAAAGCGGCAAATTTACAAGCATTGAAAAGAAAAGAGACCGAATTCGAACAAACATAGATCCATTACAGAAAACATCATAGGTTCGATTACAAGGGCTCATCGGAGACGATTACAAGTTCGACACCCTCCCCGATTACACGGGCTAGCTCCTAACCTCGGCCACCTAAGCTCCTACCTCACCATCTCCAAAAGTGGGTGCTCACCAGAGCCCCAGCGGTGCGGCCCTGACATTGCGGCGGCGCCGGTCAGTCGGAGTTGGAGTCGAAGGCGCCCCACCACCTATCGGCGCGGGATGCCTCAATGGCTTGGCGGAGGCGGATCTCGTCGAGCTCATCTTCCCTCTGTCGGCGCGCGGCGACCTGTTGGGCCTCTTCCTTGGTGCGCTCCATCACCTTGGCCATGACGTCCTCGAGCTCGCCGTCGTTGACGTAGTCCTCCGGCAGAAAGCCCGGCAGGAGCAGCGCGGGTGCAATGGCGGAGGAGCCCGCGACAAGGACGACAAGGGCGGCAGAGGAGCCCGAGGCAGAGGAGCGCGCCACTTCCCCATCTGGCGGTCGTACTCCTCCACCTCGCGCCGAGCGAAGGCACGCGGTGGCGTGAGCCCCCAGTTGGTGTACCTTCGGGCGTCGCGCTTCCGAGCAGCGTCGGAAGCAACCGGCGCCGCCCGTTCGCGCTCAGACTTCGGGGTTTCAGGCGCCGGTCGCTTCGGCCTCCGGTTTCCGCCGCTGGAATGGCCGCCGCGCGAGCTGGAAGATCCTGGCCTCCCCATGATCCGTGTGGCGGCGAGGCTGGAATGCGTGGTTTTAGTGGGGTTCGCTGGCGGTGAGGGGCGAGAGGAGCTAGAGCGGCGCAGATCTGAAAATAGCTAGGGTATGACACCTCTCACCGTATAAATAACTCTTATGGGACATTGATGTGACGCCCGCTGACTTCCCTCGCCCACAGGTCAGTTTGACCGCTCGGTCAGATTGACCGGTCAGCCCGAGCGCACTGCTCTGTTTCCAACGGGGTTGCCCTATTTTCAGTTTTCAGTTTAAATACATACACGTTTTTTGTGTAAATAAATACACATGTATTTTTGTTCCGGGTGTAAACGAAGAGCAATTTACAGGTGTAAACGAAAACGAAAACGGCGAATAGAGTGGTCTGTTTAAATGTTTGTCAAACTTTGGTTTGACCAAGTTTGAAATGAGCATAAAAAAATAAAAAGAATAAAAAATATTGGAAAACCAGTGCACATATTCTTACTTTGTCATATACTAACAACTCAAATTGATTTGGCTGTTTTAGACATGATGGACAAAAAAACTTGTTTTAGAAATGGGGTATTTACCCCCTTTGGAGATAATTTGAAACTCATGTGTGAAGACAAATGATTTTGGGTGTTGAACTTCAAATTTTCAAAAACATCACAAAAGCTTCATTTTGGAGTGACTAAGAAGGATCCAGGCTTGGTTTGTCATTTTCATGTTTGCAACTTGTTTAAATGTTTGTCAAACTTAGGTTTGACCAAGTTTGAAATGAGCATAAAAATTAAAATAAAAAATATTGGAAAACCAGTATACATGTTCTTACTTTGTCATATACTAACAACTCAAATTGATTGGCACCAGTTTTCTATTTTTTGATTTTTTTTTAAATTACTTATGCTCAACCCTAACGTCTGAAAACCGTATAACTTCGTTCGCGATATCCAAGTTTGTGAAGGTTTTTCATAAAAAACTCCATAGTCCAGATTTCTTATTTTTCCTATGGAGTTAGTCACATCTAATGATGATTGCCACAAGTTTCCTATTTTTTGATTTTTTTTGAATTACTTATGCTCAACCCTAACGTTTGAAAACCGTACAACCTCGTTCGTGATAGCCAAGTTTGTGGTTTGTGAAGGTTTTTTCATGAAAAACTCCATAGTCTAGATTTCTTATTTTTCATATGGATTTAGTCACATATAATGATGATTGCCACAAGTTTTCTATTTTTTTGATTTTTTTTGAATTACTTATGCTCAACCCTAACGTTTGAAAACCGTACAACCTCGTTCGTGATAGCCAAGTTTGTGAAGGTTTTTTCATGAAAACTACATAGTTCAGATTTCTTATTTTTTCTATGAAGTTAGTCACATATAGTGATGATTGCCACAAGTTTCGTATTTTTTGATTTTTTTTAATTACTTATGCTCAATCCTAACGTTTGAAAACCCCATCAAAACCCCCTCAAAACCCCATCAAAACCCCGCACTTGTCCGGACCATTGGATCGCCGTGAATGAACGATCTGGATTAGGAAGTAGGGCTACGTCAGCGATCCGCGGGCTGTGCTTTCATTGGTAAAAGTTGTGAAGCAATTATGTTTTATGTTTTGGATTGTGAAACAACTATGTTTTATGTTGCTCCATAAATTCGGAAATTTTACCAGGACATTCTCCTATCCATATCATTGCTGCATGCCAAAATTCAACTCAATTTAGCTAGTAAATATTTCTTGGCAAATTTCCAAAGTTTCTGATCCAAAGGAAGCTTTGTGAAGCAAGTGCTAGCTAGGAGTATTTAAATGCGTTGAAACTTTGCCATCATCCCAAAATGCCCAAACAATGCCTCTTCTACAAATTTGAGCATCACTCCTTCAACCATGTGACCATAGCATCAAATCTTTGTCTCTGGTTATTATTCTGGATTGTGAAGAAACTATGTTTTATGTTGCTCCATAAATTGACAAATTTTACCAGGACATTCTCCTACCTATAAAACCTCTCTAAACAAATGTTGACCTCATTTTATTTAGCCAATTATTCCCAGTAGTTCTTCTAAGATTCTGTCCAGCAGGATGTTGTGTGAAGGAAGTGCTCGCGGGTCTAAATCTCTGTTGTGTAGCTCGCTGGCGAGTGTGTGTGTTGATTATGAGCTCAAGGAAGGGCGTTCGAGCGCCGGAAAAACCACCTCGTCGTGTCCCTGTTCTTCTTCCTTCTCCGATCTGACGAGGTGTTTGTGCACCGGGGAACCCTGGGCGTTGTCGCTCTCGCGTTTGTTGGTTGTCTCCGGTGATCGCCGGAGCGTGACGGTTCCATTTTTGTCCTGACATTTGGCATCAGAGCTAGGTTGAGAGGGGGAGGTCGCCGGCCATGGCGCTCGTGCCGTACTCTGGTGGACCGGGGACTGCGATGGCGATGTCGGTTCCCTTGCTCACAGGGGAGAACTTCACCACCTGGTCCATCTAGGTGGAGGCCGACCTAGATGCCGCCAGTCTCTGGGAGGCGGTGATGCCGCCGGAGGACGCGGCGTTGGCGGTGATCGCCAAGAAGGATAAGCCCCCGGTCTCAAGTTTGCAGATGTGAGTGGTGACTCTTTGGATGACTTGATATATAAACCTGCAATGAGAGTGAAGCAGCCGGAACGAGCGCCATGGCCGGCGACCTCCCCCTCTCACCCTTACTCTGATACCAAATGTCAGGACAAAATGGAACCGCGGCTCGTCGGTGATCGCCGCAGACACGACCAGAGAGGAGGAAGATGAACCGAGTGGATTTTCAAGTGCACGAACGCCACCGCCGCGACAAGGGCCTTTTGTGTATTCCTCGAGTTCGAACTCGAAAACAGAGAAAAACAGAGGGTGCTCTCACCAGAGCCGCCGACGTCGCCGAGAACGAAAGCGTCGCCGCTGCTGTCACCTAGAACAAAAGCTCCGCTGCCGCCGCTGGCTCACCACCGGGAACGAAGAGGAGGGAGCAACACAGGTTCAGACAGGGATACTCATTCAGACAGACACGAGGATACGTTTGACCTGATGCACTGACAAGTGGGGGTCGTGCTTACGTGGATAAGTTGTGGGTCGAGCTCCATATAGCTAATGAGGTCATCAGTTCAGATTAAGGGCCATGTCGTGTGTGGGATATTTCCTCGGTCAGAAACGTCGCACTGAGGCAATTCAGACGAACGACGTCGCACTTCTTTCAATTCACCTCAAAAACGTCGCACAGGAGCCATTGACAGAATGAATAGAGTTTCCATATCTTATTTATTAAATGAGGATAGCTACCCGTTCGCCGGTAGATCTTTTTAAAAGATTGTTCGGCTTGCGGGTCGTTTGACCTCGGGCATCAGCGTCCACCATCATGGTAACATACCTATTTGTGCCGAAAATTTCTGCAAGAGAGCTCTTGTTGCATAATATTTTGCAACTCGGGTTCTGTTGCAAAAAAAAATCGTAATAGAGGCTTCATTGCAGAATTGTTTTTTCGTTCACATTTTCTAGAAAACTTTTTTGTAACTCGTAAAATTACAGAATTCGCACAGGGGCATTGCAGAATCGTAAGATCGACAGGCTGTTTGGAAGCTTTTCCCTTATTGAATCAAGATGGTAACTCGGGTTCGGTTGTAGATTTTTGTCGTAACAAAGGGTTTGTCGCATAATTTTTTTTATTATAACCGTAGCCGTCGAATCTGACATAATTTAACAATTAATCAAATTTTTCTATTTTGAAAAGGTAGTACACTCGTGTGAACAGAAGTCCAACTATAAAAAACGTGATCAACCTCATCATGGCGCAGCATGTTGCAGACGCATGCGTAAGATCGGCCGGCTGTTCGGAAGCTTTTCCCTTATTTAATCAAGATGTTTGGTATGATAACACCATATTTGTACGTCGGGATTTAAGAATTGACTAACAAAAGGGCCCGTGCGTTGTAGTGAAAGAAAAACAATTAAATCTCCAATGATGCTGATTATATTATGTCTTTAAAATTTTAGAACATTTTTTGAATTAGCAAACATTTTTTTCAATTACACTCAAAAAATAATACACATTTTTTTTCAAAATCATGGACTTTTATTGTTTTCACCAACATTTTTCTCAAAATTATGAACGTTTTTCTGAATATGCAAATATTTTTATAAAAACCCCGAGCATTTTTTGAATTCACAAACATTTTATGTTTTCTTCAAACTTTTATTTCAAAATTCTCAGTTTTATAAATTGCAAAAGTTTTTCAAAGTTCTAAATTATTTAAATTTAAAAATGAAACGGAAAAATTAAAATAAAAAACGAGACTAAAAACAGAGGCACAAACTGTTTTTAAGATTTTTACACGGACTTTTGTTTGAAATCATTGAATTATATATTTTATGGACATTTTCTAAAAATTTAAACTTTTTTTGTATATGCAAACATTTTTCAAAACTCCTGAGTAGTTTTTGAATTCTCAAAAAAATATGTTTTTTTGAATATTTTATTTAGAAATTCTCAGTTTCTTAAAATTTAGAAAATTTATTTGAAATTCTAAATTATTTAAAGTATAAAAACAAAATGGAACTGAAAAGAAAATAAAAGAACTAAACCAAAAAAAACAGGCACCCACGCATGGTCTGGCCCAAATAGATGTGCTGCATCTTTTTCCAACGCCCAGAGCGTAATATAGAAGGTGCCTACATGGGCCGGCCCAGTCCGGAGATTTTCCTGTTTGAAACGTTTTTATGACTTATAGGTGGCATTGATAGGTAATTTTAGTCAACTTTAAGGGCAATTTGAGTGACGTACGACAGAAGCAATATTTATTTTATTAGTAGGTAAGATAAGATAAGATAAGATTGCGAATCTAGGAGGGGGCGCACGATCAGCTTTGTGTTCCTTTTTTCAAAGCAAATAGAGAGATATGTTTGCAGTTTTTTTTTCAAGCCATGAAGGAAGAGACCAAGGGTAGGACGATTGGCACAGGGGAGCACGTACGTCTCAGCTATCCTTTCCCTTTTCTGCAGCTAACGGGGAGATATGACTGTTATTTTTTTTCTTTTCAACGAATTAGCTACACACAAAGTGGGCAACGACTGGTGTAGGTATATATCTATATCTCCCCTAATAGTAAAGCGCGTCAGTCGTTTGTCATTTTGTAGAAAAGCCCTCATAATTTTAGGTAATTAATCCGCAGTCTAATTTTAAGTCACAACGAACCGTTTTATGTCATTTTGTAGAAAGCCCTCACAGTATTAGATAATCAATCCGCAGTCCATCTTTTAGTCACGACTGAACCTTTTTTTTGCTTTTTTCAAAAAACTCCCTTATGTTTCAGATAATCAACCCACCATCCCTATTTAAGTCAGCCGAAACTTTTTTTGTTTTAACAATAAAAACCCTGACTTTTCAGTTAATCAATCCATATTTTATCTAAAACAAAATTATTCATATCTTTTAAACCGTAACTCCGATTTTAATATGTTATATATGAAATTTGATTGAAAAAATGTATAGAATCTAAATAGAATGTTATTTTTAGCTGTTGAATACTTCTTAAATATTATTTTTGGTGCAAACTTAATTTGTAGTGCATGGTCCTTTTTTCTCTCTTGCCGGCGATCATACGAATTGCAATAAATATCCATTAAATTAAAACCAAATTGAGAGGAAAGAAAACATCGTTAACCACACATGCATATCTTTGGAAAATCTCGTGGGGAGAAACAAGATATATTTCATCTTATTCCGAGTGATTATACATTCAAACGCGTTTTCGTTGTGTGAGCATTGAGGCCATCGTCGGCAACACAAATGTGATGTCATGTGAAAATATATTGCGTTCAGAGCGTATGTTATTTTCTCTTCCGTTGCAACGCACGGGCTTTTTTGTTAGTCCATATCTATATTCATATCTATCGATATCTATATCTATACCTAATAATACTAATAAAAGAAATAGATATTTTTAGTCCGTCATTAGTATTTAAAAAAGTCTCACTGTTTTTTCTACATCAACCCGCAGTCCGGATATTCAACTATTACTTTTCCCTACTCCGCGCGGCTCATGTAGGAGCAGTTTTTCTTTTTGTTAGTTGGCCACGTGCTGGCTTAGATGGTTGTGCCGTATGGGTTGTCAGGCACGTGAGTGGGCTTTATAGAGGAGGTGAGAAAAAGATAACTGTCACGGGGGATCAAACTTAGGCCTCCCATTGAAAATGGAGTAATAATCAACTAAGCTAACATTGAAAATGGAGTAATAATCAACTAAGCTAATGTCTGGTCTGTTGGCCATAAGGGCATGTACAATGATGCTATCTTAAGAGTGTCACATAGGATAAATGATGAGGTGAAGGAGAGAGTATTCAAAAAAAAAATCTTTGCTTTCTTTTATTTAAAAGAAGACAAGAGGTGATCTCTTAACACAATATGTTTCATCATGTTTTTAAGAATAGTTAATTATAGAAGTTAAGGCTATAAAATGACCCATTATAGACACTCTTTTTTATAATCTCTAAATTATATGTAAAATTTAAGATAAAATTATTTTATCAACCATTGTACATGTCCTAACAATATTTACCAAGTAGTCCCACCTTGCTACCGTAAACCGATTCCCACCAGTTTATACACATACGCAAGTTGTCTTGAAATATGGACCAAGAACCTCGAAAAGCAAAAAATAGACGACAAGAACTCCAGCATCCGTGTATCTTGTCGGACAGAGAAAAGTAAGTTATCTTTTTTTGGTGAAAGAAGAACTAAGTTATGGTTATTGCCATTGTTACTCTACTAGGTTAGCCTACTCGTTGTTGTTAGTACATAAGATTTTTTTGAAAAGAAGAATTGCCCCAGGCCTGTGCATCAAAATGATGCATTGAACCATCTTTATTAAACATTTATTAGATTGTCGATCCCCATCTGTTGTCAATGTCACCATGACGCCAGAGAACGCCACCAGCCTGCGCTGTCTCTCAAACCGCATCCAACACCGAGACTTCACTGCTCCACGCCGTTGGGACACCCCGTCTTCAATGTGCTTGATGAAACATCGCTCCAACTGTTAGCTCGTGATATTTGGAACGTGGTTACAGGGAGTTGATGTTCAATTGGCTAAATCTATTCGTGTCGGAGCATGTGCTCTTCTATGGGCTTTATGAAACAGCAGAAATGATTTGGTTTTTAACAGACTCCGTGATATTCACTTCTTGCAGGTTATCTTCAGAACTACCGCACTGATCCGCACATGGTCGTTACTAACCCCTGTGGCAGTCAGGGAGCCTATGGTTACTGGGTGTGTCCGTTGGGAGATGGTAGCACAGGGTATCTTCAACCGGTTTGGATGGCGTATATTAATAGGATAGGTGTTTAGGCATCTAGATCTTTTAGCCTCCTCCGGCATGGGCGCGTTCTTCGCCTTGTATCTTTTATTTTCGCACTTGGATTGCTTTCGAATTTTTGTACTCTTCGGAGACTTGATTTACTTTAATATACGGCTGCATGCATCACACGATGCAGAGGCCGGGGCTTGGCCTCCTTTTCTAAAAAAAAACTGTTAGCCCCTCAAGTGAACCTCTTCTCCAAACCAATGCCCACAGGATAGAAAACGGCTCCAGACTCCGTTATCATCCAATTCGGAGACCTAGATCTAGAGTTTACCTTGGAACAAATGCCCCCTGAAAGGAAGAGGAGCACGCCATCTGCAACTTTCCACAAACTAAAGAGGCGCCACGACGGGGCAGGACGCCACGACACGAATCCACCGATGGATTGTCATCCACCCGAGCCGACCCCCAACAACCCGCCAGCCCCGCCGTGCCGCCGGATAAGGAGGACGCTCCATGGGCCGCCGCCCTAGAACCAATGCCATTTGCCGACGAGGAGCATCACATGGCCCCACCGCTGCAATCACTGCTCTTCCAGGCTTGCCTAATGGCGGTCTCTTTGAGTGGCAATAAGAATTGGACGAGATTGGACCCGACGGCTTTAAGCGATCGCCCTGCAATCGCGCGAGCTGGACGATCCGGGTATGCAGGGTGTTTGTTGTGTCGTGTACAAGTTGAGTACACAAGATTTATTGGTAATATTTTTTTTTGTTTTACTGTTAATTTTTTGAATGAATTAACAATCTAAAGTTAGCATTGTTCACCCGGATCAATTGACTCAACATAATATCCCATGTTCCAAAGTATATTGTAGCTCAAACCGATTCACCCTTTTTGTCATGTGCAACCCTTATCTTTAGATATAGTTCGTCGACAGGGACAGCCCTGATTCAAAGTGACTCACAAATTCATCCATTGCAACCTACGGGCATTTTTCCTAGTTCTTTCTAATGTATGTGGTGTTTTCTGATGGTTTGATGTGAGTGTTGAGGACTCTTTTTTTTACATGATGTAGTTTTGGTTTTTGAAGGAACATGCACGTTGTGTTGAGAATTCTTTTTTTTGTACGTGTAGGTATGTTCCCTTTAATGTACATAGTTATTTTATTTTTTAAAAATAACGAATAATATTATAGCCATTAATTTTTATATCTAACGGCTAAATAAATCTTGGTTATGTGAATTAACATGGAGGCTCGTATGGTGCATCTAATTAGTAAATATAAAACAAGATTTAAAAACTGAGTCATTATTGTTATTAATTAATTATGCAAACAATTAATTAGGACTGCAATAGGTAGGCAATTAATTAATTTTGCAGGGAGTCAATCATGTTGAATACTACTATCTCCGTCACAGTTAAGAAGACATGATTGAAAATTCTCTCGAACTTAGGTGGTTATTGATTGACTGTGAAATGGACAGAAAAATAGCATTCACACTACGCATGTCTATAAAAGTTATACAACGGAGTATTAATTAGCTGTTAGAAGTAAATGCAATGCACCCTAAACCTTGTCTATTGTGCAAATGCACGTAAATTTAACCGTGTCTTCTAAATTATGACGGTGGGAGTAATTTGAAATGGCTCGCGGGCGATGACGGCCAGCATGTTCTCGTTGACGTTGACCATTGCCAACAAGCTCTCACCGATGTGGCCGACTAGCGTTTGCAAAACGTGGACAACAGCCACCGAGCATTCGCTACTTGGACGACCAAGTATTCGTCAAGATGGATGATTACCATGCTCTGCAGGACGTCCACACACTAATGGTCTTCGAAATGTTCGCGGCGTGGTTGATGGTCTCAAGCCAGGCGTTGAAAGTCAAGGGCTTGATACGGCTATATGATAGGACATGACTGTGCGCAATATAAAAAATGAAATCATGTCAACCGAGATTGTTTGGTAAAACAGACCACAACTCCCTTAGGCAAGTCTACTACTCCCTCCGTTCCAAAATAACTGTCTTAAGCTTAGTACAACTTTATACTAGAGCTAGTATAAAGTTGACACACTTATTTTGAAACGAAGGGAGTATAATTCAAGAGGTTTTTTCTTAGTATTGCTTCGGCACTTCAAATTATTTTCATATCAATGATGCATGTGTAGTTCCTTACAAATTGAACATTTCCATGGAGACGCAAACAGTATCCTTTCAGTCAGTGGTCCATGGCTCCATAAACTTTTTTCGCCTACATGACTTTTGTTGGTGCTGGCCGTTCAGATGGCGGCGGCTCCGGCACTTCCGACGGCGGTGAAGGACTTTGATGGCCGCATTTTACGGTACATTCACAGTGGGCTTTTGTAGCAATCCCTCTGCGTGAGCAGTAGCCGCCGGTGAAGTGCTCGCTGTGGCACACCTCCACGCATTTGCGGTTGCTGCATGTGCCTTGATAAATATGGCTTGGGGAATGGCATATCCGGGGACGGGGATGAATCGCCTCCGCACCTAAACGACAGAATTAGATTTTTGTTTTCAGCAGAAGAATTGACGAATATTTTTAACTAGCTACAGGATGGGCTTGTGGTGTGGGGATGGTATCTGCACTTACTGTGGGACAAGATGAGCAGGACGAGGGCGAAGGCAGCAAACAAATGTGCTCTGTTGAACCCCATGACCAACAGGAACACGATTAGGCTTCGCTTTGCTTTGCTTGTGATGGCATGGGATGTGATCGATGTGAACTGATCTGGCTGCCATTTATAGTGGTTCCTTCGAGCTTGCATTGAATGTCTAAGATCGATATAGATTTGGGAATCCAAATGTTGGATATACAAGCATTAGGCTCGTCGTAATGGGAGTATCATAAACACTATCATAGATGTCAACTAGACTTATTTAATGATATAACACACCATTAAATGAGAAAAAAGAAAATGTGGTATCATACTGTTATGATACTGTATCATATTAAATGTTGTATTACCTTGTGTCATGCATAATAATTAATAAGACAACCTAGATACTACTCCCTCCTTTCTTGTTTATAGGGCTCATCTCAAAATTTCCAGATTTCCATTATATTAGGCTCATTTTAAATCTAATAGAGTTAAAGTGCTTTGAGTCCCACGCCAATTCATAGAGTTTAAAGAAAGGAGACGAGTAGCTATGCATGCATCCTTTTCTATATCCATCATGCAAGTCCAATGAGAAGAAGGATGCTACATTTATTGTCTTGGAAATTAAATATCTGAAAAATATTTCATTGGCTAGTTAAAACTAGTGTCATCCACTCACAATTCACCTTGGTTGTTGAGATTTCAGATTTGAGCCCTATAAACCCGAAAGGAGGGAGTAACTTATAAAAGTACTATACATTACGAAAGTAGTAATCATATACTAATATCATATACTCCCTCCGTTCCGGTGTGTTAGGCCTCTTATGAAACGCAGCACGATCAAGGTGGTTTTTCATTGGCTAAGTGATCTGCTCATTTCCTCCAATCAGCATTTAGTTGGTATTAATTATGGCAAGTGAAGAGACGTCCAGGCCCACAGCATGCATGCATGCGCTTAGATATGGCGCTAATTCCTCCTCCCTCCTCCCTGCAAAACACGCCGCTAATTAATACCAAAGAAGAAGCAGCATCGCGAAGAGATGAACAGCCATGCAGTTGTGTGCTAATTAAATGACATTTAATGTTTACAGGCCTTAATCCATAGCTAAAGTGGAACAAATAGATTTTGGAGATAGGCCTAACACACCAGAACGGAGGGAGTACATGGTACTAGTATATGTTACTCTCCATTATGGACATCCTTTGTACTACTATATCATGTGTAAATGCAAGTGCATCCAGTAGTGCAATGGTACACACATACTGTCAATGTGTGATATCCAAATGTTGGATACAGGCAGGCCGTCTCCACGAACCCGGGGGGCCGGTGCGAAATGACAATGGTGCCTTAAAATCTTAAAAATTCTTGTAACTAAAATATTAGTATAATTATATGATACTCCCATTTAAGTCACATTGACTTTCAATACTATATGATATTTCATACAATATGTGAAATATATCTGATACCCAACTATCTTCTCTAAAGGATGCATCGGCTGAACATTAAACATATAACAATTTATTAATTAACTTAAGAATTGATGTGTGTATACAATATACTCATTGCCCATTAAATTATTCAACACAAAATAACCTAAATTAAACCTGCTTGGTTTTGGACAAACCTGATTAATCCTCAAATCGATCCTAATCCTTGGTGCTTGACCACCGGCTAGCAGCGGGTGCCTTCTGCCTTTCTTGATGTCATTGCCCTTTGCTTGTGTTGGTTGCTGCTCTATTTGTGGGGCGAATCCTGCAGCCTGCCCCTGGCCGTCCTGTTTCTCGCTCCGCCTCCCCAAGCAGGTTAGATCCAGCCGTGACTCTCAGGCAGACTAGAAAGAATCCTGGGCAGAGAGGTGACCGAGAGGGAGTTGGGGAAAGGCTCGGGGCCTTGGATCGATCGATTGACGGGAGCGTTCGAGCGATCAAACCATGCTTTTGGCCCAAAAGAATGCAAAGAAATAAAATTGGCTAATAAAAAATAGATAACGTTGGTCCAAAATGGAGGCCCTTGGGATTCGGGGGCCCTGTGCGGTCGCACCTCTCGCACAGCCCCCTCGACGGCCCTGGTTAAGTGGAGCTCGAGAGGGTGTGCGCAGCAGCGCTTATAAACCATTCTCGAGCACTCTCCGCTAGCGAGCTGGGACTAAATATCCAACCACACCGCAGCTGTGGCAGCCACAGGCCTTTCGTGTCGGTTAGTGGCACCAACCGGGACCAATGACACCTTTCGTGTTGGTTGGTGGCACAAACCGGGAGTAAAGGTCTCTTCTTCCCGCCCTTTTGGCTGCTGAAAATTGACCTTTAGTCCCGGTGTGTGGCACCAACCGGGACGAAAGCGTGGCATTGGTCCCGGTTTGTGCCTCCAACGAGGACCAAAGATTTTCGCATATAGGCGAGAGTTGTCGAAATTTCCCCCAAACTCTCCCATTTTCCCTGACGCCGTCAGGTTGCCATAGCTCGCCGCCGCCCCCGAGCCAGCCCTCGTCGTCGTCGCCGCCCCCGATCCAGTCCTCCTCGTCGTCGCCGCCGTCCCCGAGCCCGTCGTTGCCGCCCCCGAGCACGTCGTCGCCCCGAGCCCCTCGTTGTTGCCCCCGAGCCCGTCGTCATCACCCCCAAGCCCGTCGTCATCGCCCCCGAGCCCGTCACCGTCGCCCCGAGCTTGTCGTCGTCGTTGCCGCCCCGAGCCAGTCATCGTCGTCGCGCCAAGCCCATTGGCCCCGGTGAGCTCCTGTGCTACCTAATTCAATTGGAATTCGCATATTTGTTTCTCTATTCCTGCAAATTTGTTTCTCTACTCCTGCCCATTGCTACCTAACTAAATTGGAATTTGCAAACAAATCATCAACGGCAAATATCAATTCCAGATTTATTCTTTAAATAGTAGGGCTTTAAATAGTTGTAGAAATTGTTCTCGACGTCGATGATGCCCATCCCGCATCCTCGTCGTCGATTCAGTGGTGACCACCTGCTTGATAGGTGGGAGCATGTGTGGGACTGGGCTCCGTCGGGTTGTTGCTGGGAGGTGCTACCTTCTGGGGCGTGCATCTTGGCGAGGAATCAGGCTCCCGTCGTCGACCTGGAGCTTCTTTGGTAGCGGTCGCTGATACGTCTCAAACGTATCTATAATTTTTGATGGTTTCACACCGTTATCTTGTCTTCTTTGGTTGTTTTATGTACCTTTTTATATCTTTTTGGGACTAACTTTTGGAACGGAGTCCAAACGGAAGAAAAACCCCAAAATGGTTTTTTCCCGAACGGAAGAAGATCAGGGGGCCTTTGGGCCAGGCCAGGTGGGTTCCAGGGAGCCCACAAGCCCCCACTCCGCCACCAGGGGGAGGCGGCGGTGGGTAGGCTTGTGGCCTCCCTGGCCGCCCCCTCACCTAGGTCTTTGGCCTATGAATTCCCAAATATTCCGCAAAAAACCAGGGGAGCCTCGAAAATACTTTTCCACCGCTGCAAGCTTCCGTTTCCGCGAGATCTCATCTGGAGACCCTTCCCGGCACACTGCCAGAGGGGACTTTGGAGTTGGAGGGCTTCTTCATCATCATCATCGCCCCCTCCAATGACTCGTGAGTAGTTCACTTCAGACCTAAGGGTCCGTAGTTAGTAGCTAGATGGCTTCTTCTCTCTCTTGGATCTTCAATACAAAGTTCTCCATGATCTCCATGGAGATCTATCCGATGTAATCTTCTTTGGCGGTGTGTTTGTCAAGATCCGATGAATTGTGGATTTGTGATCAGAGTATTTATGATATATATTTGAGTCTTTGCTGATTTCTTATATGCATGATTTGATATCCTTGTAAGTCTCTCCAAGTCTTGGGTCTTGCTCGGCCAACTAGATCTATGATTCTTGCAATGGGAGAAGTGCTTGGTTTTGGGTTCACCCATGTGGTGACCTTTCCCAGTGACAGTAGGGGCAGCAAGGCACACATCAAGTAGTTGCCATCAAGGGTAAAAAGATGGGGTTTTTATCATTGGTTTGAGATTATCCCTCTACATCATGTCATCTTGCTTAAGGCGTTACTCTGTTCTTATGGACTTAATACACTAGATGCATGCTGGATAGCGGCCGACGTGTGGAGTAATAGTAGTAGATGCAGACAGTATCGGTCTACTTGTTTTGGACATGATGCCTATAGAAATAATCATTGCATAGATATCGTCACGACTTTGCGCGGTTCTATCAATTGCTCGACAGTAATTTGTTCACCCACTGTCTACTTGCTTTCATGAGAGAAGCCACTAGTAAACACTACGACCCCCAGGTCTATTCACATCCATCGTTTACACCTCCGCTTTTACTTTGCTTTGTTACTTTGTTGCTTTCAGTTCTCACTTGGCAAACAATCTATAAGGGATTGACAACCCCTTCATAGCGTTGGGAGCACGTTTTGTGTTTGTGCAGGATCTTGAGATACTCCTCCACTTGATTGATACCTTGGTTCTCAAAATGAGGGAAATACTTACCACCGCTACGCTACATCACCCTTTCCGCTTCAAGGGAACACCAACGCAAGGCTCCAAGGCCACGGGGGAAATCCTTTGCATACTTGCCTAGGAAGTCCCTTAAGGCGTAGCCGTAGCAGAAGGATTCCTAGTGCCATCGACACACCTATTTCTGGCGCCATTGGAAGGTCTTTTGTTGCAGTAGCAGAAGTATTTCTGGCGCCATTGCCAGGGATACACAACAAACATCAGAAGTATTTCTGGCGCCGTTGCGGGGGAGGAGAAATCAATATCTATCCAAGTAGGTCTCACAGACTCTTCTCTTGCATTTAGTTTTGTTGCCAGTTGCCTCTCATTTTCCTCTCCCCCACTTCACATTTGCCGTTTCCATTTGCCTTTTTCCGTTCGCCCTTCTTCCGCTTGCTTTCTGTTTGCTTGTGTTACCATGTGCCTTCTTTTAGCTTGCATCTTTGCTTGCTAAAAATCTATTGATATGGATCCTCATCCACTAGCTAGTCTCTTTAAGAGACCCACTATTGTTGAACGAATTGCTAGTGAGTTGAGGACAATTGACTATTTCTATGGACTTTTGCTTAAGATGCGTGAATCTGAAAATTTTGAGGAAGAAATTCATGAAGTGATTCACGAGGGCTCCTTGGATAAAAAGCATGATTGCAATGATTTCACTATAAATCCTATTAGTGACAATCATGCTAAATATATGAAAAACCCTAAGCTTGGGGAGGCTAGTTTTGCTATGTCCCCTACTTGTTGCAATAATCATGATTGGGGTGATGATCTTTCTTATGATCTTGAAAATTTGTTTCAGCCTCATGATGAATATGATATTTGCAATAAGATTGAAAGTGGGTTTGGAGAAGTCATGACTTTAGATGATAATCCCACTATTTTTGAAGAGCGTCAACTTTGCATGCATGTGGATCATGAAAAGAATATCCTATGTGATAGCTACATTGTGGAATTTGAATATGATCCCACATGTAATTGCTATGAGAGAGGAAAATATTTTGGTAGAAACTTTCATGTTACCAAATTACCTCTCGTTATGTGGAGATTGCTATTGTCTCTTTCTTCTTCCTTGCATATGGCAACTATTGGTTGTCTTGACAATCTGTTTTCCTATAAAATGTCTATGCATAGGAAGTATGTTAGACTTAGACGTGATTTTCACATGCTTTAGGATGCTCTCGTTGTGCTTCAATTCTTGTCTTTTGTGAGAGCATCATTGAATGCCTAGCTAAGGGCGTTAAACAAAAGCGCTTGTTGGGAGGCAAACCAACGAATTTATCCTTTTTATTTCTGTTTTGTGTTTTCCACACTTTCATAATTCTGTTATGATTGTGTTTTTTGTGTTTCTTTTTGCGTTTGTGCCAAGCAAAACCGTTATGATTAGTCTTGGGGATGACCGTTTGGTCATGCTGGAAAAGACAGAAACTTTCTGCTCACGAAAAGAATTTTCATTGTTTTTCTGTAATAGCTTTTGAGTTGATTCTTTTTGCTGCTGATTGCTGTGCAAATTCTTCAGAATTTCGTATTTTTCAGAATTTTTGAAGTACCATAGGTATACGAAATATACAGATTGCTACATACTGGTCTGCTGTTAACAGATTCTGTTTTTTGTTGTGTTGGTTGCTTATTTTGATGAAACTATGGATAGTATCGGGGGGTATTAGCCATGGAAGATTGAAAGTACAGTAACCTAACATCAGAACAAGTAGAATTTAAGTTGCTACAATACCTAAGGAAGTGGTGGTTTGCTTTCTTGTACTAATGTTATCACGAGTTTCTGTTTAAGTTTCGTGTTGTGAAGTTTTCAAGTTTTGGATGAAGTTCTTATGAACAAAGAGATAAAGAGTGGCAAGAGCTCAAGCTTGGGGATGCCCAAGGCACCCCAAGAGATTCAAGGATGCCGTAAAAGCCTAACCTTGGGGATGCCCCGGGAAGGCATCCCCTCTCCCGTCTTCAATCCATCGGTAACATTACTTGGGGCTATATTTTTATTCACCACATGTTATGTGTTTTTGCTTGGAGCGTCTTGTATCGTAGGAGTATTTTATTTTTGTTGTGTCACAATCATCCTTGCTGCACACCTAGAGAGAGATACATGCACACACCGTGATTTTTTCGAGCTTCACTTATATCCTTTGGTAGACAATTCAGCTCACATGTGCTTCACTTATATCTTTTGAGCTAGATACTTTTGCTCTATGTGCTTCACTTATATCTTTTAGAGCACAGCGGTGCGTGGCTTGGTAGTTGATCTATGCTTTGAAAGTAGTCTCAAAAGGGGTAGTTATCCAAAGGGATACGAAAACTTCCACCTTCATGTGCATTGAATAGTTAGAGAAGTTTGATTCATCTCAATTAGTTTTGAGTTGTGGATATGGTAATATTGAAGTCATGCTAGTAAGGTGTTGTGGATCTAGAAATACTTGTGTTGAAGTTAGTGATTCCCGTAGCATGCACGTATGGTGAACCGCTATGTGATGAAATCTGAGCATGATTAGTACATTGATTGTCATCCTTTGCGTGGCGGTCGGGATCGCGCGATGGTTTATACCTACCAACCCTTCCCCTAGGAGTATGCGTTGAATGCTTTGTTTCGATTACTAATAAAACTTTTGCAATAAGTATATGAGTTCTTCATGACTAATGTTGATTCCATGGTTTAGATGCACTTTCACCTTCCACCATCACTATCTTCTTAGTGCGGTGCAACTTTCGCCGGTGCACAAAACCCACCATTAGCCTCCCTCAAAACAGCCACCATACCTACCTACTATGGCTTTTCAAAGTCATTCCGAGATATATTGCCATGCAACTACCACCATGACATGTGCCACCACGTCTACATTGCCATTGCATGATCGTAAGATAGCTAGCATGATGTTTCCATTGATGTCTATGCCATGCTAGATCATTGCCACGGTACACTACCGAAATCATTCCATATAGAGTCATAGTTGCTCTAAGTTTTGAGTTGAAAGTGTGATGATCATCATTAATGGAGCATTGTCCCATGTGAGGAAATAAAAGAGGCCAAAGAAGCCCATAAAAAAAAGAGGTCAAAGATCCCACCAAAATAAAAAAATGAGAGAAAAAGAGAGAAGGGACAATGCTACCACTTTTTCCACACTTGTGCATATTAAGCACCATGATCTTCATGATTGAGAGTCTCTCGTTTAGTCACCACCATATAGCTAGTGGGAGATTTTCATTATATAACTTGGCTTGTATATTCCAATGATAGGCTTCCTCAAAATTGCCTTAGGTCTTCGTGAGCAAGCAAGTTGGATGCACACCCACTAGTTTTCTTTAAGAGCTTTCACATACTCGTAGCTCTAGTGCATCATTTGTATGGCAATCCCTACTCATTCACTTTGATATCTATTAATGAGCATCTCCACAGCTCATTGATATGCCTAGTTAATGTCACTATCTTATCCTTTTTTGTCTCGCAACCTCCACTACATTCCACACCATCTATAGTGCTATAACCATGGCTCACGCTCATGTATTGCGTGAGAGTTGAAAAGGTTTGAGAAAGTAAAGGTGTGAAACAATTACATGGCCAATACCGGGGTTGTGCATGATTTAAATTCGTTGTGCAATGATGATAGAGCATAGCCAGACTATATGCTTTTGTAGGGATAACTTTCTTTTGGCCTTGTTATTTTGAAAGTTCATGATTACTTTGCTAGTTTGCTTGAATTATTGTTGTTTCCACGTCAATAGCAAACTATTGTTTTGAATCTAATGGATCTGAACATTCACGTCACATAAAAGGAATTACAAAGGACACCTATGCTAGGTAGCATGAAAGCATCAAAAATTCGTTCTTATCACTTCCCTACTCGAGGACGAGGAGGAGTTATGCTTGGGGATGCTTGATACGTCTCAAACGTATCTATAATTTTTGATGGTTTCACGTTGTTATCTTGTCTTCTTTTGTTGTTTTATGTACCTTTTATATCTTTTTGGGACTAACTTATTAATTCAGTGCCAAGTGCCAGTTCCTGTTTTTTCCGTGTTTTTGACTCTTTTCAGATATGATTTGGGAACGGAGTCCAAACGGAAGA
The DNA here is from genome assembly GCF_904849725.1 of Hordeum vulgare subsp. vulgare. Lineage (NCBI taxonomy): Eukaryota > Viridiplantae > Streptophyta > Magnoliopsida > Poales > Poaceae > Hordeum > Hordeum vulgare. The sequence goes on along the minus strand of NC_058520.1, from coordinate 582,915,993 downwards.
AAAAACCCGAAACGATTTTTTCCCGAACGGAAGAAGATCAGGGGGCCTTTGGGCCAGGCTAGGTGGGCTACAGGGAGCCCACAAGCCCCCACTCCGCCACCAGGGGGAGGCGGCGGTGGGCAGGCTTGTGGCCTCCCTGGCCGCCCCCTGACCTAGGTATTTGGCCTATAAATTCCCAAATATTCCGCAAAAAACCAGGGGAGCCTCGAAAATACTTTTCCACCGCCGCAAGCTTCCGTTTCTGTGAGATCTCATCTGGAGACCCTTCTCGGCACCCTGCCGGAGGGGACTTTGGAGTTGGAGAGCTTCTTCATCATCATCATCGCCCCTCCAATGACTCGTGAGTAGTTCACTTCAGACCTACGGGTTCGTAGTTAGTATCTAGATGGCTTCTTCTCTCTCTTGGATCTTCAATACAAAGTTCTCCATGATCTTCATGGAGATCTATCCGATGTATTCTTCTTTGGCGGTGTGTTTGTCGAGATCCGATGAATTGTGGATTTGTGATCAGATTATTTATGATATATATTTGAGACTTTGCTGATTTCTTATATGCATGATTTGATATCCTTGTAAGTCTCTCCGAGTATTGGGTCTTGTTCGGCCAACTAGATCTATGATTCTTGCAATGGGAGAAGTGCTTGGTTTTGGGTTCACCCATGTGGTGACCTTTCCCAGTGATAGTAGGGGCAGCAAGGCACACATCAAGTAGTTGCCATCAAGGGTAAAAAGATGGGGTTTTTATCATTGGTTTGAGATTATCCCTCTACATCATGTCATCTTGCTTAAGGCGTTACTCTGTTCTTATGGACTTAATACACTAGATGCATGCTGGATAGCGGTCGACGTGTGGAGTAATAGTAGTAGATGTAGACAGTATCGGTCTACTTGTTTTGGACGTGATGCCCATAGAAATAATCATTGCATAGATATCGTCATGACTTTGCGCGGTTCTATCAATTGCTCGACAGTAATTTGTTCACCCACCAAATACTTGCTTTCATGAGAGAAGCCACTAGTAAACACTACAGCCCCCGGGTCTATTCACATCCATCGTTTACACCTCCGCTTTTACTTTGCTTTGTTACTTTGTTGCTTTCAGTTCTCACTTGGCAAACAATCTATAAGGGATTGACAACCCCTTCATAGCGTTGGGAGCAAGTTTTGTGTTTGTGCAGGATCTTGAGATACTCCTCCACAGGATTGATACCTTGGTTCTCAAACTGAGGGAAATACTTACCACCGCTACGCTACATCACCCTTTCCACTTCGAGGGAACACCAACGCAAGGCTCAAAGGCCACGGGGGAAATCCTTTGCATACTTGCCTAGGAATTCCCTTAAGGCGTAGCCGTAGCAGAAGGATTCCTGGTGCCGTCGACACACCTATTTTTGGCACCATTGGAAGGTCTTTTGTTGCAGTAGCAGAAGTATTTCTGGTGCCATTGCCAGGGATACACAGGAAACATCAATCGCGTGGGCCACTTTCGGTGCGGAGGCAGCCGACCCCCGAGGAGGAGGTACTTCTCCGTGTGAGGGAGGAGGACGAGCACGTCCATCGCTACTTGGTTGCATTGGACGTCAGGTTCTCCAATACCTGGCAGGTTCTTCAGGGATCTCGTGTTATGGTTCCTTCTCTGTGGGTTTCCATCGCTCGTGGCTCAGTACAACGACAACTCTTTGGGTGATCAGTTTGATGATGAACCGTGAGTGGAAGAGGTTATACTAGAGATATATTCGAGATTATATTCAATAAAATTCGAGATATATTAAGTTGATTATTGGTTGTAACTGAAAGAAAACCTTTTTGCCTCTTGATATCAATTGCATTATATATCATAACGTACATCTATGAACTATTCAACGTTTCGAAATGAAATATAAAAAAGTTTGTGCATGTTTAAAACATAGAAGTTCGTGTAATTCGGTTATCATACAAGGAGCTGAAATATTTCCAGAAACTATGGAGCAAAGAGACTTGGAACAAGACCAGATGTTGGGGGAGATAATCCTCGGCGGAGGTGATTTCTTGTCGTATCTCAACGACATTAATGGTCTGGAAGAAGAGGATGACGACTCTGTTGATCAAACAATGGAGGAGGAAGGACATGATCATGATGGCTCCGGTGACCGAATGCCGGAGGAAGAAGGAAAACACGATGACGGCTCCGGTGACTGAACGGAGGAGGGAGTTGTTGCAAAGTCCGGCAAGGTATATATATTAATTAATCCCGAAGGTATGGACATATATTAACTCTTCTTTCTTCTTTTATAGCCCTCCGGATCGAGCCAAACTTCGGTACAGAGACGAGGCCCGAAGAGAAGGTTGCACATGGATGAAAAGTTCACGATCACAGCACTCACGGACGATGGCCTACCGATTCTACCCAAGCGGACCAAGGATGCATTTTCCGCTCAGTGCAAGGCTATTGTTAGGGACAACATCCCGATCAGCATCAAGCAATGGAATAAGCCTAAGGGCGATGACATCCCTAAAGGTGATTATGTCACCGATAGGCAGAAAGATGACGTTGGGTTACGTAGCATAAATTCAAAATTTTCCTACGCATATTCAGATCTTCCTATGGAGAGACCAGCAACGAGAGAGGGGTAAGAGCATCTTCATACCTTTGAAGATCGCTGAGCGGAAGCGTTGCTAGAACGCGGTTGATGGAGTCGTACTCGCAGCGATTCCGATCTAATGCCGAACTACGGCACCTCCGCGTTCAACACACGTGCAGCCCGGTGACGTCTCCCGCACCTTGATCCAGCAAGGAGGAGGGAGAGGTTGGGGAAGAACTCCAGCAGCACGACGGCGTGGTGTCGATGGAGAGATGAGGTCTCCCGGCAGGGCTTCGCCAAGCACCGGCAGAGAGGAGGAGGAAGAAGAGCGGGGCTACGCCGAGAGAGAGGGAAAACCGTGTGTCTCAATGGCCAAAAGTGCCCGATATATATAGGGGAAGGGGAGAGGGGTTCCCACCCTAGGGGGTGCGGCAGCCCCCCCCCAGATGGGAGGTGCGGCGGCCAGAAGGGGGAGGAGGGGGTGGCGCACCATCTGGTGGGCCTTAGGCCCACCTGGCCTAGGGTTTGCCCCCCCTTTTTCTCTCCCTTGCGCTATGGGCTGAGTGGGGAGGCGCACCAGCCCATCTAGGGGCTGGTTCCCACCCCCACTTGGCCCACCTTATCTCCCGGGGTCGTTTCCCCCCTTCGGTGGTCCCCCGGGGCCACCTCCGGTGGTCCCGGTGGTCCCGGTACGTTACCGGTGATGCCCGAAACACTTCCGGTATCCGAAACCATCCGTCCTATATATCAATCTTTACCTCCGAACCATTCCGGAGCTCCTCGTGACGTCTGGGATCTCATCCGGGACTCCTAACAACTTTCGGTAACCTCGTATAACAATTCCCTATAACCCTAGCGTCATCGAACCTTAAGTGTGTAGACCCTACGGGTTCGGGAGACAGGCAGACATGACCGAGACACCTCTCTGGCCAATAACCATCAGCGGGGTCTGGATACCCATGGTGGCTCCCACTTGCTCCACGATGATCTCATCGGATGAACCACGATGTCAAGGATTCAATCAATCCCGTACACGATTCCCTTTGTCTGTCGGTATAGAACTTGCCCGAGATTCGATCGTCGGTATACCTATACCTTGTTCAATCTCGTTACCGGTAAGTCTCTTTACTCGTTCCGTAGCACATCATCGTGTGACTAACTCCTTAGTCACATTGAGCTCATGATGATGTTCTACCGAGTGGGCCCAGAGATACCTCTCCGTCACACGGAGTGACAAATCCCGATCTCGATTCGTACCAACCCAACAGACACTTTCGGAGGTACCCGTAGTGCACCTTTATAGTCACCCAGTTACGTTGCGACGTTTGATACACCCAAAGCACTCCTACGGTATCCGGGAGTTGTACAATCTCATGGTCGAAGGAAAAGATACTTGACATTAGAAAAGCATTAGCATACGAACAATACGATCTAGTGCTAGGCTTAGGATTGGGTCTTGTCCATCACATCATTCTCCCAATGATGTGATCCCGTTATCAATGACATCTAATTCCCATGATCAGGAAACCATGATCATCTATTGACTAACGAGCTAGCCAACTAGAGGCTTGCTAGGGACACATTGTGATCTATTTATTCACACATGTATTACTGTTTCCTGTTAATACAATTATAGCATGAACAATAGACGATTATCATGAACAAGGAAATATGATAATAACCATTTTATTATTGCCTCTAGGGCATATTTCCAACAGAAAGATGATCTTTGGACCGCGTTGAAGGCAAATTTCACCCTACCACCAGAGGAGGACCGAATAAGCCAGTTATAGTGCCGCTGGTTAAGGTGTGTGCTCTTAAGAAGATGACACATCTATTCAGGAGGTGGAAGAATGATTTGAGATCAATGTTTGTCGATAAAGGGAATACTGCATAATTCATCGGCCGATTTGCGAATATAAGAGATCACTCGCCCGCATTTGTGGCCTACAATGCATCGGACAAGAGTAAGAACATGTCAGAGACAAACAAGAACAATGGAGCAAAGAAGTAGTATCACCATCACACGGGGTCAGATGGCTACCTCAAAGCCCGGCCGTTCTGGCACAAAGCTGAGAATGACCTCATTGCTAAAGGGGTCGAACCACATACATTGAACTGGCCAGACCGTTCAAGGACTTGGTTCTTCGGGGGTGGGGGAACTTTGGACCCTGAAACAGCAAAGTGCCGTTGGACGGACGAGCAACTTGCGATACCCATCAACAAGCTTTAGAAGTATATCACCACAGCGCAGGAAGGGACTTTCATTCCCAACTGAGAGAAGGACTAGCTGACTGAGGCCCTAGGGAATGCTGAGCACCGTGGACGAACACGAGACACACCAGGCTCCGTTCCGTGGAAGGTTGGGTTTCCCGAGCTTATAATGAAATGTAGGAACCTCACTTTCAAGGCGGTTGTCGGCTCTGTTGCACCTCCTCAACCCAACAGAACTTTTCACGACCTTCCGATACCACATGGCTATGCTGTTGTGATGGTGGATCAAGTAATGGAGGGATTTGAGGAGCTTGAGCTTGACCACCCTACAGGTGAAGGGGAGAATCAGCTGGTTCGTGCTCTCAAGAGTACATGTCTATGGCAGAAGGAGTTCATCAAGCTTCCAAACTCGACGCCTCCGCCTCCTCCTCTGACGACGACGAGTCATGGCACTCCGCATCCTCCCCTCCTCCTCCTCCTCTTCCGGCGAGTGATCAGGGCACTCCGCCTCCTTCTCCGGCTCCCCCGACGCCTGAGGGAAATTCTCCTCCTCCTTTGCCTACTCCGGCGCGTTAGAGCAGTCCGCCTCCTCCTTTGCCTTGCCGGCAACGTCGGAAGACAAACACCACTGCTCCGGCTCCTCTGGTGCGTCAAAGCAGTCCGCTTCCTTCTCTCAAGCGGAAGAGAGACGCCTCCTTCTCTCCGGCGGCTAGCAGTACAAGCAGAGGCGGGAGGCAATTCAGATACGGTCCATCTCTCAAGCCTCTGGAAAAGTTACCATATGAGAGGACCAAGTAGAAAACAAGGACATATGCGTGCCGAATTGAGGGCCCATTTTGCAAATAAAACTCCACCTCAGAAAGAGAAGCCAGATCCGGTGAAAGTGGAGCGCACTATCAATCAACTGAAGCGACCACCACAGCCTCCGCCGGATTCCAACTATGTCCGGATTCTTAAAAATACATATGCACTAGCGTGGCAATCAGGAATTACTTCCAGTGATGCAAGGTACTTAGCAGAACGAAGAAGTGGGAAAATAATTCCCCAGCTCGGCCAACAGGAGAAGCAATCGTGCCCCCTGCTCAAGGTGTCTAGCGATATCGTCATGGCTAATCATCTAGGGATGGTGCCCGGTACCAATCCTGATGATTACTTGGGGGATGATGTAATTTTTGAAACTGCTGAGGTAACAAAAGAACAATATAAATACGTGCACGGGAAGCCTCTCGTCAAACCTGGTCATCCTCCTCTAACAACGATGATGCACAAATTGCAAGAGTGGTACATGAAAACCTGCATGGAGTCTGGTAAAGACGTTATGTATGTGGCAGTGAAACCAGAGCACGAATTTATTGGACTTCCCGTGATTCCTATTCAATTTGAGGAGTTATTTCAGTTATACAATCAACTGGCCCTCGACAAACAACTCATGACTTCCTACTGTCTGTAAGTATTACTTCTATAGTTAAGTCTCTAGTTCACATTGTTCATTGCATGTATGTATAATTATCCTCACTATATATTATGCAGATTGATGATCGTCGAATTAAAAAAAGCAGGAATGTTCGATGTTGGGTTCATTAGCCCAGATGTCGTAAATGAATTGACGGTACGAAACTCAATCAAAGAGACCAAGGAGAACTTGCTAAAGTCATTCCTTATCCAACAAAACAAAAGGGAAATAATCTTTCATTACAACTTCAAGTGAGTGTTCATGTTTTCTCTGTATACTCAGTTTCGCTTATTCAAGGTTAAGTAATGCAATTGATGAGTTATATATGCGTGCGCAGATACCACTTTATTTTGCTATCCATTGAAGTTGGCAAAGCATTAGTAACTGTCTTAGACTCGAGACGTAAAGCTGAAGAGGATTATGCGGACATGACTGCAATGCTCAAGAAGTAAGTCCAGTCAATACCGGGACCATATCGGTATTCAATTTCGTTAATTTTCTGATATCAAGTAATCATTTTCTTTTCCTGGCAGGGTTTGGAAGAAGTTCGCCAATAAGGTTCCCGGTCTAAACAAAGAGTTGTGATTTACACACTCCAAAGTAAGTAGTACTAGCTAGTTCCGCGCATCTCTAATTGATTCAAATTTTCATCAATATATCATTACCATGTTTGCTTATTAGTTTGATTGAACTCTATTCTCGTAAAGTGTATGTACTAGAAAGAAGGGACTATTTTATGTTGATACTACATATGCGAGTTCATTCGCCACTCGACCTCTAAGCGGGGCTTCTCTAAGGAACTATTTGAAGTACGTAAATAATATTCACAATTTTATTTTATATATTACCATCAATTGTGTTGAGTTTTTTCATATATATGCATGTATTGACCCCCTTCTTTAAATTAGATCTGAAAGATGCGGGATGAACTCCTACCATATGATCGCATACCAACAATTCAAGAGGAATTGGCGGGATTCTTTCTTGACCACGTCATACCTAAAGAAAGAGAATACCTTTCAGGTTTGTGATTGGATCTTAATTAGATGATGTTAGGGATTGTAAAAGATGTTATATTGTATATATGTAGTAGTGTCAGATATATTTGGGGAAACTTGTTGTTCGACCAAGCACAAAGAAACCCCCTAAATTAACCCTCCAAAACTCCCCAACCCCCCCCCCCCTCAAGAAAAACCCAGCTCCGCCAGATGCTGACGCGTGGATACTATTTGGTCCTGGTTGGTGTGACCAACCGGGACTAAAGTTCCTCCTACCTGGGCTCCCCGCAGCGGCCACGTGGAGACCCTTCTGTCCCGGTTGGTAAGCGAACTGGGACTAAAGATTTTGGGATTTAGTCCCGACCCTTTAGTCCCGGTTCCAGAACCGGGGCTAATGGGCCTCTGGAACCAAGACAAATGAGCCATTTTCTACTAGTGTTACAACAAGAGTGGATAATCTGTAAATTATGCGGTAGATCACACTATTGCCTTGTGATTTGGAAAAATTTGAGGTAGTCACATCAATTTGCATATTCGGGAGAGCATTCGAAGATAGTCATTTTGCCAAAAGAATGGAGGCAACATGTAGATCTTTCAGTGATGAGGATAATTTGCAAAGTGTAGTAGATGCCTCATCTACCTTGTGATCCCAAAATTTGAATAAAAATAAATTGTTGTACTTAAGAATTATATATTCTAAAAAAATGTTGAGGCAATCATATAGAATATGTACACATAGCTTGAGACTTTATTTTAGACGATACATAGTCTAGATATTCAAACTTACAATACAGTAGTGACTGGACATAAACAGAGGTTCAAATAATATATATCACACTAAACTAAATCTAATAGGCTGCTTTGCAATATACAAATGATATGAACTATTTTCTGATAAAACTAACACAACACATTAGCAGCCACTTTATTTAGGTAAGTGTACGTGATGGATTTTTTTTTCTGTAGGATTGTTTTGGGCCATGGTGGCCTTTGGCCAGCTCAGCACCGACACAACAACGGTGGGATGGATAAGGAGGGGGCAAGCGAGAGGTTTCCCTGCCCCAGCTACCACACCCGATCCACAACCACGCAGCCATCGCTGATGTCGTCGTGCAGCGTCGCTGCCGCGAGCCACCACCAGCCACCGCCGCTGTCGCGAGGTGGCTTGAATCAGGAGAGGGAGGGTCCTCCCATGGGGTAGCCGCGGAGGTTGAGACCCGCCGGGGCCCATGATCCAGAGTTCAGTCCTGGGCGGTGCCGTTCTAGGGCGGCCGCGAAGCGGCGCAGTATGCGGCAGTCGTCCGACGGTGGAGTGGAAGGCGGCGGGGTGGAGTTGATGGTCCCGGGGCGGTGGTGTGGACGACGAAGCCACCTCCTCCATCTTCACCCCCGCGGCTGTGTTGAGGTCGAGGATGAGGGCGCCGGTCTCGTCCGTCGTCACCAAAGCCGTGGGCTCTTTCTTCACATCGATGGTGAGCCACTGCTGCTTGATACGTCCAAAACGCATCACTATTTTGTATCATAATTTGTCTCTATTCATTGATATATTTCACAATATGATGATGTACTTATAGTGTTTTGGCTTATTTTACACAGTTTACAACTTTCCGGTGCCGAAACAGCAGACGCATGATTGAGCGGAGAAAATAGCACGAAGAGTTACCATATCAGAACATCTCCAACTGTGCTGAAATTTATGGGGAAGGAGTCTCCGAACATATCACGAAGACATGCCGAAGAAGGGCCGGAGGGGGCCACAAGGCACCCAGGCGACCTGCTAGCGCGGGACACCCCTAGGCCGCGCCCAGAGGCCGCCTGGGTGGTCGGTCCTGCCTCCGGCGCTCTCCTTTGGCCTATATGACCCTCGTGACCTAAAAATTGCGGGGACATAAGTTTTTCCGGAGTTCCGCCGCCGCTCCAGGGCGAACACCTACAAAGAAGAAAAGACCTTTCCGACGGGCAGATTCCGCCGGGGAGAACTCCTCCCAGAAGGGGAGATCGTCATCATCGTCATCAACATCATCACGGGCATCATCAAGATCATCATCACCATCATCATCATCACCAGCACTGTCTCCATCTTCACCTCATCTCACTTTACCATTGCAATCGGAGTTGTACCTTGCACTATTCATCCCCTCTACTCTACCGGTGTTGATTACTCTTTTGTGGTGAATGGTATTCAATTTTGTTTCAAAATTATTGTTATGACCAGATTGTTCATCATATTTTCATCACCTCTTATCATGATCTATTTTATGTCTTGTGAGTAGTTACTTTAGTTCTTGAGGACATTGGAGAAGTCTAGTTGCTAGTAATCATATGATGTTGAAGTAATATGTGTTGATTGATATTTAAGTTATGGTGTTATTCTTCTAGTGGTATTATGTGAACGTCGACTACATAACACTTCAACTTTTTAAGGACCTAGGGGAATGCATCATGTATAAATAATGCTTATGGTGGGTTGCCGGAGTGATAGAAACCTGAACCCCGGTCCGCATACTTTTGCACGAGGGAGTATTGGATCCTAAAGCTTATTGCTATGGTTAGGCTTTGCCTTAATATCTCTCTTGTATTTGCGGAAGCATGCAAGGGGGATTAATCATAAGAGTGTACTTGTCTTATCCTAGACGGTGCACTAGTTAAGATCCACCCACATAACACTTATCAATACAAAACATAGTACTAGATGGAATATGGCGAAAGCACTTGACTATCTCTCCCGTGCATCCTCATGAACGCCTTAGTCTTTATAAGTTTAGTCCCTCGGCTTATCCTTTGTTTTCAAAAGTATTGGGCCACTTGCTGCACCTCGGCACCATTTACTTTCCTTGCATTTATTTCCTTGTTGCTTATACTAGAAAACCCATAAAAGGCTACCTTTTAGTACTTGCGGTTATTCCTTGCTCAAGATCGCTTGTCAGTACATTATGCTCCTCGTTGGGTTCGACACTCTTACTTATCGAAAAGGCTACAATATATCCCCTACAGTTGTGGGTCATCAAGACCATTTTCCGACGCCGTTGCCGGGGAGTGTAGCGCTATTGGTAAGTGAAATTGGTAAGGAAACCTTTACGTTGTACGTGCTGTTTTTTTATTTTACTGTTTCCGCTTTTTGTCCCTATGGACAACTCTGCTCTTGGTTTGTTGCTTGTGGGGGAACCGCCCCAATGCTATTGTGGTGGAGAAGCCTCCCCCACCTACTGAAATTGTTCCCTTTAAAATAACAAGTGGTATTATTGATTGTGTCTTGGCTAATCGATATGCAGGAGATAGACATCCAGGTGAACACTTGCTATATCTTTCACAACTATGCTCCTTATTTAAGCTTGCAGGTATATCCATGGATTTCGTTATGGGAAACCTATTCTCTCTATCATTAAAAGATAAGGCTTTGGATAGGTATAGGCTTCTTGATAACTCTCATTTACTAAATTGGCAAGATCTTATACCTCTCTTTTATGCAAAGTTGTATCCTCTTCATGAAATACATCGAGACAGGAACTATATTTATAACTTTTGGTCTCATGACGGAGAAAGCATCGCTCAAGCTTGGGGGAGATGGAAGTCCCTAATGCTCAAATGTCCCAATCATGAGCTCCCCAAGGAATTTATTCTTACAAATTTTTATGCAAGGCTTTCTCGTCAAGATAAAGAGATGCTTGATGCCTCCTCTAGTGGGGCATTCTCCAACAAAAGCACTAAAGCTAGGTGGCATCTTATTGAAAGGATCCAAAAGAACACCGAAGATTGGGAGATTGATAAAGGTACTGAACCCGTTATAAATTATGAGCATGATTACATTGAGAGCTATGTGAAAACTAATTACTTCAATACCCTTTGTGCTAAGATTGGTCTTGATTCCCAACTCCTAATTGATTTTTGCAAAGACTTTGCCTCTGATATTGACTCTTCTAAGAAGAGGGAGCATCAACACCATAAACCTTTTAAGGAAGTACCTGTTGATATCAATGTTGTTGACCCTATCTGTCCTACAGTTTTATATGAAAAGCCCTCCTTCCCACAAGGATGAGGGACCATTCTTTTGTCACAGGCATACTAAATAAAAGTGAAAGAATGACTTGTTAAGGTTGATTAAGGCATTCTAAATACTGATGAGCATGAGGACCTGATTAAGGTTGATCCTCAAGTTGCATTAGTCAAGGATCTTGTTACTAGTAATATTGAGGATTCCAATATAATTTTTTGTGCTGTTTCTACTAACCTTGTTACAACCAAGAATAAAGGCCCAATTTCAAGTACTCCATTTGTATCTATTAAAATAGGAGATCATAATTATTATGGGATATGTGATTTGGGATCCAGTGCTAGTGCTATTCCTTTTTCACTTTATCAAGAGATCATGAATGAGATTCTACCATGTGAAATTGAAGATGTTGATGTTACTATTCATCTTGCAAACAAAGAAACTATCTCTCCTATTGGAACTGTGCGAGATGTTGAAGTTCTATGTGGAAAGGTAAAATGTCCTACTGACTTTCTTGTACTTGGTTTAGTGCAAGATAGTTTTTTCCCTATTATCTTTGGTAGGACTTTTCTCAAAACTTGTGGAGCTATTATAGATTGCAGGTAAGGAAAAGTATCTATTCAATTTAATGGTGAGCCATATGAATTTAACTTTTCTAAATTCTCGAAGAAAACTCGTGGTAATGATTTGCCTAGTAATGATAAAATTATTGAAGAGATTGCTTCTACTGCTATTCCTCCTAACGATCCTTTGCAGCAATTTATGGAGGACCACGAGAATGTATGCATATGCAGGAAAGGAATGAGCTAGATGACATATTCTTGACACAACCTGCTATCCTGAAGCACAACCTTCCGATTCAGCCTTTGGAAATTTTATCGAAACCAAAAGAAGACCCGATGTTTGATCTTAAACCTCAAGTATACTTATTAGATGAAAAGAAAGTATATCCTATTATTATCAATATTAACCTTTCAGGATATGAAGAAGAGCGATTATTGGAAGTCCTTCATAAACACCGAGGCGCTATTGGCTATACCCGTGATGATCTTAAGGGGATTAGTCCATCTATTTGTGAGCATACTATCAATCTTGAGCCTGATGCTAAACCGGTTGCTGATCATCAACGACGGTTGAACCTGAAGATGAAGGACGTTGTGAGGACCGAAATCCTCAAGCTGCTAGCCGCAGGTATTATCTATCCTATAGCTGAGAGTAAGTGGGTATGTCCGGTACATTGTGTTCCCAAGAAACGAGGTACGACTGTGGTTCCTAATGATAAGAATGAACTAATACCTCAAAGAATTATTATTGGATATAGAATGTGTATTGATTACAGGAAGCTAGACAAAGCAACCAGGAAGGACCACTACCCGCTGCCGTCCATCGACCAAATGCTTGAAAGGTTATCCCAAAACACTCACTTTTGTTATCTTGATGGGTATTCTGGTTTCTCTCAAATTCATGTTAACACTGTCGATAGAGAGAAGACCACTTTTATTTGTCCCTTTGGTACTTATGCTTATAGACGTATGCATTTTGGTTTATGCAATGCTCCTGCTACTTTTCAAAGGCGTATGCCTGCTATGTTTCATGGTTTTTGTGAGGAAATTGTGGAGGTCTTCATGGACGATTTCTCCGTCTATGGAACCTCTTTTGACCATTGTCTCCACAACCTTAATAAAGTTTTGTAGAGATGTGAGGAGACGAACTTGGTACTCAACTGGGAGAAGTGACACTTCATGGTCAATGAGGTAATTGTTCTTGGCCACAAGATTTCTGAAAAGGGAATCGAGGTGGACAGGGCAAAGGTCGAAGCAATTGAGAGGATGCCTTATCCAAACGACATCAGAGGTATTCATAGTTTGCTCGGTCATGCTGGTTTTTATAGAAGATTTATTAAAGACTTTTCTAAGACTTCGAAACCCCTCACTAATCTTCTCCAGAAGGATATTCCTTTTGTGTTTGATGAAGATTGTAAGGAAGCCTTCGAAGTTCTTAAGAAAGCCTTGATAACCGCCCTATAGTCCAACCACCTGATTGGAATTTTCCTTTTGAAATCATGTGTGATGCTAGGGATTTTGTTGTTGGAGCTGTGTTAGGGCAAAGGGTTGATAAGAAATTGAATGTTATACATTATGCTAGCAAAACCCTTGATAGTGATCAAAAGAATTACGCTACTATTGACAAAGAGTTTTTAGCGGTAGTGTTTGCTTGTGATAAGTTTAGGCCTTACATTGCTGATTCCAAAGTTATCATTCATACTGATCATGCTGCTATTAAGTATATTATGGAAAAGAAGGATGCCAAACCAAGGCTTATCAGATGGGTCCTGCTTCTTCAAGAATTTTACTTGCTAATTGTTGATAGGAAGGGAGCAGACAACCCTGTAGCAGACAACCTTTCTGGGATGGAGAACATGCCACATGATCCTATTCCGGTCAATGATAGTTTTCCTGATGAACAATTAGCTGTTTTGAAAGTACAATCTAACTCCGATCCATGGTATGCAAATTATGCTAACTTTATTGTTGCAAAAGTTTTTGCCTCCAGGTTTAACATTCCAGCAGAGGAAGAAGTTCTTCCACGACTTGAGGTATTACTTTTGGGATGACCCACATCTTTTTAGAGAAGGTGCGGATGGGATCATGAGGAGATGCATACCGAAGCATGAGCAGAAGGATATCTTGAGACAATGTCATAACAGTCCTTATGGAGGACATCATGCCGGTGAGAGGACCGCACACAAGGTTCTCCAGTTAGGTTTTTATAGTCCTACTCCCTTTAAAGACTCTAAAAATTATGTTTTATCTTGTGATAAGTGCCAGAGAGTTGGTAATATTAGTAGGAGAAATGAGATGCCTATGAATTATTCTCTAGTCATTGAGCCTTTTGATTGCTGGGTTTTTTATTTTATGGGTGCTTTTCCTCTTTCACACAAGTACACTCACATCTCAGTGGTTGTTAATTATGTGACCAAGTGGGTTGAAGCAATCCCCACTGAAAGTGCTGATCACAAGACATCTTTGAAAATACTCAAGGATGTAATCTTCCCTAGGTTTGGTGTACCTAGGTACCTCATGACCGACGGAGGATCACATTTTACACATGGTGCTTTTAGAAAATCTCTAGCCAAATATGATGTTAATCATATAATTGCTTCACCTTACCACCCTCAAACAAGTGGGCAAGTTGAGATCACAAATAGAGAGATCAAGTTGATCTTGCAAAAGACAGTGAACAGTTCTAGAAAGGACTAGTCCAAAAAGTTAGGAGACGCCTTGTGGGCGTATAGAACTGCTTACAAAAATCCCATGGGGATGTCTTCGTAAAAGATGGTCTATGGAAAGGCATGTCATTTGCCTTTAGAGTCAGAGCACAAACCTTTCTGGGCTGTTAGAGAGCTTAATGTTGACCCAAAGCTTGCTGGTGAAAAGCGTCTCATGAACTTGACTTCTCTAGATGAGTGGAGAAGTGAAGCTTACGAGAGCGCAAGAATGTTCAAAGAAAAGGTAAATAAGTGGCATGACAAGAGAATTTTGAAACGTGAATTTAATGTTGGTGATAAAGTTTTGTTGTATAGATCTCGTTTCAGGTTTTCTCCAAGTAAATTATGTTCCAAGTGGGAAGGACCGTACCATATCGAAGAAGACTACCTCTCCGGTGCAATCAAGATTAATAATTTTGAAGGCACAAAACCATATGTTGTGAATGGGCAAAGACTCAAGCATTACATGGTTGGAGACCCCATCAACTATAGAGGTGGATGTGATAAAGGTAGCTGATACGTCTCAAATGTATCTATATTTTTTGATGGTTTCATGTTGTTATCTTGTCTTCTTTGGATGTTTTATGTATCTTTTATATCTTTTTTGGGACTAACTTATTAATTCAGTGTCAAGTGCCAGTTCCTGTTTTTTCTGTGTTTTTGACTCTTTTCATATCTGATTTTGGAACGGAGTCCAAACGGAATAAAAATCCCGAAATGATTATTTCCCGGACGGAAGAAGATCAGTGGGCCTTTGGGCCAAGCCAGGTGGGCTCCAGGGAGCCCACAAGCCCCCACTCCGCCACCAGGGGGAGGCGGCGGTGGCAGGGCTTGTGGCCTCCCTGGCCGCCCCCTGACCTAGATCCTTGGCCTATATATTCCCAAATATTCCGCAAAAAACCAGGGGAGCCTCGAAAATACTTTTCCACCGCTGCAAGCTTCCGTTTCCGCGAGATCTCATCTGGAGGCCCTTCCCGGCACACTGCCAGAGGGGACTTTGGAGTTGGAGGGCTTCTTCATCATCATCATCGCCCCCTCCAATGACTCGTGAGTAGTTCACTTCAGACCTAAGGGTCCGTAGTTAGTAGCTAGATGGCTTCTTCTCTCTCTTGGATCTTCAATACAAAGTTCTCCATGATCTCCATGGAGATCTATCCGATGTAATCTTCTTTGGCGGTGTGTTTGTCAAGATCCGATGAATTGTGGATTTGTGATCAGAGTATTTATGATATATATTTGAGTCTTTGCTGATTTCTTATATGCATGATTTGATATCCTTGTAAGTCTCTCCAAGTCTTGGGTCTTGCTCGGCCAACTAGATCTATGATTCTTGCAATGGGAGAAGTGCTTGGTTTTGGGTTCACCCATGTGGTGACCTTTCCCAGTGACAGTAGGGGCAGCAAGGCACACATCAAGTAGTTGCCATCAAGGGTAAAAAGATGGGGTTTTTATCATTGGTTTGAGATTATCCCTCTACATCATGTCATCTTGCTTAAGGCGTTACTCTGTTCTTATGGACTTAATACACTAGATGCATGCTGGATAGCGGTCGATGTGTGGAGTAATAGTAGTAGATGCAGAAAGTATCGGTCTACTTGTTTTGGATGTGATGCCTATAGATATAATCATTGCATAGATATCGTCATGACTTTGCGCGATTCGGTCAATTTCTCGACAGTAATTTGTTCACCCACCGTCTACTTGCTTTCATGAGAGAAACCACTAGTAAGCACTACGGCCCCCGGGTCTATTCACATCCATCGTTTACACCTACGCTTTTACTTTGCTTTGTTACTTTGTTGCTTTTAGTTCTCACTTGGCAAACAATCTATAAGGGATTGACAACCCCTTCATAACGTTGGGAGCAAGATTTTGTGTTTGTGTAGGATCTTGAGATACTCCTCCACTGGATTGATACCTTGGTTCTCAAACTGAGGGAAATACTTACCACCGCTACGCTACATCACCCTTTCCGCTTCGAGGGAACACCAACGCAAGGCTCCAAGGTCACGGGGGAAATCCTTTGCATACTTGCCTAGGAAGTCCCTTAAGGCGTAGCCGCAGCAGAAGGATCAAGCCAAGTATTCTCCCGTCGACGTGCCTATTTCTAGCGCCATTGGAAGGTCTTTTGTTGCAGTAGCAGTAGCCACTCATGAAGAACATATTGCAACACTGTATCAGACACCGACAGAAGCAGAATAAGAATAGGTATGAAATACGGTAAGGAAACTTCGCGAACATCAATAAAAGTTATGTATTATGTGTTTTTGCAAAATTAGGAAAATTCCGAGCCGAAGTGGAGCCGGAGAGGAGCTCCAGGTGCTCCAGGCGACCTGGTGGCAAGGGCTACCTCCTGGCCATGCCAGGAGGCTGCCTGGACCACCCGGAGTCTGTCTCTGACCCCACTTTGGCTTGTTACCTTCCTTTTGGTGCAGAACTTTTTGATATATATTTTCCCGGATCGTCCCGACTTTGTATCTTGCGATTCCGTGCGTTTTCTCTTTCGATCTTTTTCTGCCAGTCTAAGAAGCTATTGTTCGAGATGTTTCTTGCGACTCAAGTGGGGAAGACTACACCCGTCGTCGTCTCTGCCGTGTCCAGCAAGATATCAACCAAGGGAAGGTCACCAGATGGGCTACTAATGAAGAAATTGCCGCAAGACAAGCGGAGATGGAGCGCTTCGTGAGAGAGGAAGTCAAGATGGTCACCAGCCAGCAAGAAGGAGATCCTTCATCACGAGGATCCAGCTCCAACAACCCCATCCTCGTGGGGATTATTAACCCTCAACATGATCTTTCTCTGAACCTTTCAGGAACTGTCCCTCCACCTAGAGCTCCACATGTGTCATCTGCTATATCCGAAGCTTACAGAATCACTAACCAATTCTGTGAAGACTTCCGTGTGCTTAAAGTACAAGTGGCCATATTGGAAGCTGAAAACCAAACCCTTCGGCGCATAATAGCAGACTTGAAGAACAACAAGTAGGATGAAGAGTGAAATCTTCATGGGTAATGGCATTCCCTTAGCTTGTTCCAAGCTTGGGTGAGTGCCCGATATCTTTATTTTTATTTTTATCTTTATATTTTTATCATTTATGGTCAAGTTTAGTGTCGTATCATGTCTAGGGAAGTTATCTTATGAAATAGGTGTTTGCATTGAGGTCTATCACTCCTTTGTGGAGAGTCTTGTATCCGTGAGTGTGCAGTTGTCTATGATGGAATATTAATGAGAAGTCTATTGGTTTCTTTGCTGCACCTGGTATTCTCTTTATGCAATCAACCTTATATGTTGATTCTTATGGGAGTATTGATCTTACATATCAGGTATGGCTTTGAAAACTTTATTTAATCTTGGCAAACATAGCATTGGTCCTAACAACAAGCATGAGTCTTTCTAGTAGCGACTTAGCCAAAACCTTTATGTTCTTATGCTTGAAGTGTTATGCTGACAAGGAAGACAACTTGATGTGTCATGCCAATTCTTTATGTTAAACCTTATATTGTTTTGCATCGAAGTCAACATCATTTGTGTGCTCTCAAAAGCCTTTGCTAGCCAACCCTTGTACTAAGCAGGAATACTTCTTCTGCATCCATACCTTGAAACCTCAACCTTCCCAAGAGTCCACCATACCTTCCCATTATGTGGTATTTCACCGCCAGTCCTAAAGTATATTACTCATGTGCTATCTTTAAACCTTCAAATATTACTCCCTGTTTTGTGCCTCCGTTTTTGCTCATGAGGAAGTAGTAGATAATTCATGATCTTCTCATACTTCACCCTGGGCGTTTGGGTACCCAAACACGCTACCCGAACCCGAACCGAACCAAATTACCCAAATTGTCGGGTAATTTAGGTCTCGGGTAAGGGTTCGGTTCTCATTTCTTGACTATTCGGTTTTTGGGTTAGGGTTCGGGTTCTAGTGTGGAAAACCCGAAATACCCATACTACCCAAATTATTCATACTGTCCAAAATTTTCATGCTATTATTACACTAACTTGTTACCCATACTAACTAAAATACTCATATTACCAAAAATACCCATACTATTCGAGTTATTCATATCAAAAGTTGATGCATGCTGAGAATATTTTGGGTACCCGAATTACCCGAACCGAAATTTTGGGTAATTTAGGTTCGGGTATTTTTTGACAAAAATAATTTTGGTTCCCATTTTCAAATACCCGAATTACCCATAAACCTAACTACCCGAACCGAAATAATCAAAATATCCGAATGCCCAGGCTGACGGTCATACTGGACAAGCTTTATCCTGGGTTTGCATGTTTAATCTTCGATCCCCTAATACAAGGACGGGCTGGCATGAGTGCGCCCAGCTCGTAAAAGATAATAACAACAAACAAAACCTCCTTCACTCTTTGTTGATTTCAGAATCTCTAAAAGCTCTAGCACATGAGTTTTCCCTACTTCCCTCTACAAAGGGCTAATCTTTTACTTTCAAGTTGAGTCAGTAAACCTACTTCTTTCTATCCTATAAAAGAGCAGACACCTTATGATGACAAAGATGCATGCAAATATATTGTCTCATTGAAAATTGCCATATCACATCTTTGTTGACAATATCATTAAGATGAGTAAGTTGTTTGTTAAGCCTAGCTAAAGCAAACATCTTCCTTTGTGTTAACATTTTCAATTCTTGACTAATAACATGTTCTTTCAAAAAGCTTCAGTTGATCTCATCAAAATATAGGAGGAAGAGCAAAAGTTAAAAGTTATTAGTTGTTCTTTGACCAAGGACATGTTTGCCATGGTTTGATGAGTTTCCTTAGCCCTGCTTTTGACTGTGATTCATATTACTCTTTCATATGGGCCTTATGAGTCGAGATTGCTGTTGAGGATGGTTGAGTTTAGTAGAGAAATTATGATGCTTCTTGTTCGTATTCTTATTTGTCGACACTTCACTCTCTAAACTTGTGGACAGGTTACCGAGCTCAATATTCGCTTGGGGAAAAGCGAGGTCTAAGCTTGGGGGAGTTGATACGTCCAAAATGCATCAATATTTTGTATCATAATTTGTCTCTATTCATTGATATATTTCACAATATGATGATGTACTTATAGTGTTTTGGTTAATTTTACATAGTTTACAACTTTCCGGTGCCGAAACAACAGACGGAAGATTCAGCGGAGAAAATAGCATGAAGAGTTACCATATCAGAACATCTCCAACTGCGCTGAAATTTACGGGGAAGGAGTTTCCAAACAGATCACGAAGACATGCCAAAGAAGGGCCGGAGGGGGGCCACAGGGCACCCAGGCGACCTGCTGGTACGGGTCACCCCTAGGCCGTGCCCAGAGGCCGCCTGGGTGGTGGGTCCCACCTACGGTGCTCTCCTTTGGCCTATATGACCCTCATGACCTAAAAGTTACGGGGACAGAAGTTTTTCCGGAGTTCCGTCGCTGCTCCGGGGCGGAAACCTATAGAGCAGAAAAGACCTTTCCGGCGGGCAGATTCTGCCGGGGAGAACTCCTCCCGGAAGGGAGATCGTCCTCATCGTCATCACCATCGTCACAGGCATTATTGACATCATCATCACCATCAACATCATCCCCAGCACCATCTCCATCTTCACCTCATCTCACTTTACCATTGCAATCAGAGTTGTACCTTGCACTATTCATCCCCTCTACTCTAACGGTGTTGATTACTCTTTTGTGGTGAATGCTATTGAGTTTTGTTGGAGAATTATTGTTATGACCAGATTGTTCATCATATTTTCATCACCTCTTATCATGATCTCTTTTATGTCTTGTGAGTAGTTATTTTAGTTCTTGAGGACATGGGAGAAGTCTAGTTGCTAGTAGTCATATGATGTTGAAGTAATATGTGTTGATTGATATTTAAGTTATGGTGTTATTCTTCTAGTGGTGTTATGTGAACGTCGACTACATAACACTTCGCCTTTTGAAGGACCTAGGGGAATGCATCGTGTATAAAGAATGCTTATGGCGGGTTGCCGGAGTGACAGTAACCTGAACCCGAGTTCGCATACTTTTGCACGAGAGAGTATTGGATCCAAAAGCTTATTGCTATGGTTAGGCTTTGCCTTAATTTCTCTCTTGTATTTGTGGACGCTTGCAAGGGGGATTAATCATAAGAGTGTACTTGTCTTTGCCTAGACGGTGCACTAATTAATATCCACCCACATAACACTTATCAATACAAAACATGGTACTAAACGGAATATGGCGAAAGCACTTGACTATCTCTATCGTGTGTCCTCAGGAACGCCTTAGTCTTTATAAGTTTAGTCCCTTGGCTTATCATTTGTGTTCAAAAGAATTGGGCCACTTGCTGCACCTCGGCACCATTTACTTTCCTTGCATTTATTTCCTTGTTGCTTATACTAGAAAACCCATAAAAAGTTACCTTTCAGTACTTGCAGTTATCCCTTGCTCAAGATCGCTTGTCAGTACCTTCTGCTCCTCGTTGGGTTCGACACTCTTACTTATCAAAAAGGCTACGATAGATCCCCTACACTTGTTGGTCATCACTGCTCCTCTTTCGTCGGCACCACTTCCCAATCCATGGTTGAAACCGGGCCATAGCCAGGGGGAAGGAGTGGATCATATCCTTGTCGGATGGGGTCGGTGTTGGGAGTTTAGGATGCAGTGGTGGAGCGGTCTAGAGCATGCCGCGGTAGTACGACGGTGTTCGCGGTGGAACCAGTCTCGCATCAAAGTCATCTTCTTCTCCCAGGAATGGCGCCGAAGGTCCATCGAGAAGCCAGCCCATAGGAGGGGCGACAAAGGACGGTGCTGGAGGTGCCGGTGCGACCATCTCGACGGGCACAACCTGGGTTCTTGATCCTGCTTGCTGCACTGGTGGTGCAGGGCCGTGGTGGGCACGGGGACCATGGCGATCGACCACGATGGTGACGGGACCGGGCACGACGACGTCTTGCAAATCGACGGATCTCGCCTCTAATGGAGCGAACAAAAGTAGATACAATGGCATGCAGGTTCATCCTTGCCATTTTTTCTTACCTTTGTGCCTCTTTTCTCCTGTTATGTGCTCTCGGTAGAGTGAGTGCTGATAACGTGTAAGAATGTAAATGATTGAACGAATGATCTATTTCTTTCATTGATATGAGAATCACATATTTATACAAGGATTTGGGACGTATCAAAAAGGCATCTATACAAAGAGGCGCATGTACGGATGGATGCGTCCGTACGATGCTTGGACACCAATAACTAACTAATGATAGTCTAATGGCGGTTCACTAATGTGACAGCTCAAGACCGATGCTTTAGAAGATTCCCCTTTTATTCTCTTGCCGCCTTCTGATTATTTGTTGTTGCACTCATCATCGCATCATGCGCATCATCCACATTGCATCAGCACTCCGTTGCCGCCATTTTTTGAAACTTGCATCCGTTATTAGTTGACGGTTCTCCTCGTGTTCATCGTTGACCATTTTGAGCCCAACCACACTTGCACGCGCCCGCGACATCGTTAAAATCTTGTTTTAAAAGTGTCCTAAAAATACGCTTGGATTGGGTTGAAACTTGACGTGCGGTCGTATTTTAATGTAGGTAGGCCGCCTGTCGAATTTCGTCGCAATCGGAGTTCGTTTGATACTCGAACCGTTAAACCTATAGCGACACTATAGCCGGTCATTTCGTCGGACGTTTTCGGTTTCAAAACTATGTCGTTGGGTGCCCGTTTTTCCCTCTCATCTCCGCCTAGCCCTCTCTACATAGCCCAGCCTAGCCCATCCCCGCGTTCAGGGCCGTTCGATCACGATCGCGTGGTTGAAACCGGAGCTAAAACCCCTAACCCTAAATCCATGCCTATATAAGGAAGGTCTAGCCTTCCTAATCTAAAAACGCTACCCCTGCCTCGATTTATGTGCCACGCCAACAGCCAGCCGCCACCTCTCCCACCTCCTCTCTCCTCAGCCGCCGGGCCCGCGAGGCCCAGATCTGGCCCGCCCGGGCCCGGGTCGCCCCACAACTGCCCCTTGAAGCCGGCGCCCTAGCTCCGGCTCGTGCAGAGGATGGGAGACGAAGCTCCCACACCGCCCCTCTGCGCCCTGCAGTCACTGCCCTCAGTCGCAGTCCCGGCCACCGGTCGTTGCCCCGCCATCGCGAGGCAGGAGCGCCGCCGCCTCCCCAATGTGGGGCGGATCCAGATCACCAGCATCCCCGGGCGCGTCGCCCCGTCACCATCTCCATCGCCACCCGTCGCCTTGCGTCAGGATCCAGATAGGGATCCTGAGTACCCCCGTTGACCAGCGACTGAACCCCGAACCGGCACAGCCAGCGCCCCAACCGACCTCCTCCTCGCCTCCCGATGGCCCAGTCGCCGCTCAAGTGAGCCCAGTTGGATCCCGAGCCAACCCAGGTCCCGTGGCCAACTATACCTCCCTCGTTTCCAGATTCGATCCGTGAGGCCGAGGTGAGCTCAAGCCCGCCCCCTCTGCTATCTTGCGCCACTCGCGCAGTATAGTTAAATTGTGCACCAGTTTCGGCCTGTGTAGGGTTTTCTTTAGCACTTGCGATTTTATTTAATTTCAGAAAAACACATATTTTTAAACGCCCGTAGTTTTTTAACCGTGTGTCGGATCGCAACAAATTATATATGTAAAGTGATTAGAATTTCACGTATAATAATATGTTTCAACCCTCATGCATATTTAAAACTGTTTAGTGTGATGTTTGCATTGGTTTGCGTGTCGACGTGCTAGAAACGGTTTAGGTCGTAGTTAATTAACCGTAGCTCCGTTGGAGATGAGCCATATGTGTAAACCGACTAGAATGACGTGTAGAATCACGTGCTCCACTTTATTTTTCCATTTAACAAACATAAAATATGTTTAGGACAGATCTGGACAGATTTCAAAAGTAACGTGTGGGGTCATTTCGGAGATGCTATATGTCGTTTCCGGCCTTATTTAAAATGCCTAGATAGATAGTTTAATTATGATTCACCCTTTGCCATGTTTAATAAAATTTAATATTGTCGTGGTAATAAACAGGAGTGAACTAAATAATTAAACGTGGAGTTTCGTCAATAGGCAACTCGTTGCATATTGAGCTTCAGTTAATGTGTAGTGTTTGATTGTTGTGGATTTTATGCCATGCCTTGCATCATTGAACCAATCATGCATCGTATTAGGGTGTGCATCATATCGTGAATGTGCCGTGGTGAATATTGTGTGTTGATGGTTGTTTCAGTTTGCTTCATGTCGATAGAGTTCCACAAGCATGCCGGAATGTGAGGATCCGTTCGACTACGTCGGTTCGTCTGCTTCACAGAGTCGTTCTTATTCCAAGAAGGATCTCATGCAAGATGATCATTTCCCTAGATACCATTACTATCATTGTCATGCTAGTTTTTTCGTTTCTATCGCTATGTCTCGCTGCCTACCACATGTTAAATGTTAGCCTCCCAACAATGCCATGAAATATCTCTAACCTTTCTACAACCTAGAAAACCACTGATTAGCTATGTTACAGCTTTCTTAACCTTGCATAGTGTTTCTAGTTGCAGGTGCAGTTGCTTCCATGTGATAATATGGGTTCCTTGTTATATCACCATATTAATGTTATTTAAGCTAATGGACCTATGTACTTGGTAAAAGGTGGAAGGCTCGGCTTTCTAACTTGGTGTTTTGTTCCACCTTTGCCGCCTTAGTTTCGGCTAACTGCGTTATATTCCATAATTGAGCGCTCCTAACACGATCGGGGTTGTTATGGGGACCCCCTTGATAATTCGTTTTAGATTAAGACTGGTTTGGCAAGGCCCAACTTTGGTACTGCATTTGCCTAATAACTAATGAACCGCATAGGGAGTAACTAACCCGAGGAAATTTAATTAACCCCCGGGCTAGTGCTCCGCATGGGTGTTGGTCCAAACTGGCAGACTACGGGGCCACCGCGGGGCAACTTGAGGTTTGGTTTTACTCCTAGTGTGACCCATCCATCGTGTCGTGCAGACGAGATACGTGGCTCCTATCGGGATCGTCGACACGTCAGGCAGCCTTGCTGGATTAGTTTTACATTTGACGAAATATCTTGTGCATCGGGATTCCGATGATGCTTTGGCTATCTCAGAGTTGAGGTTTTCCACTAAGGAATCTGAGGAGATCACGAGTTTCTTGGTAGAGGTTTTCTATGCGTCTTGTGGTAATTTGTGATGGACTAGTTGGAGCACCCCTGTAGGGTTAAAACTTTCGGAAAGTCGTGGCCGCTGTTATGTGGCAAACGTGGAAACTTTGTTTAACATCCGGTTCTAGACGACCTGAAGTAAACTTAATTAAAATATGCCAACTGTGTGCATAACTGTGACTGTCTCTTTCGTGAGCTCCTTCTCCATCTAAGGACACCGTGGGGTTATGTCTGACGTAAGTAGGTGTTCAAGATCATTCATTTGATCATCAGTAGCTCACGTCCGCTATGCGTAGATCTTCCTCCTCTTTTCTTCTTGTACTCGTAAGTTAGCAACCTCAAATAAATGCTTAGTCACGTGGTGCAGCCTCACCAATTAACCATACCTCACCCATTAAGCTTTGCTAGTCTTGATACCTTTAGAAATGAGATTGTTGAGTCCCTGTGGCTCAGAGATTACTACAACACCAGTTACATGTACAGGTAAAGTGTTACTTTGACGTGAGGGCGATGATTGTTCATTTGGAGTTTCTTCTTCGTCGTCGTCGTCGATCTAGGATGAGATCTAGGCCGGCAGCCTGGGATAGCAAGGATGGACGTCGTTCTTTTACCGTTTGTTTTCATACGTAGTCGGATCCTGCTATTCTTCATGATGATTGTATGTATTATACTGATGTGACTCTGATGTAGCTTGTGGCTACTGTAAACCAACTTCTTAAACTCATCTTTTTAGTACACGTACTTGTAACGATATCCATTCTTGCGAAACGACGAGATGCGTTTCTATCCCTGTCGAGGCCCTCGCATCAAAATAAGGATATGACCACATCATGGGCGTTACAGCTAATGACCGTCCATATTTGTCGGTTCGTAACAATTTTTAAATGGCATGGGCAGATCATCTTCTTGCCGAGTCAGTAGAGTACTACTATTATCGGGTGCGGCTCGAAAATCCATTTTTGAGCAGAGACTCATTTGCAACTCTGTTGAGTAAAAAAAAACAAATACTAAACAAATTCAAAATAATCCAAAAAAATTGGCTGATAAATAATTTGATGCGTCACGTGCACTACAAATTTTGTACAATTTGAACATCTGAGCAGCTCTTGGTACAAAAGACAAATTCAAAGTCTCTAAAAAAGATGACTGTACATTCACCGTTTTAACCCGATTTGTCTTTTTTGCCTAGAGCTGCTCAGATTCTCAAATAATACAAAATTTAGAGCGGACCTCATGCACCTAATTATCTATCATCCGAATTGTTTTTGGAATATTTTGAAATTTTTACTATTTCTTTTGATTTTTTACAAAACGGATGCAGATGAGCTGGGACACGAAACATCGCACCCTATTATCCTGGTCTATTGAAGTTTCTGTCATTTCTTTTCTTTTTTGACTGCAACTAGCAGATATTCCTGCACCGCGAAGACCATGGGCACCCATTCCTAATGAAACTAAACACGTGTGTACAACGGGCACCTCGATTTTATATCCCAAAATTTCAGTTATTTTTAAAATTTTCTAATATGTCTTTAATTCTCTATTCATATAGGGTGTCTAGCATCCGAGAGACATAAATCCTCCATGAACTTAAAGCATTTTGATCAAAATATTTCATTTTCCTTGTATGAAAAATTCATTTTCCATTTTTTCAAGTGCCCGAAATAAGTTTTTTTAAGGATCTACCATATATTTGTTTCAAAATTGTACCAAATCACTTTTCTAAAATACTAGGCCATATTTAATGTACAATTGACAAAATGGTTGGGTGTTAAAAGTTTTATCCACCTCTAGTGAAAAGGACAAATTGCAGCCGATTCAGAAGGAAGCGGGTCAAATTTGAACTAGATGTGCCTCATAGTTTTCTCATGATTTTTTCCTAAAATCATTTTTAGGTAAAGAAGTATCTATTTAATCAGAGATCCAACAAATGTTTTGCAAGATTCAACCCCTAGCTATGAACGGTCATGCCCGCCGTTTCAACCGCATTTTGAAACGGGCATAACAAATTAAAAAAATCAAAAAAATGCAAAACCTTCGCGTTGTGTCATAATATGTGACCAAGTTACGGGGAAAAATAATAAACTTGTAATACGGTGATTAATTTAAAAAAGTGTTCTCAGAAATGTGCTATCATGTGTGAAGATTCATGGCTTTCAAGCTAAATGATCAATCTTATGGCCACACTCATGGCATAGTTTGTTGGAACGATATAATATTATGCACATGGGTGCATATTGGAATGGCAAACAATGTTGATTAAGGAAGTTTTCATTTTCCTTGTATGTAAATTTCATTTTCCATTCTTTCAAGTGCCCGAAATGAGTTTTTTGTGAAGGACCTACCATATATTTGTTTCAAAATTGTACCAAATCATTTTTCTAAAATAGTAGGCCATATTTAATGTACAATTGAAAAAATGGTTAGGTGTTAAAAGCTTTTATCCACCTCTAGTGAAAAAGACAAATTGTCGCCGATTCAGTAGGAAGTGGGTCAAATTTGAACTGCAACTGCATTATAATTTGCTATTTATTTTTCCCAAAAATCATTTATAGGTACATACGTATCTATTTAATAAGAATTACATGGTGTGGTGACTTGACGCCGAGGTTTGGATGGTGGTCGAGGGCCCCAACTCCAGAGCGCGTGAACTTGCATGCGAGCCGCGTGGTCACCGCGTTACCGTTGTGTTGCCACGCATTCTGGGTGGAATAGGCATGTCTGGTGGGTTAGACACTCCCTTGATAGGTGTCAGGAAGAAGAATACAATAGAAGAATCTCACGAGGAGACCGAACTAAGCTCAAACACGAATTAGCAGCCAAGTGTATGATTAGCCGTGCGGGTAATGCACATAAACAATGGGCCTAAATTTTGGCTGAGGATGATCATCTACTAAGAAGACTCCCTTGCCAAAATTTTAGCTCAAATGGATGAACCTAGGTGACACTTGCTTTGCAAAGTACCACATTGTGCAGAAATATGGATGTTGAACCTGGGATCAAATGAATCAATGGATTGAGCCGAAATTTGGTGTATGATGTTAATTAGGGCATATGAAGGCACTGTAAAAAAATTATACCATTTGGATATGCCAAAGTGACACTTCCTTCACAAAGTGCTATTCTGAACAGAATAGGAAAATGAATATTGTTGAATTTTTTTCGAACTATGGAAGGAAGGGTTTTCAAATATTTGAGGAATATATGATCCAAAGTATTTATGAGATTTTTTCGAGAATTTTTGGAATGACAGAATAGTAGGTTGCTTCACAAACTAGGCAAAAAAATAACACATGGACATGACACGTAGGCAAAATTGATGATGTGGCACCTAGTCATAGCTATGACCATCTATATTGGTCGTCTTAGCTACAAATTAGGCAACGAAACATGGATATGTGCTTTACGACCTTTTTCAGTAAGAAAGTTATGACCTTTCTGATGAAAAAGGCCGTTAGTTTTTGGGGTTAGGACCCCTCCAGACAGCTTATGACCAATTGGTCTCAAATGGTCGTAGATTTACGACCAATTGTGTGAGTGTCACTGACAGAAGGTCGTTAGTTGACATATTTCTTGTAGTGATATCAAGCGCTACTACTAAGGTGTTAGCAGTAGCGCTTCACCGGATCAGCGCTACTACTAATTAGCAGTAGCGCTTCCTTTTTCCCAGCGCTACTACTGAGGTACTGCCTGTAAGGTTTTTCCTAGTAGTGAAAGATTGGATGGTGAGCTTCTATGGATTGTTAGATGGGGACCAAATTTTGTGGAGAGCTATGATTTGGGCATATATAATATTTCGCAAAAAATAAGCTCATTGGGAGATACCTAGCTAGTACTTCCTTTGCAAAGCTTCTAGCTGAACAAAAACTTTGGAAATTTGCTGAGGATGATTTAATGGGCAAATAGAGCTAAAACATTTCATGAGGCAATGATTTGGGTAGTAAAGAGTGCCCAAAAATATTGAGGGCAATAAAGAAAATATAAATTCCGACCTATCAACGTACTTATACCTTGTGGCCTTGTCAACACCTATACAAGACACGTAGGCGAAATTGTCGAGTTGTCTGCCCAGTCACCTCTTGTTAAGCCTATGACCTTCTTAATTTTGTCATGGAGGACCTACAATACCGGCATAAATAGAGCTACACATGCGAGTGACCATTTTGTGCAATGGGATTATGACCTTCTTGATAGAGATGGTCAAAACTTTCTAGGGTTTGGACCCTCTTAGACACCTCATGACCTTTTTGTAAATTTTAGTCTATGACCAATAAAACCGCCGTCATTATTTATTGTCATAAACGAGCTTATTTCTTGTAGTGACTGTTTCTAGAAATAAAACACTGATTCTGGATCTGAGATAGGAGGTATACCCAACTGTTTTGGGTGTCCTATGAAGATGCATTTATCCGCTTTGGGTTAGAGCTTATGGACTGAAAAAATTTCACATAAGCGTCGCAACCCCAAACTTTTAAGAAACGACAGCTTAGGTTTCTCCAAACCATAGTTCCTATGGTGTCATCTCAACAGAATTACATGGTGCCCTGTTTAAAGTGAATGTGGTTGTCTCTAATGCCTAACCCAAAAACTATAGTGGTAATTCGATAAGAGACATCATAGTATGCACCATCTCCAATAGGGCGCGCCTATGACGTTCGGACACACCATCACACTATGGTGTTCCAGGTGGCATGAGTTGTGAAACAATTTCCACATTGTCTTAAATGCGTACCAAACTCGCAACTCAGATATTTATCTCTACGATCATATCGTAGATATTTTATCCTCTTGTCACGACGATCTTCAACTTCACTCTAAAATTATTTGAACCTTTCAATAATTCAGACTTCTGTTTCATCAAGTAAATATACCAGTATCTACTCAAATCATCTGTGAAGTAAGAACATAACGATATCCACTGCGTGCCTCAACACTCATTGGACTGCATACATCAAAATGTATTACTTCCAATAAGTTACTATCTTGTTCCATCTCACTGAAAACAAGGCCTTCGGTCATCTTGTCCATGTGGCAAGATTTGCATGTCTCAAGTGATTCAAAATCAAGTGAGTCCGTTATCAAAAAACAATCAAGTGAGTCCAAACGATCCATCTGCATGGAATTTCTTCATGCGTTTACACCAATAGGCAGGGTTCACATGTCTCAAACGTTTCAAAGACGAGTGAGTCCATAGATCCATCAGTATGGAGCTTCTTCATGCGTTTTATACCAATATGACTTAAGAGGTAGTGCCACAAGTAAGTGGTACTATCATTACTACTTTGTATCTTTTGGCATCAATATTACAAACATGTGTATCACTATGATCGAGATTCAATAAACCATTGAATGTATTTATTCAAGCAAATAGAATAACCATTATTCTCTTTAAATGAATAATTGTATTGCAATAAACATGATCTAATCATGTTCATGCTCAACGCAAACACCAAATAACATTTATTTAGGTTTAACACTAATCCCGATGGAAGAGGGAGTGTGTGATGTTTTGATCACATCAACCTTGAAATTTCTTTAAACACATCATCACCTCGCCTTTAGCTAGTCTATGCTTATTCCATAGCTTTTATTTCGAGTTACTAACACTTAGTAATGGAACCGATATCTAATATCCTGGTGCTACTAGGAGCACTAGTAAAGTACACATCAATATCATGTATATCCAATATACTTTTGTCGACTTTGCCAGCCTTCTCATCTACCAAGTATCTAGGGTAGTTCCGCTTCAGTGACCGTTCCCCTCATTACAGAAGCACTTAGTCTCGGGTTTGGGTTCAACCTTGGGTTTCTTCACTAGAGCTGCAACTGGTTTACCGTTTCATGAAGTATCCATTCTTGCCCTTGCCCTTCTTTAAACTAGTGGTTTTACTAACCATCAAAAATTGATGCTCCTACTTGATTTCTACTTTCGCGGTGTCAAACATTGCGAATAGCTCAAGGATAATCATATCTACCACAGATATGTTATATTCATTACGAAACTATATAGCTTGGTAGCAGTGGCTTTGGAGAACTATGTCAATCAATATTTTATCTGGAAGATCAATTCCCACTCGATTCAAGCAATTGTAGTACTGAGACAATCTGAACACATGAACAACAATTGAGATTTTCTCCCTTACTTCGCTGGCCGAGAAAATTGTCGGAGGTCTCATACCTCTTGACGTGAGCACGTGCCTCAAATTCCAATTTCAGCTCTTGGAACATCCCATATGTTCTGTGATGTTCAAAACGTCTTCGATGCCTCAATTCTAAGTCGTTAAGTATTACGCACTGAACTATCACGTAGTCATCAAAATGTGTATGTCAGATGTTCGCAACATCCACAGATGACGTTTGGGGTATAGCACACCGAGCGGTGCATTAAGGACATAAGCCTTCTGTGCAGCAATAAGGAAAATCCTCAGTTTATGGACCCAGACCGCATAATTGCTACTATCATCTTTCAACTAAGTTTTCTCTAGGAACATATCAAAAACGGTAGAGCTACATCGCAAGCTACAACATAATTTGCAAAGACTTTTTGACTATGTTCATGATAATGAGTTCAACTAATCAAATTACTTAAGAACTCCCACTCAAATTGACATCCCTCTAGTCATTCGAGTGTCGCATGATCCAAATTCACTAACTCAAGTCTGATCATCACGTGAGTTGATTATAGTTTCGATGGTGAACATATCCATGTTGATCATATCAACTATATGAGTCATGCTCGACCTTTTGGTCTCTTGTGTTCCGAGGCCATGTCTGTACATTCTAGGCTCATCAAGTTTAAGCCGAGTGCTTCGCGTGTGCAACTGTTTTGCACCCGTTGTATGTGAATGTTGAGTCTATCACACCCGATCATCATGTGGTGTCTCGAAATGACGAATTGTCGCAATGGTGCACAGTCGGGGAGAACACAATTTTATATTGAAATTTTAGTGAGGGATCACCTTATAATGCTACCGTCGTCCTAAGAAAAATAAGGTGCATAAAAGGATTAACATCACATGCAAATCATAAGTGACATGATATGGCCATGAACTTGTGCTTCTTGATCTCGATCGTCAAAGCACTGGCATGATCTACATCGTCATCGGCGCCACACCATGATCTCCATCATTGTGCTACCATCGAGGTTGTCGCGCTAACTATGTTGTTACTACTAAAGCTACTACTAGCGATAAAGCAAAGCATCACCAAGCGCAAAAAAATTAAAGACAACCCTATGGTTCCTGCCGGTTGCCGTAGCATCGACGTGCAAGTTGATATTTAACTGTTACAACATGATAATCTCATACATCCAATATATGATATCATGTCTTTGGCCATGTCACATCACATGCATACTCTGCAAAAACAAGTTAGACGTCCTCGAATTTGTTGTTGAATGTTTTACGTGGGTGCTATGGGTATCTAGTATGATCGCATCTTACTTACGCAAAACCACAACGGTGATATGCAAGTTGCTATTTAACCTTCTCCAAGGACCACCTAGGTCAAATCCAATTCAACTAAAGTTGAAGAAACACGCACCTGCCGGTTATCTTTATACAAGAAGTTGCATGTTAGTCGACGAAACTGGTCTCTCGTAAGCGTACGAGTAATGCTGGTCCAGGCCGCTTCAATCCAACAATATCGCCGAATCAAGAAAAGACTAAGGAGGGAAGAAAATTGAACATCAACGCCCGCAAAATCTTTTATGTTCTACTCGATATGTCATCTACGCATAGATCTAGCTCTAATACCACTGTTGGGGAATGTTGCATGGGAAGCAAAACAATCCCTACGCACCCGAAGACCTATCGTGATGATCATCTACCAGAGGGAGATCGGATCCACATAACCTTGTAGATCACTAAGCGGGAAGCGTTAAGAAATGTGGTCGATGTAGTGGAACGTCTCCGTGATCCAAATCGCTGCCGTCCCACGATCTGTCCCGATCTAGCGCTGAAAGGACGGCACCTCCGCGTTCAGCACACGTACAACTCGACGATGATCTCCTCCTTCTTGATCCACAAAGAGGAGCGAAGAGGTAGATGAGTTCTCCGGCAGTGCGACGGCGAGACGGCGATGGTGGTGGAGCTAGTTGATACGTCTCCAACGTATCTATAATTTTTGTTGGTTGCATGCTATTATCTTGTCAAACTTTGGATGTTCTGTATGCCTTTTATATCTTTTTAGGACTAACTTATTAACTCAGTGCCAAGTGCCAGTTCCAGTTTTTCCGTGTTTTTGACCCTTTTAAGAGGAGGATTTTAAACGGTGTCCAAACGGAATAAAACTTCCGAAAATATTTATTCCAGAACAGAAGACACGCAGGGGACGTGAGAACCAAGGCAGAGGCCACCATGGGAGGCCACAAGCCCCCTAGGCGCGGCCAGGGAGGCCACGCCTAGCAGGCTTGTGGGCCCCCTATCGCTCGTCCGCCCTACCTCTTCCGCCTATAAATTCCCAAAAAAATTCAAAACTGCGCGAGAGATCCACGAAAATACTTTTCCGCCACCGCAAGCTTCTCTCTCTGCAAGATCCCATCTAGGGCACGTTTTCGTGCCCTGCCGAAGGGGGATTTGGATATAGAGGGCTTCTTCATCAACACCATGGCCCTTCCGATGATGCGTGAGTAGTTCACCATAGACCTTCGGTTCCATAGCTAGTAGCTAGATGGCTTCTTCTCTCTCTTGGATCTTCAATACAAAGTTCTCCATGATCTTCATGGAGATCTATCCGATGTAATCCTCTTTGCGGTGTGTTTGTCGAGATCAGATGAATTGTGGATTTATGATCAGATTATCTATGAATCTTATTTGCGTTTCTTCTGATCTCTTATATGCATGATTTCATATCCTTGTAATTCTCTTCGAGTTGTGGGTTTTGTTTGGCCAACTTGATCTATGATTCTTGCAATGGGAGAAGTGCTTGGTTTTGGGTTCATACCGTGCGGTGACCTCACCCAGTGACAGAAGGGGTAGAGAGGTATGCATCGTGTTGTTGCCATCAAGGGTAAAAAGATGGGGTTTAATCATTGGTTTGAGTTTATCCCTCTACATCATGTCATCTTGCTTAAGGCGTTACTCTGTTCGTCATGAACTCAATACACTAGATGCAAGTTGGATAGCGGTCGATGTGTGGAGTAATAGTAGTAGATGCAGAAAGTATCGGTCTACTTGTCTCGGATGTGATGCCTATATGTATGATCATTGCCTTAGATATCGTCATGACTTTGCGTAGTTCTATCAATTGCTCGACAGTAATTTGTTCACCCATCGTAATATTTGCTATCTTGAGAGAAGCCTCTAGTGAACACTTTGGCCCCCGGGTCTACTTCACATCATATTTTCAGCCTTACACTTTTACTTCCTTGCACTTTCCGCCTTCAGATCTCACTTTGCAATCAATCTTGAAGGGATTGACAACCCCTTTATAGCGTTGGGTGTAAGCTTGTTTGTGTTTGCGCAGGTTCTCTGAACAGTTGGCTTGATTCTCCTGTTGGATTGATACCTTGGTTCTCAAAACTGAGGGAAATACTTATTGCTTCTGTTGTGCATCACCCTTTCCTCTTCAAGGGAAAAACCAACGCAAGCTAAAGAGGCAGAAGAAGGATTTATGGCACCGTTGCCGGCTAGGATCAAGTCAAGCATAGTCTCCCGTCAACGTGTCAATTTCTGGCACCGAGGATTATTCTAGGTGAAGCTCATCCAAGTAAGTGTCGCAAACGCATCTCTTGCATTTACTTTTCTGCCTCTCGTTTTCCTCTCCCACACTTTTGAAAAACAAAAATTTACAAAAATATTTTCCTTTTTCGTTTTCCTTTCCTTTGCTTGTGTGCTATGTGCCTTCAATATGCTTGCACCTTCGATTGCTGAAAATCTAGTGATATGGATCCTCACCCACTTGCTAATCTCTTTAAGAGATCCACTTAATTATGTGGAACCAATTGCTAGTGAGTTGAGTGCACTTGACTTTCTCTATGGAGTTTTGCTTGAGATGCGTGAATCTGAAAATCGTGATGAATAAATTTATGAAATGATTCACGAGGGCTCCTTGAATGAAAAGCATGATTGCAATGATTTCATTATAAATTCTGTTAATGAAAATCATGATAAAAATATGCAAAACCCTAAGCTTGGGGATGCTACTTTTGCTATGCCCACTACTTGTTGCAATGATCATGATTGGGGTGATAATTTTTCTTATGATCTTGAAAATTTGTTTAATCCTCATGATGAATTTGATATTTGCAATAATATTGAAAGTGGGTTTGGAGAAGTCATGACTTTAGTTGATGATAATCCCACTATTTTTGAAGAGCGTCAACTTTGCATGCATGTGGATCATGAAAAGAATATCCTTTGTGATAGCTATATTGTTTAATTTGATTATGATCCCACATGTAATTGCTATGAGAGAGGAAAATATTGTGGTAGAAACTTTCATGTTACCAAATTACCTCTCGTTATGTTGAGATTGTTATTGTCTCTTTCTTCTTCCTTGTATCTGGTAACTATTGGTTGTCTTGCCAATTTGTTCTCCTATAAAATGCCTATGCATAGGAAGTATGTTAGACTTAGATGTGATTTTCATATGTTTCATGATGCTCTCTTCATGTCCGATTGCTATCTTTTATGTGAGTATCATTGAATTATCAATGCCTAGCTAAGGGCGTTAAACAATAGCGCTTGTTGGGAGGGAACCCAATGAATTTATCTTTTTCTTTCTGTTTTGTTGCATCCACACCATCATAATTCTGTTATGATTGTGTCTTTTGACTTTCTTTTTGTGTTTGAGCCAAGCAAAACCTTTATGACTAGTTTGGTGTTGGTTGTTTGATCCTGCTGGAAAAAGACAGAAACTTTTCGCTCACCAAATTATTTTCCATTTTTATCCGAAAGAGCTTTTGAGTTTATTCTTTTTGATGCTGGTTGATATGCCTTTTTCCCAGGCTTTCGTAATGTTTCAGAATTTTTGAGGTACCATAAGTATACGAAGTATACATATTGCTACACACTGGTCTGTTTTGACAGATTCTGTTTTTGTTGTGTTGGTTGCTTGTTTTCATGAAACTATGGATAGTATCGGC
Organism: Hordeum vulgare subsp. vulgare; assembly: GCF_904849725.1. Taxonomy (NCBI): domain Eukaryota; kingdom Viridiplantae; phylum Streptophyta; class Magnoliopsida; order Poales; family Poaceae; genus Hordeum; species Hordeum vulgare. Next base: position 582,880,287 of record NC_058520.1, on the reverse strand, counting down.
GGGTACTAGCCATGGAAAAGTGAGAATACAGTAATCTAACAACAATATAAATATAAATCAAGATTGCTATAGTACCTAAAGAGGTGGTAGTTTGTTTTCTTGTGCTAATGATATCACGAGTTTATGTTTAAGTTTTGTGTTGTGAAGTTTTCAAAGTTTTGGGTGATGTTCTCATGGACAAAGGGATAAAGAGTGGAAAGAGCTCAAGCTTGGGGATGCCCAAGGCATCCCAAGCCAAATTCATGGACACCAAAAAGCCTAAGCTTGGGGATGCCCCGGGAAGGCATCCCCTCTTTCGTCTTCAATCCATTGGTAACATTACTTGGAGCTATATTTTTATTCATCACATGATATGTGTTTTGCTTGGAGCGTCTTGTATCGTAGGAGTATTTTCTTTTTGTTGTGTCATAATCATCCTTTCTGCACACCTTTTGAGAGAGACATGCACTCATCGTGATTTTGCTATGATACTCGTTGTGCATCACTTATATCTTTTGAGCTAGACAATTTTGCTCTATGTGCTTCACTTAGATCTTTTAGAGCACGGCGGTGCGTAATTTGGTAGTTGGCTTGTGCTATAAAAGTAGTCCCAAAGGTGATAGGTACCCAAAGAGGATACAATAAAACTTTCATCTTCATGTGCATTGAGTAGAAAGAGAAGTTTGATTCCTCTCAATTAGTTTTGAGACGTGGATTTGGTAATATTAAGAGTTATGTTAGTAGGGTGTTGTGAATCTAGAAATACTTGTGTTGAAGTTAGTGATTCCCGTAACATGCACGTATGGTGAACCGCTATGTTAGGAAGTCAAAGAATAATTGATCTATTGATTGTCATCCTTTGTGTTACGGTCGGGATCGCGCGATGGTTAACACCTACCAACCCTTCCCCTAGGAGTATGCGTTTAGCACTTTGCTTCGACTACTAATAAAAACTTTCACAACAAGTATGTGAGTTATTCATGACTAATGTGAGTCCATGGTATAGATGCACTTTCACCTTCCACCATTGCTAGCCTCTCTAGTACCGCGCAATTTTCACCGGTGCACAAACCCACCATATGCCTTCCTCAAAACAGCCACCACACCTACCTACTATGGCATTTTCATAGCCATTCCGAGATATATTGACATGCAACTCCCACCGTTCTGTCTCATGACTTGTGTCGTCACTCTCATATTGACATTGCATGATCGTAAGATAGCTAGCGATATGTTTCAACGTCATACGCCAAGCTAGATCGTTGCACATCCCGGTACACTGCCGGAGGCATTCCCTATAGAGTCATCATCGTTCTAAGCTTTGAGCTCTGAGTAAATAAAAGTGTGATGATCATCATTATTAGAGCATTGTCACATGTGAGGAAATAAATAAATAAAGGCCAATGTTTCCCACAATAAAAAAAGAGAGAGATATGGAAAGAGGCCAAAGAGCCCAAACAAAAAAAGAGAAAAAAGAGAGAAGGGACAATGCTACTATCTCTTTCCACACTTGTGCTTCATAATAGCACCATGTTCTTCATGATTGAGAGCCTCTCGTTTTATCACCACCATATACTACTAGGAATCTTTATTATATAACTTGGCTTGTATATTCCAATGATGGGCTTCCTCAAAATTGCCCTAGGTCTTCGTGAGCAAGCAAGTTGGATGCACACCCACTAGTTCTCCTTTTGAGCTTTCACGTACTTATAGCTCTAGTGCATCCGTTGTATGGCAATCCTGACTCATTCACATTGATATCTATTAATGGGCATCTCCATAGTCCTTTGATACGCCGAGTCAATATGACCATCTCCTCCTTTTTGTCTCACAACCTCCACCACACTCTATTCCACCATAGTGCTATATCCATGGCTCACGCTCATGTATTGCGTGAGATTTGAAAAAGGTTTGAGAAAGTAAGAGTGTGAAAACAATTACTTGGCCAATATCGAGGTTGTGCATGATTTAAATCAGTTGTCTGGGGATGATGGAGCATAGCCAGACTATATGATTTTGTAGGGATAACTTTCTTTGGCCCTGTTATTTCAAAAGTTCATGATTACCTTGCTAGTTTGCTTGAAGTATTATTGTTTTCATGTCAATAGCAAACTATTGTTTTGAATCTTACGGATCTGAACATTCATGTCACATGAAAGAAGTTACAAAGGACAACTATGCTAGGTAGCATTCCACATCAAAAATTCAGTCTTTATCACTTCCCTACTCGAGGACGAGCAGGAGTTAAGCTTGGGGATGCTTGATATGTCTCCAACGTATCTATAATTTTTGTTGGTTCCATGCTATTATCTTGTCAAACTTTGGATGTTTTGTATGCCTTTTATATCTTTTTTAGGACTAACTTATTAACTCAGTGCCAGGTGCCAGTTCCTGTTTTTCCATGTTTTTGACCCTTTTCAGAGGAGGATTTTAAACGGTGTCCAAACGGAATAAAACTTCCGAAAAGAATTTTTTGTGGAACAAAAGATACGCAGGGGACGTGAGAACCAAGGCAGAGGCCACCAGGGGAGGCCACAAGCCCCCTAGGCGCGGCCAGGGGGCACGCCTAGCAGGCTTGTGGGCCTCCTGTGGCTCGTCTGCCCTACCTCTTCCGCCTATAAATTCCAGAAAAATACAAAACCGCGCGAGAGATCCACGAAAATACTTTTCCGCCGCCACAAGCTTCTGTCTCCGCAAGATACCATCTGGGGCATGTCCTGGTGCCCTGCCGGAGGGGGATTCAGATATAGAGGGCTTCTTCATCAACACCATGGCCTCTCCGATGATGCGTGAGTAGTTCACCATAGACCTTCGGGTCCATAGCTAGTAGCTAGATGGCTTCTTCTCTCCCTTGGATCTTCAATACAAAGTTCTCCATGATCTTCATGGAGATCTATCCGATGTAATCTTCTTTGCGGTGTGTTTGTCGAGATCCGATGAATTGTGGATTTATGATCAGATTATCTATGAATCTTATTTGAGTTTCTTCTGATCTCTTATATGCATGATTTCATATCCTTGTAATTCTCTTCGAGTTGTGGGTTTTGTTTGGACAACTTGATCTATGATTCTTGCAATGGGAGAACTGCTTGGTTTTGGGTTCATACCATGCGGTGACCTCACCCAGTGACAGAAGGGGTAGCGATGCACGCATCGTGTTGTTGCCATCAAGGGTAAAAAGATGGGGTTTACATCATTGGTTGAGTTTATCCCTCTACATCATGTCATCTTGCTTAAGGCGTTACTCTGTTCGTCATGAACTCAATACACTAGATGCATGCTGGATAGCGGTTGATGTGTAGAGTAATAGTAGTAGATGCAGAAAGTATCGGTCTACTTGTCTCGGACGTGATGCCTATATGTATGATCATTGCCTTAGATATCGTCATGACTTTGCGCGGTTCTATCAATTTCTCGACAGTAATTTGTTCACCCACCGTAATATTTGCTATTTTGAAAGAAGCCTCTAGTGAACTCTATGGCCCCGGGGTCTACTTCACATCATATTTTCAGCCTTACACTTTTACTTCGTTGCACTTTCCGCCTTCAGATCTCACTTTGCAATCAATCTTGAAGGGATTGACAACCCCTTTATAGAGTTGGGTGCAAGCTTGTTTGTGTTTGCGCAGGTACTCTGGACACTTGGCTTGATTCTCCTACTGGATTGATACCTTGGTTCTCAAAACTGAGGGAAATACTTACTGCTTCTGTGCTGCATCACCCTTTCCTCTTCAAGGGAAAAACCAACGCAAGCTAAAGAGGCAGCACTAGTCCAGCAGGGCTTCGCCAAAGCACCGCTGAAACTAGACTAGAGGAGAAACAGATCTAGAGAGAGGGCAACACGTGGCTTATTGTTGTGTCCAAAAACCACAAAAACCTCTAGTATATATAGGAGGAGAGAAGAGGAGGCAGCCTTGGCCCCTACTCCAAGGGGAAGGGCAGTCGAACCCTAATGAAGAGTCCACCTTCCCACAAGGGAGGTGGACTACTTCGGGAGGACTCCTCCTTCCTTTCCTTTTAAAGGTCTTTTGCATTTTATCTCCTCTCCTAGCCGCATGGATCTTTGAGAGAAGCTTCGGACAGCCCACCAGGGGCTAGTCTACCTCCTCTCACAGCCCATAAGGCTCTTGGGTCGTCACGCCCCTCCCGATTGTCCCCGGATACCGTCCCGGCACTCCCGGTACACTACCAATGAGCCCAAAACTTTTCCGGTGACGAAAATAGGATTTCCTATATATCAATATTTACCTTCGGACCATTTTGGAGCTCCCCTTAATGTCCAGGATCTCATCCGGGACTCCGAACAACCTTCGGTCACCAACACCTATAACTCAATTATACCAAAACGTCACCGAACCTTAAGTGTGCAGACCCTGCGGGTTCGAGAACTATGTAGACATGACCGAGACATTCTCCGGTCAATACCCAATAGCGGTACCTGGACGTCCATATTGGATCCTGCATATTCTACGAAGATATTATTGGTTGAACCTCTATGTCAAGGATTCACTTATTCCTGTATGTTGTTCCCTTTGTCCTTCGGTATGTTACTTGCCCGAGATTCGATCGTCGGTATCTCTATACCTAGTTCGATATCGTTACCGGCAAGTCTCTTTACTCGTTCCGTAATACAAGATCTCATGACTAACTACTTAGTCACATTGCTTGCAAGGCTTATTGTGATGTTGTATTACCAAGTGGTCCCCAAGATACCTCTCCGTCACACGGAGTGACAAATCCCAGTCTTGATCCATGCCAACCCAATAGACACCTTCGGAGATACCAGTAGAGCACCTATATAGTCACCCAATAACGTTGCGATGTTTGATACACACAAGGTATTCCTCCGGTGTCCGGGAGTTGCATGATCTCATGATCATAGGAACATATACATTGACATGCAGAGAACAGTAGCAACAAATTGACACGATCATGTGCTACGTTTATAGTTTGGGTCTTGTCCATCACATCATTCTCCTAATGATGTGATTCCATTATCAAGCGACAACACTTGTCTATGGACAGGAAACCTTGACCATCTTTGATCAAAGAGCTAGTCAACTAGAGGCTCACTAGGGACAGTGTGTTGTCTATGTATCCACGCATGTATTTGAGTTTCCAATCAATACAATCCTAGCATGGATAATAAACGATTATCATGAACAAGGAAATATAATAATAACCAATTTATTATTGCCTCTAGGGCATATTTCCAACACTCGGAAGAAGGGGGTTGTCGGGTGCACTACTCCTAGTGGTTCTGGTGGGGAGGGTGAGCGCGTGACTGGTGAGGGGGGAAAGGGATCGGGCACACCATTCTCATTGGTCCGCTCCAACATTCTCATCTGCCCCTATGTCTCCCTCCCTATCTGGGATTGCCGACGTTCCCCTTCCCCCAGCTCCTGTCCCGGTGCCTGTGATCCCCATCAGTAAGAAGAAGAAATATTACATCCAGAAGTTCCCTCCCAAGAGTCGTGGTTCCTCTAGTGCCAAGAAGTTGGTGGGAGGACTCTGTCGTCGACTTGATAATGACTTGGGAAGTACAACTGGTGGTTTTTCTGGTGATGCTTCCCCCCTCGTTGCCCTCTCTTATGTGGCTATCGTGCGATCGCTGGCATCCTCGATCCGCAAGGGTCGTAGCCGCGTACTCAATGGGGACCCAAGACCGCGTGGAGCGTCGGGCTGCCACCAAGGACCACTCTCCCCCTTGAGGTAATCCTAAGGTTTCCTCTTCAATTCATTTGGTTTTAATGTTAATTCTTGATAGTCATTTGGTTAGTGTTCTTTCTGATGTGGGAATTAGTCTTGATTGCAATAAGGGCTCTCCTTCTTCTTTTCTTTCTTTCGTCCGGGTGAACGAGTTGGCTCAGGCAGCGATCGCCAAAGCAAAGTATGTTGGAAATATGCCCTAGAGGAAATAATAAAGTGGTTATTATTATATTTCATTGTTCATGATAATTGTTTATTATCCATGCTATAATTGTATTGATTGGAAACTCAAATACATGTGTGGATACATAGATAACAAAGTGTCCCTAGTAAGCCACTACTAGACTAGATCGTTGATCAAAGATGGCTAAGGTTTCCTATCCATAGACATGAGTTGGCATTTGATAATGGCATCACAACATTAGAAGAATGATTTGATGGACAAGACCCAAAACTTAAGCATAGCGTTTGCTCGTATCCAGTTTACTGTTATTGTTTTTTGCATGTCAATGTACTTGTTCCTATAACCATGAGATCATGAAACTCACTAACACCGGAGGGATGCCTTGTGTGTATCAAACGTCATAACGTAACTGGGTGATTATAAAGGTGCTCTACAGGTATCTCCAAGGGTGTCTGTTGAGTTGACATGGATTAAGATTGGGATTTCTCACTCCGTGGGACGGAGAGGTATCTCAGGGGCCACTCAGTAATACATCATCACAGTAAGCTTGCAAGCAATGTAACTAAGGAGTTAGTCACGGGATCTTGTGTTACAGAATGAGTAAAGAGACTTGTCGGTAAAGAGATTGAACAAGGTATGGAGATACCGATGATCGAATCTCGGGCAAGTAACATACCGATGGACAAAGGGAACTGCATATGGTATTAACTGAATCCTTGACATCGTGGTTCGACCGATAAAGATCTTCGTAGAATATATAGGAACCAATATGGGAATCCAGGTCCCGCTATTGGTTATTGACCATAGAGGTGTCTCGGTCATGTGTGCATAGTTCTCCAACCTGCAGGGTCTACACACTTAACATTCAGTGACGGACTAGTATAATTGAGTTATTGTGTTGGTGACCGAAGGTTGTTCGGAGTCCTGGATAAGAACGCGGATGTGATGAGGAGCTTCGTAATGGTTCGTAGGTAAAGATTGATATATGAGAAGTTGGTATTCGATTTCCGGAAAGGTTCCAGAAGGTTACCGGCTTTGTGACGGAGGTTCCGGAAGACTTTGAGGGGTCCACCGGTAGGGACCACCTATCCCGAAGGGCTCCATGGGTTATGAGAGGTGGCGTACCAGCCTCTCATGGGATGATGCCCCCCCCCACCTGAGGCCAATGCGGCCAACGGGCTGAGCTGGCTTAGGGGTGGTCATCGCCCCACTCTCCTTGGGACCAAGGCACCCTCCTCCCTCCCATCCTATATATACTAGAAGAGAGGGGAGGCACATGCACCAGAAATAGTCGCGATTCTGCCCTTTCTCTCTTTCTAGTAGAATTGCTCCACCGTCACGATCCCAACAATGCTTGGTGAAGCCCTCCCTAGATAGCTCCACCACCGTCGCCGTCACGCCGTTGTGATGCCGGAGAACTCAGCCTCTACTTCACCTTCGTTCCTGGATCGAGGAGGTGAAGACGTCCTCGAGCTATACATGTGTTGAACGTGGAGGTGCCATCTATTCGGCACTTGATCGATACTTTCGTGATTGGATCGCATGACAGATCATGATTGGATCACGAAGACGTTTAACTACATCAACCGTGTTTCTTAACGCTTCCGCTTAGTGACCTACAAGGGTATGTGGAACCACTCCCACTCTCATAGATGTTGATCTCCATAGATTGATCTTCGTGAGCGTAGGAAATTTTTGTTTCCCACACGACGTTCCCCAAGAGTGCTATTAGAGCTAGGTCTATGCGTAGATAACATGCACGATTAGAACACAAAGTGTTTATGGGCGTTGATGTTCAGATTGCTTACTTCCTTAGTATTATTTTGATTCGATGATATTGTGGGATGAAGTGGCTCGGACCAACCTTACTCGTCCATGTACGAGAGACCGGTTCCATCGACTGACATGCAACTTTTTACATAAAGATGGTTGGCGGGTGTCTATCTCTCCCACTTTAGTTGAATCAGATTTGACGGAGTCGGTCCTTGTACAAGGTTAAATAGCAACTTGAAGATCACCGTTGTGTCTTTGCGTAGGTAAGAATGGTTCTTGCTAGTCACCCATAGCAGCCATGTAAAACACGCAACAACAAAGTAGAGGACGTCTAACTTATTTTTGCAGGGTATGTTGTGATTTGATATGGCCAAGGACATGATGAGATATATGTGATGTATGAGATGGTCATGTTTTGTATAGATTGTAATGACTTCCATGTCGATGAGTACGGCAACCGGTAGGAGCCATAGGGTTGTCTTTAATTATTTGTGCCTTTTTGCTTTACTTGATCGCTATGAGTTGGCAATACTGGTGGAAGCATAGTTGGTGCGGCAACCTCAATGGCAACACAATGATGGAGATCATGATGATGGAGATCATGGTGTCATGCCGGCGACGATGGAGATCATGTCGGTTCTTTGAAGATGGAGATCAAAAACGCAAGATGATGGCCATATCATGTCACTATTTTGATTTGCATGTGATGTTAATCCTTTTATGCATCTTATTTTGGTTAGGACAACGGTAGCATTATAAGATGATCCCTCACTAAAATTTCAAGATAAGATTGTGTTCTTCCCAAGTGTGCATCGTCACATAGCTTCGTCGTTTCGAGGCACCTTGCGATGATCGTGTGCAATATACTCTATGTTCGCATACAATGGATGTAAGTCGGTTTTGCACATACAGACCAGTTGGGTTAAATTTGACGAGCCTAGCATGTACAGACATGGTCTCAGAACACAAGAGACTGAAATGTCAAAAATGGATCATAAAGTAGATGTGATAAACATGGAGATGTTCGCCATGAAACCACCTCATCTCACATGATGATCGGACTTGGGTTGGTGGATTTGGGTCATGTTACACTCGAACAACCTAAGGGATGCTGATTTGAGTGGGAGTTCTTAAGTATGATTAATTGAACTATTTATCATGAACAATAGTCTAAGTTATCATTGCAAATTATGTTGTAGATCATTGGCTCGCGGAATAGCTCCCTTGAACTTTAATGCATTCCTAGAGAAAGCTAAGCTGAAAGATGATGGAAGTAACTTTGCGGACTGGTTCCGTAATCTGAGGATTATACTTGCGGATTCACAAAAGGCTTATGTCCTTGATGCGCCTCTTGGTGCACCACCCGGTCCGGTGTCATTTGTGGACGTTGTGAACGTATGGCAGGTGTATGCTCATGACTACACGATACTTCAGTGCGCCATGATGTATGATTTAGAATCAGGACTTCAAAGGCGTTTTGAACTTCATGGAGCATATAAGATGTTGAGGAGTTGAACTTTGTTTTTCAAGAAAATTCCCGGATCAAGATGTATGAGATCTCAGATAAATTCTTTGCCTGCAAGATGGAGGAGAACAGTTCTGTCAGTGAGGACACACTCAAAATGTCTGGCTACTACAACCGTTTGACTTAGCTGGGAGTTGAGCCTTCACCTCATATAGTCACTGACATAGTTCTTTAGTCACTGCCACCTACCTACAAGACCTTCGCGATTAACTATAATATGCAAGGGATGAAGAAGTCCATCTCCAAGCTATTCGCGATGCTGAAAGTCACGAAAGTAGAAATCAAGAAGGAGCATCAAGTGTTGATGGTCAATAAAACCGCTAGTTTCAAGAAGGGCAAGGGAAAGAAGGGTAACTTCAAGAAGAACAAAAAATTAGTTGTCGCTCCCGTGAAAAAACCCAAGGCTCGAACCAAAGCCTGAGATTGAGTGCTTCTATTGCAAGGGAACTGGCCACTCAAAGCGGAACCGCCCCACGTATCTGGCCGATAAGAACGTGGCAACGTCAACAAAGGTATATATGATATACATGTTATTGATATGTACCATACTAGCTCTCATAGTAGTAGTTGGGTATTTGATACCGGTTTAGTTGCTCATATTTGTAACTCGAAGCAGGAACTACGGAATAAACGGAGGCTGGCAAAGGATGAAGTGACGATGCGCATGGGAAATTATTCCAATATTGATGTGATCGCCATCAGCACGCTCTCTCTTTGATTACCATCGGGATTAGTGATGAACATAAATAATTGTTATTTGGTGCATGCGTTAAGCATGAATATTATATCTCGATCTTGTTTAATGCGAGACGGTTACTCACTTAAATCAGAGAATAACGGTTGTTCTATTTATATGAGCAATATCTTTTATGGGCATGCACCCAATGTGAATGGTTTGTTCTTGTTAAATCTCGATAGTGATGATACACATATTTATAACATTGATGCCAAAAGATGTAGAGTTAATAATGATAGTACTACTTTCTTGTGACACTACCGCCTAGGTCATATTGGTGTAAAACGCATGAAGAAGCTCCATGCTGACGGACTTTGAAGTCACTTGATTTTGAATCACTTGACACATGCAAAACATGCCTCAAGGGTAAGATGACTAAAATCCCGTTTTCCTTCACAATGGAAGGGGCAAGTGACTTGTTGGATATCATACATACTGATGTGTGCAGTCCAATGAGTGTTGAGTCGCGCGGTGGATATTGTTACACTGATGATTTAAGTAGATATGTGTATATTTACTTGATGAAGCACAAGTCTGAAACATTTGAAAAGTTCAAGCAATTTCATAGTGAAGTTGAGAATCATCGTAACAAGAAGATTAAATTCATGCGATCTAATCGAGGAGGAGAATATTTGAGTTATGAGTTTGGCATGCACTTAAGAGAGTGTGGAATTTTTTCACAGTCCATGTCGCATGGAACACCCAGCTTGCCCGAATGTCGTAATCGTACTTTATTGAATATGATGCATTCTATGATATCTCTTACCGATTTGCCACTATTTTTTGGGGGCTATGCATTAGAGACAGCTGCATTCACTTGAAATAGGGCTCCATCTAAATCCATTGACACGACACCGTATGAATTATGGTTCGGCAAGAAACCTAAGTTGTCGTTTCTTAAAGTTTGGGGCTGCGATGCTTATGCCAAAAGGTTTCATCCTCATAATCTCGAACCCAAAGCAGATAAATGCGTCATCATAGGATACCCAAAGGAAACAGTTGGGTATACCTTCGGCGAGTCCTTCTATGCTAGCCTCCTCGACATGGCGTACATGTTGTGTGCATGTCCTCGTCTACACATGCTGGCAACACCGGCGCGTCCCTTCGTCCCTGGTGTGTTCCTAGGCCTGGCAAGCCTGGAGCATCGCATCATCAACATCGACTTCGTTCGTCAATGCATGCGCGGTGCTGGCGACACCGATGCGTGCCTTCGTCCATGATGTATTCCCGGTTTGGCAAACCCGATGCTACGCGTCGTAAACTACGTCTTCTTCCCGATGCACCACTACTTCGACACCACTGCGCCCATGACTTACTCGGCGCCTCCTTGCGCCTGCAGCTCCACGACAACTTCCTCGACACCAGCTACCCCGACTTGACATTGACCACGGCGTTCTTCGCACGGCTACCTCAACCACGGCTACACTACCTTAGGCTCTCGGCTACCTCGACAAACGCACAAAAGGGCTACCACCTTGGTTGAGCAACCTCGTCGGTTTCCACTTCAGGCACAAATCCGCGATGCATCGACCGTTATGACTGTGGGGGGATGTTCATCGGCTTACCTTCGGATTCTTGTCCAGTCTCACCGTTTGCGTCGCTACCGTTGTGACTGCGGGGGATGTTGATGTTGGAACTATGCCCTAGAGGCAATAATAAATATAGTTATTATTATAATTCCTGTATCAAGATAATCGTTTATTATCCATGCTATAATTGTATTGAATGAAGACTTATATACATGTGTGGATACATAGACAAAACACTGTCCCTAGCAAGCCTCTAGTTGGCTAGCCAGTTGATCAAAGATAGTCAGGGTCTTCTGATTATGTACAAGGTGTTGTTGCTTGATAACTGGATCACGTCATTAGGAGAATCATGTGATGGACTAGACCCAAACTAATAGACGTAGCATGTTGATCGTGTCATTTTGTTGCTACTGTTTTCTGTGTGTCAAGTATTTGTTGCTATGACCATGAGATCATATAACTCACTAACACCGGAGGAATGCTTTGTGTCTATCAAACATCGCAACGTAACTGGGTGACTATAAAGATGCTCTACAGGTATATCCGAAGGTGTTCGTTGAGTTAGTATGGATTGAGACTGGGATTTGTCACTCCGTGTGACGGAGAGGTATCTCGGGGCCCACTCGGTAATACAACATCACACACAAGCCTTGCAAGCAATGTGACTTAGTGTAAGTTGCGGGATCTTGTATTATGGAATGAGTAAAGAGACTTGCCGGTAAACGAGATTGAAATAGGTATGCGGATACTGACGATCGAATCTCGGGCAAGTAACATACCGAAGGACAAAGGGAATGACATACGGGATTATATGAATCCTTGGCACTGAGGTTCAAACGATAAGATCTTCGTAGAATATGTGGGATCCAATATGGGCAAACAGGTCTAGCTATTGGATATTGACCGAGGAGTCACTCGGGTCATGTCTGCATAGTTCTCGAACCCGCAGGGTCTGCACACTTAAGGTTCGACGTTGTTTTATGCGTATTTGAGTTATACGGTTGGTTACCGAATGTTGTTCGGAGTCCCGAATGAGATCACAGACGTCACGAGGGTTTCCGGAATGGTCTGGAAACGAAGATTGATATATAGGATGACCTCATTTGATTACCGGAAGGTTTTCGGAGTTACCGGGAATGTACCGGGAATGACGAATGGGTTCCGGGTGTTCACCAGGGGGGCAACCCACCCCGGGGAAGCCCATAGGCCTTGGGGGTGGCGCACCAGCCCTTGGTGGGATGGTGGGACAGCCCAAGAAGGCCTTATGCGCCAAAGCATAAGAAATCAAAGAGAAAGAAAAAAAAAAGGGGGAGGTGGGAAAGGAGAGAAGGACTCCACCTTCCAATCCTAGTTGGATTCGGTTTGGAAGGGGAGGACTTCCCCCCTTGGCTCGGCCGACCCCCTTGGGGCTCCTTGAGACTCAAGGCAAGGCCCCTCCCCTCCCACCTATATATACAAAGGTATTAGGACTGATTTGAGACAACTTTTAAAAAGGCAGCCCGACCACATACCTCCACGGTTTTACCTCTAGATCGCGTTTCTGCGGAGCTTGGGCAGAGCCCTGCCGAGATCAGATCACCACCAACCTCTGGAGCGCCGTCACGCTGCCGGAGAACTCATCTACCTCTCTGTCTCTCTTGCTGGATCAAGAAGGCCGAGATCATCGTCGAGCTGTACGTGTGCTGAACGTGGAGGTGCCGTCCGTTCGGCACTAGATCGTGGGACGGATCGCGGGACAGTTCGTGGGACGGTTCGCGGGGCGGATCGAGGGACGTGAGGACGTTCCACTACATCAACCGCGTTCACTAACGCTTCTGCTGTGCGATCTACAAGGGTACGTAGATCGGAAATCCCCTCTTGTAGATGGACATCACCATAATAGGTCTTCATGCGCGTAGGAAAACTTTTGTTTCCCATGCGATGTTCTCCAACAGTGGCATCATGAGCTAGGTTCATGCGTTGATGTCTTCTCGGGTAGAACACAAAAGTTTTTGTGGGCGGTGATGTGCGTTTTGCTGCCCTCCTTAATCTTTTCTTGATTCCGCGGTATTGTTGGATTGAAGCGGCTTGGACCGACATTACTCGTACGCTTACGAGAGACTGGTTTCATCGCTACGAGTAACCCCGTTGCTCAAAGATGACTGGCAAGTGACGGTTTCTCCAACTTTAGTTGAATCGGATTTGACCGATGAGGTCCTTGTATAAGGTTAAATAGCAATTCATATATCTCCGTTGTGGTATTTGCATAAGTAAGATGCGATCCTACTAGATACCCATGGTCACCACGTAAAACATGCAACAACAAAATTAGAGGACGTCTAACTTGTTTTTGCAGGGTATGCTTGTGACGTGATATGGCCAACGATGTGATGTGATATATTGGATGTATGAGATGATCATGTTGTAATAGATAATATCGACTTGCACGTCGATGGTACGGCAACCGGCAGGAGCCATAGGGTTGTCTTTAAACTAACGTTTGTGCTTGCAGATGTGTTTACTATTTTGCTAGGATGTAGCTTTAGTAGTAATAGCATGAGTAGCACGACAACCCCGATGGCGACACGTTGATGGAGATCATGGTGTGGCACCGGTGACAATAAGATCGTGCCGGTGCTTTGGTGATGGAGATCAAGGAGCACGTGATGATGGCCATATCATGTCACCTATGAATTGCATGTGATGTTAATCCTTTTACACACCTTATTTTGCTTAGAACGACGGTAGCATTATGAGGTGATCTCTCACTGAAATTTCAAGACGAAATTGTGTTCTCCCCGACTGTGCACCGTTGCTACAGTTCGTCATTTCGAGACACCACGTGATGATCGGGTGTGATAGACTCAACGTTCACATACAACGGGTGCAAAACAGTTGCACACGCGGAACACTCGGGTTAAGCTTGACGAGCCTAGCATGTGCAGACATGGCCTCGGAACACATGAGACCGAAAGGTCGATCATGAATCATATAGATGATATGATTAGCATAGGGATGCTTACCAGTGAAACTATACTCAACTCACGTGATGATCGGACTTGAGCTAGTGTAAGTGGGTCATGAACCACTCAAATGACTAGAGAGATGTACTTTTTGAGTGGGAGTTTAGCAAGTAATTTGATTAAGTTAAACTCTAATTATCTTGAACATAGTCTAAGTCCACTTTGAATATATTTGTGTTGTAGATCATGGCTCACGCGACAGTCACCCTGAATTTTAATACGTTCCTAGAGAAAGCTAGGTTGAAAGATGATGGAAGCAACTTTGTAGACTGGACTCGTAATCTTAAGTTGATCCTACAAGTTGGAAGAAGGATTATGTCCTTAATGCGGCGCTAGGAGATGAACCACCCGCTACGGCTCACCAGGATGTTAAGAACGCTTGGTTAACACGTAAGGAGGACTACTCAGTAGTTCAATGTGCAGTCTTGTATGGCTTAGAACCGGGACTTCAATGTCGCTTTGAGCGTCATGGAGCATATGAGATGTTCTAGGAGTTTAAGTTCATCTTTCAGAAGAACGCCTGGATCGAGAGGTATGAGACCTCCGATAAATTCTATGCTTGCAAGATGGAGGAGAATTCGTCTGTCAGTGAACATGTGCTCAAAATGTCTGGGTACTCAAACCGTCTAGCTGAGCTGGGGATTGAACTCCCGAGGCTATCACTGACAGAATCCTTCAATCACTGCCGCCAAGCTATAAGGGCTTTGTGTTGAACTACAACATGCAAGGGATGAACAAGTCACCCCGCGAGTTTTTTGCGATGCTGAAAGTCGCAGAGTCTGAACTCCGTAAAGAGCATCAAGTGTTGATGGTGAATAAGACCACTAGTTTCAAGAGAAACGGCAAAGGCAAGAAGTGTAATTCAAAGAAGAGCGGCAAGCCTGTTGCCAATCCGACGAAGAAACCCAAAGCTGGACCTAAGCCTGAAACAGAGTGCTACTATTGCAAGGGTATGGGTCACTGGAAGCGCAACTGCCCCAAGTATCTGGCTGAAAAGAAGGCGGCCAAAGAAAAATCAGGTATATTTGATATACATGTTATTGATGTGTACTTAACTGGCTCTCGTACTAATGCCTGGGTATTCGATACCGGTTCTGTTGCTCATATTTGCAACTCGAAACAGGAACTGCGGAATAGGAGAAGGCTGGCGAAAGATGAAGTGACGATGCGCGTAGGAAATGGTTCCAAGGTTGATGCAATCGCCGACGGCACAGTGTCACTTCAGTTACCGTCAGGATTAGTGATGAACTTAAATCATTGTTACTTAGTGCCTGCGTTGAGCATGAACATTATATCTGGATCTTGTTTATTGCGAGACGGTTACTCTTTTAAGTCAGAGAATAATGGTTGTTCTATTTCTATGAGTAACATCTTTTATGGTCATGCACCGAATGTGAGAGGATTGTTCATATTGAATCTTGATAGCGATACGCATATACATAACATAGAGACCAAAAGAGTTAGAGTTAACAATGATAGCGCCATATTTTTGTGGCACTGCCGCTTAGGTCATATTGGTGTAAAGCGCATGAAGAAACTCCATGCAGATGGACTTTTGGAGTCACTTGACTTTGATTCACTTGACACGTGCGAACCATGCCTCATGGGCAAGATGCCCAAAACTCTGTTCTCAGGAACAATGGAGCGTGCAAGTGACTTGTTGGAAATCATACATACCGATGTGTGTGGTCCGATGAGCGTGGAGGCACGCGGCGGATATCGTTATTTTCTCACCTTCACTGATGATTTGAGTAGATATGGTTATGTCTACTTGATGAAGCACAAGTCTGAAACATTTGAAAAGTTCAAGCAATTTCAGAGTGAAGTGGAAAATCATCGTAACAAGAAGATCAAGTTCCTACGGTGTGATCGTGGGGGTGAATATTTGAGTTTCGAGTTTGGTACTCACTTAATACAACGTGGAATTGTTTCACAGTTAACACCGCCTGGAACACCACAGCGTAATGGTGTGTTCGAACGTCGTAATCGTACTCTATTAGAGATGGTGCGATCTATGATGTCTCTTACCGATTTGCCGTTATCGTTTTGGGGTTATGCATTAGACACAGCTGCATTCACTTTAAATAGGGCACCATCAAAATCCGTTGAGACGACACCATACGAACTGTGGTATGGCAAAAGGCCAAAGTTTTCGTTTCTTAAAGTTTGGGGATGTGATGCTTATGTCAAAAAGCTTCAGCCTGAAAAGCTGGAACCCAAAGCGGAAAAGTGCATCTTCATAGGTTACCCAAAAGAGACAGTTTGGTACACCTTCTATCTCAAATCCGAGGGCAAAGTGTTTGTTTCTAAAAACGGAGCTTTTCTCGAGAAGGAGTTTCTCTCGAGAGAATTGAGTGGGAGGATGATAGAACTTGATGAGGTTGTCGAACCTCTCATCCCTCTAGATAGTGGCGCAGGGCAAGGGGAAACCTCTGTCGTTGCGACGCCGGTTGAAGAGGAAGTTAATGATGATGATCATGAAACTCCGGTTCAAGTTCCTGTCGAACCACGCAGGTCGACAAGACCACGTGCTGCTCCAGAGTGGTACGGTAATCCCGTTTTGTCAATCATGTTGTTAGACAACAATGAACCTGCAAATTATGAAGAAGCAATGGTGGGCCCAGATTCCAACAAATGGCTGGAGGCCATGAAGTCCGAGATAGGATCCATGTATGAAAACAAAGTGTGGACTTTGGAAGTACTACCTGAGGGTCGCAAGGCTATTCAGAACAAATGGATCTTTAAGAAGAAGACGGACGCTGACGGCAATATGACCGTTTATAAAGCTCGACTTGTGGCAAAGGGTTTTTCACAAGTTCAAGGAGTTGACTACGATGAGACATTCTCACCCGTAGCGATGCTTAAGTCCGTCAGAATCATGTTCGCAATAGCTGCATTTTTCGATTATGAAATCTGGCAGATAGATGTCAAAACGGCGTTCCTTAACGGTTTCCTTAAGGAAGAGTTGTATATGATGCAACCCGAAGGTTTTGTCGATCCTAAGAATGCTAACAAGGTATGCAAGCTCGAGTGATCCATTTATGGACTGGTGCAAGCATCTCGGAGTTGGAACAAACGTTTTGATGAGGTGATCAAAGCATTTGGGTTTATACAAGTGGTTGGAGAATCTTGTATTTACAAGAAAGTGAGTGGGAGCTCTGTGGCGTTTCTAATACTATATGTGGATGACATATTGCTGATTGGAAACAACGTAGAGTTTTTGGAGAGCATAAAGGATTACTTGAATAAAAGTTTCTCTATGAAGGACCTAGGAGAAGCTGCTTACATTCTAGGCATTAAGATCTACAGGGATAGATCGAAACGCCTGATAGGACTTTCACAAAGCACATACCTTGATAAAGTTTTGAAGAGGTTCAAAATGGAACAGTCCAAGAAAGGGTTCTTGCCGGTTTTACAAGGTACGAGATTGAGTAAGACTCAGTGCCCAGCAACTGATAAAGATAGAGAGCATATGAGCACCGTCCCCTATGCTTCAGCCATAGGATCTATCATGTATGCAATGTTGTGCACTAGACCGGACGTTAGCCTGGCCATAAGTATGGCAGGCAGGTTCCAGAGTAATCCAGGAGTGGATCACTGGACGACGGTCAAGAATATCCTGAAGTACCTGAAAAGGACTAAGGATATGTTTCTCGTGTATGGAGGTGACGAAGAGCTCGCCGTAAAGGGTTACGTCGATGCAAGCTTTGACACAGATCCGGACGACTCTAAGTCGCAGACCCGATACGTATTTATTCTTAATGGGGGTGCGGTAAGCTGGTGCAGTTCCAAGCAAAGCGTCGTAGCAGATTCTACATGTGAAGCGGAGTACGTGGCTGCCTCGGAGGCGGCTAAGGAGGGTGTCTGGATGATGCAGTTCATGACGGATCTTGGATTGGTGCCAAGTGCACTGAATCCAATAACCTTGTTCTGTGACAACACGGGTGCCATTGCCTTAGCAAAGGAACCACGGTTTCACAAGAATACCAGACACATCAAACGACGCTTCAACCTCATCCACGACTACGTCAAAGGGGAGGACGTAAATATATGCAAAGTGCACACGGATCTGAATGTAGCGGACCTGCTGACTAAACCTCTTCCACGGGCAAAGCATGATCAACACCAGAACTGTATGGGTGTTAGATTTATTACAATGTAATTCGCATGATGATGTGAGGGCTATATTATTGACTCTAGTGCAAGTGGGAGACTGTTGGAATTATGCCCTAGAGGCAATAATAAATACAGTTATTATTATAATACCTGTATGAAGATAATCGTTTATTATCCATGCTATAATTGTATTGAATGAAGACTTATATACATGTGTGGATACATAGACAAAACACTGTCCCTAGCAAGCCTCTAGTTGGCTAGCCAGTTGATCAAAGATAGTCAGGGTCTTCTGATTATGTACAAGGTGTTGTTGCTTGATAACTGGATCACGTCATTAGGAGAATCACGTGATGGACTAGACCCAAACTAATAGACGTAGCATGTTGATCGTGTCATTTTGTTGCTACTGTTTTCTGCGTGTCAAGTATTTGTTACTATGACCATGAGATCATATAACTCACTAACACCGGAGGAATGCTTTGTGTGTATCAAACGTCGCAACGTAACTGGGTGACTATAAAGATGCTCTACAGGTATATCCGAAGGTGTTCGTTGAGTTAGTATGGATCGAGACTGGAATTTGTCACTCCTTGTGACGGAGAGGTATCTCGGGGCCCACTCGGTAATAAAACATCACACACAAGCCTTGCAAGCAATGTGACTTAGTGTAAGTTGCGGGATCTTGTATTACGGAACGAGTAAAGAGACTTGCCGGTAAACGAGATTGAAATAGGTATGCGGATACTGACGATCGAATCTCGGGCAAGTAACATACCGAAGGACAAAGGGAATGACATACGGGATTATATGAATCCTTGGCATTGAGGTTCAAACGATAAGATCTTCGTAGAATATGTGGGATCCAATATGGGCATCCAGATCGCGCTATTGGATATTGACCGAAGAGTCACTCGGGTCATGTCTGCACAGTTCTCGAACCCGCAGGGTCTGCACACTTAAGGTTCGACGTTGTTTTATGCGTATTTGAGTTATATGGTTGGTTACCGAATGTTGTTCGGAGTCCCGGATGAGATCACGGACGTCACGAGGGTTTCCGGAATAGTCCGGAAACGAAGATAGATATATAGGATGACCTCATTGTTGGAATTATGCCCTGGAGGCAATAATAATTATAGTTATTATTATAATTCCTGTATCAAGATAATCGTTTATTATATTGAATGAAGACTCATTTACATGTGTGGATACATAGACAAAACACCGTCCCTAGCAAGCCTCTAGTTGGCTAGCCAGTTGATCAAAGATAGTCAGTGTCTTCTGATTATGAACAAGGTGTTCTTGCTTGATAACTGGATCACGTCATTAGGAGAATCACGTGATGGACTAGACCCAAACTAATAGACGTAGCATGTTGATCGTGTCTTTTTGTTGCTACTGTTTTCTACGTGTCAAGTATTTATTCCTATGACCATGAGATCATATAACTCACTGACACCGGAGGAATGCTTTGTGTGTATCAAACGTCGCAACGTAACTGGGTGACTATAAAGATGCTCTACAGGTATCTCCGAAGGTGTTAGTTGAGTTAGTATGGATCAAGACTGGGATTTGTCACTCCGTGTGACGGAGAGGTATCTCGGGGCCCACTCGGTAATACAACATCACACACAAGCCTTGAAAGCAATGTAACTTAGTGTAAGTTGCGGGATCTTGTATTACGGAACGAGTAAAGAGACTTGCCGGTAAACGAGATTGAAATAAGTATACGGATACTAACGATCGAATCTCGGGCAAGTAACATACCGAAGGACAAAGGGAATGACATACGGGATTATATGAATCCTTGGCACTGAGGTTCAAACGATAAGATCTTCGTAGAATATGTAGGATCCAATATGGGCATCCAGTTCCCGCTATTGGATATTGACCGAGGAGTCTCTCGGGTCATGTCTACATAGTTCTCGAACCCGCAGGGTCTGCACACTTAAGGTTCGACGTTGTTTTATGCGTATTTGAGTTATATGGTTGGTTACCGAATGTTGTTCGGAGTCCCGGATGAGATCACGGACGTCACGAGGGTTTCCGAAATAGTCCGGAAACGAAGATTGATATATAGGATGACCTCATTTGATTACCGGAAGGTTTTCGGAATTACCGGGAATGTACCGGGAATGACGAATGGGTTCCGGGAGTTCACCGGGGGGGCAACCCACCCCGGGGAAGCCCATAGGCCTTGAGGGTGGCACACCAGCCCTTAGTGGGCTGGTGGGACAGCCCAAAAGGCTCTATGCGCCAAGGAGAAGAAAATCAAGAGAGAAAGAAAAAAAAAGGAGGAGGTGGGAAGGAAGGGGGACTCCCTCCCACCAAACCAAGTCCAACTCGGTTTGCGGGGGGAGAGTCCTCCTCCTTGGACTCGGCCGACCCCCTTGGGGCTCCTTGAGCCCCAAGGCAAGGTCCCCTCCGTCCCACCTATATATACGGAGGTTTTAGGGCTGATTTGAGACGACTTTTCCACGGCAGCCCGACCACATACCTCCACGGTTTTTCCTCTAGATCGCGTTTCTGCGGAGCTCGGGCGGAGCCCTGCTGAGACAAGGTCATCACCAACCTCCGGAGCGCTGTCACGCTGGCGGAGAACTCTTCTACCTCTCCGTCTCTCTTGCTGGATCAAGAAGGCCGAGATCATCGTCGAGTTGTACGTGTGCTGAACGCGGAGGTGCCGTCCGTTTGGTACTAGATCGTGGGACTGATCGCGGGATTGTTCGCGGGGCGGATCGAGGGACGTGAGGACGTTCCACTACATCAACCGAGGTCTCTAACGCTTCTGCTGTACGGTCTACAAGGGTACGTAGATCATCATCCCCTCTCGTAGATGGACATCACCATGATAGGTCTTCGTGCGCGTAGGAAAATTTTTATTTCCCATGCGACGTTCCCCAACAGTGGCATCATGAGCTAGGTTCATGCGTAGATGTCTTCTCGAGTAGAACACAAAAGTTTTTGTGGGCGGTGATGTGCGTTTTGCTGCCCTCCTTAGTCTTTTCTTGATTCCGCGGTATTGTTAGATTGAAGCGCCTTGGACCGACATTACTCGCACGCTTACGAGAGACTGGTTTCATCGTTACAAGTAACTCCGTTGCTCAAAGATGACTGGCAAGTGTCGGTTTCTCCAACTTTAGTTGAATCGGATTTGACCGAGGAGGTCCTTGGATGAGGTTAAATATCAACTCATATATCTCCGTTGTGGTGTTTGCGTAAGTAAGATGCGATCCTACTAGATACCCATGGTCACCACGTAAAACATGTAACAACAAAATTAGAGGACGTCTAACTTGTTTTTGCAGGGTATGCTTGTGATGTGATATGGCCAATGATGTGATGTGATATATTGGATGTATGAGATGATCATGTTGTAATAGAAATATCTTCTTGCACGTCGATGGTACGGCAACCGGCAGGAGCCATAGGGTTGTCTTTATACTAACGTGTGTGCTTGCAGATGCGTTTACTATTTTGCTAGGATGTAGCTTTAGTAGTAATAGCATGAGTAGCACGACAACCTCGATGGCAACACGTTGATGGAGATCATGGTGTGGCGCCGGTGACAAGAAGATCGTGCCGGTGCTTTGGTGATGGAGATCAAGAAGCACGTGATGATGGCCATATCATGTCACTTATGAATTGCATGTGATGTTAATCCTTTTATGCACCTTACTTTGCTTAGAACGACGGTAGCATTATGAGGTGATCTCTCACTAAAATTTCAAGACGAAATTGTGTTCTCCCTGACTGTGCACCGTTGCTACAGTTCGTCGTTTCGAGACACCACGTGATGATCGGGTGTGATAGACTCAACGTTCACATACAGCGGGTGCAAAACAGTTGCACACGCGGAACACTCGGGTTAAGCTTGACGAGCCTAGCATGTGCAGACATGGCCTCGGAACACATGAGACCGAAAGGTCGATCATGAATCATATAGATGATATGATTAGCATAGGGATGCTTACCACTGAAAGTATACTCAACTCACGTGATGATCGGACTTGAGCTGGTGTAAGTGGATCATGAACCACTCAAATGACTAGAGAGAAGTACTTTTTGAGTGGGAGTTTAGCGAATAATTTGATTAAGTTAAACTCTAATTATCTTGAACATAGTCTAAGTCCACTTTGAATATATTTGTGTTGTAGATCATGGCTCACGCGACAGTCATCCTGAATTTTAATACGTTCCTAGAGAAAGCTAAGTTGAAAGATGATGGAAGCAACTTTGTAGACTGGGCTCGTAATCTTAAGCTAATCTTACGAGCTGGGAAGAAGGATTATGTCCTTAATGCTGCGTTAGGAGATGAACCACCCGCTACGGCTGATCAGGATGTTAAGAACGCTTGGTTAGCGCGTAAGGAGGACTACTCAATAATTCAATGTGCAGTCTTGTATGGCTTAGAACCGGGACTTCAACGT
Source organism: Hordeum vulgare subsp. vulgare (assembly GCF_904849725.1). Taxonomy (NCBI): domain Eukaryota; kingdom Viridiplantae; phylum Streptophyta; class Magnoliopsida; order Poales; family Poaceae; genus Hordeum; species Hordeum vulgare. The sequence continues at coordinate 582,857,304 of NC_058520.1, read as the reverse complement.
CGCTTTGAGCATCATGGAGCATTTGAGATGTTCCAGGAGTTGAAGTTTATCTTTCAGAAGAACGCCCGGATCGAGAGGTATGAGACCTCCGATAAATTCTATGCTTGCAAGATGGAGGAAAACTCGTCTGTCAGTGGACATGTGCTCAAAATGTCTGGGTACTCAAACCGTCTAGCTGAGCTGGGGATTGAACTCCCGCAAGAGGCTATCACTGACAGAATCCTTCAATCACTGCCGCCAAGCTATAAAGGCTTTGTGTTGAACTACAACATGCAAGGGATGAACAAGTCTCCCGGCGAGTTGTTTGCGATGCTGAAAGTCGCAGAGTCTAAACTCCGTAAAGAGCATCAAGTGTTGATGGTGAATAAGACCACTAGTTTCAAGAGAAACGGCAAAGGCAAGAATGGCAATTCGAAGAAGAGCGGCAAGCCTGTTGCCAATCCGCCGAAGAAACCCAAAGCTGGACCTAAGCCTGAAACGGAGTGTTACTATTGCAAGGGTATGGGTCACTGGAAGCGCAATTGCCCCAAGTATCTGGCAGATAAGAAGGCGGGCAAAGAAAAATCAGGTATATTTGATATACATGTTATTGATGTGTACTTAACCGGCTCTCGTAGTAGTGCCTAGGTATTCGATACCGGTTCTGTTGCTCATATTTGCAACTCGAAACAGGAACTGCGGAATAGGCGAAGGCTGGCGAAAGATGAAGTGACGATGCGCGTAGGAAATGGTTCCAAGGTTGATGCAATCGCCGACGGCACAGTGTCACTTCAGTTACCGTCAGGATTAGTGATGAACTTAAATCATTGTTACTTAGTGCCTACGTTGAGCATGAACATTATATCTGGATCTTGTTTATTGCGAGACGGTTACTCTTTTAAGTCAGAGAATAATGGTTGTTCTATTTCTATGAGTAACATCTTTTATGGTCATGCACCGAATGTGAGAGGATTGTTCATATTGAATCTTGATAGCGATACGCATATACATAACATAGAGACCAAAAGAGTTAGAGTTAACAATGATAGCGCCATATTTTTGTGGCACTGCCGCTTAGGTCATATTGGTGTAAAGCGCATGAAGAAACTCCATGCTGATGGACTTTTGGAGTCACTTGACTTTGATTCACTTGACACGTGCGAACCATGCCTCATGGGCAAGATGACTAAGACTCTGTTCTCAGGAACAATGGAGCGTGCAAGTGACTTGTTGGAAATCATACATACCGATGTGTGTGGTCCGATGAGCGTGGAGGCACGCGGCGGATATCGTTATTTTCTCACCTTCACTGACGATTTGAGTAGATATGGTTATGTCTACTTGATGAAGCACAAGTCTGAAACATTTGAAAAGTTCAAGCAATTTCAGAGTGAAGTGGAAAATCATCGTAACAAGAAGATCAAGTTCCTACGGTCTGATCGTGGGGGTGAATATCTGAGTTTCGAGTTTGGTACTCACTTAATACAATGTGGAATTGTTTCACAGTTAACACCGCCTGGAACACCACAGCGTAATGGTGTGTCCGAACGTCGTAATCGTACTCTATTAGAGATGGTGCGATCTATGATGTCTCTTACTGATTTGCCGTTATCATTTTGGGCTATGCATTAGAAACAGCTGCATTCACTTTAAATAGGGCACCATCAAAATCCGTTGAGACGACACCATACGAACTGTGGTATGGCAAGAGGCCAAAGTTGTCGTTTCTTAAAGTTTGGGGATGTGATGCTTATGTCAAAAAGATTCAGCCTGAAAAGCTGGAACCCAAAGCGGAAAAGTGCGTCTTGATAGGTTACCCAAAAGAGACAGTTGGGTACACCTTCTATCTCAAATCCGAGGGCAAAGTGTTTGTTGCTAAAAACGGAGCTTTTCTCGAGAAGGAGTTTCTCTCGAGAGAATTGAGTGGGAGGAAGATAGAACTTGACGAGGTTGTCGAACCTCTCATCCCTCTGGATGGTGGCGCAGGGCAAGGGGAAACCCCTGTCATTGCGACGCCGGTTGACAAGGAAGTTAATGATGATGATCATGAAACTCCAGTTCAAGTTTCTGTCGAACCACGCAGGTCGACGAGACCACGTGCTGCTCCAGAGTGGTACGGTAATCCCGTCTTATCAATCATGTTGTTAGACAACAATGAACCTGCGAATTATGAAGAAGCAATGGTGGGCCCAGATTCCAACAAATGGCTGGAAGCCATGAAATCCGAGATAGGGTCCATGTATGAGAACAAAGTGTGGACTTTGGAGGTACTACCTGAGCGCCGCAAGGCTATTCAGAACAAATGGATCTTTAAGAGGAAGACGGACGCTGACGGCAATGTTGTTGGGGAACGTCGCATGGGAAACAAAAAATTTCCTACGCGCACGAAGACCTATCATGGTGATGTCCATCTACGAGAGGGGATGAGTGATCTACGTACCCTTGTAGATCGCACAGCAGAAGCGTTAGAGAACGCGGTTGATGTAGTGGAACGTCCTCACGTCCCTCGATCCGCCCCGCGAACAATCCCGCGATCAGTCCCACGATCTAGTACCGAACGGACGGCACCTCCGCGTTCAGCACACGTACAGCTCGACGATGATCTCGGCCTTCTTGATCCAGCAAGAGAGACGGAGAGGTAGAAGAGTTCTCCGGCAGCGTGACGGCGCTCCGGAGGTTGGTGATGATCTTGTCTCAGCACGGCTCCGCCCGAGCTCCGCAGAAACACGATCTAGAGGAAAAACTATGGAGGTATGTGGTCGGGCAGCCGTGAGAAAGTCGTCTCAAATCTGCCCTAAAAGCCCCATATATATAGGAGGAGGGAGGGGGACCTTGCCTTGGGGTCCAAGGGATCCCCAAGGGGTCGGCCGAGCCAGGGGGGAGGACTCTCCCCCCCCCCCAAACCGAGTCCTACTTGGTTTGGTGGGAGGGAGTCCTTCCCCCTTCCCACTTCTTCCCTTTTTTTTCTTTCCTTTGATTTTTTCTCCCTTGGCGCATAGGGGATTGGTGGGCTGTCCCACCAGCCCACTAAGGGCTGGTGTGACCCCCCCAAATGCCTATGGGCTTCCCCGGAGTGGGTTGCCCCCCTCCGGTGAACCCCCGGAACCCATTCGTCATTCCCGGTACATTCCCGGTAACTCCGAAAACCTTCCGGTAATCAAATGAGGTCATCCTATATATCAATCTTCGTTTCCGGACTATTCCGGAAACCCTCGTGACGTCCATGATCTCATCCGGGACTCCGAACAACATTCGGTAACCAACCATATAACTCAAATACGCATAAAACAACGTCGAACCTTAAGTGTGCAGACCCTGCGGGTTCGAGAACTATGTAGACATGACCCGAGAGACTCCTCGGTCAATATCCAACAGCGGGACCTGGATGCCCATATTGGATCCTACATATTCTACGAAGATCTTATCGTTTGAACCTCAGTGCCAAGGATTCGTATAATCCCGTATGTCATTCCCTTTGTCCTTCGGTATGTTACTTGCCCGAGATTCAATCGTCAGTATCCGTATACCTATTTCAACCTCGTTTACCGGCAAGTCTCTTTACTCGTTCCGTAATACAAGATCCCGCAACTTACACTAAGTTACATTGCTTGCAAGGCTTGTGTGTGATGTTGTATTACCGAGTGGGCCCCGAGATACCTCTCCGTCACACGGAGTGACAAATCCCAGTCTTGATCCATACTAACTCAACTAACACCTTCGGAGATACTTGTAGAGTATCTTTATAGTCACCCAGTTACGTTGCGACGTTTGATACACACAAAGCATTCCTCCGGTGTCAGTGAGTTATATGATCTCATGGTCATAGGAATAAATACTTGACACGCAGAAAATAGTAGCAACAAAATGACACGATCAACATGCTACGTCTATTAGTTTGGGTCTAGTCCATCATGTGATTCTCCCAATGACGTGATCCAGTTATCAAGCAACAACACCTTGTTCATAATCAGAAGACACTAACTATCATCGATCAACTGGCTAGCCAACTAGAGGCATGCTAGGGACGGTGTTTTGTCTATGTATCCACACATGTAAATGAGTCTTCATTCAATACAATTATAGCATGGATAATAAACTATTATCTTGATACAGGAATTATAATAATAACTATACATTTTATTATTGCCTCTAGGGCATAATTCCAACAGTCTCCCACTTGCACTAGAGTCAATAATCTAGCCCTCACATCACCATGTGAATTACATTGTAATAAATCTAACACCCATACAGTTCTGGTGTCGATCATGTTTTGGCCGTGGAAGAGGTATAGTCAGCGGGTCTGCTACATTCAGATCCGTGTGCACTTTGCATATATTTACGTCCTCCTCCTCGACGTAGTCGCGGATGAGGTTGAAGCGTCGTTTGATGTGTCTGGTCTTCTTGTGAAACCTTGGTTCCTTTGCTAAGGCAATGGCACCAGTGTTGTCACAGAACAGGGTTATTGGATCCAGTGCACTTGGCACCACTCCAAGATCCGTCATGAACTGCTTCATCCAGACACCCTCCTTAGCTGCCTCCGAGGCAGCCATGTACTCCGCTTCACATGTAGAATCTGCTACGACGCTTTGCTTGGAACTGCACCAGCTTACTGCACCCCCATTAAGAATAAATACGTATCCGGTTTGCGACTTAGAGTCGTCCGGATCTGTGTCAAAGCTTGCATCGACGTAACCTTTTACGGCGAGCTCTTTGTCACCTCCATACACGAGAAACATCTCCTTAGTCCTTTTCAGGTACTTCAGGATATTCTTGACCGCCGTCCAGTGATCCACTCCTGAATTACTCTGGAACCTACCTGCCATACTTATGGCCAGGCTAACATCCGGTCTAGTGCACAGCATTGCATACATGATAGAGCCTATGGCTGAAGCATAGGGGACGGAGCGCATATGCTCTCTATCTTCATCAGTTGCTGGGCACTGAGTCTTACTCAATCTCGTACCTTGTAACACTGGCAAGAACCCTTTCTTTGACTGTTCCATTTTGAACCTCTTCAAAACTTTATCAAGGTATGTGCTTTGTGAAAGTCCTATCAGGCGTTTTGATCTATCCCTATAGATCTTAATGCCTAGAATGTAAGCAGCTTCTCCTAGGTCCTTCATAGAGAAACTTTTATTCAAGTAACCTTTTATGCTCTCCAAAAGCTCTACGTTGTTTCCAATCAGTAATATGTCATCCACATATAATATTAGAAACGCCACAGAGCTCCCACTCACTTTCTTGTAAATACAAGATTCTCCAACCACTTGTACAAATCCAAATGCTTCGATCACCTCATCAAAGCGTTTGTTCCAACTCCGAGATGCTTGCACCAGTCCATAAATGGATCGCTGGAGCTTGCACACCTTGTCAGCATTTTTATGATCGACAAAACCTTCGGGTTGTATCATATACAACTCTTCCTTAAGGAAACCGTTAAGGAACGCCGTTTTGACATCCATCTGCCAGATTTCATAATCGAAAAATGCAGCTATTGCTAACATGATTCTGACGGATTTAAGCATCGCTACGGGAGAGAAAGTCTCATCGTAGTCAATTCCTGGAACTTGTGAAAAACCCTTTGCCACAAGTCGAGCTTTATAAACGGTCACATTACCGTCAGCGTCCGTCTTCTTCTTAAAGATCCATTTGTTCCGAATAGCCTTGCGGCCCTCAGGCAGCATCTCCAAAGTCCACACTTTGTTCTCATACATGGATCCTATCTCGGATTTCATGGCTTCTAGCCATTTGTTGGAATCTGGGCCCACCATTGCTTCTTCATAATTTGCAGGTTCATTGTTGTCTAACAACATGATTGATAAGACGGGATTACCGTACCACTCTGGAGCAGCGCGTGATCTCGTCGACCTGCGTGGTTCAACAGAAACTTGAACTGGAGTTTCATGATCATCATCATTAACTTCCTCCTCAACCGGCGTTGCAATGACAGAGGTTTCCCCTTGCCCTGCGCCACCATCCAGAGGGATGAGAGGTTCGACAACCTCGTCAAGTTCTATCTTCCTCCCACTCAATTCTCTCGAGAGAAACTCCTTCTCGAGAAAAGTTCCGTTCTTAGCTACAAACACTTTGCCCTCGGATTTGAGATAGAAGGTGTACCCAACTGTCTCTTTTGGGTAACCTATGAAGACGCACTTTTCCGCTTTGGGTTCCAGCTTTTCAGGCTGTAGCTTTTTGACATAAGCATCACATCCCCAAACTTTAAGAAACGACAACTTTGGCCTTTTGCCATACCACGGTTCGTATGGTGTCGTCTCAACGGATTTCGATGGTGCCCTATTTAAAGTGAATGCAGCTGTTTCTAATGCATAACCCCAAAACGATAACGGCAAATCAGTAAGAGATATCATAGATCGCACCATTTCTAATAAAGTACGATTACGACGTTCGGACACACCATTACGCTGTGGTGTTCCAGGCGGTGTTAACTGCGAAACAATTCCACATTGTCTTAAGTGAGTACCAAACTCGAAACTCAGATATTCACCCCCACGATCAGACCGTAGGAATTTGATCTTCTTGTTACGATGATTTTCCACTTCACTCTGAAATTGCTTGAACTTTTCAAATGTTTCAGACTTGTGCTTCATCAAGTAGACATAACCATATCTACTTAGATCGTCAGTGAAGGTGAGAAAATAACGATATCCGCCGCGTGCCTCCACGCTCATTGGACCACACACATCGGTATGTATGATTTCCAACAAGTCACTTGCACGCTCCATTGTTCCGGAGAACGGAGTCTTAGTCATCTTGCCCATGAGGCATGGTTCGCACGTGCCAAGTGAATCAAAGTCAAGTGACTCCAAAAGTCCATCAGCATGGAGTTTCTTCATGCGTTTTACACCAATATGACCCAAGCGGCAGTGCCACAAAAATATGGCGCTATCATTGTTTACTCTAACTCTTTTGGTCTCAATGTTATGTATATGCGTATCTCTATCAAGATTCAGTATGAACAATCCTCTCACATTCGGTGCATGACCATAAAAGATGTTACTCATAGAAATAGAACAACCATTATTCTCAGACTTAAAAGAGTAACCGTCTCGCAATAAACAAGATCCAGATATAATGTTCATGCTCAACGCAGGCACTAAATAACAATGATTTAAGTTCATCACTAATCCCGATGGTAGTTGAAGTGACACTGTGCCGACGGCGATTGCATCAACCTTGGAACCGTTTCCTACGCGCATCGTCACTTCGTCTTTCGCCAGCCTTCGTCTATTCCGCAGTTCCTGTTTCGAGTTGCAAATGTGAGCAACAGAACCGGTATCGAATACCCAGGCACTACTACCAGAGCCGGTTAAGTACACATCAATAACATGTATATCAAATATACCTGATTTTTCTTTGCCCGCCTTCTTATCTGCCAGATACTTGGGGCAATTGCGCTTCCAGTGACCCATACCCTTGTTGGGGAACGTCGCATGGGAAACAAAAAATTTCCTACGCGCACGAAGACCTATCATGGTGATGTCCATCTACGAGAGGGGATGAGTGATCTACGTACCCTTGTAGATCGTACAGCAGAAGCGTTAGAGAACGCGGTTGATGTAGTGGAACGTCCTCACGTCCCTCGATCCGCCCCGCGAACAATCCCGCGATCAGTCCCACGATCTAGTACCGAACGGACGGCACCTCCGCGTTCAGCACACGTACAGCTCGACGATGATCTCGGCCTTCTTGATCCAGCAAGAGAGACGGAGAGGTAGAAGAGTTCTCCGGCAGCGTGACGGCGCTCCGGAGGTTGGTGATGATCTTGTCTCAGCACGGCTCCGCCCGAGCTCCGCAGAAACACGATCTAGAGGAAAAACTATGGAGGTATGTGGTCGGGCAGCCGTGAGAAAGTCGTCTCAAATCTGCCCTAAAAGCCCCATATATATAGGAGGAGGGAGGGGGACCTTGCCTTGGGGTCCAAGGGATCCCCAAGGGGTCGGCCGAGCCAGGGGGGAGGACTATCCCCCCCCAAACCGAGTCCTACTTGGTTTGGTGGGAGGGAGTCCTTCCCCTTCCCCACTTCTTCCTTTTTTTTCTTTCCTTTGATTTTTTTCTTCCTTGGCGCATAGGGGATTGGTGGGCTGTCCCACCAGCCCACTAAGGGCTGGTGTGACCCCCCCAAATACCTATGGGCTTCCCCGGAGTGGGTTGCCCCCCTCCGGTGAACTCCCGGAACCCATTCGTCATTCCCGGTACATTCCCGGTAACTCCGAAAACCTTCCGGTAATCAAATGAGGTCATCCTATATATCAATCTTCGTTTCCGGACCATTCCGGAAACCCTCGTGATGTCTGTGATCTCATCCGGGACTCCGAACAACATTCGGTAACCAACCATATAACTCAAATACGCATAAAACAACGTCAAACCTTAAGTGTGCAGACCCTGCGGGTTCGAGAACTATGTAGACATGACCCGAGAGACTCCTTGGTCAATATCCAATAGCGGGACCTGGATGCCCATATTGGATCCTACATATTCTACGAAGATCTTATCGTTTGAACCTCAGTGCCAAGGATTCGTATAATCCCGTATGTCATTCCCTTTGTCCTTCGGTATGTTACTTGCCCGAGATTCGATCGTCAGTATCCGCATACCTATTTCAATCTCGTTTACCGGCAAGTCTCTTTACTCGTTCCGTAATACAAGATCCCGCAACTTACACTAAGTTACATTGCTTGCAAGGCTTGTGTGTGATGTTGTATTACCGAGTGGGCCCCGAGATACCTCTCCGTCACACGGAGTGACAAATCCCAGTCTTGATCCATACTAACTCAACTAACACCTTCGGAGATACCTGTAGAGCATCTTTATAGTCACCCAGTTACGTTGCGACGTTTGATACACACAAAGCATTCCTCCGGTGTCAGTGAGTTATATGATCTCATGGTCATAGGAATAAATACTTGACACGCAGAAAACAGTAGCAACAAAATGACACGATCAACATGCTACGTCTATTAGTTTGGGTCTAGTCCATCACGTGATTCTCCCAATGACGTGATCCAGTTATCAAGCAACAACACCTTGTTCATAATCAGAAGACACTGACTATCATCGATCAACTGGCTAGCCAACTAGAGGCATGCTAGGGACGGTGTTTTGTCTATGTATCCACACATGTAAATGAGTCTTCATTCAATACAATTATAGCACGGATAATAAACTATTATCTTGATACAGGAATTATAATAATAACTATACATTTATTATTGCCTCTAGGGCATAATTCCAACAGTCTCCCACTTGCACTAGAGTCAATAATCTAGCCCTCACATCACCATGTGAATTACATTGTAATAAATCTAACACCCATACAGTTCTGGTGTCGATCATGTTTTGGCCGTGGAAGAGGTTTAGTCAGTGGGTGTGCTACATTCAGATCCGTGTGCACTTTGCATATATTTACGTCCTCCTCCTCGACATAGTCGCGGATGAGGTTGAAGCGTCGTTTGATGTGTCTGGTCTTCTTGTGAAACCTTGGTTCCTTTGCTAAGGCAATGGCACCAGTGTTGTCACAGAACAAGGTTATTGGATCCAGTGCACTTGGCACCACTCCAAGATCCGTCATGAACTGCTTCATCCAGACACCCTCTTTAGCCGCCTCCGAGGCAGCCATGTACTCCGCTTCACATGTAGAATCTGCTACGACGCTTTGCTTGGAACTGCACCAGCTTACTGCACCCCCATTAAGAATAAATACGTATTCGGTTTGCGATTTAGAGTCGTCCGGATCTGTGTCAAAGCTTGCATCGACGTAACCTTTTACGGCGAGCTCTTCGTCACCTCCATACACGAGAAACATCTCCTTAGTCCTTTTCAGGTACTTCAGGATATTCTTGACCGCCGTCCAGTGATCCACTCCTGGATTACTCTGGAACCTACCTGCCATACTTATGGCCAGGCTAACATCCGGTCTAGTGCACAGCATCGCATACATGATAGAACCTATGGCTGAAGCATAGGGGACGGAGCGCATATGCTCTCTATCTTTATCAGTTGCTGGGAACTGAGTCTTACTCAATCTCGTACCTTGTAACACTGGCAAGAACCCTTTCTTGGACTGTTCCATTTTGAACCTCTTCAAAACTTTATCAAGGTAAGTGCTTTGTGAAAGTCCTATCAGGCGTTTTGATCTATCCCTATAGATCTTAATGCCTAGAATGTAAGCAGCTTCTCCTAGGTCCTTCATAGAGAAACTTTTATTCAAGTAACCTTTTATGCTCTCCAAAAGCTCTACGTTGTTTCCAATCAGTAATATGTCATCCACATATAATATTAGAAACGCCACAGAGCTCCCACTCACTTTCTTGTAAATACAAGATTCTCCAACCACTTGTATAAACCCAAATGCTTTGATCACCTCATCAAAGCGTTTGTTCCAACTCCGAGATGCTTGCACCAGTCCATAAATGGATCGCTGGAGCTTGCATACTTTGTCAGCATTTTTAGGATCGACAAAACCTTCGGGTTGCATCATATACAACTCTTCCTTAAGGAAACCGTTAAGGAACGCCGTTTTGACATCCATCTGCCAAATTTCATAATCGAAAAATGCAGCTATTGCTAACATGATTCTGACGGACTTAAGCATCGCTACGGGAGAGAAAGTCTCATCGTAGTCAATTCCTGGAACTTGTGAAAAACCCTTTGCCACAAGTCGAGCTTTATAAACGGTTACATTACCGTCAGCGTCCGTCTTCTTCTTAAAGATCCATTTGTTCTGAATAGCCTTGCGGCCCTCAGGCAGCATCTCCAAAGTCCACACTTTGTTCTCATACATGGATCCTATCTCGGATTTCATGGCTTCTAGCCATTTGTTGGAATCTGGGCCCACCATTGCTTCTTCATAATTTGCAGGTTCATTGTTGTCTAACAACATGATTGACAAGACGGGATTACCGTACCACTCTGGAGCAGCGCGTGATCTCGTCGACCTGCGTGGTTCAACAGAAACTTGAACTGGAGTTTCATGATCATCATCATTAACTTCCTCCTCAACTGGCGTCGCAATGACAGAGGTTTCCCCTTGCCCTGCGCCACCATCCAGAGGGATGAGAGGTTCGACAACCTCGTCAAGTTCTATCTTCCTCCCACTCAATTCTCTCGAGAGAAACTCCTTCTCGAGAAAAGTTCCGTTCTTAGCAACAAACACTTTGCCCTCGGATTTGAGATAGAAGGTGTACCCAACTGTCTCTTTTGGGTAACCTATGAAGACGCACTTTTCCGCTTTGGGTTCCAGCTTTTCAGGCTGAAGCCTTTTGACATAAGCATCACATCCCCAAACTTTAAGAAACGACAACTTTGGCCTTTTGCCATACCACAGTTCGTATGGTGTCGTCTCAACGGATTTCGATGGTGCCCTATTTAAAGTGAATGCAGTTGTTTCTAATGCATAACCCCAAAACGATAACGGCAAATCAGTAAGAGACATCATAGATCGCACCATTTCTAATAAAGTACGATTACGACGTTCGGACACACCATTACGCTGTGGTGTTCCAGGCGGTGTTAACTGCGAAACAATTCCACATTGTCTTAAGTGAGTACCAAACTCGAAACTCAGATACTCACCCCCACGATCAGACCGTAGGAACTTGATCTTCTTGTTACGATGATTTTCCACTTCACTCTGAAATTGCTTGAACTTTTCAAATGTTTCAGACTTGTGCTTCATCAAGTAGACATAACCATATCTACTTAGATCGTCAGTGAAGGTGAGAAAATAACGATATCCGCCGCGTGCCTCCACGCTCATTGGACCACACACATCGGTATGTATGATTTCCAGCAAGTCACTTGCACGCTCCATTGTTCCGGAGAACGGAGTCTTAGTCATCTTGCCCATGAGGCATGGTTCGCACGTGTCAAGTGAATCAAAGTCAAGTGACTCCAAAAGTCCATCAGCATGGAGTTGCTTCATGCGTTTTACACCAATATGACCCAAGCGGCAGTGCCACAAAAATATGGCGCTATCATTGTTTACTCTAACTCTTTTGGTCTCAATGTTATGTATATGCGTATCTCTATCAAGATTCAATATGAACAATCCTCTCACATTCCGTGCATGACCATAAAAGATGTTACTCATAGAAATAGAACAACCATTATTCTCAGACTTAAAAGAGTAACCGTCTCGCAATAAACAAGATCCAGATATAATGTTCATGCTCAACGCAGGCACTAAATAACAATGATTTAAGTTCATCACTAATCCCGATGGTAGTTGAAGTGACACTGTGCCGACGGCGATTGCATCAACCTTGGAACCGTTTCCTACGCGCATCGTCACTTCGTCTTTCGCCAGCCTTCGTCTATTCCGCAGTTCCTGCTTCGAGTTGCAAATGTGAGCAACAGAACCGGTATCGAATACCCAGGCACCACTACGAGAGCTGGTTAAGTACACATCAATAACATGTATATCAAATATACCTGATTTTTCTTTGCCCGCCTTCTTATCTGCCAGATACTTGGGGCAATTGCGCTTCCAGTGACCCATACCCTTGCAATAGAAGCACTCTGTTTCAGGCTTAGGTCCAGCCTTGGGTTTCTTCGGCGGATTGGCAACAGGCTTGCCGCTCTTCTTCGAATTGCCCTTCTTGACTTTGCCGTTTCTCTTGAAACTAGTGGTCTTGCTCACCATCAACACTTGATGCTCTTTACGGAGTTCAGACTCTGCGACTTTCAGCATCGCAAACAACTCTCCGGGAGACTTGTTCATCCCTTGCATGTTGTAGTTCAACACAAAGCCTTTATAGCTTGGCGGCAGTGATTGAAGGATTCTGTCAGTGATAGCTTCTTGCGGGAGTTCAATCCCCAGTTCAGCTAGACGGTTTGAGTACCCAGACATTTTGAGCACATGTTCACTGACAGACGAGTTTTCCTCCATCTTGCAAGCATAGAATTTATCGGAGGTCTCATACCTCTCGATCCGGGCGTTTTTCTGAAAGATAAACTTCAACTCCTGGAACATCTCAAATGCTCCATGACGCTCAAAGCGACGTTGAAGTCCCGGTTCTAAGCCATACAAGACTGCACATTGAACTATTGAGTAGTCCTCCTTACGCGCTAACCAAGCGTTCTTAACATCCTGATCAGCCGTAGCGGGTGGTTCATCTCCTAGCGCAGCATTAAGGACATAATCCTTCTTTCCAGCTTGTAAGATTAGCTTAAGATTACGAGCCCAGTCTACAAAGTTGCTTCCATCATCTTTCAACTTAGCTTTCTCTAGGAACGTATTAAAATTGAGGATGACACTTGCGTGAGCCATGATCTACAACACAAATATATTCAAAGTGGACTTAGACTATGTTCAAGATAATTAGAGTTCAACTTAATCAAATTACATGCTAAACTCCCACTCAAAAAGTACATCTCTCTAGTCATTTGAGTGGTTCATGATCCACCTACACTATCCCAAGTCCGATCATCACGTGAGTCGGGAGTAGTTTCAGTGGTAAGCATCCCTATGCTAATCATATCATCTATATGATTCATGATCGACCTTTCGGTCTCATGTGTTCCGAGGCCATGTCTGCACATGCTAGGCTCGTCAAGCTTAACCCGAGTGTTCCGCGTGCGCAACTGTTTTGCACCCGTTGTATGTGAACGTTGAGTCTATCACACCCGATCATCACGTGGTGTCTCGAAACGACGAACTGTAGCAACGGTGCACAGTCGGGGAGAACACAATTTCGTCTTGAAATTTTAGTGAGAGATCACCTTATAATGCTACCGTCGTTCTAAGCAAAATAAGGTGCATAAAAGGATTAACATCACATGCAATTCATAAGTGACATGATATGGCCATCATCACGTGCTTCTTGATCTCCATCACCAAAGCACCGGCACGATCTTCTTGTCACCGGCGCCACACCATGATCATCCATCAACGTGTTGCCATCGGGGTTGTCGTGCTACTTATGCTATTACTACTAAAGCTACATCCTAGCAAAATAGTAAACGCATCTGCAAGCACATATGTTAGTATAAAGACAACCCTATGGCTCCTGCCGGTTGCCGTACCATCGACGTGCAAGTCGATATTTCTATTACAACATGATCATCTCATACATCCAATATATCACATCACATCATTGGCCATATCACATCACAATCATACCCTGCAAAAACAAGTTAGACGTCCTCTAATTTTGTTGTTGCATGTTTTACGTGGTGACCAAGGGTATCTAGTAGGATCGCATCTTACTTACGCAAGCACCACAACGGAGATATATGAGTTGCTATTTAACCTCATCCAAGGACCTCCTCGGTCAAATCCGATTCAACTAAAGTTGGAGAAACCGTCACTTGCCAGTCATCTTTGAGCAAAGGGGGTTACTCGTAACGATGTAACCAGTCTCTCGTAAGCGTATGAGTAATGTCGGTCCAAGCCGCTTCAATCCAACAATACCGCGGAATCAAGAAAAGACTAAGGAGGGCAGCAAAACGCACATCACCGCCCACAAAACCTTTTGTGTTCTACTCGAGAAGACATCTACGCATGAACCTAGCTCATGATGCCACTGTTGGCGTACGTCACATGGGAAACAAAAAATTTCCTACGCGCACGAAGACCTATCATGGTGATGTCCATCTACGAGAGGGGATGAGTGATCTACGTACCCTTGTAGATCGCACAGCAGAAGCGTTAGAGAACGCGGTTGATGTAGTGGAACGTCCTCACGTCCCTCGATCCGCCCCGCGAACAATCCCGCGATCAGTCCCACGATCTAGTACCGAACGGACGGCACCTCCGCGTTCAGCACACGTACAGCTCGACGATGATCTCGGCCTTCTTGATCCAGCAAGAGAGACGGAGAGGTAGAAGAGTTCTCCGGCAGCGTGACGGCGCTCCGGAGGTTGGTGATGATCTTGTCTCAGCAGGGCTCCGCCCGAGCTCCGCAGAAACACGATCTAGAGGAAAAACTATGGAGGTATGTGGTCGGGCAGCCGTGAGAAAGTCGTCTCAAATCTGCCCTAAAAGCCCCATATATATAGGAGGAGGGAGGGGGACCTTGCCTTGGGGTCCAAGGGATCCCCAAGGGGTCGGCCGAGCCAGGGGGGAGGACTCACCCCCCCCCCAAACCGAGTCCTACTTGGTTTGGTGGGAGGGAGTCCTTCCCCCTTCCCACTTCTTCCCTTTTTTTTTTCTTTCCTTTGATTTTTTTCTCCCTTGGCGCATAGGGGATTGGTGGGCTGTCCCACCAGCCCACTAAGGGCTGGTGTGACCCCCCCAAATGCCTATGGGCTTCCCCGGAGTGGGTTGCCCCCCTCCGGTGAACCCCCGGAACCCATTCGTCATTCCCGGTAACTCCGAAAACCTTCCGGTAATCAAATGAGGTCATCCTATATATCAATCTTCGTTTCCGGACTATTCCGGAAACCCTCGTGACGTCCGTGATCTCATCCGGGACTCCGAACAATATTCGGTAACCAACCATATAACTCAAATACGCATAAAACAACGTCGAACCTTAAGTGTGCAGACCCTGCGGGTTCGAGAACTATGTAGACATGACCCGAGAGACTCCTCGGTCAATATCCAACAGCGGGACCTGGATGCCCATATTGGATCCTACATATTCTACGAAGATCTTATCGTTTGAACCTCAGTGCCAAGGATTCGTATAATCCCGTATGTCATTCCCTTTGTCCTTCGGTATGTTACTTGCCCGAGATTCGATCGTCAGTATCCGTATACCTATTTCAACCTCGTTTACCGGCAAGTCTCTTTACTCGTTCCGTAATACAAGATCCCGCAACTTACACTAAGTTACATTGCTTGCAAGGCTTGTGTGTGATGTTGTATTACCGAGTGGGCCCCGAGATACCTCTCCGTCACACGGAGTGACAAATCCCAGTCTTGATCCATACTAACTCAACTAACACCTTCGGAGATACCTGTAGAGTATCTTTATAGTCACCCAGTTACGTTGCGACGTTTGATACACACAAAGCATTCCTCCGGTGTGAGTGAGTTATATGATCTCATGGTCATAGGAATAAATACTTGACACGCAGAAAACAGTAGCAACAAAATGACATGATCAACATGCTACGTCTATTAGTTTGGGTCTAGTCCATCATGTGATTCTCCCAATGACGTGATCCAGTTATCAAGCAACAACACCTTGTTCATAATCAGAAGACACTGACTATCATCGATCAACTCGCTAGCCAACTAGAGGCATGCTAGGGACGGTGTTTTGTCTATGTATCCACACATGTAAATGAGTCTTCATTCAATACAATTATAGCATGGATAATAAACTATTATCTTGATACAGGAATTATAATAATAACTATACATTTTATTATTGCCTCTAGGGCATAATTCCAACAAATGTGACCGTTTATAAAGCTCGACTTGTGGCGAAGGGTTTTTCACAAGTTCAAGGAGTTGACTACGATGAGACTTTCTCACCCGTAGCGATGCTTAAGTCCGTCAGAATCATGTTAGCAATAGCTGCATTTTTCGATTATGAAATCTGACAGATGGATGTTAAGACGGCGTTCCTTAACGGTTTCCTTAAGGAAGAGTTGTATATGATATAACCCGAAGGTTTTGTCGATCCTAAGAATGCTAACAAGGTGTGCAAGCTCCAGCGATCCATTTATGGACTCGTGCAAGCATCTCGGAGTTGGAACAAACGCTTTGATGAGGTGATTAAAGCATTTGGGTTTATACAAGTGGTTGGAGAATCTTGTATTTACAAGAAAGTGAGTGGGAGTTCTGTGGCGTTTCTAATATTATATGTGGATGACATATTACTGATTGGAAACAACGTAGAGTTTTTAGAGAGCATAAAGGACTACTTGAATAAAAGTTTCTCTATGAAGGACCTAGGAGAAGCTGCTTACATTCTAGGCATTAAGATCTATAGGGATAGATCAAAACGCCTGATAGGACTTTCACAAAGCACATACCTTGATAAAGTTTTGAAGAGGTTCAAAATGGAACAGTCCAAGAAAGGGTTCTTGCCAGTTCTACAAGGTACGAGATTGAGTAAGACTCAGTGCCCAGCAACTGATGAAGATAGAGAGCATATGCGCTCCGTCCCCTATGCTTCAGCCATAGGTTCTATCATGTATGCGATGCTGTGCACTAGACCGGATGTTAGCCTGGCCATAAGTATGGCAGGTAGGTTCCACAGTAATCCAGGAGTGGATCACTGGACATCGGTCAAGAATATCCTGAAGTACCTGAAAAGGACTAAGGAGATGTTTCTCGTGTATGGAGGTGACGAAGAGCTCGCCGTAAAAGGTTACGTCGATGCAAGCTTTGACATAGATCCGGACGACTCTAAGTCGCAAACCGGATACGTATTTATTCTTAATGGGGGTGCAGTAAGCTGGTGCAGTTCCAAGCAAAGCGTCGTAGCAGATTCTACATGTGAAGCGGAGTACATGGCTGCCTCGGAAGCGGCTAAGGAGGGTGTCTGGATGAAGCAGTTCATGACGGATCTTGGAGTGGTGCCAAGCGCACTGAATCCAATAACCTTGTTCTGTGACAACACTGGTGCCATTGCCTTAGCAAAGGAACCACGGTTTCACAAGAAGACCAGACACATCAAACGACGCTTCAACCTCATCCGCGACTACGTCAAGGGAGACGACGTGAATATATGCAAAGTGCACACGGATCTGAATGTAGCGGACCCGCTGACTAAACCTCTTCCACGGCCAAAGCATGATCAACACCAGAACTGTATGGGTGTTAGATTTATTACAATGTAATTCACATGGTGATGTGAGGGCTAGATTATTGACTCTAGTGCAAGTGGGAGACTGTTGGAATTATGCCCTAGAGGCAATAATAAATATAGTTATTATTATAATTCCTGTATCAAGATAATCGTTTATTATCCATGCTATAATTGTATTGAATGAAGACTCATTTACATGTGTGGATACATAGACAAAACACCGTCCCTAGCAAGTCTCTAGTTGGCTAGCCAGTTGATCAAAGATAGTCTGTGTCCTCTGATTATGAACAAGGTCTTGTTGCTTGATAACTGGATCACGTCATTAGGAGAATCACGTGATGGACTAGACCCAAACTAATAGACGTAGCATGTTGATCGTGTCATTTTGTTGCTACTGTTTTCTGCGTGTCAAGTATTTATTCCTAAGACCATGAGATCATATAACTCACTGACACCGGAGGAATGCTTTGTGTGTATCAAACGTCGCAACGTAACTGGGTGACTATAAAGATGCTCTACAGGTATCTCCGAAGGTGTTAGTTGAGTTAGTATGGATCAAGACTGGGATTTGTCACTCCGTGTGACGGAGAGGTATCTCGGGGCCCACTCGGTAATACAACATCACACACAAGCCTTGCAAGCAATGTAACTTAGTGTAAGTTGCGGGATCTTGTATTACGGAACGAGTAAAGAGACTTGCCGGTAAACGAGATTGAAACAAGTATACGGATACTAACGATCGAATCTCGGGCAAGTAACATACCGAAGGACAAAGGGAATGACATACGGGATTATATGAATCCTTGGCACTGAGGTTCAAACGATAAGATCTTCGTAGAATATGTAGGATCCAATATGGGCATCCAGTTCCCGCTATTGGATATTGACCGAGGAGTCTCTCGGGTCATGTCTACATAGTTCTCGAACCCGCAGGGTCTGCACACTTAAGGTTCGACGTTGTTTTATGCGTATTTGAGTTATATGGTTGGTTACCGAATGTTGTTCGGAGTCCCGGATGAGATCACGGACGTCACGAGGGTTTCCGGAATAGTCCGGAAACGAAGATTGATATATAGGATGACCTCATTTGATTACCGGAAGGTTTTCGGAATTACCGGGAATGTACCGGGAATGACGAATGGGTTCCGGGAGTTCACCGGGGGGGGCAACCCACCCCGGGGAAGCCCATAGGCCTTGAGGGTGGCACACCAGCCCTTAGTGGGCTGGTGGGACAGCCCAAAAGGCTCTATGCGCCAAGGAGAAGAAAATCAAGAGAGAAAGAAAAAAAAAGGAGGAGGTGGGAAGGAAGGGGGACTCCCTCCCACCAAACCAAGTCCAACTCGGTTTGGGGGGGGAGAGTCCTCCCCCTTGGACTCGGTCGACCCC
Source organism: Hordeum vulgare subsp. vulgare (assembly GCF_904849725.1). Taxonomy (NCBI): domain Eukaryota; kingdom Viridiplantae; phylum Streptophyta; class Magnoliopsida; order Poales; family Poaceae; genus Hordeum; species Hordeum vulgare. Next base: position 582,838,210 of record NC_058520.1, on the reverse strand, counting down.
CTTGGGGCTCCTTGAGCCCCAAGGCAAGGTCCCCTCCCTCCCACCTATATATACGAAGGTTTTATGGCTGATTTGAGACGACTTTTCCACGGCAGCCCGACCACATACCTCCACGGTTTTTCCTCTAGATCGCGTTTCTGCGGAGCTCGGGCGGAGCCCTGCTGAGACAAGGTCATCACCAACCTCCGGAGCGCCGTCACGCTGCCGGAGAACTCTTCTACCTCTTCGTCTCTCTTGCTGGATCAAGAAGGCCGAGATCATCGTCGAGCTGTACGTGTGCTGAACGCGGAGGTGCCGTCCGTTCGGTACTAGATCGTGGGACTGATCGCCGGATTGTTCGCGGGGCGGATCGAGGGACGTGAGGACGTTCCACTACATCAACCGCGTTCTCTAACGCTTCTGCTGTACGGTCTACAAGGGTACGTAGATCACTCACCCCCTCTCGTAGATGGACATCACCATGATATATAGGTCTTCGTGCGCGTAGGAAAATTTTTGTTTCCCATGCGACGTTCCCCAACACTCATTTGATTACCGGAAGGTTTTCGGAGTTACCGGGAATGTACCGGGAATGACGAATGGGTTATGGGTGTTCACCGGGGTGGGCAACCCACCCCGGGGAAGCCCATAGGCCTTGGGGGTGACGCACCAGCCCTTGGTGGGCTGGTGGGACAGCCCAAGAAGGCCCTATGCACCAAAGGATAAGAAATCAAAGAAAAAGAAAAAAAGGGGGAAGTGGGAAAGGAGAGAAGGACTCCACCTTCCAATCCTAGTTGGATTCGGTTTCGAAGGGGAGGACTTCCCCCTTGGCTCGGCCGACCCCCTTGGGGCTCCTTGAGCCTCAAGGAAAGTCCCCTCCCCTCCCACCTATATATACAAAGATATTAGGGCTGATTTGAGACAACTTTTAAAAAGGCAGCCCGACCACATACCTCCACGGTTTTACCTCTAGATCGCGTTTCTGCGGAGCTCGGGCGGAGCCCTACCGAGATCAGATCACCACCAACCTCCGGAGCGCCGTCACGCTGCCGGAGAACTCATCTACCTCTCCGTCTCTCTTGCTGGATCAAGAAGGCCGAGATCATCGTCGAGCTGTACGTGTGCTGAACGCGGAGGTGCCGTCCGTTCGGCACTAGATCGTGGGACGGATCGCGGGGCGGTTCGTGGGACGGTTCGCGGGGCGGATCGAGAGACGTGAGGACGTTCCACTACATCAACCGCATTCACTAACGCTTCTGTTGTGCGATCTACAAGGGTACGCAGATTGGAAATCCCCTCTCGTAGATGGACATCACCATAATAGGTCTTCGTGCGCGTAGGAAAACTTTTGTTTCCCATGCGACGTTCTCCAACAGTTGAGTATCGTGAATGTATTGTAAACATAGGATAGACTAGCAAGTATTCTGGCTTGTCTTGTACTCCAAGTAGATCATGTCCTTCTATATATATGCCCACGAGGCTCAAGCAATACAACAACTATTCCACCAATCCCCCTCTCCCTTCTAAGAGTATACATGCTGAAATGTTGTGTATGTATATCCGAAAATGTTGAAAAGTTCATGATGAAATGTGGATTGGGTAAGTTGGCCAAGATGGCCATGTTGAAGGGAGAGAGGGGTTGGTGGAATAGTTGTTGTAGTTCTTGAGCCTCATGGGCATATATATAGGAGGACATGATATATTTGGAGTACAAAACAAGTCGTAATACTTCCTAGTCTACCCTATATTTTCAATACAATCACGATACTCAACATCTTCAATATTTAAGCACATATCATGATTTACTGTGCCATGTGATGAAAATAATGGTACTAATTTTCAAAAGTAAATATCAATAAGATGAACTAGATGGCACTAAATAATGTCCAATCACATTCATGGATGAGTAGCCTCCAAGTGAAATTTATAAAGAGACATTCACACCTCTTCTTTCGTTTTCTTTTTCTAAAATTAAGAGACAAACGAGAGGGACGCAAGTTTCTCTAATCTTCATTTATTGAAGATAATTTTGTAGCCCCAACTTTGAAATGGTCAAATGAAGGAGACTATATAATAACATCAAGAAAATCAGAGACAAAAGCATGAGTTTACAAAACAAGATCAACGAATTTAAATACGATCTTGTACATATCGAAACAGGCTTCCGCCCCGCTTTGTATTACAAAACAACCACTTTCGGTACATCGAGCGATAGGTGCTGGGGTGGAAACAACACAAGCACGTCCAAAAGAAACAACAAAGAAAGAGTAAAAAAACAAATGCCGACAATGGCGGATCAACGAAAACGGAGAAGCCTCGCGATCGCTGCGCCCATCGAAGAACACCCACCAAGCTCCTAGACTCCGAGACGCCGATACCAATCAACACCTCCAAGAAGGGACGCGACAATGACGACGTTGCTGCTAAGGGATTCCCCCGGTACGCGCCGAGGGGGGAAGGGTAGCCCCAACGCCCTCCAGCAAGGTCTGGTGGCACCCGCAGGCGCCACCGTGACGGTGTCGACTAGGCCGACTGGGATTTATCCAGATCCCAACCTCCCCCTGAGGCGCATCGGAGCCCGCCACCAAACTGACCACCACCCCGCGTCAACACGGACTTGAAGCTTCCACGCCGGCTCACCACAGCAACACAAGGAGGGGTCTGCATGACGACGAAGAGGAGACGGGGCTAGGGGCATCATCACCAACGGCACAAGGAAGGGCACGGCCTCCCCCGTCAAGGACGGGAACCAACCGGACACGATAACAGGAGCAAACCATGCCCGTGGCCACAGGCCCGGCCGGGGCTTCAGATGCCCGTAAAGCTCCCGCCTCGCGCTGCAGAAGGCACGTCGTCTGCGACGTCGCCCCCCGTCCAAGCCGCTCCTCCACACTTCCGCACAGGGAGCATCATGGCCGCGGTAACATGACCAGTCCGCCCCGCCGCCAAATGGAAGCACCACCACCACGCGCATCGTCGGACACCTCCACCAAGGCACTGGACCGTCATTGGCCTAGCTGCACCCCGCCGCACGCCCGCGATGGAAGAGACCAACCGCAACCGCCGAGAGCCCACACCCTGGCACCACAACACGCCCACGCCGCCACCAGGAGGAGAAGCAGTCACCTCCCTCCAATCCGCAAACCCACCACACAGTCGGCCGGAGGGGGGCCATAGCCGGGCAGCCCCACGACCACAGTTGCCCAGTGAACAAGCACTAGGCCGTTGGAATGGAGAAAGCCCGGCCATTGCAAGGATACCTCGCACCCCCGCACCGGGCCCGTGTCGTCGGCCCTCTGCCAACGGCGCCTCGGGAGGAAAGCGGCAGCCAATGCCCCGTCAGATCTGACCACTCCAGATCCGGACGGCGAGCCACCCGACACCGGCAACTCCGGTCGGGCAGCCACAACAGCACCAGCCACAGCCACCTCCACGCATTCAGACCAACGCAAGCCCCCACCATAACCTACCAATGGTCGGTCGCCATCGTGCAATCCGTCCTCGTGTACGCGCCCACAGAGAGTGGTGGAGCCTCGACAGCCATCGGACGCCAGCACCACAGCGCCACATCAAACGCTGCCGGTCCACCAACACCAGCCGCCGCTGCCATCCAAGGCCCTGCAGCACACGCTGATCTGCGCCGCTGCCTGCCACCAAGATCATGTATATGGTAGGGGGAGGATTTTGGGTCGAGCTTGTAAAACGGTTAGGCTGTTTCTTTTTCTTTGGCGAATGACACATGTGACTTCTTTTTTTTTGCAAGGACACATATGACCTACTTTCTTCGTTTTAAAATAAGTGTCGTAAATTTAGTATTAAGTTAGTATAAATTTAATACTAAAGCAGGGGATACTTATTTTAGGGCAGACAAGTATTTTTGTTAGAACAAAGGGGGGTGATTTGCGCCGGCGCGTCGGCCCAGATTTTCGGCCGGCTGCACGCGGGCCGCAGGATCCACCAACACCCGCGTCGTCCGCACCGTTTGATCCGCATTCAACAATTTTCTTTCTATACAGCAAAATTTCAATGCCATGGAGCAAATTTTTCAATGGTTGCAACAAAAAATAAAATTTGTAGCAAAAAAAATATTACGTGATCGTAGCAAAAAAACGAAGCTGATGATACGTGGTAGCAAAAGTCAAACGCCGGTTGAAACAAAAATTTACGTGACGTGTATGCAATTTTTTAATGAACGGTTGCAGCAAAACATGACGCCGGTTGTAGTAAAAATTAACACGGTTGTAGCAAAAAGTAAAAAACATCGATTGTAACAAAAAATCCAATGAACTAGAGTTGCAACCAAACTTATATGCAGCTTTTTTACTGAGACAAAATATAATAAGAAAACGCTTACAGCAAAAATAACGCAGGTTGCAACATTTTTAGATAAAAAATGTTGCATCCATTGACCGGAGGAGCGCGTGGCGGGGAAAAATGTTGCAAGGCCCGCGCGTGCCAGGGGACGACCAGCGCGCCGGTTCGGCCGATGCGCGGGTGGAAAACGATTCCCTTGAATAAAATAGCATTAGGTATGCGGGTACGTGGTTACAGATAATCTTCCCGTATCCGTACCGGGCTTACCGATGGTACAAATTATTTTTTCCATTTATTCTTCTCAAACACTTGCCCTAATTTAATCTTTTCCAAAGGGATTGAAGAGGCTTGAAAAGGACTGTGGAGGAATTCAACATACAGGGGATTTAATCCTCACAATCCCCTTTAATCCCCCTCAAACCCAATGCAATCGAACAAGGCATAATACGGTTTGCCGGTTGGCTAAAGAGTGTTTATACACAGACCAGCAGTCGATCGAATTTTCCGGAATTTTCGTTCCAAATCAACAAAATCTGCAAACCGAAATAGGAGTACATCTGAAAGTGACAAGCTGGCATGCAGAAATTTACATATCGCCATGACTGACTAGCCCGCAAGGTCAAACAACAGGCAAGCAACTACTCCTCTAGGACGGAAAACAAACATCACAAGTAGGGTGCAGTACTTGCTAACCGGGTTATTGGGCCGGTAATAACCGGACCGGAGCATGTATGTACAAGAGGCAGCCTCACTTCACTTGACTTGAACTCGGAGTTTGGTTGAGCTAAGCTCGATCAGCCCATGATCAGCGCGCGAGCAGAACGGGGACGGCGTGCGGCGGCGGCACGGGCGGCGAAGGGGCGGCGAAGGGGAGGGTGCGGAGGACGATGAAGCGCACGCGGCGGGGCAGGATGCGCAGCGGCGCCGCGCACAGCAGCCGCTCCAGCGCCCGCGCCACCGCCGCCGTGTACTCCTCCAGCAGCTCCGCCATGACCGCCACCAGGATCATGGTCGATCCGATATCAATCCTCTGCTCTGCTTGTTGCGCCTGTGTAGCGGTGAGTGCGGTGTGATGGCCCTGTTTGGGTTGGGTTGTGCTGAGCCTTGCTGCTGCTGCTGCTTGCTTGGAGCCTGGGCTGTTGGGTCGCAGTTTCCAGAAACGGGGGCTTCGCGGCGGATAGCTTTGTTCGGCCTAGTGTCGGTCTTATCCGATGCAACCGCTGTGGGACCCTGGCGGCTGATCTTTTGGGGAGCGAACAGCTGGGGCGCCGAGTCACTAGCAATGCTAAATGACTCTTTTGGCCAGCGCGCTAGGTAGGCACAAAAATCACTAATAAGAAACTGCGACCAACACCGACAGAAAAACGAGAGAAATTCATAAATTCTTCGATGTTATGGCTTATAGTACAATTGTTGCATCACGAGACTTGTCACAGTATTGCCTGCGTTATGCTTTCAGACAGTTTTTCCAATTTCAATGCATGCAATCAACGCTTTCTAGCATGTCGGGCCAATCTTGCTTCTCATTTGATGTCATCAACAGTTTTGTGTCTTCCTAGTTGGGTGTACAAAGATAGACCGGACCAAAGACGCGGATGATCACTTTGACGAACTTACACACTGACTCAATTGTAGCATCTTCATGAATGCAAAGATATTTTTCGGCATAGTCAACCGGAATGCCATATGCAATCATCCGCATAGTTGTCGACATTCTTTGATATGCGCTAAGACCCTTCAAGCCCGCGGCGTTTCTCCTTTGAGTAAAAAAATCGAGAATTGGCCTCGCAAGCTTGCACTAATTTTATGAAGAGGGGTCGGGCATTAAATTCCTTCTTAGAAAGAGGTACGGCGGATATGTGGAATTGTCCACGAAGTAGTCTTCGATCAACATCATGTTCCCGAGATGACGGTTCCGAGGGATGCAAAGATGGCCGATGGTCAATCCTCGTCGTCTCTTTCGGTTCCGGTCCTCGTGCTCCTTCACGGCGAGCAACATCACCACCATCTGCTATTGATGGTTCTTGAGCAGCGACCCTACATCTGAGTCGTCAGAGCAGGATGGATAATCATGCAAAAATTCCTTGCAAGGGCTCAAATCCATATACAAATCCCACCCGAGCTCGCATGGATGGAAATTCATCTTCAAATCGTTCACTAAGTCAAACTAGAAGATGGCATAAAAAGACTCACCAGCGGCGGTCAATCCTGGGTGACGGCGGCCCGATGGGGTGACGGCGACTTAGCAGAGGTCTATTCGGGGCACCGTGGTTCGACGAATCCGGGTGGACAGGGAAGCGACACGGTGGAGCGGGGTCTGGTGCAGCCCGGCGACGTGATTCTGTCGGCAGATATTGGACGAAATCGAAGCCGACATGCGTTCAACAACGATGCCGGCTGGCTACGGGATGGAGATGGGGAACAAGCGCGGGCTGAAATGTCCCTTCCGCCAACCACTTCCTCGAGATACAGGACAAGGGGGAGGGGTGTTTTCGCGGGTGGGCAATTTACCGCGCCCCTTAAAAAATTAAAAGGCCGGACACATTAATTAGATGAATGGATTGGGACCTCACAAAAGAAAAAACATGTAATTAGTTGGTAGTTGATAGCAATAAAATCAGTTGTTATATGTACGACCGGCCTCTCCACACATCGAAACACATGCTTGTGCTTCAGCACCATGAGTTCATCAGGCATTTGCAAGCACCTCAAACATGTTTACAAGCTCATCGTAGACAACTTCCTAACCATGATGACCATACCAATGGCCGCAGCCGCTGTGGTTGTGGCGGGAAGTCTCGAGCCAGATAAGATCGTGAGCCGGCTCCGAGCCCTTACGCTTACGCCGGCGCACCTCTTCTTGTTCGTCTTCCTCCCCGCGGTCATCGTCGTGTATCTACTATCGCGGCCACGGAAGGTGTACCTCGTCGACTACGCCTGCTTCCATGGCACTCACCACTACCGCGTCCCATTTGCCTCCTTCGTGGAGCACGCGCGCGAAACACCCACCTTCAACGATGCGAGCATCCGCTTCATGTCGCGGCTTCTCCAGAGCTCGGGCCTCGGGGAGGAGACGTGCGGGCCCTCGCCGGCCCGCTACATCCCACCGCACAGGCATTGCACACTGGACGCCGCCCGCGAGGAGGCCGAGCTCGTCGTCTTCTCCGCCATCGACCAACTCTTCTCCAAGACGAAGGTCTCTCTTGACACCATCCACGTACTCGTCGTCAACTGCAGCGCCTTCAGCCCCACGCCGTCATTCGTCGACATGGTCGTTAACAAGTACAAGCTGCGAGACGACATCCGCGGCGTGCACCTGTCCGGGATGGGGTGCGGCGCCGGGCTGATATCGGTGGAGCTTGCGAGGAGCCTCCTGCGGGTGGCGCCCCGAGGCGCACGAGCGTTGGTCGTGTCCACGGAGACCCTGTCGCCCCTCCTCTACCTCGGGAACGAGCGGCCCATGCTGCTGCCGTATTGCTTGTTCCGCATGGGCGGAGCGGCGGCGCTGATGTCCACGTCCGCCGCCGATGCCCGATTCCGGCTCACGACCGCCGTGCGTACGACCACCGCTGCCGATGACAAGTCATACCGGTCCATATATCAGGAGGAGGACGGCAAGGGGAACAAGGGCGCCGGCCTCTCCATGGACCTGATAGCCGTCGCCGGCCGCGCCCTGAAAGCCAACATCACCGCCATGGCACCCATCGTCCTCCCAATCTCCGAGCAGCTTCTGTTTGCGATGTCTTTCATGGCACAAAAAATTTCTAGCGGGCGTGTGAAGTCGTTGTACGTCCCCAACTTCCTGACGGCCTTCGAGCATTTCTGCATACACGCCGGCGGGTCTGCGGTTGTCGACGAGGTCCAGCGCAGCCTCGGCCTGTCGGACGAGCACGTCGAGCCGTCGCGGATGACGCTGCACCGCTTCGGGAACGTGTCCAGCAGCTCGGTTTGGTATGAGCTAGCATATGTCGAGGCCAAGGGCCGTATGCGTAAGGGTGATCGAGTATGGATGATCGGGTTTGGCTCTGGCTTCAAATGCAACAGCGCGGTGTGGGAGTGCATCGTCCCGGCCCCCAATAGCGATGGACCATGGGCTGGTTGCATCCACCGCTATCCAGTGCAGATTAAGTCCCCAAAAGCAAGGCCGCGGCAATGAGTAGTGGAGACACTGGTAAATTGGATATGTGTGTATGATTGAATTCATGTTTCAACAAACTCATCCAAAAATTTGAACTGATAGAGACAGACGGATAATATATTTTAACATGTGTGTGTGTTGTAAAAAACGGTGACTTGTCTGTGTTGTCATTTTTGTTTCATTTTGAGGTTTTACATATAAAGTTGAGTGAATGCCTTTCTCCAAAAGGTAGTGAATACACTTGAAACAGGCACTCAAAAGGCAAAACTATCGTTTGCTTATACTTCCTACGTCCGAAAATTCTTGTCTTAAATTTGTCTAAAAACGAATGTATCTAAATACTAAACCGTAGCTAGATACATTCATATTTAGATAAATGTAAGACAAGAATTTTGAGACAGATGGAGTAATAAAGTAAATTTACTATTTGAAGAAAAGGAGAAGTCTATATTTAATCTGTCAACTAATCAAGGTGTGCGGTTTCATTCTCCAACTTAAAAAACATGCATGTTCTTTTTGTGGGACAGAAAAACATGTTGTACCTTAAATGTTTTAAACCGAACAAGTTTGGTCCTCCGACTCGTTCAAAACATTTTACGGTACGCAGAGTGGTTGTTATGGTAAAAGAATTCTCATGGATCACTCCTTTATCGAGATTACGCGCCTAAATTTTCTAAAACATTCTTAATAAGTCATGCATGTAGCCCGTGATATAATAGCGAATGAACTTGAGCATTTCCATTCAAATAAAAATATGGTCATTTTTCTTTGTTTCTTAATTTTCAAGCCCGGAATATCAGTATTCTTTTAGGGAATTTTCGCATACAGCCCATTCATGAATTCCTTTCAATCAGATGATAAGGATGTGCGCCCGTTCCACACAGTATGGCCGACAAGTAATACGACGTACTATGATCGGAGGAAATTTTGAAGGAGCACAATGCATAGCATTAACATGCACTACATTCGCGAGCTCCTTTCAACTACTCCCTCCGTTCTTAAATAATTATAGTACCCAACTACAATTATTTAAGAATAGAAGGAGTAATTCTGTAATAGCTTAGCTCGGACAAAGTGGTGGAACCATCAAACATTCTATAAAAAAAAAAAAAAATTTACTTTTGAAAAAGGAGGTTAAACCTCCGGCCTCTGCATCAATCGATGCATGCAGCCATCTTTATTAATTATTTCACAAAGGTCTAACAAGAGTATACATCAATCCATCCAAAGCCACCACTCACACCTACAAACTCGATAATGTGGAATGCTCTCACTCCACATATTTAAGACCGGTATTGTTTTCAAACCATCCACATAACGTATCGGGAACAACAGCCGGTGCAGCACACCTAAAACGCACACCTCACGCACACGTTTTACCAGCCGCCATCATCATCGAACCACTGACCCATCTTCAGGAAAGAGATCCGCATCATCCTTGCCAGTCCAAGCATCCGTCGAGCCACCACGGCGCCCAACGACGCCACCACCCTGAGCTCATCCGTCCAGATGAGAAGACTCCGGGAGATCTGTCGTGCGTAGCACCTGCCAACCAGGCATGACTCAGCGTAGCACCTGTCGGCCAGGCATGACTTGACAGCTCCACCAAAATTCCATGCAAGACGAAGCCGCTCCACCTCCTACCTCAGTCTGTCAGCGCTGCTCCACAAACGATGCTCCCAAGAGAGAAACGGCACCACAGTACCGCCATCGTCCGATCTGGAAGACCAGATCCTAGGGTTTCCCCCGAAGCAGTGCCCACCACCAGTAACCGTTCAGGACCCATACAGTGCCCACCACCACTCAGCCCTTAGGGTTTTCACCCGAGAGGCAAGGAAGTGGAGCAGAGGAGCAGATGTATACCGACGTCTCTAAAAAGAATAACGGCGCCCTTGAGCGTCGTCGTCGGCGCGGTCGGCCTGGGCCAACCAAGGGGTTTCCCTCAATCCGAATCTCCTCCATCGGCTTCACCCGCAGGTAAGGCCCCGGCAACCACGCCGGCACCGCCAAGCATCCGCAGGAGAGAGGCCCACAGAATCAGGACCTAGGGCGCAGGTGGCGGTGCGGGCAGCGACCGACGAAGGGGAACAATACACCTCCACAACGACGCTTTCAAGAAAGATAGCGGCACCCGCGGGCGTCGCCGTCGCGGCTCCGATGAAGATCGGAGCAAGGATTTCTCCCGGAGCTGCGCTGGTTATCCACCGCCACCGACCGCTGAGCATGGCCGCCACGCACCATCACAACCCCCAGCCAGGGTCACGGCACCGCGCGCCCTGGACACTGCTCGTGCCCAGCCGACCAGCGCAGCCGCGCCCGGCCGCCGCTCCCTGCCACCATGGGCGCGTGCCCCCCAAGATCCGGCCATGGAGCCCCGGATCCGCCCTCCGGCGCCGCCAATTGGCAAGATCAGATCCCGCAACCGCCGACGCGGGGTGTCGCCGCCAGAGCCGGCCATCCCCGGGGCGCACGCGGCTTCGCCGGCGTCCCCTCCGGCAGCAGCGAAGCGGGAGGGTGGGGCGGAGAGGGGGGCCGGTGGCGGCGCAGGAGGTCGCCCCCGAGTCGCCAGAGGAGACGACGCGGGGGGTTCTGCACTACAGTTATCAAACATTCTACAATAGAAGATGCTTAGAAAAGCAAATTGGTTTTACTTAAACACCAATGTTTAATTATTTGTAGAGGGTATACACATAATTAGACACTCCTTCTACAGAGATAAGCACTGGTGTATGAGAAAAAATCATTTATTTTACTCCCTCAGTCCTAAAATAAGTGTCTTAAGCTTAGTATAACTTTATACTAGAGCTAGTATAAAGTTGAGACGGTTATTTTCGGACAGAGGGAGTACTAAACACCTTCCCTGAACACCTTGCATTGTACAATGCTTTAATATGTTTGGTTTTTGCCGTGTAGTGTACTGTATCTTTTAGAGGATAGTTGGAGCTCCGTGGCACAAGAGCAGTTATATCTTCTCAAAGGGCTCTTTCGTATTTTCGTTCTAATCATACTGGCATCATGATAATCTGAACGAGTGCTCGGTCCAATGCCATGCATGTGAAAAACATGGTATACCATTGAAAATCATATGCTCGGTAGTCGTGTGCAAACATTTTGTAGCACAGTTTCTCATAGTTGGGAAGATAACCGGCATGCAACTATTGAGAATTTATTCGGTGACGTTAATTACGTATTTCTTCGATTCCATGAAGCCGCACTTAGGTTTCTTTCTGAATGCAACAAAAAGCAACTCTAGCAGACCATGCATCCCGTCGGCCTGCAAAATCATTTTTGCGGGCTGGCATAGATGCAGACCCCCCAAACGGATCCGTAAAAAAGCATATTCCACGAGTGGAATATGCTTTTTTACGGGTCGGCTTCTGCGGGTTCTGTTCGGGCTCCACCGCGACGATCCGTAAACAGAAAAACTGCAAATCTCGCATCTGACATAGGGTTTGGCAAACAAGTTCAAATTTAAACGAAATAAACAGTTTGCGAGCAAATAAAAGCGAAGTTCATTACGTAAAAGAGGGCATGCAAAGGTTTGCGCCCATGTCCGGCATCATCTTGGGGGGTCGATCTTCACTCCGCGCCATGAAGTTCATATTGAAGTTCATCGGCGCCACCGAATCCACCTCCGTCGCTTGTTCCAACTTCCGCACCGAAATCATCCACATTGGCACCATATGGAGCAGAGAAAACATCACCGGAACTGGAACACGGACCGGTCAAGGCGACCATTCTCCTCTTCAAGATCTCTCTCCTTGCCATATCATGCCATGTTTTGGTGAGGTCGTCCATGTCATTGGGTTCATTGACATGATCTTGTTCTCTTCGGCGAGCAACAATGACATCGATTTGGTTTCAGAGGCGCGTGCTTTTCTCTCCTCAATGGCATCTTTGCGGAGCCCCTCTTTCTTGGGGTCTTCCATGAACTCGGTTGTTGCATTGTTCGAACCACCACTATAGCGAACGATAACAAGTCACGAGCTATCAAGACTAATGGCGAAAAATGAAAAGGAATCGCCAAGACCGAAGAGGCATACCTTCCGGCCATTTCGTCGAACACCTCAGTCGCGGGGGGAGCGGCATCGTTCAACGGCATCGTCGGAGCACCTCCTTGCTGGGGGGGGTGAAGTCAAAGGTTGAATAAGGTGGCTTCCTTGAAGCCGGAACCTTCCTCCACTTTACGCCCGCGGCCTTGCCGGCCTTCTGCGTTGCCGGCCGGGATCGCACTGCGGCGTTGGCGCCCGGAGCGCGGGCCGTCGCGGCGAGGGCAGCCGGATTCCCGCCCTGCAAGACCACGGTGCCCTGCCTCTTTCAGGAAGGCGTGGCGTGTGCTTGGGCGACGGCGGTGGGGGCAACATGGCCAACAACGAGATCCGCCCGAGGAGAAGGAGCATGCGCGACCTCGACGGTGACGGGGGATAGCATGGGGTCCTTCATGGCGGCGAGGAACGGACGGCGGGGAGGAGGAACTGGAGCTTGCGGAGGGGGGCAATGATGGCGGAGGGTGCGGGGAGCGGGAAAAGGGCTCGCGGAAATGTCCCTCCCGCCAAGTCTCGCGCCGGATAGGGGTTCAGCTCGGGTCGGCCTCCCAGCCCGTGAAGATCAAGGTTGGAGGAGAAGATTTGCCGCGCCCCGCAAAAAAAATTGCGGGCCGGCGCGGGATGCGGGGTCTGTTCGTGCGGATTTTCCGGCCCCGACCCGCAATTTGACGGTTATTTTGCAGACCGGGGCGGGATGCGGGGTCTGCTAGAGTTGCTCTAAGGAGGGGTCTATGTTGGCCAATGGCCAGGGGACTGAAACTTGTTATTTTCTTCTCGGACTAAAACCAATCTATACCTTTTTCTAACACAATATGGACACAAGCATTCATATACACGTGTATACACTCATCCCTATGAACGCACATACGTACATGTTATCCCTATAAACACCTCCAAGAGACTGAACCGGTATATCATCTTGAGATTTATGAAGTCACCGTAGGCGCTTCATCGTCGACGAAAACGTCTTCTCCCACTGAATGTGTATCGCCGGAAATCATGAAATAAATCCAGGAATAATGCAAGCATCAATACTTAAACCCTGATAGGATGGAATACCACTAGCCCTCTAACCAGTCAACCACAGGTTGGTTTGCAAAACCAATCTATACCTATTCATGAAATAAATAGGTATTTTTAGTCCATCGTGCTATTTTGTAGAAAACCCTCTGATGTTTCTAACATTAAACCCGCAATACATATCAAATATTTTTTTAAATACTCATATCTTCTAAACCGTAACCCCAAATTTAACATGGTATATATGAAAATTGATTAGAAAATTATATAAAATCTGATTATGACGTTATTTTGCCTTTTAACCATTTAAAAAATACTATCAAGGGTGCAATCGTAATCAATAATGCATTATCCGTCTTTCTTTCATACCGGTACTGATTCGGATTGGGGATCAACACCTCAGCAAAATCATGATTGCAGACGAAATTGAAGATAAATTTGATAGAAACACCCAATAAATAAGGACATGCATGACAACAAATAAAAGGACCCAATAAAGATGAGATGTCCACTATAAAATAAATAAAAGGGAAAATGTAGAGGAGATTTGATAAAGATGAGATGTTGCGCTATTTCTCCTATATGTAAGAAGAAAAAAGAGAGGGCATGCATGAAAAAAAAGTAAAAATGAGGCATGCATGACAAAAAAATTAAATAAAAGACATGATTGATAAGATATAAATAGTGATGAAAGAGGGACCAATACATATGACATGTATGACAAGAAATAGGGACTAAATAGGAGCGCAAGTACCTGCGTCCACAGACCATACAAAATTGTTCTTATTTAGACAAAAATATCTCTCATTATAATTAGAAAATCATGTATACTTTTAACTACTCTTCATGTATTTAAGAAATATGCATGTGAAAATAAGTGTTCAAGAGTTACAACAAAAATATTTGCATATGCATATTAAATATATGTGTAGTTTTCAAAACAGATGAAATCAGAGGTGTAGACCATATCAAATGTAGCATTCTATTGTGATAGTTGGGCTCGAGGACAAAAAATTACGACACTAATATCTTCTTTTAGACAGGTTGTAAACAACAAGCCAAGAGACTCTCTAGCAAAGGGGGGATAAATTATCAAAAAGAAGATGTTGACGAACCAAACTAGGTGAGCATAGAGGAGGCATGAGGAGTTCTAGACTGAAGCGATGATGAGCACGGGACGGCGGCTCGAGGATAAGCTTGTGGTCATGGATTGAAGCCAGGAGCTGGAATGATGTTGAACATGCCCTAAGTTAGTGATGCTTAAACTGGAAACCGTCCTTGATGCATACATGTCTCTGTAGTGTGCTAACGTGCCATCGTCTGTTGTTGTCGTTTTCTTTACCGGCCTGTAACAATACCTCATTTCGCAGATGACATGAATAAATGCATGATCCCTTAAATGTTTCTTTGTACGTATTAAATCTACATGCAAGCCATGTTGAAATAGAAGACCCGTGGAATCTTGAACTGCGATTTTAGGCTAAGACCATCTTTGTCTGGGCTATAGCTACAAATTCTCATATTATAGATCATTTTTATTAAGAGTGTGTAGTATTCTTTTCTTCCGTTGCAACGCATGTGTCCTTTTGCTAGTACAGACTAATGCCCCGCTTCAAATCGTTGTGTATTCATACATCCGTATATAATTTACAGGTGCAAATTACCGGCTACACGCGATTTTCAGCTAGCAAAGAAAACGATGGAGGGAGGCGTGTATATTTTACAAGGGTTTAGCGTTGAGAACCGAAAATCCAATCAGCGCCTAAAGCAAAGTGAAATGGTTACTAGCCAAGACACGCCGATCTTGATGCAGTCGACGGCGCCTTCTGCCCAGTGCAGCCATCCATGGAGGATTATGATCGCCTTCTGCCCAGTGCAGCCATCCATGGAGGATATGATCGTGAGCAGGTAGATGCAAGATTATCGTGAATTATGTAACCAAGATAAGGGATTTGAAAGTTGGTATACCCACATTTTCTTTAGATAGCTTACCACCTATGCCAAGTGGTACGATACCCACACATTTAGTACTTGAAAGCAACGTTCCAGAAGCAAGATGCAGATCAAAATATGGAAGCATTTATTGTTGGTTAGAATGAACCAGCACATGTAGATTGTTACTATCAGTGTCAAAAAAGTCTTAGATTTTAATACAGAGGGAATGGTATTTTATTTCAGAACAAGATTGCTATTTCTCGAATGTAGTTTTGACCTGCAAACATCCATCATCCGATACTGAATAACCCTTCCAGAAACTTTCCTTGTACGTAGCAGTTCACAGCAAGCCTAGCCGCAGAATAAAATTTCAGAGATCGCATCAGAAAAAAAGAAGGAACTACTTTAAATCACATGACGCTACAGCACTCTTATTACACTGCTTCGAAGCACAGTATACCTCATTCGCAGAATACAAGTCATGGATGAAACTACATACACATTACATTACGGTGACAGTTGACACCACCAACCTTGGGGGCATTATTTACTTACTATAGTCCTATTTCTGCATAGATCCATGCTACTTACGATATATATAGGACCATCGTTCGTTTCTTGATGTACGAGGGGGTTTTCTCGATGTAAGAGGGGGTGGTTTTCGGCTTAGACAAGCTGGACTACTGCAGCGATTCTCAGGGCTCCACCCTGGAGAAGATCAGCAAGCTCATCGAACAGTATAGCCGTGCGCCAGCCCCACCCTTTTGGAGCCTTGGGCAGAAGGGTGCCAGCCTGCTTCAGGCTTCCAAATATCATCACCTCTCTCTTCGATGGACAGATGAGCTAATGCCGAAAGACAGGTAGCAAATTATACCATGTACAGTATCAGTGGATAATTTTGGAGGAAAGAAAAACTGAGGTAGATACCTGATACCGAGCAGTGACCTTTTCCCGGGGGTCTATGTACATGTGGGCCTGAGAAAGAAGTGCATCAGTGACATTGTTATCTTGCGATAAATGAATCAACCCATTAAGTTACTCACCTTCCTCAAGGGGTCTAACAATTCAGCTTTGCGTCTGTGGAGAAAAAGCCCTGCATTGTCGATTTGTAAAATGCTAACATGTCTTTCGGCAAACAACAAAGATGACTGGCAAACATTACAGAATCAGATAAAAAATATGTTACCAAGGGTGCGCCGCCCATGAGGATCCTCATCATTGAATGCCTGGACACTTACCTGCAAACGACCATGTTTATTACCAAACTTGATTTAGGCTGTCAGAAGCATGGATAGGTAGAAGACCAGAAAGTAATAAACCTTCCATAGCGAGCCCGCATAAAATACTTCAGCTGAGTGTTTCACTTGACCATCTGCAAGCCTATGCACATCTTCAAACTCAACCCTGTGTTTACGTATAGACTTGTCAGAGCTTAATATAAACATGATATTAGTGTGTGCACCAAGTTCTAAGTTAATGAGATCTGTAGGGAATAAAGAAATTGACATCAGAAGTTTTGAGCATGTCTTGGTTGGCTTAGACCAATTAGAAATTAGAAGCTGTTTCTTCTGCCTGCCTTTGGTGAAGGCATTAATATCCAACAGGAATACTCAGATTGCTTGAAGCAGATGATAGTCGGGTTATTTTTTTCAGGAACTATGTCCAAAGAGGTGGTGTGTTTTGTAAGAGCAAAGGCAGGATAAATAGGGATCTTACCCAAAGCGGAAAGGAGGGAAATGACTAAGTGGTGTTCTCATGTCCAACGATATAGCTGTGTTATCTGCACTTTCCCAACTAAGTTCATGCTCTTTTGACTCTTGCATCTGGGGAGAAGAACCACCTGGTGTAGAAACAGTAGCAGCACCAGAATATCTAGTTTGCATGCCTGCCTCAAAAATACTTTCTGCCTGATGATGAGAGGCATTGCTTTCTTGGCTAAGATTAACCAATGCAGTCAGACCATCTCCTGGAATATCTCCATTGTGGTCAACTCTAGGTTCTGATTCATCATTGGCAAATGATTGCTGGCCATTCCTTGAACCAAGCCCATAGGGAACACGAGAGAAGACATAACGCGTTGGAGCCCAAGCAGCACCAGGCACATTTGAGTTTCCTCTCCCAATGCCAGCAAGTCCATCAACTGCTCCTCTTACGTTAACACGCACAGGACTAAACATACCATTCGCATCGCCTTGGGCATCTGCAAGGTAGATACTACCTGCAGTTCCTGAAGCACTTGTCCTATCATGCTCCTGCCTGTAGTGGCTGTGTGTACTCACATATGCTTGTTTACAAGCACAAGAATTACTTGTAAGGCAACAGTTTCTGCATGTATCAGCAACTATTGCTTGCACTCTGTGGCACAGGAGCATCTGCATTAACAGATCAGCAAACTTTCAGAGATGGTCTTAGAGAGAACAAAGTATTGAGAGAGAGAGAGAGAGAGAGGGGGGGGGGGGGGGGGGTAGAGTAAAACCTGGAGCCAAAGACCATCGTTTACAGCTTTGCAAGGAAATTCAAACTCTTCAAGTTGCTTTCGAACACTTAACAGTGCATCAAATGACATATTGCAATAGAGAAGAGAACCCCTTTCAAATATATTCATGAAAGTATTATATTCATCAGCAGACAAAGAAGAACTTCCCCTACTGCACCTAACCTGCCGTCGACCAACAACCCTACCACCCCAAGGAGGTGCAGTGGGTCTTCCCCACTCACATGGTACTAATCCATTACTTGAAGAAGTTCTTGAAAAGTAATTTTTTGTTTGCTCCCTAGAAAGCCACATATTTTCGTTAAATTGATAAGAGGGGCTTTCTGCAGATGGTCCTCCTGTAGAAATATCATTCTCCATCCTCTTGGAAGCTTCAGCATTCTGAATGATCAGAACAAACAATACAATCTTAGTGTACTTATCAAGTTTCTGGTAAAGTGATTTGTTTAATGAAAGAAGAGAAGTTCATAGCATGTTGAAAACAAGCCAACATGATCTTCTTACTGGTGGAATGGAGTACGGTGTGCTATCCTGCGGATTTACAACATTTGGAACATCAATAATGTTATTGGCAGCTTTACTCGCCATGTTATCATGCAACTTCAACTTCTGCAGTTCAGATTCCATTAGCTGCTCCTCACCAGTTTCATTCATCGGAGTCTTTCCCTTTCCCATGGAACAATCAACAGTTGATGCGCTTGTCATAAGGTCCAAATTTTCATTTCCACTAACTTCTACATCAGAAACAGTCACCTTTGCCAGTAGAGCAAATAATGCTAGTTCAAACCTTCAAGTTGCAAGAACGGTTGTCATAATTGGGCTTCAAATTATAATGCCACCAGTAGACAACACATACATACCGTTTCTCCTCATTAGGTACCCACAGTTCGTCCGATGTAAGGAGAGAATGTAAAGTTTGTGAAGAAAGTTTTGGAAGCACCTTTCAGCAAAATGCAAAACAGGTATCAAACCTCTGCCTAAAAGGGAATGTAGATTGAAATACACCCAAGTACAAATCATATGTGTCATAATTCAGCATTCATGTTGCAGTGACAGCAAAGTAAAAGCTAAATAAAGTCAAACAGTTCAACATCCAAAAGTTTTCTATGCATTTCTGGTACAGCAGAGTTGCATTTGTTCTGCAACCTGTATTCTTTCTTTAACGAAGGAAAATGGTAATGAAAGCCATAAAATGTAGGAGGTCAGATTGAACATTCACTTCCAAACTAGTGAGCTAGGCTCAATATCTGTTCAGTAGAACAATATTATAGTCTTAACATTAAAATAATTAACACCAAGAATACACAAGCAAAACATTGCTGAAATTGTAACCATGGATAATAAGTTCCAAATTGTGAAGTAGTTGAGCTTTATGGAGAATATCTAACACAGATCAAATAACACTATACTAAAATTAAAGGTACAATAAACAGCTCCCTCTGTTCAGAAATGCAGGTTGACCTAGGGTTCATGCAGTCAAATTTTAATACCTTTGACCACTAATTTGTGCGAAAATACATAAATTGACAATATGGAGGAAAAAACATTGGGTTTGTCTTGAGAAATAATAATTATTTTATAATACTTTATTCATAAAGAGCATACTGAAAGCCGGCAGTAACCAAGTTTCCTACTTGAGAACAATATTTGGCAAGTGTAGCTTTTTAGCCAGCAAGATCCCCATGAGTGCTCCTTAGTCCTTACCTCTCGTAGTTCCAGTGTGGCACTTTGACAAAGATAACCCCAGCACGCATTTCTGACACGCTCTCCATGACTACCATAGTCTTGGCTTTCGGCAAACAACTAAAAACAATAAGATAAAAATAAGGCCATAAATAAAGAAGGGAAAAGTAATGTCACTGACAAAGAACACCATGTGTATATATCAATATATGTCGCAAAGATAAGCTGATGGACTAACCTGATATTGTAAAAAGTTTGATGTCCAAAGCTCAGAAATAATAAAATCTGTACAGATTGTACACAAGCCCTGCAATAGTCCATTTGTAAGTACAAGACAATAGCAAACAGTTGCGGACAGTAAGAACTCACGCAAATAGAAGAAACCTGAAGATCCAGAAATGATGCAGCAGCTAGTACACGAAACGCGTTGTTATCATTGAGCTTGGGGGGTTGCCCATAAAGATATGCCAACGCAATTGCAATTGCCTCTGAATCAATATTAGAATCGTCTATATGCAAGACCACTGTAGGTGCTCCAGCTTCTCTCCAAGGACCATGCAACATATTCCTGGCAGTTTTTTTTCAAAGAGCCTGCTTGTCAGTTTCAGAAACTGGCACGGTATTAATCTGGACAAAATTGTCTGTTAGTCGTAAGAAAAGATAATAATCTAGCGAAATGAAGAGGTTTGGTTGCATAAGAAGGTTCCTTTCTATGTTGAAGGTTTATATAGGAGATATAGGCACTGAAAGGTACTTTGCATTGAGGAGTTCTATCAGACTCTGTTGATTACTTCCGCGGGTGCAAAATGCAAGGGGCCCACACATTCCCTGGTTTAAGTTTGACCAACCATTGGAATAATGAAATGTGATGTGACATAGAAGGGATATCACTCGAAAATGCTTTTGATTATGAATCCAAAGTAGTGTTTGTGTCACATGACCAATATTTGATTTTATTTGCATAATCGTTGGTCAAATGTCAACCTTAGGATGTGTGGGTGTCTTAATTTTGCGACAGAACACAAACTAGCCATCAGGCTTCCATTTCGCTTCGTATATGATAAAGGTTTATGAAAGAGGGCTGACTTGATTCATTTGGAAACGGAAAGGTGAGATCTAACTTCCTTTTTTTGGGAAAAAACAGAAGAAAAAAAAACTGCCCTGTCTGGCTCCAATCAGCAACT
Organism: Hordeum vulgare subsp. vulgare; assembly: GCF_904849725.1. Lineage (NCBI taxonomy): Eukaryota > Viridiplantae > Streptophyta > Magnoliopsida > Poales > Poaceae > Hordeum > Hordeum vulgare. The sequence goes on along the minus strand of NC_058520.1, from coordinate 582,817,417 downwards.
GAATTGGTCCGTACACATGCAATTCCGCTCAATTCATTCTATTAAACATTCTCGACACGGGTCATAGCACAAGAGATTTCCACTTCAAAGGGAATCGAATCGTCCCCGCCGCGCGGCCCAACAGAAATGAATTTCTACTCTACGAAACAATCCTATATACTCAATCTCGGCAGCAGCGCAAACTACGACGGGAACCGGGCCCGGGGTCCACGCATCCGCATTGGAGGAGGAGGCTGACCTGAAGTAGGTGCTGCGGGAGATGATGAGGCGGTGGAGGCGGTAGGTGGCGCCCATGGCCTCGACGACGACATCGGAGAAGGCGCCGGAGCCGAATCCCTCGGCCTGCACGTGGTCGCAGAGCGCCGCGAGGTTGCAGTCCACGGGGCGGAGCTCCGCCGCCGCGACCGCCAGCTCGTACGGCCGCGGCGCCCCCGCCGGCGCGGCCAGGGGCGCCGCCCCCTCCGCCGGCACGGGCGGCAGCGGGTGCGGCTGCTGCGGCGCCGCCGACATGGCCCCCGGGGGCCTAGGGTTTTAGTTGGAGGAGTGTCGGTGCGATGGGGGCGGGGAATGGGGGTGGGGGACAGAAGACGGGGTCGATCGGGAGGAGGAAGAAAGCGTGCTCGAGGGTAACTGTTTTTTTTTCCTTTATTACTGTCGATGTAGACTTTGTGTTTTCATTTCGAATATGCTATTTATGCAGCGGCAAAATAAAATGTTTTTAGTACTATATAATACTCTCTCTATAAACAAATATACGCTTTTATATTTGTTTACAGAGGAAGTACAAGCGTAGACGCTCCTACATATGTATATTAGGACTTGAAAGAATGATGGACAGGACTACACAGCGGCGCCTCGCCTATGTCTTCCGGTACAGCGACTCTACCACGTCTGCTAATTGCCACGAAAAGTAGCCACATGCATGAACATAAATTTTATGCATGCATTCATTGTAAGAAATACAAAAAGAACAACATGCAATGGCAGGCTGGCAGCGCAAGAAAAAAGCATACAACGCAACAATTCTCTTTGATGTTTGAAATTTAAAAAGTTTTATCTATAAAACCGTTAAGTCAATCGACGATCTGTTTTCACCATTGACTTTCTCGCGACGAGTTCTTCAAAACTAGATCCCATGTCGACATGTTCTGACAATTATTTTTTTCGGTTCATACTTGCCACATTTTTTGACCTCACTTGTCATATTATTAACCGCTTGCTTGTGTGAGAAAAATAACTTGATTGCCACTTTTTAATATTGTTTCGTATAAAGCCTTATAGCAGTTTCTATTATGCATGATATAAAAAAGCATGTAATAAGTTGTGTTTGTCAATTTAAAGATGCTAACTTGTCGTATTTACATACAACTTTGACAGAAAACTATTTTGTGTGCTTGTTAGTTTAACAATGCGGAGTTGACATATTACAAACGATGACCAAAAAAGATTTCTTATGGTCATGGTTTTAAATATGTTGTATGTAAATCCCCGCCGTAAGTCCACCCCGTGCCGGCGGCCGGCGAGAACCTGCAGATACCCTCGCACCCATTGCCTACCACCTCGCGCCTCGCGTCCCTCGCATCCCATCGCCTCCCACCTCGCACCTTCCGTTCCGCCTCCCCCTCGCCATAGCAGTGTTCCCCCGCGTCTTCCGATCTACATGCGATAACGATGGCTACTTCACCTTCCGTTGGTGCTTTTGGCAACTCCCAAGGGAACGATGACGACCTTGGTGATTTCTTCGAGAAACTTGACCTCCACGAAGATGAGTTCGATGATGTCGTCGTGGAGGAGGAAGCCCATGAACTTCTGGAGGAAATCCGCTGGATTGCCCTCGCTAGGGTTCATACCCCCAAGCTGTTCAGCCAAACCGCGTTCTACAAGGATATGCGAGCAGCTTGGAACTGCTCGCAGCAGGTCCGGTTCCGTCCCATCGGACCAAATCTCTTCGTGGTGCAGGTGTATTGTTTGGGCGACTGGGATCGCATCATGCAACAAGGGCCTTGGCTCTTCCGCAACATGGCTGTTATGATTGCATCATACGACGAATTTACACGGGCAGAGAACGTTCCAATGTTCAACATGCCCATATGGCTGCAAATTCACAAATTGCCGGATGGCTATTGCCGGCATGATCTGATTGTCAAACTACTGCGATCGGCTGGAGAGGTTCTGGAAACTCGGATCAATGGGAATTCACGAGGTGACTACGTGCGAGTAAGAATCAACCATGACATCAGGAAGCCATTAACTAAATTTGTGAGCATTGTCAAGGACAAGATGCGCCACATATTTGTTGTCCGATGCGAGAAACTTGCAAGATTCTGTAGTGCATGTGGAGTAATAGGTCACGAGCATAAGAAATGTGGTGATGGGGTTTTTGCAGAGAAGGATATAAAATTTGGTGCCTACCTGTATGCGGATCAACCTGGTCGTGCCCGTTCGGAGAGGGTATATACACATGAAAGCAAAATCTCTCCAACTACTGTTGTGGCAACACAAGCAGCTATGCCCCCTGGGACAGTTCATGTACAAAAAAACCCTAGCCCTCCTCCGATGGACCAATTCGCCGATATGGACCTGGATAAACTCTCTCGGAAGAGGTTGATGAATCCTAAGGCTGTTACCATGCAAGATGCTGTTGAGGATATTGCCGTAAGGGATGGGATCATGTTGTTGACTGATAAACCCTCGGACGCCCCTGATGAAAGTAGTGTTGCTGGGTGTAGTAAACGAGCAAAGGTGGGTACTGACTCAAACTTGGCGGGCTCCGAAGAGGAGTGCCGCCCGTCCCAATGAGTCACTTGTTCTGGAACTGTCGGGGGGGTGGGGAACCGCCGGACAGTTCGCGAAGTTAGGGCTCTTGTAAAAGCCCATTCCCCGCGCTTGGTCTTTCTTGCGGAGGCGCGACAGCCAAGTGCAAAGGTTGAAACTCTGAGATGGAAACTAGGACTAAAAGGTTTCTGCGGTGTCGATTCTGATGGCCGTGGCGGAGGTCTTGCGCTATTATGGGATGAATCACTAACAGTCACAGTACTTGAGTCATGCAGCAGGTTTATAGATGTGGTGGTGCTAAATCAAGGAGTGGGAACAACGTGGTGATCTACCTTTGTGTATGGTGAGCCCAGAGTTGAAAACCGTCAGCGTATGTGGGATCATCTGGTGAGACTGAAAAACACATCGGCCTTGCCATGGGTAATATGTGGTGACTTTAACGAGGCTATGTGGCAACACGAACACTTCTCCAACACTAGCAGAGCTGAGAACCAGATGATGGCATTTAGGGATGCTCTTCAACTCTGTGAAGTGGTGGACCTAGGCTTTATGGGCGCGCCCTACACTTTCGACAATGGCCAACTGGGACAGGTAATGTCCGTGTCCGTCTAGACCGGCCATGTGCCTGTGATGACTGACGGGAACTTTTCCCTTATGCTAGGGTGCAGCACCTTGTCTCCCCTAGATCAGATCATTGCCCTATAGTGATGATCCTAGATTCAACAGAGGATCGACGACGCAAGGGTACCCCAAAGTATGAGATTATGTGGGAGCGTGACCACAAACTCCCGGAGCTTATTTCACAAACACGGGCCAAGGTACGGTCTGGTGGAGATCTGGGCAATGTGTCCACCTCTCTAGGATCGGTCATGAGTGCCTTACGCCGATGGAGCAAAGCAAACTTTGGGCAGGTGAAAAAACAGATCGAGGCACTACGTAAAGAGCTTGAGAACTTGCAACTAGCTAATGCTGACCGTCTCTTACTACGTATGAAAATGCAAAAACTTGATGAACTCCTATATCGAGAAGAGATGATGTGGTTGCAACGGAGCAGAATATCATGGTTGAAAGAAGGGGATCGTAACACAAAATACTTTCACCGTCAAGCTGTCTGGAGGGCAAGGAGAAACAATATTCGTAGACTACAAAAGGAGGATGGTTCCTGGTGTCATTCTCCTACAGAGATGGAACGTATGGTTGCGTCTTACTTCAAGGAATTATACACTAAGGACCCCACCCTAAATCCGAACCCCGTTCTGGATACCCTTGGTCAGAAAGTATCACCTGAAACAAATGATCGGTTGTTAGCCCCGTTTACACATCAGGAAATTTCAGATGCTCTCTTCCAGATTGACCCCTTAAAAGCACCCGGTCCGGACGGTTTCCCGGCAAGGTTTTTCCAAAGGAATTGGGGATGTCTAAAAGAGGATATAGTGGCTGCAGTGCATCAGTTTTTTGAGACTGGACAAATGCCCTTGGGTGTCAATGATACTAGTATTGTTCTTATTCCAAAAGTCCAACACCCGGCCACCTTGAAAGAACTACGGCCTATATCCCTCTGCAACATAATCTACAAGGTGGTCTCTAAATGTCTGGTGAACAGGTTGAGGCCGTGCTCGAAGGATTTGATCTCTGAAAACCAAAGTGCTTTCATCCCAGGGAGATTGATTTCGGACAACTCCCTTATTGCATTCGAATGCATTCACCACATCCAAACTAATACTGGGAATTCGGAGTTCTGTGCCTACAAACTTGATCTATCCAAAGCATATGACAGAGTGGACTGGGATTATTTGGAAGGAGCTCTATTGAGATGGGGTTTTGCCCCACGCTGGGTCTCTCTTAATATGGTTTGTGTCCAATCAGTCAAGTTCTCTGTCAAGTTTAATGGGCGATTGCTGCAACAATTCACTCCCACACGCGGTATTCGTCAAGGTGACCCCCTATCTCCCTTCTTGTTCCTTTTTGTGGCGGATTCATTGTCTTCATTACTGCATAAGGCTGTACAACAAGATGGGCTGGAGGCGCTCCAAATCTGCCGAAGAGCACCGCCTGTGTCACATCTCCTTTTTGCGGATGATTCATTGCTTTTCTTCCGAGCAAATCTCGAGAATGCAACAATTGTCAAGGGTGTCTTGAACACTTATGCCTCAGCGACGGGTCAACTTATTAACCCTTCAAAGTGTTCCGTCCTTTTTCATGACAACTGTGCTCCTCAAGTGGTTGATGAGGTAAAGCTTGTCCTCCAAATCACACAGCAAGCATTTGAGCCAAAGTATCTCGGCCTCCCTGTGCCGAAAGGTCGCATGCATAAGGGACGTTTTGAATCTTTACAAGCTAGGGTAAGCAAAAGTCTAATTGAATGGAGTGAATGGTATTCCTCGTACTCGGGCAAGGAAGTGCTTATTAAAGCAGTGGCGCAAGGTATTCCAGTATATGTCATGAGCATCTTTAAACTCCCGGTGGCAGTGTGCGATGAACTATCAAGAATAATGGGACAATTTTGGTGGGGTGTTGAGAATGGAAAAAGGAAAATGGCATGGGTAGCTTGGGATCGACTCTCTCTTCCAAAATCCCGTGGTGGTCTGGGTTTTAGAGATATGCGGGCCTATAATCAAGCTCTCCTTGCAAAACAAGCATGGCGGCTCATCACCACTCCTGATTCCTTATGTGCTCGTCTTCTTAAAGCAAAATACTACCCCAATGGTAACCTAGTGGACACTGTCTTCCCTGCTAACTCTTCGGCAGTGTGGAAAGGTATAGAACACGGACTCGCCCTTGTCAAAAAAGGTATGTTATGGAGGGTAGGAAACGGTGAACATATTCGGGTTTGGAGAGACCCTTGGATTCCACGAGGGCCACCTTTCACGCCTATTCTTCCGAAAAGAACATGTCGGCTCACAAAGGTTAAGGACTTCCTCGATGTTCATGGGAATTGGAAGACTGAACTGCTGCAACAATTTTTCTGTCCAGTAGATGTGGCATCCATCACAAAGATCCGTACTTCGGTGTACCAATTGGATGATTTTATTGCTTGGCCATGGGACAAATCTAGAAATTTTACGGTAAAATCTGCTTACCACCTAGCTATGACCACATGTTGGAACCAGCTGAGTCCTGGTGCAACCTCCTCTGCTCCTACGGGTGACCGATCTATGTGGAAGCTAATTTGGAAAATCGCAGCTCCCCCAAAGCTGCGACACTTCGCGTGGCAGGTGATCTCTGGTTCCCTTCCTTCTTCGGCAGAGATGCACAGGCGCCATATGACTACCCAATCTACATGCCTCTTATGTGACCGCGATGTGGAATCATCATTTCATGCTCTCCTGGTTTGCCCGCATGCGGCTACCCTGTGGGACGCAATGCAGACAATGTGGCCTTTACCTCCTCGTACGGACATCAAATGCACTGGCAAGGAGTGGTTGTTCCACTTCCTACTGGAGGTCCCGGAGTCTATTCATAGCAGGATCATCATGGTCTTATGGAGGATATGGTACTTGAGGAATGAAGTTGTTCATGGCAAAACGGTACCCCCCCCCCCTTGATATATCCTGTTCTTTCCTGGCTAGCTACTATAACTCCTACAAGAACATATCATTAAGTGTGGAAGATACGGTGAAAGGGAAAACCCCAGTGATGGAACTTCTCCCTCCAACACCTGCTCCCGTAAGAATGGTGAAGAAGTGGCCGGCTCCAGATTCTAACATGGTGGCCTTATCTACTGATGGCTCCTTCAACCTCGAGGATGGAACAACTGGTTCAGGGATGATCCTTAGAAATTGTCAAGGGGATGTCATCTTTGCATCCTACCGGAAACTGTTCCAATGCAATGACGCGCTAGAGTCGGAGCTTTAAGCAATAAAAGAAGGGCTACAACTGGCTTTTATTCATGCCTCATCACTGGTGGTGCTGCAATCTGATTCGTCGATGGCTATAAACATGATAGCTACCGCTGGTTATGATAGATCTCTCTACGGTGTCCTAGTGGTAGAAATTAAGAATTTACTTTTGAATAGGGAGGTTACTTTATGTAAGATTAGTCGTGAACAGAACAGAGTTGCACATTGCTTAGCAAACTTTGGTCGTAGTGGTGATAGCACCGCATGTTGGTTGGGTAGACCACCTCCGTGTGTCACTATGCTGGTTGCTGAGGATTGTAAGTCGGTTGCAGTTTAATAAATCTCCCTATTTCCCCGCAAAAAAAAACACCACCTTTACAATCAAAAACATTAATTATATTCCAACATGCGTTAATATGGTAAATCCATTTAAATAACGTCACACAGGCTGTTGAGAAGAAAGGGTTAGGTTTTGCTTTAAAAATAGATAAAAAAAATTGTGGGTCAAGTTTCTTGATTCTCACTCGTTTTTATTGATTGTTACCATCAATTCAATGGCCTCCGGGCACTATTAGTAGACATCGATTTGGAACAGAACTCGGTGAAGTGGTCTACAATTAGAATGAAAACTTAGGATTTCCTGCTATAACAGTTGTTTGATTGAAAAAAGGTGAACACCGGAAATAAGAGGCGCAAATAGATAACGATCAGTGCCCCGTTATTTATCATTCTCACAACTTGCCATGAGTCCAACTCCACGTGAATAGGCAACTATGTTCTTAGAATTGCAAGTGGCAATCCCTCCATGCATGCAGATAGTTCAGCTTCTAGGGCACTTGTGCAAGCACTATTAGGAAAGGGCTATAGATAATATAGACACTAATGGCGCACCAGACAAATGGTGCGCCACTACTATATAGCAGCGGCGCACCATGTGCAGGTGTGCCATTAGTGTGATGGACACTAATGGCGCACCACACACACGGTGCGCCACTACTAACAAACATTTTTGTCCAAAAGTACTAATGGCGCACCGGGGCAGAGTGCGCCATTACTAGTTTAACTAGTAATGGCGCACCACTCACTCAGTGCGCCACTACTATATTTTTTTTTTGCAAAACTACTAATAGCGCACCATCAGCTGGTGCGTCATTAGTAACCAGGGTTACTAATGGCGCATTTGTAGGTGATGCGCCATTAGTAATCTGGGACCAGCTAGATATTTTGGACAGCCACCTATCACACTCACTTTCCCCACTTTCATTCTCTCCACCTCCTCCTCCAAGCTTGTCTCGGGTGCCTCCTCCTCCTCACCTCATTTGCATCATAGATTCACCCAGATTAAGTGGTTAAATTACCTTTTTTTGATAGGTAAGTAAGGGGAAAGCTTTTATGTTGTAGATCTACTTTTTTCTCCCTCTAACAACGTGCACCTGCACTTTTTATGGCCTAGCTAGATCTACGTATGTTTGTGGTGTTGCATATGTTTGTGGTGTTGTATATATGTTTGTGTTTGCAGGTACCGGTATTTGAAATGCGATAGTTGCCAATATTTTGCCGGAATGTTGATTCATTTCCGTTTCGGCGAGAATTTGGCACTATACATTCTTTTTTGTCCTATTTTTAGGCAAAGTCATGCCAAAAAAATTTTGTTCTAAAATATCGTTTTGCTCTACCCCGCAGGCGACCATGGTCCGCACGATGACCGAAGGCATCGTGAATAGGTTTTTGAGCTCCGCGAAGGCCGAGATGCTTCAAAAGAACGAGATGGAGATAAGATGTCCGTGTCGAAGATGCAAGCTGAAGAGCCTTATGGACCCGGATTCCGTAAAGGTGCGGGACCACCTGCTCTTGCGTGGTTTCATGGATGGCTATCGGTGGCAAGGTGATGAAGATGGTTATGAAGTCGTCCATGGGGGCAGGGCAAGAAATGAGGAAGGGCATGAGCAAGACAACCGCGGCGAGGGCGGGCGAGAAGACAAAGAATCTCCAGGACACAGTCATCATGTAGAAGATGGCGAACATGATGATAAGGAAGATGCCGGAGCAGACGAAGGGCATGATCATGAAGATGAAGATGCCGGAGCAGACGACGATGGACCATCGATGGCCTGGGTGCAGGAACCTCATATTCAAGAGCTGCTTCTCAAGCAGACGGATAACGCAAGAGCTGCCGCCCGAGAGAAAGCCAAGCTGGATCAACTGGAGATAGACGCGGTTACTCCATTGTATGAAGGATGCAGGCCCGAGGATACCCGCCTGAAAGTAACGCTCATGGCTCTGGAGATGAAGGTAAAACACAAAATGACCGACGCATGCTTCGACGAGAACATGTCATTCTGGCACGAACGTCTTCCCAAGGGGAACAAGTGCCCGACCAGTTTCGAGGAGGCGAAGAAAATTGTGTGTCCTCTGGATTTACCGCACGTGAAATACCACGTGTGCATGAACAATTGCATCATTTATCGGGACGAGCACGCGGAGTCTACCATATGTCCGGTGTGCGGCGTCAGTCGATACAAGAAGAGGAAGAAAGCTCCTCGAAAAGTGGTGTGGTACTTTCCGACCAATCCTCGTCTGCAGCAGTATTTCGCGGACCCTAAGGTAGCAAAGCTCCTGCGTTGGCAGGCGGATAGGGAGAAGAAAAGCGAGAAGATGACAGAAATGATCCAGAGATAAATAAAAAAGACAAGATGTTGAGTCACCCTAAGGATGCGAGCCAGTGGCAAGCGTTGAACTTCGAATACCCAGAATTTGGGGACGATCCAAGGAACACCGTGCTGGGCGCGAGCACCGACGGAGTCAATCTGTTTGGCAGCCAGAGAAGGACACATAGCACCTAGCTTGTGTTTGTGTGGATGTACAACCTTCCCCCCTGGTTGTGCATGAAGAGGAAGTACATTCACATGAGTATGCTAATTGAAGGGCCGAAACAACCAGGGAACGACATCAATCTGTATCTGGGGCTACTGAAAGAGGAGCTAGACACGCTGTGGAAAACGCCAGCCAATACGTGGGACGCCGCAGAGAAAGAATATTTCCCTATGAGAGCCGCACTGCTCACGACGGTGCACGACTATCTCAGTTACGGATATGTCGCGGGGCAGGTGGTCCACGGATTTTCTGGATGCGTCAGGTGCATGGATGACACAACGTATCGTCAGCTAGATAGAGATCCCGGGTCTTCGAAAACCGTGTTCATGGGACATCGAAGGTGGCTTCGCGACGATGACTCATGAAGAAAACGCAAGGATCTGTTCGATGGTGAAACCGAACCCCGAAAACGCCCCCGTATGAGGAGCGGCGAGGAAATAGACGAGTTGTTGAAAAATTGGAAAGAGTGCCCACCGCCAGGAAAGGCGCCAGAGCCGGGAAAGAAGCGAAAGGCGCCAGAGCCACTGCTGAAGGTATGGAAAACGAGGTCTGTTTTCTGGGACTTGCCGTACTGGAAGATCCTCCGTGTGCCTCACAGCCTTGATGTCATGCATATCACGAAGAACGTGTGCGAGAGTCTGCTTGGTACCCTGCTCAAAATGCCAGAGAGGACCAAAGATGGGCCGAAAGCAAGGGCAGACTTGAAATCAATGGGCATCAGGGAGGAGCTTCACGCTAATGATGATGATGATGATGAGGCGAAGCAGGACACGGAAAGTCGTCGCAAAGGCAAAAAGGCCAAGAAGACCGGAAATGACTTCCCTCCCGCGTGCTTCACTCTAAGTCAGGAGGAGATCGATCAGTTTTTCACCTGCCTTGTAGGAGTAAAACTTCCTTACGGTTACGCGGGGAAGATAAGCAGATACCTAGACTCAGCGAAGCACAAGTTCAGCGGGATGAAGTCTCACGACTGTCACGTGATGATGACGCAGATACTTCCAGTTGCAATCTGTGGGATCATGGACGCGCACGTCCGTGAAACGCTATTTGGCCTATGCAACTTTTTCAACGTCATCTCTCGGAAGTCGGTTGGCGTGAGGCAACTCAGAAGGCTACAGGAAGAGATCGTGGTGATACTATGCGAGCTTGACATGTACTTCCCGCCCGCATTCTTCGACGTTATGCTGCATCTGCTGGTCCATATCGTGGAGGATATCATCCAACTCGGGCCGACGTTCCTGCACAGCATGATGCCGTTCGAAAGGATGAATGGTGTCATCAAAGGATACGTTCGCAACATGTCACGTCCAGAGGGAAGCATAGCCAGGGGCTTTCTGACCGAAGAGTGCATCTCCTACTGCACGAATTATCTAGGCATCGAGAACCCCGTTGGTCTGCCCATCAACAGGCACCTCGGCAGGCTCGCTGGATGGGGTCACCGTGAGGGTCGCCGCGAAATGCTTGTCGACTTCGAAGGTCGACTCGCCGACTTTGAAAGAGCAAACCTAGTCGCGCTACAACACGTAGACGTGGTCGATCCTTGGGTGGTAGAGCACAAAACCTTTATTGAGAAGACGTACAATGACAAGGCCAACAGAGGAGGAATGAAGATATAATCAAAGAGCACAACTCATGTTTCACGCGTTGGTTCAAGCAGAAGCTTCTGTCGTACCCTTTACATGAGGATTCTTCCGCGGAAGAACAACTCATATTCGCCTTGTCACAAGGCGCCGAGCACAACCTGATGACGTATGAGGCATACGATATCAACGGCTACACATTCTACACCGAGGGAAAGGACATGAAGAGCGATGGTTATCAGAACTCCGGGGTAACGATGGAATCCTACACCGGTAACGACAAGGACAAATACTACGGAAGGATCGAGGAGATCTGGGAGATGAGCTACGCTGGAGAGAAGGTCCCGATGTTCCGTGTCAGATGGGCCAAGAGCGTCATAAAAGAAGACCGGTATTTCACCACCATGGTTATATACCCGAAGCCAAATCCAAGACCGCGGGCGCAAACGTCACCGCGAAAAATGAGCCATGGGTACTGGCTTCCCAAGTGGACCAATGCTTCTTCATTACCGACCCGCCAAAACCGAGTCATGTTGTCATGAGGAGAGGCAAAAGGAAGATCATCGGAATGGATGGAGTCGCCAATGAGCAAGACTTCGACAAGTACGGCGACCCGAAGATGGAACATGACGACGACGGTGAAATAGCAGCATACACCACAAGAAGAAGCAGGACCACCCTACCTAAAGGAAGTCCGTTCAAGAGAAGAACTCCATTTACGAAAAATAAGGGTAAGAAGATTGTGAACAGATAGCTAGCTAAGATCGATTGTATTTAAATTGTAGCCTTCATTTCTCAGTTGTATTTTGACATATTGAAATGACATTTCTTCTGTTCTAGTGTCCTCGTGAATATTTATTTATGTTTATTATGGTATTGAATTTATAACTCACAAAAAGTATTGAATTTGTTAATATTTTTTGAACTCATGAATATTTTTAAATTTCATGGGCACTTTTTGAATTCATGATTATTTTTTTAAATTTGATGATATTTTTTCATATTCAATATGAAAAAATAATGAATATTCATGAGGACATTCGATCTCGATCCCCCTCCATCTCGATCGCTCGCCAGATCCCCCTCGCCGCCGAGCACCCCCGCACCCTCCCCCGCTCCACCGCAGCCGCCGACCCCCCGCACCCTCCCCGCTCCATCGCCGCCGAGCACCCACCGCACCCTCCCCCGCTCCACCGCCGCCGACGACCCCCCGCACCCTCCCCGACCCGCTCCACCGCCGCCGACGACCCCCCGCACCCTCCCCAGCTCCACTGCCGCCGCCGAACCCCTACACCCTCCCCCGCTCCACCGCCGCCGCCGACCCCCCGCACCCTCCCCCGCTCCACCGTCGCCGACGACCCCCCGCACCCTCCCCTGTCTCCTCGCTCGGTTCCCCCGAACAGAATCGGCCGAGCGCCATTGCTATCAAAAAAAAATATTACTAATGGCGCACCTCTTTAGGGTGCGCCATTGCTATCTAATTTTTTTTTACTAATGACGCACCTCTCTAGGATGCGCCATTGCTATAAAAAAAATCACCCCCCCACCCCCCCCCACCCCCCCCCCACCCCACACACACACACACACTAAAATCCCCGGTCCCCTTTCTATCTTCCCCAATCCATCTCTCACCCGCCCACTGCCCCCGACGTACCCGTATTGCGCCGCCGCCGCCCCCGCGCCTCCGCAGCAATGGCAGGTTCGTCCTCCCCCTCCCGCTCCAACCCTAGATAGATCCCCCAACAAACTCTCGATTCCTCGATTAATTTGTCCGATTCCATGCCAAGTACACCCCGTAGCGGAGGATTCGCTCCGATTCGGGTATGCTTGTTCGGTTCCGCTTGAGATTTCGGCCGCGAACTTTGAGGCGAGCGGTTGTTTAGGGATGTTTCCCCAGTTGAAGGAGAGATTTGAGGTGCGGGGACGTGCTTGTGTACGAACTTGGAGCTTGCGATGCGATGAATTCTTGCGGGGTTGCTCGAGCTATCTTGACGTGGACTAAGGAAGGTGGAACTGGGGTCAGTTTTGTTGATTTGCTAGGAATTGGCGTTGTTCGACCTGTTCCCGGAGATGGCTGCTTGATGTGCCAGTACCTGCTAATTTGTAGCTCTGAGCTTGATTCTATATTGATTGGCATGATCCAAGAGGGTTTTGTTAGCTCGAGGGACCAGAGTTTTGCATACCCTGGGGCTCTTTATGTTCCATGATTGGTTGACGTCTCTTATAGGCTTATACTAGTTTGTCAAAGTACACGGGCCATTTGAGGTGTAACAAAGTAACCAGTCCTTCCTGGGAGGCAGCCTAAAATCGGGCATTTGATGGTGGCATATAGGCCTAGCTGTCTGTGGCCTCACATACTGGATTAGTAGTATCCATACATATTTCCATGATCCAGAATCGTCCGTGCTTTGTTTACCGGTTTCTCCGTTGGGGGTTTCTCATACGTTAGTTATATGCGGTCAGATGTTTAGGTACATACTTGTTGTTGATTTCGTATTGTCAGTTTCTAGAGCACGAATTGGTATGGTAGTGTAGGTTTTGAGTAGTACCGTGAGGCAAGTTTAGACGAATGTTTGTTGCGTCTGCGGTTGCTCTGTTTATTTTGTTGTCATCTTTGTTGGTAGTTGATTTCTCAACATGCTATCTTCATTATGAGATTTCCTTTCATCTTGTGTATACCAATGTTGCATGTACGATACTTCTGATCCATGTCCTTAACATATGATATTCAGTATCGTTAGTTCAGATATGAGTTTGTCATTATGCCTTGACTTAGCACTTGTTCAAAAGCAAATGGCCGTGTGCCCTTAACTGTATCAAAATATTAGAGTAGACCTCTGCTGTTGTTTCGGGCACCTGAATAGCAGTTGCCTGAAAGGTTTTGGCTAATCGTCTTCACTACCCCTTGTGACTTGTGAGCATGCTGGTGGTTTTGTGTTTGATGTACTTCTGTAATTTTCATGGAGCTATGAAAATTAATACAAATATCTTAGCCTCTTAGGACTGCCTGACTTTGTTGATGTTGGTCACACATGTGTTGTCTAGCTGTTTATAGAGCACCTGATTTTATCATTAGATTTAGTGGTCTCTTTTCTACAGTTCTTCCAGCAACTCGTTGTATATGAACTGATAGTGTGATACTCTATTCTCCTTTCTGTAATGATGATGGTGTAATTTTAAATTCAGCTAGTTTCTTGTATCTTGCCTTACATGAGGAATCATCAATATCTGATCTTTATCTTGTTTAATCCAGGTAGCAGCCTCTGTATCACTGCAATCTGACAAAGTGGAGGGCCTAGAAGGTGAAGCTTCTTTTATGTCTGAACAAGCATCGGTTTTTAATTAACAGTAATCCATGATCAGCAACAGTTTCTTTCACTAATTTTCAGTTAACAGCAATCCATGATTTTTTTTCACAATGATCAGCAGCAGTTTTTGTATTAAAATGAATGTACTCCATGAATTTTAAGTTAACAACTGAATTTACTCCTTTATTGGCATTGTCATGATTCAGTTAACACTAAATCAACTTCATTAATTTTCAGGTAAAGTACTCTGACGGAGTACCTTCTTCAGAGTGCAGAGGAGCAAAATTGTTCTAATCAGCAGCAGCACAGCACAGTCACTTGGATCAGCGGAAGAGGAGCATCAGCAGCACGGGCAGAGGAGCAGCAGCAGCTAGTTCTTCAGGTACAATGGAAAACAAGCAAGCTTATATCTGAAAAATGAGTTAGCTAGGCTCAGAATTTTGAGTTGGCCCCTTTACATAAGTTTTAGATAAAGTTTCAAGGTTTCTTTAGAGTATTTATTTGTGTCGTTTGGTGTACGGTTTGAGAGCAGCTATCAGTTTAGTTTGCTGTCCCGAAATATATGTTTCTGGGTACAGTATTTTGATATGGGAGATTAGGCCCTGTTAGAGGTGGTATTAAAATAAAGTTACAACATGAAAATTTTAGAGGTTGTTCTGTAGATACTTAAAACACATATCACTTGTCAGGTTTCGTTCGGTATATTAAATCCTATGAAATTATCAAAGTGGGTTGTACTATGTTGGACAGAATTTTATGTTTGGACTTGGGTGAATGTAACCAGACTTATACTCTCAGATTTTGTCATAGTTGATGGTGTGAGGACTTATAATGTGATAAAGTATATACGTTGTTGCAACACCTATATAATGTGATAAAGTATATACATTGTCATCTAAGTTGAGCTGATTTTGATTTCCGTATGTTATGGGGGGACAACAGATATTGCTATATGTTCATTCTTGAGGGCACAGACTTGCTAAACTATTGATGATTTTTTGTTGGGTGACCTATTAGATCTGGAATGGAAGCTCACATAAGTTGAGCTGATTTTTGTCCATATGAAAGCAGATGACCATATGGTATGTGGCCTTTTCATCCATATGAAAGTAGAGGCACATTGTGGTGCTAGTTTGCTGGGTTTTGTCTCCGACCATCGTGTCGTGATGATTTTGCAGGTACCCCGAGAGGCCCTTGAGTTTGCCGGAATGTCGATTAACTTCCGTTCCGGCAAATTCGTGTACTCCATATGTCCTATTTTCAGCAAAGGTCATGCTGAAATTTTCCGTGAATTTTAGCATGACTTTGCTAAAAATAGGACATATGGGGTACTTGCGACTAATGCATGGGCCGGGGTAGCTTAGTACTTAATTAAGTAGGATCAACTGCCCTTTTATTCTTGCTGCATTAAACCATAGGTGGCAATAGAGCCAAGTGATTAGGCCCAACTTAGAATTCTCCTTCCCTTTTCTTGATAGGGTATACTATTAGAAGATACCCATATATATCAGTCAACCTAGGGTGGCTCGGCATCGATAAACCCTAAATGATGAAAACTTAACTTAGCATTTAGGGTGCCTCAGCGTCGACAAACCCTAAATTATAAAACCTTGGCTTTTAGGGTGCCTCGGTGTCGATAAAAACCTAAATGATGAAAGCTTAGGCTTTTAGGGTGCCTCTGCGTCGACAAACCGTAAATGATAAAAGCTTAGCTTTTAGGATGCCTCGGTGTCGACAAACCCTAAATGATGAGACCATGATCTTGTTCCTTGACAATAACCAACTTTTTGAGCAAACTTTTTTCCTATTTAGAGCGAAACATGTCCCACAACGATGAGGCCGGCGGTTCGGGCAAGGCATTCTGGGAGCTATCCCAGGAGATGGAGGAAGAACCTCACCGCTATGAGGACGCCGCGGAAGACACCGATCCCGACTACACAACCCCTAGTGGCGTCGGGGATGACACCACTAATGGTGCCGCCGAGGATGCCACCACTGATGATGGCAGCGCACGCACAGATGGCAGCCAATCGAAGAGGCAACGGAAGGACTGGCGCCCGAACGTGCTCGGCACCGTCAAGGAGGAATTTACTAAAGTGAACTCCGACGGGTATCCAACGGTGCCCAAAGAAATAGTCAAGGGGTACGCGGTTCAGCTCGGGTGTATTCTCCGGAGGACCGTCTCGATCAACACCGAGAACCTAAGGCATAAGGACCGAGGGAATTTGCGCAACCTCCTCTTCACGAAGCTGCACGAACGATACAAGTTCCCTGGTGACGTCGCAAACACACGCCTCTTAAGGAATAAAGTGAACAATGCCGCCCTCACGAAGATGAGCACGGCCCTGTCTACTTGGAGAAGCGCGGTGAAGAGAATGATTGACAAAGGTGATAGTTATGAGAAGATCAAGGCGAAAAATCCTTCGATCAGCGAAGATGATTACAAGGAGTTCAAGATCAAGTGCGAGAGCAACGCAACCGTGGAATCAAGTCAGTGGGGGAAAGAAATGCGGGAGTTGAACTTAGGGGTCCACCAACTCGGTCCCGGCGGTTACAGAGTGGCGGAACCTATATGGGACAAGGAGGACGCGGAGCGTGCCGAGCAAGGCCTACCACCCCGCTTCAAGAAATACGGTGACAAGCAGACCAGGAACTATGTCAGGGCCCGGTACAAGGTGGACCCGGTAACAAAGGAGCTTACCACGGATGCGAAGACCAGGGCGCTTGAGCTTGTTCTGGTAAGGAATACACCCCCGTGTAATTAGCTCCATATGGTTGCATTCTAATTAATGAAGCCAAATTTCTAAATGGTTCACATTCCTTCCGCAGGACACTGAAAGCAGTAGCGCGGGGTCGTCTCAGAGCTCCCCTTGGGACACCACTTTAAATAGGGCGTTGAACGTAATGAAAAACAAGGATAAGTCCAGTAAGCCGTCCTCAGCTGGTCGTGTGGCCGGCAAAGGCTTGTCCATGAAATGGTCGTCATACTATAACACTGGTGGGCGAAAGGAGAGAAAGACCAACTTGGAAAGCCAGTCGCGCGAGGTTCAAGAACTCAGGACACAATTGGCGCGGATTCCGGAGATGGTCCAAGAGCAAGTGCAACACCAACTGGGAGGGGTGATCACCGCCATTGTGCCTACCTTGATTGAGGGGCTGCAGGCGTGGATTGCGGGCGGCCAACAGGGGCCGCCCCTGGTTCCCAGCTTCACGGCTAGCAACTCGCACAACCCGCAGGCGGTGCCATTGGTGTCTCCGGCGCCGGCACGGGCATTGGAGCTTATTAATGCACCCGGGTGTGCGAAGAATACGCCGACCGGCACCTCGGCAGCAAGCGGCCCCTCCGTCACTTGCACGCCCGCCGTTGGCGGTGCCTCGACATTAGTCGAGCTCGACGCCATCACGGTAACTAAGCCTCTCTCGGCCGATGACTTCATCTCCTTGCCTTTGACTGGGCATCCCCTGACACCCTACATGTTTTCGCAGGGCGCCGGCGCCGACGTTCCGTGCACTCTCCTGCACTTCGTGGGCGGCGAGTTGATCGATGTCGCCAAGGGCAGAATCGTTCAACCGGGCAACCCCGTGTTCCACGGTAATCCGATGCCACCCACCGTGTATAGGGTTCAACTGGTTTGGGTGCTGCCAGGCTGCGACGACTTGTCACCTCCGTTCCGACCCGCTGGGGCCGACGAAGATGATGTGATGACCCTCAGCGCCTGCTTAAGCTGGCCCCAGCTTTGGCCGAAGAGCCAGATTCGTTTGGGGGCGGGGGACACCACCCCACAGACAACACCGCTAGTCGTGCCGGCGCCAAGCCATGGCAAGACCGCCGCGACGCTACCGGACATGCCGGACATGCATATGGCACAGGATCCGGACGACGACGACGACGACGACGGTACATTTACCAAGGTCGATAAGTACTTTGCCGAACATGGGTACGGTGAGGAATTCTTGGGGCCCCCTTCTCTAGAACCTAACCCTGCAAAAGACGACCGCGATCTAGCTGGTACGGCGGAGAAACCCAATTGCAACAGGCATCGTCTGGCGTTCAGTTCTCAGGAGACGCCTCCAGCTGCCGCCTTCACCGAGCCTCAGATAGCCGAGGTGCGAAATATTATCAGCCCCAACACACTCAAGAAGGTGGTCTGTGAGCAGAACTCGATCCCATTACAGCAGCAGAAGAAGGGACGGAAAAGAAAGACTAACAAGGGTGCGAGCCAGCCGGCACCGAGTACGATCCGTGCTCAGGACGGGCCACCGTCACCTAAGGATATCTCGAGGAGGGCGCATGTGGCGGGTAGGCCGATGCTACCGACTAATCTGCTCAATGCTGCAACCGGTGCTATGCGGAGTCTGCATGACATTGTTCTTTCTTTGGAGAAGCGGCGTCTCTCCGAGAATGATGTGGCATACCCGGTTTTCGTGGCCAAGGTGCCAGAGGGCAAGGGCTTTGTCGATAGCGCCATCGGGGGTATGATCGTCCTGCGGTTTGCTGACATCTTCGCTATGTTTAACCTTCATCCGCTGCACTACACCTTCATTCGGCTATTTTCGCTGAGTATGGAGATGCGGATCATTAGAGACAAGACCCCGGACATCGTGATAGTCGACCCCTTCTATATGCGTGCCAAGATCTTGGGCAGCGCTGGGGACCGGCAAGTCGCGAGTTCATACCTCGAAGGCGTCATTCTGGCAAACCCAGATAAAGATAACTTCCTCGTGCCTTACTTTCCCGAGTAAGTTATCCCCTCACCGCCCCGTAACATATGATTTCTTAGATTTCGATCGTTCTTTTTTTTCTAACATTCCGTGTTTTGTGCAGTGACACACATTGCACACTCATCCTCTTAAGCCCGAAATATTCCATGGCCACGTATTTCGACTCGGACCGTCAGTCGAAAAAAGACTACACAAATATCAAGAAAGTTCTTGATGAAGCTGTTCCCGGCTACGCCAGATCTGGAGGCACCTTCAGCAGGACAATTCGTAGGTACGGCCAACATGTGTTCACTCACAATACGACGTTCCCCTGCGTCAAGCAGCCGCCTGGCGGTCAGAAGGATGCCTACTACGCCCTCCATCACATGCGGGCGATCATACGGGGCCATAATCACCTTCGGCTACCAAATAATCTCAAAGATTGGGCCGCACGCTTGTCGGCAATCCAGGACGCGGACATCAGACAAGAATTCTTTCGCATCCAGTCGGAGTTTGCGGAAATCATTCATCAAGATGTCCTTCGTACCTCGGGGCAGTTCTACTCAGATTTCAACCGTCCAATAGTGAGATAGAAACAACGCTACAAATGCAGGCTGACAACGACCGCGATTTCATGACCATCACGAAAGACGGCGGCTTCATCCACGCTCCGTGAATTGCTACTAATTCATGTTGTAATATTAAACTTTAATGAACTTGTATGTCTCTTTGGTTTGGACAGTCGTTCAACTTTTATGTAATCGATGCTATTTATTAGTAGGACCATGAATCGTGCTGTTATAGTTGTAATATTAAACTTTAATGAACTTGTATGTCTCTGTGAATTGCTACTAACGTTTTGTTTGGCTAGTGTATAGAGATGCCTGTCGTATGTCGTGTACAAGGGTAAGGTTCCCGGAGTCTACGACAACTGGGAGCACTACTAGGAAAAGGGCTATAGATAATATAGACACTAATGACGCACCAGACAAGTGGTGCGTCACCACTATATAGCAGTGGCGCACATGGTGCAGGTGCGCCATTAGTGTGATGGACACTAATGGCGCACCACACACACGGCGCCACTACTAACAAACTTTTTTATTTTTTCAAAAGTACTAATGGCGCACCGGGACAGAGTGCGCCATTACTAGTTTAACTAGTAATGGCGCACCACTCACCCAGTGCGCCACTACTATAATTTTTTTTTTACAAAACTACTAATGACGCACCACCAGCTGGTGTGCCATTAGTAACCATTTGTAGGTGGTGCGCCATTAGTAACCATTTGTAGGTGGTGCGCCATTAGTAACCTGGGACTAGATATTTTGGAAACCCGAGGCAAGCCGAGTCAGCAATTCGAGCCCGCCCCATGGCCATGGCCGCTGCTGTCGCGCGCCGCCTCCTCCGCCTGCTCTCCTTGCGCCCGAACCCTAAACCCGCCTCCCTCTCCTCCCGCTCCTCCGCCGGCGAGCGTGAGGGCGACCCCCTCTCGTGGCGCCTCCTCCGCCTCCGGTCTCCGGGCGCGGCGGCCGCCGCCATCGACAAATGGGCCCAGGAGCGCGGCCGCGTCTCGTGGCCGGACCTCCAGCGTGCCGTCTCCCAGCTCCGCCGCGCGCGCCGCTACGGCCACGCCCTCGAGGTGAGCGGCTTCAACCACCAGTCCCTTCTCTGAACTCAGGCTCCTCATTGACTGGAAGTCCAGCTACTTGCGTTGTATGGCGACACTAACTCATATGCCATTTGAACTGCAAAATCTGATAACATGGAGATGAACCCGATTAGGCCATTCCTTGGTCATCGCTTTGCATCTTAGGAAAACTTCATCTTTGCTCCCCTGTTATTATTGACTGACAGCAAGTATTGAGAGGTTAATTGAGAAGGAAGAACTGATTAATCCCAACTCTGTAAATAATTCAGACCCTTTAAAATCTCTGCTTGCAGAGGAAGAAGTGGCCAATTCAAACCCTTCACAATGTTTGATCAAAACTCTCGAGCTGGGAATCTGTCACTTCCGCGGATTGGCAATTCGTGATTGTTTTAATCCCATATAGGCCATAGTTGAAAATCACAATTGACACAGCCTAAAAAAAAACTTCTATTGTCCTGCAGATTTTATCATGGATGGACTCACTCAAAGAAATTAAACTATTACCATTGGATCATGCAGCTAGATTGGACTTGATTGCGAAAGTGCCTCGGGTTTAATCGCTCTGCTTCTACAGTTGAAGGCTCCTGCTTGATTGAGATTTATAGCTCTTAATAATGTTTGTTGAATCACATTGCTCCTAAGATTTATTTTATTCTCCTCTCTGTGCAGCTGCCCTTGGTTCGATTCCTCCCAAGAGCGGATCTGCGCCAAAGGGCAACTTTTCTTGCTCACGCAGATAACGGCCACTGGCTGCTCCACAACAACGACAGTTGAAATCAAGAAATGTGCGTGATGTTGACACTTGTGCTGTTTCAGGGAAATTAAGCTGGATCAGCCACGCTTATCCAAGAAGCAACTTAAGCGAGCTGAACTTTGGAACGCCCCAGCATGTGCGCGCAAGGGTTTGGAACACTACAACGACATGAATCAGGTTTTGATCTAACTGAAGTTTATAAACAGGTGCATATATAGTGCCACTTTGTGAGCAGGTGGTCATTCATCATTTATATATATATATATATATCCATCTTGTGAGCACCCTTTTCCTAGTAGTGATATATTGTAACATGATTGTGTTCTAAGATTTCTCTGTATACCGTGTTATAGTAACATGTTGTATCTCCCCTTATGAGATATATATTAGTTTAACTTAATCCTTGCAAGTTTTATTTATATGTTTAATACTGTTGGAAAGAAATTAAGAATACAGGAAGAGCTGCATTAGTGAACAGTCTTTGCCAATTTATCTTTTCTGGTGCAGTTTTCCAACTTCTGGTTATTCCAGGAACTTCAATTAGCTAAATATATGTTGCAATTATTAGTAGTGTTCTCTTACTCAGATACGTGGATGTTCTGGCTTGCATCAATCAGCTTTTGTTCATATCACCATGATTCAGTTTACTGAACTAGAACTCTCTTCTTTTTGTCTTGCTGCGATTGCAGGTTCTTGGCTCTCTAGGTGGGCCTTCTTCACTATACAATAGTACTATCCTAAGATCCTCCGATTTTCCTGACATTTTCTTGCTCCAAATCCCATCAGCATTATTCTTGCATTATGCAATTGCTCCTAGAGACATCCTGCAGCAAGTCGATGTAATGGAGTCTCCAATTTTTTTTATCCTGGTACACCAACCACCGCAATGGCGTTCCCTACCCAACCTGTTACTCTCACGTGCCTTACACTGGTAGCTGTCTTGTTGATCGCCATGGCAGCTGATAAAGACTCCACGGCCTCTGGCCACATAGATTGCGGAGAATCAAGCCAAAACATTGATGATAGTGGCCGTACTTGGGATGGGGATGCTGACTCCAAGTTCGCGCCATCAGTAAAAGGAGTTGCAGCCACTGCTCATTTCAATGTTTTTAATGTTTCACAAACAGCACAGGATATCAGTTTTGCCTACCTTGTGCGTGAATTCTCAGTGAACGTTTCTTCAGGCAGCTTGGACCTCATCTTTGCCCCATCAGCACATCGGAATGGTTCTTATGCATTGGTGAGTGGCATTGAGATTGTGCCCATCAGCACATCGGAATGGTTCTTATGCATTTGTGAGTGGCATTGATTAAATAAGGATTCGGCAAGCTACAAGGAGAGATACAGCATGTTACTATGTTACCTTTTAAATCTTCCCCCCCACAGAACTGTTAGTTGTAGTTACATTTGCGAAAATCTGAAGCATGTGGCCTTTTGGAATATGCATCTTTTTTTTCCTATTTTTTATTTGTTGGAGGACGACATGTATGTACTCATATTTTTGGTTCATCTTTTTTTTTTATGTATTAATCATTTGCACGGCACGTGATGCCTAATAATAAGAAAAGAGACGTGTATTGATCATGAGTTTAGTATACTTATTTTCAGCTATTTAGAGGCTTTATTATTGGTTCTGTGGAACAAGCTGCATGGCAAAAATATGTAGCTATACTTAAGAAACTTCGAGTCACCTTACAAATATGTAGCTCATTTGATATTTT
This sequence comes from Hordeum vulgare subsp. vulgare, assembly GCF_904849725.1. Lineage (NCBI taxonomy): Eukaryota > Viridiplantae > Streptophyta > Magnoliopsida > Poales > Poaceae > Hordeum > Hordeum vulgare. The sequence continues at coordinate 582,794,214 of NC_058520.1, read as the reverse complement.
TCATACTGTGGTTTGTAGCTGATGTCCATTCTATCCTGGTGACTGGAGACCGTGGTGGTGGGTTTGGCCATCGGCAGTAGCGCCAGAGTGGGTGGCGGTGACATATGAGTTGATAGACGCGGGTTCCTCTATAGTTACAAGTCACACGATCTGTAATGCCTGGATGAATCAGTTAAAGCCAGTATTCCTTGGCCATCATGTGGTGCTGCCCAGGACCCCACTTGTCGCCTGCACTATGATGTAATACCCAGAAGTGCATCCGCGCCGGCGTCAAGCCCAATGACTTCAACGCCATGGGAAATGCACCTTCCTGATGGGAACTAGCCCTTTAGGTTTTATGGGAGGTTCAGAGACGGATGCGTCGAGTATTCATGGGAGGTCCTCGTCTAGGTATAATTTTTCCCTTCAGTCACCTTCTCATTCGCTTGCGTGTTAGTTTACGTGCAAAAAGCTTACGTGTACTACTGTATGGTACAAATATGATGTAGGTTGATCTACTCTGATCTTTTCCAAATGGATGGGTTGCTGTTATATCTTTCTTTTACCATCAAATCGTTATTACTTGATTATTCTAATATACTATCCAAAGGATCCACTTATTCCTTCAGGAAAAGCACCTCGAAAGTTGATAAAAAACACTCTGAAAGTTGATCCCAAGAATCACACTGGAATATTCTTCCATTAAGTTGATCTCGTTAATACGGATGTTAATTGTCTTGAGATTTCTTGCACGTCGGTGGCAGTGGGTCTGGAGATGCGGATGCCCCTGCATAGTGCGGCGCCAATGGCACTCGTAGGATCCTTCATCACCCAAGGTAAACCTGCGCTTGACCTACTTTCTTATTCTCCTCATGTTTTGTTGGTTGTTATCTACCATTAGATTGGATGTTTGTTCTCTGGTTGTACATAGTAAATTTTTGTGAGCTATTTTGGACTAATGAGGTTTGTAGGGTCAATAAGTATGGCACAAACTGTGTTGAAGAAAACATTATGGTGAAGAAATAGTACTATTAGACCATTTTGTAGTTTACTTCCCCAAAATATTGCATACATACAGACTGAAGCCTTTCAATGGTACAAATAAACCAAGGGAACCATGGCCCATGGGTGATGCTGTGGGAAAATAGATATACATAAATTTGGATTATTTGGTGCCATCATACTTATATGATTACTACGATGAGCACACACTCCTTAACTTCATGATAATAAATGTTAGTTTCTTATTAGTAGAAGACAAATGTGTGTCAACATGTGAAAATAACCACATAGAAACGATATTGTTAACTATGATATCATGACAATCTTTGTTTAAGATGCTCAATGCATTCATTGTTGATAAAACTACAAGCAGTGGAACATAGTTCTATATAATAGCATGTGAGATGATTATAACTGAAAGGATCGATATGGTTGGCTAGAGGGGGTGAATAGACAACGACCACTTTTTAATTAATCTTAACAAGTTAAGGTAAACACTATACGGGTTCACAAATAATATGACAAAGAGGTGAACCCTATAGAAGCTAACAACGAGAGCTATTAAGACAAGATATAGTCACAAGTATAAGCAAATACAAAGTAAAGGGTAGAGATAACCACAAGTGGAACCGATGGAGACGAGGATGTGTTACCGAAGTTCCTTCCCTTTGACAGGAAGTACGTCTCCGTTGGAGCGGTGTGGAGGCACAATGCTCCCCAAAAAGCCACTAAGGCCACCGTATTCTCCTCACGCCCTCGCACGATGCAAGGTACCGTGATTCCACTATAGGTGCCCTTGAAGGCGGCGATCGAACCTTTACAAACAAGGTTGGGGCAACTCCACACAAAGCTTGGAGGCTCCCAACTAAACCACGAAGCTTCACCACAATGGAATATGGCTTCGAGGTGACCTCAACCGTCTAGGATGCTCAAGCACCCAAGAGTAACAAGATCCGCAAGGGATTGGTGGGGGAATCAACTTTTCTCTTGGTGGAAGTGTGGATCTAGGCCTTCTCAACCAATCCCTAAAGAATCAACAAGTTTGATTGGCTAGGGAGAGAGATCGGGCACTTTTGAGCTTGTGGAGCAACAATGGAGCTTAGAGAGGTAAGAGATATGGTTCCTCAGCTAGAAGAACCCTTTATATAGTGGGGGAAAAATTCAGACCGTTTTCCCACTCTCTGCCCGAGAACCAGCGGTACTACCGCTGTGCAGGAGCGGTACTACCGCTGGGCCTCCAGCGGTACTACCGCTGACACCAGCGGTACTACCGCTGGCCCCTTGGTAGTGCACAAGCACTACTACCGCCAGGAAAGTCTTTGCAAAAGGGTCCGTCCACGAACTACCGCTAGGTAGGTGGAACAAAACACCTGGAGCGGTACTACCGCTGACCAGGGGCGGTACTACCGCTGGCTGCAGCGGTACTACCGCTGGCACCAGCGGTACTACCGCTGGGGACCATTTTGCAGAGATAATCGAGACGAATAGGCGAGGGCCGCTCCAAAAGATAAGGAAAGGGAGAATGTGAAGTGTGCGTGTGTAAAGATAGATTCCACCCAAACCTTTCCACTACGGATCCCCTCTTAATAGTACGGTTTTCTATGACTCAAATAAAGAGAATCGTAGAGAGCGCCGTGCTTCCGTTCCAGAAGAGAGGAGACGTGTCGTCTTGTGCCGTTGACGAGTGTTACCTGAAACCTTGACACACACGATTAGTCCTGTACGGTACTGTCATCAATCACCAAAATTACTTAGGCATAAACTATGCCCCAACAATCTCCCCCTTTTTGGTGGATTGATGACAATATCGGATTTGCACAGAGAATAATATGAGAACAAAAAGATAGAGATATATGACAATACGGGACATATGACTCACAACATATGATGGAAATAAAAATCTCACATAAGATCATGTCTCACAAAAGATAGCAAACGAGAATCAAACCAAGTTCGAAGCAAACCATACGAGATAAAGCAAAGCAATGCAAAGTTCGAAATGAAAGCAAATCCTAGACTCTCTCCCCCTTTGGCACAAGACACCAAAAAGGGGGCACACCAAATGCCACAGGTAACTACTCCTCGTCTTCAGGATCACCAGACTCGTCTGTCCCCTCCTGGTCGGTCTGCTCCTCCTCTTCTGCCTCATCGCCAGACCACTGGTACCCCTGAGCCTGCATCCAAGTGGCCTCAGGAGTGATGTCGTCCTCTGAGCCGCTGGAGATGTCCACATCCAAGGTCCTGAGAACACGCTTATGCCTCTGGCGGCTCTGCTTCTGAGCCACGTGTGTCTGGTACTGACCCTTGGCCTGCATACAGAAAAGTGTCTTCATCTTGTCCTGCAGTTTGATAGCCCAAGATGGCATGGCAGACGAGCGTGACTGAGAGGCGGTTCCTCTGTCAGCAGCGGTCTCTGTATCAGTATCCATGTGCTGAGAGGATGTAGATGGGTTGGCCCACTTGTCCTTGACGCGAAGCCTGATTGGGTCATGCACAATGTAATCAGACTGTGCGTAGAGCAGCTCATCCGGAAAAGCCTGTTGCCACTTATGGCTGATGTATGCGAACAGGTAAGGCCCGTAGATAGGAACCTTACGATTGATGATGCAGTTCCAAAGCTCTGTGAACATCACATCTGAAATATCCAGCTGAGCAGACTCCTGAGACATAGCGTCCTCACAAAGTAACAACATCTCAGCCAAGTAGCCATGGACCTCATCGAAGTTACCACTCCGAGGGAAGAGGGTGTTGCGAAAGATCCGATGCATGATGTCCAGGTGCTTGGGAAGCACCCCCTTCCTCAGATACAGTGACTGCAGTCTGTCCTTTGCGGGGGCCCTATCGGTGGAGGCTGCAGCATGGGGACGCAGCCCAAGAGGAGTGTCAGCACCTTGAAAGTCAATGTGAAGGAACTGCATGAACTCAGTTCAGGAACCGGTCATCTTCTGTGACCCAGTCATCCATATCATGGAACGCTGTGCATCAGGAGAGAAATGGACTGTGACATAAAACTGAGCAACTGCAGTGGGATCAAAGTCCGTCTTGAAGGTGATGATGTCTTTGATGCCCAGTTTGTGAACCAGAGAGAGGGCATCACCAAAGTAGTCCATGTTCCGCTGAAGATGTGCCAGATCAATCCACTGGACAGAGACATAGTTCTTCTTGAAGTGAGCAATAACATCCCGATAGATCCTGCACTGGTCCCTTGCCCAGACATTTTCAACACCATCGATCACTTCCCTCTCCTTGAGATAGAGGTTCTTGGTGCGAAATTGCAGAAAGTCCTTGGGGGACATTGTACGGATATTGACCCTCTTGTCCTTGTGAGCGACCTTCTTGAAGGACTTCTTCTTGGGAGGCAGACCAGACGTGGCAGACCCCTCGGGCGTCTCTGTGTTGCGAAACTGTTTGGACGCCGTGTCCTGTGGGGGGTTCGAACGGCGAGCAGAGCCACCTGTGACACAGACCACATAGCGAAAAAGAGGCGACAAGAGAAGTCAAGGCAATGAAACTTGAGAACGCAAAACAAGTAAACACGCATTGCTAAGCAAAAACAAGCAGAAAAAGTACATAGTGAATGCTCACGGCGGTAGTACCGCCACCCTTGGCGGTAGTACCGCTGGGGCCTGGCGGTAGTACCGCTAGCCCTGGCGGTAGTACCGCTGGGGGTCATAGCGGTAGTACCGCTACCCCTGGCGGTAGTACCGCTGGAGTCCTAGCGGTAGTACCGCTACCCCCTGGCGGTAGTACCACTGGGGGTTTGACTTTCAGATCTGACATATAAAACTCGTTTTCGAGGGCATGGGCTGAATATGAACACTAAGACGTACACCCCAGCCCTACTGTCATGAGGAACACTTAGCAACAAGAGATACATACATGCCTAGGCAAGAGATAGCACGTTTTAGATCTAATCCCAAAGTTCAAGTGTTCGATCTAAGACGAGTAAATCCTAGGACATGGCAGCAAATTCAACAACAAATCATCGGACCTATACTCCCCTCAAATATTTCCTTCATGCCATCCAAGAACTAGTCATAGGATCAAAAACATGAATCCAATCCCCAATGCTCCTAACCCTAGAACACGAACAACAACAAAATAGAAGAAGGGAGGAGCCTTTTTACCGGGATTCATGGTTTTGGAGGAGGAAGAAGGGATGAAGCAACCCTTCCACACCAACGGGGAGAAGGAGCTCCACGAAGTGAGATCCAAGCAGGGGGTTTTCGGGCTAGGGGAGGGAGGAGCCGCGAGGAAGAAGAAACAGATGAGAAAATCGGGCTCCCCCTCCCTTTATATAGCCCAAGGGGTACGGGAAGTGGTAGTACCGCTGTGGACCTAGCGGTAGTACCGCCAGATGCAGCGGTAGTACCGCTGGGGTCCTGGCGGTAGTACCGCTCCCCCCTGGCGGTAGTACCGCTCCCCCTTGAAACCCTAGAAATTTTCTAGCCGGTCGTGTTAGATTTTGAATCCTGGCGGTAGTACCGCTACCCCTGGCGGTAGTACCGCTGGGGTCCTGGCGGTAGTACCGCTACCCTGGCGGTATTACCGATGTACATGTTTCAACACGGCTAAAAAATGAGCACATGACAAGTGAGTGAAAAGAGATGGCATCCAAGAAAATGTACTGACTTGTCATTGTATATCCTCTCCTTTATGCGCAAGAGAGGATGGAGGGGCGATGGCCGAGACCACCTATGTTTGAGACAATGGTATGACACCGCGAAGAATTATCCTTGGGTTCATGACCAATGCTCGTCTTTGAAGCACAAGTGCCATTTGACAATGGCTAAAGTGAAAGACTAGATTGATTTACGCATAATGGGGGGAGGAAGAGTTCATTGAGAGAACAACACTCCCCCTATGTCCATGCCTACATCTAGACCAAGATGAAATGTAAAGAGAGGTGCAACATGCCTAGTTTCAATCCACATTACTTGAATCAATGATATTTAGCTCATGCCTTAACTCCCGGAACCTTGCTTCATCTAGTGGCTTGGTGAAAATATCTGCAAGTTGCTCTTCAGTGTGGATGAAATGAACCTCAATATCACCTAGCTTGATATGTTCACGGATGAAGTGATGACGAATATCAATATGTTTGGTTTTGCTATGTTGCACTGGGTTGAGGGAAATCTTGACGGCGCTTTGATTGTCACATAGAAGAGGCACTTTGTCACAAGTGACACCATAATCCTTTAAAGTTTGCCTCATCTATAGCAATTGTGCACAACAACTTGCAGCTGCCACATACTCAGCTTCGGTGGATGATAAGGAGACACAGTTCTGCTTCTTTGAAGACCAACTTACCAAAGAGCGACCAAGGAATTGGCATCCTCCAGACGTTGACTTCCTCTTCACACAATCTCCAGCCCAATCTGAGTCAGAATAGCCAACTAGATTGAAGTTTGCTCCTTTGGGATACCAGAGGCCAAAGTTTGGGGTATGAGCCAAATATCGAAAGATTCGTTTGACAGCCATGTAATGACTTTCTTTTGGTGCGGATTGAAACCGTGCACATATCCCTACACTCAACATAATATCCGGTCTAGATGCACAGAGGTAAAGGAGGGATCCAATCATGGAGCGGTATACCTTTTGATTCACTGCTTTACCATTGGGATCACTGTCAAGCTTGCATCTGGTTGGCATGGGGAACTTGACCGGTTTGACATCTTCGAGCTCGAACCGCTTGAGCATGTCTTGAGTGTACTTGGCTTGTTTGATGAATGTCCCTTCTAGACCTTGTTTAATCTCGAACCCGAGGAAAAACTTCAACTCTCCCATCATGGACATCTCAAACTTCTCAGTCATTAGTGCAACAAATTCTTCATTGAATGAAATGTTAGGAGAGCCAAAGATAATATCATCAACATAGAGTTGGCATATGAACAAATCCCCTTTAACCCTCTTAGTAAAAAGAGTGGGATCAATCTTCCCAATTTCAAACCCACGATCTTGTAACAACTCAGTAAGGTACTCATACCACGCGCGTGGGGCTTGTTTAAGGCCATAGAGTGCCTTATTGAGTTTGTACACATGATTGGGGAGCTTAGGATGTTCGAATCCCGGGGGTTGTTTGACATATACCAACTCATTCAAAGGACCATTAAGAAATGCACTTTTCACATCCATTTGCTGTAATTTGAAGTTATGATGAGAAGCAAATGCAAGTAACATGCGAATAGATTCTAGACGAGCAACAGGGGCAAATGTTTCACCGTAGTCGATACCCTCGACTTGGGAGTAGCCTTGAGCCACCAATCTTGCCTTGTTTCGAATCACAATTCCATTTGCATCTTGCTTGTTCTTAAATATCCATTTGGTCCCAATGACATTATGTTCCTTCGTTGGTCGAGGCACTAAATCCCAGACTTGGTTGCGCTCGAAGTTGTTAAGTTCTTCGTGCATGGCCATAAGCCAATCCTCATCATCGAGCGCTTCCTGTACCTGTTGAGGTTCACGATACGAGACAAACGCGTGATGCTCACAATAATTCCAAATCTATTGACGAGTAGATACTCCCCTTTTTAAACTGCCAAGAACATTCTTCATAAGATGTGACTTGGCTCTCAGCTTGTTCGCATTCTTGGCTGCTCGACGCTTCAAGAGTTCTTCATTAGATAACGGAGGAGCGTCGACTTGTTTCTTTTGTTTGCCCTTGCGTCTTGAGCCGGTTGTTGGAGCTCCAGACGGGAATTGTGAGACAGTCTCCTGATCATCTTGTCCTTCGACTTGAGCAGGTTCACTAGTTTGATCTTGTATTAGTGGTTGCTCTTGATCTTGATCTTGTGCTGGTTCAGGGTCTTGGAGTAGGGCTTGAATATCATGGGGCATATCACCATTGTTAGGCAATTGATTTTGACCGAGAGCTTGATCAACTTGTTGAGAGTCTTCTCTTTGTTCATCGGAAGCGTGTGGGGGCTTGTGGGGGTGATGGCTCCACTTGAGTAGAGCATTGTCCTTCTCCTTCGGCCACAAGGGGTTCCTCAATGGGGAGTATTTGACCAATCCCCATTCTTCTTATGGCTTCGGGAGGAATTTCATCACCTATATCACAAAGACCACTTTGCTCCACTTGGGAGCCATTATTTTCGTCAAACTCTACGTTACACGTCTCCTCAATTAGTCCGGTGGACTTGTTGAGGACACGGTAAGCATGAGAGTTTGTAGCATAACCAACAAAGATACCCTCATGTGCTCTAGAATCAAACTTAGCTAACCGAGCTCCCTTTTTAAGAATGAAACACTTACAACCGAATACCCGGAAGTACTTGAGATTGGGTTTGTTTCCAGTTAGGATCTCATACGGAGTCTTGTTCAAGCCTTAGCGGATGTAGAGCCGATTGGACGCATGACATGCTGTGTTGATGGCCTCTGCCCAGAAGTTGTATGGAGATTTGAATTCTGCCATCATAGTTCTTGCAGCGTCTATCAAGGTCCGGTTCTTCCTTTCTGCCACGCCGTTTTGCTGAGGGGCATATGGTGCAGAATATTGGTGCTTTATTCCCTCATCACCTAGAAACTCATCTAGGGTGTAGTTCTTGAACTCGGTGCCGTTGTCACTCCTAATCATCAAGATCTTTGCTTCATGTTGACGTTGCGCTTCATTAGCAAAGTTGATGACCGTTTGTTGAGTTTCACTCTTTCTTTTGAAGAAATATACCCAGGTATATCTTGAGTAGTCGTCAACAATCACTAAGCAATATTTTCTGCCTCCAAGACTATCAAATGTTGGAGGACCAAACAGATCCATATGGAGAAGTTCCAATGGCCTCTTAGTGTAGATAAGAGTCATTGGACGATGAGCAGTTTCATGAATCTTTCCTTCAATGCAAGCACTGCAAACACGATCTTTAGCAAAGCTCACATTTGTTAGTCCACGAACATGGTCCCCTGTCAGAAGACTTTGCAAAGATCTCATATTGACATGAGCTAAACGGCGATGCCAAAGCCAGCCCACGTCAACTTTAGCCATTAAACATGTCGCAGTCTTAGTGGGTCGCTTTGAGAAGTTCACCACATAGATACCATTTTCGACATGTCCAACATAGGCTACTTTAAGAGTCTTGCTCCTTAGGAGGACCACGGTGTCAATATTAAAGAATGTGGAAAAACCCATGATTGCAAGTTGACGAACGGAAAGTAAATTGTAGGCAAGTGACTCAACAAGCATGACCTTCTCAATAGATAAATCTTGAGAGACGACCACCTTACCAAATCCCAATACCTTTGACGAGGATGCATCGACGAATTGGACATGGGTGGGCATAGATGGAGAAGGATGCACATCCACCACTAAGTCCTTGCTTCCGGTCATATGATTTGTTGCTCCACTATCGAGCAACCATGACACCCCACCGGAAGCAAACTCCTGCAATAGATCAAGGCTTGGTTTTAGGTACCCATTTTTTAATGGGTCCTTTCATGTTAGAGACAAGGGTCTTAGGAACCCAGATAGCCCATTCAATATCTTCATCGTAGGAACCAACAAATCTGGCATAAACATGCCCATCACTAGCACAACATAACACATAAGAGGAATTGAGTTTGCCGGCTGTGTTAGTAGGAGCGGTTTTGCCCTTCTTGGGGTTCCCATAGTCCACCTTGTTCCTGTTCACCTTCTGAGTCCCCTCACCCTCTTTGACAAAGATGTCCATGAGGGTGAGAGATCGTTTGTTCTGTTGGAAATATGCCCTAGAGGCAATAATAAATTAGTTATTATTATATTTCTTAGTTCATGATAATCGTTTATTATCCATGCTATAATTGTATTGATTGGAAACACAATACTTGTGTGGATACATAGACAAAACACTGTCCCTAGTAAGCCTCTAGTTGACTAGCTCGTTGATCAAAGATGGTCAAGGTTTCCTGGCCATAGGCAAGTGTTGTCACTTGATAACGGGATCACATCATTAGGAGAATCATGTGATGGACTAGACCCAAACTAATAGACGTAGCATGTTGATCGTGTCATTTTGTTGCTACTGTTTTCTGCGTGTCAAGTATTTGTTCCTATGACCATGAGATCATATAACTCACGGACACCGGAGGAATGCTTTGTGTGTATCAAACGTCGCAACGTAACTGGGTGACTATAAAGATGCTCTACAGGTATCTCCGAAGGTGTTCGTTGAGTTAGTATGGATCAATACTGGGATTTGTCACTCCGTATGACGGAGAGGTATCTCGGGGCCCACTCGGTAATACAACATCACACACAAGCCTTGCAAGCAATGTAACTTAGTGTAAGTTGCGGGATCTTGTATTACGGAACGAGTAAAGAGACTTGCCGGTAAACGAGATTGAAATAGGTATACGGATACTGACGATCGAATCTCGGGCAAGTAACATACCGAAGGACAAAGGGAATGACGTACAGGATTATATGAATCCTTGGCACTGAGGTTCAAACGATAAGATCTTCGTAGAATATGTAGGATCCAATATGGGCATCCAGGTCCCGCTATTGGATATTGACCGAGGAGTCTCTCGGGTCATGTCTACATAGTTCTCGAACCCGCAGGGTCTGCACACTTAAGGTTCGACGTTGTTTTATGCGTATTTGAGTTATATGGTTGGTTACCGAATGTTGTTCGGAGTCCCTGATGAGATCACGGACGTCACGAGGGTTTCCGGAATGGTCCGGAAACGAAGATTGATATATAGGATGACCTCATTTGATTACCGGAAGGTTTTCGGAGTTACCGGGAATGTACCGGGAATGACGAATGGGTTCCGGGAGTTCATCGGGGGGGGGGGGGCAACCCACCCCGGGGAAGCCCATAGGCCTTGGGGGAGACACACCAGCCCTTAGTGGGCTGGTGGGACAGCCCACAAGTGGTCTATGCGCCAAGAGAAGAAAAATCAAGAGGAAAGGAAAAAAAGGGAGGAGGTGGGAAGGGAGGAGGACTCCCTCCCACCAAACCTAGTCCAACTCGGTTTGGGGGGGGGGAGAGTCCTCCCCCTTGGCTCGGCCGACCCCCTTGAGGGTCCTTGGACCCCAAGGCAAGGCCCCCTCCCTCCCACCTATATATACGGAGGTTTTAGGGCTGATTTGAGACGACTTTTCCACGGCAGCCCGACCACATACCTCCACGGTTTTTCCTCTAGATCGCGTTTCTGCGGAGCTCGGGCGGAGCCCTGCTGAGACAAGGTCATCACCAACCTCCGGAGCGCCGTCACGCTGCCGGAGAACTCTTCTACCTCTCCGTCTCTCTTGCTGGATCAAGAAGGCCGAGATCATCGTCGAGCTGTACGTGTGCTGAACGCGGAGGTGCCGTCCGTTCGGTACTAGATCGTGGGACTGATCGCGGGATTGTTCACGGGGCGGATCGAGGGACGTGAGGACGTTCCACTACATCAACCGCGTTCTCTAACGCTTCTGCTGTACGGTCTACAAGGGTACATAGATCACTCATCCCCTCTCGTAGATGGACATCACCATGATAGGTCTTCGTGCGCGTAGGAAATTTTTTGTTTCCCATGCGACGTTCCCCAACAGTGGTATCAGAGCTAGGTTCATGCGTAGATGTCTTCTCGAGTAGAAACACAAAAGTTTTTGTGGGCGGTGATGTGCGTTTTGCTGCCCTCCTCAGTCTTTTCTTGATTCCGCGGTATTGTTGGATTGAAGCGGCTTGGACCGACATTACTCGTACGCTTACGAGAGACTGGTTTCATCGTTACGAGTAACCCCCTTTGCTCAAAGATGACTGGCAAGTGTCGGTTTCTCCAACTTTAGTTGAATCGGATTTGACCGAGGAGGTCCTTGGATGAGGTTAAATAGCAACTCATATATCTCCGTTGTGGTGTTTGCGTAAGTAAGATGCGATCCTACTAGATACCCTTGGTCACCACGTAAAACATGCAACAACAAAATTAGAGGACGTCTAACTTGTTTTTGCAGGGTATGATTGTGATGTGATATGGCCAACGATGTGATGTGATATATTGGATGTATGAGATGATCATGTTGTAATAGAAATATCGACTTGCACGTCGATGGTACGGCAACCGGCAAGAGCCATAGGGTTGTCTTTATACTAACGTTTGTGCTTGCAGATGCGTTTACTATTTTGCTAGGATGTAGCTTTAGTAGTAATAGCATAAGTAGCACGACAACCCCGATGGCAACACGTTGATGGATTATCATGGTGTGGCGCCGGTGACAAGAAGATCGTGCCGGTGCTTTGGTGATGGAGATCGGACTTGGGATAGTGTAAGTGGATCATGAACCACTCAAATGACCAGAGAGATGTACTTTTGAGTGGGAGTTCTTAAGTAATATGATTAATTGAACTAATTGTCATGAACATAGTCTAATGGTCTTTGCGAATTACGATGTAGCTTGCGCTATAGCTCTACTGTTTTTATATGTTCCTAGAGAAAATTTAGTTGAAAGTTGATAGTAGCAAACTTTGCAGACTGAGTCTGTAAAACCGAGGATTGTCCTCGTTGCTGCACAGAAGGCTTATGTCCTTAATGCACCACTCGGTGTGCTGCACCTCGAGCGTCGTCTGTGGATGATGTGAACATCCGACATACACGTTTCTGATGACTACACGATAGTTCAGTACAAAAATACTTAATGGCTTAGAAGCAAGGCGCCGAAAACGTTGTAAAACGTCACGGAACATAAGTGATGTTCTAAAGAGATGAAATTGTGATTTCATGCTTGTGCCCTTGTTAAGAGGTACGAGACCTCCGACAAGATTCTTTGTCCACAAAGTAAAGGAGAAAGGCTCAATCGTTGAGCATGTGCTCAGATTGTCTGAGTACGACAATCGCTTGAATCAAGTGGGAGTTAATCTTCCAGATGAGATAGTGATAGTTCTCCAAAGTCACTGCCACCAAGTTGTGAGAGCTTCATGATGAACTATAACATATCAAGGATACGTACAATGATCCTTGAGCGATCCGCGATGTTTGACACTGCGAAAGTAGAAATCAAGAAGGAGCATCAATAGTTGATGGTTTGTAAAACCACTAAGTTTCAAGAAGGGCAAGGGCTAGAAGGGATACTTCGTGAAACGGCAAAACAGTTGCTGCACTAATGAAGAAACCCAAGATTAAACCCAAACCCGAGACTAAGTGCTTCTGTAATGAGGGGAACAGTCACTGAGGCGGAGAAACTCTAGATACTTGGTAGATAAGAAGGCTGGCAAAAGTCGAAAGAAGTGTATTTGATATACATGATGTTGATGTGTACTTTACTAGTACTCCTAGTAGCATGTGGGTATTGGATACCGGTTTGGCTGCTAAGTGATTAGTAACACGAAATGTAAGCTACGACATAAACGGAGACTAGCTAAAGGCGAGGTGACGATACGTGTTGGAAGTGTTTCCAAGGTTGATATGATCAAACGTCGCACGCTCCCTCTACCATCGGGATTGGTGTTAAACCTAAATAATTGTTATTTGGTGCTTGCGTTAAGCATGAACATGATTGGATCGTGTTTATTGCAATACGATTATTCGTTTAAAGAGAATAATGGTTGCTCTGTTTTCTTGAATAAACACCTTCAATGATTTATTGAATCTCGATCGTAGTGTTACACATGTTCATGATATTGGTGCCAAAAGATACGAGTTGATGATGATAGTACCACTTACTTGTGGCACTGCCGCTTGAGTCATGTTAGTATAAATTGCATGAAGAGGCTCCATGCTGATGGATCTTTGTACTCACCTGATTTCGAATCACTAGTGACATGCAAACCATACCACATGAGCAAGGCCTTGTTTTCATTGAGATGAAATAAGATAGTAACTTGTTGGAAGTGATACATTTTGATGTATGCAGTCCATTGGGTGCTGGGGCACGCAGTGGATATCATTATGTTCTTATTTCACTGACGATTTGAGTAGATACAGGAGTATTCACTTAATGAATCACAAGTCTGAAATGTTGAAAAGTTCAATTCCGTTTCAGAGTGAAGTTCGTCGTGACAAGAGGATAAACTGTCTACGATATGATCATGGAAATGAATATCTGAGTTACGAGTTTTGGTACACAGTTAAGACAATGTGGAAATTGTTTCACAGTTCATGCCACCTGGAACATCATAGTGTGATGATGTGTCTGAACATCATAGCCACGCACTATTTGGTATGGTGCATACTATGATGTCTCTTATCGAATTAGCGCTATCGTTTATGGGTTATGCATTAGAGACAACCGCACTCACTTTAAATAGGGCACCACGTATTTCCGTTGAGATGACACAGTATAGACTGAGGTTTAGAGAAATCTAAACTGTCGTTTCTTGAAAGTTTGGGGGTTTCGACACTTATGTGAAAAAGTTTCAGTTTGATAAGCTCGAACCCAAAGCGGATAAATGCATCTTCATAGGATATCCAAAACAGTTGGGTACATCTCCTATCTCAGATCCGAAAGCAAAGTGTTTGTTTCTAGAAACGAATCCTTTCTCGAGGAAAGGTTTCTCCCGAAAGAATTGAGTTGGAGGGTAGTAGAACTTGATGAGGTTATTGAACCATCACTTCAACCAGTGTGTAGCAGGGCGCAGGAAGTTGTTCCTGTGGCGCCTACACCAATTGAAATGGAAGCTGATGATGGTGATCATTGAGCTTCGAATCAAGTTACTACAAACCTCGTAGGTCGACAAGGTCGCGTACTGCTGCAGAGTAGTACGGTAACCCTGTCTTGGAGGTCATGTTGTTGAGCAACAGTGAACCTACGAGTTATGGAGAAAGCGATGGTGGGCCCAGGTTCCGACAAATGGCTGGAAGCCATGAAATCCGAGAGAGGATCCATGGATGAAAACAAAGTGTAGACTTTGGAAGAATTACTTGATGGTCATAGGACTATTGAGTAAAGATGGATCTTTAAAAGAAGACAGACAATGATGGTGATAAGTCACTATTAAGAAAAGCTCGACTTGTCGCAAAGATGTTTTCGACAAGATCAAATAGTCGACTATGATGAGACTTTCTCACTCGTAGCGATGCTAAAGGTCTGTTAGAATTATGTTAGTTGTTGATGCATTATTTATGAAATATTGCACGTAGGATGTCAAAACATTGTTTTCTCGACGGTTTCCTTGAGCAAACATTGTATGTGATACAACCAGAAGGTTTTGTCGATCCTAAAGATACTAGCAAGTATGCAAGCTCCAGTGATCCTTCAATGGACTGGTGCAAGCATCTCGGAGTTGGAATATACACTTTGATGAGATGATCAAAGATTTTGGGTTTGTACAAGGTTTGTGAGAAACTTGTATTTCCAAAGAAGTGAGTGGGAGCACTATAGAATTTCTGATAAGTATATGTGGTTGACATATTGTGGATCAGAAGTAATGTAGAATTTCTGTAAAACATAGAAGGTTGTTTGAAAGGAGTTTTCAAAGGAATACCTGGATTGCGCTACTTGAACATTGAGCATCAAAGATCTATGGAGATAGATCGAAAGCGCTTAATGGAAGTTTCAACAAGATGCATGCCTTGACAAGTTTTTGAAGGAGTTCAAAATAGATCAGCAAAGAAGGAGTTCTTGGTTGCGTTGTGAGGTGTGAATTTGAGTAAGACTCAAAACCCGACCCCGGCAGAATAAAGAGAATAGACGAAGGTCGTCTTCTATGCCTTAGCCATAGAATCTAAAGTATGCCATGCTGTGTACCGCACCTGATGTGTGCCTTGACTCAAAGTATGTTGAGAGGTACAGAGAGTGATCCATGATTGAATCACTAGCAGCGGTCAAAATTTATCCTTAGTGACTAATGGACTAAGGAATTTTTCTCGATTATGGAGGTGGTTGAAGAGTTCGTCGTAAAGGTTTACGTCGATGCAAGTTTTGACACTAATCCGAATAACTATGAGTAGTGAAACGGATTTGTATAGTAGAGTAGATATTTGGAGCATTTCCGAATAGCACGTAGTAGCAGCATCTATAAGATGACATAAAGATTTGTAAAGAACGCACGGATCTGAAAATTTCAGAACCGTTGACTAAAACCTCTCTCACGAGCAAGACGTGATCAGACCCCTTAACTATATGGGTGTTGGGTTCGTTGGAATCACATGCTGATGTGAACTAGATTATTGACTCTAGTGCAAGTGGGAGACTGTTGGAAATATGCCCTAGAGGCAATAATAAATTAGTTATTATTATATTTCTTAGTTCATGATAATCGTTTATTATCCATGCTATAATTGTATTGATTGGAAACACAATACTTGTGTCGATTCATAGACAAAACACTGTCCCTAGTAAGCCTCTAGTTGACTAGCTCGTTGATCAAAGATGGTCAAGGTTTCCTGGCCATAGACAAGTGTTGTCACTTGATAACGGGATCACATCATTAGGAGAATCATGTGATGGACTAGACCCAAACTAATAGACGTAGCATGTTGATCGTGTCATTTTGTTGCTACTGTTTTCTGCGTGTCAAGTATTTGTTCCTATGACCATGAGATCATATAACTCACGGACACCGGAGGAATGCTTTGTGTGTATCAAACGTCACAACGTAACTGGGTGACTATAAAGATGCTCTACAGGTATCTCCGAAGGTGTTCATTGAGTTAGTATGGATCAATACTGGGATTTGTCACTCCGTATGACGGAGAGGTATCTCGGGGCCCACTCGGTAATACAACATCACACACAAGCCTTGCAAGCAATGTAACTTAGTGTAAGTTGCGGGATCTTGTATTACGGAACGAGTAAAGAGACTTGCCGATAAACGAGATTGAAATAGGTATACGGATAGTGACGATCGAATCTCGGGCAAGTAACATACCGAAGGACAAAGGGAATGACGTACGGGATTATATGAATCCTTGGCACTGAGGTTCAAACGATAAGATCTTCGTAGAATATGTAGGATCCAATATGGGCATCCAGGTCCCGCTATTGGATATTGACCGAGGAGTCTCTCGGGTCATGTCTACATAGTTCTCGAACCCGCAGGGTCTGCACACTTAAGGTTCGACGTTGTTTTATGCGTATTTGAGTTATATGGTTGGTTACCGAATGTTGTTCGTGTTGGAAATATGCCCTAGAGGCAATAATAAAATGGTTATTATCATATTTCCTTGTTCATGATAATCGTCTATCGTTCATGCTATAATTGTATTAACAGGAAACACTAATACATGTGTGAATGAATAGATCACAATGTGTCCCTAGCAAGCCTCTAGTTAGCTAGCTCGTTAGTCAATAGATGATCATGGTTTCCTGATCATGGACATTGGATGTCATTGATAACGGGATCACATCATTGGGAGAATGATGTGGTGGACAAGACCCAATCCTAAGCCTGGCACTAGATCGTATTGTTCGTATGCTAATGCTTTTCTAATGTCAAGTATCTTTTCCTTCGACGTGAGATCGTGCAACTCCCGGATACCGTAGGAGTGCTTTGGGTGTATCAAACGTCACAACGTAACTGGGTGACTATAAAGGTGCACTACGGGTACCTCCGAAAGTGTCTGTTGGGTTGACACGAATCGAGATCGGGATTTGTCACTCTGTGTGACGGAGAGGTATCTCTGGGCCCACTCGGTAGAACATCATCATGAGCTCAATGTGACTAAGGAGTTAGTCACACGATGACGTGCTACGGAACGAGTAAAGAGACTTACCGGTAACGAGATTGAACAAGGTATAGGTATACCGACGATCGAATCTCGGGCAAGTTCTATACCAACAGACAAAGGGAATCGTATACGGGATTGATTGAATCCTTGACATCGTGGTTCATCCGATGAGATCATCGTGGAGCTAGTGGGAGCCACCATGGGTATCCAGAACCCGCTGATGGTTATTGGCCAGAGAGGTGTCTCGGTCATGTCTGCCTGTCTCCCGAACCCGTAGGGTCTACACACTTAAGGTTCGATGACGCTAGGGTTATAGGGAATTGTAGTACGAGGTTACCGAAAGTTGTTCGGAGTCCCGGATGATATCCCGGACGTCACGAGGAGCTCCGGAATGGTCCGGAGGTAAAGATTGATATATAGGACGGATGGTTTCGGAGACCGGAAGTGTTTCGGGCATCACCGGTAACGTACCGGGACCACCGGGACCACCGGAGGTGGTCCCGGGGGACCACCGAAGGGGGGCTGCGACCCCAAGAGGTAAGATGGGCTAAGTGGGGGTGGGAACCAGCCCCTAGTTGGGCTGGTGCGCCTCCCCACTCAGCCCATGGCGCAGGGGAAAGGAAAAGAGGGGGGGAACCCTAATTCAGGTGGGCCTTAGGCCCACCAGAGGGGTGCGCCACCCCTCCCCCTTGCCCTGGCCGCCACCCCTTCCCCATCTGAGGGCTGCCGCACCCCTTAGGGGTGGGAACCCTAAGGGCTGCGCCCCCTCCCTCTCCCCCTATATATAGATGAGGTCCGGGGCTGTTTGAGACACGGTTTTAATCTCTCTCTCGGCGCAGCCCTGCACTTCTTCCTCCTCCTCTCTGCCGGCGCTTGGCGAAGCCCTGCTGGGAGACCTCGTCTCTCCACCAACACCACGCCGTCGTGTTGCTGGTCTTCTTCCCCAACCTCTCCCTCCTCCTTGCTGGATCAAGGTGCGGGAGACGTCACCGGGCTGCACGTGTGTTGAACGCGGAGGTGCCGTTGTTCGGCACTAGATCGGAATCGCTGCGAGTACGACTCCATCAACCGCGTTCTAGCAACGCTTCCGCTTAGCGATCTTCAAAGGTACGAAGATGCTCTTACCCCTCTCTCGTTGCTGGTCTCTCCATAGGAAGATCTGAATAAGCGTAGGAAAATTTTGAATTTATGCTACGTTACCCAACAGTGGCATCCGAGCCAGGTTTTCTATGCGAAGATTCCATGCACGAGTAGAACACAAAAGTTGTGGGCGATGGTTTGTCAATTTGCTTGCCGTTACTAGTCTTATTCTTTTTCGGCGGTATTGTGGGATGAAGCGGCCCGGACCGACCTTACACGTACGCTTACGTGAGACTGGTTCCACCGACAGACATGCACATCGTGCATAAAGGTGGCTAGCGGGTGTCTGTCTCTCCTACTCTAGTCGGATTGGATTTGATGAAAAGGGTCCTTATGAAGGGTAAATAGCTTTGGCATATCATCGTTGTGGCTGTCACGTAGGTAAGAAGGCGTTCTTGCTAAAAACCCAAATCAGCCACGTAAAACTTGCAACAACAATTAGAGGACGTCTAACTTGTTTTTGCAGGGTTTTGACATGTGATGTGATATGGCCAAAGTTGTGATGTTGCATGTATGATGTATGAGATGATCATGTTATTGTAATAGGTTTCACGACTTGCATGTCGATGAGTATGACAACCGGCAGGAGCCATAGGAGTTGTCTTAATTTATTGTATGAGATGCAACGCCATGTGCTTGCTACTTTTACTTCATTGCTAGCGGTTAGCCATAGTAGTAGTGATAGTAGTAGTTGGCGTGACGACTTCACGAAGAGACGATGATGGAGATCATGATGATGGAGATCATGGTGTCACGCCGGTGACGATGATGATCATGCGATGCCTGAAGATGGAGATCGAATGAGCAAAGATGATAATGGCCATATCATGTCACTATATGATTGCATTGTGATGTTTATCATGTTTTACATCTTATTGCTTAAAACGACGGTAGCATAATAAGATGATCCCTCCTAAAATTTCGAGAACGTATTCCCCTAAGTGTGCACCGTTGCGAAGGTTCGTTGTCTCGAAGCACCACGTGATGATCGGGTGTGATAGATTCTAACGTTCGCATACAACGGGTGTAAGCCAGATTTACACACGCAAAACACTTAGGTTGACTCGACGAGCTTAGCATGTACAGACATGACCTCGAATACAAGAGACCGAAAGGTCGAACATGAGTCGTATGGTTGAATACGATCAGCATGAAGTTGCTCACCATGGTGACTAGTCCGTCTCACGTGATGATCGGACACGGGTTAGTCAACATGGATCATGTATCACTTAGATGACTAGAGGGATGTCGATTTAAGTGGGAGTTCATACTTAATTTGATTAAATGAACTTAATTATCATGAACTTAGTCTAAAAGTTGTCTTTATAAATATTGTAGATGTCCAACGTCAACCTCAACTTCAACGCATTCCTAGAGAAAAACAAGCTGAAAGATGATGGTAGCAACTATGCGGACTGGGTTCGCAACCTGAAGCTCATCCTTGAAGCAGCTAAAAAGGCGTATGTCCTTAATGCGCCGCTAGGTGACCCTCCCGCTCCCGCAGCAGCGCAGGACGTTCTAAACGTCTGGCAAGCGCGAAGTGATGACTACTCTCTGGTCAGGTGTGGCATGTTATACAGTCTAGAAACGGGGCTCCAAAGACGTTTTGAGCAACACGGGGCATATGAGATGTTCCAAGAGCTGAAGCTAGTTTTTCAAGCTCATGCCCGTGTCGAGAGATATGAAGTCTCCGACAAGTTCTTCAGCTGTAAGATGGAGGAGAACAGTTCTGTCAGTGAGCACATACTCAAAATGTCTGGGTTACACGGTCGTCTGACTTCACTTGGAGTCGAACTTCCGGATGATGCTATCATTGACAGAATCCTCCAGTCTCTCCCACCAAGCTACAAAGGCTTTGTGCTTAACTACAACATGCAAGGGATGGAGAAAACCATTCCCGAGTTGTACTCGATGCTCAAGTCTGCAGAAGTAGAAATCAAGAAGGAGCATCAAGTGTTGATGGTCAACAAGACCACTAGTTTCAAGAAAGGCAGGGGTAAGAAGAACTTCAAGAAAGACGGCAAAGCTGTTGCCGCGCCCGGTAAACCAGATGCCGGGAAGAAGAAAAAGAACGGACCCAAGCCTGAGACTGAGTGCTTCTACTGCAAGGGAAAAGGTCACTGGAAGCGGAACTGCCCCAAATACTTAGCGGACAAGAAGGCCGGCAACGTTAAAGGTATATGTGATATACATGTTATTGATGTGTACCTTACCAGCGCTCGTAGTAGCTCCTGGGTATTTGATACCGGTGCTATTGCTCACATTTGCAACTCAAAGCAGGAACTGCGGAATAAGCGGAGACTGGCCAAGGACGAGGTGACAATGCGCGTCGGGAATGGTTCAAAGGTCGATGTGATCGCCGTCGGCACGCTACCTCTACATCTACCGTCGGGATTAGTTTTAAACCTTAATAATTGTTATTTAGTACCAGCTTTAAGCATGAACATTGTATCAGGGTCTTGCTTAATGCGAGACGGCTACTCATTTAAGTCAGAGAATAATGGTTGTTCTATTTATATGAGTGATATGTTTTATGGTCATGCTCCGCTGGTGAATGGTTTATTCTTGATGAATCTCGATCGTGATGTTACACATATTCATAGTGTGAGTACCAAAAGATGCAAAGTTGATAACGATAGTCCCACATACTTGTGGCACTGCCGCCTTGGTCATATCGGCGTTAAGCGCATGAAGAAGCTCCATACTGATGGACTGCTAGAGTCTCTTGACTTTGAATCATTTGACACATGCGAACCGTGCCTCATGGGCAAGATGACTAAAACTCCATTCTCAGGTTTAATGGAGAGAGCCACCGACTTACTGGAAATAATACATATTGATGTGTGTGGTCCAATGAACGTTGAAGCTCGCGGTGGTTATCGTTATGTTCTCACTCTCACCGATGATTTGAGTAGGTATGGGTATATCTACTTGATGAAGCACAAATCTGAGACGTTTGAAAAGTTCAAGGAATTTCAGAGTGAGGTTGAGAATCAACGTGACAGAAAGATTAAATGTCTACGATCTGATCGTGGAGGAGAATATTTGAGTCACGAGTTTGGCACACACCTAAGGAAGTGTGGAATCGTTTCACAACTGACGCCGCCTGGCACACCGCAGCGCAACGGAGTGTCTGAACGTCGTAATCGCACCTTATTAGATATGGTACGATCTATGATGTCTCTCACCGACTTACCGCTATCATTTTGGGGATACGCATTAGAAACTGCAGCATTCACTTTAAATAGGGCACCGTCTAAATCCGTTGAGACGACACCGTATGAACTGTGGTTTGGCAAGAAACCTAAGTTGTCGTTTCTTAAAGTTTGGGGCTGCGATGCTTATGTGAAGAAACTTCAACCAGAAAAGCTCGAACCCAAAGCGGAGAAATGCGTATTCATAGGATACCCTAAGGAAACTATTGGGTATACCTTCTATCTTAGATCCGAAGGTAAAACCTTTGTTGCCAAGAACGGATCCTTTCTAGAGAAAGAGTTTCTCTCGAAAGAAGTAAGTGGGAGGAAGGTAGAACTTGATGAGGTAATTACACCCCCTCTCGAACAGGAAAGTAGCGCAGCACAAGAAGTTGTTCCTGTGGTGCCTACACCGACTGAAGAGGAAGTTAATGATGATGATCATGAAGCTTCGGATCAAGTTACTACTGAACCACGAAGGTCCACAAGGGTACGCTCCGCACCAGAGTGGTACGGCAACCCAGTGATGGAAATCATGTTGTTAGACAACGGTGAACCTTCGAACTATGAAGAAGCGATGGCGGGCCCGGATTCCAACAAATGGCTTGAGGCCATGAAATCCGAGATAGGATCCATGTATGAGAACAAAGTATGGACTTTGGTGGACTTGCCCGATGAACGGCGAGCCATAGAAAATAAATGGATCTTCAAGAAGAAGACTGATGCAAACGGTAATGTAACCGTTTACAAAGCTCGACTTGTCGCAAAGGGTTTTCGACAAATTCAAGGAGTTGACTACGAAGAGACTTTCTCTCCCGTAGCGAAGCTGAAATCAGTCCGAATCATGTTAGCAATTGCCGCCTTTTATGATTATGAAATTTGGCAAATGGACGTCAAAACAGCGTTCCTTAACGGGAATCTTAAGGAAGAGTTGTATATGATGCAACCAGAAGGTTTTGTCGATCCTAAAAATACTAACAAAGTATGCAAGCTCCAGCGCTCCATCTATGGGCTGGTGCAAGCATCTCGGAGTTGGAACATTCGCTTTAATGAGGTGATTGAAGCGTTTGGGTTCATACAGGTTTACGGAGAAGCCTGTCTGTACAAGAAAGTGAGTGGGAGCTCTGTAGCTTTCCTCGTACTATATGTGGATGACATATTATTGATGGGGAATGATATAGAGATGTTGGAGAGCATTAAGGCCTATTTGAATAAGAGTTTTTTCAATGAAGGACCTTGGAGAAGCTGCATACATATTAGGCATCAAGATCTATAGAGATAGATCGAGACGCCTCATAGGTCTTTCGCAAAGTACATACCTTGACAAGATATTGAAGAAATTCAATATGGAAAACTCAAAGAAAGGGTTCTTGCCAGTTTTGCAAGGTATGAGATTGAGTAAGACTCAGTCGCCGACCACGGCAGCAGATAGAGAGAAGATGAGTTCTGTCCCCTACGCTTCAGCCGTGGGCTCTCTAATGTATGCCATGCTGTGTACCAGACCTGATATAAACCTTGCGATAAGCTTGGTAGGGAGGTATCAAAGTAATCCCGGTGCGGAACACTGGACAACGGTCAAGAATATCCTTAAGTACCTGAAAAGGACTAAGGAAATGTTTCTCGTTTATGGAGGTGACGAAGAGCTCGTCGTAAAGGGTTACGTCGATGCTAGCTTCGACACAGATCCGGATGACTCTAAGTCACAAACCGGATACGTATATGTGTTGAATGGTGGGGCAGTGAGCTGGTGCAGCAGCAAGCAAGAAGTCGTGGCAGCATCTACATGTGAAGCGGAGTACATAGCTGCTTCAGAAGCGGCTCATGAAGGAATTTGGATGAAGGAGCTCATCACCGACCTTGGAGTGGTTCCAAGCGCGTCGGGTCCTATGACACTCTTTTGTGATAACACTGGAGCCATTGCCATAGCCAAAGAGCCCAGGTTTCACCGGAAGACGAAGCACATCAAGCGCCGCTACAACTCCATCCAGGACCATGTCCGAACTGGAGTGATAGATATTTGTAAAGTACACACGGATCTGAATATTGCAGACCCGTTGACTAAACCTCTTCCACGAGCAAAACATGATCAGCACCATAATGCTATGGGTGTTCGATACATCACAATGTAACTAGATTATTGTCTCTAGTGCAAGTGGGAGACTGTTGGAAATATGCCCTAGAGGCAATAATAAAATGGTTATTATCATATTTCCTTGTTCATGATAATCGTCTATCGTTCATGCTACTAATACATGTGTGAATGAATAGATCACAATGTGTCCCTAGCAAGCCTCTAGTTAGCTAGCTCGTTAGTCAATAGATGATCATGGTTTCCTGATCATGGACATTGGATGTCATTGATAACGGGATCACATCATTGGGAGAATGATGTGGTGGACAAGACCCAATCCTAAGCCTGGCACTAGATCGTATTGTTCGTATGCTAATGCTTTTCTAATGTCAAGTATCTTTTCCTTCGACCGTGAGATCGTGCAACTCCCGGATACCGTAGGAGTGCTTTGGGTGTATCAAACGTCACAACGTAACTGGGTGACTATAAAGGTGCACTACGGGTACCTCCGAAAGTGTCTGTTGGGTTGACACGAATCGAGATCGGGATTTGTCACTCTGTGTGACGGAGAGGTATCTCTGGGCCCACTCGGTAGAACATCATCATGAGCTCAATGTGACTAAGGAGTTAGTCACACGATGACGTGCTACGGAACGAGTAAAGAGACTTACCGGTAACAAGATTGAACAAGGTATAGGTATACCGACGATCGAATCTCGGGCAAGTTCTATACCAACAGACAAAGGGAATCGTATACGGGATTGATTGAATCCTTGACATCGTGGTTCATCCGATGAGATCATCGTGGAGCTAGTGGGAGCCACCATGGGTATCCAGAACCCGCTGATGGTTATTGGCCAGAGAGGTGTCTCGGTCATGTCTGCCTGTCTCCCGAACCCGTAGGGTCTACACACTTAAGGTTCGATGACGCTAGGGTTATAGGGAATTGTAGTACGAGGTTACCGAAAGTTGTTCGGAGTCCCGGATGATATCCCGGACGTCACGAGGAGCTCCGGAATGGTCCGGAGGTAAAGATTGATATATAGGACGGATGGTTTCGGAGACCGGAAGTGTTTCGGGCATCACCGGTAACGTACCGGGACCACCGGGACCACCGGAGGTGGTCCCGGGGGACCACCGAAGGGGGGCTGCGACCCCAAGAGGTAAGATGGGCTAAGTGGGGGTGGGAACCAGCCCCTAGTTGGGCTGGTGCGCCTCCCCACTCAGCCCATGGCGCAGGGGAAAGGAAAAGAGGGGGGGAACCCTAATTCAGGTGGGCCTTAGGCCCACCAGAGGGGTGCGCCACCCCTCCCCCTTGCCCTGGCCGCCACCCCTTCCCCATCTGAGGGCTGCCGCACCCCTTAGGGGTGGGAACCCTAAGGGCTGCGCCCCCTCCCTCTCCCCCTATATATAGATGAGGTCCGGGGCTGTTTGAGACACGGTTTTAATCTCTCTCTCGGCGCAGCCCTGCACTTCTTCCTCCTCCTCTCTGCCGGCGCTTGGCGAAGCCCTGCTGGGAGACCTCGTCTCTCCACCAACACCACGCCGTCGTGTTGCTGGTCTTCTTCCCCAACCTCTCCCTCCTCCTTGCTGGATCAAGGTGCGGGAGACGTCACCGGGCTGCACGTGTGTTGAACGCGGAGGTGCCGTTGTTCGGCACTAGATCGGAATCGCTGCGAGTACGACTCCATCAACCGCGTTCTAGCAACGCTTCCGCTTAGCGATCTTCAAAGGTACGAAGATGCTCTTACCCCTCTCTCGTTGCTGGTCTCTCCATAGGAAGATCTGAATAAGCGTAGGAAAATTTTGAATTTATGCTACGTTACCCAATAGTTCAGAGTCCCTGATGAGATCACGGACGTCACGAGGGTTTCCGGAATGGTCCGGAAACGAAGATTGATATATAGGATGACCTCATTTGATTACCGGAAGGTTTTCGGAGTTACCGGGAATGTACCGGGAATGACGAATGGGTTCCGGGAGTTCACCGGGGGGGGGGGGGGGGGGCAACCCACCCCGGGGAAGCCCATAGGCCTTGGGGGAGACACACCAGCCCTTAGTGGGCTGGTGGGACAGCCCACAAGTGGTCTATGCGCCAAGAGAAGAAAAATCAAGAGGAAAGGAAAAAAAAAGGGAGGAGGTGGGAAGGGAGGAGGACTCCCTCCCACCAAACCTAGTCCAACTCGGTTTGGGGGGGGGGGAGAGTCCTCCCCCTTGGCTCGGCCGACCCCCTTGAGGGTCCTTGGACCCCAAGGCAAGGCCCCCTCCCTCCCACCTATATATACGGAGGTTTTAGGGCTGATTTGAGACGACTTTTCCACGGCAGCCCGACCACATACCTCCACGGTTTTTCCTCTAGATCGCGTTTCTGCGGAGCTCGGGCGGAGCCCTGCTGAGACAAGGTCATCACCAACCTCCGGAGCGCCGTCACGCTGCCGGAGAACTCTTCTACCTCTTCGTCTCTCTTGCTGGATCAAGAAGGCCGAGATCATCGTCGAGCTGTACGTGTGCTGAACGCGGAGGTGCTGTCCGTTCGGTACTAGATCGTGGGACTGATCGCGGGATTGTTCGCGGGGCGGATCGAGGGACGTGAGGACGTTCCACTATATTAACCGCGTTCTCTAACGCTTCTGCTGTACGGTCTACAAGGCTACGTAGATCACTCATCCCCTCTCGTAGATGGACATCATCATGATAGGTCTTCGTGCGCGTAGGAAATTTTTTGTTTCCCATGCGACGTTCCCCAACATGTTCTTGTTCTTCCTTTTACCTTTTGACTTGGAGGTAAGTCCAAGTCCTTCCTTTCCTACAACACCCTTTTGAGTGCTCAAGAGATCGTTCAGACTCTTCTCACCTTGTCTGCATGCCACAAGGCCCTTCTCAAGTTTCTCCTTTAACTTGGCATTTTCCTCCACAAGATGAACATGCTCACAATAGGGGTTAGTTGCACAAGTATTATCAATTAACACAAAGGGAGGACAAGTAGAGATCTCCTTGGTAAGCTTTGCTTGGAGTTGATCATGAGACTCTTTCAGAGAGAAATGAACACCTTTCAAGGCTTTGTGGGCCTTGTCAAGTATGTCAAACTCATCTTTGAGTCTGTCACGACCAACCTCAAGAGCATACTTTTCAGATTTAAGCATGCGAGTAAGAACAACATCATGATCTAGTTTCTTTTGCATTTTAGCGCAGTCATCGTTATATGACTCCTCAAGAGCCAAACGAAGAGTGCGCTCTTCTTCTAGAGCACTAGATAATTCGGCAATTTCATCGGCATAGTCACGACTATGTCCATGAAGCTCGGAGATGGTCTCCTCATGAGACTCAATGAAGTCAGTGGCCTCACCCAGTTGTTCCAAGAGAGCAACAAAATGCTTCTTGGGTTCTCCCTTAATAGTGCATAGAAACTTATCAAGATCATGCTCATTAAGTTCTCCAACATCACTATCTTCTACACAATTTAACAATGAAGGAGCAGAAGCAATGTTGGTCTTAATGATGGGAGTTACCTGATTGGTACCTTTTGCCATGAGGCACTTGGTGATGTGGTTCTTGTTGGGGGCGTTGAAGAGAGACACCTTCTGGGAAGAGGTAGTGGCAATAGCAACAGTTGCCGTTGCCACTGTATCATCATCATCACCATCATCATCAGAAGGATACTCCTCCAGGGCCACCATTCCTTTTGGATGAGGTTTCTTCACGAAGTTGTTCTTGATTGGAAATGATTTGGTTTTGTCTTTGCGAATGAGCTTGCCTCCGTTGTCTTCCCTCTTCTCATAGGGGCATTCTGCCACGAAGTGACTCACGTTGCCACAGTTATAACATGTCCTTACTCGTTGTTTGGGTTTGAATCCACTCGAGTTGTTCTTGTTGAAGGTGGGTCTTGAGTTCCTTTTATTTCCCCAGAATTGCCTTGATGCAAGAGCCATGTGCTCATGATAGGCATACTTTGTGTCTTCCGGGCAGCTCTCCTCTTCCTCATCTTCTTCTTCTTCTTCAAGCA
This sequence comes from Hordeum vulgare subsp. vulgare, assembly GCF_904849725.1. NCBI lineage: Eukaryota > Viridiplantae > Streptophyta > Magnoliopsida > Poales > Poaceae > Hordeum > Hordeum vulgare. Next base: position 582,766,265 of record NC_058520.1, on the reverse strand, counting down.
TTGCTCTTGCTTTCAACGCAAGGTTGGGTGAAGTGGTTTTTGATCGGACAGGAGCAAGTGCATTGTCGGCTGTTTCGTTCATGATTGACATTGCAATGAACTCATCCAACACTTCACTGGAAGACAAGGAGTGGAAGTCTGGCCACTGACGAATGACAGATGACATGGCTTTATTGAATGGCATGATGGCTTTGAGAAACTTGCGCTTGACCCATGTATCATCCACATCCTTACTCCCATGATCCTTTAGTGCCACAGCAATAGCGGTCACCCTCCGATAGAGATCACGAGGGTCCTCGTCTTCCTTCATCACAAACTCATCGGCCTTATCAAGTATCACTTCATAGTTGGATCGTTGGATACTTGAGCTTCCCTTGTACAGCACCATAATATGCTCCCAACAATCCTTGGCCAATGTGAAGGGACGTAAGTGGGGAAGGTCTTCAGGTGGCACAGCATACTGGAGAATAAACAACGCAGAGTGATTATATTGATTGTCTGCATCTTCCCTTGGAGTGAGGTTGCTTGGGTCATGGGGATAATATCCTTACTCGATAATTCTCCACAAATTTGTTGAGCTGTGATTCAAATGAGACTTAATAGAAAATACCCAGTTAGCAAAGTCACCTTTCACAAGTTTTGGAGGAGGACCAACAGGATTAAGACGAGGTGCGAGAACGGGTCCTCCATAGGCCATGGGGGGTGGAACTGAGGCATATGTTCCAGTCCCATCCTTTTCGTGAGGTGAAGCCGGTTGCATACCTTTAGCCGCTTCCTTAGAGGAGTTGGCCTCCGAATCGGAAATGGTGGGTTTAACCACTAAAGCCGGTTCGGGTGAACTTTTAAGACCCTCAATTAATTCTTTAAGCATGGTTTTGACTTCGCTCGTCAAGGACGTCTTGAGGGCTGCCATAGCCGTATTCAAGTCGTCCCTTGTGACCGAAGTCAAATCCATGTCCTCGGGTTGCCCATGGTTAACTTCCTCTCCGCCTTCCATACTCTTCGGGTGGTTAAACCCTTAATAAAGAAACTTGGCTCTGATACCAATTGAAAGGATCGATATGGTTGGCTAGAGGGGGGGGTGAATAGACAACGACCACTTTTTAATTAATCTTAACAAGTTAAGGTAAACACTATACGGGTTCACAAATAATATGACAAAGAGGTGAACCCTATAGAAGCTAACAACGAGAGCTATTAAGACAAGTAAGATATAGTCACAAGTATAAGCAAATACAAAGTAAAGGGTAGAGATAACCACAAGTGGAACCGATGGAGACGAGGATGTGTTACCGAAGTTCCTTCCCTTTGACAGGAAGTACGTCTCCGTTGGAGCGGTGTGGAGGCACAATGCTCCCCAAAAAGCCACTAAGGCCACCGTATTCTCCTCACGCCCTCGCACGATGCAAGGTACCGTGATTCCACTATAGGTGCCCTTGAAGGCGGCGATCGAACCTTTACAAACAAGGTTGGGGCAACTCCACACAAAGCTTGGAGGCTCCCAACTAAACCACGAAGCTTCACCACAATGGAATATGGCTTCGAGGTGACCTCAACCGTCTAGGATGCTCAAGCACCCAAGAGTAACAAGATCCGCAAGGGATTGATGGGGGAATCAACTTTTCTCTTGGTGGAAGTGTGGATCTAGGCCTTCTCAACCAATCCCTAAAGAATCAACAAGTTTGATTGGCTAGGGAGAGAGATCGGGCACTTTTGAGCTTGTGGAGCAACAATGGAGCTTAGAGAGGTAAGAGATATGGTTCCTCAGCTAGAAGAACCCTTTATATAGTGGGGGGAAAATTCAGACCGTTTTCCCACTCTCTGCCCGAGAACCAGCGGTACTACCGCTGTGCAGGAGCGGTACTACCACCGCCGGGAAAGTCTTCACAAAAGGGTCCGTCCACGAACTACCGCTAGGTAGGTGGAACAAAACACCTGGAGCGGTACTACCGCTGACCAGGGGCGGTACTACCGCTGGCTAGCGGTACTACCGCTGGCACCAGCGGTACTACCGCTGGGGACCATTTTGCATAGATAATCGAGACGAATAGGCGAGGGCCACTCCAAAAGATAAGGAAAGGGAGAATGTGAAGTGTGCGTGTGTAAAGATAGATTCCACCCAAACCATTCCACTACGGATCCCCTCTTAATAGTACGGCTTTCCTATGACTCAAATAAAGAGAATCGTAGAGAGCGCCGTGCTTCCGTTCCAGAAGAGAGGAGACGTGTCGTCTTGTGCCGTTGACGAGTGTTACCTGAAACCTTGACACACACGATTAGTCCTGTACGGTACTGTCATCAATCACCAAAATACTTAGGCATAAACTATGCCCCAACAATAACTTTTATAGAAACTATACTGTTAACTATGATATCATGATAATCTTTTGATCGAATATTTTTAATACGCATATGAGATTTTAACAACTTGATCTGGTTCCACTTTCTTGACAAATTTGTGCAAAATGTTTTCAGGTACTCAACCTATTGATGCACATGGACATGATGACTCTCTAGCGTTTATGGACCAACCAACCTGTAATCATGGACCTTATTGTCTTGTAGACCATTTGGTGTTTCGAGTGTTTTGGAGCTTACACTTTGTGCATGTAGATACAAACTTGTGTGTTCTAGACCATCTGAAGTCTCTCATAGTAACCAATAGTCCTTATCTTTTTGTGACTTGTGTGTCCTAGATGATTGTTAAGATGGTCAAAACTATGCTTCCTCTAGGTTAATTTGTTTGTCAACTTGCGTTCAATGTATGTGCATGTTTATAAACATATTTTCATTGTGGTGTAATATGTGTTTATCTTGAACCTTCTTGTGGGTGTGAGGATAATAATTGAATATTTTTAGAGCTGGTAGTATAACCTGTGGCGCACCATGAGCTATACTAATGGCGCACCATGAGTTATACTAATGACGCACCTGGGAGGCATATACTAATGGCGCACCTGGGAGGCATACTAATGGCGCATCATGAGCTATACTAATGGCGCATTGCCTGGTGCGCCATTAGTAAAATATTCTAATGGCGTGATGCTAGTGGCGCACCTGTAGTGCGCCATTAGTAGCCAAAACAGGTGCGCCACTAGCAGGCTTTTTCCTAGTAGTGAAGGAGTGTCGGAGACAGGTTCACCGTTTCAGCGGTAACAATTACAAAGGGTACACCACTAGGGCGGAGGCGTAAGTTAGATACGTGCGCTATCTAGCAGGAGAGAGGAGGGAGCGTTGGAGGAACCGGATGAAGACCAATTTCATCGCGATTATGCTCATCGTGATGACCGCAGCTCTCTTCTATGTGATGGTAGTTTAGATGATCGATATCTACTTGTAATGTGAAGACAAACTCGCTACTCGCGGTCTCGAGACTTGTAATGTTCTAACTTTGTTCGGTATTTTAAATTCGAAGACTAATGTCATGAATTGTATTCGGAGACTAATCTTTTATTGTATTCGATAAATATGTTGTTTATATGTTGTGCTCTCTATATTCTGTGCAGTAATATGTTTTGTAACCTGTGCAAATATCAGAAAAGAAAAAAAAACCTAATATTCATACTAGTGGCGCACCACTCAGCACTTTAGTGACACACTGCAAAAAGAACACTAGTGGCACATCGTCAACTAGTGCGCCATTAGTAAGCCAGAGCACATGGGTAAATATGACCCCTTGGGAGGCATACTAATGGCGCATCATGGGCTATACTAATGGCGCACTTGTGGTGTGCCATTAGTAAAAAATTCTAATGGCGTAGCCAAAACAGGTGCGCCACTAGTAGGCCTTTTCCTAGTAGTGAAGAAAACAACACCCTACAGGATGAGAAGATGATCTTACCCTCACAATCACGGAGGATCATACGAGCTCCCGTGCCACCAATAGAAGACCAAGCACCATCTGTGTTAAGTTTTGTTCAACCCTCCACTGGCATCGACCATGGAACATTATTAGCTGAGTCCTTCCTCACAGCACTCGAGGTATCATGTTCATAGGTTATGGATTGCTTCCCTTTAAACCGTTCCTCCTCCGAGAGCTTGAGAGTTAAGAGAGAGTCAAGATAGCTAATCGGGAATCTTTTAGACACTTCTAGTGGCGGAAGTTCCTTGTTATGGGTCACCTCATTCCTGTTATGACATATCCTCCAGAGCGTCAACATAAGCATACCCCGCTCAATAGTGGTGAGTGGCTGCAGAGCATGAAGCAGCCACTCAGTACCAGTATTTTTTATATCCTCCAGCTTCGGCAAACGCCAAACAGTAGACATGCATCTCCACATTTGCACCCATCATTAACGTTGAATTGGACCGATGGAGCTTAAGAGACTAGGGAGACCTTGTTCTAACCCGTCATCACCACCGCCACCTCGGCAATACTGCTCGTGAAACAAAAAACCAAAGGAAAACATGGCCTACAAAAGCATCTGAACTATGAGTTGCTTAGATGGTTAGGTTTCTTGTGGTGAAATCAGGCCACTTAGGCTCAAGTCCCACACTTAGCATGGGTGCTTGCATACTTCATGTATATATCAGGTTCTTCGACGCTCCTCTTTCAGCAGTATGGGGTGTCCATCAACTACGATACATTTATGACGACTTCATCGATCTTAAGATTTCTTGGCTCAGTCTCTCAAAGGTACCCATAAGGTGAGTGTACATGCATGTATATAAACGTTTATATTTGTACTATGTTTCTTAAAAACAATGAAGAGAACGGGTCACCACTCCTCTAGCCGACGGACGAAAGAGAGGAGGAAGGCCTAGATGGCAGCGGGTGGGTAGGGTTTGGGGACAAGAAGTGTGACAGGTTTAAATTGCACCCACAGGTTCAGGTGTGGGTCATTTTCGTCCAAACCCGCTCCAATCCCAATATTTTTTGCCCAAATATATACCCATACCAGTACCTGCACCACAAGTTCCATATTGTTTCCATACTCGTACCCCGTTGCCGATGACCTACCACTAGGGGTGCACCGATGCAAGAACGCGAGAGGGAAATGGGGTTTGTGTTGTGTGATGGCGCGAGGATGAGTGTAGGGGTGCAGTTAGGTTAGCCAAGATTTTTTTCCCTTTTGTAGTGAATGACATAAGGGGCTACTTGAAAGATGTACTAATCTGCACATAAGCGGGTACGTGGATATGGGTATGGCCTTCCCGTGTCTGCACCCGGCTTATCTCATGAGTTCATTTTTTTCTATTTACCAACCAATGGGTATTTAACTTTTCCGAACACTTATCCTAATAAGATTTTTAACCGTTGGGCTCACGGGTAGCGGGTATCCCTTGCCATATCAGAGTACATTCAAAGACATTAAAATTGTGCAATTTTCCTGTCATCTTAAATCATTAATAGCATTTGCAGCCGCTCGATCATCATTCTTAGGCATTTCTGACAATCGGATTAGCTATCTTAGCCCTAAACATGTTGGCCCACTTCTATCGGATTAGCTATCTTAGCCCTAAACATGTTGGCCCACTTCTCTGTCACAATTTTGGACGTGTATTACATTCCGCTGGGCCGCTGCTCTGGTGACATTTTTTTGGTTTTTTCTTTTCCGGAGTTGGAATGGTTGGTCCTTAATTAAATTATCTCGGTCAAGTCCAACATATAAACATCTGTATGAGATTTCACTAAATATAAGTCTTTTATGAGATTTCACTAAAGACTACATACGACGTAAAATAAGGGAATCGACACTCTAAATTATGTGTACATACACGTAAAATAAGGAAATCGGCACTCTAAATTATGTCTACATACATCCGTATATAGTCAGTAATGGAACTTTTAAAAAGACTTATATTTAAGGAAAGCACTTCAATTCGCACCAGGCATTCATGAACCCAAATACTGGCTGGTGCTAACCACTGAGCCAACAGCCATATCCCAAGTGATATAGCAGAAGATGGGTGGATCAGTTGCAAACAATTCATGCAACCCAAGTGATATAGTAGAAGATGGTGGATCAGTTGCAAGCAATTCATGCAAGAATGCCGAAATGTGTATAAAACTAGTGACTGTACAAGCCAAAATGAAAACTGCCGAGTAGAAAACCGAACATTGAGCATGTAGATGCAGTAAACTTCAGTACTGTGATGGCATCTCGCAACCAATAGTTCAGCAAGCAGCAGCTCACTGAAATTAATTACTATCATCACGAGTAAATACTGAGTTAGGCAATTGATTACACTGGTAATAATGTAGTAGCTTCTGACACGGCACACACGACACGATACCATGAAACTACAGCAGTCACAAGCACAGCATCCAGTACTACAATAAGTACACCAGTTACTAGAGAGGTTCAGATTATTGAAGGCACGGTGGCTGAAATCACACTCGATTTACATTGTACAAGATGCAGACAAACCTAACGCACAATTTTACTGGTGGCAGAGGCCTAGTTGTTGCCAGCAGAAGTACGTCATTTTTAACTGATACTGAGGCTACATGTCCCAAATCGCTAACTGTCCAGTCCAGGCCATGTTCCGCTTGCAGCTGTGTTGGCGGCTGGGGCTGGGGCTGGGGCTGGGGTTGCTGCAGTTGAGGTAGCTGGGGTTGAGGTTGGGGCAGCGGCGGCACTTGCGTCGGCTGATGTGGTTGCTGATGGAGCTGCAGTTAAGATTGCAGGGATTGCTGGGGCTGAGGTTGCAGCAGCAGTGGTGCCGGCCGCAGATGGAGCTGCAGTTGAGATTGCACAGGTTGCTGTGGTTGAGCCTGAGGATTGAGGTTGCAGGGGTTGCTGTGGTTGAGGCTGAGTATACAGCTGCAGTGGAGGTTGCAGGGGTTGCTGTGGTTGAGCCTGAGTGTATGGCTGCAGTTGAGGTTGCAGGGGCTGCTGTGGTTGAGCCTGAGTATATGGCTGCAGTTGAGGTTGCAGGGGCTGCTGTGGTTGAGCCTGAGTATACGGCTGCAGTTGAGGTTGCAGGGGCTGCTGTGGTTGAGCCTGAGTATACGGCTGCAGTTGAGGTTGCAGGGGCTGCTGTGGTTGAGCCTGAGTATACGGCTGCAGTTGAGGTTGCAGGGGCTGCTGTGGTTGAGCCTGAGTATACGGCTGCAGTTGAGGTTGCAGGGGCTGCTGTGATTGAGGATGCAGTTGCGGCTGAGGTTGTGGAGGCTGCTGCACCTGAGGATGCAGCTGCAGTTGAGGTTGTGGAAGCTGTTGAGATTGATTCTGTGGTTCTAATGCAGGCTCCTTTGGTTTTGCAGCTCCATTATTCATCCTTGCTCGGGCTTCAGCAAACATTCTCTGCTGTTCAGCAACAGCTTCTTCTTCTGTCATCTCTATACGAGTGAACTTGCTTGCTTTTGGAGACTCCTGCGCAAGAGAAAGTATCAGTATACTCTGCAACATTAGAAAAGGGAACAGTATGCACAGTATCGTGGCTTCACAGCAGTACAAACTACAAACCAGAGTATCAAGCTTGTGATGTTCATAGGCTGCATAAACTTCTTCAACGTACTCCTTGAAGCCAAGATCCTGTGGATAGAAAGATAATTGAGAAAACAATTAGGAACTCCACATGCAGGTTAGTAATATCTATCTCATGTGATGTCAGTTCAGTTTGTATCTTATAAGGAATTAATTGGCTAGTGTGGACGCTGATGATGATTGACTGCAGTCGTCATCTATTTGAACTATGGTTAATGGCCATGTTTGTCCCCGATGAACAATTATTGTCTGTAAACTGTAATGACAACTGCCGTGATGGCTTGATTCATTTTGAGCATGGCAAATCCTTTTGCCCGTTTTTTTTTAAATGCATATCTCATGCACCAAGCTGTTTGCCTAAATGCTAAGTTGTAAAGGAAGATGGAAAGCACATACACTGATTGGGAAGATATTATTAAGGCAAAGTACCTTAAGCGACATTCGGTGGCCACGGTGAAAAGCAAGTTCTCTGATTCCCCTATCTGGAAAGCTATTATGAAAGTCAAAGAGCACTATATGGCTGGTAGGGAGGAGGTTCTTGGGTCAGGTAATATCGCTAGATTGTGGTTTGACTCTCTTAATGGGAATCAGCCTTTATATGTCAAGTTTCCAGAGCTTTTTGTCATTTGCAACCTTCAAAATATCACTGTTGACAAGTGGCATAGTATCAATGTCAATGATTTCTTTAGGAGGAGTCTGAACCCTATCCTGGCCTCCCAATGGGGGAGAGTTGTGTTCCTTCGTGGACAGGTTGAACACTTCTTCTGATCCTGACAGGGTGGTTTGGGCTATGGGCCCCAAAAAACTCTTTACCACTAAGTCGATGTATGAGTTCCTAGAGGGAAATATCGCAGGTTGCGACTTTAAGTGGATTTGGAGAGCTAAGATCCCCTCTAAGATTCAAATCTTCCTTTGGCAACTTTTCCAAGACGCCGTGTTAACTGGAGATGTTATGAGCAGGAGAAACTGGGCGGGCAATCCTCGCTGCTCTTTTTGCAGCGAAAGGGAAACATCCCAATATCTCTTCTTGTGCCCAGAGGCTAGGGTGGTCTGGAGAACCGTTGGATCAGTCTTTGGCACTGATCTTTGTCATAGTAATGTTTGGCAATAATACTCGTGGTGCTACACCTTTCTGCCCATGGCAGTAAATTTTATACTTTTGGTCAGGCAGCTATGTGTTGGTCCATCTACAATTGTCGCAACCAGGCGACCTTCCAGCTCATATTTCCAGGAACCCCTTTTGAAGTGTTCTCTTAATGTGTGTTCCTGGATTATTGGGCAATTCTGCTGAAGAGTAAGGATCAGGAGGCAATGCGACGAGGGGCAATGATGCTCAAGGGCGAAGAACCTGATGCGTATTTGTGCTGCTGCTCAAGATGATGGAGCGAGGAACGGATAAGGCGCTGAACATTCTCTGGGTGTCCCTGTAGGCTGCCTCTGCTGGGTTTTTTCTTTTGTGATGCTGTTTGCCCCTTGCGTGGGTGCAGTACTTTTGCTATGTTCTGTCTCCTTGTTGGAGTGTTGGATATTCTCACTTCCTTTTGTTAGGATAGCCTTTTGTGAAACTGACATCGGGTTTTCGCCCCACGGTGAATGCGTCGATGGCGTGCATTCACAGTGGGTTTCCTGGCGATGCTGAACTCGCTCTCCCCTTCCCGTTTCCTTTTGTGCTCAGTTTGGGTTCGTTCAGAACTGATGTATTTCCATTATTCATTAATGAAAAGGGGTGATGCCCGACTCAAAAAAAGCAGAAAATAACTATTGTAAAGGAAGATCATGCACAAATAAGTTTTAGAGTCCTGAATTTTGGGTTCAGGATTCTATTATACACAAGAAAACCTACCTGGGTGGTTAGCAAACTGGTGGCTTTTGGCTGGCTCTCAGTTATTTTGGCTTTTTTTTCAAAAATTCAAATTTAAGCTTTTGAAGAATTGATGCATGGATCATTTATAAATAAAATTCCATCAGTTCTGCCAACAATGAGGATCACACGAGCCACCTTGAGTTGGCCCTTTATTAAAAAAAATATTCCTATGAACCGGTATGACTATTTTCAGAAGGTTTTTGCCATGCCAGTCTATATAACAGCGGCTCACCCTGGCGTAATAATCTAAGATATCATGACTTGCATTCAATTGGTTTTATCAGAATATCAAAACAATATATGTTTGCCAAACTATGAGAAGTTAGTTAAAATGCGTATGCAATCATGTTCATAATGATGTCAAATAAAACGTATATTGTAACTATGTTTCCAGAAATAGAAACACTCATGTAATCATGCAGTGCACTATAAGTAGAAGGAGGAAATGGAAAGACAGACCTGCAAAGCCCTAATAACATGTTCAGGAGCAATAGTTTTCTTGTCGTCACGGCTGCACACGTCATTGGATTCCGAAGACAGAAGATTGATGAACTCTGAATATATCAAGATGCACATACACAAGGTTATTAGATGATGTCCAGCCTCTGCCTACAATAACTGTTTCATATTGTCTTAGTATTCCTAGATCCTACCTACCTTCCCAGTGCATAAACAATAAGCATTGCCAAGCAAGTTACTACCTCCGTACCAAAATATAAGACGCTTTTGTAGGCTATAAACTAACCTACGGAAACGTCTTAGATTTTGATACGGAGGTAACAGTATCTTTCATGGAGCTAGCACCTCGGTGAAAGTTTGAAAACAGAGGATGGCAAATATATAGTATGAAACAGAGGGAGTGTTTATTTCTTAATTACCTACACAGCATTCAACAAGAAGATCTTGTGTGTCTCTTGCAACTCGAACATCAGGTGGCAGCATCTCCTTAATGATCTTAGTCATTGTTGCTGACACGAAAAGCAGAACGTTCAATCAATTATAATACTATGATCATCAAACATAGACAGAAAGTGCCGGTCAAACACTTGAATCCAGGATTCAAGGAAATCAACATCTTCTACCAACTTTTATAACTGATAGGTGTACCCACAAGCTGCTCCCGTGTTTAATTAGTAGGCGGGTGTAATTCGGCGGAAAAAGGACTCCATCACACATAACTAATCCCATGCCCAATTGTAAGTGCCACGGGACGAAAGTCACAACGCTAACTTCCCTCGCCATCCATGTCGCTGGACATCTTCCCCGCCAGCTAGGTCGTTAATTTAGAGCATAAATCGCACACAGCGAGGAACAAGGTACGAGCGAGCTTACATTTGGGGAGGGAGACGTCCTCCTTGGACTTGCCGACGATGTCCATCGGATCCATCCCTCGTGGTCGAACGCGCGACGGAGCTTGGGCCTGTGGCGGCGGCGGCGCGTCCCGCCTGGATCGACGGGCGGCTCGCTGCTACGGAGGGGAGGGCTTGGCCTTCGGCGATGCGCCCTGAGACACGACCAGGTTGCGGGAGGGGAAAGTAGCTAGGGTTAGGGTTAGGCGTGCGTGCGTGCGTGCGTGCCTCTCTGCGTCAAATTGGCCCCGATTCGCACCGGGCGTCCCTCGACTGGGCCGGCCCATGTAGCGAGTCTACGGCCCGTGTACTGTAGCCACCCGGGGTACTGCACAGTCTTTTTTTATCCATGAAACATCGTACTGTTGAGACCCGTTTTGTTGCTTCGGTGAGAGCAACTCAGATGTCCGATCGAGCTGAAAATTGGCACAAACCTCACGCACTGAATAACTTCCATCCAAAAATATATTTGGATGTTTTTATTTTTTTTAATTTACTGTGTTTTCCGCGTGTATTCTTTTAAAAAAATACTATTCACCGGGGGCAGATATACATCATGCATCTTTGGTGTTGTTGTGTTCGTTTCGAAATGTAAGGTGTATTTTTGTCAACATCCATAATATCAAGTCGGTATTATTATATTCTCCGTAAAATTAATTTCTAATTTTTGTTTAGTATTATAGATGTTGATATTTTTTAATCTAAACTTGGTCTAAAAAATTAACATTCCAAATCACTAATGCCCCTTATATTTTGGAATTGATGAAATATTTTGTTTGGCGGGTGGGGAGACGATGGGATGTGTTCTATTTCTATTTATAATGTGTGATTTGGTAGGGCTTCGTGCTGTGATATTGTGTTATTTGCTAACTAACATATACTACCTTTGTCCCAAAATAAGTCTCGTTGCTCTAATAGAAAATTTGTACTAATTTAGTGCTAAATGTGCGACACTTATTTTGAAACAGAGCGAGTACTATTTATGTGGTAAAATTTCTGCGTCGGTGCATGTATGCACTATATTGATGCTACAATATCATACGGTGACGCCTATTTTTTCTAGGTGATGGGAGGGTGTGCGGGACCGATATGTTTTTATAGGCGGGTTGTTGCTCATTGATTTGAAAAATCATTTGTTTGATCAAAATCATAAACCAAATATAAAATAAACACTTCAATTGAAATGAAAGAGCTTCAAAATTAAGGAACATAGTGGATTAGAAGAATTGAATGATCAAGATCTTGAGAAATTGTTGACCTGGTCAAAATCATGTGAACCAATTCTAAAATGTGGACCTCGATTAATTGTGAGGCCTTCAAAATTAAGAAACATAGTGTATAACTAAAAGAATTGACGCGCTTTGCTGCGTCATTGGTGTTATTGGGTTTTCATAATGTCTTTACTCCCTCCATTTCAAAATATTAGATGTGTTGGTTTTTTCAAAATCCAAACTTCTTTAAGTTTGATTGAATTTTTAGAGAAATATATCAATAGGTAATATCAAATCGGTGCCATTCGATTCATCATTAGATGATTTTTCATATTTTATTTGTTTAATATTATGGATGTCAATGGTTTTGGCTTTGAACTTGGTCAATACTAAAGAAATTTCTTTTCAAAAAAAGTAATACACCTTATATTTTCGATCTTACGGAATATTTCGTTTGGGGAGTAGAAGAAATGATGGATCTGCAGTATTTTTATTTATAATGCGGCCGTTGAAGAAATGTGAGAGCTTCAAAATTACAGTGTAGTGAATAAAAAATAGAATGAGAGGGCTTCTTAAGAATTTGTTGACCTGGTCAAAATCGAGTGGCCATATTTTAAATAGAAGACCTCAATTGACTGAGAGACCTCTAAAGTTAGGGAGCATAATGTATTACACTAGAAGGGTTTGGGCGCGCTTTGCTGCGATGTTGGTATTGTTGGATTTCTTAAAAAAATACTCACTTTGTTTCAAAATATATATGGTGTATTACTTTTTTGAAAAGTCAAATCTTTTAACTTTGATCTAATTTGTAAAGAAATATATCAAAATTCATAATATCAAATCGGATTCATCATGAAGGGCATTTCCATACTTTTTTTAATATTATGGATGTCGATATTTTTTGCTCTAAATTTTGTAAAAGTTAAAGAAATTTGACTTTCCAAAAACTAATACCCTTATATTTTGGAACTGATAGAATATTTAGTTTGGCGGGTGGGGAAGATGATGAAATGGTTTTTTCATAATGTGGTGATTTGATGGGATTTTTGCGGTGTAGTTCTGTGTTATCCACTAACCAACATATATTTAACGCGGGGTTAATACATTTTTATAGACCGGTTGATGTTGATAGATTTGAAAAATTATTGACCCGATCAAAATTATAATTCAAATACAAAATTGAATACTCAATTGAATGAAGAAGTTTCAAAATGAGAAAATGAGAACATAGGGAACTAAAAGAGTTGAATGTGATAGCCCTTGAAAATTGTTGACCCGGTCAAAATCTGATCAAATTCTAAATTGAAGACTTCAATTAATTATGAGGCCTTAAAAATTAGGAAGCATATTCTATAGTGTAAAAGAATTTAATGAGATAACTTTGATAAATTATTGACTCGGTCAAAATCAGGTGGCCCGATCCTAGTTGGAGACCTAAATTAAATGTGGACTTCTTAAAACTAGGGAACTTATTGTTGTAAAGAACAGATAGATGAGTGACCCAATTTCATCTCCTTGAGAAATGATTAACCTGGTCAAAATTGGGTGATCCAATTTTAGTTGGAGACCTCAACTGAATATGGGCTCTTTAAAATTAGGAAGCTTAGTGTTATAGGGGATTTGTGCCATGTGTTGCCATCACACTAACTGAACCTTTGTTTATGTTGTATGTCTTTCTTCGAAACTTAGTAAAATAATGACAAGTCTATAAATTCAGTGACTTCTGCTCTACTCTTACCCATGTATTATGGCTAACTGAAAATGTCGCCCGGTTGTGTGTTGCCGATGGACAATATGGCCCATCACAAACAAGTGGCTATAGTGGATCTCCACAAGTACAAGCCACATGACTAGCAATGTGCGCGACCTGTACCCTGAATTCGTAGTCGCCACCGGTGTGGAAGAGAACGACAAGGCATGAGGATCAAAAGAAAGTCATCAAAATGCCAACAACCCAGACTCTACTCCAAGTTCCTCTCTTCAACTACCTTTGTGCACCATCTAGCTATGTTGTATACTTTCTGAAGACAATGTCCATTCCATTGTATGCCACCGAGTTCTGTAATCAACATAGCAATCTACGCTATCTACTTTGTAGTTCTTGCACTACTTGGCAAGCTGTAGTGTACAACAGAAAATAGTTACTCTTGGTGACCCTTTTTGAGTATCGACATCTTGTTCACTGTTATGTCCATGCTTGTACATACAAATTGGTATTGTTTTTGTATCCTTAACAAGAACAAAATGATGCCAAAATCGTGTCGAACGGATGAATGCGCGCGCGCACACACACACACGTACGCACGCAAAAGTTACCACCCATAGGCGCTAGGGCTTGAACCTGGATGGGTGATACGTCCATTTTGCATCATGTTTTCATGTTGATATTTATCGCTTCTTGGGCTGTTATTTCACTTCATGGTACAATTCTTATGCCTTTTCTCTCTTATTTTGCAAGGTTTACATGAAGAGGGAGAATGCCGGCATCTGGAATTCTGCCTGAAAGTGGAGCAAGTTTGAGATACCTATTCTGCGTAACTCCAAATGCCGTAAAAATCAACGAGGATTTTTTTCCGGATTTATAAACAATACCGGGCCGAAGAAGCGCCAGAGGGGCGCCAGGGGTTGGCCACAAGCCTGCACGGTGCGGCCACCTCCCCCCAGGCCGCGCCATGAGGGCTTGTGGGCAGCCTGCTGGCCCACTTGCCCCCCTCTTTTGCTATATGAAGGGTTTCGTCCAGGAAAAAAAAATCAAGGGGGAGCTTTTTCGTGGATTCGCCGCCGCCACGAGGCGGAACTTGAGCAGAACCAATCTAGAGCTCCAGCAGGACGATCCTGTCGGGGAAACCTCCCTCCCGGAGGTGGAAATTGTCGCCATCGTCATTACCAACACTCCTCTCATCGGAGGGGACTCGTCCCATCAAAATCTGCATCAGCACCATCTCCTCTCCAAACCCTAGTTTATCTGTTGTAACCAATCTCCGTCTCGCGACTCCGATTGGTACTTGTAAGGTTGCTAGTAATGTTAATTACTCTTTGTAGTTGATGCTAGTTGGATTACTTGGTGGAAGAGTTTATGTTCAGATCCTTGATGCTACTCATTACCTCTCTGGTCATGAATATGATTATGCTTTGTGAGTAGTTACTTTTGTTCCCGAGGACATCGGATAAGTCATGCTAATAATAGTCATGTGAATTTGGTATTCGTTCGGTATTTTGATGTGTTGCATGTTGTTTTTCCTCTAGTGGTGTTATGTGAACGTAGACTACATAAAACTTCACCATTATTTGGGCCTAGAGGAAGGCATTGGGAAGTAGTAAGTAGATGATGGGTTGCTAGAGTGACAGAAGCTTAAACCCTAGTTTATGCGTTGCTTCGTAAGGGGCTGATTTGGATCCACTAGTTTAATGCTATGGTTAGACTTTGTCTTAATTCTTCTTTCTTAGTTGCGGATGCTTGCGAGAGGGGTTAATCATAAGTGGGATGCTTGTCCAAGTAAGAGCAGTACCCAAGCGCCGGTCCACCCACATATCAAACTATCAAAGTAACGAATGCGAATCATATGAACATGATGAAAACTAGCATGACAGAAATTCCCGTGTGTCCTCGGGAGCGTTTTTCCTCTTGTAAGACTTTGTCCAGGCTTGTCCCTTGCTACAAAAGGGATTGGGCCACTTTGCTGCACCGTTGCTACTTTTGTTACTTGTTGCTTGCTACGAATCATCTCACCACACAATCACTTGTTACCGACAATTTGAGTGCCTGCAGATTTTACCTTGCTGAAAACCACTTGTCAGATCCTTCTGCTCCTCGTTGGGTTCGACACTCTTACTTATCGAAAGGACTACGATTTATCCCCTATACTTGTGGGTCATCAAGACTCTTTTCTGGCACCGTTGTCGGGGAGTGAAGCGCCTTTGGTAAGGAAATATTCATATAGTGTGCTGAAATTCGTTGTCACTTGTCACTATGGATACTAATCCTTTGAGGGGCTTGTTCGGGGTATCTTCACCTAGAACAGAAGCACAAAGAGTTGCTCCTCAACCTGCTGCACCTACTGAAAATATTTGCTTTGAATTTCCTTCGGGTATGCTTGAGAAACTGCTGGCTAATCCTTTTACAGGAGATGGAACATCACATCCAGACTTGCATCTAATCTATGTAGATGAAGTTTGTGGTTTATTTAAGCTTGCAGGTTTGCCCGAGGATGAGGTCAAGAAGAAGGTCTTTCCTTTATCTTCGAAGGATAAGGCGTTGACATGGTATAGGATATGTGATGATACTGGATCATGGGACTACAATCGGTTGAAATTGGAATTTCATCAAAAGTTTTATCCTATGCATTTAGTACATCCTGATCGGAATTATGTTTATAATTTTTGGCCTCGTGACAGAGAAAGCATCACTCAAGCTTGGGGGAGGCTTAAATCAATGTTATATTCATGCCCCAATCATGAGCTCTCGAGGGAAATTATCATTTAGAACTTCTATGCTCGACTTTCTCATGATGATCGCACCATGCTTGACACTTCTTGTACCGGTTGTTTTATGAAGAGAGATATTGACTTCAAATGGAATTTGTTGGAGATAATTAAACGCAACTCTAAAGATTGGGAGCTTGAAGAAGGTAAGGAGTCACGTATGAATTTCACGTTTGATTGCGTTAAATCCTTTGTTGAGACAAATACTTGTTGTGACTTTAGCGCTAAGTATGGACTTGACTCTGAGATAGTAGCTTCATTGTGTGAATCCTTTGCTGCCCATATTGATCTCCCCAAAGAGAAGTGGTTTAAATATCCTCCTCCTTTAGAAGTCAATGTAGTTAAACCCACTCCAGTTGAAGAGAAAGTCATTGCCTATAATGATCCTGTGGTTTGATACGTCTCAAATGTATCTATAATTTTTTATGGTTTCATGTGTTATCTTGTCCACTTTGGATGTTTTATGTACCTTTTATATCTTTTTTGGGACTAACTTATTAATTCAGTGCCAAGTGCCAGTTCCTGTTTTTTCTGTGTTTTTGACTCTTTTCAGATCTGATTTTGGAACGGAGTCCAAACAGAATAAAATCCCCGAAATAAATTTTTCCAGAACGGAAGAAGATCAGGGGACTTGAGGGCCAAGGCAGGAGAGCCATAGGGGGCCCACAAGCCCTGTAGCCGCCACCAGGGGGGCGGCGGCTACCAGGCTTGTGGCCTCCCTGGCGCCCCCTGACCTAGCTCCTTCGCCTATATATTCCCTAAAATACAGAAAAAATAGGGGAATCCACGAAAACACTTTTCCGCCGCCGCAAGCTTCCGTTTCCACGAGATCTCATCTGGAGACCCTTCCCGGTGCCCTGTCGGAGGGGACTTTGGAGTTGGAGGGCTTCTACATCAACATCATCGCCCCTCCAATAACTCGTGAGTAGTTCACTTCAGACCTACGGGTCCGTAGTTAGTAGCTAGATGGCTTCTTCTCTCTCTTGGATCTTCAATACAAAGTTCTCCATGATCTTCATGGAGATCTATCCGATGCAATCCTCTTTGGCGGTGTGTTTGTCGAGATCCGATGAATTGTGGATTTGTGATTAGATTATCTATGATATATATTTGAGTCTTTGCTGATTTCTTATATGCATGATTTGATATGCTTGTAAGTCTCTCCGAGTCTTGGTTTTGTTTGGCCAACTAGATCTATGATTCTTGCAATGGGAGAAGTGCTTGGTTTTGGGTTCAGACCGTGTGTTGACCTTTCCTAGTGACAGAAGGGGCAGCAAGGCACGCATCATGTTGTTGCCATCAAGGGTAAAAAGATGGGCTTTTATCGTAGATATGAGATTGTCCATTTACATCATGTCATCTTGCTTAAGGCGTTACTCTGTTCTCATGAACTTAATACACTAGATGCATGCTGGATAGCGGTCAACGTGTGGAGTAATAGTAGTAGATGCAGAAAGTATCGGTCTACTTGTTTTGGACGTGATGCCTATAGATATAATCATTGCCTTAGATAACGTCACGACTTTGCGCGGTTCTATCAATTGCTCGACAGTAATTCGTTCACCCACCATCTACTTGCTTTCATGAGAGAAGCCACTAGTGAACACTACGACCCCCGGGTCTATTCACACCTATCGTTTCCACTTTCGCTTTGTTTCTTTTTGCTTTCAGTTCTCACTTGGCAAACAATCTATAAGGGATTGACAACACCTTCATAGCGTTGGGTGCAAGCTCTTTGTGTTTGTGCAGGTACTTGTGACAATCCTTCACTGGATCGATACCTTGGTTCTCAAAACTGAGGGAAATACTTACCGCCGCTGTGCTACATCACCCTTTCCGCTTTGAGGGAACACCAACGCAAGGCTCCAAGGCCACGGGGGAATCCTTTGCATATTTGCCAAGGAAGTCCCTAAAGGCGTAGCCGTAGCAGAAAGATTCCTGGTGTCGTTGCTGAGGAGTATCAAGACAAGAATAGTCTCCCGTCAGCAGGCTTGTTTCTGGCGCCGTTGGAAGGTCTTTTGTTGCAGTAGCAGAAGTATTTCTGGCGTCGTTGCCGGGGTAAGATAGATCTATCCAAGTAAGTCTCACAAACTCATCCCTTGCATTTAACTTTTTTGCCAGTTGCCTCTCGTTTTCCTCTCCCCCACTTCACATTTGTCGTTTTCATTTGCCTTTCTCCTTTGCCGTTTTCATTTGCCTTTTTGCCATTTTCGTTTGCCTTTTTCTCTCGCTTGCTTTCTGTTCGCTTGTGTGCCATGCGCCTTCAATATGCTTGCATCTTCGCTTGCTGAAAATCTAGTGATATGGATCCTCATCCACTTGCTAATCTCTTTAAGCGATCCACTTATGCGGAACCAATTGCTAGTGAATTGAGTGCACTTGACTATCTTTATGGAGTTTTGCTTGAGATGCATGAATCTGAAAATCGTGATGAAGAAACTTATGAAGTGATTCATGAGGGCTCCTTGAATGAAAAGCATGATTGCAATGGTTTCACTATAAATCCTATTAGTGACAATCATGCTAAAAATATACAAAACCCTAAGCTTGGGGATGCTAGTTTTGCTATGTCCACTACTTGTTGCAATGATCATGAGTGGGGCGATGATTTTTATTATGATCTTGAAAATTTGTTTAAGCCTCATGATGAATATGATATTTGCAATAATATCGAAAGTGGGTTTGGAGAAGTCATGACTTTATTTGATGATAATCCCACTATTTATGAAGAGCGTAAACTTTGCATGCTTGTGGATCATGAAAAGAATATCCTTGGTGATAGTTACATTGTTGAATTCGAATATGATCCCACATGTAATTATCACGAGAGAGGAAAATATGGTGGTAGAAACTTTCATATCACTAAGTCATCTCTCGTTATGTTGAAATTGCTCTTGTCTCTTTCTTCTTCCTTGCATTTGGCAGTTATTGGTTGTCTTGACAATCTGTTTTCCTGTAAAATGCCTATGCATAGGAAGTATGTTAGACTTAGATGTGATTTTCACATGCTTTATGATGCTCTCGTTGTGCTTCAATTCTTGTCTTTTGTGTGAGCATCATCAATGCCTAGCTTAGGGCGTTAAACAATAGCGCTTGTTGGGAGGCAACCCAATGAATCTATCCTTTTTCTTTATGTTTTGTGTTTTCGAAACTTTCATAATTCTGTTATGATTGTGTTTTTTGTGTTTCTTTTTGCGTTTGTGCCAAGCAAAACCGTCATGATTAGTCTTGGGGATGATCGTTTGGTCATGCTGGAAAAGACAGAAACTTTCTGCTCACGAAAAGAATTTTCATTTTTTTTCTGTAAGATCTTTTGAGTTGATTCTTTTTGCTGCTTATTTCTACGCAAATTATTCAGACTGTCGTAATTTTTCAGAATTTTTGAAGTACCAGAAGTATACGAAGTATACATATTGCTACAGACTGGTCTGATGTTAACAGATTCTGTTTTTGTTGTGTTGGTTGCTTATTTTGATGAAACTATGGATAGTATCGGGGGGTATTAGCCATGGAAGATTGAAAATACAGTAACCCAACATCAACATAAGTAGAATTTAAGTTTGCTACAGTACCTAAGGAAGTGGTGGTTTGCTTTCTTATACTAATGTTATCACGAGTTTCTGTTTAAGTTTCGTGTTGTGAAGTTTTCAAGTTTTGGGTGAAGTTCTTATGGACAAAAAGATAAAGATTGGCCAGAGCTCAAGCTTGGGGATTCCCAAGGCACCCCAAGATGATTCAAGGATGTCGTAAAAGCCTAAGCTTGGGGATGCCCCGGGAAGGCATCCCCTCTTTCGTCTTCAATCCATCGGTAACGTTACATGGGGCTATATTTTTATTCACCATGTTATGTGTTTTGTTTGGAGCGTCTTGTATCGTAGGAGTCTTTTATTTTTGTTGTGTCACAATCATCCTTGCTGCACACCTAGAGATAGAGACATGCACTCACCGTGATTTTGTCGAGCTTAACTTATATCCTTTGGTAGACAATTCAGCTCACATGTGCTTCACTTATATCTTTTGAGCTAGTTGATTTTGCCCTATGTGCTTCACTTATATATTTTAGAGCACGGAGGTGCGTGGCTTGGTAGTTGATCTATGCTGTGAAAGTAGTCTCAAAAGGGGTAGTTATCCAAAGGGATATGAAAACTTCCATCTATATGTGCATTGAATAGTTAGAGAAGTTTAATTCATCTCAATTAGTTTTGAGTTGTGGTTGTGGTAATATTTAAGTTATGCTAGTAAGGTGTTGTGGATCCAGAAATACTTGTGTTGAAGTTAGTGATTCCCGTAGCATGCACGTATGGTGAACCGCTATGTGATGAAGTCTGAGCATGATTAGTCTATTGATTGTCATCCTTTGTGTGGCGGTTGGGATCGCGCGATGGTTTATACCTACCAACCCTTCCCCTAGGAGTATGCGTTGAATGCTTTGTTTCGATTACTACTAAAACTTTTGCAACAAGTACATGAGTTCTTCATGACTAATGTTGAGTCCATGGTTTAGATGCACTTTCACCTTCCACCATCACTATCTTCTTAGTGCCGTGCAACTTTCGCCGGTGCACAAAACCCACCATTAGCCTCCCTCAAAACAGCCACCATACCTACCTACTATGGCCTTTTCAAAGTCATTCCGAGATATATTGACATGCAACTACCACCATGACATGTGCCACCACTTCTACATTGCCATTGCATGATCGTAAGATAGCTAGCATGATGTTTCCATTAATGTCTATGCCATGCTAGATCATTGTCATGGTACACTACCGAAGGCATTCCATATAGAGTCATCATTGTTCTAAGTTTTGAGTTGTAAGTGTGATGATCATCATTTATGGAGCATTGTCCCATGTGAGGAAATAAAAGAGGCCAACGAAGCCCATATACAAAAAGAGGCCAAAGATGCCCACCAAAAAAAGAGGTCAAAGAGCCCACCAAAAAAAAGAGAGAAAAAGAGAGAAGGGACAATGCTACTATCCTTCCACACTTGTGCTTATTAAGCACCATGATCTTCATGATTGAGAGTCTCTCGTTTTGTCACCACCATATAGCTAGTGGGAAATTTTCATTATATAACTTGGCTTGTATATTCCAATGATAGGCTTCCTCAAATTTGCCTTAGGTCTTCGTGAGCAAGCAAGTTGGATGCACACCCACTAGTTTTCTTTAAGAGCTTTCACATACTCTTAGCTCTAGTGCATCATTTGTATGGCAATCCCTACTCATTCACATTGATATATATTGATGTGCATCTCCACAGCTCATTGATATGCCTAGTTAATGTGACCATCTTCTGCTTGTTTGTCTTGCAACCTCCACCACACTCCATTCCACTTATAGTGCTAAAACCATGACTCACGCTCATGTATTGCGTGAGAGTTGAAAAGGTTTGAGAAAGTAAAGGTGTGAAAACAATTACTTGGCCAATACCGGGGTTGTGCATGATTTAAATTTGTTGTGCAAGGATGATAGAGCATAGCCAGACTATATGCTTTTGTAGGGATAACTTTCTTTTGGCCTTGTTATTTTGAAAGTTCATGATTACCTTGCTAGTTTGCTTGAAGTATTATTGTTTCCACGTCGATAGCAAACTATTGTTTTGAATCTAATGGATCTGAACATTCACGTCACATAAGAGGAGTTACAAAGGACATCTATGCTAGGTAGCATGAAAGCATCAAAAATTCATTCTTTATCACTTCCCTACTCGAGGACGAGCAGGAGTTAAGCTTGGGGATGCTTGATACGTCTCAAACGTATCTATAATTTTTGATGGTTTCATGCTGTTATCGTGTCAACTTTGGATGTTTTATGTACCTTTTATATCTTTTTGGGACTAACTTATTAATTCAGTGCCAAGTGCCAGTTCATGTTTTTTCTGTGTTTTTGACTCTTTTCAGATCTGATTTTGGAACGGAGTCCAAACGGAATAAATTCCCCGAAATAATTTTTTCCAGAACGGAAGAAGATCAGGGGGACTTGAGGGCCAAGGCAGGAGAGCCACAGGTGTCCCACAAGCCTTGTAGCCGCCACCAGGGGGGCGGCTACCAGGCTTGTGGCCTCCCTGGCGCCCCCCTGACCTAGCTCCTTCGCCTATATATTCCCTAAAATACAGAAAAAATAGGGGAATCCACGAAAACACTTTTCCGCCGCCGCAAGCTTCCGTTTCCGCGAGATCTCATCTGGAGACTCTTCCCGGTGCCCTGCCGGAGGGGACTTTGGAGTTGGAGGGCTTCTACATCAACATCATCACCCCTCCAATGACTCGTGAGTAGTTCACTTCAGACCTACAGGTCCGTAGTTAGTAGCTAGATGGCTTCTTCTCTCTCTTGGATCTTCAATACAAAGTTCTCCATGATCTTCATGGAGATCTATCCGAGGTAATCCTCTTTGGCGGTGTGTTTGTCGAGATCCGATGAATTGTGGGTTTGTGATCAGATTATCTATGATATATATTTGAGTCTTTGCTGATTTCTTATATGCATGATTTGATATCCTTGTAAGTCTCTCCGAGTCTTGGGTTTTGTTTGGCCAACTAGATCTATGATTCTTGCAATGGGAGAAGTACTTGGTTTTGGGTTCATACCGTGTGGTGACCTTTCCCAGTGACAGAAGGGGCAGCAAGGCACGCATCGTGTTGTTGCCATCAAGGGTAACAAGATGGGCTTTTATCATAGATATGAGATTGTCCATCTACATCATGTCATCTTGCTTAAGGCGTTACTCTATTCTCATGAACTTAATACACTAGATGCATGCTGGATAGCGGTCGACGTGTGGAGTAATAGTAGTAGATGTAGAAAGTATCGGTCTACTTGTTTTGGACGTGATGCCTATAGATATAATCATTGCCTTAGATAATGTCACGACTTTGCGTGGTTCTATCAATTGCTCGACAGTAATTCGTTCACCCACCGTCTACTTGCTTTCATGAGAGAAGCCACTAGTGAACACTACGACCCCCGGTTCTATTCACACATATCGTTTCCACTTTAGCTTTTACTTTGCTTTGTTTCTTTTTGCTTTCAGTTATCACTTGGCAAACAATCTATAAGGGATTGACGACCCCTTCATAGCGTTGGGTGCAAGCTCTTTGTGTTTGTGCAGGTACTTGTGACAGTCCTTCACTGGATCGATACCTTGGTTCTCAAAACTGAGGGAAATACTTACCGCCGCTATGCTACATCACCCTTTCCGCTTCGAGGGAACACCAACTCAAGGCTCCAAGGCCACGGGGGAATCCTTTGCATATTTGCCAAGGAAGTCCCTAAAGGCGTAGCCGTAGCAGAAAGATTCCTGGTGCCGTTGCTGAGGAGTATCAAGACAAGAATAGTCTCCCGTCAGCACGCTTGTTTCTCGCGCCGTTGGAAGGTCTTTTGTTGCAGTAGCATGGTTCCTAGTGCTTACATTGAGAAACCACCTTTCCCTGTTAGGATAAAGGATCATTCTAAAGCTTCAACTGTGATACGTAGAGGCTAGATTAGAACAGCTACACCCCCTGAGCAAATTAGAGTTGAACCTAGCATTGCTATTATCAAAGATCTTCTGTCCGACGATGTTGAGGGACATAATATTCACTTCTGTGAAGATGCTGCTAGAATTGCTAAACCTCACGCTAGAGATAAACATAGGCCTGTTGTTGGCACGCCTGTTGTTTCTGTTAAGATAGGAGATCATTGCTGTCATGGTTTATGTGACGTGGGTGCTAGTGTTAGTGCAATACCTCAATCCTTATATGATGAAATCAAAGATGAGATTGCACCTGTTGAGATAGAGCCTATTGATGTCACTATTCAGCTTGCCAATAGAGATACTATCTGCCCTGTGGGAATTGTTAGGGATGTTGAAGTCTTGTGTGGTAAAATGAAGTATCCTGCTGATTTCCTCGTTCTTGCTACCGCAAAAGATAGCTTTTGTCCCATCATATTTGGTAGACCTTTTCTCAATACCGTCAATGCTCATATTGACTGTGAGAAGCAAATTGTCACTGTTGGCTTTGAAGGTGTGTCACATGAGTTCAATTTCTCCAAGTTTGGTAGACAACCTCATGAAAAGGAGTTGCCTAGTAGGGATGAAACTATTGCCTTAGCTTCTATTGCCGTGCCTCCTACTGATCCATTAGAGCAATACTTGCTTGAGCATGAAAATGATATGCATATGGATGAAAGGGATGAAATAGATAGAGTTGTCTTAGAACAATATCCTATTCTTAAGAATAACTTGTCTGTTGAACTGCTTGGGGATCCACCCCCACCAAAGGGCGATCTATGTTCGAGCTTAAACATTTGCCTGATACTCTTAAGTATGCTTATCTGGATGAAAAAGAGATATATCCTGTTATTATTAGTGCTAGCCTCTCAGAGCATGAAGAAAAGAAGTTACTAAAAACTCTGAGGAAGCACCGTGCTGCTATCGGATATACTCTTGATGATCTTAAGGGCATTAGTCCCACTCTATGCCAGCACAAGATTAAAACCGATCCCGATTTCAAACCAGTTGCTGATCATCAAAGGAGATTGAATCCTAAGATGAAAGAAGTAGTAAGAAAAGAAATACTAAAGCTCTCGGAAGCGGGTATTATCTATCCTGTTGCTCATAGCGATTGGGTGAGTCCGGTGCATTGCGTCCCTAAGAAGGGAGTCATTACCGTTGTCCCTAATGATAAGGATGAATTGATCCCACACAGGATTATTACTGGCTATAGGATGGTGATCGATTTTAGGAAATTGAATAAAGCCACTAGGAAAGATCATTAACCTCTGCCTTTTATCGACCAAATGCTAGAAAGGCTGTCTAAACACACACACTTCTGCTTTCTAGATGGTTATTCTGGTTTCTCCCAAATACCAGTTGCACAATCTGATAAGGAGAAAACCACTTTCACCTGCCCTTTCGGTACCTTTGCTTACAGACGTATGCCTTTTGGCTTATGTAATGCACCTGCCACCTTTCAAAGATGTATGATGGCTATATTCTCTGACTTTTGTGAAAAGATTGTCGAGGTTTTCATGGATGACTTTTTCGTTTACGGGTCTTCTTTTGATGATTGCCTCAGCAACCTTGATCGAGTCTTACAGAGATGTAAAGACACCAATCTTATCTTGAATTGGGAGAAGTGCCACTTTATGGTTAATGAAGGCATCGTCTTAGGACATAAAATTTCTAAAAGAGGTATTGAAGTTGATAAGGCTAAGGTTGATGCAATCGAGAAAATGCCATACCCCACAGATATCAAAGGTATAAGAAGTTTCCTTGGTCATGCTGGTTTCTATCTATAGAAGGTTCATTAAAGACTTCTCTAAGATTTCTAGGCCTCTTACCAATCTCTTGCAAAAGGATATTCCTTTTGTCTTTGACGATGATTGTGAGGAAGCCTTCGAAATACTTAAGAGGGCTTTGATAACTGCACCTATTGTTCAACCACCTGATTGGAACTTGCATTTTGAAATCATGTGTGATGCTAGTGATTATGCTGTTGGTGTTGTTCTAGGGCAAAGAGTTGATAAGAAGTTGAATGTTATTCACTACACTAGTAAGACTCTAGACAGTGCCCAGAGAAACTATGCTACTACGGAGAAGGAACTTTTAGCAGCCGTGTTTGCATGTGAAAAGTTCAGGTCTTACATAGTTGATTCCAAAGTCACTATTCACACTGATCATGCTGCTATTAAGTAACTCATGGAGAAGAAGGACGCTAAACCTAGACTTATTAGATGGGTTCTCTTGCTACAGGAATTTGATTTGCACGTTGTCGACAGAAAGGGTGCTGATAAACCCGTAGCTGATAACTTGTCTAGGTTGGAGAACGTTCTTGATGACCCACAACCTATTGATGATAGCTTTCCCGATGAGCAGTTGAATGTCATCAATGCTTCACGTAGTGCACTGTGGTATGCTGATTATGCAAACTATATCGTTGCCAAATATATACCACCTAGTTTCACGTACCAACAAAAGAAGAAATTCTTCTTTGACTTGAGACACTACTTTTGGGATGATCCTCACCTTTATAAGGAAGGAGTAGATGGTGTTATTAGACGTTGTGTACCTGAACATGAACAGGGATAGATCCTACAGAAGTTTCACTCTGAAGCCTACGAAGGACACCATGCGGGAGATAGAACTATGCACAAGGTATTGCAATCAGGTTTCTATTGGCCCACTCTCTTCAAGGATGCCTGTAAGTTTGTCTTGTCTTGTGACGAATGTCAAAGAATAGGTAATATTAGCAAACGTCAGGAAATGCCTATGAACTATTGACTTGTCATTGAACCATTTGATGTCTGGGGCTTTAATTATATGGGACCTTTTCCAAAATCCAACGGGTATACTCATATCCTAGTTGCCGTTGATTACGTCACTAAGTGGGTAGAAGCTATCCCCACTAGTAGTGCTGATCACAACACTTCTATCAGGATGCTTAAAGAAGTTATCTTCCCTAGATTTGGAGTCCCTAGATATCTAATGACTGACGGTGGTTCACACTTCATTCATGGTGCTTTCTGTAAAACGCTTCCTAAGTACGATGTCAACCGTAGAATTGCATCTCCCTACCACCCTCAGTCTAGTGGTCAAGTAGAGCTAAGCAACAAAGAGATTAAACTAATTCTACAAAAGACTGTCAAGAGGTCTAGAAAGAATTTGTCTAAGAAGCTCGATGATGTACTGTGGGCTTATAGAACTGCCTATAAGAATCCCATGGGCATGTCTCCGTACAAAATGGTGTACGGTAAAGCATGTCATTTACCTCTTGAGCTAGAGCATAAAGCTTATTGGGCAATCAAAGAGCTCAACTTTGATTTCAAACTTGCCGGTGAGAAGAGGTTATTTGACATTAGCTCGCTTGATGAATGAAGAACTCAGGCATATGAGAATGCCAATTTGTTCAAAGAGAAGGTTAAGAGGTGGCATGATAAGAGAATACAAAAGCGTGAGTTCAATGTAGGTGATTATGTCTTGCTATATAACTCTCGTTTAAGATTCTTTGCAGGCAAGCTTCTCTCTAAATGGGAAGGTCCCTATGTTGTTGAGGAAGTATATCGTTCCGGTGCTATCAAGATCAACAACACTGAAGGTAATTGTCCGAGAGTTGTAAATGGGCAGAGAATCAAGCATTATATCTCAGGTACTCCCATAAATGTTGAGAGCAATATTATGAATACCATAACTCCGGAAGAATACCTAAGGGATATTTATCAGCCTGTTTCAGACTCCGAAAACGAAGAGGTATGTGATTCGGTAAGAAAACAGAGTCCAAAACTTTTCCAGTAGGAAATTTTCTCTGTTTTGGAATATTTGAAAAAAATACAAAAATTAGAAGTAGTCCGGAAAGTGCGCGAGGAGGCGACAAGCCTGCACCGCGCGGGCCCACCCCCTGGCCGCGCCGTGAGGGCTTGTGGCCACCTCGTGCGCCTCCCGGACTCCGTTTTCGTGTAGGGTACTCCTTCTGGTCTGGAAAAAATCATTATATATACTCCCGTTTGGTCTGACCCCTGCATCACACAGATTTCCTCTGTTTTTCGTTTCGAGCCTGTTTTCTGCTGCAGATTTAGAGCAAGATGTCGTCTCAGGAATCTGTGGGGGAGAACAATCTCCCTCAGGTCTATGGAGAAGTACATGTTGATCTGAAAAGGATGGAGGTCATGGAGGCTAAGGAAGGGCTACCTAAAGAAACCAAGGGCAAAGCTAAGGAGAAGAATCAGGCATGGGATGAAGTGCAATCTGTGATCAACAAGGAAGAAGTTGAGGAAGTGGATTTCCTCCAAGCCTACCTCCACCTACTGTCTCCATCCTTGATTGAACTCTTGAGGTTTTGTGAAACAACTCGTGCTCGCAATACTTGTCTCACTCGTGAAGTTGTTTTGCTGGAAAAAACATATCGCAGATCTCCAAAGTATAAATCAAAGATTAATGGCCCTCTTGGAGTCAAGGATTGCAACAACTCCACCACCATCACTATCAAAGGAAGACAACTGAGCATTGGTATGGGCAATCCCCTTGGCTTGTGCCAAGCTTGGGGGAGTTGCCCCGGTATCATATCACCATCACATCTTTTGCCTCTACCTTTATTTTAGTTTTCCTTTTCAGTTTTCTCTTTCTCTAGTAGATTAAAAGTCTTAGTGTTTTAGTCTTGAGTTTTGCTTTGTGTCACCCCGATGTATTCGAGATCATGAGCCATATAATAAAGAGTGTCTTAGTTGAAGGGCTTTGCCTCTTGCCATGATCAAAAGAGTGAGAATAGAACAAAAGCATGAAAGATCGTGTAATGATCTTATGAGAAGTGATGTCTTCACATATAAAAAGAATGATGATTGAAACTTGTTGAGGGTAGGCAAACGTAGACCTTGGTCATTGTTGCAATTAATAGGAAGTGATAAAGAAGGAGAGGTTCACATATAAATATATCATCTCTAACACCATCTATGGTTGTGAACACTCACTAAACTATTGCATGCCTAGAAGTAGATGTTGGAAAAGGAAGACAACATGATGAATTGTGTTTGCTTGGTTCCGAACAATGTTATATGATTAGAGATCCCTTAGCATGTGACGATTGCTTCCACCTCATATTAGCCAAACCTCCCGCACTAAGTAGAGATACTACTTGTGCATCCATAAACCTTCAACCCAGTTTTGCCATGTCAGTCCATGATGACCCACAAGTATAGGGGATCAATCGTAGTCCTTTCGATAAGTAAGAGTGTCAAACCCAACGAGGAGCAGAAGGCTCTGATAAACAGATTTCAGCAAGGTAATAACTGCAAGCACTGAAAGTAGCGGTAACAAGTGATTGTGTAGCGAGGTGAAACGTAGCAAGAAAAAAGTAACAAGTAACAAGTAGTAGCAACGGTGGAGCTAGTGGCCCAATCCCTTTTGCAGCAAGGGACAAGCCTGAACAAAATCTTATAGGAGGAAAAACGCTCCCGAGGACAAACGGGAATTTCTGTCATGCTAGTTTCATCATGTTCATATGATTCGCGTTCGTTACTTTGATAGTTTGATATGTGGGTGGACCGGCGCTTGGGTACTGCCCTTACTTGGACAAGCATCCCACTTATGATTAACTTCTCTCGCAAGCATCCGCAACTACCAAAGAAGAATTAAGACAAATTCTAACCATAGCATTAAACTAGTGGATCCAAATCAGCCCCTCACGAAGCAACGCATAGACTGGGGTTTAAGCTTTTGTCACTCCAGCAACCCATCATCTACTTACTACTTCCCAATGCCTTCCTCTAGGCCCAAATATGGTGAAGTGTTATGTAGTCGACATTCACATAACACCACTAGAGGAAAAGACAACATACAACATATCAAAATACCGAACGAATATCAAATTCACATGACTATTATTAACATGACTTATCCCATGTCCTCAGGAACAAAAGTAACTACTCACAAAGCATAATCATAATCATGATCAGAAGTGTAATGAATAGCATCAATGATCTGAACATAAACTCTTCCACCAAGTAATCCAACTAGCATCAACTACAAAGAGTAATCAACACTACTAGTAACCTTACAAGTACCAATCGGAGTCGTGAGACGAAGATTGGTTACAAGAGATGAACTAGGGATTGGAGAAGAGATGGTGCTGATGAAAATGTTGATGAAGATGCCTCCCCTCTGACGAGAGGAGTGTTGGTGATGACGATGGCGACAATTTCCCCCTCCGGGAGGGAAGTTTCCCCGGCAGGATCGTCCTGTCGGAGCTCTAGATTGGATCTGCTCAAGCAAAAACCACGAAAAAGCTCCCGTCTGATTTTTTTGGACCAAGACGCTTCATATAACAAAAGAGGGGGGCTAGTGGGCCGTCAGGGAGCCCACAAGCCCCCACTCCGCCACTAGGGGGGTGGCGGTGTCACGGCTTGTGGCGCCCTGGCAGCCCCCCTTCGGTAGTTCTTTCACCCAGTATTTTTTTTATAATCCCAAAAAAATCCACGTTGGAGATGTGCAGAATAGTGGACTAAGATTTGCTCCTTTTCCAGTCCAGAATTCCAGCTGCCTGAATTCTCCCTCTTCAAATAAACCTTGCAAAATAAGAGAGAAAAGGCATAAATATGGTACCACAAGTAATATAATAGCCCAAAAAGCAATAAATATCAACATGAAAGCATGATGCAAAATGGACGTATCAACTCCCCCAAGCTTAGACCTCGTTTGTCCTCAAGCGAAAACCAAGTTCCATACACATGTCCACATG
Organism: Hordeum vulgare subsp. vulgare; assembly: GCF_904849725.1. Classification (NCBI taxonomy): domain Eukaryota; kingdom Viridiplantae; phylum Streptophyta; class Magnoliopsida; order Poales; family Poaceae; genus Hordeum; species Hordeum vulgare. The sequence goes on along the minus strand of NC_058520.1, from coordinate 582,735,717 downwards.
TTGAGGGACGAAGGTGTCGATAAAACATAATACGGACATGAGGGCATCATGATCACACATAGGACAACAATACATCATAAATATTCTTATGGGAAAGTAACAATTCCTTCAGAAAGCAAAGCATGAAGCAAAAACCTTACCGAGAAGTAACCAACAATAGTCCATAGTCATTGAAGCAATTGCAATTTATCACAACATCAGAAAGAGTCAAATAAGAGCTTGTAAGGCAAACCCACATACTCAATCATCTCTTTTGTTTTCCACAATTGTTACAACTCACGTGGTACTCATGGAGTCAAAGTTTCAGCTGGACACAGAGGAAGATAGGGGCTTATAGTTTTGCCTCCCAACCATTTACCTCAAGGGTAAAGTCAACAACAATAAAGCATAAGTACTCAACTCCAAGTTGCTATATGAATATAGATCTTTCCCAAACATGTGACGGTAGCCAAGACAAAGGCAAAAATAGGGAATTGGTGATGATCACCATGACTCTTACAAGGGAAAAAAGTAAGGGTACAAGATAGGCCCTTCGCAGAGGGAAGCAGGGGTTGTCATGCGCTTTTGAGGTTTGAATGCGTGTCCTCTTATTGCGGAGGAACGTCACCTTATATTGCCTCCTGTGATAAAGAATTTTATTATGCAGTCTGTCGCTTTTATGTCTTCCTCATCACAGGTTCGTACAAAGTTTATTTTCCACACACTAATAGATCATACATATTAGAGAGAAATTTTTATTGCTTGCACCTATGACAACTTACTTGAAGGATCTTATTCAATCCATAGGTAGGTATGGTGGACTCTCATGGCAAAACTGGTTGGAGGTTTATGGATGCACAAGTAGTATCTCTACTTGGTGCGAGAGTTTTGGCTAATATGAGGTGGAAGCAATCGTCACATGCTAAGGGATCTCTAATCATATAACATTGTTTGGAAGCAAGCAAACACAATTCATTATGTTGTCTTCCTTGTCCAACATCTACTCCTAAGCATGTATAGTTTGGTGTGTGCTCACAATTGTAAAAAGTGCCTAAGATGATATATTTATATGTGAACCTCTCTTTCCTTATTACTTCTTATTAATTGCAACGATGACTGAGGTCTATGTTGATTTATTCTCAACAAGTTTCAATCATCATATGTGTCATACGTGAAGTTATCACTTTCCATAAGATCATCTCATGATCTTTCATGCTATCGTTCTTTTCATACTTTTGATCATGGCACAAAGCAAAGCCCTTGACTAAGATACTCTTTATTATATAGCTCATAAGCTCAAATACATCGGGAGAGAGACAAAAGCAAAAGACTCAAACTAAACGCTAAAGACTTATTCCTCTAAGAGAAGAAATAAAAACTGAAAAGGAAAGAACTAAAAAAAAGGTAAAAGCAAAAGATATAAAGGTGATACGATACCAGGGCAACTCCCCCAAGCTTGGCAGAAGCCAAGGGGATTGCCCATACCAATGCTTAGTTGTCTTCCTTCAGTGGTGATGGTGGTGGAGTTGTTGGAGTAGTCTGATCCTCCGTCTTCCAAGGCATAGGTGCTCCATCATGGCAGGATGAACGAGTCGTCGGAATCCTCAAATATGCAACCAACCTTATTGATTTAAATCTGTAGTCATACTCACAGTTTTGGTTCTGCAGGTCATAGATCTGGCCCTGAAGTTGATCAACCCTGTCATAGAGCCTGGAGAGGTGTTTCCTAATATCAATGGCATCCATCTTATGATTGCTAGTGAACTCCGTGATCATCGTGTGGTTGGCGCTGAATCCACGCTCCACCATCCCTTGGCACTTGAAGACTTGTTGATCCACTGCTTCGAGCCTCGTCTCCATGCTTCCGGTCTTCTTAAGCCCCTCAACATCACGGATGTGCAACATCCCGTCGCTCATCTTGATAGATTGAGGGTGTTTCAGCACTTCCGTGAGGTAGGGATTGATGACCTTCTCGAAGATCTTGTCCTTAGGAGCGTTTGGGGAAGTCATGATGATCTAGATCTATCACAGAAACAGGCTTGAAACGAAAACAGAGGAAAACTACGCGATACGGAGATCAAAACCTTCGGGCGACTATATATTGATTTTTTCTGGGCCAAAAGGAGTCCTCCGCAAGAAAACGGAGTCCGGGAGGCACACGAGGTGCCCACAAGCTTGCCCTCCGCCGCCAGGGGGTAGGGGCAGTGGCAGGGCTTGTGGCCGCCTCGATCGCTCTCCGGACTATTTCTTATTTTCTAATTTTCCAAAAATTCCAAAACGGAAGAAATTTCCTATTGGAAAAGCATCGGAGTCCAATTTCTTACCGAAACAGATACCTCTTCGTTTTCAGGGTCTGAAACAGGTTGATAAACATCCCTTATGTACTCCTCTGGAGTTATGACATTGATGATATTGGTCTCAACATTTATGGGAGTTCCAGAGATGTAATGCTTGATTCTTTGCCCATTTACCACTCTAGGAAAATTTCCTTCCGTGTTATTGATTTTGATGGCACCGGAACGATATACTTCCTCAATAACATAGGGACCTTCCCATTTAGAGAGAAGCTTGCTTGCAAAGAATCTCAAACAATAATTGTATAGCAAGACATAATCATTTACATTGAACTCTCGTTTCTGTATTCGTTTGTCGTGCCATCTCTTAACCTTTTCCTTGAACAACTTGGCATTCTCGTATGCCTGGGTTCTCCATTCATCTAACGAGCTGATATGAAACAACCGCTTCTCACTGGCAAGTTTGAAATCAAAGTTGAGCTCTTTGATTGCCCAATAAGTTTTGTGTTCCAGCTCAAGAGGTAAATGAAAGGCTTTACCGTAAACCATTTTATACGGTGACATGCCCATGGGATTCTTATAAGCAGTCCTATAAGCCCATAGTGCATCGTCAAGTTTGCTAGACCAGTTCTTTCGAGATCTATTGACGGTCTTTTGTAGGATCAACTTGATCTCCCTATTACTCAACTCCACTTGACCACTACACTGAGGATGATAAGGAGATGCAACTCTATGGTTGACATCATACTTAGCTAGCATCTTGCGGAAAACACCATGAATGAAGTGTGAACCGCCATCAGTCATCAAGTATCTAGGGACTCCAAATCTTGGGAATATGACTTCTTTAAGCATCTTAAAAGAGGTGTGTGTTGGAAATATGCCCTAGAGGCAATGATAAATTAGTTATTATTATATTTCTTAGTTCATGATAATCGTTTATTATCCATGCTATAATTGTATTGATTGGAAACACAGTACTTGTGTGGATACATAGACAAAACACTGTCCCTAGTAAGCCTCTAGTTGACTAGCTCGTTGATCAAAGATGGTCAAGGTTTCCTGGCCATAGGCAAGTGTTGTCACTTGATAACGGGATCACATCATTAGGAGAATCATGTGATGGACTAGACCCAAACTAATAGACGTAGCATGTTGATCGTGTCATTTTGTTGCTACTGTTTTCTGTGTGTCAAGTATTTGTTCCTATGACCATGAGATCATATAACTCACGGACACCGGAGGAATGCTTTGTGTGTATCAAACGTCGCAACGTAACTGGGTGACTATAAAGATGCTCTACAGGTATCTCCGAAGGTGTTCGTTGAGTTAGTATGGATCGAGACTGGGATTTGTCACTCCGTCTGAGGGAGAGGTATCTCGGGGCCCACTCGGTAATACAACATCACACACAAGCCTTGCAAGCAATGTGACTTAGTGTAAGTTGCGGGATCTTGTATTACGGAACGAGTAAAGAGACTTGCCGGTAAACGAGATTGAAATAGGTATACGGATACTGACGATCGAATCTCGGGCAAGTAAAATACCGAAGGACAAAGGGAATGACATACGGGATTATATGAATCCTTGGCACTGAGGTTCAAACGATAAGATCTTCGTAGAATATGTAGGATCCAATATGGGCATCCAGGTCCCGCTATTGGATATTGACCGAGGAGTCTCTCGGGTCATGTCTACATAGTTCTCGAACCCGCAGGGTCTGCACACTTAAGGTTCGACGTTGTTTTATGCGTATTTGAGTTATATGGTTGGTTACCGAATGTTGTTCGGAGTCCCGGATGAGATCACGGACGTCACGAGGGTTTCCGGAATGGTCCGTAAACGAAGATTGATATATAGGATGACCTCATTTGGTTACCGGAAGGTTTTCGTGCATTACCGGAAAAGTTTCGGGCTCATCGGTAGTGTACCGGGAGTGCCGGGAGGGGTGCCGGGGACCATCGGGAGGGGTGTCACGCCCCAAGGGGTCTCATGGGCTATGGGAAGAGATAAACCAGCCTCTAGTGGGCTGGAATAAGTTCCCACTAAGGCCCATAAGGTTTGAGAAGGAAAAAACACAAGGTGGAAAGAGTTTCCAAGTGGGAAGGTGGAATCCTACTCCAAGTAGGATTGGAGTAGGACTCCTCCACCTCCAATTTCGGCCAAACCTTTAGGTTTTGAGGCTGCCTCCTCCCCTCCCTCCCACCTATATATACGGAGGTTTTAGGGCTGATTTGAGACGACTTTCTCACGGCTGCCCGACCACATACCTCCATAGTTTTTCCTCTAGATCGCGTTTCTGCGGAGCTCGGGCGGAGCCCTGCTGAGACGAGATCATCACCAACCTCCGGAGCGCCGTCACGCTGCCGGAGAACTCTTCTACCTCTCCGTCTCTCTTGCTGGATCAAGAAGGCCGAGATCATCGTCGAGCTGTACGTGTGCTGAACGCGGAGGTGCCGTCCGTTCGGTACTAGATCGTGGGACTGATCGCGGGATTGTTCGCGGGGCGGATCGAGGGACGTGAGGACGTTCCACTACATCAACCGCGTTCTCTAACGCTTCTGCTGTGCGATCTACAAGGGTACGTAGATCACTCATCCCCTCTCGTAGATGGACATCACCATGATAGGTCTTCGTGCGCGTAGGAAAATTTTTGTTTCCCATGCGACGTTCCCCAACAGTGGCATCATGAGCTAGGTTCATGCGTAGATGTCTTCTCGAGTAGAACACAAAAGTTTTTGTGGGCGGTGATGTGCGTTTTGCTGCCCTCCTTAGTCTTTTCTTGATTCCGCGGTATTGTTGGATTGAAGCGGCTTGGACCGACATTACTCGTACGCTTACGAGAGACTGGTTTCATCGTTACGAGTAACCCCCTTTGCTCAAAGATGACTGGCAAGTGACTGTTTCTCCAACTTTAGTTGAATCGGATTTGACCGAGGAGGTCCTTGGATGAGGTTAAATAGCAACTCATATATCTCCGTTGTGGTGTTTGCGTAAGTAAGATGCGATCCTACTAGATACCCTCGGTCACCACGTAAAACATGCAACAACAAAATTAGAGGACGTCTAACTTGTTTTTGCAGGGTATGATTGTGATGTGATATGGCCAACGATGTGATGTGATATATTGGATGTATGAGATGATCATGTTGTAATAGAAATATCGACTTGCACGTCGATGGTACGGCAACCGGCAGGAGCCATAGGGTTGTCTTTATACTAACGTTTGTGCTTGCAGATGCGTTTACTATTTTGCTAGGATGTAGATTTAGTAGTAATAGCATAAGTAGCACGACAACCCCGATGGCAACACGTTGATGGATGATCATGGTGTGGCGCCGGTGACAAGAAGATCGTGCCGGTGCTTTGGTGATGGAGATCAAGAAGCACGTGATGATGGCCATATCATGTCACTTATGAATTGCATGTGATGTTAATCCTTTTATGCACCTTATTTTTCTTAGAACGACGGTAGCATTATGAGGTGATCTCTCACTAAAATTTCAAGACGAAGTTGTGTTCTCCCCGACTGTGCACCGTTGCGACAGTTCTTCGTTTCGAGACACCACGTGATGATCGGGTGTGATAGACTCAACGTTCACATACAACGGGTGCAAAACAGTTGCACACGCAGAACACTCGGGTTAAGCTTGACGAGCCTAGCATGTGCAGACATGGCCTCGGAACACATGAGACCGAAAGGTCGAGCATGAATCGTATAGTTGATATGATTAGCATAGGGATGCTTACCACTGAAACTATTCTCGACTCACGTGATGATCGGACTTGAGATAGTGGATTTGGATCATGTACCACTCAAATGACTAGAGAGATGTACTTTTTGAGTGGGAGTTCTTAAGTAATATGATTAATTGAACTAATTATCATGAACATAGTCTAATGGTCTTTGCGAATTACGATGTAGATTGCGCTATAGCTCTACTGTTTTTATATGTTCCTAGAGAAAATTTAGTTGAAAGTTGATAGTAGCAAACTTTGCAGACTGAGTCTGTAAAACCGAGGATTGTCCTCGTTGCTGCACAGAAGGCTTATGTCCTTAATGCACCACTCGGTGTGCTGCACCTCGAGCGTCGCCTGTGGATGCTGTGAACATCCGACATACACGTTTCTGATGACTACACGATAGTTCAGTACAAAATACTTAATGGCTTAGAAGCAAGGCGCCGAAAACGTTGTAAAACGTCACGGAACATAAGTTATGTTCTAAAGAGATGAAATTGTGATTTCATGCTTGTGCCCTTGTTAAGAGGTACGAGACCTCCGATAAGATTCTTTGTCCACAAAGCACAGGAGAAAAGGCTCAATCGTTGAGCATGTGCTCAGATTGTCTGAGTACGACAATCGCTTGAATCAAGTGGGAGTTAATCTTCCAAATGAGATAGTGATAGTTCTCCAAAGTCACTGCCACCAAGCTGTGAGAGCTTCGTGATGAACTATAACATATCAAGGATACATACAATGATCCTTGAGTGATTCGCGATGTTTGACACTGCGAAAGTAGAAATCAAGAAGGAGCATCAATAGTTGATGGTTTGTAAAGCCACTAAGTTTCAAGAAAGGCAAGGGCTAGAAGGGATACTTCGTGAAACGGCAAAACAGTTGCTGCACTAATGAAGAGACCCAAGATTAAACCCAAACCCGAGACTAAGTGCTTCTGTAATGAGGGGAACAATCACCGAGGCGGAGCAACTCAAGATACTTGGTAGATAAGAAGGCTGGCAAAAGTCGAAAGAAGTGTATTTGATATACATGATGTTGATGTGTACTTTACTAGTACTCCTAGTAGCACGAGGGTATTGGATACCGGTTCGGTTGCTAAGTCATTAGTGACGCGAAATGAAAGCTACGACATAAACGGAGACTAGCTAAAGGCGAGGTGACGATACGTGTTGGAAGTGTTTCCAAGATTGATATGATCAAACGTCGCACGCTCCCTCTACCATCGGGATTGGTGTTAAACCTAAATAATTGTTATTTGGTGCTTGCGATAAGCATGAACATGATTGGATCGTGTTTATTGCAATACGATTATTCATTTAAAGAGAATAATGGTTACTCTATTTTCTTGAATAATCACCTTCAATGGTTTATTGAATCTCGATCGTAGTGTTACACATGTTCATGATATTGGTGCCAAAAGATACGAGTTGATGATGATAGTACCACTTACTTGTGGCACTGCCGCTTGAGTCATGTTAGTATAAATTGCATGAAGAGGCTCTATGCTGATGGATCTTTGTACTCACCTGATTTTGAATCACTAGTGACATGCGAATCATACCACATGAGCAAGGCCTTGTTTTCATTGAGATGAAATAAGATAGTAACTTGTTGGAAGTGATACATTTTGATGTATGCAGTCCAATGGGTGCTGAGGCACGCAGTGGATATCATTATGTTCTTACTTCACTGACGATTTGAGTAGATACAGGAGTATTTACTTAATGAATCACAAGTCTAAAATGTTGAAAAGTTCAATTCCGTTTCAGAGTGAAGTTCGTCGTAACAAGAGGATAAACTGTCTACGATATGATCATGGAAATGAATATCTGAGTTACGAGTTTTGGTACACAGTTAAGACAATGTGGAAATTGTTTCGCAGTTCATGCCACCTAGAACATCATAGTGTGATGATGTGTCTGAACGTCATAGCCACGCACTATTTGTTATGGTGCATACTATGATGTCTCTTATCGAATTACCACTATCGTTTATGGGTTATGCATTAGAGACAACCGCACTCACTTTAAATAGGGCACCGCGTATTTCCGTTGAGATGACACAGTATAGACTGAGGTTTAGAGAAATCTAAACTGTCGTTTCTTGAAAGTTTGGGGTTTCGACACTTATGTGAAAAAGTTTCAGTCTGATAAGCTCGAACCCAAAGCAGATAAATGCATCTTCATAGGATATCCAAAGCAGTTGGGTACATCTCCTATCTCAGATCCGAAAGCAAAGTGTTTGTTTCTAGAAACGGATCCTTTCTCGAGGAAAGGTTTCTCTCGAAAGAATTGAGTGGGAGGGTAGTAGAACTTCATGAGGTTATTGAACCATCACTTCAACCAGTGTGTAGCAGGGCGCAGGAAGTTGTTCATGTGGCGCCTACACGAATTGAAGTGGAAGCTGATGATGATGATCATTGAGCTTCGAATCAAGTTACTACAAACCTCGTAGGTCGACAAGGTCGCGTACTGCTGCAGAGTAGTACGGTAACCCTGTCTTGGAGGTCATGTTGTTGAGCAACAGTGAACCTACGAGTTATGGAGAAAGCGATGGTGGGCCCAGATTCCGACAAATGGCTGGAAGCCATGAAATCCGAGAGAGGATCCATGTGTGAAAACAAAGTGTAGACTTTGGTAGAACTACTTGATGGTCATAGGACTATTGAGTAATAATGGATCTTTAAAAGAAGACAGACGATGATGGTGATAAGTCACTATTAAGAAAAGCTCGACTTGTCGCAAAGATGTTTTCGATAAGATCAAACAGTTGACTATGATGAGACTTTCTCACTCGTAGCGATGCTAAAAGTCTGTTAGAATTATGTTAGTTGTTGATGCATTATTTATGAAATATTGCACGTAGGATGTCAAAACATTGTTTTCTCGACGGTTTCCTTGAGCAAACATTGTATGTGATACAACCAAAAGGTTTTGTCGATCCTAAAGATACTAGCAAGTATGCAAGCTCCAGTGATCCTTCAATGGACTGGTGCAAGCATCTCGGAGTTGGAATATACACTTTGATGAGATGATCAAAGATTTTTGGTTTGTACAAGGTTCATGAGAAACTTGTATTTCCAAAGAAGTGAGTGGGAGCACTATAGAATTTCTGATAAGTATATGTGGTTGACATATTGTGAATGAGAAGTAATGTAGAATTTCTGTAAAACATACAAGGTTGTTTGAAAGGAGTTTTCAAAGGAATACCTGGATTGAGCTACTTGAACGTTGAGCATCAAAGATCTATGGAGATAGATTGAAAGCGCTTAATGGAAGTTTCAACAAGATGCATGCCTTGACAAGTTTTTGAAGGAGTTCAAAATAGATCAGCAAAGAAGGAGTTCTTGGTTGCGTTGTGAGGTGTGAATTTGAGTAAGACTCAAAACCCGACCATGGCAGAATAAAGAGAATAGACGAAGGTCGTCTTCTATGCCTTAGTCGTAGAATCTAAAGTATGCCATGCTGTGTACCGCACCTGAAGTGTGCCTTGACTCAAAGTATGTTGAGAGGTACAGAGAGTGATCCATGATTGAATCACTAGCAGCGGTCGAAATTTATCCTTAGTAACTAATGGACTAAGGAATTTTTCTCGATTACGGAGGTGGTTAAAGAGTTTGTCGTAAAGGGTTACGTCAATGCAAGCTTTGACACTAATCCGGATAACTATGAGTAGTGAAACGGATTCGTATAGTAGAGTAGATATTTGGAGCATTTCCGAATAGCACGTAGTAGCAGCATCTATAAGATGACATAAAGATTTGTAAAGAACGCATGGATCTGAAAGTTTCAGAACCGTTGACTAAAACCTCTCTCACGAGCAAGACGTGATCAGACCCCATAACTATATGGGTGTTGGATTCGTTGGAATCACATGGTGATGTGAACTAGATTATTGACTCTAGTGCAAGTGGGAGACTGTTGGAAATATGCCCTAGAGGCAATGATAAATTAGTTATTATTATATTTCTTAGTTCATGATAATCGTTTATTATCCATGCTATAATTGTATTGATTGGAAACACAGTACTTGTGTGGATACATAGACAAAACACTGTCCCTAGTAAGCCTCTAGTTGACTAGCTCGTTGATCAAAGATGGTCAAGGTTTCCTGGCCATAGGCAAGTGTTGTCACTTGATAATGGGATCACATCATTAGGAGAATCATGTGATGGACTAGACCCAAACTAATAGACGTAGCATGTTGATCGTGTCATTTTGTTGCTACTGTTTTCTGTGTGTCAAGTATTTGTTCCTATGACCATGAGATCATATAACTCACGGACACCGGAGGAATGCTTTGTGTGTATCAAACGTCGCAACGTAACTGGGTGACTATAAAGATGCTCTACAGGTATCTCCGAAGGTGTTCGTTGAGTTAGTATGGATCGAGACTGGGATTTGTCACTCCGTCTGAGGGAGAGGTATCTCGGGGCCCACTCGGTAATACAACATCACACACAAGCCTTGCAAGCAATGTGACTTAGTGTAAGTTGCGGGATCTTGTATTACGGAACGAGTAAAGAGACTTGCCGGTAAACGAGATTGAAATAGGTATACGGATACCGACGATCGAATCTCGGGCAAGTAACATACCGAAGGACAAAGGGAATGACATACGGGATTATATGAATCCTTGGCACTGAGGTTCAAACGATAAGATCTTCGTAGAATATGTAGGATCCAATATGGGCATCCAGGTCCCGCTATTGGATATTGACCGAGGAGTCTCTCGGGTCATGTCTACATAGTTCTCGAACCCGCAGGGTCTGCACACTTAAGGTTCGACGTTGTTTTATGCGTATTTGAGTTATATGGTTGGTTACCGAATGTTGTTCGGAGTCCCGGATGAGATCACGGACGTCACGAGGGTTTCCGGAATGGTCCGTAAACGAAGATTGATATATAGGATGACCTCATTTGGTTACCGGAAGGTTTTCGTGCATTACCGGAAAAGTTTCGGGCTCATCGGTAGTGTACCGGGAGTGCCGGGAGGGGTGCCGGGGACCATCGGGAGGGGTGTCACGCCCCAAGGGGTCTCATGGGCTATGGGAAGAGATAAACCAGCCCCTAGTGGGCTGGAAGAAGTTCCCACTAAGGCCCATAAGGTTTGAGAAGGAAAAAACACAAGGTGGAAAGAGTTTCCAAGTGGGAAGGTGGAATCCTACTCCAAGTAGGATTGGAGTAGGACTCCTCCACCTCCAATTTCGGCCAAACCTTTAGGTTTTGAGGCTGCCTCCTCCCCTCCCTCCCACCTATATATACGGAGGTTTTAGGGCTGATTTGAGACGACTTTCTCACGGCTGCCCGACCACATACCTCCATAGTTTTTCCTCTAGATCGCGTTTCTGCGGAGCTCGGGCGGAGCCCTGCTGAGACGAGATCATCACCAACCTCCGGAGCGCCGTCACGCTGCCGGAGAACTCTTCTACCTCTCCGTCTCTCTTGCTGGATCAAGAAGGCCGAGATCATCGTCGAGCTGTACGTGTGCTGAACGCGGAGGTGCCGTCCGTTCGGTACTAGATCGTGGGACTGATCGCGGGATTGTTCGCGGGGCGGATCGAGGGACGTGAGGACGTTCCACTACATCAACCGCGTTCTCTAACGCTTCTGCTGTGTGATCTACAAGGGTACGTAGATCACTCATCCCCTCTCGTAGATGGACATCACCATGATGGGTCTTCGTGCGCGTAGGAAATTTTTTGTTTCCCATGCGACGTTCCCCAACAGTGTGGTGATCAACATTTTTAGTGGGAATAGCCTCTACCCACTTAGTAACGTAATCCACAGCAACTAAGATGTGAGTGTACCCATTGGAACTCGGGAAGGGTCCCATATAATCAAAGCCCCAGACATCAAATGGTTCAGTGACAAGTGAATAGTTCATAGGCATCTCCTGACGCTTACTGATGTTCCCTATTCTTTGGCATTCGTCACAAGACAAGACAAACTTACGGGCATCCTTGAAGAGAGTGGGCCAATAGAAACCTGATTGCAATACCTTATGGGCAGTTCTATCTCCAGCGTGGTGTCCTCCCTAGGCTTCGGAATGAAACTTCTGCAAGATCTGTCCCTGTTCATGTTCAGACACACAACGTCTAATAACACCATCTAGTCCTTCCTTATAAAGGTGAGGATCATCCCAAAAGTAGTGTCTCAAATCAAAGAAGAATTTCTTCTTTTGCTGATAAGTGAAACTGGGTGGTATGTATTTGGCTACGATATAGTTTGCATAATCAGCATACCATGGTGCACTATGCGAAGTGCGGATGACATTCAATTGCTCATCAGGAAAGCTATCATCAATAGGTAGTGGGTCATCAAGGACATTCTCTAGCCTAGACAAGTTATCTGCTACAGGGTTATCAGCACCCTTTCGGTCAACGACGTGCAAATCAAATTCCTGTAGCAGGAGAACCCATCTAATCAGCCTAGGTTTAGCCTCCTTCTTCTCCATGAGGTACTTAATAGCATCATGATCAGAGTGAATAGTGACTTTGGAGTCAATTATGTAAGATCTGAACTTTTCACATGCAAACACGACTGCTAAAAATTCCTTCTCCGTAGTGGCATAGTTTCTTTGGGCACTGTCTAGAGTTTTACTAGCGTAGTGAATGACATTCAACTTCTTGTCAACTCTTTGTCCTAGAACAGCACCAACAACATAATCACTAGCATCGCACATGATTTCAAAGGGCAAGTTCCAGTCAGGTGGTTGAACAATAGATGCGGTTATCAAAGCCTTCTTAAGTATTTCGAAGGCTTCCTCACAATCCTCATCAAAAACAAAAGGAACATCCTTCCGCAAGAGGTTGGTAAGAGGCCTAGAAATCTTAGAGAAGTCTTTAATGAACCTTCTATAGAAACCAGCATGACCTAGGAAACTTCGTATACCTCTGATATATGTGGGGCAAGGCATTTTCTCAATTGCATCAACCTTAGCCTTATCAACTTCAATGCCTCTTTCAGAGATTTTGTGTCCTAAGACGATACCTTCATTAACCATAAAGTGGCACTTACGAGGTTGGTTTCTTCACATCTCTGTAAGACTCGATCAAGGTTGCTGAGGCAATCATCAAGAGAAGACCCGTAAACGGAGAAGTCATCCATGAAAACCTCGACAATCTTTTCACAAAAGTCAGAGAATATAACCATCATACATCTTTGGAAGGTGGCAGGTGCATTGCATAAGCCAAAAGGCATACGTCTATAGGCAAAGGTACCGAAAGGGCAGGTGAAAGTGGTTTTCTCTTGATCAGATTGTGCAACAGGTATTTGCGAGAAACCCGAATAACCGTCTAGAAAGCAGAAGTGTGTGTGTTTTGATAGCCTTTCTAGCATTTGGTCGATAAACGACAAAGGATAATGATCTTTCCTGGTTGCCTTGTTCAGTTTTCGGAAGTCTATCACCATCCTATAGCCGGTAATAATCCTTTGTGGGATTAGTTCATCCTTATCATTAGGAACGACGGTGATACCTCCCTTCTTAGGTACGCAATGTACTGGACTAACCCAATCACTATGAGCAACAGGATAAATGATTCCTGCTTCCAGAAGCTTTAATATTTCTTTTCTAATGACCTCTTTCATCTTAGGATTTAATCTCCTTTGATGATCAGCAACTGTTTTAAAGTCAGGATCGGTTTTAATCTTGTGCTGACATAGAGTAGGACTAATACCCTTAAGATCATCAAGAGTATATCCAATAGCAGCGCGGTGCTTCCTCAAAGTCCTTAGTAACTTCTTCTCTTCGTGCTCTGAGAGGAGAGCACTAATAATGACAGGATATATCTCCTTCTCATCAAGATAGGCATACTTAAGAGTATCATGCAACTGTTTAAGCTCGAACACAGGATCACCCTTTGGTGGGGGAGGATCCCCAAGCAATTCAACATGCAGATTATTCTTGAGAATAGGATATTGTTCTAAGACAATTTTATCTATCTCATATCTCTCCTCCATATGCATATCATTTTCATGCTCAAGAAGATATTGCTCTAAAGGATCCGTAGGAGGTACGGCAATAGAGGCAAGAGCAATAATTTCATCTCTACCAGACGACTCTCTTTCATGGGGTTGTCTTCCAAACTTGGAGAAGTTAAATTCATGAGACACACCCTCGAAACTTACTATGACAGTCTGCTTAATGCAATCAATGTGAGCATTGACAATGTTGATAAAGGGTCTACCGAATATGATGGGACAAAAGCTATCTTGTGCAGTACCAAGGACGAGGAAATCAGTAGGATACTTCGTCTTACCACACTAGACTTCTACGTCTCTCACAATTCCTAGAGGGCAGATAGTGTCTCTATTAGCTAGCGTAATAGTGACATCAATGGGTTCTAACTCAGCAGGTGCAATCTCATCTTTGATTTCATCATATAGAGAACGGGGTATTGCACTAACACTAGCTCCCATATCACATAAACCATGGTAACAGTGATCTCCTATCTTGACAGAAACAATAGGCAGGCCAACTACAGGTCCGTGTTTGTCTCTCGCGTGAGGTTTAGCAATTCTAGCGGAGTCCTCACAAAATTTGATAACATGCCCATCTATGTCTTCGGCTAAGAGATCTTTGATAATATCAACACTAGGTTCAACTCTAATTTCTTCAGGGGGTGCAAGTGGTCTAATGTAACCCCTACGTATCACAGTTGGAGCTTTAGAATAATCCTTTATCCTAGCAGGGTATGGTGGTTTCTCAGTGTAAGCACAAGGAACAACAGGATCACTAAAAGCAATGACTTTCTCCTCAACTAGATTGGTTTTGGCTATGTTGCTTTCTACAGGACGATGATATTTAAACCACTTCTCTTTGGGAAGATCAACATGAGCAGTAAAAGATTCACATAGAGAAGCTACCATCTCAGAGTCAAGTCCATACTTAGCGCTAAAATCTCTAGAAGTGTTTGTCTCAACAAAAGATTTAACACAATCAAACTGGAAATTCATACCTGACTCCTTACCTTCCTGCAGCTCCCAATCTTCAGAGTTGCGTTTGGTTCTTTCCAATAAATTCCACTTGTGATCAATACCCTTCTTCATAAAAGAACCGGTACAAGAAGTGTCAAGCATGGTACGATCTTCATGAGAAAGCCGAGCATAAAAGTTTTGAGTGATGATTTCTCTCGAGAGCTCATGATTGGGGCATGAATATAGCATTGATTTAAGCCTCCCCCAAGCTTGAGCTATGCTTTCCCTGTCACGAGGCCAAAAGTTATAAATAAAGTTCCGATCACGATGTACTAAATGCATAGGATAGAACTTTTGATGAAATTCCAATTTCAAGCGATTGTAGCCCCATGATCCAATATCATCACATAGCCTATACCATGTCAACGCCTTATCCTTCAAAGATAAAGGAAATAATTTCTTCTTTACCTCATCCTCGGGCAAACCTGCAAGCTTAAATAAACCACAAACTTCATCTGCATAGATCAGATGCAAGTCTGGATGTGAAGATCCATCTCGTGTGAAAGGATTAGCCAGCAATTTCTCAAGCATACCCGAAGGAATTTCATAAAACATATTTTCAGTAGGTACCTCAGGTTGAGGAACAACTCCTCGTGCTTCTGTTCGTGGTGAAGATACCCCGAACAAACTCCTCAAAGGAACAGTTTCCATAGTGACAAGTGACAATAAATTTCAGCACAATATAAAAATGTTTCCTTACCGATTTCCACTTACCAAACGCGCTTCACTCCCCGGCAACGGCGTCAGGAAAGAGTCTTGAGGACCCACAAGTATAGGGGATCATTCGTAGTCCTTTCGGTAAGTAAGAGTGTCAAACCCAACGAGGAGCAGAAGACTCTGATAAACGGATTTCAGCAAGGTAATAACTGCAAGCACTGAAAGTAGCGGTAACAAGTGATTGTGTAGCGAGGTGAAACGTAGCAAGGAAAAAGTAACAAGTAACAAGTAGTAGCAACGGTGCAGAAAGTGGCCCAATCCCTTTTGCAGCAAGGGACAAGCCTGAACAAAGTCTTATAGGAGGAAAAACGCTCCCGAGGACACACGGGAATTTCTGTCATGCTAGTTTCATCATGTTCATATGATTCACGTTCGTTACTTTGATAGTTTGATATGTGGGTGGACCGGCGCTTGGGTACTGCCCTTACTTGGACAAGAATCCCACTTATGATTAACCTCTCTCGCAAGCATCCGCAACTACAAAAGAAGAATTAAGACAAAATCTAACCATAGCATTAAACTAGTACATCCAAATCGGCCCCTCATGAAGCAACGCATAGACTGGGGTTGAAGCTTCTGTCACTCCAGCAACCCATCATCTACTTACTACTTCCCAATGCCTTCCTCTAGGCCCAAATATGGTGAAGTGTTATGTAGTCGATGTTCACATAACGCCACTAGAGGAAAAGACAACATACAACATATCAAAATACCGAACGAATATCAAATTCACATGACTATTATTAACATGACTTATCCCATGTCCTCAGGAACAAAAGTAACTACTCACAAAGCATAATCATAATCATGATCAGAGGTGTAATGAATAGCATCAAGGATCTGAACATAAACTCTTCCACCAAGTAATCCAACTAGCATCAACTACAAAGAGTAATCAACACTACTAGTAACCTTACAAGTACCGGAGTCGTGAGACGAAGATTGGTTACAAGAGATAAAATAGAGATTGGAGAAGAGATGGTGCTGATGAAGATGTTGATGAAGATGCCTCCCCTCCGACGAGAGGAGTGTTGGTGATGACGATGGCGACGATTTCCCCCTCCAGGAGGGAAGTTTCCCCGGCAGGATCGTCCTGCCGGAGCTCTAGATTGGATCTGCTCAAGTTCCGCCTCGTAGTGGCGGCGAAACCACGAAAAAGCTCTCGTCTGATTTTTTGGACCAAGACGCTTCATATAGCAAAAGAGGGGGGCTAGTGGGCCGTCAGGGAGCCCACAAGCCACCACTCCAGTAGTTCTTTCGCCTAGTATTTTTTATATAATCCCAAAAAAATCCACGTAACTTTTCAGGGCATTTGGAGATGTGCAGAATAGTGGACTAAGATTTGCTCCTTTTCCAGTCCAGAATTCGAGCTGTCTGAATTCTCCCTCTTCAAATAAACCTTGCAAAATAAGAGAGAAAAGGCATAAATATGGTACCACAAGTAATATAACAGCCCAAAAAGCAATAAATATCAACATGAAAGCATGATGCAAAATGGACGTATCAGTCCAGCATACCTACCTATGGATTGAATAAGATCCCTCAAGTAAGTTGTCATCGGTGCAAGCAATAAAAATTTCTCTCTAATATGTATGATCTATTAGTGTGTGGAAAATAAGCTTTGTACGAACCTCTGGTGAGGAAGACATAAAAGCGACAGACTACATAATAAAGTTCTTCATCACAGGAGGCAATATAAAGTCACGTTCCTCCGCACTAAGAGGACACGCATCCAAATCTCAAAAGCGCATGACAACCTCTGCTTCCCTCTGCGAAGGGCTTATCTTGTACCTTTACCTTTTGCCCTTGAAAGAGTCATGGTGATCTTCACCAATTCCTTATCTCGCCTTTATCTTGGCTAACGTCATATGCTTGGGAAAGATCTATATTCATATGTCAACTTGGAAGTAAGTATTCATGAATTATTATTGTTGACATTACCTTTGAGGTAAGCAATTGGGAGGCAAAACTATAAGCCCCTATCTTTCTCTGTGTCCAGCTGAAACTTTGATCTCATGAGTACCACGTGAGTTATAGCAATTGTAGAGAACGAAAGAATGATTGAGTATGTGGATTTGCTTTACAAGCTCTTATTTGACTCTTTCTGATGTTGTGATAAATTGCAATTGTTTCAATGACTAAAGGCTATAGGTTGTTACTTCTCGGTAAGGTTCTTGATCCATGCTTTACTTTGTCAAGGAATTATCACCTTAGCATGAGAGATTATATGTTGGTATTGCTGTTCTGATCATGATCATGATGCATGCATGTTCGTATCTTGTTTTGTCGACACCTCTCTCCCTAAACATGTGGACATATTTATTGAGCTAGGCTTTCGCTTGAGGACAAGCGAGGTCTAAGGTTGGGGGAGTTGATACGTCCATTTTGCATCATGTTTTCATGTTGATATTTATCGCTTCTTGGGCTGTTATTTCACTTCACGGTACAATTCTTATGACTTTTCTCTCTTATTTTGCAAGTTTTACATGAAGAGGGAGAATGCCGGCAGCTGGAATTCTGGCCTGAAAGTGGAGCAAGTTTGAGATACCTATTCTGCGCAACTCCAAACGCCGTAAAAATCAACGAGGATTTTTTTTTCGGATTTATAAAAAATACTGGGCCGAAGAAGCGCCAGAGGGGCGCCAGGGGTTGTCCACAAGCCTGCACGGCGCGGCCACCCCCCAGGCCGCGCCATGAGGGCTTGTGGGCAGCCTGCTGGCCCACTTGCCCCCCTCTTTTGCTATATGAAGGGTTTCGTCCAGGAAAAAAAAAATCAAGGGGGAGCTTTTTCGTGGATTCGCCGCCGCCACGAGGCAGAACTTGACCAGAACCAATCTAGAGCTCTGGCAGGACGATCCTGCCGGGGAAACTTCCCTCCCAGAGGGGGAAATCGTCGCTATCGTCATCACCAACACTCCTCCCATCGGAGGGGACTCGTCACCATCAACATCTTCATTAGCACCATCTCCTCTCCAAACCCTAGTTTATCTCTTGTAACCAATCTCCGTCTCGCGACTCCGATTGGTACTTGTAAGGTTGCTAGTAGTGTTAATTACTCTTTGTAGTTGATGCTAGTTGGATTACTTGGTGGAAGAGTTTATGTTCAGATCCTTGATGCTACTCATTACCTCTCTGGTCATGAATATGATTATGCTTTGTGAGTAGTTACTTTTGTTCCCGAGGACATGGGATAAGTCATGCTAATAATAGTCATGTGAATTTGGTATTCGTTCGGTATTTTGATGTGTTGCATGTTGTTTTTCCTCTAGTGGTGTTATGTGAACGTCGACTACATAACACTTCACCATTATTTGGGCCTAGAGGAAGGCATTGGGAAGTAGTAAGTAGATGATGGGTTACTAGAGTGACAGAAGCTTAAACCCTAGTTTATGCGTTGCTTCGTAAGGGGCTGATTTGGATCCACTAGTTTAATGCTATGGTTAGGCTTTGTCTCAATTCTTCTTTTCTAGTTGCGGATGCTTGCGAGAGCGGTTAATCATAAGTGGGATGCTTGTCCAAGTAAGGGAAGTACCCAAGCGCCGGTCCACCCACATATCAAACTATCAAAGTAACAAACGCGAATCATATGAACATGATGAAAACTAGCATGACAGAAATTCCCGTGTGTCCTCGGGAGCGTTTTTCCTCCTATAAGACTTTGCCCAGGCTTGTCCCTTGCTACAAAAGGGATTGGGCCACTTTGCTGAACCGTTGCTACTTTTGCTACTTGTTGCTTGCTACGAATTATCTCACCACACAATCACTTGTTACCGACAATTTCAGAGCGTGCAGATTTTACCTTGCTGAAAACCACTTGTCAGATCCTTCTGCTCCTCGTTGGGTTCGACACTCTTACTTATCGAAAGGACTACGATTGATCCCCTATACTTGTGGGTCATCAATGGGCAGGTTTCATCACAAGGAACCTAACCATATGAGCTATGTTCAGCTTGCGCCATCCATGCCCTGCTTGTCCATATATACCTGTATTAAGACACGATCTATACACTCCAAAGTGCATAAAATGTTGTGACGAAGTACACAAGTTCATTTCTAAATGCATGATCCATCACAATCCCATTTGCATCTTGCTCCACAACTATGTAATTACCAATTCCGATACAATTATGATGAACTCCCATTACATGCTTAATCATATATGAATAACTCTAGATAGGAATGCAACAAAATTATAAGCCTCTCCATCGGTATCATGTTTGATATGTGAGAGCTATCGTATCATCGTGTTTTAGATGTGGGAGAAAACTGAAAACATTGTATCACAAGATATGTGCAACAAGTGAAAACACAGCCAAGAGTCAGTAATCATGTAATCGATTAGGGATTTGATATTCACAAAACAAGCACAATGCTATATGTTCGTTTTTTCGGTGAGCAATGTAATGAAGAGTTGACTAGACTTTAATAAGGGTTATGATGTGCCAATAGTTATTTCAGTCTAGTAGTTAGTCACTCTATACTATGTGTCTCAAGGGGATATTTGTTTTCTTGGAAGAACTCGCAGTTGATGTGAGCAATAACCATCTATTGTGTCTTCTCTCCATGATAAACCTCGAGCCAAACATATATTTATGTATCATAAACATATGCAACAACATTTAGTGTAAAAAGATGTATGGGTTAATCTTCTCTGTCATATACAAAATTATCAAATTAACTTTACAAAACACAGAAACAAAGCAACTTTGCATGTGATCTTTCGAGCCTGATTGGATTTTCTACAAAGAAGTCACAGAAGCTTCTCGCATATATGTATATATATCCCCCAAAGGATTGATTGTTCCACTCGTCCCATCATATTGGACATTGCCAAGGGCATGCATGATATTCATGAAGAGCGTGGCGAAAACGTGTTCATCTCCTAAACCACAAAAATATTGACAACTCCATTGGTAAAGTGGATGGGTTTCGACCGTGTAAGTTAATGAATATGGATCAAATCAAGGTTGTGATTGTGATGAGAGAGGAACACCTATATATCTTGCGCCTAAATGGTTGTGTTTCATATCATTGAAAAAGGTGGATGTCTACAACTTTGGAGTTGTTTCCATGGAAATAGTTGGTGGAAGAAAAATGTTGAAAACTCCTAGTCGAGGAGGGTGTTTGGCTCATAAATTTATAACAAGCGTTGCCAAGGATGCCCGAATAGTATATTCGGAGGCACCCTAGGGACGAAGGGTTGGTCGATTTGGCGGATACTTTATGAAGAGTCAACGCGATCCTTTCTTCAATAGCTTTCGGCATCACTTCATCATCTATGTGGTTGTACTAGGGTGGTTAGTTTCTGAGGGGCAATTCTAGCAGGTAGCTACCTTCTCAGAAGAAACACCTGAGGGATTCGAGGATTAGGGGGTCCTTGGGCTGCCTACCTGTCCTTATAGGCCGTACTCTCTAGTCCATTCACCCATTGGCAGAAGCGTTGGATTCAAGATGGACTCTTCCGAAGACTTGTCGTGTAATCCAAGGAGAGATGTAGTGATCGACATATTCCTTCTCTGTTGTAACCGATCTTGTGTAAACCCTGACATCTCTGGCATCTATAAAAGCCAAGGGTCGTGGCTCGTAGGACAGAACAAGCTCATTACGATTAGGGTTTAGACCACAACATCAATCTCGAAGTAGATCAACTCTACAACCTATACTACCTCATCAATAACAACAAGAACAAGATGTAGGGTTTTACCTTCATCAAGAGGGCCTGAACCTGGGTAAAATAACGTCCCCATTACCACTTGTTACCCATCGACCCTAGATCCACAGTTCGGACCCCCTACCCGAGATCGGTTGATTTTGACACCAACATTGGTGCTTTCATGAAGAGCTCCGCCGTGAGATCACGAAAAGGCTCGATGGCTTGCTTGTTCACCAGCAACAACGTTAAGTCCGGAGACATGTTTGTCCCCGGTCAATCCTCTGCTTTCACCAGTACCACACACTTTAAGGCGGCTCATCATCAGATTGATGGGGTCACCCCAGGTCAGGAATTTAAGTTCGGCGAGTTGGAATTCGTCATCAACACCAGGGGCGACCTAATCTTTTCCGAGGTTTCGGCTGTGTTGGAAACCTCGGAAAATCCCAAGCTTTAACTTAGGACCGCCTTCTAGACTTCGAGCTCGGAATAGATTTTAACCTTGATTCGGCCTCGAGCCAAGATCCGGCTGTGGAATTCGAAGGCACGGGGGTCATTCCCGTTCGAACACACTTTCCACGCCGAAGCCTCAGAATCCAGTTCCGTCAAGGCTCCAATCGCCAGTCCGGTGGACCTCTCATGGTAGAATGAGACTAAGACCCAAGCACGAACCGATGACTATTGGACGAGCGATATCTGAACCCGGGACCTTTTTGGCCTAGGAGCTAGGTGCGGGGACCTTTATTCCCCACCCACCACGTGAGACATGCCACCGTTCGTGCCGGTCTTCATCAAAGCCGTCGGATTCTTCCTCGCCTACAACGAGCATCGCCGCCTCACTCCTAACTAGCCGCCGCCGTCGCTCCTCTTCGGTGACACTGCGCCTCGCCCACCCAAAAACTACGGTATATATCATGCATCCTATCGGGTTTGAGATATGAGAGGAAACTGAAAAGGAGTGAGCACAAATTGGAAAGGAGGGGCTAACAACTTAGCTACGAGCAGCAAGTAATCAATCAAGAACGAGAAGAAATAAATGTGTGGGTCATTACATGTTCTAAAATGTAGAAACTAATTCAATCTAGCTTAATCTTATAGTTCATTCCCACCTGCACCGTCTTGTCATGATCTAATTAACATGTGGTTGGAAACGACGGAGTTGAAGCTCTTCTGCAGGAACCTGTACATGTGATTGACGACGAATCGGCTGAACCAGCTCTGCACGCGCTTCCGCCGCTCGCCGTCAGGATCGCCCTCCGGATCACGACGCTCACCCCGCTCCTGCAAGTATTGTGATTAGTTAGGAAACATTAAATAGACTAAAAATTATTTTGGCTTGTCTTGTACTTCAAGTTGATCATGCACTCTCATATATATGACCATGAAGCTAAAGCAATACAACACCTATTTCATCAATCTCTCTTTCCCCTCTAATATAGTATTTGTCGCAAGTTTCTAGTCCTAGCGACCGCCTGTCGCTTCCACCCGCGCGCAGCCTTCGGGATGTTCGGTCTCCATGACCGCCGTCGGGGGCCGCACCGCCCGTACCTAGGGTTCATCCTTCGGTCGTGTTGTGGACGGCTGCCCTAGAGAGTCCTTTTCTCGATCTCTTGATCTGGGTTTTCTCTCTTCCGACGATCACTTTGATCGGCATTTCTTTTGGTTTTCCAATATAAGATCAGTTTGTGTCGCCCGCCGCCACCATCGACTATCGCGCCTCTACTCTGAAATCGTCGCGGTCCGGTCTCTTCACCGGCCCGGCCCACACGGCCGTTGACCGCGCGTCTCGCGCCTGTCGCCCTGCACCGACCCTCGTCGTCCTTCTTCAACCGGAACTCCTTCATCATCATCCGCCTCCACCGTCGCCTCATATGGTCACGCACCGGCTGCATTGGCCTGGCTTTGTCAGGCCGGCTCCCGGCTCCGACGACGTCAGCTGCCTCGGGCTGGCTGCCGGCTTCAGTCGCGTCGGACTCGACGCCTGCCACGGGTTGGCTGCTGGCTACCGGCTATGTTGGGCTTGTCGGCTGCCTCGCGCCGGCTGCATCGTCGGCCACGTCAGGATGGCTGCCGGCTCCGGATGCGACCTTCGTCGGCAGCGTTAGGACAGTTGCAGCCGTCCACGTCATCGGGTCGGGTGCCTCACCGGCCGCGTCTGGCCGCCTGCCGGCTCCGACTGCGACCATTGTTGCCGATTTCATCTCAGACGCTGCCACTACTAGAAAAAGGGCTATAGATGATATAGATACTAATGGCGCACCACACAAGCAGTGCGCCACTACTATATAGTAATGGCGCACCATGTGAGGTGTGCCATTAGTGTGGTGGATACTAATGGCGCACCACACTCTCGGTGCGCCACTACTATCTTTTTTTTATTTTTATTTTTTTTGCAAAACTACTAATGGCGCACCAGTACCTGGTGCGCCATTAGTAACCTGCTTACTAATGGCGCATCTGTTAGCAGTGCGCCACTACTATAATTTTTTTTTGTTTTTTTTTTGCAAACTACTAATGGCGCACCAAAGCTAGTGTGCCATTAGTAACCAGTGTTACTAATGGCGCATCTGTTGGTGGTGCGCCACTACTATTTTTTTTTACAGAACTACTAATGGCGCACGAGAGAAGGTGCGCCATTAGTAACCAGGGCTACTAATGGCGCATATGTAGGTGGTGCGCCATTAGTAACCTGGGACCAGCTAGATATTTTGGACAACCACCTACCACACTCACTTTCCCCACTTTCATTCTCTCCACCTCCTCCTCCAAGCTTGTCTCGGGTGCCTCCTCCTCCTCACCTCATTTGCATCATAGATTCACCCAAATTAAGTGGTTAAATTACCTTTTTTTGATAGGTAAGTAAGGGGAAAGCTTTTATGTTGTAGATCTACTTTTTTCTCCCTCCAACAACGTGCACATGCACTTTTTATGGCCTAGCTAGATCTACGTATGTTTGTTGTGTTGCATATGTCTGTGGTGTTGCATATATGTTTGTGTTTGCACGTACCGGTATTTGAAATGCGATAGTTGCCAATATTTTCCCGGAATGTTGATTCATTTCCGTTTCGGCGAGAATTTGACACTATGCATTCTTTTTTGTCCTATTTTTAGGCAAAGTCATGCCAATTTTTTTTTTGGTTCTAAAATATCGTTTTGCTCTACCCCGCAGGCGACCATGGTCCGCACAATGACCGAAGGCATCGTGAATAGGTTTTTGAGCTCCGCGAAGGCCGAGATGCTTCAAAAGAACGAGACGGAGATAAGATGTCCGTGTCGAAGATGCAAGCTGAAGAGCCTTATGGACCCGGATTCCGTAAAGGTGCGGGACCACCTGCTCTTGCGTGGTTTCATGGATGGCTATCGGTGGCAAGGTGATGAAGATGATTATGAAGTCGTCCATGGGGGCCGGGAAAGAAATGAGGAAGGGCATGAGCAAGACAACCGCGGCGAGGGCGGGCGAGAAGAAGAAGAATCTCCAGGACACAGTCATCATGTAGAAGATGCCAGACATGATGATGAGGAAGATGCTGGAGCAGACGAAGGGCATGATCATGAGGATGAAGATGCCGGAGCAGACGATGATGGACCATCGATGGCCTGGGTGCAGGACCCTCATATTCAAGAGCTGCTTCTCAAGCAGACGGATAACGCAAGAGCTGCCGCCCGAGAGAAAGCCAAGCTGGATCAACTGGAGATAGACGCGGTTACTCCATTGTATGAAGGATGCAGGCCCAAGGATACCCGCCTGAAAGTAACGCTCATGGCTCTGGAGATGAAGGTAAAACACAAAATGACCGACGCATGCTTCGATGAGAACATGTCATTCTGGCACGAACGTCTTCCCAAGGGGAACAACTGCCCGACCAGTTTCGAGGAGGCGAAGAAAATCGTGTGTCCTCTGGATTTACTGCACGTGAAATACCATGTGTGCATGAACAATTGCATCATTTATCAGGACGAGCACGCGGAGTCTACCATATGTCCGGTGTGCGAGGCCAGTCGATACAAGAAGAGGAAGAAAGCTCCTCGAAAAGTGGTGTGGTACTTTCCGATCACTCCTCGTCTGCAACGGTATTTCGCGGACCCTAAGGTAGCAAAGCTCCTGCGTTGGCACGCGGACAGGGAGGAGAAAAAGCGAGAAGATGACGGAAATGATCCGGAGATAAATAAAAAAGACAAGATGCTGAGTCACCCTAAGGATGCGAGCCAGTGACAAGCGTTGAACTACGAATACCCAGAATTTGGGGACGATCCAAGGAACATCGTGCTGGGCACGAGCACCGATGGAGTCAATCCGTTTGGCAGCCAGAGAAGCACACATAGCACCTGGCCTGTGTTTGTGTGGATGTACAACCTTCCCCCCTGGTTGTGCATGAAGAGGAAGTACATTCACATGAGTATGCTAATTGAAGGGCCGAAACAACGAGGGAACGACATCAATCTATATCCGGGGCTGCTGAAAGAGGAGCTAGACACGCTGTGGAAAACGCCAGCCAATACGTGGGACGCCGCAGAGAAAGAATATTTCCCTATGAGAGCCGCACTGCTCACGAAGGTGCACGACTATCTCGGTTACGGATATGTCGCGGGGCAGGTGGTCCATGGATTTTTTGGATGCGTCAGGTGTATGGATGACACAATGTATCGCCAGCTAGATAGAGATCCCGGGTCTTCAAAAACCGTGTTCATGGGACATCGAAGGTGGCTTCGCGACGATGACACATGGAGAAAACGCAAGGATCTGTTCGATGGTGCCGAACCCCGAAGACGCCCCCTTATGAGGAGCGGCGAGGAAATATACGAGCTGTTGAGAAATTGGAAAGAGTGCCCACCACCGGGAAAGGCGCCAGAGCCGGGAAAGAAGCGAAAGGCGCCAGAGCCGCTGCTGAAGGTATGGAAAACGAGGTCTGTTTTCTGGGACTTGCCGTACCGGAAGATCCTCCATGTGCCTCACAGCCTTGATGTCATGCATATCACGAAGAACGTTTGCGAGAGTCTGCTTGGTACCCTGCTCAACATGCTAGAGAGGACCAAAGATGGACCGAAAGCAAGGGCAGACTTGAAATCATGAGGACACTCGATCTCGATCCCCTCCATCTCGATCGCTATCACCCCTCGCAAGATCCCCCTCGCCGTTGAGCACCCCCCACACCCTCCCCCGCACCACCGCCGCCGCCGTCGGCATACTTACCACTAGAACACCTATTCACAAGATTCAACTCCTATTCATAGGCCTCTACTTGCAAACATAAAAAAAAATACTAGGCACTAGATGTGTTGTTGTGAGGCACTAGATATTCATAGGCATCTAATTGCAAACATAAAAAAAATACTAGGCATCTACTTGCAAACATAAAAAAAATACTAGGCACTTCTCAAACCAAGGTGCAACTAGCACAAGAAAACAATGCATAGAAAAAAGGGCTAAAAAAAGGAGGGGGGAAGAGGATTCGAACCCGCCACCTCCTGCTAGGAGGCAAAACCCACGTACCACTGCGCTGCTACTTCGGAGGTTAACAACATAGAGAAGGCGCACCTCATATACATGCGCCATTACTATATAAAAAACATTCTAATGGCGCACCGCTTGGGGTGCGCCATTCCTAAGCCGGCTGCCCTCGCGCCCTGCTCTCTTCTCCCGCGCGCGGCCTCCCCCCTACCCCCTTTCCACCGCCCATCAGTGCCCACAGTCTCCCCGAACCCTAGCTCCGCCGCCGCGGAGGGCCACCACCTCCCCGACCTCACCGTCCTCGGCCACCGCCTCAAGTCCCCCTGAAAGACCCACGCCTTCCTCGTCCTCTCCACCGGCGGCGCCCCTTCCTCCACCCCTACAGCGCAACACCTTCCTCGTCCTCTCCTTGTCGTCTCCACCGGCGGAACCTCTTCCCGCTGCTCCCGGAGGCCTTCAAGGGCGTCAAGCAGATCGGGGTCATCGGATGGGGCTCATGTTGGGGAACGTCGCAAGGGAAACAAAAATTTTCCTACGCGCACGAAGACCTATCATGGTGATGTCCATCTACGAGAGGGGATGAGTGATCTACGTACCCTTGTAGATCGTACAGCAGAAGCGTTAGAGAACGCGCTTGATGTAGTGGAACGTCCTCACGTCCCTCGATCCGCCCCGCGAACAATCCCGCGATCAGTCCCACGATCTAGTACCGAACGGACGGCACCTCCGCGTTCAGCACACGTACAGCTCGACGATGATCTCGGCCTTCTTGATCCAGCAAGAGAGACGGAGAGGTAGAAGAGTTCTCCGGCAGCATGACGGCGCTCCGGAGGTTGGTGATGATCTTGTCTCAGCAGGGCTCCGCCCGAGCTCCGCAGAAACACGATCTAGAGGAAAAACTATGGAGGTATGTGGTCGGGCAGCCATGAGAAAGTCGTCTCAAATCTGCCCTATAAGCCCCATATATATAGGAGGAGGGAGGGGGACCTTGCCTTGGGGTCCAAGGGATCCCCAAGGGGTCGGCCGAGCCAGGGGGGAGGACTCTCCCCCCAAACCGAGTCCTACTTGGTTTGGTGGGAGGGAGTCCTTCCCCTTTCCCACTTCTTCCTTTTTTTTTTCTTCTTTCCTTTGATTTTCTCTCTCTTGGCACATAGGGGATTGGTGGGCTGTCCCACCAGCCCACTAAGGGCTGGTGTGACCCCCCAAAATGCCTATGGGCTTCCCCGGAGTGGGTTGCCCCCCTCCGGTGAACTTCCGGAACCCATTCGTCATTCCCGGTACATTCCCGGTAACTCCGAAAACCTTCCGGTAATCAAATGAGGTCATCCTATATATCAATCTTCGTTTCCGGACTATTCCGGAAACCCTCGTGACGTCCGTGATCTCATCCGGGACTCCGAACAACATTCGGTAACCAACCATATAACTCAAATACGCATAAAACAACGTCGAACCTTAAGTGTGCAGACCCTGCGGGTTCGAGAACTATGTAGACATGACCCGAGAGACTCCTCGGTCAATATCCAATAGTGGGACCTGGATGCCCATATTGGATCCTACATATTCTACGAAGATCTTATCGTTTGAACCTCAGTGCCAAGGATTCGTATAATCCCGTATGTCATTCCCTTTGTCCTTCGGTATGTTACTTGCCCGAGATTCGATCGTCAGTATTCGTATACCTATTTCAATCTCGTTTACCGGCAAGTCTCTTTACTCGTTCCGTAATACAAGATCCCGTAACTTACACTAAGTCACATTGCTTGCAAGGCTTGTGTGTGATGTTGTATTACCGAGTGGGCCCCGAGATACCTCTCCGTCACACGGAGTGACAAATCCCAGTCTTGATCCATACTAACTCAACTAACACCTTCGGAGATACCTGTAGAGCATCTTTATAGTCACCCAGTTACGTTGCGGCGTTTGATACACACAAAGCATTCCTCCGGTGTCAGTGAGTTATATGATCTCATCGTCATAGGAATAAATACTTGACACGCAGAAAACAGTAGCAACAAAATGACACGATCAACATGCTACGTCTATTAGTTTGGGTCTAGTCCATCACGTAATTCTCCCAATGACGTGATCCAGTTATCAAGCAACAACACCTTGTTCATAATCAGAAGACACTGACTATCATCGATCAACTGGCTATCCAACTAGAGGCATGCTAGGGACGGTGTTTTGTCTATGTATCCACACATGTAAATGAGTCTTCATTCAATACAATTATAGCATGGATAATAAACTATTATCTTGATACAGGAATTATAATAATAACTATACATTTATTATTGCCTCTAGGGCATAATTCCAACAGTCTCCCACTTGCACTAGAGTCAATAATCTAGCCCTCACATCACCATGTGAATTACATTGTAATAAATCTAACACCCATACAGTTCTGGTGTCGATCATGTTTTGGCCGTGGAAGAGGCTTAGTCAGCGGGTCTGCTACATTCAGATCCGTGTGCACTTTGCATATATTTACGTCCTCCTCCTCGACGTAGTCGCGGATGAGGTTGAAGCGTCGTTTGATGTGTCTGGTCTTCTTGTGAAACCTTGGTTCCTTTGCTAAGGCAATGGCACCAGTGTTGTCACAGAACAAGGTTATTGGATCCAGTGCACTTGGCACCACTCCAAGATCCGTCATGAACTGCTTCATCCAGACACCCTCCTTAGCCGCCTCCGAGGCAGCCATGTACTCCGCTTCACATGTAGAATCTGCTACGACGCTTTGCTTGGAACTGCACCAGCTTACTGCACCCCCATTAAGAATAAATACGTATCCGGTTTGCGACTTAGAGTCGTCCGGATCTGTGTCAAAGCTTGCATCGACGTAACCCTTTACGGCGAGCTCTTCGTCACCTCCATACACGAGAAACATCTCCTTAGTCCTTTTCAGGTACTTCAGGATATTCTTGACCGCCGTCCAGTGATCCACTCCTGGATTACTCTGGAACCTACCTGCCATACTTATGGCCAGGCTAACATCCGGTCTAGTGTACAACATTGCATACATGATAGAGCCTATGGCTGAAGCATAGGGGACGGAGCGCATATGCTCTCTATCTTCATCAGTTGCTGGGCACTGAGTCTTACTCAATCTCATACCTTGTAACACTGGCAAGAACCCTTTCTTGGACTGTTCCATTTTGAACCTCTTCAAAACTTTATCAAGGTATGTGCTTTGTGAAAGTCCTATCAGGCGTTTTGATCTATCCCTATAGATCTTAATGCCTAGAATGTAAGCAGCTTCTCCTAGGTCCTTCATAGAGAAACTTTTATTCAAGTAACCTTTTATGCTCTCCAAAAGCTCTACGTTGTTTCCAATCAATAATATGTCATCCACATATAATATTAGAAACGCCACAGAGCTCCCACTCACTTTCTTGTAAATACAAGATTCTCCAACCACTTGTATAAACCCAAATGCTTTGATCACCTCATCAAAGCGTTTGTTCCAACTCCGAGATGCTTGCACCAGTCCATAAATGGATCGCTGGAGCTTGCACACCTTGTCAGCATTTTTAGGATCGACAAAACCTTCGGTTGCATCATATACAACTCTTCCTTAAGGAAACCGTTAAGGAACGCCGTTTTGACATCCATCTGCCAGATTTCATAATCGAAAAATGCAGCTATTGCTAACATGATTCTGACGGACTTAAGCATCGCTACGGGAGAGAAAGTCTCATCGTAGTCAATTCCTGGAACTTGTGAAAAACCCTTTGCCACAAGTCGAGCTTTATAAACGGTCACATTACCGTCAGCGTCCGTCTTCTTCTTAAAGATCCATTTGTTCTGAATAGCCTTGCGGCCCTCAGGCAGCATCTCCAAAGTCCACACTTTGTTCTCATACATGGATCCTATCTCGGATTTCATGGCTTCTAGCCATTTGTTGGAATCTGGGCCCACCATTGCTTCTTCATAATTTGCAGGTTCATTGTTGTCTAACAACATGATTGATAAGACGGGATTACCGTACCACTCTGGAGCAGCGCGTGATCTCGTCGACCTGCGTGGTTCAACAGAAACTTGAAATGGAGTTTCATGATCATCATCATTAACTTCCTCCTCAACCGGCGTCGCAATGACAGAGGTTTCCCCTTGCCCTGCGCCACCATCCAGAGGGATGAGAGGTTCGACAACCTCGTCAAGTTCTATCTTCCTCCCACTCAATTCTCTCGAGAGAAACTCCTTCTCGAGAAAAGTTCCGTTCTTAGCAACAAACACTTTGCCCTCGGATTTGAGATAGAAGGTGTACCCAACTGTCTCTTTTGGGTAACCTATGAAGACGCACTTTTCCGCTTTGGGTTCCAGCTTTTCAGGCTGAAGCTTTTTGACATAAGCATCACATCCCCAAACTTTAAGAAACGACAACTTTGGCCTTTTGCCATACCACAGTTCGTATGGTGTCGTCTCAACGGATTTCGATGGTGCCCTATTTAAAGTGAATGCAGCTGTTTCTAATGCATAACCCCAAAACGATAACGGCAAATCAGTAAGAGACATCATAGATTGCACCATTTCTAATAAAGTACGATTATGACGTTCGGACACACCATTACGCTGTGGTGTTCCAGGCGGTGTTAACTGCGAAACAATTCCACATTGTCTTAAGTGAGTACCAAACTCGAAACTCAGATATTCACCCCCACGATCAGACCGTAGGCACTTGATCTTCTTGTTACGATGATTTTCCACTTCACTCTGAAATTGCTTGAACTTTTCAAATGTTTCAGACTTGTGCTTCATCAAGTAGACATAACCATATCTACTTAGATCGTCAGTGAAGGTGAGAAAATAACGATATCCGCCGCGTGCCTCCACGCTCATTGGACCACACACATCGGTATGTATGATTTCCAACAAGTCACTTGCACGCTCCATTGTTCCGGAGAACGGAGTCTTAGTCATCTTGCCCATGAGGCATGGTTCGCACGTGTCAAGTGAATCAAAGTCA
This sequence comes from Hordeum vulgare subsp. vulgare, assembly GCF_904849725.1. Taxonomy (NCBI): domain Eukaryota; kingdom Viridiplantae; phylum Streptophyta; class Magnoliopsida; order Poales; family Poaceae; genus Hordeum; species Hordeum vulgare. The sequence goes on along the minus strand of NC_058520.1, from coordinate 582,703,943 downwards.
AGTGACTCCAAAAGTCCATCAGCATGGAGTTTCTTCATGCGCTTTACACCAATATGACCCAAGCGGCAGTGCCACAAAAATATGGCGCTATCATTGTTTACTCTAACTCTTTTGGTCTCAATGTTATGTATATGCGTATCTCTATCAAGATTCAATATGAACAATCCTCTCACATTCGGTGCATGACCATAAAAGATGTTACTCATAGAAATAGAACAACCATTATTCTCAGACTTAAAAGAGTAACCGTCTCGCAATAAACAAGATCCAGATATAATGTTCATGCTCAACGCAGGCACTAAATAACAATGATTTAAGTTCACACTAATCCCGATGGTAGTTTGAAGTGACACTGTGCCGACGGCGATTGCATCAACCTTGGAACCGTTTCCTACGCGCATCGTCACTTCGTCTTTCGCCAGCCTTCGTCTATTCCGCAGTTCCTGCTTCGAGTTGCAAATGTGAGCAACAGAACCGGTATCGAATACCCAGGCACTACTACGAGAGCCGGTTAAGTACACATCAATAACATGTATATCAAATATACCTGATTTTTCTTTGCCCGCCTTCTTATCTGCCAGATACTTGGGGCAATTGCGCTTCCAGTGACCCATACCCTTGCAATAGAAGCACTCTGTTTCAGGCTTAGGTCCAGCCTTGGGTTTCTTCGGCGGATTGGCAACAGGCTTGCCGCTCTTCTTCGAATTGCCCTTCTTGCCTTTGCCGTTTCTCTTGAAACTAGTGGTCTTGCTCACCATCAACACTTGATGCTCTTTACGGAGTTCAGACTCTGCGACTTTCAGCATCGCAAACAACTCGCCGGGAGACTTGTTCATCCCTTGCATGTTGTAGTTCAACACAAAGCCTTTATAGCTTGGCGGCAGTGATTGAAGGATTCTGTCAGTGATAGCTTCTTGCGGGAGTTCAATCCCCAGTTCAGCTAGACGGTTTGAGTACCCAGACATTTTGAGCACATGTTCACTGACAGACGAGTTTTCCTCCATCTTGCAAGCATAGAATTTATCGGAGGTCTCATACCTCTCGATCCGGGCGTTCTTCTGAAAGATGAACTTCAACTCCTGGAACATCTCAAATGCTCCATGACGCTCAAAGCGACGTTGAAGTCCCGGTTCTAAGCCATACAAGACTGCACATTGAACTATTGAGTAGTCCTCCTTACGTGCTAACCAAGCGTTCTTAACATCCTGATCAGCCGTAGCGGGTGGTTCATCTCCTAGCGCAGCATTAAGGACATAATCCTTCTTTCCAGCTTGTAAGATTAGCTTAAGATTACGAGCCCAGTCTACAAAGTTGCTTCCATCATCTTTCAACTTAGCTTTCTCTAGGAACGTATTAAAATTCAGGATGACACTTGCGTGAGCCATGATCTACAACACAAATACATTCAAAGTGGACTTAGACTATGTTCAAGATAATTAGAGTTCAACTTAATCAAATTATATGCTAAACTCCCACTCAAAAAGTATATCTCTCTAGTCATTTGAGTGGTTCATGATCCACTTACACTATCCCAAGTCCGATCATCACGTGAGTCGAGAGTAGTTTCAGTGGTAAGCATCCCTATGCTAATCATATCAGCTATATGATTCATGATCGACCTTTCGGTCTCATGTGTTCCGAGGCCATGTCTGCACATGCTAGGCTCGTCAAGCTTAACCCGAGTGTTCCGCGTGCGCAACTGTTTTGCACCCGTTGTATGTGAACGTTGAGTCTATCACACCCGATCATCACGTGGTGTCTCGAAACGACGAACTGTAGCAACGGTGCACAGTCGGGGAGAACACAATTTCGTCTTGAAATTTTAGTGAGAGATCACCTTATAATGCTACCGTCGTTCTAAGCAAAATAAGGTGCATAAAAGGATTAACATCACATGCAATTCATAAGTGACATGATATGGCCATCATCACGTGCTTCTTGATCTCCATCACCAAAGCACTGGCACGATCTTCTTGTCACCGGCGCCACACCATGATCATCCATCAACGTGTTGCCATCGGGGTTGTCGTGCTACTTATGCTATTACTACTAAAGCTACATCCTAGCAAAATAGTAAACGCATCTGCAAGCACATATGTTAGTATAAAGACAACCCTATGGCTCCTGCCGGTTGCCGTACCATCGACGTGCAAGTCGATATTTCTATTACAACATGATCATCTCATACATCCAATATATCACATCACATCATTGGCCATATCACATCACAATCATACCCTGCAAAAACAATTTAGACGTCCTCTAATTTTGTTGTTGCATGTTTTACGTGGTGACCAAGGGTATCTAGTAGGATCGCATCTTACTTACGCAAACACCACAACGGAGATATATGAGTTGCTATTTAACCTCATCCAAGGACCTCCTCGGTCAAATCCGATTCAACTAAAGTTGGAGAAACCGTCACTTGCCAGTCATCTTTGAGCAAAGGGGGTTACTCGTAACGATGAAACCAGTCTCTCGTAAGCGTACGAGTAATGTCGGTCCAAGCCGCTTCAATCCAACAATACCGCGGAATCAAGAAAAGACTAAGGAGGGAAGCAAAACGCACATCACCGCCCACAAAACCTTTTGTGTTCTACTCGAGAAGACATCTACGCATGAACCTAGCTCATGATGCCACTGTTGGGGAACGTCGCAAGGGAAACAAAAATTTTCCTACGCGCACGAAGACCTATCATGGTGATGTCCATCTACGAGAGGGGATGAGTGATCTACGTACCCTTGTAGATCATACAACAGAAGCGTTAGAGAACGCGGTTGATGTAGTGGAACGTCCTCACGTCCCTCGATCCGCCCCGCGAACAATCCCGCGATCAGTCCCACGATCTAGTACCGAACGGACGACACCTCCGCGTTCAGCACACGTACAGCTCGACGATGATCTCGGCCTTCTTGATCCAGCAAGAGAGACGGAGAGGTAGAAGAGTTCTCCGGCAGCGTGACGGCGCTCCGGAGGTTGGTGATGATCTTGTCTCAGCAGGGCTCCGCCCGAGCTCCGCAGAAACACGATCTAGAGGAAAAACTATGGAGGTATGTGGTCGGGCAGCCGTGAGAATGTCGTCTCAAATCTGCCCTAAAAGCCCCATATATATAGGAGGAGGGAGGGGGACCTTGCCTTGGGGTCCAAGGGATCCCCAAGGGGTCGGCCGAGCCAGGGGGGAGGACTCTCCCCCCCAAACCGAGTCCTACTTGGTTTGGTGGGAGGGAGTCCTTCCCCTTTCCCACTTCTTCCTTTTTTTTTCTTTCCTTTGATTTTTTCTCTCTTGGCGCATAGGGGATTGGTGGGCTGTCCCACCAGCCCACTAAGGGCTGGTGTGACCCCCCCCAAATGCCTATGGGCTTCCCCGGAGTGGGTTGCCCCCCTCCTGTGAACTTCCGGAACCCATTCGTCATTCCCGGTACATTCCCGGTAACTCCGAAAACCTTCCGGTAATCAAATGAGGTCATCCTATATATCAATCTTCGTTTCCGGACTATTCCGGAAACCCTCGTGACGTCCGTGATCTCATCCGGGACTCCGAACAACATTCGGTAACCAACCATATAACTCAAATACGCATAAAACAACGTCGAACCTTAAGTGTGCAGACCCTGCGGGTTCGAGAACTATGTAGACATGACCCGAGAGACTCCTCGGTCAATATCCAATAGCGGGACCTGGATGCCCATATTGGATCCTACATATTCTACGAAGATCTTATCGTTTGAACCTCAGTGCCAAGGATTCGTATAATCCCGTATGTCATTCCCTTTGTCCTTCGGTATGTTACTTGCCCGAGATTCGATCGTCAGTATTCGTATACCTATTTCAATCTTGTTTACCGGCAAGTCTCTTTACTCGTTCCGTAATACAAGATCCCGTAACTTACACTAAGTCACATTGCTTGCAAGGCTTGTGTGTGATGTTGTATTACCGAGTGGGCCCCGAGATACCTCTCCGTCACACGGAGTGACAAATCCCAGTCTTGATCCATACTAACTCAACTAACACCTTCGGAGATACCTGTAGAGCATCTTTATAGTCACCCAGTTACGTTGCGACGTTTGATACACACAAAGCATTCCTCCGGTGTCAGTGAGTTATATGATCTCATGGTCATAGGAATAAATACTTGACACGCAGAAAACAGTAGCAACAAAATGACACGATCAACATGCTACGTCTATTAGTTTGGGTCTAGTCCATCACGTGATTCTCCCAATGACGTGATCCAGTTATCAAGCAACAACACCTTGTTCATAATCAGAAGACACTGACTATCATCGATCAACTGGCTAGCCAACTAGAGGCATGCTAGGGACGGTGTTTTGTCTATGTATCCACACATGTAAATGAGTCTTCATTCAATACAATTATAGCATGGATAATAAACTATTATCTTGATACAGGAATTATAATAATAACTATACATTTATTATTGCCTCTAGGGCATAATTCCAACAGCTCACAGGTCCACTCTCCACCTCCCCCTTTGCCCCTCTCCTCTCTCTCTCTCGATTTACCATGACTGTCTACTCCACTGCTACTTGAGACTGTGCTTGGATGAAGACATCAGTCGATGCGGTCAAACGGAGCGACCGATTTCACACAGATTTGTTCTGTTCTGCTGTTGTTTGGGTTCAGAGGAGTCTGCAGGCCTGTGCGCTGGCTCTAACAGAGATTTCTCATGGTGTTTTTGTAGGGTCCGGCGCAGGCCCAGAACCTGAGGGATTCCTTGGTGCAAGCCAAGTCTGACATCGTCGTCAAGGTCAGCTATCCTCATGTAGTAGTATCCAGCTTCAGACATGGGATTGAGTTTTCACTGTTTGTTAAGTGAAAAAGTTCTGAAGCTTTGGCTTGCAGCCCTGAGTGAACACCCACAACTAATGTTTATTGTTTTCTTCAGCTTTATAATAACTTGCACTGGGCACTGTTTTATCACTTGTTCTTGCTTAAAGTGAAAATTTGGTGCTATACAAATTGGAATATGCAAATTATGTGATAGCTTATATTCTGCGCCATTTGGTAGTATGTACTTTGGCAGTATAAATCCTAGTCCACGGCCAGATGGACCACCAACACCAGTAATATCTAGTCTTTCAATATTCTCTCTGTCCTACATACACCCAAGAAAATTAGATTAGAACAGTTGAGCTGAATTCACACAACAATAGACAAGGAACATCAATAATGTACTATACTTTCATTCATTAAAAGGTGTTGGAAATACGCCCTAGAGGCAATAATAATTAGTTATTATTATATTTCTTTGTTCATGATAATCGTTTATTATCCATGCTATAATTGTATTGATTGGAAACACAATACCTGTGTGGATACATAGACAAAACACGGTCCCTAGTAAGCCTCTAGTTGACTAGCTCGTTGATCAAAGATGGTCAAGGTTTCCTGGCCATAGGCAAGTGTTGTTACTTGATAATGGGATCACATCATTAGGAGAATCATGTGATGGACTAGACCCCAACTAATAGACGTAGCATGTTGATCGTGTCATTTAGTTGCTACTGTTTTCTGCGTGTCAAGTATTTGTTCCTATGACCATGAGATCATATAACTCACTCACACCGGAGGAATGCTTTGTGTGTATGAAACGTCGCAACGTAACTGGGTGACTATAAAGATGCTCTATAGGTATCTCCGAAGGTGTTCGTTGAGTTAGTATGGATCAAGACTGGGATTTGTCACTCCGTATGACGGAGAGGTATCTCGGGGCCCACTCGGTAATACAACATCACACACAAGCCTTGCAAGCAATGTGACTTAGTGTCAGTTGCGGGATCTTGTATTACAGAACGAGTAAAGAGACTTGCCGGTAAACGAGATTGAAATAGGTATGCGGATACTGACGATCGAATCTCGGGCAAGTAACATACCGAAGGACAAAGGGAATGACATACGGGATTATATGAATCCTTGGCACTGAGGTTCAAACGATAGGATCTTCGTAGAATATGTAGGATCCAATATGGGCATCCATATCCCGCTATTGGATATTTACCGAGGAGTCTCTCGGGTCATGTCTACATAGTTCTCGAACCCGCAGGGCCTGCACACTTAAGGTTCTACGTTGTTTTATGCGTATTTGAGTTATATGGTTGGTTACCGAATGTTGTTCGGAGTCCCGGATGAGATCACGGATGTCACGAGGGTTTCCGGAATGGTGCGGAAACGAAGATTGATATATAGGATGACCTCATTTGGTTACCGGAAGGTTTTCGTGCATTACCGGAAAAGTTTCGGGCTTATCGATAGTGTACTGGGAGTGCCGGGAGGGGTGCCGGGGACCATCAGGAGGGGTGTCATGCCCCAAGGGGTCTCATGGGCTATGGGAAGAGATAAACCAGCCCCTAGTGGGCTGGAATAAGTTCTCACTAAGGCCCATAAGGTTTGAGAATGAAAAAACACAAGGTGGAAAGAGTTTCCAAGTGGGAAGGTGGAATCCTACTCCAAGTAGGATTGGAGCAGGACTCCTCCACCTCCAATTTCGGCCAAACCTTCAGGTTTTGATGCTGCCTCCTCCCCTCCCTCCCTCCTATATATAGTGGGGTTTTAGGGCTGATTTGAGACAACTTTTCCACGGCAGCCCGACCACATACCTCCACGGTTTTACCTCTAGATCGCATTTCTGCGGAGCTCGGGCGGAGCCCTGCTGAGACTAGATCACCACCAACCTCCGGAGCGTCGTCACGCTGCCGTAGAACTCATCTACCTCTCCGTCTCTCTTTCTGGATCAAGAAGGCCGAGATCATCATCGAGCTGTACGTGTGCTGAACGCGGAGGTGCCGTCCGTTCGGCACTAGATCGGAGCGGATCGTGGGACGGATCGCGGGGCGGATCGAGGGACGTGAGGATGTTCCACTACATCAACCGCGTTTCTTAACTCTTCTGCTGTGCGATCTACAAGGGTACGTAGATCGGAAATCCCCTCTCGTAGATGGACATCACCAAGATAGGTCTTCGTGCGCGTAGGAATTTTTTTGTTTCCCATGCGACGTTCCCCAACAGTGGCATCATGAGCTAGGTTCATGCGTAGATGTCTTCCCGAGTAGAACACAATAGTTTTTGTGGGTGGTGATGTGCGTTTTTCTGCCCTCCTTAGTCTTTTCTTGATTCCGCGGTATTGTTGGATTGAAGCGGCTTGGACCGACATTACTCGTACGCTTACGAGAGACTGGTTTCATCGCTAGAGTAACCCCGTTGCTCAAAGATGACTGGCAAGTGTCGGTTTCTCCAACTTTAGTTGAATCGGATTTGACCGAGGAGGTCCTTGGATGAGGTTAAATAGCAATTCATATATCTCCGTTGTAGTGTTTGCGTAAGTAAGATGCGATCCTACTAGATACCCATGGTCACCACATAAAACATGCAACAAGAATTAGAGGACGTCTAACTTGTTTTTGCAGGGTATGCTTGTGATGTGATATGGCCAACGATGTGATGTGATATATTGGATGTATGAGATGATCATGTTGTAATAGTTAATATCGACTTGCACGTCGATGGTACGGCAACCGACAGGAGCCATAGGGTTGTCTTTAAACTAACGTTTGTGCTTGCAGATGCGTTTACTATATTGCTAGGACGTAGCTTTAGTAGTAATAGCATGAGTAGCACGACAACCCCGATGGCGACACGTTGATGGAGGTCATGATGATGGAGATCATGGTGTGACGCTGGCGACAAGAAGATCGTGCCGGTGCTTTGGTGATGGAGATCAAGAAGCACATGATGATGGCCATATCATGTCACTTATGAATTGCATGTGATGTTAATCCTTTATGCACCTTATCTTGCTTAGAACGACGGTAGCATTATGAGGTGATCTCTCACTAAAATTTCAAGACGAAATTGTGTTCTCCCCGACTGTGCACCGTTGCGACAGTTCTTCGTTTCGAGACACCACGTGATGATCGGGTGTGATAGACTCAACGTTCACATACAACGGGTGCAAAACAGTTGCACACGCGGAACACTCGGGTTAAGCTTGACGAGCCTAGCATGTGCAGACTGGCATCAGAACACATGAGACCGAAAGGTCGAGCATGAATCGTATAGTTGATATGATTAGCATAGAGATGCTTAGCACTGAAACTATTCTCGACTCACGTGATGATCGGACTTGAGATAGTGGATTTGGATCATGTACCACTCAAATGACTAGAGAGATGTACTTCTTGAGTGGGAGTTCTTAAGTAATATGATTAATTGAACTAATTGTCATGAACATAGTCTAATGGTCTTTGCGAATTATGATGTAGCTTGCGCTATAGCTCTACTGTTTTTATATGTTCCTAGAGAAAATTTAGTTGAAAGTTGATAGTAGCAAACTTTGCAGTCTGAGTCTGTAAAACCGAGGATTGTCCTCGTTGCTGCGCAGAAGGCTTATGTCCTTAATGCACAACTCGGTGTGCTGCACCTCGAGCGTCGTCTGTAGATGTTGTGAACATCCGACATACACGTTTCTGATGACTACACGATAGTTAAGTGCAACATACTTAATGGCTTAGAAGCAAGGCGCCGAAGACGTGTTGAAACGTCACGGAACATAAGTGATGTTCTAAAGAGATGAAATTGTGATTTCATGCTTGTGCCCTTGTTAAGAGGTACGAGACCTCCAACAAGATTCTTTGTCCACAAAGTAAAGGAGAAAAGCTCAATCGTTGAGCGTGTACTCAGATTGTCTGAGTACGACAATCGCTTGAATCAAGTGGGAGTTAATCTTCCAGATGAGATAGTGATGGTTCTCCAAATTCACTGCCACCAAGCTGTGAGAGCTTCGTAATGAACTATAACATATCAAGGATAGATACAATGATCCTTGAGCGATTCGCGATGTTTGACACTGCGAAAGTAGAAATCAAGAAGGAGCATCAATTGTTGATGGTTAGTAGAACCACTAAGTTTCAAGAAAGGCAAGGGCTAGAAGGGATACTTCGTGAAGCGGCAAAACAGTTGCTGCACTAATGAAGAGACCCAAGATTAAACCCAAACCCGAGACTAAGTGCTTCTGTAATGAGGGGAACAGTCACTGAGGCGGAGCAACTCTAGATACTTGGTAGATAAGATGGCTGGCAAAAGTCGAAAGAAGTATATTTGATATACATGATGTTGATGTGTACTTTACTAGTACTCCTAGTAGCATGAGGGTATTGGATACCGGTTCGGTTGCTAAGTGATTAGTAACACGAAATGATAGCTACGGCATAAACGGAGACTAGCTAAAGGCGATGTGACGATACGTGTTGGAAGTGTTTCCAAGGTTGATACGTCGCACGCTCCCTCTACCATCGGGATTGGTGTTAAACCGAGATAATTGTTATTTGGTGCTTGCGTTAAGCATGAACATGATTGGATCGTGTTTATTGCAATATGATTATTCATTTAAAGAGAATAATGGTTACTCTATTTGCTTGAATAATCACCTTCAATGGTTTACTGAATCTCGATCTTAGTGTTACACATGTTCATGATATTGGTGCCAAAGGATACGAGGTAATGATGATAGTACCACTTACTTGTGGCACTGCCGCTTGAGTCATGTTGGTATAAATTGCATGAAGAGGCTCCATGCTGATGGATCTTTATACTCACTTGATTTTGAATCACTAGTGACATGCAAATCATACCACATGAGCAAGGCCTTGTTTTCATTGAGATGAAACAAGATAGTAACTTGTTGGAAGTGCTACATTTTGATGTATGCAGTCCAATGGGTGCTGAGGCACGCAGTGGATATCATTATGTTCTTACTTCAATGACGATTTGAGTAGATACAAGAGTATTTACTTAATGAATCACAAGTCTGAAATATTGAAAAGTTTAATTCTGTTTCAGAGTGAAGTTCGTCGTAACAAGAGGATAAACGGTCTACGATATGATCATAAAAATGAATATCTGAGTTACGAGTTTTGGCACGCAGTTAAGACAATGTGGAAATTGTTTCGCAGTTCATGCCACCTGGAACATCATAGTGTGATGATGTGTCTGAACGTCATAGCCACACACTATTTGGTATGGTGCATGCTATGATGTCTCTTATCGAATTACCACTATCGTTTATGGGTTATGCATTAGAGACAACCACATTTACTTTAAATAGGGCACCGCGTATTTCCGTTGAGATGATACAGTATAGACTGAGGTTTAGAGAAATCTAAACTGTCGTTTCTTGAAAGTTTGGGGCTTCGACACTTATGTGAAAAAGTTTCAGTCTGATAATCTCGAACCCAAAGTGGATAAATGCATCTTCATAGGATATCCAGAACAGTTGGGTACATCTCCTATCTCAGATCCTAAAGCAAAGTGTTTGTTTCTAGAAATGGATCCTTTCTCAAGGAAAGGTTTCTCTTGAAAGAATTGAGTGGGAGGGTGGTAGAACTTGATGAGGTTATTGAAGCATCACTTCAACCAGTGTGTAGCAGGGCGCAGGAAGTTGTTCCTGTGGCGCCTACACCAATTGAAGTGAAAGATGATGATGGTGATCATCGAGCATCGGATCAAGTTACTACAAACCTCGTAGGTTGACAAGGTCGCGTACTACTGCAGAGTGGTACGGTAACCCTGTCTTGGAGGTCATGTTGTTGAGCAACAGTGAACCTACGAGTTATGAAGAAATCAATGGTGGGCCCGGATTCCGACAAATGGCTGGAGGCCATGAAATCCGAGAGAGGATCCATGTATGAAAACAAAGTGTAGACTTTGGAAGAACTACTTGATGGTCATAGGACTATTGAGTAAAGATGGATCTTTAAAAGGAAGACAGACGATGATGGTGATAAGTCACTATTAAGAAAAGCTCGACTTGTCGCAAAGATGTTTCCGACAAGATCAAACAGTTGACTATGATGAGACTTTCTCACTCGTAGCGATGCTAAAAGTCTGTTAGAATTATGTTAGTAGTTGCTGCATTATTTATGAAATATTGCACATAGGATGTCAAAACATCGTTTCCTCGACGGTTTCCTTGAGCAAACATTGTATGTGATACAACCAGGAGGTTTTGTCAATCCTAAAGATACTAGCAAGTATGCAAGCTCCAGCGATCCTTCAATGGACTGGTGCGAGCATCTCGGAGTTGGAATATACACTTTGATGAGATGATCAAAGATTTTGGGTTTGTACAAGGTTTATCAGAAACTTGTATTTCCAAAGAAGTGAGTGGGAGCACTATAGAATTTCTGATAAGTATATGTGGTTGACATATTGTGGATCAGAAGTAATGTAGAATTTCTGTAAAGCATACAAGGTTGTTTGAAAGGATTTTTCAAAAGAATACCTGGATTGCGCTACTTGAACGTTGAGCATCAAAGATCTATGGAGATAGATCGAAAGCGCTTAATAGAAGTTTCAACAAGATGCATGCCTTGACAAGTTTTTGAAGGAGTTCAAAATAGATCAGCAAAGAAGGAGTTCTTGGTTGCGTTGTGAGGTGTGAATTTGAGTAAGACTCAAAACCCGACCCCGGCAGAATAAAGAGAATAGACGAAGGTCGTCTTCTATGCCTTGGCCATAGAATCTGAAGTATGCCATGCTGGGTACCGCACCTGATGTGTGCCTTGACTCAAAGTCTGTTGAGAGGTACAGAGAGTGATCCATGATTGAATCACTAGCAGCAGTCAAAATTTATTCTTAGTAACTGACACAGTAAGGAATTTTTCTCGATTATGGAGGTGGTTAAAGAGTTCGTCGTAAAGGGTACGTCGATGCAAGCTTTGACACTAATCCGAATGACTATGAGTAGTGAAACGGATTCGTATAGTAGAGTAGATATTTGGAGTATTTCCGAATAGCACATAGTAGCAGCATCTATAAGATGACATAAAGATTTGTAAAGAACACACGGATCTGAAAGTTTCAGAACCATTGACTAAAACCTCTCTCACGAGCAAGACATGATCAGACCCCATAAATATATGGGTGTTGGATTCGTTGGAATCACATGGTGATGTGAACTAGATTATTGACTCTAGTGCAAGTGGGAGATTGTTGGAAATATGCCCTAGAGGCAATAATAATTAGTTATTATTATATTTCTTTGTTCATGATAATCTTTTATTATCCATCCTATAATTGTATTGATTGGAAACACAATACTTGTGTGGATACATAGACAAAACACGGTCCCTAGTAAGCCTCTCGTTGACTAGCTCGTTGATCAAAGATGGTCAAGGTTTCCTGGCGATAGGCAAGTGTTGTTACTTGATAACAGGATCACATCATTAGGAGAATCATGTGATGGACTAGATCCAAACTAATAGACATAGCATGTTGATCGTGTCATTTTGTTGCTACTGTTTTCTGCGTGTCAAGTATTTGTTCCTATGACCATGAGATCATATAACTCACTCACACCGGAGGAATGCTTTGTGTGTATCAAACGTCGCAACGTAATTGGGTGACTATAAAGATGCTCTATAGGTATCTCCGAAGGTGTTCGTTGAGTTAGTATGGATCAAGACTGGGATTTGTCACTCGTATGACGGAGAGGTATCTCGGGGCCCACTCGGTAATACAACATCACACACAAGCCTTGCAAGCAAGGTGACTTAGTGTTAGTTGCGGGATCTTGTATTACAGAACGAGTAAAGAGACTTGCCGGTAAACGAGATTGAAATAGGTATGCGTATACTGACGATCGAATCTCGGGCAAGTAACATACCGAAGGACAAAGGGAATGACATACGGGATTATATGAATCCTTGGCACTGAGGTTCAAACGATAAGATCTTTGTAGAATATGTAGGATCCAATATGGGAATCCAGGTTCCGCTATTGGATATTGACCGAGGAGTCTCTCGGGTCATGTCTACATAGTTCTCGAACCCGCAGGGCCTGCACACTTAAGGTTCGACGTTGTTTTATGCGTATTTGAGTTATATGGTTGGTTACCGAATGTTGTTCGGAGTCCCGGATGAGATCACGGACGTCACAAGGGTTTCCGGAATGGTCCGGAAACGAAGATTGATATATAGGATGACCTCATTTGGTTACCGGAAGGTTTTCGTGCATTACCGGAAAAGTTTCGGGCTCATCGATAGTGTACTGGGAGTGCCGGGAGGTGTGCCGGGGATCATCAGGAGGGGTGTCACGCCCCAAGGGGTCTCATGGGCTATGGGAAGAGATAAACCAGCCCCTGGTGGGCTGGAATAAGTTCCCACTAAGGCCCATAAGGTTTGAGAAGGAAAAAACACAAGGTGGAAAGAGTTTCCAAGTGGGAAGGTGGAATCCTACTCCAAGTAGGATTGGAGTAGGACTCCTCCACCTCCAATTTCGGCCAAACCTTTAGGTTTTGATGCTGCCTCCTCCCCTCCCTCCCTCCTATATATAGTGGGGTTTTAGGGCTGATTTGAGACAACTTTTGCCAAGGCAGCCCGACCACATACCTCCACGGTTTTACCTCTAGATCGCGTTTCTGCGGAGCTCGGGCGGAGCCCTGCTGAGATTAGATCACCACCAACCTCCGGAGCGCCGTCATGCTGCCGTATAACTCATCTACCTCTCCTTCTCTCTTGCTGGATCAAGAAGGCCGAGATCATCGTGGAGCTGTACGTGTGCTGAACGCGGAGGTGCCGTCCGTTCGGCACTAGATCGGAGCGGATCGTGGGACGGATCGCGGGACGGTTCGTGGGATGGTTCGCGGGGCGGATCGAGGGACGTGAGGACGTTCCACTACATCACCGCGTTTCTTAACGCTTCTGCTGTGCGATCTACAAGAGTACGTAGATCGGAAATCCCCTCTCGTAGATGGACATCACCATGATAGGTCTTCGTGCGCGTAGGAAATTTTTTGTTTCCCATGCGACGTTCCCCAACAAAAGGAGCATACAAACTTGCACTTAAAACATGCATACACGAACCATCTAACTAGAGCTGCCATTGATACACGCAAGAAATACAATACTCATCTGTAGCACCCATATAGTTATATCAACTGTCAACTGTAAATGCCTCTGATCCTTGCAAATAAATTTAATAACTTATGTAGCAGTATGGTTTATACTTATCACGTGCACATGCCGATGTTTACAGCTTGATGAATAAATTTACTCGCGGAAGAGAAGGCAATATTAACACTGAGATATGTATGTGTATATGCAGCCAAGACAAGTAGCGATCCACTACGACGACCCCATTCGCTGCAGGTGTTCTTTCTTTCCTTCTACAGTACAGCAGTAGTAGTACTATCTTGTTTGTACAGTATGATTTTTTTTGCTGTCTTCATTCACTGCTCTCTCAAACGTTCAGCATATTAATCTTCCCAATGGGGTTGAAACAACATCCAGTGGGTTTCCATTTTAAGTTTCTACCAGCAACCTGTGTTTCTATCTTGGGATACTTCCATGTTTCATGCTGGACATACGCCTGCCATAGAAGTATCCTAGGAGAACATAATCTTCATAGTTCATCCATTCTTGCACTTTCTGTTGAAATGTAGACATTCATAGTTTCATATAAATATTGGAATGTGCGGTGAGTGTGGTCTCAGCTGAATTGTGTGTTTTCTTCCAGGAGGCGGCCAAGAAGCACCACCACCTCGACCTCAACACCCTCAGGGGACACACCGACTGCATCACTGCGCTTGACTTCTCCAGCGACACCTGCAACCTAACCACCGGTGAGCCTACCCTCAGCCTCCCATTCGACCAGGATCTATCATGCTTACGCACAGAAACATTTTAATTTCCCCTCCTATGGGCTATTTATTTGCTAGTTTTACAACGTGGGCAGTGTATAAAATTCTGGAAATAATCATGTGTACAGATTGCTGCATGCATGACCTCATAATTAGGTACTAGCTCCATACATAATATAATAGCGTATTCGATTTTATACTAGAGTACATTACATGTGAATTTAGGTGTAGATTAAACGTGACGTGGTTTTTGTTGAACAGATATGGTCCCCTTAGTGTTGGGCCTGCTATTGTAGGTTCTTGTTTTTTGCTGAATCAGTGATCAGTCCATGGTCTCATGCTGAATCCTTTGTTTGTTCTTGATCCATGATCTGCCTTATGGTTGTGTCAGTCTCTGTTTTACTCTTTTGCTAAGTTGTAGTGCATCCAGATGTTAGCATTGTGGTGCTAGTTTGCTGGGTTTTGTTTACGACCATCGTGTCGTGATGATTTTGCACGTACTCCGAGAGGCCCTTGAGTTTGCCGGAATGTCGATTAACTTCCGTTCCGGCAAATTCGGGTACTCCATATGTCCTATTTTCAGCAAAGGTCATGCTGAAATTTTCCATGAATTTTAGCATGACTTTGCTAAAAATAGGACATATGGGGTACTTGCGACTAATGCATGGGCCGAGGTATCTTAGTACTTAATTAAGTAGGATCAACTGCACCTTTATTCTTGCTGCATTAAACCATAGGTGGCAATAGAGCCAAGTGATTAGGCCCAACTTCCCTTTTCTTGATAGGGTATATTATTAGAAGATACCCATATATATCAGTCAACCTAGGGTGCCTCGGCATTGATAAACCCTAAATGATGAAAACTTAACTTAGCATTTAGGGTGCCTCAATGTCGACAAACCCTAAATTATAAAACCTTGGCTTTTAGGGTGCCTCGATGTCGATAAAAACCTAAATGATGAAAGCTTAGGCTTTTAGGGTGCCTCGGCGTCGACAAACCCTAAATGATAAAAGCTTAGCTTTTAGGATGCCTCGGTGTCGACAAACCCTAAATGATGAGACCATGATCTTGTTCCTTGACAAAAACCAACTTTTTGACCAAACTTTTTTCCTATTTAGAGCGAAACATGGCCCACAACGATGAGGCCGGTGGTTCGGGCAAGGGAGCTGTCCCAGGAGATGGAGGAAGAACCTCACCGCTATGAGGACGCCGTGGAAGACACCGATCCTGAGTACACAACCCCTAGTGGCGTCGGGGATGACACCACTGATGGTGCCGCCGAGGATGCCACCACTGATGATGGCAGCGCACGCACAGATGGCAGCCAATCGAAGAGGCAACGGAAGGACCGGCGCCCGAACGTCCTCAGCACCGTAAAGGAGGAATTTACTGAAGTGAACTCCGACGGGTATCCAACGGCGCCCAAAGAAACAGTCAAGGGGTACGCGGTTCAGCTCGGGTGCATTCTCCGGAGCACTGTCTCGATCAACACCGAGAACCTAAGGCATAAGGACCGAGGGAATTTGCGCAACCTCCTCTTCACGAAGCTGCACGAACGATACAAGTTCCCCGGTGACGTCGCAAACACACGCCTCTCAAGGAATAAAGTGAATAGTGCCGCCCTCACGAAGATGAGCAAGGCCCTATCTACTTGGAGAAGCGTGGTGAAGAGAATGATTGACAAAGGTGATAGTTATGAGAAGATCAAGGCGAAAAATCCTTCGATCAGGGAAGATGACTACAAGGAGTTCAAGATCAAGTGCGAGAGCAAGGCAACCGCGGAATCAAGTCAATGGGGGAAACAAATGCGGGAGTTGAACTTAGGGGTCCACCAACTCGGTCCCGGCGGTTACAGAGTGGCGGAACCTATATGGGACAAGGAGGACGCGGAGCGTGCCGAGCAAGGCCTACCACCGTGCTTCGAGAAATACGGTGACAAGAAGACCAGGAACTATGTCAGGGCCCGGTACAAGGTGGACCCAGTAACAAAGGAGCTTACCACGGATGCGAAGACCAGGGCGCTTGAGCGTGTTCTGGTAAGGAATACACCCCACGTAATTAGCTCCATATGGTTGCATTCTAATTAATGAAGCCAAATTTCTAAATGGTTCATTCCTTCCGCAGGACACTGAAAGCAGTACCGCGGGGTCGTCTCAGAGCTCCCATTGGGACACCAATTTAAATAGGGCGTTTAACATAATGAAAAACAAGGATAAGTCCAGTAAGCCGTCGTCAGCTGGTCGTGTGGCCGGCAAAGGCTTGTCCATGAAATGGTCGTCATACTATAACGCTGGTGGGCGAAAGGAGAGAAATACCAACTTGGTAAGCCAGTCGCGCGACGTTGAAGAACTCAAGGCAAAAGTGGCGCGGATTCCGGAGATGGTCCGAGAGCTAGTGCAACACCAAGTGGGAGGGGTGATCACCGCCATTGTGCCTACCTTGATTGAGGGGCTGCAGGCGTGGATTGCGGGCGGCCAACAGGGGCTGCCCCAGATTCCCAGCTTCACGGCCAGCAACTCGCACAACGCGCAGGCGACGCCATTGGTGTCTCCGGCGCAGGCGCCATTGGTGTCTCCGGCGCCGGCCGACACCTCGGCAGCAAGTGGCCCCTCCGTCACTTGCACGCCCGCCGTTGGCGGTGCCTCGACATTAGCCAAGCTCGACGCCATCACGGTAACTAAGCCTCTCTTGGCCGATGAGTTCATCTCCTTGCCTTTGACTGGGCATCCCCTAACGCCCTACATGTTGTCGCAGGGCGCCGGCGCCGACGTTCCATGCACTCTCCTGCACTTCATGGGCGTCGAGTTGATCGATGTCGCCAAGGGCAGAATCATTCAACTGGGCAACCCCATGTTCCACGGTAAACAGATGCCACCCACCACGTATAGGGTTCAACTGGTTCGGGTGCTGCCAGGCTGCGACGACTTGTTACCTCCGTTCCACCCCGCTGGGGCCGACATAGATGATGTGATGACCCTCAACGCCTGCTTAAGCTGGCCCTTGCTTTGGCCGAAGAGCCAGATTCATTTGGGGGCGGGGGACACCACCCCACAGACAACACCGCCAGTCGTGCCGGCGCCAATCCATGGCAAGACCGCCGCAACGCTACCGGACATGCATATGGCACAGGATCTGGACATGCATATGGCACAGGTTCCGGACGACGACGATGACGACGATGGTACATTTACCAAGGTCGATAAGTACTTTGCCGAACATGGGTACGGTGAGGAATTCTTGGGGCCTCCTTCTCAAGAACCCAACCCTGTAAAAGACGACCGCGTTCTAGCTGGTACCACGGAGAAACCCAATTGCAACAGGCCTTGTCTGGCGTTTAGTTTTGAGGAGACGCCTCCAGCTGCCGCCTTCACCGAGCCTCATATAGACGAGGTGCGAAATATTATCAGCCCCAACACACTCAAGAAGGTGGTCTGTGAGCAGATGAACTGGATCCCATTACATCAGCAGAAGAAGGGACGGAAAAGAAAGACTAACAAGGGTGCGAGCCAGCCGGCACTGAGTACGATCCGTGCTCTGGACGGGCCACCTTCACCTAAGGATATCTCGAGGAGGGTGCATGTGGCGGGTAGGCCGATGCTACCGACTAATCTACTCAATGCTGCAACCGGTGCTATGCGGAGTCTGCATGACAGTGTTCTTTGTTTGGAGAAGCGGCGTCTCTCCGAGAATAATGTGGCATACCCGGTTTTCGTGGCCAAGGTGCCAGAGGGCAAGGGCTTTGTCGATAGCGCCATCGGGGGTATGATCGTCCTGCGGTTTGCTGACATCTTCGCTATGTTTAACCTTCATCCGCTGCAATACACCTTCGTTCGGCTATTTTCGCTGAGTATGGAGATGCGGATCATTAGAGACAAGACCCCGGACCTAGTGATAGTCGACCCCTTCTATATGCGTGCCAAGATCATTGGCAGCGCTAGGGACCGGCAAGTCGCGAGTTCTTACCTCGAAGGCGTCATTCTGGGAAACTCAGAAAAGGATAACTTCCTCGTGCCTTACTTTTCCTGGTAAGTTATCCCCTCATCGCCACGTAACATATGATTTCTTAGCTTTTGATCGTCCTTTTTTTTTCTAACATTTCGTGTTTTGTGCAGTGACACACGTTGCACACTCATCCTCTTAAGCCTGAAATATTCCACGGCCACGTATTTCAACTCGGACCGTCAGTCAAAAAAAGACTACACAAATATCAAGAAAGTTCTTGATGAAGCTCTTCCCGGCTACGCCATATCTGGAGGCACCTTCAGCAGGACAAGTCTCAGGCACGACAAGCACGTGTTCACCCACAATACGACGTTCTCCTGCGTCAAGCAGCCGCCTGGCAGACAGAATGATGCCTACTACGCCCTCCATCACATGCGGGCAATCATACGGGACAATAATCACCTTCGGCTACCAAATAATCTCAAAGATTGGGCCGCACGCTTGTCGGCAATCTAGGATGCGGACATCAGACAAGAATTCTTTCGCATCCAGTCGGAGTTTGCGGAAATCATCCATCAAGATGTCCTTCGTACCTCGGGGCAGTTCCACCTCAGATCTCCGCTGTCCAATAGTGAGATAGATACAATGCTACAAATGCAGGCTGACAACGACCGCAATTTCATGACCATCACGAAAGATGGCGGCTTCATCCACGTTCCCGTGAATCGCTACTAATTCATGTTGCAATATTAAACTTTAATGAATTGGTATGTCTCTTTGGTTTGGACAGTCGTTCAACTTATATATAATCGATGCTATTTATTAATAGGACCATGAATCATGATGTTATAGTTGTAATATTAAACTTTAATGAACTTGTATGTCTTTGTGAATTGCTACTAACGTTTTGTTTGGCTAGTGCATAGAGATGCCGTCGTATGTCGTGTACAAGGGTAAGGTTCCCGGAGTCTACGACGACTGAGAGGAGTGTCGGAGACAGGTTCACCGATTCAGCGGTAACAGTTACAAAGGGTACACCACAAGGGCGGAGGCGGAAGTTAGATACGCGCGCTATCTAGCGGGAGAGAGGAGGGAGCGTTGGAGGAACCGGATGAAGACCAGTTTCATTGTGATTATGCTCATCCTGATGACCGCAACTCTCTTCTATATGTGATGGTAGTTTAGATGGTCGATATATCGACTTGTAATGTGAAGACAAACTCGCTACTCGCGGTCTCGAGACTTGTAATGTTCTAACTTTGTTCGGTATTTTAAATTTGAAGACTAATATGATGAATTGTATTCGGAGACTAATCTTCTATTGTATTCGATAAATCTGTTGTTTATATGTTGTGCTATCTATATTCTGTGCAATAATATATTTTGTAATCTGTGCAAATATCAGAAAAAATAAAATAAATACCTAATATTCATACTAGTGGCGCATCACTCAGCACACTAGTGGCGCATCACTCAGCACACTAGTGCGCCATTAGTAAGCCAGAGCATATGGGTAAATATGGCCCTGGGAGGCATACTAATGGCGCACCAGAAGCTATACTAATGGCGCACCAGGATCAATATTAATGGCGCACCGGGATCTATACTAATGGCGCACCACGATATATACTAATGGCGCACTACCTGGTGCGCCATTAGTATACCAGATACTAATGGCGCACCATGAGCAATACTAATGGCGTACTACCTGGTGCGCCATTAGTATACCAGATACTAATGGCGCACTTGTGGTGCGCCATTAGTAAAAAAATCTAATGGTGTGATGCTAGTGGCCCACCTATAGTGCGCCATTAGTAGCAAAAATAGGTGCGCCATTAGCAAGCCTTTTCCTAGTAGTGTGCCAGCCCGCCTTCACCTTGTGACGTCCTCGACCTCGCGCACGATCGGTTAGATCACCCGCCCGCTTGCGATCCATGTCATATACGTCGTGCGACCAATTTGGCACGTGTGTTGCGCGCGCCTCCGTAGGTCCTGTGAAGACTGTCCCTAGGTTAAGCGTGCCCCTTCACCGATCGAGCAACGGGCCGCCACTGCGTTGACCCGTCGGGCTGCAGCGCCGCCACCCCATGGTACTCCCCGCGGTTGCCCTGACCCACGAGCCGCCGCTACACCGCCCCTTCAGGATGTAGCGCGCGCGGCATGCGGTCCCTGCCACCGCCCGAGGTCATCCCCATGGCAGCACCGATCTGCGTACCGTCGTTGCGTCGCCCCTTCGGGCTGTAGCGCCACGGCTCGTGGTCCACTCCGCCATCTCCGCGCGTCGACTCTACGTGGTATGTGCCGCGCTGCCTCCCTTGGCGCGGGAACGCCACCATTCGCGCTGGCCTTCGTCATGTTGTCGGATTCTTCCTCGCGTACTTCGAGCATCGCCGTCGCACTCCTAACCAGTCGTGGCCGCCGCGGTCAGGCCCGACCGCTGCTCCTCTTCGGTGACACTATGGCTCGCCCACCCGAGCCACGCCACGCCCTTTTTCGACGCTGTCGTAGCTCGCCCACCCGATCCGCACGCCCATCCACCCCCTTCGTCATCCGTCCAGCACTAGCTCATCGCCAGCGTCGCCTCGTATCGTCCGATCATATTGGACATTACCAAGGGCATGCATGATATTCATCAAGAGTGTAGGTTAAAAAGTGCTCATCCCCTAAACCACAAAATATTGACAACTCCATTGGTAAAGTGGATGGGTTTGGACCGTGTAAGTTAATGAATATGGATCAAATCAAGGTTTTGGTTGTGATGAGAGGAACACCCAGATATCTAGCACGTGAATGGTTGTATTTCAGATAATTGAAAAAGGTGGATGTCTACAACTTTGAAGTTTGCCATGGAAAAAGTTGGTGGAAGAAAAATGTTGAAAACTCCTAGCCGGGGAGGGTGTTTGGCTCATAAATCTATAAAAAAATGTTGCCAAGGATGCCCAAATAGTATATTCGGAGGCAGTGTAGGGGCGGAGGGTTGGTCGATTTGGGGATACCTTGTGGAGAGTCGATGCGATCCTTTCTTCAATAGCTTGTGGCATCACTTCATCATCTATGTGGTTGTCCTAGGGTGGTTAGTTTCTTAGGGGCAACACTAGCAGGTAGCTACCTTCTGAGGAGCAACACCAGCGAGTAACTACTTAACGAGGGCAATTCTAGTCGATAGCCAATTTTCGGTAGATATTCCGTAAGCTCTTGGAAGGGAGAACGATGCCTTTCTCCATATAGGGTGCCTTTGCTCCGAGACTGGATGAGGCCACACTGTGTTTCTCAACAGGTCATGCTGCTCCTTCCCGTGTCGCTCCACGTCATGTTGTGCATGTCACATGGGGTCGTGTCGCGTGTTCCGACATCACATCATACCTACAAGTGTTGGAAGGGCATGTCGTGCCCTACTCCTCCAGGTTGTGTGCTCCTCCCGACTCTCCTTCACTTCTCCTAAGTGATCGAGTGAGAGCTCAAGCCTTTGCCCCTCCCTTTGAAGTGAGTGGAGGCCTTCTATTGGTAGGTCAAAGGTGGAAGGTTGAGGAAATTACACAACATGCCAGCATGTATTTTACAAGTGTACCCTTGCTTTTTTCTCTAACTCTAAGGGTGTGATGGTAATTTAGAAGGGAATATTCCTATGGTCTTTAGCATATTCCTTAAGGTTTTTGCTGGTCTTGCTAACTATCTACAAATACTGCCTTTGCCTCCTCCTGCACGAGATTTGAAGAATGGACTCCAAGGATTATATCTTTTCTCGGGGATTTAGGGGTCTTGTGCTATTCATCCCCGAATTCCGAGAATATCCCATCGCAAAGGATCCTTGACTTCTGGTTAACTCTTGGAGCTTTCGATCCTTAGAATCATATTCTGTGAGCATCATGCGCCATTCTTGGTATTTAGGACAATTTCCATGCTCTTTTCTATGAGACCCACTAGGCCGTCGTTGAGTTAGGGTTGCTATGGCCGGCATGCCAAATTCTCCATCTTTCGTGGATGGATATTGCCTGTCAAATGGTTAAGCCACGTGTGAGTTCCTAGAAACATCTAGAAGGTTCTTCAAATGGGATTTGCATGCATGTACTGGGGTAGGGTGCATACCCTTATACTGCAACAAGAAAAGGCTGAAAATAACCAATGGATGGATATATGGTCGATACACACATTGATGATATGGTCTCATGCCATCAGGAAATAATTCAAATGATGAAGCTCTTCATGTGGTGCTTGCAAAAATGAACCGGAGCTAGCTACTAGTATGGTCTAATTCAATCACCTTAATCTCTCTTTTTTATAGCGTCAATCTAATTTTAATCTTAATGATAATTTATTCCAACCTACGTTGTCTTGTCATGTTCTTACTTTTTTTGAGCAAAAGTCATGTTTTAACTTGAGACTGGAAAACGCCGGAATTGAAGAACCCTGTTGGCCTTCAGTGACAAGTGTTGCTACTAATTAAACACATGTCGTGCCCTAATTAAAGTCTGTTTGTAGTAACCAATCACTTACAAGGTTCTTTTTGGTAGTGAGGACTAATCCAGAGCAAAAGATCCAGGAGTAGATTTGTTGCTATTTTGTCGACTAGTATCCACAAATGCTCGGCCAAGGAATGACTCAACACCCAGTTGAGCTTCATTCGTGAGTACATAAAAAGAAAAATAAACTACTATTTCATAGGTTTATTTTGTTAGTTTGATGTATCTTTTACATAAAGCTATCATCGAATAACCAATAGAAACTCGCGACGCAAATGTCATGACGAATTACCCAACTAAACTCATGACCCGTCACAACTCACAACCCATTTCCATTTCGCTACACAAGTTTGTAATGACTAACCAAGTTCAGTACATCTATCATGAGCTCCCGTTGCATATAATTATATATATGAAAGGCAGCCCCGAATAGGATTGCAGAAAAATTCGGCAAGCTGGTTATAAACGGGAACTCCGAATAAGGCGCATAGGAATGCAGCGATATTAGTCGAGGTGTGTGTGGCAGGGTTTTTGGTACCAAGCAAAAATATTAAATATCTTAGTGCACCTGAATCGGTGTGAAAATTACAGTATAGATTATACATGTTATCGGGTTTGAGATATGAGAGGAAACTGAAAAGGAGTGAGCACAAATTGGAAAGGAAGGGCTGACAACTTAGCTACGAGCAGCAAGTATAATCAATTTAGAATGGGAAGAAAGAAATGTGTGGGTTATTACATGTTCTAAAATGGTTGTGTTTCAGATAATTGAAAAAGGTCGATGTCTACAACTTTGGAGTTTGCCATGGAAAAAGTTGGTGGAAGAAAAATGTTGAAAACTCCTAGCCGAGGAGGGTGTTTGGCTCATAAATCTATAAAAAGTGTTGTCAAGGACGCCCAAATAGTATATTCGGAGGCACCGTAGGGGCGGAGGGTTGGTTGATTTGGGGATACCTTGTGGAGAGTCGATGCGATCCTGTCTTCAATAGCTTGTGGCATTACTTCATCATCCATGTGGTTGTCCTGGGGTGGTTAGTTTCTTAGGGGCAACGCTAGCAGGTAGCTACCTTCTGAAGAGCAACACTAGCGAGTAACTACTTAACAAGGGCAATTCTAGCCGATAGCCGATTTTCGGGAGATATTCCATAAGCTCTTGGAAGGGAGAACGATGTATTTCTCCATATAGGGTGCCTTTGCTCCGAGACTAGATGAGGCTGATACGTCTCTATCGTATCTACTTTTCCAAAATCTTTTGCCCTTGTTTTGGACTCTAATTTGCATGATTTGAATGGAACTAACCCGGACTGATGCTGTTTTCAGCAGAATTGCCATGGTGTTGTTTTTTTGCAGAAATGAAAGTTCTCGGAACGTCTTGAAAATTTACGGAGAATTTTTCTGGAAAATATGAAAAATACCTGCGCAATGATCCACCGGAGGGGATGGGCCAGTGGGCCACAAGCCCTATTGCCGCAGCCACCCCCCTGGCCGTGACAACCAAGCTTTTAGGGCCCACGTGGCTCTGCCGCCCCCAACTCAAGCTCTATAAATTCACTTTCGCCCAAAAAAAATGAGAAGAGAAGATTTCGTCACGTTTGCGATACGGAGGCGCCGCCACATCCTCTTCTTCATCTGGAGGACAGATCTGGAGTCCGTTTTGGGCTCCGGGGAGGAGTAATCGTCGCCATCGTCATCATCAACCTTCTTCCCTCTCCAATTCCATGAAGCTCTTCATCGTTCGTGAGTAATCTATTTGTAGGCTCGCTGAGCGGTGATGAGTAGGATGAGATCTATCATGTAATCGAGTTAGTTTTGACGGGGATTGATCCCTAGTATCCATTATGTTCTGAGATTGATGTTCTACTACTTTGCCATGCTTAATGCTTGTCACTAGGGCCCGAGTGCCATGATTTCATATCTGAAATTATTATGTTGTCATAAATATATGTGTGTTTTAGATCCGATCTTGCAAGTTGTAGTTACCTACTATGTGTTATGACCCGGAAACCCAAGAGTGACAATAACCGGAACCACTCCCGGTGATGACCATAGTTTGAGGAGTTCATGTGTTCACCAAGTGCTAATGCGTTTTTCCGGTTCTTTATTAAAAGGAGAACCTTAATATCCCATAGTATCCTTTTGGACCCCGCTGCCACGGGAGGGATGGACAATAGATGCCATGCAAGTTCTTTTCCCTAAGCACATATGACTCCACACGGAATGCATGCCTACATCACATTGACGAACGGGAGCTAGCCACACATCGCTCCGTCTTATAACTGTTGCATGATGAATATCATCCAAACGAATCACCGACCCATTGCCTACGAGTTTTTCCCATTACTGTTGTTACTTGTTTTGCTCTGCTGCTGTTACTGCTGTTACTTGCTCTGCACTGCTGCTGTTACTATTGTTGCTACTTGCTACTGCTGTTACTACTGTCGCTTGATGTGTTGCTACTTGCTATGACTGTCACTACTGCCGTTCCTTGCCACTGCTGTTACTCGTTACACTGCTGCTACCTGCTACAATTCTGGTTCGCTCGGTGTTGACGGGAAAAGACAATTTCCGTCAACGGGCAACTTCTGGCGCCATTGATATGACAGTTAGGAATAGTCTACCGTCAATAGATCGTTTCTGATACCGTTGTTATCATACTACTTTGCTGCTGATACTTTGCTTGTAGATACTAATCTTTCAGGTGTGGTTGAATCTGACACATTCAGCTGCTAATACTCGAGAGTATTCTCTCACCTCCTGACTGGCGTACCAACAAATTTGGGTCGAATACTCTACCCTCGAAAACTGCTGCGAACCCACGCACTGGTGGGCCATTGCAAGACAATTGCTAATTGTTGAGAAACTGGGAGCAGTTCTGGCTGTGTTGTCACGAAGGCATCAAGTCAGAGACTCGTCAACAACATTCTTCTAGTGTCGTTGCCGGGGAGTGCTAAGCAGCATTTTTCTGGCGCCGTTGCCGGGGAGGGATTGCTATATTCTGTGAGTAACTTGGGATTTATATGTGCTGATCACTATGAAGAATCTGCAGGATCCAAAAACCAAAGTCTTGCCCTCAACTACGAGGGGAGTTAAGGGACTGCCATCTAGCTCTGCACTTGATTCACCTTCAGTTATGAGTAAGTTTGCGACATCACCTCCTGCTAGAAGTCTTGATATGTCGCGAGTGCTTGATGATGCTTATGATGCTACTATGCTTGTTACTGCTAGAGATGCTATGCCTGATACTGCTAGAGATGCTATGCCTGATGATGCTAGAGATGCTATTATGCCTGATGATGCTGTGCTTGATACTGCTAGAGATACTACTTTGCCTGATGTGCCATTAGGGGTATTCCTTGATGCTCATATTGCTAGAGTTACTGCCAATGCTCGTGATGCTTCTGAAACTGCCGATACTATTGAGATAGAACATGTTTTTGCTCCTTCTAGATCTAGCTCTCCTAGATATGAATTGTCTGATATACCTGAGGGTTACGTTATGGAGGGAGAGATAGCTGAGGATTTTCTTGCGTGTAAGGATGCCTATGACGCTGAGAAATTACTTCTCAAATGGAAGGAAAAATCTCTGAAAGCTAGGATGAAATATGACCCGAAGTTTGCCACTTCACCTATATTTATCACCAATAAGGATTATGAATTCTCTATCGATCCTGAGGTAATCTCTCTAGTCGAATCTGGTCCTTTCCACGGTTATGAGTCTGAGACGGTCGTAGCCCATCTTACCAAACTACACGATACATCTACCCTTTTCACTACTGAGGAGAAGATCCGCCACTACTATATCCTTAAGCTGTTTCCTTTCTCTCTAAAGGATGACGCTAAAGCCTCGTTCACTTCTCTTGCTCCTGGATGTGTGAGTAGTCCCCAGGATATGGTCTATTACTTCTGTGAGAAATATTTCCCTGCCCATAAGAAGCAAGCTGCCTTGCAGGAAATATACAACTTTGCTCAACTCAAAGAAGAGAGTCTCCCACAAGTTTGGGGGTGGCTCGTCCAGCTACAAAATGATTTGCCTGATCACCCTCTTAAGAAGAACGAGATACTTGATATCTTCTATAACGAACTTACCGATGCCTCTAGAGACCACCTAGATAGTTGTGCCGATTGTGTTTTTAGGGAACAAACTGTAGAACAAGCTGAGACTCTACTGAATAACATCTTGATCAACGATAATGCTTGGACTATTCCCAAACCACCTCCTAAGCCAACTCCGAAGAAAAGAGGTATTCTATTCCTCAGTCCCGAAGATATGCAAGAAGCCAAGAAATCTTTGAAATAGAAAGGCATTAGATCTGAAGATGTCAAAAATCTACCACCTATCGAAGAGATCCATGGTCTCGATAACCCGATACAGGTAGTAGAAGTAAATTCTCTGCGTAGGTTTGATGAGAGTGATATTCCTTTTGACAAACCTGCTAGCCTATGCTTTGATGAATTTGACAACTTTGTTGCCAAACAACATAGTTTCAATGATTATGCTAGCAGACAATTGGAACAAAGGACTCGTATGCTTAGTCATTTAAGTGCTTGTGTAGACAGAAATGTCAATGATCTGAAGCTCCTGAGTAAACATGCCTCTATGATTACTACTCAGGTAGAACAAGTACTTAAAGCTCAGAATGACTTGCTCAATGAATTAAATGACAACTCTGTCAGAGTCATTACTAGAGGAGGCAAAATGACTCAGGAACCTTTGTATCCTGAAGACCATCCTAAGAGAATTGATCAAGATTCTCAAGGAATTAATGCTGATACACCCAGTCATCCTAAGGAGAAGAAGAAGGATGATAGAAACCTGCATTTTTTTCACCAAATACTGTCACACCTGAAGAACCAAATGATATTTCTGCGTCTGATGCAGAAACACAATCTGGTGATGAACATGAACCTGGTGACAATATGGACAACGATGTTCATAATGATGCTCAACCTAGCAATGATAAGGATGTGGAGATTGAACCTATGGTTAATCCTGATAATCTACAACCTAAGAGATACAATAAGAACGACTTCACTGCTAGGAAGCATGGTAAAGAAAGGGAGCCATGGGTTCAGAAACCTATGCCCTTTCCTCCCAAACCATCCAAGAAAAAGGATGATGAGGATTTTGAACGTTTTATTGAAATGATAAGACCCGTCTTTCTATAGATGCGGTTAGTTGATATGCTCAAAATGTCTCCATATGCCAAGTACATGAAAGATATCGTGACCAATAAACGGAAGATACCAGATCTTGAGATCTCCACCATGCTTGCCAATTACACTTTCAAAGGTGGAACTCCTAAGAAACTTGGTGATCCCGGAGTGCCCACTATACCTTGCTCCATTAAAGGAAACTACGTAAGAACTGCCTTATGTGACCTTGGAGCCGGAGTTAGTGTTATGCCTCTCTCTCTTTATCGTAGACTTGAACTGGATAAGTTGACACCCGCTGAAATCTCCCTCCAAATGGCCGACAAATCAACTGCTTTCCCTGTTGGCATTTGCGAGGATGTGCCTGTTGTGGTTGCTAACACCACCATCTTAACAGACTTTGTTATCTTGGATATTCCCGAGGATGATGCCATGGCTGTCATCCTCGGAAGACCCTTTTTAAACACTTCAGGGGCTGTTATAGATTTCAACAAAGGCAATTTCACTTTCCATGTCAACGGTAATGAGCATACCATGCACTTTCCAAAGAAACGATATCAAGTACATTGCATCAATGCTTCGAAAAAACTTCATTGATTCTTATTGGGAGCTTTGAATGCCCTATTCCTCGTGTCAAGATGAAGTATGAATTGCTTGTTGGGGAGATTCATATCCCCATTGAGGTGACTTAGTGGCTATTCGAAAATTGTCCGTTCTCTCTTGCGATTCGAGAAAGTTTTGTCATAAGGATTTGATCAACCCCATTGACGGATTTTTTTCGATGACCATGAAATGGATGAACCAAAGAGTCACATACCTCTGTTTTAAGCTTTCATTTTCTTTTGCTTAGAAGAAAAATGATAGGTTTAGTTTAGTTTTTCCTGTTTCCTGTTTTAGCGTCCCGGAGAAAATACCCCGAAAATGAAAGTTCTCCGATGGTCCTGAAAATCTAGTGTGATTTTTTTGGAATATTTGAAAAATACTGGGACAGAGAGCTGGCTTGGGGCCCACCCCAGTGGGCCACAAGCCCTGTCACCGCGACCCCCCTAGCCGCGGCAAGCAAGCTTGTGGGGCCCACAGAGCCCCCCTACACTCATTCCAGCTCCCATCCTCTTCTTCTTCCTTGAGAAAAAAATGTTTCGCAGCTCAAACCCGTGTTCTTGCTAATTTGGTTGTGATTTTCGATCTCCTTGCTCAAAGCATCATTCTCCGAACCGTTCTGGGGAAATTACTCCTTGGTAAGTGACTCCTCCATTGGTCCAATTAGTTTTTGCTCTAGTGCTTTATCCTTCGCGTATTCTTGCTACCTTGGTGACCCTGTTCTTGAGCTTGAAATGCTGATCTTAGCTGGTCCCAAGTAGTTTTAGCGCGTGGTACGGTCTCTAGGCACTAGTAGGAGTAGTTGCTATGAGTTGGGCTAATCCTTACTCACTTTTCTTTCGAAGTCTCTAAAAATTTCAGAATTTTTCAGAGCTAGAAAAGGAAAAATATGAGGAGGTTCTTGAGAGGCTCTTCAAGCCGTAACCCCAAGGATGATGGGATGAACCTCCCCAAGTACGTGGTTCCTCGAGTCATGGCACTTCGAGCTTGCGAGTGGCCAAGTGATGAATTTTTACGTGCCGCCGGGCTTTATGAAGACTTTTATCACTTGGTGGAGAACGCAAGTCTTACCGCGTTCGTTGAAGATAAGTGCTCACAATACCTCCTCCTCACCAATATTTTCGTTCAAAGCTTCAACTTTTATCCGAGGAAGAATCCTCCCATGGTTGAGTTCATGTTGTACGACCCCAGTGCATGACACTACAGGACTTTTGCAATGCATGCAAATTACCTTATGTTGGGGATATTCATGATCCTCGTCCACGGGACATGGAGGATTTCATAGGTACTATTGCTGTTGGAGAGGAGAGAGGAGTGTCTCGCGCTAGAATTGCTAGCATACATTTTCCTGTGCTTCGGTACTTCTCATTATTTGTGGGAAAATGTTTGATTGGCCATGGGGAGGCTGGATCACTTAGCTCTCCAGACCTTGCGGTTTTGCACGAAGGCCTTTATAGCACTAAGACTTATAGCCTAGGTGCTATAGTAGCTCAGCGGTTGAACACAAACCGTTCCAAAGGTGTCGTCTATGGAGGTATCTATGCTACTCGTATCGCTAGACACTTTGAGATACCCATTAGACTTCGCGAGGAAGAAGACATGCTTCTTCCTGAGAAATATCTGGATTATGACAGCATGGTTCGCCATGATTTTCTGGATAGAGATTCTAGTAGACGGATGATTTATAACCTGGTATTTAGTCAGGGTTACTCGAGAGACTATTACTTTGCCAGCTCCTTCTTTGTTCGATCTTCATGCAGGCAGGTACACTATTATGCGCTCGGACATTTACGCATACTGGGGCTTAGCCCAACCACAGGTGCCCGTGCCCGAGCCGCCAGTCGAGTACCAGACGCCAGTTTATCAGTGGGAGCCAGAGAACCTCACACAGCAGTGACATCCGCAGTCCGCTCGGGAGTACCCCGGAGCTGGTTATTTCCTGCCTTGGGAGTAGACCAAGATAGGCCAAAATTCTAAGCTTGGGGGAGTACGTGTTCTCACCGACCTTACATTCATGCTTATGCTTTCACTTTGGTCGTCGGTGTTCACACTTTGCCACTGTATTATCCATGCTAGTTTATTTCCGCTTTCTTATTTTCTTGTTTTGTGTCCTTTTGAGAAAACCCAAAAATACTTTCCTTTCTTCTTTTTGCTTGTTGGGAGCTTTCCCGTGTAAATAGTTTTATTTTTTCTTTGGGTCAAGGTAGAAGATATTGGTTACAATGTTTAGTAGCTCTTGCATGCATACGTGTTTAGCTTTCAAAGAGCCATATTACTTTGTCTTCTCCTTTGTGTTTGCGTGCAGATTTCAGCTTAGTCCAATGCACGAGCACTCTTATTATTGTTCACATCGTTCGATCGTGCAAGTGAAAGGCAATAATGATGATATATGATGAAGTGACTGAGACTGGAAAAGCTGGTATGAACTGTATCTATTTTGTTTTTGTAAATATGGCTAGCTTATCGTCCCAGATTCAGCTTTGTCATGAGAAAACCATGTTTGCAATGACAACTTAGAGATCATAGTTTCTGATGCCATGCTTATTTAGCTAGGAGCTTATAATGGTTTGTCTTGAATGCCAACATAGATTTTGAGATGACTATGATGTAGTATGATAGGATGGTATTCTCCTTTGAATTATTAAAGTGGCTTGACTTGGCGCATGTTCATGCATGTAGTTGAAACAAAATCAACATAGCCTCTATGATGTTCGTGTTCATGGTGATTTATATCCTGTTCATGCTTGCATTCTATGTTAGTCAAACTCATTGCATCTTGGTGACTGTTGTCGCTCTCTAGTTGGTCGCTTCCCAGTCTTTTGCTAGCCTTCACTTGTACTGAGCGGAATACTGCTTGTGCATCCACTTCCATAAACCCAAAAGTTTTTCCATGAGATTCCACAATACCTACCTATTTGCGGTATTTACCTGCCGTTCCAAGTAAATTTGCATGTGCCATTCTCTAAACCTTCAAGAAATAATCTGTTTTGCATGCCCAAACCACTCATGTGGTGACAGGGGGCTATTGGTATCTTCCATGTTAGGCGTGTTATCCTCGACATGTGTTTATTCACTGTTATTCAAGAGAAAGGGGCCGGTAATTGGAATGCCCAGTTCCATGCTTAAATCAAAAACATAACTGTAAAACAAGACTCCCCCGGATTGATGTTAGTATGGACGGTACCCGAGGATTCGGCTAGCCGTGGAGTGTGATTGATTGGTGGTGGGGGAGTTAAAACTTTAATTTTATGTTTGGGAACCGCCTATAGCATGAGTAGCGTGGAAGTTATTGAGAACTCTTGGTCATTGCATTGACAATGAAAGCATGCCACCCAAAATTATTATCTCTGTTTTCAAAGCTTGAGCTCTGGCACCTCTACAAATCAATGCTTCCCTCTGCGAAGGGCCTGTCTATTTATTTTCCTGTTGAGTCATCCTTTTCTTTTATAAGCACCAATTAGAGAGCACATCTGTCATCTTTATGCTTTGCTTTTGATTGATATTGAGTATGACTATGACTGGATCTTCGTTGATATGAATTACAATGTTTAGTCAGCCCTTGATCTTTGAAAGTGCTCTGCATTTATGTTTTGCGGTCTCACAAAGAGCTAGCGAGATACCACCTATTCATATTGCATCATGCTTGTTTTGATTGAATTGTTGGTATGTGAAACTCATTATTATTTGCTCGCTACCTGATTATGCCATTGATATTAGTTTACCGTGAGACCTTTGTGTCACTTGCTTATGTGGTTAACTTGTGATCTTGCTGAAATTCTGGTTACGAGTTAGACATAGTTGCAACAACAAGATCAAATGGAGTTTGTCAAAGTTTTTCTTTCTCTTTCAGTTTGTCAACTGAGTTGCTTGAGGACTGATACGTCTCCATCGTATCTACT
Organism: Hordeum vulgare subsp. vulgare; assembly: GCF_904849725.1. Classification (NCBI taxonomy): domain Eukaryota; kingdom Viridiplantae; phylum Streptophyta; class Magnoliopsida; order Poales; family Poaceae; genus Hordeum; species Hordeum vulgare. The sequence goes on along the minus strand of NC_058520.1, from coordinate 582,671,236 downwards.
TTTCCAAACTCTTTTGCCCTTGTTTTGGACTCTAATTTGCATGATTTGAATGGAACTAACCTGGACTGACGCTGTTTTCAGCAGAATTGCCTTGGTGTTGTTTTTGTGCAGAAATGAAAGTTCTCAGAACGTCCTGAAAATTTACGGAGAATATTTCTGGAAAATAAGAAAAATACCTGCGCAAAGATCCACCGGAGGGGATGGGCCAGTGGGCCACAAGCCTTGTAGCTGCCAACCCCTGGTGGCGGCTAGCAAGCTTGTGGGGCCCACGTGGCTCTTCCGCCCCAAACTCACCTCTATAAATTCACTTTCGTCCTAGAAAAAATCAAGAGAGAAGATTTCTTCGCGTTTGCGATACGGAGGTGCCGCCACATCTTGTTCTTCATCTGGAGGGCAGATCTAGAGTCCGTTTTGGGCTCCGGAGAGGGGAAATCGTCGCCATCGTCATCATCAACCTTCTTCCCTCTCCAATTCCATGAAGCTCTTCATCGTTCGTGAGTAATCTATTCGTAGGCTCGCTGGGCGGTGATGAGTAGTATGAGATCTATCATGTAATCGAGTTAGTTTTGACGGGGATTGATCCCTAGTATCCACTATGTTCTGAGATTGATGTTGCTACTACTTTGCCATGCTTAATGCTTGTCACTAGGGCCCGAGTGCCATGATTCCAGATATGAAATCATTATGTTGTCACCAATATATGTGTGTTTTAGATCCAATCTTGCAAGTTGTAGTTACCTACTATGTGTTATGACCCGGCAACTGCTACCTCAAAAAGATCCCCGGTAGCGGGCCGGAAATACTTCTGATTGTTTTGCTGTGTATCCCTGGCAACGGTGGCAGAAGTAGTTGTGTCGACGGTACCAGGAATCCTTCAGCTACGGCTACGCCTTAAGGGACTTCCTAGGCAAGTATGCAAAGGATTTGCCCCGTGGCCTTGGAGCTTTGCATTGGTGTTCCCTCGAAGTGGAAAGGGTGATGTAGCACATCGACAGTAAGTATTTCCCTTAGTTTGAGAACCAAGGTATCAATCTGGCGGAAGAGTATCTCAAGATCCTGCACAAACACAAAAGCTTGCACCCAACGCTATGAAGGGGTTGTCAATCCCTTATAGATTGTTTGCCAAGTGAGAACTGAAAACAACAAAGTTAACAAAGCAAAGTAAAAGCGGAGATGTAAACGATGGATGTGAATAGACCCCGGGGCCGTAGTGTTTACTAGTGGCTTCTCTCATGAAAGCAAGTAGACGGTGGGTGAACAAATTACTGTCGAGCAATTGATAGAACTGTGCAGAGTCATGACGATATCTATTTAATGATTATTTCTATAGGCATCACGTCCGAAACAAGTAGACCGATACTTTTTGCATCTACTACTATTACTCCACACGTCGGCCGCTATCCAGCATGCATCTAGTGTATTAAGTCCATAAGAACAGAGTAACGACTTAAGCAAGATGACGTGATGTAGAGGGATAATCTCAAACCAATGATAAAACCCCCATCTTTTTACCCTTGATGGCAACTACTTGATGTGTGCCTTGCTGCCCCTACTGTCACTGGGAAAGGTCACCACATGGCAGAACCCAAAACCAAGCACTTCTCCCATTGCAAGAATCATAGATCTAGTTGGCCAAACAAAACCCAAGACTCGGAGAGACTTACAAGGATATCAAATCATGCATATAAGAAATCAGCAAAGACTCAAATATATATCATAGATAATCTGATCACAAGTCCACAATTCATCAGATCTCGACAAACACACCGCCAAAGAAGATTACATCGGATAGATCTCCATGAAGATCATGGAGAACTTTGTATTGAAGATCCAAGAGAGAGAAGAAGCCATCTAGCTACTAACTACGAACCCGTAGGTCTGAAGTGAACTACTCACGAGTCATTGGAGGGGCGATGATGATGATGAAGAAAGCCTCCACCTCCAAAGTCCCCTCCGGCAGGGTGCCGGGAAGGGTCTCCAGATGAGATCTCGCGGAAACGGAAGCTTGCGGCGGCGGAAAAGTATTTTCGAGGCTCCCCTGATTTTTTGCGGAATATTTGGGAATATATAGGCGCAAGATCTAGGTCAGGGGGCGCCCAGGGTGCCCACAAGCTTGCCCACCGCCGCCACCCCCTGGTGTCGTGGTAGGAGCTTATGGGATCCCTGGGGCCCACCTGTCTTGGCCCAAAGGCTCCCTGATCTTCTTACGTTCGGGAAAAAATCATTTCGGGGTTTTTATTTCGTTTGGACTCCGTTCCAAAATCAGATCTGAAAAGAGTCAAAAACACGGTAAAAACAGGAACTGGCACTGAATTAATAAGTTAGTCCCAAAAAGATATAAAAAGGTACATAAAACATACAAAGAAGGCAAGATAACAACGTGAAACCATACAAAATTATAGATACGTTTGAGACGTATCAGCAACCCCGGAGTGACAATAACCGGAACCACTCTCGGTGATGACCATAGTTTGAGGAGTTCATGTGTTCACCAAGTGCTAATGCGTTGGTCCGATTCTTTATTAAAAGGAGAACCTTAATATCCCGTAGTTTCCTTTTGGACCCCGCTGCCATGGGAGGGATGGACAATAGATGTCATGCAAGTTCTTTTCCCTAAGCACGTATGACGACACACGGAATGCATGCCTACATCACATTGACGAACGGGAGCTAGCTACATATCTCTCCGTGTTATGTCTATTGCGGGATGAATATCATCCAAAAAAATCACCGACCCATTGCCTACGAGTTTGTCCCACTGCTGCTGTTACTTGTCTTGCTCTGCTGTTACTTGCTACTGTTGCTACTTGCTACTGCTGTTACTTGCTAGTGTTGCTACTTGCTACTGCTGTTACTTGCTACTGTTGCTACTTGCTACTGCTGTCACTACTGCTGTTCCTTGGCACTGCTGCTACTCGTTACACTGCTGCTACCTGCTACAATTCTGATTCGCTCAGCGTTGACGTGAAAAGACAATTTCCGTCAACGGGCAACTTCTGGCGCCATTGATACAACAGTTAGGAATAGTCTGCCGTCAACAGATCGTTTCTGACACCGTTGCTATCTTACTACTTTGATGTTGATACTTTGCTTGCAGATATTAATCTTTCAGGTGTGGTTGAATCTAACACATTCAGCTGCTAATACTTGAGAGTATCCTCTGACTTCCTATTGGCGAACCAACAAATTTGGGTTGAATACTCTACCCTCGAAAACTGCCTCGATCCCACACGCTGGTGGATAATTGCAAGACAATTTCTAATTGTTGAGCAATCGAGAATAGCATTCGTCTAGCCATTGCCAGAGATTGCCATCAGCATTTTTCTGGCGCCGTTGCCGGGGAAGCGATTGCTATATTCTCTGAGTTACTTGGGATTTATATCTGCTGATCACTATGAAGAATCTGAAGGATCCGAAAACAAAAGTCTTGCCCTCAACTACGAGGGGAGGTAAGGAACTGCCATCTAGCTCTGCACTTGATTCACCTTCAGTTATGAGTAAGTTTGCAACATCACCTCCTGCTAGAAATCTTGATGTGTCGCCTATGCTTGATGATGCTTATGATGCTACTGCTAGAGATACTATGCTTGCTACTGCTAGAGATACTATGCTTGATACTGCTAGAGATGCTATGCCTCATACTGCTAGAGATGCTATGCCTGATACTGCTAGAGATGCTATGCCTGATGATGCTATGCTTGATACTGCTAGAGATACTACTTTGCCTGATGTGCCACTAGGGGTATTCCTTGATGCTCATATTGCTAGTGATGGGGTCATAGTCCTAGGGTAGGGTCATAGGCCTGTCCTACAGGTCCTACCCAAGGACTACCCCACGCAAGGGACAGGACCTTAAGTATGCCCGACTGTATTAAGGTGTCCCCATCATCCAGTCGGTAACGGGCCCAGAATCATCCAGTCGGAGACTATGACTCGGAGGACACCGGACTTACCGACTGGATACACTCGGTGCGTCGTAACCTCCCTGGAGGGAAACTGCCGTACGTTTCCGGGTGCATTAACTAGCATTTGTAGCATACGTTACCTGTAACGCATGCATTCAATCGCCACTACTCCACCCTTGAATTAGAACCGTTGTGGAGGGCAGCGCACTCTATATAAGCCGCCCTCCCCCACTGGTAAAAGGGTTAGAAAAACATTGTACTCCATATTACACTCGGTAACAAGCTCCAGGAGCACTGAGACGTAGGGCTATTACCTCCACCGTAGAGGGGCCTGAACTCATACAACCTCGCCGTAGCTAAGACTCTGCCATCTCATTCGTACCCTACACATCTACTGTCAGGCTTATACCCACGACAGTTGGCGCCCACCATGGGGCAGGCGTCTAAGCGACTTCCGGCGAGTTTGCGACTACTTCCTTTCGTCATGTCGTCTGGTGGAGTTTCGAGCATGGGTCACCAGATCCTCTTCGGTGCTCTGTCCTTCGTCGTCGACGATTCGGCGTGGCTTCGGGAGGCACCCCTTGATGTCAAGGCGCTTCCCCGTCGCGGGGCCACGCACTTTCGTGCCGGTGCTCGCGGCATTCTTCTTCTCCAACAATCGGCTCCGTTGCCGGCTTGCACCTTCGTCATGCGCCGCAGCAGGCGATCTCGCAGTCCGCGTCTACAACGTTGGGTGCAGCATGCCCGAGCGCGCCAGTTCGCGTCCTCTCAGGTGGCAGTGCTGGAGTCTGTTGTAGTCGCCCCACGCTCCCAGTGCTCGGACTCGGTTCCGACTGAGCTTCCTACCGAGTACGTGGGTCGTGGGCCTGCAGCAGAAGTACACATGGCCAACTCCCATGAAGATCCTCGTCAAGCCGACCGAGGTGAAGTTGGCGAAGCATCCGGTGCGCGTCGTCCGCCTCGTCGTTCTGCCAGCCGACACACTCGGTGGAGCAACGTGGAGGTGTTCCGCACACCTCTCCTCAACCTGGCCGCGGCTGCCCAGATTGCCATTCCCTCCAGCCGACTGATTCAGAGGCAGGAAGGGGAATCGAACAAATCCGAGCCCTGTTGCGCACGGCGCAGCAGCAGAATTCGGCAGTCTCCTAGTCACACAATCGAATCCGCAATAGTTCCGTCCATGCAAACACGCATAGATCGGTTCACAGCCCTGGATCTCATAAGTATCGCCGTCGCTCACGCACCCCTCCGCGGGGTGGGCCCTACGGGTCCCGGCATCAAGATGATCGGCATTCAGTCGGCGACACCTACGACCCAAGACCCGACGCAAGGGGCCGAACCGCCCAGCGAAGAGTTGACAGGGGTCAAGCCCACCGCGATGGCCGCGATATGGACCGTCCGAGTGGAAGCAGGGCCATCGTATCTGGCCCCGAGTGTTTTGGTCGAGCCATCCGCTCGGCTGATATCCCGCCCAACTTCCGATTGGCTGCGGGAATCGGTAAATTCTCAGCAGAGTCCAAGCCCGAAACATGGCTAGACGACTACCGAGTGGCGGTCCAGATCGGAGGAGCAGACGACCATGTCGCTATGAAGCACCTCCCTCTGATGCTCGACGGCTCGGCCCGAGCTTGGCTGAACCAGTTGGCCCCCTCAAGCATTTACAGTTGGGCAGATCTAGCCCGAGTGTTCATCAGAACCTTCGAAGGAACGTGCAAACGCCCTACAGGTCTTGTGGAGCTTCAGCACTGTGTCCAGAAGCCGAATGAGCCCTTGCGCGACTTCATCCAGCGATGGACGACTCTTTACCACACGGTGGAGAACGTCACCGAACATCAAGCAGTCTGCGCCTTCAAGGCAGGCGTGCGGTACAGGGAGCTGTACTTGAAGTTTGGTCGAACCGGCGACATCTCCATGAGCAAGATGATGGAGATAGCAACTCGCTATGCAAATGGCGAAGAAGAGGACCGCATCCGGAGCGGTAACCACAAGACAGTCGGCGAGGCCGACGGAGGTAACACTCGGAAGCAGAAACCGAAGGTTCCTCCCACACCGCAAGCAGAAGCTGCAGCTGTCACCAGCACCAAATTCAAGGGCAAAGGGAAAGCGCAGTTCACCCCCAAGAAAAAGCCTTTCAACAATCCCATCCTGGACCAGCCTTGTCCGATCCATACGAAGATGGATGAGGAAGGTAACCCCATATACGCAAAGCACACCACTAGGCAGTGCCGTCTCCTGATCCAGGGTTTCAGCGAAGGGCAGCCGAGTGAGAAGAATCCTGAACAGGATGAGGAGGACAAGGAGGATCCGTTCCCCCAAGTCCATGCAACCCTCATGATGTTCGCTGACGTCGAAAGCAAGAGTCGACTGAAGCTAGTAAACAGAGAAGTCAACATGGCCATTCCGACTGCCCCCAAGTTTCTCAAATGGTCTGAGACTGCGATTACCTTCGATCAGTCGGATCATCCAACACATGTCCCCACCCCAGGAAGGCAGGCTCTGGTCGTCGACCCGGTGGTAGAAGGAGTCCGACTGCGCAAAGTCCTAATGGACGGCGGCAGCGGGTTGAATATTATGTACACCGACACTCTCAAGGGGATGGGCATTCCAATGTCCAGACTCAGCGAGAGCAATATGCAGTTCCACGGAGTCGTCCCAGGGCGGAAGGCCAAATCACTCGGCCAGATCGCGTTGGAGGTCATCTTCGGCTCCGACAAGAACTTTCGCAAGGAGAAGCTCACATTCGAGGTGGTGGATTTCCAGAGTGCTTACCATGCAATTCTAGGCCGCCCGGCGTACGTGAGTTTCATGGCACGCCCGTGCTATGTGTACTTGAAGCTGAAGATGCCGGGTCCAAAAGGCGTTATCACCATCACCAGCAACCGCCAGCGAGCCGAGGAGTGTTTGCAGGAGGGGTCGAGGATCGCCGACCAGCAGATGGCTGTACTCGAGCTCGAAGAGTACAAGAAGACAGTCGACCCCACCGACTTAATGCGCTCAAAGAAGCCAACTTCCGAGTCCGCGTTCCAGTCGGCAGGAGAGACTAAGAAGGTCAGCATCCATCCGACGGACGAGTCTGCCGCCCCGACGAACATCTCCACCACCCTGGATCCCAAATAGGAAGCCGAGCTCACCCAATTCCTCAGTGAGAACTGGGACATCTTCGCATGGAAGCCATCTGACATGCCGGGTGTACCTAGGGAGTTGGCCGAGCACCGACTGCATGTGGATCCCACTGCTCGGCCCGTCCGAGAGCGCCTGCGCCGGTCCGCCGCGCACAAAGGAAGGCAATTGGAGAAGAGGTGGCTAAGCTGCTAGCTGCCAGATTCATTCGCGAGGTTCACCACTCCGAGTGGCTCGCCAATGTAGTCATGGTGCCCAAGAAGGACAAGTCACTCCGAATGTGCATTAACTTCAAGCACCTCAATAAGGTCTGCCCGAAAGACCATTTTCCGCTCCCCCGCATAGATCAAATTGTTGATTCGACTGCGGGGTGCGAGCGTTTATCATTTCTTGATGCCTACTCGGGTTATCATCAGATCCGTCTGTATGGTCCCGATGAGTTGAAAACAGCTTTCATCACCCCGTTTGGGTGCTTCTGCTACATCACCATGCCTTTCGGTCTGAAGAATGCAGGAGCTACCTTTATGCGCATGATCCAAAAATGTCTCCTCGACCAGATCGGTCGCAATGTGGAGGCATACATGGATGATATCATAGTCAAGTCACGCAAAGGTTCCGACTTGCTGACTGACTTGGCAGAAACATTCGCCAACCTTCGTAGGTACGATATCAAGCTAAATCCTGCCAAGTGTTCATTCGGTGTTCCCAGCGGAAAGTTACTCAGTTTCTTCGTTTCCGAACGAGGGATCGATGTTAACCCCGAAAAGATCGGGACCATCGTCCGAATGGAGAGGCCGGTCAGAATACACGATGTTCAACGACTCACAGGTTGCTTAGCAGCTTTGAGTAGGTTCATCAGTCGACTCGGCGAAAAAGCACTTCTTCTGTACCGACTCATGAAGAAATCAGATACCTTCGAGTGGACAGACGAAGCCCAAGTCGCATTCGACGACCTCAAAGTCCTACTTTCCACCCAGCCGGTTCTTACTGCTCCGCTCAGTAAAGAGCCCCTTCTTCTATATATCGCGGCCACAAATCAAGTGGTTAGTACTGTTCTTACAGTCGAGCGAGAGGAGGAAGGCAAATCTTACAAGGTTCAGCGGCCAGTGTACTATGTCTCCGAGGTCCTGACCCCTTCCAAGCAGAGGTATCCCCATTATCAGAAGCTTATCTATGGGATCTATTTGAGTGCGAAGAAGGTTGCCCATTATTTCCAAGACCACTCGGTATCTGTCATTTCTGATTCTCCTTTGTCGGAAATTCTCCACAATCGAGACGCGTCAGGCCGAGTGGCGAAGTGGGCGATGGAGATGCTGTACTGTGACATCAAGTTCGATGCCAAGAAAGCTATTAAGTCTCAAGCCCTGGCTGACTTTATAGCAGAATGGGTAGAACAACAGCAACCGACTCACATCTACTCGGCTCATTGGACAATGTTCTTCGATGGGTCTAAGATGTTGAATGGATCCGGCGCTGGCGTTGTTATCATATCACCAAAGGGCGACAAGCTCAAGTATGTGTTTCAGATACACTTTGATTCCTCTAACAATGAGGCAGAGTATGAAGCTCTTCTCTACGGATTGCGCATGGCCATCTCACTCGGCGTCCGTCGCCTGATGGTCTACGACGATTCAGACTTGGTGGTCAACCAAGTGATGAAAGAGTGGGACGTAAGGAACCCCACTATGACAACCTACTGCAATGCAGTCAGGAAGCTGGAGAAGAAGTTTGAAGGTCTAGAACTTCATCATGTTCCAAGACTGAAGAACCAAGCGGCGGACGAGTTGGCGAAGCTCGGATCCACTCGGAGACCCGTCCCGAGTGATGTCTGCCTCGAGCACCTCCATCTTCCTTCAGTCAAAGAAGATCCCTTCACGGAAAAGCCAGTACAACCCAAGAGCGCAACAGACCCACTGAAGTCGATGTGCCTGCTATGGTTGATCTGGTCACAGAGATTCTGGTAATCATTCCCGATTGGACTGTGCCAATTACGGCATATATCCTAAGACAAGAACTTCCAGAAGATGAAGTCCAAGCCCGACAAATAGTTCGTAGGTCGAAGGCGTTCACTGTCATTGACGGTCAATTGTATAAGGAGAGTGTTTCAGGCGTTCTCCAACGTTGCATTTCCCCAGAGGAAGGACAGTTGATCCTGGAGGATATCCACTCGGGAACCTGCGGCCATCATGCTTCTTCAAGAGCAATCGTCGCCAAGGCGTTCAGGGCTGGATTCTTCTGGCTGCAGGCTAACGAAATGGCCAAAGCTATGGTCGATCGATGCGAAGCCTGTCAGTTCTACTCCAACAAGTCCCACAAGCCAACATCTGCACTAAAGACAATCCCTCTTGTGTTGCCGTTTGCAGTTTGGGGATTAGACACAGTCGGACCATTCAAGACAGGCCAAGGAGGCTACACACCTCTGTTGGTGGCAGTCGACAAGTTTACAAAGTGGATAGAAGCCAAGCCCATAAAGAAACTCGACGCCTCCACAGCCGTGAAATTTGTCAGAGACATCATCTTCAGATTCGGAGTGCCTCACAGCATAATCACGGACAATGGGACAAACTTCGACTCGGACAGATTCAAAGGTTTCTGCGCGAGACAAGGTATCCGAGTGGATTTTGCTTCCGTAGCACATCCGCAATCCAATGGACAAGCTGAGCGTGCAAATGGACTTATCCTTCAAGGTTTGAAGCCTCGACTCTTGCGAGAGATAGGACATGCTGCTGGTGCATGGGTAACCGAGTTACCTTCAGTACTTTGGGGTCTCCGCACCACTCCGAACAGATCAATAGGGCGATCACCGTTCTTCCTCGTCTATGGAGCAGAAGCGGTCCTTCCGAGTGACCTGCTTCACAATGCCCCGCGAGTCGAGCTCTTCTCCGAAGCCGAAGCAGAACAAGCAAGGCAAGATGGAGTCGATCTTCTAGAGGAGGAGCACGAGATGGCACTTACTCGCTCAACAATTTATCAGCAAGATCTGCGACGTTTTCATGCACGACATGTCAGAAGCCGCACGTTCCAGGCTGGCGATTTGGTGCTTCGAGTGGATCAACAAAGACCACACAAGTTGGCTCCGGCCTGGGAAGGTCCTTTCATCATTTCAAAAGTGCTGAACAACGGGGCATACAGACTCTACAACATTCAGAAGGAGACCGACGAACCCCGCGCGTGGAATGGAGACCTCCTCAAGCGTTTTTATACGTGATCGCCGACTGAAGCAGTGTAACGAACAAGTTTTGGAGAAATAATATACAGCAGATTCAATTTCTTTTGCAGATTCAGAGTTTTTCCGTGGTCGCAGACTATGGACACAAAAAAAAACTTAGCTGCGATCCTGCATCGCCTAAGTATTAACTATCTCCGAGTGTGCACTTTCACGTCGCACTCGGGGACTTAGCTGCGATCCCGCATCGCCTAAGTACTAATCTTCCTTCGAGTGTGCACTTCACGTCACACTCGGGGACTTAGCTGCGATCCTGCATCGCCTAAGTATTAACTTTCTCCGAGTGTGCACTTCACGTCGCACTCGGGGACTTAGCTGCGATCCTGCATCGCCTAAGTATTAACTTCTCCGAGTGTGCACTTCACGTCGCACTCGGGGACTTAGCTGCGATCCTGCATCGCCTAAGTATTAACTATCTCCGAGTGTGCACTTCACGTCGCACTCGGAGGCTTAGCTGCGATCCTGCATCGCCTAAGTATTAACTTTCTCCGAGTGTGCACTTTACGTCACACTCGGGGACTTAGCTGCGATCCTGCATCGCCTAAGTATTAACTTTCTCCGAGTGTGCACTTTACGTCACACTCGGGGACTTAGCTGTGATCACGCAGCGCCTAAGTATTATCTTCCTTCGAGTGTGCACTTCACGTCACACTCGGGGACTTAGCTGCGATCCTGCATTGCCTAAGTTTTAACTTCTCCGAGTGTGCACTCTGCGTCGCACTCGGGGACTTAGCTGCGATCACGCATCGCCTAAGTAATCACTTCCTCCGAGTGTGCACTACACATCGCACTCGGGGACTTAGCTGTGATCAAGAATCACCTAAGTATTAACTTCCTCCGAGTGTGCACTTCATGTCACACTCGGAGACTTAGCTGCGATCACGCATCGCCTAAGTATTAACTTCTCCGAGTGTGCACTTCACGTCGCACTCGGGGACTTAGCTGCGATCCTGCATCGTCTAAGTAACACCTTCCTCCGAGTGTGCACTTTGCGTCACACTCGGAGACTTAGCTGCGATCACGCATCGCCTAAGTATTAACTTCTCCGAGTGTGCACTTCACGTCGCACTCGGGGACTTAGCTGCGATCCTGCATCGTCTAAGTAACACCTTCCTCCGAGTGTGCACTTTGCGTCACACTCGGAGACTTAGCTGCGATCACGCATCGCCTAAGTATTAACTTCTCCGAGTGTGCACTTCACGTCCCACTCGGGGACTTAGCTGCGATCACGCAGCGCCTAAGTATTAACTTCTCCGAGTGTGCACTTCACGTCCCACTCGGGGACTTAGCTGCGATAACGCAGCGCCTAAGTATTAACTTCCTCCGAGTGTGCGCTTCATGTCACACTCGGGGACTTAGCTGCGATCACGCAGCGCCTAAGTATTAACTTCCTCCGAGTGTGCGCTTCATGTCACACTCGGGGACTTAGCTGCGATCACGCATCGCCTAAGTACTAATCTTCCTTCGAGTGTGCACTTCACGTCACACTCGGGGACTTAGCTGCGATCACGCATCGCCTAAGTACTAATCTTCCTTTGAGTGTGCACTTCACGTGACACTCGGGGACTTAGCTGCGATCACGCATCGCCTAAGTGCTAATCTTCCTTCGAGTGTGCACGTCATGTCACACTCGGGGACTTAGTTGTGATCACGCATCGCCTAAGTACTAATCTTCCTTCGAGTGTGCACTTCAGGTCACACTCGGGGACTTAGCTGCGATCACGCATCGCCTAAGTACTAATCTTCCTTCGAGTGTGCACTTCATGTCACACTCGAGGACTTAGCTGCGATCCTGCATCGCCTAAGTACTAATCACTCCTTCGAGTGTGCTCTATACGTTACACTCGGGAACTTAGCACTCATCATGAATCACCTAAGTCCTAATATTCTACGAGTACACATTAAGTGTTCAACTCCAAACATCACTCAAGCAAAAGAATAAGTGTTTTCGTTGTGACTCCAGCAGTCTAGAAACGATAACGGACTCGGTGCGGATCAAGCTTACCCGCACCGATCCAAAAGTATGACGGCCAACAGAAGTGGCCAGAATATCGTACAGGAAAACACTCGGCATACCGAGGATAAAGTTCGATCATGAGTCAGCTGGGCCCGCGTCAGGACTGGAGGGTTCCACAAAGGTATCCAGGTCGATTCCATCAGCAATGCGGGTCGCAGTCTCCAGGAATGTCTCCATGAAGTCTTCGAATTGAAGCTTCTTCGTGTTGGCGACTTTCAAGGCTTTCAGCTTATCTTCCCGCACTTCTTTGCAATGGACTCGGACCAAGGACAACGCCACATCACCACCGCAACGCGCTGCTGATTTCTTCCAAGATTGCACTCGGGCCGGAATCTCCCCCAGTCGCCCCAACAGAGTCTCCATCTTCTCCCGCGACTCGTCTTCCGGCCAAAGCTCCTTCTCAATGCGGCCGAAGATTTCTCTCAGTCGGTTGATGAACGGACCCACTTTGCATACGCGGATATGAGCCCGGAGTAGATTCCGGTTGGCGTCCTCGCTGAGTGGCACGTTGTCCTTCATGGATCGTTCCACGGCCGCCGCTTCAACTTCAGCGTCACCACAAAAATCTACCACAAACGAGCACATAGAAATTACAAACTGAGTGTTCGTCACAAGATACAACCACTCGACAAATCATCAGACTTACCAGCCAGACGACTCATCATCTGGACAGCTCAGTCGTTCACATGCTTCTCCTGAGCTGTCCATCGTTTATTCCGAGCAGCCATTTGATCGTACACTTCGGTCCTGTGTTTCTTCAGCCTCTCCACCTCCGCCACCAACGCCCTGTTTGCCTCCAGCGCTTCCTCCAAGGATTTCTCTCGAACTTCCAGCGCGTTCTTCAGGCCAGCCATGGCGAGCGTCGCGGCTTCTAGTTCACCAGCATATTGGTTCTTCTCAGCCTTCAAGGCTTCATAAGCGCTCCCCAAATCACAAGTTTTCTACAAAACGAAACAAAGGGTTATCAGCAACTTTCTCAATACACACTACGTTCTTCAGACCCCTGCCGACGCAAGCAGTCGACAGCGGTCTCGGGGACTACACCCAGTGGGTTCACTAAGAGTGACCCCACTGGCATGCACCTCAAGCAGGTCTGCCCTATTGAGGTGCACGTTTTCACCTACGCCTCCGAGGCTAAAGCTACTCCACCTGTGTGCAGTTTACTCTAGGGAACTCTTACCGCAAGAGTGCTCCGACTGCAGTAAGTACTTGCACTCAGAAATCTTGTCTACGGACACGACAAAAATAAAGACCAAATGTATAAAGACAACTGTCGGTGCAAGCACTCGACAGAAGTCTCGGGGACTACACCCACTGGGTTCACTCGGAGTGAACCCATTGCAAACAACAGACTACGACAACACCCAGTGGGTTACCAAAGAAAAGTAAGTACTTACTAGACTACTTACTCGGATGTCGTCGCGCAGCTCCAAGCTCCGCTGGTACAAAGCCGCAACGGAGTCATAAGCCTTCTTGGCCTCCCCGGTCATCAGCTCCGCTTGGATCATGGCTCCCTTGGCCGCTCCCACCTGCTCCTCTAGGACACACCGAATGCTGAATTCAACATTCGACGAACCGGGAATCATGGGAAGATCCTGGGGCATCCCAAGCTTCGCCCCAGTCAGTTCGTCGCCCACCGGCACTGGTTCGGTCGGTGGAGGCGCTTCAGTCGGCGGAGCGTCGGCGACAGGGGCAGCAGCAGGAGAAGCAGCCTCAAGGACAGGCTCCACGACAGGCTCCGCGGCCGCCTCGGCTCTCCCTACCCGTCTTCGTCCGGGTGAATCGCCCCTGACAAGCCGAATAGCATGATGATTCAGAAAAAGAAAAGGATAGTACAGCCTACAGGAATAAAAAACCCGACTCTCCTACAACATACCCGGCTAGGACGAGACGATGTTGTCTGTGTCCATGGGGTCATCCCCCTTGCGGACCGGAGAGGTTGTAGAAGTGGCGACCCTGTCAAGTGAAGCCCATTCGACTTGTAAAGCGGGAGTTCACTCGGCTAACATAAAAAGCCGAGAGTTGGATTTCGCTTACGTGGATGTGACGGGGATGGCAACCCTCATGCGCGGCAGAGCCCTCCGAGGTTTGGGCCCACTCGGTTTAGGCGCCCTGGGAGATTGGCCTGCAGGCTCAGCGGAGGCATCCCTGGACCTCTTCGTGCCTCGAGCACTCGACAACGCGGGGGGAGCCGAAGGGACGACAGGCTCATGTCGACGCTTACTCCGCTGTTCTGGCGGTGGAGGTGGAGAGTCGCGCTCTTCGTCTTCTTCCTCCTCCTCGCTGTCCTCCTCCTCCGACTCCCTGCTGTCGGAGACATATTCAGCGCTATCCACGCTCCCCTCATGGCTACCTTCTTCCTCCTCCTCCTCCGGATCCCCGTTCGAGACAGGGGAGGACCAGTTGGTCCATTCCTACATGAGATTCAGTCGGAAACATTAAGAATCACACGAGGATATAAATGAACGACTGAAATCAAACAGTTCGATATATTCGGCTAATGCTACTCACCTAATTCGGTGGCGGGTTGTCCGCGTTGTAAGGCACCACTCGGCGAGCTCCTTTAGGGTTCTCGCAAGGTCCCGTGATTTGGAGCACTATCGAGGTCACCTTCTCCTCGAGTATGCCCACCGCGACGGTCAGAGTGGAGTTCTCGGGCCCTGTGTAGAGCCACATAGCATGGTGGCGAGCTTGAAGAGGCTGGATCCGCCGACCGATGAAGACTTCCAACAGGTCAATACCGGTGACCCCCCTCCTGACAACATCCGCGAGTGCTTCGACCAAAGGCTGGATGTCATTCCTCTCGGCTTTCGAGAGGGCGAGTTGCTTGGGTGGAGCAGGGCGGTCTAGACTAAATGGAGGCAGCCCAGTCGACGCGTTCGGACAGGCTAGGTCCTGACAGTAGAACCACGTCGACTGCCAGTTCCTAACCGACTCGTTCAACTGGAGAGCAGGGTAGCTACTCCGACTCTTTTTCTGAAACCCTAAACCCCCGCAGAGCTGGAGGAGATGCGTCTTGTCATCTGACTGACTAAGACGTTTGATGGTTTGAGAGCGGGCGGAGAAGATATGTTTGAATAAACCCCAATGAGGGGGGCAACCGATAAAGCATTCACAGAGAACAATGAAGGCAGAAAGGTGGGCAATGGCATTTGGAGGGAAGTGATGAAGTTGAGCACCAAAATGATTCATGATGCCTTTGAAGAAAGGGTGGGGGGGGGCAGAGAGAAACCTCGGTGAACATGGCTGAGGAGCAAGACGCGTTCCCCCTCCCGTGGCGCCGGCTCAACCTCGTTGTCCGCCGGCAACCTCCAAGATTTATGCACGAGCTGGCCGTGCTCTACCAGCTCCAGCAGGTCCCCCTCCGTCACTTTGGAGGGGAGAAAGTCTCCCTGGATCCATCCCGCTGGCAATGGCCGCTGCCGCCGCTGAGCAGCCGTCGCCTTGCCCTTCTTCTTCCTTGCCTCCATCTTGCTGGTCTGGCCCTTGGTCATGGCGGCGATGGCGAGCTCTCGAGAAGGACGGGAAGAGAAAGATGTATGAGCGCAAGAGGTGGCGAGGAAGACGGAGCAAGCAAGAGCAGAGGATTCGGTGAGCGTAACCGAAGGGTCTCGTCGGCCAGAGTTAAATAGAACACCGACTGGGTCGCTGGCGAGCGGGCCCGAAATCTTATCCGCCCAACCAGCCGCGGCGATATCGGCAGAAGAGTTGAAGGCGCGAGGATCGAGGAGTCAGGCGCTACTCGAGCGTGCTGACGTCGCCCCCGCTAAGCGCGCGGAACCCGAAATTTGAGATCCCGGAAAATCCGCTGCTGTCAGTTGACCGGTCGTGTCAAAAGATGCCGCGAAAGCACTCGGTTCCCGACAGTCCGTTCCGCAGAACACATTCACTCGGATCATTGGTCAGGAGAGATAGAATGGATAGAGGCAAGCAACGCCCAAGCCGAACCTAGTCCAGTCGGATCTGAGCATCGAGCACTGCTTTGACGTTTCAACCCCAATCCATTCGGGGACTAATGATGGGGTCATAGTCCTAGGGTAGGGTCATAGGCCTGTCCTACAGGTCCTACCCAAGGACTACCCCACGCAAGGGACAGGACCTTAAGTATGCCCGACTGTATTAAGGTGTCCCCATCATCCAGTCGGTAACAGACCCAGAATCATCCAGTCGGAGACTAAGACTCGGAGGACACCAGATTTACCGACTGGATACACTCGATGCGTCGTAACCTCCCTGGAGGGAAACTGCCGTAGGTTTCCGGGTGCATTAACTAGCATTTGTAGCATACGTTACCTGTAACGCATGCATTCAATCGCCACTACTCCACTCTTGAATCAGAACCGTTGTGGAGGGCAGCGCACTCTATATAAGCCGCCCTCCCCCACTGGTAAAAGGGTTAGAAAAACATTGTACTCCATGTTGGGGAACGTCGCATGGGAAACAAAAATTTTCCTACGCGCACGAAGACCTATCATGGTGATGTCCATCTACGAGAGGGGATGAGTGATCTACGTACCCTTGTAGATCGTACAGCAGAAGCGATTAGAGATCGCGGTTGATGTAGTGGAACGTCCTCACGTCCCTCGATCCGCCCCGCGAACAATCCCGCGATCAGTCCCACGATCTAGTACCGAACGGACGGCACCTCCGCGTTCAGCACACGTACAGCTCGACGATGATCTCGGCCTTCTTGATCCAGCAAGAGAGACGGAGAGGTAGAAGAGTTCTCCGGCAGCGTGACGGCGCTCCGGAGGTTGGTGATGATCTTGTCTCAGCAGGGTTCCGCCCGAGCTCCGCAGAAACACGATCTAGAGGAAAAACTATGGAGGTATGTGGTCGGGCAGCCGTGAGAAAGTCGTCTCAAATCAGCCCTAAAACCTCCGTATATATAGGTGGGAGGGAGGGGAGGAGGCAGCCTCAAAACCTAAAGGTTTGGCCGAAATTGGTGGAGGAGTCCTACTCCAATCCTACTTGGAGTAGGATTCCACCTTCCCACTTGGAAACTCTTTCCACCTTGTGTTTTTTTCCTTCTCAAACCTTATGGGCCTTAGTGGGAACTTATTCCAGCCCACTAGGGGCTGGTTTATCTCTTCCCATAGCCCATGAGACCCCTTGGGGCGTGACACCCCTCCCGATGGTCCCCGGCACCCCTCCCGGCACTCCCGGTACACTACCGATGAGCCCGAAACTTTTCCGGTAATGCACGAAAACCTTCCGGTAACCAAATGAGGTCATCCTATATATCAATCTTCGTTTCCGGACCATTCCGGAAACCCTCGTGACGTCCGTGATCTCATCCGGGACTCCGAACAACATTCGGTAACCAACCATATAACTCAAATACGCATAAAACAACGTCGAACCTTAAGTGTGCAGACCCTGCGGGTTCGAGAACTATGTAGACATGACCCGAGAGACTCCTCGGTCAATATCCAATAGCGGGACCTGGATGCCCATATTGGATCCTACATATTCTACGAAGATCTTATCGTTTGAACCTCAGTGCCAAGGATTCATATAATCCCGTATGTCATTCCCTTTGTCCTTCGGTATGTTACTTGCCCGAGATTCGATCGTCAGTATCCGTATACCTATTTCAATCTCGTTTACTGGCAAGTCTCTTTACTCGTTCCGTAATACAAGATCCCGCAACTTACACTAAGTTACATTGCTTGCAAGGCTTGTGTGTGATGTTGTATTACCGAGTGGGCCCCGAGATACCTCTCCGTTCACACGGAGTGACAAATCCCAGTCTTGATCCATACTAACTCAAATAACACCTTTGGAGATACCTGTAGAGCATCTTTATAGTCACCCAGTTACGTTGCGACGTTTGATACACACAAAGCATTCCTCCGGTGTCAGTGAGTTATATGATCTCATGGTCATAGGAATAAATACTTGACACGCAGAAAACAGTAGCAACAAAATGACACGATCAACATGCTACGTCTATTAGTTTGGGTCTAGTCCATCACATGATTCTCCTAATGATGTGATCCCGTTATCAAGTGATGACACTTGCCTATGGCCAGGAAACCTTGACCATCTTTGAACAACGAGCTAGTCAACTAGAGGCTTACTAGGGACAGTGTTTTGTCTATGTATCCACACAAGTATTGTGTTTCCAATCAATACAATTATAGCATGGATAATAAACGATTGTCATGAACTAAGAAATATAATAATAACTAATTTATTATTGCCTCTAGGGCATATTTCCAACAGTCTCCCACTTGCACTAGAGTCAATAATCTAGTTCACATCACCATGTGATTCCAACGAATCCAACACCCATATAGTTATGGGGTCTGATCACGTCTTGCTCGTGAGAGAGGTTTTAGTCAACGGTTCTGAAACTTTCAGATCCGTGCGTTCTTTACAAATCTTTATGTCATCTTATAGATGCTGCTACTACGTGCTATTCGGAAATGCTCCAAATATCTACTCTACTATACGAATCCGTTTCACTACTCATAGTTATTCGGATTAGTGTCAAAGCTTGCATCGACGTAACCCTTTACGACGAACTCTTTAACCACCTCCATAATCGAGAAAAATTCCTTAGTCCATTAGTTACTAAGGATAAATTTTGACCGCTGCTAGTGATTCAATCATGGATCACTCTCTCTACCTCTCACCATACTTTGAGTCAAGGCACACTTCATGTGCGGTACACAGCATGGCATACTTTAGATTCTACGGCTAAGGCATAGAAGACGACCTTCGTCTATTCTCTTTATTCTGCCGTGGTCGGTTTTTGAGTCTTACTCAAATTCACACCTCACAACGCAACCAAGAACTCCTTCTTTGCTGGTCTATTTTGAATTCTTTCAAAAACTTGTCAAGGCATGCATCTTGTTGAAACTTCTATTAAGCGCTTTCGATCTATCTCCATAGATCTTTGATGCTCAACGTTCAAGTAGCGTAATCCAGGTACTCCTTTGAAAACTTCTTTCAAACAACCTTGTATGCTTTACAGAAATTCTACATTACTTCTGATCCACAATATGTCAACCACATATACCTATCAGAAATTCTACAGTGCTCCCACTCACTTCTTTGGAAATACAAGTTTCTCATAAACCTTGTACACACCCAAAATCTTTGATCATCTCATCAAAGTGCTTATTCCAACTCCGAGATGCTTGCACCAGTCCATTGAAGGATCACTGGAGCTTGCATACTTGCTAGCATCTTTAGGATCGACAAAAACTTCTGGTTGTATCACATACAATGTTTGCTCAAGGAAACCGTCGAGGAAACAATGTTTTGACATCCTACGTGCAATATTTCATAAATAATGCATCAACAACTAACATAATTCTAACAGACCTTTAGCATCGCTACGAGTGAGAAAGTCTCATCATAGTCAACTGTTTGATCTTGTCGAAAACATCTTTGTGACAAGTCGAGCTTTTCTTAATAGTGACTTATCACCATCATCGTCTGTTTTCCTTTAAAGATCCATCTTTACTCAATAGTCCTATGACCATCAAGTAATTCTTCCAAAGTCTACACTTTGTTTTCATACATGGATCCTCTCTCGGATTTCATGGCTTCCAGCCATTTGTCGGAATCTGGGCCCACCATCGCTTTCTCCATAACTCGTAGGTTCATTGTTGCTCAACAACATGACCTCCAAGACAGGGTTACCGTACTACTCTCCAGCAGTACGCGACCTTGTCGACCTACGAGGTTTGTAGTAACTTGATTCGAAGCTCAATGATCACCATCATCATCTTCCACTTCAATTGGTGTAGGCGCCACAGGAACAACTTCCTGCGCCCTGCTACACACTGGTTGAAGTGATGGTTCAATAACCTCATCAAGTTCTACTACCCTCCCACTCAATTCTTTCGAGAGAAACCTTTCCTCGAGAAAGGATCCGTTTCCAGAAACAAACACTTTGCTTTCGGATCTGAGATAGGAGATGTACCCAACTGTTTTGGATACCCTATGAAGAAGCATTTATCCGCTTTGGGTTCGAGCTTATCAGACTGAAACTTTTTCACATAAGTGTCGAAACCCCAAACTTTCAGGAAACGACAGTTTAGATTTCTCTAAACCTCAGTCTATACTGTGTCATCTCAACGGAAATACGCGGTGCCCTATTTAAAGTGAGTGCGGTTGTCTCTAATGCAAAACCCATAAACGATAGTGGTAATTCGATAAGAGACATCATAGTATGCACCATACCAAATAGTGCGTGGCTATGACGTTCAGACACATCATCACACTATGATGTTCCAGGTGGCATGAACTGCGAAACAATTTCCACATTGTCTTAACTGCGTACCAAAAACCCGTAACTCAGATTTTCATTTCCATGATCATATCGTAGACAGTTTATCCTCTTGTTACGATGAACTTCACTCTGAAACGGAATTGAACTTTTCAACATTTCAGACTTGTGATTCATTAAGTAAATACTCCTATATCTACTCAAATCGTCAGTGAAGTAAGAACATAATGATATCCACTGCGTGCCTCAGCACCCATTGGACTGCATACATCAAAATGTATCACTTCCAACAAGTTACTATCTTATTTCATCTCAATGAAAACAAGGCCTTGCTCATGTGGTATGATTTGCATGTCACTAGTGATTCGAAATCAGGTGAGTACAAAGATCCATCAGCATGGAGCCTCTTCATGCAATTTATACTAACATGACTCAAGCGGCAGTGCCACAAGTAAGTGGTACTATCATCATTAACTCGTATCTTTTGGCACCAATATCATGAACATGTGTAACACTACGATCGAGATTCAATAAACCATTGAAGGTGAATATTCAAGAAAATAGAGTAACCATTATTCTCCTTAAATGAATAATCGTATTGCAATAAACACGATACAATCATGTTCATGCTTAACGCAAGCACCAAATAACAATTATTTAGGTTTAACACCAATCCCGATGGTAGAGGGAGCGTGCGACGTTTGATCATATCAACCTTGGAAACACTTCCAGCACGTATCGTCACCTCGCCTTTAGCTAGTCTCCGTTTATGCCGTAGCTTTCATTTCGTGTTACTAATCACTTAGCAACCGAACCGGTATCCAATACCCTCATGCTACTAGGAGTACTAGTAAAGTACACATCAACATCATGTATATCAAATACACTTCTTTCGACTTTTGCCAGCCTTCTTATCTACCAAGTATCTAGAGTTGCTCCGCCTCAGTGACTGTTCCCCTCATTACAGAAGCACTTAGTCTCGGGTTTGGGTTTAATCTTGGGTCTCTTCATTAGTGCAGCAACTGTTTTGCCGTTTCACGAAGTATCCCTTCTAGCCCTTGCCTTTCTTGAAACTTAGTGGTTTTACAAACCATCAACTATTGACGCTCCTTCTTGATTTCTACTTTCGCAGTGTCAAACATCACGAATCGCTCAAGGATCATTGTATCTATCCTTGATATGTTATAGTTCATCACGAAGCTCTCACAGCTTGGTGGCAGTGACTTTTGGAGAACCATCACTATGTCATCTGGAAGATTAACTCCCACTTGATTCAAGTGTTTGTCGTACTCAGACAATCTGAGCACACGCTCAACGATTGAGCTTTTCTCATTTACTTTGTGGACAAAGAATCTTGTTGGAGGTCTCGTACCTCTTAACAAGGGCACAAGCATGAAATCACAATTTCATCTCTTTAGAACATCACTTATGTTCCGTGACGTTTCAAAACGTCTTCGGCGCCTTGCTTCTGAGCCATTAAGTATTTTGCACTGAACTATCATGTAGTCATCAGAAACGTGTATGTCGGATGTTCACAGCATCCACAGACGACGCTCGAGGTGCAGCACACCAAGTGGTGCATTAAGGACATAAGCCTTCTGCGCAGCAACGAGGACAATCCTCTGCAAAGTTTGCTACTATCAACTTTCAACTAAATTTTCTCTAGGAACATATAAAAATAGTAGAGCTATAGCGCAAGCTACATCGTAATTCGCAAAGACCATTAGACTATGTTCATGACAATTAGTTCAATTAATCATATTACTTAAGAACTCCCACTCAAAAAGTACATCTCTCTAGTCATTTGAGTGGTACATGATCCAAATCCACTATCTCAAGTCCGATCATCACGTGAGTCGAGAATAGTTTCAGTGGTAAGCATCTCTATGCTAATCATATCAACTATACGATTCATGCTCGACCTTTCGGTCTCATGTGTTCCGAGGCCATGTCTGCACATGCTAGGCTCGTCAAGCTTAACCCGAGTGTTCTGCGTGTGCAACTGTTTTGCACCCGTTGTATGTGAACGTTGAGTCTATCACACCCGATCATCACGTGGTGTCTCGAAACGAAGAACTGTCGCAACGGTGCACAGTCGGGGAGAACACAATTTCGTCTTGAAATTTTAGTGAGAGATCACCTCATAATGCTACCGTCGTTCTAAGCAAAATAAGGTGCATAAAAGGATTAACATCACATGCAATTCATAAGTGACATGATATGGCCATCATCACGTGCTTCTTGATCTCCATCACCAAAGCACCGGCACGATCTTCTTGTCACCGGCGCCACACCATGATCATCCATCAACGTGTTGCCATCGGGGTTGTCGTGCTACTTATGCTATTACTACTAAAGCTACATCCTAGCAAAATAGTAAACGCATCTGCAAGCACAAACGTTAGTATAAAGACAACCCTATGGCTCCTGCCGGTTGCCGTACCATCGACGTGCAAGTCGATATTTCTATTACAACATGATCATCTCATACATCCAATATATCACATCACATCGTTGGCCATATCACATCACAATCATACCCTGCAAAAACAAGTTAGACGTCCTCTAATTTTGTTGTTGCATGTTTTACGTGGTGACCGAGGGTATCTAGTAGGATCGCATCTTACTTACGCAAACACCACAACGGAGATATATGAGTTGCAATTTAACCTCATCCAAGGACCTCCTCGGTCAAATCCGATTCAACTAAAGTTGGAGAAACAGTCACTTGCCAGTCATCTTTGAGCAAAGGGGGTTACTCGTAACGATGAAACCAGTCTCTCGTAAGCGTACGAGTAATGTCGGTCCAAGCCGCTTCAATCCAACAATACCGCGGAATCAAGAAAAGACTAAGGAGGGCAGCAAAACGCACATCACCGCCCACAAAAACTTTTGTGTTCTACTCGAGAAGACATCTACGCATGAACCTAGCTCATGATGCCACTGTTGGGGAACGTCGCATGGGAAACAAAAATTTTCCTACGCGCACGAAGACCTATCATGGTGATGTCCATCTACGAGAGGGGATGAGTGATCTACGTACCCTTGTAGATCGTACAGCAGAAGCGATTAGAGATCGCGGTTGATGTAGTGGAACGTCCTCACGTCCCTCGATCCGCCCCGCGAACAATCCCGCGATCAGTCCCACGATCTAGTACCGAACGGACGGCACCTCCGCGTTCAGCACACGTACAGCTCGACGATGATCTCGGCCTTCTTGATCCAGCAAGAGAGACGGAGAGGTAGAAGAGTTCTCCGGCAGCGTGACGGCGCTCCGGAGGTTGGTGATGATCTTGTCTCAGCAGGGCTCCGCCCGAGCTCCGTAGAAACACGATCTAGAGGAAAAACTATGGAGGTATGTGGTCGGGCAGCCGTGAGAAAGTCGTCTCAAATCAGCCCTAAAACCTCCGTATATATAGGTGGGAGGGAGGGGAGGAGGCAGCCTCAACACCTAAAGGTTTGGCCGAAATTGGTGGAGGAGTCCTACTCCAATCCTACTTGGAGTAGGATTCCACCTTCCCACTTGGAAACTCTTTCCACCTTGTGTTTTTTTCCTTCTCAAACCTTATGGGCCTTAGTGGGAACTTATTCCAGCCCACTAGGGGCTGGTTTATCTCTTCCCATAGCCCATGAGACCCCTTGGGGCGTGACACCCCTCCCGATGGTCCCCGGCACCCCTCCCGGCACTCCCGGTACACTACCGATGAGCCCGAAACTTTTCCGGTAATGCACGAAAACCTTCCGGTAACCAAATGAGGTCATCCTATATATCAATCTTCGTTTCCGGACCATTCCGGAAACCCTCGTGACGTCCGTGATCTCAGCCGGGACTCCGAACAACATTCGGTAACCAACCATATAACTCAAATACGCATAAAACAACGTCGAACCTTAAGTGTGCAGACCCTGCGGGTTCGAGAACTATGTAGACATGACCCGAGAGACTCCTCGGTCAATATCCAATAGCGGGACCTGGATGCCCATATTGGATCCTACATATTCTACGAAGATCTTATCGTTTGAACCTCAGTGCCAAGGATTCATATAATCCCGTATGTCATTCCCTTTGTCCTTCGGTATGTTACTTGCCCGAGATTCGATCGTCAGTATCCGTATACCTATTTCAATCTCGTTTACTGGCAAGTCTCTTTACTCGTTCCGTAATACAAGATCCCGCAACTTACACTAAGTTACATTGCTTGCAAGGCTTGTGTGTGATGTTGTATTACCGAGTGGGCCCCGAGATACCTCTCCGTTCACACGGAGTGACAAATCCCAGTCTTGATCCATACTAACTCAACTAACACCTTTGGAGATACCTGTAGAGCATCTTTATAGTCACCCAGTTACGTTGCGACGTTTGATACACACAAAGCATTCCTCCGGTGTCAGTGAGTTATATGATCTCATGGTCATAGGAATAAATACTTGACACGCAGAAAACAGTAGCAACAAAATGACACGATCAACATGCTACGTCTATTAGTTTGGGTCTAGTCCATCACATGATTCTCCTAATGATGTGATCCCGTTATCAAGTGATGACACTTGCCTATGGCCAGGAAACCTTGACCATCTTTGAACAACGAGCTAGTCAACTAGAGGCTTACTAGGGACAGTGTTTTGTCTATGTATCCACACAAGTATTGTGTTTCCAATCAATACAATTATAGCATGGATAATAAACGATTGTCATGAACTAAGAAATATAATAATAACTAATTTATTATTGCCTCTAGGGCATATTTCCAACACTCCATATTACACTCGGTAACAAGCTCCAGGAATACTGAGACGTAGGGCTATTACCTCCACCGTAGAGGGGCCTGAACTCATACAACCTCGCCGTAGCTAGGACTCTGCTCATCTCATTCGTACCCTACACATCTACTGTCAGGCTTATACCCATGACAGCTAGAGTTACTGCCAATGCTCGTGATGCTTCTGAAACTGCTGATACTATTGAGATAGAACCTGGTTTTGCTCCTGCTAGATCCAGCTCTCCTAGATATGAATTACCTGATATACCTGAGGGTTACGTTATGGAGGGAGAGATAGCTGAGGATTTTCTTGCGTGTAAGGATGCCTATGACGCTGAGAAATTACTTCTCAAGTGGAAGGAAAAATCTCTGAAAGCTAGGATGAAATACGACCCGAAGTTTGCCACTTCACCTATCTTTATCACCGATAAGGATTATGAATTCTCTGTCGATCCTGAGATAATCTCTCTAGTCGAGTCTGATCCTTTCCATGGTTATGAGTCTGAGACGGTCATAGCCCATCTTACCAAACTACACGATATAGCCACCCTTTTCACTAGTGAGGAGAAGATCCGCCACTACTACATCCTTAAGCTGTTTCCTTTCTCTTTAAAGGATGACGCTAAAGCCTGGTTCACCTCTCTTGCTACTGGATGTGTGAGTAGTCCCCGAGATATGGTCTATTACTTCTGTGAGAAATATTTCCCTGCCCATAAGAAGCAAGCTGCCTTGCAGGAAATATACAACTTTGCTCAACTCCCAGAAGTGAGTCTCCCACAAGCTTAGGGGAGGCTCGTCCAGCTACAAAATGCTTTGCCTGATCACCCTCTTAAGAAGAACGAGATACTTGATATCTTCTATAACGGACTTACCGATGCCTCTAGAGACCACCTAGATAGTTGTGCCGGTTGTGTTTTTAGGGAACGGACTATCGAACAAGCTGAGATCCTTCTGAATAACATCAAGATCAACGATAATGCTTGGACTATTCCTGAACCACCTCCTAAGCCAACTCCTAAGAAAAGAGGTATTCTATTCCTCAGTCCCGAAGATATGCAAGAAGCCAAGAAATCTATGCAAGAGACAGGCATTAGATCTGAAGATGTCAAAAATCTACCATCTATCGAAGAGATCCATGGTCTCGATAACCCGAAACAAGTAGTAGAAGTGAATTCTCTGCGTAGGTTTGATGAGAGTGATATTCCTTTTGACAAACCTGCTAGCCTATGCTTTGATGAATTTGACAACTTTGTTGCGAAACAACAGAGTTTCAATGATTATGTTAGCAGACATTTGGAACAAAGTACTCGTATGCTTAGCCATTTAAGTGCTTGTGTAGACAGAAATGTCAATGATCTGAAGCTTCTGAGTAAACTTGCCTCTATGATTACTAATCAGGTAGAACAAGTACTTAAAGCTCAGAATGACTTGCTCAATGAATAAAATGACAACTCTGTCAGAGTCATTACTAGAGGAGGCAAAATGACTCAGAAACTTTTGTATCCTCAAGGTCATCCTAAGAGAATTGATCAAGATTCTCAAGGAATTAATGCTGATACACCCAGTCATCCTAAGGAGAAGAAGAAGGATGATAGAAACTTACATGCCAGTTCACAAAATACTGTCACACCTGAAGAACCTAATGATATTTCTGCGTCTGATGCAGAAACACAATCTGGTGATGAACATGAATCTGGTGACAATATGGATAGTGATGTTCATAATAATGCTCAACCTAGCAATGATGAGGATGTGGAGATTGAACCTATGGTTAATCCTGATAACCCACAACCAAAGAGATACGATAAGAATGACTTCACTGCTAGGAAGCATGGTAAAGAAAGGGAGCCATGGGTTTAGAGATCTATGCCATTTCCTCCTAAGGCATCCAAGAAAAAGGATGATGAGGATTTTGAGCGCTTCGTTGAGATGATAAGACCCATCTTTCTACATATGCGGTTAATTGATATGCTCAAAATGTCTCCGTATGCCAAATACATGAAAGATATCGTGACTAATAAACGGAAGATACCAGATCTTGAGATCTCCACCATGCTTGCCAATTACACTTTCAAAGGTGGAACTCCTAAGAAACTTGGTGATCCCGGAGTGCCAACTATACCTTGTTCCATTAAAGGAAACTACGCAAGAACTGCCTTATGTGACCTTGGAGCCGGTGTTAGTGTTATGCCGCTCTCTCTTTATCGTAGACTTGGATTGGATAAGTTGACACCCGCTGAAATTTCTCTGCGAATGGACGACAAATCAACTGCTTTCCCTATCGGCATTTGCGAGGATGTGCCTGTTGTGGTTGCTAACACCACTATCTTAACATACTTTGTTATCTTGGATATTCTCGAGGACGATGCCATGGCTGTCATCCTTGGAAGACCCTTTTTAAACACTACATGGGCTGTTATAGATTGCAACAAAGGCAATGACACTTTCCATGTCAACGGTAATGAGCACACAGTGCACTTTCCAAAGAAACGATATCAAGTACGTTGCATCAATGCTATCGAAAAGATTTCAACGATTCTTATTGGGAGCTTTGAATGCCCTATTCCTCGTGTCAAGATGAAGTATGATTTGCTTGTTGGGGAGATACATATCCCCATTGAGGTGACTTAGTGGCTATTCGAAAATTCTCCGTTCTCTCTTGCAATTCGAGAAGGGTTTTTTCATGAGGACTTGATCAACCCCATTGATGAATTTCTTTCGATGACCATGAAATGGATGAATCAAAGAGTCACATACCTCTGTTTTGAGGTTTCATTTTCTGTTGCTTAGAAGAAAAATGATAGATTTAGTTTAGCTTTTCTTGTTTTCTGTTTTAGCATCCCGGAGAAAAATACCCTGAAAATAAAAGTTCTCCGATGGTCCTGAAAATCTAGTATGATTTTTTCTGGAATATTTGAAAAATACTGGGTCTGAGAGCTGGCCTGGGGGCCAGACCAGTGGGCCACAAGCCCTGCAGCCGCCGCCCCCTGGTGGCGGCTAGCAAGCTTGTGGGGCCCACAGGTACCCCCTCCACTCATTCCAGCTCCCATCCTCTTCTTCCACCTCTAGAAAAAATTGTTTCGCAGCTCAAACCCGTGTTCTTCTCATTTGGATGTGATTTTCGGTCTCCTTGCTCAAGGCACCATTCTCCGAACCGTTTTGGAGAAATTACTCCTTGGTAAGTGACTCCTCCATTGGTCCAATTAGTTTTTGCTCTAGTGCTTTATCCTTCGCGTATTCTTGCTACCTTGGTGACCCTGTTCTTGAGCTAGAAATGTTGATTTAGCTAGTCCCAAGTAGTTTTAGCGCGTGATACGGTCTCTAGGCACAAGTAGGAGTAGTTGCTACGAGTTGGGTTAATCTTTATTCACTTTTCTTTCTAAGTCTCTAAAAATTTCAGATTTTTTCAGAGCTAGAAAAAGGAAAAGATGAGGAGGTTCTTGAGAGGCTCTTCAAGCCGTAACCCCAAGGAGGATGAGAAGAACCACCCCAAGTACATAGTCCCTTGAGTCACAGAAGTTCGAGCGTGCGAGTGGCCAAGTGATGAATTTTTGCGCGTCGCTGGGCTTTATGAAGACTTTTATTACTTGGTGGAGAATGCAGGTCTTACCACCTTCATTGAATATAAGTGTCCGCAATACCTCCTCCTCACTAATATCTTCGTAGAAAGCTTCAACTTTTATCCGAGGAAGAATCCTCCCATGGTTGAGTTCATGATATACGATGTCCCCTAGTGCATGACGCTAGAGGATTTTTGCAATGTATGCAAATTACCTTATGTTGGGGATATCCGTGACCCTCGTCCACGGGACTTGGAGGATTCCATTGGTACTATTGCTGTTGGAGAGGAGAGAGGAGTGTCTCGCGCCAGAATTGCTAGCATACATTTTCCTGTGCTTCGGTACTTCTCACTATTTGTGGGAAAATGTTTGATTGGCCGTGGGGAGGCTGGATCACTTACTTCTCCAGACCTTGCAGTTTTGCATGAAGGCCTTTATAACGATAATAATTATAGCCTAGGTGCTATAGTAGCCCAGCGGTTGAACACCAACCGTTCCAAGGGTGTCGTCTATGGAGGTATCTATGCTACCCGTCTTGCCAGACACTTTGAGATACCCATTAGACTGGGAGAGGAAGGAGAGATGCTTCTCCCTGAGAAATATCTAGATTATGACAGCATAGTTCGCCATGATTTTCTGGATAGAGATGCTAGTAGACGGATGATTTATAACTTGGTATTTAGTCAGGGTACTCGAGAGACTATTACTTTGCCTGCTCCTTCTTTGTTCGATCTTCATGCAGGCAGGTACACTATTATGCCCTCGGACATTTATGCATATTGGGGCTTGGCCCAACCACAGGTGCCCGTGCCCGAGCCGCCAGTCGAGTACCAGACGCTAGTTTATAAGTGGGAGCCAGAGGAGCTGACACAGCAGTGGCATCCACAGTTTGCTCCGGAGTATCCCGGAGCTGGTTATTTCCCACCTTGGGAGTAGACCAAGCTAGGCCAAAAGCCTAAGCTTGGGGGAGTACGTGTTCTCACCGACCTTACATTCATGCTTATGCTTCACTTTGTTAGCCGGTGTTTACAATTTGCCACTGTATTATCCATGCTAGTTTATTTCCGTTTTCTTGTTTTATGTCCTTTTGAGAAAACCCAAAAAGATTTTTCTTTCTTCTTTTTCTTGTTGGGAGATTTCCCATGTAAATAGTTTTCTTTTTCTTTGGGTCAAGGTAGAAGATATTGGTTACAATGTTTAGTGGTTCTTGCATGCATACCTGTTTAGCTTTCAAAGAGCCATATTACTTTGTCTTCTCCTTTGTGTTTGCCTGTAGATTCAGCTTAGTCCATTGCACGAGCGCTATTATCATTGTTCACATCGTTCGATCGTGCAAGTGAAAGGTAATAATGATGATACATGATGAAGTGACTGAGACTGGAAAAGCTGGTATGAACTCTATCTATTTTGTTTTTGTAAATATGACTAGCTTGTCATGCCTAATTCAGCTTTGTTGTGAGAGAACCATGTTTGCAATGACAACTTAGAGATCATAGTTTTTGATGCCATGCTTAATTAGCTAGGAGCTTATAATGGTTTGTCTTGAATGCCAACATAGATTTTGAGATGACTATGATGTAGTATGATAGGATGGTATTCTCCTTTGAATGATTCAAGTGGCTTGACTTGGCGCATGTTCATGCATGTAGTTGAAACAAAATCAACATAGCCTCTATGATGTTCGTGTTCATGGTGATTTATATCTTGTTCATGCTTGCATTCAATGTTAGTCAAACTCATTGCATCTTGGTGACTGTTCTCGCTGTCTAGTTGGTCATTTCCCAGTCTTTTGCTAGCCTTCACTTGTACTAAGCAGAATACTGCTTGTGCATCCACTTCCATAAACCCAAAAGTTTTTCCATGAGAGTCCACCATACCTACCTATTTGCGGTATCTACCTGCCGTTCCAAGTAAATTTGCATGTGGCACTCTCTAAATCTTCAAGAAATAATCTGTTTTGCATGCCCGAACCGCTCATGTGGTGACAGGGGGCTATTGGTATCTTCCATGCTAGGAGTGTTATCCTCGACATGTGTTTATTCACTGTCATTCACGAGAAAAGGGCCGGTAATTGGAATGCCCAGTTCCACGCTTAAATCGAAAACATAACTGTAAAACAAGACTCCCCCGGATTGATGTTAGTATGGACGGTACCCGAGGATTCGGCTAGCCGTGGAGTGTGATTGATTGGTGGTGGGGGAGTTAAAACTTTACTTTTCTGTTTGAAAACCGCCTATAGCATGAGTAGCATGGAAGATATTGAGAACTCTTGGTCATTGCGTTGACAATGAAAGCATACCACCCAAAATTATTATCTCTATTTTCAAAGCTTGAGCTCTGGCACCTCTGCAAATCAATGCTTCCCTCTGTGAAGGGCTTGTCTATTTATTTTCCTGTTGAGTCATCCTCTTCTTTTATAAGCACCAATTAGAGAGCACCTCTGTCATTTTTATGCTTTGCTTTTGATTGATATTGAGTATGACTATGACTGGATCTTCGTTGCTATGAATTACAATGTTTAGTCAGCCCTTGATCTTTGAAAGTGTTGTGCATTTATGTTTTGTGGTCTCAGAAAGAGCTAGCGAGATACCACCTATTCATATTGCTTCATGCTTGTTTTGATTGAAGTGTTGGTATTTGAAACTCATTATTATTTGCTCGTTAGCTGATTATGCCATTGATATTAGTTTACCGTGAGACCTTTGAGTCACTTGCTTATGTGGTTAACTTGTGATCTTGCTGAAATTCTGGTTATGAGTTAGACAGAGTTGCAACAACAAGATCAAACAGAGTTTGTCAAAGTTTTTCTTTCTCTCTCGGTTTGTCAACGGAGTTGCTTGAGGACAAGCAAGATTTTAAGCTTGGGGGAGTTGATACGTCTCCATCGTATCTACTTTTCCAAACTCTTTTGCCCTTGTTTTGGACTCTAATTTGCATGATTTGAATGGAACTAACCTGGAGTCACGCTGTTTTTAGCAGAATTGCCTTGGTGTTGTTTTTGTGCAGAAATGGAAGTTCTCGGAACGTCCTGAAAATTTACGGAGAATTTTTTTGGAAAATATGAAAAATACCTGCGCAAAGATCCACCGTAGGGGATGGGCAAGTGGGCCACAAGCCCTGTAGCCGCCACCCCCTGGTGGCGGCTAGCAAGCTTGTGGGGCCCACGTGGCTCTGCCGCCCCCAAACTCACCTCTATAAATTCACTTTCGTCCAAGAAAAAATCAAGAGAGAAGATTTCGTCGCGTTTGCGATACGGAGGCGCCGCCACATCCTGTTCTTCATCTGGAGGGTAGATCTGGAGTCCGTTTTGGGCTCCGGAGAGGGGAAATCGTCGCCATCATCATCATCAACCTTCTTCCCTCTCCAATTCCATGAAGCTCTTCATCGTTCGTGAGTAATCTATTCGTAGGCTCGCTGGGCGGTGATGAGTAGGATGAGATCTATCATGTAATCGAGTTAGTTTTGACGGGGATTGATCCCTAGTATCCACTATGTTCTGAGATTGATGTTGTTACTACTTTGCCATTCTTAATGCTTGTCACTAGGGCCCGAGTGCCATGATTTCAGATCTGAAATTATTATGTTGTGACCAATATATGTGTGTTTTAGATCCGATCTTGCAAGTTGTAGTTACCTACTATGTGTTATGACCCGGCAACCCCGGAGTGACAATAACCGGAACCACTCCCGGTGATGACCATAGTTTGAGGAGGTCATGTGTTCACCAAGTGCTAATGCGTTGGTCCGGTTCTTTATTAAAAGGAGAACCTTAATATCCCGTAGTTTCCTTTTGGACCCCACTGCCACGGGAGGGATGGACAATAGATGTCATGCAAGTTCTTTTCCCTAAGTACGTATGATGACACACGGAATGCATGCCTACATCACATTGACGAACAAGAGCTAGCCACATATCTCTCCGTGTTATGACTGTTGCATGATGAATATCATCCAAAAAAATCACCGACCCATTGCCTACGAGTTTGTCCCACTGCTGTTGTTACTTGTCTTGCTCTGTTGTTACTTGCTACTATTGCTACTTGCTACTGCTGTTACTTGCTACTGTTGCTACTTGCTACTGCTGTTACTTGCTACTGTTGCTACTTGCTACTGTTGTGACTACTGCTGTTCCTTGCCACTGCTGCTACTCGTTACACTGCTGCTACCTGCTACAATTCTGATTCGCTCGGCGTTGACAGGAAAAGACAATTTCCGTCAACGGGTAACTTCTGGCGCCATTGATATGACAGTTAGGAATAGTCTGCCGTCAACAAATTGTTTATGACACCGTTGCTATCGTACTACTTTGCTGTTGATACTTTGCTTGCAGATATTAATCTTTCAGGTGTGGTTGAATCTGACACATTCAGCTACTAATACTTGAGAGTATCCTCTCACTTCCTACTGGCGAAACAACAAATTTGGGTTGAATACTCTACCCTCGAAAACTGCCTCGATCCCACGCGCTGGTGGGTAATTACAAGACAATTTCTAATTGTTGAGCAACCGAGAATAGCATTCGTCTAGCCATTGCCAGAGATTGCCATCAAGGACAAGCAAGGTTTTAAGCTTGGGGGAGTTTGATATGTCTCCATCGTATCTACTTTTCCAAACTCTTTTGCCCTTGTTTTGGACTCTAATTTGCATGATTTGAATGGAACTAACCAGGACTAACGCTGTTTTCAGCAGAATTGCAATGGTGTTGTTTTTGTGCAGAAATGAAAGTTCTCGGAACGTCCTGAAAATTTACGAAGAATTTTTCTGAAAAATAAGAAAAATACCTGCGCAAAGATCCACCGGAGGGGATGGGCTAGTGGGCCACAAGCCCTGTTGCCGCGGCCACCCCCCTAGCTACGGCAACCAAGCTTGTGGGGCCCACGTGGCTCTGCCGCCCCAACTCCAACTCTATAAATTCACTTTCGCCCAGAAAAAAATGAGAAGAGAAGATTTCGTCGCGTTTGCGATACGGAGGCGCCGCCACATCCTGATCTTCATCTGGAGGACAGATCTGGAGTCCGTTTTGGGCTCCGAAGAGGGGAAATCATCGCCATCGTCATCATTAACCTTCTTCCCTCTCCAATTCCATGAAGCTCTTCATCGTTCGTGAGTAATCTATTCATAGGCTCGCTGGGCGGTGATGAGTAGGATGAGATCTATCATGTAATCGAGTTAGTTTTGACGGGGATTGATCCCTAGTATCCACTATGTTCTGAGATTGATGTTGTTACTACTTTGCCATGCTTAATGCTTGTCACTAGGGCACGAGTGCCATGATTTCAGATCTGAAATTATTATGTTGTCACCAATATATGTGTGTTTTAGATCCGATCTTGCAAGTTGTAGTTACCTACTATGTGTTATGACCCGGCAACCCCGGAGTGACAATAACCGGAACCACTCCCTGTGATGACCATAGTTTGAGGAGTTCATGTGTTCACCAAGTGCTAATGCGTTGTTCCGGTTCTTTATTAAAAGGAGAACCTTAATATCACGTAGTATCCTTTTGGACCCCGCTGCCACGGGAGGGATGGACAATAGATGTCATGCAAGTTCTTTTCCCTAAGCACGTATGACTACACACGGAATGCATGCCTACATCACATTGACGAACGGGAGCTAGCCACACATCTCTCTGTGTTATGACTGTTGCATGATGAATATTAATACATCTCAAACGTATCTATAATTTTTGATGTTTTCACGCTGTTATCTTGCCTTCTTTGTATGTTTTATGTACCTTTTTATATCTTTTTGGGACTAACTTATTAATTCAGTGCCAAGTGCCAGTTCCTGTTTTTCCGTGTTTTTGACTCTTTTCAGATCTGATTTTGGAACGGAGTCCAAACGGAAGAAAAACCCCGAAATGATTTTTTCCCGAACGGAAGAAGTCGAGGGGGCTTTTGGGCCAAGCTAGTTGGGCTCCAGGGAGCCCACAAGCCCCCACTCTGCCACCAGGGGGGAGGCGGCGGTGGGCAGGCTTGTGGCCTCCCGGGCCGCCCCCTGACCTAGGTCTTTGGCCCATAAATTCCGAAATATTCCGCAAAAAATCAGGGGAGCCTCAAAAATACTTTTCCGCTACCGCAAGCTTCCGTTTCCGCGAGATCTCATCTGGAGATCCTTCACGGCGCCCTGCCGGAGGGGACTTTGGAGTTGGACGGCTTCTTCATCATCATCATCGCCCCTCCAATGACTCGTGAGTAGTTCACTTCAGACCTACAGGTCCGTAGTTAGTAGCTAGATGGCTTCTTCTCTCTCTTGGATCTTCAATACAAAGTTCTCCATGATGTTCATGGAGATCTATCCGATGTAATCTTCTTTGGTAGTGTGTTTGTCGAGATCCGATGAATTGTGGACTTGTGATCAGATTATCTATGATATATATTTGAGTCTTTGCTGATTTCTTATATGCATGATTTGATATCCTTGTAGGTCTCTCTGAGTCTTGGGTTTTGTTTGGCCAACTAGATCTATGATTCTTGCAATGGGAGAAGTGCTTGGTTTTGGGTTCTCCCATGTGGTGACCTTTCCCAGTGATAGTAGGGGCAGCAAGGCACACATCAAGCAGTTGCCATCAAGGGTAAAAAGATGGGGTTTTTATCATTGGTTTGAGATTATCCCTCTACATCATGTCATCTTGCTTAAGGAGTTACTTTGTTCTTATGGACTTAATACACTAGATGCATGCTCGATAGCGGTCGACGTGTGGAGTAATAGTAGTAGATGCAGAAAGTATTTTGTTACCATTGATGGCAACAACATGATGCGTGCCTTGCTGCCCGTTCTGTCACTTGGAAAGGTCACCACACGGTATGAACCCAAAACCAAGCACTTCTCCCATTGCAAGAATCATAGATCTAGTTGGCCAAACAAAACCCAAGACTCGGAGAGACTTACAAGGATATCAAATCATGCATATAAGAAATCAGCAAAGACTCAAATATAATTCATAGATAATCTGATCAGAAAGCCACAATTCATCGGATCTCGACAAACACAACGCCAAAGAGGATTACATCAGATAGATCTCCATGAAGATCATGGAGAACTTTGTATTGAAGGTCCAAGAGAGAGAAGAAGCCATCTAGCTACTAACTACAGACCCATAGATCTGAAGTGGACTACTCACGAGTCATTGGAGAGGCGATGATGTTGATGTAGAAGCCCTCCAACTCCAAAGTCCCCTCCGGCAGGGCACCGGGAAGGGTCTCCAGATGAGATCTCACGGAAACAGAAGCTTGTGGCGGCAGAAAAGTGTTTTCGTGGATGCCCTCATTTTATTTTGGATTTTTAGGGAATTTCTAGGCCAAAGACCTCGGGCAGGGGAGCACCAAGGGGGGCACAAGCTTGGTTGTCGCGGCCTCCCCCCTGGCTTGTGGGCCCCCTGTGGGCCCACTGCCTTGGCCCTCAAGCCTCCCGATCTTCTTCCATTCTGGAAAAAAATATTTCGCAGATTTTATTCCGTTTGGACTCCGTTCCAAAATCAGATCTGAAAAGAGTCAAAAGCATAGAAAAAACAGGAACTGGCACTTGGCACTGAATTAATAAGTTAGTCCAAAAAAGATATAAAATGTAAACAAAACATCCAAAGTTGACAAGATAACAGCGTGATACCATAAAAAATTATAGATACGTTTGAGATGCATCAAGCACCCCGAAGCTTAACTCCTGCTCGTCCTCGATTAGGGAAGTGATAAAGAATGAATTTTTGATGCTTTCATGCTACCTAGCATAGATGTCCTTCGTAACTCCTCTTATGTGACGTGAATGTTCAGATCCATTAGATTCAAAACAATAGTTTGCTATTGACGTGGAGACAATAATAATTCAAGCAAACTAGCAAGGTAATCATGAACTTTCAAGATAACAAGGCCAAAAGAAAGTTATCCCTACAAAATCATATAGTATGGCTATGCT
Organism: Hordeum vulgare subsp. vulgare; assembly: GCF_904849725.1. NCBI lineage: Eukaryota > Viridiplantae > Streptophyta > Magnoliopsida > Poales > Poaceae > Hordeum > Hordeum vulgare. The sequence continues at coordinate 582,634,489 of NC_058520.1, read as the reverse complement.
CTATCATCATTGCACAATGAATTTAAATCATGCACAACCCCGGTATTGGCCAAGTAATTGTTTTCACACCTTTACTTTCTCAAACTTTTTCAACTCTCACGCAATACATGAGCGTGAGCCATGGTTTTAGCACTATAAGTGGTGTGGAGTGTGGTGGAGGTTGCAAGACAAACAAGGAGAAGATGGTCACATTGACTAGGCATATCAATGAGCTATGGAGATGCTCATCAATAGATATCAACGTGAATGAGTAGGGATTGCCATACAAATGATGCACTAGAGCTAATAGTATCTGAAAGCTCTTAAAGAAAACTAGTGGGTGTGCATCCAACTTGCTTGCTCACGAAGACCTAAGGAAAATTTGAGGAAGCCTATCATTGGAATATACAAGCCAAGTTATATAATGAAAATTTCCCACTAGCTATATGGTGGTGACAAAACGAGGGACTCTCAATCATGAAGATCATGGTGCTTAATATGCACAAGGGTGGAAAGGTGGTAGCATTGTCCCTTCTCTCTTTTTCTCTCATTTTTTTTGGTGGGCTCTTTGGCCTCTTTTTTTTGGTGGGCATCTGTGACAGCCCGATGCCGACGCCCGAGAAGATTCCCCTGTTATTTCCGTTTCCGTCGTGTGATATTTTTGTTGGTTGCATCATCATTTAGTTTGCATCATGCATCATGCATGACATGATGTCAACTGTGTTTTGTCGGTGTTGCTTGTTGCTCCGTGTTGTTGGGTGTCAGTGCCTTGTGAGTGGCGTTGTCTTGTTGGAGTGATGATAGTGGGTGCGTGAGAGCCACCGCTAAACCCTGTTGCACCGCGAACCACTCCCCTCCTCTCTTCTCTTTGATTTTGTTTTGGGGTTGTGTAAAAGTTCTATTTTAACCCCTTTTAAAAATTGTCTTCTTTTAAAACTCCTTTTATTAAATGTGGGGGCAACCCTAGGTTTTGCTTTATTTTTTTCCCTTTGTTATTTAAAAAAAACTAGAGAGCCTTTTATTTATAAAAGGGGTTTGATTTTTTTTATTCTTTTGTAAACGGGTTTTAATTTTAATTCTTCAAAAGGTTTTATTTTATTCCTTTTAAAAAATGCCCAATTATTTCTTATAGTTGGGGTGTGGTTTTTAAAGGAGCCAAAGGGTATTTTTTTGCATTTTTTAAAATCCTTTTATTTTATTTTGTGTGTGTTTTTTTTCTGTTTTTAAAGAGGAAAAAAACAAGATTGAGAGAGGAGGAGCCAGCCCATGCCTGAGCTCGCCCAAGGCCCAGCCGGCCCCAACCCTAGCGATAGGGGAGGGATGCCTCCTCGATCCCTCTCCTCGTTCCCCCGAGCGCCGTCATCTCCTCCTGTGCCCCGATTCCCAGCCCTGCGTAGCCCCTGCTCCCGTGCTTCCCCAGCGCAGCAACTCCCTCCCCGCGCGCCGCCATGGCCTCGAGCTGCCCGCCGCCGGCTTGCCCAGGCCCGAGCGCCCCTGCTCCCCACCATGCCTGGCCGTCTCCAGCGCCAACGCCCGCGCCTCCCGTCACCGCGCCCGCCTGCCCGAGCTGCTCGTTGCCGCTACGCCGCCCCGCCATGCTCGCCTCCCCGCGCCGCCCCGCCATGCTCGCCTCCCGCGTCAACCCCGCCATGCTCGCCTCCGGTCGCCGCGCCAGGCCCTCTCGAGCTCGCCCTCGTCCCGTGCTCGTCGCCCACTCGCCGTTCTACTCGGTTCCCCGTGCCGCCGCCGTAGCCTGCTAGTTGCTGTTGTTGTACATGCTGCTAAGTTTGCTGCCGTGTTGCTTGCCAGGTTGCTGCCGATGCGTGATGCTGGCTCCCGTTGCTTGTTGTTTGCTGTGGCTTGTTGTTGTTGTGTTGCCGCTGCAGCCGAAGCTTTTTGCTCTTGCTGCTGCCTGCCGCTGCCGAATTAGCTTTCTAGCTAGTTGCTTGTGTTGCGTGGCTTGCTGATTGTTGCTAGGCCGCCGTCAGCTAGCTGCTGCTGATTGCCTGCTTGCGTGCCTTGCTGCTGCCGTTGTGTGCCGATGCTAGTAGCTGCCTGATGCTGTTGTGGTTGCCTGCCGTAGCTTGCCGTTAGTTATTAGTTGCTAGCTATTGCTGCTGTCGCGGGTTGCTATTGCCGAAGACCGCGTGCACCATCCCCTCCTTCATGGACCCGACAAGATCACCGTGTACGACTACTTCCCCTACGAGACGTGTACGACTTCCTCGACGACTCCGGACGTCTTCGGAAAACGTGAACGACTACCGTCGACGAGACCCGAGAACCACGACGCCGAGCAAACGACTATCATCGACGAGACCGGTACCACGACTTCCACGACGTCCACGACGACCGTTTTTCTCCTTCAACGAACCGAACCGCTCTGATGTGCACGCTCCGAAGGTATAACGTTGAGACGTTGTCGTGACCGTGTGATGTGATGTATGAGTTGAATGTATGTTGCACCGTATGTTGCCCGTGGCACGTTGTGTTCCTCTTTCGTTGTGCCCTCGACGCATGGGAGCCCAATATACGGGATCACCCCACCTATATATAGCGTTCCCGCACACGTTCCCAGTATGTTGGCACGATATCTCGACGAGTTATCGGGATAGGAACGTTGTCGTGGCATCGTTTCCGTCTTGCCGCCATGGTTCCATCTCGCTCGCTGTGGCGACACCTATTTCTTTCTCTTCTTGCCCGTGATGTTTGAACTCACATGCATGACGCATTCATGGCATAATATATTGTGTTGCATGCCTCTTGTGTCGTAGCTCCGTTCTAAGTCCCGCGTGTTAACCGACTAGTATGACAGCTAGAATCATCGCTACACCCTTCCCATGTTAACAACAATTAAATATTGCTGTGTAAATAAACGGGAGTGAACTAATATTTAATCGTGGAGTTTCGTCGATATGCAACTCGTTGCATATCGAGCTTCACTTAATGTGTAGTGTTTGTGTGAGGTGAATTGCCATGCTACCCCTTGCATTTTGACCTGTTCATGCATCATAGTAGGTTGTGCATCATGTTGTGCATCGTGTGGTGAATATCTGTGTTGATGTTTGTTTCCGGTTTGCTCCATCTTGATAGAGTTCCGCAAGCGTGTCGGAATGTGAGGAACCGTTCGACTACGTTGGTTCACCGACTTCACGGAGTCGTTCTTCTTCCAAGCGGGATCTCAGGCAAGATGACCATTTCCCCAGATACCATTACTATCATAGCCATGCTAGTTTTATCGCTTCTATCGATTATGTCTCGTTGCCTACCACATGTTAAATATCAGCCTCTCAACAATGCCATGATTACCTTCAACCTGTTCGACCTAGCAAACCACTGATTGACTATGTTACCGCTTGCTTAACCCTGTTGTTAGCGTCGCTTGTTGCAGGTGTAGTTGCTTCCATGTGATAACATGGGTCCCTTGTCATATCACCATATTAAATGCTATTTAATTTAATGCACCTATATACTTGGTAAAAGGTGGAAGGCTCGGCCTTTCTAGCCTGGTGTTTTGTTCCACCTTTGCCCCCTTAGTTTCGGCTACCGGTGTTATGTTCCCTAATTGAGCGCTCCTAACACGATCGGGGTTGTTATGGGGACCCCCTTGATAATTCGTTTTAGATTAAAGCTGGTCCGGCAAGGCCCAACATTGGTACTACATTTGCCCAACATAATAACTTTGTTAATACTGAAAGCACAGGGCGTCATGAACCCGAGGAGTAATTTCACATAATACAGGGAAGGCCAGTGCTGATGGTGTTGGTCCAAAATAGAGCACTGTGCGGGGCCACCGCAAGGAAACTCGAGGTTTGGCACTCGTACGCGTAGCTTATCCGTCGTGTCCTGAGAACGAGATACGCGGCTCCTATCGGGATCGTCGACACGCCAGGCGGCCTTGCTGGATTAGTTTTACCTTTGACGGAATATCTTGTGCATCGGGATTCCGGTGATGCTTTGGTTATTCTCAGAGTTGAGGTTTTCCACTAAGGAATCCGACAAGATCGCGAGCTTCGTGATTGAGGATTTCTATGCGGCTTGTGGTAATTTGTGATGGACTAGTTGGAGCACCACTGCAGGGTTAAATCTTTCAGAAAGCCGTGCCCGCGGTTATGTGACAACGTGGAAACTTTGTTTAACACTGGTTCTAGATAACTTGAAGAAAATTTAATTAAAATATGCCAACTGTGTGCGTAACCGTGACTGCCTCTTTCGTGAGTTCTTTCTCCGATCGAGGACACGGTGGGGTTATGTCTGACGTAGGTAGGTGTTCAGGATCATTCATTTGATCATCAGTAGTTCACGTCCGTTATGCGTAGATCTTCCCTCTCTTATTTCTTGTACTCGTAAGTTAGCCACCATATACATATGGTTAGCCGCTGCTGCAACCTCACCACTTATCCATGCCTCACCCATTAAGCTTTGCTAGTCTTGATACCTTTGAAAATGAGATTGCCGAGTCCCCTGTGGCTCACAGATTACTACAACACCAGTTGTAGGTACAGGTAAAGGTTACTCGACAAGAGCGCGTTGATTGTTCATTTGGAGTTGCTTCTTCTTCTTCTTCATTGATCTAGGATGGGTTCCAGGCTGGCAGCCTGGGATAGCAAGGATGGACGTCGTTCTTCTTTTCTCGTTTGTTTTCGTCCGTAGATGGACCCTGCTCTTACTCTTGATGTTTATGAAATGTACTGATGTAACTTTGATGTAGCTTGTGGCGAGTGTAAGCCAATTCTATTATATATCTCTTCTTTTCAGTACATGTACTTGTAACGATATCCATTCTTGCGACACGACGAGATGCGCTTCTATCCCTGACAAGGCCTTCGTGCCAAATTGAGGATAGGGTCGCATCTTGGGCGTGACAGCATCTTTGGCCTCTTTTTGTATATGGGCTTCGCTGGCCTCTTTTATTTCCTCACATGGGACAATGCTCCATCAATGATGATCATCACACTTACAACTCAAAACTTAGAACAATGATGACTCTATATGGAATACCTTCGGTAGTGTACCGTGACAATGATCTAGCATGGCATGGACATCAATGGGAACATCATGCTAGCTATATTACGATCATGCAATGGCAATGTAGACGTGGTGGCACATGTCATGGTGGTAGTTGCATGGCAATATATCTCGAAATGACTTTGAAAAAGGCATAGTAGGTAGGTATGGTGGCTGTTTTGAGGGAGGCTAATGGATGGTTTTGTGCACCGACGAAAGTTGCACGACACTAAAGAAGATAGTGATGGTGGAAGGTGAAAGTGCATCTAAACCATGGACTCAACATTAGTCATGAAGAACTCATATACTTGTTGGAAAAGTTTTAGTAGTAATCGAAACAAAGCATTCAACGCATACTCCTAGGGGAAGGGTTGGTAGGTATAAACCATCGCGCGATCCCGACCGCCACACAAAGGATAACAATCAATAGACTAATCATGCTCAGACTTCATCACATAGCGGTTCACCATACGTGCATGCTACGGGAATCACTAACTTCAACACAAGTATTTCTAGATCCACCACACCTTACTAATATAACTTCAATATTACCATAACCACAACTCAAAACTAATTGAGATGAATCAAACTTCTCTAACTATTCAATGCACATGAAGGTGGAAGTTTTCATATTGGATAACTACCCCTTTTGAGACTACTTTCATAGCATAGATCAACTAACAAGCCACGCACCGCCGTGCTCTAAAAGATATTAGTGAAGCACAAAGAGCAAAATCAACTAGCTCAAAAGATATAAGTGAAGCACATATGAGCTGAATTGTCTAACCAAAGGATATAAGTGAAGCTCGACAAAATCAAGGTGAGTGCATGTCTCTCTCTCTCTAGGTGTGCAGCAAGGATGATTGTGACACAACAAAAATAAAAGACACTTATGATACAAGACGCTCCAAGCAAAACACATAACATGTGGTGAATAAAAATATAGCCCCAAATAACATTACCGATGGATTGAAGACGAAAGAGGGGATGCCTTCCCGGGGCATCCCCAAGCTTAGGATTTTACGGCATCCTTGAATCAACTTGGGGTGCCTTGGGCATCCCCAAGCTTGAGCTCTTGCCACTCTTTATCTTTTTGTCCATAAGAACTTCACCCAAAACTTGAAAACTTCACAACACGAAACTTAAACAGAAACTCGTGATAACATTAGTATAAGAAAGCAAACCACCACTTCCTTAGGTACTGTAGCAAACTTAAATTCTACTTATGCCGATGTTGGGTTACTGTATTTTCAATCTTCCATGGCTAATACCCGCCGATACTATCCATAGTTTTATCAAAATAAGCAACCAACTCAACAATAACATAATCTGTTAACAGCAGACCAGTCTGTAGCAATCTGTATACTTCGTATACTTCTGGTACTTCAAAAATTCTGACAAATTACTACAGTCTAAAGAATTTGCGTAGCAATCAGCAGCAAAAAGAATCAACTCAAAAGCTCTTACAGAAATAAATGAAAATTCTTTTCGTGAGCAGAAAGTTTCTGTCTTTTCCAGCATGACCAAACGATCATCCCCAAGACTAATCATAACGGTTTTTCTTGGCACAAACGCAAAAAGAAACACAAAAAACACAATCATAACAGAATTATGAAAGTGTGGAAAACACGAAACAGAAAGAAAAAGGATAGATTCGTTGGGTTTCCTCCCAACAAGCGCTATTGTTTAACGCCCTTAGCTAGGCATAAGGTGATGGAATCACGTATAGTCATCCTTGATGCTCAAACCATAAGTAGCCCTCATCATAGATTCATAAGGCAATCTTATTTTGTTTCTAGGAAAATGCTCCATGCCCTTTTTTAGGGGAAATTGAAATCTAATATTCCCTTCCTTCATATCGATGATAGCACCAATAGTCCTTAGGAAAGGTCTACCAAGAATAATGGGGCATGAAGGATTGCAATCTATGTCAAGTACAATGAAATCCACGGGTACATAGTTCTTATTTGCAACAATAAGAACATCATCGATCCTTCCCATGGGTTTCTTGACAGTAGAATCCGCAAGATGCAAATTAAGAGAACACTCTTCAATCTCATGAAAACCAAGAATATCACATAAAGACTTTGGAATTGCGGAAACACTAGCACCCAAATCACACAAAGCATTGCATTCATAGTTTTTGATTTTGATTTTGATAGTAGGTTCCCACTCATCATGAAGTTTTCTAGGTATAGAGACTTCTAATTCGAGCTTCTCTTCAAGAGATTTCATCATAGCATCTACGATATGTGCGGTAAAGGCTTTGCTTTGGCTATAAGCATGTGGAGAGTTTGCAATGGATTGCATCAAAGAAATGCATTCAAACAAGGAGCAACTATCATAATTGAATTCTTGAAATCCAAAGTGGGAGTTTCATTACTACCCAAAATTTTGATTTCTTCTACTCCACTCTCCACACCTTTATCATCAAGATAGGTGGGCTCCGAATCATTGGGGCATTTTTCAACCAAAGTGGATTCATATCCAGCCCCTTCATCAATATGTTTGACACGCGAAAACAAAGATTCTAGAGGAGTCACACCAAGCACTTTAAGATCTTCGTGATTTGCATCACTAGAACACACCCTTTTAAACCATTCATGCCTAGCGCGAATTTGGGCGGTTCTTTCTTTGCTCTCATTCATGGAGACACGCATAGCTTTCAAAGTTTCATCCAAGTTGACCTTGGGAGGAGCACAACTAACTTTTAGAGCATCAATATCACAAGACATCCTATCAACGCTCTTAGCCAAATCGTCAATTTTGAGTAGTTTTTCCTCTATGGACGCATTGAAAATCTTTTGAGAGTTGATGAACTCTTTGATATTACTCTCTAAATCAGAGGGTAATTTGTTATGATTTCCATAAGTGTTGTTGTAGGAATTGCCATAACTGTTAGAGGAGTTACTAGGAAAAGGCCTAGGAACATAGTTTCCTCTAAAAGCATTGTAGTTGCCAAAATTGTTCCTACCAACAAAATTAACGTCCAAACTAGCGTTGCTACTCTCAATCAAGGAAGATAGTGGCATGTCATTAGGATCTAAAGGAGCATTTTTACTAGCAACCAAATTCATCAACTCGTCCATCTTAGCACTAAGCGAGTTAATTTCTTCTATAGCGTGTACCTTTTTGCTAGCAGGTGACCTTTCAGTGTGCCACTGAGAGTCGTTGGTCATGATATTGTCTAGGAGTTTTGTAGCGTCTCCTAACGAGATTTCCATGAACGTTCCACCTGAGGCGGAGTCCAAGATATTGCGAGAAGCGAAATTCAAACCAGGGTAAAAGATTTGTATAATCATCCACAAACTCAAGGCATGAGCGGGACAATTTCTAATCATTAACTTCATCCTCTCCCAAGATTGTGCAACGTGTTCATGATCAAGTTGCTTGAAATTCATGATATCGTTACGTAAGGAGATAATCTTAGCCGGCGGAAAATGCTTGGATATGTAAGCATCTTTGCACTTAACCCAAGAATCGATACTATTTTTAGGCAAAGAAGAAAACCAAGTTTTTGCGCGATCTTGCAACGAGAAAGGAAAAAGCTTCAACTTAATCACGTCATTATCCACATCTCTTTTCTTTTGCATATCGCAAAGCTCAATGAAGGTATTGAGATGGGATGCGACATCTTCACTAGGAAGGCCAGAGAATTGCTCCTTTCATAATAAGATTTGGCAAAGCTGCGTTGATTTCATACGATTCCGCACTAGTGGCGGGAGCAATCAGAGTACTAATAAAATCATTATTATTGGTCTTCGAGAAGTCGCAAAGTTTGGTGTTTTCAGCCATGATGACTTCAACAAACAAACAAGCACACAAGCAAGCAAGAAAACCGGCAAAGGAAAACGGCAAAGGACAAAAGAAAGCGACAAAGGAAAATGGCTAAAAGGCAAAAGAAAAAGGCAAAGGAGAAAGGCAAATGAAAACGGCAAATGTGAAGTGGGGGAGAGGAAAACGAGAGGCATCTCGCAAAAAAGTAAATGCAAGAGATGAGTTTGTGACACCTACTTGGATAGATGACTTGATGTCTCCTCCTTGCGCCAGAAATCAGCACGTTGAAGAGAGACTATTCTTGACTTCATATCCCCGGCAACGGCGCCAGAAATCCTTCTGATACTGCGACAACAGACCTTCCCTGGTACGGCGCCAGGAATCCTGCTGCTACGGCTACGCCTTTAGGGACTTCGTTGGCAAATATGCAAAGGATCTCCCCGCGGCCTTGGAGCATTGCGTTGGTGTTCTCTTGAAGAGGAAAGGGTGATGTAGCACAGCGGCGGGAAGTATTTCCCTCAGTTTTGAGAACCAAGGTATCGAACCAATGGAAGATCTCGTCAAGTCTCAAGTACCTGCACAAACACAAAGAGCTTGCACCCAACGCTATGAAGGGGTTGTCAATCCCTTATAGATTGTTTGCAAAGTGAGAACTGAAAGCAACAAAGTAAACAAGCAAAGTAAAAGTGAAAGTGGAAACGATAGTTGTGAATAGGCCCGGGGCTGTAGTGTTCACTAGTGGCTTCTCTCATGAAATCAAGTAGACGGTGGGTGAACGAATTACTGTCGAGCAATTGATAGAACCGCGCAAAGTTGGGACGTTATCTAAGGCAAGGATTATATCTATAGGCATCACCTCCAAAACAAGTAGACCGATACTTTCTGCATCTACTACTATTACTCCACACGTCGACCGTTATCCAGCATGCATCTAGTGTATTAAGTCCAAAAGAACAGAGTAACGCCTTAAGCAAGATGACATGATGTAGATGGACAATCTCATATCTACGATAAAAACCCATCTTGTTACCATTGATGGCAACAACACGATGCGTGCCTTGCTGCCCCTTCTGTCACTGGGAAAGGTCACCATACAGTATGAACCCAAAACCAAGCACTTCTCCCATTGCAAGAATCATAGATCTAGTTGGCCAAATAAAACCCAAGACTCGGAGAGACTTACAAGGATATCAAATCATGCATATAAGAAATCAGCAAAGACTCAAATATAATTCATAGATAATCTGATCAGAAATCCACAATTCATCGGATCTCGACAAACACACCGCCAAAGAGGATTACATCGGATAGATCTCCATGAAGATCATGAAGAACTTTGTATTGAAGATCCAAGAGAGAGAAGAAGCCATCTAGATACTAACTACGGACCCGTAGGTCTGAAGTGGACTACTCACGAGTCATTGGAGAGGCGATGATGTTGATGTAGAAGCCCTCCAACTCCAAAGTCCCCTCCGGCAGGGCACCGGGAAGGGTCTCCAGATGAGATCTCGCGGAAACGGAAGCTTGCGGCGGTGGAAAAGTGTTTTCGTGGATGCCCTCATTTTTTCTGGATTTTTAGGGAATTTATAGGCCAAAGACCTAGGACAGGGGAGCGCCAGGGGGGCCACAAGCTTGGTTGCTGCGGCCTCCCCTTGCCGCGACAATAGGGCTTGTGGGGCCCCTGTGGGCCCACTGCCTTGGCCCTCAAGCCTCCCGATCTTCTTCCGTTCTGGAAAAAATTATTTCGGGGATTTTATTCCGTTTGGACTCCGTTCCAAAATCAGATCTAAAAAGAGTCAAAAACACAGAAAAACAGGAACTCACACTTGGCACTGAATTAATAAGTTAGTCCAAAAAAAGATATAAAAGGCAAACAAAACATCCAAAGTTGACAAGATAAGAGCGTGAAACCATAAAAAATTATAGATACGCCCACTGCCTTGGCCCTCAAGCCTCCCGATCTTCTTCCGTTCTAGAAAAATTATTTCGGGGATTTTATTATTTTTGGACTCCGTTCCAAAATCAGATCTGAAAAGAGTCAAAAACACAGAAAAAACAGGAACTCACACTTGGCACTGAATTAATAAGTTAGTCCAAAAAAAGATATAAAAGGTAAACAAAACATCCAAAGTTGGCAAGATAAGAGCGTGAAACCATCAAAAATTATAGATACGTTTGAGACGTATCACCAGTCAAATGGTTAAGCCACGTCTGAGTGTCTAGAAACATCTAGAAGGTTCTTCAAATGGGATTTGCATGGACTGGGGTAGGGTGCGGACCCTTATACTGCAACAAGAAAAGGCTGAAAATAACCACTTCTGCTTCGGTACACCCTCGTAAACACAAGGACGGTCCAGATTAATTGATACCTCTTCATAATAAAGGATAGGATGATCATATTTACGTATACGCTGTGTTTGTTTTATACGCACACATCTTTCTCTGCTGGGCAGGCATGTTTATGTCTTCTCTATTTTTTAAACCGTCATAAAGTAATGGAAGAAGCATGATTCGAACCATCCATCTTTACGTAATAACACAGCTGGAGTAACCAACTAGGCAACAACACCCCAAATACTACAATTGTTTTTTTATCCTAATAAACAACTTCAGGAACGCACTATTCTCTGTTTTGTTTTCTTTTTCTTTTTCTTTTTTCTTTTTTATTTTGTTGATTTCCTTTTACTTTCTAAATGCGTTAGCTTTTTAAACCTCACACCATTTGTTTTTTTAAATGATGATTTTTTCAAGTTCGTCAATTTTTCTTCAAAATAGGTGATTTTTTTCACAAATTGATGAAGCTTATTTTTCTAAATTCGTGAACTATTCCTCAAATAGGCGAACTTTTCTTGAAAGCTAATATTTTTTTTATAAAGTTGATGATCTGTTATTTTAAAAATTGATGAACTATTACTTAAACCGTAATTCTGTTATTCTAAACCCTAAGTTGCTGGGAAGTTTTTAACAACTTTGGACAATGTGTTCAAATTTTTAAAAATTTCATACATAATTTTAAATTTCAAAATTGTGCACAGATTAAACCGTAAATTTCGTATTCTAAACTATTTTTAAATTTATTGAATAAGTTTCAAAAGAATAATAAATATCAAAAAGGAGAAAATGAAAAAGTTCAAGATATTTAAAAATCACGAATTTTTAAAAAGAAAATAGGGTCAAAAAGAAATACGAAAGAAAAAGAAGCTGACAGGCAAAATTTAAACCAAAATAGTGAAACCGCTGTGGTTTTTATATAAGATAAATATCATACTTGGATTTGTCATATCAACTAACGTGTCCTGTTGGTCGCTGGCGCTTGCATGTTTGCTACAGGTTTGGAGTTTGAAACTTGGTAGGAGCATAATTTCTGAACTTTAGACAAGAAAGTAGGAGCATATTTTTGAACTTTAATAGAAGAAAAGAAAATGGTGTATTTGGCCCGGTCAAGGGTGTATATGTAGTGGATCTATCGTACATACGGAAATTGATGTGAAAGGTCCATATCATCCTTTATACAGTTTGTAAGGCGGGAAGCGGGGCTCGAAAATAACCAATTGATAGATATATGGTCAATACACACATTGATGATATGGTCTCATGCCATGAGGAAATAATTCAAATGATAAAGCTCTTCATGTGGTGCTTGCAAAAATGAACCGGAGCTAGCTACTAGTATGGTCCAATTCAATCACCTTAATCTCTCTTTTTTATATAGCGTCAGTCTAATTTTAATCTTAATTATAATTTATTCCAACCTATGTTGTCTTGTCATGTTCTAACCTTTTTTGAGCAAAAGTCATGTTCTAACTTGAGACTGGAAAACGCTGGAATTGAAGAACCCGGTTGGCCTTCAGTGACAAGTGTTGCTACTAATTAAACACATGTCGTGCCCTAATTAAAGTCTGTTTGTAGTAACCGATCACTTACAAGGTTCTTTTTGGTAGTGAGGACTAATCCAGAGCAATAGATCCAGGAGTTGATTTGTTGCTATTTTGTCGACTAGTATCCACAAAGGCCCGGCCAACGAATGGCATAACACCCAGTTGAGCTTCATTCGTGAGTACATAAAAAGCAAGAATAAACTATTGTTTCATAGGTTTATTTTGTTAGTTTGAAACTCGCGACGCAAATGTCATGACGAATTACCCAACTAAACTCATGACCCGTCACAACTCACAACCCCATTTCCATTTCGCTACACAAGTTTGTAATGACTAACCAACTTTAGTACATCTATCATGAGCTCCCGTTGCATATACTTATATATATGAAAGCCAGCCCGGATAGGATTGCAGAAAAATTCGACAAGCTGGTTATAAATGGGAACTCCAAATAAGACACATAGGAATGCAGCGAGATTAGTCGAGGTGTGTTTGGCAGGGTTTTTGGTACAAATTGAAAATATTAAATATCTTAGCGCACCCGAATCGGTGTGAAAACTACAGTATATATCATACATGCTATCGGGTTTGAGATATGAGAGGAAACTGAAAAGGAGTGAGCACAAATTGGAAAGGAGGGGATGACAACTTAGCTATGAGCAGCAAGTAATCAATCAAGAACGGGAAGATAGGAATGTGTGGGTTATTACATGTTCTAAAATGTAGGAACAAATTCAATCTAGCTTAATTCTATAGTTCATTCCCACCTGCACCGTCTTGTCATGATCTAACTTGCGGTTGGAAACGCGGACTTTGACGCGAGGAAGGCGCAGTTTCATTGGAGCACCCCTTTGGAAAGCCGCCGTGAAAGATAACTATCGTCTGTTAGGCCCTTTTTTTCCTTTCTTCTAATTACATGCTTGATCCATTGATCACCATCCCCTTATTTTTTTTCACCATGTGCTACCTCCTATTTTTAATATATGACAGCCATCGCTGGAACTTTCAAAAAAAAAGTTCTTCTGCAGGAACCTGTACATATGATTGACGACGAATCGCGTGAACCAGCCCTCACGCGCTTCCCGCCGCTCGTCGTCAGAATCGCCCTCCCGATCAGGAAGTATCGTGATTAGTCAAGAAACTAGAAGTTATATTGTCTTGTCTTATACTACAAATTGATCATGTATTCTTACATATATGATCATGAGGATTAAGCAATACAACAATTATTTCGTCGATCTCTCTTTCCCCTTTAACATGGTATGTGCCGCAACTTATTAAACCTAGCCGCCGCCCGTCGCTTTCGCCCGCACGCAGCCCTAGGGCGGTCGGTCTTCATGACCGCTGTCGGGGGCCGCGCCACACGTACCTAGGGTTCGTCCGCCGGTCGTGTTGCCGACTGCCCTAGAGAGTCATTTTCCCAATATCTTGATCCGAGTTTTCTCTTTTCCGACGGTCACTTTGATCGGCATTTTCTTTTGGTTTTCCGATAAAAGATCGGTTTGCGTCGCCCGCCGCCACCGTCGACTATCGCGCCTCTACTCCGATATCGGCGTGGTCCATCTTCTTCACCGGCCCTTCGGCCTCCCGCGATGCGGCGGCCCGGCCCACACGGCCGTCGACCGCGCGTCAACGCTCCCGTTGCCCTGTGCCGGCCCTAGTCGTCCTTCTTTCAACCGGAACTGCTTCATCATCACCCGCCTCCACTATCGCCTCATATGGCCGCGCACCGACTGCCTCAGCCCGGATCCAGGCTCCGACCGCGTCGGGTGCCTTGGGCTGGCTGCCGTCTCCAGCCGCGTTGGCCTCGCCACCTGCCATGGGTCGGCTGCTAGCTACTGGTTGTGTTGGCCTTGCGGGCTGCCTCGCGTCGGCTGCGTCGTCGGCCGCGTCAGGCCGGCTGCCGGCTTTGGATGCGACCTTCATCGGCCGCGTTAGGCTGGCTGCGGTCGGCCGCGTCGTCGGGTCGGGTGCCTCGCTGGCCGCGTTTGTCCGGATGTCGGCTCCGGTTGCGACTGTTGTCACCGGTTTCATCTCAGACGTCGCGACCCCGCCTTCACCGAGCAACGTCCCCGACCTCGTGCACGATCGGATTGGTCACCCGACCGTGTGCGATCCATGTCATATACGTCATGCGATCGATCTGGCCCGTGTGTTGCGCGCGCCTCCGCAGGTCCCGTGAAGATTGTCCCTAGGTTAAGCGCGCCCCTTCACTGATCGAGCAACGGGCAGCCACTGCATCGCCACGTCGGGCTGCAGTGCCGCCGCCTCGTGGTTCTCTCCGCGGTTGCCCCGACCCGCGAGCCGCCGCTACACCGTCCCTTCAGGATGTAGCGTGGCGGCACGCGGTCCCCGCCATCGCCCGAGGCCATCCCATGGCAGCACCGACTCGCACACCACCGTTGCGTCGCCCCTTTAGGCCGTAGCCTCGCGGCTCGCGGTCCACGCTGCCATCTCTGCGTGTCGCCTCTGCGTGGTATGCGTCGCACTGCCTCCCTTGGCGTGGGAACGCCACCGTTCGCGCCAGTCTTCGTCATGTTGTCGGATTCTTCCTCGCCTACTTTGAGCATCGCCGCCGCACTCCTAACCAGCCGCCATGGCCGTCGCTCCTCTTCGGTGACACCGTAGCTCACCCACCCGAGCCACACCACACCCTTTGTTCGGTGCCGTCGTAGCTCGCCCACCCGAGCCGCGGCACCCGTCCACCCCCTTCGCCATCCGTCCAACACTAGCTCATCACCAGCGTCGCCTCGTCGTCGTCCAATCATATTGGACATTGCCAAGGGCATGCGTGATATTCATGAAGAGGGTAGGTTAAAAAGTTCTCATCCCTTAAACCACAAAAATATTGACAACTCCATTGGTAAAGTGGATGGTTTTGGACCGTGCAACAATGAATATGGATCAAATCAAGGTTTTGATTGTGATGAGAGGAACACACACATATCTAGCACGTGAATGGTTGTGTTTCAGATAATTGAAAAAGCTGGATGTCTACAACTTTGGAGTTTGTCATGGAAAAAGTTGGTGGAAGAAAAATGTTGAAAACTCCTAGCCGAGGAGGGTGTTTGGCTCATAAATCTATAAAAAGTGTTGCCAAGGACGCCCAAATAGTATATTCGGAGGCACCGTAGGGGCGGAGGGTTGGTCGATTTGGGGATACCTTGTGGAGAGTTGATGCGATCCTTTCTTCAATAGCTTGTGGCATCACTTCATCATCTATGTGGTTGTCCTGGGGTGGTTAGTTTCTTACGGGCAACACTAGCAGGTATCTACCTTCTGAGGAGCAACACCAGCGAGTAACTACTTAACGAGGGCAATTCTAGTCGATAGCCGATTTTCGGGAGTTATTCTGTAAGCTCTTGGAAGGGAGAACGATGCCTTTCTCCATATAGGGTGCCTTTTCTCCAAGACTGGATGAGGCCACACTGTGTTTCTCAACAGGTCATGCTGCTCTTTCCCGTGTCGCTCCACGTCATGTTGTGCATGTCACATGGGGTCGTGTCGCGCGTTCCAACATCACATCATACCTACAACTGTTGGATGGACATGCGTGCCCTACTCCTCCAGGTTGTGTCCTCCTCCCGACTCTCCTTCACTTCTCCTAAGTGATCGAGTGAGAGCTCAAGACTTTGCCCCTCCCTTTGAAGTGAGTGGAGGCCTTCTATTGGTGGGTCAAAGGTGGAAGGTTGAGGAAATTACACGACATGCCAGCATGTATTTTACAAGTGCACCCTTGCTTTTTTTTCTCTAGCTTTAAGGGTGTGATGGTAATTTAGAAGGGAATATTCTTATGGTCTTTAGCATATTCCTTGAGGTTTTTGCTGGTCTTTCTAACTATCTACAAATACTACCTTCGCCTCCTCCTGCACTCCTCGTGCACGAGATTTGAAGAATGGACTCCAAGGATTATATCTTTTCTCGGGGATTTAGTGGTCTTGTGCTATTCAACCCTGAATTCCGAGAATATCCCATCGCAAAGGATCCTTGACTTCTGGTTAACTCTCGGAGCTTTCGATCCTTAGAATCATATTCTGTGAGCTTCATGCCCCATTCTTGGTATTTAGGACAATTTCCATGCCCTTTTCTATGGGACCCACTAGGCTGTCGTTGAGCCGGGGGTGCTATGGCCGGCATGCCAAATTCTCCATCTTTCGTGGATGGATATTGCGTGTCAAATGGTTAAGCCAGGTGTGAGTGTCTAGAAACACCTAGAAGGTTCTTCAAATGGGATTTGCATGTACTGGGGTAGGGTGCAGACCCTTATACTGCAACAAGAAAAGGCTGAAAATAACCAATTGATAGATATATGATCGATACACACATTGATGATATGGTCTCATCCCATGAGGAAATGATTTAAATGATGAAGCTCTTCATGTGGTGCTTGCAAAAATGAACCAGACCTAGCTTCTATGGTCTAATTCAATCACCTCAATCCCTCTTTTTTGTATACTGTCAGTCTAATTTTAATCATATTTATAATTTATTCCAACCTACGCTGTCTTGTCATGTTCTAATTTTTTTGAGCAAAAGTAATTCTCTAACTTGAGACTGGAAAACGGCGGAATTGAAGAACCCGGTTGGCCTTCAGTGACAAGTGTTGCTACTAAATACATGTCGTGCCATAATTAAAGTTGGTTTGCAGTAACCGACCACTTACAAGGTTCTTTTTGGTAGTGGGGACTAACCCAGTGCAATAGATCCAGGAGTTGATTTGTTGTTATTTTGTCGACTAGTATCCACAAAGGTCTGGCCAACGAATGACTCAACACCCAGTTGAGCTACATTCGTGAGTACATAAAAAGCAAAAATTAACTAGTGTTTTATAGGTTTATTTTGTTAGTTTGATGTATCTTTTACATAAGGTTATCATCGAATAACCAATAGAAACTCGCGGCACAAATGTTATGACGAATTACACAACTAAACTCATGACCCGTCACAGCTCACAACCCCATTTCCATTTCGCTACACAAGTGTGTAATGACCAACCAACTTCAGTACATCCATCATGAGCTCCCGTTGCATATACTTATATATATGAAAGGCAGCCCCGAATAGGATTGCAGTAAAATTAGGCAAGCTGGTTATAAATGGCAACTCCGAATAGGACGCATAGGTAGGAATGCAGCGAAATTAGTCGAGGTGTGTGTTGCAAGGTTTTTGGTACCGAGCGAAAATATCTTAGTTCATCCTGATCGGTGTGGAAACTATGGGCACGTTCGTACTCACTCCGTTCCACGACTCCGCGCTGGAGTGGAATGGCATGCAGTGATAAATCTGGGAGTTGTTAAAATTTGCTTTACGCGCTTTGCTATGCAGAGAGTGTTGGGGAACGTCGCATGAGAAACAATAATTTTCCTACGCGCACGAAGACCTATCATGATGATGTCCATCTACGAGAGGGGATGAGTGATCTACGTACCCTTGTAGATCGTACAGCAGAAGCGTTAGAGAACGCGGTTGATGTAGTGGAACGTCCTCACGTCCCTCGATCCGCCCCGCGAACAATCCCGCGATCAGTCCCACGATCTAGTACCGAACGGACGGCACCTCCGCGTTCAGCACACGTACAGCTCGACGATGATCTCGGCCTTCTTGATCCAGCAAGAGAGACGGAGAGGTAGAAGAGTTCTCCGGCAGCGTGACGGCGCTCCGGAGGTTGGTGATGACCTTGTCTCAGCAGGGCTCCGCCCGAGCTCCGCAGAAACGCGATCTAGAGGAAAAACCGTGGAGGTATGTGGTCGGGCTGCCGTGGAAAAGTCGTCTCAAATCAGCCCTAAAACCTCCGTATATATAGGTGGGAGGGAGGGGGCCTTGCCTTGGGGTCCAAGGACCCTCAAGGGGGTCGGCCGAGCCAAGGGGGAGGACTCTCCCCCCCCCCCCAAACCGAGTTGGACTAGGTTTGGTGGGAGGGAGTCCCCCTCCCTTCCCACCTCCTCCTTTTTTTTCTTTTTTCCTTTGATTTCTTATCCTTGGCGCATAGGGCCCTTTTGGGCTGTCCCACCAGCCCACTAAGGGCTGGTGCGCCACCCTTATGGCCTATGGGCTTCCCCGGGGTGGGTTGCCCCCCCCCCCCCCCCGGTGAACTCCCGGAACCCATTCGTCATTCCCGGTACATTCCCGGTAACTCCAAAAACCTTTCGGTAATCAAATAAGGTCATCCTATATATCAATCTTCGTTTCCGGACCATTCCGGAAACCCTCGTGACGTCCGCGATCTCATCCGGGACTCCGAACAACATTCGGTAACCAACCATATAACTCAAATACGCATAAAACAACGTCGAACCTTAAGTGTGCAGACCCTGCGGGTTCGAGAACTATGTAGACATGACCCGAGAGACTCCTCGGTCAATATCCAATAGCCGGACCTGGATGCCCATATTGGATCCTACATATTCTACGAGGATCTTATCGTTTCAGTGCCAAGGATTCGTATAATCCCGTATGTCATTCCCTTTGTCCTTCGGTATGTTACTTGCCCGAGATTCGATCGTCAGTATCCGCATACCTATTTCAACCTCGTTTACCGGCAAGTCTCTTTACTCGTTCCGTAATACAAGATCCCGCAACTTACACTAAGTTACATTGCTTGCAAGGCTTGTGTGTGATGTTGTATTACCGAGTGGGCCCCGAGATACCTCTCCGTCATACGGAGTGACAAATCCCAGTCTTGATCCATACTAACTCAATTAACACCTTCGGAGATACCTGTAGAGCATCTTTATAGTCACCCAGTTACGTTGCGACGTTTGATACACACAAAGCATTCCTCCGGTGTCAGTGAGTTATATGATCTCATGGTCATAGGAATAAATACTTGACACGCAGAAAACAGTAGCAACAAAATGACACGATCAACATGCTACGTCTATTAGTTTGGGTCTAGTCCATCACGTGATTCTCCCAATGACGTGATCCAGTTATCAAGCAACAACACCTTGTTCATAATCAGAAGACACTGACTATCATCGATCAACTGGCTAGCCAACTAGAGGCATGCTAGGGACGGTGTTTTGTCTATGTATCCACACATGTAAATGAGTCTTCATTCAATACAATTATAGCATGGATAATAAACTATTATCTTGATACAGGAATTATAATAATAACTATATATTTGTTATTGCCTCTAGGGCATAATTCCAACAGTCTCCCACTTGCACTAGAGTCAATAATCTAGCCCTCACATCACCATATGAATTACATTGTAATAAATCTAACACCCATACAGTTCTGGTGTCGATCATGTTTTGGCCGTGGAAGAGGTTTAGTCAGCGGGTCTGCTACATTCAGATCCGTGTGCACTTTGCATATATTTACGTCCTCTTTCTCGACGTAGTCACGGATGAGGTTGAAGCGTCGTTTGATGTGTCTGGTCTTCTTGTGAAACCGTGGTTCCTTTGCTAAGGCAATGGCACCAGTGTTGTCACAGAACAAGGTTATTGGATTCAGTGCGCTTGGCACCACTCCAAGATCCGTCATGAACTGCTTCATCCAGACACCCTCCTTAGCCGCCTCCGAGGCAGCCATGTACTCCGCTTCACATGTAGAATCTGCTACGACGCTTTGCTTGGAACTGCACCAGCTTACTGCACCCCCATTAAGAATAAATACGTATCCGGTTTGCGACTTAGAGTCGTCCGGATCTGTGTCAAAGCTTGCATCGACGTAACCTTTTACGGTGAGCTCTTCGTCACCTCCATACACGAGAAACATCTGTTGGAATTATGCCCTAGAGGCAATAATAAATATATAGTTATTATTATAATTCCTGTATCAAGATAATAGTTTATTATCCATGCTATAATTGTTTTGAATGAAGACTCATTTACATGTGTGGATACATAGACAAAACACCGTCCCTAGCATGCCTCTAGTTGGCTAGCCAGTTGATCGATGATAGTCAGTGTCTTCTGATTATGAACAAGGTGTTGTTGCTTGATAACTGGATCACGTCATTGGGAGAATCACGTGATGGACTAGACCCAAACTAATAGACGTAGCATGTTGATCGTGTCATTTTGTTGCTACTGTTTTCTGCGTGTCAAGTATTTATTCCTATGACCATGAGATCATATAACTCACTGACACCGGAGGAATGCTTTGTGTGTATCAAACGTCGCAACGTAACTGGGTGACTATAAAGATGCTCTACAGGTATCTCCGAAGGTGTTAGTTGAGTTAGTATGGATCAAGACTGGGATTTGTCACTCCGTGTGACGGAGAGGTATCTCGGGGCCCACTCGGTAATACAACATCACACACAAGCCTTGCAAGCAATGTAACTTAGTGTAAGTTGCGGGATCTTGTATTACGGAACGAGTAAAGAGACTTGCCGGTAAACGAGATTGAAATAGGTATGCGGATACTGACGATCGAATCTCGGGCAAGTAACATACCGAAGGACAAAGGGAATGACATACGGGATTATACGAATCCTTGGCACTGAGGTTCAAACGATAAGATCTTCGTAGAATATGTAGGATCCAATATGGGCATCCAGGTCTCGCTATTGGATATTGACCGAGGAGTCTCTCGGGTCATGTCTACATAGTTCTCGAACCCGCAGGGTCTGCACACTTAAGGTTCGACGTTGTTTTATGCGTATTTGAGTTATATGGTTGGTTACCTAATGTTGTTCGGAGTCCTGGATGAGATCACGGACGTCACGAGGGTTTCCGGAATGGTCCGGAAACGAAGATTGATATATAGGATGACCTCATTTGATTACCGGAAGGTTTTCAGAGTTACCGGGAATGTACCGGGAATGACGAATGGGTTCCGGGAGTTCACCGGGGGGGCCACCCACCCCGGGGAAGCCCATAGGCTTTGGGGAGACACACCAGCCCTTAGTGGGCTGGTGGGACAGCCCCAAGGGGGCCTATGCGCCAAGAAAAAGAAATCAAAGGAAAAGAAAAAAAAAGAGGGAGGAAGTGGGAAGGGAGGGGGACTCCTCCCACCAAACCAAGTCCAACTCGGTTTGGGGGGGGGGAGTCCTCCCCCCCTTGGCTCGGCCGACTCCTTGGGGGTCCTTGGACCCCAAGGCAAGGCCCCCCTCCCTCCTCCTATATATATGGAGCAATTAGGGCTGATTTGAGACGACTTTCTCACGGCTGCCCGACCACATACCTCCATAGTTTTTCCTCTAGATCGCGTTTCTGCGGAGCTCGGGCGGAGCCCTGCTGAGACAAGATCATCACCAACCTCCGGAGCGCCGTCACGCTGCCGGAGAACTCTTCTACCTCTCCGTCTCTCTTGCTGGATCAAGAAGGCCGAGATCATCGTCGAGTTGTACGTGTGCTGAACGCGGAGGTGCCGTCCGTTCGGTACTAGATCGTGGGACTGATCGCGGGATTGTTCGCGGGGCGGATCGAGGGACGTGAGGACGTTCCACTACATCAACCGCGTTCTCTAACGCTTCTGCTGTACGATCTACAAGGGTACGTAGATCACTCATCCCCTCTCGTAGATGGACATCACCATGATAGGTCTTCGTGCGTGTAGGAAAAATTTTGTTTCCCATGCGACGTTCCCCAACAGTGGCATCATGAGCTAGGTTCATGCGTAGATGTCTTCTCGAGTAGAACACAAAAGGTTTTGTGGGCGGTGATGTGCGTTTTGCTGCCCTCCTTAGTATTTTCTTGATTCCGCGGTATTGTTGGATTGAAGCGGCTTGGACCGACATTACTCGTACGCTTACGAGAGACTGGTTTCATCGTTACGAGTAACCCCCTTTGCTCAAAGATGACTGGCAAGTGACGGTTTCTCCAACTTTAGTTGAATCGGATTTGACCGAGGAGGTCCTTGGATGAGGTTAAATAGCAACTCATATATCTCCGTTGTGGTGTTTGCGTAAGTAAGATGCGATCCTACTAGATACCCTTGGTCACCACGTAAAATATGCAACAACAAAATTAGAGGACGTCTAACTTGTTTTTGCAGGGTATGATTGTGATGTGATATGGCCAACGATGTGATGTGATATATTGGATGTATGAGATGATCATGTTGTAATAGAAATATCGACTTGCACGTCGATGGTATGGCAACCGGCAGGAGCCATAGGGTTGTCTTTATACTAACATATGTGCTTGCAGATGCGTTTACTATTTTGCTAGGATGTAGCTTTAGTAGTAATAGCATTAGTAGCACGACAACCCAGATGGCGACACGTTGATGGATGATCATGGTGTGGCGCCGGTGACAAGAAGATCGTGCCGGTGCTTTGGTGATGGAGATCAAGAAGCACGAGATGATGGCCATATCATGTCACTTATGAATTGCATGTGATGTTAATCCTTTTATGCACCTTATTTTGCTTAGAACGACGGTAGCATTATGAGGTGATCTCTCACTAAAATTTCAAGACGAAATTGTGTTCTCCCCGACTGTGCACCGTTGCTACAGTTCGTCGTTTCGAGACACCACGTGATGATCGGGTGTGATAGACTCAACGTTCACATACAACGGGTGCAAAACAGTTGCTCACGCGGAACACTCGGGTTAAGCTTGACGAGCCTAGCATGTGCAGACATGGCCTCGGAACACGTGAGACCGAAAGGTCGATCATGAATCATATAGTTGATATGATTAGCATAGGGATGCTTACCACTGAAACTATACTCAACTCACGTGATGATCGGACTTGGGATAGTGTAAGTGGATCATGAACCACTCAAATGACTAGAGAGATGTACTTTTTGAGTGGGAGTTTAGCATATAATTTGATTAAGTTAAACTCTAATTATCTTGAACATAGTCTAAGTCCACTTTGAATATATTTGTGTTGTAGATCATGGCTCACGCGAGCGTCATCCTGAATTTTAATACGTTCCTAGAGAAAGCTAAGTTGAAAGATGATGGAAGCAACTTTGTAGACTGGGCTCGTAATCTTAAGCTAATCTTACAAGCTGGGAAGAAGGATTATGTCCTTAATGCTGCGCTAGGAGATGAACCACCCGCTACGGCTGATCAGGATGTTAAGAACGCTTGGTTAGCGCGTAAGGAGGACTACTCAATAGTTCAATGTGCAGTCTTGTATGGCTTAGAACCGGGACTTCAACGTCGCTTTGAGCGTCATGGAGCATTTGAGATGTTCCAGGAGTTGAAGTTTATCTTTCAGAAGAACGCCCGGATCGAGAGGTATGAGACCTCCGATAAATTCTATGCGTGAAAGATGGAGGAAAACTCGTCTGTCAGTGAACATGTGCTCAAAATGTCTGGGTACTCAAACCGTCTGGCTGAGCTGGGGATTGAACTCCCTCAAGAGGCTATCACTGACAGAATCCTTCAATCACTGCCGCCAAGCTATAAAGGCTTTGTGTTGAACTACAACATGCAAGGGATGAACAAGTCTCCCGGTGAGTTGTTTGCGATGCTGAAAGTCGCAGAGTCTGAACTACGTAAAGAGCATCAAGTGTTGATGGTGAGCAAGACCACTAGTTTCAAGAGAAACGGCAAAGGCAAGAAGGGCAATTCGAAGAAGAGCGTCAAGCCTATTGCCAATCCGCCGAAGAAACCCAAGGATGGACCTAAGCCTGAAACAGAGTGCTTCTATTGCAAGGGTATGGGTCACTGGAAGCGCAATTGCCCCAAGTATCTGGCAGATAAGAAGGCGGGCAAAGAAAAATCAGGTATATTTGATATACATGTTATTGATGTGTACTTAACCGTCTCTCGTAGTAGTGCC
Source organism: Hordeum vulgare subsp. vulgare (assembly GCF_904849725.1). Taxonomy (NCBI): domain Eukaryota; kingdom Viridiplantae; phylum Streptophyta; class Magnoliopsida; order Poales; family Poaceae; genus Hordeum; species Hordeum vulgare. The sequence continues at coordinate 582,610,150 of NC_058520.1, read as the reverse complement.
TGGGTATTCGATACCGGTTCTGTTGCTCACATTTGCAACTCGAAACAGGAACTGCGGAATAGACGAAGGCTGGCGAAAGACGAAGTGACGATGCGCGTAGGAAATGGTTCCAAGGTTGATGCAATCGCCGTCGGCACAGTGTCACTTCAGCTACCATCGGGATTAGTGATGAACTTAAATCATTGTTATTTAGTGCCTGCGTTGAGCATGAACATTATATCTGGATCTTGTTTATTGCGAGACGGTTACTCTTTTAAGTCTGAGAATAATGGTTGTTCTATTTCTATGAGTAACATCTTTTATGGTCATGCACCGAATGTGAGAGGATTGTTCATATTGAATCTTGATAGCGATACGCATATACATAACATTGAGACCAAAAGAGTTAGAGTAAACAATGATAGCGCCATATTTTTGTGGCACTGCCGCTTGGGTCATATTGGTGTAAAGCGCATGAAGAAACTCCATGCTGATGGGCTTTTGGAGTCACTTGACTTTGATTCACTTGACACGTGCGAACCATGCCTCATGGGCAAGATGACTAAGACTCCGTTCTCCGGAACAATGGAGCGTGCAAGTGACTTGTTGGAAATCATACATACCGATGTGTGTGGTCCAATGAGCGTGGAGGCACGCGGCGGATATCGTTATTTCCTCACCTTCACTGACGACTTAAGTAGATATGGTTATGTCTACTTGATGAAGCACAAGTCTGAAACATTTGAAAAGTTCAAGCAATTTCAGAGTGAAGTGGAAAATCATCGTAACAAGAAGATCAAGTTCCTACGGTCTGATCGTGGGGGTGAATATCTGAGTTTCGAGTTTGGTGCTCACTTAAGACAATGTGGAACTGTTTCGCAGTTAACACCGCCTGGAACACCACAGCGTAATGGTGTGTCCGAACGTCGTAATCGTACTTTGTTAGAGATGGTGCGATCTATGATGTCTCTTACTGATTTGCCGTTATCATTTTGGGGTTATGCATTAGAAACAGCTGCATTCACTTTAAATAGGGCACCATCAAAATCCGTTGAGACGACACCATACGAACTGTGGTATGGCAAAAGGCCAAAGTTGTCGTTTCTTAAAGTTTGGGGATGTGATGCTTATGTCAAAAAGCTTCAGCCTGAAAAGCTGGAACCGAAAGCGGAAAAATGCGTCTTCATAGGTTACCCAAAAGAGACAGTTGGGTACACCTTCTATCTCAAATCCGAGGGCAAAGTGTTTGTTGCTAAGAACGGAACTTTTCTCCAGAAGCAGTTTCTCTCGAGAGAATTGAGTGGGAGGAAGATAGAACTTGACGAGGTTGTCGAACCTCTCATCCCTCTGGATGGTGGCGCAGGGCAAGGGGAAACCTCTGTCGTTGCGACGCCGGTTGAGGAGGAAGTTAATGATGATGATCATGAAACTCCAGTTCAAGTTTCTGTTGAACCCCGCAGGTCGACGAGATCACGCGCTGCTCCAGAGTGGTACGGTAATCCCGTCTTATCAATCATGTTGTTAGACAACGATGAACCTGCAAATTATGAAGAAGCAATGGTGGGCCCAGATTCCAACAAATGGCTAGAAGTCATGAAATCCGAGATAGGATCCATGTATGAGAACAAAGTGTGGACTTTGGAGATACTGCCTGAGGGCCGCAAGGCTATTCAGAACAAATGGATCTTTAAGAAGAAGACGGACGCTGACGGTAATGTGACCGTTTATAAAGCTTGACTTGTGGCAAAGGGTTTTTCACAAGTTCCAGGAGTTGACTACGATGAGACCTTCTCACCCGTAGCGATGCTTAAGTCCGTCAGAATCATGTTAGCAATAGCTGCATTTTTCGATTATGAAATCTGGCAGATGGATGTCAAAACGGCATTCCTTAACGGTTTCCTTAAGGAAGAGTTGTATATGATGCAGCCCGAAGGTTTTGTCGATCCTAAAAATGCTGACAAGGTGTGCAAGCTCCAGCGATCCATTTATGGACTGGTGCAAGCATCTCGGAGTTGGAACAAACGCTTTGATGTGGTGATCAAAGCATTTGGGTTTATACAAGTGGTTGGAGAATCTTGTATTTACAAGAAAGTGAGTGGGAGCTCTGTGGCGTTTCTAATATTATATGTGGATGACATATTGCTGATTGGAAACAACGTTGAGCTTTTGGAGAGCATAAAAGGTTACTTGAATAAAAGTTTCTCTATGAAGGACCTAGGAGAAGCTGCTTACATTCTAGGCATTAAGATCTATAGGGATAGATCAAAACGCCTGATAGGACTTTCACAAAGCACTTACCTTGATAAAGTTTTGAAGAGGTTCAAAATGGAACAGTCAAAGAAAGGGTTCTTGCCAGTTTTACAAGGTACGAGATTGAGTAAGACTCAGTGCCCAGCAACTGATGAAGATAGAGAGCATATGCGCTCCGTCCCCTATGCTTCAGCCATAGGTTCTATCATGTATGCGATGCTGTGCACTAGACCGGATGTTAGCCTGGCCATAAGTATGCAGGTAGGTTCCAGAGTAATCCAGGAGTGGATCACTGGACAACGGTCAAGAATATCCTGAAGTACCTGAAAAGGACTAAGGAGATGTTTCTCGTGAATGGAGGTGACGAAGAGCTCGCCGTAAAAGGTTACGTCGATTCAAGCTTTGACACAGATCCGGACGACTCTAAGTCGCAAACCGGATACGTATTTATTCTTAATGGGGGTGCAGTAAGCTGGTGCAGTTCCAAGCAAAGCGTCGTAGCAGATTCTACATGTGAAGCAGAGTACATGGCTGCCTCGGAGGCGGCTAAGGAGGGTGTCTGGATGAAGCAGTTCATGATGGATCTTGGAGTGGTGCCAAGTGCACTGGATCCAATAACCTTGTTCTGTGACAACACTGGTGCCATTGCCCTGGCAAAGGAACCAAGGTTTCACAACAAGACCAGACACATCAAACGACGCTTCAACCTCATCCGCGACTACGTCGAGGAGGAGGACGTAAATATATGCAAGGTGCACACGGATCTGAATGTAGCAGACCCGCTGACTAAACCTCTTCCACAGCCAAAACATGATCGACACCAGAACTGTATGGGTGTTAGATTTATTACAATGTAAATTCACATGGTGATATGAAGGCTAGATTATTGACTCTAGTGCAAGTGGGAGACTGTTGGAATTATGCCCTAGAGGCAATAATAAATATATAGTTATTATTATAATTCCTGTATCAAGATAATAGTTTATTATCCATGCTATAATTGTATTGAATGAAGACTCATTTACATGTGTGGATACATAGACAAAACACCGTCCCTAGCATGCCTCTAGTTGGCTAGCCAGTTGATCGATGATAGTCAGTGTCTTCTGATTATGAACAAGGTGTTGTTGCTTGATAACTGGATCACGTCATTGGGAGAATCACGTGATGGACTAGACCCAAACTAATAGACGTAGCATGTTGATCGTGTCATTTTGTTGCTACTGTTTTCTGCGTGTCAAGTATTTATTCCTATGACCATGAGATCATATAACTCACTGACACCGGAGGAATGCTTTGTGTGTATCAAACGTCGCAACGTAACTGGGTGACTATAAAGATGCTCTACAGGTATCTCCGAAGGTGTTAGTTGAGTTAGTATGGATCAAGACTGGGATTTGTCACTCCGTGTGACGGAGAGGTATCTCGGGGCCCACTCGGTAATACAACATCACACACAAGCCTTGCAAGCAATGTAACTTAGTGTAAGTTGCGGGATCTTGTATTACGGAACGAGTAAAGAGACTTGCCGGTAAACGAGATTGAAATAGGTATGCGGATACTGACGATCGAATCTCGGGCAAGTAACATACCAAAGGACAAAGGGAATGACATACGGGATTATACGATTCCTTGGCACTGAGGTTCAAACGATAAGATCTTCGTAGAATATGTAGGATCCAATATGGGCATCCAGGTCCCGCTATTGGATATTGACCGAGGAGTCTCTCGGGTCATGTCTACATAGTTCTCGAACCCGCAGGGTCTGCACACTTAAGGTTCGACGTTGTTTTAAGCGTATTTGAGTTATATGGTTGGTTACCGAATGTTGTTCGGAGTCCCGGATGAGATCACGGACGTCACGAGGGTTTCCCGAATGGTCCGGAAACGAAGATTGATATATAGGATGACCTCATTTGATTACCGGAAGGTTTTCGGAGTTACCGGGAATGTACCGGGAATGGCGAATGGGTTCCGGGAGTTCACCGGGGGGGGCCACCCACCCCGGGGAAGACCATAGGCTTTGGGGAGACACACCAGCCCTTAGTGGGCTGGTGGAACAGCCCCAAGGGGGCCTATGCGCCAAGAAAAAGAAATCAAAGGAAAAGAAAAAAAAAGAGGGAGGAAGTGGGAAGGGAGGGGGACTCCTCCCACCAAACCAAGTCAAACTCGGTTTGGGGGGGGAGTCCTCCCCCCCTTGGCTCGGCCGACTCCTTGGGGGTCCTTGGACCCCAAGGCAAGGCCCCCCCTCCCTCCTCCTATATATATGGAGCAATTAGGGCTGATTTGAGACGACTTTCTCATGGCTGCCCGACCACATATCTCCATAGTTTTTCCTCTAGATCGCGTTTCTGCGGAGCTCGGGCGGAGCCCTGCTGAGACAATATCATCACCAACCTCCGGAGCGCCGTCATGCTGCCGGAGAACTCTTCTACCTCTCCGTCTCTCTTGCTGGATCAAGAAGGCCGAGATCATCGTCGAGTTGTACGTGTGCTGAACGCGGAGGTGCCGTCCGTTCGGTACTAGATTGTGGGACTGATCGCGGGATTGTTCGCGGGGCGGATCGAGGGACGTGAGGACGTTCCACTACATCAACCGCGTTCTCTAACGCTTCTGCTGTACGATCTACAAGGGTACGTAGATCACTCATCCCCTCTCGTAGATGGACATCACCATGATAGGTCTTCGTGCGCGTAGGAAATTTTTTGTTTCCCATGCGAGGTTCCCCAACAACATCTCCTTAGTCCTTTTCAGGTACTTCAGGATATTCTTGACCGTTGTCCAGTGATCCACTCCTGGATTACTCTGGAACCTACCTGCCATACTTATGGCCAGGCTAACATCCGGTCTAGTGCACAGCATCGCATACATGATAGAACCTATGGATGAAGCATAGGGGATGGAGCGCATATGCTCTCTATCTTCATCAGTTGCTGGGCACTGAGTCTTACTCAATCTGGTACCTTGTAAAACTGGCAAGAAGCCTTTCTTGGACTGTTCCATTTTGAACCTCTTCAAAACTTTATCAAGGTATGTGCTTTGTGAAAGTCCTATCAGGCGTTTTGATCTATCCCTATAGATCTTAATGCCTAGAATGTAAGCAGCTTCTCCTAGGTCCTTCATAGAGAAACTTTTATTCAAGTAACCTTTTATGCTCTCCAAAAGCTCTACGTTGTTTCCAATCAGTAATATGTCATCCACATATAATATTAGAAACGCCACAGAGCTCCCACTCACTTTCTTGTAAATACAAGATTCTCCAACCACTTGTATAAACCCAAATGCTTTGATCACCTCATCAAAGCGTTTGTTCCAACTCCGAGATGCTTGCACCAGTCCATAAATGGATCGCTGGAGCTTGCACACCTTGTCAGCATTTTTAGGATCGACAAAACCTTCGGGTTGCATCATATACAACTCTTCCTTAAGGAACGCCGTTTTGACATCCATCTGCCAGATTTCATAATCGAAAAATGCAGCTATTGCTAACATGATTCTGACGGACTTAAGCATCGCTACGGGTGAGAAAGTCTCATCGTAGTCAACTCCTGGAACTTGTGAAAAACCCTTTGCCACAAGTCGAGCTTTATAAACGGTCACATTACCGTCAGCGTCCGTCTTCTTCTTAAAGATCCATTTGTTCTGAATAGCCTTGCGGCCCTCAGGTAGTATCTCCAAAGTCCACACTTTGTTCTCACACATGGATCCTATCTCGGATTTCATGGCTTCTAGCCATTTGTTGGAATCTGAGCCCACCATTGCTTCTTCATAATTTGCAGGTTCATTGTTGTCTAACAACATGATTGATAAGACGGGATTACCGTACCACTCTGGAGCAGCGCGTGATCTCGTCGACCTGCGTGGTTCAACAGAAACTTGAACTGGAGTTTCATGATCATCATCATTAACTTCCTCCTCAACCGGCGTCGGAACGACAGAGGTTTCCCCTTGCCCCGCGCCACCATCCAGAGGGATGAGAGGTTCGACAACCTCGTCAAGTTCTATCTTCCTCCCACTCAATTCTCTCGAGAGAAACTCCTTCTCGAGAAAAGCTCCGTTTTTAGCAACAAACACTTTGCCCTCGGATTTGAGATAGAAGGTGTACCCAACTGTCTCTTTTGGGTAACCTATGAAGACGCACTTTTCCGCTTTGGGTTCCAGCTTTTCAGGCTGAAGCTTTTTGACATAAGCATCACATCCCCAAACTTTAAGAAACGAAAACTTTGGCCTTTTGCCATACCATAGTTTGTATGGTGTCGTCTCAACGGATTTTGATGGTGCCCTATTTAAAGTGAATGTAGCTGTTTCTAATGCATAACCCCAAAATGATAACGGCAAATCAGTAAGAGACATCATAGATCGCACCATCTCTAACAAAGTACGATTACGACGTTCGGACACACCATTACGCTGTGGTGTTCCAGGCGGTGTTAACTGCGAAACAGTTCCACATTGTCTTAAGTGAGCACCAAACTCGAAACTCAGATATTCACCCCCACGATCAGACCGTAGGAACTTGATCTTCTTGTTACGATGATTTTCCACTTCACTCTGAAATTGCTTGAACTTTTCAAATGTTTCAGACTTGTGCTTCATCAAGTAGACATAACCATATCTACTTAAATCGTCAGTGAAGGTGAGAAAATAACGATATCCGCCGCGTGCCTCTACGCTCATTGGACCACACACATCGGTATGTATGATTTGCAACAAGTCACTTGCACGCTCCATTGTTCCGGAGAACGGAGTCTTAGTCATCTTGCCCATGAGGCATGGTTCGCACGTGTCAAGTGAATCAAAGTCAAGTGACTCCAAAAGTCCATCAGCATGGAGTTTCTTCATGCGCTTTACACCAATATGACCCAAGCGGCAGTGCCACAAAAATATGGCGCTATCATTGTTTACTCTAACTCTTTTGGTCTCAATGTTATGTATATGCGTATCGCTATCAAGATTCAATATGAACAATCCTCTCACATTCGGTGCATGACCATAAAAGATGTTACTCATAGAAATAGAACAACCATTATTCTCAGACTTAAAAGAGTAACCGTCTCGCAATAAACAAGATCCAGATATAATGTTCATGCTCAACGCAGGCACTAAATAACAATGATTTAAGTTCATCACTAATCCCGATGGTAGCTGAAGTGACACTGTGCCGACGGCGATTGCATCAACCTTGGAACCATTTCCCACGCGCATTGTCACTTCGTCTTTTGCCAGCCTTCGTCTATTCCGCAGTTCCTGCTTCGAGTTGCAAATGTGAGCAACAGAACCGGTATCGAATACCCAGGCACTACTACGAGAGCCGGTTAAGTACACATCAATAACATGTATATCAAATATACCTGGTTTTTCTTTGCCCGCCTTCTTATCTGCCAGATACTTGGGGCAATTGCGCTTCCAGTGACCCATACCCTTGCAATAGAAGCACTCTGTTTCAGGCTTAGGTCCAGCCTTGGGTTTCTTCGACGGATTGGCAACAGGCTTGCCGCTCTTCTTCGAATTGCCCTTCTTGGCTTTGCCGTTTCTCTTGAAACTAGTGGTCTTGCTCACCATCAACACTTGATGCTCTTTACGGAGTTCAGACTCTGCGACTTTCAGCATCGCAAACAACTCGCCGGGAGACTTGTTCATCCCTTGCATGTTGTAGTTCAACACAAAGCCTTTATAGCTTGGCGGCAGTGATTGAAGGATTCTGTCAGTGATAGCTTCTTGCAGGAGTTCAATCCCCAGTTCAGCTAGACGGTTTGAGTACCCAGACATTTTGAGCACATTTTCACTGACAAACGAGTTTTCCTCCATCTTGCAAGCATAGAATTTATCGGAGGTCTCATACCTCTCGATCCGGGCGTTCTTCTGAAAGATAAACTCCAACTCCTGGATTATCTCAAATGCTCCATGATGCTCAAAGCGACGTTGAAGTCCCGGTTCTAAGCCATACAAGACTGCACATTGAACTATTGAGTAGTCCTCCTTACGTGCTAACCAAGCGTTCTTAACATCCTGATCAGCCGTAGCGGGTGGTTCATCTCCTAGCGCAGCATTAAGGACATAATCCTTCTTCCCAGCTTGTAAGATTAGCTTAAGATTACGAGCCCAGTCTACAAAGTTGCTTCCATCATCTTTCAACTTAGCTTTCTCTAGGAACGTATTAAAATTCAGGATGACTGTCGCGTGAGCCATGATCTACAACACAAATATATTCAAAGTGGACTTAGACTAAGTTCAAGATAATTAGAGTTCAACTTAATCAAATTATATGCTAAACTCCCACTCAAAAAGTACATCTCTCTAGTCATTTGAGTGGTTCATGATCCACTTACACTATCCCAAGTCCGATCATCACGTGAGTTGGGTATAGTTTCAGTGGTAAGCATCCCTATGATAATCATATCAACTATATGATTCACGATCGACCATTCGGTCTCATGTGTTCCGAGGCCATGTCTGCACATGCTAGGCTCGTCAAGCTTAACCCGAGTGTTCCGCGTGCGCAACTGTTTTGCACCCGTTGTATGTGAACATTGAGTCTATCACACCCGATCATCATGTCGTGTCTCGAAACGACGAACTGTAGCAACGGTGCACAGTCGGGGAGAACACAATTTTGTCTTGAAATTTTAGTGAGAGATCACCTCATAATGCTACCGTCGTTCTAAGCAAAATAAGGAGCATAAAAGGATTAACATCACATGCAATTCATAAGTGACATGATATGGCCATCATCACGTGCTTCTTGATCTCCATCACCAAAGCACCGGCACGATCTTCTTGTCACCGGCGCCACACCATGATCATCCATCAACGTGTTGTCATCGGGGTTGTCGTGCTACTTATGCTATTACTACTAAAGCTACATCCTAGCAAAATAGTAAACGCATCTGCAAGCACAAACGTTAGTACAAAGACAACCCTATGGCTCCTGCCGGTTGCCGTACCATCGACATGCAAGTCGATATTTCTATTACAACATGATCATCTCATACATCCAATATATCACATCACATCGTTGGCCATATCACATCACAATCATACCCTACAAAAACAAGTTAGACGTCCTCTAATTTTGTTGTTGCATGTTTTACGTGGTGACCAAGGGTATCTAGTAGGATCGCATCTTACTTACGCAAACACCACAACGGAGATATATGAGTTGCTATTTAACCTCATCCAAGGACCTCCTCGGTCAAATCCGATTCAACTAAAGTTGGAGAAATCGTCACTTGCCAGTCATCTTTGAGCAAAGGGGGTTACTCGTAACGATGAAACCAGTCTCTCGTAAGCGTACGAGTAATGTCGGTCCAAGCCGCTTCAATCCAACAATACCGCGGAATCAAGAAAAGACTAAGGAGGGCAGAAAAGCGCACATCACCGCCCACAAAACCTTTTGTGTTCTACCCGAGAAGACATCTACGCATGAACCTAGCTCATGATGCCATTGTTGGGGAACGTCGCATGGGAAACAAAGATTTTCCTACGCGCACGAAGACCTATCATGGTGATGTCCATCTACGAGAGGGGATGAGTGATCTACGTACCCTTGTAGATCGTACAGCAGAAGCGTTAGAGAACGCGGTTGATGTAGTGGAACGTCCTCACGTCCCTCGATCCGCCCCGCGAACAATCCCGCGATCAGTCCCACGATCTAGTACCGAACGGACGGCACCTCCGCGTTCAGCACACGTACAGCTCGACGATGATCTCGGCCTTCTTGATCCAGCAAGAGAGACGGAGAGGTAGAAGAGTTCTCCGGCAGCGTGACGGCGCTCCGGAGGTTGTTCATGACCTTGTCTCAGCAGGGCTCCGCCCGAGCTCCGCAGAAACGCGATCTAGAGGAAAAACCGTGGAGGTATGTGGTCGGGCTGCCGTGGAAAAGTCGTCTCAAATCAGCCCTAAAACCTCCGTATATATAGGTGGGAGGGAGGGGGCCTTGCCTTTGGGGTCCAAGGACCCTCAAGGGGGTCGGCCGAGCCAAGGGGGAGGACTCTCCCCCCCCCAAACCGAGTTGGACTAGGTTTGGTGGGAGGGAGTCCCCCTCCCTTCCCACCTCCTCCTTTTTCTTTTTCTTTTTTCCTTTGATTTCTTATCCTTGGCGCATAGGGCCCTTTTGGGCTGTCCCACCAGCCCACTAAGGGCTGGTACGCCACCCTTATGGCCTATGGGCTTCCCCGGGGTGGGTTGCCCCCCCCCCCCCCCCGGTGAACTCCCGGAACCCATTCGTCATTCCCGGTACATTCCCGGTAACTTCGAAAACCTTCCGGTAATCAAATGAGGTCATCCTATATATCAATCTTCGTTTCCGGACCATTCCGGAAACCCTCGTGACGTCCGTGATCTCATCCGGGACTCCGAACAACATTCCGTAACCAACCATATAACTCAAATACGCATAAAACAACGTCGAACCTTAAGTGTGCAGACCCTGCGGGTTCGAGAACTATGTAGACATGACCCGAGAGACTCCTCGGTCAATATCCAATAGCGGGACCTGGATGCCCATATTGGATCCTACATATTCTACGAAGATCTTATCGTTTGAACCTCAGTGCCAAGGATTCGTATAATCCCGTATGTCATTCCCTTTGTCCTTCGGTATGTTACTTGCCCGAGATTCGATCGTCAGTATCCGCATACCTATTTCAACCTCGTTTACCGGCAAGTCTCTTTACTCGTTCCGTAATACAAGATCCCGCAACTTACACTAAGTTACATTGCTTGCAAGGCTTGTGTGTGATGTTGTATTACCGAGTGGGCCCCGAGATACCTCTCCGTCATACGGAGTGACAAATCCCAGTCTTGATCCATACTAACTCAACTAACACCTTCGGAGATACTTGTAGAGCATCTTTATAGTCACCCAGTTACGTTGCGACGTTTGATACACACAAAGCATTCCTCCGGTGTCAGTGAGTTATATGATCTCATGGTCATAGGAATAAATACTTGACACGCAGAAAACAGTAGCAACAAAATGACACGATCAACATGCTACGTCTATTAGTTTGGGTCTAGTCCATCACGTGATTCTCCCAATGACGTGATCCAGTTATCAAGCAACAACACCTTGTTCATAATCAGAAGACACTGACTATCATCGATCAACTGGCTAGCCAACTAGAGGCATGCTAGGGACGGTGTTTTGTCTATGTATCCACACATGTAAATGAGTCTTCATTCAATACAATTATAGCATGGATAATAAACTATTATCTTGATACAGGAATTATAATAATAACTATATATTTATTATTACCTCTAGGGCATAATTCCAACAGAGAGATGCCGAACATGCGCTATATATGATGCATGCTATCGGGTTTGAGATATGTGAGGAAACTGAAAGGAGCGAGCACAAACTCCGGCAGCACCGAGGTCACCGGCAGCCTCCTGACGGTGACGAACAGCAGCAGCTCGCGGAGGCATCCCGTGTGCTCCGCGTAGTGGCGCACGATGGGCGGGATGCCGTTCATCAAGTCGGTGAAGAAGAAGCAGACTCCCGGCACGCGCGCCGACCTGGCCACGATCGTGGCGAGCTCGTTGCCGGAGATCATGTGGCCCGCCTCGTACTCGCCCTTCTTCTTCCGGCCGTAGGTCCAGGACACCGTGATCACCATGAAGAAGGCGGTGATGGCGAACGGGACCCACCCGCCCTGCGCCATCTTGTTCATCAGCGAGCTCATGTACAGGCCCTCCACGGCCACGTAGACGGCGAAGAAGGTGGCGGCGATCGTCGGGTGCACGTCCCAAATCACCACCATCACAACCGTCATGAGCGCCGTGGTGCAGACTCTTATACTGCAACAAGAAAAGGCTGAAAATAACCAATTAATAGATATATGGTCGATACACACATTGATGATATGGTCTCATGCCATGAGGAAATAATTCAAATGATGAAGCCCTTCATGTGGTGCTTGCAAAAATGAACCGGAGCTAGCTACTAGTATGGCCTAATTCAATCACCTTAATCTCTCTATTTTTATAGTGTCAATCTAATTTTAATCTTAATTATAATTTATTCCAACCTACGTTGTCTTGTCATGTTCTAACTTTTTTTAGCAAAAGTCATGTTCTAACTTGAGACTGAAAAACGTCGGAATTGAAGAACCCGGTTGGCTTTCAGTGATAAGTGTTGCTACTAACCACATGTCGTGCCCTAATTAAAGTCTGTTTGTAGTAACCGATCACATAAAAGTTTCTTTTTAGTAGTGGGGACTAATCCAGAGCAATAGATCCATGAGTTGATTTGTTGCCATTTTGTCGACTAGTAGCCACAAAGGTCCGGCCAACGAATGACTCAACACCCTGTTGAGCTTCATTCGTGAGTACATAAAAAGCAATAATTAACTAGTGTTTCATAGGTTTATTTTATTAGTTTGATGTATCTTTTACATAAGGCTATCATCGAATAACCAATAAAAACTCGCGGCGCAAATGTCATGACGAATTACACAACTAAACTCATGACCCGTCGCAACTCACAATCCCATTTTCATTGCGCTACACAAGTGTGTAGTGACCAACTAACTTCGGTACATTTATCATGAGCCCCTGTTACATATACTTATATATATATATGAAAGGCAGCCCCGAATAGGATTGCAGAAAAAGTCGGCAATCTGGTTATAAATGGGAACTGTGAATAGGACGCATAGGAATGCAGCGAGATTAGTCGAGGTGTGTGTGACAGAGTTTTTGATACCGAGTGAAAATATTAAATATCTTACTACCTTAGTGCACCCGGATCGATGTGAAAACTACAGTATATATCATGCATGCTATTTGTGATATGAGAGGAAACTGAAAAGGAGTGAGCACAAATTGGAAAGATAGGGCTGACAACTTAGCTACGAGCAGCAAGTAATCCTATAGTTCATTCCCACCTGCACCGTCTTGTCGTGATCTAGGTTGGAAACGTGGAGTTGAAGTTCTTCTGCAGGAACCTGTACATGTGATTGATGACGAATCGCCTGAACCAGCCCTCACGTGCTTCCCGCCGCTCGCCGTCAGGATCGCCCTCCCGACCAGGAAGTATCGTAATTAGTCAGGAAACTAGAAATTGTTCTATCTTGTCTTATACTTCAAATTGATCATGTATTCTTACATATATGATTATGGGGCTTAAGCAATACAACAATTATTTCATCAATCTCTGTTTCCCCTTTAACATGGTATATGCCTCAAGTTCTTAAACCTAGCCGCCGCCCGTCGCTTTCGCCCGCGCACAGCCCTTGGGGCGGTTGGTCTCCATGACCGCTGTCGAGGACCGTGCCGCCCGTACCTAGGGTTCGTCCGCCGGTCGTGTTGGCCGGCTGCCCTAGAGAGTCATTTTCCCGGTCTCTTGATTCGGGTTTTCTCTTTTTCGCCGGTCACTTTGATCGGCATTTTCTTCTGGTTTTTCGATAAAAGATCGGTTTGCGTCGCCCGCCGCCGCCGTTGACTATCGCGCCTCTACTCCGATATTGGCGTGGTCCGGCTTCTTCACCGGCCCAACGGCCTCCCGCGATGCGGCGGCCCGGCCCACACCGTCATCGACCGCGCGTCAACGCTCCCATTGCCCTGCACCGGCCCTAGTCGTCCTTCTTCAACCGGAACTGCTTCATCATCACCCGCCTCCACTATCAACTCATACGGCCGTGCACCGACTGCCTCAGCCCGGCTCCAGGCTCCGACCGCGTCGGGTGCCTTGGGCTGGCTGCCGTCTCCAGCCGCGTTGGCCTCGCTGCCTGCCACGGGCCGGCTGCTGGCTGCTGGTTGTGTTGGCCTTGCGGGCTGCCTCGTGTCGGCTGCATCATCGGCCGCGTCAGGCCGGCTGCCGGCTCTGGATGCGACCTTCATCGGCCGCGTTAGGCTGGCTGCGGTCGGCCGCGTCTGTCCGGATGTCGGCTCCGGTTGCGACTGTTGTCACCGGTTTCATCCCAGACGTCGCGACCCCGCCTTGACCGAGCAATGTCCCCGACCTCGTGCACGATCGGATTGGTCACCTTACCGTGTGCGATCCATGTCATATACGTCATGTGATCGATCTGGCCCGTGTGTTGCGTGCGCCTCCGCAGGTCCCGTGAAGATTGTCCCTAGGTTAAGCGCGCCCCTTCACTGATCAAGCAACGGGCTGCCACTGCATCGCCCCGTGGGGTGCAGTGCCGCCGGCTCGTGGTTCTCTCCGCGGTTGCCCCGACCCGCAAGCCGCCGCTACACCGTCCCTTCAGGTTGTAGCGCGGCGGCACGCGGTCCCCGCCACCGCCCGAGGCCGTCCCCGTTGCAGCACCGACTCGCGCACCACCGTTGCGTCGCCCCTTTGGGCCGTAGCCTCACGGCTCGCGGTCCACGCCGCCATCTCTGCGTGTTGCCTCTACGTGGTACGCGCCGCTCTGCCTCCCTTGGCGCGGGAACGGCACCGTTCGCGCCGGTCTTCGTCATGTTGTCTGATTCTTCCTTGCCTACTTCGAGCATCGCCGCGGCACTCCTAACCAGCCGCCACGGCCGTCGCTCCTCTTCGGTGACACTGCGGCTCACCCACCCAAGCCACACCACACCCTTTCTTCGGTGCCGTCGTAGGTCGCCCACCCGAGCCGCGGCACCCGTCCACCCCCTTCGCCATCCGTCCAACACTAGCTCATCGCCAGCGTCGCCTCGTCGTCGTCCAATCATATTGGACTTTGCCAAGGGCATGCGTGATATTCATGAAGAGCGTAGGTTAAAAAGTTCTCATCCCCTAAACCACACAAATATTGACAACTCCATTGGTAAAGTGGATGGTTTTGGACCGTGCAACAATGAATATGGATCAAATCAAGGTTTTGATTGTGATGAGAGGTACACCCACATATCTAGCACGTGAATGGTTGTGTTTCAGATAATTGAAAAAGGTGGATGTCTACAACTTTGGAGTTTGCCATGGAAAAAGTTGGTGGAAGAAAAATGTTGAAAACTCCTAGCCGAGGAGGGTGTTTGGCTCATAAATCTATAAAAAGTGTTGCCAAGGACGCCCAAATAGTATATTCGGAGGCACCGTAGGGGCGGAGGGTTGGTCGATTTGGGGATACCTTGTGGAGAGTTGATGCAATCCTTTCTTCAATAGCTTGTAGCATCACTTCATCATCTATGTGGTTGTCCTGGGGTGGTTAGTTTCTTACGGGCAACACTAGCAGGTAGCAACCTTCTGAGGAGCAACACCAGCGAGTAACTACTTAACGAGGGCAATTCTAGTTGACATCCGATTTTCGGGAGATATTCCGTAAGCTCTTGGAAGGGAGAATCATGCCTTTCTCCATATAGGGTGCCTTTGCTCTGAGACTGGATGAGGCCACACTGTGTTTCTCAACAGGTCATGCTGCTCCTTCCCGTGTCGCTGCACGTCATGTTGTGCATGTCACATGGGGTCATGTCGCGTGTTCCGACATCACATCATACCTACAAGTGTTGGACGGGCATGTCGAGCCCTACTCCTCTAGGTTGTGTCCTCCTCCTGACTCTCCTTCACTTCTCCTAAGTGATCGAGTGAGAGCTCAAGCCTTTGCCCCTCCCTTTGAAGTGAGTGGAGGCCTTCTATTGGTGCGTCAAAGGTGGAAGGTAGAGGAAATTACACGACATGCCAGCATGTATTTTACAAGTGTACCCTTGCTTTTTTTCTCTAACTCTAAGGGTGTGATGGTAATTTAGAAGGGAATATTCCTATGGTCTTTAGCATATTCCTTAAGGTTTTTGCTGCTCTTGCTAACTATCTACACTAGTAAGTAGCAAATGCTTTGCATGTTTAGAATCAGTCTCATCTCAAATTTAAATTCCCAAACTTTAGTGTTGATTATCACAATGTTGTAAAATTATAGAATTTTTAGTAGGGAAGCAATAAAGCAATCCAATAAGTCGGCCATTTACACTGACTTAATTATACAGGTTGTTTGTAGAAACACCATAAAAGTTGGTTGGTCTAATATCCTTGGCTTACTATGTATGGTGTAAGAAGAATTATTCTCAGACTATAAATATATTTTAAAACATCAAATTTAAACTAAAAGAATGATTCATAAACGGGTTTTCATAAACTGAATCTCATCATATCAATTCATAAACGGGTTTACAGAACAATCTAGCTAAGTACTACGTATATGAATTGGGATAATATAAGAAAATATAGATTACAACCCGAATCGATTTACTATAAAAAAAGAGTATGTCTCCGTGTGTTCTATGGTTGAGACTTGAGACCCCCTCGCTTCCATTTATCCATCCAAAGCTCCCTTTAATCATGCAATGAATTTTTCAAACCACCATTGACTACTTCTCACGTCAATCTATGGATCCTTATCTTGCACTACAGCTCGCTTCCATTTCTGCATTAAGAACCATCTCAAAACATAACCTTCCCATCAACGCGCCGCTGGCCCTCACAGACTCTGATGCGTATGCCATGGGAGGTAAGGTTGCCCTGAAAGCTACACACACAGACACTGTGGGCAACAACAGTAAGCAGCTGAACTTTTTCTGCATTGGTAAACTGTCGATAGTTCTGGAAGGCAGCAGTATTGTTGCTGCTACAGTAGCGTGTACTGTTGATGCGAATCCCAATATTTTCAACCATTGGATGGACTATCTCAACGGCTCGGGTTGATTCTTGGTCTTGAAATTTAAAAGTTTC
The DNA here is from genome assembly GCF_904849725.1 of Hordeum vulgare subsp. vulgare. Classification (NCBI taxonomy): domain Eukaryota; kingdom Viridiplantae; phylum Streptophyta; class Magnoliopsida; order Poales; family Poaceae; genus Hordeum; species Hordeum vulgare. The sequence goes on along the minus strand of NC_058520.1, from coordinate 582,593,277 downwards.
AAACTGGTACACTATATAATAGTATGGAAATACTGCCTTTGCCTCCTCCTGCACGAGATTTGAAGAATGGACTCCAAGGATTATATCTTTTCGCGGGGATTTAGGGGTCTTGTGCTATTCATCCCCGAATTCCGAGAATATCCCATCGCTAAGGATCCTTGACTTCTGGTTAACTCTTGGAGCTTTCGATCCTTAGAATCATATTCTGTGAGCTTCATGCGTCATTCTTGGTATTTAGGACAATTTCCATGCCCTTTTCTATGAGACCCACTAGGCCGTCGTTGAGCCGGGGTTGCTATGGCCGGCATGCCAAATTCTCCATCTTTCGTGGATGGATATTGCCTGTCAAATGGTTAAGCCACGTTTGAGTTTCTAGAAACATCTAGAAGGTTCTTCAAATGGGATTGGCATGCATGTACTGGGGTAGGGGGGTAGCGTGCAGACCCTTATATTGCAACAAGAAAAGGCTGAAAATAACCAATGGATAGATATATGGTCGATACACACATTGATGATATGGTCTCATGCCATCAGGAAATAATTCAAATGATGAAGCCCTTCATGTGGTGCTTGCAAAAATGAACCGGAGCTAGCTACTAGTATGGCCTAATTCAATCACCTTAATCTCTCTATTTTTATAGCATCAATCTAATTTTAATCTTAATGATAATTTATTCCAACCTACGTTGTCTTGTCATGTTCTAACTTTTTTTAGCAAAAGTCATGTTCTAACTTGAGACTGAAAAACGTCGGAATTGAAGAACCCGGTTGGCTTTCAGTGATAAGTATTGCTACTAACCACATGTCGTGCCCTAATTAAAGTCTGTTTGTAGTAACCGATCACATATAAGGTTCTTTTTGGTAGTGAGGACTAATCCAGAGCAATAGATCCATGAGTTGATTTGTTGCCATTTTGTCGACTAGTATCCACAAAGGTCCGGCCAACGAATGACTCAACACCCAGTTGAGCTTCATTCGTGAGTACATAAAAAGCAATAATTAACTAGTGTTTCATAGGTTTATTTTATTAGTTTGATGTATCTTTTACATAAGGCTATCATCGAATAACCAATAAAAACTCGTGGCGCAAATGTCATGACGAATTACACAACTAAACTCATGACCCGTCGCAACTCACAACCCCATTTCCATTTCGCTACACAAGTGTGTAGTGACCAACCAACTTCGGTACATTTATCATGAGCCCCTGTTACATATACTTATATATATATATATGAAAGGCAGCCCCGAATAGGATTGCAGAAAAAGTCGGCAATCTGGTTATAAATGGGAACTCTGAATAGGACGCATAGGAATGCAGCGAGATTAGTTGAGGTGTGTGTGACAGAGTTTTTGATACCGAGTGAAAATATTAAATATCTTACTACCTTAGTGCACCCGGATCGATGTGAAAACTACAGTATATATCATGCATGCTATTTGTGATATGAGAGGAAACTGAAAAGGAGTGAGCACAAATTGGAAAGATTGGGCTGAGAACTTAGCTACAAGCAGCAAGTAATCCTATAGTTCATTCTGACCTGCACCGTCTTGTCGTGATCTAACTTGCGGTTGGAAACGTGGAGTTGAAGTTCTTCTGCAGGAACCTGTACACGTGATTGATGACGAATCGCCTCAACCAGCCCTCACGTGCTTCCCGCCGCTCGCCGTCAGGATCGCCCTCCCGACCAGGAAGTATCGTAGTTAGTCAGGAAACTAGAAATTGTTCTATCTTGTCTTATACTTTAAATTGATCATGTATTCTTGCATATATGATTACGGGGCTTAAGCAATACAACAATTATTTCATCAATCTCTGTTTCCCCTTTAACATGGTATATGCCGCAAGTTCTTAAACCTAGCCACCGCCTGTCGCTTTCGCCCGCGCACAGCCCTTGGGGCGGTGGTCTCCATGACCGCTGTCGGGGGCCCTGCCGCCCGTACCTAGGGTTTGTCCGCCGGTCGTGTTGGCCGGCTGCCCTAGAGAGTCATTTTCCCGGTCTCTTGATCCGGGTTTTCTCTTTTTCGCCGGCCACTTTGATCGGCATTTTCTTCTGGTTTTTCGATAAAAGATCGGTTTGCGTCGCCCGCCGCCGCCGTCGACTATCGCGCCTCTACTCCGATATTGGCGTGGTCCGGCTTCTTCACCGGCCCGACGGCCTCCCGCGATGCGGCGGCCCGGCCCACACCGTCGTCGACCGCGCGTCAACGCTCCCGTTGCCCTGCACCGGCCATAGTCGTCCTTCTTCAACCGGAACTGCTTCATCATCACCCGCCTCCACTATCAACTCATACGGCCGCGCACCGACTGCCTCAGCCCGGCTCCAGGCTTCGACCGCGTCGGGTGCCTTGGGCTGGCTGCCGTCTCCAGCCGCGTTGGCCTCGCCGCCTGCCACGGGCCGGCTGCTGGCTGCTGGTTGTGTTGGCCTTGCGGGCTGCCTCGTGTCGGCTGCATCATCGGCCGCGTCAGGCCGGCTGCCGGCTCTGGATGCGACCTTAATCGGCCGCGTTAGGCTGGCTGCGGTCGGCTGCGTCGTCGGGTCGGGTGCCTCGCCGACCGCGTCTGTCCGGATGTCGGCTCCGGTTGCGACTGTTGTCACCGGTTTCATCTCAAACGTCGCGAGCCCACCTTCACCGAGCAATGTCCCCGACCTCGTGCACGATCGGATTGGTCACCCGACCGTGTGCGATCCATGTCATATACGTCATGTGATCGATCTGGCCCGTGTGTTGCGTGCGCCTCCGCAGGTCCCGTGAAGATTGTTCCTAGGTTAAGCACGCCCCTTCACTGATCAAGCAACGGGCTGCCACTACATCACCCCGTGGGGTGCAGTGCCGCCGCCTCATGGTTCTCTCCGCGGTTGCCCCGACCCGCGAGCCGCCGCTACACCGTCTCTTCAGGTTGTAGCGCGGCGGCACGCGGTCCCCGCCACCGCCCGAGGCCGTCCCCGTGGCAGCACCGACTCGCGCACCACCGTTGTGTCGCCCCTTTGGGCCGTAGCCTCGCGGCTCGCGGTCCACGCCGCCATCTCTGCGTGTTGCCTCTATGTGGTACGCGTCGCTCTGCCTCCCTTGGCACGGGAACGGCACCGTTCGTGCCGGTCTTCGTCATGTTGTCTGATTCTTCCTCGCCTACTTCGGGCATCGCCGCGGCACTCCTAACCAGCCGCCACGGCCGTCGCTCCTCTTCGGTGACACTGCGGCTCACCCACCCAAGCCACACCACACCCTTTCTTCGGTGCCGTCGTAGCTCGCCCACCCGAGCCGCGGCACCCGTCCACCCCCTTCGCCATCCGTCCAACACTAGCTCATCGGCAGCGTCGCCTCGTCGTTGTCCAATCATATTGGACATTGCTAAGGGCATGCGTGATATTCATGAAGAGCGTAGGTTAAAAAGTTCTCATCCCCTAAACCACACAAATATTGACAACTCAAATGTGGATGGTTTTGGACCGTGCAACAATGAATATGGATCAAATCAAGGTTTTGATTGTGATGAGAGGTACATCCACATTTCTAGCACGTGAATGGTTGTGTTTCTGATAATTGAAAAAGGTGGATGTCTACAACTTTGGAGTTTGCCATGGAAAAAGTTGGTGGAAGAAAAATATTGAAAACTCCTAGCCGAGGAGGGTGTTTGGCTCATAAATCTATAAAAAGTGTTGCCAAGGACGCCCAAATAGTATATTCGGAGGCACCGTAGGGGCGGAGGGTTGGTCGATTTGGGGATACCTTGTTGAGAGTTGATGCAATCCTTTCTTCAATAGCTTGTGGCATCACTTCATCATTTATGTGGTTGTCCTGGGGTGGTTAGTTTCTTACGGGCAACACTAGCTGGTAGCAACCTTCTGAGAAGCAACACCAGCGAGTAACTACTTAACGAGGGCAATTCTAGTCGACAGCCGATTTTCGGGAGATATTCCGTAAGCTCTTGGAAGGGAGAACGATGCCTTTCTCCATATAGGGTGCCTTTCCTCCGAGACTGGATGAGGCCACACTGTGTTTCTCAACAGGTCATGCTGCTCCTTCCCGTGTCGCTCCACGTCATGTTGTGCATGTCACATGGGGTCGTGTCGCGCGTTCCGACATCACATCATACCTACAAGTGTTGGACGGGCATGTCGTGCCCTACTCCTCCAGGTTGTGTCCTCCTCCCAACTCTCCTTCACTTCTCCTAAGTGATCGAGTGAGAGCTCAAGCCTTTGCCCCTCCCTTTGAAGTGAGTGGAGGCCTTCTATTGGTGCGTCAAAGGTGGAAGGTTGAGGAAATTACACGACATGCCAGCATGTATTTTACAAGTGCACCCTTGCTTTTTTTCTCTAACTCTAAGGGTGTGATGGTAATTTAGAAGGGAATATTCTTATGGTCTTTAGCATATTCCTTGAGGTTTTTTCTGGTCTTTCTAACTATCTACAAATACTACCTTCGCCTCCTCCTACACTCCTCCTGCACGAGATTTGAAGAATGGACTCCAAAGATTCTATCCTTTCTCGGGGATTTAGGGGTCTTGTGCTATTCATCCCCGAATTCCGAGAATATCTCATCGCAAAGGATCCTGGACTTTTGGTTAACTCTCGGAGCTTTCGATCCTTAGAATCATATTCTGTATGCTTCATGCGCCATTCTTGGTATTTAGGACAATTTCCATGCCCTTTTCTATGGGACTCACTAGGCCGTCGTTGAACCAGGGGTGCTATGGCCGGCATGCCAAATTCTCCATCTTTCGTGGATGGATATTGCATGTCAAATGGTTAAGCCAGGTGTGAGTGTCTAGAAACATCTAGAAGGTTCTTCAAATGGGATTTGCATATGTACTGGGGTAGGGTGCAGACCCTTATACTGCAACAAGAAAAGGCAGAAAATAACCAATTTAGAATGGGAAGAAAGAAATGTGTGGGTTATTACATGTTCTAAAATGTAGAAACAAATTCAATCTAGCTTAATCCTATAGTTCATTCCGACCTGCACCGTCTTGTTATGATCTAACTTGCGGTTGGAAACGCGGAGTTGAAGTTCTTCTGCACACGAACTTGTACATGTGATTGACGACGAATCGCGTGAACCAGCCCTTGCGCGCTTCCCGCCGCTCGCCGTCAGGATCGCCCTCCCAATCAGGAAGTATCGTGATTAGTAATGAAACTAGAAATTATTCTATCTTATACTTTAAATTGATCATGTATTCTTACATATATGATCATGGGACTCAAGCAATACAACAGTTATTTCATCAATCTCTCTTTCCTCTTTAACATGGTATGTGCCGCAAGTTCTTAAACCTAGCCGCCGCCCGTCGCTTTCGCCCGAGCTCAGCCCTAGGGAAGTCGGGCTCCATGACCGCTGTCGAGGGCCGCGTCGCCCATACCTAGGGTTCGTCCACCTGTCGTATTGGTCGGCTGCCCTAGCGAGTCCTTTTCCCGATCTCTTCATCCAGGTTTTTTCTTTTTCGCCGGTCACTTTGATCGGCGTTTTCTTTTGGTTTTCCGATATAAGATCCCGCCGCCGCAGTCGACTATCGCGCCTCTACTCCGATATCGGCGCGGTCCGGCTTCTTCACCGGCCCGACGGCCTCCCGCGATGTGGCGGCCCGGCCCACACGACCGTCGACCGCGTGTCAACACTCCCATTGCCCTGCACCGGCCCTAGCCATATTTCTTCAACCGGAACTGCTTCATCATCACCCGCCTCCACTATCGCCTCATACGGTCGCGCACTAGCAGCCTCAGCCCGGCTGCGTCGGGCCGGCTCCAGGCTCCGGCCGCGTCGACTGTTGGAATTATGCCCTAGAGGCAATAATAAATGTATAGTTATTATTATAATTCCTGTATCAAGATAATAGTTTATTATCCATGCTATAATTGTATTGAATGAAGACTCATTTACATGTGTGGATACATAGACAAAACACCGTCCCTAGCATGCCTCTAGTTGGCTAGCCAGTTGATCGATGATAGTCAGTGTCTTCTGATTATGAACAAGGTGTTGTTGCTTGATAACTGGATCACGTCATTAGGAGAATCACGTGATGGACTAGACCCAAACTAATAGACGTAGCATGTTGATCGTGTCATTTTGTTGCTACTGTTTTCTGCGTGTCAAGTATTTATTCCTATGACCATGAGATCATATAACTCACTGACACCGGAGGAATGCTTTGTGTGTATCAAACGTCGCAATGTAACTGGGTGACTATAAAGATGCTCTACAGGTATCTCCGAAGGTGTTGGTTGAGTTAGTATGGATCAAGACTGGGATTTGTCACTCCGAGTGAACGGAGAGGTATCTCGGGGCCCACTCGGTAATACAACATCACACACAAGCCTTGCAAGCAATGTAACTTAGTGTAAGTTGCGGGATCTTGTATTACGGAACGAGTAAAGAGACTTGCCGGTAAACGAGATTGAAATAGGTATGCGGATACCGACGATCGAATCTCGGGCAAGTAACATACCGAAGGACAAAGGGAATGACATACGGGATTATACGAATCCTTGGCACTGAGGTTCAAAAGATAAGATCTTCGTAGAATATGTAGGATCCAATATGGGCATCCAGGTCCCGCTATTGGATATTGACCGAGGAGTCTCTCGGGTCATGTCTACATAGTTCTCGAACCCGCAGGGTCTGCACACTTAAGGTTCGACGTTGTTTTATGCGTATTTGAGTTATATGGTTGGTTACCGAATGTTGTTCGGAGTCCCGGATGAGATCACGGACGTCACGAGGGTTTCCGGAATGGTCCGGAAACGAAGATTGATATATAGGATGACCTCATTTGATTACCGGAAGGTTTTCGGAGTTACCGGGAATGTACCGGGAATGACGAATGGGTTCCGGGAGTTCACCGGGGGGGCAACCCACCCCGGGGAAGCCCATAGGCTTTGGGGAGACACACCAGCCCTTAGTGGGCTGGTGGGACAGCCCCAAGGAGGCCTATGCGCCAAGAAAAGAAAATCAAAGGAAAAGAAAAAAAAGGAGGGAAGAAGTGGGAAGGGAGGGGGACTCCTCCCACCAAACCAAGTCCAACTCGGTTTGGGGGGGGAGTCCTCCCCCCCCCCCCTTGGCTCGGCCGACCCCTTGGGAGTCCCTTGGACCCCAAGGCAAGGTCCCCCTCCCTCCTCCTATATATATGGGGCTTTTAGGGCAGATTTGAGACGACTTTCTCACGGCTGCCCGACCACATACCTCCATAGTTTTTCCTCTAGATCGCGTTTCTGCGGAGCTCGGGCGGAGCCCTACTGAGACAAGATCATCACCAACCTCAGGAGCGCCGTCACACTGCCGGAGAACTCTTCTACCTCTCCGTCTCTCTTGCTGGATCAAGAAGGCCGAGATCATCGTCGAGCTGTACGTGTGCTGAACGCGGAGGTGCCGTCCGTTCGGTACTAGATCGTGGGACTGATCGCGGGATTGTTCGCGGGGCGGATCGAGGGACGTGAGGACGTTCCACTACATCAACCGCGTTCTCTAACGCTTCTGCTGTACGATCTACAAGGGTACGTAGATCACTCATCCCCTCTCGTAGATGGACATCACCATGATAGGTCTTCGTGCGCGTAGGAAATTTTTTGTTTCCCATGCGACGTTCCCCAACAGTGGTATCAGAGCTAGGTTCATGCGTAGATGTCTTCTCGAGTAGAACATAAAAGGTTTTGTGGGCGGTGATGTGCGTTTTGCTGCCCTCCTTAGTCTTTTCTTGATTCCGCGGTATTGTTGGATTGAAGCGGCTTGGACCGACATTACTCGTACGCTTACGAGAGACTGGTTTCATCGTTACGAGTAACCCCCTTTGCTCAAAGATGACTGGCAAGTGTCGGTTTCTCCAACTTTAGTTGAATCGGATTTGACCGAGGAGGTCCTTGGATGAGGTTAAATAGCAACTCATATATCTCCGTTGTGGTGTTTGCGTAAGTAAGATGCGATCCTACTAGATACCCTTGGTCACCACGTAAAACATGCAACAACAAAATTAGAGGACGTCTAACTTGTTTTTGCAGGGTATGATTGTGATGTGATATGGCCAACGATGTGATGTGATATATTGGATGTATGAGATGATCATGTTGTAATAGAAATATCGACTTGCACGTCGATGGTACGGCAACCGGTAGGAGCCATAGGGTTGTCTTTATACTAACATATGTGCTTGCAGATGCGTTTACTATTTTGCTAGGATGTAGCTTTAGTAGTAATAGCATAAGTAGCACGACAACCACGATGGCAACACGTTGATGGATGATCATGGTGTGGCGCCGGTGACAAGAAGATCGTGCCGGTGTTTTGGTGATGGAGATCAAGAAGCACGTGATGATGGCCATATCATGTCACTTATGAATTGCATGTGATGTTAATCCTTTTATGCACCTTATTTTGCTTAGAACGACGGTAGCATTATGAGGTGAACTCTCACGAAAATTTCAAGACGAAATTGTGTTCTCCCCGACTGTGCACCGTTGCTACAGTTCGTCGTTTCGAGACACCACGTGATGATCGGATGTGATAGACTCAACGTTCACATACAACGGGTGCAAAACAGTTGCGCACGCGGAACACTCGGGTTAAGCTTGACGAGCCTAGCATGTGCAGACATGGCCTCGGAACACATGAGACCGAAAGGTCGATCATGAATCATATAGTTGATATGATTAGCATAGGGATGCTTACCACTGAAACTATACTCAACTCACGTGATGATCGGACTTGGGATAGTGTAAGTGGATCATGAACCACTCAAATGACTAGAGAGATGTACTTTTTGAGTGGGAGTTTAGCATATAATTTGATTAAGTTGAACTCTAATTATCTTGAACATAGTCTAAGGCCACTTTGAATATATTTGTGTTGTAGATCATGGCTCACGCAAGTGTCATCCTGAATTTTAATACGTTCCTAGAGAAAGCTAAGTTGAAAGATGATGGAAGCAACTTTGTAGACTGGGCTCGTAATCTTAAGCTAATCTTACAAGCTGGAAAGAAGGATTATGTCCTTAATGATGCGCTAGGAGATGAACCACCCTCTACGGCTGATCAGGATGTTAAGAACGCTTGGTTAGCACGTAAGGAGGACTACTCAATAGTTCAATGTGCAGTCTTGTATGGCTTAGAACCGGGACTTCAACGTCGCTTTGAGCGTCATGGAGCATTTGAGATGTTCCAGGAGTTGAAGTTTATCTTTCAGAAGAACGCCCGGATCGAGAGGTATGAGACCTCCGATAAATTCTATGCTTGCAAGATGGAGGAAAACTCGTCTGTCAGTGAACATCTGCTCAAAATGTCTGGGTACTCAAACCGTGTAGCTGAACTGGGGATTGAACTCCCGCAAGAAGCTATCACTGACAGAATCCTTCAATCACTGCCGCCAAGCTATAAAGGCTTTGTGTTGAACTACAACATGCAAGGGATGAACAAGTCTCCCGGCGAGTTGTTTGCGATGCTGAAAGTCGCAGAGTCTGAACTCCGTAAAGAGCATCAAGTGTTGATGGTGAGCAAGACCACTAGTTTCAAGAGAAACGGCAAAGGCAAGAAGGGCAATTCGAAGAAGAGCGGCAAGCCTATTGCCAATCCGCCGAAGAAACCCAAGGCTGGACCTAAGCCTGAAACAGAGTGCTTCTATTGCAAGGGTATGTGTCACTGGAAGCGCAATTGCCCCAAGTATCTGGCAGATAAGAAGGCGGGCAAAGAAAAATCAGGTATATTTGATATACATGTTATTGATGTGTACTTAACCGGCTCTCGTAGTAGTGCCTGGGTATTCGATACCGGTTCTGTTGCTCACATTTGCAACTCGAAGCAGGAACTGCGGAATAGACGAAGGCTGGCGAAAGACGAAGTGACGATGCGCATAGGAAACGGTTCCAAGGTTGATGCAATCGCCGTCGGCACAGTGTCACTTCAACTACCATCGGGATTAGTGATGAACTTAAATCATTGTTGTTTAGTGCCTGCGTTGAGCATGAACATTATATCTGGATCTTGTTTATTGCGAGACGGTTACTCTTTTAAGTCTGAGAATAATGGTTGTTCTATTTCTATGAGTAACATCTTTTATGGTCATGCACCGAATGTGAGAGGATTGTTCATATTGAATCTTGATAGCGATACGCATATACATAACATTGAGACCAAAAGAGTTAGAGTAAACAATGATAGCGCCATATTTTTGTGGCACTGCCGCTTGGGTCATATTGGTGTAAAGCGCATGAAGAAACTCCATGCTGATGGACTTTTGGAGTCACTTGACTTTGATTCACTTGACACGTGCGAACCATGCCTCATGGGCAAGATGACTAAGACTCCGTTCTCCGGAACAATGGAGCGTGCAAGTGACTTGTTGAAAATCATACATACCGATGTGTGTGGTCCAATGAGCGTGGAGGCACGCGGCGGATATCATTATTTTCTGACCTTCACTGACGATTTAAGTAGATATGGTTATGTCTACTTGATGAAGCACAAGTCTGAAACATTTGAAAAGTTCAAGCAATTTCAGAGTGAAGTGGAAAATCATCGTAACAAGAAGATCAAGTTCCTACGGTCTGATCGTGGGGGTGAGTATCTGAGTTTCGAGTTTGGTACTCACTTAAGACAATGTGGAATTGTTTCGCAGTTAACACCGCCTGGAACACCACAGCGTAATGGTGTGTCCGAACGTCGTAATCGTACTTTGTTAGAGATGGTGCGATCTATGATGTCTCTTACTGATTTGCCGTTATCATTTTGGGGTTATGCATTGGAAACAACTGCATTCACTTTAAATAGGGCACCATTGAAATCCGTTGAGACGACACCATACGAACTGTGGTATGGCAAAAGGCCAAAGTTGTCGTTTCTTAAAGTTTGGGGATGTGATGCTTATGTCAAAAAGCTTCAGCCTGAAAAGCTGGAACCCAAAGCGGAAAAATGCGTCTTCATAGGTTACCCAAAAGAGACAGTTGGGTACACCTTCTATCTCAAATCCGAGGGCAAGGTGTTTGTTGCTAAGAACGGAACTTTTCTCGAGAAGGAGTTTCTCTCGAGAGAATTGAGTGGGAGGAAGATAGAACTTGACGAGGTTGTCGAACCTCTCATCCCTCTAGATGGTGGCGCAGGGCAGGGGGAAACCTCTGTCATTGCGACGCCGGGTGAGGAGGAAGTTAATGATGATGATCATGAAACTCCAGTTCAAGTTTCTGTTGAACCACGCAGGTCGACGAGATCACGCGCTGCTCCAGAGTGGTACGGTAATCCCGTCTTATCAATCATGTTGTTAGACAACAATGAACCTGCAAATTATGAAGAAGCAATGGTGGGCCCAGATTCCAACAAATGGCTAGAAGCCATGAAATCCGAGATAGGATCCATGTATGAGAACAAAGTGTGGACTTTGGAGATACTACCTGAGGGCCGCAAGGCTATTCAGAACAAATGGATCTTTAAGAAGAAGACGGACGCTGACGGTAATGTGACCGTTTATAAAGCTCGACTTGTGGCAAAGGGTTTTTCACAAGTTCCAGGAGTTGACTACGATGAGACCTTCTCACCCGTAGCGATGCTTAAGTCCGTCAGAATCATGTTAGCAATAGCTGCATTTTTCGATTATGAAATCTGGCAGATGGATGTCAAAACGGCGTTCCTTAACGGTTTCCTTAAGGAAGAGTTGTATATGATGCAACCCGAAGGTTTTGTCGATCCTAAAAATGCTGACAAGGTATGCAAGCTCCAGCGATCCATTTATGGACTGGTGCAAGCATCTCGGAGTTGGAACAAACGCTTTGATGAGGTGATCAAAGCATTTGGGTTTATACAAGTGGTTGGAGAATCTTGTATTTACAAGAAAGTGAGTGGGAGCTCTGTGGCGTTTCTAATATTATATGTGGATGACATATTACTGATTGGAAACAACGTAGAGTTTTTGGAGAGCATAAAAGGTTACTTGAATAAAAGTTTCTCTATGAAGGACCTAGGAGAAGCTGCTTACATTCTAGACATTAAGATCTATAGGGATAGATCAAAACGCCTGATAGGACTTTCACAAAGCACATACCTTGATAAAGTTTTGAAGAGGTTCAAAATGGAACAGTCCAAGAAAGGGTTCTTGCCAGTGTTACAAGGTACGAGATTGAGTAAGACTCAGTGCCCAGCAAGTGATGAAGATAGAGAGCATATGCGCTCCGTCCCCTATGCTTCAGCCATAGGCTCTATCATGTATGCAATGCTGTGCACTAGACCGGATGTTAGCCTGGCCATAAGTATGGCAGGTAGGTTCCAGAGTAATCCAGGAGTGGATCACTGGACGGCGGTCAAGAATATCCTGAAGTACCTGAAAAGGACTAAGGAGATGTTTCTCGTGTATGGAGGTGACGAAGAGCTCGCCGTAAAAGGTTACGTCGATGCAAGCTTTGACACAGATCCGGACGACTCTAAGTCGCAAACCGGATACGTATTTATTCTTAATGGGGGTGCAGTAAGCTGGTGCAGTTCCAAGCAAAGCGTCGTAGCAGATTCTACATGTGAAGCAGAGTACATGGCTGCCTCGGAGGCGGCTAAGGAGGGTGTCTGGATGAAGCAGTTCATGACGGATCTTGGAGTGGTGCCAAGTGCACTGGATCCAATAACATTGTTCTGTGACAACACTGGTGCCACTGCCTTAGCAAAGGAACCAAGGTTTCACAAGAAGACCAGACACATCAAACGACGCTTCAACCTCATCCGCGACTACGTCGAGGAGGAGGACGTAAATATATGCAAAGTGCACACGGATCTGAATGTAGCAGACCCGCTGACTAAACCTCTTCCACGACCAAAACATGATCGACACCACAACTGTATGGGTGTTAGATTTATTACTATGTAATTCACATAGTGATGTGAGGGCTAGATTATTGACTCTAGTGCAAGTGGGAGACTGTTGGAATTATGCCCTAGAGGCAATAATAAATGTATAGTTATTATTATAATTCCTGTATCAAGATAATAGTTTAGTATCCATGCTATAATTGTATTGAATGAAGACTCATTTACATGTGTGGATACATAGACAAAACACCGTCCCTAGCATGCCTCTAGTTGGCTAGCCAGTTGATCGATGATAGTCAGTGTCTTCTGATTATGAACAAGGTGTTGTTGCTTGATAACTGGATCACGTCATTAGGAGAATCACGTGATGGACTAGACCCAAACTAATAGACGTAGCATGTTGATCGTGTCATTTTGTTGCTACTGTTTTCTGCGTGTCAAGTATTTATTCCTATGACCATGAGATCATATAACTCACTGACACCGGAGGAATGCTTTGTGTGTATCAAACGTCGCAATGTAACTGGGTGACTATAAAGATGCTCTACAGGTATCTCCGAAGGTGTTGGTTGAGTTAGTATGGATCAAGACTGGGATTTGTCACTCCGAGTGAATGGAGAGGTATCTCGGGGCCCACTCGGTAATACAACATCACACACAAGCCTTGCAAGCAATGTAACTTAGTGTAAGTTGTGGGATCTTGTATTACGGAACGAGTAAAGAGACTTGCCGGTAAACGAGATTGAAATAGGTATGCGGATACCGACGATCGAATCTCGGGCAAGTAACATACCGAAGGACAAAGGGAATGACATACGGGATTATACGAATCCTTGGCACTGAGGTTCAAACGATAAGATCTTCGTAGAATATGTAGGATCCAATATGGGCATCCAGGTCCCGCTATTGGATATTGACCGAGGAGTCTCTCGGGTCATGTCTACATAGTTCTCGAACCCGCAGGGTCTGCACACTTAAGGTTCGACGTTGTTTTATGCGTATTTGAGTTATATGGTTGGTTACCGAATGTTGTTCGGAGTCCCGGATGAGATCACGGACGTCACGAGGGTTTCCGGAATGGTCCGGAAATGAAGATTGATATATAGGATGACCTCATTTGATTACCGGAAGGTTTTCGGAGTTACCGGGAATAACGAATGGGTTCCGGGAGTTCACCGGGGGGGGGGGGGGGCAACCCACCCCGGGGAAGCCCATAGGCTTTGGGGAGACACACCAGCCCTTAGTGGGCTGGTGGGACAGCCCCAAGGAGGCCTATGCGCCAAGAAAAGAAAATCAAAGGAAAAGAAAAAAAAAGAGGGAAGAAGTGGGAAGGGAGGGGGACTCCTCCCACCAAACCAAGTCCAACTCGGTTTGGGTTGGGAGTCCTCCCCCCCTTGGCTCGGCCGACCCCTTGGGAGTCCCTTGGACCCCAAGGCAAGGTCCCCCTCCCTCCTCCTATATATATGGGGCTTTTAGGGCAGATTTGAGACGACTTTCTCACGGCTGCCCGACCACATACCTCCATAGTTTTTCCTCTAGATCGCGTTTCTGCGGAGCTCGGGCGGAGCCCTGCTGAGACAAGATCATCACCAACCTCCGGAGCGCCGTCACGCTGCCGGAGAACTCTTCTACCTCTCCGTCTCTCTTGCTGGATCAAGAAGGCCGAGATCATCGTCGAGCTGTACGTGTGCTGAACGCGGAGGTGCCGTCCGTTCGGTACTAGATCGTGGGACTGATCGTGGGATTGTTCGCGGGGCGGATCGAGGGACGTGAGGACGTTCCACTACATCAACCGCGTTCTCTAACGCTTCTGCTGTACGATCTACAAGGGTACGTAGATCACTCATCCCCTCTCGTAGATGGACATCACCATGATAGGTCTTCGTGCGCGTAGGAAAATTTTTGTTTCCCATGCGACGTTCCCCAACATCGACTGCCTCGGGCTGGCTGCAGGCTCCAGCCGCGTCGGCCTCGCCGCCTGCCACGGGCCGACTGCTCGTTGACGGCTGTGTTGGCCTTGCGGGCTGCCTCGCGTCGGCTGCGTCGTCGGCCGAGTCAGGCCGGCTGCCGGCTCTGGATGCGACCTTCATCGGCAGCGTTAGGCTGGCTACGGCCGGCCGCGTCCTCGGGTCGGGTGCCTCGCCGGCCGCGTCTGACCGGCTGCCCGCTCCGGCTGCGACTGTTTCCGCCGGTTTCATCTCAGACGCCGCGACCCCGCCTTCATCGAGCAACGTCCCCGACCTCGTGCACGATCGGATTGGTCCGACCGCGTGCGATCCACGTCATATACATCGTGCGACCGATCCGCCCGTGTGTTGCGCGCGCCTCCGCAGGTCCCATGAAGATTGTCCCTAGGTTAAGTGCGCCCCTTCACTGATCGAGCAACGGGCTGCCACTGCATCGCCCTGTCGGGCTGCAGCGCCGCCGCCCCGTGGTTCTCTCCGCGGTTTCCCCGACCCGCGAGCCGCCGCAACACCGCCCCTTCAGGCTATAGCGCGGCGGCACGCGGTCCCCGCCATCGCTCGAGGTCGTCCCCGTGGCAGCACCGACCCGTGCACCGTCGTTACGTCGCCCCTTTGGGCCATAGCAGCGCGGCTCGCGGTCCACTCCGCCATCTCTGTGTGTCGCCTCTACGTGGTATGCGTCGCGCTGCCTCCCTTGGTGCGGGAACACCACTGTTCGCGCCGTTCTTCGTCATGTTGTCGGATTCTTCCTCGCCTACTTCGAGCATCGCCGCCGCACTCCTAACCATCCGCCAGGGCCGCCGCTCCTCTTCGGTGACACTGCGGCTCACCCACCCGAGCCATACCACGCCCTTTCTTCGGCACCATCGTAGCTCGCCCACCCGAGCCGTGGCGCCTGTCGACCCCTTCGTCATCCGTCCAGCACTAGATCATCGCCAGCGTCGCCTCGTCGTCGTCCGATCATATTGACAATTGCCAAGGGCATGCGTGATATTCATGAAGAGCGTAGGTTAAAAACTTCTCATCCCCTAAACCAGAAAAATATTTATAACTCCATTGGTAAAGTGGATGGGTTTGGACCGTGTAAGTTAATGAATATGGATCAAATCAAGGTTTTGATTGTGATGAGAGGAACACCCAGATATCTAGCACGTGAATGGTTGTGTTTCAGATAATTAAAAAAGGTGGAAGTCTACAACTTTGGAGTTTGCCATGGAAAAAGTTGGTGAAAGAAAAATATTGAAAACTCCTAACCAAGGAGGGTGTTTGGCTCATAAATCTATAAAAAGTGTTGCCAAGGACGCCCAAATAGTATATTCGGAGGCACGCTAGGGGGCGGAGGGTTGGTCGATTTAGGGGTACCTTGTGGAGAGTTGATGTGATCCTTTCTTTAATAGCTTGTGCCATCACTTCATCATCTATGTGGTTGTCCTTAGGTGGTTAGTTTCTTAGGGGCAACACTAGCAGGTAGCTACCTTCTGAGGAGCAACACCAGCAAGTAACTACTTAAGGAGGGCAATTCTAGTCGATAACCGATTTTCGGAGATATCCCGTAAGCTCTTGGAAGGGAGAACGATGCCTTTCTCCATATAGGGTGCCTTTGCTACGAGACTGGATGAGGCCACACTGTGCTTCTCAATAGGTCATGCTGCTCCTTCCCGTGTCGCTCCACGTCATGTTGTGCATGTCACATGGGGTTGTGTCGCGCGTTCCAACATCACATCATACCTACAAGTGTTGGACGGGCACGTCGTGCCCTACTTCTCCAGGTTGTGTCCTCCTCCCGACTCTCCTTCACTTCTCCTAAGTGATCGAGTGAGAGCTCAAGCCTTTGCCCCTCCCTTTGAAGTGAGTGGAGGCCTTCTATTGGTAGATCAAAGGTGGAAGGTTTAGGAAATTACACGACATGCCAGCATGTATTATACAAGTGTACCCTTGCTTTTTTTTCTCTAACTCTAAGTGTATGATGGTAATTTAGAAGGGAATATTCCTATGGTCTTTAGCGTATTCCTTTAGGTTTTTTCTGGTCTTTCTAACTATCTACAAATACTACCTTTGCCTCCTCGTGCGCGAGATTTAAAGAATGGACTTCAAGGATTATATCTTTTCTCGGGGATTTAGTTTTTTTTAGAAAAGGAGGTTAAACCTCCGGCCTCTGCATCAATCGATGCATGCAGCCATCTTTATTAATTATTCCACAAAGGTCTAACAAGAGTATACATCAATCTACCCAAAGCCACCACTCACATCTACAAACTCGATAATGTGGAGTGCTCTCACTCCACATATCTCAGACCGTTGTTGTCGCCAATCCATCCACATAACGTATCGGGAGCAACAGCCGGTGCAGCACACCTAAAACGCACACCTCACGCACACGTTTTACAAGCCGTCATCATCATCGAACCACTGACCCATCTTCAGGAAAGAGATCTGCATCATCCATGCCAGTCCAAACATCCGTCGACGCCACCACCCTGCGCTCATCCGTCCACATGCGAAGACTCCGGTAGATCTGTCGTGCGTAGCACCTGCCAACCAGGCATGACTCAGCGTAGCACCTGTCGGCCAGGCATGACTTGACAGCTCCACCGAAATTCCGTGCAAGACGAAGCCGCTCCACCTCCTGCCTCAGTCTGCCAGCGCTGCTCCACAAACGATGCTCCCAAGAGAGAAACGGCACCGCAGTACCGCCATCGTCCGATCTGGAAGACCAGATCCTAGGGTTTCCCCCAAAGCAGTGCCCACCACCAGCAACCGTTCAGGACCCACACGGTGCCCACCACCACTCAGCCCTCTAGGCGACGCCTTCAGGAAGGTCACGACGTCAAGGACGCCGCCGCCGCCCACCGGAGTTAGGGTTTTCACCGAGAGGCAAGGAAGGGGAGCAGAGGAGCAGATGTATACCGACGTCTTCAAAAAGAATAACGGCGCCCTTGAGCGTCGTCGTCGGCGCGGCAGGCCTGGGCCAACCAAGGGGTTTCCCCCAATCCGAATCTCCTCCACCGGCTTCACCCACAGGTAGGGCCCCGGCAATCACGCCGGCACTGCCAAGAATCTGCAGGAGAGAGGCCCACATCAGGGCCGGAGGACAGCGGCTAGACCTGGTGCCGTCGGCCGCCATAGCAGCCACGTGACGGCTGACCAGGCAGCGGCCGACGAAGGGGAGCAGCACACGTCCAAAACGACGCTTCCAAGAAAGATAGCGGCACCCGCGGGCGTCACCGTCGCGGCTCCGATGATGACCAGAGCAAGGATTTCTCCCGGAGCTGTGCTGAGCATCCACCGCCACCGACCCGCTGAGCGTTGCCGCCACGCACCACCACGACCCCCAGGCGTCACGGGTCACCGCACCGCGCGCCCTGGCCACCGCAGTCGCGCCTAGCCGACGCTCTCTGCCACCGCAGCCGCGTCCGGCCGCTCCCTACCACCATGGTCGCGCGCCCCGCACAAGATCCAGCCATGGCAGCCCCGAATCCGTCGTCAGGCGCCGTCGGTGGGCGAGATCTCGCCGGATCCCGCAGCCACCGACGCGGAGCGCCGCCGCCAGAGCCCGAGGGCCGACGCGAGTGGCCCCGCCGCCGCCATCCCCGGGGCGCATGCGGCTTCGCCGGCGTCCCCTCTGGCAGCGGCGAAGCGGGGAGGGGGCGAAGAGGGGGGCCGGTGGCGGCGCGGGAGGGTTGGCCGGTGGCGGCGCGGGAGGGTTGGCCGGTGACGACGCGGGGAGGGGGCGGAGATGGGGGCCGGTGGCGGCGCGAGACGACGCCCCCGAGTTGGTTTCTGTCGTGTGGACGGACTGACTGCTCTCTCGGGGATTTAGTTGTCTTGTGCTATTCATCCCCGAATTCCGAGAATATCCCATGGCAAAGGATCCTTGACTTCTGGTTAACTCTTAGCTTTCGATCCTTAGAATCATATTATGTGAGCTTCATGCACCATTCTTGGTATTTATGGCAATTTCCATGCCCTTTTCTATGGGACCCACTAGGCTGTCGTTGAGCCGGGGGTGCTATGGCCGGCAGGCCAAATGCTCCATCTTTCGTGGATGGATATTGCGTGTCAAATGGTTAAGCCAGGTGTGAGTGTCTAGAAACATCTAGAAGGCTCTTCAAATGGGATTTGCATGTACTAGGGTAGGGTGCAGACCCTTATACTGCAACAAGAAAAGGCTGAAAATAACCAATTGATAGATATATGGTCGATACACACATTGATGATATGGTCTCATGTCATGAGGAAATGATTTAAATGATGAAGCTCTTCATGTGGTGCTTGCAAAAATGAACCAGAGCTAGCTTCTATGGTCTAATTCAATCACCTCAATCCCTCTTTTTTGTATACTGTCAGTCTAATTTTAATCATATTTATAATTTATTCCAACCTACGCTGTCTTGTCATGTTCTAATTTTTTTTAGCAAAAGTAATTCTCTAACTTGAGACTGAAAAACGCCGGAATTGAAGAACCCGGTTGGCCTTCAGTGATAAGTGTTGCTACTAAACACATGTCGTGCCATAATTAAAGTTTGTTTGCAGTAACCGACCACTTAAAAGGTTCTTTTTGGTAGTGGGGACTAATCCAGTGCAATAGATCCAGGAGTTGATTTGTTGTTATTTTGTCGACTAGTATCCACAAAGGTCTGGCCAACGAATGACTCAACACCCAGTTGAGCTTCATTCGTGAGTACATAAAAAGCAATAATTAACTAGTGTTTCATAGCTTTATTTTGTTAGTTTGATGTATCTTTTACATAAGGCTATCATCGAATAACCAATAAAAACTCGCGGCGCAAATGTTATGACGAATTACACAACTAAACTGATGACCCGTCACAGCTCACAACCCCATTTCCATTTCGCTACACCAGTGTGTAATGACCAACCAACTTCAGTACATCTATCATGAGCTCCCGTTGCATATACTTATATATATGAAAGGCAGCCCCGAATAGGATTGCAGTAAAATTAGGCAAGCTGGTTATAAATGGCAACTCCGAATAGGACACATAGGTAGGAATGCAGCGAAATTAGTCGAGGTGTGTGTTGCAAGGTTTTTGGTACCGAGCGAAAATATCTTAGTGCATCCTGATCGGTGTGGAAACTATGGGCACGTTCGTACTCACTCCGTTCCACGACTCCGCGCCGGAGTGGAATGGCATGCAGTGATAAATCTGGGAGTTGTTAAAATTCGCTTTACGCGCTTTGCTATGCAGAGAGATGCCGAACATGCGCTATATATGATGCATGCTATCGGGTTTGAGATATGTGACGAAACTGAAAGGAGCGAGCACAAACTCCGGCAGCACCGAGGTCACCGGCAGCTTCCTGACGGTGACGAACAGCAGCAGCTCGCGGAGGCATCCCGTGTGCTCCGCGTAGTGGCGCACGATGGGCGGGATGCCGTTCATCAAGTCGGTGAAGAAGAAGCAGACTACCGGCACGGCGCGCGCGCCGACCTGGCCACGATCGCGGCGAGCTCGTTGCCGGAGATCATGTGGCCCGCCTCGTACTCGCCCTTTTTCTTCCGGCCGTAGGTCCAGGACACCGTGATCACAAGGAAGAAGGCGGTGATGGCGAACGGGACCCACCCGCCCTGCGCCATCTTGTTCATCGGCAAGCTCATGTACAGGCCCTCCACGGCCACGTAGACGGCGAAGAAGGCGGCGGCGATCGCCGGGTGCACGTCCCAAATCACCACCATCACAACCATCATGAGCGCCGTGGTGCAGACCCTTATACTGCAACAAGAAAAGGCTGAAAATAACCAATTGATAGATATATGGTCGATACACACATTGATGATATGGTCTCATGCCATGAGGAAATAATTCAAATGATGAAGCCCTTCATGTGGTGCTTGCAAAAATGAACCGGAGCTAGCTACTAGTATGGCCTAATTCAATCACCTTAATCTCTCTATTTTTATAGCGTCAATCTAATTTTAATCTTAATTATAATTCATTCCAACCTACATTGTCTTGTCATGTTCTAACTTTTTTTAGCAAAAGTCATGTTCTAACTTGAGACTGAAAAACGTCGGAATTGAAGAACCCGGTTGGCTTTCAGTGATAAGTGTTGCTACTAACCACATGTCGTGCCCTAATTAAAATCTGTTTGTAGTAACCGATCACATATAAGGTTCTTTTTGGTAGTGGGGACTAATCCAGAGCAATAGATCCATGAGTTGATTTGTTGCCATTTTGTCGACTAGTATCCACAAAGGTCCGGCCAACGAATGACTCAACACCCAGTTGAGCTTCATTCGTGAGTACATAAAAAGCAATAATTAACTAGTGTTTCATAGGTTTATTTTATTAGTTTGATGTATCTTTTACATAAGGCTATCATCGAATAACGAATAAAAACTCGCCGCGCAAATGTCATGACGAATTACACAACTAAACTCATGACCCGTCGCAACTCACAACCCCATTTCCATTTCGCTACACAAGTGTGTAGTGACCAACCAACTTCGGTACATTTATCATGAGCCCCTGTTACATATACTTATATATATATATATATGAAAGGCAGCCCCGAATAGGATTGCAGAAAAAGTCGGCAATCTGGTTATAAATGGGAACTCTGAATAGTACGCATAGGAATGCAGCGAGATTAGTCGAGGTGTGTGTGTGACAGAGTTTTTGGTACCGAGTGAAAATATTAAATATCTTACTACCTTAGTGCACCTGGATCGATGTGAAAACTACAGTATATATCATGCATGCTATTTGTGATATGAGAGGAAACTGAAAAGGAGTGAGCACAAATTGGAAAGATAGGGCTGACAACTTAGCTACGAGCAGCAAGTAATCCTATAGTTCATTCCGACCTGCACCGTCTTGTCGTGATCTAACTTGCGGTTGGAAACGTGGAGTTGAAGTTCTTCTCCAGGAACCTGTACATGTGATTGATGACGAATCGCCTGAACCAGCCCTCACGTGCTTCCCGCCGCTCGCCGTCAGGATCACCCTCCCGACCAGGAAGTATCGTAATTAGTCAGGAAACTAGAAATTATTCTATCTTGTCTTATACTTCAAATTGATCATGTATTCTTAAATATATGATTATGGGGCTTAAGCAATACAACAATTATTTCATCAATCTCTGTTTCCCCTTTAACATGGTATATGCCGCAAGTTCTTAAACCTAGCCGCCGCCCGTCGCTTTCGCCCGCGCACAGCCCTTGGGGCGGTTGGTCTACATGACCGCTGTCGGGGGCCGTGCCGCCTCTACCTAGGGTTCGTCCGCCGATCGTGTTGGCCGGCTGCCCTAGAGAGTCATTTTCCCGATCTCTTGATCCGGGTTTTCTCTTTTTTGCCGGTCACTTTGATCGGCATTTTCTTCTTGTTTTTCGATAAAAGATCGGTTTGCGTCGCCCGCCGCCGCCGTCGACTATCGCGCCTCTACTCCGATATTGGCGTGGTCCGGCTTCTTCACCGGGCCGACGGCCTCCCGCGATGCGGCGGCCCGGCCCACACCGTCGTCGACCGCGCCTAACGCTCCCGTTGCCCTGCACCGGCCCTAGTCGTCCTTCTTCAACCGGAACTGCTTCATCATCACCCGCCTCCACTATCAACTCATACGGCCGCGCACCGACTGCCTCAGCCCGGCTCCAGGCTCCGACCGCGTCGGGTGCCTTGGGCTGGCTGCCGTCTCCAGCCGCGTTGGCCTCGCTGCCAGCCACGGGCCGGCTGCTGGCTGCTGGTTGTGTTGGCCTTGCGGGCTGCCTCGTGTCGGCTGCATCATCGGCCGCGTCAGGCCGGCTGCCAGCTCTGGATGCGACCTTCATCGGCCGCGTTAGGCTGGCTGCGGTCGGCCGCGTCGACGGGTCGGGTGCCACGCCGACCGCGTTTGTCCGGATGTCGGCTCCGGTTGCGACTGTTGTCACCGGTTTCATCTCAGACGTCGCGACCTTCACCGAGCAATGTCTCCGACCTCGTGCACGATCGGATTGGTCACCCGACCGTGTGCGATCCATGTCATATACGTCATGTGATCGATCTGGCCGTGTGTTGCGTGCGCCTCCGCAGGTCCCGTGAAGATTGTTCCTAGGTTAAGCGCGCCCCTTCACTGATCAAGCAACGGGCTGCCACTCCATCGTCCCGTGGGGTGCAGTGCCGCCACCTCGTGGTTCTCTCCGCGGTTGCCCCGACCCGCGAGCCGCCGCTACACCGTCCCTTCAGGTTGTAGCGCGGCGGCACGCGATCCCCGCCACCGCCCGAGGCCGTCCCCGTGGCAGCACCGACCCGCGCGCCACCGTTGCGTCGCCCCTTTGGGTCGTAGCCTCGCGGCTCGTGGTCCACGCCGCCATCTCTGCGTGTTGCCTCTACGTGGTACGCGTTGCTCTGCCTCCCTTGGCGCGGGAATGGCACCGTAGGCGCCGGTCTTCGTCATGTTGTCTGATTCTTCCTCGCCCACTTCGAGCATCGCCGCGGCACTCTTAACCAGCCGCCACGACCGTCGCTCCTCTTCGGTGACACTGCGGCTCACCCACCCAAGCCACACCACACCCTTTCTTCGGTGCCGTCGTCGCTCGCCCACCTGAGCCGCGGCACACGTCCACCCCCTTCGCCATCCGTCCAACACTAGCTCATCGCCAGCGTCGCCTCGTCGTCGTCCAATCATATTGGACATTGCCAAGGGCATGCGTGATATTCATGAAGAGCGTAGGTTAAAAAGTTCTCATCCCCTAAACCACAAAAATATTGACAACTCCATTGGTAAAGTGGATGGTTTTGGACCGTGCAACAATGAATATGGATCAAGTCAAGGTTTTGATTGTGATGAGAGGTACACCCACATATCTAGCACGTGAATGGTTGTATTTCAGATAATTGAAAAAGGTGGATGTCTACCACTTTGGAGTTTGCCATGGAAAAAGTTGGTGGAAGAAAAATGTTGAAAACTCCTAGCCGAGGAGGGTGTTTGGCTCATAAATCTATAAAAAGTGTTGCCAAGGACGCCCAAATAGTATATTCGGAGGCACCGTAGGGGCGGAGGGTTGGTCGATTTGGGGATACCTTGTGGAGAGTTGATGCAATCCTTTCTTCAATAGCTTGTGGCATCACTTCATCATCTATGTGGTTGTCCTGGGGTGGTTAGTTTCTTACGGGCAACACTAGTAGGTAGCAACCTTCTGAGGAGCAACACCAACGAGTAACTACTTAACGAGGGCAATTCTAGTCGACAGCCGATTTTCGGGAGATATTCCGTAAGCTCTTGGAAGGCAGAACGATGCCTTTCTCCATATAGGGTGCCTTTCCTCCGAGACTGGATGAGGCCACACTGTGTTTCTCAACAGGTCATGCTGCTCCTTCCCGTGTCGCTCCATGTCATGTTGTGCATGTCGCATGGGGTCGTGTCGCGCGTTCCGACATCACATCATACCTACAAGTGTTGGACGGGCATGTCGTGCCCTACTCCTCCAGGTTGTGTCCTCCTCCCGACTCTCCTTCACTTCTCCTAAGTGATCGAGTGAGAGCTCAAGCCTTTGCCCCTCCCTTTGAAGTGAGTGGAGGCCTTCTATTGGTGCATCAAAGGTGGAAGGTTGAGGAAATTACACGACATGCCAGCATGTATTTTACAAGTGCACCCTTGCTTTTTTTCTCTAACTCTAAGGGTGTGATGGTAATTTAGAAGGGAATATTCTTATGGTCTTTAGCATATTCCTTGAGGTTTTTGCTGGTCTTTCTAACTATCTACAAATACTACCTTCGCCTCCTCCTGCACTCCTCCTGCACGAGATTTGAAGAATGGACTCCAAAGATTCTATCTTTTCTCGGGGATTTAGCGGTCTTGTGCTATTCATCCCCGAATTCCGAGAATATCCCATCGCAAAGGATCCCGGACTTCTGGTTATAACTCTCGGAGCTTTCGATCCTTAGAATCATATTATGTGAGCTTCATGCGCCATTCTTGGTATTTAGGACAATTTCCATGCCCTTTTCTATGGGACTCACTAGGCCGTCGTTCAGCCAGGGGTGCTATGGCCGGCATGCCAAATTCTCCATCTTTCGTGGATGGATATTGCATGTCAAATGGTTAAGCCAGGTGTGAGTGTCTAGAAACATCTAGAAGGTTCTTCAAATGGGTTTTGCATGTACTGGGGTAGGGTGCAGACCCTTATACTACAACAAGAAAAGGCAGAAAATAACCAATTGATAGATATATGGTCGATACACACATTGTGTTGGAAATATGCCCTAGAGGCAATAATAAATTAGTTATTATTATATTTTTTTGTTCATGTTAATCGTTTATTATCCATGCTATAATTGTATTGATTGGAAACACAGTGCATGTGTGGATACATAGACGAAAACACTGTCCCTAGTAAGCCTCTAGTTGACTAGCTCGTTGATCAAAGATGGTCAAGGTTTCCTGACCATAGGCAAGTGTTGTCACTTGATAACGGGATCACATCATTAGGAGAATCAAGTGATGGACTAGACCCAAACTAATAGACGTAGCATGTTGATCGTGTTATTTTGTTGCTACTGTTTTCTGCGTGTCAAGTATTTGTTCCTATGACCATGAGATCATATAACTCACTGACACCGGAGGAATGCTTTGTGTGTATCAAACGTCGTAACGTAACTGGATGACTATAAAGATGCTCTACAGGTATCTCCGAAGGTGTTAGTTGAGTTAGTATGGATCAAGACTGGGATTTGTCACTCCGTGTGACGGAGAGGTATCTCGGGGCCCACTCGGTAATACAACATCACACACAAGCCTTGCAAGCAATGTAACTTAGTGTAAGTTGCGGGATCTTGTATTACGGAACGAGTAAAGAGACTTGCCGGTAAACGAGATTGAAATAGGTATGCGGATACTGACGATCGAATCTCGGGCAAGTAACATACCGAAGGACAAAGGGAATGACATACGGGATTATACGAATCCTTGGCACTGAGGTTCAAACGATAAGATCTTCGTAGAATATGTAGGATCCAATATGGGCATCCAGGTCTCGCTATTGGATATTGACCGAGGAGTCTCTCGGGTCATGTCTACATAGTTCTCGAACCCGCAGGGTCTGCACACTTAAGGTTCGACGTTGTTTTATGCGTATTTGAGTTATATGGTTGGTTACCTAATGTTGTTCGGAGTCCTGGATGAGATCACGGGCGTCACGAGGGTTTCCGTAATGGTCCGGAAACGAAGATTGATATATAGGATGACCTCATTTGGTTACCGGAAGGTTTTCGTGCATTACCGGAAAAGTTTCGGGCTCATCGGTAGTGTACTGGGAGTGCCGGGAGGGGTGCCGGGGACCATCAGGAGGGGTGTCACGCCCCAAGGGGTCTCATGGGCTATGGGAAGAGATAAACCAGCCCCTAGTGGGCTGGAATAAGTTCCCACTAAGGCCCATAAGGTTTGAGAAGGAAAAAACACAAGGTGGAAAGAGTTTCCAAGTGGGAAGGTGGAATCCTACTCCAAGTAGGATCGGAGTAGGACTCCTCCACCTCCAATTTCGGCCAAACCTTTAGGTTTTGAGGCTGCCTCCTCCCCTCCCTCTCTCCTATATATAGTGGGGTTTTAGGGCTGATTTGAGACAACTTTTGCCACGGCAACCCGACCACATACCTCCACGGTTTTTCCTCTAGATCACGTTTCTGCGGAGCTCGGGCGGAGCCCTGCTGAGATTAGATCACCACCAACCTCCGGAGCGCCGTCACGCTGCCGGAGAACTCATCTACCTCTCTGTCTCTCTTGCTGGATCAAGAAGGCCGAGACCATCGTCGAGCTGTACGTGTGCTGAACGCGGAGGTGCCGTCCGCTCGGCACTAGATCGGAGCGGATCGTGGGACGGATCGCGGGACGGTTCGTGGGATGGTTCGCGGGGCGGATCGAGGGACGTGAGGACGTTCCACTACATCAACCGCGTTTCTTAACGCTTCTGCTGTGCGATCTACAAGGGTACGTAGATCGGAAATCCCCTCTCGTAGATGGACATCACCATGATAGGTCTTCGTGCGCGTAGGAAATTTTTGTTTCCCATGCGACGTTTCCCAACACATTGATGATATGGTCTCATGCCATGAGGACATAATTCAAATGATGAAGCTCTTCATGTGGTGCTTGCAAAAATGAACCGGAGCTAGCTACTAGTATGGTCTAATTCAATCACCTTAATCTCTCTTTTTTATATAGCGTCAGTCTAATTTCAATCTTAATTATAATTTATTCCAACCTATGTTGTTTGATCATGTTCTAACTTTTTTTAAGCAAAAGTCATGTTCTAACTTAAGACTGGAAAACGCCGGAATTGAAAAACCCGGTTGTCCTTAAGTGACAAGTGTTGCTACTAATTAAACACATGTCGTGCCCTAATTAAAGTCTTTTTGTAGTAACCTATCACTTACAAGGTTCTTTTTGGTAGTGAGGACTAATCCAGAGCAACAGATCCAGTAGTTGATTTGTTGCTATTTTGTCGACTAGTATACACAAAGGCCAGTTGAGCTTCATTCGTGAGTACATAAAAAGCAAGAATAAACTACAGTTTCATAGGTTTATTTTGTTAGTTTGATGTATATTTTACATAAAGCTATCATCGAATAACCAATAAAAACTCGTGACGCAAATGTCATGACGAATTACCCAACTAAACTCATGACCGGTCACAACTCACAACCCCATTTCCATTTCGCTACACAAGTTTGTAATGACTAACCAACTTCAGTACATCTATCATGAGCTCCTGTTGCATATACTTATATATATGAAAGGCAGCCCGAATAGGATTGCAGAAAAATTCGGCAAGCTGGTTATAAATGGGAACTCTGAATAAGACGTATAAGAATGCAGCGAGATTAGTCGAGGTGTGTGTGGCAGGGTTTTTGGTACCGAGCGAAAATATTAAATATCTTAGCGCACCCGAATCGGTGTGGAAACTACATTATATATCATACATGCTATCGGGTTTGAGGTATGAGAGGAAACTCAAAAGGAGTGAGCACAAATTGAAAAGGAGGGGCTGACAACTTAGCTACGAGCAGCAAGTAATCAATCAAGAACGGAAAGATAGGAATGTGTGGGTTATTACATGTTCTAACTTGCGGTTGGAAACGCGGAGTTGAAGTTCTTCTGGCAGGAACCTGTACATGTGATTGACGACGAATGGCGTGAACCAGCCCTCACACGCTTCCCGCCGCTCGCTGTCAGAATCGCTCTCCCGATCAGGAAGTATCGTGATTAGTTAAGAAACTAAAAATTATTCTGTCTTGTCTTATACTTTAAATTGATCATTTATTTATATATATATGATCATAACGCTCAAGCAATACAACAATTATTTCATTAATCTCTCTTTCCCCTTTAACATGGTATGTGCCGCAAGTTCTTAAACCTAGCCGCCGCCCGTCGCTTTCGCGCGCACGCAGCCCTAGGGGCGGTCGGTCTTCATGACCGCTGTCGGGGGCCGCGCCGCCCGTACCTAGGGTTCGTCCGCCGGTCGTGTTGGTCCACTGCCCTAGAGAGTCATTTTCCCGATCTCTTGATCCGAATTTTCTCTTTTCCGACGGTCACTTTGATCGACACTTTTTTTTGATTTTCCAATAAAAGAACGGTTTGTGTCGCCCGCCGCCGCCGTCGACTATCGTGCCTCTACTCCGATATCAGCGCGGTCCATCTTCTTCACTGGCCCGACGGCCTCCCGCGATGCGGCGGCCCGACCCACACGCCATCGACCGCGCGTCAACGCGCCTGTTGCCCTGCACCGGCCCTAGTCGTCCTTCTTCAACCGGAATTGCTTCATCATCACCCACCTCCACTATCGCCTCATACGGTCGCGCACCGGCTGCCTCAGCCCGGCTGCGTCGGGCCGGCTCCAGGCTTCGGCAGCGTCGGGTGCCTCGGGCTGGCTGGCGGCTCCAGCCGCGTCAGCCTCGCCGCCTGCCACGAGCCGGCTGCTGGCTGCTGGCTGTGTTGGCCTTGCGGACTGCCTCGCGTCGGCTCCATCGTCGGCCACGTGACGCCGGCTACCAGCTCTGGATGCGACCTTCATGGGCCGCGTTAGGATGGCTGCGGTCGGCCGCGTCGTCGGGTCGGGTACCTCGCCGGCCGCGTCTGTCCAGCTATCGGCTCCAGCTGCGACTGTTGTCACTGGTTTCATCTCAGACGTCGCGACCCCGCCTTCACCGAGCAACGTCCCCGACCTCGTGCACGATCGGATTGGTCACCCGACCGTGTGCGATCCATGTCATATACGTCGTGCGATCGATCTGGCCCATGTGTTGCGCGCGCCTCCGCGGGTCCCGTGAAGATTGTCCCTAGGTTAAGCGCGCCCCTTCACTGATCGAACAACGGGCTGCCACTTCATCGCCCCGTCGGGCTGCAGTGCCGCCGCCTCGTGGTTCTCTCGGCGGTGGCCCCAACCCGTGAGCCGCCATAACACCGCCCCTTCAGGTTGTAGCGCGGCGGCACGCGGTCCCCGCCACCGCCCTAGGATGTCCCCGTGGCAGCACCGACTCGCGCACCGCCGTTGCGTCGCCCCTTTGGGCCGTAGCATCGCGGCTCGTGGTCCACGCCGCCCTCTCTGTGTGTCGCCTCTACGTGCTATGCGTCGCGCTGCCTTCCTTGGCACGGGAACACCACCATTCACGCCGGTCTTCGTCATGCTGTCGGATTCTTCCTCGCCTACTTCGAGTATCGCCGCCGCACTCCTAACCAGCCGCCGCTCCTCTTCGATGACACTGCGGCTCACCCACCCGAGCCACACCACGCCCTTTCTTCGGTGATGTCGTAGCTCGCCCACCCGAGCCGCGGCACCCGTCCACCCCCTTCGTCATCCGTCCAACACTAGTTCATCGCCAGCGTCGCCTCCTCGTCGCCCGATCATGTTGGACATTGCCAAGTGCATGCCTGATATTCATGAAGAGCGTAGGTTAAAAAGTTCTAATCCCCTAAACCACAAAATATTGACAACTCCATTGGTAAAGTGGATGGGTTTGGACCGTGTAAGTTAATGAATATGGATCAAATCAAGGTTTTGATTGTGATGAGAGGAACACCCAGATATCTAGCACGTGAATGGTTGTATTTCAGATAATTGAAAAAGGTGGATGTCTACAACTTTGGAGTTTGCCATGGAAAAAGTTGGTGGAAGAAAAATGTTGAAAACTCCTAGCCGGGGAGGGTGTTTGGCTCATAAATCTATAAAAAATGTTGCCGAGGACGCCCAAATAGTATATTCGGAGGCACCGTAGGGGCGGAGGGTTGGTCGATTTGGGGATACCTTGTGGACAGTTGATGCAATCCTTTCTTCAATAGCTTGTGGCATCACTTCATCATCTATGTGGTTGTCCTAGGGTGGTTAGTTTCTTAGGGGCAACACTAGCAGGCAGCTACCTTCTGAGGAGCAACACCAGCGAGTAACTACTTAACGAGGGCAATTCTAGTCGATAGCCGATTTTCGATAGATATTCCGTAAGCTCTTGCAAGGGAGAACGATGCCTTTCTCCATATAGGGTGCCTTTGCTCCGAGACTGGACGAGGCCACACCGTGTTTCTCAACAGGTCATGTTGCTCCTTCCCGTATCGCTCCACGTCATGGTGTGCATGTCACATGGGGTCGTGTCGCGCGTTCAGACATCACATCATACCTACAAGTGTTGGACGGGCATGTCGTGCCCTACTCCTCCAGGTTGTGTCCTCCTCCCGACTCTCCTTCACTTCTCCTAAGTGATCGAGTGAGAGCTCAAGCCTTTGCCCCTCCCTTTGAAGTGAGTGGAGGCCTTCTATTGGTAGGTCAAAGGTGGAAGGTTGAGGAAATTACACGACATGCAAGTGTACCCTTATTTTTTTTTCTCTAACTCTAAGGGTGTGATGGTAATTTAGAAGGGAATATCCCTATGGTCTTTAGCATATTCCTTAAGGTTTTTGCTTGTCTTGCTAACTATCTACAAATACTGCCTTTGCCTCCTCCTGCACCAGATTTGAAGAATGGACTCCAAGGATTATATCTTTTCTCGGGGATTTAGGGGTCTTGTGCTATTGATCCCCGAATTCTGAGAATATCCCATCGCAAAGGATCCTTGACTTCTGGTTAACTCTTAGAGCTTTCGATCCTTAGAATCATATTCTGTGAGCTTCATGCGCCATTCTTGGTATTTGGGACAATTTCCATGCCCTTTTCTATGAGACCCACTAGGCCGTCGTTCAGCCAGGGGTGCTATGGCCGACATGCCAAATTCTCCATCTTTCGTGGATGGATATTGCCTGTCAAATGGTTAAGCCAGTGTGAGTTTCTAGAAACATCTAGAAGGTTCTTCAAATGGGATTTGCATGCATGTACTGGGGTAGGGTGCAGACCCTTATACTGCAACAAAAAAAGGCTGAAAATAACCAATGGATAGATATATGGTCCATATACACATTGATGATATGGTCTCATGCCATCAGGAAATAATTCAAATGATGAAGCTCTTCATGTGGTCCTTGCAAAAATGAACCGGAGCTAGCTACTAGTATGGTCTAATTCAATCACCTTAATCTCTCTTTTTTACAGCGTCAGTCTAATTTTAATCTTAATGATAATTTATTCCAACCTATGTTGTCTTGTCATGTTCTTACTTTTTTTGAGCAAAAGTCATGTTTTAACTTGAGACTGGAAAACGCCGGAATTGAAGAACCCTGTTGGCCTTCAGTGACAAGTGTTGCTACTAATTAAACACATGTCGTGCCTTAATTAAAGTCTGTTTGTAGTAACCAATCACTTACAAGGTTCTTTTTGGTAGTGAGGACTAATCCAGAGCAATAGATCCAGGAGTTGATTTGTTGCTATTTTGTCGACTAGTATCCACAAAGGCCCGGCCAAGGAATGACTCAACACCCAGTTGAGATTCATTCGTGAGTACATAAAAAGCAAAAATAAACTACTGTTTCATAGGTTTATTTTGTTAGTTTGATGTATCTTTTACATAAAGCTATCATCGAAACCCATTTCCATTTCGCTACACAAGTTTGTAATGACTAACCAACTTCAGTACATCTATCATGAGCTCCCGTTGCATATACTTATATATATGAAAGGCAGCCCCGAATAGGATTGCAGAAAAATTCGGCAAGCTGGTTATAAATGGGAACTCCCAATGCAGCGAGATTAGTCGAGGTGTGTGTGGCAGGGTTTTTGGTACCGAGCGAAAATATTAAATATCTTAGTGTACCTGAATCGGTGTGAAAATTACAGTATAGATTATACATGCTATCGGGTTTGAGATATGAGAGGAAACTGAAAAGGAGTGAGCACAAATTGGAAAGGAAGGGCTGACAACTTAGCTACGAGCAGCAAGTATAATCAATTTAGAATGGGAAGAAAGAAATGTGTGGGTTATTACATGTTCTAAAATGTAGAAACAAATTCAATCTAGCTTAATCCAATAGTTCATTCCGACCTGCACCGTCTTGTTATGATCTAACTTGTGGTTGGAAACGCGGAGTTGAAGTTCTTCTGCACACGAACCTGTACATGTGATTGACGACGAATCGCGTGAACCAGCCCTCGCGCGCTTCCCGCCGCTCGCCGTCAGGATCGCCCTCCCGATCAGAAAGTATCGTGATTAGTAATTAAACTAGAAATTATTCTATCTTGTACTTTAAATTGATCTTGTATTCTTACATATACGATCATGAGACTCAAGCAATACAACACTTATTTCATCAATCTCTCTTTCCCTTTTAACATGGTATGTGCCCCAAGTTCTTAAACCTAGCCGTCGCCCATCGCTTTTGCCCGCGCGCAGCCCCAGGGGCGGTCGGGCTCCATGACCGCTGTCGGGGGCCGCGTCGCCCGTACCTAGGGTTCGTCCGCCGGTCGTATTGGTCGGCTGCCCTAGAGAGTCCTTTTCCCGATCTCTTGATCCAGGTTTTTTCTTTTTTGCCGGTCACTTTGATCGGCATTTTCTTTTGGTTTTCCGATATAAGATCCCGCCGCCACCGTCGACTATCGCGCCTCTACTCCGATATCGGCGCGGTCCGGCTTCTTCACCGGCCCGAGGGCCTCCCGCGATGCGGCGGCCCGGCCCACACGGCCGTCGACCGCGTGCCAACGCTCCCGTTGCCCTGCACCGGCCCTAGCCATCCTTCTTCAACCGGAACTGCTTCATCATCACCCGCCTCCACTATCGCCTCATACGGTCGCGCACTGGCTGCCTCAGCCCGGCTGCGTCGGGCCGGCTCCAGGCTCCGGCCGCGTCGGCTGCCTCAGGCTGGCTGCAGGCTCCAGCCGCGCCGGCCTCGCCGCCTGTCACGGGCCGACTGCTCGTTGACGGCTGTGTTGGCCTTGCGGGCTGCCTCGTGTCGGCTGCATCGTCGGCCGCGTCAGGCCGGCTGCCGGCTCTGGATGCGACCTTCATCGGCCGCGTTAGGCTGGCTGCGGCCGGCTGCGTCGTCGGGTCGGGTGCCTCGCCGGCCGTGTCTGACCGGCTGCCCGCTCCGGCTGTGACTGTTGCCGCCGGTTTCATCTCAGACGCCGCGACCCAGCCTTCATCGAGCAATGTCCTCGACCTCATGCATGATCGGATTGGTCACCCGACCGTGTGCGATCAACGTCACATACATCGTGCGACCGATCTGCCCGTGTGTTGCGCACGCCTCCGCAGGTCCCGTGAAGATTGTCCCGAGATTAAGCGCGCCCCTTCACTGATCAAGCAAAGGAATGCCACTGCATCGCCCCGTCGGGCTGCAGCGCCGCCGCCCTGTGGTTCTCTCCGCGGTTGCCCCGACCCGCGAGCCGCCGCAACACCGCCCCTTCAGGCTGTAGCGCGGCGGCACGCGGTCCCCGCCACCGCTCGAGGTCGTCCCCGTGGCAGCACAGACCCGCGCACCGTCATTGCGTCGCCCCTTTGGGCCATAGCACCGCGGCTCGCGGTCCACTCCGCCATCTTTGCGTGTCGACTCTCCGTGGTATGCGTCGTGCTGCCTCCCTTGGTAGAGGAATGCCACCATTCGCGCCGGTCTTCATCATGTTGTCGGATTCTTCCTCGCCTACTTCGAGCATCGCCGCCGCACTCCTAACCATCCACAACGGCCGCCGCTCCTCTTCGGTGACACTGCGGCTCACCCACCCGAGCCACACCACGCCCTTTCTTCGGCACCATCGTAGCTCGCCCACCCGAGCCATGGCGCCCGTCGACCCCTTCGTCATCCGTCCAGAACTAGCTCATCGCCAACGTCGCCTCGTCGTCGTCCGATCATATTGGACATTGCCAAGGGCATGCGTGATATTCATGAAGAGCGTAGGTTAAAAAGTTCTCATCCCCTAAACCAGAAAAATATTGATAACTCCATTGGTAAAGTGGATGGGTTTGGACCGTGTAAGTTAATGAATATGGATCAAATCAAGGTTTTGATTGTGATGAGAGGAACACCCAGATATCTAGCACGTGAATGGTTGTGTTTCAGATAATTAAAAAAGGTGGATGTCTACAACTTTAGAGTTTGCCATGGAAAAAGTTGGTGAAAGAAAAATGTTGAAAACTCCTAACCGAGGAGGGTGTTTGGCTCATAAATCTAGAAGAAGTGTTGAAAACTATAATAAATAGTATATTCGGAGGCACCCTAGGGGGTGGAGGGTTTGTCGATTTGGGGATACCTTGTGGAGAGTCGATGCGATCCTTTCTTTAATAGCTTGTGCCATCACTTCATCATCTATGTGGTTGTCCTAGGGTGGTTAGTTTCTTAGGGGCAACACTAGCAGGTAGCTACCTTCTGAGGAGCAACACCAGCAAGTAACTACTTAAGGAGGGCAATTCTAGTCGATAACCAATTTTCGGAGATATCCCGTAAGCTCTTGGAAGGGAGAATGATGCCTTTCTCCATATAGGGTGCCTTTGCTCCGAGACTGGATGAGGCCACACTGTGCTTCTCAATAGGTCATGCTGCTCCTTCCCGTGTCGCTCCACGTCATGTTGTGCATGTCACATGGGTTTATGTCGCGCGTTCCAACATCACATCATACCTACAAGTGTTGGACGGGCACGTCGTGCCCTACTCCTCCAGGTTGTGTCCTCCTCTAGACTCTCCTTCACTTCTCCTAAGTGATCGAGTGAGAGCTCAAGCCTTTGCCCCTCCCTTTGAAGTGAGTGGAGGCCTTCTATTGGTAGATCAAAGGTGGAAGGTTGAGGAAATTACACGACATGCCAGCATGTATTATACAAGTGTACCCTTGCTTTTTTTTTTCTCTAACTCTAAGGGTATGCTGGTAATTTAGAAGGGAATATTCCTATGGTCTTTAGTGTATTCCTTGAGGTTTTTGCTGGTCTTTCTAACTATCTACAAATACTACCTTTGCCTCCTCGTGCACGAGATTTGAAGAATGGACTTCAAGGATTATATCTTTTCTCGGGGATTTAGTGGTCTTGTGCTAGTCATCCCCGAATTCCGAGAATATCTCATGGCAAAGGATCCTTGACTTCTGGTTAACTCTTAGCTTTCGATCCTTAGAATCATATTATGTGAGCTTCATGCACCATTCTTGGTATTTATGGCAATTTCCATGCCCTTTTCTATGGGACCCACTAGGCTGTCGTTGAGCCGGGGGTGCTATGGCCGGCAGGCCAAATGCTCCATCTTTCGTGGATGGATATTGCGTGTCAAATGGTTAAGCCAAGTGTATGTGTCTAGAAACATCTAGAAGGCTCTTCAAATGGGATTTGCATGTACTGGGGTAGGGTGCAGACCCTTATACTGCAACAAGAAAAGGTTGAAAATAACCAATTGATAGATATATGGTCGATACACACATTGATGATATGGTCTCATGCCATGAGGAAATAATTCAAATGATGAAGCCCTTCATGTGGTGCTTGCAAAAATGAACCGGAGCTAGCTACTAGTATGGCCTAATTCAATCACCTTAATCTCTCTATTTTTATAGCGTCAATCTAATTTTAATCTTAATTATAATTCATTCCAACCTACATTGTCTTGTCATGTTCTAACTTTTTTTAGCAAAAGTCATGTTCTAACTTGAGACTGAAAAACGTCGGAATTGAAGAACCCGGTTGGCTTTCAGTGATAAGTGTTGCTACTAACCACATGTCGTGCCATAATTAAAGTTTGTTTGCAGTAACCGACCACTTACAAGGTTCTTTTTGGTAATAGGGACTAATCCAGTGCAATAGATCCAGGAGTTGATTTGTTGTTATTTTGTCGACTAGTATCCACAAAGGTCTGGCCAACGAATGACTCAACACCCAGTTGAGCTTCATTCGTGAGTACATAAAAAGCAAGAATTAACTAGTGTTTCATAGCTTTATTTTGTTAGTTTGATGTATCTTTTACATAAGGCTATCATCGAATAACCAATAAAAACTCGCGGCGCAAATGTCATGACGAATTACACAACTAAACTTATGACCCGTCACAACTCACAACCCCATTTCCATTTCGCTACACAAGTGTGTAAAGACCAACCAACTTCAGTACATCTATCATGAGCTCCCGTTGCATATACTTATATATATATGAAAGGCAGCCCCGAATAGGATTGCAGTAAAATTAGGCAAGCTGGTTATAAATGGCAACTCCGAATAGGACGCATAGGAATGCAACGAAATTCTTCGAGGTGTGTGTGGCAAGGTTTTTGGTACCGAGCGAAAATATCTTAGTGCATCCTGATCGGCGTGGAAACTATGGGCACGTTCGTACTCACTCCGCTCCACGACTCCGCGCCGGAGTGGAATGGCATGCAGTGATAATTCTGGAAGTTGTTAAAATTCGCTTCACGCGCTTTGCTATGCAGAGAGATGCCGAACATGCGCTATATATGATTCATGCTATCGGGTTTGAGATATGTGAGGAAACTGAAAAGGAGTGAGCACAAATTGGAAAAGAAAGAAGGGGCTGACAACTTAGCGACGAGCAGCAAGTAATCAATCAAGAACGGAAGAAAGAAATGTACGGGCTATTACATGTTCTAATTTGAGGTTGGAAACGCTGGAGTTGAAGTTCTTCTGCAGAAACCTGTACATACAAACTTGAGGTTATTTTATGAATGGCGACTTTATGCATGTCAAATTCATCCAACACTTCATGTCATGCATTGTTTAATATGCAAATATTTCCTGCCATCTATTTTTTTAATTAAAAATGCATCGATCCTTATAAACAGTGTCTAGAAATCAATGATGTCGAGCGTAGGTTCGGCTAAACGATGGTCCAACAAGA
The DNA here is from genome assembly GCF_904849725.1 of Hordeum vulgare subsp. vulgare. NCBI lineage: Eukaryota > Viridiplantae > Streptophyta > Magnoliopsida > Poales > Poaceae > Hordeum > Hordeum vulgare. The sequence goes on along the minus strand of NC_058520.1, from coordinate 582,556,373 downwards.
CATTACCCAACGTCGAATAGGACGCATTGAAATGCAGCGAGATTAGTCGAGGTGTGTGTGTGTGGCAGGATTTTTAGTAGTGCACCCGGATCGGTGTGGAAACTACTCCGATCCCTCCGTTTCTAAATGTAAGTCTTTTAAGATATTTCACTACCACTAGTGGGGACAGGGCCTATAGCCCCGGCCCATAAGGGGCTTTAGTTCCGGTTCACCAACCGGGACTAAAGGGGCGGGACTAAAGGCCTAACCTTTTCGTCCCGGCCCTCTTACACGCCGGGACTAAAGGTGCTCCACGTGGGCGCCTCGTAGCGCCCCAGGGGCAGGCCCTTTAGTCCCGGTTCGTTACACGGACCGGGACTAAAGATTTTCAGATTTTGCTGGTTTTTAGGTTTTTTTTGAATGAAACTATTTTTGGGTTTTAGGGTTTTAGGGTTTAGGTGTTCGGGAGATTAACGTGATGCCTCGTTTGGTGTTCGGGAATTAGTTTTCATATAATTTAAAATAAAAATAAATAAATATATATATATATATATATATATATATATATATATATATATATATATATATAAAAGATTAACTTATCTTACAAGCGATCATATATATACAATTATATGGAGATCTGAATTATCGGGACTAGAGCCCGTCTATTCGATTACATGGACGAACATCAGTAATGGCCCTTAGCTACACTAAATCGTCCTTTGTCTTCTATAGCTTCCGTCCTCAGAAATCCCGCAAGCTCCTCTGCAACAGCAATCGCGCGTTGCTCTGGTAGGACCTTCGTCCTCATGGTCGTGTGCTATATGAGAAGAGGAGATGAATATGAATATCAATAATGATAACAAAGAATGACGGGTAAAAATAGAGGTGTGAATGTTCGTTGCTTACGTCGAATCTGTGATCCTTGAACTCAGAGGTAAACGTGCGAATGGTCTCGCAAACATAGTATCCGCATAGATGCGTTCCCCGTGGCTGCTGGTCGCACATTACGAGAATAGAATATATATAATCAAAATAATAATCTAGCATCATAAATGTATTGAAAATTAATAGAAGTATATCATACTACTACTTACCTGAGCCGCTCTAAAGGTCAGCTTCTCAGGAAAGTTACCGGGAGTCACGCACTTGAACCGATTCCAAACCCTGCCCGACAAGGATAATGATTTGCTAAGTTTTTCATTAATTGATATATCAGAAAATCATCAAAAGAGACCGATAGAGCGCAAGAATGATTAAAATTACCCTTGGAGCATGTCCTGCAGGCTTTGGAACTGTTCCAAGGGTCTCGATAATGGGTCGAAGGCATCAACTCTTCCCTTATCAATTTGAATGTCCAACAGAATCCAATGGAAGCTGCACGTGTGTGTGTGTATATATATATATATATGTGTGTGTGTGTGTGTGTGTGTGTGTGTGTGTGTGTGTGTGTGTGTCAGTAACTTATCAATTACACTTATAAGTGAATGGACACAACAGAGTAAAGACCCTCACCTGAAGTTGTACGGAAACAGTATGTGGTCACAGAAATTTTGATCTCTTAGAAACCTTAGAAGGTTTTCCTCCGTCTCCTTGGGATAATTAGTTAGCATCGCTATATGTATTTTATCTGGATCAATAAACCCAATATTTAGGATGCTCTTACTTTTACACTCCAGAATCTTCATTCTGCATAATAGAGTACAAGTTATATGTAGACAATAAATTGAAATAACTAAACAAGTTATATGTAGAAAACGAATTGAAAAACTTACAGACAATAGCAACTCATAAGCGATTTGTCGAGGGCGTCGCCATTGTACATCTGGAAGAGTTCATCAAAGTCGATATGGATTTCTTCGGAGCGGCCGTAGTACTCCTGTGGGACACTCAGCACGATCATCGTTCTCCCATTCTTTGATTCACTTAAGTACCATTTATGCAAGTAACGCATATTTGTTGGGAGATCATCTTTGCTGACCAAAGGCTCTCCCATGACAAACTGTGGCTTAGGGGCTACCACAGCCTTGGGTATCCTGTCGTCTTGGGAAGCCAGCAAATCTTCAACCGAGATACCACATTCATCCGCCAACTCCTTTGCTTTTTCAAAAGCTTGCCCCTGCACCGAAGGGGGAACATTCTCGGTTAACACCTTGAGGGGTGGGATCGACTGTTTGGCCTGTTGTCCAAGCTGAGGAACGTCTGATTTTTTTCTTGCTTGTAGTTGAACTTGATTTTCTCCCACTTGCACTTGCACGTGAGCTGCTCTTTTTCACTTCCTTCTGCAATGTGCGTGTATAGTCATCAGGCTTATAGTGTAAGTCATACTGTGATGGAGTGGTTATGAAGTCTTTTGCCCATGCTATGTGCTTCTTGGTGTATTCCGGGCGGGGCTCGGGTTCCTTCCTTTTCATCTGCGCATCATGCTGTTCCTTTGCTATCCTGGCGTTTTCCTCGGGGGTGCGATCATAAGGTCTGATAGGAAGATTAGCATGAGGTACCTTTGGGAGGGGCGACAATTTGCGCTTTGGGGAGCTCCGTCGCTTAGAAATCATTGACGGAGCGTTCTTGCTAGCACGCTTCCGCTTAGCATCATGTGCGGGCGACGGCGGAGACGGACGACCCAAGTCCGGCGGCGGTGATCGAGATGGACTCGTGTTGTGCTGACCGACGTCATGTGGAGGGCTTGGAGGTAATGGAGGTGTAGGTGATCTGTGACGACTCGGAGGCGGTGTTATCCTTGGGGCCGAGCCTGGAAGCTTGATGTAGTTCTTGTCTCATAGGATGACTCCACCCAGTACTTCTCCGAGTGTTCTCTCATCTTCGGGTCTAGCTATGTCGAGCTCCATATCATGAAACCCCGTCATGATTTCATCCACCCCGACTTTAGCAAAGCCAGCTGAAATCTCACGGCCATGCCAGCGTGCATCAGGGCCAGAAGGTAAAGCTTGTTCGACGGCCACCTTCATGGATATGTTCTTGAATTTCTGATGGAGTTCACATGATGTTGACTCCTTGATTCCATCCACGGGGTAGCCGGGACCGCCCTGTATCATTCTTCGTGCATCGTCGGGCGGGGCCTCAGATTCAGCCACGCTGCTTTTCCTCTTAGATGGGGCGCCGGTAATATCAAGTGCAGGATCTTCCTGGCGCGGTACTCCTCTAAGCTCATGAATCTGCTTCTGTTGCTCGTTAATCCTCGCAAGCAACTGGTTGAACTTGTCATTCTCCTCATCCTGTTGTCGCTTCTTTGCTCTCTCTCGGCTTCTGTAAGTGTGTTGGTCTCTGGCAAACCCAAGCCACCACGGGTAAGAAGGACCGAAGCCTCGCGTCCATCCTCCATGTTCGTCATTGCCGAGGACCAGTGTGAGCAAATCTTTATCTCTATCTGGAGTGAACTTTGTTTGTCCCTCCTTAATTTCTTTCACTATCCTTTTCCTATTCTCCCTGGGTATCCTAAGATCGTCATTGCAGATGAGGTCCCCTGTTGTTTTGTCGTACGACCCACCATGCGCAAGGAACCAATTTCTTGCTCTCAATTCCCACTCATCACGGAGTGGTTCAGGTACAATGCCTTTATCTATCAGATCTTGCTCTTTCTTATCCCACTTTGGGATGGCAGTCTCATAGCCCCCTGGCCCCAGCTTGTGGTGATATTTCTTCTTGTCGGCATTTATCTTGTTCTTTTCTGATAATGCCTGGGCATCTTCTGACTCCTTGTACTCTTGAAATGCCTTCCAGTGATTCGCGTGCTTGGCTAGATACCCCTCGAATACTGGCACTTTCTATGTCTTCAGATAGTTTTTCCATAGCTTCTTCTTCCAGCTACGGAACAGTTCAGCCATCTTCTTCAGAGTCCACTGCTTGACTTTGGCCCTCAGTTTGTCTGCGGCGTCTTCATTCTCACATTCTGGCAGGCTGAAATGTGACATGAGATCATTCCAAAGATTATCTTTGTACCTTTCGGCGACATAGTCACTATCGGCTGCCCCTTTGCGCTTGTTCCACTCCCGAGCGCTGATCGGGACGTGATCCCTAACGAGAACTCTGCATTGCTTCTTGAATGTGTCAGCGGCATTCTTAGGAAGCTTGGGTACGCCCGTAGGAAATATCACCTCAAATGTGTAATGCGTCCGTGCATCCAACTTTTTAGTCGGGCCTCGTTTCGTAGTTTTGCTCGATGTGGAGGCCTAAGAGGGAGAAACATTCGTCAAATGAATGTATATGTATACATTATAGAGCTATCTCCAATATTTTTCACATATTACAAGTAATTGTCGAACTTCATATGTATACCTCGCCGGACTTTATTATTTCTTCACCGGCTTCTCCATTAGTGGAGCTATCACCTTCTCCGTCATTGGACCTATCTCCTGCCCCATCGGCTTCATCTTCGTGTCGGTCAACCTCCATTCCAATGTCGTGGTTTAGATATGACGACGGAGATTCAGCATCGGCACCCTCACTGGCCCACGCGACCGCCACCAAACAAGGATCGGGTCAACGACGGGGTGGCTCCTCACCAACCTACGCCCCCCGGAAGGTAGCACCTCCCAATACCAGCCGGGCGGAGCCCAATCCCGGACAGGGCCCCTCTGATCAAGCAGGTGTCCTCCGCCGAGTCGACGACGAGGATGCGGGTTAGGTATCGTAAAATGAACTAAAAAAATAAATTAGTTCTATTAATTTTCTTGCTAAAAATAAACTATTAACACTTAAGCATATACAATAGCAAAATTAAACTATTAACAGTTAAGCATATACAATAGCAAAATTAAGCAATAATCTAAGAAACACTATTAACACTTAAGCATATACACTATACAATAGCAAAATTCCTCCTCTTCTTATTTTTATTTTTCTTCTCCTCCTCTTCTTTTCTTCTCTTCTCTTCCTCTTCTTTTCTTCTTTTCTTATACACTATACACTATATACACTATAGCAAAATTTCTCCTCTCCTTATACACTATACACTATATACTCTATACACTTAAGCATATACACTATACAATATACACTTTTTCTTCTTTTCTTCTCCTCCTCTTCTTATTTTCATTTTTCCTATTCTTATTTTCTTATTTTTGTTCATATTTCTTCTTCTTGTGACCCTAACCTAATTCTAAATATTACTAACCCTAATAATCTAGCACAAACCTAATAACAATAGGAATTAAATGACAAAAAAATCTTTTTCTTTTTCTTCTTTGCTTCTCCTTTTTCTTCCTTTCTTCTATATATACTGGCCGGAGTGTTGGGGAGGAGGGGGCGGGGGGCTTACCGGCCGGAGGTGTCGACGGCGCGCGGCGAGGAGCACGGCGCGACGGCGAGGAGGACGGCGCGGCGGCGAGGAGGACGGCCGACGGCGGCGAGCAGGACGGCGGGCAGCCTGACGACGTCGGTTAGTTCGTCATTGTGCCGCGCCGGGCAAGAGAACGAGAGGAAGAAGAAGAGAAATGGACGAATTGGGTTGGAAATTTTCGAAGTCCCGCTTATATAGGTGGATCTATAGTCCCGGTGCGTGGCTCGGGCCGGGATAAAGACCCCCTTTAGTCCCGGGTGGAGCCACGACCCGGGACTAAAGGCCTCTTTTCGGGCAGACCAGGAGGCGGGAAGCAGAGGGTCTTTAGTCCCGGGCGTGGCTCCAACACGTACTAAAGGGGGTCTTTAGTCCCGGGTCGTGGCTCCACCCGGGACTAAAGCCCCTCCTCGGCTGCACGATAAGTTTAGTCCCACCTCGCCCAGCGAGGGGGGCAAACACTTGTTTATAAGCCCCGTCGCAGCTTGTCCATCGAGCTCCTCTCTAAAGCACGCTTACGGGCCTAAACTTACTGAAAATTGAAACTATATTCGAAATTATGGAGAAAATTCAATCTGAATTCAAAGTGAATTCAGGTTGAATTTTGTCCATGATTTCTCATATAGTTTCAATTTTTTCTATTTTCAAAATTAATTATTTTGACTATCCAAACTATTAACTTATTTTGTTATTTTCAATTAAAAACTATGTTTATTAAAAATACTTTTTACATATTTGAGAATTTGACAAAACTATGATAATGAAAAGTGTTTGAAATTGAATAAATATTTCAAAACTATTTTCTATTTTCATAATTAATAATTTTTACTATCCAAACTATTATCTATTTTGTTATTTTCAATTAAAAACTATGTTTATTAAAAATTCTTTTTGCATCTTTGAGAATTTGACAAAACTATGATAATGAAAAGTGTTTCAAATTGAATAAATAATGCAAAACTATTTTATGTTTTCATAATTAATAATTTTGACTATCCAAACTATTATCTATTTTGTTATTTTCAATTAAAAACTATGTTTATTAAAAATTCTTTTTGCATATTTGAGAATTTGACAAAACTATGATAATGAAAAGTGTTTCAAATTGAATAAATAATGCAAAACTATTTTTATTTTCATAATGAATAATTTTGACTATCCAAACTATTATCTATTTTGTTATTTTCAATTAAAAACTATGTTTATTAAAAATTCTTTTTGCATATTTTAGAATTTGACAAAACTATGATAATGAAAAGTGTTTCAAATTGAATAAATAATGCAAAAAATATTTTTTATTTACATAATTAATAATTTTGACTATCCAAACTATTATCTGTTTTGTTATTTTGACTTCATTTGGTATATATTTCGTGCATTTACTTATTTTTTGAGCTAGTTGACCCTGAAATTGAAAAGCACTACAAATGAACTCTGAAAATGTTGAAAGTTGGCGTGCTATCATCATTTCACCCACATAGCATGTGTTAAAAAGTTTAGAGGGCTACGACAAAAAGTGGATGTAGTTCGTGTACAAAATTGACAATCACACAGAAGTAGCAGGGTTTCGAACGAGAACTCATCTCTTACAAAGGGATTTCATTTTTTTGAACTTATTTTAACTCCATACTTTGTGTGTGTTCAAAATGCACCATTCAAAGGCACATCACCAAATTTCAACAATTTCTGACTTCATTTGGTATTCTTCGTGCATTTACTTATTTTTTTTTGGGCTAGTTGACCCTGAAATTGAAAAGCACAACAAATGATCTCTGAAAATGTTGAAAGTTGGCATGCTATCATCATTTCACCCACATAGAATATGTTAAAAAGTTGAGAGGGCTACGACAAAAACTGGATGCAGTTCGTGTACAAAACTAACAATCTCTCTCGAAGTAGCACGGTTTCGAACGAGAACTCATCTCTTACAAAGGGATTTCATTTTTTTTGAACTTATTTGAACTCCATACTTTTTGTGTGTTCAAAATGCACCATTCAAAGGCACATCACCAAATTTCAACAATTTCTGACTTCATTTGGTACTCTTCGTGCATTTACTTTTTTTTTTGAGCTAGTTGACCCTGAAATTGAAAAGCACTACAAATGAACTCCGAAAATGTTGAAAGTTGGCATGCTATCATCATTACACCCACATAGCATGTGTTAAAAAGTTGAGAGGGCTACGACAAAAACTGGATGCAGTTCGTGTACAAAACTGACAATCTCTCTCGAAGTAGCACGGTTTCGAACGAGAACTCATCTCTTACAAAGGGATTTCATTTTTTGAACTTATTTGAACTCCATACTTTTTGTGTGTTCAAAATGAACCATTCAAAGGCACATCACCAAATTTCAACAATTTCTGACTTCATTTGGTATTCTTCGTGCATTTACTTATTTGTTTTTGAGCTAGTTGACCCTGAAATTGAAAAGCACTACAAATGAACTCTGAAAATGTTGAAAGTTGGCATGCTATCATCATTTCACCCACATAGCATGTGTTAAAAAGTTGAGAGGGCTACGACAAAAACTGGATGCAGTTTGTGTACAAAACTGACAATATCTCTCGAAGTAGCAGGGTTTCGAACGAGAACTCATCTCTTACAAAGGGATTTCATTTTTTTGAACTTATTTGAACTCCATACTTTTTGTGTGTTCAAAATGCACCATTCAAAGGCACATCACAAAATTTCAACAATTTCTGACTTCATTTGGTATTCTTCGTGCATTTACTTTTTTTTTTTTGAGCTAGTTGACCCTGAAATTGAAAAGCACTACAAATGAACTCCAAAAATGTTTAAAGTTGGCATGCCATAATCATTTCACCCACATAGCATGTGTTAAAAAGTTGAGAGGGCTACGACAAAAACTAGATGCAGTTCGTGTACAAAACTGACAATCTCTCTCGAAGTAGCAGGGTTTCGAACGAGAACTCATCTCTTACAAAGGGATTTCATTTTTTTGAACTTATTTGAACTCCATACTTTTTGTGTGTTCAAAATGCACCATTCAAAGGCACATCACAAAATTTCAACAATTTCTGACTTCATTTGGTATATTTCATGCATTTACTTATTTTTTTTTAGCTAGTTGACCCTGAAATTGAAAAGCACTACAAATGAACTCTGAAAATGTTGAAAGTTGGCATGCTATCATCATTTCACCCACATAGCATGTGTTAAAATGTTGAGAGGGCTACGACAAAAACTGGATGCAGTTCGTGTACAAAACTGACAATCTCTCTCGAAGTAGCAGGGTTTCAAACGAGAACTCATCTCTTACAAAGGGATTTCGTTTTTTTGAACTTATTTGAACTCCATACTTTTTGTGTGTTCAAAATGCACCATTCAAAGGCACATCACAAAATTTCAACAATTTCTGACTTCATTTGGTATTCTTCGTGCATTTACTTATTTTTTTTGAGCTAGTTGACCCTGAAATTGAAAAGCACTACAAATGAACTCTGAAAATGACGAAAGTTGGCATGCTATCATAATTTCACCCACATAGAATGTGTTAAAAAGTTGAGAGGGCTACGACAAAAACTGGATGCAGTTCGTGTACAAAACTGACAATCTCTCTCGAAGTAGCAGGGTTTCGAACGAGAACTCATCTCTTACAAAGGGATTTCATTTTTTGAACTTATTTGAACTCCATACTTATTGTGTGTTCAAAATGCACCATTCAAAGGCACATCACAAAGGGATTTCTTCTTCTCTCATATATGGTGGACGCTAGCTCAGCTGATTTTTCAACCGTCGATGATGGTCGCTACTCCTACTTCCCCTAGTGCATAACCAATATCTAGCACAAGGAGAAGAAGGAGAAGCGACCCCCACAACAAAAGTGGTTCCGCGGCACGCGACGTGGTTCCGCTGCACGCCATGTGGGACTAATGGTCTTTCATTTTTAAATGATTGTTTTAATCAAAAACAGATCTGTTACAAAAGGGATTTCATTTTTTGAACTGATTTGAACTGAAGACTTTTTGTATATATATGTGGTCGAAATGCATGATACCTTGAAGTTAGAAAGGGCTAAACCATTCAAAAGTAGCACATGAAGTTAGAAAGGGCTAAACCATTCAAATTTGGAAACTATAATGGCACAAACAGAAACTAGACATATATAAATTGGTCCAAGAAGTACATGATACTAGCCCAAACAGTACATAATAATAGCTACCATAGATATATATACAAGTGTTCGACGTTCAGAACACTACTCGTCTGAATCATCTAAATCAGAATGTCCACGTTCCTCGAGGTGACGTTGGCCATAGTTGACGACTCGAATCTTGCGGTACAACTCGTATGAAACGTATGCATCCTTTGCTGCAAACTCAATGTTGATATCATCAAGTGGGCCCTTCTCCCAAAGTTTGTGTTGATACTTTGGGAAACTGGTCTTCATATCACCATATGACTCGTCGATCAAGGCAACTGCCATATGAGCCATCGAAGTCATGTCATGTCGAAGCCTGAATATCGTTTGGAGATCAACGAGCCAACCAGCTGGTATCTCAATACCGAAGCTATGCCTCATCTTCAGCTTGTCGTTCCTTATGTCAACGAAAGCAAAAGTGATGTCGCTGCGAAGGAACTCCATGAGTTCTGGACAATGCTTGTCACTCCTGCAACAGAAACAAATTAAAATGGAACAAATGTTACATACTGCTGCAATAAGGAAACATGTTTCACTACAACTAAAGAGAAACTTATCTTTAGGATTCAAATAGAACATATGCAATGGAACCTAGAGAGATCACTATAGCTATCCAATGGAACCTAGAGAGATCACTAGCTATATGCAATTTTCATGACTATGACATATCATATTGCTATCCAATGGAACCTAGAGAGATCACTAGCTATATTCAATTTTCATAACCTTGGATCAAAGAACACCGCATAAAATTGTATCACTACAACTATGATTTCAATGGAACATATTGAACCAATCAGATTTTTCAGATTATGGAACACTATTCCAATCAGATTGTGTTCCCTTCAACTAATCAAAATTGTTTCACTACAACTATTTGAAGCGAACCAACTATGATTCCAATGGAACATATTAAACACTAGTTGATTCTAATACGATTTTTCAGATTATGGAACACTATTCCAATCAGATTGTGTTCCCCTTCAACTAATCAAAATTGTTTCACTACAACTATTTGAAGGGAACCAACTATGATTCCAATGGAACATATTAAACACTAGTTGATTCTAATACGATTTTTCAGATTATGGAACACTATTCCAATTAGATTGTGCTCCCCTTCAAGTAATCAAAATTGTTTCACTACAACTATTTGAAGGGAACCAACTATGATTCCAATGGAACATATTAAACACTAGTTGATTCTAATACGATTTCTCAGATTATGGAACACTATTCCAATTAGATTGTGCTCCCCTTCAACTAATCAAAATTGTTTCACTACAACTATTTGAAGGGAACCAACTATGATTGAAACAAATAAACTTACAATGTCATTATCTTGGATCAAAGAAAGCCTCAAAACTTACCTCGCCCATTGGAAGATCAAGACATGGCGTGCGAAGCATAGTTGGATGACGGCAACACCGTGTTGATCGGCCGTGTACTCCAGATCAAGCCCGAAGAACTTCTCATGATCCGCTGCGTGGTCAAACCATCGTTCCTTCAACAGTTGAAGAAAAAACGGCACCTCCCTGCTCAGGTTCGTGTACACGACACGGAGCTTGGTCGTGCCATGTGCGAGCACCTCACCAAAGATAGTTGGCATGGTGGAAGAAGAGAAGTGAAGAAGAGAGGAGAAGAACAGAGAGGGCGACGCGAGAGAGAAGAAGAACAGAGAAATGGCGACTGTACGCTTCGGTTTGTGCTTTTCATCGCCCGAAACGACGCGGGATGCAAACCGTTTGGGCCTTTAGTCCCGGGTTGAGCCGTCAACCGGGACTAAAGAGGTATACCAAATGGTTGCCACCACTACGGCAGGCCATGTGTTAGGCCTTTAGTCCCGGGTTGAGCCACCAACCGGGACTAAAGAGGTATACCAACGGTCGCCACCACTACGGCAGGCCACGTGTTAGTCCTTTAGTCCCGGGTTGAGCCACCAACCGGGACTAAAGGGGGATACGAACGGTTGCCACCACCACTGCCCGCCGCGTAGCCCTTTAGTCCCGGTTTGGGACACGAACCGGGACTAAAGGCTCCTTACGGGCCGGGACTAAAGCCTCGAGGGAGGCATTGAGAATTGGGGCGACGTGGCCGGGCCTTTAGTCCCGGCCCAGAGGCAGGCCGGGACTAAATGGTCCAAGCCAAAGGCCCGTTTTCTACTAGTGTACTGGTCTATATACGAAGCAAAATGAATGAATCTATACTCTAAAATATGTTTATATATATCCGTATGTAGTCTTCTAGTGGAGTCTCTAGAAAGACTTATATTTAGGAACGAAGGGAGTATATATCATGCATGCTATCGGGTTTGAGATATGGAAGGAAACTGAAAAGGAGCGAGTACAAGTCGCTCCACACGGTCTGCTCTGCGGAGATATGTTGAACACGCGCTATATATGATGCATCCTATTGGGTTTGAGATATGTGAGGAAACTAAAAAGGAGCAAGCACAAATTGGAAAGAAAGGAGGGGTTAACAACTTAGCTACGAGCAGCAAGTAATCAATCAAATACGGGAAGAAAGAAACGTGCGGGCTATTACATGTTCTAACTTGAGGTTGGAAACGCCCGAATTGAAGTTCTTCTGCAGGACTCGTACATACAAACTTGAGGTTATTTTATGAATGGCAACTTTATGGATGTCAAATTCATCCAACACTTCATGTCATGCATTGTTTAACATGTAAATATTTCATGTCATCTATTTTTATCAAAATTGTATCGATCCTTATAAACAATGTCTTGAAATCAACGGTGTCAAGCGTAGGTTCGGCTGAACCATGGTCCAACAAAACATTACCCAACTTCGAATAGGACAGATTGAAATGCAGCGAAATTAGTCGAGGCCTGTGTGGGGCAGGATTTTTGGTAGTGCATTCCGATCACTCAACTTCGAATAGGACAGATTGAAATGCAGCGAAATTAGCCGAGGTGTGTGTAGCAGGATTTTTGGTAGTGCATCCTGATCGGTGTGGAAACTATATAATCTCTCCGTTCCTGAATATAAGTCTTTTAAAAGATTTCACTAAGGGTCTATATACGAAGCAAAATAAGTAAATCTATAATCTAAAATATGTTTATATACATCCTCTTAAAAAAACTTACATTTAGGAACGGAGGAAGTATCATACATGCTCAGGTCTTCCATGTGCGAACAATGTTGAAGAATCTGGCATCGATTGAAACTCGGTCCCAGTATAAATCAGCCTAAGTCACCCATTGCCAGCGTCTTCCTGGCTCTTTGCATGGCCTCACATGACTTACTTTATTGCTTTGCAGGATTTGGAATCGAAAAGTAGGTGCTCCGATGCCCAATTTTATTTTATTTAGCATCGGTTGGACAATGTAGGGCACCGGTATCAAAAGCAAATTTAGCACCGATTTTAGCCTACATAGTGGAAGGCCTTAGTCTACGAGCAGCAAGTAACGAATCAAGAACGCGAAGAAATCAAGAAATATATGTGCTATTACATGTTCTAAAATGTAAAAACGAATTTAATCTAGCTTAACGCTATATCTCATTCCGACCTGCATCGTCTTCTCATGATCTAACTTCAGGTTTGAAACGCCGGAGTTGAAGTTTTTCTGCAGGAATCTGTACATGTGATTGACGACGAACCGTCTGAACCAGCCATGCACGTGCTTCCCGCCGCTCGCCGTCAGGATCGTCCTCCCGATGACGACGCTCACCCCGCTCCTGCAGGCTCGGTCCATCATGGCGGCCTCCTCGGCTGTGCGGGCGACCTCCTTGAGCGCCGCGAGCACCGACTCGAGGAACTCCTCGCCTTCCATGTCCTGCTTGTCCATGTACCCGTACTGTACCACGGACCTGTAAACCCCCGGTGGCACCTCCTCCTCGGAGGCCACGAGGAACCGCTCCTCCGGCAGCACCGAGGTCACCGGCAGCCTCCTGACGGTGACGAACAGCAGCAGCTCGCGGAGGCATCCAGTGTGCTCCGCGTAGTGGCGCACAATGGGCGGGATGCCGTTCATCAGGTCGGTGAAGAAGAAGCAGACCCCCGGCACGCGCGCCGACCTGGCCACGACCGCGGCGAGCTCGTTGCCGGAGATCATGTGGCCCGCCTCGTACTCGCCCTTCTTCTTCCGGCCGTAGGTCCAGGACACTGTGATCACCAGGAAGAAGGCGGTGATGGCGAACGGGACCCACCCGCCCTGCGCCATCTTGTTCATGAGTGAGCTCATGTACAGGCCCTCCACGGCCACGTAGACGGCGAAGAACGCGGCGGCGATCACCGGGTGCACGTCCCAGATCACCACCATCACCACAGTCATGAGCGCCGTGGTGATGAGCATCACCCATATCACGGCCACCCCGAAGGCGTGTCCGATCTCCGGGCCGCCCTGGAAGCCGATGGTGATGAGCACGCAGAAGACCATGAGCAGGTAGTTCACCTCGGGGCAGTACACCTGGCCCTCGTACTTGTCCGAGGTGTGCTTTACGGTGGCCCGGGGGAAGTAGTCGAGCACGATGGACTGCCGGATGATGGAGAAGCTGGCGGAGATGAGCGACTGGCTGGCGACGATGGCGGCGAGGGTAGAGACGACGAACATCGGCCAGAACAGGGGCCCCGGAATGCTGCTGTAGAACGCCGTGCTCAGGTGGTCCGGGTTCTTGATCAGGTACGCTGCCTGGCCGGAGTACGCGAGGATCAGCGACGGGTACACCACCGTCGAGAATGCCACCTGCATCATACAAGTAAAAACGATTAGTTACTAATCAGAACGAACATTAATTAACTACTCATGTACTCCCTCCTTTCTAAAAACTTTGTACAACTCCAAGGTATATTAAGATTAAGACATTTATTTTAAGACGAAGGGAGTACATGTCTTATGGACGGATCGAGTACTTGTCATTCTGGTGCAATGTGTGTACCTGGATTGATCTTTTGTTGAAGTGGCCCAAGTCGGCAAACATGGCTTCAGCGCCTGATTATAGACGGTCACAAACTTGAGATTTAGTACAGTTTGTCCAATATTTTCGTGTTGAAATCTAGAAGCATGAGACAGATTTCAGCACCTGTGATGCAGAGGATGACGGCGCCGAGCTGCTCCCAGCCGACGGCCCCGTTCCTGGCGAAGTAGCAGTAGATGTAGTACGGGTTGAGGGCCTTGAGGACCGGCGGGTAGTAGACGACGATGTTGTAGAGGCCGATCATGGCGATGGAGGCGAACCAGACGAGCATGATCGGGGAGAAGGAAAAGCTGACCCTGCTCGTGCCCATCCGCTGGAAAAGGAATAGCAGCAGCAGGATCACCACCGACAGCATCACCACATGCTCTGCAACAAACAAAACAAACCACACGTCAAATCACAACGATACGATACGATCAAGCTAGCAGATAAGAGTAGCAGCAGCCGATTCTCCCTCGATCTTCTTCTTGATTACGTACTTTGTTCGATCTTCGGGGATCTCGACTGGATTCCTTGAACGGCCGAAAGAACTGGACGGAAACAAGAAACGGACAAGAAAGACATCAAATTCAGGTTGTTACGTACGGGCGCTTAGGAGAAAAAAAATCCGAACAGCTCAAACGGTTATTTATAGATAAGTATATAGAAATAATAAAAAAAATGTTGGGTACGTTCGTCGGTACGTGCCTGAGATGGCCGGCGTGAGGGCGCCGTCGCCCATGACCATGGAGGTGCCGACGAGCACGACGTAGGTGAGGACCGACTGGGCGGCGGCGCTGCCCTCGAGGAACCTCTGCACGCGGGACGGCTCCGGCCGCCTCTTCTTGCCGTGGAACCTGAGCTGGAGGTCGGACGGCAGCCGCGTGACCTGCGCAGGCGTGCTGCCGGTCTTGAAGCTGACGTGCTGCCGCAGCAGCGAGTAGAGCGCGAAGGTGCCGCCCTCGCCGTGGTCGTCGGCACGGAGCACGATGAGCACGTACTTGACCAGGCTCATCAGGGTGAGCGTCCAGAGGATGAGGCTGAGGATGCCTAGGAAGTCCCGCTCGCCGGCGCCGGGCAGGACCACGGACGGGAACACGTACAGCGGCGACGTGCCCAGGTCGCCGTACACGATGCCCAGCGACTGGAAGCTCAGCAGCAGCGTCTGCGACACCGTGAACGCCTGCATGCATGCATGCAGCCATGCACCCACGAGTCAGGATCGACGATCTGATCGAGATCGATCAGCGATGCATGGATATATATCGATCATAGTACAATATATGTTTACGTGCCTGGGGTGTGCGGTGCCGCATCTTGTAGGCCTGGCTGAAGCTCAGGGTCCGGCGGGCGGCATCCCCGCCGCCGTTTGCGCCGCCATCGCCGCCCTGCTGGTGGCCGTCGGCGCCGGGAGAGTTGATCTCCAGGACGACGTCGCCGTTCTCGCCGGCGCGTCGCTCCATGTCCATGGGGAGGGGCCGATCGATCGATCGATCGAGCTCGAGGGTCCAACTAGCTCCAACGCGTACGCGCGCACACCTGATCCCGAAGGTGCATTTACAAAGGGTATATATAATCTCTGTGATGGTCGGTGAGATCAAGAAACCGTGTTTCGTTTATGTGGGACCCGATTTGGCCATGCTGTTTATACTTTGAACCCCTAGAGGCTAGAGATAAGCTGCCTGTTTTTGTTTTTTGTTTTTTTTTTGCGAAGAAGATCTGCTAGCATTCAACAGAATACTTTCTTTAACTACGCGAAAGTCCTTTGCTTTTTTTTTTTCTATTTTGAAGAAAGGGGGTTCCTCACAAGGTTACAATCAGAGGTGATAATATCGCTAAGCTCGGGCGGAACAGCCGCCAGAAAGAGGAAATCGCCTTCACTTGTCGCCATGGCAGCAAGCAAGCTTGTGTGCCAACATGTTCTGATCCCTTCTCACCCATCCTAACCGAATGGACCTGAACGAGCTTAATGAAGCACGAATATCAGCAATGATTGCAAACAGGCTAGACTGATTTGGTGTACTATCGTAAACTGTATTTGACGCTCCAGGTGCCAGTTACTTTTGTTTTGAGGTGCAGGTGCTACTTACTTTGTTGTCCATAACTGGCGCACACCCTCTATCCTTTTGTCTCGCGAACTAGGACGATCGATGTAGAGTTTGGTTGTCCATAAGCGCCTTCGGTTTTGGGAAGCGTCCAGAAGCTTCCCAGCTGTTTTTTTTCATTTATGCATTTTTCTTTCTAGTTCTCACTCGGTTTCGGCTTATTGATTCTTATTTTATATATAGAAACTTTATTCATCATTCAGGGTGCAGAATAAATTATTCCTCACTCGAGGTAATTTTACGATCATTTCATAAATAAATACTTCATAAATAATATGTGAACTTTTTTTAAATAAGTTATTCCGTTTGTATGTATAATATTTGCACGACACCAATATAAAATACCAGCATATGATTTTTCTCTTTTGTGTGTTATAATAAATAATAATTTGGAAACCACACAAGTTTATTAAAATAACATTTTAAAGAAATATAATGTTTTCTAAAATCATGAGTATTTTATTTAGATGTTGAACATTTTTAAACTTATATGAGTATCTACTTAAATATATTTTAAATTACTTATACAAGTATCGTTTATTTATCAATTTAGTAATATATTAATTGTAGAGTCCTGTATACATAAACTCGTAGATTCTCATATACATAAACTCGTAGACGCTCATATATATTTTTAATATTGAAATTAATAAGTGAATATCTTCTGAAATCAGATGGACATTTTATAAAAAACTTATTTTCGTTTTATGTATATTATTTATAACACATGATTATAATTTACTTACATAAACAATACCTACTGTCTAGAGGCAACAATTGTCTTCGGTTGGAGTGGTTGGCTCCGGTGCTCGTTTTCATGTGGTCGCTGGTTCTGTAGATCTGAATTTACATTGTTCAATGCAAATGATATAATGCGGTCAAGTACTATTTAGTTTGACCTGCACCAGGGGCTTTTACATCCACTTTTCTTTACCTAATAATAAAGAGGCTATCGCTTCCGTCGGAAAACCCACCGAGGTGATTTTACAAAAAAGCCCTTACTCTTTATGACTTTAAACTCGTAGTATATATTAAATATTTTTTAAATACTCATATCTTTTAAACCGTAACTCCAAATTTAACATATTATACATGGAATTTGATTAGAAAAATATGTAGAATTTAAATATGATATTATTTTATCTGTTAAACGTTTCATAAAAATACTATCTAGGATGCAATCTTAATAAATAAGTCATTATTCGTCTTTCTTTCATACCGGTACTCATCCGGGTTGGGGATGAACACGTCAACAAAATCAGGATTAGAGATGAAACTGATGGTCACTTGACTGATTCTTTGTACGTATTAAATCTACATGCAAGCCGTGTTAAAATAGAAGACCTGTGAAATTTTGAACTGCATTTTTGTAGGATAAGACCATCTTTATTTGTATCGTAACTATAAATTCTCAAATTATAGACATTTTTTATAAATTAAGAGCGTGTGCCGTGTGGTATTTCTTTCTCCCGTTGCAATGCATGGACCCTTTTGCTAGTAAATATACAAAAGGATAAGAACACCTAATGTATTATAACAAAGACGTACAGTGGGTTTATATGCACTTCAATTTGTTCGGCCCATTTTGCACGTGTTATTTACTCAAGATATTTGTAAAACTTAGGTAAATAATAAAAATAATATTGAAATATTTGCATCTCATAAATATTATACATACAATAGATGATTAACAAATAAAAACATTTAAATATACACTCGTAGATTGTCCTAAAAACTGTTTAGTAAATACGAACATTTTTATACACTTGTGGCTCATATTTACATTATACAAAATATTGAGTACAAACTTTACTAAATATTTATGAACATCCACTTGTGTGTATTTTTCACACGTGACTTGTTTTCAAAACATTTACATAATTTAAGTATATGCGTGATTAAAAATTCATATAAACACTTTATATTCTAAATGATGAACATTTTTAATTGTTAAAAGTTTCTTTAAAACATACTCATGAGTTATAATAATACGTGTAAAATTATGGAATTGTTTCTATAATTACAATTATATATATGAATTGTAAAATTATGGAATTGTTTCTTTAATATTTATATTATTTTAGTTTAAAAAACAATTTTACAAGTCATAAGCATTATTTTATAAATATGAATATTTTAAAGTAACACATGAATATTTTTTAAAGTACGTTATTTTGTTTATATGTATAATATTTACAACACACCAATATAGCATACCAGTATTTTTTTATTCTCTTTTGTGACTTATAGGATAATTATTTGGAAACCACACAAACTTTGTTGGAACAACTTTTCAAACAACAAAATGTTTTCTAAAAGAATGAGTTTTCTAAAACCTTGAGCCACTACAGCCTCCACTTATAAATATCCAAAAGGATAAGAAGGCTTAATGTATTATAACACAAGCGTACGCTAGGTTTATATGCACTTCAGTTCGCGCGTCCCATTTTGCAAGTGTAATTTTCTTAACTATTTTTAAACTTATGTAAGTAATAAATATAATGTTGAAATATTTGCATGTCATAAATATTATACATACAATTGATGATTACTAAATAAAAACATTTCAATATACACTTATAGATTGTATTAAAAACTGTTTAGTAAATACAAACATTTTTATACACTCGTGGCTCATATTTACATTATACAAAATATTGAGTACAAACATTTAATAAATATTTATGAACATCCACTTGTGTATAGTTTTCACATGTGACTTATATTCAAAACATCTACATAATTTAAATAGAAGCCATGAGTGAAAATTCATATCAACACTTTACATTCTAAATTATGAATATTTTAATTAAAAAAGTTCTTAAAAACATATCTATGAGTCCACATAGGATCTTCCATTGTCGTATCATCGCACTTACTCTTCCCTGAGCAACTCGGGTATATTTTGCACACCATGCCTTCAAAACACGAATCATTCCACATTATCCATAAGCTCCAGATACGGGACATACCAACCACACATTGTTTTGGTTGACACACTTCAAAGAAGATCAAACATGTTACAAGGAATCCAGAAGTTAAAGATTTTGTGCCCTTTCTCCAAATCTATCTTGCCACAAGACAATCAAAGAATAGGCGGTGAAAGACTTGGCCTCGCCACAAAAAAGGCAAGCCAAATCATCTATATGTTTTCTTTTAGTTAAGTTATCTTTTGTTGAAATTTTATTAGAAAGCCAACCACACAAAAACTATATATCTACGTGAAACAACAACTTTCCGAAAATTCTTGCAAATAGGAGTTGAAGTCCCTCCCCAATTAATCTTCGAAAATTCATTCACCCAAAGCAAACAAAGAATCTACTGGAATATCATCTCTCTTAAGAAACTTCCCATTGAGAGATAGTTGTTACCATGTCGGAGTCATTTATTACTCCTTGATGGAGGATTAGGCTGTTGTTTTTTTGTTTGGGGTGTGGCTGAGAAGAGACTAGTTTTCATCGATATAGGTGCACCACTTCTTGAGCTATAATTGGATATCGATTCCCATTGGAAGTGGCACAACTGGATGCTACAATGCCTAGGGCAGTCTGGGCTCATGAGAAGGTTCTTGCACTTCGGAGCTTGTACAAGCTATGGCAGGGAATCTACAACCACAATGGGAAAATTTGCCCCCTCAAATGTTCGTGAGAGCGTTCGGTCATTCTCCGGGCATATTCGTTCCGAGCCCCTATTTGGTTGTGCATGCAGCCTCCTTATTTGTCCAGTCAGATGCATTTGATTGGTGGGGATGGAGAAAGAAAACGATACGAAAGAATAAAGAAATAGAACAATGTGGTCCAGGATGGGCCAAGTCCTACGTGGCGCGCTATCCAAACACACCCATGCATCCCCATATCCTTCTTAAATATAGGTTGGGTATGAGGGTTTGTTGACATCCCACACATATGGGGACAAAGTAGGGGTCCAATGGGCCTCACATTTTCCTTCTTTCTCCTGTCCGGGTGTCCATCGTGACCGGGATATATCGTAGGGCGGTTCGACTCGCAATGGAAGTGAACATGCGGAAACTCTTCCTTGAATATGATTCTCAGCCGATGGTAAGCAAGTTCACCGACTAGGGAAAAGATCCCTCGACTTATGACCATCTGGTGAATGACATAGAATCCCTCCTCCAATCTTTGATGAGTTTGAAAGCGAGTTGGGTGAAATGGTCTATGGATAGCACAGCACATTATTTGGTCGAGGAAAAGGGTTTGCATGAATAAACTATGTAGAACTTGGTTTGAGGTGGCACGAGAGTGTATCCATTCTGTGGTAGTCTCAGAGTTTACCCTGACTGAATAAAATGCAACGTTTCCAACCAAACACAATCAAATCCCGTCATATGTCATGTGAGGAGATTCATGTATTCTAGGTTGCATATTTATTTGCATTTTGATTTCAAATATTTAAAAACCCAAAAATCCAAATAATAATAATTATAACATCTTTAAAAATAACATAATATAACTACATAAAAATAGAAAATTTAAAACATAAATTTTCAAAAGAAAAAATACATAATAATCTTAGATATATGAAGAAATTGGAAAAAAATGAAATCTATGCGAATATTTATGAAATACATTTGCAAAAAAGTGAGACATTGAAAATTAAATGAAATACTTGAAGTTGGTGTTAAATCTTTGGGATTTATTTGTTTTGGAATTGCTTAAATTGTGGGTAAAATAATTGCTATTTGTGAGATTGTTATCACACATATTTGTAAACTCATTTGAATCACTCAAATAATATGTATATAAATTCTGAACTAGATTAAAATGTGAATGAAATAACTGGGCTAAAAATATATTGTCAAATTTGTCAAATGGTGATTGGAATAACTAAAAATTTTGTGAAACTTTATAAAATATTCCTTAATGTGAACTGGAATTCATCTGATTATTTAGGAAATGTTTATGTAAAATATTTCTCAAATTGATTGAAGTCACACTAAAATAACTGAATTTTTAATTATAATGATATTAAAACATACTGAAAGGATTGAACAAACTCAAATATATAATTCACGAAAAAATGTTTTGGAAACAAATCATGTATAGCAGTAAAACTATTGGTACCGACATCAAAATGGTTCTAAATTTTATCAAACATTATTTTAATAATCAATTATAAGTGGTTAAAATCATCCAAGATCGATAGAGTTACAAAGTTCTTGTTACAATGAATTAAAATATGTAAAAGTATCAATAATTAAATGTTTTTATGTAAAAGTATCAGAAATCGGTCTTTTAATGTGAAAGTTGTGAATAATCTAAATTGCCACAAAGAACTAAAATGCATATCTTTTGTAGTTTAACGAGTGCATGTGAGGCCCCAATTGTATTTGTAGTATTCCTAATTTCAAAGGTTGAATTGACAAAAAAAATTAAAAGGCGGGAGACCTCGATGTAGTAATCACTCGCGGATTGTGCTCCACCATATGGCCTTGCCATTAGAAAATCCATGTTCTTGGTACCCCGATATTTGCATCAATCGACGCACACAAACACAACTTTATTGCAAGTAGTTATCATCCATGAAAAAAGGAGTTGCTTAACATATGTTTAATGTTTCAACTTGCATTTTAGTGAAGTGTTTCATATTCTTGATCCATAGGTTTCAACTGAAGTAAACCTAAATTTCACTACCTGAAGCACATATTTCATATATGGACTTGCAAATTGTGAAGTACACGAATGCCATAAAAGGTGGCATTCCATCACAAAAGAAAGTGATCGGCCCAATTTTGTGTTAGAGCAAAGCTTTCAAGCTCCAACACTTTATTTTTCAAACTCAACTAGCTCAGATCTATACTGCAAAAAGGACAAACATATTTGAGTTTTTTCCCATCCATACCTTGTCCTAGACCTCCTATGATGATCTCCTATAGTGGTGAATGGCGAGAGGCATCCATGGCATGACAAAAAAATGGGCACTATTAGGTCATGCAGTTGTGTTCTGCTTGCCGAGGTGGGGAAGAGTGGAGGCCTGGCCTGTTGATGTAGGGAGCCCTATGAAGCCATCGAGACAACATCGAGAAGGGACTAATATCATGGACCGGAGACTGTAGAAAAGAACAAGCACTTTTCATGGAGAAAAGAAGAAGGATGGGGAAAGAATTTAGCTAGAAATGCTGGTCGATGTGAATATACGAAGAAAGACGAGTGGAGGCCGGGGGTTATCCTCCTTTTCAAAAAAAAAGTCATGCATCAAGTTGTGAGAAATGCGTTTTTACTATTTTTGCATTAACAAGCACATGTAAATTTGTCTAGGTGACGATTTATACAATTTATATAAAGGTAATTAATAAAATTAACATGTGAGTCAACATCGGTGATTACTAACTTAGTTATCGAAACACTCTTATATTTCTCTACAAAGTACAAAAATTAAAGGATGGCAAAAATCTGTTGTCTATTTTTTGAATTTGACATTGGTCCTTGAAAAGATAAAGTGCTGAACCACTGTGTTTCATGCATTGTGTGTGTTATTGTGTATATTCTTGAGATAACCCTGTTGAAGGGTGAAGAAGCATCCGCCTGAACCGGTGAAAAACCATCCACCATGTTTGACAAAATAAAATAAAATGCGCCCAAATAAGATTTTCTAAATGTTTCACGTGAAACAAACTCTCAAACTAGCTAGTAGAAACTTCCATATGTTCGCTAGAATCGCCAGGAGAATCACCACCCGTTTCAAGCATCGATCACATGGAAATAATTGAACCAGAAGAAGAGGATTGCCCTTTCATCGATCACAAGGAGCGGTCGATGAGACCACGAACCACAACCAAACCCAAGACGAACAGGTGATCCACCCCCGGCCCCAACATCAGCGTCAGCACGTCCTCCCCCAGCACCACCCCTGCCGACGTCTGCTTCCGCGCCACCTCGGCCACGACCTCGCCATCCACGCCGCGGACTCTGTACCCCGGCTTGCGCGCACAGCACCCGTCGACCCTGTAGCACGTCCCCGCGCCGCCGTGCATCGCGACGGTGGCCCCGCCCTTCTCGGCCCGACGCACGCTGAACCACGGCGTCGCCTCCTCCTCCTCCTCGCCGCCGCCGTCGTGGGCGCAGCGGCAGACCTCCCACCTCCTGAACGTCCCGAAGCCCTTGCGTCTGATCGTGAAGAGTGCGTTTCCTTGACGGTCCATGAAGAGGACCTCGCGGCCGCCCCTGCAGCCGTAGTTGTCGACGCGGAAGGCGACGGCGCCGTCGGGGCCGTACACCGCGCAGCCGTTGCCGTTGAAGACCAGCGACTTCATCCACACCGTGTACGCATGCCTGCCCTGCTTGTCTCCGGAGGAAGAGCTGGAGCAGGGAGACGAAGAAAGGGGCTGGATCTTGGCCATTCTTGAGAAAGATTGCTCTCCTCACATGAGATGATTGGGATGTTGGGCGTCAATGGCTGGTTCTTCCACCTATTTATTTATACTCGCACCTTGTTCGTTATCCTGGGGTCTACTCTATCTGAAACTCTGAATTATTCTACCGGCGCTGCACACTACACGCCTTAGTTTAGAATGCTTCTGCACCCGAGCTGTACGCATCACGCTGTACCCTGATCTAGCACCCTACCAGTCAGCATTCACGTTTACATAGTGCTTGTTTGTTGGACTTGGTTTTTAGTAGTTAGCATGGCATGTCCTTTGTTTGGACTTGGTTTGTAGCATGGCATGCCAATCTGGGGCATGGTGGTTGATAAAATTTGCAAATATATCAGCGGAAAAAAGAACATGAAGAGCAAATCTGGGGCACACTTAATTTGCCCGAGATTTGTCATAATAACAGCCTATATGGCATTCACAGCCAAAAACGGTATAGCAGAATTGTCATACCGATTTAAGTAGTGGGTGGCTTACTTCAAATTTGGAGGCTGGAGGGCACTGATCTGTAACAAGGTAAGAGCATCTACGTCCGGATTCCTCAAACCCGTCTCAAACATCCAAACATGCCGCCTGATCACTGACCGGTCACAAAAATTCGATCTAGGCGTCCGGGCACGTCCGTCACGTCGGACCCGACAACCCGATCCAATCTTAAATTGCATTAAATTTTCCAAACCCTTCCTCCTCCTCCCGTCACCCTCCAACATTTCCCGCGCCCGACGCCTCGCCGTCCGGTACCCTTGCTCTTCATCCTCATCACCTATCCCGATCTGTCACCGTGATGTCTTCCATCCCGTCCCTGACCGCCGCGACGGAGACACATCTCGTCTCGTCCGTCGACATCCCTTCCTCTGCTTCGTCTTGCAAGCCAGATAACATCTCCCGTAAGATGCGCCGTCGCTGGCAGCAACAGAGGGAGGCGGAGTTGGCGGCGCAGGTACATGCGGGTGTCGTCGACAAGATGTCTTCCCTGGCGCTCCGGGCTCCCCGCATCCCATTCATGCAAGCGTCGACGCAAATTGTGTCGTCGGACATCGTTGAGACCGAGGATGATGAACTCGTCCGACCAGTGATCCAATAATCAACACTTGTCGGTCGGACATTGATTTCATTTAGGCATGTCTGTTTGGTTGAACTATGATATCATTTGCTTTTGTTTAAAACTGTTGAATTCGGACATTTTTTATCGGATGATCGACGTGCATGACTTTGTATGGATTTGAGAATTCAAATATAAGGTATGTGAATGCATAGAACGAAATATAAGGAGCCGTCCAGATGCGTCCGTGGGCGTTTAGGGAGGGACTTGTCCAGTCTAGCTGTAGATGCTCTAACTCACAAAGGAGGGAAGTTTCAGCCCATTATTCTTTTCTGTACCCCTCTCTTTTGAGACCATACTGATGCCAATGCCACGTTTGTCACCGGTAACCGCACCCCTTGATGGACATCCACCACCTACCGCCTTCCAAACTAACCATTAATGGTGTGTGTGTTCCCGCCACGCGCCACTCGCCGCTACAAAAGACCGGTGCCTCTCCCTACACTTCTCATTCCTATCTCTGTTACATCCTGCTCCACTACTCCAATCCCCTAAGGCCTCCGTTACCTCCCGCTCCACTACTCCAATCCCCGTTATAGTGGGGAGTATCATATAATAGTACCATGCATATGAATACAATATATAATAGTATCATGCATATGATACTATTGTATGATACTACCTCCATAGTGCATAGTATCATATATAACCTCATTTATTAACATGCATGACACATAATAGCATAGCATTTAATATGTTACGGTATCTACCTACTCCCTCCGTCTCGGTGTATTAGGCATTTTACAAATAATCCCAAAATGCTAAGGCTGGTTGTAATGGATAGTATCATATACTAGTATCATGCATATGATACTAGTGTATGATACCACATCCGTAATGCATAGTATCATATGGTAGTTCATTTATTGTCATGCAAGACACATAGTAGCACATCATTTAATATGATACGGTATCATGATATGATACTCAACCTCTCTTTCTTCATTTAATTCTATGCCACCTTATCAAAATTGTCTAGTTGGCATGCATGATACTACCTATGATACTATCATTACGGGCAGCCTAAGGCACATTACAGTACTACTAGTTGCATGCATATTAATTAGACCTCATCTATTAATTGAAGGACCAATGCATGCAATTTATGTGTCATGTTTTTTGGATTTGAAGAGGTCTTCTAATTAATAGCATGTTTTTAGTTGAGAAAGGAATAGTGTGATTGGCTTCCTTTACAATTTAATTTCTTTTCCTACCCAATCTCTACGTGCCTAGGTTGCAGTGCACCTTCTAATATGCCTAATGCATCGGGACAGAGGAAGTATGTTACTCTAACTCTATCTCTCATCTTTAATTGTGTGCCACATCAGCATATTTGTTAGTTCCAAGAACATGATACTAGCTAAGTTACTCCCACTATGGCCAGCCCAAGGCCTCTTCCAATGCAAAGATGATTGGAAGAGGTGCTAAGTGCATTAAATATCTTAGCAATTCAAGTCCCCAATGCATAGGTGCTTAGCTTGTTCTTGCTAAGTTCATTTTATTTAATAATTTGCCATCTAAACTCTTTCATGCATTAGCCAACTTCTCTCATTTATGTGGGTTGCCTAGGTTTACGTGCTTGACATTGGTTCTTCCTAGGTTCACCAAAGTGCTCTCTCTCCTTCTTAATTATTGTGCCATGCCATATTTTTGCTTATGTGGCATGCTTAGCACCTGTCCACGGTGTAGCACTGGGAAGGGCCCAAGGCTGGATGTAATGGAGAGTATCATATACTACTATCATGCATATGATACTAGTGTATGATACTACATCCATAATGCATATTATCATATGTCACTATCATAGGATAGTTCATTTATTGCCATGCATGACACATAGTAGCAAAACGTTTAATATGATACAGTATCATGATATGATATTCAACCTTGTCTTTTTTCATTTAATTCTATGCCACCTCATCAAAATTGCCTAGTTGGCATGCATGATACTGCTTATGATACTTTCATTACGACCAGCCTGAATGGCACTTCACACACAGATGTTGCCAGGATCAAGCAAGCCCTCCTCCCATCCATCATTGCGAAAAATAGGAGCATGAGCAGGAGGAGGGAAAGGTGTACGATGAGGAGGTCTATTGGGCTTTCTTTGACTGTGCGTTAGACGTTGGTTGGAGGATGGACGTCAAGATTGACCGTATGATTTGGGACAAGGTGCTTGTCTGGACACCGACGATGGCGAATGGCTAGCATGGAGGCAAAGCCACCCTGGCCCAACACATGGATATATTCGCTCAAGTATAAATTTGAAGTTTTTTTCTATATTTCAAGAATTTCAGAAGCTTGTTTAGTGTCAGTTGTACAGGAAAATTCTTACAGTCCAAAGTGACTGGCGAGGAGAGTATGAGAAACTCAACTCTTTCTTTCGTAGTATTGGCATTGCCCATCATATCTCTTGTCCTCATGCTCATCAATAGAATGGCTCTGCTGAGCGTAAACATCGTCACATTGTTGAAGTAGGTTTATCTCTTCTAGCTCATGCCTCTATGCCACTAAAATATTGGGATGAAGCTTTCATTGCTGCAACATACCTTATCAATCTTCTTCCTACCAAAGTTATCGGCAATATCACTCCCTTAGAAAAAATGTTTCATCATAAACCTGATTACAATTCGCTAAGAATTTTTGGATGTGCTTGTTACCCCTTCGCTCTTACAATCATCACAAACTTGAGTTCCGTTCCACTCAATGTGTGTTCCTTGGATACAGTAATCTGCACAAAGGGTACAAGTGTCTTGAAATTTCCACCGGTCGTATCTATATTTCCCGGGATGTTGTCTTTGATGAAACCGCTTTTTTCCTTTTGCCAAACTTCATCCCAATGCCGGTGCTTTACTTCGTGCAGAAATTGCACTTCTTCCTGATTATATGCCTAACTCTAAAGATCACGGGGGTGAATTAAGTGTTGATCATATGACTAGCTCTAAAGATAATTTTAACTCTGATGCTAAGTGTGCAGCCTCCAGTCATCATTGTATGCAAGGGAGTATAGCTAGCAGCAGCAACAAAACCGAGGTAGTAGTTGCAGCAGAAGAAATTGCGCCAGCATGGATAGATGTTGCAGCAACAGATGTAACAACAGTAGACACGGCAACAACACGTGACACTACAACAGTTGCAACAGCAGATGTGCGATCCCAGGAAAATCTCATAGCTGGTACAAGGGTGATTGCCAGCCCAACCAACGATGTCTCTAGTGAGACTGGGTGTGCAGAACCTGGTGCGCCAGCTCAGGTGGCTGGATCCTCTACGGAGGGAAACACTACTGGAGAAGCATTAGCTCAGATCCCTGCCATAGCAACTATACAGGAGATTCCTCACCGTCATACTCGATCCCAATCTGGTATTCGCAAGACAAAACATTGCACCAATGGCACCATAAGGCATGGTAAAAATAAACGTGCTTTTCTTACCAGCATGGGTGAACCAACACACTTGCATGATGCACTTGCTAGTAAATTTTGGAAGGAGGCCATGGATAGTGAATATGGGGCACTCATGAAAAATAAAACATGGCACTTGGTTCCACCAGAGAAAGGCAGGAATAACATAGATTGCAAGTGGGTACATAAGATAAAAATAAAATCTTATGGAAGTACAGACATGTACAAGGCTAGATTTTTAGCAAAAGGGTTTAAACGGAGATTTGGTATTGATTATGAAGATACTTTTAGTCCTGTGGTAAAAGAAGCTACTATTCGTCTTGTATTGACCATTGTTATTTCTAGAGGATGGAGTCTAAGGCAGCTAGATGTTCAGAACGCGTTTCTTCATGGTGTTCTAGAAGAAGAGGTTTTTATGTGGCAACCACCAAGTTATGAGAATGTAAGCACATCTCATTATGTTTGCAAATTAGACAAAGCTTTGTATGGATTAAAATAGGCCCTAAGAGCCTGGTACTCAAGGTTGAGCACACAGTTACAACAACTTGGGTTTACACCATCCAAAGCGGACACCTCACTTTTTCTGTACAGTAAAGGCAATATTACTGTGTTTGTTCTTGTATATGTTGATGACATAATTGTTGCTAGCTCAAGTCCAGATGGCACTTCTTCTTTGCTCAAGGATTTGAAGATGGAGTTTGCTCTTAAAGATTTGGGAGAACTACATTATTTACTTGGCATAGTGGTAATACAGGTGAAAGATGTTATACTTCTTTCTCAAGAGAAATATGTTAACGACATTCTCAAGAGAGTAGGGACAGAAAATTGCAAACCTGTAAGTACACCAATCTCAACTTCAGGGAAGCTCACCATTGATAGTGGAGAAGTTCTTGGATCTAAAGATGCAACTAAATATAGAAGTGTTGTAGGTGCTTTACAATACTTAACCCTTACACGTCCTGATATTTCCTATTCCGTGAATAAGGTGTGTCAGTATCTTCATGCACCCACCACTGATCATTGGACTGCAGTTAAAAGGATTGTGAGGTATCTCAAATTCTCAGGAGACCTTGGAGAAAAGATTGTTAAGTCTTCCTCTATGCTTGTCTCTGCTTACTCTGATGCAAATTGGGCAGGGTGTGCTGATGACCGAAGAGCAACAGGTGGATTTGCTGTATTTCTGGGCACAAATCTTATATCATGGAGTGCAAGAAAAGAGGCTACATTTTTGAGGTCTAGTACAGAGGCCGAGTATAAAGCTCTAGCAAATGCTACAACTGAAGTGATGTGGATTCAAACATTACTTTATGAGCTTCGAATTTAAACTCCAAGAGCTGCTAGATTATGGTGTGATAATCTTGGTGCAACCTATCTTTCAGCTAATCCTGTTTTTCATGCATGCACAAAGCATATCGAGGTTGATTTCCACTTTGTGAGAGAAAGGGTAACGCGCAAGCTACTCGACATAAGGTTCATTCCAACTGGAGATCAACTAGCTGATGGTTGTACAAAACCTCTTACTATGAGAAGGCTCGAGGAATTCAAGAACAATCTCAATCTCGAGTTGCTTAGGTTTAGATTGAGGGGGAGTGTTAGAATATGTTGTAATGAGATAGCACATGTTTAAACTTAGTTTCATATTCTATCTCTTCTTCTGATTTTCCTTCCCCGATCTCCTCTGTAATCTTCTTTCGATCGTTCTCTGATTGATCGATCAACTTGTGAGCCATTGCAACCCTTCTATAAATATAACCGCGGTCCGAGCAAAGGGTTTAGCGCTTCCCACATATTTCAAAGTTACCCCATAGGTACGATCCAGTGAGGTTAATCAAACTCCCAAAGGTATCGGGGATGGAACCCATGAGTTTGTTGCTGCTAAGTGCCAATTCTTGTAATCTCACTAGGTAACCTAGTTCTTGAGGAAGTGATCTGGACAACTCATTAGCATAAAGGTACAAGATAGTGAGTTTAGTACAATCCGCTAGACTTTTTGGAATGGGGCCATGTGAGGTTGTTGTGGTTGGAAAAGTCTAACCCAGCGAGCTTCTTCAGGTTGCTTAGTTCATTAGGTATGGGCTGTACAAGTGGTTGTTTGGCAAGGTCAGCCCCACTAGACTCTCTAGTTTTCCTATTTGGCTCGGTATTTCACCGGAGTTGTTATTGCCTTGAAGCATTAAGTGTGGTAGGTTTGGCAGGGATGATGCTAAAGCGGGTGGAAATGGGCCGCTTATCGTATTGTAGGGGAGTCGAAAACTCGTGAGGGTATGCAACACCATGAAGTTGTGGGTGTCCTGCCTCGCTCTCAGCGGCAACCCCCGACGAAAGATCTCGGTGATCACCGTCTCTTGGCGCCTCGCTCGATCTTGACCGTACATGATGCCATACCATACCAGCCGCATGGCCGCGTTGTGGTGTTTCCCCAGGAGCCGAGGTGGGCTGGGGGGCTCTCCATCATAGCTTTCCAGGCACGAAGAGCTCCTGCCTGTTCTTCCGGGAGAGAGAGGGGGTGGCGCCCCATGATGTGGGGAAACGAGGCTCGTAGCAGGAGAGCGAGCAAGATGAGCTTCAGGTGAGGTGAGGTCGCCATGGCTAATAGCATGTCAGCTGGGGTAGGTCATTATCGGGTTTGTACTGTGCTGGTGGAACTCGATGGAAATGTAGGGTTTCTGGGGTTCGTAAAAATGGGGCCAAATTTCATTATTCACTATGATCCCCATTTAAAGAAATTACATATTACATTGTGTCATGATCACTGAAAAAACAGTGTGTTATACTGTACATAATAGCACGTTATAACGTATACAGTGTACAATATCTTGTTAATAGCATATTTTCAGGGGCGACGCTATTTTGTATAACGCGCTACTTTTTGCACTGGTCATGATTCATGAATCGAGCCATGGAAACTTGATTAGGACTTCACATTGATCATCGACGAAACACGGTTTTTGGGATAAAAACAAGGTGATTTGCACTAGCCGGAAGGTGGTTGTGAACAACTTACGGTGATCGGCATCTTAATACATTAGGACTAATAAGGTTCGATCTATCCCAGGCTAGGTTGGCCCTGACTCTGTTAGTTTCTACTTTAGGATTAACACTAATATTGCATCGTAATCATGGCCTATAATATCTAAAAGATACACCTGACCTGCAGACACAGTTTATATGTTATTCCCGCTGGCATGAAATTGTTGATAGAGCAATTCAGACATGTAGGTATCTTCAGTGAGTCAACCCAGATATGGACTATGGATGGATGAATTTTTTCGATAAAAAATATATATTAATATCGTAAAAATATCAGTTACATCCATCATGTGCAACAACGCAATGTCCTATGCCATTAGGACTGCATACAGCCAAACAAGAAAGAAAAAGCTACAAAAAGAAAAGCCCCGGATATGCCATATATATGAAGGATTTAAAGAATGAAGCTCATCACAATTGCTTGAGCTTTTTATGCCTGCGCCTGTTTAATCTCGCCTTTAATTAACCAGACTCGATCTCTTAATAACAAGTTCATCATACGTTTTGACGTCGCTGATGTCAACTTGTGGCAGCCTAGATGTATCAGTAGCTGCGCACATTTAGTTATCTCCATTCTTACTGCTCTTCATCAGACCACAAAAACAGAAGGAGGGCAGGCTAGCTGCATTTGCAACTAGTTTCCGCTTCTTGCCCTGGCCGCGCCTTCGCCGACTTGCGGTCCTTGTTAGCGGCGAAGACCTTGGCCGCAAACTCGGAGAAGGCGGCCTCGTCCATCCCGATCCGCCGGTTCTTGTAGCAGCTGAAAACATCCGGGTTACCGTCGGGGCACGGGTCGCCGGCGGGGTCCCACCACGAGCCCTCGTGCCGCATCCCGGCGCGGCTCGCCATCCACCGGAACACGAACTGCCCGCCCGCCGCCCGTTGCCTCCACCCCATCGGGTAGAACTCCATGATGCTGCTGTTCCGGTCCATGAACACCAGGTTCGTCATCTGCGCCCCGTGCGCCGAGATGAACACGTCCGTCCCGCTCAGCAGCCGCACCTTCATTCCATCGTTCTCACCATTGTACCGATCAGAAAATTAACCATGCATGCATGCGGTCGTAAGTATTACAGTACTACTCAGAAGGTCAGGTGATGTTTTGAGACGGTAAAATTGGGCACCTGGTCGCAGAAGGTCAGGTTGTCGGAGTGCGCGACGGTGAGCACGCACCGTGGCCCGGCCACCCGCGCGCACTCCTTGCGGAACACCCGCTCGACGGCGGCCTCGTCCTTGAACGACCGGCCGCCGGTGCGGAAGAGAATGGTGACGCGTAGGTTTGCAGTTTCGTTGCCGGCGACGGACGCGTCGGCGGCAACGCCGCACTTGGCCCTGGCCTTGCACCGGATGAAGTCGAACGCTTCCAGTAGCCTCTCCGTGCTCATGCCGGACAGGAGTCTCCTAAACACAACTGCCTCCTCGAAGCACACCGGGGCGGCGCCGAACTCCTCCACGGCCACCGGCGCGCCGGTAGCCGCATCGGCGAGAGACATTAACCACCCGCTCATCCCGGACCTGACCTCGCCGTGGTGGAAGAAGGCCCACCTCGAGGGGGCGGGACCGCACCCTCGCCTCGCGTGCCACGACACCAGTGGCACCAGCGCCGTGAGCCCGTGCCACAGGTTGGAGTGGTCGTAGAAGGTCTCGGACAGGAGCGCAAGGCCGGGCCGGAGCTCCGCGCCGCGTGGTAGCGCGCCTGGCCACGCCAGCGCGTAGGCGTTCTTGGTGCCGTCGCGGCGCGAGGGGGCGGCCAGGCAGAGGAGGCGGCCCGCGGAGGCGGCGGACGGGAACAGCAGGTTCCTCGCCTCGCCCGGAGGCTCGGAGGTGTCGTTGAGGGTGCTGATGAACCACGTATCGGCGCCCTCGCGGGTGTCCTTGAGCGGGAGGAAGGTGGCCGACGCGCGGAGGCGGTCGTCGACGACGCCGTTGCCGAGCCGGCTGGCGCATTGTACGGTGAAGAAGAGGGTGAGGGTCTCGAGGTGGAGGTAGAAGAAGACGGTGAGTAGGACCGGAGGGGTGAGGTACAGCACCTTCCTCGTGAGAGGGCTCGGGCCAGTGGTGGAGATGGACTTCATGGTGGATTGGTGCTTGTGTGTGAGGTCCCCCATTAGTGATGCCAAGCTAGGTTTAGGTAGTGAGCTGAGTGCCCATGCATGCCAGCAGCTGGCATGCTTTTATAGTTCTATCCTGTATTTATATTCCACTGAAAGTGAAATCTTGATGTTGCCACAAGCCAAAGGTACTTCTAGCTTCACATGCTCACGTAGCCACCTCCTCTACCTCCCTCCCTCCCTTGCCACTGCATAAGGCTGGCGCCGAGCAAGCCCGTGGAGCAACCGGGCATTACCGCGGCGGGGCCCTTTCTACTCTGCCCTTGCGCTGGAGAGCGATTGAATCTGAGGCGGCGGCCCTTCCGGCGAGGCCCATCCGTGCTGCGGCGAGCGGCGGGACTGACATGGTGCCGGTGGTCTGGTTGGACGGTCGACGGATTTTTTGTGGACATGAGCCTGGCATGGCTACTCTGACGGCCGGCGGCGCCTGATCTGTATGCTTTTCTCTTGCGGGTTTCTCGCGATGCCAGCGTGGCTTGCCGCTACCCTGGTCGGTGGCCGCAGGTGAAACTGGTGGAAGAGATCTAGATTGGGGGAAAATCCTTTGGTCGGCCCCAGCCGGCCCCACCTTTCTTAGAGACGTCGGTCTACGTCTGTTCCTTCACTTCCCCCTTCCTTGCCTCTTGTGTGAGAACCCTAACTTTGATGGGTGACGGTGGCGTCCTTCAAGTCGTCACCTTCCTGAAGTCGTCGCCTTGAGAGCTGGATGATGGTGGACATTGTGTGGGTCCTTGACGTTGCTGGTGCTGGGCATTGCTTCCGGGGAAACCATATGATCTGGTCTTCCAAATCGGACGATGTCAGTACTGTTTGTGGAGCAGCGCTGGATGACAGAGGCAGGAGGTGGAGCGGCTTCGTCTTGTATGGAGCTTTGGTGGAGGTGTCAACAAGTCATGCCCGACCGAAAGGTGTTGCGCTGAGTCATGCCTGGTTGGCAGGTGCTACGCACGACATTTCTTTCCGAGTCTTAGCGTCTGGACGGATGATCGCATGGCGGTGGCGCCGATGGATGTCCGGACTGGAAATGAGGATGTGGATCTCTCTCCTGAATATGGATAAGTGGTCTAATGATGATGACGACATCTAAAGCGTGTACATGTGGTGTGGATTTTAGGTCAGCTGCTCCGTCCCGATGCGTTATGCGAATGGATTGAAGATGACACTACTTTTAGATATGGAAAATGGGAGCACTCCACATTATCGAGTTTGTAGGTGTGAGTAGTGACTTCGAGTGAATTGATGAATGCTCTTGTCAGACCTTTAGAAAATATTTAATAAAGATGGATGTATGCATCGATTGATGGAGAGGCTGTAGGTTTAACCTCCTTTCAAAAAAAAACTCATCAATCGATCACGCCGATACGGGTTGAAAAAATGCAACCTGTAAAAGTGGGATACGGGTTGAATTTTTTTGCATTTTAAGGGTTCATTTTAGCTATGCCCGAACTGAAACCGTAAAAGAAACTGTAAAACTGCGGGAAAGAGCTTCTTCCTCCGGTCCTGCGACCGCCGCCCCGTCCTCCAGCCAGCCGTGTCGGCCACGCCGACCGCGTCCAACCCTGTCGGACGCGCCCCGTCGCCCGTCGGCCATGCCCCGTCGCTCGTCGGCCGCGGCCCGTCCCCATCACCATGTCGGTCGCGGCCAGCCTAGCCGACAACGCCTTGTCGCCCGCCGGCCATGCCCCATCGCCTCGTCATCAGCGAGTTGCTCTGTTGCCAGCCGTGTCGGCCGAGCCGTGCCCCTTTGCCTACCCCCACTGGGAGGATTCCGACGGACAGGCTGAGGCCATCGGAGGCCATGACGAGGTCGAGCTCGTCCAATTCAAGCCGGCGGCGATCGATTACGGTGTCTAGCGGCCTTTCCCGGCATGCAGTGGTGAATTCCGGCAAGTTTAGGATGGATTCCAGTAAACTCCACGGCGGCGTGTTTGCTCCGATGAGGTTTGACCGGTATACGGGCCCTTAGAATCGGCCTTCCAACCTTTAAAAAAAAAGAATTTCGAGTGTGGTTTTACCGTGCCCCTTCGAAAATTTACGAGTTGGACCACTTTTACGGTTTTTGTTCGGCATACTATTTTGCGACCAAAGCTGTAAAACACAAAAAATTTACGAGTTTGACCACTTATGCAGGGTCTGCTAGAGATGCTCTTAGAAGTGGCACCATATTTGAAAACTCTATCAAATGGCCTCACTTTTGAAGTCCTGTGTCTTGCATCGTACAGCTTGCTAGTTTAGTTACTGAGCTAGCTAAATTAAGTAGAGAAGCAACACCAACAAAATAAAGCTACTTGAACGGTTGAACCCAAGAACACCAGGACTGAATGAAGGTGGTGGCAACTGGCAGGGTGTTTGACCGGTAAAAAAGATGAACACCCCGGAGTAACAGCAAAGCGAAATAGAGAGAGACTTGGCCACGCGGAGCAGCTGCCCTTCGTCGACGGGAAGGAAATCGACCGTGCTTGAATGGCAAGCAAAGCGATCTGGACAAACAGCATATAGGAGTATTCTAGCTAGCCTCATACATCATATAGGAGTAGACGTTGACTTGATCTGGATAAACAGTTAAACAGGCATGAGTTTTGTGGCGGCAATGCAGACCAACTGGCGGTAAGTAAACTCCTTTGGCGTGCTTTGAGATAAAGCATAGTGTGTGAAGCAAGCAATGTACGCTAGCGGTCTAGCCCAGTGCTTCGACCGTACGCTAAGTAAGTACATCAAAAATGAATGGATGGATATATACGACTAATACGAAGCGTAACTCTGGATTGTTGCGGTGCTAATTACGTGTCTCGAATCCTCAACGTGCTCATCGATCTCCCCCTCTCTCTGCATGTGTTTTGATTCCACTGATTAAGCGTATAGCAAGCATATATGCTGCCAAGCGCATGCATGCATGTGATCTTTGTTTCAGATAATTGTAGTACTACGCTGTTTAAGAAGATACTTGCATTGCTTAGACCACAGTTTAAGAAACTGGACCAGACCGGCGGTCCGACCTGAAAAAACCAGAACCGACGCCCTTAATTAGGACGTGTTTAGATCTTATTCAACTTCACGAAACTTTACAAATCCAGCTTCTTTTAGTGGCTTATAGCTTCATCCAGCGATCTAGAAACCGTTCTGCTTGAATCGTCATCTTCTCATAGCACTGGTGCCCATCTCGAAGGGTTGCGGCCTGTTTGACGCCCGTTAGGCCGGGTGGAGGCAGCTATTTCACGCCCACTGCACCGATTCAAGTGGGGAGAGGCGTACCGAAATCACTAGTTAGCGAATATACTTTCCAACGGTTACTTCCACCTTCATAGGTTGGAACAAATGGCGTATTGCATGCGTGTTACTTGTCGCAACCTGAAAGTTTTTCCTTTTTCGTAGATCCATTTTTTCAAAACGTTTTATCTCCTAAACCGTGCGTCCAAATCTCGAACCGTTTTTCACCGTTGGCTTCTCGCGTTGAGATCTTCAAAACTAGATCCCATGTTGATAGGTTTTGACGAAATTTTTTTCATTAAAAAACCGAAAGAAAAAACCAAACGAAAAAACCGGGCCTCACGCGATAGAAAAAAAATTAGAAAACGCATTTTTTTCCCTTTTCGAGAGGCACGGGTCGTGCCTCTCACGGAAGCAAAACCGTGCCTCTCGCGAAAAAAAAGAGCAAAAAACGCGTTTTTTCCTTTTCAGGAGAGGCATGGGCGTGCCTCTCGCAAAGGCAAAACCGTGCCTCTCGCAAAAAAAAAACTTTTTGTTCTTTTTGGGAGAGACACGGGGTGCCTCTCGCAAAGGCAAAACCGTGCCTCTCGTGAAAAAACAGAAAACACGTTTTTTTTCGTGAAAGCAAAACCATGCCACTAGCAAAAAAAAGAAAACGCGTCTTTTTTCCCTTTCCAAGAGGCACGGCCGTACCTCTCACGAAGGCAAATCCGTTCCTCTTGCTGAAGCAAAACCGTGCCTCTCGCAAAAAAAACAAAAAACGTGTTCTTCACGAAAAAATATTTTTTTTTCCATTCAAAAGTTATGAAAGACCGGTGAAAAATCATAACACCAAAAAAATCGGAAAAAACCACTCAAAAAAGGCGAAAACGCGTGCGAAAAAATAAATAAAATAAAATTCGAAAGGAACGCTCAGAGTGCAACACGTGACGGCAGCTGGAAACGCGTCAAGTGGCGGCGCGCGAAAGCGATCCTTGGAAGGCTGGCGAGGAATGGCTCGCTAACTAGTTGCTCCCAAGGCGTACCTATTCGCTGAAGATCGTTAGTTTCCTCGAGCAAGGAGGCAGCGAACCGGTAAGTTTGATGATGGAAACACCTTGTAAATAGGATGAACTTCCGATTTTTCAATCCGTGAAACTGGGCCGATGGTGCTTCGCCTTTTTGCACTGGGATCGATCGTAGCCTCCTGAAGCTAGCTCAATTCATTGATGTCACTCCACACAGGCTGACGATATAATTAAGCACTCCTCGCTGCATTGCGCACCTAATTAAGACACTAGCTAGGCTCAGCTAAAGATCACACTAACTCCCATACTTATTCTCACTTTCCGTTTCTCTGATGTCACTCCACACAGGCCATACCATGATCTTCTTAAAAATAAACAGTTACCCGCGCATGGCAATTGACAGAACACCAGAAAGTTAAGCTCCATTCATAGTTTCCCATCATCATCATGTTCGTTTCCTGCATGCTAACGCCAGTTTGTGGTGACGACCTAAATTAAAATTAGTATATTTATTGGGTCAAATGATTGGCCTGTATCTCCCAAATCAAAGAGCAAGGAACACAAGATGGTGGGGTGCGGTGTGTTAAACAAAAGCAACGTGTACCACAAAATTGGGAGCCTTCTGCGTACGATAATGGAGCATAGACAATATTGTTAGGACGGAGGACCTCTGAAAATCGTTTAGTAGTCACTATCAAAAGGGCCCGTGCGTTTGCAACGGGATAAGAAAACTATATGGGATGGTGAAACAGTCGGCCGTGGCTTTTAGGATGGGGTAAATCCTCATCGAGATGTGCATTGCTTGCCCCTTATCCACAACATCGCTTCCTCCATCTCCATCTTCCTCCCTCTCCCTCTCTTATCCGCTGCAGGCCATGGCTGGCTGCCATTCTCGCTCCAACACCAGCACCCTCTCCTTCTTCTCTCCCTCTCCCTCTCTTCCCCTCAGGTTAGCCACGGCCGGCTGAAGCACATCACAGATGTCACATACGCCACACCTGACCACAGGGTTGAGGTTCCTGAAAACTCTTCTCATTTCTTGATGCTCCACAAGTGACATGGGATAACCATGGAGTATGATCATTCTGGCCAAATCTTGATAAGGTGACTCCTGACTAATCTTCCTGGCGCTCATGTCGGTCGCAGTATTCGTAGATGATGAGGTCTTCTATTTCTTCAGGCTCGGAACATCTGACGAGTGGGGAGTGGGAATCCTCCTGTGGCCTCTCCTCCGCCGCTTCAGGTTTGGCCGGACAGGTTTCCAGGTGCCGGCTCAGACATCTATCTCCATTGCACCTGAAGAGACTGTGGCAGCTCAAGCACTCTGCAAACTGAACTTTGTCATTTAGAAAGATGGGCTGGAAGTCATCCCAGACCTTGGACTGGTTCCGGTGCTCTTTTTTGGGTGACCTGTCGGCTCCATCCAATTCTGCCTCCACTTCATTGTTGCCATCCTCCTTGTTTTGCTCATAAGGATGATGCTCCATAGCTGCACCGTAAGAAAATAATAATCCATATCAGAAGTTTTGTCCATGAAGAAACCACATTTCAGCCCAAGAAGAGATTGTATCGGGTACACATACGAACTAAAAAGACAGGATGAATTCAGAACTTTGTCCAAGAAGGTACACGATCAGATGGACACGATGAACTGCATGACTTTGCCACCCTGTAATGCTTGTCGCGGGGCGGCTAGGAACCTCGCATGGAGATGAGTAAGGGGAAGTCAGCAGAGAGCAGGCGCGGATGGTCTCACCGTCGATCTTGACGCGAAGAAGAGGGAAGAAGAATGTGGCGGGTGGGGCCCGTGAGATCCTAGGCTGGCGGCTAGGGGCGCCGGATCTCATGTGTGCGTGGGTCGTCGAGGTCGGCGCGAGTGGGTGGGTGGATGGCCGCTGGTGGCGCCCGATGATGGTAGAGAGGGCGGTGGTTGGTGGGGGTCGAAGGTGGGGGCACGGGGGCGTTGTTTAGACGACCGACGACGCGTAGTGAGGCGGGGGACGGCGGGGCGTGGCAGGAGGTGGCCGGCGGCGCGCGGTGCGTGGCTGGAGGTGGGTGGAGGCGGCGGCGGAGTACCGCGAGGCAAAGAGTT
This sequence comes from Hordeum vulgare subsp. vulgare, assembly GCF_904849725.1. Lineage (NCBI taxonomy): Eukaryota > Viridiplantae > Streptophyta > Magnoliopsida > Poales > Poaceae > Hordeum > Hordeum vulgare. The sequence goes on along the minus strand of NC_058520.1, from coordinate 582,516,572 downwards.
TTTCCCCTTCGTACTGATTCGATTTGGACTGCGGGTTGAATATAGGAAAATACATGGGCCTTTTTGCAAAATTACCACGACGAACGACAGAAGAAGTATTCGCTTTATTATTAGAGAGAGATGACTAATCATTTTAGTAGAGATCACAAGAGCCATGCGTACGAGACTACGATTGTACTTAAGTATTTTGTAGGGGACACAGGGAATGTTTGAGTAAATTACACGTTAGTGTCCCATTTAGGATGGTGATGGAGTATAAGATTGATAATTTTTACGTGTCAGTATCAAGTCTTTTACATGAGATTTTTTCATTTAAATAAAAGACATTTATATGATTACGTATGAAGCAAGTTTTTTTTTTAAAAAAAACTCGCTACATGGACACCTGACAGACGGGCCCTGCTAGTCAGATACACCGTTAATACACTGTTATACGCGGTTTAGACTATTTTGCTACGGATCAAACCATACTTAGTGCTGACACATAAAAATTATCAATCTTAATACCGATCACCATCACTGTCCCACATGTGGTAGCATCATGTAATTTACTGAGAATCTTTAGAAGGGGGGCTTGCTGACCGTATCAGTTGGGCTTTCTCTGCATGATGTGGGAATTAAAAGAAAAGAAGAAAACAACACCACAGCGAATGACCAGAAAAATAGTAATACCAGTCTACAACGGTAGTGACATCTATAGAGCGCACGTTTATCATCAAAAGACTTGGTGCTTTCCTCTAGAAGACGAATTCCGCGCAAATGAATTTTATGTTAACCATTTCCAATGGAACATGTTCAACCTCCAAACTTCGTCCCTATTGGAAGTTTGAAGCTAGCAGATTTAAAAATGGAGAGGTCATTTAGATAGCAGCCACCTCTGTGGAAATTACAAGGAAATTATGCTTAATCATACGGGTGTCGTGTACAAACATGAATGTATATATTTGGCTGGGTTGAATGAAAACTGCCATATAAGCATGTAAAAACCATTAAAAATACATAATGTGACTTGTGCCTTTTTTCAAATACAACATGTGACTTCTTCCCCCGTGCCAGCGACCCTTTTTTTGCGAAAAGATCAAAGGCTATATATTAAGTAGCACTAGTGCTTACAAAACACTCTTACAAAAACTAAAAATATATGAACCAAACAAGTGGCTTTAAAATAGAGAGGTCCTTTAGATAGCAGCCACTAGCGAAAATTCCAAGAAAATTATCCTTAACCATACGGAGTCATGTTGGTCTTGAGTCAATTGGTCAAATAAGAATGTATTTGGCGGGGTTGAATGAAAACTGCAACATAAGCATGTAAAAAACATTAAAACATATATGTGACTTGTGCCTTTTTCTAACGCAAAATGTAGATTCTCCCCCACGTGCATGTGACCTTTTTTGGGAGAAAATGGCAAAGGTCATATATTAACTAGCAATGCGCTCACAAAACACTTACAAAAACTGAGAAAGTCGAAACAAGCTAGCACATTTAAAATAGAGAGGTCCTTTAAATAGCAACCACAAGCGGAAATTTGAAGGAAAGTATGTTTAGCCATGTGGAGGTCATGTTGGCTCTTGAGTCAATTAGTCAAATAAGAATGTGTTTGAAGGGGTTGAATGGAAACAGTCATATAAGCAAGTAAAATCATTAAAACTACATATATGTGTTATATGTGCCTCATTTGAAATGCAATATGTGGATTCCCTGCACGTGCTTGTGACCTTTTTGTTTTGCGAAAAGGCCAAATCTCATACACTAAGTAGCACATACCCTTACAAAACACCTTACAACAAGTGAGGCTTCCTAGTACAGAAGTTTGTAGCAAGCTGTAACTTTCCCTCGATGAGAATCCAAGGTATCAATATGTGGAGATAAATTTGTTCTGCAATAGGTGTAAAATTCTGCAACAGAAATAAAATGTCAGTTGTGCCCCCCAATAGTTCTAAGAAGGGAGTCAACCTTGCTAGTTGCACAAGATAACTCGATGGTAAAGTGGTCGATAATACTTTTGGTATAGTCGTAATACAATAAATGTGTCGGTAAAAGTTGTTAGGAAGCGATTGTTATGTTAAAAGCTGTTCCGTGTTACTCTTATAAGACAAAAATGCGGAAAGTAATATAGTCATGTAGAAAAAGTATACAATGCATATTTCATGCTCATGCCAGACATATATGATGTGATGACATTATAATAGTACACCCATAAATGTATAGACCGAGACCTTTTCCGTATCTATAGCTAATAATCCTCCTGTGTAGGGGCTCACTCTAGGAGCCCCCTAGCCGTGGGCACTGGCACCTATTCACCATGGGCCTTCACAGGTGGGCTGCCTTTGCCTAGTGAGCATCTCATAACTTAAAACCTGCCTACAAATTTTCTCATATTTTTTTGAATTTTGGTATTTTTATTTTCCTGAAACTCAAAAACGACAAAAAATAGTAAATAAACACTGGACCGTGATTTAATGGGTAGTTCTTAAATCCTGTAAAACATTGCACGGTTGAAGGATAATTTTTTTTTGAAAAGGAGGAAACGAGCCCCCGGCCTCTGCATTAATCGATGCATGCAACCATATTATTAAAAATCCAAAGTAACAAAATAGTTCGAGATAAGCCTGAAGGCTGAAAATAAAATGAATCTGAAACTAAACTAACTCTTAAGAAGTAGCCACATCCGGCGTAACTAATAGCAGACTACAATGCCTATACACCTAGTCTATTACTAGCAAGCCATCCAAACCGGTTGAAGATAACCCGTGCGACCATCTCCCATCGGTTGCACCCAGTAACCATAAGCTCCCTGTTGTCCGCAGGACTGAGTAATGACCACGTACGGATCCAGGACGTTGCTCGGAATATAACCTGCAAAAAATTGTTGAATTTTTTACCATTAAAGATTATGTCGTTTCTGGTATTCCATATAGCCCACAAAAGAGCACATATCCCTATTCTAATAAGTTTAGATACTTTAACGTGCACTCCATTGAGCCACGTTGTAAAAATTGAATTGATACACGTAGGTGGAATCGCATTAAAAGCTATATGGATAGTGCGCCAAAGTAGTTTTGCGAGAGGAGACAGTCCAAGAACAAGTGTCTGATTGTTTCATGTTGATCACAATAACAGCAATTTGATGTACCTCTCCAACTACTCTTAATTAAATTATCTTTGGTTGATACCACACCTTTGTGTAAAAACCACATAAAATTTTAAATCTTTAACGACACTTTAATATCCCAAATATGCAACGATCTAGCTAAGGGTCCTGAATTAACCAGATCTGTGTACATGGACTTAACTGAAAATACCCCATTGACAGTTAAAATCCATCGAACGCTGTCTGAATGATCAGATAGTTGTACCTGCATAAGTCTTCTTACCAGATGCATCCATGCCTTCCAACGTGCTCCTACTAGAGCTCGCCTGAAGTGCATATCTATAGGTATCGATTGTAAGACTGTGGACACATAGTCCTGCTTACGTTGCGTAATATTGTAAAGCATGGGATATTGTAAAGCAAGTGGTGTATCCCCAAGCCAAGTATCTTCCCAAAATCTTGTTGAGGTACCATCCCCTACAATAAATTTCACCCTTTGAAAGAAATTAATCTTTGTCCTCATTAACCCTTTCCAGAAAGGTGAGTCATTGGGTCTAATTGTAGCTTGAGCTAGAGTTCTTGAGGTTAGATACTTATTTCTTAAAATTTGAATCCATATACACTCTGTCTCTGTGGAAATTCTATACAACCATTTGCTAAGCAAGCATTTATTCTTTACTTCTAAATTATCAATTCCCAACCCCCCCCGGTCTTTGGGTCTACAAATCATATCCCAACGTGCTAGTATGTATTTTTCCTTATTCTCATCAGTTTGCCAAAAGAAACGCGATCTATAAAAATCCAGTCTTTTCCGTACCCCTATAGGTATCTCGAAAAAAAGACAAAAGGAACATGGGTAGACTTGTTAAAATAGAGTTTATTAAAACCAACCTACCTCCATATGACATAAGCTTGCCCTTTCAGCAACTTAGTTTCTTTTCAAATCTTTCTTCAATACATTTCCATTCTTTAATTGTTAACCGTCTGTCATGAATAGGGATCCCAAGATAGCTAAAAGGTAGAGAACCCATCTCACAACCAAATAGCTGTCGATAAGCGTCTTGCTCTTCTCTTGCCTTCCCAAAGCATAAGAGTTCACTTTTGTTAAAATTAATTTTCAACCCCGATAGTTGTTCAAACAAACATAAAATTAATTTCATATTCCTCGCTTTCTCCATATCATGTTTCATGAAAATGATTGTATCATCCGCATATTGTAGAATGGACACACCTCCATCTACCAGATGTGGAATGAGACCACCTATTTGTCCTTTCTCTTTGGCTCTTTCAATGAGTGTTGTCAACATATCTGCTACTATATTAAACAATATTGGAGACATTGAATCCCCCTGTCTTAACCCCTTATGTGTTTGAAAGAAATTAGCAATGTCATCATTAACTTTAACTCCGACACTCCCCTTATGAATGAAAGTGTCAACCTGCTGTCTCCACTTTTCATTGAACCCTTTCATGCGTAAGGCTTGTTGAAGAAAGTACCACTTAACTTTATCATAAGCCTTTTCGAAATCCACTTTAAAGGTAACCTCGTCTAGTTTCTTTGTGTGAATTTCATGAAGCGTTTCGTGCAAAACAACAACACCCTCCAAAATGTGTCTCCCAGGCATGACATAAAACCATTGTATATACCTTGAAGATGTATCAACTTGTAAGCGGCCTTTAAACTATCTTGGTACACGTCAATGATTGTTTTCCCGGGTGTAGGTCAAACTTAGCGTCCATGCATTTCTTCTTCCTCCTCTCGCCTGAGCCGTTTTCGAGTACAAGCCTAATTAACAGCTGCCCCGTCACTTTCGATTGGTGGAGCTGTTGCGCGTGTGTCACCATTTGAACATGTCCAAACACGTCATCCAAGGAAATAAAGGGGTTTGAAGACAGATGTCCTTAGATAGTAGTTAAAAGTGAAAATTCCAAGGAAATTTTGTATTCTTAACCTAACAGATGTGACGGTGTCTCTTGATTCAATTGGTAAAATACGAATGTCTTTGATTGAATTTAAGGATAACATTTTTGTAAGCATTGTATTTAAAATAATAATACATATATGTGGTTTGTGTCTCTAATTCAATAGCAGAAATATGGAAATTCTCCTATAAGTACGTATCTGCAATTTTTAATATATATTTCTGTGACTATTCTTCAATATATCATAATACACATCAAAGAATCTTTTTGGGTGTAAGTTAGATTCAGCATGTGTGCATTTCTTCTTCCTCCAAGCCGCCCACGAGCACCCGACTAACCATTGTCCCCCGTCATTTGCAGCTGCCACATCTTGAATCAATTTGTCAAATAAGATTGTCGTTGACTAGGTTGAATGGAATTTCCATATAATTCTGTAAAAAAATGCATGCATATATTTTATGTGCGCCTCCTTTCAAACAAAAATTGATTCTCCCACCTATGTGCGGATTTTTTATTTGCAAAAAATGCAAAGACGGTACATTATATATCACAGACCCTTATGAAACGCCCTTATAGAATTGGAAAATACTATGTAAAACAATCTAACACATTCAAAATACAGAGATCCTTTATATAGGACCCACTAGTGGAAATTACAAGGGAAGTTGTTTAACCATACGGGGGGCTTGCTGGTTCCCGTGTCAATTAGACAAATAAGAATATATTTGACGGGGTTGAATGGAAACTATCATATAAGTAGGCAGGAAACAATAAAATACATATATGAATCCAATCTGGGGTTTATTTTGGAAGTTGAATGCCCCAGCAAAATTACAAAAAATTGGGTGGCGTCTGCTACATGGTCTAATTCCAGCCCGAGAAGTTCTTCCAAACACGAGGACATTGGGACTAACGGGATTTGCCCTTTGCGTAAGCGAGGACCTGATGACATTGTTCACCTTTTATTCAGTTGTGTTCAAGCAAGGGATGTCTGGTTGAAGCTGGGGCTAAGTGAGTTTATTGACGATGCTAGTATGGTTGACAGTTCTGGGTCAGTTGTAGTTGAACGCATTTTAACATCAAACTTCAATCAGATTTCGAGCTACCCTGATTTATGCTTCAAGAAGTAGTGCTTACCGCGTGTTGTTATATCCGGTGAATGCGTCGTCGGGTAACACATGAAGGTGTGGTCCCTCTGGTGAACAAGTGCTCACTCTCTATTCTAGACGTTACTTCAAATTATTCGAAAGCTTCTATGAAGGTGACCAATGATGTAAAGGAGAAATGGGTAAATTAAAACCAGTTGCGGGATGTTTGAAATTAAATGTTGATACCTCTTAACATGCGGAGGATGGCACTGGGGCGGCAGGTGCTGTTCTTCGAGACTCCTCAGGTACCTTCCTGGCTGGACGTTCTCGGTTCATTTCGTATGATGCTTCTACCCAAACTATGGAGGCGATGGCTCTTCGAGATGGTTTACAGCTAGCAAATGAGGTTGGCTGTAATCGCCTTCCAAGAGAGTCTAATTGCATGGGTGTTATAGATGCATTATGTGGAACAAGTTAGATCAAGCAACCCCAATTTATGCATCGTGCATAGAAATTGCTCGAGATATTGGTTTGGTTAATTTTATGCATTGTCATAGGGAAGCTAATGTAGTGGCGCACGAACTAGCTATTTTTTTCACTGAAGGTTGATTGTATTTGACAAGATGATGCCCCTAGCTTTGTTTTGCAGTTCTTGTTGACGTTATAATCATTTTTTGAAGTAATAAAATGCACCATTATGGCTTTTCCTAAAGAACATATATGTGGGTCTCTTTACAACCGCAAAATGTGGACCCCCCCCACATGTGTATGCCTTCTTTTGTTTACGAAAACACTAAAGGCCTTACACCAAGTAGCACAAACCCTTACAAAACATCTTTACGTAAATAAAAAAATACATCCCCGCATGTGTACGACCTTTAGTGTAAGTCAAATTCATGGTGCGTGCATTTCTTCGACCGAACTACACTCAAGCACCAGCCTAATCATTGTTCACAATGATTTGCAGCTGGTGAAGCTATCATGTGTGCCTCATCGCCACGGTATGTCCAAAGTCTGTCATCCAAGGAAATAGATAGATTTGAAGATGAATGTCCATTAGATAACATACGATAGAGAAAATAATCCAAGGAAATCAAGTGTTCTTAACCTAACAAATGTCGTGTTGGCTCTTGATTGAATTGGTCAAATGAAAATGCATTGTACTGGATTTAATGAAAACTTTCATGTATGAATAGATTTCTTTAAATGCATATATCTTGTTTGTGATTCTTTTTAAAAACAATCATGGAAACTCTCCATATGTAAGTACATGCATGCAAACCTTTAATTTATATCCTAAAATCCTGATAGACATGAAATATTTTCCTATGTGGAAGTTAGATTATTTCCTCTTTCTCCTTTTTTGTATTCCACCGAGTTGCTCTGTGCACCACCTTAACCGTTGCACATTCCTCCCTCAACCCCAATCCCGGGTGGCCAAGCCGCCTCCTTGGCCGATATGCCGCCATCCTCCCCCATCCCTATGAGCCTCATCCTTATCCAAAGATTATGGCCAATATACTCGCCATGTACTCGCACCTGCCAACCTCTTTTCTCTCCTCCACTTAGAAAGGACATCCCATCTCAGCCAGATTCTGGCTTGGCCCGGCCAGGGATGCCACAGTCAGTTGTGTCGCCCCCATTTCGTCTTCGAAGCTCCACATGTCCTTTCCTTTTCTCCTAAGAAATTTGATTGATGTCCTGGCAACTTACAAATGTCACACGTGAAGTGCTACAGAATAAATATGTATATGTTCTCCTAAAAAGGAAAATGTGTCAAGCTTCTATACCTGACACATAAAAAATGAAATATATTTATCTTCCCTTTTGAATGTAAGCCGAAAAAGAATGTAGCAAAGTGTCGAACATGCAACTAGGTGAACTAAATGTATGACCATGTAGTAAAGTCAACAATGGTAGTGACATCCATTGACTCGGTATACTAGTTGTTTCCGATGAAGCATGATCAAACTTGAAACTTCGTCCTATTGAAAATGTGAAAGAAGCTAGCAGATTTAAAATAGAGAGGTCCTTTAGATAGCAGCCACTAATGCAAATTCCAAGGAAAATATGCTAAAACACATTGGGTCATGCTGGGTGTTGAGTCAATTGGTCAACTAGTAATGTATTCGACTAGGTTTAATGGAAACTGTCCTATAAGCATGTAAAAACATTCAAATGCATATATGTGGTTTGGGCCTCCAGTTCAGATTAAAACATGGCCAAAATCATTGCTCTCGGTAATGATAAAGTTCTGAAAATGTACTCAATCGATAAGAGAATACTTGTGGTGTTTAGAAGAAATACACAAAAAGTGGCCGACTTTAAATTAACAAAGCCTGAGAAGTGGGTAAAAGAACAAGACATGGTCTTACAAAACAAACCGAAAGAACAAAGATCCGTAAGTTCAAAGTAAAACATGTCCTAGACATCAAACACAATATATAGAAACATGTTTTAGGTAAACAAGGCTTGTGACGATGAGGAGATACGATTCACTCTGTTGATTTAGTGCACAACACAACACTTGCCATCACCCTGTCCTCTGCATTCCCTAGGGACCCCTACAACTGAAGAAAATACAAAAAATATACAGTTAGCTGAATGATTCATAATGACACCCTCAATAACAAATTTCTTAAGGCAATTGACAGTGCACAGGCTAACATCGCAAATGACCTCCATTTGGTGGACCTATGTTGAGGTGAGTGGGGGCCTAGGCCCCACTCAAAATTTGAAACTGCGGCAATATTTGCTTGCTATTTTTGAAAATATGCTTAAATTCATTGACTTTTTAAAGAACATGCCCCCACTCAAAATATTCTCTAGGTCCGCCACTAACCTCCAAGCTATGCTTCTGAGTGGACCTCTAATGTTCATAAGAATGTCAATAGTGTCTCATTAGAATAGGTTAGGTCCCAAGTGCAACCAACGTATTTGTGAATACATCTCGAAATAAATCTCACTGGTGCACGGTTAAAAATAATGTGATTGGCGTTCAGGTTCCGAGCATAACGCACAAAAGCCATCACCGGGGCCATGATGTTTTTACTGGGCGATGGCCAAGAGTAATCACTCCCACCACCTGTCACAACAAGACACGCGTTTTCAGAGGCACAATTGTAGATGAAGCTCACTTGGCCTGGCGGATAGCAAGGCCACGACCAAAGCGCTCATACATATATTTATAAGTGTAGTGACATGGTGCTTCCAACTACCATGAGATTATGTCGGCGCTGTAATTGAGGGTAACTCAAACCAACTCCTCACAAAGTGAATCCTAGATTCATAGCTCTCGGTAATTGAGGTTGCGCAAAACCTCGAAAAGACAAATTTTAGGCTTGGAGGTGGGGTATTTTTCATGAAGGGGTGTTGTACTAAGTCATTTCGCGAACAAAAACGAAGTGTCCTACCCGTTGCTCATCGCAAAATTCGCATCTGAATTAAAAACCGCCTTGACTCTATGGACACCGTTTCAAATCTTAGATCTTCTAGTATCAGCTGAAAAATAGGAAGGACTTTGAAATTTGGTTTAAAGATACTCGCCCATAGCCCCGTGTGATTCTGAGAAAGTTTCCAACAACATTTCGTGAGAAGTTTTATATTCATCTTCTTGAAACTGAACACCTCAAGCCCACCCAGAGGCTTAGGGTGCAAAGGTCTTTCCATCTAACCATAAGGTACTTTCATTTGATCACATCACTTCCGAAAAGAATCTGAAATCGAGATATTGATTGTTGGGTTTCATCCCAACAAGAACTTTTATAATGATGTTGCGACAACCCTTAGGCCCTGTTTGAAACCACAATAGATTATGATAATCTGGATTATGAAGATAGATTATATAATCTGGTTTATAAAAATAATTTAGGTGGACATGTTTGGATGCGAGATTATATAAACTGTAGTCCAGGTTTTACATTGCATAATGACCTGTCTGTCCTCTGTGATTTTTTAAAAGAGGAGGATGGGGTGGCAGGAATGTAATTATCTTGAACTTTACAAGGATAATGAGTCATTAGCAATCTATAATCTGATTTTAGCTGGGTAGAGTAGATTGTGAGTTTTTAATAATCTGTCCATCTAGTTTTTATAATCTACATCATAATTTGTCTTGTTTGAAGACAGAATAATTATAAAAACTGTATTATATAATCTGAGTGATTCCAAACAGGGGGGTGAAAACCCATCCACCAAAAAGAGTCTGCATGTCCTCAATTTGACGAAAAATGTTCCCCAAAAGGTTTCTAAATAGTTTCTCTGTTTCATAATATAAAAGCATTTTCGACTCTATACTAGTATAAAAACACTTTTATATTATGAAAGAGAGGGAGTATTTCTTGTGAGTCTAAACTAGCTAGTACAAAATCGATATATTAGTTAGGAGAACCAGCACCCGTTGCGTGCATCCATCACATTCACATGGAGCGGTTGATGAGGCCATGCACGACGACCAAGCCCAAGACGAGGAGGTGGTCCACCTCCAGCCCCACCGTCAGCGTCAGCACGTCGTCCCCGAGCACCACACCGGCGGCCGTCTGCTTCCGCGCCACCTCCGCCACGACCTCGCCATCCACGCCGCAGACTCGGTACTCCGGCTTGCGCGCACAGCACCCGTCGATCATGTAGCACGTCCCCAGGCCGCCGTGCATCGCCACCGCCAACCCGCCCTTCTCGGCCCGGCGCACGCTGTACCAAGGAGTCGCCTCGCCCCCCTCGCCTCCGTCGTGGGCACATCGGCAGACCTCCCACCTCCTGAACATGCCGAAGCCTTTGCGTCTGATCCTGAGGAGGGCGTTCCCGGCGCAGTCCATGAAGAGCACCTCGCGGCCTCCCCTGCAGCCGTAGTTGTCGACGCGGAAGGCGATGGCGCCGTCGGGGCCGTACACCGCGCAGCCGTTGCCGTTGAACACCAGCGACTTCATCCACACCGTGTATGCGTGCGTGCCCTGTTGAACTCCGGAGGAAGAAGTGGAGCAGGGAGAGGAAGCAAGGGGCTGGATCTTGGCCATCGACGAGGGAGGGATCAGGGATGGAAGAAGAAGATTGCTCTGCTCGGCTGCTGCTGTTGCGATGATTGGGATGGTGGGTGCAGTGGTTGGTTTCATCTATTTATAGATGCTTGAACTACTTTGTTAATGGCAGGCTGTGCGTCACGCGTAAGCATAGAATAGTGCTGCATCAAAGTTGTTTATGCTCCATCTAGTACTACTGTACCGCTCCTAGTCAGCATCCGATTAGCATCACGTTTTGCTAGTGCTTGTATGGTAGATGTTTTAAAATAAATTTTTTTTTTCAGAATACGTATAAGCATGCACTATCATGTACTTCCTCCGTTCCTAAATATAAGACCTTTTAGAGATTATACATTATGGACTACATACAAAGCTAAATGAATGAATCTACACTCTAAAATATGTCTATATACATCCGTATGTAGTTCATAGTGAAATCTCTAAAAGGTCTTATGTTTAGGAACGGAGGGAGTATTATACTTTTTTGGTTTCAAAATGTATATCAACTTTAGTATAACTTTGTACTAGAGTTAATACACGCGGGCCAAAGGCCCTCCACAATTACAATGTCGGACAACCTATACAGAGCTTGGCAGAATTGATGCATGTCTGCTCTAAGAATTCCAGCAGTAGTCCACGACTTACACTCCTCCAAGATCCAATGTTGTAGTATCCTCCCATCGGGTTGGCATTGTCAAAAACGACTGCATTCCGATGCTTTCATAACTCCTTTATAATAAGGCAACATATAGCGAGCAGATCCTTTCTACTCTCTCCGTTTTTAAATATAATTTTTTTTAAAGATTTCACTATAGGGCTACGTATTGAATAAAATGAATAAATCTATACTTTAAAGTATGTCTATCTACATCCGTATGTAGTCCACTTAGTGGAACCTGATAAAAAACTTATATTTAGGAACGGAGGGAGTATGTTGCAGCCCCTCCTCGGCAGAGGTGCACCAATGCAATAGCCGATCTGCCGGTCCAGGAGGTCCGAGTACCTGGACCGCAAGCCTTGGACCTTGTGCGAAATAGATCATGAGAAGGGGCTCGCCACCATCAATTGGTCCATTGTTTCTTGTCCTTGGTCGCATAACAGGCAAGATTCTTGATGAGGTGGTAGACCGCGAGGCGCTAAACGATCGGAGGTCCAACATCTATCCTGCAAAGCCTGTTAGGAGAATGCCTTGCAGGTAAGGGGGGCTCCACGTGAACGATGCTGTCCGATCATGGATCCAATGCAATTCAAATCAATTTCGAAAACCATCAATTCAGTGCATGGGGTTGAAACCTGGATCTTATTAAATTGTAATCCAATGCAATACAGAACATGTGTGGCGATCACATTTAGAAAGAAACCGATGATGGCTCTATTTTGAACACTTGTCAGAAAATAGATTGTTCTGTTTGGTGAGCATAAAGAAAGTAGGCAACGTACACTGAAGGAAGGATAAGTACTTACACCTAATTAAACAGCCGGGCCAGTTTTGGTTTTAGTTTTCTTTTTCGACCTTGGGCTGATAAGCTTCAGTTGTTCTTCCCCTTCTCTGATGTCAGGCTGGCGGCGACCCTCAACTTTGTTTAAAACATCACTTATCCACACATGGCAAAACTGAATAAAAATTAGAGGGCGACATTGTTTTGTCACAATACAGTACTATTACTGGATCAGTGTGATCAGGTCCCAGCACTTTGAACAATTGGGTGTTCAGTAGCGATGACAGAATATGGATATACGTGCCTCCGAGTATAACTGAACAAGCTAGTAGTACCACTAATTATTTAGCCTCCAACTCACAAGGACAAGCACAATTAATGCACTTATTGACTAAAAAATGCAGATGCCTACCAGAAATTGGGAACCTTGTGCAGACCAGCAACGACTCTGTCAATAATTAGTAATGACAATTATTCTGAAATTGGTAGTACTACTAAAATATATCTTCGAGAAGGAAGGGTTCTGAAGATCACTAATTAGTAATGACAATTATTCTGCCGATCGAGCGAGCATAAACCCTGCATACATGTTACCATAGTTTACTCGATTGGGAACCAAATCAGCAAAACTCGTTGACAGACACCTGCAAGTGTGACCAGACCATTCGCTTTTGGTAATGATCAGGATTCAGGAGATGACCGACACCTCCAAGTGCATTTAACTCTGACAGGAAAAAGTCCAAAACAAACATTGAAGGTGTAGGCCAAAGCTAAATCAAATACTAAATTCTCAATCCCTGAAATCAGCACACCAAACTATGTGATCCCGATATATTTTGAACCTTGAAAGGATTTAGCCAGTATTCGCTAAATTGGTTCGGCCCATTAGTGCAGTCTCTCACGCCGGTATGGTTTTTGTTCTTGTTTTTTTTCTTTAGTTTTTTTTCCTTCTATATTTTGGTTTTTGATTGGTGTTATCTGGTTCTTCTTTCTTCGTTATACTTTCGGTTTATTGTGTTTCTTTTTTGATTTTCTTCATATTGTTTTCCTTCATCATATTGTTTAATTTTTTGTATTCTTCATATAGTTTTCCTTCTATATTGTTTCTTTAATATTTGTTTTCATCCGTGAGAGTAGCAGGTTATTTCGGTCGGGATTTAAGTATTTCCAGTGTGCCAAATAGGTCTAGGTTTTAGAGTGTCAATTTCTGGAATTCAGAATTTAGGGTTTAATTTAGATTTCGTCTACAACTTCAAGGTTTGTTTTGGACTTTTTTCACCTCTACAAGAATGGAACCAAAAAAAGTTATTTGCGCGTTTATGCTACGAGTCGTATGCATGCGTGGAGCAGGCTGACCTTTTAAATCTTTTAGAATACTCACCACGCGCGTGCATACATACATATATTACACTGTATTGCATCATGGATCTTTTTTTCTTTTTTTGAGAGAGAAAAAGGATCAGGCAAAGTATACAGTTCGGATCTGATCCCAATTAGACCCACTTAAACATTTTTTGCTTCAAACATCTGTTGAATTATAGATGCTTTTTAACCCATATAAGATAATAATTTCTGATTAATCTCTAAGAAGCACGTAGCTGCATGACAAATAGTGGAAAGTTCATAACAAACCTTTAATAAAGAAAGAGTTGGGCTCCTTTTATAAAGACTGTTCTACCACATGTCATTAAAAGCTTAAGAACAAGAGTTGTACATGTGTGCTCCGCCTTCGCCGCATGCTTCATGTTTCGCGAATGAGTCGAGCCAAAGTGCCGGACGTTGGACCTCCCAGTTAGGAGGTTAGGTCTGTGGAATCATGTCCTCTGAGATCCTGCATTGTTTTTTTTCGGGGTGTGACTACTCCCAATTCGTCCTTGATACCATTGTGGCCTTATCTTGGACGACCGGACGGTATAATCGCATCAACTTCTATTGACTCATTCATGTGCTAGTTGGGTCTGTTGTGTTCATAAATGTTTCGAATCTATGTTCTAACCAGCCTCACATGTTTATGTGTCAGAATAAGCATCATACCGTGCTTGCCTACCTCATGATTCGGTTAGGGGCTAAATCAATCACTGAAGTACTAATATTTCGAACAACATCAACAAATTCCATTTTTTCCGCGGGGACCCCAACAAATCATTGGTTAAAGATAAATCGCTTGGACCGTACCCGGACCCTAAGAATTAGTACCACTTGGTCCAGAGAGTCCCTTATCATGCTCTAATTCATTCCTGTTTCCTTATTTGACCAAAATGTTTTTGAATCAAATAATAGTCCTAATTTGTCCAGGCTACTGCATTTCCTGAGCTAGAATCAACCCCCCCCCCCCCCCCGCACCTCACCGCACCCGTTTTATTGTTCTTGTTATCAATTATGATGTAATTTTTATTTAGACAGGAAATTGGCCATAATGTTTCTGCTCCCTGTCTAGTAAACAAGCACATTTTGTAGGACACTTGAAAAAAACCAGTGCAAAACTACTTGACCCACATTTCCGAGCAACAACGTGCTCGTTAACTATCATACGACCAGATGTGTGTCAATGATGAGTTCTTTAGGGACAACACATATACAAGGGTTAATTCGACTAAACTATATTCAAGCACATGGCTAACCTGCAGGGATCAGAATCAGATACTCTAGGAGCTCCGTCCCTCACTTTGTTTGTCTTTTGTAAAGTGATGATACTACACAAGTACATACATTGATTGTACAGTCTGTACACGTGTATCTTGCCGATCGAGCATCTATAATTATATGGTGTTCTTTCATTTGCACGTTCTTCTTGAGGTGAGAATCTGTTCAAACGTAAGCGGTGCTGCATTCGATATGCAACAGTTGAGACTTCTCAAAGATTGGAAAGTGCGTCGAATGAACGGTGAGACTGCTGACTTGCTCCGCATCTTGTTCAGGAGGTCAGCTGCTCGACACTTCAGTATATTATTTTTTCAACCTAAGTCCAAAAGAAGAATAGATTAAGCAATTCTTCTTTTTTACATGTAATTTATACATAAACAGCTTTACATGGCACGTAGGACTATATCGAAATTGAAGTTCTAATTATTTTTATGCTAAAACTAGTTGGGACCTGCCTTCAGGGCGACAAGGGCGGAACCCTAAATCGAATGTCGTCAGCCCCCCGCCGCCCCTACTCCCCATCACCATCGCCGGATGAGGTCACCGGACTAAGTCCATGCATGCGGCGGACAGCGGCGGCGGGGCTTCCCCCCATTCTGTGCTGGTTTCCTTCCTTGGAGGGAGGCTTGCTCCCCTCCCCGGAGCGATGTGGCAGCCATGGCGCCTGAGGGTTGCACGGGCTTCATCTCCATCGTATGGCGGCTGTGGTGATGCCGTCGTCAGCCCCCTGGGTTGCGGCCCGCGGCTCCCGTCGACGAGCCTGGATTGGAGCTCCCATGGCCCCTGCCTGCCTCTAACGGATATGAGCGCGCCAACAACCTGGCTCCGGGGCTCCGCTCGGGTTCCTTCCTGATGTGGCGGTGCGGGGTGGCGGCCCACTCCTGGCGGGTGTCGGCATGTGCTAGCTGCGGACTCGGCCTGATTAAAGGGGTGGTCCTAGTGTTCCTCATGTGACAAGAAGAAGATCTACCTGACACCTGTCCTCCTTGATCTAGCTGGAGTATCGGGTTCCGGAAGGCTCCGCCGGCAAACTCCCATGGTTGTGTTATGCCTGGAGATTGTTGGTTCTGGTTCTCCATTAAGGAGGGAGCGGTGCAAAGCTCTGCTATCTGTTGCCATCATGGGATATGTAGTTTCATGGTGAAGTCGAAGACGGAGGATGTCATGACATCCGAGATCAGAGGACAAGTAATGATGATTGGAGTGTTTGTGGCGATGAGAAACTTGCTTGGAGTTTTCGGTTTCGTAGTAGAGGTATGTAAGTGTGGGCGACTACACAGGTGAAGTCCAAAGTCTTACCTTTCGGGATGAAAATACAAGGTTTGCCATTAATTGGTTAAAGGCATTGTTTCGAGTGCGGAGATTATCTTCAGGGTGAAAACCCAAGATCTACGATTGGAAGACGATGGCATTTGTGCATTGTTTTCTTCTTTGAGACGTTGCTTTTGGAAAACATGGAATTCAAGTGTTGTTTCGGTGGTGGTTGTACTATTGCTGCAAGGACCGGAACTCTGTAGCGGGGCTTCTTTTTTTTAGCTTCTTATTCTTCTTTGGTTGTGTGCATCCATAATATCATTAGGGTATTGTGTTGTGGCCAGGTGTAATTGATATCTTCGCGATATTAATATATATCCTTTATAAAAAAATCATACTTGCATGAAAGTTTTCCTGAAACTGAAAGAAATACATTCGTATTGACAAAACTGACTCAAAAGCCAATACGCCCTCCTTTTAGTTAAGGGCAATTTGCTTGGAATTTTCTCTACCGTGGTAGACTTGTGCTAGCACTATTCTGATCCAAATACGTATCTAAATATACTACTAAACGGTGTATAAATATACTACTAAACGGTGTTAAAACCAGTGTATAAATATACTACTTCACTAACTTTGATGCACATACGTATCTAAATACCTAGTCAAGTAGCGAATATGTTGACCGATAGAGAGTCGGTATATATTTTTCAAGCTGCTCTGGTGTGATCATATCGAGCCTGAACGGTCAGGAGAATTTAGAACGATGGGGTTCGGCATGTAAAAAAACCATCAGAGAAAACCCGACGATGTGGCATATGCCACCTGGACCGTACAATTGAGACTTATCGGTCAAAACACTTGTAAAAAATTTAAGCAGGGTAAATTATAAGAACACATTTGTTAAATGGGGTAAAACGAATGAAAATCTGCTAAATGAGGTAATTAGTGTAAAAAATGTTAAAACAGGGAGTAAAAACCGGAATTCACAATTAGAGACAACGTGGCATATATACACGTCTAGCTAGCTGCTAGCAACGAGCTCGTTAACTATCTTACGTCCAGATGTAAACGATGAGTTCTCTAGGGACAACATATAAAAGGGTTAATTCGACTAAACTATGTTCAAGCACATAGCTACCCTGCAGGGATCAGAATCAGATACTCTCGAGCTCCGTCCCTCCCTTTGTTTGTCTTTTATAAAGTGATGATGCTACACAAGTACATACATTGATTGTACACTCTGTACATGTGTATCTTGCCGATCGAGCATCTATAATTATATGGTGCTCTTTCATTTGCACGTTCTTCTTGAGGTGAGAATATGTTCAACCGTGAGCGGTGCTGCATTCGATACGCAACAGTTGAGACTTCTCAAAGATTGGAAACTGCGTCGAATAAACGGTGGGGCTGCTGACTTGCTCCACATCTTGTTCAGGAGGTCAGCTGCTCTACACTTCAGTATATTCTTTTTTCAACCTAAGTCCAAATGAAAAACAGATTAACAATTCTTCTTCTTTACATGTAAGTTATATATAAGCTTGACGCCCTTTTTAGAGAATATAAACAGCATTACACGGCACGTAGGACTATATCAAAATTGAGGTTCTAATTATCTTCATGCTAAAACTAGTTGGGACCTGCCTTCAGGGCGACATGGGCGGAACCCTAGATCGAGTGCCGACAGATCCCCCACCCGCCCCTACTCCCCCTCGGCGTTGCCGGATGAGGCCGCATGACTAAGTCCATGCGGCTGATGGCGGCGGGGCTTCCCCCCGTTCTGTGCTGGTTCCTTGGTTGGAAGGAGGCTCGCTCCCCTCCCGTGGAGTGACATGGCGGCCATGGCGCTTGGAGGTTGCAGGGGCTTCATCTTCATCCGGTGGCAGCCGTGGTGATGCCGTCGTAGCCCCCTTGGGTTGTGGTCCGTGGCTCCCGTCAACGAGACGGGATTGGAGCTCCCGTGACCCCTGCCTGCCTCTGGCGGATCTGAGCGTACCGACAGCCTGGCTCCGGGGTTCCGCTCGGGTTCCTTCCCGGCGTGGCGTTGTGGGGTGGCAGTCCACTCCCTACGGGCTCGACTTGGTTAAAAGGGGCAGTCCTAGGGTTCCTCATGTGACAAGAAGAAGATCTAAGTGACTCATGTCCTCCTTGATCTGGCCGGAGTATAGGGTTTGGGAAGGCTCCGCCAGCAAACCCCCATGGAAGTGTTATGCCTGGAGATTGTTGGATCGGATGGGATTCGGTAGTGCCCATTGGTTCTCCGTTAAGGAGGGAGCGGCGCGAAGCTCTGCTATCTGTTGCCATCATGGGATATGTAGCTCCATGATGAAGTCAGAGGAGGAGAATGGTGATTGGAGTCTTTGTGGCGATGAGAAACTTTCTTGTAGTTTTTGGTTTCCTAGCAGCGATATGTAAGTGTCGGCGACATCATAGGTGAAGTTCAAAGTTTTACCTTTCAGGGTAAAAATTCAAGGTCTGACCTTAATTGGTTGTGTTTGGGAATGGACTTGTTGAAGGCATTGTTTCGAGAGCGGGGATTATCTTAAGGGTGAAAACCCAAGATCTACGATCTGGAGACGACGACACGTGTGCACTGTTTTCTTCTTTGAGGCGTCTCTTTTTGAAAACTTGGAATTCAGGTGTTGTTTCGGTGGTGGTTATACTATTGCTGCAAGGGCCGGAACTCTGTAGCGGGGCTTCTTTTTTTTAGCTTCTCATTCTTCTTTGGCTGTGTGCATCCATAATATCATTAGGGTATTGTGTTGTGGTCAGGTGTAATTGATATCTTCGCGATATGATTATATTCCCTTTATCGAAAAAAAAAAATCATGCTTGCGTGACAGTTTTCCTAAAACCGGATCAAATACAATCTTATTGACAAAACTGACTCAAGAGCCAATACGCCCTCCTTATAGTTAAGGGCAATTTCCTTTTTAATTTTCTCTACTGAGTGCTAGCTGAAGGACCACAATGCGAACGAATTTTGTGTTTTAGTTGAGCATGTTTCATCCTAAACTGTTAACAAGAAAATAATTTGCACGAAATTCGTACTATGCAGGCAAGCATTGAGTTTGTTCGAAACTCAATGCTTTTTTATGATAAACGTGTGCTCTCCATGGACGTCACTACCGTGGTAGACTTGTGCTAGCACGATTCTGATCCAATCGCTGACGTGTCATTTTCTGTTTATTATTTCCATATCTTGCAGAGAAAGCGCATCGATTCGGTCAGCAAGCTCACCTTCTCAAGATCCCCCTCTCTATCTCCAAATGATTAATTGTGTGATTGACAAATAAAAATGATGTGCAGAAGTCTCCCGTCCAAATGATATAGTTTATGCTCCATTATTAGCAGAGTCGCTGGTCTGCACAAAGGCTCCCGATTTCGTGGCATGCCCTTGCTTTGTTTAACACTGCATCTCCGGCCATCTTTGTTTGGTTTCCTAGCTTGTGAGTTGGGCTAATCAACCAATAAATAAATCAATACCATGCATGCGTGTCATCCATATCCAATTTAATTAGGTCACCATCACAAACTGTTGTTAGCACGCAGGAAATGAACTCTGCGCACTAATCTAGCTAGTTAATTAGATGATGGAAAACTATGAATGGAGCTTATTTTTCGGTTAGTCTGTCAGTTGTCATGTGTGGATAACTGTTGTTGTAAAACAATTAGTTCATGATGTGGGTCGCGGGCCTAGCTAGCTTTTTTTAAACTAGCGACTTAATTATGTGCAATGCAACAAGGAGTACCTATCATAGTTTCGTTGTGCGTACGTGCCGGTTCTCGGCGTGGTTGCGGTGTCTTCTGCATGATGGTGAGGCGGAGCAGCTTGGACAAGAGGCGGCGTTGCCGACGGCATGCCTGTTGCAGCGTGATGGCGGGAGCTTTACCGCGGGGGGGGGGGGGGGGGGCTGGTATGCTCCTGCTATTGCGTTCGGTCAGCTACCGTCGTTGACGGTGGAGGTTGAGCCCTCCCGCATGCCGACGATGATGTTGCTCCTTGTCCCAACTCCTCTTCATTGTTGTGTAGGCTTTTCCTTACGGTGTCGTGGTGAGACGGCGCATGGCCTCAAGACCGTGTTGGTGCAGGGTGTCGGGTGGTTTGCTGGCAAGCTCCGGAGAGCCCGAGGTGCAGGTTGGAATGGGGAAAACCCATGTCGGCCCGGCTGACACTGACGCGGTGACGCCCTTGGGTGTCGTCGAACCTTCCTAGAGGGCGTCGGGGCTACCCTTCCTCGTGCCTCGTCGCGTATCGGGGGAAACCCTTGGCAACAGCGTCGTCATTGCCGCATTCCTTCTTAGAGGTGCTGATGGGTACCGACGCTTCGGAGTCCTGGAGCTTGGTGGAAGACTCTTGGTGGTCGCAGCGGTCGGGGGTCTCTTGTGTTTATGTCAATCCGCTGGTGTCGGCATTTGTTTTTTTTTTGTATTTTCTTTTCCATTTCTTTTGGACGTGACTGTGTTGTTTCCGCCCCAGCACCTATCATCGAATGTTCTGTTGATTGCTTTGTAATACAAAGCGGGGGAAACCCTTTTTTCGTCAAATGCAATGTATCGTCACATACATGGGACTGTGTATTTATCCCGTAACTGAAAAAACACGTTTAAGCAGCCACTTTCATCAATGGCCATCAGACCTTCATCCAACAGCTGAAAACAGATTGAGCACTGTTCATCTTGAACCTCTACCTTCTTCTTCCTCACGCAGCCATTGGCCAACCCAGGCCTAGCCGCCTGCCTCCCTCTCCCCTCCTCGACCTTCTGGAAATGTCATGTGGGTCCCTCTATGCCCCGCCGCACTAGTGAACAACTCTCATGATCCCATGCACTCCCACCCCATCTCTAAGATAGATCATGAGGCATTGGCTTTCCTCTGATTAATATACATAATGAGGCTATGTCTTTCCCTAAGATAGATAACGCGGCTGATACTTCTTCGATGAGGTCGGAGCTCCACATCTCGTGCGCTTGGAAAGAAGAAAAAAGTGACTGATGTAACAAAAAAAGTTGAGGTACTAAGAAATAGCAAAAACATACATAGAAATATTAGGCAGTATTTCTGAAAGTTTCGTTACCCTGTGTTGCTATGTGGTATTGCCATGTCATGCTAAAAGGTTT
The DNA here is from genome assembly GCF_904849725.1 of Hordeum vulgare subsp. vulgare. NCBI lineage: Eukaryota > Viridiplantae > Streptophyta > Magnoliopsida > Poales > Poaceae > Hordeum > Hordeum vulgare. The sequence continues at coordinate 582,494,997 of NC_058520.1, read as the reverse complement.
TAGCCCAAACAAACAACGCACTAATTAAACGTGGCGGCAACTCCACGCTCACTACTGTAGTGCTAGATGGAGCATAAACAAATTTGGTGTAGCACTATTCTATCCTAACAAGTGACTTGTCATTTTCTGTTTATTATTTCCATATCTTGCAGAGAAAGCGCATCGATTCGGTCAGCAAGCTCACCTTCTCAAGATCCCCTCTCTCTCTCTCTATCTCCAAATGATTAATTGTGTTATGGATAAATAAAAATGATCTTCAGAAGTCTCCCGTCCAAATGATATAGTTTATGCTCCATTATTAGCAGAGTCGCTGATCTGCACAAGGCTCCCGATTTTGTGGCATGCCCTTGCTTTGTTTAACAGTGCATCTCCGGCCACCTTTGTTTCGTTGCTCTAAGCTTGTGATTTGGGCTAATTAACCAATAAATATATCTCTACCATGCATGTGTGTCATCCATATCCATTTTAATTAGGTCAGCATCACAAACTGTCGTTAGCACACAGGAAATGAACTCTCCGCACTAATCTAGCTAGTTAGATCATGGAAAACTAAGAATGAATCTTATTTTGCAGTTACTCTGTCAATTGCCATGTGTGGATAACTGTTGTTGTAAAACAATTAGTTCATGATGTGGGTCCTAGCTGAGTGGAGTGACATAAGAGAAAACGAAAGGGAACAAACACAAGAACGGGAAGTAGATCGATCTTTTGCTAAACATAGCTAGTTTTTCTTGGCTAGCAACTTAATTAGGTGCAGTTGCATTGCAACAAGGAGTACCTATCATTGGTTCGTTGTGCCGTGCGTATGTACGTGTCAGGGCCTGCTTTATAGAATAGATTCTTACCAAATAGAAGAATCCATAGGACGCTTTCGTCACCGATGTTCAGATCCAAGTAATCCCACATGCTACACATTGCAGCTTGGATATTGGATCTATGTTTCACACACATGCGTTACAACGGAGGAAAGCGAGACGGTTCATGTGTTGTACGTTTCAGAGCTAGAGTGTTCAGTGCCAAGTTGCATGTATCGATCACATGAGTCCTCCCTTTTCACATACATTTGCAAATTAAATGTGATGGCTCTTGGACTGAGTGGTTTTGTGTGTGTGTGTGTGTGTGTGTGTGTGTGTTTCTTTTGCAGCACACAAAATTTACACCTAGGCCTGCTTGGATTGCTTGTTATTTAACCTAGCCCAAGCAGACCCTAATCCTACAATACATATGCATGTGGTAAATAGGACTTAGGAGTGGTAACGATTTAATTCTTAAAAACTTTGGAAGCTATAGCATGTGTGCAAGTGAAGAAGCCACACTTTGAACTGTTCTGCCACATGTATATGCATTCTTCTTTCACATGCGCCTAGATAATGATGTCTTCCGTGCAAATACAATGTATCATCACATACATATGGGATCTTCTATTTATTAGGTACCTGAAAAAACATGTTTTATTGGTCACTTTCATTAGTGGCCATCTGATCTTCACATGTTTTGTCGTGCAACCGTCGGCCAACCAAGGCCTAACCACCTACCTCCATGCCCTTCCCTTGACCTCCCCCCGCGGCCATGTTGGTCGCTGCCCGACCATCCCTCTATGCCCCCGCCGCACTAGTGAACAGCTCCAGCGATGCCCTGCACACCCATCCTTAAGATAGATAATGAGGCTGTTGATTCCCCTAACTAAGACAGATAATGAGGCTATGGTTTTCCTTTAGGATAGATACGGGGGTTGTTTCTTCTCCAGTAGGCCTGACCTCAACACATATTGAAGCAACCAAAAGAGTTAGATACCTGAGAAATAGCAAAAATGTGCATAGAAATATTAGGCAGGCAGTACTTCCTTTTTAAAGAAATGTAAGAACGTTTAGATCACTAATATTTCTTTACAGAAGGAGTATTTCAGAAAGTTTCGTTACCTTCTATCGCTATGCTGTAGTGCCATGTGATGCTAAATGGTTTTAGCCCAAACAAACAACACACTATTTAAACGTGGCGGCAACTGCATGCTGACCAGTGTAGGGCTAGATGGAGCATAAACAACTTTGGTGTAGCACTATTCTATCCTAACTAGTGACGCGTACAGCGCCATAAACTAACGATTAAGATACTCCTCCGATAGTTAACAGGGTAGAAGCACCTATAAATATGCCAGACCAGCCACTGACGCCCACCATCCCAATCATCTCGTCGCAACGTTCTGGCACAGCAACCTCTCCGGTCAATGGCCAAGGTCCAGCCCCTTGCTGCCGCGGTCTCACCGTCGTCCTCCGACGATCAACGGAGCCAGACGGCGTACACGGTGTGGATGAAGTCGCTGGTCTTCAACGGCAACGGCTGCACGGTGTACGGACCCGACGGCGCCGTCGCCTTCCGCGTCGACAACTACGGCTGCAGGGGCGGCCGCGAGGTCTTCTTCATGGACCGCGCCGGCAACGCCCTCATCAGGATCAGACGCAAGGGATTTGGCGTGTTCAGGAGGTGGGAGGTCTGCCGGTGCGCCCACAACGGCGGTCAGGAGGAGGAGGAGGCGACACCCTGGTTCACTGTGCGCCGGGCCGAGAAGGGCGGGGCCGCCGTGGCCATGCACGGCGGCGCGGGAACGTGCTACAGGGTCGACGGGTGCTGTGCGCGTACGTCCGAGTACAAAGTCAGCGGCGTCGATGGCACGGTCGTGGCTGAGGTGGCTAGGAAGCAGACGCCGGCGGGGGTGGTGCTGGGGGAGGATGTGCTGACGCTGACGGTGGCGCCGGAGGCGGATCACCTGCTCTTGCTGGGTTTGGTCGTCGTGCGTGGCCTCGTCAATCGCTCCTTGTGAATTGTGATGGATGCCTGAAATGTCAATCCCCTTCTTCTCTAGCTAGGAAACGTAGATGATGAGAAAAACCTGTAGGCGGTTCATCAGAGTGACAATTCTTTTTTCTTAGATAAACAATTTAGGAAGTTTTTGCCCAAACTGAGTACATGGTGACTCTTTTTGGTGTAGGTTTTTACCCTTCCTCAAAGGGTTTTCAATACCATAATCTCAACTCAATGAAGTCAGATAAGTTTGTTCACTGATTGTATAATATTTGAATGTGTCCATTTCTTAATATATAGAACTACTTAGTACAAAAAATCTTCACCTTTTGAAACCCTACCTAGATAATTCTTTCCAAACGCCCCCTCGCGCATCGAGAAGTTATTATACTTTCAGACTATTTATTTTTCTGAGCCAAGAGTGCATGCTCGCATAAGCAAACAGTATTATAGTTAAGGAAGTCCAGTACTCCTGTTCAAAAAGTTCTTGATGGCCCCATACAAAATAATTTGAGAGACACTATAAGTGTTTTTCGAGTAGTACGTACAGATATTGTCATTGGAAGGCTCCAACAAGAATTTGTCCCAATAAATTTGGCTTACGAGGAGAAAGTTCCATACGGCACATCGCAACTTCAACGCCAAGAAGAAAACATCGACATCAGCCAACTAAAACAACGTCCATATCAACTTATTAAACTTGTCAATTTGCAAAAAAAAAACAGGGTAGAATAGACCAACACCCTTTATTGTACCATGAGCCACTACGAGAATCATTTCATATGCCAGCGGCCAAAAGCCGTTTGCAAAGGACACAAAATCGCCAGTGTAGGCTATGCCGACGGCTCTGATAAAAGGCCGTTGGCATATATTTTGTCATCGGACGATGCTAGGGGGGGGGGGGGGGGGCGAAACCCTAGCCGCTAGAGAGTTTCTCCCCATCCCGGCCGTCGCTGCCGCCGGGGAGGGCCGAGGTGGCGGCGGGTCCTGTGCCTCAGTGCCAGGGCGGGTGGTAGCCGCGGAGTCCCAGTGAGGCGGAGGGGCCGTCGCGCGCGTGGATGACGGGGGTGGCTGTCAGGGCGGCGTCCCTGTTGCGCGACGGCGTTCGTGGCCCTCATGGCTGGCCGTGGTCGGAGGTTGGATGGTGGCGGTGCAGCGCTCCATCCAGCATGGGTGGCGGCCGTCGCGCGCGTGGATGACGGGGGCGGAAGTCAGGGCGGCGTCCCTGCTGCGCGGCGGCGTTCGTGGCCCTCATGGCCGGCCGTGGTCGGAGGTTGGATGGTGGCGGTGCAGCGCTCCATCCAGCAAGGGTGGCGGCTGCATGCAAGGGCTTCATCGAGGGTTGCGGATCTGGTGTGTCCTGCCCAGATCCGTCACAGCTTGATCTTGATCGGTCGGTGGTGCGAGGAGGATCGGTGAGGGGCGGCCTCGTCTACACGACGAGCCTTCCTCGGTTCCATCCAGCCACGAGATCGGGGGGACGCGACTTCCGGTGAAAACCGCGCCGACTGCGGTATGGCGGACGATGAATGGAGCTTATTTTTCGGTTAGTCTGTCAGTTGCCATGTGTGGATAACTGTCACTAGTGGGGACGGGGCCTTTAGCCCCGGCCCGTAAGGGGCTTTAGTCCCGGTTCACCAACCGGGACTAAAGGGGCGGGACTAAAGGCCTAACCTTTTCGTCCCGGCCCTCTTACATGCCGGGACTAAAGGTGCTCCACGTGGGCGCCTCGTAGCGCCCCAGGGGCAGACCCTTTAGTCCCGGTTCGTTACACGGATCGGGACTAAATATTTTCAGATTTTGCTGGTTTTGGGGGGTTTTTTTTAATGAAATTATTTTTGGGTTTTATGGTTTTAGGGTTTAGGTGTTGAGGAGATTAACGTGATGCCTCCTTTGATGTTCGGGAATTAGTTTTCATATAATTTAAATAGAAATAATTATGCATATATATATATAAGATTAACTTATCTTACAAGCGATCATATATATACAATTATATGGAGATCTGAATTACGGGACTAGAGCCCGTCTATTCGATTACATGGACGAACATCAGTAATGGCCCTTAGCTACACTAAATCGTCCTTTGTCTTCTATAGCTTCCGTCCTCAGAAATCCCGCAAGCTCCTCTGCAACAGCAATCGCGCGTTCCTGTGGGAGGACCTTCGTCCTCATGGCCGTGTGCTATATAAGAAGAGGAGATGAATATGAATATCAATCATGATAACAAAGAATGACGGGTAAAAATAGAGGTGTGAATGTTCATTGCTTACGTCGAATCTGTGATCCTTGAACTCAGAGGTAAACGTGCGAATGGTCTCGCAAACATAGTATCCGCATAGATGCGTTCCCCGTGGCTGTTGGTCGCACTTTACGAGAATAGAATATATATAATCAAAATAATAATCTAGCATCATAAATGTATTGAAAATTAATAGAAGTATATCATACTACTACTTACCCGAGCCGCTCTAAAGGTCAGCTTCTCAGGAAAGTTACTGGGAGTCACGCACTTGAACCGCTTCCAAACCCTGCCCGACAAGGATAATGATTTGCTAAGTTTTTCATTAAGTGATATATCAGAAAATCATCGAAAGAGACCGATAGAGCGCAAGAATGATTAAAATTACCCTTGGAGCATGTCCTGCAGGCTTTGGAACATTTCCAAGGGTCTCGATAATGGATCGAAGGCATCAACTCTTCCCTTATCAATTTGAATGTCCAACAGAATCCAATGGAAGCTGCACATGTGTGTGTATATATATGTGTGTGTGTGTGTGTGTGTGTGTGTCAGTAACTTATCAATTACACTTATAAGTGAATGGACACAACAGAGTAAAAACCCTCACCTGAAGTTGTAGGGAAACAGTATGTGGTCACAGAAATTTTGATCTGTTAGAAACCTTAGAAGGTTTTCCTCCGTCTCCTTGGGTTTGTCAGTTAGCGTCGCTATATGTATTTTATCTGGGTCAATAAACCCAATATTTAGGATGCTCTTACTTTTACACTCCAGAATCTTCATTCTGCATAATAGAGTACAAGTTATATATAGACAATGAATTGAAATAACTAAACAAGTTATATGTAGACAACGAATTAAAAAACTTACAGACAATAGCAACTCATAAGCGATTTGTCGAGGGCGTCGCCATTGTACATCTGGAAGAGTTCATCAAAGTCGATATGGATTTCTTCGGAGCGGCCGTAGTACTTCCGTGGGACACTCAGCACGATCATCGTTCTCCCATTCTTTGATTCACTGAAGTACCATTTATGCAAGTAACGCATATTTGTTGGGAGATCATCTTTGCTGACCAAAGGCTCTCCCATGACAAACTGTGGCTTAGGGGCTACCACAGCCTTGGGTATCCTGTCGTCTTGGGAAGCCAGCAAATCTTCAACCGAGATACCACATTCATCCGCCAACTCCTTTGCTCTTTCAAAAGCTTGCCCCTGCACCGGAGGGGGAACATTCTCGATTAACACCTTGAGGGGTGGGATCGACTGTTTGGCCTGTTGTCCAAGCTGAGAAACGTCTGATTTTTCTTGCTTGTAGTTGAACTTGATTTGCTTCCACTTGCACTTGCACGTGAGCTGCTCTTTTTCACTTCCTTCTTCTATGTGCGTGTATAGTCATAAGCCTTATAGTGTAAGTCATACTGTGATGGAGTGGTTATGAAGTCTTTTGCCCATGCTATGTGCTTCTCGGTGTATTCCGGGCAGGGCTCGGGTTCCTTCCTTTTCATCTGCGCATCATGTTGTTCCTTTGCTATCCTGGCGTTTTCCTCGGAGGTACGATCATAAGGTCTGATAGGAAGATTAGCATGAGGTACCTTTGGGAGGGGCGACAGTTTGCGCTTTGGGGAGCTCCGTCGCTTAGAAATCATCGACGGAGCGTTCTTGTTGGCACGCTTCCGCTTAGTATCATGTGCGGTCGGCGGCGGAGACGGACAACCCAAGTCCGGCGGCGGTGATCGAGATGGACTCGTGTTGTGCTGGCTGACGTCATGTGGAGGGCTTGGAGGTAATGGAGGTGTAGGTGACATGCGATGACTCGGTGGCGGTGTTGTCCTTGGGGCCGATCCTGGAAGCTTGATGTAGTTCTTGTCCCATAGGATGACTCCACCCAGTACTTCTCCGAGTGTCCTCTCATCTTCGGGTCCAGCTATGTCGAGCTCCATATCATTAAACCCCGTCATGATTTCATCCACCCCGACTTTAGCAAAGCCAGCTGGAATCTCACGGCCATGCCAGCGTGCATCAGGGCCAGAAGGTAAAGCTTGTCCGACGACCACCTTCATGGATATGTTCTTGAATTTCTGATGGAGTTCACATGATGTTGACTCCTTGATTCCATCCACGGGGTAGCCGGGACCGCCCTCTATCATTCTTCGTTCATCGTCGGGCGGGGCCTCAGATTCAGCCACGCTGCTTTTCCGCTTAGATGGGGCGCCGGTAATATCAGGTGCAGGATCTTCCTGGCACGGTACTCCTCTAAGCTCATCAATCTGCTTCTGTTGCTCGTTAACCCTGGCAAGCAACTGGTTGAACTTGTCATTCTCCTCATCCTGCTGTCGCTTCTTTGCTCTCTCTCGGCTTCTGTAAGTGTGTTGGTCTCTGGCAAACCCAAGCCACCACGGGTAAGAAGGACCGAAGCCTCGCGTTCGTCCTCCATGTTCGTCATTGCCGAGGACCAGTGTGAGCAAATCTTTATCTCTATCTGGAGTGAACTTTGTTTGTCCCTCCTTAATTTCTTTCACTATCCTTTTCCTATTCTCCCTGGGTATCCTAAGATCGTCATTGCAGATGAGGTCCCCTGTTGTTTTGTCGTACGACCCACCATGCGCAAGGAACCAATTTCTTGCTCTCAATTCCCACTCATCACGGAGTGGTTCAGGTACAATGCCTTTATCTATCAGATCTTGCTCTTTCTTATCCCACTTTGGGATGGCAGTCTCATAGCCCCCTGGCCCCAGCTTGTGGTGATATTTCTTCTTGTCGGCATTTATCTTGTTCTTTTCTGATAATGCCTGGGCATCTTCTGACTCCTTGTACTCTTGAAATGCCTTCCAGTGATTCGCGAGCTTGGCTAGATACCCCTCGAATACTGGCACTTTCTATGTCTTCAGATAGTTTTTCCATAGCTTCTTCTTCCAGCTACGGAACAGTTCAGCCATCTTCTTCAGAGTCCACTGCTTGACTTTGGCCCTCAGTTTGTCTGCGGCGTCTTCATTCTCACATTCTGGCAGGCTGAAATGTGACATGAGATCATTCCAAAGATTATCTTTGTACCTTTCGGCGACATAGTCACTATCGGCTGCCCCTTTGCGCTTGTTCCACTCCCGAGCGCTGATCGGGACGTGATCCCTAACAAGAACTCTGCATTGCTTCTTGAATGTGTCAGCGGCATTCTTAGGAAGCTTGGGTACGCCCGTAGGAAATATCACCTCAAATGTGTAATGCGTCCGTGCATCCAACTTTTTAGTCGGGCCTCGTTTCGTAGTTTTGCTCGATGTGGAGGCCTAAGAGGGAGAAACATTCATCAAATGAATGTATATGTATACAATATAGAGCTATCTCCAATATTTTTCACATATTACAAGTGATTGTCGAACTTCATATGTATACCTCGCCGGACTTCTCCTCTTCACCGGCTTCTCCATCAGTGGAGCTATCACCTTCTCCGTCATTGGACCTATCTCCTGCCCCATCGGCTTCATCTTCGTGTCGCTCGACCTCCATTCCAACGTCCTGGTTTAGATATGACGACGGAGATTCAGCTGGTTCAACGTCGGGGACGTCTTTGATTATATCTTCGAGAAGTTCTTCCTCTTCGAGGTTCCTGATATGTGGATCCATAGTTCTGCAAAAAACGGACTCTCTTAACCTTTGTACCAAAAAAGAATTATTCTATCAGGAACTCCGTTCCAAAACAACTTAAGTCCCGGGTCGTGGCTCCACCCGGGACTCCTAGATTTCTGCATAGTATTCAAAGTAGGAGTACTTTTGCAATTTAAGCATTCAATAAGCAAAACCAAATCATAAAATAAAGTAGTATTCAAATTAGCATGCATTCAATTATAAGCTAATACATCATCACTTTTGTCCGTACATCGTCGAATATTATCACTAATACTCCTCGAATACTATCATACATATATCATCACTAATACATCTAGAACCGTAGCGCCCGACGGGTATCGGCGCGGGCGGTGGACACCCAAAGAGAAGGAACCATCACAGGATCATAGCTCCAGTGAGATCACCGAAGAACCTGCGAGGTATGCTCGAACCTGCCCTCTAATGCAACCATGTAGCGGCGGACGTGCTCATCCTCCTCGCTGACACGGTGACGTACCACCTCCGCGGTGTCCGGAAGCCTCGGCACCCTCACTGGCCCACGCGACCGCCACCAAACAAGGATCGGGTCAACGACGGGCTGGCTCCTCACCAACCTACGCCCCCTGGAAGGTAGCACCTCCCAATACCAGCCGGGCGGAGCCCAGTCCCGGACAGGGCCCCTCTGATCAAGCAGGTGTCCTCCGCCGAGTCGACGACGAGGATGCGGGATAGGCATCGTAAAATGAACTAAAAAATAAACTAGTTCTATTAATTTTCTTGCTAAACATAAACTATTAACACTTAAGCATATACAATAGCAAAATTAAACTATTAACACTTAAGCATATACAATAGCAAAATTAAGCAATAATCTAAGAAACACTATTAACACTTAAGCATATACACTATACAATAGCAAAATTAAATGACAAAAAAATATATTTCTTCTTCTTGTAACCCTAAACTAATTTTTTCTCTTCTTCTATTTCTCCTCTTCTTCTACTTCTTCTTCTACTTCTACTTCTCCTCTTCTTGTAGTATTTCTCCTCTTCTCTTCTTCTACTTCTCCTCTCCTCCTCTTCTAATTTTTTCTCTTCTTCTACTTCTCCTCTTCTTCTATTTTTCCTCTTCTTCTCCTCTCCTCCTCTTCTTATTCTCCTTTTTCTTCTTTTCTTCTCCTCCTCTTCTTATTTTCATTTTTCCTAATCTTATTTTCTTATTTTTGTTCATATTTCTTCTTCTTGTAACCCTAACATAATTCTAAATATTACTAACCCTAATAATCTAGCACAAACCTAATAACAATAGGAATTAAATGACAAAAAAATCTTTTTCTTTTTCTTCTTTTCTTCTCCTTTTTCTTCCTTTAATTCTTCTCCTTTTTCTTCTTCTCTTCTCCTTTTTCTTCTTTTCTTCTACTGGCCGGAGTGTTGGGAAGGAGGGGGCGGGGGGCTTACCGGCCGGAGGTGTCGACAGCGCGCGGCGAGGAGGACGGCGCGGAGGACGGCGCGACGGCGAGGAGGACGGCGAGGAGGACGACGGCGACGGCGAGGAGGACGGCGCGGCCGCTAGGAGGACGGCGCGGCGGCGAGGAGGACGGCGCGGCGGCGAGGAGGACGGCCGACGGCGAGGAGGACGGCAGGCGGCGGCGAGCAGGACGGCGGGCAGCCTGACGGCGTCGTCGAGTTCGTCGTTGTGCCGCGCCGGGCAGGAGAACGAGAGGAAGAAGAAGAGAATCGGACGATTTGGGTTGGAAATTTTCGAAGTCCCGCTTATATAGGTGGATCTTTAGTCCCGGTGCGTGGCTCGAGCCGGGACTTAAGACCCCCTTTAGTCCCGGGTGGAGCCACGCCCCGGGACTAAAGGCCTCTTTTTGGGCAGACCAAGAGGCGGGAAGCAGGGGGTCTTTAGTCCCGGTGCTTGGCTCCAGCCGGGACTAAAGGGTGTTTGTAGTCCCGGGTCGTGGCTCCACCCGGGACTAAAGCCCCTCCTCGGCTGCACGATAAGTTTAGTCCCACCTCGCCCAGCGAGGGGGACAAACACTTGTTTATAAGCCCCGTCGCAGCTTGTCCATCGAGCTCCTCTCTAAAGCAGGCTTACGGGCCTAAACTTACTGAAAATTGAAACTATATTCGAAATTGTGGATAAAATTCAATCTGAATTCAAAGTGAATTCACGTTGAATTTTGTCTATAATTTCTCATATAGTTTCATTTTTTTTTCTATTTTCAAAATTAATTATTTTGACTATCCAAACTATTACCTTATTTTTTTATTTTCAATTAAAAACTATGTTTATTAAAAATTCTTTTTGCATATTTGAGAATTTGACAAAACTATGATAATGAAAAGTGTTTCAAATTGAATAAATAATGCAAAACTATTTTTTATTTTCATAATTAATAATTTTGACTATCCAAACTATTATCTATTTTGTTATTTTCAATTAAAAACTATGTTTATTAAAAATTCTTTTTGCATATTTGAGAATTTGACAAAACTATGATAATGAAAACTGTTTCAAATTGAATAAATAATGCAAAACTATTTTTTATTTTCATAATTAATAATTTTGACTATCCAAACTATTATCTATTTTGTTATTTTCAATTAAAAACTATGTTTATTACAAATTCTTTTTGCATATTTGAGAATTTGACAAAACTATGATAATGAAAATTGTTTCAAATCGAATAAATAATTCAAAACTATTTTTTATTTTCATAATTAATAATTTTGACTATCCAAACTATTATCTATTTTGTTATTTTCAATTAAAAACTATGTTTATTAAAAATTATTTTTGCATATTTGATAATTTGACAAAACTATGATAATGAAAAGTGTTTCAAATTGAATAAATAATGCAAAACTATTTTTTTTCATAATTAATAATTTTGACTATCCAAACTATTATCTATTTTGTTATTTTCAATTAAAAACTATGTTTATTACCAATTCTTTTTGCATATTTGAGAATTTGACAAAACTATGATAATGAAAATTGTTTCAAATTGAATAAATAATGCAAAACTATTTTTTATTTTCATAATTAATAATTTTGACTATCCAAACTATTATCTATTTTGTTATTTTCAATTAAAAACTATGTTTATTAAAGATTCTTTTTTCATATTTGAGAATTTGACAAAACTATGATAAAGAAAAGTGTTTCAAATTGAATAAATAATGCAAAACTATTTTTTATTTTCATAATTAATGTTTTTGACTATCCAAACTATTATCTCTCGAAGTAGCAGCGTTTCGAACGAGAACTCATCTCTTACAAAGGGATTTCATTTTTTTAAACTTATTTGAACTCCATACTTGTTGTGTGTTCAGAATGCACCATTCAAAGGCACATCACAAAATTTCAACAATTTCTGACTTCATTTGGTATATTTCGTGCATTTACTTTTTTTTGAGCTAGTTGACCCTGAAATTGAAAAGCACTACAAATGAACTCTGAAAATGTTGAAAGTTGGCATGCTATCATCATTTCACCCACATAGCATGTGTTAAAAAGTTGAGAGGGCTACGACAAAAACTGAATGCACTTCGTGTACAAAACGGACAATCGTTCTCGAAGTAGCAGCGTTTCGAACGAGAACTCATCTCTTACAAAGGGATTTCATTTTTTGAACTTATTTGAACTCCATACTTTTTGTGTGTTCAAAATGGACCATTCAAAGGCACATCACAAATTTTCAACAATTTCTGACTTCATTTGGTATATTTCGTGCATTTACTTTTTTTTTGAGCTAGTTGACCCTGAAATTGAAAAGCACTACAAATGAACTCTGAAAATGTTGAAAGTTGGCATGCTATCATCATTTCACCCACATAGCATGTGTTAAAAAGTTGAGAGGGCTACGACAAAAACTGGATGCACTTCGTGTACAAAACGGACAATCTCTCTCGAAATATCAGGGTTTCGAACGAGAACTCATGTCTTACAAAGGGATTTCATTTTTTGATCTTATTTGAACTTCATACTTTTTGTGTGTTCAAAATGCAACATTCAAAGGCACATCACAAAATTTCAACAATTTCTGACTTCATTTGGTATTGTTCGTGCATTTACTTTTTTTTTTTGAGCTAGTTGACCTTGAAATTGAAAAACACTACAAATGAACTCTGAAAATGTTGAAAGTTGGCATGCTATCATCATTTCACCCACATAGCATGTCTCAAAAAATTGAGAGGGCTACGACAAAAATTGGATGCACTTCGTGTACAAAACGGACAATCTCTCTCGAAGTATCAGCGTTTCGAACGAGAACTCATCTCTTACAAAAGGATTTCATTTTTTTGAACTTATTTGAACTCCATACTTTTTATGCGTTCAAAATGCAACATTCAAAGGCACATCACAAAATTTCAACAATTTCTGACTTCATTTGGTATTCTTCGTGCATTTACTAATTTTTTTTGAGCTAGTTGACCTTAAAATTGAAAAGCACTACAAATGAACTCTGAAAATGTTGAAAGTTGGCATGCTATCATCATTTCACCCACATAGCATGTGTTAAAAAGTTGAGAGGGCTACGACAAAAACTAGATGCACTTCGTGTACAAAACGGACAATCTCTCTCGAAGTATCAACGTTTCGAACGAGAACTCATCTCTTACAAAGGGATTTCATTTTTTTGAACTTATTTGAACTCCATACTTTTTGTGTGTTCAAAATGCACCATTCAAAGGCACATCACAAAATTTCAACAATTTCTGACTTCATTTGGTATATTTCGTGCATTTACTTATTTTTTTTAGCTAGTTGACCCTGAAATTGAAAAGCACTACAAATGAACTCTGAAAAATGTTGAAAGTTGGCATGCTATCATCATTTCACCCACATAGCATGTGTTAAAAATTTGAGAGGGCTACGACAAAAACTGGATGCAGTTCATGTACAAAACGGACAATCTCTCTCGAAGTAGCAGGGTTTCGAAGAAGGAGAAGCGACCCCCACAACAAAAGTGGTTCCGCGGCACGCCACGTGGTTCCGCTGCACGCCACGCGGGACTAATGGTCTTTCATTTTTAAATGACCGTTTTAATCAAAAACAGATCTGTTACAAAAGGGATTTCATTTTTTGGACTTATTTGAACTGAATACTTTTTGTATATATATGTGGTCGAAATGCATGATACCATGAAGTTAGAAAGGGCTAAACCATTCAAAAGTAGCAAATGAAGTTAGAAAGGGCTAAACCATTCAAAAGTAGCAAATGAAGTTAGAAAGGGCTAAACCATTCAAATTTGGAAACTATAATGGCACAAACAGAAACTAGACATATATAAATTGGTCCAAGAAGTACATGATACTAGTCCAAACAGTACATAATAATAGCTACCATAGATATATATACAAGTGTTCGACGTTCAGAACACTACTCGTCTGAATTGTGGAACATATTGAACCAATCAGATTTTTCAGATTGTGGAACACTATTCCAATCAGATTGTGTTCCCCTTCAACTAATCAAAATTGTTTCACTACAACTATTAGAAGGGAACCAACTATGATTCCAATGGAACATATTAAACACTAGTTGATTCTAATACGATTTTTCAGATTATGGAACACTATTCCAATTAGATTGTGCTCCCCTTCAACTAATCAAAATTGTTTCACTACAGCTATTTGAAGGGAACCAACTACGATTCCAATGGAACATATTAAACACTAGTTGATTCTAATACGGTTTTTCAGATTATGGAACACTGTTCCAATTAGATTGTGCTCCCCTTCAACTAATCAAAATTGTTTCACTACAACTGTTTGAAGGGAACCAACTATGATTGAAACAAATAAAGTTACAATGTCATTATCTTGGATCAAAGAAAGCCTCAAAACTTACCTCGCCCATTGGAAGATCAAGACATGGCGTGCGAAGCATAGTTGGATGACGGCAACACCTCGTTGATCGGCCGTGTACTCCAGATCAAGCCCCAAGAACTTCTCATGATCCGCTGCGTGGTCAAACCATCGTTCCTTCAACTGTTGAAGAAAAAACGGCACCTCCCTGCTCAGGTTCGTGTACACGACACGGAGCTTGGTCGTGCCATGTGCGAGCACCTCATGAAATCTAGTTGGCATGATGGAAGAAGAGAAGGGAAGAAGAGAGGAGAAGAACAGAGAGGGCGACGCGAGTGAGAAGAAAAACAGAGAAATGGCGACTGTGCGCTTCGGTTCGTGCTTTTCGTCGCCCGAAACGACGCAGGATGCAAACCGTTTGGGCCTTTAGTCCCGGGTTGAGCCACCAACCGGGACTAAAGAGGTATACCAAACGGTTGCCACCACTACGGCAGGCCACGTGTTAGGCCTTTAATCCCGGGTTGAGCCACCAACCGGGACTAAAGAGGTATACCAACGGTCGCCACCACTACGGCAGGCCACGTGTTAGTCGTTTAGTCCCGGGTTGAGCCACCAACCGGAACTAAAGGGGGATACGAACGGTTACCACCACCACTGCCCGCCGCGTAGCCCTTTAGTCCTGCTTTGGGACACGAACCGGGACTAAAGGCTCCTTACGAGCCGGGACTAAAGCCTCGAGGGAGGCATTGAGAATTGGGGCGACGTGGCCGGGCCTTTAGTCCCGGTCCAGAGGCAGGCCGGGACTAAATGGTCCAGGCCAAAGGCCCGTTTTCCACTAGTGTGTTGTTGTAAAACAATTAGTTCATGATGTGGGTCGCGGGCCTAGCTAGCTTTTTTTAAACTAGCGGCTTAATTATGTGCAATGCAACAAGGAGTACCTATCATAGTTTCGTTGTGCGTACGTGTCGTACCTGTGGGCCCCATCTGGGTTCAAGCGGGCCGGTTCTCGGCGTGGCTGCGGTGTCTTCTGCATGATGGTGAGGCGGAGCAGCTTGGACAGGAGGCGGCGTTGCCGACGGCATGCCTGTTGCAGCGTGATGGCGGGAGCTTTACCGCGGGGGGGGGGGGGGGGGTCGGGCCTGTGGGCTCACGGACCTTGTGTACTCCTGCTATTGCGTTCGGTCAGCTACCGTCGTTGACGGTGGAGGTTGAGCCCTCCCGCATGCCGACGGTGCTGTTGCTCCTTGTCCCAACTCCTCTTCATTGTTGTGGAGGCTTCTCCTTACGGTGTCGTGGTGAGACGGCGCAGGGCCTCAAGACCGTGTTGGTGCAGGGTGTCGGGTGGTTTGCTGGCAAGCTCCGGAGCGCCCGAGGTGCAGGTTGGAATCAGGGGAAACCCGTGTCGGCCCGGCTGACACTGACGCGGTGACGCCCTTGGGTGTTGTCGAACCTTCCTAGAGGGCGTCGGGGCTACCCTTCCTCGTGCCTCGTCGCGTATCGGGGGAAACCCTTGGCAACAGCGTCGTCATTGCCGCATTCCTTCTTAGAGGTGCTGATGGGTACCGACGCTTCGTGGTCCTGGAGCTTGGTGGAAGACTCTTGGTGGTCGCAGGGGTCGCGAGTCTCTTGTGTTTATGTCAATCCACCGATGTCGGCATTTGTTTTCTTTGTATTTTCTTTTCCATTTCTTTTGGGCGTGACTGTGTTGTTTCCGCCCCAGCACCTATCATCGAATGCTCTGTTGGTTGCTTTGTAATACAAAGCGGGGGAAACCCTCTTTCGTCAAATGCAATGTATCGTCACATACATGGGACTGTGTATTTATCCCGTAACTGAAAAAACACGTTTAAGCAGCCACTTTCATCAATGGCCATCAGACCTGCATCCAACAGCTGAAAACAAATTGAGCATTGTTCGTCTTGAACCTCTACCTTCTTCTTCCTCACGCAGCCATTGGCCAACCCAGGCCTAGCCGCTTGCCTCCCTCTCCCCTCCCCGACCTTCTGGAAATGTCGTGCGGGTCCCTCTATGCCCCGCCGCACTAGTGAACAACTCTCATGATCCCATGCACTCCCACCCCATCTCTAAGATAGATCATGAGGCATTGGCTTTCCTCTGATTAATATACATAATGAGGCTATGTCTTTCCCTAAGATAGATAACGCGGCTGATACTTCTTCAATGAGGTCGGAGCTCCACATCTCGTGTGCTTGGAAAGAAGAAAAAAGTGACTCATGTAACAAAAAAAGTTGAGGTACTAAGAAATAGCAAAAAAGAGTGACTCATATAACAAAAAAAGTTGAGGTACTAAGAAATAGCAAAAACATACATAGAAATATTAGGCAGTATTTCTGAAAGTTTCGTTACCCTGTGTTGCTATGTGGTATCGCCATGTCATGCTAAAAGGTTTTAGCCCAAACAAACAACGCACTAATTAAACGTGGCGGCAACTCCATGCTGACTAGTGTAGTGCTAGATGGAGCATAAACAACTTTGGTGTAGCACTATTCTATCCTAACTAGTGACTTGTCATTTTCTGTTTATTATTTCCATATCTTGCAGAGAAAGCGCATCGATTCAGTCAGCAAGCTCACCTTCTCAAGATCCCCCCCCTCTCTCTCTATCTCCAAATGATTAATTGTGTTATGGATAAATAAAAATGATCTTCAGAAGTCTCCCATCCAAATGATATAGTTTATGCTCCATTATTAGCAGAGTCGCTGATCTGCACAAGGCTCCCGATTTTGTTTAATAGTGCATCTCCGGCCACCTTTGTTTCATTGCTCTAAGTTTGTGATTTGGGCTAATTAACCAATAAATATATCTCTACCATGCATGTTTGTCATCCATATCCATTTTAATTAGGTCAGCATCACAAACTGTCGTTAGCACACAGAAAATGAACTCTCCGCACTAATCTAGCTAGTTAGATCATGGAAAACTAAGAATGAATCTTATTTTGCAGTTACTCTGTCAATTGCCATGTGTGGATAACTGTTGTTGTAAAACAATTAGTTCATGATGTGGGTTGCGGCCCTAGCTGAGTGGTGTGACATAAGAGAAAACGAAAGGGAACAAAGACAAGAACGGAAGTAGATCGATATTTTGCTAAACATAGCTAGTTTTTTCTTGGCTAGCAACTTAATGGGGAACGCTACGCATCCGCCGGATGATTTCTAAAAATTATCCGTCACCTAGCTAGCCGTCGGATGACGATCTAACGCCCTGCATCCCCGCCGCATGGTTCTGAAACGACGCTCGAGTTGCGGAAACTTTCGCTTTGTTGCAAGAAATAAACTTTGGATCTGTTAATTCCTGAAACAACGGTCGAGTTTTAGAAACAATTTGCTTGTTGCAGGATTTTTTTTCTTCGTTTTTGCGGGAGAATTTTTTGCAACAAGGGTCATGTTTCAGGAAATTTTGCAACAAAGCTCAAGTTGCAGAACCACTACCTAGGCGGCGGGGCGGCCGGCGAGCTCTTGGCGGCGGGGCGGCCGGCGAGCTCTTGGCGGCGGGGCGGGGCGGCCTGCGAGCTCTAGCCGGCGGGGCGGCCGGCGGCGGGGCGGGGCGGCCGGCGAGCTCTAGGCGACGAGGCGGCCGGCGGCGGGGCGGCCAGCGAGCTCTTCCCGTGGAAGCCGTCGTCGTCATGCCTGGGTCCCTCGTTATGCAACTACTTCCAAGTTGCAGAAACAATGGAGTTGTTTCAGGAAACGGGTCACGGCTCGTCCGTCCGGCCACGTGGCAAACAAAGGAGACGGTGGACGCGAAATCAGGATCCGTCGGTTGAAAAGTAACGTTTCCCCAACTTAATTAGCTGCAGTTGCATTGCAACAAGGAGTACTTATCATTGGTTCGTTGTGCCGTGCGTATGTACGTACCAGGGCGTGCTTTATAGAATAGAAATTTACCAAATAGAAGAATCCATAGGACGCTTTCATCACCGATGTTGAGATCCAAGTAATCCCACGTGCTACACATTGCGGCTTGGATATTGGATCTAAGTTTCAGCTTCATGCGTTACAACGGAGGAAAGCGAGACGGTTCTTGTGTTGTACGTTGCAGAGCCAAGTTGCATGTATCCATCATACCAGTCCTTCCTTTTCACATACATTTGCAAATTAAATGTGATGGCGCTTGGACTGAGTCGATTTTTTTGTGTGTTTGTTTCTTTGGCAGCACACAAAATTGACACCTGGGCCTGCTTGGATTGCTTGTTATTTAACCTAGTCGAAGCAGACCCTAATCCTACAATACACATGCATGTGGTAAATAGAACTTAGGAGTGGTAACAATTTTATTCTTATAAACTTTGGAAGCTATACCATGTGTGCAAGTGAAGAAGCCAAACTTTGAACTGTTCCGCCACATGTATATGTATTCTTCTTTCACATGCTCCTAGATAATGATGTCTTCTGTGCAAATGCAATGTATCATCACATACATGGGATCGTCTCTTTATCACGTACGTACCTGAAAAACATGTTTTATCAGTCACTTTCATCGGTGGCCGTCAGATCATCATCCAACGGTCGTGGAACCATCGGCCAACCAGGGCCTAACCACCTACCTCCACGCCCTCCCCTCGACTTCTCTCCACCGCCGTGTTGGCTGCTGCCCGACCATCCCTCTATGCCCCACCGCACTAGTGAACAGCTCCGGCGATGTCCTGTGCCCCCATTCCAAAGATAGATAACGAGACCATTGATTTCCCTAACTAAGACAGATAAATGAGGCTATGGTTTTCCCTTAAAGTAGATACTGGGGTTGTTTCTTCTCTAGAAGGTCTGACCTCAACATATTGAAGCAACGAAAAGAGTTAGATACCTGAGAAATAGCAAAACTGTGCATATAAAATATTAAGAATTAATATTACTCCCTCTATAAAGAAATATAAAAGTGTTTAGATCATTAGTATTTCTTTACAGAGGAAGTATTTCTGAAAGTTTCCTTAACCTGTGTGGCTATGTGGTATTGCCATGTGATGCTAAAAGGTTTTAGCCCAAACAAACAACACACTATTTAAACGTGGCGGCAACTGCATGCTTACTAGTGCAGTGCTAGATTGAGCATAAACTACTACGGTGTAGCACTATTCTATCCTAACCAGTGACGCGTACAGCGCATAAACTAATGATTCAGACACCCTCCGATGGTTAACAGAATAGAAGCACCTATAAATAGGGCAAACCAGCCACTGACGCCCACCATCCCAACATCTCAGCTCATCTCGTCGCAACGTTCAAGCACAGCAATCTCTCCGGCAATGGCCAAGATCCAGCCCCTCGCTGCCGCAGCCTCACAGTCGCCCTCGGACTATCAACGGAGCCAGCGGGCGTACACGGTGTGGATGAAGTCGCTGGTCTTCAACGGCAACGGCTGCACGGTGTACGGCCCCGACGGCGCGGTCGCCTTCCGCGTCGACAACTACGGCTGCAGGGGCGGCCGCGAGGTCTTCTTCATGGACCGCGCCGGCAACGCCCTCATCAGGATCAGACGCAAGGGATTTGGCGTGTTCAGGAGGTGGGAGGTCTGCCGGTGCACCCACAACGGCCACGAGGACGAGGAATCAACGCCGTGGTTCACTGTGCGCCGGGCCGAGAAGGGCGGGGCCGCTGTGGGGATGCACGGTGGCGCGGGAACGTGCTACAGGGTCGACGGGTGCTGTGTGCGTAAGTCGGAGTACAAAGTCAGCGGCGTCGATGGCACGGTCGTGGCTGAGGTGGCTAGGAAGCAGACGCCGGCGGGAGTGGTGCTGGGGGAGGACGTGCTGACGCTGACGGTGCCGCCGGAGGCGGATCACCTGCTCTTCCTGGGTTTGGTCGTCGTGCGTGGCCTCATCAATCGCTCCTTGTGAATTGTGATGGATGCCTGAAATGTCAATCCCCTTCTTCTCTAGCTAAGAAACGTAGATGAGAGTGGATTTTTAGCTCCCGGGTGCTTAGGCACCCTCTATGAACAGTAAAATCAAATAAATAGAAATTAAAATCAAAAAATTCTGAAACTTAGCAGCATCAATGATGATGAAACTTTATAGGTGTTTACAAATTTTCATGTCAAAAAACTATTCATGGAGCTCTACACATGAAAAAGATTTCAGTGCTTGAAGTTTTGAACACTTTTAGCATCAAAATCTGAAACTTGTTTATACATATTTCTCTATAAGATATTTTGGCATGATAATTTGCAAAAATGTACAAAGTTTGATCATCTTTGATGCTGCAAAGTTTCAGATTTTTTTAATTTTGTTTTTTATTTTTTTTATTTTACTTTTCATAGAGGGTGCCTAGGCACCCGGGTGCTATCACACCTTTTTCAACGTAGATGATGAGAATACCTGTAGGCGGTTTAACAGAGTGACAATTTTTTTTCAGACAAACAATTTGATGATGAGAATACCACGGGGTGACTCTTTTTGGTGTACGTTTTTACCCTTCCTCAAAGGGTTTTCAATACCATAATCTCAACAAAATGAAATCAGATAAGTTTGTTCACTGATTGTATAATATTTGAATGTGTCCATTTCTTAATATATGAAACTACTTAGTACAAAAGATCTTCACCTTTTGAAACCCTACCGAGAGAGAGAGAGAGAGAGAGAGAGAGAGAGAGAGAGAGAGAGAGAGAGAGAGAGAGAGAGAGAGAGAGAGAGAGAGAGAGAGAGAGAGAGAGAGAGAGAGAGAGAGAGAGAGGGGGGGAAGGGAGAGAGATGTTGGAACTCAACCCTCAGGATCGACTACATTAAATCACGATAAACACGCGCACACAAAATCTTGTAGCCAAGGGCCCTTGTCGTGTCCTAATTTTCCCTTTTATTGCTTCCTTCTATCTCAACTCAAGGTCATGGTCGTGTGTATATATATACACAGCCAAACCAACCAACGCATCAGACCAAGTCTTATACGGACACCAACTCAGCCAATGCAAGGCAATAGCCACACACGTATCCTACTAGTACTTCTACATCTGATTACAAACACTACTAGAACACGTATGAGACTAGTACCAAACCTAGTCGGACGTCTAATATTTCGTCTACCAAAAACGTCATCAATTAACCTAACCTAATACGTACAACGACTAGTACTCTTGGTCCTGTACCTCTAAGCCAAAACCTGCCTACTGCAAAGTCTGAACCGACTTGGACTCAACTACACGCACCGGATACAGCCTACCACTAGGACACTGCTAACTTTCCACGGCAACGCTGATCACACACATCTAAACATAGCAACGTAAACAAGATTATCTAACATTCTCCTCCTAATCTTGACTCTTGTCTTCAATGCTCCTCCTGATCTTGACTCGATGTTGACTCACGACTTGTCCATACATCGACTAACCATCATATCCGTACATTGAGTATGACCCGTCTGGAAACATGTAGAACCTCCTTGCTCTACAATGTTGTGCCACCGCCATTGCTTGGCCGCTGCCTTGCACTCGGTCCGCACCATACTCTTTGTACTTGCTTGTAGTAGATCCACTCTCCACTACTCGCACACCTCCTCGCTTTACGATGGCTTCGCCTACCATCGTCCGCCTTCGGCATCACACCGAATCCATACTGGCCGCAACCAGGACGCTCCACGAGGACATGGATATGACTCACGGAACACCGTGCACACCGCTTCAACTCCAACGAATCATCACCAAGACGAGCACTTTGACATGACGACGCCGACGACTCACTGACACGACGACCGAGATGTCCCAACCCGCACGACTCCTTGACTCCTATTCCCTTGGATGATGACCTTGATGGCTTCTCGGCACCGCACCTCGGCACCATCGCTCCCATCAACGATTTTCTTCCACCGCCTTGCCGACGACCGCCCACTGTCCCTCCTTGCCGCTTCGCCGAACGACGATCTCCTGAACCTCTTCATCCGTCGCTCCACGAACGACCATTGCCCGCCGCTCCTCGTCGCTGCACCACCCAGCGACCATATAGCCCGCCCCGAGGCGCTAGTCGGGTCACCTCCCCGGGGCAAGCATAGCTTCACCTCGACCTTGCTCTGATACCAATTGTTGGAACTCAACCCTCAGGATCGATTACATTAAATCACGATAAACACGCGCACACAAAATCTTGTAGCCAAGGGCCCTTGTCGTGTCCTAATTTTCCCTTTTATTGCTTCCTTCTATCTCAACTCAAGGTCATGGTCGTGTGTATATATATACACAGCCAAACCAACCAACGCATCAGACCAAGTCTTATACGGACACCAACTCAGCCAATGCAAGGCAATAGCCACACACGTATCCTACTAGTACTTCTACATCTGATTACAAGCACTACTAGAACACGTATGAGACTAGTACCAAACCTAGTCGGACGTCTAATATTTCGTCTATCAAAAACGTCATCAATTAACCTAACCTAATACGTACAACGACTAGTACTCTTGGTCCTGTACCTCTAAGCCAAAACCTGCCTACTACAAAGTCTGAACCGACTTGGACTCAAACTACACGCACCGGATACAGCCTACCACTAGGACACTGCTAACTTTCCACGGCAACGCTGATCACACACATCTAAACATAGCAACGTAAACAAGATTATCTAACAAGAGAGAGAGAGAGAGCGCTTGACCGAATATTTGCTATTTTTGGTTTTTGGGCAAAATATATGGAAATAGTGAACGGGTCAGGACAGTGTACTAATACAAAGTCTACAAAGGTGGTGACATCCAGGGAGCGCACATTTATCATCGACAGTCTCCTCCTTGTGTAGTTGCTTTGCCAGGAAACAAACCATTTCTCATTAAAATTTGAGCTAATAATTCAGAATGAAAATGACCAGTTTTATTTTTTAGGGAATTCCCAATCGTACAAATTAACAAGCTACTCACAGCCAGTCGGATCATAGGCAAGGAAATAAAAAAACCCAATAAATGTATCTTCAGTCATTGATCGGTCAAATAGGAGTTTGAAATTTGTTGCACGTGCATACCTGTGGTCGGTGCCTCTTTTCAAAAGCAAAATATGCGAAGTCTCCCACTCGTACGTGCTGCGGCTTCCAGCAATTCTGGTGTGCTGTGCAATAGCAATTATTCGTGAGGAAAAGAAGCGTAAAGCTACCAGGCAAATACTGAACTTAGGTTATGCAACTAGCTAGCTGAACTAGAAAGTGACGCAGAGCAAATCATAAGTCACACCGTTTATTCCATGCACTTTCCCAGCTTTGAGAAGGCTTGAACAATCGTCACCACACCAACAGCATCATACATACCACGTGTAACAATTAGATTAAAATAGTAGATACTCAACCCGAAAGATACAGGTGTGCCATATATGCCATCGTATACATAGTATACAGTTTATATATATACTTGGACGCAGAGTTTTTGTTCCCAAGCTCATTTAAGCTTGGTGAACAGTAAAATTCAAAAATGTCAAAAAATATGGGAGCTGTTAGGCGTCCACCGATGGATCCGTAGCAAATATCCATCACCTGACTAGCCGTCCAATATACGCACGTGCAGCCGTCCGATCTACCAGCTGGGTCGCCTCCCCCGACCATATACAACCTGAAACAACGGTCCAGTTTCAGAAACAAGTTTGTTGTCCCGGCCCCGAGAGACGTATGCCTAATGCGACGCCGCCCGCAACCACCGCAAAAACAGCCGCTGCCGTCATGGCAGACCTTCATGGCGCACCACATCGCGCGTCAGATGGTCGGATCGGACGCCAACCTAGCTGACCGAGGACCTCTGCTTGAAGAACGGGCTCGGCCATCTTTCTCAGCTCCAAGCGTCGTCGGGGGGCTTCCGCCGGAAGCTGGATCTTCTAGTTGGTTCCAAATCATTCAGTGGTGTTTCCTGAAGCTCCATCGAACAGATCTTGTCAACAGTCTTTGTTGAGATCCCCTGTTTCTGAAACCCTAGCTCTGAGCAATGAGCCTCTCAAAATATAGTTGGACATGAGCCTTCATAATTCCGGAAACAATTGCTCTGCTCAACATGTCCAGCTTGTTTGTATCTAAGAAACATGAGACACTGAGAAACTTAGTTGCATTTGCTGATGCCTCTGGTTAATGCCTGCATTGGTTAGTTGCCCTGTTCCCAATTTCATGAAACTTGTGAATGGCCTGCTACCATAGTTTGATTTGATTGTGCCTGCACCCATAGTGTTTATTTATTAATGGCCTGCTCCATAGGGTGTGGGGTGGGGTGTGGGGTGTGCTGAGTTTTTATTTTGGTTTGGGGAGATGTGGTTGTGTCGCTCCAAGTTGAGCATGAGAAGAGGAGGACTTGGAGCATGTTTTCTTTCAGGTACACACTAACTACCAAAAATATAGGGACAAAAGACCACCCTCCAACTTACTGGTGTCGCCTGATGTGGACTTAACACACGAGTGTTGTAGTCCAATGCATTTACGAAGGAAGGGTCAACAAATATGCGGCTTCGTCTTGTCATGAGTCATGGGTATATAAGGATTAAGGAGACATGGCGACCAGAAATAGGAAAAAGCAGGAGAGGGAGTATATATTTGTAGCCGTATAAATGAAAATCGCATGTTAACTTATTTGACACACATTTGTTTGATCAAGTACGTGCGTTTATTTTTTTGTTACTCCATACAAAGGAGACACTGACCATGGGGAAGAGATCAAGAACATGCAACCTCTAGCAGCGTTCGTCCTCACCGTCGCCGCGACCACTGACAGCAACAAGGACGACAAACTCAGAAGATGGCTACTATAGCGTTGGAGCCTTCTTAAGAAGATAACACACTCAAGATCAAGAGAGAGTGGGTGAGAGATGGGGGAGAGAGGGGGAAAGATCGAGGGAGGAAGAAAGAGTGTGGGAGAAATAGGGGAGAGGGGGAAAGATCGAGGAAGGGAGAGAGAGGGAGGAAGATCTTGCTGGTATACATTAGGACAACCACGTATTGAAATATAAATGGAATTTGGTGGTAAGTAATCATTGTATTTCTTCCCAATCTGTCAGATACCATAATTTTCATGTTGAATTTGTTGTAAAACTAGATTCGATAAATATCTTCTTAGATTTTCATACTTTAATATGGTTGTAAAATTATCCATCCATCGATCGCTCAAGAAACATTTTTAGTTGGTTGAAGGAAGAACGAAAGAATAGGAGAGCGCTTTGCTGGTAAAATAAGTCATCAATGCAGCCCGTCGCATCGTAGTCTGCAACGAAAGAATAGTTAATGGCAGGCTGTGCGTCACGCGTAAGCATAGAATAGTGCTGCACCAAAGTTGTTTATGCTCCATCTAGTACTACTGTACCGTTCCTAGTCAGCATCCGATTAGCATCACGTTTTGCTAGTGCTTGCATGGCAGATATTCCAAAAAAAATTCAGAATATGCAAGCATGCCTATCATCTATGCATAAGTATTATACTTCTTCTATACCTAAATACTTGTAGTTAGAAGAAAAAAGGAGACATTGACCATGGGGACACCCTGCACCAGATTACACGCGGGTCAAAGGCTGTCGACAACTACAAACGACGTATTACTCATCGAAATTCCACCTGAAAAACCTATACAGAGAGCTTGACAGAGATGATGCATGTCTGCTCTAAGATTTCCAGCAGTAGTCCACGACTTGCACTCCTCTAGGATCCTATGTAGTAGTACCCTCATATTCGGGGTGGCATTGCCTAAAACGACGGCGTTTCGATGCTACCATAACTCCCTCATAGTGAGGCAATATATGGCGACATTGTCCACACATGGCAAAACTGAATAAAAATAAGCCACATTGTTTTGTCACAATACAGTATTACTAGGACCTCGTTTGCAAACCAAAGAACAAGGACGGCCTGGGGGTGCTCAATCTGAACAAATTTGTAAAGGCCCTGAGACTTCGATGGTTTGGTTTGAATGAAAAGATAAGAACAAGCCATGGATTGGCATGGAAGTGCCGTGCACGGAAGACAACCGCCATTTCTCTAGGGCAGCCACTACGGTCACCGTGGGAAATGGAAGGACAACGAGATTCTGGAATTCATCTTGGCTACGAGGATTGCACCCTCGTGACATCGCTCCTGGTCTATATGATCTCTCTCGCAAGAAAAACTCCTCAGTTCAACAAGCTATGAACAACAACCAGTGGATTGAGATTATTCACAACTCAAATGGCCTCTCCCTTGAACTCATCAACAGTTTGCTAACCTTTGAGACAAACTAGCAACAGTGGCCTTTGATGACGATGTTGAGGACTTAATTATATGGAACTTTACCAAAGATGGGGTATACTCTGCATCCTCGGCTTACAAGGCACAATTTGAAGGCCTCACCACCTCGGGCCAATAGCTCCTGTGCGACGTCTTTCCTGCGAATTGGATGGAATGGGACGTTGTTCGACAGAATGGCTCGACAGCGACAGTTTTGAGCGAGTCAATAGCTCCTGTGCGACATGGCCCTTAAGCTGAAGTGATATCCTCATTAGCTGTTATGGGTTGAACCCACAACGTATCCACGTAAGCGCGGGACCCACCACTTGTCCAGTAAGCGCGGGACCTACCTCGTCGCGGCTAGAAGCGATTCCGTCCGTTGCCCGTCCGTCCGCCGCCGCCCATTGCTTTCCCCTTTCCCCATTCTTCTTCTTCCTCGGGTCTCCGGCGACCTAGTGCAGATGTCCACCTCCTCGGCCACGCAATCAAACTGGCGTCAGTATGGTCCAGTGATGCTCACAAGGTGCCCTAACTGCCCACGCCCAGAGCCTCTCAAACGGTTGGTGACTAAGACTGATGAGAATGGCAATCTTGGGCGGGAGTTTGTGAAATGCTTGAGCAAACAAATGGCAGGACGGGATGGCAAGGTTAGATCTCGGTTCTAAGCCCGTTCTTTCGCTGTTGTTTGCTTTGATTTCTCCATATTTTGTTTTTTGTCCTCGAATTTGAGATTTAGGGTTCATTTTGTGGTTTGCAGATCCTGAAGAAATGCACACATTTCGAGTGGATTGATGAATATGTTCACAGGATTAAATCTGAGGGCTACATTGATTCTAGCGTGGCCGTAACTTGGGAGCTCAATTTGGGCGGGGTGCCGCAGATGGAGAATTGGGGGAGCTCGGACAGAGGGGCGGGCAGAGTTGTGCCGATGGCGAGGTACTTGGAGTCTGAACTGACCGATGAACTGAAGAAGATAAAGAAAAATCAAAGGGAGATGATCGATTTACAGAAGAAAGCAAATATCATGGCAGTGTTTTTTTATTGCTGTGTCATTGCTCTGTTTATGTTTTACTTGCTATTCATCGTCATTAGAGGGGGCATTTAGGTCTGTCCAGTGTAGACGATGTGATCTGTGCGCCATGACAAGTTCATGTATCTTAAATGAATTAGCAGTTTGGAACACAAATTATTCAGTTTTCATGTTGTGTTTCCTCTGTTTTTTGTTCTTCAGTTAACAGAGTACACACCCAAATTCAGTTTGCAGTAAAAAAAACAAAATTGGGCTGCCGAGTGCGAGACCAAAGAAAGTTCAGTTTGAGTACAAAACAATTATTCGTGGGCTGGCGAATAGATGTTGGGCCCAAAATAAAAACGACGGATTATAGCCAGGCCCAAAGGTGTAATTTACAAAAGGTACTACTAATTACAATAGGAATAACCAGGCCCAAAATTATTTGACTCGTCATGTATGATTTTCAATAGGAAATAAAAAACGACGAAATAGATACAACAATCCAAGTTCATTTATCTTAACATCTAATCTGATTTGTATTATTTACAAACGGGCCCATTTACAAACATGGCCTAAGCGGCCTGCAATATACAACTGTAAAATGTACAGAGCAAGTACTACACGGGGAACTACACTTGAGGAACGTCTGTGATGCGTGGAACAGTGGCTGGAACAGGTTCTGCTGCTTCTTTTCTGGCCCTTACTGCTCGTTGTGCCCGTTATTTTCTGCAGAATCGCCTGTTCTGGTTGGAACGGGACCGGCTGGAACAGGTTCTGGCTGCCAAACCGGAGCCCCTTGTCGCTGCGGCTGCGCTCCATTGTCCCCCCCTCCATTGCTGCCTTGCTGCTCCGGGCCCTGCTGCTCCTGGGTCAATCAAACGATAGATTAGTTCCTGGTGAATGGTGACAAGATAAACACAGAACCATGAATGGTGAGAAGAAAGGATGAGCCCAATACCTGGTGCACTGCGTCACGGTCACTGATAAATATATAAACTTACAGTATAGCCCCAAATAAACACATAGATGTGCACGACATAGATAAGATATAAACGGGCCCGCTATAAACACGGGCAACACATAAACGTACGTAGGGCACAATAGTACGGGCGATTACAATAAACTTACAGATAACATAGTGTTCAACATTACAGATGCGATAGAAAGATTAAACTAAGATAAACCCGGCATGGAGGGGCGACGGGCGCGCGTCTTCACTCCTCGTCGTCGGCCGGCGGGAGGTTGTAGGGGAGGGTGTGCATGGCGTGCTCGTTGGGCTAGATGCTGTCGAGGTCGGTGAAGATGTTGTAGGTGGTGAAGCAGATGAACTCGCATCCGCCAAACCACACACGGCCGAGGAGGTGATAGGCGTCGTAGGGGTTGCGGAAGCGCACGATCATGCCCGTTCCTCTCATCCGAGACTCGTCGATGGTGAACATCTGCGGAGTTCCCACAGGGAGGTGGCGATAGAGGGCGCGAAGGAAGAGCCCCGCGAACTCCCGTCCACCCCGCCAGCGCGACATGGCCCAGACCCGGAGCTCGTTCTCCACGATGACCCCAGCGGGGTACATCCTTTCCGGCCTGGTGTCGGGCGCTCGGAACGTCGGGCCGTGGAACTCCATGCCGGGGCTTTGCGGTTGCTTGGATGTGAGGAGGGCAAGGAGGAAGATGAAGATGTGCACGGGGCAGAGGAGGGTTAAATAGCACGGTTGCGGTTCGTCGATTCAGTTGCAGCAATTAATGGATGCCGCCCATTTGCGTTTGCCTATTGGATGAGAGGGTGCGTCGCCGATTCACACACTGCGTCGAGGACTGCGTCGAGCACGCCCGCCGTTCAAACTTTCGTCGGTGCACCGTGTCGAGCACTCCCCCCTCATATTCAGAGCCCATTCATACTGCGCTGCTAATGGCTCTGATGCGACGCGTGCATGCATGCAGAAAAACGGGCGCGTGTCATGCAACGGGCCCCGTCATGCAACAAAGAAGCACACGTAGTCAGAGGCGCGTACGCCACATCCATACACCGATTCATTTCCAAGCGTCGGATCTTCACCGAACTGACTAGATCCAACGGACAGGCCCTCACCTAGGCCCTCGATCCAAACCCCCGCTCGCCAGCCAATCAGCACACGCGGATCACTGGGTCAGATCCAACCGCTGACTCAGCAACGATCGACGGCTATAAACATGGCGGGGTTTCGGATGGGGTTTCCGGGGTTATGGGGTTTAGGGTTGCAGTGAGTTAGGGTTGAGCACAAAAAATTCAAAAAAAATCACAAAAATTTGAAACTTTCTCCCACTGTCTACTGATGCAACTACGTTGCTATAAAAAAATTGATTCATGTTATATCCATGTGTTAAATGAAAAAGATTCACACAATTCATGTTATTGATGGAATGATCTAGGGTAGAGCATAAGTAATTCAAAAAAAATTAAAAAAAATACAAAACCAGCGCACATTGTGTACTTATTCAACTGAGTTGCTATAAAAAAATGGAAACTTGTTATATGCAAAGTTTAAAACCAAAATTCACACGTTCACGATATCGACGAAATGAGCTAGGGTTGAACATAATTAATTAAAAAATATAAAACCAGCACACATTGTCATTTTACATCACATACTTAGCAAAAAAAATATAAACTTTTATTTTGAGTCGGTCAACGTTTTTGTGAAAAAGTTGACTGTTTTTCAAATGAGCACAAATAATTCAAAAAAATCAAAAAAATTCAAAACTTGTGCCCATAGTCCTATTATGTTGCATAGGAATAAAAAAAAATATAAACATGGTATATATATACAATTGCAGTAAAATGCCTTTAAGAAGACGGGATTTTGTTACACTGTACAATGTACTATGGAGGGGTTTAGGATGGGGTTTTCGGGGTTTAGGGTTGCAGTGAGCTAGGGTTGAGCACAAAAAATTCAAAAAAAATCAAAAAGTTATGAAACTTTCTCCCACTGTCTACTGATGCAACTACGTTGCTATAAAAAATTGATTCATGTTATATCCATGTTTAAATGAAAAAGATTCACACAATTCATGTTATTGATGGAATGATCTAGGGTAGAGCATAAGTAATTCAAAAAAAATTAAAAAAATACAAAATCAGCGCACATTGTGTACTTATTCAACTGAGTTGCTATAAAAAAATAGAAACTTGTTATATGCAAAGTTTAAAACCAAAATTCACACGTTCACGATATCGACGAAATGAGCTAGGGTTGAACATAATTAATTCAAAAAAAAATAAAAAAATATAAAACCAGCACACATTGTCATTTTACATCACATACTTAGCAAAAAGAAATATAAACTTTGATTTTAAGTCGGTCAACGTTTTTGTGAAAAAGTTGACTGTTTTTCAAATGAGCACAAATAATTCAAAAAAAAATCAAAAAAATTCAAAACTTGTGCCCATAGTCCTATTATGTTGCAGAGGAATAAAAAATTAATATAAACATGGTATATATATACAATTGCAGTAAAATGCCTTTAAGAAGATGGGATTTTGTTACAATGTACAATGTACTATGGAGGGGTTTAGGATGGGGTTTTCGGGGTTTAGGGTTGCAGTGGGCTAGGGTTGAGCACAAAAAATTCAAAAAAAATCAAAAAAATATGAAACTTTCTCCCACTGTCTACTACTGATGCAACTACTTTGCTATAAAAAAATTGATTCATGTTATATCCATGTTTAAATGAAAAAGATTCACACAATTCATGTTATTGATGGAATGATCTAGGGTAGAGCATAAGTAATTCAAAAAAATTTAAAAAATACAAAACCAGCGGACATTGTGTACTTATTCAACTGAGTTGCTATAAAAAAATGGAAACTTTCTATATGCAAAGTTTAAAACCAAAATTCACACGTTCACGATATCGACGAAATGAGCTAAGGTTGAACATAATTAATTCAAAAAAAATCAAAAAAATATAAAACCAGCACACATTGTCATTTTACATCACATATTTAGCAAACAAAAATATAAACTTTGATTTTGAGTCGGTCAACATTTTTGTGAAAAAGTTGACTGTTTTTCAAATGAGCACAAATAATTCAAAAAAATTCAAAACTTGTGCCCATAGTCCTATTATGTTGCATAGCATACTAATATATATATATATATATATATATATATATATATATATATATATATATATATGAACATGGTTTATATACATTTGCAGGAAAATGCCTTTAAGAAGATGACGTTTACCCTACCTTATGAGGTCGTTTGTCACACATTTGAATTTAAACCGAAATTTTTATTTTTCATCAAATTTCAAATTCAGTTTGAAAACAATAATAATCAAACAAGTTTGATGGAAACATGTGGGTTCATAGTGCCCAACAAATTTTATTACATGCCATAAATTTCAAATGATCAACAGTTCTATCTTTTCCGACCACGCCGTGTACCCTTCTTCGCCTTGTCATTTCTTGTTTTTGGTTGTACTGCACACACAAGTTCACTTATCATCTTGGTTTTCTTCGCTAGACTCGATGCTATCGCCTCATGAAACTCGATATCAGCTTCGGTTTCGACAATTTCGACAGTGTGCACAGCTTCAGTTTCAGTTTCGACAGTGTGCACAACTTCAGTTTTGACAGTGTGCACAGCTTCAGTTTCAGTTTCGACAGTGTGCACAACTTCAGTTTCGAAAGTGTGCACAGCTTCAGTTTTGACACTTGCAGCACCAAACTGTTCCATCCACTGACTTGTTTGCCTTCTGCTTCCACTCACTCTTGCTCTTTTTGTTGGCCAACACTGTTCGACAACAATAGGCTGACTTGGAAGCTTCCTCCTGAAAACAACAAAGCATGTCACATATTTATAATTTAAACAAAATCAGAATATGAACAAACACAGATAAACAAGCACATACTTTCTCGGATTAGGAGGAGAGAAAATGCATAGTCTGGATCCCTCTCTGTGCCCAAGTATTTGGCACCTTTTGCATCTGTTTTTGTTACCCTTTTGAGCCCTTTTTGGCTTTGCATCTGTCTTCTCCTTCTTGCCCTTCTTACTACTCCCACCTTTTTCAAACCATGCTTTGAATCTACTCTGTTTAGGTCTGCCTGTCTTTCTTTTTGTTAGAGGAGGACATATGGAATATTCAAGCGGCACTTCTGGCCACTGTTCGTGATCTGTAAGAGGTGGAATTGGAGTTGCATATGCAGCTCTGAATTTTGCAACCGAATAATACTCATGCAGATATGGATGCATATTTATCTTTGGTTGGCCGGCTAATAATAGAATGGCATGATCACATGGTTTACCAGTGGCCTGCCATTCGAGGCAACTGCAATCATGCAATTCAGTGTTAACAACATGCCTCCTTCCAGTCTTGTTATCTCTAACTTTAGCACCCCACAGTGATGATTTTTCAACAGACAAATGTGTAAGACCTCTGCTTCTGTTGACCACCTGTTGCACCACTGCTGGAAGTTTATCACCTTGCAGACAATCAGCAATCTTTTTTCTCAATTCCCACAGCCGCATGAGCATGATCCTGATTTGATCAACCATGTCATGCACAGGCAAATCTTTTAGCTGCCTCACCTTGTTGTGGAAACTTTCTACCAAATTGTTGTTGATATGGTCACACTTGATGGCAGTGTTGAATCCTGACCTGTACCATAATAAAGAATGGTAGGTGTTCAACCATGTACCAAACTCCTCACATGTTGCCATTACCTTACTAAGATGATATGAATGTGTTTGTTTAGTGTAAGATCTTGGTGCTGGCCACATTCTCCCAAATTCATCTCCTCTGAATTTTTTGATCGAATTCATCCACAAATGGCCGAAGCACTCCCTTTGCTCAGCATGTGGGAACACATTTTTAACTGCATTTTCTAGACCTTTGCATGCATCTGTGTGTATTGCCAAAGGTGACACTGGCCCTAAGCATCTTTTCAACTTCATCATGAACCATGTCCATGAAGCCTCTGTCTCTGACTGAAACAAGCCAATAGCAACTGGAAACATCCAGTTATGTCCATCTAGAGCATTACATGCTGCCAACTGACCATTCCACTTGCCTGTCAAAAATGATGAGTCTATGCTCAAATATGGACGACATCCTGCTTTGAAGCCATCGATGCAAGGCTTTAAAGCCATAAAAAATTTGGAGAAATAAACCTTGGCATCCTCTGATACCTCAGTATCTATCTCGACAACACTGCCAGGTGACCTTTTCTCCACCTCTGCTTTGAAATTGAAAAGCAGCCTAAATGTGTTTGCCCAATCACCATACAAATTCTTCATTGCCCTTTGTTTAGCCTTCCACACTGTGGTATAATGCAGTTTAATGGGGTACAACTTTTCCAAGTCTACTTGGAGTCTTTCTACAGTAGTGTTGGGTGTTTTGGCCAAAATTAGAGTTATCTTTTCTGCAACCCAAATCTGTGATGTCATGCTTGATTTTTTCTGTGAACTTGTGAGACAAGTATGTTTATTAGGGATTTGGTTAACCCTGACAGTACTTCCATCAGGCTGCAGTCTAGCAGATATGTACCACTTGCAAGCCCTCCTACCACTACCATCAAAACCTTTGCACTTAGCATAAAACTTCTTTCTATCAGTCCAAACTGTCTTGGCATCAAACTGATGTCTGACTGCATAAGTCTTGAAAGACAACCTGAACTCATCCATGTTTGGCCACAACTTCCCCACTCGAATGACAGGGTTTTCCTTGTCATACACATGCACTAGCTCTTCATCATGTGCATCATCTACATCATCTGCAGCATCTTCCATCAACTGTTCATCTACATCACTCAATTCTCTGTCATCATTATCACTTGTATTAGCTTCACCCCTCTCCTCCTCATCTCTGTCATCCACTGGAATGCCAAATAGTTTGGCCATCTCAGTATCAACAATTGGTGCAATGACCAAATCAGTAGGCTCCTCCAACTCAACTGCATTCCAATCAACAACATTAACATTTCCCTCTTCTGCATGTGCATTAGCTCCATCGGCTATTACTGTTAGATCCGCCATAATGGGAACAATATGCCTCTGCGAAGCCCAATCATCATCTGCCTTCTGCATAGCCAAGTGTGACGGCACATAACCTACCTTCGAGTCAATATTCAGATCAACGAGCTCAGCAAAAAATTCAGCCCTGAGGCTTGCCCAGCCCTCTTGCCCATCGATTTCAACAACAATATCTTCACCATCTTCAATTCTGACATACTCTCCTTTGAAATCATCATACCGCAATAGTGAACCTCTTGCTCTGGACCCCAAAGCATAGTTTCCCCAATTTTCTCCACCAATTTCCTCACTGCCTTCTCTTCCATCGACTGTATCTCAATGGGATCAATTTCTGCACAATCAACCTCCCATTTCACAATTGTGTCTCTCTGGATGTTCTCCATGCTACCATCAACTAATTTTGCCGTCGATGGAAAGAAATTGATTGCAAATTCAAATGTTTGAGGAGCAGCATTCCCTGCCCCTCTGTTATAGGCGGACGGGCAGCGTCAGACAGAGCAAAGATTGCCTTCAATCGCACTCACAAAATGGGCGGGAAGGGAGGCGCATTACCCGTTCGAAGCTGAATCTGGCAGCTCCTTCTCGACCTGACCATGGGCTCCTCTCACCGCGCCGCCCCCTCTCACCTTCTATCGATTTCACCAAGCAAAACAGAGAGCTCAGATCTACAAGGTGGAGGGGATTGGGACTAGAGTATCGAATTCACTCACCACCATGGCCGCCGCCGCCGCCGAAAGGGGGCTACGCCGAGAAAGAGGGCTCCTCCGCCGTAGCCGCCGCCGGAGCTGAAGATGTCGGGCAGTTTCGGACAGCTCTAGTCGGGCAGTTTCACGAGATGCGGTGCTAATTAATTTGGGCCCAAATTAGGTAAGACATGACTTAACGCAAATTGGACTAGTTGACTAAGGTTTTATCGCATGTGTGGCCGTGAGCTATTTTCTTCCTGCAAACCGTCGCACGAGAGCTATTTCATCGAACAACGTCCCATTCCATCCAATTCGCAGGAAAGACGTCGCACAGGAGCTATTGGCCCCACCACCTCGAACCTTTTCCACTAAGTATGGACGGTGTGGGTGCCCCCCAGGTGCAAGTTCTTTGCTTGGCTTGTTCTTCAAGATAGGATTTGGACTTCAGACCTCTTGAGCTGCCGTGGTTGGCCTAATAGCAGTCTATGCCCTCTTTGTAAGCAAAACCAAGAAACCGCGGCTCATCTCCTCTTTCAGTGCAGCTACACAATGCGCATTTGGAACGACGTCCTCCCATGGCCGGGCATGCATCACATCACCACGTCTACTTGGGTGACAATTACTAGTAGAAAATAGGGCTTTAGTCCCGGTTCACCAACCGGGACTAATAACTTGGGACTGAAGCCCCCTCCCCCCCTTTAGTTCCGGTTTGCCACGATCCGGGACTAATTCCCTTCCACCTGGCAGACAGAGCGCGTCGGGGGTCGGGGACCTGGTAACACCAACCAGGACTAAAGGATTCAGGGATTTGGGGTTTTGGGATTTTGGGGTTTATTGTTTATTTTTACTTTTCATTTTCTTTTCTCCATTTAATTCTTTTTTATTTCAAACATATCTTACGCTACTACATACTATACACGCTATGCATATATCATAGAATTTTCTGTAGAACATATATCATAGAATTTCTTGTACGACCATATATATATGCATACATACATATACAATTTGGTATGTACAATTTCTCCTACAACTTGCAGATCATTACATGCACGCATTAATTGGTGAAGTGGTATTCTCCGTCAGGAGCTATGACCTGCTCAAGCAAAAATCCCTCCATTTCCTCTTGAAGTGCTCGTATGCGGTCCTTTGGTAGGAGCTGCTCCCGCATCTCCGACATCTTTAAACAAGGAGACCAATATGAATATATTAGTTGCGTGTATAAATATTAGACCATGATAAAAAAAATGAATAGTATTTGCGTACCCAAAGATGTGTTGCATCTTTGCGTCGTTCGATCATAAAGCGAATGTTCTCGCAAACATAGTATGCATATAGATTAGTCCCCCATGGTTGCCGCATGCATGTGACAGCCCAATGCCGACGTTCCAGAAGATTCCCCTTTCTTTCCGTTTTCGTCGTGTGGGTATTTTCATTTGTCGCATCATCATCGCATCATGAGCATCATCAGCATTGCATCGGCATCTCCATTGCCGCCAGTTTTCAAAACTAGCATCCGTTGTTAGTTGCCGGTTCACGTCGTTGTCCGTTCTGAGCCCGACCGCACACGCACGCGCCCGCGGCATCGTTCAAATCTTGTTTTTAAAAGTGTGATGAAAACTTTCTCTGATTGGGAAGAGATTTGATGTGCGGTGGTATTTTTATTTAGGTAGGCCGCCTGTCAAGTTTCATCGCAATCTGAGTCCGTCTGGTATCCGAACGGTCGACCGTAGCGGCACCGTATTCGGTCTACCGACGGATGGTTATCGATGTTTTTAAAATATGTTGCCGGGTGCCCGTTTTCCCCCTCATCTCCAACTAGCCTCTCTACACAATGCACCGACCTACGCGTAGCCTAGTCTGAAAACCTACCGGAACCGGAATCATGTGTTCGTGACCGTTGGGTCCGGATCGACCCCGTTTTACCGCAAACCGTCATCGGTTTGTCAACTAGACTCCCTAACCTAGCTATTTCCGACCGTCCGATTTAATCAGAGGGTCCTGATGCCCTTTTAGTCTAACCCGTTGGTATATAATCCATCCTAGACCAAATCAGTCCAAACCCTAGATCATAGGCTCTTGTCCCATCGCCCGCCGCCACTCCTCGTTTTTCCCATCGGGCCAACCAGAGCCAAACGCCCGCACCCGCAGCTTCCCCCCCCCCTCAAGCGTTGCGTGCAGCGGCAGCCAGCACCGCGCCTAGCAGCAGCAGCTCCAGCAAGCCGTCAGGATCCCGTGCTCTCGCCGTTCCTCTCCTCCGGTGCTCTTTCTTTTCTTCCCCCGATTCTTCCTCTCTCTCTCTAACTGCTGTTTGCTCCTCTCTCTCTTTTCTGCAAGGGAACGAGCTGGAGCTCGCCCATGGCTGCCTCAACCTTAGGGCATTGGGAGTCGTCCATACATCGCGGGAATGGCTATGCCCCGTCCGGATCCGGCGAGTCCAAGGCCTCCGCTTCCCTCTCCCTCCTGTAGCTCGTTTTCTCTCTCTCTCTCTCTCTCATGCTTCCTTCTTCGTCTCTTTGCAGGGACTAACAGCTGCGCCGCCGGTCGGATTTGGGGCCCCGAGGGTCGGATCCGTCCATCCCCCAACTGCCCTTGCCGGATTTGTCACGCCTTGAGCAACCCCGTCGTTCGCCCTAGGATCCGCGCTGGAGAGCAGCTACAGCGCCGCGAGCAGAGGCAAGGCCGACCTGATTTTCTCAGGT
The DNA here is from genome assembly GCF_904849725.1 of Hordeum vulgare subsp. vulgare. NCBI lineage: Eukaryota > Viridiplantae > Streptophyta > Magnoliopsida > Poales > Poaceae > Hordeum > Hordeum vulgare. Next base: position 582,456,971 of record NC_058520.1, on the reverse strand, counting down.
TCAGTCATATCATAACGATTCAGTCATATCATAACGATTCAGTCATATCATAATGATTCAGTCTTGTTCCGATTCAGTTCACTATAGTCCTTGTTCTTCTAGAGTAGGGATCTATTTTACAACAAGTGCGTTGCGCTAGCCGAGCTGGTAACACCGCGTGAATTGACCCAGGGGGTGTGGGGTTCGAATCCCATGCACCCCTATTTTTCCTTTTTGTTTTTTTGATGATTTATGTTCGCCCATAACTCAGTTATCTAGAGCGTGCTGCTATGTTTGCCACAATCATACCGCTAGTTCGTTTTTTTGTATCTACGCTAGGATTTTTGCTATATCAGGATATAGGTATATTTTCAACCCCCGTAGATTTCAAACCGTGCATCGGATTGGAGTGAGTTATATATGGTTTTTTGACTAGAATTATGCGTAGAGTAATATTTTCCAACTAGCATGCATGTTTAAGACTGTTAACGTGTTGTTTGTGTCGGTTTGCGTGTCAACGTGTTGAAAACGGTTTAGGTCGTAACTATTTGTACGTAGCTCCGTTGGAGATGTGCCATATATGTAAATGGACTAGAACGGCGAGTAGAATCACGTGAACCACTTTGTTTTGCCGTTTAACAAACATAAAATATGGTTAGGATAAATCTGGACAGAATTAAGATTTAACACGTGGGGTCATTTCGGAGATGCTATATGTCGTTTCCGACCTCATTTAAAATGTCTAGCTAGGTAGATTAATTTGTGCTTCACCCCCTTTCCATGTTAACAACATTTTAAATATGTTGGAATTATGCCCTAGAGGCAATAATAAATATATAGTTATTATTATAATTCCTGTATCAAGATAATAGTTTATTATCCATGCTATAATTGTATTGAATGAAGACTCATTTACATGTGTGGATAAATAGACAAAACACCGTCCCTAGCATGCCTCTAGTTGGCTAGCCAGTTGATCGATGATAGTCAGTGTCTTCTGATTATGAACAAGGTGTTGTTGCTTGATAACTGGATCACGTCATTAGGAGAATCACGTGATGGACTAGACCCAAACTAATAGACGTAGCATGTTGATCGTGTCATTTTGTTGCTACTGTTTTCTGCGTGTCAAGTATTTATTCCTATGACCATGAGATCATATAACTCACTGACACCGGAGGAATGCTTTGTGTGTATCAAACGTCGCAACGTAACTAGGTGACTATAAAGATGCTCAACAGGTATCTCCGAAGGTGTTAGTTGAGTTAGTATGGATCAAGACTGGGATTTGTCACTCCGTGTGACGGAGAGGTATCTCGGGGCCCACTCGGTAATACAACATCACACACAAGCCTTGCAAGCAATGTAACTTAGTGTAAGTTGCGGGATCTTGTATTACGGAACGAGTAAAGAGACTTGCCGGTAAACGAGATTGAAATAGGTATACGGATACTGACGATCGAATCTCGGGCAAGTAACATACCGAAGGACAAAGGGAATGACATACGGGATTATACGAATCCTTGGCACTGAGGTTCAAACGATAAGATCTTCGTAGAATATGTAGGATCCAATATGGGCATCCAGGTCCCTCTATTGGATATTGACCGAGGAGTCTCTCGGGTCATGTCTACATAGTTCTCGAACCCGCAGGGTCTGCACACTTAAGGTTCGACGTTGTTTTATGCGTATTTGAATTATATGGTTGGTTACCGAATGTTGTTCGGAGTCCCGGATGAGATCACGGACGTCACGAGGGTTTCCGGAATGGTCCGTAAACGAAGATTGATATATAGGATGACCTCATTTGATTACCGGAAGGTTTTCGGAGTTACCGGGAATGTACCGGGAATGACGAATGGGTTCCGGGAGTTCACCGGAGGGGGGCAACCCACTCCGGTGAAGCCCATAGGCATTTGGGGGGGGTCACACCAGCCCTTAGTGGGCTGGTGGGACAGCCCACCAATCCCCTATGCGCCAAGAGAGAAAAATCAAAGGAAAGGAAAAAAAAGGGGAAGAAGTGGGAAGGGGGAAGGACTCCCTCCCACCAAACCAAGTAGGACTCGGTTTGGGGGGGGGGGGGGAGAGTCCTCCCCCTGGCTCGGCCGACCCCTTGGGGATCCCTTGGACCCCAAGGCAAGGTCCCCCTCCCTCCTCCGATATATATGGGGCTTTTAGGGCAGATTTGGGACGACTTTCTCACGGCTGCCCGACCACATACCTCCATAGTTTTTCCTCTAGATCGTGTTTCTGCGGAGCTCGGGCGGAGCCCTGCTGAAACAAGATCATCACCAACCTCCGGAGCGCCGTCACGCTGCCGGAGAACTCTTCTACCTCTCCGTCTCTCTTGCTGGATCAAGAAGGCCGAGATCATCGTCGAGCTGTACGTGTGCTGAACGCGGAGCTGCCGTCCGTTCGGTACTAGATCGTGGGACTGATCGCGGGATTGTTCGCGGGGCGGATCGAGGGACGTGAGGACGTTCCACTACATCAACCACGTTCTCTAACGCTTCTGCTGTACGATCTACAAGGGTACGTAGATCACTCATCCCCTCTCGTAGATGGGCATCACCATGATAGGTCTTCGTGCGCGTAGGAAAATTTTTGTTTCCCTTGCGACGTTCCCCAACAGTGGCATCATGAGCTAGGTTCATGCGTAGATGTCTTCTCGAGTAGAACACAAAAGGTTTTGTGGGCGGTGATGTGCGTTTTGCTGCCCTCCTTAGTCTTTTCTTGATTCCGCGGTATTGTTGGATTGAAGCGGCTTGGACCGACATTACTCGTACGCTTACGAGAGACTGGTTTCATCGTTACGAGTAACCCCCTTTTGCTCAAAGATGACTGGCAAGTGACGGTTTCTCCAACTTTAGTTGAATCGGATTTGACCGAGGAGGTCCTTGGATGAGGTTAAATAGCAACTCATATATCTCCGTTGTGGTGTTTGCGTAAGTAAGATGCGATCCTACTAGATACCCTTGGTCACCACGTAAAACATGCAACAACAAAATTAGAGGACGTCTAACTTGTTTTTGCAGGGTATGATTGTGATGTGATATGGCCAATGATGTGATGTGATATATTGGATGTATGAGATGATCATGTTGTAATAGAAATATCGACTTGCACGTCGATGGTACGGCAACCGGCAGGAGCCATAGGGTTGTCATTATACTAACATATGTGCTTGCAGATGCGTTTACTATTTTGCTAGGATGTAGCTTTAGTAGTGATAGCATAAGTAGCACGACAACCCCGATGGCGACACGTTGATGGAGATCATGATGATGGAGATCATGGTGTGGCGCCGGTGACAAGAAGATCGTGCCGGTGCTTTGGTGATGGAGATCAAGAAGCACGTGATGATGGCCATATCATGTCACTTATGAATTGCATGTGATGTTAATCCTTTTATGCACCTTATTTTGCTTAGAACGACGGTAGCATTATGAGGTGATCTCTCACTAAAATTTCAAGACGAAATTGTGTTCTCCCCGACTGTGCACTGTTGCTACAGTTCGTCGTTTCGAGACACCACGTGATGATCGGGTGTGATAGACTCAACATTCACATACAACGGGTGCAAAACAGTTGCGTACGCGGAACACTCGGGTTAAGCTTGACGAGCCTAGAATGTGCAGACATGGCCTCGGAACACATGAGACCGAAAGGTCGATCATGAATCATATAGTTGATATGATTAGCATAGGGATGCTTACCACTGAAACTACTCTCGACTCACGTGATGATCGGACTTGGGATAGTGTAAGTGGATCATGAACCACTCAAATGACTAGAGAGATGTACTTTTTGAGTGGGAGTTTAGCATATAATTTGATTAAGTTGAACTCTAATTATCTTGAACATAGTCTAAGTCCACTTTGAATATATTTGTGTTGTAGATCATGGCTCACGCAAGTGTCATCCTGAATTTTAATACGTTCCTAGAGAAAGCTAAGTTGAAAGATGATGGAAGCAACTTTGTAGACTGGGCTCGTAATCTTAAGCTAATCTTACAAGCTGGAAAGAAGGATTATGTCCTTAATGCTGCGCTAGGAGATGAACCACCCGCTACGGCTGATCAGGATGTTAAGAACGCCTGGTTAGCACGTAAGGAGGACTACTCAATAGTTCAATGTGCAGTCTTGTATGGCTTGGAACCGGGACTTCAACGTCGCTTTGAGCGTCATGGAGCATTTGAGATGTTCCAGGAGTTGAAGTTTATCTTTCAGAAGAACGCCCGGATCGAGAGGTATGAGACCTCTGATAAATTCTATGCTTGCAAGATGGAGGAAAACTCATCTGTCAGTGAACATGTGCTCAAAATGTCTGGGTACTCAAACCGTCTAGCTGAACTGGGGATTGAACTCCGGCAAGAAGCTATCACTGACAGAATCCTCCAATCACTGCCGCCAAGCTATAAATGCTTTGTGTTGAACTACAACATGCAAGGGATGAACAAGTCTCCCGGCGAGTTGTTTGCGATGCTGAAAGTCGCAGAGTCTGAACTCCGTAAAGAGCATCAAGTGTTGATGGTGAGCAAGACCACTAGTTTCAAGAGAAACGGCAAAGGCAAGAAGGGCAATTCGAAGAAGAGCGGCAAGCCTGTTGCCAATCCGCCGAAGAAACCCAAGGCTGGACCTAAGCCTGAAACAGAGTGCTTCTATTGCAAGGGTATGGGTCACTGGAAGCGCAATTGCCCCAAGTATCTGGCAGATAAGAAGGCGGGCAAAGAAAAATCAGGTATATTTGATATACATGTTATTGATGTGTACTTAACCGGCTCTCGTAGTAGTGCCTGGGTATTCGATACCGGTTCTGTTGCTCACATTTGCAACTCGAAGCAGGAACTGCGGAATAGACGAAGGCTGGCGAAAGACGAAGTGACGATGCGCGTAGGAAACGGTTCCAAGGTTGATGCAATCGCCGTCGGCACCGTGTCACTTCAACTACCATCGGGATTAGTGATGAACTTAAATCATTGTTATTTAGTGCCTGCGTTGAGCATGAACATTATATCTGGATCTTGTTTATTGCGAGACGGTTACTCTTTTAAGTCTGAGAACAATGGTTGTTCTATTTCTATGAGTAACATCTTTTATGGTCATGCACCGAATGTGAGAGGATTGTTCATATTGAATCTCGATAGCGATACGCGTATACATAACATTGAGACCAAAAGAGTTAGAGTAAACAATGATAGCGCCATATTTTTGTCGCACTGCCGCTTGGGTCATATTGGTGTAAAGCGCATGAAGAAACTCCATGCTGATGGACTTTTGGAGTCACTTGACTTTGATTCCCTTGACACGTGCGAACCATGCCTCATGGGCAAGATGACTAAAACTCCGTTCTCCGGAACAATGGAGCGTGCAAGTGACTTGTTGGAAATCATACATACCGATGTGTGTGGTCTGATGAGCGTGGAGGCACGCGGCGGATATCGTTATTTTCTCACCTTCACTGACGATTTAAGTAGATATGGTTATGTCTACTTGATGAAGCACAAGTCTGAAACATTTGAAAAGTTTAAGCAATTTCAGAGTGAAGTAGAAAATCATCGTAACAAGAAGATCAAGTTCCTACGGTCTGATCGTGGGGGTGAATATCTGAGTTTCGAGTTTGGTACTCACTTAAGACAATGTGGAATTGTTTCGCAGTTAACACCGCCTAGAACACCACAGCGTAATGGTGTGTCCGAACGTCGTAATCGTACTTTGTTAGAGATGGTGCGATCTATGATGTCTCTTACTGATTTGCCGTTATCATTTTGGGGTTATGCATTAGAAACAGCTGCATTCACTTTAAATAGGGCACCATCAAAATCCGTTGAGACGACACCATACGAACTGTGGTATGGCAAAAGACCAAAGTTGTCGTTTCTTAAAGTTTGGGGATGTGATGCTTATGTCAAAAAGCTTCAGCCTGAAAAGCTGGAACCCAAAGCGGAAAAGTGCGTCTTCATAGGTTACCCAAAAGAGACAGTTGGGTACACCTTCTATCTCAAATCCGAGGGCAAAGTGTTTGTTGCTAAAAACGGAACTTTTCTCGAGAAGGAGTTTCTCTCGAGAGAATTGAGTGGGAGGAAGATAGAACTTGACGAGGTTGTCGAACCTCTCATCCCTCTGGATGGTGGCGCAGGGCAAGGGGAAACCTCTGTCGTTGCGACGCCGGTTGAGGAGGAAGTTAATGATGATGATCATGAAACTCCAGTTCAAGTTTCTGTTGAACCACGCAGGTCGACGAGATCACGCGCTTCTCCAGAGTGGTACGGTAATCCCGTCTTGTCAATCATGTTGTTAGACAACAATGAACCTGCAAATTATGAAGAAGCAATGGTGGGCCCAGATTCCAACAAATGGCTAGAAGCCATGAAATCCGAGATAGGATCCATGTATGGGAACAAAGTGTGGACTTTGGAGATACTACCTGAGGGCCGCAAGGCTATTCAGAACAAATGGATCTTTAAGAAGAAGACGGACGCTGACGGTAATGTGACCGTTTATAAAGCTCGACTTGTGGCAAAGGGTTTTTCACAAGTTCCAGGAGTTGACTACGATGAGACCTTCTCACCCGTAGCAATGCTTAAGTCCGTCAGAATCATGTTAGCAATAGCTGCATTTTTCGATTATGAAATCTGGCAGATGGATGTCAAAACAGCGTTCCTTAACGGTTTCCTTAAGGAAGAGTTGTATATGATGCAACCCGAAGGTTTTGTCGATCCTAAAAATGCTGACAAGGTGTGCAAGCTCCAGCGATCCATTGATGGACTGGTGCAAGCATCTCGGAGTTGGAACAAGCGCTTTGATGAGGTGATCAAAGCATTTGGGTTTATACAAGTGGTTGGAGAATCTTGTATTTACAAGAAAGTGAGTGGGAGCTCTGTGGCGTTTTTAATATTATATGTGGATGACATATTACTGATTGGAAACAACGTAGAGCTTTTGGAGAGCATAAAAGGTTACTTGAATAAAAGTTTCTCTATGAAGGACCTAGGAGAAGCTGCTTACATTCTAGGCATTAAGATCTATAGGGATAGATCAAAACGCCTGATAGGACTTTCACAAAGCACATACCTTGATAAAGTTTTGAAGAGGTTCAAAATGGAACAGTCCAAGAAAGGGTTCTTGCTAGTGTTACAACGTACGAGATTGAATAAGACTCAGTGCCCAGCAACTGATGAAGATAGAGAGCATATGCGCTCCGTCCCCTATGCTTCAGCCATAGGCTCTATCATGTATGCGATGCTGTGCACTAGACCGGATGTTAGCCTGGCCATAAGTATGGCAGGTAGGTTCCAGAGTAATCCAGGAGTGGATCACTGGACGGCGGTCAAGAATATCCTGAAGTACCTGAAAAGGACTAAGGAGATGTTTCTCGTGTATGGAGGTGACGAAGAGCTCGCCGTAAAAGGTTACGTCGATGCAAGGTTTGACACAGATCCGGACGAATCTAAGTCGCAAACCGGATACGTATTTATTCTTAATGGGGGTGCAGTAAGCTGGTGCAGTTCCAAGCAAAGCGTCGTAGCAGATTCTACATGTGAAGCGGAGTACATGGCTGCCTCGAAGGCGGCTAAAGAGGGTGTCTGGATGAAGCAGTTCATGACGGATCTTGGTGTAGTGCCAAGTGCACTGGATCCAATAACGTTGTTCTGTGACAACACTGGTGCCATTGCCCTGGCAAAGGAACCAAGGTTTCAAAAGAAGACCAGACACATCAAATGACTCTTCAACCTCATCCGCGACTACGTCGAGGAGGAGGACGTAAATATATGCAAGGTGCACACGGATCTGAATGTAGCAGACCCGCTGACTAAACCTCTTCCACGGCCAAAACATGATCGACACCAGAACTGTATGGGTGTTAGATTTATTACAGTGTAATTCACATGGTGATGTGAGAGCTAGATTATTGACTCTAGTGCAAGTGGGAGACTGTTGGAATTATGCCCTAGAGGCAATAATAAATATATAGTTATTATTATAATTCCTGTATCAAGATAATAGTTTATTATCCATGCTATAATTGTATTGAATGAAGACTCATTTACATGTGTGGATAAATAGACAAAACACCGTCCCTAGCATGCCTCTAGTTGGCTAGCCAGTTGATCGATGATAGTCAGTGTCTTCTGATTATGAACAAGGTGTTGTTGCTTGATAACTGGATCACGTCATTAGGAGAATCACGTGATGGACTAGACCCAAACTAATAGACGTAGCATGTTGATCGTGTCATTTTGTTGCTACTGTTTTCTGCGTGTCAAGTATTTATTCCTATGACCATGAGATCATATAACTCACTGACACCGGAGGAATGCTTTGTGTGTATCAAACATCGCAACGTAACTGGGTGACTATAAAGATGCTCTACAGGTATCTCCGAAGGTGTTAGTTGAGTTAGTATGGATCAAGACTGGGATTTGTCACTCCGTGTGACGGAGAGGTATCTCGGGGCCCACTCGGTAATACAACATCACACACAAGCCTTGCAAGCAATGTAACTTAGTGTAAGTTGCGGGATCTTGTATTACGGAACGAGTAAAGAGACTTGCCGGTAAACGAGATTGAAATAGGTATACGGATACTGACGATCGAATCTCGGGCAAGTAACATACCGAAGGACAAAGGGAATGACATACGGGATTATACGAATCCTTGGCACTGAGGTTCAAACGATAAGATCTTCGTAGAATATGTAGGATCCAATATGGCATCTAGGTCCCGCTATTGGATATTGACCGAGGAGTCTCTCGGGTCATGTCTACATAGTTCTCGAACCCGCAGGGTCTGCACACTTAAGGTTCGACGTTGTTTTATGCGTATTTGAGTTATATGGTTGGTTACCGAATGTTGTTCGGAGTCCCGGATGAGATCACGGACGTCAAGAGGATTTCCGGAATGGTCCGGAAACGAAGATTGATATATAGGATGACCTCATTTGATTACCAGAAGGTTTTCGGAGTTACCGGGAATGTACCGGGAATGACGAATGGGTTCCGGGAGTTCACCGGAGGGGGGAAACCCACTCCGGGGAAGCCCATAGGCATTTGGGGGGGGTCACACCAGCCCTTAGTGGGCTGGTGGGACAACCCACCAATCCCCTATGCGCCAAGAGAGAAAAATCAAAGGAAAGGAAAAAAAAGGGGAAGAAGTGGGAAGGGGGAAGGACTCCCTCCCACCAAACCAAGTAGGACTCGGTTTGGGGGGGGGGAGAGTCCTCCCCCCTGGCTCGGCCGACCCCTTGGGGATCCCTTGGACCCAAGGCAAGGTCCCCCTCCCTCCTCCTATATATATGGGGCTTTTAGGGCAGATTTGGGACGACTTTCTCACGGCTGCCCGACCACATACCTCCATAGTTTTTCCTCTAGATCGTGTTTCTGCGGAGCTCGGGCGGAGCCCTGCTGAAACAAGATCATCACCAACCTCCGGAGCGCCGTCACGCTGCCGGAGAACTCTTCTACCTCTCCGTCTCTCTTGCTGGATCAAGAAGGCCGAGATCATCGTCGAGATGTACGTGTGCTGAACGCGGAGGTGCCGTCCGTTCGGTACTAGATCGTGGGACTGATCGCGGGATTGTTCGCGGGGCGGATCGAGGGACGTGAGGATGTTCCACTACATCAACCGCGTTCTCTAGCGCTTCTGCTGTACGATCTACAAGGGTACGTAGATCACTCATCCCCTCTCGTAGATGGGCATCACCATGATAGGTCTTCGTGCGCGTAGGAAATTTTTTGTTTCCCTTGCGACGTTCCCCAACAAAATATTGTTGTGTAAATTAACGGGAGTGAACTAATCAATTAAATGTGGACTTTCGTCGATATGCAACCCGTTGCATATCGAGCTTCACTTAATGTGTAGTGGTTGATTGTTGTGATTGTCATGCCTTGCATTAGACCATTCATGCATCATATGTGTATGCATCGTGTGGTGAATAGCGTGTGTTGATTTGTGTTTCCGGTTTGCTTCGCCTCGATAGAGTTCCGCAAGCGTGTCGGAAGTGAGGATCTGTTCGACCATGTCGGTTCGTCTGCTTCATGGAGTCATTCTTCTTCCAAGCGGGATCTCAGGAAAGATGACAATTTCCCCAGATACCATTACTATCATTGCCATGCAAGTTTTACTGTTTCTACCGTTTACGTCTCGTTGCCTACCACTTGTTATACATGAGCCTCTCAACAATGCCATGATAACCTTCAACTTTTCAACCTAGCAAACCACTGATTGGCTATGTTACCGCTTGCTTAACCTTGTGTTAGCGTTGCTAGTTGCAGGTGCACTTGCTTCCATGTGATAACATGGGATTCCTTGTTATATCACCATATTAAATGCTATATAGTTTAATGCACCTATATACTTGGTAAAAGGTGGAAGGCTCGGCCTTTTTAGCCTGGTGTTTTGTTCCACCTTTGCCCCCTTAGTTTCGGCTACCGGTGTTATGTTCCATAAACGAGTGCTCCTAACACGATCGGGGTTGTTATGGGGACCCCCTTGATAATTCGTTTTAGATTAAAGCTGGTCCGGCAAGGCCCAACATTGGTTCTACATTTTCCCAACATAATAATTTTGTTAATATTGAAATGCATAGGGCGTCATGAACCCGAGGAGTAATTTTACATAAACAGGGGGGGCCAGTGCTGATGGTGTTGGTCCCAAACGGTCTGCCTGCGGGGCCACCACGGGGAAACTCAAGGTTTGGCACCCGTAGCTAGTTCCATCCGTCGTGTCCTGAGAACGAGATACGCGGCTCCTATCGGGATCGTCGACACGTCGGGCGGCCTTGCTGGATTATTTTTACCTTCGATGAGATATCTTGTGCATCGGAATTCCGGTGATGCTTTGGGTAATCTGAGAGTTGAGGTTTTCCACTAAGGAGTCCGACGAGATCGCGAGCTTCGTGATCGAGGATTTCTATGCGGCTTGTGGTAATTTGTGATGGACTAGTTGGAGCACCCGTGCAGGGTTAAATATTTTCGGAAAGTCGTGCCCGTGGTTATGTGGCAACGTGGAAACTTTGTTTAACGCTGGTTCTAGATAACTTGAAGTTAACTTAATTAAAACTTGCCAACTATGTGCGTAACCGTGACTGTCTCTTTCGTGAGTTCTTTCTCCGATCGAGGACACGGTGGGGTTATGTCTGACGTAGGTAGGTGTTCAGGATCATTCATTTGATCATGAGTAGTTCACGACCGGTATGCGTAGTTCACCCCCCTCTTATTTCTGGTACTCGTTAGTTTAGCCACCAAATATATGCTTAGCCGCTGCTGCAACCTCACCACTTAACCATGCCTCACCCATTAAGCTTTGCTAGTCTTGATACCTTTTGAAATGAGATTGCTGAGTCCCATGTGGCTCACAGATTACTACAACACCAGTTGCAGGTACATGTAAAGGTTACTTGACGCGAGCGCATTGATTGTTCATTTGGAGTTGCTTCTTCTTCTTCTTCTTCTTCTTCATCGATCTAGGATGGGTTCGAGGCCGACAGCCTGGGATAGCAAGGATGGACGTCGTTCTTCTTTTGTCGTTTGTTTTCGTCCGTAGTCGGACCCTGCTCTTACTCTTGATGAATATGTAATGTACTGATGTGACTCTGATGTAGCTTGTGGCGAGTGTAAGCCAATTCTATATATCTCTTCTTTTCAATACATGTACTTGTAACGATATCCATTCTTACGACACGATGAGATGCGCTTCTATCCCTGACGAGGCCCTCGTTCCAAATTGAGGATAGGGTCGCATCTTGGGCGTCACAAGTTGGTATCAGAGCCGTACCGACCTAGGAGCCCTCTTGATTGATCGAACTTGGCCGAGTCGAGTCTAGCGAAAAATTATTTGAGTCTTAGTTATATATCGGAGAGTAGGATTCTTTTTTCTCCTCTTCTATGCTCTGGTGAGGAATCTTGACGTAATAATTTAATTCTACGCCTCTTCTCACTCAAAAAATTTTTAGGATCACGCGGATATTTTTGGAATCTATATGATGCCGATGTGACGGAGTTCTGTCTTGTTGCCTCCTATCTGCTCTAAGTCTCAGGGGAGTTTAGCTCCAGGGGAGTCTTGAGCACATCGTTATCATTCAGAGATCTTAGTATCTCAGAGCGAAGGATGTTCGTAATTGCTTCAATACTAGTAGTGGCGAGATAACCCCGATGTCCCCAGTACTGGTGCAGATTGTATGGGAGTACTGCCATACTTTGTATCATTGTGATCACGAGGGTCTGTTGTAGATGAAGGTCCGAGATTCTGGTTGTGTGTTGACGGATGTGATACAGGTGACGGGTTAGTATAGGAGTTGTGTGAGATTACTCCTTGTATCCGTGTACCAGATTGCATGACCAGATATTTCGGGAATTCATAGGTGGGAATTCAAGTAGTTACTTATAGGACATTCTTCCAACAAATACATGATGTTAGGTTGGGGTTCGACATCTAGTGGATTCGTTTGTTCACGGTCGACTTACAGCAGTACACGTTGTGTCTTAAAGAGTCCTTGTAGCTTGCTACGACTTGGGGACGCTTCGTATGCCGGGTGCACTGCCTTGCACTTGATGGCTACTGTAAAATTGAGCCCGTGCGATCCTGTCCACGAAAATATCGGACGAAATCTTTCTCATGAGTTTGTTCTGGCTAATTGCAAGCCGCACCCTTTGTTTTGTTGAATATGGTAATTCAAGTTGCTTCGATGTCAAGTGGTGATTTCAGATCTTTCCTAAGAGGTGTTCTCATATTTTTATGAGAGTATTAATTCTTTTGCTCTATCAGTTATCATGTCAATTCCTTTTCAACCGGAGTCATCGTATCAATTCCATTTTACCGGTGTGCTTCTGTGCAACGGAATTCAATCCTCTTTAATTTCTGCAAGATCATTCTCTCATTTTATTCCGGAGTTCATCTCATCTGTCTCAAGTTGTCTCTGCTTTTCCCCGCCCTCCCGCCCTTTTTCTTCAGTGATTCAATTTTTTATCCAGGAGTTTTCTTTTCGTTGTGCTTTCGATGTCTGTTCTTTTCTATCTTATCCGGTGATTCATTGTGAACATTCTCAAGACTCGAGTTCGTCATTTCTTCATTTTGTTCCTTCCCGGTGAATTAATTCAGTTGTTCGTGTTCGTTATATCCTATTCCTCCTTGTAATTCTTTCCTATGTTGAGAATTCTTATGAGCCTGTCTTGTTATTTATTCCTCTCTTTTCGATCCGGAGCGTTGAAGCTATCTTAGAAGTTCTTTTGTTTCCAATCTTTTCAATTATTTCATGGTGCTAACCCCATATAGTTCTCTTCATACCGGTGCATTATCTCTCTTCTAAGCAATCTTTTCAACGGTGATTGCTTTGAGTGGGTCCATAACCCACAGGTTTTTCCCAGGATCTTTTAGCTCTTGTAATCTTTTCCGGAGATATCTAATTCTTTTTAACTATGACGTAAGTGTGAATTTCATCAGTCTTATTCCTTCTTCAAGATCTATTTGAGTTAATTCTCATAATTTTGGCTCAACCTTGCATTCTTCTTTATTCCAGAGTGTCTCAGCTATTCTTGGTGTTGTTCCTCGACATCGTTCTCAGCTTGCAAATTTGGAGGAGTGTTTCTCTCAAATCTTTGTTCTTTCTCTTGGAGAGTCGTCATTTCAGCTTGGTGTCATCATCTTGATTGTTATCAATCGTGAGTAATCTCTTTCATGCTATCCGGTGCATTTCTGAGTTGTTTTTATTTCTCGTTCCTCCGAAGGCCATCATTTCAGAAGATTCTTTGTTCTCAGCTTTCAGCTTTCATCCTCAATTCTTCTCAATTGTTGTCTCTTCGTTCGTCTCTCAATTATACCGGTGCCTTGTTCTAGTTTTTTTTTATCTCAGGTGGATCATGACCTCTTCATTCTCATGTATCTCCATTCATTCATGGCTGCCTCATTATTTCAATTCTTACCGGTGCTTCCTTCAATTATGCGTCAGGTGTGCTTATCTCTCTATCTCCTCAAGATTCTTCCAAGCGGTAAGTTGTATGCTAAATCCGTTGCTTGTCATCAATTAAACTTGATGAAGGATAAGCATAACGTAATTCTTATTCTTGTTCATAGTGATTTCAATTCTTCTTCCGGAGTAGCTCATGACATCAATTCTTTTCTCAAGTGCCTATCTTTCTTTTCCGGAGTTCCAAGTCTATCAGTATCTCTTTGTGAAGTGTCATCTAAATCTTGGCAAGGTCATAATCTTATTCTTTTCTACTTTCATATCTTTGCATCATTCGTTTTGAGACGGAGGCTCGTCATGGTGGTTCTTCAAGGATGTGATTCATTCTCATGTGTTCTTCAAGATTCTTGTTGGAGTACCTCAAGTATCCTTTCTCTTGCATTTATGTGCAATTGTTCTTCCTTTATCCTTTGAGGTGGTATTATAGCTTTCTTGTTAGTGTAGGAGTCTCGAAGAGATTTTATTTCAAGAATGAGATAATTAAATCCATCAATTCTTTGATCATGAGGTATTTCAGCACATGATTTCTTCATTGAGCTATCTTGGTTTGGATTTCACCTAAAGCTTTTCCTATGGATTGTTGCTATCATGGTGCTTGTCATTAATCCGAGTTCTCAATGTATCCTCTTGGTGTAAGAAATTGTTCATATCTTGTTTCTCCCAATCAATCCTTGTTTCTGTTAGTGGCTGGTTGTCAATTCATTAGTTTGAAAAGGTTTCCATAAGCCCACTACTATCTTGTTCTTTTCGTTGTTGTTTTTCCAACAACTCCGTCCAATTCTTCTTGCAAGAATGCTTGCCAAGTTCATTGGAGTTAGTAGTTGTCATTCTTTCTTCATTATCTTCTTCCGTATGAGCTAGTTCCTATTCTATTGTTCCGGAGGCATTGTGATATTGCTCTTTTGGGTCAATCTTTTTGTTCTATCAAGATCATGGTGTTCCCTTGTTCTATTTAGTTGTTTGATATGAATATTGTCAATTTCTTCCATCTTATCGAATTTTTTGTCCCATTTTCCTACCGAAGTGATGCCGAAATTTTCCGTGAATTCTTGCTTCTTTCTCATATCATTCCTCATCTCTTTGCAACCTTCAAGGATCGTTGGTTTCACTCGTTTGTCAAAGAAGCGACTAAGTTTTTACCTCTTGTTCTTTCTCATCCTCTCCCCCTTTCATTCTTGGATCTCGGGGCGAGATCCTCTTCTAGTGTAGGAGAGTTGTGACAGCCCGATGCCGACGTTCCAGAAGATTCCCCTTTCTTTCCGTTTTCGTCGTGTGGGTATTTTGATTTGTCGCATCATCATCGCATCATGAGCATCATCAGCATTGCATCGGCATCTCCATTGCCGCCAGTTTTCAAAACTTGCATCCGTTGTTAGTTGCCGGTTCACGTCGTTGTCCGTTCTGAGCCCGACCGCACACGCACGCGCCCGCGGCATCGTTCAAATCTTGTTTTTAAAAGTGTGATGAAAACTTTCTCTGATTGGGATGAGATTTGACGTGCGGTGGTATTTTTATTTAGGTAGGCCGCCTGTCAAGTTTCGTCGCAATCTAAGTCCGTCTGGTATCCGAGCGATCGACCGTAGCGGCACTGTATTCGGTCTACCGACAGATGGTTGTCGATGTTTTTAAAATATGTTGTCGGGTGCCCGTTTTCCCTCTCATATCCTCCTAGCCTCTCTACACAAATGCACCGACCTGCGCGCAGCCTAGTCTAAAAACCTACCGGAACCGGAATCATGTGTTCGTGACCGTTGGGTCCGGATCGACCTCGTTTTACCGCAAACCGTTATCGGTTTGTCAACTGGACTCCCTAACCTAGCTATTTCCGACCGTCCGATTTAATAAGAGGGTCCTGATGCCCTTTTAGTCTAACCCGTTGGTATATAATCCATCCTAGACCAAATCAGTCAAAACCCTAGATCCTAGGCTCTTGTCCCATCGCCCGCCGCCACTCCTCATTTTTCCCATCGGGCCAACCAGAGCCACACGCCCGCACCTGCAGCTACCCCCCCTCAAGCGTTGCGTGCAGCGACAGCCAGCACCGCGCCTAGCAGCAGCAGCTCCAGCAAGTCGTCAGGATCCCATGCTCTCGCCGTTCCTCTCCTCCGGTGCTCTTTCTTTTCTTCCCCTGATTCTTCCTCTCTCTCTCTAACTGTTGTTTGCTCATCTCTCTCTTTTCTGCAAGGGAACGAGCTGGAGCTCGCCCATGGCTGCCTCAACCTCAGGGCCTCAGGAGTCGTCCATACATCCCGGGAATGGCTATGCCCCGTCCGGATTCGGCGAGTCCAAGGCCTCCGCTTCCCTCTCGGACCTCGCCCCTCTCCCTCCTGTAGCTCGTTTTCTCTCTCTCTCATGCTTCCTTCTTCGTCTCTTTGCAGGGACTAACAGCTCCGCTGCCGGTCGGATTTGGGGCCCCGAGGGTCGGATCCGTCCATCCCCCAGCTGCCCTTGCCGGATTTGTCACGCCTTGAGCAAACCCGTCGTTCGCCCTAGGATCCGCGCTGGAGAGCAGCTACAGCGCCGCGAGCAGAGGCAAGGCCGACCTGATTTTCTCAGGTTCAGTTATATCATAACGATTCAGTCTTGTTCCGGTTCAGTTCAGTATGGTCCTTGTTATTCTGGTGTAGGGATCTATTTTAGAACAAGTGCGCTGCGCTAGCCGAGCTGGTAACACCGCGTGAATTGACCTAGGGGGTCTGGGGTTCGAATCCCATGCACCCCTATTCTTTTTGTTTTTTTGATGATTTATGTTCGCCCATGACTCAGTTATCTAGAGGCTATGTTTGCCACAATCATACCGCTAGTTCGTTTTTTTGTATCTACGCTAGGATTTTTGCTATATCAGGATATAGGTATATTTTCAACCCCCGTAGATTTCAAGCCATGCATCGGATCGGAGTGAGTTATGTATGGTTTTTTGACTAGAATTATGCGTAGAGTAATATTTTCCAACTAGCATGCATGTTTAAGACTGTTAACGTGTTGTTTGTATCGGTTTGCGTGTCAACGTGTTGAAAACGGTTTAGGTCGTAACTATTTGTCCGTAGCTCCGTTGGAGATGTGCCATATATGTAAATGGACTAGAACGGCGAGTAGAATCACGTGAACCACTTTTTTTTGCCGTTTAACAAACATAAAATATGGTTAGGATAAATCTGGACAGAATTAAGATTTAACACGTGGGGTCATTTCGGAGATGCTATATGTCGTTTCCGACCTCATTTAAAATGTCTAGCTAGGTAGATTAATTTGTTCTTTACCCCCTTTCCATGTTAACAACATTTTAAATATTGTTGTGTAAATTAACGGGAGTGAACTAAACAATTAAATGTGGAGTTTCGTCGATATGCAACCCGTTGCATATCGAGCTTCACTTAATGTGTAGTGTTTGACTGTTGTGATTGTCATGCCTTGCATTAGACCATTCATGCATCATATGTGTATGCATCGTGTGGTGAATATCGTGTGTTGATTTGTGTTTCCGGTTTGCTTCGCCTCGATAGAGTTCCGCAAGCGTGTCGGAAGTGAGGATCTGTTCGACCATGTCGGTTCGTCTGCTTCATGGAGTCATTCTTCTTCCAAGCGGGATCTCAGGAAAGATGACCATTTCCCCAGATACCATTACTATCATTGCCATGCTAGTTTTACTGTTTCTACCGTTTACGTCTCGTTGCCTACCACTTGTGATACACGAGTCTCTCAACAATGCCATGATAACCTTCAACTGTTCAACCTAGCAAACCACTGATTGGCTATGTTACCGCTTGCTTAACCTTGTGTTAGCGTTGCTAGTTGCAGGTGCAGTTGCTTCCATGTGATAACATGGGATTCCTTGTTATATCACCATATTAAATGCTATATAGTTTAATGCACCTATATACTTGGTAAAAGGTGGAAGGCTCGGCCTTTTTAGCCTGGTGTTTTGTTCCACCTTTGCCCCCTTAGTTTCGGATACCGTGTTATGTTCCATAAACGAGCGCTCCTAACACGATCGGGGTTGTTATGGGGACCCCCTTGATAATTCGTTTTAGATTAAAGCTGGTCCGGCAAGGCCCAACATTGGTTCTACATTTGCCCAACATAATAATTTTGTTACTATTAAAATGCATAGGGCGTCATGAACCCGAGGAGTAATTTTACATAAACAGGGGGGCCAGTGCTGATGGTGTTGGTCCCAAACGGTCTGCCTGCGGGGCCACCACGGGGAAACTCAAGGTTTGGCACCCGTAGCTAGTTCCATCCGTTGTGTCCTGAGAACGAGATACGCGGCTCCTATCGGGATCGTCGACACGTCGGGCGGCCTTGCTGGATTAGTTTTACCTTCGATGAGATATCTTGTGCATGGGGATTCCGGTGATGCTTTGGGTAATCTGAGAGTTGAGGTTTTCCACTAAGGAGTCCGACGAGATCGCGAGCTTCGTGATCGAGGATTTCTATGCGGCTTGTGGTAATTTGTGATGGACTAGTTGGAGCACCCCTGCAGGGTTAAATCTTTTCGGAAAGCCGTGCCCACGGTTATGTGGCAACGTGGAAACTTTGTTTAACACTGGTTCTAGATAACTTGAAGTTAACTTAATTAAAACATGCCAACTGTGTGCGTAACCGTGATTGTCTCTTTCGTGAGTTCTTTCTCCGATCGAGGACACGGTAGGGTTATGTCTGACGTAGGTAGGTGTTCAGGATCATTCATTTGATCATTAGTAGTTCACGACCGGTATGCGTAGTTCACCCCCCTCTTATTTATGGTACTCGTTAGTTTAGCCACCAAATATATGCTTAGCCGCTGCTGCAACCTCACCACTTAACCATGCCTCATCCATTAAGCTTTGCTAGTCTTGATACCTTTGGAAATGAGATTGCTGAGTCCCATGTGGCTCACAGATTACTACAACACCAGTTGCAGGTACATGTAAAGGTTACTTGACGCGAGCACGTTGATTGTTCATTTGGAGTTGCTTCTTCTTCTTCTTCTTCATCGATCTAGGATGGGTTCCAGGCTGGCAGCCTGGGATAGCAAGGATGGATGTCATTCTTCTTTTGTCGTTTGTTTTCGTCCGTAGTCGGACCCTGCTCTTACTCTTTATGAATATGTAATGTACTGATGTGACTCTAATGTAGCTTGTGGCGAGTGTAAGCCAATTCTATATATCTCTTCTTTTCAGTACATGTACTTGTAACGATATCCATTCTTGCGACACGACGAGATGCGCATCTATCCCTGACGAGGCCCTCGTGCCAAATTGAGGATAGGGTCGCATCTTGGGCGTCACAATGCACCACTTTACGAGAATAAAACTCAGTTAGATAATAATCAAGCATGATAATGATATTGAAACTAGAACTAAAGAGATGCGCAGACGTATAGCTAGTACTACTTAATTACCCTGGGTCGTGTCCATGTCACTTTTGGTTTCCATTCATCCTGAATCTCCTGCATGAACCTTTTCCAAACAGTGCCCGACAAAGAAAAAAAATAAAGGAGTCATTGATTACTTGATATCAGGAAATGAACTAAAGAGGCCGCAATAGTGCGATAATGATTGAAATTACCTGTCGAGCATCAACTTCAGGTCCATGTACTCTTTAGTGTATTTTTTTAGTGAGCCCGGTACTTCAACTTTTCCCTGTCGAGCATCAACTTCAGGTTCATATACTAATGATTAGCAGGATCTAGTGGAAATTGCGTTGTATAAGCGGGCATACAAAACTCATCCAGTAACTATGTACACTTAACATCAAGTAACTATGTACACTTAATGCCGGTGTCCCTCGACATTGCCCAAGCACAAGGTGTTGCCGCAGGTAGATCCCCTCGAATCGTTACAAGCCTCAGGCCTTGAAAACGGCGGATAAGTGCATCTTGGGCAAGCTTTCCTGCCAATTGCACTCTAGATTGGGCGACCGTGGTGTTATGTGTGAGTGGCAGTGGGGGTGGGGGTACATGCGGTGTAGCCTTCCTATGGTCGACCCGCAGACTATCAGCGAATAGTGCGGCGGCGGTGGTTGTGTGTGGAACGGATCAGGTATGACTTGTGTGAGAGAGAGGGGGGGAGGGATAGGGAGAGAGAGAGGGAGAGAGGGAGAGGGAGGGAGAGAGAGAGATGTACTCTTGCCTAGGCCCCACTAGTCAGGATATCAGGCGGCCCCACTAGTCAGGAGGTAATGGTCAAAGTCTTTGACTGGACGACATTGCAACGTTCGGGACTTCGTGAGCACATGGTAGAGGGGGAAGGGCAAAACTGAAAAAAGTTAGTTTGCTTGGAAGAAACTGGGCCTAACTAAGAAACCAGGGGCACATAAATAGAAATCCCAAAAAATATATGGAAAATCACGACATGATGTACAAGACATGGAGCCTTTCAATTACATCATCAGGACCTTCAGTCAGAACATTCAACCCATATTCATGTGACAATCCCAAGTAGTTAAGGCGTAAGCAGGTAGCTAGATTGTCAAACAAATGAGGGTGGAGATTATGGCAAGCTAGGGAGGAAATCAATTCTCCTAGAATCGGCAAAAATTACTGCCCTAAAAGGGAAGTACTTTGTCGTATCATTTGTTTAGTTATCCACCGATTATCCAAAATTTGACCGCCCTCTTACCTTCCCGCACTAGTTTGTTTCGTCGCAGCACCCTCCGATTTCTTTGAACAAACCATAGATGAACAAGGAACCACCTCTGACAACCCTTGCCTCTCTCCTTTTCGCAGCCACAATAAAATCTCATCTCTTTACTCTCGGAAAATTGCCATCTCCGCCGCCTCTGCCTCTGCCCCCTCGCTACTCGTCGGCTACATTCTGACATCTAGACTCATCCATCTCTCGAACTAGCACCACCACTCTATTGTCATTCCGCTACACAATCGGTTAACCCTAGCCTACGCCAGGAAAGACGCAACCAACTCGTGCTGAACAGTATCACCCCTATTGTGTCGAGAGACGGAGTGAACCAATGTATTGGTGAGCAACATCGATCTGATGACCAACACTGATCAAACCAAGCCACAGCCTGGCCCAGTCGAAGTTGAGTTTTCTATGGTTTTTTTTTCTTTAAATGTATCCAATCTATGGGTTTATTTTATTTTAGGTTCAGGAAAAGAAACGTGAGAACTCAATCATTGCAATTTGAACAAGCTATGCGCACTAGTGGCGACGAACCCGATGATAGAAATCGCTAAGAACATGAGAACTATGCTGAAGAGCACAATGAGAGGCATGCGAGCGTGATGCTGATGAGCGTGACTACCAATACAAGGACAAAGAGGCCCAACAACATGCCGCCTTCACTCAAAAAGTAAGGACATATAGAGGAGGGAATCATCAATGAATGAGTCATCTCAAGATGGCGACGACATTTGCGCGCATCGACGCCATTCTGAGCATGAGTACCAGGACAAGGGCACTAAGAAAGAGTACGCTACCAAGAAAGAGATCAAGCAACATCTTGGAGATATACTCTCCATTAGAGTCAGCAAAGAACACACAAATAGTTGTAGAGAACCGAGTGTGAACCATTGCAGCAAAACAATTATATATTGTAAGACCACGATGGGAAGTCGTAAATATATCCAGTTGTCAAGAAAATAGTTTATAAATATAATGAAAGGGACCTGGTCCCATACATCAAAGTGATCAATATTGAAAGCACACTGGGACACACTCTCACTATGAGGATAAGGTAACAAGAGTTGTTTATCAGACAATCTAAAGGCACACTGCCAGAGGCTGATACAAAAAGACCACATCGAACTAAGGATGAGAAATTAGATCTAGAGAAGAGACCAAGGTGATGATGCCACTATTGAGAATAGTTGGTACATATAAGGCCATAGAGCCGGAGAGACCAGCAGCTGTAGCAACGGAAAGAAGGTGAAGCTAGTCAAAATCCCAAAGGCCCTGAGAGGGGTGCGACAAATGGCAGGAAAGGTGGAAGGGAATGATGTTGAAAACATTTGTACGTTCTGTGCGGAAAATTTTAAAATCATGTCCTAGAAAATTTAACTACATTTTGCACAAAAGATACTCCAAGTTTAACTCCTTGTCCAACTGAAAAAGACTTCAATCAACATTTATACCACATAAAAACTTGAAATAAGAAAATTTTAACCAGTGCTAGGGAAAAACACTTCACTAAAATAGTTTACTAAACGCTCTTGTATTTCTTTACGGAGGGAGTAATTGCTTAACAACTTCGTGGAGTGTCTGTCGAAAAACACCCGGCATAGGTGGACGTGTCATCACACAACCGTCAAACGGGACAAGTGCGGGCACGTGTCTATCTTTTTACCGAGTCTCAGAATCATTACCAGTTTATTTCGCCGGCACTCGGCAAAGCGACAGCTATGCCAAGTGTTCTGCCTCTACTGAATGTTTTTACCTGTCACTCGAATTAGGATGGTGACTTTATCGAGTGCCGAACAAAATAAACTTGGAAATATTCGAGCACTCAGTAAAGACATGGATTCCAGTAGGTAGGTGGCTTGATCTAACGGGATGGTATCATTCAACAGAAATGAACAAAATACATAGTTTTATTTCCATCCCCAAATATTGACTCGACAGGCTTTAGCATCCTTTGTCCCAGTGATTTTATGAACTTATTGTTAAGAGTAGAAGAAGAGAGGAAGCAAATGATGAAACGGTTGCTTTCGTTGATGAATTTGTGGGTATATATACCCTGGTACAAAGGCGGTTACAAAGGAGCGGTTCCCAAAAGCGGAACCGGCATAAGCAGGGATTAACCCTTTAATTAACATAATTAATTAATTCCTAACACTCCCCCTAATCAATGCTTCTCTATCAATATATATCATCTTGATAAAGACTTCTCTTTGTATGCGCCTTTGAGAATGTTCATCATCTTCATCTTGTGAAAGCCTTTGTATAATCTTGAGTCTCCCCCAAAAACCCTGTGGGAAAAATATGAGGAGAATAGTGTAGATATGTTGCTAAAACTCCTTTAAACCATGTAGGAAAAATAAGGAGAAAATTATACAACATATAATGATTATTGTCTCTTGATAACTCATATGAGAAAAACCTTTGAAAAAGGAGAAAACTCATTGGGAGTTTAGAGAACAATTAATATGTCTTAAGTACTTCCTTTAAAAAAAAACCCAGACAGGGAAAATAGAAAGTATGACATATCATCTTTGAGAAGATATTGCCTCGTTAAAAACCATTATGAGAAACTTTGAGAGAAAACTCATAAAGGAAAAGAGTGTGATCTCATATGCCATTGAAAACTCCTTTAAAACCCAGTGGGAAAAATATAAGGAGAAAATGATATGGCATATATGGATACTTGTGTTTATATTGTCTCATTAAAAACCTTTTATGAGAAACCATTATGGGAAAAACTCATCAAGGGAAAAAGAGTACAATATATGCAATCTGATGATTGCTAATAGGTTATAGTTTGGGAGATTACTCCCCCTGAACTTTGCAAATATGAAGGATGTCTCATACCAATTCCATTGACATGAACATCATATTGCGTATAATCTGTTAGATTATAATAATATTTTGTTTGCAAATTATTTCCTCACTTTTTTTTATAATCTTTGAGGATAAGTAATTTCCGAGCAATGTGATTTATGATATTGCTCTTCATATAACCTGTAGGTATTTGAGAAACACAAGTGGAAGTATCTTGATAAATCAAGTTATGTGATTCTGATGAATCTTAACCACACGATTTTGAGTGTGGTTAATCATTCTGGCAAGCCACACAAAGTTTTGCAATGCTTTAGGATAAAGCAATTATGTCAGAATGATAAGTGGAAATAGCCATTAAAATTCATTTATATGACTTCCATGTGAAGGCTATTCCAGCAAATTCTGTCATTGATATGGCGTCGTTGGGATCAAATAAAGAGCCAATATCATTACATCCTTTTGTTGATATGATATATCCAAATAAAGGTAGTATGACCAAATAAAGGTAGTATGACCATACATGTCTTTTGTTGATATGATATATCCAAATTGAACTTCTCATATATGTTTTGGATATATGTAGATTGATATGTATTCTTTGAGAGAATGCTTAAGTTGTAAACTTAAGCTAAATTTGGTTGAATCCAAATTTTCCGTCTTGAGATGATTTTATGTATGTTTATGTCTTGTAGAGACATTGATGATGAAATCATCATATACACTAAGGTGATGTAAGGAAGTAAAATTTTGGTATTCCTTTATTAACACATAAACAATCATCATCCTTTGAGTAATCCTGTGAAGAAGGAACTCGTATAGTCGGTAGTACCATATGATTCACGACTATTTCTAGTCATAGAGTGACTTCTGAAATTTTACACAAATATGTTGCGATTTATTTTGGATTCGGAATTGTAAGCCCTTTAGGGACTTTAATATATATTTCCGAAATGAGTGACTCATATAAGTATGTAGCCACTTCATCCATCAACTGCATGGATAATATTATTTGTACTGCCAATGGTATTTATTATCGAAACATAGTTCCACTCATACCAAGAAGGTATGTTACATCATAATTTGATGTCGGGTCTCTGCGTGAACCCTTTTGCTACAAGCCTCGCTTTCTCACCACCTCATTAATTTTGTCTATGAATGAGAAGTTTTTAGTATTCCATATGGAAGATACTTATGATGAGTAGGTATTACTGTGGTAAATACCACTCGTTTATAGAGCGAGTGCTATTCTTCATTACTTGATTCCTTTTATGTGAACCAATATGAGTACAAGAGGCACTCTACCATGGATTTTGGTTCAGGGCCCAAAAGGTTTTAGTAATTTGGAGAAGAAATATATGTCGACAAATGTAGACTTATGTTATATGATTCTGGAGAAATCAATGAAATATGTGGAAATGTATTTATTCCTTTTAACTCCTTGTGATTTCCTACAACAATGGAGTCAAGGTGTTTCGATGTCCCGGCACCAAAACATTTGTGCACATCTATGCCGGGCTTTGGATGATAAGCATCCAGTGAGCTGTCTTTCAACTTGATGTTGAATTACATTTACTGGTTAAGGATTTGATTTCCTCTATTTCCGCGGAAGCATATGCGAGATTATATCTCGTGTGGTCAGATTTCTCCCCCTCTTGCTCTCATTTTGGGAGTAGAGTGGTTTATCAGGTACCTCCACTCTTTCTGACACTTTACTGCAGGAATATAATTGAGTAACACCTTTGTCATCAGTAAATGTATGTGGCAGATTTGCAATGTGTTGCAAATATGTGATTCTAAACTTCTTGTTCAGATTCTTTGAGTACGTGGATATAAGGACTGAATGTGAATAACATTTCTAATTTATTTCTTGGCATTCTTTGTGGTACTTATCTCCCCCTAATGCCAGAAATGTCCTTATTGCTGATGCAATCAGCATACGGGCTATGAATAATTTTGATTGACGGATAAATTATCATTCCTCACTTAGATCCCTAATTTTCTGTGAGAGCCCATTGATGTATGCTGGAGTGGTGATATTGGTATGTAACCGAATTATCGCAGATAGGAAATACTTTGTTGATTTCCACGTAATTACTACAAGGAGAAAGTAGTATGCTATGCAGTTGGTAGGATTTATATCATACTTACGGTGTGTAATGCCGTATTTGTCTAGCATGATGCTAGTAAATTACGATTCTATAAGTTTGGTCATATAATAAATTTCATTATTTTGATAAGATATTGAACTAAACCATTCTGGGTATGCACATAAAGTATTATGTATAATCAGACATTGCTTGTGAAATGAGTTCAACGAAGTTGTCCATTCGAATGGATTTATCCCTTGTTTAGGACAATTTGCTCTTACTTTGAGAATATGAGAAATTAATATAGTTATATCATTCATGGTTTATGTGATAAGAGACACACTTGAAATCATTTTATAAATGTTTCCATGAGTACCATGAAGTATCTATATAATACCACATAATGGTTGAGTAATCCACATATCTTTTGAATGTGTTCAAAGAAGAATGAGTTGGCTCATTCAGAATTGTAAGGTGAGAGTTCCTTAAATTAATTTCCCGTATGGCACATGAAGTGCACATAAAATCTGTTGATTTGGGAAATTTTGCAACTTGTTAAGTTGTGACCAATAGAATTGTCAATAATTTTCTAATCAACCCCAAACCAGGATTTTAAGGCTTAAAGCCAAATATTTTATAAGATTTAGAAAATTATTTTTATGCAATAAAACTGAGTATGAATTGATTCATACATTAAAAATTTATCAAATATAATGTCAAAAAAAAATAGGATATTGGACATTGTACTACATGCAATAGTACAAGTATAGGCTAATAATATGTTGGATAATTAGGAGATTACCTGAGGTCTCCCACATTATTGAGTGCAATGATTTCATCCTCCATTTACTACACTAAACTTTAGTTCTCCTTCTGATGAAGATTCTGAGAACAAGCATCTACCAAAATATTTTGGTTGTTATTTGTAAATTTTCAAATTTATCCCATTGAATTTATCAGCCTTTTGAATAAATTTGTGATGTGGTTTGACCATATGTTTGAGGGTTTGGTAATCATATGTACGATATTTATGTAATCACGCATTTGACAAATTTGAGAGTTGTCTTTGTGATCATTTGAAAACGATATATTCCCTATTAAGAAATAATTCCATCTTTGGTTGTATTTTAGCCTCCACTTGACTTTGAATACATCATGGTTCTATTTTGTAACCAATGACTTGATTATTATTCACAATACTAGAAAAAATTTCAAATAATGTAATAGCACCCGTTGGGTGAATCTGATGATTTTATGAAATTCCATGTTTCTTCGTCATGAAAATGGTGGGACTATCATAAGAAGATGTAAAGTGTATTGAGAGCTTTTCAACTGGATCTTCAGATGAAAATATTTGATCATGAGATCTCAACTTAAATTTGATTGAGTGACAAAAATGTGAGCTACGATAAGACTTGATGTCTTTGAAAAACGAATGAGAGATCATTCCCGATGTGCTCATGACAACATGTTTCTCTTGAGCGAATATTCAAGGTGAATCTATATTCATCCATTGTGTACTTAGTTTGAGAACTAAGTGAAGTTGGTGACATATAAAATGCATATGTGCATCAATAGAATAGCCATGTGTTACATGAAATGATCATGCATTATTTAATTTACTTCTTGGAGTAAAATAAAATATAAGGATGAAATGATTTTGTTGAGCAAAATCTGCCAAGGTGATGCTTGGTGAACATGGGGTGTAAACCTTCAATAAAGTACATGCGATGAAATCGTTGCTAATGTTTTGGGCTTCATTCATGAGAAGAAGTGTGACTTTATAGTCACGGCCAAAACATAGACTTTGCAATTTTAACATTGCTTAATCACTATGAAAATAACGACCACAATGTGATGTGGATCTTGCAATATTGTTTGAGACACTCGTTATAAATTATGGTGTCCATCTTGATGGATGGATGACACTATAATTAGAAATAGTGACGTAGGCTGTATTACCATGCATTTTACGAATGTAATAGAAGGTAATTACACGTATATGCAAATATTTTCGTAGTTTCCTATGACATATTCAAGCAAAGTGTGCAAGAATAATATTTAT
Organism: Hordeum vulgare subsp. vulgare; assembly: GCF_904849725.1. Taxonomy (NCBI): domain Eukaryota; kingdom Viridiplantae; phylum Streptophyta; class Magnoliopsida; order Poales; family Poaceae; genus Hordeum; species Hordeum vulgare. Next base: position 582,429,441 of record NC_058520.1, on the reverse strand, counting down.
TATGAGAGTAAAATATTTAGTGAACAACAACAATGAATGCTTCGGAGGAGCAAGTTCTAGTATGGCTGATTCCTTATAGCCATATGTGTGGACCTCAATTTATGTAGGATAGCACTTTGAAGATAATCACCAATATGGTGTAGATCTCGCAGTAATAGAAAACATAGTCTGACTATTGTCAGTAGATGTTTATAATTCTATTACCTTATGTTATGCTAAATATATGAAATCACTTTGAAGGTAATCATTTGTCAAAGTGACATAATGTAGACCTTGCAGTAATAGTGGATAGTCTGCAAAATTTTGCAGTAGATGCCAATATTACCTGATGATATCATGAGGTAGTCACATATTAATATTTGGAAGAGCACGTTGAAGGTAGTCATCTTGTAAAATTGACAAGATGTAGACCTCACAGTAATGATGAATAATCTGCAAATGATGCAGTAGATGTCACCAATACCTTGTGATTCACAAATAAAATTTAGGCTAGTCATATCAAGTATGGCACTTTATATTCATTATTTTTTATTTCGTCAATATTTGCAGGGAAATTTAATTCCAATTGCGAATATATAGTTGTTGTATTAAAATGACATATCATAGAAAAATGTTGAGGCTAGTATTGGGAAATGCCATAAATTTCAAAGGCGTGTGTGAAATGGAGCAAAATATTCATTTCACAACAATTTTCTACGAAAATACATGCAATATATGAAGATCTGAGGGCTTCAACTAGCAATTTTACTTGTTGTAAAATGATGCATAATTATATTTTATGCAATTTAGGAATACATTTGTTCTAAAGCCATGTGCTTCAAATGCAGTTTATGAGAGCAACAGAAAGATCAAAGTGCTACAAACAATTAGCCTGAGGGCTAGGCTATGCAGTCCAAAGAATCAGATGGCTGGTTCATAAAATATTAAACGAGAGAACTTAACCATAAAGATATATTAATCCGTGTGTTGAACAGAAATTTGTACGGACATACACAGAATTGCCATAGAGTTTGAGATCTATCATGTATATTAGAACAAGCCAAGCGTTCAAAGAAAAATATGGAAGAGTTTCCGTTATTAACAGAAACTTGATGGACCAAATTAAAGAATGACATATGGATAAGAATTCCCCGATCCTTATCTCGTGCTTGTGACTCGGTCCATGGCAAAACACTGCCGCTCGCACACTTAGTATTCCCTGTGGGGAATTTTTCTAGTCGCTGTCTTCCTTGGTGCTCGGGAACTCCGGTGTGGTTCGTCAATGGACGCCGCTTAGAGACGACGACGACGAGCCGGACCTCGAGGGCCTTTACGACTGCGTGCTGGTGGTGCGTGCGGTCTCGGCCACGGCTTAGCGCGGGCGAGCGCGGCCACGGCCCGACGGCGGCCTGGCGCAGAGCGTGAGCGCGAACACGGCCAGGCAGCGGCCTGGCGCAGAGCGGGCGCGTGGGAGGGCGGCCACGACGCGACCCTGCTGGCCATGGCACGAGCGAGCGCGACCACGGCTCGGCGTCCGAGCGGAGCGGGGCCAGGCGAAGCCTCGTGGGGCGCGGGGCACGGCCACCAGTGTGACGGGGGCGCTTGGCGCGGCGCGGTGGCCGGGCGTGAGGCGGCGGATAGGAGGACGGTCACGGGCATGGTTGGGCGCTGCGGACAGTCGTGGGCGCGGGCGGCGGCCACTGGCGCGCGGGCGGGCTCAGCCACTCCCAGGCGCGGGCGATCTCGGCCGGGTGCGGGTGCGGCCTGGCGTGGTCCTGCGCGACCAAGGTCTGGCGCGACCACGACCAAGGCGGGCAGCGAGGCCATGGCAGGGGCGGGCGCGAGCGAAGGGAGGCGGCCGGGCGCTCGGCGCGGCGCAGGCAGCGGCCGGGCATGGGCGCGGCAAAGGGAGGCGGCCGGGCGATCGGCGCGGCGCAGGCGGCTGCGTCGCCGCATCCAGCGCCTGTTCTTCTCGATCTTGAAATCGCTCAGATGCAGAGCGTGCTGATAACGTGTTAAGAGTAGAAGAAGAGAGGAAGCAAATGATGAAACGGTTGCTTTCGTTGATGAATTTGTGGGTATATATACCCTGGTACAAAGGCGGTTACAAAGGAGCGGTTCCCAAAAGTGGAACCGGCATAAGCAGGGATTAACCTTTTAATTAACATAATTAATTAATTCCTAACACTTATCACCTCAATAAAAAGCTTGGGCCTTTGGGAATTTACTTATTCACATATAATGGCATACACAAAAATGTGCTTCACTTCGTACAAATTATAATGTTTAGGAATATTGAATACATTTTTGCTGGAGAAAATGCTTTCCCTTCAAATAAGTGATAGAAAGATTTCATTCTTTGCTATACGCTTCCCTAACTTTTGCGGCCGTACTTTATCACAGCCGGGACGTGTACATTCAAGAGATATGAGTGCCAGTCCATAGACCTGGGATCAAAATTAAATATGACATCCATCTTTACTTCCGTCACCAACCTTCTAGTGTTCGTGTCATCAAAGCTTCGGATATGAAACATCAAAGAAAATTGGGTCAATATATAAAAACAAGCAGAAAATGAGATCAAATCGCACGTAAATCTTATGTACATGAATGACTAAGTAAGTAGGTCATATCTTAACAGTAATCTAGTTTACGAAACACAAGCAGAAAATGGACCTCACCATCCTTCGAAGAAGGCATATGGTGCATAGAGCTTTACCAAGAGCATTAAGAAGTTGTATCTTCGGTTGTGCTTATTGTAAGATTGTGAAAACAACCCAGGGAATAAAAGGCTCACCGCATGCAACATCTGTTCAGCCGACATTAAAGATATATAAAAATATATAAGTCACTACATAACAAAAACCATATATTTACATGGGTATAAGAATTATGGAACATACGATTATGTACCTCAAGTGGTAGCTTACAAACCAGGATCAGATATGCACGGAAGAGAGTGAAACTCTTAAACACGTATGGCCTTTTGTTTTGGATGGGTTTCCCGTCCTCTTGCACACGAGGATGCTTGGAGAAGTAATCCCAGCATGCGTCCTCTAAGACATAACCGGACAATGGATTTTGGAGTGCTGAGCACACGTTGTAAATGATTTGTCCCTTTTCATTCCAGTGAACAGCCATGGCTACCAGGGTTGCATTTACCACCATGTCCGCAGGAACCTACAAATACCGATTAATATTATATTTCAATTCCAATAAGGTTATCATATTAAGATGTCTACTTTGCGAAAAGATAGTACAGATGAATATCGTTATGTATTACTCACAGCATCTATTATGTTTTTGCGATCACCAATGAAACATGGGAATGCTTGCTCAGTATAGGCGACAATCAAAGCATCAATTGTCCTGAATATAAAATGGCAACAAATCTCAGTTGTTATTGTGGGATGTCCAGCTAGATTCTACATATAGTATTAATACTACGGTTGGAAAAATTATACATCTTGATATATAGTTATATACATTGCTAATGAGTATAGATTTTGAGAATACCTCGCCCCTTCTATCCAGCCTGGAAATGGATCTTGAAAAGTGCTGGTTACCATGGCAGGTCGCATAATGACAACAGGAAGGTCTCCCCTCTCATGCGCAAGTAGCATCTCCCCCATAGCTTTGGTAAATGTATATACGTTGGGCCATCCAAAATGGCAGGCCCTTCAGCAGTTTAAATAGTATATGGAATGTCAAGCTGATATTTCATATAGAACGTACTCTCTCCGCTTAGGCATGAGTAATTTTTTTAAAGCACGTCTACTTAACCTTATAAAATATACTAGCAAAAGGGTACATGCGTTGCAATGGAAGAAAGAAATACCACACGGCACACGCTTTTAATTTATAAAAAAATGTCTATAATTTGAGAATTTATAGTTACGATACAAATAAAGATGGTCTTATCCTACAAAAATGCAGTTCAAAATTTCACAGGTCTTCTATTTTAACACGGCTTGTATGTAGATTTAATACGTACAAAGAATCAGTCAAGTGACCTTCAGTTTCATCTCTAATCCTGATTTTGTTGACGTGTTTATTCCCAACCCGGATGAGTACCGGTATGAAAGAAAAACGAATAATGACTTATTTATTAAGATTGCACCCTAGATAGTATTTTTATTAAACGTTTAACAGATGAAATAATATCATATTTAAATTCTACATATTTTTCTAATCAAATTCCATGTATAATATGTTAAATTTGGAGTTACGGTTTAAAAGATATGAGTATTTAAAAACATATTTAATATGTACTACGAGTTTAATGTCATAAGCAGTAATGGCTTTTTTATAAAATCACCTCGGTGGGTTTTCCGACGTAAGCGATAGCCTCTTTATTATTAGGTAAAGATATAGACACGCTAAACCCTAAACCACGCTACTCGTCACTCTGGGTGATGAATAGTTATTCTTCACCCCCCTCTATTCTAACATCAATGCATCGTAAATTTACGTTTCTTAAATTGTATCTTATTTTATACGTAAAATATATTATGTCACGTAAAATTATGAACATACAAAAATAGTGCAAAAAATACAGTAAATTCATTTTTCTGGTCTTGTGGCCTATATTTTTGGTTTTTCTTTTGTCAAATTTTATGTAGTGATTCAATATAAATATAACTATTTGTATTTCAAATTTAATTTATTTATAAATTGATCATAAGATTATCCCAGGTGAAGAATAAACTATTCTGCAACCTGGGTGATGAATAGAGTTTCATTATCTACCACCGGTGGTAGTTACCACCACTAGCGTTTTGTATGTTGTATGCAGTATTTATCAAATCGGAGAATATATACGTGTAGTATGTAGTATATAATAATGTTAGGTAGTATATATACTATTTTTTGGTAGAATGTATCATATTTTGTGTATGTTCTTTTTTACATACAAAAATATATGTATTTCACAAATATAATAAAAACTATGGGCTAACTTGTAATTACATAATAAATAATAAATATAATAAAGTAACATATGAGTCACAAGACCACAAAATTTACATTTATATGTAAAGGTTGTTTACGTTCGCAATTTCATATCACGTAAAATATATTTTTTGACAAACATACATTTTTCTGCCTTCCCTTTTCACTTTCGACTTAGGAATTTTTTATGGGGCATTAAAAATGATGTACTGATTTAATAAGAGAATGGGTGAAGAATAACTATGCTTCACCCTCTGTGAGGCCCCTTCAACCATTGCATTCCCATCATATGTTGCATAGTAAATAAACCACCTAATTAATTTTGAAACAGTTCACCACCTAAATATGGTCCAAACCAGTGTTCCCAAGGTCGCAGCGTTTGATATGATAACTATCTTAGTGATGACATAACTATCAAAGTGGTACGATTTATAATTTATAATCTCTCGTCACTAAATGTAGTAATATACTCACCCACAATGAAAAGTCTAGTTAAATAACTCACCCACAAAATTTTGTTTTTTATCTTTCATGTGAACGATATGTTTGATTTTTCATTGAAAGTGTTGTCTGCATACATAAATTTTATATTTATACACAGATAGCTCTCAAAGTTGCAGGTCGGTTAACATGCTCATGTGGAAAACATCATTTGTATTTTTACAATAAAGGAAATAGCACATCTGATTGGCCAGACCTCTTTAAGCCAAGTTCTTTCATGGTTGTTTTCTCCGATGACTGCTCGGACCCAGTCCTCTTGGCCGCTCTGAGTTCAGTCTTGACCTTCTGAACCAACCGCGACTCAGCTCTAATGTCCAAACAGTAACCGGGCCGCGGTGTTTCACCCATCAGTAGTTCTTTCTCCAGTAAAAGTCCTTCTCTGGTACCGGTTACAAAAGCTAATGGACAAGAAAAAGAGTGAGATGGTTATTGTACTTGACTGAAGATATATATATTCTCATCATAATGTATAATTGTTCTTCATTTTTTAGCATCTATACAACTGGATATATATAAATAAAACACGTACCAGTGGAAACATGAAGCAACATTTTCAGATTACGACACTTCTTTGCCAATTCACATATATATTGGGCCGCTAGTGCATTTGATGCCAACGCAACATCGTACCTATAGAGATAATACAATTTAAGAACGTGTAAGACAATTAATACAAATATATATATATAGAAACTCTATTCATAACCCAAGGTGTGGAATAGTTCATTCTTCATCCGAGATAATCTGATGATCAATTTACAAATAAATTACATTTAAAATACAAATAGTTACATTTATATTGAATCATTATGTAAAATTTGACAAAATAAAAACAAAAATACAGGTCACAAGACCAGAAAAAATTGAATTTATTGTATTTTTAGACTATTTTTATATGTTCGTAATTTTACGTGCCATAAAATATTTATACATTGATTATATTTTCTTACTTTCTCTTTTTACTATAAAATAAAAAAAATACGAAATATAAAATTACGGTGCATTGATGTTAAATAAGAGGGGGTGAAGAATAACTATCCCACGCTCAGGGTGATGAATAGCGTGTCCCATATATAAAGTTTCGCTGGAGCGACTGCAATCAGTGTTGCATGTTATATATATACCCACGCCCAGGGTGACGAATAGCGCAACCTTATTTCATAGGAAAAAGAGAACGTAAGGAAATCTGTAATTGAAAGAATATTATTTTATGTTACATAAAAATATGAACGTAAAATATACATAAAATGCATTTTTTTGGATCTTACGATCTATATTTTGAATTTTTGATGCCAAATTTTACATAGTAAATTAATATAAATGTAACTATTTGTATATCAAATGGAATTTATTTTGAAAACGACCATAAAATTACTTTGAATAAATAATAACTTATTATGTTCCCAGGATGATGAATATATATATATAGGGTCGTGCTATTTGTTACCCTGGGTGAGGAATAGTTATTCTTCACCCCCCCTATTTTCACATCAATACACCGTAATTTTACGTTTCTGAAATTTTAATCTTATCTCATACATAAAAAGAGACCGTAAAAAATACATAGTCACCGTAAAAAATATTTTATGTCACGTAAAATTACAAACATAAAAACATAGTGCAAATTATACATAAAATGTGATTTTTCTGGTCTTATGACTTATATTTTTGTTTTCTTATGTCAAATTATTTGTAGTGAATCAATATAAACGTATCTATTTGCATTTAAAATTTAATATATTTATTAAATCGGCTTAAAATTACCTCGGTGAGGAATAATTTAATCTGCATCCTGGGTGATGAATAGAGTTTCTACGACCGGGTATAGTTGCTCGCACTTTTGTTTAGTATGTTCTAGGTAGTATCTATCATACTGGAGTGTATGTATGCGTAGTATCTAGTATATAAGAACGTTTAGGTAGTATGTACCATATTTTAGGATACTCCTTTTTATGAACAAATATGTACATATTTTATAAAAATAATAAAAACTATGAATCAACTTGCAATTTTTTTCATGTGACTCGCTTCGGAGTATCTTATATTTAGTACATGAACATACTCAAAATGAGAAATTGGTATATATACTACCATGTGGTAGTATATATATATATATAATTGTTTGACTTTTTTCCTCTATAGGTACCGGATTGCATATATATAGACAACAATTATGTGTGTAATTGGTAGTGAATTCCATTTGCTAGTTTTACTAATCAGTACTGGACAATGACATGGGCCCTAACTAAAATTATTAGTAGACGGCTGAGCGGGATTGGTGCCAACAATATACTAAGACTAAAATCATAAAGTATATATAACGTCTCGTTGCTTGAGCGGGACTCACTCAGACGCCGCCTCCCCTAAAAATCTGGGTTTCTTTGCCTCCCGTCGGCGCCGGCGCCGGTCCACCTCATCTCCGATGGCCTTAGGCCATGGGGGCGCGATGGATCTTGATCCCTGTCGCTGGCAGGCCTCCATTTATAAATGTGCTTTTGAGTTTTGTTAGGATTTGTGTCATGTTCAAAAAAGAGAGGCGACGGTGGCTCCTTGAAGATGAATAAGGTTCTTCCCGCCTAGCCCCGTTATGGTGGTGTACCTAACATCATTGGCGGGCATGTGGAGGTATGTCTCCGGCGGATCTTCCTTTGGTGAATTTGCTCGGATCTGTTTGACGTTTGTCTACGTTCATGTGTCTTTAGGTTAGATTCTTTTGATCTATATTATATTTCGTAGGCAGTTGTTGTTCTGGTACGCTGATCCTATAGGATTTTAGCACTACTACTTGCCAACTATCTACTACAACAATTTTTGCTTGGCTCCGGTGAGGAAGGGATGATGATGGTGACATACCTCGGCTGGCTTCAGTGCTTGTAATCATCGCTTGCTGGTCCATTAATCTAGATGTAATCTTTACTATTTTTGGTTCAGGGTTAAAAATTGATCTCTAGCTGTCTGCCATTAATTTGTTACTGTAACAAGAATTTCACGTGCATTTTGCAGGCAATTGATCTCACAATTATTGTACCGTTCATAGAAGCTAGTTGTTGCTGCCCCATGGATGATAACATCGATCTCCTTACACAGGTCGTTAACTGTGGAACTGTCGAGCCCAAAGTTTTGGGTGCCAGTGTCTCCTGCGAGAGGAATTATTTTTTCTTTGATAAGCTTCTCGAAGCCATCTAGCCCATGCTTTTCTCGGGTAGTGTTGAACAGATCCTTCCCCAGCACCTGCCATCACGCAAGATACCAAACAACAATATGAATTTGCAGCGCCACAAGGATTTAAAAAGTGTGAGGAATATTCTGCGCATAACCATTGTTGTTTACATGTCATTTTATTGTTAATTTAGTTATATATCAAAAGTGGTATTTTTTAGTAAAAAATGGTATATCAAAAATGAACTGTCGCTGTCAATTAAATATGAACTTATTGACTAGCTAAATAAAACATTGTTTTTTAAGTCCTGAGGTGGTTTGGATTTTTTTTTTTAGGAAAACCTGAAGAAAAAAGAAGTTTTAAATAGCCAGCTATAGTTTACCTATAGCCCCACTATAGCCTTTGAGAGCTCTACCATTAAAGCTATGCACTTTTAACACTATGTTGAAAATACCGTTAATAGCCTATTATTTCCGGCTATAACACTAAATTTAGAGTCATTTAGCTCACTAAACCATTATGCAAACCATCATTTTTTATTATTTTTGTTCTTATTTCTGATATATATGATTCATCAACGCGAATAAATTAGGATACCCGACTGGTGTTCACATTTTGATGTATATATAATATGTACATCAAAAAACAACAAAAAATTGGATATAGAGGTGCATTATTTAAAACATTTATCTATCTATCTATCTATCTTCTATCTATTATCTACTAAAAGTAAATACGAGTCAAAATAAGAGAATAGTCTAGAAAATCCCACATTAATCAAAAAATACCAACCACTCATTTGTTGATCCTTCATAAATAAAGTAATCATAATCGTTGGATCTTCGTAACATAAAAGGTTAGTGGGCCTCTCAACTTAACCTGTCAAGCAGGTCTAAAGTTCAACATCATAATCGTAACAAAGAAAGAAAAAAAAAACTTGCCTAAGATAAGCTATGTGGAAGAAGCACCTAAAAGGAAAAGCATATTTTACAAGATAAGGACTCTGATGCCGATGCATTTTTCCTCCGATAAAAAAATGTACGCTCGCCCTGCTCTATCACCGTGATGATGATGCCGATGCATTACTCCCTCCGATGCATTAGTCCATGATCCTCGCCCTGCCCAAATGTTTTTTGCTGATGTATTTGTCCGGCCGTTCGGACGTCCGTTCCTAATAGTATGTCTTTTAGTGTCGTCGTTGCGGTTTGGAGGATTTCTCTCCGGAAAAACAAACCCCCATGCCGATGCATTACTCACACCGCTACTACTTAGGCTACTTCCAATGCTTCACCTTATACAAGTGTTAAGGCTGTCACATAGATGAAAAATCTAATGTAGTAAGCTAAATAATAAAAAAGAGATGAGTGTGGTGACTCAAGAAGAAACAATGCTAAGCGCGTCAACTTAGATAAAACAATTAAATAAAAAAAATACAACAATGCATGCATAACTTTAGTTGCAAAAGCATTAAATAAGGAGACTTATCTACAATAAGGTAATATAGAGTAGTAATATACATATGTTACTAGTTGTAAGAGCAACTCTAGCAGACCCCGTAAAACGGCCGGCCCGCAAAAAATCCGGCGACTATACAGGTTTGGGCTGGTTTTTCTGCCAGAGCAGACACTGCAAACGTGGCCCGACCCGTAAATTTTTTGCGGTGGCCCAAAACGCGACCCCTCGACCGATATAACTGCGGGTTCGATCGCTGGATGCGGGTCGAAACCCTATCCCTCCGCCGCCGCGAAAAACCCCCACCTCACCGCCGACGCCTCCAATCCGCCGCAGTGCGCCTCCATTCCGCCGCGTAGCCGCTCCAATCCATAGCCCTTGATGGCGAGCTCCGGTAGCCGTAGGAACGACGACCCCGAGAGGGCTCGTCGCGTCAGATCGGACACCGTCCGTAAGCGCGCCGCCCGCCGGTACACGCGGTGGGGCCTGACGCCGCCGCCGTCGCGAGAGAGAGGAGTACGACCGCGCGCGCGACCGCCTCTTCTCCAGCAGCAGCTCATTTGAGGCGTCGAGCTCGCGCTCGTCCTCCTCCCTCCCACCGGTGAAGAGGGAGCTTGAAGAGCTCCCGTCGGTGAAGATGGAGCCGGAGGCCGAGGCGGTGCTGGAGCGACGTGTCGGGGCCGTCGTCGGACCAGAGGATTTCCTCCCTCCGGCGGAGGCGGATAGCCTCCTGCCCGTGCTGCTGGCGCGGAGTGCACGAGAGGCGGAAGAGGACCAGCAGCGTCGCCGGAGGGAGGAGGAGATCGACACCGTGCTCTACGAGCAGGATGTCACGTCGGCCATCGCCTTCGACAACAAGGTGGAGGAGTGGCGCCGCGAAGCGACTGCGCATAAACGCATCTATATCGAGCTCTCCTCCGACGAGGACGACGAGGACGGCGACTGAATGTAGGATATCTACTACTGTACGAGCTCGACTCCGGTGAGCTTCATTTTGCGTAGTGCGGTAGGATAGGTAGTAGCTCTGGTGAGCTCAGATGAGCTCCAGTAGGTGATGCCTCCTATAGTACTGAATGTAGTTTGTATGGTCATGACTGTGGTTCCAATTTCGCCCGTGAGTGTTTATTTTTCAAATTAAATGATTTCTGTTCTGCAGCGCAATTTTTCGTTCCACAAAATCCACTTCATCGAACTGCAAAACGCGTTTGCAGGTCGTGATTATACAGGGTCTGCTAGAGTTGCTCCAAGAAGCAACAAAAAAACTGAATATGGAGGTGCGTTGGGGAGAGACGGCGAATGAAAGAACATACTTTAAATCAAACCTACTATGCCCCTGGACGAGCTCCTACTAGCCGCTGGTCTGCTGCTTGTGGAGTAAATATATCGATGTCGGCAACGTCAATGGAATCACTAAGAATTGTGGACGCGTTTGGTTCATCATAGGTAACGTCTTCGGATTTGTAATCAGAATGCACTTCATTAGGTTGGGGTTTGAAAGATTACGTGATGTGTTTAATTCGACCAAGGGTTGGTTTCTAAAATTCCGAGTGTTCGGCAAAGAAGGGAGGAGAAGGGAGAGGCCTGGCCGGCGTGGCTGCTCGCGACGGGGATTGGGGAGGTCCGTCAGGCGTGGCTGATCGTGATGGAGAAGGGAGAGATCCGGGCAGCGTTGCTGCTGGCGACGGAGAAAGGGGAGCTCTGTTCGGTGTTGCTGCTCGTGTTACAGATGGTGGAGATCCGGCCAACGTTGCTGATCAAGGCGGGGTTGGAGTAGGTTCTACCGACATTGCTGCTTGTGTAGGTGAAGAAGGGGAGAGGACCGGCCAGCGTTGCTGCTCGCGCCGGAGAAGGAGGAGGTGGGGAGGTCTGGCTTGTGAAGGGAAAGACTCCTGTCAGCGTTTTCCGTTTCTGCTGCGTGCGTGCCGTTTTGGCTTTGTGAAGCAAAGTATCTGCCTGCTAACTGGATGAATAAAATGGACGTAATTATCATTCTGTCCTTCTCAGCGATGTTTGTCACAAACTAAATTCAACATAATTTTTTTTTTACGATTTAACCCTTTTAATAAAGTCATAGCCCATAGTGTTACCGTTTAGTATAAAGACGCCGAGCTAGATAGCATTTCCGTCATGCTCATTGGTAGGACGAGCACACATACGTGACAGGTCAAAAACGTCAAGCTATATCCCGTTTCTGGAAACGCCATCGACCCTGACGTTTCTAACGTCAAGGCCTTTATCGTTGTTGCTCTACATAAAAACGTCCGGGTCAATGGCGATTCTAGAAACAGCATCCAACTTGGCATTTCCGGCCTGTCACGTATTTGTGCTCGGCTTCACAGTGGGCAATGGCAGAAACGCTATCTAGCTCGACGTTTTTATGTTGGACAGCAACACCACGGTTATGACGTTGTCAAAAGAATCAGATCGTGAACTATTTTTATATTAAGTTTAGTTTGTAACAACTATTTCTAAAAAGGTTAAAACAGTGATTTCAGCCGAATAAAACAGGTCCAGGCGAACCAAAAGCTGTACTAACGCATTTGCTAAACGCCGGGAGACGGTGCAAAATTGCCAAACCAAACGAGTCCTATGATCCGCGCATCTACTATGTACTGGGCAAGCTTGTTCCACGTAGTGAGTTTTTTTTTTTTGCACAATGCATCGGTAAATTAAATGACCTCATGTAAATAAATATTATTTGCATTTGGCATCACCCCTACGTGCGTGCATACATATACAGAATAAAAAATGCTACTAGTACAAGACCGTTAGAAAAGCATAGAAAAATACATAGCTCTCATGCTACACCTCCGAGTTTTAATGTTAAATTGTTAGCATTTGATTTAATTAAAGGTAGCCATGAAGGCATTTCCATAAAAAAAAGATTAAATAAAAAAATTGGCATATGTATAGATCATGTGTGTCAATAAAAATCTCGCATTCGCAAAAAAAAACAAATTATCTTACTTAGGCATACGGTAGCCTGTATACCATAGATCCAATATATGTTGTTGAGTGTATAGTTCACAGAGTGCAAAGAGCTGGAAATCAAATTCAATTCGTAATCAAATAGCTAGAATTTTCACCATTTTAGGAAGTCTTTACGCACCAATTTTCTTTCAGATATTCTAGGCAGCATATATTAATTATGATACATTTTTGGTAGAAAATTTCCAATACTTATTATTACTGACAAATGCAACAAATTAGGGAGATACAACTATAATCCTTACTGCTACAAATACTTCTTTGAATCACTGTAGTTTCATAGGATTGTAGAAAATTAGAATTCTTAGAAATTATCTCGTTATAGGTCGTTAGGATACTTATATTTCCCAAGGCTGTCTTTGCAGTATATTTTAGATGGGGGAAAATCATCAACTTAGTACCATCGTTTTAAATAGCACACTATATATTATTTAGAAGAGACCCCGCGCTATGGGATTTCCTTTTTTTTTTTGCGAGTACGCTATGGGATTTTTGTCCAAACACATCAACAATTATTTTAATCCGCTCACTATATAACGCTATAGCGTTTAGAAGATGTCCGCCGCTAAAAGGAATAGCCCATTATTTAAAACTATGCGTAGTACTTCAGTTACAATTTCATTATGCTTTTCATGTAGTGAAAATTCCTCTTTCTAGCTCATTCATAGCACGACATGGGAAGCTGCCCAAGTAAAAACTATGTCACATTTATACTTTACCTCGGACAGGATACGCTGCTCGGCAGAGGCGGCATTTGACGCGCGCACCACCAGGTATAGCTTCTTCAAGTTCGGCTGAACCCTCAATATCTTCTCCACCAACACTGTGCACATGCATATATTGTAATTGTTCGATGTACTTCCTCCGTTCCAAAGTTTTTGTCTTAGTTTTGTTTAAAAATAAATGTATCAAAATGCTAAAACATTACTAGATACATTCATATCTAGATAAATCTAAGACAATAATTTTAAGACGGAGGGAGTATATGTATATACGTATGCGAGAATATATGGTATATTTGCATACATTTTCCGAGGAACCCAGTGGAGCCGGTGACGAGGATGGTCTTGTCTCGGAAGCACCCAGCAACTGAGGTGGCGTCCATTGTTAGCTACTGTATTCTATGGATGAACTTTTGAATATGGATCGAGGTCGATGAACCTGAATATATGTGAAAGAGGGTGTTTTATCTTGCAAGCTAGATAAGTGGAGTCAAGCCGGCCCTGGACTTGACTGTGCTGGCGCTGTCGGTAGTTTGCGTCATGTGGATGCATCGTTGCTAGTACATATAGTGGATCGAGAGGCAACCTGGATTGGTTGAGCTTTGAGCTGTAATCACACAAGAGACAAGTAGTACATGTCACCATTGAAATAGGTGAGTGAATCAATGCGTCCTATGGACAGGTGAATGTCATAGTTCTAGGCTTTATGGCTATTTTGTTTGGGTGCACGGTTGGAGATGTGCCAAGGGATTTGAATTTCCAATTGGTCTGAATGGTTGGACTGCTTCGCATTAATAGGGGCATCTATGGCCTTGGCACTTATTGGGCATGCATAGCCTATTCCTCTTCTGTTGGTGATTTACATGATGAGGAAATCGTGATGGATTTGAATTTCCGATCGGGCTGGTCATAGCCGGAGTAATTAGCTAGTAACATTCCCCCTCCGTCCGTGAATAAGTGTACATATAGAAATTTTAGGACAAACTATAGAATGAAGTAAAAAAACTGCATTGGGAAGATACAAGCTATCATCTTTCTCATTTTTAATTACTCCACACACAATGAGCTAAGTGCATGTAAAAAGTAAGGAGATCATGTGTTAAATGTTATTGGTCTTAATTATCGTGTGATGAGTGAGAAGCATTTTTTCTCTACTTAATAATACATTGGGAAGATAGATATACATTTTTTATGGACAAATTTTAAAGCTAAATGTACACTTATTCATGGACGGAGAGAGTAACATATTTCAAGAAAAAAAATACTTATATGTCATGTAGTTAATGAGGAGAGGTGTTTAGAGTAACATAACATGTTACTGTAACATAACGTTTTTCGATGAAAGATGAGTCTACAAGTTAATAAATGAATTTATATGACACTACTACTATGTTACTTTGCAGAGATAGTAACTTAGACTAGTGTCATCAACCAACCGTTTGCGATGTATCATATGTCCCAAATGCTCCATCCTTGCTATTACTGTGGTTGCATTACCATGGCACGTGCTATTCTATGGTGCACGTTTACGATGCGTGTCATATCACAAAAAGTTCATAATTATAAAACATGTATGATAAGAAGACACACACACACCACACACACACACACACACACACACACACACACACATTTAGTTCTACGATACTGTTGTGATAGGATCTAAGAATACATACAATTGTTCGTATAAAACAATATGCAAAGGTTGAATATATCCCACACATTGCGATGGTGATAAACGTTGTGATATATAAAATGTCGCGAACATTTCATGCATAGTACCGTGTTGGAGGAAGACCTATCGCACGCGTTCTTCCATGACTAACATTTACAATGTGCATGACATCATAAATATTTCATGATTGAAAAGCGTGTGTTATGACGAGACTATCACAAACATTTGATAGCAAGGAACTCTATGTGTTGTTGTTGTTGTTGTTTAATCTCACACGTCATATCTCGGTTGACCATGTGTGCAGTAGAGATTCATCACACACGCCATTATCTGAGAAATGTGTTTGATCTGGAGGTTGATCACATATGGTTTATTTTTTCAAACTGTGTTCAGTGTAATGGTATAGAGAGTATAATTTATCCGTAATTTAATCCTTGCATTTAAAATTCATAGATTCTGAATTTGAAAGTAGGCAATCACTTATTTCATACCTATTCATTGTTACAGGTATATGTTCAAGAAAACTCGATTCACAAGTACATATATTGAAGAACTACATAAGCATCAAATAAAGAATGATCAACCGTGGTTGTATCAAATACAGTAAATAGAGAGGCGAAAGGAAGTCTGGTTGCTAGAGAAGGTGAAGCGGAATGTCCATATCGTGTCCTCCTTCATCCCTAATGCAGGTACGACTTTAGATCAACCCCTTGTGATGGCCACCCACCCATCCTTCAATTATGTCATTAATACCTCTTGATACTCATTACAGTCTGAAGAAATACTTTAACCTTCATTGCATGTCCACCAATCATGTATTTCACGAGCTAATATTGAGTAAACTGCTTTGAAAATCACTGCAAATGAGAAAAATCCAGACATTGTTGTTTAACAACTCATTATGGGTAGTAAAAAGAGAAGGCTACAAAGTTTGGAGTTACCATCCTACAACCCACTATTGTGTTGGGTAGAGAATAAACAAATAGATTAATTCTCATTTTTTTTGTCTATTTGACCTAACAATCCTTATCAGTTTCTTCACTTGATGCTGGATCATGAATATCTCATTGCCCCATACGCAAAAGGCTCCCTGCGCAGACCTGTACCGAGGACATATGTACCTACAAGCAACAAGTCAATATTATAAGATAAACTACAATTGCAGAATGTTGTGATAAGATACTCCCTCCATTAAACAACGCGTATAATTATTATTTTGAGAAGGCAAACTTTACTACTTTGACCAACTTTATAGAAAAAACATATACAACTATAACACCAAATACATTTAATTACATAAATCACAATATATACTTTCATATTGTATACATATTGATGTTGTATATATACATAATTTTAGGACTTAGGGTTTATACTTTTACTAGTGCAATCTTTCAACAATACTAACATAATAGAATCATATGATCATCCCTCAACATGCGTCAAAAAATAACTCCAAAATTCATAAGCAACGAACAATATAAGATGAAATTATGGTAGGTTGTAGAACCACTTCAAGTGATCCTTTCTGGTCAATTTATTGAGCTATTCCTATAGGTGTCATAAACAAACCTAGAGTTCATACTAAAATAACACCACATGATACACATCAATCAACCCTAATATCATTTAGATACTCCAATGTCACCTCAAGTATCCGTGGGTTAATTATTCAACCTGCATTATACAATTTCAGATTCATCATATTCAAGCGAACACAAAAAACTTCAAAGAGTACTTCAATTTTTTTATCGAACAAAGTAGCACAAGAACATATATCAACCCATATACATAAATTACCCCATGTCATCACGAAAATCCTTAAGTTGAGTACCAAAACATATATATAAAGTTAATCAATAGAACACCTCATTGTCATCATAAATATATACATGCAAGACATTCACCACCAAGAGAAGATGAATATGATATGCATGTCAAATAAAGTGCCAACCCCATATGGATGATGCCTTTCAACTAATTACTCTCTTCTACCGCACACCTAATCATCTACTTAATTATATCTGTATTTGTATCTTTTGCCAACTTGTAGTACAAAACACGATTCCGACATTTAACCATAATAATGTGATACCAAACATAACCGCACTATCTTGAATAAATAGCGTGCTGTGAACCGGGAAGGACACCACACCCCGTGTGCAATGAATTACGTCTTTACAAAAATAAACACGATGCAATGTGAGACGGGCCTTGCCTCCCTGCCCAATATAAATATTGCCTCTATAGACCCAAGACTCGTTGCAATTAACAATCGTGTGGCTATCCATGCAAGCAAGAGCGAACGATAGCCACTCCATCAAGCTGTTCACTCTCTGTCTGTGTGTCGGCAGAAATGGAATGTGCCGACAATTCCATGGTGGAGGAACCCATGAGCCCTACCGGAAGAGGTATGGAAGAGATGGGTATCTGCATCGTCCTCATGATGGGGCTTGGCGCGCCAGTGAACCTGCCCGTCTTCCGCGACGGCATCGAAACAGAACTAGTTACTCGTCTGCCACGCTTCCACAGTATTCAAGTAATATATACGCCAACTATTTGTTTCATTCATCTATGTCTGTAATAATATATTTGTTTCAAGTAATCTATTCACCAACTATTTGTTCTTGTTTGAAAAAAATATTTGATTCATTCATATATGTTTGTACTAATATACAGTATGCGCCAACTTGGATTGAGTTGGCCCCTAATCTGTGGGTTCGCCTATGCATATTGTATTACAACAACAGAACATATGATTTATATGATGCCATTTGCCCAAACAATTTTGTATTTTATACATCTCATTCTAGTTCTTACCTCTCAGCCTCGGATCCTTTTTTAACACATTGATGTACAGGTAATGGACGAGTCCACATATGGTCAGCCACGATGGGTGAACACGGATGTAAATGTTGATGACCACATTGTCATCCCAAGGCTGGACCCTCTTGATGTGGCATCCGACCCTGAAAAGGCCGTGGAGGACTATGTGGCGTCACTGTCCCTGCTCCCGATGGACAGGTGCCGCCCACTCTGGGAGTTCCACTTCCTCGATTTCCCAACATCTGAGAGCAAGTACAATAGAGCTGAGTCAGATGGCTATAAGGAATAAAGTAGTATATTTTTGTTTAGTTGGAGGAGAAAGAAGGTAAGCGGGCTCTTAGCTAAGAGCCAGCTCTAGCACGTGCTCCTAGACACTTTGTGAGTATGAAAGGTGGACCATATAATAAATAAGTAGTACACTCTTCTAACCAACTATTGTACATGTTAGCTATAAGATAGGCTATAGGTGACATGGCATGAGCTTACAGCCGGCAGTCGGCTCTACTATTGTACTTGCTCTGAGGCGGCCTCTACGGTGGTGCTTCGTCTGCACCACTCCATAGGCGACTGTATGTCGATCACGACACTCCTTGTAGCATCGTCGCGCAGCATGGCCAATCGAGCGAGGCTGCCAGCTATGCCGCCACCACCAAAGCGCACGGGCCCGATCTACCAGCCGCCAGCACGGCCACCGCTGTCTTCAGTCCATTACCTTGCACTGTTCGCTTGGATTTGGTCGTATTTTGTGCTGGTGTGGCACACACTTGTGGACACTGCCCTCATCGTTGCGACGATATTGTTCTTGAGTGATCCACGCACGTTGTTCATCCGTGCGCAAGACCATGGCGAATCATCTCGCCGCAAGCGTTTTGTGCATCGAAGCCTTAGCTTTGACGATGTCAAGCTCATCAAGACTGCCATGAATTGCGTACGTAAAGCTGCTGAAATATGTTTTCCTTGTGTTTATATATACTAGTTGAAATCACATACATGAGGACTAAATGTTATGTTGGCTATCATCTACAAAACCTTTTGCGGAAATGCCAAAATAACGATTTTACAATAGTTACTATTACGTAAGGTAAATACGAGAAAAATATGTACTTATTACAAATGAATAATAGAATCCAAAATATTTCCCCATGCATAGTTTCATATGGTGTTGTGTCTTTTCCCATGAATGGTTTCATGTTGAAGTGAGTTCTATCCTATCCATAGTCGTTGTGGCATGCGGGCATGCTGAAAACTTGAGATAAATAAATTAGAGGGGATCACTTTCTTGGGTATATAGGATTCGGGTCGCTCATGAAAAGTCGATTCCAATCCATAAACGAGAAGACAATATATTCGATTCCGATCCAGTTAGCACACCGGTACACATGTAGAATCAGATGCACCTAAGATTCATTCCAACTGCAAACCGGACAAGGCTAGACAATAATTAAGCCGGTCCAACAAATCATTTTGCCCCAGTGTACTACATATGATGTATTATTTTTTCAGGAAATCACTCTTATCAATGTTTGACCAAGTTTTTAGAAAAATATTATATCTACATTACAACTCTAGTATCGTTGGATTTATGGTCAAATGTATTTTTTTTATTCTCTATATTTGATATGTTCTTCTATAAATTTATTTGAACATAGAAATATTTGAGTTCTCTAGAAAATGATACAGATTATATTGAGAAATAGAGGAAGTACTAAATACTATGTATATAATACTCTCAACTGCATCAAGGATATCTCAGCAAACAGTCCTAAGAGAAAACGAGAAATAGTAGGAGAGAAAACTCATATAGGGAAGATGGTACACCGTTTGATCAAACTATTTTCCACTAAAAGTACTTTCTTCTGCAACAGTTATGTAGCAGAAATTTTTTATGTGTATAATTTTTTTTACGAAATCAATATTTTTCACTAACCATACACCAACAGCATATATAAGTTTTGCGGGAAAAGGCAAGATGGTACACAAATATTTTTTATCATAAATGATTAGACTAGTCCTGGAGAATTAAGAAATCTGCATATCTTATATTTGGTTGGGCAATCTATATTATAAAATACATAAATTCTACAAAAAATAAGAATGGACACTTCTTATTTTAATAGGAAAATAATGTAAAAGGTTGTAGTTTTATATGAAATTCGGATAGACATCAAATTTAAATACATAAGTTTGTATTTGTACAAAATCCAATTTTAAGTCCCCAAGAGAGCAAGATTTGTCATAAATAAAATGGAAAGTTGTAAAATTAGTTTGTACAAACACACATAAGTATGCATCGAGAAACATTCCATTAGATGATAGCAATACAAAGAAATTTCCGTAATAAGCTTGTGCTTGGGGTCATTTGGATGCATGAAATTTCAGTGAGCATGCCATTTAAATAATTGAATATAATGATGAGAAAGGAGAGGTACAACACACAAGGCTAGAAGACTTTGTACCTGCACGTATTGCTAATTTGGCTATTAATAAAGGAAATTGGATAAGTAAAAATAGTATCTTTTTATCCATTTTCTTGGGATACCGTCGGTTCTAATGATATTTATGGTTTTATACATAGGAAATTAATGACTAACAAAACTTCCAATTTTCAAATGCATGGGTCAGCCTGTTAGTTTTAAAATATTATATAAATCACATCCACAAAGTCGGTAGAATACTTTGGTAGTTTTCTAGATATTCATTTGGCAAATATGAATTAATTTTTTGAAGGATATTATAACATGGTAAATACAACGAAAATTAGTTATATATATATCAAAGTCATTCTTCTCTGTTTTCACAGACTATCAATGATGTGCTAGTCGGTGTGACTTCAGCAGCTCTTTCGCAATATTACTTTAGAAAGACCGGTAAGTGGTCTCTCCAACGACAATAGATGTTTGTTATGTAGGCATGATATTTTTACAATATGTTTTCTTGTATTAAATATTAGGTGACAGTAACACTAAGAAAATCGGTCTGCGATCATGTGTGCTTGTTGACGCAAGGCCAGTCTCTACGCGACAGGTAAGAAGTTCATTTTCTCTGTTGGGAAAAGTAATCAATACTATTTGAGTGCCATGTAAACATAGTAACCTGCCCTTCGTCCCTATTTTGAAATCAATGCTACAAATTGTATTAATTTTCTTCTTAACATTATGATTAGACTTATGTTACCAGGGTAGAGACAGGAAATCGACTTAGCGGCCTCATGTGTCCATTTAATATAATCTTGCAAGATGACCCCCTTGAGTATGTTCGCGAGGCAAAAAGATTTATGCATAGGAAAAAAAGCTCTTTAGCAGTGATGTTCACGCCAGTAGTTGGTGAGATGTTGGTGAAATATTTTGGTATCAAGGTATATTACCTGCTCCTTTTGTACATTATATGTCCTTCCCAGGATTACATTGCACCGGCCTGGAACAAGCAGCGTGTATATTTATTCATTTTCTACTAATTGTAATCACTTCTTGACGAAAACAGGCAGGAACGTTTATCTTTCACCGCTTCTTCACACATACAACCATAATATATTCGAATGCTATTGGACCAGCTGAAAAAATGAAGTTATGCGGGCACCCAGTTGCCTTCATGGCACCTAGCATCTACGGCCAGCCACAAGTAAGTCATATGTGTTCTTACAACCAAAACATGTGCACTCTAGGGTTGCTTTCTAACAATAAGCATCCTTGATCATGTGCTTGATAAAAAAAATTATATGTGCGTTTATTCATTTTACTCCATTTTGGGTCTAACTGTTTAGATTTCTGTATGCAGGCTTTGACCACTAGTGGGGAAAGGGCCTATAGCCCCAGCCCGTCAGGGGCTTTAGTCCCGGTTCAGCAACCGGGACTAAAAGGGCGGGACTAAATGCCTAACCTTTAGACCCGGCCCTGTTACAAGCCGGGACTAAAGGTGCTCCACGTGGGTGCCTCGTAGCGCCCCAGGGGCAGGCCCTTTAGTCCCGGTTCGTTACACGGACCGGGACTAAAGATTTTCAGATTTTGCTGGTTTTGGGGTTTTTTTTGAATGAAATTATTTTGGGGTTTTAGGGTTTTAGGGTTTAGGTGTTCGGGAGATTAACGTGATGCCTCGTTTGGTGTTCGGGAATTAGTTTTCATATAATTTAAATAGAAATAATTATGCATATATATATATATATATAAGATTAACTTATCTTACAAGCGAGCATATATATACAATTATATGCAGATCTGAATTATCGGGACTAGAGCCCGTCTATTCGATTACATGGACGAACATCAGTAATGGCCCCTAGTTACACTAAATCGTCCTTTGTCATCTATAGCTTCCGTCCTCAGAAATCCCGCAAGCTCCTCTGCAACAGCAATCGCGCGTTGCTCTGGTAAGACCTTCGTCCTCATGGCCGTGTGTTATATAAGAAGAGGAGATGAATATGAATATCAATCATGATAACAAAGAATGACGGGTAAAAATAGAGGTGTGAATGTTCATTGCTTACGTCGAATCTGTGATCCTTGAGCTCAGAGGTAAACGTGCGAATGGTCTCGCAAACATAGTATCCGCATAGATGCGTTCCCCGTGGCTGCTGGTCGCACTTTACGAGAACAGAATATATATAATCAAAATAATAATCTAGCATCATAAATGTATTGAAAATTAATAGAAGTATATCATACTACTACTTACCTGAGCCGCTCTAAAGGTCAGCTTCTCAGGAAAGTTACTGGGAGTCACGCACTTGAACCGCTTCCAAACCCTGCCCGGCAAGGATAATGATTTGCTAAGTTTTTCATTAATTGATATATCAGAAAATCATCGAAAGAGACCGGTAGAGCGCAAGAATGATTAAAATTACCCTTGGAGCATGTCCTGCAGGCTTTGGAACTGTTCCAAGGGTCTCGATAATGGGTCCAAGGCATCAACTCTTCCCTTATCAATTTGAATGTCCAACAGAATCCAATGAAAGCTGCACATGTGTGTGTATATATATATATATGTGTGTGTGTGTGTCAATAACTTATCAATTACACTTATAAGTGAATGGACACAACAGAGTAAAGACCCTCACCTGAAGTTGTATGGAAACAGTATGTGGTCACAGAAATTTTGATCTATTAGAAACCTTAGAAGGTTTTCCTCGGTCTCCTTGGGTTTATCAGTTAGCGTTGCTATATGTATTTTATCTGGGTCAATAAACCCAATATTTACGATGGTCTTACTTTTACAATCCAGAATCTTCATTCTGCATAATAGAGTACAAGTTATATATAGACAATGAATTGAAATAACTAAACAAGTTATATATAGGCAACGAATTGAAAAACTTACATACTATAGCAACTCATAAGCGATTTGTCGAGGGCGTCGCCATTGTACATCTGGAAGAGTTCATCAAAGTCGATATGGATTTCTTCGGAGCGGCCGTAGTACTCCCGTGGGACACTCAGCACGATCATCGTTCTCCCATTCTTTGATTCACTTAAGTACCATTGATGCAAGTAACGCATATTTGTTGGGAGATCATCTTTGCTGACCAAAGGCTCTCCCATGACAAACTGTGGCTTAGGGGCTACCACAGCCTTGGGTATCCCGTCGTCTTGGGAAGCCAGCAAATCTTCAACCGAGATACCACATTGAGCCGCCAACTCCTTTGCTCTTTCAAAAGCTTGCCCCTGCACCGGAGGGGGAACATTCTCGGTTAACACCTTGAGGGGTGGGATCGACTGTTTGGCCTGTTGTCCAAGCTGAGGAACGTCTGATTTTTTCTTGCTTGTAGTTGAACTTGATTTGCTCCCACTTGCACCTGCACGTGAGCTGCTCTTTTTCACTTCCTTCTGCAATGTGCGTGTATAGTCATCATGCTTATAGTGTAAGTCATAGTGTGATGGAAGGGTTATGAAGTCTTTTGCCCATGCTATTTGCTTCTCGGTGTATTCCGGGCGGGGCTCGGGTTCCTTCTTTTTCATCTGCGCATCATGATGTTCCTTTGCTATCCTGGCGTTTTCCTCGGGGGTACGATCATAAGGTCTGATAGGAATATTAGCATGAGGTACCTTTGGGAGGGGAGACCGTTTGCGCTTTGGGGGGCTCCGTCGCTTAGGAATCATCGGCGGAGCGTTCTTGGTGGCACGCTTCCGCTTAGTATCCTGTGCGGGCGGCGGCGGAGACGGGCGACCCAAGTCCGGCGGCGGTGATCGAGATGGACTCGTGTTGTGCTGGCCGACGTCATGTGGAGGGCTTGGAGGTAATGGAGGTGTAGGTGACGTGCGACGACTCGGAGGCGGTGTTGTCCTTGGGACCGAGCCTGGAAGCTTGATGTAGTTCTTGTCCCATAGGATGACTCCACCCAGTACTTCTCCGAGTGTCCTCTCATCTTCGGATCCAGCTATGTCGAGCTCCATATCATGAAACCCCGTCATGATTTCATCCACCCCGAGTTTAGCAAAGCCAGCTGGAATCTCACGGCCATGCCAGCGTGCATCAGGGCCAGAAGGTAAAGCTTGTCCGACGGCCACCTTCAATGATATGTTCTTTAATTTCTGGTGGAGTTCACATGATGTTGACTCCTTGATTCCATCCACGGGGTAGCCGGGACCGCCCTCTATCATTCTTCGTGCATCGTCGGGCGGGGCCTCAGATTCAGCCACGCTGCTTTTCCGCTTAGATGGGGCGCCGGTAATATCAAGTGCAGGATCTTCCTGGCGCGGTACTCCTCTAAGCTCATCAATCTGCTTCTGTTGCTCGTTAATCCTGGCAAGCAACTGGTTGAACTTGTCATTCTCCTCATCCTGCTGCCGCTTCTTTGCTCTCTCTCGGCTTTTATAAGTGTCTTGGTCTCTGGCAAACCCAAGCCACCACGGGTAAGAAGGACCGAAGCCTCGCGTTCGTCCTCCATGTTCGTCATTGCCGAGGACCAGTGTGAGCAAATATTTATCTCTATCTGTAGTGAACTTTCTTCTTCCCTCCTTAATTTCTTTCACTATCCTTTTCCAATTCTCCCTGGGTATCCTAAGACTGTCATTGCAGAAGAGGTCCCCTGTTTTTTCGTTGTACGACCCACCATGCGCAAGGAACCAATTTCTTGCTCTCAATTCCCACTCATCACGGAGTGGTTCAGGTACGATGCCTTTATCTAGCAGATCTTGCTCTTTCTTATCCCACTTTGGGATGACAGTCTCATAGCCCCCTGGCCCCGGCTTGTGGTGATATTTCTTCTTGTCAGCATTTATCTTGTTCTTTTCTGATAATGCCTGGGCATCTTCTGACTCCTTGTACTCTTGAAATGCCTTCCAGTGATTCGCCTGCTTGGCTAGATACCCCTCGAATAATTGCACTTTCTTTATCTTCAGATAGTTTTTCCATAGCTTCTTCTTCCAGCTACGGAACAGTTCGGCCATCTCCTTTAGAGTCCACTGCTTGACTTTGGCCCTTAGTTTGTCTGCGGCGTCTTCATTCTCACATTCTGGCAGGTTGAAATGTGACATGAGATCATTCCAAAATTATCTTTGTACCTTTCGGCGACATAGTCACTATCGGCTGCCCCTTTGCGTTTGTTCCACTCCCGAACGCTGATCGGGACGTGATCCTTAACGAAAACTCCGCATTGCTTCTTGAATGTGTCAGCAGCATTCTTAGGAAGCTTGTGTTCGCCCGTAGGCATTATCACCTCAAAGGTGTAATGCGTCCGTGCATCCAACTTTCTAGTCGGGCCTCGTTTCGTAGGTTTGCTCGATGTGGAGGCCTAAGAGGGAGAAACATTCGTCAAATGAATGTATATGTATACAATATAGAGCTATCTCCAATATTTTTCACATATTACAAGTGATTGTCGAACTTCATATGTATACCTCGCCGGACTTTATTATTTCTTCACCGGCTTCTCCATCCGTGGAGCTATCATCTTCTCCGTCATTGGACCTATCTCCTGCCCCAGTGGTTTAGATATGACGACGGAGATTCAGCTGGTTCAACGTCGGGCCCGTCTTTGATTATATCTTCGAGAAGTTCTTCCTCTTCGAGGTCCCTGATATGTGGATCCATAGTTCTGCAAAAACTATCAGGAACTCCATTCCAAAACAACTTTAGTCCCGGGTCGTGACAAAACCAAATCGTAAAATAAAGTAGTATTCAAATTAGCATGCATTCAATTATAAGCAAATACATCATCTCTTTTGTCCGTACATCGTCGAATATTATCACTAATACTCCTCGAATACTATCATACATATAGCATCACTGATACATCTAGAACCGTAGCGCCCGACGGGTATCGGCGTGGGCGGTGGACACCCAAAGAGAAGGAACCATCACAGGATCATAGCTCCAGTGAGATCCCCGAAGAACCTGCCAGGTATGCTCGAACCTGCCCTCCAACGCAACCATGTAGCGACGGACGTGCTCATCCTCCTCGCTGACACGGTGATGTACCACCTCCGTGGTGTCCGGAAGCCTCGGCACCCTCACTGGTCCACGCGACCGCCACCAAACAAGGATCGTGTCAACGACGGGCTGGCTCCTCACCAACCTACGCCCCTCGGAAGGTAGCACCTCCCAATACCTGCCGGGCGGAGCCCAGTCCCGTACAGGGCCCCTCTGATCAAGCAGGTGTCCTCCGCCGAGTCGACGACGAGGATGCGGGATACGCATCGTAAAATGAACTAAAAAAATAAACTAGTTCTATTAATTTTCTTGCTAAAAATAAACTAAGAAACACTATTAACACTTAAGCATATACACTATACAATAGCAAAATTCCTCCTCTTCTTATTTACATTTTTCTTCTCCTCCTCTTCTTTTCTTCTCTTCTCCTCCTCTTCTTTTCTTCTTTTCTTATACACTATACACTATATACACTATAGCAAAATTCCTCCTCTTCTTATACACTATACACTATATACACTATACACTTAAATATATACACTATACAATATACACTTTTTCTTTTTTTCTTCTCCTCCTCTTCTTATTTTCATTTTTCCTAATCTTATTTTCTTATTTTTGTTCATATTTCTTCTTCTTGTAACCCTAACCTAATTCTAAATATTACTAACCGTAATAATCTAGCACAAACCTAATAACAATAGGAATTAAATGACAAAAAAAATATTTATCTTTTTCTTCTTTTCTTCTCCTTTTTCTTCTTTTCTTCTCCTTTTTCTTCCTTTCTTCTCCTTTTTCTTCTTCTCTTCTCCTTTTTCTTCTTTTCTTCTATACTGGCCGGAGTGTTGGGGAGGAGGGGGCAGGGGGCTTACCGGCCGAAGGTGTCGACGGCGCGCGGCGAGGAGGACGGCGCGGCGGCGAGGAGGACGGCCGACGGCGAGGAGGACGGCAGGCGGCGGCGAGCTGGACGGCGGGCAGCCTGACGGCGTCGGTTAGTTCGTCGCTGTGCCGCGTCGGGCAGGAGAACGAGAGGAAGAAGAAGAGAAATGGACGAATTGGGTTGGAAATTTTCGAAGTCCCACTTAAATAGGTGGAACTATAGTCCCGGTGCATGGCTCGAGCCGGGACTAAAGACCCCCTTTAGTCCCGGGTGGAGCCACGCCCCGGGACTAAAGGCCTCTTTTCGGGCAGACCAAGAGGTGGGAAGCAGGGGGTCTTTAGTCCCGGGGCGTGGCTCTACCCGGGACTAAAGCGGGTCTTTAGTCCCGGGGCGTGGCTCCACCCGGGACTAAAGCCCCTCCTCGGATGCACGATAAGTTTAGTCCCACCTCGCCTAGCGAGGGGGACTAACACTTGTTTATAAGCCCCGTCGCAGCTTCTCCATCGAGCTCCTCTCTAAAGCAGGCTTACGGACCTAAACTTACTGAAAATTGAAACTATATTCGAAATTGTGGATAAAATTCGACCTGAATTCACTAATTCAAAGTGAATTCAGGTCAAATTTTGTCTATGATTTCTCATATAGTTTCAATTTTTTTCTATTTTCAAAATTAATTATTTTGACTATCCAAACTATTAACTTATTTTGTTATTTTCAATTAAAAACTATGTTTATTAAAAATTCTTTTTGCATATTTGAGAATTTGACAAAACTATGATAATGAAAAGTGTTTCAAATTGAAAAAATAATGCAAAACTATTTTTTATTTTCATAATTAATAATTTTGACTATATAAACTATTAACTTATTTTGTTATTTTCAATTAAAAACTATGTTTATTAAAAATTCTTTTTGCATATTTGAGAATTTGACAAAACTATGATAATGAAAAGTGTCTCAAATTGAATAAATAATGCAAAACTATTTTTTATTTTCATAATTAATAATTTTGACTATCCGAACTATTATCTATTTTGTTATTTTCAATTAAAAACAATGTTTATTAAAAATTCTTTTTGCATATTTGAGAATTTGACAAAACTATGATAATGAAAAGTGTTTCAAATTGAATAAATAATGCAAAACTATTTTTTATTTTCATAATTAATAATTTTGACTATCCAAACTATTACCTATTTTGTTATTTTCAATTAAAAACTATGTTTATTAAAAATTATTTATGCATATTTGAGAATTTGACAAAACTATGATAATGAAAAGTGTTTCAAATTGAATAAATAATGCAAAACTATTTTTTATTTTCATAATTAATAATTTTGACTATACAAACTATTAATTTATTTTGTTATTTTCAATTAAAAACTATGTTTATTAAAAATTCTTTTTGCATATTTGAGAATTTGACAAAACTATGATAATGAAAAGTGTTTCAAATTGAATAAATAATGCAAAACTATTTTTTATTTTCATAATAAATAATTTTGACTATCCAAACTATTATCTATTTTGTTATTTTCAATTAAAAACAATGTTTATTAAAAATTCTTTTTGCATATTTGAGAATTTGACAAAACTATGATAATGAAAAGTGTTTCAAATTGAATAAATAATGCAAAACTACTTTTTATTTTCATAATTAATAATTTTGACTATCCAAACTATTATCTATTTTGTTATTTTCAATTAATAACTATGTTTATTAAAAATTCTTTTTGCATATTTGAGAATTTGACAAAACTATGATAATGAAAAGTGTTTCAAATTGAATAAATAATGAAAAACTATTTTTTATTTTCATAATTAATAATTTTGACTATCCAAACTATTATCTCTCGAAGTAGCAGCGTTTCGAACGAGAACTCATCTCTTACAAAGGATTTCATTTTTTGGAACTTATTTGAACTCCATACTTTTTGTGTGTTCAAAATGCACCATTCAAAGGCACATCACAAAATGTCAACAATTTCTGACTTCATTTAGTATATTTCGTGCAGTTACTTATTTGTTTTGAGCTAGTTGACCCTGAAATTGAAAAGAACTACAAATGAACTCTGAAAATGTTGAAAGTTGGCATGCTATCATCATTTCACCCACATATCATGTGTTAAAAAGTTGAGAGGGCTACGACAAAAACTCGATGCATTTCGTGTACAAAACGGACAATCTCTCTCGAAGTAGCAGCGTTTCGAACGAGAACTCCTCTCTTACAAAGGGATTTCATTTTTTTTGAACTTATTTGAACTCCATACTTTTTGTGTGTTCAAAATGCACCATTCTAAGGCACATCACAAAATTTCAACATTTTCTGACTTCAATTGGTATATTTCGTGCATTTACTTTTTTTTTTTGAGCTAGTTGACCCTAAAATTGAAAAGCACTACAAATGAACTCTGAAAATGTTGAAAGTTGGCATGCTATCATCATTTCACCCTAATAGAATGTGTTAAAAAGTTGAGAGGGCTACGACAAAAACTGGATGCAGTTCGTGTACAAAACGGACAATCTCTCTCGAAGTAGATCCGTTTCGAACGAGAACTCATCTCTTACAAAGGGATTTCATTTTTTGAACTTATTTGAACTCCATACTTTTTGAGTGTTCAAAATGCACCAATCAAAGGCACATCACAAAATTTCAACAATTTCTGACTTCAATTGGTATATTTCGTGCATTTACTTATTTTTTTGAGCTAGTTGACCCTGAAATTGAAAAGCACTACAAATGAACTCTGAAAATGTTGAAAGTTGGCTTGCTATCATCATTTCACCCAGATAGCATGTGTTAAAAATTTGAGAGGGCTACGACAAAAACTGGATGCAGTTCGTGTACAAAATGGACAATCTCTCTCGAAGTAGCAGGGTTTCGAACGAGAACTCATCTCTTACAAAGGGATTTCATTTTTTTGAACTTATTTGAACTCCATACTTTTTATGTGTTCAAAATGCACCATTCAAAGGCGCGTCACAAAATTTCAACAATTTCGTCACAAAATTTCAACAATTTCTGACTTCATTTGGTATTCTTCGTGCATTTACTTTTTTTTTTGAGCTAGTTGACCCTGAAATTGAAAAGCACTACAAACGAACTCTGAAAATGTTGAAAGTTGGCATGCTATCATCATTTCACCCACATAGCATGTGTTAAAAAGTTGAGAGGGCTACGACAAAAACTGGATGCAGTTCGTGTACAAAACTGACAATCTATCTCGAAGTAGGAGGGTTTCGAACGAGAACTCATCTCTTACAAAGGGATTTCATTTTTTTGAACTTATCTGAACTCCATACTTTTCGTGTGTTCAAAATGCACCATTCAAAGGCACATCACAAAATTTCAACAATTTCTGACTTCATTTGGTTTCTTAGTGCATTTACTTATTGTTTTGAGCTAGTTGACCCTGAAATTGAAAAGCACTACAAATGAACTCTGAAAATGTTGAAAGTTGGCATGCTATCATCATTTCACCCACATAGCATGTGTTAAAAAGTTGAGAGGGCTACGACAAAAACTGGATGCAGTTCGTGTACAAAACTGACAATCTCTCTCGAAGTAGCAGGGTTTCGAACGAGAACTCATCTCTTACAAAGGGATTTCATTTTTTTGAACTTATTTGAACTCCATACTTTTTGTGTGTTCAAAATGCACCATTCAAAGGCACATCACAAAATGGGCAATCTCTCTCGAAGTAGAAGCGACCCCCACAATAAGAGACGACATTCTTCTTCTCTCATATATGGTGGACACTAGCTCACCTGATTTTTCAACCGTCGATGATGGTCGCTACTCCTACTTCCCCTAGTGCATAACCAATATCTAGCACAAGGAGAAGAAGGAGAAGCGACCCCCACAACAAAAGTGGTTCCGCGGCACGCCACGTGGTTCCGCTGCACGCCACGTGGGACTAATGGTGTTTCATTTTTAAATGATTGTTTTAATCAAAAACAGATCTGTTACAAAAGGGATTTCATTTTTTGAACTTATTTGAACTTAAGACTTTTTCTATATATATGTGGTCGAAATGCATGATACCATGAAGTTAGAAAGGACTAAACCATTCAAAAGTAGCAAATGAAGTTAGAAAGGGCTAAACCATTCAAATTTGGAAACTATAATGGCACAAACAGAAACTAGACATATATAAATTGGTCCAAGAAGTACATGATACTAGTCCAAACAGTACATAATAATAGCTACCATAGATATATATATATATATACAAGTGTTCGACGTTAAGAACACTACTCGTCTGAATCATCTAAATCAGAATGTCCACGTTCGTCGAGGTGACGCTGGCCATAGTTGACGACTCGAATCTTGCGGTACAACTCGTATGAAACGTATGCATATTTTGCTGCATACTCAATGTTGATATCATCAAGTGGGGCCTTCTCCCAAAGTCTGTGCTGAGACTTTGGGAAACTGGTCTTCATATCACCATATGACTCGTCGATCAAGGCAACTGCCATATGAGCCATCGAAGTCCTGTCGTGTTGAAGCCTGAATATCGTTTGGAGATCAACGAGGCAACCAACTGGTATCTCAATACCGAAGCTGTGCCTCATCTTCAGCTTGTCGTTCCTTATGTCAACGGAAGCAAAAGTGATGCCGCTGCGAAGGAACTCCATGAGTTCTGGACAATGCTTGTCACTCCTGCAAGAGAAACAAATTAAAATGGAACAAATGTTACATACTGCTACAATACGGAAACATGTTTCACTACAACTAAAGAGAAACTTATCTTTAGGATTCAAATAGAACATATGCAATGGAACCTAGAGAGATCACTATAGCTATCCAATGGAACCTAGAGAGATCACTAGCTATATGCAATTTTCATGACTATGACATATCATATTGCTATCCAATGGAACCTAGAGAGTTCACTAGCTATATTCATTTTTCATAACCTTGGACCAAAGAACACCGCATAAAATTGTATCACTACAACTATGATTTCAATGGAACATATTGAACCAATCAGATTTTTCATATTATGGAACACTATTCCAATCAGATTGTGTTTCATTCAACTAATCAAAATTGTTTCACTACAACTATTTCAAGCGAACCAACTATGATTCCAATGGAACATATTAAACACTAGTTGATTCTAATACGATTTTTCAGATTATGGAACACTATTCCAATGAGATTGTGTTTCCTTCAACTAATCAAAATTGTTTCACTACAACTATTTGAAGGGAACCAACTATGATTCCAATGGAACATATTAAACACTAGTTGATTCTAATACGATTTTTCAGATTATGCAACACTATGCCAATGAGATTGTGCTCCCCTTCAACTAATCAAAATTGTTTCACTACAACTATTTGAAGGGAACCAACTATGATTCCAATGGAACATATTAAACACTAGTTGATTCTAATATGATTTTTCAGATTATGGAACACTATTCCAATTAGATTGTGCTCTCCTTCAACTAATCAAAATTGTTTCACTACAACTATTTGAAGGGAACCAACTATGATTGAAACAAATAAACTTACAATGTCATTATCTTGGATCAAAGAAAGCCTCAAAACTTACCTCTGCCCATTGGAAGATCAAGACATGGCGTTGGAAGCATAGCTGGATGACGGCAACACCGCGTTGATCGGTCGGGTACTCCAGATCAAGACCCAAGAACTTCTTATGATCCGCTGCGTGGTCAAACCATTTTTCCTTCAACTGTTGAAGAAAAAACGGCACCTCGTTGCTCAGGTTCGTGTACACGACATCGAGCATCGTCGTGCCATGTGCGAGCACCTTATGAAAGCTAGTTGGCATGGTGGAAGAAGAGAAGGGAAGAAGAGAGGAGAAGAACAGAGGAGAAGAACAGAGAGGGCGACGCGAGAGAGAAGAAGAACAGAGAAATGGCGACTGTACGCTTCGGTTCGTGCTTTTTATCGCCCGAAACGACGCGGGATGCAAACCGTTTGGGCCTTTAGTCCCGGGTTGAGCCACCAACCGGGACTAAACAGGTATACCAAACGGTTGCCACCACTACGGCAGGCCACGTGTTAGGCCTTTAGTCCCGGGTTGAGCCACCAACCGGTCCTGGGTTGAGCCACCAACCGGGACTAAAGTTGTATACCAACAGCCGCCACCACTACGGCAGGCCACGTGTTAGTCCTTTAGTCCCGGGTTGACCCACCAACCGGGAATAAAGGGGGATACGAACGATTGCCACCACCACTGCCCGCCGCGTAGCCCTTTAGTCCCGGTTTGGGACACGAACCAGGACTAAAGGCTCCTTATGGGCCGGGACTAAAGCCTCGAGGGAGGCATTGAGAATTGGGGCGACGTGGCCGGGCCTTTAGTCCCGGCCCAGAGGCAGGCCGGGACTAAATGGTCCAGGCCAAAGGCCCGTTTTCCACTAGTGTTAGTTACAAAAACCATCCTTTTACATTAATTTTTGCTCTTGTTTATGATATATATATATATATATATATATATATATATATATATATATATATATATATGATGCATTAATGTGAACCTTTGTTATTAAATTAAGATACCAAATTGGTGCTCGGATTTTGATGTGTGAACATGTGTATATATGTCAAGTTTATGCAATATATCATATATTATATCTAATTGTATACTTTTTTCCAATTTTTCATGATTTGAGGAAAACACTGAATGGGGCTTAGCTTCACTATAGCTCCGCTATAGTTTTCAATTTCTTTTAGCCGAGGAGCCGCTAAATGACATAGCCCGCTATTTAAAACATTGATTATAAGAGAGCCATATGATTAGTTTATGATAGTTTACTTACATTGCTTTTATGAAGCAAGGTACATAGGCAGAGATGCATCATATACACACCTTCCATCAGTATCGTCTAAGAAACTCTTCATGGTGGGTGTGTCTGGTGGACTGCACACTTTTAGCATTGATCATAACGCAGGCTTGCTTAACTTCCCGCACACAAGAAAACCGAATTAGGCAATAAAGGTGGATGTAAGTGCATCTAGTGCCAAACCTTGTTGCTTTTGGGGTACTAAAGATAAACATGGTTGAGGGACTAATGTGTTTGTGAGAGTTCTGTCGGGGGGATAACCCCGGGGTAGGCTCGTCAAGCATGTTCCTTCATTTCCGGCCCAATGGACATGAAGGTATGGAGATTCCCAAGGCCCAAGTCTTCTGCCCGGCTAGGCATCGCCTGCCGGCTGGAAGACGAGGCGGCCACCTTTCTGGCCAGCCACGCAGCCCCTGCCGGCTAGAATGCAGGCGGCCTCCCCTTCAGAGCCGGCCTGGTCCCGCCAGCCGGACTGGGAAGGAGGCGGCCACCCTCAAGCCGGCTGACTAAGCAGGCTAGCCGGCTGGGTATCACAAGTCACATCAGATCATAGGTCAGGAAGAGACCTCACGATTAAAGGTACCTACGCGTCAGAAAAGGTACAAGATCAGGGCGCCCGGCAGGTACGAGCGTCGGCGGCCACGCCGCTGACCTACCCCGGCTCTGATCCATCACCTAGCATAGTGTCGGACCGTCACACTTCCACTCCATTACTGCACTCGGCGTGGGGAACAGTGGAGGCGGTCGTACTACCTGCCCACGAAGAATCTCGCGGGGCGATGCTCGACGTGCAATGCGTGCTCAGCGTCAGCCTTACGCGAGAGCCCCATTGGCCAGCCGGCGGGTCCCACAGGCAATCGAGACCATGCAGCCGGTGGGCCCCTCATCGACAAGACAAGACCCTTGTGGGCCCCTGGCCAGCGGGCGAAGCAACCAGTTGGGTCCCACGCGTGTACCCTTTATCCATATTGTAGGCCGGCGGGTTCGTCTATAAAACCCCCTGGCCGCCCCCCATGCAAAGGGGCCGATCACTTACCAGTCATTCAACACCACACACTCACCAACCCACACAGAGAGAGAGAGGTAGAGACGAGCCGGCTACTCCCCTCTTCCTCCTCCCAACACAGCTCCAGGAGCGACATTGTACTCTGTTCCCATACATCAAACACACCAGCAGGATTAGGGGTATTATCTCTATGGAGAGCCCTGAACCTGGGTACATCGTGCGTCCCATGCGTGTACCAACCTCGTTCCGAGCGCCCACCTTTGTCCCTTCGGTTCTCACCGACTTTAGCCTACCCATGGCATATGTTGTGAGTATTCACCGACATTTGGCGCCCACCGTGGGGCCGATCGCGGCATCAGCTGGCTTCACGCGCTGGGCGGGGCCCCGCACCTACACCACCGGATGCATCGCGCCCGGATCAGTCTGCATGCCCGTGGAGCTCGCTTTTGACGAGGCGACGCCCATGATGATCGATGTCCCCGTCCGCCATGCAGATTCGGACAAAGATTCTGATGACGAGCCGCTCCCTAGCATCGTCGTCGCTGCCATGGAGAACCTCAGCGTTCTCTTCAGCGACCTTCGCCTCAACGACGGCCCGCGCTACTTCGGCGAGGACTACGACGTTGAGGCGCTCTGCGCCACCTTCAGCAGGCTCTCTATCGCGGAGATGACCACCCACGACGTTTAACCCAGTAACGTCCTCATCTTCGACGGCCCTCCGCCCTCGGTAGGGTTCTTCACCCCCTACCACGTTGCTGTTGTCTCCAACACCGTGGAGGTGATGGTTATCGGCGCCGGCACCAGCATGGCTCCTGGCAAGGCCTCCGCAGGCGCCAGCGAGCCCGCTGTGGCCACCGCCGATACTCTTCGGGGCGCCATCGCCGGCCTGAAGACATCGGTCACCGCTTCCGCCGACCCTGCGGATGCTCGGGCCTCGCTGGAGGAGGCTCGCAAGCGTATCTTGGAGGAGGGCATCGCCGTCGCCTCGGTGAAGCGTCGGTTGGAGGCTACACATCGCGAGTATAACTCCGCATACGGCCTCACTCCGATTTCCGAGGCCCCTAGTCGGCTCGGATCGGTCCGCTGCCGCGGTCGGTTCGTCGCCGAAGTTCTAGGCGGCGATCTGCCCACCTACGAGACTCCTGCGGCCAACATGCGAGCGGCACAGGCAGCCATGGAGGAGATGGCAAACCTGGAAGGCGAGGAGCGCGCCTTCCAGGAGAAGCGTGTCAAGGATCTCCTTGACGCTGCTAACCAGCAGCACGCCCGGTTCGACCCCGGTCAGGCTCAATCAGAGTCCCCGGGCCGAACTCGGGGGCTCGTCGCAACCCTAGCGGCCAGCACCACGCCGAAGGATCTTCCTGGCATCGCCCTTCCGGCTGGAGGGGCGAGGGAAGCCAAGACCGGCGCTCGCAACGCGAGAGCGAGCACACTTCGGGCTTACGTCGAGGAGGCGACGAGGGCGATTCGGAGTACAGGGATCTTCCCCCGCGAAGGACCCATGCCTCTGGCTCCCGAGGCGCCTCCCCTCTCGCCACCGGGGCTGGCGCCCCCGCCACCCAGGATGAGCGGGACGCTCGCCGGCGTATCATCGCCCTGGCCCATTCGGCCCTCCTAGAGGAAAACGGACCCGTTGGTCCGGCATGCTTCGGCCCCCGGATCCGAGGGAAGCCGTTCCCCCGAGGCTTCACCTTGCCTCGGGATACACCAAAATACGACGGCACGGCCAAGCCAGAAGACTGGCTGATCGACTACACCACGGCCATGGGCATTGCCAGGGGAAACAAGCGCGTAGCGGTTCGCTACGTGCCACTCATGCTGGCCGGCTCGGCCCGGACTTGGCTTAACAGCCTCCCGGCCGGCAGCGTCAACTCCTGGGTGGACTTCGAGGAGGCGTTCGTCCACAACTTCACCGGCACCTACAAGCGCCCTGGTCGGCCCCGCGAGCTGGCCATGTGCGTTCAGAAGGCCGACGAACCCCTCCGCGATTACGTCACCCGGTGGACTGAGCTCTGCAACTCCTGTGAGGGGGTGCATGTGTTGGAATTATGCCCTAGAGGCAATAATAAATGTATAGTTATTATTATAATTCCTGTATCAAGATAATAGTTTATTATCCATGCTATAATTGTATTGAATGAAGACTCATTTACATGTGTGGATACATAGACAAAACACCGTCCCTAGCATGCCTCTAGTTGGCTAGCCAGTTGATCGATGATAGTCAGTGTCTTCTGATTATGAACAAGGTGTTGTTGCTTGATAACTGGGTCACGTCATTGGGAGAATCACGTGATGGACTAGACCCAAACCAATAGACATAGCATGTTGATCGTGTCATTTTGTTGCTACTGTTTTTCTGCGTGTCAAGTATTTATTCCTATGACCATGAGATCATATAACTCACTGACACCGGAGGAATGCTTTGTGTGTATCAAACGTCGCAACGTAACTGGGTGACCATAAAGATGCTCTACAGGTATCTCCAAAGGTGTTAGTTGAGTTAGTATGGATCAAGACTGGGATTTGTCACTCCGTGTGACGGAGAGGTATCTCGGGGCCCAGTCGGTAATACAACATCACACACAAGCCTTGCAAGCAATGTAACTTAGTGTAAGTTGCGGGATCTTGTATTACGGAACGAGTAAAGAGACTTGCCGGTAAACGAGATTGAAATAGGTATGCGGATACTAACAATCGAATCTCGGGCAAGTAACATACCGAAGGACAAAGGGAATGACATACGGGATTATACGAATCCTTGGCACTGAGGTTCAAACGATAAGATCTTCGTAGAATATGTAGGATCCAATATGGGCATCCAGGTCCCGCTATTGGATATTGACCGAGGAGTCTCTCGGGTCATGTCTACATTGTTCTCGAACCCGCAGGGTCTGCACACTTAAGGTTCGACGTTGTTTTATGCGTATTTGAGTTATATGGTTGGTTACTGTATGTTGTTCGGAGTCCCGGATGAGATCACGGACGTCACGAGGGTTTCCGGAATAGTCCGGAAACGAAGATTGATATATAGGATGACCTCATTTGATTACCGGAAGGTTTTCGGAGTTACCGGGAATGTACCGGGAATGACGAATGGGTTCCGGGAGTTCACCGGAGGGGGGCAACCCACTCCGGGGAAGCCCATAGGCATTTGGGGGGGGGGGTCACACTAGCCCTTAGTGGGCTGGTGGGACAGCCCACCAATCCCCTATGCGCCAAGAGAGAAAAATCAAAGGAAAGAAAAAAAAAGAGGAAGAAGTGGGAAGGGGGAAGGACTCCCTCCCACCAAACCAAGTAGGACTCGGTTTGGGGGGGGGGAGAGTCCTCCCCCCTGGCTCGGCCGACCCCTTGGGGATCCCTTGGACCCCAAGGCAAGGTCCCCCTCCCTCCTCCTATATATATGGGGCTTTTAGGGCAGATTTGAGACGACTTTCTCATGGCTGCCCGACCACATACCTCCATAGTTTTTCCTCTAGATCGCGTTTCTGCGGAGCTCGGGCGGAGCCCTGCTGAGACGAGATCATCACCAACCTCCGGAGCGCCGTCACGCTGCCGGAGAACTCTTCTACATCTCCGTCTCTCTTGCTGGATCAAGAAGGCCGAGATCATCGTCGAGCTGTACGTGTGCTGAACGCGGAGGTGCCGTCCGTTCGGTACTAGATCGTGGGACTGATCGCGGGATTGTTCACGGGGCGGATCGAGGGACGTGAGGACGTTCCACTACATCAACCGCGTTCTCTAACGCTTCTGCTGTACGATCTACAAGGGTACGTGGATCACTCATCCCCTCTCGTAGATGGACATCACCATGATAGGTCTTCGTGCGCGTAGGAAATTTTTGTTTCCCATGCGACGTTCCCCTACAGTGGCATCATGAGCTAGGTTCATGCGTAGATGTCTTCTCGAGTAGAACACAAAAGGTTTTGTGGGCGGTGATGTGCGTTTTGCTGCCCTCCTTAGTCTTTTCTTGATTCCGCGGTATTGTTGGATTGAAGCGGCTTGGACCGACATTACTCGTACGCTTACGAGAGACTGGTTTCATCGTTACGAGTAACCCCCTTTTGCTCAATGATGACAGGCAAGTGACGGTTTCTCCAACTTTAGTTGAATCGGATTTGACCGAGGAGGTCCTTGGATGAGGTTAAATAGCAACTCATATATCTCCGTTGTGGTGTTTGCGTAAGTAAGATGCGATCCTACTAGATACCCTTGGTCACCACGTAAAACATGCAACAACAAAATTAGAGGACGTCTAACTTGTTTTTGCAGGGTATGATTGTGATGTGATATGGCCAACGATGTGATGTGATATATTGGATGTATGAGATGATCATGTTGTAATAGAAATATCGACTTGCATGTCGATGGTACGGCAACCGGCAGGAGCCATAGGGTTGTCTTTATACTAACATATGTGCTTGCAGATGCGTTTACTATTCTGCTAGGATGTAGCTTTAGTAGTAATAGCATAAGTAGCACGACAACCACGATGGAAACACGTTGATAGATGATCATGGTGTGGCGCCGGTGACAAGAAGATCGTGCCGGTGCTTTGGTGATGGAGATCAAGAAGCACGTGATGATGGCCATATCATGTCACTTATGAATTGCATGTGATGTTAATCCTTTTTGCACCTTATTTTGCTTAGAACGACGGTAGCATTATGAGGTGATCTCTCACTAAAATTTCAAGACGAAATTGTGTTCTCCCCGACTGTGCACCGTTGCTACAGTTCGTCGTTTCGAGACACCACGTGATGATCGGGTGTGATAGACTCAACGTTCACATACAACGGGTGCAAAACAGTTGCGCACGCGGAACACTCGGGTTAAGCTTGACGAGCCTAGCATGTGCAGACATGGCCTCGGAACACATGAGACCGAAAGGTCGATCATGAATCATATAGTTGATATGATTAGCATAGGGATGCTTACCACTGAAACTACTCTCGACTCACGTGATGATCGGACTTGGGATAGTGTAAGTGGATCATGAACCACTCAAATGACTAGAGAGATGTACTTTTTGAGTGGGAGTTTAGCATATAATTTGATTAAGTTGAACTCTAATTATCTTGAACATAGTCTAAGTCCACTTTGAATATATTTGTGTTGTAGATCATGGCTCACGCAAGTGTCATCCTGAATTTTAATACGTTCCTAGAGAAAGCTAAGTTGAAAGATGATGGAAGCAACTTTGTAGACTGGGCTCGTAATCTTAAGCTAATCTTACAAGCTGGAAAGAAGGATTATGTCCTTAATGCTGCGCTAGGAGATGAACCACCCGCTACGGCTGATCAGGATGTTAAGAACGCTTGGTTAGCGCGTAAGGAGGACTACTCAATAGTTCAATGTGCAGTCTTGTATGGCTTAGAACCGGGACTTCAACGTCGCTTTGAGCGTCATGGAGCATTTGAGATGTTCCAGGAGTTGAAGTTTATCTTTCAGAAGAACGCCCGGATCGAGAGGTATGAGACCTCCGATAAATTCTATGCTTGCAAGATGGAGGAAAACTCGTCTGTCAGTGAACATGTGCTCAAAATGTCTGGGTACTCAAACCGTCTAGCTGAACTGGGGATTGAACTCCCGCAAGAAGCTATCACTGACAGAATCCTTCAATCACTGCCGCCAAGCTACAAAGGCTTTGTGTTGAACTACAACATGCAAGGGATGAACAAGTCTCCCGGCGAGTTGTTTGCGATGCTGAAAGTGGCAGAGTCTGAACTCCGTAAAGAGCATCAAGTGTTGATGGTGAGCAAGACCACTAGTTTCAAGAGAAACGGCAAAGGCAAGAAGGGCAATTCGAAGAAGAGCGGCAAGCCTGTTGCCAATCCGCCGAAGAAACCCAAGGCTGGACCTAAGCCTGAAACAGAGTGCTTCTATTGCAAGGGTATGGGTCACTGGAAGCGCAATTGCCCCAAGTATCTGGCAGATAAGAAGGCGGGCAAAGAAAAATCAGGTATATTTGATATACATGTTATTGATGTGTACTTAACCAGCTCTCGTAGTAGTGCCTGGGTATTCGATACCGGTTCTGTTGCTCACATTTGCAACTCGAAGCAGGAACTGCGGAATAGACGAAGGCTGGCGAAAGACGAAGTGACGATGCGCGTAGGAAACGGTTCCAAGGTTGATGCAATCGCCGTCGGCACAGTGTCACTTCAACTACCATCGGGATTAGTGATGAACTTAAATCATTGTTATTTAGTGCCTGCGTTGAGCATGAACATTATATCTGGATCTTGTTTATTGCGAGACGGTTACTCTTTTAAGTCTGAGAATAATGGTTGTTCTATTTCTATGAGTAACATCTTTTATGGTCATGCACCGAATGTGAGAGGATTGTTCATATTGAATCTTGATAGAGATACGCATATACATAACATTGAGACCAAAAGAGTGAGAGTAAACAATGATAGCGCCATATTTTTGTGGCACTGCCGCTTGGGTCATATTGGTGTAAAGCGCATGAAGAAACTCCATGCTGATGGACTTTTGGAGTCACTTGACTTTGATTCACTTGACACGTGCGAACCATGCCTCATGGGCAAAATGACTAAGACTCCGTTCTCCGGAACAATGGAGCGTGCAAGTGACTTGTTGGAAATCATACAT
The DNA here is from genome assembly GCF_904849725.1 of Hordeum vulgare subsp. vulgare. Classification (NCBI taxonomy): domain Eukaryota; kingdom Viridiplantae; phylum Streptophyta; class Magnoliopsida; order Poales; family Poaceae; genus Hordeum; species Hordeum vulgare. Next base: position 582,387,499 of record NC_058520.1, on the reverse strand, counting down.
ACCGATGTGTGTGGTCCAATGAGCGTAGAGGCACGCGGCGGATATCGTTATTTTCTCACCTTCACTGACGATTTAAGTAGATATGATTATGTCTACTTGATGAAGCACAAGTCTGAAACATTTGAAAAGTTCAAGCAATTTCAGAGTGAAGTGGAAAATCATCGTAACAAGAAGATCAAGATCCTACGGTCTGATCATGGGGGTGAATATCTGAGTTTCGAGTTTGGTACTCACTTAAGACAATGTGGAATTGTTTCGCAGTTAACACCGCCTGGAACACCACAGCGTAATGGTGTGTCCGAACGTCGTAATCGTACTTTGTTAGAAATGGTGCGATCTATGATGTCTCTTACTGATTTGTCATTATCGTTTTGGGGTTATGCATTAGAAACAGCTGCATTCACTTTAAATAGGGCACCATCGAAATCCGTTGAGACGACACCATACGAACTGTGGTATGGCAAAAGGACAAAGTTGTCGTTTCTTAAAGTTTGGGGATGTGATGCTTATGTCAAAAAGCTTCAGACTGAAAAGCTGGAACCCAAAGCGGAAAAGTGCGTCTTCATAGGTTACCCAAAAGAGACAGTTGGGTACACCTTCTATCTCAAATCCGAGGGCAAAGTGTTTGTTGCTAAGAACGGAACTTTTCTCGAGAAGGAGTTTCTCTCGAGAGAATTGAGTGGGAGGAAGATAGAACTTGACGAGGTTGTCGAACCTCTCATCCCTCTGGATGGTGGCGCAGGGCAGGGGGAAACCTCTGTCATTGCGACGCCGGTTGAGGAGGAAGTTAATGATGATGATCATGAAACTCCAGTTCAAGTTTCTGTTGAACCACGCAGGTCGACGAGATCACGCGCTGCTCCAGAGTGGTACGGTAATCCCGTCTTATCAATCATGTTGTTAGACAACAATGAACCTGCAAATTATGAAGAAGCAATGGTGGGCCCAGATTCCAACAAATGGCTAGAAGCCATGAAATCCGAGATAGGATCCATGTATGAGAACAAAGTGTGGACTTTGGAGATACTGCCTGAGGGCCGCAAGGCTATTCAGAACAAATGGATCTTTAAGAAGAAGACGGACGCTGACGGTAATGTGACCGTTTATAAAGCTCGACTTGTGGCAAAGGGTTTTTCACAAGTTCCAGGAATTGACTACGATGAGACTTTCTCTCCCGTAGCGATGCTTAAGTCCGTCAGAATCATGTTAGCAATAGCTGCATTTTTCGATTATGAAATCTGGCAGATGGATGTCAAAACGGCGTTCCTTAACGGTTTCCTTAAGGAAGAGTTGTATATGATGCAACCCGAAGGTTTTGTCGATCCTAAAAATGCTGACAAGGTGTGCAAGCTCCAGCGATCCATTTATGGACTGGTGCAAGCATCTCGGAGTTGGAACAAACGCTTTGATGAGGTGATCAAAGCATTTGGGTTTATACAAGTGGTTGGAGAATCTTGTATTTACAAGAAAGTGAGTGGGAGCTCTGTGGCGTTTCTAATATTATATGTGGATGACATATTACTAATTGGAAACAACGTAGAGCTTTTGGAGAGCATAAAAGGTTACTTGAATAAAAGTTTCTCTATGAAGGACCTAGGAGAAGCTGCTTACATACTAGGCATTAAGATCTATAGGGATAGATCAAAACGCCTGATAGGGCTTTCACAAAGCACGTACCTTGATAAAGTTTTGAAGAGGTTCAAAATGGAACAGTCCAAGAAAGGGTTCTTGCCGGTGTTACAAGGTACGAGATTGAGTAAGACTCAGTGCCCAGCAACTGATGAAGATAGAGAGCATATGCGCTCCGTCCCCTATGCTTCAGCCATAGGCTCTATCATGTATGCAATGCTGTGCACTAGACCGGATGTCAGCCTGGCCATAAGTATGGCAGGTAGGTTCCAAAGTAATCCAGGAGTGGATCACTGGACGGCGGTCAAGAATATCCTGAAGTACCTGAAAAGGACTAAGGAGATGTTTCTCGTGTATGGAGGTGACGAAGAGCTCGCCGTAAAAGGTTACGTCGATGCAAGCTTTGACACAGATCCGGACGACTCTAAGTCGCAAACCGGATACGTATTTATTCTTAATGGGTGTGCAGTAAGCTGGTGCAGTTCCAAGCAAAGCGTCATAGCAGATTCTACATGTGAAGCAGAGTACATGGCTGCCTCGGAGGCGGCTAAGGAGGGTGTCTGGATGAAGCAGTTCATGACGGATCTTGGAGTGGTGCCAAGTGTACTGGATCCAATAACCTTGTTCTGTGACAACACTGGTGCCATTGCCTTAGCAAAGGAACCAAGGTTTCACAAGAAGACCAGACACATCAAACGACGCTTCAACCTCATCCGCGACTACGTCGAGGAGGAGGACGTAACTATATGCAAAGTGCACACGGATCTGAATGTAGCAGACCCGCTGACTAAACCTCTTCCACGGCCAAAACATGATCGACACCAGAACTGTATGGGTGTTAGATTTATTACAATGTAATTCACATGGTGATGTGAGGGCTGGATTATTGACTCTAGTGCAAGTGGGAGACTGTTGGAATTATGCCCTAGAGGCAATAATAAATGTATAGTTATTATTATAATTCCTGTATCAAGATAATAGTTTATTATCCATGCTATAATTGTATTGAATGAAGACTCATTTACATGTGTGGATACATAGACAAAACACCGTCCCTAGCATGCCTCTAGTTGGCTAGCCAGTTGATCGATGATAGTCAGTGTCTTCTGATTATGAACAAGGTGTTGTTGCTTGATAACTGGGTCACGTCATTGGGAGAATCACGTGATGGACTAGACCCAAACCAATAGACGTAGCATGTTGATCGTGTCATTTTGTTGCTACTGTTTTTCTGCGTGTCAAGTATTTATTCCTATGACCATGAGATCATATAACTCACTGACACCGGAGGAATGCTTTGTGTGTATCAAACGTCGCAACGTAACTGGGTGACTATAAAGATGCTCTACAGGTATCTCCGAAGGTGTTAGTTGAGTTAGTATGGATCAAGACTGGGATTTGTCACTCCGTGTGACGGAGAGGTATCTCGGGGCCCACTCGGTAATACAACATCACACACAAGCCTTGCAAGCAATGTAACTTAGTGTAAGTTGCGGGATCTTGTATTACGGAACGAGTAAAGAGACTTGCCGGTAAACGAGATTGAAATAGGTATGCGGATACTAACGATCGAATCTCGGGCAAGTAACATACCGAAGGACAAAGGGAATGACATACGGGATTATACGAATCCTTGGCACTGAGGTTCAAACGATAAGATCTTCGTAGAATATGTAGGATCCAATATGGGCATCCAGGTCCCGCTATTGGATATTGACCGAGGAGTCTCTCGGGTCATGTCTACATTGTTCTCGAACCCGCAGGGTCTGCACACTTAAGGTTCGACGTTGTTTTATGCGTATTTGAGTTATATGGTTGGTTACCGAATGTTGTTCGGAGTCCCGGATGAGATCACGGACGTCACGAGGGTTTCCGGAATAGTCCGAAAATGAAGATTGATATATAGGATGACCTCATTTGATTACCGGAAGGTTTTCGGAGTTACCGGGAATGTACCGGGAATGACGAATGGGTTCCGGGAGTTCACCGGAGGGGGGCAACCCACTCCGGGGAAGCCCATAGGCATTTGGGGGGGGTCACACCAGCCCTTAGTGGGCTGGTGGGACAGCCCACCAATCCCCTATGCGCCAAGAGAGAAAAATCAAAGGAAAGAAAAAAAGAGAGGAAGAAGTGGGAAGGGGGAAGGACTCCCTCCCACCAAACCAAGTAGGACTCGGTTTGGGGGGGGGAGTCCTCCCCCCTGGCTCGGCCGACCCCTTGGGGATCCCTTGGACCCCAAGGCAAGGTCCCCCTCCCTCCTCCTATATATATGGGGCTTTTAGGGCAGATTTGAGACGACTTTCTCACGGCTGCCCGACCAGATACCTCCATAGTTTTTCCTCTAGATCGCGTTTCTGCGGAGCTCGGGCGGAGCCCTGCTGAGACGAGATCATCACCAACCTCCGGAGCGCCGTCACGCTGCCGGAGAACTCTTCTACCTCTCCGTCTCTCTTGCTGGATCAAGAAGGCCGAGATCATCGTCGAGCTGTACGTGTGCTGAACGCGGAGGTTCCGTCCGTTCGGTACTAGATCGTGGGACTGATCGCGGGATTGTTCGCGGGGCGGATCGAGGGACGTGAGGACGTTCCACTACATCAACCGTGTTCTCTAACGCTTCTGCTGTACGATCTACAAGGGTACGTGGATCACTCATCCCCTCTCGTAGATGGACATCACCATGATAGGTCTTCGTGCGCGTAGGAAATTTTTGTTTCCCATGCGACGTTCCCCTACAGCATGAGGTACTAGCCATCCAGTACTTCATCGACGAATGCCGAGATGGCACCCTCCTCAAGCACAAGCTCATGTGCGCCGAGCCCACCTCTTTGGCGGTGCTCTTGGCCAAGGCGGACAAGTATGCCACGGCCGACTCCGCAATGCGCATCAAGGTGACCGCCTTGGACAAGGTTGTGCCTGTGCCGGCTACTCCCAAGCCGGCTAGGGACAACCGAGGCGGCCAGAATAACTACAAGCGCAAGGCGGATCAGATGGATCCCCGCTCCAACAACAAGCTGGTGGCCAATGTGGAGGGCGAGGCTTCGGCTTCTCAAGCCGGCCCTCCACAAAAGCGTCGCAATCAGGGTAACCCCAACTGGCTGCCCAAGCAGTCTCTCGAGCAGCTGCTCGACGCCCCCTGCAAGATACATTCTGGGGCGACGCCGTCAACCCATACCCTTCGACAGTGCAGCGTCGCACGCTGGCTGTCGCAAGGGAAAGGCATGCCGGCTCCTCCGGGTGCGCAGGCGGCGCCCCGTGCACCGGCTCCCAATCGCGCCCCGCTTCCGCCACCATCCCCTCGCAACGACGGTCCACACCCTAACGGCTATCCACATCAAGACGGAGCGTTCGTCGTCTTCACCAGTGAAGGCGACGACAAGCACAGCCTGCGCCAAAGGCGGCGCGAGGTAAACGCCACTGTCCCCCCGGTTCCCCAGTACATGCATTGGTTTGACAAACCAATTACATGGAGCCGGGTGGACCACCCTGCGGTGATGCCCAATCCGGGGTCATACGCACTCGTCCTCGACCACACCTTCGCCTCCAAGAGGCTCACCTGCCGATTCTCCCGGGTGCTGGTCGATGGCGGCATCAGCATCAACATCCTCTACCTCGACACTCTCCGCAAGCTCGGGCTCAAGGAGACGGACGTCCTGCCAACCAGCACTGTCTTCCATGGCATCGTGCCTGGGTAGTCATGCTCGCCCATCGGCAAGATCCAACTGGACGTCCTCTTTGGCGATGAGGCCCACTTCCGCCGAGAGTCCATATGGTTCGAGGTGGTGGACCTCCGTAGCCCGTATCACGCACTGCTGGGGAGACCGACTCTGGCCAAATTCATGGCTATCTGCACTACACCTACCTGAAAATGAAGACGCCGGTCCCAAGGGCATCATTACTGTTGTTGGCGACTACAAGAAGTCGCTCAAGTGTGCCCAAGACAGCAGCCACCTCGCCGACGCCTTGGTGATTGCTATGGAGAAGCGGTAGATCGACCGGCTCATGGCCCAGGCTACCGAGCAGCCGGCGATTCCTTCTCCTCTGTCCCAATCGGCCGGTGAGGGCTCTTTCAAGCCGGCTAAAGAGACCAAGCAGGTCCCACTCGACCCTGCCAACCCAAAGCTGTGCATCACCATCGGGGCTGGCCTCAGCCCCAAATAGGAAGGCGAGCTCGTCGATTTCCTCCATGAGAATCGGGACATCTTTGCATGGTCCCCCAAAAACATTGCCGGGCGTCCCGAGGAAGTACGCCGAGCACAAACTTCACGTGCAACCGGATGCAAAGCCGGTGAAACAACCTTTGCACCGCTTCGCCGAGGGCAAGCGGCGCATGATCGGAGAAGAGATCACCCGGATCCTTGCAGCCCGCTTCATCATGGAGGTTTTCCACCCAGACTGGCTGGCGAACCCAGTCCTGGTGCTGAAGAAGAACAACACATGGCGAATGTGCATCGACTACACTAGCCTGAATAAGGCCTATCCGAAAGACCCTTTCGCGTTGCCTAGGATAGATCAAGTGATCGACTCCACTGCAGGCTGTGAGCTGCTGTCATTTCTGGATGCTTATTCGGGCTACCACCAAATCAAGCTGGATCCAGCTGATCGCCTGAAGACCTCCTTCATCACGCCCTTCGGGGCCTACTGCTACACCACCATGACGTTCGGTCTGAAGAACGCAGGTGCGACATTCCAACGCTGCATGCAGCAGTGCCTACTGCCACAGATTGACAGAAACATCCACGTCTATGTGGATGACATCGTCGTCAAGACGAAGCAGCACTTCAGCCTCCTCGACGACCTGCGAGAGACATTCGCCAATCTACGCGAATACAAGATCCGGCTCAACCCTGAGAAGTGCGTCTTTGGGATCCTAGGCGGGAAGCTCTTGGGGTTCTTCGTATCCGCCTGCGGCATCGAAGCGAACCCTGAGAAGATCAGCACCATCGAGCGGATGGTGTGGCCGGCTCGGATCCTCGACGTCTAGAAGTTCACCGGCTGCTTGGCATCCCTCAGCCGGTTTGTCAGCCGGCTTGGCGAGAAGGCCCTTCCAGTCTACCAGCTCATGAAGAAGACGACGAAGTTCGAGTGGAACGACCAGGCGGACGAAGCCTTCTGCGACCTCAAGCGGGTAATCTCGAGCCGGCCAATCTTGGCAGCCCCATCTGAAAGGGAACCCATACTCATATACATCGCGGCGACCACTCGCGTGGTCAGCGTAGTGTTGGTAGTTCAGCGCAAAGAGGAAGGCAAGGCCCTGCCGGTGCAGCGCCCTGTCTACTATCTTAGCGAGGTCTTGTCGCCTCTAAGCAGAACTACCCTCATTATCAAAAAATGTGTTATGGTGTTTACCTTGCTGCAAAGAAATTAAAACAATACTTCCAAGAGCATGCCATCACTTTGGTGAGCACTGCTCCGCTCTCAGAGATCATGGGCAACCGTGATGCCACGGGCAGAATCGCCAAATGGCCCATTGCCATGGCGGACCATGATATTCGGTACGAGCCCCGCACCGCCATCAAATCACAGGAAGTGGCCGACTTCCTAGTCGACTGGGGCGAGACCCAGTTTGAGCCACCGCCTCCAGACTCCACGCATTGGCGGATGCACTTGGACGGCTCGAAGATGCGAACAGGACTGGGAGCCGGCATCATCTTGACGTCTCCGAAAGGAGACCAACTCAAGTATGCTCTCCAGATCCATTTCGCCGCCTCCAACAACGTCGCCGAGTACGAAGCACTGGCTCATGGCCTCCGGCTTGCCAAGGAGATCGACATCCGGCGGCTCATATGTTTCGGCGATTCAGACTTGGTGGTGCAGCAAGTCTCTGGCGAATGGGACGCCAGGGACGCCAACATGGCGAGCTACCGCTTCCTCATCTAGCAGCTCAGCGGCCCCTTCGAGGGTTGTGAGTTCCACCATGTTCCGAGGGCGGAAAATGAGGCGGCTGATACGCTGGCAAAGATCGGCTTCACGAGGCAAGCCATCCCAGCCGGTGTCTCCCTCGAGCAACTCCACAAGCCGTCTATCAAGCCGTCTCCTGAGTCGGCATCAATCTTCGTACCGGCCGACTCTGTGATACAAGCGCCGCCGGCTCCGCCAGTTACGCCGGCTGCAGACCCCGCGCTGGCTGCGCTGGCGGCACCGGCTCCAAAGACGGCACCGACTGGGTCTACGGTGCAAGCGCCGTCGACTCCGCCAACTACGCCGGCTCCAGACCCTAATCCGGCTCCATTGGTCCAACCGACTCCAACAACGGCACCAGCTACAACGACAACCCCGGCTCTGTCCGGGCTCGAATCCTCCCAGTGGGTGGACGTCATGGAGATAGACGGTGAGCCCGCTGCAGTAATGGCACCGGAGACGCCATCAAACTCGGGGGCTACGAAAGCCCCCAACAGTCAAGACGAAGCGGAGGCGACCCTTATGTGGCTCCGTCATGGGCTCAGGCCATTCTGGCCTTCCTTCTTCACGGAGAACTTCCTCAGAACGAGGCAGAGGCAAGACAGACCCAGCGCAGGTCCGCCGCCTACGCCATCATCAATCGCGAACTGGTACGACGCAGCACGACCGACGTGTTCCAACGCTGCGTCGAATCAGAAAAAGGGCAGGAAATCCTAAGAGACATCCACCAGGGGGAGTGTGGGCATCATGCCGCCTCCAGAACCCTAGTGGCCAAAGCATTCCGCCATGGATTCTACTAGCCTACGGCCCTCGAGGAGGCCGTGGATCTGGTGGACAAATGTGAAGGCCGCCAACGCTTCAGTGCACAAAGCCACATGCCGCCTTCAGCACTGAAAACCATTCCCTTATCATGGCCATTCACCGTCTGGGAACTGGACATGGTTGGCCCTTCAAGATGGCTCGCGGAGGGATGACACATCTTCTGGTAGCTGTCGACAAGTTCACCAAGTGGATCGAAGCCAGGCCTATCAAGAAGCTTGACGGCCCCACTGCTGTCATGTTTATCACACACATCTCTGTCCGATATGGTGTTCCCCACAGCATCATCACCGACAATGGCACCAACTTCACTAAGGGCGCCCTGGCGCTCTATTGTTCCAAGGTAGACATTCGGCTCGACTTGGCCTCAGTGGCACACCCTCAATCAAACGGCCAAGAGGAGAGGGCCAACGGCCTGATCCTAGCCGGCATCAAGCCAAGGCTGGTGGCACCACTGGTCAGGTCAGCCGACTGCTGGATTGAGGAACTGCTGGCTGTGCTATGGAGCCTCTGCACCACACCCAACCGATCGACCAGCTTCACTCCATTCTTTCTGGTATATGGCTTGGAGGCTATTATCCCCACGGATGTCGAATTCGACTCGCCTCGGGTCACCCTATACACAGAAACGGAGGCGAAGGAGGCCAGAGAAGACGGTGTGGATCTCCTCGAAGAAGCAAGGGACTTGGCTTTGAGCCGGACGGCCATCTACGAATAGAAGCAGAGATACTACCACATCAAAAGGATCAGGCCTCTCTCTTTCAGGGAGGGACACTTGGTCCTCAGAAGAATCCAGCGCACTGCCGGCCAGCACAAGCTCCCACCCCCCTGGGAGGGACCCTTCATCATCAGTAGGGCGCTACACAACAATGCTTACTACCTGATTGACGCCCAGAAGCCAAGGAAGCGCAAGAGGGACGACTCCGGCCAAGAAACGGAGCGCCCATGGAACGCGGCGTTGCTTCACCTGTTCTATTGCTATAAGGCAGAAGACAAGCAAAGGAAAGAACATGCACATGTATCTTCCTCCCTCTTCAGGGAACAAAGAAGGCAATAAAAAGGACATGATCCATGTTTCTTTTTGTCAAGAGTTCTCACTCAAGTGTACGGGCTACACAGCGTACCACCTCTTGCCGGCTTAACCAAGCTCGGAGGCTACGTAGCGCGGCCCCTTGCTAGCTTAAAACAAGCTCGGGGGCTCGTCAGCCGCCTCAACGGTCCACCCTTATAACGGACACATAGTGTACCGGCTAACCCCTGGTCCGTCGCTTGAGCCTGCGGGCTGACTCCGGTCGCTCGGTTCGCGATATGACGCCAGGTAAGGTCGAATACATGCAAAGTCCGACTATACTTGGGACGACCGGCTCGGGCCGGCTCGATCGTATATACGATCTCCTTCAAGACTCAAGACGGCCTCTGATTGCCGAGACTCAAGACGGCCTCTGACTGCCGGAAACAACAAATATGATGAAAAAAGCAGGCTCCATGCTTCCTCTTGCTAAAAGAGTTTTCACTCAGTGTACGGGCTACACCGCGTACCACCTCTTGCTGGCTTAATCAAGCTCGGAGGCTATGCAGCGCGGCCCCTTGCTAGCTTTAAACAAGCTCGGGGGCTCGCCAGCCGCTCGGATGGTAAATCCTTGTAGTCGGGCACATAGTGTACCGGCTGACTCCCGGTCCTTCGCTTGAACCTGCAGGCTGGCTCTGGTCGCTCGGTTTGCGATATGACGCCGGGTCAGGTCGAATACATGCATAGTCCGGCTATACTAGTGACGACCGGCTCAAGTTGGTTCATTCAAGCCAGCCTCTGATTGGCTTATGTCTCTTTCTTTATGTCTTGTTGGCTTCGGATAAGAGAAGTCAACCAGGAATCAAAAGACGGGATCATAAGACAACACGCTTGGTGACGAATATAATGCTGAATATATACATTCATAAAAAGCATTGGCCCACGGCCCACGTTTGTTACATCCCTCCGGGGGTAGAACCAAAAACACAAAAGGACACCAGTTACGGGACAGCGGCCTTAGGGGTCGTCTCGGCTGCTGCTCCTGATGTGGTAGCGTCGCCGCCTCCGGCTCCTCCCGAGGTGGATGCGCCGTCTCCCCCATTGCGGCCCCCGGCTCCGCTCATCCCGGAGTTGGCATACGCCCTACCACTGGAGGCGGCTGCAGATTCCGCAGCCCGGACCGCCTCGTCGGAGCTGCCATCGGCGTCATAGGGCTGAAGGCCGTGCAGATCTTTAGCGATCACGCCTCCGTCTTCACCCCGCTCCAAGACGAAGTCATCCCAGGCTGCGTACTCGGCAATGGCGCTGGCTCTCACCCGGAGCTCCTCCTCCATGCCTTTTAGCTCCGCCTCTGAGGCGTCGCGCTGGGCAGCCAGCTTGCCCAAGTTCAGGTTGCGATACCATGACTTGGCCAAGTGCATGGTCATATAAGCCCCAGACCGCGCTGCGGAGGCACGCCAGGCGTCCAGGCGCTCTCCACCCGCTGCGAGCCAGCGGGCAAGCCGGCTCATGGTCGTCGGCTCCACACCCTCCGGCCACAGGGCCGCCACCATCGACGAACCTGCAACCTGGAGCCGAGTCACAGACTCGCCCAAGATGTGCAGGCGGGCCCGAAGGCCCACCCCGATCTCCTCCACGCTCCAGCCATAGGTAGTATCCACCTCCTGACCGGCCGCGCGGCGCTCCTCACGGCACACCTCAACGGCGGTGTCGGCTGCGACCTGGGTCTCGGGGAAGAGATCTGGGGAAAAGGCAACTAGGACGTAAGAACACAGCAAGAGGAGGAGACGACAAAAAGACCAAAACCAACACAAGGAAGAAAGACCCACGCTGGAAGGCGCCGTCGGTCTCATGAGAGACCTCGAGGACCTCACGCTCCCGCACCTCACTCGCATGGGTGAGGCGGGCTATTTCCTCCTGGAGGGTCGCGGCGGACTCCAGCGCCTTAGCCAGCTGCGCTTGCTTCTGGGTAAGGGCTTCATCCTTCGCCCTCAAGGCGGCGTCCTTGAGGTTCACCTCCTCAAGATGAAGCGACGCGAGGCGGTCCATGTCGGCAGAGTAGGAGGCCTCCTTCTCCTGCAGCGTGGCCCACAGCCGCTCCAACTCGACCTGGCCGGCCGCCTCGAGCTCCTTCTTCTCCGCCTAAAGAAGGTCCAGCTGGTCTTGGAACCGGCCGCCGGCTTCGCGCAAGGCATCACGCTCTGCGGCAGCCTCGCCCAGCCGGGCTTCAAGCTCGGCGATCCGGCTATCAGCCCCCAGGTGCTAGTCCCGAAGCTTGTTGTACGCCTGTACCTGAGCATCGTAAAGCGCATGCCAAAGGGGAGAGAAAGGGAACAAGATTAAGATTCGACCTGGTTAAAAGCATAACCAGCCCGATTCTCGGGGGCTACACCTAGTGGGTGCGCTTGCGCGCCCCCACTGAAGAAAAATATGCACAGAAAAAGGCCTCCAAGAGATTCGGACCGGTTGGCAATCAACCCGCCCGATTCTCGGGGGCTACACCCAGTGGGTGTGCTGTCGTGCCCCCATTGACATCAAGAGAAAAAAGCGCAAAGAAAAACCAAAAAAGGCAAGGCCCACCTGGGTGCGGGCTTCCAGGCGCTCCATGTCGCCGCATACCACGCGGGCCGCCTGCTCCACCTTCGACCGGCCACTGGTAAACCGCGTCACCAACTCCGGCACGCCGGAAAGAACGGTGCCGGCGGGCATACGCAGGCGGGCCAAGTTCGCCGCCCGCCATGACTTCATGGGCCGGCTCCCAGGCCGCCCCCTGCCCTTGGCGCAACAGAGCCCTGCTGGGGGACGATGATGGCGCCGGCTCCTGGTGCCGGCTCGACGGCCGGCTCGGGCGCCGTCCCAGCCGGCGCTACCTCCTCCGTAGGAGGCGGATGAGCCGCGTCCGGCGCATCCATGGTCGCCCTTGGGAATCAGGGGCCGCGTCCGGCGCGGTCAGATCCAGCACCAGCGCGTCACGAGGTCCACCTGCTCCGGGGCTGCCGGCTCAGGCGGCTGGGCCCCTTCGGTCCTCGAGGCCGGCCTGGAGGTGGCCTCGCTAGTTGGCTCCTCCACACGGGCATGTGCAGAGGGATCCTGTCTAGCCTTCACACGCTTCTTCGCCGGCCTCTCGACCCGGCTGGGGCGAGGCTGACCCACGCCGGTCTTCCCCGCAGCCGTGTCCCACCGGCGCTTGGATTCTATCTCGAGCTCGCTCTCGGCAGCATCAGCTGCTGCCCAGCCGGCCCGCTCAGCTGCGGAGGCGGTGTCTTCATCCGCATCCTCCGCCTCCCTGTCAAGCCAAGCTTCTCAGGAACAAAGCTCATCTCAAGATATGGAAGGGAGAAGAGGAGGAAACCATACCCTGCAACTACCGGGACCTGCCTTCGGCCACCGCCACGGCGCCTCTTGGCGCCGTCTGCTCGCTGCCCGGCTGGGGGACCCGGCGCCGGTCGCTTAGAGGCTGGCCGGGAAGCTGTGGCACCCTTGCCCTTCTTCCCGGCTACCTCATCAGCAGCGGTCGCTCTGCCACCTTGACACCGGCGCGACGGTATTGGGCCGGTGAACTCCTCTACCTCGTCGGAGTCTCCCTCGAAGGCTGCATCAGAACAGAATGAGGCTTCCTCATCGTCGTCCGTACAGTCTGCTAGGGCGTGCCGCGGGTACTCACCGGACGGCTCGGTCCCTTCCGACTCCAGGGGATCTTCCGAGCCGGCGGAGGAGTCTGAGCGGGGCTCCATCGCATCCTCGTCCTCCATCTCGGAGGCGCCGGACGCCTCCACGTCAGGAGCAGGCTGACAGAGGGACCCCTGCAGAGTCTTGAACATCTACAAGAAAGGAATTCAACCAGGCTCAGCAAACACCACCGGCTTCAAAACAAAACGACAGAAAAGAAGGGAGTAAGCCTACCATCAGAGGCGGATGAGCCCGGTTGAACGGGGACATCCCCCATGTCCATTTCCCGCCCTCATCCATGCGGGCGGTGGAGATCAGGTTCACCCTTCGCGCTACAGCGCCCGGGGTGAACCTCTTGGTGGATAGCCGGCATGGATCAAGCCGGCCGCTCATCTGGCAGACCAGATGCGGCCGCCTCTGCAGAGGCAGAATCCGGCATACCACCATGGTGGCGAGAAGGTCGCGGCCGAGGAGGCCGCTCTCCCTCAAGATATCGAGGTGGGCGCGAATAAGCACCACCTCAGGATGTGGCTTGGGAGTCTTCGCGTCCCAGTTCTATCGTGTCGAAGGGGCAATGGCGAACGGGGGCATGTTGAGGGCGTCCTTGGCCGGGTCGGTGCTCCTCACGTAGAAGAACCCCTTCTACCAATGCTTGATGGAGTCTTGCAAAGACATCTGGGGGAAGCCGGACTTCGGGTGGTGATGCACCAATGCGGCCCCGCACGGCGTCATGGGGCGCGGCCCCTTGAGCTTCTCCACCTCGGATTTCTCCATGGTGATAGATTGCTGCTTAAAGAAGAACAGGTTGCGCCACAGATCAACGCGAGGCTCGATCCCCACGAAGACCTCGCACAGGACCACGAAGGCGGCCAGCTGCAGTATGGCGTTCAACGCCAGATGATGCGGCTGCAGGCCGAAGGCTGGAGCCACTCGGCGAAGAAAGAGCTAGCTGGGAGCCCAAAACCCCGGTAGAAGTGCTCGACGAAGACCACAACCTCTCCCGCGACAGGTGCAGGAGAGGCCTCGGAGCTAGGAAGGCGCACCGACACTTGGGAGGCCGGGGGCAGCAGTCGATGATGACGGAGCGCATCGATGAGCTCGGTGTCGACATCGTTGCCCAGCCAGGCCCCCTGCAAGGACGCCTGCTGCGTCGACGACTTCTTCAAAGAAGATCCACCTGCCATGCCTGCGGGTGGAGAGAGCTCGAAGCGGTCGGCGGAGGTCTCGACGGCGAAGAAGAAGGAGACGAAGGGCACGAGCTCTTCTTTCTCGGGACGCAAGGAGGAAGAGAGCACGGAGCAGGGCGAGAAGAGGGGGCGAATGGCCTCCTCGAAACCCTCGCGTCCCATTTAAACCCCCACGAAGCGTCGTGGGGAGGGGATCCGGTGCGCGCCGGGCCCCATTAATTCCGTGTATTACGGGCGGTAATGCCTCCCTAAGCCCAACCGTCGCGGAGTAAATCCGCAGAAGATCTCCCGCGCGGAGGCCGACGGGGCGTCGTGGCGGGACCCAGGGCCCAGGCCTGGTCCCGTCAAGCAGTAATCGCCATCATTACGCCAGGCGGGGCCTGGCACGTGGCGTTCTCCGGGCCAGTTACGACTGGACCGAGGCGTCGTTTTGAAGCTACCTAGCTCCGAAGCTGGCGCCCTTCGCCGCAAACAACAGCCAAAGTATCAAGACAAGACAACAAGCCGGTGAGGCCGCTCGCCCGCAGGCGGCAGACCTCACCAGCTTCGGGGACTATTGTCGGGGGGATAACCCCGGGGTAGGCTCATCAAGCCTGTTCCTTCATTTCTGGCCCAATGGACATGAAGGTATGGAGATTACCAAGGCCCAAGTCTTCTGACCGGCTAGGCATCGCCTGCCGGCTGGAAGATGAGGCGGCCACCTTTCTGGCCGGCCAGGCAGCCCCTACCGGCTAGAATGCAGGTGGCCTTCCCTTCAGAGCCGGCCTGGTCCCGCCAGCCGGACTGGGGAGGAGGCGGCCACCCTCAAGCCGGCTGACCAAGCAGGCTAGCCGGATGGGGATCACAAATCACATCAGATCGTAGGTCAGGAAGAAACTTGACGATTAAAGGTAGCTACGCATCAGCAAAGGTACATGATCAGGGCGCCCGACAGGTACGAGCGTCGGCGGCCACGCCGCTGACCTACCTCGGCTCTGATCCATCACCTAGCATAGTGTCGGACCGTCACACTCCCACTCCATTACTGCACTCGGCATGGGGAACAGTGGAGGCGGTCGTACTACCTGCCCATGAAGAATCTCGCGGGGCGACGCTCAACGTACAACGCGTGCTGAGCGTTAGCCTAGCGCGAGAGCCTCATTGGCCCGCCGGCGGGTCCCACAGGCAATCGAGACCATGCACCCGGCGGGCCCTCATCGACAAGACAAGACCCTTGTGGGCCCCTAGCCAGCCGGCGAAGCAGCCAGCCGGGTCCCACGCGTGTACCCTTTATCCATATTGTAGGCCGGCGGGTTCGTCTATAAAACCCCCCGGCCACCCAACATGCAAAGGGGCCGATCACTTACGAGTCATTCAACACCACACACTCACCAACCCACAGAGAGAGAGAGAGGTAGAGACGAGCCGGCTGCTCCCCTCTTCCTCCTCCCAACACAGCTCCAGGAGCAACATTGTACTCTGTTCCCATACATCAAACACACTAGCAGGATTAGGGGTATTATCTCTACGGAGAGCCCTAAACCTGGGTACATCGTGCGTCCCATGTGTGTACCAACCTCGTTCCCAACGCCCACATTTGTCCCTTCGGTTCTCAGCGACTTTAGCCTAGCCATGGCATATGTTGTGAGTATTCACCGACAAGTTCACAGGTTAACACAGGTAGAAATACCTAGAGATTTGGTTTAATAGTCGAAGTAGACCCCCCAAAATGTCTTAAGACATTGATAATGGCCGAAGCCATTGGTGGTACACGAAGATAATCGCTCGAAGATAATGAAATACGAAGATGAAGTCATTTGGTAGTTTTGTATCTTCTTTCATGAGTCATAGGAACTACCGTACTCTTAAGTGGGGTCGATGTGACCGAAGTCAGGCGCTGACGTCACTAGTAGAAAACAGGGCTATCGTTCGGCCCTGGCCAGCCCATTAGTCCTGGTTCTTGAAGAACCGGGACCAATGGGGGTATTAGACCCGGTTCGTGAGCCCAGGGGGCCGACCGGGGCCTCATGGGCATTGGTCCCGGTTCGTGTAGAACCATTTGTCCCGGTTCAAGCCACGAATCGGGACCAATGGTCCTCGCTGCTGGCCCACAACCATTGGTCCCGGTTCGTGGCATGAACCGGGACAAAAGGGGTGGCTTTAGTCCCGGTTCATGCCACGAACCGGTACAAATAAGTTGCCTATATATACCCATTGCCGCCGTAGAGCACTCTGTTTTTTTTGGCCGGTGAGGGGAGGGCATTTTGGTGCTCTAGCTCACCTCCTATGCACATGAGGTGTTCGATGAAATGCCCGAGCCACACTAGTTAAGCTTGCTCCTCTCGAAGCTCGACCTAGGAGCTTCATTTTTCCCAAGATTTGTCTAGATTTAGGGGTCCGTCACGCCCCATCCCCGTTATCACCGCCGTTGATCGCCCGCGCCGATCTCGTCGCCGGTACCACCGTGGTGAGCCTCTTGTTCTTATCTTCTTTATGATACTTGTCTGGTTTTCTTACTTTAGATAGATATTTGTCTGATTTTCTTAATTTTGACACACATAATTATATGTAATGCACGCAGATGAATCGACAATGGATGTATGGTGACAGACACACCTCCGAGTACATAAAGGGCGTGCATATTTTTCTCCAAGTGGCTGAGGCAAACAAGCAGAATGGTTTTATGTGTTGTCCATGCAGTAAATGTGGGAATACGAAGTCTTACTCTGACCGGAAAATCCTTCACACCCACCTGCTTTACAAGGGTTTCATGCCAGACTATAATGTTTGGACGAGGCACGGAGAAATAGGGGTTATGATTGAAGACGGCGAAGAAGAAGAGGACGATGACAACTATGTGCCCCCTGAATACGGTGATGCTGCAACGGGGGGAGCTGCTGAAGATCAAGAGGAACCAGACGATGTGCCCGATGATGTTGCAACGGGGGAAGCTGCTGAAGATCAAGAGAAACCAGACGATGTGCCCGATGATGATCTCCGTCGGGTCATTGTCGATGCAAGGACGTAATGCGAAAGTCAAAAGGAGAAGCTGAAGTTCGATCGCATGTTAGAGGATCACAAAAAAAGTTGTACCCCAATTGTGAAGATGGAAACACAAAGCTGGGTACCGTACTGGAATTGCTGCAGTGGAAGGCAGAGAATGTTGTGCCTGACAAAGGATTTGAGAAGCTACTGAAAATATTGAAGAAGAAGCTTCCAAAGGATAATGAATTGCCCGACAGTACGTACGCAGCAAAGAAGGTCGTATGCCCTCTAGGATTGGAGGTGCAGAAGATACATGCATGCCCTAATGACTGCATCCTCTACCGCGGTGCGTACGAGGATTTGAACGCATGCCCGGTATGCGGTGCATTGCGGTATAAGATCAGACGAGATGACCCTGGTGATGTTGACGGCGAGCCCCGCGGGAAGAGAGTTCCTGCGAAGGTGATGTGGTATGCTCCTATAATACCGCGGTTGAAACGACTGTTCAGAAACAAAAAGCATGCCAAGTTGATGCGATGGCACAGTGAGGATGGTAAGAAAGACGAGAAGTTGAGAGCACCCGCTGATGGGTCGTAGTGGAGAAAAATCGAGAGAGAGTATTGGGCTGAGTTTGCACGTGACCCAAGGAACTTATGGTTTGGTTTAAGCGCGGATGGCATTAATCCTTTCGGGGAGCAGAGCAGCAATCACAGCACCTGGCCCGTGACTCTATGTATGTATAACCTTCCTCCTTGGATGTGCATGAAGCGGAAGTTCATTATGATGCCAGTTCTCATCCAAGGCCCTAAGCAACCCGGCAACGACATTGATGTGTACCTAAGGCCATTAGTTGAAGAACTTTTACAGCTGTGGAATGGAAACGGTGTACGTGCGTGGGATGAGCACAATCAGGAGGAATTTAACCTGCACGCGTTGCTGTTTGTAACCATCAACGATTGGCCCGCTCTCAGTAACCTTTCAGGACACACAAACAAGGGATACCACACATGCACACACTGTTTAGCTGACACCGAAAGTATATACCTGGGAAGCTAACGGAAGAATGCGTACCTGGGCCATCGTCGATTTCTTCCGACCAACCATCAATGTCGAAAGAAAGGAAAGCATTTCAAAGGCGAGGCAGATCACCGGAAGAAGCCCGCCATGTGTACCGGTGATCACGTACTTGCTATGGTCAATGATTTACACGTAATCTTAGGAAAGGGTCTCGGTGGACTAGCTGTTCTGAGTGACGCTAGGGGACACGGACCCATGTGGAAGAAGAAATCTATATTTTGGGACCTACCCTACTGGAAAGACCTAGAGGTCCGCTCTTCGATAGACGTGATGCACGTGACGAAGAACCTTTGCGTCAACCTGCTAGGCTTCTTGGGCATGTATGGGAAGACAAAAGATACAGCTAAGGCACAGGAGGACCTGCAACGTTTGAACGAAAAAGACGGCATGCCTCCAAAGAAGTATGAAGGTCCTGCCAGCTACGCTCTTACCAAAGAAGAGAAGGAAATTAATCTTCTTTGAATTCCTGCTTAGTATGAAGGTCCCGACTGGCTTCTCGTCGAATATAAAGGGAATAATAAATATGGCATAAAAAAAGTTTCAGAACCTAAAGTCTCATGACTGCCACGTGATTATGACGCAACTGCTTCCGGTTGCATTGAGGGGGCTTCTACTGGAAAACGTTCGATTAGCCATTGTGAAGCTATGTGCATTCCTCAATGCAATCTCTCAGAAGGTGATCGATCCAGAAATCATACCAAGGCTAAGGAGTGATGTGGTGCAATGTCTTGTCAGTTTCGAGCTGGTGTTCCCACCATCCTTCTTCAATATCATGACGCACGTCCTAGTTCATCTAGTTGATGAGATTGTCATTCTGGGCCCCGTATTTCTACACAATATGTACCCCTTTGAGAGCTTCATGGGAGTCCTAAAGAAATATGTCCGTAACCGCGCTAGGCCAGAAGGAAGCATCTCCATGGGCCATCAAACATAGGATGTCATTGGGTTTTGTGTTGACTTCATTCCTGACCATAAGAAGATAGGTCTCCCTAAATCGCGGTATGAGGGGAGACTGACTGGAAAAGGCACGCTTGGAGGGGAGACAATAATATGCAGGGACGGATATTCTTGGTCTGAAGCACACTGCACAGTTCTACAGAACTCTACCTTGGTGACCCCTTATGTCGATGAACACAAGAACAGTCTGCGCTCCAAACACCCGGAGCAGTGCGACGACTGGATTACATGTGAACACATCAGGACTTCCAGCAGTTGGTTGGAAACACGTCTCAGAGATGAAAACACTGTTTGTGATGAGTTGTACTCGTTGTCCAGGGGACCATCTTCGACTGTTACGATTTGGAAAGGATACGAGATAAATGGGAATACATTTTACATGATCGCCCAAGATCAAAAGAGCACCAACCAAAATAGCGGTGTCCGCTTTGATGCAGCCACCGAGAGGGGAAAGGACACATATTATGGTTACATAGTGGACATATGGGAACTTGACTACGGAGTAGATTTTAAGGTCCCTTTGTTTAAGTGCAAATGGGTCAATCTGTCAGGAGGCGGGGTACAAGTAGACCCACAGTACGGAATGACAACAGTGGATTTGAACAATCTTGGGTACACTAACGAACCGTTCGTCCTAGCCAATGATGTTGCACAGGTTATCTATGTGAAGGACATGTCTACCAAACCGAGAAAAAAAAATTAAGGAAGCGAATACATCATACGATGAGCCAAAGCGCCACATAGTTCTTTCATGAAAAAGGGACATCGTGGGAGTGGAGGGCAAGACAGACATGTCCGAAGATTATGAAAAGTTTCATGAAATTCCTCCCTTCAAAGTCAAGGCTGACCCAAGCATCCTCATAAATGATGAAGATTATCCATGCTTACGGCTCAATAAGGAAAGGACACAAGCGAAGAAAAAGTGAAGACTTTCTCCACAACTATTATGATGATACCATGCCAACTTTCAACATTTTTGTAGTTCATTTGAAATGCATGTTGTAATAGACAAGTTTCCGTATGAATATGCATGTTTTAACAGACAAGTTTCCGTATAAAATGCCTTTGTAACAGCCTTAGAACTGGTACTAAAGGAATCAACTAAAAATCTTTTATAAACCTCTAGTATTATTGAAACTAAAATTATATAGAATTTTGTTACAAACTTTAATAGCAAAAAGAATTATCATAAAAGAAAATAAATAAGTAATTAGAATTATGTTCAAAACATTAAAAGCAAAAAGAATTATCATAAAAGAAAATAAATAAGTAATTATAATTTTGTTACAAACTTTAATAGCAAAAAGAATTATCGTAAAAGAAAATAAATAAGTAATTAGAAACCACTCCGAGCCCCTCTCGGCTAGCGAGGTGGGACTAAACATAGCACCGCACCGCGCCAGCACACGCCCTTTGGTCCCGGTTGGTATTTATTTGTTAAAAAATGGACTAAAAAGAATGAATTAAAAATAATCAAATAAAACATTAATAAAAAGAATGAACCAAAAAAATCAAAAAATATCAACTAAAAAAGTTTTCATAAAATAAAAAAAATTGCAACAAAATAGATGCGCTTATAGAGAAAATTCAACCTAAACACCCTTCTATTTTTAGGTTGAATTTTCTTTATAAGACACTTCGAATAAGCAGCCGTAGAGGGGCTTATAAACCATTAAGAGGGCGCATCGCTTGGCGAGGTGGGACTAAACTTCTTCGGAACTGCCGCGAACACACCTTTCATCCCGGTTGGTGGCACCAACCGGGACTAAAGGGGTGCATTGGTCCCGGTTTGTGCCACCAACCGGGACCAAAGGTCTTTGTTTCCCGCCCTTTGGGCTGCTGAAAAGAGGCCTTTGGTCCCGGTTGGGGCCAGCAACCGGGACCAAAGGTCTCTGTTTCACGCCCTTTGGGCTGCTGAAAAGAGGCCTTTGGTCCCGGTTGGTGCCATGAACCGGGACCAATGCCTTTGCTATATAAGCCAACACTTTGGAAATTTTCAGATTTCACGGTGCCGCCACGAGCTCATCCACCCCCGACGACGCCGCGAGCTCATCCACGGCGCGGCCACGCTGCCCCGTCACCGTCGCCCGTCGCCCTTCGACGCCCAAGCCCACGCCGTCGCCCGTCGCCGTCGCCCTCCGGCTCCCGCCCCCCGCCGCCGTCGCCGTCGCCCTCCGCCACCCGCCGTCGTCGCCGTCACCTCGCCGCCCACGCCATCGCCCCGGCCGCCCCCGATGTGAGCCGCCGCCACCACGGCTCTGTTTTTTTATTTATTGTTTTTAATTTTTGATTTTTTTGGTGATATTATTGTTGAATATGCATGTTTTTATGTTCATATGCAAAGATCGAATATGTCAAATTTGTAGTCATCCAGATCTTTGTTCGAAACCTTTCTTTTTTTAAAATTAAACTAACAATGTATATGTGAGTAGATTGATCAATGGTACTAAAATAAATAAAAATAAGCATGGCAGCAGTATATGTGAGTTTTGACTTTTGAGTGATATTCTTACATTTGACAAAAGCATGGCATCATATAAGGTTTTCCTTATACTTTCTGTGAGCCACATTATATGTCCACAAGAAATAAAAAGGGACAACACATGTGCTTAATATATCATTTTCAAAGTATCAATGAATGAATCATAAAGTTTTTATGTACAAAAAACGCAACCTTGCGGGAATGTTAAACATTTGTGCATAGTACTAAATCAAATTAAAGAATTTTTCTAACACTTCACTTTCCATGGCAAACTTATAAAGAATATTAAACATTCTATACTAGCTATCAAGTGCATCCATAGACATAAATCAGGAACACATCTAATAGAACAAGTCAATATATAAAGTTGGACAGGCTAACATGGCATTAAAAATGGCAGATCATAATGTCTCAACAAGAGTGCATGGCATGCTCATACCTAATTTCAACCTTTGATAAGGTACAAAATAGCGTTCAACTAAATCATACATATCTCACACAAGAAAATTGTTACCAATATAATTTTCAAACGTGCTCTACTCTTGGTACATGAGATAACCATTTTGCACGCATGCACATAGCAAATTTTAGCTTCTTAAATCACAAAATGATAAATGCCATAGTACCATATGTTTGTGTTCTAGTTTGCAAGATGTTATCTAGATAGTATGCATCTGGTAATAACTAAATAAAATAAATTCGCGTATTAGTTGATTAAGATCAAGAAAGGAGATATTGACATTTTTCCCTAACAGGTACAAGTACTTATGTTAGAAATTCCATGGAATAATGCCTACTGTTGAAAAAGAAGTGACAATTATAGGATAAAAATAATTATTGTAGGCACGAACGTAGAAGAAACATATAGCATTATTTTGGTAGTCCTACGAATCTGATACTTGTGCATCTCGACCTATTTTGGTAGTCCTGCATATCGGATACTTGTGCATTCCGGATACTCTAGGAACATCATTTCCTTTGATATGCTTATCCTATGTTGTCCTGCATGAGCAATGGGACTAGATATGCAATTTTTGCTCACTGGAATAAACATTTCTGCCACTTTGGCAAAACTTATGGTAGTTGAATTAATCTAATGTTGTTACCAACCAAAAGATGGCATATATTAATTCTTGTTCATTAGATTGTTAGTTGTAGTGCAATATGAGACAGATAATTAACAACTAGTATTACCACCATAGTGAATATATAGCTTTGGTTTTATTTATTTATAGTAAGTTTTTAGTAGTTGAACTAGTTGATTTAATAAAACTACTTTATTTTACTATATATAGAAGTAGTTTATTTTTAGCAAGAAAATTAATAGAACTAGTTTATTTTTTAGTTCATTTTACGATGCCTATCCCGCATCCTCGTCGTCGACTCGGCGGACGACACCTGCTTGATCAGAGGGGCCTTGTCCGGGACTGGGCTCCACCCGGCTAGTATTGGGAGGTGCTACCTTCCGGGGAGCGTAGGTTGGTGAGGAGGCAGCCCGTTGTTGACCCGATCCTTGTTTGGTGACGGTCGCGTGGGCCCGTGACGGTGCCGAGGCTTCCGGACACCGCGGAGGTGGTACGTCACCGTGTCAGCGAGGAGGACGAGCACGTCCGTCGCTACATGGTTGCATTGGAGGGCGGGTTCTCCAATACCTGGCAGGTTGTTCAGGGATCTCACTGGAGCTATGATCCTGTGATGGTCCTTCTCTTTGGGTGTCCACCACCCGCGACGATACCCGTCGGGCGCTACGGTTCTAGCTGTATTAGTGATGGTATATGTATGACAAGAGATGATGTAGTTTTTCTTATAATTGAATGCATGCTAATTTGAATACTACTTTATTTTACGATTTGGCTTTGCTTATTGAATGCTGAAATTGGAAAAGTACTCCTACTTTGAATGCTAAAATTGGAGAGCACTATGCAGAAAAGTCCTACCTAATACCGATGATCATGTTGCTGTAAATGTTGTAAAGGGTAGTAATTGGTCTCTTCAACTGCTTTTCAGAGATGGAGTTCTTCACGATTATACTTGAGAAATCCTCCAGCAGGCAGGTGCTGCCGGACAATTTTGTGAAGATGCTGGACGGCCATCGGCCACAGAACATGAAGCTGAGGCAGGCCGGCAACGGGCTTCGCATGCTGTGGGACGTGGATGTGGTGTTCGACACCGATGGAAGCATGTACCTAGATCGTGGCTGGAAGCAGTTCGTCCGTGCCTACGACCTGCGGCACGGGTACTTCCTTGTCTTCAGGTACGACGGCAACGCCACGTTCGTCGTGAAGGTGTTCGACACGACTATGTGTCCGAGGCGCTACCAGGACGACAGCGATGCCAGTATGCTCTGTCTCTTCTTCCTCTCCACTAGGCTATGTCTCACACCCATTTTTAAAAAAAAAAAATTGTATTTGGCAAGACAATGGGAGCAGGAGCAGCGAGTACTGACAATGTTGTAAAGGGTAGTAATTGGTCTCTTCTGCTGCTTTACAGAGATGGAGTTCTTCACGATTATACTTGAGAAATCCTCCAGTAGGCAGGTGCTGCCGGACAATTTTTTGAAGATGTTGGACGGTCATCGGCCACAGAACATGAAGCTGAGGCAGGCCGGCAACGGGCTTCGCAAGTTGTGGGACGTGGAGGTGGCGTTCGACACCGATGGAAGCATGTACCTAGATCGTGGCTGGAAGCAGTTCGTCCGTGCCTACGACCTGCGGCACGGGTACTTCCTTGTCTTCAGGTACGATGACAATGCCACGTTCGCCGTGAAGGTGTTCGACACGACTATGTGTCGGAGGCGCTACCAGGAGGACGCCGATGCCAGTACGCTCTGTCTCTTCTTCCTATCCATTAGGCTATGTCTCACACCCATTTAAAAAAAAAACTTTTTTGCATTTGGCAAGGCAATGGGAATAGGAGCAGCGAGTACTGCGACACGTGCTATGTATATGGCAGCAGCGACTCTGGCTATAGCAAAAGTAGCAGCGACTCTGGCTACAGCAAAAGTAGCAGCGACGATGGCCTCGTGATGGTGATCCCACAGCTGGGCGACAGGGCCATGCCAATTTTGGTAGAGGAGTACATCCCACAGCCTGGCCTGGGGCTTCGCCGCTCTAAGCGCATCAGGATGATGAAGGAGAAGGTGAAGAAGCAGGAGTGAAGATCTTAAGAACCTGATGGAGCTTTAATCTTTATAGTGTAAACCTTTTAAGTACGATAGTGTTGAACTGCTACTGCACTTTTAAGTATGATGGTGGTGTGTCTGATAAAATTTTGTGCATGCTCATGGATGCTCATTGATGAAAGATAAAATTATTTCTTTTTGTGCTTGCTCATGGTTGCTCCTTGGTTGGTGTATATAACAACCTAAATTAACCCCTAAACCAGCCCGTTTCAAAAAAAAAACTCAGCTTCAGCCAGGTGCTGACGCGTGGATGCCTTTTGGTCCCGGTTGGTGTCACCAACCGGGACTAAAGGCCCCCTGCCTGGCCTGGCCGCAGCGGCCACGTAGAGGCCCACCTGTCCCGGTTGGTGTAAGAACCGGGACTAAAGGCCGAGGGCATTAGTAATGACCTTTTAGTCCCTGTTCCAAAACCGAAACAGAAGACCCTTACGAATCGGGACAAAAAGCCCTTTTTCTACTAAAGCGCAGGGCCCGCCGCCACTGCGGCCCTTGCCGGCGGCAGCGGCGGCCGGGGAAGGAGGGAGAAGCTCTGGAGGCTAGGGTTTCGGGGGCCCCTAGCGTCGTCCGAGGGGAGGCGACATGAGGGGGTACGCCAACCACCAGCACACCACGACGTGACATGCATATATGTAGTATACTGTATCACATCGTGGATTGCTTTCGAGAAAGTTAGAGGAAAAGGATCGGGCAAGTACAGTTCGGATCTGATCCCGATTAGCCCACTTAAACATTTTTTTGTCCCGAACATTTGTTGATCCATATAAGACAATATTTTTCGAATTAATTTCTAAGGTTGTAATTAAGGGCATGGCAAATAGTGAGAAGTTTACTAGCAAACCGTTAGTTGAGGAACAGTTGAACCCCTTTAGAACAAATGTTCTACAAGTCATTGAAGGCAAAGTGGAAAAATCTGACCCAGCAACCAAACTAATTCACAAACTGAACTACGTTTGAAAAAATATCATCCAGCTGACCCTTTTGTGTGGCGTTCGACAGTCAGGCCACACTACACTGTGTGACGTCTAAGATAAAGGCGTCACACAGTGTAGTGTGGCGTCTATGCCTTAAGCGTCACACTAGATCAAAGGCATCACACAACGTAGTGTCGGGCGCCGCATAGTGTAGTGTGGCGCCTAAGACAAAGGCGTTCAATGACTTTTCCACTTTGGTTTTTGGGTCAGATTTTTTCACTTTGCCTTCAATGACTTGTCAGCTGGGTGAAATTTTTTCAAACATAGTTTAGTTTGTGAATTAGTTTGGTTTTTTGGGTCAAATTTATCAATTTTGCCGTCATTGAAAGCTTATGAAGAGGATTTATACATGTGTGCTCCACCTCTTGCGCCCCCACTTGTGTTACTCGAATGAGTCGAGCTGAATTGCAATTCTTCAAGACGGTAGCATGTCTTCGGAATCTCGTACGGCGATAAGGTTTTTGGTACACGACTGTTTCCAGTTCGACCTTGTCTCTATCCTCTGCTTCGACAACTACTGTAGTACTGTGACCCCATGGCTGAAGACGACACCGCCAAAAAGAGGAAGAGGCCCCATGGTTGAAGACAACATCGCCAAAAAGAGGAAGAGGCCCAAGCTGCTGCGTCCTTAGCTTGGCCGACAAGAGGGGATGATCAGATCAACTTCTATTTACTCGTTCATGTGCTAGCTGGGTGTGATGTGTTCATAGATGTTTTGGTTCTATTTTCTGTCGGGGCTCACATGTTTATGTGTCAGCATGAGCTTCATACCGTGCTTGCCTTCCTCATGATTCAGTTAGGGATTAAATCATTCTCTGAAGTACTAATATGTTCAACAACATCAAGGAATCCCTTTTTCCAGGAATCCCAACAAATCCTTCGTTAAAGAGAAATCGCTTCGACCGCACCGTGAGAATTTGTACCAGGGACGAAGCCAACATGCAAGCATAGGGGGGGCAACTTTGTTCACGGAGGGAGCAAAGTTTATATGAAATAAAAAATATTAGCTACAACAACCATTATTATAGTAGAAAAATCAATTAGTTAGGGGGGTCTAGCCCCCCCTTGTCCCCCCCCCCCCCCCCCCTAGAATCGTCCCTGATTTGTACCACCTGGTGTACGGACTCCCTTATGATGCTCTAATCCATTCCCATGTCTTTATTTGACCAAAATGTTTTTGAATCAACTGATAGCCCTAGTTCCTTACGATTTAATTTTTCTTTAGACACGAAATTGACCATAATGTTTTTGCTTCCTGTCTAGTAAACAAGCACATTTTGTAAAACACTTGAAAAATCCAGTGTAAAACTACTTGAAACACACTTGCTAGCAACATCGCCCTCGTTAACTATCATACGTCCAGATGTGTGTCAATGATGAGTTCTTTAGGGACAACACATATACAAGGGTTAATTCGACTAAACTATGTTCAAGCACATGGCTACCCTGCAGGGATCAGAATCAGATACTCTACAAGCCCCGTCCCTCCCTTTGTTTGTCTTTTATAAAGTGATGATGCTACACAAGTACATACATTGACTGTACACTTTGTACATGTGTATCTTGCCGATCGAGCATCTATAATTATATGGTGCTCTTTCATTTGCACGTTCTTCTTGAGGTGATAATATGTTCAACCGTGAGCGGTGCTGCATTCGATACGCAACAGTTGAGACTTCTCAAAGATTGAAAAGTGCATCGAATAAACGGTGGGACTGCTGACTTGCTCCCCATCTTGTTCAGGAGATCAGCTGCTCGACACTTCCGTATATTCTTTTTTCATCCTAAGTCCAAATGAAGAATAGATTAAACAATTCTTCTTTTTTACATGTAAGTTATATATAAGCTTGACGCCTTTTTCAGAGAATATAAACAGCTTTACACGGCCGTAGGACTATATCGAAATTAAAGTTCTAATTATTTCCATGCTTGCATGACAATTTCCCTGAAACCGGGACAAATACATTCTTATTGACAAAACTGACTCAAGAGCCAATACGCCCTCCTTATAGTTAAGGGCAATTTCCATGGAATTTTCTCTACTGAGTGCTAGCCGAAGGATCACAATGTTTAAATCTACTAGCTTGTTTTGAACGAATTTTGTGTTTTAGTTGAGCATGTTTCATCCTGAACTGTTAACAAGAAAATAATTTGCACGAAATTCGTACTCTGCAGGGCAAGCAACTGAAGGGTCCGAAACACAATGCTTTTTGATGATAAACTTGTGCTCTCCATGGACGTTACTATCGTGGTAGGCTTGTGCTAGCACGATTCTGATCCAATCGCTGACGTGTCATTTCTATTTATTATTTCTGTATCTTGCAGAGAAAGCGCATCGATTCGGTCAGAAAGCTCACCTTCTCAAGATCCCCCCTCTCTCTCTATCTCCAAATGATTAATTGTGTTATTCACAAATAAAAATGATCTTCAGAAGTCTTCCATCCAAATGATATAGTTTATGCTTCATTATTAGCAGAGTCGCTGATCTGCACTGTTAAATTGTGATCCAAATTCTATCGTATTGGACTAGACGTAATATAAACGGTGTGGGCCTTTATGTTGGTACCGGCGCGTACGAGTACAACTCGTTTACCTGTCCTTCAAGCACTCTCATGTATTGCCCCTCATCTCTCCCTAGTAATAAAGCGCGGAGCGCTTCTGTCGTCCGTCGCGGTCATTTTGCAAAAACACCCCTCGCTTTTTCAGTATTCAACCCGCAGTCTGTTTTTGAGTCAAAAAACGAATCATTTTTGTATTTTTCAGAAAACCCCCTGATGTTTCAGGTAATTAACCCGCAGTCCGGATTTAAGTCAGAAAACGAATCTTTTTTTGCATTTTTTCGAATCCCCCCTAATGTTTCAAGTAATCAACCCGCCCTCCGTATTTTAACAAAAAAAATCTAACTTTTCAGTTAATGAACCCACATTTTATCTAAAACAAAATTATCCATATCTTTTAAACCGTAACTCCGATTTTAACATGTTATATATGAAATTTGATTAAAAAATGTCTAGAATATAAATAGGATGTTGTTTTTAGCTGTTGAATACTTCTTAAATATTATTTTTGGTGCAAACTTAATCCGTAGTGCACGGTCCTTTTTTTTCTCTCTTTCCGGCGACGATACGAATTGCAATAAACATCCATTAAATTAAAACCAAATTGAGAGGAAAGAAAACATTGTTAACAACATATGCACACCTTTGGAAAACCTCATGGGAAGAAACAACATATTTCTCATCTTATTCCGAGTGACTGTATATTCAAACGCGTTTTCATTGTGTGAGCACTAAAGCCATCGTCGGCAACACAAATGTGATGCCATGTGAAAATATATTGTGTTCAGGGCGTGTGTTATTTCCTCTTCCGTTGCAACGCACGCGCTCTTTTGCTAGTATATACTTAATGTAGTGGCACTTAAAAACGGTATGTCGTCTTGTGCTTGTAATACTCCACCCTCATAGTGATTGCGTCTTCGTGCGTCCGTGGTTTTCTTCCGCAAGAGTTTTCACATAAAAATATGTATCTCTGGTGTCTCATTGATCTCGTTTTATCTAATATGCACAAGGCTCCCAAGTTCGTGGCATGCCCTTGCTTTGTTTAACACCGCATCTCCGGCCATCTTTGTTTCGTTGCTCTAGCTTGTGAGTTGGGCTAATCATCCAATAAATATATCAGTACCATGCATGTGTGTCATCCATATCCATATTTTAATTTAATTAGGTCACCATCACAAACTGTCGTTAGTACGCAGGAAATGAACTCTGTGCACTAATCTAGCTAGTTAGATCATGAAAAACTATGAATGAAGCTTATTTTTCAGTTACTCTCTCAGTTGCCATGTGTGGATAACTGTTGTTGTAAAACAATTAGTTCATGATGTGGGTCGCGGGCGTCTGCTTCCTAGCTGAGTGGAGTGACATCAGAGAAAACGAAAGGGAACAAACACAAGGACAGGAAGTAGATCGATCTTTTTGCTAAACCTAGTTAACTTTTTTTAACTGGCAACTTAATTAGGTGCAATGCAACAAGGAGTACCTATCATAGTTTCGTTGTGTGCACGTACGTGCGGGACCCACTTTATAGATTAGATGTACAACAAATAGAAGAATCTGTAGGACACTTCCATCAGCGACGTTGAGAGGTCCAAGTAATCGCACATGCGACACATTGTGGCTTGGATATTGGATCCAAGTTTCAGCTTCATGTGTTGGAACGGAGCAAACAGCAAAGAGAGACGTTTCATGTGTTGTACGTGTTGAAGAGCCAGAGCGGTCAATGCTAAGTTGCATGTATCGATCACACCAGTCTTTCCTTTTCACATGCATTCGCAAATTAAATGCAATGGTACTTGGACTTGATGATCTTTTTTTGTTTGTGTTTCTTGGGCAGTATACAAAATTTAGACCTAGGGCCAGCTTCGATGGCTTGTTATTTAGACCTAGTCGAAGCAGACCCTAAATCTATAGTTTGTTTCGTCTGAACATATGCATGTGGTAAGTAGGACTATAGGAGTCGTAAAATTTCTATTCTTATAAATTTTGGAAGCTATAACATGTTTGCAAGTGAAAAAAAAATTCACACTTTCAACTGTCCAGCCACATGTATATTCATTCTTGTTTCACATACACGTAGGTAATTATGTCTGCCGTGCAAATGCAATGTATCGTCGCATACATGGGACCGTCTATTTATCAAGTACTTGAAGAAACATGTTTTATCAGTCACTTTCTTCAACGGCCATCAGACCTTCATCCAATGGCTGAAAACAGATTGAGCATTGTTCATCTTGAACCTCCACCTTCTTCTTCCTCACGCAGCCATTGGCCAACCCAGGCCTAGCCGCCTGCCTCCCTCTCCCCTCCTCGACCTTCTGGAAATGTCATGCGGGTCCCTCTATGCCTCGCCGCACTAGTGAACAATTCTCATGATCCCATGCACTCCCACCCCATCTTTAAGATAGATCATGAGGCATTGGCTTTCCTCTGATTAATATACATAATGAGGCTATGTCTTTCCCTAAGATAGATAACACGGCTGATACTTCTTCGATGAGGTCGGAGCTCCACATCTCGTGCGCTTGGAAAGAAGAAAAAAGTGACTGATGTAACAAAAAAAGTTGAGGTACTAAGAAATAGCAAAAACATACATAGAAATATTAGGCAGTATTTCTGAAAGTTCCGTTACCTTCTATCGCTATGCTGTAGTGTCATGTGATGCTAAAAGGTTTTAGCCCAAACAAACAACGCATTAATTAAACGTGGCAGCAACTGCATGCTGACTAGTGTAGTGCTAGATGGAGCATAAACAACTTTGGTGTAGCACTATTCTATCCTAACCAGTGACGCGTACAGCGCCATAAACTAACCCGTATTGAAGCACCTATAAATATGCCAGACCAGCCACTGAACGCCCACCATCCCAATCATCCCAATCATCTCAACTCATCTCGTCGCAACGTTAAGGCAGAGCAATCTCTCCGGTCAATGGCCAAAATCCAGCCCCTCTCTGCCGCGGGCTCACCATCGTCCTCCGATTATCAACGGAGCCAGCAGGAGTACACAGTGTGGATGAAGTCGCTGGTCTTCAACGGCAACGGCTGCACGGTGTACGGGCCCGACGGCACCGTCGCCTTCCGCGTCGACAACTACGGCTGCAGGGGCGGCCGCGAGGTTTTCTTCATGGACCGCGCCGGCAACGCCCTCATCAGGATCAGACGCAAGGGATTTGGCGTGTTCAGGAGGTGGGATGTCTGCCGGTGCACCCACAACGGCAGCCAGGAGGAGGCGACGCCGTGGTTCACTGTGCGCCGGGCCGAGAAGGGCGGAGCGGCCGTGGCGATGCACGGCGGCGCGGGGACGTGCTATAAGATCGACGGGTGCTGTGCGCGCAAGTACGAGTACAAAGTCAGCGGCGTCGATGGCGCGGTGGTGGCGGAGGTGGCTAGGAAGCAGACGCCGGCGGGGGTGGTGCTGGGGGAGGACGTGCTGACGCTGAGGGTGGCGCCGGAGGCGGATCACCTGCTCTTGCTGGGTTTGGTCGTCGTGCTTGGCCTCATCAATCGCTCCTTGTGATGGATGGCTGAAATGCTAATCCCCTTCTACTCTAGCTAGGAAAAGTAGATGATGAGAATACCTGTAGGATTTTAGGTCCCGGGGCCGGGGGTCGGTACCCCCGGTTATCCTGTACGTCCATTAAGAACATGATACCCCGGCTATAGCACCTTTTCGATACCTGTAGGCGGTTTATCAGAGTGACAAAAAAAATTCAGACGAACAATTTAGGAAGTTTTTGCCCAAACTGAGGACATGGTGACTCTTTTTGATGTAGGTTTTTACCCTTCCTCAAAGGGTTTTCAATACCACAATCTCAACTCAAGGAATTTATAAAAGCTTGTTCACTGATCGTATAAATATTTGAATGTATTTTTTTAATGTATACTGCAATGATATTTATTTTTAAAAAAGGAGGTTGACCTGGCATTTGCATCATTGTGATTATATATGTGTATACTTCATAATTTAGGGCAAAAAAAGAGCCAAACCGATGAAAAACAAATTAACAGTACAACAATTAATTCAAGCAGTGACAAACTTGGCCAAACCGACAAAATTAGACAAAGTGGTCAGTAGGAAGTTTAATTTACAGGTAATGAAATTAGTCATATCAAACAGTATTAAACTTATTTAATGCTAAAAACTTCACCTTTTACATCCTACTTGATAATATTTTACCAGTGCCCCCTCACCCATCCAGAAGCTCATGTTTTTGTTCAAAACCAAAAATGCATGCTTGCATAAGTAAACAATACTATAACAACGTTTGTATCAACCTATTAAACTTGTCAATTTATAAATGATACGAGGGTACAATAGGCCAGCACCTCTCTTTGCAGAATGAGCAGCACATCAATACACAAATGCAGTGATCAAAATATATCTTCTATTATTAAAGGGGATGTGTAGTCGTAATGGTTCA
This sequence comes from Hordeum vulgare subsp. vulgare, assembly GCF_904849725.1. Lineage (NCBI taxonomy): Eukaryota > Viridiplantae > Streptophyta > Magnoliopsida > Poales > Poaceae > Hordeum > Hordeum vulgare. The sequence continues at coordinate 582,354,678 of NC_058520.1, read as the reverse complement.
ACCTCATTGGATGCCCCACCTCCTCCCCTCCTACACAACCATCGCACGATGGGCCACGCCCGCAGCAGCCCAAAATCGAACGCCTACTCAGCGTACGTTCAAGATCCACAGCCAAAAGAAACTGCTCCGACTCAACCCACGAACGAGGTCACTTTTTTCTCGCCATCCCACCTTATCTCTCTGCCTCTCTAGTCGATCCGCTTCTTCACCCACCAAATTTTTTCCGTCTGCCCCAATTCGCTCGATCCACCCCCTCCTTCGAGATCAATGGGTGCTTAGCGGCGGCTGGAGGCGCAATGGTGCCATGCCACTCCTCTCTCCCCTCGATCTGGTGCTACTGGAACTGACCGTCGGCGTGGCCCTGGCGGTCTCTCGAGCCACCGCTGGAGCTCCTCCAGATCCCCAAGAGGAGATGGAAGAAGCCTCGGTCATGGGCGGCGGCTGCCGTCGCGATGGTAGCGAGGGGAGCAGGGGGGTGAGCAGGAGTGCAGGACGATGCGTCGGGGTCGGGGTGGAAGAGGAAGATTTGGCCAGGGACGGAGGCGTGCGAGGCTCGTCGAAGGCCTTGACAAGCATGGCGCGATCGGACTCGCGGGTACGGTGGTTGCACTAGAAGACGCGATGGTCGTCACATTGCATGCATTTGTTCAATTTGATAAGCGGAGGGCATGCAGCCGAGAAGGTTGGACCATGTGCTTGGTAGAACCCTCGCTGGTTAACATTGTCTACAAGTCGAGCATCCCTATTTGACTATTAATTTGCACCGTTTGTCTATGAGCTTCTGAACCAAGAACATTTGTTAGTGTAGGACGGTTCTTTTAACTGAAGTCGACGCGTTGGTAGTTCTCCACAAGGTAATCACTTCCGCTGAATGTCTGATTGTGCTTTGTTCTCCAGTTTCAATAGCATAGCTTCTACTGTATGAATGGACTCCAACTCATGCCATTCTGCAGAAGGCAATTACTTTTCAGTGTACAATGCAAAAAAAAAAGAGACCTGAAGAAGGGTCCATTGACCAATCATTAGATTATTTTCGGATATAGACATTAGAGGAGAGGAAATAGAATGGACAAACAAATAGATGGTGCCACTGCTGCTTGTGAAGCTATGCAGAGAAGACGAGAGCGATGATAGCCCAAAAAATGGGATGTGTCCAGGCCCTGCAGGGCTGCATTAGCCCATCGGTGTTTATTCCTAGGGCTATTATGAAGTTTGTTGAAATCATTTCTCAAAGTTTCCATGGGGACACAAGACAAAAATGTTACTATGTAAGGTCTTAGTACTGTCGGTGCTAGCGATAGATGGCATGCATTATCTATTTGTGGGCAACAACCTAAATCTCTACTATTAAAGGGGGATATGCAGACGTGATGGTTCAACCTCGTTGGATGCCCCACCTCCTCCCCTCGTACACAACCATCGCACGATGGGCCACGCCCGCAGCAGCCCAAAATCAAACGCCTACTCAGCGTACGTTCAAGATCCATAGCCAAAAGAAAGTGCTCTAACTCAACCCACGAATGAGGTCACTTTTTTCGGCATCCCACTTTATGTCTCTGCCTCTCCAGTCGATCCGCTTCTTCACCCACCAGATTTTTTACGTCCGCCCTAATTCGCTCGATCCACCCCCTCCTCCGAGATCAATGGGTGCTTAGCGGCGGCTGCAGGCGCAATGGTGCCAAGCCACTCCTCTCTCCCCTCGATCTGGTGCTACTGGAACTGACTATCGGTGTGGGCCTGGCGGGATCTCCAGCCGTCACTGGAGCTCCTCCAGATCCCCGAGAGGAGGTGGAAGAAGCCTCGGTCATGGGCGGTTGCTGCCGTCGTGATGGCAACGAGGGGCGCGGCGAGGGGCATAGGGGGTGAGCAGGAGTGCAGGACGATGCGTCGGGGTCGGGGTGGAAGAGGAATATTTGGCCAGGGACAGAGGCCTGCGAGTGTAACGCCCAAGATGTTGTCATATCCTTATTTTGGCGCGAGGGCCTCGACAGGGATAGAAACGCATCTCGTCATTTCGCAAGAATGGATATCGTTACAAGTACATGTACTGAAAAGATGAGTATAAGGAGTTGGCTTACACTGGCCACAAGCTACATCAGAGTCACATCAGTATAGCAACATAATCAAACATCATGAAGAAGAGCAGGGTCCGACTACGGACGAAAACAAACTATAAAAGAACGACGCACATCCTTGCTATCCCAGGCTGCCGGCCTAAAACCCAGCCTCGATCGATGAAGAAGAAGAAGAAACTCCAAATGAACAATCAACGCGCTCGCGTCAAGTAAGCCTTTACATGTACCTCCAACTGGTGTTGTAGTAATATGTGATCCACAGGGACTCAGCAATCTCATTTCCAAAGGTATCAAGTCTAGCAAAGCTTGTTATCAAAAAAAAGACTAACAAAGCTTAATGGGTGAGGTATGGTTAAGTGGTGAGGCTGCAGCAAGCGACTAAGAATTTATTTGAGGTGGCTAACTTACAAGTACAAGAACAAAGAGGGGGATTATCTACGCATAATCGAACGTGAACTAATAATGATCAAATGAATGATCCTGAACACCTACTTACGTAAGACATAACCCCATCGTGTCCTCGATCGGAGAAGGAGCTCACGAAAGAGACAGTCACGGTTACGCACTCAGTTGGCATATTTTAATTAAGCTTACTTCAAGTTTTCTAGAACCGGATGTTAAACAAAGTTTCCACGTTGCCACATAACCGGGGGCGCTGGCCTATGGCAGGGGCTAGCAGCACGGTGAAGCTCCATCGGGGTGGCATCCGGGACCCCTGATGGTGGCACGACGCCGACCTGGTGGACGTATGTGGCACGATGGCTGCATCAAAGTCAGATCGGGCGGTGGCGGGCCGGCGCCTCCGGCCAGATCCTGGTGCATCTGGTTTTTAGTGGCGACGGGCGTCGCAGGGCGGCGGTGGATGTCCCCATGGGCTCTACATTGAGGTGGCTAGCAGCGGCTTTGATGCTACTACGTGGTCGACCGGTCTGCTCGCGGCGATGGCGGGACTTGCTCCGGCGTCTGTTCATGTGCGGCTCACTCGGGTGGGCTTCCTCCCTCCTCTACGAATTCAGGTACACGCTCGACTGGCGGGGGTGGTTCCATGGCACGGTGTTGGTGTGTGTGAGGGCTTACCGGAGGTGGTAGGGGAATTCGTTTAGGGGGCAGGCTGCCCCTCCATTGCATCTGGCGACTGCACCGAGTGGCTGCCGAAGTTCCCATGGCCCAGATCTGGCCGTCAACCCTGCCAAGGTGTCGGCTTTGGGTTAAGGGGGTCTTTTTCCACTTTCCCGTCGGCCGTGTCGGTACGGTGTATTCGTGGACGAGGTTTGGGCTCAGATGTTTGTGCGGCGGCCCTGATGGTGGTAGTCGGGGTGCTCGTGGGCAGAGCACGTGGCTCGGTCGCTTTTTGGTCATCATGGTCGTGTGGGCGGCGTCGTGGTCGAGATGTGTCATTCAATGGCGATGGTGCGGTAATCCATCCATGACGATGAGTGTTGGCCGGGGTGAAAACCTGCTATGTCTTGTCAGGCCGGCGGCGATGGCGTTCCAGCGTCATCCCTTTCTTGAAGGCATCGTCACGGTATCTCACTTGTCACCGTGGTGCTCCGGGGGAAACCATAATCCTTGGACTGGGGGTGGGGACGCTTCGGTGTCGTTTCTTTTTTAAAGGCACCGCCTTGGAGCCCATTGTTCGTCATGCACAATATCTCCTCATCGTGGTGGCTCATCAACGGTTAAGGGCCCCGACGACTTCATAATGGTGTTTAGTGTTTCATCTGATGTTTTCTCGAAGTAGTTTCAGATGGTGTTGTTGTTTTCAGGGTCCTTGTATCTAGCCTTGGGTGAGTGAAGTGTGTTGGTGTGGGGTGTGTATTTGTATGGGTTGTTGGATGATGGTTGCTTTAATATAAAGCTGGAAAAACCCTTTTTCGTCAATGTATGTTTAGCATCCGATCCTGCAGCCACCAAATGACATGAATTCCGGTTGGCCTTTACTACAGAAGAAAACAAAAATAAAACGAGAAAGATTGAAAATAAAACTTACCGTGAAAAATCCACTAATTTGTTTTTTGAGCTAACCATTCTGGCAGAGAGCACATGAACTATATATGTGTATTTTGTACGAGAGCGAGGTGGGGAATCGGAGCTTAATTGGTGATCGAATCTTTGCTCTTTTTTCTGCAAAAGATGCAGAAATGATAAACGGATAAAAACAATACTAATGCAAAGTCTAAAATGGTGGTGACATTCATCATTTATCATCGACAATCTCCTCTCCCGTAGCTGCTTTGGACGGAAAGTACGATTTGTCATTCAAATTTGACACTAATAATTCATATTGAAACATGACCAGTTTTTTTCAAGAGGAATTCCCAATCAAACAAATTAACAAGCTACTCACAGATAGTCGATCAGATCATAGGCAGGGAAATCGAAAATCCCAAGGAATGATCTTCAGTCATCGATCGGTCAGTAGAGTTCTACGGGAAACTCGTCGCATGTGCATACTAGTGGTCGGTGCCTCTTTTCGAAAGAAAAATATGTGAAGCCTCTTGTTCCTACTGTGGCATCCAACAGCTCTGATGTGCTGTGCAATCTAAAAAAACCGTAAAACTACCATATAAATACTCTCTTTCCGTGTCAAAATAAGTGTCGCTAACATAATATAAAATTTATACTAGTAATTCAATTATAAATTTGTGATATTTGTATTAAAACAGAGGGAGTACATGATGAGGAACTTTTGAACTTAGGTTGGAGAAAGAATATAATGAAGTGTCGAGCATGCAACTGGCTAGCTGAACCATTATTCCATTCACTTTCCCAGCTTTCAGAAAGCTTGACCAGTCGTCACAACACCAACAGCATCATGCATACCACACGTAACAATTTGACTCAACCCGCAAGACACAGGTGTGCCGTATATGCCATCGACTATCGTTGTATACAGTTTATATATATTTGGGGGCGCATCGTCACTTTACAAAAAACTAACGGAAGGGGCAGGGAGCTCGTACGGTATATGTCCTGCTTCACTTGACATATTTTAGTTGAATTCACACTTGTGAACATTGCATGTATGCACACTAAAATACTTATCGCTCACACACATCTATGATGTATTATACTCTTTTTGTATCAAAATAAGTATCGCTGGTTTGATATAAAATAAACCGACGACCACGTTTTCACCTGCGTCGGTGTCACCGATGACCGTGTAGTACTTCAACCCATGCGAAGGGTCATCGATCATGTACGCCTCTCCACCGCCGACGACTCTGATAACGGCTCCACTTTCCTTTCGCCGTATGTCCTTGTTCAGAATCTTGTGCTCCTTCCATACACTGAACCATGGCTTCTCTTGAAAGCTTGCGGTGTCGTTCGTGGCAGCCTGCTATAGTGCAATATCTCGAAGAAACCAAAATTCTGCCGTGGCCACAGATGAAACCTTGATAGGAGAATTGTGGAAGCACATGTTCTTCCATATCTTTATGATAATTAATTAATTATTAGGGACGACGTGGCACATATTGATATATACACGTCTCGCTAGCTGCTAGCAACGTGCTCCTTAACCATCATACGTCCAGATGTCTGTCAACGATGAGTTCTCTAGGAACAACATATATAAAAGGGTTAATTCAACTAAACTATGTTCAAGCACATGGCTAACCTGCAGGGATCAGAATCAGATACTCTAGGAGCTCCATCCCTCCCTTTTGTTTGTCTTTTATAAAGTGATGATGCTACACAAGTACATACATTGATTGTACAGTCTGTACACGTGTATCTTGCCGATCGAGCATGTATAATTATATGGTGTTCTTTCATTTGCACGTTCTTCTTGAGGTGAGAATCTGTTCAAACGTAAGCGGTGCTGCATTCGATATGCAACAGTTGAGACTTCTCGAAGATTGGAAAGTGCGTCGAATAAACGGTGAGACTGCTGACTTGCTCCGCATCTTGTTCAGGAGGTCAGCTGCTCGACACTTCAGTATATTATTTTTTCAACCTAAGTCCAAATGAAGAACAGATTAAACAATTCCTCCTTTTTACATATAATTTATACATAAACAGCTTTACACGTCACGTACACTAGTGGGGACGGGGCCTTTAGCCCCGGCCCGTAAGGGGCTTTAGTCCCGGTTCACCAACCGAGACTAAAGGGGCGGGACTAAAGGCATAACCTTTAGTCCCGGCCCTGTTACAATCCGAGACTAAAGGTGCTCCACGTGGGCGCCTCGTAGCGCCCCAGGGGCAGGCCCTTTAGTCCCGGTTCGTTACACGGACCAGGACTAAAGATTTTCAGATTTTGCTGGTTTTTTGGTTTTTTTTTGAATGAAATTATTTTTGGGTTTTAGGGTTTAGGTGCTCGGGAGATTAACGTGATGCCTCGTTTGGTGTTCGGGAATTAGTTTTCATATAATTTAAATAGAAATAATTATGCATATATATATAAGATTAACTTATCTTACAAGCGAGCATATATATACAATTATATGGAGATCTGAATTATCGGGACTAGAACCCGTCTATTCGATTACATGGACGAACATCAGTAATGGCCCCTAGTTACACTAAATCGTCATTTGTCATCTATAGCTTCCGTCCTCAGAAATCCCGCAAGCTCCTCTGCAACAGCAATCGCGCGTTGCTCTGGTAGGACCTTCGTCCTCATGGCCGTGTGCTATATAAGAAGAGGAGATGAATATGAATATCAATCATGATAACAAAGAATGACGGGTAAAAATAGAGGTGTGAATGTTCATTGCTTACGTCGAATCTGTGATCCTTGAGCTCAAAGGTAAACGTGCGAATGGTCTCGCAAACATAGTATCCGCATAGATGCGTTCCCCGTGGCTGCTGGTCGCACTTTACGAGAATAGAATATATATAATCAAAATAATAATCTAGCATCATAAATGTATTGAAAATTAATAGAAGTATATCATACTACTACTTACCTGAGTCGCTCTAAAGGTCAGCTTCTCAGGAAAGTTACCGGGAGTCACGCACTTGAACCGCTTCCAAACCCTGCCCGACAAGGATAATGATTTGCTAAGTTTTTCATTAATTGATATATCAGAAAATCATCGAAAGAGACCGATAGAGCGCAAGAATGATTAAAATTACCCTTGGAGCATGTCATGCAGGCTTTAGAACTGTTCCAAGGGTCTCGATAATGGGTCGAAGGCATCAACTCTTCCCTTATCAATTTGAATGTCCAACAGAATCCAATGGAAGCTGCACATGTATATATATATATATATATGTGTGTGTGTGTGTGTGTGTCAGTAACTTATCAATTACACTTATAAGTGAATGGACACAACAGAGTAAAGACCCTCACCTGAAGTTGTATGAAAACAGTATGTGGTCACAGAAATTTTGATATATTAGAAACCTTAGAAGGTTTTCCTCCGTCTCCTTGGGTTTATCAGTTAGCGTCGCTATATGTATTTTATCTGGGTCAATAAACCTAATATTTAGGATGGTCTTACTTTTACAATCCAGAATCTTCATTTTGCATAATAGAGTACAAGTTATATATAGACAATGAATTGAAATAACTAAACAAGTTATATGTAGACAACGAATTGAAAAACTTATAGACAATAGCAACTCATAAGCGATTTGTCGAGGGCGACGCCATTGTACATCTGGAAGAGTTCATCAAAGTCGATATGGATTTCTTCGGAGCGACCGTAGTACTCCCGTGGGACACTCAGCACGATCATCGTTCTCCCACTCTTTGATTCACTTAAGTACCATTGATGCAAGTAACGCATATTTGTTGGGAGATCATCTTTGCTGACCAAAGGCTCTCCCATGACAAACTGTGGCTTAGGGGCTACCACAACCTTGGGTATCCTGTCGTCTTGGGAAGCCAGCAAATCTTCAACCGAGATACCACATTCAGCCGCCAACTCCTTTGCTCCTTCAAAAGCTTGCCCCTGCACCGGAGGGGGAACATTCTCGGTTAACACCTTGAGGGGTGGGATCAACTGTTTGGCCTGTTGTCCAAGCCGAGGAACGTCTGATTTTTTCTTGCTTGTAGTTGAACTTCACTAGTGGGGACGGGGCCTTTAGCCCCGACCCGTAAGGGGCTTTAGTCCCGGTTCACCAACCGGGACTAAAGGGGCGGGACTAAAGGCCTAACCTTTAGTCCCGGCCCTTTTACAAGCCGGGTCTAAAGGTGCTCCACGTGGGCGCCTCGTAGCGCCCCACGGGCAGGACCTTTAGTCCCGGTTCGTTACACGGGCCGGGACTAAAGATTTTCAGATTTTGCTTATTTTCGGGGGTTTTTTTAATGAAATTATTTTTGGGTTTTAGGGTTTTAGGGTTTAGGTGTTCGGGAGATTAACGTGATGCCTCGTTTGGTGTTCGGGAATTAGTTTTCATATAATTTAAATAGAAATAATTATGCATATATATATAAGGTTAACTTATCTTACAAGCGAGCATATATATACAGTTATATGGAGATCTGAATTATCGGGACTAGAGCCCGTCTATTCGATTACATGGACGAACATCAGTAATGGCCCCTAGCTACACTAAATCGTCCTTTGTTATCTATAGCTTCCGTCCTCAGAAAGGTCGCAAGCTCCTCTGCAACAGCAATCGCGCGTTGCTCTGGTAGGACCTTCGTCGTCATGGCCGTGTGCTATATAAGAAGAGGAGATGAATATGAATATCAATCATGATAACAAAGAATGACGGGTAAAAATAGAGGTGTGAATGTTCATTGCTTACGTCGAATCTGTGATCCTTGTGCTCAGAGGTAAACGTGTGAATGGTCTCGCAAACATAGTATCCGCATAGATGCGTTCCCCGTGGCTGCTGGTCGCACTTTACAAGAATAGAATATATATAATCAAAATAATAATCTAGCATCATAAATGTATTGAAAATAGAAGTATATCATACTACTACTTACCTGAGCCGCTCTATAGGTCAACTTCTCATGCTCGATACCGGGAGCCACGCACTTGAACCGCTTCCAAACCCTGCCCGACAAGGGTAATGATTTGCTAAGTTTTTCATTAATTGATATATCAGAAAATCATCGAAAGAGACCGATAGAGCGCAAGAATGATTGAAATTACCCTTGGAGCATGTCCTGCAGGCTTTGGAACTATTCCAAGGGTCTCGATAATGGGTCGAAGGCATCAACTCTTCCCTTATCAATTTGAATGTCCAACAGAATTCAATGAAAGCTGCATATGTATATATATATATATATATATATATATATATATATATATATATATGTGTGTGTGTGTGTGTGTGTGTGTGTGTGTGTGTGTGTGTGTGTCAGTAACTTATCAATTACACTTATAAGTGAATGGACACAATAGAGTAAAGACCCTCACCTGAAGTTGTATGGAAATAGTATGTGGTCACAGAAATTTTGATCTGTTAGAAACCTTAGAAGGTTTTCCTCCGTCTCCTTGGGATAATTAGTTAGCGTCGCTATATGTATTTTATCTGGGTCAATAAACCCAATATTTAGGATGCTCTTTCTTTTACAATCCAGAATCTTCATTCTGCATAATAGAGTACAAGTTATATATAGACAATGAATTGAAATAACTAAACAAGTTATATGTAGACAACGAATTGAAAAACTTACAGACGATAGCAACTCATAAGCGATTTGTCGAGGGCGTCGCCATTGTACATCTGGAAGAGTTCATCAAAGTCGATATGGATTTGTTCGGGGCGGGCGTAGTACTCCTGTGGGACACTCAGCACGATCATCGTTCTCCCATTCTTTGATTCACTTAAGTACCATTGATGCAAGTAACGCATATTTGTTGGGAGATCATCTTTGCTGATCAAAGGCTCACCCATGACAAACTGTGGCTTAGGGGCTACCACAGCCTTGGGTATCTTGTCGTCTTGGGAAGACAGCAATTCTTCAACCGAGGTTCCTGATATGTGGATCCATAGTTCTGCAAAAAACGGACATTCGATTAACTAATAAACTAATAAACTATATAAGAGGGGTTGGAAACTTCGAAGGCTCGTTCTATATAGGAGGACCTTTAGTCCCGGGTCTTGGCTAGAACCTAAACTCTAAAATACCAGCCGGGCGGAGCCCAGTCCCGGACACTTAAGCATATACAATAGCAAAATTAAACTAGTTCTATTAATTTTCTTGCTAAAAATAAACTATTAACACTTAAGCATATACAATAGAAAAATTAAACAATTAACACTTAAGCATATACAATAGCAAAATTAAGCAATAATCTAAGAAACACTATTAACACTGAAGCATATACACTATACAATAGCAAAATTAAATGACAAAAAAAATATTTCTTTTTCTTGTAATCCTAAACTAATTTTTCCTCTTCTTCTACTTCTTCTACTACTTCTACTTCTCATCTTCTTCTACTACTTCTCCTCTCCTCTTCTTCTATTTTTCCTCTTCTTCTCCTCTCCTCCTCTTCTTATTCTCCTTTTTCTTCTTTTCTTCTCCTCCTCTTCTTATTCTCCTTTTTCTTCCTTTCTTCTCCTTTTTCTTCTTTTCTTCTCCTTCCCTTTTTGTTCCTTTCTTCTCCTTTTTCTTCTTTTCTTCTCCTTTTTTTTCCTTTCTTCTCCTTTTTCTTCCTTTCTTCTATTTTTCTTCCTTTCTTCTCCTTTTTCTTCCTTTCTTCTCCTTTTTCTTCCTTTGTTCTCATTTTTCTTCTTTGCTTGTGCTGGCCGGAGTGTTCGGGAGGAGGGGCATGGGGCTTACCGGCCGGAGGTGTCGACGGCGCGCGGCGAGGAGGACGGCGGCGCGCGGCAAGGAGGACGGCGGCGCGCGACGAGGAGGACGGGGCGGCTCGCGGCGAGGAGGGCGGCGCGCGGCAAGGAGGGCGGCACGCGGCGAGGAGGACGGCGGCGGAGAGCAGGACGACGGCGACGGCGAGGAGGACAGCAGGCGGCGGCGAGTAGGACGGCGGGCAGCCTGACGGCGTCGTCGAGTTCGTCGCTTGCCGCGCCGGGTAGGAGAACGAGAGGAAGAAGAAGAGAAATGGACGATTTGGGTTCGAAATTTTGTAACTCCCGCTTATACAGGTGGATCTTTAGTCCCGGTTCGGGGCTCGATCCGGGACTAAAGACCCCTTTAGTCCCGGGTGGAGCCACGACCCGGGACTAAAGGCCCTTTTTTGGGCAGACCAAAAGGCGGGAAGCAGGGGCCTTTAGTCCCGGGGCGTGGCAAGAACCGGGACTAAAGGGTGTCTTTAGTCCCGGGTGGAGCCACGCCCCGGGACTAAAGGCCCTTTTTCGGCAGACCAGAAGGCGGGAAGCAGGGGCCTTTAGTCCCGGGGCATGGCAAGAACCGGGACTAAAGTGTTGCCTATATAAACCCTCGCCCCTGCCCACCATATCCACCGTTTTTTTGTTGTTGAAGTGTGACCATGCCATGCTCTTGCCACTCTAGTTCATGCACATGACGTGTTCGATGAAATGCCCGAGCCACTCTACTTAAGCTTTCTCCTCTCCAAGCTCGACCTCCAAGCTACATTTTCCTAAATATTTGTCTAGGTTTGGCCGTGCACCAACTGCGAGCACCACCGTGGTGAGCCTCTTGTTCTTATCTTCTTTTTAAAATCAAAAAAATCTTACTTGTATGATTTAGATACATACTTGTATAAATTACTCACTTTCATTATTTTTTGTTATTATATAGTGCGATGGTTTTGGTATTCGCCTCCGTCGGCCCTCGTCCTGTCTATGATTCGGATGTGGTATATATTATCTTTTATAACTATTTGTTTTATTTAATGTTTATGACAATTATGACAACCAATGTGACATATATTTTTTTAATCTAGGAGGTATGTGAACCGGAAATTCCAACCCACATAAAAATTCTTGTCGAGAAGTTAAATTTGGTTGAAAAAGAAAACAAATACTTGAAGAAAAAATTGAAAATAATTGAGGATAAGAATATGGAACTAGAGTTGCATGTCGCCGATGTCATCGATGATCGCAAGATGAAGATCGATACGATGCGGTTGAAGATGGATGCAATGCGCTTGAAGATGGATGAAATGCGCTTGAAGATTAGGAATATTAGGAAATATGCCATTGATAAAGAGTGTTGGTATCATTATGTTGTTGGGTCAATTGTTACCTTAGTTGCGATTTTGATCGCGTTTGTTGTTGCATTTAAATGTTTTACATAGTTGTATGTTGTTTTATGAGAGAACTTTATGTATTTATTTTTTTGCAATAATAACATTTGATCGCTACTATTCTTTGGCTTTAATGTGATGATGAACCTGTATTAATTTGGTCATATGTTCTGCAATGGTTTTTTGATATATTTAATTTCATAATAGAGATGAATCGTCAATGATAATATTAATTTTATAATATGGTTTTTCGAACTCCATACTTTTTGTGTGTTCAACAATTTCTGACTTCATTTGGTATATTTCGTGCATTTACTTATTTTTTTTTAGCTAGTTGACCCTGAAATTGAAAAGCACTACAAATGAACTCTGAAAATGTTGAAAGTTGGCATGCTATCATCATTTCACCCACATAGCATGTTTTAAAAAGTTGAGAGAGCTACGACAAAAACTGGATGCACTTCGTGTACAAAACGGACAATCTCTCTCGAAGTATCAGGGTTTCGAACGAGAACTCATCTCTTACAAAGGGATTTCATTTTTTTGAACTTATTTGAACTCCATACTTTTTATGTGTTCAAAATGCACCATTCGAAGGCACATCACAAAATTTCAGCAATTTCTGACTTCATTTGGTATTCTTCGTGCATTTACTTTTTTTTTGAGCTAGTTGACCCTGAAATTGAAAAGCACTACAAATGAACTATGAAAATGTTGAAAGTTGGCATGCTATCATCATTTTACCCACATAGCATGTGTTAAAAAGTTGAGAGGGCTACGACAAAAACTGGATGCACTTCGTGTACAAAACGGACAATCTCTCTCGAAGTATGTGCGTTTCGAACGAGAACTCATCTCTTACAAAGGGATTTCATTTTTTTGAACTTATTTCAACTCCATACTTTTTGTGTGTTCAAAATGCACCATTCAAAGGCACATCACAAAATTTCAACAATTTCTGACTTCATTTGGTATTCTTCGTGCATTTACTTATTAATTTTTTGAGCTAGTTGACCCTGAAATTGAAAAGCACTACAAATGAACTATGAAAATGTTGAATGTTGGCATGCTATCATCATTTCACCCACATAGCATGTGTTAAAAAGTTGAGAGGGCTACAACAAAAACTGGATGCACTTCGTGTACAAAACGGACAATCTCTCTCGGAGTATGTGCGTTTCGAACGAGAACTTATCTCTTACAAAGGGATTTCATTTTTTTGAACTTATTTGATCTCCATACTATTTGTGTGTTCAAAATGCACCATTCAAAGGCACATCACAAAATTCAACAATTTCTGACTTCATTTGGTATTCTTCGTGCATTTACTTATTTTTTTGAGCTAGTTGACCCTGAAATTGAAAAGCACTACAAATGAACTCTGGAAATGTCGAAAGTTGGCATGCTATCATCATTTCAACCACATAGCATGTGTTAAAAAGTTGAGAGGGCTACGACAAAAACTGGATGCACTTCGTGTACAAAATGGACAATCTCTCTCGAAGTATCAGGGTTTCGAACGAAAACTCATCTCTGAAGACTTATTTGAACTTATTTGAACTGAAGACTTTTTGTATATATATGTGGTCGAAATGCATGATACCATGAAGTTAGAAAGGGCTAAACCATTCAAAAGTAGCAAATGAAGTTAGAAAGGGCTAAACCATTCAAATTTGGAAACTATCATGGCACAAACGGAAGCTAGACATATATAAATTGGTCCAAACAGTACATAATAATAGCTACCATAGATATATATACAAGTGTTCGACGTTGAGAACACTACTCGTCTGAATCGTCTGAATCAGAATGTCCACCTTCCTCGAGGTGACGCTGGCCATAGTTGACGACTCGAATCTTGCGGTACAACTCATATGAAATGTATGCATCTTTTGCTGCATACTCAATGTTGATAGGATCAAGTGGGGCCTTCTCCCAAAGTTTGTGCTGAGACTTTGGGAAACTGGTCTTCATATCACCATATTCCTCGTCGATCAAGGCAACTGCCATATGAGCCATCGAAGTCCTGACATGTCGAAGCCTGAATACCTTTTGGAGATCAATGAGGCAACCAATTGGTATCTCAATACCGAAGTTGTACCTCATCTTCAGCTTGTCGTTCCTTATGTCAACGGTAGCAAAAGTGATGCCGCTGCGGAGGAAGTCCATGAGTTCTGGACAATGCTTGTCACTACTGCAACAGAAACAAATTAAAATGGAACAAATGTTACATACTGCTGCAATAAGGAAACATGTTTCACTACAACTAAAGAGAAAATTATCTTTAGAATTCAAATAGAACATATGCAATGGAACCTAGAGAGATCACTATAGCTATCCAATGGAACCTAGAGACATCACTAGCTATATGCAATTTTCATGACTATGACATATCATATTGCTATCCAATGGAACCTAGAGAGATCACTAGCTATATGCAATTTTCATAACCTTGGATCAAAGAACACCGCATAAAATTGTATCACTACAACTATGATTTCAATGGAACATATTGAACCAATCAGATTTTTCAGATTGTGGAACACTATTCCAATCAGATTGTGTTCCCTTCAACTAATCAAAATTGTTTCACTACAACTATTTGAAGCGAACCAACTATGATTCCAATGGAACATATTAAACACTAGTTGATTCTAATACGATTTTTCAGATTATGGAATACTATTCCAATCAGATTGTGTTCCCCTTCAACTAATCAAAATTGTTTCACTACAACTATTTGAAGGGAACCAACTATGATTCCAATGGAACATATTAAACACTAGTTGATTCTAATACGATTTTTCAGATTATGGAACACTATTCCAATTAGATTGTGTTCCCCTTCAACTAATCAAAATTGTTTCACTACAACTATTTGAAGGGAACCAACTATGATTGAAACAAATAAACTTACAATGTTATTATCTTGGATCAAAGAAAGCCTCAAAACTTACCTCGCCCATTGGAAGATCAAGACATGGCGTGCGAAGCATAGTGGATGACGGCAACACCGCGTTGATCGGCCGTGTACTCCAGATCAAGCCCTAAGAACTTCTCATGATCCATTGCGGCGTCAAGCCATTTTTCCTTCAACTGTTCAAGAAAAAACGGCACCTCCCTGCTCTCGTTCGTGTACACGACATCGAGCATGGTCGTGCCATGTGCGAGCACCTTTGGAAAGCGAGTTGGCATAGTGGAAGAAGAGAAGGGAAGAAGAGAGGAGAAGAACAGAGAAGGAGAGCAAGAGAGAAGAAGAAACGGAGAAATGGCGACTGTGCTTCGGTTCGTGCTTTTCATCGCCCGAAACGACGCGGGATGCAAACCGTTTGCCGGCCTTTAGTCCCGGGTTGAGCCACCAACCGGGACTAAAGAGGTATACCAACGGTTGCCACCACTACGGCAGGCCACGTGTTAGGCCTTTAGTCCCGGGTTGAGCCACCAACCGGGACTAAAGGGGGATACGAACGGTTTCCACCACCACTGCCCACCGCGTAGCCCTTTAGTCCCGGTTTGGGACACGAACCGGGACTGAAGGCTCCTTACGGGCCGGGACTAAAGCCTCGAGGGAGGCATTGAGAATTGGGGCGACGTGGCCGGGCCTTTAGTCCCGGCCCAGAGGCAGGCCGGGACTAAAGGGTCCCGGCCAAAGGCCCGTTTTCCACTAGTGGTAGGACTATATCGAAATTGAAGTTCCAATTATTTTTATGCTAAAACTAGTTGGGACATGCCTTTAGGGCTACACGGGCGGAACCCTAAATCGAATGCCGTCAGCCCCCCACCGCCCCTACTCCCCATCACCATCGTCGGATGAGGTCATCGGACTAAGTCCACGCATGCGGCGGACGGCGGCGGCGGGGCTTCCCCCCATTCCGTGCTGGTTCCTTCCTTGGAGGGAGGCTTGCTCCCCTCCCGCGGAGCGATGCGACGGCCATGGCGCCTGAGGGTTGCAGGGGCTTCATCTCAATCGTGTGGCGGCTGTGGTGATGCCGTCGTTAGCCCCCTGGGTTGCTTCCCGCGGCTCCCGTCGACGAGCCTGGATTGGAGCTCTCGTGGCCCATGCCTGCCTCTAAGGGATATGAGCACGCCGACAACCTGGCTCCGGGGCTCCGCTCGGGTTCCTTCCTGATGTGGCGGTGCGGGGTGGCGACCCACTCCTGGCGGGTGTCGGCATGTGCGAGCTGCGGGCTCGGCTTGATTAAAGGGGCGGTCCTAGTGTTCCTCATGTGACAAGAAGAAGATCTACCCGACACCTGTCCTCCTTGATCTAGCCGGAGTATCGGGTTCCGGAAGGCTCCGCCGGCAAACTCCCATGGTTGTGTTATGTCTGGAGATTGTTTGTTCTGGTTCTCCATTAAGGAGGGAGTGGTGCAAAGTTGTGCTATCTGTTGCCATCATGGGATTGTAGTTCCATGGTGAAGTCAAAGACGGAGAATGTCATGACATCCGAGATAGGAGGACAAGTAATGGTGATTGGAGTGTTTGTGGCGATGAGGAACTTTCTTGGAGTTTTCGGTTTCATAGTAGCGGTATGTAAGTGTGGGCGACAACACAGGTGAAGTCCAAAGTCTTACCTTTCGGGATGAAAATACAAGGTCTGCCATTAATTGGTTGAAGGCATTGTTTCGAGGGCGGAGATTATCTTCAGGGTGAAAACCCAAGATCTACGATCGGAAGACGACGGCATTTGTGCACTGTTTTCTTCTTTGAGACGTTGCTTTTGGAAAACATGGAATTTAAGTGTTGTTTCGGTGGTGGTTGTACTATTGCTGCAAGGACCGGAATTATGTAGCGGGGCTTCTTCTTTTTAGCTTCTTATTCTTCTTTGGTTGTGTGCATCCGTAATATCATTAGGGTATTGTGTTGTGGCCAGGTGTAATTGATATCTTCACATATTAATATATATCATTTATCAAAAAAAATCATGCTTGCATGGAAGTTTTCCTGAAACCGGAAGAAATACATTCTTATTGACAAAACTGACTCAAAAGCCAATACGCCCTCCTTATAGTTAAGGGCAATTTGCTTGGAATTTTCTCTACTGAGTGCTAGCTGAAGGACCACAATGTTTCAATCTACTAGCTTGTTTCGAACGAATTTTGTGTTTTAGTTGAGCATGTTTCATCCTAAACTGTTAACAAGAAAATAATTAGCACGAAATTCGTACTTTGCAGACAAGCATTGAGTTCGTCCGAAACTCAATGCTTTTTGATGATAAATGTGTCTCTCCATGGACGTCACTACCATGGTAGACTTGTGCTAGCACTATTCTGATCCAATCGGTGACGTGTCATTTTCTGTTTATTATTTTCATATCTTGCAGAGAAAGCGCATCGGTTCGGTTACCAAGCTCACCTTCTCATTATCCCCTCTCTCTCTGTCAACAAATGATTAATTGTGTTATTGACAAATAAAAATGATCTTGAGAAGTCTTCCGTCCAAATGATATAGTTTATGCTCCATTATCAGCAGAGTCGCTGATCTGCACAAGGCTCCCGAGTTCGTGGCATGCCCTTGCTTTGTTTAACACTGCATCTTCAGTCATCTTTGTTTCATTTCTCTAGCTTGTGAGTTGGGCTAATCAACCAATAAATATATCGGTACCATGCATGTGTGTCATCCATATCCAATTTAATTAGGTCACCGTCACAAACTGTTGTTAGCACGCAGGAAATGAACTCTGCGCGCTAATCTAGCTAGTTTGATCATGGAAAACTGTGAATGAAGCTTATTTTTCAGTTACTCTGTCAATTGCCATGTGTGGATAACTGTTGTTGTAAAACAATTAGTTCATGATGTGGGTCGCGGGCCTAGCTAGCTTTTTTTAAACTAGCAACTTAATTAGGTGCAATGCAACAAGGAGTACCTATCATAGTTTCGTTGTGCGTACGTACATGTCGTACCTGTGGGCCCCATCTGGGTCCTAACGGGCCCGCTCTCGACATGACTGCGGTGTCTTTTGCATGGTGGTGTGAGGCGGAGCAGCTTGGACAGGGGATGGCGTTGCCGACGGCATGCATGTTGCAGCATGATGGCGAGAGCTTTACGGGGGCGGACGGGGAGGGGGGATCCTGGTCGGGCTTGTGGGCTCACGGGCCTGGTATGCTCCTGCTGTCGCGTTCGGTCGGCTACCGTAGTTGATGGTGGAGGTTGAGCCCTCCCACACGCCGACGGTGTTGTTGCTCCTTTTCCCGGCTTGTCTTCGTTGTTGTGTAGGCTTCTCCTTACGGTGTCGTGGTGAGACGACGCAGGGCCTCAAGACCGTGTTGGTGTAGGGTGTCGGGTGGTTTGGTGGCAGGCTCCGGAGCGCCCCAGGTGCAGGTTGGGATCGGGGGAAACCCTTGTCGGCCCGGCCGGCACTGACGCGTTGACGCCCTTGGGTGTCGTCGAACCTTCCTGGTGGGCGTCGGGGCTACCCTTGCTCGTGCCTCGTCGCGTACCGGGGGAAACCCTTGGCAGCAGCGTCGTCATCGTTGCATTCCTTCTTGGAGGTGCTGATGGGTATCGACACTTCGAAGTCCTGGAGCTTGGTGCAAGACTCTTGGTGGGCGCAGCGGTCGCGAGTCTTTTGTGTTTCTGTCAATCCGCCGGTGTCCGCATTTGTTTCCTTTGTATTTTCTTGTTCATTTCTTTTGGGCATGATTGTGCTGTTTTCGCCCCAGCACCTATCATCGAATGTTCTGGTTGGTTGCTTTGTAATACAAAGCGGGGGAAAATCCTTTTTTGTCAAATGCAATGTATCGTCACATACATGGGACTGTCTATTTATCCGGTAACTGAAAATACATGTTTAAGCAGCCACTTTCATCAATGGCCATCAGACCTTCATCCAACGGCTGAAAACAGATTGAGCATTGTTCATCCTGAACCTCTACCTTCTTCTTCCTCACGCAGCCATTGGCCAACCCAGGCCTAACGGCATGCCTCCCTCTCCCCTCTTCGACCTCCTGCAAATGTCGTGCGGGTCCCTCTATGCCCCGCCGCACTAGTGAACAACTCTCATCATCCCATGCACTCCCACCCCATCCCTAAGATAGATCACGAGGCATTGGCTTTCCTCTGATTAATATACATAATGAGGCTATGTCTTTCCCTAAGATAGATAACGCGGCTGATACTTCTTCGATGAGGTCGGAGCTCCACATCTCGTGCGCTTGGAAAGACGAAATAAGTGACTGCCGTAACAAAAAAAAATTGAGGTACTAAGAAATAGCAAAAACATACATAGAAATATTAGGCAGTATTTCTGAAAGTTTGTTACCCTGTGTTGCTATGTGGTATTGCCATGTCATGCTAAAAGGTTTTAGCCCAAACAAACAACGCACTAGTTAAACGTGGCGGCAACTCCATGCTGACTAGTGTAGTGCTAGATGGAGCATAAACAAATTTGGTGTAGCACCATTCTATCCTAACTAGTGACTTGTCATTTTCTGTTTATTATTTCCATATCTTGCAGAGAAAGCGCATCGATTCGGTCAGCAAGCTCACCTTCTCAAGATCCCCTCTCTCTCTCTCTATCTCCAAATGATTAATTGTGTTATGGATAAATAAAAATGATCTTCAGAAGTCTTCCGTCCAAATGATATTGTTTATGCTCCATTATTAGCATAGTCGCTGATCTGCACAAGGCTCCCGAGTTCATGGCATGCCCTTGCTTTGTTTAACGCTGCATCTCCGGACATCTTTGTTTCGTTTCTCTAGCTTGTGAGTTTGGCTAATCAACCAATAAATATATCAGCACCATGCATGCGTGTCATCCATATCCATTTTCATTAGGTCACTATGACAAACTGCCCTTAGCATGCAGGAAATGAACTCCGCGCACTAATCTAGTAGCAAGTTAGATCATGGAAAACTATGAATGGTGCTTACTTTTCGGTTACTCTGTCAATTGTGGGACTGCTGACTTGCTCCGCATCTTGTTCAGGAGGTCAGCTGCTCGACACTTCAGTATATTCTTTTTTTCAACTCAAGTTCAGATGAAGAATAGATTAAAAAATTATTCTTTTTTACATGTAAGTTATATATAATTAAGCTTGACGCATTTTTTCAGAGAATATCAACAGCTTTACACGGCCGTAGGACTACATCAAAATTGAAGTTCTAATTATTTCCATGCTTGCATGACAATTTCCTTGAAACCGGGACAAATACATTCTTATTGACAAAACTGACTCAAGAGCCAATACGCCCTCCTTAGAGTTAAGGGCAATTTCTTTGGAATTTTCTCTACTGAGTGCTAGCTGAAGGACCACAATGTTTCAAACGAATTTTGTGTTTTAGTTGAGCATGTTTCATCCTGAACTGTTAACAAGAAAATATTTAGCACGAAATTCGTGGTCTGCAGGGCAAGCAACTGAATGGTCCGAAACACAATGCTTTTTGATGATAAACGTGTGCTCTCCATGGACGTCACTACCGTGGTAGGCTTGTGCTAGCACGATTCTGATCCAATCGTTGACGTGTCATTTTCTGTTTATTATTTCCGTATCTTGCAGACAAAGCGCATCGATTCGGTTAGAAAGCTCACCTTCTCAAGATCCGATCTCTCTCTATCTCCAAATGATTAATTGTGTTATTGACAAATAAAAATGATCTTCAGAAGTCTCCCGTCCAAATGATATAGTTTATGCTCCATTATTAGCAGAGTCGTTGATCTTCACTGTTAAATTGTGATACAAATTCTACTGTATTGGACTAGACGTAGTATAAACGGTGTGGGCCTTTGCGTTGGTACCGGCTCGTACGAGTACAACTCGTTTCCCTGTCCTTCAAGCACTCGCATGTATTGCCCCTCATATATACTTCATGTAGTCACACCTGAAAACGGTATGTCGTCTTGTGCTTGTAATACTTCATCCTCATAGTGATTGCACCTTCGTGCGTCCGTGGTTTTTTCTGCAAGAGTTTTGACGTAAAAATTTGTATCTCTCGTGTTTCATTGATCTCGTTTTATCCAACATGCACAAGGCTCCCGAGTTCGTGGCATGCCCTTGCTTTGTTTAACACTGCATCTCCGGCCATCTTTGTTTCGTTTCTCTAGCTTGTGAGTTGGGCTAATCAACCAATAAATATATCAGCACCATGCATGTGTGTCATCCAAATCCATTTTTATTAGGTCACTATCACAAACTGTCGTAGCATGCAGGAAATGAACTCTGCGCACCAATCTAGCTAGTTATAGAAGATGGAAAACTATGAATGGAGTTTATTTTCCTGTTACTCTGTCAATTGCCATGTGTGGATAACTGTTGTTGTAAAACAATTAGTTCATGATGTGGGTCGCGGCCCTAGCTGAGTGGAGTGACATCAGAGAAAACGGAAGGGAACAAACACAAGGACGGGAAGTAGATCGATCTTTTTTTAACTGGCAACTTAATTAGGTGCAACGCAACAAGGAGTACCTATCATAGTCTCGTTGTGCGCACGTACGTGCCGCACCCACTTTATAGATTAGATGTTCAAATAGAAGAATCCGTAGGACACTTCCATCAGCGACGTTGAGAGGTCCAAGTAATCGCACATGCGACACATTGTGGCTTGGATATTGGATCCAAGTTTCAGCTTCATGTGTTGGAACGGAGCAAACAGCAAAGAGAGATTTGATGGTACGTTCAAGAGCCAGAGCGGTCAATGCTAAGTTGTATGTATCGATCACACCAGTCTTCCCTCTTCACATGCATTCGCAAATAAAATGCGACGGTGCTTGGACTTGATGGATTTTTTTGTTTGTGTTTCTTGGGCAGCATACAAAATTTACACCTAGGCCTGCTTGGATGGCTTGTTATTTAGACCTAGTTGAAGCAGACCCTAAATGTACAGTTTGTTTCGTCGGAACATATGCATGTGGTAAGTAGGACTATAGGAGTAGTAATATTTCTATTCTTATAAACTTTGGAAGCTATAACATGTTTGCAAGTGAAGAAGCCACACTTTCAACTCTTGAGCCACATGTATATTCATTCTTCTTTCACATGTACGTAGGTAATGATCCCTGCCGTGCAAATGCAATGTATCGTCACATACATGAGACTGTCTATTTATCCGGTACCTGAAAACACATGTTTAATCAGCCACTTTCATCAATGGCCATCAGACCTTCATCCAACGGCTGAAAACAAATTAAGCACTGTTGACCTTGATCCTCCACCTTCTTCTTCCTCACGCAGCCATTTGGCCAACCCAGGCCTAACCGCCTACCTCCCTCCCCCCTCCTCGACCTCCTGCAAATGCCGTGCGGGTCCCTCAATGTCCCACCACACTAGTGAACAAGTCTCGTGATCCCATGCACCCCCACCCCATTCCTAAGACAGATCATGAGACGTTGGCTTTCCTCTGATTAATATACATAATGAGGCTATGTCTTTCCCTAAGGCCCTATTTTGGTCGTTGTTTTTTAATTAAATACAGTTGTAAATAATACACGTCTCGGTCTGTCATTTTATTTCCACACGTAAATTAGCCAGCGGCTGGTAAGATACGGTTGTAAGTTAAACAACCCTGTATCGAAATACATCGATTCCAAGCGCGCCCTAAGATAGATAACGTGGCTGGTCCTTCTTCGATGAGGTCGGAGCTCCACATCTCGTGCGCTTGGAAAGAATAAAAAAGTGAGTGGCGTAACAAATAAAATTGAGGTTCTAAGAAATAGCAAAAACGTACATAGAAATATTAGGCAGTATTTCTGAAAGTTTAGTTAACCTATGTGGCTATGTGGTATTGCCATGTGATGCTAAAAGGTTTTAGCCCAAACAAACAACACACTATTTAAACGTGGCGGCAACTCCATGCTGACTAGTGTAGTGCTAGATGGAGCATAAACAACTTTGGTGTAGCACTATTCTATCCTAACCAGTGACGCGTACAGCGCCATAAACTAACGCGTATTGAAGCACCTATAAATATGCCAGACCAGCCACTGAACGCCCACCATCCCAATCATCTCGTGGCAACGTTCAAGCAGAGCAATCTCTCCGGACTCCGGCCAATGGCCAAGATCCAGCCTCTCGCTACCGCGGCATCACGGTCGCCCTCCGACGATCAACGGAGCCAGCAGACGTACACGGTGTGGATGAAGTCGCTGGTCTTCAACGGCAACGGCTGCACGGTGTACGGACCCGACGGCGCCGTCGCCTTCCGCGTCGACAACTATGGCTGCAGGGGCGGCCGTGAGGTCTTCTTCATGGACCGCGCCGGCAACGCCCTCATCAGGATCAGACGCAAGGGATTTGGCGCCTTCAGGAGGTGGGAGGTCTGCCGGTGCGCCCACAACGGCGGCCAGGAGGAGGAGGAGGCGACGCCGTGGTTCACTGTGCGCCGGGCCGAGAAGGGCGGAGCGGCCGTGGCGATGCACGGCGGCGCGGGGACGTGCTATAAGATCGACGGGTGCTCTGCCCGCAAGTCGGAGTACAGAATACGCGGCGCAGATGGCGCGGTGGTGGCGGAGGTCGCACGGAAGCAGACGCCGGCGGGGGTGGTGCTGGGGGAGGACGTGCTGACGCTGACGGTGGCGCCGGAGGCGGATCACCTGCTCTTGCTGGGTTTGATCGTCGTGCGTGGCCTCATCAATCGCTCCTTGTGATGGATGGCTGAAATGTCAATCCCCTTCTTCTCTAGCTAGGAAGCGAAGATGATGAGAAAAACCTGTAGGCGGTTCATCAGAGTGACAACTCTTTTTCAGACAAACAATTTAGGAAGTTTTTGCCCAAACTGAGGACATGTGACTCTTTTTGGTGTAGGTTTTTACCCTTTCTCAAAGGGTTTTTGGAAAAGACTTGTGTTTGAAAACAGAGGGAGTAATTAAGGAAGTCCAATACTCCTGTTCAAAAAGTTCTTGATGGCCCCATGCTAAATAATTTGAGAGACACAATAAGTGTTTTTAGATTAGTACACATTAGTCTAATCTTTGGCACACACACAGATATCCTTACTCAGTCATTGATAGGGGCAACAACAATTTGTCCCCATAAATTTGGCTTACGGGGAGAAAGTTCCGTACGACACATCGCAACTTCAACGCCAAGAAGAAAACATCGACATCAGCCAACTAAAACAACGTCTATATCAACCTATTAAACTTATGAATTTGTAAATTTAAAAAAAAAAAAAAAAAAAACAGGGTACAATAGGCCAGCACCCCTCTTTGTACCATGAACCACTACGGGAATCATTTCATATGCCAGCGGCCAAAAGCCATTGACAAAGGACAGAAAATCGTCGGTATAGGCTATGCCGTGGTTTTGATCCCTCGCGTCGCCCCAACCCCGGGTGACTCGGGGGCTTCCAACCCTAGGCGCCGCCGCCGCCCTTTCTTCCTCCCCTCCTTGCCGCCGCCGGGTGAAACCCGCATGGCAGACGGCGGCGGCGGGTGGACTCCCTCTCCCGGCTCCCCTTCCTCCGCGGGCGGCGGATCTAGGCGGTTGACGACAGTGTCCTGTGGCGATCGCGGTCGGGCGCGAGAGGCCAGGCCTGGGCAAGCGGTGGCAGGGAGCGGGGCGCTCGGCGGCGGCCCTCGGCAGGCGGTGGCGGGCGCTGGGCTAGTGACGGTGCTCCGGCATGTGCAGGCGGTGGTGGCCCCTGTGCGCGGTTGGCGGCTCCCTCTTTGACCCGAATGGCGTGGGGGGTGGCGGCGTCTGCGGCGACGGTCCTTGCTGGTTGCTGGTGGCCATAGTGTTGCTTGTCCTCGACCCCGATCTACTTCAATCTGCAGCGAATCCGGCCCCTGATGGCTTCTTGTTGGTCTTGGGTGCTGGCCTTGCAGATTTGGTGGTTGGAAGGGTTCCGGGGGAGTCCCTTGGCCGGTGCGGCGGCCACTCCGAAGGCAGCGCCTTTGGATGTTGTTCCCCTTGTTGGAGGCTTCGGAGAGGATCCCCTTTCCTTCCACCCTCCCAGGAGCTCAGGTTAAAACCTCAGGTCCCCTTGTTCCAAGCGACGACGACACCACGGTGGCGTTTTCCTTCTTGAAGGCGTTGCTCGGGGGCGGCTCAAGTGGCGGTGGAGGTGGCGGCGGTTCGATGCCGGCGCATTTTGGCCAGCTTCATCTTTGAGGTTGTGACGTCAGCGACGCTCGTCTGGTGGAGTAACGGCATTGTTGTTTGCATCTTCAGGCTCGGGATGCTTCGGGAAAACCCTAGATCTGGGTCTTCCTAGATCGTACGATGATGGCGTTTTATCGCCTTCCCTCTTGGGGGCATTGTTTTGGAGCAAGTGCTGGCTGGAGGAATGGTGAAGCAGTGCTTCATCTCACACATTGATGGCGGCGGATATCGGTGGCATGGCGCTGTGGGGACTCGGCGACCGATGCGTGGAGATGGACTCGCGCAGGAGGAGGTAGCTGTCTGGCGTCATGGTGACGTCGATGGCAGAGTGGCTACACAAGGTAGAAGCCTCAATATCTGCTCTGAAGTCAGACCGGTGAAAGATGGCGGCGACAGCACACGAGTGCGTCAGATCGGTTTTGTGCCCTACACCCGGTATGTGACAGATGGCTCGACCGGCTCTGCTGGGGCTTTCGGGTTTTGATGTTAGGATTAGGTAACTGGTCTGGGTATGTGGCCCAGCTAGCACCCCTTCATCATATGAATAGGAGTAGCGACAGTTGTTGCGAAGTTGGCGGATTCAGACATATTGTTGTAATACTTTGTAAGGTCCTAAAAAATAATCAATAAAATGATCGCATGCATCTCCAAATGCAAGGCCGGGGGTCATCCCCTTTTTCTTAAAAGAAAAAAAAAACTATGCCGATCAAAGTCGTTGGCATGTATTTTGCCGTCGGCAACCATGTTGTTTCCCGTAGTCAACAGCACACCAGTACGCAGATGTTGTGGCCGAGATAAACGAAATTGTTGAATTATCATCCTCATGCGGGCTATGAAAAGATGACATGTGACCATTTTAAACTTTGTACACAAGAAAAAGGAAATGTAGTGTTTAGCGTCCGGTCCTGCAGCCACCAAGTAATACAAATTCAGGTTGGCCTTTACTGGAGAAAAAAGGAAATAAAAATTCAAGATTGAAGAAGAAACTTGCCGTGAGAAGTTCACTAAGTAATCACAACTAATCATTTCGGCAGAGATTCTAAAGAAAACCATTTAGGTAAGAGCATACGAACCATGTGTATGTGATGCTGTATTAGAGAGAGAAACCATGTGTATGTGATGCCGTATGAGAGAGAGAGAGCGAGCTTGCTTGTTGACCAAAGATTTGCTATTTTTCTGCAAACGATGTGGAAATAGTGAACGTGTCATGACAGTGTACTAAGAGCGTCTTCAACAGCCGCCCAACTGTCCCACACGCTAAAAACAGTTTGGCATGTTGAAATAGCAACTTTTAACACGTCAGAGAGCATTGCCAACAGCGACCGCTGCAAAACATAGCGCGCGCGAGCCGCTTCAGCAGACGCTGCAAAAAATGGACGCGCGAGCAATGAAAGCACATACGAACAATATTTGAAACAACATATAGATAGCATAGTTCAACCAAACATCACAAACTAGTCTGATACAAATTAAAATAGATAAAACTACGATGAAATTAACCTAGAAACTAGTCTGAGTCCTCCTCCTCCTCCTCGGTGGTTTTGTCGGACATCGACAGAAATGCGTCCTCCCACCGAGGATCGTCTTCATCGAAGAACGACGCATGTCCCAGTTCGCACTGCGATATCGCCAGTGCCTTCCGTCGGCACATGTCCGCCCGTTCCGCGCACCGCGTTGCCCTTCACTCCGCCCAGAAGACGTTCTCGTTGGTGACGCCCTGCGGGAAGCGTTGGTGCCACAGCGCCATGGCCTCCTCGTCCATCTCGGCGATGCCGACACAATGTTCCCGCCTTTGGTTGTCGCGATGGTCCTCCTCGGTGACAAGCTGCAGGGGAGGCGTGAGCTCCTGCGCCCGCTCCTGCGTCGGCACGTCGGGGAAGTTCATGTCCCTACGAGGCCGCGGGAAGCGCCACGCCACCACGTCGTACGTGCAGGTAGCCTCGTGGGCGATCTCGAACGTGTCGATGTCGAGGTGCATATCACCGGACCGGATCTCGGCAAAGAAGGAACCGGAGGGGCGCGCGGACGCCGCGGTAGCCTGAAGCTCCCCGGCGGCGGCAAGGCGAGAAAAGAGGCACGAGAAAGAGCGGCAGAGAGCGTGTGGCGAGGCGAGGGGCGCGTGGGAGCGATGGAAGGGCGCGTGGAGGAGGCGTTGGATTTTTAGTGCGCGTCGAGCGCCGCACCAAACCTAGCGCGCGTCGGGCCGCTTTTTCCCCGTACGCGCAAACTTTTCTCACGCGCCGGAATCTTCCGCACCCGTTGGAGCACGCACAACCGTTCCGTGCGCATTAAAATACAATTTTTCTGTGCCGCACGTTTTTTTCAGCCACAATTGAAGATGCTCTAATACAAAGTATACGAAGATGATGACATCCACGGAGAGCACATTTATCATCCATTTCTCATTAAAATTTGACGCTAATAATTCAGAATGAACATGACCAGTGTTATTGTTGAGGGAATTCTCAGTCGTACAAATTAACAAGCTACTCACAGCCAGTTAGGTCATAGGCAAGGAAATAAAAAAAAAATACCCAAGGAATGTATCTTCAGTCATTGATCTGTCAAACAGGAATGGGAAATTTGTCGCACCTGCATACCTGTGGTCGGTGCCTCTTTTCGAAAGCAAAACATGCGAAGTCTCGCACTCGTACGTAAGTGCTGCGGCTTCCAGCAATTCTGATGTGCTGTGCAAAAGCCATTATTCGAGAGGAAAAGAAGAGTAAAGCTATCATACAAATACTGAATATAGTGAAGTGTCGAGCATGCAACTAGCTAGCTGAACCACAAAGTGACGCAGAGCAAATCAGAAATCCCACCGTTTATTCCATGCGATTTCCCAAAGCTTGAACACTCGTCACCACACCAACAGCATCATACTGGCTCTGTTACTAAATATAAATCTTTCTAGATATTTTACTAATAGACAACATACGGATATATATAAACATAATTTAGAATATATATTCACTTATTTTGTTCCGTATGTAGATCCTTGGTGAAAATTTTTAAATTGTGTTTGGTTGAGGAACCAACTGTCAAGGAATGAAATGGTTCCATTCTAGAGGAACGGGTCGGTTACGTTTCTGTGTTTGGTTTGTGCAAAATAGTAGAATGGGTTGGTTCCATTCTAGTGATTGGTTTGAAAGAATGAAGTGAAAAATGGAATGACAAAAAATAAAATTTCGAAAGCATTTCGTTTGTATTTTGAAAAAACAAAACACCAAACAGGAGTACCAGGAGCTTTCTCACTGTTTAAATCCAATGTATATAGTTGATCTTCTTCCTCATACCTTGCAAACACTTTCTCATAGAAGATTGCAGTTTTTAACATTAGGTACGTGGAATTCCATCTAGTGCATACATCCAAACTCAAGAATGCCTCGTTGTCGACCTTTTCTAACTCAGCAAGCTCTTTAAATCTTGCAATTCTAGATGGCCCATGTCTTATATATCTAACCGCAGCTCGCACACGCTTAACTGATTCATCCAACTCTTTTAGACCGTCAGTAACAATCAGATTTATAATATGGGCAGCACATCTCATATGAAAATATTTACCTTCAGCTATGCTATTTCCAGTTTTGATCATTTTCTTCCTTATGTAACCTACACCACCATCATTCGTGCTAGCATTATCAACAGTTATTGTCATAACTTTGTTTATTCCCCACTCCATCAAGCATTGCTCTAAGGCTTTTCCAATATCATCTCCCTTATGACCTTTTACTAGGAAAAAGCTAATGATCTTCTTGTGCAAATTCCATTCAGGATCAATGAAATGTGCCGTGACAGTCATATAACAATCTTGTGTTTGAGAAGTCCAACCATCAGTAGTGAGACAAACTCTTTGACATGATTGTTTGAAAAAAAGTTTCAGCTTTGCTCTCTCTTCAAAATAAAGCTTCACAACATCCCTAGTGCATGTTCTTCTAGAAGGCATATTGAAACGTGGACAAGCAATTTCCATAACTTCTCTAAAACCAGATTTTTCAGTAAATGCAAAGGGAAGCTCATCTACTATAATCATCTTAGTAATAGCTCTCTTAGTAATTCAGGATCAAATTTATGCACCGAAGGACTTTCTCCTTGGATTACTTGCAAAGTACCTTGCTTCTTATTCTTTTCATTATGAGGATTATGCTTGCAAGTATTAAAATGACTGTTTAAGGCATATGTACCGTTTAAATGTGGGAGGGCCTTGATATTACGGTTGCAATAGTTGCACTTTCCAAACATGGGGCGACCAGCAACTAGTACCTCAGAAAAATGATCCCACATCGGTGATCTTTTTCTCATTAGCCTTCTTTCAGGTCGTTCATCCATCTCTTTCTTTTTCTTTTCAAACTCCTCATTCTTCCGTTCTTCTTCCTCATAAATTTGCATCTCCTCTTCTGTCATCTCAATATCACCAAACCCACCAAGTTCAACCATCTACAAATAATAGACAAAAATTAAACAAGTGCATCAGAAAATCAGCAAATAATAGACAAAATATAAACAAGGACCTAATCTACTGAACCTAGTCTACTGATTTACACATAAGTATACTGAACCTACTGAACCAAATCTACTGATTTACACATAATAGACAAAAAAAACAAGGACCTAATCTACTGAACCTAGTGCAGGACCTAATCTACTGATCTCACCAATGAAACAAAAAATGCACACAAAGGATATGATATTGGGCTTCTTAGTTCTTACATTGACTGAATGTTCAGTTTCCCCCGTGGAAGACGTCGTGACGAATTGGAGAAGACACCGGTGAGCTCCTGTAGATGCGACTGATGTGATCCTGCAGTCCTGCAGATGCGGGTGGTGAGATCATGCACATGCTCTTGATCCAGTAGGGGCCCAGCCGAGAGTAGTAGGGGCCGAGTGTATTACCTGTGGGTTGTGGGTCTGCTGCGAGAGTCTGCTGATGTGCTTCAAGTAGGGGTGGCGGCTTCTTCTTCTTCCTTGGTGAGTAGCCGAGTAGGGGCGGCGACGGCGGCTCAGTAGTCGGGGCGGCGGTGGGCCGGCAGCGACTGACCTGGGCGACGGGCGACGGCGACGCCAAACCACGATCTAGGTCTGCGCCTCTGCGCTGCGGGGTGCAGTAGGACTGCGGGGTGCGTTGCGTCTGCGGGGTGACCGAGTGAGGGAGTGGCCGAGTGGGGGTGCGGGACTGCTAGGTTTTGCTAGGTGGGCTGCGTGGTGAAAAGCTGAAAGCCTGGGCCGAGGGGGCGGGGGGAATGGGCTGCTTTTTGGTTTCTACTTCGGTTAACCGATTTAAAAACCGAACCGACCGAATTAGGTTTGGTTTTTAGCATAGCTAACTGAATTTTCCTGCACATACTAAATACACCGAAAATTCGGTTATTTCGGTTTCGGTTTCGGTTAAGTTTTCGGTTTGTGGGTTTTTATGCCCGGGCCGAGTTGGTTGCATTCTAGTGTTTGGTTTGGAAGAATAAAATGAAAAATGGAATGACAAAAAATAAAATTTCTGCAGCATTTCGTTTGTATTTTGAAAAAACAAAACACCAAACACATGTTTTGGGGGCTAATGAAAAGATTTCTTTCTAACTATGTCTCTCCAAAAAAATCCTTTAGGAATTTTTCCTTGGTTGGGGGGGGGCTATAGCCCCCTCAGCAACACACATAGCTCTGCACCTGCCTGAAGGGGTAGCCTGGGATGGATTGGGAACACCGAAGAAAGCACATGTTTGTTTGGTTAAAAAAACAACTGAATTGATCAATGAAAAATTTCAGAGTACAAATATGCTTGAAATAATAGTGTGATTTTAGGGTAAAATAAATTTTAATTACATATTTGATTACTACTAACGGGATGGATCTGACATCGATCGAGAAATGCAAGAAAACTCATGTTGAAACAATTACAACAACACCATAAGTTTGCAACATGAAACATTATTTATTGGCCTCGAAAGGGAGTAGAGGATTCCGAAGGACAACTGACAATGCAACAACATAGCCGTTGTTAGGGTACCCATCGGCGGGAAGACGTACACGATCGACCACACATTCCATGTGCCGGATTACTAGACGGTTTGTGCCACCACCAATGCGGCCCTAGTGGCAAAGGTCGGGAGTAAGCGGAACTAACCCAGACAGTGCAGCCAACACCATATCGCCTGCTCATTGCGAGTCTTTCGTCGTGGCCTGCTTATCCATTGCATCTAATTGGTCGAGGAATGGACCTGCAGGTCGATTCTATTTTAAGTTCTTTTACACTAGTTCTTTAAGTGTTTCTTTGTTGTGCAGAGAGGAAAAGAAAGGCATTAAGGTCAACTTCATGTTTAGAAGGAAAAATGAAGTTGAAATATAGTTTTTGTGGTTACCTGTCATACATTAAAAAGGTGCATAGCAAATGTTGCTTGAAGAGAATGGTGTTGGGGAACGTAGCATGGAAAACAAAAAATTTCCTACGCACACGAAGACCTATCATGGTGATGATCATCTACGAAAGGGAGATCGGATCCACATACCCTTGTAGATCGCTAAGCGGAAGCTTTAATAAATGTGGTTGATGTAGTGGTACGTCTTCACGATTCGTCTCACGAACCGTCCCACGAACCGTCTCGTGATCCGTCCCGATCAAGTGCCGAACGAACGACACCTCCGCGTTCCGCACACGTACAGCTCGGTGACTATCTCCGCCTTCTTGATCCAGCAAGAGAGACGGGGAAGTAGATGAGTTCTCCGGCAGCGTGACGGCGCGTCGGTGATGGTGATGATCTATTCCTGCAGGGCTCCGCCCGAACTCTGCAGAAAACCGATCTAGAGGAGAGGGCAGCACGTGGCAAAGTTGTGTCTCAAAAAACCCTAAACCTCAAGTATATATAGGAGGAGCCAAGGGGTGGGGCTTTCCCTTGGGGCACGGGCCGAAGGGAGGAGGCATCCTCCTCCAAGTCGGTTTGGAGGGAGGAGTCCCTTCCTTCCTTCCCACCTCTTTTTTTTCTTTATTTTCTTTTTTCTTTCTCCTTGATTTTTCCTCTTGGTCGAAATAGCTCACTTGGGCTGGCCTCACCAGCCCACTAAGGGCTGGTGCGCCACCCTTGGGCTATTAGGTTCACTCCTGGGTGGGTGGGCCCCTCCCGGTAAAAACCCAAAACCCATTCGTCACTCCCGGTACACTGCCGGTAATGCCCGAAATCTTTCCGGAGGCCAAATGAAACAATCTTATATATCAATCTTCGTTCCCAGACCATTCCGAAAACCCTCGTGACGTCCGTGATCTCATCTGGGACTCCAAACAACCTTCGGTCACCAACACCTATAACTCAACTATACCAAAACGTCACGAACCTTAAGTGTGCAGACCCTGCGGGTTCGAGAACTATGCAGACATGACCTGAGACACTCCCCGGTCAATATCCAACAGCGGGACCTGGATGTCCATATTGGATCCTACATATTCTATGAAGATCTTATCGGTTGAATCTCTGTGCTAAGGATTCATATAATCTCGTATATCATTCCATTTGTCCTTCGGCATGTTACTTGTCCGAAATTTGATCGTCGGTATCCCTATACCTATTTCAATCTCGTTACCAGCAAGTCTCTTTACTCGTTTCGTAATACAAGATCCCGTGACTAACAGTTTAGTCACATTGCTTGCAAGGCTTGTATGGGATGTTGTATTACCGAGTGGGCCTCGAGATACCTCTCCGTCACACGGAGTGAAAAATCTCAGTCTTGATCCATGCTAACTCAACGGACACCTTCGGAGATATCTGTAGAGCACCTTTATAGTCATCCATTAACGTTGCGACGTTTGATACACACAAGGTATTCCTCCAGTGTCAGTGAGTTACATGATCTCATGGTCATAGAAATGAATACTTGACACGCAGAAAACAATAGCAACAAAATGACACGATCACATGCTACGTTTATAGTTTGGGTTTTGTCCATTACATCATTCTATCAATGATGTGATCCCGTTATCAAGTGACAATACTTGCCTATGGTCAGGAAACCTTGACCATCTTTGATCAACAAACTAGTCAACTAGAGGCTCACTAGGGACAGTCTGTTGTCTATGTATCCACACATGTATTTGAGTTTTTCAATCAATACAATTCTAGCATGGATAATAAACGATTAGTATGAATAAGAAAATATAATAATAACTAATTTATTATTACCTCTAGGGCATATTTCCAACAAATGGATCATTGGCTGAATTGAAAATGATTATGCCCAAATGAGCAGTGTCACGAGAGATTAAACCTCATGGTTGTCAGGGTATCTTGTAAACGCGCTTATTCACTTAGTTGGAGGAAACACATCCATGATAGTACGGTGACTTCATAAAATTTTAAAGTTTAGTAGTTGCTCGGCGATTGTGGCAGTGTGCATGTTTTGTAATTTTGTTAATCCCATACAATTTGTCTCCGGACAGGATTGGCACTCCACATGTACTACAAAAATAAAAATAAAAAATTCATCCACATCACTCTATTAAACCTTGTCCCCATCAGTAGGTAGGCCCATCAATTAGTAAACATCTCCTACAAGCAGGTCAATGAAAGACCGATAATGTTCCTACTCCCTCCGTCATGATTTAGAAGGCACGCTTGAAAATCTCTGAGATCAAGGTAGTCATTGATTGGTTGTGAGATGTAGCGGGTGTAGATGATAATGCGCCTAATCAACTCAGAAAATACTAGTACTAATGCGTGAGCAACAAATTGGAATGACGCATGCATGACTAATACTAGTGTTAATTAATAAGAGTAATTGCTTTCGCACCTTAAAGCTTGTCTATTTTAGAAACGCACGCAAGTTTAACTGTGTCTTCTAAACCGTGAGGGAGGGAGTATTAAAGTTTATATGTGGCAAAGATAAATTCATTAATCAAGGATTAACTTAATGAAGTATGTAAGTCAGGTAGGCCTATCGCCCCGCTTCCCCGCGTCGCCTCCTCGAGCATGGCGGCCGGAAGCTCCTCCCAATTCCCCCTTCCAACGCTCCCCCCTCTCCCGCTCCTCCTCCCTCCGCCGCCAGCGAGCACCGCCGGGCCCGGCCGGCGTGGTGCTGGTGGTGGCGGGTATGCCCTTCCCCGTCGCGGCTCCCCTGCTCGGGCGGAGGCGGCTAGCTGCGGTGCTCTTCGACTGGCGGCGATGTGGCCCGGCGACGGTGATGTCGCGTGTCGCGGTGGCTCTCGACGCGGCGGCATGACCGTTGGTCGTGGGCGGCGCGGTGGCACTAGCGGCTGGCGTTTGGGCCCTATCTGGGTTTGGGCGGGCCGGTAGCTCAACGCTTGGCGGTGTCGCTCCCTGGTGGTGGGACGAGGCGGCGGCGGTTTGCGGCCATGACCACCTCGTCGGTTGTCGAGTTGCAGCGCGGGGACAGGGACTGTGCGGGCCCAAGTGGGCCTGGCCGGGCCGTAGGGCCTGTCAAGTCCTCGTCGTCACATCTGGTCGGCTTCGCATAGGCGGTGGAGGTTGTCTGCTCCCTCCGATCGAGTTTTGGCCGCTCCCGTAGCCGTTGTCTCCTCTCCTCCTCCAGACCTCATGTTGGCAGCTCCAGAGAGACGGGGAGGGTGGTCCGATAATCGTGGTGGCACAGGCTGGTGGGTGGTGCACTACGAAGTGTTTGGGATGGTGGTGGTGGTTGTGGATCGCGAGAAATCCCTAGTGGCTTGCTCGGCACCGACGCGGTGACACCTGCGGGCGCTGACGGACCTTCCCGAATGGCGTCGGGGATGTCCCTCCTCCACCCCCTCCGCTTACCGGGGGAAACCCTAGGACTTGTTTGGGCAACGGCGGCGGTATCATCGCATTCCTTCTTGAAGGTGTTGTTTGGTGTGCGACGCTTCGGAATGCTGGGACGCGGTGGCATTTATTCGGCGGGTGCAGCGATTGCTGGTCTTCTTCTCCTTGTCAATCTGTCGATGCCGACATTTGTTTCTCTTTCCTTTCTTTTATTTTTATTTTTGGGTTTGTTTGTGATGTGCCATCGGCAAGCTGGATGCCTCGGATGATTGCTTTATAATATAAAGCGAGGGAAAATCCTTTATCATTAAATCAGGTAGTAGTAGTAATAGCAAAGTTTTGTTGGCCAATCGGATAGCAACTCATTTTTTATCTCTTCCAAAGAAATAACGAGACCTAGGGTTTTCTCCTTGCAGGGACCAATATTCATAGTTAGTGAGGGTGTTGTCCCATATCTCTAGGCAAATCAATTGATCAATGGGCGGTGGTGAGAACAGCTCTAATAATCTTCTTCTCGTTGATTTATTAGGTTACCGATGGTTTATTTTCCAAGGTGTACTGGACGGGTTGACAACCCCGTGGCTCTATTTGATCAAGTTCAAGATGGGATGAAACTTCGTTTCTTTTGACATGCATGGTGATTGGTTCAGTGCCATCAACCACCTCTGCAAAAGTAATGGAGCTGAGCTAAAGCGCATACAAACTTGTCGCCCCGGCCGTGCCAATGTTCTTGTGCCTACAGCGTGTTTCACTGTTTCCTTTATACTCAAGGACGGCTCTAGATCATGGCAGAAGGTGTGACGGCCTAGGACCTATCTCAAATAAGGGCCCAATACATATACATATCTAAATAATTAAAAATGTAATTTACAAAACATAACATCAAACACTAGTATGTCGTGGAATTCATTCAGTAGTTGTTTATGTTTGAGTGTATGATTGTTTTAATTTTCATTGACATCATATAATCATATATACATGATGTATAAGACTTTATTTCCTGATTTAAATTACATATTTGATGTTTATGCCTTCATATTCTCATGGCATGCAATATATACATTTAAAAGTATTTATAGTACTCTGTAATAGTTGTTTCGCGCAAAGGACTTCATAATGCTAGGGCCGCCCTGATTACAGTAATCAAAAGGCATGAGGCGTTTGCAATTTGTTTATTGTTTATGTTTTTCTTTCCAATTTTTCACTTAACACAAAGATCTCAAATGTCATCGGATCTTTTCTGTCTAAAAATCACATGGGCGGTAGCTAGGGTCTGCTTTGAAATGCTCACAAGACATAATTGGAGCAAAACATGTTCGAGTGGGACTTATCAGGGATGATATATGAATTATAATATCTCCGATCCCATCCCCCTTTTTCTCGGAATGTCCCATAATTCTAAAATGTTCAAACAAGACATGAGGCAGTAGAGGTCAAAAAGCACTACAACATCCTACTAATAACATCTAGCATGGCAGCATGGATCACTAGGAAAAGAACTCATAAAATGGCATCTAGCACACAGATTCAGACTTGGTGAAAATAACACTGTTGACAGTGCAGTTTTCGATCTGAAGGCATATTGGCAATAGAAAAACTATATGATACAGGGCAGCGAATGACATGAAAATTTATAGCATGCTAGAGTATTTTATGGACTACAAATAACTTCATTGAACCAACCTCAAAGGAGTTGTATATCACTAGCAAAACTCATGGCAAGACAGCAACAAAATATAACAGATTTCAGACTTATAAATATTTCAGCATCTCCAAAACAGCACTATTTTCTAGCAACACGTTTCCATGACCGACGTAGAGAGTTGTCCAATAAATCACACATGTTACGCGGGTTGCGACAGAAGGAAAGAAATTATAATCTCAAATGACTATGATCATATTTTCTTTCATCATCGAAATGAACTATAACTCAATTTCATGAAATCATGAACATTTTCTAATCTCACGCGCATATTTAAAATAGAAAACATTTCTGAAATTTGTGAACACTTATACAATTTTCGAACATTTTCTGAAATCAAAACATTTTTGAATTCATTAACATTTTAAACTATTTGCAAATATATTTTTAAAACTGTGACCTTTTTTAAACATTCTTCTTTAATCGGCCAACATTTCTAGAACAGAAGGACATTTTTTTTCGAAATTGGTGAAAAGGTTTAAAATTCATGAACATTGTTTTTCCTTTTACAAACATTTTTGAAATGAGTGAATTTTTTTAAATCAACAACATTTTATGAGCGAATAAACTATTTTGTAATTCACGATGAGATTTTGAATTTTTAGGGTAATTTTCCATTCATGAATATTTTTTGAATTGGCAAATTTTTGTTCAATTTCAGTAACAATTTTTAATACATGAACTTTAAAAAATCATGAGCATTTTTTAATTTCCCAAACATTTCTTGTCAATATTTGAACAATTTTCAGTAAGCAAGCATTTTTTACAAAATTGCAAACATTTTTTCAATCCACAAACATTTTATGATTTATTAAACATATTATTTCAAATTTATTAATTTTTATAATTTCCAAGACTTTTTTGAAGTCCCAAATTATGTAAGTTACAAAAAAAACGTACAAGAAAAAAAAAATCCCCCCCCCCCCCGACATGGGCCGGCCCAAGCGGCGTGCTCCTCGTTCTCCCAGCGCGATTGAACTCGCTCCTATGCACCACTCCCTCTTAGGATCTCAAATGTCATCGGATCTTTTCTGTCTAAAAATCACATGGGCGGTAGCTAGGGTCTGCTTTGAAATGCTCACAAGACATAATTGGAGCAAAACATGTTCGAGTGGGACTTATCAGGGATGATATATGAATTATAATATCTCCGATCCCATCCCCCTTTTTCTCGGAATGTCCTTTTAGAAAAGGATCGACGATGCGACACATGCATTATACTCCCTCCGTTCTTAAATATAAGTCTTTTTAGATATTCCACTAGTGGACTATATAAGGATGTATATAGACATACTTTAGAATATAGATTCACTCATTTTGCTCTGTATGTAGACTACTAGTGAAATCTCTTAAAAGACTTATATTTAGGAACGGAGGGAGTACACAATATGCACGAGGATAGTATGTTCCGTGTGTATCCGCGGAGCGCCAGGGATCACACTGATTACTATGTACTTATCTCTACCACTCGTACATGGTTCGGCTGCTCCACACTGATTTGTACGTACCATAAACGCACAAAGAAATTATGTACCTACCGTCAACTGGACTAGCACCACTTGATCCAGTAAACGATGGAGCTTTCTCTCTGATTGCTTGCTACTCCTATTAATTCTAGGCTCCATCGATCGTTGCCGTGTGTTGATTTCGTCTCGATACAGTAGAAAACAGTGCATGTGTGTTCACATGGTTTTTGAGCGCTTCATAGAACAATTGTGATTACTAAATTGGATGATCCTTATTCCAAAGTCTTCCGTCTCAATGATAATTTGCACTCCATTATTAGCGGGGTCGTCCTTGCTGGTCTGCACTCTGCAGGTTGGAAGGTTATTATTTAGTGGTAGTTGATTCGCTTATACAGTACATAAGAATATACTCATAACATAAGCATGAAACTGCATGCCGTTTGTCCAAAGAGCGCGAAACTGATTGAACAAAAAATTGATCATGACAGGAGTAAAATGTACCAAGTAGCTGTTGCTTATCCCATGTGTGGATAACTGATGTTGTAAACAAAGTCGAGGGCCGCCGGCTAACATCAGAGACGGTGTAACAGCGACGGGAACTGGCCGCTGTCTGCTTAATTAATTAGGTGCAGGTACTTATCCTTCGATCAGCGTACATGGCTACACGCCTGCTTCCTTTCTGCTCACCGAACATAACAATCTGTTTCCTGACAAGCAGTCCAAATGGAACCAACCGTAGTTCGCGTTGTTCATCGATCCATTCTTAAATGCGATATCGCGCACATGTTCTCCATTGTGTTGCATTGTGGTTTAATCACATCCAGTTTCAACTGCATGGGCAGTGCTACTGCCTGTCCTGTCCTCATAAGCTCCTGCAAATTTGTAATTAACTCTGCAACTTTTTTGTGACCAGAACAGCTCCAAACGAGCACCATGTAAACGTGGTGCAGCACAGTACTGGGTCGAGCATAAACAAGTTTAGTACAGCACTGTTCTATCCTAACGAGTGATGCACACACTGCCATAAACTAATCCGGACACTGACTGAATAACGAGCAAAGTAGTTGAAGCATTCCTCTATAAATCGGCCTAACCAGCCACTAGCGCCCGCCATCAAACGCCACCGGAGCAGCTAGAGCAGAGACATCTTCTTCCATCTCTCGCCAATGGCCAGAATCCAGCCCCTCCCTGCCGCAGCAGCCTCGTCTTCTCCCTGCTCCAGCTCTTCCCCCGGAGGCAAAAAGAGCTCGCAGGCGTTCACGGTGTGGATGAAGTCGCTTGTGTTCAATGGCAACGGCTGCGCGGTGTACGGCCCCGACGGTGCCGTCGCCTTCCGCGTCGACAACTACGGCTGCAGGGGCGGCCGCGAGGTCTTCTTCATGGACCGCGCCGGCAACGCCCTCATCAGGATCAGACGCAAGGGATTTGGCGCCTTCAGGAGGTGGGAGGTCTCCCAGTGCGGCCACAACGGCCTCCGTGACGAGGAATCGACGCCGTGGTTCAGCGTGCGGCGGGTCGAGAAGGGCGGTGCCGCCGTGGCGATGCACGGTGGCGCAAGGACGTGCTACAGGATCGACGGGTTTTGCGCGCGTAAGTCGGAGTACAAAGTCAGCGGCGTCGACGGCGCGGTGGTGGCGGAGGTCGCGCGGAAGCAGGCGGCGGCGGGGGTGGTGTTGGGGGAGGACGTGTTGACGCTGACGGTGGTGCCGGAGATGGATCACCTGCTAGCTTTGGGTTTGGTCGTGGTGCGTGGCCTCATGAGCCGCTCCATGTGATGGATGCATGCATGGAACGCCAATCCTCCTCTCTCTTTTTTCAGGCGGTTTCATTTCCATCAGTAGAATTATTAGTATTATTTTTGCCCAAACTAAGGACGTGTGACTCTTTTTGGTCTATGTTTTTATCCTTTCTCAAAGGGTTTACTTTAATACCATAGTCATAAAAAAATGAAAGTAAACATGGTTGTTCATTGATTGTATAAAGTAATCTTTATATGCGCCGAAGATGATGAGTCCAATACAAGGTCGAACTCCGGATTCTCATTCCCGGAGCCAAGGTTCAATCCAACTACCTTCAGCAAGGACATGAGGCATGCGCCCGTCGAAGTAACCTAATCAGAGATCTTGTATTTCCACATAAATGCATAAAGTTGTCGCTGAAGCCGTATATATCATCATCTCTTATATGGCTACCAATGCTTCAATAACCGTATACCTCTCGAGAAGAAACCAGAAGACAGACATGACACACTGTCTACCTCCCGCCGCTATCGCGTCACCTTTGATCCGGTAACAACATGCTAGAAATGACACCTCGGCTAGAGCCACAATGCAGCACATGTCGTGTAAAATCCCAAAATTATAAATTTTGAAGTGTTATACAAATAAATAATTATGATTATTTGCTTGGATGTTGTGTGATTGATTGTGCGAAATTGAGTGCATTTGGAACTTTTTTTAAAAAATGAGAGGGGATAAAAAGACTTTCCTGAAATTTTCCATTTGAATCCCTATTTAATTTTGTTTCGAATCCTTTCAAAACCCTTTGATAAACAAATAAAATGAGATGAGCAAAATGACACTCCAAAATCAGAGAGAATGTTTTGTTTAAGATTAAAGTTTGAATAAAGAAATTATTTGTAATTTATTTGAAATACAAATAACTTGTCATTCTAAAATTATTGTAAATAACAATAGTTTTCTAAATTATTTTTATTTGTCTTTCAATATATGTTCATATTTTAAGAAATTTGATTATGATTTTTATATATTTAATATACCTATATAAATCGTATTTTGTTGTTTTATTTATTTGTTTTTCCTTGTTGTTTCATTAAAAAAATCAAACGCCCAGCGCACAGGCGGGCCCCAGCCAGGCCAGCGCCACACTCACGCGAGCTCTCGGTCCCAGCGCGGTCAGCCGAAGGCCTTTTTTCTAGCCCATGGCGCACTCTTCCTATCTTTTTGTTTATATTTAGTCTCACCTCGTCTAGTCTTAGACATTCCTCCCTTTCACCTCTAAATATAGACCATAGAAACACCCAAAAATCATTCAATTCGGATTAAATCAATTTTGGGGTTCTATTAGGTTTGTAAAATAAAAATATTTTCTTCTCATCGGTGTGAATTCTGGAAGTCGTCTTCTATATGAAGATCGTCTCTTCTCTTTTCTTTAAGGTATTCTCTTCATATTACCTTTTATACTTCCGTAATTTAATATTTCTATATTAGTATATGGTAAAGTACACTCGGATATAGAGCTTCTCAAGTTGTTTTATGGAATAAAAAGAGTTATTTCTAAAAGAATTTTAGGACTAATGTGTAAATACAAAGGTTAATTAATAATCTAATTACTCTATCATATACTTGTCTAGAAATAACAAAAATAATACGTTAAAATGTGAAAGTTTGCAAATACTGGTTGATAAAATTCCATGATTTTTTTTGTAATTTATTTAGTAGGGGAGGAGGAGACAAAAAAAATTGCAACCAGACTTAGACTCTTGGTACTATTAAACTGAATTGACTGTCTCTTTCATTAGATGATTGTAAGTATATATACAAGGAGAAGAGATGTGACGAAGAGGCATCTCATAGGGAGCGGTGGCAGTTACAAGGGGAGATTAATTACCCCATAATTAACACATGTTAATTAAACTCTAACATTCCTCATAATCTACACTTGTCCATTGAGAATCATCATCTTGATTAGAGGCTCCTCCAAAAATCATGTGGGAAAAATATGAGGAGTATAGTGTTTGATATGTTGCCAAAACTCCTTCAAAACCCAGTGGGAAAAATAAGGAGAAAATGCCGCAACATATAGTGGTTATTGTGTGTTTTAACTCAATATGAGG
Organism: Hordeum vulgare subsp. vulgare; assembly: GCF_904849725.1. Taxonomy (NCBI): domain Eukaryota; kingdom Viridiplantae; phylum Streptophyta; class Magnoliopsida; order Poales; family Poaceae; genus Hordeum; species Hordeum vulgare. Next base: position 582,312,732 of record NC_058520.1, on the reverse strand, counting down.
AAAACCCATAGAATTAAAAGGACGATAAATATGTGGTATATACTTTCCTAAAAAATCTCGGTGGGGAAAACTGAAAGTATGACATATGATCTCATGTTGATATTACCTTATTAAAAACTTTTATGAGAACATGTATAGTTAACTCATGAAGGGAAAAAGAGTATAATATGATGCATTGAACAAGGATAATTCAGGAAGATACTCTCCTTGATTCTTTCAAATTTTGAAGCCATCACATATCAATTTCATGAACATATTTATGGAATGTGGAAGTTGATACAGACCTCGTGAGAAAATCAGTTACATGATTTGGTTTGCAAGATATGCAATATAGCGATGTTGTTTATTTCATAACCTATTTGCATCCGAGCAACACAAGAAAACATTATCGTTGAGATAATGGTTGGTGGATGTAGTCATGAGATATGTTTTGAAGACTCTTCATGAGAGCTACCACACCTAGTACGAACACTAAGCTTGTGTATGATCTGACATAGCGGGGATCTGATCAATATATCCAATGGTATTGGTGTTCGGATTTCTCTGAAACCGGAAAACCAGGACAAGATTTTTGATGCCTTTGAAGATATCTATAGATACTCTTGAGCCCCAACCAATTGCGTTTGGTGGATCCAATGGCATTGTGGAATGATGAGTCCCAATGTCTCATTTCCATCATCTCTTGGTCTAAATAGATCTCTCTCTACGTCTAGAGAATGAACTATCATGAGAGTTATGGATGGATAATATTTGTCCACAATAAATTTCTCCAATATATTTTGGACATAGACAACATGGTATACCATAATATATGAATGAAGGTGCTCAAGTTGTAGTAACGAGCGGTATTTTGGTTTTACCCAAATCCTTCATTTTAAACTCCGTCATTTAGATGATTACATGAATCGTCATTGTAGACACACAAACATGGATAATCATCATTGTAGGAGAAATCCTTGTGAACTCACTACGTCGGTTATACCATATGTACCGACAACAATAAGGCGTATGGTGACTTACTGATTTTTACAAAATGTATGTTGCATTTTGTACTTCGATTCAGAGTTGAGATTACATCGAAAATCAATCATATATGCCTGAATCTGGTGAGCCACATTGATATGTGATCACTACATCTATAAACTGCACAGATAGATGATTTTGTACTACCAGTGATATAAGTTATCGGAAAGAGATTCCACATCTGGAGAATAGTTGGGTATCTGTATGAACCCTTGTCCTATAATACTTGATCTATGTTTCACCACCTTGTTGTTCTCAATTCTGTTTCCAGAAGAAAATTGGTGTAGGTATTGCTGATGTGAATACCTTCCCATTATTGATCAAGATTATTTCTACATAGATTATACCCTTTTCTTGAGTTCAATCCGTGTGTTGTTCACACTTTGCCATGGCCATGATCTTTGGTTCCGAATCATTTGAAAGGTTTTTGCAATCTAGTTGAGAAATGTATGTCGACAATTATAGACTTCCAGTTATATGTTTCTCCGAAATCTATATATTAATATATATAGTTGATGGAAATATCGTTACCTATGGTGACTGCTCGCGATTTTCCAATGCGATTGAGTCGGGTATTCCGATGTCTCGGTCATTGTGTGCACTATGACCTAGGTTTGTGGAGGTTTCCCATCCACTGGGTATGCTACCCATTAGGTGTCTATCAACGTGAAGTTGACTTGCATTTACTGATTCATAGGCCTTTGATATCCTTGCTTGCGAGAAGCTGAATCCTGATGTACTTTTGTCATACATCCCCCATGTTGCATCAAACAGGGAGTGGAGTGATTTTTGTTGGCACCTCCACTTTTCAGGAGTACTTTTGCAGGATTACAGGATTGGATGACACCTTTATAGTCAGTAAATGAATTTGGCAGGTTATTTGCAATGTGCTACAAATCTTTGAACGCGTGGTTCAGCTCTTTGAGTAAGTGTATTTGAGGCAGAAATGTGTTGAACATTCCATAATTTCCTGGCATTCTTTATGGTACTTCAAATCTTCCCCTAAGGCGTGGAAATATTCCTCATGAATCAGCATACTAGCCTTGAAGAAGTCCCCATGCGTGGGGCTGGAGGTATTGACAGAAATATAGTTATTCCTCACATAGATCCCAACTATATGTTGAGGAGACAATGTTGTATACCGGGTGATGATATCGGTATGCAATCGAATTACCGCATATGGGAAATACTTGGTAGATTTCCACGTATCAAAGATGGAGAAGAATAATATTATGCAATTTGGTCATGAGCGTGTAAAACTGCATGACTTCAACGTAAAATTGGTAAGTTGCAATTCCAAAGTAAAGATAATGCAATGAGCTTAATTCTTTGGATAAAGGATTCTAGCAAACCACTTTGAGTCTAGACATTAGGACAAATTGCTAGACTTCAATCCAAGGGCCATAGAGAAGGCACTCAAGGAGAATTCTGCAATGTCATCCATATGATTTTCTTGAAAGTGATGTCAAGATAATGAGCCAATGGTTTCACGTGAATAAAGCACACACTCAAGACTATCGTGTAGATATGTATTTTAGAACCATGGAATACCCGAATACTCTAGTCAATGGATGGGAAGAGCCACTTACCTCAAGTTGATGCATTCAAGAAGTCTGAGTGGTTCAACGTAGACTTTAAGGTGTGTGAGCCTTAAAATTAGCTTCCATGTGTCACTTGTAGTGCATATAAATCCAAATGTTAGTAGAATTTAGCATCATAATAAACTATTGGAATTGTTGATAGTATTGGTTTCAAGCCAATGTCTGGATGACCAAGGCAAGTATGCCAATTTTGTCATATACAAGACATTTTGAAAAACGGTCTTGGATGCAACATGTGCTACGGGATTTTTAGTATGTGTAGTTGATACGTCTCAAACGTATCTATAATTTTTGATGGTTTCATGTTGTTATCTTGTCATCTTTGGATGTTTTATGTACCTTTTATATCTTTTTTGGGACTAACTTATTAATTCAGTGCCAAGTGCCAGTTCCTGTTTTTTCTGTGTTTTTGGCTCTTTTCAGATCTGATTTTGGAACGGAGTCCAAACGGAATAAAATCCCCAAAAATATTTTTTTCCCGAATGGAAGAAGATCAGGGGGCTTGAGAGCCAAGGCAGGAGAGCTACAAGGGGCCCACAAGCCCTGTAGCCGCCACCAGGGGGCGGCGGCTAGCAGGCTTGTAGCCTCCCTGGCGCCCCCTGACCTAGCTCCTTCGCCTATATATTCCCTAAAATATAGAAAAAAAATCAGGGAATCCACGAAAACACTTTTCCGCCGCCGCAAACTTCCGTTTCCGCGAGATCTCATGTGGAGACCCTTCCTGATGCCCTATCGGAGGGACTTTGGAGTTGGAGGGCTTCTACATCAACATCATCGCCCCTCCAATGACTCGTGAGCAGTTCACTTCAGACCTACGGGTCCGTAGTTAGTAGCTAGATGGCTTCTTCTCTCTCTTGGATCTTCAATACAAAGTTCTCCATGATCTTCATGGAGATCTATCCGATGTAATCCTCTTTGGCGGTGTGTTTGTCGAGATCTGATGAATTGTGGATTTGTTATCAGATTATCTATGATATATATTTAAGTCTTTGCTGATTTCTTTTATGCATGATTTGATATCCTTGTAAGTCTCTCCGAGTCTTGGGTTTTGTTTGGCCAACTAGATCTATGATTCTTGCAATGGGAGAAGTGCTTGGTTTTGGGTTCATACCGTGTGGTGACCTTTCCCAGTGACAGTAGGGGCAGCAAGGCACGCATCGTGTTGTTGTCATCAAGGGTAACAAGATGGGCTTTATCGTAGATATGAGATTGTCCATCTGCATCATGTCATCTTGCTTAAGGCGTTACTCTGTTCTTTTGGACTTAATACACTAGATGCACGCTGGATAGCGGTCGACGTGTGGAGTAATAGTAGTAGATGCATAAAGTATCGGTCTACTTGTTTTGGACGTGATGCCTATAGATATAATCATTGCCATAGATGATGTCACGACTTTGCGCGGTTCTATCAATTGCTCGACAGTAATTCGTTCACCCACCGTCTACTTGCTTTCTTGAGAGAAGCCACTAGTGAACACTACGGCCCCCGGGTCTATTCACACCTATCGTTTCCACTTTCGCTTTTACTTTGCTTTGTTACTTTGTTGCTTTCAGTTCTCACTTGGCAAACAATCTATAAGGGATTGACAACCCCTTCATAGCGTTGGGAGCAAGCTTTTTTTGTTTGTGCAGGTACTTGTGATACTCCTTCACTGGATCGATACCTTGGTTCTCAAAACTGCACGTGTTTCTGGCGCCGTTGGAAGGTCTTTTGTTGCAGTAGCAGAAGTATTTCTGGCGCCGTTGCCGGGGAAGGAGAGATCTATCCAAGTAGGTCTCGCAAACTCATCTCTTGCATTTACCTTTTTGCCAGTTGCCTCTCGTTTTCCTCTCCCCCACTTCATATTTGTCGTTTTCATTTGTCGTTCTCCTTTGTCGTTTTCTTTTGCCTTTTTGCCGTTTTCCTTTGCCGGTGTGCTTGTTTGTTTGTTGAAGTCATCATGGCTGAAAACACCAAACTTTGCGACTTCTTGAGTACCAATAATAATGATTTTATTAGTACTCCGATTGCTCCCGCCACTAGTGCGGAATCGTATGAAATCAACTCAGCTCTGCTAAATCTTGTTATGAAAGAGCAATTCTCTGGCCTTCCTAGTAAAGATGTCGCATCCCATCTCAATACCTTCACTGAGCTTTGCGATATGCAAAAGAAAAGAGATGTGGATAATGACGTGATTAAGTTGAAGCTTTTTCCTTTCTCGTTGCGAGATCGCGCAAAAACTTGGTTTTCTTCTTTGCCTAAAAATAGTATCGATTCTTGGGATAAGTGCAAAGATGCTTACATATCCAAGTATTTTCCGCCGGCTAAGATCATCTCCTTACGTAACGATATCATGAATTTCAAGCAACTTGATCATGAACACGTTGCACAATCTTGGGAGAGGATGAAGGTTATGATTAGAAATTGTCCCGCTCATGGCTTGACTTTGTGGATGATTATACAAATCTTTTACGCTGGCTTGAATTTTGCTTATCGCAATATCTTGGACTCCGCCTCGGGTGGAACGTTCATGGAAATCACGTTAGGAGACGCTACAAAACTTCTAAACAATATCATGACCAACTACTCTCAGTGGCACACTGAAAGGTCACCTGCTAGCAAAAAGGTACACGCTATAAAAGAAATTAACTCGCTTAGTGCTAAGATGGACGAGTTCATGAATTTGGTTGCAGGAAGAAACGCTCCTTTAGACCCTAATGACATGCCACTATCTTCCTTGATTGAAAGTAGCAACGCTAGTTTGGACGTTAATTTTGTTGGTAGGAACAATTTTGACAACAACAATGCTTTTAGAGGAAACTATGTTCCTAGGCCTTTCCCTAGTAACTCCTCTAACAATTATGGCAATTCCTACAACAACACTTATGAAAATCACAACAAATTACCCTTTGATTTAGAGAGTAATATCAAAGAGTTCATCAACTCTCAAAAGATTTTCAATGCGTCCATAGAGGAAAAACTACTCAAAATAGACGATTTGGCTAAGAGCGTTGATAGGATGTCTTGTGATATTGATGCTTTGAAAGTTAGATGTGCTCCTCCCAAGGTCAACTTGGATGAAACTTTGAAAGCTATGTGTGTCTCCATGAATGAGAGCAGAGAAAGAACCGTCCAAATTCACGCTAGGCATGAATGGTTTCAAAGGGTGCGTTCTAGTGATGTAAATCACGAAGATCTTAAAGTGCTTGGTGTGACTCCTCTTGAATCTTTGTTTTCGCGTGTCAAACCTATTGATGAAGGGCTGGGTATGAATCCACTTTGGTTGAAAAATGCCCCAGTGATTCGGAGCCCACCTATCTTGATGATAAAGGTGTGGAGAGTGGAGTAGAAGAAATCAAAATTTTGGGTAGTAATGAAACTCCCACTTTGGATTTCAAGAATTCAATTATGATAGTTGCTCCTTGTTTGAATGCATTTCTTTGATGCAATCCATTGCAAACTCTCCACATGCTTATAGCCAAAGCAAAGCCTTTACCACACATATCGTAGATGCTATGATGAAATCTCTTGAAGAGAAGCTCGAATTAGAAGTCTCTATACCTAGAAAACTTCATGATGAGTGGGAACCTACTATCAAAATCAAAATCAAAAACTATGAATGCAATGCTTTGTGTGATTTGGGTGCTAGTGTTTCCGCAATTCCAAAGTCTTTATGTGATATTCTTGGTTTTCATGAGATTGAAGAGTGTTCTCTTAATTTGCATCTTGCGGATTCTACTATCAAGAAACCCATGGGAAGGATCGATGATGTTCTTATTGTTGCAAATAAGAACTATGTACCCGTGGATTTCATTGTACTTGACATAAATTGCAATCCTTCATGTCCCATTATTCTTGGTAGACCTTTCCTAAGGACTATTGGTGCTATCATTGATATGAAGGAAGAGAATATTAGATTCAATTTCCTTTAAAGAAGGGCATGTAGCACTTTCCTAGAAAGAAAATAAGATTGTCTTATGAATCTATGATGAGGGCTACTTATGGTTTGAGCACCAAAGATGACTATACGTGATTCCATCACCTTTTGCCTAGCAAAGGGCGTTAAACAAAAGCGCTTGTTGGGAGGCAACCCAACGAATCTATCATTTTTCTTTCTGTTTTGTGTTTTCCACACTTTCATAATTCTGTTATGATTGTGTTTTTTGTGTTTCTTTTTGCGTTTGTGCCAAGCAAAACCATTATGATTAGTCTTGGGGATGATCGTTTCGTCATGCTGGAAAAGGCAGAAACTTTCTGATCACGAAAAGAATTTTCATTTTTTCTGTAAGAGCTTTTGAGTTGATTCTTCTTTATGCTGATTGCTACGCAAATTCTTCAGACTCTGTAATCTTTCAGACTTTTTGAAGTACCAGAAGTATACAAAGTATACAGATTTCTACAGACTGGTCTGATGTTAACAGATTCTGTTTTTGTTGAGTTGGTTGCTTATTTTGATGAAACTATGGATAGTATCGAGGGGTATTAGCCATGGAAGATTGAAAATACAATAACCCAACATCAACATAAGTAGAATTTAAATTTGCTAAAGTACCTAAGGAAGTGGTGGTTTGCTTTCTTATACTAATGTTATCACGAGTTTCTGTTTAAGTTTCGTGTTGTGAAGTTTTCAAGTTTTGGGTGAAGTTCTTATGGACAAAGAGATAAAGAGTGGCAAGAGCTCAAGCTTGGGGATGCCCAAGGCACCCCAAGAGATTCAAGGATGCCGTAAAAGCCTAAGCTTGGGGATGCCCCAGGAAGGCATCCCCTCTTTCGTCTTCAAATCCATCGGTAACGTTACTTGGGGCTATATTTTTATTCACCACATGTTATGTGTTTTGCTTGGAGCGTCTTATATCGTAGGAGTCCTTTATTTTTGTTGTGTCACAATCATCCTTGCTGCACACCTAGAGAGAGACATGCACTCACCGTGATTTTGTCGAGCTTCACTTATATCCTTTGGTAGACAATTCAGCTCACATGTGCTTCACTTATATCTTTTGAGCTAGCTGATTTTGCTCTATGTGCTTCACTTATATCTTTTAGAGCACAGCGGTGCGTGGCTTGGTAGTTGATCTATGCTTTGAAATTGTCTCAAAAGGGGTAGTTATCCAAAGGGATATGAAAACTTCCACCTTCATGCCTTATGTCATGACTTAGTAAATGTGTGGGAGAGCACTTTGTAAAACAATTGTATTGTCGAAATAAGAAAATGTAGGCTTTAATAATAGTCATCGATAATCTGCATACGCAATAGATCTATATGACTACCTTCTAATCCCAAGCATCAATTTAAAGAAATCATCTTGAATTTTGCATCTGTATTTGCAAGTAATTGAAAATCTCAATTCCAAATAGACGTATTAATATCGACATGTGTCAAACATGAAGATAGATATATCATAGAATATATTTCAAAATACATCGTACTCAACGAAGAAACAATATTGTTGAGAAACAGTATTGTTGAGGTACAGAGTTTATCTTTGCAAGATATAAAAATCTCAATTGCAAATAGACCTATTAATTTCGACATTTGTTTAACATGAAAATAAACACATCATGAAACATATTTCGAAATACATCGTACTCAACGGAAAAACAGTACTTAAGACAAATACCGAGAATAACAAGGTCTAAAACAGTTAAGTACTCTTAAAAGAACCAATGTGTAAAATCGGTGTGGACCATTGTTAAGCCTGTTTTGCCAATTCATGCAATTGCAATGACCTGAATGCGATTACAAGGACTTGAATGCAAAAGTGGCAACGGGACAAGATTTTCCCTCTGTCTTTCTCGAACGGTTCCTCACTGAGAAATCTCGTAACCACGGAAGTGAGACCGCGAGCGGGCCGTAGCCCGTTGTCTCTGAGCCACGGGGATTCGTCTCCATGCCCTTGCCGCATCACCGATTTGGCTCGACGGCCAAGGCTGCGTCTATGGCCCCGATGTCGATTTGGCTCGACGGCCAAGGCTGCGTCTATGGCCCCGATGTCGATTTGGCTCGACGGCCAAGGCTGAGTCTATGGCCCCGATGTCTTCGCCGCGGGGAACCACGCCGGAGGGAGCAATCGCCTCCGATGCCGAAAGCAATGTTTCGACCATCGGTGTCGTCGCCACACACGTGTCGAAGGGGGGCCGTTGCCTCGAGCGTCGCCGATCTGTGCGGTCATTTGCCTAGGGCCGCGTCGCGGTTGAAGGCCGAGAGTTGTTTGCTAGGTGCAGACGCGGTCACGGCTGTGCAGGAGGGAGTGCCATGAGAAGCCGCACCCAAAGCCGTCGCGCCACGCTGATGCAAGCCGAGGGCTGCGTCGCCCTCTGGCCGGTTCAATGCCCGGGCCGCGAGAATAGCCGTTGTGCCACGCAACAAGTTTCAATCGGCCGCCTATTCGCCGAAGACTCTACGTTGTCGCATGGCAGAGGGCAGCATATGCGTGCACGGGAGTGCCAGAGGTATTAATCATGATTAGCATGTACTTCCTCCGTCTTAAAATAAATGACTTAATTTTATACTAATTTTAATATAAAATTAATGTAAAGTTGAGTCATTTATTTTAGAACGAAAGGAGTAAATATACAAGATCAAATTGGAAAAGAAGCACCTTTATCCTGTAGCAATGGGGCGTCATTGCCGGGCTGTGGCTTCACCGGTCGAGTGTTGTGCCGTTTCCAGCTTTGTCCTGTTATGAATCGACTGTCTTTTTCATTAGATGATTGTATGTATATATGCAAGGAGAAGAGATGTGAGGAAGAGGCATCTCTTCAAAAGAAGTGGCAGTTATAAAGAGAGGTTACCCCATAATTAACACTTGTTAATTTCAAGTGTTGTCAGCCCATAGCCGAGCAAGAGAACCGGGGGGTTCCTCGTACACAAGCGCTCGTGTGGACGGTCTAAAGAACACTACACGAGGACGCTCACTCCCCTTTGGGATCGTAAGAACATCTTGTGTAGCTTCAGAAAGGCAGCAAGTAAGTTCCTCAAGGTAAGCTCTAACTACCATTAAAGTTGCATAGCTTTTTTATCAAGCAAGGATGCATTCAAAGCTTGAATCATATGCTTACCACATTATGCTATGATTCACTGTTTGATTAGGACATTAACGACAGTAACTTCTACACCCTTCATTCCCTGTCACTCAAATTAAAATATTTCAAGACCATGCAAGTTCTAATGGAAACGATGCAGTTCCCTCCACATTTTCTCATCCGGGCTTGGGACCGGCAAAGGCAGTGTTAAACTACAAAACTACTTAATAAACACAAAAACTAGCAAACACCACAACCAATTATATTCAGCTAAGTACACAAGCCACAAGATCAACCAAAGGCAGGATTGGCACGACACACAATTGACCAAAGGCAGTAAATATTCACACACATTTGCACAAGATAATAAGGCAGGGACATACGGGCACAAATAAGGAAAGCTATAAATTCCAGAACCTGAATGAGAACATCCAGCATGAATGAAACTGACATATGTACAAGCTACTTGAGTTGAAAAGTATACAATCAGCAGTAGTCATCAAATTTAGCAAGACTTATTTTACAAGTTGCCAAATTAAAATAGGAAGTTCCGTTGCAAACCGAGAAGATGCACTGAAGTAACAAGATCTCACTGGAGAACCACCAGAAGAACATCACTTCTGAAAATCAATTCCATACCAACAAATCGGAATCATATTCAGTGGACATGACACTAATCAAAGACATGATGAGAAGTAGAGTGTCCATGGCAAATTGTTTGTTCAAGCTTCTAGTTCAGAAGCTTCAACTCTCCATTGTGTTGGTATATAGCGTTAATCCCTAACCTCTTTTTGCATATCAAGCCATCCACATTACCCAAATATAAGTCAGGAGAGGATCACAAGCCAAAAATACGACAGATTTGGCTTGGGCTAAACAATCTGCAACCACAAGAAGGCGGAAGCAAAAACCACAATCAATGCTAGCAGCTAAGACAACAGAGGCTTCTTCAAGAGATCAAAATAGAGAGCACTGGGTTTTTTCAGTTGTAGGATGCCCTGTCTAGATTGATGCTCCAAAGCAACCTTCGAACCTTGTACATCCACCAAATCAATCTGAATGTTTAAATTTTGTCTCTGTAAGATAAATTATATGTTGAAAAAATTATGATGAATTGGAAAGGTGCAGGGTTTAGAAGATCTTCAAACATATTCATCATCATGTTGGACCTAAATCATCAGTTAGGACCTGCAGTGGACCAAGAAACCTTTGTTTCAACTTTTGCTTTGGGGAAATGATGCTGCCTATAAACAGCTAAATGATGCATCAAACAGTGAGGGGATAGGATAAGCTTGCTTGGCTAGTTAGGCAACAACGCCAGTCCCAGTCTTCCAGATAGCGAACTATATTATCTCTCATCCATGTCAATGTCTGCAAGGGCACATGATTACCAAGGGCAGAGAAAATCATGTCTTGGAAGTACAATGTTCAAAGCAAATCAGGAAAGATGAAGTCAACAGAAGAAACCCCCTGTAAACCAACAGTCAAAACAAGGCACCTTCCAGAAAGCCCCATAAGTCCATTAGCTGGAGAACCAACAGTCAATATCAGAGATGCTGTAAGCTTAATTTGACTGTGCAAACAAAGAAGCTAAATTGAGGATCAATTATCAAAACGTAGTTCCCAAATTCTCTGGTCCCCATCCCATGGTTAACGATTCAATCCAACTTCAACCAAAACACAAACTTCAGCACACAAGATGCTATCTTATATCATACAAGGCACTGAGCCATAACAATGACCATGAACAGTAAAGCAAACCTCCACTCTCTGGTTCATCACTCAACAACCATCGCCCTCCTGCATCTGAAGGAGAACAAACACATACCCCACAAACAGAGATCAGCTGTAACAATGAGAACCAACAAAATCCACCTCAATACTTAAGGATAAGGTACTCATGTTGAGCCATCTGACGAAGATAAATCAAAGAACTCTGACGTCCACAAGACCAATGGGACCAAACATGGGAAACTGACCTGCCACAAGTCCCCTTCAACATACTGTTAACTTCATTTCCAGACCAGATCCAGATCCAGTCCTGCAAGCCAACTCACAGAGGCGGCGATAACAAATGAAGCAAACAGACCGCCTACAAGACACTGACCTGACTCCATGGACATAGGTTTGGGCAGAAAATTTTAACTGTTATATCCTGCACCCCGCACTCGCGGAAGACAAAAAGAACACAGGGATCAAGAGTACAGATAACAAAACGGACCACGGAGAGCTAGATCACAAACCAAAATATTTAACAGATTCCACGTCATTACCGGCTAAAGAAAAATCTGCAACCACAAGAAGGGCAGGAACAAAAACCTATATCAAAGACATGGCCAAGTAGCTAAATGAAATGAAAAAATAGGAGGGCAAGAGTCTTTTTCTGTTGTAGGATGTGCAATTAGTTGAAAGCTTCGGATTGTCCTTAGATTCATGCGCCTTTGCATATGAATCTGTATTACAAATATTGCCTAATAAGATAATTTTTAGATTATATAAGTTATGATGAATTGAAACAATACTCGTAGATTTTGAAGATCTACAAAGAAATTCATCATCAGGTTGGGCTGGAGTTCGTCAACTACAACCTGCAACGAGCGAGAGACCTTCCTATAAATTTTCGGTTAGGGGTAAATGTTACTTTTAAATAGCTAAAGCATGGATCAAACAATGGACGGAAACAAGAAAGCCTGACTCAGCTAGCAAGTTCAGCTATGGTTGACGGATGGCAACAACACTGGTTCCAAACTGCAGTTATATCATTTCCATGTCAATATCTACAAGAGCTGAGAGTTACTGACAAAGGTAGAGAAAACCTATTGTCATGAGAGTTCAATTATAGAATAAAGAAAGGTTGAAAAATTTCAAGCCCCAGAAGGAACCGCCATGCCGAGGAAAAAATAGGAGTGCCTTCTAAGCCATATTATTCCAATTTCTGGAGAGCCACCAATAAAGTTCCAGGTTGATGAACGACCCAAAACATCCTCCACCCTCTTGACTCGTCTCTACAGAACCACTACCCTCCTTCTGTTGCATCTAAAGGAGCACAAACAGACACCAAAAGCAAGATCAGCTGCTACAGTAAGAATTCACCAGGACCTCGAATCCACCTCATATTAGTTGATGACGACCACATGGGAAATAGCCATTCAAATCTGATCTGACCTGCCTCAAATCCCATCCGACATATAACACCCCAAACATCTCCACATACCAGATCTCCAGTCCTGCAACCAACCCGTGGAGGCCAACATAAATGAACCAACATCCAAGACACTGACCTGACACTTTGACATGAAAACCGAGGGATCAAGAGTACAGATAACCAATCAAACCACAAGGAGATAGATAGCAAACCAGACGATTTTAACAGATTCCGACCCACTACAATCATTGTCTTAGGCCAAATCTGCAACGACATGGAGGGCAGAAGCAAAAAACCTAAATCAAAAGCATGAACATGTAGATGAAGTAAAAACAGAGGATAAGAGATTTAAGTTTTTTCCGGTTGTAGGATACGTCAGTAGTTTGAAGCTTCATTCTTGCACCTTTTGCAGCAAAATCTGAATTTAAAATATTGCCTAGTAAGAGATCATATTAACATTATCTCAGTCAAGGAATTAAGTAGATAGTGGTTTTAGAAGAACTGCAAACTCAGCATCAGGTTGGTGGCCTTGAGTTCATAAACTACGACCTGCAACAAGCAAGATACCTTTCTATAAATGTTTCAGTTAGGGGAAAACTAGGATGAAACTGAGGTAAAGGATGACTAAGCCTGTCTCGACTGGGATGGTCAGGTAGACAACACAGGTTCCAATTATATGTCCTTTGCAAGACACTATCTGCAAGAGCTGAGAATGACTTAAGACATGGAAAACTAATGTCTGATGAGTTCTAGTTAATACTGAGAAAGGAAGGTCCAGAAATTTCAAGCCAGGCAGGAAGAACCGCCATGCTGAGGCAAAATAGGAGCACCCGCTAGGCCCGTGCAATTCCAGTTTCTGGACAACCAGCAACCGTTCCAAATCAGAAATGTTGAGAGAATAATTGAAGTGTGGAGAAGAACAAATTAAACAGAGACAGTTGATCATCCAAACACAGGTCAGCAAGAAGATAGTAATAAGTTGCTCCCACTAAGCCGAGTAATCCGAATTTCTGGACAATGAGCAATAAATCCAAATCAGAACTGTTGTAGGCTGAAAATGAACGGTGGAGAGCAAGGAATTAAACAGAGATAGGAGTAGTAATATTCATCCAAACACAAATCAGCCGAAGGTAGGCAGGTGCTCCCGCTAAGCCGTGTTATCCCAGTCTCTGGAGAATCATCAACGAACGGATCTAAATAAGATGCTTTGTACTAGATTATAACTGTGCAGTGCAAACCAAAAGACTAAATTGGAAGGGACCGAATTATTATTATCCAGGTGCAGGCTGAAGTTGCAGGTTGGTGAGAGATCCAAAGCTTGAACATCCTACAAGATCTGGCCGCTGAACCGTAAGTAACCAATCATCAAAGTAACCATGAACGGGAATCAAACTCGCACCCATCTCTTCAGCAGAACCACCGACCGTCCTTTTGACCCTGCTGCATCTAGGAATAGGATGGTGGGAGCACAAGCGCATACCAAAAGGCTAGATCTCTTCATGAGAAGTTGAGAACCACCGACCGTCCTTTTGACCCTGCTGCATCTAGGAACAGGATGAGAGCACAAGCGCATACCTAGATCGGCGGGTGAAAACGGAATCCACGGGGGCCTCGAACCCACCTCGTATTTTATAACCCGATGACGGCTGGGCTCGTGACGAGGGCGCCGGATCGGGAACGGGCCGCGCGCACGGGCGAGAGCCGGTTCGATTTTCATCGAATCTGGAATCACCGGCGGACGCAGGCGGGCGGGCGGGCGACGGGGCCATGGAAGGAACCGATCTGACCGAGCTGCGAGAAACCGACCTTGATTCGGCCCTCGGGTGACGCGGAATTGAATCAGAGGCGGGACGCGGAATCGACGGAGTTCCCCCGATCGATCGCTCCGCGCGGAGGCGGGCCGGATTTACCCCCTGCCTGCGAGCACAGGAAGAAGAGCCGGCGAGGAGAGGAAATCAAGCGCGGTTCGAAATGAATCGAGATTTGTGATGGACAAGGGGGAGGAAAAAGCCGCGGAGACGCGTGGGGGCGATCGACGCCGGCGGCGCGGCCCGAAGGACAGCTCGGAAGAGAGGGCGGGGCGGGGCGCGGGGAGGAGAGGGCGCGCCTGGGCGTCTTTTATAGCCGGAAGCAGAGGCGGTGCGGAGGCCGGAGGGCGTGGCGTGGGCTGGCTCCTTACCGGACGCGCTGGCGTTAATTAATGCTTTCCGTGGACAGGTGGGCAACGGAAATCAAAAGCGAGTGGAATTGAGACGTGGGACGCATCCACGAAGCCGGAAAATGTCTACTACTCCGTGGGATGCTCGGGACGAGAGTCGCGACGGGCCGTGTGTGTGGCTGCCAGCGCCAGCCACGACCACCTACTCATGGATGATGAAAAACGAGGAACAGGCGCTGCGGTGTTGTCCCGGTCCACCAAACCAAACGTGTACGGCAATTCCACGCGCCGGCCCAAACTGACGGTAATTTTCTTTTTTTTGTCTCGGTCAAATGGACACGAACGTAGGCTTTCGTAAATGTGTCGGCGCATGCGTCCAACGCTGGTCCGACTTATTTTTACCGACGTACGAAAAAATATAAAAGTACATAATTAAGCATTAAAAAAATATAAGTGCATAATTAAACGTGGGATGTGCTAGTGACGGTGGCAACGCGGCAGCAGGGGCACGCTCCTCCTCCGGGATCCTCTCCTAGATTTGGGGGCGGGCACCGAGAGGGCGCGCGTGTCCGCACCGACGCATTTCTGTCCTAAATTTGGGCTGGAAAATGGATCGGCGCGGACGCGGAGCGGACGTGTTTTAAAAATGGGTCGACGCGTTGAGCCATTCTTTTTGTTCGTGCCGACCCAAACGGATGGCGATGGACGAAACGGGTCGCCCCATTGGAGTTGCTCTTATATACATGTGCATACATTTATCATTACACAACACTTCAAAAAGACTGAATAGGCATATCATCTTAAAATTTACGAAGGCATCTCGTCGTCGACGCAAACGCCTTCTCCCACTGAATGCGCATTGCCAAAAAAAATAAAATGAATCTAGCAATAATATGAGAATCAGAACTTGAATCCCAATGGACCGGAAATACGACTGTCTTTTTAACCATTCTACCATAGGTTGATTCGCAGTCCCCGTCCTAAATATGAGCCCAAAATCAACTAAACACCCAATCAATGTGCTCACTATTTTATTTTATTTATTAGTAACAAAAGAATTCGTGCATTGGGACAGAAGAAAAAAAAATATAATCTCCAATGACTATGATCATATTTTGTTGCATCACCGAAATGAACTATAACTCAATTTCATGAAATCGTGAACATTTTCTAATCTCACGGGCATATTTGAAATCGAAAACAATTCTCAAATTTGTGAACACTTATACAAATTTTCGAACACTTTTTTGAATTCATGAACATTTCGTACTATTTGCAAATATTTTTAAAAATTGTGACCATTTAAAAAAAACTTATTTAATCGACGAATATTTCTAGAACAGATGGACATTTTTTAGCGAAATTGATGAAAAGGTTTAAAATTCATGAACCATGTTTTTTCTTTTACGAACGTTTTTGAAATGCATGATTTTTAAAAAAAAATCAGCAACATTTTATGAGTGGATAAACTATTTTGTAAGTCACAAAGAGATTTTGAATTTTTAGCATATTTTTCCATTCATGAATATTTTTTGAATTGGCAATTTTTTTTGTTCAATTTCATTAACAATTTTTAATACACGAACTTTAAGAAACGATGAACATTTTTTAATTTCCCAAACATTTGTTTTCAATATTTGAACGTTTTTTCAACCCATAAACATTTGATGATTTATTAAACTATTATTTCAAATTTATTTTTTTATAATGTCCAAGACTTTTTTGAAATCCCAAATTATGTAAGTTACAAAAAAACATAAAAGAATAAGAAAAAAATGAAATTTCCCAAACGGCGCGCTGCTTGTTCTCCCAGCGCGATTGAGCTCACTCCTATTAACCACTCCCTCTAAGGATCTAACTCACAAAAGTGCGGCCAAAACCTATTCACTGAAGCACCCCCTCCTAGGAGAGCGCATGATACAGAATCGAATCCAATCCCAAACTTTGGTTGGGAAACCTCTCCTTTGAAGAAGATCAAGGATGTACTACCATTTGACCCAGTCGAAATCCTTGCAAATGTCAAGCTTGAATAGGAGAGTAGGGGTCTTGCATTTGTGAAACTGGTGGGCAACGTCCCGGACACACCTAAAGTTGTCACGGATACTTCTTCCTTTAGTGAAGGTAATTTGGGCATTGGAGACGAGGGCGTCTATGTGAGGGCCTAGCCAAATGGATATCACCTTCGTGAAGATTTTGGTAGTCTCATGGATAAGGCTAATCAATCAATAGTCTGAGATTCCTTCCACCCCCTCCTTCTTGGGAACGAGCACACATTCACGGAATTGACCGAATGTAGGTATGTGATAGGTAGGAAGTCAAAGAAATTGATGACTCGCATAACATCGTCCTTGATGATCCTCCAACATTTTTTAAAAACATGTCCGTCAATTCGTTCGGGAAGGACGCCTTATCACTTGGCATTTTCTTAATGGCGTCCCAAACATCCTCATCGGCGATGGTGACCTCTAACCTACGAAGCACCGATACGGTGATACGGGTACGTCGATACGGGATACACCAATTTCTAAAAACAGCAATACGACGATACGCCAGGCATATATAAATAATAATAACATGTCATGTAATAAAAACTAATATAATAAAATATGTGAGATGAGATCAAAATATCGCCCCACTAGTTATCTAATTGCTTCCATGTCTCCTTGTTTCTTATTTTATAAATCTCTATCATTAAGGGGTTAACGTAGCCATAGACTGTCCAAATCCAGTTTGGACTGTATGTAACGCCCAATATGCGGTCCTATCTTTATTTTGACACGAGGGCTTGGACAGGGATAGAAATGCATCTCATCGTTTCGCTAGAATGGATATCGTTACAAGTACATGTACTGAAAAGATGAGTATACGGAATTGGCATACACTCGCCACAAGCTACATCACAGTCACATCACTACAATTCATACATCCATCATGTAGAAGAACAGGGTCCGACTACGGACGAAACAAACTATAAAGAACGACGTCCATCTTTGCTATCCCAGGCTGCCGGCCTGGAACCCATCCTAAATCGACGAAGAGGAAGAAGAAGAAACTCCAAATGAACAATCATCGCGCTCACGTCTTAATCACATTACATGTACCTGCAACTGGTGTTGTAGCAATCTGTGAGCCACAGGGGACTCAGCAATCTCATTTCCAAAGGTATCAAGACTAGCAAATCTTAATGGGTGGGGTATGATTAAGTGGTGAGGCTGCAACAAGCGACTAAGCATTTATTTGGTGGCTAACTTACGAGTACAAGAATAAGAGGGGGGTGATCTACGCATAACGGACGTGTACTAATGGTGATCAAATGAATGATCATGAACACCTACTTACGTCAGACATAACCCACCGTGTCCTCGATCGGAGAAAGGGCTCACGAAAGAGACAGCCACGGTTACGCACACAGTTGGTAAGTTTTAATTAAGTTGACTTCAAGTTATCTAGAACCGGATGTTAAACAAAGTTTCCATGTTGCCACATAACCGCGGGCACGGCTTTCCGAAAGATTTAATCCTGCAGGGGGTGCTCCAACTACTCCATCACAAACTACCACACGCTGCGACGAAATGACCTCGATTAGGGAAACCCGTGATCTCCTCGAATTCCTATTGGAAAAACACAACCTCGAGATAAACCAAAGCATCCTCGGAATGCCTCAAGACGCTCGAGAAAGGTAAAACAAGTCCAGCAAGGCCGCTCGGCGTGTCGACGATCCCGATAGGAGCCGCATATCTCGTTCTCAGGACACGACGGATAACCAAAGCGTACGGTGGCCTGATAGACATCACCGAGTTGCCCCGGGTTGTCCCTGCACGGTGCTCTGTTTTGGACCAGCACCATCAGCATTGGCCCTCCCTGTATTATGTTGAATTACTCCTCGGGTAGCGCTAACTCCCTATGTTTTTCAGTATTAACAAAATTATTATGTTGGGCAAATATAGTACCAATGTTGGGCCTTGCCAGACGAGGTTTATCCCAAAACGAGAATCTAGGGGGTCCCCATAACAACCCCAAGCATGTTAGGAGCGCTCATTTATGGAACACAACACCGATAGTCGAAACTAAGGAGGCAAAGGTGGAACAAAACACCAGGCTAGAAGGCCGAGCCTTCCACTTTTTACCAAGTATATAGGTGCATTAAATTAAATAACAATTAATAGGATGATATAACAAGGAACCCATGTTATCACATGAAAGAAACTACACCTGCAACTAGCAACACTAACACATGGTTAAGCAAGCGGTAACATAGTCAATCAGTGGTTTGCTAGGTTGTGATCAGATTGAAGGTTTTCATCGCAATGTTGAGAGTCTGATATTGAACACGTGGTAGACAGCGATACATAGCGATAGAAACAAAACAACTAGCATGGAAATGATAGTAATGGTATCTGGGGAAATGGTCATCTCGCCTGAGATCCCGTTGAGAAGAAGAACGACTCTGTGAAGCAGACGAACCGACGTAGTCGAACAGGTCCTCACATTCCATCACGCTTGCGGAACTCTATCGAGACGAAGCAAACCGGAAACAAGAATCAACACACCATATTCACCACACGATGCACAACACATATGATGCATGAACGGCTACAATTATGCATGGTATGGCATGGCAAATCACAACAATCAAATAATATACATTAAATGAAGTTCAATATGCAATGAGTTGCATATTGACGAAACTCCACATACGAATTATTTAGTTCTATCCTAATTAGTTACACAACATTATTAAATGTTGGTTAAACATGGCAAGAGGTGAAGCGTAATTAAGCTACCTATCTAGGCATTTTAAATGAGGTCGGAAACATCATATAGCATCTCCGATATGACCCCATGTGTAACTTTCTAAATCTGTCCAGATTTGTCCTCCTCATATTTTATGTTTGTTAAACAGCAAATGAAAGTGATTCACATGAAACTACACGTCGTTCTAACCCATTTACATATATGGAACACCTCCATCGGAGCTACGTTTCAAAAGATACGATCAACGCAAGATATGATGCCATGGATGCAATATGTATACAATGACAGTCGCAAGCACTCCAAAACATACAACCAGCAAGATAATAAGAACCTACATGAGATTCTAAACAAGTTCCATATAGGATATGATCAAAACAGAGCAATGGTTCAACAAATACAAGCTAAACAACAAATAGCTACAATCGACCCAAAACAGCAACATGACACTTCCTATACCCTAAAACAACAAGCTACATAATTCTAAAATGTTCAAACAAGACATGAGGCAGTAGAGGTCAAGAAGCACTACAACATCCTACTAATAACATCTAGCATGACAGCATGGATCACTAGGAAAAGAACTCATAAAATGGCATCTAGCACACAGATTCAGACTTGGTGAAAATAACACTGTTGACAGTGCAGTTTTCGATCTGAAGGCATATTGGCAACAGAAAAACTATATGATACAGGGCAGCGAATGACATAAAAATTTATAGCATGCTAGAGTATCTTATGGACTACAAATAACTCCATTGAACCAACCTCAAAGGAGTTGTAGATCACTAACAAAACTCATGACAAGACAGCAACAAAATATAACAGATTTAAGACTTATAAATATTTCAGCATCTTCAAAACAGCACTATTTTCTAGCAACACGTTTCCATGACCGACGTAGAGAGTTGTCCAATAAATCACACATGTTACGCGGGTTGCGACAGAAGGAAAGAAATTATAATCTCAAATGACTATGATCATATTTTCTTTCATCACCAAAATGAACTATAACTCAATTTCATGAAATCACGAACATTTTCTAATCTCACGCGCATATTTAAAATAGAAAACATTTCTGAAATTTGTGAACACTTATACAATTTTCGAACATTTTCTGAAATCAAAACATTTTTGAATTCATTAACATTTTAAACTATTTGCAAATATATTTTTAAAATTGTGACCTTTTTTAAACATTCTTCTTTAATCGGCCAACATTTCTAGAACAGAAGGACATTTTTTTTCGAAATTGGTGAAAAGGTTTAAAATTCATGAACATTGTTTTTCCTTTTACAAACATTTTTGAAATGAGTGAATTTTTTAAATCAACAACATTTTATGAGCGAATAAACTATTTTGTAATTCACGATGAGATTTTGAATTTTTAGGGTAATTTTCCATTCATGAATATTTTTTGAATTGGCAAATTTTTGTTCAATTTCAGTAACAATTTTTAATACATGAACTTTAAAAAATCATGAGCATTTTTTAATTTCCCAAACATTTCTTGTCAATATTTGAACAATTTTCAGTAAGCAAGCATTTTTTACAAAATTGCAAACATTTTTTCAATCCACAAACATTTTATGATTTATTAAACATATTATTTCAAATTTATTAATTTTTATAATTTCCAAGACTTTTTTGAAGTCCCAAATTATGTAAGTTACAAAAAAACGTACAAGAAAAAAATTAAATAAAATCCCCCCCCCCCCGACATGGGCCGGCCCAAGCGGCGTGCTCCTCGTTCTCCCAGCGCGATTGAACTCACTCCTATGCACCACTCCCTCTTAGGATCTAACTCACAAAAGCGCGGGCCAAAACCTATTCACTGAAGCACCCGTCCTAGGAGAGTGCGTGATACAGATCAAATCCAATCCTCAATTTTGCTTCGGAAACCTCTCCTTTGAAGAAGATCAATGATGTACTCCCGTTTGACCCAGTCAAAATCCTTGCAAATGTCGAGCTTGAATAGGAGAGTGGGGGTCTTGCTTTTGTGAAACCGGTGGGCAATATTCCGGACACATCTAAAGTTGTCATGGATACTTCTTCCTTTAATGAAGACCCTTTGGGCATTGGAGATGAGGGCGTTCATGTGAGGGCCTATCCAAATGGTTATCACCTTGGCGAACATCTTGGCAGTCTCATGGATAAGGCTAATCGATCAATAGTCCGAGATTCCTTCCACCCCCTCATCACATTTACGGAATTGAGGGAATGTAGGTATGTGATATGCAGGGATTCAAAGAAATTGATGACTTGCATAACATAGTGCTTGATAATCCCCAAACATTTTTTCTAGAACATGCCTGTCAATTCTTTTGAGACGGAAGCCTTATCACTTGGCATTTCCTTAATGGGGTCCCAAATATCCTCGTCGGTAATGGTCGCCTCTAACTTGTGATGTTGTAAAACAACTAATTGGCTCGCCGTTCTAGCTGCATGGAGTGACACTAGAGAAGACGAAAGAGGGAAACAATATTACAAGAGTGAGCATTAGATTGACCTTTAGCTAAACCTATCTAGCTTTTTTTAGCTTGCAAGTTATTTAGAGCAACTTTAGCAGATTCCGCAAAAATTCGACCCGCAAAACGCGTTTGTGGTTTCATGAAGATCGCGTTTGCGGGTTGAAAACATGCGCGATCGAACAGAATCCGTATCAAAATCTGCATAATTTAAAAAAACACTTTCGCAGGAGAAATTGCACAAACATAGTTCGTCACATACTACATAGTTCATCACATGATCAACAAACTACAAGGATAATTATACTACATACTACGTTAAACTATAATAGAGTGGTCGGATCTGACGACAGCGAGGTCGCGGCAAATGGACGACGCCGTGGAAGAGCCGGACGCTCAATCCTCCTAGCTGGAGTTGCACAGGTCGACGTACTTCGCATCCTACTCCGCGCGGATGCGGCGCCACTCCTCAGCCTTCTCGTTGGCGGCGACTGCCTGCTGCCACTGGAGGGCTTCGAGCTCCTCGGCGTGGCGCGGGCTCCTCGGGCTCCTCCTTCACCGGAACGAAGGCGAACGGCGCCGGCTCCTCCGGCTCCTCCTCGCGCTCCGGGTCCATCTCACGGTCGGATTTGCTGCCGGAGCCGCGTCCGGAGCTCCACATTCGGCCCCACATGGCGGCTGGAGGCGGCGAGAAATGTGGAGAGGGGAAAGGGGAATCGGGTGGCTCGCGGCGGCGGGGGGATAGGGTTTGGACCCGCAAAATGGTCGCGGAACCGCAGTTATACTGCTCGGGGCATGCGGTTTGCGGGCTGCGGCAAAAAAAAATTGCGGACCGAGCGAGTATGTGGTCTCTGTTCTAACCGGAAAATTGGACCGAGCCCGCATACTTGCCGGAATTTTTGCGGGCCGGACGTTTTGCGAGATCTGCTAGAGTTGCTCTTAGGTGCCACAAAAGAGAGCAATCATCCCTTCACGTACATAGTACTACCAGGAGGGTCTGCTCTTTCACAAATTATTAGATGTTCACAAGATACAAGATAAACCAATCAGCAACACGTTTCCATGACCGACGATGAGAGATGTCCAATAAATCACACATGTTACGCGCGTTGCGCTGTGGATTTCGATCCGACTTCATGCGATGGGATGGTCCTGCATGTGTTGCACGTTGCAGAGTCATAGCATTCAGTGCCAACCTGCATGTATCTATCACACCAGGGACCAGACCAGAGGTGTTTTCTCTTCACATCTATTCGTATATTAAGTGATTTTTTTTCTTGGTATTTAGCTCAAGTATTAACTAAGCGCACGACAATGAATTAACAGCCGATTCCACAAATTTGTTCCTACATATAAAAAAATGTTCACCATCTTACAAGAAAATGTTAATATAGTTATAAAAAACTATGGTGCATGTTTCCAGAGGTATAATAAATAAACCTGGCATGGATCTCAACATCACGTCGACTGTACATGTGTCAAAGGAGATTGGGGACTCTTTGATTCAAAGGATTTGCATAGGAATTTTAGAGGAATAGTATCCTTACGATTTTTTCTATGTTTGTTTGATTGATTCATAGGATTGGATCCTATAAGAATTTTGTCTAAGGATTTTTTTTTACTATTTTTCCATAAGGTTTCTCGCATTCTCTCAAGTCTCTTTGGAAGAACCCCGCAAAAAAAATTCTCTTTGGAAGAATCCTTTTTTTTCTATGATACAATCAAACAACCCAAAATCATGTAGGGTAGAGATGCCCATGACATTCCGATCATATGTTTCTTCTATTCCCCTGTTTTTAGAATCCGAAATCACGATTGGGCAAACGAAAAAAGAGAGGGCGCTGGTTGACCTAGATTGAACGGAAAAATCTGGGAGTCAACCACCCCCGCGTCGTCCCCGCTCGGGCGACTCGAGCGGGACCAAACCCTAGCCGCCGCAGGCTTTTCTTCCTATCCTCCCTCCATCCACCGCAACCGAAGGACTTCGCCGGCCTATAGCCTGGTGGCCGACGGTGATGGCGGAGGCCTCCCTCTCTCCTGCGCCATGAGGATGTGCGGAGTCCCGCTGTGTGAGGAGGCGCGACCGATCTGGCTGGCGGCGGGCATGGCGACGTCGGAGGCGGCGCGGCCTGCGGACGCGGCGAACAGCCCTGTTTGGCCGACGGCAGCGCTGCGGCCGACAGCGGTGGCGGCGCGCCATCCGCCTTTGGATCGGCGACGTCGTCGTGGAGAGTCTGGTGGGCTCATCGGCGGCACCTCCGGTC
The DNA here is from genome assembly GCF_904849725.1 of Hordeum vulgare subsp. vulgare. Classification (NCBI taxonomy): domain Eukaryota; kingdom Viridiplantae; phylum Streptophyta; class Magnoliopsida; order Poales; family Poaceae; genus Hordeum; species Hordeum vulgare. The sequence goes on along the minus strand of NC_058520.1, from coordinate 582,288,318 downwards.
AGATCTGTTCTGACCGATGCAGTCGGCGGTGGTGGTCATCTCTTCCGTAGAGATGGTCGTCCTACGGCTGGGTGGTCGGATCTTGAGATTCGTCATCTAGTCCCGACTAGACATAGTGCCGGTGAAAACTGTGTCGTTGGCGGCGATGGCGGCATTTTGCGCCGTTACCTTGATGAAGGCATCGGCGTGCAATTGTTGTCGACCCACTCATGCTGCTTCGGGGGAAACCCTAGGATCTGGTCTTCCAGATTAGACGATGACAGCACTACGGTGTCGTTTCTTTTTTGGGAGTATCGTTTGTTGAGCAGCGCTGAAGACAGAGGTAGGAGGTGGAGCGACTTCAGCTTGCACGGAGCTTCGGTGGAGCTATCAAGTCATGCTTCTATGACAGGAGCTACGCCGAGTCATGTCTGGCTGGCAGGTGCTACGCACGACAGATCTTCTAGAGTCTTCGCGTTTGGTTGGATGAGCGCAGGGCGGTGGCGCCGTTGGGCGTCATGGTGGCGTCGACAAATGGCCCGACTAGCAAGAATGATGTGAATATCTCTCGTGAAGATGGGTTAGTGGTTCAATGATGAGGGTGGCTTCTAAAACGTGTGCATGTGATGTGCGCTTTAGGTACACTGCCCCGACTATTGGTCCCGATACGCTATGTGGATGGATTGACGACGACGCCGGTTTTAGATATGAGGAGTGAGAGCACTCCATATTATTAAGTTTGCACGTGTGAGCGATGGCTTATGGTGGGTTGATGTATGTTCTTATCAGACCTTTGTGAAATAATTAATAAAGATGGTTGCATGAATAGACTGATGCAAAAATCGGGGTTTGACCTCCTTTAAAAAAATGTTTTTAGAATCCTACGAAAATCTAACATGGATAGGTGTAAATTGGAAATGTTGTCTCAATTTGAATCTTGCAAATGAACTATTATGATAGCTTAAGATTCTCCAACAGTTACAACACAATCTTTTGGTCATATTTTCGACCATCATTTTAATCGTCAACCGTGCAACAACCGCAAGATCCCTAGGTCCTGTGTTCATTCGATGAGCTGAGTCAGCTGGCTATAAGAAATAAAATAATATATTTGTGCTTAGTTGGAGGAAAGAGAAGAGGAGAGAGAAGGTAAGTGGGCTCTTAGGCTGGCCATAGTGGAAGTAACTTAGGTAGTATCATGTACATGAGACTAGCAAACTGCTGATGTGGCAGACAATTAAAGAAGAGTGAGAGGATTAGAGTAACATAGGTAGATACCGTATCATGTTAAATGCTATGCTACTATGTGTCATACATGTCAATAAATGAGAGCATCTATGATACTAGTTTATGATACTATGCACTATGGAGGTAGTATCATACAATAGTATCATGTGCATGATACTCCTATATGATACTCCCCACTATGACCAGCCTTAGTTAAGAACCAGCTCTATCACGTGCTCCTAGTCACTTTGTGAGAGTGAAAGGTGGATCATATAGTAAAAAAGTAGTACACTTTTATAACCAATTATTGTATATGTTAGCTACAAGATGTGCTATAGGTGACATGGCAATGCCTTATAGCGATCAGTTAGCTATACTATTAACCATGCTCTAAGCCGTGGTCTAATTCCTTTTTAACAACTTCATAGCAAAGCACATGCACTTTTATAGTATCATCCAAAGTCTTCTGCTTTCGCAGATGCATGCTTAGAGGGTACAACTTTTCATGCAAATATTTTTAGAAAAGGAGGATGACCCCCGGCCTCTGCATCTGGAAGATGCATGCGTCCATTTTATTGATTATTCTCGAGAAACTTACAAAATAGAACAACAATATGTCTGAATCCGTCATCTTGGCAACATTTGTCGCTACCTTATCCATATGATGAAGGGGTTTGACCTCCTTTAAGAAAATGTTTTTAGAATCCTACGATAATCTAACATGGATAGGTGTAAATTGGAAATGTTGTCTCAATTTGAATCTTGCAAATGAACTATTATGATGGCTTAAGATTCTCCAACAGTTACAGCACAATCTTTTGATCATATTTTTTATCATCATTTTAATCGTCAACCGCGTAACAACCACAAGATTCCTACCTCTTCTGTCCATTCGATGAGCTCCTAAGCCGGTGGTCTAACTCCTTTTTAACAGCTTCATAGCAAAGCACATGCACTTTTCTAGTATGAATATCATCCAAAGTCTTCTGCTTTCGCAGATGCCTGCTTAGAGGGTACAATTCTTCATGCAAATTGAATGCTAGCAATTCAGGATGAATCATAAATTCAACCGAGCAAAATACCAAGATAAAAAAATTCCAAGGAAAGTGCGCATCTTCACTGATCGGTCAAATGAGAACTCCCTTGACCGGTTCTTAAAGGAAACTTTTAGATAAGAATGTAACATTTTTTAAAATGCCTGTGTTCATATGTGGTCGGTGCCTCTTTTCAAAAGCAGAATATGGGAATTCTCACCATGCGTACAGCATCTCTATCATGCTAAAGTGAAGTGTAAAAGCTACATATATTCTACAAAAAAAAAATATAAATAAAGCTACCCTGCAAATATAAGATAAGGAGCCCACATGTGAAAATTAGAAGTTGATTTAGCTTTTCCTCTTTCGAATCTTGGTTCGGGAAACGAACAGAGTGAGGTCTCGAGCATGCAGCTAGCTGAACTATTCCCTCTGTATCAAAATATTTACAGTTTTAGTATTAAAATTATAATATTTCGGTACTAATGGAGCTGAACATATGACACGGAGCAAGTCAGCAATCACACCGTTTATTCGACGTACTTTCCTAGCTTTGAGAGGTCTCAACTGTAGCGTATCGAATGTAGCACTGCTCACGTTTGAAAAGACTCTCACCACACACCAAAAACACATGCAAAATGAAAGAGGGGTAATATACACGTGTGTGATGTATATGCGCCATGTGTACAGAGCGTAGGTGTCATGCATGTGTACGTACGCTCGGAAGAATAATACATGATGGAGATCGGCAGATCGCTACTAATTAATTAACCATCTTCAGAAGTGTCGCGACGATATAGTTTACTCTCCATTATTACCAGAGTCGTCGTTGCTGGTCTTCCCTCCCAGTTTTATGCTAGGCCTTGCTTTGTTTAACACTGCAGCATTGTCGTTGTGAGTTGGAAGCTAATTAATTTGTGGTAGCAGCTGATCTCTCAGTTTTATACCTACTCGATCGGAGGCCTGCCATATCTATTTTCTGTCGTCCAACAAGCAGCTGTTTATCCAAACAGCTAGGGCATGTGTAAAATCAGAACCATAGCTTCTTCTTAATAGAGTACAAGACGGATGAATCTCTAAACGGCTAGAGTATGTGTAAAATCAGAACCATAGCTTCTTCTTAATAGAGCAGCCTTGCTTTGTTTAACACTGCAGCATTGCATTCCAGGTTTCAACTGTTGGATGAATCTCTAAACGTGATGCTTATCGTATGCTGGCTGGTGTACAGTAGTACAAGACGGAGCATAAATAACTAGTCTATGTCTATCCTAAGCGCGTGAGCGTGTCGCACACAGTGCCTTTTAACTAATCCGGGCACGGATCGAGAGCAAAGTAGTTGAAGCATCCCTCTACAAATAGCTAGGGTGAGAAACCAACCACTGCACCCACCGTCCCAATCATCCCAGCATCATAATTCATTAGCAGAGCACAGCAATCTTTCTTCTTCGTCGACGTCCTCTCGTCAAATGGCCAAGATCCAGCCCCTCCCCGCGCCCCCCTCGCCGCCGTCCTCCCATGATCACCGCCAGGGCCAGCGGGCGTACACGGTGTGGATGAAGTCGCTGGTGTTCAACGGCAACGGCTGCGCGGTGTACGGGCCCGACGGCGCCATCGCCTTCCGCGTCGACAACTATGGCTGCAGGGGCGGCCGCGAGGTCCTCTTCATGGACGGCGCCGGCAACGCCCTCATCAGGATCAGGCGCAAGGGCTTCCGCATGTTCAGGAGGTGGGAGGTCAGCCGGTGCGAGGAGGAAGAGTCGACGCCGTGGTTCACCGTCCGCCGAGCCGACAAGGGCGGTGCCGCCGTGGCGATGCACGGCGGCGCAAGGACGTGCTACAGGATCGTCGGGTGCTCCGGCGCGCGCAAGCCGGAGTACAGAGTCCGGGCCGTGGACGGCGCGGTGGTGGCGGAGGTGGCTAGGAAGCAGACGCCGGCGGGGGTGGTGCTCGGGGAGGACGTGCTGACGCTGACGGTGGCGCCGGAGGTGGATCACCTGCTCGTCTTGGGCTTGGCGGTCGTGCGCGGCCTCATGAACCGCTCCTTGTGAGTTTGTGATGGATGCATGGAGACGACAATACTCTTCTTCTCGTTCAGTTCTGTAGCTAGGAACGTCGTAGGTGGTTCATGCGACCATTTTTTTATTCAGACGAACGGTTCGGAAAGTTTTTGCCCAAACTGAGGACATGATCACTCTTTTTGGTGTATGATTTTTTTCCCTTCTCAAAGGGTTTTTCAAGACCATAATTGTACTTGTAACGCAACACACAAGTTGTCCAATGATTGCATAAATCTTTGGATATGTTTGGTTTCCAGATTGTAAGCACAAGCAAGAATCTAGAGCCGGACCCCTCTAACCTTCTTTAAATGCTCGGACAGACTGTTTAATAACGAAAAAACGATTAAGACAGACCACTGAAACCGGTCTCGAACGTCTAGACTGACCAACATCCTTCATTTTCAACCCAAAAATTAAGCGGATATGGGAAAGTCCGGGCACGCCCGCCTGACCCGTGCTGGTCCACGTTGGACCGCATGTACCCCACATATATTCATCACCATTCGCCCGCCGGACCAAATCCTAGCCACTTCACTCCACTCCCCTTCACTCCCATCCGCCACCCAAACTCACCTCCGGCGTGGTGGGGAGCGGATCTGAGTCTTTCACTTCGAGGTCTATCGACCACGAGCTTGTCCCACGTGGCCTCGAGGAGGAGATGGCCGTCCGGTTTGTGCTTCGCTGCTCCCGGGGGATGGCCGCACGACGGCAGCGCTCCGACTCGCAACGTCGGAAATCCATTGCGTCCGCACAACCGATGCTTGGATCCGACGTTGCTACCTCACCGGAGGCGGTGCGGTCCGTCTGGCGTCTGAATGCCGTGGCGAAAGCGCAACCCCTTCGTTGGTGCGCCGAGCACGAAGCATGGCCGTCCTCGAACGATGTCATGGCGCGGCGTGCCCGCCGGACGAGGCACGGGCACGGGATGCGGCGGAGACCCTCGTGGCGGTGGATGTTGGAGAGGCAGAGTCACACTCTTCGGCGCCCTGTAGGGTGCACCAGTGCGGGCGACACAACCGCGTCGTGGTGGACGTCGGCTCCTCCCAGGAAGGATCCCTCATCGACCTCACGTCGACTGGCACCGTATGGGTTACGAGCTCCGACAAGGAAGAGTAGGGCATGGGAGACGGCGGGAGCTCGACCCCCGTGAGCGGGCTAGTGTCTCATGACCTACTCTACCTTGCCGCTGACTGGACCGACACTGTGATCGAGGGGCGCAGCCAGCAGCCGGACATGGGCAACGACAGAGCCAGACGAGCTCCGCTTAGTATTAGATTTACGTTGCATGTAATGGTATAGATTTAAGGTTTCTAATTTAAGGTATCCGGATGTAGTATGCATTATATAAGCCGTGACCGATCAATGTCCGTGAATGCGTCTGGATGCATCCGCATGCGTTTGAGGGATCGAATTTTCAAGGTCCGGCTATAGATGATTTTATTCCGTAGTTCTTCATAGAAAGATTAGCATACAATAAAAGAAATGCTTTTACAATAACAAGGAATCATACCTGTCATGATTGAGCACGATGACGAACGGGACCGAACGGAAAAAGTAAGACAAAGTGGATCGTAGGAAGCCTAATCTTTACCTACTAATAAAGCAAATAGTGCTTCTTCCATACGTCATCCAAATTGCCCTTAAAGTTGACTAAAATTACCCACCAAAGCCACCTATAAGTCATAAAAAACGTTTCAAACAGGAAAATATCCGGACTGGGCCGGCCCATGTAGGCACCTCCTATATTACGCTTTGGGCGTTGAAAAAAGATGCAACACACCTGTTTGCGCTGGCCCATGCGTGGGCGCCTGTTTTTTTTAGTTTAGTTTTTTTATTTTTATTTTCAGTTCCATTTTGTTTTTCTACTTTAAATAATTTAGAACTTCAAACAACTTTTCTCAATTTTCATAAACTGAGAATTTTGAAATAGAATATTAGAAAAAAAAAATTGAGAATTCAAAAACTACTTAGGAGCTTTGAAAAATGTTTGCATATAAAAAAATGTTTAAACTTTGAGAAAATGTCCATAAAATAAAAAGTCAACGATTTTAAACAAAAGTCCGTGTAAAAATCTTAAAAACAGTTTGTGCCTCTGTTTTTAGTCTCATTTTTTATTTTCATTTTTCTGTTCCATCTTTTAGTTTAAATAATTTATAACTTTGAGAACCTTTTGCAATTTATAAAACTGGGAATTTTGAAATAAAAGTTTGCAGAAAATATAAAATGTTTGTGAATTCAAAAAATGCTCAGGATTTTATAAAAATATCGCATATTCAGAAAAATGTTCATAATTTTGAGAACAATGTTGACGAAAACAATAAAAGTCCAGGATTTTGAAAAAAAGTTTGTGTGTTATTTTTTTAGTGCAATTGAAAAAAATGTTTGCTAATTCAAAAAATGTTCATGCATTTCAGGAAATGTCTTAAAATTTTAAAGACATAGTATAATCAGCATCATTGGAGATTATAATTGTTTTTCTCCTGTTGCAACACACGGGTCCTTTTGCTAGTTTAGATACAAACAAAATAGTCGTCAAATACAAAAGTGCATGATTGTATAAGGAAACAAAATCATAGAATTCAAATACCAAAACAGTGTCTTTTGAAATACTATTCCTACCTGGATAATATGTTCCGTTCAGACATTCAAAAGTGCACTTTTCTTCTTCATCCAAAAGTGCATGCATTTATTACTTTTTGTAGGTCAAAAGTGCATGATTGTATAAGGCTGCTCATAGTGGGGAGTAACATATAGTATTATCATGCATATGTTACTATTGTATGATGCTATCTTTATAGAGCATAGTATCATAAATTAGTATCATAGATGATCTTATTTATTGACATGCATGACACATAGTAGCATAGCATTTTACATGATACAATATCTACCTATGTTACCCTAACCCTCTCTTTCTTCTTTAATTACTTGCCACATCATCATGTTTGTTAGTCCCAAGACTATTTTACCAGCTATGATATCCCCACTATGGGCAGCCTAAGAGTAAGTACAATAAGATACAATCAACAGGCTGAGTTGGATGAGAGAGAAGAGGAGAGAGAAGGGAAGCGCTGAAGAGCCAGCTCTAGCACGTGCTCCTATGTGCTTTGTGAAAATGAAAGATGGGTCATATATAATAAAAGTAGCACTCTTTTATAACTAACTATTATACAAACTAGCTATAAGATGGGCTATAAAACTGCTTATAGCCAGCAGTTGGCTATATACTATTAACCATGCTCTAAGCAGACAGTTTTATATGGAAGTCCTATACTCCATGTGCACACCAAAAACTTGATGGTCCCATAAAAAATGTTTTTAGATTGTTCCAAATTGACCGTCTCCTGAACTGCACACACAAAAAACATGTCAGAGCATCTCCCCAGCCTCCTCAAACGGGAGAAACATCCTTCCGATCATTGTCTTGTCAGAAAAAGTTGACTCAAACGGACCTTTTATTTTCTTTTTAAATTGTCCGAAATGACTTGCATCCTTCATATTCATTTTAAATCTGAGACGATATAAGAGCTTGCGGACGTGTTTGAACATGCCTGACCAGTCCGCCATGTAGGATATGACCACACTTCGGATCATGTTTTCTTTCTTTATTTATTTTTTTCTTTTTCTCTCTTCTTGTACATCAATTATGTACAAATGACTGGACATATGAAAAATAAGTCTGTTCTGATAGAAATATAAAGATTGAAAACAAACACGTCCGATGGTCGATAGGTGCAACAAGTAACAGTCGCATTAGGAACGGCATGCAGGAACCCCCAAAAAAAGGAAAATCGGCACAAGGGAGAGAGCTCGGTTCGGAACAAGCAACTTCAACGCGAGGGGGAAAAGTCGTCAATTAATCGATAAAACCGGAGTACATGTACATGTGTACGCAACGGGCGGGGAGGCCAGTACGCAGAGACGGCGATGGAGATGGCTGCTAAAAAAGGCAACATCAAAGACCGTCTCTGTCTCTCTCTCTCTCTCTCAAAAGGTTGAAATAATTCACCGGCTGAGATGTACGTGCGTGACAAGTGGTAGCCAATAATGAACTCGAGACAATGTCCGCAGAGAAAGAACAACTTGGGCCCATGGCGGTGCCTCGCCACATGAGCTCGCCATGAGCAATTTGTGACAGCACACTCGTGTTTCAGTTGACCTGAAATGCAACTCCACGTCTAGGTCGACCTTCTCAATCCACCAATCCGGCCCGTCCATTTCATCAAGATTTTTGCTGATGTTTTTTTTCAATAAACAAAAAAAAACTGATTGATTTTGCGTCATCTTCATTTTATTGCAGCTCAGATCTTTCACAACATACCCGACAGTTGCATCCAGAATTTGTTAGAGCAACTATAGCAGATCCCGCATAATGCCGGTCCGCAAAACGCGTTTGCAGTTCGCGTAAAACCACTTTTGCGGATCGGCGCGAGGTGGCACAAATGCAGACCCCGAAAACGGACCCGTATAAAAGTATATTCGTAGAATATGTTTTTTTACGGATCGGCTTCTGCTGGGTCTGTTCGGACACGGCCGCGACTATCCGCAAACAGAAAACGCTCAATTCTCGTATTAGACATAAGTTCACACAAATAAGTTCAAATTCAAACAAACATAACACAGTTTTACGCGGAAATAAAAGCCAAGCTCAGTAGGACAAACGCAAAAGAGGGTCTTGCATCATCTTGGTCGATCTTCACTCCTTGCCATATCATGCCATGTTCAAGATCTATCTCCTTGCCATGTTATGCCATCATATGGAGCAGAGTCTTCCATCCTCCTCTTCAAGATCGCTCTCCTTGCCATATCATGCCATGTTTTGGTGAGGTTGACCATGTCATTGCGGTTCATTGACATGATCTTGTTCTCTTCGGCAAGCAAGAAAGATTCTTTGTCGATCAACTTTCACTTCTAGCACGTTTGGAGCAACTCCCAACAATGCTCTAGTTTAAAGAATTTGCCTTCCGAAGTTTCCATGTCTTTGTATCTATGTTGGGCAATCTTGTCCTACACAATGTGAACAAAGTGATCTAATCAATTCTCATGATGCAAATATGATTACACACAACTTGAACAGAGACAAAACAAACTCACATAGTCGGACTCCACGGTGCCACTTGAAAGTGCATTGCGTACTTGCTCCAAGCAAGCTGCCCAATGGCTGCACATAGGCTTGATATTCTTCCAACGCCCTTCAAGCGACCTAAATGTGTGTGGAGTCGTATTGGGATACTTTGCCATAATGCGAAAGTATTGATTTTCGATCATTTGCCAATATCTCTTGTCGGTTTGAAATGTACCCGTGCATACATCAAGAGACACCGCACGCCATGCTTGGATCAAAGCTTGATCTTCCAAGATCGTGTAGTTCTTCATTTTTTGGCTATATTGAACGATTGACAAGTCACGAGCTATCGCAACAAATGGCGCAAACGAAAGGAAATGACCATGACCGAAGATGCATACCTTCCGGCCATTTCCTCGAACACCTCGCTTGCGGGGTGAGCGACACCGTTGAACAACATCGTCGGGGCATCTTTTTTAGGGATGGAGTGAGAGGATGAAGGAGGAGCCTGAATCCTCTTCCTGTTGACGCCCGCGGCCTTGGTGACCTTCTCCGCCGCCGACCGAGATCGCACGACAGCCTTAGCATCCGGAGCACGAGCCTTCGCGGCGGGGGCTGTCGGATTTCCGCCCGGCACGGCGCAGACAGGGCCAACATGGCCGGCGACGAGAACCGGAGAAGGCGCGGCGCTAGCATGAGCGACGGCGGGGCCAACATGGCCGGCGACGGGATCCTGGGAAGGAGCGTGCGCGACCTCAACGGTGACGGGGGGCAGGAAGGAGGCGTCCATGACGGCGAGGGACGACCGTGGAGGATGCACCGGAGCGTGTGGTGGCGAGGCAATGGTGGCGGCGGGTGAGGGAAGCGGGAAAAGCCGCACGGAAATATCCCTCCCGCCAAATCTTGCTGCGGATAGAAGCTGAACTCGGGTCGGCCTCCCGGCCCATGAAACTAGAGGTTGGGGGGAATTTTTGCTGCGCCCCGCAAAAATATTTACGGGCCGGGCGGGATGCGGGGTCTGATCGGGCAGGTTTTTCCGTCCCGACCCACACTTTGACGGTTATTTTGCGGGTCGGGACGGGATGGAGGGTCTGCTAGAGTTGCTCTTAGGCCTCTTTATAAAAAAAAGGCTTGCTGTGGTCACCTCACGTTCTTTCACATTTCATCTATTGAGGCCCTGTTCGACAGCTCTCCGCTCCTGTAGCGGCCGGAGCAGAGCGGGCGGCCCGCAACGTATTTTCTAAGAGTTGTAGAAGTGCCGCTCCGTCCGCTCCCGTATTTTACGGAGCCGGAGGGTTATCGAACGTGCTCTGAATCTCAAGCAGAAAAAAATCATTCACCGTGGATATCGTATCTTACACCATGAAAAAAATTTATTCTTACACATGAGTAGCTACAGACAATAATGCTGGAAGCAAGGATTCACTTCACGTCTCAGCATGGCTCATAGATTAGAATATGGTTCTCGCGCACGTCAGTTCGCCCTCCGTCACTACCACCAGGAAACTCGGACGGTCAGACAGTCACCCAAAAGCTTAGGATAAACCACTTAGGGTTAGGGCATGTATAACGATGTTATCTTAGAAATGTCACGTAGGATAAATAATAAGGATGGAGAGAAAGAACTCATAAAAAAAATTTGTCTTTTTTTATTTAAAAAATGATAAAGGATAATTTCTTAACATAATATGTCTCATCATGTTTTTAGAAATAACTAGTTATTAAAGATAAGATAAAAAATTGACCCGTTATAAAATATATGTTTTGTCGTCTTTAAATTACATTCAAGACTTAAGATGAGATTATCTTATCAACCATTATACATACCCTTATGTATCTTAAAAAACCATCATATTCACTAGTGGAAAACGGGCCTTTGGCCGGGACCCTTTAGTCCCGGCCTGCCTCTGGGCCGGGACTAAAGGCCCGGCCACGTCGCCCCAATTCTCAATGCCTCATTCGAGGCTTTAGTCCCGGCCCGTAAGGAGCCTTTAGTCCCGGTTCGTGTCCCAAACCAGGACTAAAGGGCTATGCGGCGGGCAGTGGTGGCGGCAACCGTTTGTATCCCCCTTTAGTCCCGGTTGGTGGCTCAACCCGGGACTAAAGGCCTAACACGTGGCGTGCCGTAGTGGTGGCAACCGTTGGTATACCTCTTTAGTCCCAGTTGGTGGCTCAACCCGGGACTAAAGGCCCAAACGGTTTGCATCCCGCGTCGTTTCGGGCGATGAAAAGCACGAACCGAAGCACAGTCGCCATTTCTCTGTTTCTTCTTCTCTCTCGCTCTCCCTCTCTGTTCTTCTCCTCTCTTCTTCCCTTCTCTTCTTCCACCATGCCAACTCGCTTTCCAAAGGTGCTCGCACATGGCACAACCATGCTCGATGTCGTGTACACGAACGAGAGCAGGGAGGTGCCGTTTTTTCTTGAACAGTTGAAGGAAAAATGGCTTGACGCCGCAATGGATCATGAGAAGTTCTTGGGGCTTGATCTGGAGTACACGGCCGATCAACGCGGTGTTGCCGTCATCCAACTATGCTTCGCACGCCATGTCTTGATCTTCCAATGGGCGAGGTAAGTTTTGAGGCTTTCTTTGATCCAAGATAATGACATTGTAAGTTTATTTGTTTGAATCATAGTTGGTTCCCTTCAAATAGTTGTAGTGAAACAATTTTGATTAGTTGAAAGGGAACACAATCTAATTGGAATAGTGTTCCATAATCTGAAAAATCGTATTAGAATCAACTAGTGTTTAATATGTTCCATTGAAATCATAGTTGGTTCCCTTCAAATAGTTGTAGTGAAACAATTTTGATTAGTTGAAGGGGAACACAATCTGATTGGAATAGTGTTCCATAATCTGAAAAATCGTATTAGAATCAACTAGTGTTTAATATGTTCCATTGGAATCATAGTTGGTTCGCTTCAAATAGTTGTAGTGAAACAATTTTGATTAGTTGAAGGGAACACAATCTGATTGGAATAGTGTTCCACAATCTGAAAAATCTGATTGGTTCAGCATGTTCCATTAAAATCATAGTTGTAGTGATACAATTTTATGCGGTGTTCTTTGATCGAAGGTTATGAAAATTGCATATACCTAGTGATCTCTCTAGGTTCCATTGGATAGCAATATGATATGTCATAGTCATGAAAATTGCATATAGCTAGTGATCTCTCTAGGTTCCATTGGATAGCTATAGTGATCTCTCTAGGTTCCATTGCATATGTTCTATTTGAATCCTAAAGATAATTTTCTCTTTAGTTGTAGTGAAACATGTTTCCTTATTGCAGCAGTATGTAACATTTGTTCTATTTTAATTTGTTTCTGTTGCAGTAGTGACAAGCATTGTCCAGAACTCATGGACTTCCTTCGCAGCGCCATCACTTTTGCTACCGTTGACATAAGGAACGACAAGCTGAAGATGAGGTACAGCTTCGGTATTGAGATACCAACTGGTTGCCTCATTGATCTCCAAACGGTATTCAGGCTTCGACATGTCAGGCCTTCGATGGCTCATATGGCAGTTGCCTTGATCGACGAGGAATATGGTGATATGAAGACCAGTTTCCCAAAGTCTCAGCACAAACTTTGGGAGAAGGCCCCACTTGATCCTATCAACATTAAGTATGCAGCAAAAGATGCATACGTTTCATACGAGTTGTACCGCAAGATTCGAGTCGTCAACTATGGCCAGCGTCACCTCGAGGAAGGTGGACATTCTGATTCAGACGATTCAGACGAGTAGTGTTCTCAACGTCGAACACTTGTATATATATCTATGGTAGCTATTATTATGTACTGTTTGGACTAGTATCATGTACTGCTTGGACCAATTTATATATGTCTAGTTTCTGTTTGTGCCATTATAGTTTCCAAATTTGAATGGTTTAGTCCTTTCTAACTTCATTTGCTACTTTTGAATGGTTTAGCCCTTTCTAACTTCATGGTATCATGCATTTCGACCACATATATATACAAAAAGTCTTCAGTTCAAATAAGTTCAAAAAATGAAATCCCTTTTGTAACAGATCTGTTTTTGATTAAAACAGTCATTTAAAAATGAAAGACCATTAGTCCCACGTGGTGTGCAGCGGAACCACGTGGCGTGCCGCGGAACCACTTTTGTTGTGGGGGTCGCTTTTCCTTCTTCTCCTTGTGCTAGATATTTGTTATGCATTAGGGAAAGAAGGAATAGCGACCATCATCGACGGTTAAAAAATCAGGTGAGGGAGTGTCCACCATACATGAGAGAAGAAGAATGCCGACTGTTGTTGTGGGGGTTGCTTCTCCTTCTTCTCTTGGTGCTAGATATTTGTTATGCACTAGGGGAAGAAGGAGTAGCGACCATCATCGACGGTCGAAAAATCAGGTGAGGGAGTGTCCACCATACATGCTATGTGAGTGAAATGATGATAGCATGCCAACTTTCAACATTTTCATAGTTCATTTGTACTGCTTTTCAATTTCAGGGTCAACTAGCTCAAAAAAAATTAAGTAAATGCACGAAGAATACCAAATGAAGTCAGAAATTGTTGAAATTTTGTGATGTGCCTTTGAATGGTGCATTTTGAACACACAAAAATTATGGAGTTCAAATAAGTTCAAAAAATGAAATCCCTTTGTAAGAGAGGAGTTCTCGTTCGAAACGCTGATACTTCGAGAGAGATTGTCCGTTTTGTACACGAAGTGCATCCAGTTTTTGTCGTAGCCCTCTCAACTTTTTAACACATGCTATGTGGGTGAAATGATGATAGCATGCCAACTTTTAACATTTTCAGAGTTCATTTGAAGTGCTTTTCAATTTCAGGGTCAACTAGATCAAAAAAAAGGTTAATGCACGAAGAATACCGAATGAAGTCAGAAATTGCTGAAATTTTATGATGTGCCTTTGAATGGTGCATTTTGAACACACAAAAAGTATGGAGTTCAAATAAGCTCAAAAAAATGAAATCCCTTTGTAAGAGATGAGTTCTCGTTCGAAACGCTGATAGTTCGAGAGAGATTGTCCGTTTTGTACACGAAGTGCATCCAGTTTTTGTTGTAGCCCTCTCAACTTTTTAACACATGCTATGTGGGTGAAATGATGATAACATGCCAACTTTCAATATTTTCATAGTTCATTTGTAGTGCTTTTCAATTTCAGGGTCAACTAGCTCAAAAAAAAAAATTAATGCACGAAGAATATCAAATGAAGTCAGAAATTGCTGAAATTTTGTGATGTGACTTTGAATGGTGCATTTTTAACACACAAAAAGTATGGAGTTCAAATAAGTTCAAAAAAATGAAATCCCTTTGTAAGAGATGAGTTCTCGTTCGAAACGCTGATACTTCGAGAGAGATTGTCCGTTTTGTACACGAAGTGCATCCAGTTTTTGTCGTAGCCCTCTCAACTTTTTAACACATGCTATGTGGGTGAAATGATGATAGCATGCCAACTTTCAACATTTTCAGAGTTCATTTGTAGTGTTTTCAATTTCAGGGTCAACTAGCTAAAAATAAATAAGTAAATGCACGAAGAATACCAAATGAAGTCAGAAATTGTTGAAATTTCGTGATGTGCTTTTGAATGGTGCATTTTGAACGCACAAAAAGTATGGAGTTCAAATAAGTTCAAAAAAATGAAATCCCTTTGTAAGAGATGAGTTCTCGTTCGAAACGCTGATACTTCGAGAGAGATTGTCCGTTTTGTACACGAAGTGCATCCAGTTTTTGTCTTAGCCCTCTCAACTTTTTAACACATGCTATGTGGGTGAAATGATGATAGCATGCCAACTTTCAACATTTTCAGAGTTCATTTGTAGTGCTTTTCAATTTCAGGGTAACTAGCTCAAAAAAAAGTTAATGCACGAAGAATACCAAATGAAGTCAGAAATTGTTGAAATTTTGTGATGTGCCTTTGAATGGTGCATTTTGAACACGCAAAAAGTATGGAGTTCAAATAAGTTCAAAAAAACGAAATCCCTTTGTAAGAGATGAGTTCTCGTTCGAAACGATGATACTTCGAAAGAGATTGTCCGTTTTGTACACGAAGTGCATCTAGTTTTTGTCGTAGCCCTCTCAACTTTTTAACACATGCTATGTGGGTGAAATGATGATAGCATGCCAACTTTCAACATTTTCAGAGTTCATTTGTAGTGATTTTTAATTTCAGGGTCAACTAGCTCAAAAAAAATAAGTTAATAGTTTGGATAGTCAAAATAATTACTTTTTACAATAGAAAATAGTTTTGCATTATTTGTTCAATTTCAAACACTTTTCATTATCATAGTTTTGTCAAATTCTCAAATATGCAAAAAGAATTTTTAATAAACATAGTTTTAAATTAAAAATAACAAAATAGATAATAGTTTGGATAGTCAAAATAATTACTTTTGAAAATAGAAAATAGTTTTGCATTATTTATTCAATTTCAAACACTTTTCATTATCATACTTTTGTCAAATTCTCAAATATGCAAAAAGAATTTTTAATAAAAATAGTTTTTAATTGAAAATAACAAAATAAATAATAGTTTGGATAGTCAAAATAATTAATTATGAAAATAGAAAATAGTTTTGCATTATTTATTCAATTTCAAACAGTTTTCATTATCATAGTTTTGTCATATTGTCAAATATGCAAAAAGAATTTTTAATAAACATAGTTTTTAATTAAAAATTACAAAATAGATAATAGTTTGGATAGTCAAAATTATTAATTATGAAAATAGAAAATAGTTTTGCATTATTTATTCAATTTCAAACACTTTTCATTATCATAGATTTGTCAAATTCTCAAATATGCAAAAAGAATTTTTAATAAACATAGTTTTTAATTGAAAATAACAAAATAGATAATAGTTTGGATAGTCAAAATTATTAATTATGAAAATAGAAAAAAATTGAAACTATATTCGAAATCATAGAGAAAATTCAATCTAAATTTTTCTTTAGTGAATTTAGATTGAATTTTCTCTATAATTTCGAATATAGTTTCAATTTTCAGTGAGTTTAGGCCCGTAAGCCTGCTTTAGAGAGGAGCTCGATGAAGAAGCTGCGACGGGGCTTATAAACAAGTGTTAGTCCCCCTCGCTGGGCGAGGTGGGACTAAACTTATCGTGCAACCGAGGAGGGGCTTTAGTCCCGGTGCATGGCTCCAACCGGGACTAAAGTCCCCCCCTTTAGTCCCGGTTGGAGCTCCGCACCGGGACTAAAGACCCCCTTTTCGGCAAGCGAGGAGGCGGGAAACGAGGGGCTTTAGTCCCGGGCCGTGGCTCCACCCGGGACTAAAGGGGGTCTTTAGTCCCGGTTCGAGCCACGCACCGGGACTATAGATCCACCTATATAAGCGGGATTTCGAAAAATTCCAACCCAAATCGTCCATTTCTCTTCTTCTTCCTCTCGTTCTCCTCCACGGCGCAGCACAACGACGAACTCGACGACGCCGTCAGGCTGCCCGCCGTCCTGCTCGCCGCCGCCTGCCGTCCTCCTCGCCGCCGCCGTCCTCGCCGCGCGCCGCCCTCCTCGCCACGCGCCGCCGTCCTCCTCGTCGCGCGTCGTCGACACCTCCTGCCGGTAAGCCCCCGCCCCCTCCTCCCCAACACTCTGGCCAGTAGAAGAAAAGAAGAAAAAGGAGAAGAAAAGAAGAAAAAGGAGAAGAAAAGGAGAAGAAAATAAGAGGAGGAGAGGAGAAGAAGAGGAAAAATAGAAGAAGAGGAGAAGTAGAAGAAGAGAATAAGAAGAGGAGGAGAAGAAAAGAAGAAAAAGGGAAGGAGAAGAAAAGAAGAAAAAGGAGAAGAAAAGAAGAAAAAGGAGAAGAAAAGAAGAAAAAGAAAAAGATTTTTTTGTCATTTAATTCCTATTGTTATTAGGTTTGTGCTAGATTATTAGGGTTAGTAATATTTAGAATTAGGTTAGGGTCACAAGAAGAAGAAATATGAACAAAAATATGAAAATAAGATTAGGAAAAATGAAAATAAGAAGAGGAGGAGAAGAAAAGAAGAAAAAGGAGAATAAGAAGAGGATGAGAGGAGAAGAAGAGGAAAAATAGAAGAAGAGGAGAAGTAGAAGAAGAGAAAAAATTAGAAGAGGAGGAGAGGAGAAGTAGAAGAATAGAAGAGGAGAAGTAGAAGTAGAAGAAGAAGTCGAAGAAGAGGAGAGATAGAAGAGGAGGAAAAATTAGTTTAGGGTTACAAGAAGAAGAAATATATTTTTTTGTCATTTAATTTTGCTATTGTATAGTGTATATGCTTAAGTGTTAATAGTGTTTCTTAGATTATTGCTTAATTTTGCTATTGTATATGCTTAAGTGTTAATAGTTTAATTTTGCTATTGTATATGCTTAAGTGTTAATAGTTTATTTTTAGCAAGAAAATTAATAGAACTAGTTTATTTTTTTAGTTCATTTTACGATGCTTATCCCGCATCCTCGTCGTCGACTCGGCGGAGGACACGTGCTTGATCAAAAGGGCCCTGTCCGGGACTGGGCTCCGCCCGGCTGGTATTGGGAGGTGCTACCTTCCGGGGGGCGTAGGTTGGTGAGGAGCCAGCCCGTGGTTGACCCGATCCTTGTTTGGTGGCGGTCGCATGGGCTAGTGAGGGTGCCGAGGCTTCCGGACACCGCGGAGGTGGTACGTCACCGTGTCAGCGAGGAGGATGAGCACGTCCGTCGCTACATGGTTGCGTTGGAGGGCAGGTTCGAGCATACCTGGTAGGTTCTTCGGAGATCTCACTGGAGCTATGATCCTGTGATGGTTCCTTCTCTTTGGGTGTCCACCGCCCGCGCCGATACCCGTCGGGCGCTACGGTTATAGATGTATCAGTGATGCTATATGTATGATAGTATTCGAGGAGTATTAGTGATAATATTCGACGATGTACGGACAAAAGAGATGATGTATTTGCTTATAATTGAATGCATGCTAATTTGAATACTACTTTATTTTACGATTTGGTTTGCTTATTGAATGCTCAAATTGGAAAAGTACTCCTACTTTGAATACTATGCAGAAATCTAGGAGTCCCGGGTGGAGCCACGACCCGGGACTAAAGTTGTTTTGGAACGGAGTTCCTGATAGAATAATTCTTTTTTGGTACAAAGGTTAAGAGAATCCGTTTTTTGCAGAACTATGGATCCACATATCAGGAACCTCGAAGAGGAAGAACTTCTCGAAGATATAATCAAAGACGGCCCCGACGTTGAACCAGCTGAATCTCCGTCGTCATATCTGAACCACGACGTTGGAATGGAGGTCGAGCGACACGAAGATGAAGCCGATGGGGCAGGAGATAGGTCCAATGACGGAGAAGGTGATAGCTCCACTGATGGAGAAGCCGGTGAAGAAATAATAAAGTCCGGCGAGGTATACATATGAAGTTCGACAATCACTTGTAATATGTGAAAATTATTGGAGATAGCTCTATATTGTATACATATACATTCATTTGACGAATGTTTCTCCCTCTTAGGCCTCCACATCGAGCAAAACTACGAAACGAGGCCCGACTAGAAAGTTGGATGCACGGACGATAATGCCTACGGGCAAACCCAAGCTTCCTAAGAATGTTGCTGACACATTCAAGAAGCAATGCGGAGTTCTTGTTAAGGATCACGTCCCGATCAGCGTTCGGGAGTGGAACAAGCGCAAAGGGGCAGCCGATAATGACTATGTCGCCGAAAGGTACAAAGATAATCTTTGGAATGATCTCATGTCACATTTCAACCTGCTAGAATGTGAGAATGAAGACGCCGCAGACAAACTGAGGGCCAAAGTCAAGCAGTGGACTCTGAAGAAGATGGCCGAACTGTTCCGTAGCTGGAAGAAGAAGCTATGGAAAAACTATCTGAAGACAAATAAAGTGCCAGTATTCGAGGGGTGTCTAGCCAAGCAGGCGAATCACTGGAAGGCATTTCAAGAGTACAAGGAGTCAGAAGATGCCCATGCATTATCAGAAAAGAACAAGATAAATGCCGACAAGAAGAAATATCACCACACGCTGGGGCCAGGGGGCTATGAGACTGCCATCCCAAAGTGGGATAAGAAAGAGCAAGATCTGCTAGATAAAGGCATCGTACCTGAACCACTCCGTGATGAGTGGGAATTGAGAGCAAGAAATTGGTTCCTTGCGCATGGTGGGTCGTACGACGAAAAAACAGGGGACCTCATCTGCAATGACGGTCTTAGGATACCCAGGGAGAATTGGAAAAGGATACTGAAAGAAATTAAGGAGGGAAAAAGAAAGTTCACTGCAGATAGAGATAAAGATTTGCTCACACTGGTCCTCGGCAATGACAAACATGGAGGACGAACGCGAGGCTTCGGTCCTTCTTACCCGTGGTGGCTTGGGTTTGCCAGAGACCAAGACACTTACAGAAGCCGAGAGAGAGCAAAGAAGCGGCAGCAGGATGAGGAGAATGACAAGTTCAACCAGTTGCTTCCCAGGATTAACGAGCAACAGAAGCAGATTGATGAGCTTAGAGGAGTACCGCGCCAGGAAGATCCTGCACTTGATATTACCGGCGCCCCATCTAAGCGGAAAAGCAGCGTGGCTGAATCTGAGGCCCCGCCCGATGATGCACGAAGAATGATAGAGGGCGGTCCTGGCTACCCCGTGGATGGAATCAAGGAGTCAACATCATGTGAACTCCATCAGAAATTCAAGAACATATCCATGAAGGTGGCCGTCGGACAAGCTTTACCTTCTGGCCCTGATGCACGCTGACATGGCCGTGAGATTCCAGCTGGCTTGGCTAAAGTCGGGGTGGATGAAATCATGACGGGGTTTCATGATATGGAGATCGACATAGCTGGACCCGAAGATGAGAGGACACTCGGAGAAGTACTGGGTGGAGTCATCCTATGGGACAAGAACTACATCAAGCTTCCAGGCTCGGCCCCAAGGACAACACCGCCTCCGAGTCGTCGCAGGTCACCTACACCTCCATTACCTCCAAGCCCTCCACATGACGTCGGCCAGCACAACACGAGTCCATCTCGATCACCGCCGCCGGACTTGGGTCTTCCGACTCCGCCGCCGCCCGCACAGGATACTAAGCGGAAGCGTGCCACCAAGAACGCTCCACCGACGATTCCTAAGCGACGGAGCCCCCCAAAGCGCAAACGATCGCCTCTCCCAAAGGTACCTCATGCTAATCTTCCTATCAGACCTTATGATCGTACCCCCGAGGAAAACGCCAGGATAGCAAAGGAACATCATGATGCGCAGATGAAAAAGAAGGAACCCGAGCCCCGCCCGGAATACACCGAGAAGCAAATAGCATGGGCAAAAGACTTCATAACCCTTCCATCACAGTATGACTTACACTATAAGCCTGGTGACTATACATGCACATTGCAGAAGGAAGTGAAAAAGAGCACCCCACGTGCAAGTGCAAGTGGGAGCAAATCAAGTTCAACTACAAGCAAGAAAAAATCAGACGTTACTCAGCTTGGACAACAGGCCAAACAGTCGATCCCACCCCTCAAGGTGTTAACCGAGAATGTTCCCCCTCCGGTGTAGGGGCAAGCTTTTGAAAGAGCAAAGGAGTTGGCGGCTGAATGTGGTATCTCGGTTGAAGATTTGCTGGCTTCCCAAGACGACAGGATACCCAAGGCTGTGGTAGCCCCTAAGCCACAGTTTGTCATGGGAGAGCCTTTGGTCCGCAAAGATGATCTCCCAACAAATATGCGTTACTTGCATCAATGGTACTTAAGTGAATCAAAGAATGGGAGAACGATGATCGTGCTGAGTGTCCCACGGGAGTACTACGGCCCCTCCGAAGAAATCCATATCGACTTTGATGAACTCTTCCAGATGTACAATGGCGACGCCCTCGACAAATCGCTTATGAGTTGCTATTGTCTGTAAGTTTTTCAATTCGTTGTCTACATATAACTTGTTTAGTTATTTCAATTCATTCTCTATATATAACTTGTACTCTATTTTGCAGAATGAAGATTCTGGATTGTAAAAGTAAGAGCATCCTAAATATTGGGTTTATTGACCCAGATAAAATACATATAGCGACGCTAACTGATAAACCCAAGGAGACGGAGGAAAACCTTCTAAGTTTCTAATAGATCAAAATTTCTGTGACCACATACTGTTTCCATACAACTTCAGGTGAGGGTCTTTACTCTGTTGTGTCCATTCACTTATAAGTGTAATTGATAAGTTACTGACACACAAACACACACACACACACACACACACACACACACACACATATATATATATATATATATATACATGTGCAGTTTCCATTGGATTCTGTTGGACATTCAAATTGATAAGGGAAGAGTTGATGCCTTCGACCCATTATCGAGACCCTTGGAACAGTTCCAAAGCCTGCACGACATGCTCCAAGGGTAATTTTAATCATTCTTGCGCTCTATCGGTCTCTTTCGATGATTTTCTGATATATCAATTAATGAAAAACTTAGCAAATCATTATCCTTGTCGGGCAGGGTTTGGAAGCGGTTCAAGTGCGTGACTCCCGGTAACTTTCCTGAGAAGCTGACCTTTAGAGCGGCTCAGGTAAGTAGTAGTATGATATACTTCTATTAATTTTCAATACATTTATGATGCTAGATTATTATTTTGATTATATATATTCTATTCTCGTAAAGTGCGACCAGCAGCCACGGGGAACGCATCTATGCGGATACTATGTTTGCGAGACCATTCACACGTTTACCTTTGAGCTCAAGGATCACAGATTCGACGTAAGCAATGAACATTCACACCTCTATTTTTACCCGTCATTATTTGTTGTCATGATTGATATTCATATTCATCTCCTCTTATTTTATAGCACACGGCCATGAGGACGAAGGTCCTACCAGAGCAACGCGCGATTGTTGTTGCAGAGGAGCTTGCGGGATTTCTGAGGACGGAAGCTATAGATGACAAAGGACGATTTAGTGTAACTAGGGGCCATTACTCATGTTCGTCCATGTAATCGAATAGACGGGCTCTAGTCCCGATAATTCAGATCTTCATATAATTGTATATATATGCTCGCTTGTAAGATAAGTTAATCTTATATATATATGCATAATTATTTCTATTTAAATTATATGAAAACTAATTCCCAAACACCAAACGAGGCATCACGTTAATCTCCCGAACACCTAAACCCTAAAACCCTAAAACCCAAAAATAATTTCATTAAAAAAAAACCCAAAAACCAGCAAAATCTGAAAATCTTTAGTCCCGGTCCGTGTAACGAACCGGGACTAAAGGGCCTGCCCCTGGGGCGCTACGAGGCGCCCACGTGGAGCACCTTTAGTCCCGGATTGTAACAGGGCCGGGACTAAAGGTTAGTCCTTTAGTCCCGCCCCTTTAGTCCCGGTTGGTGAACCGGGACTAAAGCCCTTTACGGGCCGGGGCTAAAGGCCCCGTCCCCACTAGTGATTCACATAAAAACAAAACTATTCTCAGATTATCATCTCATGGTGCCTCGCGAGCGGCGGGAATCAAGATACCGATATGAGGTAAACCCCTAAAGGCTTGTTTGGTTCCTTTAGATTTGAAGGGGTTTGAAGGGATTAAGAGGGATTAAATTTTCTACAAATCAAATTCCATCTAAATCCCCTTCAATCTTCTTCAATCCCTTTCTGGGAGGGATTAACCGAACAAGGCTAATGCACTTGGACTCTTGGTCGCTCATGCCACAAACCACTACCTCCACCTCTAGTCTGCCTAAGTCATGAGGCGCTCGCAACCTAAGAACGTAATATACGCACAAAATATGAACAAGAATACCGCCAAAATTACATCATCGCCTAATAAAGAATTCAAAGCTCGAATTTAGCAATAGCCGATAGGAAGGAAATACTAAAACTGGCTTGGGGCCGAAAATTATAACTAATTAACTAGCAAATTATAACCTCTTTTTAATGTTTCCAGTGGAGATAGGATCTCTTAGCCTTACATATTTTGTTCGTAGTTTGGCGTGCATAATTACAGCATACAAACTTATAAAGTATGGTAATATCCATAGACAACTAAACGAACACATTTTAACATGTTGAACCCAATGGAAAGGATATTGGAAGCTCATAAGTAGAAGATCCATTGGTCTGCTAGGTTGAGAAACTATATGGGAGTTCATACAAATTTCATCAACTTTAGGCTCTGAAGCATTGACATTACTACATTGTTTATGATGGAGTTCCCCACCAGGCCACCATAACATGGAGTCTGCTCTGATGGAAACCTTCTTTGCTTGTATTTGGAATATATATGTTTAGAGGTTCATTAAGAGCATGAAATGTGCCAATAGCTTTTGGCACATTTCAAGAGCAAGTTGTCTTTTGTCAAGAAAGGTTAAATTTCTTGACAACTAAATAGTTTCACTTGAAGAATTCGTGGAACAAATTAACTACACTGGAAAGACAATGGTAGCACATTCCACTCTAAAATCATCTAGGTATTTAATAAAATTCAAATCTCCATCCTCGAATGTGTGAACTACACATTTTCACGTATGCTACTTTTAGAGACAAATTTTCTCCCCTTCATCCTATCATGAGCATGTTCAGCAGTTATTACAGATGTTGTCAAATATAATATTGTACTCCCTCTATAAAAACATACGATATTTTAGATCACTTGTGATCTTAAAGATAGTGAGTGATCTAAAAGATCTTATATTAGTTTACAGAGGAAGTGATGCATTGTTCAAGCTGAAATGATAAAATAAAACTTCGTTGTTAGGTGTCCACTGTATGTAACAATTGCATGTTTAACTGTTTTCTCCAAAATTACGTGATAGATTTGAATACAAGACACATGGACTTTACTATGTTAGGTATCCACTTTAAAAATTAAATGGTTGTATCATACCTAGCTCAGCCTATGTTAGCACTATCACTAACTTTTGAAACAAGTACGAGCCTTACTGCAATAGACAGGGAAAGTCTGCTCGAAAATTTTATGGTTGCTTTCCTTACGAAAAAATGGCATGGTTGTTGCATGGAGAACTTACAATATTCTATTGAAATTAATAGGCTTGCTGCCCCGCACATTACAAAGTGTGTACTCGTGTAAACATCAACGTTACATGAAGGGCCAATGCTTTTGGTGTGTTTGGTTTGAGGACCGAAAGTCATGAAATGTCATGGTTTCATCCCAAAGTCATGGGTTGGTTTCATCCTTGTGTTCAGTTGATGATAAAAAATGTCATGGGTTGGTTCCAACCTTGTGTTCAGTTGATGATAAAAAAAGTCATGGTTTGGTTCCGTCCCCCTATTTAGTTGGAGAGATGAAATGAGAAGAATCTGATGCCACTCACCTCTTCGATATAAATGGTGAGATTACATCTCCAAACAAATAGAGTTCTTTGCATTTGACAAGCCTATACTTTAAATTTTCAGCAACAATTTCTTTCTGTTTTTAACACATGCAAATAAAAATATATGATCATGAGCACATACCAAATATTTACGAAAAATAATCACGAAAATGAAAAAATAACCATGAAAAAGATAATCACGAAAACAAAAAAATTATCACGAAAACTTTTGTTTGGGTAGAGCACTCAATGGGCTAGGGTGGCCCCCATTTCGCTTTACCAACCCCAGGGAAACTCCGAATACAGGCCGTCATCCTTAGTACAGACAGACTGATTGGGTGCTAAGATCCAAAGTCGAGAGGGAAACAGCCCAGATCGTACGCTAAGGTCCCTAAGCATGCGGGGGTGAGCGCGGTAAGAATTGCTTGGTTATTTTTTTTCTTTGCTTTCATGGACGAATAACAAGCCGATTTCTCCAAATCAGTGGAATCACTTGATGAAGCATCTGGAGGGAATATTTACTGCATGTGGAGGACCCAATTTCGGTTTCTAACCCAACTAAACACGAGAATGGCTGCTAGGGATGAAACCAACCCGTCTAATTCTACCTCATCCTGAAACCAACAGATTAGATGGTTGTATCATACCTAGCTCAGCCTATGTTAGCACTATCACTAACTTTTGAAACAAGTACGAGCCTTACTGCAATTGACAGGGAAAGTCTGCTCGAAAATTTCATGATTGTTTTCCTTACGTAAAAATGGCATGGCCGTTGCATGGAGAACTTACAATATTCCATTGAAGATTAATAGGCTTGCTGCCTCGCACATTACAAAGTGTGTACTGGTGTAAACAGCAACGTTACATGAAGGGCCAATGCTTTGCAATCTCGATGGTCCCATGGACATTTTGTCTGACTGCTACTAGCATCCACATATATCAAGACATGTGCAAAGAGGACGGAAATGAGTGGCAACATGTGGCTCCATGCCCAACTTGGCTTGTATGAAGACACTTTTGTGGGGGAAAAGGAGCTTTGGGGTCACAATTGATCGAGGAAATTCAGAGCTAATAACTTTGAAAAAGGGAAGAAAGGAAAAGAAGGCATTTGGACATCCGCTGACTTCCTTTGGCTCTCGACCACCACGTATCTTACTGACAAGAAAATATATTTTCCAAAAAATGTTTATACGAAAACAAACCACTTCTTCAAAGTATCCATATATGAGTTCAACTGTTAAATTTCCATAGCCAAATTCAAACATGTATGACATGTGCAAAAATAACAACTCCAGCCCAAGTATTCAAATTTTCAATTTGCTATCTTGGACCACCTTTTTTCTGTTATTATCTTATTAATTTTGCAGGGAGAATCAAAACATTAGAATACGTTCTAGACGGAGGTCGTTGACTAAAACGGGCCGACCGTAAAACACATTCTCCCTTTAATCTGGCTTTCCACGATGCCACATCTACATCGCACACATGTGTATGTACTAAGCTCCCCAAGCATTTCTTCTAGAAAACATGTGTAATCCCCGGACTTAAACTGAGGCTCTACGGAGCCTTGCTCTCTGTCCGTCATGTCTTTTTCGTCTTAAAATAAGTGTCACTGATTTAGTATAACTTAAATACAGAATGCAGTTAGTATGTCTTCTTTTGTTTAGCACTGCAGCATTGCCCTTGTGGTAGCTGATCTCTCAATGTTTTATTCCTTTCGTTCCAAAATAAATGACTTAAAAATAACTCAACTTTATACTAACTTTAGTATAAAGTTGAGTCATATTTGGATCACTTATTTTTGGACGGAGTGAGTATATAATACATACTCATGCATAATCATTTTCTGTCATCGATACAAGCAGCCGTTTGTCCAAACAACTAGAGCTGGATTTCACAAATCCAACGAAAATGGGGATATAACCAAAGGGTGTGACTAAGTTTCAGTCGATTTAGACTTAATCAAGTCTCGGCCAAGTGATATAGTATGTAAAAGAATTGCATGAATCTTCATACAAGATCAATGGATTATGGTATCGACTGAGACATAACGAAGTCTCAATCGACCGAGACTTAGCAAAACTGATAACCAAAATCACAGCTTCTTATTCTTATGCAGTTCTGCCATGCATATTATGGATATAAAGTGATGTTGTCAACAAAGTTGAGGGCTAATCGCCGGCCTGACACCAGACAAGGGGGGGACACAACAGCTCAAGTTTGTCGCCCCACGGTCCAGAACACTTCATGAAAAACGAGGGAAAAACTGATCTGGCCCGCCCAACTGCTTAATTAATTAGGTGCAAGCACCTATCCTTCCTTGAGTGTAGTATACATGGCTACACGCCTGCTTTCTTTCTGCTCGCCGAACGAAACAATCCATTCTCTGACGAGCAGTCGAAATACAAGGATCCATTTTCTGACGTTTCGAATCATCCATCCTTAAACTTGATCTCACACGAGTTCAGCATTGCATTGCATTGCATTGCGGTTTAATTATATCCATGTTTCATCTCTTGGATGGATCACTAAACGTGATGCTGACTGCTACTACTCATAAACAACTCTGGTCCGGCACTATTCTATCCCAACGTGTGACGCTCACACTGCCATAAACTCCAGAGTCCAGACACGGAATAACGAACAAGGGTAGTCTACAGAGCATATATCCAGTATAAATTGGCCAAACCAGCCCACCATCCCAATCATCCTCCCATTCCCAACAGCAGCGGCAGAGCAGAGCCGAGCAGAGCGATCTTCTTCGTCTTCTTCGTCGTCGATCTCTCTTCAATGGCCAAAATCCAGCCCCTCCCCGCGGCCACCTCGCCGTCTTCCTCCGATGATCACCGCCAGGGCCAGCAGACGTACACGGTGTGGATGAAGTCGCTGGTGTTCAACGGCAACGGCTGCGCGGTGTACGGCCCCGACGGCGCCGTCGCCTTCCGGGTCGACAACTACGGCTGCAGGGGCGGCCGCGAGGTCTTCTTCATGGACCGCGCCGGCAACGCCCTCGTCAGGATCAGACGCAAGGGATTTGGCGCGTTCAGGAGGTGGCAGGTCTGCCGGTGCGACGAGGAAGAGACGACGCCGTGGTTCAGCGTCCGCCGGGCCGAGAAGGGCGGGGCCGCCGTGGCGATGCACGGCGGAGCGGGGACGTGCTACAGGATCGACGGTTGCTCTGGCGCGCGCAAGCCCGAGTACAGAGTCCGCGGCGTGGACGGCACGGTCGTGGCGGAGGTGGCGCGGAAGCAGACGGCGGCGGGGGTGGTGCTGGGCCAGGACGTGCTGACGCTCACGGTGGCGCCGGAGATGGATCGTCTGCTCGTCCTGGGCTTGGTCGTCGTGCGTGGCCTCATCAGCCGCTCCTTGTGACGCATGGTGTTCAACCGCTCCTTCTGGTTCAGTTCTCTAGCTAGGAACGTGCATGATGATAGTACCGGAGTTCTATTTTCTTCACACGAACAATTATGAAGTTTTTGCCCAAGCCTAGGACCTTGTGATTCTTTTTTTTCCCCTTTCTCGAAGGTTTTTCAGGACCATAGTTGTAAGTTTGTAACAAGAAGAAGTAAAGTTATTCGTTGATCCTATGTACTCCCTCCGGTCCTAAATACAAGTCTTTTAAGATATTTCACTAGAGGTCTACATAAGAAGCAAAATGAATGAATCTATACTCTAAACTATGACTATATACATCCGTATGTAGGCCCTGTTTGTTTCAGAAGTCCTAGGACTTTTTTTAGTCCCAACTTAAAAGTCCCTAGTCCCTACCCGTTTGTTTCGAGGGACTAAATAGGGATTAGAGGTCATTAAATGACATGCAAAAAAGACCATGTTACCCTTAGTAATGTAGTAGTAGTTATTAAATGACATGCTAAAAGTAGGGGCATTGTTGGAAAAAGTGTCAAAAAGTCCCAAAAGACCCTCCCATAGGGACTTCTCCAAATAGTCCCAAATATCTTCTTTTAGTCCCTAAAAGTCCCTCCCGTTTGTTTCACATGAGACTTTTTGGGACTTTTTTTAGTCCCTACACCAAAAAGTCACTGGAAACAAACACCCCAGTAGTCTTCTATTGGAATCTCTTAAAAGACTTATATTTAAAAACGGAGGGAGTATAAAACTTTGGATTTGTGTTGGTTTACAATATATAGATGAAATCAAGCAACTTGACAATAGACTGCAAAGTAGCTCAAGAAACAGTGCGGGACTTCGCCCCCTCCCCCTGTCCCTCCCCCTCGCCGCCACCGGGGGTGTCGCCGGCCGAAGGCCGCGTGGCGTTGGCGACGGCAGGGCGACTTTCTCGCGCGTGCAGATGGGGGGCTTCGCGGGGCGCCTCCCCTCTGCCAAATGGGGTCGGGCGTCGGGCCGGCCCTGCCCCGCCTCCCTCCCTCCTCCCGACGCCCGGTGGCCGGCGGCGCCGCCCCCTCCACTCCATCCGATGCGGCTCGGGCTCCGGTGTCCTTGGGTGGGCTGGCGGCCGATCTAGCCTCCTGCCCTATACTGGTTGGAGGTGGTTGGTGGGGCTTCGGGTCTGCGATCCCCTGCCCAGATCCGGTGGATGGTGTTGGTAGGCGGTGGTTGGGGTGGCCGGCGGCCCTGATAAGATGGTGGTGATGTGGCTGGTGTCTACGCTACTCCGGTGCGGGATGGTGGAGCTTCGGGCGGATCTGACCAGGGTGTGGAGGCGCTCGTGTTGTGGTGGAGTACTTCCTCCGTCCATAAATAAGTGTACATATAGATTTGCTACTTAGTCAAATTTTGTAAAATTTGACCAACCTTATAGAAAATAGTAGCAATATATATGGCATGAAAATGATATATTTATAAACTTCATGTAAAAACAAATCTATTGATACTTATTTGATATCATAAATGCTAGCATTTTTTTAATAAAGTTAGTCAAAGTTTAACTACTTTGACTGACAGAAAAGGAAAAGGTACATTTATTACCGGACGAAGGGAGTACTCTATAAACATTTCTCGAGCCTCTCGGTTTATTCTGGACCATGCATCAAGTCTTTTATTGGAGTTTTATATGCTAAGGCTGCCCGTAATGGAGTTTCGTATGCTAAGATTTTATTATTATTTTTGCGAGACCGTATGGTAAGAATTAGTCGCCGGCCTCTTGGAGTCGGAGGCTGACACACACAAAAACGTTTGCCAGTCACCACCCACTGGCAGGCCCAGCGAGTAGCTGTCGCACTGAAAATGGCTCGCACCAAGAAGAAAGTTCGGTTGGGCACACTGCAACTTCAACTTCAACTTCAACGCGAAGAAGAAAAAAAAGAGCAGCCTACCACAACGACGTTTAAACTCGGTCAACTCATCGAGGAAACCGGGGCTCAAAGTGTGTACAGCGAGCGCAAGGCCAGTATGCACGCAGGGACGGCGACGGCGATAGGTGTCGTCGGCTTGAAAAGAGCAGGCGAGCGGCAAGACCCACTCTCTCCCTCCCTCCCTCCCAAAAGCTTGGAATAATTCACCGGCTGACAAGTGGTCGCCATCATGAATTTGTGCCTATAATAACCGGAGAAAAAGAAGAAATTCGCGACAGCACACTCGTCTGTCAGCCAGTTGACCGGAAATGCAACGCCGCGTCTAGTTCGACCTTGCCAAACCATCCATCCATGCATCTGGCCCGTCCGTTTCACCAAGATTTCTGCTGATATTTTCAACACACACAAAAGAAAGACCAGCTCGTCTAATTCATCGGGCGCTGGCAACCTGAGAACAACATTATTAACTGCACGGAACATGGACAAGAATGCTGCCAAACTTACAGTATATCATCTACTCTAAGAACCAACGCATGGCTTAAGATGTAGCAACAGCGACTAGGCAGAAAAAACACATGTTATGGTGGCTTCTTTGTTTTCAAACCCGGCTACACCCCCTTTCCATTGCAAATAAATGGAAATGCATTTGTTCTAGAAACAGTTAAGATGGAGAAGGGGAAGCGAGTTCGAGCACTTGTCACGAAATCCACAACGTTCATCCGACATCGTGACGAACGCCATGAGACGAAAACCTAACACCACTATAACATGTTATGGTGGCTTGATGGGGAACTCCATCATAAGCAATATAGGTTCGTCTCTCCTCCACTTATGAGTGTCCAATGTCTCGAAACAATACGGTTGAAGTATTTGTATGATGAAACTATGTTATCGGGCCTTTTATTTTTAATTTTCTTTTTAAAAAGAAGGATTACCTTCGGCCTCTGCATCAACACGATGCATACTATCATGCCAATTTATTTTCAGTTGCAGGCCAATTGTAGTATTTGTTGCAGGCGAACCGATCTAACTATCATGACTATCGGTGTAGGCTCACTTTTTGATGTGAACATGAATAAGCTAATCTTAAAACATGTAATGCTAAATGATCAATTTGATCATGAATCTAACCCATGCTTAGTGGAGTCTGTCCCGCTCGAGACATTCTTTGCTTGTATTCAGGATAATGTTCAAAAGGGTTAAATTTCACAACCAACTAGTATCGCTTGAAGAAACTGTGTAACAAATTTACTACATTGGAAGTACAATGGTAGAACATTCCACTCTATAATCATCTAGGTATTTAACAAATTGCAAATCATGAGGCTCGATTGCATGAACCACACACTTTTCTTCCCTGCATCCTATCATGAGCATGTTCAGAAGTTATTGCAAATCTAATATTGTGCATTGTTCAAGCTAGGAGATAAGGGTGGCAATGATAAGATGAAACCTCGTTGTTGTAATGATAACCAAAGGGCAACCATTACAAAATTTGCGACGATTAACAGGAGTACTAGTACTTCTAAAATGATGATGGCTTAGGTACGCAGATTCAGTTTGGTACTGCTATCCCAAAACTACATATGTTACACTTGCCTAAACAGTAGATGGATAAACCCTTGTGCTGCAACAATACTAAATGATACTGCAAATGTAGCCAAGGCCCGATTAGAACGAATACCTTCTTTTCCCTCCTAATTGGTGTGGACAACTAAACTGATAGTTGTGGATTTTCTGAACATGAATGTGTCACTACAGTAACTACAAGGGTATGCATATTTACTTAAAAATCGCTTGTTATATGTCTGTACTAGTTCCAGCCAAGATGATCAAGTTCCGCCAAAGATGTGGGTCGACATCTATCATGTGTGTATGATAGTTCCAGCTAACACCACTTTGTAGAACAATGAGATCTCTTGGTTGTTCTTGAACTTCTTTTTTTGCCTTCCCAACCAAAGCTTTTAGCCCATCCAGCTGGAATGAAGCTAGCTCTTCCCCATCTGGCACCACTCCGTTCGAGCTATCAGCTCCCCAATGCTTGATAGGACAGACAGATTTTATAGTTTTATTTTAGTAGAAACTTGAATGAATTATTCCAGTATAAACAGCTAAAGGAAAGGCTTCTAATCACACACTTATCGTCTGGAGATTGCTACGCCTTACAGCCTTGCTTTTCATTGTCATTGCCATTGTAGCACGCGTTTGACCCAGCCCATAAGGGCCATGCTGACTTGATGTCATCCCTACCTTTCTTTTATATCTCACTAGAACTCCCTCGTGAGTGCGGCACACACCTTTATCTTTGTTTCGGAGCGGGTAGCGTATTATTACCCCTACGTACCACACCACCGGGCGGTTGTCCTTCCTGTCGGGTAGAGAAGGGCAAGGCGTGGCCGCGATGGGTGCCTCGGCGCGCGAAAGCCAGAGTACAGAGTCCTCGGCGTGGATGGCACTGCCGTGGCAAAGGTGGCGCAGAAGCAGACGACGGTGGGGGTGGTGCTGGGGGAGACGTGCTGACATTGACGGTGGCACCGGAGGTACATCTTTTTCATGTATAACAATTTCTCTAATTCTTACGTTTTAAGAGAAGTTTTGAATTTAACAAAATGAAGACACTCTGTTTTTCGCGACACCAAAATCGATGCGTGAACCGTATCAGACAGAAGAACGCGCTGCATCGGACTAAAGACCGCACTGCATTGAACGGGCAAGCGAACTTCATGGTTTCTTTTTGTCCGATGTGAATTTTCTCATGCGAGGAATTGGACCGCACTTCACACCGGACATAAGTGAACCGCAGCGTTATAGAGAAGTGAACCTCATTACACATGTTTTTCTGTTTACTGTTTTTTATACGAGGTGAGTGCAATGCACATAAAAGAAAAAGAGAACCTCGACACAAGTTTAAGTGAACACGACGTAAGTTTAAGTGAACAATATTACCTTTTTTTCATTTCCTCAACATTTTTGCATTTCACATTTTGGGGTAAGTAAACCGCGACACACTCGGAACTGAACCACAACACACTCGAAAAGGAACCACATTATTGCAAGCAAAACAAATTACTTTGAGATAAATGACAACATATTCAGCACTCGTGACCCAACCGAATTGCATCGCTGCTCGAGCAGAACAGAGGCACAGAACCAACAATTTTTTACAACATGTATTTTACTCTGCACAACGAAGCACCACCTCGAATACAAGACAAACTGCATCGAGGCAACAAGTGAACCACGGAGGCGTGCATCAAATAGCAAGCACAATGTGAGTGAGCTGCCTGCTACATTGACAAACTAGAAGATGACGTCCCAAAACAAACTGATGCTCGTTGTTGGATAAGGGAGTACGCCAACAAACTGCATCACTTGAACCAGTGTACCGCACGCATCGTGCTGGTGAGCTTCACGACCACACACATGAGTCGTCCTCCACTACTGAATCTCCCGTGGGATAGAGCGGAGGTGGCGGCGACGAGGGTAGGATCCAGGGTGGGAGAGACAGGGCATGCCAGATCCAGGTGCCGGACGGCCCTGGATATGGGCAGTTAAGGCGGGGAACAACGGAGCACGGGGAATCCCGTGCGTGGCGGGGCTGTCCACGGGCGGTGGCGACAGGAGACGACGAGATCCGACCGGGGTAGGCATGGAAGCCGGGGAAGTGCCGAGGATGACTGGATCTAGCCGAAGAGGAGGGCTGGAGGCCGGAGCAGGCGGAGGGGATGGGATCCAGCCAGAGGAGCGGCGAGGAGCAAGGGAAGTGGTAGCGTCCGGGGGTTCCTCCTCCTCGTAGTCGCTCAGTTAGGGTGGGGTCGAGGACAGGGCACCGCAGTTGCCCGACGTGCACTAGCTCCAGCTGCGAGCCACCTGGATCCGGCGATCTCCGGCACCGCAACACGCCCACCACTACCCCCTCTACACGGAGGCATGATGCACGGGCAGGTGGCTGGTGACGTCGTGGCGAAGCGAGGGGAAGGGGGTGGGGCATGATGTGCGGCGCGAGTGGCTGGCGATGGTGCACAAGGAAGCTGGAGGAGGGCGCGGGGTGGAGGTCTGCACTATGGGTGCCTAATGGGGTAGGTGGTGGGGTGGTTGCGTGAGAAGAAGGGAGTGGGGTAATGGTGGGGTAGGAGGTGGTGGTTAGTTTTGTAGCTACAACGGTGGGTGCGGGTGTTAGCAGAATAAGGGTCTTAGGGGTGTTTGTAGAATAGATCCACCATATATATAAATACATCCTACCACCTAGGGGTAGTTATCCCACATGTCTTATATATTATCATGTGATAGTGTATATACTAATATATCATTGTAAGTATGTTGATATACTATATATAAGATACTTCCACGTGAGTTACATGAATAAAAAGCAAGTTGACCCATGATTTTTATTACATTTCCGAACACGTATATATTTGTACGTAAAAATGAGCATACTCAAAATACGAGACATACTACCAAAAAAGAAAAGATGATGGAAATAAAAAAGAAAAGAGGAAACACAATATGAAACCCCTCCTTAAAAAAAATAAACCCAGCACCTGACTGTTGCTGATGCGTGGCCGCCTTGTAGTCCCGGTCGGTGTTACCAACTGGGACTAAAGGTCCTCCTGCACTCGCGCACCATAGTGGCCACGTGCAGCATCCTTAGGCCCGGTTCGTAACACAACCGAGACTAAAATTTTGGGCCTTTAGTCCCGATTGTTTAGTTCCGGTTGTTGAACCGGGACTAAAGGCCCTTTGAAACCGGGGATAATGGCCCGTTTTACACTAGTTTTCCCTTCTTCTCTTCCTAATTCGATCGATAATATCATATTTCATCTCAACGCTAAAACTAGGATCAACAAGCAACAAGTAGGATAATAAGACTACAAGGGCTATCTAGTAGGAGATACTACTTCGATAAAGAAACAAGGTCGAAAGGCCAAAAAACTTGTGTACATTATCGAATTTAGGCATGACAACTAGATCCCAAGACGGAGGCAACTCGTCCACCACAACAAGAATCCAAGCAACATGACTCTATCAAATAAGAACATACCAGCAACATGTAACATAACACATAGTCATTCCTATATATACTATAGAAACAAACATCCCTACTATAATGTTCCACCAACACTCATGGAGAATTAACCAAAAGATACATCTTACCGAGGGAAAGGCGAGATCTTCGGTCGGGGTTAAGGAGGCTGATGGTGGCAGAGCGTGGAAGAGTCTTCAAGGTCCATGGAGGGAGACCTAGTTAGCAAGGTTCATTACATAGATTCAGTTCAGCGGAAATGGACCAAGTTAGCTATCTAGCTAGATGAAAAGATAGATGCATGAAGTGTTTAACAAATTTTCATATTATTATATAATATGAGCATGGAAGATAGTACTAGCAGACTAGAATAGATGACACATACAATTCAAGAGTGGAGAACCAATGTTGCCATAAATTAAACTAGAACCATTAAACTAGAGCCGTGTAGACTAGATGCCAGATATAACTACTCTGCCAACAATGGAATCAGGAATACAAGTGAGCACACATACCTCAACTGAAAATTTAGTTAACACGCAACATTGAACCGAACATTCAGTTCAAAGTACAATGGTCTGAACACTAAACCAAAGCACTAACAATGAAAATCCAATACACTGAACCGAAGCACTAACACTGAACTGGGCGCACCCAGAGGTGTGAGAACTCAAATTTCTAATATTGCTTGGCCTAACTTTTGGTACAAATAGCAAGTGCTTCTTCAGTGCTCTCCATGAACACTGAAAACCACATTAAAACGAGAGCTTGATTTGCAACTGCACAATACACCATTAATTGGATTAATGTTACTAGACTTGTGCAATCTATTTCTGGGAACTATTCGTATAGAAATTTGAATACATGTAAAGGACGCATGCTTAGTCAGTGGACGGTCACCAACTCCACCAGCACCCCAATAGTACAAGGCACAACGCTGAAGTGGACGGGACGTAGCGGATCATCTGTAGCCCGGAACGGGGATCACTACTTGCCTTATTCTACTAGGCAGCGATGCAATCGGGCTGGGTGGCATGGACACTACTTGCAGATAGGTAAGAAGATCACTACCACTGCCACTACTTGCAGAGAGATAAGCAGAGCCAACAACAACCTAGGAGGAGGAGGAGAAGGTGAACTTGGTGACGGCCTAGGTGCCCTTGAAGACGACGTGGTTGGCGAGCTCGCTGGGGAGGATGGGGGCGGCAGTCATGGCAGAGGGTGGAAGAAAACCTAGATGCGAGGGGAAAGAGGGGTGGGGGGGCAAGGCAAGGGGAGACGAGTACTTACAACCGGGGGTATGCCAGAGGAGGTACATCGGCATCAAGGTGTCGTGCGGTGGCGTCTTGAAGTTGGACCGTACGTTGCGTTGAGCGGGCTGCGGCCGCGTTGTCTCCTACGAATCCTCAAGTCCATCTCGAGGTATCAGAGGGGCTCAAAGAAAACATTTTTTTGAGCCGAGAAGAAAACATTTTACCTGGAATTATATTGAGTTGCCTATGTATGTTTGGCCTCATCATTTCAGCGGAGGGGAAAGTGCTTTTGAACATGATGGTGAGTGAGTCTATGCAGAGCAGAGCAGAGCAGGCTGGTGGACGAGAGGAGCAGAGCAAAAGGAGAGAACACTCCTCCTACGGCGTCCATCCAGCAGATTTCCTCCACCGGCCGCCGGACGCCACCAGATACACCGCAGCCTCCGGGGAGGCGCATCTGCCCCGCCGGCTCGCCGCCGCCTGTCACTGACTGACCCCCTTTATAAACGTCCGTGAGCCAGCAGACCCACCACACCCAACCGCCCGGAGCCGGATCGGAGAACCCATCCATCCCCAGACCACACCACAGATGGCGTCCGACTCCGCCGCGAGGGTCGACGGCAGCGCGCTGGCGGGGCGGGCGCTGGCGGCGGCCGGGGCGCGGCACATGTTCGGGGTGGTGGGCATCCCGGTCACCTCGCTGGCCTCCCGCGCCGCTGCCGCGGGGTGCCGCTTCCTCGCCTTCCGCAACGAGCAGTCCGCGGGGTACGCCGCCGCCGCCTACGGCTTCCTCACGGGCGAGCCCGGCCTGCTCCTCACCGTCTCCGGGCCCGGATGCGTCCACGGCCTGGCGGGCCTCTCCCACGCCACCGCCAACGCCTGGCCGCTCCTCATGGTCTCCGGCTCCTGCGACCAGCGCGACGCCGGCCGGGGCGACTTCCAGGAGCTCGACCAGATCGCCGCCACCAAGCCCTTCGCCAAGCTCGCCGTCAAGGCCGCCGGCATCGCCGACATCCCCCGCCTCGTCTTCCAGGCCCTCGCCGCCACCGTCGCCGGCCGCCCCGGCGGGTGCTACCTCGACATCCCCTCCGACGTCCTCCACCAAACCCTCGCCGAATCTGAGGCGGCCTCCCTCATAGCGGAGGCCGCGGCCGCCGCCGGTTCCGCCGATCCGTCCCCGCCGAAACACAAGTCCCTGGACCAGGGCATCGTCGAGGCGGCCGAGCTGCTCCGGCGCGCGGAGCGGCCTCTGGTAGTGGTCGGGAAGGGCGCCGCCTACGCACGTGCCGAGAAGGCGATCCAGAAGCTGGTGGACACCACCGGCATCCCCTTCCTCCCGACTCCAATGGGGAAGGGGGTCGTGCCAGATGTGCATCCACTCTCCTCCACGGCCGCGCGTTCCCTTGCCATTGGCCAGTGCGATGTGGCGCTTGTCGTCGGCGCCAGGCTCAATTGGTTGCTTCACTTTGGTGAGCCGCCCAAGTGGTCCAAGGATGTCAAGTTCATACTCGTGGACGTTGCTGAGGATGAGATCGTGCTTCGGAAGCCGCAAGTTGGTCTCGTTGGCGATGCAAAGAGGGTCATTGAGCTCCTCAACAGGGATATCAAGGATCAGCCGTTCTGCTTGGCGCGGTCACACCCATGGGTTGATGCAATCACCAAGAAGAGCAAGGATAATGTGCTTAAGATGGAGGCACAGCTGGTGAAGGATGTCGTGCCGTTCAATTTCATGACACCAATGCGGATCATTCGGGATGCGATCCTTGCCGAGGGGAGCCCTGCTCCAGTAGTGGTCTCAGAAGGGGCCAATACCATGGATGTTGGCAGGGCTGTGCTTGTGCAGAATGAGCCGAGGACAAGACTGGATGCAGGGACATGGGGGACGATGGGTGTCGGGTTGGGGTACTGTGTTGCAGCAGCAGTAGCTGAGCCAGAACGACTCGTGGTTGCAGTGGAGGGCGACTCTGGATTCGGTTTCAGTGCAATGGAGGTTGAGGTACGTGTGATGACATTCGCAACTTACTTGGTTTCATTTGCACAGACGTATTATTGGTACCCTTCTTTGTTTCATGTTGCCATTTACTTTTCCTATTATCATGCTGTTGTGAGCTGAAACTGATATTTTTTGGGTGAGACAAGGAAGGGTAGTAGATTGGGCACTTCATGCTATTGTCAATGAGCTTTTATACTGTGCTTGGAAGGTACACAAGGGACTGGTACCTCCTAAATAAAAACATGTAGGAATACCTCTCTAGGATCAGAACATATTTGTGTGAAGGCAGGATCGATCTTTCCTGTTCCCCAAACATCAGCCCTTGCTGTTACAGATGTGATTTTAGATCAACAATGAAAAGTAGGTACAACTTCTTAGTGGGTTACAGATGCCAAAGGAGAAGATCAAACACAAACCTCACAAACATAAATTAATCTTCAGAAGACATCTTTAACTCAGTAACACAGAAACAGACACTAAACACCAGCATTCTATACTTTACAAACAGCCATAGGTAATATTGAGCTGTGGGGGCAGTGGCAGGGATGGATGGTAGGATGCACGACAAGCAGTTGGATCTGAAAAGGAGCACCTCGAGGTTAGTGCAGAGGCCAAGCTTCGGTTGGTGGTACCCTGTAATGTCTGAGTACGTGGTTGAGGTTAATGCTGATGGTGATGAGCATGTGACGCTCACACAGCTGATGCTGCAGTTACTGCTGGTGGCCTGCTACGCCTAGGCCGGACTTGTAGATGGGAAGCGAAGCAGGGGAGAGAGGTGGTCCAGCTAGGAAAGCTCATGGAGTAGGCGTGCGGGTTGATGTTATTGTTGCCCGTTAGAGTGGTTAGAGGCATATACAGGCTTTTTTTTCTTACTCAAACAGTAGGGGAGGGCTTGCACATGTGTGAAGTTTTTGCAAGTAGCCAATGAGAGATAGGGTTGTACTTGTACCTGGCGTAGTCTCTGTGGTCAGAAAATACCATGAAACATTGCTGTTCTACCCTTGTGACTTGGTACCTCCACCTTCACAGCGTCTCAGCATGAAGTAGTACCAGAAGGTACAGCCATTAGATGGGGACATAATATGAACCACTGAGCTGCCTTTCCAGGACAGTAGAAATGATCATTGTCGATAATTCAGAAAATACTAGACACATCATCCAAGTACATTAACTCTTACAAGTATTATTATGAACTATGATATCTCGAACACACTATGATCTATGACATCACGGCAAAAAGGCTCAATTGGTAGATTTGACAAAAGAATAGGGTGCCCAGGGATTGTTCATGCTGGTTCATTTGTAAATACACGTCTTGAATGTAGAAAACCAGTTTTGTCAACTTACAGATACCACCACCATTGTAAACAATGAGGGGGGGGGGATACCTTAGGCTAACAAGTGGCCGAAAAAAAAGAAACGCCAGCAGCACCTAGATTCGTCAAATATCAGTAGAACAGAACTGTATCCCGGCGGTCTCCAGAAGTTTCACAATAGTGCCCATAACCGTAGCAATCTTGCACACGAGAATTACCTGGTTTGGATGCCAGAAAGCTTTCTTACAAAAAAATAACATCATTGTGGCACGACCAAATAACCCAACAAACCACCACAGGTCCACACATGATAGTAGAGTAAAGATCCCATCCAATACCGTCTAACCATTGCCCACATAATATGTGATGCTAGTTAAAGGATTAAAATATCTATGCACTAACTCCCACATGAAGCGAGCAACGTGACAATCAAAGGAGGTACTAGATAGCCTCATCATGTCCGCAAAAGCAACACGTCTTACTTCCTTACCAATTTCTTTTGAGAAAATTATCTTTGGTGAGAATTGCCCCTCGACCCAATTCCGCAGGTGAGAGTGAGCCAATAGTACAAAAGAATTCATAAGTATCCTGTACATCGAATGGACAGTAAATTGTCCGTTCTGACCCAAAGCCCATGTGAAGCGATCAGCTCATCAGATAATTGGACCTGTGCTACCAATTCATTCCATGGTACGAGTTAGAGAATCATTCTAGTGACTTATACATCATCAAACTTTTGGCTGTTAGTTTTATCGCTTATATGTTTTTTTGTCTGTTTACCAGCTTCATTCAGGTGGCGTTTGTTGTTACTAACAGCTTGGTTTGGGTATCCTTCTTCTTGGCCTTGCTTATTTGTTTGTTCTGTGTGTTTCTACCTGATACTAGTCTGACCTTGAAGAAACAGTTTTTCCTTCTAAATAATGTAGTTGTATCTTGTATCAAGCATTTAATTCGACTATGTTGGACCGGATACAGGTCTTGTAGTTATCTACAATCTGCTGTTTCATTTTGCAGACATTGGTAAGGTACCAACTGCCTGTTGTTGTGATTGTCTTCAACAACAACGGTGTCTACGGCGGTGACAGAAGAGGGCCCGATGAGTTAACGGGGCCCTACAAAGATGACCCCGCCCCAACCTCCTTCGTTCCTGGCGCAGGTTACCACAAGATGATGGAAGCCTTCGGAGGAAAAGGCTATCTTGTCGAGACACCGGACGAGCTAAGATCCGCCCTCTCGGAGTCGTTCCGCGCCAGGAAACCGGCGGTGATCAACGTCACCATAGACCCCTATGCCGGCGCGGAGAGTGGCAGGATGCAGCATAAGAACTGAGTCCCTAAGATCTGAACTTGTTTCTCGCTGCCCCAGAAATAAGGAAGCCCTTCTGGTCCTGGATAGTCTCGCATTCACCGATGGCACGTGGACTTTGTGTAATGTGTGTATTGTGTTTGTGGACACTAGCAATTGTATACATGTATAATTCAGGTGTTGGCGGCAGAGTGCAAATCGGACCGTTGCGCTGTTCTGTTGAGTTTTTGGGAAGGAATTCATTTAGTTGGAATACAAGTGAAACAAGACCTATTGCCTTTTTTGCCATGCTTGCTGAATTAACAGCTGACAAATATCTGAAACCAAACTTTTTTTTTTTTGAGTAACAGACGCGCTCACGAACATTCTGTACATTCAGCCTTATGAGCGCATAAACAAACATTCCGTACACTTAACTTTATGAACGCACAAACACTTTAAGCTGGTATGCCTTTTGTTCTCCAAAACATGCATGCATCGATTTGTTGAGTTTGCACCAACATATGTAGCAAAACAAATGCAAGCTATTTTCAAACGTAATGGCCATGCTATTTGACACTGAACTGAACCTTTGCACCGTGCGTTTATCTAGCGTTAATATTTTTGATGGACAGGAATCAGGGACGGGAATTCTTCCAGAAGTCTTTGTCTCAAGGCCTGAAAGGACATATGCACGTCCGAACAGGACAGAGGGATTGGACTAAGAAGCCTTCAAGCCATGGATCACGGGTTCATTCTTTCCTCTTCTTGGACACTCGACTCTCATTTGTATTTTGTGCTCATATTTAAATATTTTAGGATACCTCATTTTGGGTTGCCAACTCGGAAGAGGATTTGTAGCTTGCACGGCACGCAAATCTGCGGCCGCCTGACTGACACGTGATTCTAAAACTGGTTTACTCTTTGCATGTGATTTAGACCTTAGGCCTGTATCAATGTTAGTTTTTTAGCATGGTATCATAAACATTTTGCTGACATGACATACTAGTTAATGAAGAAAAAAAATGAGGTTGTATCTTAGCTAATATTCAACCCTTGCACGTGGCCATGAGCAAAAAATAATTCTAACCCAATCATAGCACGCATTACCCCAAATTATGAAATATAGATACAACTCATAAGAAACAATGTATTGACATGGGTATATCTTAAATTATTAATGCTCCTATGATAACGTGATAAGAGACGATGCATTGACACATGCCTTAGTTACTTTGATGAGATCCATGCGCGCAACTTTTCGCAGTTCGTGCCAGCTCCACCCATTCCACCTCCCACCATTTTTCTTTTGACTTCCAATTTTGAATATTCTATATCTTTTGAACAATAAGTCCAACTTAATATCTGTTTTCAGATCCATGTTGCTTGTGAAGAGAGATTTCAAATAAGGCCCATTCTGAATACATTTTGATGAGTTTTTAAAACTTCGTCAAGTTTCAGCTGCTGAAAATTGATACGAGTGAATGGAAAATATCAAGCTTTAGAAGCTGCAACTTAAAACTTGATGTGCCATCGCATGGAACCCAACTATTTTACGGACTGCGAGGCAAATCTAGCGGCCACACAAGTTTCAACTACTAAAACTTGTTTCAGAAACTAAATCCTAAACCTTAAGGTCAAAACCATAAAAACAAATGAAACCTGGTTAAACTTGATGAAACTTGGGAAAAATTAATGTCACAACTATCATGCTTCAAAATTTGAAACTTGGATTTTTTTACTTTGTTAAAATTTATTCAAGATTGGTCTTGTTCGAAAGTTCTCTTCGCGACGAACACAAATATGCAATGAAACATAATTTAGACTTTCGCTTTAAAATATATAGTAGATTGAAATGATGAAATGAAAAAGACATGAGAGATGGGGTGAATGACGCATGTAGCTCTTGCAAAAGCTGCCAAAATCATGGATGGATGGACATCTTCCAGTAATCAAAGGCCTAAGACTAATTACGTTTATGAATCTTAAAGCAATCGGACGGTCGAGCATGATTGGCATGTCCCACCCCTCCCCGCGCGCGTGATACGTCCCAAACATATCTATAATTTATGTTTGTTCTTTGATATTTTGGGTGACATAGTTATATGTTTTGCTATACTTTCATATCTTTCTACACATATTTGGACTAACCTACAAACTGAGTGCACCCAGTGCGAGCTTGTATCTGCTGGTGTCTTTTTTGCAGGGACTTTACCCCAATTTACCGAGTCCCAAAAATCCCAAGAAAAATATATAAAAATCATCGTTACTGAAGCTTCGTGAGCACCAAAGGTGGGCCAGAGGGGAGCTAGGCGTCGCCCAGGCGGCCTACCCCCTGGTCGCGCCCACAGACCGCCTGGGTGGGGCCCACCTCCTCTGGTGCCCTACCTTGGCTCCTATTTTTACCCTCGTGGAGGAAACCCTGATTTCGGAACCCTTTTCTCCAGAAGCAATTCCGATCTCCGCCGCCATCGCCAACAAGTTTCGAGGGACCAGAATTCCTATGTCGGCACCCTGTCGGGACGGGAAAGTGCCCCCGGATTCATCTCCATCGACATTGCTTCCTCCCTCCAAGAAGCGGGAGTGGTTCCTCCTCGGTGCCGAGGTCTTCTACAATAGCTATGTGGTTAATTCTCTCTCTCATGATGTGATCTTGATTGTGATCATGGGTTATGTTAATCTAGGGTGATCCCATGATGTTTCCCCTTTCTTCTATGTATTGGATTGATGTACTCACTTGATCTTATCTAGTATAATCCCCGAGACCATGTTGGCAACGGTCTATTGGACATGGATTAGAAGAATATTTTCATGAGTGATTTCCTCTTTTGTGAATTGATTGAAGATTGAGAGTCTCTTGGTGCTTGTCTTTGACTATCCTTGAGATACGTTGTGGTGATTGTGATACTCTCTTTGGATGGTCGCGGTGACATTGGAAAATCCATAGAGAGAACTACGAACTCTGAGGTGTGCCTTTGTAGCCCTACGTAATTCTCGTCCTCTCTTGATCACAAAGGAATGACCTTCGAGTACGTCTCCATTGCATGTTTAGAGGAAATATCATGTGATTAAACTATGTTAATGTTGTTGGGACTTGCCACTAGTGAAAGTATGAAGCCTAGGCCTTTTTCTCACCATTGTTACACCGTTTATGCTCACTTTTGTCACTTGCTACCTTGCTACCATTTTTATTACAGATTTATATTATCTTGCTTTGCCACTCCTATCACCCATATCTTACCATCTCTTCGCCGAACTAGTGCACCTATACAATTTACCATTGTATTAGGTGTGTTGGGGACACAAAAGACTTCTTGTTTCTTAATTGCAGGGTTGCTTGAGAGAGACCATCTTCAACCTCTACTTCACAATGGACTAATGGACTAATTAGGTGAGCATATTTCTTCATGTGGGATTTTGATAGTTGATGATATTCTCTATGGACTAATGGTTGCCTTGAGTTATATTTGAAGTATTTGTGCATAGGCATTTCTTGAAGTCCATTTGTTGGTTCAAGGAGTTTATGTGATGGCAAAGGTGGTATTCAAGGATATGTCCAAATATTAGTCATGTGAGAGTTGAGCTTATTGCAAGCATGTCTTGAAGAAGAAGATTGTGTGAACATTCATGTTTACCTTCAAGACATCATCTTTATGAAGAGAATATAAGAGATAAGGTTGATCAAGAAATAA
This sequence comes from Hordeum vulgare subsp. vulgare, assembly GCF_904849725.1. Classification (NCBI taxonomy): domain Eukaryota; kingdom Viridiplantae; phylum Streptophyta; class Magnoliopsida; order Poales; family Poaceae; genus Hordeum; species Hordeum vulgare. Next base: position 582,243,848 of record NC_058520.1, on the reverse strand, counting down.
GCACAAAGAGTGAATTAAGTTGATCTACACACAAATCATAAAAGATGTACCGTGTGGGATCAAGTGATCTCACGGTATGGTAAGCATTGTCCATATGCTTTGTGTAGTAACCCATGATCTTTTTTCTGTGGTAGTTCTATGAGGGGTTAGGTCTTGCGTCAAGAGGAATATATCGTATAACCCATGGATGATGGCATCAAGTGGTGATCGTCATCAAGGTAACAGTGTGCAAGTTCAAGTGGAGCATCACGAAGAGATCACATGCTTGAAGCTTGCCGTCCATTATGGTGATAACGGACATATGAATATGTGCTGAAGAGAGGCTCACCCATAGTGGAGTGGGGAGCAATCTAATAGTCTTCATTGAGCTGGTGTAATCAAGAAAGGTGGTCCATCTTGAGGAGAACAAGATTGTCATCATCTAGCTCAAGTGAAATATGAGCAAGGCAAAGTTTTGTCCTTGATAGGTTTTATATTTTACCGGTCTCATGTTGTTATTTGGGAGACCGAGTTATAGGATCGATTTCCGTAGTATCAAAGGGGGTCTCTCGAGTAAGTAGCTTGATCGTATCGTTCGTAGAGAGATCAAACCATTGCATCCTTGGCATCATATTTCTTGGTTATTCTTTTGCTCTTTTCCATGTGAGTTTTGGAGCGTATGGCCTTCGTCATGACAAGCTCAAGTTCATCAAAAATGGATTTCGTATGCATCATCTTTGCATTTTCGGTGTTGGAGATGTTGTCGGTTCATATTTGAGAAGGTTCTCTTTGTTATCATATTGGCATTTATTCTCCATTGCTAAATCTTAATATAACCACTTGTTGTTTGGATAGTACTTTTTGTGTGCTATCCAACAAGTTTGAGTTTGCTCAATTCAGAGCTCGTATGCAAAAGTTATGGCAGATTCGGTTGTCTTGCTCCATCAGTTTTGCTTGGGACTTGCTCACCAATGATAGTACCGCTCCATCGATACCGCCTCACTTCAGTGCTTATATTTTTCTCTTTGTTCAGTGCATTCCTTCAAGCAGTAGTAGAACGGCAGTAATGGGTGTTAGTATCGCTCTGTGTGGTAATACCGTCCTACTTTACTCTACTACCGCGGTTTCACCGCACTTGCAACACCTAGCAGCATTATCGCTGATGGGAGCGGTAGTACCGCTCCGGTGGCACTACCACCTCCTGGGGCCTCTTAGTTGCACACTGTGGATTGAAACTTCCGTGCCAGCGGTAGTATGACTCACCTGAGCGATACTACCGCTTATGCACGAACTGAGTGCATAACGGTTGAACTTGGGGGGCCTATTTAAGGGGATCTTCTTCCCCAATGGTTCTTATCTTTCGAGCACGAGCTCTTCCTCCATTGTTGACTTTCATCGAGCTTGCTAACTCTCAATCCCTCCAATGATTCTTGCTCCTTCTTGACTCTTGAGGGAAAAGAGAGAGGAGATCTAGATCCACATTTCTACCAATCACTTACTCACCTATCTAAGGGTAACCCCTTGTATCTAGAACTTGGAGTTCTTTGTGAACTCCTTGCTCTTCCTCTCATATTCCTTCATAGCTTTTGTTGTTGTGGTGGGATTTGGGAGCGAGGGACTTGACCACTTTGTGTGTTCTTGCCATTGCATTAGTTGCACCGGTTTGAGTTCTTCATGGTGATATGTGGAAGTGAAGTTTGAGAAGCTTAATACTCTTGGATGCTTGGGCACCCTAGAGCTTGTGCCTTTTGGGTGCTTTAGCGCCCTAGATGGTTGGTGGTGCCTCGAAGCTCAATCATTATGGGGGTAAAGATTGAGGCAAGCATTGGGGGTCTCCAATTAGGTTGCGGAGATTGCCCCTAGCAATTTGTACGGGTTCTGGTGACTACCCCATGTGTTAGCAAAGTGTACGGGTTCGGTGACTGCCCCAAGGGTTTGCCATTTTTACGGGTTCGGTGACCTTCCTCAAGGGTCCCTTAGTGGAATCACGACATCTTGCATTATGCGAGGGGATGAGGAGATTACGGGGGCCCTAGTGGCTTCTTAGGGAGCATTGTACCTCCACATCGTTTCAAACAGAGATTAGCATCCGCAAGGGTGTGAACTTCGGGATACATCTTCGTCACCGCATGCCTCGGTTATCTACCCGAGCCCTTTACTTATACACTTTACTTTGTCATAGCCATATTGTTTCATATTATATATCTTGCTATTACTTAATTGTTGACCTTGCTTAGCATAAGTTATTAGTGCACATTGGTGAGCCTAGTTGTTTTAGGTTTTGTTATTGACAAATTAAACGCTAGTTTTATTCCGCATTTGTTTAAGCCTAAACCATAATTATTTTAAAGTGCCTATTCACCCCCGTCTAGGCGACACCCATGTCCTTTCACCTAGCCCGTATCTCCTCGAGCAGCTGGAGGTGCCGCTCCAGCATTAGCATAACATACGTGGTCACCCTATGGCTGGTCATGACTCTCGCAGACGACGAGCGAAGACGAAGGCAAACATGAACATGAGTGGATGCGACTTGGGCTCGCAGCTCAAAGATGGAAGGAGCGGATGTGGCTAAGGATGTGGGTTGCCGTCTGGGGATTTTGGCCCTCAAACGGTGAGCCTAAGTGGCACCGTGCAGTGTCCACACCCGATTGTCGCCCGATAGGCACCCTAGATTTGGGCTAGATAGGATGGGTGCCGGTCATCCCGGGCGTTTGAAGCTGGTTTAAGGCATCACGATGGGTCATTTTTTTATCGGTCAATGGTCGGGCTATCATCCTGAGCGTTTGTGACCGGGTTCGGTTGAGGTGCCCGATGTTCTTATAGTTCATTATATGGTATCTACTTCATCGAAAAAAGTATAGTATTTAGGACATCTCCAACGCCGACCTGTAAATTTCCTTCCGCATTCATCGGTGGACAGAGGGGGGACCATTCCACAACCACTGATGCCGGAGGTTGCCATCCACGCTACCCGCGTACATCTCAACAACTAATTGACTTAACCGAACGGAATTCATGCATACCGGGCATATTTTCAAAAAAATCGGAAGAGATTCATGTAAACAACGACACATTCCATATAAACAAGAGGAAAATCATTACATTTCAGACATACTTCAGTGAAAAGAGGATCTCGTCCGAGTTTGAAGTTATAATTCCTAATCTAAATGGTCTCCTACGCCCATTCCTCACCGGACCGTCATGAGCCCTAAGAATTGAAGCTCCGACATTTGTGTCCGCCTTCTCCAGCTCTACCGCCTCCGCCTCAGTAGCTTGAGTGGCTATTCGGTCGACGATTATCAGCCCGCCAAGCTTGTCTTCAACCGGAGGGAAAGAATGGTGGCCTTCGTGGGACCCGAGCGACGGCAACCTATCATGCACTACTCTTCCTGGTTGCCGGTGGCGCCCGCGGATGTGTTAGCTTCGTGGTCGTGGCAACGAGGAGGGGTATTTGTGGAGCGACCAATGCCCTCCTCGCCGTCGCTCTTTCTTCATACCTCGTCCATTGCCTCGTTAAACTCCTTGTAGGCGGCCTCGAGTTTCTTCTCGCGATAACGGTACCATGGGCGGAGCGGTAGGACTCGAGCAACGCCACCTGCTTCACCACGTCCGCGTCCGGCGTGATCGCCCTGCCCTCGTCGAGCTGCTCTCCTCCGTGAGGAGTTGGAGGTTGTAGGTCGCGCCGGCTTGCGCTTACTAGAACTGCTCCTCCCGCTCATTCCATATCATGTCCATGTAATGGGCACGAGCCTCGCCGATGTTCATGGTGCTGGCATCGACTCAGACTCGGTTGCATCCTTCATTAGGGCGTCGCCGGCCACCGACTGCGTGCCGGCCTGCCAGCCGACAGCAGTGGCGGACATCTCTTTCTTCTACTCCGGCGACAACCCGTCCGAGAGAGCTTTGGAGTGTGAGAAAGCCCATGGTGTGAATGGTGGAGATAGGAAAAGAGAACGGAGGAGGATGAATGTCGGCTATGGCCAGAGCTGAAGTTTATATAGTGGAGCGAATGACAATGGTGGGCGGCACAGGGACAGACGGGTGACGCCGGAGTAGGTTCCTCGACAGTCGCGTGTCATTAATGTTAGAGCGAGAGGGACGAACGGGTGGATGTGGTCTCGTTTGAACGCAGGGTAGACGCGTGCATCGGGCAGCGAAACGGGCGACACTCTCTCGATTGGAGCGCCGCTTCAATGCTGGGGTGAGTAAGAGGTCACGCCCGCTCTGACCGGACATGAATGCGGCCACCGACGCTAACCATTTTTCAGGGAAAGCGCATGCGAGCGAGGGAGGAGTTTTAGGTGGGCCAGGATGGTGAGAAGCGGGGCAGTCTACGTTGAATGACACAACAAGTTCAAACAACGTGGTCCGGACGTATACGGATGGTTCGAGGGTGCACTTATATGAAAGATCTTTTCTTGTCAATTTAAGAAAAAAACTGACTACAAGCATGGGGGGCCGCACAAACGGGGACCACCAGGGAGCTGTGCGGAGAGAGCTGAGCGGTCGACAGCGAAGCATCGTCCGTCGTGGGGCCGCGCCAGACGGGCACCCGCGTCGCTGGAACACGGGCCGCGCTTGCGAGCGTCGAACCGGTCATCAGCTCCCACTCTCTTCCATCATTAACAAATCGCGGATTAGCAACCGAGCCCTCGCCGGATTAGTTTACTCACCGTCTTGGTGGAGATGCCGGGCGACGCCGAGACCATTAGGCAACGGAGGATGATTAGCCAGTGGGATTAGTTTAATCGAGAGGCCCGGCCGGCTGCCGCGGCGATGGGAACGGGGGACAGCCGGACACCCCGTCGTCCGATGCCGCGACCGCGCCGGTGCCGGTCCGGTATCCGGTCCGGCATCCCCTCCGTCGTGCCGGCGCCGCCGATATTCTCTGTCTTCTTCTCCCGCGCCGGTTCACACGGGCCGCTCGTCACAACTAGCCACAAATCTTTCCGAGGATAGGATTAGGATTCACCGGGATAGCTCCGAATCTGGAGGCGGCGGGATGCCTTTCGTCCGTCGAGGTTCGGATCCGAGATATGAGACCCGATCGGTCGGCTTGCTCACCGGCCGTCTCTTTCGGGTGCCGTCGTTGTGCGGAAAGGTGCGCTGCCACCTTCGTGCCGTCGTAAGCTATCGTGTACACGATCTAAATGGTCGTTCCGTTGCATACTAAGTCTTCTGGGTTGAAAAGGAGGGCAGATTTGAGCCTCCCTTTCCCCCCGATGCCTACCCCTCTTGATTTTCTGTCACTAGCCTATCCGGTTTATTATTCCCTCCGTTCTTAAAATAAATGTCTTTAAGACATTTATTTTAAAATAAAAAGAGTATGCAATCTCTTTTTAAATCAACATGCTTCTAAGACTCTCGGAAGTGAGAACAAGGACACCGCCTCGCTGCTCGTCGGCCACAAAGAGAACTAGAGCCACATTTTTTTTTTAAATAAGAGGAACATATAAATGTCACGAAGATACCAACACATCTAGCCTCTGTGCCAACAAGGTATTAAAAGACAACAAGGATAGACACAACCAAAAATAAAATGAAAACAAAAACTCGTCGTAATGATGAAACACTTGCAACAGCAACAATCTAACCATCGCCAAAGACAACATCCGAACCACATAAGAGGTTTTTCAAAAACGGTGCCTTTAAGAAGGAAATAAGGCACAAGTGTTGTCATCGTTCAGTCAAGGTTCTTGAGTTTTCACCATGAAAAAAGATCGAGATCATCAAAACAATGCATTCATCAAGTCCATTGGCTCGTACAATCAATGAAGGCCAGACCTTGGCCTTTCATCGTGAAATCACGGCTTAGTACTTGAGAAGCACCATCAGAAATGATGTCCACATGTGTTGCCGCGCTCCCTGTCAAAGTCGTTGCTGCAACTCCTCAACACCTGACACACAAGAAAAACTTGTGCCGCTATTCTTCATCTCAACCAAAACTCATGCCTGTCATTACAAGCCTTTGATCGCATCCATCATAACTTTCTTCACCAGTGTCAACACCGTAGAATCTATACTTAGACATGTTTGATGTCACCGACAAAACATCGAAGCTTCGAGCCACGTCCTTATAAAGCCTCTCTAACAAAAGATGAGTGTGCTCCCGACCGAATCAATTTCGCTTTAAATATCCAGTGATGCCATGCGTCAAAAGCTAAGATCTATTAGAAAAAAATCGGAACCCGACGATGTCCAGATTGACGAGGCCAATATGAAACAGATCGACATTTTGACGCTCGAAGAACAGCAGGACCAACCACCTTTATTCCAGCCAAGCAAGCCCACCGGTCATCCACCGGAAAACCAGACTCTAGCCAGTGTTAGCTTTTGATCCCGTAGACCAAATCACGCGGAAGCTATACACGAAACGTGGAAAGCTAGCCAACCAACCAAGCAAGCAGCTTAATGGATGTAGCAATACACGCACGTATACACAGCTTGCGATCAATTGATCGATCGTCTCGACGGCTCGGAACTTAACTCAGCGACTTAAGCTAGATAGATGAAATACTTTGTATTGCTTTGATGTCTCGTGATCTTGATACAAAGACTACACAGGGGTATACGTATATATATTGCTAAGCTAGGCCTACTGCAAACCGACTCGGTTTGCAATACTACTACTAATCCTACTCGGTTTGCAATACTAACCAAATTAGGACACACGTGTACGTTTAGACTACAACTAGGTTAATTACTACATTCACCTCCTTAACCTTGTTGATATGTCTTCATTGCTTGCACTCTGACTTTCTTCCTCATCTCGATGAACTTCTGTCGACCGAGGGACTTGGTGAAAATATCGACAAGCTGGTCCTTCGTATTCACGTGCAGAACTTCTATCATCCCTTCCTCAACGCACTCCCGGATATGATGAAACCGGGTATCTATGTGCTTGCTCCTTTCGTGATGAACCGGATTTTTGCACAATGAGATTGCAGCTTGGTTGTCAATCTTTAATGACACCTTCTGCACCTCCCACTTTGCAAGAATAGCTAGGAGTCTTCTCAGCCAAACTGCTTGACAAGCCGCCGTGCTTGCCGCTATGTATTCTGCCTCGCATGAAGACAGTGCCACCACCTTTTGCTTCTGAGAATTCCAGCTAATCGGATTCGGGCCAAGGTAGAAAACCATGCCCGTTGTGCTCTTTCGGTCATCAACATCACCTGCCATGTCACTATCTGAATATCCACGAAGGATCAATCCTTCCTTTCCCTTTCTGTACGTGCAGCCAAGATTAATTGTGCCTTTCACATAGCGTAGAATTTGATTGACCGCGCTCATGTGTTCGGTTGTCGGTTTCTCCATGGAACGACTCACGATCCCAACTGAATAAGCCAAGTCAGGTCGGGTATGCACCAAGTATCTTAGGCTACCCACAACGCTTCGATACATTGTGGTGTCCACCGGCGGATTTGAGCTACGCTTGCTCAACTTGTGACGTTGGTCCATTGGAACTTGTGTCGCGTAGCAATCTGACATGCCACACTTGTCCAATAACTTGACCGCGTAAGCCGATTGACATAGGGAAATCTCTCCGGAGCTTTGCTTCACTTCGATGCCCAAGTAATAGCTGAGTAATCCCAGATCACTCATGCTAAACTTGTTCTTCATTTGCGCCTTGATACGTTCAATTTCTTGTACGCTATCTCCGGTGATAATCAGATCGTCGACATAAACTCCAACTAGCAGGTTTGAGCCTTTGGAGTTCTTTGTATAGACTGCGTGCTCGAGGGGACATCTCTTGAACCCGAGCGAGACCAGACTTCGGTCTAACTTTGAGTTCCAAGCTCTTGGCGCTTGCTTTAACCCGTAAAGTGCCTTCTTGAGCTTGTAAACTTTCCCTTCTTCACCTTTCTTCTCGTAGCCGGGGGGTTGTTCCACGTACACTTCTTCTGTGAGATCGCCATTGAGGAAAGCGGATTTAACATCCATATGATGAACCTTCCAATCCTCTTGTGCTGCCAAAGCTAGGAGCACTCTCACCGTCTCGATTCGAGCAACCGGTGCAAACACCTCATCATAGTCAACTCCTTGACGTTGAACGTAGCCCTTTGCAACGAGTCTTGCCTTGTACTTCACAATGGCACCCTCCGTGTCCTTCTTTAACTTGTAAACCCACTTCAAACCTATCGTCTTTTGGTTTGGAGGTCGGGTTACCAAAGTCCACGTGCCATTGCTCTCAATTGCCTTCATCTCCTCATCCATGGCGTGCGTCCAGCTAGGACTTTTTCTCGCCTCTACGAAGTTCGCCGGCTCCTCAACTCCGAACAGACATAGTCCGGAGTACTCGAGCGTAACTGGCTTTGTGTACTTGTAGACTTTCTTGAGGGTCTTGTAGCGACGAGGCCCTGAGGAGTCCGTTGTGGCTTGCGAAGGAGGCGACACAAATTGTGTCGGTGTTGATGCACTTGAGGAAGACGGCTGAGACCCTGGTGTGTCATCGACATCCGTGTCGTCGGCGTAGTCGTCGTGACCGTGACCATCATCTTGATTGTCGTCGTCACTATGCGCCTCGCTGTCGATGTTGTCGTCGAGATCTCCGCCTGTGTCGTGCGCGGCGTTGTCGCTATCTCCTTGCGACCTATGCGCGTCGTCGTCGGTGTCGGCACCATGATGATCACTACCATTGTGGTCACCTTGGTTGGGCGTCTTGCGAATCACCTGGACATCCTCCCCTGCATCATCATCAGTTGGAAATTCAACTGCAAATATGTTACTGTTTGGAGCATCGTCGGCTGCGGCGCTCCAATTCCACGCTTGGTTTTCTTCAAACACGACGTCACGTGAAATCCGTAGACGCTTGGTTTGTGGATCGTAGAAACGGTATGCCTTGGTGCCAGAACTGCTCTCGTATCCGATGAACACCATCTTGGTGCTACGATCGGCAAGCTTTGAGAGGTGCGGCTCCGCCGTCTTCACATGTGCCACGCACCCGAATGTCCGTAGATGAGACACATTCGTCTTACGTCCGTAAATTGCTTCATACGGAGTCTTGCCGACCACCGCCTTCGTTGGAGCCCGGTTGAGAAGATAGACCGCCGTCGAGACAACTTCTCCCCAAAAAGTCCCCGGCAGGTTCTTGCTCTTGAGTAAACTCCTTGCCATGTCAACGACGGTTCGATTGCGCCTTTCAACGACCCCATTCTGCTGCGGCGTGTAAGGTGCCGTGAGGAACCTCTTTATGCCAATCTTCTCGCAGTAGTCGTTGAACTCATTCGACGTAAACTCTCCGTCGCGATCTGTCCGTAGAGCGCGAACCTTCAGCTTGTGTTCCATCTCTGTTGCAGCCTTCAATTTCTTGAACGCTTCAAACGCCTCATCTTTAGATCGTAGGAGAATGACCCACATATATCTCGAGTAGTCGTCTACCACAAGAAAGAAATACTTCTTTCCAGCGTGAGTTGCCGGGGTGATAGGGCCACATAGATCACCATGGAGCAGCTCGAGTGCATCACTTGCACGATAGGTAGACTGAGCAGGGAATGGCCTGCGGTGCTGTTTTTCCAACCAAGCACCCGTCACATACTCGATCAACATGGTCGATAACTGGCATCCCGGATACCATCTGCATCTTTGACATCTTCTTCAAGGCGTAGAAGTTAACGTGTCCAAATCTAGCATGCCATAACCACGAATCATCATCACTCTTGGCAAGCCAACACTCCGGTTGAGATTGATCAAGGTTGAGGATATAGAGCCTATTCCGTGTGCGATTAACACGAGCTAGCACGTTTCGGAGGTTGTCGAAGATCGTCATCACTCCGCTCTCTATATTCACCTTGCATCCATTCTCGTCAAGCTTCCCAATAGAGATGATGTTGTTGCGGAGCCGTGGGATGTAGTACACTCCGGTGAGTATGCGATGTTCGCCTGTGAGACCCTCAAAGAGGACAGATCCTTGCCCGCAAATCTCCACAGCTGAACCATCACCGATCTTGACCGAGCCTTCAACATCGAATTCCAGCTCGAGGAATTTCTCCTTGCACCCCGTCATGTGGTTACTGGCACCCGTGTCGAGATACCACGACACGTTCTGATCACCGGATAACTTTGGTTTCACTTTTTCCTCATGAAGTAGCACCTTCCGGCTTGGTTTCACAACCACCGTTTCAGCGAGATCACAAACTTCGGCCATCAGAAGACCTGGACCTTCGTCTTCCTGCTTTGCCAAATTTGCCTTGATCTCCCGCTTGTTAGGCTTTGGACAATCCTTCGCAAAGTGACCCATCTTATTGCAGTTATAGCACTTGACCTCGGACAAGTCCAAGTTCCGTGGTTTCTGCTCTTTAGATTGGCCCGCCTTACCACGACCTTGTGGTTTGCCTTTTCCTTTGCCTTTTCTGGTTTGTCCATCGCCCTTCGTGTTGCTTGAGCCTTCGCCACCGTCACGCCTTCCTTTGCTACTTGGGGCCTCCCAATCTGTGCGCGAGTACATGAGTTGGTCACTACCTCCTCCTTTGCCTTTCCGACAGCCACGAGCATTCTCTTCCCATGTCCGCAATCGTCCGATCGCCTCCGTTATGGTCATGTCGTCGATGTCGTAAAGCTGCTCGAGCGTGCCGATGATGTACGTGAATTTATCAGTGACAGAACTGAAAAATTTCTCCACGATCTCGGTCTCATCGAGCTTTGCACCAAGCGCGCGGATCTCTCCCACCAAAGTAGTAAGACGCATGGCGTAGTCATTCACAGATTCAGTTTCCTCCATCTGCAACTTGTGAAATTGGCGCTTCAGCACTTGTGCCCGAGCCTTGGTGACGCGATCTTCTCCGATCCTTATCTCCTTGAGTGCGTTCCACGCCTCTCTTGCCGTCTCGAACTCCGCCAATGTCATCAGCACGGAATCCGGCACAGACTGGGCTATGGCGGCCATGGCACCTTCGTCGCGCTCCTCGTCGACGTCGTCGTCCGTGATGGCCTCCCACACTCGAAGGGATCGAAGAATAATCTTCATCTTCACCGCCCACACGCCGTAGTTGGCGTCGGTGAGCATCGGGTACTGGATGGGGATGTTGCGATGCGCCTGGACGTTAGCGCCGCTCGTTCCTCCACCACCGGTTGCTGACTTGACGCCCTTTTTCACCTTGTCGCCGGTCTTGTTCGCCTTGGCACCGCCGCTGCCGGACTTGACCGACTCAGGATCGCTGTCCGTCATCGTAGATCGTAGATCGTCGAGGCTCTAGATACCAATTGCTAGCTTTTGATCCCGTAGACCAAATCACGCGGAAGCTATACACGAACGTGGAAAGCTAGCCAACCAACCAAGCAAGCAGCTTGATGGATGTAGCAATACACGCACGTATACACAGCTTGCGATCAATTGATCGATCGTCTCGACGGCTCGGAACTTAACTCAGCGACTTAAGCTAGATAGATGAAATACTTTGTATTGCTTTGATGTCTCGTGATCTTGATACAATTACTACACAGGGGTACACGTATATATATTGCTAAGCTAGGCCTACTGCAAACCGACTCGGTTTGCAATACTACTACTAATCCTACTCGGTTTGCAATACTAACCAAATAGGACACACGTACGTTTAGACTACAACTAGGTTAATTAATACAGCCAGCGCGCTCACCTGCCAGCCGGTGCTGCGGCACCACCACCAAGGCGTGTGTTGCCCGGATTGCGAGTCTACGCTGCCATGCGCCGGAACGCAACCGTCGGATCTCGCGCCACGACCCGATTTCCCCTGCCGCTGGCCGCTTCATGGTCTCATGCACGCTAGCTTCCGAGCAGGGCTGGCTGCACTCACGCCAATGCATGCAGCCACCAACACCAACACGAATCTAGGTGCAACTCCACGCAGCAACCCGCCGCGGAGGAACATGACGCGCCGACGCGTCTCAGCGCTTCCACGGACCTCCATACCGCGCAACCCAGCCGCCGGAAGGACCTCCGCTCCGTGCACCGACGCGTCTCAGCACTGCCACGGACCTCCATACCGCGCAGCCCAGCGGCAGGAAGGACCTCCGCTCCGCGTGCCCGTCGGCCGTCGCGCAAACCCACACCTCCGGCAGGAAATGGGCATCCCATGCCACCCAGCCTAAGCGAGAGGAGGAAGACCGCCACCGCCACCGCCGGCACAGCGCGGCCTTTGGCCGGTGATGCCCTCCGGTAGTGGCGAGGGGAGGAGCACCGGTGTGGAGGTGGTGTCCGGCGGCGGTTAGGGTTAGCATGCTGATATTTTCAAATGCAAGGAATCATCGTAGCAATTACCAAAGATGAAAATGGTAAGTATGAAGTGTCGAATCCACAAGGAGCTAAAGGTAAGATCAATATTCTCTCAAGTCCTATGTGTCATCGATACGATTAAACAAACATCGAACCTTTGCTTTTATCTAGTAACGAAAAATAAAACCACTTTGTGAGTGTATAAATAGGATAGCTTTGCATGATATTATAGAACTAAAATATGAAAAATAATTGCAGCACTAAATAGAGTTAGAATATATCACAATATATTACAAATAACGAGCGTGGAATAATGATGGTATAGTGTGCGAAATCATTCTAGACAATTGATAACAAGATCGATAATCATTTTTACAAATTAATATGAGGAGGAGGCATGAGCTAACATACATTTCGTACTTGGATCAGATGAACTTATAACTGGATCTCTAGCAAGCATCCGTAACTAATAAAAATCATTAAGGTAAACCTAACCGTAGCATTAAACATCAAGTCCCCTTTACTCCCATACGTAAACAATTCCCTCACTTGGGTGTAAGATTCTGTCGCTCTAGCCATCCATGATAAGCGAATCATGAACATATTGCAAACCCTACAGCGAGAGTTCCCTCACGTGTGCACGACACAAAGGGTACCATATATAGGACAAAACCAAAATAAAACATATAATCAAATCAACCAAGATCATCAATCAACCCAAAGGACAACATAAATCTATTCAAACATCATAGGGTGGCAACACATCATTGATTATAATACGTGACATGAAACAACATGTTCAAGTAGGGGATTACAGCAGGGTGCGGGGGAGTGGACCGTCATAGATAGATGAGGGAAGGTGATGGGGACGGTGATGTTGATGAAGACGATCACCGCGGCTATGGTTCCCCCGACGGCACTCCGGCACCACCGTAAAAGAGGGGGGGGGAGTGTCACTCCCCCTTAGGCTTCCTCCTCCATGGCCTCTCCTTAGATGGGGAGAGGTTCTCCCCTCTGGTCCTTGGCAACCATGGCTCCGAGTGGGGCAAGATTGGATCTCTCTGTGTTTTCGTTACTGTTTTCTGTCGAGATTGGCTTTCCGTCGATACAGATCGTCGCGGGGCGAGGCGGAGAGTCTTGTTGGAAATATGCCCTAGAAGTAATAATAAATTAATTATTATCATGTGCTCTTGTTCATGATAATAGTTTATTATCCATGCTATAGTTGTATTAATTGAAACTTAAATGCATGTGTGGATACATAGACAACACCGTGTCCCAATGAGCCGTTACTAGACTAGCTCGTTGATCAAAGATGGTCAAGGTTTCCTAACCATAGGCATGATTTGTCATTTGATAATGGGGTCACATTATTAGGAGAATGATGTGATGGACAAGAACCAACCGTAAGCATATCATGTGATCGTATTAGTTTATTGCTACTGCTTTATCCATGTCGATGTATCTCTTCCTATAACCATGAGATCATGCAACTCCCCGACACCGAAGGAATGCCTTGTGTGTATCAAACGTCACAACCTAACTGGTGTTAGGGAACGTCGCATGGGAAACAAAAGTTTTCCTACGCACACGCAAGACCTATCCATGGTGATGATCATCTACGAGAGGAGAGAGTGCATCTACATACCCATGTAGATCGCTAAGCGGAAGCGTATATAACGCAGTTGATGTAGTGGAACATCTTCGTGATCCAAATCGCAGCTCGTCCCGCGATCACATCACGATCCATCCCGATCCAGTGCCGTATGGACGGCACATCCGCGTTTAGCACACGTACATCTCGATGATGATCACCGCCTTCTTGATCCAGCAACAGGGACGGAGAGGTAGATGAGTTATCCAGCACGACGTCATGAAGGTGGTGGTGGTGAACTAATCCAGCAGGGCTTCGCCAAGCTATGTCGGACTAATCTAGACGATGGAGGCGATCTATGGAGGAAAGAGCAGCACGTGGCTATTTTCTGATGGTGTTTGCCCTCAAAACCTTGACTATATATAGGAGGAATAGGAGGGAGGGCTGCCTTGCCTCCTCCTCCAGGAGGAGAGGTTCGGCCGAGCCAAGGGAGGAGAGTCCTCCTCCAATATGGTTTGGTGGAGGGATCCCTTCCTACTTGGTTTCCTCCTTCCATTTTTCCTTTTCTGTCCCTTTTGCACCTTTGGACGAAATAGCCTTATTGGACTGGCCGCACCAGCCCACTAAGGTTAGTGGGCTGGTGCACCACCTTTAGGCGTATTAGGTTCTCTCCCGCGTGGGTGGCCCCTCCCGGTAAAACCCCGGAACCCATTCATCACTCCCCGTATTTTACCGGTAATGCCCGAGAACTTTCCGGAAGCCAAATGCAACTTTCCTATATATCAATCTTTACCTCCGGACCATTCCGGAGCTCCTCGTGACGTCCGGGATCTCATCCGGGACTCCGAACACCTTTCGGTCACCAACATACGTAACTCAGTAATACCGAAACGTCACCGAACCTTAAGTGTGCAGACCCTATGGGTTCGAGAACTATGGAGACATGACCTGAGACACTCTCCGGTCAATAACCAATAGCGGGACCTGGATGCCCATATTGGCTCCTACATATTCTACGAAGATCTTTATCGATTGAACCTCTATGTCAAGGATTCAATTAATCCCGTATGTTGTTCCCTTTGTCCATTGGTATGTTACTTGCCCGAGATTCGATCATCGTTATCTCTATACCTAGTTCAATCTCGTTACCGACAAGTCTCTTTACTCGTTCCGTACTACAAGATCCCGTGACTAACTCCTTAGTCACATTCCTTGCAAGGTTTTGTTGTGATGTTGTATTACCGAGTGGGCCCTGAGATACCTCTCCGTCACACAGAGTGACAAATCCCAGTCTTGATTCACGCCAACCCAACAAACACCTTCGGAGATACCCGTGGAGCAACTTTATAGTCACCCAGTTACGTTGCGACGTTTGGTACACACAAGGTATTCCTCCAGTGTCCAGGAGTTGCATGATCTCATGGTCATAGTGTTGGAAATATGCCCTAGAGGCAATAATAAATTAGTTATTATTATATTTCTTTCTTCATGATAATCGTTTATTATCCATGCTATAATTTTATTGATTGGAAACACAGTGCATGTGTGGATACATAGGCAAAACACTGTCCCTAGTAAGCCTCTACTTGACTAGCTCGTTGATAAAAGATGGTCAAGGTTTCGTGACCATAGGCAAGTGTTGTCACTTGATAACGGGATCACATCATTAGGAGAATCATGTGATGGACTAGACCCAAACTAATAGACGTAGCATGTTGATCGTGTCATTTTGTTGCTACTTTTTCTGCGTGTCAAGTATTTGTTCCTATGACCATGAGATCATATAACTCACTGACACCGGAGGAATGCTTTGTGTGTATCAAACGTCGCAACGTAACTGGGTGACTATAAAGATACTCTACAGGTATCTCCGAAGGTGTTCGTTGAGTTAGTATGGATTGAGACTGGGATTTGTCACTCCATGTGACGGAGAGGTATCTTGGGGCCCACTCGGTAATACAACATCACACACAAGCCTTGCAAGCAATGTGACTTAGTGTAAGTTGCGGGATCTTGTATTACGGAACGAGTAAAGAGACTTGCCGATAAACGAGATTGAAATAGGTATGCGGATACTGACGATCGAATCTCGGGCAAGTAACATACCGAAGGACAAAGGGAATGACATACGAGATTATATGAATCCTTGGCACTAAGGTTCAAATGATAAGATCTTCGTAGAATATGTAGGATCCAATATGGGCATCCAGGTCCCGCTATTGGATATTGACCGAGGAGTCACTCGGGTCATGTCTACATAGTTCTCGAACCCGCAGGGTCTGCACACTTAAGGTTCGACGTTGTTTTATGCGTATTTGAGTTATATGGTTGGTTAAAGAATGTTGTTCGGAGTCCCGGATGAGATCACGGACATCACGAGGGTTTCCGGATTGGTCCGGAAACAAAGATTGATATATAGGATGACCTCATTTGATCACCGGAAGGTTTTCGGAGTTACCGGGAATGTACCGGGAATGACGAATGGGTTCCGGGTGTTCACCGGGGGGGGGGGGGGCAACCCACCCCGGGGAAGCCCATAGGCCTTGTGGGTGGCGCACCATCCCTTGGTGGGCTGGTGGGACAGCCCAAGAAGGTCCTTTGTGCCAAGGATAGAAAATCAAAGAGAAAGGAAAAAAAAAGGAGGTGGGAAAGGAGAGAAGGACTCCACTTTCCAATCCTAGTTGGACTACGATTGGAGGAGGACTCCTCCTCCCCTTGGTGGCGCAGCCCTTGGGGCTCCTTGAGCCTCAAGGCAAGCCTCCCCTCCCTCCTCCTATATATATGGAGCAATTAGGGCTGATTTGAGACAACTTTTGCCATGGCAGCCCGACCACATACCTCCACTGTTTTACCTCTAGATCGCGTTTCTGCGGAGCTCGGGCGGAGCCCTGCTGAGATTAGATCACCACCAACCTCCGGAGCGCCGTCACGCTGCCGGAGAACTCATCTACCTCTCCGTCTCTCTTGCTGGATCAAGAAGGCCGAGATCATCGTCGAGCTGTACGTGTGCTGAACACGGAGGTGCCGTCCGTTCGGCACTAGATCGGAGCGGATCGTGGGACGGATCGCGGGACGGTTCGCGGGGCGGATCGAGGGACGTGAGGACGTTCCACTACATCAACCGCGTTTCTTAACGCTTCTCCTGTGCGATCTACAAGGGTACGTAGATCAGAAATCCCCTCTTGTAGATGGACATCACCATGATAGGACTTCGTGCGCGTAGGAAATTTTTTGTTTCCCATGCGACGTTCCCCAACAGTGGCATCATGAGCTAGGTTCATGCGTAGATGTCTTCTCGAGTAGAACACAAAAGTTTTTGTGGGCGGTGATGTGCGTTTTGCTGCCCTCCTTAGTCTTTTCTTGATTCCGCGGTATTGTTGGATCGAAGCGGCTCGGACCGACATTACTCGTACGCTTACGAGAGACTGGTTTCATCGCTACGAGTAACTCCGTTGCTCAAAGATGACTGGCAGGTGTCGGTTTCTCCAACTTTAGTTGAATCGGATTTGACCAAGGAGGTCCTTGGATGAGGTTAAATAGCAATTCATACATCTCCGTTGTGGTGTTTGCGTAAGTAAGATGCGATCCTACTAGATACCCATGGTCACCACGTAAAACATGCAACAACAATTAGAGGAAGTCTAACTTGTTTTTGCAGGGTATGCTTGTGATGTGATATGGCCAACGATGTGATGTGATATATTGGATGTATGAGATGATCATGTTGTAATAGTTAATATCGACTTGCACGTCGATGGTACGGCAACCGGCAGGAGCCATAGGGTTGTCTTTAAACTAACATTTGTGCTTGCAGATGCGTTTACTATATTGCTAGGACGTAGCTTTAGTAGTAATAGCATGAGTAGCACGACAACCCCGATGGCGACACGTTGATGGAGATCATGATGATGGAACGTGAGGACGTTCCACTACATCAACCACGTTTCTTAACGTTTCTGTTGTGCGATCTACAAGAGTACGTAGATCAGAAATCCCCTCTCGTACATGGACATCACCATGATAGGACTTCGTGCGCGTAGGAAATTTTTTGTTTCCCATGCGACGTTCCCCAACACATAGGAACAGATACATTGACATGCAGAAAACAATAGCAATAAACTGACAATATGATACATTCATAGTTTGGGTCTTCTGCATCACATCATTCTCCTAATGATGTGATCCCATTATCAAGTGACAACAAATGTCTATGGCCAGGAAACCTTGACCATCTTTGATCAATGAGCTAGTCAACTCGAGGCTCACTAGGGACAATGTGTTGTCTATGTATCCACACATGTATTTGAGTTTCCAATCAATACAATTCTAGCATGGATAATAAACGATTATCATGAACAAGAAAATATTATAATAACCAAATTATTATTGCCTCTAGGGCATATTTCCAACATTCTCCCACTTGCACTAGAGTCAATAATCTAGTTCACATCACTATGTGACTGTAATGAATCTAACACCCATGGGGTTTTATCATATCTTGCTTGTGAGAGAGGTTTTTAGTCAACGGGTCTGAATATTTCAGATATGTGTGTCCTTTACAAATCTCTATGTCATCCTGTAGATGTTGCTCGCGCGCCATTTGGAACTATTCCAAATGAATGCTCCACTATACGAATCCGGTTTACTACTAAGAGTTATCCGGATTACTGTCAAAGCTTGCATCGACGTAACCCTTTACGACTAACTCTTTTATCACCTCCATTATCGAGGAAAAAAAATCCTTAGTCCACTAGATACTAAGGATAATTTTGACCGCTGTCCAGTAATCCATTCCTGGATCACTTTTGTACCCGTCGACAGATTCATGGCAAGGCACACATCAGGTGTTGTACACAACATAACATACTATAGATCCTACGTCTAAGGCATAGGCGACGACCTTCGTCCTTTCTTTCTTTCTGTCGTGGTCAGGCTTTCAGTCTAACTCAAATTCACACCTTACAACACAGCCAAGAACTCCTTCTTTGCCGATCTATTTTGAACTCCTTCAAAAACTTGTCAAGGCATGCATTTCATTGAAAGTTTTATCAAGCAACTTGACCTATCTCTATAGATCTTGATACTCTATGTTCAAGTAGCTTAATCCAGGTTTTTCTTTGAAAAACACTTTTCAAACAACCCTATATGCTTTCCAAAAATTCTACATTATTTCCGATCAACAATATGTCAACTACATATATTTATCAGAAATTCTATAGTGCTCCCACTCACTTACTTGGAAATACAAGTTTCTCATAAAATTTGTATAAACCCAAAAGCTTTGATCATCTCATCAAAGCGCATATTCCAACTCCGAGATGCTTACTACAGTCCTTAGAAGGATCGCTGGAGCTTGCATACTTGTTAGCATCCATAGAATCGACAAAACCTTCTGGTTGTATCACATACAACCTTTCCTCAAGGAAAACGTCGAGGAAACAATGTTTTGGCATCCATCTTCAAGATTTCATAATTGAAAAATGCAGCAACTGCTAGCATAATTCCAACAAAAGTTTAGCATCGCTACAAGTGAGAAATTCTCATCGTAGTCAACTCCTTTAACTTGTCGAAAACCTCTTTGCAACGAGTCGAGCTTTCTTAATGGCGACTTTCACCATCATCGTTTGTCTTCCTTATACAAATCCATTTGTACTTAACAGTCTTACGACCATCAAGCAGTTCTTCCGAAGTCCACACTTTGTTTTCATACATGGATCCTCTCTCGAATTTCATGGTCTCGAGCCATTAGTCGGAATCCGGGCCCACCATCGCTTCTCCATGGCTCGTAGGTTCATTGTTCTTCACCAACATGACCTCCAAGACAGGATTACCGTACCACTCTCGAGTAGTGTGTGTCCTTCTCGGCCTACGAGGTTTGGAAGTAACTTGATCTGAAGCTTCATGATCACCATCATTGGCTTCCACTTCAACTGGTGTAGGCGCCAGAGGAACAATTTCACGTGCCCTTCTACTCTCTGGTTCAAGAGTTGGTTCAATAACCTCGTCAAGTTTCACCATCCTCCCACTCAATTCTTTCAAGAGAAACTATTTCTCAAGAAAGGACCCGTTTACTAAAATAAACACTTTGCTTTTGGATGTGAGATAGGAGGTACACCCTAACTATTTTGGTTATCCTATGAAGATGCATTTATCCACTTTGGGTTCGAGCTTATCAGGCTGAAACTTTTTCACATAAGCATCGTAGCCCCAAAATTTTAAGAAACGACAACTTAGGATTCTCCAAACCATGGCTCATATGGTGTCATCTCAACGGAATTACTTGGCGCCCTGTTTAAAGTGAATGCAGTTGTCTCTAATGCCTAACCCAAAAATGATAGTGGTAATTCGATAAGAGACACCATAGTATGGACCATATCCAATAGGGCGCGGCTATGACGTTCGGACACACCATCACACAATGGTGCTCCTGGTGGCATGAGTTGTGAAACAATTTTCACATTGTCTTAACTCTTTAGCAAACTCTTAACTCAGATATATATTTACCTCCACGATCACATCGTAGACATATTATCCTTTTGTCGCGATGACCTTCAACTTCACACTGAAATTACATGAACATTTTCAATATTTCAGACTTGTGATTCATCAAGCAAATACACCTGTATCTACTCAAGTCATCAGTGAAGTAAGAACATAACAATATCCACTGCGTGCCTCAACACTCATTGGACTGCATACATCAAAATGTATTATTTCCAACAAGTCATTTACTCGTTCCATCTCACTGAAAATGAGGACTTTAGTCATCTTGCCCACGTAGCATGATTTGCATGTCTCAAGTGATTCAAAACCAAGTGAGTCTAAACAATCCATCTCTATGGAGTTTCTTCATGCGTTTATACCAACAGACATGTGATGTCTACGCACGCTTCTATTCTTGTAGACTATGTTGGGCCTCCAAGCGCACAGGTTTGTAGGACTGCAGCAATTTCCCTCAAGTGGATGACCTAAGGTTTATCGAACTCAGGGAACTAGAGGTTGAAGATGGTCTCTCTCAAGCAACCCTGCAATTAAGATACAAGAAGTCTCTTGTGTCCCCAACACACCTAATACAATTGTCAGTTGTATAGGTGCACTAGTTCGGCGAAGAGATGTTAAAACACAAGTGATATGGATGGTAAAACAAGGTATTGTAAATCTGAAATAAAAATGGCAGCAAGGTAGCAACTGACAAAAGTGAGCATAAACGGTGTAACAACGGTGAGAAACAAGGCCTAGGCTTCATACTTTCACTAGTGGCAACTCCCAACAACATTAACATAGTCTAATCACATGATATTTCCACTAAAACATGCAATGGTGACGTACTCGGGGGGTCATTCCTTTGTGATCAAGAGAGGACGAGAATTATGTAGGGCTATAAAAGCACACCTCAGAGTTTGTAGTTCTCATCTATGGGTTTCCCAATGTCATCGCGGCCATCCAAAGAGAGTACCACAATCACCACAACTTATCTCAAGGATAGTCAAAGACAAGCACCAAGAGACTCTCAATCTTCAATCAATTCACAAAGGAGGAAATCACTCATGAAAATACTCTTCTAATCCAAGTCCAATAGACCGTTGTCACCATGGTCTCGGGGACTATACTAGATAAGATCAAGTGAGTACATCAATCCAATACATAGAAGAAGGGGAAACATCATGGAATCACCCTAGATTAACATAGCCTATGATCACAATCAAGATCACATCATGGGAGAGAGAGTTAACCACATAGCTACTGTAGAAGACCTAAGCCCTGAGGAGGAACTACTCCCGCTTCATGGAGGGAGGAAGCAACGTCGATGGAGATGAATCCGGGGGCACTTCCCCGTCTTGGCGGGGTGCCGGTGAAGGAATTCTGGTCCCCCGAAACCTGTTGGCGATGGCGGCGAAGATCGGAATTGCTTCTGGAGAAAAGGAGGGCGCCAGGGGGTGCACCCTCCACCCAGGCGGCGTGTGGGCGCGACCAGGAGGGGACCCACGCAGGGAGGCCGGCTAGGTGAGGCCTGGATCCCCTCTGGCCCACCTTGGTGCTTCGTGAAGCTTCCATCACGCTGATTTTCATATATTTTTCCTGGAATTTTTGGGGCTGTGTAAATTGGGGAAAAAGTCTCTGCAAAAAAGACATCGGCGGACAGAAACTGGCACTGGGTGCACTGAGTTAGTAGGTTAGTCCAAATATGTGTAAAAAGGTATGAAAGTGTACAAAACACATAGAAATATCACCCAAAACTTGCATGGAGCAAGCAGAAATTATAGATACATTTGGGACGTATCAACATGTTGGGGAACGTCGCATGGGAAACAAAAAATTTCCTACGCGCACGAAGACCTATCATGGTGATGTCCATCTACGAGAGGGGATGAGTGATCTACGTACCCTTGTAGACCGTACAGCAGAAGCGTTAGAGAACGCGGTTGATGTAGTGGAACGTCCTCACGTCCCTCGATCCGCCCCGCGAACAATCCCGCGATCAGTCCCACGATCTAGTACCGAACGGACGGCACCTCCGCGTTCAGCACACGTACAGCTCAACGATGATCTCGGCCTTCTTGATCCAGCAAGAGAGACGGAGAGGTAGAAGAGTTCTCCGGCAGCGTGACGGCGCTCCGGAGGTTGGTGATGACCTTGTCTCAGCAGGGCTCCGCCCGAGCTCCGCAGAAACGCGATCTAGAGGAAAAACCGTGGAGGTATGTGGTCGGGCTACCGTGGAAAAGTCGTCTCAAATCAGCCCTAAAACCTCCGTATATATAGGTGGGAGGGAGGGGGCCTTGCCTTGGGGTCCAAGGACCCTCAAGGGGGTCGGCCGAGCCAAGGGGGAGGACTCTCCCCCCCAAACCGAGTTGGACTAGGTTTGGTGGGAGGGAGTCCTCCTCCCTTCCCACCTCCTCCCTTTTTTTTTCCTCTTGATTTTTCTTCTCTTGGCGCATAGAGCACTTGTGAGCTGTCCCACCAGCCCACTAAGGGCTGGTGTGTCTCCCCCAAGGTCTATGGGCTTCCCCGGGGTGGGTTGCCCCCCCTGGTGAACTCCCGGAACCCATTCGTCATTCCCGGTACATTCCGGGTAACTCTGAAAACCTTCCGGTAATCAAATGAGGTCATCCTATATACCAATCTTTGTTTCCGGACCATTCCGGAAACCCTCGTGACGTCCATGATCTTATTCGGGACTCCGAACAACATTCGGTAACCAACCATATAACTCAAATACGCATAAAACAACGTCGAACCTTAAGTGTGCAGACCCTGCGGGTTCGAGAACTATGTAGACATGACCCGAGAGACTCCTCGGTCAATATCCAATAGCGGGACCTGGATGCTCATATTGGATCCTACATATTCTACGAAGATCTTATCGTTTGAACCTCAGTGCCAAGGATTCGTATAATCCCGTATGTCATTCCCTTTGTCCTTCGGTATGTTACTTGCCCGAGATTCGATCGTCAGTATCCGCATACCTATTTCAATCTCGTTTACCGGCAAGTCTCTTTACTCGTTCTGTAATACAAGATCCCGCAACTTACACTAAGTTACATTGCTTGCAAGGCTTGTGTGTGATGTTGTATTACCGAGTGGGCCCCGAGATACCTCTCCGCCACACGGAGTGACAAATCCCAGTCTTGATCCATACTAACTCAACTAACACCTTCGGAGATACCTGTAGAGCATCTTTATAGTCATCCAGTTACGTTGCGACGTTTGGTACACACAAAGCATTCCTCCGGTGTCAGTGAGTTATATGATCTCATGGTCATAGGAATAAATACTTGACACGTAGAAAACAGTAGCAACAAAATGACACGATCAACAAGCTACGTCTATTAGTTTGGGTCTAGTCCATCACGTGATTCTCCCAATGACGTGATCCAGTTATCAAGCAACAACACCTTGTTTATAATCAGAAGACACTGACTATCATTGACCAACTGGCTAGCCAACTAGAGGCATGCTAGGGACGGTGTTTTGTCTATGTATCCACACATGTAAATGAGTCTTCATTCAATACAATTATAACATGGATAATAAACTATTATCTTGATACAGGAATTATAATAATAACCATATTTATTATTGCCTCTAGGGCATAATTCCAACAGTCTCCCACTTGCACTAGAGTCAATAATCCAGCCCTCACATCACCATGTGAATTACATTGTAACAAATCTAACACCCATACAGTTCTGGTGTCGATCATGTTTTGGCCGTGGAAGAGGTTTAGTCAGCGGGTCTGCTACATTCAGATCCGTGTGCACTTTGCATATATTTACATCCTCTTCCTCGACGTAGTCGCGGATGAGGTTGAAGCGTCGTTTGATGTGTCTGGTCTTCTTGTGAAACCGTGGTTCCTTTGCTAAGGCAATGGCACCAGTGTTGTCACAGAACAAGGTTATTGGATCCAGTGCACTTGGCACCACTCCAGGATCCGTCATGAACTGCTTCATCCAGACACCCTCCTTGGCCGCCTCCGAGGCAGCCATGTACTCCGCTTCACATGTAGAATCTGCTACGATGCTTTGCTTGGAACTGCACCAGCTTACTGCACCCCCATTAAGAATAAATACGTATCCGGTTTGCGACTTAGAGTCGTCCGGATCTGTGTCAAAGCTTGCATCGACGTAACCTTTTACGGCGAGCTCTTCGTCACCTCCATACACGAGAAACATCTCCTTAGTCCTTTTCAGGTACTTCAGGATATTCTTGACCGCTGTCCAGTGATCCACTCCTGGATTACTTTGGAACCTACCTGCCATACTTATGGCCAGGCTAACATCCGGTCTAGTGCACAACATCGCATACATGATAGAACCTATGGCTGAAGCATAGGGGACGGAGTGCATATGCTCTCTATCTTCATCAGTTGCTGGGCACTGAGTCTTACTCAATCTCGTACCTTGTAAAACTGGCAAGAACCCTTTCTTGGACTGTTCCATTTTGAACCTCTTCAAAACTTTATCAAGGTATGTGCTTTGTGAAAGTCCTATCAGGCGTTTTGATCTATCCCTATAGATCTTAATGCCTAGAATGTAAGCAGCTTCTCCTAGGTACTTCATAGAGAAACTTTTATTCAAGTAACCTTTTATGCTCTCCAAAAGCTCTACGTTGTTTCCAATCAGTAATATGTCATCCACATATAATATTAGAAACGCCACAGAGCTCCCACTCACTTTCTTGTAAATACAAGATTCTCCAACCACTTGTATAAACCCAAATGCTTTGATCACCTCATCAAAGCGTTTGTTCCAACTCCGAGATGCTTGCACCAGTCCATAAATGGATCGCTGGAGCTTGCACACCTTGTCAACATTTTTAGGATCGACAAAACCTTCGGGTTGCATCATATACAACTCTTCCTTAAGGAAACCGTTAAGGAACGCCGTTTTGACATCCATCTGCCAGATTTCATAATCAAAAAATGCAGCTATTGCTAACATGATTCTGACGGACTTAAGCATCGCTACGGGTGAGAAAGTCTCATCGTAGTCAACTCCTGGAACTTGTGAAAAACCCTTTGCCACAAGTCGAGCTTTATAAACGGTCACATTACCGTCAGCGTCCGTCTTCTTCTTAAAGATCCATTTGTTCTGAATAGCCTTGCGGCTCTCAGGTAGTATCTCCAAAGTCCACACTTTGTTCTCATACATGGATCCTATCTCGGATTTCATGGCTTCTAGCCATTTGTTGGAATCTGGGCCCACCATTGCTTCTTCATAATTTGCAGGTTCATTGTTGTCCAACAACATGATTGATAAGACGGGATTACCGTACCACTCTGGAGCAGCGCGTGATCTCGTCGACCTGCGTGGTTCAACAGAAACTTGAACTGGAGTTTCATGATCATCATCATTAACTTCCTCCTCAACCGGTGTCGCAATGACAGAGGTTCCCCCTTGCCCTGCGCCACCATCCAGAGGGATGAGAGGTTCGATTCTCTCGAGAGAAACTCCTTCTCGAGAAAAGTTCCGTTCTTAGCAACAAACATTTTGCCCTCGGATTTGAGATAGAAGGTGTACCCAACTGTCTCTTTTGGGTAACCTATGAAGACGCATTTTTCCGCTTTGGGGTTCCAGCTTTTCAGGCTGAAGCTTTTTGACATAAGCATCACATCCCCAAACTTTAAGAAACGACAACTTTGGCCTTTTGCCATACCACAGTTCGTACGGTGTCGTCTCAACGGATTTTGATGGTGCCCTATTTAAAGTGAATGCAGCTGTTTCTAATGCATAACCCCAAAATGATAATGGCAAATCAGTAAGAGACATCATAGATCGCACCATCTCTAACAAAGTACGATTATAACGTTCGTACACACCATTACGCTGTGGTGTTCCAGGCGGTGTTAACTGTGAAACAATTCCACATTGTCTTAAGTGAGCACCAAACTCGAAACTCAGATATTCACCCCCACGATCAGACTGTAGGAACTTGATCTTTTTGTCACGATGATTTTCCACTTCACTCTGAAATTGCTTGAACTTTTCAAATGTTTCAGACTTGTGGTTCATCAAGTAGACATAACCATATCTACTTAAATCATCAGTGAAGGTGAGAAAATAACGATATCCGCCCCGTGCCTCCACGCTTATTGGACCACACACATCGGTATGTATGATTTCCAATAAGTCACTTGCACGCTCCATTGTTCCGGAGAACGGAGTCTTAGTCATTTTGCCCATGAGGCATGGTTTGCACGTGTCAAGTGAATCAAAGTCAAGTGACTCCAAAAGTCCATCAGCATGGAGTTTCTTCATGCGCTTTACACCAATATGACCCAAGCGGCAGTGCCACAAAAATATGGCGCTATCATTGTTTACTCTAACTCTTTTGGTCTCAATGTTATGTATATGCGTATCGCTATCAAGATTCAATATGAACAATCCTCTCACATTCGGTGCATGACCATAAAAGATGTTACTCATAGAAATAGAACAACCATTATTCTCAGACTTAAAAGAGTAACTGTCTCGCAATAAACAAGATCCAGATATAATGTTCATGCTCAACGCAGGCACTAAATAACAATGATTTAAGTTCATCACTAATCCCGATGGTAGCTGAAGTGACACTGTGCCGACGGCGATTGCATCAACCTTGGAACCGTTTCCTACGCGCATCGTCACTTCGTCTTTCGCGAGCCTTCGTCTATTCCGCAGTTCCTGCTTCGAGTTGCAAATATGAGCAACAGAACCGGTATCAAATACCCAGGCACTACTACGAGAGCCGGTTAAGTACACATCAATAACATGTATATCAAATATACCTGATTTTTCTTTGCCTGCCTTCTTATCTGCCAGATACTCGGGGCAATTGCGCTTCCAGTGACCCATACCCTTGCAATAGAAACACTCCGTTTCAGGCTTAGGTCCAGCTTTGGGTTTCTTCGGCGGATTGGCAACAGGCTTGCCGCTCTTCTTCGAATTGCCCTTCTTGCCTTTGCCGTTTCTCTTGAAACTAGTGGTCTTATTCACCATCAACACTTGATGCTCTTTACGGAGTTCAGACTCTGCGACTTTCAACATCGCAAACAACTCGCCGGGAGACTTGTTCATCCCTTGCATGTTGTAGTTCAACACAAAGCCTTTGTAGCTTGGCGGCAGTGATTGAAGGATTCTGTCAGTGATAGCTTCTTGCAGGAGTTCAATCCCCAGTTCAGCTAGACGGTTTGAGTACCCAGACATTTTGAGCACATGTTCACTGATAGACGAGTTTTCCTCCATCTTGCAAGCATAGAATTTATCGGAGGTCTCATACCTCTCGATCCGGGCGTTCTTCTGAAAGATAAACTCCAACTCCTGGAACATCTCAAATGCTCCATGACGCTCAAAGCGACGTTGAAGTCCCGGTTCTAAGCCATACAAGACTGCACATTGAACTATTGAGTAGTCCTCCTTACGCGCTAACCAAGCGTTCTTAACATCCTGATCAGCTGTAGCGGGTGGTTCATCTCCTAGCGCAGCATTAAGGACATAATCCTTCTTCCCAGCTTGTAAGATTAGCTTAAGATTACGAGCCCAGTCTACAAAGTTGTTTCCATCATCTTTCAACTTAGCTTTCTCTAGGAATGTATTAAAATTCAGGATGACTGTCGCGTGAGCCATGATCTACAACACAAATATATTCAAAGTGGACTTAGACTATGTTCAAGATAATTAGAGTTCAACTTAATCAAATTATTTGCTAAACTCCCACTCAAAAAGTACATCTCTCTAGTCATTTGAGTGGTTCATGATCCACTTACACTATCCCAAGTCCGATCATCACGTGAGTTGAGTATAGTTTCAGTGGTAAGCATCCCTATGCTAATCATATCAACTATATGATTCATGATCGACCTTTCGGTCTCATGTGTTCCGAGGCCATGTCTGCACATGCTAGGCTCGTCAAGCTTAACCCGAGTGTTCCGCGTGCGCAACTGTTTTGCACCCGTTGTATGTGAACGTTGAGTCTATCACACCCGATCATCACGTGGTGTCTCGAAACGACGAACTGTAGCAACGGTGCACAGTCGGGGAGAACACAATTTCGTCTTGAAATTTTAGTGAGAGATCACCTCATAATGCTACCGTCGTTCTAAGCAAAATAAGGTGCATAAAGGATTATCATCACATGCAATTCATAAGTGACATGATATGGCCATCATCGCGTGCTTCTTGATCTCCATCACCAAAGCACCGGCACGATCTTCTTGTCACGGGCGCCACACCATGATCATCCATCAACGTGTTGCCATCGGGGTTGTCGTGCTACTTATGCTATTACTACTAAAGCTACATCCTAGCAAAATAGTAAACGCATCTGCAAGCACAAACGTCAGTATAAAGACAACCCTATGGCTCCTGCCGATTGCCGTACCATCGACGTGCAAGTCGATATTTCTATTACAACATGATCATCTCATACATCCAATATATCACATCACATCGTTGGCCATATCACATCACAATCATACCCTGCAAAAACAAGTTAGACGTCCTCTAATTTTGTTGTTGCATGTTTTACGTGGTGACCAAGGGTATCTAGTAGGATCGCACCTTACTTACGCAAACACCACAATGGAGATATATGAGTTGCTATTTAACCTCATCCAAGGACCTCCTCGGTCAAATCCGATTCAACTAAAGTTGGAGAAACCGACACTTGCCAGTCATCTTTGAGCAAAGGGGGTTACTCGTAACGATGAAACCAGTCTCTCGTAAGCGTACGAGTAATGTCGGTCGAAGCCGCTTCAATCCAACAATACCGCGGAATAAAGAAAAGACTAAGGAGGGCAGCAAAACGCACATCACCACCCACAAAAACTTTTGTGTTCTACTCGAGAAGACATCTACGCATGAACCTAGCTCATGATGCCACTGTTGGGGAACGTCGCATGGGAAACAAAAAATTTCCTACGCGCACGAAGACCTATCATGGTGATGTCCATCTACGAGAGGGGATGAGTGATCTACGTACCCTTGTAGACCGTACAGCAGAAGCGTTAGAGAACGCGGTTGATGTAGTGGAACGTCCTCACGTCCCTCGATCCGCCCCGCAAACAATCCCGCGATCAGTCCCACGATCTAGTACCGAACGGACGGCACCTCCGCGTTCAGCACACGTACAGCTCGACGATGATCTCGGCCTTCTTGATCCAGCAAGAGAGACAGAGAGGTAGAAGAGTTCTCCGGCAGCGTGACGGCGCTCCGGAGGTTGGTGATGACCTTGTCTCAGCAGGGCTCCGCCCGAGCTCCGTAGAAACGCGATCTAGAGGAAAAACCGTGGAGGTATGTGGTCGGGCTGCCGTGGAAAAGTCGTCTCAAATCAGCCCTAAAACCTCCGTATATATAGGTGGGAGGGAGGGGGCCTTGCCTTGGGGGTCCAAGGACCCTCAAGGGGGTCGGCCGAGCCAAGGGGGAGGACTCTCCCCCCCAAACCGAGTTGGACTAGGTTTGGTGGGAGGGAGTCCTCCTCCCTTCCCACCTCCTCCCTTTTTTTTTTCTTCTCTTGGCGCATAGAGCACTTGTGGGCTGTCCCACCAGCCCACTAAGGGCTGGTGTGTCTCCCCCAAGGTCTATGGGCTTCTCCGGGGTGGGTTGCCCCCCCCGGTGAACTCCCGGAACCCATTCGTCATTCCCGGTACATTCCCGGTAACTCTGAAAACCTTCCGGTAATCAAATGAGGTCATCCTATATATCAATCTTCGTTTCCGGACCATTCCGGAAACCCTCGTGACGTGCATGATCTTATCCGGGACTCCGAACAACATTCGGTAACCAACCATATAACTCAA
The DNA here is from genome assembly GCF_904849725.1 of Hordeum vulgare subsp. vulgare. Classification (NCBI taxonomy): domain Eukaryota; kingdom Viridiplantae; phylum Streptophyta; class Magnoliopsida; order Poales; family Poaceae; genus Hordeum; species Hordeum vulgare. The sequence continues at coordinate 582,213,812 of NC_058520.1, read as the reverse complement.
ATACGCATAAAACAACGTCGAACCTTAAGTGTGCAGACCCTGCGGGTTCGAGAACTATGTAGACATGACCCGAGAGACTCCTCGGTCAATATCCAATAGCGGGACCTGGATGCCCATATTGGATCCTACATATTCTACGAAGATCTTATCGTTTGAACCTCAGTGCCAAGGATTCGTATAATCCCGTATGTCATTCCCTTTGTCCTTCGGTATGTTACTTGCCCGAGATTCGATCGTCAGTATCCGCATACCTATTTCAATCTCATTTACCGGCAAGTCTCTTTACTCGTTCCGTAATACAAGATCCCGCAGCTTACACTAAGTTACATTGCTTGCAAGGCTTGTGTGTGATGTTGTATTACCGAGTGGGCCCCGAGATACCTCTCCTCCACACGGAGTGACAAATCCCAGTCTTGATCCATACTAACTCAACTAACACCTTCGGAGATACCTATAGAGCATCTTTATAGTCACCCAGTTACGTTGCGACGTTTGATACACACAAAGCATTCCTCCGGTGTCAGTGAGTTATATGATCTCATGGTCATAGGAATAAATACTTGACACGCAGAAAACAGTAGCAACAAAATGACACGATCAACATGCTACGTCTATTAGTTTGGGTCTAGTCCATCACGTGATTCTCCCAATGACGTGATCCAGTTATCAAGCAACAACACCTTGTTTATAATCAGAAGACACCGACTATCATTGACCAACTGGCTAGCCAACTAGAGGCATGCTAGGGACGGTGTTTTGTCTATGTATCCACACATGTAAATGAGTCTTCATTCAATACAATTATAGCATGGATAATAAACTATTATCTTGATACAGGAATTATAATAATAACCATATTTATTATTGCCTCTAGGGCATAATTCCAACACAACATCCCCAAGCTTAATTCGTGCTCGTCCTCGGGTAGGTAAATGATAACACAAATAATTTCTTTGGTGACATGCTAACACACATATAAGAGCTTCAAAGTAAAGCAAGTAAGATATGCAATTCAAGTCAAGACAATAACAAGCAAGAGTCTATATTTAGTATTGAAATTAGCAAAATAAGAACATAAAGGTGCAAGAGCTCTCGCTGTCCGTGACTCGAATGTCTCCAAATTGTGTTTGCGTGCAAGAAGTGGGGGATGGGTTTAGAACATAAAAAATAGTTTGTAGTTTAATTGAGAACTCAATCTACGAAAACTTCACACTTGGTCTCCTTCGGAATCTCATTTTGACTCATCCCGAGACCACTAGTCAGGCACAAGTCAAAATGATCCTCTCCCTTTCGACTTTGAGCACTCATGCAATGGATGAGCGCAAGCAAGATAGGTTGGCACTTAGGATGACAAACAGAATAATGATGAGGAAGGAAGACAAAAAGGTGTGAAAGGCTCACATCAATGAGGACAACCATAGGCGAGAGAAAGACAAATGATAGATATGATGTGAGGAGTAGGGATTTCCATGCAACGGATGCACATATGAGCTAAGGTAAGCTCTCCAATGGAACTAGTGGGGTGCATCCAACTTGTTTACTCATGAAGACCTAGAGCTCTTTTGAGGAGGCTCGTCATTGGAATATGCAAACCAAGTTCTATAGTGTAAGGGTCCCCACATAGTTATGCATGAATAATAATCTCTATGGAGTACAAATATAACAATGGAGTACGAGTGTGGATCTTTCAAAAGGAATAGTAGTGTTGCCCCCTTCTATATTTTTTTCATTTTTTTATATTTTTTGTGGCCTCTTTGGCTCTTTCTATTTATCTCTCATTTGTCCTCTTTGGGATCTTTTCATTTGTCCTCTTTGGGATCTTTTAATTTGTCATCTTTGGGATCTTTTCCTTACTTAAGGGCAACACTCTATGTTTTACAAGAATAAAAAGAAGATCTTCACACTTTATAAGAAGTACTCACATAAAGACAAATGAAAACTATCATGATGCATGCAAATGTATGCCTCTCCCAGTGTAGCAGGATATGCAATGATACTAGCATGCCATGTAGCAATAATAAGGGCAAGGCCCAACTAGCATGCGGCTCCTCGATCAAGCAAAAATATGTATGACATGAAGATCAGGTCATGAGATGGTGGATGTTGCATGGCAATGTATCTCAGAAAGGCTATGGAAATGCCTTAATAGGTAGGTATGGTAGCTGTTTTGAGGAAGGATATAATGAGGCTTATGATGACAGAGCGTATCATGCCAAGGGTTTGGATGCACCGGCGAAGTTTGCACAAACTCTCAAGATGAGAAAGGGCAATGCACGGTACCGAAGAGGCTAGCAAAATATGAATGGTGGAAGTGCCAACAATCGAATACTCGCATTAGTCCGAAGAACTCATGCACTTATTATCGGTAACTCTCTATTTAGTCAGGAGATTCACAAAGAGACAAGTACCTCGAGGAGAAGTGTTTGGGGGTTTGGTTATCCTTGCGCATCCTCGGCCCATGATAACGTGAGGGTACTCTATATATTCCAATCCCTCCAGAGGTTAGCAATTCATCTAGTAGCTAGAGTTCTCAACTAATTTTTTAGTTTTGAAAAACATACGGATTTCCCAAAATACGACACCTATCACTAATAGTCTCAAGCTCTTGGCACCAATAGTCCAAACATTACTCAAATCAATGCCTCAAAACTATTGCAAGTTACTACTATACTTAAATAGCAACCTCAGTTACCTACTCATGCAAGACACACAACTCAGTGCAACAAGCCAACTCTCTAAATAAGATAAGCATGATAATTCAAGAGAGTTCCAAAATCAACCTAAATAAAATCTCTTAAAAAATAAAGCATGAAAACTAAGAGCTAAACGTGATAGCAGCTATGAAAAGATAAAGAACACACAAAAAGATAAGCATGAAAACCTATGTTGTGTTCTATGGTAGAGTGGAGCATGTTTCTCTCCCAAACAAAGAAGGCTAGGGTCCAACTTGTTATAAACAGCAAGCAAAACTAAAACAAACCAAAAATTAAAGAGCGGGACGCTCCAAGCATAGCACATAACATATGAAGTGATAAAAATATAGCATGGAGAAGGACGAACTAATGATTGTTGATAGAGAAGGGGATGCACGGTGGCATCCCCAAGCTTAGACTCTTGAGTCTCCTTGAATATTTCTTGGGGGTGCATGGGGGCATCCCCAATATTGAGCGCTTGAGACTCCTGGATGTTCTTTCATCATCTTCCTTCGCATACTTGAAAACTCCCTTCATACGAAACTCATCATAAGCTGATTAGAGTGGTTAGTACCCATGATAGAATAATTTATTCTCTACTGGAAATAAAATTTTCATGAAGAGGTACTGTTTCTCAAGATTGCCAAAAGGTTTTTGCAAAGGAAAAACAAGCTTAAGATTCGCAAAACGATGAAAACGCAAAACATGGCAAAATCTGGGAAAACAGCACAACATGTAGTAAATAATTTTTTCGGGGCACTTCTGCAATTCGAATCAAAAAACTCAGAACAGATGCCAGAAATAAAATTATATAGAGAATACTGCAAAAAAATCAGAATAAAAATATGATGTGGTGATATTTGGTGATTTTTTCCGTCAAGCAGACAGAATCTGTTTCTGGACAGCATGTCACAACTTTTGAACTTTCTTGCAATCGGAGGCTAAAACTTGGCATAAAGCTTAAAAATAAAGATACATGATGTTGCTACAGTAGCAACACACATCAAGACCACTAAAACTGAAAGTAAAAACTCAAAGTAAAGATAACAAGGGTTGTCTCCGTAGAGCTCTTTCTTTATCGCCATAAAGATAGGCTTAATATTTTAATGATGCTCTCGTAGGAATAAGAGTTGTAGAACAAAAGATAGCATCAAGAAGAAAATAGGAAACACATTTAAGTCTAACATGCTTCCTATGCATAGGAATATTGCAATAGAATAATTCATTGAAGCACAAAGCAATAAGCATAGGAAGGCAAAACAAGTGCAGCTTCAAAACCTTCAACATAAAGAGAGGGAACTTGATATTATTGAAATATCTATAAGCATATGTTCCCTTCTCATAATAATTTTGAGTGGGATCATGAATAAAATCAACAAGATAAGTATCACATAAATCATTGTTACCATGATCCACATGCAAAAAGGTACTCTTACTCTCCACATAAGCATAATCTTTGGGGAGCCCATGGTTAGGACATTTTAGCATTAAAGTTTTCAGTCTCCACCAAGCTTGAGCTATGCTCTCTCCATCATGAGGATTGAAATTATGAACATAATTCCTATCTCATGGACTTCATGAAGAGGATAAAACTTGGAGTAAAAGAGAGGCATAAGATCTTGCCAATTTAGCAAATGAGAGTTATCAAGAAGCCTATACCAATCCAAAGCCTTATATTTTAATGATAGAGAGAATAGCTTTCTCATAAAAAAATACATAGATATACCTGCAAGCTTAATTAAGGAGCATAGTTGTGAAAGATATAACAAGTGTTCGCCTGGATGTCTATCTCCTGCATATCGATTAGCCTAGACACAATCAATAATACGAGTTGGTATTTTAAAGGGCAAAATTTTCGTAGGTGGGGGAGGCTTCTCCACCACAATAGCGGTGGGGCGGTTCCCCGCAAGCAACAAACCAAGAGTAGAGTTTTCCATAAGCCTAATTAGTGAAAATAAAAACAATAAACGAAAAGATTTAATCGCAAGATCTAAAGATATACCTTCAAGCACTCACCTCCCCGGCAACGGCAACTGATACGTCTCCAACGTATCTATAATTTTTGATTGTTCCATGCTATTATATTATCAACTTGGGATGTTTTATATGCATTTATATGCTATTTTATATAATTTTTGGGACTAACCTATTAAATCACTGCCAGTGCCAGCTTCTGTTTTTTCCGTGTTTTTGACCTTTTTCAGATAAGAATATTAAACGGAGTCCAAACGGAATAAAACCTTTGGGATGATTATTTCCATAACAGAAGGGATCCACAAGACTTGAGAACCAAGGCAGAGGGCCACGGAGGAGGCCACGAGCCCCCTAGGCGCGCCCCAGGGGGGGGCGCGCCTAGCAGGCTCGTGGGCCCCACGTGCCTCCTTTGCCCTACCTCTTTCGCCTATAAATTCCCTAAAATCCCCAAACCAACAGAGAGAGCCACGAAAATACTTTTCCGCCGCCACAAGCTTCTGTTTCCGCAAGATCCCATCTGGGGACCGTTCTGGTGCCGTGCCGAGGGGGATTCGGACACGGAGGGCTTCTTCATCAACACCATTGTCTCTCCGGTGATGCGTGAGTAGTTCACCACAGACCTTCGGGTCCATAGCTAGTAGCTAGATGGCTTCTTCTCTCTCTTGGATCTTCAATACAAAGTTCTCCATGATCTTCATGGAGATCTATCCGATATAACTTTCTTTTGCGGTGTGTTTGTCGAGATCCGATGAATTGTGGATTTATGATCAGATTATCTATGAATATTATTTGAGTCTTCTCTGATTTCTTATATGCATGATTTCGAATCCTTGTAATTCTCTTCGAGTTATGGATTTCGTTTGGCCAACTTGATCTATAATTCTTGCAATGGGAGAAGTGCTTGGTTTTGGGTTCATACCGTGCGGTGTCCTCACCTAGTGACACAAGGGGTAGCGAGGCACGCATCGTGTTGTTGCCATCAAGGGTACAAAGATGGGGTTTATATCATATTGCATGAATTTATCCCTCTACATCATATTATCTTGCTTAAGGTGTTACTCTATTTGTTATGAACTTAATACACTAGATGCATGCTGGATAGCGGTCGATGTGTGGAGTAATAGTAGTAGATGCAGAAAGTATTGGTCTACTTGTCTCGGACGTGGTACCTATATGTAGGATCATTGCCTTAGATATCGTCATGACTTTGCGCGATTCTATCAATTGCTCAACAGTAATTCGTTCACCCACCGTAATACTTGCTATCATGAGAGAAGCCTCTAGTGAATACTATGGCCCCCGGGTCTATTTTACACATTATATATTCATAACTACATACAAAAATACCAAAAATACCTTGCTGCACTTTTATTTATTTATTTATATTTACCTATTATCACTATCAGATCTCACTTTGCAAGTAATCGTAAAGGGATTGACAACCCCTTTATCGCGTTGGGTGCAAGTTTGTTTGTCTTTGCGCAGGTGCCTTGGTGCCTCATCTTGATACTCCTATTGGATTGATACCTTGGTTCTCAAACTGAGGGAAATACTTATCTCTACTTTGCTGTATCACCCTTTCCTCTTCAAGGGAAAAAACCAACGCAAGCTCAAGAAGTAGCAGGAAGAATTTCTGGCGCTGTTGCCGGGGAGTATTCAAGTGAAGCATATCTACCAAGTATCTATCGCAAACTCATCTCTTGCATTTACATTATTTGCCATTTGCCTCTCGCTTTCCTCTCCCCAGTTCTAAAACAAAATTTACAAAAATATTTGCCTTTCCTTATTTTGCCTTTTTCGTTCGCCCCTTTCTTTTGCTACTGTTCAGAACACTCCAAATTTTGCCCACAATAAGGCCACTAAGCTTGTTTATGTTCCTAAAAACAATGGTGAACCATCTAGTAAGAGAGATGAAGATCTTAAAATGTTGAATGTTCACCCTACCTATCTTGATATCTTAAAAAAGACTATCATCACTAATGATTATCTTTGTTGCCTATCTAGGAGTATAATTATTGATAAAATTAAAGAACTCCCTAGTAATGATGATGGTATGAGTGGTTTGAGCACTAAAGATGACAATACTTGATTCAATTGCCTTACGCCTAGCTAAGGGCGTTAAACAATAGCGCTTGTTGGGAGGCAACCCAATGAATACATTTATTTTTGCTTTTTTACTTTCTGTTTTGTTGAGTCCACACCATCATGATTCTGTTATGATTGTGTTCTGTATGTTTTAATTAGTGTTTGTGCCAAGTAGAACCTTTACGATTAGTTTTGGTGATAGTTGTTTAATCATGCTCAAAAAAGACAAAAACTTTGTGATCACAAAATTATTTTTAATTCCTGTATAGAAAGACCTTTTGAGTTGATTTTTTTGCTGCTAATTGATATGCAAATTTCCCTAACTGTCATAATTGTTTCAGAATTTTTGGGATAGCAGAGGTATATGAAATACAGATTGCTACAGACTATTCTGTTTTTGACAAATTCTGTTTTTGTTGTGTTGATTGCTTATTTTGATGAAACTATGGTTAGTATCAGGGGGTACGAGCCATGGAGAAGTGAGAATACAGTAATATAACATCAATATAAATGGAAATTAAGTTTACTACAGTACCTAAAAAGTTGGTGGTTTGTTTTCTTATGCTAATGATATCATGAGTTTCTGTTTAAGTTTTGTGTTGTGAAGTTTTCAAATTTTGGGTGATGTTCTTATGGACAAAGGAATAAAGAGTGGAAAGAGTCTAAGCTTGGGGATGCCCAAGTCATCCCAAGCCAAAATCAAGGACACCAAAAAGCCTAAGCTTGGGGATGACCCGGGAAGGCATCCCCTCTTTCGTCTTCAATCCATCGGTAACGTTACTTGGAGCTATATTTTTATTTACCACATGATATGTGTCTTGCTTGGAGTGTCGTGTATTATAGGAGTCCTTGCTTTTTGTTTTATCACAATCATCCTTGCTGCAAACCTTTTGAGAGGGACATGCACTCATCGTGAAGTTGTTAGAATACTCAATGAGCTTCACTTATATCTTTTGAGCTAGATAATTTTGCTCCCATGAGCTTCACTTATATCTTTTGAGCTAGATAATTTTTCTCTAGTGCTTCACTTAAATCTTTGTAGATCACGGCGGTGTCATATTTTGTAGAAATAAAAACTCTCGATCTTCACTTATATCATTTTGAGAGCGCTCTCTCTAAGTAACTTGGTAATTGGCGTGTGTTATGAAATTAGTCCTAAATATGATAGGCATACGAAGAGGATATAATAAAAACTTTCATATTCAAGTGCATTTTTTAGTATTAGTAAGAGAAGTTTGATTCCTCACAGTTAGTTTTGAGATATGGATATCGTAATATTAGAGTTATGTTAGTAGGGTGTTGTGAATCTAGAAATACTTGTGTTGATGTTAGTGATTCCCGTAGCATGCACGTATGGTGAACCGCTATGTTATGAATTCAGAGCATAATTGATTTATTGATTGTCATCCTTTGTGTGGCGGTCGGGATCGCGCGATGGTTAACTCCTACCAACCCTTCCCCTAGGAGTATGCATTTAGCACTTTGTTTTGATTACTAATAAAACTTTCGCAATAAGTATATGAGTTCTTCATGACTAATGTGAGTCCATGGTATAGATGCACTCTCACCCTTCCACCATTGCTAGCCTCTCTAGTGCCGCGCAACTTTCGCCGGTGCACAAAACCACCATATACCTTCCTCAAAACAGTCACCATACCTACCTATTATGGCATTTTCATAGCCATTCTGAGATATATTGCCATGCAACTTCCACCGTTCCGTCTCATGACATGTGCCATCACTTACATATTGCCATTGCATGATCGTAAGATAGCTAGCAAGATGTTTCAACATCATACACTAAACTAGATCATTGCACATCCCGGTACACTGCCAGAGGCATTTTATATAGAATCATTATTGTTCTAAGTATCGAGTTGTAAGTAAATAAAGTGTGATGATCATCATTATTTGAGCATTGTCCCATGTGAGGAAATAATAAAAGAGGCCAGCGAAGCCCAAATAAAAAAAGGCCAAAGATGCCCACCAAAAAATGAAATAAAAAAAGGCCAAAGAGCCCAAACAAAAGAATGAGAGAAAAAGAGAGAAGGGACAATGCTACTATCTTTTCCACACTTGTGCTTCAAAATAGCACCATGTTCTTCATGATAGAGAGTCTCTTGTTTTGTCACTTTCATGTACTAGTGGGAATTTTCATTATATAACTTGGCTTGTATATTCCAATGTTGGGCTTCCTCAAAATTTTCCTAGGTCTTCGTGAGCAAGCAAGTTGGGTGCACACCCACTAGTTTTCTTTTTGAGCTTTCATACACTTATAACTCTAGTGCATCCGTTGCATGTCAATCCCTACTCATTCACATTGATATCTATAGATGGGCATCTCCATAGCCCGTTGATACGCCGAGTCGATGTGACCATCTCCTCCTTTTTGCCTCACAACCTCCACCACACTCTATTCCACCTATAGTGTTATATCCATGGCTCACGCTCGTGTATTGTGTGCGAGTTGAAAAAGTTTGAGAAAGTAAGAGTGCGAAAACAATTACTTGGCCAATACCGGGGTTGTGCATGATTTAAATTCGTTGTGTGGGGATGACGGAGCATAGCGAGACTATATGATTTTGTAGGGATAACTTTTGGCCTTGTTATTTCAAAAGTTCATGATTACTTTGCTAGTATGCTTGAAGTATTATTGTTTTCATGTCAATATTAAACTATTGTTTTGAATCTTATGGATCTGAACATTCATGCCACAATAAAGAAGTTACAAAGAACAAATATGTTAGGTAGCATTCCACATCAAAAATTCGGTCCTTATCACTTCCCTACTCGAGGACGAGCAGGAGTTAAGCTTGGGGATGCTTCATACATCTCCAACGTATCTATAATTTTTGGTTGTTCCATGCTATTATATTATCAACTTGGGATGTTTTATATGCATTTATATGCTATTTTATATCATTTTAGGGACTAACCTATTAACTCAGTGCCAAGTGCCAGTTTCTGTTTTTTTCGTGTTTTTGACCTTTTTCAGATAAGAATATTAAACGCCGTCCAAACGGAATAAAACCTTCGGGGTGATTTTTTCCATAACATAAGGGATCCAGAAGACTTGAGAACCAAGGAGGAGCGCCACGAGCCCCCTAGGCGCGCCCCAGGGGGACGCCTAGCATGCTTGTGGGCCCCCCGTGCCTCCTTTGCCCTACCTCTTTCGCCTATAAATTCTCTAAAATCCCCAAACCAACGGACAGAGCCACGAAAATACTTTTCCACCGCCGCAAGCTTCTGTTTCCACGAGATCCCATCTAGGGACCGTTCTGGTGCCCTGCCGGAGGGGGATTCGGACACGGAGGGCTTCTTCATCAACACTATTGCCTCTCCGATGATGCGTGAGTAGTTCACCACAAACCTTCGGGTCCATAGCTAGTAGCTAGATGGCTTCTTCTCTCTCTTGGATCTTCAATACAAAGTTCTCCATGATCTTCATGGAGATCTATCCGATGTAACTTTCTTTTGCGGTATGTTTGTCGAGATCCGATGAATTGTGGATTTATGATCAGATTATCTACGAATATTATTTGAGTCTTCTCTTATTTCTTATATGCATGATTTCGTATCCTTGTAATTCTCTTCGAGTTATGGGTTTCGTTTGGCCAACTTGATCTATAATTCTTGCAATGGGAGAAGTGCTTGGTTTTGGGTTCATACCGTGCGGTGTCCTCACCTAGTGACAGAAGGGGTAGCGAGGCACGCATCATGTTGTTACCATCAAGGGTAAAAAGATGGGGTTTATATCATATTGCATGAATTTATCCCTCTACATCATGTCATCTTGCTTAAGGCGTTACTCTATTTGTTATGAACTTAATGCACTAGATGCATGCTGGATAGCGGTCGATGTGTGGAGTAATAGTAGTAGATGCAGAAAGTATCGGTCTACTTGTCTCGGACGTGGTGCCTATATGTATGATCATTGCCTTAGATATCATCATGACTTTGCGCGATTCTATCAATTGCTCGACAGTAATTCGTTCACCCACCGTAATACTTGCTATCATGAGAGAAGCCTCTAGTGAACACTATGGCCCCCGGGTCTATTTTACACATTATATATTCAGATCTACATACAAAAATACCAAAAATACCTTGCTGCACTTTTATTTATTTATTTATATTTACCTATTATCACTATCAGATCTCACTTTGCAAGTAATCGTAAAGGGATTGACAACACCTTTATCGCGTTGGGTGCAAGTTTGTTTGTCTTTGCGCAGGTGCCTTGGTGCCTCATCTTGATACTCCTACTGGATTGATACCTTGGTTTTCAAACTGAGGGAAATGCTTATTTCTACTTTGCTGCATCACCCTTTCCTCTTCAAGGAAAAATCAACGCAAGCTCAAGAAGTAGCAGCGACAGAAATAGCTTCATGTCTACGCACGCTTCTATTCTTGTAGACTATGTTGGGCCTCCAAGCGCACAGGTTTGTAGGACGGCAGCAACTTCCCTCAAGTGGATGACCTAAGGTTTATCGAACTCAGGGAACTAGAGGTTGAAGATGGTCTCTCTCAAGCAACCCTGCAATTAAGATATAAGAAGTCTCTTTTGTCCCCAACACACCTAATACAATTGTCAGTTGTATAGGTGCACTACTTCGGCGAAGAGATGTTAAAAGACAAGTGATATGGATGGTAAAACAGGGATTGTTAATCTGAAATAAAAATGGTAGCAAGGTAGCAAGTGACAAAAGTGAGCATAAACGGTGTAACAATGGTGAGAAACAATGCCTAGGCTTCATACTTTCACTAGTGGCAACTCCCAACAACATTAACATAGTCTAATCACATGATACTTCCACTATATTGCAATGGTGACGTACTCGGAGGTCATTCCTTTGTGATCAAGAAAGGACTAGAATTATGTAGGGCTACAAAAGCACACCTCAGAGTTTGTAGTTCTCATCTATGGATTTTTCAATGTCACTCGGCCATCCTAAGAGAGTACCACAATCACCACAACTTATCTCAAGGATAGTCAAATACAAGCACCAAGAGACTCTCAATATTCAACCAATTCACAAAAGAGGAAATCACTCATGACAATATTCTTCTAATCCATGTCCAATAGACCGCTATCACCATGGTCTCGGGGATTATACTAGATAAGATCAAGTGAGTACATCAATACAATACATAGAAGAAGGGGAACATCATGGGATCACCCTAGATTAACATAGCCTATGATCACAATCAAGATCACATCATGGGACACAGAGTTAGCCACATAGCTACTGTAGAAGACCTCACCCCCGAGGAGGAACTACTCCCGCTTCATGGAGGGAGGAAGCAACGTCGATGGAGATGAATCCGGGGGCAATTCCCCGTCCCGGGAGGGTGCTGACACAGGAATTCTCGTCTCCCGAAACTTGTTGGCGATGGCGGCGGAGATCAAAATTGCTTCTGGAGAAAAGGGTTCCAGCATCAGGGTTTCCCATCCGAGGGGTAAATATAGGTCAAAGGAGGGCGCCAGGGGGTGGACCCTCCACCCACGCGGCTTGTGGGCGCGGCCAGGAGGGGACCCGCGCAGGGAGGCCGCTTGGGTGAGGCCTGGCTCCCCTCTGGCCCACCTTGGTGCTTCGTGAAGCTTCCGTCACACTCATTTTTATAAAAAAAATCCAGGAATTTTTGGGGTTGTGTAAATTGTGGTAAAAGTCCGTGCAAAAAAGACATCAGCAGACAGAAACTGGCACTCGGTGCACTGAGTTAGTAGGTTAGTCCAAATATGTGTAAAAAGGTATGAAAGTATAAAAACACATAGCCATATCACCCAAAACTTGCATGGAGCAAGCATAAATTAGAGATATGTTTGGGACGTATCAACATCATTCGCATATCTCAAATGATTCAAAAACGAGTGAGTCAAAAGATCCATCAGCATGGAGCTTCTTCATGCGTTTATCCCAATATGACTCAAGCGGCAGTGCCACAAGTAAGTGGTACTATTGTTACTACTTTGTATCTTTAGGCAACAAAATTATGAACATGTATATCACTACGATCGAGATTCAATAAACCATTCATTTTAGGTGCAAGATCATTGAAGGTATTATTCAAGTAAACGGAGTAACCATTATTCTCTTTAAATGAATAACTGTATTGCAATTAACACGATCCAATCATGTTCATGCTCAACGCAAACACCAAGCAACATTTAGGTTCAACACTAATTTTGAAAGTAGAGGGAATGTGCGATGGTGATCACATCAACCTTGGAAACACTTCCAACACACACCATCACCTTGCTTTTAGCTAGTCTCCATTTATTCTGTAGCTTTTATTTCGAGTTACTAATACTTAGCAACCGAACCGGTATCTAATACCCCGATGCTATTAGGGGTACTAGTAAAGTACACATCAATATCATGTATATGCAATATACTTTTCTCGACTTTGCGAGCCTTCTCACTGTAAGTGCATCGAGTGCCCCTTAGTGATTTTGGTGGTTTGAAGACTTATAGGTTAAGTATCTAATGTGTTTTTGAGTGTACACATGATCTATAAGTCATTGAGGAGTTTGAGATATTTGAAGAATATCGACCCCTAAAAATATATGTCTCAGTTGAAGAAATTGGTCTGAAGCTGAAGAAATGAATCGCGAAGAATTTGCGATGAAATTGATATTCCTCATGAAGATATTGATATTGAGAAGATCGGTAGTTCCTGAAGAAAATCGTTCTGAAGAAATTGAAGCATGAAGATTTACGTTTTCTGTTTTACTTTCTTCGCATTTGATGAATAGGAACACCGTACTGTTAAAGGGGGTCAAAGTAACACTATGGAATGGATTTCCTCATGATGCTCAACCCAAGCCAAATCCTACCAAAAGCCTCAAGTGAGGAATATGAGTGACATGAGGACTCTCACAGTTGAGGGTCCCGACCGTTTCGAGAAGCCGCGCCAAGTCACTGATCTTATCCACTCCAACGGTCATATTATTTAAGGGCATTAATGTCAAATCATGTCGGGATGCTCCCAGGCTATAAATAGCCGCCCCCCACAACCACTAGCTGGTTGGCTGCTCCGTTAGAAACTGACACTTGTCATAAGAGCAACCCAATTCCTCAGAGCTTTCGAGAGTAAATCATCAGTGAGGAAATACACCACCCACCGAAACCACAAACCAAACCTAGTGATTGAGCATCACTGAAGAAGTTGTTCCTGTGTGGGACTGAAGCCTTTTACCTTTGAGGACTGTGCATCCTCCAGACGGTTAGGCGTCATGGTCTAGAGAAATCCAGCAGTCAATTGTGGATCGCCGGGTGACCAAGTTTGTGAGGGTTTGGAAGTCTGCCCTGAAGACTTACCACGAGTGTTGGGCGAGGACTGTGTGTCCTTAGCTCAAGGAGAATACGGTAGGGACTGTGTGTCCCGGGACTGGGTGTCCTTTGGTTTAAATACCAAGCCGCTCCAAACCAGATGTACAACTGTCACAGCAGTTGGAACTGGGTCATCAACAACAGTCTTCACCAAGAATCGGGTTCTAATTCCTCAACTCTTTACATTCTCTGTATTATGTGTTGATGACTTTCATTGTGACTGTTTGAAGAATTTGCTGAAGACTTTCACTGAATTTCCTCAACCCCAAATTCTTCACTTGAGTAAATCATCATCTGTATTCTGCGTGCCTGCTTGCTGTGCAATCTGTTTTCATAATCTTCACTCTGTAATACTGCTATTGTGAAAGGTTGCACGTCTGATCCTTAACTGTTTCCGCTATAAGTTAGTCATCAGTGAGGAATTTCCTCAAAAGGAATTTCCTCAGTGATGAAATTCTAAAAATCTCCTATTCACCCCCCCTCTAGTCGATATAACGCACTTTCACTCATCTACCAAGTAACTAGGGCAGTTTCATCTCGGGTTTGGGGTTTTTACCTTGGATTTCTTTACTAGAGCGGCAACAGGTTTGCCAGTCATGAAGTATCCCTTCTTGCCCTTGCCCTTGCCCTTCTTGAAATTAGTGGTTTTACTAACCATCAACAATTGATGCTCCTACTTGATTTCTACTTTCGCGGTGTCAAACATCGCAAATAACTCAAGGATCATCATTGATAACCCACAAGTATAGGGGATCAATTGTAGCCTTTCTCGATAAGTAAGAGTGTCGAACCCAACGGGGAGCTAAAGGTAGAACAAATATTCCCTCAAGTTCTATCGACCACCGATACAACTCTACGTACGCTTAACGTTTGCTTTACCTGGAACAAGTATGAAACTAGAAGTAATTTGTAGGCGTGATAGGATAGGTTTGCAAGAAAATAAAGAACACGTAAATAAAAACTAGGGGCTGCTAAGATAAAGAAACAACTAAGTTTGTCTTAGTAGAGATCTTTTTGTCACAAGAAGGTTATTTGTCCCTAGGCAATCGATAACTAGATCGGTAATCATTATTGCAATTTTATATGAGGGAGAGGCATAAGCTAACATACTTTCTCTACTTGGATCATTTGCACTTATGATTGAGACCCTGTAAAGCATCCACAACTACTAAAGATCATTAAGGTAAAACCCAACCATAGCATTATAAGGTATCAAGTCCTCTTTACTCCGATATGCAACAACCCACCTACTCGGGTTTATGCTTCTCTCACTCAAGTAACCCACCATAGGAAAATCATGAACACATTGCAACACCCTTCAGCGGGGATCCCTCATGCTTGCGCGACATGTAGAGCACCATAGAACATCACCAATAATAAAACATGCAACTCAAACCAATCATGATCATCAATCAACCCATAGGACAAAACGGATCTACTCAAACATCATAGGATAGCCATACATCATTGGGAATAATATATAGCGTTGAGCACCATGTTTAAGTACAGATTACAATGGTGAGAAGAGGTGTTGAACCGCTGCATAGAGGGGGAGAGAGTTGGTGATGACGGCGGCAAAGTTGTTGGTGTAGATCGCCGTCACGATGATGGCCTCGGCGGTGTTCCGGTGCCACCGGGAGAGAGGGGGAGAGAGCTCCCCTCCTTATTATTATTTTTCCTTGGCCTCCCCCTAGATGGGAGGAGGGTTTCCCCTCAGGTCCTTGGCCTCCATGGCGGCGGAGGGGCGAGAGCCCCTCCGAGATTGGATCTCTCTCTCTCTCTCTGTTTCTTTTTGTTTCTGCCTTTTTCTACCTTCCAGATTCCGGCGTTTCACCATTTCTTATATTCTCGGAGACCCGTAACTCCGATTGGGATTAAATTTTAACATGATTTTTATCTGGATATTAGCTTTCTTGCGGCGAAAGAAGGGAACCAACCGCCTTACGGGGTTGCCACAAGACAGCCTCGCGCGCCCTACCCCCAGGTCGCGCCCCTCTGGCTTGTGGGCCCCTCGGGCACCGCCTTCTTTTGATTCCACTTCTCAAAATTCACATATATTCCAAAAAAATATTTGTAAGTTTTTATCCCATTTGGAATTTGTTTGATATAGATTTTCTACAAAACAAAAAACATGCAACAAACAGGAATTGGCACTGGGCACTGGATCAATATGTTAGTCCCAAAAATAGTATAAAAAGTTACCAAAAGTATATGAAAGTTGTAGAATATTGGAATGAAACAATCAAATATTATAGCAGAGACGTATCAGCATCCCGAAGCTTCATTCCTGCTTGTCCTCGAGTAGGTAAATGATAAAAAAAGATAATTTTTGATGTGGAATGCTACCTAGCATAATCTTGATCATATAATCTAATCATGGCATGAATATTAAGACACGAGTGATTCAAAGCAATAGTCTATCTTTTGACATTAAGGCAATAATACTTCAAGCATACTAATCAAGCAATCATGTCTTCTCAAAATATCATGGCTAAAAGAAAGTTATCCCTACAAAATCATATAGTCTGGCTATGCTCTATCTTCATCACACAAATTATTAAATCATGCACAACCCCGGTTTTAGCCAAGCAATTGTTTCATACTTTAGTATTCTCAAACTTTTTCAACTTTCACGCAATACATGAGCGTGAGCCATGGGTATATCACTATAGGTGGAATAGAATATAGTGGAGGTTGTGAAGAAGACAAAAAGAAGGAGGTAGTCTCACATCAACTAGGCGTATCAACGGGCTATGGAGATGCCCATCAATAGATATCAATGTGAGTGAGTAGGGATTGCCATGCAACGGATACCCTAGAGCTATAAGTGTATGAAAGCTCAAAAAGAAACTACGTGGGTATGCATCCAACTCGCTTGCTCACGAAGACCTAGGGCAATTTGAGGAAGCCCATCATTGGAATATACATGCCAAGCTCTATAATAAAGAAATTCCCACTAGTATTTGAAAGTGACACTATAGGAGACTCTCTATCATGAAGATCATGGTGCTACTTTGAAGCACAAGTGTGGAAAAAGGAATAGTAGCATTGCCCCTTGATGACCTACAAGTGTAGGGGATCGATCGTAGCCTTTTCTATAAGTAAAAGTGTCGAACCCAACGAGGAGCAGAAGGTATTGACAAGTGATCTTGAGAAAGGAATAACTGCAAGTACTGAAAGGTAACTTTTTATGGGTTTTCTAGTAAGCAACAAGGAACTAAATGCAAGTAAAGTAAATGGTGCCAAGGTGCAGCAAGTGGCCCAATCCTTTTAAACACAAAGGATAAGCCGAGGGACTAAACTTATAAAGACTAAGGCGTTCCTGAGGACACACAAGAGAGATAGTCGAGTGCTTTCGCCATATTCCGTCTAGTACTATGTTTTGTATTGATAAGTGTTATGTGGGTGGATCTTAACTAGTGCACCGTCTAGGCTAAGACAAGTACACTCTTATGATTAATCCCTCTTGCAAGCATCCGCAAATACAAGAGAGAAATTAAGGCAAAGCCTAACCATAGCAATAAGCTTTAGGATCCAATACTCCCTCATGCAAAAGTATGCAAACTGGGGTTTAGGTTTCTGTCACTCCGGCAACCCACCATAAGAATTCTTTATACACGATGCATTCCCCTAGGTCCTTAAAAAGGCGAAGTGTTATGTAGTCGACGTTCACATAACACCACTAGAATAATAACACCATAACTTAAATATCAATCAACACATATTACTTCAACATCATATGACTACTAGCATCTAGACTTTTCCCATGTCCTCAAGAACTAACGGAACTACTCACAAGACATAAAAGAGATCATGATAAGAGGTGATGAAAATATGATTAACAATCTGGTCATAACAATAATTCTCCAACAAAACTCAATAGCATTCACCACAAAAGAGTAATCAACACCCGTAGAGTAGAGGGGATGAATAGTGCAAGGTACAACTCCGATTGCAATGGTGAAGTAGATGGGATGAAGGTGGAGGTGGTGCTGGCGCTGGTGATGATGGCGATGATGATCTCGATGATGCCCGTGACGATGGTGATGATGATGAGGACGATCTCCCCTTCCGGGAGGAGTTCTCCCCGGCGGAATCTGCTCGTCGGAAAGGTCTTTTCTTCTCTATAGGTTTCCGCGGCGGAGCGGCGCCGGAATCGCGAAAAATCTTCTGTACCCGTCACTTTTTAGGTCAAGAGGAACATATAGGCCAAAGGAGAGCACCGGAGGCGGGGCCCACCACTGATACTTCTCCATCGTATCTACTTTTCCAAACTCTTTTGCCCTTGTTTTGGACTCTAATTTGCATGATTTGAATGGAACTAACCTGGATTGACGTTGTTTTCATCAGAATTGCCTTGGTGTTGTTTTTGTGCAGAAATGAAAGTTCTCGGAACGTCCTGAAAATTTACGGAGAATATTTTTGGAAAATATGAAAAATACCTGCGCAAAGATCCACCGGAGGGGATGGGCCAGTGGGCCACAAGTCCTGTAGCCCCCACCCCCCTGGTGGCGGCTAGCAAGCTTGTGGGGGCCACGTGGCCCTTCCACCCCCAAACTCAACTCTATAAATTCACTTGTGTCCCAGAAAAAATCAAGAGAGAAGATTTCATCGCGTTTGCGATACGGAGGCGCCGCCGCATCCTGTTCTTCATCTGGAGGGCAGATCTGGAGTCCGTATTGGGCTCCGGAGAGGGGAAACCGTCGCCATCGTCATCATCAACCTTCTTCCCTCTCCAATTCCATGAAGCTCTTCATCGTTCGTGAGTAATCTATTCGTAGGCTCGCTGGGCGGTGATGAGTAGGATGAGATCTATCATGTAATTGAGTTAGTTTTAACGGGGATTGATCCCTAGTATCCACTATGTTGTGAGGTTGATGTTGCTACTACTTTGCCATGTATAATGCTTGTCACTAGGGCCCGAGTGCCATGATTTCAGATCTAAAATTATTATGTTGTCACCAACATATGTGTGTTTAGATCCGATCTTGCAAGTTGTAGTTACCTACTATGTGTTATGACCCGGCAACCCCGGAGTGACAATAGCGGGAACCACTCCCGGTGATGACCATAGTTTGAGGAGTTCACGTGTTCACCAAGTGCTAATGCGTTGGTCTGGTTCTTTATTAAAAGGAGAACCTTAATATCCCGTAGTTTCCTTTTGGACCCTGCTGCCACGGGAGGGATGGACAATAGATGTCATGGAAGTTCTTTTCCCTAAGCACGTATGACGACACACGGAATGCATGCCTACATCACATTGACGAACGGGAGCCAGCCACATATCTCTTCGTGTTATAACTGTTGGATGATGAATATCATCCAAGCAAATCACCGACCCATTGCCTACGAGTTTGTCCCACTGTTGTTGTTACTTGTTTTGGTCTGCTGTTGTTACTACTATTGCTGCTGCTCTTACTTGCTTGCTCTGATGTTACTTGCTACTGTTGTTACTTGCTACTGCTGTCACTACTGTTGTTCCTTGCCACTGTTTCTACTTGCTACTGCTGTCACTACTGCTGTTCCTTGCCACTGCTGCTACTCGTTGCACTGCTGCTACCTGCTACAATACTGGTTCGCATGTCGTTGATGGGAAAGAATATTTCCCGTCTACCGGCAACTTCTGGCGCCATTGATACAATCGTTAGGAATAGTCTGCCGTCAACAAATCGTTTCTGACACCGTTGTTATCATACTACTTTGCTGTTGATACTTTGCTTGCAGATATTAATCTTTCAGGTGTGGTTGAATCTGACACATTCAGCTGCTAATACTTGAGAGTATCCCCTCACTTCCTGTCTGGCGAATCAACAAATTTGGGTCGAATACTCTACCCTCGAAAACTGCCTCGATCCCACGCGCTGGTGGGTCATTGCAAGACAATTTCTAATTGTTGAGCAATCGAGAATAGAATTTGTCTAGCCATTGCCAGAGATCTGCTAAACAACATTTTTCTGGCGCTGTTGCCGGGGAGGCGATTGCTATATTGTGTGAGTCACTTGGGATTTATATCTGCTGATCACTATGAAGAATCTGAAGGATCCAAAAACCAGAGTTTTGCCCTCAACTACGAGGGGAGGTAAGGAATTGCCATCTAGCTCTACACTTGATTCACCTTCAGTTAAGGGTAAGTTTGCGACATCACCTCCTGCTAGAAATCTTGATATGTCGCCTGTGCTTGATGATGCTTATGATGTTACTATGCCTGATACTGCTAGAGATGCTATTCCTGATGCTGCTAGAGATGCTATGCCTGATACTGCTAGAGATGCTATGCCTGATACTGCTAGAGATGCTATGCCTGATACTGCTTTGCCTGATGATGCTAGAGATGCTTTGCCTGATACTGCCTTGCCTGATGATGTTATGCTTGATACTGCTAGAGATACTACTTTGCCTGATGTGCCACTAGGGGTGTTCCTTGATGCTCATATTGCTAGAGTTACTGCCAATGCTCGTGATGCTTCTGAAACTGTCGATACTATTGAGATAGAACCTGCTTTTGCTCCTGCTGGATCTAGCTCTCCAAGATATGAATTGCCTGATATACCTGAGGGTTACGTTGTGGAGGGAGAGATAGCTGAGGATTTTCTTGCGTGTAAGGATGCCTATGACGCTGAGAAATTACTTCTCAAGTGGAAGGAAAAATCTCTGAAAGCTAGGATGAAATACGACCCGAAGTTTGCCACTTCACCTATCGTTATCACCGATAAGGATTATGAATTCTCTGTCGACCCTGAGATAATCTCTCTAGTCGAATTTGATCCTTTCCACGGTTATGAGTCTGAGACGGTCGTAGCCCATCTTACCAAACTACGCGATATAGTCACCCTTTTCACTAGTGAGGAGAAGATCCGCTACTACTATATCCTTAAGCTATTTCCTCTCTAAAGGATGACGCTAAAGCCTGGTTCACCTCTCTTGCTCCTGGATGTGTGAGTAGTCCCCATGATATGGTCTATTACTTCTGTGAGAAATATTTCCCTGCCCATAAGAAGCAAGTTGCCTTGCAGGAAATATACAACTTTGCTCAACTCCAAGAAGAGAGTCTCCCACAAGCTTGGGGGAGGCTCATCTAGCTACAAAATGCTTTGCATGATCACCCTCTTAAGAAGAACGAGATACTTGATATCTTCTATAACGGACTTACGGATGCTTCTAGAGACCACCTAGATAGTTGTGCCGGTTGTGTTTTTAGGGAACGAACTATTGAACAAGCTGAGACCCTTCTGAATAACATCTTGATCAACGATAATGCTTGGACTATTCCCGAACCACCTCCTAAGCCAACTCCTAAGGAAAGAGGTATTCTATTCCTCAGTCCCGAATATATGCAAGAAGCCAAGAAATCTATGCAAGAGAAAGGCATTAGATCTGAAGATGTCAAAAATCTACCACCTATCAAAGAGATCCATGGTCTCGATAACCCAATACAAGTAGTAGAAGTGAATTCTCTGCGTAGGTTTGATGAGAGTGATATTCCTTTTGACAAACCTGCTAGCCTATGCTTTGATGAATTTGACAACTTTGTTGCCAAACAACAGAGTTTCGATGATTATGTTAGCAGACATTTGGAACACAGTGCTTGTATGCTTAGCCATTTAGGTGCTTGTGTAGACAGAAGTGTCAATGATCTCAAGCTTCTGAGTAAACACGCCTCTATGATTACTACTCAGGTAGAACAAGTACTTAAAGCTTAGAATGACTTGCTCAATGAATTAAATGACAACTCTGTCAGAGTCATTACTAGAGGAGGCAAAATGACTCAGGAACCTTTGTATCCTGAAGGCCATCCTAAGAGAATTGATCAAGATTCTCAAGGAATTAATGCTGATACACCCAGTCATCCTAAGGAGAAGAAGAAGGATGATAGAAACCTACACGCCAGTTCACCAAATACTATCACACCTGAAGAACCTAATGATATTTCTGCGTCTGATGTAGAAACACAATCTGGTGATGAACATGAACCTGGTGACAATATGGATAGCGATGTTCATAATGTGCTCAACCTAGCAATGATGAGGATGTGGAGATTGAACCTACGGTTAATCCTGATAACCCACAACCTAAGAGGTACGATAAGAATGACTTCACTGCTAGGAAGCATGGTAAATAAAGGGAGCCATGGGTTCAGAGACCTATGCCCTTTCCTCCTAAGCCATCCAAGAAAAAGGATGATGAGGATTTTGAGCGCTTCGTTGAGATGATAAGACCCATATTTTTTACAGCTGCGGTTAACTGATATGCTCAAAATGTCTCCATATGCCAAGTACATGAAAGATACCGTGACCAATAAAAGGAAGATACCAGATCTTGAGATCTCCATCATGCTTGCCAATTACACTTTCAAAGGTGGAACTCCTAAGAAACATGGTGATCCCGGAGTGCCCACTATACCTTGCTCCATTAAAGGAAACTACGTAAGAACTACCATATGTGACCTTGGAGCCGGTGTTAGTGTTATGCCGCTCTCTCTTTATCGTAGACCTGAATTGGATAAGTTGACACCTACTGAAATTTCTCTGCAAATGGCCGACAAATCAACTGCTTTCCCTATCGGCATTTGCAAGGATGTGCCTATTGTGGTTGCCAACACCACTATCTTAATAGACTTTGTTATCTTGGATATTCCCGAGGATGATGCCATGGCTGTCATCCTCGGAAGACCCTTTTTGAACACGACAGGGGCTGTTATAGATTGCAACAAAGGCAATGTCAGTTTCCATGTCAACGGTAATGAGCATACAGTGCACTTTTTGAAGAAACAATATCAAGTACATTGCATCAATGCTATCGAAAAGACTTCATCGATTCTTATTTGGAGCTTTGAATGCCCTATTCCTCGTGTCAAGATGAAGTATGATTTGCTTGTTGGGGAGATACATATCCCCATTGAGGTAACTTAGTGGCTATTCGAAAATTCTCCGTTCTCTCTTGCGATTCGAGAAGGTTTTGTCATGAGGATTTGATCAACCCCATTGACGGATTTCTTTTGATGACCATGAAATGGATGAATCAAAGAGTCACATACCTCTGTTTTAAGCTTTCACTTTCTGTTGCTTAGAAGAAAAATAATAGATTTAGTTTAGTTTTTCCTGTTTTCTGTTTTAGCGTCCCAGAGAAAAATACGCCGAAAATAAAAGTTCTCCGATGGTCCTGAAAATCTAGTATGATTTTTTCTGGAATATTTGAAAAATACTGGGCCTGAGAGCTGGCCTGGGGGCCAAACCAGTGGGCCACAAGCCGTGCAACCGCCGCCCCCCTGGTGGCGGCTAGCAAGCTTGTGGGGCCCACAGGGACCCCCTCCACTCATTCCAGCTCCCATCCTCTTCTTCTACCTCCAAAAAAAATTGTTTCGCACCTCAAACCCGTGTTCTTGCTCATTTGGCTGTGATTTTCGATCTCCTTGCTCAAAGCACCATTCTACGAACCGTTTTGGGGAAATTACTCCTTGGTAAGTGACTCCTCCATTGGTCCAATTAGTTTTTTCTCTAGTGCTTTATCCTTCGCGTATTCTTGCTACCTTGGTGACCCTGTTCTTGAGCTAGAAATGTTGATTTTAGCTGGTCCCAAGTAGTTTTAGCGCGTGATACGGTCTCTAGGCACTAGTAGGAGTAATTGCTACAAGGTATGGTTGGTCTTCATTCACTTTTCTCTTGAACTTTAAAAATTTCAGCAAAAGGTAATTATGTTCAGGAGGAAGTTTCATGGTGGTTCCTCAAGCAAGAAGGGTCCCCGTCTTTCTTTTCGGGAGCTCGAATCTTATCAACTAAGGCACACACCGGTACAACCATGTGAATGGCCTTCCGATGAGTTCATGATCAAAGGAGGCTTCAAAGAAGAGTTTGATACACTTGTCCCCAATGCCGGGTTAGAAGAATTCCTCTCAGATAAATGTGAACAGTATGATATGCTCGCTGCCTCTTTCATGCGTAGATTTAAATTTTCAGTTGGCCGTCACTCATCCATACTGCTTGATCTGTATGATAAATCCTACACCATGGATTTGGAGGATTTCAATAGGATTTGCAAGATACCCGATGTGGGTAGTATTAATGATCCTGCTAAGTCTTCGGTTAGAGACTTTGTCTCCAGTATAACTGTTGGAGAAACTAGAGATATCACGCAAGCTACCATAGGAAGCATTCATTTCCCTGTCTTGCACTACTTTGCCCTCTTCATAGGTAGGTGCATTAACGGCAAGGGTGCACATTGTCACCTATGCGCTTCCGACCTCAGTATCCTTAAGAGCGCAGTAATAGGTGACAAGAGCTTCAACATGGGAGCTATAATAGCAAGGAGGCTGAATAATAATGCCATTGAGGGGGATTCCTTTGGTGGAATTTATGCTACACGCTTAGCAAATTTTCTTGGAGTATCCATCCGTTCAGGAGACCCCCCTCTCCGTACAGCCTACCTTGATCGTGCCGCTCTAACACGCTACCAGTTCCTTGAGAGGGATCATGGATCCCTCCTATACCGCTTGATATTTAACAGGCAACGTGTTTTCCATATTACCCTTCCTGCTCCTGCTTTCTTTGACTTTCAGGTAAAACGAAGATACTACATAACCATAGGAGAGGCAGAGGGGTATGAGAGGGAGGCGACGGCTGCTCGACTTCGTGAGGCAGCTATTCAGGCAGTGGCTGCAGCACTCCCGTATAACACCGATTATGATTTTGGGTTTCGCCAGGACCATCCTTGGGAGTAGACCAAGCTAGGCCAAAATCCTAAGCCTGGGGGAGTACGTGTTCTCACCAACCTTACATTCATGCTTATGCTTTGACTTTGTCAGTCGGTGTTTACACTTTGCCACTGTATTATCCATGCTAGTTTATTTTTGTTTTTTGTTTTCTTGTTTTGTGTCCTTTTGAGAAAACCCAAAAAGATTTTCCTTTCTTATTTTTGCTTGTTGGGACTTCCCCATGTAAATAGTTTTCTTTTTCTTTGGGTCAAGGTAGAAGATATTGGTTACAATGTTTAGTGTCTCTTGCATGCATACCTGTTTAGCTTTCAAAGAGCTATATTACTTTGTCTTCTCCTTTGTGTTTGCCTGCAGATTCAGCTTAGTCCAGTGCACGAGCACTCTTATTATTGTTCACATCGTTCAATCGTGCAAATGAAAGGCAATAATGATGATATATGATGAAGTGACTAAGACTGGAAAAGCTGGTATGAACTCTATCTATTTTGTTTTTGTAAATATGACTAGCTTTTCATGCCTGATTCAGCCTTGTCGTGAGAGAACCATGTTTGCAATGACAACTTAGAGATCATAGTTTCTGATGCCATGCTTAACTAGCTGAGAGCTTATAATGGTTTGTCTTGAATGCCAACATAGATTTTGAGATGACTATGATGTAGTATGATAGAATGGTATTCTCCTTTGAATGATTCAAGTGGCTTGACTTGACACATGTTCATGCATGTAGTTGAAACAAAATCAACATAGCCTCTATGATGTTCATGTTCATGGTGATTTATATCCTGTTCATGCTTGCATTCAATGTTAGTCAAACTCATTGCATCTTGATGACTATTGTCGCTCTCTAGTTGGTCGCTTCCGAGTCTTTTGCTAGCCTTAACTTGTACTAAGTGGAATACTGCTTGTGCATCCACTTCCAAAAACCCAAAAGTTTTTCCATGAGAGTCCACCATACCTACCTATTTGCGGTATCTACCTGCCGTTCCAAGTAAATTTGCATGTGCCACTCTCTAAACCTTCAAGAAATAATCTGTTTTGCATGCCCGAACCGCTGATGTGGTGACAGGGGGCTATTGGTATCTTCCATGTTAGGCGTGTTATCCTCGACATGTGTTTATTCATTGTCATTCACGAGAAAGGGGTCAGTAATTGGAATGCCCAGTTCCATGCTTATATCGAAAACATAATTGTAAAACAAGACTCCCCCCGGATTGATGTTAGTATGGACGGTACCAGAGGATTCGGCTAGTCGTGGAGTGTGATTGATTGGTGGTGGGGGAGTTAAAACTTTACTTTTCTGTTTGGGAACTGCCTATAGCATGAGTAGCGTGGAAGATATTGAGAACTCTTGGTAATTGCGTTGACAATGAAAGCATGCCACCCAAAATTATTATCTCTGTTTTCAAAGCTTGAGCTCTGGCACCTCTCCAAATCAATGATTCCCTCTGTGAAGGGTCTGTCTATTTATTTTCCTGTTGAGTCATCCTCTTCTTATATAAGCACCAATTAGAGAGCACCTCTGTCATTTTTATGCTTTGCTTTTGATTGATATTGAGTATGACTATGACTGGATCTTCGTTGCTATGAATTACAATGTTTAGTCAGCCCTTGATCTTTGAAAGTGCTATGCATTTATGTTTTGCGGTCTCAGAAAGAGCTAGCGAGATACCACCTATTCATATTGCTTCATGCTTGTTTTGATTGAATTGTTGGTATCTGAAACTCATTATTATTTGCTCGCTAGCTGATTATGCCATTGATATTAGTTTACCGTGAGACCTTTTTGTCACTTGCTTATGTGGTTAACTTGTGATCTTGCTAAAATTCTAGTTATGAGTTAGACATAGTTGCAACAACAAGATCAAACAGAGTTTGTCAAAGTTTTTCTTTCTCTTTCAGTTTGTCAACTGAGTTGCTTGAGGACAAGCAAGGTTTTAAGCTTGGGGGAGTTGATACGTCTCCATCGTATCTACTTTTCCAAACTCTTTTGCCCTTGTTTTGGACTCTAATTTGCATGATTTGAATGGAACTAACCTGGACTGACGCTGTTTTCAGCAGAATTGCCTTGGTGTTGTTTTTGTG
Source organism: Hordeum vulgare subsp. vulgare (assembly GCF_904849725.1). Lineage (NCBI taxonomy): Eukaryota > Viridiplantae > Streptophyta > Magnoliopsida > Poales > Poaceae > Hordeum > Hordeum vulgare. The sequence continues at coordinate 582,186,936 of NC_058520.1, read as the reverse complement.
CAGAAATGAAAGTTCTCGGAACGTCCTGAAAATTTACGGAGAATATTTCTGGAAAATATGAAAAATACGTGCGCAAAGATCCACCGGAGGGGATGGGCCAATGGGCCACAAGCCCTGTAGCCGCCCCCTGGTGGCGGCTAGCAAGCTTGTGGGGCCCACGTGGCCCTGCCGCCCCCAAATTCAGCTCTATAAATTCACTTTCGCCCCAGAAAAAATCAAGAGAGAAGATTTCGTCGCGTTTGCGATATGGAGGCGCCGCCACATCCTGTTCTTCATCTGGAGGGCAGATCTGGAGTCCGTTTTGGGCTCCGGAGAGGGGAAATCGTCGTCATCGTCATCATCAATATTCTTCCCACTCCAATTCCATGAAGCTCTTCATTGTTCGTGAGTAATCTATTCGTAGGCTCGCTGTGCAGTGATGAGTAGGATGAGATCTATCATGTAATCGAGTTAGTTTTGACGGGGATTGATCCCTAGTATCCACTATGTTCTGAGATTGATGTTGCTACTACTTTGCCATGCTTAATGCTTGTCACTAGGGCCCGAGTGCCATGATTTCAGATCTGAAATTATTATGTTGTCACCAATATATGTGTGTTTTAGATCCGATCTTGCAAGTTGTAGTTACCTACTATGTGTTATGACCCGGCAACCCCGTAGTGACAATAACCGGAACCACTCCCGATGATGAGCATAGTTTGAGGAGTTCATGTGTTCACCAAGTGCTAATGCGTTGGTCTGGTTCTTTATTAAAAGGAGAACCTTAATATCCCGTAGTTTTCTTTTGGACCCCGCTGCCACGGGAGGGATGGACAATAGATGTCATGCAAGTTCTTTTCCCTAAGCACGTATGACGACACACGGAATGCATGCCTACATCACATTGACGAACGGGAGCTAGCCACATATCTCTCCGTGTTATAACTGTTGCATGATGAATATCGTCCAAACAAATCACCGACCCATTGCCTACGAGTTTGTCCCACTGCTGATGTTACTTGTTTTGCTCTGCTGCTGTTACTACTGTTGCTGCTGTTGTTACTTGCTTGCTCTGTTGTTACTTGTTACTGTTGCTACTTGCTACTGTTGTCACTACTGTTGTTCCTTGCCACTGCCGCTACTTATTACACTGGTGCTACCTGCTAAAATACTGGTTTGCACGTCGTTGACGGGAAAGAATATTTCCCGTCTACCAGCAACTTCTGGCGCCATTGATACAATCGTTAGGAATAGTCTGCCGTCAACAGATCATTTCTGACACCGTTGTTATCATACTACTTTGCTGTTGATACTAATCTTTCAGGTGTGGTTGAATCTAACACATTCAGCTGCTAATACTTGAAAGTATCCTCTCACTTCCTGTGTGGCGAATCAACAAATTTGGGTCGAATACTCTACCCTCGAAAACTGCCTCGATCCCACACGTTGGTGGGTCATTGCAAGACAATTTCTAATCGTTGAGCAATCGAGAATAGCATTTGTCTAGCCATTGCCAGAGATCTGCTAAACAACCACCCAGGCGGCCTCCTGGAATGGCCTAGGGAGGCACCAGCAGGTCGCCTGGCTCACCTGTGGCCCCCCTCCGGCCCTTCTTTGGCATGTCTTCAGGGTATGTTCGAAAACTTCTTCCCTCCGATTTTCAGCGTAGTTGGAGATGTCCTGATATGGTAACTCTTCGTGCTATTTTCTCCGTTGAATCCTGCGTCTGCTGTTTCGGCACCGGAAAGTTGTAAATGTGTAAAATAGGCCTAAACACTATAAGTACATCATCATAATGTGAAATATATCAATGAAAAGAGACAAATTATGATACAAAATAGTGATGCGTTTTGGACGTATCAACTCACCCAAGCTTAGACCTCGCTTGTCCTCAAGCGAATACTGAGCTCGGTAAACGTGTCCACAAGTTTAGAGAGTGAAGTGTCGATAAATAAGAATAGGGACAAGAAGCATCATAATTTCTCTACTAAACTCAATCATACTCAACAGCAATCTCAACTCATAAGGCCCTTATGAAATAGTAATATCAATTACAACCAAAAGTAGAGCTAAGAAAACTCATCAAACCATGGCAAACATGTCCTTGGTCAAAGAACAACTAATAACTTTTAACTTTTGCTCTTCCTCTTATATTTTGATGAGATCAATTGAAGCTTTTTGAAAGAACATGTTATTAGTCAAGAAGTGAAAATGCTAACACAAAGGAAGATGTTTGCTTTAGCTAGGCTTAACAAACAACTCACCTATCTTAAGGATAATGTCAACAAAGGTGTGATATGTCAATTCTTAATGAAACAATATAAATGCATGAATCTTTGTCAATATAAAGTGTCTGCTCTTTCAGGATAGAAAGAAGTAGGTTTACTAACTCAACATAAAAGTAAAAGATTGTCCCTTCGCAGAGTGAAGTAGGGAAAACTCATGTGCTAGAGATTTTTAGAGCTTTTGAAATCAACAAGATTGTAAAACAAGCTTTTGAGAGGTGCATGATTTGTCAACTAATGCTAGTAGATAGCCCAATATTTCTCATGTTGGAGAAGTTTTGAGGAACGGCTCCCAAAGTGGAGATGATCACATCCCCTTAGTCTCCTTTGTTTATCACTACCAAAGTTTTCTGATTTCTCATCAACAAAGCGTGAAGGAGGTTTTGTTTGTTGTTATTATGTTTTACGAGCTCGGCGCACTCATGCCAGTCCCTTCTGGTATTGGGGGTTTGCAGATTAAACATGCAAACCCAGGATAAAACTTGTCCAGTATGAGAAGATCATGAATTACCTACTACTTCCTCATGGGCTAAAGCACAGGCACAAAACAGGGAGTAATATTTGAAGGTTTAAAGATAGCACATGAGTAATATACTTTAGGAGTGGAGGTGAAATACCACGTATAGGGAAGGTATGGTGGACTCTTGGGAAGGTTGAGGTTTCAAGGTATAGATGCACAAGCAGTATTCCCGCTTAGTGCAAGGGTTGGCTAGCAAAGGCTTTTGAGAGCATACAAATAATGTTGACTTGGATGCAAAACAATATAAAGTTTAACATAAAGAATTGGCATAAAACATCAAGTTGTCTTCCTTGTCAGCATAACACTTCAAGCATAAGAACATAAAGGTTTTGGCTAAGTCGCTACTAGAAAAATTCATGCTTGTTGTTATGACCAATGCTATGCTTGCCAAGATTAAATAAAGTTTTCAAAGCCATACCTGATATGTAAGATCAATACTCCCATAAGAATCAGCATATAAGATCGATTGCATGAAGAGAATACAAAGTGCAGCAAAGAAACCAATAGACTTCTCATTAATATTCCATCATAGACACTGCACGCTCATGGATACAAGACCCTCCACAAAGGAGTGATAGACCTCAATGCAAACACCTATTTCATAAGATAATTTCCCTAGACATGATACGACACTAAACTTGACCATGAAAGGTAAAGGATAAAAATAAAGATACCGGGAACTCCCCCAAGCTTGGAACAAGCTAAGGGAATGCCATTACCCGTGAATATTTCACTTTTCATCCTACTTGTTATTCTTGAAGTCCGCTATTATGCGCCGAAGGGGTTTGTTTTCAGCTTCCAATATGGCCACCTGTACCTTAAGCACACGGAAGTCTTCGCGGAATTGGTTAGTGATTCTGTAAGCTTTGGATATAGTAGATGACACAGGTGGAGCTCCCGATGGAGGGACAGTTTCTGAAATGTTCGGAGAAAGATCATGTTGAGGGTTAATAAACCCCACGAGGATGGGGTTGTTGGAGTTGGATCCTCGTGATGAAGGATCTCCTTCTTGCTGGGTGGTGACCATCTTGACTTCCTCTCTCACGAAGGACTCCATCTCCGCTTGTCTTGCAACTATCTCTTCATTCGTAGCCCATCCGGTGACCTTCCCTTGGTTTATATCTTGTTGGACACGACGGAGACGACGACCTATGTAGTCTTCTCAGCTTGAGTCGCAAGAAGACATCTCGAACAAGAGCTTCTTAGCCTGGCAGAAAAAAAATCAAAAGAGAAAACGCATGGAATCGCAAGATACAAAGCCGGGACGATCCGGGAAAATATATAGGAAAAAATTATGCACCAAAAGGAAGGTAACAAGCCAAAGTAGAGTCGGAGACGGACTCCGGGTGGTCCAGGCGGCCTCCTGGCGCAGCCAGGGGCTAGCCCGCGCCAGCAGGTCGCCTGGTTGACCTGGAGCTCCTCTCCGGCTCTGCTTCAGCTTGGAATTTTCCTAATTTTGCAAAAACACATAATACAGAACTTTTATTGATGTTCGCGAAGTTTCCTTACCGTATTTCATACCTTTTCTTATTCTGCTTCTGCGGGTGTCTGATACAGAGTTGTAATATGTTCTTCGTGAGTGGTTACATGTATCACATCCACATCTACATTGATGGGGTCTCCAGCCATGTAATGCTTGAGTCTTTGCCCATTCACAACATGTGGTTTTGTGCCTTCAAAATTATTAATCTTGATTGCACCGGAGCGGTAGACTTCTTCGATATGGTATGGTCCTTCCCACTTGGAAAGTAATTTACCTGGAGAAAACCTGAAACGAGATCTATACAACAAACCTTTGTCACCAACATTAAATTCACGTTTCAAAATTCTCTTATCATGCCACTTCTTTACCTTTTCTTTGAACATTTTTGCGCTCTCGTAAGCTTCACTTCTCCACTCATCTAGAGAAGTCAAGTTCATGAGATGCTTTTCACCAGCAAGCTTTGGATCAACATTAAGCTCTCTAACAGCCCAGAAAGCTTTGTGCTCTAACTCTAGAGGTAGATGGCATGCCTTGACATAAACCATCTTATAAGGAGATATCCCCATGGGATTTTTGTAAGCAGTTCTATACGCCCACAAGGCATTTCCTAACTTATTGGACCAGTCCTTTCTAGAACTGTTTACTGTCTTTTGTAAGATCAACTTGATCTCTCTATTTGTGAGCTCAACTTGCCCACTTGTTTGAGGGTGGTAAGGTGAAGCAATTCTATGATTAACATCATATTTGGCTAAAGTTTTCTAAAAGCACCGTGTGTAAAATGTGATCCTCCGTCGGTCATGAGGTACCTAGGTACACCAAACCCAGGGAAGATTACATCCTTGAGCATTTTCAAAGATATCTTGTGATCAACACTTTCGGTGGGGATTGCTTCAACCCACTTGGTCACATAATCTACAACTACTAAGATGTGAGTGTACTTGTGTGAAGGAGGGAAAGGACCCATAAAATCAAAACCCTAGAAATCAAAAGGCTCAATGACTAGTGAATAATTCATAGGCATCTGCTACCTCTTGAGCTAGTGTTGAAGAGGAAAGGGTGATGCAGCACAGTAGCGATAAGTATTTCCCTCAGTTTGAGAGCCAAGGTATCAATCCAGTAGGAGTATCAAGATGAGGCACCAATGTACCTGCGAAAAAACAAACAAACTTGCACCTAACGCTATAAAGGGGTTGTCAATCCCTTCACGATTATTTGCAAGGTGAGATCTGAAGGTGAAAAGTGCAACAAAGTAAAATTGTAGATCTGAAAATATGATGTGAAGTAGACCCGGGCTCCATAGTGTTCACTAGAGGCTTCTCTCATGATAGCAAGTATTACAGTGGGTGAATGAATTACTCTCGAGAAATTGATAGAATCGCGCAAAGTCATGATGATATCTGAGGCAATGATCATACATATAGGCATCACATCCGAGACAAGTAGATCGATACTTTCTGCATCTACTACTATTACTCCACACATCGACCGCTATCCAGCATGCATCTAGTGTATTGAGTTCATAACAAACAGAGTAAAGCGTTAAGCAAGATGACATGATGTAGAGGGATAGATTCATGCAATATGATATAAACCCCATCTTTTTACCCTTGATGGCAACAACACGATGTGTGCCTCGCTACCCCTTCTGTCACTAGGTGAGGATACCACACGGTATGAACCCAAAACCAAGCACTTCTCCCATTGCAAGAATTATAGATCAAGTTGGTCAAACGAAACCCACAACTCGAAGAGAATTACAAGGATATGAAATCATGCATATAAGAGATCAGAGGAGACTCAAATAATATTCATAGATAATCTGATCATAAATCCACAATTCATCTAATCTCGACAAACTCGCCGCAAAAGAAGGTTACATCGGATAGATCTCCATGAAGATCATGGAGAACTTTGTATTGAAGATACAAGAGAGAGAAGAAGCCATCTAGCTACTAGCTATGGACCCGAAGGTCTGTGGTGAACTACTCACACATCATCGGAGAGGCAATGGTGTTTATGAAGAAGCCCTCTGTGTCCGAATACCCCTCTGACAGGGCACCAGAACGGTCCCCAGATGGGATCTTGCACACATAGAAGCTTGCGGCGGCGGAAAAGTATTTTCATGGCTCCCTGCAGCGGCAACAAAAGACCTTCCCTCGCAACGGCGCCAGGAATCCTTCTGCTACGGGCTACGCCTATAGGGGCTTCCTTGGCAAATATGCAAAGGATTCCCCCACGGCCTTGGAGCCTTGCGTTGGTGTTCCCTTGAAGAGGAAAGGGTGATGTAGCACACCAGCAGTAAGTATTTCCCTCAGTTTGAGAACCAAGGTATCAATCCAGAAGGAGGATCGCGTCAAGTCACAAGTACCTGCACAAACACATAGAGCTTGCACCCAACGCTATGAAGGGGTTGTCAATCCCTTATAGGTTGTTTGCAAAGTGAGAACTGAAAGCAAAAAGTAAACAAAGCAAAGTAAAAGTAAAAGTGGAGACGATAGTTGTGAATATACCCGGGGGTCGTAGTGTTCACTAGTGGCTTCTCTCATGAAAGCAAGTAGACGGTGGGTGAACGAATTACTGTCGAGCAATTGATAGAACCGCGCAAAGTCATGACGTTATCTATGGCAATGATCATACATATAGGCATCACGTCCAAAACAAGTAGACCGATACTTTCTGCATCTACTACTATTACTCCACACGTCGACCGCTATCCAGCATGCATCTAGTATTGAGTTCATAAGAACAGAGTAACGCCTTAAGCAAGATGAAATGATGTTGATGGACAATCTCAAATCTATGATGAAAGCCCATCTTGTTACCCTTGATGGCAACAACACGATGCGTGCCTTGCTGCCCCTTCTGTCACTGGGAAAGGTCACCGCACGGTATGAACCCAAAACCAAGCACTTCTCCGATTGCAAGAATCATAGATCTAGTTGGCCAAACAAAACCCAAGACTCGGAGAGACTTACAAGGATATCAAATCATGCAAATAAGAAATCAGCAAAGACTCAAATATAATTCATAGATAATCTGATCACAAATCCACAATTCATCGGATCTCGACAAACACACCGCCAAAGAGGATTACATCGGATAGATCTCCAAGAAGGTCATGGAGAACTTTGTATTGAAGATCCAAGAGAGAGAAGAAGCCATCTAGCTACTAACTACGGACCCGTAGGTCTGAAGTAGACTACTCACGAGTCATTGGAGAGGCGATGATGTTGATGTAGAAGCCCTCCAGCTCCAAAGTCCCCTCCGGCAGTGCACCGGGAAGGGTCTCCGAATGAGATCTCGCGGAAACGGAAGCTTGCGGCGGCGGAAAAGTGGTTTCGTGCACGCCCTGATTTTTTTCTGGGATTTTAGGGAATATATAGGCCAAAGAGCTAGGGCAGGGGAGCTCCAGGGAGGCCACAAGCCTCGTCGCCGCGAGCCCCCCTGGTCGCTGCGTCAGGGCTTGTGGGCTCCTTGTGGGCCTCCTGCCTTGGCCCTCAAGTCCCCCGATCTTCTTCTATTCTGGAAAAAGTTATTTCGGGGATTTTTTGCCGTTTGGACTCTGTTCCAAAATCAGATCTGAAAAGAGTCAAAAACAAAGAAAAAACAAGAACTGGCACTTGGCACTGAATTAATAAGTTAGTCCCAAAAAAGATATAAAAGGTATATAAAACATCCAAAGTTGACAAGATAATAGCATGAAACCATTAAAAATTATATATATGTTTGAGACGTATCACTCCCTCCGGTGGTTTTGGATTTTTAGAGAATTTATAGGTGAAAGAGGTAGGGCAAAGGAGCCACGTGGGGCCCACAAGCCTGCTAGGTGCCCCCGAGGCCGCGGCTAGGGGGCTTGTGACCTCCCCCGAGGTCTTCTGCCTTGGTTCTCAAGTCCCCTGCGTATCTTCTGTTATGGAAAAAATCACCCCGCGGGTTTTATTCCGTTTGGACTCCGTTTAGTATTCTCCTCTAAAAAAGGTAAAAAACACGGAAAAAAACCGAAACTGGCACTTGGCACTGAGTTAATAGGTTAGTCCCAAAAAATATATAAAATAGCATATTCAAGCATATAAAACATCCAAAGTTGACAAGATAATAGCATGGAAGCATAAAAAATTATAGATACATTTGAGACGTATCAAGCATCCCCAAGCTTTACTCATGCTCGTCCTCGAGTAGCGAAGTGATAAAGACCGAATTTTTGATGTGGAATGCTACCTAACATATTTGTCCTTTGTAACTTCTTTCTTGTGGCATGAATATTCAGATCCGTAAGATTCAAAACAATAGTTTACTATTGACATGAAAACAATAATACTTCAAGCATACTAGCAAAGTAATCATGAACTTTTGAAATAACAAGGCCAAAGAAAGTTACCCTACAAAATCATATAGTTTGGCTATGCTCCATCATCCCCACACAACGAATTTAAATCAGGCACAACCCTGGTATTGTCCAAGTAATTGTTTTCGCACTCTTACTTTCTCAAACTTTTTAAACTCTCACGCAATACATGAGCGTGAGCCATGGATATAGCACTAAAGGTGGAATAGAGTGTGGTGGAGGTTGTGAGGCAAAAAGGAGGAGATGGTCACATCGACTCGGCGTATCAACGGGCTATGGAGATGCCCATCAATAGATATCAATGTGAATAAGTAGGGATTACCATGCACTGGATGCACTAGAGCTATAAGTGTGTGAAAGCTCAAAAAGAAAACTAGTGGGTGTGCACCCAACTTGCTTGCTCACGAAGACCTAGGGCAATTTTGAGGAAGCCCATCATTGGAATATACAAGCCAAGTTATATAATGGAAAATTCCCAATAGTATATGAAAGTGATGAAACGAGAGACTCTCTATCATGAAGAACATGGTGCTATTTTGAAGCACAAGTGTGGAAAAAGATAGTAGCATTGTCCCTTCTCTCTTTTTCTCTCATTTTGTTTTTGTTTGTTTGGGCTCTTTGGCCTCTTTTTTTAATTTTTTTGGTGGGCATCTTTGGCCTTTTTTTCTCACATGGGATATTTGCTCTAATAATGATGATCATCACACTTTTATTTACTTACAACTCAATACTTAGAACAATGATGACTCTATATGAAATGCCTCCGACAGTGTACCGGGATGTGCAACGATCTAGCTTAGCGTATGACGTTGAAACATCTCGCTAGCTATCTTACGATCATGCAATGGCAATATGAAAGTGACGGCACATGTCATGAGATGGAACGGTGGAAGTTGCATGGTGATACGTCTCAAACGTATCTATAATTTTTGATGGTTTCACGCTGTTATCTTGCCTTCTTTGTATGTTTCATGTACATTTTTATATCTTTTTGGGACTAACTTACTAATTCAGTGCCAAGTGCGAGTTCCTGTTTTTTCCGTGTTTTTGACTCTTTTCAGATCTGATTTTGGAACGGAGTCCAAATGGAAGAAAAACCCCGGAATGATTTTTTTCCCGGATGGAAGAAGTCGAGGGGGCTTTTGGGCCAAGCCAGGTGGGCTCCAGGGAGCCCACAAGCCCCCACTCCGCCACCAGGGGGAGGCGGCGGTGGGCAGGCTTGTGGCCTCCCTGGCCGCCCCCTGACCTAGGACTTTGGCCTATAAATTCCCAAATATTCCGCAAAAAATCAGGGGAGCCTCGAAAATACTTTTCCACCGCCGCAAGCTTCCGTTTTCGCGAGATCTCATCTGGAGACCCTTCCCGGCACCCTGCCGGAGGGGACTTTGGAGTTGGAGGGCTTCTTCATCATCATCATGGCCCTCCAATGACTCGTGAGTAGTTCACTTCAGACCTACGGGTCTGTAGTTCGTAGCTAGATGGCTTCTTCTCTCTCTTGGATCTTCAATACAAAGTTCTCCATGATCTTCATGGAGATCTATCCGATGTAATCTTCTTTGGCGGTGTGATTGTCGAGATCCGATGAATTGTGGACTTGTGATCAGATTATCTATTATATATATTTGAGTCTTTGCTGATTTCTTATTTGCATGATTTGTTATCCTTGTAAGTCTCTCCGAGTCTTGGGTTTTGTTTGGCCAACTAGATCTATGATTCTTGCAATGGGAGAAGTGCTTGGTTTTGGGTTCTGCCATGTGGTGACCTTTCCCAGTGACAGTAGGGGCAGCAAGGTACACATCAAGAAATTGACATCAAGGGTAAAAAGATGGGGTTTTTATCATTGGTTTGTGATTATCCCTCTACATCATGTCATCTTTCTTAAGGCGTTACTCTGTTCTTATGGACTTAATACACTAGATGCATGCTGGATAGCGGTTGACGTGTGGAGTAACAGTAGTAGATGCAGAAAGTACCGGTCTACTTGTTTCGGACGTGATGCCTATAGAAATAATCATTGCATACATATCGTCATGACTCTGCATAGTTCTATCAATTGCTCGACAGTAATTTGTTCACCCATCGTCTACTTGCTTTCATGAGAGAAGCCACTAGTAAACACTACGGCCCCCGGGTCTATTCACATCCATCGTTTACACCTCCGCTTTTACTATGCTTTGTTACTTTGTTACTTTCAGTTCTCACTTGGCAAACAATCTATAAGGGATTGACAACCCCTTCATAGCGTTGGGTGCAAGCTTTTGTGTTTGTGGAGGATCTTGAGATACTCTTCCGCCGGATTGATACCTTGGTTCTCAAACTGAGGGAAATACTTACCGTCGCTGTGCTACATCATCCTTTCCGCTTCGAGGGAACACCAACGCAAGGTTCCAAGGCCACGGGGGAAATCCTTTGCATACTTGCCTAGGAAGTCCCTTAAGGCGTAGCCATAGCTGAAGGATTCCTGGTGCCGTCGACACAACTATTTCTGGCGCCGTTGCAAGGGATACACAACAAACATCAGAAGTATTTTTGGCGCCGTTGCCGGGGAGGAGAAATCAAGATCTATACAAGTAGGTCTCACAAACTCTTCTCTTGCATTTACTTTTGTTGCCAGTTGCCTCTTGTTTTCCTCTCCCCCACTTCACATTTGTCGTTTTCATTCGCCTTTCTCCTTCGCCGTTTTCTTTTGCCCTTGCCATTTTTCCTTTGCCGGTTTCTTGCTTGCTTGTGTGCTTGTTTGTTTGTTGAAGACATCATGTCTAAAAAAACCAAACTTTGCGACTTCTCGAGCACTAATAATAATGATTTTATTAGTACTCCGATTGCTCCCGCCACTAGTGCGGAATCGTATGAAATCAACTCAGCTCTGCTGAATCTTGTTATGAAAGAGCAATTCTCTGGCCTTCGTAGTGAAGATGTCGCATCCCATCTCAATACCTTCATTGAGCTTTGTGATATGCAAAAGAAAAGAGATGTGGGTAATGACGTGATTAAGTTGAAACTTTTTCCTTTCTCGTTGCGAGATCGCGCAAAAATTTGGTTTTCTTCTTTGCCTAAAAATAGTATCGATTCTTGGGATGGGTGCAAAGATGCTTACATATCCAAGTATTTTCCGCCGGCTAAGATCATCTCCTTATGTAACGATATCATGAATTTCAAGCAACTTGATCATGAACACGTTGCACAATCTTGGGAGAGGATGAAGCTTATGATTAGAAATTGTCCTGCTCATGGCTTGAGTTTGTGGATGATTATACAAATCTTTTACGTTGGCTTGAATTTCGCTTCTCGCAATATCTTGGACTCCGCCTCAGGTGGAACGTTCATGGAAATCACGTTAGGAGACGCTACAAAACTCCTAGACAATATCATGACCAACTACTCTGAGTGGCACACTGAAAGGTCGCCTGGTAGCAAAAAGGTGCACGCTATCGAAGAGATTAACTCGCTTAGTGCTAAGATGGACGAGTTGATGAATTTGGTTGCTAGTAGGAACGCTACCGTAGATCCTAATGACATGCCACTATCTTCTTTGATTGAGAGTAGCAACGCTAGTTTGGACGTGAATTTTGTTGGTGGGAACAATTTTGGCAACAACAATGCTTTTAGAGGAAACTATGTTCCTAGGCCTTTTCCTAGTAACTCCTCTAACAATTATGGCAATTCCTACGGCAACACTTATGGAAATCAAAACAAATTACCCTCTGATCTAGAGAGTAATATCAAAGAGTTCATCAACTCTCAAAAGATTTTCAATGCGTCCATAGAGGAAAAACTACTCAAAATAGACGATTTGGCTAAGAGCGTTGATAGGATGTCTTCTGATATTGATGCTTTGAAAGTTAGATGCGCTCCTCCGAAGATCAACTTGGATGAAACTTTGAAAGCTATGTGTATCTCCATGAATGAGAGCAAAGAAATAACCGCCAAATTCGCGCTAGACATGTATGGTTTAAAAGGGTGCGTTCTAGTGATGCAAATCACGAAGATCTTAAAGTGCTTGGTGTGTCTCCTCTTGAATCTTTGTTTTAACGTGTCAAACCTACTCATGCAGGGGCTGGATATGAATCCACTTTGGTTGAAAAATGCCCCAATGATTCGGAGTCCACCTATCTTGATGATAAAGGTGTGAAGAGTGGAGTAGAAGAAGTCAAAATTTTGGGTAGTAATGAAACTCCCACTTTGGATTTCAAGGAATTCAATTATGATAATTGCTCCTTGTTTGAATGCATTTCTTTGATGCAATCCATTGCAAACTCTCCACATGCTTATAGCCAAAGCAAAGCCTTTACCGCGCATATCGTAGATGCTATGATGAAATCTCTTGAAGAGAAGCTCGAACTAGAAGTCTCTATACCTAGAAAACTTCATGATGAGTGGGAACCTACTATCAAAATCAAGATCAAAAACTATGAGTGCAATGCTTTGTGTGATTTGGGTGCTAGTGTTTCCGCGGTTCCAAAGTCTTTATGTGATATTCTTGGTTTTCATGAGATTGAAGAGTGTTCTCTTAATTTGCATCTTGCGGATTCTAACCGTCAAGAAGCCCATGGGGAGGATCGATGATGTTCTTATTGTTGCAAATAAGAACTATGTACCCATGGATTTCATTGTACTTGACATAGATTGCAATCCTTCATGTCCCATTATTCTTGGTAGACCTTTCCTAAGGACTATTAGTGCTATCATCGATATGAAGAAAGGGAATATTAGATTTCAATTTCCCTTAAAGAAGGGCACGGAGAACTTTCCTAGAAATAAAATAAGATTGCCTTATGAATCTATGATGAGGGCTACCAATGGTTTGAGCATCAAAGATGACTATACATGATTCCATCAGTTTCGCCTAGCTAAGGGCGTTAAACAAAAGCGCTTGTTGGGAGGCAACCCAACAAATCTATTCTTTTTCTTTATGTTTTGTGTTTTCCACACTTTCATAATTCTGTTATGATTGTGTTTTTTGTGTTTCTTTTTGCGTTTGTGCCAAGCAAAACCGTTATGATTAGTCTTGGGGATGATCGTTTGGTCATGCTGGAAAAGACAAAAACTTTCTGCTCACGAAAAGAATTTTCATTTTTTTCATGTAAGAGTTTTTGCGTTGATTCTTTTTGGCTGCTGATTTCTACGCAAATTCTTCAGACTGTCGTAATTTTTCAGAATTTTTGAAGTACCATAGGTATACGAAACATACAGATTGCTACAGACTGGTCTGCTGTTAACAGATTCTGTTTTTGTTGTGTTGGTTGCTTATTTTGATGAAACTATGGATAGTATCGGGGGTATTAGCCATGGAAGATTGAAAGTACAGTAACCCAACATCAGCACAAGTAGAATTTAAGTTTGCTACAGTACCTAAGGAAGTGGTGGTTTGTTTTCTTGTACTAATGTTATCACGAGTTTCTGTTTAAGTTTCGTGTTGTGATGTTTTCAAGTTTTGGGTGAAGTTCTTATGGACAAAAAGATAAATAGTGGCAAGAGCTCAAGCTTGGGGATGCCCAAGGCACCCCAAGAGATTCAAGGATGCCGTAAAATCCTAAGCTTGGGGATGCCCCGGGAAGGCATCCCCTCTCTCGTCTTCAATCCATCGGTAACGTTACTTGGGCTATATTTTTATTCACCACATGTTATGTGTTTTTGCTTGGAGCGTCTTGTATCGTAGGAGTCTTTTATTTTTTTGTTGTGTCACAATCATCCTTGCTGCACACTTAGAGAGAGAGACATGCACACAGTGTGATTTTGTCGAGCTTCACTTATATCTTTTGGTAGACAATTCAGCTCACATGTGCTTCACTTATGTCTTTTGAGATAGATACTTTTGCTCTATGTGCTTCACTTATATCTTTTAGAGCACAGCGGTGCATGGCTTGGTAGTTGATCTATGCTTTGAAAGTAGTCTCAAAAGGGGTAGTTATCCAAAGGGATACGAAAACTTCCACCTTCATGTGCATTGAATAGTTAGAGAAGTTTGATTCATCTCAATTAGTTTTGAGTTGTGGTTATGGTAATATTGAAGTCATGCTAGTAAGGTGTTGTGGATCTAGAAATACTTGTGTTGAAGTTAGTGATTCCCGTAGCATGCACGTATGGTGAACCGCTATGTGATGAAATCTGAGCATGATTAGTCTATTGATTGTCATCCTTTGCGTGGTGGTCGGGATCGCGCGATGGTTTATACCTACCAACCCTTCCCCTAGGAGTATGCGTTTAATGCTTTGTTTCGATTAATAATAAAACTTTTGCAACAAGTATATGAGTTCTTCATGACTAATGTTGAGTCCATGGTTTATATGCACTTTCACCTTCCACCATCACTATCTTCTTAGTGCCGCGCAATTTTCGCCGGTGCACAAAACCCACCATTAGCCTCCCTAAAAACAGCCACCATACCTACCTACTATGGCTTTTTCAAAGTCATTCTGAGATATATTGCCATGCAACTACCACCATGATATGTGCCACCACGTCTACATTGCCTTTGCACGATCGTAAGATAGCTAGCATGATGTTTCCATTGATGTCTATGCCATGCTAGATCATTGCCACGGTACACTACCGAAGGCATTCCATATAGAGTCATAGTTGTTCTAAGTTTTGAGTTGAAAGTGTGATGATCATCATTATTGGAGCATTGTCCCATGTGAGGAAATAAAAGAGGCCAAAGAAGCCCATAAAAAAAGAGGCCAAAGAGCCCACCAAAATAAAAAAATAAAAATAATGAGAGAAAAAGAGAGAAGAGACAATGCTACCACTTTTTCCACACTTGTGCATTTTGAGCACCATGATCTTCATGATTGAGAGTCTCTCGTTTTGTCACCACCATATAGCTAGTGGAAAATTCTCATTATATAACTTGGCTTGTATATTCCAATGATAGGCTTCCTCAAAATTGCTTTAGGTCTTCGTGAGCAAGCAAGTTGGATGCACACCCACTAATTTTCTTTAAGAGCTTTCACATACTTGTAGCTCTAGTGCATCATTTGTATGGCAATCCCTACTCATTCACATTGATATCTATTGATGAGCATCTCCACAGCTCATTGATATGCCTAGTTAATGTGACTATCTTCTCCTTTTTGTCTTGCAACCCCCACCACATTCCACACCATCTATAGTACTATAACCATGGCTCACGCTCATGTATTGCGTGAGAGTTGAAAATGTTTGAGAAAGTAAAGGTGTGAAACAATTACTTGGCCAATACCGGGGTTGTGCATGATTTAAATTCGTTGTGCAATGATGATAGAGCATAGCCACACTATATGCTTTTGTAGGGATAACTTTCTTTTGGCCTTGTTATTTTGAAAGTTCATGATTACTTTGCTAGTTTGCTTGAATTATTATTGTTTCCACATCAATAGCAAACTATTTTTTTGAATCTAATGGATCTGAACATTCACGTCACATAAGAGGAATTACAAAGGACACCGCTAGGTCGCATGAAAGCATCAGAAATTCATTCTTATCACCTCCCTACTCGAGGACGAGCAGGAGTTAAGCTTGGGGATGCTTGATACGTCTCAAACGTATATACAATTTTTGATGGTTTCACGCTGTTATCTTGCCTTCTTTGTATGTTTTATGTACCTTTTTATATCTTTTTGGGACTAACTTATTAATTCAGTGCCAAGTGCCAGTTCCTGTTTTTTCCATGTTTTTGACTCTTTTCAGATCTGATTTTGGAACAGAGTCCAAACGGAAGAAAAACCCCAAAATGATTTTTTCCCGAACGGAAGAAGTCCAGGGGGCTTTTGGGCCAAGCCAGGTGGGCTCCAGGGAGCCCACAAGCCCCCACTCCGCCACCAGGGGGGAGGCGGCGGTGGGCACGCTTGTGGCCTCCCTAGCCGCTCCGTGACCTAGGTCTTTGGCCTATAAATTCCCAAATATTCCGCAAAAAATCTGGGAGCCTCGAAAATACTTTTCCGCCGCCGCAAGCTTCCGTTTCCGCGAGATCTCATCTGGAGACCCTTCCCGGCACCCTGCCGGAGGGGACTTTGGAGTTGGAGGGCTTCTTCATCATCATCATCGCCCCTCCAATGACTCGTGAGTAGTTCACTTCAGACCTACGGGTCCGTAGTTAGTAGCTAGATGGCTTCTTCTCTCTCTTGGATCTTCAATACAAAGTTCTCCATGATCTTAATGGAGATCTATCCGATGTGATCTTCTTTGGCGGTGTGTTTGTCGAGATCCGATGAATTGTGGACTTGTGATCAGATTATCTATTATATATATTTGAGTCTTTGCTGATTTCTTATTTGCATGATTTGTTATCCTTGTAAGTCTCTCCGAGTCTCGGGTTTTGTTGGGCCAACTAGATCTATGATTCTTGCAATGGGAGAAGTGCTTGGTTTTGGGTTCTGCCATGTGGTGACCTTTCCCAGTGACAGTAGGGGCAGCAAGGCACACATCAAGCAGTTGCCATCAAGGGTAAAAAGATGGGGTTTTTACCATTGGTTTGAGATTATCCCTCTACATCATGTCATCTTGCTTAAGGCGTTACTCTATTCTTATGGACTTAATACCCTAGATGCATGCTGGATAGCGGTCGACGTGTGGAGTAATAGTAGTAGATGCAGAAAGTATCGGTCTACTTGTTTCAGACGTGATGCCTATAGAAATAATCATTGCATAGATATCGTCACGACTCTGCACAGTTCTATCAATTGCTCGACAGTAATTTGTTCATCCACCGTCTACTTGCTTTCATGAGAGAAGCCACTAGTAAACACTACGGCCCCCGGGTCTATTCACATCCATCGTTTACACCTTTGCTTTTACTTCGCTTTGTTACTTTGTTGCTTTCAGTTCTCACTTGGCAAACAATCTATAAGGGATTGAAAACCCCTTCATAGCGTTGGGTGCAAGCTTTTGTGTTTGTGCAGGATCTTGAGATACTCTTCCGCCGGATTGATAGCTTGGTTCTCAAACTGAGGGAAATACTTACCGTCGCTGTGCTACATCACCCTTTCCGCTTCGAGGGAACACCAATACAAGGCTCCAAGGCCACAGGGAAAATCCTTTGCATACTTGCCTAGTAAGTCCCTTAAGGCATAGCCATAGCTGAAGGATTCCTGATGCCGTCGACACAACTATTTCTGGTGCCGTTGCAAGGGATACACAGCAAACATCACATGGCAATATATCTCGGAATGGCTATGAAAATGCCATAGTAGGTAGGTATGGTGGCTGTTTTGAGGCAGGTATATGGTGGGTTTGTGCACCGGCGAAAGTTGCGCGGCACTAGAGAGGCTAGCAATGGTGGACGGGTGAGAGTGCGTACATCAATATCATAACTCCAGAGGAGTACATAAGGGATGTTTATCAGCTTGTTTCAGACCTTGAAAATGAAGATGTATCTATTTCGGTAAGAAATTGGACTCCGATACTTTTCCAATAGGAAATTTCTTCCGTTTTGGAATTTTTGGAAAAATAGAAAAATAAAAAGCAGTCCGTAGAGCGAACGAGACGGCCACAAGCCCTGCCACCGCCCCCTACCCCCCTGGTGGCGGAGGGCAAGCTTGTGGGCACCTCGTGTGCCTCCCAGACTCCGTTTTCTTGCAGAGGACTCCTTCTGGCCCAGAAAAAATCAATATATAGTCGCCCGAAGGTTTTGATCTCCGTATCGCGTAGTTTTCCTCTGTTTTCGTTTCGAGCTTGTTGTCTGTCGCAGATTTAGAGCAAAGATGTCTCAGAAATCTGTTGGGGAGAATGATCTTCACCAAGTTCGTGAGGAAGTAGATGCTGATCTGAAAAGAGTAGAAGTCAGTGAAGCCAGGGACCAAGCTAAGGAGAAAACGCAAGCTAGGGAGGAAGTTCAACCTATGTTCAACATTGAAGACGTTGAAGGAGTAGATTTTCTCCAACCCTTCCTCCACGTGTTGTCTCCATCCTTGATTGAACTCTTGAGATCTCAAAGGTATAAATCAAAGATTGATAGCTCTCTTGGAATCAAATGCGACAACAACACCACCATCACCACCAAAGGAAGACAACTAAGCATTGGTATGGGCAATCCCCTTGGCTTCTGCCAAGCTTGGGGGAGTTGCCCTGGTATCGTATCACCTTTATATCTTTTGCTTTTACCTTTGTCTTAGTTCTTTCCTTTTCAGTTTTTATTTCTTCTCTTAGAGGAATAAGTCTTTAGTTTTTAGTTTGAGTCTTTTGCTTTTGTCTCTCTCCCGATGTATTCGAGCTCGCGAGCTATATAATAAAGAATATCTTAGTCAAGGGCTTTGCTATGTGCCTTGATCAAAAGTATGAAAAGAACGATAGCATGAAAGATCATGAGACGATCTTATGGAAAGTGATAACTTCACTTGTGACACGTATGATGATTGAAACTTGTTGAGAATAAATCAACATAGACCTTAGTCATTGTTGCAATTAATAAGAAGTAATAAGGAAAGAGAGGTCCACATATAAATATATCATCTTAGACACTTTTTACAATTGTGAGCACTCACCAAACTATTACATGCTTAGGAGTAGATGTTGGACAAGGAAGACAACATAATGAATTGTGTTTGCTTGGTTCCAAACAATGTTTTATGATTAGAGATCCCTTAGCATGTGACGATTGCTTCCACCTCATATTAGCCAAAACTCCCGCACCAAGTAGAGATACTACTTATGCATCCATAAACCTCCAACCAGTTTTGCCATGAGAGTCCACCATACATACCTATGGATTGAATAAGATCCTTCAAGTAAGTTGTCATCGGTGCAAGCAATACAAATTGCTCTCTAATATGTATGATCTATTAGTGTGTGGAAAATAAGCTTAGTACGAACATGTGATGAGGAAGACATAAAAGCGACAGACTGCATAATAAAGTTCTATATCACAGGAGGCAATATAAAGTGATGTTCCTCCGCACTAAGAGGACACGCATTCAAACCTCAAAAGCGCATGACAACCTCTGCTTCCCTCTACGAAGGGCCTATCTTGTACCTTTACTTTTTGCCCTTGTAAGAGTCATGGTGATCATAACCAATTCCCTATTTTTGCCTTTATCTTGGCTACCGTCACATGTTTGGGAAAGATCTATACTCATATATCAACTTGGAGTTGAGTACTTATGCTTTTTTGTTGTTGACTTTACCCTTGAGGTAAACCGTTGGGAGGCAAAACTATAAGACCCTATCTTCCTCTGTGTCCAGCTGAAACTTTGACACCATGAGTACCACGTGAGTTGTAACAATTGTGGAAAACAAAAGAGATGATTGAGTATGTGGGTTTGCCTTACAAGCTCTTATTTGAATCTTTCCGATGTTGTGATAAATTGCAATTTCTTCAATGACTATGGACTATTGTTGGTTACTTCTCGGTAAGGTTTTTTGCTTCATGCTTTGCTTTGTGAAGGAATTGTTACTTTCTTATAAGAATCTTTATGTTGTATTGCTGTTCTATGTGTGATCATGATGCCCTCATGTCCGTATTATGTTTTATCGACACCTTCGTCCCTCAACATGTGGACATGTGTTATGGAACTTGGTTTTCGCTTGAGGACAAGCGAGGTCTAAGCTTGGGGGAGTTGATACGTCCATTTTGCATCATGCTTTCATGTTGATATTTATTGCTTTTTGGGCTGTTATATTACTTGTGGTACCATATTTATGCCTTTTCTCTCTTATTTTGCAAGGTTTATTTGAAGAGGGAGAATTCAGGCAGCTGGAATTCTGGACTGGAAAAGGAGCAAATCCTAGTCCACTATTCTGCACAACTCCAAATGCCCTAAAAAGTTACGTGGTTTTTTTTGGGATTATATAAAAAATACTGGGCGAAAGAACTACCGGAGGGGGGCTGCCAGGGCGCCACAAGCCCTGACACCGCCACCCCCTGGTGGCGGAGTGGGGGCTTGTGGGCTCCCTGACGTCCCACTAGCCCCCCTCTTTTGCTATATGAAGCGTCCTGGTCCAGAAAAAATCAATCGGGAGCTTTTTCGTGGTTTCGCCGCCGCCACGAGGCGGAACTTGAGCAGATCCAATCTAGAGCTCCGGCAGGACGATCCTGCCGGGGAAACTTCCCTCCCGGAGGGGGAAATTGTCACCATCGTCATCACCAACACTCCTCTCGTCGGAGGGGCGACATCTTCATCAACATCTTCATCAACACCATCTCCTCTCCAATCCCTAGTTCATCTCTTGTAGCCAATCTTCGTCTCGCAACTCCGATTGGTACTTGTAAGGTTGCTAGTAGTGTTGATTACTCTTTGTAGTTGATGCTAGTTGGATTACTCGGTGGAAGAGTTTATGTTCAGATCCTTGATGCTATTCATTACACCTCTGATCATGATTATGATTATGTTTTTGTTGGAATTATGCCCTAGAGGCAATAATAAATGTATAGTTATTATTATAATTCCTGTATCAAGATAATAGTTTATTATCCATGATATAATTGTATTGAATGAAGACTCATTTACATGTGTGGATACATAGACAAAACACCGTCCCTAGCATGCCTCTAGTTGGCTAGCCAGTTGATCGATGATAGTCAGTGTCTTCTGATTATGAACAAGGTGTTGTTGCTTGATAACTGGATCACGTCATTGGGAGAATCACGTGATGGACTAGACCCAAACTAATAGACGTAGCATGTTGATCGTGTCATTTTGTTGCTACTGTTTTCTGCGTGTCAAGTATTTATTCCTATGACCATGAGATCGTATAACTCACTGACACCGGAGGAATGCTTTGTGTGTATCAAACTTCGCAACGTAACTGGGTGACTATAAGGATGCTCTACAGGTATCTCCGAAGGTGTTAGTTGGGTTAGTATGGATCAAGACTGGGATTTGTCACTCCGTGTGACGGAGAGGTATCTCGGGGCCCACTCGGTAATACAACATCACACACAAGCCTTGCAAGCAATGTAACTTAGTGTAAGTTGCGGGATCTTGTATTACGGAACGAGTAAAGAGACTTGCCGGTAAACGAGATTGAAATAGGTATGCGGATACTGACGATCGAATCTCGGGCAAGTAACATACCGAAGGACAAAGGGAATGACATACGGGATTATACGAATCCTTGGCACTGAGGTTCAAACGATAAGATCTTCATAGAATATGTAGGATCCAATATGGGCATCCAGGTCCCGCTATTGGATATTGACCGAGGAGTCTCTCGGGTCATGTCTACATAGTTCTCGAACCCGCAGGGTCTGCACACTTAAGGTTCGACGTTGTTTTATGCGTATTTGAGTTATATGGTTGGTTACCGAATGTTGTTCGGAGTCCCGGATGAGATCACGGACGTCATGAGGGTTTCCGGAATGGTCCGGAAACGAAGATTGATATATAGGATGACCTCATTTGATTACCGGAAGGTTTTCGGAGTTACCGGGAATGTACCGGGAATGACGAATGGGTTCCGGGAGTTCACCGGGGGGGCAACCCACCCCGGGGAAGCCCATAGGCTTTGGGGAGACACACCAGCCCTTAGTGGGCTGGTGGGACAGCCCCAAGGGGGCCTATGCGCCAAGAAAAGAAAATCAAAGGAAAAGAAAAAAGAGAGGGAGGAAGTGGGAAGGGAGGGGGACTCGTCCCACCAAACCAAGTCCAACTCGGTTTGGGGGGGGGAGTCCTCCCCCCCTTGGCTCGGCCGACCCCTTGAGGGTCCCTTGGACCCCAAGGCAAGGTCCCCCTCCCTCCTCCTATATATATGGAGCTTTTAGGGCAGATTTGAGACGATTTTCTCACGGTTGCCCGACCACATATCTCCATAGTTTTTCCTCTAGATCGCGTTTCTGCGGAGCTCGGGCGGAGCCCTGCTGAGACAAGATCATCACCAACCTCCGGAGCGCCGTCACGCTGCCGGAGAACTCTTCTACCTCTCCGTCTCTCTTGCTGGATCAAGAAGGCCGAGATCATCGTCGAGTTGTACGTGTGCTGAACGCGGAGGTGCCGTCCGTTCGGTACTAGATCGTGGGACTGATCGCGGGATTGTTCGCGGGGCGGATCGAGGGACGTGAGGACGTTCCACTACATCAACCGCGTTCTCTAACGCTTCTGCTGTATGATCTACAAGGGTACGTAGATCACTCATCCCCTCTCGTAGATGGACATCACCATGATAGGTCTTCGTGCGCGTAGGAAATTTTTTGTTTCCCATGCGACGTTCCCCAACAGTTTTGTGAGTAGTTAATTTTGTTCCTGAGGACATGGGATAAGTCATGTTAATAATAGTCATGTGAATTTGATATTCGTTCGGTATTTTGATATGCTGTATGTTGTCTTTTCCTCTAGTGGTGTTATGTGAACGTCGACTATATAACACTTCACCATATTTTGGGCCTAGAGGAAGGCATTGAGAAGTAGTAAGTAGATGATGGGTTGCTGGAGTGACAGAAGCTTAAACCCCAGTCTATTCGTTGCTTCGTGAGGGGCTGATTTGGATCCACTAGTTTAATGCTATGGTTAGACTTTCTCTTAATTCTTCTTTTGTAGTTGCGGATGCTTGCGAGAGAGGTTAATCATAAGTGGGATGCTTGTCCAAGTAAGGGCAATACCCAAGCGCCGGTCCACCCACATATCAAACTATCAAAGTAACGAACGCGAATCATATGAACATGATGAAACTAGCATGACAGAAATTCCCGTGTGTCCTCGGGAGCGTTTTTCCTCCTATAAGACTTTGTTCAGGCTTGTCCCTTGCTACAAAAGGGATTGGGCCACTTGCTGCACTGTTGCTACTACTTGTTACTTGTTACTTTTTGCTCGCTACGTTTCACCTCGCTACACAATCACTTGTTACCGCTACTTTTCAGTGCTTGCAGTTATTACCTTGCTGAAATCCGCCTATCAGAGCCTTCTGCTCCTCGTTGGGTTTGACACTCTTACTTATCGAAAGGACTACGATTGATCCCCTATACTTGTGGGTCATTAGTGTCTTGGATCAGGGGTGCTGACCACATCGACTCCGAACAATGTGGGCTCAGTCGAGGACCCCCAAAGCAACCAACTAGTGGGCCTCATTCGCCCCCCAAAGGAATCTAGATGGAATATTTGGAATACTTGACGCATACTCCAAGACGCAAAGGCAATTTTCGACATTTTAACCCTAGGTACCCGGTGTCTATATAACCCGAGGGGCGCAAAGGCCAACTCATTCATACATGGTCTCGTTCTAGATCAACCTGTACTTTGTACCCCATCCATCAATACAATCAAAGCAAGACATAGGTTATTATCTCTTAGCGAGAGCCCCAACATGGGTAAAATCTTGTGTTCATGTTACCATCGTGCCAAGACTACGAGCTCGGCCCCCCTAAGGCCCTACCCGGCATCTTCCGGATCCGACTCAATCACCCGAGGTGCTACAAAGTTAACTGACAGAAGGTGTGCTCATAGGTGGGGCGTGGGAGTTTGGGTATCCATGCCATGCACAAGTTTGTGTATCCATGATGTAGGGATTTGGTGTGCCATGTTGAAGTTGGATTGCGTGGCCTCTTCCCGAGCATCGGTTGTGAGCCGCATCATGAGGATCTTGGCACCATTGAAAGGGCTCGACTGGGTTTGAGCATCGGTAGTGGGACACATCATCTAGATCTTGGCATTGCAGGAAGGGCTCGTCGAGATTCGAGCACTAGTTGTGGGCCACGTCATGTGGATCCTACCATCATCGAAAGGGCTTTGGCTGGATCCGGGAACCGTCGAGGTCTCTATTGCAGCCAAATTCAGTGGTGGCAAGGCGGGACGCCATGTAGAGTGCTGCCTTCATCAAGTAATAGTCCATGCCATCTAGATCCTACCACTATCGAAAGGGCTTTGGTTGGATTCGAGCACCGTTGAGGTCTCTCTTGCAGTTAAATTCAGTGATGGCAAGGCGAGACACCACGTGGAGTGCTGCCTTCATCATGTAATACTACTTACCATTTTGACCGTAGCACCGCCAAAAGGGCTTTGGCTGTATCCGAACACCGTTGAGGTCTCTGTTGCCGCCAAATTCAATGGTGGCAAGGGTGGGACACCATGTAGGGCGGTGCCTTCATCACGCAACACTCCATGTCACTTGGATCCTAGCACCGTTGAAAGAGCTTCGGTTGTGTCCAAGCACCGCCGAGGTCTGAGTTGCTTCCAAATTCAGTGGCGGCAACGGTGGGACACCATGTAGGGCGATGCCTTCATCAGGCAACACTCCATGTCATTTGGATCCTAGCACCACCAAAAGGGCTTTGGCCGGATCTGAGCACCGACGAGGTCCATTTGGCTACCAGAATTGGCGATGGTGAGGTGGGACACCAAGTAGAGCGCTGCCTTCACGAGAAAATACTCCATGCCATCTATACCTTGGCATCGCTAGAAGGGTTTGACTGGATTTGAGTACCGACAAGGTCCTTGTAGCTGCCAAATTTAGTGATGTTGAGGCGAGACACCATGTAGAGCGGCGCCTTCATAGGCAACACCCCATGAAATTTGGATCCTAGCACCGCCGAAAGGGCTTCGGTTGAATCTGAGCACATAAGAGGTCCATATGCTGTGAGAATTGGCGATGGTGAGGTGGGATACCAGACGACACGGTCCTTGGCGTCTGGTCCTGGACCAGACGTTAGGGTCCCTCGCGTTTGGTACCATGCCACGTGAGAGACTTAGTGGGTCAGCCGGTCATTCCATCCCGTACCAGACGTCGGGGACATTGACATCTCCCATGCAAACCCTGGCGTCACGAAAAAAGGTTAGATTAAGATTATTTTTTTAAACCGAGGTCAATTCTGGATGTTTTTAGCCCTATAGATCACATTTCTACTGACGCTGGCCAAGTAAAAAGGAAGAAAAAAGAAAAAGAAAAGAGAAAACACTAATAGTAGTATTCCGTGGTAAAACGAGGGAGCAACAACCATCCTAGAGACAGACAGGCGATCGAGAATATTATACTGGCTGCGGTGATCGGGGGGACAGCGCGGGCCCCGCGGCTTTGGGGCTGTCGGGGGCGGTGTGTCACGAGGCGCGTGCGCCTGTCGGCGTCGCCCTCCCTCTTTCCGTGTGCGTGTCAGTGTCTGATTCACTCCCCTACTCCCTACCGAGAGACCACCACCAAATTAATCAGCCCCCATCCTCCTCCTCCCCCTCCCCACATTTCTACTCACGCTGCCGCTCCCTCCCCCGCCCCGCCCCGCCCCGCTAGGGTTTCCCCCCGCGCCGCCGCTGCCGCCAGCGCCGGATGCCGCCCGCGGCCATGCCGCCGCCGCCCCCGCCCCCGCAGGGCACCTCCACAGGTACGCTCGCTCAGATCTGGCCGCCACGCCCCCCGACCCTCCTCCTCCTTCTCGTGCCTGACCGACGTTCCATGGATTGGATTCGGTGTGTTGGTTCTCGAGCAGGGGATCCGCTGTACGACGAGCTCTGGCACGCCTGCGCCGGCCCGCTCGTCACCGTGCCGCGGGTCGGGGACATGGTCTACTACTTCCCGCAGGGCCACATCGAGCAGGTTTCGACTCGCCGCCGCCCCCCGTCCCTCCCTCAACGCCCCAGTCCTCGCGCGGTTCGGCGCGGGGAGGTCGGTCGGTCGGTCGGTTCGCGCGCTGAATTTCGCTCTTCCGCTCTGTTTTCTCTCTTTGCTTTTTTCAGGTGGAGGCCTCCATGAACCAGGTCGCCGCCAACCAGATGCGCCTCTACGATCTGCCCTCCAAGCTGCTCTGCCGCGTCCTCAACGTCGAGCTCAAGGTGCCCGCCCAATTTCGCCCCCCCTCCCTCTTTTCTCGCTCCCCCTTCCCGCGCTCAATTCCGCCCAATTTCGCCATCCGCTTGCCCTGCCCCGAAATTCGATTCGGTCGCCTCACTTTTTCTGGGAATTTCTGGCAGGCGGAGGCGGACACCGACGAGGTCTACGCGCAGGTCATGCTCATGCCGGAGCCGGAGGTAAGTCCCATTCGTCAATCTCTTCCGCCGAAATGTTTCGGGGATCCCCTTCTCTTCTGCTCGTGGGTGTTAATTTCTCTGCCACCTGTATTTTTCAGCAAAGTGAGGCGGCGACGACGACGACGGAGAAATCAAGCTCTGCAACAGGAGGCACCATGCCTGCCAGGCCGGCGGTGAGGTCCTTCTGCAAGACGCTAACCGCGTCCGACACCAGCACACATGGCGGCTTCTCCGTGCTGCGCCGCCACGCTGATGAGTGCCTCCCTCCCCTGGTATGTCTGGATTCTACAATAAAAGCTGTATGAAACCTGCGGAGTGTATGGCTTGCCGTCGGTTTGTGGCATTCACTGACCTGATCTTCTATTTGGCAGGATATGACGCAGTCTCCTCCCACACAAGAGCTCGTGGCAAAGGATCTGCATGGCATGGAGTGGCGCTTCCGCCACATTTTCCGCGGTAACTTGTTGCTCCTTGCCTTACCGTGATCAGTAGCAGTTTGACATTGCCATGTATACAAGCTGACCATTTCGTTGTATGAGCTTAATTACCAGTGACAATGCAATACATTAAACCTGTCTACATTCGGAGAAGGTTCATATCTTGTAGTTGATGCTGATACCATCAATAATAATTGTGTCAACTTACTGCAAATCAACAGGGCAACCTAGGAGGCATCTCCTTCAGAGCGGCTGGAGTGTCTTTGTCAGTTCCAAAAGGCTTGTCGCTGGGGACGCCTTCATTTTCCTCAGGTCTGTTGTTGTTTCCTTTCTCCAAGCATACCAATTCCCAGTTCGTTGCTAATTCTGTTCTGCTCCATGCAGAGGAGAGAGCGGTGAGCTTCGTGTTGGTGTGAGGCGGGCTATGAGACAGCTTTCCAACATAGCTTCTTCAGTCATATCTAGTCATAGTATGCACCTTGGAGTCCTTGCAACTGCATGGCATGCTATCAACACAAAAACCATGTTCACTGTCTACTACAAACCCAGGTATATCACCATCTCTTTGGCAATCATACTGCTTTATCTTTATCTATTAATTCGTTCCCACTGTCTCGTTCTGATTACTTACGCTTGTCTAATCACTGTGTCGATTTTAGGACAAGCCGTTCAGAGTTCATTATACCATATGACAAGTATACGGAGTCTGTTAAAAACATTTATTCTATTGGGACGAGGTTCAAGATGAGGTTTGAAGGGGAAGAGGCACCAGAGCAAAGGTTACTGTTGTATTTGCTTTCCCTACAAAGTTGGTTTTGTTTGCATTATCCCTCATCATCTATAATCTGTTGTCGCCATTTGTCATGTAGGTTTACTGGTACCATAGTGGGCAGTGATAATCTTGACCAATTGTGGCCAGAATCAAGCTGGAGATCCCTCAAGGTAACTGGTTGATCACTGTATTTTTTGTATATGACTGGAAGAGTCTCATGCTTATGGACGATTGCTTCTTCTACTTAGGTGCGTTGGGATGAGTCGTCAACTATTCCACGGCCCGATAGAGTCTCTCCTTGGGAAATAGAGCCCGCTTCATCACCTCCTGTTAACCCGCTTCCTCTTTCTCGGGCCAAAAGATCCAGACCAAATGTTCCTCCAGCTTCTCCTGAATCGTCTGTTCGTACAAAAGAAGGTGATCATTGTTAGTCTTACTGGAAGCTTAATAAAATAAATATAGGTTCCATATCTGACTCTTGAAATGCTGCGTCCATTTGCAGGTGCAACGAAGGCTGATATGGATTGTGCTCAAGCACAACGAAATCAAAATAACACTGTCTTGCCAGGTCATGAACAGAGGAGCAATAAGCTAACTGACATTAATGACTTTGATGCCACTGTTCAGAAGCCTATGGTGTGGTCGACGCCACCACCCAACATTGGAAAAAACAACCCACTAACGTTTCAGCAGAGGCCCTCTGTGCATAATTCGATTCAGTTGCGAAGGCGTGAAGCTGACTTTAAGGATGCCAGTTCTGGTGCTCAACATTTTGGTGATTCCCTGGGCTTCTTCATGCAGACAACCTTTGATGAGGCTCCAAATCGTCTTGGTTCATTCAAGAACCAGTTTCAGGATCATAGTTATGCTCGTCAGTTCGCAGACCCATACTTATTTATGCATCAGCAACCTTCCTTGACTGTTGAATCAAGTAGAAAGATGCACACAGAGAACAATGAGTTGCATTTCTGGAATGGGCCGGGCACTGTGTATGGTAATTCAATAGATCATGTACAAGATTTCAGGTTTAAAGAACACCCATCAAATTGGTTAAGTCCGCAGTTCTCCCGGGCAGAACAGCCACGAGTGATCAGGCCTCACGCATCAATAGCTCCTATTGAGCTGGAGAAAACAACAGAAGGCAGTGATTTCAAGATCTTTGGGTTTAAAGTTGATACTGCCAGTGCTGGTTTTAACCATTTGAACTCCCCAATGGCTGCAACGCATGAGCCTGTTCTACAAACTCAACCATCTGTATCATTAGATCATTTGCAAACTGATTGTTCTCCTGAGGTGTCCTTGAGCATTGCCGGGACAACCGATAATGAGAAAAACATTCAGCAATGTCCACAGAGCTCAAAAGATGTCCAAAGCAAGTCTCATGGTGCTTCCACAAGGAGTTGCACAAAGGTATAGTCTTACTTGATGTTAAAATGTTTCTGTGGCATTTTCTTACTTCTGTTCAGTTTCTGGTGTCAGTTGAGAATAAATTATCCAGTCATTAGCTAGTTGTGGAAATGTTTGTTACTCCTTGTGTGGCCAATAATGAAGAAATGCTTGAGTAGGTGCGTGTTTCAGGCTGATTCATATTGGGTATTATATTCCTCTCTGTTTGTATTGTTATGAGCAAGACTTTGATCTATGCATGTGAACACTGTGCATGCTTACTTTCTGCTAGAGTATACATATTATCAGGATTGTATCGCATAACCTTGTCTGCTAATGATATATGTATCATCTATGGTTTTGCAGGTTCATAAGCAAGGTGTTGCACTCGGTAGATCAGTGGATCTCTCGAAGTTCGTTGACTATGATGAACTCACAGCTGAGCTAGACAAGATGTTTGATTTTGATGGCGAACTGATGTCCTCTAACAAGAACTGGCAGATTGTTTATACTGACAATGAGGGTGACATGATGCTCGTGGGAGACGATCCATGGGAGTGAGTCTCTGTCTTGTGCTTGCTTAGCAGAACCTTTCCCTTCTTAGTACTAATACCGCATAATTCTGTGAGCAGGGAATTCTGCAGCATGGTGCGCAAGATATGCATTTACACCAAGGAGGAGGTCCAGAAGATGAACTCGAAACCATCTGACGCAAGAAAGGAGGAAGGTTCAGTGGAAGGTGACGGCGCAACCGAGAAGGCTCATCTTCCCGTGTCAAGCGATCTAAATTCTAGCCAACTAGGTATGTGCCTTCTAAATTCACGCAATTGGTCAAGTTGGGTGCGTCAAACCTGTTTGCATGAGTTTATCTAAACCGAATCGCGGATCCCTGATGAGCAAGCATGTGTCACATGATATTCTTGGTTGCTGTGCTGACCTTGCGTGGTTGTGCAGGTTGTGTTAAGGCCGACTGAGGCACGGGGCGAGGTATCGCCGAGGGGGGCTAGGTCCCCCAGAAAAGAAGTAACAACCCCTGAAGTATGTATGGTCTATTGCTATTGGTGATCACCACCACCTCCCCTCCCCTTCAGATGCAACAACCAACCCTTTGGGTGTTACTGTAGTTACTACTAGGAAATGTAGAGACTTTGGTGCGCCGTCGCGCGTCGGCTGGTTTGCTCTTTGGCAGAGAAAGATCCAGGGCCAAGGCTTGTCCCTTGCTTGGATGCTCAATTGGTGATCCGATCCCTGATGTAAATATTTGTGTATGTAGGTAGCGTTATTAGTAGTGTCTGTATTAACCATCCAGGAACCAGCAGTGTCTTGTGTCTATCTATTCCGGGAGTGACAGTGGTAGTAGTACATGTATGTCTGATCGATCCTGTTTAATGTATGATTGATGGATATGGTGGTGCCTTGTCGCTCGTTGTGTAGAGTTGGCAGGGTGCATGATGTGCACCCTCGACCGTATGTATAAACACAATTAAGTAGGACCTGGTGTGGTAGGGCATCACCGGTCGCTGGACCCTCCACCGAACCGTGTGGATGGAGAGCCTTTGCCCCTGACCAGTCAAGAGGACGGTCACGTGTCGATCCATCAACAGCACGCCGTGACGAGATCTCACCTATAGTACCTTTTAATGGCTCCTTTGGTGCAAGAGAATTCCGGAGGCTTTCGAGTATTTCTTTCTACATGGGTTGTTTGATTCGTAGGATTGGAATCCTCGTGAAAGGATGCAAATGGCTGATTTGCACCCTTATTTTGAAGGAACCTTTCCATCCACTCAAAATTTGTACGATTCCTTCGTTTTTTCCGTGCCATCAAACACCCTCTGGTCCAAATTCCTATCATTTGCTAATAATTCTACAGGATTTGGAAGTGAGCAATTGCCACTTTCATCCTATGACCCAAATTCCTATGATTTGCTAATAATTCTATAGGATTTAGAAGTGGGCAATTGCCACTTTCATCCCATGGTTCGCTAATTCTGTATGACTAGCAAAAGGGCCCGTGCGTTGCAACGGGAGAAAAAAAATACCACACGATTTTAATCTTTTTATAATTATTTTAATTTATTAAAATAATAAGCTAACTAACTAATGTAGCCAGTCCTATCCTATTTTATTGAGAAATCAACCCGTCCATTGTTAATTCTACCATGATGAGAAATTGAGCGGGACAAGCAAAGCAAAACAAAGAGGCTACGTGAATTGACCAATGAACTGTTATCTTATTTCACTCATGGGGTAGAGAATGTGGGATCAGATGACAAACTGAAAATGGTGTTCCATTCTCTCTCTCTACAATAATGCAATCTTTCATTCAATACATTCATGCATCAGCAAACATATTCCCACAAAACAAAATTTCTTGCCGGTGCTTGGCACACGGTTGGAGGCATGGGGAGGGGATCTCACCAGATGATATGTTCCTGCCGGAGGAAGGGATACGATGAGGGGAACAAGGGTTAGGCGCCTCTATCTGGCCATAAGGAGTCGTCGTTACCACGCCATAACCTCGGAGTTTCCCGTGTGAGCCATGGAGGCCCGCCTCCACCTGCAAGTACTTCGCTCCGTCGCACCTTATCCGCGCGCCGCCGCCGTTCTGCATCAAGCAGACACATCATCCCAAGTCGTTGTAGTTGTCGCGTTGATTTGATCCAGAAGCTGTGCTCGAGCGCCGAAACGGGAGCAGCAAGTGGGCAGAGGTACGACCGCGGAGGCGGGTGGGTTGAGATCGACAGCAGTGGTGGTTGAGGTCGGCCGCGGCGGCAAGTGGTGTGGCAGCGGCCTGGGCACAGGCCAGGGTGGACCAGGGTCGACGCGATGCGCTCGAGCGTCGCAACGGGGGCAGTGAGCGGGGAGAGGTACAGCCGCGGAGGCTGGTGGGTTGAGATCGGCAGCGGTGGCGGTTGAGGTCGGCCGCGGCGGCGAGTGGTGTGGCGGCGGCCCGGGCACAGGCGAGGGTGGCCCAGGGTCAACGGGAGGAGGCGATGCGTATGGGTACAATTTTTGCAGCGATTTTTTTTGTTTTTTACGTTGCAGATAAATGATGGAGCACGGGTTGAATAACAAAAATTACAGAAGCTTTTTTATGAAAATGTCGTGGTGGATTTTTCGACGGAAGCAATAACCGCTTTATTATTAGCTATAGATTTAACAGGACATTGCCACTTCCATCCTGTATCTTTCGTATTGCGCACAAGCAATTAAGGTGTATATATATCATTAAAAGAAAGAAGCACATCCCTGAAAGTGCTATTTACTGTTCATCCTAACTCCCACGAGCTCGAGCTCACCTACTTCATGTCCGCACATCCCTGCTAAAAAGAAGAATAAGTACATAATGTAGGCCAATTATTATTATCTAGAAAGTAAATTGCACACTCGATCGTATTTTACCATGTAAGAGCTCTACAATTTGGGCTCCCCAACTCACCCCTACACGCATATGCGGATGTCTGGTCACTCACCGATCAAAAAAATCCTGACCCAGACTGGCTCCTCATCCGACCCTAAACACCCGGGCTAATCGGCATCTTTCATATTCAATCCAAATCCAAGGCAGATATGGAGAGGCCTAGGCGTCCGTCATGTCGGACTAACCGCAGGGACCCACTTAGAAACCCATCGGTTCAACGGCCATCTCCTCTGAGACGATGCAGACGCATTCATGGCGTTGCTTCGGCTCGTTGCCTGATGCCTCAGTCCGACTATTTAAGCTGGACTATGACTCCCAACCCATCCATTTTTCTCCTCTCCAAGACGCCATCCACCCATTCGCTCACCTTCCGCAGCTATGTCCCATTAGAAGATAACCTCATACGCTATGCCCACTCTAAAGCGTCGGTTGCAGTTCCTAGAGGAGATACGGGCACGATGCGTTGCTCAGTTTGCTGCCGGCTAGACTGCCTTCAACTCTTCGGAGCACCAGGAGGAAAAGAAGGAGCAGCAGGCGTAGGACGCGCGCGCGCGAGAGGCTTCTGGTTGCCGAAGTCAGATTCAACTTGGTCGACGCATTGGGTGAGTTTGAGGTCACCCAAGCGAAGGAAGCGGTGGAGCAGTAGGTCAGAGGACTTGCTAAGGACGTAGTATCCGGTAGTGGGCGTAGGCATTTGAGGGGTGAGTCGGGTGCGTTTGTGTTCGTTTAGGGGGCTGGATTAGCTAGGGGCGCGTTTGATAGTCATAGTTGCTAGGGCTGGCCCGTGGAGCCTGGGTAAACAAGGTGTGGTTGAGGTAGAACAGGCAGAAAACTAATATATGCACTTAGATTGGTTGCCTGCATACACTAGGCTGCATGAGGTGTCACTCAAGGCATGTTGTTTGGTTGCCCGCTTGTGTACACACAAACACACAACCTGCTGTTTCGTGGCATGCATCACATGTTGTGTGGTAACCTCTTTGGCGCGGTGGTGAGTGAGGGACTCCGGGATTAAGGCCCCCCCGGGCCGCCGGTCTATCTCTTATGGACCGGATAGGTGGGTTGCCTTGTGATTATTACTGGAATGTCGAGCTATAAGGCGACTCCGTGTTCGGAAGGGACTCCTCTCGTGCCTTGTTGTGTCCTTCGTGAGAAGATGGTAGAATCGACATGTTTATTCCCTGATGGCAACCAACCATGTGTAACCCTAGGTATCCCCGGTGTCTATATAAACCGGAGGGTTTAGCTCGTATAGGAGGGAGAATGATTATGCTACTCATCTAGGGTTTAGTTCATCTGATCTCGTGGTAGATCGACTCTGTAATTGTCACACATCATTATAATCAAGCAGGACGTAGGGTTTTACCTCTTTGAGAGGGCCCGAAACTAGGTAAATAATGTCCCTGTGTTTCTTGTTCCCCATTGATCCGAGATCCACAACACAGAACCCCTTGTTGGAAATATGACCTAGAGGCAATAATACGTTAGTTATTATTATATCTCCTTGTTCATGATAATCATTTATGATACATGCTAGAGTTGTATTGATTGGAAACTCAAATACATGTGTGGATACATAGACAACACACTATCCCTAGTGAGCCTCCAAGGACTAGCTCGTTGATCAAAGATGGTCAAGGTCTCCTCACCATAGACATGAGTTGTCATTTGATAACGGGATCACATCATTAGGAGAATAATGTGATGGATAAGACCCAAACTATGAACGTAGCATGTGATTGTGTCACTTTATTGCTACTGTTTTCTGCATGTCAAGAATCTGTTTCTACAACCATGAGATCATGCAACTCCCAGGCATCGGAGGAATTCCTTGTGTGTATCAAACGTCACAATGTAACTGGGTGACTATAAAGGTGCTCTAGAGGTATCTCTGAAGGTGTCTGTTGGGTTGGCGTGAAATGAGACTGGGATTTGTCACTCCGTATGACGAAGAGGTATCTCTAGGGCCCACTCCGTAATACAAAATCACAATGAGCTTGCAAGAAATGTGACTAAGGAGTTAGTCACGGGGTCTTGTATTACAGAACGAGTAAAGAGACTTGCCGGTAACGAGATTGAACTAGGTATAGATATGCCGACGAACGAATCTCGGGCAAGTAACATACCGATGGACAAAGGTAACGTTATACGATATTGATTGAATCCTTGACATCGTGGTTCGATCGGTAAAGATCTTCGTATAATATGTAGGAGCCAATATGGACATCGAGGTCACGCTATTGGTTATTGACCGAAGAGTGTCCCAGGTCATGTCTGCAAAGTTCTGTCGGAGGGGGGATTGATCACGGATGGCCTCTTCATCAACCTTGGTGCCCTCGTGATGATGTGTGAGTAGTTCACCACAGACCTACGGGTCCGTAGTTAGTATCTAGATGGCTATCTCTCTCTATTGATCTTCAATACAATGATCATCACATCTTCTCTTTGATCTATCCGATGTAATTCTTTTGTACGGTGCGTTTTTGGGATCCGATGAATTGTGAGTTTATGTCTAGATTATTCATGTAAAGTATTTGCATGATCATCATAGCTTCGTAAATCTACTCGATCTATTGAATTGCTTTGGCCAAGTAGTTTGATCTTTCTTCAGTGGTAGATGTGCGTTTTAGCGGGTTCAACTTGGCGAGTTTTTATATCCCAATGACAGAAAGAGGAAAAGTTGCGTCTTTGTGTTGCTTCCACTAAGGATAAACCGATGGGGTTTATTCATATTAATTGAGTTTATTTTGTCTATATCATGTCATCGTTCCCCAAGCATTACTCTATTTTACTTAATACTCTATATGCATGCTGGATAGCGGTCGATCTATGGAGTAATAGTAGTAGGTGCAGCCAGGAGTCGACGTATTTGCTTATGGACGTGATGCATATATGCACATGATAATTGACGTGAAAATTGCATAACTATTCGTTGTTCTATCAATTGCCCAACAGTAATTTGTTTACCCATTGTATGCTGCTTTCACGAGAGATGCCACTAGAGAACACTATGCCCCCCGAGTCTATTCACTTATATATATTCAGAATACTTATAATTTCCTTCCTGTTAACATTTGTCTTTTATTTTATTTTGCAAGTCACAACTATCTACAATTATCTACACACCTTATCCGCTTGCAAATAACGAGACCAAGGGGATTAACAACCCTCTTGCGAGCATTGGGTGCAAGTTGTTTGCTCTTTTGTGTGTCGCCGCTAAAGACGGATGAGGATTGATATTCATATTGGTTCGATAAACTTTGATTTCTTAATCGAAGGAAATACTTACCCGCATTGTGATGCGAAAACCCGTCCTTGCCCTTCTCTTGCTCCTTTGGTGGCACCACCTCCTCCCCTTGCTCTCCGTGTTGATCTGCATTATGAAGAGGTTCAAATGGTCAGGATCTGCAATATGAATGTTGCAACATCATCATTAAAACCTATCGCCCAAAACCCTTTATTTACCCAGCCTGAACTTCGGTCACCACTCCTCCACTCGATCTATTTGTCTCTCACTCTTCCTTCAACCCCATCAACATGAACTCCAACCCCATCCGCAACCCCTTCCCTTGGGGCATTGGATGAAGGTGTTGGGGAACGTTGCATGGGCAACAAAAAAAATTCTACACATACGAAGACCTATCATGGTGATGTCCATCTACGAGAGGATATTTGGATCTACGTACCCTTGTAGATCGCGCATCAGGAAGCGTTAAGAAACGCGGTTGATGTAGTGGAACGTCTTCACGTCCCTCGAACCATCCCACGAACCGTCCCGCGATCCGTCCCACGATCCGTTTCGATCTAGCGCCAAACGAACGACACCTCCGCGTTCAGCACACGTACAGCTCGACGATGATCACGACCTTCTTGGTCCAACAAGCAAGACAGAGAAGTAGATGAGTTCTCCGGCAGCGTGACGACGCTCCAGTGGTGGTGATGATCTACTCCTGCATGGCTCCGCCCGAGCTCCGCAGAAATCCAATCTAGAGGTAGAACTATGTGGTCTAGGGTTGAGTTGCACGTGGCAAAATTTGTCTCAAATCAGCCCTAAAATACCACTATATATAGGAGGGAGGGGGAGGGCTAGCCTTGAGGGACAAGCCCTCAAGGTGCGCCGGCCAAGGGGAGGAGGACTCCTCCTCCTCCAATTCGGTTTGGGACGGAGGAGTCCTCCTCTTCCTTCCCACCTCCCTCTTTCCCTTTTTCTTTTATTTTCCTTTGGTATTTTCTTATGTGGCACCATGGGCACCTTGGGCTGACTCCACAGCCCACTAAGGACTTGTGGCACCACCCTAGTGCCTTGGGCTCACTCCTGGGTGGGTGGGCCCCTCCCGGTGAACTCCCGGAACCCATTCGTTACTCCCAGTACACTGCCGGAATTGCCCGAAACATTTCGGTGACCAAATGAAACCATCCTATATATCAATCTTCGTTTCCGGACCATTCTGGAAACCCTCGTGACGTCTGATATCTCATCTTGGACTCCAAACAACATTCGGTAACCACACATATAACTCACCTATACTAAAACATCGCCGAACCTTAAGTGTGCAGACCCTGCGGGTTCGAGAACTATGTAGACATGCCCCGAGGCACTCCTCGGTCAATATCCAATATCGGGACCTGGATGCCCATATTGGATCCTACATATTCTACGAAAATCTTATCGGTTGAACCTCAGTGTCAAGGATTCATATAATCCCGTATGTCATTCCCTTTGTCCTTCGGTATGTTACTTGCCCGAGATTCGATCGTTGGTATCCGCGTACCTATTTCAATCTCGTTACCGGCAAGTCTATTTACTCGTTCCGTAATACAAGATCCCGTGACTTACACTTAGTCACATTGCTTGCAAGGCTTGTGTGTGATGTTGCATTACCGAGTGGGCCCCGAGATACCTCTCCGTCACACGGAGTGAAAAATCCCAGTCTTGATCCATACTAACTCAACGGACACCTTCGGAGATACCTGTAGAACACCTTTATAGTCATCCAGTTACGTTGTGACGTTTGATGCACACAAGATATTCCTCCGGTGTCAGTGAGTTATATGATCTCATGGTCATAGGAATAAATACTTGACACGCAAAAAACAATAGCAATAAAACGACACGATCAATATGCTACGTTCATAGTTTGGGTCTAGTCCATCACATGATTCTCCTAATGATGTGATCCAGTTATCAAGCAACAACACTTGCACATAGTCAGAAAACCTTGACTATCCTTGATCAACTGGCTAGCCAACTAGAGGCTTGCTAGGGACATTGTTTTGTCTATGTATCCACACATGTATCGATGTTTTCATTCAATACAATTATAGCATGGATAATAAACGATTATCTTTAAACAGGAAATATAATAATAACTATTTATCATTGCCTCTATGGCATATTTCCAACAGTCTCCCACTTGCACCAGAGTCAATAATCTAGTCCTCACATCGCCATTGCGATTTACATTGTAATAAATCTAACACCCATACAGTTCTGGTGTTGATCATGTTTTGCCCGTGGAAGAGGTTTAGTCAGCGAGTGTGCTACATTCAGATCCGTGTGCACTTTGCAAATATTCACGTCCTCTCCTTTGACGTAGTCGCGGATGAGGTTGAAGCGTCGTTTGATGTGTCTGGTCTTCTTGTGAAACCTTGGTTCCTTTGCTAGAGCAATGGCACCAGTGTTGTCACAGAATAGAGTTATTGGATTTATTGCGCTCGGCACAACTCCAAGATCCGTCATGAACTGCTTCATCCAGACACCCTCCTTTGCTGCCTCCGAGGCAGCCATGTAGTCCGCTTCACATGTAGAATTTGCTACGACGCTTTGCTTGCAACTGCACCAGTTTACCGCACCCCCATTAAGAATAAATATGTATCCGGTTTGCGACTTAGAGTCATCCGGATCGGTGTCAAAGCTTGCGTCGACGTAACCCTTTATGACGAGCTCTTCGTCACCTCCATAAACGAGAAACATTTCCTTAGTCCTTTTCAGGTACTTTAGAATATTCTTGATCGCCGTTGAGTGATCCACTCCTGGATTACTCTGAAACCTGCGTGCCATACTTATGGCCAAGCTGACGTCTGGTCTAGTGCACAACATTGCATACATGATAGATCCTATGGCTGAAGCATAGGGGACGGAACTCATCTGTTCTCTATCTTCCGCAGTTGCTGGGCACTGAGTCTTACTCAATTTTATACCTTGTAATACTAGCAAGAACCCATTGTTGGACTGATCCATTTTAAACTTCTTCAAAACTTTATCAAGGTATGTGCTTTGTGTAAGTCCTATCAGGCGTCTCGATCTATCCCTGTAGATCTTAATGCCTAGAATGTAAGCAGCTTCTCCTAGGTCCTTCATAGAGAAACTTTTATTCAAGTAATCCTTTATGCTCTCCAAAAACTCCAGTTGTTTCCAATCAACAATATGTCATCCACATATAATATTAGAAACGCCACACAGCTCCCGCTCACTTTCTTGTAAATACAAGATTCTCCAACCACTTGTATAAACCCAAATGCTTTGATCACCTCATCAAAGCGCTTATTCCAACTCTGAGATGCTTGCACCAGTCCATAAATGGATCGCTGGAGCTTGCACACTTTGTTAGCATTCTTTGGATCAGAAAAACCTTCGGGTTGCATCATATACAACTCTTCCTTACGAAAACCGTTAAGGAACGCCCTTTTGACATCCATCTGCCAGTTTCATAATCGAAAAATGCAGCTATTGCTAACATGATTCGGACGGACTTAAGCATCGCTACCGGTGAGAACGTCTCATCGTAGTCAACTCCTTGAACTTGTGAAAAGCCCTTTGCCACAAGTCGAGCTTTATAAACGGTCACATTTTCGTCTGCGTCCGTCTTCTTCTTAAAGATCCATTTGTTCTTAAGAGCCTTGCGGCCTTCAGGTAGTACTTCCAAATTCCACAATTTGTTCTCGTACATGGATCCTATCTCGGACTTCATGGCCTCCAGCCATTTGTTGGAATCCGGGCTCACCATTGCTTCTTCATAATTCATAGGTTCATTGTTGTCTAACAACATAATTGATAAGACAGGATTACCGTACCACTCAGGAGTAGTACGCGATCTTGTCGGCCTGCGATGTACGATAGGAACTTGATCCAAAGTTTCATGATCATGATCATCAACTTCCTCCTCAACCGGCGTCGCAACGACATGGGTTTCCCCTTGCCCTGCGCCACCATCCAGAGGGATTAGAGGTTCGACAACCTCATCAAGTTCTATCTTCCTCCCACTCAATTCTTGCGAGAGAAACTCCTTCTCAAGAAAAAGCTCCGTTTTTAGCAACAAGCACTTTGCCCTCAGATTTGAGATAGAAGGTATACCCAACTGTCTCTTTTGGGTAACCTATGAGGACACACTTTTCCGCTTTGGGTTCCAGCTTTTCAGGCTGAAGCTTTTTGACATAAGCATCACATCCCCAAACTTTAAGAAACGACAACTTCGGTCTTTTGCCATACCACAGTTCGTATGGTGTCGTCTCAACGGATTTTGATGGTGCCCTACTTAACGTGAATGCAGTTGTCTCTAATGCATAACCCCAAAACTATAATGGCAAATCGGTAAGAGATATCATAGATCACACCATTTCTAACAAAGTACGATTACGACGTTCGGACACACCATTTCGCTGTGGTGTTCCAGGCGGTGTCAACTGTGAAACAGTTCCACATTGTCTTAAGTGAGCACCAAACTCGAAACTCAGATATTCACCCCCATGATCAGACCGTAGGAACTTGATCTTCTTGTTACGATGATTTTCAACTTCACTCTGAAATTGCTTGAACTTCTCAAACGTTTCACACTTGTGCTTCATCAAGTAGACATAACCATATCTACTCAAATCGTCAGTGAAGGTGAGAAAATAACGATATCCGCCGCACGCCTCCACACTTATCGGACCGCACACATCGGTATGTATGTTTTCCAACAAGTCACTTGCACGCTCCATTGTTCCGTAGAACGGAGTCTTAGTCATCTTGCCCATGAGTCATGGTTCGCACGTGTCAAGTGAATCAAAGTCAAGTGACTCCAAAAGTCCATCGGAATGGAGTTTTTTCATGCGCTTTACACCAATATGACCTAAGCGGCAGTGCCACAAAAACATGGCGCTATCATTGTTAACTCTAACTCTTTTGGTCTCAATGTTATGTATATGTGTATCATCGCTATCAAGATTCAATATGAACAATCCTCTCACATTGGGTGCATGACCATAAAAGATATTACTCATAGAAATAGAACAACCATTATTCTCTGACTTAAACGAGTAACCGTCTCGCAATAAACAAGATCCAGATATAATGTTCATGCTTAACGCAGGCACTAAATAACAATTATTTAAGTTCATAACTAATCCTGATGGTAACTGAAGTGAAACTGTGCCGACGGCGATTGCGTCAACTTTGGAACCATTTCCCACGCGCATCGTCACTTCATCCTTCGCCAGCCTTCGCTTATTCCGCAGTTCCTGTTTCGAGTTGCAAATATGAGCAACATAACCGGTATCGAATACCGAGGCACTACTATGAGAGCTAGTTAAGTACACATCAATAACATGTATATCGAATATACCTGATTTTTCCTTGGCCGCCTTCTTATCAGCCAAATACTTGGGGCAGTTGCGCTTCCAGTGACCCAGTCCCTTGCAATAATAACACTCTGTTTCAGGCTTAGGTCCAGTCTTGGGTTTCTTCGTCGGATTGGCAACAAGCTTGCCACTCTTCTTGGAGTTACCCTTCTTGCCTTTGCCGTTTCTCTTGAAACTAGTGGTCTTATTCACCATCAACACTTGATGCTCTTTACGGAGTTCTAACCTTGCGACTTTCAGCATCACGAATAACTCGCCGGGTGACTTGTTCATCCCTTGCATGTTATAGTTCAACACAAAGCTCTTGTAGCTTGGTGGCAGTGATTGAAGAATTCTGTCAGTGATAGCCTCTTGCGGGAGTTCGATCCCCAGCTCATCTAGACAGTTTGAGCACCTAGACATTTTTAGCACATGTTCACTAACAAACGAATTCTCCTCCATCTTGCAAGCACATAATTTATCGGAGGTCTCATACCTCTCGATCCGGGCGTTCTTCTGAAAGATAAACTTCAACTCCTGGAACATATCAAATGCTCCATGACGCTCAAAGCGACGTTGAAGTCCCGGCTCTAAGCCATACAAGACTGCACATTGAACTACTGAGTAGTCCTCCTTACGTGTTAACCAAGCGTTCTTAACATCTTGGTCAGCCGTAGTGGGTGGTTCATCTCCTAGCGCAACATTAATGACATAATCCTTCTTCCCAGCTTGCAGGAGAAACTTAAGATTACGAGCCCAGTCTACAAAGTTGCTTCCATCATCTTTCAACTTAGCTTTCTCTAGGAACGTATTAAAATTCAGGGGTGACTGTTGCATGAGCCATTGATCTACAACACAAATATTTCAAAGTGGACTTAGACTATGTTCAAGATAATTAGAGTTTAACTAATCAAATTACTTGCTAAACTCCCACTCAAAAGGTACATCTCTCTACTCATTTGAGTGGTTCATGATCCAAATTCACTAACTCAAGTCCGACCATCACGTGAGTTGAGAATAGTTTCAGTGGTAAGCATCTTTATGCTAATCATATCAACTATACGATTCATGCTCGACCTTTCGGTCTCATGTGTTTGGAGGCCATGTCTGCACATGCTAGGCTCGTCAAGCTTAACCCGAGTGTTCCGCATGTGCAACTGTTTTGCACCCGTTGTATGTGAACATTGAGTCTATCACACCCGATCATCACGTAGTGTCTCGAAACGACGAATTGTAGAAACGGTGCACAGTCGGGGAGAACACAATCTTGTCTTGAAATTTTAGTGAGAGATCACCTTATAATGCTACCGTCGTTCTAAGCAAAATAAGGTGCATAAAAGGATTAACATCACATGCAATTCATAAGTGACATGATATGGCCATCATCCTGTGCTTCTTGATCTCTATCACCAAAGCACCGACATGATCTTCTTGTCACCGGCGCCACACCATGATCTCCATTATCATGATCTCCATCAATGTGTCACCATCGAGGTTGTCGTGCTACATATGCTATTACTACCAAAGCTACGACCTAGCAATATAGTAAACGCATATTCAAACACAAACGTTAGTTTAAAGAAAATCCTATGACTCTTGTCGGTTGCCGTAGAATCAACGTGCAAGTCGATATTAACTATTACAACATGATCATCTCATACATCCAATATATCACATCACGTCATTGGCCATATCATATCACAAGCATACCCTGCAA
This sequence comes from Hordeum vulgare subsp. vulgare, assembly GCF_904849725.1. Lineage (NCBI taxonomy): Eukaryota > Viridiplantae > Streptophyta > Magnoliopsida > Poales > Poaceae > Hordeum > Hordeum vulgare. The sequence goes on along the minus strand of NC_058520.1, from coordinate 582,144,135 downwards.
AAACAAGTTACACGTCCTCTAATTTGTTGTTGCATATTTTACGTGGATGCTATGGGTATCTAGTATGATCGCATCTTACTTACGCAAAAACCACAACGGATATGTGCAAATTGCTATTTAACCTATCCAAGGACCGCCTCGGTCAAAACCAATTCAACTAAAGTTGAAGAAACATGCACACGCCAGTCATCTTTATGCAACGAGGTTGCATGTCAATCGATGAAACCAGTCTCTCATAAGCGTACGAGTTATGTCAGTCCGGGCCGCTTCAATCCAACAATACCGCTGAATCGATAAAAGACTAAGGAGGGCAGCAAATCGAACATCGTCGTCCACAAAACCTTTTGTATTCAACTCGACATAACATCTACGCATGAACCTAGCTCTGATACCACTATTGGGGAACGTTGCATGGGAAACAAAAAAATTCCTATGCACACGAAGACCTATTATGGTGATGTCCATCTACAAGAGGAGATTTAGATCTACGTACCCTTGTAGATCGCACAACAGGAAGCGTTAAGAAACGCGGTTGGTGTAGTGGAACGTCTTCACGTCCCTTGAACCGTCTCACGAACCGTCCCGCGATCCGTCCCACGATCCGTTCCGATCTAGCGCCGAACGGACGACATCTCCGCGTTCAGCACACGTACAACTCGACGATGATCTCGGCCTTCTTGGTCTAGCAAGCAAGACAAAGAAGTAGATGAGTTCTCCGACAGCGTGAAGGTGCTCCGGTGGTGGTGATGATCTACTCCTGCAAGGATCCGCCCGAGCTCCGCAGAAATCCGATCTAGAGGTAGAAATATGTGGTCTAGGGTTGAGTTGCACGTGGCAAAAGTTATCTCAAATCAACCCTAAAATACCACTATATATAGGAGGGAGGGGGAGGGCTAGCCTTGAGGGACAAGCCCTCAAGGTGCGCCGGCCAAGGGGAGGAGGAGGACTCCTCCTCCAATTCGGTTTGGGAAGGAGGAGTCCTCCTCTTCCTTCCCACCTCCCTCTTTCCCTTTTTCTTTTATTTTCCTTTGGTATTTCCTTATGTGGCGCCATGGGCCCCTTGGGCTGACTCCACCAGCCCACTAAGGACTTGTGGCGCCACCCTAGTGCCTTCGGCTCACTCCCGGATGGGTGGGCCCCTCTCGGTGAACTCCCGGAACCCATTCGTTACTCCCGGTACAGTGCCGAAATTGCCCGAAACTTTCCGGTGACCAAATGAAACCATCCTATATATCAATCTTTGTTTCCGGACCATTCCGAAAACCCTCGTGACGTCCGTGATCTCATCCGGGACTCCGAACAACATTCGGTAACCACACATATAACTCAACTATACTAAAACATCGCCGAACCTTAAGTGTGCAGACCCTGCGGGTTCGAGAACTATGTAGACATGCCCCGAGGCACTCCTCGGTCAATATCCAATATCAGGACCTCGATTCCCATATTGGATCCTACATATTCTCTGAAGATCTTATCGGTTGAACCTCAGTGTCAAGGATTCATATAATCCCGTATGTCATTCCCTTTGTCCTTCTGTACGTTACTTGCCCGAGATTCGATCATCGGTATCCGCATAACTATTTCAATCTCGTTACCGGCAAGTCTCTTTACTCGTTCCGTAATACAAGATACCGTGACTTACACTTAGTCATATTGCTTGCAAGGCTTGTGTGTGATGTTGCATTACCGAGTGGGCCCCGAGATACCTCTCCGTCACACGGAGTGACAAATCCCAATCTTGATCCATACTAACTCAACGGACACCTTCGAAGATACCTGTAGAACACCTTTATAGTCACCCAGTTACGTTGCGACGTTTGATGCACACAAGGTATTTCTCCGGTGTCAGTGAGTTATATGATCTCATGGTCATAGGAATAAATACTTGACACGCAGAAAACAATAGCAATAAAACGACACGATCAATATGTTACGTTCATAGTTTGGGTCTAGTCCATCACATGATTCTCCTAATGATGTGATCCAGTTATCAAGCAACAACACTTGCACGTAGTGAGAAAACTTTGACTATCCTTGATCAACTGGCTAGCCAACTATAGGCTTGCTAGGGACATTGTTTTATCTATGTATCCATACATGTATCTATGTTTTCATTCAATACAATTATAGCATGGATAATGAACGATTATCTTTAAATAGGAAATATAATAATAACTATTTATCATTGCCTCTAGGGCATATTTCCAACAGGAGGGCACTCTTCCTTGGATGGATGGTGACATCATCAAGTTTGAGAACACCATGGAAGTGTGCTCAAACTTCAGCAACATGGAAGAGCTCCACAAAGAGTCAGACATTGTGGTCAAGAAGGCCACGCTGGAGGAGTTGAAGACACTGAATCCTGACCGAGCGAAGGGCGCTATGTGAGTGGACATACTTCGATGGGTCATGAATCACGCTGACTCCGACGACGCTGGACAGAGGGGGAAGTGGGCCAAGTACACACACATGAACATCGTGCGTCAGTGTACTTCACCACAAACACTATGGTGGTGCCGCTGGAGGAGGATCAAGAATCGCTTGCTATGGAGGTGGAAGAAGATGCGGTGCCAGGACACTGAAGCCTGATCATCGAGCTGGACTCCGACGAGGAAGAAGACACGGAGAAGACCAAGACCAAGGCCACGACCACCTGCCACTCCAGTCGCCTCCGGGGTCCCCGAGGATAAGAGTCGTGCCTACTGAGGCGTGGAGGGGGGAAAAATGCTTATTGCCATTGCCGAAGTGTAGCGTTGCCTATGCCAGTGAAGGTGGCCGGAGGTCGACTTGCTGTTCTCTGATCTGCTACACGTCGCCGCCGCCGTAGGTGAATGGAGAAATGGGAGAGGGAAGAGAGAGCGATGAGGGAAGGTGAGGGTAATAACTGTCGGCGCTTCGGGTAGCAACGCGGCTACTCGAGGGTGTCTCCTCGCGTGCAACCCCCGCCACCCACGTGCCTCGCACGGGCCTGGGTAGCGAGAAACCGCCGATTCAAACATGGCTCGAGAGACAAGCCCAGAGATGCTTTAAAGCTCATGCGATGCAGACCCAATAGTGTATGCTGACAACCAATCAACCCGTTTTCTTTCCGCACTGACATGATTAGACCTTATGTGGGCAACCAAACACGCCCTAGGTCCAGCTGTAGATGCTGTGAGAGGGACAATTTTTTTGTTTGACCTTTTGGGCTAACAAATTCCGAAATAGACCTCACTTTCATTTTTTTTAATTTGACCTCTTTTTGTGATGCCAACATCCCTGAAGCCTGGGTTGCACGGGGAACGTCAAGGTCCCTAACGTTTAGCCCGTGACCCACATGACCAGCTGACCCGTTGCCTAGCTGACGTGGAAAGGGCTAGACGCCATGCACCCTGGCGTCCGGTCTTGGTAAGTGACCACACGCTAGTGACCTTGGCGTCTTGTCCCAACAGATCACATAAACATTTTTTTGATAATATGTTACACGTCATCCAGACGTCGGGGTCCCTGGCGTCTGGCCCTTTGCCACATCAGCGAGTCACCGGGTCAGCCGGTCGTGCAGGCCCGTACCAGACGCCAGGGACCTTGGCGTTTCCCATGCAAACCCGACATCAGGGATGTTGGCGTCATCAAAAGAGGTTAGATTTTTTTTGAAAGTGAGGTCGATTTTGGAATTTGTTAGCACAAAAGGTCAAAAAAATATAGGAAAACGATTAAAATCTACCGACAGATCCACCAACGCTTAAGCCGCCTCCTTCTATCGACGCGTGTCCTGCATTGGTCCTGCAGCACACACGCCTTATCCTCTTGTTCCTATGTGCTGAATCATATCCTCTCGTTCCTGATTCTTCCTCGTCTCTTCCTTCGTTCACATCTCTCTCCTCATGAATGTCTCATTCACTGAGACAGAGATCTACCTATGTGCACGGGGGAGGTCGGAGGCGATTTCCGGCCGCGCCCTACAGCGAGCTCCTGCCGCCCGGTCGCTTAGATGTTGCGGGAGGAGCCATTGTCACCGCTCGACTGCGCTGGCCGTGTGCTTTTCAAGGTAGGGACCGGCTGATGCTAGCACGCACAAGCTGCTTCGTGCGGGGCGTCGATGCTCCACATGTGCATCACGCTAGCGGTGAGTGTTCTGGTCGAGCACAATCAAGTTCACTATATGCGACGGAGCTGCAATGCATCATCGCCTGCGCTACAATGGAGCTTCACCTGCAGCAGCAATGGAGCTTCAGCGGCGGCTTCAATGAAGCTTCACCGGTGGCCTGGAGCTGCAACATGGCCCAAGGTGCTGCTGTGGAGAGCGCTTTGCGGCGACAGGTGCAGCGATGGAGCGTCGTTGTTCCAGGGGTTGGCTGACGGGGCGCCGCAACTCCGGCGGTGTTGCCCTGAAGTTCTTGGGGAACACCGTCGGTGTTGCAATGGAGCAACACCGAACCACCGGAAGCATAGCGGACGCTTCAATGAAGCCTCCCTTGAGCTACAACGAAGCTTCACCCGACGCACCAGTGCTGCATTGGAGCTCTGCCGATGCTGCAATGGAGCTTCGCCGGACTTCATCGATGCTGCGTTGGAGCTTTACCGGACGATGGTGATGCACCATGAAAGTTGGAGTGGAGCTTTTGCCAGGACGCATAGCTGCATTGAACCGACCGTACGTCTTACTGTTGTTGTAATCCAACGATCATTAGCAGGCACATGGGACAGTTGTCTAGCCGGATGATTTCTTAAAGAAATCATCCGGCTAATTCGTAGAAGTGGCCAAAAATATATCCCTGTGAGAGTACATTTTACTTAGACCATGATATGGTCCACACGGCAACGATCACGCCCTTGTTATCAGTCGATGAGCCTCAGGCCAACTCCAACGCGCGACCATCCGGACGTCCGTTTGGTCCGGTTTCTGTCCGTTTAGGACGGGTAATGGGGTCGTGTCCGAGGCTTTTGTGGGATGCAGCGGTCGTGTGTCCAACGCAGGACCGCATTTCGACCGCATCTTGTCCGCATACACTTTTTTCAAGCACATATCTTTTTATTTTTATCATTGATTTTTTATACATGGTAGTACATCATCAAATTTTGACTAGAATAGCAAGACCAAATAAAACAAGAACCATAAGAAGATATTTAAAAATAAATCCAACTTCCATAAGTTGGATTAATGCCTTCTCGATGCATTCGTTGTTGATCTGTGGAGGCTCGATCTTGCGTGCTTCTATCTTCTTCGTGTCTAAAGAAGTTGACGTTGCTTCCTCACATCTACTTTTATCTATAGCATCTATTGTACCAACAAGTGCAATATTCTCAGGGCCGGGCCGGCTAAATCCAGGGCCCTGTGCCAAACTAAAACTTGGGGGCCTATTTGTAAAAAAACTAACGAGCAATTATAATGTACAAATATATCGCATAAAAATTATAATTTATGTAATGTAATGTCTTACAACATATAAAAAAGTCATACCTATTCAACTCGTGTTGCTTTTTATTTAAACATCCTCATTCTTTTAGTATTTTTTAAAATTAAATCTTCGATAATATCCTCATAATCAATTTTCCCATGATGATTCAAATCTGCATTATTAAAACACAAGATAAGAAAGATGAATTGAGTAAACTTGAAGATCATGTGTCAATGTTTGGTAATTAGATGAACTGTCTAACTCACCTCTGTCCGGTAATTCGGATACACTGTGATTTTTAATCAAGGATGTAAAAATCAATCTCTAACGAAGTAACGATCTCGGCCAAAATTAGTTACAAAATTAGAAATTAAAAATAAGACCCAAAGTTCATAAAAAAATACTAATCACATGCTAATGCTAAACCAGGGCCGGAGGCAGGGCAGATGGAGTTGAGCGGCACCCGGGCAACGCACAGCGGCAGGACGCAAGGCAGATGCCAGATGGCACGGTTGGCACCGCACCGCAGCAGCCCTGCACCGCAGTGACCACACAGCCGGCAACGCAGCGGCACGGCCAGTCGGCGAGGCCTGGGACTCGCTAGCGCCTAGCAGGGTCTGCAGTTGAACTTGATCATTATCTTCATTCAATCATTCAAATCTGCACAGCCACAGCGCACAAACAGTACGAGACACAAGAGGATGAGAATAGATCACGATTCACGACTCAGGAGAGGAAGCGGCGACCAGGCGTTTCGGCAGGATCGCCCGTGATAGCCTCGCGGCTCACGTCCTCCCCTTGATAGACCCACCCTCATCGCTCCACCGGTCGAGGCCCTCGTCGCTCCCTTCAATCTGCTTCGGCCCAACAGGCAAATACCAGTCCAATTTTTTTTAATACTACACGTATATAATTTTTTTGGGCCCTCCAGAATTATGGGCCCTGTGCGGACCGCACAAATGGCACCACTGTGGGCCCGGCCCTGAATATTCTTATTTCTAGCCTCTATTGTAGCTAAAAGTGCACGAACATCTACTAATTTACGTTCGACCAAAATATCAACGTATTCTTCTTTTCAATACCAAAAGTCGCATCCATTCTACACAACAACAAAATTAAGTTAGCACAAGTAGTCAATCCGAAAGCACAAACGATGCTCGTTTGGGCACATACCTCCCCATCGTTTTGGTACTTGATGAACACCCATCCGGGATGTTCCGGCGTTGTAGACATGCGATGCTGGACCTTCCTTGGACAGTCGTCGCACTTAATAAATGGCAACGGTGCGCCGACGAGCCTTTGGGCCAGCACCGACCCCGGCCTCCCGCCATTCTTGTGTCTGCCTGCGAACCGTCGACGGCGTAGATCCGAACGGCTAGAGGAGGAGTTAGTACCTGCATGCGGCATTGCGGCCTTACCGGGAGTAGGGATGGCACCCGCAGGGTATGGGTACGGGTGGAGTCTCCCCATACCCTTACCCGCCCCGTTTGATATTACCCATCTCCCTTACCCATATCTGTCAACGGATACAATTTTTTCCCATACCCGTTATCCGACAGGGTAGACGGGTACCCGTGGGTAAAATTATCCATATTTGCAAACATCAATTTAAACAACCTATAGTTATAAAATGCATTGTGTCGTATATTTTACAAAGATAGATTATAACTACAACACATACTTATAAAACAACAACACATAGGCATACACTTTCAATTCATAAATTATTGACATAGTGTAGATTGTAGAGATAATTTTGAATTTACATAGATTTTATATGGGTGCATGGTTATATGAGTATGGGTTATATGATCACATACCCGTACCCGCTCTACCCGATGGGTTTTAGTTTTTCCTATTTATATACACATGGGTAAGTTTTTGTCCCATACCCTTACCCTAATAGGGTTTTTACCCGCAGGGTACGTGGGTAATGGGTACCCATTGCCATCCCTAACCGGGAGGTCCTGGCCCAGTCTCCGGCCAGTCCATGGCATGGCGTGGCCTCCCCGCAGCCGGGCGAGCCCCAAGTCCGGTCGGATCCGCTCTAAATCCGACCGTCGGGAGTGCAAATCAGGTGGTCGTGGTTGGGTAGCTCGGGGGCGTCGAGGGAGCGGGGCTTGCGAAGGTTTGGGACGAGCGCGTGTCCGAGCTGCACAACGACAAATGGTAGCGGCGGCGACGGTGAGGGACAAGAGTGGCATGGGGTGTGGCTGGAGGGCTCGGTGAGTGGGGTGGGGGTGGGGGTAGAAAAAGGGAGGCATGTACCATCGACGGGCGGGTCAGGGGAGAACAAGCACGCGCGTCCGGTTTGCTCGCGTGCTGTCCGTTTTACCCCAAAGACAACCCAAACTTGAATCGGGGATGAGTCAAAAGCAGATAAAAACAGACAAAAATCTGTTTGCGCCGCACGCTGGACCGTCTGGTATTGTCCGTTTTACGTCAACGGACGCACCGGACACGATGGGTCGTGAGCTGGAGTTGGCCTCCGTTGGCTGGCGCCCGCATCTCAGCCTTTCCTTCCTTCCTTGACCAGAGCCAGCACGCGGCCAACGGGTTATCCTCAACCAACGACCAGTTTCGGCCTGGGAGGAGTCTCGTCTCATCGTCTGCGCTGCGTTGGACGGCTTTGAAGAGGAGGTCCGGATTGGACAAAAAACAAGCGTCACCCAGTTGCCCAACGCGGCCGTCACCAGCCTGGCCTCTGAACCGAACCAACCCCCTTCCCCTTCGCTCTCACAAACAAAGATCCCCGATTCCGCTTCTGCGGCGCCAGCGATCAACGCCGCCCCGCCGGTCGTACTCCACCGCCCGCTCGCCAACGACTTCCTTGGCCTCCACAAGAGAAGAGAGGCCACGCTACGCGCCATCCACACCATCTCTCGTTCCTTCGCGTTCGCGTTCGTTAAAAACCTTGCCTTTTGTCCACGCGACGGACTCCCTCTCCCTTCTCCCCTGTCCCGGTTCCCCCCACCGACCCCGCCCTCCCCGCCACGCCACCGCCATGCCGCCGCTCCCGACGATGGTCCACTCCTCCTCCTTCCTCCTCCCGTCCCCGCCGCCTGCTCCCCCGGCCGACGCAGACGCCGAGAACGCGGTCTCCTACGCCGTCGTCGTCCTCAACCAGCGCCTCCCGCGCTTCGCGCCCCTGCTATGGACCCGAGGTAACCAACCAACCAATCAACCAATGCGCCCCTCCCCTCCCTCTCCTCAGTCCTCCCCAACGCCGCGGCCTCTCGCCATTGCCGGCCCAGTGCCTTTGCTCTCCGTCCCGTGCTAAACTAACTGACGCCGCTCCCGTCGTCGTCTCTCTGTGCTCGTGTGCGCAGCTGACTTGCGGGTGTGCGCGGACGGCGGCGCCAACCGGGTCTTCGACGGCATGCCGGAGCTGCTCCCCGGCGAGGACCCCGACGAGGTCCGCACGAGGTGATCAATCAAAGTCTTCTCCGCCTTCCTTTTTCTCTACCCTGCCTGACAGCTGCGTGCCTGCGCCTCCCACCTGTCTCTAGTTGACTCTGCCTCGCCGCGGATCAATGCCCATCACGTGCTTGTTGGAATGCGTCGTCAGAGTCTCATTTGGTTGTATGCCGATGCCGTTGCTTGCAAGCATCAACGGTGGCATGCCAACAGGGTCCGAGGAGACTTCTCAATATGCTGTTTTTTTTTGGCATGCCGCATCTCAGCATCTGCCTTGCTTGTTTTCGGAACACACTCTACTGGTTGTTATGGCATGTGTTTAGTCAGAAACTCCAAGTTACCACTTATATGCTTGTTTTTTCCCATGTGTTCCAGCAAAAACCAGAGTTTCTTGAGGAAGTACCTCTACATCAGCTGTTCAGCTAATGAATTTTCGGCCTTCACATTTGATAGAAACACATTACAAAGTTTACTCTGCTTGGGTTATATCTATGTAATGCTCAAGAGCTGTTTATGAGGGTTTGGCAGATTAAATAAATCATATCAGGGCGATAAACTATGCACCACATTTCAAATTATTTATACTGCATCAATTGAACACATTTAGTTGCCCATGCCAGATCGTAGTGGTTGGGGAAGAGATTTATTAAAAACCTATTTATTGGTGGTTAGGAAGTAGGTTTAAGACAGATTTCTTTGCTGGTTGTTTGTATCTGACGATTTCATTAATTTTGTCCTTACCTTCCTGCAGGTACAAGCCCGATGCAATCGAAGGAGATATGGATTCTGTAAGGCCAGAAGTGAAGGAATACTATTCCAGTTTGGTAACTACTACTAATTTATAAACCCCCTTTTTGTCATACCTTGCTGAAAATGAGATGCAAAAACTGTCCATCTTGGTCCACATGAATATATATGCTTGTGATTTTTTGGACCCTTCTGTGCTGTTAGCTATACTGGGCTATGAAAAGATCAGAACTTCGTGTCTACAAGTTTAGATGGCTCTTAATGACAGCAATGTGGGAAAGAAACCTATTTTTTTCTGTGTGAAATCAAACTGCTGAAATAATAACATTAATTGATTAGATTGCCCAAATTGCCCTGGAAAACCAGGAAGGCTTTTGTTTGATTTTATTGTATTTTTAGTAGGCTTTTGTTTGTATACCAATATTTTTGGTATGCTTGTCCTGATAAATGCAAGTACTATTTCAATGTTGATTAAATTGGCATGGTCAGTTGTGCCCCTAGCCGCGAACCTCAAGTTTCTTGCTGGATATGTTTTGGAGTGGCAGCAGGGATAATGTAAATGTAAACGAAGTTTTATGTGCATTTGATTTGCCCTGTTTTCTGTTTCTGCTTTACTTCCTTTTGAGAGAGGCGACACACCGCTGGGCATCCGTATGCTGTACAATAGATGATTTAGCTGGTACTTCCTCCGTCCCAAAATAAGTGTCTTAAGCTTAGTATAATTTTGTACTAGAACTAGTACAAAGTTGAGACAGTTATTTTGGGACAGAGGGGGTATAAGATTGGCGAATGAGGACTTGGAATTGGGACTGGAACGGTTGGTTACCTAGAGCAACATGATGTATTGACGACACCCTTCTTTGATCAATTGCAGGGTACCCAAATAATCGATGATTCACATGATCAGGACACCACAGACTTGAACAAATGCATATCGTTCATCACCAAAAATCCACCTGGGCCAGACAGTTCTAATGTACACCAGATCAGTTATCAGTGTTTACTCCAGATCAGTGTTTGCATCACCAGCTTTTTACTGATGTTACTGTGTTTTGTTTAACTGCAGCTGTGTATTCTCGTTCTCGGTGCGCTTGGAGGGAGGTTCGATCACGAGATGGGGAACATCAATGTGCTGTATCGCTTCTCAAACACCAGGATCATCCTCCTGTCAGACGACTCCTCGATCTTCCTTCTCCCAAGGACGCACAATCACGAGATCCGCATCGAGCGGTCGGTCGAGGGACCTCATTGCGGACTGATCCCCGTGGGCGCACCGTCAAGCAGCAGCACCACCACCGGTCTCCGGTGGAACCTAGGTACAGGCATCTGACTTGCAACACCATTCTTGTATGTCAACATTATTATCTGATAGTTGAAGTTACCTGAAAAAACAATTTCTGAAATGATAGTATTGCTGAACTTTTACTCCAGATAACACTAGCATGAATTTTGGCGGACTGCTGAGCACATCAAACATTGTGGAGGAGGAGATTGTAACGGTCACTTCGGATTCTGATTTGATTTGGACAATATCGCTTCGGAAACACACTTAAATTGTGTATTGTACAGTAGATTATGGTTGAAATTTTGGCTCGTCGATTCTACGTGGATGGTTTCGACAATTTACTGTGATGTGTTTTGATATAGTTCATTTCATTGGACATTCGGCCGCAATGGACCGGAGAGGCAGGTGTCCATGTATTTCAGCATCTTATTTTCTTATTTGTGCATTTCATGTTGTCAAAGTGCAAAGTGCTGTTTTACTATTATTATTATCGTTTCAGCTGTGGACTAGTCCGCAATTTCGACATGAACTCGTGCGTGTGTATGTGTGCGCCCGCGTGGAGAAACGAGGAAGTGTACTCTCTCTTGGTTGTTTGTGTTTGCACATCGGATAAAAGGTAAGGACATGTACAATGGTTGATAAGATAGTCTTATTTTAAATCTTTAATGTAATTTAGAGATGACAAAAAAGGGTCTACAATGAGTCATCTCTTAGCCTTATCTTCTATAATTAGTTATTCCTAAAAACATGGTGAGACATATTGTGCTAAGATATCACCTCTTGTCTTCTCTTAAATAAGAGAAGGCGAAGCCTTTTTTTCGAGTTCTCTCTCCTCCACCCCATCATTTATTCTATGTGGCACTCCTAAAATAGCATCATTGTACGCCCTAAAGAGTGACTTATGGAAAACTTATGTCATACAATCACATTTTTTTAAGCCTTTTTTTTGCTACAGATTTACAATTTTTGTCCAATTGATTATCACAAGAATCAAACTTGTGAAAATGCACTAAATGATAGGGGAGACTGATTGCTAGTGCAGGTAGGGTTACTTTAATACAATCCTCTTTTTCTCGCAAAAAAACAAATACAATCTTTTTTTAAGGAGAAAATACAGTCCTCTTTGACTGCATATGGGAATTAAAGAGAATAACTTTTTTTAGAGCTAGACCTTTGTGGCAGGAGGAAGAGGACAACAAAAATAACTATCATCTTCTACTATTAAGGGTCAGTTCTTTTGCTAGCTTCTAAAATAAATTGGAATAAACGCCCCCTTATTCCATTTATTCTAGAAGCCCAATCAAATTTATGTTTTAAAAGCCTATTAATTAAAAATTAACTAATAGACTTCTAAAAAATATTTTTGGTTGAGCTTCTAAAATAAACTGGATAAGGGACAACTTATTCTAGAAGCCTCAAAAAGTCACCAAATGAACTGACCCTAAAAGGAGTTGGTAGCGTAGTCTCCATCGCCCCCCCCCCCTCTGGCTTTCTATTGATTTTTTGTTTATCTCAAACGATGCCGCACAAAATAAAACCAATGTGAATAGAGAAACTTGGAATAATCTAAACCAATTAGACACTTTGATAAAAACATTTTGGATATGGCTAGACTTACCCAAATCTCAATCAACTGATATAGTACAAGAAAAAAAGAGAAACCGAAAGGAAAAAAATGTACGAATCTCGATGTAAGATCAAAAGAATATAGCATCGGCTCGGACATAACAAAGTCTCAGCCGACTGAGACTTAGCAAAAATAAAACAATGTATGTTAGTTTTTTGCTGACATTGGTTTTTTTTACCAATGAACATCACAGAGGAAGGTCTCTTTATCACTAGAAAAAAAACTAAACCCTGTCATTGGATGTTAATCTCCGTATGGAGCGGTGTGGAGGCACAATGCTCCCCAAGATGGCACTAAGGCCACCATAATCTCCTCACGACCTTGCACAATGCAAGATGTCGTGATTCCACTAAGGGACCCTTGAGGTTTGTCACTGAACCAATACAAACAAGGTTGGGACAATCTCCACAACTTAATTGGAGGCTCCCAACGACACCACGAAGCTTCACCACAATGGCATATGGCTTCGAGGTGGCCTCAAATGCTCGGGGCAATCTCCACAACTTAATTGAAGACCCCGACACATGCCTGGAGCTTTACACCACAATGATTGAGCTCCGATGCATCACTAAGCTTCTAGGACGCCAAAGCATCCATGAAGAACAATTTCTAGGGGTATAAAGTACCCAAGGGTAATAAGCTTCTGAACCTTCACTTCCACGTATCACCGTGGAGAACTCAAACCGATGCAACTAATGCAGTGGCAATAACACTCAAAGTGATCAAGTCCCTCACACTCAAATTCCTCCACAACAACAAAAGCTATGGAGGAATATGAGAGGAAGGACAAGGAGCTCACAAAGAACTCCAAGATCAAGATCCAAGGGGTTCCCCTCACATAGAGGAGAAAGTGATTGGTGGAAATGCGGATCTAGATCTCCTCTCTCTTTTCCCTTAAGAACTAGAAAGAATCATTGGAGGGATTGAGAGTTAGAAAGATCTAAGAAGGTCAACAATGGGGGAAGAACACAAGCTCAACGGATAGGGACATTTGGGGAAAAAGCCCCCCTTAAATAGGAAGGGAAAAGTCCAACCGTTACCCCCTTAGCCCGAGCCAGAGCGGTACTATCGATGATAAGCGGTAGGACCGCTCAGGGAGGCAGTAGTAACAAGCGGTAGTACCGCCGCCTTGCGAGCGGTACTACCGCCCAGTACTACCGCCAAGACCGACCACACAAATTTTCGCATTTCTAAGCAGTGGTACAGGCCAGCTGTACCAAAAGAGCATTACCGCCGGCCCGGGCGGTATTATCGATGATAAGAGGTAGTACCGCTCCACGGAGCGGCACTACCCGCTTGGATCATTCAACAGAAGAGAACCAGAACTGCCATCTCTTTTGCATACGAGCTCCGAATTGAGAAAACTCAAGCTTGTTGGATTTAGGATGACAAGAGCTATCCAAACAGCTATGTGAGACCTCTATGAATAAAGAACTGACAAGAACTTCCAACATCGAAAACATCATAGAAGATGCATATGGACTTTGTTTTTGATGAACTCGAGCTTGTCATGAAGATGACCATAAGCTGTAGAACTCACAAAGAGAAACACCAAGCAAGAACCAAGATATATGATGCAAGTATGCAAATGGTTTGAGCTCTCAACGAACGATACGATCAAGCTACTCACTTGAGAGCCCCCCTTTACAGTACGGCAATCTATCCTAAAATAGAAAAACCTATCAAGGGCAAACCTATACCTTGCACCTAGTCCTGTTGAGCTAGAGATGATGATCTTGGCTTCCTCAAGCTGGACCGCATTTCTTGATTGCGTTGGTTTGATGAAGACTAGTTGATTGCTCCCCCGTACTCACTATAGGTGAGCCACTCTTCAGCACATCTTCACAAGTCCATTGCCACCATAATGGACAACAAGCTTCAAGCATGATATCTTCGTGATGATCCACTTGAACCTACACACCACAATCTTGATGACGATCACCACTTGATGTCATCCTCCATGGGTTGTATGAGATCTTCCTCTTGACGCAAGCCCATAGAAACACACCTAACCCCACATAGAACTCTCGCGAAGACCATGGGTTAGTACACAAAAGCGTAATGGACAATGCTTACCATACCATGGGATCACTTGACCCCTCTCGGTACATCTTGTATGCTTTGTGTGTTGATCAACTTGATTTACTCTTTGTCTTAGTCTTGATCAACCTTGTGTCTTTATGACCATTCTTTGGATAATACCTTGAATACCACCTTGGTCATTATATAAACTCCTTGAAACCAACAGATGGACTTCAAGAAGTGCCTATGGACAAATGTAACGACCAAGATGCGGTCCTTTCCGATCTGGGGGTCGAGGCCCCCGAATAGGAAAGAAGCGTATCTAAGCGTTTCGCAAGCAAGTAACATAGCACAAATAATAATAAAAGTAGACAATTCGGGATTCAACTGTCTTCTTATTAATAACTCAGAGTACAACAACTACAAAGGTTGAGTTCATGTGCACAATGACAAAGTGACATGGGGGTTTGAACCCCATGTTTGTGTCATGCACATCAACTACAATTACTTCTCACAAGTCACCCCACACACACAACACCATGCCCTCTCACATATGGACATGTGAAGGTGCATAGTTTTGCAAGGTGGGAAGTTCCACACACACACGTATATCATCACCACAACCCCATCACAAGCTCTTAACCCCAAGAACAACATGAGGGGGGAAACTACTATGCAAGTGACATGGAAGCATCAACTCTCCAACACTTCTAGTAGGTAACACATATCAATGATATGTGGTGAGGGGGGAACCCTTCACACACATACACATGCTTGCACAAGGCCACCACCACATCACACCTACATCATGCACTCTTATCCACTAGTACATAAATACACAAGTAAAACTCCTAAGCATGGAAGCTACTCACATCCACAAACTGCATCACCTACACAAGCTCATGAATCCACAAGTTAGCTAGTTCACCAAGCAACACATACTGTTAAGATCTTAACAAAAAGAAAACTACAACATCTGATGATCAAGCCAGCCTTCAACCATCAAGCTAAAACAGGAAATAAAGCAAAGGAAGTACAAAAATAAAATAAAAGGGTGGAGCTGGGTTTCGAACCCAAGATCCCCTGGAAATACTCTGCTTCCCTTGCCACCCTGCTGTTGCCACTGGATTCGACAAAGAAGGGGGCTTACAGAGATGTCCCTCTGTTGCCGCTAATCTACTGGAACACAGGAAAATAAACCGAGAAAAAAAAGGGGAAGCACCATCTGGGATTCGATCCCTGCATCTCTCGGGATCATACACAGGCACACACCGCTGCGCTACGATACGGAAACTTGACAGAGTAGGGTTGTATCGCGAGGTATACTGTCTCAGCTGCGTGCCTGCTCTGCACAGAGGTGCGCCGGCAACAGGGAGGCCGCCGGTGCACTACTCAGCTACTACTGTGGCGAAGATCTGTTGCTACTGCGCTGCGACGTAGGATCGACTGCTGCTGCTACCACGCGGGGAAGACCAAGACGCTACACACCAGCCTGATGAGAGCCCATAACTACTGCATGGCACTATCCGAGCACCCAATCGACACACTGGCACACACATACGCATGCACCACGGCTGCTGCTGATGCGGCTACTGCCCTGCAACGGATCCACTCGCGGGAAAGGGGAGGAACGGGACCGGCTCACCTCGGGGAAGAAAGAGGAGCCGCTCGGGGATGACGTCGGTGAAGACGACGACCCGAAGAAGCTGTAGACGCGGGTGCAGAGCCGACGCAGGGGGAGGAAGAACGCCGGGAACTCGCCGTTGACGTGGTGCTGGCCGTCGGCGTGGGCGTTCCGAGGCCTCCCCGAGGACGGGAATGGAGCGCGGGCTCCTACTCCGTGCTCCTGGACATGGCCGCCGACGCTGCTCGACGTAGACGGCGGGGTAGACGCGGCGGCCGGACTCTCTCTCTCTCTGCTCCTACTCTACAGAGAGCTTACCAGGGAGAGGGAAGAGAAAAGGAGGGAGGTGGCGGCGGCGCTGGAGGAAGGAGGGGGAACCCTAGGGAAGGAGGAAGGTTCCCTCCACCTTATATCACCTTGGGGGAGGCGCTAAGGCCACAGGATCGAAGGGGAGGCGATCGGGAGGTGGAGCTGCGGTCGTACAGAGATGACGTCGAGAGGAGTAAGAGAGACGCGGGTGGGCTGCGCTGCGCGAGGGGGAGAGGAGACACTGGGCCTCTCTGAGTGGGAGGAAGCCCACCAGAGAAGAAAATAGAGAAACAGCCCTGGAGATTTATTTCTAATTAGATGAATTACAGAGAAAGGAAAAAAACCCACATGACTACTACTGATTATAAAATCAAAACAAAAATGCCCCTGGGCCTAAAAATACCTAAGCCTTTTAAATAAAATGCAAAAGGAATTTTATGGGGCATTTAAATAAATACAAAACAGCAATTAATTATATTGTTTTGTGATTTATATTCACCCTCAAGACCAAAATAAAACTCCACATCATCACATCATCATCTCCACAATAACCTCTAAGCACTAGACATTTTAAAACAGCTTTTGTGAAGATGGAATTTTTGAACATGAGATAATAGGAGAGGAAAAGGGTTTTGAAATTGCAATGAGCTTTGAAAATCCCAAGCAACCACTCCTACACTCCACACACCATCATCACATGACATCAACACATGAAATTACAAGGCCCACTCCAAGACATGGCAAGGTATAGAAGCAAGCACACAAGGCATGGTAAGAAAGGTATGACATGGATGCATGCATGCAAAAGAAGAACACAAGGTGACACATGAAATCATACATGCATAGATAACTCTCATGACAAAGTCAAGGTGGTCCCACAAGAAGTAGGTCCAAATAGGGTAGGTTTACATCTGGGGCACTACAAACTCTCCCACACCACAAAGAAGATCTTGCCCTCGAGATCTAGGACTGAAAGAAATCGGGGAATTCGGAACGGAGGTGATCCTCGCGTTCCCACGTAGCCTCTTTATCGGAATGGTGTGACCACTGTACTTTGAGAAACTTGACAGTCTTGTTACGGGTCTTGCGCTCAGTCGCTTCGAGAACGGCAACTGGATGCTCACGATAAGAGAGGTCAGGCTGAAGGTCGATACCTTGAAGATGCACAGTGCGCTCGGGGTTCTTGAAACACCTCCGAAGCTGAGAAATATGGAACACATCATGGACATTTGCAAAGGTTGACGGAAGCTCGAGCTGGTATGCAAGGTCGCCCCTCTTGCCAACCACTCTGAACGGACCAACGAAACGAGGCGCAAGCTTGCCTTTGATGCCAAAGCGCTGCATACCCTTCATAGGCGACACCTTGAGATAGACAAAATCATCAAGCTCATATGACATGTCACGGTGCTTGCTATCGTAATAGCTCTTCTGCCGGGACTGCGCTGCTCTGAGGTTGTCGCGAATGATCCGACACATCTCCTCAGCTTCTTCTATCATATCATTGCCAAGGATCTGACGCTCGCCTGTCTGGGACCAGTTGAGCGGAGTACGGCACTTCCTGCCATAGAGAATTTCAAACGGAGCCTTGCCAGAACTAGCTTGATAACTGTTGTTATATGAGAACTCCGCGAAAGGCAGACAATCCTCCCACTTCATGCCAAAAGAGATAACACAGGCTCTCAGCATATCCTCAAGAACTTGATTCACTCTCTCCACTTGACCACTAGTCTGAGGATGGAACGCTGTGCTGAAGCGGATCTTCGTGCCCATAGCAGACTGAAAGGAGTCCCAGAACTTGGAAGTGAAGATACTTCCGCGATCTGACGAGATCATCATAGGAACGCCGTGCAAAGAGACAATCCTGAAGGTGTACAACTCTGTCAGCTGAGCTGCTGAAATGGACTCCTTGACTGGAAGGAAATGCGCTACTTTACTCAATTTGTCGATGACGACGAAGATAGCATCATTGACCTTCTTGGACTTTGGAAACCCGGTGACGAAATCCATCTCAATGTGATCGAACTTCCACTCGGGAATCGGCAAAGGCTGCAGGAGGCCCGCTGGTCTTCGATGTTCTGCTTTCACCCTTCGACATACATCACACTCGTTTACGAATTGTGCAATTTCACGTTTCATACGAGTCCACCAGAAAGTCTGCTTCAAGTCATGGTACATTTTGGAACTTCCAGGATGAATAGAGAGCAGAGAGTTATGAGCTTCTTCCATGATCACCTTCCTGAGATCACCTTTCGGGACGACAAGGCGGTCCTCGAAAAACAAAGTGTCCCTGGCATAAACAGTGAAACACTTATACTTTGGAAGACTCTTTCCCACACCAATCTTGACCTTCTTCGCCATAGCGTCAAGTAGCTGAGCTGCTCTGACCTGATCTTCCAAGGTAGGAGAGATCTGAAGGTTCGCAAGAAAACCCTGAGGAACCAGCTGAAGATTGAGCTTCCTGAAAGACTCAGAAAGACCCGGCTGGAGAGGTTGCAGAATCAGACTGTTGCAATATGCCTTCCTGCTCAATGCATCTGCCACAACATTTGCCTTGCCTGGCGTGTACTCAACACTCGAATTAAAATCCTAGAGCATTTCCACCCAACGTGTTTGCCGAAGATTCAAGTTAGGCTGAGTGAAGATATACTTGAGGCTCTTGTGATCGGTGAAAACTTCAACCTTACGTTCCAACAAGAGATGTCTCCAAGTCATCAAGGTGTGCACAACAGCTGCTAGCTCGAGATCGTGCACATGATAGTTCTTCTCCGCAGGCTTCAGCTACCTAGAGGTATAAGCAACCACCTTCCTATCTTGCATCAAGACTGCACCGAAACCCTGGAGAGAAGCATCGCAAAAGACCTGGTACGACTTGGAATCATCCAGAGGGGCCAATACCGGAGTGGAGATAAGCTTCTCTTTGAGTGTATCGAAAGCCAGTTGACACTCTGGAGACCAAACATACTTGACACCCTTCTGAAGAAGACTAGAGAGCGGCTTGGCGATTTTGGAGAAGTTCTCAACGAATCTTCTGCAATATCCGGCAAGACCGAGAAAGCTTCGAAGCTGCTTCACATTCTGCGGAGGTTCCCATTCAACAATGGCTTGAACCTTGGACGGGTCAACCTTAATGCCCTCGGCAGAGATAATATGCCCAAGATAAACCACTTCTTTCAGCCAGAACTCGCACTTGGAAAACTTGGCATACAGCTTGTATTCTCTCAGTTTATCAAGCACCAACCTGAGATGTTTCTCATGTTCTTCCTCATCCTCAGAAAAGACCAGAATGTCGTCGAGATAGAGCAAGACAAATTCATTCTTAAATGGTGAGAAAATATAGTTCATCAAACGGCAAAAAGTCGGAGGAGCATTAGCCAGACCAAAAGACATGACCGTATACTCATACGAGCCAAAACTAGTCCTGAATGTTGTCTTCGGAATGTCTTCCTCGCGAATGCGAATCTGATGATAGCCCATTCTGAGATCAAGCTTGGAGAATACTTTAGCACCTTTCAGCTGTTCGAACAACTCATTTATGTTCGGAAGTGGATATTTGTTCTTGATTGTCTTCTTGTTCAATGGGCGGTAATCGACACACAGCCGGTCCGAACAATCCTTCTTCTTGACAAACAGAACACCACATCCCCACGGAGACGAGCTTGGTCTGATCAAACCCAAACGCTCCTGCTCATCGAGTTGCCTCTTGAGTTCCTTCAACTCTTCTGGACCCAGCTTGTACGGCCGTTTGCACACTGGCTCTGTGCCTGGCTCAAGCTCAATGACAAACTCAACTTCACGGTGCGGAGGCATGCCTGGAAGCTCTTTAGGAAACACATCTTGATATTCACAGACCACTGGAACTTGCTCAATAGGATTGATCTCACCCTTTTCATTCAAGGAGAACAAACGGATTGTGTCATCGCGCACCGCGAATATAATCACATCCTCCGAAGAGTGGGTAAGTTTGACTTCTTTAGCTTCACAATCAATTGATGCCTTGTTCATGGCCAACCAGTCCATACCAAGGATCAAATCAATGTCGGACTTGCCCAAGACATACGGAGAGGCCAGAAAAGAATAACTGCCCATCTTGATAGAAACATCCAGAGCAACCCAACGAGAACTCATAAGCATACCCGGAGAAACAATGTCCAAAGACCTAGACAACTCTTGAAGATGGAAATCATGCTTTGCCGCAAACGGATATGACAAGAAAGAATGCGATGCACCAGAATCGAATAACACTTTAGCAGGAAAATCATTGACGAGGAGGTTACCCATGATCACATCTGATGAATTTTCTGCCTCAGCTGCATTCACCATGTTGACTCGAGCTGATCTGGGGTTGAAGTTGACAAGAGCGTTGCTTGGAGGTTTGCCTGGAGGAGGAGGCGGCAGACGGAGCTGAGAAGTGCATTTGTTGGCATAGTGACCCTTCTGCCCACATTTCTGACAAATGACATCTGCTGGCTGCCGGAACTGAATCTGAGGAGGCCCTTGCTTCTGGTGCTGGTATCTTTGCTGGAAGCCAGGGTTGGGTGGGTGGGAAGAACCACGTCCACCTGAGTGCTTCGGCTGCTGCGAGTGCCGAGGAGGAGGAGGAGAAACCCAAAACCTCTGTTGCTTCTGAACCACCTGAGTCGAGGAAGAGCTGGAATCTCTGAAACGCTTCTTGGAGTTCTCCACCCTGAGCCAGGCTGCCTCTGCTCTGAGAGCTAAGTTGTAGAACTTGTCAAACTCCTCAGGATCGTGCAAAGCAAGCGCTAACTGCAAATCCTCCTTTAAGCCACTCCTGAACTGATAGATCTTGCTCTTCTGATCCGGGACATCCTGCAGCGCGTAACGGGCCAGCTCGTGGAACTCGACATTGTACTTGTACACAGAATTGCTGCCCTGCTTCAAACGCCTGAACTTCTCACGCATCTCCTCAACAAAACTGGAAGGGATGTAGTGGGACCTGAAGTCACGACAAAACTCGTCCCAAGACATCACCCTGCCACCTCAGGAGTCCTTAAGCTGCTGCCACCAAATAGAAGCCTGCCCCTTCAACTGAAACGTTGCAAACTTGACATAGTCCTCCGGACGCACATTGCTACACTCGAAATGCTTGTTCATATTACGGATCCAATCTTCCGCATCAAATGGCTGGTCGCAAGAAGTGAACGTCTTAGGCTGGTTTGACAGGAACTGACTCAGACTGGCGAAGTGATTGGCACCCTGGTGGAAATTGCCCTGCTGATGATTGGCTCTCTCCTGGATCAACTGCAACAACATCTGAGTGTTTGCATTAGTAGCTGCCATCATCGCCTGCCAGGCCTCTGCAGGAGGAGGAGGACGCGGCGGCGATGGAGGAGGTGGTGGAGGCGGCATATCCTCACGCCCTGGGGTTTGACGAGTCGGTGGAGCCATCCTGAAGACGGACAACATATTAGTCCACAGAATAATTGAAGATATTGCTGAATCAAAAGATAGGATATCTGAATAGAATTTAGCATTGCACTCGAACAACATAGCAAGAGTGCATCCTCAAAGTTACAGACGACAAACTTCCGATAAGGACCACTACAAACAAGTGTGAGCTAGAACTGCTCGGAACAAACATATGATCGAGATTTCCCCAAACCTCAATCAAGCGTCTGTAGGAAGATAGTCCTATAAGATACTACTAGATATCCCATCTATGAATTCCCGAAATAACTGGTCATGCAATCAGGTACACGGATACAAGGAGTATTTCACACAACTCCTAAACTAACCCGTCACCTGTATCACATCCTTCAACACACAACCAGCATCTCGGACCTTCATCTACAACGGATCCTCGTGATCACAACGATACAAAGTGTGGTAATACCCCCGAACAATCTACACCAGTACTGGGGACATCGGGGTTATCTCACCACTACCCGTATTGAAGCAATAACGAACACCCTCCGTCCTTAGATACTAAGAAATCTGAATGATGGCGATGTGCGCGATAATCCCTGGAGCTCAACTCCCTTGATACTTAGAGCAGATAGGAGGCACCAGGACATGATTCCGTCACATCGAAATCATATAGATTTCACAAATACCCGTGTGATCCTAAAAAAAATTTGAGCGAGAAAAGGGGTAGAGTTAGAGATTTCCTAAGACGGGAACCTCACCAAAGCATAGAAGAGGAGAAAAAGAATCCTACTCTCCGATATAACTAAGACTCAAAACATTTTCTAGACTCGACTCAGCCAAATACGATCACACAAAGGCTCCTATGGTCGTAAGGCTCTGATTACCAACTTGTAACAACCAAGATGCGGTCCTTTCCGATCTGGGGGTCGAGGCCCCCGAATAGGAAAGAAGCGCATCTAAGCGTTTCGCAAGCAAGTAACATAGCACAAATAATAATAAAAGTAGACAATTCGGGATTCAACTGTCTTCTTATTAATAACTCAGAGTACAAAAACTACAAAGGTTGAGTTCATGTGCACAATGACAAAGTGACATGGGGGTTTGAACCCCATGTTTGTGTCATGCACATCAACTACAATTACTTCTCACAAGTCACCCCACACACACAACACCATGCCCTCTCACATATGGACATGTGAAGGTGCATAGTTTTGCAAGGTGGGAAGTTCCACACACACACGTATATCATCACCACAACCCCATCACAAGCTCTTAAACCCAAGAACAACATGAGGGGGGGAAACTACTATGCAAGTGACATGGAAGCATCAACTCTCCAACACTTCTAGTAGGTAACACATATAAATGATATGTGGTGAGGGGGGAACCCTTCACACACATACACATGCTTGCACAAGGCCACCACCACATCACACCTACATCAAGCACTCTTATCCACTAGTACATAAATACACAAGTAAAACTCCTAAGCATGGAAGCTACTCACATCCACAAACTGCATCACCTACACAAGCTCATGAATCCACAAGTTAGCTAGTTCACCAAGCAACACATACTGTTAAGATCTTAACAAAAATAAAACTACAACATCTGATGATCAAGCCAGCCTTCAACCATCAAGCTAAAACAGGAAATAAAGCAAAGGAAGTACAAAAATAAAATAAAAGGGTGGAGCTGGGTTTCGAACCCAAGATCCCCTGAAAATATTCTGCTTCCCTTGCCACCCTGCTGTTGCCACTGGATTCGACAAAGAAGGTGGTTTACAGATATGTCCCTCTGTTGCCGCTAATCTACTAGAACACAGGAAAAATAAACCGAGAAGAAAAAAAAGAAAGGGGAAGCACCATCTGGGATTCGATCCCTGCATCTCTCGGGATCATACAGAGGCACACACCGCTGCGCTACGATACGGAAGCTTGACAGAGTAGGGTTGTATCGCGAGGTATACTGTCTCAGCTGCGTGCCTGCTCTGCACAGAGGTGCGCCGGCAACAGGGAGGCCGCCGGTGCACTACTCAGCTACTACTACGGCGAAGATCTGTTGCTACTGCGCTGCGACGTAGGATCGACTGCTGCCACTGTTGGGGAACGTCGCATGGGAAACAAAAAATTTCCTACGCGCACGAAGACCTATCATGGTGATGTCCATCTACGAGAGGGGATGAGTGATCTACGTACCCTTGTAGATCGTACAGCAGAAGCGTTAGTGAACGCGGTTGATGTAGTGGAACATCCTCACGTCCCTCGATCCGCCCCGCGAACAATCCCACGATCAGTCCCACGATCTAGTACCGAACGGACGGCACCTCCGCGTTCAGCACACGTACAACTCGACGATGATCTCGGCCTTCTTGATCCAGCAAGAGAGACGGAGAGGTAGAAGAGTTCTCCGGCAGCGTGACGGCGCTCCGGAGGTTGGTGATGACCTTGTCTCAGCAGGGCTCCGCCCGAGCTCCGCAAAAACGCGATCTAGAGGAAAAACCGTGGAGGTATGTGGTCGGGCTGCCGTGGGAAAGTCGTCTCAAATCAGCCCTAAAACCTCCGTATATATAGGTGGGAGGGAGGGGACCTTGCCTTTTTTTTTCTTTTCTCTTGATTTTCTCTTCTTGGCGCATAGAGCCCTTTTGGGCTGTCCCACCAGCCCACTAAGGGCTGGTGTGCCACCCTCAAGGCCTATGGGCTTCCCCGGGGTGGGTTGCCCCCCCCGGTGAACTTCCGGAACCCATTCGTCATTCCCGGTACATTCCCGGTAACTCCGAAAACCTTCCGGTAATCAAATGAGGTCATCCTATATATCAATCTTCGTTTCCGGACCATTTCGGAAACCCTCGTGACGTCCGTGATCTCATCCGGGACTCCGAACAACATTCAGTAACCAACCATATAACTCTAATACGCATAAAAAACGTCGAACCGTAAGTGTGCAGACCCTGCGGGTTCGAGAACTATGTAGACATGACCCGAGAGACTCCTCGGTCAATATCCAACAGCGGGACCTGGATGCCCATATTGGATCTTACATACTCTACGAAGATCTTATCGTTTGAACCTCAGTGCCAAGGATTCATATAATCCCGTATGTCATTCCCTTTGTCCTTCGGCATGTTACTTGCCCGAGATTCGATCGTCAGTATCCGCATACCTATTTCAATCTCGTTTATCGGCAAGTCTCTTTACTCGTTTCGTAATACAAGATCCCGCAACTTACACTAAGTTACATTGCTTGCAAGGCTTGTGTGTGATGTTGTATTACCGAGTGGGCCCCGAGATACCTCTCCGTCACACGGAGTGACAAGTCCTAGTCTTGATCCATACTAACTCAATTAACACCTTCGGAGATACCTGTAGAGCATCTTTATAGTCACCCAGTTACGTTGCGACGTTTGATACACACAAAGCATTCCTCCGGTGTCAGTGAGTTATATGATCTCATGGTCATAGGAATAAATACTTGACACGCAGAAAACAGTAGCAACAAAATGACACGATCAACGTGCTACGTCTATTAGTTTGGGTCTAGTCCATCACGTGATTCTCCTAATGACGTGATCCAGTTATCAAGCAACAACATCTTGTTCATAATCAGAAGACACTGACTATCTTTGATCAACTGGCTAGCCAACTAGAGGCTTGCTAGGGACGGTGTTTTGTCTATGTATCCACACATGTAAATGAGTCTTCATTCAATACAATTATAGCATGGATAATAAACGATTATCTTGATACAGGAATTATAATAATAACTATATTTATTATTGCCTCTAGGGCATAATTCCAACAGCTGCTACCACGCGGGGAAGACCAAGACGCTACACACCAGCCTGATGAGCGCCCATAACTACTGCATGGCACTATCCGAGCACCCAATCGACACACTGGCACACACATACGCATGCACCACGGCTGCTGCTGCTGCGGCTACTGCCCTGCAACGGATCCACTCGCGGGAAAGGGGAGGAAGGGGACCGGCTCACCTCAGGGAAGAAGGAGGAGCCGCTCGGGGATGACGTCGGTGAAGACAACGACCCGAAGAAGCTGTAGACGCGGGTGCAGAGCCGACGCAGGGGGAGGAAGAACACCGGGAACTCGCCGTTGACGTGGTGCTGGCCGTCGGCGTGGGCGTTCCGAGGCCTCCCCGAGGACGGGAATGGAGCGCGGGCTCCTACTCCGTGCTCCTGGACATGGCCGCCGGCGCTGCTCGACGTAGACGGCGGGGTAGACGCGGCGGCCGGACTCTCTCTCTCTGCTCCTACTCTACAGAGAGCTTACCAGGGAGAGGGAAGAGAAAAGGAGGGAGGTTGCGGCGGCGCTGGAGGAAGGAGGGGGAACCCTAGGGAAGGAGGAAGGTTCCCTCCACCTTATATCACCTTGGGGGGAGGCGCTAAGGCCACAGGATCGAAGGGGAGGCGATCGGGAGGTGGAGCTGCGGTCGTACAGAGATGACGTCGAGAGGAGGAAGAGAGACGCGGGTGGGCTGCGCTGCGCGAGGGGGAGAGGAGACAATGGGCCTCTCTGAGTGGGAGGAAGCCCACCAGAGAAGAAAATAGAGAAACAACCCTGGAGATTTATTTCTAATTAGATGAATTACAGAGAAAGGAAAAAAAAACCACATGACTACTATTGATTATAAAATCAAAACAAAAATGCCCCTCGGCCTAAAAATACCTAAGCCTTTTAAATAAAATGCAAAAGGAATTTTATGGGGCATTTAAATAAATACAAAACAACAATTAATTATACTGTTTTGTGATTTATATTCACCCTCAAGACCAAAATAAAACTCCACATCATCACATCATCATCTCCACAATAACCTCTAAACACCAGACATTTTAAAACAGCTTTTGTGAAGATGGAATTTTTGAACATGAGATAATAGGAGAGGAAAAGGGTTTTGAAATTGCAATGAGCTTTGAAAATCCCAAGCAACCACTCCTACACTCCACACACCATCATCACATGACATCAACACATGAAATTACAAGGCCCACTCCAAGACATGGCAAGGTATAGAAGCAAGCACACAAGGCATGGTAAGAAAGGTATGACATGGATGCATGCATGCAAAAGAAGAACACAAGGTGACACATGAAATCATACATGCATAGATAACTCTCATGACAAAGTCAAGGTGGTCCCACAAGAAGTAGGTCCAAATAGGGTAGGTTTACATCTGGGGCACTACAACAAATCCTTCGAATATCACTTAAGGCAACCATTAGTCCATAGGGATTGCCATCAAGTACCAAAACCACATATGGAGAAATTATGCTCCAACACGCATGTTACCATTGGCTCATTATCCTGACATCGATTTGAAGCAAATCGAATGGATAACATTGCAGAATTCTCCTTGAGTGCCTTCTCTATGGCCCTCAGATTGACGTTTAGCAATGTATCATAATGTCTAGACTCAAAATGGTTTGGTAGAATCCTTTATCCAAAGAGTTAAGCTCATTGCATTAGCTTTACTTTGGAATTGCAACTTACCAACTTTAGGTTGGAGTCATGTAGTTTTACATGCTCATGACAGAAGTGCATAATATTATTCCCCTCTATCTTTGGTACGTGGAAATTTATCGAGTATTTCCCATCTGCGGTAATTCGGTTGTATAGCGATATCACCACCCGGCATACATCATTGGCCCCTCAACATATAGTTGGGATCTATGTGAGGAATAACTGTATTTCCGTCAATACCTCCAGCCCTCGCATGGGGAGTTATTCAAGCCCAGTATGGTGATTCATGAGGAATATTTCTAGGCATTAGGGGGAGATTTCAAGTACCATAAAGAATGCCAGAAAATTAGTGGAATGTTCAACACATTTCTGCCTCAAATCCATGTACTCAAAGAGCTGAACCATGCGTTTAGTAGATTTGCAACACGTTGCAAATAACCTGCCAGATTCATTTACTGAATATAAAGGTGTCACACAATCCTACAATCCTACAAAAGTACGCCTGAAAGACTCGAGGTACCAACAAAATCCACTCCACTCCTCGTTCAAAGCAACAGGGGGATATATGTGGCAAAAGTACATTAGGATTGAGCTTCTCGCAAGCAAGGATATCAAGGCCAATGAATCAGTAAATGCAAGTCAACTTCACATTGACAGACACCTAATGTGTACCATACTTAGTGGATGGGAAACCTCCACAAACCCAGGTCATAGTCCACACAATGTCCGGGACATCGGAATACCCGACTCAATCGCATTGAGAAATCACGAGTAGTCACCATGGGTAACGATATTTCCATCAAGTATATATTGACATATAGATTCTAGAGAAACATATCATCGGAAGTCTACAATTGTCCACATACACTTATCAACTAGATTGCAAAACCTTCCAGATAGATCCAAAAACCATGGCCATGGCATAGTGTGAACAACACTCAGACTGAACTCAAGCAAATGTTATAATCTAGGTAGAAATGATCTTGCTCAATAATGGGAAGGTATTCATATGCAATACCTACACTGATTTTCTTCTGGAAACAGAATTGAGAACAACAGTGTGGTGAAACATAGAGCAAGTATTGTAGCACAAGGGTTCATGCAGATACCTAACTATTCTCCAGAGGTGGAATCTCTTTCCGATAACTTATATCATTGGTAGTATAAAATCATCTATCTATGCAGTAGATAGATGTGTTGATCAGATATCCATGTGTATCACTAGATTCAGTCATATATGATTGATTCCCGATGGAATCTCACTTCTGAATCGAAATGTAAAACGCAACATACAGTGTGTAAAATCAATAAGTCACCATATGATTTATTATTATCGTTGGTACATTTGGTACAACCGACGTAGTGAGTTCCTTATGCACAAGGATTACTCCTATAATGATGATTATCCATGGTTGTGTGTCTGCAATGATGACACTTGTAATCATCTAAATGACGGAGTTTAAAATGAAGGATTTGGGTAAACCAAAATACCGCTAGTTTGTACAACTTGAGCTCCTTCATTCATACATTATGGTATACTATGTTGTCTATATCCAAAATATATTGGAGAAATTCATTGTGGACAAATCTTATCCATCCATGACTCTCATGGTAGTTTATTTTCTAGACGTAGAGAATGATCTATTTAGACCAAAAGATGACGGAAATGAGACATTGGGACTCAACGTTCCATAATGCTATTGGATCCACCAAACACAATTAGTTGGGACTCAAGAATATCTATCGTATCTCCAAAGGCATCAAACATCTTGTCCTGTTTTTTCAAGTTTCAGGGAAATCTGAAGACCAATACCATTGGATACATTGATCATATCCCCGCTATGGAAGATCATAGACATGCTTAGTGTTCCTACTAGATGTGGTACCATCTCATGAGAGTCATCGAAAAAGACCTCGTGGCTACATCCACAAACCATTATCTCAAAGATAATGTTTCTTGTGTTGCTCTGATGCAAACAGGTTACACAATAAGCAATATCACTGTTTTGCATATCTTGCAAATCAAATCATGTGACTGATTTGCTCGCGAAGTCTCTACAACTTTTATATTCCAGGACTATGTTCATGGAGTCTCTACAATCATTTTTAGTGATGTCTATTCCCTTTGTATACATAACAGATTTCATATAATAAAGAGTTACATCATTTGTTTTTGTTTGTAACAGCTTTGACACCGTTAAACCTCCGTCATGAGCTGTGCTGAATTTTAATTGGAAACTTTAAATTCCGATAATGTATTTCCCGAATTCTAACTGGAAAATCCAAAGTATTCCTTTAAAAAATGAAAGCATTGTGGATAATCATAAGTTGGTCCAGTGTCTATTCTCTAATTTGGGAAAGATTCAGCTCATTCGGATGAGAGGATGGCAAAATTGATAAAATTGATCCCTCGGCTGAAAGAACTCGCAAAGTGAATTCGAGGAAAAAATTAATTTTGTCAATTTTGCATGAGAGGATAAACATTCTGATGTCTTGCGCCCGAAGTTTGACCGAACTTTGACGGGATGGCCCTCTGCTGGGATAGACGGATGGACTTGCACAAGAAAAGAAAAGAAGTTTCGAGACGAGAAGCCACGTCCCCATCGCGGATGACGTGGACCGTGACTCGCCCGAGCGGCGTCCTTATCGGAATCCGGACCCCCATTCTCCCGCTGCCACCGGGCCCCAGCCTCCGAGTCAGGCAGGCCCCGCCACTGAAAATCCCCGATATTTCTCTCGCCCACTGCGCGCGGGCCCCACCACCACCACCACCACCACCTTCCCTTTCTTCCTCCGCAAGAGCAGGGCCAGCTTCCTCCCTTGGCCTTTGATTATCAAACTGGATTTGATATCAAGCGCGGATCCGAAGGCCGCCGAGCTGAGCGACACTCCCCACCGAACAAACCCTAGCGTGGCCTGGCCTGACCTGAGCTGAGGCCCTTCCTGCTCGATGGCCAACCCCTCCATGGCGGCCGGCGGCGGGGTGCCGTGGGCGGAGGGGGTCCGGGCCGTCGGGGCCCAGATCCGCAACCGCCTCCGCGTGGCGCCCGTCGACCGCCGCTGGCTCTGGCGCCGCCCCGAGGGCCGCGCCGCCTCCGACGCCGTCCGCCTCTGGTCCGACCGCCTCCGCGCCTTCCTGCAGCGGGACAAGCACAACCAGCAGCACCAGGGCCCCGACGCGGCGGCGGCGGCGGCCAGGCCCTCCTCCAGTGCCCTCAGGTTCTACAGGAAGAAAGGTATGCGGTTCTATACACCGGTGCCATTGGTCTGTCTGATAGCTCCATGCCTAAAAAAGACATTGCTGAATGAATGCCTGTTCGATGTGACCATTGTTGCTCTTGGTGTATTCCTTCCTTCTGTTGTAGTACCTGTGTCCATAACAATCTGATTTTAGACTAATGAGATTATAAATGTGTCGCCCCTGGTTATGCATCCTTTATCGCTCTCTCATGATAGGAGGGGGGAACAACCCAACAACCATAACAATCTGATTCTAGACTAATGAGATTCTAGACTAATGAGATTATAAATGTTGCACCCTTTTCCTCTTTATTATACCAGTTTCTAACTCACATCTCTTTGTCAATGCAGTGGGCAAAGAAGTTAACGGGGTTGAAGACTCGGTGATTTTCCGCTCGCTGCAAGCGCTGGCCGTTCCTCTTATCGGGAATGCTTGCCATGTTTTTATGCACGGCCTTAACTCTGTCCAGGTAATGTAGCTGAAGAGTGATTGATTATCTGAAATACTCGAGCCCATGCCCCATGGGCCTCTGCTAACCAATGAAGTTTTGCAGATTTATGGCGCAGAGAAACTTCAGCAGGCATTACAAGAGAGGCCTAAAGACAAACCTCTTCTAACGGTATGTGCCTACGTGGTCGAGTAATTGCAAAATGTTACTCTATTACGGTGCATGGCATGTCGTCTGAAGGTAGCCAGTAGTCATAAACCCATAGTCTCTTATATGTTTGCAACTTGTACTGAAGTGATGGATTGGTGGTATTTGTCCTGCATATTTTCTCTATGAATTGTTGCATCGCCCAGTTTTTTAACTGTAATTGCTTCAAGTCTTACAAGGTGCATTTCTTCCTTACTGCATATTTTTCTCCACTATGCATTCTTCTAATCACCCAATGCTTCTGTCATTTTTATAATCTTAGGTCAGCAATCACGTGGCTGCTATGGATGACCCTTTTGTAATTGCCTCCCTTCTGCCACCGTCTGTTATGTTGGAAGCACAAAAGCTGAGATGGACACTATGTGCGACTGATCGTTGCTTTACAAATCCAGTTCTGTCCACGTTCTTCAGGTCTGTTAAAGTGTTGCCTGTTAACCGTGGTGAAGGCATCTACCAAAAGGTATGAGATACATTTCGTTTACTGTATGTAGGGGTCTGAAGTTATTTATTTCAAGCATGCGTGCAGTAGATTAACCATGCAAATTTTGATGCTAGTAAACCAGTTTATTCATGGTATATACTTGGATAAATATTGATATTTAGTTTGTTGACTAATGGTGCCATTAAACCAGTATCACATTGTTGGGAGATACTCACTGGGCTTTGCCTTGCTCAGCTAAACTTCCGATCATTATATTAAGACCATTAACTTAACTGGCAAATACATCCTTGTATTCAAAACAAAGTTTTGAGCTAGTACCTGTAAATATCTAGTGCCTCATTATTTTTTAGAAATTCACCTAGAGGTTTCACAAGTGAATGCCATTGTATGTTTGGATCAGTGCTCTAATCTGCTAAGGATCTTAACCGGGTACTGTAGAGAGGACGCAGTATGCCGTACGTGTTTGAGTCTGTTTAGTTTTCTCGTCACAGAACACCGCTCTCTTCTTTCGCTGTTCAGGGAATGGATATGGCGCTCTCAAAGCTTAATAATGGTGGATGGGTTCATATATTTCCTGAAGGAAGTCGTTCAAAGGATGGAGGGAAAACCATTGCTCCTGCTAAGAGAGGTGTTGGAAGGTTAGAAAATTATTTCCTTGTACTGTGCTATCTGCAATTATTGGTGAACTCCTCTTGACTTACTTTCATGTAAAAAAAACCTGCATTTTGCATATCGAATTAGTTTTTGCGATAGTTGGGTGTTAACACTTCATACTTTTTGTCCATTGTCGAGGTGCGCCTATCTAATTCCTCTTCTTTTCTTCTTCTTACCAGATTGGTAATGGATGCTGACAGCTTACCGGTTGTTGTCCCCTTTGTCCATACTGGGATGCAGGACATAATGCCAGTCGGGAAGCGTATCCCAAGAACAGGCAAAAGGGTGTGTGCCCTCGCACACAACTAATATTTCTTGTTTTCATTGAATTTAGCTGAGTACTGAACTGTTTTTATTTTATTTGATTCTGTAGGTGATAGTGGTTGTTGGAGACCCAATCAACTTTGATGACCTGATGGCTGACAACAGTAACGACTCCCAACATATTTCTAGAGGTGACTTGTATGACAAAGTAACCGAAAGGATTGGGCAGCGGCTGCAACAACTGAAGGTGGAAGTCGACAGATTGGCGGCAGAGCAGAAGGCCGAGCTCCAAAACCGTTGCACAGCCGATACAGTCAATGACGGGTACAAGGTGTGGCAGCGGGTCGACTGGGAGTCCTTCGGCATAGGAAACATGCTGTCCTCAGCCGAACATTCGTCGGCCCAAGAGCCGCCGAAGCAGATCCAGCATGAAGTGCTCCTGGCGGAACAAACTGTTTCTTCTCCAGCAACGCAAGCAGAGCCCGAGCCGCGCCTCGAGGAGGAACAGAGCATTTTCTCTCCGATATCTCGTGACGCTGGCGTTCCGCACTGGTTCAGCCGCCACACGGACGCCTCTGAGCTCATGGGGTTCGCCGCGCGTGGCCTGGTCAGGAATGGCAGGTCCATGCAGGAGGGGTACCGGCAGTGCCAGGAGCCGTCGGCGTTCAACGCCTGGTGGGAGGCTCAGACGAGCACCGCAATGATGCCCAGGTGGAGCACCGCTTGACCTAGGCCACCCTGAAGGGGGTGCCTTCTCCTTTGTACAGTTATCCGACAAGGACGCCGACATGAATTTAGATAGATTGCTTTGTTTTCCTCGTGCTGGCAGTTTTGGAGCTAGTATGAACGAACGATGAACTGGACACCTTAAGTTATCTTAGAGAATAGAGATGATGTGAAATTTCGATAGCTGAAGTCAGGTTTGATGTAAGCGATGTCGGCTTCTTTATGTGCAAGAACTAGGGAGCTCTTTGAGATGAAGGCTTCGCTAGCACGCAGTGGTTTTTCTTTCTCTTGCCAGAGGACAATGTGCATGCACCCTTTTCGAAAATGAAGTGACTAGTGAGGCAGGGGCGGCAATGACTCCTCCATCAGGTGATGCCATCTGATAATCCTAGCCGAGCATTCTCTGCAATTTCTCCCGTGATCATTATTGCCGTATACAGTTTTCAAGAAAAGAAAAAAAAATCAATGAAATCGAGCGTGTGGGTCGCGAGAAAAAAGATGGATTGCGTCCGATCTTTCGCTAACGTCAGGTCGACTGGACGTTAACACAGTCCAAAGGTAGTATCAAGAGTTTACTCCTTCCCATTTTTCCCCTTCATCACGCAAAATTCGCTGACGAAACATTGTTGGGCTGGCAACGGTACAAAAGGTGATCGAAGCCCGCATCGCGCCTCCAACGTTCACATGCGGCCAGTTCGAATCTCGATCTCTTTAGAGCCGTTGCAGCCCACCCCACACCACCTCCACATTTTAAACCCCGACGCCGCCGCACCATTCATCCACACGCCGCAACGCCAGCCCTCCTCCAAACCTCCCCGTCCCCATCTCGGCATCTCCACCTCCATCCGTCAGCAAGCAAGCGATCCCGTCCAAACCATGGCCCTCCGCGCGCTGGACAACACGCTGCCGGCCGCCGTGGCGGACCAGCGGCCCAAGAAGGCCGCCAAGCTGCTCCCCACGCCGCCCGCCCGCTCCCCCACCGGCAGCGGCGTCAACGGCAACGGCAACGGCAACGGGAAGAAGCAGCAGCAGCAGCGCAACGACGAGAACTCGGCGCCGACGCCCAAGCCCGCGTCGCCGGTGGCTGCGGAGCCGGCCGTGGAGTACGTCCGGTCCGAGGACCTGCCGCCCGTGCCTAGCCCCAAGGCCCGCGCCGCCGGCCTCGTCGCGGGGCTCGACTCCAAGGACTGGGTCAAGGTCTGCGAGTCCCTCAACGACGCCCGCCGCCTCGCCGTCCACCACCCCGCCCTCCTCGCCCCCATCCTGTAAGCTCCCCTGGCCTCCATCGTATGGTTTTCGTACCTGATTTCTGGCGGATTTCCTTCTGGATCTGATCTGACCTGGGAATGGATCCGATTTCTGGCGTGTTTCGTTCTCAATCTGATTTGATCTGCCGGATTTCGAGGGAGCAGGGAGAAGGTGGTGCTGGGGATCGTGAAGACGATGAAGAACCCGCGCAGCGCGGTGCTCAAGACCTCCGTGATGGCCTGCGCGGACGTCTTCGCCGGCTTCGGCAACCTCATCTCCTCGGCCTCCGCCGACGCGTTCGACAAGCTGCTGCTGCAGCTGCTGCTCAAGGCGTCGCAGGACAAGCGGTTCGTGTGCGAGGAGGCCGAGAAGGCGATGCGCGCCATGGCCACCTCCATGCCGCCGCTGCCGCTGTTGAAGAAGCTCAGGGCCTACGTCCACCACGCCAACCTCAGGGTCCGCGCCAAGGCCGCCGTCGCCATGGCGCACTGCGCCGCCAGGATGGTACGTATCCTAGGCCCAGGCCCGGCCACATGAACCAGCTGTTCTGTTTCTCTGACGCAAGCACGAATTAATCATGCCCGTGTCAATTGGAAATGGCAGGACGTGGAGACGATGAAGGAGTTCGGGCTGCCGGCGCTGCTGCAGGTGGCCGCGGAGCTGCTCAACGACCGGCTGCCGGAGGCGCGCGAGGCCGCCCGCAGCATCGTTGGCTCCACCCACGCCGCCTTCTTCAAGGAGGCCGTTGAGAAGGAGCAGGAGAAGAAGGAGAATGAGCAGCTCCAGGAGGAGGTGAAGGAGAATGAGGAAGAAGAGGAGAAGGAGAAGAAGGAGGAGCCGTCTGCCGTGGCTGCGGCGTGGGAGAGCCTGTGCGCGCTGAGCCTGTCGCCCATCTCGGCGCAGGCCGTGGCCAAGATCGTCTCGCAGTTGCAGCCGCAGCCGCAGCCGCAGTAACAACTCTGCTTGATTGATCGTCTCATCTCATCGGCGTCCCTTTCGGCGCGTGATTCGTAGTGATGCATGCCATCTCGCATGATCTGCCAAACAAACGTGTCTTCATGTTCTCTAGGCTCTAAGAATTGTTGGTGTTTTTTTTACATTTCCCCGATAAATTATTACAAGAAAACATGGTTCCCCATCAGATCACGGGAGTATCCGTTTCCCGGAACAAAACAAGTATGTGTCGCGAGTCGCGACGCGCTCCTACATACAGTACAATTCAGCAGCAACTTTTTCACCTTCTGGCGGAAGAAATTTTGACCCATGTAGGTGTGTAGGCAGGGTAGCTTGCATCGAAAACGACGACGACGACGACGACGATGATATGAGAGCCCCGTGTGCGTCCAAGCGCGTCGCTGTCCGGTGAGTGAGCGAGTGATCCACGCGAGAGTGAGCAGCTGGTGAGTGATTGCTTGCTTGCGTGCGTGCGTGCTTCCAGGAACCGGAAGAAAATCCTCCCCCATCTTCTTCTTCTCCCTCCTCTTATCTCCTGTCCCCGTCCGCATTCCCGCACGTTCGTTCTTGTTCCTTTCTTGATGGACGGGGGGCAGAGCGTCGCCAAGCGGCACGCCGCCGGCGCCGAGGAGGACCCTGACCGGCACCGCACTCCTCCTCCTGTCCATGCGGCGGCGGATGATCTTGACGACGATGGCGAAAAGAAGGCGTCTCGCCCCAGCAGCAGCAGCAGGCGGGTCGCCTCCCTCGACGTCTTCCGCGGCCTCACCGTCGCTGTAGGTGGCTTCCTTCCTTCCCTCCCTCCCTCCAGGCGTGCTTCCTCTCCACCCAATCAATACTACTCACTAGTTTCCTGTCAGTTTCGTGTCTCTGCCTGAATCCTGATCCAAGTGTCTTGGACCGTTTCGCCGCTGCAGCTGATGATACTGGTGGACGGCGCCGGCGGCGAGTGGCCGGTCATCGGCCACGCGCCGTGGCACGGCTGCAACCTCGCCGACTTCGTCATGCCCTTCTTCCTCTTCATCGTCGGCATGGCCGTCCCCCTCTCCCTCAAGGTCCCCCTTCTCAATCCTAGCACTTCATTGTCTTGTCACTGTCAGACTATACAGTAGCTAGTTTCGTCACACCGTTCCTTGTTCTGAACTTCTCGTTCGAAATCAAACAAACGTGCAGAGAATTCCAGACCGCGGCCGGGCCGTCAGGAGGGTGGTCATAAGAACGCTGAAGCTGCTCTTCTGGGGGATCTTGCTGCAAGGTTGCATTTGCTGATTTGTTTACACCGAATTACCTCCTTGAATCTCCCTGCCATGAACTCTATTGCCTCTGCGTTTCGACATTGGCCGCCGCCCCCTATCTGGAAAGGGGAAATTCTAACACATGAGCAATGTGTCACCATATGCAGGCGGTTACTCCCATGCTCCAGATGAACTCACCTATGGGGTTGACATGAAGCACATAAGATGGTGTGGTATCCTCCAGGTACCGATCAACGCTTGACAATAATGTATGCATCATTCATGCCAGGGAATGATTCTGCCTTTGCTTCTTCAGAGGATTGCCCTTGCATACTTGGTTGTCGCAGTCATAGAGATCGCCACGAAAGACGCGAGGGTTCAGGATCAGTCAAGCTCGGGCTTCTTCTCAGTTTTCAGGCTGTACCTGTCCCAATGGTATATATGTATATGCATATACAGGTCTTTTTGATGCCATCTGAATTGTGAATCTACTAATTGTGGCATCTGTGTATCTACAAGGATTGTCGCATGTTGCATTCTTTTGATCTACTTGTCCCTTGTTTACGGGGTTTACGTTCCTGACTGGGAGTTCACGGTGCGAAATGTGGATAGCCCGAACTACGGCAAAGTTTTAACGGTATGAGATTACCCGACCTTTGTAGTTCTACTTTCTTTATGTTCTTGTGAAAGTGTTGATGTTGCATATATATTACTCGTATGTGCGTAGAATTAACCTTCCATATCATTGTGTACTTAATTAGTTGATTCCGAGTCTGTATGGATAGTTTTCTTCATCAAGAACAATGTACTGAAAAGATGATTTGACAAGCGTGTCCCCAGGCAAGCTCAGGAATCCTACCATTCTTCACAAATTCTTGTCATGACAAGCTGATTGAACTGCATTTCCACAGCAACATATAACTGAGTACTTCGTAGTTCAGGTTTTCATGTCAGTTTAATGATACTAAAGCGAGGCCAATATAGAAGTACATTATGCAAATTGTGCCATGTTAGTGTTATTTTATTGCACTTGTACAATCAAAGTAATTTCTGGTGAAGTTGCAAGTCATTTACAGTAGTATTGCCTAAACTGATTTCAGTATGCAAAACAATTACTCAATTTTTTTTCCTGTTAGTGTTAATTATTTTGCAGCTGTACAATCAAAGTACTTTTGTGAAAAGTTGAAACTCATTTACAGAGTGTTCCCTAATGTTTAGGTGGCATGTGGCACAAGGGGAAATCTGAGCCCTCCTTGCAATGCTGTAGGTTACATCGACCGTAAAGTTCTCGGCATCAATCACCTGTACCAGAAACCTGCATGGAGGAGGCACAGGGTCTGTGTTTTCACTTTTCAGACAACAGGGCATCTTGCTGTTCTTCGCAGTTATCTTCAAAATTTTACCCGCCAACTTATGAATTGTTTACGCAGGACTGTACTGATGATTCCCCACATGAGGGGCCTTTCAAAAGGGACGCCCCGGCATGGTGTGCCTCGCCATTTGAACCTGAAGGTTTACTAAGGTAAGGGTACTATGTTTTGTTGCATGTCAATGGTGGGATTTCTGATCATCTGATGTAGTAATATATAGTTCACTGTTGACACGGTTCTTTGATATTTTTTGCAGCTCATTTTCAGCGGTGTTAAGTACGATCATTGGCGTACACTACGGGCACGTGCTTGTTCATATGAAGGTGATTTTGCCTCACATTTCAGGCCTTCTTTTTTGTCGGTGTAGAGTATGGACTGACCACAACACAGACATGCTGATTGTTGACATGTTTATTGTTCCTGTATAATTTCAGAGTCATATGGACAGGCTAAAGCAGTGGGTCACCATGGGCGTAGCTCTCCTCCTCCTTGGAATCATTCTGCACTTCTCTCATGGTAACTAGAGTACACAATACACATTCAACAAAAAAAGAAGTTACAACTTATACATGCTTCCACTCCTCCCCTGTCTGAATACGATTCAACAAAGTTTGCTCTTTCACATTTCATTGCAGCGATTCCTCTGAACAAACAGCTGTACACGCTCAGCTACATCTGCGTGACCGCCGGCGCCGCTGGCATCATCTTCTCCATGCTTTACTTCCTTGTATGTCCTTCTCAATTTTCCAAAACTAGTTTTATTTCTTAAATTGGTGTGTGAAACAACAATTGAACATCAGTAGAAAAAAATAGAGCATTCAAATCCTCCAGTCCACCTAGAATAATTTAGGCATACCCATATGACATTCCATGAGTTCAGTTCGATCCTGAGTGTATGTGATCTTCCATGGCTGACATCCCGAGCATCGTCGACGACAACATTGTTGTTGACACCTGGTGGATTCCCCAGGTCGACGTCGTGCACCTGTGCTATGTCTTCGCGCCGCTGCGGTGGGTCGGCATGAATGCGATGCTGGTGTACGTGATGGCCGCGGCGGGCATCTTTGAGGGCTTCCTCAACGGCTGGTACTACGACGGGCCCAACAACACACTGGTAACTGAGAAGAACTTAGCTACTTGACATCGACCACCTTCGGGCTTTAGCACACGCTGAGAAATTCTGTCACCACTGCAGGTTTACTGGGTGAGGAAGCACGTGTTCGTCCGGGTATGGCACTCAGCCAGGGTGGGCATCCTCCTCTACGTCCTTGTCGCGCAGATCCTGCTCTGGGCGCTCATCGCCGGCCTCCTCCACCGGGCCGGGGTTTACTGGAAGCTCTAGCCACCCATGAGGGTATTGGTGTCATCATTTGCTTGTGTGTTGGAATTGTGCAGAATGTGTGTAAGAAGACAAGGAAGGTGCAAAAGCATTTCAACATGATCCCAAGCAGAAGCATGACTAAGCTTCAAAAAGCTACAAGGGCTGCACCTAGTGAGATGAGATCTATGGTTCAGAGGTGAAGCAGAAGCAGTATAGCCTATGGGACTATGGGGGGAGAATTCATACATAAGTAATTAGCAATCTAGAATGTCACATTTGTTAACTTATGATTAGCACATTGTTAGCTTCTGATCATCCACAGTCTGATCCAACTGTCCAGAAATATAAACTTGTATCCAGTCTGATGCATGTAGTAAGCCATCTTTGATTTTCTGAAACTGTTCGCAAGGCAGAGGACTGTTAGGCAGAGACTAGTGTTACAAGCAAATCCAATGCCAGCCGAGTCATCTTTCATTGCTAGCAAGTTACAAATCATCGGCTAGAATCACGCTATCATGCAACGATGTGATGCATTGGCGCTGTGATGTGATGATACTACTGATTTGGCCTCCTCTTGTGGTGCGAAACCAGAGTACTATGTGCAAGCATGATGTACTAGCTTTATTATTCTTTTTTCGACATTTTTTTCATGACATGCTGCATCTAAATTCTGTTATGAAATGTCATCCTTGTACGCTACATGTGAACTAGCACGAAAGCCTACATTGAACTGTAGACAAAGGCGAAAACAAACTGTGTATAAAGGGGATAGGCTACATTTTACAATTCTTTTGATCTAAGAATTGTGGCATGGCATCGTATCCAGATTTCACGTATCTTTCGATTCTACTTCAATTCTAATCTTTCATTTCTTTCTGGCTTATGCAATTTGTTTACACCTGCTTTTCCCTTGCTCTGTGTTGTGGGTTTCAGATGATGGTAGCGGCTCTGGTCATCAGAAGCGCCGCGTGAATCCAAGTCGTGCAACTAGCTGTAAGCATTTCCGCACCGCAGAGGATGACAGTACCAACGCCAACCCCAGTGCCCTACCCAAGTAGAGAACCAATAAGGCTGCCACCAAGTCTCCGAGGACTCAGTCAATGAGTGAGTTGCCAAGCAAGGAGTTCTGCATTGCTCGTCGCCGCAACCCGTACATCAATCTGCAAGATCAAGCTCTTATCAACCGTCCATTCTCGACCAAGCAACAAGGTTCTATATATCATGATGTGCTCAAGAAGAAAAATAACCTGTTTGTTCCCCATGTCAAGTCCATTGATATTGACCACATGCAGAGAATATTAACTATTTTCGTGAAGCTCTTGCGTGTGTGACAAGCTAGATATTACCAAGCTCGTGACATTCAACAAGGATTTTGATGCAAAGTTGGTGCCCATGTTCTTTGCCACGGTCCATCTCAAAACCAATGAGGAGAGGACAATAACTTGGATGACAAATGGGAGAAGACCGTGTGCTACTTGGAAGGAGTTTATGTATCTCATGGGTGATACGTCCCCAATGTATCTATAATTTTTTACTGTTCCATGTTATTATATTATTTTTGAACCATGACGGAAGGGAAAAAGCATAAGAAAATCAAAGTGAGTTGGGCAAGAACGATGGTTTTCCGAAACTAGGGGTAAACCTGCCGAAGGGGGCACAAGTAAGGGCACAAAATTAATTATCCCATTCCTTTAAGTTTCAGCCTTGCGACCATCTCCCCCCCCCCCCTCCCCGGGAAACCCAAAGACTTTGATTTCTCAGAAGGTGCTAGCGGAGTCCTATAAGCAACATCCGTCAATCCCTAGTCGACATCATTTATGATTGAGACTAGGACGGTATCTAATCATCTTCGAGCCATCAACTTTCATTCTTGATTAATGAAAACATCCTTGGTAAATGCTTTTACAGTTGTTCGTCTTTCACAAATCCAAGAATTTCACCTCTGACTATGAAATACGAATGCCCCAGACAATCCCTATTAATCATTACTCCGATCCCGAAGGCCAACACAATAGGACCGGAATTCTATGATGTTATCCCATGCTAATGTATCCAGAGTGATGGCTTGCTTTGAGCATTCTAATTTCTTTAAAGTAACGATGCTGAAAAGACGATCTGACCAATTAAGTCTAGGAGTGCGATCCGAGTCGAAGGGTCGAGTAGGTCGGTGCTTACCATGAGGCGGACCGGCCAACCCGGCCCAAGGTCACTTCAACAACTTAAAATTACCGCGGCTGCTGGCACCAAACTTGCCCTCCAATGGATCCTCGTTAAGGGATTTAGACTGTACACATTCCAGTTACCAGACACTAATGTGCCCGGTCCTGTCATTTATTGTCACTACCTCCTTGTGTCAGGATTGGTTAATTTGCACGCCCGTTGCCTTCCTTGGATGTGGTAGCCTTTTCTCACGCTCCCTCTCTGGAATCAAACCCTAATTCTCCGTCACCCATCACCACCAAGGTAGGCCCCTATCTTACCATCAAAAGTTGACATGGCAGAAATTTGAATGACGCGTCGCCGGCACAAAGGCCATGCGATCTGTCGAGTTATCATGAATCACCAGATCAATGAGCAGAGCCTGCGTCAGCCTTTTATCTAATAAATGCGCCCCTCCCAAAAGTCGGGTTTGTTGCACATATTAGCTCTAGAATTGCTATGGTTATCCGAGTAGCATGTGCCATAAAAAAACTATAACCAATTTAATGAGTCATTCGTAGTTTCACAATTCAAATTGGTTCATACTTGCACATGCATGGCTTAATTTTTGATACAAGCATATGACTATTGGCAGGATCAACCAGGTAGCATGTCCTCGGTGACATCCAGCGCCGGGAGTTGTCCTATGGTTCTGCATGGAAACACAGAAGCAACAGTCAGGACAGTTGTCGCTATTGAGCGGGAATAGCTCATCCTTCTTGAGGATCGACGCATAGAGTAGCGTATCCTACCATGAAAGTGTGAGGAGGTAGAGGCAACTCTTGTTCCTGTTGTTCTCAGTTGGGAGAGCTTTGGGTCGGGTCAAGGCAACCAAATGAGCCACGAGCCTTTATCGTGAGCAGTATCCGACAACGCGAGCGAGGTTGCCTTGATAGCAATAGGCACATTACATGCCAGTGTTACGAGGCAACGCGGCAAGCGCTATTTGGCTACAACAAAACACCCGAAGGGCGTAGGACGTGAGGGAACAATTATGCGAAGCACCACTTCTCGTAGGTCGGGTACTTATATGCAAGCACTTCCTAATCCAGTGATACGACGCCACCCAGTTGGTGGGACACGGCGCCAATAGTCAGCTGTCGAACGATGGGGTATCTACCTGCAGATACGAGTCCAAAGTTGCTCATGCGCTTAGTAGCCTACATCGGTCAAGCCAACCAAGCCCCGCCCGTGCAAAGCTCGAGATGATCACTTGCACGAAAGTGTCGTGAGAGGCCACATCACGCATGTGTCACCCCCCACAACGATAAAGTTTTGGGGGCAACTATATTCCAAAGGCAATTTTGGTGCAACGTTGTCCAGTCGATCTCATGCACAAGACATGCTATTTTCTTGTTTCCCGAGCCACGTTAGGATGCTGGGTCAGAATTTCACGCGAGACGTACACAAGTCCGACGGGACAACGATGACGTTGCCTTCGAGGGCAACGGTTATCCGAACAAGGCTTTTTAGGGATTGCAACATCGTCTAATTAGTCTTGTGAACGACACATGCTAATCTCGTGTAACCCAAGCTACGTATGGCTCTGGATCAGGTTTTCTCATGAGACGTACATGAGACCAGGAGAACGACGGGAAATTCGAGCCAACGATTGGAAAAAGCAAGGGATACTTGCCGCACTGCCGCCGACACAGCAAACCATGGAGGAGGTTGTCCTGGCAGCTTACCAGGATGCATTCGGGTGAGCTTGGCTGCCTCCCGCCTTAATCGACCTCACCGACGGTGATGAAGACGACAAGGGCAAGGTGGACGGCTAGGGCAGCATTATAAGTGGACTTTGGCCGACGGTTTACCGACCATTTATGTTTAACTTGTAGAGCGCCTGTGCGTTGCTACGAGCTACAATGCATATAAATAAATCAAACGAATGGTTAAGATCGCCTTCAAGGTCGAAACTCATTTCTTCTCTGTCCGAACGTGTTTGGACATCAAACGGGCTAGCGGGCTCACTAACGGGCTAGCACACGTTGGAATATACCTAGAAGACCGGCTGCACCCATGTGATTACCTCTCATGTCGCTACCTCTGCAACTAACACACCTAGTCTCAAACTTTCTATGACCGCATTTACTACCTCTGCAACTAACACACCTAGTCTCAAACTTTCTATGACCGCATTTACTTCGTCATTGTAGTTAGCTTCTAACGTAGTTGAGGTACTGGACCTACTTGCATTTACATGTTCTCTGTATATATCTACGCACACGCGATTGATAAATACACAAGTTGAGTCCTCTCGTGCTCTTCTTCTCTACAACTCCGTGGAGCGTAGCCATCACGGAGTTGGACGACTACGCGTGCACCGCTGTGTGGTGACCCCCTTGACCTGCCCAGAGGCATCAAAGGTCGCAACGACATTGTTGTGGGTTAGGCGGTCAACTCCACCGCCAGCCGCCAATGTCCATGTAAAATAAAAATACAGTGCAGCGAGCGGGAGCGCGAATGTGTCCTATGTGATGGCATGTATCCAGACTTGGCCATCCGTGGTGTCATGGCACACATATATTGAGTTGGGGGTAGGGGTGAAGGGAGGGAAACAAACATGCAAGCAAAGCGGATACGGCGAGCGATCGCGACACCACCTTTTCTTTTCCCGCGTGATGGGTCAAAGGTCACTGTGCTCACCTTTGCTCTCCCTCCTTCACTCTTCCATGGCTTGCGGAAGGGACGGGAGAAACCCCTCATGCATGAAGATCCAAATCAAATGGGAGCTGGGTTTGGAAACAAAAACAGAATTGGGAATGAATCGAGAAGTATTTTTTTAAATGATGGATCAGGAAGGATTTATGGAAAGAAATCAAAACAAGTAAAAACAATCTGAGAAGAGGAACACCAAGTCAAAGGTGTGTTTCACTCAAAAAAGATCGATGGATTTGTTCCTTTGTTAAAAAAAATCGACGTGAGATGGAATAAAAATCGACGGGAGGTGTGACGAATGAACCGCCGACCTATGTACATCCCCTTTAGGAGTAGAGATACTGAAAAAAAAACTTCCTACTATTAATTATTTGCATCCCAAATTAAATTGTGGCTAATTAATAAATTGAATTAATGGCTCGATTTCATAATTGTTTTAGCGCAAAAAATCCCTACTTAGATGGATTTAATTATTTGTATGTGTAATTAATTTTCTGTCTATTAATTATAATAATGGCTTGATTTCCAAATTAATTTGGTTCTTTGTTTCTAAATTATGTTTGTATTAACGATTGAGTACCGACGAGACAACGTACAAACT
Organism: Hordeum vulgare subsp. vulgare; assembly: GCF_904849725.1. Lineage (NCBI taxonomy): Eukaryota > Viridiplantae > Streptophyta > Magnoliopsida > Poales > Poaceae > Hordeum > Hordeum vulgare. Next base: position 582,099,290 of record NC_058520.1, on the reverse strand, counting down.
CTCCAATTAGGACTAGAGATTCTTCGTTTCTAAATCATGTTTGTATTAATGATTGAGTATCAACGAAACGACGTACAAACTCTTCAATCAAGAATAGAGATTTCCTTTTTCCGCGTGATGGCCCAGAGGCCATCGTATTCGTCTTTGATCTCCCTTCTTCTCTCTTCCATGGCTTGTTGAAGGGACGGGAAAAACCCCTCATGTAGGGTCGGATGGGGGTTAGGTTTGGAAACAAAAGCAGAATCAGGAATGTATCGAGAAGTATTTTTTGAGACGATGGTTCGGGAAGGATTTATGAAAAGAAATTAGAACGGAGCGGAATCAATCTAAGAAGAGAAACATTAAGTTAAAGGTGTGGCTCACTCGAAAAAGATGGATGGGTTTGTTTCTTTGATTAATTTTTTTGATGCGAGATGGAATAAAAATCTGTGGAAGGTGCAATGGATGAAAGCCTAACCTATGTACTACCCCTTTAGGACTAGAGAGATACGATTGGAAAAAACTTCATATTATTAATTATTTGCATCTCAAATTAAGCGCGTGACTAATTAATAAATAGCATTGATTGCTTGATTTCATAATTGATTTGACGCAAAAAAAATATCTAATTGGATGGACTTAATTATTTGTATTTGTAATTATTTTTTGTCTAATTAATTGTATTAATGGCTTGATATCTAAATTGATATGGTTCTTTGTTTTCAAATTATGTTTGCATTACCGATGATGTACAAACTCCCCAATTAAGAGTAGACATAATGTTTTTATTACGTTTGTATGTGGTCATGTGTTTTTTCTTTTCTTTTTGACACATGTAAATTTGGATCTGGCTCTCGTTAGATGCAGTGATGCACCATCCGATCCGATTAAAAAAGACAGACGTGTCCATCCATCTAATCGATCTAAACGAATAAAAAAAAAACCATGCGTCCGCTTGAGACCCGTAAGTTGAACCATATTTTTGTTTCTCAAAAGTCATGTGCTTTCCGGCTGTCCGGCTCACCCGCGGAAACGTACCACGTTGGACTTGCCCCGAGTTACCCAAAACGTACCTGTTCCAAAACTGACCGGCGCCGACTTCCCAGCGGTGACCGCCGATTAGCAGCATCCATCCATGCATCCATCCCCACGGCATGCATGCAACCGAGCCTATCACGGAACGGATAAAGATCGTGCCCCTGCCGTGCGTGTCGCACGATTTACTTAACCACGTAACCTCCCGCCGTGAATCTCGGCTGCGGTTGCCCGAGACGGAGCGGAGAGATTAGCGGAGCACTATCAATTAGCCGCTTGATTCCCCACGGTTTCCCCCGAACCCCAAACCCCCAAAGCTCCCAAATTTTCCCGTCTCCCTCCACCCCTCCCCACCGCCGGCGCCGCCGCCCCGCCACGGATTAGAATGCCGGCCCCCGAAGGCTACGACCTCCGCAACGGCGAGCTGCAGGGCCCCACCTTCCTCACCGTCCCCGTCCCGCCGCACGCCCCGACGCCGCCGCCGCCGCCCCCCTGCGCCGCCTCCCCGCCCAGCCCCGTCCCGCGGCTCTCCTTCCGCCACCTCACGCCCTGCGCGCGCTGGCACGACTGGGTCGGGTCGTCCCTCGCCGACCCCGGCTTCGCGCCCGTCCTCCGCGCCGCGGGCGTCTGCGACGCCGTCGCGGCATCCACCGCCGCCGTCGCCCCCGACCGACACGCCCTGCCCGCGCTGCTCTCGCTCTGGCACCCGGGCTCCCACGCCTTCCGCCTCCCCGCGGGGCCCGCCACCTTCTCCCTCGAGGACGCGCTGCTCCTCGCCGGCCTGCCCCCCTCCGGCGCCCCGCTGAGCCGGCCCCTCACCCCGACCGAGGAGGACATCTGCGCCCGCCTCGTCGTGGAGAAGGAGAAGATCAGGGCGCTCCACCCCTGCGCCCGCAAGGCCCGCCGCGTGTCCGCGGAGGTCTGGCTCGAGTGGTTCGAGAGCCGAATCCGCCCCGGGGAGGACGACGAGCTGCGCCGGCTCGGCTTCCTCGCCTACTGGCTCGCCTTCTTCGTCACCCCAAGGCTAAGGTCCAAGGGCGGCGAGCTGCCGGAGCGCGTGTTCGCGCTCGCCGCCCGGCTTAGCCTCGGGGAGCGCGTCGCGCTCGGGCCGGCGGTGGTGGCCAATCTCTACGCCGAGATGGACAGGATTGTCACTACTGGGCTGGAAGAGGGGGCGAGTGGCCGCGTGGATGTCTGGGCGCCGCTCTGGCTGTTGCAGGTGTGGCTGTGGGAGCGGTACCACCGCCTGCAGCCGCCGGAGCTGAAAGCGCCGGAGTTCCCTCTCTCCAATGTCCGGGCGCTCTACTGGTCTCGGAGGAAGAGGAAGACCACACAAGAGGAGGCTCTGCGTGTCCTGCAGGAAGAGGATTGTTTCGAGTGGAGGCCTTACCTCCGCAATTCGCTCGACTGGTCTGAACCTGATTGGTTCAGCAAGGAAACTCTCTTGGTGAGCTCCAGAGGTAAGGATAAGCCAGAGTGGTTGGAGGATTACATTGCGATTATCAGACAGGCGGTGTTGACTGGATCGTATGGGGATGATATGGATAGTTCGGCAATGTACAATCCCCACATTGTCGCGAGGCAGCTCGGTTATGATCAGGATGCGCCTTTTCCTCTTGTACATGGGTTTGATTCCAAGGGGATCAAGGTGTGGGTGCCTGGTATCTGTAGACGTGGCCTTGCTAGCAAGGAATATGTTGCGTGGTTGAATGACGAGTTCGTGACGCACCAGGAAGCTGACCGGTATGTTAGTCCAGTCGACGAAATCGGTACTGGCTCATCTCCACTGAATGCAGATACAGCAGCTGGTAAATCTGGAGAATGTACCATGCAAGATAACAGAAAACGTATCAGAGAAGAGCAGCAGCTAGCTCAAGAGGTCAAAACAGAGCTGATTGTTCTAGACCATAGTCCATGTGATATGGACTCCAGTGCAACCGCGGTGAAAAGAAAGAATGGGAACAGCAAAAGACGAGATGAACTTTCTGAAAATGGTGATATGCACAAGAAAAGTACGGCATTTGCCAGCGAGTGCCATGAAGGTCTCCAGCAATATGATGACGGACCTTCCACTGTCGGTTATCCTGAGAAGAATTCCTTGCAATTTGACGGCCAGAAGTCCCATGGTCTCCAAAAAGATCCTAATTGTTACATTAATAAATGTGATGAGCTGCCACAGCCTGAGAGTGACGATGAATGCATTGTTCTTGAACCAACATGTGAAGTCATAAACCTCGATGATGATCAGGAAGATGAGGACAGGCAACTTGTTCTGGAGCTACAAGAGTTTGTGCGCTGTGGGCTTTTCTCACAATGGGAGGAAAGCTCTGATGAAGATGAAGATGAAGGAGGTGAAGGAAAGAAAGAGACGCCAAAGAAGAGCAATATTGACCCTTATGCTGAAGCAGCCATGAGTGAGTACCCTCTCTTCTTTGAGCTCATTCCCCAGAGACCACATTACAAAGGGTTAGTGAACACCAGTGACACTATACGAGATCTGGCCTGTAGAGGACTGTGGTTCTTATTGGTTGGTCTGGCTAGGGAGGTACTCAAGACATCCTGTGATACAGAAGCTTTAGAGGTTGCACATTTGATGAAAAAAGCTCGGCAACTGGAAAGAAATGGGTTCAATGTGAAGCATTTCGTTGCCCGTCTGAAGGAGCCACAGACCCGACTCAGAAAGCTTGAGGATTCCAGGGCAAGGCTCGAGGATGCCCGGACCAAAGAGCAAGAACCAAAAGGTGTTAAATCACTTTCAACCCATCTGAGTAATCTGAAACACAATGTACTAACAATGCAGAGGCACTTGGAGGGGAACAAGCAAGCTCGTAGTGCATCTGTGCGTGATGAGTCGAGCGAAGGAATCGATCTGGCCAGCCTGGAGAAGGAAGTAGAAGCTGCAGAAAAATACTGTCAGGCGATGAAGGATGAAGTGGCTGTGATGAGACTGAAATACGCTGATCTTTGACGCTTTCTTGGTCTGTACATACTAAATAGTAGTCGATGGATTCACAGTATGCACCTGGTAGCTGATCCTCTGAACCTGATCCAGATTTTGATTATGAGGTTCAGGCTCCAGTGGAACTTTGGAAAGGTGTCGTACTGAAACACAACCCCTGTAACGTTGAATTGGCTGAAGCATGTTTCTTGTTTTTGCTCCTGCAATAGGGCCATTGTGTTAGTGGAACTGATACTTTATTAGAGCTTGATTGTTATCCATGGAATAGAGATATCCTTTTGAGCACAGTACTGCATTTTGACTTTATGATTTACTAACGAAGTGTGTCAAATTTCAAACCCGAGCTTGCTGTCATCATATAAGGTGAGTGATCCAAGACGTAATTATCAGATTGCTAGTTGCAACAGGTAATTACTCATAAGATTGGAATTCAAATGAACAATTTGAAAGAGCATAGACATTACGACATTCCTTATGTTAGGGAGCATAACTCATTCTTCATCTTCTCTAGCTTCTTAGAGCGAGAAAGGCCGGACACAGGACGACGACGGGGAGGGCAGCCTAGAAACCCACCAGACTTACCGTCGGTGGTTGAGTTGTGGCGAGCAGCAGCCATGGAGCACTTTGGTCTAATTTCTGGCGAAAACAGGTGTCCCGAAACAACTTGCACAGCTTGAAGCAGTATGTAACCCTGGCTAAAACGCTTGTATTTTCCCTTCAAATCACTAACTCACAAAATGCTCAGTAGCCATTTTTCCTGAAGTCATAAAATCCTATAATCTGTGCTTGCTTTTAGGATCTTGGCAAAATCCTAAAAGATGCAAAGTTTGATGTCATTGTTTTTTTTACTGAGGCAAAGCCATGTCATAGACTCATTCCCAAGTGAAACTTTTAGTGATCTGGACCTGTAATGTGGAAATGGGCCAAGCTAAGATTTATGTATCAAGTCATTCAACAGTTAAAATCGGAAGAATTTAGAAACTTTAGTCCAACAACCGTTTATGTTTGTGAAGGCGTAGTGGTGGACATAGATCCATCTCCATGCTTCAAGTTGTTGTGCGGGAGATTGGCACGCATCGCGCCGTCAGGGTTGGTACTCTGCTCTACACGCTGCCGCATCTAGCCGTAGTTGTTGCCGGGGACAGTTCTGCTAGTGTTGTGAAGATGCATCCATGTCTGCCCAAGGATACCAACGATGCCAATACTCTAATTTTGACCAACTTTATAGGAAAGTAAGATTATTTTTTCTAAACCAAATCATCATCATCATCATCAATAATAGATTCGTCATAAACTATTATCTGTTTTAAAGTTGCTTAGTGTTACAAATAAGGGCGCGCTACGCATTCACGGGCTGGGTCATGGGCCGTCAGATCTGGCGCATCAAGCAGCCGAGCCACCTCCATCTTGCAGCAGAGGTTTGTTGCAAAAAAAATGGCAACAAAGATCTTGTTGCAGAAATATTTTTTTGCAACATAGAATTTTTCCCAATAGAGTTATTGTTGCAATTTTTTTACAACAAAGATAATGTTGCAAAACATATTTTTTTTCGTCTTTGCTTTTTTGCAATATAGATGTTGCCGTGGAAGGAACATTTGCAACACATGTGATGTTTCTGAATAAATCACAACAAAAATAAGAGCATATACAGTCGAACCCTTCATACCTGTTTCAAATGTCCGCACAGGCCGTTTGGTCAGTGACGGGCCACAAAATGCAACGCAACCGGACTCCTCATACCCGCCACAAACGTTCGCGCTGACTGACACCCATCATATCCAGCCCAATATAGGGCGGATATTGGGCGGCCCGGTCACGTCCAGGCACGTCCGCCTGACAGGCCCGACCCACCACTGACCCCATCGTTGTCCTAGCAAATCCCCACTCCGGGTGCCTCCTTCCAAACCCTAGCCCACTCTCTCTCTCGCTCTGTCCCCTCCTCTCCCTCTTCGTGTCCGATCCCATTGAATGCAATGTCGAGCTTCGGCAATCGCTCCGGCTCCGACATCGACTACGATGAGGGGTTGGCCCTCCGCAGCGCCTTGGAGCGGTCTAGGGTGGAGATCGGCGACAACTTCGGATCTAGAGCTCAGCCACAACTCCCTTGCCGGTGGAGCTATGACGCCGGAGCTAGACCCTCCCGGCCAGTGTGTAGCTTCGCTAGGACTACGCAGTACGCAACTGCCCCCCCCCCCCCCCCCCCCGCGCTATTCTTCCTCTGTCGGTCACTCCTCCACGCGGGCAGCGTTAGGTCCTAGTGCAAGCGTCGTTGGCCCGCACACGCACTCCGAAATCGGATGCGTGGCTCGCCTGTCGTGAGAGGCAACGGTCAAGGGAGAGGGAAGCAGAGCAATCCGCTCGGCGCCGCCTTGGGATGCCGATGGATACCGATGAAGACGTACACCACCTCGCATGGGTGTACCGCTGGTCCCTCACGCCGACGGAGACGGACGCTCGGCGCCCCCGATGGAAGAACACCAAGGCGCTCTGGCTTGCTATTGAGTAGTCGGAGCGCGAGGCGAAGGAGCTAGCGGAGGAGAAGGCCCGGCTAGCGAAGATGAAGCGGAGCAGGATAGGGCCGTCCGTCGTATGAAGGGCCTCATCGTCCTCTCGGACTCTGACTCCAACGACAACGACATCAACACCTCATCCTCCGATCCTCTTCCAGCCGCGAACGACTACAACTGCGTTGGTGGCATGAACGGCAAAGGGTCGGCGAGGAAGTGTTGATCCCCCTCTCCCCTTTGCAATGTTTATATAGTTTTTAGTAATAGTAATTTAATAAGTATGTGTGATGATCTGGAGATGATCTTTTGGTTGATGTTTGATGTTTGTTTGAAGCCGATTTTGCGTTTGTGTGCTTTCAATTTTGTTGTCCGATGTTTGATCACGTAGAGTAACTGAATGTTACATGGGTAATATGGATATAGGACGTTAGATATGATATATGCGAATATGGAGAGGAAAATTTGAGGCGCGCCCGATCAATGCCCGCGGACGCGTCCTTGACGTTTAAGGGGTTAGATTTTCAAATTTAAGGAGTTAGATTTGCAAGTTCCGACTGTAAATGATCTAAAATACAGAAATGCAGTCGTCGGTGCAGACTGCGGAGAGGCCACGAGTTGGACATACTTGTCTACTTGTGCGTGCGCCGGGAACGTATACGTCGCCTTGCGCTCGTCGTGTGCACATGTCACAAGGTGCGGCTGCCGTGTCATCAGCGCTTTGGGCACCGGCGCCCGTGCGATCCGAGGCCCGGTAGCTGTCGTCAACTTGCCGCGGTGCGGGAGGTGCTTAGAGCAACGCCAACCGGCTGACCCAAACCGCATTTTGTCCGTTTGGATCGGTCTGGCGGACATTCATGTTCGCTTTTGCAATTGGATTGATGCTTGCGTTCAACGCGGTCATGATTTCTTTTTAAGCGACGTGAAAAAAAACATATTGAAAATATAAAAACCATTAATTAAACATTAATGTCGGCCTGAAAGGCCGACGATAGTCCACATTACATTAAAAATAAAAATAAACTAAAAACGAGGAGGCGCGCTGCCCTAGGCGTCGTCCTCGTCGTCGTCGGGTTGGGTGAGGTCGACCAACGTCGGCGCCGGACCAACTCAGGGGAAGGCCGTCTCCCAGGCGGCGGCGACGTTGTCCGCCGATGGTTGCGTCCGCGGGTGGTTGCACCGGCGTTCGCTGGGCAGCACGTCGCTCCTCCTTCTCAGCTTCGGCCTCGCACTCCATCAGGTCGATCCGTCGGGCCTCTGCGCCCTCCTCCGACACCCGTCGCTGCCGCCAGTGCTCTAGGTAGGCCACCTCCTGCTTCGGCGTCACACCCAACCAGACGGGAGGTGCGCTGACCCACCCGCGCACCACCCCATCCCAGGCGTACAGCTCGGGCCTGAGGACCAGCGGCCCTAGCTCGTCGGGGAACGACGAGGCCACCGGCGGCACGACGCAGTCGCCGGCAGCGGAGAAGTACATGGCATGCGCTTCCTGGTCTTCTTCTCGCACGACGAGGGGCGGTGGCGGTCCAGCCATCACATCGCGGATGCCACGCAGGCGATGTTCCTCGTTCTCTCACGCAAACCAGGCCTCACATTCGGGAGAGTCTGTAGCGTACACGGGGTTGCGTCGCTACTCTGGTGTTAGCTGCTGCCACATGCGCCCATGCCGACCGCAGCACCGCTTGCACTGGGATCCTCTCCGGATCCAAATGCTAGTCGTGCGACAGCGTGACATCGGGATAGGGAAGGAGGACGCGGTGCTCCCAGTGCCACCTCGCCTGATGCACTGATACGCCGACCCGCTACCGAGGCGGACGGGAGGAATACGCCGGCGACGGGAGCGTCGGGGACTTGCCCTTGTCTTTGTTGGAGAAGAAACCAATGGTGGCTAGGGTTTGCCGTCGGTGGGGGAGCAATGGGTGGCCAGGTGTGGATGGGGACGACTTCTGGAAGAGGATGGCGCCCCCCCCCCCCCCCCGTACGGTCAGATTAGAAAAAAGACGTATGTGGGTCGCTGACGCGTGAGCCCGTGATGGGCGGTCGTCGTTAATAAAGACGACGCTAGCTTTGATTGGGCGCCACGTGTGGACGAACGCGGTCATGAGAAGACGCGCGCCCCGTTCATTTCATGTCTGTGCCAACACATTTCAGACGTAGTTTTAGATCGAAAATAGATTCGTATGGACGTGTTTTAAGTTTAGGTCTACGTTTGTGTGCGCCGAGTGGCGGAGCTACATTGGGGCAAACATGTGCTCTGGCCCACCCATCCAAACGGAACACTGCTCAACTAGCCTACCAACTGACCTGACAAATCTCTTTTCTATACTTTTTTCCTTAGGCCTCGTTTGACACGGGGGATTTAGGAGGTTTCGAAAGAAAAATCTTCAGGAGGGTCAGAAACGCCACAGAACTTCGGACGCGCATTTGGTAAGAGGGATTTGGTTAGCCGAATCCCCTCCGTTCCTTTTCAATCCTTTTCTATACATGTGTTTTAAGACCCTCCTCCACGGACTGGTGGAAGCAAATCCCCGAAGATTTGAGAGGATTTGGTGGAAGGAAGTGATTCATCAAATCCCCTCAAATCCCCTCCTCTCAAAACCTCCCCAATCCATTTTTACCAAACAAAGCCTTAGGGCTTGTTCGGTTAATCCCACCGAGGAAGGGATTAAAGAGGATTGGAGGGGATTAAGGTGGAATTTGACTTGTAGGGGATTTAATCCCTTCTAATCCCCTCTAAACCCATTTAATTTTAGAGGAACCGAACAAGGCCTTAGGCTGGCTCGTCCAACTAATCTAATGAAGCTCCGTCACTGTGTATCGGTCCAAAACGAACGATTTGGGTCACTGCGTGGGAGGCGTGGCGATGGCTTGCAAAATTGGATGGTCTCCTGCAGCCTGCAGGGCACAGTGGGCGGCGGTGAATATGAGGTTAGTGTTCTACAAATATCAATTTTGGAAACCTTCTTGAAGAGGGTTCATGAAGGCTTTTTACCGGTTTTAGGAACCTGGTCGTTATTTCTTTATTTTTTTACTGTTAATTTTCGTATTTTTAGTTTCTACTTTTTTGAGCACTTATGAAAATGTTTATTTTTTAGAATTTTAAAAAATGTTCAAATATTTGAAGAATGATCAGCTTTCTTTTTGCAGAAAACAACATTTTCGGTTTCCCTAGAAGTTCATGGTTTAATTTTTTTGCACATTTGAAAAAAAGCGTTTTGAAAAATATTCCATAATTTATGAAAAATATCAATTTTTAAAATAAATTTACTTTGTAAAAATGCTCAGTTTTGGGAAAAAGGCTTAATTTTGCGAAAACATGTTCACAAATTTGAAAAATATATTCACGTTTCAGTAATTTTACTCAAAGTATACAAACATTCACACCTTTTTAAAATGTTTTCCGTTTAGTTTAAAACTAAATGAAAAAATACATAGAGAAACTGTCTACAACAGGGCCCCAGCCGCTACCAAAGCCGAGGTTCGACTTTAGTGGGTTTGCTACAGTCACTCACGTTGCTAATGACTGAAAATGCGTAATATAGGGTCATGAGCTATGACCGTGCCTCCCGCGAATGCAAAATCGCGTCTTTCATAAAAAAACTTAAAAAATATGTTTTTGTTTTTGTTTTCAAGAGGCATGGCCGTACCTCTCGTGAAAGCAAAATCATGCTTTTCAGATAAACAAAACCATGCCTCATAAAAAAAATAATTTTTTTTTCATTTCTGATAGGCACGACACGGGGAAGTAAAACTACGCCTCTTAGAAAAGCAAAACCATGCCTCTCGCAAAGAAACAAAAAACACATTTTTTTTTTCGTTTTTGAGAGGCACGACACGGGGAAGTAAAACCATGCCTCTTAAAAAAGCAAAACCATGCCACTCGCAAAGAAACAAAAAATACGTTTTTTTCCATTTTCGAGAGGCACGGTCGTGCCTTTCGTGGAAGCAAAACTATGCTTATCAAGGAAGCAAAATCATGTCTCTCGAAAAAGACCGAAAACATTTTAGTTTTTTGTTCTCGAGAGGCACGGGCACGTCCATGCCTCTCTCGGAAGCAAAACCAGGCTCTCGCAAAAAAATAGAAAACATGTTTGTATTTTCGAGAGACATGACCGTGCCTCTCGCGAACGTAAAAACGTGCTTTTCAAGGAATCAAAATTGTGCCTCTCGAAAAAAAATAGAAAACATTTTTTTCAAAAGGCAAAATTGTGCCTTTCGTGAAAGCAAAACCGTGCCTTTAAAAAAAACAGGAAAACACAATTTTTCGTGCAAAAACTTTTTTATTTGAAAAAACAAATTTCATCGGAAATCTAAGAAAGACCGGTGAAAACCCGAAACACCAAAAAAGCCAATCTGAAAAGCCGAAATTGCGTTTGAAAAAATAAAAATACAAAATACGGAGGGCTCTCTTAGAGCGCGACACATGGCGACGGTTGAAAATGCGTCAAGTGACGGTGCGTGGGAGTGGCCGCTGTGAGGCTTCCGAAAGAGTGCTCGCTAAATCGTTGCTCTCCCTATATGACGCCTTGAGCGCCAGAAAACTTAGTTAGCACACACTAGCGATCCCTATTGGGGCTCGGTCCACCACTGGTTCACACACTAGCTCCTATTCCTTCGCTAGTTTTCACATTCACTACAGTCTTTCTTCAGTTTAAATTTTTTTCTGCTCCCTGCTTTCTCCTACATCACTTAAAAAATAAAAAAAGGAAAAATAAAAAAATTATAAAAATGGAATAAGTTCATCGATCTTTAAAAAAAGCTCATGAATTTGAAAAAAAGTTCATTCGAATTTGAAAAAGGTTCATCGATTCCGGAAAAATGGTCATCATATCTGAAGAAGTTCATCGTTTGAAAAAAAAGTTCATTCAATTTGAATTTTTTTATAAAATTTGTAAAAATTTCATAGTTTTTGAAAAATAGTTCATCGAAATTGGAAAAGTTTATCTAATTTTGAAAATGTTCGTCATTTTTTTTAAAGTCATAAAAATAGGAAAAATAGAAAAGAAAAAGAGAACCGAATGGAAAACTGCCCAACCAACCGGGAAAAACCGGTTTAGAAGGTTCTAGAAGCTTCCTGCGAACCGGAGAATGTATAAAAAGGTAAAAAGATATACTATTTCACATCGGTTGTATTTGCCATAGTGATCAGTGTGCTTGTTCATAAACCGGTCCTGAGTTTGAATCTTGTTCGTTTCTTTTTTACCTTTCAACCGAGCATGAAAAAAATAAATAAATGGGCCAGCCCATCTTACAGGGCTGCATGCGCTTGTTAGGAAAATTGCCTACAGCGCCGAATAAAATTGTGTTAAGAAAAGGTCCTGCCAAACTTTTCCGAGGGGTCATTTCATGTTAATGGTTGATACTTGAGTAATACTCCCCTCGTTTCTAAATATAAATTTTAAAAAATTATTTCACTACAGATTACATACAAAGTAAAATGAAAAAACATATACTCTAAAATATATCTATATACATTTGTATGTAGTTTACAGTATTTTTTTTTAAATACTTGTATTTAGGAACAGAGAGAGTATAAGACTATAGGTTATCCGCAAGAAAAAGAAATCTCATGCGTTAAGGGTCAAAACAGTGTTTTGGCCCCAAATCTGAACGGCTGCATGCGCGCTAATCAGGTTTTGTACATGTGTGACTGTTTTGACCCCAAATCTGAACGGCTGCATGCGCGCTAATCAGGTTTTGTACATGTGTGATGCGTGTCCTTGCGAAGTTACTAAACAAACATGCACATACAAGCACCGATTCATGCATGCATATTTCATTGGTGGATCGTCCATGCACATGCACTAGTGCAGGTAGCCATCACCAGGCACACGATTAATTGGTTGGTTGAATACTTGAACATTGCACTTCGCTTAATTATCTACTCCCTCCCTTTTTAAATATAAAACATTTTAAAAATTTAACTATTAGACTACATACAGAGTAAAATGAATGAATCTACCGATAATTCAACTCTGCTCCTAGGCTCATCCGCTCCCACTCAAGAAACAAATCAAAAGAAATACTAAAAGAAATTAAAAAAAAAATCCTTTTTTTGTGTGGTAGGTAATGTGATGCGTGAGGTCTACTTCAAATTTTATCTTATTTGAACATCTGATCAACTCTCAGCCAAAAAGGCAAATCGGGTTAGAAAAGTTCACGAACAGTTAACCTTTTTTACAGACTCAAATTTATCTTTTTTGCTGAGAGCTGCTCAGATGTCCAAATAAGAGAAAATTTGAAGCGAACCTCATGCATCAAATTGTCTAACACACAATTTTTTATTTTTTTTAAAAAAAAATTCTACTATTTGTTTTGATTTTTTTCGTCGACACGGGTGCAGATGAGCTCGGAAGCCAAATCGCCACTCCCATGAATCTATCACTCTACAATATGACTACATACATCCGTATGTAGTATGTGAAATCTTTAAAAGATCTTATATTTATGAACGGAGAGAGTAAGTAGCTTTGTACTTCCTTTCAGACACATATATCTTACTCCCTTTGTATCTAAATAATTATAGATGAGGAGAACTAGACTAGTTCTTTTCAACTACAATTATTTAGATACAGAGGAAGTACTAGTTACTCTATGAAGATTAACAAGGGTTGGCTATCTGAGGAACGTTCATCACAAGAAATGACATTTGCGAATGTTCATCTGGCTGTTTCAACGTATTTGAAGAAACCGGGTGGCTTTTTGCATAACTGCCATGCCATTTCTTTAAATTTGAGAAGAAGAAAACTATTCAAACTGCGTCGGATCAAGATCTTGTGGCAGTTTGGGAGTTCACTTGCAGTTTCTCCATGGAAAATGTTCACCAGTTACTATTTCCCACTAATAGAGGGAGGAAAGAGGGATTAAAACCCTAATCCTAGTCTGCTATGTTTAGAAAAAAGCCTTTCTTTGAATTAGAATCACATTATAAATTATTAAAAATATTATTCTTACGTAAACCTTAATTGTCACAATAATGATATAAATTGATGTGACTGCTACACATCGGCCGACAAATCTTTTTAAAAGATCCGACACCTTCCGAGCCGTCGGATTTGATACAATCCATCAGTCAGACTTCTTTCTCTATTTTGCATAGTCTTATTGCGGAAACATTTGCAACAAAACTTTTGTTGTGTTTCTTTTACAACATAGTTTGTATTGCGTTTTTTTGCAACATAAGTCATATTGTGAGAAAAAAAATGCGGGTTGTGTTGCAGATTTTTTTTCTTCCCTAGTTCGAGCCTCTACATCAGTCCCAGTTTGTTTTGCAGCAAGGGGCTAGTTGAAAAACCACTTTCTGAAACAATGAACCAATTGCAGAATGCCGGCAAGGAAGGGTTAGCGCCGAACGGTTGATTAAAATCCATTCAACGGACAAAGAAATGACGGACGCTCACATTAAATCAGCCTGTTGAATGAAATCATTTCGATAGATATAATGATACAATACTGAAAAAATAAGATGGATAATGGTTTCCAAAAGAAAAAGAAAAGATACATAAATGAATGCCTCTCAGCAGTAATGTGCACGATAGTGCATCACGACTGTTGTAGTGCATACGAACGGAGGTTTCTGAACTATATAATGGCATAGAGCAAGCGCCGGAAGTCGTCGAGAACAGCAGCCTCCGCAGACACGAGGACGCGCACGCCGCCGCTGAGGCCGTCCATGAGGTAGACGATCCCGCCGCGCTCCTCCACCGCGCGGTGCATCGCGAGCGGCTTCCCCCACCCGAAATCCGCGTCGTACATCGGCATGCCCAGCCAGCTGAACACCCTCAGCTCAGTCTCCGGCAGGGTGCCGGCCGGCTGCTTGCCGCCGTTAATCTCCAGGTAGTCGATCGCCGAGCGCACCAGCTCGTCGTCCATCCGGCGGACGGCGCCGCTGATCCGGCCGGCAACGGAGGCCAGCTCCTCCGACCCGATGTCCCGCACCTTGCCGGCGGTGCCCAGGGTGATGATCGCGTTCCCGAAGTAGCGGGCGGGCAGCGGCGGCCTCAGGACGCGCCGGACGTTTGCCGGGAAGGTGAGCCGCGTCGTAGCGTCCGGTGGCAGCCGGCGCGCGGCGCACATGGACCGCCAAACGTGGGCGCTCACGGCGACGAACGTGCTCACTCGGCCGCCGTCGCCGCCGCCGGTGCATGCACGCTTGAGGGCGGCGACCTGGTCCTTGGAGACGGCGAAAATCTCGCTGACGACGGGGCCCGACGGCACGGCTGATAGGGTTAGCTTCGGGCAGAACACGGTGAAAGCGTCCGGGTGGACGAAGGGTGGTGCGCGCGCGCGGAGGAGGGCACGGTCGTGGCACGGGAGCTCGAGCGCCGCCGCCGCACCCCTGGGTCCATTATCACGGTCTCTGGAGAAGGCGGACCACGTCTTGAAGAAGTGGAACACGCTTGCGGCGTCGACGGCGGCGTGGTGCAGCGCCGTCCCCAAGATGACCCCACCGCATCCCATGAAGGTCACCTGAATGGCGCACATGATGGACGGCGAGTCCTCGTAGCGGGGAACAAAGAGGCTCCTTAGTTCCGCCGACGGCTGGCAACCGACGAGACCGTTGACGGTGAGGCCCGAGCGAGCGACGACGAAGAGCACGCCCTGGCCGGCGCAGTGCACCTCTGCCCGGCCGTCGCCGTCCACGCCGATACGGCCGGCGAGAGGGTAGAAGGGCACGAGAGCCTTGGCCAGCGCCGCCTTGAGCGTGGCCACGTCGAAGAAGTCGTCGTCGACGACGCCGGAGGTGGAGCTGTAGAAGTAGACGGTGGGGATGAGGCCTCTATTGACAATGGCGAGGTCGAGCGGGGAGAGCCAGAGGCCATGGCTAGGAGTCTCCTCGCTGGGCGTCACCATGCAGGACTCCACCACCTCCACCTCCACCTCCACCTTGCGACGTACACCCATTTTCCTTGTGCTGAGCTCGGGTCGAGTGAAAGGAGGAAGATCGAGACCGAGATAGCAGCAGTGAGATGTGTAGTGATCTTGCTCTCATGCATGCAGGCTTCTCCTTTTATAGAAGATCGACCTACGATCTCTAGTTCTCTACCGTATCACACCAAGATCAGGTCTGTCTCCGATCACACTATGAAGTCCAAGTGGCCAACACGCCCCGCGATCTCCTCCATGTATTTTTTAGAGAATAAGCCTTGATCTGAGCTCAGATTTGATCTCCTCGATCTCCTTCTGCCACGCCTACGTGTCTAAGTATGGGCACTCGAGATCTTCCACGTGAACCTGGCTGGAGTAGTACAGTGAACCTAATCAATCCTCCTGCAATAGCATCCACAAGCTCGAACGTATCGATTCTATACCTGCAGAGCGAATTACAGAAAACCACCATATTCACTTATAGATTTACAGAAAATACCTACTTGTGAATTTGGGCCAGAAGACACTAACTTTTGACCTAATCTTTTGCAAAATTTGAACTTTTTAACCGCGATTATGACATGTGAGGCCGGCCGATACATTCGCATTAGAGTTTGTGCACTTTTGTGAGCTATATGGAACTGTAGGAATGATGTGGTTTTTGACAGACATACAAACATACATTTTTTGCAGGTACTACACAGAGTTGCGGCATCGATCCGTACATGATCATTACTCACTCCTATGGAAACCAGAGAGCCTTTGATTACTGGGTCTACCCGATGGAAGACGGTAGCGCGGGATATCTTCAATCGGTTTGGATAGCAGTTCACTAATAGGATAGATGAGTAGACATCTAGGCCTATTTTACTCTCATTTGTTGAAGACTATGTTGAACCGCACTTTGTTTGCTTGCTTAATAAAGGGACCATATGCATCATGCTGATGCAGAGGCCGGAGGTAACCCTCCTTTTTTTAAATGACATGTGAGGCCGGGCTGATCTTTTTCAAAAAGAACCCTCCTTTTAAGATGCTCTAACAAGCAAGCAGCAGCGGCGGTGCGCAGCATGGGCGCAACCCTCGTGGGTGTGGCAAGGGCCTAACTGCAATTTTGTTTTTAAATTAAAGGAAGCCTCTGCAAAAATACAAGGAACAAACAGTTAATATGTCTAAATAGACCGATTAGTGTTTTTCTTAAAACATTTAGCAAAAACCAATGGTTTCTTGCTTTAATTTGTAAAAGGATATTTTGTGCAATCCTGATGTGTTAGGCCCTGTTTGGTTCATAAGTCATAGGACTTTTTTTTAGTCCTAACTTATAAGTCCGAAGTTCCTAAAAAGTTCCTACCTGTTTGATTCTTAGGACTTAACATGGACTAAAAGATCATATTACAACTATAAGTCCCTATAAGTCTCTCCTTAAGAGTTTTATTTCATAAGTCCCAAATGACCACTTTAAATTCCTATAAGTCCTTCCTGTTTGATTTAGATGAAACTTAAAGGGACTTATAAGTTCTAAGTTTCTAATAAGTCCCTGTAACCAAACATCTCCTTAGTTTTCTGCAATTCACTCATACATGCATGCATCATGCATGGCCAACTCGATCGAGGGCACCTGCAGCAACCTGTGTACGTACGGTCAGCTAGCTCGGAGTTGGCGCGTCGTGATCGCCGGGAAGAACCGGGCGCACGTGTCGCATCGGCAAGGTCGGTCGGAGCACACGGCATGGGACGGAGATCGGGCAGATCACTAACCTGCATGTTACTTCCTCCGTTCCTAAATATAAATTTAAAAAAAATATATTAATTAATAACAGATGTATATAGACATACTTTAAAATATAGATTCACTTATTTTGTTTTATATGTAATCATTTAATGAAATTTGAGAACGGAGAGAGTAAACTTTTGGCATGATTTTGTACTCCAGCAAGGAGTATATACGTGGAGACTCCAGGTTCCGGCGACATCGGATCGCATCACATCATCAGGAAGCCAACCAGGTTTGCTCTACCACGAAGCCGGTCTTTCATCGGGAATCCATCATCAGAGGAGCCCGATCGCCCGACGGGGACGGTGGTGCGACGCGATCGCTCGGTGCAGACTGCAGAACCACACCTTGACGAACAAGCCAAGCAAAAAACCGGTTTGCCCCTTCGCTGCGGCTAAAGAGCCTACACACGCAGGAGGTCCTATTCGATCAGGGGTAATAATTCTAAACCTTCCCTTTTCAAAAACAACAATTCTAGGCGGCTGCTACGGATCAAGAAATCAGTCGGATCCCCAGCCATTAGATGCGTTCTACAGAGACGTTGGATCTGGTCAACGCGAGCAATGACCGTTCGTCGTGATGAAGCTTCATTGCAGCGCGGGCGCTGCATCGTCGGTGGATCTCCATTGCAGCCGCCGGTGAAGCTTCATTGCAGAGCTCTCGTCGCCGTCGGTGAAGCTACGTTGCCGCTCGGGGCACTCAGGACCGGTCCTGAGAACTCGGGGGCCCGGGGCGAAACAAGAACATGGGGCCTTATGAAAATGTGATTCAGTACACATATTATGTATGAAATATCCCTTATTTGTTATTAAGATTACCCTAATTTCTTGGTTCATAAATATCCATAGTAAACACAAGTTTCTCGTCTATATTACATTATGTAGGAGATGAGTTAAATATGGAATCATTGTGACTCACATTATTATCAATTGTGTTGATGTCAACATAGACTTATGTAGGATTCTCCTACTCTAGATTGATTAGTTTGTTCCTCCATAGCGACTATCACCGATTCATCGTGGATAAGGTGATTGTTCTCATAAGACTAATCGATGGATTCTTTCTCAAAATCTATCAACTCATGTACTCTCTCCGTTCTTAAATATAAGTCTTTTTACAGATTTCACTATGGAAGTACATACAGAAAAAATAAACGAGTCTACAATCTGAAGTATGTCTATATACAGCCATATGTAGTCCAATAGTGAAACCTTAAAAGGACATATATTTAGGAACGAAGGGAGTATATGTTTTCTGTTATCACCATCAACCACACTTTTCTAGTTGGCATGGTGGTGCTGAAAAAATTTCAGGTAATTCGATACGAGCACAAAGTTACTACATCTATCAAATATCCCTAAAACATTACTTCCTCCGATAATACGAGGGCACTTATTATGGATTGGAACTTTGGAAGGAGTACTGATTCGCAAAATCATACCTTAACTGAAATCGGCATCTCGCTTCTTGACGTTGCTGCGTAAGAATCGACGATTGGACATGTCCGCCTCTCCGCCTGGAGTTGCAGGCAGCAAGCCGGCAGACGGCGGCGATCAGACATCACACGAATCCATCAGCTACATAGGTAACGCAGCCACGTTAGATCCAAATCACGAAATTACGAGAAGATTTTTCAGTTTTGTTTTTGTACTTGGTGCAGCCGTGCCTCGAGTCCTGGTCAAACCATCATTCTTTTCTTCGGCCATCATAATGCCTCCAGCGGTCCAACCTTCTCGGTTGTTATTTTTTCTAGGGCCGATGCCTACATACGCAAGGCCCAGACTGCCTTTATTTTCATGTGAACCTGAGCGAGGCAATGGGATTTGCTTTTTACCTGCAACACGTTGAACTAAGTACGTGGTGGGGGCCCGGGGCGGCCGGCCCCCTGCCCCCCCCTCAGGGCCGGCCTTGGGGGCACTGCGTCGCAGCTCTTGATGCCGCCGGTGAAGCTCCATTGCAGCCGCCGGTGAAGCTTCATTGCAGCGCCGCACTGGCGCGGGGGTGCTCCAACGCAGCACCGGCGACCGATCGTAGCTCCGGCAATGCTTCACTAGAGGGCGACACCAGTATCGCGGGCTCCATCTCAACATCTCACCGGCGCCGGCGGCGGAGCTTCACTACAACGCCATCCCCGTGCATTGGTGCTGCTCCATCCCAGCATCGACTGCCCCTCGTTGTGCTCCATCCCAGCATCCTTGCTATGGAAGGAAAAAAAAGAAAGAAGATGAAGAGGAGAATGAGTGGAGGAGATAGCATTGAAAGGGATAAGATGAAAAGAAAATATGTGGATGAGGAGGACACGTGAAGAGCGACCCGGCGGTTGATCCAAAGTATTTCCCATAATTCTACACCTACGTTGAAGAAGGATGATCAAACCTGCACGCCCCAGGACACTTGCTTCGGTTTGCTGCCAGTCGCACTGGTCCTCGGCCCATCCCGAGAAGTGAAGTAAATAAAACAAAGAGAATATCTAAAATGTTTTAAAAAATGTTCATAGATTTTCAAAAACATTGTAAAAAGAAAAAAATGCTCATGAATTTAATAGATATTTATATTTTTGAAAATATATTGATGAAGTGAAAAATGTTTGCCAACTTTGTAAAATGTTTCTCAAATTCAAAAAATGTTCATGAATTTCCAAAAAAATGAAATTCAAAAAATAAATCATGGGTTAAATATGTTCAATTTATTAAATATTCGCAGATTTAAGAAACATTCCACGAATTTCAGGAATGTTCATGAATGTAAAAAATAATTATGAATTTTAAAGATGTTCATGAATTAAAGATTTGTTTATTAATCAACATAGGAATGTCACGCTCACAGCGAATAGGCCCGTCGGCAGCGCACAACCAATCCACTCCCTGGCATGTGGGGCCACAGATGAAAAACATTCTTGACGCACGAGGCCCCAGTCCTAGAGAGTTTTACCTAGAGATTTTGTAAAGAGGTAAATACACCAATGGTGCTTGAAGTTGCCACATATGTTCATTTTAGTGTTTGAACTTTAAAAATACATTGAATTGGTTCTATAACTTGGCACATACGGTGATAATCCCATTCATATGCGCAAAGTGCGTCGAAGTGGCATCGTATATAGCTTATGTGGCATGAGGCCTATTTATACATTCGAAACATGATTACTAGATGATCCTAAAAAAACATGATTATTAGATAATATATGTCTATGACTAATGGGTCTTGCTCGTCAAGGAAAATTAAAATGAAAAACAGCAACAAAACGTATTCGAACCATCAAACCTCAAGCTAAAGCGCAACCGATGCTGGCCACCATGCGAACTAGGTCTTATAGTTAGCAAGCGTTCCTTAAGCTTAAGGTAAATTGAAACAGCTGGGGTCTTTAAATGGATTATGATATTTGACTGTATATCTAAATGTTTGTATTAAGTAACATTTTTAAACACCTATGGATTATATTTAAAATTGTATTTTATGAATAATAGGTGAATACTTCAAAATAATATCATTAACATTTTAGTGAAATATTTTATTGCAAACCACTATATTTACTACACACTTATGTATTATACCTTCATCTATCTATGTATTTTTCTTAAAATTTATTAAAATTTTAAAATATGAGTTTTCAAGAAATTTGAAATTTGCTTTTGGAGGCCTCCCTGAAGCTCGGCCTCCAAAAGCAATTTCCGTCCTTTCTACACCATTTTTCATTTTAATTCACGTGACAGGCGGGCCTGCTAGTCATATGGACATATAAGTATTCAAATATCATGTTTTGTTGTTACAAGTAGACCCATGCCCGCCACATCAACCATATACGATGCCATGTCAGCGCACTTTACGTATATGGATAGCATCAACACCGTTTTTGCACGTCCGTGCCAAGTTTTAGAACCAGTTCGACATATTTTTCAAGTTCATGCACTAAACTGAACAACCATGACAAGTTCAAACACCATTGACGTATTTTCCTCTTTTGTAAACGCTGACAACTTCGTCACAAAGGGGAGTTGTGTACATGGTGCATTCGCCGGTTTAGATAGGATGTACACGTTTTTTGTTTGTGAGAAAAGGAGTTTGATTCAAATGCTACTTTATTAAAGACGTTCTTGTTCTGTTAGAAATGATTACGTGTAGATTCACTAATCAGCACATGTTAATTAGTGAATAATCATTAGTGTCCAATCACGAACAGTCACTTCCGTAAGGATGCCTATTCGTACAGAGGCGTCCTATCTCTAATCATCTCTATAATTGTAACCGATGTCTCTATAAGACGTCCCTTGAGTATGTATATATATCTTGATATCAATAGAACCAATGGACTAATGGTCCACTTCCTTTCAATTTAGTTTGTACTCCGCAACAGACCCGTCTGGACATATATATGAACTAATGGCACCATCAGTAATCGATGCCATCAGTTCCATGGCGCGGCTAAAGCGCGCCATTTCCTCTAGCTTGTTTATATCATGCCCCTTTGCAATGCTCTTGTGGTAGACTGTATTAATTGCTTAAAACCTTTCACTACCTAACCAGTATCTTGAGTATATTTTGAAATTGGTTATCAGGGCAGTACACAACTTAGGTATCAAATATCTTGTATATTTTTTAATTGGTTATCAGGGCAATAGACAACTTAGGGATCAAATATCTTGGGTATATTTTGAAATTGGTTATCAAGGCAGTGGACAACTTAGGGATCAAATATCTTGAGTATATTTTGAAATTGGTTATCAGGGCAGTAGACAAGTTCGGGATCAAATATCTTGAGGTTGCCCCTCCCTCTTTTCAATACAATGAAACGCAAAGTCTTTTGCATTTTCTCGAAAAATATCTTGAGTATATTTTGAAATTCGTTATCAGGGCAATAGACAACTTAGGGATCAAATATCTTGCAACTACTCACTTCATTTTTATATACAAGGCCGCTTCGTTTTTCATGTCAAACTTTGACTTATAGTTTTGGTCAAGAAAATACGGGTTGTATGTCATCAAAATATATTATAAAAAGGAAAATCTGCCGCTCCTATGTTCAGCCCACCCAGATGGCAGCAAGACTACAACTACAACGTTGGCGAGGCAAACTTCTTTCCAGTGATGCTCGCCGAGGCACGGAATGCTCAAAGGTGGATGGTTGGGCTGCACCTGCACAGGTTCACTGAGGCGTCGGACCTGCTTCAGTCAGTTCAATCAACCTTGAGCCTCAGACTGAAGACTCCAGCAGCTGGGTTTGGACTGACACAAAGAGTTACTCTGCTGCCTCGGCCTACCACTGTCAGTTTCCTGGATCTGCCGCCAACATGCAGTTTGACAAGCTCTGGCACACCACCGTCGAGCCCAAATGCAGATTCTCACCGCCCACAATCTTGCAGTACACGGGCTGCCTCACAATGATCTCTGCAACCTTTGCGGCCAGTGTGAAGAAACGGCCTTTCACCTCGTACTCCAATGCCCCTTCCTGCGCCTGGTTTGGCTGCTGGTCGCTGAATGGCTGCAGCTGCCTGTTCTTGCCACCAATGCCCAAGCGGCTCAATCTAGTCAGTGTTGGTGGAATGAGTTCACCTGCATCCGCAGCAATTTACACGGCATGGAATGGAACCTCTGGAAGGAAACGTGTCCTCGAGCACAGGAGATTGCACGAATTTGGGCTTCTTCAGCCGGCTCTGTCCATTCACTGCCTATCTGACGATGAGGACGATCCAGAACCGATGCCAGATTAGTTTTTCTTTGTAATTCCGGTGTGGGACACCGTTATCACCTCAGCCTATTGTATTTGTTTTCTGCTACTTAATATGTAGGCTGCCAATGCCTAAACAAAAAAAAAGGATGATGCAGACTACAGGTCTCAAGAAACCAGGAAACCAATATAACCTTTAAGACGTATATATAACTTCTTGATCATAAAACATCAAGAAGTTAATTATAAACAACAAGAAATTAATTTGAATTCATAAAACATCAAAAAGTTTATACATAACTTCTTGATGTTTTATGAATTCAAATTAATTATGAAATTTGAAAGACAGGTTTTATGCCCCCCCCCCCCCAACCTCTAAAGATTCCACTTTACTGCTGCCCCACATAACATATGCGTTATCGAAACACATGGACAAGAAAAAAGTATGTGTTATCGAAACACGTGATCAGGAAAATATATCAGAACACTATAGAGGAAAGCCTTTTATTAACAATCAGTCACCATTGTGTGGAAGATTCAACTTATTTTACATGTTTCTATAAGGATTCGAGATGGGCCAATCGCGAACATATTATCACTTTAAAGAGCTCTCTATGTCGATTACAAACCGGTACCTCACATCCCGGTTGACAAGCCTCTCGAGAGCCTGGTTGATGTAGTCTATCTTTATCAACTCAATGTCTGGGTAGATTTTGTTTGCCGCACAGAAGTTTATCATCTCCTGTGTGTCCTTCGTGCCTCCGGTTACACTCCCAGATAAAGTCCGTGCACCTGCAGAAGTTCAGATTGATTATTTTTCGATAAAAAAGTGGAAACCAAGTTTCCACTAAACTACTAACAAGGTAATAACAAGGTTCGAATGCTTATAGGTCCTCAACATGTCACCAAGTTCTGAACCAGGAAACCAACAACCAGTGGTCTGTTCTACGGCATACAACCTCATACAACCATAAAAGACAAAAATAAACAACTTTTCACTCGGAAACTATTTTAACTCTATTGGTAATAGTAAGGTGTTTTACCCAGATTAAGTGTTGCTGGATGCACTCTGATTTCTCCAGGGAAGCCAACTAGTGCCATCAGGCCACCAACTTTCAGAAGCGCAAGATACGGGTCAAATGGGTGGTCACCAGAGGCAGTATCGACAATGAAGTCCAGGGAACTTTTCAGGGACTGCAAAAGTAATTCATTTCGTTATTCTCACTTAGTATAAGCAGACTAAGAAGAATAACAAACAGAATTCAGCTATATGAGTCCAATGTGCAAGAGATATTCTGCAATCGATGCTGTTAGAACAATGCGTCAAATAATTTAAGAGCAACTCTATGCTTATGCCATAAGTTACCCACTGTATATGTAATATTACCAAAAAATATTCTGAAGTAAACATGAAAGGATGAGATCTTTTAAACGAAAAAACAAGAAGAGACCCTTCAAACAACAGAAGAGCAGAATTGTGGTAGCAAAGTGGCATCAATCCTAGTCTCAGAATATGTAGGTCCATTTCATATGTCACAAGTGTCTGCTGAATGAACGGTCCACTTTTCTAGGGAACAGCAGACGGCAAAAATAGTGGAGAGGAAAAGAAATTGTTGATAATGGAAGCATTGAGCCAATTAGTTAAGCACACTAACCGCCAATTAGTTAAGCACATTAACCGAGGATAAATTACACTAACAAAGCAGAGGAATTGTGGTAGAAAAGTTGCGTCAATTCTAGTCTAAGAATATGTTGGCCCATTTCAGATGTCACAAGTGTATCCTGAATGAACACTCCACTTTTTCTGAGAACAGCAGACAGGAAAAATAGTGGAGGTTGAAAAGAAACTGTTTGATAATGGAAGCATTGAATCAATTAGTTAAGCACACTAACTGAGGACAAATTTACTTGCATGTGTACTCCTTTGAAATATGCATTAGGTTACTAGGTTCTAGATTGTGGGGTTTACAGAGCTTGGTTCTTTTGTGCATTTAATACTTGTTCAATTGGAATCTAACATAAGGTAAGGAGATATGAGCTTTCAAGCAGATTAAAGATGTTCAGTACCTCCATCTGTTTTTTATCTGATGAAACCACAAAATTATCTGCACCAAGAAGGTTGATTGCTTCATCTCTTTTCGATTCACTTGTACTCAAAACAGTCACCTTCAGTCCAAAGGCTTTCCCAAATTTCACTGCCATGTGACCCAACCCACCAAGACCGACAACACCAAGTGACTTCCCTGGCTGGTTCATGTTATGTCGCGTCATCGGAGTGTACACAGTGATTCCAGCACAAACTAAAGGTGCGGCCTTTTCCAGTGGGTAGCCATCAGGTATTTTATAGCAGTACCTGTCACGAATTAGCAGGAAATGCAAAATTCTTATACTAGAAAATTGGGTTTTTACTTGGAGACAATCTACACCAAATTCAGAACATCCAGAAGAGAATGCATCCATACCGTTCATGAACTACAACGTGACTGGAATATCCTCCCTTTGTGACAGTACCATCCGTATCAACACCATTGAAAGTGAAAACAAATTTTGAGCAGTGGTTCTCGAGGAAGCTATTGCAGTTGTCACAGTCACGGCATGAGTTGACATATGTCCCCACAGCCACATGGTCACCCAGCTTGAAGCCCTTGACGTCTGAACCAACCTCGGTTACAACTCCAGCAATCTCATGCCTATACCATATTTAATCGTAGGCACCCGGCTTAGCACATAAACCTTTATTTGTATGAAATACTAGCAACTAAATGGGGTTAATGGACAGAAAGAACGCATTAACTGTTTCGCCATCGTTAAAATAAAAATCAAGTGCATACAATGATCTGGAAAGCTTACCCAGGGACTAAAGGGTACACCGAGTCATTGTGCCTATTTTTTGTCCAGATAACATCGGCATAACAGACACCACAATGTGTGATCCTCAAAGAAACATCATCATGTCGTACAGTCCTGGTAATCAGTCATGGTAGCAAGTATGCATTACTAGTAGTTATAAGAAGAAATTAACAGGTTAAGAAAGCAGAGGATCTAAGGAAGCAGCTATTCACTCGGCACCGGAAAGGTCTCTACTCATAATTTGAGTCGATGAATAACTGGGCTAGCACATACAGTAGAAGCCTATATTTATTCAGAGAACAAAAACAACCTATTTAAAGCACAGTTGCATAATGCACAGCATCTATGCGTTTTTTTTTGTGTGTGTGGGAGGTTGTGTCAAGTGCGTACTCTTATTTACCAGTTCCAGAAGGATCGCTCGTTTGATAAAGCTATAAGAGAGTGTTGTTAGCACGTGGTAGTTTATTTATTACCTACGGTTGAAAGTGTGCGGGGAGAGTAGTCCAGAAGGATCTTTTGCTGCCCAAGCACTGCAGTTGCCACTCTCTGTCCCGGATTCAGCAGCCATGCCAGCCAACTAAACTGCGAAAAACAACGTATGGTCAACCAAAAGGAGTCGGATTTATGCAACTTGTAGTAGAATCCATTCGTTTATGTTATGCTAATACCTACTCCGGTTACCAACGACGCATGTGAATAAGCAAGTACCAGTGCATAAGTTGGATTCAGAATGCAGGACAGGTTCGATTGAGGTATGGTCGTGTGGAGAGAACAAGATCTGAAGATGGCATGCTCGCCCACGATGCGGCTACGAACCGAACGGAAGAGGGACCTCCGAACTGATCGATCGAGCAGCGAATGGGTGTGGATCGATGGACCCGAGGAGATGGTAGCAGAGAGTACCACTGAGCAACCAAGCCAAGAGGTTGGTTAGAGGTCGTTACCTCGGTCGGGGATCGGGAGGAGCGGGCAGGGCGGCGGAATCAGGATCCAGCCGACGCGCGCGGCGGGCGCCAGTTAAACTGAGAGCGGCGGGGGAAGAAGCAAGCGTGGTGAATAGAGAAGAGGGGATCCCGTTCCCGTGTGCAAACGGAGGTAGGGGAGATGTGCGGCGGTGGTGAGCGCTGCCGTGGCCGGTTTGACTTGCGGCGCCACCGTGCCCTCACCTGCACTCCTTTCCCCCTTTCTTCGCAACAACAGCGATTAGGCCCTGCTTGAATGGTTGTAAATTTTTACATCACTATTTATTTACACTAGCAAAAAGGAAAAAGGCCCGTGCGTTGTAACGGAAAAAAAATATGACATATACTTTTCATTTACAAAAAGTGATATATAATTTGATTATTTGTAAGTACGACCAAAACAAAGATGATCTTAGCCTACAAAAACGTAGTTCAAGATTTCACATGTCTTTTATTTTAATACGGCTTGCATGTAGATTTAATATGTACAAAGAAACGGTCAAGTGATCTTCAATTTCGTCCCTAATCATGATTTTGCTGAGATCTTCATCCAACAATCCAAATTAGTATCGGTATGAAAGAAAGACGGGTAATGCATTATTGATTAAGATTGCATCCTAGATAATATATTTTAAATTTTAACAGGTAAAATAACATCATATTCAGATTCTACATATTTTTCTAATTAAAATTCATATATAACATGTTAAATTTGAAGTTACGGTTTAGAAGATATGAGTATTTAAAAAAAATATTTAATATGTATTACGTATTTAATATCAAAAACATCAGGATTTTTGCTATAAAATAACATGACGGACTAAGAATATCTATTTCCTTTATATAATTTTTTTATAGCAAACATGCTCGTGCGTTGCAACAGAAAACAAAAATCACCCCCTTATACATATTGGACAATATTTGTAAATTCTTTGACAATAAACAACATGATAAATAGTGTTACATAAAAATGTAATGACTGCATGAGTTTTTGTGAGAGCATTAAACTGTTATATCTACTCAAGTTAAATAGGACAAGAAACTTGTGTAATAGGCATTTTCAAGATAACCAATATAGAGAAGGTATTAATTTATATTGCACAATAAGCTTTATTGTGAAAAGTAACATGCAAAATAATAGCATATTTGAAATCTTCACTTTTTTCTGAGCGATTTTCATATATCACATGTTAGATTTGAAGTTAGGATTTAAATGATATGAATGTTTTAAAAGCATTTGAATTTACATAAAAAAAATAAAGCAATAGGAAAGGAAAAACAGGAAAGTAACATGCAAAATAATAGCATATTTGAAATCTTCACTTTTTTCTGAGCGATTTTCATATATAGCATGTTAGATTTGAAGTTAGGATTTAAATGATATGAATGTTTTAAAAGCATTTGAATTTACACAAAAAAATAAAGCAATAGGAAAGGAAAAACAGGAAAGTAACATGCAAAATAATAGCATATTTGAAATCTTCACTTTTTTCTGAGTGATTTTCATATATAACATCTTAGATTTGGAGTTAGGATTTAAAAGATATGAATGTTTTAAAAGCATTTGAATTTACACAAAAAAATGAAGCAATAGGAAAGGAAAAACGCGCCGATGCTGGAGTCAAACTCAGGTCTGCTAGTGGTGCAGCAAACTGTCGGTGCGTCTGCCACTGGGCTAGGTACATGAATGTGTTGAAACAGAGATGGAACTTTATATATACCAGACTAAACGAACCGTTTTTTGTTTTTTCCACTTAAAAAGGGAGTGTGGGTTGAATACACAAAATGTCAGGGGCTCTTTTGCAAAACCGCCATGACAGACGGCAGAAGCGCTGCGCGCTTTATTATTAGGGGAGATGTGTAAGTTATCGGCCATCTCTTGTTTTCTGTGTAAAATAAAAACAACGGGTCCAGGTCAGTATCTTAAACCGGTGAGAAACGGAGCACACACGTTGATCCAAATGCGGCCTTATTAAAGCAACTCGATCCATTTTCATTTCGTCCGTGCCCATTTTTGAAACGGAGCACACACGCTGATCCAAATACGGCCTTATTAAAGCAACTCGATCCATGTTCATTTCGTCCGTGCCCATTTTTTTTAATCATCGCGAACAAAACAATGGTCCAACACAGTTGATGCTTAAATTTAGATCCGATATGCATCATCGCAGATACGAACCGATGTGTCCCATGTCCTTTCCGCGGCCGTCACAGATCCACCACTCGGCCGCTTAACCACCACCAGTGTCATATTAAATGACCACGCCTACCTTGGGGCCCTCCTGGCAGTGGATGGAAGGTCCAAATCGTCGTTCTTTTTAATGAAAGTGTGTGACGGAGCCGGTCTCGTCCACTTCCAAATGCCCGTCCACATTTGGCCGCACCTGCTCCCTTGCCGGCGACCACAAACACTAGCTAGATAGCCATGGGCTTCTTCAATGAGAACGGGAAGGGGAAGGCCAAGCTTAGCGCCGGTGCGAGCTCTTCCCGCGGCCGCTCGCTGTCGTCGCCACCGTCGTCGTTGCTTCTTGCTAGACGCGGCTTGTCTCCGGCTCAGGAACGGCTGTACATATTAGTCCACCATTCCAACAGTATCCAAACGTCAACCTACCCCATGGTTGGCATTTGGATTCGTAGTGATCCCCATTCCGACAATGCCCCAATCGGCGCGGGCGCACGCAGAGGAGGTTCGTCGGCGCCACGAGGACCTCACGTCGGAGCAGCGGGCGCCGCGTGCCTACGCGCCAGACTCCCCCAACTAGGAGTGCTGGTTCGCGCTAGAGAACGAGGAGGAGCGTCGTCGGGGCGTCCACATCGACCACTTCATCCCTCCTCCGCCACCCGAGGTCTTGTCGGAGGAGCAGGACGAAGAGGCGACATACCAAGCGGCCCTCAAGTTGGCCGTGCAACATGCGTTGGAGGCCAGCAGGATCGAGAAGGATGTCCAGTGGGACGGCCTAGACCGCGCCCTCGCCTTGTCGGGTGCAGGGGACTCTGTCCACGCCCCACTCTTCGTCCCGGAGCCTCCACCGCCGCCCGCCCACCGTCGAGGCCAAGACGAAGCTGGAGCCCACGTCGCCGCCTCCGTCCCGCTTGGGCGGAGGAAAATACGAATGGTGGGCATGGTCCGGGAGTGGGTGAGCGCGCCGCCCTTCCACTACAATGCCACGCCGGAGGAGGAGGCGACCCATCTCAAACAGTGAAGGCACCACTGGCTCGCCGAGGAGAACGCGGAGGGCCTGCGGCAAACGCGATGGGAACAGGAGGAGGAGGCGTAATGCCTTAATGAGGATGAGGAGGAGCGTGCCCGGCTTGCCGCACTGCCGTCGTAGGAGGCTGCATTCGCGGCAATGAGAAGTTGGGCAGTCCACATGTGACGTCTGGCATCACGGCAATATCAACTCATAACTACAGCTAGCCTGGTTAATTGACGAGTATCAATCATATACAATATGAAAAGTTGACATCTAAGATATTTCATGACATGTATTTTCTATTCTAGATGTAATCGTTTTCTCCTCTATTAACATGCATTAGTAGAAAACATGGCTTTGGTTCAGGCGATGAAAGAGCTTTATTCCCGGTTCTATTACGAACCGGGATCAATGGGTGCATCAGTCCCGGTTCGTGAGGCCAGGGCGCCGGTCGAGCCATGGTCCCGGTTCGTCAGACCCATTTGGTCCCGGTTCCAGACACGAATCGGGACCAATGGTCCTCGCTCGTGGGGCACGTGGCTGGAACCGGGACTAAAGGTCAGTCTTCTGTCCCAGTTCTTGCCACCAACCGGGACCAAAGAGATGCCTATATATACCCTCGCCCCTGCCCACCCTCTCATGTGTGGTCCTCCCATTATTTCGGTGGGATGGGCTCGCTCGCCCATCAGAATATCGCCCCTAGCGGGCCCGGGCTCTATGCCCAAGCCGCTACCGTCCATCAAATGTGTTGTGACGGGCCCATGTCTGCCTAGAACACTCACCCCCACCCCGATGACGAGAAACTAGTATCTATGGTTTTTGGCCAGTTGTGGTCTATTCCCTCCCTCCCCCTCCCTCCCCCCGTCGTTCTCTATTTTGAAGGAGTTGTCATGTAGCTTAGGTGTACCAGGTTGTAGCGTGGTGGTATGTTCCGATCTTTCTGTGTTCTTTATTGATAGCGTAGTTGCGTGCGTTCTGCATGATCCGATTATTCTGGAATCGGCTTTATAAGAGGACGACCTCACCATCTTGTATCGTTCAGCTATGTATTGTCTTTGCTTGTTTCTTTATATATAAAGCGGAGCGAACACCTGTTGAGAAAGAGATAGACAGAACAACAATGGTGTGGTATTGTCGACATGTTTTGGGAGATTATAGATAGGGTTATCGTCGGTCGGCATAAGCAAGTGTTGATTGAAGGATTTTAGAACTTACAACACGGACTTGGAGAAGGAGCACCTGATGAGCAGGTAATCAATCATTTTTGGCTCTTGAGAGCAAAGAAGGCATTGTTACTAGGGAAGAAGTCCTCTGAGTGTGAGTCTCTGAGATGCCAATCATCTGTTCAGAAAGGCCAGCCCTGACAGTAGCATGGCCTGCAACAACGTCGTCATGGACTAGATTTCAGGCACCCTGAGGACTAGATTTCACAAGAGAGAAAGGACATGCTATTTTTTTTCTCAGGTCACTACTAGAAAAAGGCTTATCCCCAATATCTCTACTAGTGGCGCACCATGATGGTGATGCGCCATATAGCAGTGGCGCACCAAAATCAGGTGCGCCATTGCTATGTTTTTACTAATGGCGCACTACATGAGTAGTGCATCATTGCTATTTATTTGCTATTTGAAAATAAAAATAAAAATTAGCAATGACGCATCAGTGAATAGTGCCCCACTACTATTTTCCCACCTTCACAATTCAAAAAAATTGCAATGGCGCACGAGTGCAAGGTGTGCCACTGCTTAGTTGGGACAGAAGTTTAAAAGGGCCGGCCAGCCACTTACACCTTCATTCTTCTCCTCCTCTCATCCACTCCATCTCCTCCTCTCCTCCTCTCCTCCACTCCATCTCCTCCTCTCCGGCGACCTCCTCCTCCTCACGGTACTCCTCCTTCGATGACCTCCTCCTCACGATGCTCCTTCTCCGGGGACCTCCTCCTCACGATGCTCCTCCTCCCTCCTCTCCTCCTCACGGTGCTCCTCCTCCGGCGACCTCCTCCTCCCTCCTCTCCTCCTCACGGTGCTCCTCCTTCCTCTCCTGCTCACGATCCTCCTCCTCCTCTCCGGCGACCTCCTCCTCCCTCCTCTCCTGATCCTCACGGTCTCTCCTCCCTCCTCTCCTCCTCACGGTCTCTCCTCCCTCCTCCTCTACTTCCGGCCACACGTGGAACTCCCCCGACACAAAGAACGTACCAGATCCAGGTCGAGAATGAAATTTGAAAAAAATTCAAGCAACAAAAAAGAGCAAAAAAACAAGCCAAAAAAAATGAGCCTGATCTAGATCCAGATCCAAATTCAAAATTCAAAAATAGCAATGGCGCACGCTGGGGATTAGACGATGCGTCACTACTATTTTCCCGCCTTCAAAATTTAAAAAATATCAAAAAATTTCAAAAAAAAAGTTACCAGTGACGCATCTGTAGCACTAGTAATGGCGCACTACAAGGTGAGCCACTGTTACCTGTAATAAGGTGCACCATTAGTATTTGTTACTAGTGGCGTGGTAATAGTGGCGCACCTATAGTGCGCCATTAATAGCAAAAACTGGTGCGCCACTAATAACCTTTTTTCTAGTAGTGATGAAGAATGTTGAAATTGATCGTAGGTTGTTCTTGACACCCAACATAAATTAGCAACATCAAATATTTAAGAACCAACTCGCAGGGCAGCTCTGGATTATTATGGAAATTTGGATGCATTTAAAAAAACTGAGTGTTTTGTGAAATGCGAACACCTTTTTAATTTGAGAATGATTTTAAAAAAGGAAATATTTTAGAAAAGCATGACATTTTTTAAAATCACGAACACTTTTTCTAAAAACGGGTACATTTGATGAAATTCCGAAACAAAACTGGGCAAATGCGAATATTATTAAACACCCGAGTAATATTTGATAAATATATTTTTAAACCTGACCGCTCTACTGTAGCGAATTTGAATCAATTAATGTAGTTAACTAGAATTATTTGAATCACTTAATGTAGCGAACTAGAATTAGTTACTGCAGCGATATTTTTTGTTTGAAAAAAGTGTGCTTTTTTAAAGTGTACATTTTGGAAATGTGCAAACATTTTGTGAATTTCTTAAAATAATTCGGCAACAATAACATTTTTTCAATACATGTACAAAATCTGACATTCAGAACGGATTTTGAAATCGCAAAGTTTTTTTAAATTTTTGAACACATATTTAAAAAATTGAACATTTCATGAAATTCCGACAAAAAAAATAATAACTATGAAAAATTGCTGAATTTTTGAGAAATGTTCGAAAACAGGAACATTTGTTTAATATATGTACAAGTCATGAAAATTCTGTAGAAATTTTAAAACCATGACATTTTTCGAATCTGCAAATAAATTTTGAAACCGCAAACATTTCTCGAATTGTGAAATAATTTTGAAACATGAAAAAAAATTAAATTCGTGAACAAAATTATAAAAATGTGAACATTTTTTCGGCTGTGAATAAATTTTGAAACCTTAAATATATTTTGAATTGTGAACAAATTTTGAAACATGAATAAATTTTAATTTCTTGACAAAAGTTATAAGATTGTGAACATTTTTCATTAAACCGCAAACATTTTTCAAATTTTGATTTTTTTAAATATAAACAAATTTCAAATTCGTGAACAAAATTATAAAATTGTGAAATAAATTGAAACGTATTTTTGTTTCAAATTGTGAACAAATTTTGAAACCATAAACATTTTTTGAATTGTGCAAAGTTTTTCAAATCATAAATATTTTTCGAAATGTGCAGCAATTTTAAATTATTAAAAAACGAGATAGAAACAAAAGAAAAAAAGGGAAAAAATGAGAGAAAAGAAAAAAAAGGATAAGAAGAAAAAAAGGAAATAGAAAAAACAGAACAAAGAGAAAACCGGTTTAAAAAACCTTCTAATTTTTTTGTAAAACCAAAAATAACCAGCTGGGAACCTGTTGAACGTTGAAACGGTTAAACGGGCCGTCCTATTGGGTCACTGCTCCCTCGGTCGTCTGTGCAAAGCCCCAGCAGTTTGACGCAAGGAGCGACAAATAGCATTTGGTTCATGACATTAATTGTAAATTCTGGCTTTACCCCATTTTTTGCAGATGCTTTAGTGTTTAGAAAGCAGAAAAAAAAAATACGGGCCGGTCCAACTAAGCAGCGCGAGTGCCTGCTGCAGGCGCCGTTAACAAAAATTACTTATAACCGACGCCTAGCATTCCTGTGTTAAACCTCCCTAGAGGGCTAATTACTGACGCTCAAAAGAAGGAGCTGATGGCCACAAGACTGTCTCCACCGTCGGGCCGTGCCGGCGGCTACCTGCTGCTTTTCTTCCATGGCCATCTTCTCATTGATGGAGACAAGGTTCGGGCTACCACTAATGGATTCACCATGATTCTGGTTAATTAGTACCCAATTTTCCACATATATACGACAGGTGTTCTAATGTTAGGCTTAAATTCATGTGACGTTTATCCCTAAAGTTTTTTTTTGTTTTTTGTTTTTGCGATAGTATCCCTAAAGTTTTATCTAACAGTGAAAGGTGTGCAATTTGAACTTGTGCAATGTTCACATCAATTTGCCAACCCATTTTGTGCAGCGCGTGAGAATTAGGCATCAAAATTCAGCAAGCACAATGTGCATCAAAATTAGGCATCACAATGCGGTTTTTGGGGTTAAAGAGGAACGGGAGAGGGTTCTTGCGGAGATTGTCGGCGAGCTCCTCCACCGTTGGCGCGGCCAGGATCTGGAACGGGCCGCCGCCGAAGATGGCCACGCCGTCCCCGCCCCTGGGCAGGCACAGCGCGAACTCTTGCTTCAGGCGGAACCAGTTGGCGACCTGCAACGGCAGAGAGTTAGGCAGCCTCGCGAGCCCCGCGACGCCGGCCACGCCCGCCGGGAGCGATGCCAACAACTCCCCCGGCGCGCACGAGCCGACGACGGGGAAGGAGACCGGGAAGAGTGGGTTCCTGCCGTCAGTGGCGTTCGCGGCGACCGAGATGGTGGTGGCTTGGGCGGCGACGCAGCGCCCGTCGACCGGGTTGTACGGCATGGCGGTGCAGATGCACCGCCCCTGCACCTGCACCGGCCATTCTGCACCAGCGCAGATATCCGGGGCGAACATATTGCTGATGCCAAGGCAGTCGTTAGAGCTGCACTCGATGGCCCGGTGCCTACAGGGGCAGTTGGCGATCCAGATCATTGGGCCGGCGAGGTCGAGGAGGAGGAGCGGCACCCCTCCGTCCTTGATGGCGGTGGTGTAGAGGGAGGTGGAGGCGTCCTTGTTGACGCGCGCCACGAGGGGCGACCAGCTGCTAGGTTGAGCCGCTGCGTTGGGTGGCGACGTCGACCCCAGTAGCACCACCAGCGCCAGCAGCGCAGCGGCCGCGCCGCGGCGGCGCTGCGACATGTCACGAGCTTGCATGGAGTAATGGACTGATATATATATATATGTACGTGCCGATGGATCTGGCCGGGTTTTGATCACCGGCGCGGTTGCGTTTATATAGTTACAGAAGAAGAGGAGGAGGAAGAGCGGGGTTGACTGAGTTTGCGTAGGGCGAGTTGGGGAGGTACACAAAGACACAGACGGTGATCAATATGCTCCAGTTCCCGATCGACGAATCGCGTCGACCAACGCCATCGAGATTCCAGCGCAGCGTCGTCAACCTCCAGTTAGTTAATTAGCCACGTGCACCTCGTACGTTTGCTCGAGCTAGGCGTCGAAGCTGCAGTGCAAGCTCCGGACCCGGTCATGGAGAGAGATCCTGCATATCACCGTCCCCGAGCTTGCTACTTGTCCCCGTCCGCTGTGAGCTCCGGTAGAAGTGCATGAGCCGCGAGAACACACAAAACTGATCAGTTAAGCCCAAGAGGCCATGCCAGTCGATCAACACTGATGATTTACCCTCTGAGAGTTAACCTTGTTCTATAGGTCTAGTCTGAACAATGCTACACAAACGTACGCATCGGGTATTGTACTTTCCTGTTTCTATATGGGCTATTGTATTTTCCTGTTTCTATATGGGTTGTAGCGTTTTTTTTTCCTTTTCTTTTTCCCATTCCATTATTTGTTTTAACTTATGAACTACTCCCTCCGTCCCAAAATTCTTGTCTTAAGTTTTTCTAGAAATGAGTGTATATAAACAATAAAATGTGACTAGATACATTCATATCTACTCCCTCCGTTTTAAAATATAAGACCTTTTAAAGATTACATTAGAAGACTACATACGGAGCAAAATGAGTGGATCTATACTCTAAAATATGTCTATGTACATCCGTATGTAGTTTATAGTGCAATCTCTAAAAGGTCTTATATTTAGGAACGGTGGAAGTAGATAAATCTAAGACAAGAATTTTAAGACGAAGGAGTACTTTAAAATATTTTTTTTCTATTTCTATTTTCTTATTTTTATGTTCTATTATTTATTTATTTAATTCATGAACTACTTTCACTTTGTCATTTGTTTGCTTTAAATGTTGTGCAAATCTTGATTGCGGGTTGTTTGTTGTGCCGTACGTCTCGTAGCACATCATTTGATATATGTGCTTATGAGTCATGTTCATTGATGTTGTGTCGTGTTTTTTGTTTGTTCATTGTGAAGCAAAGAGGTCCGATCGATATGACTCTTTTAGTGGGCCGTTTTTATGTCTTGGGTATTGATTTATTTCATTGGCTGTGGTTTTTATTATGAAGCGTGATATATCCCTGGAAATCCCTATTTAGCGTCACAGGCGTCCGTTAACATGCATTTTCGCAAACGGGCGCCTGCAGCTGCGCTATCTGGGCTTTTGCTCGCTTCCCGTCCAGCGAAAAAAGGATGGTCCAATCGATATGACTCTTTTAGTGGGGCGTTTTTATGTCTTGGGTATTGATTTATTTGATTGGCTGTGGTTTTTATTATGAAGCGTGATATATCTCTAGAAATCCCTATTTAACGTCACAGGCGTTTGTTAACATGCATTTTCGCAAACGGGCACCTGCGGCTGCGCTATCTGGGCTTTCGCTCGCTTCCCGTCCAGCGAAAAAAGGATGGTCCAATCGATATGACTCTTTTAGTGGGGCGTTTTTATGTCTTGGGTATTGATTTATTTGATTGGCTGTGGTTTTTATTATGAAGCGTGATATATCCCTAGAAATCCCTATTTAACGTCACAGGCGTTTGTTAGCATTTTCGCAAACGGGCACCTGCGGCTGCGCTATCTGGGCTTTCGCTCGCTTTCCGTCCAGCGAAAAAAGGATGGTCCGATCGATATGACTCTTTTAGTGGGCCATTTTTATGTCTTGGGTATTGATTTATTTGATTGGATGTGGAAACAGTTCCACTTGAGGGACTTGATGTGCTAATGAAGGTGGGTTTCTGTTTATCAACTTCTCTTTCGACTTTACTAATTTCTGTTTTTCTGTTTTTTCTTTTTCTTCATTTTTTCTGTTTTCTGTTTTCGTTTTTCGGGTTTCTTTCTTATTTTTCCTTCTTACACGTTCGATGATTTTTTTTCAAATTTGATGATTTTTATTAAATCCATCCATATTTTGATTAATTTACGAATATTGTTTTTCAAATTTTATAATTTTTTTTTCAAATGAGACTGTTTTCAAATTTGACGATTTTTTTCCAAACTCGATGAACTTTTTTTCAAATATGATGAACTTTTTTCCAAAGTGGGTGAACTTTTTATTCAAATTTGATGAAAAAATTTCAAAATCGGCGAACTTTTTTTCAAATTTGATGATTTTTTTTCCAAAGTCGGTGAACTTTTTCAATAAAAAATCAAAGTTCGATCAATCTACAAATTTGTAGTTTCCCTGTTTTGTAAATTCATGAACAATATTTAAATTTCGATGAACTATTTACAAATTGATAGAATTTTTTAAAATTTGTAGTTTTCTTATTTTGTAAAGTCATGAACAATCTTTCAAAGTCAATGAACTTTTTGCCAAAATCGATGAAATCTTTTCAAAAGCGATGAACTTTTTTTGTCATAGTCGATGAACTTTTTGCCTAAACCGATGAACTTTTTTTAAAACCTGCAAACCTTTTTCAAAATGATGAACTTCTTAAACATTTTCAGAAAGTTTTTATAAAACGGGTGAACTTTTTTAAGTTTTTCAAACTTTTCTTGAAAAGCGATGAACTATTTCTCAAAATCGATGAATGTTTTTAAATTCATGATTTCTTTAAAAAAATATGAACTGCAAGTGATAAATAAATAGCGCGGATATACATATTATCACAAGTAGAAAATTACTAAAATTACTAAATAAATAGCGCGGATATACTAAAATTACAAGTGAGCAATGGCTGTGTTGGTTAGCTAAGCTCGAACAAGGACGTGGCGATGTGAGTTCAATTCCTGGAGAATCCATTTTTTGCCTTTTTTTTTGACAATTTTGAACGCTTCACACAGCCTTCGTGGGCCGGCCCAACAATGCATTGCAGCGGGCGTCATCTACCTGTTCGGGCGCTTAAGGCGCCGAACAAGAGATCCCTATATCCCTTTATTCTGTGTTTTTGTTTATTCTGGTTCGATTGTGTAGTTAGAGGAGAGCCCAACTAGATTTTTTCTTTCGGATTTGCTAAACCTCTTCTAGATGAGATTTAGCGATGCCTCATCTAAGTCTATAACCATTTGATTGTTTGCTTTAATTAATATTCCCACAAGTTTGATTATTGGAGCCTGGAAAAACTCGTTCCTTTTGTCGAGCATCCCTTTGTCCTGTTTTGTTTTATGTCGTGATGTTATCGCGTTTTCTTTTCACACAGGCCGATATATGTCGTCCATTCGAGGCGCCACCTTTTTTTTTGTTTATTTTCCCTATGTATTTGTTCCGGTCTGGTGGAGAATTTGAGTCCATCCCGATTCGTAAATAGGTTCATGGGAAAGTTCACTCTCGACTCGTAACTGGACATGTGTTTTGTTTTCATCTCCATTGGAAGTTAAGGCTCGATTTGCAACTGCGCTCGTAGTTTGTTATCTCTATTATTAAAGGAGAATCTGTCGTCGTGATGG
Source organism: Hordeum vulgare subsp. vulgare (assembly GCF_904849725.1). Lineage (NCBI taxonomy): Eukaryota > Viridiplantae > Streptophyta > Magnoliopsida > Poales > Poaceae > Hordeum > Hordeum vulgare. Next base: position 582,060,498 of record NC_058520.1, on the reverse strand, counting down.
TTCGACCTCTCCCTTATACGTAACTTCTACGTGCGAAAAAAAACAGACCATCTCACAACGCCTCCGCGCACGAGAAAAAAAAACACGTACGACCTCCTCACAACGCCTTCGTGCACAAGAGAAAAAAAACACGTACGCACGTCTCAACTCCCACCTCTCCCTCCCCTTTCCCAAATCCCCTCGCTCTCAATCATGCATCTCTGAAGATAGGAATTGCCGCCGCTGCCGCACGCCTCCTCCCGCCTACGTCGACCTTGAGCGGTAACACACTGCATCCAAACATCTATAGTAGAGATTGGATCGGTGGATCCGCATCTCATCCCACGAGGAGCTCGACATGGCGGGGCGACGAACAGGAGCGGCGCGGTGCATCGACAATAGGTCAGCAGCGACGCACTACGGCCCAGGTAATGGCATCCCCTTACCCTCGCTCCACCACTTCTTCTCCCCGTATCATGTACTCCCGTACCCCCCCCCCTCATTCTTCTCTCCCATGGCAGGGACAAACGAGTGGCAATGGACTGGTGGCAGATCGGTTGTTGGCGTAATGGACGAGGGGGATGGTAGGACCATGGATGAAGCACGTAGACGAAGGAGGTTGCATACATGTATTATGGTTTGAGGTTTGCCTTTTACCTAGGGGAATACTTATAGCACTGAATTTATGAATGTAGACTATGTTTACTTATTGTCGCAATCTCATGTATAGGTTGGGCTCATTCTTAAACTGCCAAAACACCCATGGATAGAAATCACTCTGGTTTGCTATTTTGTTGTGGAAACTTGTTGTATGTGTGAATTTATTTGTGCTCTCGGTCTCAGGGAGCATTGAGCCTACAAAATGTTGAATGGTCATGATGTTGCTATAAGCATTTCATTTGATTATGTTTTCACCTGAGGAGTTCATGATCTATTGAACATGAACATCAATTATTTGTACCGCTGAATCTATCTTATTTTGGTTGTGTTGATGGCAGGACCAAGTGAGAAAACACAACAAACAAGTTCAACTCGGGAAAGAGCATCAAGAGGATGAACTCGCTCGGTGGCTTGTATTACGTTTTGTGGTGGAGCAACATAGAAATCTCTGTTTCTTCATTATTTTTTTCTTATGGTTTATTTTTCATATGTTAGATTGGCAAGAGATGGGGTACCAGGAGGAGGCTTCAAAATCAGTGCGAGTGACAATGACGGTGTACATGATGAGCGAGGTGGCAGCGGCCGCCGCAACAATGTTGTACTCGTAGGCCATGCTTTCTGAGCTCGAGAATGCCAACAACTCAGTACTTTTGCAATCGTGTATTCATGTTCATCGACAAGTTGTCCATACAACACCTTGGCGTCAACAACCACGGCCATGATGATGCCGTCGTGCTGGCCGACGACCCTGCTTCCATGCACTGAGTAGTCTACTGATTTGAGATGACCGTGAGGGCTGCTGGGCTCAAGGGGTTGCTTCCACATGTGGTGGCAACCTGGGTGAGCTGGTATCTCTAGCCTGGTTTTAGTGCTCTGACAGCAATTAGCAATGCTAAAGTTGAGGCCAAACGGATTTGTAAGAAGCGTTCCTTCAAAATTGTACACTAAACTGCTTGTGCATTTCATGCAGGTTGGCACTCATCTTGGAGCAGAACTAAATGGAAATCAACCGCAAAACACAACCTGCATAGTGGTAATCTAATCCTAGAATCAAGCTTCATTTATTATATATTTATTAGTGGTTCCATGGTTTTATATACTTTGTACTATATTTGACTGTAACATATAACCTGGGATTTTAAGTGTGAGCATAGTTGATATGGGTTACAATTCAAACTTACATCGTTCTACTGAATAGAAAAGGTGTCTTCTGATTGTACTAGAAATTATTAAGAGATATAGTAACTTTATTATGTAGCAATCTGTTAATTTAGAAGTGATATCTTCCCCTAGCTTTGAAGTGAATGCAAATCTCGGTGTATACTCTTATCCAGTGCAAGCATCCGTAAGTGAAACTTCTGAAACTTTAATCTTGTCAAAAGAATATTGGAAAGTACTTTTTTGCATTAATTTTCTACTCCATTTGGTACACCATGTTAAATAAATTTGATGCAAATTGTTGTTGGTTCGGTTTTGCATGCTCCTCCTGCCTAGATCACAAGTGTCTATGTCAATATATTCCTTTTTTTCTATTTTAGAAAATACACTTCCCACCATGGAAGTGACATGTCTTATTCCCCAGAATTGGTTTAGTTTGAGTTGATACCATTTTTTTTCTTTTCCATTGGTTATCAAAATCTCCTTGATTTGTAGATCGTACCTTCTGCGAGACTGTTTTATTTTCTTCATTGGAAGACCTATGTAATACATGATGTCATTTTTTTGTAATAGAAACTTCATATTTGCTTATAGTTTTGTTGGTGTTGTTTTGCTCCTGATTCCTCAATTCGAATAGTAAGTTAGAATTATGATACAGTATGATATCTTTCTTTTGGGAATATCAAATGAGTAATTTCAACTTCTAAGCACACATGCATTTTGATTGCTCTTTGTGAACCAGAACATAAGAAAACCAAGAGTAGCCACTGTAGTTAAAGTTTAGCCAAATTGACACAAGTGTTTTTTGTCATGTTCAATGATATGCATTTCGTTAGCTATTGTTTATTGCCAATGCTCGATGTAGTGACACTCCAAATGTAAATGAAGTGATCAAAGTGGATGATTCTCACCATATGGCTTGATTACCGTAAAATTTACTACAAATCTTGACCTCTGTTGTGTTACGGTAATTTCCTTGAGATTGTCTTATTAGCATGCTATCTTTTTACAACCTAACAAAAATGGGTCAATTATTGAACTTGAGACAACAATGGAGCAACATCGGATGAACTAGAGATGATCATTTGGACTGTGCACGGATGTCCTGTTAGGTCTAATGGGTCTGGCTTAATACATCTAACAACCACATGTTTTCATTCTTTATGATGACTGATCCTTGTAAACGCCTACGCTGCACCCGTCTTGCTGTTGTTGTTCTGCGTTGCACCCGTCTTGGCCTCCGGCGGCCATGGTGGGCTGCACCCATATCGGCCTTGGGTGGCCATGGTGGGGTGGCGTAGGGAGGGGGGCAACGAGCAATGGAGGCCTCGGTGGGAGAGTGCAAAGGCTCGGCGCCAGAGTGCACATGCTACCAAATTGTGTGATTGAAGAACACTTTTGCTTGGCTTGAAGGGTGAGTTCCTCTCTTTCTTCTCTTTCTCTTTGGGTTTTTGTGCACATGCTACCAAATTATGTGATTGCGTTACATATCAGCATGTTTCACTATTAATTTTAGAGATATTTCCAGCACAGGATTGACGCTTGCTCCTGTTTTTTCATTCAGAAGGTTGCTACACTTATGTACTCCCTCCATTTACTTATACAAGGCCACTATAGAATTTTGATGGTATTACATTATTATTGTGTGTTGTGTCCAGAAGGACTTGTGTGTGCTTTCACACCACTGTATTGTTTTAATTTTGATATCCCGCTTGTCAACCATTTTGCTAAATTGTTTGTATTGTTTCCTAACTCTAAATTACCGCTTAGGTGCACGGCCAGGGCCATCTCAAGTCAGCCTGGGCTCATTTCTACTGAAAGTGATGTGCCCAACAAGAAACAATTGTTCCTTGGAAGGTAAATGCAAAAGGAGAAAGAAATAACTTGCTACAGAAATTGCAAAGATTCTTGTGGTTCCATGCAATCTGCACAACAAGCAAAAGATTCAACCCAGCCAGCCCTGCATTAGCGCACGAAGAGCAAAAGAAAGCTTAGCTTGTGATTGTCTTGGTTGTTATGTGTTTATTGAAAACTATTCATGCGCTCAGCCCGTCGTGTGAGCTTTTGCATATTGTTTATCCAAGCTCCATTTGGAAATTGTTTATGTACTCAGCTCATCATGTGAGCTTGTGAGCTTTTCTATTGTTTATGTGATGTATCATGTATGTATGTCTCCTGGAGGTACTTTATATGAAACTAGATGATTACGATAGTTGAGGATGTTAGTTGATGAATTATGTGCATATGTTGAAGATTTTGTAGTCATGTTGTCATGGTACTACATGAAATGTGTGCATAGATGAATATATGAATTGTTTACAGGGGATATGACATCAAACACAGGAGAGGTTATGCCCAGTTTTTTTAAAACTAAAATCCAATGATTTATCTCTATTTTTATAACATAATTTGTTCACATACTGCACTAGGGGTAAAACGGTCTTTTCAAGTCTGACTTAACACAGTTCATGGTCAAAACTGAAAGAAGTGTTGGGAACAAATTGAAGTTTGAGTGCCAAAAGGGAAGAATTTTTTAAGGCCAAAAAGGGAAGCAAATTTTAAGGAAGGGCCAAATAAGGAATTCTCTCTGAAGTTAGTGACGTTCGGAATGACTTTGGCAATTTTCCATACTTAGAGAGAACTCATGCAAATTTGGAGCGAATCTGGGAATAGCAATGGTAGTTTGGTGGACTTGGAGAAAACATGGCAGAATTGGCACACGGGTGACAACATATCAAAGCGACATCACAATGACCAAGGAGGTGTAGCCCAGGACTCGCCATAGATTCATTTGTTAGCCCGTGGCAACGCACGGGCATTCAACTAGTTGTCCTAAATGCAAGAATTTGTCCCAATTGCAAGTCTGTCCTCGCAACTAAGCCCGCAGTTTGTTTCATCCAGTTACAAGTCCATTCTTGACTCATAACGGGGCTTGTAGTTTCGTAATTATGCCAGTTGCAAATCAACCTTCAACTCACAACTGAATCCATAGTTTTGTTATTGTCCAAGTTGCAAGTGCACCCTCATCTCGCAACTCATATCGTAGTTTTGTGTAGTTATCCGAGTTGCAAGTCCACTCTTGACTCGTAACTGATATCATACTTTTACATAGGTGTCCTGGTTGCAAGTTCATCCTTGACTCATAATTACACGAGTAGTTTGTTTCATTCTAGTTGCATGCCCACTAGTGACTCGAACTCGACATGTGTTTTGTTTTCCATCCTAGTTGCAGGTCCATCCTTGACATGTAAATTGGCTCATATTTGTTTCTTCTTAGTTGTAAGTCCATCCTTGACTCACAACTCGGCTCGTAATTTCGTAGTTGCCCCAGTTGCAAGTTCATCCTCGACTCGTAACTGAGATCGTAGTTGTCCGAGTTGCAATCCCACCCTCGACTTGCAACTCAAGCCTACATTTTTTTCCTTCATCAGAGTTGCAAGTCCACTCTTGACTCACACCTAGGTCTATAGTTTGTTTCATCTAAGTTACAAGTCTAACCTTGACTCGCAGTTGTGCTCATAGTTTCATAGTTGTTCAAGTTGCAAGTTTACCCTTGACATGCACATGGGCTCCTAGTTGTCCCAGATGCAAGTCCATCCTTGACTGGCAACTGGGCTTGTAGTTTGTTACTGTTCCAGTTGTAAGTCCACGCAACTAAAAAATGGTATCGTAGTTTTGTGTAGTTGTTTCAGTTGTAGGTCCATCCTTGACTCACACCTAGGACTGTAGTTTGTTTCATCCGGGTTGCCAACCCAGTATTGACGCGCAACTAGTAATGTAGTTTGTTTCATCCCACTTGCAAGTCCATCCTTGACTCACAATTGGGCTTATAGCTACACATCTGTCACAGTTGCAAGTCCAGCCTTGACACACAACTGTGCTCATAATTTTGTTGTTGTCCCAGTTGCAAGTTCATCCCCCGACTCGCAACTGAGCCAGTTGTTTTCAACCCAGTTACAAGTCCACCCCTGACTTGCAACTGTTATCGTAGTTTTGTGTAATTGTCTCAGTTGCAAGTTCACCCTCGACTCGCAACAAGGCCCAAAGTTTGTTTTTCATCCCAATTGTAAGTCCGACATCGAATCGCAACTGAGATTGTAGTTTCTTTTCATCCCAGTTGCACGTCGAACCATGACTCACAACTAGGCTTGCAGTTGTCCCAGTTGCAAGTCTACCCTCGAATCTCAATTGGTCTCGTACTCTTGTAGTTTTGTGTAGTCATCCGAGTTGCAAGTCCACCTTCGACATAGTTTTTTTTTCATGCGAGTTGCAAGTTCGTCCTTGACTCCCTCTCATGTTCAAATGTTGAACCACGATTAGAGTTTGAACATGGTGTTCTTTTGGTTGGGAATTCACTCACCGACTACGAGTTGGAGTAACCTTCAATCAATTAAGCAATGGTTGAGCTCAAACGAGGGTATGCCACATAATTACATGAAGCTCATGTGTTAGAAGATTTGGAATGAGATGAATGCTAGGGTATTCCGTTCCAAAGCTTCCCTTCAATCCAGAGTGGTCTGCAAGTACAGATGAGGCCAAAACGTGGGTGGCCGCTGGGTCTAGATTATTGGGCAATTTAATTTTGGGAGAGTATCCTTTTTATTGGACATGTGTGGCCTTGTAACCTTAAAAGAATTGTCTTACCCCTTATTATTTAACGAGATGAGGCAAAACTTTTGCCTCTATTTAAAAAAATGTCAAAGATTCTGCAAGAACCTCGACAATCTATACAAGGGGAGACTCAGTGAGCTTTTATTCAATGTGGACTAATAAATAAAATTTGAGTATACAATCTATACAAGGTGAAGAATGGTACGGTAGTAGAAAACGGGGCTATAACCCCGGTTGGTAAGGGCCTATAGTCCCGGTTCTCCAACGGGGACTATTAACTTGGGACTAAAGACCCCTCCTTTAGTCTTGGTTTGCCACGAACCGGGACTAAAAGCCCTCCACGTGGCTGCTAGGGCTCGAGGACCTTTAGTCCCGGTTGGTGGTACCAACTCGGACTAAAAGTATTTTATTCGACTTTTTTTTAAGTAAATTCATTTTTTTATTTTTTACTATTTTCAAATCTTTGAAATATTTGACAATTTAATCTCTAATCACCCCTACTCACTCCTCGGATTAAAAGTATTTTTTTTTTCGATTTTTTTAAAAATAAATTCATTTTTTTTACAATTTTCAAATCTTTGAAACATTTGTCAATTTAATCTCTAATCACCCCTACTCACTCCTCCAGCGTGGATCACTCATTTCAAATCGTCTAACTTCCCGGTCAGTCACCCATCCTATCACTAATCCAACCCAAGCACATGGTCAGTCACCCATCCTATCACTAATCCAACCCAAGCACGCTTAACTTTTCGGTTCTATCTTCACTGGTTTCCAAGTCTCCACTTGTTGTTTTCTTGACAATAGTAAGCTATCAATCCTATTAACCCTTAGGTCTTGATGTCACGTGACTTAATTTTTTGAATTCCAAACAATTATTAAAAAAAACAATGTTTAATAAACAACAATAATTAAAGGTTGAAACTTGGCATGGTATCATACATCAAATGCTCCAAAATCTTGCTCACATCATATTTAAACAGGGACATAAATAAAAATACTCGTCCAAGCTAGAGATCCCCAAGCAATACATAATATATAATATCTAGAAATAGAAGTGTTCTCCCTTGCGAACACTACTCGTCTGAATCAGAATATCCCTAAATTGGTGGTGGTGGTGCTTGATGTACGAGGTGACGCTGGCCATAGTTCATGATTCAAATCCCGCGGTACAATTCGTATGCAACGTACACATCTTTTGCTGCATACTCAATGTTGATACCGTCAAGTGGGGTCGTCTCCCACTCTTTGTGCTGATCCGAAGGGAATTTGGTCTTCATAACAGCGTGCTCCTCGTCGATCCTGGCGACTGTCATATGAGCCATCGAAGTCCTCATATGTCCAACTCTGAATATGCCTTGGATATCAATGTGGCAGTCAGCTGTTATCTCAATACCGAAGCTGTGCCTCATCTTGAGCTTGCCATTCCTTATATCAACGCTAGCAAAATGTATACCGCTACGAAGGAAGTCCATGAGTACTGGATAATGCTTGTCACTACTGCAACAACAACAAATTAAAATGGAACAAATGTTACATACTGCTGCAAAACAAGTATATTTTGGCAGAAGTATAATAATTAAGAATCATAACAAGTATATTTTGGCACAAGTATAATATGCAACTATAAAGGAAAATTCGTTCACTTCAACAAAAGAGGAATCAAAAGAAGCCCTAGATGTTGCTATCCTATGCAATTTTCATATATGAATCAAAAGAATAAATATATGCAACAAGGAAAATTCTTCCACTACAACTAAAGAGGAATATGTATTTTTCATAGGATTCAAATGAAACATATTGCTATCCTATGCAATTTTCATATCCTATGAATTGATCAAGAAACCCTAAATTAAGTATGCCATATATGTTCTCCCAACAAGGAAAATTGTTTCACTACAACTAAAGAGAAATTGATTTTTTAGGATTCAAATGGAACATATTGCTATCCTATGCAATTTTCATAACCTTTAATCAAAGAAAAGCCTCAAAACTTACCTCACCCATTGGAAGACAATGACATTTCTGTTGAAACAAAGTTGGATGACGGCAACACCTTCTTGATTGGCCGTGTACTCGAGATCAAGCCCCATGAACTTGTCTTTGTCCTCCGCCACTTTAAGCCGTTCCTCGAAATAGGAAAGAAAACGCGACACCATGGCGTTGTCGTTCCCGTAGCGAGTGATTGGATCATCCATGGTGGAAGATATGAGGAAGAAGAGAGGAGAGAGCAAAGGAGACGAGAATGGCCGCGGTTACGGTAGCCCTCGCGGTCTATACCGCTTATCCTGTTTTTCGTCGCGCGAAACGACGCAGGATGCGAACGGTTTGGGCCTTAAGGCCCGGTTTGAAGCACCAACCGGGACTAAAGAGGCTCGCACCAGGCGAACGGTTGCCACCACCCCTTTAGTCCCGGTTCGTGGCTCAACCCAAGACTAAAGGCCCTTAACGTGTTGATCGGTCAAAAATTTCAGAAAATCGATATTACAATAATTGAGCATCCATATGGAGGTCTATTTACATACCTTCTGAAAGTAATACGCATATATTTACAAAAATCTTCTATCACGGACCGGAAAGCACACCAGAACATTACAGAGGAAAGCCCTATATCACCAGTCAGCCGCGATTATTGTGTGGAAGATTCAACTTTATTCTACACACTTTTATAAGGATTCGAGATGTGCCAACCGCGAAGATATTACTTGAAAGAGCTCTCTATGTCGATTACAAACCGGTACTTGACATCCCGGTTGACAAGCCTCTCGAGAGCCTCGTTGATGTAGTCTATCTTTATCACCTCAACATCTGGGTATATTTTGTTGGCCGCACAGAAGTTTATCATCTCCTGGGTGTCATTCGTGCCTCCGACTACACTGCCAGATAGAGTCCGTGCACCTGCAGTAAGTTCTGATTAATTATGTTTCGATAAATGGCCGAAAGCCAGTTCCATTACACCAAAACAACGGTAACAAAGGTTCGAATGCTTATAGATCCTCAACTCTTCACCAAGTTTTGCATCAGCAGACCAGTGGTCTGTTCGACGGTATACAGTCTCATACAACCATACAAGATAAAAATAAACATACTTTTCACTCAGTAACTATTTTGACTCGACTGGTAATGGTAAGGTGTTTACCCAGATTAAGTGTTGCAGGATGCACTCTGATTTCTCCAGGAAAGCCAACTAGTGCCATTAGGCCACGAACTTTCAGAAGCGCGAGATAAGGGTCAAATGGGTGGTCACCGGAGGCAGTATCGACAATGAAGTCCAGAGAATTTTTCAGGGACTGCAAAAGTAAATCATTTCGTTATTCTCACGAAGTATAAGCAGACTGAGAAGAATAACAAGCAGAATTCAGCTATATGAGTTCATTTTGTGCGAGAGACATTCTGCAATCAATCTTGTTAGAACTATGTGGTCCTTTTATCACTATTTTTTTTCTTTTTCCTATTATTTTTCTCTTTTTTTAGCAAATGCTCACCCATATAAAATTTATTCAAAATTTCAAAAATGCTCATCTTTTTTACAATTTTGTTCATAAAGAACATATATTCGCAATTAAAAAAATTATAGAAATATGTCAAAAAATGTTCGTTTAGATAGAAAAATGCTCACATCAGTGCAATGAAATTTCTAAACATATATAAAATAGTTTTTTTTTCATTTATTGTTTGTTTAAACAAAAATATTTGTTTATTCTTCGTTTAAATGGAAACATGCTCACATAAAAAATTGAACACTTTTCAATTTACCGAACATCTATTAAATAGAAATAGAAAAATGAAAGTATATCAATCAACGGTTGGATTATTGTTCTTTTTTGCTTCTTTTTCATTCTTGTTGTTTTTTGAATTTGTCATTTTTGCTCCTTTTCAAAAATGCTCACATCAATATAATAGACCCAAATTTTCCACACACTAGCATTATAGGCGAAGCATCGATGATAAATTTCATTGAGTTTTGATATTTTCTTTGTTTTCTAAGGCTTTCTCGGTGAAAAAAACTAAAACACTGGCGAGCATGACGCAACATGCGTTCGTTGTTCGAATTCCTTCTACTTCTGCATGGAGGCCTGCCATGTGTATGGCCACATGCTGGCAAAATTTGATCTCATTTTATACATGGCAAGAAGCATACCGTGTTTAAAGGTGGTGGTTCAGATAGCCAAGTATGATAAGTCTAGATGCACTTTTTTCCATAACAATAAAATGGACCCAATTTTTTTCCACACACTAGCATCACAATGCCAAACATCCATGACAAACTTCATTAATTTCTGACACTTTATGCATGTTCTAGGATTTTCTCGATGAAAAAACCTAAAACACTAGCCGGACGCGACACAAGATGCATTCAATGTCCGAATTCCTTTAAACTTTGCATGGACGACTGCCATTAGCATGCCCACGTGTTGGAAAATTATGATGTCATTTCATGCATGGCAATAAGCACACCATGTTCAAAGGTGGTACTTCGGGACCTCGGTTGCCTGGTAGGGCAAGTCTGGATGGACTTTTCTTAAATCAATAAAATAGATTCACCTTTTTTCTACACACTAGAATCATCATGCCGAAGGTGATAAATTTCATTTGAGTTCGGACATTTTATGCATGATAAATTTCATTTGATTTCAGACATTTTATGTATTTTATAGGGCTTTCTCGGTGAAAAAACCCAAAACACTAGCCGAACGTCATGCAACTTCGGTTATGTGTCCTAATTTCTTCAAACTTTACGTGGAGACCTGCTATGAGCATGTCCACGTGCTGGCAAAATTTGGTGTCATGTCATGTATGGCAAGAAGCATATCATGTTCAAAGGTGGTTGTTCGGGTTCGTCGGTAGGGCAAGTCCGGATGCAGTTTTTATCACATCAACAAAATGGACCCATTTTATTCACACATTAGCATCACCATGCAAAGCACCCATGATAAATTTCATTGAGTTATGACATTTATGCGTTTTGGTTGGGCAGGAGGTTCTGTCTCAGAGTCCCTGGTTCCTCATCGGTTAAATGGACCAAAATTTTGACATGAGTTAAATGGATCAAATAATGTTCATGCTTTGAAAATTTATTTGGAATATTCAAAATAATCATGTATTCAAGGTTTTTACACAAATATAAAAAAAGTACGCAGAAATTTAAAATAAACTGGTTTATGATTTTTTTTTCATATTTCTGTTTTTTCTTCAAATTTCGAATTTGAAAATGTCCATGTTCAAAATTTAGTCTCTCTTTTTAAAATATGTTCGTGTTATGACATTCAGAGTAATTTTAAATGAAACGAACAGTTTTTTAACATGTGTGTAGATTTATTTTGGAATGTGAATATTTGTACTTTATGAACACAATTTAAAAAGCATACATTTTTTAAAAATTTGAACAAATTATTATAGGCACGGGCATTTTTGGAAAAGGAAAAGGAAAGAAAAAAAAGTAAAATAGTGATTAAAGGATGGATTCAACAATGGGCCGGCCCTACCGCGATTTGAAATAGTAGAAAACAAAGAAAGAAGTAAATAGGCACAATGATTAGATGTCCTAGTTGGTTATTGTGGTCCTCCATAGACGGATAGATCTTGGCCTTGTATCGATGCGGGTGAAAAGACCATCCTAACCTTTATTATAAAAGGGTATAGGAAGATTACAGTCGTCAATGTGTTTAGAGGGATATACCGAAGCAAAAGTGAAAACGAAAAGAGACCCTCTGTACAAAAGAAGAGCATAATTGTGGTAGCAAAGTGTGGCGTCAATCCTTATAGCGGAAAATGATGGACCATTTCATATGTCACAAGTGTTTCCTGAATGATCATTCCCTATTTTTCTGGGAACAGCAGCCGGGGAAAATAATAAAGGAGGTTGAAATGGTTTGATAGTGGATAAATTTACTTACCTGTGTCATTTAACTGTACTCCTTTCAAATATGCAGTAGGTTACTACACTCTAGCTTGTAATGTGTACTGACATCTATTCCTTTGTGCATTTATGCTTTTTCAGTTGGAATCTAACATGTAAGAGATTAAAGATGTTCAGTACCTCCATCTGGTTTTTATCTGATGACACCACAAAATTATCTGCGCCAAGAAGGTTGATAGCTTCATCTCTTTTCGATTCACTTGTACTCAAAACTGTCACATTCATTCCAAAGGCTTTCCCAAATTTCACTGCCATGTGACCCAACCCACCAAGACCAATGACACCAAGTGACTTCCCCGGCTGGTTCATGTTATGTCGCGTCATCGGAGTGTACACAGTGATTCCAGCACAAGCTAAAGGTGCCGCCTTTTCCAGTGGGTAGCCATCAGGTATTTTATAGCAGTACCTGTCACGAATCAACATGAAATGCAAGATTCTTATACAAGAAAAGTTGATTTTGACTTGGAGGCAAAAAAGAATTGCCATCACTATTGTCCAAAGACAATCTACACCAAATTCAGAACATCCAGAAGAGAATGCATCCATACCGTTCATGAACTACAATGTGAGTGGAATATCCTCCCTTGGTGACAGTACCGTCCGTATCAACACCATTGAAAGTGAAAACAAAATTTGAGCAGTGGTTCTCGAGGAGGCTATTGCAGTTGTCACAGTCACGGCATGAGTTGATGTATGTCCCAACAGCCACATGGTCACCCAGTTTGAAGCCTTTGACGTCTGAACCGACCTCGGTTACAACTCCAGCAATCTCATGCCTATATCACATTGAATAGGGGCCAATCAACAGAAAGAAAAATGCATTAGCTGTTCCAAGTTTTTTTTTTCAAGTGAATACAATGATCTGAAAAGCTTACCCAGGGACTAAAGGGTACACCGAGTCATGGTGCAAATTTCTTGTCCACTGAACATCAGCAAAACAGACGCCGCAATGTGTGATCCTCAAAGAAACATCGTCATGTCGCACAGCCCTAGTAATCAATCAGGGTAGCATATGCATAAGCACTAGTTCTAGTTATAAGAAGAGAGTGACGCCCTAACAAAGCAGTTAGTTCAGTTGGCATCGGCAAGGTGTCTACTCATAATTTACAGCGACGAATGAATGACTGGGCTAGCACATACAGTAGAAGTGTATATATATTCAGAGAAGAAAGACAAGCATATAACTGGGCTAGAAAAGAACTTTGAAAAAAAAATAACTGCATAATAATATACGGCACAAATAATTGGATATTATTATGACGGCTTTTCAGAAGGATCGTTTGCTAAAATAGCTAACTGCATTAGAAGTTTAGAACTGGTGTGGAGAAGAGCAGAGCTTGACTGTTTTTCCTTGTAAATTAAAATCTCACAAGGGAGGGTTGCGTGGTTCATTACCTACGGTTGAAACTGTGAGGGGAGAGTACTCCGGAAGGATCTTTTGCTGCCCAGGCGCTGCAGTTGCAGCTCTCGGACTCAGCAGCCATGCCGGCCAACTGAACTGCAAAGACAACAAATAAGAAGATAAATAAGAGTGAATACAGAAGGCAGGTTTGGTTTGGTTGAGGTGTGTGCCGAAGACATAACCCGAGGCAATGGAATCTCCACGGAACTGATCGGTACCTCAGAAGGGAATCGGTAAAAGCAGGCAAACGGGGGTTCCAGCTTCAGTGCAGATGTGCGGCGGCGGTGAGCAGAGGCGTGGCGGCTTTAACTTGCAGCGCCACCGTGCTTGCGCTTGTGGTGGGTAGACCTACCCCATGCAGTCGCAGTGCACGTAGATACGAGTATAGTTTTAGAAATCCTAGTGGCAATTTAGCTATGTCACTAGTGACATAATGACTTGTTGGTGAAACAAATCGCTCCGCGCTTTCGGGATAAGGTTATATAACCATAGGTTATAATATCCTCATTGGAATCAAGTGACTGAAAGATCAAACGAATTGTATAATTGGCCAGTATTTTTATTGGCACTGATGACTTTGCGTGCATGCTGATCAACTTTTGGAAAGAAATTAAAATTTGGCACTGAAGACGGCGACGGCCACGGCATCGACGGGCGTTTTTTTAACTGCGTTTATTTACTTTTTATTTAAGTTTTTCTATTTTTTTAATCACGTCCAACACAGACATGATTTGGGGTGCGGCCGCGCGATGGATGCACGTACGACCCAACGGACATAAACGGACATGGGTGAACCCATTGCCGTCCCAAACGGACAAAATCCGGCCAAACCGGACGTCCGTTTGTGGTCGCGCTGTGGAGTTGGCCTTATGGTTTGACATTGTGCTAATGTCATTTGGCAACTCCACCTAACCCGGTTAGTGCGATACTATACATGCTAAGACTCGGACGGGACAATGAATGTTTTTTTTAACATAGAATAGACGTAAGTGCTCATGTATATGCGCATATATCCATCCCATGCTAAGACTTGGATGGGACAATGAATGTTTTGTTAACATAGAATAGACCTAAGTGCTCATGAATGATTTATACGAAGAATATATTGGTCCATCCTACCCTACGAGCACATGAATGATTTATACGAAGAATATTTCACTCCCACTCACTATGACACCATTGATCGACTTTTTCATGATGTCCCGAGGTATGGTTATTATTTTAGCTCAATCATGCCTCAATTAGCAGTCATCAATGACTGACAAGAAAAATAAGCCAAGAGTGACACAGGAATTGAGGTCACTGCTGCTGCATTATGTAGAGCAAGAATATGTTTCATTTTTAAACTGAAGACTTTTGACAAACATGAGCGCAAGTTCAGTTTCACTTTTGGTAAAACCATTGGCTCTATCCTCAATGCAATCAAGTGATTAAAAGATCAGTCTAGAACACGTGACCAATATGTTTAGGCCTTGTACAATATAAGTCGTTTAGGAGAGATGCTTAGAGATATAGATAAGTGTTTTTTAAGCACCGATGCTTATTTATAAAGGATAGGCACTTAATTAGACGTCTCTTTGGTAGAAATAGGCATCAGTGCTTTAGAAAAAACACGGTTTATTTTTTAAGCACCTCTCTAAGAACCTAACATTGTACAAGGTCTTATCGACACTGATGGCCCTATCTATGCCGATCTAGTCCACCTAACATTGTTTTTGAATGAAAATTAAGTTGGCAGTTCACATCTGACGCGTGGCATCGCGACAATATCAATTTGTAATTACACCTAGCCTGGTTAATTGCAGAGTATCAATCATATACAATATGAAAAATTGGCATATGAGGTAGCTCATGACATGTATTTTGTATTCTAGATGTATTTTTTCTTCTTCTATTAACATGATCAAAGTTTAGAAGGTTTGACTTTTAGAAAAAAATATATGCAATAGTATTTTATTGTAGTACATCTATTTATCCCCTATAACAGTATGCTCCTAGTTTTCAAGAGCCCACATTCAATTGAGGTTTTCAATTGAATTTGGGTCTCCGATTTTGACCAGGTCAACAATTTCTCAAATCTCTCCCCTTCAATTCTTCTATACTATACAATATGCTTCCAAAATTTTAAGGCCTCTCAACTAATTGAGGTTTTCAATTGGGTTACCTGATTTTGACCGGGTAAATAATTTCTCAAAGAACTCCCCATTTCAATTATTTTAATTCCCTAATTTGAAAATCTAAGGCCTCTCAATTAATTTTTGATTTACTTTACGATTTCGACTAGCTAGGCTAATGATTTTTCAAACCAGTTAGCAACAACAGGCCTATAAAAACACAACAATCCTCCACACCTTCCCATCACCTAAAAAAGAGAACCTGATCTACAAAAAACCTAGAAAAAAGAAGCACCATCATATGATATTGTAGCACCAATATAGTACGTACATGCAGTCAGTGACGCAGAGATTTCCTCACATATATATATGTTGGCTAGTGGATAACACAAAACCACACCACCAAAGACCCATGAAATCACCGCATTACAATAAAAAACACTCCATCATCTCCTCCACACGCCAAACTAAATACTCCATCATTTCCAAAATATAAGTGGTATTAGTTTCTTGGAAAGTCTATTTTCTTTAATAACTTTAATAAAGTTCAGAGCAAAAAAGACCGACTTCCACAATATTAAACAAAAAAGTTACGGAAATTCATTTCATGATGAATCTAATCGTACCAATTTGATATTATGGATTTTGATATATTTATCTATAAATTTAATCAAACTTAAATGGTTTGAATTTTCAAAAAAGCAATACACATTATATTTTAAGACAAAGTGGATAATATTATTAAGAAATCCAACAATGCAATCAACATTATATTATGGTTTTTTAAGAAACCACACGGTTCAAACATACGCATGCGATTTAAGGGTCAATGTTGGAGATGTCCTTAGGTCCTTTCTTCTTTCTACTCCACCTTACGTGTTTCCCCTCTACTCTCTCTTTACCCTAAATTAATTGAAACGGGAGACAAAAGGACAAATAGGGCCCCACTATTCTATTGATGATAAATGGGAATACTTGTTATTTTCTTTGCAACTAGGTTTTATATGAAACAGAATATATGACAAAATATCACCCCAAAAAAAGTAGGCTGCAAACTAATCACATTGGGAAAAAAACCCAGCTTAACTAAACCGACCTTCAATGGACCCTTTCTCGTTCAGTGAGCTTCGACTTTTATCAAAGTTCAATTTGATATAATGCATAGTTGTTTGTCTTATCTGCTAGCACAGTTATAAACTAGATCGAGCCATCATGAGTGCCACTATGCATTAGGAGAGAACTTCCCCATCCAGGGTAAATACACATTTATAATTTTTCCCTGGATGTTATAAGCATCTTATTTTCGTATCTAAGGGATTTACTCATGGAAATTATTGGGGCAGCTCCTATAATTTTGTCGGGCAACAGAAACAGCTCTTAAAACTAAATGGCAACTTAAAGTCTAGCTTACCAGACTGAAATTTGTGTGTGAGTTTCCTATGTGAATAAGGGTGTCTAGTTAATACTCCCTCCGTCCGGAAATACTTGTCGGAGGAATGGATGTATCAAGATGTATTTTAGTTGAGCGAATAGCTCATGTGCGACTTTTTTCTCTCTGTGAATTGACTGCAAAGCGACATCGTTCGTAAGAAAAGCTCTGCTGCGGCATCTCTCTGCGCACAAATAGTCCATGCACGATATGGGCCTTAGGCGCAATCTCACCACTTATCCATCAGGATTATGGGGAGCCGGGTGGGACCCACCGCTTACCCACGTCGGCGTGAGACAACAGCGTCGACCGTTAAATCGTTTTCCCATGCGCGCGCATCCTCCCTCTTCTTCTCCGGCGACGAAGCACGGCAACGTCGGCGAGCTCCGATTCAGACAAGCATAACAATAAACTTTACAACCATTCAATTGAATTCAAACAACACAGATAGGATCTAGCAAATATAGCAGATAATTATGGGTACTATTACACAGGGAGTAGTTCTAATGGTGGGCTCGTCGGAGCAAAAGCCACACAGTCAATTAGTACTTCGATTACGGTTCGATTACATACATCTACACTATTTCAGTGGATTAGATAGCTAGATCCCGCAACTCCTACCCTTAGTTCAATTCAAAATTGGGCTCACCTGAGCCCCAGGGGTGCGACGGTGACGAGGCAGCGGCGCCGCTCAATCGGAGTCAGAGTCGGAGGCGCCCCACCCCATGTCGGCGCGGGATTTCTCGACCGCTTCACAGTAGCGGAACTCGTCGAGCTCCTCTTCCATCTGCCGGCGCGCGAGGAGCTGCTGCGGCTCATCCTTGGTGTGCTCCATGATCTCGGCGATTACGCCGTCGAGGTCGCCGTCGTCGACGTAGTCTCCCGGCAGAAAATTGAGGCGCCCGACGCACAGTGCCAAGGCCTGCTCCTCCACCTCCCTCTTCGGAGGCGGCAGCGGTGCGCGTGCGATGGCGGAGCTCCCCGCGCCACTGCTACTTCTCAAACAACAACGTCAGAAATTGACACGTTGACGGAGACTTGCTTGCGTTGGTTTTTTCCTTGAAGAAGAAAGGGTGATGCAGCACAGGAGCAGTAAGTATTTCCCTCTGTTTGAGAACCAAGGTATCAACCCAGTAGGAGAATCGCGTCAAGTCCAGAGTACCTGCGCAAACACAAAATAGCTTGCACCCAACGCTATAAAGGGGTTGTCAATCCCTTCAAGATTGATTGCAAAGTGAGATCTGAAGGCGGAAAGTGCAACGAAATAAATATATCTCGGAATGGCTATGAAAATGCCATAGTAGGTAGGTATGGTGGCTGTTTTGAGGACGGCATATGGTGGGTTTGTGCACCGATGAAAGTTGCGCGGCGCTAGAGAGGCTAGCAATGGTGGAAGGTGAAAGTGCATCTATACCATGGACTCACATTAGTCATGAAGAACTCACATACTTGTTGCGAAAGTTTTTATTAGTAATCGAAACAAAGTGCTAAACGCATACTCCTAGGGGAAGGGTTGGTAGGTGTTAACCATCGCCCGATCCCGACCGCAACACAAAGGACGACAATCAATAGATCAATTATGCTCCGACTTCCTAACATAGCGGTTCAGCATACATGCATGTTAAGAGAATCACTAACTTCAACACAAGTATTTCTAGATTCACAACACCCTACTAACATAACTCTTAATATTACCAAATCCAATTCTCAAAACTAATTGAGAGGAATCAAAACTTCTCTTTATACTTAATGCACATGAAGTTGTAGGTTTTTGTATCCTCTTTGGGTACCTATCACCTTTGTGACTACTTTCATAGCACAAGCCAACTACCAAGTCACGCACCGCCATGCTCTAAAAGATCTAAGTGAAGCACATAGAGCAAAATTATCTAGCTCAAAAGATAAAAGTGAAGCACGATGAGCATTCTAGCAAAATCACGATGAGCGCATGTCTCTCTCAAAAGGTGTGCAGCAAGGATGATTGTGACACAACAAAAAGAAAAGACTCCTACGATACAAGATGCTCCAAGCAAAACACATATCATGTGGTGAATAAAAATATAGCTCCAAGTAATGTTACCGATGGATTGAAGACGAAAGAGGAAATGCCTTCCCCGGGCATCCCCAAGCTTAGGATTTTCGGTGTCCTTGAATTTGGCTTGGGATGCCTTGGGCATCCCCAATCTTGATCTCTTTCCACTCTTTATCCATTTGTCCATGAGAACATCACTCAAAACATGAAAACTTCACAACACAAAACTTAAACAGAAACTCGTGATATCTTTAGCACAAGAAAATAAACTACCACCTCCTTAGGTACTGTAGAAATCTTGATTTCTATTTATATTGGTGTTAGATTACTGTATTCTCACTTTTCCATGGCTAGTACCACCCCTATACTATCCATAGTTTCATCAAAACAAGCGACCAACTCAACAAAAACAGAATCTGTAAAAAATAGACCAGTTCTGTAGCAATCTGTATACTTCGTATACTTCTGATACCTCAAAAATTCTGAAAAATTACGACTGCCTGGGAAAAAGGCATATCAACTAGCAGCAAAAAGAATCAACTCAAAAGCTCTTTCTGAATAAAAATGAAAAATAATCTCGTGAGCAAAAAGTTTCTGTCTTTTTCCAGCAGGATCAAACAACCATCACCAAGACTAGTCATAAAGGTTTTGCTTGGCTCAAACACAAAAATAAACACAAAATACACAATCATAACAGAATTATGATAGTGTGGACGCAACAAAACAGAAAGAAAAAGATAAATTCACTGGGTTGCCTCCCAACAAGCGCTATTGTTTAACGCCCTTAGCTAGGCATTGATAATTCAATGATGCTCACATAAAAGATAGCAATCAGACACGAAGAGAGCATCATGAAACATGTGACAAACATATCTAAGTCTAACATACTTCCTATGCATAGGCATTTTATAGGAAAACAGATTGTCAAGACAACCAATAGTTACCATATGCAAGGAAGAAGAAAGAGACAATAGCAATCTCAACATAACGAGAGGTGATTTAGTGATATGAAAGTTTCTACCACCATATTTTCCTATCTCATAATAATTACATGTGGGATCATATTCGAATTCAACAATGTAACTATCACATAGGATATTCTTTCATGATCCACATGCATGCAAAGTTGACGCTCTTCAAAAATAGTGGGATTATCATCAACTTAAGTCATGACTTCTCCAATCCCACTATTAATATTGTTGCAAATACCATAATCATCATGAGGCTTAAACAAATTTTCAAGATCAAAAGAAAAATCATTACCCAATCATGATCATTGCAACAAGTAGAGGACATAGCAAAACTAGCATCCCAAGCTTAGGGTTTTGCATATTCTTAGCATGATTGACACTAATAGGATTTATAGTGAAACCATTGTAATCATGCTTTTCATTCAAGTAGCCCTCGCGAATCACTTTATAAATTTCTTCATCACGATTTTGAGATTCATGCATCTCAAGCAAAACTCCATAAAGATAGTCAAGTGCACTCAACTCACTAGCAATTGGATCAACATAATTGGATCTCTTAAAGAGATTAGCAAGTGGAAGAGGATCCATATCACTAGATTTTCAGCAAGCGAAGATGCAAGCATATTGAAGGTACATAGCACACAAGCGAATGGAAAGCAAGCGAAAGAAAAAGGCAAACGAAGAAAAGGGCAAATATTTTTGTAAATTTTTGTTTTTCAGAAGTGGGGGACAAGAAAACGAGAGGCAAAAAACTAAATGCAAGAGATGAGTTTGCGACACTTACTTGGATGAGTTCTTGACTTGATCCTCCCCGGCAACGGCGGCAGAAATCCTTCTGCTACTTCTCAAACAACAGCACCAGAAATTGACACGTTGACGGAGACTTGCTTGCGTTGGTTTTTCCCTTGAAGAGGAAAGGGTGATGCAACATAGGAGCAGTAAGTATTTCCCTCAGTTTGAGAACCAAGGTATCAATCTAGTAGGAGAATCGCGTCAAGTACAGAGTACCTGCGCAAACACAAAAGAGCTTGCACCCAACGCTATAAAGGGGTTGTCAATCCCTTCAAGATTGATTGCAAAGTGAGATCTGAAGGCCGAAAGTGCAACGAAGTAAAAGTGTAAGGCTGAAAATATGATGTGAAGTAGACCCGGGGGCCATAGTGTTCACTAGAGGCTTCTCTCAAAATAGCAAATATTACGATGGGTGAACAAATTACTGTCGAACAATTGATAGAACCGCACAAATTCATGACGATATCTAAGGCAATGATCATACATATAGGCATCACGTCCGAGACAAGTAGACCGATACTTTCTGCATCTCCTACTATTACTCCACACATCGACCGCTATCCAGCATGCATCTAGTGTATTGAGTTCATGACGAACAGAGTAACGCCTTAAGCAAGATGACATGATGTAGAGGGATAAACTCAAACCAATGATGAAAACCCCATCTTTTTACCCTTGATTGCAACAACACGATGCGTGCCTCGCTACCCCTTCTGTCACTGGGTGAGGTCACCGCACGGTATGAACCCAAAACCAAGCACTTCTCCCATTGCAAGAATCATAGATCAAGCTGGCCAAACAAAACCCACAACTCGAAGAGAATTACAAGGATACGAAATCATGCATATAAGAGATCAGAAGAAACTCAAATAAGATTCATAGATAATCTGATCATAAATCCACAATTCATCGGATCTCGACAAACACACCGCAAAGAAGATTACATCTGATAGATCTCCATGAAGATCATGGAGAACTTTGTATTGAAGATCCAAGAGAGAGAACAAGACATCTAGCTACTAGCTATGGACCCGTAGGTCTATGGTGAACTACTCACGCATCATCGGAGAGGTCATGGTGTTGATGAAGAAGTCCTCCGTATCCGAATCCCCCCTCCGGCAGGGCACCAGAACGTGCCCCAGATGGGATCTTGCGGAGACAGAAGCTTGCGGCGGCGGAAAAGTATTTTCGTGGCTCCCCTGATTTTTTCTGGGATTTTAGGGAATATATAAGTGAAAGACCTAGGGCAGAGGAGGCCCAGGGAGCCCACAAGCCTGGGAGGCGCGGGCCCCCCTAGCTGCGGCTAGGGGGCTTCTGGGGTCCCTCGTGACCCTTTGCATTGGTTCTCAAGTCTCCCGATCGTCTTCTGTTTCGGAAAAAATCTTTTTGGAAGTTTCATTCCGTTTGGACTCCGTTTAAAATCCTCCTCTGAAAAGGGTCAAAAACACGGAAAAAACAGGAAAAGGCACTTGGCACTGAGTTAATAAGTTAGTCCCAAAAAAGATATAAAAGGCATACAAAACATCCAAAGTTTGACAAGATAATAGCATGAAACCATAAAAAAATTATAGATACGTTGGAGACATATCAGCCATCCGCGCCAGAGGAGCTGCCATCGCCACCCGTGCCGCCGCCGCTATCTCCATCCAGCAGTCATGCTCCTCCACCTCTCGACGAGCGAACGCAGGCGGCGCCGCGAGCCCCCAGTTGGTGTACCTACGCGCGTCGCGCTTTCGAGCAGCGTCGGAAGATACCTGTGTTGCCCGTTCGTGGTCACAGGCGGGCGCCGTCCGCTTCGCCCCTTGCCAGTCCTTATCGGAGTGGTTTCCGCCGCCGAAATGGCCGCCACACGAGGTGGAACTTCCGGGCCTCATGATCGTCGAACGGCGACGCTGGATCTGCGGCGGCGGGGCTAGATTGCGTGGTTTTGTTCACCGGCATCGAGAGTGGCTCAGATTTTTATTGGAGTGATAATAGCTAGGGTACGACACATTTTACCCCATTTCACCGGATAAATAGAGGAGGGGGACGGGAGGCTGGGCCGTGGCCTGAGAAAGGAATTAGTACGTGGGTTGTGGCCCAAAGTTAAAAGGCGCACCGTGAGAATTAAATCATCGAAAAAATATTATCAGGCATAATCCTACTGCTGGCCTAGAACAGGGCTAGATCTGGCACATTTAGCGTCTTTTTACTAGGTTTTTGAAACTTGTTTGAAAAATGCTTGAAACTTGTTTGAAAATTGTTCATGTTTGAAACTTGTTTGAAAAATGTTAGAAACAGTGCAATCTTAGTTTCAAAAATGCTAAGTTTGACCAAATTTGAAATGAGCATAAAAAATTAAAAAGAAAACAAAAAAAATGGAAAACTAGTGCACATGTTCTTAGTTTGTCATATACTAACAACTCAAATTTATTTGGTTGTTTAAGACATGGTGGAAAAAAACTTGGTTAGAAATGAGGCTGTTTACCCTACCTTTGAAGCTGGTTTGGAACTCATGTATGAAGATTATTGGTTTTTGGTGTTGAACTTGAAACTTTCAAAAACCTCATAAAAGCTTGGTTTTGGAGTGACTAAGAAGGATCCAGACTTACTTTTTCATTTTCATGTTTGAAACTCGTTTAAATGTTGGTCAAACTTAGGTCTAAGTTTGACCAAATTTGAAATGAGGATAAAAAATTCAAAAATAAAATAAAATTGAAAACCAGTGCACATGTTCTTAGTTTGTCATATACTAACAACTCCAATTGATAAACAAGGTATAGACATATTGAAGCAAAATATGCTTGCATGTGGTGTGAAATCTCAAATCTCAAATTATGAACTCTCATGTGTGAAACAAGTGGTTTTAGGTGTGGAACTTAAAACTTTCAAAAACCTCACAAAAGCTTGGTTTTGGAGTGACTAAGAAGGATCCATGCTTACTTTTTCATTTTCATGTTTGAAACTTGTTTAAATGTTGATCAAACTTAGGTTTGACCAAATTTAAAATGAGCATAAAAAATTCAAAAAAAAATGAAAAACCAGTGCACACGTTCTTAGTTTGTCATATACAAACAACTCAAATTTATTTGGCTGCTTTAGATATGGTGGAAAAAAAACTTTCTCAAAGTGCCATTTGGTTAGAAATGTGGTGTGAAATGTGGGTTTGTATAAATGATAATAAACCATTTAAAATCAAAAAAGGAGAAACCTTCTACAGATGACATCTTTTATAAGCATGTAGATAAGGTTTCAACTTAAGAAGAAGAAAAAATCAACAGAGCAGTGCTAGATGTTCAACAGAGCTAGAATGCCACAATCCTAGCTAGATGGTGCCTCGCACGCCCACAAGGAACACAAGAATAACACAAAGTTAGCTAGATGTTCCTCTTGCTGACAAGATTTCACCTACAGGAACGTGCGAATACCAAAATCGGTATGTAACTGAGTACACACACATGGTGTTCGACAGAGTGATTACATGGCCAGTTCACCCCAAAAGTACTCCCCCAGCGCTCGGCAAACTAAACTACAGTCTTCAGTTAACAATATTCACAAACTAAACGGAACCCCAAACTAAACTACAGTCTGCAGCTCAATCTTCTAGCGTCCATCTTCCCTTCGAACGCCATGGCCCTCGAGCTGTCTCTGTTGTTGCAGCTGGCTCTGTAGCTTGACTGAATTTCATCTCGCAGAGAATTTCAGAGCACACCAATGTGTCCTCCGCCAGCCCGGCAACTTGACTGAAATCCTCTAGGGCCACCGCTACTTCGAAGTCCAGGCTCGGCTCGCGTTGAATCAGGGTTGAGCATGTTGAAATCCTGCTCAATGAGCTCTGGCCCGAGCTGCTCTGGTCGCCCGCATCAATGTTGCGCATCGAGGCAAACCTCTGTCTCGCCCTCCGCGGCGAATGACGACAAACTGGAAAACCCTCGCCGCCGTAGCCGTGACGCCGCCACGCCAGCTTCAACACCTGCTTCATTGAAATCCGGTTTCACTTGCTTGGATCCCTCATGGTTGCCCGAGTCACGAATCGGGCCGCCGGTCTCCTCTGCGACCATCGACACACACCACCCCATCCTCCACACTCCCTCGTCGCCGTTTCCTGCGATTGCGACCCCAAGCCTTGCGTCGCGGCCGGCCTCGACGAAGATTGCTGCTTCTCTTTTCGCGTCGCCGCTCGTCTCGCCCGCTCCATCTACCGTCGTCGCCAGCATTGATTTCCTCCAGCCCGAAGAAGCCGAGACAACATGTTGTAGACTAGAAAAACCCGCAGTGATGGACGGCGGCGCGTGGCAGTGAAAAACCCGCAGGGAAAAGGGCGTCACCAGGTCGAGACGGTTCCGCCATGAACAGAGGCATGGGTCGCTACAGTGCATGCCCCGGGTTGACTGGACGTGTGAGGTCCCACTCGTATAATAAACAAATCCATGTAACGTGGTTGACTGACGTGGGGACAAGGCCATGTCGCCGTCGTCTGGGTCCCACGTCGACGTGGATGAGTGGTGGGTCCAACCCTTAACGTCCGACGAGGGCATTAGTTGAGCTTAAGGGCCATGTCGTGCGTGGCTATTCACGCACTCCAAACTGTGGCACTATAGCCATTCTCGTGAAAAACGCCGCATTCCATCCAATTTCTATGAAAAACATCGCACAGGGGCTATAAGCTCATTTTAATTAGCTATAGATACATTTATTTTTATTCATTTTTACGATAAGTAAATCCAAACGGAGTGTGTAGTTCTCTGGCATTCTGTTCATAGTGCTCTGTCATTGCTGCTGGGATTATATTAAAGATCTGGAATAGGGTATTCCTGGTAGGCACAATTGCTGCAATTCCATTGTGTGCCCTTAAGCTCGCTTCTAGGGGCTTTTCACTTGAAATGTACGCTAGTAATTGTTCTCTCTACATAATGTTGCTCGCTTGGTTCAGACACCGGTCAATGATTTGGACTAAAATGTTTGTTTGGTTAATGTTTTATAAGTTGATATTCCCTTCATTTTTATATACAAGACCACTATTAAAATTATAATTTACAGAAATATAAGGCCACTAACATTAATCGATGCAATATTAATGAGTAACAAAGAAGAACATTAATTATCCCTTGCATGAATACGGGAGTGAGATCATTGACTTGATGTGAATGAGAGAAAAAAATACACATTAATTTACACGATAAATAAGGAGACAAGGTGTTTTACAACATTAACCTAAAAACAATAATTTTTGTCTTGATATCTATAATATGGATTTATAATCTTGTATACATAAATGGAGGAAATATGTTGCAAAGATAGCGATCAGCTTATTTCTTCCCTCATGGAGGTGTCACTCTCTCCCCTCTCTTCGCTTTTATTCATATACACACAAGACCGGCACTGATTGGTTAAATCACGGTATATGCCTAACGGCTGGGACCCGAAACTTTTTTTTTATTTAAAGAAGGATGATCCTGGGCCTCTGCATATTCTTTTGCATCTGAAGATGCATGCAACCATTTTATTAATTATTTATAAACATCTTATAAAATAGTAAATTCAAAAGTCTGAAGCCACCATCTTAACAACATTTATCGCTACTCATATCCACTTCATAAATGGGTGTCGATAGTCCAAACCTAATATCAAACAAACATCGCACAAATGCCTAACATCTAAAGCCGGATGTCCTAACCAAGCTAAATATCGGGTTTGGGACGTAAATCGATCTAGCACACTTATAGATCGTCATCGCCATCTTCCACTGATCCATCTTCAAAGCAGGAACTCACACATTAACCATGCAAGGCGTCTCATCAACGTCCCCATGGCGCCAGACAACGCCTCCTTCCCGCGCACATCCATCATCACACATCCTTCGCTGAGTCCCTACCACGCCACGCCGCCGAGACTCCACTTCGTCGATGCATCACAAGGAAAACCGCTCCATCGCTGGAACCATCGACCGGTTCCTCAAGCCAATGCACACCTTAAAGAATGACGCCCCAAGGAGGGAACGACACAAGTGTGTCGCCGTCATTCAATCGGCTGATCTTGAGTTTCCCCCAGAGGTAGCGGAAGGAGTTGGGAGTTTCACCTCGATGACGCCTTCAAGAAGGAAACAATACCGAGGGCATCACCATCACCGGCTCCAAGTTTTCACCCAGATTTGTCCCATGAGCATCCAACCAACACTACAAGAAAAATTATCAATTATGACCAAAAAAATGACGGTGGTTTCATTGGTCATTGATCCATGACCAAAATTCCGAAATTAGTCATGGCAAGTCTAAGAGGGTCCAAAGCCCATAATGTTATGACCTTTTGCGTCCATTAGGTCATGATACTATTGCACAAATTGGTCATTAAGTGCTACTGATTGAAAAAAGAAGAAGAGAAAAAGTGATAGAGGTGTGTTGTATGAGGGAAGGGTTTTGGAGCGTTGGATGTAGGAAGAGAGGATGGCCAGGACTTGTTTCTGGGGAGGGATCCGTGTCCTCGCATGTGATAGGCTCTCTTTATTCAGATCGACATATAGATCACGTCTCTCTCTCACACGCACCAGATCCAGAGCACCCCGCCCCTGCCTCTTTCCGCTTCATCCCCGCCGCCGGCGCCCTCGGCCCCAAGCCCCGGCGACCGCAGCTCCGTGCCCCCGCAACCTGGCCTCGCCCCCGGTCCCAAGCCCCGACGACCCCGGCTCCGTGACCCCGCGCACTGGCCTCGCCTCCGACATCCCACGGCCCGGCGACCCCCGCCTCGCCGCCGCACCCCGGAGACCCTAGCATAGGCCCCACGCCCCCGCAGGCCCACTACAAGAAATATGCTCATACATGATGTTTTTTAAGACGTCGTTGATGAATTCGTCATAAATCTATGACGATTTATCCGAGATTGTCGTAAACTGTTTGAGGGGATCAAATCTACATATAAATTACGATGATGTGAGTCAAAAACGTCGTAACCACATAAGATGAGATCGTCATAACTTTTACGACGATTATAAAAATGTCGTAACACTCAGAACCCTTCCCACGGATCGATGACATGGCGTCCATCCATCCATCCATCCATCTCTCCATCCGACATCCATCCATCCATCTATCTACAAAGAAAAAACTGAAAAAAGATAACCCCACCCACAACCCAAAACCCTAGCTCACATCCCCCATCCCACTCTTCCTCCCTCGTCCCCATCTCCTCGCAGCCGCCGCCGCCTCCTCCCCGTCCCCTCCCCCCTCTCGATCCCCACCTCCTCCCCGTACCCTACGAAGAGACCCCTCCTCCTCCGCTGCCGCCATTCCTCCCCTCCCTTCTCCTTCCTCGTCGTCGCAGCCCCTCTTCCTCCTCCTCCTCCACCCGCGGCCGCCGAGACCATCCCGCCACCCGCACCTCCTCCTCCCCATCCGATCCCGCCCGCATCGACCCTCCACATCCACACCCACACCCACCCGCTGCGGTTGCTCATCCGCCGCGTCCTTCAACAGCTGGGCCGACCTCCCGGCCGCCGACGACGACCCCCTGGGCCTCCCCTTCCTCTGCATCATGCAGCAGTTCCTCGCCGCCGCCCGACTCCTCCTCATCCCGGTCTGGACCTCGCAGCCCGCGACGAGGCGGCCGTCGGCGTCGCGCTGGTCGCGGCCTGGCGCTGCTTCGGGGATGGCGGACTCGACGCCCTCGTCAACTGCTCCTCCTACGACGGTATGCACACATACACACATACACATGCCGCTGACAGACACCGTGATACACATGCCCATTTTTATTTGTGACAGAATCACAAATGCACAAGCCCGACCCATCATCGTCCTAATCAATTCTTCAGAACTTCAGATCTTCTCTCCATCTCCCAGTCAGCTTACCTTACCATCCACCAATTCCGTCCATGAACATCTTTGAACCATGAATGTTTTGCTTGCCTACTATATATGAGCAGGGGAAGTGCAAGACTGCCTCAGCGTATCTGAAGATGAGTACAAGAAGACCATGAAAGTCAATGTAATCACACCTTGGCTTCTGATAAAGGCGATGGCGAAGCGGTTCCGGGACGCGCAGTCCGGCGGTTCCGTCGTGTGCTTGACCCAGATCATCGGCGCCGAGAGAGGATTGTATCCAGGGGCTGCAGCATACGGCACGAGTTTAGGCGCTGTTCATCAGCTCGTCAGAGTAAGCCTTCTTCCCTGTAATACCAGCCTGAATGCCCACATAAATCCTGAATACATGCACAAGTAACATAATCACAATGCTCTTTGTTGTTCCTTCAGCTGTCGGCGATGGAGCTCAGCAAGCACAAGATCAGGGTGAACGCCGTCTGCCACGGCCTGCACCTGGGGGACAAGTTCCCTGTCTCTGTTGGGGAGGAGAAGGCCGAGAAGGCGACCGGGGAGGAGATGCCGCTGCGGCGGTGGCTGGACCCGGACAAGGACCTGGCGTCCACGGTGCTGTACCTGGTCGGCGACGAAGGGAGTAGTTTTTTTCTTCTTTTAAAAAATACATGTTGCAACATTACTGCCTTTGTGGTGTGGGGAATAAGCATTGCTGCGTAGTTGCACTGTCATGTTGGTAAAATGAGAACGATAAACATCTATTCCAATTCTGTTACTACAAACATATTTCTCTCCAAACATCACTGATTAGAGATACACAAGAGAAATTATTTGACCCTTTTCATGTCACCAAAAGGCACTTCAGCTTTAATAGACACTCAGGCCCATTGTTGTTTGTTTAATGGATGATATATGAATATGGTGCACCTGGTACTGGATTACCATTGCTATACACCTGTATCTGTGTGTAGGCGCCAATAGTTGACCGACGTGCGGTTACCTGACTTGTTACTGGATCAGACATTCTTGATTTGTCATTTTCATTATTACTCCTAGCTTCTTATATGACGACGTTCGTATTATGAGCTGTTGATAGCCCAGTAAATTGCAAGATTTTTTTTCAAAGTAACCTTCCTTTAGGCATCTGTACAATCAACCATATGATAGAGAATTCGAGCTGCTACATATGCATCTTCAACTCCAGTTCCATGGTTGCCATGACTTCAATCTGAACCAAGCATATGTTCCTTTTAACTCCCCATTTAAATATCTGATTGTTGGTGCTTTCCCAGGCCGGTCTCCGTTGTGTATACCATGATCGGGGACGTCTGCCTGTACATTGTTGGCAAGGATGAATATGATGAGCTTGCTCGTGAGTGTCATTGAGTTTCAGACGTTGGTCGTGAGATCGTTTGGTAGGTAAGCTTCCAGCTATTTTTCTTGCCGTGTAGCAGTTAAACATGCCTTGTAGCTATTTTTCTTGCCATGGATGTAATGTGTACAACAAGTTGATGGGAATGTAATTTGGTATATGGTTTCAATTTCATTTCATGGCATGTGATTTGTAATGACCCAGTAAAATTCACATCCATAAATTGTCCTGCTCATGCACACGAAAAATTGATATTTTTTAACAATTTGTAATAAGTAACTAGTTATGCCTCTGTTATATTTGGGTTCTTTCTCCTGACCCTTGAATTTTCTCCATGACAGGGAAGTTGCTGTTGCAGCAAGGCCCTCTAAGAAAATATGTGATGCCTCTGCACTATTTCCTCACCCTCATCGGGATCTCATGCCGGTGGCAGCGAGCAGGGGACGCCGCAACGGCGGACAAGGGAAGGAGTTTCGGGTATCGACGCATCACCGGTTGTTGGTGATCTGGTAAGCATCTGGATTTATTAATCCTCTTATAAACAGGGAATATGCTAGGTTGTCTATTCAGCTAACGTAAGCACTCATCCCCTGCTTTTGGACTCTGCAGGCAAGGTTGGTGAACTGCTGCTTCTATACTTTTACTGTTGCGTGACAGTGTGAGTGCACATTCCTGCTGGAAGATGGCAAAGGGACACGAGAGAGACAAGCAGTGCCTGAATATTAGGCCAATGCCGATAGATAGGAGCCACAATACAATAAGTAGGAATTCTCATATTATACATGCTCACAAATATGACTTACCAAGACATTGATTTATATATAGATGTGGGGCTAATTGAAAAACTTTTCAACATGAGTTTATTCATAAAATTGCATATAGTGCACCCTATATCTTTGTACTAACAAAATTTGGCATCTTGCATCAGCTTAAAACTATATGAATCATCATAATAAACCAGAAGGGCCATCACCATGCTATGAAGTAGAAACACAGAGACTTCGAGTCTTGAACATTTCTGTAAACTGACAACATTATATTCTCTTAGTTTTCTTGCACGAGTTCTGAATATACATTGCTTGTTTAGATAAGAAACTGCATATTAAAACACCGCGCATCTTAGAATAATTGGATGTGGCTATTAATTTTGTACCATCGGCATGTAGTTAGTATACTAACAATTATCCAAACATCATATTATATTAACAATGGTATGATTTTATAAACCAACTAAACGATAATAGGTAACCAATAATCTTGACTACACAGAATTGAATAATTCCATTTTCCGCAGGCTTGAAATTCATTTGTGCTTATTTTTGTAGTATTACACAAACATGTGACATAAATCAGTAAGTATTCATAACACTTATATGGAGATTCTTTTGTGTACTGAAAATAATCATGATGCTATGGATAATAGTGCTTGCCTATTAACTAATACTTTAAGAAATGTTCTTTGATGACATGGTCACGGGCTATTAACTAGGATATCTGGAGATACTATCACAACTTATTTAACTAATCTACCATGGTCATGTTGAAACAATATGGATTAATTACCCACGCACATAGAAGCAAGAAAATTAAAGCGTAATGAATCACAAGCCCGAATTAACATGTACAGACAAATAATGAATCGCTTAACCACAGATAAAAGAAGTCCACCCTCAACATCTAAAACTGGGGTAACAATATGCTTCTGGATGTTACACTGATGATTTATTGCCAAATTATTGTAATTGTTCGCTATTAGAGAAGATCTCTGCTGCAACATAAGGGGTCGTATAGGTGTTACCTTTGAGCCCGTGACCAATGACCGATTGTTGTCTCTGCGGCCTGCAGATAAACCCATTAGAACCATGTCAGCCATCTTGTCCTCAGGTGCTACAATACTGAAAAAGAGGATATACATGAGAATGACACTTCATAGTTGATTTGGTAACATCATAAACTTGTAGATATGTGGTTGACTGGGGCGCCGGCGGTATGTGGTTTTATATTAATACTGAAAATTCCCCTGAGCATCCCTGTAGATATGTGGTTTTATATTCTCCCTTAGAGCTACTTGACAACAGTTTATTAATACTGAAAAATTCCCTGACAATCCATATGGACGTGTGGTTTTGTATAACTGGTCTAATGAGATTATTTCTTTTGCTATGCAACTCAATTATTGAATGTCAACGGTGAATCGAAGATATTACTTATTCCTGTTGTAATTGATGTAAGTCTCCATCCATTCCTTTTACCTGGGAATTTTTCTCTTCATTGTCTTTGGTATTCTATTCAATGTTCTGAAGTGGATTGATACAAAGATGCATTTCTTAAAGTCTTTCTCAGTTGCATGTTTTCTCATGATTTTGCCAGTCATATTATCTTTCATTATAAATGCATTACATAAAACGTATAGTATGTTGCATGTAATGAGTAATGACCCTTGCTCATTTGTACATAAAGATAAAAGTGACCAACGACACTCTATGGGGAATGCATGAGTATTTGTTATGATTAATAGTTGCATCTTCTTTCATGAGTAGACAATGATTAAATGGCTTGCTACATTAATCTTGCCAACTAATTTTAATGAGGTTATGACAGGAATCAGTATGACAGGAATAGTTGCATCTTCTTTCATGAGTATGTTTCAGGGATAGATAAGTGTGACAGGAATCAGTACCAAATGAACTACCAAAATGCTATTTTTGATTTCTCTAAGTTGGTGTGA
The DNA here is from genome assembly GCF_904849725.1 of Hordeum vulgare subsp. vulgare. NCBI lineage: Eukaryota > Viridiplantae > Streptophyta > Magnoliopsida > Poales > Poaceae > Hordeum > Hordeum vulgare. Next base: position 582,027,543 of record NC_058520.1, on the reverse strand, counting down.
TGCGTTGCAATTTAGTTGTCCCGTCTTACTTTTTTTCGATGCATACAGTTGTTCTTCATTTGCTACTAGTATCACAACATTTTTCCTGTTTGACTTGTATGAGTATCGCAGTACTGCTTGTGATGTTGTCATCAAAGCTCTTGCCGGAGATGGAAGTCGAGGAAACTACAAAGAGGGAACAGTTGTTATATGGAATAATGAATCTACTTGTGCCTTCTCAAATGGAATTCTGTTTGCTTTTGCTAGTGGAATGAAGTCCATTGTAGTGACAGTAGCAGATGATTTTTCTATAGTGACAGTAGTCCATTGTAGTGACAATAGCAAATGTGCCATTGTTTTATTTCTCAAATGAAATTCTGTTTGTTTTTGCTATATTCCAGTGTACGGAAATGTATTTAGGAGATGGCTTATTGTGTTATGTAAACCTGGGAGATGTATTATGTGATGTTATATGATGGATGATTTTAATTCGACTTGGAGTTTTCTTGATTTGAATATGAAATAGTGTTGGATTTAATATTGGACAAATAATTGGGTTAAAAGGCCCAACAAATAGAAATGAAACCGAGTTTTGGAACAAAAAGTTGCTAAATTCAAAAATGGAAAAAGGCCAAAACTGAAATTGGATCAAATGTATCTGGGCACTAAAAGGCCAGAGCCCAAATTATAATGATAAAAAAAATTCAAAAAAAAATACTAAAGTGGCCATAAATAGGCTAAGGCCCAAAAAGAAGCCCAATAAGAAAAGCCCAAAAAACAAAACCAGCCCATGTGATCAATTGAAATGGGTTGGGCTGATTTCAACCATGACGTTTTGATTTCATCGTAATTTTGCCACGTAGGATTGGGTTTGATTGCCAACGATGATTTAGGATCGTCGTAAAGGTTACAACGATCCAGGAATCGTCGTAAAAGTTACGACGATTTTGATCAAAACATCGCTGCTGTTCATTTGTGACGCTCCATTTTTGACGTTTGGTTTTTTGTCGTGAGATCGTCGTAAATGAAAAACCTCGACGATGTAGCGACGAAAAAAATAGCGTCGTGTATTAGCATATTCCTTGTAGTGGCCTCCTCGCACCGGCGCCGCCAGCCTCCTCGCGTGGCCTCTTCATCTTCTCCTCCTCCTCGTTTTTCATCTTTGCACCTTTAGAGGGATCAACTAACGATCGGCAACATTGATGTGATGGTCTCCCTTGCAGGTGAAGGCGTAGCCGATGAAGGAGGAGTTTCTGATGACGCACCCGGACCAGCTGGCCCGGAACCGGGCGCTGGGCCTGCCGCTGCGGCTCGGCCCCTGTGACTCCTGCATCGCCATCGACCTCGCCGAGTGCGAAGGTGACTCACTCGCCGTTTGCTCTATGTTACTTTTACCTGCTACCGAATCAACCCACTAGTAGTTTGCTTGTGTTAGCCCATCAACTGATCTACGCAAAGAGAAAAATAATGCAAGTATCACTGAACGTCTGCAGCTAAAAAAAATCGACAGTGCGCGATAAGGTTAGAAATCAAGTCCAAGTAAAATGAAAATAAACTAGTTGTTTACTGGAGGATAAGTAGGTTAGGGTGTGATAGGGTAAAGCTGCAGCTCTGTTTGACAGTTGTGCATTGCCAGAGACTTTCTAGGTGAAGCTGATGATCTTATTTTCTTTTGGTTTCTGTGAACAAAATGAACCAAAAGTTGTGCCACTCCACGTCTACAAACATGCACCTAATTAGATACCATGTAACTGATGGTTCCACGAAATATCTAAATAGATACCATTTAACTGATGGTTTCAGGAAATATCTCAGCAAATAAAGATCATTCGTATGAGTATAATTAAAATCCGTTGGGAGAACATTGTGTCTCACTTGGCACTTGGTAACCAGCAGCAGGAAAAATTCAGAATTATTACAGAACTGAATACTACCGGACTAACTTACATCAGGATGCAAAGAGACCAGCTGCAACTTCACTGCCATCATACATGTTTAAACTTGGTCTTGAAGCTGCTTAATTTGCCTGTGACCAAAGATTTCCCATCAATTTCATCTACCCAACAATCTCTTCGATGACTGAAACAGTCATATCCATGGGATGGAAGCAACATGGCATGCATCCTATCAATACAATTGAATCCTTTAGGTTCACCTTTCTTCTCACCAAAACCTAAACTTTATTGTTATTATTGAAAGGTCTGAAATTTAAACCTAGCATTAATTTCACCCACACAAATACAAAGGCATTACTCTCCATCCCGCATACATTAACTATGATCCACTTGAACACAGACCAAAAAACAGACCAGGAAATAGCTACAGGCCAGGCACCAAACAAGCACATATAAGTTTCAGGAGGAAAATAATTCAAAATCTGACAATATACAGTTGAAGATATCAACTCCAATAAATTACTGGCTATAGACCTATGAGAAATCCACCACAGTTTATGACGACATTGCCTTGTTAATTTTTCTCTACTCAACTTGACTAGTAGGTCTCAACAATTTTTTTTGCTTATGTGCTACTGCAAGGTGATGCCAAATCTGGTGAATTTTGGGCTTTTTTGATGGCTTTGCTCCTCTTCCGAAGAAGTTACGTTTGGAGGAGAGAAGACATGAAAGCTACATCAAAATTGCAATGGTAATTGATTACTATTAAATACCCATAGCACAACACCATCAGTAGTCAATAAGAGTAATTTAATGTCAACATCATTTCATCCATGACTATGAGATTTATTAACTCCTAAAAATAGCCGAATTGGATCAATTCTGAGAACATGAACCTCTTGTTTGTAAGCATACATAATCTGGTGTAGCATGTATGACATGCCTGTTATCTTTAATGCATATTTCATACCATCAGGTTGTATCTACGTATGTCTTCTTTCTTGTGCAATAAATGCAAATATATATACTACATTATAATATTCTGTACCAGACACTACTAGAAAGACAACTATGTCCAATATGGACATTAATGGCGCACTATACATGTGGTGCGTCATTACTAAATAGTAATGGTGCACCATGTGTATGTGCGCCATTAGTAACCAAAACAGTAATGGCGCACCAGGTGAAAGGTGCGTCATTACTAAGTTTGACCAAGGTTTGACCGAGTCATACACATAGTAATGACGCACTTTGTATAGGTGCGTCATTACTAAGTTGACACAGTAATGACGCACCTTCACAAAGTGCGCCATTACTATGTGTATGAATTGATTAAGCCTTGGTCAAAGTTAGTAATGACGCACTTTGTAAATGTGCGCCATTAGTAATGGCGCACCTTCACAAAGTGCGTCATTACTATGTGTATGATTTGGTCAAACCTGCGCACTTTGTAAAGGTGCGCCATTACTAATGCACACCCCCCGTGGACCGTCTTTTCAGTTTAAAAAAAATAAAACAAAATGATGGAAATGTCAAAAAATAAAAGAAAATAAGTTTTCCATATGATATGTGGTCTAGTTGTTGGGAAAATTTACAAATATGAATTTTGACTTTATTTGCAAAATCTCTCTGGAATTTAGTAAAATCGGTATACCTTTTGCATACGAACTCGGTTTAAAAAGTTTTTTAATATGAAAAATCATCTACTCAAAAAGTTACATCCGAATTCAACCGGGGAAACCCGTTGAAGATTTTTAGAATCCCCAAAAACCTAACAGAATAAAAGATACGGGGCTTTTAAGATCTAGAGGGGGGAAAATGGAAAAAAAATTCAAAATTAGTAATGGCGCACCATTTGTTAGATGCGCCACTAGTAACAGAAAAAATTGTTTTGATTTTTGTTTTGGAAAAAATGTTCAAAATATGATACGTAATATGACCGCGAAGTTTGAAATATTTTTTCAAAATTTCATCACACTCATAACATGAACAAAGTCCTAGACATCAACAAGGTTTAATAGGATTGATATGATAGATATATCAACAAGTGCCTGTTAAGTGAGCTGGTGCTGGGGTTTAATAGAACTGAGAAGCTAAGCGTGCTGGGCTGGAGTAGTGTGAGGATGGGTGACCTTCCGGTAAGTTTGACCATGGAGTGCGATTTGACTTGAGATTAAGCATATTGACCCGAGATTAAGCCATAATGACCCTAGATTAAGAAAAAAAGGAAAAAAAATCTGATTTTTTTTTTGAAATTTTTTTGTTAGTAATGGCGCACTTCAATGTGGTGCGCCATTATTAAGTCAGCTAGTAATGGCGCACTATTGGACATAGTAATTGGTGTGCCACTAACAGCCTTTTTTATAGTAGTGAGGTGCACGTACACTTTGCATGCATTTTTGACATCATGGTGATTAGAAGCAGAATAGACAATTATTCAGAGACGTAAAGATTAGAATAAAAAAAGATTCACACCTATTTTATCCGTACCTTCATTGAGAGAAGTTGTATGCTTTCTTATGTTTGATTATTTGAATTATCAGGATGATCTGAAGCACCCAGAAGAAGTAGAGGACATGACAGGAGGAGGGAACAAGAACCTTCGTTTATTATTGATGTTATATGTGATGAACAAAAACTTGTGCTTCTCATCCAATCTTTATCGAACAATGTTGATGTGTGATTATACACTTGTTAGGCCCTTTTGCTGTGCACCTGCACTTGTAGAACTATTTTGTTGTGCACTTGTTGGGACTTAAACCTTTATGTGTAGAGGAGTCGATGGATGATGTATTGTAATTTATGTGATGTGTTACTGAAATGTAATATATACAACTAATTTGCAATATTTTATTCTTGTGTACTTGTTTTTAATGGGTCTATCCTGAGATATACATGTTTTTGATAAAATAATGCATCAGCCTACACAATTTATACATTTTTAATAATAAAATAGTATTGGTGGAGGCCCCATGTAGACTAGATTATTGAATTGAGCTATGAAATTTATGATGATTTCATTTGGTGACTAGCAATGCCATGTCAGCACAGCCACGTCAGATCCTACGTGGCTCACACAAATAGGTAATGACCAAACCAAAATTTTGGTCAATAGAGATCTATGACCAAAATTTTAGAAATGTCAAGTTTGTTCATTCTTGACGGCCAACTGTTGACCTTGTAAATTTGGTCAAAAAAGGTCAATAAACAACAACAATGATGAATCAATGACCAATATAGGAAGTCATAATTGACCTTATTTCTTGTAGTGCAACAAGATGTGCACCGTCGAGACCACCTTCATAGCCCCAAATCTGCCCACCTAAATCTGCCGACCATCCACAACTACACTGCCATCATGGGAGCCCTGACACACCGACCACTGCATGTGTGTGCCACCACTGGAACCTGGGAAGAGGGCCGCCACCCCACCTCGCCAAACCGCAAGAACCGTCGAGAGGAATCATGCGCGCTCATCACCGTCTCTGATCCGATCTAATCCGAATCCAAAGTCACCAGATTGCTGGCGCATATCTGCCTTCACCAGGGACATCGCCACACCATATGGTTGTGAGAGGCCTAGGCTTCACCTGCCATCACCATCCAGGGCCGCCGTCCCGAGTCGCCACCGCCAAGAAGTCCTCCAGGCTGCGGCATCACCCATGTAGACACCTCACGCCGGCGAGCCGCGGCACCGCAGTGCCCTTGGGCAGCGGCGAGGGAGGGGAAGGCAGGAGAAGGTGACCAGAGGAGGAGATCTAAGAGCATCTCTAGTAGTACCCTCAAACCCTCAAACCAGTTTAACGGTTGAGAATTGACATTTTTTGGCACTTTAAGAATTGAAAAAGAGGGGCAAAGACTAGAACCCTCAAACCCAACCCTCATAACGGAATATTCGAGAGGAGGAGCCTCGAGATCCACCTCCGCGTCTTGGAGAAGCCCCATGAACGACGTCGTTGTTGCGGGCATACCGTCGAGCACCTCGTGCACGACGGGCACGCGAAAGGAGGAGGAGGCGGGGGGCGGGGCGATTGCGGTCTGCGGAGGGACGACGTGCTGGCCAACACACCGCGCCGACGTGGGTGGCGGCGACCACCGATGCCACCTGCGCCTGGCTTGGGACGGGCGGCTGCTGGGCCGGCGCAGGCGTCGCGGAGGCGACGATTTGGGGTGGGGCGACGGGCTCGCCGAGGGACGAGGCGGGCAGCGGCTGCGAGTTTAGCATGCAGCGGCCGGCGGTTGAGGATTTGAGGGTTAAGGGGTTCTAGTCTACGTGTTTTTTCGCTCGTAAACTGTAAAAAAACGATTGTTTATAAGGGTTTAAGGGTTTGAGGGTACTACTAGTGATGCCCTTCCCGTCGCCTCACGGGGACGGCGTGAGAGCGGGACCTGAAACTTAGGCCCGTTCTTTCTGCTACTGCTTTCTGTGAGCTTTACCGTCTCCTTGAGATACTGTAAAACATACAGCCATGTCAAGGATGTGACTTGCGGATCATTGGTAAGGTGGCAAACACCAGTGATTTCCACAAGCAGCTCACTTGCAAGAGCATTTTTTCCGAAGGAGCGAGTTAATATGGCACACACACTCATACCTCCCAATAGAGTGTTCTTATTGATTCTCACAAAGGAAAATATGACAAAAAAACGTGGAGTCAAGACCCAGGGTGCGATATGTGCCCAGCCGCTCAATCCCTTGAACATATTATCCTACACTATCACCTTGCACAGCAGCTCTTGAGGAACCTGAATCTACAGCGACATGTCGCAAGTGCCACCTCCATTATCTGCTCTGTCCGGACCATTAAGGAACAACACATTGATATCCAGCCCGTTGCCTTTGCTGTCGAGTTGTGGCACAGCCGCAACTACATGATCTTCAACTCAAAGAATACCTCGGTTAATTAGCCTCCTCAAGACTAGGACCAGACGACCAGTGACTAGATCAAGTTGCGGAGCCGCGTGCTCGAAGACCATGGGACGCCAATACACTCCTTTTCCACTTCTGCTGAAAACAATTGTTTCATCAGAAATAAAATAGCTAATAGGAGCTGAGGTACATTGGGTATCCAACGAAGTAGGAAAACAGATTAACTATCATCTTTACAAAGAGTTCTGAATGGTATAAAGATGATGTCATATTCATGTCGATGTCATCATTTCATCTGTAGATGTATCCACGTCGTCAGTGTCATACGGGATTCACATGTTGGTTGATCTTAATTTGCACTTGTCCTGTTTAAACAACCAAATGTGTTCGTGCAATTTAAGAAAGTTGTGTCTTTCGCATTTCGTTGCGGCAATTCCTCTGAACAAACAGGGTTACACATTCAGTTATGCAATTCAATTAAGTTTATTTTTTTCAATTGTGCGAGTTATTTCTTCAGTACGCGTGTGAAAAGGCAGTGGGCAAATTTATATAATAATAGAATGTTCAAATCTTACAGTCCCCAATAACTGCATATATTGATGAAAATAGCACACTAGCTCATATTCATATGAGCTATCACTGAATTCAGTTTGGTTCAGTAGACAGCACACTCGTATTACATTACATTGACATCGTCCTCCTCGACCGGCAGCTACTGAACATCTAGCTACGTACGGGTACGAGGAGCGGCAGTACAGGGAACGATCGTACCAAATTAAACAGAGCCAACACGTTGGAACAAGGGTCCATCGTGTACCGGCGTCAACGGCCCTACGGGGATGTAAGAGACTCCCGCCGGCATCTGTCGCTGCCGCGTGTTGTATGGTGCCGCGCGGCGTCGCGGACGGCGCCGGATGGGCCTCGTGGCCGTCGTCTCCGAGGAGGACGCTGGCGGCGTGATCACCTCGTACACGCGGCTGATGTACTTTGCCAGGTCGCGCCGGCAGCAGGGGCACGTCGTCGCCCTGCTGCGCCCGCAGAACCACTCGCGGATGCAGCGTTCGTGGAAGGAGTGCCAGCAGCCGGGCAACCTTCTGACGGATCCACGGCTGTCGGCCACCAGCTCGTCCATGCAGATCGGGCACAGCTCCTCGTCCGCGTCGTCGTCGCCGCAGTCAGGAGCTTGCGCCGGTGCCATCGGGGATCCCTCCTGCTCGTACGACGGCGATGCGTTCCGCGTTCAGGATGGACTGGACTCGCCTTTGCTTTTTGGCCGCCGTCGCTTGTGAGTTGTGAGGATGGGCATGTTGCGTAGACTATATATAGGCTCAGGATTCAGGCTGGACTCGGACTCGCGACGCGTAGGAAACAAGCAATTTGACCAAACCGATTTCTAACGGAAAAAAGTTTATTTTAAACTCTGAATTTGTAAGGGTCGGACGAAATAAACCCCAAATCAAAATCCCAGTCAATCATACTCTGAACTATGTAATTCCGGTTTAAATTAAATGTTAGCAAATTTTAACCAGGATTCATCTGATGAGCCGGCCTGTTTTACTTTTTTTAGTTTAAAATTTGATGGACCGCGCTCTTCGATGCCTGTAACGCCATCGCTGCCCGCGTCGACCGCCTTCGACGCCGCCGCCTCCTCTCCCGCCTCGACCTCCACCTCGTCTCGACGCGCCCCGCGGCGGGCGCGGCCATCAGCTCACCGCCGCCGCACGCGTCGCCAAATCAGTCACCAGCAACAGTAACGAGATCGACGTCGTGGATAAGGCTGCTGTCAAGCCACGTAGGTGGTGGAGAAGCGGACGGAGGAGCTGGTGGGGCGGCTGGAGCGGGTGTCGGACGCCGTCAACGGCGTGTTCCGAGCTAGGCAGCTTCATGGCGGCGGGTTCCGCCAACAAGACGCCGCGCAGTTAGAAGTAGACTAGCAGTAAGTACAGAGAAAGATAAGAGAGAGAGTCCTGACCGTCGCATGACAGTCCCCTGTTCAGAAGTGTCGCCTCTGAGAATGACATGAGAATTCAGAACTGTAGTATTTACATTGATATTAGGGCCTGTTTAGGACTGCTCTATTTCAGAAAATTCAGCTTCGATCTAGAAAACATAAATCAAATGGGGTAGCTCCATGATATACAACTCCAAAAAAAACTAGAATTTGTGGTCGAACTTCATGTTTTTTATGAAGCTCTTTAGGAGGTGCTCCATCAAATTGTAGAAGTCGGAGTTGGAGCGAAATTGTTGAAATTGGCAGTGGGCTTTAGGCCCATTAGAGAATTTCAAAAAATTCTCCAAGGGCCCATGTAGGTGGTGGCATGACAAGGTGGTGGAAAGTTTAGTCCCACCCCGCTAGTGGAGGAGAAGTTGGACCCCTTTATAAGGGTCTCTCTTCCACATGCTATTGGAGAGTGAGAAAAGAAGGTGCCCTCACGCACTCCTCCTCCGCCCGCCTCGCCACGCCTCGTCCTGACGCGCCGCGGGTTGCGGGAATGAACCGAGCTCATACCTACACGTTTATTTTTGCCGGTCAGGAACGAAGAATACGTAACGGACACGACACGATCCCAGCCGCCTTTATAAGCAGGCTATCGCCTACCCTAGCCGACACGAGAATCAGATCGCATCTGCCTCACTCGTTCGTTCCTTTTGCTGCTGCCTCCGATGAATTGTGGTGTGTTTGTCGAGATCCGATGAATTGTGGATTTATGATCAGATTATCTATGAATATTATTTGAATATTCTCTGACTTCTTATATGCATGATTTCGTATCCTTATAATTCTCTTCGAGTTATGGGTTTCGTTTGGCCAACTTGATCTATAATTATTGCAATGGGAGAAGTGCTTGGTTTTGGGTTCATATCGTGCGGTGTCCTCACCTAGTGACAGAAGGGGTAGCGAGGCACGCATCGTGTTGTTGCCATCAAGGGTAAAAAGATGGGATTTATATCATATTGCATCAATTTATCCCTCTACATCATGTCATCTTGCTTAAGGTGTTACTCTGTTTCTTATGAACTTAATACACTAGATGCATGCTGGATAGCGGTCGATGTGTGGAGTAATAGTAGTAGATGCAGAAAGTATCAATCTACTTGTCTCGGACGTGATGCCTATATGTATGATCATTGCCTTAGATATCGTCATGACTTTGCGCGATTCTATCAATTGCTCGACAGTAATTCGTTCATCCACCCTAATACTTGCTATCATGAGAGAAGCCTCTAGTGAACACTATGGCCCCCGGGTCTATTTTACACATTATATATTCAGATCTACATACAAAAATACCAAAAATACCTTGCTGTACTTTTATTTATTTATTTATATTTACCTATTATCACTATCAGATCTCACCTTGCAAGTAATCGTAAAGGGATTGACAATCCTTTATCGCGTTGGGTGCAAGTTTGTTTGTTTTTGCGCAGGTGCCTTGGTTCCTCATCTTGATACTCCTACTGGATTGATACCTTGGTTCTCAAACTGAGGAAAATACTTATCTCTACTTTGCTGCATCACCCTTTCCTCTTCAAGGAAAAAACCAACGCAAGCTCAAGAAGTAGCAGGAAGAATTTCTGGCGCCGTTGCCGGGGAGTATTCAAGTGAAGCATATCTACCAAGTACCTATCGCAAACTCATCTCTTGCATTTACATTATTTATCATTTGCCTCTCTTTTTCCTCTCCCCCACTTCTAAAACAAAATTTACAAAAATATTTGCCTTTCTTTATTTTGCCTTTTTCGTTCGCCCTTACTTTTGCTTGCTTTCTGTTTGCTTGTGTGCTTGTCTGCTTGTTAAGTCACCATGTCTGAAAACAATAATTGTGTGACTTCTTTAATACTAATAACAATGATTTTATTAGTACTCCAATTGCTCCCGCCACTACTACGGATTCATATGAAATTAATGTTGCCTTGTTGAATCTTGTTATGAAAGAGCAATTTTCCGGTCTTCTGAGTGATGATGCCGCATCACATCTTAATACCTTTATTAAGTTATGCGATATGCAAAAGAAGAAAGATGTGGATAATGATATGATTAAATTGAAGCTATTTCCGTTCTCATTACGAGATCGAGCAAAAACTTGGTTTTCATCTTTACCCAAAAATAGTATTGATTGTCTTTCTCCATAATGATATCATGAATTTTAAGCAACTAGATCGTGATTCCGCTAGAATTGACAAACTAGAGGATGTTATAACCAGCTTTGGTTCCGCTTTTGCTGCTGTTGAGAACACTCCAAATTTGGCCCATAATAAGGCCACTAAGGTTGTTTATGTTCCTAAAAACAATGATGAACCATCTAGTAAGAGAGATGAAGATCTTAAAATATTGAGTGTTCACCCTACCTATCTTGATATCTTAAAAAACCTATCATCACTAATGATTATCTTTGTTGCCTATCTAGGAGTATAATTATTGATAAAATTAAAGAACTCCCTAATAATGATGATGGTATGAGTGGTTTGAGCACTAAATATGACAATACTTGATTCTATTGCCGTACGCCTAGCTAAGGGCGTTAAACGATAGCGCTTGTTGGGAGTCAACCCAATGAATAAATTTATTTTTGCTTTTTACTTTCTGTTTTGTTGAGTACACACCATTATGATTCTGTTATGATTGTGTTTTTTATGTTTTAATTACTGTTTGTGTCAAGTAGAACCTTTATGATTAGTTTTGGTGATAGTTGTTTAATCATGCTGAAAAAAGATAGAAACTTTGTGCTCACGAAATTATTTTTAATTACTATCCAGAAAGATCTTTTGAGTTGATTCTTTTTGATGATGATTGATATGAAAATTTCCCTAATTTTCATAATTGTTAAGAATTTTTGGGATAGCAGAGGTATACGAAATATACAGATTGCTACAGAGTGTTCTGTTCTTGACAAATTATGTTCTTGTTGTGTTGATTGCTTATTTTGATGAAACTATGATTAGTATCGGGGGGTACGAGCCATGGAGAAGTGAGAATACAGTAATATAACATAAATCTAAATGGAAATTAAGTTTACTACAGTACCTAAAAATTTGGTGGTTTGTTTTCTCATGCTAATGATATCACGAGTTTCTGTTTAAGTTTTGTGTTATGAAGTTTTCAAGTTTTGGGTGATGTTTTTATGGACAATGAAATAAAGAGTGGAAAGAACCTAAGCTTGGGGATTCCTAAGTCATCCCAAGTCAAATTCAAGGACACCAAAAAGCCTAAGCTTGGGGATGCGTCGGGAAGGCATCCCCTCTTTCGTCTTCAATCCATCGGTAACGTTACTTGGAGCTATATTTTTATTTACCACATGATATGTGTTTTGCTTGGAGCATTGTGTATTATAGGATTCTTTGCATTTTGTTTTATCACAATCATCCTTGCTGTACACCTTTTGAGAGGGACATGCACTTATCGTGAATTTGTTAGAATATTCAATGAGCTTCACTTATATCTTTTGAGTTAGGCAATTTAGCTCGCATGTGCTTCACTTATATCTTTTGAGCAAGATAATTTTGCTCACATGAGCTTTACTTATATCTTTTGAGCTAGATAATTTTTCTATAGTGCTTCACAAAAAACTTTGTAGAGCACAGCGGTATCATATTTTGTAGAAATAAAAACTCTCGGTCTTCACTTATATCATTTTGAAAGCGCTCTCTCTAAGTAACTTGGTAATTGGCGTGTGTTATGAAATTAGTCCTAAATATGATAGGCATCCAAAGAGGATATAATAAAAAAAATTCATATTCAAGTGCATTGATTAGTAAGAGAAGTTTGATTCCTTACAATTAGTTTTGAGATATGGATATGGTAATATTAGAGTTATGTTAGTAGGGTGTTGTGAATCTAGAAATACCTGTGTTGAGGTTAGTAATTCCCGTAGCATGCACGTATGGTGAACCGCTTTGTTATGAAGTCGGAGCATAATTGATTTATTGATTGTCATCCTTTGTGTGGCGGTCGGGATCGCGCGATGGTTAACTCCTACCAACCCTTCCCCTAGGAGTATGCGTTTAGCACTTTGTTTCGATTACTAATAAAACTTTCACAATAAGTATATGAGTTCTTCATGACTAATGTGAGTCCATGGTATAGATGCACTCTAACCCTTCCATCATTGCTAGCCTCTCTAGTGCCACGCAACTTTCGCCGGTGCACAAAACCCACCATATATCTTCCTCAAAACAGCCACCATACCTACCTATTATGGCATTTTCATAGCCATTCCAAGATATATTGTCATGCAACTTCCACCGTTCCGTCTCATGACATGCGCCATCACTTTCATATTGCCATTGCATGATCGTAAGATAGCTAGCGAGATGTTTCAACGTCATACACTAAGCTAGATCGTTGCACATCCTGGTACACTGCCGGAGGCATTTCATATAGAGTCATTATTGTTCTAAGTATCGAGTTGTAAGTAAATAAAAGTGTGATGATCATCATTATTAGAGCATTGTCCCATGTGAGGAAATAATAAAAGAGGCCAGCGAATCCCAAATAAAAAAAAGAGGCCAAAGATGCCCACCAAAAAAGGGGGAAAATGAAATGAAAAAAAGAGAGAGGCCAAAGAGCCCAAACAAAAAAATGGGAGAAAAAGAGAGAACGGACAATGTTACTATCTTTTTCCACACTTGTGCTTCAAAATAGCACCATGTTCTTCATGATAGAGAGTCTCTTGTTTTGTCACTTTCATATACTAGTGGGAATTTTCATTATATAACTTGGCTTGTATATTCCAATGATGGGCTTCCTTAAAATTGCCCTAGGTCTTCGTGAGCAAGCAAGTTGGGTGCACACCCACTAGTTTTTATTTTTGAGCTTTCATACACTTATAGCTCTAGTGCATACATTGCATGGCAATCCCTACTCATTCACATTGATATCTATTGATGGGCATCTCCATAGCCTGTTGATACGCCGAGTCGATGTGACCATCTCCTCCTTTTTGCCGCACAACCTCCACCACACTCTATTCCACCTATGGTGTTATATCCATGGCTCATGCTCATGTATTGCGTGAGAGTTGAAAAAGTTTGAGAAAAGTAAGAGTGCGAAAATAATTAATTGGCCAATACAGGGGTTGTGCATGATTTAAATTCGTCGTGTGGGGATGATGGAGCATAGCCAGACTGTATGATTTTGTAGGATAACTTTCTTTGGCCTTGTTATTTCAAAAGTTCATTATTACTTTGCTAATATACTTGAGTTATTATTGTTTTCATGTCAATATTAAACTATTGTTTTGAATTTTATGGATCTGAACATTCATGCCACAATAAAGAAGTTACAAAGAACAAATATGTTAGGTAGCATTCCACATCAAAAAATCGGTCTTTATCACTTCCCTACTCGAGGACGAGCAGGAGTTAAGCTCGGGGATGCTTGATACGTCTCCAACGTATCTATAATTTTTTATTGTTCCATGCTATTATATTATCAACTTGGGATGTTTTATATGCATTTATATGATATTTTATATCATTTTTGGGACTAACCTATTAACTCAGTGTCCAGTGCCAGTTTTTGTTTTTTCTGTATTTTTGACCTATTTTAGTAAGAATATTAAACGGAGTCCAAATGGAATAAAACCTTCGGGATGATTTTTTCCATAACAGAAGGGATCCACAAGACTTGAGAACCAAGGCAGTGTTGGGGAACGTCGCATGGGAAACAAAAATTTTCCTACGCGCACGAAGACCTATCATGGTGATGTCCATCTACGAGAGGGGATGAGTGATCTACGTACCCTTGTAGATCATACAGCAGAAGCGTTTAGAGAACGCGGTTGATGTAGTGGAACGTCCTCACGTCCCTCGATCCGCCCCGCGAACAATCCCGCGATCAGTCCCGCGATCTAGTACCGAACGGACGGCACCTCCGCGTTCAGCACACGTACAGCTCGACGATGATCTCGGCCTTCTTGATCCAGCAAGAGAGACGGAGAGGTAGAAGAGTTCTCCGGCAGCGTGACGGCGCTCCGGAGGTTGGTGATGATCTTGTCTCAGCAGGGCTCCGCCCGAGCTCCGCAGAAACGCGATCTAGAGGAAAAACTATGGAGGTATGTGGTCGGGCAGCCGTGAGAAAGTCGTCTCAAATCAGCCCTAATTGCTCCATATATATAGGAGGAGGGAGGGGGACCTTGCCTTGGGGTCCAAGGTGTTGGAAATATGCCCTAGAGGCAATAATAAATTAGTTATTATTATATTTCTTAGTTCATGATAATCGTTTATTATCCATGCTATAATTGTATTGATTGGAAACACAATACTTGTGTGGATACATAGACAAAACACTGTCCCTAGTAAGCCTCTAGTTGACTAGCTCGTTGATCAAAGATGGTCAAGGTTTCCTGGCCATAGGCAAGTGTTGTCACTTGATAACGGGATCACATCATTAGGAGAATCATGTGATGGACTAGACCCAAACTAATAGACGTAGCATGTTGATCGTGTCATTTTGTTGCTGCTGTTTTCTGCGTGTCAAGTATTTGTTCCTATGACCATGAGATCATATAACTCACGGACACCGGAGGAATGCTTTGTGTGTATCAAACGTCGCAACGTAACTGGGTGACTATAAATATGCTCTACAGGTATCTCCGAAGGTGTTCGTTGAGTTACTACAGATCGAGACTGGGATTTGTCACTCTGTGTGACGGAGAGGTATCTCGGGGCCCACTCGGTAATACAACATCACACACAAGCCTTGCAAGCAATGTAACTTAATGTAAGTTGCGGGATCTTGTATTACGGAATGAGTAAAGAGACTTGCCGGTAAACGAGATTGAAATAGGTATGCGGATACTAACGATCGAATCTCGGGCAAGTAACATACTGAAGGACAAAGGGAATGACATACGGGATTATATGAATCCTTGGCACTGAGGTTCAAACGATAAGATCTTCGTAGAATATGTAGGATCCAATATGGGCATCCAGGTCCCGCTATTGGATATTGACCGAGGAGTCTCTCGGGTCATGTCTACATAGTTCTCGAACCCGCAGGGTCTACACACTTAAGGTTCGACGTTGTTTTATGCGTATTTGAGTTATATGGTTGGTTACCGAATGTTGTTCGGAGTCCCGGATGATATCACGGACGTCACGACGGTTTCCGAAATGGTCCGGAAACGAAGATTGATATATAGGATGACCTCATTTGATTACCGGAAGGTTTTCGGAGTTACCGGGAATGACGAATGGGTTTCGGGAGTTCACCGGGGGGGGGGGGGGGGGCAACCCACCCCGGGGAAGCCCATAGGCTTTGGGGAGACACACCAGCCCTTAGTGGGCTGGTGGGACAGCCCCAAGGGGGCCTATGCGCCAAGAAAAGGAAATCAAAGGAAAAGCAAAAAAAAAGAGGGAGGAAGTGGGAAGGGAGGGGGACTCCTCCCACCAAACCAAGTCCAACTCGGTTTGGGGGGGGAGTCCTCCCCCCCTTGGCTCGGCCGACCCCTTGAGGGTCCCTTGGACCCCAAGGCAAGGTCCCCCTCCCTCCTCCTATATATATGGAGCTTTTAGGGCAGATTTGAGATGACTTTCTCACGGCTGCCCGACCACATACCTCCATAGTTTTTCCTCTAGATCGCGTTTCTGCGGAGCTCGGGCGGAGCCCTGCTGAGACAAGATCATCACCAACCTCCGGAGCGCCGTCACGCTACCGGAGAACTCTTCTACCTCTCCGTCTCTCTTGCTGGATCAAGAAGGCCGAGATCATCGTCGAGCTGTACGTGTGCTGAACGCGGAGGTGCCGTCCGTTCGGTACTAGATCGTGGGACTGATCGCGGGATTGTTCGCGGGGCGGATCGAGGGACGTGAGGACGTTCCACTACATCAACTGCGTTCTCTAACGCTTCTGCTGTACGATCTACAAGGGTACGTAGATCACTCATCCCCTCTCGTAGATGGACATCACCATGATAGGTCTTCGTGCGCGTAGGAAAATTTTCGTTTCCCATGCGACGTTCCCCAACAGTGGTATCATGAGCTAGGTTCATGCGTAGATGTCTTCTCGAGTAGAACACAAAAGTTTTTGTGGGCGGTGATGTGCGTTTTGCTGCCCTCCTTAGTCTTTTCTTGATTCCGCGGTATTGTTGGATTGAAGCGGCTTGGACCGACATTACTCGTACGCTTACGAGAGACTGGTTTCATCGTTACGAGTAACCCCCTTTGCTCAAAGATGACTGGCAAGTGACGGTTTCTCCAACTTTAGTTGAATCGGATTTGACCGAGGAGGTCCTTGGATGAGGTTAAATAGCAACTCATATATCTCCGTTGTGGTGTTTGCGTAAGTAAGATGCGATCCTACTAGATACCCTTGGTCACCACGTAAAACATGCAACAACAAAATTAGAGGACGTCTAACTTGTTTTTGCAGGGTATGATTGTGATGTGATATGGCCAATGATGGGATGTGATATATTGGATGTATGAGATGATCATGTTGTAATAGAAATATTTTGCTAGGATGTAGCTTTAGTAGTAATAGCATAAGTAGCACGACAACCCCGATGGCAACACGTTGATGGATGATCATGGTGTGGCGCCGGTGACAAGAAGATCGTGCCGGTGCTTTGGTGATGGAGATCAAGAAGCACGTGATGATGGCCATATCATGTCACTTATGAATTGCATGTGATGTTAATCCTTTTATGCACCTTATTTTGCTTAGAACGACGGTAGCATTATGAGGTGATCTCTCACTAAAATTTCAAGACGAAATTGTGTTCTCCCCGACTGTGCACCATTGCTACAGTTCGTCGTTTCGAGACACCACGTGATGATCGGGTGTGATAGACTCAACGTTCACATACAACGGGTGCAAAACAGTTGCGGACGCGGAACACTCGGGTTAAGCTTGACGAGCCTAGCATGTGCAGACATGGCCTCGGAACACATGAGACCGAAAGGTCGAGCATGAATCGTATAGTTGATATGATTAGCATAGAGATGCTTACCACTGAAACTATTCTCGACTCACGTGATGATCGGACTTGAGATAGCGGATTTGGATCATGTACCACTCAAATGACTAGAGAGATGTACTTTTTGAGTGGGAGTTCTTAAGTAATGTGATTAATTGAACTAATTGTCATGAACATAGTCTAATGGTCTTTGCGAATTACGATGTAGCTTGCGCTATAGCTCTACTGTTTTATATGTTCCTAGAGAAAATTTAGTTGAAAGTTGATAGTAGCAAACTTTGCAGACTGAGTCTGTAAAACCGAGGATTGTCCTCGTTGCTACGCAGAAGGCTTATGTCCTGAATGCACCACTCGGTGTGCTGCACCTCGAGCGTCGTCTGTGGATGCTATGAACATCCGACATACACGTTGCTGATGATTACGCGATAGTTCAGTGCAAAATACTTAATGGCTTAGAAGCAAGGCGCCGAAAACGTTGTAAAACGTCACGGAACATAAGTGATGTTCTAAAGAGATGAAATTGTGATTTCATGCTTGTGCCCTTGTTAAGAGGTACGAGACCTCCGACAAGATTCTTTGTCCACAAAGTAAAGGAGAAAGGCTCAATCGTTGAGCAGGTGCTCAGATTGTCTGAGTACGGCAATCGCTTGAATCAAGTGGGAGTTAATCTTCCAGATGAGATAGTGATAGTTCTCCAAAGTCACTGCCACCAAGCTGTGAGAGCTTCGTGATGAACTATAACATATCAAGGATACATACAATGATCCTTGAGCGATTCGCGATGTTTGACACTGCGAAAGTAGAAATCAAGAAGGAGCATCAATAGTTGATGGTTTGTAAAACCACTAAGTTTCAAGAAAGGCAAGGGCTAGAAGGGATACTTCGTGAAACGGCAAAACAGTTGCTGCACTAATGAAGAGACCCAAGATTAAACCCAAACCCGAGACTAAGTGCTTCTGTAATGAGGGGACCAATCACTGAGGCGGAGCAACTCAAGATACTTGGTAGATAAGAAGGCTGGCAAAAGTCGAAAGAAGTGTATTTGATATACATGATGTTGATGTGTACTTTACTAGTACTCCTAGTAGCACGAGGGTATTGGATACCGGTTCGGTTGCTAAGTGATTGGTGACGCGAAATGAAAGCTACAGCATAAACGGAGACTAGCTAAAGGCGAGGTGACGATACGTGTTGGAAGTGTTTCCAAGATTGATATGATCAAACGTCGCACGCTCCCTCTACCATCGGGATTGGTGTTAAACCTAAATAATTGTTATTTGGTGCTTGCGTTAAGCATGAACATGATTGAATCGTGTTTATTGCAATACGATTATTCATTTAAAGAGAATAATGGTTACTCTATTTTCTTGAATAATCACCTTCAATGGTTTATTGAATCTCGATCGTAGTGTTACACATGTTCATGATATTGGTGCCAAAAGATACGAGTTAATGATGACAGTACCACTTACTTGTGGCACTGCCGCTTGAGTCATGTTAGTATAAATTGCATGAAGAGGCTCCATGTTGATGGATCTTTGTACTCACCTGATTTCGAATCACTAGTGACATGCAAATCATACCACATGAGCAAGTCCTTGTTTTCATTGAGATGAAATAAGATAGTAACTTGTTGGAAGTGATACATTTTGATGTATGCAGTCCAATGGGTGCTGAGGCACGTAGTGGATATCATTATGTTCTTACTTCACTGACGATTTGAGTAGATACAGGAGTATTTACTTAATGAATCACAAGTCTGAAATGTTGAAAAGTTCAATTCCGTTTCAGTGTGAAGTTCGTCGTAACAAGAGGATAAACTGTCTACGATATGATCATAGAAATGAATATCTGAGTTACGAGTTTTGATACACAGTTAAGACAATGTGGAAATTGTTTCGCAGTTCATGCCACCTGGAACATCATAGTGTGATGATGTGTCTGAACGTCATAGCCATGCACTATTTGGTATGGTGCATACTATGATGTCTCTTATCGAATTACCACTATCGTTTATGGGTTATGCATTAGAGACAACCGCACTCACTTTAAATAGGGCACCGCGTATTTCCGTTGAGATGACACAGTATAGACTGAGGTTTAGAGAAATCTAAACTGTCGTTTCTTGAAAGTTTGGGGTTTCGACACTTATGTGAAAAAGTTTCAGTCTGATAAGCTCGAACCCAAAGCGGATAAATGCTTCTTCATAGGGTATCCAAAACAGTTGGGTACATCTCCTATCTCAGATCCGAAAGCAAAGTGTTTGTTTCTAGAAACGGATCCTTTCTCGAGGAAAGGTTTCTCTCGAAAGAATTGAGTGGGAGGGTAGTAGAACTTGATGAGGTTATTGAACCATCACTTCAACCAGTGTGTAGCAGGGCGTAGGAAGTTGTTCCTATGGCGCCTACACCAATTGAAGTGGAAGCTGATGATGGTGATCATTGAGCTTCGAATCAAGTTACTACAAACCTCGTAGGTCGACAAGGTCGCGTACAGCTGCAGAGTAGTACGGTAACCCTGTCTTGGAGGTCATGTTGTTGAGCAACAGTGAACCTACGAGTTATGGAGAAAGCGATGGTGGGCCCAGATTCCGACAAATGGCTGGAAGCCATGAAATCCGAGAGAGGATCCATGTGTGAAAACAAAGTGTAGACTTTGGTAGAACTACTTGATGGTCATAGGACTATTGAGTAAAAATGGATCTTTAAAAGAAGACAGACGATGATGGTGATAAGTCACTATTAAGAAAAGCTCGACTTGTCGCAAAGATGTTTTCGATAAGATCAAACAGTTGACTATGATGAGACTTTCTCACTCGTAGCGATGCTAAAAGTCTGTTAGAATTATGTTAGTTGTTGATGCATTATTTATGAAATATTGCACGTAGGATGTCAAAACATTGTTTTCTCGACGGTTTCCTTGAGCAAACATTGTATGTGATACAACCATAAGGTTTTGTCGATCCTAAAGATACTAGCAAGTATGCATGCTCCAGTGATCCTTCAATGGACCGGTGCAAGCATCTCGGAGTTGGAATATACACTTTAATGAGATGATCAAAGATTTTGGGTTTGTACAAGGTTTATGAGAAACTTGTATTTCCAAAGAAGTGAGTGGGAGCACTATAGAATTTCTGATAGGTATATGTGGTTGACATATTGTGGATCAGAAGTAATGTAGAATTTCTGTAAAGCATACAAGGTTGTTTGAAAGAAGTTTTCAAAGGAGTACCTGGATTACGCTACTTGAACGTTGAGCATCAAAGATCTATGGAGATAGATCGAAAGCGCTTAATAGAAGTTTCAACAAGATGCATGCCTTGACAAGTTTTTGAAAGAGTTCAAAATAGACCAGCAAAGAAGGAGTTCTTGGTTGCGTTGTGAGGTGTGAATTTGAGTAAGACTCAAAACCCGACCACGGCAGAATAAAGAGAATAGACGAAGGTCGTCTTCTATGCCTTAGCCGTAGAAACTAAAGTATGCCATGCTGTGTACCGCACCTGAAGTGTGCCTTGACTCAAAGTATGTTGAGAGGTACAGAGAGTGATCCATGATTGAATCACTAGCAGCGGTCGAAATTTATCCTTAGTAACTAATGGACTAAGGAATTTTTCTCGATTATGGAGGTGGTTAAAGAGTTTGTCGTAAAGGGATACGTCAATGCAAGCTTTGACACTAATCCGGATAACTATGAGTAGTGAAACAGATTCGTATAGTAGAGTAGATATTTGGAGCATTTCCGAATAGCACGTAGTAGCAGCATCTATAAGATGACATAAAGATTTGTAAAGAAACGCACAAATCTGAAAGTTTCAGAACCGATGACTAAAACCTCTCTCACGAGCAAGACGTGATCAGACCCCATAACTATATGGGTGTTGGATTCGTTGGAATCACATGGTGATGTGAACTAGATTATTGACTCTAGTGCAAGTGGGAAACTGTTGGAAATATGCCCTAGAGGCAATAATAAATTAGATATTATTATATTTCTTAGTTCATGATAATCGTTTATTATCCATGTTATAATTGTATTGATTGGAAACACAATACTTGTGTGGATACATAGACAAAACAATGTCCCTAGTAAGCCTCTAGTTGACTAGCTCGTTGATCAAAGATGGTCAACGTTTCCTGGCCATAGGCAAGTGTTGTCACTTGATAACGGGATCACATCATTAGGAGAATCATGTGATGGACTAGACCCAAACTAATAGACGTAGCATGTTGATCGTGTCATTTTGTTGCTACTGTTTTATGCGTGTCAAGTATTTGTTCCTATGACCATGAGATCATATAACTCACGCACACCGGAGAAATGCTTTGTGTGTATCAAACGTCGCAACGTAACTGGGTAACTATAAATATGCTCTACAGGTATCTCTGAAGGTGTTCGTTGAGTTAGTATAGATCGAGACTGGGATTTGTCACTCTGTGTGACGGAGAGGTATCTCGGGGCCCACTCGGTAATACAACATCACACACAAGCCTTGCAAGCAATGTAACTTAATGTAAGTTGCGGGATATTGTATTACGGAACGAGTAAAGAGACTTGCCGGTAAACGAGATTGAAATAGGTATGCGGATACTAACGATCGAATCTCGGGCAAGTAACATACCGAAGGACAAAGGGAATGACATACGGGATTATATGAATCCTTGGCACTGAGGTTCAAACGATAAGATCTTCGTAGAATATGTAGGATCCAATATGGGCATCCAGGTCCCGCTATTGGATATTGACCGAGGAGTCTCTCGGGTCATGTCTACATAGTTCTCGAACCCGCAGGGTCTGCACACTTAAGGTTCGACGTTGTTTTATGCGTATTTGAGTTATATGGTTGGTTACCGAATGTTGTTCGGAGTCCCGGATGAGATCATGGACGTCACGAGGGTTTCCGGAATGGTCCGGAAACGAAGATTGATATATAGGATGACCTCATTTGATTACCGGAAGGTTTTCGGAGTTACCGCGAATGTACCGGGAATGACGAATGGGTTCCGGGAGTTCACCGGGGGGGGGGGGGCAACCCACCCCGGGGAAGCCCATAGGCTTTGGGGAGACAAGATCCCGCAACTTACACTAAGTTACACTAAGTTACATTGCTTGCAAGGCTTATGTGTGATGTTGTATTACCGAGTGGGCCCCGAGATACCTCTCCGTCATACGAAGTGACAAATCCCAGTCTTGATCCATACTAACTCAACTAACACCTTCGGAGATACCTGTAGAGCATCTTTATAGTCACCCAGTTACGTTGCGACGTTTGATACACACAAAGCATTCCTCCGGTGTCAGTGAGTTATATGATCTCATGGTCATAGGAATAAATACTTGACACGCAGAAAACAGTAGCAACAAAATGACACGATCAACATGCTACGTCTATTAGTTTGGGTCTAGTCCATCACGTGATTCTCCCAATGACGTGATCCAGTTATCAAGCAACAACACCTTGTTTATAATCAGAAGACACTGACTATCATCGATCAACTGGCTAGCCAACTAGAGGCATGCTAGGGACGGTGTTTTGTCTATGTATCCACACATGTAAATGAGTCTTCATTCAATACAATTATAGCATGGATAATAAACTATTATCTTGATACAGGAATTATAATAATAACTATACATTTATTATTGCCTCTAGGGCATAATTCCAACAGTCTCCCACTTGCACTAGAGTCAATAATCTAGCCCCCACATCACTATGTGAATTACATTGTAATAAATCTAACACCCATACAGTTCTGGTGTCGATCATGTTTTGGCCGTGAAAGAGGTTTAGTCAGCGGGTCTGCTACATTCAGATCCGTGTGCACCTTGCATATATTTACGTCCTCCTCCTCAACATAGTCGCGGATGAGGTTGAAGCGTCGTTTGATGTGTCTGGTCTTCTTGTGAAACCTTGGTTCCTTTGCTAAGGCAATGGCACCAGTGTTGTCACACAACAAGGTTATTGGATCCAGCGCACTTGGCACCACTCCAAGATCCGTCATGAACTGCTTCATCCAGACACCCTCCTTAGCCGCCTCCGAGGCAGCCATGTACTCTGCTTCACATGTAGAATCTGCTACGACGCTTTGCTTGGAACTGCACCAGCTTACTGCACCCCCATTAAGAATAAATACGTATCCAGTTTGCGACTTAGAGTCGTCCGGATTTGTGTCAAAGCTTGCATCGACGTAACCTTTTATGGCGAGCTCTTCGTCACCTCCATACACGAGAAACATCTCCTTAGTCCTTTTCAGGTACTTCAGGATATTCTTGACCGCTGTCCAGTGATCCACTCCTGGATTACTCTGGAACCTACCTGCCATACTTATGGCCAGGCTAACATCCGGTCTGGTGCACATCATCGCATACATGATAGAACCTATGGCCGAAGCATAGGGGACGGAGCGCATATGCTCTCTATCTTCATCAGTTGCTGGGCACTGAGTCTTACTCAATCTCGTACCTTGTAAAACTGGCAAGAACCCTTTCTTGGATTGTTCCATTTTGAACCTTTTCAAAACTTTATCAAGGTATGTGCTTTGTGAAAGTCCTATCAGGCGTTTTGATCTATCCCTATAGATCTTAATGCCTAGAATGTAAGCAGCTTCTCCTAGGTCCTTCATAGAGAAACTTTTATTCAAGTAACCTTTTATGCTCTCCAAAAGCTCTACGTTGTTTCCAATCAGTAATATGTCATCCACATATAATATTAGAAACGCCACAGAGCTCCCACTCACTTTCTTGTAAATACAAGATTCTCCAACCACTTGTATAAACCCAAATGCTTTGATCACCTCATCAAAACGTTTGTTCCAACTCCGAGATGCTTGCACCAGTCCATAAATGGATCGCTGGAGCTTGCACACTTTATCAGCATTTTTAGGATCGACAAAACCTTTGGGTTGCATCATATACAACTCTTCCTTAAGGAAACCGTTAAGGAACGCTGTTTTGACATCCATCCGCCAGATTTCATAATCGAAAAATGCAGCTATTGCTAACATGATTCTGACGGACTTAAGCATCGCTACGGGTGAGAAGGTCTCATCGTAGTCAACTCCTGGAACTTGTGAAAAACCCTTTGCCACAAGTCGAGCTTTATAAACGGTCACATTACCGTCAGCGTCCGTCTTCTTCTTAAAGATCCATTTGTTCTGAATAGCCTTGCGGCCCTCAGGCAGTATCTCCAAAGTCCACACTTTGTTCTCATACATGGATCCTATCTCGGATTTCATGGCTTCTAGCCATTTGTTGGAATCTGGGCCCACCATTGCTTCTTCATAATTTGCAGGTTCATTGTTGTCTAACAACATGATTGATAAGACGGGATTACCGTACCACTCTGGAGCAGCGCGTGATCTCGTCGACTTGCGTGGTTCAACAGAAACTTGAACTGGAGTTTCATGTTCATCATCATTAACTTCCTCCTCAACCGGCGTCGCAACGACAGAGGTTTCCCCTTGCCCTGCGCCACCATCCAGAGGGATGAGAGGTTCGACAACCTCGTCAAGTTCTATCTTCCTCCCACTCAATTCTCTCGAGAGAAACTCCTTCTCGAGAAAAGTTCCGTTCTTAGCAACAAACACTTTGCCCTCGGATTTGAGATACAAGGTGTACCCAACTGTCTCTTTTGGGTAACCTATGAAGACGCATCTTTCCGCTTTAGGTTCCAGCTTTTCAGGCTGAAGCTTTTTGACATAAGCATCACATCCCCAAACTTTAAGAAACGACAACTTTGGTCTTTTTCCATACCACAGTTCGTATGGTGTCGTCTCAACGGACTTTGATGGTGCCCTATTTAAAGTGAATGCAGCTGTTTCTAATGCATAACCCCAAAATGATAACGGCAAATCAGTAAGAGACATCATAGATCGCACCATCTCTAACAAAGTACGATTACGACGTTCGGACACACCATTACGCTGTGGTGTTCCAGGCGGTGTTAAATGCGAAACAATTCCGCATTGTCTTAAGTGAGCACCAAACTCGAAACTCAGATATTCACCCCCACGATCAGACCGTAGGAACTTGATCTTCTTGTTACGATGATTTTCCACTTCACTCTGAAATTGCTTGAACTTTTCAAATGTTTCAGACTTGTGCTTCATCAAGTAGACATAACCATATCTACTTAAATCGTCAGTGAAGGTGAGGAAATAACGATATCCGCCGCGTGCCTCCACGCTCATTGGACCACACACATCGGTATGTATGATTTCCAACAGGTCACTTGCACGCTCCATTGTTCCGGAGAACGGAGTCTTAGTCATCTTGCCCATGAGGCATGGTTCGCACGTGTCAAGTGAATCAAAGTCAAGTGACTCCAAAAGTCCATCAGCATGGAGTTTCTTCATGCGCTTTACACCAATATGACCCAAGCGGCAGTGCCACAAAAATATGGCGCTATCATTGTTTACTCTAACTCTTTTGGTCTCAATGTTATGTATATGCGTATCGCTATCAAGATTCAATATGAACAATCCTCTCACATTCGGTGCATGACCATAAAAGATGTTACTCATAGAAATAGAACAACCATTATTCTCAGATTTAAAAGAGTAACCGTCTCGCAATAAACAAGATCCAGATATAATGTTCATGCTCAACGCAGGCACTAAATAACAATGATTTAAGTTCATCACTAATCCCGATGGTAGCTGAAGTGACACTGTGCCGACGGCGATTGCATCAACCTTGGAACCATTTCCTACGCGCATCGTCACTTCGTCTTTCGCCAGCCTTCGTCTATTCCGCAGTTCCTGTTTCGAGTTGCAAATGTGAGCAACAGAACCGGTATCGAATACCCAGGCACTACTACGAGAGCCGGTTAAGTACACATCAATAACATGTATATCAAATATACCTGATTTTTCTTTGCCCGCCTTCTTATCTGCCAGATACTTGGGGCAATTGCGCTTCCAGTGACCCATACCCTTGCAATAGAAGCACTCTGTTTCAGGCTTAGGTCCAGCCTTGGGTTTCTTCGACGGATTGGCAACAGGCTTGCCGCTCTTCTTCGAATTGCCCTTCTTGCCTTTGCCGTTTCTCTTGAAACTAGTGGTCTTGCTCACCATCAACACTTGATGCTCTTTACGGAGTTCAGACTCTGCGACTTTCAGCATCACAAACAACTCGCCGGGAGACTTGTTCATCCCTTGCATGTTGTAGTTCAACACAAAGCCTTTATAGCTTGGCGGCAGTGATTGAAGGATTCTGTCAGTGATAGCCTCTTGCGGGAGTTCAATCCCCAGTTCAGCTAGACGGTTTGAGTACCCAGACATTTTGAGCACATGTTCACTGACAGACGAGTTTTCCTCCATCTTGCAAGCATAGAATTTATCGGAGGTCTCATATCTCTCGATCCGGGCGTTCTTCTGAAAGATAAACTTCAACTCCTGGAACATCTCAAAGGCTCCATGACGCTCAAAGCGACGTTGAAGTCCCGGTTCTAAGCCATACAAGACTGCACATTGAACTATTGAGTAGTCCTCCTTACGTGCTAACCAAGCGTTCTTAACATCCTGATCAGCCGTAGCGGGTGTTTCATCTCCTAGCGCAGCATTAAGGACATAATCCTTCTTTCCAGCTTGTAAGATTAGCTTAAGATTACGAGCCCAGTCTACAAAGTTGCTTCCATCATCTTTCAACTTAGCTTTCTCTAGGAACGTATTAAAATTAAGAATGACACTCGCGTGAGCCATGATCTACAACACAAATATATTCAAAGTGGACTTAGACTATGTTCAAGATAATTAGAGTTTAACTTAATCAAATTATTCGCTAAACTCCCACTCAAAAAGTACATCTCTCTAGTCATTTGAGTGGTTCATGATCCACTTACACTAGCTCAAGTCCGATCATCACGTGAGTTGAGTATAGTTTCAGTGGTAAGCATCCCTATGCTAATCATATCAACTATATGATTCATGATCGACCTTTCGGTCTCATGTGTTCCGAGGCCATGTCTGCACATGCTAGGCTCGTCAAGCTTAACCCGAGTGTTCCGCGTGCGCAACTGTTTTGCACCCGTTGTATGTGAACGTTGAGTCTATCACACCCGATCATCACGTGGTGTCTCGAAACGACGAACTGTAGCAACGGTGCACAGTCGGGGAGAACACAATTTCGTCTTGAAATTTTAGTGAGAGATCACCTCATAATGCTACCATCGTTCTAAGCAAACAAAGGTGCATAAAAGGATTAACATCACATGCAATTCATAAGTGACATGATATGGCCATCATCACGTGCTTCTTGGTCTCCATCACCAAAGCACCAGCACGATCTTCTTGTCACCGGCTCCACACCATGATCATCCATCAACGTGTTGCCATCGGGGTTGTCGTGCTACTTATGCTATTACTACTAAAGCTACATCCTAGCAAAATAGTAAACGCATCTGCAAGCACATATGTTAGTATAAAGACAACCCTATGGCTCCTGCCGGTTGCCGTACCATCGACGTGCAAGTCGATATTTCTATTACAACATGATCATCTCATACATCCAATATATCACATCACATCGTTGGCCATATCACATCACAATCATACCCGGCAAAAACAAGTTAGACGTCCTCTAACTTTGTTGTTGCATGTTTTACGTGGTGACCAAGGGTATCTAGTAGGATCGCATCTTACTTACGCAAACACCACAACGGAGATATATGAGTTGCTATTTAACCTCATCCAAGGACCTCCTCGGTCAAATCCGATTCAACTAAAGTTGGAGAAACCGACACTTGCCAGTAATCTTTGAGCAAAGGGGGTTACTCGTAACGATGAAACCAGTCTCTCGTAAGCGTACGAGTAATGTCGGTCCAAGCTGCTTCAATCCAACAATACCGCGGAATCAAGAAAAGACTAAGGAGGGCAGCAAAACGCACATCACCGCCCACAAAACCTTTTGTGTTCTACTCGAGAAGACATCTACGCATGAACCTGGCTCATGATGCCACTGTTGGGGAACGTCGCATGGGAAACAAAAAATTTCCTACGCGCACGAAGACCTATCATGGTGATGTCCATCTACGAGAGGGGATGAGTGATCTACGTACCCTTGTAGATCGTACAGCAGAAGCGTTTAGAGAACGCGGTTGATGTAGTGGAACGTCCTCACGTCCCTCGATCCGCCCCGCGAACAATCCCGCGATCAGTCCCACGATCTAGTACCGAACGGACGGCACCTCCGCGTTCAGCACACGTACAGCTCGACGATGATCTCGGCCTTCTTGATCCAGCAAGAGAGACGGAGAGGTAGAAGAGTTCTCCGGCAGCGTGACGGCGCTCCGGAGGTTGGTGATGATCTTGTCTCAGCAGGGCTCCGCCCGAGCTCCGCAGAAACGCGATCTAGAGGAAAAACTATGGAGGTATGTGGTCGGGCAGCCGTGAGAAAGTCGTCTCAAATCAGCCCTAATTGCTCCATATATATAGGAGGAGGGAGGGGGACCTTGCCTTGGGGTCCAAGGGACCCTCAAGGGGTCGGCCGAGCGAAGGGGGGGAGGACTCCCCCCCCCAAACCGAGTTGGACTTGGTTTGGTGGGAGGAGTCCCCCTCCCTTCCCACTTCCTCCCTCTTTTTTTTTCTTTTCCTTTGATTTCTTATTCTTGGCGCATAGGCCCCCTTGGGGCTGTCCCACCAGCCCACTAAGGGCTGGTGTGTCTCCCCAAAGCCTATGGGCTTCCTCGGGGTGGGTTGCCCCCCCCCCCCGGTGAACTCCCGGAACCCATTCGTCATTCCCGGTACATTCCCGGTAACTCCGAAAACCTTCCGGTAATCAAATGAGGTCATCCTATATATCAATCTTCGTTTCCGGACCATTTTGGAAACCCTCGTGACGTCCGTGATCTCATCCGGGACTCCGAACAACATTCGGTAACCAACCATATAACTCAAATACGCATAAAACAACGTCGAACCTTAAGTGTGCAGACCCTGCGGGTTCGAGAACTATGCAGACATGACCTGAGAGACTCCTCGGTCAATATCCAATAGCGGGACCTGGATGCCCATATTGGATCCTACATATTCTACGAAGATCTTATCGTTTGAACCTCAGTGCCAAGGATTCGTATTATCCCGTATGTCATTCCCTTTGTCCTTTGGTATGTTACTTGCCCGAGATTCGATCGTCAGTATCCGCATACCTATTTCAATCTCGTTTACCGACAAGTCTCTTTACTCGTTCCGTAATACAAGATCCCGCAACTTACACTAAGTTACATTGCTTGCAAGGCTTATGTGTGATGTTGTATTACCGAGTGGGCCCCGAGATACCTCTCCGTCATACGAAGTGACAAATCCCAGTCTTGATCCATACTAACTCAACTAACACCTTCGGAGATACCTGTAGAGCATCTTTATAGTCACCCAGTTACGTTGCGACGTTTGATACACACAAAGCATTCCTCCGGTGTCAGTGAGTTATATGATCTCATGGTCATAGGAATAAATACTTGACACGCAGAAAACAGTAGCAACAAAATGACATGATCAACATGCTACGTCTATTAGTTTGGGTCTAGTCCATCACGTGATTCTTCCAATGACGTGATCCAGTTATCAAGCAACAACACCTTGTTTATAATCAGAAGACACTGACTATCATCGATCAACTGGCTAGCCAACTAGAGGCATGCTAGGGACGGTGTTTTGTCTATGTATCCACACATGTAAATGAGTCTTCATTCAATACAATTATAGCATGGATAATAAACTATTATCTTGATACAGGAATTATAATAATAACTATACATTTATTATTGCCTCTAGGGCATAATTCCAACAGGCAGAGGGCCACGGAGGAGGCCACGAGCCCCCTAGGCGCGCCTGAGGGGGGTGGGCGCGCCTAGCAGGCTAGTGGGCCCCCCGTGCCTCCTTTGCCCTACCTCTTTCGCCTATAAATTCCCTAAAATCCCCAAACCAACAGACAGAGCCACGAAAATACTTTTCCGCCGCCGCAAGCTTCTGTTTTCGCGAGATCCCATCTGGGAACCGTTCTGGTGCCCTGCCGGAGGGGGATTCGGACACGGAGGGCTTCTTCATCAACACCATTGCCTCTCCGATGATGCGTGAGGAGTTCACCACAGACCTTCAGGTCCATAGCTAGTAGCTAGATGACTTCTTCTCTCTCTTGGATCTTCAATACAAAGTTCTCCATGATCTTCATGGAGATCTATCTGATGTAACTTTCTTTTGCGGTGTGTTTGTCGAGATCCGATGAATTGTGGATTTATGTCAGATTATCTATGAATATTATTTGAGTCTCCTTTGATTTCTTATATGCATGATTTCGTATCCTTGTAATTCTCTTTGAGTTATGGGTTTCGTTTGGCCAACTTGATCTATAATTCTTGCAATGGGAGAAGTGCTTGGTTTTGGGTTCATACCGTGCGGTGTCATCACCTAGTGACAGAAGGGGTAGCGAGGCACGCATTGTGTTGTTGCTATCAAGGGTAAAAAGATGGGGTTTATATCATATTGCATGAATTTATCCCTCTACATCATGTCATCTTACTTAAGGCGTTACTCTCGTTGTTATGAACTTAATACACTAGATGCATGCTGGATAGCGGTGGATGTGTGGAGTAATAATAGTAGATGCAGAAAGTATCGGTCTACTTGTGTCGGACGTGATGCCTATATGTATGATCATTGCCTTAGATATCGTCATGACTTTGCGCGATTCTATCAATTGCTCGACAGTAATTCGTTCACCCACCGTAATACTTGCTATCATGAGAGAAGCCTCTAGTGAACACTATGCCCCCCGGGTCTATTTTACAGATTATATATTCAGATCTACATACAAAAATATCAAAAATGCCTTGCTTCACTTTTATTTATTTATTTATATTTACCTATTATCACTATCAGATCTCACCTTGCAAGTAATCGTAAAGGGATTGACAACCCCTTTATCGCGTTGGGTGTAAGTTTGTTTGTTTTTGCGCAGGTTCCTTGGTGCCTCATCTTGATATTCCTACTGGATTGATACCTTGGTTCTCAAACTGAGGGAAATATTTATCTCTACTTTGCTGCATCACGCTTTTCTCTTCAAGGGAAAAACCAACGCAAGCTGAGGAAGTAGCAATTATTATGTGGAAAAAATAATTATATGAAAACATATAGTAATTAGACCGAGAAAGTGCATATACAATAATAGATAATGTGCAATCCTTAGTTACGATGTCAGATCTTGATGAAAATCCAAAGAATTAAAGAATGAGCATGGGACTACCTATGGATTGGGCACATGACGCCTCACACTTCATCCTCGACAAACCAAACATCGTTGCAACTCGATGCCTGACCGCTGTGAATTGAGTATGTTAGTTGTTTCAGCCTGAGCATTGATAGTTGTCGATGACACTCGGAGAGTAGGGGAAATTTACCGTTGGTTTATTTCTCACACAATGCCATCCACATCTATCAATGTTCCGGATGAAACAATTAACAAATGGTATCAGAGCCAATGTTTCTTGTAGCATGAGCATCTCCTGCTCACCTCTCTCCCCAGAAGCCGAGCAGCCTTAACCGGTAGCAGTAGTTGCTCCGACTACCCCTGGTTACCTCCCTCCCTCCGGACTTTCGAGCAGCAGCTCGTCAGAAGCAGCTTCTTCTCCACGCAACAACTCCCCAACGGCGAGCCATGTCTGCAGACCACTCTCAGCACACGGCTAGCTCGAGCACACAGCGTCGGCAGGAGGCCGAGCGCGCCGTGGCAGAGGAGCGTGAGCGAGTGGCTGCGGCAACAAGGGCGTCGAGGCTGGCAGTGGCGAAACTGGTAACAGCCAGGGCGTAGGTAGAAGCAGCAAGGACTGAGGTAGAAGCAGCAGTAGCAGCGGAGGCAGCACGTGAGGCTACAACGGAAGCCAAGGCACTCCGCGGCGGCTCCGACAGCTCCAACGGCTCCACGCCTGTGGACGACGGCGCCGAGAATAAGGCCATAAACTAACCGCCTTGAGAAAAAAGCCAGCTTCACTAAGCTAACCTTTATTCCACGCTCTCCCATTCAATGAGCTACTGCTTTTATCAAATTTCAACTAGGCATAATGCATTTTTCCTTTTTATTTTCTAGCACAGTCATGAACTGGATCGGGCCCTTAGCAGTGCACCTATGCATTAGCTAGGGAGAGAACTACCACATGCCATCTTCTCTCTTGTTGTCGCAGTTTTTTTCTTTCTCTTCCATCTTACTGTCTTTACCCCTTCTTTGCAGCAACCAATAGAAATGGGAGTCAAAAGGACATCCAGGACTCCACTATGGTTTAGATGATAAATACCAACAAGGTTGAAATATATTTTTGTTTGGTTGATTATCGTGCAATATCCCACAATCAGTCACCGTCTCACAGGTTGGTGTGCGTCGTTAAGGGCACAATATAGTCACTATCTATGTGTATCAAACAAAAAAAATTAGCGTATTCTGTAGTTGAAATTTGTAGCCGTGCTTTTCATGTCTCGATGCATGGTTTTTTCTTCAGAATTTTTGGAAATGAGTTTTATATGAGTGAGAATATATGCCACAAATTGTTGGTCATTATACAAAACCGTTGTAAGGGCGAGAGTAGCATTGCTCATTATACAAAACTACTCCTAGAGCGACAAAAACATTGCTCAGTATACAAAAACACCGCAAGAGTGTTTGGTGACCTTGGTGTGGGTGCTAATCCAACACATGATCAAACATAGAGCCTTTTGGCACTCATTACATAAACAGTTATATGGTTCCCGTGACAATTTTAGGCGATATTGGGCTTAACATGCTACCATGATACAGGCTCCTACGCCGTTGGATCTCACATCCGACGGTATTTAAGAAGCTGTTGTACTTACGCTCAACTTTGAGATTCTTTGAGGACTTCATTGCAATATGGCAAGCACGTCCTCACCGCGTCGCCCGCTCCTCCTCCTTCGAATCCCGCTGGTACCAAGTCGAACACCTAGGCCTCGAGCCCCCGCACCACGCCGTCGCGCCATCTCGCTTCCCGTTCTATCGTACGCGTCGATTGCTGGCACCGCCGTCATGTACGCGCGGGCGCAAGGATCAAGATACTGCATCATGTCACGCCGGCAGGACGGGCACGTCGGCGCCGTGCGAAACCACTCGAGGATGCAGCCTCTGTGGAAGGCGTGCGAGCAGCCGGCCAGCCCGGTGACGCGGCCGCCGCCAGACAGCTCCTCCATGCAGATCGGGCACGTCGCCGCGCCACCGTCGGAAGCACGCCGGGCAGCAGCATCCGTCGCTGCCTCGGCGGCCTCGCACGACAGCAGCAGCGCCCTGGCCTCGTCGTACACGCTCGTCAGGTTCACGTGCATCCACACATGGCAGGCGTAGCTCCCGCCGCCCGCCGCGCCGGCCACGATGCTCTCCACGAGCCCCGCCGGCACGAACTCGTCCCACTGGCATTCCTCGGTACGGTGTCCGCCCTCGTACCGCATGAGGCGCGGCAGCACGGCCATCAGCATCCGGCATTCCGGCGTATGGCGCCGCGGCAGGCGCCCTCGCTCTGGAGCGCGGCGGGGCCGCCGTGCACGGCGAGCGTGAGCTCTTTCCCGCCAGTTCGTCGTAGTGCACGGTCCGCCTCGCCCTTCGTCCCCCTATGAAGAGATCCTCGCTGGCGATGAGCACAGAGCACCACCGGAAGCACACGGACACGGTGCACGCCTGGCCCTGGCCGCGCGGGCGCGGCATGGCCTCCAACTCGACCGGTCGCGTCATCTTCGATTCAATTATTTCAGTAACGGGCTGCTCGTGCTGCGGCTGCGATGCTACCGCCATTGATGCAGCTGTATCGTATTGGGAATTTGGGATCCAGTGGTGATGGTTCGACGTTGAACTGGAAATTAAGTATATAACGCCGGCCGATCCAAATAAGAGTCCTACTCGGAAAAGGTTGACGGAATCAGAAAAGGTAAGGAGATCCCGTTGTTGTGCGACCCTATATAACGCCGGCCGATTCGACGTTTGCTACCACGCGAATCCGACCATGGCCCGTCGCGGCGCCGTCAAGCGGCGGTGGTGGTCTGATCTCCCGGCCGATCTCCTCGCCGCCATCCACCTCAGGTGCTACTCGACGTACGACCGCGCACGCTTCGCGGCCGTCTGCAGGTCATGGCGCGCCGCCGCGTCGTGGCACCCGGCGCGGCCCCCTCTCCCGCTGCTCTTCTCCTGGACCGGCGACCGCAAGCGCGACAGGAATATACGAGCGTACAGCCCGGTGGACGGCAGGGCCTTGCGCGTCGTGCTTCCCAAGGTCCTAAGGGGCAAGAAGTTCGTCGGGTCCTACGACGGCGGCTGGGTCGCCGCCACGTCGAGGCGCGAGCGCGACACCCAACTCCTGATCGCCAACCTCTTCTCCACCAGGGTCCAGGTAGCGCTCTCCGTCAACCAAAGGAACATCGTCTGTGCATGCCCGGACGCCCAATTCGAGGAGCTAGACAATGCTAGGGCCAGCAGGGCACCCGTAGTACAAGTCATCTTCTCCGACGACCCTACCTCGAGCGGATGCATCCTCGCCGCCATCACCAAGAGGTGCAAACTAGCGGTGTGCCGGGTCGGCAGCCCGGAGAACATCTGGACGACACGAGGGTGCGGCCTGTACAGGGAGAGGGAGCTCGTCGACATCGCCTTCTGCAACGGCCAACTCGTTGGGCTCACGCTCGGCGGGGATCTGTACAAGTACGACGTCGGCCAGAACCAAAACGGCGCTCTGGCAATCACCCTGGTTCGCCAAATCCCCAATGAGGCGCCTCAGCTGGACTGCCTCGCCAGATACATTGTCGAGCTGCGCGGCGAGCTAGCACTGGTGTTACAGCTCAATGGTTCCACATTTTGGGTGTTACAGCTCAATGAGGCTGCATCGGGCAAAATTTTATGGGGACGGGTAACCACATTGGATGATCATGCCCTGTTCTTGGGGCCACATTCGTCTAAGCTGGTGCAGGTGTCGACGGCTGGACGGCATGATGGTAGGATGAAGGAAAACCACGTCTACTATCTTATGCGACAACAGGACAACCTTGCTGGCCACAAGGAGCGGGTCACGAGGTTGGGCCTCGGCAGCTGCAACGTCTATCGGGAAAACCGTGGGATGCACCAATGCATGGAGAACATCACCTCGGAGGGATACCATTACAAAGACGATAATGGTAATGGTTGCATGTGGCTTCTGCCTTCGAAGTTATGTTAGTTCATCGACAATGTGTATGGAGTGTTCTATTATTTCTATTTTGCTATGGCTAGCTCGTTTGAGAATTTACTATTTGTAGTCCAGCATGTTGTACAAAGTTAAAATTACAGCTCCAAATTCATGTTTAGAAAATGTGCAAATATATATGGGACGCACAATTGTAAACATAAAACTGCACACAATTAATTCAAAATTCATTGTTGTGTTTACTGTAGTTTTTAGATATACATGGCAATTGCAAATTTCTTCCCACCTCAATCAAGTTTATATATTTATTCATTTAAAAATAGGCGTGGAAAACATTGTTACATATTGGGAAAAACTTCAGTTTTGCATGTCAAATTAAAATTACAAAAGCTTTTCTGCTCATTTTTTCTATAAACAGGAAAAATAAATGAAAATTTCAATATTCATGACAACACAAAATAAAGAGGCTTTTCGAGAAAAAAAGAAGTCGGTTTTCTTCTATAAATAAAAGCAGGGAAATATTGAAACTCGGTCGATTGTTCCTCCCAATCAGAGAATGTGTTTGTGTGGTCGCACCGTGTCAGACGCTTCCCAATCCAATGTGGTCGGAGCTCGACACTTCAACTTTTCCTCCTGAACCCCAACAACTCTCTTCTTCCTTAGAGCATGGTTAATAGTATAGCCAACTGCTGGCTATAAGCAGTCTTATAGCCCATCTTATAGCTAGCTTGTACAATAGTTAGCTATAAAAAAGTACTACTTTTATCATATATGACTCACCTTTCATTCTCACAAAGCACCTAGGAGCACGTGCTAGAGTTGGCTCTTTACGAAGAGCCCGCTTCCCTTCCCTCTCCTCTTCTCTCTCATCCAACTTAACAAAAATATAGTATTTTAATACTTAAAGCCTGCTGACTGTACCTTATTGTACTTGCTCTTACTTGAAGTCACAACTCCAAGTGTTGATGCCCGTTGCATGGGCTCACACCTAGTCTCCACTCCCTCGCATGCTTGTCCCTCCCTACTGAATGTTTGTCTCATCCTCAACTCTTCCTCCTCCTCCACAATGGACATGTGACTCTATGGTGGAGCTCAAGGTCATGCCATCGAGCTCTATAAAGGCATTTGGATGATAGAAACTGGGTCATGGCTCAGCCGGCTTGACGCCCAAGAAGCTGCCACAACTAGTTTTTTGATCGAAAAGAGCTAAGGCAGCAATGCCTTGCCGCTGCCATGGATCACGCAAGGTTCATGCAGTTCATTGGGTCTTGCAACATCAGTTGGATCGGCGCCACATCCACACTTGACATTCAACTTCTAATCGTCAATATATTGCTCGAGTTCCAGCTGCTACTCTCTAGAAAACAAAGAATTGTCCTGCATCAATGCTCGGGTGCCCAAGTGAGAAAGGCCCTATCCAATTCTCGAACAAGACATCCCTTGCAAAAGTGTTCTTCTCCAACGACCCTACCTCTAGTGAATGCATCCTGGGCACCCTTTACCTCTGCAACTGTTCAAAATTCACACTTCAAAGTTTCCAAAAAAAATCTAAAAAACCGGCGTTTCTAAGTAGTGAATAGTGCAGTCATCTTTCCAAAATCACTATTTTTTTCGTTTTTGTATAGCTCACATGGTTACTTATTCCATCACACAAATTTGCAAAAGCGTAGTATACATCCATATGAACATGTTTTTTTTCTGAAATTTCATGAAACTTCAAAAACATACCGGTTTAGCACTATTCAAAATATAATGCTCATTGGAGCATGTACACCAAAGTGTTTTTTTTAATTATTATTAGGCTTACTCGCACATTACCAGAAGAAATCTGATGTGTAGTTTACTTCAAGATGCGGGGCTTATGGTCACTTTATAAGATATGGAGAAAGGTTAGCATTTTTACATCTTGTGGTATGGATCAATTATATTAACCTAAATGTTTCATTTTTATCATCAAACATGAGCACATGGGTTCAATCGATAAGTCAAGAAGAGAATCATCCAGTTAATAAACAAAAAATCCAGCGAAAGTCATTACAACACGTCCAAAATACGAAGCACCATCCGCAGCCTTGATTACCCGCATGCACATGACACAATTTTCAAGACGAAGACCACTGTCGAGGTTGCCTACAAGAGTCATCGTCATCACTTCTTCTTGAGGAATTGACTCTGACTTCAACAAACAACTGCTTGAAATCAACCATGGCTTCTTTGGATGCATAACTGAATTATTCTCTTCAAATAGGCGTACTAGTTTTGTGAAGTGGCATGCCGAAGGTGCTTATTTTTTTTAAGGTCGACACAACCTTTAATAAATGGAATACGTATATATTTCATTCCTCAACTACTTCCTCCGTTCTAAAATTCTTGTCTTATATTTGTCTAGATAGAATGTATCTAGCTATGTTTTAGTATTTAGATACATTTATTTTTAAACAAACCTAAGACAAAAATTTTAGGAAGGATGAAGTATATCAAAAGTATAGAAATCATCCCTCAATTTCAAAACCAGCAAAGCTTAAGTCCCTTAACTTCTCAACCGGACAACTTTAGTCTCTGATGCCGTTTTGGATGGTTTTACTGTTGACGTAGCATGGTTTTGACTGATTTTCATTGATGAAGTAGAGGCTGTCGGTCACGGAGCGTGAAAACCATGTTCGCGAGCTGAGGTCTGCTACTACTCCGGCGGAGCTCCCTTTGAGCAGGCCGAGCTGCCATGCCCAGCTGGCTTTAGCCGTCGCACCACCATTACCATCACAAGTGTACCTCCGTCTGTGCTAGCTGATCGAGCTGCACTCGGCCGTCCGATGGTTGCCGCATCTACCGAACTCATGTCCCGACAACCGTCAAATGCGATGTAGTTCTGCTGCAGCCCCAGCGTCAGCGGAACGCCGCTTGTGCCTTCGCCCAAGCCCTTCCTGTCGTATACGTCCACATCATGCCGATGCTCTCCATCCGCACCGGGGTGCCGAAGAGGTTGACAATGAAGGCGAGCGAGCTGGTGTCATGCACATGCAACTGCGCCCGTGTCAGACTTCCGGTCATCCGCTCCGGCATGGTCGCCCGTCTAGAGCAGTACAATCATCCTGGCATGGCTGTAAGTGTCAAAACAAGCCGATATCGAGTAGGGGGTCTGAAATGTGAATCTTGGATCGATGGGTAACAAGGACAAAGAGACGATGTTTTATTCAGGTTCAGGCCCTTTGGATTGAAGTAAAACCCTATGTTCTACTCTTGTTATATTGATGGATTACAAAGAGTACATAGTTGATCTACCTCGAGATCAGATGTTGTGGTCTAAACCCTAATAATAATGAGCTTAATTTCTTCTGTGAACTAAGAGGGAGTTACACATCAAGGAGGGATCGTGCAGGTCTCCATGGGATCATGTTGTACACGTCAAATCTTCGGAAAAGTCTGTCTTGAATATAGCTTCACTTCTTTTACCTGAAGTCTAATAACAATGATAGAATGACCCAGGAGTCTGACCCACGGAAACAGGTAAGCAGTCCAAGGATCCCTCAATCCCGGACTTCTTCAATGTCTACCAGCCACCGGTCATCATTGAAGACAACATGTAGATCATACTTTCCTCCGTCTCAAAATTGTTGTCTTACATTTGTCTATATATGAATGTATCTAGTCATGTTTTAGTATCTGGATACATTCATTTTAGACAAACCTAAGACAAGAATTTTGGAACAGAGGGAGTATATGTGAGTTATTTGATGAAATGTTTGTGTTACGGGCATCGAGACCACGACTCTCATGGCCGAGACACAGGTGACGCACCAAGGTATATTGTTCGCAGGTACAATACATTCATGGATATGACATTTTCGCCATGGACGAGGTCAAGGGTGGCAGCCCATACGGAGTTGTCACCTTTGTCGGCACCGAACGCAGCAGGGAGCCCAACAATGCCAAGTAGCCTTGGCGGCACAGCAGGAGAAGCACGTCGTCGGCCTATCACGCGGCCATGCGCAGGCTGCAGCAGACGGTGGACTGCCCGGTGCATAGTGCCTAGGCCGTGCATCCGCCAAGGCGGTGGTTGGTCTGCAGTTCATTAACGAAACCATTTAAATGAGTCAACACCATGCCATGTCATCAGTGAAACCACCTGAAGCGGTATTAGGGACTAATGTTACCCGGTTTGAAAAGTTGAGGGGCTATGTTTAAATAACTTGTTTTGAAGTTTTGAGGTACTATTTCTATACTTTCACTAGTTGAAAACGAGGCCTTAGTTCCGGTTTCAAAGGTCCTTTAGTCCCGGTTGTGCTGCTAAAGATGGTGAATCAAATGTCCCATACCAACCGAGACTAAAGATGGTAGTGTCGCACGTCCGCTCCGAGCTGTTCGAATCGGGACTAAGTCCCGGTTCATAAAGCGACCGGAACTAATGCTCAATCGGTGCTAGGACGAAAGCCCTGTTTTCTACTAGTGTTTCGATATAGTCGATGGACAAAAAATATAGTATCCCTTAATAAATTGAGCAAGGGTACATCTACCAATAAAAGACCAAAACTTGTAGTTGTAGTGATTGTAGAAAAAAATGTACGGATTTTCTATATAACGAGGTAAGTCGATTTCTTGAATATCTACTAAAAAACTACCCAACTTCTTGCAGTCATATTTCAAAGCTTATCATCATGCATACTAGCTCTGTTCCAAAATAATTGAGGTTGTAGGTTTGTCCTAAGTCTGTTTTTTTTAAAGTTTGATCAAGTTTGTGGAAAAATATAACAAAATCTAGAACATCAAATTAGTCTCTTGGATTTCTCTATACGAGATATTTTGAAGGGCTCCTTTGATTCAAATGAATCTCATAGGATTTTTTTAGGGTTAGCATCATTAGGAATTTTCATGTGTTTGCCATTTATCCATAGGATTGAATTCTATAGGAACTTTTCTTAAGGAATCATGTGTAGTATAAATTTCACAGGAAGTCTAGAATCCACTTCAACCTTTTCTTAGAATTTCCTTTGCTTTTCATGTGACATCAAACACTCTCTACTAATTCTACAGGATTCAACTGGGCATGCTACTCCAAGTCTGTATTTTTTCTGTTCCGGCGTTTTGACAATCATGTGCATCAAAGAGGGCATGAACTATGTAGAGCCTCTTTGATTTGCAGGATTCTAAAAACACGACAATAGAAAAAACATAGGAATAAAATGTCATGGTCATTTCAATCCTAAGAATTTCGGGTTGTTTGATTGCATCCTAGAGAAAACAAAGTATTGTTTCAAAGAGGCTTGAGTGGATGCTAAAAGTCCTATGGGAATAACCGAATAACCGAGTTCATAGTCCTCTTTAATATTGCTGCAGCGGCCTGCAAGCACGACGATAGAACGAGAGATACAGAGAGATCGAGAGGTAGGAGACGATAGTGTTTGTGCTGCTGAACTGCTTCAGCGTTTCGGTGTTTCTGTTTTTATTCATTCGAACTCCAACGAGTCCTGCGGCGAGCTGAAGACTAGCTATCTACTAACTGAAAACGATAACTAACTGAACCTGAAACTAAAACTGAACTGTACGTGCACATGACACACGCTAACATTCAGGGTTTATTCAGAATCGATCTACCTAAGGTTTGTTGCTTGAATTTGTACCGCAATAACCGAGTTCTAGAAAAATTTAGGCTAAGAGAGGATTGACGATTTGACCGGCAAAAACCACAGCGCCGGAGCTATGCTCGTCCTCCTGCCTGATGCAGAAGAGGAACGGGTGATCAGCTATGAAGTCGACGGCCGTCTCATCATCCGACAGCAAGCCAAACCCCAACATCTCCAGCTCGGTGGCTGCGGCAGCGACGGTCCCTTTCTTGTTGACGTGCACGGAGCACTGGTGGACGACGGACGACACCTCCATCGGCATCAGAGCGTCTGCTTCATCCAGCTCCAGCATCTCCGAGAAGGATTCGCCGGCCGGAGCCGGATAGAACGGCAGGTCCAACCCGAGTTCCCGGAGGAGCCCCGACGCCTCCAGCCTCAACGACGCCTCGAATTTGGGGATCCTCAACTCCCCGACGGGCACCCGTCTCTCCGGCACGGCCAGGAGCCACTACTAGAATTTTCAACTATGCCTACAGCCAGATGCCGTCGGCATTGCTCTATGCCGACGGCTGCCGTCGGCATGTCCCCGTCGAGGTAGAACACGTCAGCGTAGATGCCACGGCCGTCGGCATAGAAAGGCCGTGCCGTCGGCGTAGTTTGACCCTCGGCATATTTTTTCATAAAACGGTTTCTAACGGCGCCGTTACTCCGTCGGCTGTCCAGCGGAGTGACGCGTGGCGCATCTATGCCTACAGCCAGGCCGTCGACATAGATGGTAGATGTCCTGCGCCGGCCGTCCCTCGAAACGACACGTGGCTCATCTATGCCTACGGCCAGGCCGTCGGCATAGATCGTAAATATATGCCGACAGCTAGGCCGTAGGCATAGATGCGCCACGTGTCGGCTACCGGTGCCATACCTATACGTCGACGGTCTAGCCGTCGGCACAGATATGCCACGTGGCAGCAACTGGCTTACTTGGCCATACCTATGCCGACAGCAAAGCTGTAGGCATAGTTACACTCTGTTTTTTTTATATTTCCTATTTTGACCATTTCATTCAAAATCAACACAATAATATGACAGATATATGATAGCAAATATGACATCACACTAAGATCATCATAAAGTCCAACATCATCATCATCTCACATAAAGTTCAACATCATCATCTCACAAATATCACATAAAGTTCAATATGACAACACATATCATGATTATCTCAAGAACATCATCTAATGAACACAAGTAGAAACTTAAAGAACATCATCAAAACTCGACGAAGCAGGAGTTGAGTCACCAGTCCCCTACATGTTTGAGAAAAAATTGTAAGGATAAATATAATATGATAGTGTTGATTGAACGAGAGCTAGTTTGTCAATAGTTAGGTAAATGTACTAACCGGAGTCTGACTGTGTAGTGTCACCCATTCATCGAACGTGGGCACATGTGGGGGTTCTCCAGCAGGTGGTGGTGGGGGTCCCAATTGTGGTGGCTCCGCGCGGTTATTCTAAGATGCCACCATAGCCTGGATGTTAGTTAACCAAGCAAACTAGAAGGTCAGAAGGAATGAAAGTGCAAATTTTAGCTTGGTTTGAAGAGGGCAAAACTAACCGCCATCATCTCACGATTGTAATTCTCGTTTTCCTTCACTAGGCGCATGTACTCCCGCACCTCGAGATTCCTAAGCTCGACAAAGGCCATGTATGCCTACGAAAATTAGGTTGTTTGTAAGTGAACAATGTTGAAAATAAACTAAAAAAGTGAGAAAGAAAGATGATAAGGGGGTAATTACTTACATCACGCTGGGGTCTGAGGGAGGTTGCGACGCCCCTTACTGATGCACGGGCTCGGATTGGTAGCCCGCAGTTGTGTGTAACAGACTGAAGGAGTGATCAAGCCATCGAAACACGGATAGCGGCCACGGGCCTTCCCCTAAATAGACACCACCGCCGTCTCATCAATCTGAGACTCGATCACGTTAGGAGCATCCGGACCAGGCGGATGCAACCTCTCAAACTGTTGCTTGTAGGACTCCATGTGCTCCTCTGTATTGCCATAGTACTTTCTCTCGCCTTCCTTGGGATTAGTCCTAGCACGGGCCATCACCCATGACTGTATGTCTCAGAGTGACCTCTTCAACTTGGCCTCCTGCAACGTTAGACGGAAGTTAGCCATACATAGAAAACATGACGATAACTGTAAAAAGAAGAACAAAAATGAACCATGCATATAGATATACCTTCATTGCCTTGAAGCCCCAGTGGTTCCTGTTTCCTTGGCCGTGTGTCCCTTCTTTTCCACGGTTAGCCCGGACAATCCGAAAGAGCTGCGGTGATAAATATGCAATTGAATGCATATTTATCGA
Organism: Hordeum vulgare subsp. vulgare; assembly: GCF_904849725.1. NCBI lineage: Eukaryota > Viridiplantae > Streptophyta > Magnoliopsida > Poales > Poaceae > Hordeum > Hordeum vulgare. Next base: position 581,983,797 of record NC_058520.1, on the reverse strand, counting down.
TGCAACGCTTTCGGACGGGAGACGCCTATGTTACACGACTTGATGTGAAAATGAAATCTAGTGACATGGAAAAAAAGCAGACGAGGTGCTCGAATTGTTACTCACCCTCCAATGTAGAGGATGTAGTCGATCAGAGGAGGTACGATCGTGGACCAACACCTCCAACGTCGATGATCACTCCACGAAGATGAAACACCACAAATCCTGTTAATTCCACCGAATGAAAAAAATAGGTCATCACGTCACATTAAGCATTGACACTTTAAACCATAGGTTTGAGGCACTGATAAGATAAAAGTAGAAAAGATCTTCACTTAAACAGCATGCCTTTAAAAAATTTAAATAGGAGTATAGAACAATACTGTAACGATCAAGATGCGGTTCTTTCCGATCTGGGGGTCGAGGCCCCCGAATAGGAAAGAAGCGCATCTAAGTGTTTTGCAAGCAAGTAAACATAGCACATAATAATAAAGATAGTAGACAATCTGGGATTCAACTGTCTTCTTATTAAAAATACAGAGTACAACGCAGATACAAACAAGGTAGTTCCGATACGGACTACAAAACAAGGGAAATGCTATGCTACCCGCTGCAGGCCCACGATCACGACCATGGTTCAGTCCTCTGGATAGTTCACGTAAAGGCGATATGTCTCCTCGTCGTACTGCCACGCCAGCTGGGTGCCGTCGGGATCATCTGCCTCTGGGGTTCCTGTACCTGGTGGGAGTTTCGGAGGAATCCGTGAGTCACGGGGACTCAGCAATCTAAGACCTTGGTGCCAGAACTAGTCATGTTATTGGGTAAGGAAGGGATGAAGTGTTTCCGGCTGCTGCATCCTAAGATTGAATAAGTGGCTAGCATACGCAAAGGAGAAGTGACAGTGTTCTATACTAACGACCGTGATTACTTGATCAGATAGTGATCCTGAACCCCTACCTACGACATTCATAACCCCACCGTGTTCCGGATCGAAGAGAGATCTTCGAAGGGACAGTCACGGTTACGCACACAGTTGGCATATTTTATTAGTTTAAGTTTAAGTTTTCTAATACCGGATGTTAACAAAATATTCCAAGTTGCCACATAACCGCGGGCACGGCTTTCCGAAAGATTAAACCCTGCAGGGGTGCTCCAACTAGTCCATCACAAACGAACACAGGACGCAAAGGCATCCTCTATCACGAATCTCGTGATCTCGTCGGATTCCTTAGAGGAAAACCTCAACTCTGGGGAAAACCAAAGCTTCACCGGGATTCCTATACGCAAGATATACCGCTAAGGCAAGACAAGGCTAGCAGGACCTCCCGTCGTGTCGACGACCCTGATAAGAGCCGCGTATCTCAGTCTCAGGACACGACAGATGAGCTAGACGTCGGGATGGCTAAACCTCTGGGTGACCAGTGGGGCCCCGGACATCGCTCAGGTGGGACCAACACTCATGGGGAGTACTGGCCCGGGTTGTTGATTAAATTCCTCGGGGTAGCTATTCCCTATGCAGATTATTATTAGGTGATTAGCAAATAGTACCAAAGTTGGGTCCTGCCGGACAAGCCTTAGCTCTACGCGATTTATCAAGGGGGTCCCCATAACAACCCCGAACGTGTTAGGAGCGATCATTATGGAATCAAACACCGGTAACCGGTAACTAAGGCGGCAATAACGGAACAAGACACCCGGCGAAAGGCTAGGCCTCCCGTCATTTACCAAATATATAGATACATTAATTAAATAACAGATATTAATATAATGATATCAATCTCATGGCAACTCATGAGTTATAAACACCTGCAACTAACAATGCTAACATTAGTAGCTGAGCAAGCCTACCTAGCCATGCAACTTTGCTAGGAAAGAGTAAGGTGTTTGGGCTCATGGCATATGAAGAGGCAATATATTTTCAGTGGTAGGCAGCAAGCAATATGACGTGGAATCGAAACTAACATAACAAGTCTAGATATGGGATCAAGGTCATGTCATCTTGCTTGTGATATCCTCAGCTTGGAATGGTTCTGGATCGTCGTGCACGTACTCTCCTGACTCCACGTATTCGGTCTCCGCCCCCGGTGCTACCCAATGCAAGAACAACAGCCAATGAACAGCAGCACCATAAAATGCAACAATCACATGATGCATGAGATGAAAGTTGAGCATGCACCACTATTTTCTAACACTAGCACAAGCAAGAATAACTACAACAAGTTCCTGGGCAGAACTTTGCACTAAACTATTTGGACATGCATGGGAATGAAATGAACAGATGCATCTCGTAAAAACGGTGCAAAACCATATAAAGAACTTTGCAAACGGAGCTACGGATCAACGGGAATCAACGAAACACGATATGAAGCCCTACGTGAAAGATTCATCACCACTCACACAATTGGCACAAATCTGGTGTTCCCAGGTTGCCAAGACATATATTAACCCAACATGAATGAAATGGAGCAAGGTAGAACACTCCAACAACAATTAAACGCAAACTTTGAACAAAAAATGTCAAAACTACGCAATCTGCCAGCTTCTGCATCTTAGCTGTTTGAGAGCAACATGCAACATAGCTACAGGTCTTCAAACATGACAAATAATATATGTGGATGTTGCCAACCAAGTACACTACCATCTCCAGCAAGAATCACAGCAAAAGGAATTAAACTCTAGAAGATACAAGGCCACAAACTTTCCCAAAACCATCAGTTCTCAGGGACTTAGTGAAAATTCCTGCACCTGAGTTTCTGTTTCTTTTCTGAAGCTTTTTGACAGCAATCAAAACACAATCTACTGGACTCCAAATGACTTGAAAATTGACACGAAGCTTCACAAACATACCAGGTTCAAAACACTAGCACTGAACTAAGTCCAGTTCCCAACATAATGACCAGCACAACCTTATCTACAGGGGAAGAAAATGTTTTCAGCATTCCAGACTTAGTGAAATTTTCAGAGTTCAAAAATCTGGAATTTTCCAGCCACATGCCCACTTTGTCTAGGCATAGTTTGCACACACAAGTTCCCAAGAGGTGTTTGACACCACTATGGTATTGAGCACACACCCCTACAACTAGCACACCAAGATCCATGCCTTTGGGCTCCATCTATATCATGGAAACAAAGCCCAAACTTTCAACAAAATGACAATGCAAATCCATAAGGTATGCTCCTAAAATGACAAGTACATAGGAGAGTTTCATGTGCACAATGACAAAGTGACATGGGGGTTTGAACCCCATGTTTGTGTCATGCACATCAACAACTCCAACACACACAATTCCTCTCAAGCACTAGCATCAAGCTCACACAAAAGAAATCTTTAAACTAACAAGAAAGTGTGCACACCCCCCACATATGGGCATGTGATGGTGCACACTCTCACAAGCATCACTAGGATCTTCCTAGTCTTCATGTCACCAACAATATGCAAACTACCACAACAATCCACACCCTCACATGCTAACATAGATAGCTATCTAGAACCTCACTTCACCCCAAAACGTGTTATGAGGGGGAGGCATCCACACCCCACTAAACCAATGCAAGCATCTAAGACTACAAGATCCCTTAGCCCACACCAAAGTTCAAGAATTTGGGGCTATACAAGAGTAACTAGTGCCCCTTATCACCTCAAGGCGCACACACTCAAATGTCAAGGCATCTCACATCACCCATTTAACAAGGTTAGCTCCACTTCACTAAGGTGCACCCACCATAGACATCACAAGCATAGCAAGTTGATACACCAATACAAACCCTTATGCACAAAACACCCCTTGTGTGTGTGCCACCATGCACACACTCCAACACCAACCTACACCAAGCCTATCACAAGAACACACTATGCAGGAAAGGAGAAAACTAAATGCCAAGGAAGGAAAAAAAACCACATACAAAATAATAGGGGAGTTTAGCTATCAACTAGCAAGAAAGGAAAAGAATTATCAAGAAAACAATTTTCAGACAAAAGGGGGAGGTGCTGGGGTCGAACCCCAGACCTGTTGGAGTGCAAACCGCCTCCCTACCACTCTGCTAGGCTCTAGGTACTCGGCAAAGGAGGACCCAAGCAGAGGAACTACTAACTGCTCTGCCCTGCTGATAAAACAGGAAAAAGAAAACAAAAAGGGGGATGATTCTACTAGGATTCGATCCCTGCACCTGACGGAATAACAACGCACTGCGTACCACTGTGCTACGACGCATTGTCTGACAGAGGAGGGAACTAAGGCACCCTGACATGGCCTCGCTTCTGCCTGCTGGCCTGCACCTGCGATCCGGTGACAGGGAGGTCACCGGAGCTGCGTCTCTGTCCCGGCCTCTACTACGCCTGCGGGAGAGGGAAAGGCCCCTGCGCGCCTACCCTGAACCGCCCCTCATCGAACCAACTACCCTGCTATACACCACGCACACACACACTTCCTGACGCCCGCTCCTGGGAACAGAGAACGCCTCTACTACGCCTGCTAACTCATGGGGAAGGGAGGAGGCGGTCGTCACCTAGAACCGGAAGAGGGGGCGCCGATCTGCGACGGGAGAGCGCCGGAGAGGAAGAAGGACGTCGGAGTAGCTGATCCTGAACCGAAGAACCGCTGCAGGGGAAGGAGCACCGGGAACTCGTCGTAGACGTGGACGGATCCAGCGGAGTAGTCGGTCCCCGGGGCTCCTAGTGCCGGGAATGGATCGCGGGGATCCACCCCGAGCTCCTGGACATGGTGACGGCGGCGATCGGAGGCGGGAGCGAGGCGTCCGCCGGCGAGGAGCTGCACCACTTGGTCTACCCCTACAGGAACCCTCCTGTCGAAGGGAGGAGAGATGGGAAGGAGGAGAAGAGGTGGCGGCGGCGGACTGGGGAGAGGAGGAACCCTAGGAGGAGGGGGGAGGCACGGATGCCCGGGTTATAAGGGCCCCCTCGACGTTGGCGCCCTCACGGCGTCAACAGGAGCACACACAGACTGACGGGAAAACTGCAGGGAAAAGCCACGGCGTGAGAGGAGGAAGGAGCTGCGGGTCTGGGCCTCTTCTCGCGAGGGAGGAGTAGCTGGGCCACTTCTTGCGCGGGAACCAGCCCAACTTGGCGAAATCTAAAGAATGAACCCCTCCTAAGCAATTTCCTATTAACAGGAAACAAGGGAAGAAAGAAATGCCCAAGGTTGTAAACACATGACAAAAAAAAACACAAGAAGCTCCCTGGACTTGGAAAATCTAACCTTACTTTATAAAAATGAGAACAAGAATTTAGGAGCAATTAGATATTTTACAAAACAACAACATTTTGATCTGTTTTGTGATTATATATGCCCCTATAAACACCCCAACAAAACCAGCAACTTACATACTCATCCACCACAATTCTAGCTAAAACATGGGCATTATTTTTAAGGAAAGAAAGAGGTGATTTTTTTATATAGGGAAAAATAGAGGGGGGGAGAAGGTGGTTGGTTTTGAAAGGGAAACATATAAATGAGCACTTGCCAACACATGCTACACTCCACACAAGGCACACATCACATGATCACATGAAATATAACACCCACTACTCACCCCTAGTAAGAGCCTATGCAAGCATGATCCTGACATACAAACATAAGACATGGCAAGGGATGATATGTAGTGCATGCATGCAAGTGAAGTAAGCACTAGGGAACACACATGGAATCATGGCACAAAATAATAGCATCACAATCTCTGACAAGGTGGCCCCACAAGGAAGGTTACAAAAAGGGAAAGACCTACACTTGGGGCATTACAAACTCTCCCACACTACAAAGAAGATCTCGACCCCGAGATCTAAGACTGAAAGAAATCGGGAAATTCGGAACGGAGGTGATCCTCGCGTTCCCATGTAGCCTTTTTATCGGAATGGTGTGACCACTGCACTTTGAGAAACTTGACAGACTTGTTACGGGTCTTGCGCTCAGTCGCCTCGAGAACCGCAACTGGATGCTCGCGATAAGAGAAGTCAGGATGGAGATCGATATCCTGAAGATGCACAGTGCGCTCGGGGTTCTTGAAACACCTCCGAAGCTGAGAAACATGGAACACATCATGGACATTTGCAAAGGTCGACGGAAGCTCGAGCTGGTACGCGAGGTCACCCCTCTTGCCAACCACTCTGAACGGACCCACGAAACGAGGCGCAAGCTTGCCTTTGATGCCAAAACGCTGCATACCCTTCATAGGCGACACCTTGAGGTAGACAAATTCATCAAGCTCATACGACATGTCACGGTGCTTGCTATCGTAATAGCTCTTCTGACGGGACTGAGCTGCTCTGAGGTTGTCGCGAATGATCCGACACATCTCCTCAGCTTCTTCTATCATATCATTGCCAAGGATCTGACGCTCACCTGTCTGGGACCAGTTGAGCGGAGTACGGCACTTCCTGCCATAGAGAATCTCAAACGGAGCTTTACCAGAGCTAGCTTGATAACTGTTGTTATATGAGAACTCCGCGAAAGGCAGACAATCCTCCCACTTCATGCCAAACGAGATAACACAGGCTCTCAGCATGTCCTCAAGAACTTGATTCACTCTCTCCACTTGACCACTAGTCTGAGGATGGAACGCTGTGCTGAAGCGGATCTTCGTGCCCATAGCAGACTGAAACGAGTCCCAGAACTTGGAAGTGAAGATACTCCCGCGATCTGATGAGATCATCATAGGTACACCGTGCAACGAGACAATCCTCGAGGTGTACAACTCTGCCAGCTGAGCTGCTGAAATGGACTCCTTGACTGGAAGGAAATGCGCCACTTTACTCAATTTGTCGATGACGACGAAGATAGCGTCATTGCCCTTCTTGGACTTCGGAAACCCTGTGACGAAGTCCATCTCAATGTGATCGAACTTCCACTCGGGAATCGGTAAAGGCTGCAAGAGGCCCGCTGGTCTTTGATGTTCTGCTTTCACTCTTCGACAAACATCACACTCATTAACGAATTGTGCAATCTCACGCTTCATGCGGGTCCACCAGAACGACTGCTTCAAGTCATGGTACATCTTAGAACTTCCCGGATGAATAGAAAGCAGAGAATTATGAGCTTCTTCCATGATCACCTTCCTGAGATCACCTTTCGGGACGACAAGGCGGTCCTCGAAAAACAAAGTGTCCCTGGCATCCACAGTGAAACACTTATACTTGGGAAGACTCTTTCCCACACCAATCTTGACCTTCTTCACCATAGTATCAAGTAGCTGAGCTGCTCTGACCTGATCTTCCAAGGTAGGAGAGATCTGAAGGTTCGCAAGAAAACCCTGAGGAACCAACTGAAGATTGAGCTTCCTGAAAGACTCAGAAAGACCCGGCTGGAGAGGTTGCAGAATCAGACTGTTGCAATATGCTTTCCTGCTCAATGCATCTGCCACAACATTTGCCTAGCCTGGCGTATACTCAACACTCGGATTAAAATCCTGGAGCATTTCCACCCAACGTGTTTGTCGAAGATTCAAGTTAGGCTGAGTGAAAATATACTTGAGGCTCTTGTGATCGGTGAAAACTTCAACCTTACGTTCCAACAAGAGATGTCTCCAAGTCATCAAGGCGTGCACAACAACTGCTAGCTCGAGATCGTGCACATGATAGTTCTTCTCCGCAGGCTTCAACTGCCTGGAGGTGTAAGCAACCACCTTCCTATCTTGCATCAAGACTGCACCAAAACCCTGAAGAGAAGCATCGCAAAAGACCTGGTACGGCTTGGAATCATCCGGAGGCGTCAATACCGGAGTGGAGGTAAGCTTCTCTTTGAGTGTATCAAAAGCCAGTTGACACTCTGGAGACCACACATACTTGACACCTTTCTGAAGAAGACTAGAGAGCGGCTTGGCGATTTTGGAGAAGTTCTCAACGAATCTTCTGCAATATCCGGCAAGACCGAGAAAGCTTTGAAGCTGCTTCACATTCTGCGGAGGTTCCCATTCAACAATGGCCTGAACCTTGGACGGATCAACCTTAATTCCCTCGGCAGAGATAATATGCCCAAGATACACCACTTCTTTCAGCCAGAACTCGCACTTGGAAAACTTGGCATACAGCTTGTATTCTCTCAGCTTATCAAGCACCAACCTGAGATGTTTCTCATGTTCTTCCTCATCCTCAGAAAAGACCAGAATGTCATCGAGATAGAGCAAGACAAACTCATTCTTGAATGGCGAGAAAATATAGTTCATCAATCGGCAAAAAGTCGGAGGAGCATTAGCCAGACCAAAAGACATGACCGTATACTCATATGAGCCAAAACTGGTCCTGAATGCCGTCTTCGGAATGTCTTCCTCACGAATGCGAATCTGATGATAGCCCATTCTGAGATCAAGCTTGGAGAATACTTTAGCACCTTTCAGCTGCTCGAACAACTCATTTATGTTCGGAAGCGGATATTTGTTCTTGATTGTCTTCTTGTTCAATGGGGGGTAATCGACACACAGTCGTTCCGTACCATCCTTCTTCTTGACAAACAGAACACCACATCCCCACGGAGACGAGCTTGGTCTGATCAAACCCAAACGCTCCTGCTCATCGAGTTGTCTCTTGAGTTCCTTCAACTCTTCTGGACCCAGCTTGTATGGCCGCTTGCACACTGGCTCTGTGCCTGGCTCAAGCTCAATGACGAACTCCACTTCACGGTGCGGAGGCATCCCTGGCAACTCCTCAGGAAACACGTCCTGATATTCACAGACTACTGGAACTTGCTCAATGGGATTGATCTCACCCTTTTCATTCAAGGAGAACAAGCGGACTGTGTCATCGCGCGCCGCGAATATAATCACATTCTCCGAAGAGTGGGTCAGCTTCACTTCTTTAGCTGCACAGTCAATTGATGCCTTATTCATGGCCAACCAGTCCATACCAAGGATCAAATCAATGTCGGACTCGCCCAAGACATACGGAGACGCCAGAAAAGCATAATTGTCCAACTTGATAGAAACATCCGGAGCACGGGTACTAGCATGCATGAACTTGCCTGGAGAAACTACTGACAACGGACTAGGAAGCTCTTCAACAGGAACACTATGCATGGATGCAAATGGAATGGAGAGGAACGAATGCGAAGCACCAGAATCAAACAAGACTTTCGCAGGAAAATCATTGACTAAGAGATTACCCATGATCACATCCGAAGAATTTTCTGCCTCAGCTGCATTCACCATGTTGACTCGAGCTGATCTGGGGTTGAACTTCACAAGAGCGTTGCTAGGAGGTTTGCCTGGAGGAGGAGGCGGCAGACGGAGCTGAGAAGTGCATTTGTTGGCATAGTGACCCTTCTGCCCACATTTGTGACAAGTGACATCTGCTGGCTGCCGGAACTGAATCTGAGGAGGCCCTTGCTTCTGATGCTGATATCTCTGCTGGAATCCCGGGTTGGGTGGGCGGGAAGAACCACGTCCACCTGAGTGCTTCGGCTGCTGAGAGTGCCGAGGAGGAGGAGGAGAAACCCAAAACCTCTGTTGCTTCTGAACCACCTGAGTCGAGGAAGAGCTGGAATCTCTGAAACGTTTCTTGGAGTTCTCCACCCTGAGCAAGGCTGCCTCTGCTCTGAGAGCTAAGTTATAGAATCTGTCAAACTCCTCAGGATCGTGCAAAGCGAGTGCTAACTGCAAATCCTCCTTCAAGCCACCCCTGAACTGGTATATCTTGCTCTTCTGATCCAGAACATCCTGCAATGCGTAACAGGCCAGCTCGTGGAACTCAACATTGTACTTGTACACAGAATTGCTGCCCTGCTTCAAGCGCCTGAACTTCTCACGCATCTCCTCAACAAAACTGGAAGGAATGTAGTGGGACCTGAAGTCACGACAGAACTCGTCCCAAGACATCACCCTGCCACCTCTGGAGTCCTTAAGCTGCTGCCACCAAATAGAAGCCTGTCCCTTCAACTGGAATGTTGCAAACTTGACATAATCCTCTGGACGCACATTGCTACACTCGAAATGCTTGTTCATATCACGGATCCAATCTTCCGCATCAAACGGCTGGTCGCAAGAAGTGAACGTCCTAGGCTGGTTTGACAGGAACTGACTCAGACTGGCGAAGTGATTGCCACCCTGCTGGAAATTGCCTTGCTGATGATTGGCTCTCTCCTGGATCAACTGCAACAGCATCTGAGTATTTGCATTGGTAGCTGCCATCATCGCCTGCCAGGCCTCTGTAGGAGGAGGCGGCGGCGGTGGCGGAGGAGGAGGTGGAGGCGGCATATCCTCACGCGCTGGGGTCTGACGAGTTGGTGGAGCCATCCTGAAGACGGACAACATATTAGTCCACATAATATTTGAAGATAAGCTGAATCAAAAGACAGAATATCTGAATAGAACTTAGCATTGCACTCGAACAACATAGCAAAAGTGCATTCTCAAAGTAACAGACGACAAAATTCCGATAAGGGGCCACAGCAAACAAGTGTGAGCTAGAACTGCTCGGAACAAACATATGATCGAGATTTCCCAAACCTCAATCAAGCGTCTGTAGGAAGATAGTTCTATAAGATACTACCAGATATCCCACCTATGAATTCCCGAAATAACTGGTCCTGCAATCAGGCACACGGATACAAGGAGTATTTCACACAACTCCTAACTAACCCGTGACCTGTATCACACCCTTCAACACACGACCAGCATCTCGGACCTTCGTCTACAACAGATCCTCGTGATCACAACAATACCAAGTGTGGTAGTACCCCCGAACCATCTACACCAGTACTGGGGACGCCGGGGTTATCTCACCACTACCCGTATTGAAGCAATAACGAACACCCTTCGTTCTTAGGTACTCAGAAATCTGAATGATGGCGATGTGCGCGATAATCCCTGGAGCTCAACTCCCCTGATACTTAGAGCAGATAGGAGGCACCAGGACATGATTCCGTACACATCGAAATCATATAGATTTCGCAAACACCCGCTGTTGGAAATATGCCCTAGAGGCAATAATAAATTAGTTATTATTATATTTCTTAGTTCATGATAATCGTTTATTATCCATGCTATAATTGTATTGATTGGAAACACAATACTTGTGTGGATACATAGACAAAACACTGTCCCTAGTAAGCCTCTAGTTGACTAGCTCGTTGTTCAAAGATGGTCAAGGTTTCCTGGCCATAGGCAAGTGTTGTCACTTGATAACAGGATCACATCATTAGGAGAATCATGTGATGGACTAGACCCAAACTAATAGACGTAGCATGTTGATCGTGTCATTTTGTTGCTACTGTTTTCTGCGTGTCAAGTATTTGTTCCTATGACCATGAGATCATATAACTCACGAACACCGAAGGAATGCTTTGTGTGTATCAAACGTCGCAACGTAGCTGGGTGACTATAAAGATGCTCTACAGGTATCTCCGAAGGTGTTCGTTGAGTTAGTATGGATCAAGACTGGGATTTGTCACTCCGTATGACGGGGAGGTATCTCGGGGCCCACTCGGTAATACAACATCACACACAAGCCTTGCAAGCAATGTAACTTAGTGTAAGTTGCGGGATCTTGTATTATGGAACGAGTAAAGAGACTTGCCGGTGAACGAGATTGAAATAGGTATGCGGATACTGACGATCGAATCTCGGGCAAGTAACATACCGAAGGACAAAGGGAATGACATACGGGATTACACGAATCCTTGACACTGAGGTTCAAACGATAAGATCTTCGTAGAATGTGTAGGATCCAATATGGGCATCCAGGTCCCGCTATTGGATATTGACCGAGGAGTCTCTCTGGTCATGTCTACATAGTTCTCGAACCCGCAGGGTCTGCACACTTAAGGTTCGACGTTGTTTTATGCGTATTTGAGTTATATGGTTGGTTACCGAATGTTGTTCGGAGTCCCGGATGAGATCACGGACGTCACGAGGGTTTCCGGAATGGTCCGGAAACGAAGATTGATATATAGGATGACCTCATTTGGTTACCGGAAGGTTTTCGTGCATTACCGGAAAAGTTTCGGGCTCATCGGTAGTGTACCGGGAGTGCCGGGAGGGGTGCCGGGGACCATCGGGAGGGGTGTCACGCCCCAAGGGGTCTCATGGGCTATGGGAAGAGATAAACCAGCCCCTAGTGGGCTGGAATAAGTTCCCACTAAGGCCCATAAGGTTTGAGAAGGAAAAACACAAGGTGGAAAGAGTTTCCAAGTGGGAAGGTGGAATCCTACTCCAAGTAGGATTGGAGTAGGACTCCTCCACCTCCAATTTCGGACAAACCTTTAGGTTTTGAGGCTGCCTCCTCCCCTCCCTCCCACCTATATATACGGAGGTTTTAGGGCTGATTTGAGACGACTTTTCTCACGGCTGCCCGACCACATACCTCCATAGTTTTTCCTCTAGATCGCGTTTCTGCGGAGCTCGGGCGGAGCCCTGCTGAGACAAGATCATCACCAACCTCCGGAGCGCCGTCACGCTGCCGGAGAACTCTTCTACCTCTCCGTCTCTCTTGCTGGATCAAGAAGGCCGAGATCATCGTCGAGCTGTACGTGTGCTGAACGCGGAGGTGCCGTCCGTTCGGTACTAGATCGTGGGACTGATCGCGGGATTGTTCGCGGGGCGGATCGAGGGACGTGAGGACGTTCCACTACATCAACCGCGTTCTCTAACGCTTCTGCTGTACGATCTACCAGGGTACGTAGATCACTCATCCCCTCTCGTAGATGGACATCACCATGATAGGTCTTCGTGCGCGTAGGAAATTTTTTGTTTCCCATGCGACGTTCCCCAACACCCGCGTGATCCTAAAAAAAAATTTTGAGCGGGAAAAGGAGTAGAGTTAAAGATTTCCTAAGACGGAAGCCTCACCAGAGCAAAGAAGAGGAGAAAAATGAAACCTACTCTCCGATATAACTAAGACTCAAAACATTTACTAGACTCGACTTGGCCAAATACGATCACACAAAGGCTCCTATGGTCGTAAGGCTCTGATTACCAACTTGTAACGACCAAGATGCGGTTCTTTCCGATCTGGGGGTCGAGGCCCCCGAATAGGAAAGAAGCGCATCTAAGTGTTTTGCAAGCAAGTAAACATAGCACATAATAATAAAGATAGTAGACAATCTGGGATTCAACTGTCTTCTTATTAAAAATACAGAGTACAACGCAGATACAAACAAGGTAGTTCCGATACGGACTACAAAACAAGGGAAATGCTATGCTACCCGCTGCAGGCCCACGATCACGACCATGGTTCAGTCCTCTGGATAGTTCACGTAAAGGCGATCTGTCTCCTCGTCGTACTGCCACGCCAGCTGGGTGCCGTCGGGATCATCTGCCTCTGGGGTTCCTGTACCTGGTGGGAGTTTCGGAGGAATCCGTGAGTCACGGGGACTCAGCAATCTAAGACCTTGGTGCCAGAACTAGTCATGTTATTGGGTAAGGAAGGGATGAAGTGTTTCCGGCTGCTGCATCCTAAGATTGAATAAGTGGCTAGCATACGCAAAGGAGAAGTGACAGTGTTCTATACTAACGACCGTGATTACTTGATCAGATAGTGATCCTGAACCCCTACCTACGACATTCATAACCCCACCGTGTTCCGGATCGAAGAGAGATCTTCGAAGGGACAGTCACGGTTACGCACACAGTTGGCATATTTTATTAGTTTAAGTTTAAGTTTTCTAATACCGGATGTTAACAAAATATTCCAAGTTGCCACATAACCGCGGGCACGGCTTTCCGAAAGATTAAACCCTGCAGGGGTGCTCCAACTAGTCCATCACAAACGAACACAGGACGCAAAGGCATCCTCTATCACGAATCTCGTGATCTCGTCGGATTCCTTAGAGGAAAACCTCAACTCTGGGGAAAACCAAAGCTTCACCGGGATTCCTATACGCAAGATATACCGCTAAGGCAAGACAAGGCTAGCAGGACCTCCCGTCGTGTCGACGACCCTGATAAGAGCCGCGTATCTCAGTCTCAGGACACGACAGATGAGCTAGACGTCGGGATGGCTAAACCTCTGGGTGACCAGTGGGGCCCCGGACATCGCTCAGGTGGGACCAACACTCATGGGGAGTACTGGCCCGGGTTGTTGATTAAATTCCTCGGGGTAGCTATTCCCTATGCAGATTATTATTAGGTGATTAGCAAATAGTACCAAAGTTGGGTCCTGCCGGACAAGCCTTAGCTCTACGCGATTTATCAAGGGGGTCCCCATAACAACCCCGAACGTGTTAGGAGCGATCATTATGGAATCAAACACCGGTAACCGGTAACTAAGGCGGCAATAACGGAACAAGACACCCGGCGAAAGGCTAGGCCTCCCGTCATTTACCAAATATATAGATACATTAATTAAATAACAGATATTAATATAATGATATCAATCTCATGGCAACTCATGAGTTATAAACACCTGCAACTAACAATGCTAACATTAGTAGCTGAGCAAGCCTACCTAGCCATGCAACTTTGCTAGGAAAGAGTAAGGTGTTTGGGCTCATGGCATATGAAGAGGCAATATATTTTCAGTGGTAGGCAGCAAGCAATATGACGTGGAATCGAAACTAACATAACAAGTCTAGATATGGGATCAAGGTCATGTCATCTTGCTTGTGATATCCTCAGCTTGGAATGGTTCTGGATCGTCGTGCACGTACTCTCCTGACTCCACGTATTCGGTCTCCGCCCCCGGTGCTACCCAATGCAAGAACAACAGCCAATGAACAGCAGCACCATAAAATGCAACAATCACATGATGCATGAGATGAAAGTTGAGCATGCACCACTATTTTCTAACACTAGCACAAGCAAGAATAACTACAACAAGTTCCTGGGCAGAACTTTGCACTAAACTATTTGGACATGCATGGGAATGAAATGAACAGATGCATCTCGTAAAAACGGTGCAAAACCATATAAAGAACTTTGCAAACGGAGCTACGGATCAACGGGAATCAACGAAACACGATATGAAGCCCTACGTGAAAGATTCATCACCACTCACACAATTGGCACAAATCTGGTGTTCCCAGGTTGCCAAGACATATATTAACCCAACATGAATGAAATGGAGCAAGGTAGAACACTCCAACAACAATTAAACGCAAACTTTGAACAAAAAATGTCAAAACTACGCAATCTGCCAGCTTCTGCATCTTAGCTGTTTGAGAGCAACATGCAACATAGCTACAGGTCTTCAAACATGACAAATAATATATGTGGATGTTGCCAACCAAGTACACTACCATCTCCAGCAAGAATCACAGCAAAAGGAATTAAACTCTAGAAGATACAAGGCCACAAACTTTCCCAAAACCATCAGTTCTCAGGGACTTAGTGAAAATTCCTGCACCTGAGTTTCTGTTTCTTTTCTGAAGCTTTTTGACAGCAATCAAAACACAATCTACTGGACTCCAAATGACTTGAAAATTGACACGAAGCTTCACAAACATACCAGGTTCAAAACACTAGCACTGAACTAAGTCCAGTTCCCAACATAATGACCAGCACAACCTTATCTACAGGGGAAGAAAATGTTTTCAGCATTCCAGACTTAGTGAAATTTTCAGAGTTCAAAAATCTGGAATTTTCCAGCCACATGCCCACTTTGTCTAGGCATAGTTTGCACACACAAGTTCCCAAGAGGTGTTTGACACCACTATGGTATTGAGCACACACCCCTACAACTAGCACACCAAGATCCATGCCTTTGGGCTCCATCTATATCATGGAAACAAAGCCCAAACTTTCAACAAAATGACAATGCAAATCCATAAGGTATGCTCCTAAAATGACAAGTACATAGGAGAGTTTCATGTGCACAATGACAAAGTGACATGGGGGTTTGAACCCCATGTTTGTGTCATGCACATCAACAACTCCAACACACACAATTCCTCTCAAGCACTAGCATCAAGCTCACACAAAAGAAATATTTAAACTAACAAGAAAGTGTGCACACCCCCCACATATGGGCATGTGATGGTGCACACTCTCACAAGCATCACTAGGATCTTCCTAGTCTTCATGTCACCAACAATATGCAAACTACCACAACAATCCACACCCTCACATGCTAACATAGATAGCTATCTAGAACCTCACTTCACCCCAAAACGTGTTATGAGGGGGAGGCATCCACACCCCACTAAACCAATGCAAGCATCTAAGACTACAAGATCCCTTAGCCCACACCAAAGTTCAAGAATTTGGGGCTATACAAGAGTAACTAGTGCCCCTTATCACCTCAAGGCGCACACACTCAAATGTCAAGGCATCTCACATCACCCATTTAACAAGGTTAGCTCCACTTCACTAAGGTGCACCCACCATAGACATCACAAGCATAGCAAGTTGATACACCAATACAAACCCTTATGCACAAAACACCCCTTGTGTGTGTGCCACCATGCACACACTCCAACACCAACCTACACCAAGCCTATCACAAGAACACACTATGCAGGAAAGGAGAAAACTAAATGCCAAGGAAGGAAAAAAAACCACATACAAAATAATAGGGGAGTTTAGCTATCAACTAGCAAGAAAGGAAAAGAATTATCAAGAAAACAATTTTCAGACAAAAGGGGGAGGTGCTGGGGTCGAACCCCAGACCTGTTGGAGTGCAAACCGCCTCCCTACCACTCTGCTAGGCTCTAGGTACTCGGCAAAGGAGGACCCAAGCAGAGGAACTACTAACTGCTCTGCCCTGCTGATAAAACAGGAAAAAGAAAACAAAAAGGGGGATGATTCTACTAGGATTCGATCCCTGCACCTGACGGAATAACAACGCACTGCGTACCACTGTGCTACGACGCATTGTCTGACAGAGGAGGGAACTAAGGCACCCTGACATGGCCTCGCTTCTGCCTGCTGGCCTGCACCTGCGATCCGGTGACAGGGAGGTCACCGGAGCTGCGTCTCTGTCCCGGCCTCTACTACGCCTGCGGGAGAGGGAAAGGCCCCTGCGCGCCTACCCTGAACCGCCCCTCATCGAACCAACTACCCTGCTATACACCACGCACACACACACTTCCTGACGCCCGCTCCTGGGAACAGAGAACGCCTCTACTACGCCTGCTAACTCATGGGGAAGGGAGGAGGCGGTCGTCACCTAGAACCGAAAGAGGGGGCGCCGATCTGCGACGGGAGAGCGCCGGAGAGGAAGAAGGACGTCGGAGTAGCTCATCCTGAACCGAAGAACGGCTGCAGGGGAAGGAGCACCGGGAACTTGCCGTAGACGTGGACGGATCCGGCGGAGTAGTCGGTCCCCGGGGCTCCTAGTGTCGGGAATGGATCGCGGGGATCCACCCCGAGCTCCTGGACATGGTGACGGCGGCGATCGGAGGCGGGAGCGAGGCGTCCGACGGCGAGGAGCTGCACCACTTGGTCTACCCCTACAGGAACCCTCCTGTCGACGGGAGGAGAGATGGGAAGGAGGAGAAGAGGTGGCGGCGGCGGACTGGGGAGAGGAGGAACCCTAGGAGGAGGCGGGAGGCACGGACGCCCGGGTTATAAGGGCCCCCTCGATGTTGGCGCCCTCACGGCGTCAACAGGAGCACACACAGACTGACGGGAAAACTGCAGGGAAAAGCCACGGCGTGAGAGGAGGAAGGAGCTGCGGGTCTGGGCCTCTTCTCGCGAGGGAGTAGCTGGGCCACTTCTTGCGCGGGAACCAGCCCAACTTGGCGAAATCTAAAGAATGAACCCCTCCTAAGCAATTTCCTATTAACAGGAAACAAGGGAAGAAAGAAATGCCCAAGGTTGTAAACACATGACAAAAAAAACACAAGAAGCTCCCTGGACTTGGAAAATCTAACCTTACTTTATAAAAATGAGAACAAGAATTTAGGAGCAATTAGATATTTTACAAAACAGCAACATTTTGATCTGTTTTGTGATTATATATGCCCCTATAAACACCCCAACAAAACCAGCAACTTACATACTCATCCACCACAATTCTAGCTAAAACATGGGCATTATTTTTAAGGAAAGAAAGAGGTGATTTTTTTATATAGGGAAAAATAGAGGGGGGGAGAAGGTGGTTGGTTTTGAAAGGGAAACATATAAATGAGCACTTGCCAACACATGCTACACTCCACACAAGGCACACATCACATGATCACATGAAATATAACACCCACTACTCACCCCTAGTAAGAGCCTATGCAAGCATGATCCTGACATACAAACATAAGACATGGCAAGGGATGATATGTAGTGCATGCATGCAAGTGAAGTAAGCACTAGGGAACACACATGGAATCATGGCACAAAATAATAGCATCACAATCTCTGACAAGGTGGCCCCACAAGGAAGGTTACAAAAAGGGAAAGACCTACACTTGGGGCATTACAAATACTATAGATAAATAGACAATTACAAACAAAAAAACAATAGGACAACACTGAATTTGAGAGTTGTTGACAGCTACAGAATTTGACAGTTGTTGACAGCTACAGAATTTGTTAAACATTTAGGTGAGATGTATTAAGAATGACTATAAGTTGTTGCCTCTTGTTTGGAGCTTCAGACTCAAGGTCAAGGTTATTATGGTGATACTATATTGCTATATATACTATGGGTTATGCAATGTGGTATAAGGATGCATAATGTACTCCTAACATTTAGTGTCTACAAATATATTCTGCATCTTTTGGCTACTACTGAAAGAGTTTGATTAGTGTGGCTATTAGCAGCACAAGTCTGAAGGACTCTACTCTGTATTACTTTTTCAAGTAATGATATATGATGTTTATTCCTTGTCACGTGGTTAAGTTGTCTAGAAATGATGTGACAGCTTGATTCTGCACCTGCAACTAATGACAACTTATTCCTTTTCAAGTAATGATATATTGGCCGTGTTGGTGGTGTGATGCACTGGTGGTGTGGTCTTCAAACTTAATTCTGCACCTGCAACTAATCAATTAAGTGATTACACTGAACACTATCAATCGTCATAATGCACTACAGAGAGGCGACATAGAAAGTTGGCTCGGACTAACGGCGCCATGGCCGCACTTGCACACGTGCAAATTAAGACAACCAGTGGACATTTGCTGGCGAGGCAAGACACTTGGTGAAGCGGCGATCAGGGAGGCAGCAAGCCCATTACGGTAGTACGTCTATATACGCATACGGCGCGGACGCAAAAGAACCAATACATAATGAAAGGTATTTTCGGACGCTACGGAAATAAGCTCTACTAATTCATGATTTATATACGGCTTATAGATCTCTGTAGATTTTCAGCATAGAAATTATAGGTTTTGTAGAAGATCTTTATGTCTGTCGAGTTTATATAGATGGTAAATTGGTGACCGGTCATCCATGTAGTAGTCAGGTATGTGAGTGTCAATACTTAGCTTCTGGATTTCGGTTGTTTTAGCTATACATAAAGTATATATACATAGTATAAGTAAGCTTTTGCATATAGTTATATTATACACGGTTTCCTTCTTCATAAAATCTGCCACACCTAAGAACTATTCTTGGCTCCGCCACTGATTGTAAACTATATTTTGGACTACAAAATACATCAAAAACCATAACCGTTGCATGAATTCAGATTTCTGCAGGTTAAAGCAGTTGTACCATATGTAATATCTTCTCTTGGCTCAAGCAGCTGTAATATAATTTGCTTGTAGCAACATAAATCCACAAGTCGTAAGACATGTTACTGATATTCAAATGCATAAGAACTGAAGAGAAAACAAATTGTGTCTAACAGAAATAAATTTCCCGATTCATGAAAATCACAAACAAGCAGGACAACAATATCTTCTCTTGGCTCAAGCAGTTTCTACTGTTTCCATCAACCCCTAACCTGGGAGTGGCGGTGACGGCGGTAGGGGGCAGGTGACGGCGGCGACGGCCGCAGGTGGAGAAGGCGACGGCGACAGCAGGTGGAGGCGGCAGTGGCGGCGGCCGCAGGTGGAGGAGGCGACGGCGGCCGCAGGTGGAGGCGGCGGTGGCGGCGGCCGCAGGTGGAGGAGGCGACGGCGGCAGCAGGTGGAGGAGGCGGCGACGACAGCTATTGGAGGCGACGGCGGCAGGTGAAGGCGCCGGCGGCAGAGGTGGAGGCGGCGGCGGCGCGGGTGTGGACGAGATGGAGATGAGTTACCGTGGGTGAGAGGATAAGTCCTCTCTTAGCCGTAGGCATAGATGAGGACCCACATGGCAGGGAGTGGAGGAGGTATGCCGTCCGACCGGATATTGCCGCGGATCGGTGACGTGGCAGGGAATGTGCCGCTAAGCCGTTGGCGTACCTCCATTTAATTTTTTAAAAGTTTTTTTTACATATACTTTATTTTTATATAAATTTTTAAGAATTTTTTTTATATGCACTATTTTTAAAAAACTTTTTTGTATATACCGACGCGCACCTTTCCCGCGCTCACAGAGACGGCAGCAGTGCATGAGGACCCAACGCGGCTATTTCCCCCCTCAAAGTGACGGCGACAGTGCCGTACATGAAGGGGGCACACCCCGGAGCGTCGCGACGGGCATCTACACATGTCACATCACTTTCACACATGCATGAGGACCCAACGTGATGTTTTGGTGGCATAGCTACCCCCGACACCCACCCGATCGGACTAACCCTAGCCCCATTGACCCGTAGATCTAGGCCTTTGACTTGCGTCAGACGGGCTTTGACCAATGGACTCGTCCACCTCGTTTCGATAGGTCAGCCCATAGGAACATGTAAGAACATGTTCTGAGTCCAACCCATCATTAGGTTCCCTCCATGTCGACCCGACACGGCTATTTCCCCCCTCAAAGTGACGGCGACAGTGTCGTACATGAAGGGGGGCACAACCCGGAGCGTCGCGACAGGCATCTACGCATGTCACATAACTTTCACACATGCATGAGGACCCGACGAGATGTTTCGGTGCCAGAGCTACCCCCGACAGCCACCCGACCGGACTAACCCTAGCCCCATTGACACGGAGATCTAGGCCTTTGACTTTCGCCGAACGGGCTTTGAATACTGGACTCGTCAGCCTGGTTATGATAGCTCAGCCCATAGGATCATCTGTGAACACGGCCTCGGCCCGACCCACCACTAGATTTCCTCCGGCTTGACCCGACGCGCACGTTTGCCCCCTCAAAGTGACTGCGACAGTGCCATCCATGAAGGGGGGACACACACCGGACCGTCACGACGTGCGTCTGTCGATGTCACATCACTTTCACACATGCATGAGGACCCGTCGTGATGTTTCGGTGGCATAGCTACCCCCGACAGCCACCCGATCGGACTAACCCTAACCCCGTTTACCCGTAGATCTAGGCCTTTGACTTGCGTCGGACGGACTTTGACCAATGGACTCTTCCACCTCGTTTCGATAGGTCGGCACATAGAAACATGTAAGAACATTGTCTGAGTCCAACTCATCACTAGGTTCCCTCCATGTCGACCCGACACGGCTATTTCCCCCCCTCAAAGTGACGACGACATTGTCGTACATGAAGGGGGGACACACACGGGAGCGCCGCGGCGGGCGTCTACGCATGTCACATCACTTTCACACATGCATGAGACCCGAGCGATGTTTTCGTGGCATATCTACCCCCGACAGCCACCCGATCGCAATAACCCTAGCCCCGTTGACCCGTAGATCTAGGCCTTTGACTTGCGTCGGACGGGCTTTGACCAGTTGACTCTTCCACCTCGTTTCAATAGGTCAGCCCATAGGAACATGTAAGAACATGGTATGGGTCCAACCCATCACTAGGTTACCTCCATGTCGACCCGACACGGCTATTTCCCCCCTCAAAGAGACGACGGTATTGCCGTACATGAAGGGGACACACCCCGGAGAGCCGCGACAGGCGTCTACGCATGTCACATCGCTTTCACACATGCATGAGAATCCGAGCGATGTTTCGGTGGCATAGCTACCCCCGACAGCCATCCGATCGCACTAACCCTAGCCCCGTGGACCCGTAGATCTAGGTCTTTGACTTGCGTCGGACGGGCTTTGACCAGTGGACTCTTCCACCTCGTTTCGATAGGTCAGCCCATAGGAACATGTAAGAACATGGTCTCAGTCCAACCCATCACTAGGTTACCTCCATGTCGACCCGACGCGGCTATTTCCCCCCTCAAAGTGACGGCAGCATTGCCGTACATGAAGGGGGCACACACCGGAGAGCCGCGACAGGTGTCTACGCATGTCACATCACTTTCCCACATGCATGAGGATCCGACACGATGTTTCGGTGGCATACCTACCCTCGGAAGCCACCCGACCGGACTAATTAACCCTAGCCCTGTTGACACGGAGATCTAGGCCTTTGACTTTCGCCGGATGGGGTTTGAACAACGGACTCGTCCACCTGGTTACGATAGCTCAGCCCATATGATCATGCGTGAACACGGCCTGGGCCAAACTCACCACTAGATTTCCTCCGACTTGAACCGGTGCGCATGTTTCCCCCCTCAAAGTGCTGGCGGCAGTATCGTACAAGAAGGGGGGACACATCCAGGACCACCGCGACGGGCGTCTACACATGTCAGATCACTTTCACACATGCATGAGGACCCAACACGATGTTTCGGTGGCATAGCTACCCCGACAGCCACCCGATCGGACTAACCCTAGCCCCGTTGACCCGTAGATCTAGGCCTTTGACTTGCGTCGGACGGGCTTTGACCAGTGGACTCTTCCACCTCGTTTCGATAGGTCATCCCATAGGAACATGTAAGAACATGGTCTCAGTCCAACCCATCACTAGGTTCCCTACATGTTGACCCGACGCGACTATTTCCCCCCTCAAAGTAACGGCGACATTGCCGTACATGAAGGGGGGCACACCCTGGAGAGCAGCGACGGGCGTCTACGCATGTCACATCACTTTCACACATGCATGAGGACCCGACGCGATGTTTCGGTGGCATAGCTACCCCCGACAGCCACCCGACCGGACTAACCCTAGCCCCGTTGACCAGTAGATCTAGGCCTTTGACTTGCGTCGGACGGGCTTTAACCAATGGACTCTTCCACCTCGTTTCGATAGGTCAGCCCATAGAAACATGTAAGAACATTGTTTGAGTCCAACTCATCACTAGGTTCCCTCCATGTTGACCCGACACGGCTATTTCCCCCCTCAAAGTGACGACGACATTGTCGTACATGAAGGGGGGACACACACGGGAGCGTCGCGACGGGCGTCTATGCATGTCGGATCACTTTCACACATGCAAGAGGACTCGACGCGATGTTTCCATGATATAGCTACCTCCGACAGCCACCCGATCGGACTAACCCTAGCCCCGTTGACCCATAGATCTAGGCCTTTGACTTGCGTCGGACGTGCTTTGACCAGTTGACTCTTCCACCTCGTTTCGATAGGTCAGCCCATAGGAATATGTAAGAACATGGTCTGGGTCCAACCCATCACTAGGTTCCCTTCATGTCGACCCGACGCGGCTATTTCCCCGCCCCCCTCAAAGTGACGGCATCATTGCCATACATGAAGGGGGGCACACCCCGAAGAGCCGCGATAGGCGTCTACGCATGTCACATCACTTTCACACATGCATGAGGACCCGAGAGATGTTTCGGTGGCATAGCTACCCCCGACAACCACCCGATCGGACTAACCCTATCCCCGTTGACTCGTAGATCTAGGCCTTTGACTTGTCTCGGATGGGCTTTGACCAGTGGACTCTTCCACCTCGTTTCGATAGGTCAGCCCATAGGAACATGTAAGAACATGGTCTCAGTACAACCCATCACTAGGTTCCCTCCATGTAGACCCGACACGGCTATTTCCCCCCTCAAAGTGATTGCGGCAGTGCCGTCCATGAAGGGGGGACACACCCCCGAGCGTCGCGACGGGCGTTTGTCGATGTCACATCACTTTCACACATGCATGAGGACCCGACGCGATGTTTCGGTGGCATAGCTCTAATCTCATGGGTGTCTACCCAGGTTCGGCCCCTCCGATGGAGGTAAAAGCCTACGTCCTGCTTGTGTTTCATTGATGAAGATGATGATCTCGATTACAAGGGCGCAGACTCGCCACCTCTAATCTCATGGGTGTCTCGGCGCTCAGCAGAATATATGACCCACGCTCCTTTAGGCTAACATGTTTATCTCATGATTTGTCTTGTCTAGACCTAAGTTGTGAATCTTGTCCCTCTTGGGGCGCCTTACCCCTCCTTATATAGGTGGAAGGGGTAGGTTTACATGTAGAGTCCTACTAGGAGTAGGAATAGGATTAGTCTCTCTTGAATCCTAATCCGGGTCTTGTTTCCTTGTTGTGGGACTCTTTCCTCTTCTTGGGCCTTCTCTTGTGAGTCGGCCCTCCTGGCCTCTCTATGAGTCACCTTATGCCAAGGTGCACGCTGGGCCTTGGGCCTTCGTCATTTATCTAAGTCGCCAGTGGGGACAAGTATGAGTCGCCCGCCAGGTCACTGTTGAGTCGCCGGTGAGTCGCCAAGTCCTTTGGCGGGTCATACTCCAAGCCGGGTTACACTGCGGGGTATATCCCCGACATTAGCCCCCAAGGTTAGCTTGAATTTATTCATGGTAAGCTCCTGAAATAAGAATAATAAATAAGTTAAGGGACCGGCTTGCTCCTCTAGCCGGCTTGATTTACTGAAGTGGCTCCTTGAAAAATCCGGGTTTCTTCGAGCCGCCTTCAATCATCTCGTAGGTACGTGTCTTTTGCAATAAAATATATATTATGCCATTGAGTCGGCCTCCAATGCTTTGGCTTGATGAAAACTTGGGAAATAAGAAATCCACACAATGTTGAACCAGCTTCTCTTGCTTCGGCGGGTTATGATTGACAATGGCGGGTCATGATTGCTAATGGCGGGTCATGATTATTAGTAGTGCCCCGTCAAACAACTGAACTCCAATTGACAAATCCGTGTGATGTTGAGCCGGTCTTTCAATGCTTCAACTAGATAAAAATATGGTGAACCGGTCTCCCAATACTTCACCTCCATGACATAATGAAATGTGCTCTTCAATTTTTTGATATATCCATATTACCTGTAGCCCCCAAGGGTCGGGTCATCAGTGTGTGATGGGCTGGGTCTTCAATTTGAACCTCATGATCCATGAAACAACTTAGTGATGTAGCCCCCAAGGGCCGGGTTGTCTTGCCTGCAGCAACCTGGGATTTTAGAAATTATGACCTGAATGGTGTAGCCCCCAAGTGACGGGTCGATTGCTTGCGGCGACTCGAGACTTCCATGTTCTTCTCCTTGAGAAGCAATGTGTAGCCCCCAAGGGCCGGGTCATTATAAAAATGATGAGCCGGTGCTTCCTTGAATCCATACTTGAATAAAGAGCGGTATGTAGCCCTCCAAGGTCGGCTTATCTCCTTGAGGTAGCCGGGTCTGTTGATGATGTGATGATTTGAAAAGCGGATTGCATTAGCCCCCAAGTGTCATGGTGTATGCTTGCAACGACATGGGACTTTCATACTTTGATGTAATCTTGATTTGAATAATGTAGCCCCCAAGTGTCGGGTTGTGTGCCTGCAGCGACTCGGGGCTCTTCCTTCCATTGTAGAATAAAATCATATCCACTCTGTGAGCTGATGATGCCTTTGTGATAAAAGAAATCCTTGACCGTGGTTGCAATGTAACCCGGCAAATATATCCTTGAGAAATCCATATGTCGGAGAAATCCATAACTGTTGTAGTTTACTACAGAACACAGGTTGAAGAAATCCAAGGGCCGGTCAATTAGATGACTCGGCATTATATGTGATAGGGCGGCTCTTTGACAATAGTCAATTCTTCCGAGCTGGCTTTAAAAACCCCAATCATTTAACACTAGTTATGATAAACCATGATAAGAATCCAGCCAAATTGGCTATTCAAAGATTTATTTTGTTGGGGAACGTCGCATGGGAAACAAAAAATTTCCTACGCGCACGAAGACCTATCATGGTGATGTCCATCTACGAGAGGGGATTTCCGATCTACGTACCCTTGTAGATCGCACAACAGAAGCGTTAAGAAATGCGGTTGATGTAGTGGAACGTCCTCACGTCCCTCGATCCGGCCCGCGAACCGTCCCACGAACAGTCCCGCGATCCGTCCCACGATCCGCTCCGATCTAGTGCCGAACGGACGGCACCTCCACGTTCAGCACACGTACAGCTCGACGATGATCTCGGCCTTCTTGATGCAGCAAGAGAGACGGAGAGGTAGATGAGTTCTCCGGCAGCGTGACGGCGCTCCGGAGGTTGGTGGTGATCTAATCTCAGCAGGGCTCCGCCCGAGCTCCGCAGAAACGCGATCTAGAGGAAAAACCGTGGAGGTATCTGGTCGGGCTGCCGTGGCAAAAGTTGTCTCAAATCAGCCCTAAAACACCACTATATATAGGAGGGAGGGAGGGGAGGAGGCAGCCTCAAAACCTAAAGGTTTGGCCGAAATTGGAGGTGGAGGAGTCCTACTCCAATCCTACTTGGAGTAGGATTCCACCTTCCCACTTGGAAACTCTTTCCACCTTGTGTTTTTTCCTTCTCAAACCTTATGGGCCTTAGTGGAAACTTATTCCAGCCCACTAGGGGCTGGTTTATCTCTTCCCATAGCCCATGAGACCCCTTGGGACGTGACACCCCTCCTGATGGTCCCCGGCACCCCTCCCGGCACTCCCAGTACACTACCGATGAGCCCGAAACTTTTCCGATAATGCACGAAAACCTTCCGGTAACCAAATGAGGTCATCCTATATATCAATCTTTGTTTCCATACCATTCCGGAAACCCTCGTGACGTCTGTGGTCTCATCCGGGACACCGAATAGCATTCGGTAACCAACCATATAACTCAAATACGCATAAAACAACGTCGAACCTTAAGTGTGCAGACCCTGCGGGTTCCAGAACTATGTAGACATGACCCGAGTGACTCCTCGGTCAATATCCAATAGCGGGACCTGGATGCCCATATTGGATCCTACATATTCTACGAAGATCTTATCGTTTGAACCCCAGTGCCAAGGATTCATATAATCTCGCATGTCATTCCCTTTGTCCTTCGGTATGTTACTTGCCCGAGATTCGATCGTCAGTATCCGCATACCTATTTCAATCTCGTTTACCGGCAAGTCTCTTTACTCGTTCCGTAATACAAGATCCCGCAACTTACACTAAGTCACATTGCTTGCAAGGCTTGTGTGTGATGTTGTATTACCGAGTGGGCCTCGAGATACCTCTCCGTCACACGGAGTGACAAATCCCAGTCTCGATCCATACTAACTCAACGAACACCTTCGGAGATACCTATAGAGCATCTTTATAGTCACCCAGTTATGTTGCGACGTTTTATACACACAAAGCATTCCTCCGGTGTCAGTGAGTTATATGATCTCATGGTCATAGGAACAAATACTTGACACGCAGAAAACAGTAGCAACAAAATGACACAATCAACATGCTAAATCTATTAGTTTGGGTCTAGTCCATCACATGATTCTCCTAATGATGTGATCCCGTTATCAAGAAACAACACTTGCCTATGGCCAGGAAACCTTGACCATCTTTGATCAACGAGCTAGTCAACTAGAGGCTTACTAGGGACAGTGTTTTGTCTATGTATCCACACAAGTATTGTGTTTCCAATCAATACAATTATAGCATGGATAATAAACGATTATCATGAACAAATAAATATAATAATAACTAATTATTATTGCCTCTAGGGCATATTTCCAACAGTCTCCCACTTGCACTAGAGTCAATAATCTAGTTCACATCACCATGTGATTTCAACGAATCCAACACCCATATAGTTCTGGGGTCTGATCACGTCTTGCTCGTGAGAGAGGTTTTAGTCAACGGTTCTGAAACTTTTAGATCCGTGCGTTCTTTACAAATCTTTATGTCATCTTATAGATGCTGCTACTACGTGCTATTCGGAAATGCTCCAAATATCTACTCTACTATACGAATCTGTTTCACTACTCATAGTTATTCGGATTAGTGTCAAATCTTGCATCGACGTAACCCTTTACGACGAACTCTTTAACCACCTCCATAATCGAGAAAAATTCCTTAGTCTATTTAGTTACTAAGGATAACTTTGACCGCTTATCAGTGATTCAATCCTGGATCACTCTGTGTACCTCTTAACAGACTTGTTGCAAGGCACACATCAGGTGCGGTACTCAGCATGGCATACTTTAGAGTCTACGGCTAAGGCATAGAAGACGACCTTCGTCTATTCTCTTTATTCTGCTGTGGTCGGGTTTTGAGTCTTACTCAAATTCACACCTTACAACACAGTCAAGAACTCCTTCTTTGCTGATCTATTTCGAATTCCTTCAAAAACTTGTCAAGGCATGCATCTTGTTGAAACTTCTATTAAGCGTTTTGATCTATCTCCATATATCTTGATGCTCAACGTTCAAGTAGCTCAATCCAGGCATTCCTTTGAAAAACTCCTTTCAAACAACCTTTTATGCTTCATGGAAATTCTACATTACTTCTGATCAACAATATGTCAACCACATATACTTATCAGAAATTCCATAGTGCTCCCACTCACTTCTTTGGAAATACAAGTTTCTCATAAACCTTGTACAAACCCAAAATCTTTGATCATCTCATCAAAGTGTATATTCCAACTCCGAGATGATTGCACCAGTCCATTGAAGGATCGCTGGAGCTTGCATCCTTTTTAGTATCTTTAGGATCGACAAAACCTTCTGGTTGTATCACATACAATGTTTGCTCAAGGAAACCGTCGAGGAAACAATGTTTTGACATCCTATGCGCAATATTTCAAAAATAATGCAACAACTACTAACATAATTCCAATAGACTTTTAGCATCGCTACGTGTGAGAAAGTCTCACCATAGTCAACTGTTTGATCATGTCGGAAACATCTTTGCGACAAGTCAAGCTTTTCTTAATAGTGACTTATCACCATCGTCGTTTGTCTTCCTTTTAAAGATCCATCTTTACTCAATAGTCCTACGACCATCAAGTAGTTCTTCCAAAGTCTACACTTTGTTTTCATACATGGATCCTCTCTCGGATTTCATGGCCTCCAGCCATTTGTCGGAATCTGGGCCCACCATCGCTTCTCCACAGCTCGTAGGTTCATTATTGTTCAACAACATGACCTCCAAGACACGGTTACCGTACCACTCTGTAGTAGTACGCGACCTTGTCGACCTACGAGGTTTGTAGTAACTTGATCTGAAGCTCAATGATCACCATCATCGGCTTCCACTTCAATTGGTGTAGGCGCCACAGGAACAACTTCCTGTGCCCTGCTACACACTAGTCGAAGTGATGGTTCAATAACCTCATCAAGTTCTATCACCCTCCCACTCAATTCTTTCGAGAGAAACCTTTCCTCAAGAAAGAACCCGTTTCTGGAAACAAACACTTTGCTTCCGGATCTGAGATAGGAGATGTATCCAATTTTTTTGGATATCTTATGAAGATGCATTTATCTGCTTTGGGTTCGAGCTTATCAGACTGAAACTTTTTCACATAAGCATCGTAGCTCCAAACTTTCAAGAAACGAAAACTTAGATTTCTCTAAACCTTAGTCTATATTGTGTCATCTCAACGGAAATACGCGGTGCCCTATTTAAAGTGAAGGCGGTTGTCTCTAACGCATAACCCATAAACGATAGTGGTAATTCAATAAGAGACATCATAGTATGCACCATATCAAATAGGGCGTGGCTAAGACGTTCAGACACATCATCACACTATGGTGTTCCAGGTGGCATGAACTGTGAAACAATTTCCACATTGTCTTAACTGCGTACCAAAACTCGTAACTCAGATATTCATCTCTATGATCATATCGTAGACTGTTTATCCTCTTGTCATGACGATCTTCACTCTAAAATAGCTTTGAACTTTTCAACATTTCAGACTTGTGATTCATCAAGTAAATACTCCTGTATCTACTCAAATCGTCATTGAAGTAAGAACATAATGATATCCACTACGTGCCTTAGCACTTATTGGACTACACACATCAAGAATGCATTACTCCCAACAAGTTACTCTACTTGTTTCATGTGGCATGTTTTGCGTGTCTCAAGTGATTCAAAATCAAGTGAGTCCAAATGATCCATCAGCATGGAGCTTCTTCATGCATTTTACACCAACATGACTCAAGTGGCAGTGCCACAACTAAGTGGTACTATCATTATTACTTTTTATCTTTTGGCACTAATATTATGAACATGTGTAACACTACGATCGAGATTCAATAAACCATTGAGGGTAATTATTCAAGCAAATAGAATAACTATTATTCTTTTAAATGAATAATCGTATTGCATCAAACACGATCCAATCATGTTCATGCTCAACGCAAACACCAAATAACAATTATTTTGGTTTCACCACCAATCCCGATGATAGAGGGAGCGTGCGACGTTTGATCATATCAACCTTGGAAACACTTCCAACACGTATCGTCACCTCGCCTTTAGCTAGTCTCCGTTTATTCCGTAGCTTTCATTTCGTGCTACCTATCACTTAGCAACTGAACCGGTATCCAATACCCTCGCGCTACTCGGAGTACTAGTAAAGTACACATCAACATCATGTATATCAAATATACTTCTTTCGACTTTTGCTAGCCTTCTTATCTACCAAGTATCTAGAGTTGCTCCGCCTCAGTGACCGTTCCCCTCATAATAGAAGCACTTAGTCCCGGGCTTGGGTTTAATCTGGGGTCTCTTCATTAGTGCAGCAACTCTTTGCCGTTTCACGAAGTATCCCTTCTAGCCCTTACCTTTATCGAAACTTAGTGGTTTTACTAACCATCAACTATTGATGCTCCTTCTTGATTTTTACTTTCGCAGTGTCAAACATCGCGAATCTCTCAAGGATCATTGTATCTATCCTTGATATGTTATAGTTCATCACGAAGCTCTCACAGCTTGGTGGCGGTGACTTTGGAGAACCATCACTATCTCATCTGGAAGATTAACTCCCACTTTATTCAAGTGATTGTCGTACTCAGACAATCTGAGCACACGCTTAATGATTGAGCTTTTCTCCTCTACTTCGTGGACAAAGAATCTTGTCGGAGGTCTCATACCTCTTAACAAGGGCACAAGCATGAAATCACAATTTCATCTCTTTAGAACATCTCTTATGTTCCGTGACGTTTCAAAACGTTTTCGGCGCCTTGCTTCTAAGCCATTAAGTATTTTGTACTGAACTATCGTGTAGTCATCAGAAACGTGTATGTCGGATGTTCACAACATCTACAGACGACGCTCGAGGTGCAGCACACCGAGTGATGCATTAAGGACATAAGCCTTCTGCGCAGCAACGAGGACAATCCTCGGCTTTACAAACTCAGTCTGCAAAGTTTGCTACTATCAACTTTCAACTAAATTTTCTCTAGGAACATATAAAAATAGTATTGCTATAGCGCAAGCTACATCGTAATTCGCAAAGACCATTAGACTATATTCATGAAAATTAGTTCAATTAATCATATTACTTAAGAACTCCCACTCAAAAAGTACATCTCTCTAGTCATTTGAGTGGTACATGATCCAAATCCACTATCTCAAGTCTGATCATCACGTGGGTCGAGAATAGTTTCAGTGGTAAGCATCTCTATGCTAATCATATCAACTATACGATTCATGCTCGACCTTTCGGTCTCATGTGTTCCGAGGCCATGTCTACACATGCTAGGCTCGTCAAGCTTAACCCGAGTGTTCCGCGTGTGCAACTGTTTTGCGCCCGTTGTATGTGAACGTTGAGTCTATCACACCCGATCATCACGTGGTGTCTCGAAACGAAGAACTGTCGCAATGGTGCACAGTCGGGGGGAACACAATTTCGTCTTGAAATTTTAGTGAGAGATCACCTCATAATGCTACCGTCGTTCTAAGTAAGATAAGGTGCATAAAGGATTAACATCACATGCAATTCATAAGTGACATGATATGGCCATCATCATGTGCTTCTTGATCTCCATCACCAAAGCACCGGCATGATCTTCTTGTCACCGGCGGCACACCATGATCTCCATCAACTTGTCGCCATCGGGGTTGTCGTGCTACTCATGCTATTACTACTAAAGCTACGTCCTAGCAATATAGTAAACACATCTGCAAGCACAAACGTTAGTTTAAAGACAACCCTATGGCTCCTGCCGGTTGTCGTACCATCGACGTGCAAGTCGATATTAACTATTAGAACATGATCATCTCATACATCCAATATATCACATCACATCGTTGGCCATATCACATCACAAGCATACCCTGCAAAAACAAGTTAGACGTCCTCTAATTGTTGTTGCGTGTTTTACGTGGTGACCATGGGTATCTAGTAGGATCGCATCTTACTTACGCAAACACCACAACGGAGATATATGAATTGCTATTTAACCTCATCCAAGGACCTCCTCGGTCAAATCCGATTCAACTAAAGTTGGAGAAACCGACACTCGCCGGTCATCTTTGAGCAACGGAGTTACTCGTAGCGATGAAACCAGTCTCTCGTAAGCGTACGAGTAATGTCGGTCCGAGCCGCTTCGATCCAACAATACCGCGGAATCAAGAAAAGACTAAGGAGGGCAGCAAAACGCACATCACCGCCCACAAAAACTTTTGTGTTCTACTCGAGAATACATCTACGCATGAACCTAGCTCATGATGCCAGTGCTGGGGAACGTCGCATGGGAAACAAAAAATTTCCTACGCGCACGAAGACCTATCATGGTGATGTCCATCTACGAGAGGGGATTTCCGATCTACGTACCCTTGTAGATCGCACAGCAGAAGCGTTAAGAAACGCGGTTGATGTAGTGGAACGTCCTCACGTCCCTCGATCCGGCCCGCGAACCGTCCCACGAACCGTCCCGCGATCCGTCCCACGATCCGCTCCGATCTAGTGCCGAACGGACGGCACCTCCGCGTTCAGCACACGTACAGCTCGACGATGATCTCGGCCTTCTTGATCCATCAAGAGAGACGGAGAGGTAGATGAGTTCTCCGGCAGCGTGACGGTGCTCCGGAGGTTGGTGGTGATCTAATCTCAGCAGGGCTCCGCCCGAGCTCCGCAGAAACGCGATCTAGAGGAAAAACCGTGGCGGTATGTGGTCGGGCTGCCGTGGCAAAAGTTGTCTCAAATCATCCCTAAAACCCCACAATATATAGGAGGGAGGGCGGGGAGGAGGCAGCCTCAAAACCTAAAGGTTTGGCCGAAATTGGAGGTGGAGGAGTCCTACTCCAATCCTACTTGGAGTAGGATTCCACCTTCCCACTTGGAAACTCTTTCCACCTTGTGTTTTTTTCCTTCTCAAACCTTATGGGCCTTAGTGGGAACTTATTCCAGCCAACTAGGGGCTGGTTTATCTCTTCCCATAGCCCATGAGACCCCTTGGGACGTGACACCCCTCCTGATGGTCCCCGGCACCCCTCCCGGCACTCCCAGTACACTACCGATGAGCCCGAAACTTTTCCGGTAATGCACGAAAACCTTCCGGTAACCAAATGAGGTCATCCTATATATCAATCTTCGTTTACGGACCATTCCGGAAACCCTCGTGACGTCTGTGATCTCATCCGGGACTCTGAACAACATTCAGTAACCAACCATATAACTCAAATACGCATAAAACAACGTCGAACCTTAAGTGTGCAGACCCTGCGGGTTCGAGAACTATGTAGACATGACCCGAGTGACTCCTCGGTCAATATCCAATAGCGGGACCTGGATGCCCATATTGGATCCTACATATTCTACGAAGATCTTATCGTTTGAACCTCAGTGCCAAGGATTCATATAATCCCGTATGGCATTCCCTTTGTCCTTCGGTATGTTACTTGCTCGAGATTCGATCGTCAGTATCCGCATACCTATTTAAATCTCGTTTACCGGCAAGTCTATTTACTCGTTCCTTAATACAAGATCCCGCAACTTACACTAAGTCACATTGCTTGCAAGGCTTGTGTGTGATGTTGTATTACCGAGTGGGCCCCGAGATACCTCTCCGTCACACGGAGTGACAAATCCCAGTCTCGATCCATACTAACTCAACGAACACCTTCGGAGATACCTGTAGAGCATCTTTAGTCATCCAGTTACGTTGCGACGTTTGATACACACAAAGCATTTCTCCGGTGTCGGTGAGTTATATGATCTCATGGTCATAGGAACAAATACTTGACACGCAGAAAACAGTAGCAACAAAATGACACGATCAACATGCTACGTCTATTAGTTTGGGTCTAGTCCATCACATGATTCTCCTAATGATGTGATCCCGTTATCAAGTAACAACACTTGCCTATGGCCAGGAAACCTTGACCATCTTTGATCGACGAGCTAGTCAACTAGAGGCTTACCAGGGACAGTGTTTTGTCTATGTATCCATACAAGTATTGTGTTTCCAATCAATACAATTATAGCATGGATAATAAACGATTATCATGAACAAATAAATATAATAATAACTAATTATTATTGCCTCTAGGGCATATTTCCAACATATTTGCACCTGCAAGAATTTATGCTTTGATCCGGTTTGAAGACCGGCATGATATGTATGTATGATGTATGATGCAATGCAATATGATGCATGTATATGATATGATAAGTATGGCATCAAGCTATTTTAAATAAGCCGGCTCAGTGAGTCACGGTGGGTAGGACGAGCTCATACGACTCTAGTGCTACACCAAGAGGCTATTGTAGCTACCTTAGCTGTGTTTAGACCGGCTGATCAGGCTCGAGTCAAGCTTCAGTGAAGCAGGTTCAGTGAATCAATGGTTTCTCTATTCTCCATGTGGGGCGTTAGCCGGTACCATGCATGTTTTAACCAAGGCGAGTTTAGGGTCCATAGAGCGGAGTAACTCGCCAAGAGTTCATGGGTCCATATGGCGATTCGGCCAACACACAGTCCAGTATAACCATTTGTAATGCGGTAATTTTTCGCTAGCCAAATAGGTAGTAAGGCTGATCTCAGTGAAAGGAAGCCCCCAAGTGACCTATGATTAGGGAAAAGACCGGTCATAGGATTGTAAAAGCGTATACGCTCTTACCATAAAACGACCTGGGAGCTAATAGCCGCCAAGTAAGCCGGCCTAATTCCCAGAATCATATAAGGCGCCCATGTTTGAACTGTGCAACGTGGCAACTTTGGTCCTCTTTGGCTTACCAGTATCTAGTTTGAAATAAGTGCAGTATGGCGACTTATGCTCTTTGATATTGATAGCGTCCATGCTTGGACGACTTTATGATTCATCCGCCAATAAGGCCGGACACCCCGGACGTGAGGGGGGTCACACCCCGGAGACGCGTGTAGGGCGTTTGCAACCACCACAATATTTCTGTAGGCAGAGCTGTTTTTGATTTTAATAAAATATAAGGACCTATATTCAAAGAAAATGACGACACATCATTAACGTATTCGAAAAAAGTACAAAGTACATATATATTCATAAAAAATAATAATACATTTATATTTACACATGGTACATGTAAGTTAATCAAAAAAAATATATATATATATACACATGGAGCAAAGAAAAAAAATATAACTATGCCTACGGCAAAGCTGTCGGCATAGATACGGCCAGGGCAGGTGGTCGACGCGCTGCGGATTAATGACGTGGCAGGTATGCCGACGACAGCCATCAGCATAGCTGCTGGTCGGTGCGCCCCGGATCGTGGCGTTGTGTATCTATGTCGACGGCCAGACGTCTAGCCGTCGGCATAGATTCGACGGCGTTAGCCCCCGTACCGGGGGCCGTCGCCGGCCCCACATCTATACCGACGGCCTATGTATGTCGACGATGGCCGTAGGCTTACTATTCTGTAGGCCGACGGCCTTTTTTATGCCGACGGATGCGTCGGCGTAGATATAGATATGCCTACAGCTTTTCTATGCCGATGGCTTTTAGAAAGCCGTAGGCATAACGCCAACTATGCCGACGGTCCCGACAAAAAGCCGTCGACATAGAATAATCCGTAAGCGTAATAGGTTTTTCTGGTAGTGAGCGGCGCCGGGTCGTCGCTGAGCGCGCGCAACAGCCCCGGCAGCCCGTCGCGGTCGTCGGGGAGGTAGATGCACAAGGAGAAGAACCGGCCGTGGTGGCCGCCGACGTAACGCATCCGCAGGACCTTGAAGCCGGGGTGGACGCCGATGCACATGTGCTGGTGCAGTTCGCCCCGCCATGAAGGGCGCGCAGACGGCGCGGCCAGGCGAGACGTAGAAGTCGCCGTCCTCCGTGAGGTTCGCGTCGAAGGGGTCGTACCAGTACCCTCGGAAGTAGAGCGCGTTCGCGAGGACGACGGCCGTGCTTGCGACGATGGAGCCCTCGTGGAGGAGCTCCTTCCACCGGCCGCCGGTCTTGGCCTCTAGCCACTCGTTGATCTCTAACCTGGCCTGCTCGGGGCTCGAGCTGAAGCAGACAGCTCGCGCCACCGCGTCGTACTTGGACGCCGCCAACGCGGCGAAGGCCGGCTTGAGACGGAGCGACTAGTCGACCCAGATGCCCGTGGCGTACACGACCTCGGCAACCTCGTGATTTCCGTCCGCTTCATCAACTTCCTCGTCGGAGCTGAATAATTGGCTTGAGCCTGCGGCAACGTGCGAGGCGACGGCGGCCTTGCTTGGGCTTGCGTTGGCATGGGAGGCGAGGGCGGCGTGTGCTTCAGCGCCGGCGGGGCCGAGGAAGGATATGATCTGGCCGTGGTGGGCGCCCGTGGAGCCGGTGGCGAGATGGGAGAGGACGGTGTGGAAGGACGCCGGAGAGACGGCGAGGTTCCGGTCACCGCCGCGAAGGCTGAGGTGGTGCAGGAGTCGGGCGGAGAGGGCCGCCTGGTCCCTGATGGCGTCCGCGAGCAGCTGCTGCTCCGCCATTGCCTCCGGCGCCAGGTTAGCTAATCATGTGGCGGCTATATATACGGCAATTCATCGTCCCTGACTTGGATATATATATAAATATGCGCACACAAATGAGATGACATCTCTGGAGAGATCGGTAACAAGAGATGAGATAAACAAGGAAACTAACAACAAGATCGTACGGAAATTTTTGTTATTCAACCCGCGCTTTATCATTTATCTACAATGTAAAAAGAAAAAACGATTCGCTGTAAAAATTATATCCGTACGCCTCGCCTCCTCCCGTCGACCCTAGGCCACCCTGACTGTGTCCAGGCCGCCGCCAGACCACTCGCCGCCGCGGCCGACCTCAACCGCCACCGCTATCGATCTCAACCCACCCGCCTCTGCGGCCGTACCTCTCCCCGCTCACTGACCCCGTTGCAGCGCTCGAGCGCATCGCGTCGACCCTGGTCCACCCTGGCGTGTGCCCAGGCCGCTGCCACACCACTCGCCGCCGTGGCCGATCTCAACCACCACTGTTGTCGATCTCAACTCACCCGCCTCCGCGGCCGTACCTCTGCCCGCTTGCTGCCCCCATTTTGGCGCTCGAGCACAACTTCTGGATCAAATCAACGCGACAGCTACAGTGACTAGGGATGATGCGTCTGCTCGATGCAGAACGGCGACGGCGCGCCGGAGCAAAGTACTTGCAGGTGGAGGCGGGCCTCCATGGCTCACACGGGGAACTCCGAGGTTATGGCAAGGCAAAGGCGACTCCTTATGGCCAGATAGAGGCGCCTAACCTTGCTCCCATCATCGTATCCCCTCCCCATGCCTCCAACCGTGTGCCTAGCATCGGCAAAAAAATTTGTTTTGTGGGGATTTGTTTGCTGATGAATTAATGTCTTGAATGTAAGATTGTATTGTTGTAGAGACAGAGAATGGAACACCACATTCAGTTTGTCATCTGATCCCACATTCTCTACCCCATAAGTGAAACAAGATAACAGTCCATTGATCAATTAGTGTAGCCTCTTTTTGTTTTGCTTTGTTTGTCCCGTTTAATTTCTCATCATGGTGAAATTAACAATGGACGGGTTGATTTCTCAACAAAATAGGATATGACTGACTCCAAGCTCTCTCGACGACATTAGGGCTTGCTAACAACGGGTTGAAGGTTTGCAACGGCGGCGATCTGGCCACTTTCGTCACTAACGAGAGAAGAGAAGGTGGTGGGGCTGGGACGAGGGGCGACTTGGAGAAATTCTGATGTTCGAAGCTCTTTGGTGGTGCCAGGCCGGCGACGGACCGACACGGCTGGAAGCCAACTGGGCAGCGTGGGCTGCCTAAATTTGCCGGGAGTTCTTCTTGAACTAAAAATTGACTAGAAGGTGATAAATCTCAATGAAGATATTTGCCTTTTAAGGATATAAAATTTAAATTTCAGGTGATTACAAGTTTAAGGGAGCTGCTACCTAAGAAGCCCTAACGAAGATATTTGTTTTTGCATATGACTTTTGGGGATCTGCTAGAGATGGCATGTTAGTTTTGTGTCGCTAAACTTACGTGTCTATTCATGCTTGTTTTATTGAAGCACACACATACGTGCATAGCTATTAAATACTAAAAATTAGGCGTGGCTAGGTTCAGTGGATTGAGACTTAACGAAATCTCAATGAAGTGGCGAAACATATAAAAGGAAAAATTTGCTCGACGCAATTATCTCCCGAATATACCAACACTGATTAAAGTTTATTCGTACATCCGGACCATCTTCTGGATTCACTGCAAGTTGATCCGAAGATATACACACTTAGTTCAGCATGTGCCATATACGGCACATCTCGGGAACATGGTGCATCATGTCGCGCCGGCAGGATGGGCACGTCGCCGCCCTGTGGAACCACTTGAGGATGCATCCCCTGTGGAACGCGTGCGAGCAGCCGGGCAAAGCCACTACGCCGACGCCCCCGGCCACCATCTCCTCCATGCAGATCGCGCACTGAGCCGCGCCGCCTCCACCGACGAGAGCACCGGAACCAGCCCGTGCCCCGGCGGCTGCGTCCTCGCACGACAGCAGCAGCGCCTTGGGCACGCTGTACACGCTGGTCACGTGCACGCGCAACCAGACGTGGCACATCTGGCTCCGGCGAGCGGCGCCGCCGGCCGCAACAAGACCGTCTTCACGCGCCACGCGGGCGACGATACGGGCGACAAGACCGGGGGGTACGAACCGGTCCCAGAGCTGGGCGTCGGCGGCGCGGTGGCCGTAGTACCCCGCGAGCTGCGGCAGGTGCGTCAGCATCCGGCGGACGGCGGCGTGGCAGGCGGGCTCGCTCCGGAGGACGGCGGGGTCGTGGACGATGAACCGGCGCGCGGCCGCCTCCTCCTCCGGGTGCCTCGCGTCGGCGTCCTTGCCGTGGCCTTGCCGCAGCGTGGTCCCGCCCACGAGGTGCGTCTCGGTGGACATGCGCACGGAGCACCGGATGCGCACGAAGAGGCGCTGGCGCGGCGGCTCGCCGTTTCCTTCGCGCGGCGCCGGCGGCGTCGCCCCGGCCATGGGGTACATCTTGAACCGCTCCATCCTGGAGTCAACTTGGACCGTGGAAGCTGACTCGCGCTGCGAACTCATCGCCATTGCTGGAGCAATCGTGTTGGTTGGGTCTTGGCTTGGCCTCTTGGGAGGATGGAGGCGGCTAGACGTCGAGGTTGGCAGCATATGAAGTCGAGGTTGGCCTCATGCGATTCGAACTCTGATTCGCGTCCGCGCTCACCACTGATCGCCGAGTATGCCTGATCGGGAAGTCTTGTTGCGCGACACCTCACGGTTTTGCTGCTACAGTTGGCTGGGCCGACCGGTTCAGGACCAGTTTCTTTTTACAAAATGGCTACGAACTGTGGGAATATTAAAAATGTTCTGGTTTTTTAATAAATGATGTTTTAAAAATGTTCAGCAAATTTTAGAAGTGTTCCTAAATTTTATTAATGAGCAGTGTTTCAAGAATGTCCATGAAATTCATAGAATAATCATGGAACGTTTTTTAATGAAATTTGAAAATGTTCCTGAATTTCAAAAAACAGATTCATGAATTTTAAAACAGAAATTTAAAAACAAATAAATTTTTATTGATTTTTTTAAAAAAATTCACATTGTTCAAAATATGTTCAAAGAAACTAATAAGTGTTTACAAACTAAAATGGAGAAAAGAAAACAAAAAGAAAGAAAGAAATGACATGAAAGGAAAAGCGGGAAAAGAAGTTGAGAACCTAAAAGACAATTTTTTTTA
Organism: Hordeum vulgare subsp. vulgare; assembly: GCF_904849725.1. NCBI lineage: Eukaryota > Viridiplantae > Streptophyta > Magnoliopsida > Poales > Poaceae > Hordeum > Hordeum vulgare. Next base: position 581,943,776 of record NC_058520.1, on the reverse strand, counting down.
AAAAAAAGAGGTTAAACCCCCGGCATCTGCATCAATCTATCCATGTAGCGTCCAAAAGACAACTTGTAAATCGGTAAAGAAAAAAAGAAATAACCTATCAAAGAAGGTTCTACAACATTTCCAAGATAGGTAGGGAAAAAACATGAACTAGAACAGACCGAATAGTAGGATCCCATTGACATTGCCTGGTTGTCGTGGTATTTCCACGACAGATGTCAGAGATGGCTTAGATCGTGGTTTGGAGCCAAGGCCGTCTCGCCCGGTCAGTTTCATCATTGCGTCCGTAGCCGCGCCGAGCTTGTCTGCGCGCACTACTGCCATGAGCGCCTCTGCGTCATGCGTCGGGTCTTGTGATCTAGACTGGTCCAGCATAACAATACTAGTCTTTTCTGCGTACTTTGTCCTCACTCATGTACATCCGGGATCAATTTCCCGGTCGGTCATCCATCCTAAAACTACTACAAACCGAGCACGCTTAACCAGTGGCGGAGACGAGGGGTGCCAGCCAGGGCCGTGCCCCCCTAACATTAGTGATTTAAGCCAATAATGAATAGTAATAGTTATTTTTTATGTGTTAAAATGGTGTTTTTATGAATTGGCCCTTTCTAACAAGGTTTAACTATAGTTGGCCCTCCTTGTCCTAATTTTCTCGCTTCACCACTACGCTTAATCCAGGAATTCTGTTTGAATGAATTCGTGAAAAAAAAATCTTTATTAAAAAACTAGGAGTTCCTAGTTTGATGTGGGTCGACTACATCAAGTACAACTAGGAGTTCTCCATGATCATGTGAGCCTCTATGGCCTGGCATGTCGAACTCGAAAGGGAAATATGTGTGTGTGTGAGAGAGAGAGAGAGATGCAACAATCAAAGTCATACCACCTTGGAACACACTTACACACACACACCCATCATCAAAAGTTGAGGTGAACTATGATGCGGTGATGTGAACACTCAAAATCATGTCACATCAGGGTGCCTTTTCGTCCAAGATGGAACAAATATGCCTTTTCGTCGTCATCTGTGAACTCCAAACGAAGATGTTTATTTACCAGCACCAGCGGGGTGTATGGGCAAAGAAAATGTTTTATCGAGCCGTGGCAGCTGGCCAACAAGCAGAGAGCGAAGCCTAGGCGGCTATGGTGCGGCCGCCATCGACGTAGATGACCTGCCCGGTGACGTAGGACGCCGCCGGCATGCACAGGAATGTGACCAGCGAGGCGACCTCCTCGGGCTCGCCCATGCGGCCCAGCGCGACGCGCGCGTTCTCCTTCTCCGCCATCCCCCGCAACAACTCCACGTCAACCTCGATGCAGCTGCTCCTGAGGATGTCGCTCCGGATGCCCCCCGGCGCGACGCAGTTCACGCGGATGCCGTCGCCGGCCCACTCGACTGCGAGGTTGCGGCTGAGCTGGTTCATGGCCGCCTTGGTCGCCGAGTACACCGACAGCACGGGGTACGCGATGGCCGCGGCCACGGAGGAGATGTTCACCACGCTGCCGCCCCCGGCGGCGACCAGGAGCGGGTGCGCGAGCTGCGCGAGGTGGAAGCAGGACTCGAGGTTGGTGGCCATGAGCCGCGCGTAGTCCTCCGCCGTGCTCTCCGTGGCCGGCATGAAGAAGGTCTGCCCGGCGTTGTTGACGAGGATGTCCAGCTTGCCCCCCAGCTCGGCGCGGGCCGCGGCCATGAGCGCCTCCCGGTCGCCGCGCACGGAGACGTCGCAGGCGGAGGCCGTGACGCGCCCGCGCAGGCTCCCCGCCTCGGCGTCGGCGGCCCACCCGCGCACCCGCTCCTGCACGTCGGCGTCGCTCCGGGCGCAGGTGTGCACCCGGACGCCGAACCCCGCGAGCTCCTCCACGATCGCGCGCCTGAGCCATGCATGGTACGCGTGGTGAGTGTGTCGTGTGTCGTCAGTCACAACTCACAACTCACAAGATAACATGAAAGGAAGATGCATGGCGTACCCGATCCCTTTGGTTCCGCCGGTGACGAGGGCCGTCTTGCCGGCGAGGCTCCACCGCTCCTCCCTGCTTGCTGCTGCCGCCATCTCGACGACGGACGTATCTATCTCTGAAACTAGCTGGTGAATGGTTTGGTTGGCAGGCCTTGGCCACACATATATGTACCTCCGTTGTTATTTTTATCTTCTTTGATTGAAAGCTTTGCTGCCCACTATGACGACTAGGTACTAGGTAGTGTAGCAGAAACTGCAGATGCTTCCTCGGCGTTCCCTTGTTTTCGGCGATGCGCACGAAGCGTCACTCGCGCAGGCGGTGGCCGGCCGGCCGTGCTCATCTCACGCATCATGTCATCACGTTTGCTGGCTTCCATGTTTTCCGCCCTGGATTTCTTCTCCCGGCCGCCTCGTCGCACGTTCAATTATGGGGATCGCTAAAACTCAGCTAGGCTGAGATTTAATTTGGTCTCATTCACATTCTCAACCATTAGATCAAACACGTCATAATTAGTGCAAAGCCACTAGCCTATGCAGCCAAGTGTGTCCGGCCTGTTTCCCTTGTATTTTTTTTCCTTTGTATAGTCTGGCAAGCGTCCGGCGGATGGGCTATACTTTTCAAAAATGCTAAACTTATGGATAATTCTTACAGACTAACGAACTAACACCTCTCCCCTCACTAATCTTGTCCCCGTGACTTTCAGGATGGGCCCCGATTCATCCTAAACCAATCAAAACATCTCATCTAAGCTTAGTCCGTAAGTGTTCTCTAAAGTCCCTGTAGTTGTAGCATTGCCCCTTTTCAAGAATGCTAAACGTATGGATGATTCTTATAGACTTTAACGGACTAACTCCTCTCCCCTTACTAATCTTGCCCCCCTAATTTTTAGGGTGGCCCCGCATTCATCCTAAACCAATCAAAACATCTCATTAAGCTTAGTCCGTATATATTCTGTAAAGTCCATGTAGTTGTAGCATTGCTTCTTTTCAAAAATAATAGACTTACGGATGATTCTTACAGACTTTAACGAACTAACACCTCTCCCCTCACTAATCTTGTCCCCATGATTTTCAAGGTGGGCCCCGATTCATCCTAAACCAATCAAAACATCCCATCTAAGCTTAGTCCGTAAATGTTGTGTAAAGTCCCTGTAGTTGTAGCATTGCCCCTTTTCAAAAATGCTAAACTTATGGATGATTCTTATAGACTTTAACGGACTAACCCCTCTCCCCTCACTAATCTTGCCCCCTGATTTTCAGGGTGGCCCCGCATTCATCCTAAACCAATCAAAGCATCCCATCTAAGCTTAGTCCGTAAACGTCCTGTAAAGTCCCTGTAGTTGTAGCATTGCTCCTTTTCAAAAATAATAAACTTACGGATGATTCTTACAGACTTTAATGGACTAACCCCTCTCCCCTCACTAATCTTGTCCCCCTGATTTTTAGGGTGGGCCCGCTTCATCCTAAACCAATCAAAACATATTATCTAAGCTTAGTCTGTAAACGTTCTGTAAAGTACTTGTAGTTGTAGCATTGCTTCTTTTCAAAAATGCTAAACTTACGGATGATTCTTACAAACTTTGATGGGCTAACCCCTCTCCCTCACTAATCTTGTCCCCCCTGATTTTCAGGGTGGGCCCCGCTTCATCCTAAGCCAATAAAAACATCCCATCTAAACTTTGTCCGTTGTGTAAAGTCCCTATAGTTGTAGCATTGCTTCTTTTCAAAAATGCTAAACTTACGAATGAGTCTTACAGACTTTAACGGACTAACCCCTCTCCCTTCACTAATCTTGCCCCCCTCCCCCTGATTTTCTGGGTGGGCCCCACTTCATCCTAAACCAATCAAAACATCCCATCTAAGCTTAGTTTGTAAACGTTTTGTAAAGTTCATGTAGTTGTAGCATTGCTCCTTTTCATAAATGCTAAACTTACTGATGATTCTTACCGGCTTTAACGGACAAACACCTCTCCCCTCACTAATCTTGTCCCCCTGATTTTCAAGGTGGGCTCCGCTTCATCCTAAACCAATCAAAACATCCCATCTAAGACTTGTCCATAAATGTTCTGTAAAGTCCCTGTAGTTGTAGCATTGCTCCTTTTAAAAAATGCTAAACTTACGGATGATTCTTACAGACTTTAACGGACCAACCCCTCTCCCCTCACTAATCTTGTCCCCCTGATTTTCAGGGTGGGCCCCGCTTCATCCAAAACCAATCAAAACATTCCATCTAAGCTTAGTCCGTAAACGTTGTGTAAAGGTGTAAAGTTCCTGTAGTTGTAGCATTGATCTATACTTTTATTGTTGTCACACTAGCATGTTTGTAGCCTTCGATGCTACAGGCATGTACACTTTTGTTATTGCTTATTTTTTGCCCCTTCTTTTGCAGTTGTTTGTTTTGTTTGACTGTGTATAATTTGTGTGAGTGTTTCTTAGAAACTAATTGTTCTTTTTAGATTTTTTGTACGAGAACTTGATACTTCAAAGGTGGAGAACCCTGTAAACCAACCTGTAGTTAGATGGTTAGAGGGACCGTGATATCCCCAGCCCACCAGGTGGAGACGTTCCCGTCGACGACGAAGCGTCTACGGTGACTTCGTAAATCTCAAGATGACATGTCGGCTCAGTCTCTCGGAGATGCTCATAGGGATAGGGTGTGCGTGTTTGCGTTCATAGGGGTGAGTGTATGCAAAAAGGGTGCAGAACCCCTTTACCATGTGCCATTTGATGGGGTTATAGTCCTAGGGTAGGGTCATAAGCCTACCTTATAGGTCCTACCCAAGGACCACCCTTCATAAGGGACAAGGCCCTTTGTCAGCTCCGACTGAACTAAGGAATTCCCATCATCCAGTCGGTAACAGACATCCGACCATCCAGTCGAAGGCGAGCATTCGGAGCGTATCGATCGGACCGACTGGATTCCACTCTGTACATCGTAACCCCCCAGGAGGGAAACGGTCGTACGTTTCCTCACGCTTTTATTAGCATTTAGGCCGTACATTACCTGTAACGTAGGTATTTATTCACCATTATTCCACCCCTGCGCACCGACCGTTGTGAAGGGCAGCGCACTCTATATAAGCCACCCTTCCCCACTGGTGCAAGGGTTGGCAACTCATTGTATTCCATATTTCCACTCGACAACAAGCTCCCTGAGCACTGAGACGTAGGGCTATTACCTCCACCGCAGAGGGGCCTGAACTCATACAACCTCGCCGTAGCTAAGGCTCTGCCCATCCTTTTCATACCCTACACATCTACTGTCAGGCTTATACCCACGACAGTTGGCGCCCACCTTGGGGCAGGCGTCTAAGCAACTTCCGGCGAGTTTGCGACTACTTCCTTTCGTCATGTCGTCCGGTGGAGGTTCGAGCATGGGTCACCAGATCTTCTTCGGCGCTCTCTCCTTCATCATCGACGATTCGGCGTGGCTTCGGGATGCTCCTCTCGACGTCGAGGCGCTTCCCCGTCGTGGGGCTACGCACTTCCGTGCCGGCGCCCGCGGCATTCTTCTTCTCCAACAGTCGGCTCCGGTGTCGACCTGCACCGCCGTCACGCGCCGCAGCAAGCGGTCTCGCCGTCCGCGGCTCCAGCGTTGGGTGCAACACGCCCAGGCGCGCCAGAACGCGTCTTCACAAGTGGCGGTTCTAGAGTCCGTTGTGGTTGCCCCGCTGTCCCTGTTGGGGAACGTCGCATGGGAAACAAAAAATTTCCTACGCGCACGAAGACCTATCATGGTGATGTCCATCTACGAGAGGGGATGAGTGATCTACGTAACCTTGTAGATCGTACAGCAGAAGCGTTAGTGAACGCGGTTGATGTAGTGGAACGTCCTCATGTCCCTCGATCCGCCACGCGAACAATCCCGCGATCAGTCCCACGATCTAGTACCGAACGGACGGCACCTCCGCGTTCAGCACACGTACAGCTCGACGATGATCTCGGCCTTCTTGATCCAGCAAGAGAGACGGAGAGGTAGAAGAGTTCTCCGGCAGCGTGACGGCGCTCCGGAGGTTGGTGATGACCTTGTCTCAGCAGGGCTCCGCCCGAGCTCCGCAGAAACGCGATCTAGATGAAAAACCGTGGAGGTATGTGGTCGGGCTGCCGTGGAAAAGTCGTCTCAAATGAGTCCCAAAACCTCCGTATATATAGGTGGGAGGGAGGGGACCTTGCCTTGGGGCTCAAGGAGCCCCAAGGGGGTCGGCCGAGTCCAAGGGGGGAGGACTCCCCCCCCCCCCCAAACCGAGTTGGACTTGGTTTGGTGGGTGGGAGTCCTTCCCTTCCTTCCCACCTCCTTTTTTTTCTTTCTCTTTGATTTTTATCTCTATGGCGCATAGGGCCCTTTTGGGCTGTCCCACCAGCCCACTAAGGGCTGGTGCGCCACCCTTATTGCCTGTGGGCTTCCCCGGGGTGGGTTGCCCCCCCGGTGAACTCTCGGAACCCATTCGTCATTCCCGGTACATTCCCGGTAACTCCGAAAAACCTTCCGGTAATCAAATGAGGTCATCCTATATATCAATCTTCGTTTCGGGACTATTCCGGAAACCCTCGTGACGTCCGTGATCTCATCCGGGACTCCGAACAACATTCGGTAACCAACCATATAACTCAAATACGCATAAAACAACATCGAACCTTAAGTGTGCAGACCCTGCGGGTTCGAGAACTATGTAGACATGACCCGAGAGACTTCTCGGTCAATATCCAATAGCGGGACCTGGATGCGCATATTGGATCCTACATATTCTACGAAGATCTCATCGTTTGAACCTCAGTGCCAAGGATTCATATAATCCCGTATGTCATTCCCTTTGTCCTTCAGTATGTTACTTGCCCGAGATTCGATCGTCAGTATCCGTATACCTATTTCAATCTCGTTTACCGGCAAGTCTCTTTACTCGTTCCGTAATACAAGATCCCGCAACTTACACTAAGTTACATTGCTTGCAAGGCTTGTGTGTGATGTTGTATTACCGAGTGGGCCCCGAGATACCTCTCCGTCACATGGAGTGACAAATCCCAGTCTTGATCCATACTAACTCAACTAACACCTTCGAAGATACCTGTAGAGCATCTTTATAGTCACCCAGTTACGTTGGGACGTTTGATACACACAAAGCATTCCTCCGGTGTCAGTGAATTATATGATCTCATGGTCATAGGAATAAATACTTGACACGCAGAAAACAGTAGCAACAAAATGACACGATCAACATGCTACGTCTATTAGTTTGGGTCTAGTCCATCACGTGATTCTCCTAATGACGTGATCCAGTTATCAAGCAACAACACCTTGTTCATAATCAGAAGACACTGACTATCTTTGATCAACTGGCTAGCCAACTAGAGGCTTGCTAGGGACGGTGTTTTGTCTATGTATCCACACATGTAAATCAGTCTTCATTCAATACAATTATAGCATGGATAATAAACGATTATCTTGATACAGGAATTATAGTAATAACTATATTTATCATTGCCTCTAGGGCATAATTCCAACAGTCTCCCACTTGCACTAGAGTCAATAATCTAGCCCTCACATCACCATGTGAATTACATTGTGATAAATCTAACACCCATACAGTTCTGGTGCTGATCATGCTTTGGCCGTGGAAGAGGTTTAGTCAGCGGGTCTGCTACATTCAGATCCGTGTGCACTTTGCATATATTCACGTCCTCTCCCTCGACGTAGTCGCGGATGAGGTTGAAGCGTCGTTTGATGTGTCTGGTCTTCTTGTGAAACCGCGGTTCCTTTGCTAAGGCAATGGCACCCGTGTTGTCACAGAACAAGGTTATTGGATTCAGTGCGCTTGGCACCACTCCAAGATCCGTCATGAATTGCTTCATCCAGACACCCTCCTTAGCCGCCTCCGAGGCAGCCATGTACTCCGCTTCACATGTAGAATCTGCTACGACGCTTTGCTTGGAACTGCACCAGCTTACTGCACCCCCATTAAGAATAAATATGTATCCGGTTTGCGACTTAGAGTCGTCCGGATCTGTGTCAAAGCTTGCATCGACGTAACCTTTTACGGCGAGCTCTTCGTCCCCTCCTTACATGAGAAACATCTCCTTAGTCCTTTTCAGGTACTTCAGGATATTCTTGACCGCTGTCCAGTGATCCACTCTTGGATTACTCTGGAACCTACCTGCCATACTTATGGCCAGGCTAACATCCGGTCTAGTGCACAACATTGCATACATGATAGAACCTATGGCTGAAGCATAGGGGACGGAGCGCATATGCTCTCTATCTTCATCAGTTGCTGGGCACTGAGTCTTACTCAATCTCGTACCTTGTAGAACTGGCAAGAACCCTTTCTTGGACTGTTACATTTTGAACCTCTTCAAAACTTTATCAAAGTATGTGCTTTGTGAAAGTCCTATCAGGCGTTTTGATCTATCCCTATAGATCTTAATGCCTAGAATGTAAGCAGCTTCTCCTAGGTCCTTCATAGAGAAACTTTTATTCAAGTAACCTTTTATGCTCTCCAAAAGCTCTACGTTGTTTCCAATCAGTAATATGTCATCCACATATAATATTAGAAACGCCACACAGCTCCCACTCACTTTCTTGTAAATACAAGATTCTCCAACCACTTGTATAAACCCAAATGCTTTGATTACCTCATCAAAGCGTTTGTTCCAACTCCGAGATGCTTGCACCAGTCCATAAATGGATCGCTAGAGCTTGCACACCTTGTTAGCATTCTTAGGATCGACAAAACCTTCGGTTTGTATCATATACAATTCTTCCTTAAGGAAACCGTTAAGGAACGCCGTTTTGACATCCATCTGCCAGATTTCATAATCGAAAAATGCAGCTATTGCTAACATGATTCTGACGGACTTAAGCATCGCTACGGGTGAGAAAGTCTCATCGTAGTCAACTCCTTGAACTTGTGAAAAACCCTTTGCCACAAGTCGAGCTTTATAAACGGTCACATTACCGTGAGCGTCCGTCTTCCTCTTAAAGATCCATTTGTTCTGAATGGCCTTGCGGCCCTCAGGCAGTACCTCCAAAGTCCACACTTTGTTCTCATACATGGATCCTATCTCGGACTTCATGGCTTCCAGCCATTTGTTGGAATCTGGGCCCACCATTGCTTCTTCATAATTCGCAGGTTCATTGTTGTCTAACAACATGATTGATAAGACGGGATTACCGTACCACTCTGGAGCAGCACGTGGTCTCGTCGACCTGCGTGGTTCGACAGAAACTTGAACTGGAGTTTCATGATCATCATCATTAACTTCCTCCTCAACCGGCGTCGCAATGACAGAGGTTTCCCCTTGCCCTGCGCCACCATCCAGAGGGATGAGAGGTTCGACAACCTCGTCAGGTTCTATCTTCCTCCCACTCAATTCTCTCGAGAGAAACTCCTTCTCGAGAAAAGCTTCGTTTTTAGCAACAAACACTTTGCCCTCGGATTTGAGATAGAAGGTGTACCCAACTGTCTCTTTTGGGTAACCTATGAAGACGCACTTTTCCGCTTTGGGTTCCAGCTTTTCAGGCTGAAGCTTTTTGACATAAGCATCACATCCCCAAACTTTAAGAAACGACAACTTTGTCCTTTTGCCATACCACAGTTCGTATGGTGTCGTCTCAACGGATTTTGATGGTGCCCTATTTAAAGTGAATGCAGCTGTTTCTAATGCATAACCCCAAAATGATAACGGCAAATCAGTAAGAGACATCATAGATCGCACCATCTCTAATAGAGTACGATTACGAAGTTCCGACACACCATTACGCTGTGGTGTTCCAGGCGGTGTTAACTGTAAACAATTCCACATTGTCTTAAGTGAGTACCAAACTCGAAACTCAGATATTCACCCCCACGATCAGACCGTAGGAACTTGATCTTCTTGTTACGATGATTTTCCACTTCACTCTGAAATTGCTTGAACTTTTCAAATGTTTCAGACTTGTGCTTCATCAAGTAGACATAACCATATCTACTTAAATCGTCAGTGAAGGTGAGAAAATAACGATATCCGCCGCGTGCCTCCACGCTCATCGGACCACACACATCGGTATGTATGATTTCCAACAAGTCAATTGCACGCTCCATTGTTCCTGAGAACGGAGTCTTTGTCATCTTGCCCATGAGGCATGGTTCGCACGTGTCAAGTGAATCAAAGTCAAGTGACTCCAAAAGTCCATCAGCATGGAGTTTCTTCATGCGCTTTACACCAATATGACCTAAGCGGTAGTGCCACAAAAATATGGCGCTATCATTGTTAACTCTAACTCTTTTGGTCTCAATGTTATGTATATGCGTATCGCTATCAGGATTCAATATGAACAATCCTCTCACATTCGGTGCATGACCATAAAAGATGTTACTCATAGAAATAGAACAACCATTATTCTCTGACTTAAAAGAGTAACCGTCTCGCAATAAACAAGATCCAGATATAATGTTCATGCTCAACGCAGGCACTAAATAACAATGATTTAAGTTCATCACTAATCCTGACGGTAACTGAAGTGACACTGTGCCGACGGCGATTCCATCAACCTTGGAACCATTTCCTACGCGCATCGTCACTTCATCTTTCGCCAGCCTTCGTCTATTCCGCAGTTCCTGTTTCGAGTTGCAAATATGAGCAACAGAACCGGTATCGAATACCCAGACACTACTACGAGAGCCGGTTAAGTACACATCAATAACATGTATATCAAATATACCTGATTTTTCTTTGCCCGCCTTCTTATCTGCCAGATACTTGGGGCAATTGCGCTTCCAGTGACCCATACCCTTGCAATAGTAACACTCTGTTTCAGGCTTAGGTCCAGCTTTGGGTTTCTTCGTCGGATTAGCAACAGGCTTGCCGCTCTTCTTTGAATTACCCATCTTGCCTTTGCCGTTTCTCTTGGAACTAGTGGTCTTATTCACCAACAACACTTGATGCTCTTTACGGAGTTCAGACTCTGCGACTTTCAACATCGCAAACAACTCGCCGGGAGACTTGTTCATCCCTTGCATGTTGTAGTTCAACACAAAGCCTTTATAGCTTGGCGGCAGTGATTGAAGGATTCTGTCAGTGATAGCTTCTTGCGGGAGTTCAATCCCCAGCTCAGCTAGACGGTTTGAGTACCCAGACATTTTGAGCACATGTTCACTGATAGATGAGTTTTCCTCCATCTTGCAAGCATAGAATTTATCGGAGGTCTCATACCTCTCGATCCGGGCGTTCTTCTGAAGTCCCGGTTCTAAGCCATACAAGACTGCACATTGAACTATTGAGTAGTCCTCCTTACGTGCTAACAAAGCGTTCTTAACATCCTGATCAGCCGTAGCGGGTGGTTCATCTCCTAACGCAGCATTAAGGACATAATCCTTCTTCCCAGCTTGTAACATTAGCTTAAGATTACGAGCCCAGTCTACAAAGTTGCTTCCATCATCTTTCAACTTAGCTTTCTCTAGGAACGTATTAAAATTCAGGATGACTGTCGCGTGAGCCATGATCTACAACACAAATATATTCAAAGTGGACTTAGACTATGTTCAAGATAATTAGAGTTTAACTTAATCAAATTATTCGCTAAACACCCACTCAAAAAGTACATCTCTCTAGTTAGTTGAGTGGTTCATGATCCACTTACACTAGCTCAAGTCCGATCATCACGTGAGTTGAGTATAGTTTCAGTGGTAAGCATCCCTATGCTAATCATATCATCTATATGATTCATGATCGACCTTTCGGTCTCATGTGTTCCGAGGCCATGTATGCACATGCTAGGCTCGTCAAGCTTAACCCGAGTGTTCCGCGTGCGCAACTATTTTGCACCCGTTGTATGTGAACGTTGAGTCTATCACACCCGATCATCACGTCGTGTCTCGAAACGACGAACTGTAGCAACGGTGCACAGTCGGGGAGAACACAATTTCGTCTTGAAATTTTAATGAGAGATCACCTCATAATGCTACCGTCGTTCTAAGAAAAATAAGGTGCATATAAGGATTAACATCACATGCAGTTCATAAGTGACATGATATGGCCATCATCACGTGCTTCTTGATCTCTATCACCAAAGCACCGGCACGATCTTCTTGTCACCGGCGCCACGCCATGATCCCCATCAACGTGTTGCCATCGGGGTTGTCGTGCTACTCATGCTTTTACTACTAAAGCTACATCCTTGCAAAATAGTAAACGCATCTGCAAGCACAAACGTTAGTATAAAGACAACCCTATGGCTCCTGCCGGTTGCCGTACCATCGACGTGCAAGTCGATATTTCTATTACAACATGATCATCTCATACATCCAATATATCACATCACATCGTTGGCCATATCATATCACAAGCATACCCTGCAAAAACAAGTTAGACGTCCTCTAATTTTGTTGTTGCATGTTTTACGTGGTGACCAGGGGTATCTAGTAGGATCGCATCTTACTTACGCAAACACCACAACGGAGATATATGAGTTGCTATTTAACCTCATCCAAGGACCTCCTCGGTCAAATCCGATTCAACTAAAGTTGGAGAAACTGACACTTGCCAGTCATCTTTGAGCAACGGAGTTACTCGTAACGATGAAACCAGTCTCTCGTAAGCGTACGAGTAATGTCGGTCCAAGCCGCTTCAATCCAAAAATACCGCGGAATCAAGAAAAGACTAAGGAGGGCAGCAAAACGCACATCACCGCCCACAAAAACTTTTGTGTTCTACTCGAGAAGACATCTACGCATGAACCTAGCTCATGATGCCACTGTTGGGGAACGTCGCATGGGAAACAAAAAATTTCCTACGCGCATGAAGACCTATCATGGTGATGTCCATCTACGAGAGGGGATGAGTGATCTACGTACCCTTGTAGATCGTACAACAGAAGCGTTAGTGAACGCGGTTGATGTAGTGGAACGTCCTCACGTCCCTCGATCCGCCCCGCGAACAATCCCGCGACCAGTCCCACGATCTAGTACCGAACGGACGGCACCTCCGCGTTCAGCACACGTACAGCTCGACGATGATCTCGGCCTTCTTGATCCAGCAAGAGAGACAGAGAGGTAGAAGAGTTCTCCGGCAGCGTGACGGCGCTCCGGAGGTTGGTGATGACCTTGTCTCAGCAGGGCTCCGCCCGAGCTCCGCAGAAACGCGATCTAGAGGAAAAACCGTGGAGGTATGTGGTCGGGCTGCCGTGGAAAAGTCGTCTCAAATCAGCCCCAAAACCTCCGTATATATAGGTGGGAGGGAGGGGACCTTGCCTTGGGGCTCAAGGAGCCCCAAGGGGGTCGGCCGAGTCCAAGGGGGGAGAAGTCCCCCCCCAAACCGAGTTGGACTTGGTTTGGTGGGTGGGAGTCCTTCCCTTCCTTCCCACCTCCCTTTTTTTTCTTTCTCTTTGATTTTTATCTCTATGGCGCATAGGGCCCTTTTGGGCTGTCCCACCAGCCCACTAAGGGCTGGTGCGCCACCCTTATGGCCTATGTGCTTCCCCGGGGTGGGTTGCCCCCCCGGTGAACTCCCGGAACCCATTCGTCATTCCCGGTACATTCCCGGTAACTTCGAAAAACCTTCCGATAATCAAATGAGGTCATCCTATATATCAATCTTCGTTTCCGGACTATTCCGGAAACCCTCGTGACGTCCGTGATCTCATCCGGGACTCCGAACAACATTCGGTAACCAACCATATAACTGAAATACGCATAAAACAACGTCGAACCTTAAGTGTGCAGACCCTGCGGGTTCGAGAACTATGTAGACATGACCCGAGAGACTTCTCGGTAAATATCCAATAGCGGGACCTAGATGCCCATATTTGATCCTACATATTCTATGAAGATCTCATCGTTTGAACCTCAGTGCCAAGGATTCATATAATCCCGTATGTCATTCCCTTTGTCCTTCGGTATGTTACTTGCCCGAGATTCGATCGTCAGTATCCGTATACCTATTTCAATCTTGTTTACCGGCAAGTCTCTTTACTCGTTCCGTAATACAAGATCCCGCAACTTACACTAAGTTACATTGCTTGCAAGGCTTGTGTGTGATGTTGTATTACCGAGTGGGCCCCGAGATACCTCTCCGTCACATGGAGTGACAAATCCCAGTCTTGATCCATACTAACTCAACTAACACCTTCGGAGATACCTGTAGAGCATCTTTATAGTCACCCAGTTATGTTGCGACGTTTGATACACACAAAGCATTCCTCCGGTGTCAGTGAATTATATGATCTCATGGTCATAGGAATAAATACTTGACACGCAGAAAACAGTAGCAACAAAATGACACGATCAACATGCTACGTCTATTAGTTTGGGTCTAGTCCATCACGTGATTCTCCTAATGACGTGATCCAGTTATCAAGCAACAACACCTTGTTCATAATCAGAAGACACTGACTATCTTTGATCAACTGGCTAGCCAACTAGAGGCTTGCTAGGGACGGTGTTTTGTCTATGTATCCACACATGTAAATGAGTCTTCATTCAATACAATTATAGCATGGATAATAAACGATTATCTTGATACAGGAATTATAATAATAACTATATTTATCATTGCCTCTAGGGCATAATTCCAACAGTCCCCGCACTCGGACTCGGTTCCGACTGAGTTTCCTTCCGAGTATGCGGGTCGCGGGCCCGCAACAGAAGTACACATGACCAACTCCCATGAAGATCCTCGTCAAGCTGGCCGGAGCGGGCGCGAGGTCGGCGAAACGTCCGGCGCGCGCCGTCCACCTCGCCGTTCTGCCAGTCGGCACACTCGGCGGAGCAACGTGGAGTTGTTCCGCACACCCCTCCTCAACTTGGCTGCGGCTACCAAGATAGCCGATTCCCTCCAGCCGACTGATTCAGAGGCTGGTAGAGGGATCGAGCAGATCCGAGCCCTGTTGCACACGGCGCAGCAGCAGAATTCGGCGGTCTCCCAGTCGCACAACAGGATCCATAATAGTTCTGTTCATGCGAATACGCATCGGTCGGTTCACAGCCCTGGTTCCCATCAGCGGCACAGGGGAGGCAGCCGTTCCATGAATCACGAAGATCGCCGCCGTCCACGCACCCCTCCGCGGGGTGGGCCCTATGGGTCCCGACATCATGACGATCGGCGTTTAGTCGGTGACACTTGCGACCCAAGGCCCGACGGAAGAGGGCGTATCGCCCAACGAAGCGTCGACAGGGGCCGACCCACCGCGATGGTCACGATATGGACCGTCCAAGTGGAAGCAGGACCATCGTGTCTGGTCCCGAGTGTTTTAGTCGAGCCATCCGCTCGGCTGACATCCCGCCCAACTTCCGATTGGCGACGGGAATTAGCAAGTTTACAAGAGAGTCCAAGCCGGAAACATCGCTAGATGACTACCGAGTGGCGGTCCAGATCGGAGGAGGGGACGACCATGTCGCCATGAAGTACCTCCCTCTGATGCTCGACTGCTCGGCGCGAGCGTGGCTGAATCAGTTGGCCCCCTGAAGCATCTACAGTTGGGCAGATCTGGCCCGAGTGTTCATCAAGACCTTCGAAGGGACGTGCAAGCGCCCTGCAGGCCTCGTGGAGCTCCAGCATTGCGTCCAGAAGCAGAATGAGCCCCTGCGTGACTTCATTCAGCGTTGGACAACTCTCTACCACACGGTGGAGAACGTCACCGAGCATCAAGCAGTCTGCGCCTTCAAGGCAGGCATGCGGTACAGGGATCTGTACCTAAAGTTCGGTCGAACAGGTGACATCTCCATGAGCAAGATGATGGAGATAGCAGCTCGCTACGCAAATGGCGAAGAAGAGGACCGCAACCGAAGCGGCAAGCACAAGACAGTCGGCGACGGAGATGGAAGCAACACTCGGAAGCAAAAGCAAAAAGTTCCATCCACTCCGCAGGCAGAAGCTGGAGTCGTGACCAATGCCAAGTTCAAGACCAGAGGGAAGGCGTAGTTTACCCCCAAGAAGAAGCAGTTCAATAATCCCATCCTGGACCAGCCATGCCCGGTTCATACGAAGATGGAGGAAGAGGGCAACCCCATATATCCAAAGCATACCACTCGACAGTGTCGCCTCCTGATCCAGGGGTTCGGCGAAGGGCAACCGAGTGAGAAGGTCAATGAACAAGATGAGGAGGATAAGGAGGATCCGTTCCCCCAAGTCCATGCGACACTCATGATTTTTGCTGACGTCGAGAGCAAGAGTCGACTGAAGCTGGTGAACAGGGAGGTGAACATGGCCACCCCTGCTAGCCCTAAGTTCCTCAAATGGTCTCAGACTGCGATCACCTTTGACCAGTCGGATCATCCAGCACATGTACCCACCCCAGGAAGACAAGCTCTGGTCGTCGACCCGGTGGTAGAAGGAGTCCGATTGCGCAAAGTCCTCATGGACGGCGGCAGCGGTTTGAACATCATGTACGCCGACACTCTCAAGGGGATGGGCATTCCGATGTCCAAACTCAGCGAGAGCAGCATGCAGTTCCATGGAGTCGTCCCTGGACGGAAGGCCAAGTCGCTCGGCCAGATCGCGTTGGACGTCGTTTTCGGCTCCGACAAGTACTTTCGCAAGGAAAAGCTCACGTTTGAGGTGGTGGATTTCCAGAGCGCTTACCACACAATTCTGGGCCGCCCAGCGTATGTGAGTTTCATGGCCCGTCCATGTTATGTATACTTGAAGCTGAAGATGCCAGGCCCGAAAGGTGTGATCACCATCACGGGCAATCGACAGCGAGCCGAAGAGTGCCTGCAGCAGGGATCAAGAATCGCCGACCAGCAGATGGCCGTCCTCGAGCTCGACAAGTACAAGAAAACAGTCGACCCCGCCGACCTGATGCACTCAAAGAAGCCAGCTTCTGAATCCGCATTCCAGTCAGCGGGAGAGACGAGGAAGGTCAGCATTCACCCGACGGACGACACTGTTGCCCCGACGAACATCTCCACCACCCTCGATCCTAAATAGGAAGCCGAGCTCACCCAATTCCTCCGTGAGAAATGGGACATCTTCGCATGGAAACCCTCTGACATGCCAGGTGTACCCAGGGAGTTGGCTGAGCACCGACCGCATGTGGACCCCGTCGCTCGGCCTGTCCGAGAGCGCTTGCGCCGGTTCGCCGCGCACAAGAGGAAAGCAATCGGGGAGGAGGTGGCCAAGCTGCTGGCAGCCAACTTCATTCACGAGGTTCACCACTCCGAGTGGCTCGCCAATGTTGTCATGGTGCCCAAGAAGGACAAGTCGCTCCGAATGTGCATCACCTTCAAGCATCTCAATAAGGTCTGCCCGAAGGACCATTTTCCGCTCCCCCGCATAGATCAAATTGTCGATTCGACTGCGGGGTGCGAGCATTTGTCATTTCTTGATGCCTACTCGGGCTATCATCAGATCCGTCTGTATGGCCCCGATGAATTAAAGACAGCCTTCATCACCCCATTCGGGTGCTTCTGCTACATCACTATGCCATTCGGTTTGAAGAATGCAGGAGCTACCTATATGCGCATGATCCAAAAATGTCTCCTCGACCAGATCGGTCGGAATGTGGAGGCGTATATGGATGATATCGTAGTCAAGTCACGCAAAGGTTCTGACCTGCTGACTGACTTGGCAGAAACATTCGCCAACCTTCGTAGGTACGATATCAAGCTCAACCCCGCCAAATGTTCATTCGACGTTCCCAGCGGAAAGTTACTCGGTTTCTTCGTTTCCGAACGAGGGATCGATGTCAACCCCGAAAAGATCGGGACCATCGTCCGAATGGAGAGGCCGGTCAGAATACACGATGTTCAACGGCTCACAGGTTGCCTAGCGGCTTTGAGCAGGTTCATCAGTCGACTCGGCGAGAAAGCACTTCCTCTATACCGACTCATGAAGAAATCAGATACTTTCGAGTGGACAGACGAAGCCCAAGTCGCATTCGACGACCTCAAAGTCCTACTTTCCACTCAGCCGGTTCTTACTGCTCCGCTCAGTAAAGAGCCCCTTCTTCTGTACATTGCGGCTACAAATCAAGTCGTCAGTACTGTTCTTACAGTCGAACGAGAAGAAGAAGGCAAAGCATACAAAGTTCAGCGGCCAGTGTACTACGTCTCCGAAGTCCTGACTCCTTCCAAGCAGAGGTATCCCCACTATCAAAAGCTTATCTACGGGATCTACATGACTGCGAAGAAGGTGGCCCATTATTTCCAAGACCACTCGGTGTCTGTCGTTTCTGATGCTCCATTGTCGGAAGTTCTCCACAATCGAGATGCGTCAGGCCGAGTGGCGAAGTGGGCGATGGAGATGCTGTACTGTGATATCAAGTTCGAGGCCAAGAAAGCGATTAAGTCTCAAGCTCTGGCTGACTTCATACCAGAATGGGTAGAACAACAGCAACCGACCCACATGTACTCGTCCCATTGGACAATGTTCTTCGATGGGTCCAAGATGTTGAATGGCTCCGGCGCTGGCGTTGTGATCATATCGCCAAAGGGCGACAAGCTCAAGTACGTGCTACAGATACACTTTGATTCCTCCGACAACGAGGCAGAGTATGAAGCTCTCCTCTACGGGTTGCGTATGGCCATCTCACTCGGCGTCCGTCGCCTGATGGTCTACGGCGATTCGGATTTGGTGGTCAATCAAGTGATGAAAGAGTGGGACGTCAGGAACCCCACCATGACCACATACTTCAATGCAGTGAGGAAGCTTGAGAAGAAGTTTGAAGGTCTAGAACTTCACCATGTTCCGAGACTGAAGAATCAAGCAGCGGATGAGTTGGCAAAACTCGGATCCACTCGGAGACCAGTCCCGAGTGACGTCTGCCTCGAGCACCTCCACCTTCCCTCAGTCAAAGAAGATCCTTTTACAGAGGAACCGTTACAACCAAAGAGTTCAACAGATCCGACTGAAGTCGATGTAGCTGCTGTGGTTGATCTGGTCATGGAGATTCTTGCTGTCATCCCCGATTGGACTGTGCCGATCATTGCATATATCCTGAGGCAGGAACTACCAGAAGACGAAGTCCAGGCCAGGCAGATAGTCCGCAGGTCGAAGTCATTCACTGTCATTGATGGCCAATTGTACAAGGAAAGCGTTTCAGGCGTTTTTCAACGATGCATCTCCCTAGAAGAGGGGCAGCTGATCCTGGAAGATATTCACTCGGGAACCTGCGGTCATCATGCTTCTTCGGGAGCAACCGTCACCGAGGCATTCAGGGCTGGTTTCTTCTGGCTGCAGGCAAACGAGATGGCTAAAGATATGGTTGACCGATGTGAGGGCTGCCAGTTCTACTCCAATAAGTCCCACAAGCCGACGTCTGCGCTGAAGACGAACCCTCTTGTGTGGCCGTTTGCAGTGTGGGGATTAGATACAGTCGGTCCATTCAAGACAGGCCAAGGTGGATACACACATCTGTTGGTGGCAGTCGACAAGTTCACGAAATGGATCGAAGCCAAGCCCATCAAGAAGCTCGACGCCTCAACAGCCGTCAAGTTTGTCAGGGACATCATCTTCAGATTCGGTGTACCTCACAGCATAATCACGGACAACGGGACAAACTTTGATTCGGACAGATTCAAAGGTTTCTGTACAAGCCAAGGTATCCGAGTGGACTTTGCTTCCGTGGCGCACCCGCAGTCCAATGGACAAGCAGAGCGGACGAACGGACTTATTTTGCAAGGTTTGAAGCCCCGACTCCTGTGAGAGATAGGACATGCCGCTGGCGCTTGGGTCACCGAGCTACCTTCAGTGCTTTGGGGTCTTCGCACAACCCCGAACAGATCTACAGGGCGATCACCGTTCTTCCTCGTCTACGGAGCAGAATGTTGGAAATATGCCCTAGAGGCAATAATAAATTAGTTATTATTATATTTCTTAGTTCATGATAATCGTTTATCATCCATGCTATAATTGTATTGATTGGAAACACAATACTTGTGTGGATACATAGACAAAACACTGTCCCTAGTAAGCCTCTAGTTGACTAGCTCGTTAATCAAAGATGGTCAAGGTTTCCTGGCCATAGGCAAGTGTTGTCACTTGATAACGGGATCACATCATTAGGAGAATCATGTGATGGACTAGACCCAAACTAATAGACGTAGCATGTTGATCGTGTCATTTTGTTGCTACTGTTTTCTGCGTGTCAAGTATTTATTCCTATGACCATGAGATCATATAACTCACTGACACCGGAGGAATGCTTTGTGTGTATCAAACGTCGCAACGTAACTGGGTGACTATAAAGATGCTCTACAGGTATCTCCGAAGGTGTTAGTTGAGTTAGTATGGATCAAGACTGGGATTTGTCACTCCGTGTGAACGGAGAGGTATCTCGGGGCCCACTCGGTAATACAACATCACACACAAGCCTTGCAAGCAATGTAACTTAGTGTAAGTTGCGGGATCTTGTATTACGGAACGAGTAAAGAGACTTGCCAGTAAACGAGATTGAAATAGGTATACGGATACTGACGATCGAATCTCGGGCAAGTAACATACCGAAGGACAAAGGGAATGACATACGGGATTATATGAATCCTTGGCACTGAGGTTCAAACGATAAGATCTTCGTAGAATATGTAGGATCCAATATGGGCATCCAGGTCCCGCTATTGGATATTGACCGAGGAGTCTCTCGGGTCATGTCTACATAGTTCTCGAACCCGCAGGGTCTGCACACTTAAGGTTCGACGTTGTTTTATGCGTATTTGAGTTATATGGTTGGTTACCGAATGTTGTTCGGAGTCCCGGATGAGATCACGGACGTCACGAGGGTTTCCGGAATGGTCCGGAAACGAAGATTGATATATAGGATGACCTCATTTGGTTACCGGAAGGTTTTCGTGCATTACCGGAAAAGTTTCGGGCTCATCGGTAGTGTACCGGGAGTGCCGGGAGGGGTGCCGGGGACCATCAGGAGGGGTGTCACGCCCCAAGGGGTCTCATGGGCTATGGGAAGAGATAAACCAGCCCCTAGTGGGCTGGAATAAGTTCCCACTAAGGCCCATAAGGTTTGAGAAGGAAAAAACACAAGGTGGAAAGAGTTTCCAAGTGGGAAGGTGGAATCCTACTCCAAGTAGGATTGGAGTAGGACTCCTCCACCTCCAATTTCGGCCAAACCTTTAGGTTTTGAGGCTGCCTCCTCCCCTCCCTCCCACCTATATATACGGAGGTTTTAGGGCTGATTTGAGACGACTTTCTCATGGCTGCCCGACCACATACCTCCATAGTTTTTCCTCTAGATCGCGTTTCTGCGGAGCTCGGGCGGAGCCCTGCTGAGACAAGATCATCACCAACCTCCGGAGCGCCGTCACGCTGCCGGAGAACTCTTCTACCTCTCCGTCTCTCTTGCTGGATCAAGAAGGCCGAGATCATCGTCGAGTTGTACGTGTGCTGAACGCGGAGGTGCCGTCCGTTCGGTACTAGATCGTGGGACTGATCGCGGGATTGTTCGCGGGGCGGATCGAGGGACGTGAGGACGTTCCACTACATCAACCGCGTTCACTAACGCTTCTGCTGTATGATCTACAAGGGTACGTAGATCATTCATCCCCTCTCGTAGATGGACATCACCATGATAGGTCTTCGTGCGCGTAGGAAAAATTTTGTTTCCCTTGCGACGTTCCCCAACAGTGGCATCATGAGCTAGGTTCATGCGTAGATGTCTTCTCGAGTAGAACACAAAAGTTTTTGTGGGCGGTGATGTGCATTTTGCTGCCCTCCTTAGTCTTTTCTTGATTCCGCGGTATTGTTGGATTGAAGCGGCTTGGACCGACATTACTCGTACGCTTACGAGAGACTGGTTTCATCGTTACGAGTAACCCCCTTTGCTCAAAGATGACTGGCAAGTGACTGTTTCTCCAACTTTAGTTGAATCGGATTTGACCGAGGAGGTCCTTGGATGAGGTTAAATAGCAACTCATATATCTCCGTTGTGGTGTTTGCGTAAGTAAGATGCGATCCTACTAGATACCCTCGGTCACCACGTAAAACATGCAACAACAAAATTAGAGGACGTCTAACTTGTTTTTGTAGGGTATGATTGTGATGTGATATGGCCAACGATGTGATGTGATATATTGGATGTATGAGATGATCATGTTGTAATAGAAATATCGACTTGCACGTCGATGGTACGACAACCGGCAGGAGCCATAGGGTTGTCTTTATACTAACGTTTGTGCTTGCAGATGCGTTTACTATTTTGCTAGGATGTAGCTTTAGTAGTAATAGCATAAGTAGCACGACAACCCCGATGGCAACACGTTGATGGATGATCATGGTGTGGCGCCGGTGACAAGAAGATCGTGCCGGTGCTTTGGTGATGGAGATCAAGAAGCACGTGATGATGGCCATATCATGTCACTTATGAATTGCATGTGATGTTAATCCTTTTATGCACCTTATTTTGCTTAGAACGGCGGTAGCATTATGAGGTGATCTCTCACTAAAATTTCAAGATGAAGTTGTGTTCTCCCCGACTGTGCACCGTTGCGACAGTTCTTCGTTTCGAGACACCACGTGATGATCGGGTGTGATAGACTCAACGTTCACATACAACGGGTGCAAAACAGTTGCACACGCAGAACACTCGGGTTAAGCTTGACGAGCCTAGCATGTGCAGACATGGCCTCGGAACACATGAGACCGAAAGGTCGAGCATGAATCGTATAGTTGATATGATTAGCATAGGGATGCTTACCACTGAAACTATTCTCGACTCACGTGATGATCGGACTTGAGATAGTGGATTTGGATCATGTACCACTCAAATGACTAGAGAGATGTACTTTTTGAGTGGGAGTTCTTAAGTAATATGATTAATTGAACTAATTGTCATGAACATAGTCTAATGGTCTTTGCGAATTACGATGTAGCTTGCGCTATAGCTCTACTGTTTTTTTATGTTCCTACAGAAAATTTAGTTGAAAATTGATAGTAGCAAACTTTGCAGACTGAGTCTGTAAAACCGAGGATTGTCCTCGTTGCTGCGCAGAAGGCTTATGTCCTTAATGGACCACTCGGTGTGCTGCACCTCGAGCGTCGTCTGTGGATGCTGTGAACATCCGACATACACGTTTCTGATGACTACACGATAGTTCAGTGCAAAGTACTTAATGGCTTAGAAGCAAGGCACCGAAAATGTTTTAAACGTCACGGAACATAAGTGATGTTCTAAAGAGATGAAATTGTGATTTCATGCTTGTGCCCTTGTTAAGAGGTACGAGACCTCCAACAAAATTCTTTGACCACAAAGTAAAGGAGAAAAGCTCAATCATTGAGCGTGTGCTCAGATTGTCTGAGTACGACAATCACTTGAATCAAGTGGGAGCTAATCTTCCAGATGAGATAGTGATGGTTCTCCAAAAGTCACTGCCACCAAGCTTTGAGAGCTTCGTGATGAACTATAACATATCAAGGATAGATACAATGATCTTTGAGAGATTCGCGACGTTTGACACTGCGAAAGTAGAAATCAAGAAGGAGCATCAATAGTTGATGGTTTGAAAAACCACTAAGTTTCAAGAAAGGCGAGGGCTAGAAGGGATACTTCGTGAAACGGCAAAACAGTTGCTGCACTAATGAAGAGACCCAAGATTAAACCCAAAACCGAGACTAAGTGCTTCTGTAATAAGGGGAACAGTCACTGAGGCGGAGCAACTCTAGATACTTGGTAGATAAGAAGGCTGGCAAAAGTCGAGAGAAGTATATTTGATATACATAATGTTGATGTGTACTTTACTAGTACTCCTAGTAGCACGAGGGTATTGGATACTGGTTCGGTTGCTAAGTGATTAGTAACGCGAAATGAAAGCTACGGCATAAACGGAGACTAGCTAAAGGCGAGGTGACGATACGTGTTGGAAGTGTTTCCAAGGTTGATATGATCAAACGTCACACGCCCCCTTTACCATCGGGATTGGTGTTGAACCTAAATAATTGTTATTTGGTGCTTGCGTTAAGCATGAACATGATTGAATCTTGTTTATTGCAATACGATTATTCATTCAAAAGGAATAATGGTTACTCTATTTGCTTGAATAATCACCTTCAATGGTTTATTGAATCTCGATTGTAGTGTTACACATTGGTGCCAAAAGATACGAGTTAAATGATGATAGTACCACTTACTTGTGGCACTGCCGCTTGAGTCATGTTAGTATAAATTGCATGAAGAGGCTCCATGCTGATGGATCTTTACTCACCTGATTTCGAATCACTAGTGACATGCAAATCATACCACATGAGCAAGGCCTTGTTTTCATTGAGATGAAACAAGATAGTAACTTGTTGGAAGTGATACATTTTGATGTATGCAGTCCAGTGAGTGTTGAGGCACGCAGTGGATATCATTATGTTTTTACTTCACTGACGACTTGAGTAGATACAGGAGTATTTACTTAATGAATCACAAGTCTGAAATATTGAGCAGTTCAATTCTGTTTCAGAGTGAAGTTCGTCGTAACAAGAGGATGAACTGTCTACGATATGATCATAGAAATGAATATCTGAGTTACGAATTTTTGGTACACAGTTAAGACAATGTGGAAATTGTTTCACAGTTCATGCCACCTGGAACATCATGGTGTGATGATGTGTCTGAACGTCATAGCCACGCACTATTTAGTATGGTGCATGCTGGGATGTCTCTTATCGAATTACCACTATCGTTTATGGGTTATGCATTAGAGACAACCACATTCACTTTAAATGGGGCACCGCGTATTTCCGTTGAGATGACACAGTATAGACTGAGGTTTAGAGAAATCTAAACTGTCGTTTCTTGAAAGTTTGGGGCTTCGAAACTTATGTGAAAAAGTTTCAGTCTGATAAGCTCGAACCCAAAGCGGATAAATGCATCTTCACAGGATATCCAAAACAGTTGGGTACATCTCCTATCTCAGATCCGAAAGCAAAGTGTTTGTTTCTAGAAACGGATCCTTTCTCGAGAAAAGGTTTCTCTCGAAAGAATTGAGTGGGAGGGTAGTAGAACTTGATGAGGTTATTGAACCATCACTTCAACCAGTGTGTAGCAGGGCGTAGGAAGTTGTTCCTGTGGCGCCTACACCAATTGAAGTGGAAGCTGATGATGGTGATCATTAAGCTTCGAATCAAGTTACTACAAACCTCGTAGGTCGACAAGGTCGCGTACTGCTGCAGAGTAGTACGGTAACCCTGTCTTGGAGGTCATGTTGTTGAGCAACAGTGAACCTACGAGTTATGGAGAAAGCGATGGTGGGCCCAGATTCCGACAAATGGCTGGAAGCCATAAAATCCGAGAGAGGATCCATGTGTGAAAACAAAGTGTAGACTTTGGTAGAACTACTTGATGGTCATGGGACTATTGGGTAAAATGGATCTTTAAAAGAAGACAGACGATGATGGTGATAAGTCACTATTAAGAAAAGCTCGACTTGTCGCAAAGATGTTTTCGACAAGATCAAACAGTTGACTATGATGAGTCTTTCTCACTCGTAGCGATGCTAAAGGTCTGTTAGAATTATGTTAGTAGTTGCTGCATTATTTATGAAATATTGCACGTAGGATGTCAAAACATTGTTTCCTCGACGGTTTCCTTGAGCAAACATTGTATGTGATACAACCAGAAGGTTTTGTCGATCCTAAAGATACTAGCAAGTATGCAAGCTCCAGTGATCCTTCAATGGACTGGTGCAAGCATCTCGGAGTTGGAATAAGCACTTTGATGAGATGATCAAAGATTTTGGGTGTGTACAAGGTTTATGAGAAACTTGTATTTCCAAAGAAGTGAGTGGGAGCACTATAGAATTTCTGATAGGTATATGTGGTTGACATATTGTGGATCAGAAGTAATGTAGAATTTCTGTAAAGCATACAAGGTTGTTTGAAAGAAGTTTTCAAAGGAGTACCTGGATTATGCTACTTGAAGGTTGAGCATCAAAGATCTATGGAGATAGATCGAAAGCGCTTAATAGAAGTTTCAACAAGATGCATGCCTTGACAAGTTTTTGAAAGAGTTCAAAATAGACCAGCAAAGAAGGAGTTCTTGGTTGCGTTGTGAGGTGTGAATTTGAGTAAGACTCAAAACCCGACCACGGCAGAATAAAGAGAATAGATGAAGGTCGTCTTCTATGCCTTAGCCGTAGAATCTAAAGTATGCCATGCTGTGTACCGCACCTGAAGTGTGCCTTGACTCAAAGTATGTTGAGAGGTACAGAGAGTGATCCATGTTTGAATCACTAGCAGCGGTCAAAATTTATCCTTAGTAACAAATGGACTAAGGAATTTTTCTCGATTATGGAGGTGGTTAAAGAGTTCGTCGTAAAGGGTAACGTCGATGCAAGCTTTGACACTAATCTGAATAACTATGAGTAGTGAAACGGATTCATATAGTAGAGTGGATATTTGGAGCATTTCCGAATAGCACGTAGTAGCAGCATCTATAAGATGACATAAAGATTTGTAAAGAACGCACGGATCTGAAAGTTTCAGAACCGTTGACTAAAACCTCTCTCACAAGCAAGACATGATCAGACCCCATAACTATATGGGTGTTGGATTCGTTGGAATCACATGGTGATGTGAACTAGATTATTGACTCTAGTGCAAGTGGGAGACTGTTGGAAATATGCCCTAGAGGCAATAATAAATTAGTTATTATTATATTTCTTAGTTCATGATAATCGTTTATTATCCATGCTATAATTGTATTGATTGGAAACACAATACTTGTGTGGATACATAGACAAAACACTGTCCCTAGTAAGCCTCTAGTTGACTAGCTCGTTAATCAAAGATGGTCAAGGTTTCCTGGCCATAGGCAAGTGTTGTCACTTGATAACGGGATCACATCATTAGGAGAATCATGTGATGGACTAGACCCAAACTAATAGACGTAGCATGTTGATCGTGTCATTTTGTTGCTACTGTTTTCTGCGTGTCAAGTATTTATTCCTATGACCATGAGATCATATAACTCACTGACACCGGAGGAATGCTTTGTGTGTATCAAACGTCGCAACGTAACTGGGTGACTATAAAGATGCTCTACAGGTATCTCCGAAGGTGTTAGTTGAGTTAGTATGGATCAAGACTGGGATTTGTCACTCCGTGTGAACGGAGAGGTATCTCGGGGCCCACTCGGTAATACAACATCACACACAAGCCTTGCAAGCAATGTAACTTAGTGTAAGTTGCGGGATCTTGTATTACGGAACGAGTAAAGAGACTTGCCAGTAAACGAGATTGAAATAGGTATACGGATACTGACGATCGAATCTCGGGCAAGTAACATACCGAAGGACAAAGGGAATGACATACGGGATTATATGAATCCTTGGCACTGAGGTTCAAACGATAAGATCTTCGTAGAATATGTAGGATCCAATATGGGCATCCAGGTCCCGCTATTGGATATTAACCAAGGAGTCTCTCGGGTCATGTCTACATAGTTCTCGAACCCGCAGGGTCTGCACACTTAAGGTTCGACGTTGTTTTATGCGTATTTGAGTTATATGGTTGGTTACCGAATGTTGTTCGGAGTCCCGGATGAGATCACGGACGTCACGAGGGTTTCCGGAATGGTCCGGAAACGAAGATTGATATATAGGATGACCTCATTTGGTTACCGGAAGGTTTTCGTGCATTACCGGAAAAGTTTCGGGCTCATCGGTAGTGTACCGGGAGTGCCGGGAGGGGTGCCGGGGACCATCAGGAGGGGTGTCACGCCCCAAGGGGTCTCATGGGCTATGGGAAGAGATAAACCAGCCCCTAGTGGGCTGGAATAAGTTCCCACTAAGGCCCATAAGGTTTGAGAAGGAAAAAACACAAGGTGGAAAGAGTTTCCAAGTGGGAAGGTGGAATCCTACTCCAAGTAGGATTGGAGTAGGACTCCTCCACCTCCAATTTCGGCCAAACCTTTAGGTTTTGAGGCTGCCTCCTCCCCTCCCTCCCACCTATATATACGGAGGTTTTAGGGCTGATTTGAGACGACTTTCTCACGGCTGCCCGACCACATACCTCCATAGTTTTTCCTCTAGATCGCGTTTCTGCGGAGCTCGGGCGGAGCCCTGCTGAGACAAGATCATCACCAACCTCCGGAGCGCCGTCACGCTGCCGGAGAACTCTTCTACCTCTCCGTCTCTCTTGCTGGATCAAGAAGGCCGAGATCATCGTCGAGTTGTACGTGTGCTGAACGTGGAGGTGCCGTCCGTTCGGTACTAGATCGTGGGACTGATCGCGGGATTGTTCGCGGGGCGGATCGAGGGACGTGAGGACGTTCCACTACATCAACCGCGTTCACTAACGCTTCTGCTGTACGATCTACAAGGGTACGTAGATCATTCATCCCCTCTCGTAGATGGACATCACCATGATAGGTCGTCGTGCGCGTAGGAAATTTTTTGTTTCCCTTGCGACGTTCCCCAACACAGAAGCAGTCCTTCCGAGTGACTTACTTCACAATGCTCCACGAGTCGAACTCTTCTCCGAAGCTGAAGCAGAACAAGCAAGGCAAGACAGAGTGGACCTTCTAGAGGAGGAGCGCGAGATGGCACTGTCTCGCTCAACCATTTATCAACAAGATCTGTGGCGTTTTCACGCGCGACACCTCCGGAGTCGTACGTTCCAAGCAGGCGACCTGGTGCTCCGAGTGGATCAGCAAAGACCTCACAAGTTGGCTCCTGCCTGGGAAGGACCCTTCATCATCTCAAAGGTGCTGAACAATGGAGCATACAGACTCTACAACGTCGACAGGGAGATAGACGAGCCGCGAGCATGGAACGGAGATCTCCTGAAGCGCTTCTACACGTGACCGTCGACTGAAGCAATGTAAAGAACAAGTATTGGTGAAATAATATAAAGCAAATTGAGTTTTTTGCAGGTTCAAAGTTCTTCCGCAGTCGCAGACTCCGGTCTCAAAAAAAAAACTTAGCTGCGATCCAGAATCGCCTAAGTATGAACTTTCTCCGAGTGTGCACTTAACGTCATACTCAGGGACTTAGCTGCGATCCAGAATCGCCTAAGTATGAACTTTCTCCGAGTGTGCACTTAACGTCACACTCGGGGACTTAGCTGCGATCCCGAATCACCTAAGTATGAACTTTCTCCGAGTGTGCACTTAACGTCACACTCGGGGACTTAGCTGCGATCCAGAATCGCCTAAGTATAAACTTTCTCCGAGTGTGCACTTAACGTCACACTCGGGGACTTAGCTGCGATCCAGAATTGCCTAAGTATGAACTTTCTCCGAGTGTGCACTTAACGTCACACTCGGGGACTTAGCTGCGATCCAGAATCGCCTAAGTATGAACTTCCTCCGAGTGTGCACTTAACGTCACACTCGGTGTTGGGGATATTACCTATTAAATGACCCGCCCAAGATGGTCCGGGTTACCAGTGAGGCAATTCATCCTCTAGGTTATTCGGGCTTCGGCCTGGCCGGTTCAAGGTCGCGTGACGGTTATGATTTCTGGAAGGTCTCCGGGTTTTGAAGGACGGCGACTTAGAGACCACAATGGTCACGAGTTGTAGGAAGGAAGGGACTCTTGTAAACCCTAAGGCCTCGACCTATATATAAAGGCGAGTCCTAAGGAGGAGGGGTAGGTTAAAAATCATCGAGTGCTAGGTTAGGCGAGTTGCGCCTCCCTTGTAATCGAGTCCACATCAATATACACAAAGCAGGACGTAGGCTATTACCTCCTCTCGAGGGGCCGAACCTGGGTAAATCGCCGTGTTCCTCCCGTTTAAACCCCTTTGAGGCGCCACCGAGGTGCGATGGCTCCAGTACTAAGTCCTTTCACGAGGACATCTGCCGTGACAAAACCACGACACTCGGGGACTTAGCTGCGATCCAGAATCGCCTAAGTATGAACTTTCTCCGAGTGTGCACTTAACGTCACACTCGGGGACTTAGCTGCGATCCAGAATCGCCTAAGTATGAACTTTCTCCGAGTGTGCACTTAACGTCACACTCGGGGACTTAGCTGCGATCCAGAATCGCCTAAGTATGAACTTTCTTCGAGTGTGCACTTAACGTCACACTCGGGGACTTAGCTACGATCCAGAATCGCCTAAGTATGATCTTTCTCCAAGTGTGCACTTAACGTCACACTCGGGGACTTAGCTGCGATCCAGAATCGCCTAAGTATGAACTTCCTCCGAGTGTGCACTTAGCGCCACACTCGAGGACTTAGCTGCGATCCAGAATCGCCTAAGTTTTCACTTCCTCCGACTGTGCACTTCACGCCACACTCGGAGACTTAGTTGCGATCCAGAATCGTCTAAGTATGAACTTCCTCCGAGTGTGCACTTAGCATAACACTCGGGAACTTAGCTGCAATCTAGAATCGCCTAAGTATGAACTTTCTCCGAGTGTGCACTTAACGTCACACTCGGGGACTTAGCTGCGATCACGAATTGCCTAAGTTTTAACTTTCTTCGAGTGTGCACTTATCGCCACACTCGGGGACTTAGATGCGATGCAAAATCGTCTAAGCACCCACATGCCTTCGACTGTATCCTACAGGTACACTCGGGTAATCAACTAACAACTACATGAGTTGCAGACCCTCATTGAGGCTCATGTGGATGTCAAAACAACTGACAACTACATGAGTTGCAGACCCTCATTGAGGCTCATGTGGATGTCAAAACAACTGACAACTACATGAGTTGCAGACCCTCATTGAGGCTCATGTGGAGGTCATAACAACTGACATCTACATGAGTTGCAGACCCTCATTGAGGTTCATTTGGATGTCAAAACAACTGGCAACTACATGAGTTGCAGACCCTTATTGAGACTCATGTGGATGTCAAAACAACTGACAACTACACCAGTACCAACTCGCCCCGAGTGCGACCTGATAGTCGCGCTCGACAACCTAGCTGCGATCCCGCATAGCCCAAGTACTCTTCAACCTCCAAGTACGCCCTACCGACCCACTCGGCGATCCTACCAATCCACTCCGTGACAATAAAGATCCAATCGGAAATTCCTCGGACCCTCAATGAGGCTCAAGACAACTGAGATGTTCCAAATGTTTGCCTTTGGCTTCACCAAGAAACGCCAAACAAAAACTCGAGTCAAAATTGCAACACAAGAGCAAAAGATTTGATTCAAAGTTCAACCAGTGTGGATCAAGCTTACCCACACCGAAACAAGAATGTGACGACCAACAGCAGTGGCCAAAGTTTCTTACAAATCAACACTCGGCATACCGAGGATAAAGTTTTCTTACGCGTCGTATGGATCGGCGCCAGGACTGGATGGCTCCACGAAGGTGTCCAGGTCGATTCCGTCGGCGATGCGAGTGGCACTTTCAAGGAAGGTTTCCATGAAGTCTTCAAATTGAAGTTTCTTCGTGTTGGCGACCTTCAACGTTTTCAGCTTCTCCTCGCGCACCTCCTTGCAATGAACTCGGACCAAGGACAGAGCAACATCTGCACCACAACGAGCCGCAGATTTCTTCCATGACTGCACTTGGTCGGGGACCTCCTCCAATCGACTCGGCAAGTTTTCCATCTCCTGCCGCGACTCATCCTCAGGCCAAAGCTCCTTGTCGATCCGGCCGACGACTTCCTTCAGTCGACCGATGAAAGGGCCAACTTTGCCCACGCGGATATGTGCTCGGAGCAGATCTCGATTGGCGTCCTCGCCGAGTGGAACGTTCTCGCGAATCGACCGTTCCACATCAACTGCTTCGGCTTCAGCGTTAATGCAAAAATCTGCAACAGCAGGACAAGCAAACAATAAACGCCGAGTGTGACGCACATACCACAACCACTCGGAAAAAGAAGGACTTACCAGCCAGACGCGTCATCATCTGCTGAGCCCAGTCACTGACGTATTTCTCCTACGCTCTGCACCGTTTGTTCAGCACGTCCATTTGTCCCATCAGAGCAGTCCTTTGTTTCCCCATCTTCTCAACTTCCTCAGTCAGCACTTTGTTCGCCTCATGAGCCTCCACCAACGACTTCTCTCGCTCCGCCAGAACCACCTCCATACCATCCATTGCAAGCAGTGCCGCATCCCGCTCACCAGCAAACTGAATCTTCTCCGCCCTCAAAGTCTCATATGCTGTCCCCATTTCACAAGTTTTCTGCCATCCAGCACCAAGAGACAATCAGATAATTCAGCAATAAAAGTCTAAGTTCTTCAGACCCCTGCCGACGCAAGCAGTCGACAGCGGTCTCGGGGACTACACCCAGTGGGTTCACTAAGAGTGACCCCACTGGCATGCAACTCAAGCAGGCCGCCCTATTGAGATGCATGTTACCTCCTACGCCTACGAGGCCAATACTACCCGACCTGACTACAAATTACTCTCGGGGACTCTTACAGTACGTGCACTCCGAGTGCCACAACTGCTCGCAGTCGGTCATATTATTTGCAGACCCGACCAAAGCAAAGACAATATGTATAAAGACAACTGTCGGTGCAAGCACTCGACAGAAGTCTCGGGGACTACACCCACTGGGTTCACTCAGAGTGAACCCATTGCAAACAACAAATGTTATCCAAGAACACCCAGCGGGTTACAAGAGAAAAGTAAATACCTACCAGCCCACTTACTCGGATATCATCCCGCAGCTCCAAGCTCCGCTGGTACAAGGATGCGACGGAGTCGTAGGCCCTCTTGGCTTCTCCAGCCATCAGCTCCGCCTGCACCATGGCTCCCTTGGCCGCTCCCACCTGCTCCTCCGGGAGACGCTGGATGTTGAACTCGACATTCGACGAGCCTGGCATCGTCGGAAGTTCCTGAGGCATCCCAAGGTCCGCTCCAGTCGGCTCTTCAACCACCAGCGCCGGTTCAGTCGGCGGCAGCGCCTCAGTCGGCAGCACGTCGGCGGCGAGAGCAGCAACAGGCGGAGCAGCCTCAAGAACAGGCTTCGCAGCTTGTTCAGCTCTCCCTTGATCACCCTCGTCCACGCAAATCGCCCCTGATAGACCGAACGGTGCGAGATCTCAGAAAAAGAAAGAGGCAGAACCTATGATAGAATTCGAGACGCGATAGTATAAAACACTCGGAGTCACTACAACGCACCTGGCTGGGACGAGACGACGTTGTCCGTGTCCATGGGGTCATCCTCCTGGCGCGCCGGAGAGGTGGCAGAAGTAGCGACTATGTCGAGTGAAATCCATTCGACCAATAAACAGGAGTTCACTCGGATATCAGAAGAAATTAGAAGATCGATGCACTTACGTGGAGGTGACGGGGACATCAACCCTCATCTGCGGCAGAGCCTTCCGAGGCTTGGGCCCACTCGGTTTGGCAGCCTTGGAAGACTAACTCACAGGCTCAGCGGCAGCATCCCTGGCCCTCTTGGTGCGTCGAGCATTCGGGACCACTGGGACAGTGGGCGGAGCACTCGAAGATGCCGGAGGGACCGAGGGAACGGCAGGCTCGTGTCAGCGCTTGGTCCGATGCTCTAATTGCGGAGGCGGCGAGTCCTGCTCTTCGTCTTCCTCCTCTTCCTCACTAGTCTCTTCCTCCGATTCCCCGCTGTCGGAGACATACTCAGCGCTCTCCACGCTGCCTTCCTGGCTGCCTTCCTCCTCCTCCTCGGTCGGGTTCCCGTTCGAGACGGGAGAAAACCAGTTGGTCCACTTCTGCATAAAATTCAGTCAACGACATCAGACGTCACACAGAGATTCAAGCAAACGATAAGATTAAGACAGTTAGGCGCACTCGACAAGTGTTACTCACCTGATTCGGAGGAGGATTATCCGCGCAGAAAGGCTTCACTCGCCGAGATCCTTTGGGATTCTCGCAGGGGCCTGTGATCTGGAGCACCCACGAGGTCACCTTCTCCTCAGTCACGCCCACAACGTTGATCCGAGTGGAATCCTTGGGCCCCGTATAATGCCACATGGCGTGGTCGCGAGCCTGTAGAGGTTGGATACGCCGACCGAGGAAGACCTCGAGCAAGTCTATGCCGGTGACCCCCCTCCTGACGACATCTACGAGTGCCTCAACCAGAGGTTGGATGTCGTTCTTCTCCGCCTTCGTGAGCGCGAGCTGCTTAGGCGGGGCGGGCCGATCTAAGCTAAAGGGAGGCAGCCCTGTCGCAACATTCGGACAGGCGATATCCTGGCAATAGAACCACGTCGACTGCCAGTTCCTGACCGACTCACTTAGCTGGAGGGCAGGATAACTACTCTGACTCTTTTTCTGGAAACCTAAGCCCCTGCAGAGCTGGAGAAGATGTGTCTTATCATCCGACTGGCTGAGTCGTTTGATGGTCTGGGATCTAGCAGAAAATATGTGCTTGAACAGCCCCCAATGGGGAGGACAGCCAATGAAACACTCGCACAGAACTATAAAAGTAGAGAGATGAGCAATGGCGTTCGGGGGAAAGTGGTGAAGTTGTGCCCCGAAGTGATTCATGATGCCCTTGAAGAAAGGATGCGGGGGCAAGGAGAAACCTCGATAGACGTGGCTGAGCAGCAAGACGCGCTCCCCCTCCCGGGGTGCCGACTCGACCTCGTTCTCTGCCGGCAGCCTCCAAGACTTGTGCACGACCATCCCGTGCTCCACCAGCTGTAGTAGATCTCCCTCCGTCACCGTGGAGGGGAGGAAGTCGCCTTGAATCCACCCCGCCGGCAGCGGCCGCTGCCGCCGCTGAGCAGGAGCCGCCGCCTTCCCCTTCTTCTTCCTCGACTCCATCTTGCTGGTCTGACCCTTGGTCATGGCGGAAACTGCGAACCCGCGGGAGGAAGGAGTAGGAAGGAGTGTAGAGGCGCTGGAGGTGGCGAGAAGGACGGAGCAGGCGAAGGCAAGAGATTCGGCGAGCGTAACGAAGAACCCTCGCCGCCGAGATTTAAGTAAGGTTCCGACTGGGTCGCTGGCACGTGGCCCCGAAACCTTATCCCCCCGACCCACCGCGGAGATATTAGTGGAGAGGTTGAAGGCGCGAGAATCGAGGCGTCAGGCACTACTCGAGCGCGATGGCGTCATCCCCGCTGAGCGCGCGGAAACCGAAATTTGAGGATCCCGGAAAATCCGCCGCTGTCAGTTGACCGGTCGCGTCAGAAGATGCCGCAGAAGCACTCGACTTCCGATAGTCTATTTCGCAAGTACTTCCACTCGGATCGTCGATCGGAAAAGATAAAATGGACCGAGGCAAGCAACGCCAAAGTCCCGTCCGTGCCAGTCGGATCCAAACCACAAGCATCACTTCGTCGTTTCAACCTCAATCCATTCGGGGCCTAATGATGGGGTTATAGTCCTAGGGTAGGGTCATAAGCCTACCTTATAGGTCCTACCCAAGGACCACCCTTCATAAGGGACAAGGCCCTTTGTCAGCTCCGACTGAACTAAGGAATTCCCATCATCCAGTCGGTAACAGACATCTGACCATCCAGTCGAAGGCGAGCATTCGGAGCGTATCGATCGGACCGACTGGATTCCACTCTGTACATCGTAACCCCCCAGGAGGGAAACGGTCGTACGTTTCCTCACGCTTTTATTAGCATTTAGGCCGTACGTTACCTGTAACGTAGGTATTTATACGCCATTATTCCACCCCTGCGCACCGACCGTTATGAAGGACAGCGCACTCTATATAAGCCACCCTTTCCCACTGGTGCAAGGGTTGGCAACTCATTGTATTCCATATTTCCACTCGACAACAAGCTCCTTGAGCACTGAGACGTAGGGCTATTACCTCCACTGCACAGGGGCCTGAACTCATACAACCTCGCCGTAGCTAAGGCTCTGCCCATCCTTTTCGTACCCTACACATCTACTGTCAGGCTTATACCCACGACACCATTTATTTTTCTTGTCGTGTCCACTCTGTTTATTCTCAACACAATGTTTTTTATCGCCTTTTTTTTCTTTTTCATGTTATTATGATTTCTTCTGTTCGATAGAAGAGGGACGGTGATACATAAGGGTTCGAAATTTTATTATTTTATTTGTTTTTAAATTTTACTATTATTCATGTCGGTTGTTGTGACAGCACGATGCCGACGTTCGAGAAGATTCCCCTTTTCTTTCCGTTTTTGTCGTGTGTCTATTTTATTTTGTCGCATCATCATCGCATCATGCGCACCATCCACATTGCATCGGCATTCCCTTGCTGCCAGTTTTCGAAGCTTGCATCCGTTGTTAGTTGCCGGTTCTCGTCGTTGTCCATTCTGAGCCCGACCGCACACGCACGCGCCCGCGGCATCGTCAAAACCCTGTTTTTAAAAGTGTGCGTAAAACTTTCTCTGATTCGGGTGAGATTTGACGTGCAATGTTATTTTAATATAGGTAGACCGCCTGTCAAGTTTCGTCGCGAACGGAGTTCGTCTGGTACCCGAACGGTTGACCGTAGTGGCACCATATTCGGTCTACTGTCGGACGTCTGTCTGTGTTTTAAAACTCGTTGCCGCGCCGCCCGTTTTCCCTCTCGTCTCCGGTAAACCACCCTACACGGCCATTTACCCGTTCCCGCGTGCGGAATCATCCGAATCCGACCGCACGGTTGGATCCAAAACGGATTTCCGGTTAACCTAGCCCCCTATTTGACTATATATACCCCTCCTATTTTTAAGACAACCTACCACTCTCTCCTCCTCGTTTTCCGCGCAGCCCTCACCAAACCCTAGCCTCCCACCTCTCTCTCTCTCCCCCTCCAGCCACCGGGCTCGCGAAGCCCATCTGGGGCCCGCTTGGAGCCGAGGCTCCCGCACCCAGCCCCGCGCCTCTCCTGTCGCGCCTCGAGCCGCCGGCCGCCGGGCTGCCGCGCCGCCCGAGGCTCCCCCGAGCCCGTGCCTTCCCCGCCGGTCGTGGCCTGCTCCGCCTGCCCGCGCAGCCCGACTGCCTCCCTGCTCCTCCCCGCCGTTCGCCTGTCAGGAGACGCGTCGCCGGAAGGAGCTGCGCCGCCCGCTCCGTCTTCCCCGCTCCTTGTCGAATGTCGTCGCAGGGAATGGGGCCGAGGGGGCCGGATCCATCCGCCGTCGCCAGATCCGACCAGCCCCCTCGCCGGAGCCCTGTCGCCGGCCGCCGTTGACCACGCCCTGCGCCGCTGGAACCCCGTCCTGCCCGTGCTCCAGGAGGGAGACGACGGGGATGCTACCAGGCAGGCTTCCTGTCCCGCTCGCCCGTTGTGAGCCGCGCCCATCCGCCAGGCCTAGCCGCGAGCAGTTCGGCCAACCGCCGCTTGGCCCAGCGCTGCCCTGGTCCAGGCGTGCCCCGGTCGGCCCACCTCTCGTGCTGCCACCTCACCGTCTTGGGCCACGGCCTAGCTAGGTGAGCCCGCCGCCCTCTCTGCTATATTCCGTCTGAGGCGTTGCTTAGTTGTGTAGCCCTTGCTCTGATCGGCCCGCTAGTAGTAGTTTAGGCCCGTAGCTTTTTTTTAAGGATTTCGGATCTTATTTAAAATTCCAGGAAAATTGCATGTTTTTATAACCCCCGTAACTTTTAAACCCTTAGTCGGTTTGAGGCGTGTAGTATATGGTTTTCGGGTAGTTTTGCACGTAGAATCCGATTTTGCAACACGCATAATTGTTTGACGTTGTTTAGCGTGCCTAACGCCTAGTCTAACGTGATGTCTCGATAGGTTTATTGCCGTAGTTATTTTCCGCACATGTCCGGATTGCTCGGATGCCTTAGATAAAATGTCCATGTTTTAGGAACCACTTTTCCATGTATTTTAGAGTAGACGTTGGTATTTTTGCGTGTAGGGATTGCCCCTAGTTTATTTTTCCGTGTATATGTGATTATCTCGCTTTTTCGTGTGGCATTATTTTTGTTGTGCAACCCCACATATTTTATATGTTTTTGGGGTAGAAAAAGTGCAATTAGTTTTAGCATTAGGGCAAGTTAGTTCGCGCTATATTTTGCCATGTTGTCCTCTTGTCTATTTCGTAGGATTTAATCCGTGCTTCATTTGAAGGAGGTGTCAACTAGTGAGTTGACCTTTGATGTTCAGTCTAGCCCCTGGTATTTTTGGTTGCAATAGAAATGCATGTTTAGGTGTGGTTTGCTTGCTCTCAAGTTGCTAGAAATAGTGCTGATTTGGAGGTGCTGAAATATTTCTAAGTCTGGAATCTGTTATATTTTGTTGCTGTCTTGTCGTGCTTCTATATTTTGTTCTGTAACTCTTTTGAGGTTGGTGCAATGGAGTAAGTTGTAGTCCTTGTGATTCTCTAGCATGCTGTGAATTTTCATGCCCTTTGGAGTCCTGTAGCTTATGATTTTTCTGCTGTCAATATGCCTTCAGACCAAAAACTGCACTTTCATGAAGTGTTATTTTCACTAAGTCTGAAATAGTGTGTGAGATGCCATTTTGTGACTTCTTTCCCTAATGATCCATGATGCCATGCTAGTTGTTGTTAGTTGTTTGTTGTAGTGCTTCTTGCCCTCTATCGTCTCATGC
This sequence comes from Hordeum vulgare subsp. vulgare, assembly GCF_904849725.1. Taxonomy (NCBI): domain Eukaryota; kingdom Viridiplantae; phylum Streptophyta; class Magnoliopsida; order Poales; family Poaceae; genus Hordeum; species Hordeum vulgare. Next base: position 581,905,560 of record NC_058520.1, on the reverse strand, counting down.
CTTGCTTGAGCATATTGGAGTTGAGTAGCTCGAAGTTGTAGGGCGTAGAAAATGCTATGTGGCTGATTTTGGCAGATTGTAGTGATTTCTTGTTTTGCTCATAGTTGTTGAACCGTAGCTCCGATTTGATCGTGTCCTACATGAAACTTGCTTAGAATCTCGTGTAGTTTCATTTCTCTTGCTGGTTGTATGTTTTGAAGTGCTCGTGACCGTCGTTGCACACATTGCATTCATGCCATCATATCTTGCGGTGCTTGTATCTTTTGAACTGTAGCTCCGTTGGAGATGATCTCTATGTATAAAGTGCTTGCCATGACGCGTAGAATCACGTGAACCTATTTGTTTTGCTGTTTAACTAACAATTAAATGTGTTAGTTCAGATCTGGGCAGAATTGTAAATTAACATGTGAGGTCGCCTCGGAGGTGCTATATGTCATTTCCGACCTCATTTAAAATGCCTAGGTAGGTAGTTTAATTGCGCTTCACCTCTTTCCATGTGTAACCACATTTAATATTGCCGTGTACCTAATCGGGATAGAAATAAATAACTCGTATGTGGAGTTTCGTCAATATGCAACTCGTTGCATATTGAACTTCACTTAATGTGTAGTATTTGGTTGTGTGAATTGTCATGCCGTGTCTTGCATGTGTTCAGCTGCTCATGCATCATATGAGTTGTGCATCGTGTGGTGAATATCTGTGTTGATGCTTGTTTCTGGTTTCCTCCGTCTCGATAGAGTTCCGCAAGCGTGTCGGATTGTGAGGACCCATTCAACTACATCGGTTCGTCTGCTTCCAAGCGGGATCTCAGGCAAGATGACCATTTCCCCAGATACCATTACTATCATTGCCATGCTAGTTTTATCGCTTCTATCGATTATGTCTCGTTGCCTACCACATGTTAAATATTAGCCTCTCAACAATGCCATGAAAACCTTCAATCTGTTTGACCTAGCAAACCACTGATTGACTATGTTACCGCTTGCTTAACCCTGTGTTAGCATTGCTAGTTGCAGGTGCAGTTGCTTCCATGTGATAACATGGATCCCTTGTCATATCACCATATTAAATGCTATTTATTTTAATGCACCTATATACTTGGTAAAAGGTGGAAGGCTCGGCCTTTCTAGCCTGGTGTTTTGTTCCACCTTTGCCCCCCTTAGTTTCGGCTACCGGTGTTATGTTCCATATTTGAGCGCTCCTAACACGATCGGGGTTGTTATGGGGACCCCCTTGATAATTCGTTTTAGATTAAAGCTGGTCTGGCAAGGCCCAACATTGGTACTATTTTCCCAACATAATAATTCTGTTAAACTGAAATGCATAGGGAGTTAGCGCTACCCGATGAGTAATTCTACATAATACAGGTAGGGCCAGTGTTGATGGTGCAGGTCCCAAACAGAGCACTGTGCGGGGCCAACCCAGGGAAACTTGAGTGATTTCTATCAGGCCTCCGTACGCGTAGCTTATCCGTTGTGTCCTGAGAACGAGATACGCGTCTCCTATCAGGATCGTCGACACGCCGGGCGGCCTTGCTGGATTAGTTTTACCTTTGACGAGATATCTTGTGCATCGGGATTCCGGTGATGCTTTGGGTAATCTCAGAGTTGAGGTTTTCCACTAAGAAGTCCGACGAGATCGCGAGCTTCGTGAACGAGGATTTCTATGCGGCTTGTGGTAATTTGTGATGGACTAGTTGGAGCACCCTTGCAGGGTTAAATCTTTCGGAAAGCCGTGCCCGCGGTTATGTGGCAACGTGGAAATTTTGTTTAACACTGGTTCTAGATAACTCGAAGTTAACTTTATTAAAATATGCCAACCATGTGCTTAACCGTGACTGTCTCTTTCGTGAGTTCCTTCTCCGATCGAGGACACGGTGGGGTTATGTCTGACGTAGGTAGGTGTTCAGGATCATTCATTTGATCATCAGTAGATACGTCCGTTATGCGTAGATATTCCCCCTCTGATTTCTTGTACTCGTAAGTCAGCCACCATATATATACGTGCTTAGCCACTGCTGCAACCTCACTATTTAACCATACCTCACCCATTAAGCTTTGCTAGTCTTGATACCTTTGGAAATGAGATTGCTGAGTCCCCTGTGGCTCACAGATTACTACAACACCAGTTGCAGGTACATGTAAAGGTTACTCCACGCGAGCGCGTTGATTGTTCATTTGGAGTTGCTTCTTCTTCGATCTAGGATGGGTTCCAGGCCGGCAGCCTGGGATAGCAAGGATGGACGTCGTTCTTATTTTTCTCGTTTGTTTTCGTCCGTAGTCGGACCCTGATCTTACTCTTGATGATTATGTAATGTACTGATGTGACTCTGATGTAGCTTGTGGAGAGTGTAAGCCAAATTATATATATATATATATATATATATATCTTCTTTTCAGTACATGTACTTGTAACGATATCCATTCTGGCGACACGACGAGATGCGCTTCTATCCCTGACGAGGCATGTTGTCAATTTATCTATAATAGCAACAGCTCGCGAGCCATTTTTTCTAGTGTTTGACCAATTAATATTTATAGTTACTGTTTTTTACTTTCATTATTATTCTCTACAAGGGCTGTTTTTTAGGGGGTAGGGGTTGTTTGACTGCAAATCATCCTACTCAACTGCAAATACATGGGATATAAAGTGACCGCAATCGGAGAGGTTGTCGGGGGGTTGTTAGTAGTAGGCAATTATTTTTAAGGGGATGGGGGTTGTTTGTAGTTGCACCTGCCGCAACTTGACTGCAACTGCAACTCGTCCTACTCAACTTCAACTACAAGGGGTCTAAAGCGACCGCAATAGGAATCAAGGTAGGGTTTGATGGCGGTTGTCGGTGACGAAATCTTTTCTTAGGTTTGTTTCTTCAGTAGTTTCAACCGCCGTAACCCGGCGGCAACTACAAAACTCATCCTACTGAAGCGCAATTACAAGGGGTATAAAGCAGTCGTAACGGGGTTGGGGGAGGTATGTCGGGTGTTCTTTGCGGTATTTTGTTTTTACTATTTTTTTGTAGTTGTTCCATTTTGTCGCAAATCCGTTTGCACCGGCAACTCATCCTACTCAAGCCCAACTTCCACGGGTACAAAGGGACCGCGATCAGGGCTGGGGGAGGGTTGTTAGGGGTTGGCGACGGGATATTTTTGATAGGTTTTTTTGTAGTAGTTGCAACCATCGCAACCCAAATGCAACTACAACTCATCCTACTCAAGCACAACTGTGAGGGATACAAAGGGACTACAGCCGGAGCTAAGGGAGGGTTGTTGGGGTTTGGCGGCGGGATATTTTTGTTAGGTTTTTTTTGTAGTAGGCACAACCGTCACAACCCGAATGCAACTTCAACTCATTCTACTCAAGCGCAACTTCAAGGGGTATAAATCAACCGCAACTGGGTCGGGGAGGGTTGTTGGGGGAGAGGGTGTAGGCGGTGGGATGTTTGTTTTAGGTTTTTTGTATTAGTTTCAACCGTTGCAGCCCGACTGCAAGTGCTACTCATCATACTGAAGCGCAATTTCAAGGGGTATGAAGCGACCGCAAACCGCAACCGCCACAACCCGGTTGAAACTAGAACTCATCATAATCAATCGTAAGTTCAAGCGGTATGAAGTGACCACAAACGACGCCGGGGGGGGGGGGGGGGTAGTGGTGGTTGGATGCCATTGGATGCTTGTATCTTAGACTCCGATAGGTGGGCTTTCTATCATTTCAAATGATGGTGGGTACATACAAGAATATATATTATTCACGTTGGCCCATTTTTTGTGTTTTATTTTTTAGAACGCACGACCCAACTCCGACATTTCCCACATGAAAACACATAGTGATTTTGAAATATCACTCCTAGGTGCACACCGCACCGTTTTATCTTCCAAAAATATCTATTTGATCCTATGCAATTAACTTTTCGTCTTATATCATTTTTTGGTTTGCATTTGTTTTCAGTTTAAAATTTCTTTACTATTTGTTTTTTAGCCTTGAATAAAAAATCAAGGGAAAATTTAACTAGAAGCGCCGCAGACCGGACTTTTCATGCGGCGGGCGCAATGCATGGGCATCCGGTCTCGCGCGTGTTATACTTCTGCATGTGTCACTATCGTGCTAGAGTACTTTTGCTAATCACTATAAAAGTCATACAAGCACATGCGGCCAGTGTGGTACAGTGCTCAAATAGTTTGGACATGGGACGGCAAATCTTCTCTCTTTGCCAGGCATGCATGCAATTATGTCATCAATATTTGCTTTAATGTTTGAAATTTAAAAAGTCTTATCTCTAATATGATTAATTTGATCAAGGATATATTTTCACAATTGTTTTTGTCGCGATGAGATCTTCGAAACTAGATCCCATATTGACATGTTTTGACAACTTTTTTTTGTCCATATTTACCACATTGTTGCACTTACTTGTCATATTTGTAAACACTTACTTGCCTCATAAAATATAACTGTTGCACTTACTTTTCATATTTGTAAACACTTGCCTGGTAAAATGACTAAATTGCCATGTTTTACAATTGCATGTAAAAAATGACAACTTGAGGTAATAAATCTAACAACCGTAAAACATGGAATTTTAGTTATATTTTATCAAGCAACTTAGTGTCTACAAATACGACAAGTAAGTGCAACAATGTGGTAAATATGGATGGAAAAAATTCGCCAAAACATGTCAATATGAGATCTAGTTTCGAAGATCTCATCGCGACAAAAAGAATTGTGAAAACAGATCATCGATCAAATTAATCATGTTAGAGATAAAACTTTTTGAATTTTAAACATTAAAGTAAAAAATCTTGATGACGTCGTTGCATGCATGCTGATAAAAAAGGAATATTTGCCGCTTCATGTTCAAGCTATTTGAAGTAATGCGAGTATGTGATTAAATGAACACGCTAATTTTACATGTATATTACTGTAGCATTAGCTGGGCCGCCGCATCGGAAGACTCAGGTGCGGCCCCGCTATGTAGTGGGGTCCAAAAATCAACTATAAAGGCCTAGGCTTAATGAACACAATATATTAAGCAAAACTATGTTAGTTTGTGATTTTGGAGCAGTAATTATTCCTCTTTTGTTTAGTGACACACACATGCAAATCTTGATGTGTTTTGTTGATCGAGCATGAAATTCGTCAGCTTGGGCATGATGTTGTGCAGCACGAGTAATTGACAAGAAGGACACGGGTAATTGAGAAGAAGGACTAGTGAAAGGAAAGGCAATGTCAGCCCCAATTTTTTGTCAAAAAGACAAGCAGGCCGAACAGGGAAACGAACTGGACCCCGGGCATGCAGTGTCGCAGTGTGACACCAGCTCACATCAGCTGACTGAGACAATCGCAAGGTCATAAGTGGATTGCGAGAGCAACTCCATTCAGACTATCCATTTCGTCCGACGTCATCTGTTTCGAGCCGTGCGAACAAAACAGATGATCCAACGCGTCGATCCATTTATAAAAGTGTCTGCTTGACGTCTGTGATGATCCATTTTCGGTCCAAATTTAAGAGTGAAATGCGTCGGTGCGGACGCGCCGGCCCTCTCGGTGTCCTTCCCAACCACCGCGATCAATATAATTTATGACGGACACCCTCGTCGTGCCCATGCGTTAGCGATCGCTGTCGGCCTTTTTTAATCCATCCGTGCGGTGGGTTCCACCTCATGTGCTTCTAGAACCCACCCGTCCCCATCTCGCTACCTCGTCGGTGACCAAACCCTAGCACCATGATCGGGTCCTTCCCAAACAAGGGCAAGGCCCCGCTCTACCCCCGCGCCATCTCCCCGTTGGCGTCTTCCCCAGTGTGTGAACGTCCCGGTGCACCAAGTGCGGTGGCATGCACTGGGAGCACCGCGTACTGCTGCCTTACCCCGACGTCATCCTCCCGGACCAGTGGCATCTCGATCCGGAGAGGATCCCGGTGCTGGTCGTGTCGCGGTCATCGCGGATGCACGCGTAGAAGGTGAGCCGCCGACGGCGTCTGCTGATGCTGGAGCAGTGGCAAAATCCTGCATACGCGGCCGATTCCCCCAACTAGGAGTTGTGGTTCGCGGTCAAGCACGAGGAGCAGCGCCGTCGTGGCGTGCGCGACTTGCAGCCAGGAGCCCCGCCGCCACCCCGCCCATCGTCAACGACGAGGACCAGGAGGCTGAGGCCTCCTACCAGGCGGCGCTGACAGCTGTGCTCTGCGAGAGCGAGGAGGAAGAGCGGCGCAAGGACGACGAGGAGGCGGCGTACTCGCAGCAGCTCGCGGAGGCCATCGAGCTGTCGGCCGCCGGCGACTGCGTCGTGCCACCTCCGCCGAAGCTCGAGCACACGGATCCGTGGGAGGTCTACCAGTGGACCGGCAACGTCCGCGAGTTTGTCAGTGCGCCACCCATATGATTGGGTGTGACACCGCAGCAGGAGCAAGCCTACCTCGATCACTGGAGGACGAAGCACATGCGGGCAGAGCGAGCCGAAAGCCTTCGGCTGATGGAGCTAGAGAAGGAGGCGAAGGAGGAACGACGGGAGATGGAGGAGGAGGAGCGCGCCCGTGCTGCTGTGCTGCCACCGCCACCAGCAGTGCCCGCGCTATTGAGACAAATGAGCGAGGAGTAGGCAGATGCGCTTTGGAACATGGCGTTCCCCTCGTCCGGCCCTACGCCTACGCTGGTTGACATCACCGACCGCGACGACGATGACGACGACTAGGGCTTCCTCGTAGTTTTAGATTTTTAAATTTTCAATTAATATAATGCGGACGCATGGACTCTCGGCGGCCTTTCATGGACGTATTTTATTATTTAATTATGCATGTTTACTATTTTCGCAAATACTTTATATATATCTTTTGCACGCCCGCAAAAATGGGCCGGGCCAGTGTTGGGCTCATGTGTCGATCCAAATGGCGAAGCGGACCTTGGTGTCCACTCGGCCGACTCAAACGGACAACTCCAACGGCCCGACCCAAACGGACGGCGATTTTGTCCGCTTTTTGTCTGTTTGGGTTGGCCGGCGGCTCTGCATCCGCCCGCTTTTCTTTTGGGTCGGCCGTGCGCCCAACACGGGCGACCCATTTTATGTCCGCACATTAGATTAATAAGGGATCCATGCCAACGCCCAAGATTTCATACTGATAACCCACAAGTATAGGGGATCACAACAGTTTTCGAGGGTAGAGTATTCAATCCAAATTTGTTGATTCGACACAAGGGGAAGGCAAAGAATATATTCTCGAGTATTAGCAGTTGAGTTCTTAATTCAATCACACCTGAAAGACTTAGTATCTGCAGCAAAGTGTCAGTAGCAAAGTAGTGTGATAGCAATAGTAGCAGCGGTAACAGTAGCAGTAGTGACAACAGTAGTGGTAACAGTAGCAGCAGTGACAGCAGTAGCGGCAAAGTAACGTAGCATGGACCAGTAGGAAAAACTCGTAGGCATTGGATCGGTGATGGATAATTATGCCGGATGATATTCATCATGCGACAGTTATAACATGGGGAGATATGTAACTAGCTCCAGTTCGTCAATGTAGTGTAGGCATGCATTCCATATATAGTCATACGTGCTTAGGGAAAAGAACTTGTATGACATCTATTGTTCATCCCTCCCGTGGCAGCGGCGTCCTAATGGAAACAACCGGATATTAAGGTTCTCCTTTTAATAGAGAACCGGAACAAAGCATTAGCACTTAGTGAATACATGAACTCCTCATACTATGGTCATCTCCGGGAGTGGTTTCAGCTATTGTCACTCTGGGGTTGCCGGGTCATAACATATAGTAGGTGACTACAACTTGCAAGATAGGATCAAGAACACACATATATTGATGACAACATAATAGGTTCAGATCTGAAATCATGGCACTCGGGCCCTAGTGACAAGCATTAAGCATGGCAAAGTAGTAGCAACATCAATCTCAGAAATAGTGGATACTAGGAATCAATCCTCATCAAAACTAACTCACTTACATGATAGATCTCATCCAACCAATCACCGTCCAGCAAGCCTACGATGAGATTACTCACGAACGATGAAGAGCATCATGGAATTGGCGATGAAGGAAGGTTGGTGATGACGATGGCGACGGTCTCCCCTCTCCGGAGCCCAGAACGGACTCCAGATCTGCCGTCCAGAGGAAGAACACATGGTGGCGGAGCCTCCGTATCGTAAAACACGATGAACTCTTCTCCTCGATTTTTTTTCCGGACGAAAGAGACTAAATAGAGCTAGAGTTGGAGGCGGTGGAGCTCCATGGCCCCCACAAGCCTGCTAGGCGCGGCGAGGGGGCACCGCGCCTCCCTGGCTTGTGGGCTCCTCGCTCCACATCTCGGGTTGATTCTTGCGCCAGTATTTTTTTATATATTCCACAAAAAATCCTCGTAAATTGCCAGGTCATTCCGAGAACTTTTATTTCTGCGCAAAAACAACACCATGGCAATTCTGCTGAAAACATCGTTAGTCCGGGTTAGTTCCATTAAAATCATGCAAATTAGAGTCCAAAACAAGGTCAAAAGAGTTTGGAAAAGTAGACACGATGGAGACGTATCAACTCCCCCAAGCTTAAAGCCTTGCTTGTCCTCAAGCAATTCAGTTGACAAACTGAAAGAGACAAAAGAAAAACTTTTACGGACTGTGTTTGATCTTGTTGCTGTAATTATGTCTAACTCATATTCAGATTTTCAGCAAGATCATAAGCTAACCACGTAAGCAATGACATTTAGGTCTCATGACTAACTCATATCAATGGCATAATCAACTAGCGAGCAATAATAATAAGTCTCAAACGTCAACACTTCAATCAAAACAATCATGAAGCAATATGAACAGATGATATCTCGCTAGCTCTTTCTAAGACCGCAAAACATAAATGCAGAGCACCTTTAAAGACCAAGGGCTGACTGAACATTGTAATTCATGGCAAAGAAGATCCAGTCACAGTCATACTCAATAACAATTAAAAGCAAAGCATAAAAATGACGGATGTGCTCTCTAATTGGTGCTTTTTGAAAGAATAGGATGACTCAACAGAAACATACATAGATAGGCCCTTCACAGAGGGAAGCATTGATTTGCAGAGGTGCCAGAGCTCAAGCTTTGAAGACAGAGACAAATAATTTTGGATGGCATGCTTTTATTGTCAACGCGATGACCAAGAGTTTTCACCATCTTCCATGCTACACATAATATAGGCGGTTCCCAAACAGAAAAGTAAAGTTTCGACTCCCCCACCACCGATCAATCACACTCCATGACTAGCCGAATACGCGGGTGCCATCCATACCAACAACAATCCAGGGGGAGTTTTGTTTGCAATTATCTTTTCGATTTGAGCATGGAACTGGGCATTCCAATTACCGACCCCTTTCTCATGAGTGATAGTGAATAAACACATATCGAGGATACACGCCTAGCATGGAAGATACTGATCGCCCCTTGTCACCACATGAGCGGTTCGGGCATGCAAAACCGATTATTACTTGAAGGTTTAGAGATTGGCACATGCAAATTTACTTGGAACGACAGGTAGATACCGCATATAGGTAGGTATGGTGGACTCATAAGGAACAACTTTGGGTTTATGGAAGTGGATGCACAAGCAGTATTCCCGCTTAGTACACGTGAAGGCTAGGAAAAGACTGGGAAGCGACCAACTAGAGAGCGACAACAGTCATCAAAATGCATTGAAATTAACCATCATTGAGTGCAAGCATGAGTAGGACATAAATCACCATGAACATGAGTATCATAGAGGCTATGTTGATTTTGTTTCAACTACATGCGTAAACATGTGCCAAGTCAAGCCACTTGAATCATTCAAAAGAGGATACCATCCTATCATACTACATCATAATCATCTTGAAATTCATGTTGGCATCCAAGACAAACCATTATAGGCTCCTAGCTAATTAAGCAGGGCATCAGAAACTATGATCTCTAAGTTGTCATTGCAAACATGTTTCTCTCATAACAAAGCTGAATTAGGAACAATGAGCTAGTCATATTTATAAAAACAAAATAGATCGAGTTCATACCAGCTTTTCCTGGCTCTGTCACTTCATCATATGTCGTCATTATTGCCTTTCACTTGCACGACTGAATGATGTGAATAATAATAAGAGTTTTCGTGCATTGGACTACGCTGGAATCTGCAAGCAAACACAAAGGAGACGACAAAGTAATATGGCTCTTTGACAGATAAACAGATATGCATGTGAGAGCCACTAAATATTGTAACCATGGTCTTCTACCTTGACCCAAAGAAAAAGAAAACTATTTACACGGGAAAGCTCCCAACAAGCAAAAGAAGAAAGGGAAATCTTTTTGGGTTTTCTCAATCTAAACAAACACATGAGAAGAAAGCGAGAAAAATAAATAAACTAGCATGGATGATACAGTGTCAAGGTGTGAACACCGACTATCAAAGTGAAAGTGTAAGCATGAATATAAGGTCGGTGAGAAACACGTACTCCCCCTAGCTTAGGCTTTTGGCCTAAGTTGGTCTACTCCCAAGGAGGGAAGTAACCGTCTCCGGCATACTCCGGAGTGGACTGAGGGTGCCACTGCTAGGTGAGCTCCTCTCGCTCCCAGTGATAAACTGGCGTCTGGTACTCGACTGGTAGCTTGGGCATGGGCGCCTGTTGTGGCGCTATGCCCCAATATGCGTAGATGTCCGAGGGCATAATAATGTACCTGCCTAGATGAAGATTGAACAAATAAGGAGCAGGCAAAGTAATAGTCTCACGAGTACCCTGACTAAATACCAGGTTATAAATCATCCTCTTATTTATATCTTTATCAAGAAAGTCATGACGAACCATGCTATCGTAATCTAGATATCTCTCAGGAGGAAGAATCTCTTCTTCCTCATGTAGGTATCTCAAAATGTCTAGCAAGACGGGTAGATAGATACCTCCATAAACAACGCATTTAGAACTGTTCGCGTTCAACCGTTGAGCTACTATAGCGCCCAAGCTATAAGTTTTATCATTATAAAGGGCTTCGCGCAAAACCGCAAGATCTCGAGAGCTAAGGGCCCCAGCTTTCCCATGACCAATCAAATATTTTCCCATGAATAATGAGAAGTACCGAAGCACGGAAAAATGTATGATAGCAGATCTAGCGCAAGATACTTCTCTCTCCTCTCCTACAACAATATTATCTATGAAAGCCTCCAAGTCCCGTGGACGAGGTTCATAAATATTCCCAACATAAGGTAATTTGCAAACATTGCAAAAATCCTGAAGTGACATGCGCTGGGGGATATCATATAACTTGAACTCAACCATAGGAGGACTCTTCCTTGGATAGAAATTAAAGCTTTGCACGAAAATATTAGTGAGGAGGAGGTATTGCTGACACTTATCTTCAACGAAGGCGGTAAGGCATGAGTTCTCCACCAAGTAGTAAAAATCCTCATAAAGTCCGGCGGCACGTAAGAACACATCGCTTGGCCACTCGCACGCTCGAACTTCTGCAACTCGGGGGACCGGATACTTGTGTTTCTTATTCTCATTTTCATCATCCTTGGGGTCACAACTTGAAGAGCCTCTTAGGAACCTCCTCATCTTTTCCTTTTTCTATCTCTGAAAATTTCTGAAATTTTTAGTGACTCAAAGGAAAAGTAAACAAGGCTCAACGAAACTCATAGAAACTACTCCAACGAGTGCCTAGAGGCCATATCATGCATCAAAACTACTTGGGACCAACTAAAATTAGCATGCAAAGCTCGAGAATAGGGTCACCAAGGCAGCAAAAATACGCGACGTATAAGGCACTAGAGCAAAAACTAATTGGACCAATGGAGGAGTCACATACCAAGGAACAATTTCCCCAAAACAGTTTGGTGAATGGGGCTTTGCACAAGGAGATCGAAAATCGCAGCAAGAAGAGCAAGAACACGGGTTTGAGCTGTCGAATGAATTTTTCTGGAGGTAGGAGAAGGAGATGGGAGCTAGAATAAGTGGAGGGGGGGCACATGGGCCCCACAAGCCTGGTAGGCGCGACCGAGGGGTGCCCGCGCCTCCTGGGCTTGTGGCCCACTGGTGCATCCCCCTGCCTAGCTCTCCTTCTCAGAATTTTTCAAAAATTCCAGAAAAAATCATTCTTGATTTTCAGGGCATTTGAAGAACTTTTATTTTCGGGACACTTTTCTAAGGGACACAAAAAGCAGAAAACAGGAAAAACTAAAGCTAAATCTATCATTTTTCTTTTAAACGACCGAAGGTAAAGGTTTGTAACAGAGGTTTGTGACTCTTAGATTTATCCATCTCGTGGTCATCAAAAAAATATGTCAATGAGGTTGATCAGGTTTGCTTGACAAACTTTTTTGAATCGCATAAAACCGGAGAATTTTCGAATAGTCACTAGGTTACCTCAATGGCGATGTGCATATCCCCAATAAGTAAATCATACTTCATCTTGACAGTAAGTATAGGGCATTCAAAGCTCCCAATAAGAATTGATAAAGTTTTTTCAATAGCATTGATGCAATGTACTTGATATTGTTTCTTCGGAAAGTGCACCGTATGCTCATTACCATTGACATGGAAAGTGACATTGCCTTTGTTGCAATCTATAACAACCCCTACAGTGTTTAAAAAGGGTCTTCCAAGGATGACCGCCATGGCATCATCCTCGGGAATATCCAGAATAACAAAGTCCGTTAAGATAGTAACGTTAGCAACCACAACAGGCACATCCTCGCAAATGCCCATAGGGAAAGCAGTTGATTTGTCAGTCATTTGCAAGGAGATTTCAGTGGGTGTCAACTTATCCAATTCAAGTGTACGATAAAGAGAGAGAGAGGCATAACACTAACACCAGCTCCAAGATCGCATAAAGCGGTTCTAACATAATTGCCTTTAATGGAGCAAGGTATAGTGGGCACTCGGGGATCACCTAGTTTCTTAGGAGTTCCACCCTTGAAAGTGTAGTTGGCAAGCATGGTGGAAATCTCAACCTCAGGTATCCTCCTCTTATTAGTCACAATATCTTTCATGTACTTAGCATACGGAGACATTTTGAGCATATCTGTCAAACGCATTTATAGAAAGACAGGTCTAATCATTTCAACAAATCGCTCAAAATCCTCATCATCCTTTTTCTTGGATGGTCTGGGAGGAAAGGACATGGGTTTCTGAACCCATGGTTCCCTTTCTTTACCATGCTTCCTAGCAGTGAAGTCATTCTTATCATATCTCCTATTCTTAGGGTGTGGGTTATCAAGATCAACATGATCAATCTCCACATCCTTATCATTGCTAGGTTGAGCATCATCATGAACACCACTATCGATATTATCACTAGGCTCATGTTCATCACCAGATTGTGTTTCGGCATTAGAAACAGAGATATCATTTGGATTCTCGGGTGTAACAGCAACAGGGTTGCTAGCATGCAAGTTCCTATCATTTTTCTTTTTCTTCCTAGGATGACTAGGTGCATCAATGCTAACTCCTTGAGAATCTTGTTCAATTCTCTTAGGATGAACCTCAGGATACAAAGGTTCCTGGGTCATTCTACCGCCTCTAGTGACGACTCTAACAGAATTGTCATTCAACTCATTGAGCAAGTCATTTTGAGCCTTAAGTACTTGTTCTACTTGAGTAGTAACCATAGAGGCATGTTTACTCAAAAGCTTAAGATCATTGGCATTTCTGTCCACACAAGCACTTAAATGACTAAGCATACGAGCATTCTGTTCCAGTTGTCTACTAACATAATCATTGAAACTTTGTTGTTTGGCAACAAAGTTAGCAAATTCATCCAAGCATAAGCTAGCAGGTTTATCAAAAGGAATATCACTCTCATTGAATCTACGAAGAGAATTTACCTTTACTACCTGTGTCGGCTTATCAAGACCATGGATCTCCTCGATAGATGGTAGATTTTTGACATCTTCATATTTAATGCCGTTCTCTTTCATAGATTTCTTAGCTTCTTGCATATCTTCATGACTGAGGAATAGGATACCTCTTTTCTTCGGAGTTGGCTTCAGAGGTGGTTCGGGAATAGTCCAAGCATTCTCATTGCACAAGATATTATTCAATAGAATCTCAGCTTGTTCCACAGTTTGTTCCCTGAAAAGACAACCAGCACAACTATCTAGGTGGTCCCTAGAAGCATCTATTAGTCCATTATAGAAGATATCAAGTATTTCATTCTTCTCAAGAGGGTGATCAGGCAAAGCATTCAGTAGCTGAACAAACCTCCCCCAAGCTTGTGGGAGACTCTCTTCTTCAACTTGCGCAAAATTATATATTTCCTACAAGGCAGCTTGCTTCTTATGGGCAGGAAAATATTTCTAAGAGAAGTAGTAGATCATATCCTGGGGACTACGCACACAACGAGGAGCAGGAGAAGTGAACCAAGTCTTAGCATCATCCTTTAGCGAGAAAGGAAACAGCTTAAGGATATAGTAGTGGCGGATCTTTTCCTCACTCGTGAATAGGGTGGCTATATCGTGCAGCTTAGTAAGATGTGCTACAACCGTTTCAGACTCATAACCATGAAAAGGATCAGATTCGACCAAAGTGATTAACTCAGGGTCGACAGAGAATTCATAATCCTTATCGGTCACAAAGATAGGCCAAGTAGCAAACTTCGGGTCGTATTTCATCCTAGCTTTCAAAGATTTTTCTTTCCACTTGCACAGTAAATTCTCAACATCATAGCTATCCTTACAAGCAAGAAAGTCCTCAACTATCTCTCCCTCCATAACATAACCCTCAGGTATATCAGCCAATTCATATCTAGGAGAGCTAGTCCTAAGAGGTGAAATAGCAGGTCTACTTCAATAATCTCAGCAGTCTCAGAAATATCATCACCTTCAGCAGCAATTCTAGCAATTTGTGCATCAAGGAATGCACCTAGTGGGAAAGCAGTATCAAGCAAAGCATCATCACAAGCATCATGGATAGCAGAAGTAGCATCATCAAGCACAGGCAACACATCAAAATTTCTAGCAGGAGGTGGTGTCTTAAACTTACTCATAACTGAAGGTGAATCAAGTGCAGAGCTAGATGGCAGTTCCTTACCTGTCCTCGTAGTTGAGGGTAAGACTTTAGTTTTTGGATCTCTCGGATATCTCATAGTGATCAACAGACTTTAATCCCAAGTGACTCCGAGAATAGAGCTATGCCTCCCCGGCAACGGCGCCAGAAAATAGTCTTGATAACCCACAAGTATAGGGGATTGAACAGTTTTCGAGGGTAGAGTATTCAACCCAAATTTGTTGATTCGACACAAGGGGAAGCCAAATAATATTCTTGAGTATTAGCAGTTTAGTTGTCAATTCAACCACACCTGAAAGACTTAGTATCTGCAGCAAAGTATCAGTAGCAAAGTAGTGTGATAGCAACAGTAGCAGCAGTAACAGTAGCAGTAGTGACAACAATAGTGGTAACAGTAGCAGCAGTGACAGCAGTAGCGGCAAAGTAACATAGCAAGGACCAGTAGGAAAAACTCGTAAGCATTGGATCGGTGATGGATAATTATGCCGGATGATATTCATCATGCGACAGTTATAACATGGGGAGATATGTAACTAGCTCTAGTTCGTCAATATAATGTAGGCATGCATTCCGTATATAGTCATACGTGCTTAGGGAAAAGAACTTGTATGACATATATTGTCCATCCCTCCCGTGGCAGCGGGGTCCTAATGGAAACTACGGGATATTAAGGTTCTCCTTTTAATAGAGAACCGGAACAAAGCATTAGCACTTAGTGAATACATGAACTGCTCATACTATGGTCATCTCCGAGAGTGGTTCCGGCTATGGTCACTCTGGGGTTGCCGGGTCATAACACATAGTAGGTGACTACAACTTGCAAGATAGGATACAGAACACACATATATTGATGACAACATAATAGGTTCAGATCTGAAATCATGGCACTCGGGTCCTAGTGACAAGCATTAAGCATGGCAAAGTAGTAGCAACATCAATCTCAGAACATAGTGGATACTAGGGATCAATCCCCATCAAAACTAACTCGATTACATGATAGATCTCATCCAACCCATCACCGTCCAGCAAGCCTACGATGAGATTACTCACGAACGATGAAGAGCATCATGGAATTGGCGATGAAGGAAGGTTGGTGATGACGATGGCGACGGTCTCCCCTCTCCGGAGCCCAGAACGGACTCCAGATATGCCCTCCAGAGGAAGAACACATGGTGGCGGTGCCTCCGTATCGTAAAACGCGATGAACTCTTCTCCTCGATTTTTTTCCGAACGAAACTGACTAAATAGAGCTGGAGTTGGAGCTCCGCGGGCCCCACAAGCCTGCTAGGCGCGGCCAGTATTTTTTATATATTCCACAAAAAATCCTCGTAACTTTCCAGGTCATTCCAAGAACTTTTATTTCTGTGCAAAAACAACACCATGGCAATTGTGCAGAAAACAACGTTAGTCTGGGTTAGTTCCCTTCAAATCATGCAAATTAGAGTCCAAAACAAGGGCGAAAGAGTTTCAAAAAGTACACACGATGGAGACGTATCACATACTGACACCACGCCAGCGGCTCGCATACATTGCCAGCCTACATAAAACCACCACGTAGTTCATGTTGTCAAACTAGCCAGCGGTCGGCACATGCCAGCACACAAAAATGCACGATAATTAGACCACGCCCGTGGTCATGCCCGCACACTTGCCGGCATACAAAAAAGGTCATCGAACTTGAGAAGATCTCAAGTCGTCGAATTTGAGCATTTAGGCCTGCATCTTCTCGAACGATAGCCTCTTCCTGAGTGACACGGTGTTCAGATCAACCTTCATGATCTCCGCGCCCGTCTTCATGCTTGGGAGGGCCACTTCTTTCACCTTGGTCCTGGCATTGGTGGCCTGGATCTCGAGCATATTGGCTTACTTCGCCTCCTCCAACTCAAGCATCTTGGCTTGCCTCTCCGCGTCCATCTCGAGCCTCCTCCTTTGTATTTCCACGAAGGCGTGCATTTGCTCTTCCTTTTCTTGCCAGCGATTCTCCTCCCTCAAGTCCTTCTTTCTTATCATGCCCTCCACCTTTTCAAGCAAGGCGATCGACATCGCGTCCCGCGTGTCCTTCTTCTTCGAGTTGCTCTTCCCCCATGGCCGGGCCTTCTCGCCGTCACCATGGTCTTGCACAACTTCTTTCCCCCACGCGGCAAGAGGGCGGCATATTGCACCTTGAACTTCTCCTCCCCACAGATATTAGTCCAACTCCGGTGAATACATGAACTCCTCATACTATGGTCATCTCCGGGAGTGGTTCCGGCTATTGTCACTCCGCGGTTGCCGGGTCATAACACATAGTAGGTGACTACAACTTGCAAGATAGGATCTAAAACACACATATATTGGCGACAAGATAATAGGTTCAGATCTGAAATCATGGCACTCGGGCCCTAGTGACAAGCATTAAGCATAGCAAAGTAGTAGCAACATCAATCTAGAACGTAGTGGATACTAGGGATCAATCCCCGTCAAGAACTAACTCGATTACATGATAGATCTCATCCAACTCATCACCGTCCAGCAAGCCTACGATGAGATTACTCACGAACGATGAAGAGCATCATGGAATTGTCGATGCAGGAAGGTTGATGATGACGATGGTGACGATTTCCCCTCTCCGGAGCCCGAAACGGACTCTAGATCTGCCCTCCAGATGAAGAACAGGATGTGGCGGCGCCTCCATATCGTAAAACGCGATGAAACCTTCTCTCTGATTTTTTTCGGGCGAGATAGAAGATATAGAGCTGAGTTTGGGGGCGGTGGTGCCACGTGGGCCTCACAAGCCCTCACGGCGCGACCTAGGGGGGTGGCCGCGGCTTGTGGGCTTGTGGCCCACTAGCACGCCCCCTCCGGTGGATCTTTGCGCAGGTATTTTTCTTTTATTCCAGAAAAAATCTCCGTAAATTTTTAGGACATTCCGAGAACTTTTATTTATGCACAAAAACAACACCATGGCAATTTTGCTGAAAACAGCGTTAGTCCGGGTTAGTTCCATTCAAATTATGCAAATTAGAGTCCAAAACAAGGGCAAAAGAGTTCGGAAAAGTAGATACGACGGATACGTATCAACTCCCCCAAGCTTAAAGCCTTGCTTGTCCTCAAGCAACTCAGTTGACAAACTGAGAGAGAGAAAATAAAAACTTTGACGAACTCTGTTTGATCTTGTGGTTGCAACTATGTCTAACTCATAACCACAATTTCAGCAAGATCACAAGCAAACCACATAAGCAAATGACATCTAGGTCTCACATTAAACTCATATCAATGGCATAATCAGCTAGCGAGCAAATAATAATAAGCCTCAAACGTCAACACTTCAATCAAAACAACATGAAGTAGTACGAATAGATGGTATCTCGCTAGCTCTTTCTAAGACCGCAAAACATTAATGCAGAGCACCTTCAAAGACCGAGGGCTGACTAAACATTGTAATTCAAGGTAATGAAGATCCATTCATAGTCACACTCAACACAGTTAAAAGCAAAGCATAAAACTGACAGAGGTGCTCTCTAATTGGTGCTTTTGTAAGAGGAGGATGACTCAACAGGAACATAAATTGACAGGCCCTTCGCAGAGGGAAGCATTGATTTGCAGAGGTGCCAGAGCTCAAGCTTTGAAAACAGAGATAATAATTTTTGGTGACATGCTCTTATTGTCAACGCAATGACTAAGAGTTCTCAACATCTTCCACGCTACACATGCTATAGGCGGTTCCCAAACAGAAAAGTAAAGTTTTGACACCTGCTAGCAGTCCCCGGCAACGACACTAGAGAAATGTTGTTGATGTGTTCCTGACTTGATGCCTCTACGGCAACGAAGCCAAAACTGCTCCCAGTTGCTCAACAATTAGCAATTGTCTTGCAATGGCCCACCAGCGCGTGGGTCCGCGGCAGTTTTCGAGGGTAGAGTATTCAACCCAAATTTGTTGGTTCGCCCGACGGGAAGTGAAAGAATATTCTCAAGTATTAGCAGCTGAATGCATCAAATTCAACCACACCTGAGAGATTAGTATCTGCAAGCAAAGTAGTATGATAGCAACGGTGCCAGAAACGATCTGTTGACGGCAGACTATTCCTAACTGTTGTATCAAAGGCGCCAGAAGTTGACCGTGGACGGAAAATATTCTTTCCCTTCAATGGTGCGAGAAAAAGTAGTGTAGCAGGTAGTAGCAGTGTAACGAGTAACAGCAGTGGCAAGGAACAGCAGTAGTGACATCAGTAGCATGTAGCAACAGTAGCAAGTAATAACAGCAGCAAGCAACAGTAGTAACAGCAGCAGAGCAAAACAAGTAACGGCAGCACCAAGCAACAGTAGTAACAACAGCAGTAGGACAAACTCGTAGGCAATGGGTCGGTGATTTGTTTGTATGACATTCATCATGCAACGGTTATAACACGGAGAGATATGTGGCTAGCTCCCGTTCGTCAATGTGATGTAGGCATGCATTCCGTGTGTCGTCATATGTGCTTAGGGAAAAGAACTTGCATGACATCTATTGTCCATCCCTCCCGTGGCAGCGGGGTCCAAAAGGATACTACGGGATATTAAGGTTATCCTTTTAATAAAGAACCGGAACAACGCATTAGCACTTGGTGAACACATGAACTCCTCAAACTATGGTCATCACCGGGAGTGGTTCGGGTTATTGTCACTCCGGGGTTGTCGGATCATAACACATAGTAGGTAACTACAACTTGCAAGATCAGATCTAAAACACACATATACTCGTGACAACATAATAATTTTAGATCTGAAATCATGGCACTCGGGCCCTAGTGACAAGCATTAAGAATGGCAAAGTAGTAGCAACATCAATCTCAGAACATAGTGGATACTAGGGATCAATCCCCGTCAAAACTAACCCGATTACATGATAGATCTCATCCTACTCATCACCGCCCAACGAGCCTACAAATAGATTACTCACGAACGCTGAAGAGCTTCATGGAATTGGAGAGGGAAGAAGGTTGATGATGACAATGGCGACAATTTCCCCTCTTCGGAGCCCAAAACGGACTCTAGATCTGCCCTCCAGATGAAGAACAGGATGTGGCGACGCCTCCGTATCGCAAACGCGATGAAATCTTCTCTCTTGATTTTTTTCGGGACGAAAGTGAATTTATAGAGCTGAGTTTGGGGGCGGCAGAGCCACGTGGGCCCCACAAGCTTGGTAGCCGCCACCAGGGGGGCGGCGGCTACAAGGCTTGTGGCCCACTGGCCCATCCCTTTCGGTGGATCTTTGCGCAGGTATTTTTCATATTTTCCATAAATATTCTCCGTAATTTTTTAGGACGTTCTGAGAACTTTCATTTCTGCACAAAAACAACACCGAGGCAATTCTGCTGAAAACAGCATCAGTTCAGGTTAGTTCCATTCAAATCATGCAAATTAGAGTCCAAAACAAGGGCAAAAGAGTTTGGATAAGTAGATATGATGGAGATGTATCAACTTCCCCAAGCTTAAAACCTTGCTTGTCCTCAAGCAACTCAGTTGACAAACTGAAAGAGAAAGAAAAACTTTGACAAACTCTGTTTGATCTTGTTGTTGCAACTATGTCTAACTCATAACCAGAATTTCAGCAAGATCACAAGTTAACCACATAGGCAAGTGACACAAAGGTCTCATGGTAAACTAATATGAATGGCATAATCAGCTAGCGAGCAAATAATAATGAGTTTCAGATACCAACAATTCAATCAAAACAAGCATGAAGCAATACGAATAGGTGGTATGTCGCTAGCTCTTTCTGAGACCGCAAAACATAAATGCAGAGCACTTTCAAAGATCAAGGGCTGACTAAACATTGTAATTCATAGCAACGAAGATCCAGTCATAGTAATACTCAATATCAATCAAAAGCAAAGCATAAAAATGACAGAGGTGCTCTCTAATTGGTGCCTATATAAGAAGAGGATGACCCAACAATAAAATAAATAGACAGGCCCTTCGCAGAGGGAAGCATTGATTTGCAGAGATGCCAGAGCTCAAGCTTCGAAAATAGAGATAATAATTTTGGGTGGCATGCTTTCATTGTCAATGCAATGACCAAGAGTTCTCAATATCTTCCACGTACTCATGCTATAGGCGGTTCCCAAACAGAAAAGTAAAGTTTTAACTCCCCCACCACCAATCAATCACACTCCACGGCGAGCCGAATCCTCGGGTACCGTCCATACTAACATCAATCCGGGGGGAGTCTTGTTTTACAGTTATGTTTTCGATTTAAGCGTGGAACTGGGCATTCTAATTACCAGCCCCTTTCTCGTGAATGACAGTGAATAAACACATGTCGAGGATAACACGCCTAACATGGAAGATATCAATAGCCCCTGTCACCACATGAGCGGTTCGGGCATGCAAAACAGATTTTTTCTTGAAGGTTTAGAGAATGGCACATGCTAATTTACTTGGAACGGCAGGTAGATACCGCAAATAGGTAGGTATGGTGGACTCTCATGGAAAAACTTTTGGGTTTATGGAAGTGGATGCACAAGCAGTATTCCGCTTAGTACAAGTGAAGGCTAGCAAAAGGCTGGGAAGCGACCAACTAGAGAGCGACAACATTCATCAAGATGCAATGAGTTTGACTAACATTGAGTGCAAGCATGAACAGGATATAAATCACCATGAACACGAACATCATAGAGGCTATGTTGATTTTGTTTCAACTACATGCATGAACATGCGCCAAGTCAAGCCATTTGAATCATTCAAAGGAGAATACCATCCTATTATACTACATCATAGTCATCTCAAAATCTATGTTGGCATTCAAGACAAACCATTATAAGCTCTCAGCTAATTAAGCATGGCATCAGAAACTATGATCTCTAAGTTGTCATTGCAAACATGGTTCTCTCACAACTAAGCTGAATCTGGAACGACAAGCTAGTCATATTTACAAAAACAAAATAGATAGAGTTCATACCAGCTTTTCCAGTCTCAGTCACTTCATAATATATCATCATTATTGCCTTTCACTTGCACGATCGAACGATGTGAACAATAATAAGAGTGCTCGTGCATTGGACTAAGCTGAATCTGCAGGCAAACACAAAGGAGAAGACAAATTAATATGGCTCTTTGAAAGCTAAACAAGTATGCATGTAAGAGCCACTAAACATTGTAACCATGGTCTTCTACCTTGACCCAAAGAAAATGAAAACTATTTACACGGGAAAACTCCCAACAAGCAAAAGAAGAAAGGAAAATCTTTTTGGGTTTTCTCAAAAGGACACAAAACAAGAAAACAAGAAAACAAAAATAAACTAGCATGGATAATACAGTGGCAAAGCATAAACACCAGCTAACAAAGTAAAAGTGATGGGGTTATAGTCCTAGGGTAGGGTCATAGGCCTGCCCTGTAAGTCCTACCCAAGGACTACCCCTCATAAGAGACGAGGCCTTTAGTCAGTTCCGACTGAATTAAGGAGTCCCCATCATCCAGTCGGTAACAGTTCCTCGACCATCCAGTCGGAGACTAGCATTCGGAGAACATCCAACTAACCGACTGGATGCCGCTCGAAACATCGTAACCCCCCTGGAGGGAAACGGTCGTACATTTCCCGGTGCATTTATTAGCATTTAGGACGTACGTTACCTGTAACGTATGCATTCAATCGCCACTACTCCATCCCTGTACCAGAACCGTTGTGGAGGGCAGCGCACTCTATATAAGTCACCTTCCCCCGCTGGTGAAGGGGTTGGCAACTCATTTGTATTCCATATTCCACTCGACAACAAGCTCCCAGAGCACTTAGACGTAGGGCTATTACCTCCACCGCAGAGGGGCCTGAACTCACACAACCTCGCCATAGCTAAGGCTCTGCCCATCCTTTTCGTACCCTACACATCTACTGTCAGGCTTATACCCACGATAGTTGGCGCCCACCATGGGGCAGGCGTCTAAGCGACTTCCGACGAGTTTGCGACTACTTCCTTTCGTCATGTCGTCCGGTGGAGATTCGAGCATGGGTCACCAGATCTTCTTCGGCGCTCTCACCTTCATCGTCGACGATTCGGCGTGGCTTCAGGATGCGCCTCTCGACGTCGAGGCGCTTCCCCGTCGTGGGGCTACGCACTTCCGTGCCAGCGCCCGCGGCATTCTTCTTCTCCAGTAGTCGGCTCCGGTGTCGACCTACGCCGCCGTCACGTGCCGCAACAAGCGGTCCCGCCGTCCGCGACTTCAGTGTTGGGTGCAACACGCCCGGGCGCGCCAGAACGCGTCTTCACAAGTGGCGGTTCTAGAGTCTGTTGTGGTTGCCCCGCTGTCCCAGCACTCGGGCTCGGTTCTGACTGAGTTTCCTTCCGAGTACGCGGGTCGCGGGCCTGCAGAAGAAGTACACATGGCCAACTCCCATGAAGATCCCCATCAAGCTGGCCGGAACGAGCACGAGATCGGCGAAACGTCCGGCGCGCGTCGTCCGCCTCGCCGTTCTGCCAGTCGACACACTCGGCGGAGCAACGTGGAGTTGTTCCGCACACCCCTCCTCAACTTGGCTGCAGCTGCCAAGATAGCCGATTCCCTCCAGCCGATTGATTCAGAGGCTGGTAGGGGAATCGAGCAGATCCGAGCCCTGTTGCACATGGCGCAGCAGCAGAATTCGGCAGTCTCCCAGTCGCATAACAGGATCCATAATAGTTCCGTTCATGCGAATACGCATCGGTCGGTTCACAGCCCTGGTTCCCATCAGCGGCACAGAGGAGGCAGCCGTTCCATAAATCACGAAGATTGCCGCCGTTCACGCACCCCTCCGCGGGGTGGGCCCTACGAGCCCCGACATCATGATGATCGACGTTCAGTCGGTGACGCTTACGACCCAAGGCCTGACGCAAGAGGGCGTATCGCTCAGCGAAGGGTCGACAGGGGCCGAGCCCACCGCGATGGTTATGATATGGACCGTCCGAGTGGAAGCAGGACCATCATGTCTGGTCCCGAGTGTTTCAGTCGAGCCATCCGTTCGGCTGACATCCCGCCAAACTTCAGATTGGCGACGGGAATCAGCAAGTTTACAGGAGAGACCAAGCCAGAAACGTGGCTGGACGACTACCGAGTGGCAGTCCAGATCGGAGGAGGGGACGACCATGTCGCCATGAAACACCTCCCTCTGATGCTCGATGGCTCGGCGCGAGCGTGGCTGAACCAGTTGGCCCCCTCCAGCATCTACAGTTGGGCAGATCTGGCCCGAGTGTTCATCAAGACCTTCGAAGGGACGTGCAAGCACCCTGCAGGCCTCGTGGAGCTCCAGCATTGCGTCGAGAAGCAGAATGAGCCCCTGCGTGACTTCATTCAGCGTTGGACAACCCTCTACCACACGGTGGAGAACGTCACCGAGCATCAAGCAGTTTGCGCCTTCAAGGCAGGCATGCGGTACAGAGATCTGTACCTAAAGTTCGGCCGAACAGGTGACATCTCCATGAGCAAGATGATGGAGATAGCAGCTCGCTATGCAAATGGCGAAGAAGAGGACCGCATCCGAAGTGGCAAGCACAAGACAGTCGGTGATGGAGACGGGAACAACACTCGAAAGCAGAAGTAGAAAGCTCCGTCCACCCCGCAGGCAGAAGCTGCAACCGTGACCAATGCCAAGTTCAAGGGCAAAGGGAAGGCGCAGTTTACCCCCAAGAAGAAGCAGTTCAATAATCCCATCCTGGACCAGCCTTGTCCAGTTCATACGAAGATGGACGAAGAAGGCAACCCCATATATCCAAAGCATACCACTCGACAGTGTCGCCTCCTGATCCAGGGGTTCTGCGAAGGACAACCGAGTGAAAAGGACAACGAACAGGATGAGGAGGATAAGGAGGATCCGTTCCAACAAGTGCATGCAACTCTCATGATTTTTGCTGACGTCGAGAGCAAGAGTCGACTGAAGTTGGTGAACAGGGAGGTGAACATGGCTACCCCCACCAACCCCAAGTTCCTCAAATGGTCTCAGACTGCGATCACCTTCGACCAGTCGGATCATCCAGCACATGTACCCACCCCGGGGAGATAGGCTCTGGTCGTCGACCCGGTGGTGGAAGGAGTCCGACTGCACAAAGTCCTCATGGACGGCGGCAGCGGCTTGAACATCATATACGCCGACACACTCAAGGGGATGGGCATTCCGATGTCCAAACTCAGCGAGAGCAGCATGCAGTTCCATGGAGTCGTCCCTGGACGGAAGGCCAAGTCACTCGGCCAGATCACGTTGGACGTCGTTTTCGGCTCCGACAAGAACTTCCGCAAGGAGAAGCTGACGTTCGAAGTGGTGGACTTCCAGAGCGCTTACCATGCAATTTTGGGCCGCCCAGCGTATGCGCATTTCATGGCCCGGCCGTGTTACGTATACTTGAAGCTGAAGATGCCAGGCCCGAAAGGCGTGATCACCATCACGGGCAATCATCAGCGAGCCGAAGAGTGTCTGCAACAGGGATCAAGAATCGCCGACCAGCAGATGGTCGTCCTCGAGCTCGACGAGTACAAGAAAACAGTCGACCCCGCCGACCTGATGCGCTCGAATAAACTAGCTTCAGAGTGTGCATTCCAGTCGGCGGGAGTGACGAAGAAGGTCAGCATCTACCCGACGGACAACACTGTTGCCCCGACGAACATCTCCACCACCCTCGATCCTAAATAGGAAGCCGAGCTCACCCAATTCCTCCATGAGAACTGGGACATCTTCGCATGGAAACCCTCTGACATGCCAGGTGTACCCAGGGAGTTGGCTGAGCACCGACTGCATGTGGATCCCGCCGCTCGGCCCGTCCGAGAGCGCCTGCGCCGGTCCGCCGTGCACAAGATGAAGGCAGTCGGGGAAGAGGTGGCCAAGTTACTGGCAGCCAACTTCATTCACGAGGTTCACCACTCCGAGTGGCTCGCCAATGTTGTAATGGTGCCCAAGAAGGATAAGTCGCTCCGAATGTGCATCGACTTCAAGCATCTCAATAAGGTCTGCCCGAAAGACCATTTTCCGCTCCCCCGGATAGATCAAATTGTCGATTCGACTGCGGGTTGCGAGCGTCTGTCATTTCTTGATGCCTATTCGGGCTATCATCAGATCCGTCTGTATGGTCCCGATGAGTTAAAAACAGCCTTCATCACCCCATTCGGGTGCTTTTGCTACATCACTATGCCATTCGGTTTGAAGAATGCAGGAGCTACCTTTATGCGCATGATCCAAAAATGTCTCCTCGACCAGATCGGTCGGAATGTGGAGGCGTATATGGATGATATCGTAGTCAAGTCACGCAAAGGTTCCGACCTGCTGACTGACTTGGCAGAAACATTCGCCAACCTTCGTAGGTACGATATCAAGCTCAACCCTGCCAAATGTTCATTCGGTGTTCCCAGCGGAAAGTTACTCGGTTTCTTCATTTCCGAACGAGGGATTGATGTCAACACTGAACAGATCGGGACCATCGTCCGAATGGAGAGCCCGGTCAGAATACACGATGTTCAACGGCTCACAGGTTGCCTAGCGGCTTTGAGCAGGTTCATCAGTCGACTCGGCGAGAAAGCACTTCCTGTGTACCGACTCATGAAGAAATCAGATTCTTTTGACTGGACAGACGAAGCCCAAGTCGCATTCGACGACCTCAAAGTCCTACTTTCCACCCAGCCGGTTCTTACTGCTCCGCTCAGTAAAGAGGCCCTTCTTCTGTATATCGCGGCTACAAATCAAGTCGTCAGTACTGTTCTTACAGTCGAACGAGAAGAAGAAGGCAAAGCATACAAAGTTCAGCGGCCAGTGTACTATGTCTCTGAAGTCCTGACTCCTTCCAAGCAAAGGTATCCCCACTATCAAAAACTTATCTATGGGATCTACATGACTGCGAAGAAGGTGACCCATTATTTCCAAGACCACTCGGTGTCTGTCGTTTCTGATGCTCCGTTGTCAGAAATTCTCCAAAATCGAGACGCGTCAGGCCGAGTGGCGAAGTGGGCAATGGAGATGTTGTACTGCGATATCAAGTTCGAGGCCAAGAAAGCTATTAAGTCTCAAGCTCTGGCTGACTTCATAGCAGAATGGGTAGAACAACAGCAACCGACCCACATCTACTCGGCCCATTGGACAATGTTCTTCGATGGGTCCAAGATGTTGAATGGCTCCGGCGCTGGCGTTTTGATCATATCGCCAAAGGGCGACAAACTCAAGTACGTGCTACAGATACACTTCGATTCCTCCAACAACGAGGCAGAGTATGAAGCTCTCCTCTATGGGTTGCGTATGGCCATATCACTCGGCGTCCGTCGCCTGATGGTCTACGACGATTCGGATTTGGCGGTCAATCAAGTGATGAAAGAGTGGGACGTCAGGAACCCCACCATGACCACATACTGCAATGCAGTGAGGAAGCTTGAGAAGAAGTTTGAAGGTCTAGAACTTCACCATGTTCCGAGACTAAAGAACCAAGCAGCTGATGAGTTGGCAAAACTCGGATCCACTCGGAGACCAGTCCCGAGTGACGTCTGCCTCGAGCACCTCCACCTTCCCTCAGCCAAAGAAGATCCTTTTACAGAGGAACCAGCACAACCAAAGAGTTCAACAGATCCGACTGAAGTCGATGTACCTGCTGTGGTTGATATGGTCATGGAGATTCTTGCTGTCATCCCCGATTGGACTGTGCCGATCATTGCATATATCCTGAGGCAGGAACTACCAGAAGACGAAGTCCAGGCCAGGCAGATAGTCCGCAGGTCGAAGTCATTCACTGTCATTGATGGCCAATTGTACAAGGAAAGCGTTTCAGGCGTTCTTCAACGATGCATCTCCCCAGAGGAGGGGCAGCTGATCCTGGAGGATATTCACTCGGGGACCTGCGGTCATCACGCCTCTTCGAGAGCAATCTTCGCCAAGGCATTCAGGGCTGGTTTCTTCTGGCTGCAGGCTAACGAGATGGCTAAAGATATGGTTGACCGATGTGAAGGCTGCCAGTTCTACTCCAACAAGTCCCACAAGCCGACATCTGCGTTGAAGACAATCCCTCTTGTGTGGTCGTTTGCAGTATGGGGATTAGATACGGTCGGTCCATTCAGGACAGGCCAAGGTGGATACACACATCTGTTGGTGGCAGTCGACAAGTTCACAAAATGGATTGAAGCCAAGCCCATCAAGAAGCTCGACGCCCTAACAACCATCAAGTTTGTCGGGGACATCATCTCCAGATTCGGTGTGCCTCACAGCATAATCATGGACAACGGAACAAACTTCGATTCGGACAGATTCAAAGGTTTCTGCGCAAGCCAAGGTATCCGAGTAGATTTTGCTTCTGTACCACATCCTCAATCCAATGGACAAGCAGAGCGGGCGAATGGACTTATTCTGCAAGGTTTGAAGCCCCGACTCCTGCGAGAGGTGGGACATGCCGCTGGCGCATGGGTCACCGAGTTACCTTCGGTGCTTTGGGGTCTCCGCACAACCCCGAACAGATCTACAGGACGATCACCGTTCTTCCTCGTTTATGGAGCAGAAGCAGTCCTTCCGAGTGACTTGCTTCACAACGCTCCACGAGTCGAACTCTTCTCCGAAGTTGAAGCAGAAAAAGCAAGGCAAGATGGAGTGGACCTTCTAGAGGAGGAGCGCGAGATAGCACTGACTCGTTCAACCATTTATCAACAAGATCTGCGGCGTTTTCACGCGCGACACGTCAGGAGTCGTACGTTCCAAGCACGCGACCTGGTGCTCCGAGTAGATCAGCAAAGACCTCACAAGTTGGCTCCTGCCTGGGAAGGACCCTTCATCATCTCAAAGGTGCTGAACAACGGAGCATACAGACTCTACAACATCGACACGGAGATAGACGAGCCACGAGCATCGAACGGAGATCTCCTGAAGCGTTTCTACACGTGACCGTCGACTGAAGCAATGTAAAGAACAAGTATTGGTGAAATAATATAAAGCAGATTGAGTTTTTTGCAGGTTCAAAGTTCTTCCGCGGTCACAGACTCCGGTCTCAAAAAAAAAACTTAGCTGCGATCCAGAATCGCCTAAGTATTAACTTTCTCCGAGTGTGCACTTAACGTCACACTCGGGGACTTAGCTGCGATCCAGAATCGCCTAAGTATTAACTTTCTCCGAGTGTGCACTTAACGCACACTCGGGGACTTAGCTGTGATCCAGAATCGCCTAAGTATTAACTTTCTCCGAGTGTGCACTTAACGTCACACTCGGGGACTTAGCTGCGATCCAGAATCGCCTAAGTATTAACTTTCTCCGAGTGTGCACTTAACGTCACACTCGAGGACTTTGCTGCGATCCAGAATCGCATAACTATTAACTTTCTCCGAGTGTGCACTTAACGTCACACTCGGGGACTTAACTGCAATCCAGAATCGCCTAAGTATTAACTTTCTCCGAGTGTGCACTTAACGTCACACTCGGAGACTTAGCTGCAATCCAGAATCGCCTAAGTATTAACTTTCTCTGAGTGTGCACTTAACGTCACACTCGGGGACTTAGCTGCGATCCAGAATCGCCTAAGTATTAACTTTCTCCGAGTGTGCACTTAATGTCACACTCGGGGACTTAGCTGCGATCCAGAATCGCCTAAGTATTAACTCTCTCCGAGTGTGCACTTAACGTCACACTCGGAGACTTAGCTGCGACCCAGAATCGCCTAAGTATTAACGTTCTCCGAGTGTGCATTTAACGTCACACTCGGGGACTTAGCTGCAATCCAGAATCGCCTAAGTATTAACCTTCTCCGAGTGTGCACTTAACATCACACTCAGGGACTTAGCTGCGATCCTAAATCGCCTAAGTATTAACTTTCTCCAAGTGTGCACTTAACGTCACACTCGGGGACTTAGCTGCGATCCAGAATTGCCTAAGTATTAACTTTCTCCGAGTGTGCACTTAACCTCACACTCGGAGACTTAGCTGCGACCCAGAATCGCCTAAGTATTAACGTTCTCCAAGTGTGCACTTAACGTCACACTCGGGGACTTAGCTGCGATCTAGAATCGCCTAAGTATTAACCTTCTCCGAGTGTGCACTTAACGTCACACTCGGGGACTTAGCTGCGATCCAGAATCGCCTAAGTATTAACTTTCTCCGAGTGTGCACTTAACGTCACACTCGGGGACTTAGCTGCGATCCAGAATCGCCTAAGTATTAACTTTCTCCAAGTGTGCACTTAACGTCACACTCGGAGACTTAGCTGCGATCCAGAATCGCCTAAGTATTAACTTTCTCCAAGTGTGCACTTAACGTCACACTCGGGGACTTAGCTGCGATCCAGAATCATCTAAGTATTAACTTTCTCCGAGTGTGCACTTAACGTCACACTCGGGGACTTAGCTGCGATCCGGAATCGCCTAAGTATTAACTTTCTCCGAGTGTGCACTTAACGTCACACTCGGGGACTTAGCTGCGATCCAGAATCGTCTAAGTATTAACTTTCTTCGAGTGTGCACTTAACGTCACACTCGGGGACTTAGCTGCGAGCCAGAATTGCCTAAGTATTAAATCTCTCTAAGGGTGCACTTAACGTCATACTCGGGGACTTAGCTGCGATCCAGAATCGCCTAAGTTTTAACGTTCTTCGAGTGTGCACTTAACGCCACACTCGGGGACTTAGCTGCGATCCAGAATCGCCTAAAACACCCACATACCTTCGATTGTATCCTACAGGTACACTCGGGAACTCAACAGACCCTCATTGAGGCTCATGTGGATGTCAAAAGAACTGACAACTACATGAGTTGCAGACCCCCATTGAGGCTCATGTGGATGTCAAAATAACTGACAACTACATGGGTTCCAGACCCTCATTGAGGCTCATGCGGATGTCAAAACAACTGACAACTACATGAGTTGCAGACCCTCATTGAGGCTCATGCGGATGTCAAAACAACTGACAACTACATCAGTACCAACTCGCCCCGAGTGCGACCTGATAGTCGCACTCGACAACCTAGTTGCGATCCCGCATCGCCCAAGTACTCTTTGACTTCCGAGTACGTCCTACCGATCCACTCGGCGATCCTACCGATCCACTCGGTGATAATACGGATCCATTCGGAAATTCCACGGACCCTCAATGAGGCCCATGCAGATGCCAACACAACTGACATGTTCCGAATGTTTGCCTTTGGCTTCACCAAGAAACGCCAAACAAAACTCGAGTCAAAATTGCAACAGAAGAGCAAAGGATTCGATTTAAAATTCAAACAAAGATACTGGCTCGGTGTGGATCAAGCTTATCCACACCGAAACAAGAATGTGATGGCCAACAGCAGTGGCCAAAGTTTCTTACAAAGCAACACTCGGCATACCGAGGATAAGTTTTCTTACGCGTCGTCTGGATCGGCGCCAGGACTGGACGGCTCCACGAAGGTGTCCAGGTCGATTCCGTCGGCGATGCGAGTGGCACTTTCAAGGAAGGTTTCCATGAAGTCTTCGAATTGAAGTTTCTTCGTGTTGGCAACCTTCAACGTTTTCAGCTTCTCCTCGCGCACCTCCTTGCAATGAACTCGGACCAAGGACAGAGCAACATCTGCACCACAACGAGCCGCAGATTTCTTCCATGACTGCACTCGGTCGGGGACCTCCTCCAGTCGACTCAGCAAGTTTTCCATCTCCTGCCGCGACTCATCCTCAGGCCAAAGCTCCTTGTCGATCCGACCGACGACTTCTCTCAGTCGACCGATGAAAGGGCCAACTTTGCCCACGCGGATGTGCGCTCGGAGAAGATCTCGATTGGCATTCTCGCCGAGTGGAACGTTCTCGCGAATCGACCGCTCCACATCAGCTGCTTCAGCTTCGGCGTCAATGCAAAAATCTGCGACAACAGGACAAGCAAACAATAAGCGCCGAGTGTGACGCACATACCACAAGCACTCGGAAAAAGCAGGACTTACCAGCCAGACGCGTCATCATATGCCGAGCCCAGTCACTGACGTATTTGTCCTGTGTTCTGCACCGTTTGTTCAACACGTCCATTTGTCCCATCACAGCAGTCCTTTGTTTCCCCATCTTCTCAACTTCCTCAGTCAGCACTTTGTTCGCTTCACGAGCCTGCTGCAACGACTTCTCTCGCTCCGCCAGAACCACCTTCATACCATCCATTGCAAGCAGTGCCGCATCCCGCTCACCAGCAAACTGAATCTTCTCCGTCCTCAGAGTCTCGTATGTTGTCCCCATTTCACAAGTTTTCTGCCAGCCAGCACCAAGAGACAATCAGATAATTCAACAATAAAAGTCTAAGTTCTTCAGACCCCTGCCGACACAAGCAGTCGACAGCGGTCTCGGGGACTACACCCAGTGGGTTCACTGAGAGTGACCCCACTGGCATGCAACTCAAGCAGGCCCGCCCTATTGAGATACATGTTACCACCCACGCCTACGAGGCTAATACTACCCGACCTGAGTAAAATTACTCTCGGGGACTCTCACAGTAAGTGCACCCCGACTGCCACAACTGTTTGCGGTCGACCATACTATTTCAAGATCTGACCAAGGCAAAAACAATATGTATAAAGACAACTGTCGGTGCAAGCACTCGACAGAAGTCTCGGGGACTACACCCACTGGGTTCACACAGAGTGAACCCATTGCAAACATCATCCGATATCCGAGAACACCCAGTGGGTTACAAGAGAAAAGTAAATACTTACTAACCCACTTACTCGGATATCTTCCCGCAGCTCCAAACTCCGCTGGTACAGGGATGCGATGGAGCCGTATGCCCTCTTGGCTTCTCCCGCCATCAGCTCCGCCTGCACCATGGCCCCCTTGGCCTCTCCCACTTGCTCCTCCGGGAGACGCTGGATGTTGAACTCGACATTCGACGAGCCTGGCATCGTTGGAAGTTCCTGGGGCATCTCCAGACCCGCTCCAGTAGGTTCATCAGCCACCAGCGCCATTTCAGTCGGCGGCATCGCCTCGGTCGGCAGCACGTCTGCGGCGAGAGCAGTGACTGGAGGGGCAGCCTCGAGAACAGGCTCCGCGGCTTGCTCAGGTCTCCCCTGGTCGCCCTCGTCCACGCAAATCGCCCCTGATAGACCGAATGACACGAGATCTTAGAAAAAGAAAGAGGCAAGACTTAAGATAGAATTCGCGTCGCGATAGTATAACACACTCGGAGTCACTACAACGCACCTGGCTGGGACAAGACGACGTTGTCCGCGTCCATGGGATCATCCTCCTGGCGCGCCGGCGAGGTGGCAGAGGTGGCAACCATGTCGAGTGAAATTCATTCGACCTTCAAACGGGAGTTCAACCGAATATCATAAGAAGTTGGAGGAACAGAGCACTTACGTCAAGGTGAGAGGAACGACGACCCTTATCCGCGGCAAAGCCTTCCGAGGTTTAGACCCACTCGGTTTGGCCGCCTTGGAAGGCTGACCCACGGGCTTGACAGCAGCGTCCCTGGCCCTCTTGGTGCTCCGAGCACTCGGAACCACAGGAGCAGCAGGCGGAGCACTCGAGGATGCCGGAGGGCCGAAGGAACCGCAGGTTCATGTCGGCGCTTGGTCCGGTGCTCTGGAAGCGGAGGCGGCGAGTCCTGCTCTTCGTCATCCTCCTCTTCTTCACCAGACTCCTCCTCCATCTCCCCACTGTCGGAGACATACTCGCCGCTCTCCACACTGCCCTCCTGGCTGCCTTCTCCCTCCTCCTCGTCCGGGTTCCCGTTCGAGACAGGAGAAAACCAGTTGGTCCACTTCTGCGTGAAAAACAGTCGGCGACATCAAACGACAGGCAGAGATTCAAGAAAGCGATAAAACTAAAACAGATACGTGCACTCGACAAATGGTGTTCACCTGGTTCGGAGGAGGATTGTCCGCGCTGAAAGCCCTCACTCGCCGAGACCCTCTGGGGTTCTCGCAGGCGCCTGTGATCTGGAGCACCCACGACGCCACCTTCTCCTCGGTCACGCTCAAGACGTTGGTCCGAGTGGAGTCTTCGGGCCCCGCGTAGTGCCACATGGCGTGGTCGCGAGCCTGCAGTGGTTGTATGCGCCGACCAAGGAAAGTCTCCAGCAAATCCATGCCGGTGACCCCCCTTCTGACGATGTCTACGAGTGCGTCGACCAGGGGCTAGATGTCGATCTTCTCCGCCCTTGTGAGCGCGAGCTGCTTAGGTGGAGCGGGACGATCTAAGCTAAAAGGAGGCAACCCTGTCGAGGCATTCGGGCAGGCAACGTCTTGGCAGTAGAACCACGTCGACTGCCAGTTCCTAACCGACTCACTCAGCTGAAGAGCAGGATAACTACTCCGACTCTTTTGCTGGAAACCTAAGCCTCCGCAGAGTTGGAGAAGATGCGTTTTATCATCCGACTGGCTGAGCCGTTTGATAGTTTGAGATCTAGCAGAGAATATGTGTTTGAACAACCCCCAATGGGGAGGGCAGCCAATGAAGCACTCGCACATAACTATGAAAGCAGAGAGATGGGCAATAGCATTCGGCGGAAAGTGATGAAGCTGTGCCCCGAAGTGGTTCATAATGCCCTTGAAGAAAGGATGTAGGGCAGAGAGAAACCTTGATAGACATGGCTGAGCAGCAGGACGCGCTCCCCCTCCCGGGGTGCCGGCTCGACGTCATTCTCCGCCGGCAGCCTCCAAGACTTGTGCACGATCAACAGGTCCTCCACTAGCTGCAGCAGATCCCCCTCCGTCACTGTGGAGGGGAGGAAGTCGCCTTGGATCCACCCCGCCGGCAACGGCCGCTGCCGCCGCTGAGCAGGACGCGCCGCCTTCCCCTTCTTCTTCCTCGCCTCCATCTTGCTGGTCTGACCCTTGGTCATGGCGGAAGTTGCGAATCCGCGGAGGGGAAGGAGGAGTGGAGAAGTTAGGTGCGTTGGAGGCGGCGAGGAGGACGAAGCAAAGGCAAGATTAGGTGCACTAGAGATGGCGAGGAGGACGAAGCAAAGGCAAAAGATCCGGCGGGCATAACGAAAAACCCTTGCCGCTGGGATTTAAGTAAGGTTCCGACTGGGTCGCTGGCAGGTGGCCACGAAACCTTATCCCCCTACCAACCGCGGCGATATCAGTGGAGAAGTTGAAGGCGCGAGAATCGAGGCGTCAGGCGCTACTCGAGCGCGCTGGCGTCATCCCCGCTGAGCGCGCGGAAACCGAAATTTGAGGATACCGGAAAATCCGCCGCTGTCAGTTGACTGGTCACGTCAAGAGATACAATGGAAGCACTCGGTTTCCGACAGATTGTTCCACAAAGATTTCCACTCGGATCGTTGGTCAGAGAAGATAAAATGGATCGAGTCAAGCAACGCCAAAGTCACATCTGTTCCAGTCGGATCTAAACTTCAAGCATCGCTTCGTCGTTCCAACCCCAATCCATTGGGGACTAATGATGGGGTTATAGTCCTAGGGTAGGGTCATAGGCCTGCCCTGTAAGTCCGACCCAAGGACTACCCCTCATAAGAGACGAGGCCTTTAGTCAGTTCCGACTGAATTAAGGAGTCCCCATCATCCAGTCGGTAACAGGTCCTCGACCATCCAGTCGGAGACTAGCATTCGGAGAACATCCAACTAACCGACTCGATGCCGCTCGGAACATCGTAACCCCCTGGAGGGAAACGGTCGTACGTTTCCCGGTGCATTTATTAGCATTTAGGACGTACGTTACCTGTAACATATGCATTCAATCACCACTACTCCACCCCTGTACCAGAACCGTTGTGGAGGGCAGCGCACTCTATATAAGCCACCCTCCCCCGCTGGTGAAGGGGTTGGCAACTCATTTGTATTCCATATTCCACTCGACAACAAGCTCCCAGAGCACTGAGACGTAGGGCTATTACCTCCACCGCAGAGGGGCCTGAACTCATACAACCTCGCCGTAGCTAAGGCTCTGCCCATCCTTTTCGTACCCTACAAATCTACTGTCAGGCTTGTACCCACGACAGAAAGCGTAAACATGAACATAAGGTCGGTGAGAACACGTACTCCCCCAAGCTTAGGTTTTTGGCCTAACTTGGTCTACTCCCATGGATGGTCCTGCAAAACCCAAAATCATAATGGGTGTTATACGGGAGTGCTGCAGCCACTGCCTGAATAGCTGCCTCACGAAGACGAGCAGCCGTCGCCTCCCTCTCATACTCCTCTGCCTCTCCTATGGTTATGTAGTATCTCCGTTTTACCTAAAAGTCAAAGAAAGCAGGAGCAGGAAGGGTAATATGGAAAACACGCTGCCGGTTAAATATCAAACGGTATAGGAGGGATTCATCATCCCTCTCAAGGAACTGGTAGCGTGTTAGAGAGACACGATCAAGGTAGGCTGTACGGAGAGTGGGGGTCTCCTGAACGGATGGGTACTCCAAGAAAATTTGCTAAGCGCGTAGCATAAATTCCACCAAAGAAATCCCCATCAATGGCACTATTATTCAGCCTCCTTGCTATTATAGCTCCCATGTTGAAGCTCCTGTCACCTGTTACTGCGATCTTAAGGATACTAAGGTCGGATGCGCATAGGTGACAGTGTGCACCCTTGCCATTAATGCACCTACCTGTGAAGAGGGCAAAGTAGTGCAAGGCAGGGAAATGAATGCTTCATATGGTAGCTTGCGTGATGTCTCTAGTTTCTCCAACAGTTATACTAGAGACAAAATCTCTAACCGAAGACTTAGCAGGATCATTAAGACTACCCCCATCGGGTATCTTGCAAATCTTATTGAAATCCTCCAAATCCATGGTGTAGGATTTATCATACAGATCAAACAATATGGATGAGTCACGGCCAACTGAAAATTTAAATCTACGCACGAAAGAGGCAGTGAGCATAGCATATTGTTCACATTTATCTAAGAGGAGTTCTTCTAACCCGGCATTGCGGACAAGTGTATCAAACTCATCCTTGAAGCCTGCTTCGATCATGAACTCATTAGAAGGCCATTCACATGGTTGTACCGGTGCGTCCCTTAGCTGATAAGGTTCGGGCTCCCGAATAGAAAGACGGGGACCCTTCTTACTCGAGGAACCACCATGAAACTTCCTCCTGAACATAATTTCCTTTTGCTGAAATTTTTTGAAGTTCAAGAGAAAAGTGAATGAAAACCAACCACACCTTGTAGCAATTACTCCTACTAGTGCCTAGAGACCGTATCACGTGCTAAAACTACTTGGGACCAGCTAAAATCAACATTTCAAGCTCAAGAACAGGGTCACCAAGGTAGCAAGACTACGCGAAGGATAAAGCACTAGAGCAAAAACTAATTGGACCAATGGAGGAGTCACTTACCAAGGAGTAATTTCCCCAAAACGATTCGGAGAATGGTGCTTTGAGCAAGGAGATCGGAAATCTCAGCCAAATGAGGAAGAACACGGGTTTGAGCTGCGAAACGATTTTTTCTGGAGGTAGGAGAAGAGGATGGGAGCTGGAATGAGTGGAGGGGGTCCCTGTGGGCCCCACAAGCTTGGTAGCCGCCAGCAGGGGGCGGCGGCTACAGGGCTTGTGGCCCACTGGTGTGGCCCCCAGGCCAGCTCTCAGTCCCAGTATTTTTCAAATATTCCAGAAAAATCATACTAGATTTTCAGGACCATCGGAGAACTTTTATTTTTGGGGTATTTTCTCCGGGACGCTAAAAGAGAAAGCAGGAAAAACTAAACTAAATCTATCATTTTTCTTCTAAGCAACAGAAAGTGAAAGCTTAAAACAGAGGTATGTGACTCTTTGATTCATCCATTTCATGGTCATCGAAAGAAATCCGTCAATGGGGTTCATCAAATCCTCATGACAAAGCCTGTTCGAATCGCAAGAGGAAACGGAGAATTGTCGAATAGCCACTAAGTCACCTCAATGGGGATATGTATCTCCCCAACAAGCAAATCATACTTCATCTTGACACGAGGAATATGGCATTCCAAGCTCCCAATAAGAATCGATGAAGTTTTTTCTATAGCATTGATGCAATGTACTTGATATCGTTTGTTCGGAAAGTGCAAGGTATGCTCATTACCGTTGACATGGAAAGTGACATTGCCTTTGTTGCAATCTATAACAGCCCCTGCAGTGTTTAAAAAGGGTCTTCCAAGAATGACAGCCACGACATAGTCCTCGGGAATATCCAAGATAACAAAGTCTGTTAAGATAGTGGTGTTAGCAACCACAACATGCACATCCTCGCAAATACCGACAGGGAAAGCAGTTGATTTGTCGGCCATTTGCAGTGAGATTTCAGTGGGTGTCAACTTATCCAGTTCAAGTCTATGATAAAGAGAGAGCGGCATAACACTAACACCGGCTCCAAGGTCACATAAGGCAGTTCTTACGCAATTTCCTTTAATGGAGCAAGGTATAGTGGGCACTCCAGGATCACCAAGTTTCTTAGGAGTTCCACCTTTGAAAGTGTAATTGGCAAGCATGGTGGAGATCTCAAGATCTGGTATCTTCCGTTTATTAGTCACGATATCTTTCATGTACTTGGCATATGGAGACATTTTGAGCATATCAATTAACCGCATCTGCAGAAAGACAGGTCTTATCATCTGAACGAAGCGGTCAAAATCCTGATCATCCTTTTTCTTGGATGGCTTAGGAGGAAAGGGCATGGGTCTCTGAACCCATGGCTCCCTTTCTTTACCATGCTTCCTAGCAGCGAAGTCATTCTTATCGTATCTCTTAGGTTGTGGGTTATCAGGATTAACCGTAGGTTCAATCTCCACATCCTTATCATTGCTAGGTTGAGCCTCATTATGAATATCGTTGTCCATATTGTCACCAGGTTCATGTTCATCACCAGATTGTGTTTCTGCATGAGACGCAGAAATATCATTTGATTCTTCAGGGGTGACAGTATTTGGTGAACTGACATGTAGGTTTCTATCATCCTTCTTCTTCTTAGGATGACTGGGTGTATGAGCATTAATTCCTTGAGAATTTTGATCAATTCTCTTAGAATGGCCTTCACGATACAAAGGTTCCTAGGTCATTCTCCCGCTTCTAGTGATGACTCTGACAGAATTGTCATTCAACTCATTGAGCAAGTCATTCTGAGCTTTAAGTACTTGTTCTACTTGAGTAGTAACCATAGAGGCATGTTTACTCAGAAGCTTAAGATCATTGACATTTCTGTCGACACAAGCACTTAAATGACTAAGCATACGAGCATTCTGTTCCAATTGTCTGCTAACATAATCATTGAAACTCTGTTGTTTGGCAACAAAGTTATCAAATTCATCCATGCATAGGCTAGCAGGTTTATCAAAAGGAATATCACTCTCATCAAACCTACGTAGAGAATTTACTTCTACTACCTGTATCGGGTTATCGAGATCATGGATCTCTTCGATAGGTGGTAGATTTTTGACATCTTCAGATTTAATGCCTTTCTCTCGCATAGATTTCTTGGCTTCTTGCATATCTTCAGGACTGAGGAATAGAATACCTATTTTCTTTAGAGTTGGCTTAGGAGGTGGTTCGGGAATAGTCCAAGCATTCTCATTGCACAAGATGTTATTCAATAGAATCTCAGCTGGTTCTACAGTTTGTTCCCTAAAAACACAACCAGTGGAACTATCTA
This sequence comes from Hordeum vulgare subsp. vulgare, assembly GCF_904849725.1. Classification (NCBI taxonomy): domain Eukaryota; kingdom Viridiplantae; phylum Streptophyta; class Magnoliopsida; order Poales; family Poaceae; genus Hordeum; species Hordeum vulgare. The sequence continues at coordinate 581,866,117 of NC_058520.1, read as the reverse complement.
GGTGGTCTTTGGAAGCATCGGTAAGTCCATTATAGAAGATATCAAGTATTTCATTCTTCTCAAGAGGGTGATCACGCAAAGCATTCAGTAGCTGGATGAGCCTCCCCCAAGCTTGTGGGAGACTCTCTTCTTTAGCTTGAGCAAAGTTGTATATTTCCTGCAAGGCAGCTTGCTTCTTATGGGCAGGGAAATATTTTTCAGAGAAGTAGTAGACCATATCCTGGGGGCTACGCACACAACCAGGAGCAAGAGAAGTGAACCAGGTCTTAGCATCATTCTTTAGCGAGAAAGGAAACAGCTTGAGGATATAGTAGTGGCGGATCTTTTCCTCACTAGTGAATAGGGTGGCTATATCGTGCAGTTTGGTAAGATGGGCTACAACCGTTTCAGACTCATAACCGTGAAAAGGATCATATTCGACCAGAGTGATTAACTCAGGGTCGACAGAGAATTCATAATCCTTATCGGTCACAAAGATAGGCGAAGTAGCAAACTTCGGGTCATATTTCATCCTATCGTTCAGAGATTTTTCAATCCACTTGAGCAGTAATTTCTCAACATCATAGCTATCCTTACACGCAAGAAAGTCCTCAGCTATCTCTCCCTCCATAACATAGCGCTCAGGCATAACAGGCAATTCAGGCATAGTAGCAGGTTCTACTTCAATAGTATCAGCAGTTTCAGAAGTATCATCACATTGAGCAAGAATTGGCGATGAAGGAAGGTTGGTGATGACGATGGCGACGGTCTCCCCTCTCTAGAGCCCAGAACGGACTCCAGATCTGCCCTCCAGAGGAAGAACACATGGTGGCGGCGCCTCCGTATCGTAAAACGCGATGAACTCTTCTCCTTGATTTTTTCCGGACGAAAGGGACTAAATAGAGCTAGAGTTGAAGGCGGTGGAGCTCCGTGGGCCCCACATGCCTGCTAGGCACGGCCAGTATTTTTTATATATTCCACAAAAAATCCTCGTAAATTTCCAGGTCATTCTGAGAACTTTTATTTCTGTGCAAAAACAACACCATGGAAATTCTGCTGAAAACAACGTTAGTCCGGGTTAGTTCCCTTCAAATCATGCAAATTAGAGTCCAAAACAAGGGCAAAAGAGTTTGGAAAATAGATACGATGGAGACGTATCACATACTGACACCACGCTAGCGGCTAGCATACATTGCCAGCCTACATAAAACCACCACGTAGTTCATGTTGTCAAACTAGCCAGCGGTCGGCACATCCCAGCACACAAAAATGCACGATAATTAGACCAAGCCCGTGGTCATGCCCGCACACTTGCCGGCATACAAAAAAGGTCATCGAACTTGAGAAGATCTCAAGTCGTCGAATTTGAGCATTTAGGCCTGCATCTTCTCGAACCATAGCCTCTTCCTCGGTGACACGGTGTTCAGATCAACCTTCATGATCTCCGCGCCCGTCTTCATGCTTGCGAGGGCCACTTCTTTCACCTTGGTCCTGGCATTGGTGGCCTCGATCTCGAGCATATTGGCTCACTTCGCCTCCTCCAACTCAAGCATCTTGGCTTGCCTCTCCTCGTCCATCTCGAGCCTCCTCCTTTCGATTTCCATGAAGGCGTGCATTTGCTCTTCCTTTCCTTGCCGGTGCTTCACCTCCCTCAAGTCCTTCTTTCTTATCATGCCCACCACCTTTTCAAGCAAGGCGATCAACATCGTGTCCCGCATGTCCTTCTTCTTCGAGTTGGTCTTCCCCCACGGGCGGGCCATCTCGCCGTCACCATGGTCCTGCACAGCTTCTTTCCCCCACGTGCCAAGAGGGCGTCATATTGCACCTTGAACTTCTCCTCCCGAGAGATATTAGTCCAACAATGGGCGACATGGAAGGCTTTTCCATCGTGTTTAACCTTGAATGCCTCCAAAGCTTGAAACACCTACAATTTAAACCAAGCAAGCATATGTGAGCAAATGGACAAGCAATCCATGGGAAAAAACGTGGCACCAAAAGCATACCATGTCTTGCATGCCGAGGCCGCTTACAGGGCATGCCTTGATGCTCTCATAGGTGGCACAAAACTTGTTTCACTCTTGTTTTGAATCACCCTCCAACGCTTTGAAAGTGACACCCATCCACACTTGCTTTGCATTTGGAACGCGGGAAACTTCGTGCGCTCTTAAAATCACGATGAACACGAGTACATAAGGCTGACTGATGACCCGCAAGTATAGGGGATCGCAACAGTTTTCGAGGGTAGAGTATTCAACCCAAATTTGTTGGTTCGATAGGGGAAGAGAAAGAATATTCTCGAGTATTAGCAGCAGAGTTTGTCAGATTCAACCACACCTGAAAGATTAGTGTCTGCAAGCAAAGTATCAGTAGCAAAGTGGTATGATAGCAACGGTGTCAGAAACAGAACTGTTAACGGCAGACTATTCCTAACTGTTGTATCAATGGCGCCAGTGTTGTACGTGGACGGGGAACTATTCTTCCCCGGCAACGATGTCGGAAAAGTCTTGCAACAAGTAACAACAAAGTAGCAAGGAGCAGCAATAGCAGCAGAGTAACAACAGTAGCAACAGTGTAGCAAAGTGGCCCAATCCCTTTTGTAGCAAGGGACAAGCCTAGACAAAGTAACATAGCAAGGACTAGTAGTAAAAGACTCGTAGGCAGTGGATCGATGATGGATGAGTTTGACGGATGTGATTCATCATGTAATAGTTATAACACGGAGAGATATGTAACTAGCTCCCGTTCGTCAATCTAATGTAGGCATGTATTCTGTATGTAGTCATACGTGCTTAGGGAAAAGAACTTGCATGACATCTATTGTCCTTCCCTCCCATGGCAGCGCGGTCTTAGTGGAAACTACGGGATATTAATGTTCTCCTTTTAATAAAGAACCGGACCAATGCATTAACATGCGGTGAATACATGAACTCTGTTGGGGAACATCGCATGGGAAACAAAAAATTTCCTACGCGCACGAAGACCTATCATGGTGATGTCCATCTACGAGAGGGGATGAGTGATCTACGTACCCTTGTAGATCATACAGCAGAAGTGTTAGTGAACGCGGTTGATGTAGTGGCACGTCCTCACGTCCCTCGATCCGCCCCGCGAACAATCCCGCGATCAGTCCCACGATCTAGTACCGAACGGAAGGCACCTCCGCGTTCAGCACACGTACAACTCGACGATGATCTCGGCCTTCTTGATCCAGCAAGAGAGACGGAGAGGTAGAAGAGTTCTCCGGCAGAGTGACGGCGCTCCGGAGGTTGGTGATGACCTTGTCTCAGCAGGGCTCCGCCCGAGCTCCGCAGAAACGCGATCTAGAGGAAAAACCGTGGAGGTATGTGGTCGGGCTGCCGTGGAAAAGTCGTCTCAAATCAGCCCTAAAACCTCCGTATATATAGGTGGGAGGGAGGGGACCTTGCCTTGGGGCTCAAGGAGCCCCAAGGGGGTCGGCCGAGTCCAAGGGGGAAGGCTCCCCCCCCCCAAACCGAGTTGGACTTGGTTTGGTGGGTGGGAGTCCTTCCTTCCCTTCCCACCTCCTCCTTTTTTTTCCTTTCTCTTTGATTTTCTTTCCTAGGCGCATAGGGCCCTTTTGGGCTGTTCCACCAGACCACTAAGGGCTGGTGCGCCACCCTCAAGGCCTATGGGCTTCCCCGGGGTGGGTTGCCCCCCCGGTGAACTCCCGGAACCCATTCGTCATTCCCAGTACATTCCCGGTAACTCCGAAAACCTTCCGGTAATCAAATGAGGTCATCCTATATATCAGTCTTCGTTTCCGGACCATTCCGGAAACCCTCGTGACGTTCGTGATCTCATCCGGGACTCCGAACAACATTCGGTAACCAACCATATAACTCCAATACGCATAAAACAACGTCGAACCTTAAGAGTGCACACCGTGCGGGTTCGAGAACTATGTAGACATCACCCGAGAGACTCCTCGGTCAATATCCAATAGCGGGACCTGGATGCCCATATTGGATCCTACATATTCTACGAAGATCTTATCGTTTGAACCTTAGTGCCAAGGATTCATATAATCCCGTATGTCATTCCCTTTGTCCTTCGGTATGTTACTTGCCCGAGATTCGATCGTCAGTATCCGCATACCTATTTCAATCTCGTTTACCGGCAAGTCTCTTTACTCGTTCCGTAATACAAGATCCCGCAACTTACACTAAGTCACATTGCTTGCAAGGCTTGTGTGTGATGTTGTATTACCGAGTGGGCCCCGAGATACCTTTTCGTCACACGGAGTGACAAATCCCAGTCTTGATCCATACTAACTCAACTAACACCTTCGGAGATACCTGTAGAGCATCTTTATAGTCACCCAGTTACGTTGCAACGTTTGATACACACAAAGCATTCCTCCGGTGTCAGTGAGTTATATGATCTCATGGTCATAGGAATAAATACTTGACACGCAGAAAACAGTAGCAACAAAATGACACGATCAACATGCTATGTCTATTAGTTTGGGTCTAGTCCATCACATGATTCTCCCAATGACGTGATCCAGTTATCAAGCAACAACACCTTGTTCATAATCAGAAGACACTGACTATCTTTGATCAACTGGCTAGCCAACTAGAGGCTTGCTAGGGACGGTGTTTTGTCTATGTATCCACACATGTAAATGAGTCTTCATTCAATACAATTATAGCATGGATAATAAACGATTATCTTGATACAGGAATTATAATAATAACTATATTTATTATTGCCTCTAGGGCATAATTCCAACAGTCTCCCACTTGCACTAGAGTCAATAATCTAGCCCTCACATCATCATGCGAATTACATTGTAATAAATCTAACACCCATACAGTTCTGGTGTTGATCATGTTGGGGAACGTCGCACGGGAAACAAAAACTTTCCTACGCGCACGAAGACCTATCATGGTGATGTCCATCTACGAAAGGGGATGAGTGATCTACGTACCCTTGTAGACCGTACAGCAGAAGCGTTAGAGAACGCGGTTGATGTAGTGGAACGTCCTCACGTCCCTCGATCCGCCCCGCGAACAATCACGCGATCAGTCCCACGATCTAGTACCGAACGGACGGCACCTCCGCGTTCAGCACACGTACAGCTCGACGATGATCTCGGCCTTCTTGATCCAGCAAGAGAGACGGAGAGGTAGAAGAGTTCTCCGGCAGCGTGACGGCGCTCCAGAGGTTGGTGATGACCTTGTCTCAGCAGGGCTCCGCCCGAGCTCCGCAGAAACGCGATCTAGAGGAAAAACCGTGGAGGTATGTGGTCGGGCTGCCGTGGAAAAGTCGTCAAATCAGCCCTAAAACCTCCGTATATATAGGTGGGAGGGAGGGGACCTTGCCTTGGGGCTCAAGAAGCCCCAAGGGGGTCGGTCGAGTCCAAGGGGGGAGGACTCCCCCCCAAACCGAGTTGGACTTGGTTTGGTGGGAGGGAGTCCCCCTTCCTTCCCACCTCCTCCTTTTTTTTCTTTCTCTTTGATTTTTATCTCTATGGCGCATAGGGCACTTGTGGGCTGTCCCACCAGCCCACTAAGGGCTGGTGTGCCTCCCTCAAGGCCTATGGCCTTCCCCGGGGTGGGTTGCCCCCCCCCCCCCCCGGTGAACACCCAGAACCCATTCGTCATTCCCGGTACATTCCCGGTAACTCCGAAAACCTTCCGGTAATCAAATGAGGTCATCCTATATATTAATCTTCGTTTCCGGACCATTCCGGAAACCCTCGTGACGTCCGTGATCTCATCCGGGACTCCGAACAACATTCGGTAACCAACCATATAACTCAAATACACATAAAACAACGTCGAACCTTAAGTGTGCAGACCATGCGGGTTCGAGAACTGTGTAGACATGACCCGAGAGACTTCTCGGTCAATATCCAATAGCGGGACCTGGATGCCCATATTGGATCCTACATATTCTACGAAGATCTTATCGTTTGAACCTCAGTGCCAAGGATTCATATAATCCCGTATGTTATTCCCTTTGTCCTTCGGTATGTTACTTGCCCGAGATTTGATCGTCAGTATCCGCATACCTATTTCAATCTCGTTTACCGACAAGTCTCTTTACTCGTTCCGCAATACAAGATCCCGCAACTTACACTAAGTTACATTGCTTGCAAGGCTTGTGTGTGATGTTGTATTACCGAGTGGGCCCCGACATACCTCTCCGTCACACGGAGTGACAAATCCCAGTCTTGATCCATACTAACTCAACTAACACCTTCGGAGATACCTGTAGAGCATCTTTATAGTCACCCAGTTACGTTGCGACGTTTGATACACACAAAGCATTCCTCCGGTGTTAGTGAGTTATATGATCTCATGGTCATAGGAATAAATACTTGACACGCAGAAAACAGTAGCAACAAAATGACACGATCAACATGCTACGTCTATTAGTTTGGGTCTAGTCCATCAAGTGATTCTCCTAATGACGTGATCGAGTTATCAAACAACAACACCTTGTTCATAATCAGAAGACACTGACTATCTTTGATCAACTGGCTAGCCAACTAGAGGCATACTAGGGACGGTGTTTTGTCTATGTATCCACACATGTAAATGAGTCTTCATTCAATACAATTATAGCATGGATAATAAACGATTATCTTGATACAGGAATTATAATAATAACTATATTTATTATTGCCTCTAGGGCATAATTCTAACAGTCTCCCACTTGCACTAGAGTCAATAATCTAGCCCTCACATCACCATGTGAATTACATTGTAATAAATCTAACACCCATACAGTTCTGGTGTTGATCATGTTTTGGCCGTGGAAGAGGTTTAGTCAGCGGGTCTGCAACATTCAGATCCGTGTGCACTTTGCATATATTTACGTCCTCTTCCTCGACGTAGTCGCGGATGAGGTTGAAGCGTCGTTTGATGTGTCTGGTCTTCTTGTGAAACCGTGGTTCCTTTGCTAAGGCAATGGCACCAGTGTTGTCACAGAACAAGGTTATTGGATTCAGTGCGCTTGGCACCACTCCAAGATCCGTCATGAACTGCTTCATCCAGACACCCTCCTTAGCCGCCTCCGAGGCAGCCATGTACTCCGCTTCACATGTAGAATCTGCTACGATGCTTTGCTTGGAACTGCACCAGCTTACTGCACCCCCATTAAGAATAAATACGTATCCGGTTTGTGACTTAGAGTCGTCCGGATCTGTGTCAAAGCTTGCATCGACGTAACCTTTTACGGCGAGTTCTTCGTCACCTCCATACACGAGAAACATCTCCTTAGTCCTTTTCAGGTACTTCAGGATATTCTTGACCGCTGTCCAGTGATCCACTCCTGGATTACTCTGGAACCTACCTGCCATACTTATGGCCAGGCTAACATCCGGTCTAGTGCACAACATTGCATACATGATAGAACCTATGGCTGAAGCATAGGGGACGGAGCGCATATGCTCTCTATCTTCATCAGTTGCTGGGCACTGAGTCTTACTCGATCTCGTACCTTGTAGAACTGGCAAGAACCCTTTCTTGGACTGCTCCATTTTGAACCTCTTCAAAACTTTATCAAGGTATGTGCTTTGTGAAAGTCCTATCAGGCGTTTTGATCTATCCCTATAGATCTTAATGCCTAGAATGTAAGCAGATTCTCCTAGGTCCTTCATAGAGAAACTTTTATTCAAGTAACCTTTTATGCTCTCCAAAAACTCTACGTTGTTTCCAATCAGTAATATGTCATCCACATATAATATTAGAAACGCCACAGAGCTCCCACTCACTTTCTTGTAAATACAAGATTCTCCAACCACTTGTATAAACCCAAATGCTTTGATCACCTCATCAAAGCGTTTGTTCCAACTCCGAGATGCTTGCATCAGTCCATAAATGGATTGCTGGAGCTTGCACACCTTGTTAGCATTCTTAGGATCGACAAAACCTTCGGGTTGCATCATATACAACTCTTCCTTAAGAAAACCGTTAAGGAACGCCGTTTTGACATCCATCTGCCAGATTTCATAATCGAAAAATGCAGCTATTGCTAACATGATTCTGACGGACTTAAGCATCGCTACGGGTGAGAAATTCTCATCGTAGTCAACTCCTGGAACTTGTGAAAAACCCTTTGCCACAAGTCGAGCTTTATAAACGGTTACAATGCCGTCAGCGTCCGTCTTTTTCTTAAAGATCCATTTGTTCTGAATAGCCTTGCGGCCCTCAGGTAGTATCTCCAAAGTCCACACTTTGTTCTCATACATGGATCCTATCTCGGACTTCATGGCTTCTAGCCATTTGTTGGAATCTGGGCCCACCATTGCTTCTTCATAATTTGCAGGTTCATTGTTGTCTAACAACATGATTGACAAGACGGGATTACCGTACCACTCTGGAGCAGCACGTGATCTCGTCGACCTGCGTGGTTCAACAGAAACTTGAACTGGAGTTTCATGATCATCATCATTAACTTCCTCCTCAACCGGCGTCGCAATGACAGAGGTTTCCCCTTGCCCTGCGCCACCATCCAGAGGGATGAGAGGTTCGACAACCTCGTCAAGTTCTATCTTCCTCCCACTCAATTCTCTCGAGAGAAACTCCTTCTCGAGAAAAGATCCATTTTTAGCAACAAACACTTTGCCCTCGGATTTGAGATAGAAGGTGTACCCAACTGTCTCTTTTGGGTAACCTATGAAGATGCACTTTTCCGCTTTGGGTTCCAGCTTTTCAGGCTGAAGCTTTTTGACATAAGCATCGCATCCCCAAACTTTAAGGAACGACAACTTTGGCCTCTTGCCATACCACAGTTCGTATGGTGTCGTCTCAACGGATTTTGATGGTGCCCTATTTAAAGTGAATGCAGCTGTTTCTAATGCATAGCCCCAAAATGATAACGGCAAATCAGTAAGAGACATCATAGACCGCACCATCTCTAATAGAGTACGATTACGACGTTCGGACACACCATTACGCTGTGGTGTTCCAGGCGGTGTTAACTGTGAAACAATTCCACATTGTCTTAAGTGAGCACCAAACTCGAAACTCAGATATTCACCCCCACGATCAGACCGTAGGAACTTGATCTTCTTGTTACGATGATTTTCCACTTCACTCTGAAATTGCTTGAACTTTTCAAATGTTTCAGACTTGTGCTTCATTAAGTAGACATAACCATATCTACTTAAATCGTGAGTGAAGGTGAGAAAATAACGATATCCGCCGCGTGCCTCCACGCTCATCAGACCACACACATCGGTATGTATGATTTCCAACAACTCACTTGCACGCTCCATTGTTCCTGAGAACAGAGTCTTAGTCATCTTGCCCATGAGGCATGGTTCGCACGTGTCAAGTGAATCAAAGTCAAGTGACTCCAAAAGTCCATCAGCATGGAGTTTCTTCATGCGCTTTACACCAATATGACCTAAACCGCAGTGCCACAAAAATATGGCGCTATCATTGTTAACTCTAACTATTTTGGTCTCAATGTTATGTATATGCGTATCGTTATCAAGATTCAATATGAACAATCCTCTCACATTCGGTGCATGACCATAGAAGATGTTACTCATAAAAATAGAACAACCATTATTCTCTGACTTAAAAGAGTAACCGTCTCGCAATAAACAAGATCTAGATATAATGTTCATGCTCAACGCAGGAACTAAATAACAATGATTTAAGTTCATCACTAATCCTGATGGTAGTTGAAGTGACACTGTGCCGACGGCGATTGCATCAACCTTGGAACCATTTCCTACGCGCATCGTCACTTCATCTTTCGCGAGCCTTCGCCTATTCCGCAGTTCCTGTTTCGAGTTGCAAATATGAGCAACAGAACCGGTATCGAATACCGAGGCACTACTACGAGAGCCGGTTAAGTACACATCAATAACATGTATATCAAATATACCTGATTTTTCTTTGCCCGCCTTCTTATCTGCCAGATACTTGGGGCAATTGCGCTTCCAATGACCCATACCCTTGCAATAGTAACACTCTGTTTCCGGCTTAGGTCCAGCTTTGGGTTTCTTCGTCGGATTGGCAACAGGCTTGCCGCTCTTCTTCGAATTGCCCTTCTTGCCTTTGCCGTTTCTCTTGAAACTAGTGGTCTTATTCACCATCAACACTTGATGCTCTTTACGGAGTTCAGACTCTGCGACTTTCAACATCGCAAACAACTCGCCGGGAGACTTGTTCATCCCTTGCATGTTGTAGTTCAACACAAAGCCTTTATAGCTTGGCAGCAGTGATTGAAGGATCTTGTCAGTGATAGCTTCTTGCGGGAGTTCAATCCCCAGCTCAGCTAGACGGTTTGAGTACCCAGACATTTTGAGCACATGTTCACTGACAGACGAGTTTTCCTCCATCTTGCAAGCATAGAATTTATCGGAGGTCTCATACCTCTCGATCCGGGCGTTCTTCTGAAAGATAAACTCCAACTCCTAGAACATCTCAAATGCTCCATGACGCTCAAAGCGACGTTGAAATCCTGGTTCTAAGCCATACAAGACTTCACATTGAACTATTGAGTAGTCCTCCTTACGTGCTAACCAAGCGTTCTTAACATCCTGATCAGCCGTAGAGGGTGGCTCATCTCCTAGCGCAGCATTAAGGACATAATCCTTCTTCCCAGCTTGTAAGATTAGCTTAAGATTACGAGCCCAGTCTACAAAGTTGCTTCCATCATCTTTCAACTTAGCTTTCTCTAGGAACGTATTAAAATTCAGGATGACTGTCGCGTGAGCCATGATCTACAACACAAATATATTCAAAGTGGACTTAGACTATGTTCAAGATAATTAGAGTTTAACTTAATCAAATTATTCGCTAAACTCCCACTCAAAAAGTACATCTCTCTAGTCATTTGAGTGGTTCATGATCCACTTGCACTAGCTCAAGTCCGATCATCACGTGAGTTGAGTATAGTTTCAGTGGTAAGCATCCCCATGCTAATCATATCATCTATATGATTCATGATCGACCTTTCGGTCTCATGTGTTCCGAGGCCATGTCTGCACATGCTAGGCTCGTCAAGCTTAACCCGAGTGTTCCGCGTGCGCAACTGTTTTGCACCCGTTGTATGTGAACGTTGAGTCTATCACACCCGATCATCACGCGGTGTCTCGAAACGACGAACTGTAGCAACGGTGCACAGTCGGGGAGAACACAATTTCGTCTTGAAATTTTAGTGAGAGATCACCTCATAATGCTACCGTCGTTCTAAGAAAAATAAGGTGCATAAAAGGATTAACATCACATGCAATTCATAAGTGACATGATATGGCCATCATCACGTGCTTCTTGATCTCCATCACCAAAGCACCGGCACGATCTTCTTGTCACCGGCGCCACGCCATGATCTCCATCAACGTGTTGCCATCGGGGTTGCCGTGCTACTCATGCTATTACTACTAAAGCTACATCCTAGCAAAATAGTAAACGCATCTGCAAGCACAAACGTTAGTATAAAGACAACCCTATGGCTCCTGCCGGTTGCCGTACCATCGACGTGCAAGTCGATATTTCTATTACAACATGATCATCTCATACATCCAATATATCACATCACATCGTTGGCCATATCACATCACAAGCATACCCTGCAAAAACAAGTTAGACGTCCTCTAATTTTGTTGTTGCAAGTTTTACGTGGTGACCGGGGTATCTAGTAGGATCGCATCTTACTTACGCAAACACCACAACGGAGATATATGAGTTGCTATTTAACCTCATCCAAGGACCTCCTCGGTCAAATCCGATTCAACTAAAGTTGGAGAAACCGACACTTGCCAGTCATCTTTAAGCAACGGGGTTACTCGTAATGATGAAACTAGTCTCTCGTAAGCGTACGAGTAATGTCGGTCCAAGCCGCTTCAATCCAACAATTCCGCGGAATCAAGAAAAGACTAAGGAGGGCAGCAAAACGCACATCACCGCCCACAAAAACTTTTGTGTTCTACTCGAGAAGACATCTACGCATGAACCTAGCTCATGATGCCACTGTTGGGGAACGTCGCACGGGAAACAAAAAATTTCATACGCGCACGAAGACCTATCATGGTGATGTCCATCTACGGAAGGGGATGAGTGATCTACGTACCCTTGTAGACCGTCCAACAGAAGCGTTAGAGAACGCGGTTGATGTAGTGGAACGTCCTCACGTCCCTCGATCCGCCCCGCAAACAATCCCGCGATCAGTCCCACGATCTAGTACCGAACGGACGGCACCTCCGCGTTCAGCACACGTACAACTCGACGATGATCTCGGCCTTCTTGATCCAGCAAGAGAGACGGAGAGGTAGAAGAGTTCTCCGGCAGCGTGACGGCGCTCCGGAGGTTGGTGATGACCTTGTCTCAGCAGGGCTCCGCCCGAGCTCCGCAGAAACGCGATCTAGAGGAAAAACCGTGGAGGTATGTGGTCGGGCTGCCGTGGAAAAGTCATCAAATCAGCCCTAAAACCTCCGTATATATAGGTGGGAGGGAGGGGACCTTGCCTTGGGGCTCAAGGAGCCCCAAGGGGGTCGGCCGAGTCCAATGGGGGAGGACTCCCCCCCCCCAAACCGAGTTGGACTTGGTTTGGTGGGAGGGAGTCCCCCTTCCTTCCCACCTCCTCCTTTTTTTTCTTTCTCTTTGATTTTTATCTCTATGGCGCATAGGGCACTTGTGGGCTGTCCCACCAGCCCACTAAGGGCTGTTGTGCCTCCCTCAAGGCCTATGGGCTTCCCCGGGGTGGGTTCCCCCCCCCCACCCCCCCTGTGAACTCCCGGAACCCATTCGTCATTCCCGGTACATTCCCGGTAACTCCGAAAACCTTTCGGTAATCAAATGAGGTCATCCTATATATCAATCTTCGTTTCCGGACCATTCCGGAAACCCTCGTGACGTATGTGATCTCATCCGGGACTCCGAACAACATTCGGTAACCAACCATATAACTCAAATACGCATAAAACAACGTCGAACCTTAAGTGTGCAGACCCTGCGGGTTCGAGAACTATGTAGACATGACCCGAGAGACTTCTCGGTCAATATCCAATAGCGGGACCTGGATGCCCATATTGGATCCTACATATTCTACGAAGATCTTATCGTTTGAACCTCAGTGCCAAGGATTCATATAATCCCGTATGATATTCCCTTTGTCCTTCGGTATGTTACTTGCCCGAGATTTGATCGTCAGTATCCGCATAACTATTTCAATCTCGTTTACCGGCAAGTCTCTTTACTCGTTCTGCAATACAAGATCCCGCAACTTACACTAAGTGACGTTGCTTGCAAGGCTTGTGTGTGATGTTGTATTACCGAGTGGGCCCCGAGATACCTCTCCGTCACACGGAGTAAGAAATCCCAGTCTTGATCCATACTAACTCAACTAACACCTTCGGAGATACCTGTAGAGCATCTTTATAGTCACCCAGTTACGTTGCGACGTTTGATACACACAAAGCATTCCTCGGTGTCAGTGAGTTATATGATCTCATGATCATAGGAATAAATACTTGACACGCAGAAAACAGTAGCAACAAAATGACACGATCAACATGCTACGTCTATTAGTTTGGGTCTAGTCCATCACGTGATTCTCCTAATGACGTGATCCAGTTATCAAACAACAACACCTTGTTCATAATCAGAAGACACTGACTATCTTTGATCAACTGGCTAGCCAACTAGAGGCATACTAGGGACGGTGTTTTGTCTATGTATCCATACATGTAAATGAGTCTTCGTTCAATACAATTATAGCATGGATAATAAACGATTATCTTGATACAGGAATTATAATAATAACTATACTTATTATTGCCTCTAGGGCATAATTCCAACAGATCATGCTTTGGCCGTGGAAGAGGTTTAGTCAGCGGGTCTGCTACATTCAGATCCGTGTGCACTTTGCATATATTCACGTCCTCTCCTTCGACGTAGTCGCGGATGAGGTTGAAGCGTCGTTTGATGTGTGTGGACTTCTTGTGAAACCGTGGTTCCTTTGCTAAGGCAATGGCACCCGTGTTGTCACAGAACAAGGTTATTGGATTCAGTGCACTTGGCACCACTCCAAGATCCGTCATGAACTGCTTCATCGAGACACCCTCCTTTGCCGCCTCCGAGGCAGCCATGTACTCCGCTTCACATGTAGAATCTGCTACGACGCTTTGCTTGGAACTGCACCAGCTTACCGCACCCCCATTAAGAATAAATACATATCCGGTTTGCGACTTAGAGTCGTCCGGATCTGTGTCAAAGCTTGCATCGACGTAACCTTTTACGGCGAGCTCTTCGTCACCTCCATACACGAGAAACATCTCCTTAGTCCTTTTCAGGTACTTTAGGATATTCTTGACCGTTGTCCAGTGATCCACTCCTGGATTACTCTGGAACCTACCTGCCATACTTATGGCCAGGCTAACATCCGGTCTAGTGCACAGCATTGCATACATGATAGAACCTATGGCTGAAGCATAGGGGACGGAGCCCATATGCTCTCTATCTTCATCAGTTGTTGGGCACTGAGTCTTACTCAATCTCGTACCTTGTAAAACTGGCAAGAACCCTTTCTTGGACTGTTCCATTTTGAACCTCTTCAAAACTTTATCAAGGTATGTGCTTTGTGAAAGTCCTATCACGCGTTTTGATCTATCCCTATAGATCTTAATGCCTAGAATGTAAGCAGCTTCTCCTAGGTCCTTCATAGAGAAACTCTTATTCAAGTAATCCTTTATGCTCTCTAAAAACTCCACGTTGTTTCCAATCAACAATATGTCATCCACATATAATATTAGAAACGCCACAGAGATCCCACTCACTTTCTTGTAAATACAAGATTCTCCAACCACTTGTATAAACCCAAATGCTTTGATCACCTCATCAAAACGTTTGTTCCAACTCCGAGATGCTTGCACCAGTCCATAAATGGATCGCTGGAGCTTGCACACCTTGTTAGCATTCTTAGGATCAACAAAACCTTCGGGTTGCATCATATACAATTCTTCCTTAAGGAAACCATTAAGGAACGCCGTTTTGACATCCATCTGCCAGATTTCATAATCGAAAAATGCAGCTATTGCTAACATGATTCTGACGGACTTAAGCATCGCTACGGGTGAGAAAGTCTCATCGTAGTCAACTCCTTGAACTTGTGAAAAACACTTTGCCACAAGTCGAGCTTTATAAACGGTCACATTGCCGTCAGCGTCCGTCTTCCTCTTAAAAATCCATTTGTTCTGAATAGCCTTTCGGCCCTCAGGTAGTACCTCCAAAGTCCACACTTTGTTCTCATACATGGATCCTATCTCGGACTTCATGGCTTCTAGCCATTTGTTGGAATCTAGGCCCACCATTGCTTCTTCATAATTTGCAGGTTCATTGTTGTCCAACAACATGATCGATAAGACGGGATTACCATACCACTCTAGAGCAGCACGTGGTCTCGTCGACCTGCGTGGTTCGACAGAAACTTGAACCGGAGTTTCATGATCATCATCATTAACTTCCTCCTCAACCGGCGTTGCAACGACAGAGGTTTCCCCTTGCCCTGCGCCACCATCTAGAGGGATGAGAGGTTCGACAACCTCGTCAAGTTCTATCTTCCTCCCACTCAATTCTCTCGAGAGAAACTCCTTCTCGAGAAAAGCTCCGTTTTTAGCAACAAACACTTTGCCCTCGGATTTGAGATAGAAGGTGTACCCAACTGTCTCTTTTGGGAAACCTATGAAGACGCACTTTTCCGCTTTGGGTTCCAGCTTTTCAGGCTGAAGCTTTTTGACATAAGCATCACATCCCCAAACTTTAAGAAACGACAACTTTGGCCTTTTGCCATACCACAGTTCATATGGTGTCGTCTCAACGGATTTTGATGGTACCCTATTTAAAGTGAATGCAGCTGTTTCTAATGCATAACCCCAAAGCGATAATGGCAAATCAGTAAGAGACATCATAGATCGAACCATCTCTAAT
Source organism: Hordeum vulgare subsp. vulgare (assembly GCF_904849725.1). Classification (NCBI taxonomy): domain Eukaryota; kingdom Viridiplantae; phylum Streptophyta; class Magnoliopsida; order Poales; family Poaceae; genus Hordeum; species Hordeum vulgare. The sequence continues at coordinate 581,850,227 of NC_058520.1, read as the reverse complement.
AAAGTACGATTACGACGTTCGGACACACCATTACGCTGTGGTGTTCCAGGCGGTGTTAACTGTGAAACAATTCCACATTGTCTTAAGTGAGCACCAAACTCGAAACTCAGATATTCACCCCCACGATCAGACCGTAGGAACTTGATCTTCTTGTTACGATGATTTTCCACTTCACTCTGAAATTGCTTGAATTTTTCAAATGTTTCAGACTTGTGCTTCATCAAGTAGACAAAACCATATCTACTCAAATCGTCAGTGAAGGTGAGAAAATAACGATATCCGCCGCGCGCCTCTACGCTCATCGGACCACACACATCGGTATGTAGGATTTCCAACAAGTCACTTGCACGCTCCATAGTTCCGGAGAACGGAGTCTTAGTCATCTTGCCCATGAGGCATGGTTCACACGTGTCAAGTGAATCAAAGTCAAGTGACTCCAAAAGTCCATCAGCATGGAGTTTCTTCATGCGCTTTACACCAATATGACCTAAGCGGCAGTGCCACAAAAATATGGCGCTATCATTGTTAACTCTAACTCTTTTGGTCTCAATGTTATGTATGTGTGTATCGCTATCAAGATTCAATATGAACAATCCTCTCACATTGGGTGCATGACCATAAAAGATGTTACTCATAGAAATAGAACGACCATTATTCTCTGACTTAAAAGAGTAACCGTCTCGCAATAAACAAGATCCAGATATAATGTTCATGCTCAACGCAGGCACTAAATAACAATGTTTTAAGTTCATCACTAATCCTGATGGTAACTGAAGTGAAACTGTGCCGACGGCGATTGCATCAACCTTGGAACCATTTCCTACGCGCATCGTCACTTCATCTTTCGCCAGCCTTCGTCTATTCTGCAGTTCCTGTTTCCAGTTGCAAATATGAGCAACAGAACCGGTATCGAATACCCAGGCACTAGTACGAGAGCTGGTTAAGTACACATCAATAACATGTATATCAAATATACCTGATTTTTCTTTGGCCGCCTTCTTATCTGCCAAATACTTCGGGCAATTGCGCTTCCAGTGACCCATACCCTTGCAATAGTAACACTCTGTTTCAGGCTTAGGTCCAGCTTTGGGTTTCTTCGTCGGATTAGCAACAGGCTTGCCGCTCTTCTTTGAATTACCCATCTTGCCTTTGCCGTTTCTCTTGGAACTAGTGGTCTTATTCACCAACAACACTTGATGCTCTTTACGGAGTTCACACTCTGCGACTTTCAACATCGCAAACAACTCGCCGGGAGACTTGTTCATCCCTTGCATGTTGTAGTTCAACACAAAGCCTTTATAGCTTGGCGGCAGTGATTGAAGGATTCTGTCAGTGATAGCTTCTTGCGGGAGTTCAATCCCTAGCTCAGCTAGACGGTTTGAGTACCCAGACATTTTGAGCACATGTTCACTGACAGACGAGTTCTCCTCCATCTTGCAAGCATAGAATTTATCAGAGGTCTCATACCTCTCGATCCGGGCGTTCTTCTGAAAGATAAACTTCAACTCCTGGAACATCTCAAATGCTCCATGACGCTCAAAGAGACGTTGAAGCCCCGGTTCTAAGCCATACAAGACTGCACATTGAACTACTGAGTAGTCCTCCTTACGTGCTAACCAAGCGTTCTTAACATCCTGATCAGCCGTAGCGGGTGGTTCATCTCCTAGCGCAGCATTAAGGACATAATCCTTCTTCCCAGCTTGTAAGATTAGCTTAAGATTACGAGCCCAGTCTACAAAGTTGCTTCCATCATCTTTCAACTTAGCTTTCTCTAGGAACGTATTAAAATTCAGGGTGACTATCGCGTGAGCCATGATCTACAACACAAATATATTCAAAGTGGACTTAGACTATGTTCAAGATAATTAGAGTTTAACTTAATCAAATTATTCGCTAAACTCCCACTCAAAAAGTACATCTCTCTAGTCATTTGAGTGGTTCATGATCCACTTACACTAGCTCAAGTCCGATCATCACGTGAGTTGAGTATAGTTTCAGTGGTAAGCATCCCTATACTAATCATATCATCTATATGATTCATGATCGACCTTTCGGTCTCATGTGTTCCGAGGCCATGTCTGCACATGCTAGGCTCGTCAAGCTTAACCCGAGTGTTCCGCGTGCGCAACTGTTTTGCACCCGTTGTATGTGAACGTTGAGTCTATCACACCCGATCATCACGTGGTGTCTCGAAACGACGAACTGTAGCAACGGTGCACAGTCGGGGAGAACACAATTTTGTCTTGAAATTTTAGTGAGAGATCACCTCATAATGCTACCGTCGTTCTAAGCAAAATAAGGTGCATAAAAGGATTAACATCACATGCAATTCATAAGTGACATGATATGGCCATCATCACGTGCTTCTTGATCTCCATCACCAAAGCACCGGCACGATCTTCTTGTCACCGGCGTCACGCCATGATCTCCATCAACGTGTTGCCATCGAGGTTGTCGTGCTACTCATGCTATTACTACTAAAGTTACATCCTAGCAAAATAGTAAACGCATCTACAAGCACAAACGTTAGTATAAAGACAACCCTATGGCTCCTGCCGGTTGCCGTACCATCGACGTGCAAGTCGATATTTTCTCTTACAACATGATCATCTCATACATCCAATATATCACATCACATCGTTGGCCATATCACATCAAGAGCATACCCTGCAAAAACAAGTTAGACGTCCTCTAATTTTGTTGTTGCATGTTTTACGTGGTGACCATGGGTATCTAGTAGGATCGCATCTTACTTACGCAAACACCACAACGGAGATATATGAGTTGCTATTTAACCTCATCCAAGGACCTCCTCGGTCAAATCTGATTCAACTAAAGTTGGAGAAACCGACATTTGCCAGTCATCTTTGAGCAACGGGGTTACTCGTAGCGATGAAACCAGTCTCTCGTAAGCGTACGAGTAATGTAGGTCCAAGGCGCTTCAATCCAACAATACCGCGGAATCAAGAAAAGACTAAGGAGGGCAGCAAAACGCACATCACAGCCCACAAAAAATTTTGTGTTCTACTCGAGAAGACATCTACGCATGAACCTAGCTCATGATGCCACTGTTGGGGAACGTCGCATGGGAAACAAAAAATTTCCTACGCGCACGAAGACCTATCATGGTGATGTCCATCTACGAGAGGGGATGAGTGATCTACGTACCCTTGTAGATCGTACAGCAAAAGCGTTAGTGAACGCGGTTGATGTAGTGGAACGTCCTCACGTCCCTCGATCCGCCCCGCGAACAATCCCGCGATCAGTCCCACGATCTAGTACCGAACGGACGGCACCTCCGCGTTCAGCACACGTACAGCTCGACGATGATCTTGGCCTTCTTGATCCAGCAAGAGAGACGGAGAGGTAGAAGAGTTCTCTGGCAGCGTGACGGCGCTCCGGAGGTTGGTGATAACCTTGTCTCAGCAGGGCTCCGCCCGAGCTCCGAAGAAACGCGATCTAGAGGAAAAACCGTGGAGGTATATGGTCGGGCTGCCGTGGAAAAGTCGTCTCAAATCAGCCCTAAAACCTCCGTATATATAGGTGGGAGGGAGGGGACCTTGCCTTGGGGCTCAAGGAGCCCCAAGGGGGTCGGCCGAGTCCAAGGGGGAAGGCTCCCCCCCCCCAAACCGAGTTGGACTTGGTTTGGTGGGTGGGAGTCCTTCCTTCCCTTCCCACCTCCTCCTTTTTTTCCTTTCTCTTTGATTTTCTTTCCTAGGCGCATAGGGCCCTTTTGGGCTGTTCCACCAGCCCACTAAGGGCTGGTGCGCCACCCTCAAGGCCTATGGGCTTCCCCGGGGTGGGTTGCCCCCCCCCCCCCCGGTGAACTCCTGGAACCCATTCGTCATTCCCGGTACATTCCCCGTAACTCCGAAAACCTTCCGGTAATCAAATGAGGTCATCCTATATATCAATCTTCATTTCCGGACCATTCCGGAAACCCTCGTGACGTCCGTGATCTCATCCGGGACTCCGAACAACATTCGGTAACCAACCATATAAATCAAATACGCATAAAACAACGTCGAACCTTAAGTGTGCAGACCGTGCGGGTTCGAGAACTATGTAGACATCACCCGAGAGACTCCTCGGTCAATATCCAATAGCGGGACCTGGATGCCCATATTGGATCCTACATATTCTACGAAGATCTTATCGTTTGAACCTTAGTGCCAAGGATTCATATAATCCCGTATGTCATTCCCTTTGTCCTTCGGTATGTTACTTGCCCGAAATTCGATCGTCAGTATCCGCATACCTATTTCAATCTCGTTTACCGGCAAGTCTCTTTACTCATTCCGTAATACAAGATCCCGCAACTTACACTAAGTCACATTGCTTGCAAGGCTTGTGTGTGATGTTGTATTACCGAGTGGGCCCCGAGATACCTTTCCGTCACACGGAGTGACAAATCCCAGTCTTGATCCATACTAACTCAACTAACACCTTCGGAGATACCTGTAGAGCATCTTTATAGTCACCCAGTTACGTTGCGACGTTTGATACACACAAAGCATTCCTCCGGTGTCAGTGAGTTATATGATCTCATGGTCATAGGAATAAATACTTGACACGCAGAAAACAGTAGCAACAAAATGACACGATCAACATGCTACGTCTATTAGTTTGGGTCTAGTCCATCACGTGATTCTCCCAATGACGTGATCCAGTTATCAAGCAACAACACCTTGTTCATAATCAGAAGACACTGACTATCTTTGATCAACGGGCTAGCCAACTAGAGGCTTGCTAGGGACGGTGTTTTGTCTATGTATCCACACATGTAAATGAGTCTTCATTCAATACAATTATAGCATGGATAATAAACGATTATCTTGATACAGGAATTATAGTAATAACTATATTTATTATTGCCTCTAGGGCATAATTCCGACAAACTCCTCATACTATGGTCATCTCCAGGAGTGGTTCCGGCTATTGTCACTCCGGGGTTGCCGGGTCATAACACATAGTAGGTGACTACAACTTGCAAGATAGGATCTAAAACACACATATATTGGCGACAACATAATAGGTTCAGATCTGAAATCATGGCACTTGGGCCCTAGTGACAAGCATTAAGCATAGCCAAGTAGTAGCAACATCAATCTAGAACATAGTGGATACTAGGGATCAATCCCCGTCAAGAACTAACTCGATTACATGATAGATCTCATCCAACTCATCACCGTCCAGCAAGCCTACAATGAGATTACTCACGAACGATGAAGAGCATCATGGAATTTTCGATGGAGGAAGGTTGATGATGACGATGGCGACGATTTCCCCTCTCCGGAGCCCGAAACGGACTCCAGATCTGCCCTCCAGATGAAGAACAGGATGTGGCGGCGCCTCCGTATCATAAAACGTGATGAAACCTTCTCTCTGATTTTTTTCCGGGCGAGACGAAAGATATAGAGCTGAGTTTGAGGGCGGTGGTGCCACGTGGGCCCCACAAGCCCTCACGCCGCAGCCTAGGGGGTGGTCGCGGCCTGTGGGCTTGTGGCCCACTAGCATGCCCCCTCCGGTGGATCTTTGCGCATGTATTTTTCTTTTATTCCAGAAAAAATCTCCGTAAATTTTCAGGACATTCCGAGAACTTTTATTTCTGCACAAAAACAACACCATGGCAATTCTGCTGAAAACATTATTAGTCCGGGTTAGTTCCATTCAAATCATGCAAATTAGAGTCCAAAACAAGGGCAAAAGAGTTCCGAAAAGTAGATACGACGGAGACGTATCACTGACCACTTTTGTTCGGCGCCGATCTTCGGGTCTTGCCCAATGTCCCTCCAACAGTCGTAGTGGAGCTTGTCCTCGGCCAACGTGTATGCCTTCGTCCGCTTGCTCTTGCGCTTTGGCTTTGCCCCGGTAGAAGTTTGGTTGGCAAGATCCTCCTCGAACAAAGGCTCCCCATCAATGTCCATGTCATCATCCTTCTCCTCAAGCCCGTAGTCCTTCGTGAACTCATGATCGAGTGGGAAGCCGTCTAGGCGGACCTGATCTTGCATGAAGGCGTCATGTAGATCATTGGTGGCTTGAGTGAACGGCGCTCGGCCGTACTGGCTTTGGGTCTCATAGGGATCGTACACACCAGCAGCTGGTGCACCTTCGAAGATCATGTTCTCTAGGAAATGGTTGGTCGTGTCATCGTCGACGGCCCCTGGCATTACGTCGAACAGATTTCGGGCGTTGATGAGCATGTCGGCTAGCATTTCGTGCTTGCGTTTCCTCATGCCTCCGAATGATGATCCGCCTGCCACCGGCACGGCGTTGAGGTCGATGCTCACCGCCGCGGCCGTGGAAGGAGGCACGATGCTCACCTCCGACGAGCATTCCCCAAAGAAGCGGCTGCCTTGCGGGTAGACGTGGAATCCGGGAATCGGCTGCGTGCAAGACGGGCGCGATGACTCTGACAGCATCATCCGAGGATATGCTGACGGGCCTGTGCGGGCCGCAGCCGCGGCAATGACGGCGTTGACAAGCTCGTGATGGCTAGTGTTTACCCCTAGGTACAACAAGGCCTCCATCGTTCCGCCTTCACCCGGTCATTGGTTTCTTCCTGCTGTGCGACGGCGGCAGTTGCCTCGCCCCTTGCATCCTGCGCGTGCCTCCGGCCCTTCCTCTTGGTCGACTCCACAACCCGCTCCTCGGGCGTCAACAACTTCTCCTTCTTGGGCGGTGCCCCTACCTTTGGGGGGGGGGGGGCTTGCCCTCTGCCTTTGACGGCGGCGACGAACGTGGCCATTGAGGCAATAGCGGCGGCGGACTTGAAGTCGTCGTCCATGGCGATGGGAGCGGGCGCGGGAGCAAGCGGGAGAGTTTGGGGAAAATGGAGGAAAAAAATGGCCGCTTTGTCACCGACTTGCGGGACAGGAGGGAAATAGGCGCGCGCCGCATGCGTCCGCTTCGTATCCGGGCCGATGCAAATCATGCGCAAAATTGGGTCGGAAATGGATCGATAGGCGGACAAAAAGCGGACGCGCAACCGTTTGGATCGGTGCATTGGGTCAACATTTTGTTCGCAACGATTCAAACGAACGATGAGGACGAAATGGATCGTTTCGTTGAAGTTGCTCTGATAGGTAATTGTGCGGAAGGTTATAACAGAGTGGCGTAGTGCGCCGAAGGCTACAGGTTCATTTTTCATAACAGAGTGGCCTAGTGCGCCGAAGGCTACAGGTTCATTTTTCAGTTTCTATTTTTCAGGTTTCTGGTTTTTGTTTTTTTGCTTTCTTGCTTTTACTTTTGCTGATACTCCTAGTGATTTTAAGTATTTCCTTCATTCCTTTATACAAAGTTATAAACTCAGATTACAGGTAATAAGATAAAATTAATGACTGTTTTATAAATCATTTTTTGTGTTAATCGGAATTATTAATATGCCACGTGCATACAAGAAAGGTAGGGAAGGAGGCTAAAAAAGGTGATTTTACACCATGCATGCTTCAATTCCACCCGACGTGAGCAGTGAAGCATGCAAACGACGCATGCATACATAAATAGTATATCACAATACTAATTAAATAGAAGTAATTACGTTAACACCTTAAACCTTGTTTATTATAAAAACACATATATCTTACTGTGTCTTCTAAATTGGTGACGGAGGGAGTAAGAAAGTATTTGAGCGTCATTATGATTGCATGCATGCCGCCACTTGGCCGCCTCGTCGTTAACTAGATTTCTTCTCCCGACTGCCTTGTCGCACGTTCAATTATTTTTTCTCCCCGTCGGCTCGGTCCGAGAGCAACCGGTTGGTGAGTGATTCTTGAGGAACCTCCCAATAATCACTTCTAAACGCCGTCATTTGGTGAGTTTTCAACCGTCGTCACATGTTACGTTTTGAGCGTTCCTTTTTCATTTTGTTATTTTATTTTTCGCATGTGTTTTTGGTTTTTTAGTTGAGTTCTTTTTCCTTTTTTGGTGTTCCGGTTTTTCACCGATCTTTCTTAGCTTTTGAGCGCAAAAAATGTATTTTCTCCCCCCTCCCGCCAAAAAAGCATGGTTTTCTTGCACTAGAGGCACGGATTTGCTTCTGCAAGAGGCACGACCGTACCTCTTGAAAAATGAAAAATGTGTTTTTTTCTTCTTCGAGAGAAACGATTTCGCGAGGCACGACCATGCCACTCAGAAACGAAAAAAAACGTGTTTTTTGTCTTTTCTTAAGTGAGAAGCACGGTTTTGCTTCCACGAGAGACGTGGATTTCCTTTCCCGACAGACAGGGCCGTGCCTCTTGTAAATGAAAAAAACATGTTTTATGATTTATGTTTTTTCCTTTCATGAGAGCTATGGTTTTTCTTTCACGAGAGACACAGATTTGATTTCGCGAGAGACACGACCGTGCCTCTCCGAAACGGAAAAAGAATGTGTTTTCTTTTTTTGTTTCGCAAGAGGCACGACCGTGCCTCTCGAAAACGAAAAAACGTGTTTTCCTTCCGCGAGAGGCACGGTTTTTTCCGTCCGTTTTTATCTGTTTTTTAATTGTTTTTCGTCAACACCTATCAACATGTAATCTAATTTTGAATATCTCGACGCAAGGAATCCAACGGTAAAAACGTTTCGAAATTTAGACGCACGGTTTAAGAGATAAAACATTTTGAAAATACGAATCTATGATAAAACAAAAAAAATCAATTTGCGACAAGTGGCACACATGCAATGCGTCACTTGTCGCAACCTGAAAAGGTGAGAGTGATCTTTAAAAAAAATACTTTTTAGTTAGTCGGTCCTAGCTTTCTTTTCAATGTCATAACTAGGCTTTGATGGGTCATTGCACGGAAGGTCATAACACAGTGGCCCAATGCGTCGTAGGCCGAAGGCCACGACTTTATTTTCTGTTTTTTTTTCAGGTTTTTGTTTTTTGCTTTCTTGCTTTTACTTTCGAAGTACTTGAGCATCATTATGATTTCATGCATCTAAGTATAAAACTGGTTGCTAGTACAAAAATATATCATTAATTTTTACCTTAATTATTATTGATGGCCTTGTATAAATGCAAAATATTCTTTCTATAATGACGTTGTATAAGGGAATGGACAGAGTATATGTATTACAAAGAACACTATACACAAAACATTTCAAGGATGTTAAATATGTATAGAAAAGATTTCAATATATACGAAAAATGTATAATGTGTATGAAAAATAGACATTTTTATGGTGTATCTCGGGTGTTGCCCCAGTTTGATTCGTTGAACGGTAATGATTTCGAATTTGGTGAGCCACCTTGAAGGACCTCAAAGCTGCATATCAAAGATGGAGCCGTCTCGAGCTCGGGTGTGCAGGTGACCCGTCATGTTTTCCTTTGATGACTGCTGTGGTGGTTTCAAAGGCAGGTGACATGCTCTGGTGTCAAGTTTAGAGGATTCTCCGGTCTTGATTGTAATTTTACTTCATATTTGTTGTCTCTTTGTGCAAATGCTAGTGTTATGTTGTCTTTTCAGTTTTGCTAGGTCGGTTTGTACATGACTTATACTATGATCTTTACGTGATATAAATGAGACATATCTTAGCAAAAAAAAACGTTTATCATGTATTATGATAATGATAAATGTGTAGATACTTTTTCCAACTTTTATCAAAAATATACGAGGTCTATGGATAAAATAGACATAAAAAATAAGAGTTTTCAAACATGTTGATCACGTATCTAGGAAATTGTTAAACATGTATATAAAAATATTTTTGATGTATACAAAAAGGGAAACGTTGTGCTCCAGCCGGCAGATCATCCGTGCGACGCGTGTCTTTTTTAGACTTATGTAGTTTGTCATTCTGCAACTTAACGCTTGTTGTAGATTGCATATCGCAACACGTCATATGTTGCAGGATCTGAATCTAAATCCCTTGAGGGCAGACGCCTTTCGCTCGTGCAATGCTTGTCTTATATACGCTCACCTAGCTTGCACTTGTGCAACTTAGCGCTTGTTGAAAATTTCTGCAACACGATCCTACAGAAAATATTCTATAATAAATTCTATAGCAAAAAATATATACGGACGTTTTCGCAACATGCTCTTTTGTTGCAAAAAAATATTGCAACATAATCTATGTTTCAAAAGAACCGTCATTCATTTTTTAACCCGTCAGTCGGACGACGTAGCAGCGTGCTTGTTTCCGCAACTGGAATGTTGTTTCAGTATTTTGTGTGATGGACGAGGCGACCGAGCTGGTGATCGGACGGTGCACGCATATACATCGGACGGCTAAAACAGTGATATATGGTTACTACAAATCCACCGATGAATGTCTAGCATTCCCATACAAAAAATGTACAATGTGTATGAAAAAAGTTGTTAGACCTGTATATATAAAATGTTCGTAATGTATTTGGACAAAGTTAACAATGTATATATAAAAAGTTTGTGATGCATACAAAAAAGTACAATGGAATACAAAAAAAAAATCAACAAAAATAAAATAACAAAGAATTAAATAAAAATGAAGAAAGAAAGAAAAGCTAAAAATAGTTGAAAACAAAGGATACAAAGAAAATCAAAAAACAAATAAACAACGAAGCACGAAAAGAAAAACTCAATGAAAACAAGGAAGGAAACAAAGGAACCGAAAAAAGTCATTGAAATACAGAAAAAACCCAATGAAATTGAGAAGAGAAACTGTGAAAAAGTAAAGGAAGACAGAAAAACAGAAAAATAATTGTGAAGAAATAAGGAAATTGAATTGAAAAAATAGACCAAAAACTAGTATAATCCCGAGCAAACGATTGAGAAGAAATGGGTCGATCCATTACATGTGGCGTTAAAAATATTCAGGCAGCTGAATCGTAGGATTCGCTTTAAGCGAGACATAGTCGCCGGACATTTCGGAGCGCCTTGTCCGCCCGTTACTGAAGTGGCGCTCATGCGCCTGCTCTCATGGACCGGCCCAGCAACGACTGCTCATGTATCAGCTGCTTGCTCGGTCTCATTGTGGACCTGTTTACCATTGACCGATGACTATTGAAAAAATAAGTATTAAAAATGTAATGAATTTGAGAAGAAATTCAATTTCAAAAAGTTTTTGAATTCACGAAAAAGTTCATCAAATTTCAAAAACGTTTACAGACGTTTTCGAAAGTTTATGAACTTGTAAAAGTTCATGAAATTAGCAAACATATCACAGCTCTGAAGATTTTAATGGATTTGAAAATGATCATGAAATCAAAAAAGTCTGCAAATATGTAATTTGTTAGCGATCTTCAAAAAAATGGAAATTGGAAAATAAAGTTCATAAAAATTAAAACGAAAATAAAAAGCCATTGAAACAAAACCGGGTAACTATTAAAAAAGTGGAGGGAACCTTCTAAAAGGTTCCCCAAACCAGTGCGTGGAAGTTACATCTTTTGCGCCGGCCTGTTACACTGGCGTGGAGATCGGGCGTAGGCACCAGTTACAAATAAGCATGTAATCGACGCCTTGAGCACTGAATAGGATCTTGATTATTCTCATGTGGCGAACGCCTCTTCAGCGCCTTAGAGCATCTTCAACGGGCGACTAACCTGACGTTTATAAAATATCTGTTTACAGTATGTTCATCTTAAAATTTAACGCGTCGTCGAGCGCTGGCTTCTGCTGGAACCTAAAAATTAGGCGTGCGCGGCACTCCAACAGAAGCCCAAAACTAAAGCATCGCGCGCGGCAAAATTCAAAACATTTTTCATCACATTTTTAATCACATAGGATAAAAACGATACATAAAACATAGTTGTATATATAGTCTAGATAGTGAAAAAAACTACAAAGCATAGAGCAGATAAAAAAGCGATACAAAAACTACTCAAGCGTGCCGGTGTTCGATTCTTCCGTCGTGATAAAGGCGTCACACCAGCGTTTATCATCGGAGAACCAAATCGACGCTTCCTTCAGCTCCATGTGGAAGACTGCGGCTTGGTTCCGCGTACGCCTATCTACACGATAAGCGGCTTGCTCTGTCCTCTTCTCCGCCCTTCCTTGCGCGAAGAATTGGCGCTCGTCGAGGACGTCCTGCGGGAACTGTCGGCGTCATGCCTTCATGACATGCTCGTCCACCTCAGCAATGCTCGAACGGTGCTCCCGCCTCCGGTTCCGACGACGGTCCTCGTCGGTGACTACCCGTGGACGAGGCGTAAGGTTCTGCGCCAACTCCATCGTTATCACCTTGGGGAAGTTCATCTCCCTTCGAGTCCTGTTCAGGCGCCACGCCGCCGCGTCGTACGCGCGGGCGGCTTCCTCGGCGGTGTCGAACGTGTCGAGGCCGAGACGCATCTCGCCGGGTCGGATCTCGGAGTAGAACCTGCCGGAGGGGCGCGCGCGGACACCGTGGTAGTCAGAAGTTCCACGACGGCGCGGCGGAGGCGAGGAGAGAAAAGAGGCAGAAGGGCGCGTGGCGAGGCGAGGGAGGGCGCGTGGCAAGACAGGGGCAATCGAGATTCGGTGGAAGTGCGCGTGACGAGCGTTGCATTTTATAGGCGCGCTGGACGCCGCACGCCAAATCTAGCACGCGCCCGTCCGCCTTTTACCGCGCGTGAGTTTACCACGTCCGCTAGAGCGCACGAAATCGTCGTGCGTGTGGAGATGCATGTAAGCGAGCCGCAGCTCAAAGTAGTGGTTTGGTGCCCTAACCTCGCTCACTGAAGATCAGGAGCAGTAAAAGTAAAAAGAAGGGCTATCAGTTGAATACAAATAAAGCTATGCTTTAGGTAAAAATCAAATTCCGGTTGTGAATTTGATTTAAGAAATGTTTCCGAATTTGAAAATGGTGCATAGGCCCCAAACATAGTTGATAAGTTCGGATGTGGGGCCACCCTCTCAAACCAACCTTTCTTGGGATTCTATTGTGAAGCACACGAGTCATGGGGAAAATCATACGCTTGGAGTCAGCATGGGCCTTCCAAACGTTACTGGTGAGTCGAGAATTGAGGTTCGAATCCATGGGACTGATTAGCCTACGCCAAACTAGAGGAGTGATTTTTGTGGAATGTACATGCATGCTTTATGCCTAATCATACTACATAAATTCCATTTTGCTAATACTCCGGTCTAAAACCATCAGATGATAGGAAAACACTTAGTATCCATAGTCTGGAACGATTCCAATCGTCAGACCCATCTTTTCCCGTCGATCCAGCAGAATCCCGACTCTCCAGATTCGTCTGTGATTTAGAAACTAAAACCGTATCCCCTAAATCCCGCGCGTAATCTACTCCAATCAACGCCCACAACCGCCCGTGTATGCCCACTCCCCTGTTTCCCCAACTCACCATTGCCGACTCCAGCGCCATCCCGTTCTCCGCCACCAACCAAGCCGCTGACCCCCGTCCCCCCCACCGGCCACGAACGCCGCCATCCCATTCCACCGGACCGTCCGCCGGATCGACCTCGCAGGCACAACCTCGCACCCGTGCACTGCCCCCTCCTCTGTTTGCCACTCCACCTTCGTCGCATGCAGCGGCATCTCCTCCACCGCCACCAGACACCGCCGTTGCCCCTACAGCCCACCGACCCCGCTTCCCCCACCGGCCGTCGACGCGACCCTCACTCTCCACGGAAGCCTACTGTCACATCCAGCCCACACCCCTAGTGCTCGACCCGCCACGCACCACTAGCTCACCCCACATCGGATCTAAGACCCCGCCGGCGGCGAGCGGATCAGTCATCCCATCCGCAACATCGCCAGGGCGTACATCCCGTCGATTTGAAGCTGTCGCATTGCATCGGCCGCCACTTGCTGGAGCTCCCAATCCCAGGTCGTAGGTAAACTCTACTGTTTGTGTGTTGTTCCAGATTTGGGATTTCTTTCTCATTTTTTTTCAAATGAAATCTAATGTCTAATTCATCCTGTAGACTAAATGTTTCATATGTTCATTAGTTGACTAGCATTTGTTTTTGAATATTTTCATATGTCGCACCCGTGCTTCCTATGTATGCAAATGTTCTAAAATACATCCCAATAAGCTTCCTGTGTCACATGTAGACGAACACTTGGCGGCAAATTTGTTATCTATTCCCTTTTTAAAAATTCCTTGCTTCCATTGTACAGAAAAATTGAACCATGTTGCACCTTAAAATGCATCAAACACAGATGCTTCTACAGTGGCCACTCTATGATTCGATTGTATTAAAAACTGCTTCCAAAACATTGCCACCATGGAAAACATACACTCAATGGAAGCAACTTACTAATGCCTGTGTCATGCGCCGTATTCATCGTGTGCCCATTTTTTTTGCTCCTGACCATAAACAATGCTTTTAGTTTTTTGTACTGCATTTTGCTGCCGTGCCTAATACAGCATACAAATATGCTAACCCATCACATCACTCTTTTTCTCAGGTGACAATCAACAATGACTAAAAAAGATAAAGAGTCGATCATGCTCCAGAGTCGATATGCAGCGGGCCGGTTACATGATATCGTGTTAGGTCTCGCCCCCGCAAGGAAAAACCTCATTCGTACCAAAAAATGGGACAATCTCCTGGATGTTAGCAAATTCTCAGCCCCCGAGGGACTCCTAGAATGGATCATTGACAGGATTGACCCGAAGCTTGGTGAATTTCGGAACCCACGAAACAATACCAGCATTCTATTCACTCCAGAAATGGTTGAAAAGGTCCTCGGACTTCCTCATGGGACTAGGCCTGTTGTTGTCATAAGCAAGCATGAAGAATCCCTCACCGAGAATTCTACAAGACAGATTATGATCATGGTAGACGGGCGCCCATTCACTATGCTGCAACTATTCTAGAAAAAGAAGTTGATCTAGATGACGAGACCTTTTTAGGACCTTCTTCCTAGTAGCATTGGCTACTCATTTGACACCAGGAACTGGAAACATGGTCCCTTTGGAGTATTTAGGCAGCCTTGAAGTTGCATCCGAGGTTTGCGAGTACGCATGGGGAGATCAAATTCTCAAAGATGTCATGACTGAGATCGATACATTCCAAAAGAAGAAGAAGAAAGCAATATTAGATGGAGCTTTCAAAAAAATTTGGGTTGGCAGCTGCCTACCCTTGGTTGCGGTATACACATAGTCTATGCACTTTTTATACCTCATCTTTTATGTAGTTATTATTTATTTTATCCACATTTTTTGATCCTACCTTTTTATTTTCAGATTATATACATGGACCATCTCGACTTTCCTGAATCATCTATTTCGACGCATCACATAAATTACTCACTCCCTAGAGCATCCCACGTAACAGATGAGGACTTCAAATTTGTCATGCTACATGATAAAAGCAGATTGACCCTCAACGCACATATTTATGGTGCGCGACCGGTAAGGCCATACAATATTTTCTTGCCTTATATTACAATGCGATACTAATTCATTAAGATAGATGCCAATCTTTTCTAATATGACGCTCCCCGTTTATGCATGTACATCTCCATATAAGAATTTGTAATCTTCAAGTGTGCTAAAATGCTGCATTTTTTTGTAGTTCCGTGCACCCGAAAGCACACCATATGCCATCCAACTGTCAAACTACGATGACCAACCTGCTACACACCCATATATACAACAAACAGAAAACAATTGTACCAACCATCCACCACAGGTACCCACTTCTATTGTGCTTATTTCTAACAGAGCTTTTACGTACAGCTTCTACTCATCTGGTATTCTAAATTTTTTTATAGACCGAAGAAAATCAGGACATGCATCACGAGGCCCCTAGATTTCCTATCAAGCTTCCGGAGGTACAACGATATCAAATTATTTCTGAAAACCCACTAGTTCTATACTCCAATGCATGTTTCTAGCATCTTTTCTGAAGGTTTCCATTCTGTTACTTACATGCTTCCCTCTAACTTGAAGAAACATAAACATGACAAATAAATTCTATACACAAAACCCATGCTTCCACCATAATAATAAAATGTCTTCATGTTATAATACACATGCTTCCAGAGATAAATGTCCTCATGCTGTCATATACTTGCTTCCATAGTAAATTCTATTACTCAAAACCCATGCTTCCTCTACAATAAAATAATGTCTTCATGATGTAATATGCATGCTTCCAGAGTAACAACCACCAGAGTAAATGTCTACCTGTTGTAATATACTTGCTCCTAGAGTCAGTTCCATACATCAAACCCATGCTTCCACCATAGTAAAAATTGTTTTCATGCTTTCATATAAATGCTTCCAGAGTAAAGTTACTCATGCTGCACTACACATTCTTCCAAATTAATTTATGTACATCAAACCCATGATTCCACCTTAATACAAATGTCTTCCTGATGTACTATAAAAGCTTCCAGAATTATTTAACACGCACAATCATTTCCTCAAATCATTCACCATTTCACATGCTACATGCTTTCGTGCAGGAACTACCGGCCTACATACTACAAATTATTGAAACACACAAATCAAAATAGGCACAGGATATATCAAAAGCTACATCAAGACTTTCTGAACTTCACGCCAAGCGCATGGAAGAGTTTGCACAAGATGTTTTAGCGGCCACAAAAGATAATGCTCCAGATCCAACAAATTATTCTTCACCTCATTGGGTACTCCAGGACACACATACCGAACAACCATAGCCACATGGTCCAAAAGAAACTCCCGACACCAGGTTTTGGAAGGAAGCAACTGCATATGCCGATGAGGTGGAGAAAAGTGTTACTAAAAAACCTCAGAATAACCAGGATGTAGCTTCAACATCCGCTCCTGCTGCGAACCAAGTTTGCACCGAACCACGTCCCTCATCACATCAAGACCAACCGGCCGACGCTATTACAACCCCTCCTGTCACGAAGCATTCCACCAGCAGTGAAGAAACATTGCGGAGGGTCCTTGATTCTTACGAAGATCCGAGTTTCAGTCTTCTACCCCCCGGTCAGACTTGGACCCAAGCTTTCGCCGAACCACCTCCATCAACACATGAAGGTGAATTTGTGGACGCTTCTACAGCTGTAGTACAAACCACAGCTGCAGGTACGTGCATCACAAACCATATTACAATCTCATTTCGGTTTCAATTATTTTTTTTCAATAAAATCACTTGCACGTATATATGCTCGTGCATGACCTACAACCATGGCAACAGTTGAAGCAAACCTGGCACACATTAGTCCTCAATCATCCCCAATACATGCACCAACACCAACATCCCCCACACAGCTCACACGGGTGCACCTTCTAACACTTTATCAAAAATGCATCCTCTAACCCCTTTCGCAGCTTCCATTTAAACGCGAAGACACGTGTCCAACACTTTACATGCGTCTACTTAGGATAACACATCCGAAGGACCAAACATGAGCCATAATGTCAATGAGGTACGGTTCCACCCTTTTCCAACTCACTCACACTCCAAGTACAAAATTCAGTCTACACCATTACCGTTAAATTATTTGTACAACCTATCATCCATCCAGGGGGGTCAACCCTCCACCGGAGATGTCCTTCACACCATTGGCACACAAACTCAGGAGAAGAAGAATAGGAAGAAGAGAGCTTGTCTTCGGAAAACTGAGGACACAAGGCTGAAGAAAATCAAGGTTACAAGCTCTTCGATAGAACTGTACAACAAGTACATCACCGCCAGATGTTTAACGCCTCCCAAAAAAACTGATAAAAGGTTACATGTCACAACTTTTTCATTAAATCACATCCGTGCACTCGCACCTTTTATTAAGTTTATGATTCACCTGCAAGCAACTCATGCTTCCTTGGTTCCCTAGTAAATGTGTTCATACTTACATAAAATGCTTCATCTGATTACGTTTGTTCGCAATCACCCTTGTATTAGGCCACCTTTCATCGATTACGGTGGGTACCATATATCATATGAACACTTCCGTGACGCACTCAAGCCACGCGGATGGGTTGACACCCATACAATGGAGCTCTACATTCGCCAGTTCAACCTTCAACAAACAATGGAAGCATGCAGCTCTGCCCTTCCTACCAAATACGCCTTCTCACAGTCCTTGACGGTAACAACCTTCGCAACACATCTCTTTGGTTTTCCACCATCACTTATTTTAAAATTCTTTACATTGTATTTCATAACTTTCATCAGGCAAAACTAAGCGTGCCCGAGGAAAAATTCGTTGCAACCAACTGCCTTCGTGAATTCAACAATGCCTACCAAGATGGCTCGCTCAAGTCAAAGGATATGGTACACTTCTCACGCCATTAAACACTGTGCTCATCACTTCATATCAATTTTTCCAAACTTCCAATTTGCACCGTACCATGTACTGACGCACAATACATCGTCAAAATTTACAATCTATAACCACCTGGAAACAAATTCATACCCTTCATACCCATAATATTTTTGCAGCTTTACTTCACAATTCCCCACAAACAACATTGGATACTATGTTGCATCAACCTTCTTTACAAACAGATCAACATATTCGATTCAGACAAGAAGCTGAAAAATGATGAAGTGTACGAGTTGTCAAACAATCTGGTGAGCACTCTCCTAAACTAACAGTAACTAATTATTGTGCGATGTTTTTCTGGTGATGCGTTAATTACATTTTGCATCCCTTTATTTTTAGGTTACCAACTTTACGACACTGGCCACGCATGCCAAAGCATTCACAAAGTTGGATTTCATGAAGTTCACGTGCTTCAACCCCCCCGATTGCCCCCAACAGAAAACGCAGTAAGTTTATACAATCTTTTTTTCAACTCAAGTCGGTGATGAAGAAAATTCACACTACGTATGATGCTCTCTTCTATATTTTTGCCAGCTACGATTGCGGAATATTCACAATGCTCTTCATGAAGCAATGGGATGGGAAGATCATGGCCAACTTTTCCAAGGTATTACCCTCCTAAACCAAACAGCTACTCATGTGTTAATTCAATGCTTCTATCAATCATATTGGTTTTTGGCATGTAACCAACTCTGCAATTTTCTTCAGTGCACCCAACTACAAATGTGCATTCTTCATTGTTCTAACCACCGTCCCGACTTCTACCGCAGGATACATACGGCCATCGGGCGATTATCACCGAACTAATCATAACTTCGCAGCTCAACAACCAAGATCCTACCTGGGTACTGAAGACCAACTGAGGAACCGTCTTAGTCGCGATCAAACAAATAATATTCCTCGTAGATAATCACGCCGACGAGCATTCAACAGAATAAACGATCGCGCTTCTGCGAACTATGTGCTTCCAAGTTTCTTTTTTACTTCTAGCTAGTTGTTTTATTACACAATTCAACTTCGTTACCAACAGGTTCCCATATTTTTGTGTCCTCTATCTGGTACTATTTTGTACTCAATCATGAGTTTTCAAGCTGGAAGTAACAGAGCATTGTTTTTTCGCTTCATGATGCTGTTTGTCGTCTATGTACTACCAACATTGAGAACAAAGTGTACGTTACTTTGCACTACGTATGATGCTCTCTTCTATATTTTTGCCAGCTACTATTGCGGAATATTCACAACGCTCTTCATGAAGCAATGGGATGGGAAGATCATGGCCAACTTTTTTACTTCTAGTTAGTTGTTTTATTACACAATTCAACTTCGTTACCAACAGGTTCCCATATTTTTGTGTCCACTATCTGGTACTATTTTGTACTCAATCATGAGTTTTCAAGCTGGAAGTAACAGAGCATTGTTTTTCCGCTTCATGATGCTGTTTTGTTGTCTACGTACTACCAACATTGAAAACAAAGTGTACGTTACTTTTCACTACGCACGAATAATACATTTTTTGTTTCCACTTCAATCTGTGCTTGCTTCTTGCAAACATTACTCACCTGAAACATACATTCTTGCATGAATTACAAGAACAATCTACACAAAATTTGTGAAGCGGAATGCTACATATTACTTTGCATTCTCAAACAAAAATTCACATTGACCATAGTTTTCACCAAAAAAAAAACCTTGATTTATCCTGAATCAAAACCCCAGTACATAAACATGAATACGCTTGCTTCTTCCAAACTTCACTCACCTAAAACATATATATTCCCATGAATTCTGGCGCCACCCTACATGAAGTCTGCTTCATGAAATCGGTGTGCTTCCAGCGTGTCGTTAACATTTTTTCACAACTACATAAATCATACCTATATTCACAGAAATAGTGAAGCAGAAGTCTACATATTATTTTCCGAATTGCCAAAGTAAATTCTAGTTCATCAACTTAGTACACCACATCACAGTACGCGGTAACCTTCGTAGAAAAACTATTTACAGTGTCAACTCCGTCTCATGTCTAAGTTTTTCAGCTTCAACCTTCTGTCTCTGTCTCTCAAGCGCGAGATATGGGCAATTCCTCTTGTCGTGCCAATCCTCCTTACAATAAGAACACACACCCTTCTTCTTTGCTTTTTGCTGTGCCTTCTCCTGCCTCAGCTCCACTAGTGGTTTCCTTCTTTTCTCTTTATCTTTTGGTCTACCTTTTTTGGTAGATTTTGGCGGATTATTCACATTTCTGCTTCCTACTACTTCAACATCAACACCTACTGGTGGGTCTTGGTCTGGCAAACTACCTGACAACCTCCACTTCCAGACCAGCTTGCTTAGCTCAACCACTCCACCAGCAACAATCTTGTACGTCTCCGGACCAAAACATGCATCCGAAGCAAGTGTACACATCTGGCTGCACAGGTCATTGTACCTGAGAGTATTTGTTTCCGGAACCTCTGAACCAACATTTCTGCTTCTTGCAGGTCTAGTTGTTGCTTCCTCAGACCATCTATGCATCATGTATTGCTCAGGTATTTCTTGCACATTAGTATGCACCATTACCTTTAGGATGTGATGACACAAGATCCCATTCATGTGGAATCTGTTGCATGAGCACTCATACGACCTGTCAACTGGGTCAGTAACAACCACACGTATTTTACTTGAATCAGAATCGCAACGTCGTAGCTCAAACTTAAACCGATTACCTTCAACAGGATTAATCATCAATGCCGTTGTCTCCTCTCATTTCCTTAAACTTTCCGAAGGCAGTCCTGGTATAAAACTTTGATGCTTGCTCCTCTATCTTGTACCTAGTGGAAAAAAATACATCCGTTCTCAGTAGGAATACAGAAGCATGATAACAACATATATGAAGCAAACTTTAGCTCCACATGTTGCACATTATATCAACATTTTTTTCACATTTACTCTAATTGTACGTTTCATACCTTGACCACAACGGCGCAACAGTAGCCTCGCCAAGGAAACCAGCATTGTCCTCCCGGTCAAGCCTAGTTTCCTGTATGTACTCGTACTGCTTCACAAACTGCCACACCGAGTCATGAGGGTGCACAAGCTTCTTGAAGAACGAGTTCAATCCTTCTGACCTGCCAGTCGTGCCTGTGAAGGGAAAGAAGTGTCTTTTGAAGTACGCCGGTGCCCAGGTGTGCCTACACTCCCACATGTTACTCAGATGTGGGTGCTCACCAAGCTCATGCTTCAGCACCATCCGCTGCCATGCTTCCTCAAATTCTAATGCACTTTCGGTCCCATTCACACAGTAATAGAATTCTTCCTCAAAATCTGCTCTTGTCCTGAACAACATACCCAGTTTTTCCTTCGCTATCTTCAGCACGTGCCACTTACAGCATCTGTGTACTATTCCAGGGAAAACCATGCTAATAGCTTTTGACATCGCTTGGTCTTGATCTGTCATTATACACCCTGGTGGGTCATGCCCCATTGCATCCATCCACTTCTCAAAAACCCACTTGAATGTCTCTATTTTTTCATCTGGAATCAACGCACATCCAAACATTATGGTTTGCATGTGGTTGTTTATTCCAACGATTGGTGCAAACGGCATATCATACCTGTTCGTACAAAACGTAGTGTCAAAGAACACACAATCTTTGAATTTTTTGTATGCCTCCCGGGTCCTTCCATCAACCCAGAATAGTGCCCTCACTGCTTTATTCTCATCTTCCAGCTTCGCATAAAAGAAACGTGGACTCTCTGCATGCAGCTTCTCAAAATACTCCATCGTTTTCGCCATATCATTCAAAGACACCTCATTTCTCAACTTAGTTCTAATGTTTGCAACATCTCTGGCAGTGTACGGAAGGTTGCCAAGTTCCCCATGCAAGTCTCCTAGCGTTGCCATGATCAACGCTGTTGGTATGTTCCGATTATGCAATGTCTTCAGCAACATGTAGTCCTCATACGGTACCTTTCTATGAGATCTGTAAAACCTTGTCCATTCCCCCCTACTCATCATTGGGTGCGTACGTTGCTCCTCAAAAACAGTTACTTCCCATTTTCCATCCCTCAACACCACTGCCATGCGTGCTCTGCATCCATGCCTATTCACCCTGTTTCTCTTTCGATGTGCTACAAGTTTTTTATTGCCAAAATATGGTTCCTTCCTTGATGCACAGACATTTTCTTCTAATGCTTCATACCACTCAGGATCACACACAACTTGTTTTCCTCCATCTTGGGCGCTTTCCCCTCCTGCATGAACACACTCGAACTCTCTCCTGATTATGTGATTACACCCCTTCTTCTGACTCCTCTTAGTGTAACATATCCTACTACCAAAACCCAGCTTCTTAGCATAGCTATTATACACCATTTGTGCTTCCTCGATGGTGTCGAAGACGAATCCAACATATGGCGCATCTGGTCGAGTAGTTGTTGCAGCATCAGCAAATGGAATATATGTCCCCCCTTCAATGTCCTCCATGGTATCATCCTACAATGAAGCATATTTTTTAGCACCGTAATTGCAAACATGAAATCGTAGAGCCAAATCATTAAGCAAAATTTGTATATATCTGAACACAGACCATATCCTCATGCATCTGGACATACACGGTGCTAAACAAATCACGCCATAGTCCGAACATAGCCACTGACATTGAAAACTAAGCTTCCAGCAGCAAATTATAATGTATCCAATGGAAACAAACAATGCTTCTAACTACGTTCTCTCACACTTATCCTAAAGATTCATCATCAATCCCCCATGCTGTGTAAAAAGACCAAGCAAATGATGCATCATACTACCAGTACACATCAAAACTACAACCAACATAAGAAAAAAGAAAGCTAAGTACTGCGAACATGTATCAAGGTGTTCGTTTTACCTCATAATCCCCAATATTCACCACTGCAGGATTCAGGTTCGTCTGATTACTCGAAGCAGCAGCACCCCAGACGCCTGCCAAACCTGTCGTACTGACCGATCCATGCCGCCAGAATGCATCCGAAATCCCTCCATACTCAATATCTCGTCGTAGGTGCGCCATTTTTGCAGCCACTTGTATCTCGCTGGAAGCACTCGCGCCACAAATCTGACTGGAGAAGACACAGGGGAGAGGAAGTGTTCTCCCGCGGGAGGCAGCGTGCTTCCAGGGCGTGCGTTCAGGGCCACTAATTACGTACACCCAGCCGCTTAATTACAGGTATTAAAAGCCTCAAGAAGCAGGACATCTAATCTAATCTCATGGATCCCATCATCCGCATCCAACGGCGCATAGGCAGTCTGATGGATGCTAAACACCTGTAGTCTGATGCCTAGCGCTTTCCTAGATGATAACTGGTAGGAGTAAGTTGTTTCAGGAATTGGTTAATGAAAATTTTGGTTGATAACCTAAGTATCAGAATTATCTCTCAGAATTAAAGATACATATGACCAATTATATTTGATTATGTATAGTTGTAGCAGTATTTATTGAATATAAGTGAATAATATTATGAAAAAAAATATCATGCATGATTGAATGTTGTGGTGCGTTTTTCTTCCATGCATGATTGCATGTTAAAGCGAGCATTCTCTTATTCATAACTGTATGATCAAGTGGCATGCATGCATGTTGAGATAAATAAGTTAGTAAGGATGACTCACTTAGGTATACAGGATATCGGACGAGTTTGTTAGAAAAAGTAAGAAAAACCATAGCAACCACCAGCAATGTTGCAATTCCAATCAAACATTCCGTGAGATATTCAGCAAGGAAAAGCAATACGGGCAGTCGAGATGGGTCTTTATGGTTTTATTGAGTAGATGACATCGGAGGATACTGGTGAACGTACAACAACACGTCAACCCGCTCCATGGCTACCGCCCTCCTCTTTTATTCAGTGATGTATTTAGTGCTATCTCTGTCTCCAGAAAGGAATAAGAGAAAACTAGAATGCGCCGTATCTATACATATGTGGTATACCTATATACCCTAAGGTGAGTGTGCCTGATGAGGCGACTCATTGTTCAGCATGCCATCCTGTATTGTTGAGCTCGCTCTGAACATGGATGCCATTGTTATTGTTCTTCAGGAAGGCAGAGTACCAGCGAGCAGAGAGCCTGGCTTGCCGTGGCAGCGCCTCGTCGTCGAAATCAACACGGTACAGGCCGTACCGTGCTTGATACCCCGACAGGTACTCGAAGACGTCCAAGAAGGCCCAGGCGAAGTAGCCTTTCACATTGACCCCATTCCTGCACACCAAAACATCATCATGGTAACTGAACTCTGAACTCTGGAGATTTTGTGACAGGAGCCCCAATTGCATGAGATTATGTGGATGGAGAATAACACGAGGATTTTTTGTTGTTGAATTACTGACCTTATTGCAGCCAATGTACTCCCTATGTAGCTCTTCAAGTATTCGGTCCTGTCGGTGTCGACGAGAGAGTCATTACTAGATGATTGACCTGAAGAGAGAAAACAAAGGTGCAATAGATACCATCAAATATGTATGAAATGCAAATCAATGATGATGCCAGTAAACATTGACATGATTTTACATAGAATGATTGAACAAATATTTTTTTTCATTTTGGAGATCATTGTAATCAGGAACTAGACTGACTTGCCATTCTCTTGGATATAAATGGGAAGGTCCCCGTAGGCTTCCTTCAAGTACATTAGCACACGTTGCAATCCTTCAGGGTCACTTGGAAAAGACGTTGGGGGAGTCTGCATTAAGCTTATGTCACAACTTGCAAAATAGACGTTGCATAAGCAGTATCTTGCTCAATTGCGAGACCTTCAAGCGTGTATTCATTAATTTTCACCATATTTTGTTAGTATAAAATTCCAAATTTGATGTTTCATGTAAAGAATAGCTGAACCCAGTTTATTATCTGACAAATATATTGATGAAAAACTTTACCTTACCGGCTGGCGGGTCTGTTTTAGAAGCTGCAGCAAAGGAACACATATTTTGTTAAATGTGCAATTTGGATAACAAAAAACTCAGAGTTGTAAATCTACTTCAGAAGCGTAACGAATTCCGTCAGTTCATATATTGACAACGTGAACCTTTCTTTTTGCATCATTATGTTGTAAGTAGATATATGGAACACATTGCCCACTACTGCTGCCGTGCTGCTACAAGAAAAAAAAACATGAACTAAAGCAACGATGCTTACCTTTGTAGCTAATTGACAAGTCTGCTGTATAGTCGCGAGCACCTTTCGCTAAAGGGCGATCATTCACATAGACAGAATAATAGTGATTTATCCCGATGAAATCTGCACTACCAATTATTGCTTGAGACTGGATTCTTGTGAAGGATGGAAGACGAGTACCAACAATTTTCTTCATTCTTTCTGGATAATCTCCAGACATCAAGGGCTCTAGTATCCTAATAGGAATGACGAGCTGGTTAGTTCTCCATTCCTGGACCAAAGGTAGAGTAAAGATAACATACCATCCCAAAAAGAAGTCCAAACATCTTTTTGTTGCTTCTAAATCCGCCGTAGAGTTTGTCACAGGATAAGGCCAAAGGGAGTAAATACTTAGGCCAACAAACCCCTTTTGCACGGCCTACATCCAAAACTCCTTTTATGGACAAATAAATCTTTTCATATGAATATACATCATGAGAGACTAAATATTTGTGTAGTTAATCAGATATTATGTCGAGAAATCCAAATATGTAATATGCCAACAAACTGTAACTGATAGTAATGTACACCCAAGTATCAGTATATGGTTAGACAATACTTCTTCTTTAAAAGAATATACGGACAGGCAATACTTTCTCTTTAAAATAATTTTCTTTTTGAAGAATATACAGTAACTGATATTTCAGAAATGATATTAGATAGCAACATAAATCTTACTAGCTTATTATCAGATAGAAACACTGATTTCAATTCTGGGCCCAAAATTACTCACTTGATATTTTTCTCTATAAAGTCTAGCAGCTGATGCATGCGCCAATAGCATGTTATGAGCTGCTATATATGGTTCGACAGTTGAGTCACCCACGGTACATTTTATAGCTCCAAAAGGTTCAGAGCAATGTCCTGGTGCGATCACTCCGATATCGTAAGATCCCATCGCGCCTACATTAGGTTCATCTATCGTAGTCCAGTAGGAGACCCTGTCTCCAAACTCCCTGAAGCAAACATCTGCGAATGCTGTGAAATCCTCCCTGTATTTTGCAGTAGCGCCAGTGAGGAAATATTACTAGGAAAGTAGGAACCCTCCCTACATTTTAAGATCCTGAGGAAGTTCATCACTGCAAGGGAGAGACTCTGGGATCTTACACAATTCTAGGGCTTAACCATCCTCCATACTCATCTTCCAGTATTTGAGGGTACTCAAGTTGGTAAATCATAATATGGACTTGAATCCCTGAGGAAGCACGACGGACGCACATAAGTTTAGATATGGGAGACACAGAGAAAACATATTCTGCATTTTTTGTTGTAGTGTTGATCATTTACTAGGCTACTGGCATAAAGATCTGTATTCTGCTCCTACAGTCCATTTATATACTACAGAAAATAAGCGTACCATGTTGCACTAGCGCATCTATTAGGTTGTTGTAGTACTCGAGCCCTTTTGGATTGACAGCTCCCCTACCATCTGCAAATCTCATTACAATCTAGCAATCAGTTCAAGTTTTGTGTTTTTCTAGTATAGTGCAATGGAGAGGTAACGAGAAGCGCTTATACCTGGTATAAGCCTTGACCAGGAGATGGAAAATCTGTAAGCCTCTAGGTGAGTGTCAACCATGAGCTTGACATCATCCTGAAACATCAGACCATGTCTGGTTAAAAGTTAAAACAGAATGTTCAAATATTCAGTGCGGAAATCACAACACTTCAACACAGCAAAATGAAATAAAATGAATCTGACAGATACTCCTAGATACGTAGTAAGAATAAATTTTATTTTATCTTGTGGCAGAGAAGAGAGAATAATGAACTAGACAGAGCTTTGCAGGTTCAGTTTCGTAGCACCAGCAGACGACTGCAGAGTAGTAGTGCATCCATCCTTTCTTAAAGTCACCAGAATCAGCCATGCGGACATTGGCAGGTTTAGAAGCTTGTACGATACCTTGTACTTGTGGTACCCGTCGGCAGCGACATCACCAACGCTTTTATCCGCCATTTTCCCTGCCACGAGACCAAGAAAAAATCAGCACGAACCTGACGGGACAATTACCTGATCAAACACCAGATTCTAGTTTTTTTTAATCTTATCTTAGTCCCAAATCAGCACGACCTGGCAGGTTAATTGGTTAGTTAGATACCTGCGTGAGTGAAGGTGTCCCAGATGCTTGGGCTCCTGCCGTCCTCAGCTACAGCGCCCTCGTACTGCAGCCAAACAAAACCCCGAAAAGGCTAACCAAATTAGGCTACAAAGCTGAACATGGAAGCGAATTCAGTGTCTTGCTTGTTCCTGGTCGTTGCCTGGTACGCGGAGGTGGCGGCTCCGAAGACGAAGTCCGGCGGGAAGTCGCCCCGCGTGAAGCCGAGAGCGGGAGCAGCCGCGGCGGAGAGAAGCAGCAGCGAGAAGAAGGCGACGGAAGCCATTATTGCTTGCTGCCCTGCAGGCAGAAGTCGAGAACCCACCACTGTCTGTCTTGCCTCGCAGGGGGATAAGGCGGCTGCCCCCAACCGCTTGACGACTTTTTTTTGGCTCGCACCGCTCCACAACTTTTTTCTGACTTCGTTTTCCTCCGTACTGCTTGCTTCTCGAAAAGTCAAATTAATATATTTTTTGCTGGTGATAAATTAAGGGCCAAGCTAAGCCGACGGATCTTAAGAAAAGAAAAATCCACGGCCTCCGCATCCGTTTGATCGGGGCCGTCAAACGGCCCGATCCTTTCCTCGCCTTTGCAACAAAGCGAGTGTTTTTTTTTGAGGAAACAAATCGAGTGTTGCATAATCTTTTGCAACAACCACTAGTTACAGAAATATTTGCAATAAAAATTTTATTGCAGGTTTTTTATCTAGACTTTTTTTAAACATGAATGTCGTTGCGAAAAGACTTTTGCAACACCTATGATGTTGTCATTTTTTTTCCTATCTTATTTTTTTTTGCAATATGAGTGTTGTTGCAGAAGGACTTCTACAAAACTAATCTTGTTGCAGATTTATTTGTCTTAATTTTCTTGCAACATGGATGTTTTTGCAAAAAGATTATTGCAACACAAATGATGTTGCGGAAAAACAATAAATAGAAGAGGCACGCGTCTAGTGCTGGAGGTTCTGGTTGGTCATGAGTCGGCCGATCAAACTCGTTCAGAGGGCTGCAGATGTGATGGAAGTGCACGTGTGATCGGTTCCGGCGGGCGCAGAGGGACCTTCACCCTCCCGTGCTCCCGGCGGCTGTTGGCCACAGCCCCCGCGGGCCGCCGCGCCCACCACACGCGGCTCCCGGGCCACCAAACCACCGCCGCCGGCAATGGTGACGCGCGTCGCCCTTGACCTGGATCTGAAGACCCCAGCCACCGTCGCCTTCCGGATCTGCCGCCTCCTCCCCAACAATCGTCGCCTCCCGCCGCCGCCTCCTCCCCAACCACCTTCGCCTCCCGGGTCCGCCGCCTCCTCCCCAACCACCTTCGACTCCCAGATCCGCCGCCACCAGCTCGCCCTCAAGGAGCTGACACCCGTCAAGGAGCGGTCCTCGCCGGCCACAGCTCGGTGTCCGTCGGGGAGAGCACCAGCCAGAGCTTCATCGCCGACCGGGGTGACCCTCTTCGTCCTCCCATCGAGATCTCCCCCATACTACTGCAGGTCAACTACGCCTCCACATGATGTTCATCGGTCAGAGCTATAGCCAAATTTGTCGTTGGTGCATCACCTTGGTTAATCTCCACTACAGTTCAAGTTTCTTGGCCGCAGCT
Organism: Hordeum vulgare subsp. vulgare; assembly: GCF_904849725.1. Classification (NCBI taxonomy): domain Eukaryota; kingdom Viridiplantae; phylum Streptophyta; class Magnoliopsida; order Poales; family Poaceae; genus Hordeum; species Hordeum vulgare. The sequence continues at coordinate 581,821,186 of NC_058520.1, read as the reverse complement.
CCTCCCCTACTGCAGAGCTTTGAGTCCAGGCCTCTACGCGAAAAAAACGTTGTGCCCTCTCCTGTGGGAGTGCTCCTCAAAGTCTTCTAACAACGAATGTTCTTCATGTTATGGACTTGTGCCACAGCTTGTTCTAAATTTCTTTTGAATCATAATTGAATTTTCACTATGATACACTATTTCATCAGCTCTTTACTGAAAATAATGCTTCATGTAGTGAAGAATAAGGCTGCTTACCACCTCTTTTGTGCTTCTACTCGTGTCCGTTGCGAGTCGTGTGTGTGCACTCACTCCATTCCCACAATTTGCAAAAACTTAGTGCTACTCGTGTAGGTGATGGTGTTGCTTTCTTTGTGCTACTCTGTTTGCTTGTTGCTGTTGCATAGGCAAGGTTGTTTGTGCTAAAAAAACACAGAAAGTTTAGTCTGCAAAACTTACAAAGTTCGTGTTGAAAAAACAAAACAGAAAGTTCATTATGCTAAACCACACACGGCTCCCGGGCGCGGGGGGCGCGATGGTGCTGGAGCTGGACGCGGCGGGGGCGTTGCCGGCGACCAGGGAGGGCGCGGGCGCGCTCAAGCGGCGGCTGGAGGAGGCCATCGACGGCGTCATGGCCCGCATGTCCGAGCCCGAGTGGGCGCCCGTCCGGCCCATCACCTTCTACTTCGCGCCGCCCCGGCCAGATCCGGTGCCTCCCTCCCGGATCCGCGACCCCCATGGCCTTCGCCAGCTCGCTCCCACCCGCGATGGCCTCCGGCCTCCGCGCGAGCCACACCCCGGAGCTCGCCTTCCCGCCGGTCAACAGGAAGGGCGGCATCTGGCTACGGCGTCGGGGAGCCCGGCACGGAGGTATCTGTCTACGCTTCAACCAGCTTGTGTTAAACCGCTCTCACTGGAGTCGGCCTGAGATTTACTATGCTAATTGCTAGGCCGTGGCTTCGTGCTGTCACTCCGTGTGCTCAAGATTAGTTCTTTCGCCCTTAAAAAACTATTTCCTTCAATCTGATTTGAAGTCGGGTTGCCAGTAATGATTTTACTACGATGTTAGAATGTTTGTGTCGGACCAAGCCTACTTATGCTTCTGCTGGATCCTGAATCTTGACAATGTAGTAGCCTTCGTTTGCTGCACCCAAGTTAGTGGATTGCAGTGAATCCTGACCATGTTTTGGCTTTCTACTTACCAGGGAAAACTGTAATCAAAATGGAAATTAACAACACCTGTAAAGAAAATTTAATGAACAACCTTTATTTATTTATATATGTTTGCCTACCGTTTGATGTCTGTTTGCAACTTTGTTTGTAACCAGTAAGGGCTGAAGTGAATGAATCTCCAAGTGCTTTAGCGATTGATGCTCTCTCCCAAGTTAAGCATGTTCTACTTCCAATCACCGACCGCAACCCTTACCTTTCAGAAGGCACAAGACATGTCTGTTTCCTTTTTCTGATATTTGATTGTTTGCGTTTCGTTGCTAAAGAATCATGTATATGTATACTGCATTGATAGTTTAGGGGACTCTAAACATTGTGGCCAATTTTCAGGCCAGTTTTATTATGCCCATTAGTTACACCATAGTTTTCTTTGAAGGAATGACTCTTGGCTGATCCTTTTTTTCCTTCATGGAGTGCAATAGTTGTTCTTTTTAAAGTGGCTTACCCATAATGGCTGATGATGTGCCAGGCTGTAGCCACAACCACTTCTCTAGCAAAGAAGTATGGAGCAAGCATTACAGTAGTTGGTATGATCTCAATTCCTTTAAAATATTACCTTTTCTTGCTTAAGCTATTGCACATATTCGTTTATATAGCTTAAATTCCGCTGCATTAAAATTCTACTCTTCATTTCAGTTATTGATGATAAGCCAAAGGAGTCATTTCCAGAGCATGATACTCAAATGTCAAGCATTAGATGGCACCTTTCTGAAGGTGAGAACCGTTTCATTTGTTTATTTTGAGTTAAAGAGCTGGTCCCCAATTTCATTAAGTACATGAGGTTTTTTTGAGTTTTTTTATATGTTTATCATTTATCATGTACCTCACACTGAGAGTATAAGCTTGCTAGCTTAGAGGGTAATTTCATAGTGGTTGCATGGGGGCAGGTGCATCATTTCTTTTTTTTGAAAGACAACCACTTTATTCATATCATAATGTTTTGAGGGATACACAGGTTGTCAGGAGGTTGATCGAACCACACATGACGGCCCGGATCTAGGGTAGTGGCCATCCGTGCAAGGTTATGTGCCTCATTATTACTATTACGGTACTCATGAATAAGAACACAACTACTAAAACTAGACATCCTTCCCTGGATGTCATTCAGGATCATGCAATGCGCGCCTCGGTGTACTTGTTCCTTCGGCTCCTCAACGACTCTCACACAGTCAGATGCAATCCGTACTCTGGGAACCATCATATCTTCTGCCAATGCCATGGCTTCTCTGCATGCGTGTGCCTCAAGCACCTCCGGATCGATCATGCCAGGAGTGACCACCGCGGAAGCACCAAAAAAACCTCCCTGATCATTACGACAAATGACTCCAACAGCCCCAGTATTTGATGACTTCGCAACAGTGCCGTCCATGTTTATTTTCGTCTCCCCTGTCGCCGGTGGTATCCATCTCGGCCTGGGTGTTCTCGCCGGCCTCCCATGCTGGTGATTCTTTGCTGGCAGTCCACGGACCTCGGATAGGTAACGCTGAATGAACTGATGTGTGGACAGAGGGCTTTGGAATTCCTGCTCATAGTTTGCCCGGCGTCTAGCCCACCATATCGCCCAGAGCGTAGTTAGGACAGTAACAAAACGGTCACCGCTAAGAGCATTACAGAGACCATGCAGCCAAAGCTTAGGATCATCCGTCTCATCCCCATACACTGGCAGTAGGTAGTCATCCTCATCGTCCCGCAGAGACCAGACGCTCTTCGCCATATTACAATCGAGTAGGGCATGTCTCCACGTATCGACAGCGGCATGACATATAGGGCAAGATACCTCGGTCGTCATATGGCGCCTTCCCCTCTCCTGACCCGTTGGCAAAGATGCCCGAGCCAATCTCCACGCGAACATACGCAGCTTGGATGGAACCTGAACACCCCACAACCTCTTCCAGTTATTTTCCTCCTGAGTCATATACGATGATTCTGTGTCCCCATTGAGCCACCCTTCTCTCCTAGCTTTTGTTGCCATAACCATCCTATAGCACGATCGTACAGAGAAAACACCTGATCGTTCATACTGCCATGCATAGAAATCTTCCTGGGGAGTGTCGCTGAGAGGGATTCGCCTGACGATGTCGGCATCCATCGGAAGCAACTGTTCTGCCAGAGCTCGTTCATCCCAGCGACGGTCATGTGATATAAGATCCAATACTCTTTCCATTGGATGTGGGGATACCACTCCAAAGGGCCTCATGCAGTTGTCACGTGGGAGCTAGTTGTCGTTCCAGATATTGGTGTTAGCACCATTCCCGATTCACTTAATCAGGCCCGTCAGGAGTATATCCCTCCCCTCGCACAAGGAGCGCCAGATCTGGGATGGCCTCGATCCCACCGGAGCAGTAAGAATATTAGCAGTTGGAAAGTACACAGCTTTGAGAATCCGTGCACTCATTGTTGGGGAACGTCGCATGGGAAACAAAAAAATTCCTACGCGCACGAAGGAATATCAGCAGTTGGAAAGCAACAACACTCATTGTTGGAATTATGCCTTAGAGGCAATAATAAATGTATAGTTATTATTATAATTCCTGTATCAAGATAATAGTTTATTATCCATGCTATAATTGTATTGAATGAAGACTCATTTACATGTGTGGATACATAGACAAAACACCGTCCCTAGCATGCCTCTAGTTGGCTAGCCAGTTGATCGATGATAGTCAGTGTCTTCTGATTATGAACAAGGTGTTGTTGCTTGATAACTGGATCACGTCATTGGGAGAATCACGTGATGGACTAGACCCAAACTAATAGATGTAGCATGTTGATCGTGTCATTTTGTTGCTACTGTTTTCTGCGTGTCAAGTATTTATTCCTATGACCATGAGATCATATAACTCACTGACACCGGAGGAATGCTTTATGTGTATCAAACGTCGCAACGTAACTGGGTGACTATAAAGATGCTCTACAGGTATCTCCGAAGGTGTTAGTTGAGTTAGTATGGATCAAGACTGGGATTTGTCACTCCGTATGACGGAGAGGTATCTCGGGGCCCACTCGGTAATACAACATCACACACAAGCCTTGCAAGCAATGTAACTTAGTGTAAGTTGCGGGATCTTGTATTACGGAACGAGTAAAGAGACTTGCCGGTAAACGAGATTGAAATAGGTATGCGGATACTGACGATCGAATCTCGGGCAAGTAACATACCGAAGGACAAAGGGAATGACATACGGGATTATACGAATCCTTGGCACTGAGGTTCAAACGATGAGATCTTCGTAGAATATGTAGGATCCAATATGGGCATCCAGGTCCCGCTATTGGATATTGACCGAGGAGTCTCTCGGGTCATGTCTACATAGTTCTCGAACCCGCAGGGTCTGCACACTTAAGGTTCGACGTTGTTTTATGCGTATTTGAGTTATATGGTTGGTTACCGAATGTTGTTCGGAGTCCCGGATGAGATCGCGGACGTCACGAGGGTTTCTGGAATGGTCCGGAAACGAAGATTGATATATAGGATGATCTCATTTGATTACCCGAAGGTTTTCGGAGTTACCGGGAATGTACCGGGAATGACGAATAGGTTCCGGGAGTTCACCGGGGGGGGCAACCCACCCCGGGGAAGCCCATAGGCTTTGGGGAGACACACCAGCCCTTAGTGGGCTGGTGGGACAGCCCCAAGGGGCCTATGCGCCAAGAATAAAGAATCAAAGGAAAAGAAAAAAAAGAGGGAGGAAGTGGGGGGACTCCTCCCACCAAACCAAGTCCAACTCGGTTTGGGGGGGGGAGTCCTCCCCCCCTTGGCTCGGCCGACCCCTTGAGGGTCCCTTGGACCCCAAGGCTAGGTCCCCCTCCCTCCTCCTATATATATGGAGCAATTAGGGCAGATTTGAGACGACTTTCTCACGGCTGCCCGACCACATACCTCCATAGTTTTTCCTCTAGATCGCGTTTCTGCGGAGCTCGGGCGGAGCCCTGCTGAGACAAGATCATCACCAACCTCCGGAGCGCCATCACGCTGCCGGAGAACTCCTCTACCTCTCCGTCTCTCTTGCTGGATCAAGAAGGCCGAGATCATCGTCGAGCTGTACGTGTGCTGAACGCGGAGGTGCCGTCCGTTCGGTACTAGATCGTGGGACTGATCGCGGGATTGTTCGCGGGGCGGATCGAGGGACGTGAGGATGTTCCACTACATCAACCGCGTTCTCTAACGCTTCTGCTGTACGATCTACAAGGGTACGTAGATCACTCATTCCCTCTCGTAGATGGACATCACCATGATAGGTCTTCGTGCGCGTAGGAAAATTTTTGTTTCCCATGCGACGTTCCCCAACAGTGGCATCATGAGCTAGGTTCATGCGTAGATGTCTTCTCGAGTAGAACACAAAAGTTTTGTGGGCGGTGATATGCGTTTTTCTGCCCTCCTTAGTCTTTTCTTGATTCCGCGGTATTGTTGGATTGAAGCGGCTTGGACCGACATTACTCGTACGCTTACGAGAGACTGGTTTCATCGTTACGAGTAACCCCCTTTGCTCAAAGATGACTGGCAAGTGACGGTTTCTCCAACTTTAGTTGAATCGGATTTGACCGAGGAGGTCCTTGGATGAGGTTAAATAGCAACTCATATATCTCCGTTGTGGTGTTTGCGTAAGTAAGATGCGATCCTACTAGATACCCTTGGTCACCACGTAAAACATGCAACAACAAAATTAGAGGACGTCTAACTTGTTTTTGCAGGGTATGATTGTGATGTGATATGGCCAATGATGTGATGTGATATATTGGATGTATGAGATGATCATGTTGTAATAGAAATATCGACTTGCACGTCGATGGTACGGCAACCGGCAGGAGCCATAGGGTTGTCTTTATACTAACGTTTGTGCTTGCAGATGCGTTTACTATTTTGCTAGGATGTAGCTTTAGTAGTAATAGCATAAGTAGCACGACAACCCCGATGGCAACACGTTGATGGATGATCATGGTGTGGCGCCGGTGACAAGAAGATCGTGCCGGTGCTTTGGTGATGGAGATCAAGAAGCACGTGATGATGGCCATATCATGTCACTTATGAATTGCATGTGATGTTAATCCTTTTATGCACCTTATTTTGCTTAGAACGACGGTAGCATTATGAGGTGATCTCTCACTAAAATTTCAAGACGAAATTGTGTTCTCCCCGACTGTGCACCGTTGCTACAGTTCGTCGTTTCGAGACACCACGTGATGATCGGGTGTGATAGACTCAACGTTCACATACAACGGGTGCAAAACAGTTGCGCACGCGGAATACTCGGGTTAAGCTTGACGAGCCTAGCATGTGCAGACATGGCTTCGGAACACATGAGACCGAAAGGTCGATCATGAATCATATAGTTGATATGATTAGCATAGGGATGCTTACCACTGAAACTATACTCAACTCACGTGATGATCGGACTTGGGATAGTGTAAGTGGATCATGAACCACTCAAATGACTAGAGAGATGTACTTTTTGAGTGGGAGTTTAGCATATAATTTGATTAAGTTGAACTCTAATTATCTTGAACATAGTCTAAGTCCACTTTGAATATATTTGTGTTGTAGATCATGGCTCACGCAAGTGTCATCCTGAATTTTAATACGTTCCTAGAGAAAGCTAAGTTGAAAGATGATGGAAGCAACTTTGTAGACTGGGCTCGTAATCTTAAGCTAATCTTACAAGCTGGGAAGAAGGATTATGTCCTTAATGCTGCGCTAGGAGATGAACCACCCGCTGCGGCTGATCAGGATGTTAAGAACGCTTGGTTAGCGCGTAAGGAGGACTACTCAATAGTTCAATGTGCAGTCTTGTATGGCTTAGAACCGGGACTTCAAAGTCGCTTTGAGCGTCATGGAGCATTTGAGATGTTCCAGGAGTTGAAGTTTATCTTTCAGAAGAACGCCCGGATCGAGAGGTATGAGACCTCCGATAAATTCTATGCTTGCAAGATGGAGGAAAACTCGTCTGTCAGTGAACACGTGCTCAAAATGTCTGGGTACTCAAACCGTCTAGCTGAGCTGGGGATTGAACTCCCGCAAGAAGCTATCACTGACAGAATCCTTCAATCACTGCCGCCAAGCTATAAAGGCTTTGTGTTGAACTACAACATGCAAGGGATGAACAAGTCTCCCGGCGAGTTGTTTGCGATGCTGAAAGTCGCAGAGTCTGAACTCCGTAAAGAGCATCAAGTGTTGATGGTCAGCAAGACCACTAGTTTCAAGAGAAACGACAAAGGCAAGAAGGGCAATTCAAAGAAGAGCGGCAAGCCTGTTGCCAATCCGCCGAAGAAACCCAAGGCTGGACCTAAGCCTGAAACAGAGTGCTTCTATTGCAAGGGTATGGGTCACTGGAAGCGCAATTGCCCCAAGTATCTGGCAGATAAGAAGGCGGGCAAAGAAAAATCAGGTATATGTGATATACATGTTATTGATGTGTACTTAACCGGCTCTCGTAGTAGTGCCTGGGTATTCGATACCGGTTCTGTTGCTCACATTTGCAACTCGAAACAGGAACTGCGGAATAGACGAAGGCTGGCGAAAGACGAAGTGACGATGCGCGTAGGAAATGGTTCCAAGGTTGATGCAATCGCCGTCGGCACAGTGTCACTTCTGCTACCATCGGGATTAGTGATGAACTTAAATCATTGTTATTTAGTGCCTGCGTTGAGCATGAACATTATATCTGGATCTTGTTTATTGCGAGACGGTTACTCTTTTAAGTCTGAGAATAATGGTTGTTCTATTTCTATGAGTAACATCTTTTATGGTCATGCACCGAATGTGAGAGGATTGTTCATATTGAATCTTGATAGCGATACGCATATACATAACATTGAGACCAAAAGAGTTAGAGTAAACAATGATAGCGCCATATTTTTGTGGCACTGCCGCTTGGGTCATATTGGTGTAAAGCGCATGAAGAAACTCCATGCTGATGGACTTTTGGAGTCACTTGACTTTGATTCACTTGACACGTGCGAACCATGCCTCATGGGCAAGATGACTAAGACTCCGTTCTCCGGAACAATGGAGCGTGCAAGTGACTTGTTGGAAATCATACATACCGATGTGTGTGGTCCAATGAGCGTAGAGGCACGCGGCGGATATCGTTATTTCCTCACCTTCACTGACGATTTAAGTAGATATGGTTATGTCTACTTGATGAAGCACAAGTCTGAAACATTTGAAAAGTTCAAGCAATTTCAGAGTGAAGTGGAAAATCATCATAACAAGAAGATCAAGTTCCTACGGTCTGATCGTGGGGGTGAATATCTGATTTTCGAGTTTGGTGCTCACTTAAGACAATGTGGAATTGTTTCGCAGTTAACACCGCCTGGAACACCACAGTGTAATGGTGTGTCCGAACATCGTAATCGTACTTTGTTAGAGATGGTGCGATCTATGATGTCTCTTACTGATTTGCCATTATCATTTTGGGGTTATGCATTAGAAACAGCTGCATTCACTTTAAATAGGGCACCATCAAAATCCGTTGAGACGACACCATACGAACTGTGGTATGGCAAAAGGCCAAAGTTGTCGTTTCTTAAAGTTTGGGGATGTGATGCTTATGTCAAAAAGCTTCAGCCTGAAAAGCTGGAACCCAAAGCGGAAAAATGCGTCTTCATAGGTTACCCAAAAGAGACAGTTGGGTACACCTTCTATCTCAAATCCGAGGGCAAAGTGTTTGTTGCTAAGAACGGAACTTTTCTCGAGAAGGAGTTTCTCTCGAGAGAATTGAGTGGGAGGAAGATAGAACTTGACGAGGTTGTCCAACCTCTCATCCCTCTGGATGGTGGCGCAGGGCAAGGGGAAACCTCTGTCATTGCGACGCCGGTTGAGGAGGAAGTTAATGATGATGATCATGAAACTCCAGTTCAAGTTTCTGTTGAACCACGCAGGTCGACGAGATCACGTGCTGCTCCAGAGTGGTACGGTAATCCCGTCTTATCAATCATGTTGTTAGACAACAATGAACCTGCGAATTATGAAGAAGCAATGGTGGGCCCAAATTCCAACAAATGGCTAGAAGCCATGAAATCCGAGATAGGATCCATGTATGAGAACAAAGTGTGGACTTTGGAGATACTGCCTGAGGGCCGCAAGGCTATTCAGAACAAATGGATCTTTAAGAAGAAGACGGACGCTGACGGTAATGTGACCGTTTATAAAGCTCGACTTGTGGCAAAGGGTTTTTCACAAGTTCCAGGAATTGACTACGATGAGACTTTCTCTCCCGTGGCAATGCTTAAGTCCGTCAGAATCATGTTAGCAATAGCTGCATTTTTCGATTATGAAATCTGGCAGATGGATGTCAAAACGGCGTTCCTTAACGGTTTCCTTAAGGAAGAGTTGTATATGATGCAACCCGAAGGTTTTGTCGATCCTGAAAATGCTGACAAAGTGTGCAAGCTCCAGCGATCCATTTATGGACTGGTGCAAGCATCTCGTAGTTGGAACAAACGCTTTGATGAGGTGATCAAAGCATTTGGGTTTATACAAGTGGTTGGAGAATCTTGTATTTACAAGAAAGTGAGTGGGAGTTCTGTGGCGTTTCTAATATTATATGTGGATGACATATTACTGATTGGAAACAACGTAGAGCTTTTGGAGAGCATAAAAGGTTACTTGAATAAAAGTTTCTCTATGAAGGACCTAGGAGAAGCTGCTTACATTCTAGGCATTAAGATCTATAGGGATAGATCAAAACGCCTGATAGGACTTTCACAAAGCACATACCTTGATAAAGTTTTGAAAAGGTTCAAAATGGAACAGTCCAAGAAAGGGTTCTTGCCAGTTTTACAAGGTACGAGATTGAGTAAGACTCAGTGCCCAGCAACTGATGAAGATAGAGAGCATATGCGCTCCGTCCCCTATGCTTCAGCCATAGGTTCTATCATGTATGCGATGCTGTGCACTAGACCGGATGTTAGCCTGGCCATAAGTATGGCAGGTAGGTTCCAGAGTAATCCAGGAGTGGATCACCGGACAACGGTCAAGAATATCCTGAAGTACCTGAAAAGGACTAAGGAGATGTTTCTCGTGTATGGAGGTGACGAAGAGCTCGCCGTAAAAGGTTACGTCGATGCAAGCTTTGACACAGATCCGGACGACTCTAAGTCGCAAACCGGATACGTATTTATTCTTAATGGGGGTGCAGTAAGCTGGTGCAGTTCCAAGCAAAGCGTCGTAGCAGATTCTACATGTGAAGCAGAGTACATGGCTGCCTCGGAGGCGGCTAAGGAGGGTGTCTGGATGAAGCAGTTCATGACGGATCTTGGAGTGGTGCCAAGTGCACTGGATCCAATAACCTTGTTCTGTGACAACACTGGTGCCATTGCCTTAGCAAAGGATCCAAGGTTTCACAAGAAGACCAGACACATCAAACGACGCTTCAACCTCATCCGCGACTACGTCGAGGAGGAGGACGTAAATATATGCAAAGTGCACACGGATCTGAATGTAGCAGACCCGCTGACTAAACCTCTTCCACGGCCAAAACATGATCGACACCAGAACTGTATGGGTGTTAGATTTATTACAATGTAATTCACATGGTGATGTGAGGGCTAGATTATTGACTCTAGTGCAAGTGGGAGACTGTTGGAATTATGCCCTAGAGGCAATAATAAATGTATAGTTATTATTATAATTCCTGTATCAAGATAATAGTTTATTATCCATGCTATAATTGTATTGAATGAAGACTCATTTACATGTGTGGATACATAGACAAAACACCGTCCCTAGCATGCCTCTAGTTGGCTAGCCAGTTGATCGATGATAGTCAGTGTCTTCTGATTATGAACAAGGTGTTGTTGCTTGATAACTGGATCACGTCATTGGGAGAATCACGTGATGGACTAGACCCAAACTAATAGACGTAGCATGTTGATCGTGTCATTTTGTTGCTACTGTTTTCTGCGTGTCAAGTATTTATTCCTATGACCATGAGATCATATAACTCACTGACACCGGAGGAATGCTTTGTGTGTATCAAACGTCGCAACGTAACTGGGTGACTATAAAGATGCTCTACAGGTATCTCCGAAGGTGTTAGTTGAGTTAGTATGGATCAAGACTGGGATTTGTCACTCCGTATGACGGAGAGGTATCTCGGGGCCCACTCGGTAATACAACATCACACACAAGCCTTGCAAGCAATGTAACTTAGTGTAAGTTGCGGGATCTTGTATTACGGAACGAGTAAAGAGACTTGCCGGTAAACGAGATTGAAATAGGTATGCGGATACTGACGATCGAATCTCGGGCAAGTAACATACCGAAGGACAAAGGGAATGACATACGGGATTATACGAATCCTTGGCACTGAGGTTCAAACGATGAGATCTTCGTAGAATATGTAGGATCCAATATGGGCATCCAGGTCCCGCTATTGGATATTGACCGAGGAGTCTCTCGGGTCATGTCTACATAGTTCTCGAACCCGCAGGGTCTGCACACTTAAGGTTCGACGTTGTTTTATGCGTATTTGAGTTATATGGTTGGTTACCGAATGTTGTTCGGAGTCCCGGATGAGATCACGGACGTCACGAGGGTTTCCGGAATGGTCCGGAAACGAAGATTGATATATAGGATGACCTCATTTGATTACCGGAAGGTTTTCGGAGTTACCGGGAATGTACCGGGAATGACGAATGGGTTCCGGGAGTTCACCGGGGGGGGGGGGGCAACCCACCCCGGGGAAGCCCATAGGCTTTGGGGAGACACACCAGCCCTTAGTGGGCTGGTGGGACAGCCCCAAGGGGCCTATGCGCCAAGAATAAAGAATCAAAGGAAAAGAAAAAAAAAGAGGGAGGAAGTGGGAAGGGAGGGGGACTCCTCCCACCAAACCAAGACCAACTCGGTTTGGGGGGGGAGTCCTCCCCCCCTTGGCTCGGCCGACCCCTTGAGGGTCCCTTGGACCCCAAGGCAAGGTCCCCCTCCCTCCTCCTATATACATGGAGCAATTAGGGCAGATTTGAGACGACTTTCTCACGGCTGCCCGACCACATACCTCCATAGTTTTTCCTCTAGATCGCGTTTCTGTGGAGCTCGAGCGGAGCCCTGCTGAGACAAGATCATCACCAACCTCCGGAGCGCCGTCACGCTGCCGGAGAAATCTTCTACCTCTCCGTCTCTCTTGCTGGATCAAGATGGCCGAGATCATCGTCGAGCTGTACGTGTGCTGAACGCGGAGGTGCCGTCCGTTCGGTACTAGATCATGGGACTGATCGCGGAATTATTCGCGGGGCGGATCGAGGGACGTGAGGATGTTCCACTACATCAACCGCGTTCTCTAACGCTTCTGCTGTACGATCTACAAGGGTACGTAGATCACTCATCCCCTCTCGTAGATGGACATCACCATGATAGGTCTTCGTGCGCGTAGGAAAATTTTTGTTTCCCATGCGACGTTCCCCAACAGTGGCATCATGAGTTAGGTTCATGCGTAGATGTCTTCTCGAGTAGAACACAAAAGTTTTGTGGGCGGTGATGTGCGTTTTGCTGCCCTCCTTAGTCTTTTCTTGATTCCGCGGTATTGTTGGATTGAAGCGGCTTGGACCGACATTACTCGTACGCTTACGAGAGACTGGTTTCATCGTTACGAGTAACCCCCTTTGCTCAAAGATGACTGGCAAGTGACGGTTTCTCCAACTTTAGTTGAATCGGATTTGACCGAGGAGGTCCTTGGATGAGGTTAAATAGCAACTCATATATCTCCGTTGTGGTGTTTGCGTAAGTAAGATGCGATCCTACTAGATACCCTTGGTCACCACGTAAAACATGCAACAACAAAATTAGAGGACGTGTAACTTGTTTTTGCAGGGTATGATTGTGATGTGATATGGCCAATGATGTGATGTGATATATTGGATGTATGAGATGATCATGTTGTAATAGAAATATCGACTTGCACGTCGATGGTACCGCAACCGGCAGGAGCCATAGGGTTGTCTTTATACTAACGTTTGTGCTTGCAGATGCGTTTACTATTTTGCTAGGATGTAGCTTTAGTAGTAATAGCATAAGTAGCACGACAACCCCGATGGCAACACGTTGATGGATGATCATGGTGTGGCGCCGGTGACAAGAAGATCGTGCCGGTGCTTTGGTGATGGAGATCAAGAAGCACGTGATGATGGCCATATCATGTCACTTATGAATTGCATGTGATGTTAATCCTTTTATGCACCTTCTTTTGCTTAGAACGACGGTAGCATTATGAGGTGATCTCTCACTAAAATTTCAAGACGAAATTGTGTTCTCCCCGACTGTGCACCGTTGCTACAGTTCGTCGTTTCGAGACACCACGTGATGATCGGGTGTGATAGACTCAACGTTCACATACAACGGGTGCAAAACAGTTGCGCACGCGGAACACTCGGGTTAAGCTTGACGAGCCTAGCATGTGCAAACATGGCCTCGGAACACATGAGACCGAAAGGTCGATCATGAATCATATAGTTGATATGATTAGCATAGGGATGCTTACCACTGAAACTATACTCAACTCACGTGATGATTGGACTTGGGATAGTGTAAGTGGATCATGAACCACTCAAATGACTAGAGAGATGTACTTTTTGAGTGGGAGTTTAGCATATAATTTGATTAAGTTGAACTCTAATTATCTTGAACATAGTCTAAGTCCACTTTGAATATATTTGTATTGTAGATCATGGCTCACGCAAGTGTCATCCTGAATTTTAATACGTTCCTAGAGAAAGCTAAGTTGAAAGATGATGGAAGCAACTTTGTAGACTGGGCTCGTAATCTTAAGCTAATCTTACAAGCTGGGAAGAAGGATTATGTCCTTAATGCTGCGCTAGGAGATGAACCACCCGCTGCGGCTGATCAGGATGTTAAGAACGCTTGGTTAGCGTGTAAGGAGGACTACTCAATAGTTCAATGTGCAGTCTTGTATGGCTTAGAACCGGGACTTCAACGTCGCTTTGAGCATCATGGAGCATTTGAGATGTTCCAGGAGTTGAAGTTTATCTTTCAGAAGAACGCCCGGATCGAGAGGTATGAGACCTCCGATAAATTCTATGCTTGCAAGATGGAGGAAAACTCGTCTGTCAGTGAACACGTGCTCAAAATGTCTGGGTACTCAAACCGTCCAGCTGAGCTGGGGATTGAACTCCCGCAAGAAGCTATCACTGACAGAATCCTTCAATCACTACCGCCAAGCTATAAAGGCTTTGTGTTGAACTACAACATGCAAGGGATGAACAAGTCTCCCGGCGAGTTGTTTGCGATGCTGAAAGTCGCAGAGTCTGAACTCCGTAAAGAGCATCAAGTGTTGATGGTCAGCAAGACCACTAGTTTCAAGAGAAACGACAAAGGCAAGAAGGGCAATTCAAAGAAGAGCGGCAAGCCTGTTGCCAATCCGCCGAAGAAACCCAAGGCTGGACCTAATCCTGAAACAGAGTGCTTCTATTGCAAGGGTATGGGTCACTGGAAGCGCAATTGCCCCAAGTATCTGGCAGATAAGAAGGCGGGCAAAGAAAAATCAGGTATATTTGATATACATGTTATTGATGTGTACTTAACCGGCTCTCGTAGTAGTGCCTGGGTATTCGATACCGGTTTTGTTGCTCACATTTGCAACTCGAAAGAGGAACTGCGGAATAGACGAAGGCTGGCGAAAGACGAAGTGACGATGCGCGTAGGAAATGGTTCCAAGGTTGATGCAATCGCCGTCGGCACAGTGTCACTTCAGCTACCATCGGGATTAGTGATGAACTTAAATCATTGTTATTTAGTGCCTGCGTTGAGCATGAACATTATATCTGGATCTTGTTTATTGCGAGACGGTTACTCTTTTAAGTCTGAGAATAATGGTTGTTCTATTTCTATGAGTAACATCTTTTATGGTCATGCACCGAATGTGAGAGGATTGTTCATATTGAATCTTGATAGCGATACGCATATACATAACATTGAGACCAAAAGAGTTAGAGTAAACAATGATAGCGCCATATTTTTGTGGCACTGCCGCTTGGGTCATATTGGTGTAAAGCGCATGAAGAAACTCCATGCTGATGGACTTTTGGAGTCACTTGACTTTGATTCACTTGACACGTGCGAACCATGCCTCATGGGCAAGATGACTAAGACTCCGTTCTCCGGAACAATGGAGCGTGCAAGTGACTTGTTGGAAATCATACATACCGATGTGTGTGGTCCAATGAGCGTAGAGGCACGCGGCGGATATCGTTATTTCCTCACCTTCACTGACGATTTAAGTAGATATGGTTATGTCTACTTGATGAAGCACAAGTCTGAAACATTTGAAAAGTTCAAGCAATTTCAGAGTGAAGTGGAAAATCATCATAACAAGAAGATCAAGTTCCTATGGTCTGATCGTGGGGGTGAATATCTGATTTTCGAGTTTGGTGCTCACTTAAGACAATGTGGAATTGTTTCGCAGTTAACACCGCCTGGAACACCACAGTGTAATGGTGTGTCCGAACATCGTAATCGTACTTTGTTAGAGATGGTGCGATCTATGATGTCTCTTACTGATTTGCCATTATCATTTTGGGGTTATGCATTAGAAACAGCTGCATTCACTTTAAATAGGGCACCATCAAAATCCGTTGAGACGACACCATACGAACTGTGGTATGGCAAAAGGCCAAAGTTGTCGTTTCTTAAAGTTTGGGGATGTGATGCTTATGTCAAAAAGCTTCAGCCTGAAAAGCTGGAACCCAAAGCGGAAAAATGCGTCTTCATAGGTTACCCAAAAGAGACAGTTGGGTACACCTTCTATCTCAAATCCGAGGGCAAAGTGTTTGTTGCTAAGAACGGAACTTTTCTCGAGAAGGAGTTTCTCTCGAGAGAATTGAGTGGGAGGAAGATAGAACTTGACGAGGTTGTCCAACCTCTCATCCCTCTGGATGGTGGCGCAGGGCAAGGGGAAACCTCTGTCATTGCGACGCCGGTTGAGGAGGAAGTTAATGATGATGATCATGAAACTCCAGTTCAAGTTTCTGTTGAACCACGCAGGTCGACGAGATCACGTGCTGCTCCAGAGTGGTACGGTAATCCCGTCTTATCAATCATGTTGTTAGACAACAATGAACCTGCGAATTATGAAGAAGCAATGGTGGGCCCAGATTCCAACAAATGGCTAGAAGCCATGAAATCCGAGATAGGATCCATGTATGAGAACAAAGTGTGGACTTTGGAGATACTGCCTGAGGGCCGCAAGGCTATTCAGAAAAAATGGATCTTTAAGAAGAAGACGGACGCTGACGGTAATGTGACCGTTTATAAAGCTCGACTTGTGGCAAAGGGTTTTTCACAAGTTCCAGGAATTGACTACGATGAGACTTTCTCTCCCGTGGCAATGCTTAAGTCCGTCAGAATCATGTTAGCAATAGTTGCATTTTTCGATTATGAAATCTGGCAGATGGATGTCAAAACGGCGTTCCTTAACGGTTTCCTTAAGGAAGAGTTGTATATGATGCAACCCGAAGGTTTTGTCGATCCTGAAAATGCTGACAAAGTGTGCAAGCTCAAGCGATCCATTTATGGACTGGTGCAAGCATCTCAGAGTTGGAACAAACGCTTTGATGAGGTGATCAAAGCATTTGGGTTTATACAAGTGGTTGGAGAATCTTGTATTTACAAGAAAGTGAGTGGGAGCTCTGTGGCGTTTCTAATATTATATGTGGATGACATATTACTGATTGGAAACAACGTAGAGCTTTTGGAGAGCATAAAAGGTTACTTGAATAAAAGTTTCTCTATGAAGGACCTAGGAGAAGCTGCTTACATTCTAGGCATTAAGATCTATAGGGATAGATCAAAACGCCTGATAGGACTTTCACAAAGCACATACCTTGATAAAGTTTTGAAAAGGTTCAAAATGGAACAGTCCAAGAAAGGGTTCTTGCCAGTTTTACAAGGTACGAGATTGAGTAAGACTCAGTGCCCAGCAACTGATGAAGATAGAGAGCATATGCGCTCCGTCCCCTATGCTTCAGCCATAGGTTCTATCATGTATGCGATGCTGTGCACTAGACCGGATGTTAGCCTGGCCATAAGTATGGCAGGTAGGTTCCAGAGTAATCCAGGAGTGGATCACTGGACAGCGGTCAAGAATATCCTGAAGTACCTGAAAAGGACTAAGGAGATGTTTCTCGTGTATGGAGGTGACGAAGAGCTCGCCGTAAAAGGTTACGTCGATGCAAGCTTTGACACAGATCCGGACGACTCTAAGTCGCAAACCGGATACGTATTTATTCTTAATGGGGGTGCAGTAAGCTGGTGCAGTTCTAAGCAAAGCGTCGTAGCAGATTCTACATGTGAAGCAGAGTACATGGCTGCCTCGGAGGCGGCTAAGGAGGGTGTCTGGATGAAGCAGTTCATGACGGATCTTGGAGTGGTGCCAAGTGCACTGGATCCAATAACTTTGTTCTGTGACAACACTGGTGCCATTGCCTTAGCAAAGGAACCAAGGTTTCACAAGAAGACCAGACACATCAAACGACGCTTCAACCTCATCCGCGACTACGTCGAGGAGAAGGACGTAAATATATGCAAAGTGCACACGGATCTGAATGTAGCAGACCCGCTGACTAAACCTCTTCCACGGCCAAAACATGATCGACACCAGAACTGTATCGGTGTTAGATTTATTACAATGTAATTCACATGGTGATGTGAGGGCTAGATTATTGACTCTAGTGCAAGTGGGAGACTGTTGGAATTATGCCCTAGAGGCAATAATAAATGTATAGTTATTATTATAATTCCTGTATCAAGATAATAGTTTATTATCCATGCTATAATTGTATTGAATGAAGACTCATTTACATGTGTGGATACATAGACAAAACACCGTCCCTAGCATGCCTCTAGTTGGCTAGCCAGTTGATCGATGATAGTCAGTGTCTTCTGATTATGAACAAGGTGTTGTTGCTTGATAACTGGATCACGTCATTGGGAGAATCACGTGATGGACTAGACCCAAACTAATAGACGTAGCATGTTGATCGTGTCATTTTGTTGCTACTGTTTTCTGCGTGTCAAGTATTTATTCCTATGACCATGAGATCATATAACTCACTGACACCGGAGGAATGCTTTGTGTGTATCAAACGTCGCAACGTAACTGGGTGACTATAAAGATGCTCTACAGGTATCTCCGAAGGTGTTAGTTGAGTTAGTATGGATCAAGACTGGGATTTGTCACTCCGTATGACGGAGAGGTATCTCGGGGCCCACTCGGTAATACAACATCACACACAAGCCTTGCAAGCAATGTAACTTAGTGTAAGTTGCGGGATCTTGTATTACGGAACGAGTAAAGAGACTTGCCGGTAAACGAGATTGAAATAGGTATGCGGATACTGACGATCGAATATCGGGCAAGTAACATACCGAAGGACAAAGGGAATGACATACGGGATTATGCAAATCCTTGGCACTGAGGTTCAAATGATGAGATCTTCGTAGAATATGTAGGATCCAATATGGGCATCCAGGTCCCGCTATTGGATATTGACCGATGAGTCTCTCGGGTCATGTCTACATAGTTCTCGAACCCGAGGGTCTGCACGCTTAAGGTTTGACGTTGTTTTATGCGTATTTGAGTTATATGGTTGGTTACCGAATGTTGTTCGGAGTCCCGGATGAGATCAGAGACGTCACGAGGGTTTCCGGAATGGTCCGGAAACGAAGATTGATATATAGGATGACCTCATTTGATTACCGGAAGGTTTTCGGAGTTACCGGGAATGACGAATGGGTTCCGGGAGTTCACCGGGGGGGGGGGGGGCAACCCACCCCGGGGAAGCCCATAGGCTTTGGGGAGACATACCAGCCCTTAGTGGGCTGGTGGGACAGCCCCAAGGGGCCTATGCGCCAAGAATAAAGAATCAAAGGAAAAGAAAAAAAAGAGGGAGGAAGTGGGAAGGGAGGGGGACTCCTCCCACCAAACCAAGCCAACTCGGTTTGGGGGGGAGTCCTCCCCCCCTTGGCTCGGCCGACCCCTTGAGGGTCCCTTGGACCCCAAGGCAAGGTCCCCCTCCCTCCTCCTATATATATGGAGCAATTAGGGATGATTTGAGACGACTTTCTCACGGCTGCCCGACCACATACCTCCATAGTTTTTCCTCTAGATCGCGTTTCTGCGGAGCTCGGGCGGAGCCGTGCTGAGACAAGATCATCACCGACCTCCGGAGCGCCGTCACGCTGCCGGAGAACTCTTCTACCTCTCCGTCTCTCTTGCTGGATCAAGAAGGCTGAGATCATCGTCGAGATGTACGTGTGCTGAACGCGGAGGTGCCGTCCGTTCGGTACTAGATCGTGGGACTGATCGCGGGATTGTTCGCGGGGCGGATCGAGGGGCGTGAGGACGTTCCACTACATCAACCGCGTTCTCTAACGCTTCTGCTGTACGATCTACAAGGGTACGTAGATCACTCATCCCCTCTCGTAGATGGACATCACCATGATAGGTCTTCGTGCGCGTAGGAAAATTTTTGTTTCCCATGCGACGTTCCCCAACAAGCTCCGATACTCTTTCCATTGGATGTGGGTATACCACTCGAAAGGGCCTCATGCAGTTGTCACGTGGGAGCCAGTTGTCGTTCCAGATATTGGTGTTAGCACCATTCCCGATTCACTTAATCAGGCCCGTGAGGAGTATATCCCTCCCCTCGCACAAGGAGCGCCAGATCTAGGATGGCCTCGATCCCACCGGAGCAGTAAGAATATCAGCAGTTGGAAAGTACACAGCTTTGAGAATCCGTGCACTCATTGTGTCCGTGTCGCAGAGAATTCGCCAAACCTGCTTGTCTAACAAGGCAAGATTGAATATTTCCATGTCTCGGAAGCCTAAACCCCCCTTGTATTTAGGCATGCACATTGTATCCCATGAAACCCAAGCGGTCTTTCTCTCCCCCTCCTTGCAGCCCCACCAGAACATGCGAATGATGGATGTTATTTGCTGGCATAGACCCCTTGGTAGTTTGAAGAGAGCCATGGAATATGTTGGTATTGCTTGGTCCACCGACTTAATCAACACTTCTTTACCACTCCCTGCTAAACACTTCTCCATCCATCCCTGAATGTTCTTCCAAACCCTGTCCTTTAAGTATGAAAACACACCATTTTTAGCTTGTCCCACATCCGATGGAAGTCCCAGGTATTTCTCACATATAGTTTCCTTCCGGATCTGTAGAATTCCTTTTATAATTTCTCTCTGGGGCCCTGGGCATCCCTTCCCAAAATAGACTGATGATTTATCATAGTTAACTCTCTGCCCCGACGCTTGACAATACTTATATAGGATCTCCCGCAGTTGCTCATCATTGTCTGTTGTATTCTTGCAGAAGAGCAGAGAGTCATCAGCAAAAAGGAGATGATTAACTCTTGGTGCGGTAGGAGCAATATGGATACCTTCGAAAGTCCCCGCATTACTCGCTTGATTTAGCAAACAAGATAAACCCTCAGCCGCTAGGAGGAACAGATAGGGTGAGATGGGATCCCCCTGACGAATTCCTCTAGTCGGCTTAAAATCACTAGTCTGCTTCCCGTTAAACAACAATGAGAATGAAACTGATGTAACACCTCTCATTACCTGGCGCACAAAACTCTCACAGAAACCCAGCTTCCTCATAATGGCCTGTAGATAAGCCCATTCAACCCGATCGTACGCTTTCATCATGTCGAGCTTGGCAGCACAATACCCATTATTCTTGCTTCTGTTGGTTTTCATGAAGTGAAGACATTCATACGCCATGATGACATTATCTGTGATGAGACGGACAGGAACGAATGCCGATTGCTCTTTGGATATTATTTCAGGGAGGATCTGCTTCAGCCGGTTAGCAAGCACTTTGGATGCAATCTTAAAAAGCACATTGCACAAGCTAATGGGTCCGTACTGAGACAGTAGGGTGGGGTTTTGTACCTTGGGGATAATAACAATGAACGTCCTGTTGATCTCCTCAGGGGAGTCCTCTCCCTTTAAAATCCGAATTACAACCTCTGTCACTTCATCATCGCATAGATGCCAATACTTCTGAAAGAAATGGGCTGGGAAACCATCAGGTCCCGGAGCCTTGGTAGGATACATTTGAAACAAGGCGCTCTTCACTTCTCCTTCGGTGATATCTCTTGACATCATTTCATTCATTGTGCTTGTGACTTTACAAGGAATATGTGACAGCACTTCCTCCATGCCAATCACCCCTTCCGACGTATATAGCTGCTCATAAAAAGCTATTCCCATGTTTTCAAGCTCCCTCGGATCGCTACATATGGAACCGTCTGCTCTTGTTAAGGACACAATGATGTTTTTCTTTCGCCTAGACGATGCCTTGTGATGAAAAAACTTTGTATTTTGGTCCCCTTCTAGCAGCCATTGGATTCGGGCTCTTTGGCGCCACATAATTTCTTCCCGGAATCGTAGCTCGACAATTCTGCCTTCAACTTTAACTTCCTCGTACGATGCTGCAGTACGGTGCGGGTTCTCTCGTAGCTCACCTAGTCTTGCTCGAAGTTGCCTGAGCTCGGTTCGGACCGAACCAAAGCTACTGGATCCCCAGCCGGTCAGCGCCACCGCCAGTGATTGCAGCTTCTCTCCTATCTCCCGGGCGAACTTGGCTTTTGAGCCCTTCCACGTATCGTGTAACATTGTTTGGAAACTTTCATGCCTTTCCCACATAAGCTCATATCTGAACGGCCTGCCCCGTCCAATTCGTTGGTTGTGTGCCTCCATACTATTCAGAAGGAGTATAGGAGAATGGTCCGACTTGACTGCATGAAGATGACGGACCGCAGCCAGAGGAAAAAGAGAGCTCCACTCCACCGATGCCAAAGCTCGATCAAGACGCACTCTGTAGGTGCCATTCTGCACTTCCCTTTCAAATGTCCAATCCAGTCCCTTATACCCCAGATCACTTAAACCGCACACATCCACCGCCTCTTTGAAGGCATTGATCTGCCCAATGTTGCGTTCGTTTGGTCCAAAGTGCTCCTCCCTCCTAAGGACTTCATTAAAGTCCCCTATGCACAGCCATGGAAGATCGCTGTCGGCCTTCAAGAACCGCATCATATCCCATGTTTTATATCGCATGCTCCTGTCCGCGTCCCCATACCAGCATGTCAAACGCCATGGATCTCTCCCACTTTCCGTCACCACCATAACGATATGATATCTCGAGAAATTGCGCAAGTGCAGCACCAGAGGCTTCCTCCAATACATGCACAAACCACCGCTTCTTCCCGCACTACCAACCCCATACGCATGGTCAAAACCCAAAGTCCTTGCCAAACCTTCCATGCGATTCTTTGCTATTTGTGTTTCCACTACACATAGAACCGCCGGCGCACTCTCCCGCGCAAGATCGCGGAGCTCATTGACTGTCGCGGGGTCGCCCAACCAACGACAGTTCCAGCAGTGTATCGACATTAGGACCGATGGTCCTCCTCGAGGGAGGCCATCGATGGTGCCATCGTGAGGGTTATTGCTCCTGGTCCAGGTAGGCTGCTAGCCTTGACTGGCGAGGCTAGTTTCTTCGCCCTTTTTTGCTCTCTAGGGGAGATGTATGTAGGGGGGGGGGGAGGTGGTGTATCTGACAGGGAATCATCCCCTAAACCTAGTTTAGCTGGAACGATATAGAGTGTGCCACTCGAGGCCGATGCAGCACCACTATTCTCCTGGTATACAACAGAAGGTTCAGGTTTCGCCTCGCTGTTGGTTCGTTCTCCTGCACTTCCCCTCCCCTTGCCGTATCTGGTTTCAGAGGGCTGGTCACGTCCTCCTCCTCACCTTGCGCCGAATCCAGGCCAGCGTCCTGGGATGATCGCTTGCGTACTGGAGACTGTTGGCAAGGGTTGGGATCTCCCTCCCCCTTCCTCCGGTTCGGCCTCGGCCCCTCGAACGGCCACCTCGTGCATCGTGGCCTTCCTCTTTCATCCCTTGCCCTACCTCCTTACGCTATGCCAGCATCCAACTGCCCCATTGCTTCTGTTGTGCCTCCCAGACGCCATCCCCGCATTCCTCATGATTATGCCCCATTAGTCCACACACCTGGCAAAAGTATGGGACTTTTTCGTACTTCACCGGGAACATACGGCGGCCCTCTCCCGCGACGACCAGCCCCGTGATCCTAGTAAGCGGCTTGTTCATAAGAACACGGGCTCTTACTCGCACGTAATCTCCCTCATAATACAGCCTCGGAGAGAGCTGGGTTTCCTTCACTCGTCCAATCCGTCGAGCCAATTGATCCAAAATGTCCGTAGTCTGATACATCTTCGAAATTCCATGGATCTGAGCCCAAACATATAGCCCATCCAGGATGACCGACGCCGGATCACTCTTCCCGTCATAGTCCTCCACTATTAGACCCATACCAGGAAAGAGCCACGTACCTCCATGAACGACCTTCTTCCAATCTCCCAGACAATGCATTTGGAAAACAAACAAATTATCTCCCGCTTCCCGAAACTTTGGGGGTTTTGCCAGCCCCCACACTGATTTTAGGGTTTCGAACATTGCCGCCGAAGAGAAGGGGCGTGAGGTATGCAGTCGCCCGATCGCCATCCATCTAGCATCTTCCTCAAGTTTCTTCACCTCCGCCTCGCCAACCACTACATCGTCCAGTTCTTCGTCCTTTAGATCCAGGTGTTGCAGCATGTCTTCCAACTTCCTCCCGGTCCATGGCGAGGCCGAGGACGAACCAGCGTCTCTCGCCATCCGACGGACACCAGCGGGAACCCTCGCCTACGGGGAGAAGCGATCAGTCGATGAGAACTCGCGGCGGCGATTTGATCGCCGTCGGAGGTCGTAAACCCTAAGCAGGAGGGTAGCTTGACCGAACTTGTCGTCCGTCTCGCGTGTGCGCTAACTACGAATATGTACCCTGTGCATCATTTCTTGTTTGCTTTGATGTATGCACATTGAGGGAAATCTGTTTGGAAACGAGGATGTATTGGTTCATATTAATCCCACTAAGTGGTGTTGTTTATAACTATATGTAGAGCACATGACCCGACCTTGCATGTGGCCGATTTAATTTGTTTACTAGGACATTAGTTTAAAAAAATTCATGGTTTTACACATGTTCACACAATTGTTGTTTCAAAAAAATATGTTTGCACTTGTTTCAAAATCATAAGAATTCTAAAAATCCATTTTTACTAAAAAAATCATTTTAAAATGTACAAAAAAAACATTCTTTAAAGAAAAAACATCTGTTGAAGTATGTTTTTTAGAGAAATGTTCTATTTTTCATAAACATTTAAGATTATCAAAGAAGTGTTCCAGTTTTGATTTAAACCTTAACTTCTATTAAAAATAAGGAAATTTTCATGTTAAAAAAAAACCATTGACAGACTATTCCATGCAAAACTTCTCTTTCATATGATGAAGAACGCTAAGTTGGCTTCTTCACGTCCAAACTTGATTCTACAAAAAGCAATAATCAGTTTTACCTTATTATCGATGTCTATTAAAACTGGATATATAAAATGGTGCATAATGAAATATAAAGTTGGTTGTGCCTCTTTCTTCGCCCGGTGCAACGCACGGGCATTTGTACTAGTGTCTTATAAATTGAATAGATGCACTATGCGTTTGTCGGTTAATCTTTCTAAAAGATTGGCTGGGCCTGAGCCATCAGATTTGATGCATCGAACATCCGACCGTACCATCCATCATTGCCACACATGTCTTGTTTCAAAATTATTTTGCAATAGACATCTTGTTGCATTTTTTTACAACATACGTCTTGTTGCAGACTTTTTTTCGCAATAGATATTTTATTGCAGATATTTTTAGAATTTTCTGCAACAAAAGACTTATTGCAGGATCATTTCTACAAAATAAAGCCGCACCATAGTAGACGTTCGCAGTTAAGATTTACAAAAATTCCGTTGTTACTAAAATATGTACTTACACTTGCCTTTATGCTGAGAACGCAACGGACGCGGCAGACGCGCCATGATTATTAACCGGTTGAGGGAAGTCGTTTCCTTAAATTAAATATTTTCTAAAGTAATAATTAAATGTACTCCTTTCGTTTTTATTTACTCCGCATATTAGCTTTAGTGAAAGTCAAGTTTTATAGACTTTGACAAAGTTTAAAGATAAAAATATTAACATATACAATGACAAATGAGTGCCTTAGATTCATTATTGAATGTACTTTCACATAATATGAATTTGTTATGATAAATATTTATATTCTTTTTTATGGACTTGGTCAAATATGGATTTGTTATGATAAATATTTATATTCTTTTTTATGGACTTGGTCAAATTTTATGAATTTTGACTTCAGTTAACTTTAGTATGCGGAATAAATAAAAATGAAAGAAGTATAATATTTTTTGAGCGAAAATTAAATGTACGACAATAGCCACATGTGTGTTTTGAGATTCGTGTGTCTCAAGTGCACCAAAAAACATAAACACATTACCCATGGTGGGAGTACGTATTTAGACAAAAATAGATGATGCGACAAATAGTTAATAAAAAAGATAGACATGTGATAACATTGCTAGTTACTCTATGAGTAACATCACATATATCAAAATAAAATGAATTTATAACTCTCTTCCTAATAATAAAGCGCTGACTGCTCTGTCGTTCGTCGCGGTAATTTTGCAAAAAGGCCTCTGTATTTTGCTATATTCAACCCGCAGTCCAAATCGAATCAGTACGAAGGGGGAAAAACTCTCTGCCTCGCGGTACTCCGCCGCCGCCTCTGCCCACCTCCAGCCACGCACCGCGCGCCGCCGGCCACCTCCTGCCACGCCCCGCCCTCCCCCGCCTCATTGCGCATCGCCGGCCGTCTAAACAACGCCCCCGTGCCCCCACCTTCGACCCCCACCAACCACTGCCCTCTCTACCATCATCGAGCGCCACCAGCGGCCACCCACCCACCCACTCGCGCCGACCTCGACGACCCACGCGCACCCGAGATCCGGCGCCCCCAGCCGCCAGCCTAGGATCTCGCGAGCCCCAGCCGCCACGCTCTTCTTCCCTCTTCTCCGCGTCAAGATCGACGGTGAGATCATCAACGCCTGCTCTCTCCTGACTTCCCCTTACTTGTTCAGGTCTGTTGCTGGATCCTGCACACAGTAGGTGTTCAGTGCAAGGGTGTTGCAGTTAGATTTTGAGTGGTACTGTCATAATTTGACGATAGACTTATTCTTTTGACGCTTTCATAGAACAGATTATTCATCATTGCAAAGATGGTGAATTAATTTCATAGATAGTGTTGTGTACCTTCTCACCAAGGTGCATGCCACCTGAAAATGTCCACATTTGATCCACTGTTAGTATTATTTTTGGTCAGAAAGCGTTCAGTTAGGCAAAACATGGCGCTTTTATCTTCCATACCAGGCCAAACTACAACACCAGAATTATGTGCATATATGTTATATACCCATAAGAAAGTAATAAAGTACTGGCCTATTTTGGAATAAAGTACTGGCCTGTTTTGGAATCTAGAATATCTTTGGTCCTGTTTTACCAATTATCATATCCTATTAATTGTGCATCTCTTGCAAGTCACTGACATTCTCTTACCTTTTTCAAACATCTGCTGGATTGGTGAAATCTATGACAATACAAAAGATCCATCTGGTATGAACTTCTAAATAAAAAGGAGAAGAATTCGAAGCATTCTACAACTCATACTACCTTTGTGCAACTTTCAGGACCGATGTACTTTAATTGCATCTACCATGAATTCTACCAGTATAACCTCAACGGCCCCATTTTTGGTGACATAGTTTGGGGCCATTCGGTTTCAATAGAATTGGATTGGGCTTGAACCCGCGTTAGTACGGGATACCCCAAGTGACATAGACGGTTGCTGGACCGGCTCAGTCACCATTCTGCTCGGTGGTAAACCGGTCATCATATACACTGGTGGCAACATAGATCAACATGAGAAGCAAAACATCGCGTTTCCCAAAAACCGGTCTGACCCGTACCTGAGGGAATGGATCAAAGCAGCCAATAACCCGGTGCTCCGACAGGATGAACCAGGGATGAACGTGATTGCGTTCAGGGATCCGACAACCAGTTGGATCAGAACGGATGGACATTGGAGGATGGCAGTTGGTGGTGAGCTGAACGGCTACAGTGATGTACTTTTGTACAAGAGTGAAGACTTTCTGAATTGCACACAAGTTGATCACCCACTGTATTCACATAATGTTAGGTGTGGCGTATGTGACATCTGTGATGTGCTTCAGCCGGCCGTGGCTAACCTGCGGGGAAGAGAGGGAGAGGGAGCGAAGAAGGAGAGGGTGCTGGTGCTGGAGCGAGAATGGCAACCAGCCATGGCCTGCAGCGGATAAGAGAGGGAGAGGGAGGAAGATGAAGATGGAGGAAGCGATGTTGTGGATAAGGGGCAAGCAGTGCACATCTCGGTGAGGATTTACCCCATCCTAAAAGCCACGGCCGACTGTTTCACCATCCCATATAGTTTTTTTATCCCGTTGTAACGCACGGGCCCTTCTGCTAGTAAATAAATAAAATAATACATGACACCACACATGTATTACTTTTACATAGTAACGTAGAATAGTAACATATACATGCTATTAGTCAAAATTATTTTCCATCATGGATAGTTTGAAAGGAAAATCATCGGCTGCGCTCCCCCCATGCGCTGCTCACTAGCAGGATTAATGCTACATGGACTGGACCGAGAGGGTCCTCTGCTTTGTTTTGTTTGTTGTCTGGTATTTCTTTGATTTGCTTTGTGAGAGGTGTCCTCGTCACCTTATATTGTTCAGCCACATGGTCTTATATCTCCCCTAATAATAAAGCACGCACTCTTTCTGATGTCTGTCGTGGCATTTTTGCAAAAACACCCCTGTAGTTTCATCTAATTAACCCGTGGTACGTTTTTAAGTGAGGCTGAACCTTTTTTCACATTTTACACAAAACCCCCTTACTTTCGTGCTAAATAACCTGCAGTCCAAATTATATTCAGAATAAATCGTTTTTTAAATTTTTTACATACACCCCTCACATATGCGTTAATAACCTCGAAGTCCATTCAGAATAAATATGTATTTTCAAATAACAATATCTTTTAAACCGTAAATCCAATTTAAACATGTTATATATGAAACTTGATTAGAAAAATGTGTAGAGTTTGAATATGTTGTTATTTTACATATTAAATATTAAAAAAATAATACTATTTAGGATACAATGCTAATCAATATTTGTCTTTATTTCATACCGACTATTTGTATTGTAATATGTTAACTTAAGCAGCAATATTTGAGAAATGTTATAATCTTTGGACATGATATATTTGCACTAGGTTCTTTCTTTATATATATTTTATAATCTAAGACCTTACGTACGTGCCTTTTTTATTTTTCTCCCGTTGCAACGCACGGACATTTGTGCTATACGTATAAAACGAGAAGAAGGCTTGTTTGGAGAGACGAAAGAGATAACTTTCAAGTTTGGCGTTATGGCAAGCGCCGACGACAGGTATCAAGTCGTTCTCCTCCATCCCATGATTATGTTTTCTCATTTGGTTCTTCCCTGAATCTACTCGTCCAGGAAGTTCACCTTTCATCCATTCTCTTCATACATTCTCATTTTTTCTGGACAACGTCACTAGTAGTATCCTCAAACCCTTATAAATAACTGTTTTTTTTTACAGTTTACGAGTGAAAAAACACGTAGACTAGAACCCCTTAACCCTTAAATCCTTAAAAAAGTTTAAGGATCCAACCCTCAGACCCCCTCCCAACATGTAGAAGTGAGGGTTGGGGAGCGAAAACTACCCCAACCCGCACTCGTGTTCCGTCGTCGCACGGGAGGGACTTTTCCCGTCCCCAACCTCTCACCCGAGCCGCGCGACCGCCGCCGCCGCCTCGAGCTTTCTCCTCGCCGTCCGACCGCCCCCCGGCCTCCTCAACATCTCCTCCACCTCCTCGACCTCCCCCAGCCGCCGTGCCCCGCCCCCGACCGCCCGCCGCCTCCCGCACCAGGCCGCCTACCGCGCCCCGCCCACCATCGACAGCGGCCTCTCGCCTCCCGCAGCCAGAGGCAGGCCGGCCCCAGGCCTCCTCGAGCTCTCCTCGCCGCCGCGCCAGAGGCGAGGCGGGCCAGAGGCAGTCGCGCCGCCCCGAGCTCTCCTCGCCGACCCGCAGGTATGCCTCCTTTTCTTTCTTTTTGATTCATTTTTTCCTTTTTGATTCATTTTTTCCTTTTTGATTCATTGAGTGCACTCACAGTTTATTGTTTGTTGTATTGTGTAGATGGAGTTGAACACCGACGACATAGAGTCATTGTCCGATGATTCCGGTTGGTCGTCATCGAACGATTCGGACATTGAGGAGTTGCTTCAAGACGACGACGTTGAGATGATGGGCCTCCTCCTCGACGTGCAAGAGTTTGAAGACCGCGCGAATCTGATGGATCAGAGGAGAGGGTCGAAGATGGGGCGAGTCACCATCTACCGGAACCGCGGTCTCAGACACGAGCAATTGATGCAAGACTACTTCGCGGAGGTACCAGCATACCCACCTCGCCTCTTCCGGAGAAGGTACCGAATGCGCCGTAGTTTGTTTGTGAAGATTGTCACCGATTGTGAGGCTGCCTCAGATTACTTCAAGCATCGTAGATCCTCTGCCGGTATCATGGGGTTTAGTGGGTACCAAAAGATATCGGCTGCAATGTGGGTGATCGCCTATGGCATACCCGTAGACTATACCGACGAGTATCTTAGCATTGGACAAGATACAACCACGGAGTCCGTCCGTAGGTTTGCAAAATTGGTCATCCGGTTGTACGTGATGAGTATCTTCGGGCACCCAACGAGGAAGATACAAAGAGATTGATGGAGATGAATGAAAAAAGGGGACGGCCGGGGGTGCTTGGTAGTCTTGATTGTATGCATTGGACATGGCAAAATTGCCCAAAGGCATGGCAAGGAATGTATTGCGGTAAAAGCAGTGATGCTACCATTGTGCTTGAGGCTTGGCATCGGAGGACACATGGATTTGGCATGCATTTTTTGGTTTGCCGGGAACACTCAATGATATCAATGTGCTCAATAGATCTCCTTTGTTTGCAAAATTAGTTTCTGGGGATGCTCCAACTTGCAACTAAAAAATCAAGGACAACGAGTACTCAATGGGATACCATCTCACCGATGGAATTTATCCCGATTGGACAACTCTTGTGAAGTCCATCAAGGAGAAAAATGGGGTTCCCTTAACCAGAAAAGAGGCTCATTTCATCAAGGCACAAGAGGCAGCCCGAAAGGATACTGAGAGAGCTTTCGGTGTTTTGCAAGCAAGGTTTGCCATAGTTCAGGGTCCAACTCGTTTTTGGGGCAAAAAAACCTTGGAGAACATCATGAAATGATGTGTGATTCTACACAACATGATCCTCGAGGATGAGAGAGGGTTAAACCTGCCTTGTTTTTATCACAATGTTGGTACCCGTGTGCAACTCGAAAGAAACCATTGTCGCGTACAAGCTTTTCTTGAAGCACATCGTGAGATTGAGGATGCAAACACTCATGGTCAGCTCCAGGATGATCTAGTAGAGCACCAGTGGCAGTTGGGTGGGCGGCGCCAAGGCCCATGATCTACCTTTGTTTTACTTTTCTATGTCCTATTTGATTTGAACAATTATTGTAATTTGCAAAAACATTGTTGTAATAACTTGAATGATTATTATGTGCTTGAAAGTACTATTCGGTGTTGTAGTAATAACTAGAATGATTATTGTTTTCTTCAAACCGTTATTGAGATGATGGAAATTGTGATATGTCAAATGACAGTTTTAAGGCTTGGGGTTGCGTCAAAGACTAGAACCCTCAAACTCAACCCTTATAACGGAATATTCTGTTATAAGGGTTGGGTTTGAGGGTTCTAGTCTTTGCCCCTGTTTTTCAACCCTTAAAAGTGCCAAAAATGCCAATTCTCAACCCTTAAACTGGTTTGAGGGTTTGAAGGTTTGAAGGTACTACTAGTGATGCTCTAACGACCTTTGCCCCATGTCGGTGCCTTTGACGGGCTCTCTTCCCACATCTCAATGTTGATTCTCTTCTCCTCTCACTCTTGCTCTCGAATCCAATCCCTCATCTCAGATCCTAGTCTCACAACTCATCTCCCATCCCCTTATGCATACTTCTCCATTCCTCCACACTCCCTGCTCTTTGCGAGAATTTGTGAAACTTAGATAACCAGTCTTGCTCTCGTTCCTGATCACTCTCGAGCTTGCTTTCCACCTTGTAGCTCGTTAGCGACTGACTAGTGTCACGCCCAAGATGCGACCCTATCCTTAATTTGGCACGAAGGCCTCGTCAGGGATAGAAGCGCATATCGTCGTGTCGCAAGAATGGATATCGTTACAAGTACATGTACTGAAAAGAAGATATATATAATAGAATTGGCTTACACTCGGCACAAGCTACATCAGAGTCACATCAGTACATTACATAATCATCAAGAGTAAGAGCAGGGTCCGACTATGGACGAAAACAAACGAGAAAATAAGAACGACGTCCATCCTTGCTATCCTAGGCTGCCGGCCTGAAACCCATCCTAGATCGATGAAGAAGAAGAAGAAGAAGCAACTCCAAATGAACAATCAACGCGCTCGCGTCGAGTAACCTTTACCTGTACCCGCAACTGGTGTTGTAGTAATCTGTGAGCCACAAGAGACTCAGCAATCTCATTTCCAAAGGAATCAAGACTAGCAAAGCTTAATGGGTGAGGCATGGTTAAGTGGTGAGGTTGCAGCAGCGGCTAAGCTTATTTATCTGGTGGCTAAACTTACGAGTACAAGAAATAAGAGGTGGAAGATCTACGCAAAACAGACGTGAACTACTGATGATCAAATGAATGATCCTGAACACCTACCTACGTCAGACATAACCCCACCATGTCCTCGACCGAAGAAGCAACTCACGAAAGAGACAATCACGGTTACGCACACAGTTGGCATATTTTAATTAAGTTAACTTCAAGTAAGCTAGAACCAGTGTTAAATAAAGTTTCCACGTTGCCACATAACCGCGGGCACGGCTTTCCGAAAATATTTAACCCCGAAGGGGTGCTCCAACTAGTCCATCACAAATTACCACAAGACGCATAGAAATCCTCAATCACGAAGCTCGCGATCTCGTCGGATTCCCTAGTGGAAAACCTTAACTCTGAGATTACCCAAAGCGTCACCGGAATCCCGATGCACAAGATATTTCGTCAAAGGTAAAACTAACACAGCAAGGCCGCCCGACGTGTCGACGATCCCGATAGGAGTCGCGTACCTCGTTCTCAGGACGCGACGGATGAGCTAGACGTCGGGATCGCTAAACCTCTGGGTGACTAGAGGGGCGCCGGACATCGCTCAGGTGGGACCAACACTCATGAGGAGCACTGGCCCGGGGGTTGATTAAATTTCCTCGGGTTAATTACTCCCTATGCAGTTCATTAGTTATTAGGAAAATGTAGTACCAAAGTTGGGCCTTGCCAGACCATCTTTAATCTAAAACGAGTTATCAAGGGGGTCCCCATAACAACCCCGATCGTGTTAGGAGCGCTCGTTTATGGAACATAACACCGGTAGCCGAAACTAAGGGGGCAAAGGTGGAACAAAACACCAGGCTAGAAAAGGCCGAGCCTTCCACCTTTTACCAAGTATATAGGTGCATTAAATTAAATAGCATTAAATATGGTGATAAGACAAGGAACCGATGTTATCACATGAAAGCATCTGCACCTACAACTAGCAATGCTAACAACATGGATAAGCAAGCGGTAACATAGCCAATCAGTGGTTTGCTAGGCCGAACAGGTTGAAGGTTATCATGGCATTGTTGAGAGGCTGATATGTAAACATGTGGTAGGCAACGAGACATAAACGATAGAAGCGGTAAAAGTAGCATCGCAATGATAGTAATGGTATATGGGGAAATGGTCATCTTGCCTGAGATCCCGCTTGGAAGAAGAACAACTCCGAGAAGTCGGCGAACCAACGTAGTCGAACGGGTCCTCACATTCCGACACGCTTGCGGAACTCTATCGAGACGGAGCAACCCGGAAACGAACATCAACACAGATATTCACCACACGATGCACAACATGATGCACAACCTAATATGATGCATGATCAGTTCAACATGCAAGGGGTGGCATGGCAATTCACCGCAGACAAACACTACATATTAAGTGAAGCTCGATATGCAACGAGTTACATATCGACGAAACTCCACGATTAATTATTTACTTCACTCCCGATTATTTACACGACAATATTAAATTGTTTTTAACATGGCAAGGGGTGAAGCGGTGATCCTACATGGCATCCTAGTCGGCTAACACGCGGAGCATAGAACGGAGCTACGGCACAAGAGGCATGCAACACACGATATATGCCATGAATGCGTCATGCATGCAAGTTCATCATCACCATCGGAAGAAGACAAATGAACATGTGTCACCATGGCGAGCGAGAAGGAACCATGGCGGCAAGACGAAAACGATGCCACGGCAGCGTTCCTATCCCGATACTCGTCGGGATATCGTGCCAATGTATAGGGTGCGCGTGCGGGACCACTAAATAAAGATGGGGTGATCCCGATACCGGGTTCCCATGTGTCGAGGCATAACATAAGAGGGACAACGTGCAACGGTCAAACATACATTCATCTCATACAACACATGCATTCATTACACGACACGTCTCATCGGTATACCTTTGACGCGTGCGAATCGGAGGGGTTCGGTCGAAGCGGACGTCGTGGAGGTCGTGGTCGTCGAGGAACTCGGGTCTCGTCGATGGTAGTCGTACTCGGCGTCGTGGTTCACAGTCTTCGGCGTTGGTTGTCGAACTCGTTTCCGGGGTCGTCGGGGTCGTCGAGGACGTAGTTGTCGTCGTGGTACTCGGGTCTCGTCGGAACCATGAAGGAGGGAATGACGCACGCGGTGGCGGAAAACAGCAGCACAAGCAAGCGACGGAGGCCACGGCTACAAGCGACAACAACTAATATCGAGCTACGGCGTCTAGCACTAGTAGCAACACTCGGCACAACAGCTAGCAAGCAACATCTACTAACAACCTAGTAGCAAACTACAAGCAACACCAACACGCATCAGATAGCTAGCAACATTCGGCAGCAAAATGCATCGCGACATGGGTCAGCAAGCAAAGCAGCAGCAAACGCAAGCAGCAACAAGGCAGCAGCGGCAAGGCAAGCACACGGCAACAGCTAGCAGCAGGCACAACTACAGCAGCAGGCAACAGCGACGCAGCAAGCATCAGCGATAGCAGCAAGCATCAGCAGCAAGCAAGCACGCAGCAGCAGACACAGCTACAGTAGCAGGCAGCAAGCGACATCAGCAACAACAGCAGGTAACATCGACAGCAGCACGCAGCATCAGCGGCAAGCGGCGACAAAGCAGCTCGAGGCGACGGGAACGGAGAGGCGGCGCTCGGGTCGGCCATGACCAGCGGCGATGGCGTGCTCGTTTTCGGCAGGGAGTCGGCGGCGGGCTCCTTGCAGCAGGGCGACGCAGCAGCAGGCGGCGGGGCGAGCATCCGGCGTGGAAGCTTCTCGAGGCAGCGGTGCGCGTCCATGGCAAGGCAAGGCGAGGCCGAGGGCGGCTGACGGAGGGCGCAGGCGGGAACGGACGAGGTCGGCGGGGGAGCAACTCCTTGCGACGGGCGACAGCAGGCCACGGTGCAGGCGGGGCGCATCTCGGGGAAGGCGAACACGGACGAGGTCGCCATGGCAGAGAGCTCCTTCGGCGCGAGCGAGGAAACAGAGAGAGGGGAATCAGGCTAGGGAACAGGAGGAGGGGATCGAGCCTGGGAGGGGCTCGAGGAGGGAGATGAGGGGAGGACGACGGCGTTGACGGGGGGAAAGGGATCGAGCGAGGCTCTCCTGATCCCTGTCGCTAGGGCTAGCGGGGAACCCGGTTGGGCCTTGGGCCGCGGGAGGCTCCAGCTGGGCTCCTCCTCTTTCCCTCTTTTGCTTGTTTTTCTTTTAAAATCTTTTCCTTTACAGCAACTTGCAAAGTAAGAAAACAAGGGAAGAAGTTGGAATTCCAACAAGAGAGAAATTTTCCCGGGGCCAGAAAAATATGGGGGATTTAATAAAATTGGTTTGGAGATTTTTACCGAATATAAATTCAGACAAGTTTTGAATATATTTCAAACTTGCCTAAATTTAAACCATAACCAAACCAACCCCAAATGGACTGAGATTTTAGATGAAGACCCTATACAACGGATATTATTTATGGGCCCAACAGAAATATTTATTTGAGCATTACATCTGCAACTCAAATAAATGAAAGCAAAGGAAAAAAATAAGAAAGGTGCAAGGTCTACCATGGGAAGAATGTCAACGGCATTGCGAATGAGATAACGAGCGAAGTCGGTATGACACCCAAGATTCCAATGGATTGAAATAAGTTGAGAATGGGAAAAGGAAAAGAACAAGGAGTGGCTAGGAGAAGAGGGAAAAAAACTAAACACAACAAGGGAAGCAATCACACCAGAGATGACAGAGATGATGCATGATGCGTGATGCAAACTAAATGATGATGCAACAAATAAGACTAACCACACGACGGAAACGGAAATAAAGGAGAATCTTCTGGGGCGTCGGCATCGGGCTGTCACAACCAGGCCCCCGTATCCCTTGAATCCGTGTGCGGAGACACTTATTTGAGCCATTCTACTTTTGTGTGTGTTGTTTAAGGTTTTTCATTGTTGTGTGGTGTTCGAGGCTCTACTCCATTGAGCCAGCAACTCCTCGCCCCGATCGATGGAAAATTGCAAATTGAGGTGAAGACACAAGTTCCCACAATGTTAATAAATATGGTTGTGTTGGGCATAAGCCACAACAGACGCGTCGAACACGTGTGTGCGCAGCTCGGACACGTCGGCGCGGTGGTGTGTGTGTGTGCGTGTGCGTACGAGCACATGTCTGTCCGTGTGGTGCGCTGGGTGCATGGGTTTAGGGCTAGCCGGTAGACGTACTGGACCGGGTCTTCCATGGCGATCTGGTGCGGGCTCCGCGCACGAGCCGAACTCGTTCGTGCGCGCGATGGCCGCGGCGGGAGCAGGCACGATCGTGGACTCGGGAGCTGGGGGGCATGCGGGTCGTGCCCGGCACGCTACCCTAGGCATAAAACCCGCGTGTAGTGCATCTGTAATTGGCGTAGTGTCGAGTACAAACTCGCGAATAGAAGCCGTGGTTGCAGCGGCGGCATATGTACGCCTGGAAACACCATCGTGTCCTCCTGTGTCTTTTCCTTCTTCCTTCTTTCTTCTCTGGTTCGGGCCAGTGCAGCGAGGCGAGCGGCAGAGCGAGAGCAACGGAGAGGCTAGGACATCAACAATTGGTATCAGAGCCTCGTGGGAGGTGATCGTCGACGGCTATGGGGATGGTTCTGTTCGGGAGAGGCGGTTTGTCGGGGAAGATGTAGATACCGTTGCTGACGTCGATTGGGTACACCACCTGGGCGATCAAGGTGGAGTCCATCCTTGATGCCCAGGGGCTGTGGGGCATGGTGGCGCTGGTGGCGGGAGCAGCGGTGGACGCCGGGATGTGCAAGATGGCGCGGGCCATGCTCCTGACGGCGTTGAAGGAGGACCTGCTGATGCAGGTGGCACCGAAGCACACCGCGAGGGAGGTATGTGACTCTCTCAAGGTGTGCTTCGTAGGCGCCGATTAGGTGAAGGCCACGCGACTTGCGACGCTGCATGGCGAATTCAACCGCCTGCGGATGGAAGATGGCAACGATCTCAATGTGTACGATGACAAAGTCTAGGGGATGACGACGAAGTATGCGATGCTTGGGGCGACGTTGGATAACCCAGGAATGATGAAAAAGCTGCTCGACACCGTGATACGTCTCAAACGTATCTATAATTTTTGATGGTTTCATGCTGTTATCTTGTCAACTTTGGATGTTTTATATACCTTTTATATCTTTTTTGGGACTAACTTATTAATTCAGTGTCAAGTGCCAGTTCCTAGTTTTTCTTTGTTTTTGACTCTTTTCAGATCTGATTTTGGAACAGAGTCCAAACGGAATAAAATCCCCGAAATGAATTTTTCCAGAACAGAAGAAGATTGGGGGACTTGAGGGCCAAGGCAGGAGGCCCACAGGGAGCCCACAAGGCCTGTAGCCGCGGCCAGGGGGGCCCGCGGCTACCAGGCTTGTGGCCCCCTGGAGCTCCCCTGCCCTAGCCCTTTCGCCTATATATTCCCTAAAATCCCAGAAAGAATAAGGGCGTCCACGAAACCACTTTTCTGCTGCCGCAAGCTTCCGTTTCCGCGAGATCTCATCTCGAGACCTTCCCGGTGCCCTGCCGGAGGGGACTTTGGAGCTGGAGGGCGTCTACATCAACATCATTGCCTCTCCAATGACTCGTGAGTAGTCTACTTCAGACCTATGAGTCCGTAGTTAGTAGCTAGATGGCTTCTTCTCTCTCTTGGATCTTCAATACAAAGTTCTCCATGATCTTCATGGAGATCTATCCGATGTAATCCTCTTTGGCAGTGTGTTTGTCGAGATCCGATGCACTGTGGATTTGTGATCAGATTATCTATGAATTATATTTGAGTCTTTGCTGATTTCTTATATGCATGATTTGATATCCTTGTAAGTCTCTCCGAGTCTTGAGTTTTGTTTGGCCTACTAGATCTATGATTCTTGCAATGGGATAAGTGCTTGGTTTTGGGTTCATACCGTGCTGTGACCTTTCCCAGTGACAGAAGGGGCAGCAAGGCACACATCGTGTTATTGCCATCAACGGTAACAAGATGGGATTTCATCATAGATTTGAGATTGTCCATCTACATCATGTCATCTTGCTTAAGGCGTTACTCTGTTCTTATGAACTCAATATACTAGATGCATGCTGGATAGCGGTCGACGTGTGGAGTAATAGTAGTAGATGCAGAAAGTATCGGTCTACTTGTTTTGGACGTGATGCCTATATGTATGAGCATTGCCATAGATAATGTCATGACTTTGCACGGTTCTATCAATTGCTCGACAGTAATTCGTTCACCCACCGTCTACTTGCTTTCATGAGAGAAGCCACTAGTGAACACTACGGCCCCCGGGTCTACTCACAATTATCATCTCCGCTTTTACTTTTACTTTGCTTTGTGTACTTTTTTCTTTCAGTTCTCACTTTGCAAACAATCTATAAGGGATTGACAACCCCTTCATAGCGTTGGGTGCAAGTTTTTTGTGTTTGTGCAGGTACTTGTGACTTGTCGCGATCCTCCAACTGGATTGATACCTTGGTTCTCAAACTGAGGGAAATACTTACCGCCGCTGTGCTACATCACCCTTTCCTCTTCAAGGGAACACCAACGCAAGGCTCCAAGGCCGCGGGGGAATCCTTTGCATACTTGCCAAGGAAATCCCTATAGGCGTAGCCAGGAGGAGAAGGATTTCTGGCGCCGTTGCCGGGGAGAGATCAAGTCAAGATCTATCCAAGTAAGTGTCACAAACTCATCTCTTGCATTTACCTTTTTTGCCAGTTGCATCTCGTTTTCCTCTCCCCCACTTCACATTTGCCGTTTTCATTTGCCTTTCTCCTTTGCCGTTTTCATTTTCCTTTTGCCGTTTTCCTTTGCCAGTTTTCTTGCTTGCTTGTGTTCTTGTTTGTTTGTTGAAGTCATCATGGCTGAAAACACCAAACTTTGCGACTTCTCGAATACTAATAATAATGATTTCATTAGTACTCCGATTGCTCCCGCCACTAGTGCGGAATCATATGAAATCAACGCTGCCTTGCTGAATCTTATTATGAAAGAGCAATTTTCTGGCCTTCCTAGTGAAGATGCCGCATCCCATCTTAATACTTTCATTGAACTTTGTGATATGTAAAATAAGAAAGATGTGGATAATGATGTTGTTAAATTGAAGCTTTTTTCGTTCTCTTTGTGAGATCGTGCAAAAACTTGGTTTTCTTCTTTGCCTAAAAATAGTATCGATTCTTGGAATAAGTGCAAAGATGCTTACATATCCAAGTATTTTCCGCGACTAAGATTATCTCTCTCTGTAACGATATCATGAATTTCAAGCAACTTGATCATGAACACATTGCACAATCTTGGGAGAGGATGAAATTAATGATTAGAAATTGTCCCGCTCATGGCTTGAGTTTGTGGATGTTTATACAAATATTTTACACTGGTTTGAATTTTGCTTCTAGAAATTTCTTGGACTCCTCCTCAGGTGGAACGTTCATGGAAATCACGTTAGGATAAGATACAAAACTCCTAGACAATATCATGACCAACTACTCTCAGTGGCACACTGAAAGGTCACCTGCTAGCAAAAAGGTACACGCTATAGAAGAAATTAACTCGCTCAGTGCTAAGATGGACGAGTTGATGAATTTGGTTGCTAGTAGAAATGCTCCTTTAGATCCTAATGACATGCCACTATCTTCCTTGATTGAGAGTAGCAACGCTAGTTTGGACGTTAATTTTGTTGGTAGGAACAAATTTGGCAACAACAATGCTTTTAGAGGAAACTATGTTCCTAGGCCTTTTCCTAGTAACTCCTCTAACAACTATGGCGATTCCTACAACAACACTTATGGAAATCATAACGAATTACCCTCTAATTTAGAGAGTAATATCAAAGAGTTCATCAACTCTCAAAAGATTTTCAATGCGTCCATAGAGGAAAAACTGCTAAAAATAGACGATTTGGCTAAGAGCGTTGATAGGATGTCTTGTGATATTGATGCTTTGAAAGTTAGATGTGCTCCTCCCAAGGTCAACTTGGAGGAAACTTTAAAAGCTATGCGTGTCTCCATGAATGAGAGCAAAG
The DNA here is from genome assembly GCF_904849725.1 of Hordeum vulgare subsp. vulgare. Classification (NCBI taxonomy): domain Eukaryota; kingdom Viridiplantae; phylum Streptophyta; class Magnoliopsida; order Poales; family Poaceae; genus Hordeum; species Hordeum vulgare. The sequence goes on along the minus strand of NC_058520.1, from coordinate 581,781,159 downwards.
AAAGAACCGCCCAAATCCGCACTAGGCATGAATGGTTTAAAAGGGTGCGTTCTAGTGATGCAAATCATGAAGATCTTAAAGTGCTTGGTGTGACTCCTCTTGAATCTTTGTTTTCGCGAGTCAAACCTATTGATGAAGGGGCTGGATATGAATCCACTTTGGTTGAAAAATGCCCCAATGATTCGGAGTCCACCTATCTTGATGATAAAGGTGTGGAGAGTGGAGTAGAAGAAATCAAAATATTGGGTAGTAATGGAACTCCCACTTTGGATTTCAAGGGATTCAATTATGATAGTTGCTCCTTGTTTGAATGCATTTCCTTGATGCAATCCATTTCATGAGATTGAAGAGTGTTCTCATAATTTGCATCTTGCAGATTCTACTATTAAGAAACCCATGGAAAGGATCAATGATGTTCTTATTGTTGCAAATAAGAACTATGTACCCGTGGATTTCATTGTACTTGACATAGATTGCAATCCTTCATGTCCCATTATTCTTGGTAGACCTTTCCTAAGGACTATTGGTGCTATCATCGATATGAAGGAAGGGAATATTAGATTTCAATTTCCTCTAAAGAAGGGCATGGAGCATTTTCCTAGAAAGAAAATAAGATTGCCTTGTGAATCTATGATGAGGGCTACTTATGGTTTGAGCACCAAAGATGACTATACGTGATTCCATCACCTTATGCCTAGCTAAGGGCGTTAAAAAATAGCGCTTGTTGGGAGGCAACCCAACGAATCTATCCTTTTTCTTTCTGTCGTGGTTTTGTCACGGCAGATGTCCTCGTGAAAGGACTTAGTACTGGAGCCATCGCACCTTGGTGGCGACTCAAAGGGGTTAAGCGGGAGAGACACGGCGATTTACCCAGGTTCGGCCCCTCGAGAAGAGGTAATAGCCTACGTCCTGCTTTGTGTGTATTGATGTGGATTCGATTACAAGGAAGGCGTAACTCGCCTAAACCTAGCACTCGATGATTTCTAACCTACCTCTCCCCCTCCAGACTCGCCTTTATATATAGGTCGAAGCCTTAGGGTTTACAAGAGTCCCTTCCTTTTTACAAATCGTGACCACCGCGGTTTCTAAGTCGCCGTCTTGCCAAACCCAGAGTCCTTCCATAAATCATAACCATCCTGCAACTTCGAACCGCCCGGGCTGAGGCCCAACTAGCCTTAAAGGATGAATCGCCTTAACAGTAACCCGGCCCATATTTGGCGGGTCACAACAGCAGGCAATATCCCCAACATTAGGCCCCAAATTGACTTGAATCTTCATGCCAATGCCTCCATTTTAGTCGAAGGCGATTCACTCCTCTGTGTTCCTCCTTGCACCAGAAATCTTAACTCGCCAACTGGTACCGGAAAAAGTCTCTGAGCCGCCAACGCATTTCCCATCAGTACTCTCCTTAGCCCTCGATTTTCGGGAACTCCAACACAATCTCAACGGATCTTTTGGTGCGTCATTATCCCGAAATTTTCGGGCGCCATCATAGCGAATCTTTCCTTCCTCGACGGTTCCCGCTCATAGCGCCTCGATCCCCGCGCCCGTCCTGATAAATAGACGGAAGGGACAGGGCTGACACCGGCCACCTACCAGTCCCATCAATCCCTCCACCATCATCTCAGCGAGAAGAAAACGCTCCGCATCCCGAAGGCTTCGCCGTCGGCCGCGAACTCCACCCCCGTCCGAAGAACTCCGGTGCTGCCCACAAGCCGCTGCTGTTCGAGGAGCTCCAGCGCCGCCCGCAAGCCGTCGCCGTTCGAGGAGCCCCGGCGCTGCCCACAAACCGCTGCCGTTCAAAGAGCTCCGGCGTCGTTCGAGGAGCTCCAGCGCCGCCCGCACGTCGTCGCCGTCGCCAGGCTCCGCTCATTCTCCAACAGCCTCCATCATCGCCGATCCGCTTCGACCAAGATATTCAGGTTAGGCCACTGTTTCCCCTTCTTAAGAATAGATTTATTTTCTGTTCTTGCTGCCGCCATTGCCATAGTTCCGAAGCTCTATGCTCGTCACCATCTTAGCTGTCGAACTGATTTAGCCCGAGCGCCATTAGGGCACCCAGTGCTTCGAACAATGCTATCCATCTGTGCCCTTGCGAGATTTCTAAATAGACTGGTCTTTTTAAACACAAGGCACCATCCTGATCACACATCGTCCATGTTCTAGCCACGTCCGTAAGCTTTTATATCTGTTGAATAGATCCATTCCTCTTTCACTGTTCGCAAAAAGATGTTTGGAAACCTCGTCCTTTCCTTAGCGTTTTGGAAAGAATAAATTTTACCACCCACAGTAGCGTTGCTTCTGAGAATAGCCCTGCTCCGATAGGTCGCCACATCAGCCCAACCCGGCCTCCCAATCCGGCGGGTTAAGCAGAAGCTAGTCCCGACTCACACAGTAAATGTTCGAGACATATAATACCATTTTCTTGCCTATTTGTAGCATGGGTGCCGTTTTCAAGAGTGATTGGCTACCCACCAAAGTTGACGATGCTGTTTTGGCGAATTACGTGAAAGCGGGCTGCTTGGATCCTCAAGACGTCATTGGATGGCGCACCGGGTTAGGAGAAAACCTACCCAACCCCAAGGAAGGGGAGATAGTAGTTTTTGTGGAACACTTAGAACGGGGTTTTAAACCGCCCGGGTCTAAATTCCTTAGAGACGCCCTGAATTTTATGAACGTCCGACTCCAGGATTTGGGACCCAATTCCATAAGCAACCTAAGTCAATTCCAAGTCCTTTGCGAAGCTTATTTGCGGATCGAGCCTTCCGTCCCTCTGTTTTGGTACTTTTTCCACTTGAATCGCCAGACGGAATTCCACAATGGCCCCAGTTTGGAACTCGGCGGGGTCAACGTCCAGCGTCGCAGGGACAGTCCGTTCCCTGCACTCACTATGCCTAGCCATCCCAAAGGCTGGGGTGAATCTTGGTTCTACTGCAAGGAAACATCCCCTGCCGGCGAAAATAAACTTCAGGGTTACAGGCCAAGCCGCCTTCCAGTCAACTTCAAGCTCCCCGACAAGCTCACCGAGGAGGAAGAGTCGGAATTCGTCCCAATTCTGTCCGAACTGAGATCCTTGACGAACAACGGTCTCACCGGGGTTGACTTGATTCGCTGCTGGGTCGAATGGCGGATCCTTCCTCTGAGCCGCCGAGACGGCCTGATGTGCGAGTTTGACGGTACTCTGGATCATCCCCAATGCTATTTCCACACAGCATTAACGGAAAAAGACATCATCACCATCATCAGGAAGCTGACCGGCGAACCTGCAGCAAAATGCGGCCAAATCGGCCTTAAGCCCTTCTGCAAGATTAACCCGGCACCCAAGGTAACCAAAGCTAACTCGCCCTCAACTTTATTTCATCTGTTTTACTGTCACCATGACTTCATGCCATATCCTCTTCCAGAAAGGCGACAAGTTCTGGTCTAGGAGACCTAAGAAACAAGCCATGAAGAGTGCTAAGCCGCCTTCCAAGAAAAACAAAGGCAAAGGCAAATCGGCTGCAGCCGAGCCATCTGAAGTCGACGAATCTCAAGCTGGCGACGCACTCTCAGAGGTACCAATCCGTTCTCATTTTCACTCGCCACTTACCACCTTTTAACTTTTATTTATCTCTCGCTCCTCTTATAATAGAATGAAGATAACGAGAGCCAGGAAGACTCTGTCGAGGTAATTTCCGTCTCCTCCGATTCATCTCCTTCTCCACCTAAGCCGGCCCGGCGAATATGTGGGAAAGTACCTCTCTCACATCCAAATGCCCATTTGGACCCAAATTTCTTACTGAAGAAAACGCAGCACGCCTCGAAACGGAAAACGCGAAGTCATTCTGGCGACCTGACACCTGGCTTGCCAACAAGGAACAAAAGAAAACCAAGCGAGGTACCTCCTTTTCTTATTTGAGCAACCATCGTTCGTGCTGCTTTGGATCACAGTCATAACCCGCCAGTATTATCGATGTACAAATTCTGCAGGATTCTCCCCCCACTTCTGGCGACTCAGTGATGTCGACCCTTCCACCAATGATCCGAGTCCCGGGGTAAGTTCCTTGTCCTGACCCTTGAGAATAATACTCTTTTAAATTTTTTGACATGCCTATCTCTTTCATTAGGGCGCAAGCCAAAAAGAGGAAGACCAGTGGATCAATCCCAGACGCCACTTCTGAACCTCCAAGGAAAGCTACTCCGACTCAAGAAGATCCGAGTCAAAACGAGCCGTCAATTCAAGCAAACCCTCCTGAGTCGCCCAAAGGATCAACGGATGTCCCTAGATCACCGGTCGTAATGGCGACAGCTGATGACCCAGATGCTGTGGTCATCACTGGTTTTGGTTTCTCCAAGCCGGCAGAGACAATCCTCTCCAAACATATAGCATCCCCTTCTCCATCAATACCCGAGTCTGGGCCTTCCAAGGCGAAACTTTCTGACTATGCAGGTTTGGAGTTTAAAGAGCTCTGTTCTGGCTTCGCAAGTCGCCTGGAAGCGAGTTACGAGATGGAAAAGAATCTGCTAAAGATGTTAAATAACAAGCACGAGGTAAACTTTATACTCTGTATTATTCCCAGTAACCCCCAAGGGCCGGGTCATCAGTAAAATGATGAGCCGGGTCTTTTTTTAAAAAGCGTTGCGACCAGTAACCCCCAGGGGCCGGGTCATCAGTAAAATGATGAGCCGGGTCTTGATTTCTGTATAATTTCCCTTGAGAAATTATACATTAGCCCCCAAGTGTCAGGGGTATTGCCTTGCAATAATTCTGAGACTTGTCTTTGTTCTAAATTTTGAACAGGAAAGCCTTGCCCAGACCGAACTGGCCCTGGGCGACTTAAGGAAAAACTTGGCTGACCAACAAGATGCCCGAACTCAGTCGGAAGAAAAATATAAGTTGGCTCTGGTTGAACTGGAAAATCTCAAAGCCGAGTTAGAAAGAACTCAGGCCGACCACAGCGTGGTTTTGACAAGAGCCGAAAAAGTAGAAGCAAAGCTGGCAACTGTGCAGCAGGAGCTATCCGGCTTAAAGCGCCATATTTCCAACATGACACAAGCCATCTTTGGTAAGCTTTACCTAACTCTCCAATCTTATCCTCTTCCTTGGGCAAATTCCTTAATGTTTATCTTACCGGTTATTTAATCACAGGCTCGAGAGTCGCCAATCTGCAAGACAACAGCGTGTTGATGCTGAAGGCGATCTATACACTGACGGAACAACTGTACACAGGCAGTGTGCTGACCGTCAAAGCTGTGATCGGTGCAAAGGAGCCCATAACTTCCATCAAGAAGGTGCTTGGATATCTATCCACACTGCCTCCCCAAATCGGCGAGTTAACCCGATCAACCGCCCGGAAGGGTGTCTTGACGGCTCTGAGTCGCTGCCTGGCGTATGCTCCAGAAATTAATTTGGAAGAAGTAGCTGCCGGCTTCCCTCAGCTTAAAGATGACGGCTCGGAGTTCGTGAAAGAAGACTACCAGAAGGTTGTCAAGGATTCTCGACTGGCCGCGACTCAACTTGCCGCCAGCCTTGAATTGACAAAATATCAGGCGGCTTACGATGACAAGAATAAGAAAATCAACCCGCCAACCTTCGTGGTGACCAACCTTATCCCTCGGCGACCCAAGAATCCCTTTGACTGGGAGACAGACCTGGCATCAATCTTGACCGATGAAGACGATTTCGCCTCTTTGTCCAGATGCAATTGGGTCTTGGGCGATTTACAAATCGAAGCTGGTCAGAGCTCACGCCAGGACTTAGCGGGATAGATTTTCCTTGAATTTGGCCCAAGAGGCATGTAATAGTCAGTACTATCTTTTGATGACATCTTCTGCAAGAAACCCTTATACCGCCTTTGAGGCGGTTTAAAATATTTTGTTAATCCTTATCAGAATCGCCTGAAATGCTCAATCCGCCAAGGATGAAAACCTTGAGCACATTATCTGTGAAAATAAAATTTCCAAGGTCAAATCATAACACGAGTAATTTTGTCGGCTCATATGGTCGCGACAGGAGGGGGCGAGTCAGGAAACTCGTGCACCCACCCTTAATGCAGGTTTCGTCGGCTCATACGGTCGCGACAGGGGGAGGCGAGTCAGAAAGCTCGTGCACCCACCCTTAATGCAGGTTTCCTCGGCTCATAAGGTCGCGACAGGAGGAGGCGAGTCAGAAAGCTCGTGCACCCACCCTCAATGCAGGTTTCGTCGGCTCATAAGGTCGCGACAGGGGGAGGCAAGTCAAAAAGCTCGTGCACCCACCCTTAATGCAGGTTTCGTCGGCTCATACGGTCGCGACAGGGGGGAGGCGAGTCAGAAAGCTCGTGCACCCACCCTCAATGCAGGTTTCGTCGGCTCATAAGGTTGCGACAGGGGGAGGCGAGTCAGAAGGCTCGTGCACCCACCCTTGATGCATGTTCTGTCGGCTCATAAGGTTGCAACAGGATGTCATGAAATTGCTCTCTCTTTTTCTTAAAGAAGAAGCCCCCGAGTCAGGGAAACATTATATTATTCCATAATGAAAACTGAAAAACTTACAAAGCATGGAGTTTTAAGAACTCAAGTGTAATAAGGCCGCAAATGGGCAATATTCCAAGGGCGAGTTGACTCAGCCCCCGTAGTTGGTCGATCAGGCCGAAGATCCATCAAGTAGTAAGAACCATTGCGGAGGTTCTTGCTGACAACGAAAGGTCCTTCCCAAGGGGGCGAAAGCTTGTGCATTCCTGCCCGATCTTGTATCAGTCGAAGCACCAAATCGCCTTCCTGGAAGGTCCGACTCTTCACCCGGCGACTATGATAACGCCGCAGATCTTGCTGATAGATCGCCGAACGAGCCGCTGCTAAGTCACGTGCCTCTTCCAAGGCATCCAAAGAGTCCTGACGCGCCAGCTCGTTGTCTTGCTCCACATATGCGGCAACTCTAAGAGAATCATGTCTTATGTCAGTAGGGAGGACGGCCTCTGCACCATAGACCAGGAAGAAAGGGGTGAACCCCGTGGACCGATTCGGGGTGGTTCGGATGCTCCATAATACCGAAGGTAACTCCTCCACCCAACATCCTGGAGTTCTTTCTAGGGGAACTATGAGCCGAGGTTTGATCCCTCGCAAAACTTCCTGATTCGCCCACTCGGCCTGTCCGTTTGACTGCGGGTGAGCAACTGCAGAGATATCAAGCCGGATATGTTCACGGCGACAGAAATCTAGCATCGCTCCTTGGGACAAGTTAGTACCATTGTCCGTGATGATACTGTGCGGATATCCAAAACGGAAAATCAGCTTCTTCAGAAATTTTACCGCAGTCTCCGCGTCGCAAGCCCCAACTGGCTCCGCCTCAATCCATTTAGTGAATTTATCAACCGCCACCAATAAGTGAGTTTTCTTGTTGGAGGACATCTTAAAGGGACCGACCATGTCCAGCCCCCACACCGCGAAAGGCCAAGTAATGGGGATCATCCTCAATTCTTGAGCCGGCACATGAGCCTGTCTCCCGTATCGTTGGCACCCCTCACACCGCCGTACTATATCTTCTGCATCTGTGTGAGCCGTCAACCAGAAGAAACCGTGTCGAAAGGCTTTTGATACCAAAGAACGTGACCCGGCGTGATGTCCGCAGTCTCCAGAATGGATGTCATTAAGGATCGTGCATCCTTCCTCGGAGGAAACGCACCGCTGAAAGACCCCTGAAGCACTTCGTTTATATAGCTCGCCATTAATGATGACCATGGACTTGCTACGCCGAACAATCTGGCGAGCCAAAACTTCGTCAGTGGGTAACTCGCCACGAGCAAGGTAAGCTAGATAAGGAATAGCCCAATCCGGAGCGATATGGAGAGCCGCCACAAGCTGAGACTCGGGATCTGGTATCGCCAATTCCTCCTCCGTGGGTACAGTCACGGACGGTTTATGCAAGACATCCAAGAAGACATTAGGGGGGACCGGTTTTCTCTGTGAGCCGAGTCGCGAGAGGGCATCAGCTGCTTCGTCGAGTCGCCGATCAACATGATCAACCTGGTACCCATGAAAATAGCCCGCCACGTCAGATACGGCTCGCGTGTAAGCCGCCATCATGGGATCTCGAGAGTCCCAGGTGCCCGAAACCTGTTGCGCCACCAGATCTGAGTCCCCAAAACATCTGACTCGGGTTAGGTTCATCTCTTTTGCTAGTCGCAAACCGTGGAGCAGAGCTTCATACTCTGCCGCATTATTTGTACAAGGGAACATGAGCCGGAGGACGTAGCAGAACTTATCTCCTGGAGGGGATTTCAACACCACACCAGCCCCCGAGCCCTCCAACTACCTGGATCCATCAAAATAAATAGTCCAATAGGTAAGGTCAGGGCGATCTTCCGGAGCCTGAAGCTCCGTCCAATCATTGACGAAATCAACTAGTGCCTGGGACTTGATGGCCATGCGGGGGGTATACTAAATGTGATGTGACCCAAGTTCTATTGCCCATTTGGCGATTCGCCCTGTTGCCTCGCGGTTTTGGATGAGGTCGCCGAGGGGCGCGGAACTGACCACGGTGATTGGGTGTTCTTGGAAATAATGTTTAAGCTTCTGACTCGCCATGAACACCCCATAGACCAGTTTTTGCCAATGTGGGTATCGTTGTTTGGAAAGAGTTAACACCTCACTGATAAAGTACACCGGGCGTTGTACCGGGTATTCCTTTCCTTCCTCCTTTCTTTCGACGACCACAGCCACGCCGACCGCTTTGGAATTCGCGGCGATATACAGGAGCATAGGCTCCTTTTTAGTCGGGGCCGCCAGGACCGGCGGGTTAACCAGTTGATGTTTCAAGGCCTGGAGTGCCTCGTCAACTTCCTCTGTCCACACGAATCGGTCAGACTTCCTCAACAATTGATAGAGCGGAATCGCCTTTTCTCCGAGGCGGCTTACAAAACGACTGAGAGCCGCAATACGACCCGCCAACCGCTGAACTTGGTTAACATTCGTCGGCTTGCCGAGGGAGGTAACCGCTTCAATTTTGTCCGGGTTAGCCTCGATGCCGCGCTCCGATACCAAGAAACCCAGTAGTTTTCCCGCAGGTACGCCGAAAACGCACTTGGTAGGATTTAGCTTCAGCTGATATACCCGTAAATTATCAAAGGTTTCCTTAAGGTCTTCCAGAAGTGTCTCCTCCCGGCGGGTCTTGATCACAATGTAGTCAACATAAGCATGGACGTTGCAGCCAATTTGGTTGTGAAGACAATTCTGGATGCAACGTTGGTAAGTCGCCCCCGCGCTCTTGAGCCCGAACGACATGGACACATAGCAAAAGGCCCCGAAGGGGGTTATGAAAGCAGTCTTTTCTTGATCTTCCACAGCCATTTTGATCTGATGATAACCTGAATAAGCGTCCAAAAAGCACAATCGTTCGCATCCCGCCACCGAGTCAATGATTTGGTCGATGCGGGGAAGAGCGAAAGGATCCTTGGGGCAAGCTCTGTTGAGGTCCGTATAGTCAATACACATACGGAAAGTGCCATTCTTCTTGAGTACTAACACCGGGTTAGCTAGCCATTTGGGGTGAAAGACTTCCACGATGAACCCGGCGGCTAAAAGACGGGCGACTTCCTCTCCAATCGCCTTCCGTCGCTCCTCGTTAAACCTGCGGAGGTATTGTTGGACAGGTTTGCATTTTGGGTCAATATTAAGATGGTGCTCAGCGAATTCTCTCGGTACACCCGGCATGTCAGAGGGTTTCCATGCGAAGATGTCCCGATTCTCACGGATGAATTCGATGAGCGCGCTTTCCTATTTGGGGTCCAGACCCGTTCCAATGGTAAACTGCTTGGATGAATCGCCCGGGACGAAGTCGACTGTCTTCGTGTCATCCGTTGGTTTGAACTTGAGGGGCGACTCGGAATCTGTAGTCGGTTTCTTGAGTGGTGACATGTCCGCCGGGTCAACATTGGCCCGGTGGTTTTTGAGCTCTTCCGCCGCGCAGGCGACTTCCGCGTAGGCCGCGTCTCCTTCCTCACACTCCTTTGCAATCCTTCTATCTCCGTCGACCGTGATGGGCCCTTTAGGACCAGGCATTTTGAGCTTGAGGTAGACGTAGCACGGGCGGGCCATGAAGCGAGCATAAGCCGGTCGTCCGAACAGCGCATGGTACGGGCTTTTTAATTTGACCACCTCGAAGACCAGAGACTCCGACCTGTAGTTCTGTGCAGTTCCAAACGCTACTGAGAGCCTGACCCGGCCAATCGGGTAAGCGGATTTGCCCGGGACGATGCCGTGAAAAACCGTGGTTGAAGGCATCAAGTCTTTCTCTAATAGATTCATCCTCCAGAAGGTGTCGAAGTATAGGATATTAATGCTGCTGCCGCCATCCATTAGTACTTTCGATAGAGTGTAGCCCGCCACTTGGGGAGCCACGACCAAGGCCAGGTCGCCCGGGTTATCTATTCTCGGCGGGTGATCCTCTCTGCTCCATGTTATGGTCTGTTCGGACCAGTGGAGATATCTGGGAACTGCCGGCTCAATTACGCTGTACGCCCGGTGATTTACCTTTTTATCACGTCTGCAAGCATTAGTGGTGAAAACATGATATTGCCCATTACTTAGCTGTTTAGGATTGTTGCGGAAGCCCCCATGGTCATCCTGGTCCTGCGGAGCCCCCTGCGGGGGCGGCTGCTGGAAGACTCCTGGCGGGTTGTACCGCCGGTGGTGGTGCACCGAGTATTGGCGGCCGCCTGGCTGCGTCCCCCCTGAGCCTCTTGTTCGGGAAAACCGCCGAAGGGGTTGTGCCTTTGGTTGGGCGCGGCGAGTTGGTCTTGGCGACGGTTCGGGTCTTCGCTCTGGCTCTTCTTGATTGCCTCGGCCCGAAATTCCCGCATCACGAAGCAGTTCTCCCAGGAGTGGCCCGCCGGGTCGTCGGCCGTGGCGTGGTGCGGGCAAGGGCCTTTGAGAAGCTCTTCGTAGTTACGCGGTCTTTTCCCACTGAAGCCTCGATTCTTCTTTTTGCCGTCATTGGCGTTGGTATTGGCAACCAGATCCGAGGGCTCCTCATGCGGCCTACGCTTGCCGTTGGTCCCCTGGTTATGACGGTTGCGGCCTTGGAGGCGGGTATGCTTATTCGTTGAATCGCCCTTCTTGGGCGAGTTACCCTTACCATCCTCGCCGGGATCCTTGGTATCATCGGCTTCGGCGTACCTAGTGAGGGTATCCATCAGCTCGCCCATATCCTGAACTTTCCGTTTGAGTCGCCCCAGCTTCTGGACCAGCGGTTCGTAGTGGCAGTTGTGCTCGAGGATAAGCATAGCTTGCGCTGCCGTGATGCCATCCGATGAATGGATAATTTCCGCGACTCGCCGCGACCAATGATGCGCCGACTCATCCGGGCGTTGCACGCAGTGTTGTAAGTCGACGATTGTCATCGGTCGTTTGCAGGTTCCCCGGAAGTTTTTGATGAAACGTTCCTTTAACTCGGCCCAGGACTGGATAGAATTGGGGGGTAAATTCTTCAACCAAGTGCGTGCCGATCCCTCGAGCATCATGGTGAAATATCTAGCGCAAATTGCCTCGTTTACGTCGAGCATGTCCATGGCGATCTCATAGCCCTCGATCCAAGATGTTGGTTCGAGGTCTGGCGTGTAATTAGGCACCTTTCTTGGTCCTTTGAAATCCTTGGGCATTCTTTCGTTTCGAAGGGCCAGGGACAAGCAGGGCACCCCAACTCGCCCTCCGGTCCACGCGGGAGGAGTCTGAGCCTCTTGAGTGTTGGGTGGACCTCCGCCCGGCGGGTCCCGCTCGGGCGGGTTGTCCTGCGGGAAGTGTCGCGGGGCGCTGTTTACGGCTGGCTGATCCTCCGGCCAACCCCTGGTATAGCTCGCCTCGGGGGTGGAGTGCAGTCGTTCGGGGCTGTGTGAGAACTGCGCGTTTTGGACCACCGCCGTTTTCAACATCTCAATGGCGTTCCTTGCTTCGATCTCAGCTGGGGTGTTGCCGTGGATCGGGAGGGACTCCAGATGGCGAGTTGCGGCAAGCACGTTATCCACCGGGTTAGAGAAGTGGCCTCGGGGGGTACGGAAACGAGGAATTTGACCCTCAGTCGGCTGAATCGGCGGGTTAGGAGGGCGAGCCATCCCTCCTGCTGGAGCGGCTCCAATCCCGGGCGTTTGGGGAGTGTCGAACAGGCGAGTCGGATTGAGATCATGGGGCAGGCGTCCCTGGTGCCTCCGCTGATGGACGGCGTCGGATGCGCGCTGCTGTCTTTCGAGCCGCCAATTGTCGGTGTTCAACCACATCCTTTCGGCCGTAATCTGGGCCTGTCGAGTTTCCATCCTGGCGGACTCCGTCTCCGCATCCTGATGGGCCTTTGCCACCGCCTCCCTCAGTTTTGCTAACTCCGCATTTATCTCTCCTTGGTTCTCTGGCGTGAGGGGGGTTGACATTAGTCTTGTGATTTCCGCCGCTAAATCCACTAGGACTGCTGACGCACTTCTGGATGTCCCGCCGGTTCCATCGCCCCCGGCGGGGTTCGGTGCGGGTTGAGTCGCCCCAGCCATGTAGATGGCGATCTGGCGGCGGGTTCGATCGAGGATTTCCGGATCCATAGCCAATGACAAGACCCCAAGACCGTCTCCGCGGAGGGACTGGATGGAATCGGAATCGCCCATGGATGACCCGTCGTCAGAGTTGATGGGGGTGACCTCCTGAGCCGCCGCGTGCTCTGGCTCCTCCGACCCCTGTGAGAAACCCACAAAGACCGGGCGGGTCAGATTCCGGGTTATGACTGGATGAACGTACCTGGCCGGCTCGACGATGTCGGAGGAGGTGTCCGGCTCAGGAACGGATGACCCGATCATGCCGATGAAGACGTTGATCTTGCCGAAGGGGACCCTGTAGCCTGATTCGAGGGAATTTGCTTCAGGTCCCCATCGCCGGTTGTCGATGTAGGCTATGCCGCGTCGGCTCCAAGTCATGAGCGCCGCCGCATAACTCCCAAACCCTGGTAGGGCTCCCTTTGAAAACTCAACTCCACCGTGCACAGGCCCCACGGTGGGCGCCAACTGTCGTGGTTTTGTCACGGCAGATGTCCTCGTGAAAGGACTTAGTACTGGAGCCATCGCACCTTGGTGGCGACTCAAAGGGGTTAAGCGGGAGAGACACGGCGATTTACCCAGGTTCGGCCCCTCGAGAAGAGGTAATAGCCTACGTCCTGCTTTGTGTGTATTGATGTGGATTCGATTACAAGGAAGGCGTAACTCGCCTAAACCTAGCACTCGATGATTTCTAACCTACCTCTCCCCCTCCAGACTCGCCTTTATATATAGGTCGAAGCCTTAGGGTTTACAAGAGTCCCTTCCTTTTTACAAATCGTGACCACCGCGGTTTCTAAGTCGCCGTCTTGCCAAACCCAGAGTCCTTCCATAAATCATAACCATCCTGCAACTTCGAACCGCCCGGGCTGAGGCCCAACTAGCCTTAAAGGATGAATCGCCTTAACAGTAACCCGGCCCATATTTGGCGGGTCACAACAACAGGCAATATCCCCAACACTTTCTGTTTTGTGTTTTCCACACTTTCATAATTCTGTTATGATTGTGTTTTTTGTGTTTCTTTTGCGTTTTTGCCAAGTGAAACCGTTATGATTAGTCTTGGGGATGATCGTTTGATCATGCTGGAAAAGACAGAAACTTTCTGCTCACGTAAATAATTTTCTTTTTTTTCTGTGAGAGATTTTGAGTTGATTCTTTTTGCTGATGATTTCTACGAAAATTCTTCAGACTGTCGTAATTTTTCAGAGTTGTTTAAGTACCAGAAGTATACAAAGTATACAGATTCCTACAGACTGGTCTGCTGTTAACCGATTCTGTTTTTGTTGAGTTGGTTGCTTATTTTGATGAAACTATGGATAGTATCGGGGGGTATTAGCCATGGAAGATTGAAAATACAGTAACCCAACATCAACATAAGTAGAATTTAATTTTTCTACAATACCTAAGGAAGTGGTGATTTGCTTTCTTATACTAATGATATCACGAGTTTCTGTTTAAGTTTCGTGTTGTGAAGTTTTCAAGTTTTGGGTGAAGTTCTTATGGACAAAGAGATCAAGAGTGGCAAGAGCTCAAGATTGGGAACGCCCAAGGCACCCCAAGTTTATTCAAGGATGCCGAAAAATCCTAAGCTTGGGGATGCCCCGGGAAGGCATCCCCTCTTTCGTCTTCAATCCATCGGTAACGTTACTTGGGGCTATATTTTTATTCACCATATGTTATGTGTTTTGCTTGAAGCATCTTGTATCGTAGGAGACTTTTATTTTTGTTGTGTCACAATCTTCCTTGCTGCACACCTATAGAGAGAGACATGAACTCACCGTGATTTTGTCGAGCTTCACTTATATCCTTTGGTTAGACAATTCAGCTCACATGTGTTTCACTTATATCTTTTGAGGTAGTTGATTTTGCGCTATGTGCTTCACTTCTATCTTTTGGAGCACGGCAGTGCGTGGCGTGGTAGTTGATCTATGCTATGAAAGTAGTCTCAAAAGGGGTAGTTATCCAAAGGGATATGAAAACTTCCACCTTCATGTGCATTGAGTAGTTAGAGAAGTTTGATTCATCTCAATTAGTTCTGAGTTGTGGTTGTGGTAATATTGAAGTTATACTAGTAAGGTGTTGTGGATCTAGAAATACTTGTGTTGAAGTTAGTGATTCCCGTAGCATGCACGTATGGTGAACCGCTATGTGATGAAGTCTGAGCATGATTAGTTTATTGATTGTCATCCTTTGTGTAGCGGTCGGGGATCGCGCGATGGTTTATACCTACCAACCCTTCCCCTAGGAGTATGCGTTGAATGCTTTGTTTCGATTACTACTAAACTTTTGCAACAAGTATATGAGTTCTTCATGACTAATGTTGAGTCCATGGTTTAGATGCACTTTCACCTTCCACCATCACTATCTTCTTTAGTGTCGTGCAACTTTCACCGGTGCATAAAACCCACCATTAGCCTCCCTCAAAACAGCCACCATACCTACCTACTATGGCTTTTTCAAAGCCATTCCGAGATACATTGCCATGCAACTACCATAATGACATGTGCCACAGCTTCTACATTACCATTGCATGATCATAAGATAGCTAGCATGATGTTTCCATTGATGTTTATGCCATGTTAGATCATTGTCACGGTACACTACCGAAGGCATTCCATATAGAGTCATCGTTGCTCTAAGTTTTGAGTTGTAAGTGTGATGATCATCATTGATGGAGCATTGTCCCATGTGAGGAATTAAAAGAGGCCAGCGAAGCCCATTTACAAAAAGAGGCCAAAGATGCCCACAAAAATAAAAAAATATAAAAAAAGAGAGGCCAAAGAGCCCACCAAGAAAATGAGAGAAAAAGAGAGAAGGGACAGACGCTACTATCTTTCCACACTTGTGCTTATTAAGCACCATGATCTTCATGATTGAGAGTCTCTCGTTTTGTCACCACCATATAGCTTGTGGGAAATTTTCATTATATAACTTGGCTTGTATATTCCAATGACGGGCTTCCTCAAAATTGCCTTAGGTCTTCGTGAGCAAGAAAGTTGGATGCACACCCACTAGTTTCCTTTAAGAGCTTTCACATACTCTTAGCTCTAGTGCATCATTTGTATGGCAATCCCTACTCATTCACATTGATATCTATTGATGAGCATCTCCATAGCTCTTTGATATGCCTAGTCAATGTGACCATCTTCTCCTTGTTTGTCTTGCAACCTCCACCACAGTCCATTCCACTTATAGTGCTAAAGCCATGGCTCACGCTCATGTATTGCGTGAGAGTTGAAAAAGTTTGAGAAAGTAAAGGTGTGAAAACAATTACTTGGCCAATACCGAGGTTGTGCATGACTTAAATTCGTTGTGCAAGGATGATAGAGCATAGCCATATTATATGATTTTGTAGGGATAACTTTATTTTAGCCTTGTTATTTTGAAAGTTCAGGATTACCTTGCTAGTTTGCTTGAAGTATTATTGTCTCCACGTCAATAGAAAACTATTGTTTTGAATCTAACGGATCTGAACATTCATGTCACATAAGAGGAGTTACAAAGGACATCTATGCTAGATAGCATTAAAGCATCAAAAATTCATTCTTTATCACTTCCCTACTCGAGGACGAGCAGGAGTTAAGCTTGGGGATGCTAGATACGTCTCAAACGTATCTATAATTTTTGATGGTTTCATGCTGTTATCTTGTCAACTTTGTATGTTTTATATACCTTTTATATCTTTTTTGGGACTAACTTATTAATTCAGTGCCAAGTGCCAGTTCCTGTTTTTTCTGTGTTTTTGACTCTTTTCAGATCTGATTCTGGAACGGACTCCAAACGAAATAAAATCCTCGAAATGAATTTTTCGAGAACAGAAGAAGATCGGGGGACTTGAGGGCTAAGGCAGGAGGCCCACAGGGAGCCCACAAGCCCTGTAGCCGCGACCAGGGGGCCCACGGCTACCAGGCTTGTGGCCCCCCTGGAGCTCCCCTGCCCTAGCTCTTTCGCCTATATATTCCCTAAAATCCCAGAAAAAATAAGGGCGTCCACGAAACCACTTTTCTCTCGCCGCAAGCTTCCGTTTCCGCGAGATCTCATCTAGAGACCCTTCCCGGTGCCCTACCGGAGGGGACTTCGGAGCTAGAGGGCTTCTACATCAACATCATTGCCTCTCCAATGACTCCTGAGTAGTCTACTTCACACCTACGGGTCCGTAGTTAGTACCTAGATGGCTTCTTCTCTCTCTTGGATCTTCAATACAAAGTTCTCCATGATCTTCATGGAGATCTATCCGATGTAATCCTCTTTGGTGGTGTGTTTGTCGAGATCTGATGAATTGTGGATTTGTGATCAGATTATCTATGAATTATATTTGAGTCTTTGCTGATTTCTTATATGCATGATTTGATATCCTTGTAAGTCTCTCCGAGTCTTGGGTTTTGTTTGGCCAACTAGATCTATGATTCTTGCAATGAGAGAAGTGCTTGGTTTTGGGTTCATATCGTGCGGTGACCTTTCCCAGTGACAGAAAGGGCAGCAAGGCACGCATCATGTTGTTGCCATCAAGGGTAACAAGATGGGTTTTCATCATAGATTTGAGATTGTCCATCTACATCATGTCAGCTTACTTAAGGCGTTACTCTGTTCTTATGAACTCAATACACTAGATGCATGCTGGATAGCGGTCGACGTGTGGAGTAATAGTAGTAGATGCAGAAAGTATCGGTCTATTTGTTTTCGACGTGATGCCTATATGTATGATCATTGCCATAGATAACATCATGACTTTGCGCGGTTCTATCAATTGCTCGACAGTAATTCGTTCACCCACCGTCTACTTGCTTTCATGAGAGAAGCCACTAGTGAACACTACGGCCCCTGGGTCTACTCACAATTATCATCTCCGCTTTTACTTTTACTTTGCTTTGTTTACTTTTTGCTTTCAGTTCTCACTTTGCAAACAATCTATAAGGGATTGACAACCCCTTCATAGTGTTGGGTGCAAGTTTTTTGTGTTTGTGCAGGTACTTGTGACTTGACACGATCCTCCTACTGGATTGATACCTTGGTTCTCAAACTGAGGGAAATACTTACCGCCGCTGTGCTACATCACCCTTTCCTCTTCAAGGGAACACCAACGCAAGGCTCCAAGGCCGCGGGGGAATCCTTTGCATACTTGCCAAGGAAATCCCTATAGGCGTAGCCAGCAGCACACCGTGCCAGACCGGTTATACGCCGCGGTCGCCGGCATCGAGGAGTTTTGCGACGTCGAGGCGATGGCCTTCTTCGAAGCGCTCGGGCGTCTGAAAGCTTTCGAAGATCGGACGCGGCAGCGTGGTTAGGGAAACGAGAGATCGGAGGAGCAGCTGATGCTCACGGCGGCACAGTGGCAAGCTTGGCAACGCCAGCATGGTGGCGGTTTCAACAACGATGACGGCAGCTGGAGCACGACGTCGAGCGACGGAGGGAAGCGGCGCGGGAGCTGCTACGGCTGTGGCAATCATGGGCACTTCCGGCGCGAGTGCCCGAGGCCACGAAAGGCGCAGGCTCTGGAGCAGTAGGCTCTACTCGTCGACGGCAACGTCGAGGACGACGGGCGCCTCTAGGCTACGACTTAGGGGGGTATGTGTTGGGCATAAGCCACAGCGGTGTGTCGGGAGCGCGCTCATACGTCCCAAACGTATCTATAATTTCTGCTTGTTACATGACTTTTTGGGTGACATTGTTATATGTTTGGCTACACTTTTATATCATTTTACACATATTTGGACTAATCTACTAACTCAGTGCACCCAGTGCCAATTTCTGTCTACACATGTCTATTTTGCAGGGTCTTCTACCCAATTTTCCGAAGCCCAAAAAATTCCAGAAAAAATATATAAAAATCAACGAAACAGAAGCTTCCGGATCACCGAAGATGGGCCAGAGGGGGCCACGGGCCTCCCAGGCAGCCTGCTGGCGCGACCAGGCCCTAGGTCGTGCCAGGAGGTCGCCTGGGTGGGTCCCACCTCCTCCGGTGCCCTCCTTTGGCCTATATTTAGAGTCCCGAGAGGAAACCCCCGCAGACTTTCTGGAATCGCGAATTTCTCCATCGTTCCGCCGCCGTAGCGCTTCCTAGATCGGGAGCGTCAGGAGACCTCTTCCTGACACCCTGTCGGAGGGAGGATTGACCTCCGGGAGCTTCTCCACCGCCATAGACGCTTCCCGGACGTGCCGTGAGTAGTCCTCCTTGGACCATGAGTCCATGACCAGTAACTATGTGATGTCTTCTCTCCAATCTTGTGCTTCAATGGTTAGTCCTTGTGAGCTGCCCTACATGATCAAGGCATCTATGTAACTCTCTTGCTATTGCTATGCTCGGTTTGTTGGGATCCGATGGATTATGAAATTATGTTCAGATTGTTATGAGTTATATATTTGATTATCCTTTTGTATTCTATTCCTTTGTGATTCATGCATGTTGTCCGTTGCTATTTATTGCTTTGGCCGAGTAGTAGATTGTAACTCCAAGAGGGAGCGTTATGCATGATTGTGGGATCATGCCCCTCTATGTCTAGCTTGAGTGACAGAAACATGAGACTAGGGATGTGCTTGTTGCCACCAGGGAGAAAACAACGGTGCTTGTGACCACGGTTGCAAGGATTGTTTACCTTACGCATAGTTCATTAATGCAGTTGTCCATTGCGTTGAATTTACACTTTGGGTAGGGCTCGCAACTTAATATCAGAGAGATGTTCTGGATAGATATCTCAAGGTGGATGATTAGTAAGTAGATGATGATGAATAAATGGTCTACTTGTCTTGGCATACCGCCCATTACTATTGAACCTCTAACTATCAAGTAGCATAATTAGCATTGCGGTGCGATCATAATTTTGTCAATTGCCCAACTGTGATTTGTTTACCCAAGCATAGTTGTTTATCGTCTTTTGGGAGAGAGACATCACTAGTGAACCTCATGTGACTCCGGTCCATATCACCATCATTGTTTACACCTCCATCATTTACCGCTTTCATTTACTTTTCCATTTCAATCACTATTACTTTTCCGCTTGTGTTTTGATCCTTTGCAAACTACAAGGCCGGAGAGATTGACAACCTCTCTATACTCGTTGGGAGCAAAGTTATTTGTTGTGTGTGCAGATCCACGTCTTCTGCTAGCGCTAGGATGGAAGACACCTACTTGTTGAGCCTAGGAATCCTGCTGGTTTGATAAACCTTACAGTCTCGGTGTAAGGGAAATCTGCTGCTCACTACATCTCCACCTTCCACTTGGGGTAACCAACAAGGGGCGAGAAGTATATCCATCAACTCGTCATCAAGCGAATTTCTGGCCCCGTTGCTGGGGACTCGAGTCTTCAAGATAGGGGAGTGGCACGCTATCTTTTACCTTTGCTTTTTAGTCTTGTTAGTTTGCTTTCTAGTTTTTGCTTTAGAGTCTTATACCAAAAATCACAAAAAAATAGTTACTTTGTTTTTAGTTGCCAAGCATGTTAAGGTTTGATGCTTGGAAGGGATCTGAGGTCCTAGATTTCCATCAAAGGAATAGAGAAAATATGAAGGAAGCATGGGATATAATTTCTGAAGCACATAAAAGAATTATGCCTTGGATACCTATCAAAATTATGCTTAGAAATTTTTATCATGGTATCTTTATATGGTGCAAACACTCTCTTGATATTATAGCTAAAGGAGATTTTTTAGAGTGTGATGAGGAAAGAGCTCTTGATATTATACATGGTCTATTTAATAATCTTGTTTGTAATCATGGTTATGACACTATTATAGATAGACTTGCTACTATTGAAGGGAAGATAGATGCTCTAGACTTAAGAGAAAGAGAGAAAACCATGGTTAATAAGGAACATATTTTGAAAATAGATGATGACTGGGAACCTTTTGTTAGAATTAGCATCTCTAACCAAGACTTTCTTGCTTATTGTGATATTGGATCCATGGTTTCTACTATGCCAAAAGTTGTTTATGATTCTCTCTGGTTAGACATGGAATTTTTTCATCTTATCATGAACATGCTAATAGTGATATTTCTGAAATCCAGGGAAAGGTGAAAGATGTCCAGGTTACATTGTTTAAAAGGAATGCAACAATTGATTTCTTCATCATGGAGCCCAACAAAGGGAGTATAGTGCTTGGAAGGGACTTCCTTCGAGCCATGAGAGGCTTCATTGTTATAGGTAAAGGACACATACGCTTACGTGGGAAAGCGAAAGGTACGTACCCGTTCCCTAGGAAAAATAAGGATGAACTTGTTGAGGATCTGTTTGAAGGTTTTTATAATTCCGACGACCTCGGAGAATCTTGATCCTCCTTCTTGCATTATGCCTAGCTCGAAGGCATAAAAGAAAGCGCTTGTTGGGAGGCAACCCAATTTGTTTTTACTTTCTATTTTAGTGGTCTTGATGCTTGTTACTACTGTAGCAATATCATTGTATCTTTATTTTTAAGCTTTGTGCCAAGTTATAGCCTCCGATTGCAAGAAAGTTCAAAAATTGTGACATGCTGTCCAGAAACAGATTCTGTCTGCTTGACGGAAAAATTCGCCAAAAATCAACAGATCATCTTTTTGATCTGAATGTTTATGCAGCATGCTCTATATAATTGCCTTTATGGCATCTGTTCTGAGTTTTTTCTATTTGAGTTGCAGAAGTGCCTCGAATAAATTATTTACTACATGTTGTTCTATTTTTCACAGATTCTGCCATGTTTTGCGTTTTCATTGTTTTGCAAATCCTAAGCTTACTTTTTATTTGCAAAAACCTTTTGGCAATCATGAGAATTAGTAGCTTTTCATGAAAATCTTTATTTCCAGCAGGTAATAAATTATTTTATTAAAGCTACTAACCACTCTAATCAGCTTATGATGAGTTTCGTATGAAGGGAGTTTTCAAGAATGCGATGGGAGAGATGATGAAAGAAGATACAGGAGTGTCGAGCGCTCAAGCTTGGGGATGCCCCCATGCACCCCAATAAATATTCAAGGAAACTAAAGCGTCTAAGCTTGGGGATGCCCCCATGCATCCCCTTCTCTATCAACAATCATCAGTTCGTCCATCTCCATGCTATATTTTTATCACTTCATATGATATGTGCTATGCTTGGAGCGTCTCGCTCTTTACTTTTTAGTTTGATTTAGTTTTTCTTGCTGTTCATAACAAGTCGTAACCTAGCCTACCTTGTTTGGGAGAGAGACACACTCCATTCCACTCTAGAACACAACATAGGTTTTCATGCTTATCTTTTTGTGTGTTCTTCATATTTTCGTATCTACTGTCATGCTTAGCTCTTAGTTTTCATGCTTATCTTTATAAGAGCTTTTATTTAGGTTGTTTTTGGAACTCTCTTGAGTTTTCATGCTTATCTTGTTTAGAGAGTTGGCTCGTTGCACTGAGTTGTGTGTCTTGCATGAGTAGGTAATTGAGGTTGCTATTTAAGTATAGTAGTAACTTGCCATAGTTTTGAGGTATTGATTTGAGTAACGTTTGGACCATTGGTGCCAAGAGCTTGAGCCTATTAGTGATAGGTGTTGTATTTTGGGAAATCCGTGTGTTTTTCAAAAACTATAAATTAGTTGAGAACTCTAGCTACTAAATTGATCGCTAACCTCTGGAGGGGTTGGAATATATAGAGTACCCTCACGTTACCATGATTCGAGGATGCGCAAGGATAACCAAACCCCCAAACACTCCTCCTCGGGGTACTTGTCTCTTTGTGAATTTCCTAACTAGATAGAGAGTTACCGATAATAAGTGTATGAGTTCTTCGGACTAATGTGAGTATTCGATTGTTGGCACTTCCACCATCCATATTTTGCTAGCCTCTTCGGTACCGTGCATTGCCCTTTCTCACATTGAGAGTTGGTGCAAACTCCGCCGGTGCATCCAAACCCATGACATGATACGCTCTGTCATACATAAGCCTCATTATATCTTTCCTCAAAACAGCCACCATACCTACCTATTAAGGCATTTCCATAGCCTTACCGAGATACACTGCCATGCAACATCCACCATCTCATGACTTGATCTTCATGTCATACATGCTTTTGCTTGATCGTAGAGCCGCATGCTAGTTGGGCCTTGCCCTTATTATTGCTACATGATGCCCTAGTATCATTGCATATCCTGCTACAGTGGCAGAGGCATACATTTGCATACATCATGATAGTTTTCACTTGTATTTATGTTGAGTACTTCTTATAAAATGTGACGATTTTTCTTTTTATTCATGTAAAACATAGAGTGTTGCCGTTAAGAGAGGAAAAGATCCCAAAGTGGACAAAACAAAAGATCCCAAAGAGGAAAAATGAGAGATAAAAAGAAACAGCCAAAGAGGCCAAAATAAATAAATAAAGAAAAATAAAAGAAAAAAAGAAATAAAAAGAGAGAAGGGGGCAACACTACTATTCCTTTTGAATGATCCACACTCGTACTCCATTTCTATATTTGTACAACATAGAGATTATCATTCATGCATAACTATGTGGGGACCCTTACACTATAGAACTTGGTTTGCATATTCCAATGATGAGCCTCCTCAAATGAGCTCTAGGTCTTCATGAGCAAACAAGTTGGATACACCCCCACTAGTTCCATTGGAGAGCTTACCTTAGCTCATATGTGCATCTGTTACATGGCAATCCCTACTCCTCACATCATATCTATCATTTGGCTTTCTCTAGCCTATGATTGTCCTCATTGATGTGAGCCTTTCACACCTTTTTTCTTCCTTCCCATCCATTGCACGAGTACTCAAAGTCGAAAGGGAGAGGATCATTTTGACTTGTGCCTGAGTAGTGGTCTGGGGATGAGTCAAAATAAGATTACGAAGGAGACCAAGTGTGAAATTTTAGTAGATTGAGTTCTCAATTAAAAAATATATTTTATGATCTCAACCCAGCTCCCACTTCTTGCACGCAAACACCATTTGGAGACATTCGAGTCACGGACAGCGAGAGCTCTTGCACCTTTATGTTCTTACTTTGCTAAACTCAATACTAGATATAGACACTTGCTTGTTATTGTCTTGACTTGAATTGCATATCTCACTTGCTTTACTGTGAAGTTCTTATATGTGTGTTAGTATGTCACCACATAAATTATTGTGTTATCATTTATCTACTCGAAGACGAGCAGAAATTAAGATTGGGGATGTTGATACGTCCCAAATGTATCTATAATTTCTGCTTGTTCCATGATCTTTTGGGTGACATTGTTATATGTTTTGCTACACTTTTATATTATTTTACACATATTTGGACTAACCTACTAACTCAGTGCACCCAGTGCCAGTTTCTGTCTGCTGATGTCTATTTTGCAGGGGCTTTTACCCAATTTTCTGAAACCTGAAAAATTCCAGAAAAAATATATAAAAAATCAGCGAAACAGAAGCTTCCGGTTCACCGAAGATGGGCCATAGGGAGCCAGCGGCCTCCCAGGCGGCCTGCTGGCGCGGCTAGTCCCTAGGCCACACCAGGAGGTCGCTGATGTAAGCTATGCTAATGCACAAAAGTCCTTCCAATGGCGCCAGAAACAGGTGTGTCGACGGCACCAGGAATCCTTCAACTGCGGCTACGCCTTAAGGGACTTCCTAGGCAAGTATGCAAAAGATTTCCCCCGTGGCCTTGGAGCCTTGCGTTGGTGTTCCCTTTAAGAGGAAAGGGTGATGTAGCACAGCGACGGTAAGTATTTCCCTAAGTTTGAGAACCAAGGTATCAATCCGGTGGAGGAGTATCACAAGATCCTGCACAAACACAAAAGCTTGCTCCCAACGCTATGAAGGGGTTGTCAATCCCTTATAGATTGTTTGCCAAATGAGAACTGAAAGCAACAAAGTAACAAAGCAAAGTAAAAGCGGAGGTGTAAACGATGGATGTGAATAGAACCGGGGGCCGTAGTGTTTACTAGTGGCTTCTCTCATGAAAGCAAGTAGACGGTGGGTGAACAAATTACTGTCGAGCAATTGATAGAACCACGCAAAGTCGTGACGATATCTATGCAATGATTATATCTATAGCATCATGTCCAAAACAAGTAGACCGATACTTTCTGCATCTACTACTATTACTCCACACGTCGACCGCTATCCAGCATGCATCTAGTGTATTAAGTCCATAAGAACAAAGTAACGCCTTAAGCAAGATGACATGATGTAGAGGGATAATCTCAAACCAATGATAAAACCCCCATCTTTTTACCCTTCATGGCAACTACTTGATGTGTGTCTTGTTGCCCCTACTGTCACTGGGAAAGGTCACCACATGGTAGAACCCAAAACCAAGCACTTCTCCCATTGCAAGAATCATAGATCTAGTTGGCCAAACAAAACCCAAGACTCGGATAGACTTACAAGGATATCAAATCATGCATATAAGAAATCAGCAAAGACTCAAATATATATCATAGATAATCTGATCACAAATCCACAATTCATCGGATCTCGACAAACACACCGCCAAAGAAGATTACATCGGATAGATCTCCGTGAAGATCATGGAGAACTTTGTATTGAAGATCCAAGAGAGAGAAGAAGCCATCTAGCTACTAACTACGGACCCGTAGGTCTGAAGTGAACTACTCACGAGTCATTGGAGGGGCGATGATGATGATGAAGAAGCCCTCCAACTCCAAAGTCCCCTCCAGCAAGGTGCCGGGAAGGGTCTCCAGATGAGATCTCGCGGAAACGGAAGCTTGCGGCGGCGGAAAAGTATTTTCGAGGCTCCCCTGATTTTTTGCGGAATATTTGGGAATATATGGGCCAAGGATCTAGGTCAAGGGGCGGCCAGGGAGGCCACAAGCCTGCCCACCGCCGCCTCCCCCTAGTAGCGGAGTGGGGGCTTGTGGGCTCCCTCGAGCCCACCTGGCTTGGCCCAAAGGCCCCCTGATCTGTCGTTCGGGAAAAAATCATTTCGGATTTTTTCTTCCGTTTGGACTCCGTTCCAAAATCAGATCTGAAAAGAGTCAAAAACACACAAAAAACAGGAACTGGCACTTGGCACTAAATTAATAAGTTAGTTCCAAAAAAGATATAAAAGGTACATAAAACAACCAAAGAAGACAAGATAACAGCGTGAAACCATCAAGAATTATAGATACGTTTGAGACGTATCAAGCATCCCCAAGCTTAACTCCTGCTCGTCCTCGAGTAGGGAAGTGATAAAGAATGAATTTTTGATGCTTCCATGCTACCTAGCATAGGTGTCCTTTGTAATTTCTCTTATGTGACGTGAATGTTCAGATCCATTAGATTCAAAACAATAGTTTGCTATTGACGTCAAAACAATAATAATTCAAGCAAACTAGCAAGGTAATCAGGAACTTTCAAAATAACAAGGCCAAAAGAAAGTTATCCCTACAAAGGCATATAGTCTGGCTATGCTCTATCATCATTGCACAACGAATTTAAATCATGCACAACCCCGGTATTGGCCAAGTAATTGTTTCACACCTTTACTTTCTCAAACCTTTTCAACTCTCACGCAATACATGAGCGTGAGCCATGGTTATAGCACTATAGATGGTGTGGAATGTGGTGGAGGTTGCAAGACAAAAAAGGAGAAGATAGTCACATTAACTAGGCATATCAATGAGCTGTGGAGATGCTCATCCATAGATATCAATGTGAATGAGTAGGGATTGCCATACAAATGATGCACTAGAGCTACGAGTATGTGAAAGCTCTTAAAGAAAACTAGTGGGTGTGCATCCAACTTGCTTGCTCACGAAGACCTAAGGCAATTTTGAGGAAGCCTATCATTGGAATATACAATCCAAGTTATATAATGAAAATTTCCCACTAGCTATATGGTGGTGACAAAACAAGAGGCTCTCAATCATGAAGATCATGGTGCTTAATATGCACAAGTGTGGAAAAAGTGGTAGCATTGTCCCTTCTCTCTTTTTCTCTCATTTTTATTTTTTAATTTTTTTGGTGGGCTCTTTGGCCTCTTTTTTTGGTGGGCTTATTTGTCCTCTTTATTTCCTCACATGGGACAATGCTCCATTAATGATGATCATCACACTTTCAACTCAAAACTTAGAGCAACTATGACTCTATATGCAATGCCTTCGGTAGTGTACCGTGGCAATGATCTAGCATGGCATAGTCATGGAAACATCATGCTACCTATCTTACGATCATGCAATGGAAATGTAGACGTGGTGGCACATGTCATGGTGGTAGTTGCATGGCAATATATCTCGGAATTACTTCAAAAAAGCCATAATAGGTAGGTATGGTGGCTGTTTTGAGGGAGGCTAATGGTGGGTTTTGTGCACCGGCGAAAGTTGCACAACACTAAGAAGATAGTGATGGTGGAAGGTGAAAGTGCATCTAAACAATGGACTCAACATTAGTCATGAAGAACTCATATACTTGTTGCAAAAGTTTTATTAGTAATCGAAACAAAGCATTCAACGCATACTCCTAGGGGAAGGGTTGGTAGGTATAAACCATCGCGCGATCCCGACCGCCACGCAAAGGATGACAATCAATATACTAATCATGCTCAAATTTCATCACATAGCGGTTCACCATATGTGCATGCTACGGGAATCACTAACTTCAACACAAGTATTTCTAGATCCACAACACCTTACTAGCATGACTTCAATATTACCAAAACCACAACTCAAAACTAACTGAGATGAATCAAACTTCTCTAACTATTCAATGCACGTGAAGGTGGAAGTTTTTGTATCCCTTTGGACAACTACCCCTTTTGAGACTACTTTCAAAGCATAGATCAACTACCAAGCCACGCACCGCTGTGCTCTAAAAGATATAAGTGAAGCACACGGAGCAAAAGTATCTAGCTCAAAAGATATAAGTGAAGCACATGTGAGCTGAATTGTCTACCAAAAGATATAAGTGAAGCTCGACAAAATCACGGTGTGTGCATGTTTCTCTCTCTAGGTGTGCAGCAAGGATGATTGTGACACAGCAAAAATAAAAGAGTCCTACGATACAAGACGCTCCAAGCAAAAACACATAACATGTGGTGAATAAAAATATAGCCCCAAGTAACGTTACCGATGGATTGAAGACGAGAGATGGGATGCCTTCCCGGGGAATCCCCAAGCTTAGGCTTTTACGGCATCCTTGAATCTCTTGGGGTGCCTTGGGCATCCCCAAGCTTGAGCTCTTGCCACTCTTTATCTCTTTGTCCATAAGAACTTCACCCAAAACTTGAAAACTTCACAACACGAAACTTAAACAGAAACTCGTGATAACATTAGTACAAGAAAGCAAACCACCACTTCCTTAGGTACTGTAGCAAACTTAAATTCTACTTATGCTGATGTTGGGTTACTGTATTTTCGATCTTCCATGGCTAATACCCCCCGATACTATCCATAGTTTCATCAAAATAAGCAACCAACACAACAAAAACAGAATCTGTTAACAGCAGACCAGTCTGTAGCAATATGTATATTTTGTATACCTCTGGTACTGCAAACATTCTGAAAAATTACGACAGTCTGAAGAATTTGCGTCGCAATCAGCAGCAAAAATAATCAACTCAAAAGCTCTTACAGAAAACAAATGAAAATTCTTTTCGTGAGCAGAAAGTTTCTGTCTTTTCTAGCATGACCAAACGATCATCCCCAATACTAATCATAACAGTTTTGCTTGGCACAAACGCAAAAAGAAACACAAAAAACACAATCATAACAGAATTATGAAATTGTGGAAAACACAAAACATAAAGAAAAAGGATAGATTCGTTGGGTTGCCTCCCAACAAGCGCTTTTGTTTAACGCCCTTAGCTAGGCAAAAAGTGATGGAATCACGTATAGTCATCTTTGGTGCTCAAACCATAAGTAGCCATCGTCATAGATTCATAAGGCAATCTTATTTTCTTTTTAGGAAAGTGATCCATGCCCTTCTTTAAAGGAAATTGAAATCTAATATTCCCTTCCTTCATATCGATGATAGCACCAATAGTCCTTAGGAAAGGTCTATCAAGAATAATGGGACATGAAGGATTGCAATCTATGTCAAGTACAATGAAATCCACGGGTACATAGTTCTTATTTGCAACAATAAGAACATCATCGATCCTCCCCATGGGTTTCTTGACAGTAGAATCCGCAAGATGCAAATTAAGAGAACACTCTTCAATCTCATGAAAACCAAGAATATCACATAAAGACTTTGGAATAGCGGAAACACTAGCACCCAAATCACACAAAGCATTGCACTCATAGTTTTTGATCTTGATTTTGAGAGTAGGTTCCCACTCATCATGAAGTTTTCTAGGTATAGAGACTTCTAGTTCGAGCTTCTCTTTAAGAGATTTCATCATAGCATCTACGATATGCGCGGTAAAGGCTTTGCTTTGGCTATAAGCATGTGGAGAGTTTGCAATGGATTGCATCAAAGAAATGCATTCAAACAAGGAGCAATTATCATAATTGAATTTCTTGAAATCCAAAGTGGGAGTTTCATTACTACCCAAAATTTTGACTTCTTCTACTCCACTCTCCACACCTTTATCATCAAGATAGGTGGACTCTGAGTCATTGGGGCATTTTTCAACCAAAGTGGATTCATATCCAACCCCTCCATAAGTAGGTTTGACACACGAAAACAAAGATTCAAGAGGAGACACACCAAGCACTTTAAGATCTTCGTGATTTGCATCACTAGAACGCACCCTTTTAAACCATTCATGTCTAGCACGAATTTGGGCGGTTCTTTCTTTGCTCTCATTCATGGAGATACACATAGCTTTCAAAGTTTCATCCAAGGTGACCTTGGGAGGGGCACATATAACTTTCAAAGTATCAATATCACAAGACGTCCTATCAAAGCTCTTAGCCAAATCGTCTATTTTGAGTAGTTTTTCCTCTATGGACGCATTGAAAATCTTTTGAGAGTTGATGAACTCTTTGATATTACTCTCTAAATCAGAGGGTAATTTGTTGTGATTTCCATAAGTGTTGTTGTAGGAATTGCCATAATTGTTAGAGGAGTTACTAGGAAAAGGCCTAGGAACATAGTTTCCTCTAAAAAGCATTGTTGTTGCCAAAATTGTTCCTACCAACAAAATTCACATCCAAACTAGCGTTGCTACTCTCAATCAAAGAAGATAGTGGCATGTCATTAGGATCTATGGTAGCATTTCTACTAGCAACCAAATTTATCAACTCGTCCTTCCTAGCACTAAGCGAGTTAATCTCTTCTATAGCATGCACCTTTTTGCTAGCAGGCGACCTTTCAGTGTGCCACTAAGAGTAGTTGGTCATGATATTTTCTAGGAGTTTTGTAGCGTCTCCTAACATGATTTCCATGAACGTTCCACCTGAGGCGGAGTCCAAGATATTGCGAGAAGCGAAATTCAAGCCAACGTAAAAGATTTGTATAATCATCCATAAACTCAAGCCATGAGCGGGACAATTTCTAATCATAAGCTTCATCCTCTCCCAAGATTGTGCAGCATGTTCATGATCAAGTTGCTTGAAATTCATGATATCGTTACATAAGGAGATGATCTTAGCCGGCGGAAAATACTTGGATATGTAAGCATCTTTGCACTTATCCCAAGAATTGATACTATTTTTAGGCAAAGAAGAAAACCAAGTTTTTGCACGAGCTCGCAATGAGAAAGGAAAAAGTTTCAACTTAATCACGTCATTATCCACATCTCTTTTCTTTTGCATATCACAAAGCTCAAAGAAGGTATTGAGATGGGATGCGTCATCTTCACTAGGAAGGCCAGAGAATTGCTCTTTCATAACAAGATTCGGCAAAGCTGCGTTGATTTCATACGATTCAACACTAGTGGCGGGAGCAATCGGAGTACTAATAAAATCATTATTATTAGTGCTCGGGAAGTCGCAAAGTTTGGTGTTTTCAGCCATGATGACTTGAACAAACAAACAAGCACACAAGCAAGCAAGAGAACCGGCAAAGGAAAACGGCAAAGGCAAAAGAACACGGTGAAGGAGAAAGGCAAATGAAAACGGCAAACGTGAAGTGGGGGAGAGGAAAACGAGAGGCAACTGGCAACAAAAGTAAATGCAAGAGAAGAGTTTGTGAGACCTACTTGGATAGATCTTGATTTCTCCTCCCCGGGAAAGGCGCGAGAAATGCTTCTGATGTCAGCTATGCTAATGCACAAAAGTCCTTCCAATGGCGCCAGAAACAGGTGTGTCGACGGCACCAGGAATCCTTCAGCTACGCTACGCCTTTAGGGACTTCCTAGGCAAGTATGCAAAGGATTTCCCTATGGCCTTGGATCCTTGCGTTGGTGTTCCCTTGAAGCGGAAAGGGTGATGTACCAAAGCGACGGTAAGTATTTCCCTCAGTTTGAGAACCAAGGTATCAATCCGGTGGAGGAGTATCACAAGATCTTACACAAACACAAAACCTTTCTCCCAACGCTATGAAGGGGTTGTCAATCCCTTATAGATTGTTTGCCAAGTGAGAACTGAAAGCAACAAAGTAACAAAGCAAAGTAAAAGCGGAAGTGTAAACGATGGATGTGAATAGACCCGGGGGCCGTAGTGTTTACTAGTGGCTTCTCTCATGAAAGCAAGTAGACGGTGGGTGAACAAATTACTCTCGAGCAATTGATAGAACCACGCAAAGTCGTGACGATATATATGCAATGATTATATCTATAGGCATCACGTCCAAAATAAGTAGACCGATACTTTCTGCATCTACTACTATTACTCCACACGTCGACCTCTATCCAGCATGCATCTAGTGTATTAAGTCCATAAGAACAGAGTAACGCCTTAAGCAAGATGACATGATGTAGAGGGATAATCTCAAACCAATGATAAAAACCCCATCTTTTTACCCATGATGGCAACTACTTGATGTGTGCCTTGCTGCCCCTACTGTCACTTGGAAAGGTCACCACATGGTAGAACCCAAAACCAAGCACTTCTGCCATTGCAAGAATCATAGATCTAGTGGGCCAAACAAAACCCAAGACTCGGAGAGACTTACAAGGATATCAACTCATGCATATAAGAAATCAACAAAGACTCAAATATAGATCATAGATAATCTGATCACAAATCCACAATTCATCGGATCTCAACAAACACACCGCCAAAGAAGATTACATCGGATAGATCTCCATGAAGATCATAGAGAACTTTATATTGAAGATCCAATAGAGAGAAGAAGGCATGTAGCTACTAACTACGGACCCGTAGGTCTGAAGTGAACTACTCACGAGTCATTGGAGGGGCGATGATGATGATGAAGAAGCCCTCCAACTCCAAAGTCCCCTCCGGCAGGGTGCCGGGAAGGGTCTCTAGATGAGATCTAGCGGAAACGGAAGCTTGCGGCGGCGGAAAAGTATTTTCGAGGCTCCCGTGATTTTTTGCGCAATATTTGGGAATATATAGGCCAAGGATCTAGGTCAGGGGGCGGCCAGGGAGGCCACAAGCCTACCCACCGCCGCTTCCCCCTGGTGGCGGAGTGGGGGCTTGTGGGCTCCCTGGAGCCCACCTGGCTTGGCCCAAAGGCCCCCTGATCTTCTTCCGTTCGGGAAAAAAATCATTTCGGTGTTTTTCTTCCGTTTGGACTCTGTTCCAAAATCAGATCTGAGAAGAGTCAAAAACATGGAAAAAACAGGAACTGACACTTGGCACTGAATTAATAAGTTAGTCCCAAAAAAAGATATAAAAGGTACATAAAACAACCAAAGAAGACAGGATAAAAGCGTGAAACCATCAAAAATTATAGATACGTTTGAGACGTATCAGTCGCCTGGGTGGGTCCTACCTCCTTCGGTGCCCTACTTTGGCCTATATTTAGAGTCCCGATAGGAAACCCTCGCAGACTTTCTAGAATCGTGAATTTCTCCATCGTTCCGCCGCCGCGGCGCTTCCGAGATCGGGAGCGTCAGGAGACCTCTTCTCGGCACCCTGCCGGAGGGAGGATTGACCCCGGGGACCGTCTCCACCGCCATGGACGCATCCTGGACATGTCGTGAGAGTAGCCCTCCTTGGACCATGAGTCTATGACCAGTAGCTATGTGATCTCTTCTCTCCAATCTTGTGCTTCAATGGTTAGTCCTTGTGAGCTGACCTACATGATCAAGGCATCTATGTAATTCTCTTGCTATTTCTATACTCGGTTTGTTGGGATCCGATGGATTATGTGATTATGTTCAGATTGTTATGAGTTATATATTATATTATCCTTTTATATTATTTTCCTTAGTGATCCCTGCATGTTCTCCGTTACTATTTATTGCTTTGGTCGAGTACTAGATTGTAACTCCAAGAGGGAGCGTTATGCATGATTGTGGGTTCATACCCCTCGATGTCTAGCTTGAGTGACAGAAACATGAGACTAGGGGATGTGCTTGTTGCCACCAGGGAGAACACAATGTTGCTTGTGACCACGGTTGCAAGGATTGTTTACCTTACGCATAGTTCGTTAATGCAGTTGTCCGTTGCTTTGAGTTTACACTTTGGGTGGGGCTCGCAACTTAATACCGGAGAGATGTTCTGGATAGATATCTCAAGGTGGATGATTAGTAAGTAGATGCTGATGAATAAATGGTATATTTGTCTTGGCGTACTGCCCATTACTATTGAACCTCTAACTATCAAATAGCATAATTAGCATTGCGGTGCGATCATAATTCTATCAATTGCCCAACTGTGATTTGTTTACCCAAGCATAGTTGTTTATCGTCTTTTGGGAGAGAGACATCACTAGTGAACATCATGTGACTCCGGTCCATATCACTATCATTGTTTACACCTCCATCATTTACCGCTTTCATTTACTTTTCCGTTGCAATCACTATTACTTTCCCGCTTGTGTTTTGATCCTTTGCAAACTACAAGGCCGGAGAGATTGACAACCTCTCTCTACTCGTTGGGAGCAAAGTTATTTGTTGTGTGTGCAGGTCCACGTCTTCTGCTAGCACCAGCGTGGAAGACACCTACTTGTTGATCCTAGGAGTCCTCATGGTTCGATAAACCTTACAGTCTCCGTGTAAGGGAAATCTGCTGCTGACTACATCTCCACCTTACACTTGGGGTAACCAACAAGGGGCGAGAAGTATATCCATCAACTCGACATCACGCGCGTGTGCATAGCTGGGACGCATCGGGCGCACTGGTGTGTGTGCGTGCGTGCGCGTGTGTGCGAGCACGGGTCTATCCGTGCAGTGCGCTGGTTGCATGGGGTTAGGCTAGCTGGTAGACAAACTGGACCAGGTGTTCCGTGGAGATCTGGTGCGGGCTCCGCGCGCGAGTCGGGCGCGTTCGTGCGCGCGGTGGCTGCGACGGGAGCGGGCACCATCGTGGACTCGGGAGGTGGAGGGTCATGCCCGGTCTCGTGGTTTTGTCACGGCAGATGTCCTCGTGAAAGGACTTAGTGTTGGAGCCATTGCACCTTGGTGGCGACTCAAAGGGGTTGAACGGGAGCGAGACAGAGATTTACCCAGGTTCGGCCCCTCGAGAGGAGGTAAAAGCCTACGTCCTGCTTTGTGTTGTATTGATGGTGTTTCGATTACAAGGAGGGTGTAACTCGCTTGACCTAGCACTTGATGATTTCTAAGCTGCCCTCTCCTTCCCCGGGACTCGCCTTTATATACAGGTCAAGCCCTTAGGGTTTACAAGAGTCCTTACAATCATGCAAGTCATGATTCTTTCTATCTCTAAGTCGTCGTGCTTTCCAAGACTTAGAGGTCTTCCCAATGATTGATTCTCCACGAGGATCTTGAACCGCCGTCTAGCTCCTGGGCTCACAGGGCAAAGCTTGAATCGCCAAAGGATGAGTCGCCCGCTTGGTGACCCGGCCCAACTAGGGCGGGTCACACAACAGATAATATGCCCACCATTAGGCCCCAGATCGACTTGAACCTGTTCATGTCAACTCTCGCCTAGCCAGGGGCGACTCACTCTGCTCTTTTTACGCATCATACGCTTTATCCGCCACCCTATCATGGAGATACCCAAGTCGCCGAACCACTTCTTGTTGACATCATCTTATCCCTTTAATCTCGAAAGAAATGATGACGCAATCCCCAACGGATCCTTCAGCACAGATATCCCGAAAATTTTGGGCGCCATTATAGCGAATCTTTATCCCGTCGTCAGTTCCTGCGCGAGGCGCCTTGATTCCAGCACCCGACCCAATAAATAGGCTGGGCGAAGGGGGCAGGGAACATTCCCACCTACCCATTTCGTCGACCCCTTCTTCCTCGCAATCGCACCAAGAAATCCATCGCCGCGCAAGGATCTCCATCTCCGGCCACCGCGTCCGACGCATCCCCAGGCCGAGTAAGCGAGCAACACTCGCCGCGGATCTTCCTCAGTCGCCTCCGGTCGCCATCATGAGGTCAGTCCTTCGCCATTAGAGGTAGATCTTAGCTCCTCGAGGTTCATTGCTTGCCGGTTTCTTAGAACACCTCGAATGCCCCCATAATTGCTGATTAGTTCACAACGATAATAGTAGGTACAGTAGCATCGACCATATCCTCAGTTGATTAGCTCCTGTTTGAGGATCTAAAAAGGCTTCTGTCAAATCAGCTTTACTGTTCTTACCCTAGCCATAGGCTGTTTTTACTTTATCCAGGCCTTTTTTTCATTCACTTTCGCCTGCTCCGTAGATCTATATGTTACTGCCTGATGTATAAAACCTGTTTGTAGATCCGTACTTCACCATTTTAGCAAACATCTCTGAAGCTCTGAGTCGTCTCTCTTAAGCAGTAGGAAGTTCCTAAATCGCCCTTGTATTCTGACCCTGCCCCTTGTTGGCGAGTCAACAGACTCCCTTAGTCACCTGACAAATGTTCGGCGAGTTAATTGATCTTTTAACCACTCAGTAAGCGCTCGACGAGTTAATTTACCCGTAATCTTTTTCTTTGTAGCCATGGGTACCGTTTTCAAAGCCGATTGGCTCCCGACCAAAGTTGATGAAGCTTTTCTCAACGATTGTGTGAAGACGGGAAATCTCGACTCGAAAGATGTTATCGGATGGCGATTCGGGTTTGGAGAAGAAACTCCCAACCCGAAGGAAGGGGAAATAGTTGTCTTTGCTGAGCACCTCGAACGGGGGTTTAAGCCGCCAGGGTCAAGATTCCTCAGAGATGCCATGACTTTTATGAACGTCTGCCTCCAAGACTTAGGACCTAACTCGATTAGTAACTCATGTCAGTTCCAAGTGTTCTGCGAAGCCTACTTGCGGATGGAACCTTATGTTCCTTTGTTCTGGTATTTCTTTCATTTGAATCGCAGACTGAATTTTCCAATGGCCCTAGCTTGGAACTTGGAGGCGTCAATGTTCAACGCCGCAGGGACAGCTCATTCCCATCACTCGCCATGCCAAGCCATCCCAAAGACTGGGGCAAGTCTTGGTTTTATTGCCAAGAAACTTCTCCTGAAGGTGAAAACAAGCTCCTTGGCTATAGGGAGGAACGCCTTCCTACAAACTTTAAACTTCCAGACAAGCTTACTGAAGAAGAGGAGTCAGATTTTATCCCGATGCTATCCGTGTTACGATCTCTGACAAACAACGGTCTTACCGGGATTGATTTCATCGGCTGCTGGGTTGAATGGCGCATCCTCCCCTTAAGTTGCCGAGACGGCTTAATGTGTGAGTTTTATGGCACCTCGGACCATCCCGAGTGCTACTTCCGTACAACACTGATAGAAAATGACATTGTGTCCATCATCAAGAAGCTGACCGGTGAGCCCTTGGCCAAGTGTGGTCAAATAGGTCTTAAGCCATTCTGCAAGATCAACCCGGCACCTAAGGTAAATAACTTAACCCGCCTGTACTTTATTTTTTCCGACTTACTCGAATTATGATTCTCATAATAAGAATGCCACTTCAGAAAGGTGACAAATTCTGGTCGAAGAGGCCGAATAAGGTGGCCCTGAAGCAAGCCAGGCCGCCCCCAAAGAAGAAATCCAAGAGCAAAGGCAAAGCCGCCATTACTGAACCGTATGATGCGGACGAATCCCAAGTCGACGATGTACTTTCAGAGGTAAAATTCTATCTTCTTTGTCTTGCCATTCATTGCTATAATTTTGTGTTTACACCTCTGTATCTCTTGTGTAGAATGAGGGCAACGAAAGCCAAGAAGACTCCGTAGAGGTAATTTCTGTTTCCTCCGACTCATCTTCTCGTCCGCCTAAGCCGGACAGGCGGATTTGTGGGAAGGTTCCCATGTCTCACCCAAATGCTTGTTTGGATCCTAATTTCCTTTTGAAGAAAACGCAATATGCTTCCAATCGGAAGACTCGGAGTCATTCTGGAGACTTGGTGTCCGGGTTACCAGCGAAAAATCCTACCAAGAAGAGGTAGAATGAGGTATCCTTTTAACAGCGTCCCCTTTTGTTTCCTTTTGGATCATACTTATAACTTGCTCATATCTTGAGGTATTACTTTTTGCAGAATTCTCCCCCTTCGTCAGGCGACTCAGTGATGTCAGCCCTTCCGCCGATGATCCGCGTTCCAGGGTAAATTCTTATAATACTTACATTGTCCTGATGACGATGATGTTTGTTTTTAAGCTCACCCCCTTCCCTTTTTAGGGCACAAGCGAAGAAAAGGAAAACTGACGGGTCAACTTCCATTACAGCTCCAGAGCCTATTGAAAAACCGGCGCCGACTCAGGATAACCCGGCAAGGGATAAATCTGATGACCAAGCGGATCTCCCGAATTCTCCCAAGGAAGGCACGGAAACGCCCAATCCTCCGAGTTCGTTGAAAACGACAGAGGATCAAGATGATATAATCATCACTGGTACTAGCTTCTCTAAGCTGGCTCCGGCAGTCTTGTCGAAGCACGTATCAACATTAACCTGGCCTTCTATTGAACACGAGATTTCCAAGGCCAAGCTATCTTAATACGAAAATCTTGAATTTAAAGAACTCTGCTCCGGCTTTGCAAGTCGCGTGGAGGCGAGTGATGAAATGGAGAAGAGTCTACTCTTATGATGAAGAATCGACATGAGGTAAGCCTTAATGCATACCATCCTCATTAACCCCCAAGGGCCGGGTCAACTGTTAAAAGATGAGCCGGGTCTTGATATTAGAAAAAAATCTTTCAACCTGTAACCCCCAAGGGCTGGGTCATCTGTTGAAAGATGAGCCGGGTCTTGATATGAAAAAATCTTTCAACCTGTAACCCCCAAGGGCCGGGTCATCTGTTGAAAGATGAGCCGGGTCTTGATATTCGAAAAAATCTTTCAACCTGTAACCCCCAAGGGCCGGGTCATCTCTTGAAAGATAAGCCGGGTCTTGATATTAGAAAAATCTTTCAACCTGTAACCCCCAAGGGCCGGGTCATCTGTTGAAAGATGAGCCGGGTCTTGATATGAAAAAAATCTTTCGACCTGTAACCCCCAAGGGCCAGTTCATCTGTTGAAAGATGAGCCGGGTCTTGATATTAGAAAAAAATCTTTCGACCTATAACCCCAAGGTCCGAGTCATCTGTTGAAAGATGAGCCGGGTCTTGATATTGTATAATTTTGTCTAAAAAATTATACATTAGCCCCCAAGTGTCAGAGATGTTGCTTGCAATAATTCTGAGACTTGCCCCTT
This sequence comes from Hordeum vulgare subsp. vulgare, assembly GCF_904849725.1. Classification (NCBI taxonomy): domain Eukaryota; kingdom Viridiplantae; phylum Streptophyta; class Magnoliopsida; order Poales; family Poaceae; genus Hordeum; species Hordeum vulgare. The sequence goes on along the minus strand of NC_058520.1, from coordinate 581,743,138 downwards.
GATAATATATTTTGACAGGAATCTCTTGCCAAGCTGAGTCGGCATTTGGCGACTTAAATAAAAGTTTAGCCGACCAACAAGATGCGCGGGCAAAATCAGAAGAAAAATATCAAGTAATCTTATCTGAGATGGAGAAGCTGAAGGCCGCCCACAAGAAGGCTCAAGCTGATCAAGACGCCGCGGTAAAGCGAGCGGAAAAAGCTGAAGCAAAATTGGAAGCCGTGCAACAAGAGCTGGCCGGTTTAAAGCAACATATCTCTAACATGGCACATGCTATCTTTGGTAAGAAACAAAACCCTGATCTTGCACTTTGTAAAAAAAAACTTAGTATGAAGAAGTTACTGACCATCATTATCCCTTATATAGGTCCGAGAGCCGCCAACCTTCAGAATGATTGTGTCCTGATGCTGAAGGCAATTTACACACTAACAGAGCAACTGTATACCGGAAGCGTGCTGACCGTGAAGGCAGTGATGGGTGTCAAGGAACCCATAACATCAATCAAAAAGATGCTTGGTTGCTTATCTACCCTTCTGCCTCAGATAGGTGAGCTAACCCAGTCAGCTGCCCGGAAAGGGGTGCTGACTACGTTGAGTCGGTGCTTGGCATACGCTCTACAGTTAAAACCCAAAGAAGTAGCAGCAGGCTTTCCCCAGCTCAAGGACGACGCGTCAGAATTTGCTCAAGAGGATTATGAGCGCGTTGTCAAAGAATCCCGCTTGGCGGCGACTCAACTTGCAGCAAGCTTGGATTTATCAAAGTATCAAGCTGCTTATGATGACAAGAATAAGAATATAAATCCGTCAACCTTTGTGACAACCAGCTTGACTCCGCGCCGACCCAAGAACCCTTTTGATTTGGAGGCGGATCTCTCAACATTTTTGAACGATGAAGATGAATTCGCCACCTTATCCAAGTGTAATTGGGTATTGGGCGACTTGCAAATTAAAGTAGGTCAGAGCTCAAAGCAAGCTGACCCGGGGACATCAGCAGAGTAGTTCCTCATGGATTTGGCCATCAGAGCCATGTAACAAGTCATTCCTAGAAAACAACCTTGTTCCGTGATTTCTCTAAAACCCTTGTGTCGCCCTCAGGGCGTCTTATGATGCTCAACCCGCCATGGCAATAGTGATTTTGATCATCAACCTGTTAGGCTTAAAAGCATACATCAAACCGCCTCAGTGAGTAATGGATGATAATAAATAATAACCGACTCAGGATGTTAGGGTGAATCGGAAAAATTTGGAAAACCTTGTGGCAGTGCGAGGAAGGTGAAAGTAGGAATTTCGTCGGCTCGTACAAGTCGCGACAGGATAGGACGAGTTATATAAACTCAAGTGCTACCCGAGGGAGACTTTTTGTATAAAAAATCTCAAGTATTTAGACTAGCTGATCAGGCACGAGTCAAGCTTCAATTAGGCAGGTTCAGTGAACCAATTGTTTCTCTATTTTCCATGTGGGGTGCTAGCCGGTACCAGACATGTTTTAACCAAGGCGAGTTAAGGGTCCATAAAGCGGAATAACTCGCCAAGAGTTCATGGGTCCATATGGCGATTCGGCCAACACACAGTCGAGTATAACCATTTGTAATGCAGTAATTTTTCGCAGACCAAATGGGTAGTAAGGCTGATCTCAGTGAGAGGAAGCCCCCAAGTGACCTATGATTAGGGGAAAGACCGGTCATAGGATTGTAGAAGCGTATACGCTCTTACCACAAAACGACTAGGGAACAAATAGCCACCAAGTAAGCCGACCTAATCCACATAATCATATAAGGCGCCTATGTTTGAATCACGCGCTTGTAGCGACTTGATCCTCTTTGGCTTATCGATACCTAGTGTTGTAATAAGTGCATCATGGCGACTTATGCTCTCTGGTATGGATAGCGTCCATGCTTGGGCGACTTGTTAAGGAGCAGAATAAAAAATCCATACTTTCAATAAGATGAAATAGCAGGAAAGCCCCCAAGTTCGTGGGCATCAATTTTATTGCTTCATAAAAGTGAAAAACTTACAATTTTTCAAGAGAAGAAAAAACAGAGCCAATAGCTTAAGTGTAATAAGGCCGCGAGTGGGCTATGTTCCAGGGGCTAGTTGACTCAGCCTCCGTGGTTGGCCGATCAGGCCGAAGATCCACCACATAGTATGACCCGTTGCGAAGGCTTTTGCTGACGACGAACGGTCCTTCCCATGGTGGTGATAACTTATGCATGCCAGTGCGATCTTGGATCAATCGAAGCACTAAGTCACCCTCCTGAAAGGTTCGGCTCTTGACCCGGCGGCTGTGGTATCGCCGCAAGTCCTGCTGATAAATAGCCGATCGGGCGGCAGCTAAGTCGCGTGCTTCCTCCAAAGCGTCCAAAGAATCTTGACGCGCCAACTCATTGTCCTGTTCCACATAAGCAGCAACTCTGGGCGAGTCATGCCTAATGTCATTGGGAAGAATAGCTTCTTCTCCGTATATCAGGAAAAAGGGAATAAAACCCGTAGAACGGTTTGGGGTGGTCCGCATGCTCCACAGTACTGAAGGCAACTCCCCAACCCAACACCCTGGGGTGCGTTCCAGGGGAACCATAAGTCGGGGTTTGATTCCTCGCAATACTTCCTGATTCGCCCGTTCTGCCTGCCCATTAGATTGTGGATGAGCAACTGCAGAGACATCAAGCCGGATGTGCTCACAGTGGCCAAACTCCTGCATCGCTCCTTGTGATAGATTAGTACCATTATCAGTAATAATGTTGTGTGGATATCCGAACCGCAAGATCAGTTTTTCCAAGAACTTGACTGCTGTCTCCGCGTCACAAGCACCAACAGGTTCTGCTTCGACCCACTTGGTAAATTTATCAACCGCCACCAGCAGATGAGTTTTTTTGTTGGACGACATCTTAAAGGGGCCAACCATGTCTAGCCCCCAGACCGCGAAAGGACAAGTGATAGGTATCATCCTTAGTTCTTGAGCCGGCACATGAGCCTGTCGTCCGTAACGTTGGCAACCATCACATCAACGAACTATCTCTTCTGCATCTGCATGAGCCGTCAACCAAAAGAATCCGTGACGGAACTCCTTTGAGACCAAGGAGCATGACCCGGCATGATGCCCACAATCTCCGGCATGGATGTCATTCAGAATCACGCATCCTTCTTCGGAAGAAACGCATCATTGGAATACCCCAGAAGTGCTTCGCTTATACAATTCGCCATTGATGATGACCATGGATTTGCTCCGACATACAATTTGGCGAGCCAACACCTCATCCGAAGGTAACTCGCCTCGTGCAAGATATGCCAAATACGGAAGAACCCAATCCGGCGTAACACGGAGAGCCACCACAAACTGGGACTTAGGGTCTGGTATTGCCAACTCCTCTTCCGAGGGTAACCTTACGGAAGGATTATGCAAAATATCCAGAAAGACATTGGGAGGAACCGGCTTACGTTGTGAGCCGAGACGTGAAAGGGCGTCAGCTGCTTCGTTAAGGCGTCGGTCGATATGATCAACTTGATAGCCATGGAAATGACCCACCACATTAGACACAACCCTTCTGTAAGCCGCCATCAGGGGGTCCCGAGAATCCCAAGTACCTGAAACTTGCTGAGCCACCAGATCAGAATCGCCGAGACATCTAACACGCTTGAGGTTCATCTCCTTGGCGAGTCGCAAACCATGAAGCAAGGCTTCATACTCTGCAGCGTTGTTGGTGCATGGAAACATGAGTCGGAGAACATAACAGAATTTGTCTCCCTGGGGCGAAATCAACACCACGCCAGCCCCCGAGCCTTCCAATTGCCTAGACCCGTCAAAGTAAATAGTCCAGTACGTGAGGTCGGGCCTGTCTTCTGGAATCTGTAATTCGTTCCAATCGTTGATGAAGTCAACCAAAGCCTGAGACTTGATAGCCGTGCGAGGGGTGTATCGCACGTGGTGCGACCCAAGTTCGATCGCCCATTTGGCGATTTGCCCTATTGCTTCTCGGTTTTGGATGATGTCCCTGAGAGGAGCGGAACTGACCACCGTGATGGGATGCTCTTGGAAATAGTGTTTGAGCTTTCGACTCGCCATAAAGACCCCATAGACCAGCTTCTGCCAGTGCGGGTATCGTTGCTTGGAGAGAGTTAGCACCTCACTAATGAAATACACCAGGCGTTGTACCGGATATTCCTTCCCTTCTTCCTTCCGTTTGACGGCCACTGCCACGCTCACCGCCTTGGAGTTTGCCGCAATGTACAGAAGCATAGGCTCTTTTTCAGTCGGGGCGGCCAAAACTGGCGGGTTGACCAGCTGCTGCTTCAAGGCTTCAAAAGCTTCATTGGCCTCGTCTGTCCAAACAAAACGGTCAGATTTCTTAAGCAACTGATAGAGGGGAATAGCTTTTTCTCCCAAGCGGCTTATGAAGCGACTTTAAGCCGTGATACGACCCGCCATCTGTTGAACTTGATTGATATTCGCTGGTTTCCCAAGCGAAGTAATCGCCTCGATTTTGTCCGGGTTGGCCTCAATGCCGCGCTCAGACACCAGGAATCCCAACAACTTTCCTGTAGGAACGCCAAAGACACACTTGGTGGGATTAAGCTTCATCTGGTATACCCGCAGGTTGTCACAAGTTTCCCTTAAATCTTCCAAGAGCGTCTCCTTCATATGAGTTTTAACCACAATGTCATCAACGTAAGCATGGACGTTGCGTCCGATTTGGCCACGGAGACAATTTTGGATGCAACGCTGGTAGGTCGCCCCAGCGCTTTTGAGCCCAAACGGCATGGACACATAACAAAAAGCCCCGAAGGGGGTTATAAAAGTTGTCTTCTCCTGATCTTCCACAGCCATCTTGATTTGGTGATATCCGGAATAAGCGTCCAGGAAACACAAACGCTCGCAGCCCGCCACTGAATCAATGATTTGATCGATGCGGGGAAGGGCGAAAGGGTCCTTTGGACAGGCTCTGTTAAGATCCGTGTAACCAATGCAAATGCGGAAGGTGACGTTCTTCTTGAGCACCAGGACCGGGTTAGCCAACCACTTGGGGTGGAAGACCTCTACGATGAATCCGGTGGCCAAAAGATGAGCGACTTCTTCCCCGATTGCCTTGTGTCGTTCCTCATTGAACCTGCGAAGATATTGCTGAATCGGCTTTGCTTTTGGGTCAACATTAAGATGGTGCTCAGCGAATTCTCTCGGTACACCAGGCATGTCAGAAGGTTTCCACACGAAGATGTCCCGTTTCTCATGGATAAATTCGATGAGCGTGCTTTCCTATTTGGGGTCCAGACTCGCCCCGATAGTAAACTGCTTGGTTGAGTCTCCAGGGACGAAATCCACCATCTTAGTGTCATCCGTTGGTTTGAACTTGAGGGGCGGATCAGCTTCTGTTGTTGGCTTCTTTAGAGGTGACATATCTGCTGGATCAACATTGGCCTAGTGATATTTGAGCTCTTCTACAGCGCAGACGACTTCTGCGTAAGCCGTGTCCCCTTCCTCACACTCTCTTGCTATCCTCGTGTCACCATCAACCGTGATGGGCCCCTTAGGACCGGGCATCTTGAGTTTAAGGTAAACATAGCAGGGGCGAGCCATGAAACAGGCGTAAGCCGGTCGCCCAAACAACGCATGATAAGGGCTCTTTAACTTGACCACCTCAAATATAAGCGACTCACTCCTGTAATTGGATGTTGTTCCAAACGCAACTGTGAGTTTAACCCGGCCTATGGGGTATGACGATTTACCCGGGACAATTCCATGGAATACCGTGGTTGACGGCGTTAAGTCTTTCTCCAGCAGGTTCATCCTTCGAAAAGTGTCGAAGTATAGTATGTTGATGCTGCTACCACCATCCATCAGTACCTTCGATAAGGTATATCCCCCGACTTGAGGAGCCACGATCAACGCTAAGTCGCCGGGGTTGGCAACTCTGGGCGGGTGATCCTCCCTACTCCACAATATAATCTGCTCGGACGAGTGGAGGTACCTAGGGAGCGCCGGCTCAGATACACTATACGCTCGGTGATTCACCTTTTTATCACGCTTGCAGGCATTGGTGGTGAAGACGTGGTATTGCCCGTTGCTTAATTGTTTGGGATTGTTGTGGAACCCACCATGATCATCTTGCCCCTGTGGAGCCCCCTGTGGGGGTGGCTGCTGAAAAACCCCGGGCGGGTTATACCGTTGTTGATTATGCACTGGGTACTGGCCGCTGCTTGGCTGCGAGCCGCCGTGAGCCCCCGGTTCGGGGAAGCCACCGAACGGGTTCTGGCGTTGATTAGGCACACCAAACTGTTCCTGCCGTTGGCCCGGGTCACCGTTTGGCCCTTTTTGATCGCCTCCGCCCGAATTCCCGCATCACGTAACAGTCCTCCCAGGAGTGAGTCGCCGGTCCGTCCGCTGTGTCGTGGTGCGGGCAAGGGCCCTTGAGTATCTCGTTATAATTGCGAGGCTTCTTGCCACTATAACCCCTCTTCTTCTGGCGCTGGTTGCCGTTGTTGGCATTGGTGTTGGCGACGAAGTCCGTGGAATCTTCCTGCTGCCTTCTCTTGCTGTTCACTCTGTGATTATGGCGGGCCCGCCCCTGAAGCCGGGTATGATTTTTGGATGACTCGCCTTTCCTCGAAGAGTTGGCCTTGCCGCCATTCTCTCCTGGATCTTTGGTATCGTCCGCCTCGGCGTACCAAGTGAGGGTGTCCATTAGTTCCCCCATATCCTGGACCTTTCACTTGAGTCGCCCCAACTTCTGTACCAAGGGCTCATAGTGGCAGTTTTGCTCCAAGATCAGCACAACCTGAGCCGCCATGATGCCGTTCGATGAGTGAATGATTTCCGCGACCTGCTGCATCCAGTGGTGAGCCGACTCATCAGGGCGCTGAACGCAATGCTGTAAATCGACTATTGTCATTGGGCACTTGCAAGTTCCCCGGAAGTTTTTGATGAAACGCTCTTTCAATTCAGCCCAAGTTTGGATGGAGTTGGGGGCAGGTTTTTCAACCAAGTACGCGCCGTTCCCTCGAGCATCATTGTGAAGTACCTAGCGCAGATTGCTTCATTTACATCGAGCATGTCCATGGCGATTTCGTAACTCTCAACCCATGACGCCAGCTCAAGGTCCGGGGTGTAGTTAGGCACCTTTCTTGGTCCCTTAAAATCCTTCAGCATTCGCTCATTGCGAAGGGCGGGGACCAAGCATGGCATCCCTGCCTGCCTGCCGCCTCCAACAAGCGGTGCTAGGCCGGTTTGGAGGTCCGGGTGATCCCGACCCGGCGGGTCCCGATGGTCAGGCGGGTTAACCTGGGGAAGGGGTCGCGGTCCGCTGCTTATGGCGGGCTGGTCCTCTGACCGGCTCCTGGTGCGGCTTGCTTGGGGGAGGAGTGCAGCCGATCGAGGCTGTGTGAGAACTGGGCGTTTTAAACCACCGCCGTCTTCAACATCTCAATGGCGTTCCTTGCTTCTATTTCGGCCGGGGTGTTGCCATGCATCGGAAGGGATTCTAAATGGCGAGTCGCATCGAGCACGTTGTCCACCAGGTTGGAAAAGTGACCCCGAGGTGTCTGGAATCGAGGAATGCGATCAACCACTGGCTAAAGCGGCGGGTTTGGCGGCCGCCCCGGCCCTCCTCCCGGAGCGTCTCCTGCCCCGGGGGTGCGTGGAGTGTCGAATAGGCGGGTAGGGTTGAGATCAGGGGGTAAACGCCCCTGGTGCCTCCTCTGATGGATAGCGTCGGATGCACGCTGATGCCTCTCAAGCCGCCAGTTTTCGGTGTTCAAGCGGGCTGTCTCAGCGATGATTTGAGCTTGCTGGGTCTCGATCCTAGCGGCTTCTGTTTCAGCATCTCGCAGAGCCTTTGCCACCCCATCTCTTAGCTTTGTCAACTCGACATTTATCGTCTCCTGGTTTTCTGCTGTTACAGGGTCGCCGTGAGCCTTGTTATCTCTGTCGCCAGGTCCACCAAGATCGCAGCTGGGCTTCTGGATGTTTCGCCAGTCCCGTCGTTGCCTGCGGGGTTTTGCTGGGGCTGAGTCGCCCCTGCCATGTAAACGGCGATCTGACGGCGGGTCCGGTCGAGAACCTCGGGGTCCATTGCCAATGACAGGCCTCCGAGGCAGCCCCCATGTAGAGACTGAATTGAATTTGAGTCGCCCATGGATGATTCGTCATCAGTGTTGACCGACGTGGTCTCCTGAGTCGCCGATCGTTCTAGTTCCTCAGATCCCTGTGTGAAACCAACAAAGACCGGGCGGGTTAGATTTGACGTCACGACAGGGCGGACATTGTAACGACCAAGATGCGGTCCTTTCCGATCTGGGGGTCGAGGCCCCCGAATAGGAAAGAAGCGCATCTAAGCGTTTCGCAAGCAACATAACACAAATGATAAAAAAGTAGACAATTCGGGATTCAACTGTCTTCTTATTAACAACTCAGAGTACCACACAGATACAAACAAGGTAGTTCCGGTACGGACTACAAAACATGGAAATGCTATGCTACCCTGCTACAGGCCCACGATCACGACCATGCCTCAGTCCTCCGGATAGTTCACGTAGAGGCGGTCTGTCTCCTCGTCATACTGCCACACCAGCTGGGTGACGTCGGGATCATCTGTCTTTGGGGTACCTGTACCTGCTGGGAGTTTCGGAGGAATCCGTGAGCCACAGGGGACTCAGCAATCTAAGACCTTGGTGCCAGAACTAGTCATGTTATTAGGTAGGGTAAGGATGAAGTGTATCAGGCTGCAGCAACCTATGCTTGATTAAGTGGCTAACTTACGCAAAGTAGAAGTAAAGGTGGTCTACACTAGCGGTCGGATTTACTTGATCAGTAAGTGATCCTGAACACCTACCTAGGGCATTCATAACCCCACCGTGTTCCCGATCGAAGAGAGATCTTCGAAGGGACGGTCACGGTTACGCACACAGTTGGCAGTTTTTATTTGTTTATGTTTAAGTTCTCTAATACCGGATGTTAAAAAAATATTCCAAGTTGCCACATTACCGCGGGCATGGCTTTCCGAAAGATTAAACCCTGCAGGGGTGCTCCAACTAGTCCATCACAAACGAACACAGGCCGCAAAGGCATCCTCTATCACGAATCTCGTGATCTCGTCGGATTCCTTAGAGGAAAACCTCAACTCTGGGGGAACCCAAAGCTTCACTGGGATTCCTATACGCAAGATATACCGCTAAGGTAAGGCAAGGCTAGCAGGACCTCCCGACGTGTCGATGAACCTGATAAGAGCCGCGTATCTCAGTCTCAGGACACGCCGGATGAGTCACACTACAGGTATACCAAACCTCAGGTTGCCCTGTGGTGGCCCCATAGTCTGCCCAGTTTGGAACAACACCCATGAGGAGCACTGGCCCAGATTGTTGATTAGATCCTCGGGGTAGCTATTCCCTATGCAGTTTATTATTAAGTGATTAGCAAATTAACACCGATGTTGGGTCCTGCCGGACAAGCCTTAGCACTACGCGATTTATCGAGGGGGTCCCCATAACAATCCCGAACGTGTTAGGAGAGATCATTATGGAATCAAACACCGGTAACCGGTAACTAAGGCGGCAATAACGGAACAAAGTACCCGGCAAAAGGCTAGGCCTCCCATCATTTACCAAATATATAGGTGCATTAAATAAATAACAGAATTTAATATAATGATATCAAGCTCATGTTATCACATGAGTCAAAAACACCTGCAACTAGCAACGCTAACATCAGTAGATGAGCAAGCCTACTTAGCCATACAAGTTTGCTAGGAAGGAGTACGGTGTTTGGGCTCATGGCATATGAAGAGGCAATTTAATTTTAGTGGTAGGCAACGAGCAATACGACATGGAAACGAAAACTAGCATAACAAGTCTAGAGATGGAATCAAGGTCATATCATCTTGCGTGTGATATTCTCAGCTTGGAATGGTTCTGGTTCGTCCTGCACGTACTCTCCTGACTCCACGTATTCGTTCTCCGCTCCCGGTTCTACCCAACATAAGAATAACATCCAATAAACAGCAGCACCACAAGATGCAACAATGACATGATGCATGAGATGAAAATTGAGCATGCACCACTATTTCTATCACTAGCACAAGCAAAATAAACTACTGCAAGTTTCTGGACAGAACTGTACACTAAGCTATTTTGATATGCATGAGGATGGCATGAACATATGCGGCTCGTGAAAACGATGCAAAACCATCTAAAGAACATTGCAAACGGAGCTACGGATCAACGGGAATCAACGGAACAAGATATGAAGCTCTACGTGAAAGATTCAACACCACACTCACAATTGGCACAAATCTGGTATTCCCAGGTTGCCAAGACATGTAACAACCCAACATGAATGGATTGGAGCAAGGTAGAACACCACAACATCAATTAAGCACACACTTTGATCAAAAAGACAAAACTACATAATCTGCCATAATCTGCATCTTAGCTATTTGGGAGCTACATGCATCATAGCTACAGGCCTCCAAACATGACAAATAATATATGTGGCTGTTGTACACCAAGAAAACTACAAGCACCAGCAGGAATCACAGCAAAAGTAATTAAACTCTAGAAGATACAAGGCCACAAACTTTCCCAAAACCATCAGATCTCAGGAACTTAGTGAAAATTCCTGCACCTAAGTTTCTGTCTCTGTTCTGAAGCTTTTTGACAGCAATCAAAACACAACCTACTGGACTCCAAATGATTTGAAATTTGTCAGGGAGCTTCACAAACATACCAGGTTCAAAATCCTAGCACTGAACTAAGGCTAGTTCCCAACACAATGACCAGCACAACCTCATCTATAGGGGAAGAAAATGTTTCCAGCATCCCACACTTTTAGTGAAATTTCAGAATTCACTAATCTGGAATTTTTCAGCCACATGCCCACTTTGTCTAGGCATAGTTTGCACATACATTACACCAAGTGATAATCGACACCACTATAGTGTAGAGAAAAACCCCTACTACTATCACACAAAAACTCATGCCCTTGGGCTCCACCTATTCCATGGAATCAAAGATCAAACTTGCAACAAATCTGAATATGCAACTCCATAAAGTACCCTTCTAAGACAACAACTACAAAGGTTGAGTTCAGGTGCACAATGACAAAGTGACATGGGGGTTTGAACCCCATGTTTGTGTCATGCACATCAACAACACCAATACTTATCACAAGCCAACCCCAGACTCAACATGCTCTCTCTCATATTAAACATGAGGAGGTGCACAACTTGCAAAGGTGGGAAGGTCCACACACACACATATGTCAAGCATAACATATAGCTAGTCCTACCCAATCTAGTTAGAACATACAATAGCTACACTCCCATCATGATTCCAACACCTACACACATCAAACACTCTAGCACCACATGGTGCAAGAACCCAACTCCAAGCACAAGGGAAACACACTCACATGCACAAAACTGCTACCACCAAGGCTTAAACTCAAGGGCTTGTGCAATTGCACAAGCATGTGTGTAGGGTTACACAAACACTTGCACACACACTAACCCTCAAGCACAAACTCACACACATAAATCTACACATCTATCCTAACACCATGAACCCTACATACATGCTCTCTCTTACTCCTCCATCAAATAACAGGGAAGTAAAATATATAAGGGCATTTGTTCCCCATTGATCTAGGCATGGAGTAGAAAACAAAACAAGGGAAAACAACAACAAAAACAGAAAGAAAGAAAAGGGAAAAAGAATTGGGGTCTCTCTAGGATTCGAACCCCAGAGCCCCTGGTGCAACACACCACACCCATCCACTGCGCTGCTGCTACTGCTGTTGTCAAAGGAGATGGAACAAGCAGGGTAAGGCTTCCCTGCAGTTCACTAAACCGAAAACAATCAACCCAAAAAGAAGGTGCCGAGGGGGGGGACTCGAACCCACGCCCTCCTACAGGCAACAGGTAACTGACAGCATTGCAACTACCACCATGCTACAGATCGACGTCTGGCACAATCGCGCTCTGAAAACAGAAGAAGGCCTCTGCTGCTACGAGGTGTCCCGTCGGCGACCGAACCAGAGGGAGCTGGCGGCACCTCTCACGACCATCTACGGCAGGGAGAACCCTCGGCGGGGGACGCGGGGAACCCAGGGGTTCCATTTCCGCTCTAAGCACGGGAAAAGGTGCCCGCTTGCACCAAGTAACTGCACCGGAGCTGCTGCTGCTGTAACGCCGCCGTGGTCTACCGTCTACTCCGGCAGGGCGTCGGTCACTCCTCTCCTACGCATGCTACGCCGAGAGGGGGAGCGAAAGAAAGGCACTGCAGCTCACCTCGGCTCACCTACGGGAACGAGCGGAGAGGAAGGAGGGGGAGCGAGCCGATGCACAGGAGGTGGCCGGCCGGGGAAGACGCGGACGACGAGGACGTCGAGGATGCCAAGGACGTCGGCGGGTGGCTGCGGGAACGCGACCTCCTCGGCCACCGCGTCCTCCTGGCACTGCTGACGGGGCGAGAGGACGTCTCCTGCTGCCGCTTCAATCTCAACGAGCTCCTCTCATGGCGGCCTGCGGGTTCCTGTCTTGGCGGCGCGAGGGACGAGGGGAGGGAAAAACGGCGCCCTAGGGTTGTGGGGAGGAGGCTGGTTGCTTAAATAACCTCGGGAGGCACGCTCGGAGCCACCAGATCGAGGGGAAGGGAGATCAGTGGTGGAGCGCTGATCGTACGATCGTGACGTCGCCAGGAGGAAGACGAGGGACGTCGAGTGGGCTTCTGGCGCGACGGGGCTTGGGCCAGGGAGGAATTGGGCCACAAACGCCAGGGAGAGAAGAGGGAACCTGGCCCTTGCCAATTTAAAAACACCACCACAGCAAATAAATCCCCAAGAAAAACTAAGGCCTAAGAAAAATAGATACAAATACTCCTGGGCACAAGGGAATTATGCCCCAAATTTTTAAAATACCAAAATGATATTTTGGCAACTAAAAATAATTGGCAAACAGATTAAAATAATATAAAAATAAAGGAAAACCCCAAACAAAATAAGTTTAAAAAAACCCCTCTGCTTCATACCCACATACCAACTAAAATGCTCTAAAGGTGTAACATTTTTATAACAACATAGGAGCAAAAGGATTTGAACTTGGGAAAAAATAAAAAGGGTTTGAAACTACACACGGGGGTTTGAAAATGATGCCAAGCTCCACACCCTCATTACTTCACACCACATCATCACATATGCATCAACACATGCAATCACAAGATACATGACCACAAGATTAGAAGCACCACATGGAATCATATGCCCACATGCACCAACACCTAACATATGAAATGATATGATATGCATGCAAACAAGGGAAGAAATAAAAGGACACATGAAATCATCCAAGCATAGGACACTCTCATATCAATGACAAGGTGGTCCCACATGAAGTAGGTCCAAATAGGTTAGGTTTTACACTTGGGGCATTACAGACATACCTGGTCGGCTCAACGATGTCGGTGAAGGTGTCCGGCTCAGGCATAGGCGATCCAACCATGCCGACAAATATGTTGATCTTGCCGAAGGGGATTCTGTAGCCGGATTCGATTGAATTGGCCTCGGACCCCCACAACAAGTTGTTGATGTAGTACTTCCCGCGGCGGCTCCGAGTCCTGAGCCCCCCCGCGTAGCTCCCTGACCCTGGTAGGGCTCCCTTTGAGAACTCAACTCCACCGTGTGCAGGCCCCACGGTGGGCGCCAACTATCGTGGTTTTGTCACGGCAGATGTCCTCGTGAAAGGACTTAGTGTTGGAGCCATCGCACCTTGGTGGCGACTCAAAGGGGTTGAACGGGAGCGAGACAGAGATTTACCCAGGTTCGGCCCCTCGAGAGGAGGTAAAAGCCTACGTCCTGCTTTGTGTTGTATTGATGGTGTTTCGATTACAAGGAGGGCGTAACTCGCCTGACCTAGCACTCGATGATTTCTAACCTGCCCTCTCCTTCCCCGGGACTCGCCTTTATATACAGGTCAAGCCCTTAGGGTTTACAAGAGTCCTTACAATCATGCAAGTCATGATTCTTTTTATCTCTAAGTCGCCGTGCTTTCCAAGACTTAGAGGTCTTCCCAATGATTGATTCTCCACGAGGATCTTGAACCGCCGTCTAGCTCCTGGGCTCACAGGCCAAAGCTTGAATCGCCAAAGGATGAGTCGCCCGCTTGGTGACCCGGCCCAACTAGGGCGGGTCAAACAACAGATAATATCCCCAACACCCGGCACGCTACCCTGGGTATTAAACCCACATGGAGTGCATTTGTAATTGACGTGGTGTCGAGTACGAGCTCGGGAATAGAAGTCATGGTTGCGGCGGTGTCGTACGTGCGTCGGGAAACACCATCGTGTCCACCTGTGTCTTCTCCTTCTTCCTTCTTTCTTCTCTGGTTTGGGCTAGTGCAGCGAGGCGAGCGGCACAGCGAGAGCGACGGAGAGGCTAGTACACCGACAATTGGTATCAGAGCCTCATGGGAGGTGATCGCCGGCGGCTATGGCGATGGTTCCGTTGAAAAAGGCGGTTTGTCGGGGACGATGCAGATACCGCCGCTTACGCTGACGGGGTACACCTCCTGGGCGATCAAGGTGGAGGCCATCCTTGATGCCCATGGGCTGTGGGGCGTGGTGGCACCGGTTGCAGGAGCAGCGGTGGACGCTGGGAGGTGCAAGACGGCGCGGGCCTTGCTCCTCATGGCGTTGGAGGAGGACCTGCTGATTGATGACCCACAAGTATAGGGGATCAATCATAGTCCTTTCGATAAGTAAGAGTGTCGAACCCAACGAGGAGCAGAAGGCTCTGATAAACGGATTTCAGCAAGGTAATAACTGCAAGCACTGAAAGTAGCGGTAACAAGTGATTGTGTTGCGAGCTGAAACGTAGCAAGAAAAAAGTAACAAGTAACAAGTAGTAGTAACGGTGCAGCAAGTGGCCCAATCCCTTTTGTAGCAAGGGACAAGCCTGAACAAAGTCTTATAGGAGGAAAAACGATCCCGAGGACACACGGGAATTTCTGTCATGCTAGTTTCATCATGTTCATATGATTCACGATCATTACTTTGATAGTTTGATATGTGGGTGGACCGGCGCTTGGGTACTGCCCATACTTGGACAAGCATCCCACTTATGATTAACCTCTCTCTCAAGCATCCGCAACTACAAAAGAGGAATTAAGACAAAGTCTAACCATAGCATTAAACTAGTGGATCCAAATCAGCCCCTCACGAAGCAACGCATAGACTGGGGTTTAAGCTTCTGTTACTCCAGCAACCCATCATCTACTTACTACTTCCCAATGCCTTCCTCTAGGCCCAAATATGGTGAAGTGTTATGTAGTCGACGTTCACATAACACCACTAGAGGAAAAGACAACATACATCATATCAAAATACCGAACGGATATCAAATTCACATGACTATTATTAACATGACTTATTCCATGTCCTCAGGAACAAAAGTAACTACTCACAAAGCATAATCATAATCATGATCAGAGGTGTAATGAATAGCATCAAGGATCTGAACATAAACTCTCCCACCAAGTAATCCAACTAGCATCAACTACAAAGAGTAATCAACACTACTAGTAACCTTACAAGTACCAATCGGAGTCGTGAGACGGAGATTGGTTACAAGAGATGAACTAGGGATTGGAGAGGTGATGGTGCTGATGAAGATGTTGATGAAGATGCCTCCCCTCCGACGAGACGAGTGTTGGTGATGACGATGGCGACGATTTCCCCCTCCGGGACGGAAGTTTCCCCGGCAGGATCGTCCTGTCGGAGCTCTAGATTGGATCTGCTCAAGTTCCGCCTCGTGGCGGCGGCGAAACCACGAAAAAGCTCCCGTCTGATTTTTTTTTCTGGACCAAGACGCTTCATATAGCAAAAGAGGGGGCTAGTGGGCCGTCAGGGAGCCCACAAGCCCCCACTCCGCCACCAGGGGGTGGTGGTGTCAGGGCTTGTGGCGTCCTGGCAGCCCCCCTCTGGTAGTTCTTTCGCCCAGTATTTTTTAGATAATCCCAAAAAATCCACATAACTTTTCAGGGCATTTGGAGATGTGCAGAATAGTGGACTAGGATTTGCTCCTTTTCCAGTCCAGAATTCCAGCTGCCTGAATTCTCCCTCTTCAAATAAACCTTGCAAAATAAGAGAGAAAAGGCATAAATATGGTACCACAAGTAATATAACAGCCCAAAAAGCAATACATATCAACATGAAAGCATGACGCAAAATGGACGTATCAACTCCCCCAAGCTTAGACCTCACTTGTCCTCAAGCGAAAACCAAGTTCCATAAACATGTTCACATGTTGAGTGACGAAGGTGTCGATAAAACATAATACGAACATGAGGGCATCATGATCACACATAGGACAACAATATATCATAAAGATTCTTATGGGAAAGTAACAATTCCTTCACAAAGCAAAGCATGAAGCAAAAACCTTACCGAGAAGTAACCAACAATAAACCATAGTCATAGCAATTGCAATTTATCACAACATCAGAAAGAGTCAAATAAGAGCTTGTAAGGCAAACCCACATACTCAATCATCTCTTTTGTTTTCCACAATTGTTACAACTCACGTGGTACTCATGGTGTCAAAGTTTCAGCTGGACATAGAGGAAGATAGGGGCTTATAGTTTTGCCTCCCAACCATTTACCTCAAAGGTAAAGTCAACAACAATAAAGCATAAGTACTCAACTCCAAGTTGATATATGAATATAGATCTTTCCCAAGCATGTGACGGTAGCCAAGAGAAAGGCAAAAATAAGGAATTTGTGATGATCACCATGACTCTTACAAGGGAAAAAAGTAAAGGTACAAGATGGGCCCTTCGCAGAGGGAAGCAGAGGTTGTCATGCGCTTTTGAGGTTTGAATGCGTGTCCTCTTAGTGTGGAGGAACGTCACTTTATATTGCCTCCTGTGATAAGGAACTTTATTATGCAATCTGTCGCTTTTATGTCTTCCTCATCACAGGTTCGTACAAAGTTTATTTTCCACACACTAATAGATCATACATATTAGAGAGCAATTTTTATTGCTTGCACCGATGACAACTTACTTGAAGGGTCTTATTCAATCCATAGGTAGGTATGGTGGACTCTCATGGCAAAACTGGTTGGAGGTTTATGGATGCACAAGTAGTATCTCTACTTGGTGCGGGAGTTTTGGCTAATATGAGGTGGAAGCAATCGTCACATGCTAAGGGATCTCTAATCATATAACATTGTTTGGAACAAAGCAAACACAATTCATTATGTTGTCTTCCTTGTCCAACATCTACTCCTAGGCATGTAATAGTTCGGTGAGTGTTCACAATTGTAAAAAGTGTCGAAGATGATATATTTATATGTGAACCTCTCTTTCCTTATTACTTCTTATTAATTGCAACAATGACTGAGGTCTATGTTGATTTATTCTCAACAAGTTTCAATCATCATACATGTCATACGTGAAGTTATCACTTTCCATAAGATCATCTCATGATCTTTCATGCTATCGTTCTTTTCATACTTTTGATCATGGCACAAAGCAAAGCCCTTGACTAAGACACTCTTTATTATATAGCTCGTAAGCTCGAATACTTCGGGAGAGAGACAAAAGCAAAAGACTCAAACTAAACACTAAAGACTCATTCCTCTAAGAGAAGAAATAAAAACTGAAAAGGAAAGAACTAAAACAAAGGTAAAAGCAAAAGATATAAAGGTGATACGATACCAGGGCAACTCCCCCAAGCTTGGCAGAACCAAGGGGATTGCCCATACCAATGCTTAGTTGCCTTCCTTCGGTGGTGATGGTGGTGGAGTTGTTGTCGCCTTTGATTCCAAGAGAGCTATCAATCTTTGATTTATACCTTTGAGATCCGTGACATGGTTTTCCAGCAAAACAACTTCACGAGAAAGGGAAATATTGCGAGCACGAGTTGTTTCGCAAAACCTCAAGAGTTCAATCAAGGATGGAGACAACACGTGCAGGAAGGGTTGGAGAAATTCTACCCCTTCAACGTCTTCAATGTTGAACATAGGTTGAACTTCTTCCCTAGCTTGGGTTTTCTCCTTAGCTTGGTCCCTGGCTTCCGTGACTTCTACTCTTTTCAGATCAGCATCTACTTCCTCATGAACTTGGTGAGGATCATTCTCCCCAACAGATTCCTGAGACATCTTTGCTCTAAATCTGCGACACACAACAAGCTCGAAACGAAAACAAAGGAAAACTATGCGGTACGGAGAACAAAACCTTTGGGCGAGTATATATTGATTTTTTCTGGGCCAGAAGGAGTCCTCCGCAAGAAAACGGAGTCCGGGAGGCACACGAGGTGCCCACAAGCTTGCCCTCCGCCACCAGGGGGGTAGGGGGCGGTGGCAGGGCTTGTGGCCGCCTCGTTCGCTCTCCGGACTACTTTTCATTTTTATAATTTTCCAAAAATTCCAAAACGGAAGAAATTTCCTATTGGAAAAGCATCGGAGTCCAATTTCTTACCGAAACAGATACATCTTCGTTTTCAAGGTCTGAAACAGGCTGATAAACATCCCTTATGTACTCCTCTGGAGTTATGACATTGATGATATTGGTCTCAACATTTATGGGAGTAACGGAGATGTAATGCTTGATTCTTTGCCCATTTACCACTCTAGGAAAATTTCCTTCCGTGTTATTGATTTTGATGGCACCGAAACGATATACTTCCTCGATAACATAGGGACTTTCCCATTTAGAGAGAAGCTTGCCTGCAAAGAATCTCAAACGAGAATTGTATAGCAAGACATAATCACCTACATTGAACTCTCATTTCTGTATTCGTTTGTCATGCCATCTCTTAACCTTTTCCTTGAACAACTTGGCATTCTCGTATGCCTGGGTTCTCCATTCATCTAACGAGCCGGTATCAAACAACTGCTTCTCACCGGCAAGTTTGAAATCAAAGTTGAGCTCTTTGATTGCCCAATAAGCTTTGTGTTCCAGCTCAAGAGGTAAATGACAGGCTTTACCATAAACCATTTTATACGGTGACATGCCCATGGGATTCTTATAAGCAGTCCTATAAGCCCATAGTGCATCGTCAAGTTTGCTAGACCAGTTCTTTCGAGGTCTATTGACGGTCTTTTGTAGGATCAACTTGATCTCTCTATTACTCAACTCCACTTGACCACTATACTGAGGATGATAAGGAGATGCAACTCTATGGTTGACATCATACTTAGCTAGCATCTTGCGGAAAACACCATGAATGAAGTGTGAACCGCCATCAGTCATCAAGTATCTAGGGACTCCAAATATTGGAAATATGACTTCTTTAAGCATCTTGATAGAGGTGTGGTGATCAGAATTTTTAGTGGGGATAGCTTCTACCCACTTAGTAACGTAAACCAAAGCAACTAAGATGTGAGTGTACCCATTGGAACTCGGGAAGGGTCCCATATAATCAAAGCCCCAGAAATCAAATGGTTCAATGACAAGTGAATAGTTCATAGGCATTTCCTGACGCTTACTGATGTTCCCTATTCTTTGGCATTCGTCACAAGACAAGACAAACTTACGGGCATCCTTGAAGAGAGTGGGCCAATAGAAACCTGATTGCAATACCTTATGGGCAGTTCTATCTCCAGCGTGGTGTCCTCCGTAGGCTTCGGAATGACACTTCTGCAAGATCTATCCCTGTTCATGTTCAGGCACACAACGTCTAATAACACCATCTACTACTTCCTTATAAAGGTGAGGATCATCCCAAAAGTAATGTCTTAAATCAAAGAAGAATTTCTTCTTTTGCTAATAGGTGAAACTGGGTGGTATGTATTTGGCTACGATATAGTTTGCATAATCTGCATACCATGATGCACTATGTGAAGTGCGGATGACACTTAATTGCTCATTAGGAAAGCTATCATCAATAGGTAGTGGGTCATCAAGGACATTCTCTAGCCTAGACAAGTTATCTGCTACAGGGTTATCAGCACCCTTTCGGTCAACGATGTGCAAATCAAATTCCTGTAGCAGGTGAACCCATCTGATCAGCCTAGGCTTAGCGTCCTTCTTCTCCATGAGGTACTTAATAGCAGCATGATCAGAGTGAATAGTGACTTTGGAGTCAACTATGTAAGATCTGAACTTTTCACATGCAAACACGACTGCTAAAAATTCCTTCTCCGTAGTGGCATAGTTTCTTTGGGCACTGTCTAGAGTTTTACTAGCGTAGTGAATGACATTCAACTTCTTGTCAACTCTTTGTCCTAGAACAGCACCAACAACATAATCACTAGCATCGCACATGATTTCAAATGGCAAGTTCCAGTCAGGTGGTTGAACAATAGGTGCGGTTATCAAAGCCTTCTTAAGTATTTCGAAGGCTTCCTCACAATCCTCATCAAAAACAAAAGGAACATCCTTCTGCATGAGGTTGTTAAGAGGCCTAGAAATCTTAGAGAAGTCTTTAATGAACCTTCTATAGAAACCAGCATGACCTAGGAAACTTCGTATACCTCTGATATCTGTGGGGCAAGGCATTTTCTCAATTGCATCAACCTTAGCCTTATCAACTTCAATGCCTCTTTCAGAGATTTTGTGTCCTAAGACGATACCTTCATTAACCATAAAGTGACACTTCTCCCAATTCAAGACGAGGTTGGTTTCTTCGCATCTCTGTAAGACTCGATCAAGGTTGCTGAGGCAATCATCAAAGGAAGACCCGTAAACGGAGAAGTCATCCATGAAAACCTCGACAATCTTTTCACAAAAGTCAGAGAATATAGCCATCATACATCTTTGAAAGGTGGTAGGTGTGTTACATAAGCCAAAAGGCATATGTCTATAGGCAAAGGTACCGAAAGGGCAGGTGAAAGTGGTTTTCTCTTGATCAGATTGTGCAACAGGTATTTGCGAGAAACCTGAATAACCATCTAGAAAGCAGAAGTGTGTGTGTTTTGATAGCCTTTCTAGCATTTGGTTGATAAACGGCAAAGGATAATGATCTTTCCTGGTTGCCTTGTTCAGTTTTCGGAAGTCTATCACCATTCTATAGCCGGTAATAATCCTTTGTGGGATTAGTTCGTCCTTATCATTAGGAACGACGGTGATACCTCCCTTCTTAGGTACGCATGTACTGGACTTACCCAATCACTATGAGAAACATGATAAATGATTCCTGCTTCCAGAAGCTTTAATATTTCTTTTCTAACGACCTCTTTCATCTTAGGATTTAATCTCCTTTGATGATCAGCAACTGGTTTAAAGTCAGGATCGGTTTTAATCTTGTGCTGACATAGAGTAGGACTAATACCCTTAAGATCATCAAGAGTATATCCAATAGCAACGCGGTGCTTCCTCAGAGTTTTTAATAACTTCTTCTCTTCGTGATCTGAGAGGAGAGCACTAATAATGACAGGATATATCTCCTTCTCATCAAGATAGGCATACTTAAGAGTATCAGGCAACTATTTAAGCTCGAACACAGGATCACCCTTTGGTGGGGGAGGATCCCCAAGCAGTTCAACACGCAGATTATTCTTGAGAATAGGATATTGTTCTGAGACTATTTTATCTATCTCATCTCTCTCCTTCATATGCATATCATTTTCATGCTCAAGAAGATATTGCTCTAAAGGATCCGTAGGAGGTACGACAATAGAGGCAAGAACAATAATTTCATATCTACCAGACGACTCTCTTTCATGGGGTTGTCTTCCAAACTTGGAGAAGTTAAATTCATGAGACACACCCTCGAAACTTACTGTGACAGTGTGCTTAATGCAATCAATGTGAGCATTGACAGTGTTGAGAAAGGGTCTACCGAATATGATGGGACAAAAACTATCTTGTGCAGTACCAAGGACGAGGAAATCAGTAGGATACTTCGTCTTGCCACACAGGACTTCTACGTCTCTCACAATTCCCAGAGGGCAGATAGTGTCTCTATTAGCTAGCGTAATAGTGACATCAATGGGTTCTAACTCAGCAGGTGCAATCTCATCTTTGATTTCATCATATAGAGAACGGGGTATTGCACTAACACTAGCTCCCATATCACATAAACCATGGTAACAGTGATCTCCTATCTTGATAGAAACAACGGGCAGGCCAAGTACATGTCCGTATTTGTCTTTCGCGTGAGGTTTAGCAATTTTAGCGGAGTCCTCACAAAATTTGATAACATGCCCATCTATGTCTTCGGCTAAGAGATCTTTGATAATAGCAACACTAGGTTCAACTCTAATCTCTTCAGGGGGTGCAAGTGGTCTAATGTAACCCCTACGTATCACAATTGGAGCTTTAGAATAATCCTTTATCCTAGCAGGGTATGGTGATTTCTCAATGTAAGCACAAGGAACAACAGGATCACTAAAAGCAATGACTTTCTCCTCAACTAGATTGGTTTTGGCTATGTTGCTTTCTACATGAGGATGATATTTAAACCACTTCTCTTTGGGAAGATCAACATGAGCAGCAAAAGATTCACATAGAGAAGCTACTATCTCACAGTCAAGTCCATACTTAGCGCTAAAATCTCTAGAAGTGTTTGCTCAACAAAAGATTTAACGCAATCAAACTGGAAATTCATACCCGACTCCTTACCTTCCTCCAGCTCCCAATGTTCAGAGTTGCGTTTGATTCTCTCCAATAAATTCCACTTGTGATCAATATCCTTCTTCATAAAAGAACCGGTACAAGAAGTGTCAAGCATGGTACGATCTTCATGAGAAAGCCGAGCATAAAAGTTTTGAGTGATGATTTCTCTCGAGAGCTCATGATTGGGGCATGAATATAGCATTGATTTAAGCCTCCCCCAAGCTTGCGCTATGCTTTCCCTGACACGAGGCCAAAAGTTATAAATAAAGTTCCGATCACGATGTACTAAATGCATAGGATAGAACTTTTGATGAAATTCCAATTTCGACCGATTGTAGCCCCATGATCCAGTATCATCACATAGTCTATACCATGTCAACGCCTTATCCTTCAAAGATAAAGGAAAGACGTTCTTCTTTACCTCATCCTCGGGCAAACCTACAAGCTTAAATAAACCACAAACTTCATCTACATAGATCAGATGCAAGTCTGGATGTGAAGATCCATCTCCTTTAAAAGGATTAGCCAGCAGTTTCTCAAGCATACCCGAAGGAATTTCATAAAAGATATTCTCAGTAGGTACCTCAGGTTGAGGAACAACTCCTCTGCTTCCATTCGTGGTGAAGATACCCCGAACAAACTCCTCAAAGGAACAGTTTCCATAGTGACAAGTGACAATAAATTTCAGCACAGTATATAAATGTTTCCTTACCAATTTCCACTTACCAAAGGCACTTCACTCCCCGGCAACGGCGCCAGAAAAGAGTCTTGATGAGCCACAAGTATAGGGGATCAATCGTAGTCCTTTCGATAAGTAAGAGTGTCGAACCCAACAAGGAGCAGAAGGCTCTGATAAACGGATTTCAGCAAGGTAATAACTGCAAGCACTGAAAGTAGCGGTAACAAGTGATTGTGTAGCGAGCTGAAACGTAGCAAGAAAAAAGTAACAAGTAACAAGTAGTAGTAATGGTGCAGCACGTGGCCCAATCCCTTTTGTAGCAAGGGACAAGCCTGAACAAAGTCTTATAGGAGGAAAAACGCTCCTGAGGACACACGGAAATTTCTGTCATGCTATAGTTTCATCATGTTCATAAGATTCGCGTTCGTTACTTTGATAGTTTGATATGTGGGTGGACCGGTGCTTGGGTACTGCCCTTACTTGGACAAGCATCCCACTTATGATTAACCTCTCTCGCAAGCATCCGCAACTACAAAAGAAGAATTAAGACAAAGTCTAACCATAGCATTAAACTAGTGGATCCAAATCAGCCCATCACGAAGCAACACATAGACTGGGGTTTAAGCTTCTGTCACTCCAACAACCTATCATCTACTTACTACTTCCCAATGCCTTCCTCTAGGCCCAAATATGGTGAAGTGCTATGTAGTCGACGTTCGCATAACACCACTAGAGGAAAAGACAATATACAACATATCAAAATATCGAACGGATATCAAATTCACATGACTATTATTAACATGACTTATCCCATGTCCTCAAGAACAAAAGTAACTACTCACAAAGCATAATCATAATCATGATCAGAGGTGTAATGAATAGCATCAAGGATCTGAACATAAACTAATCCACCAAGTAATCCAACTAGCATGAACTACAAAGAGTAATCAACACTACTAGTAACCTTACAAGTACCAATCGGAGTCGTGAGACGAAGATTCGTTACAAGAGATGAACTAGGGATTGGAGAGGAGATGGTGTTGATGAAGATGTTGATGAAGATGCCTCCCCTCCGACGAGAGGAGTGTTGGTGATGACGATGGCGACGATTTCCCCCTCCGGGAGGGAAGTTTCCCCGACAGAATCGTCCTGCCGGAGCTCTAGATTGGATCTGCTCAAGTTCCGCCTCGTGGCGGCGGTGAAACCACGAAAAAGCTCCCGTCTGATTTTTCTGGACCAAGACGCTTCATATAGAAAAAGAGGGGGGTAGTGGGCCGTCAGGGAGCCCACAAGCCCCCACTCCGCCACCAGGGGGTGGCGGTGTCAGGGCTTGTGGCGCCTTGGCAGCCTCCCTCTGCTTGTTCTTTTGCCCAGTATTTTTTATATAATCCCAAAAAAATCCATGTAACTTTTCACGGCATTTGGAGATGTGCAGAATAGTGGACTAGGATTTGCTCCTTTTCCAGTCCAGAATTCCAGCTGCCTGAATTCTCCCTCTTCAAATAAACCTTGCAAAATAAGAGAGAAAAGGCATAAATATGGTACCACAAGTAATATAACATCCCAAAAAGCAATAAATATCAACATGAAAGCATGATGCAAAATGGACGTATCACTGATGCAGGTGGCGCGGAAGCTCACCGCGAGGGAGGTATGGGACTCCCTCAAGGTGCGTTTCATAGGCACCGATCGAGTGAAGGCCGCGCGACTGGTGACGGTGCACGGAGAATTCGGCCACGTGGGGGGGAAGATGGGGACGGGCTCGATGTGTATGCTGGCAAAGTCTACGACATGGCATCGAAGTATGTGATGCTCGGCGGGACGTTGGATGATGCAACAATGGTGAAGAGGCTGCTCGACACCGTGCCTGAGCGGCTGTACGCCGCGATCGCCGGCATCGAGCAGTTCTGAGACATCGAGGCGATGGTCTTCGACGAAGCGCTCAGGCGTCTGAAAGCTTTCGGGGAGCGGACGCGGCGGCGCGGTCAGGGCAGCGGCGGCACAGTGGCAAGCTCGGCAAGGACAACGCGGTGGCGGCTTCAACGACGACAAAAACACGACATCGAGCGGCGGAGGGAAGCGTCGCGGGCGCAGCTACGACTGTGGCCAGTGCGGGCACTTTCGGCGCGAGTGCCCGAGGCCACGGAAGGTGTAGGCTCCGGAGCAGCTAGCTCTGCTCGTCGAAGGCAACATCGAGGACGACAGACTCCTCTAGGTTGTGCCTTAGGGGTGTGTGTGTTGGGCATAAGCCACACCGGGCGCGTCGGGAGCGCGTGTGTGCGAAGCTGGGACGCATCGGGCGCGGTGGCATGTGTGTGTGTGTGCAAGCACGTGTCTATCCGTGCGGTGCATTGGGTGCATGGAGTTAGGGCTAGCCGGTAGACATACTGGACCGGGTCTTCCGTAGCGATTTGATGCGGGCTCCGCGTGCGAGCCGGGCCCATTCGTGCGTGCGGTGGCCGCGGCAGGAGCGGGCACGATCGTGGACTCGGAAGGGGAGGGGGGTGGGCGTGCGGGTCGTTCTCAACACGCTCTGCTAGGTATAAAACCCACGTGGAGTGCGTCTATAATCGGCGTGGTGTGGAGTACGAGCTCGGGAATAGAAGCCGTGTTTGCGGCGGCGGCGTACGTGGGTCGGGAAACACCATCGTGTCCACCTGTGTCTTCTCCTTCTTCCTTCTTTCTTCTCTGGTTTGGGCTAGTGCAGCGAGGCGAGCGGCAGAGCGAGGGAGACGAAGAGGCTAGGACACCAATAGTATGCATGTGCGCTTTAGTAAATGATGATAAAATAACAAGGAGAAAGTAAAATAGCCTATGAAAGCTGCAGATAGCATCTATAGTTTAGGTTGACCAAGAGGATATTGCAAATCATTTATGCAATATTTTAAAAATATGTTTTCTTCCTCTAATAGTAATCAGGGCATGCCCTATATCCACACTATGAAGCAAGAGATGGTGGGTGATTACGCCAACAACATATCAAACAAAATGGAAACCTAGGTAACTCCCAAAGCTATGAGAAGAAATTCATCTGCTGGACTAGATGAATTAAACATGGGTTTTTTATCTTCCTCCGGAGATGACATAACAAAAGTGTTTCTATATAAC
Source organism: Hordeum vulgare subsp. vulgare (assembly GCF_904849725.1). Taxonomy (NCBI): domain Eukaryota; kingdom Viridiplantae; phylum Streptophyta; class Magnoliopsida; order Poales; family Poaceae; genus Hordeum; species Hordeum vulgare. The sequence goes on along the minus strand of NC_058520.1, from coordinate 581,716,817 downwards.
AAGTAATCTCCTCGCTCATATTAATGACACTCGTATCAATCCCATTTCAAAAAAACCGGCTCCTCTTGTTCCTCAAGAATATAGTCATATTAGCCTATGCAATGTCATATAACGATGTAGAAAAAACCGTATCTAATAGGCTTAACTATCATTTACTTGATTATGTTCATCAATCCCAACAAGCCTTTGCATCATAGAATTAGATCAAGCCTTTGTTAGTCATGGAAAAGTGTGATCTGCATCACGCAATCACTTCTCTTACAAATAGATCAAAGATACATGAGATATTTCATATTGCTCATATAACTCATGAAAATTCTTTAGATATAAAAGATAGCATAAACAGATTCAACAGAGCATTAATACTTCAACACACCAACACATCACATTAAATAAAAATATACCACATGACATGGGGAAAATTAAGGCTGATTGCACTTACTAACTAACAACATTGCAACATGGCATGCATCATCATACCAAAATGAACCAACTGACTGACACCATCTCTTCCAACATAGCATCACTTCTTCAACATGAAGACGACAACAACACCCATCAGAACCACAACAACAAGCAATAACTTTATGAGCATTACCATCTCTCTCCCTAGCCTCATTAGTCCACAAGCTTGCTGCCTGGTCATGCCATTTGTTGTTTGATTCTTCATATGCTTCTTAGACCTTCTGGTAGGTACATTCAGAATGTTATGCTCTTGAGCATTCAAAAGTTCCTCCTTACGGTTCTCTCCAGTACCTATAGCATCCACATAGGCATCACCGACAAGATAATGCTTGCAAATAAGATAGTCAGCATATTCCAATTCTCAGCACCAGAAATCGCAAGTGTTCAATCCCAAAATACATGCCAAGGTCAAAAATTGTAAACTTTCACCCAATATCGAATAGAAACCATGGAAATCAAAAGACTAACCCCCTGCTTTTGTCACTTATAGAAGAACCAACTCGTGTGCTTGTCCATAGTTGAGATGTACATGCACACCTTCTCCTTGTAGCATGGGGAACACAGAGGGAGGAGTTGGCGGTAGATACAAGCGCCATAGAGGAAGGAGATGACGATGAGATGGGATCTGGTGATATCTAGTGGATTCAACAACGGTTGGTGAGAAAGGTGGTGGTGGAGCAGTCACACGTGAGGGGGGGGAGGTAGGGATTGAAGAGGATGTGCTCCGACTGACGAATTTGGCGATGTGGTGATTTTTGTATTTTTACAAAAGCAAACCCCCATGCAAAATTGGCCTAATGAGAACAACATACATGCGGTCAACAAATGGTCAAACGATCATCATACGCGACGGGTACGTGTGATAGTGATTGTATTTTACGTCAAATCATATATAGTAACCATAAGAGGCGTATTCAAAAGTCCGCTGACTGGATCATGGTTTCTCTTCAAATATAGTTACCGTCAATGTATTTATCTCAATCCTAATTTCAAATATGGTATTTCGATACTATGATCAGAGCCATGTTAACTCACCAGAGGCCATGAGGAGCAGGGCAAGGGTGAAGGCAGCGAGCAGTCGAGCGTTGTTGAACTCCATGAGTAAGTGCTCGATCAAATGAAGCTATTGGATGCGATGGGAGTGTGAGACGAAGAACATGATGTTTCAGTGGCATTTATAGAAACTCCTCTTGGGCTCTTGGCCCTACATTAAGGTCCTAAAAGGATATGTGAATCCAAATGTTGGATATGAGCACTTCTATATATATATCTCACATAATTAATTTGAGTGTGTCCACTATTTATGTTGTATTTGGTAATAGGTGAACCACTTCTAGGTGCATAACATTGATGCCAGTTTAAGAGTAGCACACGAAAATAGGTATCTACTTTTTCCCCATAAAAAAGGAAAATGTGTGGTCGAACCTTGTTGTTAACGCTTGATACGTCCATTTTGCATCATGATTTCTTATTGATATTTATATGCTTTTGGTCATTGTTCCACTTTATAATACAATTCTAATGTATTTTCTCTCTTAATTTGCAAGATCTACACAAAGAGGGGAATTGCGAGAAACTGGAATTGTGGACCTCAAAGCCATGAAAAAGGCTCGAAATTTTTTGGACTCCAAATAACCCGAAACTTCACGAGGATTTTCTATGGAGTATATAAGAATTTTTGAATCAAATAAGTACCAGAGGGGGCCACTTATTGGTGACAAGCCAACAATACGCGCCCCCCTGGACGTGCCCTGATGGCTTCGTATGCCCACAGGCGACCTCCGGTCCCCCTCTTCTACTATATGATGGGTTTTGACCTAGAAAAAAAATGAATAAGGTAATTTTGGGATGAAGCGCCGCTGTCTCGAGGCGGAAACCTGTGCATAGGCCCTTTTGCTCTCTTGTTGAGTGATTCTGCGAGGGAAACCTCCCTCCGGGAGGCAAAAATCGAAGCCATCGTCATCACCAACACCTCCTCCTTCGTGGGAAGGCCAATATTCATCAACATATTCATCAACACCATCTCATCTCAAACCCTAGTTCATCTCTTGTATGTAATCTTTGTCTCAAAACCTCATATTGGTGTGTAGGGGCTACTAGTAGTGTTGATTACATCTTGTAGTTGATGCTTGTTGGTTTACTTGGTGGAAGATAATATCTTAAGATCCTTTATCATATTCATTATACCTTTGATCTCGAAAATGGTGATGATTTATGAGTAGTTTCTATTGTATACGAGGACATGAGAGAAGTCTCATTATAAGTAATCATGTGAATGTTGGTCTCCATTCAATATTTTGATGATATGTATGTTGTTGCTTCCTTTAGTGGTGTCATGTGAAAGTCGACAACATGGCACTTCACCATCTTTGGGTCTAACGGAAGAAATTGTGGAGTAATAAGTAGATCATGGGTTGCTAGAGTAACATAAGCTTAAATCCTAGTTTATGTGTTATTTCGTAAGGGGCTCATTTGGATCCACATGTTTCTTGTTATGGTTAGATTTAAATTAATTCTTATTTCATAGTTACGGATGCTTGTGAGAGTGGGTAATCATAAGTAGGTTGCTTGTTCAAGTAAGAACAACACCTAAGCACCGGTCCACCCACATATCAAATTACTAAAGTAATGAACGTGAATCAACTCAAGATGATGAACATGACTAGACGACAATTCCCATGTGTCCCCAGGAGCGCTTTACTTTCTATGAGAGAATTTTCAGGCTTGTCCTTCGCTACAAAAAGGATTGGGCCACCTCACCGCATACTTGATACTATTTTAACTTTTAATTTGTTACGAATTATCTTGCTACAAAACTGTCTATCATTGTTACTCACAACACTTGCAGAGAATACCTTGGTGAAAACCGCTTGTCATTTCCTCCTGCTCCTTGTTGGGTTCGACATGCTTACTTATGGAAAGGACTACGATTGACCCCCTATACTTGTGGGTCATCAAGACTCTTTTCTGGCACTGTTTCCGTAGAGTAAAGCATCTTTGGTAAGTGGAAATTGGTAAGGAAACATTTTTGGTACATGCTAAAATTTATTGTTGCTTGTTACTATGGAAGATAATCCTTTGAGGGGCATATTTGGGGTATCTTCACCCCAAACAGAAGTGGACAAAGTTTCTACTCAACCTACTGAACCTACTGAAAATATTTACTATGAGATTCCTTCGGGTATGTTAAAGAAACTGGTAGCTAATCCTTATGTAGGAGATGGAACATCTCATCATGATTTGCACTTGATATATATATATATATATATATATATATATATATATATATATACCAGTTTGGAGAGAAAACCATTGATTTGCTATAGGCTATTGGATGATCCTGGAACATGGGACTACAATCGCGTGAAACATAGGCCTAGCACGGTTACAGACATATTTATTTAAGACTCCCATGAACCTATTAAAGGGGAACATATTGTGTAGAAATACAGGATCCATAATGGCAATCTCGTCGACTAGGTGAACTAGGACTTGCGTCATATTATTGAAGAAGGATGATGGGAACACCAACTCGAAACTGACAAGACATTGGACCAAATCATTATGTAACCTTGGTAGGATTTCTGGATCGATTACCTTCTGAGAAATTTAATTCAAAAGTGCACATAGCTTCACAATAGCTAATTGAACATTTTCTCATAGAAGCCTCCTCAATGCAACCGGAAGGAGTTGTGTCATAATCACGTGGCAGTCATGAGACTTTAGGTTCTGAAATTTTTTCTCTGGCATATTTATTATTCCTTTTATATTCGACAAGAAGCTAGACGGGACATTGATACTAAGAAGGCATTCAAAAAATATTTCCTTCTCTTCTTTGTTAAGAGCATAGCTGGCAGGACCTTGATACTGCTTTGGATGCATGCCGTCTTTTTCGTTCATACGTTGCTGGTCCTCCCATGCCTCCTGTGTTTCTTTTTTCTTCCCATACACGTCCAAGAAGCCTAGCAGGTTCACGCAAACATTCTTCGTCACGTGCATCACGTCGATTGAAGAGTGGACCTCTAGGTCTGTCCAATAAGGTAGGTCCCAAAATATAGATTTCTTCTTCCACATGGGTGTGTGTCCCTTTGCGTCACACGTAACAGATTGTCTGCCAGGATGCTTTCCCAAGATTACTTGTAAATTCTGTTATCAAAAAGATTACTTATAAATCCTTGACCATATCAAATATAACATCACCTGTACGGGGGACATGCTTGTTCCGGTGGTCTGCCTCACCTTTCAAGTGCTTGCCTTTCTTTTGTAAGGGATGCCTGCTCGAAAGAAATCGATGATGTCCCAGGTACACATTCTTCGTACATTTGTCCAAATATATACTTTGAGTCTCATCTAAATAGTGTGTGCATGCGTGGTATCCCTTGTTTGTTTGTCCTGAAAGGTTACTAAGAGCAGGCCAATCATTGACGGTTACAAACAGCAACACTCGTAGGTCAAATTCATGTTGTTTGTGCTCATCCCACACACATACACCTTTTTATCCCACAACTATAAAAAGTTCTCCAACTAATGGCCTTATGTACACATCAATGTTGTTGCCGGGTTGCTTAAGGCCTTGGATGAGCACCGGCATCATAATAAACTTCCACTTCATGCACATATAAGGAGGAAGGTTATAGATGCATAGAGTTGCCGGCCAGGTGCCATGATTGCTCCTCTGCTCCCCAAAAGGATTAATGCCATCTGCACTTAAACCAAACCATACGTTCCTTGCTTCATCTACAAAGTCCCTGCACTTTCTCTCGATCTTTATCGCTACGACCCGTCAGCAGGTACTCTCAACATCCCGTCTTTATTACGGCTTTCTCTGTGCTATCGCAACAACTTGGCATGCTCTTTGTTTCTAAACAGACATTTCAATCGTGTCATTTATAGGAGCATACCACATCACCTTGGCTGGAACCCTCTTCCTCCGGCGCTGGCCCTCAACATCACCAGGGTCATCTTGTATGATCTTATAACGCAATGCACCACATATCGGGCATGCATTCAAATTCTCGTAATCCTCACCGTGACAGAGGCTGCAGTCATTAGGGCATGCATGTATCTTCTGCACCTCTAATCCGAGAGGGCAGAGAACATTCTTTGCTTCGTATGTACTGTCAGGCAATTCGTTATCCTTTCAAAGCTTGTTCTTCATTATTTTCAGTAGCTTCTGAAATCCCTTGTCACACATACCATTCTATGCCTTCCATTGCAGCAATTTCAATGTGGTACCGAGCTTTGTGTTGCCATCTTCGCAATTTGGGTAGAACCCTTTTTTGTGATCCTCTAACATGCGATCGAACTTCAACTTCTCCCTTTCACTTCTGCATTCTCTCTGTGCATCAACAATGATGCGGCGAAGAACATCATCAGCGGGCACATCTGGTTCATCTTAATCTTCAGCTTCCCCCGTTGCAGTATCACCATATTTAGGGAACATAGGATCCAGATAGTTGTCATCATCCTCTACTTCATCACTGTCTTCCATCATAACCCCTCCTTCTCCGTGCTTGGACCAAACATTATAGTGTGGGATGAAACCCTTCTCAAACAGGTGCAAGTGAAGGGTTTTCGAGGTGGAGTAATCCTTCGTATTTCCACATACAGTACATGGACAATATACATAAAACCATTCTGCTTGTTTGCCTCAGCCAGTTCGAGAACATTATGCAAGCTATCAATGTAGTCCGAGGTGTATCGGTCACCGTACTTCCATTGCCGGTTCATCTGCGTGCATTATATAATTAAGTATATAAAAAACCATTAGAGTACATCATGAATAGAGAAGTGACCAAATTAATACAAGTAGCTATATAAATCATACAAGTCCGAAATTTTTCTCTAAAAAAGATAATTAAGAACAAGAGGCTCACCATGGTGGTGCGGGCGACGAGATCGGCACGGGCGATCGACGGGGGTGAGGACGATGGGCACGGGGACGGGATGACACCCTAGACAAATCTTGGGGGAAATGAAGCTTGGAGAGAAGAGAAAATGTAAGTTTGATTCGGGTATTTCATCGAACACCTCATGTTCATAGGAGGTGGGAATAGAGTAGCACACACTGTCATACGCTGGCCGGCCAAAAAACAGAGGAGTGAGCTGGCAGGGCATATATATAGGCATACTTTTAGTCCCGGTTGGTGTATAGAAACGGGACTAAAGACAATCCTTTAGTCCCGGTTCCAAACTCGAGCCGGGACTAAAGTGGTTGTACCAGGAGCGAGACCTTTAATCCCGGTTCGTGGCTGGAACCGGGCCCGGTGCCCGCCGAGGGCCGACCCGCGTCCTCGCTGCTCAAACCGGGACTAATGCAAACATTAGTCCCGGTTCATAAGTCGACCGGGACTATCGCTCGATCGAGGCTAGGATGAAAGCCCCGTTTTCTACTAGTGTCAAACGACATATACGAATCCAAGGTCATCGATCTTCTCAATAGCTTCCTATTGTGCAGGATTAAGATCGCCCTCAGGCTTGACCTTGATGGCATCATAGCAGTACATGGTTTGATACCAATAGACTGCTCTCGTGCGCCACCTCTAATATTACAACCCCTTGAAGGTGGACGACTTCAGATGCGCAGCAAAACCACTTGAAGTAAATTGCAATGAAACATTATTTTTTCAGATGCTTTCTTGTGATGACGAAAAAGGATTTCCTCCTCTTTGTATTACAAAGCATCCAACCAGAACATCCAACGATAGGTGCTCGGGCGGAAACAGCACAAGCACGCTCAAAAGAAATGGAAAAGAAAATACAAAATAAATAAATGGCGACACCGATGGATCGACAGAAAACGCAAAAGACTTGCGACCGCTGCGCCCACCAAGAGACATCCACCAAGCTCCAGGACTTCAAAGCGCCGGTACAAATCAACACCTTCAAGAAGGAATGCGACGATGAAGACGCTGCTGCCAAGGTTTTCCCCGGTGCGCGACCAAGACGCGAGGAAGGGTAGCCCCGACGCACTCCAGGAAGGTTCGGCGACACCCAAAGGCGTTACCGCGTCAGTGTCAGCTAGGCCGACGGGGGTTTCCTTTGATCCCAACCTACACCTCGGATGCTCCGAAGCCTGCCATCTGGGTCCATGCTGAGTTAGCAAGCCACTTACACACCAATAACGGCTAAACACGCGGTAGCGACATGTCTGCTCCTGAAACAAACCAAAATGGCCCTTTTCATTTTCTTGAGACTTGTGTGATTAATGTGCTCATCTGGCAAGAGTTCACTCACGAATAGTGTGTTTATCTCCAGCACAAATCCAAGAAACCCTACGATTGGATGAGACGCATCAACCGTTGGATCTGAGCACAACCTCTCAACAAGAAATATCCAGAAACAAACAAAACTATTCCTGAAATATCCAGAAACCAACAAAATGCGTGCTGCTGGCAGTAGGCAAGGTATAGCACTAGCAGCCTTGCCATTACCTCGTGGAAACTAGCCAGCCAGGGCATGGGAGCGCGTGTCCGGGGTTTAGACCGGAGCTCAGCTTCCCGCCCTAATCCCTTGGTGATAACTTTTACTTGCGGCGTCCACTCTTCCAATCAAAAGAGAAAAAGGTCGCGGCGTCCACCAAAAATACATAAATTCTTACAGCACTAGTCTCACGCTGACACACGATGAGGTTATTTTCAATTTGCTAGAACAGTGATTAATCATCGATCTCCGGTAAGCCCGTAATATGGTCCAACTTAATTATAACCAGGAGATGAGGAGCCTACATGTGCGACGATGATGCGAGTAGCTTGGAGAAAGAGGAGATCCATATATCCAAAAGAAAAAGGTTAATTGCATTGTCCCTTGACGTGGTGATCTGGTGACATTACACCGAGATCGGTTTGATTGAAATAAGTGAGAGTAACTATAAATTAATTACTTTCTGACTCTGGAATGTGAAGAAAACAAGCCTCATCAAATAGAAACGCATAAGGGAAATCAAATTCAAATTCAACATAAGAGGTTCACCACATCGATGGATCTACGCGGACGGGGCCTCCCCGCAAATTATTCATCCGCACAAATTTCATAAGACGACAAGGAAGACGAATTAAAACACTACTAGCTGCGCCTGGGCCATGCATGATCCAGCCAGATCCAATTCACCGTGAGCAACAAGAGGCATCAGCAATAAGCTTCATTGCTTCAACGGCGGCTTTCGTTGGCGGGGGGCGTCCCCGGAGCATGGTAGTCGACGCCGAACTCGTCGACGACCTCGCGCCTGTGGAAGCTGCGGTGGCAGCCACACGCCGCGCAGAGGAACGTGGTAGCCTCATCGACGCCTATTGACGCCATGAAGCCTTGGCAGCCGTCAACGACATGCCGGCCGTTCCCGGCCAGGAGGTTGCGCTGGCACTCCCTGTACCGGACGATGGCTGGCCGCGCGCCGTTACCTTGCCCCCCGTCGACGGCGGACCGGTCCTGCCGAGGCCCCATCTTAGGCGGCGCGAGACGAACGTTTGAAAGGGAAAGCAAGTGGCGAAGTAGCTCTGCTGCCACGCCTTGGATGGATAGATGGAAGGAGTCGGGCAAATATTGTGCTTATATAGATGACAGTGACTACTTGGGCATTACAAACTCATGGTTTACGTTAAAGATGCGCCATTGATGCGGTGCTACGTGTCTGGGGCTTTGGGCATATGCACCTTAGGCTAATTTGGCACGGGGTTATACTTCGCGGAGAAGCAAAACAGACTTTGTTTTATCTGTATAGTAGTTTTTGTTTCCTATATGGACAGTAGATAGGATTGAACGTACGTGCGCCAGTGGACCGGTTCTATATTTGGCTCATAATCATTTCACTAATTTCCAATTTAAAAAAGGTAACTCATGCAGTGAAATCAACGTGACATTGGTTTCGTGCATGGTGTGTTGAAGTCTCTTGGTTGTGTTGATGCGACACTATGTGCGGCTACAGGCCAAGGGAACACTTTCGGTTTATATTAATCTTTACTGAACTCCATTATTTACAAATACTCTGCTCTTTTAAATTGGTTAATATATGTGTGCTTGCTTTTCTAATCGTTTGTTGTATTTTCTTTAGTCAGTAGAATGACGAGTAGACCCACCTGATTTTATTTCTTTTTTGATAGTAAATGAGATTGTTGTCGCTTGTCCCAAAAAAGCTAGGGCTCCACCGCCTCCCGCCGGCGCCGGCGCTGGTCCGTTCCGTCTTCGGTGACCTTAGGGCCATGGAGGCGGAGTAGATCTCGGCCTTGCCCGTGGGAGGGCTCCGTTGTTAGATCATTCTTCAATTCTTATTTGGGTTTTTTTTTTTCAAAAAGACGAGACGGTGACGGCTCTCTGAAGAAGGAATAAAGGTCTTCCCGTCTAGCCCGCGTTTCGGTGATGCGTCTAGCATCGTTGGTGGACGTGTGGAGGTGTCTCTCTGGTGGATTTGCTCGGATATGTCGGTCGTTTGTCTTTGTTCGTGTGTTTTTAGGTTGGATAATTCTGATCTACACTATTCATCTGCGACGGTTGCTGTTCTGGTGTGTTGGTCCTATAAGGCCTTAGCACGACGAATTTTCGACTGTCTACTACAAAAGCGTTTGCCCGGCTCCAACGAGGAAGGGGCGATCACAGCGGTGCGACTTCAGCTCACTTCAGTGCTTGTAGTCGTCGTTAGGTGGTTTTCGAATCTGGATGTAATATTTATTTCTAGTTTTATTTGTACTAACATGATTGAAAATGAATAGATTGAAAGTTTTTCTTGCCAAAAAAAAGAGAGTAGAATGATGAGTACCTCGATTAAGTCTTTTGCGTGTGCTATATTCATATACGCATATGCTTGTCACGGGCTACATGACCATTGCCAGCACATGGCTTTATAAACCTATGTAAACCATGGTTAAAAATGTCACGCTGGTTCTGTGCCACATCACTAGTAGAAAAAGGACATTTTGTCCCGGTTCATAAGGAACTTCTGTCCCGGTTTTGGAACAGGGACAAAAAGGTCGTTACTAATGCCCTTTGCCTTTAGTCCCGGTTCTTACACGAACCGGGACAGATGGGCCTCCACGTGGCCGCTGCGGCCATGCCAGGCAGGGAGGCCTTTAGTCCCGGTTGGTGACACCAATCGGGACCAAAAGGCATCCACGCGTCAGCACCTGGCTGGAGCTGAGGTTTTTTTTTTTGAAATGGGCTGGTTTAGGGGTTAATTTAGGTTGTTATTAGCTAGCTAATAGAGAAAAGTGTCCTCTCTTATATGTCTCCGTGCTTGGTCATCCGTCATGCTTTGTCGAACATATTTACAAAATGTAGACACGAGTTACATGCACATATATGCATCTTTTTTTACACTATATCATTTCATATCATTTCCGTCGAATGGCAATAGTATTCTAATCGATCATCTAACAACTCATCATCAACTTAATCATATACCAAGTTATCATATGATACACATAAAATAAAACAGAGAAACATCATAATATATATATAGTCATCATATGCATCATGCATCCTAATTAATCGATCATGTCAAGTAAATAATATAAACTAGAATAACTTGTCTCTCATAAGACCTAGTCCTCGTTCTTAGATATAATGTCATAAAACAGAATAAGACCTATGGCTCCATGATGAATCACAGAGATCCAACGGTCTCCAGCTTGTGACTTGTGAACCTTCTTTATTTCTCTCCATGCTTCAATTTAAACTCTTTTTGATCTTGATTTGAAGTTAATCAAGTATGGAGGATAGAACTCAGCCCTCAGCGGGCTTCTAATTCTCATTTGACCTTCTAGGTCCATTAATGGAGGCACTACATCATGTGACAATTGTTATTGAATAACATAATAATAACCTAGTTAGCAATGTAATCAACACCATTTATGCAATAGTGGAGCGTAGTTAATTAGGAAACTATTACCAAGACAATTCGGCGAATGTCATCTGGACTCAACCTATGCACTAGTGGCATGGAAAATGAATAATTTTGGCCAATTCCAAAATAATACGGGAATGTATCCCTAGAAGCCAGAACACCAGCAACAAGAAAGTGGAGAAGAACATCCTTCTCCTCCCAAGTTAGATGTGATCCATACGTGTAGTGTGTCGTGTCAATTAATTTCCATAATTCAGTCGAAGCAACGAAATAAGCTGTAAATTATAATTTAACAAATTTAGTATATAGATGAACACCAACTATTTCTAAATATAAATGCAAATTACTTCACATGGAGGTAAAATAGGAAGCATATCATCGACAACCACCCAAATTTTGTAATAATTTAATGTTTCAAAAATACTTAAAAAAATTTGTAATTATCCACAAGATATGAGTATAACTTGTTAAAACATCAAATTCAATTTTGTAATAGTACACCTTGAGCTTTAAACAGTTCCACACAATGTGGACATTACATAAACCATTCAAAACGACCACATGTGCTACGATCATTCAAAGGACAATTGGGGTTGTTGTTGTTGTTGTTTGTACAACATGTAACATGAGACAATTATAACTATGGCCCAATAACTAGGAACCTGCAACGTGTGACTAAAGTTTTAATATACGATGAACACCACATGACATGTAAATTGCGAGAGGAAAACAGGTTGACTACACCAACTATTTCCAAATATAAATGCAAATTACTAGACAAATATGGTTGATAAACTCACATGAAGGTAAAACATGAAGCATATCATCGACAACCACCTAAATGTCGATGTTGTCTAGCATATTATCTTCAGGACGAAGATCGAAGGTGATTTCCATTCCCTTCTGAAATCCATATGCCTTGCAAAGATCTTCCCACTTTGGGCACCCAAATTCTGTTTGAAAAACTAAATTAAATACTTAGATAACAAATGTGTGACCATGTATAGTCCTCAGCTTAGCGCTCCTCGTCTCAATTCTCTCGTGGTCTTCGAAACCGAGCCTCTCCAACACATATCTTCTTGCATGGCAAGGGAGGCACATATCGCCGTTCTCGTCAAGCTTCATGTTGAAGAACCTATCGTCTCACAGGTGAGGCACGTGTTGGGGAACGTCGCATGGGAAACAAAAAATTTCCTACGCAAACGCAATACCTATCATGGTGATGTTCATCTACGAGAGGAGATTTCCGATCTACGTACCCTTGTAGATCGCACAGCTGAAGCGTTAAGAAACGCGGTTGATGTAGTGGAACGTCCTCACGTTCCTCGATCCGCCCCGCGAACCATCCCACGATCCGTCCGGCGATCCGTCCCACGAACCATCTCGCGATCCGTTGCACGAACCGTCTTGCGATCCATCTCACGATTCGTTCCGATCTAGTGCCGAACAGACAACACCTCTGCCTTCATCACACGTACAGCTCGACGATGATCTCAGCCTTCTTGATCCAGCAAGAGAGAAGGAGAGGTAGATGAGTTCTCCAGCAGCGTGACGGCACTCCGAAGGTTGGTGATGATCTAGCTCAGCAGGGTTCTGCCCGAGCTCCGCAGAAATACGATCTAGAGGAAAAACCGTGGAGGTATGTGGTCGGGCTGCCGTGGCAAAAGTTGTCTCAAATCAGCCCTAATACCTCAGTATATATAGGAGGGAGGAGGAGGGAAGAGGCAGCCTCAAACCCTCAAGGTTTGGCCGAAATTGGAGGTGGAGGAGTCCTGCTCCAATCCTACTTGGAGTAGGATTCCACCTTCCCACTTGGAAACTCTTTCCACCTTGTGTTTTTTCCTTCTCAAACCTTATGAGCCTGAACTTATTCCAGCCCACTAGAGGTTGGTTTATCTCTTCTCATAGCCCATGAGACCCCTTGGGGCGTGACACCCCTCCCGATGGTCCTCGGCACCCCTCCCGGCACTCCCGGTACACTACCGATGAGCCCGAAACTTTTCCGGTGACCAAAACAGGACTTCCTATATATCAATCTTTACCTCCGGACCATTCGGGAGCTCCTCGTGACGTCCTGGATCTCATCCGGGACTCCGAACAACTTTCGGTTACCAACCATATAACTCAAATACGCATAAAACATTGTCGAACCTTAAGTGTGCACACCCTGCGGGTTCGAGAACTATGTAGACATGACCCGAGAGACTCCTCGGTCAATATCCAATATCGGGACCTGGATGCCCATATTGGATCCTACATGTTCTCTGAAGATCTTATCGGTTGAACCTCGGTGTCAAGGATTCATATAATCCCGTATGTCATTCCCTTTGTCCTTCGGTATGTTACTTGCCCGAGATTCGATCGTCGGTATCCGCATACCTATTTCAATCTCGTTTATCGGCAAGTCTCTTTACTCGTTCCGTAATACAAGATCCCGTGACTTACACTAAGTCACATTGCTTGCAAGGCTTGTGTGTGATGTTGTATTACCGAGTGGGCCCCGAGATACCTCTCCGTCACACGGAGTGACAAATCCCAGTCTTGATCCATCCTAACTCAACGAGCACCTTTGGAGATACCTGTAGAGCATCTTTATAGTCACCCAGTTACATTGTGGCGTTTGATACACACAAGGCATTCCTCCGGTGCCAGTGAGTTATATGATCTCATAGTCATAGGAATAAATACTTGACACGCAGAAAACAGTAGCAACAAAATGACACGATCAACATGCTACGTTTATTAGTTTGGGTCTAGTCCATCACATAATTCTCCTAATGATGTGATCCCGTTATCAAGTAACAACACTTGCCTATGGCCAGGAAACCTTGACCATCTTTGATCAACGAGCTAGTCAACTAGAGGCTTACTAGGGACAGTGTTTTGTCTAGGTATCCACACAAGTATTGTGTTTCCAATCAATACAATTATAGCATGGATAATAAACGATTATCATGAACAAAGAAATATAATAATAACTAATTTATTATTGCCTCTAGGGCATATTTCCAACAGTCTCCCACTTGCACTAGAGTCAATAATCTAGTTCACATCACCATGTGATTCTAACGAATCCAACACCCATATAGTTCTGGGGTCTGATCACGTCTTGCTCGTGAGAGAGGTTTTAGTCAACGGTTCTAAAACTTTCAGATCCGTGTGTTCTTTACAAATCTTTATGCCATCTTATATATGCTGCTACTACGTGTTATTCGGAAATACTCCAAATATCTACTCTACTATACGAATTCGTTTCACTACTCATAGTTATTCAGATTAGTGTCAAAGCTTGCATCGACGTAACCCTTTACGACGAACTCTTTAACCACCTCCATAATCGAGAAAAATTCCTTAGTCCATTAGTTACTAAGGATAAATTTTGACCGCCGCTAGTGATTCAATCATTGATCACTCTCTGTACCTCTCAACAAACTTTGAGGCAAGGCACACATCTGGTGTGGTACTCAGCATGGCATACTTCAGATTCTACGGCCAAGGCATAGAAGACGACCTTCGTCTAATCTCTTTACTCTCTCGGGGTCAGGTTTTGAGTCTTACTCAAATTCACACCTTACAGCACAACCAAGAACTCCTTCTTTGCTGATCTATTTTGAACTCCTTCAAAAACTTGTCAAGGCATGCATCTTGTTGAAACTTCTATTAAGCGTTTCGATCTATCTACATAGATCTTGATGCTCAACGTTCAAGTAGCGCAATCGAGGTATTCCTTTGAAAAACTCCTTTCAAACAACCTTTTATGCTTTACAGAAATTCTACATTACTTCTGATCCACAATATGTCAACCACATATACTTATCAGAAATTCTGTAGTGCTCCCACTCACTTCTTTGGAAATACAAGTTTCTCATAAACCTTGTACAAACCCAAAATCTTTGATCATCTCATCAAAGTGTATATTCCAACTCCGAGATGCTTGCACCAGTCCATTGAAGGATCGTTGGAGCTTGCATACTTGTTAGTATCCTTAGGATCGACAAAACATTCTGATTGTATCACATACAATCTTTCCTCAAGGAAACCGCCGAGGAAACAATGTTTTGACTTCTTGTGTGCAATATTTCACAAATAATGCACCAACTACTAACCTAATTCTAACAGACTTTTAGCATCGCTACGAGTGAGAAAGTCACATCATAGTCAACTCTTTGATCTTGTTGGAAACATCTTTGCGACAAGTCGAGCTTTTCTTAATAGTGACTTATCACCATCATCGTTTGTCTTCCTTTTAAAGATCCATCTTTACTTAATAGTCTTACTACCATCAAGCAGTTCTTCCAAAGTCTACATTTTGTTTCATACATGGATTCTCTCTCGGATTTCATGGCCTCCAGCCATTTGTTGTAATCCGGGCCCACCATTGCTTTCTCCATAACTCGCAGGTTCATTGTTTCTCAACAACATGACCTCCAAGACAGGGTTACCACTCAGTAGTAGTATGCGACCTTTGTCGACCTACGAGGTTTGTAGTAGCTTGATCCGAAGCTCCAATGATCACTATCATCAGCTTCCACTTCAATTGGTGTAGGCGCCACAGGAACAACTTCCTGCGCCCTGCTACACACTGGTTGAAGTGACGGTTCAATAACCTCATCAAGTTCCACCACTCTCCTACTCAATTCTTTCGAGAGAAACCTTTCCTCGAGAAAGGGTCCATTTCTAGAAACAAACACTTTGCTTCCGGATCTGAGATAGGAGATGTATCCAACTGTTTTGGATATCCTATGAAGATGCATTCATCCGCTTTGGGTTCGAGCTTAGCAAACTAAAACATTTTTCACATAAGCATTGCAGCCCCAAACTTTCAAGAAACGACAGCTTAGATTTCTCTAAACCTCAGTCTATACTGTGTCATCTCAACGTAAATACGCGGTGCCCTATTTAAAGTGAATGCGGTTGTCTCTAATGCATAACCCATAAACGATAGTGGTAATTCAATAAGAGACATCATAGTATGCACCATATAAAATAGGGTGTGGCTATGACGTTCAGACACATCATCACACTATGGTGTTCCAGGTGGCATGAACTGCGAAACAATTTCCACATTGTCTTAATTGCGTACCAAAACTTGTAACTCAGATATTCATCTCTATGATCATATCGTAGACTGTTTATCCTCTTGTCACGACGATCTTCACTCTAAAATAGCTTTGAACTATTCAACATTTCAGACTTGTGATTCATCAAGTAAATACTCCTGTATCTACTCAAATTGTCAGTGAAGTAAGAACATAACGATATCCACTGCGTGCCTCAGCACTCATTGGACTCCACACATCAAAAATGCATTACTCCCAACAAGTTACTATCTTGTCTCATCTCAATGAAAACAAGGCCTTGCTCATGTGGTATGATTTGCATGTCACAAATGATTCAAAATCAAGTGAGTATAAAGATCCATCAGTATAGAGCCTCTTCATGCAATTTATACCAACACGACTCAAGCGGCAGTGCCACAAGTAAGTGGTACTATCATCATTACCTTGTATCTTTTGGCACCAATATCATGAACATGTGTAACACTATGATCGAGATTCAATAAACCATTGAAGGTGATTATTAAAGCAAATAGAGTAACCATTATTCCTTTTAAATGAATAATCGTCGCAGTAAACACGATCCAATCATGTTCATGCTTAACGCAAGCACCAAATAACAATTATTTAGGTTTAACACCAATCCCGATGGTAGAGGGAGCGTGCGATGTTTAATCATATCAACCTTGGAAACACTTCCAACACGTATCGTCACCTCGCCTTTAGCTAGTGTCCGTTTATTCCGTAGCTTTCATTTCGTGTTACAAATCACTTAGCAATTGAACCGGTATCCAATACCCTCGCGCTACTAGCTAGGAGTAATAGTAAAGTACACATCAACATCATGTATATCAAATATACTTCTTTCGACTTTGCCAGCCTTCTTATTTACCAAGCATATAGGGTAGCTCCGCCTCAGTGACCGTTTCCCCTCATAACAGAAAAACTTAGTCTCGGGTTTGGGTTTAATCTTG
The DNA here is from genome assembly GCF_904849725.1 of Hordeum vulgare subsp. vulgare. Classification (NCBI taxonomy): domain Eukaryota; kingdom Viridiplantae; phylum Streptophyta; class Magnoliopsida; order Poales; family Poaceae; genus Hordeum; species Hordeum vulgare. The sequence continues at coordinate 581,699,490 of NC_058520.1, read as the reverse complement.
GGTCTCTTCATTAGTGCAGCAACTGTTTTGCCGTTTCACGAAGTATCCCTTCTAGCCCTCGCCTTTCTTGAAACTTAGTGGTTTTACTAACCATCAACTATAGATGCTCCTTCTTGATTTCTACTTTCGCAGTGTCAAACATTGCGAATCGCTCAAGGATCATTGTATATATCCTTGATATGTTATAGTTCATCACGAAGCTCTCACAGCTTGGTGGCAGTGACTTTGGAGAACCATCACTATCTCTTCTGGAAGATTAACTCCCACTTGATTCAAGCGATTGTCGTACTCAGACAATTTGAGCACACGCTCAACGATTGAGTTTTCTCCTTCACTTCGTGGACAAAGAATCTTGTCGGAGGTCCCATACCTCTCAACAAGGGCACAAGCATGAAATCACAATTTCATCTCTTTAGAACATCTCTTATGTTCCGTGACGTCTCAAAACGTCTTCGGCACCTTGCTTCTAAGCCATTGAGTATTTTGCACTGAACTATCGTGTAGTCATCAGAAACGTGTATGTCGGATGTTCACAACATCCACAGACGCCGCTCGAGGTGCAGCACACCAAGTGGTGCATTAAGGACATAAGCATTCTTCGCAGCAACGAGGACAATCCTCAGTTTTACATACTCAGTCCGCAAAGTTTGCTACTATCAACTTTCAACTAAATTTTCTCTAGGAACATATAAAACAGTAGAGCTATAGCGCAAGCTACATCGTAATTCGCAAAGACCATTAGACTATGTTTATGACAATTAGTTCAATTAATCATATTACTTAAGAACTCCCACTCAAAAAGTACAGCTCTCTAGTCATTTGAGTGGTACACGATCCAAATCCACTATCTCAAGTCCGATCATCACGTGAGTCGAGAATAGTTTCAGTGGTAAGCATCTCTATGCTAATCATATCAACTATACGATTCATGCTCGACCTTTCGGTCTCTTGTGTTCCGAGGCCATGTCTGCACATGCTAGGCTCGTCAAGTTTAACCCGAATGTTCCGCGTGTGCAACTGTTTTGCACCCGTTGTATGTGAACGTTGAGTCTATCACACCCGATCATCACGTGGTGTCTCGAAACAACGAACTGTCGCAACGGTGCACAGTCGGGGAGAACACAATTTCGTCTTGAAATTTTAGTGAGAGATCACCTCATAATGCTACCGTCGTACTAAGCAAGATAAGGTGCATAAAGGATTAACATCGCATGCAATTCATAAATGACATGATATGGCCATCATCATGTGATTCTTGATCTCCATCACCAAAGCTCTGACACGACCTTCTTGCCACCGGCGTCAAACCATGATCTCCATCATCATATATCCATCAACGTGTCGCCATCGGGGTTGTCGTGCTACTCATGCTATTACTACTAAAGCTACGTCCTAGCAATATAGTAAACGCATCTGCAAGCACAAATGTTAGTTTAAAGACAACCCTATGGCTCCTGCCAGTTGCCGTACCATCGACGTGCAAGTCGATATTAACTATTACAACATGATCATCGCATACATCCAATATATCACATCACGTCGTTGGCCATATCACATCACAAGCATACCTTGCAAAAACAAGTTAGACGTCCTCTAATTGTTGTTGCATGTTTTACGTGGTTGCCATGGGTATCTAGTAGGATCGCATCTTACTTACGCAAACACCACAACGGAGATGTATGAATTGTTATGCACAACCTCAACGTCTGCCCCAGCATCAGAAACACCCAGTTGATCTGCTCCTTCTCCTCGGCGGAGAGGTTGAAGAGCCTGTCAGGGCAGAGCTGGTTGCAGATCTCCATACGGGATCTATGTGGGGTACAAATCTCTGTCGATCACAAAGTACCAGAAGGTCAGAAGCCTGCTGAAAGACTGGTCGCCTACATACCTGAAAGGATTTGAGGACCGATCGTAAGCAAGTGAGATGCTTGACGATGCTTCTGTCAGATAGTGTTGCTGCATTTGAGGTTGTAACCAAGTCTTGTGCTCATGGGAATGGAAACACCACAGTGCTGATGCTGAATGCTGACTTTCGTCCTGGTAGTGAGCCACACTTGAGACACGAACAATAACGTCGTTAATACACCTTACAATACATACACCTCCGTAGCATGTTAATGGTGGTCTTGTTGACCTTCAGGAACACGCCATTGAAGATCTTCCTCAGACGTAAAGGTTGCAACATCTTTTTTTGTCTTCAGGTGCATAGCATTGATACCACGGATACGGAAAACAAACAACAACTTTGCCTCACGATTGTGCTTTCCTATGCCCTCCTCGATGACTTTGTTGTTGGCCAGAGGAATCCTTTGTTTGTTTAGCTTTCCAAAAAATTTCTTGTAGATCAACGCTCGGAAACTCTTCAAGTTAGGGTACCCATATGCAACATATGGTTCAACCATGTGTAGCATGTTAATGGTGGTCTTCTTGACCTTCAGGAACATGCCATTGAAGATCTTCCTCAGACACTAAAGTTGCAAGATCTTTTTTGTCTTCGGGTGCCTAGCATTGATACCATTGATACGGACAACAAACAGTAGCTTTGCCTCAGGACTTGTGCTTTGCAAGGCCCTCCTCGATGACTTTGTTGTTGGCCAGAGGAATCATTTGTTTGTTTAGCTTTCCATGACCTTTCCTGTAGATCAAATCTTGGACACTCTTCAAGTTAGGGTACCCATATGCAACATATGGTTCTACCATGCGTAGCATGTTAATGGTGGTCTTGTTGACCTTCGGGAACACGCCATTGAAGATCTTCCTCAGACACTAAAGTTGCAAGGTCTTTTTTGTCTTCGGGTGCCTAGCATTGATACCACAGATGCGGACAACAAACAGTAGCTTTGCCTCAGGACTTGTGCTTTGCTAGGCCCTCCTCGATGACTTCATGGATACGGACATCAAGCAGGTTTGGAGAAGAATTCTCCCATCAATTAATGCTTGACCTATCGTTTCAGTTTCGGAGAAATCTGAGCGCACCGAGAGCTACAGATACGGACAACAAACAGTAGCTTTGCCTTAGGACTGACATAGAACCCACCTTTCAACCGGACCTCACCCTTAAGCTGCACCAACTCCTTGTCCAGGGCATCGTACACCTCGTCGTACTGCTTGGCGCGGGCGAAGATGACCTTGCGGTTCTAGGAGCGCTACTCCCGGGACGTGCACTTCTCCCGAGGGCGGCTGCGCGAGTAGTGGAGTAGAGTTCCTGGCCGAGGTAGTTCACCGCCTGGTGCATGTTCTCGGCCAGCGGGTTCTGTTCGACGCGGCCAATGTAGTAGCGGCCCCGCCTGATCCTGTGCATGAGCTGCGGTGAACTACGTCGGCCAGGAGCTCCGGAATGCCGTGCTTCTCGCAGAGGGCGCCGACCTCGACCTTAGTGCAGAGGGACGAGGTGAAGCGCTCGGCAGGGGACCTCGAGAGGTTAGCGTCGTTAATAAATATCTTGAAAAATAACATATGCCACTAGAACTTACCACCATTCTTCAAGGAATTTTGAGGAGGAAAGGATTCCGAGGGACAAAATTTGGGGCAATGCTTTAAGCCACGCTAGTTCCCATGCGTCGCTTCACAACAAGGAGAGAAGAGATTAAGTGGGGGGCATGCTTAGTCGTTGCGTCCTCAGCAAATATAGAAACAGCTATTGCAGCTCGAGGTTTGGCATGGGCAACGAGTGGAACCACAAGGCTTGAGTGGGGAATGGGCCCGGGCCTGGCAGAGAGCATTTACCGCTTCTAAAATAAATTCGTCTCATCTGCCCCTGCCTCGTCTGCCTCCCACCCACCACCCCTACGAGGCTACCAGTCATCCCCGAGGCCGTTCCTCTTGAATCACTGACCACAGCCGCCGGCGAGGCGAAGAATAGCTGACCACCCCTCCCCATATTCAAGGCTCCCCCCTCCCCATATCGAAGGCTCTCTCCCGGCCTCCACCAAGAAATGCAGGGCATTTGCGCTCCAGCTGCAGGTTCGTCCTCGCACCAGCACGGCGATTGCTCAGTTGGTTCGTCCTCGCACCAGCACGGCGATTGCGCTTCAGCTGGTTCGTCCTCGGATAGACCATATCCTCGCTGGATCGATGCCCGGCTCAGATCTTCGCGGTCTTTACCGGGTCGATTGTCAGGCGGTGCCCGGCTCAGATCTTCGCGGTCTTTACCGGGTCGATTGTCAGGTAACTACAATCTGTAGCAACCATTTTGCGGCTAGTTTCGTTTCTGAACATATCTAGCCAGTCAATCCGTAGATAGTTGCAATATTTTGCGGCTAGAATCTGTAGCAAACTAGAAACCTAAGCCATTTTTGAGCCTCCACCCTGAGCTCACCGACAGTTTTTTATCCATACAGTTAGTTCGCTCCAAAATGAGTTTTCATTCCTTAGGAGTTAGGTCACATTCATAAAACTCGTGAGCAGGTCATATTGTTGTTTCCATAAGCTTAACATTGGTATACCTAACGATACGTTGTCATATTGTTGTTTCTGTAAGATTAACATTGGTATACCTAATGCATGATACTGTTTCCCTTTTTGATGTGGATCATTTAGAGATCATGGCACCGCTAAAATGGCCTGAACCCATGTTGGACTATTTTGTGGATGAGTGTTTCAAGATGGTTCAGGATGGTAGATCGCCAGCGAATGAAACCTCTTTTTTTCGGACACTTGACCGCTCCATGGCCAGGAAATCCTTTGATATTACCTTCTGTACAGAGGATCTTATTCAACAGTTTAGACGAGTAAGATCTTTGTGGGATAAGTACCATGAGATTCTGAAGAATTTGGAAATAATAAAGGTGTGTACTTCACCTGAACATGTCACACTCTTTGTCTTTTTCGTTTATAGAACTGAACGACTAAGTGAGTCTTTCCATTGCAGGTACAAGAACGACAAAGCCAGACTGATCCTGATAAATTGCGTCTTGTATGTACCTCATCTGAACACTATATTTCTCCATTTATATAATCGAACCGCTAAGTTAGTCTTTCCATTGCAGAAAACTGGTGATATTTATGCTAGTAAATTCATCCTTATTAGGAAATATGAAATAAAGCTCAACACGATCTTTGAAAGTTTTTATGGAAGCAAGGCAAAATCACTTAGCACGTACAGGTTCAATATTGAACACAGTGATCGATACACTGGGGACAATAGTATTTCAAGTAAAAGGCGTAGCCTTGGTGAACCCTTCTCACGCCAGCTTCGGCTGAAGAGCTCAGACATGCCTGAGTCATCACAAAATGGCAGCGATTCTGAAATACAAGACTATGACAAAGCAATGGGCGAACTTATCAATGAAGTTGATGATGTAACTTATATCATAGCTGGTCAATGCCTTCGAGACCCTAAAATTCTGTGTTCATACTCACATATTCCAACCATTAAAAGAAAGATCAGTTTCTTGCACGGAACCTGGAGGGTGATGTGTGAACCCAAGTGTGTCTTAGAGGTAAGCTATTGTTTTGTTTTCCAATAAAATCTTTTAGATCTTGTACAGTCATGTCAGTTATTTATACTTACTGTTCCTTTGATGGAATACTGAGCAGAATTTGCAACCAGCCGATCAGCTATTTGCGGGGAGGAGCCCAAACTCCTGAGCTCCCGCCTGCTAGTAAGTCAACCTTATCATATCCATGCTTTGTTCAATTTTTCCTGTGAAATCTAAAATAGGCCAGCCAAAAGTGCCCCCCTTCCACAGACAGATGGTCAATTGCAGCTGACCTTGTTTGGCTTCCACAAATGAGCTGACTGCGTTCAGCCTTCGGCATTAGGATTTGTTCTTACAGTCAGTACACATTAGGATTTGTTCATAGCAACCGTACTACTGACTCTGTCTCCGACTAGGAGTCCATTTGCCTTTGACTCTGTCTCCGGCTTGTTTTGATTTTTGAATACTGGGAGTTCACTTCAAAAGTTCATGGACCCAAAACTTCATTCTGGCAGCAGTGGCTGTTGCTTTGCTAGCATGTGTCCCTTCTCCCTAGGCATAAAATTACCCTTGTCCAGTTAATATTATCTTTCAATCACAGATTTTCCTACTAGAATTTTATTCTCGCCAATAATTGAACGTTTGCTCATATATAATTTTTGTTTGCATTAGTCTGACAGCAGGAGATGCGAGTTCTTCAAGTGGTATGATGATAAAGCTTTTCCTCAATATATCACCAACTTGCTGGGGGACTTGCGAGACAACCAGTGCTACCTTGCTTATTGTTCTGTAGACCACTTTTATTGTAATATGTACTTCAGAACTTTGTTTACGGTTTGGGAAGTGACCATGTTCTGAGTTTATTTGGTCACTGTAATGCCTGCGCAAAATACTTCTTAAAATGTCAGGTTTAGTGATGACTTTGTAATGTCTGTGGTGTGCTTCGTATGCATGCAAAACTGAGTTTAAAATTTCAGGTCTCCTTATTAAGTTATGTTCTGTGTGTGTTGTGCTCTAAATGATTAAGTTATGTACTCTTTGTGTTGTGCTTCAACTGCCAAATACAATCTAATAACATTTTAGCTGTTCTTGGAGAAGGGTAAATTAGCACTTCAGCTAAATGAAAATAATCATCCCAAGCAACCAGCGCAACATAGAAATCACATATCTGAACAATTTCCACACTTGAACACAAAAAAGCTTGGAACATCAGCGGTCCGAGTGTCTTCAATTCTTGATCACCTTGCTCTAGTTGAGCTTGGGGAGGCTACGGTTTGAGCTGCTCTCTTTATGTCACGCCCACCACACCACTTTCCATTTGTTTAAAATATTCATATAATATTTTTGAATATAAAATAAAATTGGTATTCTATTTATATTCATATAATTTTTATTATATTTATCTTCATATAAGAATATGTTTTTATGAATTACATATGTTGGTGGGGTCGTCGATGGCCGCGCGCCAGCCAGGGCCACACCAGCGTTTGCGTTGCCGGCGAGCTCCAGCAAATCGGTGGTGTCCAGAAAGAAGAGGTCGTCCGTCGTCGTCACGGAGATTGACAACCTTGAGTGCCTTATTGCAAACAAAAGCCCGAGGTACGTCTTCGTGTGGTAAGCGCGCGTCAGCGCACCCATTTGGTGTAGTCCCCGAAATTCGGGTCGGCTGCGTGGTTGCCGGGGCAGATCTTCTTCATTCTTTTTATCCTTGCCGTGGGACGGTAGTCCATCATGACCAAGTTATGCGGGCGGAAGTGTTACGATTGATAATATGTTACTACCGATTTAACAGGGTGTTACTATTGATAAGATGTTACTACTGATTTAACCAGGTGTCACGATTGATATGCTGACATTATGTTACTTCTGATATAACCATGTGTTACGATTGATAATATGTTACTAGTGATTTATGCAGTCTGTTACGGGGCGGCGGGTCTGTAGACATTCCTAATCTGTCGACATTCCACGATTCCTTGCATCGATCAAACCGTAGCCTCCCCATCGGCGGCGCGGCGAGGCTGCGCCTTCTCTCCATCGGCGACGCGCTGCGCCTTCCCTGCATCGTTCGAACACCACGAGGCCTAACGCCATCGAGGCCTCCCTCTGCATCAAGCTCGCCCCGATTCCTTGCATCGATTCCGGCAGCACGCCAACCAGCGCCCACCACCAGGCGCGGCCAGTTTCTCCATCGCTGTAGCGCCACCACCAGGCTCCAGCTCGCCCACAGCTCGTCCAGCAGCCACCAGCGCCAATTCCATCGTCAACGTTCTCTCCGGTACGTCTCCCTCTTAGCTAGGGTTTGGTAGGGTTCGGCAGGCGTTGACTAAGGCGCCGATGGCGACGGATTTGTTGTTCTTGAGCCATCCGCCCTTCTTGCTGGCCGATTTGTCGACCTTGGGAATGTCTACAAATTTTTTTTATGTGTGATTGCTGCTTCAGTGTTCAGTGTTAGTCTCTAGCTCTCGCGTGCGTGTGTGGGGATCGGGCAGACAATTATTTGGAAATGCTTGTGACTAGAATGGTTAGTGATATTATGGAAAGGTGAAATATGCACAAGTTTCTGCTATCTGCGTAATTTTCCAAGCGTTGCTACCTTCTGAATTATGGAAAGGTGAATTGGATCCTGCAAATAGTAGCATGAAGATAATTAAGGAATTGCTGATTGCCTTATTCCCTGATTTTTTTTGAACAACATTAAAGATTGTTGAATGCTGCGTTTTGGGTACTGCCCGAGAAAAACGGTTACCGGGCGGTAACCGCGTTTCTCGCGGCCCCACGAGAAAGATGTATCCCGAGCAAAAAATTCCGATTTTTTTGAACATTTTGAATTCAAACATTAGGGTTATAGTCAAATAGGGCGGCGTATCTAGAATGTTACTTGTGCAGTTGTGGCGTGGTGGTAGCCACCTCAAGACGTTAGAGGGTTCGACTCACGTTAGTTGCATTTTTTTATGTTTTGTTTATTTTCCTTTAGATGTACAAAAAAAAGAACTCTACCCAAACAAGAGTTGAACCTATGACCTTAGGAATCAAACAGCACGTACGGACACACCACTGAGCTACTAACACTTTTCTTTTCTATTCTTGTTCAAGTATTATGTATTTCTAGTTTCAAAAATTTAAATTCAAAATTGCATTATAAATTTCGTGCGAAATTAATTCGGTATTTCTCGGTAACCGTGGTAACCGAGAATATCGCCCCCCCCCCCCCCCCCCCACGAGAAATTTTGGTCATTCGGAATCCAAAATATTGGTTGAATGTACCAGCTTATTTCATCTTCCATTAATGCCCTGATTCAATGATGAACTAGTTGAATGTACCAGCTTATTTCATCTGCCATTAATTCAATGCAAACTTATCTATTTTCTCATGTCAATTGGTCAGGTGCAATATGGCTACTGACGAAAAAAGGCCGGATACACGTTGCATTCCTAGCTGCGTGTCGGATATAATTCCACATATTCCAGCTTCAATGTTGGAAAGGATGGAAGAGCTGAATCTCACATCAATGACCAAGCTGCAGCTAGGGGATCTTTCCTACAGAAAAACCTGTGGGGACCTTTGGTAAAAGGCAATTGTTCATAAAGACCAAAACATAATTCAATTCGAGATCAAGGATGGTCAATCACTTTGGATCAACCAAGAGGTGGTGCAGCTTGTTCTGAACATGCCAAGAGGCTCTTCAAAGGATTTCGAATGTTCATTTGAAAATTCAACAGAATTCGACAAGCTGTTCAAAGCATTGAGATGCGTATCGTTGAAGTATCCAGACAAAAAAGCCGCAAAAAAGAGGGATGCTGAGCGTGCAGGTCATCAGGCCAATGAAGGCCATGAGGTCAATGAAGCTGAGCTACCGGATCCCGTGGAAATGAATATTTCTGAGAAACGACGGGCATTCTCAGCGGATAACATCAAGAACTTGTTTCAAAACTGTGAGAAGGAAGATGTCCGTGCATATATTGATGATGATATGCTCATTAGGCTATATGTTGGGACGATGGTAGATAGACTGCTACTACCATACACATCATTCTATACAACCAGAGTGACAATTCAGCATGTACACAAGGTGGAGAAATTGCAAGAGATTGACTGGTCCTACCTGGTGTTTGAAGGCTTGAAGAGTGCTCTAGATGATAAGGATTCAGCTTGGTTAAATTGTTGTCTGCCTGTGATTTTGGTAATTACTAGGAGCTGCTGCAAGTAATCTTTTTTCTCTTTTTTAGTGAAGTGTCTAACTGTCATTGGTTCACAGGTTGTTTTGGCGGACTGTGCTGAGGGTAATACTTTGGGGATGGAAGAACCAGGTAGAATTAACCTCTACACTAATGAGATGTTCAAGAACATTTTTGAAGAAGAGAAGAAAGCGAACCATGGGGGGTTGAAATGGAAGCGGAAGGGGGTAAGAAACTGCATATGATGAATGCACCAGATTTTTTATGCAACTTCTTATATTTCTTAATGTCGCTTTCAGGCAACGGTAGTGAAGCCGCTAGAGGATTTTCGGTTGATTAAATGGGAGGATAGTTGCTATGGCAAATTGGACAGTTTCAGTCGTATTAACAGAAGAGAACGCTACAAGGAAATTTTTTGGACAGAACTCGGGACCATATTGTATTGAAATGTGATGACTATGAGATAGTTGAGAGTGTTTTTGTTGACTCCTTCAAACCAAATGGTCGGATGCAGTCTAACCTAGTGCATTTAATATGCGCCCATTTGTCAAGGAACTTAGATGATGCAATTATCTTGAATGAATTTTCTGTTGTAAGTACTTATCCAAGCTCATGGATTTTTTTATGTTGTTATTCTTTACCTAAGATTGTTGTCTCTTTGTTTATTCCAGAAAGATTTAGTGGAAGTAAAGGGAACTACATATCTGGCCCGTGATCTCACACAGGACAAAGTGAAGAATGCGGCGAAGGTTTGTCTATTTCATCACATCTGTGTATTTCAATGTTACTGGGTCCATGATTTTGACAGTAGTTTTTTTCCAGATATATGTTCCTATTGCTACGGATCATCACTATTCCTTAGTTATTGTATCCCATACGCTGAGAAAGAAATTTATCCTGGACTCCTGGGGAGGGGAACATAAAAAGGAGGCACGTGATGTGTTAACCAATCCGGAGCTTTATTTGTCCAATACGCATGGTATGGACATATCTGGGTATGAGGAAGAAACACCAGCAGTTGAGCATCAAATTAACAAGTGGATGCAACAAACCGTAGTCTGAAAATATCTTATGAGTTCTTTTATACCTCATGTGGTAATTACTGAATATTGCAGCTATGATTGCGGCTTTCATGTGTTGCTATACATCAAGGGGTTCGATAAGATGGACATATATAACATCACCAGGGTAAATATTGAGCCTTGTGGTTTTAAAGTTTTGTTGTATTCAAATTCTAGAACAAACGATTTATGCCTAAAAAATGCAGGATAAGGTGTTGGAGTTCCGAATAGACCTCTCTATGGAACTCCTGGATGAATATCAGCCTTCTCGACATGGAGCAGATGCTCATGCAGAAACTTCATACGATTTGCTTGATGATAGCCTGAACAGAGAAGAGGCAGTGGATGAAGATAATGTGGTAACAAGGGATGAACATCAGGGTGATGGCCCCCAGTCTTCAAGACATGAAACAGGTTGGGATCCCACCTAGTTAAATCTATAGTAACATCGTATCAATCGTAACACCTTGTTAAATCAGTAGTAACATATTATCAATCGTAACACCTGGTTAAATCAGTAGTAACATTTTTTTTTGACACGAGGAACTCACCATGAATCCACTAATTGCTGCTGGATCGGCCGTAGGGCTTGCTTCTATTGGGCCTGGAGTTGGCGAAGGCTGCAGGACAAGCTAAATAATAAAATAAGCTCTTTCGATTAGATTGTTAAGCGCTTTAACAATTCATGTCAGCATATCCATAGTAACCCACTGCTAAATCCATGTGATCATATCAATTGTAACACGTGCATAAATCAGTAGTAACCTCGTATCCAAGTTACAATAACAACAAATCTCCAATATTACATATGTGTTCACTCATGCAGGCACTTCAAGGAATAGCACTTCAGCCAGTATGGCGGAATCCGACAAAGCAAAGGCAGATGAGAGTGAACCTGATGAGGAAGAGGAAGAGGAAAAGGGCAAGGAAGATGCTAGGGAAGTGGGCGATGGTCATGTTGGTAAGAGTTCCCCCATTACAGCAACAAAGACACCGCCAGTAGCTAGGTGCAGGGCATGTGTGTTCACTATTTTCGATTTCGCCTGCTAATGGCACTGCGGCTGATGAGGAGAATGAGGGCATTAGGGACGATGCGGACTGTGAAGACTCTCCTGTGAGTTCCGGCTCCACTGGAGCTGATGAGGACCGTGAAGACTCTCCTGTGAGTTCCGGCTCCACTGGAGCTGATGAGGACCGTGAAGGCTCCAATACATCAAAGAACGAAGATGACCAGGAAAAGGCTAAGGAAGATGGTAACCATAGCTCCAATACAACCCCCCTGTCAAATTGTGCCCTTCATTGCAATGATCTTAAAAACATGCTATTGAAACCCTGAAAACGAAGCTGTCAGTTCTCGATATAAGAACGTTTTCCTTTCTGCCTGGTGCCACGGACCACTGTTGTAATTGTTTCCAACATGTAGATTAAGTCTTGTGTTTGTCTTTCTAAATTTGAATGCATATCGACATACCAGGTCGGTCATTCCGGTATTGAAGTGACATTTATATGTGATTCTGCAATTTTACTATTTCCCGTGCAGGCACAAGCAATACCTCTAATGATGGCACTGCAGCTAGTAGGGAGGACTCTGTTGCTGAGGAGGATGAGAAGGCTAAGGAAGGTGGTGACCAAGCAAAGAAGAATAGGAAGAGGAAGCTGCATGACGTTGGTAAGAGCACAACAGTAAAGACACCAATCAATATGCGTGGCCGTAGGAGGATGGTTCCGAAGAGTGCCGTTGCTTTTGTGGTAGATAAGCCATTGTCTTATGAAGAGTCCCAGAATCTCTGTCAACATATCCTTCAGAAACAGTAAGTTTATTCATTTACTCACTGAACTTTTGACTCTACTAGGCTCCGTTTAGATGTTGTATTGGATGAGAGACAGGGGAAACTCATATAATGTTTTTAATTGGTGTAGCAATGATGAAGTGGCGTTTACTGTGGGCGGGACTCAGATGACGGGGGCTGAGCTGTTGAAGTGTAAAGATGATGCTGAGAGTTCCCTGAATATTGTCGATCCTTTCATCGAATACCTCAAGTGTGATGATAAGAAGAACGGCATCAAGAGAATCATTCTCCAACGACAACATCAGGTATTGGAAGAAGAACTTGTGCAAGTCATTACGAAAGAGATCGGGAGCAGCGAAAAAAAAGGAGCGAACATAGAACAGAGATTCGTAAGTGGTCCAGTATTAGAAGTTGTGCAAGTCATTATGATAATACACTCAACCTTCTAATACATGTTAGTTTTCTGCAGCTATTTTGTCCTATGACTCGAGAACAAGAATGCATTGTGCTTTGTGTCGACACCTCGATAAATAACCAGGTCATTGCCTTTCTTTCCAATGACACGGGAATAAGCGGAGGTCAGGTTGAAACCATCGGTAAATCATTCCAGGAGAAGGTAGAGAAAGCCTGTCAGACTTGTGGCTACGTCTCGCCTTTTCCCAACAGCTCCAGTGTGAGGATTTCAAGTGTTTCTCTCGAAGCTCGTCACTCAGATAGTTCATTTGCATCTATGCTTTGCATTGAGGAGTACGATGGAAAAAAGATGCCCACAAACTTCAAAAACCCGGTTAGTCTATTCCATAACTTTCTTATCTTATTATTAAGAACACTTGAAAAAGTTATGTGAATGTACATGATGTTTCAAAAATACTGTGCATAACCTGCATTATGTCCTTCTAATTTCAATGTGCAGGATAAGGCTGAGGAAGAGAAGGTATGGTTCCTGGGGAACCTTCTTATGCACGAGAAGAATACTGCACTGCCTGAAGAGATTAGGGAAATGGTGCGAAACGGTGTGTTCAAAAAGCAAAAAAGGCGCTGACTGTAGGTGCTGCTGTTATAGGCAGCACTGTATTCTCCTTCTTCTTCGCGAATGAGAGGAAAAAACAGCTGCAAAAACAAACATGTGTTAGAATGTTGCATTATCATTGAGTGTCATTCAAATACTGGACCACTTACGAATTTCTGAGATACTGATCTTTCATTTATTCCGGCTTTCCCAATCCATTTCATTATCTCTTTCTTAACTTCTTCGTCTATCTGCACTCCAAAAGATTTTGCGATCAGACAACCAAAGCTATGTTCTGGCAACCAAAGCTATGCTTGCAGAACACTTACCAGCTGATGTGGCGGGATAACTATTCTTAATTCGCCATTTTGTATTTTATCATCAGTGTGGAGGCATTCCATGAAAGGCTTGATAAGTTTCAGGGTAATCTTATAGCATCATTTATGCAACACTTGAGCTCAACCCCCGTCAGGCTAATCCCACCCATGTTAAACAACACAGTATCATTCCTTCACCAATTAAAAAAATTATATTAGTTTACTGATAAAACTAAACAGGTGAACCTCTATGTCGAATAAACGTACCAGCCCTCTTTGATGACTACCCAGATCTTGTCAGACTCTTCAGTAGAAATTAATGTAGGGTTTTGAAAATTAACTTCAGAAAACCTACGCCTGTTAGCAACAGGCCTCCTTTGGCCAAGCAAATCTGATGGTGTCTTTGTAGTTGTATCAGGTGTTTTATTTTCCTCAGCCTTTTCATTGCCCTCTTGATCTTCACTGTCCTGGACTTCAAGGCTAGTATGCTCACTGGCAAATGTGCCATCCTCTTGGGCAATTCTTGAAGAATCTGCATGGTCCTCTGATGTATGGGCCTCTGGAGGGACCAAGTTGGATGAACTGCCATCAGCACGGGCCTCTGAAGGCTCTTCTAAGGTATCGGGGTTCAGAAGAAGCGACAGCTCACATGCATCAGCAGGTGATAAAGGAGGGGACACATGAGGAACAGTGATGCCCTGGCTAGCATCATTCTTCTCCGGCGCAGTAGTAGCCACGCTGCTGCTACCAGGCTGCACAATGTTCACAGTCTCCAATGGAGCAACTAGAACTGCTGCTGCAGTCACAGCAACTGTGCCGGAGGATAACTCTTCAGGAGTGTTCTCTGCAGAAGTATGTAGAGGAACACTGCCATTGTTCTGATGCTCATCATTGCTATCCACTTCCTAAGGTTGGCTGAAGGATCCCCAGTTTCCACAATCTTTTTTTTTTTGAAAGATCCAGCCTGAGGCTGGCATATATTGATTTGAAGCAGGAAGCAGCGCGAAAAAAAAACGTGACAAAGGTGGTGGTGGGGGGTGGGGTGACCATAGTGATCAAGGAGAAAAAGGAAAAAAAACAAAAGGATAAAAAGAAAAAAACACCCCCAGCACAATGAGGGTGGTTACAGGGGTAGATATCTCATGGAGGATCCCAGAACGGGGGCTCCAAAACTTTGGCTCCGGCCTGCCTCCAAAGTTCTACGGTGCTGTTGATAGCATGTTTCAAACTTTGGAAATTTGCCAACTTGTCCCTGAAGGTGCATGCGTTTCTCTCCTTCCATATCTCTGAGAGGATCAAAATAATGATTGTCTTGACCGCTTTTTTGTACTTCGGCAAGGCTGAGTTGATCATCAAATTTAGTGACTCTGCTGAGTTGTCACTAACCGCCCATGTTCCCGGGTGCAGCGATGCACATCCGTTATGCGATGCTGCGTGTGTCCAGGTTTGTATGGACAGCGGGCATTGCCAGAACAGGTGCTTAGCTGATTCTAGATTTCGGTGGCACAATTGGCAGAAGTAGCCATTGGGCCAGCCTCTGCGTTGGAGACGATCGTTACACCAGAGTCTGTTCTTCAGCAATAACCAGATGAAGATCTTGAGCCATGCAGGCGCCCAAGTTGTCCATATTTGCTTCTTGTGGTCGCATCTCAGGTGACCTTGGAACTGGGCCTTGTATGCAGATCTGGCTGAGTAAACTCCTGAAGGTTCCAGATTCCACGAGATTGTGTCCTGAATTCCTTCTTGCAATTGGATATCTCTGTCTTGGACCCATCTGTGCAGCCTGATTGCCTCCTCCCAGAGTTGTTCCGTGTTCCCATGGGCGAGGTCCGATAGCCAAGTGTTGTTTGTGAGTGCATCTCGGACCGATCTGTTTTTCCGCCTGGAGTGTCTAAAAATATTTGGGAAGGACGTCTTGAGGCTTCCCGATCCCGTCCAGGAGCAGTGCCAGAATGTTGTCGTTCCTCCTTTCCTAGGGTTACCGCTGTGGACGCATGAAAAAGGGCCTTATCGGCCTCGTCGCATGGCAGAGCCATGCCATGCCACGGCCTCTCATTGCTAGTCCAAGATAGCCATAGCCATCGCAGTCTAAGCGCTCTACTGAAGCGATTCAGTTCCAAGATTCCTAAGCCTCCGTTTTCCACAGGTGAGCATACTGTCGGCCAGTTAACTTTGCATTTTCCACCGGTAGGTTCATCGTCCTGTGCCCAAAGGAAGCGACGCCTAACCTTGTCTACCTCAGCAAGGAATTTCTTGGGCGTCCTAAGGACCGCCAATGCGAAGGTTGGTAGGGCGGTCAGAACGCTGCGAACTAGGACTCTCCTTCCCGCGATGTTTAGAAGTCTACCCTTCCATCCTGCTAGTCTAGCCCTAATCCTATCCAGGATGAATTGAATGTGGACTAATCGTAGTCGTGCGAGGGTGACCGGCAGCCCTAAGTATTTCAGCGGGAAGCCCTTTATTTCGCCTCCAAAGCTAGCCAGGATGTCGTGGACATTGATCCCGTCGCAACGGATGGCCGAGGCGGATGACTTCGCCGGGTTAATGCAGAGACCCGATGCGTGTCCGAAGTTACGGAGAATGACCATCAGTGAGTCTATCTCAGTTTTGGTTGGGTTGGCAAAAATGACCGCATCATCGGCGTATAGGCTGACCCGTAGAGAGAAGTCTCTCCCCGGCAATGGGTCAAGTAGGTGTAGCTCCGTTGCTTTTCCCAACAGGTGATGTAGTGAGTCTATTGCTAAGATGAAAAGAAGCGGCGATAGGGAGTCTCCTTGTCTAAGTCCCCTTTGGTGGTAGAAAGAGCGGCCGGCCGAGCCGTTTAGCATGACCGACGATGATGCAGTGCTAAAAAGGAGCGCCATCCAGTCGCGCCAGCGAGCTGGGAATCCCAGTTGCTGCAGTGTTTCTAGCAGATACTCCCATGAGACGTTGTCGAAGGCCTTTGCTATATCTAGTTTAAGTAGCAGGGCCGGAACTTTCCTCTTATGAAGTGATCTCACTACGTTTTGCACATAGAGGAAACTGTCCTGAGTGAACTTGAAGCGCAAGAAAGCTGATTGCGCCGGGGAGATGATGGTGTTAATATGTGCCGCTAGCCTTCGGGATAGAACTTTGGTGATTAGTTTCGCCACCGAGTGGATTAGGCTAATTGGTTGAAAGTCCTCCACCCTTTCGGCTCCCTCTTTCTTTGGTATCAAAATTACATTAGTTGTGTTAAGCCTGCCGAAATCTCCCCTTGCTAACTTGTAGAAGCTACTAAACACACTCATTATGTCCTCCTTAATAATGGACCAGCAGGACATGAGGAACGTCCCTATGAAGCCGTCAGGGCCGGGTGCCTTTTCTGCCGGTGATGCTTTTATGGCCTCCCAAACCTCTTCCTGAGAGAAAGGGTTATCTAACCCCCTGTTTTGCACCGACGGAAGGTCTAGAATCGACCAGTCTATCGATAAAGGTCTATCAGCCCTAGTACCCCAATTTTGCTGGAAATGACTGAAGATGGCCTCTTCCTTGTGCTCGTGCGAGGATGCTACGGTGGAGCCTATTTGTAAGCAGTGGATGTAATTTTTTCGCTTACGTGCCGTGGCCTTGGCGTGAAATTTTTTTGTTCCCGCATCACCTAGTCTCATCCAGGTGAGGCGTGATGCTTGCCGTCGACGGGCTCGATCTAGTGCCGCTAGCCCTAGTAGCCGCAGTTTTAGCAGTTTACGGAGATGGAATTCTGCGTCTGAGAGTTGTCGCCTCTCTTGTGCTACGTCTAGCCGAAGCACTACTTCCGCTGCAAGATGAAATTGTAGTTTTGCCTGGCTGAAGAAACCCTTGCTCCAAGTTTTCAAATCACGCTCTGTCCTAGTTAATTTAGTGCTAATTATTTTGAAGGGACAAGAAGATTGCACTGGTCTATTCCATGCCTTTTCGACCGTGTCGTGGAAGCGTGGGAAGCTAGGCCAAAAATTCTCAAAACTGAATTGTGCCTGCCTAGTGGTGGCTGTGGTGTCCAGGAGTAGCAATGGGCAATGCTCCGATGTTGCAGTTGATGCCGCATGCAGGGATACCGAGGGAAAACAGTTGTCCCAGGGGATGTTGCAGAAGAACTTGTCGATGCTGACGAGGGTCAACTTACCGTCGTCTTCATTAGGGTCAACTTCAACTTCACTTACTACGTTTTTCTCGTTTCCTATATGATTGTAGAGGCTCGCAGAAAGCTCCGCACGGAATACGGACACCCGCTCCTGCATTTTTGAGGCATAAGTCATTGTTCTAGAATTTGAATAGAAAAATAAAATTGAAAAGCACATGGCTCAATCTTTACCGTGGTGATGTTCGATATATCCGACACATTCCCGAGCTTGAGCCCATCAATATAGAGCAAAACGTGAAATCCGCAATCTCGACTGAAATAATTGCAATGATCATTTAGTGATCACCACATAATTTAAAGGTATAAACAGAGACTACGTTTTGTTGTATCCGCTTACTTGTTATCTTGAGGCTGAACATTTGGCCTCTTGACTGAATATTCCGAGATGTCAATGCCGTGTGTATCCAGCAAATAGCTGTCCAGCTCACGTAGCAGAGTAAGTGCCATGCTGTCATGTGTCTCTGGTGAGTCAATGATAATGTCATGTGTCGCTGGCAATGAGTCAATGATAAGCTTCTCCTTCCTCGTTTTTAAAACGACAACTAGTGAAAAGTGACCATGACCAGCAAATATCTGGAAAAAAAACTACTGTCAAACTCGAGGAGCAAGTAAAATTGAAATACACAGGTCTGATAAAATATTACACAAACCTTTTCCTTGTGCGCCTTGTCTGCTGTAAGATCATTCTTCAAAACTTTATAATTGGTTCCACTCAGCAATTCAAGCTGGAATAACAGATAACAATCATAGGTAAAGAATAAGAACATAAAAAAATCCATGAGTTAAAAAAAAGTACTTACGACAGAAGCTTCCTGGAGGATAATTGCATCATCCATACTCTGTGACCACAGGTCGCATACCAGATGTAGTATTTTCGAGTTCATAAGACCCCCTGGCTTGAAGCATTCAACATAAGTTTTCTCATCTATCGTAACGTCATCAAACTTCAACTTGATTTCATCACGGGTTCTCTACAAAACATGCTTTTCGTAGAAACGACCAAGCCAGTCAACCGGCTCAGCAAATCTGCGCTGTAGCAGCACTCCTTCCAGTCAATCAACTGAAAATATGATTTGTAAATTTGAGTCATAAATATAAAAAGAAACACTCAACATAAACACTACTAGTAAATTTGTACTTACATCATGAGCATCTTGGGGCTTCAATCTCTTCGCCCCGCCAAGCTTCTTTTTGATTTGACTATCTTCGAGCAGTTTCCTGAGCATCTCAGTATTATAGAGGTATGCTCGCCCTGACCTTTTATCTGCTGCCAAAGGATTTCCCTTAATGCAATCCACCAAAACTGTCTGTGAACCAACGATTATAAAGTCAGCCACTTTCCTACCGAAATTGAGGAAAATTATTACTTGGAGCAGCAACTTACCAGACCCACAACCACACAAGATTTCATCAATGTCGCCATCAAAGTTTTGCAACCATTCATCATGTTCTGAAGGACTATATATGGCCAGTTGAGCTCACGCACTTTATTCAGGTCATGTACATGACCACATGCAGCTTTGGTTACAACAGATGACGTGCCTGGCAGTAGAAATCTGTCCAGTAATGTCCCCAAGTACAACCTAATCAGCATATCTGTTGGAGCATATGGAGCGATGTCTTCTTCATCAGCATGTTTAAATAAATGCAAAATGTTAGCCTGGGTGAACAAGTCTCTTGCTTTATTATATGGCGGGTTCCGATCTTCAGCTTTGAGCGTATTCGCCTTCTTGTATTTTATCAGTGCCCTTTTGATTGCAACAAACATATTCATGTACTCCGCTAATGATTCTTTAGTTTCAAGTGGGAGCTCCTTAATGGAGCCGTATGGCAAATCGAGAGCGTGCTGAACCACTCCCTCTGTGATCCAGATTGATTTGCCAGGACTGATATTCATCTGAATCACATTGCCTTGAACAACAAAGTTCTTCAGAAAGTCTCCGCACGTTTTTCTGTACTAGTACAAATGCCCGTGCGTTGCACCGGGCTAGAAAAAAATGCAGAACCTACATCTATTTTTGGACGGAAAGAGTTTCTTTTTAAGTTTTGAAATATAATGCTTACTTAAAAATTGGATTCCTTTTTTAATAATAATTTTATTTTTTATTGAGTGGTAATAATATTGGCATGAGCAACATGTATACACCCGTGAGGCCACGGCCCACCTCTGCATTTCAAATTTCAATAAACATTGCATGTTCAGGCAATATAGACACTATGAATTTTAACAATAATGGACACATAACACCGAAACTAACAATTTGCAATTAGAAGAACATGAGGAGAGGTGCAGTTAAGGAACACATTCAGATCTAATAGATATAAAGCACTAAGCAGTTAAGCATGGCACATAATTTACTTTACCGTACACTAAATTGTGAAGAAACCATTTTTCATCATAAACGTAAACCAAAAAGAAGTTCAATGTATCGAATAAAGTAAACTGGTAATTAACTTTTTACCATCCTAAATTCCATAAGATCTAGCTCCATTCATTTATATAGTGACCCTAACACTTCTACTATGTGAATCAATGGATGCATGATAGCTGATGTGCTAGAGAGAGGGCTGCTGCAGGGTTATCTATTGGGTGTTACCTACCTTCAAGAATAGTATCTATTGCAAAACAGTTGAAAAAATGAATAACAAACTTCATGTATATTCATGGACATTTTTTTCAGCAATAGAATTATAGTAGACAAAGCATGGAAGTATCCACATCTCTTGAAAGTAGCATGCATAGCCCCACAAGCTGCATATCAGGGGCCATGAAAGTAGAATGTCAACCTCTTCTCATTCGATCCAACAAAATCAATAAGATGAGGGCTGCAGATCGTGTTCTCTTGTTTGTTTTACCTGTACTCCCGTGTGTCGACGTTCTGCCTGTTGGGCGAGTCCAGGCAGCTGAGGGTCAGGCTCTCGATTCGCGACGCGCAATGCCGATCTGACATGACACAGATTATTAGAAAGAAACACGATGTCATCCATGGGATCACGATGAGCGTACACACACACACACATTTCTCCCCCCAAACAAACGACGAGAGCTCACCTGAGACACTCTTGCGGACGGTGGGGGTCGCTTTGAGGAACTCCGCCCTCTCGCCGCATTTCTCTTCCAAATCTGCCATGGCAAGGAAACCGCGCGCCCGTCAGAAACAGAGGAGAACGATGACCGTCGAAAAACGATGACGGCGACGCACGCACCGAAGAGGAAGTCCCGGTCCCGGCGGGACGGCGGGCGCTTGTCGGAGGTGCCGGCGCCGGCCCCGCTGCGGCCCTTCTTGCGGAAGATGTTGGACATGAAGGACTTCTTATTGCCATTCTTGGCAAGCTCGTCGGCGGAGGCGGGCTTGGGGATGTCGCGGGGGACGGCATTGCTGCTGAGGCTTGTGGGGCTATGCATGTTGATTCTCTTGAAAGTAATGAACGGAGAATGAGGATGAGGGGTGCCGCACATGAAGCCATGGAGGGGAGATAGGGAGGAGTGAGGGCATGGAGAGGATAATGGACTGACCAGCGCCGCCCTCCGTCGCCGAGGTTGCTCCGCCGCCTGCCGTCGCGTGGACTGGCGGCCGGCGTAATGCCGGATCCAGGGTCATCGGGTTCGGTCGCCTCTTGGCGGCTGGGATCGGGAGGCAAGGGCGCCGGCCGGGGCAGTACCGGATCGAGCGTTGCCGGGGTCGTCCGCCCGGTGGCGGCTGGGATCGGGAAGGGAGGGGGAGCTCGAGCCGCCGCATCGCCCCAGCCGCTCGAGCCGTCACGTTGACCCGATCCAGATTCAGGTAAAAAGGATCGCGGGTTGAGTAGGTAAAACTACAGGGGGTTTTGTGTAAGAACGAAACGTTTTCTCAAAGTATCCACTTAAAACAGGACTGCAGGTTAATTACCCGAAATTACAGGGATGTTTTCGCAAAAACGCCGCGACGGACGACAGAAGCGCTCCGCGCTTTATTATTAGGGGAGATAGATGAAATTTTGTACACATTTTCAGTAATAACAAATATGCCCGTGCGTTGCAACGGGACAAAAAATGATGAATCGATTGACGGCAAAAAAATTTGGATGTTAGTTTGAAACATGGGATATGATGTCTGCTTTCAATGAATAACCCTAAAATCAGGTTATTAGTTCATTTTTAAAAATTAAAATAGGATTAAAAATATCATTTTCAACAAATCTAGAGTAACATCAGTAGCAAGCAGTACTTTTTTTTTTGTCCGATGAAATCAAGGCAAGGCATAGAGTAGAAAAAAAGGGAAGGAAATAATTTATTAGACACACTAACATCAGATTCAGACCAGACAACACACATTTATCAATCACTACATGTTCTAGTGAGTCGTGACTATCTCCAACAAAGAACGAATTTGAAAAAACTGAATAATTTTTAGGCATAATAATTTTATTGGCACATACAAAAAGCCAATGGTGCTATCGAAGTCTTCTTGGTTAGGATGATCCAACAAGAAGCCAAAGTGCAGTACATTATCCTATACATTTTCCTTTATTTATGATTGTACATTGCATAAAAAAGACCATTTCTATAATCAGTTGAACATTATATATCAACAAAATAAGCACCATTATGTGTTACCTAACCTCATATGCTTTGGACTTAAGTCTCTGCTAATCCAGGTTGAAGTATATGGTTTGGTTCCTAAGGTTATTTGTAGTTACAAGTATGAGTTATTTGTTCGCAACACAGGTTACAAAAGCTATAGCCATTATGTGAAAACCTTGACAATGTAAAATGACTTGTTAGAAGATCACTAACCAAAGTGTACATTTATAATTGAAATCACATCACCAGAAAGCCTACACCCAATTATTATTGGAATTATCTTTACACTTATTTCACAATAGATGGCAATCTTGCGGTTACTCCTGAACCCAAAACAGGCCATCCACTTGATTACCTGTCATCAAACCATGGTAGGAAGTTGTCCATTTTGTCGGAAGCAACAATCGAAGGCATGTCTGGCTACCCCATGAACGCCAAGCGGTTCATACATATGGAGGCGCAGACCATGTCGAACACCGGGCGGCACTGATGCATTCTCCGGCAGGTGCACGCACTTCCACTTGGGCAGTAGCTACTTCTCGCCGATGCCCATCACCGTTACGAGTTACCGCTGCTACTTGTCTTGCTCCTCGGTGCCTCCTGCTACTGATCTTCGAAGCCTTATGCTTTTAATTAGCAAAAAATGGTCTTGGTTAATTTAAATTAACTAAAAAGATTTCAATTAATTTGAATTACTCCTGCAGCAGCAGAAAAGGTTTAAGTCCTGAACATTATACTCCATTAAGCACTTGCTACACTAAAACAGCAGCAGAAAAGGTTTCGGTACTAATTCAACTACTGCAACAAAATTCAGAGAATTAACTATGCAACCAAATTCAGAAAACTAACCAAATCTTTTCAGTGAATCAACTACTGCAACCAAATTCAGAGAAAAACAACAGCAGAAAAGGTTTCGGTACTAATTCAACTACTCCAACAAAATTCAGAGAATTAACTATGCAACCAAATTCAGAAAACTAACTGAATCTTTTCAGTGAATCAACTACTGCAACCAAATTCAGAGAACTAAGTGTGCAGAGATACAAGTACTACTGCCAAACTATTGCAAATTTTTGTTTATTACTCATGCAAAGCTAACCAAATCTTTTCAGTGAATCAACTACTGCAATCAAATTCAGAGAATTAAGTATGCAGAGATACAAATTCAGAGTTTCTTGGCCCTGTTGCAACTACCCGCACTCCCTTTCTTGGCCTGTACAAGAACCAGGCAATTTCGTAATGACAAATGAAGCCATGTCTTCTGCATAGCACAATCTAAACAACACAACCAAACATGGACTGGGAACGAGAGGGCGGAGCATGAACTTGAGCGCGAGCTTGCGGTACGCGGACTTGATCTCCTGGTCGGAGGAGTCTCTTGATACGGAGAGCACCTCGTACGCATGAAAGATAATATTATATTTGAAGTCTATATATTTTTAAAGCTATTTCATATATAACTTCTGAAATTTAGAGTTAGAATTTAAAAGATATAAATATTTAAATATATATTTGAATCTGCAAAAATAGAAACATTAAAAAAAACAGAAATTGCAACAGTGCAGCTCTAACGTAGTTCAGCCTGAAATCAGTAGGAAAAAGAGAAAAAAGAAATGAAGAAACTTCAGTGATGTGGGGATCGAACCTGGGTACCCTGTGAAAAGTTCAAATCTCTAGCCACTCAGGCTACTGCCAATTTGTTGTATTTAAAGGGACCGATCTCTAGATGAACCAAAAACACTGGGTGATCTCTAGACGGACGACAGAAGCAGTACGCGCTTTATTAGTAGGTAAGATAAGATAAGATAAGATAAGATAAGATTTAAGTTTCTCCAGCTTCAAGTCCATCAGCATCTTACCGAGATAATATGTCTCAGTCATCCGGGTGACTACTCTCGTTGGAAGTGCCCGACGTAGTTCTATCACGGCGCCAGGAGCGCATGACGTCTTCGGCCCCTTGTCATCACTAGCCATGGCGAGATTGCACCTGAGCAATTGACATGAAAAAACAGATTTTGCATTAGATATGGAAATATAACTAACCCTACAAAAAATCTTTGGTTGTTCAAGTTTTAACCAACGCAAAATAAGCATATTGCTGAGAGACAAGCTTTGCTGAAGCAAATTGCGAATGAGCTGCGCCTTTGGGCATCAAGATCGGTAGCTAAAACCCAAGCTTATGCTGTGGGCGAACCAACTACATCAACTGTAAATCCACCAAACCAGCTGCAAATTCTTCCTAGTTTTCTGTTTCTCTGACTTTCTCTCTTTTTAATCGTTATCATATACGTTCCCCCGAAACCCCCAGGTCAGGCCTAATCGTGCCGCCCTAGATTACCATCACCATCAGCCGCCCAAAGGGGAGCAGGCAGAGTCCCCTTTGAAAAACATAAATAATATATACATAATAGATTTGAAAAACAGAAACTAGTCGCACTCTATTCAACTCTGCCACCAACAAGAACTAGGCCGAAGCTCTGGTCTGGTGTGTACATACTGGCAGAATTATCACTCGAGGGAAGACAGGGAGCGCGTCGAGCACCTGCCTGGTGCGGCCACCGCCCCGCCGAGCCGCTGCACACCGCCCAGTCTTCGTCGACGAGCCCGTGCAGAAGGGCGGAGTAGAGAGGATGAAGGGGGAGGAACACGGCAGAAGGGCGGAGTAGAGAAGACGAAGGGGGAGGGGGGAAGACGAGGCGGCAGGCACGAATGAGCCAAGAGCAACCGTGCTTATTGATTTATGGAAGCTCAGGAACGCGCCCCATTGGCGGTGGCGGGCCACCACCAATGGGTCGAGCTGGCCTCCCTCGGGATGATCTTCCCGGGCACGCAGCAGTACAGGATCGCCTGGAAGACCTCGGGAAGCACCAGCTTGGGCTCCACACCTCCCTGCCTGGAGGGTGGTGTGGAACTCCACGAAGCTGGAATCCCCCGACTTGCTGCCCCGGCGGGGCGCCTCCACCTCCTTGGCCCCGAGCGTCTTCACAAACATTCCGCCCGGGCTGTCCTCGACCTCCGCCATCAGCATGGGGGCGGACCCCATCATCGCTGCAGCCACCATCGACCCGTACAAAAGCGGTCCTCCCCGCGACATTTCGCGGAAGGACCTTCCCTCCGACGCCAGCACTTCCACCCTGGGACTGGGAGTGCGTTGTTTCCGTACCACCAGGAAACCCAGCCCGTCCATGGCAAACTCCATTACCGGGACTCCGCACTGCCTTCCTGCGCTCTGGAGGGGAACTCGAGGTGGCTCAGTTAGTGGGGGAGCATAGCTGAAGAAACAACAGCCCCATACGGCCGGGGTCAGCAGTACTGGCAAGCAATCACTTACAAGAACCAATGTTTACCCATCTACACAGGATAACAAAGTAATTAATAGGTTGTGGAGGATAACGGTAATGGGAAGAAGGCGGCATCACTAGCAACCTAAAGAGACACGCTACAACTTACGACTAAAGACAAGGGATAAGAGAGCGTATCGGAACCAACTATATATATAGCTAACATCAAACAAACCCATCGATCCTGGACTTCACCCCTTAGCCAAGAAGCCGTCCGAGGATAACTCACACGGGTAGTTACGTCTGAGGAAGATCTTCAATGCCGTGTTCCTGAAGGTCAACAAGACCACCATTAACATGCTACGGAGGTGTATGTATTCTAAGGTGTATTAACGACGTTATTAACATGCTACGGAGGTGTATGTATTGTAAGGTGTATTAACGACGTTATTGTTCATGTCTCAAGTGTGGCTCGCTACCACGACGAAAGTCAGCATTCAACATCAGCACTGTGGTGTTTCCATTCCCATGAACACAAGACTTGGTTACAACCTCAAATGCAGCAGCACTATCTCACAGAAGCATCGTTAAGCATCTCGCTTGCTTACGATCGGTCTTCAAATCCTTTCAGGTATGTAGGCGGCCAGTCTTTCAGCAGGCGTCTAACCTTCTTGTACTTTGTGATCGACAGAGATTTGTACCCCTCATAGATCCCGTATGGAGATCTGCAACCAGCTCTGCCCTGGCAGGCTCTTCAACCTCTCCGTCGAGGAGAAGGAGCAGATCAACTAGGTGTTTCTGATGCTAGGGCAGACGTTGGGGTTCTGCATTGCCCCGTTCTTTAAGGCCAGCTATGGTAAGAAGGAGTAGGCTATCGAGATCACGCTGGTAGAAGAGCCGTTGCCTCCGTCCAATGAGCATAGTAAGAAGGAGTAGGCCATCGAGAAGAAGGAGTAGGCCATCGCCGAGAAGAAGCAGGCAGGCAAGAACCGCAAGGTCATCTTCGCCCGCGCCAAGCAGTACGACGAGGTGTACGATGCCCAGGACAAGGAGTTGGTGCAGCTTAAGGGTGAGGCCCGGTTGAAAGCTGGGTTCTATGTCAGTCCTAAGGCAAAGCTACTGTTTGTTGTCCGTATCAACCGAAGGATTGCCCTTGGCGTGGCAGGTACGGCGAACCAGCCGTCCCCTCGCTCTGTGCCCGCGGTCACGGTGCCGAGCCCGCCGATCTCTCCGACGACGGTTAAAAATCGAATTCGATAAACCACAGTCGAATTCTATAAACCACAATTGGATTAATATTCATCGAATTCGATGAACCACAATCGAATTCGATGTTCATTGATCGAATTCGATGTTCGTTAATCGAATTCGATAAACCACAATCGAATTCGATTAATATTGATCAAATTCGATAAACTACAATCGAATTCGATAAACCACAAATGAATTCGATTAATATATCGAATTCGATGTTTTTAATTGAATTTGATGTTGATTGATCGAATTTGAACTTCATCTCTTGACCCAAAGGACATGGTGCTCTACTCTACCTACATGGAGATCTGGAACCAGCTCAGCCCTCACAGGCTCTTCAACCTCTCCGCCGAGGAGAAGGAGGAGATCAACTGGGTGTTTCTGATGCTGGGGCGACGCTGGGGTTGTGCATCGCCCCGTTCTTTAAGGCCAGCTCTGGTAAGAAGGAGTAGTCTATCGAGATCATGCTGGTAGAAGAGTCGTTATCTCCATCCAATGAGCATAGTAAGAAGGAGTAGGCCATCGAGAAGAAGGAGTAGGCCATCGCCGAGAAGAAGCAGGCAGGCAAGAACCGCAAGGTCATCTTCGCCCGCGCCAAGCAGTACGACGAGGTGTACGATGCCCAGGACAAGGAGTTGGTGTAGCTTAAGGGTGAGGCCCGGTTGAAAGGTGGGTTCTATGTCAGTAAAGCTACTGTTTGTTGTCCATATCTGTAGCTCTCGGTGCGCTCAGATTTTCTCCGAAACTGAAACAATAGTCAAGTATTAATTGATAGGAGAATTCTTCTCCAAACCTGCATGATGTCCGTATCCGTGAAGTCATCGAGGAGGGCCTCGCAAAGCACAAGTCTTGAGGCAAAGCTACTGTTTGTTGTCTGTATCTGTGGTATCAATGCTAGGCACCCGAAGACAAAAAAGATCTTACAACTTTAGTGTTTGAGGAAGATCTTCAATGGCGTGTTCCCGAAGGTCAACAAGACCACCATTAACATGCTACGCATGGTAGAACCATATGTTGCATGTGGGTACCCTAACTTGAAGAGTGTCCGAGTGTTGATCTACAAGAAAGTTTATGGAAATCTAAACTAACAAAGGATTCCTCTGGCCAACAACAAAGTCATCGAGGAGGGCATAGGAAAGCACAATCGTGAGGCAAAGCTGTTGTTTGTTTTCCGTATCCGTGGTATCAATGCTATGCACCCGAAGACAAAAAAAGATGTTGCAACCTTTACGCCTGAGGAAGATCTTCAATGGCGTGTTCCTGAAGGTCAACAAGACCGCCATTAACATGCTACGGAGGGTTGAACCATATGTTGCATATGGGTACCCTAACTTGAAGAGTGTCTGATATTTGATCTACAAGAAAGGTCATGGAAAGCTAAACAAACAAATGATTCCTCTGGCAAACAACAAAGTCATCGAGGAGGGCCTGGCAAAGCACAAGTCCTGAGGCAAAGCTATTGTTTGTTGTCCGTATCTGTGGTATCAATGCTAGGAACCCGAAGACAAAAAAGATCTTGCAACTTTAGTGTCTGAGGAAAATCTCCCATGGCGTGTTTCCGAAGGTCAACAAGACCACTATTGACATGCTACGCATGGTTGAACCATATGTTGCATATGGGTACCCTAACTTGAAGAGTGTACGAGCGTTGATCTAAAAGAAAGTTTATGGAAAGCTAAACAAACAAAGGATTCCTTTGTTCTCTGTGTATGCTAGATCTACACCTTAATGTGAATGTGGATGTTTCTCTTGATAGCAAAGTTGAACGGAAAACAAAGCATCCATCCGGTGCTTCCTGCATCCAAGAATCGAGGGCCAGGCGTGGTCGACACACCATCTCACCAAAATACCCCCAGAGCAGGCCGTGCATGCAGAGCCTAAAACCTAGCTAGCATGTCGCTCACAGGTCAAACAATGCATGGCCCTGCCATGGAGTGGAGTGCAAGTCTGCCATTACTCCACACGCACCAACTCCTCCCAACCCCCCGTACCGCTTAAACTCCACCTGCAACCCCCCGAGTCGAGTACGTGCTCGTGTGACTTTGCTCACTCCCTCCACCACTGGACGCTAGCTCTGCAAGATGCTAGGCAACCACGCCCACCCCAGCGCCGCCTACACTCCGACCGCCCGACCTTGCACTACTTGTAGAAGCACGTCGACGTCCCAACCGCCGCCACCGCGGTCCTGGCGCTCCTACCGCCACCGGCATTGCTGGCGTACCGCCCTGCTGCCCTCATCTCCGAGCAAGTGGTCCACCCGAGGTGCTTCGCCTTTATGCAGTCTGTTACTATTGATACGATGTTACAACTGATTTAACAAGGTGTTACGATTTGTGAGATGTTACTATAGATTTAACACGGTGTTAGGATTGATAAGATGTTACTACGGATTTAACCAGCTGTTATGATTGATATGTTGACATGATGTTACTACTGATTTATGCATGGTGTTACTGACATGATGTTACTACCGATTTATATACGTTGTTATTATTGATATTATGTTACTACTGATTTAACAGGGTGTTACAACTGATATGCTGACATGATGTTACTACTGATTTATATAAGGTGTTATTATTGATAATATGTTACTACTGATTTAACAAGGTGTTACTATTGATATGCTGACATGATGTTACTACTGATTTATTCAGTGTGTTACGGTTGATATTATGTTACTACTGATTTAACCAGGTGTTACGATTGATAATATGTTACGACTGATTTAACCAGGTGTATTATCAATCGTAACACCCTACATAAATGAGTAGTAACATCCTATCAATAGTAACACATGGTTAAATCAGTAGTAACATCCTATCAATCGTAACACCTGGTTAAATCAGTAGTAACATCTTTTCAATAGTAACACCTGGTTAAATCAGTAGTAACATACTATCAATCGTAACATCCTGCATAAATCAGTAGTAACATCTTATCAATAGTAACACCTGCTTAAATCAGTAGTAACAGCTTATCAATCGTAACACCCTCATAAATCAGTAGTAACATCTTATCAACACATGCATCAGTAGTAACATCTTATCAATAGTAACACATGGTTAAATCAGTAGTCACATATTACCAATCGAAACACATGGTTAAATCAATAGTAACATATTATCAATAGTAACACATGGGTAAATCAGTAGTAACATCGTTTCAATAGTAACACCTGGTTAAATCAGTAGTAACATCTTATCAATAGTAACACATGGTTTAATCGGTAGTAACATCTAATCAATAGTAACACCCTACATAAATCAGTAGTAACATCTAATCAATAGTAACACATGCATAAATCAATAGTAACACCTTCTTACATCAGTAGTAACATCTTATCAATAGTAACACTTTGTTAAATCAGTAGTAACATCCTATCAATCGTAACACCTGGTTAAATCAGTAGTAACATCTTTTCAATAGTAACACATGGTTAAATTATTAGCAAACTCCTCCTCATTCAGATCCAACTTATCAAAGAAGTCTTCTAGGTCGGGTTTGGCGGCCGACACACCGTCACCGCTCGTTGCAGATTGGGCGTTGATACGTCTCCAACATATCTATAATTTTTTATGGTTTCATGTTATTATCTTGTCAAACTTTGGATGTTTTGCATGCCTTTTATATATTTTTTGGGACTAACTTATTAACTTAGTGCCAAGTGCCAGTTCCAGTTTTTTCCATGTTTTTGACCCCTTTCAGAGGAGATTTTGAAACAGAGTCCAAACGGAAGAAAATCCCCGAAAAGATTTTTTTTCGTAACGGAAGAAGATCGGGAAGCTTGAGAAACAAGGCAAGGGAGCCTCAGGGGCCCCACAAGCCCCCACCCCGCGGCCAGGGGGGAGGCCGCGGCCCACAGGCTTGTGGGCCCCCTGGGCACCCTCTGCCCTAGGGTTGCGCCTATATATTCCCTAAAAATCCCAAAAAAACCAGGAGATCATCGAAAGTACTTTTCCGCCGCCGCAAGCTTCTGTCTCCGCAAGATCCCATCTGGGGCATGTTCTGGTGCCCTGCCGGAGGGGGATTCGTACACGGAGGGCTTCTTCATCAACACCATGACCTCCCCGATGATGCGTGAGTAGTTCACAAAAGACCTACAGGTCCATAGCTAGTAACTAGATGGCTTCTTCTCTCTCTTGGATCTTCAATACAAAGTTCTCCATGATCTTCATGGAGATCTATCCGATGTAATCTTCTTTTGCGGTGTGTTTGTCGAGATCCGATGAATTGTGGATTTATGATCAGATTATCTATGAATCTTATTTGAGTTTCTTCTGATATCTCTTATGCATGATTTCATATTCTTGTAATTCTCTTCGAGTTGTGGGTTTTGTCTGGCCAACTAGATCTATGATTCTTGTAATGGGAGAAGTGCTTGGTTTCGGGTTCATATTGTGCGGTGACCTCACCCAGTGACAGAAGGGCTAGCGAGGCACGCATCGTGTTGTTGCCATCAAGGGTAAAAAGATGGGGTTTTCATCATTGGTTTGAGATTATCCCTCTACATCATGTCATCTTGCTTAAGGCGTTACTCTGTTCGTCATGAACTCAATATACTAGATGCATGCTGGATAGCGGTCGATGTGTGGACTAATAGTAGTAGATGCAGAAAGTATTGGTCTACTTGTCTCGGACGTGATTCCTATATGTATGATCATTGCCTTAGATATCGTCATGACTTTGCGCGGTTCTATCAATTGCTCAACAGTAATTTGTTCACCCACCATGATATTTTCTATTTTGAGAGAAGCCTCTAGTGAACACTATGGCCCCCGGGTCTACTCCACACCATATTTTTAGCCTTGCACTTTTTACTTCGTTGCACTTTCCGCCTTCAGATCTCACTTTGCAAACAATCTTAAAGGGATTGACAACCCCTTTGAAGCGTTGGGTGCAAGCTTGTTTGTGTTTGCACAGGTACTCTGGACTTGACGAGACCCTCCTTCTGGATCGATACCTTGGTTCTCAAACTGAGGGAAATACTTACTGCTCCTGTGCTGCATCACCCTTTCCTCTTCAAGGGAAAAACTGACGCGAACAAGAGAAGTAGCAAGAAGAATTCCTAGCGCCAAGGAAGGACTTTTGTTACCGTAGCAGAAGGATTTCTGGCGCCGTTGCCGGGAGGAAGATCAAGTCAAGAACTCATCCAAGTAGGTGTCGCAAACTCATCTCTTGCATTTACTTTGTTTGCCAGTTGCCTCTCGTTTTCCTCTCCCCCACTTCACCAATTTGCCTTTTTTGTTCGCCTTTTCGTTTGCCCTTCTCTCTCGCTTGTTCTCTGTTCGTTTGTGTGGGATAGTCTATCCTCATGGCTAGATCCACCACTTCGAACGATACTCCCGAGAACGAAGTCCTCAATTTCAAACAAATTGAGGAAGAAAACTTAAAGGACGCTTGGTATAGGATTTGCAATGCTTAGAGTAGATCTACTCATAAGCAATCCACTACCGTCCTGCTTCGCAGTTTTTATGTGGGTGTTTCTCCTTGGAATAGGTATATTCTTGACACCATCGTAGGTGGAAATTTCTTGGGTAGCCATACCATTGATTCTTACGGAGCTGTAATAAATTTGGTAGACTCACCCCCACTCATGGTTAATGGAACTACCTTAACTCTGGAACATGTGATGCGTAGGCTGGACGTTATTGAAAATAAAGTTTTTATGATTGAACTCATTGAGAATTTGGATAAAAAGATCCACAATCAAATCACTCAGTATGGATCCAAGGTGGGAATGGTTTTGAAAAATCTAAAGGAGAAGGAACCCACTGTTAACGAAAAACTAGGCCATGATTCCGCTAGGATTGGCAAACTAGAGGATGTTATAACCAACTTGGGTTCCGCTTTTGCCGCTGTGCAGAGTACTCCAAATTTTGCCCACAATAAAATCACCAAGTCTGTTTTTGTTCCTAAAAGTAGTGGTGAATCATCCAGCAAGAAAGATGAAAACCTTAAGATGATAGGTGATCACGCTACTTATGGTTTGAGCAACAAAGACGACGATACGTGATTATGTCGCTTTTATGCCTAGCTAAGGGCGTTAAACAATAGCGCTTGTTGGGAGGCAACCCAATGGATTTATCTTTTCCTTTTTGTTTTTTTGCGTCCACACCATCAAAATTATGTTGTGATTGTGTTTTTTGTGTTTCTTTTTGTGTTTGAGCCAAGCAAAACCTTTATGACTAGTCTTGGTAATGGTTGTTTGATCCTGCTGGAAAAAGACAGAAACTTTTCGCTCACGAGATGATTTTTCATTTTTATTCAAAAAGAGATTTTGAGTTGATTATTTTTGCTTCTGGTTGATATGATTTTTGCCCAGGCCTTCCGTAATTTTTCAGATTTTTTTGAGGTACCAGAAGTATACGAAGTATACAGATTACTATAGACTGGTCTGTTTTTGACAGATTCTATTTTTGTTGAGTTGGTTGCATGTTTTGATGAAACTATGGTTAGTATCGGGGGGTACTAGCCATGGAAAAGTGAGAATACAGTAGCCCAACACCAATATAGATAGAATCCAAGTTTGCTACAACACCAAAAGAAGTGGTAGTTTGTTTTCTTGTGCTAATGTTATCACGATTTTCTGTTTAAGTTTTGTGTTGTGAAGTTTTCAAGTTTTGGATGATATTCTCATGGACAAAGAGATAAGGAATGTAAAGAGCTCAAGCTTGGGGATGCCCAAGGCATCCCAAGCCAAATTCAAGGACACCAAAAAGCCTAAGCTTGGGGATGCCCCGGGAAGGCATCCCCTCTTTCGTCTTCAATCCATCGGTAACATTACTTGGAGCTATATTTTTATTCACCACATGATATGTGTTTTGCTTGGAGCGTCTTGTATCGTAGGAGTCTTTCATTTTTGTTGTGTCACAATCATCCTTGCTGCACACCTTTTTGAGAGAGAGAGACATGCACTCATCGTGATTTTGCTAGAATGCTCATAGTGCTTTACTTATATCTTTTGAGCTAGATACTTTTGCTCTAGTGCTTCACTTATATCTTTTGAGCTAGATACTTTTGCTCTAGTGCTTCACTTATATCTTTTGAGCTAGATACTTTTGCTCTAGTGCTTCACTTATATCTTTTAGAGCACGGCGGTGTGTGATTTGGCAGTTGGCTTATGCCATGAAAGTAGTCCCAAATGTGATAGGTACCCAAAGAGGATGCAAAAACCTCCATCTTCATGTGCATTGAGTAGAAAGAGAAGTTTTGATTCATCTCAATTAGTTTTGAGACGTGGATTTGGTAATATTAAGAGTTAAGTTAGTAGGGTGTTGTGAATCTATAAATACTTGTGTTGAAGTTAGTGATTCCCGTAGCATGCACGTATGGTGAACCGCTATGTTAGGAAGTCACAGCATAATTGATCTATTGATTGTCATCCTTTGTGTTGAGGTCGGGATCGCGCGATGGTTAACACCTATCAACCCTTCCCCTCGGAGTATGCGTTTAGCACTTTGTTTCGATTACTAATAAAAAGTTCCGCAACAAGTATGTGAGTTCTTCATGACTAATGTGAGTCCATGGTATAGATGCACTTTCACCTTCCACCATTGCTAGCCTCTCTAGTGCCGCGCAATTCTCGCTGGTGCACAAACCCACCATATGCCTTCCTTAAAACAGCCACCATACCTACCTACTATGGCATTTTCATAGCCATTCCGAGATATATGGCCATGCAACTCCCACCGTTCCGTCTCATGACTTGTGCCGTCACTCTCATATTGCCATTGCATGATCGTAAGATAGCTAGCGAGATGTTTCAACGTCATACGCCATGCTAGATCGTTGCACATCCCGGTACACTGCCGGAGGCATTTCCTATGGAGCCATCCTTGTGAGTTTTGAGCTGTGAGTAAATAAAAGTGTGATGATCATTCTTATTAGAGCATTGTCCCATGCGAGGAAATAAATAAAAAGAGGCCAAAGATCCCAAAAACAAAAAAAGAAAAAAAGAAAAAAGAAAAAAAAGGCCTAAGAGCCCAAATGAAAAAAAATAAAAGAGAGAAAAAGAGAGAAGGGATAATGCTACTATCTTTTTTCACACTTATGCTTCATAATAGCACCATGTTCTTCATGATTGAGAGCTTCTTGCTTTGTCACTACCATATGCTAGTTGGAATGTTCATTATATAACTTGGCTTGTATATTCCAATGATGGGTTTCCTTAAAAAATTGCCCTAGGTCTTCGTGAGCAAGCAAGTTGGATGCACACCCACTAGTTTTCCTTTTGAGCTTTCACATACTTATAGCTCTAGTGCATCTCTTGTATGGCAATCCCTACTCATTCACATTGATATCTATTAATGGGCATCTCCATAGCCCTTTGATACGCCGATTCAATGTGACCATCTCCTCTTTTTTGTCTCACAACCACCACCGCACTCTATTCCACCTATAGTGCTATATCCATGACTCACGCTCATGTATTACGTGATAGTTATAAAAAGTTTGAGAAAGTAAGAGTGCGAAAACAATTACTTGGCCAATACCGGGGTTGTGCATGATTTACATTAGTTGTGTGAGGATGATGGAGCATAGCCAGACTATATGATTTTGTAGGGATAACTTTCATTGGCCTTGTTATTTTGAAAGTTCATGATTACCTTGCTAGTTTTCTTGAAGTATTATTGTTTTCATGTCAATAGCAAACTATTGTATTGAATCATACGGATCTGAACATTCATGTCACGTGAAAGAAGTTGCAAAGGACAACTATCCTAGGTAGCATTCCACATCAAAAATTCATTCTTTATCACTTCCCTACTCGAGGACGAGCAGGAGTTAAGCTTGGGGATGCTTGATACGTCTCCAACTTATCTATAATTTTTGATGGTTTCATGCTATTATCTTGTCAAACTTTGGATATTTTGCATGCCTTTTATATATTTTTTGGGACTAACTTATTAACTCAGTGCCAAGTGTCAGTTCCTGTTTTTTCCATGTTTTTGACCCCTTTCAGAGAAGACTTTGAAACAGAGTCCAAACGGAAGAAAATCCTCGAAAAGATTTTTTCCGTAACGGAAGAAGATCGGAAAGCTTGAGAGCCAAGGCAGGGGAGCCTCAGCGGGCCCACAAACCCCCACCCCGCGACCAGGGGGGAGGCTGCAACCCACAGGCTTGTGGGCCCCCTGGGCGCCCTCTACCCTAGGGGTTGTGCCTATATATTCCCTAAAAATCCCAAAAAAATCAGGAGATCATCGAAAGTAATTTTCCGCCGCCGCAAGCTTCTGTCTTCGCAAGATCCCATCTGGGGCACGTTCTGGTGCCCTGCCGGAGGGGGATTCGGACACGGAGGGCTTCTTCATCAACACCATGACCTCTCCGATGATGCGTGAGTAGTTCACCATAGACCTACGGGTCCATAGCTAGTAACTAGATGGCTTCTTCTCTCTCTTGGATCTTCAATACAAAGTTCTCCATGATCTTCATGGAGATCTATCCGATGTAATCTTCTTTTGTGGTGTGTTTGTCGAGATCCGATGAATTGTGGATTTATGATTAGATTATTTATGAATCTTATTTGAGTTTCTTCTGATCTCTCTTATGCATGATTTCATATCCTTGTAATTCTCTTCGAGTTATGGGTTTTGTCTGGCCAACTAGATCTATGGTTCTTGCAATGGGAGAAGTGCTTGGTTTTGGGTTCATACCATGCGGTGACCTCACCCAGTGACAGAAGGGGTAGCGAGGCACGCATCGTGTTATTGCCATCAAGGGTAAAAAGATGGGGTTTTCATCATTGGTTTGAGATTATCCCTCTACATCATGTCATCTTGCTTAAGGCGTTACTCTGTTCGTCATGAACTCAATATACTAGATGCATGCTGGATAGCGGTCGATGTGTGGACTAATAGTAGTAGATGCAGAAAGTATTGGTCTACTTCTCTCGGACGTGATTCCTATATATATGATCATTGCCTTAGATATCGTCATGACTTTGCGCGGTTCTATCAATTGCTCGACAGTAATTTGTTCACCCACCATGATATTTGCTATTTTGAGAGAAGCCTCTAGTGAACACTATGGCCCCCGGGTCTACTCCACACCATATTTTCAGCCTTACACTTTTTACTTCATTGCACTTTCCGCCTTCAGATCTCACTTTGCAAACAATCTTGAAGGGATTGACAACCCCTTTGAAGCGTTGGGTGCAAGCTTGTTTGTGTTTGCGCAGGTACTCTGGACTTGACGAGACCCTCCTTCTGGATCGATACCTTGGTTCTCAAACTGAGGGAAATACTTACTGCTCCTGTGCTGCATCACCCTTTCCTCTTCAAGGGAAAAACCGACGCGAACAAGAGAAGTAGCAAGAAGAATTCCTAGCGCCAAGGAAGGACTTTTGTTACCGTAGCAGGCATCCGAGGGAGACGCCATCCGTGTACGGTCTGGGGTGTCCGTCGGGGAAGGCAAAGGCACCGACCAGGTAGACAAATGTCGTGTGGTAGAATTTGAGGGCTATCGGATCGCCCTGGAGGAGAGAAAACCCTAGCCGCAGGAGCTTAGGAGAAGCCGCGTTCACTTACAAAAAAGACAAATGAAAACTTGACTAGGCAAAAATAATTAATGATAAAAATAGAATGGTTTCTTCCGTCTTCCGAATTCCAACCTCATATAGACAGCTAGCATAAGATAGTTGCCATGTATGGGACCAAATATTACAAAAGGTATATGTATATGAAAATTGCCAAGGTACTCACTACCAGATGTATATTTGAGTCTACCGTGGTATGTTAATTAAATTTTCCATGCTCCATATATTTTTTTTGCCATGCATGTTATAAATAATTTTGTTCATCACACATGGCAAAAACAAATTGTTCCGCTAGCAGAAATTGCCATGACAAATGCTTATTAAGATTTCCATGGTATATAAAAAATAATGGTAAATACTTTGTGCGGATATGAAAAGAGTGTTGTTCGCATATGCTAAGTTCAAATGAAAATGATGGCAAATTCATATTTTCTGCATTTGCCATGTGAAGATGGAAACACGCGACGCGACGGTTTAGACCTCACACTTTCATTTTCTACAAAATGCAGAAAATATGTTATGATTTAAAGTCGTCAAATTATATGTTTGTCATAGCAAATGTAGAGATATCTAAATTTTTGCCATGGAACTTGAATAAACATGCAATGGTCCATAAATTAACTTTTGCCATGGTCCATATAGTAATTTTCCATGTTAGAGAAATAAAAAATAATATGCATTTGAAGAAAATTGTGGAAAACTATTTGAAGGATGACAAGTTTGCCATGTTTTAGAAACTTTAGAATTTTCATCATGTTTTAGTGACCATTTGTCATGGCAATTTGAGAGATGTCTAAAAACATATCTGCAGGTATTTTAGTACTACATGTCACCCCCAAACTGATGGACAAACTGAAGTAGTCAATAGATCGTTGTGTAGTATGCTTAGGGTTGTTTCAAAAAATAACTTGAAATTGTGGAAAGAATGCTAGCCTCACATCGAATTTTCTTATAATCGTTCATTGAATTCTACTACTAGGATGTGCCCTTTTAAAATTGGGCATGGTTTCATATCTCGTGCACCTCTTGATTTGTTGCCTACTCCATCGAAAATGATAGGCACCATCTCATCCAAAGACAGGGACAACTTTGCCTATATCATCTTCCATCTTAGGAGAAGGTTAATTTTGATGCCAAACAACTTGTTGAATTGATCTTAAAAATGGATGAGGTAACTAAGGAAAACGTTGAACGTATGAATGCTAAATACAAACTTACTGGAGTTCACGGTAGAAAACATGTTATCTTTGCACCTAAAGATCTTGTTTGATTACATTTGCGTAAGAATAGATTTCCTTATTTGCGCAAGTCAAAGCTAATACCACGTGTTGATGGTCATTTTAAGGTGTTAGAGAAAATAAATGATAATGCATATGAAATTGAGTTGCCTGCAGATTTTGGGGTTAGTCTGACTTTTAACATTATAGATTTGATGCCTTATTTGGGTGAGGAAGATGAGCTTCCCTCAAGAAGGGGAGGATGATGTGGACATCAATTCCATTGTTACACCCACAACCCCCGTTGCTATACATACTAGACCAATTACTAGAGCTCGTGCACGCCAATTGAATTATCATGTAATTTTGTTTCTTGGATATCCTTCTAATGTTCATGAACATATGATGCTTCCTAAATTAGATGCCTTTTGTTTTACTTATGAATGAAGGACCTAGCATGGACAAGAAGTATGGCCATTGAAGCGGGATCAAGAATGGAGAAGAAGGTGCGCACGCGAAAAAGAACAATGGAGTTTCGAGTGGTGATTTTCGCACTTCGATGCAACCATAAAGAGAGCATGAAGGCTTGGGCGAAATATACAAGATGCCACATCATATATTTCGTCCCTAGGCTATTATAAGTGTCGCGTCACCTTATTTTTGGGTAAGGCACATATAATTTTGAAATACCATATTATAGGTTGTTTATAGAGCCCGCATGTGTGGGGAAACTGGGTTAGGGTTGGTTTCGGACCCTTCCTCCTAGGGGTCACAAAATTCCCCTCTATTCCCCAATATATACAGCCCTTAGGGCGATGTTTAGACTTGGGTTTCGTTTGGATTACAAGTTTGCCATAGCTGCAACTTCGCGTCCTTCGTTTTGGTTCTACGACCAGACCAAAACGTGAGAGAACCCCACTTTCATCATTAAAGCTTTCCTCTTATACTTGCAATATCCAGATTGCAATTTTATTTTCTTGCATGTTCTTCATTTGCGTCCAGTAAACATACCCTCATGGTCAGGTTGATCGTGCTCCGACATGGTAAATAATCTCTTGGAGTTGGTTTAACGATTGCTAAGACGCGACGTCTTCACATGATCGTAGTCAGATCATCAAAGTCTACTCCATCATAAATGATATATAGTGACATCTCAATGAAAGACATGGACAACTTCGTCTCTATCATGTTCGAGGCTATCGTGAAGTTTCCAAGTCGGATCGATAGTTTGGGTTGAGGAACTTCATTATCATCGTCTGGTTCTACGTGATTGCATTGTTGTTTTATTGATGTGACCGATGTGATCATGTGTAAGATGTAACTTGGAAGCTCACCACGTATGATACAAGATACCACACCTTGTTTCATGTATGCAACCAAACACTATGTATTTGCATCAGCCCGACCAATGCAGGACACCAAACGCCCTGTCAAAACTGCTTCCCTAATGCAGACAGCCTAGTTGCAAGCAGCCGAACAAAGTATAGATAATGGTTTTTCCCTGTTTTTCTCAATCAGACCAAACTAATTAAGTCACATATGCAATGCAGAAAAAATAGACGCGGACAACCAAACACGTCACAAGCAGCACCAACCCTTGCCATCCGCAGCTCGAAGGCTCCAGTCCCACGGAAGATTCATCACTGAGTTATTAGCGTTTGGAAGATTCATCGTGAAGTTTCACAACATGTACTTTTGCACGTCGAGTATTTAAGTTTTCTAATGTTCTCTTCTAAATTACACAGGATAAAGGCAAAAAATGATGATTGCGCTTTCAGTGAAAGCGTTAGGACGAATCGACGAGACACACACTAGCCGAAAATTCAAGTGTTCAAATAATATGTGTTGTTTTGAGAAGCGACGTTGTCATTATGATATTTATGTCTGTTAGATTATTTGAGATCAGTCTATTAAGTCCTGTGATGCCTTTTGGTCTTATATATTGCACAAATGCCAGGGAACTTTGTCGAAATAATCTCCTCCCGCGACCGTGTCGCCCCCACGGGCGACCGGCCGCACCCCAGCCTCCGCCTCCTCTAGCCCCCCCTCCCCCCTCCTCCCCGCCGTCGTCGCTGGCGCCCACGGCCAGCCTGGCCCTGGGGGCGTTTGTGGCAATGGCCCCCTGACTGCCCGGCGCGGGGCGAATCTGCACCGGGCGGTGCTCCTAGGCAGCGATGGTTCGCGTGGCAGCGGGGCTCGCGGGCGGACGACTGGACGGCGGCATCGCCGTTAGCGGCGAGGTGTCGCTGCGGCGTGACCTGCCGGCAGCCATTGGGCCCAGATCTAGGCCCTTCGGGGCCCATCTGGGCTTGGGCAGGTCGACCGTGGTGCGGGCCTGCGGTGGGACTTTCGGGAGGTAGGGAAGCGGCGACGAGCTGATGGGTGCTGGCAGCACCGACGCCATCTTGTTGCAACATGGCCGGTGGGGTTTAGCGGGCCCATTTTGGGCCTGGTCGGGCTAGGGGTGTCTTGGTATTGCCCTGCTGCCTTATCCGGACGGCGGTGGGGGTTGTTGCCTCCCGCTTTGCTTTGGTATTGTTGCTATGTCGCTTCACACTTCTCTCCGGGCTTCTTCGCCTCGTGTTGGTGTTCGCAGTGTGACAAGGTGTGTGGCGGCGTTACCGCGGTGGCGCATGGGGTTGGACGGTTGTCTGGCTGGTCGGCTCCGGTTGAGCGGTGGGGTTTGGAGTACGGAAGAAATCCTTGTCGGCTCGTCAGGCTCAGATGCGGTGACACCGACGGGTGCCACCATTCCTTCCTAGACGATATCGAAGGTATCCATCCCCTACTTTCCTCCACGTGCCGGGGGAAACCCTAGGGTTTGTCCGGGCAGCAGCGTCGTCGGCATCGCAACCCTTCTTGGAGGTGATGCTTGGTGCGCGGTGGATCGGATTCTCGGAGTGTGGTGGTTTGTCTCCGGAGGGCGCAGCGGTGACGGGTCATCCGCTCTCTATCAGCTGCCGTTGTTGGCATTTGTTTCTCCTTCTTTTTTTTGGGCTTGATGTATTGCTCGCCCCAGCAATACTATATATCGGTGTTGGTTGATTTGGAATACAAAGCGAGCGAACCCTTTTTCGGTAAATAATGCCAAAAATGTGTTTATTCTTACGTTCTTGGAAAATACCTATGTTTTGTGATGTCTTTCGATATTTTGTTTTATATTGTAGTCAAGCAATTTGGAGTAAGTGAATGTTATGCTTGTGTTATGTTCAGTTACGACTACCAATATTCCCGTTCAACTCATTTCTGTATTATTTTATCCAAACAAAGTCCAGACAGGGGAATGAGGTTACACGTGTATTCCCGCGGCGCGGGGGGGGGGGGGGGGGGGATGTAAATTATGGGGGTAAAACAACACCGGTGGAAAATGATAATTTACTGTTTTTAGATTAAAACCAACTGCATTCAAAGAGTGAAGCCTCCCATGTGTTTTGTCACCTTGTTGGATGATCATTGGAACATTTTTTTTATTTCTTAAAAAAAAAGAAAATCAGAGTTCCCGTCTTTGCATTAAACTGATGCATGCAGCTATATTATTAAAAATAATATAATAAATTGTCAGTATAAATTGTACATTTGTAGTTCTACATGTTGTACATAAGGATAAACAATTTTTTTACTTACATTGATTTATTTTACCCAGGATAACTTTAGCATTTCCCTTATATACCTAAAATAAAGTCACACAACTCAGTGCATCTGGCTATACAACTCACTGTTGAGCATGGGTTCTTGTCCTATAAAACCCAAAAGACAAACTCAAAGACAAAGAAACGCGGGAAATGATTGCATCACTTTGTTCACATTTTGTAGGACAAGATTGCTTAACATAGATACAAGGAAATGAAAGCTTCGAAAGCCAAATTCTTCAAATTAGAGCATTGTTGGGAGTTGCTCCAAAAGTGCAAGGTGGAAGTTGATCGACAAAGAATCCCCACCAAAGAAACACTCACTTATAAACATGGATGAAGATGAGGATGATGATGGCCCAAGAAATTTGCACAAGTCCGATGGCGACAAGAAGACTAAAGAGAAGATGAAGAGAGAGCAAGAAGCAGCGAGCTTGAGGGAGAAGATTGATGCCATGGTGCAATCAAATGAGTTGATGTTGTTGAAGTCGTTGGAGATCAAGAAAGAGTTGGCCGAGAAGAAGGCAAAAGAGAAGCAAGAAAAATGGCAAATGCTCAAGGAAGAGGGGCTCCGCAAAGCTACCATTGAGGAGAGAAAAGCACGCGCCTCTGAAAACAAATCGATGTCATTGTTGCTCGCCTAGGAGAAC
The DNA here is from genome assembly GCF_904849725.1 of Hordeum vulgare subsp. vulgare. Taxonomy (NCBI): domain Eukaryota; kingdom Viridiplantae; phylum Streptophyta; class Magnoliopsida; order Poales; family Poaceae; genus Hordeum; species Hordeum vulgare. Next base: position 581,656,438 of record NC_058520.1, on the reverse strand, counting down.
AAGATCATGTCAATGAACCGCAATGACATGGACGACCTCACCAAAATATGGCATGATATGGCAAGGAGAGAGATCTTGAAGAGCAGAATGGTCGCCTCGACCGGTCCGTGTTCCAGTTCCGGTGATGTTTTCTCTACTCCATATGGTGCCAATATGGATGATTTCGATGCGGGAGTTGGAACAAGCGACGGAGGTGGATTCGATGGCGCCGATGAACTTCAATATGGACTCCATGGCGCGGAGTGAAGATCGACCCCAAGATGATGCCGGACATGGACGCAAACCTTTGCATGCCCTCTTTTGCGTAATGAACTTCGCTTTTATTTGCGCGCACACTGTTTATGTTGTTTGAATTTAAACTTGTTTGTCAAACCCTATGTCAAATGCGAGATTTGTAGTTTTTCTGTTTGCGGGTCATCGCTGTGGAGCCCGAGCAGAACCCGTGAAAGCCGACCCGTAAAAAAGCATATTCCGCGAATATATTTTTTTACGGATCCGTTTAGGGGTCTGCATTCATGCCAGCCCGCGCCGGCCCGTAAAAGAGGTTTTGCGCGAACTGCAAACGCGTTTTGCGGGCCGGCGGGATGCGGGGTCTGCTAGGAGTTTCTTTAATTAGAAGCTAGTAGTAAATGCAATGCGCCTTAAATCTTGTCTATTGTGAAAATGCACGTAAATTTAACTGTGTCTTGTAAACCGTGACGGAGGTAGTATAATAAGTTCTCAGCATAAATTGTACATTTATAGCTCTCTACACGTTGTACATAAGGATAAACAATTTTTTTACTTACATTGATTTATTTTACCCAGGATAACTTTAGCATTTCCCTTGTATACCTAAAATAATAAAGTCACACAACTCAGTGCATCTGGCTATACAACTCACTGTTGAGCATGGGTTCTTGTATCGTCGACCTCACTCCGAATACTGATGCCATTGTTTTTTAGAAAGCCTGCATACCAGCGAGCAGAGAGCCTGGCTTCTCGTGGTCGCGCTTCGTCATCGAAGTCGACACGATACATGCCATACCCTAACTTGTACCCTGCTAGGAACTCGAAGATGTCCAAGAAGTTCCATGCGAAGTAGCCTTTCACATTGGCTCCGTTTCTGCGGAGCAAGAACTGCATCATCGTAATTGAACTCTGAAGGTTTCACAAAAATTCTTCATGGAATTTATTTGAATGACTAACCTTAATGCATCCAGTGTGCTCCCTATGTAGGTCTTCAAATATTCCACCCTGTCAGTGTCATTGAGGATATCATTCGCGTATGCCTTGCCTGAAGAGAGATCATGGCCAAACTTCATCATATTTAGCGAAGAGGTGTGCTTCGGTACAACCCCCTCCCCCACAAAACGTATAAAGGAGAATGTATACCCATCTCGTATTGTACACTATAGGCCGTCATACGTATACTATATGAGGTGGATATACGTACGGCGGCCTATAGTGTACAATACGAGGTGGATATACATTCTCCTTTATACATTTTGTGGGGGAGGGGTTGTACCGAAGCAAAAGTGTTTAACGAATCGATTAATTTTAGATGAAAACTGAATCAAAAGTCTGGAGATACGTGTGACCAGAAAGTAGATCAACTTGCCATTCTCTTGGACATAAATGGGTAGGCCTCCGTAGGCTTCTGTCAGGTACTGCAGTACAAATCGCAATCCTTCTGGGTCATCTGGATAAGCTGTTGGGACATACTGTACTCAAGAGAAAATGGTAGTATGACCCGGAATTCCCAGTTCAAGTACTTGATCTCCAAAACAGCTGAAGCAAGTAGCATCTTTGACAAACATAGTTGGAAATTATTACCTCACTTGTTGCTGGGTCTGTTCTAGAACCTGCATCACAGAAGCAAATGTCCTGTAAGTATAGGATTCGAAAGGTTCGACAATTTACTTGGTCAATATGTATGTTTGACGAATCAAATCCCCAATTTTAGTTGCTGAAATCATGAAGAATAATACAACAATATGACGATGCAGATACAAAATTTGCTTACCTCTCTGGTAAACTGACATGTCTGCTGCATAGTCACGGACACCTTCCTTTAAAGGGCGGTCGTTCACATAGACTGAATAGTAATGATTTATTCCTATGAAATCAATAGCGCCCTTAACAAATTCAGATTGGGATTTCGTGAAGGATGGGAGGCGAGAACCAACATTCGTCTTCATCACTTGTGGGTAATCTCCAAACACCAAGGGTCTTAGTGTCCTATACAACAGCAAAAGTTGTTCGCTTAGCTCCATGTTTGCCTCACATTCATTCCAGAATCTAGAAGCAAAGCTGAGAACTTGTTTCAAAAAAAAAAAAAAAGCTGAGAGTTTAAATAACACACCAGCCAAACATGAAGTCTTGATATCTTTTAGTTGCTTTCAAATCCGCAGTAGAGTTCGTCAAAGGATAAGTCCAAAATGAGTAAACATTTATGCCAACAACTCCCTTTTGCACAGCCTACACCCAAGACAACTTTTTGTGACAACAAATTTTTATTTATTTTTGCATATGAAATACATTGTGCTGAACTAAAATAAATCTGTTTTTGTTTCTTTGAATCTTCAAAATAAGTATGTTTGTAAAAATTGTAATGTTAGCAAATACTATTTTCTTTACTGGTTAGATAATACTGATTTTTCTGAAGTAATATTAGATGAAAAAATAAATCTTAATACTTTAGTCGTTCGAAAAAACTTGGGTAATGTGCTGGCAAAAAAGAGTTATTGTTAATTTTGGGCACATGATAACTCACTTGGTATCGTTCTCTGTAAAGTCTGGTAGCCGATGCATGTGCCAATATCATGTTATGAGCTGCAATGTACGGCTCCACAGTTGAGTTTCCGATGGTACATTTTGTTATTCCAAAAGGATAGGAACAACGTCCAGGTGCAAATATTCCACTATCATAAGATCCTATTGGGCCGACATTAGGTTCGTCTATCGTGGTCCAGTATGAAACCCTGTCTCCAAACTCTCTGAAGCACACCTCTGCAAATGCTGTGAAATCCTCCCTGCATTTTGTAGTACCATCGGTGAGGAAATATCACTAGAAAAGTAGGACTAATCCTTCTGACAACATTTTCTAGAGGCCATCTCATTTATCAAATTTCTATAAAAAGGTTGGTTATTTTGAGCGTTGGAGCAATTTCATCCACAAATTAAGGAAGGTCACAGGATCTTACACAATTCTAGAGCTTAACCATCCTCCATACTCATTGTCCAAAACTTGCGGGAAATCGAGATGGTAGAGCATGACATGGATTTGAATCCCTACAGACACAAGGAGTTTAGATAGTGAAGACTTAAAGAGCATTGTTACAATTTTTTCTAGGGAAAGAGCATTAGTTTTCAGTCAAACTATGATAGATTTGTACAGCTTATTATAATTTATAGATTAGTATAAACAAGCTTACCATGTTTCATTAGCTCGTCTATAAGGTTATTGTAGTAATCTAACCCCTTTGGATTGACAGCTCCCCTCCCATCTGCAAATCTCAATTTGGAACCAAAGAACAGTAGTTATTATCTGCGGAAATCAAGCACACGCAAACGAAATACGGAGGAAAGCATTTATACTTGGAATAAGCCTTGACCAGGAGATGGAGAATCTGTAAGCCTCTAGGTTAGTGTCAACCATGAGCTTGACATCATCCTGAGACACCCAAAAAAAAAGTCCTCAATTTCCATCCACAAAAGGTTCGGATAAGGATAACGTGTTGTTGTTTTCTCCAAGCGTCAAAGAGAAAAAAATGTAGAAGCACTTCCAGATCCAGAGAGACCATGTAAAATTTAAACGGTGTTTACCTTGTACTTGTGGTATCCATCGGAAGCGATGTCGCCTGTGCTTTTGTCGGCCATTTTGCCTGTCAATCAGAGACAAGAAATTGAACACACTGACGGGGAAGGATTTGTTAATGACAAGTGAGTCAGTTACCAGCGTGAGTGAAGGTGTCCCAGATGCTTGGGGCCCTGCCATCCTCAGCTACCGCGCCCTCATACTGCAGCCAAACAAACCCCCGAAAAGGCTAACTAAATTGGACAAAGAAGCCGAATATGGAAACGAATTCGGACTGTTGCTGGGTCATGGCTGTTGCCTGGTACGCGGAGGTGGCGGCACCGAAGACGAAGTCCGGCGGGAAGTCGGTCCGTGTGTAACCAAGAGCAGGGGTCGAGCCATGGGCGGAGAGAGGCAGCAGGAGTAAGAGGGAGAAGAAGGCCATGGCATTATTGGCAGTGGCAGACATCGCATGTGCAGTGGCCAATATGCTCCTATTTTGCGGTCAACCACACTATTGGAATTGGACATACGGACAAGTTGTTTCTTGTGGAGGATCGAGCTTAACAGCTAGCTAGGAGCGGCTCGATGGCAGTGGCTAGTAAAACCTTTACGTGTACGTGTTCGTTAAATGCACGGCTCAAGTAACCCGTAAAATATATACGTGGAACACAGAGTATGTACAATGGTTGATAAGATATTTTTATTTTAAATCTTGCATGTATTTAAAAATGATAAAAATATATCTTATAAACTTTTTTTGGAAGAAAATATATCTTATAATTGATCACCTGTTAACTTTATCTTTGATAACTAGTTATTCCAAAAAATATGATAAGACATATTATGTTAAGAGATCATCTTTTATTCTTTCTTAAATAAGAGAAGACAAACATTTTTTTTATGAATTCTTTCTCCTCCATCTCATCATTTATCCTACGTGACACTCTTAAGATAACATCATTGTACATGTCCTGCCAACCAGCCCGTTGTACATGTCCTGCCAACCAGCCCGTGTGTGCATACTACTCCGTCGCAGACAGCTGGAGCGCGCCCATCAAATGTTCCCAGGTTGTCGTGTCGTATAAGGACCAAACATGCAAAACTTATACTCGTTTCTTTTATTTCGAAAAAATCAAATTTATTATAAAAATTCTTCAAAAATACAAAACATCTGAAATATAATAAGAATTTACATCGAGATACCGACACCGCTGAACGACCGGTATTGCCGTCAGACCATGTCGACGACACGCCTATGTGAGTGTTTCTCTATCGAAACCAGTTTTACCTTATCGATGGCAGTTGAAAAGTCTTCATGCACGTGTCCTTAAGGACAAGCGGCACAGTTGTCTCTGTTGAACCCTTATATATATAGATCTTAAGCACCTCACACCAAATCTTGTCATATGACGAGAAACCCTAACCTTATCGAACCAAAGGGTCGGCAGGAATTTATACTGGAGCTTCGTTGACTACGTCCAAACGAACAAACTCAAGGGTCCAAAACCCGAAAGACAAACTCAAAGACAAAGAAACGTGCCATTTGCCCGAGCGTCCGGAAGACAAGCTCAAAGAAGAAGTGTCATCATCCGTCTAAGCGACACATCTGCGAGGACTAAAAAACTACAACCCAAACTACTAACTGAAAAAGAGACACCGGGGTTCTCCTTTCACCGGCCGCCAAAGCGGCACGCGGAGGGGTGAAATTTGAAGGAAAAAAGTTTACCCTAATTGCCTAGAATTAAACGTGAATCCTTGTTTTCGCAGCCTGTGGGTGGGGCAGGATGCGGCACGGCCATGGCGGCTTTGGCGGCCTAGTAACAGTGCAGAGGACACTGACGGGGATGAGCCGATGGAGGAACTTCGATGGCGGTTTAGTATGACTTTTATTTATGTCTAGAGTTGTGTTGTGATATCTTTACATTTTTTTTCGAAAAGGAGGCCACGCCCCGGCCTCTGCATCGAGTGATGCATACAGCCATTTTATTAAAAAACTGAAAAGATCCGAAGTGGGTACAAAGTCGAAAAGTGAAAGTAAAATAAATTACAAGGCGATGAACGCCCAAGCCGAATATGTGGATAGGAGTAGTTGACTAATTCCCTACTCTATCAGCATGTCGCCATCCATATCGGTTGAAGATAGCCTGAGCTACCATCTCCCATCGGGCACACCCAGTAACCAAAGGCTCCCTGGTTTCCACAGGAGTGAGTAAGGACCACATGCGGATCAATGCGGTAGCCCTCAAGATGACCTGCAAAAAGTTAATGGATTGTTGTCTGTTAAAAACTAGGTCATTCCTGCAATTCCATATAGCCCATAAAAGTGCCGAAGTTCCTACTCGGATTAATTTAGCGAACCGGATATTAACCCCGTCAAGCCATGTCCCAAATAACATGTTAATGCTAGTCGGCGGGGTTATGTTAAAGGCTATATGGATTGAGCGCCATAATACTTTAGCCATAGGGCAGTCCAGAAAGAGGTGCTTGATAGTTTCATACGTCTGACAAAAGTTACATCTCCGATTTCCTTTCCAATTACGCTTGGCCAAGTTATCCTTAGTTAGAACAACTCCTTTGTGGACAAACCACAAAAAGATTTTTAACTTAAGGGGAACCTTGACTTTCCAAATATGTGAAGATTTTGGAATGACTGAACTGTCAATAACATGGTCATACATCGATTTCACGGTAAACTTCCCATTGGAAGTGAGTTTCCAAACAATCCTATCCGGGTCATCAGAAAGATTAACATCCATTAGCCTTCTGACTAGATGTAGCCATCTGACCCATCTATTTCCTATCAAGGATCTGCGAAACTGTATGTTGAGAGGCATCTCACGTAACACTGCCGCAATAGTCATCTGTCTGCGTTGGGCAATGTGATACAACTGCGGATATTGAAGAGCCAGAGGTTCGTCACCTAGCCAGGTATCCTCCCAGAATCTAGTAGTTTCACCATTTCCGATAATGAACCTAGTCCTGTTAAAAAAGGCTATTTTTGTCTTCATGATACCCTTCCAAAAAGGTGAATCTCCAGGTCTCACAGTGACCTGAGCCAAGGTTTTTTGCTGTAGATACTTGTTCTTCAGAATTTGTACCCACATACCTTCTGATTCCACAGATAGCCTGAACAGCCACTTGCTGAGCAGACACCTGTTCTTAACCTCTAAATTTTCAATCCCCAACCCTCCCTGATCTTTGGGTCTACAAATAATATCCCATCGAGCTAGCCTATATTTGGTCTTGACCTCATCACTCTGCCAGAAAAATCTTGATCTGTAAAAATCCAACCTTTTGCGCACCCCAACTGGTACTTCAAAAAAGGATAGAAGGAACATTGGCATACTTGTCAACACTGAGTTAACTAAAACCAACCGTCCTCCGTAGGATAGTAGCTTGCCCTTCCAGCAGCTCAACTTTTTCTCAAACCGATCCTCGATGCACTTCCATTCCTTAATGGATAATTTTCGGTGATGAATAGGGATCCCTAAGTACATAAATGGTAGTGAACCACTCTCACAACCAAAAAGTTGATTATAAGTGAGTTGTTCTTCTTTTGCGTCTCCAAAGCAGAAGAGTTCACTTTTAAAGAAGTTTATTTTCAGCCCAGATAGCTGTTCGAATAAGAATAATATTAACTTCATGTTTCTGGCTTTGTTGAGATCATGTTCCATAAAAAGGATTGTGTCATCCGCATATTGTAGGATGGAAACACCCCCATCTACTAGATGTGGTACTAGTCCCCCTACTAACCCTTTTTCATTAGCCCTTCTGATCATGAGCGCTAACATATCTGCTACGATGTTAAATAGAATCGGTGACATAGGATCTCCCTGCCTAAGACCCTTTAGTGTCTGAAAGAAATGACCAACATCATCATTCACTTTAATACCGACACTACCCTTTCGTATAAAATGATCGATGTGCTTTCGCCAAATCTCGCAAAACCCCTTCATGCGTAGAGTTTGTTGCAAGAAATACCATTTGACCTTGTCGTAAGCCTTTTCGAAGTCTACCGTAAATAAGACTCCGTTAAGCTTCTTGGAATGTAATTCGTGAAGGGTTTCGTGGAGAACAACCACCCCTTTGAGAATATTTCGGCCAGGCATGAAGGCCGTCTGCGAAGATTGCACCACAGAATGTGCCATCTTAGTTAAACTATCTGTCCTCACCTTTGTGAAAATTTTGAAGCTAACATTAAGCAGACATATGGGGCGAAATTGTTCAATACGCGAGGCACCCTCTTTTTTTGGTAGCAGCGTGATGGTACCAAAATTAAGATGAAAGAGTTGTAAGTGACCAGAGAACAAATCGTGAAACATTGCCATAAGATCTTTCTTAATAATATGCCAACATCTCTTATAAAACTCAGCCGGGAACCCATCTGGCCCCGGCGCTTTACCGTTTTTCATACCCTGAATCGCCTGCAGCACCTCTTTCTCTGGGAATGGAGCAGATAAACACTCATTATCGGCTTGTCCGATCTGAGGAATATCCGTGGTCTGATGCTCGTCCATAGACACAAAACTATGAGTCGTAGCACCAAACAACCTTTTATAGTAGTTTGTGATGTACAACTTTAGATTCTCATGACCTACTATTGTACCCTCATCTTGCTCAAGTTGAATAATCCTCTTTTTCCGATGTTTGCCGTTTGCAATCAAATGGAAAAATTTAGTATTATCATCCCCCTGGACAATTGCCCTAACTTTCGCTCGGACAGCCCATTTCATTTCCTCTTCGCGAAGAAGGATCCGGACTCTATGTTCAGACTCGTGCTTTAAAGCCCTCTCTTGGTCATCCAGCATGCGAGTTTCTGCCTGGCGATCTAGAGTATCTATTAATTTGAGCAATCTCTCTTGCTCCTCTCGATAGACCCCAGATATATTCTTAGCCCAACCTCTCAGAAATTGTCTAAGATGTCGTATCTTATTTTGCCAGACATCAACACTAGAGTTCCCACCCGCATACTTGTTCCATTCCCTAGAGATTATGTCGGCAAACCCCTCACGTGTGAACCAACTTGATTCAAAAGAGAAAGCATCACTTTTCCCTTTGTGAGTGGCCTGGCCAGAATCTAGTAGGAGAGGTGTATGGTGAGATATCGCCCTTTGAAGTGCACATACAGTGACTAACGGGAACTTTTGTTCCCAGTCAACACTCGTAAGTACCCTGTCCAACTTTTCGAAAGTTTGATTAGGTAGAGAATTGGCCCAAGTAAATTTCCTACCTGAGAGAGCGATCTCCCGTAGATTGAGACTCTCTATAATTGTGTTGAACATAAAAGGCCATCTGCCATCATAGTTATCATTGTTCTTCTCATCAGCTCTCCTGATGATATTAAAATCACCACCAACCACTAGTGGTAAAGTGTCATCGCAAATTCGAACCAAATCAGCCAGAAAAGCTGGCTTTTGCTCTGTTTGTGCAGCCCCATAAACCGCAACCAGAGCCCATTGGAACCCATCTTCCTTGGTTCTAATTCGAAATTTGACCGAGAACTCCCCAAGCACTACTTCTCGAACTTGGAGTGTATGACATCGAACACCAAGTAAGATCCCTCTGGATCTTCCTCTTGGTGGGAGACAATGCCAATCGAATTCAACACCTCCCGAAAGAGACTTTAGAAATTGCGATGTAAAATTATCCCTACCTGTCTCCATCAGCGCGATGAAGTCAAGATTATGATGTAATGTTGTTTCTGCAAGGAATCGTATTTTAGCCAAGTCTCTCAGACCTCTGCTGTTCCAAAACATTCCTTTCATATTTCATCATGGAATTTTTTAGCAGTCTTGAATCGGGCACTCCTACGACTTGCAGAGACAGTATAGACCCTCCTTTTATAAGTGCGTTTTGGTTTTTCAGAAACATACTCCTGGTCCATATAACCAGTCGTATTTTCGGCACCCTCATGTAGTGTAGCATTGGGATGCTGATCTATCTGGAAGCCCTCCTGAGACTCCTCTCTGTCCTCAGGTGAGACTAAATTATCACATAGTAAATTCAGACCTCCCATGCTAGATATTGCCTCATAATTCATTGGTTTAATGGCCGCTATGGTTCGAATAATATCCAAAGCCCTATCAACTTCTAAGTCCAATAAGTCATTAATAGATTTGGAAATTTCTTTGCTATTACTACCCATGGTAACCCCCACAGAGGTAGCATTATCTATGATGTCTTGCGGTGAAAAATGAAGAATAGAATGCTCAGTATTAATGGACATACCTGTCGAATTCTGAACATCCTTCATTCTAGCCGCCCTCATAGCACGACCAATCTGTAAATCATCCACGTCCGGCTGGGATTGTGCCCGATTACTAGACCGTCTGTCTGGACCCATCGGATCTGGAACACCACCAAACGCTATGACTTCGTCAACTGAGATCTCGACAGGCCGTGGCGCAGAAACATCAGCCCCCTCTTCCATTGCATGTCGAGCTATCCCAGTAAGCCCATTTGTGGTCAAACTCGCCACTCCATTGGCCTCCCCCAGCGTTGCTCCCATCTCGCCTCCAATTGCTGGCTCAGAAACGTGTGCACCAATGTGCACCTGGCTGTCAGCCGCCGTAGTGGTGCGAGCCACAGCATCGACCCGACCGTCGGCTGCATGGTGTAACTCACGTAAAGCCCCACCCCTGCAAGCCCCAGCATCCATCATCTCATTCTCAGCCAGCTGGAAGTGCAGTGGTGCTGGTGTACTGTCGGCACTAGCGGCCACAAGTGGAGGAGCAATACCATGCACGGTAGTGAGCTCCTCCTGAGCACCAACGTCATCCACGGTAGCGAGACCATCCCCAGCACCTAACTCCCTCTCTGAAGTATCTCCAACCGTGTTAAGACACCTCTCTGGATGAGTCTCCGATTCCAACTGCATATTCTCAGTTTGGTTACAAGCAAACTTAGCATCTGCTAGATATGCCTCCAAAGAGACAGGTTGCAACATAGTGGTAGACTGCAGAATACCTATGTTGTTCCGAGGATTCTTTCCTGTGAACCTCGGAAGTCTTGCCTGTCTACCCGAAGAGGAGTATAAGGACCGGCCGACTTTTGCCGGCACCGATGGCGGTTTAAAAGATCCAAACCGCAAATCCAGAGCAGCCGCAGAAACCCCATGATTTGTGACAGTGTCTGAATGTTGCATATCATGAGTGGGTTGTGAATTCTTCTGAGAAGAAAAAGTAGGCCCTGGCTCAAAGGACCTACCATCCTCCTTAGCACCATCTGCATCATCTCCATCGGTCATATTGGTATCCTTACCGGTTCTAGGTGAATCAAAAAGAGTAGGACTCTCTATTTCCAACTGGAGCGTGTATCGCATCCCTTCAAAAGTCCAAATGACCTCATCTGGAATAATCTGAATATCTAGCACGCTGACAAGCATCCTCGCAATACCCTTGGCTCTAGTGAACACCATGTCCACCTCCTCTGTCTTACCAATAAGCGAGCCCAAACTCCAAACAACGCCAAAGTCATTCATGGCCCTGGTCAGAGCTCCTGCAAAGTGGACCCAAATCTGCGGTAGAGGAACGCCCTTCGGCTCCTCACTCTTCCAAGCCTCAAACTCAAGAACACAGCTTGTGCTAGCCACTCTGCACATACCGAATTTCAGCAAACGAGCTAAATCCTCCTTGGTAGGAAAAACTACCTTGAAGACATTGTCTGAAATCAAAACCGGTTCCCACCGAAAAGTTGCTGAAACAAGTTCCTTAAGCTGTTGCACCACCTGCTCGACAGTCAAGATTCCCCGAGTCACCGTCACCGTGCCCGTGAACCCAGCATCCGGTGTGTGAGGAGATGATGTTGCCGCCGGTGACTCAAAGAACATAAGTTCTTGGCTGGATACGCCATAGATAGTCACAACGGGCATATTCCCAACTGTAAGAGGACACTTAGCCTCACCATGCGTTGGCTTAAGGCAGATCACACAGAGCTCCGCCTTGCATTCAGACACAAAGTGCCCCGCCTCACCGCAACGGTAACACACCATCTTCTCTTTCTTGCGTGCCCACTTGGAGGGCCTATCACCACCCTCTCCTTTTGCAAGCACAGCAGCTTGTTCAGGTACAATCGGGTCAGCCACCACCTTCTCTGGAACAGCCTCCCTAGCAATATCATCTGCCGACGGTTCCTGAACTGGCAGATGAGGCCTTGGCTTCCTACCTCCGCCTCTGCCCGCCCAATTCTGTCGAAATCCCCCTCTCTTGTGATTAGGGGGTCCCGACGTCCCTGGAACAAAATTCCCGGTCGGTGCAGTGAACGAATGGTTAGGTCCGTTGTTGGGAGGTGCATGCCCACGGCCAGCCCCATATGCTGGCCCTCGAAATTGACCCTCCCCATAAGCATTGCCGCCATCACTGCCCCATCGACCGCACTGATGTGGCCGCTGATCTGCATGTTCTCCAACCTGACCGTGAGGACCGAGCTGCCGTCCTGCCTGCACTGGCCCAGGAGGCCGCGCGATATGAGCCGCAGCAGGCTGCTTTGCGTTGGGGCGATCCCCCTGCCCAGCAGGTCTAGGCGGCGCAACCGGAGGAGGTCTGGCATTGCCCCTGCCTGCCATGCTCACAGCAATGGAAGGAGGAGGCACCCGCGCAGCTCTTCCAGACCCCAGCGATGGGAAGCCACCGTGCAGAAGTCGCGGAACCCTAGGTTCAGGTGTCGTCGTACAAGCGTTAGAGTGCCCGTGATTCAAGTCGCCGGAAGCAAACAATCGCTCCGGGTTATCTGTCGTGAACGTAGCCGACGCCTGGGCCTTATACCCAGAACCGATGCTGTCCGACTTGGACGTGGAGTTCGGGCTTTCCTCCTGGGCCATATACCCAGTGGAGGTAACTTTGGCCAGATCGGAAACGACCCCCGCAGCCTCCGTTACCGATTTGAAAAAAGCTTCCCTGTGATCTCGCACAGAACACGGCTCAATCATCGCTGTGGGCACAATTTTCGGACTTTCCAAATTTTTCTTCTTTCTTCCCTTGGCTAGACACCATCTCGCCGCCGGTAGGAAATCAGAAAGTGTAATCGGTGCAAGCTGCACCACTGGCAAGGGGCCGATCCATGGACGAACGGTGTGCTTCAACACAGCCTTCTTCGGCCCCCTGGATGTAATTTTAACCTGTTGTCTGATGGCATCCTCGAAACGAACAACAGTAGCTGCTGCAGTAGACCGCTCAAATACCTCGGCATCGATCTCTTCAACCTCGTCCTCCGATTCCGGATCCGCCAGGACCCAAAATCGCCCTCCATACCGAGATGGATTAGAAATAAGGTCAGTACTCACCTGATGAGCCTCATGACGGTCTCTAACTATGAGCTTGAAACCATCTAGCTCCATAGTTTGTCCGATCATCGGTTCTTCCCCATCTGTCAAGTAACGACCTGCAAGAATATCATAGTCATCATCCCTAAGAGTGATCCAGCGAGATACCTGATGGAGTTTGATGGATCCCGATCTCTGCGCTCGCTCCTCGGTGGAGGTGTCCACGAACTCCACCGTCCAGGTCCGATGCGTAGCCCTGCAGATCCCATCGTCATTGATGGCCGCCGCGTCGCTCAGCGGAATGGATTCCACTCCCAGCGATTCATGGGCGGCCGGAGAGATCCCTCTGATCGGCTCACTGACGACCGAGGAGAGAGCACCGATGGCCGCCTCCAAGTTCGCCCCTCCTTTCGCCTCAGGGGAATGGGCGGCCGGAGAGCCCCCTCTGATCGGCTCTCTGACGGCCGAGGAGAGAGCGCCGTTGGCCGCCTCCGAGTTCGCACCGTTGGCCGCCTCCGAGTTCGCCCCTCCTTTCATGCCAACGGACCGTGATATCTTTACATGAGTCCCTAATCTTGGTTGTATGCATTTGCGAGTATGATTAGCGTTCGATCAAAATCGAGGTCATCAAATGTGGACACCGGTGGGGAAGCAACGCGATGGTGAACGCATGTTGGAGACCATGGAGAAGATTAGAAGCACTATAATGTTGGCTGGGCAGACCACTTCGACAGATTGAACTTTTAGAGTCGTCGCACATGTTGGTAGCTAGGCTCCATGATCATAATATTTGCCTATTTTGCATTTGCCAATCTGAACGTTGATTCGAACATGTTACCTTGGTTATTTTGGCCTTGTAGGTCTGTAAGCTTATAACTTTGTGTGGATGCTGCCTGGTGGCTTTATTATTTTAAAACCGGACGCTCCTAGCGTCTTCGTTCCACAAAAAAAGAGCCACCCTGCTCTCCATCGATGTGCATCGATCACATCTCCTCCATCAGCCGGTTTTGCCTGTTTTACAAGCAAATAGTCGAACATCATGGTAGCAGCGCAGCTGCTAGTACCCGACGACATCCTCGCATGCGTCCTCCGCCACCTCGCGACGGGCAGCCTCGCCACGTCCCGCAGTGTCTGCAAAAGATGGCACGCTATCATCGATGATCGCCGCCTGCTGCGGGCAGACCTCCTCCCGCTCTCGCTCCACAGGATCTTCTTCATGGAGCAGATCAACTCGACTCCCCCGAAATTCTTTGAAAGCCCATTGATAGAGCGCAAGATCGCCGTCAACTTGATTACTTGGACATGGACTTTACCGGTCATTTGTATATCAAGGATCACTGCAAACGGCCTTCTCTAACTTTGGGTTCAACTCGTCGTTAATCCGGCGACACGGCAATGGGTGCGCCTGCCCCCTCCCCCTCCCCGTGCACCATGATGAAGGACTTAGGTATCGATATGTGCCATGCTTTTGATCCCAGCGTCTCGTCGCACTATGAAGTGCTTATCCTTCCTTACGTTCCTCGCATGTTTGAGAGCACGGCAATATTCACCAAGGAATCGGTATGGCTGCCTTCTCCATATGCAATTCGTGTCTTCTCTTCAAGGACATGGCAATGGGAGGAGAAGTTGTTGGTCCGAAGAGGGGAGGCTTCTGGGACCATTGCTGACATGCAGTCAGATTAGCAACCGGAGCATCGCTACACCGTCTATTTGCAAGGAGCGCTTTACGTGCATTGTCAAAACGACTCCATCATGCGGTATCCATTCACCACCTTGAACATGCATGCTCCCTTAATTTTGGTTTTACTTTTTTTTCTTGGCTTTTTTAGCTGAAACTCATCGTAGTATCTATCGTAATATGTTCTCTTTTCCATTTGATAATTGCAGCACAACCATATCCCATGGAGAGAATGAAGTGATTAAATCGCCAACAGGCACTAAAATGATGTGTGCTGATCTTTATCTTGGGAAATCAAAGAATGGGGTTTATTGCGCTTTAGTTCGTAATTGTAGGTCATACCGACTTCGGGTTTGGTTGCTTACTGAATTGTGTGGTAAAATGAAGTGGCGTGTGAAGATTGCCATAAGCCTTTTGCCGGTGGTAGCAAAATTTTCTTGGATCTCTCATGTTGAAAACACTGGAACGTGGATCTTACATGAAGGTAATTTCAATAGAGATGGTGAAGAAGCATTAGTGGAAGATAAATTTGAATGGGACTTTGACAATGCTGCTGTTCTGAGGGCCGATGATAACGCTGAAAGTGAGCATATGCATGGAGATATTTATTTCCTTGGGTTCCATACATACAAAGAGATTGCCTTCTTATGGGTATCAAGAACAAGAGTGGTTGCTTATCATTTGTGTAGCTCAAATCTTCAAGACTTGGGCGAGTTACGTCTAGAAAGTGTAGGAGATTCTTTTCCATATATACACACCATGTTGGATAGAAAGTTATTTGAAAAGAATTGATTGTGTGTACCCAACATCAAGGGCTATGTTTTAAATGTCAAATGAATTGAAACTTGTATTTGTCAATGTGGATTCTTAAAAAATAAATTAAATGTGGATTGCAATTACCATATGAATGATTTGCATCTACATAAGTAAATAGGGTATTCATACCTTTGTAGTTTGCAAGCCCTCGATGACGATCTTTTCATAGCAGGAACAATCACGATGGACCGATCGAACTCGGATTATGTGTGGGCCTGAGACAACAGTTCAGTTTTTGAGACTCACTAGCCACATACGACCTTGGAACAAAATAATCCAAAAAGAAAAGTTGTTGGTATCATTGAGACTAAGAAACATCATGTTGACCAGTTCTTTCATCTAAGGCCAGCTCGAGGGCCGAATTACTCGCTCCATTTATCGTACATGGATGACTGGTGTCATGCGCCATATAGTCATGGTCGGGCCACACTGTGTTGGTTGTAGAATCAATATATGACCTTGGATCGAGATGATTCAAACAAGAAAATCATTTTCCTCGACGAGACCGAAGAATTTTTATGTAGAACACTTTTTAACCTGACGGGGCCGTAATTGGGCCAACGGTACCCCGATTACTGTTTTGGCTTTTGATCGGATGGGATTGACCCAAACATTAAAGTTGTTTGTTTGGACGCTATAAAGACTTTTCATGTTGAAATATTTTTAATTTGGGGCGATCTCAATTGCGGTTTTTTCCATGTCAAAATCTGGTGGTTTACACTCAAGTGATCAGGCTTGGCATTTGTGCTACTGATGTTAGCCACAAACAATATATACACATGCAAGGCAATAGCTCCTTGCCACTTACACAGGGGTGCACAATCCGTCTGATCTTGTGATTACAGTGACGAAACTATTTTCTGATGTCTCTTGGAGGAACTCAAAGATCCCAGGGAAATCTAATTTGCAGGGTACTGGTATTGAAGTCTTCATCCAGGTCTTGGAAGGGCAAGATATAAGCACTTCTCTTGCCAGCAGTAGTTTTTCAGAAATAAATCAAAATATATTTAGAAGTTCCAAAAAATGACAAAAAATATTCTACAAATATATATATGCATATTCTTCAAGTATGTGTAAAATTTCATTAACTAATTTGATTATTTGCATGCTACACAATGATATCCTCTTGCTAGCGAAAACTGCTGCTGGGAAAGATATTACAGGGCCGTCTGTTTTTCTTCTGTCTAGTGTATCAAGTAGCAAGCAGGCCAAACAAATCATGGCAGCCATGCCCTGTGCCCCTGTTGATCTAGAATTGGATAACCAAACCACTGAAAGATAATGCAATCACATCTCGAGGATGCGCCTCTTCGAGAACGAGAACCAGGATGCAGTAGAAACATAGATCGAGCGGTATCTACTAACAAGAAGGTAAACAAATTTAACAACATTGTTTTCTCACATGTTCGATACAACTGTTTCCTGAAATCAGTATTACAGCATGAAACTGAAATAACACAAAAAGGTACGGGGCCTCCTGAAGGCAATGGACACCAATACTTTCTGAACAGAAATCGTCTCACAATATGGAAGTACAAGACTCGCAAATGATGGCTTAGTAGTTATAGCATACCAGAATGATTGAAGCTAGAATGGCGTCGATGCACCATACCAGAATGCTACAACTGAAAGAACCACTGTGCTGCATTCAGAGTTTCAGACACGAACCTCCTGAACATGCACCATCTTCTGCTGCATTCCGTTCTTGTCCCACTGAGTTTTGAAGCCCCCATGCAAGCCCACCAACCAGAGCTTCTTCAGGGAGCTAAGGGATTCAATGCCTTGAGGGACCTTATCCAGCTTCGACAACGACACAACATACAAACCTTCGATGCACGGAAGGGCGCCATCAATGATCTTTAGCTCGTTGACATTATGCATGTGCTTTAGTGTAAGACTCTTCAGGTGAGGAAAGGAATCTGCAGAAAGAACCAAAATGTTTGCACTACGCATGTTGTTGAGTCGCAGATACGTGAGGTTCGGCAAGTGTGGTGCAAGCATCCCTAGTGGATCCTCGTCTTCCCAAAGGTGACACCAGCTTAGAGCTAGATACTTGAGATTTTCTCCGTGGCTGCGAAATATCGGGCAGTTCAGTGTTCCCTTGGCCCATTTCCCTCTGATGATCAGCTTGTGGAGATGTGTGGACATTGGCTGGAGGGACTCGAAACAAAGCGCCTCATTCTCATCTCTTCCAGCAAGAAGCAGGCTGGAAAGAAGCGGCATGTTTGATAGGGCGGTAAAAATATTTGCGCATTCAGCAGAACTTATGTTGTCAATCCACAGAGTTCGCAGTTGCACCATTCTCTCCAGCTGCTCGGCCAAGTCTTTGCTGGCTTGGATGGTCTCAAGGGTCTGCAATTCTCCCATGTTGGGCAGTGCTTTTGGGGCTTGAATTCCGATAAAGTATCGAAACTCCGACTGCTTCTCATCAGCATATCTATCAGCCAAGAGGTGCCGTAGATTCTTGATCTTAACAATCCCTTTTGGTAGGGTCTCTATGTTAGTTTGCTTGATGTCCAGAGTTTGCAGGTTCGATAGTTTCTCAACAGAGTCCGGGAGTGACCTGACCTTGGTGCGGCGTAAGCCAATGTAACGTAAATTGAAGAGTGTCCCTATCCATGCCGGCACTTCAGTGATTTCAGAGTCCTGTAGCTCGAGGACAGTCAGGTAGTTGGACTCTGATGAAAGCGAGAATGGCATGGCAGGCGTGGATGAAATTGCTCCTACTGACACTAGAGTTCGAAGACGGGGAAGCTTAATTTTCAGTGCAGTATTGCCTTTCCACCCGCATGATGACAGACGACGAACATCCTTATTCATATGTATCAATGTGGCATAATCATTTGCGCATACAAACTGCTCCTCGCTCGCAACACAAAGAGCCAGGTCTCGCACGATATCATGCATCGTACAGGTGCTCACCCTTCCCAGTTCATCTGTCTCCTTGACTTCAAGCATGTTGCGGTATATCAGTTCCATGAGGTTTCCCTCGGCCACCTCCTCCGGGGTGCTATTTCCTTTGCTACACACAAAGCCTTCTGCAACCCACAGCCTCACAAGGCTCTCACGTGACATTGGGTAGTCTTCCGGGAAGAGGCTGCAATACAAAAGGCAGTTTCTGAGGTCTCCAGATAGGTCATGGTAGCTCAGATTTAAAACTGCCCGGAGATTATCATTGTTCGACAGCTCAGTTGAGAGTTGATTGAATATCTGCTCCCAAGAGTATTGTGTTTGTGGCCTCGAAGACAAAAGACCGCCTATAGATAAAATTGCTAGTGGCAGACCCTGACACCTATCAACTATAGACCTAGCAGTTTTCATGAGATGATTGGGACACTCATACACATGGTCCTTCTTGATATAAAAGACCCTCCTGCAGAAGAGTTCGAATGCGTGAGCATTCCCCAAAGGCTTGAGATCGATACGACGTGTCGAGTGGGCAACAGCAGCAACATGATTGTTCCGCGTCGTGATGATGACGCGGCTTGCATGAGAATTGTGGAATGCATCTCGCATTTGAGAGTACACTTCCTTGTTCCAGACATCATCCAATACAATTAAACATTTCCTATCTTTAAGCTTTCGCTTTATTTCTTCCTTCAAGTCATGCACATCCATCCTGTCAATGTTAGGTGATGATGGTTGTTCAGTAACCTTCTCGAGTAACTTCCTCAACAGAGCATCCAAAGTGTAGGTCTGAGACACAACCATCCATGCACTAGTTTGGAAGTTGACCTTTTCACGTTCATACACATTTGTGACGAGGGTTGTCTTTCCCAACCCACCCATACCTGACACAGTTATCACTGTAGTCTCCATCTCATCCGAGTACAACCATTCAGTCATCATTCGCCTGTTATCTTCAATTCCAATAAGATCTTCATCTTTCACAAGTTCAGGGAAGCTATCTTGGGACCGTTGTCTTTCCATCTCAGTGAGAGGGTCATGAACAAGCTGGGATGGTTGGAGCCACTGCTCCTTGAGTTCGATAACTTGCTTGATCTCCTTCTCAATCTTGACTACCTCGTCAGCAATTTGACTGAAAACCCGGACATAATGTGATCCTTTGAGGCACTTCTTCAGAAACCCTTTTTCGACATGAAGAGAGTGATACGAGTATTTGTCCATCACATCCTCGACATGGTAGGCCAACTTCCTCACCTCCCCAATCCAACCCTTTACGACTTTGTCGGCAAGGTACGGCGTGCCTATCTGCTGTATGACATTGTTCATGGTTTTTAATTGCTTCGCTATTCCCTCAATCTTGTCATCCAGATCAATCAGATTACTAACTTTTTCTGACAGCTTGGCCAGCAAAGCTTTGGTAGCTTCATCAGCTAAAACATTCCCAATCTTTCCGAGAGCAACAAGCACCGCCTCCGCCATTTGTGCTGAACACAATAAACATAGATCATGTGTTAAACGAGACATTAACCAATTCCATCCACAAAACTTAAGTCGAGAGTTATCTCGTATGTACAGAGAGGAACTTTCTCTAATGGCTGATTTACTTCCACTAGTTTTCCAACTGAAAATTAATAGATTTGACGACACTTGACCCCACTCGTTTCATGCATGGATGGAATGAGTAGCTCTGTTGATATTTAACCTTTTCTTATTAATGTATCACGAGAGATGCTACCTTGTGTCAATGTACCAGTAGGTCCAGTACTAGGTAAATATTATATGCTACCTTGTGTCAATGTACCAGTAGGTCCAGTACTAGGTAAATATATATAATCATCACTTTTTGTCGTATGACACTGAGATAATCAGACGCAAGTACTAACAGGATCCGTCATGAGAAAAGAGATATAGAGTTTTGCTGATGGAATGAAGGACGGATCTAAGCCACGCCAATACATACTACAGGGTTAAATGCACATTTGCCTGAACTGACTTGAATATAGTTGTATCCGCTATACAACTCTAATGCTTACGATGGAACAAAATAGTCGCTGTTGTTATACAGGTCAGAAAAATACAAGTCTTCTTCCCAGAAGAAGAGTAGTAATAACTTAATAAGCACACATAGAGAAGGCAGTTCGTTGTTGAACGTGCAGTTTTAGCTGTGTTGTGTGAAACCTGCAAACCGTGAACCAACTAATCTGACATGGTACGTACTCTATATTCAAGAGAAAGTCTCATTACCCGACGACGACGAAACTGCTATTCAGTCAAGCAGAGACAGTGGCGATTTGGCATCAACAAACACGGGGCACGGAGCTATCATCCAATCCAAAGATGATAACTTGACACATAGAGACGAATCAAAAGAGAGTCGGCCGGATGCCTGTCCGCCCTGACAGTTGGTTGACTCTGCAGCATCAGAGAAGAGGGGATGAGTACGCTCAGGACTCTCGGGAGCAGGAATCAAATCAGAATGGCATATCGCACCCTGATGACACGGGGATTGGATTTGCCGTTTCCAAGCGGCAACCCAGGTCCGGCTTGCCAGATCCAGAAGCGCAGAGCGCGGCCTGGGGCGCCGCCTCCTCCGCCGCGCCGGCGCAGTCCGACTCCGACGAGCAAGCCCGGGCAGCCGGAGAGAGGCGCACGCCTCCGAGCAGAGACGGAATGAAATCAAAGTAACCAGGACGAAGGAGGAGATCTAGGGAAGAGCGTGCGTGCACCTGCCTGCCGGTCGCAATGGAGGTCGCTGGTGCGAGGAGGAGGACTGAGGAGGAGACCTTGACTCGCTGCAGGTCCGTAGCTCTGCTTCTTCTCCCAAGTCAAGTCTTGGTTATTGCCCTGTTTCCCTTTCTTTATTTTGATTTTGAGAAAGAGGGCAGTGCTAGATTTTTAAAAAAAAATATCGGCTCGGTTACGAGCCGTCGGATATGGCATCATCCTGAGGACGTGTTATGTTTTTCACCGTTGCAATAAAGTTGGTGTTGCGAAAACTTGTGTAACATAGGTCTTATTGCAGAAACTTCTCACGACGGTGATGATCTCTCACGCTAATCGCTCCTTCGTTGTTTTCTACAATTGAAGCTATGCTTTCGAAATATACCTCATGTTGCAATGTTTGGTCACTCATTCTCTAACGTCATGCGTCTCTCCGGTTCTGAAACAAGACCCTGTTATAGAAGAAAAAAGAACTTCATCATCGAACCATTTTTTTGAAACAAAAGATATATTGTAAAAGCCTTTTGAAACAAGACTCCGGTTGCGAAAAAACTTCATCATTGAATTGCTTTTTTCGAAATTAGTCATGTGTTTATAGAAATCTACTGAAATAAGTCCTTTATTACAAGAAAAAAAAAACAGATTGCGCGGGACTAATTTGTGGAACGCTCGATCAAAATTGATCGGACGGCTATGCAAACGGCGGACACTCGCGTGTGCATCAACCGGCTGAATGGTATTGTTTTCCTTTGAGAAAGCTTTTTCCTCCTTGTGCCTTTAAAGATTCGGAGAAATTACGCGGTAGGTAGCTACACATCTATCCTGCTGATGGCATAGTGCAGAGTGCACATGAGACCGTAACGGGCATGTAGACATCAACAAATTTTTGGGTTGGTTGTTGGCAAAGCATGTACTCTGCTTTCAAGAAAATAAAAGAACACAATCAACCACCAACTGGTTATTTTTATAAAAAGTTTACCATAAGTATAAAGTACTTAAAACATAATAAAAAGTACATTAATATTTCTAGATCACCCTGTCGTTGACGCGCCTTAGTTGTCCTCTCATGTCGAAGTCGGACTAACCTTATCGATGACAACCACGAAACCTTTGTGCACGTGCCCCTAAAACCAGTACCCCAGAGCCGCTGTTATCATCGTTGAACCCTTGAACTGATCTAAAGAACCTGACAACAAATCTCGTGTCGTGTATGCATGACGAGAAACCTCCCTCGCCGCCCCGAGAGCTAGCAAAAATTGAGGTCAACATTGTGCTTAATCCATTTTGATGAACGGATTTGAGGAGGATCCAAGACCAGAAGATTGACTCGAAGAAAAAGCACCATCGTATGTTCAAATGTAGCCCTACAAGGACTAAAACACTAACCTATCTTCGATGATTGGTATAAATGATTGTTCAATGTTTACTTACTAATACTAGACTTCAACAGGAAGAAAATTGTTCTTATCAATGTGTCTTCTTCATAATCATGTTTGCCTATGGGTTCCTAGAGATCCCTCGAGGTTCAAATATGCTTCTCTGCTGGATTGGTAATGATATGGCATCAATTTTGAACTAATATGCGTCCAGGGGCTCTTTGTCCGTGAGATAGATTTTAGATATATCCACTAATAGTTTTGATTTTGATTTTGAGAAACCTTCTTCCTCCTTTTGCCCTTAACGATTCCGAAAAGTTATATGATAGGTAGGTAGGCTTCTGTCCTACCAGTGGCCTAGTGCAGACATCAACAAGTTATATGTGGGTGTTTGTTGGCAGAGCACACACTCTGAAGTGGACTCCCCCCGAACCGTATCCCTCCTCCCGCCGACATCCACGCGGCGTCGGGGAGGGCACGAGATCTCCACCGCCAACCCCCTCCTCCTCCCTTGTCCACCCTCGCCGCCGCCAAAGGGCCCGACCGAGCAAAGCCCGACTGGCGCCGACACCGGCGAGGATCGACTTCTTCCTCGCGCGATGGGGTGGAGTGGACCGACCTCCTCGTGTCAGGGCGCGGCGCGGGCATGGAGTGCCGCGGCGTAGCGGTGCTCCGGCGTGCATCTCTGGCGTGGACATAGCGGCTGCGTGAAGGGCTGGACGGCGGGAGGGCGTGTGTGGGCAGCGACGGGCAATTTCGACCGGCGGAATGCGCGGGCAGCGGCAGCTCTGGCCGGTGGTCTTCTCTGCATCTTGGCAGTGCAGGGGCCGACGGAGGTGGTGCCCTATTGCTGGCTAGGGCCCATCCATGGCCTTGGCAGGGGCGGGCGGCGGGGTGTGCCTTGCTGGCTTCGGCAGTGTTACAGTCGGGGCTGTGCAGGCAGCGCAACGTGGTGGTGACTGCCTCCTGCTCCTAGACACGCGCCAATGGTGCGCGAGCTGGGTGGGCGCTGGAGGTGCGGCGCCGGATGCAAGCGTGACGGGGACGGTGCAGATCTAGGGTTCATGCTCGGTCGCCAGATCGAGGCACGGGATGGATTGGAGTTGTGGCTTCGGGTAGAGCTGTCGGGTCTGTCCTGGGATGTGCTCGTGGGTGGTACTTGTGCTCCGTCCGCGGGGTAAGGTGCTTGATGGTGGTGGTCATGATACCATTGCGGCGGTGCACAGATCTCCATTGTTGTCGTGTTAGCTCGCCTAGCCATGGATCCGGGCTGGCTCGCTGACGGCCATCGACAGTCTTAGAGTTGTGTCCCCCCAGTTCATCGGGTATTGGCTGGGACACAAGTATGCATGCCTTCTACAGTGAAGGTGCCTAACCAGGCTCTGGGACCGATGCCGGGATAGGAGTTTATGGTGTGTCATCGGCTCATCGCTCTTCCTACCATGGATGGGTGATACGTGATGTGTGCGGCCGATGGTATCTTGCGATAGGGATGCTGTGGCGGTGGTCCTAGATGGCAGTCCGCATGATTCCTTTCCGCTGGCATCATTGCGGTGGTGGTGGCTCTCCTCCCGGGTTGCGTGGGTAAGGGGGGTGATGCGGCGGGTAGCTCGGGCATGCCCTCTCTCTGAGAGGCTACATCCTGATCCGGATCTGGGGTTCTGACATCGCCGCATGTCTCTTGGCGGCCTCGTGGTGACATGGGTGAGTTACTGAGTGAAAGCTCCGTGCTTCTGCGCCAACGACAATGGCATCAGTGGGTGTCGTGCTCTTCTTGAAGGCATTGTTGTGGTTCTTCTCTTCATGTTAGGGCTCCTGACGAAGACCTTTGTCCATGTAGACTCGAGGTGGTGACATTCTGTGTCGTTGTCCCTCTTGGGGCGTTGTTGTGGAGCTTAGCTGTGCTAGGTCATTGCATGGAGGTGTTTAGTTCGTCCAGTGCATGTCACGGGTAGGGTAGTCACGTGCGTCTATGTGTGTCGGATATCTCAGGATCAGCTTTGTAAGAGGGCTTCCTCACCATCTTGTATCGTACAACCGTGTACTTTTTCGATTGCTGCTTTATCTATAAAGTGGGGCAAAAACCTATTTCGAGAGAGCACACACTCTGCTTTCAAGCAAAAAAATAGAACACAATTGTAAAAGTTTGCCGGAACTACAAAGCACTTCAAAGCACATGAGGTTTTGTCTTGCTGGGGTTCAACTGCATTTACCTACCACGCTTGTACGTACATAAGGTACTGCATCTGCATGATGTACATATATAAAACCACAATGTTTACATGCAGTGTTTCTATACATAGGATAACTTGACATTTCCCCCAATCCACCTAAACAAAAAGCATAACTTAATGCGTCTTATTATACGGCTCATTGGAGAGCATGGGATCCTGTACTATCGAGCTCATTCAGAAAATAAATGTCATCGTTCTTCAGGAAGCCAGAGTACCAACGAGCAGAGAGCTTGGCTTGTCGTGGTCGTGCATCATCGTTAAAATCGACACGGTATAGGCCATACCGTGACCGGGGCCCTGCAAAGAACTCAAAGACGTCTAGGAAGGACCAGACGAAGTAGCCTTTTACGTTCGCTCCATTCCTGCAGAGCAAAATTACGCCAGGATAAATTTTGCAAAAAGGCGATGCAGTTGACTTGAACTACATTCTTGATGACTTTTGTTGAATGGCTAACCTTACTGCCTTCAGTGTGCCACCCATGTAACTCTTCAAGTATTCGATCCGTTCGGTGTCATAGAGAGTGTCATTAGATGCAACACCTGCGGAGAAGCAGGGCAAGGCAGATAATATTGTTTAAATTTTGATGAACTAGAGGATGTGATGTCTACATAAACATTATGACATAAATTTTATCTAGATCTGCAGAACGAAAAATTGGAGGTTGTTGCAACCAGACTAGATACTTGCCATTCTCTTGCACATAGATAGGAATGTTCCCATATGCTTTTGTTAGGTACTGCAACACATATTGCAATCCTTCCGGGTCACTTTGAGAAGATGATGGGATATTCTGCAATAAAAGAAAAAAAAATTGTATATATGTATCACAACTCATAAGGTGGACAATATCTAAATCATTTGAGGTCTAAGTGTAGTCATATATTTTTAGTATCTCGTGTTAGATTAGAATCTGTAATACGAAGAATTCATGTCTAAAAATAATTCAAGCTAGTGGTTTCTCTAACAAGAATTGTTGAAAATATTACCTTGCTACTTCCTGGGGTTGTTTTAGAAGCTGCGTCACAAGAAAAAATATTATGTTAGCACTCGGCCAATGGGTTACTCCAATTCGTGTGTCTATTTGAGAAGTGACAACAACTTTTTTGGCCAATATATACATAAACAGTGTGATTTAAAAAATCATTCATCATTTTGTTATACAATATAAATGAATTTCATTGCCCACTCCTTTTGCCAACAATTTAATGAAAAATGCATATATTTTGTTTACCTCTTTGGTAAAGGGACATGTCTGCTGAATAGTCACGAGTGCCTTTGTCTAAAGGACGATCATTAACATACATGGAATAGTAGTGGTTTATTCCTATGAAATCAACAGCTCCCTTGACAACTTGAGATTGGGATTTTGTGAAGGATGGAAGTCGAGACCCAACATTTTTCTTCATCACATCTGGGTAATCTCCAGAAACCAAGGGCTCTAGTATCCTAGAAAAGCATCACAAGTTGGTTAGCTGAATACTTATTGTGAACTCTCTAGAACATGGAAGTAAACATAAGAGTCCAAATAATGTTACCATCCAAACACGAAGTCTAAGTATCTTTTAGCTGCTTCTATATCCACATCAGAGTTCGTCATAGGATAACTCCAAGAAGAGTAAACATTTATGCCAACACCTCCCTTTTGTGCATCCTACTTGCAAGAGTATTTTTATGTACACATAAAAGTTAGAATGTGAAAATACATCAAGCAGAATTAGAAGAACAGTTTCTCAAAAAAAAAACAGTGTTTTTGTTGTCCATGAGATTAATGCATGTCTCAAAACTGCCTAGAACATAATAATTTTGTACACACAAATTGTAACCATGGAGACTCTGAAAACAGTGTACAGTTAACCAATACTTTCTTAACAGATATCAACTAGATAATGATTAATGAATCTTAGAATACAACATAAATCTTAATAGTTTATTCCTTAAAGAAAACAGAGTAGACATGTCGGAAAAAAGGCTTAGCTTTTAATTTTGGAGACAAGATGACTTACTCGATATTTTTCTCTGTAAAGTCTGGTAGTTGCTGCATGGGCCAGTATCATGTTATGAGCTGCTATGTATGGTTCCACTGTTGAATTTCCCACTGTACAATTTGTTATTCCAAATGGGTCGGAGCAACGTCCGGGGGCAAATAGTGCATTGTCATAAGACCCTAGTGCGCTGACATTAGGTTCATCTATTGTTGTCCAGTATGAAACCCTGTCTCCGAACTCCCTAAAACACACGTCCGCAAATGCTGTAAAATCCTCCCTGCATTTTTCAATGCCACTGGTTAGGAAATGGAAAGTAGAAATCAACTAAACATTGTCAAGGCATTTTGCATAAGCCACCTCCATTATCTATTAAAAAAAGGTTGAGTATTTTTAGCTTTTGAGCAATTTCCTCGTTACAAATGGAAAGTTGCGGGATCTTACACAATTTTCGGGCTTAACCATCCAGCATACTCATCATCCAAAACTTGCGGGAAATCGAGATGGGAAAGCATAACATGGACTTGAATCCCTAAAGAATCGTGAAGGCTACACATATTCAGAACTCTGGATAATGAAGAAGAACAATAAAGAATTTGTCAACTATGACAAATTTGTCATTGTCGTGCATATACGATATGATTTTCATTGTTGGTTAATGATAACTTATACAGATTAGTACAAATAACTGTACCATGTTGCACTAGCTCATTTATAAGGTTGTTGTAGTACTCCAAACCTTTTGGGTTGACAGCCCCCCTCCCATCTGCAATTCTCAGTTTTGAAACCAACAAAGATCAAACATTTATGTAAAATTCCTGAGTATGGTGACGAAAATATTGTGGAATTCTTTCATACTTGGTATAAGCCTTGACCAGGAGATGGAGAATCTGTAAGCCTCTAGGTTAGTGTCAACCATGAGCTTGACATCATCCTGAAACATAAGGTGATGTCATTATTAGTGTAAGACAAAGAAGCAACAACCTTATGTTCTCTTCCCGCAAAAAAAATGATGTTCGAAAAAATCCAATCACCAGAAAAGAGAGTATAATATATTTGATTTTCTGAGATCATTGTTTTGTGGGATTCTGTAGAATAAAATCAATGGGGAAAGTAAAATTCAAGTTGCAGCAAGTAAATGTAACCGTAATTACCTTGTACTTGTGGTACCCATCAGCAGCTACATCGCCTGTGCTTTTATCAGACATTTTCCCTGGCATGAGAAGGAGCCTATTGTCAAACAAAGTTTTACCGGGACGCTGGATTTGGTCACAATACTGACAGTAAGGTTTTGTAGGCGTGCAGAAGTAACAGGTTAATTAGTTAGTCACCTGCTTGAGTGAAGGTGTCCCAGATGCTTGGGCTCCTGCCATCCTCAGCCACAGCACCCTCATACTGCAAGAAAATTAACTCGAAGAAGGTAAACCAGAGCCACATATACAAGTTGAAAAATAAAAGAACCAGATCCACATATAATAAACAAAACTAACAAAAACAAGGAGGAAATGAAAATCTGCTTGTGTGGTTGTTAACTTGTTAGGCTTCGTTGTGAGAGCTGGTGGACTGGATCCTAGCGAACACTTGCATTTGTTGGTTTGTTTGCTCTGTTTAGATGGAAGAAAGCAGGGCCCAGAGCCTTTCATATAAAAATATGCGCCAAACTACAAAATACGGTTGAAGCCTGAACTAATCCGGGTCATGTGTTACCTGGTACGCCAAGGTGGCGGCTCCGAAGACGAATTCCGGCGGGAAGTCGCTCCTCGTGAAGCCAAGAACCGGGGACGTGCCATGGGCGGCGGCTAGAAGGAGCAGGAGCGAGAGGGGGAAGAAGGCCATGGCAGCGGGGTGTGCTGATGAGATGTGCTTTCGTTTCGTGGCTATGGTAGCTTATATGACGGCTTCGCTCATCACGCATCATGAAACAGTTCCACCTCCCGGTCCCTATGAAACAGTTCATTATTTTTTTGAGAGCTACTACGAATGAACAAACCACATGGGACACGATGCTCGTCCATTAACGCCCAATAGTTGAACCAGAGGGCGAGACAGGGGATCACCGATTCACACTGTCGGGCGTTACTGTGTTAGGATAATCTTGTTGTTACAAGTGCCTGATCCTACTACTACTACTACGTACTACTCCCTCCGTTCCTAAATATAAGACCTTTTAGAGATTCCACTATGAACTACGTACGGATGTATGTAGTCATATTTTAGGATGTAAATTCACTCATTTTGCTCCGTATCTAGTCTATAGTGAAATCTCTAAAAGGTCTTATATTAAGGAACGGAGGGAGTACTACTTAAGGCAGTAGCTATCTGTAAGGTGAGCTGCAAAATCAGCAAGCTTAGCAGTTAGTATCTCTTCTAGGTGAGCTGTAAAATAAGTTTCTCACTTTCTCTACAAGGAATCCGGGAGAGGAGCTCAAAGGTTTGAGGACGAGGAGAAAGCGAACCGTTTTTCCATGCTTGGCAGTGACAGATTTATCGCTCAACTCCGTGGTTGTCGAATCTGTAGATCCCGGATTTTCAACTCCGTGGTTGTGACTGTGTTGCTCATAAACTTGCTAAGGCGTACTAGTCATTTAAAATTGTGGATTATGCATGCGAGCAATTTTAACATGGCGTCTCTTACCTCTTCTTTTCACACGAAAGATAAGAAGGTAAGAGTTACTACTTAATGAAATGAAGTTGTTTTTACACTTTTCGCTCAAAAAATAAGTTGTTGTGACACCTAGCGGGTCTGCTCGGTGGCTGACTTAAAAAACCTTCTTTGAGCACTTGTTTAGGTGGAGCTGCAACAAGTAGTTGTCATCTTCGTACGGTAGTCGGGACCTGAAGGCCCAAAGGTCCGCCATCAAGATGGTGACCGAAACACCACTTTGCGTCTAGGGTGAAAAATCTTGTTCCAGCCATGATTGGTTGGTCTCAGCAATGACGAACGCGCACCGTTATCTTGTTGGAGATGTTGCCTCATCAGGACGAAATCCTTGTCTGGCCGTTTTCAACCGGGCAAGACAACGGTGGCATGGGAGCATTTTTTTTCTTCTTGAATGCGTTGTCGCGGAAGAAGTCAACTTGATCGTAGGTATTGATCTCATATCTTATAATTATTCTATTGTAGTTAACTATATTTTGTACTATCTTTGTTGATAATTTTGGCTTCATTGCCTTACATCAATTTTAAGAGCATCTACGTACAGCGGACCCCTATATGCTTCTCAAATGTCTGGAACGTCCTTTCGGTCAGTGTCCGGTCAAAAAGATTTGACCCAAACCGGGGCCCTCATTTCCTTCCTAAACGCCGGCACTAACCGACACCCCTCATATCCATCTCAAACATGAGGATGATATGAGGGATCGCGGACGCGTCCGGACACGCCCGATCAGTCCGCATGTAGGACGCGACCCCACTTCAGACCATATTTCCATTTTTCTTATTCATTATTTTCTTTCTCTCTTTTCTCCACCAATCACATGCAAGTGACCGGACATATGGGAAGAGAAATGAGAAGTGCGGCTGCGCGGACCAAATTATAGGGGCTCAAAACGGACACGCCCATTCACTCACTGGGCATGTCCGTGGGCGTTTAAGGGGTCAGATTTGCTAGGTCCAGCTATAGATGCTCTAACAAAATTGGTTATGTGGATCACAATGGCTGGGGGTATCAACCTTTTCTTTTTAAAGAGAAAAAGAAAATAAATTCAGGACCTCAAGGCATGTGGATAAGCTTCTTTACCCATCTCTTTCTTAATACTAGATGATACCCCACATGTTATTGCAGGAATATCTTACAACATATTTCAATGTGGTTCATCGTATGAAACATTAATACTTGAAATAAAAATATAAAAAGTAAAAACTCAAAATACATATAATTTATTTGATTAATCACTATATAATTATAAAATATTTATTAATATGAATAGCATATTATAATGGAAATTATTATGTATGTTTGCATGTTGATATGAGTCTTTTTTCAACGCATGTTTAGTGATGAAATGACATGTTTACATGTTGAGAGACATATGATAGTGGGGATGGGCCTTTTCTGATGCATGTTGCGGGATGATGTGACATGCTTGGATGTTGATAGAAATAGTAAGTTAATGCTAGCTATTTAGATATTTAGTTTGTAGTACCTACCTGTTTGAAATACTAGATGATACCCCCCATGTTGTTACAGGAATATTTTGCAATATATTTCAATGTGATTCGTCACACGAAATATGAATATTTGAAGTGATAATATAAAAGAACTAAAACCAAAAATACATAAAAAATTATTATGTTCAATTACTATATAGTTGTAAAATGTTTACTAAATATGAGTAGCAGAATTTAATGAAAATAGCAGAATTTAATGAAAATTCTTACGTATGTTTGCATGTTGAGATGAGTGTCTTTTCCATGCATGGTCAATGATAAAATGACATACTTGCATGTTGACAGACATATGATAGTGAGGATGGGCCCTTTCTCATGCATGTTGTGGGTGATGTGGTATGCTTACGTGTTGAGAGGAATAGTTAATGAAGGATAGCTATTTAGATATAGAAAATACAATACACATAGTTATGTGTATTTTAAAAGGAAATATATTACGTTGAAATAAGCCTTGATAATAAACCATCCAGTTCTTCCCAGTTTCTATCGCTTTGGCATAATTTCGGACATATATACTTGATGATTAGTTTGTAATGTGCCAGTAATTTTGTTCCTTTTAAATGATACTGGGTTATTTCTTAGCTTGTTCCCGCACATATAAACATGAAATCAGTTTTCAGACATCTTGAATGAAATGTTATAAGTCAAACAAAATGAAGATCATTGTTGCACATACGAATATGCAAGCATCATTATCGCACATACAAAAAAAATGAGCAAGGAAAAAAATGTTTGTGTGGTTGTTATCTTGTTAGGACTTAGGCTTCCCTGTGAGAGCTGGCAGACCCCTAGTGAATAGCTGTCCGTTTGTTTTGCTTACATGAGAAGCAGGGTCCACAGCCGTTTGTATAAAACATGTGCAAATAAAATAAAATAAAATAAGTCAGTTCAAGCTGGAACTAATCTGGATCATTCCTTACCTGGTATGCGGAGGTGGCGGCTCCGAAGACGAACTCCGGCGGGAAGTCGCTCCTCGTGAAGCCAAGAACAGGAGGTGTAGAAGAGAGGAGCAGCAGCAGGGAGAAGAAGGCAATGGCAGCCATTGCTGCTGCAACCGGATCACACGTACTGGTACTGTACTAGCTATGTTTCTTCTTAGCCTTGGCGATTTTTATGGTACAAGCTGCGTAGCTTTCAAACAAGAACTGTTGCCATCCTCTCCAAGATAATATCTGCTGGACCACAGTGTTGAGGATCTGCTGGACCACAGTGTTGAGGATCACCCTTATCCACCCCAGCAGCCATTTGACGCGCACATTCGTGGTAGATTGTGGCTGCACTGCTCACTTTCATGTGTAGCGGTATATATGGGACAAATCGCCCACGCGCGCCCCACATGGGCCGGGCGCATTATCCTGTCTTTTTTTTTTTATCATTTTCCTTTTTTCTGTTTATTTCTCATTTTACTTCTCTACTTTTTTTGTGTAAAACACATCAATGTTTTTTAGAGATACATGGAGACTTTTCATTACCATGTGACCACTCTTTCTAACATGAAAAATATATAGACATATGAATACTTTTTCTGTATATGCAAAAAAGAAATACACGAGCATTTATGTTCATATGCCTGGACATTTTTTTTTTGCCACTCCTGAAGACTTTTCTTCACATATAGAACAATTTTAAAAAATATATGAACGTCTTTGAGATTATAAGACAGATTCATGTATGTGAGCTTTTTTGGGAACACATAACATTTTTTCACTCATTGGATGTATAAAACTAGTGAAATGAACATAATTTTCAGACAATATTATTATAAAAGTATTCATGTATTGTTGAGCCGCAGATGAGCTGACCCATAACCAATCATTGCGACGATTTGTTCTCTATTAGCCACGCTATAGGTCTATTGGGCGTCCGCAAAGTTAGTCCACCACATGTTCGACGACGAACCCAAAAGCATGTAATCTAGGCGTAGGTCATCATATTTGGGTGGGGGACCCTCATGATCCGGCCACTGTATATGTGAACATTTGATGAATCAATAAGGCGAGAATTCTCAAAAAATAAATAAATCATGAAAGACCTTATTGAACTCCACTAGCCTAATTCCACACTATATGCTTTCCTGTAAAACAACAACAAATTATACACTTCCATAACGTGCTCCATTAGAGGCACTTATACACACGTACAACTTTTGGACACCCACCTTTTTGACACTTCCACACTATAATTTAGAGGCCTCCTAACTCATCACCAAAAAACAAAAAACAACTGAGAGCGAAATTTCAGCTTTCAACATCCGCTTATTTCGACTCTCGAGTGCTCCCTCCCTGATGTTGGCTTCCCCCTCTTCTTCAACAACCCTCTCTCTCCATTTCCCTACACCCTATCCGCATCACCATCAGTCAACCCCTAGTGGCTCCCCACGTGTGTACCAACCTGCATCGCCCTCCATCACGTCCTTACCTTCGTCGTTGCCCTCTATGGCACCACCCTCCACCAGATGTCGTCTGCCTCCTAGTCCTCGGCTGCTCCCCGACGCCGCTTGCTTCCTTGACCCCCTTCCGTCTGCCTACGAGTTGCATTCATCACAATTTATCTCGTCTCTGCGTCAATGTCTCTAGATGTCATGGCAACTCCTCGGCCTGACATCGACCAGACACAAAAGTTGTTCAACTGGCGTAGAAATTATATTTGCAAATTTTAATATTAATTTGCATATGGAGTACAAACGTGAGATGGTCAAAATTACAATTGTGAAACAGCTGTGTATATCTGAGATGATTGAAATTGCAATTAAGAAATAATTGTATAATAGTAAGTAGGTCATGTGTTGCATTGGAAAAATAATTTTATGTACAGAGTAAGTACACTTAGAATGAAATCACACACTCCGTTTCTTGGATATGACATCTCAAATTATTTTCCATTTCTGTGTGATGATAAAATATATCTACTCATTTCCTCCCAGTGAAAAAAATTTCTACGATATGCTATCATGTGTCGCTTTATGCATCACCCCAGTTCAATGCCTACACTTCAACCACATGTCTCACAATGCCCTCATTTTCCCTTACTGGATTTCATTAGTCTTTATAACTTCATCGTTGCCTCGAATGATCATCTACAATGACATCGACTCGGCAACTTAACTAAGCATTACAAGGATGATACACCCCCAGATACTAAAATTATATTGTTCAACTCCATCCTCCCATCGGCTTCATATCCCTTATAAGTCGGTATCATATACCATGATCGTCACCTCCTACTCAGGGATAATCACACGCCTCGCTCTATATCGCATATGCATCCACTTTTCTAACATCTCGTGTATCCCCCACTACACTTCACCACCGCCGTGTGCTTCTTAGTCCACTTTTGATTCAAAAAATCTATTTTGTGACCTTCCGCACCAAGGTTCCAACATTGCACTAGCGGTTGGCCACACCTTTGGTATGTGAACTTTAATCCGAGTGGACAACCATTCGAATTATAGTTCACATTTTCAAGGTTGCGGTAAGGATAGTTGGGCGCATGATTCCATTGGGAATAAGGTCACTAGACCATGGGGGCGGGGGTTTAATAGTCCTATACAGTTTTGTACTCAAATTTTAAGGGTTGGCAGATTTTAACTTGTAAGGAACAAGGACTAAACTACCACATGAAGTTAACATGCAAGATATGAAGAACAGCATGCAACGGTAAGCAACAATCTCGCAAGTAAGGATGAGGTAGGGCTTAGAGAATGCAAACATTTATGATACGAAGATTTTTCCCATGGTTCGGATAGTGGGCGATATCTTACATCACACTAGAACTCTCATGGTGCGAGTTACTGCGCCTGTCTATTTTTGCAATTGAATGGTTGGATTTTTATTAATAGTGATAAAAAATATTGTAGAAAACATAATGCCAGAGAAGTATTGAAGTTACATTTGTATAAACTGTCTATATATAGGGCTGCAATAGAAATGAACAAGTATGGCAGTGGTAGGAAAGGACCCCTTTTTTTTAACTCGTAGCTTAAATTTGCTTCACCTTTAGGTGTCACATGTGAGAGGTTTGAATCAAGAATTTGAAACTTTGCTGGATATTCTTTGAAAAAGTCTAACACTCAGCCGGCGGATTCAACCTGGGGCATCCGCCACCACTAACGCTTAACACGTGTCCTGTATTTTCCAGTCACCGCTTTACTCTAGCTCAGCCAATTTGCTTTTCTCCACCGCTTGGCTCTCTGCTCCTCTTTCTGCAACATGATCTCTGTTGCAAAAAAAATTTGTAATATGATCTGTGTTACAAAAAATTCTGTAGCAAGATCTAAGTTACAAAGGTTTTTGCAACATGATCTTTGTTGCAAAAATAAAGGACCACACGGGACCGCTAGATTGCGAGATCTGACGGCGATCCGCCGACTGTTCGTTTCAGGAGTTGTTTCTACAACGTGATCATTGTTTCTACAATGCGACTATTGTTTCAGGAATTGTTTCTATAAGATGGATATTGTTTTCTGCGACGGAGATACTGTTTCAGAAATTAACCCAGGCTTCTTGATGCTATTTGCTCGAAGACGGTAATTTAGCTCCTGCACGTCGGCGGCAGGCTGGCGGCGGCGCCGCGCGGGGCGCAGCTCTGTCGGGGCCGAAGAAGAGTGTATTGTTTCTGTAACACACCGTTTGTTGCAGGAAATAACGACTCACCATGCGGTGGGATGCAGATGCTAGATCAACCGTCAGTTAGCTCGGACATCCAACGGCTGCCCAAGTGACTGATAATTTTTAAAAATCAACCGACGGCGCAACGTTCCCCTTAAGAAACGAAATCACTACTTTGCGAATACACTTTCTAACGATTACTCTCACCTTCAGAGGTTGTGACAACTGGCGCACTGCATGTGTGTCATTTGCCGCGCAACGTGGGAGTTTTTCCTTTTTTCATAGATCCGTATTTTCAAAATGTTTTATCTCCTAAACTGTGCGTTCAAATCTCAAACCGTTTTCACCGTTGGCTTTTTCGCGTCGAGATCTTCAAAACTAGATCCCATGTTGACAGGTTTTAACAAACTTTTTTTTCATGAAAAAACCATACCTCACTCGATAGAAAAAAAAAGAGAACGCGGTTTTTTCCCTTTCCGAGAGGCATGGGTCGTGCCTCTTGCGAAGGCGAAACCGTGCCTCTTGCGGAAGCAAAACCGTGCCACTCGCGGAGAAAAGAGAGAGAGCAGAAAACGCGTTTTCCCCCTTTTCAGGAGAGGCGTGGGAGTGGCTCTCGCAAAGGCAAAATTGTGTCTTTCGCGGAAGCAAAACCGTGCCTCTCGCAAAAAGAAAAACAGAAAACGCGTTCTTCCCCTTTCGGGAGAGGCACGGGCGTGTCTTTCGCGGAAGCAAAACCGCGCCTCTCATAAAAAACAGAAAACGCATTTTTTATCCTTTCCGAAAGGCACGGGCGTGCCTCTCGCGAAGGCAAAACCGTGCCTCTCGCAAAAAATGAAAATGCGTTTTTTCCTTTCCGAGATGCACAGATGTGCCTCTCGCGAAGGAAAAAAGTGCTTCCCGCAAAAAAAAAACAGAAAACAAGTTTTTTCGCATAAAAAAGAAAAGAAAACGCGTTTTTTCATTGAAAAAAATATATTTTTTCATCCAAAAGTTACGAAAGACCGGTGAAAAACCATAACACCAAAAAAATTCGAAAAAAACCCATTCAAAAAAGGGGAAAACGCGTGCGTAAAAATAAAAAACAAAATCCGAAGAAAACGCTCAGAATGCGACACGTGACGACGGCTGAAAACGCGCCAAATGACGACGTGCGGGAGTGATCGCTGGAAGGCTCGCGACGGAGAGCTCGCTGACTAGTTGCTCTCCTTCAGAAAATTTGCTCGTGGAAATAGTGTGGGTTTCGATTATTTATGGCACCAAGACCAAACTAGTGTTAGCCTGCCCATCTGCTCAACACGGGCGAGTACTCCTTGAGACTCGCACAAAGCGAGGAATAGACTGGAAAATCCTATTTGCCGCTCTGTGCGAAGCAGTGTCGAGGCTTCGCACAGAGCGGACGAGGAATTGGGTTGGCCCAGGTAGTGAAGTAGCAAGGGAGACTTGCTCGGTTTTGGAAACCTTCTAGATTCGAACCGGTTTTTTTGGTTTTAGGAAACTTATAGAAGGTTGCCTGAATCGGTTCTTTTTTCATTTTTTTTCTGTTTCTATTTCTGTTTTTATTTCTTTTTTTTCTATTTCTGTTTCAAAATTGTTCTCAATTTTCAAAAATGTTCTGAAATTTGAAAAAATGCTCTAGAATTTGAAATATGTTCTGGAATTTGAAAAAATCTTCAAGATTTTGAAAAAATGTTCCATAATTTGTAAAAATGTTCTGGAATTCGAAGAAATGTTCCAGAATTTGAAAAAATGTTCCGAATTTTGAAATTTTTTTCAGAATTTCAAAAAAATTCCAGAATTTAAAAAATATTCAGGAATTTAAACTGTTCAAGATTTTGAAAAAATGTTCCGGAAGTTAAAAAAATGTTCCAGAATATAAAAAATGTGCGGGAATTCAAAAAAATGTTCTGGACTTTAAAAATTGTTATTCAAATTCGAAATATATTTTTTCCTTTTAGAAAAATGTTCTATATTTTCAGAAAAATATTCTTAAGTTTCATAAAAAAGCAGAAAAGGGAAAAAACTATAGTCGTTGTGCACCTACTGGGCCAGCCCAGTCGGGGGTCGCCCTATGCGAAGGCCCGACTGGTTGCCGCATTGAGCGGCGAATAGGAGGTCCCGAATAGACGCACAAATAAAAGGAATGCACGTATGAAGAAGTACCACTATGTTATGGGGCCTGACGGCTATGCGGCGGTTGTTTCACTTTATACACTTCATATGCATGTTATATAGCCCAATCATCGTCTTATAGTGAAAAACAGTAAAGAGGCTAGAAACTATTTTTGAGTTTTATATAATGAGCAATGTATATAAAAGGGTCAATATTGGCATTAAATAGGAAAAAAGTAATTTTTCCTAGTTAATAATGGTCAATATTTTATGAGAGCTTAATATGATCACAAAGAATATCTTCACAAGTTTTCATGAACTTTGGGGATGGATAGATATTTTCCTGGATTTAATTCCTTCAACTGACAGAAAAAGGAATTAATTATAAATGAAAACATATTGCAAATGACTTGGCAATATTTTTGCATATCCAGGGTTTACAAAGATAGGATGATCACTAGGAAAAGTTCGGGAGTCAAAAGATCAAAGGAAATTGGGGTTCCTTTGTAACTGGAGGGGTTAGGGTTTCCCTTCCAATAACTCGAAAGGCAGGATTTTGACGGCAAAACTCTAAGAATAGATTTGGGGTGGGAAGATCGGACTGAGGAGAATCTCTGATTGAATAGGAAGGCAAAGCTAGATGACCATCTTCACATACCCAAGAGCTAAAGAAATCCGATATCGCCGAGAAAAAAGACGGGAGTCAAATCCTGCAAAGGAAAAAAATAGGAGCGAAAACGAGGGTGTTACAAACAATTAAAGACATGCCAAAAGTAGAAAAATGGCCCCCTCGTCCCCTTGCGTCAATCCCGGGAGCGACCGAGGGGATAACCCTAGCCGCCGGCGCACGTCCCTCTCCCTTCCCTCCCTCCCATCGCTGCCGCCTCTCCGCGCCGCCGGGTGCTGGCGGCGGTGGGCCCTTTCTCTCCTCGCTCATGGGAGCTTCGCGCGGGCGGGCGCTCCCTGGCAGCTGCGCGGCGCGGATCCGGGCCGCGGCGGCACTTAGCTGTCCTCGGCGATGGTGTTGTAGAGCGGAAGGTCGAGCGTGGAGGGCCGGCCGCGGGTAGTACAGGGCGGATGCGTGGCCGGGGTGGCGGCGGCGGCTTTGTCCGGATCTGCCCACGGGTGGGGAGGGTTGTGGACGCTCTGTTTGAGGCGAACCTGGCAGCTAATAGGCTGCTCAGGAGATGGTGCCTGGCGACGGGGGCGCCCACGCGTCACGATGGTGGTATGGGTCATGGTGTTGGCTCCTTTGTAGGCCCTCTTTGGCAGTGGGGTCCAGTTGATCATGCGGTCCTTGCCGGCGGACGGGTGGCTGCCCCTTCTCGTGTGGATCTGGCAGGAGGCCGTGTTAGGGTGTCAGGGGCGACGTAGGGAGGTTGTTGAAGGGACGGGCAGACCGACTGCTCGTCATTGGCGCATGGGGCGCCGGTCCGGACGAGCTCCGCTCAACCCTCCCCTCTTCCAGGCCTGGCCTCCTAGCTGCAGATCGTTGCTGCGGGGTGGGACGGCCACCGGTGGTTCTGTTGATGCTTGGGTCCCGTCGGTCGGCTCAAAGCCGACACCTTTGATGGTCTCCGGAGTATCTAGAAGCGGGGCGGCGGCCCTGGTGGTGGGAGCTGTTGGCTTGTGGGCGGAGCTCGCGGCTCGGGTCCTGACAAGCTCGTTGTCATGGCCGCATGGGCAGCATGGGGGCGGGCCTTCGGCGATCTACGACGGTGGTGTAGCCAGCGATCTCCTACCGTGTCGTACCACGGGCGGAGGTGGAGGGTGGTGGCCGAGGTGAAAACCTCGTGTGGTTAGGACCAAACCAATGGCGGCGGCGTCCATGCGTCGTTCCCTTCCTGAAGGCTCCATCGTGGTAGCCCTGCGTCCTTCGCCGTACTCCGGGTGAAAACCTCGATTCAGTGGATCGGGCGGTGGCGGCTCTTAGGTGTCGTTTCTTTCTTGGAAGCATTGCTTTGGAGTCTCCTGGGTCGTCGAGTTTCAGTGTTGCTGATCGTCAGCCCCTTGTATCTGCCTTGGGTGTGTGTGTGGTGTCGGACTGTATGCTTTCTGTATGTGGATCGTTGCTTTATATATGAAGCAGTGCGATAGTCTTTTTCGGTTAACAAGTCTCATTGAAATATTTCTCGCTAAACGTCGTACCATGTGGGCTAGTCGGGTCTACGGGTTCGAAGGCTAAGGCTGCTAGCGAAAGCCGTACTCCGATAGTGGTTCGGAGTCGTCGATGGTGGTGCCTACAGGCTTCGTTTCCCTTTGTGAAGGAATCGATGTCACAGTTCTCACATCCCTTCCGGACATTCTTCGAGGGAAACCCTAGATCCTAACGACGACGACGCGAGTAGTTGTGCTCGTCAATGCTTTACCTCTTGGGGGCATCATCTTGAAGGTGGATCTAGTCAGAGGGACTTGTGGCTTGTGATGGTGGTGGATGGCGGGGTATGAAGGGGTCCCCGTCGGGCGATGTGGGTGGTTAGGCTCATGTGCCAACGACGACCGGGTGAACGATGTAGGAGACGTGACATTGGTTGGGTTACTTGGCTCTTCTGACAAATCGGTCACTATTCTGACATGGTAATTTTTTACAAAAAACTAGTAGTTTTTTTATCAAAATTTGTATAGTGGTAGACACCGAGGTCGGTCAAAAAGTGGTAGTTTATT
Organism: Hordeum vulgare subsp. vulgare; assembly: GCF_904849725.1. NCBI lineage: Eukaryota > Viridiplantae > Streptophyta > Magnoliopsida > Poales > Poaceae > Hordeum > Hordeum vulgare. Next base: position 581,616,132 of record NC_058520.1, on the reverse strand, counting down.
TTGTTAAAATAGTCCATATCGAGCGTATGGTAGTTTTTTTTTGTTAAAATACTCCTAATTTACAGATAAAATCTCCTATACTTTGCAGGAGCTCAAATAAGATGGTATGACACACGTACCATATGCTCCCTCCATATCATGAGCAAGTGCGGTCGCGGGAGGTCCAAGAGAGTACGTAGTAGGCCGAGCATGATGCCCACTTGACTGACACACCCATGGATGACTCGGATGAGCGTGACGGCGCATCTGAGACGTAAGAAAAGATCAAGCTGGGACAAGGACTTGAACGTCCCTTATTCATGTACTACATGTTTTTCCCTGTACAAAAGCACCTAGCATCAAACTGATCTCTCCAAGATCATGCGTATCGTGGATTCATCGCGATCGGGCAGGTTATTGCTGGCCTAACGCTATCGTTCTGCGCTGCGCATAGTCAGTCACAGATACCTTGTCGACCATGACCGGTGAGCCGATCCACGTACATATATTCGCCCACCCACTTGGGAAAAAGAAGGGGAAAATAGGTAGAAAAGGCAACGTGTTGCTTGGCGGACCATAAAAGAGGAGCGCCACGGAAGGTGGCCCAAAAGCGGCAGTGGTTTCTTGCATCATGCATGATTAATCACACGCTAAAAGCAGAGCCCTAAGTTAAGTGTAGAAATTAATCACATCATGCATGATTGTACACAGTTATACACTAGACGCATGCTCTGCGCAAAAATAAAATAAAAATACACTAGACTCATGCATGGTAAAAAAATGTTAGTCCCACTAAAAGTAGCTTACGGCAGAATTAAGCACGTACGTGTCCACATCCCCACCAACCTACCCATAATTTTTCACTGTGACTTTTCGTGATTATTTTCTTGGAAAAGCTTCCTATCTATTCTTGTTATGTCCGAAGGCAGTACAAGGAGGATTACAAGTAATTTAACCGTAAGCCTCTGCCTCAGCCATAAATTTTCATCTTGACAAAACATAGGTTAAAATAATTCAAAAAAATCAGCAGAAAGTAGCATCAAATATGCTCGACTCTTGTAGTGTTTGTAAATATTTGTGACGAGGTGACCCCGGTAGAAAGAACAACAAAACCGGAGCTCCACTTTTTTTTAGAAGACCCGGTATTTTGAAGCTTAGATTCTTTTCTTGTGTCGAACTCCGCCAATATCATCTAAGCACGATATTATGCAAGCATGTAGAATAGTATAGCGTCTTTGACGTGCACAAATTTCAGATCGTTTTGATATTTTTGCAATTTTGTTTGAACTTACTGTTAATTAGAATTCGGAAACAGATCACCTACAAATCAGCTACGAATTTTCGAGTTTACTAAAAGGGTTGGACGTGCTTTGTTGCACCGTTGGTGTTGTTGAGTTTCTTAAAAAAAATTGCCTACTCCATTTTAAAACATTAGGTGTATTACTTTTCTTTTAAAGTCAAAATGTTTAGGTTTGATCAAATTCGTAGAGAAATTTATCAAAATGCACGATAACAAATGTGTATGATGAAATTTATCATGATATGAATTTTTTTTATTTTTTAAATCATGGATGCCTATATTTTTATCACGTTGGGAAGTAGTATAAAAGACTTGAATTAGAGGGTTTTGAGAAATTGTTTACCATGTTAAATTGCATTAACCAATTCTAATTCTAGTTTTTTTTGAGGGGTTTCTAATTCTAGTTGATGACCTCAGTTGTACGTGGACCCTTTTTTTGCGAGTAACTGTGGGCCTTTTAAAGCTAGGGAGCACATTGCTTTAGGCCTTGTTCTGTTAATCCTCCTCCCAAGAGGATTAGAGAGGATTGAAGGGGATTTTAAAACCTAGCGCCGTCGGCTCCAACCTCCCCGCCCTCCGCCCTCCCTTGCCGCCGCCGTCTCGCGCCGCCGGGCAAAGACCGGCCGGCGTCGGTGGCGGCGGGGCCTCTTCCCCTTCCTCACGATGTGTCGGCGCGGGACGGCGCCGTGGCTCGGATACACACGGTTCTGCAGGACGGCGCGGTGCGGCTGTGGCCGGGACGACCTGTCGATGGTGTCCTGGGGTGGAGGCGCGGGCGGCTGCTCGTCGGGGGCGAGGTGGGGCGTGCCTGCACGGTTGGCGGTTTTGGGCGTCCCGGCCCAGATCTGGATTGGGCGGATGCTCTGCCAGCAGGCGGCGCGGCTGAGGCGGCATAGGCCGGCCGCCGCTGGTGGCTGTGGCTGTTGAGGTGACCGGCGTGGCGGCGTGCTCCTTGCTGGGGTGGTCCGACGGCTCTAGGGTTGTGGTGACCGCGTCTGGGAGCGGATGGTGCGGATCGATGGGAAGGCGACGCGTCAGGCTGGGTGTCGTGTCTCTGCCGATGGCGCTGGGTGGTGGTGCAGCAGGCCTCCTTCCCCTGGTTCTAGGCCGACATGGCTGCGAGCCGGGGCTTGTGCTCGGGCGGATCTTGATGGTGCCCGAGGCGAGTCAGAGCTCTTCCTCCGGGTAGGTACGTTTGGGCTCGATCCGGGAGGTGCCCGTGGTTGGTGAGGCCCCTCTCCTCGCGGGTACGATGGACGTTGGTGGTGGTCGGGGCTCTGTCACTTTGTCGGGCAGATCGGCGTCAAGGGCCATGGTCATGGCGTCGTGCGAGCGGGCTCGGCAGCGGCCGGCCATCGGTAGTCACGGAGTAGGGTCTCCCCCGTCCACCGGGTATACTGAGGATCCAGGCGTGGTGCCTCCTACTGTGGAGGCGTCCATCCATACTCTGTGGCTGATGCCGGGCTAGGAGCGAAAGGTGTCACCTTTTGCTCTTCCCTCCATGGCAGGTGCACCAAGATGTGGACGGTCGATGGAGTCCTGGACATGGATGCGGGGGTGGCGGCCCTGGATGGCGGTCTGCATGGTTGGCTCTCCGGCGGGCACCATGGCGGCGGGGATGGCACTACCTCTTGGTCGTGTGGGCGGAGAGAGGTGATGTTGCGGGTGGCTCGGACGTGCTCTCTGACTCTGGCAGTAGCCGTGCCCTGATCCGGATCTGGATGTTCTTTGCTTCGCGCGCGTGCCCTGGAGACCTCGTGGTGACGCGGGGAGCTGCCGAGCGAAAGCTCCGCGCTATGTCGCTGACGACGGCGACGCTTGCAGGCGCCGTTATCTTTTTAAAAACGTCGTCATGGTGTTCCTCTCTGTGTCCGAGTTCCGGGTGAAAACCTCTATTTGTTGTAGACTCGGCAACGGCGACGCCTAGCGCCATTATCCCTCCTGGGGCGTTGTCGTGGAGCTTAGGTGTTATAGGGCTTAGCGTGGTGTTGCTTTGGTCCATCCTGTACTTTATTTCGATTGCGTAGTCGCGTGCGTTTTGCGTGATCCGGTTATCTCAGGATCTTCTTGTATCGTTCATCGTGTACTCTCTATAGTTGTTGCTTTATATATAAAACGGGGCGAAAGCCTGTTTCAAGAAGAAGATTTTAACTCGTTAGGGATTTAATCCCCTCAATCCCTGCCAAATCTCCTTTACTTCCCTGTCAACCGAACAAGCCAGGATATTTGCTTGAGTGGAAGAAGAAGAAGCGGCTCTCCGTGCTCATGACTTGCGTGCAGTAATAATCCCAGGATTAACTCGAGACGAGTCGGAATCTAACTGCGAAATAGTAGTAGGCGGTAGCGATAAATTACGAAAGCCTCAGCGTGACATGCCGGGGCAGTCGGACTCGGACGCAGACCAAACCTTGGTGACTATATAATGCGGCGCCCGCCCTGACCATGATCAGCAACGAATCATCCAATCCAAGATAGTAGCAGCTAATCTCGCATCTCCAACTCCTTTCGCGACGTACCACTTACCATCCGTAGGTGAGAGATCCCAAGGCCATGGCGTCGCCGCCGGCCGCGCTCCCGGAGGACGTGGTGCTGGAGATCCTCGCGCGCGTGCCGGACGCCGCGGGCCTCTTCCGCTGCGCCGCGGCGTGCAGGCGCTGGAGGACGCTGGTGGCCGACCCGTCCTTCCTCCGCTGCCGCTGGCCGGACGGCGCGCGCCACCCGTCCTCGCTCCTCGGCTTCTTCGGCCAGGAGTGTTGCCGCCGCCCCGGCGGAGAAGATCATCACGGGGACGTCCCTGATTCGCCGGGCTTCGTCCGCGCGCCGGGGTCGGTCCTCGGGTCCGACCGCGCCTTCCTGCGCTCCTTCGTGCCCGGCGCCGCCGGCATCTTGGACCGCGCGGTGCCGCTCGCCTCGCATCGCGGCCTCCTCCTCGTCCGCCTCGTCCCTGCCGTCGTCGCGGAGCCGAGCGTCGACGTGGACCACCTGGCCGTGTGCAACCTGCACTCCGGCGCCTGCGACGTGCTCCCGCCGCTCGAGCGCGGCTGGTTCTTCGACTACCTCGACGCGAGCGCGTACGCCGTCGTGAGCGAGGGGCCGGCGTCCTTCAAGGTGCTCATCGTCGGCTACAACAACGAGGGCAACCATCAGTACGACCTGCGCACGTTCTCGTCCGGCGGCGAGCCGAGCTGGAGCGCGGCGAGCAAGCTCTTCAACCCGATGGAGCACGGCATCTTCGGGCCGCTGAAGCAGCGCGGCGCCGTCGTTCGCCACGGGACGGTGCACTGGCTCATGTGGGACCTGGCCGACTTCCACGCCATCGACTTGGACGCCGTGACCGGGCGCGTGTCCCTGCAGAAGCTCCCGGCCCCGAGGCCGCGCGACATGGAATACCACCTCTACGACATGCCGCGCCTAAGCGTGGCGGCCGACGAGACGGCTCTGTCGTCGCTCTGCCTGTTCAGGGAGCCCCTCCGAGTAGAGACCTGGACGCGGCCGGACGGCGGCGAGGAGGGTGATGGGCACTGCGGCCGGGACCGGGATTGGTGCCGCGCGAAGGTCGTGGAGCTGCGAGCACCCGGGCAGAAGCAAATCGACTGGCCGGTGTGCTTGTGCTTGGGGGAGAGGAGCGGCACGCTGCTCGTCAAGGATCGCAACCGGTGCATGTACATCGCCGATCTGGAAAGTGGCGCCATGGAGGAGGCGACCGACAAGCAGTTTTGTCGTGGCCTCGACGGCTGCAGGGCGGCGTTCCCAGTGGAGATCGATTGGCCAGCCTTCTTCATGTGTCGCCTTGGTGGAAAGTCACATGCTTAAGTTTCAGCGCTTGTAATCATGTATTAATTCAGAAAGAAAAACACGCTTACAATCATGTTTTTTTAGGGCATACGATCATGCTTCTTGTCCAGTACTGTAAAATAAACATGATTCTTGTTTTTTTTTGCGGGCAAAAAAAAAACATGATGATAACGGGCCTTTTTTGTGGCTCGGATCTGATGGTAACTTTATATTATTCGAAGAGTGCTGCTATGTATACGACGCAACGTTGGTGTTAGTCTTTGAAAGAATGAGAATGCTATTTTCATTTCGACTAACGCTTTTAAAACATTTGGAATATGACCGATTAAAAGTTATTCCATGTGTTTCTAATAAGTCTTATGTCGCACATATTGGTGAGGAGGAGGAGGAGCTGCATGCCACATCAGATGGTCAACTACTCTCTCATTTAGTAGGAATGGTTTCAAACATGGGTCTAGATGGATCTTGGCTTAGTTTATTGATTGAGCTTACAACATGTGGATGTAAATTAAAGACCGCGCGTTCGAAAAGAGATAGTAAGTCCCATAGAAAGATAAAGCGTTCAAACTCTCCTATTGATTCCTTATGAATGAAATGTTTTTAATAGCATACGTCTTCATGACACATTTATTCTTTACCGAATGTAATAGAGAATACAATTTAGATATTTTGGCTATCTCTCAAACGAGAAGACGTGAATTCTTAGCGAGTCTTCTTAACCGTCTTTTGGGCGGGATGGACTTTACCTGGGTTTCACGACCGCCTAGGGGTCGTTGTAGGGCATTTTACTGCGTAATGTAACACCCCAAAAATTTAACCAAGTTATGACAAAGTCAAGTGGGCTTTTCTTCAACAAGCTCTCAGAATGAAAGGTTATTCCATAGAGTGGCAAATTATGATTCATAGCTTGCTTCTAGAGGTAGTGTTGCCATTATGGTCAAAGATGATGTTGGACACTATTTCCAAACGAAGAAGGGAGGACAAGGTGACTCGTTATCGCCCATGCTATTCAATATAGTGGCGGATATGCTAGCTGTGATGATTGAGCGTGCCAAGGTTGATGGCCAAATTGATGGGGTAGTAAATCATCTAGTTGATGTTGGTCTATTTAGACTTCAATATGTGGACGATACAATTCTCTTCATTGATCATGACCTTGAGAAATTGATAAATATGAAACTGATTTTATCATCATTTGAGCAACTCTTAGGTCTTGAGATCAACTTTTATAAAACTGAAATGTTTTGCTTTGGTGACGCTCAAGGTGAGGCCCACCTGTACGCTGAATTGTTCGGATGCAGGTTGGCCAGTTTCCGATCACATATTTGGGGATACCAATTCATCATCGGAGACTCACAAATGCTGAATGGAAACATGTTGAAGAGAGACTGCAAAAAAGACTTAGCAGTTGGAAAGGTAAATTGATGTCTCTAGGTGGAAGATTGGTCCTCATAAACTCACTACTCAGTAATATGGTACTATATATGATTACCATCTTCCAGCTACCTAAAGGAGTTTTACATAGATTGGGTTATTTACGATCAAGATTCTTTTGGCAAGGAGATAGTGAGAGAAAGAAATATTGACTGGCTAAATGCAATGTGGTTTGCCATCCCAAAGACCAAGGTGTGTTAGGCATTCATGACTTTGAGGTTAATAATAGGGCCCTCCTTGGCAAATGGTTATTAGACTACTCTGAGAAGATGGGTATGGCAAACCCCCCTAAAAAGGAAATATGTGGGGCCCAAGGCGGTATCTCAAGTATATTGGAAGCCTGGGGATACCCACTTTTGGGCGGGTAGCCCCCACTTTTGGGCGGGTCTAATGGCTACGAAGAAATATTTTTTCTATTATGGATCATTCTCCATGAAGGGTGGCTCGGAAATTAGATTCTCGCAAGACAAGTGGCTAGGAATTCCCACACTCCGGGAACAATATCCGGCTCTATACACAATATTGTGCGTCACAAGGGTGATACAATTGCCCCGATAATGGAATCATTTCCGCCAAATGTGACGTTCAAGAGAGATTTAATTAGACCTAGACTCCAATCGTGGAACAGCCTGCTCCAGCGGCTGTCCACGGTGCAACTGTCACTTGGGTGTGATGTATTTCGATGAATCTCCCACTACTAGGAAATAGTTAGGTAGAATATTACTAGTAGTGGTGGAAAAAGAGCCGACATCACTGTTAAATAGTAGTAACGCTGGGCTAAAAGACGTGCTACTGGTAAGATATAGCAATAGCGCATCTCCATATAACAAGCGCTACTAATAGGTGAGGCACACCTTATGCTCACGGGCTAGCCAAAGAAGGAGTGTTGGCCTGTAACTGACGCTACTGCTAATCCTATTAGCAGTAGCGTCAGTCATGGGCCAACGCTACTACTGTCGCTTTCCCGCACCCACCTCTCCCTTGCCCAACTTAGCAGTGGCGCCTGTCCCCTACACGCGCTACTGCTAAGTCATACCATATCCACTTATCTTATTCCCCGCACCCGTCACTCTCCTCATTCTCTTCCTCTCCAATCTCTCCCTCACGTCGGCACTCCCGCATCCCGGCCGTCCTCCCCATGCAGCGGCCCTCCCTGTCCCGGCCGTCCCCCACGCGAGTGCCCTCCCCCTTCCCAGCCCTCCCCACACAGTGGTCCTTCCCCGTCCCGGGCGTCCACTGTCGTCGTGAGGCCCTGCTGCCCGTCACCATCTTCTACCCCCTCCGCCGTTCCAAGTCCCCTCCGTTGTAGGTACCCTCCGTCCTCTACCTCTCTTCTTCTTTGTTTTTAATTTCTAGGGTTCATATGGTAGATAGTTTATATCTAGGAAGATAATGGCAGCAAAGGTGGCCATTTTATAGGGTTCATATTATTAGATGGATGGATGGATGGATGCATTTAGATGGATATTAGTACTTCATCATGATAATATTACTATAAAGCGAGTTATTTTTGAAGGGAGACTTGATAAAAAAATTGAAATGAAATTTTGAATCGAGTTTTTTAAAATGAAAATGTGAAGATAGTTATTTTTTGAAATGCAGAAACACCACAAGGAAACTCCAAAATGAAGCATGAAGAGAAATAAAGAAGGACCGCAAGCGACAAGTTGCAGACCGTTGGATCTCTTTGCTTCATCATGGACACTTAGGTGTTTTCTGTTTTATAACATTTTACCTTGGAAAGAGAACTAGGTCTTATGAGAGAGAACTTTGTCTAGTTTATATGCCATGTATTAACTTGGCATGATCGATTAAGATGATGATGATTATTGTGTTTTTCTGTTTTATGACATTTTAGCTTGGTATGATTATGATGACAATGAGTTGCTAGATGATTAAGAGGATGATAATTATATGACATGAGTTATGATGAATGCAAGTGATGGATGCAAGTGACCAAGTTGAATTAGAGAAAAATATGCTATAATTCAACTCCGTCTCTTGCATCCCTCTACTTTAATCTAAATGTTGTTTCTTCCACAATTGTTATTGATGTTGTACATTAATATGTATAACCGTGTGAGAATACGATTTAAGTGTAAAAAAGAAGTACACGCGACTAGTGGTGGCGCGGGTTAGAAAAGCATGTTAGTGCTAACTCAGTTACCAGTAGTGCTGGTCAACTCGCGCTACTCTAACATTTAGGTGTGGCGCCGTAGTAGTAGCACGGCTGCCACCCGTGGTACTGCTACGCCTCTGACCAACGCTACTGCTAGGGTTTTCCCTAGTAGTTTTCATGGCAATGGTCAATTCTTAGTGGAGTCCATGTAGAAAGCGTTAATCCAGTCCGATGTGCTAGTTCATAATAAGAAGAAGATTTAGAAGATGAAGATACCTCTTAAGAATAAAATCTTCGCATGATGTCTCCGTCGCGGAGTCATTCTTACTAAAGATAACCTTATTAAGAGGAATTTGCACGAAAGTTCACAATATTTTTTTTCCACCATGATGAGACAATAAAGTATTTATTCTTCCAATGCAAATTTGATCGTTCAATATGGTAAGCCATCCAAATAGCTTCTGGTTTGTATCCTTCTTGTAGTGTTGCTAATGTATTTGGCAACTGGATACATGGGACCGATCACAAGTTTAGAACTCTTTCCAGGGTGGGAGCGTTTGCCCTTATTTGATCGCTTTGTTTATGTAGAAAGGATAGGGTTTTTAATGATAAAAGTACTTTTCTGATGCAGATTATCTACAGATGTATCGTGACTTTTTGTTTATGGTCCTCTATACAACACGTGGAGAATTAAGACCTGTTTATGAAGGTGTGTACACGATTGAATGTTCGTGAGAAATACTTTTACCCAGCATGAATGACAACATGATCTAAGGATTGAGCCACCTTCGATAGGCGTTATACGGACTACACATGTCTCTTTTGATGTTGCCTTTTTATTTTTCGTTTGAGTGTGAGAACCTTTTTCGAGGACGCCACCCAGCCATCCCTGCAAAGGAGTAAAAGAAACTGCAGGCTTTAGCACTGCAGTTTTTGAGCAATGCTACATCTACGTAAATGTTTACGTATGTTTACGGGATAGTCTGATTTGACAATCATTGATTAGATTAAGAGGAGGGTGAGGTCCACCCACCCCTGAAAATCAGGGGAGGCATGTTTAAATTAGTTGGAAGGTTTAGTAAACGTAAGTAAGATTTAGTAGGTCTAGCATTTTTGGCAGTTTTTTTACACTTCAAACCTCCTTCATTCATTTAGCAGAATGGTTGCATTGTTTACAAGCATACGAAATTATAGCCGTCTCCGGGCCAAATCTAGCCCAATATTAAGGGAGAAATCAAGCAAGGGCAAGAGCAAGAGCAAGAAGGGTGGTGCGAAAGGGGTGATGCAGGTAGTTTCATGCATGATGCAACTTTCTAGACTGCAAGTGTTTGTTGTTTTCATATCCAGGTGTTTTTCTTAACTTGCAGCCCATCGATGGTGCTTCATTTGTGATGCTGAGACTCAGCTGTTGGGGGTTGCAACAGTGTTGTGTTGGGTGTGTTGGTCGGCCGGCCTTTCTAGTCTTGTGGCCCCATAGTTCAGGAATTGTTCGCATGTATGCTCTTCATTGTGAAGGTTTTCGTCCCACAACTCTTTTCTTCTTAGCTAATGGATTAGGCAACTTGCTTGCATCTCGTCCAGGCTAGAACTAGTGTGCCGGCCCGTTGCAATCGAGCCCATACACCACAGTACCATTATATTGGCTGCTGAGCGGTGCCGGTGCCGGTGCCGGTGCTGGAGCTGTGGCCCGTATCGGAGTCTGGCATGGGAAGAGGGCCGGCCGGATGGCCAACCGGCGGCAACCTCTCCGGGAGCGGCGCCTCCAACCGCAGCACGTTGACGGCCTGCCTTACAGACGGCCTTAGGTTCCGGTCATGGCACGTGCACCAGAGGCCGACGACCAGCACACGCTCCACCTCCTGGCGGTCGAAGTTCCCAGCGAGCCGCATGTCGACGGCATCAAGGATCCTCCCTTGGCCGTACAGCTCCGACACCCGCTGTGGCAGGTGGATCAGCGCGCCGTCCGGCCGAGCCGCGGCGGGCCTCCGTCCGCATGCGATCTCTAGCAGCACGACGCCGAAGCTGTAGACGTCCGACTCGGTGCTGGATCGCCCGCTGATGGTGCACTCCGGGTCCATGTAACCCAGCGTGCCGGCGAGCTCGGTGGTGTGAGACCCTTTGTCGTGGTCGACGAGCCTGGCGAGCCCGAAGTCGCCGAGCTTGGCGTTGAATGACGCGTCCAGCATCACGTTGCTCGTCTTGATATCCCTGTGCAGCACGCACTGCTCCCATTCCTCATGCAGGTATAGAAGCGCAGAGCCAATCCCCAGCACGATCTTATGTCTGAAGTAACCATTAGATCTAGAGATGAGATGAAGCAACCATGCATCAGAATAGTTTAAGTTATACTGCTGATTCGGACCTGACTGGCCACCATAGCACATTGCCCGCATGGTGAAGGTGAACGTCGAGGCTGCTGTTGGGCATCAGCTCATAAACCAGGAGGAGCTGCTCGCCGGCGTGGCACCAGCCAACAATCTGCACGAGATTGCGATGCCGAAGCCGGCTTATGACCCTGATCTCAGAGGCGTACTCCTTCCTCCCCTGCTTGGAGCCCTTGGACACTCTCTTGATAGCCACCTCTGTTCTCAAGTCCTTCAAGAACCCTCTGTACACTGAGCCGAACCCGCCTTCCCCAAGCTTTTTGTCGTCTGAGAAGTTGCCGGTGGCAGCTGCCAGCTCTCTGTAGCGGAATTGCCTAGGTCCCGTCCCTTTCATGAACTCGTTTTCCATGGCCTTGTCGTCTTCTTTGCAAACCCTGGTGCAGCTGCAGCTGCAGCTGCACGGGTTCTTTCTGTCTAGGCGGCGCGAGCGCGGCCGCGAATAGAGCCGCACTGAGATGATAATGCAGATCAACAGTAGGACGGAACCGGTGACGGCGGCGCACACCGCCCAGACGAGGCATCGTTTCCGGCGAGGCATAGGCAAGTTGGCTCCTGATCAACGCAACAAAAGGAAAGGAAAATTGATGAGATTCGGCAACACTGTTAATTACAGCGGCTGTAAAGGTGGATGATGGATCACTGTTCCTCTGGAAGGACCTGCAGACTGGATGTTGATCGGGTCGGGTGCATAGGTGATGTCGCAGCCGTACCTCCTGTAGTTCGCGACTGTGGCGTTTTGAAACCGACTCATGCTCACTTGCACGATGATATTAAGGCAGTTGGTGCACTCGGTCGCCGACAAGTCTCGGGAGCACTGCACCATGCCGTACATCACCTGGGACTCGCCGTGCTCGTCGACGTACGTCTGGCTCCGTGTGGCGAACCGTCGTGGAGACCCGGCAGCCTCCGCCATGAGCTGGGTTACCAGCTTCCACCTCGTCTTGTTCGTGGCATCGGCGTAGCTCTCACCGCCTATGTAGTCGTACCCACCACGGAACAAGTCGCCGTGGCCGGAAAAGTAATCGTCTGAGTAGCGTTGGTAGCAGCAGTCGTACATGATGGCGGCCTGCCGGCTGTACGGGCACCCTTTGGTCATCACGTACGACGGCGCCACCTGCAAGCAGAGCTGGCACTTTGTCCGCTCACAGTCAGCGTAGCACATCACCTGGCGGACAAATTCACGGTTTTGATCATTTTTACTAACTTTAGTCTCATCTGATCCCATTTGTAAAAAAATCGGATTTGATCCTTTTTTCTAGCGCCCCTCGTTTGGCGGTAGGCATATACACACCCTACTGTCACATGCAACGGCGGTAGGGCTGCAACCAAAGCTCGAGGCTTGTGATCTGATCAAAATTGACTCGTTTTTTGGCTCGACTCGAGATTGACCAAAAAGAAATAAGTTGAGTTTGAACACTTGATGTAGCTTGACCAGAAACGAGCCAATCTTGAGTCAATATTGGCTCGCTCAATTTTAGGTCAATAGTTCGACAGAGTAGCATTATGTGAAATGATCATGCCATATGATAAATGAAAATAGGATAAGTTGTTACTATATATGATGTCCACGATTTTTCTTCATTTTATTTACCAGCAAACATGAAAAGTTAATAAAGTAAGAAGATTTAGGCCTAAATATGGCACGTGGTCGACTATGTGTCAAATATCATGTTATGTCAGGCAAAAGTTCCTAGCATATTCACCTTCGCTTTCTTGTTTTTTTTCAAAGATTTATAATTTTTACCATCTCATTTAGCTTGAAACTAGATCGAGATCGACTCGAGATCGTTACAAGCTGAGCATGAGTCATGTTCTACAACTTGATCTTGAGCTTCACTCAGATTAAGCTCGGTCGAATTTTAATATGAGTTGAGCTGACCCAACTCCAACTCGCTTCAGCTCGACTCGTTTGCAGCCCTAAATAGCGGTAGGGGTCAGGTTAATAGGATGGTTCCTTCGCATCAATGGAGTCAAACGGTCTTACTGCCACTGTCTCAGACGGTAGGATGTGTATGCCTACCGTTACAGGAGGGTGGCGGTAGGAAAAAGGGTCAGATCCAAAAAATTTCGCAAACGGGATCAAATCTGTCGAAACTATGTAAAAAGCATCAAAACAGTGAAATCTCCTCACCTGGCCATATACCCTGTCAGGGTATTTGCCTTGACTGGCCTCGAAGAAGCCACCATTCCCAATTGCGCCGTCACGAAGGTCGTGGAGGAGTTGGTCGAGGTTGATCTCATACTGGCTGCCGTCGGTGTAGTTGTTCTCTGTTGAGCAGACGGACGCTGCATCAAACGGTGTGTAGCCAGCAGCAGCAGACACAGCACCAAGCACGGCCATGGCCAGGAGCAGCAGGACAGGGTGAAGGCGGTAAGGAGCCATGGCTGGCCGCCCAGACTGTGTTTCTAACTTGTCATCGCACTGGAATTTGGTGGAGTCAGCACTGGTGCTTTTCAGATGAAAGTCATTTTACTTATACTCTCAGAGGGACCATGTGAACTACAACACCGGCAAAACATGTAAGTAAATATAAAGCTCCAAGATTTTAGAACGGGCCGTACGTAGGAGGACACTCCAATGCGCGGTTAGCTTCCTTTTTTTCTGATGATAATGCGTGCAGCTATTCAGGAGACGGATGCAGCAATGCTGGTTTGTTTTGCTACTGAAAAAGTTAGGCACACTCTTTCTGAGGATGAAGTCAGAGGCAATGTATGAGCCATGTCATGTTAGATGTAAGCTATGACATGTACGCAATTTGGCCCTGTTTTTCTTTTTCTTGAAACAAGATTTAGCTCTACTGACATGGAGTTCTGGTTGCAGAAAGAAGGATGCTATTAGAATATTTGTACAGATTTGCTAAGTCGCGTCTAGATGAGATATATTTATCTCACACCTATGTCTCCCACACTTGGATTTCCTCGTCATTTCCGATATCTCTAAATGGATTATGCTTGAATCTTCTAGAACATTGTTTTTAAATATCCTCATCATGTATAATACCCCAAGTTAGTGTAGATGCTTTTTGCAAAAAAAAAAAAGATCTCTACTATTAAAGGAGGATGTGCCGTCGTGGACTCGTGGTGATGGTTCGACCTCATCTAGCGATCCCACCTCACGACCGATAGCCCTCCCACTTCCCCGCACGAAACCTGCCGTACCCACCGCTACCCACGTTTTCTGCTAAGAAAATAAAACAGAAAAAAATAACACCCGAGGAACATACACCCCACCCCACGCCGCCATCTCCCCCTCCCCCTGCTCTCGAACTTGTTTTTCTCCTCGCTCCCAGAAAATTCACCGCCGCCGCCGCTACCCTCCTCATGATCGCAGGGGCCGCGTTCCCGGTCGTGGATGATATCGCCCGCCCCGCATTCTCCTCTGCGGGTTGTCCCTATACCCCAGGAACATACACCCCACGCCCCACGGTTTGAGTATTATTTTTTCATCAACCCTCTTTGCGCGTTCGGCTGCATATCCAACGGCGGCGCCACCGATCCGATCAAGGCATGATGCAGGACGATGGCGGAAGGGATCCGGTATGCGGGGGATGGCGGGGAAACGACGAACGCCGACGCAAGGCGGATCAGTTCGGGATCCATCGTTGTGGCGCGTAGTAGAGGCTCACGGAGGCGGCGGCGATCCGATTGGAGCATGATGCAGGACGATGGCGGAAGGGATCCAAGAGGCGGGGGACAGCCGGGAAGCGGCGAACACCGGCGCGGGACGGGTCGGGATCCATCGCTGCGGCGCGTAGTGGGGGCACGCGGTGGCGGCACTCCATGGCCATGGCGGCTCGGTCTCCGGGAAGAAGAGACGAGTTGGACGGAGAGAAGAGAAGGGAGAGTACGAACGACGCGGCTATTTGCTGGTTCGATGGCGGCTCTGGTAGCCGGATCCAGGTTTGATTCCATTTTTCTCCTTTCGGATACACAATGGGGGTTGCCCAGCGGTCACTCTCCCTACCGCTGCTCTCCTCCCCCTAGCTGCACCTTCCTGCACTCATGGAGATGTCTTCCCCCTCGCATACGTCATCTCCGTGGAGGCCAGTGTCATGATTTCTTCCCCTGGACATGCTTGACCTCCTCCTCACTCACGATGCCCATGTTTAGTTACGTCAAGGCTGTGTTGCATAGGATGGTCGGCTGCAGGTTTATGTTCAGTATAGAACATTAGTTTTGATGTAAATCTTGCTGATTCATTCATATGCGCTTTCCAGTGTACTTGCCAACTAGGGATTATCTATGTATGGTTGCAAATTTATAGAATTTTATCACTGCTCTGTAATTTTTTCCCATCATTTGCCATGTCATGTAGCTTTCATAGCTTTCTGGGTATAAATTACATGCAGCTAGCAGTAAATTATTTCTTAAGATTAATCTGTCAATGTTGTGTATACATCGTTGGCATTACTTGAAGCCCAGTTTTTTGGCTGACTTCGGGCAGAAAGACTGGTCTAAAATCCAAAACTGATTGGTGGACTGAGAGCAATCCGTCGCGACACAATCTTGGATGAAGTTATTCTTTGATCAAGTTACGATAATATAAATTATAGATAGCTAATCTGAGCTATTCATGGTTGGGTTTTCCATAGGTTTCTATCAGTTATTATTTCTCCTCTCAGTTATGTTGAGGTGAATGCAGCTCCTGGTCATACTTTATCTATATAGGCGGATGGAGCAGATTTTGAATACAATGTACTTGAAGATGGTTTCTCTATATGAATATCT
Organism: Hordeum vulgare subsp. vulgare; assembly: GCF_904849725.1. Lineage (NCBI taxonomy): Eukaryota > Viridiplantae > Streptophyta > Magnoliopsida > Poales > Poaceae > Hordeum > Hordeum vulgare. The sequence continues at coordinate 581,600,393 of NC_058520.1, read as the reverse complement.
GATTAACATTCTCTTCAAGAACAAAGGTAAATTGTTTGTATGTCATTAACCCTTTCATGCAAAGATTCAGAATCATAAAACATATTATTTAGGTATAAATTGTTTGCTTGTATGGATTGCTTAAATTCAGCTACTATTATTATCCTCCTTTGCCATATTTTACATTCTTATATAATTGTATATGTGAGCCGGTAAAGAAAACATACCAAGATCTACCAGTCACTCATACAGATGCTTCGGTATTTGAGAACTACTGGACCAAGAATTTAGATCAATTTTGTTTAGATAGATTGGTCATTTGATGAGTGACTTGGAAGTCTTTTAGGATTTTGTTGTATGTTCACTTATGCTCTTCTAGACAATGTACACGAATTGGAAGAAAATTATATCATCCATGGCAAGGAAACCAGCGCATATATCATGTTGATTCCATGGTATTTTTATAACTGCATTTGGGTGGACCTCTAACTTATCTCTACTATTGAAGGAGGATCGACCACCGCCATCAAATCCCTACCCGCCGGCCTCCCCACCACCACCATCCACGGCGAATGAGATGGCCGACGCAGGAGATCCGTCTGCATCACCCTCTCCTCCAAGACGGCGGCCTGCAGGGACGGAGTGGGGACATCATGTACACCCGGCGTGGAGGACGGCCAGATCGAGCACATGGCCACCTCTTCCTTGTCGCCTCTCCATTGTCGTGGATTGAAGGAAGCAGCAGCGATGGTTGTTCCAAATGTCTGCGTGGTCGGCATGCCATGGTTGTCCCAGATGCGGTGATGTCTGATTTTTAGTAGCGCTCACCTATTGTGTTTTCGATCGGGTTAGTAATTGAACCATTGACAAACCAGTCAACTGCTTGTTCATTGGATCCTACAATGGCACACATTATGAATGACTTACCTCGCTTTGTACCGAAGGTTTGGTCTGAACTACTTTCCATCCTGATCTCCTCTGCAACATGTCGCTCCATGCGTTGGTAGCTAAAAGGTATCGAGTGTGAGTGTGACATATAATCTCCCTCCCAACTCATTTGTGTTCATTATCTTTGAGTGTGCCGTTGTGCATATTTTATTTGCTATTGTGTAGAGTATTTTTTTACAGAATGTGCTATTGTGGATTCTGCAGAAATATTTGTGTTATTTTGCAGATCCATGCTATCAGGGACTGTGCATCTTTTTCTTAAATGATGTAATTTAATTTTTAAAACAAGATCATGTGTAAAGCTGTTTTCCCATGAAAATGCAACGCTAGCGGTGGATTCGAACACCGACAACCATCTGAGTGTCCATGGTTGTGGACGTGGATGCTTGTGGTGAGAGATGCAGAGCACAAGCATATCGCTTGCCTTTTATTGAATTGTCCATGGTGACAGCTGTGGTATTGTCGTCCTTGCTAGATCTACGCGTCAGTGGTGTTGTCAATCGTAGTGATGTATCGATGCTAATTGTTTGTAGATGGGGAGAATATATAGATGTAAAATAGCCTTTATTTTGTTCTTCTTATCTAGCTCAGGAGAAGTTAAATCTCACTTGTTTCACTTATGGGTTCATATTTTCATTATGCAAAGCGGCTTGAAAATAGACTATCTTTGCTCTTTCCATGAGACTTTAGGCCAAGTTTTTTTATTTACCGCCAATTCTTTTGTCCTCTTGTCCTTGAGATAAAATCTTATATGCTCTGTTGGGCATCTTTAAACTACAGGTTGTTTCAGCTAACGGGTATCACCGAGGTCCCTACTACTAGCTATGCAATTCCATGATGGTCACATACGAAGTGTTATAGAGTGAAATATCAAACACTTTGAGGAGCAGCGTTTTCCATAGTTTGTGCAAGCTCTTCATCTTCTTCTTCATTAGATACCCTAAAGGTAATTTCTGAATGGTACGCTTTTGTGTGTTGATCAATGAGCAGAGTTGATGGTTAGAATTTGGGATGCTTCTGAAGCTTCAAGAACAAAATTTTCATTTGCTCACTTAATACAGAATAGAAGCTAATGTCTCCATAAATATGTTTTCACTCTATCTTGACAGTACGAATGGTATGGATAATATTGCAACTTCTTTTACAGGACATGGAGTACACTTCCATACTTCCATTTGGATAGTGTTTCTCTCATATGCCCTCTATTTGCACCATTATGAGTAATATTTTGTTTCTAGAGTTACTGTCATTCTGGGCTCATTTTTACATAAAATATTCCTCATTTTGACAAAATTATGTTTTGAACTGAATTTCTTTAATTTGTAAATCTCAGATCAAAGCTATTACTGTGCATGCGATAAAGAAGTATTTTGTGACTGCTCCCGGGCACTGGGTGCTTCTATGACATTTTAACTTATGTTCATGCCTCTCACGTGTCACTCGCATAGGCTACATTCAGCAGTTCCCATGTGTGTACCTGCATACATGTGTATGTAATGCTAATTTTTTTTATCAGGTTGCGAGAGGCTTCAGGATATACATATGTGTCTTTCCACCTGGGTGCATGGTATCATCCTTGGAACATGAACTACTGAACTTTGTATTTAATGGATGAGGCAGAGCCTTTGCCTTCATTTCAAAAAAAAAACTACTGAACTTTGGCAAAATTTGGCATGTGAAGACTAAGGTTCGTACTCCAATTGTCAGGAATATGTTTCAGATGGTCACACATGTCTGTTCTTGATATATATTTACTAATGAACTTTTTTTTGTCCGTAGTCAGATATTTCAATGTTTGAGGGGCATCCTGGACCCAACATTGTTATACTGTTCTCTGAAAATAGTTACTTCCTGCCATTATATATGTGTCCCATAAAACAATGCGTAGGACAATGTTGGATGCCTTCGTTATTATGATATTTTTACCATTCCCTAAATTGCCGTTGTTGATGGTGTCTAGCTTTGGGATCTACAGAAATTGAGAAATTTTAGGACTTTATCACCATATATTATGCGCATACATACTGTATACATGCCCGGTAATGTTAACATTCATTATTCAAGGGAACACATCTATTTTGACTATGCAGGCTCGAGTGTAGTGTTAACCATTGGAGTGAGAGGATAGTATAAGGGCCATGGATCGGGAGCTTGGCCAGATGGGTCATGACTCAGCTATGGCGTGTACAAAAGATGGCATGGCAATGTGGTGCTAGCTTAGAATTACCCTGTGCTTGATTTGAGGGATTCATTTAATAAAGGTTTGTAGGGATTTATTGTGATCATGACTGCATTGTGTATATCATAGCAAACAACTTATGAGATTTCTGAACTGTCATAAGGTTTGATCTAATTGGTTGTTGTTGTTGTGTTGAACTGTCCATTTTATTTAACCCCTGTCAATTCTTGTGGCATACAAGAAAAGGGGCCGCACAACCTAAGCTTGAAGACAAACATGTGATTTGAAATGGATTGAATGCCTTGAACATGGTAATGGAGGTCGAACATCTATTAATTGCAACTTGATATGCAGGAGATTGGATATGTATATGAAGTCTGTTTTATCAGGTATACATCAAAATGAAAAATCTAAGACTATTAAAAAAATAATAAAACAAGAAGAAAATATTTGAAGGATTAAATTACTGCTCGCACACATTCATGTTCTCACTTAAAATTGTTATAGGGAGTCATTTAGAATCATTGGTATTAGTGCACATACCATTCGATACAAGTGTCAAATTGATGAAATGATATTGAAGCATTAATAAAATAGCCAACTAAATCATTTCAATTCTATTTGTCGATCTAACGAGCGACCATCATTTGGGTAGCCAAGCTTTTCAGACATTAAAAACATTCTTATAACTTGAAAACAGCGATTGATGCACCATTTTATTGTTGTTTAACAATTGTTGGTACAAGTGAAAAGTTGTTACCTTGTAGATCCAAATCAAAACTAATGGGAAAGACCATAAAAATGACTAAGAGAAGGCCGCATATAGATTAGCCCAAAATCCCCTGGAGCTTATATTGTGGAGCTGACCACGAGAACATATAAAGGAAGAAGGAAATAATATGCATGAATGAAAGGGAGAACGCATGGAATATGCTCTAATAGATTGTTTTGGTTATATTTTTGTGATGTTTCATAGCTTTGCACGTGTATCTCTGTCTTTATAGTTCCATGACAATGTTGAGCATTTATGTGGGGGCCAATATCCTTCAACTTGCATGAGTTTGATCAAGAGCATGCCGGTATAAATTTTTATTGACTCGTTCATATTCAGCTGAAATTAAAGTATGAGTCGCATGCATTTTGTTTTAGTGATACACTGTATAGGACACAAAAGTATAACATGATTTTTTATGTGATGAGCGCTTTCAGCGGAGGGGGTGCTAGGGTGGTAGAAGCCCCTTGCTCTATTGGTTGACGACAACGAGGGACAAGGGATTTATTACAATGGTGATGAGACAAATCATAAGGTTGGGTCGGAGTCGGCGGCAAAATCACAAGGTTTATTGTCCCGTGGCAAAGCACGGGCACTCAACTAGTATTTCTAGAATCTTATAACTATGCTTTGCTTATTTCTCAACCAAAAAAGGTGTTTGCGGTTATAAAAAACACAGAGGAAGTAAACAAGCTAGTTAAACAAAACGGAGTGGGAGAAGCAAAGGAAGATGCATACATGATTAATTTAGGACTTTTACGAGTTGATTCAACATGGCCGTTCTTGATTGGGCTGAGTTGGGGAAGTGGACACTAGTAGAAAACAGGGCTATCATTCGGCCCTGGCCAACCCATTAGTCCCGGTTCTTCAAGAACCGGGACCAATGGGGGGTATGAGACCAGGTTCGTGAGCCTAGGGGGCCGGCCGGCGCCTCATGGGCATTGGTCCCGGTTCGTGTGGAACCATTTGTCCCGGTTCGAGCCACGAACCGGGACCAATGGTCCTCGCTGCTGGCCCACAACCTTTAGTCCCGGTTCATGCCACGAACCGGGACAAATAACTTGCCTACGTATATACCCACCGCCGCGGCAGAGCACTCCACAGTGCTCTGTTTTTGTCGAGCCGGCGAGGGAAGGGCATTTGGGTGCTCTAGTTCACCTCCTATACACATGAGGTGTTTGATGAAATGCTCGAGCCACACTAGTTAAGCTTTCTCCTCTCGAAACTCGACCTCCGAGCTCCATTTTCAATGAGACTTGTCTAGATTTAGCGGTCCGTCACGCCCAGTCCCAGCCCCGTCTTCACCGCCGTGGATCGCCCGCGCCGATCTCGTCGCCGGCACCACCGTGGTGAGCCTCTTGTTCTTATCTTCTTTCTGAAAGAAAAAAATTCTGACTTCAGAAAGATACTTGTCTAATTTTCTTACTTTTATTATTCCTTGTTATTATATAGTGCGATGGTTTTGGTATCTGCCCCCGTCGGCCCTCGTCCTGTCTATGATTCAGATGTGGTATATATTATCTTTTCATAACTATTTGGTTCATTTATTGTTTATGACAATTATGATGACCAACGTGACATATATTTTTAATCTAGGAGGTATGTGAACCGGAAATTCCAACCCACCTAGAAATGCTTCTCGAGAAGTTAACTTTGGTTGAAAAAGAAAACAAATACTTGAAGGAAAAATTGAAAACAATTGAGGATAAGAATATGGAAGTGGAGTTGCATGTTGCCGAGGTCATTGACGATCGCAAGATGAAGATCGATGCGATGCGGTTGAAGATGGATGCAATGCGCTTGAAGATGGATGAAATGTGCTTGAAGATTAGGAATATTAGAAAATATGCCATTGATAAAGAGGCTTGGTATCATTATGTTGTTGGGTCAATTGTTACCTTACTTGCGATTTTGATCGCGTTTGTTGTTGCATTTAAATGTTTTACATAGTTGTATGTTGTTTTATGAGTGAACTTTATGTATTCATTTTTCAATAATAACATTTGATCACTATTGTGCTTTGGTTTTAATGTGATGATGAACTTGTATTAATTTGGTCATTTCTCTATTCATTTTGTTCTGCAATGGTTTTTTGATATATACTTAATTTCATAATAGAGATGAACCGCCAATGGATGTACGATGACCGACGCACTTTGGAGTACATTACGAACCGGGACTAATGCCCGAGTCGAAAAGGGTTGTAAATTGATGATGTGGCTTTGAATGGTGCATTTTGAACATAGAAAAACTATGGAGTTCAAATACGTTCAAAAAAATGAAATCCCTTTGTAACATCGCAAAAACTCCGGGACTGCCGAAGAAGCTGCAATTTAGACACCCGAAAGTAAGTACTATAGTAGCATGTTCCACGCATCTCCTAGTGATTCAAGCGCTAGTTTCATCAATACCATTTAGCATGCTTGCTAACTATCAGTTTGATTGACCTCTATTTCTTGTAAAGTGGTTGTGGTAGGAACCAGGGAATGATTACTATGGATACTACATTTGCGAGTCCATCCGCCACGTGACCTGTGAGCGGGGCTACTCTGACAAACAATATGACGTGCGTAAATAATAATATTCACAATTTTACTTTATTACCATCATTTGTGTTCAGTTTCATTTATTCATATATATGTATTCACCCCCTTCTTCAAATTACATATATCGGATGCGGAATGAACTCCTACCAGCAGATCGTATGCGAGGAATTCAAGAGGAATTGGCGGCATTCTTTCTTAACCACGTGATCACTAAAGACGGAGAATACCATGTGAACCCTAACGAGTTGAATCTTAATTAGGAGATTATATTGTAAGAGATAATTATATTGTATATATGTAGCCAGTAGCGTCGGATAGATATACGAGAACTTGTTGTTCGACCAATCTCTCAGAGAAGGAGAGGTGGTCGATATCACTTCTCTTTGTATGCATATGTTCATGACGATCTTCTGTTTCCTTCATTTGCTTACTAGCTAGCGTGTCTAGTCCTCTCTATACGTATAGTATGCAGCGTCGACCGAGCACGGAGATAAGAGAGGACACTTCTCTCTATTCATTAGCTAGCTAACACAATATATGAAACACCTAAATTAACCCCCCAAAACCCCCTAACCCCCCCCCCCCCCTTCAAAAAAAACCATCACCTGAAATGCTGACGCGTGGATGCCTTTTGGTCCCGGTTGGTGTCACCAACCGGGACTAAAGGCCCCCCTGTCTGGGCTCGCCGCACCGGCCACATGGAGGCCCATCTGTCTCGGTTCGTGTAAGAACCGGGACTAAAGGCCAAGGGCACTAGTAACGACCTTTTAGTCCCGGTTCTGAAACCGGGACAGAAGGCCCTTACGAACCGGGACAAAAGGCCCTTTTTCTACTAGTGGGACCTCATGAATTCGGGAGGGGGAGCCCCATAATTTAGCATAGGTCTACCGTTTTGTGATTTTACAACCATGTAAACACCACATGATTTTGACCGGGAGACAAGTCTGGTTAGCAATCTCATACCTTGAATTTGATATAAGCAAACAAAAAAGACCAAATGATATTGACCATAAATATTCTGATCCACCGCGGAATGAAGCGAATATTTCATCGTAGGTCATCTCCTCTGGCTCTATGGCCAATTGGTCGGCTGCTGTGAATATGTTCTTCTCCTCTACATCAGTTATTTGTATCTTCAACTACCCCTTGATCCATGGATGTATCTAAGCTCTTTTTTTGGGTTTAATTTTCTCGACGAATCTATCGATAGAATTATAGGCACTATCTGAATCAAAGTTTAATTTGAAAGTGAACTTGAATTAGAGGTATGACTGGAGTATTATCTTTGAGGGACAAGACATGTTTATCTGGTTTTTTTAACGGAGGAATTTTTTTTGCCTCATCTATTAATTAAGACGAGAGGAGAGTTTGTTACAGGGGTCACACTCTTACATGACATGAATGACTACTCGCATAAAATAATATTCCCTAATTTCTTCGCTCAGCGGTGATCCAAAGGTTTGGCTCGTAGTCAATGTTGTTTAGCAAGATGATAGGGGGCGCTCTTGTGCCGGAAAACATGTGCATTCCTCTCATTCCATACGGTCCATGATACGAGCATGGTAGGAGAGGCCATAGCCTTCCTATTGGGTACTCTGGTGCCGGTCCTATTCAACCATCACTTCTCAACCGAATATTCGAGATGCCATGTAGAAGTGTCCACATGATGAAGCCCGTATTTCGTACTGAACGAGTTCCATAGCCTAATTCTGTAGCAGCATTTGAAGAAGAGGTGTGGTCCATTTTCTTGCTCTCTCTTGCATAGGGTGCAAAGTCAACAATTTGGCCATCCCCGTTTTTCCAGTCTATCCGCTGTCCAAATTCTATCTTGGGTAGCCAACCAAGCAAAGAATTTTGCCTATCATATGTTCCATGGAAGAGAGGACCAAGCCTAGGAATTGAGACTTGTAGGCGGAGTCTGCGGAGTAATGTCCACTCATTGTGTGTTTCCACACAATGGTATATTCGACGAGTTCATCAAGATGGGCATCATTCACAAGTGCCCATAGGGTGAATAATTGTCGAATGTGTTCAACAGAGACGATTGTGGAGGTGTTGATCTTGAGTATCCACGCGTTATTTTTCAGGGCCTCAGGCACCTTCCAATTATTCCTAGAAGAGGCCTCAAAGACAAGCGAAGCAACGTCCCTAGGCTTGCACCATGGAGCCAAGACGAGTCCCGGGAAGGCATTTTGGCGCCATTCCCCATGGTGATGGTTGTAGACGCATAGAAGAAGTCAAAGTCCTCCTCATCACAATGATTTCCCAATCCAACCCACAACTTGTGTGGAGCCGTCCATTCAAACCATGTCCATCTCAAGCGCAAAGCCCACGCAAATTTGTTGGTGTTGAGGGCCCCTAGGCCGCCATATTCCAACGGGCGACAAACAATTTCCCAGTTTACTTTGCAGTTGGCACATGTCGTCTTGTCTGACCCCGACCAAAGGAAGGCACACTCAAGCTTGTTGTTGTTGTGAAGAATGCCCGGCGGTGTGATCAATGACGTGATGAAGTAGACCTCTTGCGAGGTGATGATGGACCTAACACGTGTCGTGCACCCAATGGTGGCGATATTTTGGCCTTCGTAGGTAACCAACTTGTTCGCAACTTTGCCCTCAAGAAATTGCAAGTCTACCTTCTTTAGCTGCGAGACGGACAATGGAAGACCCAATTATTTAAGTGGGAAGGACGTCATTTTTGCCGGTAAGCTTTGTAGTATGTGCTCCAGGTTTAGGTGATTGCATCTAATGGCACAATCGAGCTCTTCAGGAAGTTGGTGCATAGCCGGTGGCTTCCCCGAATCCGCGCAAGATGACAGAGAAGTTGTCAATATCTTTTTTATTGGATCCATGAAGACAGCCGCATCGTGTGCATATAGCGGTGTTCACACCATGACCCCTCTGCCACGATTTTTGTGATGTAGCCCTTTTCATGTTGCCTGCTCAAGCAGTTGTTAGAGTGTGTCAATAGCGATGACAAAGAGGAGCGGGAGTAGGTGGTCCCCTTGTCTAAGGCCCCTACCGTGCTTGATAGGCCGGCCAGCCACACCATTCAACAGTATCCTCGAGGATGATGTGCAAAGAAGAGCCGCAACCCAGTCCAGAAACTTGGAGGGAAACTACTTTCACCGTAGTAGACCAAGAATGTACTCACATCTGACCGAGTCGAAGGCCTTGCTGATATCTAGCTTGAATAGGAGGGACGGGGTCTTGCATTTCTGAAGCCTACGGGCCAGGTTTCGTACACACATAAAATTGTCATGGATGCTTCTCCGCTTGATGAATGCGCTTTGGGCATTGGAGATCAAATTGTTCATGTGCGGGGCAAGACGATAGTATTCTTGCGGTAACCTTGGAAATGGCATGAATGAGGCTCATGGGTCTATATTCAAGATTACTTTGTTTGGGAGGCTTCCTTACCATAAACACAAAACTGCAAATTTTGATCATATATCTGACTTCGTATTGATAGGAGAAAAAAATTGGTACAATCTTTGGATATGGAAAAAGTACTATGAGTTAGTGAAAAAGTACTACATTAAAATCCTGAAAATCCTAAATGAAATTAAGAATATATGTTTATTTTAGGCAACAAACATTGATGTGTGTTTCACGTGCATGAAAATTTTCACTCGTGGGGGCTGGACAAAAAATCGATAATTCAAGTAGACAATAATTATTGGAAGCATTTTGGAGCATCGTTTTTTTAGTCCTCCATGAACTGTCATTCCATCATAAAAACTTGCATTCATGTGAAATACAAATTAACGTTTGTTGCCGAATTAACTATGCCTTTACGAAATTGCTTAACATTTTTTCAAAATTTACTGTAGCAAATGGTGCATGTCAGCTCGACCTCACAAGAATACTTTCGCTATTACACTTTTTTTCGCGGATGACTTTCGCTATTACACTGTACTAGATGGTACAATAGCATCGACCAAACAATACTTTTGGGGTCATTTCTGGCATGAATCCCCGAGGAACGATCAAAGTCTGGACTATGCAGTGGACCCCGTGCACAGTAGTTAATCCAGTCCCATTTGTTAGTTCAATGGTCGTAACTTTGAAGGAGAACAGTTTTGTCGAAATATACTCTGAGATCTAGTAGATCAAAACTCCTATTGAGATAAAGACGATTGTAAAGATGTAAATTGGGTTACTGGTTTGAGGACTAAAATTGTAGAGAATTAGGTTTAGATTATACAACTCTCAATATTGATTGGATGCATTAGTCACGTATATATAGCTATAAGATGGGCTTCAACCTCAACTATACAAGGAACTAGGAGATGGGTCTACGACACAATATACATGCACATATATATATTCAACACACCCCCCCCCCCTGTCACGCCCAAGATGCGACTCTATCCTCAATTTGGCACGAAGGCCTCGTCGGGGATAGAAACGCATCTCGTCGTGTCGCAAGAATGGATATCGTTACAAGTACATGTACTGAAAAGAAGAGATATATATAAAGAATTGGCTTACACTCGCCACATGCTACATCAGAGTCACATCAGTACATTGCATAATCATCAAGAGTAAGAGCAGGGTCCGACTACGGACGAAAACAAACGACAAAAGAAGAACGACGTCCATCTTTGCTATCCCAGGCTGCCGGCCTGGAACCCATCCTAGATCGATGATGAAGAAGAAGGAGAAGCAACTCCAAATGAACAAACAACGCGCTCGCGTCGAGTACCCTTTACCTGTACCTGCAACCGGTGTTGTAGTAATCTGTGAGCCACAGGAGACTCAGCAATCTCATTTCCAAAGGTATCAAGACTAGCAAAGCTTAATGGGTGAGGTGTGGTTAAGTGATGAGGTTGCAACAGCGGCTAAGCATATATTTGGTGGCTAAACTTACGAGTACAAGAAATAAGAGGGGGAAGATCTACGCATAACGGACGTGAACTACTGATGATCAAATGAATGATCCTGAACACCTACCTATGTCAGACATAACCCCACCGTGTCCTCGATCGGAGAAGGAACTCACGAAAGAGACAGTCACAGTTACGCACACAGTAGGCATATTTTAATTAAGTTAACTTCAATTTATCTAGAACCGGTGTTAAACAAAGTTTCCACGTTGCCACATAACCGCGGGCACGGCTTTCCGAAAAGATTTAACCCTGCAGGGGTGCTCCAACTAGTCCATCACAAATTACAACAAGCCGCATAGAAATCCTCAATCACGAAGCTCGCGATCTCGTCAGATTCCCTAGTGGAAAACCTCAACTCTGAGATTACCCAAAGCATCACCGGAATCCCGATGCACAAGATATCTCGTCAAAGGTAAAACTAATCTAGCAAGGCCGCCCGACGTGTCGACGTACGCGATAGGAGCCGCGTATCTCGTTCTAAGGTCACGACGGATGGAACTAGCTACGAGTGCCAAACCTCGAGTTTCCTCGCGGTGGCTCCGCAGGCAGACCGATTGGGACCAACACCATCAGCACTGCCCCCCTGTTTATGTAAAATTACTCCTCGGGTAGCGCTAACTCCCTATGCATTTCAATTTAACAGAATTATTATGTTGGGCAAATGTAGAGCCAAAGTTGGGCCTTGCCAGACCAGCTTTAATCTAAAACGAATTATCAAGGGGGTCCCCATAACAACCCCGATCGTGTTAGGAGCGCTCAATTATGGAACATAACATCGGTAGCCGAAAACTAAGGGGGCAAAGGTGGAACAAAACACCAGGCTAGAAAGGCCGAGCCTTCCACCTTTTACCAAGTATATAGGTGCATTAAATTAAATAGCATTAATATGGTGATAAGACAAGGGACTCATGTTATCACATGGAAGCAACTGCACCTGCAACTAGCAACGCTAACACAGGGTTAAGCAGGCAGTAACATAGCCAATCAGTGGTTTGCTAGGTCGAACAAGTTGAGGGTTTTCATGGCATTGTTGAGAGGCTAATATTTAACATGTGGTAGGCAACGAGACATAATCAATAGAAGCGGAAAAAACTAGCATGGCAATGATAGTAATGGTATCTGGGAAAATGATCATCTTGCCTGAGATCCCGCTTGGAAGAAGAATGCCTCCATTAAGCAGACGAATCGACGTAGTCGAGCGGGTCCTCACAATCCAGCACGCTGTGGAACTCTATCGAGACGAAGCAAACCGGAAACACAAATCAACACACGGAATTCACCACACGATGCACAACACAAATGATGCATGAGCAGCTGAAAACATGCAAGGCATGGCATGACAATTCACGACAAACAAACACTACACATTAAGTGAAGTTCAATATGCAACGAGTTGCATATTGACGAAACTCCACATATGAATTATTTAGTTCACTCCCAGTTATTTACACGGCAATATTAATGTTGTCAAACATGCAAGAGGTGAAGCGAAAATTAAACTACCTATCTAGACATTTTAAATGAGGCCGGAAATGACATATAGCATCTCCGAAACGACCTCACATGTTAATTTACAATTCTGTCCAGAACTGAACTAATGCATTTAATTAGTTATTAAAAAGCAAAACAAATAGGTTTACGTGATTCTACGCGTCAAGACAAGCAATCTAGACATAAAGAACATCTCCAATGGAGCTACGGATCAAAAGTTACAAGCACCGCAAGATATGATGGCATGAATGCAATATGTGTGCAACGGCGGTCACGAGCACTTCTAAACATACAAACAGCAAGAGAAAATGAAACTACACGAGATTCTAAGCAAGTTTCATGTAGGACACGATCAAATCGGAGCTACGGTTCAAAAACTACGGGCAAAACAAGAAATCACTACAATCTGCCAAAATCAGCCACATAGCACTTTCTACGCCCCACAACTATGGCTACACTACTCCGATATGCTCAAGCAAGGCATGGCACGAAAGAGGGCAAGAAGCACTACTACGAACAACTAACAACAACTTGCATGGCAGCAAGGAACACTAGGAAAAGAAGTCACAAAAAGGCATCCCACACTCTATTTCAGACTTAGTGAAAATTACACCTCATGAAAATGCAGTTTTCGATCTGAAGCTATATTGACAGCAGCAAAACCTATAGCTACAGGACTCCAAATGGAATGAAAATTTACAGCATGATAGAGAAACACAAGGGGTACAACTAACTCCATTGGGCCAACCTCAAAAGAGCTACAGATCACAAGATACAAGCAAGACAAGACAGCAACAAAATATAACAGATCTCAGACTTAGAAATATTTCAGCATGTCCAAAACAGCACTATTTCTAGCAACTTGAGGACAATCAAAACACACCTAAACATGAATTTCTATTGCAACCAAAAATACCATGGGCTAGTCTAAACACCCAAGAACAACTCCCTAGTTGACAACTTAAGCAACCGGAGCACGAAATAAATCCTACGAAAAAGACAAGACGACAACATGGCAAAATACCGCGTGAACTAACTTACTCAAAAGCTAAAACTAATTGCACAGAAAAATCCCATGGATTTTTCTATCCCGAAAACATATAAAATATGTGGGGTTGCACAACAATATAATACCACACGGAAAATGCGGGAAAAATAACCTATACACGGGAAAATAAACTACCGGCAAACCCTACACGCAAAAATACCAATGACCGCTCTAAAATACATGGAAAAGTGGTTCGTAAAACATGAACATTTCTAATACGGCATTCGGGCTATCCGAACACGCGCGGAAAAATAACACGGGACCAAGACAATACAAACAGCACACATATCTAGGCATTCGGCATGCAAAACTACATGAAACAAAAATGCAAGTTGTAAATTCGTAATCTACGCGAAATTCTACACGAGATACATATCTAAATCTTCGCGATCCGACTTACGATTATTAAACTACGGGCGTTTGAAATATAGCCTATTTCTGGAAAAGAATTAAATCACAGGAATTATAAAAACCCTACACGGGCCATATTCACCTCGAGGCCCAAACAAGGCATGAGCGTAGGATAGCAAAACTCGCCGGTGACGTATAATAGAGGGCAGGGGGGTTTAGCTCACCTTCGGCCCTTGGCCCGGCTGGAGGTGGGCCGACGCGGGAGAGGCCGAGGGCGAGGCGCTGGGCCTGCTGGCTGACGGGGCGACGCCTGGCACTGGCCAACGGGGTTGCTGGGCCGCGTGGGGAGGCCGGCCCACGCAGGCGACATGAGGGGCGAGGCGTAGTCGTCCTCCCCGATCCCGACTGGGTCGAGGCAGGCAGGGCGGCGGCGGCTCCGGCCAGATCAGGGCGGAACGGCGGGGAAGCTCGGTAGGGGGCGGATCTTGCCGGATCCAAGGGGATGCACCCATTCTCGCCGGCGACAAGCTTCGGGCCTGCCATGGGGCTCCTCCCAGACCAGAGAACGGGAGAGAGAGAGAGGTTAGAGGAGAGAGGGAAAAACGAGATGGTGGAGAGGGAAGGCGCGTCGGCGGGCTGGCCTGAGAGGTTGCCGACGACAGCAGCTCGCCGGAGGCGCGGGGAACGAGCTTCCCGCGCTCCAGATCGGGAGCGGCAGCTGGATCGAGCTGCACAGGCACTGGCTCGGCAGGCACGGGCGTCTCGGGCAGGCAACGACGGCTCCAGATGGGCCCGAGAGGGCCGGCGATGGGCTTCGGCGGGCCCTACACGCTGGTGGGAGGAGAGAGGAGGTGGGAGGGCTGCTGTGCCGGCTAGGGTTGGTGGCACGGTTTTTGAGGAAGAGAGAGGGAGGCAGAAATGGAAGGGGAGACCCTTCCTTTTATAGTTGGGGTAGCTAGGGTTGTCCGAATTCAGCTCAGTTTTCGACCACGTGATCGCGATCAAACGGCCACGAATGCGGGAATGTCTACGTGGGTGTGTAGAGTGGCTAGGCGGAGGTGAGAGGGAAAAACGGGCGGCGCGGCAACGAGTTTTAAAACACCGACAAACGTCCGACGGTAGACCGAATACGGTGCCGCTACGGTCGGCCGTTCGGGTACCAGACGAACTCCGATCGCGACGAAATTCGACAGGCGGCCTGGCTATAACTAAACACGACCGCATGACAAGTTTCACCCCGATCAGAGAAAGTTTTAAACGCACTTTTAAAACAGGGTTTCGACGATGCCGCGACGCGTGCGAGTGTGGTCGGGCTCCGAACGGACAACGACGAGAACCGGCAACTACTAACGAATGCAAGTTCTGAAAACTGGCGGCAATGGAGATGCCGATGCAATGCAGATGATGCGCATGATGCGATAATGATGCGACAAATAAAATAAATCACACGACGAAAACGGAAAGAAAAGGGGAATCTTCTGGAACGTCGGCATCGGGCTGTCACCCCCCCCCCCCTGACAGTCGAAGCGTCGCCAGAGACACAGAGACTGGAACAAAACTTCTCTAATATGGAAGTAGGCAGTCCCTTAGTCATCACATCGGCAAACTGTTGTGCGATTGGAACATAAAGAACCCGGATGTGACCAAGGGCCACCTCTTCATGCACAAAGTGGATATCAAGCTCGATGTGCTTCGTCTGGCAATGATGAACGGGGTTGGCGAAAAGATACACAACAGAGACGTTGTCACAATAGAGGACCGTGACCTTAGTGACACCGTGATGCAACTCCTAAAGTAGGTATCGAAGCCATGAGCACTCAGCGACTGCGTTAGCCACCGCTCGGTACTAAGCCTCCGCGCTAGAGCGCGATACTGTGGGTTGTTGTTTCGATGACCACGAGATGAGTGAGGGACCGAGGTAGACGCAGTAGCAGGATGGGGAGGATCGTGTGTCGGGACAGACAGCCAATCAGCACCAGAGTAGACCACGAGATCGATAGAGGGAGACGCCGTGAGAGTGAGTCCGAGGAACATCGTGCCATGGATATAGCGGAGAATCCGTTTCACGAGCGTTCGATGGGAGTCACGAGGGGCGTGCATATGTAGGCACACCTGCTACACATCATATTGTAAGTCTAGTATGGTGAGTGTCACATACTGAAGAGCACCAACAATGAAGCGGTAGAACGAAGCATCCGACGCCAGTGAACCCTCCTGAGCAGAAACCTTGGCCTTCATATCAATGGGAGTAGCGACAAGATGATAGTTGATCATACCGGCGCGCTCAAGCAGCTCACGCACATACTTCTGTTGATGAAGAAAGAAGTCGTCGAGTCGTCGAACGATCTAAATGTTAAGGAAGTAATGAAGAGCACCCAAATCCTTGATGGCAAACTCGTCACGCAACCGTAGAGTAATCTGTTGAAGGAGGGCTGCCGAGGAGGCCGTTAGGATGATGCCGTCGAGTAGAGCAGCAAATAGGCAGTCATGTCGCCATGGGGAAGAACGAACAATGAGGCATCCGAGCGAGTAACAAGAAGCCTAGTGTGTGTAGAAAACCGGCGATACGCTGGTACCAAGCACGTGGAGCTTGCTTAAGGTTGTGAAGGGACCGAGACAGCAAGCACATATGGCAAGGATGAGTGGCGTCGATGAAACCAGTGGGTTGCTCACAGTAGACCCGCTCAGCAAGGTGACCATGAAGGAAGGCATTGGAGACATCCATCTGATGAACAGGCTAGCCATGAGAGACCGCTAGCTGGAGAACGATGCAGATCGTGCCCGGTTTTACAATCGGCGCAAACGTCTCGGTGAAGTCGACGCCAGCTCGCTGACGGAAACCGCGGATCACCCAGCGAGCCTTGTAGCGCTCAATAGTGCCATCCGAGCGGGTCTTATGGCGAAAGACCCACTTGTCGTTGATAACATTGGTGTGAGGAGGCCGGGGAACCAAAGTCCAAGTGCGGTTCCGCTGAGGTGCGTCGAACTCGTCCTGCATCACGGAGATCCAATGAGGATCACGGAGGGCTTACTGCACGAAAGCTGGAACTGGTGACGGCTCAGAGGTGGACGCAGCAAGGAGGTACTCGTCACTAGAGTACCGCAGGCTTGGGCGATGGATACCGGCCCTAGCCCGCGTCATGGGGCGAGACAGCAACCCCGGGACCTCAGCCGGCTGAGGTGGTGATGACGAATCGGCTACACAGGAGCCGGTTGTGGGGGATCCGGCCGCGGGGGATGCGGCGGCTGCAGCCCGGCCCACGGTGCGAACAACACCGAAGCCTGACGGTGGTCCAAGGGCTAACCGAGACCATCCACCAGAGGGGGTTGCCAAATGTCCGTCGGTGGCCGGTGGCGAGCGGACGGTTGCAGGCACCTGCTGAAATGGAAACACCTTCTCATCAAAGTAAACGTGTCGCGAGATGAAGACACGGTGGGAGACGGGATCATAACAGCTGTATCCTTTGGTGTTGGGTAGGTAGCCAAGGAAAATACAGGTGATGGATCGAGGTGCAATTTTATGACGCGTGGTAGCGGCAATGCTAGGGTAGCAGAGACAGTCGAAGATGTGAAGCTCATCATAAGAGGATGGTGAACCAAAGAGAAGATGGTGAGGTGCAAAGCTTCCGCAAGTACGGCAAGGCCAAATGTTAAGGAGAAGTAATGCAGTGGCAAGCATGTCAGGGCAGAAGCACGGAGGCACATTGGCATGAAAGAGAAGCGAACGAACGCAATCGTTAAGAGTGCGAAGGACGCCATCAGCTCGACCATTCTGTTGCGAAGTGTAGGGGCAAGTAAGATAAAATATCGTGCCAAGTGTGGTGAGGAGACTATGAACAATCAGGTTGTCGAACTCCTTCGCGTTGTCTGTTTGGAACGCAAGAATGGGACGCCCAAACTGCATAGAGATATATGAACAAAAGCCAGCAAGAGTGGTAATAGCATGGGACTTGCGCCGCAACGGAAAGGTCCACACAAAGTGCGAAAAATCGTCAAGAATAACAAGATACTAGGAGTAGCCCATTGATACGTCTCAAACGTATCTACAATTTTTTATGGTTTCACACTGTTATCTTGTCTTCTTTGGTTGTTTTATGTACCTTTTATATCTTTTTTGGGACTAACTTATTAATTCAGTGCCAAGTGCCAGTTCCTGTTTTTTTCGTGTTTTTGACTCTTTTCAGATCTGATTTTGGAACGGAGTCCAAACGGAAGAAAAACCCCGAAATGATTTTTCCCGAACGGAAGAAGATCAGGGGGCCTTTGGGCCAAGCCAGGTGGGCTCCAGGGAGCCCACAAGCCCCCACTCCGCCACCAGGGGGAGGCGGCGGTGGGCAGGCTTGTGGCCTCCCTGGCCGCCCCCTGACCTAGATCTTTGGCCTATAAATTCTCAAATATTCCGCAAAAAATGAGGGGAGCCTCGAAAATACTTTTCCGCCGCCGCAAGCTTCTGTTTCCGCGAGATCTCATCTAGAGACCCTTCCTGGCACCCCGCCGGAGGGGACTTTGGAGTTGGAGGGCTTCTTCATCATAATCATCGCCCCTCCAATGACTCGTGAGTAGTTCACTTCAGACCTACGGGTCCGTAGTTAGTAGCTAGATGGCTTCTTCTCTCTCTTGGATCTTCAATACAAAGTTCTCCATGATCTTCATGGAGATCTATCCGATGTAATCTTCTTTGGCGGTGTGTTTGTCGAGATCCGATGAATTGTGGATTTATGATCAGATTATCTATGATATATATTAGAGTCTTTGCTGATTTCTTATATGCATGATTTGATATCCTTGTAAGTCTCTCCGAGTCTTGGGTTTTGTTTGGCCAACTAGATCTATGATTCTTGCAATGGGAGAAGTGCTTGGTTTTGGGTTCTGCCATGTGGTGACCTTTCCCAGTGACAGTAGGGGCAGCAAGGCACACATCAAGTAGTTGCCATCAAGGGTAAAAAGATGGGGTTTTTATCATTGGTTTGAGATTATCCCTATACATCATGTCATCTTGCTTAAGGCGTTACTCTATTCTTCTGGACTTAATACACTAGATGCATGCTGGATAGCGATCGACATGTGGAGTAATAGTAGTAGATGCAGACAGTATCGATCTACTTGTTTTGGACGTGATGCCTATAGAAATAATCATTGCATAGATATCGTCATGACTTTGTGCGGTTCTATCAATTGCTCGACAGTAATTTGTTCACCCACCGTCTACTTGCTTTCATGAGAGAAGCCACTAGTAAACACTACGGCCCCCGGGTCTATTCACATCCATCGTTTACATCTCCGCTTTTACTTTGCTTTGTTACTTTGTTGCTTTCAATTCTCACTTGGCAAACAATCTATAAGGGATTGACAACCCCTTCATAGCGTTGGGAGCAAGCTTTTGTGTTTGTGCAGGATCTTGTGATACTCCTCCACCGGATTGATACCTTGGTTCTCAAACTGAGGGAAATACTTACCACCGCTTTGCTACATCACCCTTTCCGCTTCGAGGGAACACCAACGCAAGGCTCCAAGGCCACGGGGGAAATCCTTTGCATACTTGCCTAGGAAGTCCCTTAAGGCGTAGCCGCAGCAGAAGGATTTCCGGTAACGTCAACACGACTATTCCTGGCGCCGTTGCAAGGGAAGCTCAGCTGACATCACCCATATTATAATTACTTGCAACAAGAGAGGTCCACACATCACTATGAATTAACTCAGATGGGTACGGTGCAACATGAGGAGAAGCCCGAAAAGGAAGACGAGTATGTTGGCCAAGACGACAAGCATGGCAAGAGTGGTCCTCGATCTTATTATATGTGAAATAAAAACTCCGAAGAATATGACGAAGGGTGGTGGGGATGGGATGACCCAAGGAGCATGCCAAAGGTCCACACCGGTGGCAAGGGCAATGGGAGCGGCCGAGGTGGAGGAGGCAGTGGAGCCGACCGGGTAGAGGTCATCAGGACTGTCACATCGGTATAGCACCATCCGGGTACGAGCATCCTTGAGAGAAAAACCAAACATGTCAAATTCAACGGTTACGGGAATTTCACGTGTAAAGTAGCGAACGGAAACAAGGGTTTTGATAAGATTGGGTGAAATTAAGATGTTGGATAAGGAAAGTGGTATTGATGAAGAGGGAAAATATGCATGTCCTATATGAGTAATGGGGAGAAACGAACAGTCACCGATGGTGATACGAGTAGAAGTGTTGACATGATAGGAGGTGTGAAGGGTACCGGGATGAGCAGCCATGTGAGACGTAGCACCGGTATCCATATACCAGTCGCTGCCGCCAGTGTAAGTTGTCGGTGTAGGGGCGGAGTGCAATGTCGCTAGCAAGGCTGGGTCCCAGGTCGCCGGGGGAAGCGCGGGAGCCGAGGGTTGCGGTGTGGCCGTCAGGTGCAGCGGCGGCAGCTCGCCTGGCTGTAGCGGTTGGTCGAAGGAGAGGGTCCCGTACGGCGCCACGTACGGCTGTGGTGTGGCATAGAACGCCTGGTGCAAAGGAGGTCGGGGTCCGAGGATGCCAGGAGCAGGTGCACGGGGAACTAGCATGGAATAAGCATGCACGACGTTGGTCCATGGATTCTACCCGACAGACCATGAAGCCGGCTGCTACTGTGGAGGACGAGTGGATCCTCCCTGGGCACCATTTGACTTCTGCTGTTGGCACCCACCGCGCCAACCACCGTGATGACGACCATTGCCAGGTGGAGCCGGCTACGGTTGCGGCTGATGGAAGGGAGACAGGTGGTGCGCGGGGCGCGGCAGAGGTGCAGGAGAAGCTGGTACACCGCGAGTGGTGGTGGTGAGAGTCGCGTGTGTGGCCCGTATCCATGCCATCTTCATCCGCCTCTCCTTGAGCTTAAGGTACGCCACCACCTTAGTGAAAGTAGGCTCCGGGATGAGAGTAAGGTCGGAGGCGGTATTCCCAAAGTCAACGTTGAGGTCGGCGGTGAGGGTGTTGATGAGGAGCTCGTCGCTGTTCGTCTCGCCAAGATCACGGAGCTCATCGACAAGCTTCTTGAGGCACATGCAAAAATCATCGACATATGAGTCAAACTGCTGGCACCCGTAAAACATGTCGTGAAGGAGGACCTTGCGCTGAAGTTTATTGTCGGTGAAGAGGTTGTTGAGCTTGGTCCAGACGGCGTAGGCGTCATGATCATCGCACACCACCGTGTGGAAGAGATCCTTGGACATGGTGAGGTAAAACCAGCGGATGATGGTGGCGTCAAAGATCATCCAATCCTCGTCGTTCACCATGAGATCCGAGTCCATGGTACCACAGATGTGACGATGGAGCAGGTACTCGCGGAACACCAAGGAAAAGCACCTCTTCCGGGCGGAGTAGGAGGCGGTGGACTGATCAAGGATGACCGAAACGCGGTCGAATATGTTGAGATCGCGAACGAGGGTGACGTCCGGGCCGGCGAACGGATTGCTGCCGGAGGATATCGAGGAGCGCGGAGGGACCATGGCAGCGGGCGAGCAGTGGCGTCGGGAGGTGCGGGTTAGGTTGGCGGAAGCGATGTAGGTGGGAAGCGGCGACACGTAGCGGCGGCGGCAGCTGGGAAGAGCGACGGCAGCGACGTGGAGTGGTGGCAGGAAGATGCGGTGACGGCGGCTGCGCGATGGAGGGACAGCAGCGGCGGTAGCGGCGGCGCGGCGGCGTTGGCGGCGTTTACACGATGGAGGGTGCGGCGCGGTGACGGCTGCACGATGAAGGGCGCGGCGGCGCAAAGAGATGGCACGGCGGCGGCGACGGCTAGGTTAGGAATGTGGAGGAAACTGATACCATGTAGAGAATTAGGTTTGGGTTGTGCAACTCTCAATATTGATTGAGTGCACTAGGCACGTATATATAGGTACAAGATTGGCCTCAACCTCAACTATACAAGGAACTAGAAGATCGGCCTACGACACAATATACATGCACAAATATATATTCAGCAATTTTGAAATTTTGAGTTTGCAAATCATATCGTATGATCAGGGGTGGAGCTTGGATTTGAGCATTGGGGAGGGGAGAGGGGGAGGGCAAATAGACGACCCCGCGTGTAAGGATACATGTTTTCTTTTTCTAACACATATAAGTACAAGAAAATATGCTTTCTAGCAATGATTGATTTGAATTTAGATAAGTACAAGAATTTAGGAGTTAACAATCTCATCAGAGTCGAATCCAAATTTTTGACGCCAAGATTAAGGATCGAAAAAGAAATTTATTTATTGTTTTTCTTCATTTTTTCAATAAAAAAGTATAGCTAATAGAGTACAAATAAAAGAAATATAAGATATGTTTTCTCATCGGATCACAATTATTAAGGCAGGAAAAACGTACATCAAACAAATTAGTTTATGAGAATAGTATATACTTTGAGAAAATGATTGGTGGCAAAAGTTTAATGGATCCTCTAGGCCGGTCCTGAGGTTTCGGGGGCTCTGGAGGAGCGAGAACATGGGGCCCTTAATATGCTGAATATGGAAGAGATGAGAAGATAATAGCCAAATATAAACCCAACTGATGGAAAAACAGTGGCATGGCAAGCTTTCAAGTATGTCTTGATAAATCATTTAGTAATATTTGTTATGAGGTTAATGACCTACAACGATAAAGATGACAGAAATACAAACGAATCAAGCATGTGGCCTTACACGTGAGTTTCACATAAATAGAATTATAAGGTAGGATGTTGCTAGCGGTTGATATTCATGTAAAGAAGAACAATGCTATGATATCTTGAGACTTCCATTTTTATCTTGTTCAAGTCAGACATATACATAGTCTTTAGTATTTCTACACACACAACTCGACCATGGAAAGCTGAATTGGAACCAGACTGATAGCTGATAACGATTAAGTGCCACAGAATTAGCTAGAATTAGCAAGGTTATTAATTAAGACCAAAACCTACTCCCAATCAGCAGAGAAGAACGCCATAGATCACTGATAAAGTAGAAAAATATGGTCCCCATGTTACCTGGTTGTCGCATAATCCTAGTTTGCCCAGCCTCCACCACTGATTAGACCCTTCGTCTGTGAATCACCAAAATTGAGATGAAAGCGCCGCAGTTTTTTAGGGATTAAGTGCTGTACTTGGAAGGGCCGCTCCCTTCCTTCTTTTTTATTTTGGAATTGGAAAGAACGAGCGATCTCGGCATGGTTTCTGTTTTATTAGCAGATCTTGACGTACGTTATAAAAAACAACAAACCTCAGCGTTCTGTATGCCTTGCTTGGCCAGCCCAGTACCGCCCACGTTGGGGGCCCGGGGCGGCCGCCCCCTTCCGAGACCTCCCGTTTGCCTTCCTGGCGCCTGCAGCGCCCCGCCTTGGGCTGGCCCATAAAGAGCTCGGCGACCCTGCAGGCCCAAAGTTCATTCATTTTAAGAAAATAAAGTATATCGATTTTGTAAAATAAAATCTTCAAATGGAAAAAATGTTGATAGATTTTAAATATAATAATAATAAAGTTTGAAAAATGTTTATCACATTTGATAAAGGTTCATTAATTTTTATAAAAAGTTCAGTGATTTTTTAAAACGTTTATCAAATTTGAAATAAAAATAGTTTACATAAAAATGAACGAATTTGAAAAAAGTTCATCGAAATTTACAAGAAATTCATCGAATTTGAGAAAAGTTCATCAAAATTTAAAAAAAGTTCAGCGAATTAAAAAAGAGTTCATTAATTTTGAACAAAACAAGTTCATTAAATTTGAAAAAAGTTCATCGATTATGAAAAACGTTTATCAAATTTAAAAAAAGTTTATCCAATTAAAAAAATCATTAAATTTGAGAAAAAAGTTAATCCAATTTTTGAAAACGTTCAATAGATTAGATAAAATTTCATCATTTCTTAAAAAAGATTGGTGAATTTTTTAAAAAAAACATCGATTTGGAGAAAAAGTTCACGAACTACAAAAAAATCATCATGCCATGAAGGGAAAAAAGGAAAAACAGAAACGAAAAAAGAGAAGCAAAAAAACGAAAAACAGAAGCAAAAAAATAACAAAAGAGTAAAATAAAAATAGTCATCAGATCTAGTCTGTTGGCGTGGCGGTTGCTGCGTGCCCACCCCGAACTGGAGATTGCGAGTTCGATTCCGGGCGACTCCCTGTCCTTTTTTGTATTCAGATCAGGATGGAATAATGTTGAGATGGGCCGGTACCCTCCTTATGAGCACCTTCGAGAGATTGAACCGGTATATCATCTTGAGATTTACGAAGTCATCGTAAACGCCTCGTCATCGATATGAGTGCCCAAGTTGATCAACAGCGTCAGTGCTAACGGGAATCAGCAGCAGTGCCCTAGTTGAAACGACTGCTGAAGCCTGGAGGAGTCGTCGGCTTCTTTGATCTCAATTTCAAAGAAACCCCAGTGAAGGATGGAGGCAGGATGGTCGCCTGATTTTTTAGGGTAAGATGGCAACGCTAGATAGTTTTGGGTCGGTAAGGGCATGTACAATGGTGATATCTTACTAGTGCCATGTAGAATAAATGATGAGAGGAAGGAAAGAGTACTTATAAGAAAAAGTTTGTCTACTCTTGTTTAAAAAAAACAAGAGGTGATATATTAGCATAATATGTCTCATCATGTTTTTAGAAATAACTAGTTATTAAAGATAAGGCTAAAATGTGATCCATTGTAAGACATTTTTTTATCATTTCTAAATTACATGCAAGACTTAGGATAAAACCATCTTATCAATCATTGTACATGCTCTAATCATAAAGATGATGATTAACGGCAGAAACACGGCCTTGAGTGGGCTTTCACTATCTTAGATAGTTTAGGCATGAGACAGAGGTGTCACCACTTAAATTCTATCCCCAATACAGAATTACAGAGTCCTCTGCGTTGTCTTTCTTTTTTGAGGGGAGTCCTCCTCGTTGTCAACAAGGGAAAACATTATTTCCCGCTCTGTGTGAAGCGGTGCCGGGGCTTCGCACATAGCGGAAAGGAGATGGCCACAGCCGGGTTTGTTCGGTTTGGGTAAACTTCTAGAACGCTCCGTCAATCGTGTTTTTTTTCATTTTTCTTTACTTTTCTGTTATTTCTCTTTTCTGTTTCTGTGTCAAAAATTGTTCTGCATTACTAAAAAATGTTTAAAAAATTGAAAAAAATCTTCAAATCAGAAAAAATGTTTTTTTTTGGAAAAATGTTCTGGACTTTTAAAAAATGTTCTAGGTTTCACAAAAATGATTTGAATTTTTAAAAATTGTTCATAATTTTTACAAATTGATCCTCAACTTCGAAAAATGTTTGAAAATTATTCTGGATTTAAACTTTGTTCTCTATTTAAAAATGATTGAAAATGTATAAAAAATTGTTCACGCTCCCAAATTTGTATGATTTTTCAAAATTATTCTGAGTTTTGAAATCTATTCTGAAGATTCAAAAAATGTTCGTGATTTAACAATTTGTTTGCGCTTTCAATTTTTTTCTCCATTTTAAAAAATGTTCAAAATTATTCGGGCTTTCAAATTTGTTCTCCATTTCAAAATTTTATTCTCAAAATTCAAAAAATGTTCATGCTTCCAAATTTATTCATGATTTTCCAAAAAAAATCTCGGTTTCAAAATTTGTTTTGAAGATACAAAAAATGCCCGTGTTTTAAAAAACTTTTGCGTTTCTGAATTTGTTTGGGTCTTTTCAAAATTGTTCTCCGTTTCATAATTTTGTTCTGAAGATTCAAAAAAAGTTCGTGCCTTAGAAAATTGTTCACGCTTCCAAATTTGTTTATGATTTTTCAAAATTGTTCTCAGTTTCAAAATTTTGTTCTAAAGATTTAAAACTGTTTGTGCTTTAAATATTTGTTCACGCTTTCAAATTTGTTTGGGGTTTTTCAAAATTCTGTTCTTAAGATTCAACAAATGTTCATGCTTTCAAAAAATGTCCATGCTTCCAAATTTGTTCAAGACTTTCAAAAATTGTTCTTGGTTTCAAATTTTGTTCTCAAGATTCAACAACTGTCCGTACTTTAAAATTCTGTTCGTGCTTTAAAATTTGTTCTCCGTTTTAGAAATTGTTCACGTTTCAAAATTTGTTCAGGAGTTTGAAAAAATGGTTGTGTTTTCAAATTTTGTTCACGTGTTTCAAAATTTGTTCATGGTTCCAAATTTGAGTTTAGAATTTTGGGAAACATGTTCCCTCTTCCAAAAAAAATGTTCACGATTTACAAAAAATGTTCCTAATTTCGAGAATGTTATAGTTTCAAAAAATATTCACAATACAAAAAAAGTGTTTGCGTTTCACAGAGTATTCCATCTTTTGGGAAAAAATGCTTTCGAATTCCTAAACTAACTCGGATCTGCATGGTGTATTTGTTTTTTAAGACTGATGCTCCCATTTTGAACAGATATGAGTCCTAGTTCATGTGGCAGTAACACTTCGTGAAAAGCATTCGATCCTATGTTTGAATCCCCGCGGTTGCAATTCTTTCTTGAACTACAGTAAACATCAAATAATGTTCGCTGTCTTCATGGGCCGGCCCAGTCGCAAACCCGCCTGTGCGAAACGGTGACTCTCCTCTACGGTGAAATTAAGTTCTTGTTGCAGATGGATTTCATAAAAACTAGTATGGAGTTTTGTCCACGTATTTGTAATGCTACAGCTCACCTGCTGCTGGCAAGTTTGGGTGCGAGGGGTTTAACTGATTTATTAAGGGAGAACCACCAAGTGTGGATCTCCAACTTCCCCACATGTAATTGGTCTTGTGACCGGCGATTTGTCCGCGTCAACTAGCAAGATGTTCCTCGTCAAAAATAAAATTTAAACATCGATAGGGGTGCATGCATGCAAACGGATGGGACGAGTTACGCTCTATGGCTAAACCACATATGTCGCGCGCTATCACAGTCCTTTCACCAATGTATATGGAAATGGAACACCCCGTCATCCGAGCTAGGCATGCAAATCTACCTCTGCATTCCTCCATGGCAAGCTCCCAAATACTATAAGCGTGGAGTGGTACACACAGATGCAGTCCTCTGCATCCATGCAAGTCACAGCAATGGCGCCTCGAACGAGCACCACCACCTGTCTCCTCATCTTGCTCCTCACCACCACGGTTGCCGCGTCTACATCGTCCACAAATGCGGCCGGCACTCCGCCGTCACCAAAGGCACCGCCTCCCCCGCCTCCACCACCACCGCCGTGTGTTCCACCACAGTCGGTCGCAGCGTTCCTCCGCGCGCGATGCGCCACCACGCTGTACCGCGTGACCTGCTACGATACCCTCATCCCCTACGGCTGCGTGTTCCAGACAAACCCCGTCAGGCTGGCCAGGGCCGCCGTCGACCTCAACGCGGCCCAGCTCCGCGCCCTCTCCACGCGCGTGAAGGAGGTCGTCGCCCGTGGCGGCGTGGGCCAGCCGGGAGGAGCCGCCAACGCGCTGCGGGACTGCGCGGGCACGGTGTCGTCGGCGGCCGGGCTGGCCACGAAATCGGGGGCCGAGGTAGGCAAGCTCGACGCGGCGGGGAGCAATGCGACCGTGACTCAGGTCAGGTGGGCGATCTCCAACGCGCAGACGTGGCTCAGCGCGGCCATGACCAACGAGGCCACATGCGCCGAAGAGCTCGCCCCATGGGGGGCCGGTGCCGCCGCCGCCGCGAAGGAGCTTGTTGCCCGGACGGTGGTTGCCATGGAGAGCACGAGCGTCGCCCTCGCGCTGGTCAATGGCATGCTACGCTGAAATTAGCAATGATAAAATGTGTGTGGTGGTGCCTCCTTATTTAGTTTCCACGAAGTAGGGACAGCCTACTGCTTTACTTCTTTCTACTCCTCCGATTTCTAAATATAAGTCTTTTTAAAGATTCTATTAAAGAACTATATACAGATGTATATAGACATACTTTAGAATACAGATTCACTCATTTTGCTTTGTATGTAGTCTTCTAATGAATTTTTTTTAAACTTATATTTAAAAACGAAGGAGTACCTTATAAAAGTGTGCACTTCCAGTATAGTAATTTGCAAGTGAACTCGTTTATATAGAAATAATAGATTTATGTCATCTGGTCATAGAGAGATTTTAAATAAATTCATCGCACGGGCTATTCCCACGTATGTCATGAGCGTTTTTAAGTTGCCTGCTTCGATCTGTGACGACTTGACAAAACTGATAATACCTTCGGTCTGTGACAACCTGACAAAACTGGTAAGGCAATACTGATGGAGAGTTGATAGAGAGAAGAGAAAGATGGTGTGGTTTGGTTGGGACAAAATGCGTCTCCCGGAATCTAAAGGTGGTATAGGTTTTAGAGACATGCCTGCTTTTAATCAAGCCCTATTAGCGAAACAAGCATTGCGTTTGATTGAGACCTCTGATAGTCCATGTGATCGACTGCTTCAGGCAAAATATTATCCAAGCGGAAATATACCCTTTTTCACGTAGTTTTTGAGTTGTCTGAAAGGGTACTGAACATGGTCTACATCTAGTTAAAAAAGATTGTATTTGGAGAATTGGTGACCGGTCTACGGTACGGACCTGGCGTTTTTTACCATGGAAGGCGGAATCTTGAACCTCACCACAGTATTTTTGGGACATGGAGGTGCAGCAAATTTTAAAAATACGTACATCACCAAGAAACAGAGCTGATTTATTGGCCTGATTTTCGGAAAAAACTGGAAAATTTTCTGTTAAAAGTGCTTATCAACTAGCTAATAAGGAACATGATGATTTGGTTTCGGGGGTGCATCAAGTTCACATCCAAAGGGTGAACGATTGATATGGAATTTTGTGTGGTGAGCAAATTAAAAATACCTCTCGAAATGTGTATTAGAGCTTGGAAGGCTGCTTCTGAAGCTCTAACAACCAATCAAAGTAAATTATATCGTCACACGTACATCTGATCAATGTCGGGTGTGCGGTCGAGAGAGCGAAGGATCTTACCATTGCTCTCGCTCCATGTCCTCAAGCAAGACATGTATGGCTGAGGATGTGTGACATGTGGCCGTTGCCTAATGATGCACTCCTCATTGATAATGGTCAGGAGTGGCTATTGCATGTGCTGGTCACATGTGAGAGTCATGTACACGATATGGTTAGTCTACTAATTTGGAGGATTTGGCAACTTCCTAATGATACTGTATATGGTAAAAGAGGCTCCACGGGTGGATGTCACAATAGAGTTTTTGAATAGCTACTATAAGTCACTTAATCTTCCAAGGAATTATGGTATGGAGGAGATTATTAAAGGTAAAATGTTAGCTCGGGAGGAGATTCAGCCGGTGATACAGCACACTACGATTCCTGCCAATTGGCCGCCTCCTGCTGCTAACTGGTCTGCGCTATCGGTTGACGGATCCTTTTCATCTCATGATGGTAGTGCGGGTATTGGTATGATTTTTCCTCCGGAGGACAACATAGTGATCTTTGCTGCTTATCATATTATCTTTAATTGCAACGGGGCATGGCACTGGAGGGAGAGATTCATGCACTAATGCAAGGAATGGCCCTAGTTTTACAACATTGGTCGTTTTGTAGTTGTATAATCTGATTCTCCTATTGCACTTTCGATCCTGTCAGGCGATAGTTTGTCTAGATCGGCTTATGAACACTTGGTAGCAGAGATTAAGTCAATGATGGAGGTTAGGAAGTTTGTTTTCCGAAAAAATAGTAGAACTCAAAATAGGGTTGCAGATTGTATAGCAAATTATAGCCGTATCGAGTCTTGAACTGCAATGTGGATGAGCAGATGTCCTCCATGTTGTGAGGACTTATTGTATCTCGATTGTAACCATATGACTCTGGAATAAAACTCCTCGATGTTTCGCAAAAAAAAAAAAAAAAACTAACACGTAAATAAGGATGTAAATCTTATAGTGCAATGTTGTGTCGAGAATCCTTACTTTTTTTATCTTAGAAATAACTTGGTCACTAACATAGTATGTACTTCCTCCGTTTCAGGATATAATGTGCATCAGTTTTCATGAAAATCAAATATATGTATATTTGACCAAGATTCTGAAATAGAATATCAACATACAAACATCAAGGCAAACCTAACATATAAGGGCATCTTCAAGGCGGACAACTGCCCACATATATTCGAAGCACACTCCTCGGGCGCGGTTTGCCATCCAATGTGGGCGTGTACCGGTCCACCGAGCTATCCACACATACTATATTTGGCAAACCCGTGACAAACATGGGAGCATTGTAGGAGTCTGCACAGCAATCACGTAGGACTCTGACATCCCTGGCCCATCCAAAACCCCACCAAAACCCCTCCCAGACTCCACGCCTCAATCCTCCTCATTTTCTCCCCTTCCTTCTTTCTCTCTTGTCTTTGCCGTCACTGCACCACCCTGACCGCCATGCCACACCCCTGCTAGAATTCTATGTCTTCGTCACCTCAAGCGTTCTAGTCGGGCTCCATCCCGCTTCTTCTCTGTCATCGTTCAACCCCTCTCCTTCGACCGCCCCACTAGGGACCATCCACTGTTGTTGTATTCGCCATGCGCGACAGCTGTTTGACGAATTTCCAAAGCTAAAAAAGATGTCCCTTCTTGTTTCAATCGATGGATTTTGACTAGAAGTACATATACGAGCACTATGGTGAGTCATCCACTGGCTCGTCCGATGAGGAGAAGTACTACATGGATGAGACGGCGATGATGTAGCTTGTCCATGAAGACGTGGAGCATGCACAGGACCATGTCCTCAATTTCAAGAGGTCGATCAAGGGTCATTGAGTGCTCAACCGCAACAGGGCACACAACCATTTGACACTGATCAATACTAGGAGAAAGGTTATAGATAGGAACTTAGCAGTAGTACGATAAAGGTATGTGGCGCTGCTATTACTTAATAGCAGCGCATGGTGACCACCAGCGCTACAAGTACGGTTATAGTAGTAGTGTCGGGTAGGTGTCTCGCGCTACTGCTAAGTATTCCTGTCGGCACCCACCAGGGTTGCCCGTAGTAGTAGCATGCGTTGGAAACCGTGTTACTAATAATACCACCTTATCTTTGCATCTCGCGCACTTTCCTTGGTGCCTGGTTCTCACAATAAAATTAATGTGCTGCAACGATTAGCATTGTTTGCGAGGCTGACTGAAGGAAAAAACTCCTCCATGCCACTATACTGTCAATGGACATGAGTAGAAAATGGACTAGTATTCTCGCTGACTATATCCTCTGTAATCCACGGCCGACTAGCTAGGCTACAGAGTCAACATCAGGAATGCTTTATGAGGCTTCAGCCTAAGCACCCGATAGAAACTCTGTAGAGTCGTACAAGTAAGGAGGTGTGATGTGACGTGTCGGGCTGATTACATCGATCAGGGGGGATCGAGTCATCAATGATGAAGAGAGGGCAAGAGAGACAAGTGTGCGGACATTGATGGCTTGCTAACCAACCTATATTAAGCATACAGGATAAATAGGCTGGTATCAACAACATGATACAAAATCACGCTATACATCGGAATAGGATCAATCAAATACAGTAGCAAAATTTTGATGCAAGCATGAGGGAGAAAGAATTAGGCAATATCAGAATGATCAAGGGTGGTTGCTTGCCTTGTTGCTCTGTCAAAGGCTGAACGTCAGGGGCGTAGTCGTACACGGCAACACCATCAATCTCGGGGTCTACCAGAGAGAAGAGGGAGAAGAAACAATAAATACAAAACAAACACATGCATCATGATGCATGACATGACAATATGCAGACCTCGGGATGACATAACGCAGTACTATACATTACAGACGGAGCGAGAAAATATCGGAGGATATTTCCCGGGTCTTTGGCTTTCACGGGACAAATGAAACGTTGGGGAAAGTTCCATGTTAATCATGCTAGGGGCATGTGGCACATGAACGGACAGCGTATTCAGATTTTTGGATTTTTATGAGCGACTTCCATATATAACTAATTTTCATCTAACTTTTATTTATTTTATATGATTTAATAATGTTTTGAGCATATACTAAAAGTAATTTAATTTGAAAAATAAAAAGGAAATTGCTATACGCACCCAGTAGAGTGCACACAACAA
The DNA here is from genome assembly GCF_904849725.1 of Hordeum vulgare subsp. vulgare. Taxonomy (NCBI): domain Eukaryota; kingdom Viridiplantae; phylum Streptophyta; class Magnoliopsida; order Poales; family Poaceae; genus Hordeum; species Hordeum vulgare. The sequence continues at coordinate 581,568,200 of NC_058520.1, read as the reverse complement.
TGCACACTGTGGCTGTGAGTGGGTCCAGAGGGTCCGAGTTGACCAGTCAAAGCTGACTGGTCAACACGGGGTGGGCCCCCTTGTTATAGGCTCATATGACTAATCAGACTATTTTAACTAAGTTAATTAATTAAAGCACTAATTAATTAATTATCATTATGTCACCGGGTCGGTGTCGATGGCCGCCACACCATGGTTCGGCTTCCCCTATAGCGGGAGGTAAGGGAAGGGGGTAGGTGGGCCGGCTGGGTGGGCTTAGCCCAGGGGAAACAGGGGGGCTTTCCCCTTTTATTTTAATAATATTATTTTAGTTTTACTTATTTCTGATTTGTATTTGTTTTAGCACTAAAAGTATTTTGTAAATTATGAAACTCGGTCAAATAATTATGTTCTGTTTTTTTAGACATTGCCACAAAAAGTTTGGTAGCCATTTGTAATAAGTGTGGATATTTCATAAAGCAAAAGGAATTTAATTAATTGTTTTGGACTTTATTTTAAATATTTTAAGGCATTTAATTTCCTTTAAAAATTGGGTTCTAACATGGCAATTATCTGGTTAATATTTGCAACCCAAACATGATTTTAGTTTTCATGTTTGCAAAAATATTTAATCCACTTATTAATTGGATTTTGAATTTTAAAAGAAATTTGAAATGAGATATGATTTCAAAGAAAATGTGGCACTGTTTAGAAAAATGATTAGCTTAATCATGGTGACCGATGTAGCTTGAGGGGGTTACTGTAGCTTATAACCAGGGATGTTGCGTGTTGCATGCGGCTATTTGAACTTATGTGTTCTATGTATGTCGCTATTTAAACATCTGAACTGTATGTATGCGACTATTTGAACGTGTTGACTTTAAAAAAACTGATCAAAATGCGGGTAGCGTTGAATGGCTGGCTCTCACATGCGTTTCCATGGAGTGTCTCACTTCCTCTCTATCCGTGGACGGATCCCAGAAGGAATTTTTGGGTCATCTTTGGAGATGCCCTAAGGACGTTTAGGTACCTTGTGCCTTGAGTTATCATATGTGGTATACACAAGTAGAGTGAAATATCAAGAAGATACTTAGATCTCTCTTTCCCCGATAAAGAAGAAAAACAGAAATAGAAGATATTCTACTATGCACATGATATACCTCGTGCATATATCACTCGTTGATCTGACTGCAGATTCGAAGCAAAATGTGTCCCCCTAGTAGTTCACAAGTATTGTTCATTCTATTGGATTTTACCCCTGTACTGCATTAGTTGGGCCATCTTCAATGGGGATTACCAAATCTTTCCCCAAATGTCTGAACTGCACATCTGGACATTTTTAGTCATCCAACGACGGTCATAGAATGTTCATGGACTGGTCCGGATGTTCAAAATCCCACAAATCTTCTCGAAAGTAGGGAAAGATTTGTAGGAGTGCGGACATACGCGGGCGCTACCAGCTCAGCCTTGGAATCATTGTTTGAAAGAGAGATCACGCAGAAACTTAGAGCAACTTTAATGGGGTGATCCATTTCGTCCGCGGCCGTCTGTTTGGGTCCATGCGGACAAAAGTGATGACCCAATGCGCGGATCCATTGCTAAAATGCGTCTGCTTCGCGCCCGTACCGACCCGTTTCCGGCTTAAATTTGGGACCGAAATGGGTCGGCGCGGACGCGAAGCGGACGCGCGCGCCCTCTCGATGTCCGCATGTGGCTGGCCTGGCCCACTTGTCACACAGTCACCCAGCCACATATGAATGCCTATTTAATTCACCGGTCCACCCCCATCCACCTTTCTTCCATTATTATAGTGTCACAATGTTGTTGTCCACTTGTTTCCCATTGGATGCATGTGCTGACCCGTTTAAAAAAACATACACGGACAGGTGGACGGACGATCCAAACGAACGAAAAGCAAAAAAAATCGACGTTCGTTTAGATCGACCCGTTAGAGTTGCTCTTATACACCGTCACTACCTCCATTGCCAAAGCCAAAGCCAGGAACATCCAAAACTTAAATAAGAAACACTACACTACTAAACCCATCTGGCATAAGAGCATTTCTAACAGATCCATTATTTTAACTTAGTGCAGTAAATTTTACATTTTACTTCACTAAGTTTGACCTAACCAAATCCCAAAACGGGTAAGTGGAGTAAACAATTTACTCCATTCCTAAAATATTATTTACTCCATTCCTAAAATTCGAAATATATTTACTCCATTCCTACGCAACCGGGTAAAATCTCCGTGTCTTCTCGCCACCTCCTCTTCTTCCCCTGCACCGCCGTAAAAGATCCCTTCTCTCCCGCGTGGATGGAGAGGTAGGTACCCCGGTGTCCAATCCACCTCCGTCTTTTCTCTAGATCGTTTTCTGGTGGTGCCTAGGGTTTATTGTCCTTTGGTACGTAGGAGATCCCTTTTCATCCCAGAAAGATATTTGAAGAACTTTTTTATTAAAGAAAAAAAAAGTTAGGAGATGTTTATTGATTCTTTACCCGTGAATGGAAGTCAGTGAGTGTGAGCAACATGTGGTTCGGGCTGCACGTTGTTCTCATCGGTGCCTGCCTTTCCATGTGGTCCGGTCCGTGAGAAGGACGTGTTGAGCATGTACGTACGTGTGTGTTGAGATCGATGTGCCGCACGCCCGTGGCGCGCGGCCACTTTTGTGGCCGGAGTTGCACGTCAAACCGCCACCCCCCGGGTTAAGGAAACACGGCCGGGACGACACGCGGCTGCCGTGGTGAACATTGCTGTGATCCGGCCCATCCCTAATCCAAGGCACGTACGTACACACACTTTCCGGTTCCGGCTCCTAGCCCTCACATTATTGCGTTGAAAAGTTGGGACACGGTGCAGGATCTTTTTGAATTCTGAAACGAAACGGAGGAGAAAAATGGCCAGGATCATTGCTCAATCGTACAGTGCATAGTAGCCCGTTATGGTCCTTAATCCTTATGGATGTGCATCAATGATTCAATGGATAGTAGTAGATATTTTGGTCATCCAAACACGTACGTACGTACGAGATGGGGAGCAGATCTCGCTTCGCACGCCTTGGTCCAGATCTTACACGAACAGCCATGGTGGACACGCTGGATGATCTTTCTTCACACGCGTTCAGTGTGACACTCTAGTAGTAGCATGCAGTTGTTTTCTTGTGTTCTATTCCCTCTGTATCGAAATATTTGTAAATGGTACAGAGGTAGTAGCAATCTGTGTTGGCCTCTGCGTGAAGTATTTGAGCGATAGTAACGAAATACTCAAGTAGTGAGTGGTTGACGTCTCCCCCGCCTCTTGCTCTCACGACCACGTCGCCCCCGCGGACGACCCCCTCCTCCTCCAGCTCTCCCCCACCCCTCCCTTTTTGTCATCATCGTCGACGCCTGCTGTCGGGCCTGGCCCGGGCGATGCTGGTGATGGCGGTCCCTGTCCGTTTCCCTCTCGGTTGCTCTCATGCGCGGGGCGGAGCTGTGTCGGGGGTGTCCCCACGCGGCGACGGTCCGACATTGCGGCGGGGTTTCCTGGTGACGCGGGAGATCGGCTAGGCGGCAACGTCGTCATTGGCGGCGAGGTGGCGCGGCGGCACGGTCTGGTGACACCCGTCGGCCCAGATCTGGGCCCTTCAAAGCCCCATCCGGGCCTGGGGTGGGCTGATGGCGTGGCTTCCGGGAGTCGGGGGAGCGGCGATGGGCTGTGGGGTGCTGGCGGCACTGGCGCCGCCCTGCTGCAGCGTGGGCGGCAGGGTTTAGCAGGCCCGATTCGGGCCTGGCCGGGCCAGGGATGGCCTGGTTTACCCTGTTGCTGTGTCTAGTCGGTGACTGCGGCGGTGCTGGAGGCAGGGGTCCCCCGAACGACGACGGTGGAGGTGGTTCCCTCCCGCGCGGCTACGGTGTTGCTGCTCGCGTCGCCAAGCGCCCTCCCTTCGTCATGTTGGCCTCGTGGTGGTGATCTCACGACCGCGGTGGCGCATGCTGGTGGGCGGTGGGTTGGTTGGTTGGCTCCGGACCGGTTGGACGGCGGGGTTTGGAGTGCGGGAGAAATCCTTGCCGGAGAAATCCTTGCCGGTTCTTCCGTCTCCGATGCGGTGACGCCTGCGGGTGCCACCGTTCCTTCCTTGAGGGTGTCGGCTGTCTCCATCCCCCACTCCCCTCCTTTTACCGGGGGAAACCCAAGGACAAGTCCTTGCAGCAGCGCGCGTCATCACATACATTGTTGGAGGTGCTGCTTGGTACGCAGAGGATCGGTGCCTTGGATCGTGATGGATCGATTTCGAAGGGCGCAGCGGTTGCGGTTCATCCGCGCTTTGTCGAGCTGTTGGTGTTGGCATTATTTTTTTTTTTTGGTTTGTTGTGTTGCTCGTTACAATATTTGCTCTGTAATCGGTGTTGGTTGCTTTGTAATACGAAGCGGGAAAAACCTTTTTTGGTAATACTCACGTAGCCTTCACACTTAGTGCTGGGGCAAATAGTCAATGGTGCATGTGCATGTAGTGTCTACCAGCAATCTGACCTTGTTTGAGCAAGGAGCCGAGAACTCAGAAAGATGGCGAAGAGAAGAAGGCTCCTTGTGCGATCGATGGATGGATCCCCTCTGCTCTGGTTGGGCATTGCTTTGCCCCCCACCCCCCGGCAACGGCATGCACGGCCCTTCCCCCACCTTCCCGAGTTGGGCAGCGCGAGTGGATCAGATAGTGGATCGGTGGAGCACGCGAACGCAAAAGGAGGAAAGAAAAGCGAGCGAGGAAGAAGACCAAGCCAAGCCACCTAACCAAAAAAAACTTATTGTTATCCAACACGTCCAAGCAATGCTCCATCTACGTAAATTACGTAATAGTCTGACTTGGCAATAACTGATTGGATTAAGAGGAGGATGAGGTCCACCCATCCCTGAAAATCAAGGGGGCATGTTTAGATTAGTTGAAAGGTTTAGTAAATTTATATAGGCTTTAGTAGGTCTAGCATTTTCGCCTGTTTTGTGTTTTCTCCCCCTGCCTTCCTGGCTAAGCGAAGCCTCTTCCTTCCCTCCCTCCCTCCCTCCGTCTCCTCCCCTTCACCCCCCGTGCTTATATATACCATCACCACCACCACCACCCAACACCACATTGCCATCCACCGCCGCCGCCGACGACGACCACCACACACACACACGAACGAACAAACAAGCAGAGAGTCAGAGACGCAGACAGGCTTGAGTGGAGGGGAAGGTACGTGGTGGTGGCACGCGCCTTTTCTCCTCGATCCGGGCCGGCCGGGTTGATCGTTGATCGATCGATCGACATGGACGTGCACTCGGCGCCGGTGGCGGCGAGGAGGATGTGGGGCTACCTGCGGGCGGTCTTCTTCATGATGCGCAAGGGCAAGCGCAAGCTGCTCCTCGGCGCGCACCTCCTCATCAAGCGCCGCAACAAGGCCGTCTCCCGCTCCGTCGCCAGCCTCCTCTCCCACCACCACGCCGGCGGCCGCGCGCTGCGCCGCCGCGAGTACGAGTTCTCCTGCAGCGACAGCCCCGACCCGGGCTCCTTCTCCATGCGCCGCCTCGCCTTCCCCTGCCTCGGCGCCGCCGACGACGACGTGGACCTGCCCGGCCGCCTCCACGCCGCGCCCGCCACGCCGCCGCGGCACCTGATCGAGTACTACGCCCACGCGGCGGCCGCGGCGTCCCCCGGGACGTCCTCGCCCGGGGCGCTGATGGCGCGCGAGGAGTCGGAGCTCGCGCTGGGGGACGACGAGGAATGCACGCCGGCGGGGATGTCGCCGCTGGTGCCCGGCGCGGCCGACGGCGGGTTCTCGGTGCGGGTGTCCAACTTCTCGACGGACGAGGTCGACGGCGACCAGCTGGGCCTAGGCGAGGCCGTGGACGACGAGGCGGAGGAGTTCATCGCCCGCTTCTACGCCCAGCTGCGCCGCCAGAACCACGTCGGGCTGCTCCCGTACCACCTCCAGGAAGCCGCCGCGTGAACGACCAGCCGATCCATGAAGCTACCTAGCTACGTACGACGGCATTGTCCGGCCGGGCCTGCCGGCGATCGATTCCATGCTTGCTTGGCCGGGCGACCGCGCATAGCCAGTCCATGCGTGTGGCGGGGGAGAGGAATACGTCGTGTGCACGAATGCGTAGCAGCTCCGTTCCATCATGTATATACATGCACGTACGATTGCCCATGCGTGACAGCGTGGGCATGCATGTACTCCCTTCTTTTTCTGCATGTACTATGTACTAGTGTTATGTCAGTGTAAAGATGTGGGTCGATCGGGTCCCGGATGGTTTTTAGTCGCTGGGGCTAATTATTAAGTGTGCCTTGCATACAGTGTATATTCCTTGTATTGTATGTGGTTACTTGATCAATTCATATGTACCATCATTTTATATCTCATTCCCATCGTATTCATATAGTATAAGTCAAAAGGTAAATGTGTTTTTAAAGTCCTTTTCTCCAATACGAGAAATGTGCACACACATGAGCATGAAAAAGAGCTGTGTAGGGCTGGGAAGAGATGTTCTAGAATTGGTACTTAGAATATGCTTTTCCCTTTGCTTTTATGTGTGTGCGCGCGCGCGCAAAGGGTATTGATCTATTATAAAAAAAAGTCATCAGGAGTACAAATCATCTTAAACATAATAAAAATTATGTCAAGGTCCTTGGAAAAGCGAACGCCCACCACTGCCGTCAAAATCATGGAAAATTATGGAATATTTACGTTTCAGTCAAAGTATTTCAGGAATTAGAGAAATAAACTTTTAATTATTTTTTGAAGTTTAAAAATACTTAGTTGGGTTTCAATCAAATTCAAGTGAAAATTTGGGCCTTTTGGTCGATATGACAAACAAAAGCGGTTGAAGTTCAGAGATTTACGGTATGGCCAAAATATGTGTCAAACTAAAATTAAAAACCGTGAGATGCAGCAAATCTACTTTCTTACATTTTAGGTACTGAGAGATCTACAGTGGTATCGTACCGTGTCTTCGTAAAGTGGAGGAACCCTAATCGAAGGTGCTTAAACTAAATAGCAAAGCGATAGATACAAAGAACAATTACTCTCTTCATTTCTAAATACAAGTTTTTTTTAAAAAAATTTATTAAAAACTATATACGGATGTATATAGACACATTTTAGGGTAAAAATTCACTCATTTTGTTACGTATGTAATCCTCTAATGAAAACTTTGAAAAACTTATGTTTAGAAACGTAGGGAGTAGAACTGTATTTTCTTTTTAGTAGGAAAGTACAGTTCCCCTGGCATGGCTGATGATAGATGCCTAATATATTTAACCCTAATACTTTTGCAGAATATCGCTTACAGCAGCTCCCCTCAGAAGAAAAATAACATCTCTTCATCTGCACGGTTCCGTTCCAATATCGCCCGCGCTGCAGCTTCCATCGGACAGCATACAGTGCTGTCGTTTGGTGGACGGCAGCGGCGATACAGTGCTGGGCAATGATTAACGAACAGCCCCCATTTGTATAAACCCGGGGCCAGCTGTAGCTTAATGAAGATTTTGGCAAAGCCATGCCCGCACATATATATAAAGTAGATCTACTGAACATACATTAGGATCCTACATCGTGCATGCTGAAACAGCAGTGCTACCTAATCCGGGGCAAACCACGGAGTCACCATAACCAGAGGGTTTTATTAGTGTGCAACAACTGAACAAAGTCGGTCGATCCAAAAGCATGCATACACCTACCGAACAAAAGTTCGTCAGAAAAGCATGCTACTTGAACTTTAAATTACAGCACAGCAGCGGACGGCCGCTCTTATCCGATCCCCAATCCTTATCCACCCAGTTTCCAAAGGAGAAAAAGAAAAATTCCCGACTTCTTTATGAAAATTCGCAGGGGCGCCCATCTGTGCGTCCGTCTAGAGCCGTTCATCTGCGTCGTGATCCGAAAAGTTGTTTTTGGTGAAAATTTGACTGAAAAATACATGCGAATTTAGAGCACTCTTAATACGAGATGGTATACATGTTTATCTTGTGCGTATATTTCGTCCAACCGTGTTTCTACATCTTCGTTTCTGTATGTATGGTGCATCTTTCCGTGTTTACTTTTTTTTTTGGTCTTGTCAATTGGTTCTTGTTTTCATTCTATTCAAGCCAACTATTGTTAGTGTTCATCGTCTTCTTCCTTGGTGTACTGGTTTCACCTTGATCTTTGGGTACACTCCACTTTTGTGTCATATGCGTTATTTCCTCCATTCTTTTGATTGTGTTGTTTCTCTATTCGTTTTTTTCTATGGATCTTGTTAGTTCATCGTGTTCGGTCTCCCCTCAAATTCATGTCATTCTTCATCGCATCACAAATTGTTGCATTCTTTACGCAAACTTATTATTTTCCTATGGCACATTCTGTTTTCTTTGACATATTCGTGCTTTGATTTATTATATTTTTTTTTTGCAGATAACATTAGGATTTCATTCTCCCCACCGCAATGCCTGCTCTGCCAGTTGATTTTGTTGTTACTCCTAAGATTGTAGATCATATTCTTTCAAGTTACTTCTATGAAACTTAGTAGCATTTCTTTCCGAACTTAGGCCACCCTGTAAGTTTTGTGCATCAAAACTTGTGTTAGTTCTGTTCTATGAAACTTATGGGCTCACCATGGTCTGCGACAGTTTCATTGTTGCATAAACAATTATGAATGATGGTGTAATCTTAAGCTATATGTATCACATCTTAGGTTTTTTTCTTCTTGAAGTTGTAAACCGATATACTTTTTTACTCATATTTTTGTGTGTTGGTTGTGTGCATAGTGTTAAGTAGAGACCGAGCATTCACTCAATACGGCCGCGCCACATCTCGAATGAAAATGTTGTTTATCAAGAGAGAGAAAAAAAATCAGTGATTGGTGTTAAATGGCCATACGAAGAAAATTCTTATCAAATCGGTAGAGATCATCTGTCGGTTTTGTTTGCTTACACAACTGTATTTCGATTAACGGAAATGAGGAATTGCATTTCTGCTTTGTGAAAAAAAAATGGAAAGTTACATGTAGCTCGTATATGCCCCGGTACGATCATAAACAGTTGGAACAGCCACAGCAACTTAAGCATCCGCTTTGCATCCGACTGTTATATTGAGCAACTCTAGCAAACCCCGCATCCCTACGGCCCGCAAAACGCGTTTGCGTAAAATCGCTTTTGCGAACCGGTGCGGGCCCGCATAATGGATCCTAAAAAAGCATATTCGCGGCGGCTTCTGTAGGTTCTGATCTGGCGCAGCTCCTTCGGGCCCGTAAAACTTAGATTTGCAACTTAAATTGATCTAGTACAATGCTTTTCTTTGCTTTTGCAATAACATTATAGATACAAAACATATCATCAAATCTTGGCTAGAATAGCAAAACCAAAGAAAACAAGAACCGCATGTATGCATTTGAGAAGATTTCCAACTTCCATAACTGCTCCTACTAGTTGAAGCAATATCTTCTCCATGCACTCATTGTTGATCTGCGGATTCTTGATCTTCCTTTCTTTATTCTTCATCTTTGGTTCCAAAGAAGTAGACGTTGCTTCCCCTCTAGTTGCACATGCAGCCGCATCATTGCCTTCGATTGTACTAAGGAGTGCACTAACATCTATTAAGTTTTTTTCTATCAACAAATCAATGTATTGGCCTTCCCAAAACCAAAATAAGCATCCATCGTCCTACACAAAAGAATGATCAAGCTCGAAGTGAGCTACCGCAATTGAAATAAAGAATGGGCTATGGAACGAGCTACCTCAAGTGCACGTACCCCGTCGTTTTAGCATTTGTAGAACACCCACCCGGGGTGCGTCGGCGTGCCCGAAGTGAGCCGCAACACTTGGCGCCGGCACTCGTCGCACTCTATGAGCGGCATCGGCATGCCACAAAGACGTTGTGCGAGCGCCGAGCCCGGTGGACGGCCGAACGAGTCCATGTCCATAAACCTTCGGCGGCGCCGGGCGGACGAACCCGTGCCTGCATGCAGCGATGCGCCCTTGCCTGGGCTGCGGGAGAGGCTCCCCGACCACTCCATCGCCTCGAGCAGCAACCGGCGATCGGAAAAAGACAAATCCGGCGGCCCGTGATGAAGTGTCGCAAATATGCAAATCCGGCAGCTCGCCGACGCATGGGGGAAGGGAGGGGAGGCCTCGTGCGCGTGGCAGCCTTCCGGCGTGCTCCTGCCGGCTGCTGTCGCCGGAATCTTGGGCGGCGGCCGGCGGCGGCGCGAGAGGGGAGAGGAGAGGTGGTTGGTGGGAGAAATCGCGGGATGAAATGTACCCTCACCAACCGCTTCCGCTTATATGCAGGGCACCGCAGCCGCGGCGGGAAACCCGCGTTTTCCCGGGTTGATGTCGGAATTTTGCCGCGCCCCCAAATATTTTTTACGGACCGGGGCGGGATGCGCGTTCTGATCGGGCTGGTTTTTCTGCCCCTACCTGCATTTTGGCGGTAATTTTACGGACTGGGACGGGATGTGCGTTCCGATCGGACTAGTTTTTCTGACGGTAAATTTACGGACCGGGACGGGATGCGGGGTCTCTTAGAGTTGCTCGCATCAATGCATGCTTGCTGTGCTCTGGCCGGAGGCCTCCGGGCTCCGGCAAAATGGACAAATCTAACCTCTTTGCTGAATGAATTCACAAACTGAACCTAGTTAAAAAAAATTACACCGAGCTGACCCTTTTGTGTGGCGCCCGACGCGTAGGCGTCACACTACACTGTGTGACGCCTAAGCCGTCGGCGCCACACAAAAGGGCCCCGCTGGCGCTGCAGGGCCCACCCTGGCCGTGTGACGCCTAAGCCTCGGACGTTGCACATGCTACAGTGTGACGCCGAGCACTTAGGGGGCCACACATGCACTTATGCATTATGCAGCCGATACATGCGTGCAGGCATGCACTGGTGAGGCGGAAGTGCGGCGTGCCCTCGGGCGGCGAGGAGGTGGAGCAGCTCGAGCCACTGCGTGGCGTCGGCGCCGCCGAGGAGAGCTTGATTTGCCGGGCTCTGCTCCTGCCCCGCGCCGGCCGAGCCGTCGCCATCTCCGGATCAATGTACAGCCCCGGCCATCTCCGGCCCTGTCTACGGTTCCTCCAGCGACGACACGGACAGATCGCTGGCTGAGCCGTCGGGCCTCCGCGACGCCGCCATCTTGGCCGAGATCTCCGCCACGACCAGCCTCGACAGCAGCAGGCCGGCGATGAGTGCCGACGCCATGAGCATCGTGAACACCCCGCTCCAGCTCCTGGCCGAGATGTACCCCGTCAGGAGCGGACCTGCAGAGGGTGAGCTTCCAGTAAGTATGCCAACATCAGGCAGAGAACTGAAAAGCAGTTGAAGCACGGCCGGCTGTATCATACCTGGCCTAGCTCCGGGTCCTGGACTACGGCCAAAGTCTGTTTTAAACCTTAAACTCGTAGAGCTGGTTGGAATCGAACCTCAACCTTTGAATCCCTGAAATCGATACCTTAACATCTCTGATCTCGGTCAAAATCAACCCTACACCGATCCTAGACCTGTTTGTCCCACTGGAAAAGTGCAATCCCGGCTGGAATTACATGTTCGCTCACTGTATTCGTCGTATTCATCTTCTTCCCCTTTGCTGTTGAGTCGAGCTCCACGAACGATGCTGCAGCAGCCAGCACCACGATGCGTAGCAAACTCCACGGCATGCGGCGACATCCGTCACGACACCGAATCCAGTTAGAGGCTACAAAGCACCGATACGGCGACACTGATACGGCGATACGGGTACGGCGATACAGGATACGGCAATTTCTAAAAGCAGCAATTCGACGATACGGCAAGCATATATAAATAATGATAAAATAACATGCAATAAAAACTAACATAATAAATGTATAAGATGATAACAAAATACCGACCCACTGATTACCTAATTACTTTCATACCTTATTGTTTTTCATTTTAAAATCTCACTATCATTAATGAATAATACGACCAATCGGTCATAGACTGTCGCAGTAAAATTTAGACTATAATATCTATTAACATGACAATATAAAATTAATAAATCTTTTAAAATTAAAAACTTGAGATTGTCAAATGACAAACATATATAAAGAGCAACTTTGGATTGCACGAGTGGGTCAAATAATGAATTGCACAAGTAACATCCTTAACAAGCACTTTTATCTAACTACTACATTAGTACAATCCGCATGCACTACCTATATGAACAGATCAACGATACATCAAGGCATGGGCAATACACGACGGCGATACTTTGAAGATATGCGTATCGCCATTTCTTTTAAATTGAAAATGACGATACTTCGAGGATACCCGTATCGAAAGCGTATCTGAAGTATCGGAGTATCGGTGAAGTATTGAACGGTGATACACAAATTTCTGAAGTATCGGTGCTTCGTAGGTTAGAGGCCGTGTGCTCTCGGGCGTACTCGCGCGTCTATTGAACGAGTTATGCTGGTACAGATCGATCAATCTAGCCCACGTATTTGTAAGTCACTACGTCCGTCAGCTAGCTCATGGAAAATCCGTACACATGCCTACCTGCTTCAAAGCAAGCTTCTACGCGAATACGCTGGAATACAAAATCGTCCGAGTCAGCTTTGCACAGTAGTGTTCGCCCCAGTGTAGTCGGTCACAGTCCGAGCTAGCCCACTACAACTCCCATCCCCCTCTGACGCCTTGCCGCCAGACATGGCGTCGGCGACGTTGTGCTGGAGCACACCAGACCTTCATGGACGCCGCGCAGGCCATGCATGCGGCCAGGAAAAATGCCTGAACCTCCACGTCCTCCATCGGTGTTGCCCGACAGTCCATGCGTTCTTGTCACTACCGCCTCTCTGCGGGCGTGCTCTTGTAGACCGTAGCTAATGAGATGGGAGGGAGGATAAAGTTTATAGGTCGCCAGAGACAAGCGGACGACACGATGTGCTCTAACCCGGTTTTGGCAACGTCTAAGCGCCATTCAGGAGGAAGTGGATGAGTGAGAGACTGGACCAGCGTTGATTTTCACGATATGGTGCGGAGGGGATTGAGGATGTATATGAAATGTGGGCCATGGACATCAGCGAGAGTAAACTGTGATCCTTGGCAGGTGAATCTTTTCCCGGTATGCCAAACGGGTTTAGGGTTGATATTGACCGGGATCAAAGAGACGAGGTTACCGATTTCAGGGATTCAGACGTCGAGGTTCAGATCCAACCAGCTGTACGAGTTTAAGGTTTAAATAGACGTCGAGGTTCAGATCCAACCAGCTGTATGAGTTTAAGGTTTAAAATAGACGTCGAGGTTCAGATCCAACCAGCTGTACGAGTTTAAGATTTGAAATAGACTTTACTCCCTGAACTACTGTGCCATTGTGGCAGAAACTTGGTTGTTGAGGTTTGACTGGCACCCAACAGATCAAGGTTTCTCTTGTTGTTCTTTATATGGAAGCTGCAGGCAATCGCAATATCCATCAGATGCCCTTCATTCATTGATGACTAAGAATGTTGAAAAATAACAACAGCGATATATGCAGGACTGAAGTAAAGCAGGTAGTTCATGCCTAGCCGACACATAGTAAACTGACTATCGACCAAAACAAAACAGATTAACAGATTAACATAGTAAACAGCGATATATGAGCACGGGATCCATCGGCGCCGCGGTGGGTCCGCTCCTGACGGGGTACATCTCGGCCAGGAGCTGGAGCGGGGTGTTCACGATGCTCATGGCGTCGGTGCTCATCCTCATCGTCGGCCTGCTGCTGTCGAGGCTGGTCGTGGCGGAGATCTCGGCCAAGATGGCGGCGTCGCGGAGGCCCGACGGCTCAGCCAGCGATCTGCCCGTGTCGTCGCTGGAGGAACCGTAGACAGGGCCGGAGATGGCCGGGGCTGTACATTGATCCGGAGATGGCGACGGCTCGGCCGGCGTGGGGCAGGAGCAGAGCCCGGCAAATCGAGCTCTCCTCGGCGGCGCCGACGCCACGCAGTGGCTCGAGCTGCTCCACCTCGTCGCCGCCCGAGGGCCCGCCGCACTTCCGCCTCACCAGTGCATGCCTGCACGCATGTATCGGGTGCATAATGCATAAGTGCAGGTGTGGCGTCTAAGTGCTCGGTGTCACACTGCAGCATGTGCAACGTTTGAGGCTTAGGCGTCACACGGCCGGGGTGGGTCCTGCAGCCCCATCGTGACCCTTTTGTGTGGCGTCGACGGCTTAGGCGTCACACGGCCGGGGTGGGTCCTGCAGCCCCATCGTGGCCCTTTTGTGTGGCGTCGACGGCTTAGGCGTGACACAGTGTAGAGCGGGGCCTACGCATCGGACGCCACACAAAAAGGTCAGGTCGGTGTAATTTTTTGAACTAGGTTCAGTCTATGAACTCATTCAATCATTTTGCCCCGGGCTCCGGCTGTCTGCTCAACGTGGTTTCCAAGACCTCTGCTTGTGGTGGTAGCTTAGCTGCAGCTAGCGGGGCGTAGGTGCAACGTGGAGCAGGTTCTCCAGAGAAACGTACAGGCCGGCCTGGAATGAATCTGACTTGCCGCCAACATACGTTGTCGGTGCTACCTTAGCTTAGCTTGCCACACCCAGAAGAATCATCTAGAGTATCAATCATGGCAAATCTTGCCTCGGTGTTGGGACACCGTCACGCAACACACTTCCAAATGCGCGGCTGGCTCTATATTTAATCTGTTAAGTTCTGGAGCAAAGCTAGCGGAGCAAAACAAAGACCATGCATTTACGATGGATACCGTATGCTTTTAATAAAAAAGAAAAAAGACGTAGCTTAGTGGCTGTGGGTACGTTTCTTCTATATCACACGCTCAGTTCACCGATTCCAGTTCCCTAAGTACAAAGTATTTAGCGAAAGGAAGAATAGATGTTTTGAATATTGCAATATAAATTAATGAACAAACACACTAATGAATTCACAAAAAAAGTTAGAACATCTTATACGTGTGAACAGATGAAGTAGTAATTTACCGCCTCTTCTTGACGTGCTGTCATAAAATTAATTCGTACGTGTATCTATATAGGCTTCAGGAACTATTCAAATCAGTGGAGCAAGACAACTTACCTTACCTTAAAATGAAACTGTTTGTAACTTGTAAGTACCCTTCGTTCAAAATAAACTTACCTTCAAATTAATTCGTACGTGTATCTATATAGGCTTCAGGTACCATTCGTCTATTCACTCAATACGTGCCACTACCATTCGTTCCCCCTCAATCCCGCCCAATCAACAACTTCTTCCTCGATTCAGACCACTGCGGAGTCACTGTTCTCCACCCATGATGACTCAGATACAAATACGATGACCGCGGTTATTAATGGCGGAAACTATTGCCACTAGCAAACTAGAGGCCACGACGACTAAGGTACGGTCTACGACACATAGAAAGGTTTACAAGGTAAGATACCCATTTAGAACGTTTGGTTTCTAGCTGCAAAAACATACAAACAAACATCGTAACATGGCTCTTTGTACTTTATAAAGCCGCATTGTTCCAACAATAATAGTCTATTACTTCAAACAACATACATTCTTATTTACAAATTGGAAATTTTAAATTCCTACATCTTATTCTTCATACTAAAATAATATAGTCAAAAAAATTAAAGCGCACCTAGCCCTAAGGGAACACCTACAATTTGCTGCACCTTGTATAAGGTGCACTTGGCAATGGCAAAGATATTGTAATGAAGTTTCGTCATAACACGCTAGAAACTAAGGATGGGTAATTCTGACGCGAGCTTGAGAACCTAATGAGGCTTGAGCATCCCAACATTGTTCGGTTACATGTATTTCCATAGGCTATAAAGTTTGGCATACGAAGAAAGACGGCATCTACATGTATTTCCATTTAACTTATCGTCATTGTCTCAAATTTTAGTGGAATTTGGTGACCTTCCGTTCGCACATTCCAGGATCGGCTCTTTTATTACACAAAATGGGAGCTCCTCTGCAGCGCTTAAGGGGCTGATTTTTATTTTGAGGGAATCTTAAGGGGGCTTATTGGAGGGAATATCGTATTCACCGCTCTGTGCGAAGCGGTGTCGGGGCTTCGCACAGAGTGGGGAGGGAAACGATTTTAAATGGGTTGGCCCAATTAGCGGGTTGCAGCATTTCAGTTTTACAAACCTTGTAGAGGTTTCAGCTGGTTTTTTCCGTTTTGCGAAACTTCTAGAAGGTTTTCCTGAACCGTTTTTTTTCTGTTTTTTTTTTCTTTTTTTGTTTCAAAAGTTGTTCTGGATTTTTTAAAATGTTCTATATTTTCAAAAAATTGTTTCTGGTTTCAAAATTTGTTCTTAAGATTCAAATTTGTTCTCGGTTTTAAAATTTGTTCTTAAGATTCAAAAAATGTTTGTGCTTTAAAAAATTATTCGCGGTTTCAAATTTGTTCGGAGTTTTTCAAAATTGTTCTCCGTTTCAAAATTTTGTTCTTAAGATTAAAAAAAATCATGCTTTAAAAAATTGTTCACGCTTCCAAATTTGTTCAGGTTTTTCTAAATTGTTCTTGGTTTCAAAATTTGTTCTCAAGATTCAAAAAATATTCGTGCTTTAAAAATTTGTTCGCTCTTTCAAATTTGTTTGGGGTTATTCAAAATTGTTCTCCGTTTCAAAATGTAGTTCTCCAATATTCAAAAAAATGTTCATGCTTTAAAAAATTGTTCGTGCTTCCAAATTTGTTCACAATTTTCCAGAATAGTTCTCGGTTTCAAAATTTTCTCTTAAGATTAAAAAAAATGTCCGTGCTTTAAAATTTTGCTTCACGCTTTCAAATTTGTTTAGGATTTTTACCTTTATTTTTCAAGGTTACTTTTACCTTTTTTTTAAGTAAGTTCATGTTCGTAAATTGTTCTTGCTTTTAGAAATGTTCCAAAATTCAAAAAAATGTCGTTTTTCTTAAATTTCTCATAAATTCAAAAAATGTTCATGCAGATCCGGCACATCATGGATCTGCATCCAAATATTGATAAAGTCAAGGTTAACCATAGTTGGCTTGGTGATCCCATCATAAAGCTCCAATATCACAACATTACCCCTGAAGTTTCAGGGTCCGTCGTTCATCACCCGTTTCCAATCGCCAAGGCAGAAAATACTGCAGAGTATAGCGATTCTCCTCCAAGGGGCGGAACTTCACCTCATGCGCAAGATCCCAAGCTGAGCGCATGTTCTTGAAAAAGTAGTATTGACTGTAGGGTTTAGTGATATGAACCCTACAGATTGCCATCCATCTTACTGCGTCAGGTGGAGCTTCCTTTTCTTCAAAAACAACGTCATCTAGGTCTTCTTCTCGAAGCCCTAGTTCTGCCATCAGTTGCTCTACCTCCGGGGCGGACGAAGATCCAGACGCCTCCGTATGTTCTTTCCCCAGTGTTGCCATCGTGCACCCTAGCCCGAGTTACAAATCGATCGGGCTTGTTGAAGCTGACCCAAAACTCCCCCCGCCTACACCGGTGTCGATCAAGGCCAGGCAGGGATACAAGATTCCTCCATGGTCAGCCCGAATCAACCACCAGTGCGACGGATCGGGGCGGGAAGGCAAAACTCGACGACAGCGACTCGGGAGAAAGAAACCCTAACAAGAGGGAACTCGTAGAAGCCTGTAAAGTCGGTCCAAACCGGAAACCTAAAACCGGCCATATTGGGCCCGGCCGAGTAATGCTACACCTACAAAGGCTTACGTAAAGATTTTACGTACAAACTGATGTGTAAGATTATGATTGGTAATTAAGGGATGAGGGGCCCCACCCTCATTGAAAATCAGGAGGAAAAAAAAGAATCAGTTTGGAAGGTTAAGTAAACCTTTGTAAGTTTGCATTACGGGGGCCCGGCCCATCGATTGAGAACCTACCGCGAGACGGAGCTCTGTGGCAGTAGGCGAGACACAGCGTTGGCGTTCGAAATGTCTCCAAGGAAAGGCGCCACAGGACAGGAGCACCGAGGCGATCGGCCGGTGGCCGGATCCTCGCTCGCGGCGGTGCTGGCGCGTCCTTCGTCTCATCCGTCGTCCCTTGACCCGTTTCCCTTGTCCGTCCGAACCTCCAACGCTGACCCAAATCATCCTTTGGAAACTAGCATCGCATTCGCGTAGCAGGAACGGAGAAGCTGGCGGACTGGTGGCAAGTGGAAGCAGCGGTCGATATCTGGAGGCGTGTGGATTAATCCCAGGGCCAGGGGGAATGGCGCACAGGTACGTACGAATACGATCTGGTGATGCGCCGTTGGTTTTCTTATTAAATTGCTCCTGGCGTCGGATGCCTGTGAGGTGTTTGATGATATGCCTGCTGGTGCTGGGACTTCGTCGCATTGGTTCTGTGCACAGATTTCATGCTTGCTCATACTCGCATCTCATGGTCTCGCTCGCCTGCTGATTTCGGCCCACAAATCAAGCAGGGTGGTAATTTTTTTGTTTGTTTGCTGAGAAGACAATGTCCCGTGATAATTGATGCGCATTTATTCAGTCCACACTTGGGCCTTTTCCATTTCTTACAGTCACACGGTTGGTAGTAGTAGGATACTGGTGGTGTGGTACAGTAGCTCAAATGCACAATTAGCTCTTCCTCTTTTTGTCATGTTTGACAAATATGTCGCCTTGCCTCAGAAATAGAAACATTTGAGGTGCCAAGTGCTGGGCCACATACAGTTCGTAACATGTTGTATACAGAATTCGAGATGAATGTACAAAGCCATAATTTATTCCTTGTTTAAATTTTGCCGACAGGTTACAATCTTTGTGTACAACTGCGCATGCTAAGCTTTTGAGTTTTCCAAAACAAGGCAAAGAGCTGGCCAAACTAGGAGTTTAACATCCATGCATACTTATTGCTAACAAACACTTGTGCGGTACAATTTCCCTAACAAAAATATCATATGGTAAATACCCATTGCATTTACTGTAGTTTCACCACTTGTACGCGAAATATATGTCCATCCTCTGCTATTCAGTCAGGGAGGCTGTCTATGCGGTCACCGCCTTCCTCTGCATATCCTTTTCTGCACCTGATACAGAGAAAACTGAATCTGCTGTCAACTTGATCAGTCCAATACGCATCTTCTCTAGATCTCATATGTCATTCCCACCCGCAGCAACCTGTTATGAGGGACACATGTGATCTTCTCTGGTTGCCTGAAGTTCTTCCTCATGAAATTGTAGGCGTAGTCAACTATTATTTTCTTCACCAAACCGGCATTCTGCTCCGCCACCACGTTAGTTTCTCCCAGCAGATGGACAACACCATCATCCATCCCTCTCTGAATAAACTCTATCTCATCCATGCACCCGTTCACTGGGCTAGCAGTGATTCCATCCACAAACCTTTTCGGTAACCTTGCATCTTGAACTTCCACGGAAGGCTCCATTGCATCTCCTGATTCTTCCATTGCATTATCTTCTCCTGCAAGGGAATGACTACTTTCGCTGTAGAGTGATTCTTGATGGATGAATTGCTTCAAGTTCCCAATAAGCAAGTTCTCAAACTCCCTTGGATCTTCTACTTTATTGTTGTAACCATAGCGCACCACACATCGGAATACCCTGTATTCTCTTGGTTCCACGTATCGGAAGAGGAACCTTTCATTTGTTTCTATATTGCTGATTGGCAAGAACTTTATTGAGGTAATCACAAGAACTGAATGGATGGAAGGTACTTTCTCTACCAGATGGGGCAATATGGGTGGGATTCCTTGCACAAGCTCAGAGTACAGAACGCCTATTCCTGGCAGCCTAGCGAGATTTCGCCTTGTTGCCAACTCTGCCACATAGTTGTTTGACACTTTGTTCTTGAGCTCGTATTTGTACCGATGAACATGAACATAGTGCCATGTGCCCATTATAAGCATCAAAATTGCTGCAAAACCTAGTGGCAAGTAGCCACCTTCTACAAATTTGTAGAATGCTGAGGATAAGTACAGAAGCTCTGCACCGCCAAATATTATTGGAAACAGTGCAATCCACAGCAGACTTGTCTTCCATATCATTGCCATTACCAGTGTGACTAGAAGTGTTGTTATGAACATCACAAACACGACAGCAATGCCTGCATACATCATGATTATATTAATATCATAAAACTGATACATTAGTACTGAAAGTAACAAAGCGAATTTGGAATGTGGATAATACTCCCTCCTTCTCGAAATAAGTGTCGCTGATTTAGTAGAACTTTTGTAATAAACCAATGACATTTATTTTGGGACGGAGGGAGTACTTGTTACTTCTTTGATTTTATAAGAATAAGTTGACGGGTCACGATGCCATTGGAATTTGGAACAATGGACCAATCTGGTATATTTTCATCAATTGATCATGCTATGCAGACATTGTCACATCATATATACAAACTTTTATGTTCTTGCTGAATTCCATAATACTATATGATGATTTTACTCTTTCTAGTTTTGTCAGCTTAAGCAGCATCGCCAAAATAGCATATTAGCGAGTAACATACTACTTGCCGACCATCTAGGCAAATCAGCTAGGGAAAACATCATGTTGTGAGCAACTTCAGTGCATCTGTGTTTATATTGAAATTTGGGGTGAAGACTATTGAAAATAACTGATAAATAAAGGGGTCAGGGAAAAACAAGACAAATTGCATGAAACAATTGTGTAAGGGAATAATAGAAGCATGAAATATCTCAATCTTATAGCAGAAATGATCTTCAGATAATGAATTATTTACTCCTTTATATAGAGTCGAGGATTTTCTCACCATATGCATTGCCGATCTTGTCTGTAGTTTGGAAAATAGCTGTCACGGCTACACATAAGATCATTAACGCATAGTTGATTTCAGGGATGTAGACCTGCCCATGATACTTTTTTGAAGTGTGGGTGACACGAACCCGTGGAAAGCAACCAAGAACTTGGGACTGAGCGATGATTGCAAAGGCACCAGAAATCATAGCTTGGCTTGCAATTATAGCAGCAGCCACTGCCACCACAAATGTTGGCCAATATAATGGACCTGATGACAAAATAAATGAGTATGTTGTTAGATATTATTAATCTTTCAGTGCCTAACTCATTCCATTTCTTAGCTAATCCTCTTATGATCTCACCTGGGAGTGATTTGTAGAATGTATCTGCAACATCTTCAGGGTAGATGCGGAGATATGCAGCCTGTCCCATGTAAGCAAGCAATACTGATGGGAGCAGAACTGCAGAAAAGCCAATCTGCAGTGCAATAAAAGGTTATATTAATTGTCTAAGTTCTTTTAAAACAACGAGCCACCTCATTGATTTTCAATAAAGAAACCACCACACAAGTTTATTACAAACTGAAATACAAAAGAGAAATAATATTAATTTTCTAAGTGGAGTAAATGGAAAAGCATGAGTAAAATTAATAACAAATTCATTGATCAAGGATTTTTTTTCATAATACTGTTTTATATAATTCAAAGGATTTATTTTCCATGAGCATAACTGCTCAGAATTTATTCCCTCTCCATGGGTTTCTGTGCACGGACTCAAAATCAAAATAATGAAAAGGCTAATTATTCAGAGGAGTTGCTTGATTACCTGAATTGCTCTCACATTGAAGTGACCAAGGTCAGCAAACATTGCTTCGGTTCCTATTTCACAAAAGACACAATATCCATTTTCATGACTTCTGAATAAACAAGGAAGGTTTATTCTTTTTTCAAGATCAGTGCAGCATCTTGTGGGCCTATTCTATTAGTTGACTTCTCAGGGTGATCAATTGCAAAGTTCTGTATTGAACTCATGACATGAAAATACCTGTAATGCATAAGATAACACCTCCAAGCGAAATCCAGCCATCCTTCCCATTTCTTTGGAAATATTCCACTATATATTTTGGGTTGAATGCTTTCAGAATGCCAGTATCATGTGTGATCAGATTATAAATCCCAATGCCAGCAATTAAGATGAACCATATAAAGATTACTGGGCCAAATGTGTAACCAACTTTGTCGGTGCCAAAGCGCTGAACAAGAAAGAGGACGATCAGAATGCCGATTGCGATGCCAGCAATTTGTCCTGTTGATGAGATCAAAGGAGTCAAATCAAACTGGCACCCTAAGATAGTGACATGGATGTAACTTTCACTGCTAACCACAGGGATGCATCCTAATGATTTTTTTTCATTGGTATACCTTGAGTTAACGACTTTGCTGATTGCTTGATTCCCGTAACTGCACTAAGCACTGAAACATAGTAAAGTGCCAAAAACTCTGTTAGCTAAGCTCAAAGCAATCATACTTATAGTTATAAATATATTACACTGCAAACTCGTGGTTTTATCATCTAGCAGAACAACAAGCTGCTTTAATAATACGAATCTGAATTGTAATTTCTCTCTTTGATACTTTATCCGAATAATACTTATTTAGCAATTAGTTCATAAAGTAGATACGGCACATTATTTGTTCAAATATCCATATGTTTAAGTTTCAACTATCGTTGCATGCGTACGGGTTATTTTATACTGACAGGAGACGAGCTCAAGAAAGAAAGGATGCTCACCTGAAATACATGGAGTTAGCACACCGTCACCAATAACCATTGATGTTGCTAGAATTGTCACTAGGAAAAGTATGACCTTAAATTTTGGGCTGTTTTCCATCTTTTCCTTAATCCAGTGAGCCCGCTTGACACGATTCGTGGGGGACTCTAACTTGTAGTGAGAGACTGTTGCATCCTCAGCCTGTTGGTTCGGTATCAAGCTAATCCTAGCATACCGAGATATCAAGGAATAAAGTGCAAATGTTCCGCCTGCAAAGGTTGTGAATTCGTAAGAAATGTCAAACTCCCACATGAACAAAATATTTTTGCATATATATCGTCTCTTAAGTAATTATCGCATTTTTTGGATTTTCTTTTATGGAACTAAGTGCTTAATGCTCAGAACCTAACACTTTTAATGATTGTTAGTACTCTGTAAGATACTGTCCAAACGAATGCAGTGGGATTGTGGGAATAATTATGTTAGAAAAGATTCTATGTTTGCTCCTATGGTCCTTCATGGCCTTTCATTTCCAATATATTTTTTTAACATAAACACTGGCTGTAAAAACAGCACAATCTTTTCTAGTTTTTAAGAGTCTTTTTTGTAGGCATACAAGTTCTGTCGAGAAGATAAGTGGAAGGTATCTACTTACCATCACCGTTGTCATTAGCTCTCAAGACAATGAAACAATATTTCATCAATGGAAGGAGGAGCACAGTGTAGATAATCAGGGACATGACACCAAGGAGGTCATCTGTGTCCTTGATCCCGCCAGTAAAGGTGCTGGAGAACACATAGAGGGGAGAAGTTCCCATGTCCCCATAAACCACACCTAGGCTCTGGAAGGCCAAGTGCAGCGTCGTCGGCCAGCCAACCTGCTTTGCGGTAAGAAAGAGAACAAAATCATTCAGATTGCAAAAAGTTACATTCACCTCAAGGAAATCAGCTAATTAATATGCTTAGTTGTTTGATTGTGCATGTTTAAGATGTTAAAGCAGCTAGTTGATATGATTAGTTGCTTGGTTATACAAGCTTAAGATGCTGAAGCAGCTGATATGTTTAGTCACTTCACATAAGTGATAAGTCTATCATGATGGGGTGACATGATAGTACATTAGTTACTTTTAGCAGCCTTCCTTGACAAAACTGCGCTGTCTGTAATGTCACAAGTGCAAACTGTTATATCTTCCTTCAGAATTCTCGGTTGCAGTTCATGGGAAAGTACGCATCATAACAGGAACAGAAAAATGTTGATGCAGTTCTCTTGCTCGTGTTGTATGAAAATGAAGGCCGATGTCTGTTTGAAGAAAAGCAGGGGAAGAACAGACCTTGGCTGCATAGCTGTGGCCACCAGGGATCATCCCGGCCTCCATATGCAGGGAGTCGAACCTCTGCAGCCTCCTCGGCGGCGACGGCGGCGGCGGCACCTTCACCGACGCAAACGCAGAGCCCCCTTCAGCGGCTCCATTGCCGTTGGTCTTCAGAGGCTCGGCCATCGTGGAGGTGGAGGTACGATGATGATCTCTCTCACTCCTACCGGCCGTCTCTGTTATTGTTTAACAAGGACTTGGTTTTATAGGCACGCACCGGGTGGGCCCGGGCATGGCAACAGGTCCGTTGCTTTTCTTTGCAACGCGTGTGATACTACTGACCGAATGAAGGTGGGATCCTCCTGCTGCAAGCCTGCCTGCAACCAACAGGCTTCTCACCGAATGCTGGTGAGGTCAAATGCCGTTATGGTTCGCTGTAGCCGGTCTCGGCCGGAGCCGTCTTTCTACGGCGCAGCTGGGAATCTTGTGATCTTGGACGGCTTACGCCGGGGAAGGTGGGATATGGGGGACGGCGCGGCGACTTTTCTGCATGAGCTTCTCTTGTCACCTGTGACTTGTGAGCCTAAGTGCCAACTTGCGTTTCACACTTTCAGTCCCAGTTTATCTCTGCTTGCTTGTTGACGATTAAAAGAAATCCTTTTCCCGCTCGTCGAACCCTGTAGCGATCTGACTCTGCCGTAACCTTTGTTTCAGCAAAGAGAAAAACAATGTTTTAACAGCATGCTTGCTTGCACTGTATGTCACTAGCAAGTGTGTACCGTTCTTCTAAGCTCCAGTTTGGTCACCTGTTTACGTTTAGCAGGGCCTGTCGTGTCTCTACCAGAAGAATCCACGCGTCGTCGCGGAGCGGCCATCGGAGACCTGTCAAGGGCTTTGAACAGCGTGTAACAGACGGCCCAAATCGGCAGCCAAAAGGATTGACCCCCGGCCACCGGGGTGCCGTGCGTCCGACTCGAGCAGCCATTCTAGGCGAAAGGTGACAAGGCAACCGCAGGCCGGGTGGTTTCAGCTCCCTTTCGCGCGATACGATCGGGAAGGCGGGCTTGACTGGACTGGACGTGGATGCATTCATTTCTTTGTGGCGCACGCAGGATCTTCCCGGAGAAGGGTCGTCTTGATGGTGGCATCCCAAGGGATCGGCCACTTGCCTCACCAAAGCGGGCCAGCTCTTTTGACCGCATGCCATTGCCATGTGTTGGACTCTCTCTGCATGCGATTGCACGACGATCGTTGCTTGGCTTTGGCCGCTTCTGCTCCTGCCAAAACTTTCCAGGCTTAGTCAGTTACAGTCTCAGCTCCGCATGCATCTCCGAGATGCAGAGGCCGGGGGTCTATCTTTCTTTTAAAAAAAAGTTAGAGTCTCAGCTGGTGCGTGTGGCATGGGCAGTGGTCAGTGGATTAATAAGTAAACGCCGTAGCATCGCTGCTACCATGTTCCGCTGCCAGCGTAGCCATGAGCCCATGATGGTTGTTTACCGGTCTTGTTGGGATATGCTAATTGCTCTGGTATATCTTTCGCCTCCATATCTTAGTTTTTTTCATTTTATTTTACTTTGCTTTTCTAAGAAACCGTTGTGAAAAAGAAAATTCAGTAAGAAAAACACAAGAGGGGGGAACAGCAGGCTTGCTGAATTTACTTGCTGCCGGTGAAGTAAGGCATTTAATTTTGTCTGAGAAATCATGACGCCATGGTCCATGAATGAATGCTCACTGCTTTCTTTGACGGGTTGTCGTTGGTGGTGTCTCGTCGGTCGTCATGTATAGGTAGAACGATGGTCGTGTGTCCTCTCGTGTATGATGCCGTAGCAGTTATTCAGGTTGCGATCATCCTATATCACAGCTGCAGCCATCTTCCTTGAATCTTGACCCATCGCCCCACCCCCACTTGCCGCTCCCTTGTGAATTGCGATCAAGGAAAGGGGTTTCCTTCATGTTATAGTAAACTAGTAAAAGTGCCCGTGCGTTGCACCGGGTTAGATCATTGATATTTGAATCATGAATTATGTATTTGAAAAGTCCCGCCCTCACTCTTTGTCGACATCTACTTCAGCTCCGTACCTTCATTGAAGTGCAAGTAGAGATTCAAACATATAAACTTTCATACAAATGGAGTGAAACTTCACACAGATTGGTCATATAGTTACCACAAGACAATCATCATAATTTTACTTATTTAATCTCTGCAAACAACATTATTATTTAACCTCTGCAAACAACATGAAGGAAAAAATGAGACACGCGTTGATGCCGGTTTTTGAAGATCGAGAGTAGCAGTGGTGGCGGTCTACCGAGATCACCATGACAACTATATGGGGAGCTGATCTCCGGTCATTCCAAGTCTGCAAGATGCTAGTACACTTGAGACAATAGCCTGTCGCGAAGCCCTCGCATTGGCAGAAGACCTTGGCCTCCAGAACTTCGTCGTGGCATTATATGCATAACAAGTGATTAGTGACATATGAAAAGGAAGTCGGGTCGTCATGCAGTCATTATCAAGGTGGGATCACATCCACGCATCGACCTTTTGCCATTTTTTATGTGAACTTCGACCTAAGACACACAATAAACTTCGACCTTGATGAAACAAACTTCTTTTGAACACACGAGGTAGTCAACCACATTGTCTGAATATTGAACTACTCTATATTTAGAATTTTCACTTCTTGTTTTTTATTGTTGAACTTAATGTTTTTCATTCTTGAGTAACGAAGAAAATCTGGATTTTGTAACATTGAAGTGCTCCTTTTTTTTACTTTGGACTTCTTGAGGCTTTTTATTTTATTTATTTACATATAACCACTCATATTTATTTATTTGAACTTCAACGAAAACTCAATTATATTTTAGACATCACAACAAATAGTAGTAATTGCAAAAAATTTCAGATTTATTAGATGTGAAGTTTTATCTTTTGGATCATTGTAGTTTTGAAAAAACATCGACGCATACGGGAGAGAGAATTATGTGTGTATAAAGTGGATAGCAATTTTGAACTTTTCTTGGCCGAGCACTTGAACTTCTAGCAACAATTGTTTTTTATTTTATGAGTTTTTTTAAATGCTAAAAATGGCGTTGTATTTTTGTTTCGTTTTTCGAACATGTAAATCCTAGGTTTTAATAATCTTCGAACTTCTTTGTTATGTTAATTCTAACTTCACGTTTGTTTTATTTTCTATTAGCAAAGGTGCACATGAAGTCTGAACTCTGTATAGGCTTGTTCTTTACCATCGTGCGTCTAACCGACTTCCACTGCACTTGTTCTCTAAATATCCATTTAAGTGCCCTTGTTAACATTGTATTCAGTCCTACAACTCAATTTGCCCGTCGAACAAAAAAAATGTATTTAATAACTGTTGTTTATCTGGCAGGATACAGTGAACAAGCACAAAGAATAAGCATGATTTTGCAATGATAAGAGGATTTGGTACGTAACTTTACATGTCAATTAATCACAACAATATAGCACATCACTATACACGATATGGCAGAATTAAAGAGAGACGCTATTCAGGTTACTGCAAAAAGGATAGTTTAGAGCTGCGCAACATTTATATACCAACCACGCTACATCATAGCCTATAAGAATGGATAACAAGTGGGGAATACACGTGCCAATGTTGAGAACAGTACATCCAATCGCATTTGCAGAGTTGAGGCACAACAAGTGATTTTAATTCCTCTCTCATGGGTTAAGAACTCTATTTTTTATTTATTTCTCGCTCATCAATGGCTCCATGTAAAGCTAGATCAACCTATTGATCAATGAATTAACATCAGCTACGGCTAGCAAACAATTTATGTCCAAATACTAAATGAGCATGCACCCTGCAGCTAGCCAGAAAGCCATCTCACTAGAGCAGGACACCATCCCTAATAAGATAAAATAGTTGGTTGCCGGACGGGTCAATTGGCAAGTACTTCTTCAAGAATGGATCTTCATCAGGGTAAGTGTTAATAATATGTGCCACATAAGAAGACTTCTCCTCCTAGTTGAGATTGTGCAGCAAGTGATTGTGTATTTAAGGAACAACGATTAATAATTGCGGCCGCCAGCGACCAGCCCCGCCATCGTCGCCCGTGGCTACGCTTCCTTCCTTGGCGCTCACCCTTGCTTCAGATTCAGAAACTCGTGCACACCAAATTCGCCATTGAAACCAAACACCACACCAAACTGCTCATAATTAGTTCGCCATAATATCAGGAATAATCATTCAAATAAAACCCCATGAGTATTTTGTGACCACAGGAACAAAATGTCAAACCAGTCTTGAGAAGTCCTTTCCGAAAGTAGGCTAATTTCTGAATTTTCTGCGCAAAACAGAGATGTAATGCCTAAAAGATTATAGGTTGCTCTTTGTTAATAAAGGAAATGTATAGGATAATCTGAAGTATTTAGGCATGTTGCTTGCTCATCCTAACCAAGAACACTTCGTTAGCCATTGTTTTTTTAATCTACAATAATTAATAGCTCAACAGGTTTGGCAACCTTGGAGATAATCCCTTCTCCCAAAAAAAGTAAATAGAATCCCTCCAATTTCTACAGTCATCATCACAACATGTAATTATCTAAAAATAATAATCATTTAATGAATGCAAATTACAGAGTCACCAATCATGGCGTACATACTACATCAATATTAGCATGACAGACATAAGTACTAAGCATATAAGCACTAACAGTCTATATTATAAGTTATAGCTCTGAAGGAAGTAATTGGTCGAGCTACTACAGATGTAGGAATGAACATATATTTGCTAGAACCAAATGATAATAGGATAAATGAAATTGAGACATTGCAGGATCTGCTAGCACTGAACTCAGAACAACAGAAGGCGAACTTTGTGCATTAATAACTGAATAAACAACATTTGATTAAAAAATCGACAAAGATTGATGTGCACACGTACTTCTGAAACAATCAGATATCTCACACGGAGTGAACCAAACATATTCAGTACGTCACCAGCTTAATTACATGAGGTATGCATCATCACCATCTCCAGGATTACCAAAAGGTTGGAGGAGGGTGGTGATTGGAGAAACAAGGGAAGGAAGAGAAGACTTACCCATTTGGGAAGTGCGGGATCCTGCTTCAACGGCACTGACGAGCACATCATAGATCCAGATGGAGATCGAGATTGAGTGGTCCAGTGGAAGAACGGTCGCGTAAGCACCGCGGAGGGCCCCATCATCGGGCGTGACTGTGGAGAAGGAGCTGACCTCCAGCACCTTCTCGCGGCCAGTTGCAAGCCCTTCGTTGCAAGGTTGGTCTTGGATCTGAGAGAACTACGACGACGGCGACCTGATGGGGAGGTGTGTGGCCGACGGATATTCTGGATGGGAGGAGAGCGTGGAGTGGCCTCTGGCAGTTCTGGATAGAAGGATGGGCCGTTCTGGGAGAAGGTGGGTACTGGGTGGCCGGCGGCGGTTCCAGATCGCGACGCAAGGGCTGGGTTGAGGGTGGAGGCGCCACTGTGTGGAGGTTGTGGGGGATGTGACCGACATCGTTCCAATGGCTGGCACGGTAGGGCGGAGAGGTGAGGGCGGCGGTGGGAGGTCGAGGCAGGCGTGTGAGAGGAAGGCAGATGATGATCCCGGATCCGGTGTTTAGCTAGGCACGACGTTGCCGGAGGTAGGTGGCTGGGTGGGGAGGTAGGGGAACCGGGGGGTGGAGTGAGAGGTCGTCATGGGTCCTTGTGCTTGGTCCTCCTGCTGGCCGCACGCCGGCGCGGGGCGCAGCGCGTCCGGCACGGCGAGCCTCGGGAGGCGGTAGTAGGAGGAAGCCCCACCGAGGAAGATGACGAGGGCTCCCGCGAGCGCAGCGACTCCTCCGGCCATCTCCGGCGTCCCTTGGACGCTCCGTGCGGAGGGATGAATTTGTAAAAGCCAAACGTTTTTTTCAACTAATTGGAGGACTGCGGGTTGAATTGTGACAAAAAACAGGGATTTTTCTACAAAATTGCCTCGACGGACTCCGCGCTTTATTATAGTATATCTTTCCATCGCTTTTATGATCAACGAAGCCCAGACGGACACATTAGGCGCGGGAGTTATTTCTGGCGTAGTGCAGCAATACCTTTACAAAGGTCACTCCGACTCCTTTTGGTGATTTTAATGGGAGCACTGCATATGCGGCACTTGTCATGATTTGGGAATTTTGTGCATTTTTTGTAGATCCATTTTTCAAAAAAGTTTTATCTCGAACCATGCATTTAAATCATGATTCATTTTCAAAGTTATTTCTTGCATCAAGATCTTTGAAACTAGATAATATGTTAATGGAATTGGACAAACTTTTCAAAAAAATATCTATAAAATAACAAAAACGTAAAAAGCAAAAGATGAAAAAAAAAAAGAAACGCATCGTGTGACTTTTCACTTTTTGTGAAGCACAAGCACGGGTTTCACGCGAAAGCACAAATATGCTTCACCATGAAGCATAATTGCGCTTTTTTGAAAAGTACAGATGTGCTTCACCGTGAAATACGACTATCCTTTCGGGGAATATAGTTGGGCTTCACGACAAAGTACAACTATCATTTTCACCTTTTGTGCTTCCACATATAACATACTGAGTGAAGTTTTCGCATGATGTGGTTCGCGTGAGGAAAACAAAAAAAATGTTTTCAAGGGGTGTCTAGTGCACACATGTGGCCACGGATAGGTGCGCCACAGGACGCGTCCCAATATGTGCGCTGGG
Source organism: Hordeum vulgare subsp. vulgare (assembly GCF_904849725.1). Taxonomy (NCBI): domain Eukaryota; kingdom Viridiplantae; phylum Streptophyta; class Magnoliopsida; order Poales; family Poaceae; genus Hordeum; species Hordeum vulgare. Next base: position 581,537,767 of record NC_058520.1, on the reverse strand, counting down.
CAGGCCGGGGTACCCACTGATTATTATTTTCTTTTACACAAATCCCATTGATTATTCAATCCCATAGTACTCTCGCCTCAAGGAATTCTCTTAGGCCTCGTTTGGTACAAGGGGATTGGGAAGGTTTTGGGAGAAAGAGATTTCACGGGATGGGTGAATCCCTTCTTTTCACCCAATCCTCTGAAATCCCCATCAATCCTCAAACCCCTCACACACCCCTACTATTTGATACACGTGGATCTCAACATGAAAATCCACACTTTTATCCAAAGTCAAATCAGTGGACTCATTCTCACAAGAGTGATGGCCATGGAGGCAGCCAGTATCATCGATGGATGCAACAAACTGCTGCACATCGGAGACATGGCCGATGGGTGTCAGATGAGGAGCAAGAAGGGTCGGCCCAGGGTTTGCACGGGAGGGGATGGGGAAGTGGAGGAGAGGGTAGGGAGTGACCAGCGGAGGAGAACGTCGATGCTTTGGCGGCGGCGGGGCGATGAAGATCCGGCGACGGGGCGCCTCATCTCACTAGCGGCGAGGGCATGGCTTTGCCCATCCCGTTCCGACGACGACGCGTCGAGGAGGCTGCGATTGACGAAGGCGCGTCGAGGTGGAGGCCGCGGCCGCCGACGGCGGTTCAAGGAGGAGGCTGTGACGGCCGACGGCGTGTCGAGGTGGAGGCTGCGGCCGCCGACGGCGCGTCAAGGAGGAGGCTGCGGCCGTCGATGGAGCGTCGAGGAGGAGGTTACGGCCTACGACGGCATGAGGAGAAGGCTCCGGTCTCGCGCGTGGCTGCAATTCCGCGAGGGCCTCCTCGTGCCTTCTGATCCGCGTGGGTCGAGGCGAATCCAGGGGGGTTTAGGTGAACAGGGTCAACGAAGCCCCGTCTACCAAATGAATCGAAGAGGATTGTAGGGGGTTCTGGCCCCCGCGGGGATAATCCCCTAGAACCCCCCCCCCCCCCCCCCCAAATTCCCTTGTACCAAACGAGGCCTTAGTGCGCCAGCCTAGTCGGACGGTTTTCTTCAGTTTGTTTTCACATTCATACTTTTTTGTTTTCAGCATTTTTTCACCGGTTTTCTTTAGTTTATTGTTTTTATTTTACCATTTTTCTTTGGTTTTGTTTGTTTCTTTCTTTGGTTTTTTGTTTTCTGTGTTTTTTCAATGGTTTTCTTTGGATGTTCTCTTTTGTGTGTTTCTTCATCGGTTTTCTTTACTTTTTCTGTTTATTTGTATGCTTTGCTGGTTTTCTTTGGTTTTATACTGATTTTCTTTGGGGTTTTCTATTTTCCTTTTTTAGCACATTTCTTATTTTTTAAATACATATTGTACATTTCTAGTGTATGCTTGGAAAGAAAATTGATACATGCTTTGAAAAAGTTGGAATACACGTTAAACCTTTTCTAATGCACGTTCTACCTCTCTAATGGCAATATACATTTTTTTAAACTATGCAATAAATTTCTAAAGGTCATGAATTCCTTTTAATGCTTGAATATTTATGTAAAATTCCCCATATATGTTTTAAAATGGTACAGACATTATGTTGTACTCCCTCCGTTCCTAAATATAAGTCTTTAAAGAGGTTTCATTAGTGGAGTACATATGAATGTATATAGACATACATTAGAGTGTAGATTCACTCATTTTGCTCCGTATGTAGACTTCTAATGAAATATCTTAAAAGACTTATATTTAGGAACGGAGGGAGTAATATGCTATCATTTCCTTACATTGTGTACAAATGTTCATTCAAATATCAGAAACATTTTTCTGAAATAGGTGAAGATCTTTTTCAATGGATCAAAAGAATTGAATTATGTGGATAAAATTGCATTGCTTAAATATTTTTTAAAAATAATGAAAACATGTTTTCGAAGTATGTGGATATTTTTGTATGTAACTAACATTTTTTCCAGTTAGGCGTGTACAATTTTTAATGCTGCAGGAACATTCAATGCACAACGATCTTATTTAAATTTATTTAAAATGGAAATAAAAACGACGTTCCTCCTCCGTGATTGGTGTCCCTCGACGCGAGGGCACAAAAGAAAAATTATGTTCATTGCGAGCTAGAAGGTATATCCCGGGCGCCCATATGCCTCGCGTGAAGGGAATCCCTCGATGATGGGCCGGCCTAGGCGCACGCGAGACCGAAGCCTTGTTTGTTTTTTGTTTTTAATTCACGATTTCCGTTCTTCTTTTTTGTTTAACTTTTTTTATACTTTGAAATATTCTGAATATATATATTACAAGAAATAGTCTATATAAAACTTTTGAAAAATGTTAGCCAAGCATTTGAAAAATGTTATAGATGCATAGAAAAAATATTCATCATGTATACGGAAAATGTACGCTAAAAATGCAATGTGTAAGAAATAATTTGGTCATGAATTTAAAAAAATTTAATCACGTATTTAAAACATGGCGAAAAATTATTTTTTTTTTTAAATCAAGCATTTATAAAATGATAAATGAGTATATAAAAATGTTGATCATTTAATAAAAAATGATGAGAAAATGATCATGTATACATAAATGTTGTTCAAAGATTTGGAAAATGTTGAACAAGTATTTCAAAAATGTTGACAGCCTATATAAATTTCTTGACCATAAAACGGTAAAAAAATGATAATGGATATAAAAATATTAATCAAGCATTTGAGAAAATGTTGAACAAGTGTTTCAAAAACATTAATAAAATCTTTGAAAAATGATAAATGTGTAGTGAAAGAATGTTGACCATGTATTAAAGACGATGAAAAGGTTTAAGAATGTAGATAGAAATGTTAACAAGCAACTCAGAATAGTTTAACAAGTAGTTTAAGTTGTTAATCACGCTATTAGAAAATGTTAAATATTTATAGGAAAATATTGACCATGTTTTCACAAAAGTCAATCATGTATATGAAAAACATTAAACATGTATGAAAAAACACAATTAGATATATATGTCAAAAATATGTATAGGATAAAAGCCCAAAGTAAATTAGGGGAAACGAGACAAAAAGGAAAAAAAAGTAAGCGAAAAAGGGATTGAAATCCAAGAAACAAACAAACAAAACGGAAGAAAAAGGCATTGAAAACCAAGAAAGAAACAAAGAAAACTGAATTAAAGAAACAAAAAGGAAAGGAATAGAAGAAAAAAAAAGAGAAACAAATAGACAAAAACCGGTGATAAACTAGGAAAAAACGGGAAGTCCGGTGCAAACCCGGCAGTTTTACATCAACTTGGTCACGCCCTAGTAGTGTAACACGAACTCGACGATTACTTGGTGGCTAGCGGAGGAACACTGTAACCAGTTGGTCCTAATGGGCTGGCCCATCACCATAAAAGCTGGACGCGAGAGAAGGTTCTGCCTGGCTATAGCGAGACATAACTTTTGCAGTCCTAATGGGCTGGCAGGACTTTCCATGGAGTTGTACCATGGAGTAGCTAACAAAGGAGCGCTTCTTTGAAGCCTTTTCAAGGGTCATTTGTGGTGGGTTGAGAGGGCATCACTTGAGTTCTTACAGCAGTCATCACGTGTCATGCTTTGAACGTTTTTCCTGAAAATTTTATTTTACTTTTTTGTATATGAATTCAGCTTTTAGATGTTTTGTTTCTGGTTTTTAGGCTTTTTGTCTTCCATCAGCCTTTTTAGCTTTTGGATGAAGAAAAATTGCACAAAAATATACGTTCTTTTGGCTTCCGCGAGAGGTATGGTTGTGTCTTTTGAAAATAAAAAAAAAGGTATCTTTTTTCCTTCCTCCAATGACATGACTTTGCTTTCCGTGAGAGGAACGGATTTATTGTCGCGATAGGCATGATCCTGCCTCTCGGAAATTAAAAAAAACATGTTTTCATTTTTTTAATCTCCGATAGGCACGGACGTGCCATCGGGAACGAAAGAAATGTGTTTTTTCTTCCTTGAGAGGCAAAGATTTGCTTCCGGGAGCCTCACGGTCGTGCCTCTCTAAACCAGAAAAAACATGTTTTTTCTCTTCCACAAGAGGCATAATTTTTTGTCTGATTTTTTCATAAAGAAACATCAAAACCTATCAAACTGGTATCTAGTCTTGAAGATCTCTATGCAAATATTCCAACGATGGAAACGGTTTGAGATTGTAACACAAAAGATAAAACATTTTGGATAAAACGGTCTATGAATAAAGGAAAAACTCGTTGATTACAATAAGTGTCACACATGCAGAAGCCACTTGTCACAACCGGAAAGGGTAAACTTTGTAAAGAATATTCCTTAATTAGTAATTTTGGTCGCTTCCTTAATTAGTAATTGTATGATTGCTCATAAAAAAGGTTGTATGTTTTGTTGTTTAGGTATGGGAAGAACATGTGTTTATGTTCATCACGTGGACAAGGATGCCTTTTTAAAAGGCAATATTGATCCGGACCCGGATGAGCTTGACATGGTGTTCGATTTGTGTCCTAGCTATGGTGAATTGTTGGAACAAGTCCGAAAGGATTTGAATTGGATGGACCCTAGTGATGTAGTTGAGTTTGATGGTAGGCATAATGTGGGATTCGGAATGCACATTCGTTGGAAGACCATGCGTGTCAACTCCGAGAAACGTTGGCTTGCATACAAGGATACGGTGGCCGAATCACTAGACAAGGCTCTAGAGTTATTTGCCATGAAAACAAATGTTCCTAACTTGTTGGATTTGAACCGGGTTGCCTCTTCGATTGTTGAAGCTATTCCTGCAACCATCAACGAAGAGGCCAACATTGAACCTCTTTCTTGTGTCTATGAGGCTAACGAAGAGGTCAACATTGAACATGAACCATTGGTAGAGGCTAATTATGAGCACTATGATGATGGTAATGTTCTTCATGACAACAATCTTGGTGATTTGGACAAATATAATTTGCAAGAGACAATGGACCATTCCATTCCGTACTCACATGGCTATGCCTCTGAGTCTGACGATGAGGGTCCCGATGAAGAAGTTGATGAAGAAGGGTTCACGGCAAAGGAGGCTGAAGCTTTCACGAATGTATTAAAGCGTGATCACCGGACACCATTGTTCGAGGATCTTAACCTTGCGGATGAAGCCGTGGTTGACGGAGGCGAAGGCATATTGTTTGGAGTTAGGCCACCTTCTCATCGGGACACACATGGGAAGAATATTATTTTGCCGGGGTCAAAGTTCGAAACATTCTTTGAACTGAAGATGTGGTTGGATGAATATTCTGTTACGCATTATAGGCCACACAAAGTTGTTCATTCAAACATGAAGCTGCGTTACACGGTTGCATGTGAGGATAGAGGTTGTCCTTGGATTGTCCGTGCAAGACCATGGAAAGGAGGGCCAGGATGGAACATTGTCAGTTGTATGCCTCACATGTGTCGAGGTAAGAGGGTTGATGGTGCCCTATCGTCGCAAAGCCATAGACAACTAACCTCCGAGTTCATCGCTTATAGGCTTTCCAACTCCATCTCCTCTCTTCCTACAATGAGCATAAAAAGCGTACAAGACCTTGTGAAAGCCCTGTTTCACTACGAGGTAAAATATGGTAAGGCATGGAAAGCAAAGCAAGCCGCATTCAAGATGTTGTATGGTGATTGGGAGGAAGCATACAACCGCATACCTAGGTTGTTGGGAGCTATTGCCCACACTAACCCGGGCATGGTTCATGTGGTCGAGCCGTATGGGGAGAAAACAAAGATTAAGAATGGAAATAGGGTTCGCGTATTTGGCCGTGCATTTTGGGCATTTGAGCAATGTGTGAGGGCTTTCCAGCACTGTCGTCCTGTCATCTCCATCGATGGCACGTTTTTGACCGGACAATTCAAGGGCACTTTGTTGGTTGCAATAGCAAGTGATGCCAATAAACGGTTGATGCCTTTGGCTTTTGCTTTGGTTGAGGCAGAGAACAATGTTAACTAGGAATGGTTCTTGCATATTTTGAGAACCAAAGTATTACCGTTTGAGAGGGAAATATGTGTCATATCGGATCGTTATCAAGGCATAATTAACGCGGTTGACATTGTCATTCCCGGCCATGCTCCTTTGCATCATCGATGATGCATGAGGCATTTATGTGCAAACTTCTACCAGGCATGTGGTAGCAAGGAGTTGGCGGATGATCTTCAAGATTGTTGTCAAGCATTTTCTGACAAACGATTTGCAAGATTGTACAATGCTTTGCTTGTAAACAAAAAACTTGATGCAGGTGGGCTTGAGTTTCTGAACAGGCACATTGAACTTCGGGCCAAGTGGGCACGAGCTTATGATGAAGATGGCCGAAGATATGGTCAAATGACCAGTAACATGGCAGAATGCTTCAACCGGGTGTTGAAGGGTGTCCGTGCGTTGCCGGTGACGGCAATAGTTCAATACACATTCAACAAGTTGAGAGCATACTTTCTAAAGTACTCACAAGAAACAGATGATCAGATTGCGGGAGAGAACAAGAAAAAGTATAAGTACCAGTTTCCACCAAAGGTTGACAAATGGATGGTATTTCAATCACGGAAGGCTGACTCCCAAACGGCTACCCTGTACAACAACGAGGATTGTACATACGAAGTGAATGAGCCTGGAGGAACGACAAACGATGGCCAGCAACACGGAAACAGGGCGTTCAAGGTTTCTTTATCCTTGTGTGATTGCTCTTGTGGGAGGCCAAGGTTGCTTCATCTCGCATGCTCGCATTTGTACACGGTAGCTCGCAGTAGGAATGTGGACGTCAACCATCCACTATCCGTGAGGGATTCCGAGTTCTCGATCATGACCACGAAGCATACATGGGCTCCTAGATTTGAACCATACTTTGACCAATCACAATGGCTGGAGTATCATGGAGTACAACTATGGCCCGACCCAGAGTGGAAGGTTGTGAAACTGGGAAGACGAAAGACAAAGCGTTTTAGAGGAGACATGGATGGATGGGGCCAACCAAGTTCGAGCCAACAAGGGACGGGTCAAGGAAGCACGAGCCAACAAGGGACGGGTCAAGGAAGCACGAGCCAACAAGGGACGGGTCAAGCAAGCACGACCCAACAAGTTCCTACTCAACATGTTCCTAGCCGACTTGGGCTTACTAGAGGACGTGGTACTAGAGGAAGTGGTGGTGCTAGAGGCAGGGGTGGGATAGGTCGTGGTGGTGCTAGAGGCAGGGATGGGATAGGTGGTGGTGCTGCTAGAGGCAGTGGTGGGATAGGTGGTGGACTTACTAGGATTGGTATGCGTGGATACCTACGAGGACCATTTCCGTATGTCACATATTTCACTTATCTTTATCATGTTGTTTTTGATGCTCCTTTGTGTGTTATTTTACTAACTACTACTGCATATATTAGGTAACCTATAATGTTGCATTCGTGGGCAAAATAATAATAATGACACAACACCTTTATGAATAGACGAAGTGCAGATTCTCCCTTTTTTCCTCCAGGTGTGTTATCTAGAATATCTTCGGACTCGTCAGCTTGTTTCTTGACCTCTTTGCGCTATGATCACAAGACAATGACAACAAATAAGTGCAAGTGAATAGGTCCACTAGAATTCATAATTTACATAGGGGAGCACACTTACCACAAAGTTCAGGACAGGGGCGAAGGAAGTTTGATACCCTTCGCGAATCAACTTGATGTAACCGCCTTGGGCAAGTTCATCGTACTCAGTGGGTTCTTCCAATATGTCCTCCTCGTAAGCCGGCGGACAAATCTCGACACGAGTACTCTCCTGAAACCATCTTAGGTAGTTGCTGAACGCAAGAGCACAATGCTGACGGTACTGGGTTCGTTGTATGCTCGAAGTTGCCTGCACACTTTGCTCCAACATAAGGACATAGCTCTTATGATGCTTCTGCCAATCCTTGATTTTTCGCTGCCTCCTCCTATCCAACCTGCTTTGAACAAAACACATCAGTAGCTCGTTCAACACTAAGAACAAAACTAATCACTAATTATTTTTTGTTACCTGTGAAGCTGTGTGTCCGTGTCCACCCACTCCGGCGGGTGTGGCTGAAAGTAACCAAATTGACGCAGCACACGATGCGGGAGATGAAACTCAACCGCCCAATTGCATATTAGGGGACAACGCATTAGCCAAAGATGTCTTTCCTGCACGCATAGTGGATTCAGCTCAAACGTGTGTGCATCACCAAAGTTTGCCCCGACACGATATGGCTCCCATTCAACCTACAACACAAGATGAATACCACAATTCATTTCACTCACAACATAGAAGCTGGAAGTCAACTCTGAAACCATCTTACCTGCTCGGGGGTAAGCGAATCCATCTCGTTGGTGTATTGCTTGTACAATAGGTTCACTTCGCTTGCCACCTCCGATACCAAGTCCCACTTGTAAGCCCATGTAGGTTGCCGTACAGGGTTTCCGTGGTCATTCCAGGTATTCCACTGTGAGCTTTTAGGGCGTCCAACAGGTAGGCGTTCCCAGCTCCATACTGAAAGTAGGAGCATACAACCACCAACTCCACCGTCCTTTGTCGTCCTGCGACAAGCATCGTCCAACTACAAGTAACAACAAACATGCATCAGTTTAGCAGAAAAAGATAACAGAGAGTACTTAATACTAACAATTTATTACCTGCCGATACAAGTAAGCCAATGTGGCCGAGCCCCAGCTGAACTTGTTGTCGAAAACAGTCAACGCCTTCAGCCACATCCATGGAGCATTCTTACCTGTGCCATTCGCAAAGATAGTCCTAGAGATGACGTACCACATGTAGACGCGAGCATACCTCTGGATCACCTCGTCATCTGCGTCCTCGGGACAATGAGCAAAGTTGGCGGCAATCCAAGTGAAAGTGGCACCGGCAGGGACTCTATCTTTCTTCCCTCCATCTTCTACCTCCGGCTCCTGCGGCGACATACCAATAAGAGCCTCCATTTGTTGCCGCCATCCCTCAGAATCAGTGCTCATACATAGTGGCTTCCCCTCGATCGGAAGAGCGGTGATCATGGAAACATCTTGAAGAGTAACCGTCATCTCTCCGGTCCGGAGGTGAAAACTATGTGTCTCCGGCCTCCAACGATCAATGAGTGATGTGACTGCCGCAGCGTTCAGATTGGGAGTTGATCGACTCACAAGCTGCACGAATGGAAGGAGTCCCGTCATCTCGATGTACGGGGTGTACCGCTCATCGTAATGCATTACAGAGGATGCCCCATGAGACCGGATCTTCAAGGGCGTAAGCTCCTGCAAACATATAGGAGAAGAAGATATCAAGTGCTTATTACATTTTCAAGAAATTACTAATCTACTAATCATTTTCTACTTACCATCTTCTTCTCCGACATGAAATAGGCCCGGTGTTCAACGTCATAAACATCATTCAGAAGCCACATCATCCTACAAATCACAAAAAATTACTCATATACTCATATTCAAATAAGACTCATATACTCATATGAACTACTACTAATACTAACTACTACTACTAACTACAAACCAAAACCTAATGCAATTCCTATACCTACTACTACTAACTACTACTACTACTAACTACTAACTAGTCATATACTCAACCAAATCCTAACTCATATACTAACTAGTCAAATCCTAACTCATATCCTAACTAGTCAAAACCTAATACAATTCCTATACCTACCACTACTACTAACTACTACTAATACTAAGTACTACTACTAACTACTACTACTACTAACTACTACTACTACTCACTATTCATATACTCAACCAAAACCAAAACCTAATGCAATTCCTATACCTACTACTACTACTAACTAGGCTAATACCCAAAGAAATACTCAGGAGGATGATGTTGACACTCCTCAGGTATGACATAGCCATACAATTTGCACTTTCAACCTTCAGCCTTGAACCTTCAAATTTGAACTTTCAACCTTCATATGTATTAGGCTGCGGACGACATGACGTTGAAGGCTTTCCAACGCTCCGCTTACATGTTGAAGCTCGGGAAGGAATTTAAGCGCTACTCACCGGATGATTATGCGAAAGGAAAGAATCCGGTGGCCGGGGTCTCTCGTTTGTCAAGGATGAGAAGCATGGACGATGAGGTTGAGGATGACGATGACGATGAGTCGGATGACTCGGAGCAATTTGTGGTTGCGAGAAGGAAGAAGCTAGCATCCAAGAGGGGACGAGGCCCCAAGTGATTTGGAGTTGGTGTTGCACTTGTCGAGCTGAACTATTTACTTTAGTTGTGAACTATTTCGAGTTGTGAACCATTTAGTTGTTGTTGCACTTGTTGTGAACCATTTAGTTGTTGCCTATGATTGTTGCACTTGATGATTCCTTCGCTATCACATATATGATTGTTGCACTTGATGATTCCTTGGCTTTCACATATATGATTGCTGCCAAAATTGCTTTATTGCTGTTTAAATTGCTTTATTGCTGTCAAAAATGCTGTTTTGATGTCTAAATTCAGATTCCAGCAGGTTTTCACATGTGTGGCACATAAGCCTTAGGCGCCACACATGTGAGGTGTGGCGCCCTAGGCTTAGGCGCCACACATGTGAAATAGACTGGGGGAGGGGGGTGGGGAGGGGGCTGGACCGTGGCTGTATAAGTCCATGTGTGACGCCTAAGCGTCAGGCGCCACACATTACAATGTGTGACGCCTGAGGCTTAGGCGTCACACTGCCTGGGGGGGTGGCCCCCTCCCTGCCACGTGGTCGGGGGTGTGGCGCCGAACACCTAGGCGTCACACAGTACAGTGTGGCGCCTAGGTGTCGGGCGCCACACAAAAGGGTCAGGGCGGTGAATTATTTCCCCCGCGGGGTCAATCCGTGAGTTCTTTCGCTCGAGGGGTCATTTTTGTCAATTTTGCGAGTTTATGCATGGTAAACGTTTGCAATCGATCCGCCGGCCAAACTTTCGGTTTTTCCTTGCGCACTCGCACCTCTTCTTGCACACGCGCACGTGTCCCTATGTCCCCATGCGCATCAATCCTTATCCCCAAGACGCAAAATCCCTCGTCCACATAATTTCCATTTCATACATTGCTTTCTTCGTCTTTCTTCCTCTGTGATGAGATTTTCCTTTTTTCCTCCTACAGCTCCATGCGGCGGCCTCCCTTCCTACTCCCCTAAGAGCAAGTCTAGTAGAACCCTCAAACCCTTAAAACAAAAACCAGTTTTAATGGTTGAGAATTGCACATTTTTGACACTTTTAAGGGCTGAAAAACAGGGGCAAAGACTAGAACCCTCAAACCCAACCCTCAAAATCGGAATACAGCCAGGACCGCGCGCGCCGACTGCTGGAGCTCGCACGCTGCTGCTGCTGCGGCGCCGCCGCGGCGAGCTCCTTCTGCGGCAGGGAGAGGGAAGGGGAGGGGCGGCTGGCGCGGCGGCCGGGGCGCGGGGGGCGGGCGCGGCGGCCTGGGCGGGCGGGGTGCGACGGCGGCCTGGGCGGGCGCGGGGGCGCGACGGCCGGGGCGCGGAGGGAGCGCGGGGCGGCGGCCGAGGCGCGGGGAGGGGGGAGGCGGGGCGGCGGCCGGAGCGCGGGGGGAGGCGGGGCGGCGGCGGCCGAGGCAACTTCCTCGCGCGGGCGGGAACCAACTGCCTCCCGCGCGAGGTGGGAAGTGGAGTACGGGTTGGGGGCAGTTTTCCCTCCCAACCATTACTTTTACAGGCTAGGAAGGGGTTTGTGGGTTAGACCTTTAATTTTTTTTACGGGTTTAAGGATTCTAGTCTACGTCGTTTTGTCGACGAAAACTGTAAAAAAGCGGTTATTTGAGGGTTTGAGGGTTCTACTAGACTTGCTCTAACCCCTCTCGCTGATGGAGCTACTATCGGCCATCCGAGGAGCTGCAATCCCGGCCACACAGGAGCTGCAGTTGGTGGGCAGAGGAGCTACATCCAGCCATGTTGGGAGCTACAACCACCAGATGGAGGTGCTAGAACCGGCTACACCGAGAGCTGGAACCGGGGGACACAGAAGTTGTCGCTGGGGGGGGCACTGGTGCTGGGACCGGCTTCCCATTTTTCTGGAAGCGTATGCCAGAGATGCTAGAACCAACACCCAGATTTACTACTACCATGACAATGAACTGTGGCCGGCGGCGACAGTGCTGTTATTTTTTGCTGCAATCGGCAGCAGGAAATCTACAAACCGCCGCCCACTAAGTGTGGATGGCGTTTGGCAACGATAATGCTATGATTTTTTGGTGCAACCGGCAACAGGAAAGCTACAACCGACGTCTAGATTTGCTACAACCCACGACAACGAACTACAGACGGCGGTTGGCGGTGACTGTGTTGTGATTTTTTGCTGCAACCGGTAGCAGGAAAGCTACAACTGATGCCCAGATTTGCTACAACCGCGACAACGTAGTGTGGCCGGTGGCTGATGGCGCTGCGATTTTGTTGCAACCAGGCGAAGGCGAGAGTGGCCGCCGATGACGACACACGATTATTGTGGCTGCAACGGGCTGCAAGGGAAGCTTCCAACGACGTTGGGATTTTTGTTGCAACCATGGGGGCTCCTAGAAATGTGGTTGTTCGGGATCGAAAATGGCGAGCTGGCGAGGTCGTCGGCATTGGTGGCTCGTCGAAGGGGAATGGGATTCTCTCGTGCATGTTCTTTGGTGCGGCCCTGATGTGCCGGCGTGTGGGGGAGAAAGAAAAGGAGGAAGAAGATGGCACAAGTGACAGATTTGACAGCTGCCAGCAGCCATATCATGGGGTTGTGGTGCAACTGGTCCAATTTTGGGTCGACGCATCGACGCCTATTAGTGCTCTTTATGCATGGTTGCATGCAAGTCTCCTTAGGCCATTTGTCGCGTCAGATTCATTGTCATGTGAGACCGGCCGGTGTGGTGTGGTGTGTCGTCCCGACGTGGACTATTTCACTGTTTTGACCCTTTTAGCATAGTTTAGCTCGATGTGACCCCGTTTGTGAAAAGAATCGGATCTGACCATTTTTCTATCGTCACCATTGTGACGGTAGGTATACAAATCCTACCCCCTTCCTGTGGTGGTAGGGTTGGGGTCGACGCACACGGCATCGTCTGACTCCATTGACGTGGATAAGTGGCTATTACCATAGAAAGTGGCGATAGGGTGTGTGTGTCTATCGCCACAGCGGGTGGCGGTAGGATGTTCACACAATTAATTGGTAGGGTGTTCACATGGTTAATTTCCTCATATTGGAATTTACTATGTGAACATCCGACCACCACCCATTGTGCTGGTAGAAAACCACACCTTACCGTCACTCCCTCTGACGGTAGCCACTCATCCATGTCAGCAAGGTCAGACGACGTCGTCTGCGTTGACCCGAACCCTACCGTGACAAGGAGTGGCGGTAGAGTGTATATGCCTACCGCCATAGTGGGTGGCGGTAGGAAAAAGGTCACATCCAACAAAAATTTTACAACCGAGGTCAGATCGGACTAAACTATGCCAAAAGGGTCAAAATAGGGAATTTGGTCTCCCGACATGATGTATGTGGGTTGTGTTTTTCCCGTCAAGATTAAAAGTATCTATAGACAGACATAGCAAATATGACCCCTTAAATGCCCACGGACGCGCCCGGTCAGTGAGCTGACGTGACGCTTATTTGTTCGTCTGCGCAGCCACGCACCTTATTTCCTTTCTCATATGTTTGGTCACTTGCACGTGATTTATGAAGAGAAAGAGAGAGAAAAAAAAGGTAGTTCGGGGTGAGGTCGCGTCCTACATGGCGGACTACCCGGAAGCGCCCAGGGCGTCCGCAAGCCCTCATATCCTTCTTATTTGAGATGGATATGAGGGTTCGTGTACAATCCAGACATATATGGATGATATGAACGGTTCGGTTGGGTCACTTCTTTTCTTCTTCCCTCTATCCGGTCACTAACTAAACACATCCGCGGACGTCCGTGGGTCGTTTAAGATGTCTTGTTGTAGATGCTCTAACAACTGTTATTGGTTAGTGTCGCTGCTTGGTGCATCTATCTCAAGGCCACCTCTCTCTCTCTCTGTGTGTTTGTTGACGCCTAGCCGGCATTTAGAGCATCTCTAATAGACCCCGTATAATATTCAACCTGCAAAATAACCGTTAAAATACGGGTCGGGTGGAAAATGTTGCTAGACCAGAACCCGCAAACGCGCCCGACCCGTAATTTTTTTTGCGGGCCGCGGCAAAATGCCAACCACAACACGCGAAAATGCAGGTTCTCCCCTCGGCCCGCCGGTTCCCTGTATATATCGGGAGAAGTTGGTGGGTGGGGAATTTCAGCCCGCGCTTTTCCCCCACCCACCGTCGTCGGGCTGTCGCCTTCGATTTTGGCCATATCAGCCGTCGGGTTCACGCCGGTGGGCCGCCACACACCCGAGATTGACCTCTCTCACTCCCTCGTGCCTCGGTTGGTCGAAAAGTTGTAGATCGGCGGCTCCGCCAAGCCATGGATTTGTTGGGGAGCACCCATCACAGCCCCGACAAAGCTCCATCGCCGCATGTAGGTACTGGTTCGGCCTCTGGTCGCAGTCGTTGGTTTACCAGCAAGGACTCTTTCGGCCATTGCCCAGGCTCGGTGCTCGCGCAACGTCTCGCCGGCTTGCCGATGCCGCTCATAGAGTGCGACAAGTGCACAGAGACAGTTTGCGGTTCACATCTAGCACACGGCAACACCTCGGATGGGTATTCTTTAAATCCAATAACGACGGGGTATGTTCTTCTTTCTGTTCGGCTTTGTGAACTTATTTGGTTAAATTTTGGTAGCTTATTGAGGTGTTCATATGTGTAGGAAGATGGACGTACATTTTCGTATTGGGAAGAAGAATACATTGATTTATTGATAGAAAGAAACTTAATAAATGTTTGTTTACTCCTTAGTATAATTGAGCCTAATGATGCAGCTGCATGTGCAATTAGAAAAGGAATTGGAGGGGAAGCAACGTCTAATTCTTTAGAATCAAAGCGGAAGAATGAAGAATGTAAGATCAAGAATCCGGAGATCAACAACGAATGCAAGGAGAAGATGTTGGTCCAACTAGTGGGAGGAGTTATGGAAGTTGAATATCTTCTAAAATACATAATTATGATTCTTGTTTTCTTTGATCTTGCTATTTCAGCAAATATTTGATGAATTATTATGTATCCAATGCCTTTGAAGAAAATAAAGAAGCAAATAAATGTGTTTTCATGCTCGAAATTGAAAGACAAAAAACTGATTTGCGGGCCGGCGTGGGCGGCGGCCGAGCAGACCCTGCAAAACGAATCCATATAAAAGGATAGGCGATGTTCGAGCAGACCCTGCAAAACGGATTCATATAAAAGGATATTGGCCGCCGCCCACGCCGGTCCACAAAAGCATTTTTCCGCGAACTGAAAATAACTTTTGCGGATCCACGATATACGGGGTGTGCTCGAGATGCTCTTAGTCCCAACAACATCAAACCATCGGCACTTTCCGAGCATCAAATGTTGAGGTAACATATTGGTATGCCCTGTTCATTTAGGCTCATAATTCTAGAAATCCTCGTCTTAAGAAAAATTTCAATAAATCCTAATTCCAGTAAAAGAAACAACATCCATGGAAGATGAAAATAGAACATGGCAGCCTGTGCTTGTGCCTAACACAATAGTATCGGGCGCGTCAAAGCGCGCCTTATGATCTACTCCCTTCGTTCAGAATTGTTTTCATAAATAAATGAATGCATTTAAAAGAAAGTATATCTAGATATATCCATTTCTATGACAAGTAATTCCATACAAAAGAGGGAGTAGTCCTTAACAAACTTATTTCTCTTGATCTCCTCCTTGCCCCTCACACAAAGGAAATCCTCTTGTTGGCCCCATCAGTTCTTTGTTTAGGTCAACACATTTAGCTATGATATATATTAGGACAACACACGTAGCATCTTTTCCACATAAAAAACTTCTTTCTCTTGATCTCCTTTGTCACACAAAAAAAGAACTCCTTCTAGTGGCCCTATTATTTTTCCTTTAGATGAGCACATTTAGTTCTGATTAGTTATTAGGACGACACGAGTAGCGAAATATATCCGGTGGTATAGACTTTGATTGGCACTGTTTACCACCAAGAGGAAGATCGGGTGGAATCTTACTTGGGGTAAAGTGTGAAACTCTCGAAGTTTGACACATGTCCTATGGGGACTTTGCGGTCAAGTTCAGGGTACGATCAAAGCATGACGGGTTCCAATGGGCGCTCGTTGCGGTCTATGGTGCTGCCCAGCCGGAGCTCAAGATAGACTTTTTAGGAGATTTAGTCAGAGTTTGTGGTAACGAGAAACTTCCGGTTCTTGTCGGGGGTGATTTCAATATCATTCGCCAAGGGATGAAAAGAATAAGCATAACTTTGATGGGAGATGGGCATTTATGTTTAATACGATTATAAAGAGTTTAGATCTTTGGGAGATTGAACTTTCGGGCAGGAAGTTTACGTGGGCAAACGCTTTACCTAACCCAACTTTTGAGAAGTTGGACCGGGTTTTAACCAGTGTGGAGTGGGAGCAGAAATTCACTCTAGTCTCGGTTAAAGCTTTGCAACGAGCTATTTCCGATCATGCTCCGCTACTTGTGGATTCTGGAGTAGAAACCCACAGGGGGGATAAGAATGTATTTTCCTTTGAACTAGCTGTTGGGGAACGTCGCATGGGAAACAAAAAAATTCCTACGCGCAAGAAGACCTATCATGGTGATGTCCATCTACGAGAGGGGATATTCGATCTACGTACCCTTGTAGATCGCACAGCAGAAGCGTTAGTGAACGCGGTTGATGTAGTGGAACGTCCTCACGTCCCTCGATCCGCCCCGCGAACCGTCCCGCGATCAGTCCCACGATCTAGTGCCGAACGGACGGCACCTCCGCGTTCAGCACACGTACAGCTCGACGATGATCTCGGCCTTCTTGATCCAACAAGAGAGACGGAGAGGTAGATGAGTTCTCCGGCAGCGTGACGGTGCTCCGGAGGTTGGTGGTGATCTAATCTCAGCAGGGCTCCGCCCGAGCTCCGCAGAAACGCGATCTAGAGGTAAAACCGTGGAGATATGTGGTCGGGCTGCCGTGGCAAAGTTGTCTCAAATCAGCCCTAAAACCTCCGTATATATAGGGGGAAGAGGGGGAGCCTTGCCTTGGGGTCCAAGGACCCTCAAGGGGGTCGGCCGAGCCAAGGGGGGGAGTCCTCCCCTTCCAAACCGAATCCAACTAGGTTTGGAAGGAGGAGTCCTTCCCCTTTTTCCCACCTCCTCTTTTTTTTCTCTTTGATTTTCTTCCTATGGCGCATAGGGCCTTCTTGGCCTGTCCCACTAGCCCACTAAGGGCTGGTGCGCCATCCCCAAGGCCTATGGGCTTCCCCGGGATGGGTTGCCCCCCCCCCGGTGAACACCCGGAACCCATTCGTTATTCCCGGTACATTCCCGGTAACTCCGAAAACCTTCCGGTAATTAAATGAGGTCATCCTATATATCAATCTTCGTTTCCGAACCATTCCGGAAACCCTCGTGACGTCCGTGATCTCATCCGGGACTCCAAACAACATTCGGTAACCAACCATATAACTCAAATACGCATAAAACAACGTCGAACCTTAAGTGTGCAGACCCTGCGGGTTCGAGAACTATGTAGACATGACCCGAGTGACTCCTCGGTCAATATCCAATAGTGGGACCTGGATGCCCATATTGGATCTCACATATTCTACGAAGATCTTATCGTTTGAACCTCAGTGCCAAGGATTCATATAATCCCGTATGTCATTCCCTTTGTCCTTCGGTATGTTACTTGCCCGAGATTCGATCGTTAGTATCCGCATACCTATTTCAATCTCGTTCACCGGCAAGTCTCTTTACTCGTTCCGTAATACAAGATCCCGCAACTTACACTAAGTCACATTGCTTGCGAGGCTTGTGTGTGATGTTGTATTACCGAGTGGGCCCCGAGATACCTCTCCGTCACACGGAGTGACAAATCCCAGTCTCGATCCATACTAACTCAACGAACACCTTCGGAGATACCTGTAGAGCATCTTTATAGTCACCCAGTTATGTTGCAACGTTTGATACACACAAAGCATTCCTCCGGTGTTAGTGAGTTATATGATCTCATGGTCATAGGAACAAATACTTGACACGCAGAAAACAGTAGCAACAAAATGACACGATCAACATGCTACGTCTATTAGTTTGGGTCTAGTCCATCACATGATTCTCCTAATGATGTGATCCCGTTATCAAGTGACAACACTTGCCCATGGTCAGGAAACCTTGACCATCTTTGATCAACGAGCTAGTCAACTAGAGGCTTACTAGGGACAGTGTTTTGTCTATGTATCCACACATGCAATGTGTTTCCAATCAATACAATTATAGCATGGATAATAAACGATTATCATGAATAAAGAAATATAATAATAACTAATTTATTATTGCCTCTAGGGCATATTTCCAACACTAGCTTGGTTTGAGAGGGAGGGCTTTTTGAACATGGTTGCCAAGGAGTGGAAACTTGTAAGGCCGGGGCGATCGAATATGGAGACTTGACAGAATAAAATTAGACACTTGAGGCAATTCTTAAGGGGATGGGCAAAACATGAAAGCGGAATTTATAAGGTGGAAAAGTAGAGACTCCTAAATCTTATAAACGAGCTTAATGTCAAGGCCGAAGAGGTTGTTCTCCTTGATCAGGGCTGCCAAGTCCGAGGTTGAGCAGAAGCTCAAACAACTTCTCATGGAGGAGGAGCTGAAGTGGGCGCTAAGGGAAAAAGTGCGTAATGTGGTTGAGGGTGATGATAATACACAGTTCATCCACTTGATTGCCAACGGAAAACATAGAAAGAAAATAATTTTTCAGCTTGAACAGGATAAAGGTACAATTGTAGGAAATGACAACCTAAAATTGTATATTTCCGAATATTAGAAAAAGTTGTTCGGTCCTCATGAAGATAGTTATGTGTCTGTGGATGAGCAAAGGGTCGATGACATACCTCAACTCGGTGCGGCCGACATTGAGGTTCTCTCGACGCCTTTTTCGAAGAAAGAGGTGTTTGACGCGATTACGCAGATGAAAATAAGAAGGAAGCCGGACCAGATGGGTTACCGACTGAATTTTATAAAAAAATGCTGGTACATTATTAAGGATGACTTACTTCCGATGTTCGATAATTTGTTCAACGCGCATTTACAGCTCTTTCACATTAACTTTCGAACGATCACGTTGTTGTCAAAGAAGGAAGGGGATGTGCGCATTCAACAATTCCGTCTGGTCTGCCTGCTGAATATGAGTTTCAAGATATTCACTAAGGTTGGTACGAGCAGAATAACACAGGTTGCACAAGAGGTTGTGCAACCAAGTCAAACGGCTTTTATGCCGGCCAAATCCATACTTGAGGGTGTGGTGGTCCTCCATGAAACACTGCATGAAATTCACTCAAAGAAATTAGATGGAGTTATTTTCAAAGTGGATTTCGAGAAAGCGTGTGATAAGGTAAAATGACCTTTCCTATAGCAAGCTCTACATATGAAAGGGTTTGAGGATGTGTGGAGAAGACCCATACAATCCTTCATACAAAAGGAGAGCGTTGGAATTAAGGTAAATGACGATATTGGCCATTATTTCCAAACACACAAAGGGCTACGGGAGAGGGATCCGATGTCTCCAATCCTCTTTAATATAGTTGCGGATATGTTGGCAATAATGATTACGAGAGCAAAATATGAAGGTTTGGTAGGCGTCCTTGTCCCACATCTCATTGATGATGGTGTGTCCATTCTACAATACGCTGATGACACTTTTTTGCTCATGGAACATGATGTTGCAAAGGCCCGAAATATGAAATTGGTCCTTTGTTTGTTTGAACAGCTATCTAGGTTGAAGATAAACTTCCACAAAATCGAACTATTTTGCTTTGGGAAAGCAAAAGAAGAGAGCAGGAAACGTATAAACAATTGTTCGGGTGTGCGATAGGTAGCTTGTTGTTCAGATATCTAGGCATACATATTCATCATCGGAATTTATCAAACAAGGAATGGAAGTGTATTGAAGAAAGATTAGGAAAAAAACGAAGTTGCTGAAAAGGCAAGTTATGGTCTTATGGAGGAAGGCTAATCCTCATTAATTCGGTACTCACCAGCATGCTAGTGTTCCTTCTATTCTTTTTTGAGATACCTATTGGGGTACGAAAAAGGTTGGACTTCTATAGATTACGTTTCTTTTGGCAGAGTGATGATATCAAAAGAAAATACATACTTTCTAGGTGGGACATTGTTTGTCGACCAAAATACAAGGGCGGTCTTGGGATCGAGAATTTGGAGGTCAAGAACAAATGTCTGCTTAGCAAATGGCTATACAGACTATGTGTAGAGTCTAAAGGCCCGTGGGTACAAATTTTAAGGAATAAGTACTTACATGCTAAAAACTTGGCTCAAGTCACTGCAAAGCCTAACAATTCACCTTTCTGGAAGGGTCTAATGAGAACGAAGGCGGTGTTCTTTCATAGATCTAAGTTTATCGTCGGGAATGGGGAAACTACGAGGTTTTGGAAGGATACGTGGTTGCGGGAGATGCCTCTAGCCATGCAATACCCATCTCTATATAATATTATACAGCGTAAGGAGGTTTATGTTGCTATTGTTCTACAGTCTGTTCCTCTCAATATTCAATTTGAAGGAGTTTGAGATGTGATAGTTGGATCGCTCGGATTGACCTAGTGAGGAGGCTAATGGAGGTCAACTTATCAGTCGAGGCAGATAGCCTTCATTGGAATCTATCAACAAGTGGCATCTTCTGAGTGAAAACGATGTACTTAGACCTCATTGATACTGGATTAATTCCCAAATAGGTTCATATCTGGAATATTAAGGTGCCTTTAAGAATCTAACTAATGATAATTTGGCAAAGCGAAATTGGGCTGGTAACAAAAGATATAGCTTCTGTGATCAGCCTGAGACAATCAAACACCTCTTTCTCGAATGCCTGCTGGCCTTTAATATCACGTCTCCATCTAGTATCCAATCGTTGTTTGGGACGTGGCTAGGCGGAGTTGATATTTGTACGTCGAGACAGATTTGCATGGGAGTTTGTGCGTTACTATGAGCTATATGGAATTGCAGAAATGATATGGTCTTTAATAGGAAATATCATACCAATTTTTTGTAGGTTTTGCACAGGGCAACGTCTTCAATCCGTACGTGGTCGCTACTCACTCCTATGAAGAACAGGGATTCTTTGGCTACTGGATCTATCCGATGAAAGATGGTAGCTTAGGATATATTCAACTGGTTTAGATGGCGGTCCAATAGTAGAATAGCTAGATAGGTTTCTAATACTATTGTATGCCGGTTGTAACCCTTTATTTGTTCATCTACCAGCTTCCTTGTAAGCTTATATTAGATATCACATTTTGGTAATTGAGAATCTCAATTAAAGATGTCCGTATGCATCTTATGCAGAGGTCGGAGATGGGCCTTCTTTTCTAAAAAAACATAAATATCTGAGTATCACGCAAGTGCTGCCGAGCTTTGGTTACAACTTCCCATCCCCAGCTATCCACTACCTCATAATTAACCAATGTTTTCATTCTCTCAAACAGGATTATATCCATATTAGGTAAACAATACAAGACCATGCTTTAATTCGCATTCTCCAGAAATAAAAAACCTTGGCCTTCCAAAAGCGATTGAACCCAAACGATCTGACCTTGTAAATTATATCGGACCTCGCTCCACGAAACCATTTGAGAATATGCTCGTTGTTCATGGTTGTCCCTTTCGACCAGGATGCCATCATAAAAAAAGAACTATATATTAAATAGACATTACATCAAAGTCTAACATTTAAATAGAAGGTCCAATCAAGTCACATTGCTCGGTCTCGGACACATACCGATGCATTCTCAACGGGCACCCCGAATGCGCATGCTGCAAGTTTCAAAACAGGTACAAAAGTCCATTCTATTGGCTTCATTAATGCTTTCTTTGGATGATCACATTTTTCTCTTATTATTTGGCCGAGACGAGTGGTGTGTTTTCCCCACAATCTATTGGAGCACCGCTCAAGGACTGCCAAGTTATGGTTATAAGAGCAGACCTCACAAAAAAACGACCTGCAAAATAGGTTTACAGGTCGCTGCAGAACAATTTTACGGGTCATTTTTGGCGCCAAAGATCAGACCCCGTATATGAAATTGTAAAATTTGAAGAAAAGAAAAAGATCGCGGGAAGCAACTACTACATCATTCACCAAACTACAACATGGTTCTTCATCAAACTACATCAATTCTTCATCAAACTATATAAGTTCTACATCAACCTATTAGGTAGGGGGATCTACGGGTCGTGCAGTGTACCCGAGCCAATGGTACCAAAAACGACGGGTGCGGCGGCAACGACACGACGGAGGAGCCGGAGGAGCTCAGTCTTCATCGGAGTCGAGGTCAATCCAGCTCTTGTCCTTCTCGGCCTTCAGGACGCGCAGGTCCACCTCCTTGGACGAGCTCGCCTGCGACGCCATGACCCCTTGCTCGAGGAAAATCTGCTCGATCTCGAGCTCACCGCGGTTGCGCGCGGCGTCCTCCGCCGCCTCCCTCACCGAGCGCACCATGATGACGCGCATGAGGTTCTCCTCCTGCCTCGGGGGGGAGGTAGTCCTCGGGGCCGATGACCCCTCCACGTAGTTGGCCGACGTCGTCCTCGAGCTTGATGGCGAGCGGCTCGAGCTCCTCTGCCCTCCTCTTCACCGGAGTGACGGTCCGCGAGGACGAGGCACCCGCGGACGAACTCCCGGTAGCAGAGGATCCGGAGGAGCCTATGTGTCGAGCCACGAGCTCGCGGCTGTACTCCTTGAGCTCGCGGCGTTCGTAAGCCGCCGACGGCCGGAGGCCATACTTCAACCACCTCCGTGATCCCCGCTTGCGTGCGGTGTCGGAGGCTCGGCGGTGACGGCGCTCGGCGTCATCCCTTCCATTTCCATGGCCGTCCATGGTTTGAACGGCCCGCTGGTGGATTTTGTCTCGCCGGCGGCGAGAAATTAGGAAGGAGTGGGAGTTGAATCGCGGTGGAGCTGCGACGGCGGAGGATAGGGTTTGACCCGTAAACGCGCTGTGAAACCACATATATGCCGGCTGAAGGGGTCGTTTTGCGGGCCGCGGTAGAAATTTTACGGTCCGGATGCACGATAGGCGATCTGTTTTGGCCACTAAAACGGGCCGAACCCGTATACTCGCCAAAATTTTGTGGGTTCGGCCCTTTTGCGGGTTCGACCCGTATACTCGTCGGAATTTTACAACCAAACCCCTAATAACCGTCTCAAACGTTCGAGCAAGCAGTCCGGTCAGTGACTGGTAACAAAAACGCAACCTAATCAAACCCCTCATACCTGTCCCAAACGTCCGAACTGAACGACATCCCTCATATCCATCTCAAATATGAGGACCACATCAGGCTCGCGGACGTGCCCAGGCATGCCCGGTGAATCCGCCACGTAAGACGTGACCTCAACAAGATCACATTTTCTCTTTTGTTATTCATTTTTCTTTTTCTTTCTCTTCTTCTCCATTAATTACGTGCAAATAATCGGACATATGAAAAATTATAAGAAGTGTGGTTGTGTTGATAAAAAAGTAGGAGTTCAAAACGGACACGTTTGGTCAAGACGCGTCTGCATGCGTATAAGAGAATCATATTTGCTAAGTCCGGCTATAGATGCTCCAACTTCCCATCCTCAGCTCTATCATTGCATCCACTACCTCCTAATGAACCAAAGTATGCATTCTCCCAAAAAGAATTGTCTTCAAATTAGGCAAACAATACAAGACCATGCTTTAATTCCCATTCTCCACAAATAAAAAGCATTGGCTTTCCACAAGTTATTGAACCGAGACGATCTGACCTAGTAAATTATGGCCGACTTCACACCACGAAAACCATCCGAGGATATGCTCGTTGCTCATGGTTGTCCCTTTCGACCAGGATGCCACCACAAGGAGGGAATTGTACATGTGTCTCCTACTGCCAGCCGTTACATATACATGTCGCCCCGGGCCCACGGGAAATGAGATATGCTGCAATTGGGAGTGGAATTCCGTTTGAAGGACACATATTGGCGTCTTGTCTTTTACAAGTGGACCGGCTCCGATTGTTTGTTCTTCCCCCCTCGCCGAAGGCAACCACAGCTCATTAGTTCCATTTCCCTTTCGATACATCTTGTTCTTCGTTTTCGCGCACGTGGCGATTCCGAGCACTTGCTATTAGCTAGAGGTTAGAGGGAATCGTCGCAAATTAATCAATTGATTAAAGTTGATGGCGAGTCGTCAACCAGACCATCGTCATTTGATGTGGTTGACTCATTTGACTATGCCTCTATGTGTAAGTGCATGATATCCTCCATCTCCTATAGCTGGTAGACATACGCGTAGACGACTTCGTATTGGCTACGGGGGTGTGTTTGACTGTCCGTATACGTGCTCTCATGTCTGCTAGCGCTCATGTTTTGACAATTAAACAGGCAGTGCATGCGTGCGCGCCATGTAATTTTACCAAGTCAGCTTGATTAGCGAAGGTATTATTAAATGAAAAAAAGCTTAATTAGCGAAGGCAATCTATCGCCCGCTCATGTTCATGCGCAAGTTTGTTGTAAGAGTCGAGACTTGGGAGAGGGTTAATCCGATGATCTAATTTCAAGTGCCCCCGATGTTCAACGGATTTCACACACACGATAAAGGCAGTAGTTGGGTGATTAGGCAACGATGACGGGGACGTAATACGGTCTCGTGGACGCCAATGGGGCGCCAACCTTTCAAAGTCGATACTACACTGCAAGCTGGTATTACGTATTAACACCAATCCTACTTGTAGTTTGAACTTTCCAACTTAAGCTTTCTTTTTCTACTGTTTCAAACTTCGAGACCGATCGTGCAGCTGAACTTTGAGACCGGTTTATGTGACAGATGAGCCAGGAGGAGGAGGACGACTGGTCCTCTCCTCCGGTGCAGGAGTAGCTATCGCGCACACACACGCACTACTAGTTTAGTTGAGAGGCGACGTCAATCAATGGATTGGCCGATCCATTAGCACCCGTCAATGGCAGGGCTTAACTGCGACGGGCGACCGAACCAGCCATGCTTCGAAAACCCTGCCTCGATCGTTCCTGGTCTTGTAGCATAAAATAGTGTTAGAGAAAGCAAAACGAATTCGAGGCGAAGAGAAAAAGGCAGGGAAAGATAGTGGCGACAGGAACCCGGGGCTGGGGAATTAGGGGATGCGTCGACGGGGACAGATTGATTGTTGATTAGTGATGGGGCAGCACCAAACCATGGAGTGCACGCGAGCACAAGCTCGATTGTGTTTTTCAATCGGAGAAACGATCGCCTGGCCGGCGGCGACAAAAAGGCGGTCAGGGCCTTAGCTAGCTAGTGGTGGCTTGGTCAAACCGCAAGGCCGTGGTAGTGGTACGATATTTTATGTTAAGGGGAACACGGACGATATTTTTGTTAAGGCATACGATGATATTTTTGTTAAGGGATAAATAATACTGGACGGATGAATAGTACTGTACGGACAGTCTGTTGTTGGCTGTGAGATGAAGTTCGGCGGGGAGCACTGGTGCAGGTTTGGTGTAGATGTCTCTTCATGTTGGCAAGTAAGTACAGCTCCATTTTTGTAGTTTGTAGCCCTGTAATAACAAAAGGAAAAGAACTTCGGTTTGTAGCCTAGATGAGCAGCGGTAGTAACAGTGTATCTCCGCAAATTACGGATGGACATGGTATACGTTGTGCTGTCTGCAAATGGGAAGCGGCCCCACCACGGTTAGTGGAGCTGACTTCGCTGCGGGAATCTTGATCTAGCGTTCCTAAACAAATTTACGGGTTTTTTAAGCATCTACAAGCGGTCAAACACATACTGACATACACGTCCATTATTTACACGTACAATGAACACCACACACAAATTGTAATTATTCGTAGTTAAAATGCATAATTCAAACATAAAATTTCTTTGGAGTGCATAGTCGAAATGTAAAATTCATTCATATTCTAGCACGGGTCTACAAATGGTTCACAAGACCACTAAAAGCATCTACAACCACACGTCTCATATTTGTCCCAAATGCCTGACGGACTATCCAGACACTGACGGGACACAAATACCGCACCCGGTAGGCGCTAGTAAATTCGGCCCAAACTTTCGGGCTGATCCACACTCCTCATTTCCTCCGCATATCTCGGATGGATATGGGGATGCCCGGACACGTCCGTCACGTCGGTTCCGACAAATCGGACCCATCCCAAATCTTCTCAAAATTGACTTCCACCAAAACCCTCCCGTCTTCGTGTAGCCTCCCACCTCCTCGCTTGTTCACCGTCCTCGTCCATCATCGACAACCCTGTCTACCGCCATGACCACAGATGATGCCTCCGCGGTATTGGTTGGGCTCCTCAGCCTGGCGGTTCCTTGCAAGACGGAGAACCTTGCCCGGAGCTCGCACGAGTGTGAGGCGGTGACGAAGGTAGCTGCGGAGGTGTGGTGCTAAGGACATGGACTTTGTCGTGGCAACCACCAATCCGGAGGTTGTGGTCCCGGGGACAAACAACTTGCCGGTGGATGTTGGCTCCGTTCCGCCCTTCAAGTGGACATGCATCCAAAATTTGAGCTTCTCGCAAGTCGTACCCAACACGTCCATGATATCTGGCTCGCCGCAGATCCAAAGATATCGGCCTCATCGAACAATGCCAGTTCCGAGCATGACAACACCTTGTTCGGCGGAATGCTAGACCAAGACCGGTACAAACTTTGCCCCTTTCCTAATTTTTTTCGTAAATTCTATGGGTATACATACATCAGACCAAACATGTAGGACGATAGTTAAATTACAATGCATATTGTATGAGCAAATATTGTATGGCATGATAAATGATGGCCGGGAATCTTTGGATATACCATGGGGGGTACCAATTACTTGGTGTTTGAATTCGGGGAAACATCACACACTAAAACAAAGAAGAAAGTTAGTGTGAAAATAGTGAAGCCTATAGGTATCACATTCACACAAAAAAAAATATTGTGTGAAAGTTGGTCTAGCACGAGCATGAATCCAATATGTAGAACCAAGCAAAAAAGGCGAGAAATGTTGAGGGAAGTCTCTCAAACTTTACCATCAGCAGAAACACAAAGTGAAGCCACACACCATCGTTACCCACAGTCCCATGATCTCTCCAATCGTGAATAGTCACTCATCCAAGAGCTCGTGAGCAAATTTGTTGGTTATCTTAAACAAGTTGTTGGCCGGAACCAAACCGGAATCGAAGTTCAAACCCATTGGTTCTCTTTGACGGTGACATTGTTCTATAAAATGGAGAAGAAGGCATTCACCTTTTCACATTGTTGGATGAAACTGAATGGAAAACCCAAGCGGCAAACCGTCCTCAAGGATATTGAAAACAACACGAAAAAGATGAAGGAAAACGACGGGTCTAGCTCCACTCAATCAATTGGACTGGATGAGAAAGAAGAATAGAATGATGGTGCGGACATGCAAGAAACCATGCCGAAGAGAAGGTAGGTAATGGGGAACAAGTGGGAGAAGGAGAGGGTCGCGTGTGAAGGCGCAGCAAGCAAAATGTTTACCACTTGGACGGGTATTTTTTCACCAAGGAGGTGAAGGAGGAAAGGTACAAGATGTTCACCAATATGCAAAGGGAGAAGATGTAGTTTGACCAGGAGAGATTGATCTTGAATAAGAACAAATTAGAATTGTAGACGCAAGAGAAGGTTGTAAAAGGGGAGCTTAAACAAACCATGACAATGCATGCTCTTGAGCTCGAAAAAGAGAAGTTGTGGCTCGCGAGAGAGACGGAGGAGTCGAGGATCATGTTGTAGAATATTAATCTCTTGGATGATGAAGGGAAGAAGTGGTTACTCCACGTGAGGAAGAGGATCAATGACCATGACAACTGAAGTCATTGATTCATTCATGTATTTCTTATCTATGTAGGAACTATTAAATTTTATTTTGACATGTACTGAAGTTATTTGTTCTACACTATCTTTGTATCATTGAATTTGTGATGGATTTGCGTGGTATAATTGGCATGCACGGATTTGCGTATTGAAATACGGGGAATGTGGTTATGGATGCACGAAAATGGGGACATGTACACCGCGGTCCATGGGCGCGTCCGCTGATGTATAGGGGCTCAAATTTGCTTTAGAGCATTTGCAAGTGCACATATTGATTGTGAAATTGTCAGAGCATCCACACCCAGTCCTTTTAATTCTCCTTAAAGATCTGCAGGTTACCCAATAGTGACCAGACAGGAGTGATAAGAAAAAATGACGCAAATACATCGGGACCCTCCATGTCATTCTATACGTCCGGGTTGACCGTAAACCCTGATATTGACACCAAATACTAAGAGGATATAACAGCTCAATGACGCGCCCGATTAGTATGGCACATAGCACGCGACCCGTGTCAGACCACCTTTTCTCCGTTTTTTATTCTTTCTCACTCGTCATCTCTATCAATCACATGCAAGTGACACGACATATAAGGCGGAAAATAAGAAGCGTTGATGCATGCACAGATAAAATAGGGGCTCAAAATGGACATGCCCAAACACTCACCGGGTGTGTCCGTGATGTTTAGGTGGTGAATTTGCTAAGTCTTGTTGTAGATGCTCGTAATGCATCTCTAGAAAATACAAAACATGCTTTGCACCTTGTTTCTGAAGACGAGCTTGCATTCTGGATTTCTCAAAATCATATGCGCGGGTCACCCCCATCCTCCACAATTATGATGTGTAATATTACACAACATGTCATTAGCCGTCAAAGTGTCGGTGATGTTCACATCATTGCAGCTCCACGAACATTACACCAACGACGTTGGAGCAGTCTGAATGCCCTCTCGACGTTCTTCCTAGCACCTCTTTGCATTTTTATAAAGAGACTCCTATTTCAGAGCTCAGCAAGATAACAACCTATTTTATAGTTATGCATGTTGACGATATAGTTGCAAGCTAGAGCATCCCCATCACAAAGTCTCTTGAATAAAGAAGATTACTGGAGCACATTGATATTATTATGAGAACTAGGCGTGCCAAAGAAAGCATGACATATCCCTAAGTCCTTGATGCCACTGCTTCAATTATGATAGTGCCTTTTTTGTGTGACTTTGGTAGTGCGTGCTTAAACCTTTCGAGGCACTTTTCCATTGCCAATGCTTGCAATCAATTAAACTGAGCATACCTAAGAAATCACTTGATGCTTTAATTGTCAATAAATTTGATGTGTCCTCGAACAGTTGGTTCTCTTAGCTACTTTGGCGCAAACACCTTCATCATGGTGCGGGCAAGAATTAACCATGGGCAGAAGGCATGTGATATCTCCTTACGAATTTCAACATCAACAATATCTACGACTTTACCATGAGCAAGCATTCCAAGAGCAGTTGTGCATTTCCATAGATGAGAGAAGGAAACTTGTGTGCAACAATCCTTCCTCAACTTCTATTAGTCAGCCTCCTCCACAACATTCACTAAGCACAAGAACAATTTTATACTCATCCGAAAGAAAGGTAAAAAAAAAACTTCATGGTATGTTAGGTCCCAAGTGAAGTAGTCCTTGTAGAGAAGCCACACACCAACGGTCCTATCAAGGGGAACAACTCTCCCGCCCATTCACACCCTTGAAGTTTAGAACATGTTCCTCTTGCTTCCTCATTTCTTCATGAATGCTCATGATCTTTGTAACATGTTCAGCATCTGAACCCGAGAACTAACAAACTCTTTGTATATGAATTCGTTATGGTCCTTGTTTCCATAGTCATCATTCTATGAGTTGACAAACTCTTTGTATATGAATTCCTTTGTTCCGATAGTCATCATTTGCTTATAAAATGAACAAAAGAACAAAAAAATATCATGGGCATTTCATCGAACATATAGTGCGAGGTGCATGTCCAGAGAAGTTAAGCGTATCGAAGGGTGGGGGCTTAAATGATGGTGTCATGGGTTGGTGCCTATAACAACGGCGCAGTGGATTGGGGATGGCGGTGCGGGTACAATAATGAAGTTGAGACAAAAGACGAAGGAGGAAGAGGACAAGTCATGCTAGGTTGGGAATGATTTGAAGAGATTTGGATGCGTCCAAGCCTTTTCATATCCGTCTTACATATGATATGAGTTTATTAAGAGGTGTTGGACAATGAAGACATTTGAGTTGAATATATAGGTTGCCCCGTTGGACGACAATTTCATGCCCGGCCTGTTTCGAAGTTCCCGGTAGCAGACGCTCTTTCCTGCCGAACGTAGAAATCTCATCTCCTCGCGAATCCCGGGAAAAAACCGAAGATACCTTGAAGCCAATCGCACGTCAAAGAGGTAGACGAGTGATCGGAGTGAGCTCCGGTTGTTCACGACGGACGGGAACTCCGCAGACTCCACGAAAAAAACCACCCATCCCGTTGGTGAGTGTGCTCGACCACCACTACCACAAACACGACGCGGTGAGAGTTCACAAGGAACCAAACGGCCCCGGAAACAACAAAAGCGTAGCAAAGAGTGGAGCCTCAGCCCTGTCCCAACTCCCAAGGCTCCATCCAAGCAGAGCGGAACAAAAGAGCAGGCGCCCCTTGACGGCACGCCAAAACCACCACCACCGCAAGTGACAGTACACAACAACAAGGCCCCGCTACTAATACTACCACGAGACTGTGCTGTCAATCAGCTGTGTAGAGTGTCGTCGTCACCCCGGGGCCTTTCTTGGCTGGGCGCACGAGAGAGTACGTCTGTTATCAAGTTTCTGGGAACCTTCGCGGCCGGCCGCCCCGCTACTCTACTCTACTCTAGTCCCCCCCACCACCCCTCGGACCACACGAACAGTCGGCGAACGCGAGCGCGATACGACGACATCGACGGCCGCCGCGCGCCGGTCGTACGCGCGCACGTAGCCGGGTCCGATCTTTGCAACGCGACGACAGGGACCCACCCAGCTAGGGGTGAATTATTCGGGAGGGAATGGGGAAAAAATGGGCGGTGCGCGCGACGGGCAAAGCGAAGGCGGCTACGTGGTTGCGTGCGCGTCGCTCGCACGCACGCACGCACGGGCGAACGGGTCGCGGTCCGCGCCCGTGGAACCGACGGATGGACGGGCGACGGATGGGGAGGGACGACGCGAGGAAAGAGGCCGCCACGCCACGATACCCCCACTCCACTTGGGATTGGGAGGGAGGCGGTCAATGACGCGGCCCCTGTCCAGTTGCTCCGGCCACGATCGTGGTTTGCCGTCCGGGGAAGCAACGGCAGGTCTGGCGTCGAAAAGTCGCGTCTCGCATGTGCGTGTGCATCTGGCTGTCCGGGGAAAATCGGGGTCGAACCACCCAGCCAACACCACACCCTGGCCAGTCGTCTGGACCATGGCAAGGACGAGACGGGATCATGGGATTTCATCCGATCTGGTCTCACTCTACTACGTACGTACTGCTCCATCACAACCACCGCCGGCAGGCAGGACCGCACCTCCCCTGGTTGCCGCCTGTTTCGCTCGAATCCATCGCCAGAAACTTTGGCGACAACAAAGAAAACAAAAGAGTTTCTCAATTGCATCCGAAGCTCCCAACACACACACACACAAAAGGGAGGTAACATGAAGTTCACTAAAAAAAAAGGTAGCAGGAAGGAGTTTCTGAAACAAAGGGGGGCAAAGCTAAGGAGAGGTTACTGAATGAACTTGATGCAATTCGATTACACAAACAGCTCCATAACATCTTTATGTACACACTTTCATCTTCCTTCCTTCCTCTTTTTTACAAGTACAGCCATGGTTACATGGCGGTGCGGTGATGAAGACGACCACGATGGCCCGGCAAAACTGCCCAGGCCATCTTCATCTTCATCCTCCAGGAGAAGACCAACCCTTCTTAGAACAAGATTAACACTCATGATATCTACACAACACTTCCTGACTCAGACAAAACTAACTCGGAAAAAAAAAGGGTAAAAATAGAAATCCTCTCTTCTTGTATGCTCAGAGATGATGATCATTCTTCTTCCTCTACTCTTAATTAAACTTAGTCTTTAGACCCTCGCTACCCATCTCATGTTAATTCTTCATGTAAACCCGTATGTATGTATGTATATACCACAAGGAACACACGTAGCACATGGTAATATACTGGTACACTACACGGACGTACGTACATACGCGGCCGGCGGAAAACTGTACAAGGTTTGAGGAGGACGACGGTGGCTCTGCTTCTCCCTTGCGGGTCAGGCGCGGGCGGAGAGCACGCGGCCTCCGCCGTTGCTGCCGTGGGAGCCCCGGCAGGCGGCGACGTCGAACCCCTGGATCCTCACCGCCGGCGCGGCGTGCGTGTACGACGGGGCAAAACTGTGGCTGCTGCTATTGCTATTGCTATATGTGGTTGGGACGCGGTGGTGGCGGTGGTGGGTGCGGCTGTGGTGTTCAAAAACCGCCGCGAGGTTGAAGTCCGACGCGGCGGCGGCGGCGTGGTGGCTCTGGTTGAGCAGGAAGTGGGGGTCGTGGGCGAGCGGGTTGTCGGCGCGCGCCGGCGGCGACCCACCGAACAGCGCCCAGCCAGCCTCCTCCTCCTCGGACTCTTCCCCTTCCTCGTCCTCCTCCCGCGTTTTGCTCTTCCCTTCTCTCTGCTGGAACATCAAAAGACCAGATTCTCGTAAGACAAAGATCCATGCAAACAAGAAATCGAGGCCAAGAAAACAGAAGAACGCGTGGATTTTCTTCCAAGAAGTTGTTGAGAATCGGGAGACGGTGGGTACCTTTCTGCTGCTGGCGGAGGAGGCGTTGAGCAGGAAGGGCGGGGGGCCGAGGATGAGGTCGGCGGTGCATGGCTGGGCGTGGACCCTGCGTGGCCTCGGCGCGCACAGCACCGCCGCCGGCTCCGCCTCCCTGCCGCTCCCGGACGACGACGACGACGACGACGACGACGACGAGGACTCGACGAACATCCTCCTCATGGTTCCCGTCGGCATGCTGTCCTCTCAAAGATCTGCTCCGGTCTCCCAAATCAGGCTCTCCACAGCGGGGCTAGCTAAATATGTCTCTGTTGGCGTCCGCTCGGAATAGGAATGGGACGGAGGGAGCGGATGAACTGAAGCAACGGAGGGGGGGTGGTTGCCTCTCGCGCTCTGCCTTCCGTGCGTGTGAAGTAGGAGGCGGGTGGGAATGGGAAGGGAAGGGAAGGGAAGGCGCGGCAATGCGATGCGAGCGGTGCTGACCGCCTCGACCACCGCTGATATACCAACCGCTCCGGTGGGAAGGGCAGGTGGACCACGTCTCTCGCCCCGTCGCGTTATTTTTCTCTGACCCCTCCATATCTCTTCTTATTTTTTTAGTTTTCGAGGGGACCCATTTGTTTGTATATTTATTTATTGCGCACCGCCTTCCTGGTGGCTACTCTAGGCGCGAAACGTTGGCGGTAGACCGGTAGTGGTGGCGTCGTTGGCGCGGTTGCTTGACGATCAGTGTCCAGCACCAGTGAATTGCAAAAGAAAAAAATTAAGAAAATGTCCAGCACCAGTGGAGCACACACATGCTGTGCCTGGCTGTTCACGTGCACTGCACCAACACAACTTGTGCCGTGTCTCCGGATTGTTCCCCGCGGAACCCAACCCGGCCCGATTTTTTTTATTTTTTTTCGCCCAAAGGGCCGGGGGCATCGAATCCTTATCACGGGCGTACGACTTCTCCTGATTGATTTGTGTGTGTGTGTGTTAACATCACGATATATTTATGTGATGATATGATACTAGTTGACTCTGCGTGTTAGTGTGTGTATGTCAATCGATACAAATTTGCTCCCACGTACGTTTGCCGACAGAGGAAAACCAATCCGGGGATACGAACGTGGAAGACGGTTATTCAATGCTGGTCGCATACATTTGAAGTTGGATTCGAACTAATCGGGTGAATTTCATGAAACACGGCAGACTTTCATATAGAGCAGATGAAATTCACTATATTTTAGACATTTCCCATTACATTCCAAACATTTAAGAAAAAAAAAGGCGGACTCTAAAGCTATTTTACAGTCGTGCCCGTTGTCCGCTTTCTTTATATTCCTCATCAACGATCACGTCCTTCATCTATCACCATGATGAATGGCGTGGAGTTTAAGACCCGTGAAGTGAAGGTAGGGTCTCCGACGATAATTATTTGTAAGAAAATGTGGCACAAGTATAAAATGGCAAGAGGTAAACTTAGTCGGAACCCATAGAATGTCTCTTTGGCTTGTTTGCCTTCTTCGCATGAAAGAAATAGAAGCTTTCATGCCAAACGTCTAGGGTTTCCCCTCCCTCGTTGGCATCGCCGCTGATTTGTCTTGTTTTCGGTGGAATTAGAGCATGTACAACCGAAACTTTTAAAAATGATCCCTTAAACATCAACGGACGCGTCCGAACGTGTTTTTGTGGATTGACCGGGCTGCCTTAAAAAAGGCTACTGCATACGGACATCTTATATTTGATTCCTCAAGTCCATACAAAACCATGCAAACAAAAAAATCTATGTAGTGCATATAAACTATCTGCTTTCGTCGGAGATTTCGACCATCTCTATGTCCTCCAGCGGATATATGTTTGACACCTCCGCCCCCTCCGGCGCATCTGCTACGGCCCCCTCCAGCTGCTCCACTGCGGCTTCCTTCACCACTATGTCCGTCTCAATCTCATCGAAGAGGGTGTCAGCCTCCATCTGCCTCTGCCAAATGAGCCGACAGTTGGCCTCTACCTCGGTCTCATCCCAGATGGAATCCAGGACGGCATGCTGCTTCGCCATCTCCTTTGTTTGGGCGACGGTGAACTCCGCCTCTGCCTCCGACATGTTCTAGCATGGAGCATGGATCTCCGGGTCCTCCTCCTCCTCCTGATTGTCCTCTTCCATGGCCTCCGACACCTCCTCCTCCTCTCCCATTTTCGAGGAGTCCGGAGGGAGACCCGCATTGATGCGACGGCGCGCCAAGTCTGGATCTCCACCTCAATCTACATCCGGCGCTCCGACGTGAGCTAAGCGTAGGTGGTGATCCTACGGTAGACCATACCGAGGCTGAAGAGCGGGGGAGAGGAGGCGGATGGGCTCGGGTGGCAGTGAAGGGAGGGGGAGGTGGATTGCTAGGGCTGTGGGACTTCGACCTACTTAAATAGTTGACTATGGCCTCAAGCGGCGAGTCGGAATGACACCACTCAACGTTCACACCGTGGTGCTGGTCGATGCGTCCGTTGGACCTTCAGGTTTTCGGGCGAGTCCGTGCGGGGCCACATCGTCAGACCGACGTGGCGTGCGTGCCCGGGCTCCCTATATCCGTCCCGTATTTGAGTTGGGTATGAGGGGGGGTATGAGATGTGTCTCTCACAAATATTGCAGGATTCGATTGGTTTTTCTTTTACGAGATTCGGTCAGTTGATATGCGTAGATGGTTTTTTGTTCGTGTGTGTTCATGTGTTACCACACCATGGTTTCATTGGCCTCGATGAGGAAGGGGCAATGACGAGCACGTGTGTTTGGCTAGCTACATAATCGCTCGATCATGTACGGTCATGTATGTAATTTTGTCATTTTTGATATTCTTTGTACTGACATGGTTTCATTGACCTCGATGAGGAAGGGGCAATGATGGAGCCAGGAAAATTAAATAAGGGGTGTGGAGGGCTGTTAAACTTTGCTGGGAAGGCCAACGCATCAAAACACATCATTTTAGCAGCAGATAATCACTTGCTCACATGCACAAGAAGCTTAAACGAGGGATGCGCATGGTATTCAAAGAGTATATCGAAAGTATATTTAAGAAAAATACAAAATGGCAGGGAAGTGCTATACTCCTACAACAACGGCAAACAATCATGTGACATGAGTTCTTTTTTTTTTCTTCCTCTCTTTTGCGTGTGTACGCGTGTGCCGTCCGCCGCATGTTGGAGCGGAGCAACCGACAGGATGATGGAGAGGCACTGCGCGGTTTGCGGCGTCGCGGGAGACGGCAGCCTTGTTTTCTGTTTGTTGGATCGGATGGGTTCCCCAGGCACATGCAGCTGTAGGTGTAGTAGGTGCTGGTGCCTTTGCCTTGGATCTCACGCCCCGTGGACCAGATCTCGTCGCCGACCCGACCACCCATGGCCTGACACGCACGACGAGCCGACCACCTCCGGCCTGTCTCCAGTGCATGCGTGCGATGATATTTTCTGCGGCGAAATGACCGAATCGCCCCTCCCTCCCTTCGGCGTGCGTGGGGTGGGGGTGGGAGAGAAGGCCGTTAGGTTTTCCTTTGTTTTCGAGGGGAAGAAGGCCGTTGGATCTGGGATGGGTCGTTGGATGGCGTCACTTATGGGCCGTGCTGTATGATGCGCGGGCCTGCAAGCATCCAGCCCATGGGTGGAGCGGTTACGCTTGCGCCAGCCGGGCTTTGCTTTCGGTTACCGGCAACCAGTGTTTTATCTTTTTAGGACGACTAGTTTTGTTGAATGGAACACATATAGTGACGAAAGAAAAGAATGTTGGAATAGGTACTGTTGAGGGAATTCCCACACAGCCATAAAAGACGAAAATTATTTCGAGCGGGTAGGTCCACTGCGACCAGCCGGCCCAGCTAAAGACTCAAGCCCATGATAGTTATGGCCCTCTACAACAGCGCCGGAGGTCGCAACCTCTTTGGTGTTGAGGGCCACTCGGAGGTGGAGATGCCAGGGTGAAAACCCTTGACCGTATCTTCGGTCTGGACGAGGACAACAGGTTGCATCATCAGTTCATCACCCTCTTGGCGGTGTCGTGGAGCTCACGTGCCATCTGGTTGTGTCTCTTTGACATCATCAGGTGAGTTCAGATCCTATCTCAAAGCTCCTTCTACAACCGAGAACACCAATTGTAGCCCTTAAGCGGGTCACTTTTCAGTCTTGTTTTTTTAGAGGCCATGACGAGACATCCTAGTGAAGAAGTATAGGGAATATCTTTGAAATGCTATAGCTTCTTGCACAGTTCAATCCTAACATTGTTGTCATTTTGAAGAATGCTTCAAAAGGTCATAAATACACGCCATACGATTCAAAAGTAGATCTTGAGTATTTATGCACTGAAAGTTAGGGAGCATGTCCGGAAGGAAATTGGGGATTCGAAGTTCTCTATTCTAGTGGATGAAACATGTGATGTTGAAAAAGGTAGCAAAAGATATTGGTTTTTAGATTTGTTCGCAAATAGGCTATTTTATGAGAGCGATTCCTTGAGCTAGTACATGTAAGGAACACCAAATCATTAACACTCAAGGGAGAGTTGTCTGCTCTTTTATCTAAGCGTTTGTTTGATATCTAGAATAGTTGGGGCCAATGAGACAATGGAGGTAGCAAAACATTGTGGGGGGGGGGGGGGTAATGGATCACAAGAACTATTTTTTCTCAAAGGGTGCGTATACACATATTATGTTCATTGTTATTCACATCGCTGACAACTTGCCCTTGTGGCTGCATCTAGGGATGTGGTACATATATCCCAGTTTTTTACAGAAACTTCTCTATATTTCAACAAAGTTGACTCGATTCAAATTTACACGAAGAGTTGCATGATGCGTAGGTTGCTGACATTGCACGACTGAATGCTACTGGTCATATCAAGACACAGCAAGATCAGATCATGGCACTAAAACGGCGAGGAGACACTAGATCATAGCACTAAAGCATCGAGGAGATACTAGAGGGGATTCACACTTAGGTTCCATTTCGAGCTTTATAGGCATGCTTAATGTTGTAAATTCAGTTCCGCAAATCATATTAGATGCATCACTTGGCTCAAACCGCACCAATGGAGGTACTGCTTTTGAGTACTTGTTGCCTTTTGAGTTTGTATTTATCCTACGCATGATGAGAGATATAATGGGGATCAGTTAAAGGTTGGCAAGGCCTTACAAAATAGCAACGCCACCAATTCCTTCTACCTCTACATTTATTTCATTTTTTTTCTTCACGGTAATATCAATACCATCTTAGGAGATTCTCTTTTTCTGAAATCCAACTATTATATTGTTATTCTTACATATTATAAAAAATTGTAATTTCTATGTAAATAATGCCCAAATTTTATCATTATTTGCTCAATATTTTTTCATTTTTTTCTTCTCAAAGGGTAATGCCAATGTCACTAATTCATTCTACATTAGAACGATTCACTATTTCAATTTTATTTGATTTTTATTGTTCATCTTCTTTCTTCTTAAATGGTAAAAATAGTACCACTAATTTATTCTTCCTTCAAAAACATTATTATTTTGACTTTAAGTTAGATTTCGTTTCATTTTCCTTTCTTCTTTAGGGATAATACCAATGCCACTAATTCATTCTCTTCCTTAGAAACTTCATTATTTTGATTTTAATTATTTAGTATTCTATTTTCTTCTTCTAAAAGGGTAATACCAATGCCAAAAATTTGTCATTCCTTAGAATTTATTTTATTTTATTTTTGAAGGCAACACCAATGCCACTTATTTATTCCTACTTAGGAAACCTTTTAACGAAAATTTCATTACTATATATTCATTCTTGCATGCTGTGATAAAGCGCATTTTTTGTGTAAATTGTATTCAAATTTTTATATTTTCTTGTTTTAGAATTGTTTTCATTTTTATAAAGATGTAATACAAATGGCACTAACTCATTCCTTCTTAAAAAACTTTATTATTTTGATTTTTTTTAATTTTAGTTTCATTCACTTTCTTCTTTAAGGGTAATACAAATGTAACTAATCTAATACTTCTAAGGAAACCTCTTTTTTTTGGAAAAAAATCAATTATTATATGCTTATAAATGCATATTATAAAAAAGCACAATTTCTTTGTAACTTGCATGCAATTTTTTTCATTTTTTAATTTTAGTTTCTTCTTAAAGAAAAATACCAATACACCGCTTCATTTTTCTTAAAAAGATTTGTTATTTTGAATTTTTTAGTTTCCATTTCCTTTTCTTACTCTTTAAGGTTAATATCAATGTCACTAATTCATTCTTCCTTAGAAAATGTTATTAGTTTTGTTCAGTTTTTTTCGTTCTTTTGTAACGGTAACACCAATGCCACAATTCATTCCTCCTTCAAAAACTTCATTATATCGATATGTTTCAAAAAAAATCATTTTCTTTCTGCTTACAAGTTAGTACAAAAGACACTAGAGCATTCTTTTGTAGAAAATTTCATTATTTTTACTTTTTTGTTTTTATTTCCTTTTCTTGCTTCTTTTAATGGTAATTGCAATGCCACTAATTCATTCCTTCATAGAAAACTTCTCCTTTTGTGAGAATTTCACTATTATTTGCTTATTCTTGCATATTACAAGGAAACACAATTTGTATGTAAATTGTATTTACATTTCATCATCATTTATTTATTTATGCTTAAAGGGCAAAGTCACTAATCAGTATTCTTAAAAAAAACTTCATTATTTTGATTGTGTTTTAGTTATAATTTCATTTTATGTATTTTTATAATGGCAATACCAATGCCAATAGTTCTTTCATTCTTAGGAAGCTTCATTTTTTTGTGAATTTTTTCACTATTATGTTTATTCTTGTATATTATTAAAGGGTGCATCTTCTATGTAAATTGTGTGTGCATTTTGTTATTATTTGTTTTTCTTAATTTCATTTTTCTTGGTTGTAGTATCTATGCCATGAGTTATTTTTTCTAACAAAAATCCAACGTTTTTTATTTTATTTCTTCTTTAAACTAATACCAATGCCACTAATTTATTCATTTGTAGAGAACTTATTTTTTGCGAAACTTTCACTAGTATATGCTTGCTCTTGCAAATTATTAAAAAACATAATATGTGCACAGATTTTTCCATTATTTCATTTCATTTTTAAGTGTAATACCAATGCCACTATTTATTTTATTATTTTATGTGTGCGAAAGTTTCACTACTGTATGCTTATCCCGTGTAAATTGTTTGCTAATTTTGTCACTATATGATATATTTATTTATTTTTAAGGTAATGTCAATGCCAATTATTCATTATTTTTTATAAAACTTCATTTTGTTTGGTTTTTACTAGCACAAATGCCCGTGCATTGCAACGGAATACATTGTTACTTCTCTCATGTGTTTGTGAGTTTCCTCAGTTTCATCAATGTAGTCTTCTTCCTCCAACGAGTTTCTTCAATTTCATCAATGTAGTCTTCTTCCTCCCACTCGGAACAACAACTTGAGAATAACTAAAGACTCGGTGCCATGACATGTAAATGCCTATGTTTTCGCACCGATGATTTATTATGCACTCGTATAAACCGGAATCAGCACCGTCCGGAGATAACTTCTGTATTTACTTAATTGGGCGCCCAGGCATATATGTTTTTGTTGTGTGAGTGCTGACCTATGTAGTCAATATGAGTACGATAGAAACACAAACAGATGCAAATCGAACTTCAAATAAGAAAAACATTTGTAAAACTAAAAAAGAAGAAAATGCATGCAACAATTTTATTGGTAAAGGGAGAGTGTCCCCTCCTAGTTAATCTTATTTTTTTATTATCAACTCTGGCCAATTTAATTGAGTCCTTAACCAAATCTGGCCAAT
This sequence comes from Hordeum vulgare subsp. vulgare, assembly GCF_904849725.1. NCBI lineage: Eukaryota > Viridiplantae > Streptophyta > Magnoliopsida > Poales > Poaceae > Hordeum > Hordeum vulgare. Next base: position 581,497,290 of record NC_058520.1, on the reverse strand, counting down.
TTAATCAAGTACTCCCGTGCCCATCCCGCTCCAACCTTATCTTGTCAGCCACACTCATCCATCCTCGTCTCTCCTCCACACGCCTTCTTCTTCAAGCTCTCGATCCAGATGGGATCGAAGCCACCACCGAGCCTCCCTTTCTTCTCTTTCCCCCACAAGGTCGGCACCACCACTCTCTGGCGACGTCCCTCGTCGGCGGGAGTCCCGGTGCCGCGAGGCCGCTCGACGGAAGCATCTGATGCTACTGCTGCTGATTATTGGTCAAAGTTTATCACCTGGGTCAATCCTTGTTGGTTCTGAAGTTTATCATCTGGGTCAATCCTTGTCGGGGACCGTGTTGGTTCTGCCAATCCGATTTCTTCGTGGAAGTATCCGATTTAGCAGATTGTAATCCCTTTGTTCTGTTCCCATCCACTACTTGTTGACTTCTGATGCAGCAAGGCTGCTCACATATAAAAGTTGATAAGATTGGGTGCAAGGCAGTAAGGTGGGACTATACTACGATGACAATCTTGTTTTGCAACACAAACACATCTGATCATGAGATTAGTTGGTTGTACCCTTTTGGCGGAGGGCTTGGTCGCTGGCTTGATCCTACGGATGAGGGGGCAAAAACAAAACGTTTCACACATATTCACATAGGAAGGACCGCGGGTTGATTTTAAAGAAACAGAGTGTTTTTTGGCAAAATTGTCGACGACGTACGGTACATAGTCACTTAATAGAAGAACCGCGGGTTAATTACTTAAAAATACATGGACTTTTTTGAAAAAACACCATAACGTACGATAAAAAAAGTATTTTTTTATTATTAGGTAGAAATTATTTACGGTGACACCACCTGAAGTGTTCTTCCTACGCTATGCCCCTTTGCCTCTCCTCCGGTCGTGACTCTATAGAATATGTTGTCATTTAAAACCACTCAGATTTGCCTTTTTAGCTAAGACAAAACAAAAAAAAACATTTTGCATAAAACTTTATGTCATGCACACATATTGGCGAGCATACATGTGTGCAGTTTTCTTTTAATTTTTCTGACATTTTAAACATGTTTAAAATGCAATTATTTAGACAGAAGTAGATGCATATGCCCTTGCACGCAGGCTGGCTAGTGCCATGTGGCCCTGTGCGTGAGCAAGGGGCATGTAGCCACAACTAGACTCCCCGTATCTGTTCGGACAGACCATTCGGTCAGTGTCCGATAAAAAAAATCGATCTAGATGAACGTGGATCTCAAATGTCCAGGATGATCGGATGAATATGAGGCTGTCCGTGTGTGTCCGGCCACGTCTATCACGTCAGCCTGACCCATCATGGATCCCACAAATACCATAGTCTGAGAACTCTAGACATCCGTCACTTCAGCCTTCGTCCACTCCACTTCCATTCCGCTCCCTTTCAATCCAATGGCCGGCAACAGAAGCAGCTCAGACGGATCAAACATTTGGTACGCCACCCACCTTCACCATCTTCTCCTCCGGAAGCGGGGTCCGACCATCCTTGGGTCCTCGTGCCTGCGACAGGCCTCGGCGCACAAGGTTGCCGGAGTCTAAGGCGTGTGCAGCCCGCAACGGGTGAGGGAGAGGGGGGAGGCGCTGGTCGCGTGTCAGTCGATCCCGAGGACGCTCCTCGCAGGTGTCCTTTGTCACTCTCTCACGACGGCGAAGACGGATGTGTGTCGCCTCCGCCGCGAGAATGACGACGCCCTCTGACTCGCCATCCAGCTGTCGGAGCACGAGGTAGCGAAAGAGGTGATGACGAGGGCGAAGGCGGTACACCATGCGAAGGAGCACGACCGTCCGCTTCGCGGGCTATCCGGCATGCGGTGCTGCTCCGACTTCGACAACGCTTCACTGCATGCCGATGCCTATTCGAAGGAACTGCATGGACGGCCGAATTGGGAAGGGGCCAGCGAGCAAATGGTGATTTCCTTTGTCCTTCGTCCTTGTGTTTATATTTTATCTATGTTTAAATTAATTTACACTGTCTGTTATTAAATTATGCCGAACTATGTTTATTTTGTCGGACAATGATGGTGATCCGATGAAATGCGTGTGATGATCGATTTTTATGTAGGGTTGCATGAGTTAATATGATTTTAAGTGTTCGGATATGAAAAACGCGAGTATGAAAGGCACTATTTGAGGCGTGTCCCCGGTAAGTATCGACGGACACTCAGACGCGTCCGCCGACGCATATTAGCAAATTGCCGTCGTAGATGCTCTAACTGAACCAATTAAGTCTGAAGAAAGAAATACATCTCTGAACTCTTTTCCTACTACTCTCTCTCTCTCACGCACGCAGAAGAAGATCATACTGAGTAATTGCATATCATACTGCACGCACAAGAAGATTATGATTCGATGAGTGGAGAGCTGGAGATAGATTCACATGGCACTTGAAAAACCCGAGCTCATCAATTAGCAGACGTCGATGCAGCCAAGGTACTCGTCCTCGCAGCCGCCGTAGCCGCATGGAACGCTCCGCTGCCGCTGGCTCGTCGTCTGCCGACGCGACGACATGGCCACCTTCACGGTGGCGCAGCCGGCCGACGCCTGCTGGCACGCCAGCATCTCCCCGAGGCAGCCCTGCACGCACTGGTCTGGAGCCTCGATCTCGCCGCCGGACCCGTTGTTGCCCGCCACTAGTACCCGGCGGCAGCTCGCCGGCGACAACAGCACGGTCAGGATGGCGACGACGACGGCAACCGTCCCCGACGTAGAAACCATGCCGACGACGTAGCAGGAGGCGCGCCCGTTATGAAGTGCGACGTGGATTCGTCGGGGAAGCTGATCATTCAGTGAAACGTCCATTGCCTAGCTGAAGACTTTTAAAAGGTTTGTGTGCTCGCACACGAATAACGCATCATAGCCACCAGATTCTCACCGGAATTGGTTGATTTGGGCGGTCACACACGCACACCACGTCAGGGGAAATGCCCTGAGAGCATGTACAGGCATGGTTGACAAATTCAACCCCTCAAACGCATGTGAAGACGTACGAATGCGTTTGCGGACGCTGACCGAAGACAATTTAAATTGTGTCCTTCATATTAGTCATGCAACATGAAAATAAATTACGGACTATGAAACAAAGCTAAACTAATAGAACGCCTGTGGGTTGTTACGGATCGGTTGGATCTATCATGCATGCCTCAACTCCAGCTCTTCGATCGTTCTGATACTACTTTGCTATATTGTAAGTCCACATAATATTATTTTCAATTCTACTAATTTATTGAGTTCCATCATCCCGTATACATGTAAATACGAATCGTATGGCTTCAACTCTACATTGCCACCCGGACACACAGACACACACACATGATTTCTGGTCAAGCTCCGCCACTGATTGGCACCCAACTCAAATTCACATATGTTTTCTTCGAGTTAGCCAGATTGACACAGTCATTCCCATCATCCCTAACTTTGCAAACCCGTGGCCGTCATGTAGCCGCACCCGAATCACAGCAAACCCAACATAACAGGACACACATCCTGTAAGAAAAAAGAAATCTAATGAAGAATCAGAAAATATTTTACCACAAGAAGAAACCCGGTGCACGTTGGCCTGCTCGAAACGGCACTACGCGGGGAGGCTACGTGTTGCTACTGTTGCTCTACTACACGCATGCTGCTACTGCTGCTCTACGCTCAAACGAAACTGCTGCTTTGCTGCGGCTGAAGCTGCTGCTGCTCTACTCCAACAGAGCAACGACGGCGAGCTTCACGGCGCGAGCGGGGCTACATGCGCGACGGCTACAGAAGGAAGGGGAAGGTGACCCTGGCTCACCCTGGGCATGGGGAAGAGGAGTGCGCACGCGGAGGAGAGGAAGAAGGGGCTCGGGGCGGCTCCGCGGCGAAGCTGCTTCTGCTCCAGCGACAACGATGGCGGAGGCGACGCCAGGCAGGGGTATCCACCCTCCTAGCGACGGGAATGGAACGAGCACGTCACCGGCAACCTTGTCCCCATCTTGGTCTCCACGGAGAAGCTGTCGGCGACGAGGGAGACAGCGGCGACGATCCGCTGCTCCTCTCTGAACCTCTCTGAACTCTACAAAAACTTACCTACGAGAGGGGAAGAAGAGGGGGGAAGAAGGAGATGGCGGTGGAGGAGGGAATGTAGGTGAACGTTGCATGGAAAACAAAAAATTTCTACGCACACGAAGACCTATCATGGTGATGTCCATCTACGAATGGAGATTTGGATCTACGTACCCTTGTAGATCGCACAACGGGAAGCGTTTAAAAAATGCGGTTGATGTAGTGGAACGTCTTCACGTCCTTCGAACTGTCCCACGAACCATCCCGCGATCCGTCCCACGAACCGTCCCACGATCCTCCCACGATCCGTTCTGATCTAGTGCTGAACGGACGGTACCTCCGCGTTCAGCACACGTACAGTTCGACGATGATCTCGGCCTTCTTGATCCAGCAAGCAAGACCGAGAAGTAGATGAGTTCTCCGGCAGCGTGACGGCGCTCCGGTGGTGGTGATGATCTACTCCTGCAGGGCTCCGCCCGAGCTCCACAGAAATCCGATCTAGAGGTATAACTATGTGGTTTAGGGTTGAGTTGCACGTGGCAAAAGTTGTCTCAAATCAGCCCTAAATCACCACTATATACAGGAGGGAGGGGGAGGAGGCTTGACTTGAGGGCCAAGCCCTCAAGGGTGCGCCGGCTAGGGAGGAGGAGGAGTCCTACTCCAATCCTAGTCCAACTAGGATTGGAAAGTGGAGTCCCTCTCTTCCTTCCCATCTTTCTTTTTTTCTTTGGTTTTTCTTTCTTGGCGCATAGGTCCCTTTGGGCTGTCCCACCAGCCCACTGAGGGCTGGTGCGCCACCCCTAGGGTCTTTGGGATTCCCCCGGGTGGGTTGCCCCCCTCCCGGTGAACATCCGGAACCCATTCATCACTCCCGGTACAATCCCAGTAATGCCCGAAAACCTTCCGGTAACCAAAGGAAGTCATCCTATATATCAATCTTCGTCTCCGTACCATTCCGGAAACCCTCGTGACGTCCGTGATCTCATCCGGGACTCCGAACAACATTCGGTAACCACACATATAACTCAACTATACTAAAACATCATCGAACCTTAAGTGTGCAGACCCTCGGGTTCGAGAACTATGTAGACATGTCCCGAAGCACTCCTCGGTCAATATCCAATAGCGGGACCTGGATGCCCATATTGGATCCTACATATTCTCCGAAGATCTTATCGGTTGAACTTCAGTGTCAAGGATTCATATAATCTCGTATGTCATTCCCTTTGTCCTTCGGTATGTTACTTTCCCGAGATTCGATCGTCGGTATCCGCTTACCAATTTCAATCTCGTTACCGGCAAGTCTATTTACTCATTCCGTAATACAAGATCCCGTGACTTACACTTAGTCACATTGCTTGCAAGGATTGTGTGTGATGTTGTATTACCGAGTGGGCCCCGAGATACCTCTCCGTCACACGGAGTGACAAATCCCAGTCTTGATCCATAATAACTCAACGGACACCTTCGGAGGTACCTGTAGAGTGATACGTCTCCAACGTATCTATAATTTTTGATGGTTCCATGCTATTATCTTGTCAAACTTTGGATGTTTTGTATGCCTTTTATATCTTTTTTGTGACTAACTTATTAACTCAGTGCCAAGTGCCAGTTCCTGTTTTCCCGTGTTTTTGACCCTTTTTCAAAGGAGGATTTTAAACGGTGTCCAAACGGAATAAAACTTCCGAAAAGATTTTTTCCGGAACAGAAGATACACACGAGACTTGAGAACCAAGGCAGGGGCCACCAGAGGACCCCACAAGCCCCCTAGGCATGGCCAAGGGGGCCCGCGCCTAGCAGGCTTGTGGGCCCCCTGTGGCTCGTCTCCCTACCTCTTCCGCCTATAAATTCAGAAAAATTCCAAAACTGACGGGGAGATCCACAAAAATACCTTTCCGCCGCCGCAAGCTTCTGTCTCCGCAAGATCCCATGTGGGGCACGTTCTGGTGCCCTGCGGGAGGGGGGATTCGGATACGGAGGGCTTCTTCATCAACACCATGACCTCTCCGATGATGCGTGAGTAGTTCACCATAGACCTTCGGGTCCATAGCTAGTAGCTAGATGGCTTCTTCTCTCTCTTGGATCTTCAATACAAAGTTCTCCATGATCTTCATGGAGATCTATTCGATGTAATATTCTTTTGCGGTGTGTTTGTCGAGATCCGATGAATTGCGGATTTATGATCAGATTATCTATGAATCTTATTTGAGTTTCTTTTGACTCTTATATGCATGATTTCATATCCTTGTAATTCTCTTCGAGTTGTGGGTTTTGTTTGGCCAACTTGATCTATGATTCTTGCAATGGGAGAAGTGCTTGGTTTTGGGTTCATACCGTGCGGTGACCTCACCCAGTGACAGAAGGGGTAGCGAGGCACGCATCGTGTTGTTGCCATCAAAGGTAAAAAGATGGGGTTTTCATCATTGGTTTGAGATTATCCCTCTACATCATGTCATCTTGTTTAAAGCGTTACTCTGTTTGTCATGAACTCAATACACTAGATGCATGCTGGATAGCGGTCGATGTGTGGAGTAATAGTAGTAGATGCAGAAAGTATCGGTCTACTTGTCTCGGACGTGATGCCTATATGTATGATCATTGCCTTAGATATCGTCATGACTTTGCGCGGTTCTATCAATTGCTCGACAGTAATTTTTCACCCACCATATTATTTGCTATTTTGAGATAAGCCTCTAGTGAACACTATGCCCCCCGGGTCCTCTTCACACCATATTTTCAGCCTTACAATTTTACTTCGTTGCACTTTCCGCCTTCAGATCTCACTTTGCAATCAATCTTGAAGGGATTGTCAACCCCTTTATAGCGTTGGGTGCAAGCTCTTTTGTGTTTGCGCGGGTACTCTGGACTTGGCGTGATTCACCTACTGGATTGATACCTTGGTTCTCAAACTGAGAGAAATACTTACTGCTCCTGTGCTGCATCGCCCTTTCCTCTTCAAGGGAAAAACCAACGCAAGCTCAAGAGGCAGCAGAAGGATTTCTGTCGCCGCAGCATAGAGCACCTTTATAGTCACCCAGTTATGTTGTGACGTTTGATGCACACAAGGTATTCCTCCGGTGCCAGTGAGTTACATGATCTCATGGTCATAGGAACAAATACTTGACACGCAGAAAACAATAGCAATAAAACGACACGATCAATATGCTACGTTCATAGTTTGGGTCTTGTCCATCACATGATTCTCCTAATGATGTGATCCCGTTATCAAGTGACAACACTTGTCTATGGTTAGTAAACCTTGACCATCTTTGATCAATGAGGTAGTCAACTAGAGGCTTACTAGGGACAGTGTTTTGTCTATGTATCCACACATGTATTTGAGTTTCCAATCAATACAATTCTAGCATGGATAATAAACGATTATCACGAACAAAGAAATATAATAATAACTAATTTATTATTAGCTCTAGGGCATATTTCCAACAGTCTCCCACTTGCACTAGAGTCAATAATCTAGTTCACATCACTATGTGATTTTAACGAATCCAACACCCATATAGTTCTGGGGTCTGATCACGTCTTGCTCGTGAGAGAGGTTTTAGTCAACGATTCTGAAACTTTCAGATCCGTGTGTGCTTTACAAATCTTTATGTCATCTTATAGATGCTGCTACTACATGCTATTCGGAAATACTCCAAATATCTACTCTACTATATGAATTTGTTTTACTACTCATAGTTATTCGGATTAGTGTGAAAGCTTGCATCGATGTAACCCTTTACGATGAACTCTTTAACCACCTCCATAATCGAGAAAAAAATCCTTAGTCCATTAGTTACTAAGGATAACTTTGACCGCTGTTCAGTGATTCAATCCTGGATCACCTTTTTGTACCCCTTAACTATTGGAAATATGCCCTTGAGGCAATAATAAAATGGTTATTATCATATTTCCTTGTTCATGATAATCTTCTATTGTTCGTGCTATAATTGTATTAACAGGAAACAATAATACATGTGTGAATAAATAGATCACAATGTGTCCCTAGCAAGCCTCTAGTTGGCTAGCTCGTTGATGAATAGATGATCATGGTTTCCTGATCATGGACATTAGATGTCATTAATAACGGGATCACATCATTGGGAGAATGATGTGATGGACAAGACCCAATCCTAAGCATAACACTAGATCGTTTTGTTCGTATGCTAAAGCTTTTCTAATGTCAAGTGTCTTTTCCTTCGACCGTGAGATTGTGCAACTCCGGATACCGTAGGAGTGCTTTGGGTGTATCAAACGTCACAACGTAACTGGGTGACTATAAAGGTGCACTACGGGTATCTCCGAAAGTGTCTGTTGGGTTGGTACGAATCAAGATCGGGATTTGTCATTCCGTGTGACGGAGAGGTATCTCTGGGCCCACTCGGTAGAACATCATCATAATGAGCTCACTGTGACTAAGTAGTTAGTCACGGGATGATGTCCTACGGAACGAGTAAAGAGACTTACCGGTAACGAGATTGAACAAGGTATAGGTATATCGACGATCGAATCTCGGGCAAGTTCTATACCGACACACAAAGGGAATTGTATACGGGATTGATTGAATCCTTGACATCGTGGTTCATCTGATGAGATCATCGTGGAACATGTGGGAGCCATCATGGGTATCCATATCCCGCTGATGGTTATTGGCCGGAGAGTGTCTCGGTCATGTCTGCATGCCTCCCGAACCCGTAGGGTCTACACACTTAAGGTTCGATGATGCTAGGGTTATAGGGAATTGCTATACGAGGTTACCGACGGTTGTTCCGAGTCCCAGATGAGATCCCGGACGTCAAGAGGAGCTCTGGAATAGTCCGTAGGTAAAGATTGATATATAGGATGGATGGGTTTGGACGCCGAAATTGTTTCGGGCGTCACCGGTAGCGTATCGGGACCACCCAAAAGGGTTCCGGAGGTCCACCTGGAGGGGCCACCAGCCCCAAAAGGTGACATGGACCAAAAGGTGGAAGGGAACCAGCCCAGAGTGGGCTGGTGCGCCTCCCACCAGGGGCCCAAGGCGCCTAGAGAGGGAAAGGGGGGAAACCCTAAATCTGGTGGGCCTAAGGCCCACCACGGGTGCGCCACCCCCCTCTTCCCCTCTTGGCCGCCACCCCCTCTCCCATCTGGGGCTGCCCCCCCCTTAGGGTGGGAAACCCTAAAGGGGGCGCCACCTCCCTTCCCCCTATATATGGCGGGGGGGGGGGGGGGGTTGGCCTTTGAGAACACGGGTTTTTCGATCTCTCTCGGCGCAACCCTGCTCTTCTTCTTCCTTCTTCCCCACGGTGCTTGGCGAAGCCCAGCCGGGAGACCTCGTCTCTCCATGACACCACGCGGTCGTGCTGCCGGAGATCTTCCACAACCTCTCCCTCCTCCTTGCTGGATCAAGGTGCGGGAGACGTCACCGGGCTGCACGTGCGTTGAACGCGGAGGTGCCGTGATTCGGCACTAGATTGGAATGACACCGCGATCTGAATCGCCGTGAGTACGACTCCATCAACCGCGTTCTAGCAACGCTTCCGCTTAGCAATCTTAAAAGGTATGAAGATGCACTCTCCCCTTTCTCGTTGCTGGTCTCTCCATAGGAAGATCTGAATATGGCGTAGGAAAATTTTGAATTTGCTACGTTACCCAACAGTGGCATCCGAGCCAGGTTTTCTATGCGTAGATTCCATGCACGAGTAGATCACAAAAGGTTGTGGGCGCTGTTTTTTCAATTGCTTGCCGCTACTAGTCTTATTCTTTTCCGGCAGTATTGTGGGATGAAGCGGCCCGGACCGACCTTACACGTACGCTTACATGAGATAGGTTCCACCGACCGACATGCACACCGTGCATAAAGGTGGCGAGCGGGTGTTTGTCTCTCCCACTCTAGTCAGATTGGATTTGATGAAAAGGGTCCTTATGAAGGGTAAATAGCTTTGGCATATCATCGTTGTGGATTTCACGTAGGTAAGAAAGCTTTCTTGCTAGAAACCCAAATCAACCACGTAAAACTTGCAACAACAATTAGAGGACGTCTAACTTGTTTTTGCAGGGTTTGACATGTGATGTGATATGGCCAAAGTTGTGATGTTAAATGTGTGATGTATGAGATGATCAAGTTATTGTAATAGGATTCACGACTTGCATGTCGTTGAGTATGACAACCGGCAGGAGCCATAGGAGTTGTCTTAATTTAATGTATGAGATGCAAGGCCATGTGTTTACTACTTTTACTTCATTGCTAACGGTTAGCTATAGTAGTAGTAGTTGGCGTGACGACTTAACGAAGACACGATGATGGAGATCATGGTGTCACGCCGGTGACAATGATGATCATGCGATGCTCGAAGATGGAGATCGAAAGAGCAAAGATGATAATGGCCATATCATGTCACTATATGATTGCATGTGATGTTTATCATGTTTTTCATCTTATTGCTTAGAACGACGATAGCATAATAAGATGATCCCTCAAAAAAATTCGAGAACGTATTCCCCTAAGTGTGCACCGTTGCGAAGGATCGTTGTCTCGAAGCACCACGTGATGATCGGGTGTGATAGATTCTAACGTTCACATACAACGGGTGTAAGCCAGATTTACATACGCGAAACACTTAGTTTGACTCGACGAGCTTAGCATGTACAGACATGACCTCGAATACAAGAGACCGAAAGGTCGAACATGAATCGTATGGTTGAATACGATCAGCATGAATTTGCTCACCATGATGACTAGTCCGTCTCAGGTGATGATCGGACACGGGTTAGTCGACATGGATCATGTATCACTTAGATGACTAGAGGGATGTCGATTTAAGTGGGAGTTCATCAGATGAACTTAATTATCATGAACATAGTCAAATAGGTCTTTGCAAGTTATGTAACTTGCGCTATAGCTCTACGGTATTTGAGATGTTCCTAGAGAAATCTTAGTTGAAAGATAGAAGTAGCAATTGTGCGGACTGGGTCCGTTAACTGAGGATTATCCTCACTGCTACGCAGAAGGCTTATGTCTTTAATGCACTGCTCAGTGTGCTAAACCCCAAGCATGGTCTGTAGATGTTGCGAACATCCGACATACATGTTTTTGATAACTACATGAAAGTTCAGTGCGTGTTACTTGAACAACTTAGAATTAAGGCATTAAAGACGTTTCGAACATCGCGGGACATACGTGATGATCCAAGAGATGAAATTGGGATTTCATGCTCGTGCCCTTGTTGAGAGGTATGAGACCTCCAACGAGATTATTTCTTTGCAAAGTAAAGGAGAAGAGCTCAATTGTAGAGCATGTGCTCAGATTATCTGAGTACTACAATCGCTTGAATCAAGTGGGAGTTGATCTTCCAGAGGAGACAGTGATAGTTCTCCAAAGTCACTGACACCAAGCTACTAGAGCTTCTTGATGAACTATAACATATCAAGGATGGATATGATGATCCTTGAGCTATTCGCGATGTTTGACACCACGAAAGTAGAAATCGAAAAGGAGCATCAATTGTTGATGGTTTGTGAAACCGCTAGTTTCAAGAAGGGAAAGGGCATGAAGGGATACTTCATTGAACGGCAAACCAGTTGCTACTCTAGTGAAGATACCCAAGGTTGAACCCAAACCCGAGACTAAGTGCTTCTGTAATAAGGGGAACGGTCACTGAAGAGGAACTACCCTAGACACTTGGTAGATGAGAAGGCTGGCAAAGTCGACAAAAGTATATTGGATATACATGATATTGATGTGTACTTTACTAGTACTCCTAGTAGCACCAGGGTATAAGATACCGGTTCGGTTGCTAAGTGTTAGTAACTCGAAATAAAAGCTACGGAATAAACAGAGACTAGCTAAAGGCGAGGTGACGATGTGTGTTGGAAATGTTTACAAGGTTGATATGATCACACATCACATCCTCCCTCCACCATCGAGATTAGTGTTAAACCTAAATAATTGTAATTTGGTGTTTGCGTTGAGCATGGACATGATTGGATTATGTTAATGGCAAATACGATTATTCATCTAAAGAGAATAATGGTTATTTTGTTTACTTGAATGATACCTTAAATGGTCTTGCACCTAGAATGAATGGTTTATTGAATCTCGATCGTAGTGATACACATATTCATAATATTGTTGCCAAAAGATACAAAGTAGTAATGATAGTACCACTTATTTGTGGCACTGCTGCTTGAGTCATATTGCTATAAAATGCATGAAGATGCTCCATGCTGATGGATCTTTGTACTCACTCATTTTTGAAACGTTTGAGACATGCAAACCATGCCTGTTGGTATAAACGCATGAAGAAACTCCATGCGAATGGATCGTTTGACTCACTTGATTTTTCAACCACGTGAGACATGCAAATCATACCACATGGGCAAGATGACTGAAGACCTCTTTTTCCAGTGAGATGGAACTAGAATGTAACTTGTTGGAAATAATACATTTTGATGTATGCAGTCCGATGAGTACCGAGGCATGCAGTGAACATCATTATGTTCATACTTCACAAATGATTTGAGTAGATACTAGTGTATTTACTTGATGAAACACAAGTCTGAATTATTGAAAAATGTTCAAGTAATTTCAGAGTGAAGTTGAAGATCATCATGACAAGAGGATAATATGTCTACGATGTGATCGTGGAGATAATCATATATATATATATATATATATATATATATATATATATATATATATATATATATATGAATTACGAGTTTGGTAAATGTTTAAGACAAGGTGAAAATTGTTTCACGTGAAAAATGTTTCACAACTCATGCCACCTCGAACACCATAGTCTGATGGTGTGTCCGTATGTCATAATCGTGCAGTATTAGACATAGTGCATAATATGCTATTTCTTTTCAAATTACCACTATCGTTTATGATGGGGAACGTCGCATGGGAAACAAAAATTTTCCTACGCGCACGAAGACCTATCATGGTGATGTCCATCTACGAGAGGGGATATTCGATCTACGTACCCTTGTAGATCACACAGCAGAAGCGTTAGTGAACGCGGTTGATGTAGTGGAACGTCCTCACGTCCCACGATCCGCCCCGCGAACCGTCCCGCGATCAGTCCCACGATCTAGTGCCGAACGGACGGCACCTCCGCGTTCAGCACACGTACAGCTCGACGATGATCTCGGCCTTCTTGATCCAGCAAGAGAGACGGAGAGGTAGATGAGTTCTCCGGCAGCGTGACGGCGCTCCGGAGGTTGGTGGTGATCTAATCTCACCAGGGCTCCGCTCGAGCTCCGCAGAAACGCGATCTAGAGGTAAAACCGTGGAGATATGTGGTCGGGCTGCCGTGGCAAAGTTTTATCAAATCAGCCCTAAAACCTCCGTATATACAAGGGGAAGAGGGGGAGCCTTGCCTTGGGGTCCAAGGACCCCCAAGGGGTTCGGCCGAGCCAAGGGGGGCAACCCTCCCCTTCCAAACCGAGTCCAACTAGGTTTGGAAGGAGGAGTCCTTCCCCCTTTTCCCACCTCCTCTTTTTTTTCTCCTCGATTTTCTTCCTATGGCGCATAGGGCCTTCTTGGGCTGTCCCACCAGCCCACTAAGGGCTGGTGCGCCATCCCAAGGCCTATGGGCTTCCCCGGGGTGGGTTGCCCCCCCGGTGAACACCCGGAACCCATTCGTCATTCCCGGTACATTCCCGGTAACTCCGAAAACCTTCCGGTAATCAAATGAGGCCATCCTATATATAAATCTTCATTTCCAGACCATTCCGGAAACCCTCGTGACGTTCGTGATCTCATCCGGGACTCCGAACAACATTCGGTAACCAACCATATAACTCAAATACGCATAAAACAACGTCGAACCTTAAGTGTGCAGACCCTGCGGGTTCGAGAACTATGTAGACATGACCCAAGTGACTCCTCGGTCAATATCCAATAATGGGACCTGGATGCCCATATTGGATCCTACATATTCTACGAAGATCTTATCGTTTGAACCTTAGTGCCAAGGATTCATATAATCCCGTATGTCATTCCCTTTGTCCTTCGGTATGTTACTTGCCCGAGATTCGATCGTCAGTATCCGCATACCTATTTCAATCTCGTTTACCGGCAAGTCTCTTTACTCGTTCCGTAATACAAGATCCCGCAACTTACACTAAGTCACATTGCTTGCAAGGCTTGTGTGTGATGTTGTATTACCGAGTGGGCCCCGAGATACCTCTCCGTTACACGGAGTGACAAATCCCAGTCTCGATCCATACTAACTCAACGAACACCTTCGGAGATACCTGTAGAGCATCTTTATAGTCACCCAGTTACGTTGCGACGTTTGATACACACAAAGCATTCCTCCGGTGTCAGTGAGTTATATGATCTCATGGTCATAGGAACAAATACTTGACACGCAGAAAACAGTAGCAACAAAATGACACGATCAGTATGCTACGTCTATTAGTTTGGGTCTAGTCCATCACGTGATTCTCCTAATGACGTGATCCAGTTATCAAGCAACAACACCTTGTCCATAATCAGAAGACCCTGACTATCTTTGATCAACTGGCTAGCCAACTAGAGGCTTGCTAGGGACAGTGTTTTGTCTATGTATCCACACATGTATATAAGTATTCATTTAATACAATTATAGCATGGATAATAAACGATTATCTTGATACAGGAATTATAATAATAACTATATTTATTATTGCCTCTAGGGCATAATTCCAATAGTCTCCCACTTGCACTAGAGTCAATAATCTAGCCCTCACATCATCATGCGAATTACATTGAAATAAATCTAACACCCATACAGTTTTGGTGTTGATCATGCTTTGCCCGTGGAAGAGGTTTAGTCAGCGGGTCTACTACATTCAGATCCGTGTGCACTTTGCATATATTTATGTCCTCCCCTTCGACGTAGTCGCGGATGAGGTTGAAGCGTCGTTTGATGTGTCTGGACTTCTTGTGAAACCGTGGTTCCTTTGCTAGGGCAATGGCACCCGTGTTGTCACAGAAAAAGGTTATTGGATTCAGTGCGCTTGGCACTACTCCAAGATCTGTCATGAACCGCTTCATCCAGACACCCTCCTTAGCCGCCTCCGAGGCAGCCATGTACTCCGCTATACATGTGGAATCTGCTACGACGCTTTGCTTGGAACCGCACCAGCTTACCGCACCCCCATTAAGAATAAATACATATCCGGTCTGCGACTTAGAGTCGTCCGGATCTGTGTCAAAGCTTGCATCAACGCAACCCTTTACGGCGAGCTCTTCGTCACCTCCATACACGAGAAACATCTCCTTAGTCCTTTTCAGGTACTTCAGGATATTCTTGACCGCCGTCGAGTGATCCACTCCTGGATTACTCTGGAACCTGCCTGCCATACTTATGGCCAAGCTAACGTCCGGTCTAGTGCACAGCATTGCATACATGATAGAACCTATGGCTGAAGCATAGGGGACGGTGCTCATATGCTATCTATCCTCATCAGTTGCTGGGCACTGAGTCTTACTCAATCTCGTACCTTGTAAAACTGGCAAGAACCCTTTCTTGGACTGTTCCATTTTGAACCTCTTCAAGACTTTATCAAGGTATGTGCTTTGTGAAAGTCCTATCAGGCGTTTCGATCTATCCGTGTAGATCTTAATGCCTAGAATGTAATCAGCTTCTCCTAGTTCCTTCATAGAGAAACTTTTATTCAAGTAATCCTTTATGCTCTCCAAGAACTCTACGTTGTTTCCAATCAACAATATGTCATCCACATATAATATAAGAAACGCCACAGAGCTCCCACTCACTTTCTTGTAAATACGAGATTCTCCAACCACTTGTATAAACCCAAATGCTTTGATCACCTCATCAAAGCGTTTGTTCCAACTCCGAGATGCTTGCACCAGTCCATAAATGGATCGCTGGAGCTTGCACACCTTGTTAGCATTCTTAGGATCGACAAAACCTTCGGGTTGCATCATATACAACTCTTCCTTAAGGAAACCGTTAAGGAACGCCGTTTTGACATCCATCTGCCAGATTTCATAATCGAAAAATGCAGCTATTGCTAACATGATTCTGACGGACTTAAGCATCGCTACGGGTGAGAATGTCTCATCGTTGTCAACTCCTTGAACTTGTGAAAAACCCTTTGCCACAAGTCGAGCTTTATAAACAGTCACATTGCAGTCAGCGTCCGTCTTCCTCTTGAAGATCCATTTGTTCTGAATAGCCTTGCGGCCCTCAGGTAGTACTTCCAAAGTCCACACTTTGTTCTCATACATGGATCCTATCTCGGACTTCATGGCTTCTAGCCATCTGTTGGAATCTGGGCCCACCATTGCTTCTTCATAACTTGCAGGTTCATTGTTGTCCAACAACATGATTGACAAAACGGGATTACCGTACCACTCTGGAGCAGCACGTGGTCTCGTCGACCTGCGTGGTTCGACAGGAACTTGAACCGGAGTTTCATGATCATCATCATTAACTTCCTCCTCAACCGACGTCGCAATGACAGAGGTTTCCCCTTGCCCTGCGTCACCATCTAGAGGGATAAGAGGTTCGACAACCTCATCAAGTTCTATCTTCCTCCCACTCAATTCTCTCGAGAGAAACTCCTTCTCGAGAAAAGCTCCGTTTTTAGCAACAAACACTTTGCCCTCGGATTTGAGATAGAAGGTGTACCCAACTGTCTCTTTTGGGTAACCTATGAAGATGCACTTTTCTGCTTTGGGTTCCAGCTTTTCAGGCTGAAGCTTTTTGACATAAGCATCACATCCCCAAACTTTAAGAAACGACAACTTTGGCCTTTTGCCATACCACAGTTCGTATGGTGTCGTCTCAACGGATTTTGATGGTGCCCTATTTAAAGTGAATGCAGCTGTTTCTAATGCATAACCCCAAAATGATAACGGCAAACCGGTAAGAGACATCATAGATCGCACCATCTCTAATAAAGTACGATTACGACGTTCGGACACACCATTACGCTGTGGTGTTCCAGGCGGTGTCAACTGTGAAACAATTCCACATTGTCTTAAGTGAGCACCAAACTCGAAACTCAGATATTCACCGCCACGATCAGACCGTAGGAACTTGATCTTCTTGTTACGATGATTTTCAACTTCACTCTGAAATTGCTTGAACTTTTCAAATGTTTCAGACTTGTGCTTCATTAAGTAGACATAACCATATCTACTCAAACCGTCAGTGAAGGTGAGAAAATAACGATATCCGCCGCGTGCCTCTACGCTCATCGGACCGCACACATCGGTATGTATGATTTCCAACAAGTCACTTGCACGCTCCATTGTTCCGGAGAACGGAGTTTTAGTCATCTTGACCATGAGGCATGGTTCGCACGTGTCAAGTGAATCAAAGTCAAGTGACTCCAAAAGTCCATCGGCATGGAGTTTCTTCATGCGCTTTATACCAATATGACCTAAGCGGCAGTGCCACAAAAATATGGCGCTATCATTGTTAACTCTAACTCTTTTGGTCTCAATGTTATGTATGTGTGTATCACTATCAAGATTCAATATGAACAATCCTCTCACATTGGGTGCATGACCATAAAAGATGTTACTCATAGAAATAGAACAACCATTATTCTCTGACTTAAAAGAGTAACCGTCTCGAATAAACAAGATCCAGATATAATGTTCACGCTCAACGCAGGCACTAAATAACAATGATTCAAGTTCATAACTAATCCTGATGGTAACTGAAGTGAAACTGTGCCGACGGCGATTGCATCAACCTTGGAACCATTTCCTACGCGCATCGTCACTTCATCTTTCGCCAGCCTTCGTCTGTTCCGCAGTTCTTGTTTCGAGTTGCAAATATGAGCAACAGAACCGGTATTGAATACCCAGGTACTACTACGAGAACCGGTTAAGTACACATCAATAACATGTATATCAAATATACCTGATTTTTCTTTGGCCGCCTTCTTATCAGCCAGATACTTGGGGCAATTGCGCTTCCAGTGACCCATACCCTTGCAATAGTAACACTCTGTTTCAGGCTTAGGTCCAGCTTTGGGTTTCTTCGTCGGATTGGCAATAGGCTTGCCGCTCTTCTTTGAATTACCCTTCTTGCCTTTGCCGGTTCTCTTGAAACTAGTGGTCTTATTCACCATCAACACTTGATGCTCTTTACGGAGTTCAGACTCTGCGACTTTCAGCATCGCAAACAACTCGCCGGGTGACTTGTTCATCCCTTGCATGTTGTAGTTCAACACAAAGCCTTTGTAGCTTGGCGGTAGTGATTGGAGGATTCTGTCAGTGATAGCCTCTTGCGGGAGTTCAATCCCCAGCTCAGCTAGACGGTTTGAGTACCCAGACATTTTGAGCACATGTTCACTGACAGACGAGTTCTCCTCCATCTTGCAAGCATAGAATTTATCGGAGGTCTCATACCTCTCGATCCGGGCGTTCTTCTCAAAGATAAACTTCAACTCCTGGAACATCTCAAATGCTCCATGACGCTCAAAGCGACGTTGAAGTCCCGGTTCTAAGCCATACAAGACTACACATTCAACTACAGAGTAGTCCTCCTTACGTGTTAACCAAGCGTTCTTAACATCCTGGTCAGCCGTAGCGGGTGGTTCATCTCCTAGCGCAGCATTAAGGACATAATCCTTCTTCCCAGCTTGTAAGATTAGCTTAAGATTATGAGCCCAGTCTACAAAGTTGCTTCCATCATCTTTCAACTTAGCTTTCTCTAGGAACGTATTAAAATTCAGGGTGACTGTCGCGTGAGCCATGATCTACAACACAAATATATTCAAAGTGGACTTAGACTATGTTCAAGATAATTAGAGTTTAACTTAATCAAATTACTCGCTAAACTCCCACTCAAAAAGTACATCTCTCTAGTCATTTGAGTGGTTCATGATCCACTTACACTAGCTCAAGTCCGATCATCACGTGAGTTGAGTATAGTTTTAGTGGTAAGCATCCCTATGCTAATCATATCATCTATATGATTCATGATCGACCTTTCGGTCTCATGTGTTCCGAGGCCATGTCTGCACATGCTAGGCTCGTCAAGCTTAACCCGAGTGTTCCGCGTGTGCAACTGTTTTGCACCCGTTATATGTGAACGTTGAGTCTATCACACCCGATCATCACGTGGTGTCTCAAAACGACGAACTGTAGCAACGGTGCACAGTCGGGGAGAAGACAATTTCGTCTTGAAATTTTAGTGAGAGATCACCTCATAATGCTACCGTCGTTCTAAGCAAAATAAGGTGCATAAAAGGATTAACATCACATGCAATTCATAAGTGACATGATATGGCCATCATCACGTGCTCCTTGATCTCCATCACCAAAGCACCGGCACGATCTACTTGTCACCGGCGCCACACCATGATCTCCATCAACGTGTCGCCATCGGGGTTGTCGTGCTACTCATGCTATTACTACTAAAGCTACATCCTAGCAAAATAGTAAACGCATCTGCAAGCACAAACGTTAGTATAAAGACAACCCTATGGCTCCTGCCGGTTGCCGTACCATCGACGTGCAAGTCGATATTATCTATTACAACATGATCATCTCATACATCCAATATATCACATCACATCGTTGGCCATATCATATCACAAGCATACCCTGCAAAATAAAGTTAGACGTCCTCTAATTTTGTTGTTGCATGTTTTACGTGGTGACCATGGGTATCTAGTAGGATCGCATCTTACTTACGCAAACACCACAACGGAGATATATGAGTTGCTATTTAACCTCATCCAAGGACCTCCTCTGTCAAATCCAATTCAACTGACACTTGCCAGTCATCTTTGAGCAACGGGGTTACTCGTAGCGATGAAACCAGTCTCTCATAAGCGTACGAGTAATGTCGGTCCAAGCCGCTTCAATCCAACAATACCGTGGAATCAAGAAAAGACTAAGGAGGGCAGCAAAACGCACATCACCGCCCATAAAAACTTTTGTGTTCTACTCGAGAAGACATCTACGCATGAACCTAGCTCATGATGCCACTGATGGGGAACGTCGCATGGGAAACAAAAATTTTCCTACGCGCACGAAGACCTATCATGGTGATGTCCATCTACGAGAGGGGATATTCGATCTACGTACCCTTGTAGATCGCACAGCAGAAGCGTTAGTGAATGCGGTTGATGTAGTGGAACGTCCTCACGTCCCTCGATCCGCCCCGCGAACCGTCCCGCGATCAGTCCCACGATCTAGTGCCGAACGGACGGCACCTCCGCGTTCAGCACACATACAACTCGACGATGATCTCAGCCTTCTTGATCCAGCAAGAGAGACGGTGAGGTAGATGAGTTCTCCGGCAGCGTGACGGCGCTCCGGAGGTTGGTGGTGATCTAATCTCAGCAGGGCTCCGCCCGAGCTCCGCAGAAACGCGATCTAGAGGTAAAACCGTGGAGATATGTGGTCGGGCTGCCGTGGCAAAGTTTTATCAAATCAGCCCTAAAACCTCCGTATATATAGGGGGAAGAGGGGGATCCTTGCCTTGGGGTCCAAGGACCCCCAAGGGGTTCGGCCGAGCCAAGGGGGGCAACCCTCCCCTTCCAAACCGAGTCGAACTAGGTTTGGAAGGAGGAGTCCTTCCCCCTTTTCCCACCTCCTCTTTCTTTTTCTTTTCTCTTTGATTTTCTTCCTATGGCGCATAGGGCCTTATTGGGCTGTCCCACCAGCCCACTAAGGGCTGGTGCACCACCCCCAAGGCCTATGGGCTTCCCAGGGGTGGGTTGCCCCCCCGGTGAACACCCGGAACCCATTCGTCATTCCCGGTAACTCCGAAAACCTTCCGGTAATCAAATGAGGTCATCCTATATATCAATCTTCGTTTCTGGACCATTTCGGAAACCCTCGTGACGTCCGTGATCTCATCCGGGACTCCGAACAACATTCGGTAACCAACCATATAACTCAAATACGCATAAAACAACGTCGAACCTTAAGTGTGCAGACCCTGCGGGTTCGAGAACTATGTAGACATGACCCGAGTGACTCCTCGGTCAATGTCCAATAGCAGGACCTGGATGCCCATATTGGATCCTACATATTCTACGAAGATCTTATCGTTTGAACCTCAGTGCCAAGGATTCATATAATCCCGTATGTCATTCCCTTTGTCCTTTGGTATGTTACTTGCCCGAGATTCGATCGTCAGTATCCGCATACCTATTTCAATCTCGTTTACCGGCAAGTCACTTTACTCGTTCTGTAATACAAGATCCCGCAACTTACACTAAGTCACATTGCTTGCAAGGCTTGTGTGTGATGTTGTATTACCGAGTGGGCCCCGAGATACCTCTCCGTTACACGGAGTGACAAATCCCAGTCTCGATCCATACTAACTCAACGAACACCTTCGGAGATACCCGTAGAGCATCTTTATAGTCACCCAGTCACGTTGTGACATTTGATACACATAAAGCATTCCTCCGGTGTAAGTGAGTTATATGATATCATGGTCATAGGAACAAATACTTGACACGCAGAAAACAGTAGCAACAAAATGACACGATCAATATGCTACGTCTATTAGTTTGGGTCTAGTCCATCACGTGATTCTCCTAATGACGTGATCCAGTTATCAAGCAACAACACCTTGTCCATAATCAGAAGACCCTGACTATGTTTGATCAACTCGCTAGCCAACTAGAGGCTTGCTAGGGACAGTGTTTTGTCTATGTATCCACACATGTATATAAGTCTTCATTTAATACAATTATAGCATGGATAAGAAACGATTATCTTGATACAGGAATTATAATAATAACTATATTTATTATTGCCTCTAGGGCATAATTCCAACAGTTTATGGGTTAGGCATTAGAGATAACCACATTCACTTTAAATAGGGCACCACGTAATTGTGTTAAGATGACTGATACGTCTCAAACGTATCTATAATTTTTGATGGTTTCATATTGTTATCTTGTCATCTTTGGATGTTTTATGTACCTTTTATATCTTTTTTGGGACTAACTTATTAATTTAGTGCCAAGTGCTAGTTCCTATTTTTTTCTGTGTTTTTGGCTCTTTTCATATCTGATTTTGGAACGGAGTCCAAACGGAATAAAATCCCCGAAATAAATTTTTCCCGGACGGAAGAATATCACGGGCTTGTGGGCCAAGCTAGGAGAGCTACAGGGAGCCCACAAGCCCTGTAGCCGCTACCAGGGGGCGGCGGCTAGCAGGCTTGTGGCCTCCCTGGCGCCCCCCTGACCTAGCTCCTTCGCCAATATATTCCCTAAAATACAGAAAAAAAATCAGGGAATCCACGAAAACACTTTTCTGCCGCCACAAGCTTCCGTTTCCGTGAGATCTCATCTGCAGACCTGCTGATGCAACAAAAGACCTTCCAACGGCGCCAGAAACACGTGCTGACGCGAGACTTATCTTGTCTTGATTCTCCTCAGCAACGGCACCAGGAATCCTTCTGCTACGGCTACGCCTTTAGGGACTTCCTAGGAAAATATGCAAAGGATTTCCCCATGGCCTTGGAGCCTTGTGTTGGTGTTCCCTCGAAGCGGAAAGGGTGATGTAGCGCAGCGGTGGTAAGTATTTCCCTCAGTTTTGAGAAACCAAGGTATCGATCCAGTGAAGGAGTATCACAAGTACCTGCACAAACACAAAGAACCTGCACCCAACGCTATGAAGGGGTTGTCAATCCCTTATAGATTGTTTGCCAAGTGAGAACTGAAAGCAACAAAGTAACAAAGCAAAGTAAAAGCGGAGGTGTAAACGATAGGTGTGAATAGACCCGGGGGCCGTAGTGTTCACTAGTGGCTTCTCTCATGAAAGCAAGTAGACAGTGGGTGAACAAATTACTGTCGAGCAATTGATAGAACCGCGCAAAGTCGTGACGTCATCTATGGCAATGATTATATTTATAGGCATCACGTCCAAAACAAGTAGACCGATACTTTCTGCATCTACTACTATTGCTCCACACGTCGACCGCTATCCAGCATGCATCTAGTGTATTAAGTCCAAAAGAACAGAGTAACGCCTTAAGCAAGATGACATGATGTATATGGACAATCTCATATCTACGACAAAGCCCACCTTGTTACCCTTGATGGAAACTACACGATGTGTGCCTTGCTGCCCCTATTGTCACTGGGAAAGCTCACCACACGGTAAGAACCCAAAACCAAGCACTTCTCCCATTGCAAGAATCATAGATCTAGTTGGCCAAACAAAACCCAAGACTCGGAGAGACTTACAAGGATATCAAATCATGCAAAATAGAAATCAGCAAAGACTCAAATATATATATCATAGATAATCTGATCACAAGTCCACAATTCATCGGATCTCGACAAACACACCGCCAAAGAAGATTACATCGGATAGATCTCCATGAAGATCATGGAGAACTTTGTATTGAAGATCCAAGAGAGAGAAGAAGCCATCTAGCTACTAACTACGGACCCGTAGGTCTGAAGTGAACTACTCACGAGTCATTGGAGGAGCGATGATGTTGATGAAGAAGCCCTCCAACTCCAAAGTCCCCTCCGGCAGGGCACCAGGAAGGGTCTCCAGATGAGATCTCGCGGAAACAGGAACTTGCGGCTATTAAGTACCTTATGGAGAAGAAGGACGCTAAGCCTAGGCTCATCAGATGGGTTCTCCTGCTACAGGAATTTGATTTGCACGTCGTTGACCGAAAGGGTGCTTATAACCCTGTAGGAGATAACTTGTCTAGGCTAGAGAATGTCCTTGATGACCCACTACCTATTGATGGCAGCTTTCCTGATGAGCAACTAAATGTCATCCGCACTTCACATAGTGCACCGTGGTATGCCGATTATGCAAATTATATCGTAGCCAAATACATACCACCCAGTTTCACCTATCAGCAAAATAAGAAGTTCTTCTTTGATTTGAGACACTACTTTTGGGACGATCCTCACCTTTATAAGGAAGGAGTAGATGGTGTTATTAGACGTTGTGTGCCTAAACATGAACAGGGACAGATCTTGCAGAAGTGTCATTCCGAAGCCTATGGAGGACACCATGCTGGAGATAAAACTGCCCATAAGGTATTGCAATCAGGTTTCTATTGGCCCACTCTCTTCAAGGATGCCCGTAAGTTTGTCTTGTCTTGTGACGAATGCCAAAGAATAGGGAATATCAGTAAGCGTCAGGAAACGCCTATGAACTATTCACTTGTCATTGAACCATTTGATGTTTGGGGCTTTGATTATATGGGACCCTTCCTGAGTTCCAATGGGTACACTCACATCTTAGTTGCTGTGGATTACGTCACTAAGTGGGTAGAAGCTATCCCCACTAAAAATGTTGATCACCACACCTCTATTAAGATGCTTAAAGAAGTCATTTTCCCAAGATTTGGAGTCCCTGGATATGTAATGACTGATGGCGGTTCACACTTCATTCATGGTGTTTTCCGCAAGATGCTCGCTAAGTATGATGTCAACCATAGAGTTGCATCTCCTTATCATCCTCAGTCTAGTGGTCAAGTGGAGTTGAGTAATAGGGAGATCAAGTTGATCCAACAAAAGACCGTCAATAGATCTCGAAAGAACTGGTCTAGCAAACTTGACGATGCACTATGGACTTATAGGACTGCTTATAAGAATCCCATGGGCATGTGACCGTACAAAATGGTTTACGGTAAGGCCTGTCATTTACCTCTTGAGCTGGAACACAAAGCTTATTGGGCAATCAAAGAGCTCAACTTTGATTTCAAACTTGCCGGTGAGAAGCGGTTGTTTGATATCAGCTCGTTAGATGAATGGGGAGCCCAGGCATATGAGAATGCCAAGTTGTTCAAGGAAAAGGTTAAGAGATGGCACGATAAACGAATACAAAAACGAGAGTTCAATGTAGGTGATTATGTCTTGCTATACAATTCTCGTTTGAGATTCTTTGTAGGCAAGCTTATCTCTAAATGGGAAGGTCCTTATGTTATCGAGGAAGTATATCGTTCCGGTGCCATCAAAATCAATAACACGGAAGGAAATTTTCCTAGAGTGGTAAATGGGCAAACAATCAAGCATTACATCTCTGGTACTCCCATAAATGTTGACACCAATATCATCAATGTCATAACTCCAGAGGAGTACATAAGGGATGTTTATCAGCCTGTTTCAGACCCTGAAAATGAAGAAGTATCTGTTTCGGTAATAAATTGGACTCCGATGCTTTTCCAATAGGAAATTTCCTCTGTTTTGGAAATTTTGGAAAATTAGAAAAATAAAAAGGAGTCCGGAGAGCGCACGAGGCGGCCACAAGCCCTGCCACCGCCCCCTACCCCCTGGTGGCGGAGGGCAAGCTTGTGGGCACCTCGTGTGCCTCCCAGACTCCGTTTTCTTGTGGAGCACTCCTTCTAGTCTAGAAAAAATCAATATATACTTGTCCGAAGGTTTTGATCTCTGTATCGCGGAGTCTTCCTCTGTTTTTGTTTCGAGCCTGTTTCTGTGGCAGATCTAGATCATCATGACTTCCCCAAACGCTCCTAAGGACAAGTTCTTCGAGAAGGTTATCAATCCCTACCTCACGGAAGTGCTAAAACACCCGCAATCTATCAAGATGAGCGAGGGGATGTTGCACATCCGAGATGTTGAGGGGCCTAAGAAGACCGGAAGCGTGGAGACGAGGCTCGAAGCAATGGAGCAACAAGTCTTCAAGTGCCAAGGGATGGTGGAGCGTGGACTCAATGCCAACCACATGATGATCACGGAGTTCACTAGGAATCACAAGATGGATGCCGTTGACATTGGGAAACACCTCTCGAGGCTCTATGACAGGGTTGATCAACTTCAGGGCCAGATGTATGACCTGCAGAACCAAAACTGTGAGTATGAGTACAGATTTAAATCAATAAGGTTGGCTGCAGATTTGAGGATTCCGGCGACTCGTTCATCATGCCATGATGGAGCACCTATGCCTTGGAAGACAGAGGATCAAACTACTCCGACAACTCCACCACCATCACCACCGAAGGAAGACAACTAAGCATTGGTATGGGCAATCCCCTTGGCTTTTGCCAAGCTTGGGGGGAGTTGCCCTGGTATCGTATCACCTTTATATCTTTTTGCTTTTACCTTTGTTTTAGTTCTTTCCTTTTTAGTTTTTATTTCTTCTCTTAGTGGAATAAGTCTTTAGTGTTTAGTTTGAGTCTTTTGCTTTTGTATCTCCCCCGATGTATTCGAGCTTACGAGCTATATAATAAAGAGTATCTTAGTCAAGGGCTTTGCTTTGTGCCATGATCAATAGTATGAAAAGAACGATAGCATGAAAGATCATGAGATGATCTTATGGAAAGTGATAACTTCACATATGACACATATGATGATTGAAACTTGTTGAGAATAAATCAACACAGACCCCAGTCATTGTTGCAATTAATAAGAAGTAATAAGGAAAGAGAGGTTCACATATAAATATATCATCTTAGACACTTTTTACAATTGTGAGAACTCACCAAACTATTACATGCTTAGGAGTAGATGTTGGACAAGGAAGACAACATAATGAATTGTGATTGCTTGGTTCCAAACAATGTTATATGATTAGAGATCCCTTAGCATGTGACGATTGATTCCACCTCATATTAGCCAAAACTCCCGCACCAAGTAGAGATACTACTTGTGCATCCATAAACCTCCAACCCAGTTTTGCCATGAGAGTCCACCATACCTACCTATGGATTGAATAAGATCCTTCAAGTAGGTTGTCATCGGTGCAAGCAATAAAAATGCTCTCTAATATGTATGATCTATTAGTGTGTGGAAAATAAGCTTTATACGAACCTTTGATGAGGAAGACATAAAAGCGACAGACTGCATAATAAAGTTCTTTATCACAGGAGGCAATATAAAGTGACGGTCCTCCGCAATAAGAGGACACGCATTCAAACCTCAAAAGCGCATGACAACCTCTGCTTCCCTCTGCGAAGGGCCTATCTTGTACCTTTACTTTTTGCCCTTGTAAGAGTCATGGTGATCTTCACCAATTCCCTATTTTGCCTTTGTCTTGGCTACCGTCACATGCTTGGGAAAGATCTATATTCATATATCAACTTGGAGTTGAGAACTCATGCTTTATTATTGTTGACTTTACCCTTGAGGTAAATCATTGGGAGGCAAAACTATAAGCCCCTATCTTCCTTTGTGTTCAGCTGAAACTTTGACACCATGAGTACCACGTGAGTTGTAACAACTGTGGAAAACAAAAGAGATGATTGAGTATGTGGGTTTGTCTTACAAGCTCTTATTTGACTCTTCCAGATGTTATGATAAATTGCAATTGCTTCAATGACTTTGGACTGTTGTTGGTTACTTCTACCGCAACAAAAGACCTTCCAACGGCGCCAGAAATAGGAGTGTTGCTTGATACTCCTCAGCAACGGCACCAGGAATCCTTCAGCTGCGGCTACGCCTTAAGGGACTTCCTAGGCAAGTATGCAAAGGATTTCCCCCGTGGCCTTGGAGCCTTGCGTTGGTGTTCCCTCGAAGCGGAAAGGGTGATGTAGCATAGCGGTAGTAAGTACTGCCCTCAGTTTGAGAACCAATGTATCAATCCGACGGAAGAGTATCCCAAGATCCTGCACAAACACAAAAGCTTGCACCCAACGCTATGAAGGGGTTGTCAATCCCTTATAGATTGTTTGCCATGTGAGAACTGAAAGCAACAAAGTAACAAAGCAAAGTAAAAGCGGAGATGTAAACGATGGATGTGAATAGACTCGGGGGCCGTAGTGTTTACTAGTGGCTTCTCTCATGAAAGCAAGTAGACGATGGGTGAACAAATTACTGTCAAGCAATTGATAGAACCGTGCAGAGTCGTGACGATATCTATGCAATGATTATTTCTATAGGCATCACGTCCGAAACAAGTAGACCGATACTTTCTGCATCTACTACTATTACTCCACACGTCCACCGCTATCCAGCATGCATCTAGTGTATTCAGTCCATAAGAACAGAGCAACACCTTAAGCAAGATGACATGATGTAGAGGGATAATCTCAAACCAATGATAAAACCCCCATCTTTTTACCCTTGATGGCAACTACTTGATGTGTGCCTTGCTGCCCCTACTGTCACTGGGTAAGGTCACCACATGGCAGAACCCAAAACCAAGCACTTCTCCCATTGCAAGAATCATAGATCTAGTTGGCCAAACAAAACCAAAGACTCGGAGAGACTTATAAAGGATATCAAATCATGCATATAAGAAATCAGCAAAGACTTAAATATATATCATAGATAATCTGATCACAAGTCCACAATTCATCGGATCTCGACAAACACACCGCCAAAGAAGATTACATCGGATAGATCTCCATGAAGATCATGGAGAACTTTGTATTGAAGATCCAAGAGAGAGAAGAAGCCATCTAGCTACTAACTACGGACTCGTAGGTCTGAAGTGAACTACTCACGAGTCATTGGAGGGGCGATGATGATGATGAAGAAGCCCTCCAACTCCAAAGTCCCCTCCGGTAGGGCGCCGGGAAGGGTCTCCAGATGAGATCTCGCGGAAACGGAAGCTTGCGGCGGAGGAAAAGTATTTTCGAGGCTCCCCCGATTTTTTGCGGAATATTTGGGAATATATAGGTGCAAGATCTAGGTCAGGGGGCGGCCAGGGTGTCCACAAGCTTTCCCACCGCCGCCTCCCCCCTGGTGGCGTGGTGGGAGCTTGTGGTCTCTCTGGGGCCCACCTGGCCTGGCCCAAAGGCTTCCTCGTCTTCTTTCGTTCGGAGAAAAATCATTTCGGGATTTTTATTCCGTTTGGACTCCGTGCAAAATCAGATCTGAAAAGAGTCAAAAACACGGAAAAAACAGGAACTGGCACTTGGCACTGAATTAATAAGTTAGTCCCAAAAAGATATAAAAAGGTACATAAAACATACCAATAAGGCAAGATAACAGCGTGAAACCATCAAAAAATATAGATACGTTTGAGACGTATCAGTTACTTCTCGGTAAGGTTTTTGCTTCATGCTTTGCTTTGTGAAGGAATTGTTACTTTCCCATAAGAGTCTTTATGATGTATTGCTGTCCTATGTGTGATCATGATGCCCTCATGTCCGTATTATGTTTTATTGACACCTTCGTCCCTCAACATGTGGACATGTTTATGGAACTTGGTTTTCCCTTGAGGACAAGCGAGGTCTAAGCTTGGGGGAGTTGATACGTCCATTTTGCATCATGCTTTCATGTTGATATTTATTGCTTTATGGGCTGTTTTATTACTTTGTGGTACCATATTTATGCCGTTTCTCTCTTATTTTGCAAGGTTTATTTGAAGAGGGAGAATTCAGGCAGCTGGAATTCTGGACTGGAAAAGGAGCAAATCTTAGTCCACTATTCTGCACATCTCCAAATGCCCTGAAAAGTTACGTGGAATTTTTTGGGATTATATAAAAAATACTTGGCGAAAGAAGTATTGGAGGGGGGCTGCCAGGGCGCCACAAGCCCTGCCACCGCCACCCCCTGGCGGCGGAGGGCAAGCTTGTGGGCTCCCTGACGGCCCACTAGCCCCCTCTTTTGCTATATGAATGGTTTCGTTCTAGAAAAAATCAATCGGGAGCTTTTTCGTGGTTTCGCCGCCGCCATGAGGCGGAACTTGAGCAGATCCAATCTAAAGCTCCGGCAGGACGATCTTGCCGGGGAAACTTCCCTCCCGGAGGGGTAAATCGTCGCCATCGTCATCACCAACACTCCTCTCGTCGGAGGGGAGGCATCTTCATCAACATCTTCATCAGCACCATCTCCTCTCCAATCCCTAGTTCATCTCTTGTAACCAATCTTCGTCTCACAACTCCGATTGGTACTTGTAAGGTTGCTAGTAGTGTTGATTACTCTTTGTAGTTGATGCTAGTTGGATTACTTTGTGGAAGAGTTTATGTTCATATCCTTCATGCTATTCATTACACCTCTGATCATGATTATGATTATGCTTTGTGAGTAGTTACTTTTGTTCCTGAGGACATGGGATAAGTCATCCTGATAATACTCATGTGAATTTTATATTCGTTCGGTATTTTGATATGCTGTATGTTGTCTTTTCCTCTAGTGGTGTTATGTGAACGTCGACTACATAACACTTCACCATATTTGGGCCTATATGAATGCATTGGGGAGTAGTAAGTAGATGATGGGTTGCTGGAGTGACAGAAGCTTAAACCCCAGTCTATGTGTTGCTTCGTAAGGGGCTGATTTGGATCCACTAGTTTAATGCTATGGTTAGACGTTGTCTTAATTCTTCTTTTGTAGTTGCGGATGCTTGCGAGAGAGGTTAATCATAAGTGGGATGCTTGTCCAAGTAAGGGCAGTACCCAAGCGTCGGTCCACCCACATATCAAACTATCAAAGTAACGAACGCGAATCATATGAACATGATGAAACTAGCATGACAGAAATTCCCGTGTATCCTCGGGAGCGTTTTCCCTCCTATAAGACTTTGTTCAGGCTTGTCCCTTGCTACAAAAGGTATTGGGCCACTTTCTGCACCATTGCTACTACTTGTTACTTGTTACTTTTTGCTTGCTACGTTTCACCTCGCTACACAATCACTCGTTACCGCTACTTTCAGTGCTTGCAGTTATTACCTTGCTGAATTTCGTTTATCAGAGCCTTCTGCTCCTCGTTGGGTTTGACACTCTTACTTATCGAAAGGACTATGATTGATCCCCTATACTTGTGGGTCATCAAGACTCTTTTCTGCTATTGACGTGGAAACAATAATAATTCAAGCAAACTAGCAAGGTAATCACGAGCTTTCAAAATAACAAGGCCAAAAGAAAGTTATCCCTACAAAATCATATAGTCTGGCTATACTCTATCATCATTGCACAACGAATTTAAATCATGCACAACCCCGGTATTGGCCAAGTAATTGTTTTCACACCTTTACTTTCTCAAACTTTTTCAACTCTCACGCAATACATGAGCGTGAGCCATGGTTTTAGCACTATAAATGGTGTGAAGTGTGGTGGAGGTTGCAATACAAACAAGGAGAAGATGGTCACATTAACTAGGCATATCAATGAGCTGTGGAGATGCTCATCAATAGATATCAATGTGAATGAGTAGGGATTGCCATACAAATGATGCACTAGAGCTAAGAGTATGTGAAAGCTCTTAAAGAAAACTAGTGGGTGTGCATCCAACTTGCTTGCTCACGAAGACCTAAGGCAATTTTGAGGAAGCCTATCATTGGAATATACAAGCCAAGTCATATAATGAAAAATTCCCACTAGCTATATGGTGGTGACAAAACGAGAGACTCTCAATCATGAAGATCATGGTGCTTAATATGCACAAGTGTGGAAAAGTGGTAGCATTGTCCCTTATCTCTTTTTCTCTCATTTTTTTGGATGGGCTCTTTGGCCTCTTTTTTATTATTATTATTTGGTGGGCACCTTTGGCCTCTTTTATTTCCTCACATGGGACAATGCTCCATCAATGATGATCATCACACTTACAACTCAAAACTTAGAGCAACGATGACTCTATATGAAATGCCTTCGGTAATATACCGTGACAATGATCTAGCATGGCATAGACATAAATGGAAACATCATGCTAGCTATCTTATGATCATGCAATGGCAATGTAGACGTGGTGGCACATTTCATGGTGGTAGTTGCATGTAAATATATCTCGGAATGACTTTGAGAAAGCCATAGTAGGTAGGTATGGTGGTTGTTTTGAGGGAGGCTAATGGTGGGTTTTGTGCACCGGCGAAAGTTGCATGACACTAAAGAAGATAGTGATGGTGGAAGGTGAAAGTGCATCTAAACCATGGACTCAACATTAGTCATGAAGAACTCATATACTTGTTGCAAAAGTTTTAGTAGTAATCGAAACAAAGCATTCAATGCATACTCCTAGGGGAAGGGTTGGTAGGTATAAACCATCGCGCGATCCCGACCGCCACGCAAAGGATGACAATCAATAGACTAATCATGCTGAGACTTCATCACATAGCGGTTCACCATACGTTCATGCTACGGGAATCACTAACTTCAACACAAGTATTTCTAGATCCACAACACCTTACTAGCATAACCTTAATATTACCATAACCACAACTCAAAACTAGTTGAGATGAATCGAACTTCTCTAACTATTCAATGCACATGAAGGTGGAAGTTTTCGTATCCCTTTGGATAACTACCCCTTTTGAGACTACTTTCAAAGCATAGATCAACTACCAAGCCATGCAACGCCGTGCTCTAAAAGATATAAGTGAAGCACACAGAGCAAAAGCAACTAGCTCAAAAGATATAAGTGAAGCCCATGTCAGCTCAATTGTCTAACCAAAGGATATAAGTGAAGCTCGACAAAATCACGGTGAGTGCATGTCTCTCTCTCTAGGTGTGCAGCAAGGATGATTGTGACACAACAAAAATAAAAGACTCCTACGATACAAGACGCTCCAAGCAAAACACATAACATGTGGTGAATAAAAATATAGCCCCAAGTAACGTTACCGATGGATTGAAGACGAAAGAGGGGATGCCTTCCCGGGGCATCCCCAAGCTTAGGCTTTTACGGCATACTTGAATCTCTTGGGGTGCCTTGGGCATCCCCAAGCTTGAGATCTTGCCACTCTTTATCTTTTTGTCCATAAGAACTTCACCCAAAACTTGAAAACTTCACAACACGAAACTTAAACAGAAACTCGTGATAACATTAGTATAAGAAAGCAAACCACCACTTCCTTAGGTACGATAGCAAACTTGAATTCTACTTATGCTGATGTTGGGTTACAGTATTTTCAATATTCCATGGCTAATACCCCCCGATACTATCCATAGTTTCATCAAAATAAGCAACCAACACAACAAAAACAGAATCTGTTAACAGCAGACCAGTCTGTAGCAATCTGTATACTTCGTATACTTCTATTACTTCAAAAATTCTGAAAACTTACGACAGTCTCAAGAATTTGTGTAGCAATAAGCAGCAAAAAGAACCAGCTCAAAATCTCTCACATAAAAAAATGAAAATTATTTTGGTGAGTAGAAAGTTTCTATCTTTTCCAGCATGACCAAACGATCATCCCCAAGACTAATCATAACGGTTTTGCTTGGCACAAACGCAAAAAGAAACACAAAAAACACAATCATAACAGAATTATTGAAGTGTGGAAAACACAAAACAGAAAGAAAAAGGATAGATTCGTTGGGTTGCCTCCCAACAAGCGTTATTGTTTAACGCCCTTAGCTAGGCAAAAGGTGATGGAATCACGTATAGTCATCTTTGGTGCTCAAACCAAAAGTAGCGTGATCATTTATCATCTTAAGATCTTCATCTTTATTTGATGACTCGCCACTAGCTTTAGGAACAAAAACAGACTTGACGGACTTTTTGAGAGTGAGATTTGGAGTATTTTGCACAGCGGCAAAAGCGGAACCCAAGTTGGTTATGACATCTTCTAATTTGCCAATTCTAGAAGAATCATTAACTATAAGTTCCTTCTCCCTTAAATTTTTCAAAAAATTTCCCACTTTGGTTCCGTACTGAGTAATTTGATTGTGGATCTTTCTATCCAAACCCTCAATAAGTTCAACTATGGCAATTTTGTTTTCAATAGCGTCAAGCCTTTGCATCACGTGTTCCAAGGTTAAGGTAGTTCCATTAACCATGAGCGGGGGTGAGCCTACCAAATTCATGATAGCTCCATAGGAGTCAATAGTATGGCTCCCCAAAAAATTCCCGCCTACAATAGTATCAAGGATATACCTATTCCAAGGAGAGATTCCAACATAAAAACTGCGAAGAAGGACGGTAGTGGATTCCTTACGAGTAGATCTACTTTGAGCATTGCAAATCCTATACCAAGCGTCCTTTAAATTTTTTTCCTCATTCTGCCTGAAATTGAGAACTTCGTTCTCACGGGTATCGTTAGGAGTGGTGGGTCTAGCCATTGATGGACTATTCCACACACAAACAAGCAGGAAGCGAACGGGCAAAGGAGAACGGGAAAAAAGCAAAAGGCAAAAGAAAAAGGCAAAGGAAAAAGGCAAATGAAAACGACAAATGTGAAGTGGGGGAGAGGAAAACGAGAGGCAACTGGCAAAAAAGTAAATGCGGGAGATGAGTTTGTGAGACCTACTTGGATAGATCTTGATCTCTCCTTCCCCGGCAACGGCGCCAGAAATACTTCTGCTGATGCAACAAAAGACCTTCCAACGGCGCCAGAAACACATGCTGGCGGGAGACTTTTCTTCTCTTGATTCTCCTCAGCAACGGCACCAGGAATCCTTCTGCTACGGCTACGCCTTTAGGGACTTCCTAGGCACATATGCAATGGATTTCCCGTGGCCTTGGAGCCTTGCGTTGGTGTTCCCTCGAAGCGGAAAGGGTGATGCAGCGCAGCGGTGGTAAGTATTTCCCTCAGTTTTGAGAACCAAGGTATCGATCCAGTGAAGGAGTATCACAAGTACCTGCACAAACACAAAGAACCTGCACCCAACGCTATGAAGGGGTTGTCAATCCCTTATAGATTGTTTGCCAAGTGAGAACCGAAAGCAACAAAGTAACAAAGCAAAGTAAAAGCGGAGGTGTAAACGATAGGTGTGAATAGACCCGGGGACCGTAGTGTTCACTAGTGGCTTCTCTCATGAAAGCAAGTAGACGGTGGGTGAACAAATTACTGTCGAGCAATTGATAGAACCGCACAAAGTCGTGACGTCATCTATGGCAATGATTATATCTATAAATGCACCTCCATAGGACACCCAAAACAGTTGGGTATACCTCCTATCTCAGATCCGGAAGCAAATGTGTTTGTTTCTTGAAACGGGTCCTTTCTCGAGGATAAATTTCTCTCGAAAGAATTGAGTGGGAGTTTTGCTGGAAACTTGATGAGGTTGTGAACCATCACTTCAACCAGTGTGTGTGTAGCAGGGCGCAGGAAGTTGTTACTGTGGCAGCTACACCAATTGAAGTGGAAGCTAATGATAGTGATCGTGAGACTTCAGATCAAGTTACCATAAACCTCGTAGGACGACAAGGTCACGTACTGCTGCTGCAGAATGGTACAGTAACCCTGTCTTAAAATCATGTTGTTGGACAACAATGAACCTACGAGCTATGGAGAAGCGATGGTCGGCCCGGATTCCGACAAATGGCTCGAGGCCATGAAATCCGAGAGAGGGTCCATGTATGAAAACAAAGTATAGACTTTGGAAGAACCACTTGATGGTCATAAGACTATTAACTGTGAATGGATCTTTAAAAGGAAGACAGGCGGTGATGGTGAAAAGTCACCATTAAGAAAGCTCGACTTATCGCGAAGATGTTTCCGACAAAGTTCAAAGAGTTTACTACGATGAGACTTTCTCAATCGTAGCGATGCTGAAAGTCTATTGGAATTATGTTAGCAGTTGCTGCATCATGTATGAAATCTTGCAGATAGGATGTCAAAATATTGTTTCCTCGACGGTTTCCTTGAGGAAAGGTTGTATGTGATACAACCAGAAGATTTTGTCGATCCTAAAGGGTGCTAACAAGTATGCAAAGCTCCAGCAATCCTTCTATGGACCGTACCAAGCATCTTGGAGTTGGAATATACACTTTGATGAGATGATCAAAGTTTTTGGTTTTATAAAGTTTATGAGGAACTTGTATTTCCAAAGAAGTGAGTGGGAGCACTATAGAATTTCTGATGAATATATGTGGTTGACATACTGTTGATCGAAAATAATGTAGAATTTCTGCAAAGCATAAAGGGTTGTTTGAAGTGTTTTTCAAAGGAAAACCTAGATGTAGCTACTTGAGAGTTGAGCATCAAGATCTATAAAGATAGATCAAAGTGCTTAATGGAACTTTCAATGAAATGCATGCCTTGACAAGTTTTTGAAGGAGTTCAAAATAGATCAGCAAAGAAGGAGTTCTTGCTATGTTGTAAGGTGTAAATTTGAGTAGGACTCAAAGCCCGACCACGGCAGAAGAAACAGAAAGGACGAATATCGTCCCCTATGCTTCAGCCGTAGGCTCTATAAGTATGCTATGTTGTGTACCGCACCTAAAGCGTGCCTTGCCATGAGTCGGTCATGGGGTACAAGAGTGATCCAGGAATGGAACACTGGACAGCGGTCGAAATTATCCTTAGTAACTAATGAACTAATTTTTTTTCTCAATTATGGAGGTGATTAAAGGGTTCGTCGTAAAGGAGTTACGTCGATGCAAGCTCTGTCACTAATCCAGAGGACTATAAGTAGTAAACCGGATTCGTATAGTGAAGCAATCGTTTGGAATGGTTCCAGATGGGGCGTAGTAGCATCTATAGGACGACGTAGAGATTTGTAAAGCACACACGTATCTGAAAGGTTCAGACCCGTTGACTAATAAACCTCTCTCACAAGCAAGACATGATCGAACCCCAGAACTGTATGGGTGTTGGATTCATTGCAATCACATAGTGATGTGAACTAGATTATTGACTCTAGTGCAAGTGGAATACTGTTGGAAATATGCCCTAGAGGCAATAATAAAATGGTTATTATCATATTTCCTTGTTCACGATAATCGTCTATTGTTCGTGCTATAAATGTATTAACAGGAAACAGTAATACATGTGTGTGAATAAATAGATCACAATGTGTCCCTAGCAAGGCTCTAGTTGGCTAGCTCGTTGATCAATAGATGATCATAGTTTCCTAATCATTGACATTAGATGTCATTGATAACGGGATCACATCATTGGGAGAATGATGTGATGGACAAGACCCAATCCTAAGCATAGCACTAGATCGTGTTGTTCGTATGCTAAAGCTTTTCTAATGTCAAGTGTCTTTTCCTTCGACCGTGAGATTGTGCAATTCCCGGATACCGTAGGAGTGCTTTGGGTGTATCAAACGTCACAACGTAACTGGGTGACTATAAAGGTGCACTACGGGTATCTCCGAAAGTGTCTGTTGGGTTGGTACGAATCAAGATCGGGATTTGTCACTCCGTGTGACGGAGAGGTATCTCTGGGCCCACTCGGTAGAACATCATCATAATGAGCTCAATGTGACTAAGTAGTTAGTCACGGGATGATGTGCTACGGAACGAGTATAGAGACTTACTGGTAACGAGATTGAACAAGGTATAGGTATATCGACGATCGAATCTCGGGCAAGTTCTATACCGACACACAAAGGGAATTGTATACGGGATTGATTGAATCCTTGACATCGTGGTTCATCCGATGAGATCATCGTGGAACATGTGGGAGCCATCATGGGTATCCAGATCCCGCTGATGGTTATTGGCCGGAGAGTGTCTCGGTCATGTCTGCATGCCTCCCGAACCCGTAGGGTCTACACACTTAAGGTTCGATGACGCTAGGGTTATAGGGAATTGCTATAGAGGTTACCGAAGGTTGTTCGGAGTCCCGGATGAGATCCCGGACATCACGAGGAGCTCCGGAATAGTCCGGAGGTAACGATTGATATATAGGATGGATGGGTTTGGACGCCGGAAATTTTTCGGGCGTCACCGGTAGCGTACCGGGACCACCGGGACCAGCGGAAAGGGTTCCGGAGGTCCACCGGGAGGGGCCACCAGCCCCAAAAGGTGACATGGCCCAAAAGGTGGAAGGGAACCAGCCCAGAGTGGGCTGGTGCACCTCCCACCACGGACCCGAGGCGCCTAGAGAGGGAAAGGGGGGACCCTAAATCTGGTGGGCCTAAGGCCCACCAGGGGTGCGCCACCCCCTCTCCCCCTCCTGGCCGCCACCCTCTCTCCCATCTAGGGCTGCCCCCCCCCCTTTAGGGTGGGAAACCCTAAAGGGGGCGCCACCCTCCCTTCCCCCTATATATAGCGGGAGGTTTTGGCTTTTGAGAACACGGTTTTTTCGATCTCTCTCGGCGCAGCCCTGCTCTTCTTCTTCCTCCTTCCCCACGGTGCTTGGCGAAGCACTACCGGAGACCTCATCTCTCCATCGACACCACGCCGTTGTGCTGTCGGAGATCTTCCCCAACCTCTCCCTCCTCCTTGTTGGATCAAGGTGCGGGAGACGTCACCACGCTGCACGTGTGTTGAACGCGGAGGTGCCGTGATTCGGCACTAGATCGGAATGACACCGCGATCTGAATCGTCATGAGTACGACTCCATCAACCGCGTTCTAGCAACGCTTCCGCTTAGCGATCTTCAAAGGTATGAAGATGCACTCTCCCCTCTCTTGTTGCTGGTCTCTCCATAGGAAGATCTGAATATGGCGTAGAATTTTTTTGAATTTGCTACGTTACCCAACGTTGACAGACTCATGGCAAGGCACACATCACGTGTTGTACACAGCTTGGCATACTTTTAGAGTCTATGGCTAAGGCATAGGGGACGACCTTCGTCCTTTCTCTTTCTTCTGCCGTGGTTAGGCTTTTGAGTCTTACTCAAATTCACACCTTGATGGGGTTATAGTCCCAGGGTAGGGTCATAGGCCTGCCCTGTAGGTCCTACCCAAGGACTGCCCTTCATAGAGGGCAAGGCCCTTAGACAGTTCCGACTGAACTAAGGACCCCCCATCATCCAGTCGGTGACGAGCATTCGGAGCGTATTTATCGTACCGATTGAATTCCACTCTGTACATCGTAACCTCCCAGGAGGGCAACGGTCATACGTTTTCATACACCATTATTAGCATTTAAGGCATACGTTACCTGTAACGTAGGCATTTATTCGCCACTATTCCACCGCTGTCCACCGGGCCGTTGTGGAGGGCAGCGCACTCTATATAAGCCGCCCTTCCCCACTGGTGCAGGGGTTGGCATTTACTGTAATCCTATATTCCACTCGACACTAAGCTCCCAAGAGCACTGAGCCGTAGGGCTTTTACCTCCACCGTAGAGGGGCCTGAACTCATACAACCTCGCCGTAGCTAAGGCTCTGCCCATCCTTTCATATACTACACATCAACTATCAGACTTATACCCACGACAGTTGGCGCCCACCGTGGGGCAGGCGTCTAAGCGACTTCCGGCGAGTTTGCAACTTCATCTTTTCATCATGTCGTCCGGTGGAGATTTATGCATGGGTCATGAGATCCTCTTCGGCGCACTCTCCTTCATCCTCGACGATTCGGCATGGCTTCGGGATGCGTCTCTCGACGTCGAGGCGCTCCCCAGTCACGGGGCTACGCACTTCCGTGCCGGTGCCCGTGGCGTCCTTCTTCTCTAGCAATCGGCCCCGGTGTCGATCTTCGCCCCCGTCACGCGCCGCAACAAGCGGTCCTGCCGTCCGCGGCTTCAGCGTTGGGTGCGACACGCCTAGGCGCGACAGAGCGCGTCTTCTCAAGTGGCGGTCCTCGAGTCGGTTGTGGTCGCGCCACCGTCCTAGTGCTTGGACTCAGTTCCGACTGAGTTACCTTCCGAGTACGTGGGTCGCGGGCGTGCAGCCGAAGTTCTCATGGCCAATTCCCATGAAAGTCCCCACCGGACTGGTCGGAACAAGCACGAGGTCGGTGAATCATCCGGCGCTCGCCGTCAACACCACCGTTCTGCCAGTCGACGCACTCGTCAGAGCAACGTCGAGGTGTTCCGCACACCCGTCCTCAACCTGGCTGTCGCTGCCAAGATAGCTGATTCCCTCCAACCGACTGATTCAGAAGCTGGTAGAGGGATCGAGCAGATCCGTACTCTTTTGCACACGGCGCAGCAGCAGAATTTGGCGATCTCCCAGTCGCGCAACAGGATCCACAACAGTTCTGTTCACGCGAACACGCATCGGTCGGATTTCAGCCCCGACTCTCATCAGCGACGCAGAGGGGGCAGCCGTTCCATGAATCCCGAAGATCGTCGCCGTACACGCACCCCTCCGCGGGGTGGGCCTTACGGGCCCCGACATCACGATGATCGGCGTTCAGTCGGTGACACATATGATCCAAGGCCCGACGCAAGAGGGTACATCACCCAGAGGAAGGTCGCAAGGAGTCGAGCCCACCGTGATGGTCACGATAGAGACCATCCGAGTGGAAGCAGGACCATCGTCTCTGGCCCCGGGTGCTTCAGTCGGGCCATCCGTTCAGCTGACATCCCTCCCAACTTCCGATTGGCGACGGGGATTAGCAAGTTCACAGGAGAATCCAAGCCAGAAACGTGGCTGGACGACTACCGAGTGGTGGTCCAGATCGGTGGCGGAGATGACCAGGTCGCCATGAAACATCTCCCCCTGATGCTCGACGGCTCGGCACGAGCGTGGATGAACCAGTTGGCTCCATCAAGCATCTACAGCTGGGCAGATCTGTCCTGAGTCTTCATCAGGACCTTCGAGGGCACGTGCAAACGCCCTGCTGGTCTCGTGGAGCTCCAGCACTGTGTCCAGAAGCAGAATGAGCCCCTGCGCGATTTCATCCAGCGCTGGACGACCCTCTACCACATGGTGGAGAACGTCACAGAGCACCAAGCAGTCTGCGCCTTCAAGGCAGGCGTGTGGTACAGAGATCTGTACCTGAAGTTCGGTCGGACAGGCGACATCTCCATGAGCAAGATGATGGAGATAGCCGCACGCTATGCAAATGGCGAAGAAGAGGACCGCATTCGTAGCGGCAAGCATAAGGCAGTCGCCGATGGAGATGGGAACAACAATCGGAAGCAGAAGCAGAAAGCTCCGTCCACTCCGCAGGCAGAGGCAGCTGCCGTTACAAATGCCAAGTTCAAGGGCAAGGGGAAAGCTCAGTACACCCCCAAGAAGAAGCAGTTCGGGAACTCCATCCTGGATCAGCCATGTCCAATCCACACGAAGATGGACGAAGAAGGCAACGCCATATTCCCAAAGCACACCACTCGGCAATGTCGCCTCCTGATCCAAGGGTTTGGCGAAGGGTAGCTGAGTGAAAAGGACAACGAGCAGGATGATGAGGACAAGGAGGATCCGTTCCCCCAAGTCCATGCAACATTGATGATTTTTGCTGACGTGGAAAGCAAGAGTCGATTGAAGCTGGTGAACAGGGAGGTGAACATGGCAACCCCAACCAACCCCACGTTCCTCAAATGGTCTCAGACTGCGATCACCTTTGATCAGTCGGATCATCCAGCACACGTGCCCACCCCAGGGAGGCAAGCTCTGGTCGTCGACCCGGTGGTGGAAGGAGTCCGACTGCGCAAAGTCCTCATGGACGGCGGCAGCGGCTTGAACATCATGTATGCCGACACTCTCAAGGGGATGGGCATTCCGATGTCTAAACTTAGCGAGAGCAGCATGCAGTTCAACGGAGTCGTCCCGGGACGAAAAGCCAAGTCACTCGGCGAGATCGCGTTGGACGTCGTTTTCGGTTCCGACAAGAACTTCCGCAAGGAAAAGCTGACATTCGAGGTGGTGGACTTCCAGAGTGCATATCATGCAATTCTGGGCCGTCCGGCGTATGCACGTTTCATGGCCCGTCCATGTTACGTGTATTTGAAGCTGAAGATGCCGGGTCCCAAAGGTGTGATCACGGTCACGGGTAATCGGCAGCGGACCGAGGAGTGTCTGCAGCAGGGGTCGAGGATTGCCGACTAGCAGATGGCTATCCTCGAGCTGGATGAGTACAAGAAGACAGCTGACCCCGCTGACTTGATGCGTTCGAAGAAGCCAGCTTCGGAGTCCGCATTCCAGTCGGCGGGAGACACGAAGAAAGTCAGCATCCACCCGACGGACGACACCGCCGCCCCGAAGAACTACTCCACCACCCTTGATCCAAAATAGGAAGCCCAGCTCATCCAATTCCTCCGTGAGAACTGGGACATTTTCGCATGGAAGCCCGATGACATGCCAGGTGTACCCAGGGAGTTGGCTGAGCACCGACTGCATGTGGATCCTGCTGCTCGGCCCGTCCGAGAACGCCTACGTCGGTCCGCCGCGCACAAAAGGAAGGCAATCGGAGAGGAGGTGGCTAAATTTTTGGCAGCCAACTTCATTCGCGAGGTACACCACTCCGAGTGGCTCGCCATGTTGTCATGGTGCCCAAGAAGGACAAGTCTCTCCATATGTGCATCGACTTCAAGCATCTCAATAAGGTTTGCCCGAAAGATCATTTCCCGCTCCCCCGCATTGATCAAATTGTTGATTCGACTGCGGGTTGCGAGCATTTATCATTCCTTGATGCCTATTCGGGCTATCATCAGATCCGTTTGTATGGTCCGGATGAATTAAAAACAGCCTTCATCACCCCATTCGGGTGTTTCTGCTACATCACTATGCCATTCGGTTTGAAGAATGGAGGAGCAACTTTTATGCGCATGATCCAAAAATGCCTCCTTGACCAGATCAGTCGAAATGTGGAGGCATATATGGACGATATTGTAGTCAACTCACGCAAAGGTTCCGACCTGCTGACTGACTTGGCAGAAACATTCGCCAACCTTCGTAGGTACGATATCAAGCTCAACCCTGCCAAGTGTTCATTCGGTGTTCCCAGCGGAAAGTTACTCGGTTTCTTCGTTTCCGAATGAGGGATCGATGTCAACCCCGAAAAGATCGAGACCATCGTCCGAATGGAGCGGACGGTCAGAATACATGATGTTCAAAGGCTCACAGGTTTCCTAGCGGCTTTGAGCAGGTTTATCGCTCGACTCGGCGAGAAGGCGTTACCTCTGTACCGACTCATGAAGAAATCAGATACTTTCGAGTGGACAGACGAAGCCCAAATTGCATTCGACGACCTCAAAGCCCTGCTTTCCACCAGCCGGTTCTTACTGCCCCGCTCAGTAA
Organism: Hordeum vulgare subsp. vulgare; assembly: GCF_904849725.1. Lineage (NCBI taxonomy): Eukaryota > Viridiplantae > Streptophyta > Magnoliopsida > Poales > Poaceae > Hordeum > Hordeum vulgare. Next base: position 581,454,636 of record NC_058520.1, on the reverse strand, counting down.
AGAACCCCTTCTTCTGTACATCGCGGCTACAAATCAAGTCGTCAGCACTGTTCTCACACTCGAACGCGAAGAAGAAGGCAAAGCGTACAAAGTTCAGCGGCCAATATATTATGTCTCCGAAGTCCTGACTCCTTCCAAGCAGAGGTACCCCCATTATCAAAAGCTTATTTATGGGATCTACATGACTGCAAAGAAGGTGGCTCATTATTTCCAAGACCACTCGGTGTCTGTCATTTCTGATGCTCCGTTGTCAGAAATCCTCCACAATCGAGACGCATCAGGCCGAGTGGCAAAGTGGGCTATGGAGATGTTATACTGCGACATCAAGTTCGAAGCCAAGAAGGCTATAAAGTCTCAAGCTCTGGCTGACTTCATAGCAGAACGGGTAGAACAACAGCAACCGACTCACATCTACTCGGCCCATTGGACTATGTTCTTCGATGGGTCCAAGATGTTGAATGGATCCGGCGCTGGCGTAGTGATCATATCGCCAAAAGGTGATAAACTTAAGTATGTGTTGCAGATACATTTCGATTCTTCCAACAATGAGGCAGAGTATGAAGCTCTCCTTTATGGATTGCGCATGGCCATCACACTCGGCGTCCGTCGCCTGATGGTCTATGGCGATTCAGATCTGGTGGTTAATCAAGTGATGAAGGAGTGGGATGTAAGGAACCCCACCATGACTGCATACTGCAACGCAGTAAGGAAGCTCGAGAAGAAGTTTGAAGGTCTCGAACTTCACCATGTTCCGCGACTGAAAAACCAAGCAGCTGATGAGTTGGCAAAACTTGGATCCACTCGGAGACCGGTCCCGAGTGATGTCTACCTCGAGCACCTACACCTTCCCTCAGTAAAAGAAGGTCCTTTCACAGAGGAACCGGTACAACCGAAAAGCTCAACAGATCCGACTGAAGTCGAGGTCCCGGCCGTGGTTGATTTGATCATGGAGATTCTTGCTCTCATCCCCGAATGGACTGTACCGTTCATTGCGTACATCCTGAGGCAAGAATTACCAGAAAACGAAGTCCAAGCGAGGCAGATCGTCCGCAGGTCGAAGTCCTTCACCGTCATTGATGGCCAGTTGTACAAGGAAAGTGTTTCAGGCGTCCTTCAGCGATGCATCTCCCCTGAGGAGGGACAGTTAATCCTGGAAGAAATTCACTCGGGAACCTGCGGCCATCATGCCTCCTCAAGAGCAATCATCGCCAAAGCATTCAGAGCTGGTTTCTTCTGGTTGCACGCGAATGAAATGGCAAAAGATATGGTTGACCGATGCGAAGGCTGTCAGTTCTATTCAAACAAGTCCCACAAGCCAACATCTGCGCTGAAGACAATCCCTCTTGTTTGGACGTTCGCCGTGTGGGGATTGGATACAGTCAGTCCATTCAGAACAGGCCAAGGCGGATTCACTCATCTGTTGGTAGCAGTCGACAAGTTCACCAAGTGGATTGAAGCCAAGCCCATCAATAAGCTCGACGCCCTTACGGCCATCAAGTTTGTCAGAGACATCATCGCCAGATTCGGGGTTCCGCACATCATAATCACTGACAATGGCACAAACTTTGACTCGGACAGATTCAAAGGTTTTTGCACAGGCCAAGGTATCAGAGTGGATTTTGCATCTGTGGCGCACCCCCAAACAAACGGGCAAGCAGAGCGGGCGAATGGACTTATTCTTCAAGGGTTGAAGCCTCGACTCCTGCGAGAAGTTGGACATGCCGCCGACACATGTGTCACCGAGCTGCCTTCGGTGTTGTGGGGCCTCCGCACAACTCCAAATAGATCTACAGGGCGATCCCCGTTCTTCCTTGTTTATGCAGCCGAGGCAGTCCTTCCGAGTGACTTGCTTCACAACTCTCCACGAGTCGAACTCTTCTCTGAAGCCGTAGCAGAGCAAGCCAGGCAAGACGGAGTGGATCTACTAGAAGAAGAGTGCGAGATGGCACTGACTCGCTCAACAATTTATCAACAAGATCTACGGCGATTTCAGGCGCGGCACGTCAGGAGTCGCACATTCCAAGCAGGTGACCTGGTACTCCGAGTGGACCAGCAGAGGCCTCACAAGTTGGCTCCCGCCTGGGAAGGACCCTTCATCATCTCTAAGGTGCTGAACAACAGAGCGTACCGACTCTACAACCTCGACAAAGAAATGGACGAGCCGCGAGCATGGAACGGAGACCTCCTGAAGCGCTTCTACACGTGACCGCCGACGGGGGCAATGTAAAGAACAAGTATCATTGAAGTAATACAAAGCAGATTGATTTCTTGCAGGTTCAAAATTCTTCCGCGTTCGCAGACTCCGGTCTAAAGAACTCGCTCCGAGTGTGCACTAACAGTCGCACTCAGAGACTTAGCTGCGACCCAGAATCGCCTAAGTACAAACTCGCTCCGAGTGCGCACCAAAAGCCGCACTCGGGGACTTAGCTGCGACCCAGAATCGCCTAAGTACAAAACTCGCTCCGAGTGCGCACTAAAAGCCGCATTCGGGGACTTAGCTGCGACCCAGAATCGCCTAAGTACAAAACTCGCTCCGAGTGTGCACTAAAAGCCGCACTCGGGGACTTAGCTGCGACCCAGAATCGCCTAAGTACAAACTCGCTCCGAGTGCGCACCAAAAGCCGCACTCGGGGACTTAGCTGCGATCCAGAATCGCCTAAGTACAAACTCGCTCCGAGTGTGCACTAACAGCCGCAGTCGGAGACTTAGCTGCGACCCAAAATCACCTAAGTACAAACTCGCTCCGAGTGCGCACCAAAATCCGCACTCGGGGACTTAGCTGCGACCCAGAATCGCCTAAGTACAAACTTGCTCCGAGTGCGCACTAAAAGCCGCACTCGGGGACTTAGCTGCGACCCAGAATCGCCTAAGTACAAACTCGCTCCGAGTGCGCACGAAAAGCCGCACTCGGTGACTTAGCTGCGATCCAGAATCGCCTAAGTACAAACTCGCTCCGAGTGCGCACAAAAAGTCACACTTGGGAACTTAGCTGCGATCCAGAATCGCCTAAGTAAAAAGCTTCCTTCGAGTGTATCCTCGAGATCCACTCGGAGGCTTAGCAGACCCTCATTGAGGCTCATGTGGATGTGAATACAACTGACAACTACATGAGTATCAACTCACTCCGAGTGCGCACGAAAAGTCACACTCGGGGACTTAGCTCCGATGCAGAATCGCCTAAATAAAAAGCTTCCTTCGTGTGTATCCTCGAGATCCACTCGGAGGCTTAGCAGACCCTCATTGAGGCTCATGTGGATGTTAAGACAACTGACAACTACATGAGTATCAACTCACTCCGAGTGCGCACGAAAAGTCACACTCGGGGACTTAGCTGCGATCCAGAATCGCCTAAGTAAAAAAGCTTCCTTCGAGTGTATCCTCGAGATCCACTCGGAGGCTTAGCAGGCCCTCATTGAGGCTCATGTGGATGTGAAGACAACTAAAAACTACATGAGTATCAACTCACTCCGAGTGCGCACGAGATGCCGCACTCGGGGACTTAGCTGCGATCCAGAATCGCCTAAGTAAAAAAACTTCCTTCGAGTGTATCCTCGAGATCCACTCGGAGGCTTAGCAGACCCTCATTGAGGCTCATGTGGATGTGAAGACAACTGACAATTACATGCTCCGCGTGTTTGCCATTGGCTTCACCAAGAAACGCCAAACAAAAACCACGAGCCAAAATCGTGTCAAAAAAAACTTGGCGAAAGAAGAGCAAAATATTCGATTCGAATTCAAAGTTGGATCGGCTCGGTGTGGATCAAGCTTATCCACACCGAACCACAAATGTGACGGCCAACAGCAGTGGCCAAAGTTTGATACAGATAACACTCGGCATTCTGAGGCAAAAGTGCATTCACCATAAAGTTTTTCAAGCGTCACCAGGACTGGTAGGCTCCACAAAGGTGTCAAGGTCGATCCCGTCTGCGATGCGAGTCGCTGTGTCGATGAAGGTCTCCATGAAATCTTCGAATCAAAGCTTCTTGGTATTGGCGACCTGCAACGCCTTCAGCTTTTCTTCGCGAGCTTCTTTGCAGTGCACTCGGACCAGAGATAGCGCCACTTCCGCACCACAACGAGCGGCAGACTTCTTCCATGCCTGCACTCGGTTCGGGACGTCCTCCAGCCGAGTCATCAACCCTTTAATTTCTTGCCGGGAATCGTCTTCGGGCCATAGCTCCTTGTCGATCTGGTCGATGACTTCTCTCAGGCGGACAATGAAAGGTCCCACTCTGCCAAGGCGAATATGCACTCGAAGCATGTCACGGTTGGCTTCGTCGCCGAGTGGAACGTTCAGAACAACCGACCGTTCAATGTCGGCTGCTTCAGCCTCAGCGTCCAGACAAAAATCTGCCAAGGAAAGACAAGCAGAAAGTAAGCGCAGAATAAACTCCAAAGACAAGAAGCACTCAACAAAAAACTTACCACCAAGCAGTGCAATCATCTTCCTTGCCCAGTCGCTGACGTACTTCTCCTACGAAATACACCGATTGTTCATCAACTTCATCTGACCCATTAGTTCAGTTCTTTGCTTGCCCATTTTCTCAATTTCGGCCACCAATGCCTTGTTGGTCTCCCGGGACTCCTCCAAAGACTTCTCTCGGTCAGCAAGAGCCCCCTTCACACCAGCCAAGTCATTCACAGTCGCCTCCAATTCCGCAGCAAGCTGAATCTTTTCAGCCTTTAGAGCATTGTACGCGGATCCCATTTCGCAAGTCTTCTGCCAAATCAGTGCAAAGGGAAGATCAGGCACATTCAGCAAGGAAAACAAACAAAGCTCAAAGTTCTTCAGATCCCTGCCGATGCAAGCAATCGACAGCGGTCTCAGGGACTACACCCAGTGGGTTCACTAAGAGTGACCCCACTGGCATGAAACTCGAACAGGCCGGCCCTATTGAGCTACATGACAAACAGACAAGCCTATGAGACTACTATTACCCGACCTGAGTAACACTACTCTCGGGGACTACACCCAGTGGGCGCACTCGGAGTGCCCCCACTGGTACCATTCGGGCAGATCAGGTCTGATCTGATCAGGTCACGGAAAATGCATATAAAGACAACTGCCGGTGCAAGAACTCGACAGAAGTCTCGGGGACTACACCCACTGGGTTCACTCGGAGTGAACCCACTGCAAACTAATCCTACCTTATCCGAGTATATCACTTAAACCCCCAGTGGGTAACAAGAGGAAAGTAAACACTTACTAGCGCACTTACTCGGATATCGTCCCGGAGTTCCAAGCTTCTCTTGTACAAAGACGTGATGGAGTCATACGCTCCCTTGGCGTCACCCACCATCAGCTCCACTTGCACCATGGCCTCCTTGGCGGCCCCCACTTGGTCTTCCGGGAGGTGTCGGGCATCGTACTGGACGGTCGATGGACCCGGCACGACAGAAGACTCCTTGGGCATCCCAAGTTTCGCTCCAGTCGGTTCCGCCGCGAGGGGCACCGTCTCAGTCGGCGGCATCGTCTCGGTCGGCGGCACGTCCATGGTGGGAGCAGCAGCAGATGGGACAACCTCAAGGACATGCGCCAAAGCTGGCCCTGATCCCCTTTGGTCGTCGTCCTCCAGGTGAATCACCTCCGAAGGAACCCCGACTAAACAACGTGAAATTACAGAAAAAAGGCAAGATTAAAGACAGTGCTCGCGAAACAATAATACAAACTCTCGAAGTCGCGATGACATACCTTGCTGGGATGTGGCAGCGTTATCTGCGTCCATGGGATCATCGTTTTGGCGCGGCAGAGAGGTGGCTGATGTAGCAGCTCTGTCGAGTAAAATCCACTCGATGGATAAGCATGAGTTCAACTAGAGACTGAAGCAAGATGGGAGAACAAGACACTTACGCTGAGGCGACTGGAACAACGATCCTCATCCAAGGCAAAGCTTTCCGAGGCTTGGGCCCGCTAGGCTTTGCCACCTTGGACGGCTGATCCGTGGGCTCGGCAGCAGCGTCCCTAGTCCTCTTCATGCTCCGAGCACTTGGAGCCACGGGAGAGGCTGGCGGAGCACTCGGGGCCGCTGGAGGAGCCGGCGGAGCCGCAGGTTCGTGACGGCGCTTAGTTCGAGGCTCTGATGGTGGAGGTGGCGAGCTCTACTCCCCAACCTCCCCCTCCTCCTCTTCAGTCTCCTCCTCCGTCTCCCCACTGTCAGAGACGTACTCGGCGCTATCCATGCTGCCCTCCTGGCTGCCCTCCTCTTCCTCAGCGGGATTCTCGTTCGAGACGGGAGAATGCCAGTTGGTCCACTCCTACACAAAATACAGTCGACAACGTCAGACACCAGGCGGCGACACAAGAAAAGCGATAAATCTGAGGAGATTGAAAGCACTCGACAAGAGGTGCTCACCTCATTCGGAGGAGGATTATCGACGCGGAAGGGCTTCACCCGACGGGCTCCTCTCGGGTTGTCGCATGCGCCTGTGATGCCACGGACCCACGCTGTCACAACCTCCCCGGTCACGCATTCTGGATGAGTCCGAGTGGAATCCTCAGGCCCCGCGTAGTGCCACATGGCGTGATGTCGGGCTTGCAGCGGCTGGATGCCCCGACCCAGAAAAGTCTCCAGCAAATCTGTGCCAGTGACTCCCTTGCGGACGACAGCTATCAGCGCGTCGACCAGAGGTTGGATCTGGATCTTTTCCACCTTTGAGAGCGCGATCTGCCTGGGAGGGGCCGGACGGTCTAGGCTAAAGGGTGGCAACCCAGTCGCGGCATTCGGACAAGTGATGTCCTGGCAATAGAACCAGGTCGACTGCCAGTTCCTAACTGACTCGGACAACTGGAGAGGAGGGTAGCTACTTTTTGTTTTCTTCTGGAAGCCTAAGCCCCCGCAGAGCTAGAGGAGATGGGTTTTATTGTCCGACTGGCTAAGTTTTTTGACAGTCTAGGACCTAGCGGAGAAGATGTACTTAAAGAGCCCCCAGTGGGGGGACATCCGATAAAGCACTCGCAAAGGGTGACGAATGCGGCAAGATGGGCTATCGCGTTCGGAGGGAAATGATGGAGCTCCGCCCCGAAGTGATTCATAATACCTCTGAAGAAGGGGTGGGGAGGCAAGGAGAAGCCCCTGAACATGTGGCTGAGCAGCAGGACGCGCTCTCCCTCCTGCGGCGCCGGCTCCGCCTCGCCCTCCGCCGGCAGCCTCCACGACTTGTTGGCGATCATGCCGTGCTCCACCAGCTCCAGCAAGTCGTCCGCCGTCACCGTGGAGGGGAGGAAATCCTCCTGGATCCAACCCGCCGGCAGTGCCCACTGTCGCCGCTAAGCAGGGGCCGCCCCCTTCTTCTTCTTCTTCTGCGACTCGAGCTTGCTCGTTTGCCCCTTCGTCATGGTGAAGGCAGCAGATCCGCAAAGGAGGAGAGGAAGGAGGAAGCTTGGAGCGCGCAGGGAGCTACGGGAGGAGCGGGGTGAATGCGAGTAACAAGGGCAGCGCAACAAGAAACCCCCACCGGAGAGGCTTAAACAAGCTTCCGACTGGGTCACTAACAGGTGGCCCCGAAATCTTATCCCCCGACCGGCTGCTGCGATGTTAGTGGAGAAGATAACGGCGTGGTAATCGAGGCGGCATAAACTACTCGATGGCGATGTCGACATCCCCGCTGAGCGGGCGGCAACCGAAATTTGAGGATCCCAGAAAATCCGCCGCTGTCAATTTGACCGGTCACATCGAAAGATTCCGCGGAAGCACTCGGTCCCTGACGGTTCGTTTCACTAGTATATTCACTCGGATCACTGGTCGAAAGGATAAAATGGATCGAGGCAAACAACGCCAAAGTCACATCCATACCAGTCGGATCCGTACTCCACGCATCACTTCGTCATTCCAACCCCGATCCATTCGGGGACTAATGATGGGGTTATAGTCCCAGGGTAGGGTCATAGGCCTGCCCTATAGGTCCTACCCAAGGACTGCCCTTCATAGAGGGCAAGGCCCTTAGACAGTTCCGACTGAACTAAGGACCCCCCATCATCCAGTCGGTGATGAGCATTCGGAGCGTATTTATCGTACCGACAGAATTCCACTTTGTACATCGTAACCTCCCAGGAGGGCAACGGTCATACGTTTTCATACACCATCATTAGCATTTAAGGCATACGTTACCTGTAACATAGGCATTTATTCGCCACTATTCCACCCCTGTCCACCGGGCCGTTGTGGAGGGCAGCGCACTCTATATAAGCCGCCCTTCCCCACTGGTGCAGGGGTTGGCATTTACTGTAATCCTATATTCCACTCGACACTAAGCTCCCAAGAGCACTGCGACGTAGGGCTTTTACCTCCACCGTAGAGGGTCCTGAACTCATACAACCTCGCCGTAGCTAAGGCTCTGCCCATCCTTTCGTACCCTACACATCTACTGTCAGACTTATACCCACGACACACCTTACAACACAACCAAGAACTATTTCTTTGTTGATCTATTTTGAACTCCTTCAAAAACTTGTCAAGGCATGCATTTCATTTGAAAGTTCAGTCTAGCATTTTGATCTATCTCCATAGATCTTTACGCTCAATGTTCAAGTAGATCTATCCAGGTCTTCCTTTGAAAAAACCCTTTCAAATAACCTTTATGCTTCACAGAAATTCTACATCACTTCCGATCAACAATATGTCAACCACATATACTTATCAGAAATCCTATAGTGCTCCCACTCACTTCTTTGGAAATACAAGTTTCTCATAAACCTTGTACAAACCCAAAAGCTTTGATCATCTCATCAAAGTGTATATTCCAACTCCGATATGCTTGCACCAGTCCATTGAAGGATCGTTGGAGCTTGCATGCTTGTTAGTATCCTTAGGATCGGCAAAACCTTCTGGTTGTATCACATAGAACCTTTTCTCAAGGAAACCGTCGAGGAAACAATGTTTTGACATCCTATGTGCAATATTTTCATAAATAATGCATCAACTGCTAACATAATTCCAACAGACTTTTAGCATCGCTATGAGTGAGAAAGTCCCATCATAGTCAACTCTATGAACTTTGTCGGAAACATCTTTGCGACAAGTCGAGCTTTTCTTAATAGTGACTTTTCACCATCATCACATGTCTTCCTTTTAAAGATCCATCTTTATTTAATAGTCCTATGACCATCAAGTAGTTCTTCCAAACTCTACACTTTGTTTTCTTTCATGGATCCTCTCTCGGATTTCATGGTCTCCAGCCATTTGTCGGAATCCGGGCCCACCATCGCTTCTCCATAGCTCGTAGGTTCATTGTTGTTCAACAACATGACCACCAAGACAGGGTTACCGTACCACTCTGTAGTAGTACGCGACCTTGTCGACCTATGAGGTTTGCAGTAACTTGATTCGAAGCTTAATGATCACCATCATCAGTTTCCACTTCAATTGGTGTAGGCGCCACAGGAACAACTTCCTGCGCCCTGCTACACACTGGTTGAAGTTATAGTTCTTTAACCTCATCAAGTTCCACCATTCTCCCACTCAATTCTTTCGAGAGAAAACTTTCCTCGAGAAAGGACCTGTTTCTAGAAACAAACACTTTGCTTCCGGATATGAGATAGGAGATGTATCCAACTGTCTTGGATATCCTATGAAGATGCTTTTATCCGCTTTGGGTTTGAGCTTATCAGACTAAAACTTTTTCACATAAGGGTCGCAGCCCCAAACTTTCAAGTAATGACAGCTTAGGTTTCTCCAAACCATAGTCTATATTGTGTCATATCAACGGAAATACGTGGTGCCCTATTTAAAGTGAATGTGGTTATCTCTAATGCATAACCCATAAACGATAGTGCTAATACGATAAGAGACATCATAGTATGCACCATATCAAATAGGGCGTGGCTATGACGTTCGGACACACCATCACACTATGGTGTTCCAGGTGGCATGAATTGCGAAACAATTTCCACATTGTCTCAACTGTCTGCCAAAACTCGCAACTCACATATTCATCTCTATGATCATATCGTAGACAGTTTATCCTCTTGTCACGACGATCTTCACTCTGAAGTAGCTTTGAACTTTTCAATACTTCAGACTCGTGATTCATCAAGTAAATACTCATGTATCCACTCAAGTCGTCAGTGAAGTAAGTACATAACGATATCCACTACGTGCCTCAGCACTTATTGGACAGCACACATCAAAAATGCATTACTCCCAACAAGTTACTCTCTTGTTCCGTCTGGTATGATTTTCCATGTCTCAAGTGATTCAAAATCAAGTGAGTCCAAACGATCCATCTGCATGGAGTTTCTTCATGCGTTTATACCAACAGGTATGGTTTGCATGTCTCAAACGTTTCAAAAATGGGTGAGTACAAAGTTCCATCAGCATGGAGCTTCTTCATGCATTTTACACCAACATGACTCAAGCGACAGTGCCACAAGTAAGTGGTACTATTATTATTACTTTGTATCTTTTGGCAATATTATGAACATGTGTAACACTACGACCGAGATTCAGTAAACCATTAAAGATATTTATTCAAGCAAATAGAATAACCATTATTCTCTTTAGATGAATAATCGTATTGCAATAAACACGATCTAATCATGTTCATGCTCAACGCAAACACCAAAAAACAATTATTTAGGTTTAATACCAATCCCGATGGTAGAGGGAGTGTGCGATGTTTGATCTCATCAACCTTGGAAACACTTCCAACACGTATCGTCACCCCGCCTTTAGCTAGTCTCTGTTTATTCCGTAGCTTTTATTTTGAGTTACTAATCACTTAGAAATCGAATCGGTATCTAGTACCCTCGTCCTACTAGGAGTACTAGTAAAGTACACATCAATATCATGTATATCAAACATATATCTGTCGACTTTTCCAGCCTTCTTATCTACCAATTATCTAGGGTAGCTCCGCCTCAGTCACCGTTCCCCTCATAACACAAGCACTCAGTCTTGGGTTTGGGTTCAATCTCGGGTTTCTTCATTAGAGCAGCAACTGGTTTGTCGTTTCATGAAGTGTCCCTTCTAGCCCTTGCCCTTCTTGAAACTAGTGGTTTTACTAACCATCAACTATTGATGCTCCTTCTTGATTTCTACTTTCGTAGTGTCAACATTGTGAATCGTTCAAGGATCATCATATCTATCCTTGATATTTTATAGTTCATCACGAAGCTCTAGCAGTTTAGTGGCAGTGACTTTTGGAGAACCATCACTATCTCATCTGGACGATTAACTCCCACTTGATTCAAGCGATTGTTGTACTTAGACAATCTGAGAACATGCTCAACGATTTGAGCTTTTCTCCTTTACTTTGTAGGCAAAGAATCTTGTCGGAGGTCTCATACCTCCAAGGGCACGAGCATGAAATCTCAATTTCATCTCTTCGAACATCTCATATGTTCCACGACGTTTCAAAACATCTTCGGTGCCTTGCGTCTAAGCTATTAAGTATTATGCACTGAACTATCACGTAGTCATCAAAAACGTGTATGTCAGATGTTCGCAACATCCACAGACGATGCTCGAGGTGCAACACACCGAGTAGTGCATTAAGGACATAAGCCGTATGCGCAGCAATGAGGACAATCCTTAGTTTTACGGACTCAGTCCGCAAAGTGGCTACTATGAACTTTCAACTAAATTTTCTCTAGGAACATATAAAAACAGTAGAGCTATAGCGCAAACTACATCGTAATTCGCAAGGACCATTAGAATATGTTCATGATAATTAGTTCAATTAATCATATTACTTAAGAACTCCCACTCAAAAATTACATCTCTCTAGTCATTTGAGTGGTACATGATCCAAATCCACTAACTCAAGTCTGATCATCACGTGAGTTGAGAATAGTTTGAGTGGTAAGCATCTCTATGCTAATCATATCAACTATACGATTCATGCTCGACCTTTCGGTCTCATGTGTTCCGAGGCCATGTCTGCACATGATAGGCTCGTCAAGCTTAACCCGAGTGTTTCGCGTGTGCAACTGTTTTGCACCCGTTGTATGTGAGCGTTGAGTCTATCACACCCGATCATCATGTGGTGTCTCGAAACGACGAACCGTAGCAATGGTGCACAGTCAGGGAGAACACAATTTCGTCTTGAAATTTTAGTGAGAGATCACCTCATAATGCTACCGTCGTTCTAAGCAAAATAAGGTGCATAAAAGGATTAACATCACATGCAATTCATAAGTGACATGATATGGCCATCATCATGTGCTTCTTGATCTCCATCACCAAAGCACCGACACGATCTTCTTGTCACCGGCGCCACACCATGATCTCCATCATTATGATCTCCATCAACGTGTCGCCATCGGGGTTGTCGTGCTACTTATGTTATTACTACTAAAGCTACGTCCTAGCAATATAGTAAACGCATCTGCAAACACAAACGTTAGTTTAAAGACAACCCTATGGCTCCTGCCGGTTGCCGTACCATCGACATGCAAGTCGATATTTAACTACTACAACATGATCATCTCATACATCCAATATATCACATCACGTCATTGGCCATATCATATCACAAGCATACCCTGCAAAAACAAGTTAGACGTCCTCTAATTTGTTGTTGCATGTTTTACGTGGTTGCTATGGGTATCTAGTAGATCGCATCTTACTTACGCAAAAACCACAACGGAGATGTGCAAATTGCTATTTAACCTCTCCAAGGACCGCCTCGGCCAAAACCAATTCAACTAAAGTTGAAGAAACCGACACCCGCCAGTCATCTTTATGCAACGAGGTTGCATGTCAATCGATGAAACCAGTCTTTCGTAAGCGTATGAATAATGTCGGTCCCAGCCGCTTTAATCCAACAACACCGTTGAATCGAGAAAAGACTAAGGAGGGCAGCAAATCGAACATCACCGTCCACAAAACCCTTTGTGTTCTACTCGAGATAACATCTACGCATGAACCTAGCTCATGATGCCACTGTAGGGGAACGTTGCATGGGAAACAAAAAAATTCCTACACACACGAAGACCTATCATGGTGATGTCCATCTACGAGTGGAGATTTGGATCTACGTACCCTTGTAGATCGCACAACAGGAAGCGTTTAAGAAATGCGGTTGATGTAGTGGAACGTCTTCACGTCCCTCGAACCGTCCCACGAACCGTCTCGCGCCGAACGGACGACACCTTCGCGTTCAGCACACGTACAGCTCGACGATGATCTCGGCCTTCTTGATCCAGCAAGCAAGACGGAGAAGTAGATGAGTTCTCCGACAGCGTGACGGCGCTCCGGTGGTGGTGATGATCTACTCCTGCAGGGCTCCACCCGAGCTCCACAGAAATCCGATCTAGAGGTGGAACTATGTGGTTTAGGGTTGAGTTGCACGTGGCAAAAGTTGTCTCAAATCAGCCCAAAATCAGCACTATATATAGGAGGGAGGGGGAGGAGGATTGCCTTGAGGGCCAAGCCCTCAAGGGTGCGCCGGCCAGGGAGGAGGAGGAGTCCTACTCCAATCCTAGTCCAACTAGGATTGGAAAGTGGAGTCATTCTCTTCCTTCCCACCTTTCTTTTTCTTTTCTTTCGTTTTTCTTTCTTGGCGCATAGATCCCTTTGGGCTGTCCCACCAGCCCACTAAGAGCTGGTGCGCCACCCCTAGGGCCTTTGGGCTTCCCCCGGGTGGGTTGCCCCCCTCCCGGTGAACATCCGGAACCCATTCGTCAATCCCGGTACAATCCTGGTAATGTCCGAAAACCTTCCGATAACCAAATGAAGTCATCCCATATATCAATCTTCATCTCCGGACCATTCCAGAAACCCTCGTGACGTCCGTGATCTCATCCGGGACTACGAACAACATTCGGTAACCACCCATATAACTCAACTATACTAAAACATCATCGAACCTTAAGTGTGCAGACCCTGCGGGTTCGAGAACTATGTAGACATGCCCAGAAGCACTCCTCGGTCAATATCCAATAGCGGGACCTGGATGCCCATATTGGATCCTACATATTCTCCGAAGATCTTATCGATTGAACCTCAGTGTCAAGGATTCATATAATCCCGTATGTCATTCCCTTTGTCCTTCGGTATGTTACTTTACCGAGATTCGATCATCGGTATCCGCATACCTATTTCAATCTCGTTACCGGCAAGTCTATTTACTCGTTCTGTAATACAAGATCCCATGACTTACACTTAGTCACATTGCTTGCAAGGCTTGTGTGTGATGTTGTATTACCGAGTGGGCCCCGAGATACCTCTCCGTCACACGGAGTGACAAATCCCAGTCTTGAGTCCATAATAACTCAACGGACACCTTCGGAGATACCTGTAGAGCACCTTTATAGTCACCCAGTTACGTTGCGACATTTGATGCACACAAGGTATTCCTCCGGTGCGAGTGAGTTATATGATCTCATGGTCATAGGAACAAATACTTGACACGCAGAAAACAATAGCAATAAAACGACACGATCAATATGCTACGTTCATAGTTTGGGTCCTGTCCATCACATGATTCTTCTAATGATGTGATCCCGTTATCAAGTGACAACACTTGTCTATGGTTAGGAAACCTTGACCATCTTTGATCAACGAGCTAGTCAACTAGAGGCTTACTAGGGACAGTGTTTTGTCTATGTATCCACACATGTATTTGAGTTTCCAATCAATACAATTATAGCATGGATAATAAACGATTATCACGAACAAAGAAATATAATAATAACTAATTTATTATTGCCTCTAGGGCATATTTCCAACAGGGAATGGCTCGCAACCCTAGATGCGCAGGGGATGCATATAGCCTCGGGGCTAGGGCCAGGGCCGTATGATGGAGGGTGGAAGCGGATCGGCAGCTCTCCTCTGGTCGTACAGGGTGATGTCGTGAGGAGGAAGAAGGGAGCGGAGGTGGTCTGGACCGAACTAATGTACTGGGCCTCCTCTCTCTCTCTCTCTCAGGAAAGAAAGCCTCCTTGCAAAAATAGAAAAATACTCAGATTTGAAATAAACCCAGAGGCTAAAAGAAAAAGAGAAAACAGAAAACAGAAAATATAGTTGGGCTAGTAAAATGATGCACCAATTTGTAAAAATAAATTGGGCGTTATTTAAAGAGTTCAAATAAAAACCCTTTTATTTAGAATAGGCTCTGTTTTTTAAATAAAACCAAAAGAAAAAACACAAAAATAAAACCAGAGGCTACATCCACATTTCATAGAATATTTTTTTAAAGATGAGGAACATTTTTAATGGGCCAAAACTGAAATTTTAAAACAGCCACAAAACAATTGGAAGAGAGGGGGGGTTTTATGGTCTTGGTGCCACAAGGGAATTTGAAGTGGATCTTGTTGCACCCACTCTCATGCCAAGATCAAACGATTCACACATGCACTCACATACACCACCAAGGTGACACACAACACAAAGATCAAAACAAAGAAGACAAGAATATGATGCTATGCATGATGCATGATGCACATGAAATGATGACACAATGTTGGGCTCACACCACATCTCATTACACTAGAACAAAAGTGATAATTTATGATGCTCATTCCGTGACGATTCAATGAAAAAACGTCACAATTTGTGAAATTAAGATGATTCCCAGACGTTTTTTCACTGAATCGTCACAGAATGTGCGTCACAGATTATCACATTTGTTGTAGTGTTAACATGCCAAGGTTGCCATACAAGGAAATATTACAAAGGGTGGAAGAACTACATTGGGGCTGTCACACTTGCCCAGGGTTAACCCCTGATCCTCGAACACCATGCTCAGATCCGTGCTCGAGGCCGGATCTGGAGTGGGCACCATCCTGGACACGAAGTTGGAGAGGGGACCCGAAGTCAAGGCTTCGGGATTTCCGGGCTCATTAGGCGAAGCCGAGAACCCAACAAGGACCATATCGCCTTGGGCATTGTCGACGTAATCTAGGCCGCCGAACTTGATTCCCTGGCCCGGGGCAAACCCGCCGATCTGGCCGAGGTGAGGTGCTACCTCGATATGTGAGACAACGCCGCTGGACGCAAAGAGCTGGCCAGGGACGAAGATATCCCCAGTGTTGATGTTACTGCTGGTGAAAAAGCGAGCCATCGATCATTATGGCGATCCTACAGTGGAACTCTCAATGAAAGCACCAATGTCGGTGTCAAAACCGAGAGATCTCGGGTAGGGAGTCCCGAACTATGGATCTTGCTTCGATGGGTAACAAGAGACAAAGGAGATAATGTTTACCCAGGTTCGGGCCCTCTTGATGGAGGTAAAACCCTACGTATTGCTCTTGTTTATATTGATGATGGAGTATCGAATACAGAGTCGATCTACCTCGAGATCGTATGTTGTGGTCTAAAACCCTATGAGCAATGATCTTCCCGTTCCCTACGGTCTGAAGCCCTCCGGTTTATATAGATACCAGGGGTACTAGGGTTGCACAATGCCGGTTATACCGAGGAGAAAACATGTCAATTATCATCTTGTCGTGGGGCGCACAACAAGTCTTCGAAAGAGTCCATCTTGGATACAACGTCGTCTTGTACTTCGGGCTCAAGTGATATTATAGGACAACCCAGGAGTCTAGCCCATGAAAATAAGTAAGCGGCCCGAGGACCCCTTAATCCCGGACCCCCTCAGGTGCCAAATGCATGATACATTCCATTTGAGCCAGCTTAAACAACACTTGGGCCCGAGGTAGTTCCTTTGAAACACCTACCTCTAGTGGGTCCTGATGGCTACATCAAAATGGAGCCAAAAGTTGTGTTGGACAGGAAATTGATCCCTAGACTCCAAGGTAATATCAGCATTCTCGTGGTGAGATGGCTTGTCAAGTGGGTAAATTTGCCTCCAGAAGCTGCTACTTGGGAGGACTCATGCTTGAGGACAAGCTTCAGCTATTAGGGGGTATTGTCAGGCTACAAAGATGCCTTCCCCTATTCTTGCGTGCCGGTACTTGTCTGAAGCGTCGATCTGTCATGCAATGGTTACAAGCATCCAAAACGGTTCACCACTAGTGTTTGTTGTGCGTTGTTGATCATCCATACGACTGACCATGTGTATCGTCCCGTCGTTGTGTACCTTCCGGCAAGAGCATGTGCGCTCCTCTGCTTTTCATTTTGCCTTAGCTTGTAATGGCTATAAAGCCAGGCTCATCCCCTCCATTCGGGGCATGTACTATGTACTCGGGTGTAAACCCTAGCCGCCGGTGGAGAGCTACTCCTAGTCTCCTACTTTCCCCTTTTGAGATAATAGAAACCCTAGCTCAATTCCTCCGATTTAGCCCTGAATTCGATGAGATTAGTCCCCTTGTTGTGCTTAGATTAGCTTGGGTCTTAACAGGCGTACAATTATGCATGCATTTGGATGATCGGCTCCCCTATCGATGTTCATGGACGAACATGAAGCGTCCACAAACATTCGAAGTGTCCAATTTGACGTGTATGGAGTTGGAAATGCCCTAACTAACTAAGAGCAAGGTCACATAGCAAGATATCCACTGTTCATTCTAGATTGAACGTATATGGTTGACTCAAAGCGAAAAATGCCCTGACTTATAATTTTTCATCTTTTACAGTGACAAGAATAGCAGTACCTAGATGCACTCGGCACTCTCCGGCTTGAAGAGAAATTTGGAAGAATTACTACTAGTGAAAGAATTACTAGAACCTTATACCCTGTATTGCAGTCTGCATATGAGTAGAACCTTGCGTTGTACACCCTCCGTTCACAAATTTAATACTCTCTCTGTTTCTAAATTAATTCTTTAAAAAAATTTAATATAAATTACACATAAATATATATAAATGAATTTTAAAACATATATTTACTCATATTACTTCGTACACGGAGCGAGTAGTTCATATTTAAGAATGGAGTATGTACGTTTTAGATATTTCAATATGATATTAAAATATCTTCATATATTTACAATTCAGAAAGAAGTTAAAATATCTCATACTTTGTTCGCCTCTTATTTTTTGTCTTGAATTTGTCTAGATATATCCGTATCTAGACACATTTCATATACGTATCTATCTAGAAAACCTAAGATAAATAATTTGAGACTGAGGTAATATTTGTGAACCAAGGAAGTATCTATACCGCAAATCAGTAGGAGCCACGTTTTAACGGGGCATCTGAACTACTGAATATTTATCCACAGATAGCTGACGCCGAGAGTGATGGGACCAAAAGCTAGCGAGGAACAGCCAGCGGTAGAATCGTATCTTTCCCTGTCCGAATTCACCGCGCCGTGAGCTTCCACAAGCGCGTCATCCCCATCCCATCTGCACACCCCATATAAAGAAACCATCTTTTATACCAATCCCTAGTCTCACACGGTTCCACCCACCGCCTCCCCAATCATCCCCTCCGATTTCCTCCAGTTCCCAATCTGTAGCTGCTGCTGCTGCTGCTCCTTCTGTGGGATTCGTGGATCGGCCCCCTCTTTTCCATTTCAGGTACCTGCCTTTTGCTCGAATCTACTAGTACTGCTATGTTTGCGCTGCCTGCCCGTCTCCCGCTCCGGCGCAGAATTGATGGCTTCGTCCTGGATTCGGGAAACCTCGTGATGTTGTTTCCCCTGCAAAAAATCGATTTTTCTCAGCCTTCTTGCCTTTTGCGCCGGCAATTTCTTCTAATCCGATTGCCTTCGGCATTAATTCCTAGGCTGAGATTTCAGTTTGCTTTCATAGTCGAGTCTCAGATCCACATGCCCATGTATATGTTCTCAGTGGTTGATTACTTCTATGCTGTCGTCTAAATTTGAAGTAGATCTGAAGTCTGCTGCTCCAGTTTTCCTGGAGGCCACGATCCTTATTTTAATGGTCAACTTGTTCAGAATAGAGTCGGATACTGGGGTTCGCTGGGCATCGACCTGTGGTGTCCTCTGGCTGTTGATTCTTGAGAATTCACATATGATTTATTCATCAGTGATTCAGACTGGTTCCAACTCGAGGATTTGATTTTTCTTGGGAACCTACGGTGTCGAAGTTAAATTTTGTTTGGCTGGTCTATGTTTAAAAGGTTGTCTTCTTTGAGAGGAGTTGATTGAGTTTCAGTTCATTATATCAAACAGCACATGGATCAGTTCTGCTCTATCATTTTATTATTTGTATAAGGTGAATTGGTTCGTCACAATAACTTTCAGCTGCTCCCTAAAAGATGTCTTTTCTTGATTGTTATACAAAGTAATTGGCTCCAGCAATAATCATTTCGAGATTATTTCTGCTACAGAGCCTTATGAGTTATAACTGATCCGTAGTTCCTCTTGTGCTAGAAACAGCTACTTGTTTGTCTCATGGCAGAGAGATTGATTTTTTCTTATCGTACACGACGATGGCTTAGTCTATATTTGCCCTGTCTGTTGGTAGTGTCGAACCTCAGGAATTTCTTGTGTCTCCAATAATTAGATGTCCATTTCACCTGCAGAGCATATGTGTTTTAAGAAATTGCTTATATGAAGATCATGACAGCATTGACATGTTCACGTCAATTTTAAAATCGGAGATCCTCCTCACACTGTGGATGTCATAGAAAAACTGCTTCTGTTGTTAAAAGGCAGAGTTTGACAGTTTGTGTTCCTTTCCATTCTCTAGTGACTAATATTAAAGGAAACTGCTGTAATGAATATTCTGTTATGTTGTTTTAGTGGTGTTACTTTGGAGTTGCCCAAACAGTATCACTGGATTGCTTCGACAGTCCCTACTTGGTGCTAAATCGTTTTGCCTGCTGACTGCAGGCAATTAGACTCGCAGAGATGGACACTACTGCTGGCTAATAGTAAAACGATTATATGGCCAAAGGTATATATATATTACACCTATTTGTTCCTAACAACTTTGACTGCAAATTTAGCTGATATTTTAATATTTATGTTCTGTGGATATAGATATTAGGGCAATGTGCAAGGGAGGAAACGATTTCTACTTCATCAATAAGGAGACAAGTGCGGATTCAATCAGGCAAAACAATTCCAAAAATTCTCATCGGATGGCATTTGATACAGCAAGAATAACTAAAACAGAGACATCAAAGTTGAAGAACGTCATTTCAGCATCATTCAAACCCTTGTCTCTGACAATTCCCATAGGAGACGGATTCCACGAATCGTTCCATTCGAGCCATTGCTATTTATAGTATCTACTAAGGTTCATAAGTAAGCCAAAGGTTTTCAGTACTATTGGCTAAGAAGGGGAGGCAAACATTGAGCTGCTTGCTGCCACATTTTGCAATGGTTACAATCGTTGGTACACGGGAACAGTTTGTTCAACCACAGTCGTGTCTCCGTGCTACAATGCAGCTCAAGTCCCCAACAAGGCCAAAACTTTCCTTCTGCTTTACGCCACAAGGGGATTGCGATCAATACTGTGCTTTAATCCCTGGCTTGCCAGAAGACCTGGCAAAGATATGCCTTGCCCTTGTTCCTCGAACTCATTTTCCTGTCATGGGTGGAGTATCCAAGAGGTGGATGTCATTCCTAGAGAGCAAAGAATTAATTGCTGTAAGGAAAGAGGTTCGGAAGCTTGACGAGTGTGTGTACGTCTTGACCACTGATGCTGGAGCAAAGGGTTCTCATTGGGAGGTTTTGGGATGTCAGGGGCAAAAGAACACCCCTCTTCCGCCTATGCCTGGACCAACCAAAGCTGGGTTTGGTGTGGTTGTCCTTGATGGGAAGCTCGTGGTCATTGCTGGCTATGCTGCTGACCATGGCAAGGAATGTGTTTCTGATGAGGTTTACCAGTATGATTGTTTCCTCAACAGGTATGTTTCTTGTGGATCCTGATGAATCAGAAAAATAATGTACACCTTATTAGTCTGACAAACTTTGAAGCTTCACCTTGTGTTTTCAAATAATGTGAATGAATTAACAATGGTAACTTGGTGATATGTACAGTGCTCAAATACACAACAATACTTAAGTCATCAACATTTTATTGAATGTTGGACCAACTCATTTGTCCTCTGATTCCGCAGGTGGACTGCCATTTCTAAGATGAATGTTGCTCGTTGTGACTTCGCGTGTGCAGAGGTCAATGGTGTGATATATGTTGCTGGTGGATTTGGTCCTGATGGTGATAGTTTATCAAGTATCGAAGTTTATGACCCAGAACAAAATAAATGGGCGTTGATCGGGCGCCTTCGCAGGCCAAGATGGGGTTGCTTTGGGTGTAGCTTTGAAGACAAGATGTACGTCATGGGTGGCCGTTCAAGCTTCACCATTGGTAACTCCCGTTTCATTGACGTGTACGATACAAATAGCGGTGCCTGGGGTGAGTTTAGGAATGGCTGTGTAATGGTCACGGCTCATGCTGTTCTTGGTGAGAAGCTCTTCTGCATCGAGTGGAAGAACCAGAGGTCTCTGGCGATTTTCAACCCAGCAGACAATTCCTGGCAGAAGGTTCCTGTGCCGCTTACTGGTAGTTCTAGCACGCGGTTTTCTCTCGGGACACATGACGGGAAATTGCTGCTCTTCTCACTGGAGGAAGAACCCGGCTATCAGACACTGATGTATGATCCTGCTGCGCCAACAGGCTCTGAATGGTGCAAGTCTACGCTCAGGCCATCAGGATCATGCTTGTGCAGCGTGACCATCAAAGCCTGATGCTTCAGCTCGGGGTCGCTGAAGGATGATACCCAAGTTACTTCCTGCCTTGTCTTCCGTGGTTAAGATCAGGCTTTGTTTGGTTTATCATTGGGTCCTACTTGCTAGAATTTACATCCGCTTGTTGCTCCACCCAATAATAGTATGTTCTTGCTTCAGTTCATTCGGTTGCTTGCTGACAATGGACTGCCATAATGTACTCTGTTCTCAGTTGTATTGAAAAACTATTTGATCATAGAACCTTCAATTTACGTACTCCCTCCGTCTCAAAATAAGTGTCTCAACTTTGTACTAGCTCTAGTACAAAGTTGTCTTAAGTTTAAGACAGTTATTTTGAGACGGATGGAGTAGTTTTTTAAGTACTTTTTTTTTACTTTGATATACTCCCTCTGTTCCTAAATATAAGTCTTTTTAGATATTTCATTACAAACTACATACGGATGTATATAGACATAATTTAATGTGTAGATTCCTTTATTTTGCTCCATATGTAGTTTGTAGTGAAATATGTAAACGGGCTTATATTTAAGAACGGAGGGAGTAGTATCAGAGGCTCCTACCATGCTATATTAATTTTTTAATAGAGTATTTACATGAGTGTGGGATATGTATCCTCGCATTGGTTCAGATACTTGTAAACAAAACAGGAACTAGAGGGAGTTTACAAAAGAAGTGAGAAATCACTGAGATCGGAGTGTACTCTATATTTTAGCCAAGTGAGATCAGCCTTTGTTCTTTCTAACCATGCTCTACTCTATGGAAGGATTAATGTGGTTGAAACTGTAATTGTTTTCTTCCTCTCCTTCCAAATGTTCCAAGCAGTAACAGTGATGATATAAAAAAAACAGTTTTCCAGAATGGTTTTGTTTAGCCCTTTGCACTGCCTTAGTTCTGGAGCATCCAGAGTTATACTGGATTCCCATTCTGGTCCAACAGTTTTTACTGAAAGTGCAGTTGAATATCAAATGCTCAATAGCCTCTTCAGCTCCCGAATAGCATAGGATACATCTGAACTCATTGCCAATCTGATAGTGTACTAGGAGGCGGAGGTGCGGCGTGCCGCTGCGCCCGTCGTGAAGCTTGTGCGCGTGGCTGCGTTGTTTTTCTTATAGAAGAAAAGAAGGCAGCAAGAAAGCGAGTTGGCACTCGGTAATGAGCCAAAAATATGTTCACCCATGATTACAAACACTTGCCATTCCGGAGTACGCAACCGCCACCGCTCATAGTCTTCGCCTTCGTTACTCCCTCCGTCGTCGTCATCGGAGGCCTACGGGATAAGCCCCGTGGCGGATTGTGGTGGCGAGGACGTATGCTGCTTCACCTAGGTGCCTCCAACCCGTTCCTCTTATCCATGGTCCCGGAGCCGCCAACTCCTCTCCGGTGGGTGTGTGTTGACTCTTCAACTGCCTCTCATACTCGTCACTACCATGGGGAGGCCCCGGATGGATCCGGCGGTGATGTTGCGGCTAGGCGGGCGGTGGTACCACAGACTGATCTACCTTGGTCATGATCCGGTCGTGTCAGCCCCTTGGCCGACGGGTCTGGTTTGAGCTATCTCTAGCGAGATGGCAATCGGTGGTGATGTGCTCCAGCGTCGACATTGGTCCATGTGGTGACCACTCCGGTTTCTGGCGGCAGCCTCGTCGCGGATTGTGGGGGCATCAAAAGATCGTTGCGAGGGTTCCTCTATCCAGATCGGGTGGTCGCCTCAGAGTGAGATGGATGACGACTTGAAGCAAGGGATATGATGTTGCAGCAACGACGATCAATTTTCCAGCGCATGCATCTGCTAAGATCACGGAAAAGTGGTGGCAACAAAACATGATTGACTTAGATGGTGGTGCTTCCCGAGTGCCCAGTCTCGAGCTCTCGGGCGAAAGCGTAGGTTTGGCCCGAGTTGGTTATACCTGACACTAGCGATGTTTTTGCGCCGTTATCTTGTTGAAGGCATTGCCGGAATATGCTCATACCAGTTCTTCAGGGTGGAAACCTAGATTCTAGCCTTTGGTGGTTGGATCCGGTGAAAGCAACACTCAAGTGACGCTCCTTTCCTGAAGGCGTTGTTGTTGAAGAATTTCATTGTCCTTGTGCTGTCATAAGATGATTGATGTGGATATGGTGATTGTTGTATTTTATCACTTGTGGATTTGATCACTTTTATTTTTCCTCTCGCTTAGGCATATCTTTGGTCTTGTATGACTTTGCTATTTGCTCAGCTTTTTCTGTGTGTGCACCCTAGCTATGCAGAGCCCGGGTGTATGCTTATTGTGTTTGTATCCATCTGATGCTTCATTTTGACTAAACAAAATTCACCATTGAAAAACAAATACTTAGCCATATATTTTAAATATTCCAGCCAAAGTTGTTCCTACCAAGTCAAGCAAAGTTTGAAAATCTTCTGGTGTAATAAAAGTTGTACAACATGAAGCTTCCTTGGAACTAAAGAAAAAATTCTCTAGTATACATCTTAAATATCATATTTTACAGGTAATTCCCATCCTACAACAGATGAAAAACTGCATCAGTGAACAAAGCAAACTACATAAGGAAGAAACCTGCAGAAAAAAGTGAATTAGAAAATAAAAAGGATTAACCTTTATACAAATGTCCACTCTTTTAGGCTCGGTGTTGGCAGCTCTGTCAAAAACCCAACAATGCCACTTGTAACGCATACAAGTTTTAGTTCACAAAACAACAAAATTTGAATGAAAATACTCTAATTAAAATATAGAACCTTTGACATTATAGTGCAATGATGATTTCTTTATACACAATATTAAGTAATATATGTTGCATCATGTCACCCTTAGTTGTGAAAAACAGCACGCGTGAGCAACAAAATTAGAGATGCATTATCAATTAAAATCAAGTCTAATTCTTACAACCTAAAGGCACTAACATGGATACTCAAAGGCACATAATTTTCTTTCATTTGCTTATCCGTGGGTGCCCTACAAACAAAGTGAAGGTAGAATGAGCAAATAAATGCTACACTTTGTACTATTTACAATGTTTCATATGGGTGAGTGTAACTCAACATTTGTGTTTCACTGTGTTGGCGCTGATTGTCACATTTTCCTAGATTTATTTCAGGCCTCTAGATAGCGTTATAGGGGTAGGATGTGTGTATGTGCGTTCATATGCTGAGGTTATGCGAGCATCTGCGTTGTACTGTGTTCACACTAATGCTCAAATTTTTCTAAGTTTATTTCACGCTCTTTGGTGATATTTGTTTAGTGGGGAAAGACGTTTTCATCGACTACTAAGGTGTGTGCTATGACTTCGTCAATTTCAAGATATTGTGTCGGTTTAGTATCTGAAAGGTTCTCGGATAGGATGTGAGTGTGTGCTTCTGTATGGATGAGTGTATGTGCGTATATATAAGCATCTACGTTAGTGTGGGGACCCCGACTTATAAGTCATGGTCACCGAATGTACGTGCACAGTGAATCCAGAGATCAATGCCCATTGGACACACAGAAACTGAATAACAAAAGTCTTACATCCATTACATACCGTTTTATTCAAATATGGCCTCCATGGCCATGTCTTCATATATTTCAGCGGAAAAGCTTCATCGATAGCGTGAACCCATGTCATCTAGCTTAACCCTACAGGCATTCTGACTAGGAAGCGTCCTAGCTCGTACGAGCTTCACCAAGGTACTCTTCATCATACCATGTTCTCTCATGCCTGGTCAATGAAATAATCAGTGGCAAGCCAGTGATTACTTTGAATGTACTCGCAAGCAACCCATGTTTGGAACAAGACAATAACAATGCATGATGCAGCACTAAGTAGGTATGTTGCAGAAAGCTAGTTTTGAGTGCAATGTCATGATCAATTAGCTTGTAAAAGCATGCATCAACAGGTTGTAGATATCCATATGAACAAGTTATAGACACCATCATAAGCAGGGGGTTTAACATCTCATGTTCATTCAACATGTCAAGTCATCCGACTTAACTCAAGCATCATCTTTCTCTCACACACACACCAAGTTTTGTAACCAATGAACATAGCCCAAGAGCGGTCATCCAATTGTCCTTGACCGTGGACACGGCTATTCAAATAGTTTTACACTCTGCAGAGGTTTGCGTGATGTACCCACAAGACTCGGGAAGCTTCCATGTCATCCACGACTCGCGATATAACACATATCCGAGGTAAGCACCCTAACAATATCTTTCCCCTAGTGATCTAAACAAAGAGTCCACTCGTTGGTGGCATTCCTCATGATGTACATCATACGAGCCTCGCTCAAGATCGTATCATCCATGAGGGCACGCAACAGTGTGCTCGGTGTGTGTGAAAACAACCCATGGTCACCCTTCTTGGCACGACCCCGTCTCGAGAGTGACCACGCCACTCCCGCCACTAGTAATGCGGGCTATCTGCTAGCATTGGCCAAAGTAATCAACAAAGCCCCGTCTCATAAAGGGGTGTCGTGGTCGCACATGTAAGGTTGGAGTAACGATCGCAACTTAAACCAATCTGTTTTTGAAACCACACACTCACTTGCCTCGGTACACCACTTCTTTCTCAAGTGGTTACCTAGCTCAACACCATCTCCCTCGGGCATTAGTGTCTCGCGACGGGGTTTTCGGAAATTCTTTGAAATCATTTCCTTTCCGTCACCATGCATATACCCATCCCAATTTGCGTAGCATCTACATAACTGTTGGAAATATGCCCTAGAGGCAATAATAAAATGGTTATTATCATATTTCCTTGTTCATGATAATCGTCTATTGTTCATGCTATAATTATATTAACAGGAAACAGTAATACATGTGTGAATAAATAGATCACAATGTGTCCCTAGCAAGCCTCTGGTTGGCTAGCTCGTTAGTCAATAGATGATCATGGTTTCCTGATCATGGCATCAGATGTCATTGATAACGGGATCACGTCACTGGGAGAATGATGTGATGGACAAGACCCAATCCTAAGCATAGCACTAGATCGTGTTGTTCGTATGCTAAAGCTTTTCTAATGTCAAGTGTCTTTTCCTTCGACCGTGAGATTGTGCAACTCCCGGATACCGTAGGAGTGCTTTGGGTGTATCAAACGTCATAACGTAACTGGGTGACTATAAAGGTGCACTACGGGTACCTCTGAAAGTGTCTATTGGGTTGGTACGTATCAAGATCGGGATTTGTCACTCCGTGTGACGGAGAGGTAACTCTGGGCCCACTCGGTAGAACATCATCATAAGCTCAATGTGACTAAGGAGTTAGTCACACGATGACGTGCTACGGAACGAGTAAAGAGACTTACCGGTAACGAGACTGAACAAGGTATTGGTATACCGACGATCGAATCTCGGGCAAGTTCTATACCGACAGACAAAGGGAATCGTATACGGGATTGATTGAATCCTTGACATCGTGGTTCATCCGATGAGATCATCGTGGAGCAAGTGAGAGCCACCATGGGTATCCAGACCCCGCTGATGGTTATTGGCCGGAGAGGCGTCTCGGTCATGTCTGCCTGTCTCCCAAACCCGTAGGGTCTACACACTTAAGGTTCGATGACGCTAGGGTTATAGGGAATTGTTATACGAGGTTACCGAAAGTTGTTCATAGTCCTGGATGAGATCCCGGATGTCACGAGGAGCTTCGGAATGGTCCGGAGGTAAAGATTGATATATAGGACGGATGGTTTTGGACACCGGAAGTGTTTCGGGCGTCACCGGTAACCCGGGGGTCCACCGAAGGGGGGCAACGACACCAAAAGGCTAGATGGGCCTAGTGCGGGAGGGAACCAGCCCCTAGGTGGGCCGGTGCGCCTCCCACACCCAGCCCAATGCACAAGTGGTGGGGAGAGGGGGCAACCCTAGGCACAGGTGGGCCTTAGGCCCACGAGGTGGTGCGCCACCCCCTCCCACCCTAGCCGTCGCCCCCCTTTCCCATCTGGTGGCTGCCGCACCACCTAGGGGGGAACCCTAGGGGTGGCGCACCCCCTCCCCCTCCTCCTATAAATAGAGAGGGGTTTTGGCCCTTGGGAGGTAGACTTCTCCCTCTCCCTCGGCGCAGCCCTGCCCTTCTTCCTCCTCCTCTCTGCCGGTGCTTGGCGAAGCCCTGCCGGGAGATCTCGTCTCTCCATCGACACCATGCCGTCGTGCTGCTGGAGTTCTTCCCCAACCTCTCCCTCCTCCTTGCTGGATCAAGGTGCGGGAGACGTCACCGGGCTGCACGTGTGTTGAACGCGGAGGTGTCGTAGTTCGACACTAGATCGGAATCACACCGCGATCTGAATCGCTGCGAGTACGACTCCATCAACCGCGTTCTAGTAACGCTTCCGCTTAGCGATCTTCAAAGGTATGAAGATGCTCTTAACCCTCTCTCATTGCTGGTCTCTCCATAGGAAGATCTGAATATGGCGTAGGAAATTTTTGAATTTATGCTACGTTTCCCAATAGTGGCATCCGAGCCAGGTTTTCTATGCGTAGATTCTATGCACGAGTAGAACACAAAAGTTGTGGGCGATGATTTATCAATTTGCTTGCCACTACTAGTCTTATTCTTTTCTGGTGGTATTGTGGGATGAAGCGGCCCGGACCGACTTTACACGTACGCTTACGTGAGACTGGTTCCATCGACAGACATGCACACCGTGCATAAAGGTGGCTAGCGGGTGTCTGTCTCTCCTACTCTAGTCGGATTGGATTTGATGAAAAGGGTCCTTATGAAGGGTAAATAGCTTTGGCATATCATCGTTGTGGCTGTCACGTAGGTAAGAAGGCGTTCTTGCTAGAAACCCAAATCAGCCACGTAAAACTTGCAACAACAATTAGAGGACGTCTAACTTGTTTTTGTAGGGTTTGACATGTGATGTGATATGGCCAAAGTTGTGATGTTGCATGTATGATGTATGAGATGATCATGTTATTGTAATAGGTATCACGACTTGCGTGTCGATGAGTATGACAACCGGCAAGAGCCATAGGAGTTGTCTTAATTTATTGTATGAGATGAAACGCCATGTGCTTACTACTTTTACTTCATTGCTAACGGTTAGCTATAGTAGTAGTGATAGTAGTAGTTGGCGTGACGACTTCACGGAGACACGATGGTGGAGATCATGATGATGGAGATCATGGTGTCACGCCGGTGACGATGATGATCATGCGATGCCTGAAGATGGAGATCCAAAGGGCAAAGATGATAATGGCCATATCATGTCACTATATGATTGCATTGTGATGTTTATCATGTTTTTCATCTTATTGCTTAGAACGACGGTAGCATAATAAGATGATCCCTCTTAAAATTTCCAGAATGTATTCCCCTAAGTGTGCACCGTTGCGAAGGATCGTTGTCTCGAAGCACCACGTGATGATCGGGTGTGATAGATTCTAACGTTCGCATACAACGGGTGTAAGCCAGATTTACACACATGAAACACCTAGGTTGACTCGACGAGCTTAGCATGTACAGACATGACCTCGAATACAAGAGACCGAAAGGTCGAACTTGAGTCGTATGGTTGAATACAATCAGCATGAAGTTGCTCACCATGGTGACTAGTCCGTCTCACGTGATGATCGGACACGGGTTAGTCAACATGGATCATGTATCACTTAGATGACTAGAGGGATGTCGATTTAAGTGGGAGTTCATACTTAATATGATTAGATGAACTTAATTGTCATGAACTTAGTCTAAAAGGTTTGTCTTTATAAATATTGTAGATGGCCAACGTCAACCTCAATTTCAACACATTCCTAGAGAAAAACAAGCTAAAAGATGATGGTAGCAACTATGCGGACTGGGTTCGCAACTTGAAGCTCATCCTTGAAGCAGCTAAAAAGGCTTATGTCCTTGATGCGCCGCTAGGTGACCCTCCCGCTCCCGCAGCAGCCCAGGACATTCTGAACGTCTGGCAAACGCGGAGTGATGACTACTCTCTGGTTAGGTGTGGCATGTTATACAGTTTAGAAACGGGGCTCCAAAGGCGTTTTGAGCAACACGGGGCATATGAGATGTTCCAGGAGCTGAAGCTAGTTTTTCAAGCTCATACCCGTGTCGAGAGATATGAAGTCTCTGATAAGTTCTTTAGCTGTAAGATGGAGGAGAACAGTTCTGTCAGTGAGCACATACTCAAAATGTCTGGGTTACACGGTCGTCTGACTTCACTTGGAGTCGAACTTCCGGATGATGCTATAATTGACAGAATCCTCCAGTCTCTCCCACCAAGCTACAAAGGCTTTGTGCTTAACTACAACATGCAAGGGATGGAGAAGACCATTCCCGAGTTGTACTCGATGCTCAAGTCTGCAGAAGTAGAAATCAACAAAGAGCATCAAGTGTTGATGGTCAACAAGACCACTAGTTTCAAGAAAGGCAAGGGTAAGAAGAACTTCAAGAAAGACGGCAAAGCTGTTGCCGTGCCCGGTAGGCCAGATGCCGGAAGAAGAAAAAGAATGGACCCAAGCCTGAGACTGAGTGCTTCTATTGCAAGGGAAAAGGTCACCAGAAGCGGAACTGCCCCAAATACTTAGCGGACAAGAAGGCCGGCAACGTTAAAGGTATATGTGATATACATGTTATTGATGTGTACCTTACCAGCGCTCGTAGTAGCTCCTGGGTATTTGATACCGGTGCTGTTGCTCACATTTGCAACTCAAAGCAGGAACTGCGGAATAAGCGGAGACTGGCCAAGGACGAGGTGACGATGCGCGTCGGGAATGGTTCAAAGGTCGATGTGATCGCCGTCGGCACGCTACCTCTACATCTACCGTCGGGATTAGTTTTTAAACCTTAATAATTGTTATTTAGTACCAGCTTTAAGCATGAACATTGTACCAGGGTCTTGCTTAATGCGAGACGGCTACTCATTTAAGTCAGAGAATAATGGTTGTTCTATTTATATGAGTGATATGTTTTATGGTCATGCTCCGCTGGTGAATGGTTTATTCTTGATGAATCTCGATCGTGATGTTACACATATTCATAGTGTGAGTACCAAAAGATGTAAAGTTGATAATGATAGTCCCAGATACTTGTGGCACTGCCGCCTTGGTCATATCGGCGTTAAGCGCATGAAGAAGCTCCATACTGATGGACTATTAGAGTGTCTTGATTTTGAATCATTTGACACATGCGAACCGTGCCTCATGGGCAAGATGACTAAGACTCGATTCTCAGGACTAATGGAGAGAGCAATCGACTTATTGGAAATAATACATACTGATGTGTGTGGTCCGATGAACGTTGAAGCTCGCGGTGGCTATCGTTATGTTCTCACTCTCACCGATGATTTGAGTAGGTATGGGTATATCTACTTGATGAAGCACAAATCTAAGACGTTTGAAAAGTTCAAGGAATTTCAGAGTGAGGTTGAGAATCAACGTGACAGAAAAATTAAATGTCTACGATCTGATCGTGGAGGAGAATATTTGAGTCACGAGTTTGGCACACACCTAAGGAAGTGTGGAATCGTTTCACAACTGACACCGCCTGGCACACCGCAACGCAACGGAGTGTCTGAACGTCGTAATCGCACTTTATTAGATATGGTACGATCTATGATGTCTCTTACCGACTTACCACTATCATTTTGGGGATACACATTAGAAACTGCAGCATTCACTTTAAATAGGGCACCATCTAAATCCGTTGAGACGACACCGTATGAACTATGGTTTGGCAAGAAACCTAAGTTGTCGTTTCTTAAAGTTTGGGGCTGCGATGCTTATGTGAAGAAACTTCAACCAGAAAAGCTCGAACCCAAAGCGGAGAAATGCGTATTCATATGTTACCCTAAGGAAACTATTGGGTATACCTTCTATCTTAGATCCGAAGGTAAAACCTTTGTTGCCAAGAACGGTTCCTTTCTAGAGAAAGAGTTTCTCTCGAAAGAAGTAAGTGGGAGGAAGGTAGAACTTGATGAGGTAATTACACCCCCTCTCGAACAAGATAGTAGCGCAGCGCGGGAAGTTGTTCCTGTGGCGCCTACACCAACTGAAGATGAAGTTAATGATGATGATCATGAAGCTTCGGATCAAGTTACTACTGAACCGCAAAGGTCCACAAGGGCACGCTCCGCACCAGAGTGGTACGGCAACCCTGTGATGGAAATCATGTTGTTAGACAACGGTGAACCTTCGAACTATGAAGAAGCGATGGCGGGCCCGGATTCCAACAAATGGCTTGAAGCTATGAAATCCGAGA
Source organism: Hordeum vulgare subsp. vulgare (assembly GCF_904849725.1). Lineage (NCBI taxonomy): Eukaryota > Viridiplantae > Streptophyta > Magnoliopsida > Poales > Poaceae > Hordeum > Hordeum vulgare. The sequence goes on along the minus strand of NC_058520.1, from coordinate 581,422,953 downwards.
TAGGATCCATGTATGAGAACAAAGTATGGACTTTGGTGGACTTGCCCGATGACCGGCGAGCCATAGAAAATAAATGGATCTTCAAGAAGAAGACTCATGCAAACGGTAATGTAACCATTTACAAAGCTCGACTTGTCGCAAAGGGTTTTCAACAAATTCAAGGAGTTGACTACGAAGAGACTTTCTCTCCCGTAGCGAAGCTGAAATCAGTCCGAATCATGTTAGCAATTGCCGCCTTTTATGATTATGAAATTTGGCAAATGGACGTCAAAACAACGTTCCTTAACGGGAACCTTAAGGAAGAGTTGTATATGATGCAACCAGAAGGTTTTGTCGACCGTAAGGGTGCTAACAAAGTGTGCAAGCTCCAGCGCTCCATCTATGGGCTGGTGCAAGCATCTCGGAGTTGGAACATTCGCTTTAATGAGGTGATTAAAGCATTTGGGTTCATACAGGTCTACGGAGAAGCCTGTCTGTACAAGAAAGTGAGTGGGAGCTCTGTAGCTTTCCTCATACTGTATGTGGATGACATATTATTGATGAGGAACAATACAGAAATGTTGGAGAGAACAAAGGCCTATTTGAACAAGAGTTTTTCAATGAAGGACCTTGGAGAAGCTGCATACATATTAAGCATCAAGATCTTTACATATAGATCGAGACGCCTCATAGGTCTTTCGCAAAGTACATACCTTGAAAAGATATTGAAGAAGTTCAATATGGAAAACTCAAAGAAAGGGTTCGTGCCAGTTTTGCAAGGTATGAGATTGAGTAAGACTCAGTCGCCGACCACGACAACAGATAGAGAGAAGATGAGTTCTGTCCCCTACGCATCAGTCGTGGGCTCTCTAATGTATGCCATGTTGTGTACCAGACCTGATATAAACCTTGCCATAAGATTGGTAGGGAGGTACTAAAGTGATCCCGGTATGGAGCACTGGACAGCGGTCAAGAATATCCTTAAGTACCTGAAAAGGCCTAAGGAAGTGTTTCTCGTTTATGGAGGTGAGGAAGAGCTCGTCGTAAAGGGTTACATTGACGCTAGCTTCGACACAGATCCGGATGACTCTAAGTCACAGACCGGATACGTATATGTGTTTAATGGTGGGGCAGTGAGCTGGTGCAGCAGCAAGCAAGAAGTCGTGGCAACATCTACATGTGAAGCAGAGTACATAGCTGCTTCAGAAGCGGCTCATGAAGGAGCTCATCACCGACCTTGGAGTGGTTCCAAGCACGTCGGGTCCAATGACACTCTTCTGTGATAACACTAGGGCCATTGCCATAGCCAGGGAGCCCAGGTTTCACCAGAAGACGAAACACATCAAACGCCGCTACAACTCAATCCAGGACCATGTCCAGAGTGGAGTGATAGATATTTGTAAAGTACACACGGATCTGAATATTGCAGACCCGTTGACTAAACCTCTTCCACGAGCAAAACATGATCAACACCATAATGCTATGGGTGTTCGATACATCACAATGTAACTAGATTATTGACTCTAGTGCAAGTGGGAGACTGTTGGAAATATGCCCTAGAGGCAATAATAAAATGGTTATTATCATATTTCCTTGTTCATGATAATCGTCTATTGTTCATGCTATAATTGTATTAACAGGAAACAGTAATACATGTGTGAATAAATAGATCACAATGTGTCCCTAGCAAGCCTCTAGTTGGCTAGCTCGTTAGTCAATAGATGATCATGGTTTCCTGATCATGGGCATCAGATGTCATTGATAACGGGATCACGTCATTGGGAGAATGATGTGATGGACAAGACCCAATCCTAAGCATAGCACTAGATCGTGTTGTTCGTATGCTAAAGCTTTTCTAATGTCAAGTGTCTTTTCCTTCGACCATGAGACTGTGCAACTCCCGGATACCGTAGGAGTGCTTTGGGTGTATCAAACGTCACAACGTAACTGGGTGACTATAAAGGTGCACTACGGGTACCTCTGAAAGTGTCTGTTGGGTTGGTACGTATCAAGATCGGGATTTGTCACTCCGTGTGACGGAGAGGTATCTCTGGGCCCACTCGATAGAACATCATCATGAGCTTAATGTGACTAAGGAGTTAGTCACACGATGATGTGCTATGGAACGAGTAAAGAGACTTACCGGTAACGAGATTGAACAAGGTATTGGTATACCGACGATCGAATCTCGGGCAAGTTCTATACCGACAGACAAAGGGAATCGTATACGGGATTGATTGAATCCTTGACATCGTGGTTCATCCGATGAGATCATCGTGGAGCAAGTGGGAGCCACCATGGGTATCCAGACCCCGTTGATGGTTATTGGCCGGAGAGGCATCTCAGTCATGTCTGTCTGTCTCCCGAACCCGTAGGGTCTACACACTTAAGGTTCGATGACGCTATGGTTATAGGGAATTGTTATACGAGGTTACCAAAAGTTGTTCGGAGTCCCGTATGAGATCCCGGACGTCACGAGGAGCTTCAGAATGGTCCGGAGGTAAAGATTGATATATAGGACGGATGGTTTTGGACAACGGAAGTGTTTCGGGCGTCACCGGTAACCCGGGGGTCCACCGAAGGGGGGCAACGACACCAAAAGGCTAGATGGGCCTTGTGCGGGAGGGAACCAGCCCCTAGGTGGGCTGGTGCACCTCCCACACCCAGCCCAATGCGCAAGTGGTGGGGAGATGGGGCAACCCTAGGCACAGTTGGGCCTTAGGCCCACCAGGTGGTGCGCCACCCCCTCCCACCCTAGCCGCCGCCCCCTTTCCCATCTGTTGGCTGCCGCACCACCTAGGGGGGAACCCTAGGGGTGGCGCACCCCCTCCCCCTCCTCCTATAAATAGAGAGGGGTTTTGGCCCTTGGGAGATAGACTTCTCCCTCTCCCTCGGCGCAGCCCTGCCCTTCTTCCTCCTCCTCTCTGCCGGTGCTTGGCGAAGCCCTGCCGGGAGACCTCGTCTCTCCATCGACACCACGCTGTCGTGCTGCTGGAGTTCTTCGCCAACCTCTCCCTCCTCCTTGCTGGATCAAGGTGCGGGAGACGTCACCGGGCTGCACGTGTGTTGAACGCGGAGGTGCCGTAGTTCGGAACTAGATCGGAATCACACCGCGATCTGAATCGCTGCGAGTACGACTCCATCAACCGCGTTCTAGTAACGCTTCCGCTTAGCGATCTTCAAAGGTATGAAGATGCTCTTACCCCTCTCTCGTTGCTGGTCTCTCCATAGGAAGATCTGAATATGTCGTAGGAAAATTTTGAATTTATGCTACGTTTCCCAACAATAACAACCTAACTACTTCCCACCCGCACAATCCTCATAGGAATGTAGGGTCATGCTTAGTGTAAGTATCAGTGAGGAAACATCAGAGACGACCCATCGAGGTGGTCACCGATTCAACATGCTTCAGATGCAACGAAATAAAGTGCCATATGATATGCATAAAAGAGTTTCATAGTCATGGTCAAAGGGATTCTTGCCTAGTTCAGCAAAGTCTTCGAGGTCTTCACGAGCTTCTAGTCCACTCCGAGCACCTCTTCTATTTCATCACCTATCGCCGGAACAACCACAATGAGCAACACAACAAGCAGAAAATAAAAGTGCTCTAAAAATAGGAGTTTTATTTTTCTTGGACATCTCTAGTCATAATACAAATACCTAAGGTTTGTTCTAATGGATTTGGATCACCAGGGATTTTTGAATAGTGGAAATGGAGGAATTGGTGATCCTATAAGAAATCTACAGAAAACATTTTTATAAAAAATGAGTGGATGTGCCTATCAATCAGGGGATGTTTTTAGAAGAACTTAGGAAGTGGTTTCACTTGATTTGGAGTTGAGATGATTTTCCTATAAATTTACTAAGGTGACTTAATTGGAAAAAGTAGCTATTTATTTGACCTAGCAGAAACAATGCCACATAAAAATGTTCACCCTAGCTAGGAAAATAAGGCATGATTTTTGAAGTCTCTCAAAATTTGAATCACTCCATTTGGAGTTGATTTGGAGGCTCTAGAGATTTTACAAAGTGGGATTTAAAATATTTAAATTTGAATATTAACACTACAGAAAAGTTCGTTGAAAAAATGTGCAATGCACATATTGAATAGTTCATGATTTTAGGAACACTCGGGACTTTGAATCGTCAAATTTGGAGCTATAATGAATTTTCTAGGATTTATTTGATCTCTCAGAAAAAAATGGGTTATACCTAAATGGGCCTGATGGGCAAGCGGAGGTAACTGGGCCGGGCCAGCCACCCGACTGCGCGCTTGGAAAGGCCACACGAGAGGCGTACTCCGTGGAGTGCGCCTTCACAGCGGGGAGGCGGCCGGGGCAAAAACCCGCCTCCACTTAAACAGGGGGGTCGGGGCCTTAGCCACTGACCGACGGGCCCCGCTGGTAGGCCCTTCCCCTACCTCCCACCCAAAACACGGGAGGGACAAAGGAGGCAGAGCTGAGCCATGCTAGTGCTCGCCCCGGTGGCTCCAGCCAGCTCCGGTGGTGCTCTGGCCATCGGTAGGCTCGGGGCAGCTTGCTGCACCTGCCTGGGTGGTCTTTGGCCCCCTCAAGGGGGGGGGTCGAGGCCGACCGCTGCATCGGTCATGGTGGGGGCAGCTAACAGCGGTGATGGCCACGACGCCATGGTCGTGGAAGAGAGTTACTATAGCATGGGGTAGCTCGGCGACGATGCAGGGATGGCTTTGGAGGAGCTTAGGGGAGAGAAGAGAGGTGGGTGCTACTTCTCAAACAACAGCGCCAAAAATTGACACGTTGACGGAGACTTGCTTGCGTTGTTTTTTCCCTTGAAGAGGAAAGGGTGATGCAACACATGAGTAGTAAGTATTTCCCTCAGTTTGAGAACCGAGGTATCAATCCAGTAGGAGAATCTCGTCAAGTCCAGAGTACCTGCACAAACAGAAAGAGCATGCACCCAATGCTATAAAGGGGTTATCAGTCCCTTCAAGATTGATTGCAAAGTGAGATCTGAAGGCGGAAAGTGCAACGAAGTAAAAGAGTAAGGCTGAAAATATGGTGTGGAGTAGACCCGGGGGCCATAGTGTTCACTAGAGGCTTCTCTCAAAATAGCAAATATTACGGTGGGTGAACAAATTATCGTCGAGCAATTGATAGAACCGCGCAAAGTCATGACGATATCTAAGGCAATGATCATACATATAGGCATCACGTCCGAGATAAGTAGACCGATACTTTCTGCATCTACTACTATTACTCCACACATCGACCGCTATCCAGCATGCATCTAGTGTATTGAGTTCATGACGAACAGAGTAACGCTTTAAGCAAGATGACATGATGTAGAGGGATAATCTCAAACCAATGATGAAAACCCCATCTTTTTACCCTTGATGGAAACAACACGATGCGTGCCTTGCTACCCCTTCTGTCACTTGGTGAGGTCACCGCACGGTATGAACCCAAAACCAAGCACTTCTCCCATTGCAAGAATCATAGATCTAGTTGGCCAGACAAAACCCACAACTCGAAGAGAATTACAAGGATATGAAATCATGCATAAGAGAGATCAGAAGAAACTCAAATAAGATTCATAGATAATCTGATCATAAATCCACAATTCATCGGATCTCGACAAACACACCGCAAAAGAAGATTACATCGGATAGATCTCCATGAAGATCATGGAGAATTTTGTATTGAAGATCCAAGAGAGAGAAGAAGCCATCTAGCTACTAGCGATGGACCCATAGGTCTATGGTGAACTACTCACGCATCATTAGAGAGGTCATGGTGTTGATGAAGAAGCCCTCCGTATCCGAATCCCCCTCCGGCACGGCACCAGAACATGCCCCAGATGGGATCTTGCGAAGACAGAAGCTTGCGGCGGCGGAAAAGTACTTTCGATGATCTCCTGATTTTTTTCTGGGATTTTAGGGAATTTATAGGCGGAAAACCTAGGGCAGAGGAGGCCCAGGGAGCCCACAAGCCTGGGAGGCACGGACCCCCCTGGCCGCGGCTAGGGGGCTTGTGGGGGTCCCTAGTGACCTCCTGCCCTGATTCTCAGGCTTCCCGATCTTTTTCTGTTTCGGAAAAAATCTTTTTGGCAGTTTCGTTCCGTTTGGACTCCGTTTAAAATCCTCCTCTGAAAGGGGTCAAAAACATGGGAAAAACAGGAACTGGCACTTGGCACTGAGTTAATAAGTTAGTCCCAAAAAATATATAAAAGGCATACAAAACATCCAAAGTTTGACAAGATAATAGCATGAAACCATCAAAAATTATAGATACGTTGGAGACGTATCATGGGGCGCCGCAAATCGAGCCGAGTCGAGCCGAGGCATCGCCACTACGGCTAGAGAGGGAGTAGGAGGGCACATGGGCTCAATGAGGAGGCCCGGAAGGTAGGTGAGAGGGAGAAGAGCCAAAGGAGAGTAGAAGGGAGACGAGGGAGGCCTTAAATGAAGGGGGCGACGGAGGTGATCTCGGGTGCACCTCGGATGCCCTCGGGAATGGAGAGCACGCGCTCCTGAGAAGCCTTGGAGCTTTCCTAGCGTCAGGGAGGGGTGTACGAGGTCAATAAGGCCCCCCTGGCGCGAGTGGGCATTCTGTCATGGCCACCAAGGAGCTACATGATAAGCACAAGTGACAGAGCATCATTTCTGCATGTCAGTGGTGTGGTCACCATGGCACACTATGTCCAGGACCACCCTTTGGTCAGGAAATGCTATTTGGGGTGCAAGGCATGCATGGCAGAGGGTGATGGAGGAGTTTGGACCAATATGGAGCTGTGTGGAGGTGGTATTCACTAAGGTGAATTTGTAGCAACAATCTCACGGGCTAGAAAAAAGCTTTTTACTGGTGGGAACTTGGGATGCAACCTTGTCTAGTAGCCCTAGCTACGCGAGGACTACATGGCCACCAAGTTTCAACTCAGGGAGACTTCTAGTTGAAGGCTACATTTTTGCCAAAAATCTAGTTTTAGAAGGGCTGCTCATATTTTTCACATGAGCTTGCCATTTTTGGGTGTGTCAAGATGCATTGGCACACTAGAAGTGTTGTGGAAATATTTGGGGGCATTTGCATGAACAGAAGTAATGGGAGAGAGGTAAAAGAGGTGCTCCCATGGTGAAAAGGTGTGACAGCCCGATGCCGACGTTCCAGAAGATTCCCCTTCTTTTCCGTTTTCGTCGTGTGTCTATTTTATATTTGTCGCATCATCTGCATTGCATCGGCATCTCCGTGCCGCCAGTTTTCAAAAGTTGCATCCGTTGTTAGTTTCCGGTTCGCGTTGTTGTCCGTTCTGAGCCCGACCGCACACGCACGCGCCCGCGGCATCGTCACAACCCTGGTTTTAAAAGTGTGCGTAAAATTGTCTCTGATTGGGTTGAGATTTGACGTGCGGTGTTATTTTAATATAGGTAGGCCGCCTGTCAAGTTTCGTCGCAATCGGAGTCCGTCTGGTACCCGAACGGTCGACCATAGCGGCACCGTATTCGGTCTACCGTCGGACGTGTGCGGGTGTTTTAAAATTCGCTGCCGCGCCGCCCGTTCTCCCTCTCGTCTCCGGATATCCACTCTACACGGCTTCGTAACCGTTCCCGCGTGCGGAATCGTCAGAATCCGACCGCACGGTTGGATCCGGAATGAAATTCCGGCTAACCTAGGCCCCCCATTTGTCTATAATAGACCCTCCTATTATTTTGGGACAGCCTACCACCCTCTACCTCGCGATCCGCACCAAACCCTAATTCCCCCCACTCTCTCTCCCCTGTCTCCCACCTCCAGCCGCCGGGCCCACCCGAGCCCGGGTCAGGCCCGCCGAAGCCCATCGGGGCCCAAGGTTACCCTAGCCGAGCACCCATGGATCTCCTTGTCGAGCAGCACCTCGCCGAAGGCTCTCGCCGGTCGCCGCCTCCCTTGCCGGGCTCGCCGCGCCGTCCCCGGCCGTCTCCCGCCGCCGGCCGTTCCCCGGTCGCCGGAACGAGCCGCTGCAGCTTCTCCCGCGCCCAGGTCCCGCTGTAGCTCGAAGCCGCGCCGCTGGAACCCACCTCGCCATGACGCCGCCGCCCGCCGTTAGTCCCTCGCCGGATCTGGCCGCGTGGGCCCCCGCCGAACCGTTCCGCGCGCCTCCCTACTCGCCTTCCTCGCCTCCCTGGCCGGAGCCGCCGCCGCCAAGCACTGCACCGCCACAGCCTCGCTCCCAGGAGGACGACGAAGCGACATCGCTGGCCACTCGCGACCTAGGCCCCGAGATCCCCTCGGCCCAGCAGCAGCAACCCTTCCCCGCTGCGGCCCACCGACCAGGCCGAGGCCAAACCCTCTCTCCTCCGCTTGGGCCAAGCCCGCAAAGGTGAGGCCCCCCTCTGTAGCATATATCGCGCACTAGGCGCTAGATTTTAAACTGCGCCCATGCCCGTGTAGCCCAATAGTATTTTTTTTAGTTTTAGAATTTAGTTGTATTTCAGGAAAAAAACGTATATATAAACGTCCGTATCTTTTAATCCGTTAGTCGGAACGGAATGTGTAGTATATGGATTTCGTGTAGTTTTGTGCGTAGAACACGATTTCACAACTTGCATATTTATTTGACGTTGTTTTACGTGTCGTATGCATAGGTTAGCGTGCTGTCTAGATAGGATAGACGTCGTATTTATTTTTCGCGCAAGACCAGATTGCTCGTATGTCGTAGAATAAATGCCCATGTTTTAGGAACCTATTTTCCATGTATTTTAGAGCGGTCATTGGTATTTTTGCGTGTAGGGATTGCGCTAGTTTAATTTTTCCGTGTCTAGGGTATTATTTCGCATTTACATGTGGCATTATTTTTGTTGTGCAACCCCACATATTTTATATGTTTTCAGGGTAGAAAAATCCATGGGATTTTTCTGTGCAATTAGTTTTAGCTTTCGAGCAAGTTAGTTCGCGTGATATTTTGCCGTGATGCCCTTTTGTTTAATTCGTAGGATTTAATCCGTGCTTCGTTTGATGGAGTTGTCAACTAGGGAGTTGTTCTTGGATGGTTAGTCTAGCCCCTGGTATTTTTGGTTGCAATAGAAAGGCATGTTTAGGTGTGGTTTTATTGCTCTCAAGTTGCTAGAAATAGTGCTGATTTGGAGGAGCTGAAATATTTCTAAGTCTGGAATCTGTTATATTTTGTTGATGTCTTGTCTTGCTTGTATCTTGTGATCTGTAGCTCTTTTGAGGTTGGTGCAATGGAGTTAGTTGTAGCCCTTGTGATTCTCTAGCTTGCTGTGAATTTTCATGCCATTTGGAGTCCTGTAGATTATGGTTTTGCTGCTGTCAATATTGCTTCAGATCGAAAACTGCACTTTTGTGAGGTGTAATTCTCACTAAGTGTGAAATAGTGTGTGGGGTGCCATTTTGTGACTTCTTTCCCTAGTGATCCTTGCTGCCATGTGAGTTGTTTGTAGTAGTGCTTCTTGCCCTCTTTCGCGTCATGCCTTGCTTGAGTTTATCGGAGTTGTGTAGCTCGTAGTTGTGGGGTGTAGAAAATGCTATGTGGCTGATTTTGGCAGATTGTAGTGATTTCTTGTTTTGCTCGTATCTTTTGATCCGTAGCTCCGTTTTGATCGTGTCCTACATGAAACTTGCGTAGAATCTCGTGTAGTTTCATTTTCTCTTGCTGGTTGTATGTTTTGAAGTGATCATGACCGTCGTTGCACACATATTGCATCCATGCCATCATATCTTGCGTTGCTTGTATCTTCTGATTCGTAGCTCCGTTGCAGATGTTCTCTATGTGTTAATTGCTTGTCTTGACGCGTAGAATCACGTGAACCTATTTGTTTTTCTGTCTAACAACTAATTAAATGTGTCAATTCAGATCTGGACAGAATTGTAAATTAACATGTGAGGTCGTCTCGGAGATGCCATATGTCATTTCCGACCTCATTTAAAATGTCTAGATAGGTAGTTTAATTTCTGCTTCACCTCTTGCATGTTTGACAACATTAATATTGCCGTGTAAATAACCGGGAGTGAACTAAATAATTCATATGTGGAGTTTCGTCAATATGCAACTCGTTGCATATTGAACTTCACTTAATGTGTAGTGTTTGTTTGTGTGATTTGCCATGTCGTGACTTGCATGTATTCAGCTGCTCATACATCATTTGTGTTGTTGCATCGTGTGGTGAATATCGTGTGTTGATGCTTGTTTCCGGTTTGATCGTCTCAATAGAGTTCCGCAGCATGCCGGATTGTGAGGACCCGTTCGACTACGTCGGTTCGTCTGCTTCACGGAGGCATTCTTATTCCAAGCGGGATCTCAGGCAAGATACCATTTCCCCAGATACCATTACTATCATTGCCATGCTAGTTTTACCGTCTCTATCGTTATGTCTCGTTGCCTACCACATGTTAAATATCAGCCTCTCAACAATGCCATGAATCCTTCAACCAGTTCGACCTAGCAAACCACTGATTGGCTATGTTACCGCTTGCTTAACCTTGTTGTTAGCGTTGCTATTTGCAGGTGCAGTTGCTTCCATGTGAAAACATGGGTTCTTTGTCATATCACCATATTAATGCTATTTAATTTTAATGCACCTATATACTTGGTAAAAGGTGGAAGGCTCGGCCTTTCTAGCCTGGTGTTTTGTTCCACCTTTGCCCCTTAGTTTCGGCTACCGGTGTTATGTTCCATAATTGAGCGCTCCTAACACGATCGTGGTTGTTATGGGGACCCCCTTGATAATTCGTTTTAGATTAAAGCTGGTCTGGCAAGGCCCAACATTGGTACTACATTTTCCCAACATAATAATTCTGTTAAATTGAAATGCATAGGGAGTTAGCGCTACCCGAGGAGTAATTCTACATAATACAGGTAGGGCCAGTGCTGATGGTGTTGGTCCAAAACAGAGCATTGTGCGGGGCCACCGCGAGGAAACTCGAGGTTTGGCACTCGTACGCGTAGCTTATCCGTCGTGTCCTGAGAACGAGATACGCGGCTCCTATCGGGATCGTCGACACGCCGAGCGGCCTTGCTGGATTAGTTTTACCTTTGATGACATATCTTGTGCATCGGGATTCCGGTGATGCTTTGGGTAATCTCAGAGTTGAGGTTTTCCACTAGGGAATCCGACGAGATCGCGAGCTTCGTGATTGAGGATTTCTATGCGGCTTGTGGTAATTTGTGATGGACTAGTTGGAGCACCCCTGCAGGGTTAAATCTTTCGAAAAGTCGTGCCAGCGGTTATGTGGCAACGTGGAAACTTTGTTTAACACTGGTTCTAGATAGCTTGAAGTTAACTTCATAAAAACTTGCCAACTGTGAGCGTAACCGTGACTGTCTCTTTCGTGAGTTCCTTCTCCGATCGAGGACACGGTGGGGTTATGTCTGACGTAGGTAGGTGTTCAGGATCATTCATTTGATCATCAGTAGTTCACGTCTGTTATGCGTAGATCTTCCCCCTCTTATTTCTTGTACTCGTAAGTTAGCCACCAAATATATGCTTAGCCGCTGCTGCAACCTCACCACTTAACCATGTCTCACCCATTAAGCTTTGCTAGTCTTGATACCTTTGGAAATGAGATTGCTGAGTCCCCTGTGGCTCACAAATTACTACAACACCAGTTGCAGGTACAGGTAAAGGTTATTTGACGCGAGCGCGTTGATTGTTCATTTGGAGTTGCTTCTTCTTCTTCTTCTTCATCGATATAGGATGGGTTCTAGACCGGCAGCCTGGGATAGCAAGGATGGACGTCGTTCTTCTTTTATCGTTTGTTTTCGTCCGTAGTCGGACCCTGCTCTTACTCTTGATGATTACGTAATGTACTGATGTGACTCTGATGTAGCTTGTGGCGAGTGTAAGCCAAATCTATTATATATCTCTTCTTTTCAGTACATGTACTTGTAACGATATCCATTCTTGCGACACAACGAGATGCGCTTCTATCCCTGACGAGGCCTTCGTGCCAAATTGAGGATAGGGCCGCATCTTGGGCGTGACAAGTTGGTATTAGAGCAGTACCGACCTAGGAGCCCCCTTGATTGATCGAACTTGGCCGAGTCGAGCCTAGTGAAAAACTACTTTGAGTCTAGTTATATATCGGAGAGTAGGATTCTTTTTTCTCCTCTTCTATGCTCTGGTGAGGAATCTTGACGTAATAATTTAATTCTACTCCTCTTCTCACTCAAATTTTTTTAGGATCACGCGGATATTCTTGGAATCTATATGATGCCGATGTGACGGAGTTCTGTCTTGGTGCCTCCTATCTGCTTTGAGTTTCAGGGGAGTTGAGCTCCAGGGGATTCTTGAGCACATCGTTATCATTCAGATTTCTTAGTATCTCAGAACGAAGGATGTTCGTAATTGCTTCAATACTAGTAGTGGCGAGATAACCCCGATGTCCCTAGTACTGGTGCAGATTGTTCGGGAGTACTGCCATACTTTGTATCGTTGTGATCACGAGGGTCTGTAGTAGATGAGGGTCCGAGATTCTGGTTGTGTGTTGACGGATGTGATACAGGTGACGGGTTAGTATAGGAGTTGTGTGATATTACCCTTGTATCCGTGTACCAGATTGCATGACCAGATATTTCGGGAATTCATACGTGGGAATTCAAGTAGTTGCTTATAGGACAATCTTCTAACAAATGCATGATGTTAGGTTGGGGTTCGACATCTAGTGAATTCCTGTCCACGGAAATATCGGATGAAATCTTTCTCATGAGTTTGTTCTGGCTAATTGCAAGCCGCACCTTTGTTTTTGTTGGAATATGGTAATTCAAGTTGCTTCGATGTGAAGTGGTGATTTCAGATCCTCTCTAAACGGTGTTCTCATATTTTTGTAAGAATGCAAATTCTTTTGTTCATTCAAATTGTCATATCAATTCTTGTCAACCGGAGTCGTCATGTTAATTCTTTTCAACCGGTGTGCTTCTCTTCAACTCAATTCAATCTTATCTAATTTTGCAAGATTATTCTCTCTTTTATGCCGGAGTTCATCTCATCTGTTCCAAGTTGTCTTTGTTTTTCCCCGCCCTCCCACCCTTTTCTTCAGTGATTGGATTTTCATCCAAGAGTTTTCTTTTCATGGTGCTTCCGCTGTCTGTTCTTTTCTCTTACCCGATGATTCATTGTGAAGATTCTCAGGAGCTTCATGTTCATCCTTATTCAGTCTTGTTATTTTTCCGATGAATTCATTTTAGTTGACCATGTCATATTATCCATTCATCCTTGTAATTCTTTCCTATGTTGGGAATTCTTATGAGCCTATCTTGTTGTTAATTCCTCTCTCTTTCTATCCGGAGTGTTAAAGATATTTCAGAAGTTTTTGTTTCCAATCTTTTCAATTATTTCGAGGTGCTAACCTCATCTAGTTCTCTTCATATCGGTGCATTATCTCTCTTCTAAGCAATCTTTTCTAACGGTGGTTTCTTTGAGTGGGCCCATAACCAACAGGTTCTTTCCCAGGATCTTTCCTGGCTCTTTTAATCCTTGCCCGAAGATCATTAATTCTTTTCAACTATGACGTAAGTATGATTTCCATCAGTCATATCCCTTCGTCAAGATCTATTTGAATTAATTCTCATATTGGTTCAACCTTTCATTCTTCTTTATCCCGGAGTGTCTCATTAATTTTTGGTGGTGTTGTTCTCGTCATCATTCTCAGCTTGCAAATTTGAAGGAGTGTCCTCGTAAATCTTGCTCCATTCTTGTGAAGATTGTCATCTCAGCTTCGTGTTATCCTCTCAATTGTTTCTATCATGAGTATCCCTTTCTTCCTATCCGGTGCATTTCTGAGTTGTTTTTATTTCTCGTTCCTCCGAAGGCCATCATTTCACAAGATTCTTCGTTCTCAGCTTTCAGCTTTCTTCCTCGAATCTTCTCAATTGTTGGCTCTTCGTTCGTCTCTCAATTATTCCGGTGCCTTGTTTAAGTTTTTCTTCTCTCAGGTGGCTCATGATATCTTCGTTCTCATGTATCTCCATTATTTCGTGGTGTTCCCATTTATTTGTGAATTCTCACTGGTGCTTCCTTCAATTATGCCTCAAGTGGTGCTTATCTCTCTGTGCCTCTTCAAGATTCATTTCTAGTAGAATAAGTGATATGCTAAATCCGTTGCTTGTCATCATTTAAACTTGATGAAGGATAAGCATAACATAATTCTTATTCGTGTCCTTCCTTCTTCCAAGAGTTTTCAATTCTTCTTCCGGAGGACTCATCATATCAATTCTTTTCTCAAGTGCCTATATTTCTTTTCCGGAGTTCTAAGTTCTTTTAAGTATCTCTTTGTGAGGCTTCATCTTAATTTTGGCAAGGTCATAATCTTATTATTTTTCTACCTTCATATCGTTGCATCATTCTTACGGAGGTCCTTCATGGCGGTTCATCATCCTATCAATTCATTCTCAAGTGTTCTCCAAGATTCTTGTTGGAGAACCTCAAGTATCCTTTCTCTTGCATTTCTATGTGCAATTGTTCTTCATTTATCCTTTGAGGTGGTATTATAGCATTCTTGTTAGTGTAGGAGTCTCGAAGAGACTTTCTTTCAAGTATGAGATAATTAAATCCACCAATTCTTTGATCATGAGATATTTCAACCCATGATTTCTTCACTGAGCTATCTTGCTTTGGATTTCACCTAAAGGTTTTCCTATGGATTGTTGCTATCGTGGTGCTTGTCATTAATCCTAGTTCTCATCGTATCCTCTTGGTCTAAGAAATTGTTCATATCTTGTTTCTCCCAAACAATCCTTGTTCTGTTAGTGGCTGGTTGTCACTTCGTTAGTTTGAAAAGGTTTCCATAAGCCCACTTCTATCTTGTTCTTTTCGTTGTTGTTTGTCCAACAACTCCGTCCAATTCTTCTTGCAAGGATGCTTGCCAAGTTCATTGGAGATAATAGTTGTCATTCTTTCTTCTTTCTCTTCTTCCGTATCAGCTAGTTCCTATTCTATTGTTCCGGAGGCATTGTGTTGTTACTCTTTTGGGTCAATCTTGTTGTTCTATCAAGATCATGGTGTTCCCTCGTTCTATTTAGTTGTTTGTTATGAATATTGTCTATTTCTTCCTTCTTTTCGAATTTTTTGTCCCATTTTCCTACCGAAGTGCTGCCGAAATTTTCCGTAAATTCTTGCTTCTTTCTCTTATCATTCCTCATCGATTTGCAACCTTCAGGGATCATTGTTTTCACTCGTTTGTCAAAGAAGCAATTAATTTTTACCTCTTGTTCTTTCTCATCCTCTCCCCGTTTCATTCTTGGATCTCGGGGCGAGATCCTCTTGTAGTGTAGAAGAGTTGTGACAGTCCGATGCCGACGTTCCAGAAGATTCCCCTTCTTTTCCGTTTTCGTCGTGTGTCTATTTTATTTTTGTCGCATCATGCACATCATCTGCATTGCATCGGCATCTCCGTGCCGCCAGTTTTCAAAAGTTGCATCCGTTGTTAGTTGCCGGTTCGCGTCGTTGTCCCTTCTGAGCCCGACTGCACACGCACGCGCCCGCGGCATCATCACAACCCTGGTTTTAAAAGTGTGCGTAAAACTGTCTCTGATTGGGTTGAGATTTGACGTTCGGTGTTATTTTAATATAGGTAGGCCGCCTGTCAAGTTTTGTCGCAATCTGAGTCCGTCTGGTACCCGAACGGTCGACCATAGCGGCACCGTATTCGGTCTACCGTCGGACGTGTGCGGGTGTTTTAAAATTCGTTGCCGCGCCGCCCGTTCTCCCTCTCGTCTCCGAATATCCACTCTACACGGCTTCGTAACCGTTCCCGCGTGCGGAATCGTCAGAATCCGACCGCACGGTTGGATCCGGAACGAAATTCCGGCTAACCTATCCCCCCCATTTGTCTATAAATAGACCCTCCTATTATTTTAGGACAACCTACCACCCTCTACCTCGGGATCCGCACCAAACCCTAATTCCCCCCACTCTCTCTCCCGTGTCTCCCACCTCCAGCCGCGGGGCCGGCCCGAACCCGGGTCAGGCCTGCCGAAGCCCATCGAGGCCCGAGGCAACCCTAGCCGAGCCCCCATGGATCTCCCTGCCGAGCAGCACCTCGCCGGAGGTGGCTTCCAAACCTTCACAAACTTTCCGGGGGATATCACAATGGTTTGATTCCTCTCCGAAGACTCCTACCGCCTAGGAGTCTCCAACCTCCAAGAGTAACAAGATCACGGGGATTGCTCAAAACTTGCTCAAATCACAAATCACTTTGGTGGGAAGGAGGAGAGGGAGACGATCTATCTTTTGATTGGAACAACACTCAAAGGGACTCACAAATGCTCTTGGGATCTAGGATTTGGTGTAGACAAGAGTGAGTGAGAGGAAAGGTGTTCTTGGGTGTATTCTAGCTGTGTTGAACACCCTTTCACGCGGTGGGAGAAGAGTATATATAGTGTGGAGTGAAATCCAGCCGTTGGAGGTGCTTTAAGTCACACAGGGTCCGGACGTCCGACAGTTGCCGGAAGTTCGGGCGTCCGCGAGGGGCCGGACGTCCGACAGGGGTCGGTCGTCCGAGGCCTGTAGGCACGGCTGGAACTCTTTTGAATTTATCAGCGACCGGACGTCCGACAGGGGTCGGTCGTCTGAGGCCTGTAGATACGACTGAACCTATTTTGAATTTATCAGCGTCCGGACATCCGGAGTAGACCGGAAATCCGTGTTATACAGCTCAAATTCTACTGGTGGTAGGTTCCGGATTTCCGACGGGGGTCGGACGTCCGGTGCTCGGACGTCCGGAGGGAGCCGGATTTCCGAGTTATAGAACTCAACTTCTACTGGTGCAGGCTTCCGGATTTCCGGGGCTTGGCCGGACGTCCGGCCCTCGGATGTCCGGAGGGAGCCGGATTTCCGGGGCTTGGCCGGACGTCCGGCCCTCGGATGTCCGGAGGGAGCCGGATTTCCGAGTTATATGCCTCACAAACTTCTGGTGAAGGGTTGCGGATTTCCAAAGCCAGCCGGTCGTCCGGCCCTCGGACGTCCGGAGGGAGCCGGATGTCCGAGGCAACAGACCTGTTTTGAACTGAGAACAGAGTGGAGAGAATGTGGTATTGGATATGAGAGTAAATATGTGGTATGAGCAAGTTCATCGCAAAACCTGTGATCCCCTCTTAATAGTGCGGGATCCCTATACTCAATATCAGTAAACTCAAAAGGCTACTCTACATCATCTTTTCTTAATCCCGAGCCTTCTCGAAATATAAATCCCCAATCTTTTCAGACAACCTTTGGCACATAGTTCTCAATCTACTAAAGTATTTGCCATCCTGAGATACACTCAACAAATAGGATTAGTTCCCTATGTATGTGTTGTCATTAACACCAAAAGTCAGTTAGGGGCATAGCATGCACTTTCAATCTCCCCCTTTTTGGTAGTTGATGACAACATATATATAGGTATCAAAAAAATTAATATACTACATTATAGTCTAGGAGATATTTAGTAAGGAGCTCCCCCTTAGTATATGCATGATAATAAAAAATCGAAGCTGCAATGGATCAACATGTAAAGATAATAGATCATCATAGAAATAGTGAAGGAAGACATAATAGTCTATGATGATATCATAGCAATCCATAGCAAATCACAACCATTCATAAGTAGCCATACATGAGTTTATCCATTACATTAAATCTCCAAAGACTAAAAATTACGATAAAAACTACGATACATTACTCCCCCTTTGGCACCAAGTACCAAAAAGGGAGCCATCAATAGCACCAATCACGCTCAGAGCTCCTCACCATCATCATCAGCATCATCAGCCAAGCCACTGCCACCAGCCTCGTCAAGGAAATCAGACCACTCCGGACCAGAAGGGAAGCCAAAATCAGTAGGAGGAGCAGCAGGAGGGGCCTCATCATCACTCACATCAAGAGCACCCGAGGCTCTCAGACGAGCCTTGAGGGCATTCTTGGAGGAGACTAAGCGAGAGACCACATCATGAGTTTGACCACACTAGAAAGAGACGGCCTTCATCAACGCAGAATGTGCCTTGCCAAGGAATTTGGCAATGCGACCGAGAGGAGCGGAGCTAGATGAGGGGGTGGCGGCCCGTGCAGCAGTGCGACGAGTGGATGTGGAGGATGAGGGGGCTTTCTTGAGAGCAAAGTCATCCGCCATGTGAGCGGGAATGACCCACTTGCGATGAGTGTGAGTGACAGCCATAGAGAAATCAGCAACATGGTTAATAAGTGCCTGGATGAAAGGAGCGTGAGGAAAGGCTCGCTTGTATTGAAAGCTAGCAAGCCGAATCTCATGCCATAGAAAATGGGGCACATTGATTTTTCCCTTGGGGTGCTCGAATAAGTGAAACATGATGTCGATACAATAGCCACTGCACGAACCCTTATCACCTATCTTGGGATAGATGGTGCGGATGAGACACTGAAAAATAATGAAGTAAGGTGAGCGCCAGATGGATACCTGGTTAAGGTCCTTCATGCGCTCATCCGCATCAAGCTCACGTAGTGGCTTGAGAAGATGCCCACACACGTCAATAGACTTAGGCGCATGGTTAGGATCATCCCTATGTATTTTGAAACCGGAATTGGGGAAACCCAATGCGGCAACAAATGTATCATATGAAGCTTTGAAGCGAACGTCAGAGGTGATCCAGCTGACAGTGTTGTCTGAGCCAAAATGACATGTGGCATAGAACTGGTGAATGGCAGCAGCACTAAAGTCGCAATGAAAGGCAAACGGGGCGGCAAGCCCCGATGCCTCAATAAGCTCAATGGCACCCGGATATTTCGCCGGGTGCATGCGAATATGCTCAACATCAATAGAGTGATGAATAGATAACCCCTTAGGAACTATGACTCCCGTAGAGTCACGTGCGACAACGTATTGATCAATGTCGCGGCGGAAAGTGAGATATGAGGCTGCGCCAAGTGTGGTGAAATTTGTGATAGCACGACCTAACATGGCAGGAGGTTCTAGTGAGATGCGGCGAGCTTCACCTGCGGGCTGGGCAGGAGGAGGTTGTGGCATGTAGGACGGCTTGCGAGTCCCGGGCTTTGGCTTGGACCTTCGATCGACGTGCTGGACAGGAAGGTCCTCGGCGGCAAACTCCTCCTCGAAGTCGGGGTCAGCACCATCAGACGACGAGGGAGACGGAGAACGCCGTGGAGAACGCCGGGCAGTCCGTTTGAAGGGACGAAGTGGCTCATCCGTGTCCGACCCCGTGTTCATAGGGGCGAGAGAAGATGAGCCGGCCACGGTCTTCCGAGTGGTGTGCTTGGTCTTCCCCATGGAGCACAAACACCTACACGGATGAAGAATCCCCAAATGAGGAACGGACATGGAGATACATGGGAGAGAGAGAGAGAGAAAATCAAATCCAACGCGAAAGGAGACGGAGGAGCGACCTGAGGATGGATCTCGCGAATAATACGGAGGAAGGAGTGGGGGATCCGCGGAGGAGATTGGCCCGATCTCGAGGTTGGCGGCGCAGGGCAGGAGCTCCTCGACCAGCTCCTCGAACTGGCGGCGGCGGCTGTGGGAAAAGGGGCGCTGAGGGTTAGGCCAAGAGCCCAGCCCCGCGCCCAGCTATATATATAGGCCCCGAGGCGTCGGACGTCCGACAGGCGTTGGACGTCCGGAGGTTATTTTGGCGTCGGACGACCGACCCTGGTCGGACGACCGGAGGGGATTTTTCCGCCGGACGTCCGAGATCAGTCAGACGTCCGAGAAGGAGGAGGAGGCAGAGACTGATTCAGGTTTTTTTGTTTTGATGATGAGATGATGACTTGCATGGTTTCGCACACACACAAAAAATACGAACAAGGTTTTTCTACAAGCATTCCATGCATGGATTGATCTATGCGTACTTTGTAAGCTTAAAAACATAGAATTAAGACTCACTCCCCCTAAATACATGCCCACATCAAGACACAACCATAATGTGAGTGTGTGTATGTGTGCAAGATTTCAAGATATGTTGTGAAGCTCCAAGATACCAAGTTCACGCCTAAGTTGACAGAACCTAGCTACGTTAAGTGGCTTGGTGAAAATGTCGGCTAACTGCATGTCGGTACCCACATGGGTAATATCAATGTCACCCTTTTGCACATGGTCTCTCAAGAAATGATACCTAATATCAATATGTTTTGTGCGAGGGTGATCAATGGGGTTCTCGGAGATCTTTATGGCACTTTCATTATCACAGAGAAGAGGAACGTGTCGATACGTGATACCATAATCCTTTAGTGTTTGCCTCATCCATAGCAGTTGGGTTGCACAGCTTGCGGCTGCAATATATTCGGCCTCGGCCGTGGAGAGAGAAACACAATTCTGCTTCTTCGAGAACCAACTTGCCAAGGAGCGTCCAAGAAACTGACATGCACCGGAAGTGGATTTCCGTCCCACTTTATCACCGGCGCAATCCGCATCGGAATACCCAATAAGATAAAACTTTGCATCCTTAGGGTACCATAAGCCTAACTTTGGGGTGTGAACAAGGTATCTAAGAATATGCTTAACCGCCGTGTGATGGCTTTCCCTAGGGGAAGCTTGAAATCTAGCACATATTCCTACACTTAACATGATGTCCGGTCTAGATGCGCAAAGATAAAGCAGCGAACCAATCATGGAGCGGTAAGTAGATGGGTCAAAAGGAATACCGTTTGAGTCTTCATTTAAAACTACATCGGTGGCCATAGGTGTCTTCATTGGTTTAGCATTTGTCATATCAAAATTTTCAAGAATGTCCTTGAGGTACTTAGTTTGAGACAAGAAAATCCCTTCTTGAAATTGTTGTATTTGAAAACCAAGAAAGAACTTCAAGTCCGTGTTGAGTGACATCTCAAAGGTCTTGGTCATGGAGGCCGCAAACTTCTTGCACAAGTGGATGTTAGGAGAACCAAAAATGATGTCATCTACATAGATTTGGCATAAGATCAAATCACCATTTTCCCTCTTAGTAAAAAGAGTGGGATCGATCACCCCCACCACAAAGCCATCATCGAGTAGGAACTTCTTAAGATGATCGTACCAAGCACGGGGTGCTTGTTTAAGACCATACAGAGGCTTGTGAAGTTTATATACATGGTCTTTGTGATGAGGGTCAACAAACCAGGTGGTTGTGATACATATACCTCTTCTTGTAGAGGACCGTTAAGAAAAGCACTTTTCACATCCATTTGATGCAAAGTAAAACCATTGAAAGCAGCATAGGCCGATAAAATGCGAATGGACTCAAGACGAGCAACAGGGGCGAAAGTTTCACCAAAGTCCAAACCTTCAACTTGGGAGTACCCCTGTGCTACTAACCTTGCCTTGTTGTGTAGGACAGTCCCGTTCTCATCTTCCTTGTTCTTGAAAATCCATTTAGTTCCAATGACATTATGTTCCTCAGTTGGTCGTTCTACCAATGACCATACTTCGTTGCGTGTAAAACTGTTTAGCTCCTCTTGCATAGCAAGTAGCCAGTCATTGTCACACAATGCATCCTGAACCCTGTGTGGCACGGTACTAGAGACAAACGAAAAGTGAGCACAAAAGTTTGTCAATTGTTTACGAGTCACTCTACCTTCCGACACGCCTGTGTGGATTTGATCAATATCAACACGACCGACCACACGTGGCATGATGGAGGTCAAGGTTTCACGAGGTTCGACTTCGTTTCCATCATCAACGTCCTCAACATATGGATCATTTATGTGCGGAGGAAGATATTCCTCTTCGCGTTGCACCTGTTGAGGTTCATCATCAAACATACCCATACTTTGGTCTACCTCTTGAAGATCAACTTGTTCTTGAGTGTCATCAGGGTGAGAGACATGTTCTCCCACTTGATCCTCAACAACTGGCATGATGTGTGTGCTAATATCTTGTGGAGGTACGGGCAGTGAACTGTCTTGAGGATGAGAGATACTCTCATCATCTTCATCATCATCATGGGGTCTTTGTTCCATGGGAAGAAGTGCACCTACACCCATGTTTAAGATATCTTGTGGGGAGTCTTCTTCACCTGCATCATCTAGATCAACTTGCTCCCCATGGGAGCGGTTAAATTCATCAAACGTCATGTCACAGGTTTCTATAACACATCCAGTGGATTTGTTGTAGACTTTGTAGGCGTGAGAGTTTGACCCATAGCCAACAAAAATCCCTTCAGTTGTTTTGGATTGAAATTTTCCTAACCGTTCCCGTTTGTTGAGGATGAAACATTTGCATCCAAACACACGGAAGTACTTAGCATTGGGCTTGTTCCCAGTTAGGAGCTCATATGGAGTCTTCTCCAATATTGATCGGAGGAAGAGCCGGTTTGATGCATGACATGCTATGTTGACGGCCTCAACCCAAAAACTATGTGGTGACTTGTATTCATCTAACATGGACCTTGCCATTTCCACAAGTGTCCGGTTCTTCCTCTCTGCCACACCATTTTGTTGAGGGGTGTAAGGTGCGGAGTACTGATGTTCAATTCCCTCATCACTAAGAAATTCTTCTAGGGTGTAGTTCTTGAACTCAGAGCCATTATCACTTCTTACTGCCTTGATGTCCTTGTCAAACTTTCGCTGGGCTTGTTTGGCAAAGTCAATGAAAGTGATCTTCTCTCGTCCTTGGACTTGAGAAAGAACACCCATGTATATCTTGAGTAATCATCAACAATGACTAGGCCATACTTTTTCCCTCCAAGACTTGCCCATGAAGGAGGCCCAAACAGATCCACATGAAGGAGCTCTAACGGCCTCGAAGTGGATACAATGTTCTTGGGTGGATGTCTTGATTGATGTTGTTTCCCAGCTATGCATGCACTGCACACACGATCTTTCTTAAAAGATACATTTGTTAGTCCAAGGATGTGATTGTCGTTTAAGAGATTTTGAAGATTTTTCATGCCAACATGGGCGAGTCGGCGATGCCACAGCCATCCCATGTCGGCCTTGGCCATTAGACAAGTTGTATGGAAAGTGCTCTCTTTCGAGAAATCAACCGTGTAAAGGTTGCCATCCAACTCTCCAACAAAGGCCACTTCAAGAGTGTCTCTCTTAAAGACTTTCACATCCGTTAGTCCAAATAATGTGTCATAACCGGCGAAAGCCAATTGGCGAACTGAAAGTAAGTGATATTAAAGAGATTGGACAAGCATGACATTTGCAATAGACATGTCATTAGTGATTGCCACCTTGGCCAACCCAATTACCTGCCCTTTCGACCCTCCACCAAATACAATGCTCATGTATGGTCGAATGGCTTGCATGAAGTCATAGAGCAAGTTACTATCTCCGGTCATATGATTGGTGCATCCACTGTCGATCACCCATTTGGTTCCTCCGGAGAAACCAACCTGTAACGAATTAAGACTTGGTTTGAGGTACCCATTTTGTCATGGGGCCTTTCACATTAGTTACAAGATTCTTAGGGACCCAAATAGCATAGAATCGAAATGCATTACGGGGACCAACGAATTTAGCATAGACCTCTCCTTCCTTTGATTTGCATAGTACATAGGATGGAGGCATGAATTCGGTTGTCTTGTTGTGAGTAGACGAACCCCTAGTGGCCGATCCACTCACAACCTTACCTTTCTCCGTGTGTCCCTCTCGTACAAATATTTCTTTAAGCGGAGTTGTACACTTGAGAGGAGATGCACTCTTCTTGGCAGTGCTTGGGTTGAACCCAAGCCCTTCCTTGGCGAAACCTCCATTGTGTCGACTTAAGATCTCATTGAGAGTATTTTGTCCTTGTGCACATGTCATGAGACCTCTGTCTAGCTGTGCCTTTAACGAACAGTTTTCCTCAAGGATAGATGTCAGTTCATTACTAGAGTTAGTAGTGCAGGTATCAACATTGATAGTAGGTGAGGAGTAGGCCTTAGCTAGAGTGTCAAGATAAGTGACCTTAAGTGCCTCAAAGCTATTTGTAAGAGCAGTGAGTTTCTCTTCCTTGTCTTTGAGAGACAAGGATAGACGCTCACAGTCCTTAGAAAGGGAAGCATGAGAGTTCACAAGTCGGTCTTTATCATTTAGTAATTCTTTGCACACAGATTCAGCCTTTTTCAAGGAGGCAAGATCATTAGCATGTTTATCAAGGTTTTCACCTACTTTTGAACATAGTGCATCATTTTGTGCTTCCTCATACAGGACTTTCTGCTCAAGGAGTTCATTTCTCTCCTTCTCCTCAGTGACGAGGGTTTCGAGTTCCTTGATGGTATTGGTGTGCTTACTCACCATTTCCATAAGTATGCGAAACATAGTGAGCTTCTTTCCTTTAAGAGAGCACATAAATTTGTTTATTTTAGCAAACATGGGATGATCTAAGTCATTATCCTCATAGTGATCTTCCGCATCAAGATACTCATCAGAAGGAGTAGAAACTAGACTGAAAGAGTTTAACCGTGGAGTTACCTTGACCTTATCATGGGAGCTTTGGTCTTCCTCATCTCCCATGGCAGTCTTTGCCATCAAACACTTGTGAGCGTTGCCCTTGTAGTCCTTCATATAGTTGTAGTGAACAACATCACCACTTTTGTTGACTAGCCTCAAGGTGCTTTGTGTATCTTGAGCTACTCCGGCAACTCCACCAACATCTTCTGGATTTGATTCTTCTTGTGCAACCATTGCTCTTCCATCTGTCCTCTTGAACTTGGAGTTCATAGGGTTTGGCAACTTCTTCTCTACAAAGGTCTTTGGAAACCTTGGTTTGTCTTCTCTCTTCTCATAAGGGCAGTCATTGGAGAAGTGGTTGGTTTCCTCACAGTTATAGCATTTCCTTACCTTCTTCTTTGGGAATCTTCCCTTGAACTTTCCTGCACTGAACTTCTTTACAAAGAGAGCAATGTCCTCATAAGATGGGCTTTCATCAGAGTCAACATCATCACCATCTTCGCAGTCATCATCACCCTCTTCTTCTTCACTTTCTTCTTCGTCACACTCATGCTTGGCTTTCAAAGCAAGATTGATCTTTGATGTTGAAGTGCCATGCATGGCTAGGTGCTTTGTTGCATTTGCCTTTGACTCTTCAAATAATTGGAAGGTGGATATGATGTCATCCGGAGTCATTTCTTTGAACCCATGATGCTGCCTCATGTCCCATACCATTTGATGGTGATACGGAGCAAGAGCGTGAAGTAACTTGTCCACAAGAAATCTCTTGGTCAGATTGAAGCCATCTTGCGTCTTGTCACAGTCACATGACTCAATGTCTGCGGCGAGAGTCATGAGCCGTTCTAGTAGTTGCTTGGGAGATTCACCCTTTTCCATACAGAAATTCTATAATTGCCCCTTGGCAATTTCATATTGAGCAAGCCGAAGAGTGGAGGTACCGGTCTTGGTCCTTATGATGCTGTCCCACAGTTCCTTGGCACTTGTGATGTGAATGTATGGTCTTCGTTGCTTGTCATTCATTCCTTTTCTTATGCACATGATCGCAGTGTCATTGAGATGTTTGTCATAAGTTTCTCTGGGCATGAGGCACCTTGGATCTACAAGATTGTACCCATGCTCGAGGATGTCCAGCATCTCATCATTGGCGTACCTAAGATGATCCTGCATACAAACTCTCCACAAAGCAAAATCGGAATTGTCATCAAGCAAGGGAGTTTTTCCTCCAGGATTGTACTTAGGTTTCTCAATTTGAGATCTAGCATAAAGCCATGGAACACTGGTTTGGTTCCTCTCCGGAGGTGGTTGGCCAAATGAAGTATCGTGCACGTGGGGCCCTGAGGCCCTCAGGGACGTGGTTGTCCCCGTGGTTAGTGATGCTAGTCTCATTTGGATCATGGTCTCAAGAGAAGCATCATGCTCCTCTTTTTGCTTGGCAAGAGCCCGTTCCAGGTCCTCAGAGGTGAAAGACTTGACTTCCGAGGAAGTCCCGTCCCTCTGCACTGGAGCTACCGTAGCTGGATCCACGTCCATCTCGCTCTAGGGCGGTTAAGCCACACAAATAGAGCACGAGGCTCTGATACCAATTGAAAAGGATTGAGATGGACCTAGAGGGGGGTGAATAGGTACAAATCCAAATTTTAATAATTACTTAGCAATTTTAGGCTAAAGTGCGGAATATGAGTGTAAGCCTAATAATTGCTATGACAAAGAGTAAGCTATCTGGAGTGAAGTAAGACAAGCGGTAAACAATAATCAAATACAAGTATGTAATAAGGATTAACACAAGTAGAGAGTTAAGGTTAGGAATAACCGAAACTCCGAGAGAGACAAGGATGTATCCCGATGTTCATTTCCTTGGAGGGAAGCTACGTCACCGTTAGAGGGGCGGATGTTACCACGAAGGCACACCAACGCCACGAAGGCTCACCCTATTCTCCCTTTGAGATAACTCCACGAAGGCGTTTCTCAACCACTAGTGGTAAGCCTTGAGGTGTCTTCCAAACCTTCACAAACTTTCCGAGGGATATCACAATGGTTTGATTCCTCTCCGAAGACTCCTACCGCCTAGGAGTCTCCAACCTCCAAGAGTAACAAGATCACGGGGATTGCTCAAAACTTGCTCAAATCACAAATCACTTTGGTGGGAAGGAGGAGAGGGAGACGATCTATCTTTTGATTGGAACAACACTCAAAGGGACTCACAAATGCTCTTGGGATCTAGGATTTGGTGTAGACAAGAGTGAGTGAGAGGAAAGATGTTCTTGGTTGTATTCTAGCTGTGTTGAACACCCTTTCACGGGGTGGGAGAAGAGTATATATAGTGTGGAGTGAAATCTAGCCGTTGGAGGTGCTTTAAGTCACACAGGGTCCGGACGTCCGACAGTTGCCGGAAGTCCGGGCGTCCGCGAGGGGCCGGACGTCCGACAGGGGTCGGTCGTCCGGGGCCTGTAGGCATGGCTGGAACTCTTTTGAATTTATCAGCGACCGTACGTCCGACAGGGGTCGGTCGTCCGAGGCCTGTAGATACGACTGAACCTATTTTGAATTTATCAGCGTCCGGACGTCCGGAGTAGACCAGAAATCCGTGTTATACAGCTCAAATTCTACTGGTGGTAGGTTCCGGATTTCCGACGGGGGTCGGACGTCCGGCGCTCGGACGTCCGGAGGGAGCCGGATTTCCGAGTTATAGAACTTAACTTCTACTGGTGCAGGCTTCCGGATTTCCAGGGCTTGGCCGGACGTTCGGCCCTTGGATGTCCGGAGGGAGCCGGATTTCCGAGTTATATGCCTCACATACTTCTGGTAAAGGGTTGCGGATTTCCGAAGCCAGCCGGTCGTCCGGCCCTCGGACGTCGAGAGGGAGCCGGATGTCCGAGGCAACAGACCTGTTTTGAACTGAGAACAAAGTGGAGAGAATGTGGTATTGGATATGAGAGTAAAGATGTGGTATGAGCAAGTTCATCGCAAAACCTGTGATCCCCTCTTAATAGTGCGGGATCCCTATACTCAATATCAGTAAACTCAAAAGGCTACTCTACATCATCTTTTCTTAATCCCGAGCCTTCTCGAAATATAAATCCCCAATCTTTTCAGACAACCTTTGGCACATAGTTCTCAATCTACTAAAGTACTTGCCATCCTCAGATACACTCAACAAATAGGATTAGTTCCCTATGTATGTGTTGTCATCAACACCAAAAGTCGGTTAGGGGCATAGCATGCACTTTCAGTTACCGCTTGCTTAACCTTGTTGTTAGCATTGCTAGTTGCAGGTGCAGTTGCTTCCATGTGAAAACATGGGTTCTTTGTCATATCACCATATTAATGCTATTTAATTTTAATGCACCTATATACTTGGTAAAAGGTGGAAGGCTCGGCCTTTCTAGCCTGGTGTTTTGTTCCACCTTTGCCCCCTTAGTTTCGGCTACCGGTGTTATGTTCCATAATTGAGTGCTCCTAGCACGATTGGGGTTGTTATGGGGACCCCCTTGATAATTCGTTTTAGATTAAAGCTGGTCTGGCAAGGCCCAACATTGGTACTACATTTTCCCAACATAATAATTTTGTTAAATTGAAATGCATAGGGAGTTAGCGCTACCCGAGGAGTAATTCTACATAATACAGGTAGGGCCAGTGCTGATGGTGCTGGTCCAAAACAGAGCATTGTGCGGGGCCACCGCGAGGAAACTCGAGGTTTGGCACTCGTACGCGTAGCTTATCCGTCGTGTCCTGAGAATGAGATACACGGCTCCTATCAGGATCGTCGACACGCCGGGCGGCCTTGCTGGATTAGTTTTACCTTTGACGACATATCTTGTGCATCGGGATTCCGGTGATGCTTTGGGTAATCTCAGAGTTGTTTTCCACTAGGGAATCCGACGAGATCGCAAGCTTCGTGATTGAGGATTTCTATGCGGCTTGTGGTAATTTGTGATGGACTAGTTGGAGCACCCCTGCAGGGTTAAATCTTTCGGAAAGCCATGCCCGCGGTTATGTGGCAACATGGAAACTTTGTTTAACACTGGTTCTAGATAACTTGAAGTTAACTTCATAAAAACTTGCCAACTGTGAGCGTAACCGTGACTGTCTCTTTCGTGAGTTCCTTCTCCGACCGAGGACACGGTGGGGTTATGTCTGACGTAGGTAGGTGTTCAGGATCATTCATTTGATCATCAGTAGTTCACGTCCGTTATGCGTAGATCTTCCCCCTCTTATTTCTTGTATTCGTAAGTTAGCCACCAAATATATGCTTAGCCGCTGCTGCAACCTCACCACTTAACCATGCCTCACCCATTAAGCTTTGCTAGTCTTGATACCTTTGGAAATGAGATTGCTGAGTCCCCTGTGGCTCACAGATTACTACAACACCAGTTGCAGGTACATGTAAAGGTTATTTGACGCGAGCGCGTTGATTGTTCATTTGGAGTTGCTTCTTCTTCTTCTTCTTCTTCTTCTTCTTCATCGATCTAGGATGGGTTCCAGACCGACAGCCTGGGATAGCAAGGATGGACGTCGTTCTTCTTTTATCGTTTGTTTTCGTCCGTAGTCGGACCCTGCTCTTACTCTTGATGATTATGTAATGTACTGATGTGACTCTCATGTAGCTTGTGGCGAGTGTAAGCCAAATCTATTATATATCTCTTCTTTTCAGTACATGTACTTGTAACGATATCCATTCTTGTGACACGACGAGATGCGCTTCTATCCCTGACGAGGCCTTCGTGCCAAATTGAGGATAGGGTCGCATCTTGTGCGTGACAAAAGGAGAGGGGAAGAGAGGGAGTTACCCCCCCAATAATTTACCAGGGGACATGGCAATGTTACTAGGGGTGTAAGAGGGCTAGCACATGATGAGGTAAAAAATTTCGAGCAAGGAGAATATCTTAGGGTCAACTTTGCTTGTCCTCTAGTTTTTGGCAGAAGGTGTTTGATGCTGTCCACGGGCATCTAGGGGTATCCAATGGCCTTATGACTTACCAGGGGTAAATGGTAACACCTTTGGCCTTGATCATCAATCTTGAGGTTATATGGTGAAAGTTGACAATGTAAACTTGATAAACCCTATAAATGGGCAGAAATGGCTTTCTCTATATAAATTCATGCAATTTAATCCCCCCTAATACATTACTTATTGTGGTGGAATTATTTGAGGATTATAGCATGCCCGAAAAGTTTAGGATCAATTGAAGAAACTTCACAATGTAAAATTTTCCAATTCTAGAAATCAAGAGAAGAGGTTTTGAGGGATTTTGGACAAGTTTGTCTGTTCTCCTTGATGCAACACTGTGTGAGTATCCATTATTAAGGTATTAGAATATATCTACAAAATATGAGCATAAAAGGAGAAACTTGGCAATGTATAGTTGCTCAAATTTGGTTGTGTACAGATAGGGTTTTGGAATATTTTGGTGCACCAAATCAACTTGGATTGAGATGAAACTTGGCAAGATCATCACATATATCATACGTGACTTGCTAGAGGTTTCTTGGAATTTATTGAGCATATTTCCTATGGAAATGTTTTGAAAAACTTGAAATAGGCAGAAAGGGTTTGGAAGGGCTTTGTCCAATATTTAGAACATGAACATGTGTTGAGACTCTTATATATGAAAAATATATGTCGAGTGAGTTTTCCTAAATTTTCTCAAATATTTTGGAAACAAGAAAAAAAATCTTCACAAAAGACCATTTTTGGCTTTAGAAAAAGGAATTTAAACAAAAAAGGAAAATAACTTTTAAAATAATAATTATATGGTTTTGGGAAGTCTCTAAATAACATGACTTAAATAAAATATTTGGGGCAAAGGAATTTCCCTAATTTGAGGACCTCTAATACAAACCTCAATTCAGGGTTTTTTGGAAAATTAAATCAAATAAATGTTTTTTGATTAAAATAATATTTTATAAAAATAGTTTCTGGTCCCATACACATGACATGATCATTGGGCAAAGGTTTGGGGTCAAGGAGGCGAGTCTAGAGAGTAGGAGGGTGTTTTGTGATATAGAACACAATCAAACAAGCAAGCAATCACAATCAAGTTAGTCATCACATCACTCAGAAAGTTTGAATTGGTCCTGATTTTTGAGCTATGTAACTTAGCAAAGTAAGGCAGAACATAAGGTGTGACAGTTGGATTGTGTTAAATATTGGCAGCAAACACACACACACACACAAAATCTAGTAGTGAACTAAATGAAAAACTAACATGTGTCGGCTTGGAATGCAATCATGTCAAACTACTTCAAGCGCATGGCAGGAGGGCTAGCTTAGCCGCTTTAATTCTATTAGATTAGATAGTCATCACATCACTTAGAAAAAGTTTGAATTGGTCCTGATTTTTGAGCTATGTAACTTAGCAAAGTAAGGCAGAACATAGGGTGTGACAGTTGGATTGTGTTAAATATTGGCAGCAAACACACACACACACAAAATCTAGTAGTGAACTAAATGAAAAACTAACATGTGTCGGCTTGGAATGCAATCATGTCAAACTACTTCAAGCGCATGGCAGGAGGGCTAGCTTAGCCGCTTTAATTCTATTAGATTCTTTTGAGCATATTTCTAGTATTCAGCCTGTTAACAAGTAACAACCACATAAAGACCTTGAGCTTCATTTGTAACTTGGATTTCCATATCCATTTGAACGGCTTGTGGAAAGTGATTATATACTTGACCAAGTGTGCAAATCACTTAACTCCTCAATGCTTGAAGGTTTGCTAATCGTGAGGGTTACATATTCAACGTAAGCTTCAGGCGATAGTGGCAATTTTTTTTTAAACTGGAGATAGTGGCATATTGAAGAGAAGGCTCGTGTCATCTATCAAGTAAAAGCTATGGAAAGAAATATCATCATATTTGCTGTATGGGTGTTAGCCTATAATGCATGCGTACTAGTCAGAAATGATGGAACCATTCCACTTGCCATGCCACATAGAAACATCTGTACCTATGCCCACTTCACAGTTAGCAATTCCTCTAAATATTGACATAAGTTTGACCAGCAATCTCCATCACAACGAAGCACAAGATTTTCCAGCATGTGGTATGGGCCCAACGTAATATGATTCCCAAAGGAAGTTAACCCACTCAATGTTTACATGGTTGTAAAATTATCAAGGGATTTTAGAACCAATTCTTGATTATGTACCATGATAATGATTACCCTCAGGCCTCCATTTTCCTTAGGACAACAAACTCTCTTCCGGGCAATAAGTGAGTTGTAAGACTCACCTTGTTCAGTTTTTTTGAGTAATTCAATTCATAATTTTCTTGTATACTGGTCTTGGTC
Source organism: Hordeum vulgare subsp. vulgare (assembly GCF_904849725.1). Taxonomy (NCBI): domain Eukaryota; kingdom Viridiplantae; phylum Streptophyta; class Magnoliopsida; order Poales; family Poaceae; genus Hordeum; species Hordeum vulgare. Next base: position 581,391,399 of record NC_058520.1, on the reverse strand, counting down.
CATTTTGGAGTTCTGAAGTTCAGGGTTATAAAAGAAAAGGGCTTAGAGTTTTAGAGTACTGTTGTAGGTCACACAGAAGTCCATTAAGAAAAGCTATTTAATTGTCTCGTCATGATGACATACGCAACATTTTTTCCTTCCTTGTCAATTGCACCGACCAAGGTTATTCTTTTCCAGGACCACACCTCGGCAAAAAATGGCATGTAAAATTTTAACTTTGAGTTGGATCTCCAGCTTTATTTTTTTGTTATTTTCACTCGAATTTGAGAGTGTGTAAGCACTCGATGCGTGGAGTCTACATAACTCTGGTGAAAATCGTCCCGATCTTGCATCCGGTGGATAGAATCCATGTGGTCCTATCAGGGTAGCGTGAGAAATTCGCTTTGGTCAACTCACGTAAGAATACTTGAGTCCGTTTGTTTAAGCCCAAGGTTTCCCCACCAAAATTTTGGATATCCAAAATTCGGATCAAGGTTTTATGTGCCCGAGAGTTGGCCAAGTTCAGCTACTAAAATAAACTAGAACTAACAAGGAGCCATTGACATGCTAAAAAATGGCAACCATCGAAGTGAAGACCAAAATTTTGATCACAATCAAAAGACTGGTAAGATATATTTGTTCAAACAAAACATACCCCGTGTTTACGACCACCAAGGTGTCATAAGTCGTCATCGACAATCACTGTTATAGTTAGATGATGTATTATGTTGACAAGGTATATAGTTTGATCCCTTGACCAACTTTTCGGGTGACATCGTGGCAAATCAGTTTTTTTCCTACAAAATTACAATCTTACCCCTCAAATCCACACTAATCAACTATGGATTTGTCCAGTTTTTTATATGGGAGTTTCAAATTTTGATATGGGCTTTTACCGGTTGTAGACACGTTTTTGTGAACATTTGTAAAAAATATATAAAACCTTTGAAATAGTTAGGTCTCATTCGATTAGCATGATTTTTTACAATATTTTTTCTTATAGGATTGTTTCCTGGGTATGTCATTCATTCCATAGACATGTAGGTCTCCTTTGGATTGTAGGGATTCTATAAGATAGGATTTTAAGGATTTTTTAAGCCCTTTGGCTTGTAGGAATGGATTTCTATTCTTGTGTAGGATAGGAACTAATCCTTCATATTTCAATGGGAAAAGAATATTAGTCTCGATTCAATGAAAAATAATTTATATCATATGCATCAAATGACATTACTTTCTCTATAAGAATTGAAATGCATGTCACCTTACTTCTTGTGATTTTCTTATTCCTATGATATTCTTATCCTATAAACCAAATGAGGCCATAATAGGTAATAGAATCTTTAGGATTGTGTTCATTTTAACCTAATTCATTAGGACTCCTTAGCATTAGGCCCGATCTCATGAAAACTTTCTAAAGATTGGAGTTGAGAAGACATTTCAATTCTACAACGACTAGATAATGGGCGCCAATATACATCTGAAGCCAGCTGGGGGGGGGGGGGCAGGGTTAACAATTGTTCCCCCAGGCAGAGAGGAAAAGATAAACGTTTCTTTTGCACAAAAAATTACTCCCAGCAAACGGTTCATAATTGCCATACGAAAATGGATAAATTGTTAGGATTTCCTATGTTGTACAGTGAGAATTGCCTTACAGAAATTGCAAGTATGGTTAAAATAAATTGTGATGCTACATGAATCGAAAAAGCAAAAGTTGTCATGCTCTAAAAACTGAAATTGTCATCCCGAATGTATTTGCTCATATTGTCATCCCGAACAAACCTGTTTTGATGTCAGCTTTTGTAGCTTGCTCAGGTTTTGCTTGGATCGTCGTTTCCGTTTCAAATACGCGTGTAAAAGGTACAGACCTCGGGCAGTCATCTCGTTTTCAGCTGAAGATCGTTCAGCGACCAGTAAAATAGAAATGTAAATTAAATACCCAGTATTAAAATACGACCATCCAAGCGCGGCCTGAGACGGATACGTGAGAGCAGACACTTTAGAATTCGCGTGTGCAGAATCCAACGTGCCCGACGGTGTTTACTCGAGTCCCTTAAAAATCTGGTCTTCACTTCTATATCAACTTATGTTATTTTCATTAAAAAGACCCTGTAAACCGAATAGGCCTTAAATTTGATTCTATTTTGAAAAAAAATCAGGAGCGTGGGAGCACACGGACACGGAGTCGGTATGACGGTATCACTCTCACCGGATATATTCTCCCGCTTCTTTACCCGAAGGAAAAGAAAAAAACCTACCCCGCTCCCCCTCGCTAGAATCCCAGGGGATTGGACATCGCGCCGATGGCCGCCTCCGCGTCGCCCGCCGACTCCCCGCCACGCCGCCGCAGGCACCGCGACGACTCCCCGCGCCGCGGGGACCACCGCAAGCCCCGGCAGTCGCCGTCGCCGTCCCCGTCCCCCTCCCCCGACCGCGACGCCGACCGCCGCCGCCGCAGATCTAGGGCTTCCCCGCCCGACCGTGATGCCGACCGCCGCCGCCGCGGCCAGGACCCCAAGCCCTCGGAGGACAACGGAGTCGCCAAGCCTAGCAAGGCCGAAGACCCCCCGCGCTCCCGCGCTAGGGTTTCCGACGGGGAGGAGGAGGACGGCCGCCGGGCGAGGCGGCCTAGGGCTTCTGACGACGAGAAGGAGGGCGACCGCCGGCGGAGGCGTCCCAGGGATTCCGACGACGGGAGGGACGACCGTCGCGGCAGCAAGCGCGACCGCGACCGGGACAGGCGCCGTCGCCGCCGGAGCCCCAGCTCCGAGTCGGGATCCTCCCCCGACGACCGCCGGAGGCGCCACCGCCGTGATGATGGCTCTAGGAGGCGGGAGGAGGACCGTGGCCGCGAGGAGCGCCGGGCGAGCCCCGAGAGGAAGGAGCCGACGCCACCGCTGCCGCCCCCGCCGCCGCTGCCGGAGATGATCCCTGGCCGCACGGGAGGGATCTACATCCCGCCTTTCCGCATGGCGCAGATGCTGCGGGATGTGGAGGACAAGGCGAGCCCCGAGTACCAGAGGCTCACGTGGGATGCCCTCAAGAAGAGCATCAATGGGCTGGTCAACAAGGTGAATGCCACCAACATCAAGAATCTTGTGCCGGAGCTCTTGGCTGAGAACCTGGTTCGCGGGCGGGGCCTCTTCTGCCAGTCATGCATCAAGTCTCAGATGGCCTCGCCTGGGTTTACCGATGTGTTTGCCGCGCTGGTTGCAGTTGTCAATACCAAGTTCCCTGAGATTGGTCGGCTGCTTCTTGTTCGTGTTATGCTTCAGCTCAAGAGGGCCTATAAGAGGAATGACAAGGTTAGTTACCCAGTCTTTCTTTTAGCTTGTCACATGTAGAATTGATACTTACTGGCTTAATCAAGTATAAGATCAAACATTTGTTGTTGTTTAGAGTTGGGGCTTATGATTCTGCTGATATTTATCTGTTGAAGAATTACCCATGCACACAATTGCTTTTACTTTCTCTGCATAAAATGCTTACTGCAGCTCTTGTTGTTTGCAGCCCCAATTGCTTGCGGCAACCAAGTTCATAGCACACTTGGTTAATCAGGTGGTTGTGCATGAGCTTGTGGCTCTGGAGCTTCTTACTGTACTTCTTGATAATCCAAGTGATGATAGTGTTGAGGTGCGTAGCTCAGTTCCATGAGTATTCAGTATTCTTTTGGATGTACTCTCTTATTTTAAAGTTACATCTGAACTATGTACTCTGTATCTCTCATCTGGCAGGTGGCAGTGGGGTTTGTGAAAGAATGCGGAGCAATATTGCAGGACTTGACTCCTCAGGGGCTTCATGGTGAGTTGTTGAAATTAATGTTTAGTGTAAATGCAGCTTTTGGAACATTGTTCTGGAAATATATATTCTCACTACATTTGTCTGCCACCTAAAGATATATTCTTGTTCTTGACTTTGTACATTCTGGAAAACATAAGTTAGAAACATAATCTGCTGACTATAATGTTCCACATAAAATTCGTCATTTTAATTTGTTACAATGACACATGGGCTCTGGAGATATCACTTTCATGGTAAATTAAAATTTTGGTTCGGAAATAGTAAAAATGAAAATATGCTTCAGTTTTTTTTCCATCGGTTAATTGTTTCTGATGCATTTGCACTGAAGGGGCACACCTACATTTTGGCCAAACATATTGAAGTGCAGCTGAAAATTATTATTTCTGAATGGGTGGACTACTGCCTTTTAAGTTATGCATTGCTAGAAGTTTATGATAAGTGTCAAAGAGGTCTGACTAGGGGCCTAAAGGCCTGACTAGTGAATTGTATGAATCTACTACTACTATTACTCCCTCCGTAAACTAATATAAGAGCATTTAGAACACTACTTTAGTAATCTAAACGCTCTTATATTAGTTTTCAGAGGGAGTACTAAATTGATGGCTATTGTTAGTTGTAGAGACATGCCTCACTTTCCCTTCTGCATTCGTTATTTTCCTTAGATGGCCTACTCTTGAATGACTTCTTAAGATCCGGCAATCATCATTGTTTTCAAGTCGACTAATTCTACGACCTTAAGTTTGTGAGATTTCAAATTTCAAACTTTCAAACTAACCAAGCTGCATCTTGAGGGCATACTTAGAAAAATGACCTTAATGCTTTCAATATTAACAGAAAAGAGAGTTTATTCCCTCTTAACTAAATTGTCTGTCCATATTTGTTGTTAATTATGACTATTTTGGTTTTAAAAAGAACTTTTGGTCATATAGAGTACTCCCTCTGTAAAGAATTGTAATATCTTTTAGATTAATATATTAGTGATCTAAAGATCTTATATTTCTTTACAGAGGGAGTAATATTTTTTGATCTCCTTGCTTCTTTCTGTTAAGTCTTTTCCACCGTTTCTTTGTTTTTAATTCTCAATGGATTTACATATCACTTGATCTATGCAGCTATGTTTGAACGATTTCGAGGCATTCTTCATGAAGGCGAAATAGACAAGAGAGTACAGTTTCTCATTGAAGGCCTTTTCGCAATTAGAAAAGCCAAATTTCAGGTAAATGCATAGTTGTCATAACTGGTGCCTTTTTTGCTGCATTTGCACAACAAATTCTGATTATATGATTTCTTTGTCTATGTAAAGGGGTTCCCAGCCATCCGGCCCGAACTGGATCTTGTGGAGCAGGAGGACCAATTTACTCATGATATGTCCCTTGAAACTGAACTAGACCCTGAGACTAATCTAAGTAAGGTTTTGTTTCAATAATAGGCATTGTTCTCTGTTATTTCCATGGCATGAGTGGAGAAATTTATACTTTTATGTGGTAATAGCGCTGACCTTTTCAACCTACAGATGTTTTCAGAGTAAACCCGAACTTCGCTGAAGATGAGAAGGCCTACGAGAACCTAAAGAAAAGCATCCTGGGAGAAGATGATGAAGATGAAGAAGGGTCTGATGATGCTTCTGATGGTGAGGATGAAGAAGAATCAGATGATGAAGAGGATGAAGAGCAGATGGAGATAAGGGATAAAACTGAGACCAATCTTATCAACCTTCGAAGAACCATATATTTGACAATCATGTCCAGTGTTGATTTTGAAGAAGCCGGTCACAAGCTTCTAAAAATTAAACTTGAACCTGGGCAGGAGGTAAGCACTTTATATTCCTGATTTGGTATTTGATGTTGATTTCAGTTTTGTTTGTTAAAGTTGCTTCTTATTTGCGTTTTGTGTGTATTGTTTTACCTTTACTTTGGTACAAAGTTTTATTTTGAGTTGATTTCATGCATTTGTACTTGATACTAATTTATTGGGTACTGATATGAGCTAGATATGAGCTTTTGCAGCTGTGCTAAATCATGCATTTTTTTCCTGTTGCACTAATTTATTTGAACTGATTACCCATTGTATGGCTAGACTTTTTTCCCGTCTTGTGTGTTCTATGATAGTTTGATGCTAAATCCGCAGAGGATGCCGTTGGCCTTAAAGCTAAACTCGTTTGTTTCATCATCTGACCTTAAAGCTAAACTCGTTTGTTTCATCATCTGACAGATGGAGCTGAACATCATGCTTCTTGAGTGTTGCAGTCAAGAAAGGACATACCTTCGATACTATGGTTTATTAGGGCAGCGATTTTGCATGATTAATAAAGTATTTCAAGAAAACTTCGAAAAATGTTTCGTGCAACAGTATTCGATGATTCATCGTCTCGAAACAAACAAGTTGAGGAATGTCGCCAAGTTCTTCGCGCATTTGTTGGGTACTGATGCTCTCCCTTGGCATGTCTTGGCTTATATCCGATTGACGGAGGAAGACACCACGTCTTCCTCCCGGATTTTCATAAAGATTCTCTTCCAGGTATGTTGTAAATAAACATGCTACTTCCCTGTTATGCGCCACTTTGCCCTTCACCATATCAGACAATTGAATAAGTTGCTCCACCTGCAGGAATTGTCAGAGCATCTTGGTATACGATTGCTCAACGAGAGACTAAATGATCCAAACATGCAAGAGTCCTTTGTGTCGGTCTTCCCAAGAGACCATCCAAAGAACACCAGATTCTCCATAAATTTCTTCACCTCCATCGGTCTGGGAGGCATCACGGAGAGCCTGCGGGAGTACCTAAAGAACATGCCCCGCATGATAATGCAGCAACAAAAGCCCCCCTCCCCGTCCGAGTCAGAATCAAGCGGAGGAAGCTCCGATTCAGGGTCCAGTTCTCAGTCGGAATCAAGTTCCGACGAAAGCGAGAAAAAGCGAAGGAAGAGAAGGAAGAAGTAAGAAGGGAGAGGAATCAGGTGGAGAAAGCTTTACTCGATGAAACACATCGTCGTCAGTTGTGTTCATATCAGCTGCCTAGTCGGACTCTGTTGCGAGTGCATGTGTATCAATCAGAATTTAGCTGTTGGTGCTTGTTGAATCCAGGACTTAACTACCGAAGCAACAAGGGCTGCACCAGCCGGAAGAAGTTTGGTTTTTCGTGGTAAATTTTAAGCTGCACAAGTTTTGTATCTCCTTCCTGGTTTTGTATCTGCTCAGGAATTTGTTACCTTACCGGTCTGTATGTTGGTTTGCTACAGCATTGATATACTATTTTCTAGCAGTGCCACTCGACTCCAAAACCTTTGTGCCTAAGAAATAAGGATAATGATATATGAGTGTTGAATGCACGCTCAATCTTATCATACTTTTGTCTATGTTTTGCTTAGGGGTCCGGTGGCTTCAAAGTGGACGAACAACCAAGATCTTTGACCGGGGTAGAGATGTATGGAGGATCATCAAATACTAGAATTTTAGTTCTTGGTTTGGCTTGGAAAATTGCTGAACCACCGCCACAACTTATCTATCACTAACATCTAAAATTTTAACACGTCCAATAACTTGCTCACTAAATTGCTGTATCAACGAAAGACTAGTGTTGAACATAATATTAGCAGTTTTAGCCCATAAGCTCAGTCTCTAAATTATGAAATGGCCAAGTTTTTATTTTGAATGATTCTGTATGTGGCATTGTTTCTTTTTCAATTTGAAGATGAAGGTACGAAATACTCTCCAAATCAGGTGAAATTTAGAAGCCATGTTCGAGTATGATGCGTTGGGCAGCCTGCATGAGTCGCAACCAACCAGGCCCGGTCCGCGCAATGCAATAGTCAGGTGTTTGATAGGCTGGGCTGCATGCGTTTTTTTTGGCCCGTACGAAAACTTAAAGCTGTCCTAGGATAGGCTTTGGGAGAACATTAGATTTGGCCATTTCTTGTGAGCCAACTCGCAGTGGCTCCTGCCTGCATGCATTGGGAAGTATTGGAGATGACACGATGTCTCATAACTCTTTTCTTCTCTTTGGTCACCATCATCCACTCGCCTTCACACCACATCGCCTCTCTCTCACGGTCTCACCGTTCCTTTGTGCTCTTCGATGGATGACCCTCATCCTCCCATCCTCACTGACAAGAACGCCATACAAGAACGATGGGTGGCTGATGTCACCCGATCCGGCATTGACATAATGTCGGCAATCCGGGTGCCGTTCCTCATTTGCACCAGGCCACGGTCAACGACCATTGACCCACTGCGATGTCGGAACGGTCAACGTGGCCCCGACTCCGGAGGTAATCATTTGGGGTGTATCGACGGAGGGAAGCACGTCAGCTACGACGACGACTGGAAGCCCATTGGCCGTGCCCGAGTGAATTACGAAAAACAACCACATTGAAGCGTGGTTTTGCATAAACACTCTTTTACGAATTTTTTGCAGATAGCAGTGATTTTTGTTCTAATCATTTGCCAAAACACCTAATCGCCTCTTCGCCCCTTTTAACCTCTATTATGATAGGTGGGGCCGTTTTGTGACGACCTGGCACAACGGCCAGTAACTCACGCCCTCTCACGGCGCTGTCCAGGAACACCCGGTTGAGCCGCTGCTCCGCGTACAGCGGCCACGCCAGCATCGACACGCCGGCCATCACCGCCTCCAGCATCGATTTCCAGCCGCAGTGCGTGTGCGTCACGAACCCGCTCACCGCGCCGTGCATGCCCTCGTTCGGCGGGATCCGGACCACCCACAGGCCACAGGAACCGCTTGCCGCTCGCCTCCAGCCCGACGGCGATCTCCATCTCCCTGATCTGCGTAGCGCTGAACACGCCCAGGCTGCCGAAGTAGAGGAACACCATGCTGCCCGCCGGCTGCGCGTCCAACATCCGAGGCACTCCCCGCCGCGCTTCACGCCCACCTCCGTCGACTTTATCAGCGGCCCGATGCAGTGCACCGGCGGCGTCGGGATGCCGGGCGACGTGCATAGCCCGGCGGCGATGGCCTCGACGGCGCGCGGCTCCAGGGACCGGAAGGTGTTGACGATGATGCCCTGTGAGCGGGAGAGGTCGGGCGAGCTTGTAAAAATCCCCGGTATGCCGCGTCGTTGCGGTCGTGGAGCGGCTTGAGCTTGAGCGCTTGCGTGGCCGGGAACGACGCGACGCGATGGAGGGCACGCGGACGAGCTCCTCGCCCATCTCCCGGAAGCTGGCAGCGCTCTTGCCCGTGCTGTGCAGGCGACGCCGATGGGATGCGAGAGAGCGAGCCCAGATGCGATTTCGATGCGGGTTTGACCGACCGCGCCGCCGCGTCTGTTGCCACTGTAGCACCGTGAGACGGCGTAGCTCGAGCCACGCCAGGTCGTCAGAAAACGGCCCCCACCTGTCACAATAGAGGTTAAAAGGGGAGAAGAGGCGATTAGGTGTTTTTTGCAAATGATTAGGACAAAAATCAGTGCTATGTGTAAAGATTTCGTAAAAGAGTGTTCTCTACAGAACCACGCTTCAATGTGGTGATTTTTCGCAGTTCACTCGCCGTGCCCGTAGGCTACTCCTGAAGCCTCCTCGCATCGTCAGGTTGTGTGCTAACAAGTGGTGCGAGTTATAGGTTCAGATTCAAATCTTCCATAAGCAGATGGCCCTTGAGTGGGGCTTGGACTACTTTTGCCAGAAGCACAAGATCGTCCCCGACGACCTACTTGTCCTGAGGCCACCTGACCTCGGCTTCAAGGTGCAGATCACAACGCCCCCACCTCCACCATGTGCGATGTGAGGTGCCAGAAGCACTACTGTCAGGGCCACATCCGGCGTGCTCTCTAGTTAGCTCTCTTAAACTTGTTGTCGGTTCGGGCGTGTTTGTTTTGAACTTGTCGTGAATTTGTTGCCAAACATGTATATTTTGCCCAGGGAACAACACATGCAAGGGCACGGGTTACTCCTGCTGTCTTAAACTCATGCCTTAGTTTGTATGATGCACTGTTTATTAGGGTGCTAATGACTGGAGTAGTGTTAACTGTGTTGTGATGTTTAGATGTGATGTCTTCTGTAAAGTGTGCTGCATTTGGGTGATAGTGCCACCACATTTGAAAGGGATAAGCACAACAAACTACGCACATACAGCCAAACAACTATGATTTGCATTTGCTTATCGATGAAGCACAAATACAGGACACCAATCAACATACATAATCTGGCCAATGTAGACTACCAAACCAAGTGAACAACATGGTTTCTAGTCTGCATTAGCTCAACCAGGCCCAGTGAAGTTACACAACACATGCAAGGTGCCGAAAAAAGTTACATGCTACCAAACGCATCTGTCTGTAGTGAATAAAGAATGAAAACAATGTCAAAACTGCAGGAAAGAATACAGCAGAATGTTGGTATTTTAGAAATTTTGAGTATGTGACTATCTATATGGCGTGTAGGTCATCTCTTTCTTGAAACTTCGAGTTCCAAACTTTGGCTTGAAAGTGGATGAACCACCGCCATCACTTATCTATTACAAAACTTTAGAAGAATTAGCATGGTCAATGACTTGCTCATTAGAATGCTCCTAACTTACCTATTCAACGGAAGACTAAGACTAGGCTCAAGCATCTAATAATAGCACATACCCCGATTTCCAAATTATGAAACGACCTAGTATGAATTCGGATAAATTCAGGCTGCAGGTGAGACTATACGTGGGAGTCCCACCTTTAGCCCACTTCGTTCCATTACGTTTGGTGGAATTAATCGGGCAGTCCGTCAGTTTGTGCGCAAACTATGTGGACACAAGTGAAATCCCACCTAGCACACTTGAATGCAAAGGGGATGCTATAACACTTCACGGCTGACTATTCCCGCTACTACAGCCGCGACAATGACCATCACAGCAGCTATGGCCACCACCAGCAGCAGAAGAAGTACCACAACGGGGAAAGTGTTGTTCTACACCCGAGCTCAAATGAGCTCGGTAAACAGTAAATTCATAAAATATTTAAAAAAATATGATTTTTTTACAGCAAACTTTGATAAATGCTTTAATAGCTTGCAAAATTTTAGTATAAAATCACATTTTCTGAAGTCATGGTAAAAAATAATCAGTGCTCCAAAATGCTTTTGAAAGTAGCATTTTTATAGTTTTTTTTTTTTGCCACGACTTCCATAAATATGATTTCATGATAAAATTTTACGAGCACTTAAAACATTTGTCAAAGTATGCTACTACCTCCGTTACGGTTTAGAAGACACGGTTAAACTTACGTGCATTTTCATAATAGACAAGGTTTAAGGCACATTGCATTTACTCCTAGCAGCTAATTAGTACTCAATTGTACTACTTCTATATGTATGCATAGTGTGAATGCTATTTTTTTATCTCATCTCACAGCCAAACAATGATCACCTAGGTTTCAGAGAATTTCTAAACACGCATTCTAAACCGTGACGGAGGGAGTAAAAAATCTGATTTTTTTTGAACATTTTTAGAATATTTTTTGAATTTACTGTTCACCTGAGCTCATTTAAGCTCGGGTGCAAAAACATCACGTCCCACAACGGCCATTACACCCTTCGGCCACCTTCGGACCCATTGGCGCGCACGAGAAGCCGATCTGAACAAGCCGCGGGGAATCCAGCGAACAAGATAGGCAATGAGGCGGATAAGGATATCTCTAGCCGTTCGCTCCCCCACGGACCGAATTGGCGCTAAAATCGTTTTTTTTTGGGGGGGGGGGAGGGGGGCTCGGGCAGCCACGATCTCCTGCTCTTGCGTGAGAGCGGCGGTGGCTCATTGCCGCCCTCGATGTGCTTGAGGATGGCGTGGAGTGTGCGCCGGGGGACGCCCCACCACTAACGACGGTCGTCGGAGTTGCGTTGCCCCTTTGGAGTCAGAAAGCCATTGGTGGAGGCGAGCTGGTCTGCATGGCGGTGCTGTAAGTATGTCGTCCAGAGAAGGAAGTTGTCGGCAGCGTTCCTTTCTTCATGCCGCGCATGCTCCGGCAAGGGCGCCCGGATGCACGCGATTTCGTCGCGGCGGATGGTGGAGGGGCACGGGGATGCCTCCGGCGCTCAGTCTCCATGCGCCCGACACGTGCATGTCTGGCGGCAGCGGGTAGTTGGTCTCATGAAGGGCGTGCACCTTCCACTCGTGCAACGATCGGCGGCCGAAGCCGTTGGCAGCCGTTCCATCGCCGGAGAACCGCTCCTCATGGACCCGGGGAAGTTTTCCAGCGATGGAGCCGAGAGATATGGGAGAAGAGGATGGAGGGGCGAGTGTGCGGCGTGCGGCAACGACACATGACTTTTATAGCGGGGAAGGGGTGGGAGCGGGGTGCACGCGTGGCGAGAAAGGGCGGAACGCGTGACGGCTTGACATCACTGCGCCGCCAGACCTTGGAATCCGGCGCATTGAACCGACGCGGGAGCCAAGGCGATGAGGAGGACGAAGGTTCACAGCGACGCCCAGTCTCGTTGATTCGGCGGGTCCACGCAGGAGGAATTTGATGCGGTTTATTTTTGCGCCAAATTGTTTTCCCCGACGCCCTAGATGGGTTCGGCTGGGTCCGTCGATGTTAATTTCGGTCCTAACCGACGAAAAACGAGATCTTAAAGACACGGACGAGATTTTTAACGACGGCGACAAAAAATAGGCCTAGGGAGCATGTTGAGGACGCGGCTCAAGATGCTCTGAGGCGGCCGGGCGAAGGTAACGAAGAATCCGTGAGGATACAAAGCATGAGAAGCTGCGAGGCAGGGGAGGGCCTACGCGTGGTGCGAGGAGGAATAGACGTAGGCAGTCACCAGTGGTGAATCCAAGGGGGGGGTGCTTCAACAGGCTTGAGCCCCCCCTCCGAAAATTGAAAAACAAAATTTAGTAGTATTCATCATGAAAATAATAATAATATTTGAACTAAAAACTAAGAGTTAGTGCATTTTTCTACATACAGTTAACATTGAGCCCCTCCTTCGGTTTCTTCCAAGATTCGCCACTGGCAGTCACGGAGGTGCGGCGGCGCCGTGCATCGAGCAGCGCACCGGTGAGGATGAGCCTGCGCCGCAGGTCCTCCTATGTCCATAGAAACGTAACGAGAAAAGTGGCTCGTGGGTGAGGGTACGAAATACTCTCCATATCAACTGAAATTCAGAAGTCATGATCGCATAGTGGACAAAGCATGAAAGCAATAACACCAAAGCTGCATCGACCAAATATATTTGATGAAAGAATACAACGCACAGTGTTCCAATTGCTATTTTTGATATTTGGGTATGTGACTATCTATATGGCGTGTAGGCCATCTCTTTCTTCTTCAAGTCTCTATTTGTTCATTCTTGACTGTATGCAGAAGTATATTCCCCATTATTTGTAGCTGGGCAGAAGCTTCACAACTTTGAACCAGCGAGCCAACGGCTGTAGAAAGCAAATGCTTCCTGTGGTTTGTACTCAGGAACGGTGTGTCCAGCACCCTGTTAAAAAACAAACAGAAAGGTAGGGAATATAGTTAAAGGATATTTAACGATTTAGTTTTGATGATGCGTTCATAATAAATCGATGCAATTTGTTTTGCTGACGGTAATGATCGCGTATGAATAATTGAAAATGTATGCTTACCTTAATAGTAGCAAAAGTGAGACCATGTTCATATCCTTCGGTGTACCTAAGGCGTTCAACATACAGGGATTGTGAGTTATATTTTGCTTGTTTCATTTCCTTGGCATTTTTACAACATATGCTCTTAGCTTCAACCATGCTGGGCGCAAAGTAACATAGCAAGAGTTTTTCATTTTGATTTAGACTTATGCCTCAAATGATACTTAAACTTAATGATTTAGCTTCGTTTTGACTTAGTTTGATCTATAGTGAGTTCGTTTCAAGGATACTTCTACTTGTACATTAATAAAGAGCAGTAAACTGTTCAGTACCCAGAAACTTGTCCGTTTGTGATCCATGGCCGCCACGAGTCAACAACTCCATACCCCAAAGATTTTGTCCATGCTTCACTCCCGGTGAATGGCACACACATGTCATGGTCGCCACTGAAACAAATGCAAAATAACCATTAGCAAAAGCAGCTTATTTATAAAAATAGCAGTGAATGCGATAATCCATGAATAATTTGGCATCAAACTGGCTTCCCTCTGTCCAAAATAATACTAATGAACCATTCAGGTAACATATTCATTACTGTACAAGATAGTGAATAAGTCAAATATCAGATTAGACAACATCAACAGAGATAAGGTAAGAGTATCATTCTACAGGTTCATGGTGTACCTGAATATGATGGCACGATAACCCTGGCTTGTGAGGTTCTTGTGATAAGCGATCATACTACCAGCATCATGAACGAAATACAATTTATCTGTGCATAAGAGCCATGGCCCAATTGCACTTACCTAGTATGAGCATACAAAAAAATTAGAGTTTGAAAATGGAAGTATATTCAGTTCCAACTAATGCTGACTTATGATCATACTGATTGGGCATGGATTGCAGATCTGACGGCAGCGTTGTCAAGCCATGCTGTTGCAACTTCGTCGCTCTGTAGATTAGGCAAACTTAAGGTTGTCAGATGCCAGGAAATGAGCATGTAATGTATCTCTTGCGGACAGCAAATTTCCTCTGAACTATGTTTAATTCGCAAGCGAACAAATTTTAAATGTGTAGTATCTTTCTCTGGATTTGGCTTTAAGCTTACCATGCATGGAACACCACTGGCAACTTCCTGCCATGACGGAACACGTCCGGCTTTTACAGGAGCTCTCAAAGGCCAAGCACGCCCCAGCATTCTCGTTCTTACGGGAAATGGCTTGTTAGTTGTACCAAGATCTTTGAAACTTTGAGGCAATTTGCTATTCTGCAGGTTCACTTCTTTGATGCTTCTGCTGTGGTAGCATGGCTCAAGGATGTCATAAATGTTCAGTCCGCTGATCAACTGCAAATAAGAAAACAGTTAGTACATCATCACGAGAGAAGAGCTTTCAGTTTTGACTCTGAAAAGGTGACACAGCGGTTTTACCGATTCGATTTTCGATATAGCGGTATCACATTTACCGTCAGTGGCATTCCAGTAATTTCCGTGGCATGACGTACTAGCTTGCTGCATTGTGAGTAGATATGGTGATTAAAGAAATGTTCTGAAGCAAATTTCACTAGGATACTACCGAAAACTAGCCTGATTCGACCACACAATTTAACTGGTGGTTTCTGTCTGTCTGAATTAGTTACCTGGTATATTTCATCTGATATTAGACCCATTCCATGTGCAAATGGCACAAGAGCATTGCCATCAAAGACAGTGTCGCAGACGCCATTCCCAACCATGTAGCCCTAGCATAATAGTACAGATTGAAATGTTAGACCTCAGATTTCTTGGCAGTTCATAAAGTTTGCGATCAGCAGACCGTGAGATACTCATCAGTATACTAACCTTGAAGTTTATAGTTGGCTTAGCTCCTCCTTGTATCCCTGTGGATAATTAATTAGTAAGTAAATAAGAAACCAAAAAGTTTAGTAACTATATACTGATGAAGGTGATTATACACCCGAATTCAGACCTTTGACGACTTCGTGCGAAAGAGTAGGGACATAAACCCCAGCATACGACTCCCCAGCTATGTAGAACGGGTTGCTCAGGAACTCAGGGTACAATTGGAACCACTGCATACAGGTCACAGAACTTAGCTATATTCCATAATCATAAAGATTATATCACTTAATACACCATGCTAACATGAATACACAAGCATACCTTGAGAAGGAAAGTATGCGAATCCGCCGCGGTCTTGAGGTCTCCCGTTTCATAATCTGAAACATTCTTCGAGTATGACAGCCCCACGCCAGCAGGGGAGTCCAGGTATATCATGGTAGACACCTGAGCCACAAGAAAATAAAAGAACGTCGCTACGCTTTGTTAGACGCAACAAGAAATAGTTTGTTGATAATCACATACATTAGGTGAATAAAAGTATCCAAACCTTGGACCAGGCATAAGGGTTGAGGTGGAGCTTTGGCAGGCTTTTAACTGACCCGCCCGACTCGAAATTGAATGGCCCTGAAAGTAGAACGAGATGAATTGTACTGTATGACCTTGACAGCCACTTAGGATTTCAAGTTATAATCAATTAAACCAATTTATCCGTGGCTTAACAGGAAACTACGTGGATATATATGTGCAACCTAGTGAAGAAAAGTAAACCTTAAATGTTTCTACTTAAAGGCAAACCATAAATCTTCAGAAAAGGATCTTGCGGTCAGACATTTTGCCGAGCGCAGGGCGTGCATCGCTGTTTTCGGGACTTGTTGTTCGCCCATACCCTACTTGGTATCACTTTATTCTGGGTATCACTTTATTCTGGAAGAAGAGGAAGAAGAAGAAAAGAGTTGTGTCCGGAGTGAGTAGGCCCGGGTTCCTTGAAAATCCAAGTCTGCACACAGGCTCATTTGCTCCCAGGCGACAGAAAATAAAAAATACTAAAGCAATAATGATTTTTTTGTATGAAAGATGTTCGTGAGCGTGATTTCCGTGCAAAATTTCATTCCATTTGGACATTTGAGGAGGGCGTGACAAAAAAAGGTCGGTGCAAAATAATGCATAAATTTTATCTTTTCGCCACTCGCTCCTTAAATGTCCAAACTTCATCATTTTTTGTACGAACATCAAGCACATGAGCATCTTGCTTGTAAAAAAAAATTCAGGATTTCTTGATTTCTTTTCTATATGTTTTTGATTTACCTGGGCTCATCTGAGCCCGGTAGCAGAAACTCTGCTCTCCGGGCTCCTCTGCTTCTCTGAAGATAACTATCAGACCAAATGTCTGTCACTCTCCTCCGCTTTCAGAGAAGCAGCGGGTGGACGGCCTGGATTGAGTTCAGTAACTACAGAGCACTAGCCGCGGCCGTTGATTCTCTACCGGAGGAGTTTGAAAGTAACCTTTTGTGCGACTAGTGATTTTGTTCATCTGGGTCGTCGCCGCAGAAACGGCCGTTACGAAAACCGGACCAGAACGTGTGGTGCGTAGGCGAGAAAAAATTCCGTTTGTACGCCCCGGCCGCTTTACGCCAGGGCCTTTACTCCGTCGACCGTGGAGACCCAGCGAATCAGACAGGGCCGGTCACCACCACCACCACCACCTCTATCGGCCTCTCAGCGACTTCCCACCAGCAACCGGACCGGACCCCGCCCCGTCTGCTCCTACAGTGCTACCGCTAGCTAGCGCAAACGGACGGTCGAGGACGAGGAGGAGGAGGAGGAACGACGCACCGTGCTCGTAGACGAAGCCGTCGAAGCTGGAGCAGCCGGGGCCGCCGTTGAGCCAGAGCACGACGGGGTCCTTGCCCGGGTCGCGCTCCGACTCCACCACGTAGTAGAACAGGTTGCGCCCGTGCCCCTCGTCCACCGTCACGTACCCGGCGTAGTGCTTCGACGGCAGCGCGCCGTCGAACCCCGGGAGCCCCGTCACCTCCGCGCCCTGCGGTGCCGCGCCGCCGCCGCCGGAGAGGGCGAGGGCGAACAGGAGGAGCAGGGCCGCGCCGGCTGTGCAGCCGGAGCGGCGGCGGCACCGGGCCATCGTACGTACGAGGCTTCGCTTCGACCTTCGGCAGACGGTGGTGGTACTGGTACTGTGGTTGCTAGCGACGAGTCGATCGCCGGCCGGGCCGTGGTGACTTAGTGTGCTGGAGAGCGGCGGGCGTGCGTGCGGATATATAGGGCGGATCGAATTGACGTCCACGCCACGGGATGGCGATGACGCGCGCGGGAGCGCCGTGACGAGCTCCGCTGATTGGAGGGGAGGGGTGGCTGCATTTGTTCACGGAATTCCTTTTCTGGCAATTGGTAAGATAATGGCTTCCTTATTTGACGCCTGAAACTAATTTCTTTCCCTGTTTCACATCGGGTCTTAATTCCATTCCAATCTAACACACCACCGTAAAAAATTCTAACAAATGGTGTTAAATGGCAGGTGTAAACACATTTCTGCGGTTTTTTTTTTCAAAAGTACTACCCGTTTTCTATCAAATTCGAAAAGCATATGCCGAAATTCAAAAAAAATCTGCATCTATTAAAAAACCAATTTTTTTTAAAACAAATTAAGGTCCTGTTTGGAACCATCCAAATTATATAATCCGATTTTTATAATCTATTATGTCTCCAAACAGGACATATTATATTGCAGTTTATAAAAACTAGATGACCAGATTATTAAAAACTCATAATCTATTCTACCCCAGCTAAAATCAGATTATGGATTACTAATGACCCATTACCCTTGGAAACTTGGAGATAATTACCTACTGCTACCGCCACCGTTCTCCAAACATGTCCACCTAGATTATTACCTTTCCAGTTGAAAAACAGAGGACAGACATGTCATTGTACAATATAAAACCTGGATTACAGTTTATATAATCTGGTCTCCAAACATGCCCACCTAGATTATTTTTATAAACCAAATTATGTAATCTATCTTCAGAATCCAGATTATTATAATCTATTGTGGTTCCAAACAGGGCCTTAAATATATCTACGTCTATCGGAGAACCTAAAATATATTTAAACTAATTAATTGAGAGACCTAAATGTATCTAAATCTACCAAAGAACCTACAATATATTTAAACTAATTAATTAACAGACCTAAATATATCCAAATCTACCGGTCAACCTAAAATATATATAAACTAATTAATTGTCAGACCTAAATATATCCAAATTTACCGGACAACCTTTAAATATTTAAGCTAACTAATAGGCAGGCCTAAATATATCCAAATCTATCGGACAACCTAAAATATATTTAAACTAATTAATTGGCAGACCTAAATATATTCAAATCTACCGGACAACCTAAAAATATTTGAACAATTAATTGGCAGACCTAAATATATCCAAATCTACCGAACAACCTAAAAATATTTAAAATACTTAATTAGGAGACCTAAATATACCCAAATCTACCGGACAACCTAAAATTATTTAAACTACTTAATTAGTAGACCTAAATATATCCAAATCTACAAACCTACAAATATTTAAACTACTTAACCGAGTCACCTAAATATATCCAAATCCACCGGAGCATACGGGAACGATTGTTGAATTTTACCCCTGAAGCGTGCGAAGAAACGACGAACGACAAACGACCACCACCTTTACCCACACCTCCACCTCCACCACTAGGGGGGAGGAATGGGTGGAGGATGGAGGAGATCGGAGGGGGGGGGGCAAAATGAGGGAATAAAAACAAGAGAGAGAAGAGGAGCTAGCGACTGAGGAGGAAGAAGGGCTCGGTCGGCCTTATCAGGGGCTCTTCGGCCTCCTAGAGGCCGACGGGTCCTCTTCAACCAACCGTGGGCCGACAACAGGCTCTTCTGTCACCCGCGGACTGACGGGCCCTCTTCGGCCTCCCGCCAGCCGACAGGACCCCCTTCAGTCCACCAGAGGCCGACGGGGTGCTATTTTTTTATTTTTTTTCAATTTTGACATATGCTTTTCGAATTTGGTAGAAAATAGGTAGTACTTTTGAAAAAAATCCATTTCTTCCCTCATGCATTTTATTCTTTTTTTCAATAACACATCGAAAAGGGCAAGGGTTCCTCCATTTCATTAAAAAAAGGAGAGTCGGTACAATTTATAAGAAAAACCAGACCTAAAACCCTAACATTCTCGGCTAATCATAAAAAGCGGGATGAAACCCAAAAATAAAGGAAAAAAGAAAATGAGAAAAAGAGGAACTGGAACTTGGGATAGGGGCAAGATAGAAACAACATCATGAATTTCCGTCAATTCGGTAGGAAGCGGGTCAAATTTGAACTGCGAATCCCTCATAGTTTGCTCATGATTCTTTTTCAAAAATAATTTCTAGGTAGATAGGTATATATTTAATCATATAAACAACAAAAGTTTTCAATATTCAACCCTTAGCTAGGAACGGTCATGCCCGTTGTTTTGATCGCGATTTGAAACGGGCATGATTTTTTTTTGGAAAACCTTTGCATTGTACCATTAAATGTGACCAAACTACGAGGAAAAATAATAAACTTGTAATACGACAATTATTTTTTAAAAATGTTAATAAAAATGAACTATAATGTGTGAAGATTCATGGCTTTCAAGTCAAATAATCTATCTTATGGCCACATTCATGACATAGTTTTGCTCAAATGATCTTTGTAAAGAAGGGTGCATATTGGAACGACAAACAATGTTGTCTAAGGAAGTTCTCATTTTCTTCGGACGAAAAAATCATTTTCCATTTTTTGAGTGCCCCAAATGAGTTTTTTTTTCTGAAGGACCTACCATATATTTGTTGCAAAATCGGACCAAATCGTTTTTATAGAATACTAGGCCATATTTAATATATAATTAACCAAATGGTTGGGCTACCAAAGATTTGACCCACCTCTCGTGAAAAAACAATTTTTCATCGATTCAGCACGAAGCGGGTCAAATTTGAATTGCAGCTCCCTCATAGTTTGCTCATGATTTTTTTCAAAAATAATTTCTAGGTAGATAGGTATAAATTTAATCATAGAAACATCAAAAGTTTTTTAATATTCAACCCCTAGCTAGGAACGGTCATGCCCGCTGTTTTGACCGTATTTTGAAACGGACATGCAAAATAAAAAAAATAAAAAAAATGGAAAACCTTCGCATTGTGCCATTAAATATGACCAAGTTATGAGGAAAAATAATAAACTTGTAATACGATAATTATTAAAAAAAATGTTTGTTGGATGAAAAATTCATTTTTCATTTTTCGAGTGTCCAAAATGTGTTTTTTTGTGAAGAACGTACAGTATATTTGTTGCAAAATTGGACCGAATCATTTTTAGAAAATACTAGGACATATTTAATGTACAATTGACCAAATGGTTCCGTGTAAAAAAACTTTTATCCACCGCTCGTGGAAAAGAAAAATATCTATCGATTCACATGGAAGCATGTCAAATTTGCAAAGTACCACACGAGACAGAAATATGGATGTTGAAGCTGGGCTCAAATGAATGAATGGATTGATCTACAATTTCGTGGAGAATGGTGTATTGGACATAGGAAAGTACTGTAAATATTTTAATCCATTTGGACATGCCAAAGTGGCACTTCCTTCATAATGCTCTTCTATGTACAAAAACTTGTATAAATTATTCAAAGCAATTGATAGATGAAATGAGCTCACATTTGGTGTAGATAAGTTATACACGTAGGAACATGCCCTGGTAAATTTTCAGCAGTAATTAAGAAATCTAAAATATATTTGTTTCACAAACTGAAAATATGACGATAAAAAATATTAGATGATGAGCTCACATGGATTACTTGATAGAGCTCAAATTTTGTAGAGAGTGATCATTTGGCATATAGAATATTTGGAAAAATCTTTGATCATTTGGATATTCCTAGCAAGTGCTTCCTTCACAAAGCTTCTCTCGGGTAGAAAATTTGGAAATTTGTTGAGGAAGATTTAATAGGCAAATAGAGCTGAATATTGGCATGTGGAAATTAGATATGGAAGATAGTCAAAAAAAGTTTGCCGACAATAGGAGGTGTCTAGATAGCACTTGCTTTGCAATGTGCCAATCTGGACAGAAAATAGAAATTGAAGTTGTTCTCACATAAATGATTGAATGGAGCTGAAATTTGAAGGAGTATGATAATTTGGTCATATGAAGACACTGTGAACATTTCATACCATTTGAATAAACAAACCGATACTTCCTTCACAATGCTCTCCACTGAACAGAACATTGGGAAAAATATTGAGGAAAATTGGCTAAATTAAATGAGCTAAAATTTGGTGGAGGGAGGTTATATGGTGAGTATCTTGTTTTGGTAAGTTTTCATCATTTATAAAGCAATATAAAATGTAGTTGCTTCATAAACTAAAAATATTACCAGAAACAAAGATACAATTGTGAGGTCACATGGATTGTTAGATGGGGCTCAAGTTTTGTCAAGAGCTATTATTTGGGAATATATAAGATGTGGAAAAAAATCAACTCATTAGGTTACTCGCGTATAGTACTTCCTTCACAAAGCTTCTAGCTGAACATAAACTTTGAAAATTTGCTGATAAAGATTCACTTGGCAAATGAAGATGCATTTTTTCATGAGGCAATGATATGAATAGGAAAGAGTGCCCAAAAAAATTGTGGGAAATTATGAAAATATAAATAACACTTCATTCACAAAGTGCTATTCTGATCAGAATAGAAAAATGAATATTGCTAAATTATTTTAAACCAGGGAATGAAGGGTTTTGATATATTTGACGAGTATATGATCCAAAGTATTTGTGAGAATTTTTGAAGAATTTTGGGAATGACAGAATACACTACAAGAAATATGGTCGATAATGACCCACCATTTTGGTCAAAAAATTGTCATTGGTATCATATTACGACCTTTTTTTGACCAAATTCAGAGCGTCAACAGTTGGCCGTCAAGAACAAACAACCATGACCTTTTTAATGTTTTGGTCAAGTATTCTTTGACCAAAACAATTAGGTCATAAAATCTTTGACCAAATTTTTTGGTCATTACATGTGTACGTGAGCCACACGGGATCTGACATGGCATCTACCACGTGGCTAAGGTGATGACATGGCAGATCAGCAATGACTGAAAAATAAGGTCACAATTTTACTAGCCCGTTCCAAATCAGGCACCTAAATGGGCCAGGCCCAACAATTCATCCCATTATTTGTTTGGATTTCATTTTTTGTTCTATGTTCATAAACCAATATTTGATATTTCAGCCCAATACTATTTTTTATCAAGGATGAGGCCTTATTTTTGCACAATTTTTATATGCTTGGCATCGTAGAAAATTCCAACAAAAACACATTATGATAAATAGTTCCGTTCATTTCAGCAATGCAGATACTTTACAAACATGCATCACATAAATTAGTTCAGCCATCAACTCCCAATACATATCCAATAAGTGTTAGTATTGTACAGTCAATACATTGCACACAGCTGGAATCATTGTGGCTTCAATGGAGCACATTAAAGAACACAAATTAAATTATTCACAACGTCGCCCGTCTTCCACTGTTCCACTTTATCTGAGTAGCCAATTATGAATTGAGGGACATTCTGACATTAAAAAGGATCAGAAATGAGAGAACATACAGACGGGAATATTATGAGGTTAACACACAATAAAGTGAGGTTAACACAAGTATTATTTCTAAATCATACAATGCCAACCTAAAATAAAATTCCAGCATGAAACTATACTTTTCTAGATGCACATCAAGTACTATTTTGAGTTGACCACAACAAGTATTGACCAAGTTGAGAGTCCAATTCCCATATGCTATCACGTAGTAAGGAAAAGTAACTTTTTAGGAACCGAAGCAAAAAAACTTTCCTTTCATAGCACACACAGGATGAGCCCAAGTCAGATACATATAAAAAGTGCAACAAAGGAATGCATGTCAAATAAATGACCTTACAAATGACCTTACAGGAAGAAAAAACCTTTGGAAAAAAGAATTGGAAGAAAAACTAGACACACACACTTAAATTTGTCAACTGGACAGCCTCCTAGCATGTATACGTGCATAACCAATTAGACTACAATGATACTGACCAATTAGACTCCCATCTGACACACGCAAGTAAGAAAAATGTTTGCAGGGGTGAAACTAACAATTCAAAATTATATATATAAAATGCATGGGTTTGTGCAATCTGAGCAGAATAAATAAATATAGAGTAAACGAATACATGGAACTTCCTCTTACTGCTCATTTTGATTAGGTCCGACAGCTTGTAATTCCATATGCTTTGTCAAACATTTATACCTTTCCCCTTGATCTTGAGAAAACATATGCGAGCGGGCGTGAATGTGGATATAGAAAACAGATGTATGAAACCACAAAAAATGCAATGACACATGTTTACACGAAAGTCAATTACTATCATTCTTACTTCTAAAAGACCATATTTTAATTTAACCAAGTCTAATCTCAACTTTCTAGAAACCCATTGATAGCAATCTTATTCGGAAAGAAACAGATGATTAAGCATGTTGGATAAGAGTTACTAAGAAGAAATGACAGCGTTTTTATAGAACGGGCGTGTCATACACATACAAGGAGATGTTAGTTAACTGCAATTTATTAACAGATGAGTTCCTCAATTGGAAATAGTGACAATTCAAAGAGTTATAGACCATCTAGTTTGCTCTGCACATAAGCCTAATTACAGTTAAGTGTAATATTTGTATATGAGCTGCAACTATAATTCGAAAAAATACTGGCCGTACCACGAATATTTGTAACATGCGATTACCACATATATTATTAATTATGTTATCAAAATATGAACACACGCTTTAAATTCTATGTTCTGATTGAAAACCTGTAGGCTCTTTCTTCTAGTATTCAGAGTGAGAAATGCCATAATGTTCCATCTTGCAAAGTTCCATCTTAACATAGAAACTAATTAGAACAACCTGGCATGGTAAACTGTACAAATAAAACTAACTTCCTTAAATGTCTAATCACCAGACAAAAAGGGACTCCACTGCTAGGATAATTCTGCTAGTGTAACTATAACCTTGGTGCTTTTATTTGAAACAAAAAAGAGCAAGGACTTAACACAAAATCCTGAATCTGGTCTGCAATAAGATTTCTCTTTAAAGTCCCAACTTTCAGATCGTTCAAGTGGAAAAAACTCTCAGCCAAACGATGTATGCATGGAAAACTGTTATCGATATTTGTTGACGCTAGTTTTGTTTTTCATCTTCTAATCTAGTCTATGTGGACTACTTTTTTCACTGCAGTATAGTTTCACATTGGTCTATAGGTCAAAGTGTCTAGACCGGCATATCCGAACGCTCTGCCATACAACTTTCTCTCCATGTATGTCATGGTCAAAGTAGGTTAGGCCATTATCATGGTGGTAAATCCATTATATAAGTTAACCGTTAAGGAAAACTACATAAAATTCTGGTTGGTTCAAGCCTTCCATAGGAGACGAACGAATGTGATAAGAATAAATTACCTAAAGTAGATAATATAATTGAAAATCAGATCAAGTTTTGAAGGAGAATTTCTCATATAGCATATAATACTTTTCATATTCCGATTTTTCAGATTGTATACGTGACGCAAAGCCATCTCCTACACGACTCTCTCACAACTATCTCCTACAACACTTAATTCAGCATCATCACCCGCACACAAATTTTACATGAATTCCACTTCCATGTGGTCTATAATAGAATATAAATGTCGCAGTGGAAGATATATGTATATACATAGTATTAGAAAGGTATTGCACTAATCAATACTAACCCATCGAACGTCCTAGCTTCCTGATCCCAATTCATTGTCTTGTCCCGGTACCTATTTGTACTTTCCAATGTGGGGCGACCACGACGATGAAGCAAGCTGGCAGTTCCTCTGTGACATAATCCTGTACAATGCGAAATCCATCTGTATTAATCGATTAGCAATGTCTCAATACACAGTAGCTAGCTAACCATCACAACTCAGTTTTTATATGAATTTCGAAATAGTAAATAAAATAAAATATTAGATTAGTTTTCTTTAAATAAATTTTTACCTATATGGTTAAAATATAATATTGATGCTAGTTTCTGTAGATAATAGCAAAACTGTGATGCTCAATGGTAAAGCCATGTTCTTAACACAGAACATTAGTTCTGTATCCTATTGGCTAAGCTTCAGATATAAGTAGAAAACTGACAAATACTTGGATGATGATAGCATCAATCACCTTTTCTATGTACATGTTCTTCAGTCTCCTAGACTCTGCGTCCATGGGCTGATTAAGGCTTTTCTCCAGCTCCCACATCGCCCCCTTGCCGGTGTTCTCATTCGTCGAAGCGGTCTTCATGAGGTTCAGACTTCAGACAAGTCCATCAGTAGCAGAAGTATGTCACAAACTGCAGACATCAAGAAGTCAAAACTAGCTCAGTCCAACTGTATTTGCCTTTCCCTCTTACATACAAACTCCAACAAAACACATAGTGATTGCTGCACAGAAAACATGACAACCAACGACAACATATCTCCTTTGTTATTATGATACAAATAAGAGGACTAGAAGAGAAAAGCTGCATATTAGTACGCGACACAAAACTCGATCTCTGTCACCACTTCCCTCACTTTCCATTGCTGCCGGCTAGATCTGAACAAAAATGGAGGGACCAAATAAATTGCAGGTTTAGTAGTTAGGAACTAACAGTTTTAAATCCACACTATTGAACATACAGGAAAGGTGAAATATGTAGCATAGTTAGCAACTTAAGATTACAGGTCACTAAAGTGCATGCCGCTACATCAGCAAAATTCATATAACAGACATCGGGCTTGTGTAGGACTGTCTTATTAAGCACATCATGCTAACATGCAAACTCGTGATTGGAAAAAAGAAGTTACTCTAGCGAAAACTGGTGCTAAGAAGTAAATAGATCTAGAAGGAGCACCGCTTCTGAACATTCTAAGCACAATGAAGAGGCGTGACAACGAGCGAGTATGGAGAGCACCTGCTATAGGGGACCAGCGACACCTCGTCAACCATGCGTGGCAATGAGCGAGGATGGAGAGACGCCGCCGCCGCCGCTGCCGCTGCCGCTCATCAACCAGGCTTGGGGTTGGCACCGGGAGGCAGCTCGGCGTAGGCTGCCTTCCACCTCTCCCTGCTCTCCTCCACCTTCAATCATCAATCGCAAACACAAGAGCCACCAGCATCAATCATCAGGCGCCAAACAGATGAAAACCCTAGACGGAATCTCACGGACGGTTGAGCGAATGGTTATCACCTGAAGGAGGCGGGCATGGAGGCTCTTCTCGTGGGCATCAGACAGCCTGACGGCCTCCTCCACACGAGTACCTCGACCCGCGGCAGCAGCCCCTAGAGCCGGTCGTACACGCCCCGCCACTGCGCGGAGGGCAACTTCAGCGGCGGCAGGGGAGGGAGTGGAGCATCGGAGGAAGAACTGCGTGAAATAGACAGGGCGCCGGAGGATAGAAGAAGCAAGTGGCGGCTAGGGTAGAGGGAGAAGAGGGAGACACCAGTGCGATCAGCTTATGTGTGTATATACTTCAGCTGGCAACCCTAGATAGTTTGGTGGGCTTCAGCCCATCATCAACGGGTGAGGTTGATCCAAATGTCATCTATTTAGAAAACTTTGTCTCCAAAAAATCTATTTAGAAAACCAATATAAATCTTATGTTTCTAAAAAAATATTCTAAAAAATATATATATGCACGTAAAATTAGTAGGGTATCAAGACTACCAAAATTGATGATTATGCCTAGTCTTGGTGACACTTGGCAACGGAGAAAATGCAAGCATTGCTGAGCCACTCAAAAGAGAAGTGCATGCACGAATGGACTATGAGAAAACGGCGAAAATAGGTTTGCCCATTTCTTTCGAAATACTCGCAAAATTTGTGTACAATTAAAAGAGGACGGCGGTGAGCCCGCGGCGCACTGTCTTATCGTGTCCCTCGACCCATAACCGCCCTCGCGCGCACCGGTGATGAGGTCAAGGGCATCATTTTATTTGAATTCAATAATCCTAGTAAACATCACAAAATTTAATGGAAGTATTGAACAATTTTGAATACTCAAAATATTGAAAATGTTTCAGTATTAAAAGAATGTCTCTGTGTATATCTCTTTCTCCACACTATTTAAAAAGGACCTAAGGTTTTATCTTAAACTATGTTTTCTCCCACCACCCCTTCATCCAAACTCCCAACCTTCACCTATTTGTTTTCCCTTTTTCATCCCCTTTTCATTTTCATAAAAAAGCAACCCAATAAACCAAATCAATATATGGTATAGCAATGAGTACACGGTCCATAAATGGAATTTTTTTATAGTAAAACCTCGACGTGTATGACATCTCTAATAACCCAATAATGACAATAAATTCACATCCCAAAAGCAAATAGATATGAAATATTTTATATTTTGGCCCTCATGTGATATGTGGGCCTCATCGCCCAGTTAGGATACATTACTACACTTGCACTTTGCAGTCCGGACATAGGAAGAGTTGACAAGTAGGCTGGACACGTAGACAAAATTGTCGATGTGTCATCCGGTCACCTCTAGCCAGAGGACTATGACCTCGTAATTTGGTCATGACGAGTTGAGAATAAGATCATCAACAATGCTAGTAAGCTTAATGACCATTTTTATAATAAGATTATGACCTTACGGGCACAAATGGTCATGATATTATGGAGTTTGGACCCTCGCAAACTCTCGTTGACCTATTTTTGAAATTTGGTCATAGATCTATGACCAATTAAAACCCCGTCACTATTTTTTGTCATAAATGAGTGTTTTTCTTGTAGTGATAATAGGTTGCTTCACAAACTAGGGCAAAAATTGACAAATAGGCAAAACTGATAATGTGACGTCTAGTCATAGCTATGACCATCTATATTGGTCGTAATTAGCTAGAAATTAGGCAGCGGACGAGTGCTATATGCTTTATGACAATTTCCCGTAAGGAAATTACGACCTTTTTGACCAAATTGGTTGTTATGGTTTGGGGTTGAAGCCTCCTGAACAAGTTACGACCAATTGATCTCAAATGGTCGTAGATTTACGACCAATTCTGCCAGCGTCACTGACAGAAGGTCGTTAGTTGACATATTTCTTGTAGTGTTAGAGCATGTCTAGCAGACCCCGTAAACTGGTCAAGCCCGTAAAAAACGAGGTGTTTACAGTTTTGGTCAGAAAAAATGGCGTGGAGCAGACCTCGTAAAACTTGTTCAACACAAAACTTTTTAAGGGGCACGGTAAAACCATCCGCGAAAACCTTATATATGTTGCGCGACCATGGCGGGAAACGTAGGCGCGACGGTGGGCAGTGTCGAGCTCAATCGGGGACGGGCAATGCCGAGCTCAATCGGGGGTGGGTGGCGCAAGGCTCCTCCACTTCATACATGGACGGAAAAGGGTGCCTCCAGGACGAGACGGGGGTGAGGCGGGCAGCGCCGGGGCGACAGGGCGAGGCATGTCCTGGCTGGAGACAGCTCGTCGGGACAGGAGGAAAAAATATAAAAAGTGAGCTATAGTGGAATACAGTTCCATTTACGGGGTCTATTCTGTTTGGAGCAATTTCGCACCGTAAAAACGGTTTAGAGTGCCCCTTATACACATTTTTAAGGGTCGATTTTTACGGGGTCTTCTAGAGATGCTCTTAGAGCATCCCCAAGAGTTGCACTATATAAGCGCCGCGTTGAAAAAAATGTGTATTTTGCACGCGCGCAGCCGCTTCGGGCGCTCTAGCGGAGGTGCAAAAATTGCACGTGCGACATAAGTGGTTCAGCGCGCGGGACAAAACGACATCACACACCGCTTATTTTGTGCGTTCGCTCCCGCGCGCTGCACACACGAGCGCTCGCGCCGCACCCTCTCCGGCCGCGCCACTTTCGCCCCGCCCGTGCCCTCGCCGACGAATTCGCCCGATGGACGACCGCGACGACATCCCCCTCACCCCTCGCTACGCCCACGACCCACCCGCGCCGGCGCCGACAGCGCAAACCATAGTGCGGGGAGCTCTGGCTTCGCCTCTGCCGGTGCTCCTCCAACCACCGCCGGAGCTAGCATGGGCGGCATGGGTGGCTTCGGAGCTACAATGGAGGGCATGTGAGGCATGGGTGCCTTCGGAGCTATGATGAAGAAGAGGAGGAAGAAACGTCTTCGGATGAGGAAGAAGAATCGGAAGAAGAGGCTGAAGAAGATGAGGAGGATGCGACATAATTGTTGATGTGCCATTTGTTTGTGTGAACTTTTATGACATGAACTCGGTTGGATGATGATGTGATGTGGCATGATTTCAAACTTTTATGTCATGATGAACTTGATTGGATGATTTTAAACTATGCTGTGTTTTAATTTGATGTTTGAAATATCAACATATTGTCAAAAATGAACATATTGCAAGCGTCGGCTGCTCGCGCGTGTTGTAGTTTAACGCGCTATTTTTTATGGCGGCCGCTGAAGCCAGCGCTCTTCGACGCGCTAAAAGTCGCTATTTCAACAAGTCAAACTCTTTTTAGGGCGCGGGGCGGTTGGGCGGCTGTTGGTTAGTGTAGCTTCCGTCAAAGCCAGCCTGCTTGCTTAGTTTCCGCCACTGACCTAGCTTCCTTCCGCGCGCTAAAGCTAGCCTAGTTTCCGCCAAATGAAATGAAGCATTTGAACTAGCTAGCACTTGCTTTGGCCAAAACTAAGCAGTTGAAAAAGAAAACATAGTGATTAAGTGGCTTCTGCCAAACTACAAACATGCTATCCGCCAACGTCAAGCATGCTAATCCTTGCACCAAGCCCTATTAGCAGCAAGGCCTTCCGCCATCCGGTTGCAAAATAGAGACGGTACGATGATCACGTTTGATTGGTCGGACGGATGTCCAAACTCCAGCAAAGTCTTCGATTGTTTGTCTCCGCAAATGGATATCGACGCATCGACGGATCAAAGCGAGACTACATTGGATGGCAAACTGGACAGCACGTCCGGACGCTTACGGAAGGTTTGAGGGTTCGTTTTAGAGATGCCTTTAGATCAATGGCCCCTCCCTCAAACATCTAGCCAATCCCTCTCGCCATCCTTCTCTTTAACGACATCAAAACGAGATGATCTTAAGCCGACAGTGGTTCGCTAGATTTTAGCTCGTTATAATATAATTATATTTAATATACATATATATAAGAAGAAATATGATATTTACCACCATATGTATCGTGTACAGTTTTACTTCATTTTATCTACTAGCAAACATGAAAGCTTAACTAAGCACATGGAAAATTTCAATATGGTATGTAGTCAGCCATGTGTTAAATATCTGCTGGTTTGTTTTTGCCAAAGTTTGAGAGAAGACACACCTTTATTTTCTTCTCTTGGTAGTTCATCCATGATCTTTTGCTATTAAATACTAGTCTTTAGTTGCGAAAGAATTAGCCAAATTATCTTGATTTTTATATATTAATCATCATTTTGGTTCCAATAAGATTTTACAATGGTTTCTTATGTTGTATTATGCTCTATTTTGTAATAAAATTATGTTAGTTTATAAAAAATACATGTTATTTAGCTCGAAACTACCTTGAGATCGACCACATATCGCTACAAGCCGAGCACAAGTCACTTTCTACAACTTGAACTTGAGCTTTGTTCAGTCTAAGATCATTTGAATCTTAATATAAGTTGAGTTGAGCCTAATCCAACTCGTTCGAACTCAACTCATTTGCAGCTCTAAACACCACCTTCAACCTTTTTGAACAAACAATGTTAGATGACATAGATGCTTGTCCCCTCGAACATCTAGTCAATCCCTCTCGCCCTTTAATTTCTTCTGTGACATAAAAGTGAGACCCACTCGTCTTCCCTTTCTTTGACTTACCCATGAACCCCTCTTGTAGGTCGAAGAAATCACTTGATTTTGTTGTTGATTTTTGTTTGATGTGCATGACCATAATGTTCGAGATTTTCCACATGGTGGCACGGAGAAAGGCATGGCTGCGTAGAATGCCGTCGAAGAGCATCATGCAAGGTTGCATACAACCGTGGAGTCCTCCGCCGAGAGAGTGACGCCCACAGACCGCGTTGCAGCCGAACCCGTGAGCCCAAGCGGCACGACTGTGGTTGAGGGCGCATCAAGGACATCGAAGCGAGGCAACAGTGCCGCAGTGGGTAGTTCAAGGGCGGTGAGGTACAACATTTTTCACCTAGTTTTATAGATATTTACCAACCTAAATTCATCAACCAGAGCTCTAGTGAGCAATGGTTCGGGGAGGGGCCAGAGCTTGGAGGAATGAGTGGTGGTGGTGACAATTTCAATAGAGATAGAAAGGGAGGTAACCGCCCTCCCCCTATGGTTTTCCTTTTGTTCCTTCTTTTCCCTCTCTTTTCTTATTGGGTCATGTGATAAAGCGAAGGGCAAAAGTATACTTCCACATGCCATTTAACACTATTAGCTGAAAAACTCACGGCAATGCTAGACATGATATACAATTTAGAGCATCTGTAGTCGGGCATCCCAAACCCCCTCAAACGTCCGGACGGGTCGTCTGGTCATTGACCGATCACGAAATTTCGATGCAGTTGTGCGACTCAAACGTGCCTCAAACGCCCAGGCTGACTAACGCCCCTCATATCCAACCAACAATGGGCGCGCTCGGGCGCCGCCGCCATGTAGAACTGACGATGGGGCCCCACGCGGAATCGCTTGGAAATCCGGCGGTCCTATGGACACCTACTCTGTTGCAGCATTGTGAACATCACGTGGCGCTGCTCTGACGGCCGTGTACTCCCTAGCCCGGCTATTTAAGCTGAATGTCGACATTGAAACCCTACCCCTCCACCATTCCCTCCTCCTGTCCGCCGCCACCACCACTTTCTCGCCCAGCTATTTAAGCCATGCCCTCTCACCACCATCACTTCCTAACGCCAGAGCGCCGGCTGCAACTCCTTGAGCTGCTCTGGGCAAGGCGCAAAGCCCGAACCGCCGCGGGGCTACCTTCGGATTTAGTTGATCCGAATAAGGAGTTGGAGGAGGTGGAGAAGTAGGAGGAGGAGCCGGAGCCGGAGGAGGTGGTGGAGGAGGAGGAGGAGCCGGAGCCAGAGCCGGAAGAGGACACGAGGACATTGGGGACACGAATCTACATGCGAAGCAACATGCCATCCTTGATTCCATCCGCTTGGAGTTGGCTGCGGAGGCCAGATGACGCCGTCTCCACGAGATGGAGGTGGAGCGGGCCGCGAAGGAGGCGTAGATGCTCGCTGACCTAGATGAGCTCTAGGAGGAGGACGAGGAGCTGGAGCCCTCTTACGCACCCGTCTACTCGCCGCCCAGCTCCAGCATCGTGGACATCTCCAATGATGAAAACTAGGATTGTACATAGCACGCGGGATTTTCTTTCGCATGCTTTGTATGGATCTAGGGGGTTCAAATATGAAAGTCTCGTATGTTTTTTTGAAAGGAGGATATACCCCCGGCTTGTGCATCTCGACGATGCATGCAGTCATTTTATTAATTATTACAAATACCATCCAAGGTAATACATCAGTCAGCATGAAGCCGCCATCTAGGCAACACCAGTTGCTACTTCTGCCCCCTTGATGAAGGTGTGCTAAATATCTGGACCTAATACCAAACAGACATCACATGAAACCCTAAGAGCATCTCTAGTAGAACCCTCAAACCCTTAAATTTAAAACCAGTTTTAAGGGTTGAGAATTGACCATTTTTTACACTTTTAAGGGTTGAAAAACAGGGGCAAAGACTAGAACCCTCAAACCCAACCCTTATAACGGAATATTCCGTTATAAGGGTTGGGTTTGAGGGTTCTAGTCTTTGCCCCAACCCCAACCCTTAAAACTGTCATTTCATATATCACATATTTCATCACATTTCATCATATGACATATCACAAATTCAATCACATTTGACATAAAACAATAATCATTCTAGTTATTATTACACCACTGAATAAAAAAATAATCATTCAAATCATTACAACAATGTTTGAGCAATTTACAACAATTGTTCGAATCAAATAGGACATAGAAAAGTAAAACAAAGATGGTGAGTCGCCCCATCTTCGACCCTCTCCTCTGATCCAAAAGCTTCACGCGGTCTTCAAACGCTTGCACGTCGACGAGGAGGATCATCATCTCGACGGGGCGGGGCGTGGGCAGGAGGCCGGGGCGGGGACGCGGCCGGGGAGCGGAGGGGCGGCGGGGCGGCGGCCGGGGCGCGGTAGGCCGGCGGGGCGGCGGCCGGGGCGCGGAGGGCGGCGACCGAGATGCGGATGGCAGCGGGGCACGGAGGGGCGGCGGGGCGGTGGCGGCCGAGATGCAGAGGGCGGCGGGGCACGGAGGGGCGGTGGCAGGGGCGCGGGGGGCGGCGGGGCGGCGGCCGGAGCGCGGGGGGCGGCGGGGCGGCGGCGGCCAAGGCGGATTCCTCCCGCGCGGAGGAACCAACTGTTGGGGAACGTCGCATGGGAAACAAAAATTTTCCTACGCGCACGAAGACCTATCATGGTGATGTCCATCTACGAGAGGGGATGAGTGATCTACGTACCCTTGTAGATCGTACAGCAGAAGCGTTAGTGAACGCGGTTGATGTAGTGGAATGTCCTCACGTCCCTCGATCCGCCCCGCGAACAATCCCGCGATCAGTCCCACGATCTAGTACCGAACGGACGGCACCTCCGCGTTCAGCACACGTACAACTCGACGATGATCTCGGCCTTCTTGATCCAGCAAAAGAGACGGAGAGGTAGAAGAGTTATCCGGCAGCACGACGGCGCTCCGGAGGTTGGTGATGACCTTGTCTCAGCAGGGCTCCGCCCGAGCTCCGCAGAAACGCGATCTAGAGGAAAAACCGTGGAGGTATGTGGTCGGGCTGCCGTGGAAAAGTCGTATCAAATCAGCCCTAAAACCTCCGTATATATAGGTGGGAGGGAGGGGGCCTTTCCTTGGGGCTCAAGGAGCCCCAAGGGGGACGGCCGAGTCCAACGGGGAGGACTCTCCCCCCCCCAAACCGAGTTGGACTAGGTTTGGTGGGAGGGAGTCCCCGTTCCTTCCCACCTCCTCCTTTTTTTTTCTTTCTCTCTTGATTTTCTTCTCCTTGGCGCATAGGGCACTTGTGGGCTGTCCCACCAGCCCACTAAGGGCTGGTGTGTCTCCCCCAAGGCCTATGGGCTTCCCCGGGGTGGGTTGCCCCCCCCCCCCGGTGAACTCCCGGAACCCATTCGTCATTCCCGGTAACTCCGAAAACCTTCCGGTAATCAAATGAGGTCATCCTATATATCAATCTTCGTTTCCGGACCATTCCGGAAACCCTCATGACGTCCGTGATCTCATCCGGGACTCCGAACAACATTCGGTAACCAACCATATAACTCAAATACGCATAAAACAACGTCGAACCTTAAGTGTGCAGACCCTGCGGGTTCGAGAACTATGTAGACATGACCCGAGAGACTCCTCGGTCAATATCCAATAGTGCGACCTGGATGCCCATATTGGATCCTACATATTCTACGAAGATCTTATCGTTTGAACCTCAGTGCCAAGGATTCGTATAATCCCGTATGTCATTCCCTTTGTCCTTCGGTATGTTACTCGCCCGAGATTCGATCGTCAGTATCCGCATACCTATTTCAATCTCGTTTACCGGCAAGTCTCTTTACTCGTTCCGTAATACAGGATCCCGCAACTTACACTAAGTTACATTGCTTGCAAGGCTTGTGTGTGATGTTGTATTACCGAGTGGGCCCCGAGATACCTCTCCGTCACACGGAGTGACAAATCCCAGTCTTGATCCATACTAACTCAACTAACATCTTTGGAGATACCTGTAGAGCATCTTTATAGTCACCCAGTTACGTTGCGACGTTTGATACACACAAAGCATTCCTCCGGTGTCAGTGAGTTATATGATCTCATGGTCATAGGAATAAATACTTGACACGCAGAAAACAGTAACAACAAAATGACACGATCAACATGCTACGTCTATTAGTTTGGGTCTAGTCCATCACGTGATTCTCCCAATGACGTGATCCAGTTATCAAGCAACAACACCTTGTTCATAATCAGAAGACACTGACTATCATCGATCAACTGGCTAGCTAACTAGAGGCATGCTAGGGACGGTGTTTTGTCTATGTATCCACACATGTAAATGAGTCTTCATTCAATACAATTATAGCATGGATAATAAACTATTATCTTGATACAGGAATTATAATAATAACTATATTTATTATTGCCTCTAGGGCATAATTCCAACAGTCTCCCACTTGCACTAGAGTCAATAATCTAGCCCTCACATCACCATGTGAATTACATTGTAATAAATCTAACACCCATACAGTTCTGGTGTCGATCATGTTTTGGCCGTGGAAGAGGTTTAGTCAGCGGGTCTGCTACATTCAGATCCGTGTGCACTTTGCATATATTTACGTCCTCTTCCTCGACGTAGTCGCGGATGAGGTTGAAGCGTCGTTTGATGTGTCTGGTCTTCTTGTGAAACCGTGGTTCCTTTGCTAAGGCAATGGCACCCGTGTTGTCACAGAACAAGGTTATTGGATTCAGTGCGCTTGGCACCACTCCAAGATCCGTCATGAACTGCTTCATCTAGACACCCTCCTTAGCCGCCTCTGAGGCAGCCATGTATTCCGCCTCACATGTAGAATCTGCTACGACGCTTTGCTTGGAACTGCACCAGCTTACTGCACCCCCATTAAGAATAAATACATATCCGGTTTGCGACTTAGAGTCGTCCGGATCTGTGTCAAAGCTTGCATCGACGTAACCTTTTACGGTGAGCTCTTCGTCACCTCCATACACGAGAAACATCTCCTTAGTCCTTTTCAGGTACTTCAGGATATTCTTGACCGCTGTCCAGTGATCCACTCCTGGATTACTCTGGAACCTACCTGCCATACTTATGGCCAGGCTAACATCCGGTCTAGTGCACAACATCGCATACATGATAGAACCTATGGCTAAAGCATAGGGGACGGAGCGCATATGCTCTCTATCTTCATCAGTTGCTGGGCACTGAGTCTTACTCAATCTCGTACCTTGTAAAACTGGCAAGAACCCTTTCTTGGACTGTTCCATTTTGAACCTCTTCAAAACTTTATCAAGGTATGTGCTTTGTGAAAGTCCTATCAGGTGTTTTGATCTATCCCTATAGATCTTAATGCCTAGAATGTAAGCAGCTTCTCCTAGGTCCTTCATAGAGAAACTTTTATTCAAGTAACCTTTTATGCTCTCCAAAAGCTCTACGTTGTTTCCAATCAGTAATATGTCATCCACATATAATATTAGAAACGCCACAGAGCTCCCACTC
The DNA here is from genome assembly GCF_904849725.1 of Hordeum vulgare subsp. vulgare. Classification (NCBI taxonomy): domain Eukaryota; kingdom Viridiplantae; phylum Streptophyta; class Magnoliopsida; order Poales; family Poaceae; genus Hordeum; species Hordeum vulgare. The sequence continues at coordinate 581,354,800 of NC_058520.1, read as the reverse complement.
ACTTTCTTGTAAATACAGGATTCTCCAACCACTTGTATAAACCCAAATGCTTTGATCACCTCATCAAAGCGTTTGTTCCAACTCCGAGATGCTTGCACCAGTCCATAAATGGATCGCTGGAGCTTGCACACCTTGTTAGCATTCTTAGAATCGACAAAACCTTCGGGTTGCATCATATACAACTCTTCCTTAAGGAAACCGTTAAGGAACGCCGTTTTGACATCCATCTGCCAGATTTCATAATCGAAAAATGCAGCTATTGCTAACATGATTCTGATGGACTTAAGCATCGCTACGGGTGAGAAAGTCTCATCATAGTCAACTCCTGGAACTTGTGAAAAACCCTTTGCCACAAGTCGAGCTTTATAAACGGTCACATTGCCGTCAGCGTCCGTCTTCTTCTTAAAGATCCATTTGTTCTGAATAGCCTTGCGGCCCTCAGGTAGTATCTCCAAAGTCCACACTTTGTTCTCATACATGGATCCTATCTCGGATTTCATGGCTTCTAGCCATTTGTTGGAATCTGGGCCCACCATTGCTTCTTCATAACTTGCAGGTTCATTGTTGTCTAACAACATGATTGATAAGATGGGATTACCGTACCACTCTGGAGCAGCACGTGATCTCGTCGACCTGCGTGGTTCAACAGAAACTTGAACTGGAGTTTCATGATCATCATCATTAACTTCCTCCTCAACCGGCGTCGCACCGACAGAGGTTTCCCCTTGCCCTGCGCCACCATCCAGAGGGATGAGAGGTTCGACAACCTCGTCAAGTTCTATCTTCCTCCCACTCAATTCTCTCGAGAGAAACTCCTTCTCGAGAAAAGCTCCGTTCTTAGCAACAAACACTTTGCCCTCGGATTTGAGATAGAAGGTGTACCCAACTGTCTCTTTTGGGTAACCTATGAAGACACACTTTTCCGCTTTGGGTTCCAGCTTTTCAGGCTGAAGCTTTTTGACATAAGCATCACATCCCCAAACTTTAAGGAACGACAACTTTGGCCTTTTGCCATACCACAGTTCGTATGGTGTCGTCTCAACGGATTTTGATGGTGCCCTATTTAAAGTGAATGCAGCTGTTTCTAATGCATAACCCCAAAATGATAATGGCAAATCAGTAAGAGACATCATAGATCGCACCATCTCTAACAAAGTACGATTACGACGTTCGGACACACCATTACGCTGTGGTGTTCCACGCGGTGTCAACTGTGAAACAATTCCACATTGTCTCAAGTGATCACCAAACTCGAAACTCAGATATTCACCCCCACGATCAGACCGTAGGAACTTGATCTTCTTGTTACGATGATTTTCCACTTCACTCTGAAATTGCTTGAACTTTTCAAATGTTTCAGACTTGTGCTTCATCAAGTAGACATAGCCATACCTACTCAAATCGTCAGTGAAGGTGAGAAAATAACGATATCCGCCGCGTGCCTCCACGCTCATCGGACCACACACATCGGTATGTATGATTTCCAATAAGTCACTTGCATGCTCCATTGTTCCGGAGAACGGAGTTTTAGTCATCTTGCCCATGAGGCATGGTTCGCACGTGTCAAGTGAATCAAAGTCAAGTGACTCCAAAAGTCTATCAGCATGGAGTTTCTTCATGCGCTTTACACCAATATGACCTAAGCGGCAGTGCCACAAAAATATGGCGCTATCATTGTTTACTCTAACTCTTTTGGTCTCAATGTTATGTATATGCGTATCGATATCAAGATTCAATATGAACAATCCTCTCACATTCAGTGCATGACCATAAAAGATGTTACTCATAGAAATAGAACAACCATTATTCTCTGACTTAAAAGAGTAACCGTCTCGCAATAAACAAGATCCAGATATAATGTTCATGCTCAACGCAAGCACTAAATAACAATGATTTAAGTTCATCACTAATCCCGATGGTAGCTGAAGTGACACTGTGCCGACGGCGATTGCATCAACCTTGGAACCATTTCCTACGCGCATCGTCACTTCATCTTTCGCCAGCCTTCGTCTATTCCGCAGTTCCTCTTTCGAGTTGCAAATATGAGCAACAGAACCGGTATCGAATACCCAGGCACTACTACGAGAGCCGGTTAAGTACACATCAATAACATGTATATCAAATACACCTTATTTTTCTTTGCCCGCCTTCTTATCTGCCAGATACTAGGGGCAATTGCGCTTCCAGTGACCCATACCCTTGCAATAGAAACACTCCGTTTCAGGCTTAGGTCCAGCTTTGGGTTTCTTCGGCGGATTGGCAACAGGCTTGCCGCTCTTCTTTGAATTTCCCTTCTTGCCTTTGCCGTTTCTCTTGAAACTAGTGGTCTTATTCACCATCAACACTTGATGCTCTTTACGGAGTTCAGACTCTGCGACTTTCAACATCGCAAACAACTCGCCGGGAGACTTGTTCATCCCTTGCATGTTGTAGTTCAACACAAAGCCTTTGTAGCTTGGCGGCAGTGATTGAAGGATTCTGTCAGTGATAGCTTCCTGCGGGAGTTCAATCCTCAGCTCAGCTAGACGGTTTGAGTACCCAGACATTTTGAGCACATGTTCACTGACAGAGGAGTTTTCCTCCATCTTGCAAGCATAGAATTTATCGGAGGTCTCATACCTCTCGATCCGGGAGTTCTTCTGAAAGATAAACTCCAACTCCTGGAACATCTCAAATGCTCCATGACGCTCAAAGCGACGTTGAAGTCCCGGTTCTAAGCCATACAAGACTGCACATTGAACTATTGAGTAGTCCTCCTTACGTGCTAACCAAGCGTTCTTAACATCCTGATCAGCCGTAGCGGGTGGTTCATCTCCTAGCGCAGCATTAAGGACATAATCCTTCTTCCCAGCTTGTAAGATTAGCTTAAGATTACGAGCCCAGTCTACAAAGTTGCTTCCATCATCTTTCAACTTAGCTTTCTCTAGGAACGTATTAAAATTCAGGATGACTGTCGCGTGAGCCATGATCTACAACACAAATATATTCAAAGTGGACTTAGACTATGTTCAAGATAATTAGAATTTAACTTAATCAAATTATATGCTAAACTCCCACTCAAAAAGTACATCTCTCTAGTCATTTGAGTGGTTCATGATCCACTTACACTATCCCAAGTCCGATCATCACATGAGTTGAGTATAGTTTCAGTGGTAAGCATCCTTATGCTAATCATATCATCTATATGATTCATGATCGACCTTTCGGTCTCATGTGTTCCGAGGCCATGTCTGCACATGCTAGGCTCGTCAAGCTTAACCCGAGTGTTCCGCGTGCGCAACTGTTTTGCACCCGTTGTATGTGAACGTTGAGTCTATCACACCCGTTCATCACGTGGTGTCTCGAAACGACGAACTGTAGCAACGGTGCACAGTCGGGGAGAACACAATTTCGTCTTGAAATTTTAGTGAGAGATCACCTCATAATGCTACCGTCGTTCTAAGCAAAATAAGGTGCATAAAAGGATTAACATCACATGCAATTCATAAGTGACATGATATGGCCATCATCACGTGCTTCTTGATCTCCATCACCAAAGCACCGGCACGATCTTCTTGTCACCGGCGCCACACCATGATCATCCATCAACATGTTGCCATCGGGGTTGTCGTGCTACTCATGCTATTACTACTAAAGCTACATCCTAGCAAAATAGTAAACGCATCTGCAAGCACAAACGTTAGTATAAAGACAACCCTATGGCTCCTGCCGGTTGCTGTACCATCGACGTGCAAGTCGATATTTCTATTACAACATGATCATCTCATACATCCAATATATCACATCAAATCGTTGGCCATATCACATCAAATCATACCCTGCAAAAACAAGTTAGACGTCCTCTAATTTTGTTGTTGCATGTTTTACGTGGTGACCATGGGTATCTAGTAGGATCGCATCTTACTTACGCAAACACCACAACGGAGATATATGAGTTGCTATTTAACCTCATCCAAGGACCTCCTCGGTCAAATCCGATTCAACTAAAGTTGGAGAAACCGACACTTGCCAGTCATCTTTGAGCAAAGGGGGTTACTCGTAACGATGAAACCAGTCTCTCGTAAGCGTACGAGTAATGTCGGTCCAAGCCGCTTCAATCCAACAATACCGCGGAATCAAGAAAATACTAAGGAGGGCAGCAAAACGCACATCACCGCCCACAAAAACTTTTGTGTTCTACTCGAGAAGACATCTACGCATGAACCTAGCTCATGATGCCACTGTTGGGGAACGTCGCATGGGAAACAAAAAATTTCCTACGCGCACGAAGACCTATCATGGTGATGTCCATCTACGAGAGGGGATGAGTGATATACGTACCCTTGTAGATCATACAGCAGAAGCGTTAGTGAACGCGGTTGATGTAGTGGAACATCCTCACGTCCCTCGATCCGCCCCACGAACAATCCCGCGATCAGTCCCACGATCTAGTACCGAACGGACGGCACCTCCGCGTTCAGCACACGTACAGCTCGACGATGATCTCGGCCTTCTTGATCCAGCAAGAGAGACGGAGAGGTAGAAGAGTTCTCCGGCAGCGTGACGACGCTCCGGAGGTTGGTGATGACCTTGTCTCAGCAGGGCTCCGCCCGAGCTCCGCAGAAACGCGATCTAGAGGAAAAACCGTGGAGGTATGTGGTCGGGCTGCCGTGGAAAAGTCATATCAAATCAGCCCTAAAACCTCCGTATATATAGGTGGGAGGGAGGGGGCCTTGCCTTGGGGCTCAAGGATCCCCAAGGGGGTCGGCCGAGTCCAAGGGGGAGGACTCTCCCCCCCCCCCCCCAAACCGAGTTGGACTAGGTTTGGTGGGAGGGAGTCCCCCTTCCTTCCCACCTCCTCCTTTTTTTTCTTTCTCTCTTGATTTTCTTCTCCTTGGTGCATAGGGCACTTGTGGGCTGTCCCACCAGCCCACTAAGGGCTGGTGTGTCTCCCCCAAGGCCTATGGGCTTCCCCGGGGTGGGTTGCCCCCCCCGGTGAACTCCCGGAACCCATTCGTCATTCCCTGTACATTCCCGGTAACTCCGAAAACCTTCCGGTAATAAAATGAGGTCATCCTATATATCAATCTTCGTTTCCGGACCATTCCGGAAACCCTCGTGACGTCCGTGATCTCATCCGGGACTCCGAACAACATTCGGTAACCAACCATATAACTCAAATACGCATAAAACAACGTCGAACCTTAAGTGTGCAGACCCTGCGGGTTCGAGAACTATGTAGACATGACCCGAGAGACTCCTCGGTCAATATCCAATAGCGGGACCTGGATGCCCATATTGGATCCTACATATTCTACGAAGATTTTATCGTTTGAACCTCAGTGCCAAGGATTCGTATAATCCCGTATGTCATTCCCTTTGTCCTTCGGTATGTTACTCGCCCGAGATTCGATCGTCAGTATCCGCATACCTATTTCAATCTCGTTTACCGGCAAGTCTCTTTACTCGTTCCGTAATACAAGATCCCGCAACTTACACTAAGTCACATTGCTTGAAAGGCTTGTGTGTGATGTTGTATTACCGAGTGGGCCCCGAGATACCTCTCCGTCACACGGAGTGACAAATCCCAGTCTTGATCCATACTAACTCAACTAACATCTTTGGAGATACCTGTAGAGCATCTTTATAGTCACCCAGTTACGTTGCGACGTTTGATACACACAAAGCATTTCTCCGGTGTCAGTGAGTTATATGATCTCATGGTCATAGGAATAAATACTTGACACGCAGAAAACAGTAGCAACAAAATGACACAATCAACATGCTACGTCTATTAGTTTGGGTCTAGTCCATCACGTGATTCTCCCAATGACGTGATCCAGTTATCAAGCAACAACACCTTGTTCATAATCAGAAGACACTGACTATCATCGATCAACTAGCTAGCCAACTAGAGGCATGCTAGGGATGGTGTTTTGTCTATGTATCCACACATGTAAATGAGTCTTCATTCAATACAATTATAGCATGGATAATAAACTATTATCTTGATACAGGAATTATAATAATAACTATATTTATTATTGCCTCTAGGGCATAATTCCAACACCAACTGCCTCCCGCGCGAGGTGGGAGAATGAGTGCGGGTTGGGGGCAGTTTTCCCTCCCAACCCTCACTTCTACAGGGTGGGAAGGGGTTTGAGGGTTGGACCTCTAATTTTTTTTACGGGTTTAATTGTTTAAGGGTTCTAGTTTACGCCCTTTTTCCGATGAAAACTGTAAAAAAGGAGTTATTTTTAAGGTTTTGAGGGTTTAAGGGCTCTACTAGAGATGCTCTAACATCTATAGTCGGATGCCCCAGCCCAGCCACATATCGGGACTGGGTCCCACTCTGGTCCGAGGAACTCTTGTTGCCGCCACCATCTTCCATCGGTCCATCTTCAGAGCAGGAACTGACGCATCGACCTTGCCTGGCCTGCCGTCGACGCCACCATGGCACCAGACAACGCCACCATCCTCCACATGTACATTCACACACGCCCGTCATCAAAACTCCACAGCGCCATGCCACCATGATCCGCCGTCGGCCTTGTGATCGATGCAACACCGCTCCTCCTGTTGTCCCCCCAACCATCACTTGCTCCAAAATGATGCCCCCAAGAGGAAAAGAGATACTGCGACCATCAACGTTCGATCCAGGAGAGACAAATCCAGGGTTTCCCTCGGAGCATCCAGAGCCTGATGACGCAAACTCAACGACGATGCCTCGACAAGGGAACGACATGAAAGACGCCGCCATCGTCTGCCATGATCGTAGTTGGCGTGATTTTCATCGGCAATTGTGACACCAGGCGTGCACCGCCGGCGTCGTTGGTCCCTTCAACCGGAGCAAACTCCAAAACGATACCCTAAAGAGGGGCTACGATGCAAAAGCACCGTCATCAATCGATCCCTCCTCCAGAGTTGTCTGCGTTGTCATGGACCACACAAGGATAGAATCCCTGCGGATCCGCCAGCTGCCGACGTGTCACAACCGCCACCGAGCTGACTGTAATCCAGGGACCAAGGCCCACAACTGGGCCCAAATCCGGTCGCGCTATCGCCGACCGATCTGGTCACGTCGCCGCCGTCCCTGGCGACCGCGACGCACGAGCCACCGGAGGGTAGCCACGTGCTGCCTGATACGTCTCCAACGTATCTATAATTTTTGATGGTTCCATGCTATTTTCTTGTCAAACATTGGATGTTTTGTATGCCTTTTATATCTTTTTTGGACTAACTTATTAACTCAGTGCCAAGTGCCAGTTCCTGTTTTTCCGTGTTTTTGACCCTTTTCAGAGGAGGATTTTAAACGGTGTCCAAACGGAATAAAACTTTCGAAAAGATTTTTTCCGAAACAGAAGATACGCACGGGACGTGAGAACCAAGGCACGGGCCATCAAGGGACCCCACAAGCACCCTAGGCGCGGCCAGGGGGGCCGCGCATAGCAGGATTGTGGGCCCCTGTGGCTTGTCTTCCCTACCTCTTCCACCTATAAATTCCTAAAAATTCCAAAACTGCGAGAGAGATCCACGAAAATACTTTTCCGCCGCCGCAAGCTTCTGTCTCCGCAACATCCCATCTGGGGCACGTTCTGGTGCCCTGCCGGAGGGGGATTCGGATACGGAGGGCTTCTTCATCAACACCATGACCTCTCCGATGATGCGTGAGTAGTTCACCATAGACCTTCGGGTCCATAGCTAGTAGCTAGATGACTTCTTCTCTCTCTTGGATCTTCAATACAAAGTTCTCCATGATCTTCCTGGAGATCTATCCGATGTAGTCTTATTTGCGGTGTGTTTGTCGAGATCCGATGAATTGTGGCTTTATGATCAGATTATCTATGAATCTTATTTGAGTTTCTTCTGATCTCTTATATGCATGATTTCATATCCTTGTAATTCTCTTCGAGTTGTGGGTTTTGTTTGGCCAACTTGATCTATGATTCTTGCAATAGGAGAAGTGCTTGGTTTTGGGTTCGTACCGTGCGGTGACCTATTGTTGGGGAACGTCGCATGGGAAACAAAAATTTTCCTACGCGCACGAAGACCGATCATGGTGATGTCCATCTACGAGAGGGGATTTCCGATCTACGTACCCTTGTAGATCGCACAGCAGAAGCGTTAGTGAACGCGGTTAATGTAGTGGAACGTCCTCACGTCCCTCGATCAGCCCCGCGAACCGTCTCGCGATCAGTCCCATGATCTAGTGCCGAACGGACGGCACCTCCGCGTTCAGCACACGTACAGCTCGACGATGATCTCGGCCTTCTTGATCCAGCAAGAGAGACGGAGAGGTAGATGAGTTCTCCGGCAGCGTGACGGCGCTCCGGAGGTTGGTGGTGATCTTATCTCAGCAGGGCTCCGCCCGAGCTCCGCAGAAACGCGATCTAGAGGAAAAACCGTGGAGGTATGTGGTCGGGCTGCCGTGGAAAAGTCGTCTCAAATCAGCCCTAAAACCTCCGTATATATAGGGGGAAGAGGGGGAGCGAGCCCCAAGGGGGTCGGCCGAGCCAAGGAGGGAAGGTCTCCCCCCCCCCAAACCGAGTCCAACTTGGTTTGGTGGGTGGAGTCCTTCTTCCCTTTCCCACCTCCTCCTTTTTTTTCTTTTCTCTTTGATTTTCTTCCTATGGCGCATAGGGCCTTCTTGGGCTGTCCCACCAGCCCACTAAGGGCTGGTGTGCCACCCCCAAGGCCTATGGGCTTCCCCGGGGTGGGTTGCCCCCCGGTGAACTCCCGGAACCCATTCGTCATTCCCGGTGCATTCCCGGTAACTCCGAAAACCTTCCGGTAATCAAATGAGGTCATCCTATATATCAATCTTCGTTTCCGGTCCATTCCTGAAACCCTCGTGACGTCCGTGATCTCATTCGGGACTCCAAACAACATTCGGTAACCAACCATATAACTCAAATACGCATAAAACAACGTCGAACCTTAAGTGTGCAGACCCTGCGGGTTCGAGAACTATGTAGACATGACCCGAGAGACTCCTCGGTTAATATCCAATAGAGGGACCTGGATGCCCATATTGGATCCTACATATTCCACGAAGATCTTATCGTTTGAACCTCAGTGCCAAGGATTTATATAATCCCGTATGTCATTCCCTTTGTCCTTCGGTATGTTACTTGCCCGAGATTCGATCGTCAGTATCCGCATACCTATTTCAATCTCGTTTACCGGCAAGTCTCTTTACTCGTTCCGTAATACAAGATCCCGCAACTTACACTAAGTCACATTGCTTGCAAGGCTTGTGTGTGATGTTGTATTACCGAGTGGGCCCCGAGATACCTCTCCGTCACACGGAGTGACAAATCCCAGTCTTGATCCATACTAACTCAACGAACACCTTCGGAGATACCTATAGAGCATCTTTATAGTCACCCAGTTACGTTGCGACGTTTGATACACACAAAGTATTCCTCCGGTGTTAGTGAGTAATATGATCTCATGGTCATAGGAACAAATACTTGACACGCAGAAAAACAGTAGCAACAAAATGACACGATCAACATGCTACGTCTATTAGTTTGGGTCTAGTCCATCATGTGAGTCTCCTAATGACGTGATCCAGTTATCAAGCAACAACACATTGTTCATAATCAGAAGACCCTGACTATCTTTGATCAACTGGCTAGCCAACTAGAGGCTTGCTAGGGACAGTGTTTTGTCTATGTATCCACACATGTATATAAGTCTTCATTCAATACAATTATAGCATGGATAATAAACGATTATCATGAACTAAGAAATATAATAATAACTAATTTATTATTGCCTTTAGGGCATATTTCCAACACCTATCCCAGTGACAGAAGTGGCAGCGAGGCACGCATCGTGTTGTTGCCATCAAGGGTAAAAAGATGGGGTTTACATCATTGGTTTGAGTTTATCCCTCTACATCATGTCATCTTGCTTAAGGCGTTACTCTGTTCGTCATGAACTTAATACACTAGATGCATGCTGGATAGCGGTCGATGTGTGGAGTAATAGTAGTAGATGCATAAAGTATCGGTCTACGTGTCTCGGACGTGATGCCTATATGTATGATCATTGCCTTAGATATTGTCATGACTTTGCGCGGTTCTATCAATTGCTCGACAGTAATTTGTTCACCCACCGTATTATTTGCTATTTTGAGAGAAGCCTCTAGTGAACACTATGCCCCCCCCGGTCTACTTCACACCATATTTTCAGCCTTACACTTTTACTTTGTTGCACTTTCCGCCTTCAGATCTTACTTTGTAATCAATCTTGAAGGGATTGACAACCCCTTTATAGCGTTGGGTGCAAACTCTTTTGTGTTTGCGCAGGTACTTTGGACTTGACCTCGATTCTCCTACTAGATTGATACCTTGATTCTCAAACTGAGGGAAATACTTACTGCTCCTGTGCTGCATCACCATTTCTTCTTCAAGGGAAAAACCAACACAAGCTCAAGAGGCAGCACTGCCTGAGGCACCGGCGGCCAGATCTGGAACAGATTGATCACCGGCCACCATAGGAGTGCCCCGAGCGGCCGCTCACGCGAGCACCAGGGGGAGTCACGAGAGCGCGATGCAGCCGTCACCCCCCGAGTCCTCGTCTACGTGCCCCGCCGCCAACGCGCCGCCAATCGCCGCCGAACACTGTCCACGCCAGTTCCTGCAGCTAAGGGGAGGAGAGGTCTCGCCGCTGCCGATGCCGACCGGGCTTTGCCCACCAGCGCACCCCAACAGCGACGGGAAGGAGAAGTGGAAGAGGGAGTCAAGGATGCGACGATGCTAGGGTTCCCTCCACCCCCGTCGCCGCGCGGAGGTGACACGGGAGGGGTCGATGTTCAAAAGGGCTTGGATGTGAATGTACATATTTGAGGACTGGCGGCCGGTCAGCACCGCGGATGCGTCCGCAGGCTTTTGACGATCCGAATTAGCAAACCGCGGCTCTAGATGCTCTTAGCTCGTGTGTCAAATGAGGAAGCTTTTTCTCCAACGCCAAGTAGAGAAGCCACTATCATATGAGTGCGGCGTTTTGGTGTTGAGGCTCATCTGCACTTGATCAAAAAATAAAATAAAATAAATACTAAAAAAAATCAATAGATTCCAAATGTTTTTTGGGTGGTAGATAATTTGATGCGTAAGGTTCGCTCTAATTTTTGTATTATTTGAACATCTGAGTAGCTCTCAGCAAAAAGACAAATCAGGTCAAAACAGTACATGAACAATTAAAAAGTTTAGAGACCCCGAATTTATCTTTTTTGTCGAGAGCTTTTCAGTTGTTCAAATGATACAAAACTTAGAGCGAACCTCACGCATCAAATTGTCTAGCGCCCTTTTTTTTGATTTTTTTAGTGTTTGTTTTGATTTTTGTATTCAGCACGAGTGCAAGAAATGGATTTTCGCTATCTTAGCGTTACACAAGGAATTCTTTGTTTGTTGGTTACCTGTTGTGGCCTGCCCTGCCCGTATAGTGCTGAACCTAAGTGGTGCCGTATTTTACTGGTGTCAAATAAGGAATCCTGTCTTTGATGGTTACCCGTTGTGGCCTGCACTGCCGTGTAGTGCTGGACGCAAGTGGCGCCGTAGGCGTTATTGGATTGCGTGGTGGAACGGACGCCGGCCGCATGCACCAGTCCGGTCCGGCCGGCTGGTGGTGGGCGACGGATATCTTTGGTTTGTGCGCGTTAGTGGACCAATCGTGACAAGATTTGTGGACTCTGGCGCGCACTTTCATGCATAGTTGTGGCAGTGCTTACTAACACGAGGTTGTTTATTCCCAGAACGAACGGTGCAATCAATCAGCAACCGTCGGGGTGGTGGTACATATGCGTCGATGGAATCGATGGGAAGGAAGGACGTTTCTGTGGGAGTTGGACAAGAAATAGGAGAGAGTGCCGTGTTAGCAACAAGGAGCAAACTAGTCAATCAAGGTACACTCTTGTAGTGCAATCAATCCCAGAGTTTCCCCTTAGGATCGCCCACACGCCTAATTTACAAATAAGCGAGCAAATACAGTAAAACGTGTCTATATACACTCATTTAGAAAGAAAAGTTTAAAACACCTTATATTTGTGAACGGATGGAATGCAGAGAAAACATAGACGTGCCATCTAAGTTCAAATTCGAAGGAGATTCCTATGCATATATTGTTAAGAGTATTTTGTGCACTTGCAGTATTTCTTTTGGAAAGAAGAGAAAACCCATTCCTTCACTAACATAGTATGTAGTTGTTGAAATAAACTAGCAACTTGGTATTGGTCTTTTGAGTACCTCGCTATGGGTGGACTGTGGTCTTTCTCGCATCTACTCCCTCCGTTCCTAAATATAAGTCTTTTAAGATATTTCATTAGGAGTTTATATACGAAGCAAAATGAGTGAATCTATTTTCTAAAATATGTATATATACATCCGTATGTAGTTCATTAATGAAACACCTTTAAAGACTTATATTTAGGAACGGGGGAGTAGTAAATTACTAGAAGCTGACGCGCGCTTCGCTATGTTGATTTTCGTTGTCGCATCCGATGTTTAGTTTTTGTTGTTGTTGCTTAATTGCCATGTTTGTTGGACGGCGTGTACTGTATTGTTTGTTTTTGTGGATCATTGGTGTGGTTGTCTTCATCCTCCTATTTTGTCTGGACATTGGACTTACATGTGAGAGCAGGAGTGGTGGCACTGGTGTAGAATCATGCATTGCATGCGGTTTTGATACATGATATCGCCTGCCCCCAATAATCCATAGCAGACAGACGGTTTATGTATCTATAATACACGCGGTTTCTAAAGCAGAACCACATGTGATGCTTTTATTTTATTATTTATATTTTCCGTGTTTAAATAACATTCAAAACACACATTTCTTTTCACATTTGCACTGTGTCTTATAATAAGATACATATCCAGTGGTGTAAGGACATCATATACCATAAAGTGCTAAAATCTACATAGTTTCGGGATAGCATATGCACTATTCTAAAATAGTGAGACCTGTGACATTGCATATTTCACATTCTGAAGAGTCGTTCAACCCTACGGAAAGAGCACTATCTTCCGATGCTATTAGCGGAAAAGAGGCGACACAATCAAACTTGCAACCAGTGTACATAGGTTTGTACAAATTGTAAACTTACAAATGATGCGCTTATACCGTCCTCATCATACGCCTACGTTTGACTTTTTGTGTGCAGTCCAACTAAAATAGAGTGACATCATCAATATGATACTTTAGTTGCACTGCACAATACACTCTTACCAAAAAAGTGATTTGTGCAGTACACTAAAAGATCAAAATAACAACGATCTGTGTACAAAATCCTGAAAGATTGTGTGCAAAAATCCCTGGTTGAACAAAAGAAATAGAATGAGCTTATCGTATGAAAACCGATACAAAACTCAAATAGCAATTGAAAAGTTGGTAGCTAATTTCATATTGGAGTAAATATGCATACGATTTCATACTATCTGACTGTTTACTTTAAAGAAAAATGTGCTTGGATCATTGTTTCATGGAAGAAATTAGATCGACATACCAATTAGATTCTTGTGCATGGATGACACATATGTGATTAAAAATAAAGTAAATATGCATACATTTTCATATAGTTTGACTTGCTAAAAGAAGCATGCATGTGCTTGAATTATTGTTGCATGTAAGGAAATGGACAGACTAGCCAAATCATGTTCTTGTATCATGATTAACATGATGAACTCGCGTTAACTTGTACGACAAGAAACCAAACCCCACAGAGCCAAATACAAGATAAATAGATTTGTAGCCCAACATCCCTTTCGGAATCAAGTATATGCATAATGGAAAGTAATGGATAAGGAGGAGGCACGTGCTATGTGGAAAGGGGAAGATCCATGGCGATGTCGACGTCGATGGTGAGAGAGAGCGTTGGGGGCGGCGCAAGACTCTAGACGACACCAACGTGTACTTGTATGGCCCAATGAAATGATTTATATGTGATGGCTCTATATTTGACACACTTTTAGAGCTCAGTTGTTGCATGTCCTCTTCATATATCATGTCTCATTGAACCAAACAGTTGTCCATTATGCATGATTTTCGGTTTTTATAATCATCATTGTCGGCATTGCACATTAAGTCTTTTGTTTCGTTTTTCTTAGTTTTATTTGTTTTCTTGTGTCTACATGTGTATTGAAGCAACCTAGTACCAAGCACGATGAAAGCACCAATGCGGGTTCAATACGGAGGGCGTACATTACCACACTTAGCCGTTTTAGAGAGTGGATTTTTTTACAAAGTTCTCAAAACGAAGATCTAATACCAGAAATGGATCGATATCATTCATACGAGCCCAACGAGCCCGAGAACGTAAAATTCCAAAATCATATGAACAACTGACGCCGTTTTACCAAAGAGGGGCATAACCAAAGATGATGTTCCATGCGACAATGGTTGTATGGAAGCTCGTATTATGCCAAGACATCATCAATTTTTTTCTCTCCAGACAGGATTGTTCATCGATTTCGTCCTCAATTGTTTCCATGAGATCCTTGGACAATAAGGAGGGTTTAGAAGAATATCAGGCTCATCTAGAGCCCTTAAATGGAGGAAGACCTACAACAATGGAGGAGACCCTGGGTAAAAACATGTGCCCCTCTTACCATCATGCCAAGACTCTTAGTACATGACTCCGTACCAGAGATCTACCGGATTTGACTCTTGTCACTTAGTAGGCATCCCCATAGCTGCCTGATTCCCCATCTTGTTGCTTCTATACAACTTCCCTCTGTTGATATCCTCTAACTGACGCCTCTGAGTAGACTGTCACATCTTGAAAAGGTTGCCAATTGTCTTGAACAACGACTTCTTATCCTCCCTAGTAAATATAGCCTAAGCTGATACCTGAGGGCCTTTCCCACGCGGAATAGGAGTTGTGGACGAGCACAATGTAGTGTAAGTGGTATGTTCCTCTAGCCTTAGGTTGCCCCCTTCTTGGGAGGCACATTTAGGACAGTAAAACTGCACCTAAAGCGAGCTCTCTCACGCTCCCAACAATAACGACCATCAGATTTTTCTTTTAATCATTTCTGGCCGTCAGATGATTGTTTCAGCACTTGATTACTGCGACTTGGCCCGCATGTCCTAAGGGGCTGCTACTCTGGCGATTTTTTCAAAGGCCTGTGGTTGATTGAGCTTTGGATGGGCTGGTATGATAGCCCATCGATGGATCCAGACGAGGCAACGGCGCGGGCGGTGGGCATGGATGCAGCCGAGGCAAGATGCGACGGCGCGGGCGGTGGGCATGGATGCAGCCGAGGCAAGATGCGACGGCACGGGCGGTGGGCATGGATGCAGCCGATGCGTCCATCCAGTCCAGCCGATGCGGTTGGGGGATGAAGCTCGATCCACTCCAGCATAGGCGTGAGATCGATCCAGTCCAGCCTCGCGGGAAGAATCTCTTTCTTCCTCTGCAAGCTCTCCTCTCCCGCCTCTCGCCGCCATGGGCTCCGCCGCGCCGGACTCCCCCGCCGCCACCTCCTCGACGGGGTCTGCAGCCACCGCCGCGGCCTTCTCCGCGCCCGACACCGCCGGGTCCGGTGCCCCCGCCGGTGCCTCCTCCTCGACGGGTCCCGCCACCTCCGTGGCCCCGCTCGCCGCCTCCTCCGCGCTCGAGCCTACCGCCTGCCCGACGTTGTTCGCCGGTTCCGCCTCTTCCTCAGCGGCCGAGTCTACCACCTGCACGACGCTCCTCGCCGGCCCCTCCGCCACGAGCACGGCTTCATCCTCCCTCGACTCCGCGACATCCCCGGGGACGGTGCTGGCCACGCCCAACGCCGCCTTGCTCTGATTGATTCCGCGTGGCTCAGGTACTACTGTCCCCGTCCCGTATGCCACGCCTTTTCTTCTTGGAATCACCACGCACGCGCGTCCTGTTGCTAATCAACGAGTGATTCATAGTTGCTGTTAGTTTTGCTTCTGCAATTTTAATGCTGTCAGTTTTCTCTTCCGTTTGGTGGATCAACCAATTGCTTACAAATCCAGCAGGCACGACACGAATGCTTAATTTTACAGATTTGTTTGACTGACTTCCTGAAATCTAGCTCCGTGTCTGTTTCTTGGATGTTGATGAGTCCCGTTCGAAGTAAGAGAGTTTTGTTGTGATGAACTTCACCATATTCCTTGACGAATGTGTTAGAAGTAGAACATGATCGGTTGCATTTGTGGCTAATGGAAGAATTAGCCATCTCACGCCTCCATCTCCTGGGTCGTCCGATTTTGTGATTCGATCGTTCTTGGCCGTCCGATCACCTCACCTGATGTCCTAAAGGGCAGCTGCTCCCATGGAAAAAACGCTCAATGCTGGTCGATTCGGATTACGGGTTAGACCCGCTAGCCTGCGATTGGAATCCTCTACCCCGTGGCGATAGTTTGCTAATCGCTACCCCTTTCTCTCTCGCAAGCCCTAGGAAGATCAAACCGAGGTGGCGGCAGCGGCGACGATGAGGCGGCAAAACTGGATGACTCGCCGTCGAGCCGAATGCCCGTCCCTCCTTGCGCTAGGTCCAATCGAACCCTTGCGTCCGCTGTGCGGATGATGACGCTTCCACCGATGAGGAAGCCACGCCATTCCAATTGCTGCTGTGCAGGACGAGTGTGTGGTGTGGGCTGGCCTTGGGGATGCATACCTTCTTGCCGTTGCTCTCCCCGCTGGTAAGTCCCCCTTCTCCCAATGCATTAGGATTTGCCATACCTTCTTTGATTTCCCTTATGTCCCCCATAGAGGTTCTGCACTTCTGCTACTATGGTGAGATGCTCCACAAGGAAAGGAGCAAATGGATCTGCTACTCAAGTTCCACGTGGTAAATTTCCAAGGGCCAAGTCATCCAATCTTGGGGTTCCAGGAATGCAGCTGAGTGAACTAAGAATGTTCCAGGAATCCAAACTTGAAAGTAAGTTGTGACATATATCCTCAATGAGTTACTTTCCTCAGAATTTTATGTTTTCAGTAAATAATTTGAGTGAACTAAGGCAAATCAATGACTGTTTTGCCAATCATGTTGAGAAAATTTCTGTTGTGTATTTTAGTGTTTGATGTCCCTGAAGAATGTTTGCCCTTTTGGTTTCACAGGAGCAAGGTTGTAACGGAAGATACATGAACTTTTGTGGCAAGACGCAAAGATTAGCATTTGTTTGTACAAGTTTGTTGACCTAACTCCACATATCAAGGTACTGTTATGGCCGAGGTGCGATAGATGCCATACCTATATTCAGATATTAGGACACAACCTATTAAGTTCTTACTGTACAACCTATCTTAGTGTACAATGATCTACCATTTAACGTAATTCTGGCTGCTCCATTTTCCATGAATTATGGATGTTCACTTGATTTCCATGGATGCTATTTATTTGATCTGTTATACAGTTCATACATACGTTCTCCTCTGTGGTACAACATCTCTCCTTTTCGCCTTAACTATCATACAATAATTATTGTGTATTAGCTTAATCAATGGGATGAGACTTTTTGGTTGCGTAAAAAAAACTGAAACTGTAGGACTACACAGTCGTGCATCGTGTCCACATGGATGGATCAAACAACCTTTGTACAAAAAAAATCACTAAAATTCTCACGTCAACTACATGGTTGCCATGGGAAGGGGATATATGTGATATGGCAGATCATAAACAGCCTCAATGAGTAGGGGAGAGGAGGTGAGTCGTCCGCTACAACCAGAAGTGATTTTACCATGATTTTATCTGCAAAGTTCCCTGGACTTGGAATTATATTAAACTTATGTTCCATTTTTCTAGAAAGAAAGTAATACTACAAAATAAGGAGAACTGTACTCTATAGAACATATAGAATGGGGCGTCTGAGATGGGATGCATGATCTACATAGATGTTTATAATCGTCATCATGTGAACGCTGGGCAGATTGAAGATGAATTGACAACTACACCCCAAATTCAATTTGTTTGGGTGATTTCAATGCAAAAAAGCTATCAAGAAAGTGAGAAAACTATATGATTCAAGTTATATACAGATGCACTGAGAAAAATATACTGTTCTTATATGTATGATGTATCTAACCTGCAGCTAGACTGCATATCTATTGTTTGTGCTAAGCTATTAAGTTTTGTATTGTTCTAAGATGTCGAGGCATCCATGCGGAACTGTTTTCACTTGCTGAAATAGTTGTTCATGTTACCAACTAATGCAAGATGCATCTATCATTCTTGAATTTCTGTTATCACATATTTTGTAGACTCTGGGCTTGCTTCTAAAGTTTCTGAAAGAAGACCTGACCGTTCATTTGTATGTTTCAGGATAATCACAATGTACATAGTTTGGTACGACATAGTTTTAGGAACGCACAATGCTTATATTCATTTGATTGACAAATGAAATAAGAATTTTCAAGGATTGTTGCCTCACAAATCATATTGGCCCTGATCACCCGAAAAATTTCAAATGGTTGTGGTGCTTCGAGCCACTTGGATGAATGAAGTTTCTCTGATGATAATAATGGTACTATTGTTTTATTCAATGTGTTGGTTGAACAAGAACGGAGAGCTACTTGGTCCAAAAGGTTTAATATTGTTGTCCTTTTGTGCATTTGACATTGTTAACTTCTAAGGTTTGCATGGGTTTTATATTATTTATCTCTTTGAATCGGCATTTTTGGCCTCAGAATTTTGAGGTGGCGGATGTTATAAGTCCAATTGTTTGATGCGTCATCACATAATGTTTCTGTTACCAACCGTCTGCTACTAACTATATTTTATACTCGTTTTTTTAATAGCTTGGTGCTGGCCCTTTCATATAATGAGATTCAAAACTGCACAAACGGTATTTGTTAATCCAGGAAGACCATTTTCTACAAGTTTGTCGCTTTTCTTAAATTGCTATTCCTATTGTATTTAACCTCTAATTGTATTGGTGGCAGCTGCATCTCCTATCCCTGTTGTATTTAACCTATATGTTTCATGCCTCTAATTTTCTTGATGTTAGCAGTATTAGACTTTCTTGTACTGTAACCTTTATGATTTAACTTATTCTTCGTTCTGTCTATAGTTTCTTTTACATGTAAAATTCAAAGCTTGCAGTCCTGCCTTTTAAGGATTTATTCTGTTTCTATTTCTGCAGCTGGGGTCAATCAATGCGAGTAAGGTGGCAGTGAGTCGGTAAGAAATGAGCAGTAGGTACTAAAAGAGCATCTGCCCCTTAGTAAATAGCGGTGTGTTTACAGTTTTACTGGGGAATTTTTTGCCGGCCTTTCACTGTAGCTGATATAGTTGTCCCTACAATAATTAGTACCCACATTCTGTTTTCCTCTCTTGACTCCTCCCCTTCCTCTGGTTGAACCCTTGATATTCTAATTAAAATTCGACAAGTACTAGCCTTCATACCATCTAACATATCCCTACACAAAATACTAATGAAGTTGGGTGTTTGTTTCCATCAATACCTAGCATTCTCACACCAACATAAACAAGCACAAAACCATGTTTTAAAATTCAGGAAAAACATATATTTGTATACTAAAATGCATCATATGTGTATAATGTGATAATTATATCCAATAGTTGAAATACAAACATGGCATATAATTGTGTCGATCACTAACATTTATAACCTTAATATGGACGGGCGCAGCAACGCGCGCCTTTTATGATCTAGTATGTAGTAGGAGCAGGTGATGTCCAGTTAGCATTGCGCTTAGGGACAGAGGTACGATAGTGACCAATGAACTTGGAAGGACAAGCACCCTGAGCTTGTGGGCCCCTAGCCATCTTCTAGTCTTCTCCCGAAGCTTTTAGGGTTTCAAAAAAAATCCCGTAAAATTTCATCGTGTTTGGACCTTCCTAGATATGGTTTTTCCGTGAAATTGAAAACAAGCAAAAACAGGAAATAACACTATGCACTAAATTAGTAAGTTAGTCCATAAAAATTATATTAAAAACCATACAAAAGTGATAATGTAATAGTGTTTAAACACAAAAAATTATAGATACTTTGAAGACGTATCAGGGGTCTTGTTCTTGAGCTTGTGGAGATAAAGCCAGTTTGAAGCATGACACCCGTTGTTGATGGCTTCGGCCCAAAGCTTGTATCGATATTTATACTCGTCAAGAATCGTCCTAGCCATCTAAATGAGAGTCCTATTCCTTCCTCTCAGCAACACCATTTAGTTAGGAGTGTATGCCATGAAATGTTGCAGCTTGATCCCCTCAAGAACTCATCCATATTGTAATCCTTGAACTCGGCGTCGTTGTCACTTCAAATTGCCATGTTCTCGTAATTGTGTTAACGCTGAGATTCTTTGGAAAATCTGATGAAGGTGTCTTGTGTTTCATTTTTTGTCTTGATAACACCCATGTATATCTTTGTATAATCGTTGACAATGACAAGGCAGTAATATGGAAGTCCAAGGAGATCCAAGTGAAGGACTCAAGGGGTTTGTCGTAAAATGATAGTCTTCATCTTATGTTGCTTTTCATGTAGCTTTCCAACAATGCAAGCACTACATGGATGATATTTGGCAAATGACACATCGGTTAGTCCAATGATGTGCTCCCCCTTTAAGAAAGCTTGCAAATTTGTCATGTCAATGTGGTCCTTGACCATTAGGTATATTGTAATATGAGTTTTCTCTTTTGAAAAATCAACCACGCAAAGGTTTTCCTCGACATGCCCAACAAAAACCACTTTGAGATTGCTTCTCTTAAAGACAATCACATGAAATTCACCGAAATGAGAATCATATCTAGCATGTGCCAATTAAATAGTTGAAAGTAAATTGTAGTGAAGGGATTGAATAAGCATGATGTGAAGAATCACTAGAGATTACACTTTGCCCAATGTCGTGGTTCTAACTCTGACAGTATAATATGGCGGGGGAGGGATATAATGGAGCATGTGGGTACATAGGAGGAAATATACGAGTTGTACTCATGATGGAGGTAAAATCTTGACGTCTTGTACTCAGAGGGAGTATTTCTCTATGTATGGTTTGAGATTATAATGTGTATGATACACACATACACACACACACAGAGAGAGAGAGAGAGCAGAGCATAGGGAGAGGGAGATAGCCTTGTCTAGGTGATGCACAATGGCTTATAAAGAGCGTGCCACTCTCTCATCTCCTACCTCACTAGAGGAATTTTCATAGTCATTATTCTTGTCCACTATAGAAAGTAACGAGGGCCTTAAATGCTACTAATGTATGTCTCAAGTAATGACGATAATGCTTCAATTTTTTTTGGATAATGTGCTTCTCCTAACATAATGACGGTCTATCTGAGCGCTCATATGTGTCGCGTGTGAGTGGTCTATGCCACGATACTGTCCGACTGGCCAGGACCTCTTGGGCTCTGGTTGATGCTTTGGTATTTTTAAGAACTGGACTCGCCCCCACCCCATGGGCCTCCACGAGGGTTAGACCACTGTGGGCATCCCATGGTAGGTATCCCCATCATTAGCCCCTAAATCCACCAGGATCTTGAGAAAACCGAGTCTTGCAGTCCGTTGGATCCGACCGAATATTCCCGAGTGATTACTGAATTTTGATGAAATACATATTTTCCCAGGGAAAGATCCGCATGGATTGTAAATGAGAAAACCTTTCATGCTTCAGATTGAGATGATCAAGCTTTTTAGGAAAGGTTTGGTGATAGTTAATCGTCTATCGGAAGAGCCTAACTAGTGATCCGAATGGGGATGTATAATAAAATTCGAGTGCCAATTACATCATTTGGACTAATTCTCTCGACGAGATATCAAATCATTTTCCCTATAAGGATCACCAATCCTTCATCAACTCTGGATCCAAACTTACATTTTTGATACTTTGGATCCTAGAATGACCAAACAAAGCTATCCGAGTTACCGAATTCGCCCCTTCTTCGGGCTATCAGTGAGCAACCTAACGGCCTCATTTAGTTGGTTTATGAGCACCAAAAATGTAGATCAATTCTGAAATGAGTGATTGTTCACTCGGAACTACGTCGAACCCGGGCACAAAATATCTATTCGAGTGAAGACACTCACGAATTACATCATGCGTGGGCACGGAATATCGACGAATGTTCATGAATTTCAAAAAATGCTCATCAAACTGAAAGTTTGCCTATCCAATTCAAAAAACTTCATTGAATTCAAAAGAATTCATGAAATACGAAAATGTTCATCAAAATTAAACAATGTCCATTTTTCGAAATTCATTAACATTGTTTTTGAATCGTCTAACATTTCATGAAATTCACGAACATTTTCTCCAACTTATTGAACACAATTTTGGATTGGAACTTTTGTATAAAAGTTCTAATCATTTTTTAAATCCATGAAAATGTTTTAAATTTGTGGAACTTCTTTTTGGTTTTGTGATTATTATTAAGTTTTTGATTTTTTCCAAAATCATGAACATTACTCGAAAAATCTCAAATTTGATCTAAATAAGAGAAAAAAAGATAAAGAAGAATGAAAGAGAAAACAAATGAAAAAAAGGTGCCTTGCCCAGCATATGGGCCGGTCCAAAATGGGGAGCGGTGGTGCGCTTTTCAGTGCTAGGCGTGTTTTTGTCCTTTCTGAAGCGAGGTGAAAACAACCCTAGACTGTAAGGATTGTATAACAGACGCGCTGCGTGATCTTGTTAACAAATAGACATGAGCCATGGTTGCTAAAGTTTTTCGCCATGAATGGGATGGCAATGGGCATCCATTACCCACGTATCCTGCAGGAAAAACCCTTATTAGGGTAAGGGTATAGGACCAAAATTTAGCCATAATTATATTATTATTTTTGAAATCCATCGGTAGAGCGGGTACGGTGTGTAATCATATAACTCATACCCACATACCCAAGCCATAATTATATTATTATTTTTGAAATCCATCGGTAGAGCGGGTACGGTGTGTAATCATATAACTCATACCCACATACCCATGTACCCATATAAAAGCTATGTAGACTGACAATTATCTCTAGAATCTACATTATGTCAATAATTTGTAAATTGAAAGTGTATGCCTATATGTTGTTGTTTATGACTATATGATGTTGTGTATAAGTATATGTTGTTGTTGTAATCTTATTTTTGTAAACTCTATTATATGATGTTGTTTTATGACTGAAAATTAACGGATATGGGTAAGGATAATGAGTAAGCTTAAGTGGGATGAGTAAGGGTATGGGGAGGCTTCACACGTACCCATACCCTGCGGATGGCATCTCTAGCCATTATCAATGCAGCACATGATTGAATTCTCATGTGTAAGTATTTTTTGCTTTCTTTTTATAATTTTTATGCTTACACAAAAAACTTAACGAAAAACATTTGGAAAACATTAATCAAGCATTTTCAAAAGTTAAATGTGTAAATAAAAAAATATTTTCTCATGTATTCAAAAAATCTATTAAAAAGTATACAATGTGTATGAAAAAAGTTGATTATGCATTTTAAAAATGTTCATCAGGCATTTAAAAATTTCAAATGTGTATGTAAGTAATCTATATATTACCAAAAATAGTTAAGAAAAATATTAAAAAAAATAAACAAGCATTTGAAAATTTTAAATGTGTTCAATAAATGTTTCTCATGTATACAAAAAATATACAACATGTATGGAAAACGTTGATCATGTACCCTAAAAATATAAATTAATCATTTTTAAAATGTTACATGGGTATAGTTTTTTTTTTGTCAGGGTTGCGAAAAATTTATACAGAAAGAATAGAAATATATATGAGAAAACTGTTGACCATGTACTTAAAAATATGCCAAATGTTTATAATTTTTTTGATAATCTATTTAAAAAAGTTATATATATAAAGGTTTATCATGCGTTGAACATTTTTTTAAATGGGAATATTTCATTTTCTCTCACACAATGTACATTTTTTGTATACATCAAAAATATTTTAAAAATAAAAATGATTTTTATATAATATGTCATGTCTACTTTTACTTAATGTGCTTTCTATGTTTTTTATATACATGATCAACATTTTAACACACACGTTAACATTTTAAAAATACATGATCAACGGTTTTTCTATAAACAAAATAAAGAAACAAAGAAAATCAACAACAAACGAAAAAGAGAAAAAGAAAATAAAAGTAAAAATACAGAATAAGAAAACTGCTGTAAAAAGTGAGAAAAACAGTGAAACACGAGACAAAAACAAGGAATATACAAAAAATAAAACCGAAGAAAAAGAAGAAGAAAAGTAAGAATATAAAAATCAAGAAGAGACAAGGAAAAGAAAAAGGAAGAAACCAAAAAAAAACTTTGAGGGAACTAGACAAACCAATACAATGAATGCCACCTTTTGTTTTTAAACAAATTACGCTACGATTTATTAAGCAAAGGCAAAAATTACCCGTATTACATTTTTTGTCTTGTGGATTGCCTAACCAAATGTGTCTCCCTTGAGATAGGGAGGTGCCTAACCCATACAACTTATGAGGTTCAAAGTTTGAAGCTCGTCGTGAACTAAAGGATTTCTACATATGCTTGATCTCTTTGATGATACTTCCATAAGAACCTTCATTGTCTTCTTGGATATGCTTCACGACTGTCTTGCAATCTGCTGCAATATGAAGGTGTTGCATGCCAAGATGTGTGGCTAAAGATAGAGCTTCTCTACAGGCAATTGCCTCTAATGAGCCGGATCAACTAGACCTCGTATCATCAAGATTGACAAAGCACGATATGATTTATATCTCCGCATATCGCTGCAGCTGCTCCTGTATTGTTATCCAAAGAGACTCCGACATCAACATTAAGTTTTACACGTCCCATGGAAGGATGACGCCACATGTGATAACGGAGGGGTGCTCACTTTTTTTTTGAGAGGTGTTCACTTCTTTCGGAGGGATGTTTACTTTTTTCATTTGATGGAGCTTGAGCGAGCGAACGGGACAACGATGAGACCAAATGGGCCGGCCCAGTGAGAACGCAGAGGCGGAATCCTTGAGGCGAGCGTACCTTAAGGTGGGAGGTCCTATACGGCGCCTTAAGCGCCGGTTAGGCAAACCGGCGTCTGCAGAGCTCCTTCTTGTGGGTCGGCTCATGTTGAATGTGTTGGTCCTTAAAAATTGAAAAACAAATCATAGAATTTTTTTTAAAAAATCAGTTTTGCGAAAAACTTTAATGGCTATAAAAAAAGTTCACCGATTTTGGAAATATGTTTATGTATTTTCAAAAAGTTCACAGAATTGAAAAAAAAATATTGATTTTCAAAAAAAGTTAATTAGTTTTTTCACTGATTTTGAAAAAAATTCACGAATTTTAAATTATGTTCTACGATTTTCAAAAAAGTTTATCGATTTCAAAAAAAATCATCGATTTTCAAAAGTTCATCGATTTGGAAAAAAGTTCATGGGCTAAAACATAGATCTGATCTCTAAACGGGCCGGCCCAAAATTTACCTTTAACCGGCGCGTGTGGCGCTAAATAGGGTTTCCCCTGTAAGGTGCCGGGCCCAAAATCCGTGCCTGCGAGGCACCGCAGGTTTGGCCTGACCCCCTGACCCGTGCGGCGCTTCGCTGCCACGGGCACGGCTCACCGCTGACGCATCTCGGCCGGCAGCGTCGGCGTCGACAGCGCCATCCTCGCCGCCGATTAGCTGATCTGGCCCAGACCAGTCGTCCCAACCATCCGAGTCACCCATCGAGAGAACCTGCAAGCCCTACCTACTATGAGCACCAGAGGGGAGATGTCCCCCCGCCGCCGCCGCATTTACTGATTATTTTGAGCTATAAGACCCTCAAATTGAAAAGCATTTCGAATGAACTCTGAAAAGGTTGGAATTCAGCATGGTATCATCATTTCATCCACATAGCATATGCAAGAAAGTTGAGAGGGTTACGGCAAAAACTGGATGCACTGCGTGTACAAAACGTACAATCTCTTTCGAAGTATCAGGATTTCATACGGAAACTTGTCTGTTACAACAGGCATTTCAAATGAATTACGAAAAGGTTGAAAGTTGGCATGGTATCATCATAATAGTTGTGGAGAAAGTCTTCACTTTCTCTTCGCTTGTGTCCTGTCCTTATTGCGCCGTAACCATGGATAATCTTCATCATTTATCAAGATGCTTGGGTCAGCCTTGACTTTGAAGGGAGGAATTTCATGAAACTTTTCATAATCTTCGGACATGTCTGTCTTGCCCTCCACTCCCAAGATGTCCCTTTTTCCTGAAAGAACTATGTGGCGCTTTGGCTCATCGTATGATGTATTCGGTTCGTTATCTTTTTTTTTCTCGGTTTGGTAGACATGTCCTTCACATAGATAACCTATGCCACATCATTGGCTAGGACGAATGGTTCGTCAGTGTACCCAAGATTGTTCATATCCACTGTTGTCATTCCGTACTGTGGGTCTACCTGTACCCCGCCTCCTGACAGATTGATCTATTTGCACTTAAACAAAGGGACCTTAAAATCATGTCTGTATTCCAGTTCCCATATGTCCACTATGTAACCATAATATGTGTCTATTCCCCTCTCGGTTGCTGCATCAAAGCGGACACCGCTGTTTTGGTTGGTGCTCTTTTGATCTTGGGCGATCGTGTAAAATGTATTCCCATTTATCTCGTATCCTTTGTAAGTCAATACAGTTGAAGATGGTCCCCTAGACAACGAGTACAGCTCAGCACAAACAGTGTTCTCACCTCTAAGACGTGTTTCCAACGAACTACTGAAAGTCCTGATGTGTTCACTTGTAATCGAGCTGTCGCACCGCTTCGGGTGTTTGGAGCGCAGACTGTTCTTGTGTTCATCGACATACGGGGTCACCAAGGTAGAGTTCATTAGTACTGTGTAGTGTGCTTGAGACCAAGAATATCCGTCCCTGCATATTATTGAGTCCCCTCCAAGCGTGCCTTTTCCAGTCAGTCTCCCCTCATACCGCGATTCAGGAAGACCTATCTTCTTAAGGCCAGGAATGAAGTCAACACAAAACCCAATGACATCCTCTGTTTGATGGCCCATGGAGATGCTTCCTTTTGGCCTAGCGTGGTTACAGACATATTTATTTAGGACTCCCATGAACCTCTCAAAGGGGTACATATTGTGTATAAATACGGGGCCCAGAATGACAATCTCGTCAACTAGATGAACTAGGACGTGCGTCATGATATTGAAGAAGGATGGTGGGAACACCAGCTCGAAACTGACAAGATATTGCACCACATCACTCCTTAGCCTTGGTATGATTTATGGATCGATCACCTTCTGAGAGATTGCATTGAGGAATGCACATAGCTTCACAATGGCTAATCGGACGTTTTCCGGTAGAAGCTCCCTCAATGCAACCGGAAGCAGTTGCGTCATAATCACGTGGCAGTCATGAGACTTTAGGTTCTGGAACTTTTTCCCTGCCATATTTAATTATTCCCTTTATATTCGACGAGAAGCCAGTCGGGACCTTCATACTAAGCACGCATTCAAATAAGATTTCCTTCTCTTCTTTGGTAAGAGCGTAGCTGGCACGACCTTCATACTGCTTTGGAGGCATGCTGTCTTTTTCATGCAAACATTGCAGGTCCTCCCGTGCCTCAGCTGTATCTTTTGTCTTCCCATACATGCCTAAGAAGCCTAGCAGGTTCACGCAAAGGTTCTTCGTGACGTGCATCACGTCGATCGAAGAGCGGACCTCTAGGTCTTTCCAGTAGGGTAGGTCCCAAAATATAGATTTCTTCTTCCACATGGGTGCGTGTCCCGCAACGTCACTCGGAACAGATAGTCCGCCGGGACCCTTTCCGAAGATTAATTTTAAATCATTGACCATAGCAAGTACGTCATCACCGTTACGCATGGCGGGCTTCTTCCAGTGATCTGCCTCGCCTTTGAAATGCTTGCCTTTCTTTCGACATTGATGGTTGGTCGGAAGAAATCGACGATGGCCCAGGTACACATTCTTCCTGTTGGGGTAACGTAGCATAAATTCAAAATTTTCCTACGCCATATTCAGATCTTCCTATGGAGAGACCAGCAACGAGAGAGGGGTAAGAGCATCTTCATACCTTTGAAGAACGCTAAGCGGAAGCGTTGCTAGAACGCGGTTGACGGAGTCGTACTCGCAGCGATTCAGATCACGGTGTGATTCCGATCTAGTGCCGAACTACGGCACCTCCGTGTTCAACACACGTGCAGCCCGGTGACGTCTCCCGCACCTTGATCCAGCAAGGAGGAGGGAGAGGTTGGGGAATAACTCCAGCAGCACAACGGCGTGGTGTCGATGGAGAGACGAGGTCTCCCGGCAGGGCTTCACCAAGCACCGGCAGAGAGGAGGAGGAGGAAGGGCAGGGCTGCGCCGAGAGAGAGAGAAAACCGTGTGCCAAAACAGCCCCGAAACCTCAACTATATATAGGGGGAGGGGAAGCGGGCGCAGCCCTTAGCGTTCCCACCCAAAGGGGTGCGGCAGCCCCCATCTGCGCCAGGAGGTGGCGGCCAGGAGGGGAGGAGGGGTGTGGCGCACCCCGGGTGGGCCTTAAGCCCACCTGGCTTAGGGTTTGCCCCCCTTTCCTCTCCCTGTGCATTGGGCTGAGTAGGGAGGCGCACCAACCCACCTAGGGGCTGATTCCCTCCCCCACTTGTCCCATCTTACCTCCCGGGGTCGTTGCTCCCCCTTCGGTGGACCCTCGGGGCCACCTCCGGTGGTCCCGGTACGTTACCGGTGATGCCCGGAACACTTCCGGTGTCCGAAACCATCCGTCCTATATGTCAATATTTACTTCCGGACCATTCTGGAGCTCCTCGTGACATCTGGGATCTCATCCGGGACTCCGAACAACTTTCGGTAACCTCGTATAACAATTCCCTATAACCCTAGCGTCATCCAACCTTAAGTGTGTAGACCCTACGGGTTCGGGAGACAGGCACACATGACCGAGACACCTCTCCGGCCAATAACCATCAGCGGGGTCTGGATACCCATGGTGGCTCCCACTTGCTCCACGATGATCTCATCGGATGAACCACGATGTCAAGGATTCAATCAATCCCGTATACGATTCCCTTTGTCTGTCGGTATAGAACTTGCCCGAGATTCGATCGTCGGTATACATATACCTTGTTCAATCTCGTTACCGGTAAGTCTCTTTACTCGTTTCGTAGCACGTCATCGTGTGACTAACTCCTTAGTCACATTGAGCTCATGATGATGTTCTACCGAGTGGGCCCAGAGATACCTCTCCATCACACGGAGTGACAAATCCCGATCTCGATTCGTACCAACCCAAAAGACACTTTGAGAGATACCCGTAGTGCACCTTTATAGTCACCCAGTTACGTTGTGACGTTTGATACACCCAAAGCACTCCTACGGTATCCGGGAGTTGCACAATCTCACGGTCGAAGGAAAAGACACTTGACATTAGAAAAGCTTTAGCATACGAACAATACGATCTAGTGCTATGCTTAGGATTGGGTCTTGTCCATCACATCATTCTCCTAATGATGTGATCCCGTTATCAATGACAGCTAATGCCCATGATCAGGAAACCATGATCATCTATTGACTAACGAGCTAGCCAACTAGATGCTTGCTAGGGACACATTGTGATCTATTTATTCACACATGTATTATTGTTTCCTGTTAATACAATTATAGCATGAACAATAGACTATTATCATGAACAAGGAAATATGATAATAACCATTTTATTATTGCCTCTAGGGCATATTTCCAACAGTCTCCCACTTGCACTAGAGTCAATAATCTAGTTACATTGTGATGTATCAAACACCCATAGCATTATGGTGTTGATCATGTTTTGCTTGTGGAAGAGGTTTAGTCAACGGGTCTGCAATATTCATATCCGTGTGTACTTTACAAATATCTATCACTCCACTCTGAACATGGTCCTGGATGGAGTTGTAGCGGCGTTTGATGTGCTTCGTCTTCCGGTGAAACCTGGGCTCCTTGGCTATGGCAATGGCCCCAGTGTTATCACAGAAGAGTGTCATTGGACCCGACGCGCTTGGAACCACTCCAAGGTCGGTGATGAGCTCCTTCATCCAAATTCCTTCATGAGCCGCTTCTGAAGCAGCTATGTACTCCGCTTCACATGTAGATGCTGCCATGACTTCTTGCTTGCTGCTGCACCAGCTCACTGCCCCACCATTCAACACATATACATATCCGGTCTGTGACTTAGAGTCATCCGGATCTGTGTCGAAGCTAGCGTCGACGTAACCCTTTACGATGAGCTCTTCGTCACCTCCATAAACGAGAAACATTTCCTTAGTCCTTTTCAGGTACTTAAGGATATTCTTGACCGCTGTCCAGTGTTCCATACCGGGATCACATTGGTACCTCCCTACCAAACTTATGGCAAGGTTTATATCAGGTCTGGTACACAGCATGGCATACATTAGAGAGCCCACGACTGAAGCGTAGGGGACATAACTCATCTTCTCTCTATCTGCTGCCATGATCTGTGACTGAGTCTTACTCAATCTCATACCTTGCAAAACTGGCAACAACCCTTTCTTTGAGTTTTCCATATTGAACTTCTTCAATATCTTGTCAAGGTATATACTTTGCGAAAGACCTATGAGGCGTCTTGATCTATCTCTATAGATCTTGATGCCTAATATGTATGCAGCTTCTCCAAGGTCCTTCATTGAAAAACTCTTGTTCAAATAGGCATTTATGCTCTCCAACATCTCTATATTATTCCCCATCAATAATATGTCATCCACATACAGTATGAGGAAGGCTACAGAGCTCCCACTCACTTTCTTGTACAGACAGACTTCTCCGTAAACCTGTATGAACCCAAACGCTTTAATCACCTCATTAAAGCGAATGTTCCAACTCCGAGATGCTTGCACCAGCCCATAGATGGAGCGCTGGAGCTTGCACACTTTGTTAGCACCCTTAGGGTCGACAAAACGTTCTGGTTGCATCATATACAACTCTTCCTTAAGGTTCCCGTTAAGGAACGATGTTTTGACGTCCATTTGCCAAATTTCATAATCATAAAAGGTGGCAATTGCTAACATGATTCGGACTGATTTCAGCTTCGCTACGGGAGAGAAATTCTCTTCGTAGTCAACTCCTTGAATTTGTCGAAAACCCTTTGCGACAAGTCGAGCTTTGTAAACGGTTACATTATCGTTTGCATCAGTCTTCTTCTTGAAGATTCATTTATCTTCTATGGCTCGCCGGTTATCGGGCTAGTCCACCAAAGTCCATACTTTGTTCTCATACATGGATCCTATCTCGGATTTCATAGCCTCAAGCCATTTGTTGGAACCCGGGCCCGCCACCGCTTCTTCATAGTTCGAAGGTTCACCATTGTCTAACAACATGATTTCCATCACAGGGTTGCCGTACCACTCTGGTGCGGAACGTGCCCTTGTGGACCTTTGCGGTTCAGCAGTAACTTGATCCGAAGCTTCATGATCATCATCATTAACTTCCTCTTCAGTTGGTGTTGGCGCCACATTAACAACTTCCTGCGCTGCGCTACTATCCTGTTCGAGAGGGGGTGTAATTACCTCATCAAGTTCTACCTTCCTCCCACTTACTTCTTTCGAGAGAAACTCTTTCTCTAGAAAGGATACGTTCTTGGCAACAAAGGTTTTACCTTCGGATCTAAGATAGAAGGTATACCCAATAGTTTCCTTAGGGTATCCTATGAATACGCATTTCTCCGCTTTGGGTTCGAGCTTTTCTGGTTGAAGTTTCTTCACATAAGCATCGCAGCCCCAAACATTCAAGAAACGACAACTTGGGTTTCTTGCCAAACCATAGTTCATACGGTGTCGTCTCAACGGATTTAGACGGTGCCGTATTTAAAGTGAATGCTGCAGTTTCTAATGCGTATCCCCAAAATAATAGCGATAAGTCGGTAAGAGACATCATAGATCGTACCATATCTAATAAAGTGCGATTACGACGTTCATACACTCCGTTGCTTTGCGGTGTGCCAGGCGGCGTCAGTTGTGAAACGATTCCACACTACCTTAGGTGTGTGCCAAACTCGTGACTCAAATATTCTCCTCCACGATCAGATCGTAGACATTTAATTTTTCTGTCACGTTGATTCTCAACCTCACTCTGAAATTCCTTGAACTTTTCAAACGTCTCAGATTTGTGCTTCATTAAGTAGATATACCCATACCTACTCAAATCATCGGTGAGAGTGAGAACATAACGATAGCCACCGCGAGCTTCAACGTTCATTGGACCACACGCATTAGTATGTATTATTTCCAATAAGTCGGTTGCTCTCTCCATTATTCCTGAGAATGGAGTCTTAGTCATCTTGCCCATGAGGCACGGTTCGCATGTGTCAAATGATTCAAAATCAAGAGACTCTAGTAGTCCATCAGTATGGAGATTCTTCATTCGCCTAACGCCGATATGACCAAGGCGGCAGTGCCACAAGTATGTGGGACTACCATTATCAACTTTACATCTTTTGGTACTCACACTATGAATATGCGTAACATCACGATCGAGATTCATCAAGAATAAACCATTCACCAGCGGAGCATGACCATAAAACATATCACTCATATAAATAGAACAACCATTATTCTCTGACTTAAATGAGTAGCCGTCTCGCATTAAGCAAGACCCTGATACAATGTTCATGCTTAAAGCTGGTACTAAATAACAATTATTAAGGTTTAAAACTAATCCCGACGGTAGATGTAGAGGTAACGTGCCGACGACGATCACATCGACCTTGGAGCCATTCCCGACGCGCATCGTCACCTCGTCCTTTGCGAGTCTCCGCTTATTCCGCAGTTCCTGCTTTGAGTTGCAAATGTGAGCAACAGCACCGGTATCAAATACCCAGGAGCTACTACGAGCGCTGGTAAGGTACACATCAATAACATGTATATCACATATACCTTTAACATTGCCGGCCTTTTTGTCCGCTAAGTATTTGGGGCAGTTCCGCTTCCAGTGACCTTTTCCCTTGCAATAGAAGCACTCAGTCTCACGCTTGGGTCCATTCTTTTTCTTCTTTCCGGCATCTGGCTTACCGGGCGCGGCAACAGCTTTGCCGTCTTTCTTGAAGTTCTTCTTACCCTTGCCTTTCTTGAAACTAGTGGTCTTGTTGACCATCAACACTTGATGCTCTTTCTTGATTTCTACTTCTGCACACTTGAGCATCGAGTACAACTCGGGAATGGTCTTCTCCATCCCTTGCATGTTGTAGTTAAGCACAAAGCCTTTGTAGCTTGGTGGGAGAGACTGGAGGATTCTGTCAATTATAGCATCATCCGGAAGTTCGACTCCAAGTGAAGTTAGACGACCGTGTAACCCACACATTTTGAGTATGTGCTCACTGACATAACTGTTCTCCTCCATCTTACAGCTAAATAACTTGTTGGAGACTTCATATCTCTCGACACGGGCATGAGCTTGAAAAACTAGCTTCAGCTCCTGGAACATCTCATATGCTCCGTGTTGCTCAAAACGCCTTTGGAGCCCCGTTTCTAAACTGTATAACATGCCACACCTAACCAGAGAGTAGTCATCACTCCGCGTTTGCCAGACGTTCAGAATGTCATGGGCTGCTGCAGGAGCGGGAGGGTCGCCTAGCGGCGCATCAAGGACATAAGCCTTTTTAGCTGCTTCAAGGATGAGCTTCAAGTTGCGAACCCAGTCCGCATAGTTGCTACCATCATCTTTCAGCTTGTTTTTCTCTAGGAATGCGTTGAAATTGAGGTTGACGTTGGCCATCTACAATATTTATAAAGACAACTTTTAGACTAAGTTCATGACAATTAAGTTCATTTAATCAAATTAAGTATGAACTCCCACTTAAATCGACATCCCTCTAGTCATCTAAGTGATTCATGATCCATGTTGACTAACCCGTGTCCGATCATCACGTGAGACGGACTAGTCACCATGGCGATCAACTTCATGCTGATCGTATTCAACCATACGACTCATGTTCGACCTTTCGGTCTCTTGTATTCAAGGTCATGTCTGTACATGCTAAGCTCGTCGAGTCAACCTAGGTGTTCCGCGTGTGTAAATCTAGCTTACACCCGTTGTATGCGAACGTTAGAATCTATCACACCCGATCATCACGTGGTGCTTCGAGACAACGATCCTTCGCAACGGTGCACACTTAGGGGAATACGTTCTCGAAATTTTAAGACGTATCATCTTATTATGCTACCGTCGTTCTAAGCAATAAGATGTAAAACATGATAAACATCACAATGCAATCATATAGTGACATGATATGGCCATTATCATCTTTGCTCTTTTGATCTCCATCTTCAGGCATCGCATGATCATCATCGTCACCGGCGTGACACCATGATCTCCATCATCATGATCTCCATCATCGTGTCTCCATGAAGTCGTCACGTCAACTACTACTATCACTACTACTATAGCTAACCGTTAGCAATGAAGTAAAAGTAGTAAGCTCATGGCGTTGCATCTCATACAATAAATTAAGACAACTCCTATGGCTCCTGCCGGTTGTCATACTCATCGACATGCAAGTCGTGAAACCTATTACAATAACATGATCATCTCATACATCATACATGCAACATCATAACTTTGGCCATATCACATCACATGTCAAACCCTGCAAAAACAAGTTAGACATCCTCTAATTATTGTTGCAAGTTTTACATCGCTGATTTGGGTTTCTAGCAAGAACGCCTTATTACCTACGTGACAACCACAACGATGATATGCCAAAGCTATTTACCCTTCATAAGGACCCTTTTCATCAAATCCAATCCGACTAGAGTAGGAGAGACATACACCCGCTAGCCACCTTTATGCACGGTGTGCATGTCTGTCGGTGGAACGAGTCTCACGTAAGCGTACGTGTAAAGTCGGTCCGGGCCGCTTCATCCCACAATACCGCCGGAAAAGAATAAGACTAGTAGCGGAAAGCAAATTGACAAATCATCGCCCACAACTTTTGTGTTCTACTCGTGCATAGAATCTACGCATAGAAAACCTGGCTCGGATGCCACTGTTGGGGTAACGTAGCATAAATTCAAAATTTTCCTACACCATATTCAGATCTTCCTATGGAGAGACCAGCAACGAGAGAGGGGTAAGAGCATATTCATACCTTTGAAGATCGCTAAGCGGAAGCGTTGCTAGAATGCGGTTGATGGAGTCGTACTCGCAGCAATTCAGATCGCGGTGTGATTCCGATCTAGTGCCGAACTACGGCACCTCCGCGTTCAACACACGTGCAGCCCGGTGGCGTCTCCCGCACCTTGATCCAGCAAGGAGGAGGGAGAGGTTGGGGAAGAACTCCAGCAGCACGACGGCGTGGTGTCGATGGAGAGATGAGGTCTCCCGGCAGGGCTTCGCCAAGCACCGGCAGAGAGGAGGAGGAGGAAGGGCAGGGCTGCACCGAGAGAGAGAGAAAACCGTGTGCCAAAACAGCCCCGAAACCTCAACTACATATAGGGGGAGGGGAAGGGGGCGCAACCCTTAGGGTTCCCACCCCAAGGGGTGCGGCAGCCCCCATCTGCGCCAGGAGGTGGCGGCCAGGAGGGGAGGAGGGGTGTGGCACACCCCTGGTGGGCCTTAAGCCCACCTGGCTTAGGGTTTGCCCCCCTTTCCTCTCCCCTGCGCATTGGGCTGAGTGGGGAGGCGCACCAGCCCACCTAGGGGCTGGTTCCCTCCCCCATTTGGCCCATCTTACCTCCCGGGGTCGTTGCCCCCCCCCTTGGTGGACCCCCGGGGCCACCTCCGGTGGTCCCGGTGGTCCCGGTACGTTACCAGTGATGCCCGAAACACTTCCGGTGTCCGAAACCATCCGTCCTATATATCAATCTTTACTTCCGGACCATTCTGGAGCTCCTCGTGACATCCGGGATCTCATCCGGGACTCCGAACAACTTTCGGTAACCTCGTATAACAATTCCCTATAACCCTAGCGTCATCGAACCTTAAGTGTGTAGACCCTACGGGTTCGGGAGACAGGCAGACATGACCGAGACACCTCTCCGGCCAATAGCCATCAGCGGGGTCTGGATACCCATGGTGGCTCCCACTTGCTCCACGATGATCTCATCGGATGAACCACGATGTCAAGGATTCAATCAATCCCGTATACGATTCCCTTTGTCTGTCGGTATAGAACTTGCCCGAGATTCGATCGTCGGTATACCTATACCTTGTTCAATCTCGTTACCGGTAAGTCTCTTTACTCAGTCCGTAGCACGTCATCGTGTGACTAACTCCTTAGTCACATTGAGCTCATGATGATGTTCTACCGAGTGGGCCCAGAGATACCTCTCCATCACACGGAGTGACAAATCCCGATCTCGATTCGTACCAACCCAACAGACACTTTCAGAGATACATGTAGTGCACCTTTATAGTCACCCAGTTACGTTGTGACGTTTGATACACCCAAAGCACTCCTACGGTATCCGGGAGTTGCACAATCTCACGGTCGAAGGAAAAGACACTTGACATTAGAAAAGCTTTAGCATACGAACAATACGATCTAGTGCTATGCTTAGGATTGGGTCTTGTCCATCACATCATTCTCCTAATGATGTGATCCCGTTATCAATGACATCTAATGCCCATGATCAGGAAACCATGATCATCTATTGACTAACGAGCTAGCCAACTAGTGGCTTGCTAGGGACACATTGTGATCTATTTATTCACACATGTATTACTGTTTCCTGTTAATACAATTATAGCATGAACAATAGACTATTATCATGAACAAGGAAATATGATAATAACCATTTTATTATTGCCTCTAGGGCATATTTCCAACACTTCCTGCATTTGTCCACGTATATACTTTCGGTGTCAGCTAAACAGTGCGTGCATGCGTGGTATCCCTTGTTTGTCTGTCCTGAAAGGTTACTGAGAGCGGGCCATTCGTTGATGGTTACAAACAACAACGCGTGCAGGTAAAATTCCTCCTGTGTGTGCTCATCCCACACACGTACACTATTTCCATACCACAACTGTAAAAGTTCTTCAACTAATGGCCTTAGGTACACATCAATGTTGTTGCCGGGTTGCTTAGGGCCTTGGATGATAACTGGCATCATAATGAACTTCCGCTTCATGCACATCCAAGGAGGAAGGTTATACATACATAGAGTCACAGGCCAGGTTCTGTGATTGCTGCTCTGCTCCCGGAAAGGATTAATGCCATCCGCGCTTAAACCAAACCATACGTTCCTTGGGTCACGTGCAAACTCAACCCAGTACTCTCTCTCGATTTTTCTCCACTGCGACCCGTCAGCGGGTGCTCTCAACTTCCCGTTTTTCTTACGGTCCTCACTGTGCCATCGTATCAACTTGGCATGCTCTTTGTTTCTGAACAGTCGTTTCAACCGTGGTATTATAGGAGCATACCACATCACCTTCGCAGGAACCCTTTTCCTACGGGGCTCGCCGTCAACATCACCAGGGTCATCTTGTCTGATCTAATACCGCAATGCACCGCATACCGAGCATGCGTTCAAATCCTTGTACGCACCGCGGTAGAGGATGCAGTCATTAGGGCATGCATGTATCTTCTGCACCTCCAATCCTAGAGGGCATACGACCTTCTTTGCTGCTTACGGACTGTCGGGCAATTCGTTATCCTTTGGAAGCTTCTTCTTCAATATTTTCAGTAGCTTCTCAAATCCTTTGTCACGCACAATATTCTCTGCCTTCCACTGTAGCAATTCCATTACGGTACCCAGCTTTGTGTTGCCATCTTCGCAATTGGGGTACAACCCTTTTTTGTGATCGTCTAACATGCGATCGAACTTCGGCTTCTCCTTTTGACTTTCGCATTGCGTCTTTGCATCGACAATGACCCGGCTGAGATCATCATCATTGGGCACATCGTCTGGTTCCTCTCGATCTTCAGCAGCTCCCCCCGTTGCAGCATCACGGTATTCAGGGGGCACATAGTTGTCATCGTCCTCTTCTTCTTCGTCGTCTTCCAGCGTAACCCCTATTTCTCCGTGCCTCGTCCAAATATTATA
Source organism: Hordeum vulgare subsp. vulgare (assembly GCF_904849725.1). Taxonomy (NCBI): domain Eukaryota; kingdom Viridiplantae; phylum Streptophyta; class Magnoliopsida; order Poales; family Poaceae; genus Hordeum; species Hordeum vulgare. The sequence continues at coordinate 581,316,876 of NC_058520.1, read as the reverse complement.
GTGTGGCATGAAACCCTTGTAAAGCAGGTGGGTGTGAAGGATTTTCCGGTCAGAGTAAGACTTCGTATTCCCACATTTAGGGCATGGACAACACATAAAACCATTCTGCTTGTTTGCCTCAGCCACTTCAAGAAAATTATGCACGCCCTTAATGTACTCGGAGGTGTGTCTGTCACCATACATCCATTGTCGGTTCATCTGCGTGCATTATATATAATTATGTGTGTCAAAAGTAAGAAAATCAGAAAATGATCTATCTAAAGTAAGAAAATCAGACAAGTCTCTATCTAAAGTAAGAAAATCAAAAAGAAGATAAGAACAAGAGGCTCACCACGGTGGTGCCGGCGACGAGATCGACGCGGGCGACCAACGGCGGTGAAAACGGACGGGACGTGATGGACCGCTAAATCTAGACAAATCTCGGGAAAAATGGAGCTCCGAGGTTGAGCTTCGAAAGAAGAAAGCTTAACTAGTGTGGCTCGGGCATTTCATCGGACACCTCATGTGCATAGGAGGTGAGCTAGACCACCCAAATGCCCTCCCTCGCCGGCCAGAAAAACAGAGTGTTGTGCCGCGACGATGGGTATATATGCAAATTATTTGTCCCGGTTCATGGCATAAACTGAGACTAAAGCCCCCTTCTATACCGATTCAAGGCACGAACCGGTACCAATGGATGTGGGCCAGGAGCGCTGCCATTGGTCCCGGTTCGTGCCTAGAACCGGGACAAATGGGTCCAGACGAACCGGGACCAATGCCCACGAGGCATCGGCCGGCCCCTGGACTCATGAACCGGGACTAATGCCCCCCATGGGTCCCGGTTCATAAAGAACCGGGACTAATGGGCTGGCCAGGCTCGAACCAAAGCCCTGTTTTCTACTAGTGAACTCATACCTTTCTTGACCTTTTGGCTAACAGCAAGTGTAGGATGTTGCATAGTGCGATGCATTATGCGTGGACAGCTGAACCCTAACCAAATCAATTCATTTTTTTTGGAAATGATTAATCCCGAACATTCGGATTATAAGCAAAGCAATCTGAATGCTTTTTATGGCAATTTAAGTTCACGTGAGGCAAATTGAAACAAAGTTATGTTTAGCCACATCGCGTCTAAAGTTACCATGAAAAAGACGTTCGGATGACATGCTTAAAATCCAAACATTCAGAATTTATCTGTGTCCAAAAGATCCTACATAAAAACAGAGGTCGGTTCTGACGTCGGTCACTGACATGTGGGCCCGAGGCCAAATCCTTTTTCTAGTTAGTCAAGCGTGGCCCGGTGCGCCGCGTCCCATTGCCATACGATACCCTCGCTGCCGCTGGTCGCTACCACGAGCACGCCTCGCCGTCGCCGCATCTCGCCAGCGCCGTCGAAAACCGCCGACTGTTGATCTGGCCCAGCTAGCCTAGTTGCGCTGCTAAGCCTAGCATGAGCACGAGAAGGGATATGTCTCAGCCGCCTGCTTCTCTGCTCGACGACCACGACGACATGCTCCGGGAGATCCTCCTCCGCCTCCCCCCGCGCCCTTCCTCCCTCCTCCGGGCATCCCTCGTCTGCAAGCGTTGGCGCACCCTCGTCGCCGATCCCCAATTCCAGCGCCGCTTCCGCGACCACCACGGCGGCAAGCCTCCTCTCCTTGGCTTCTTCCTCCAAGACAGCATCTCCTGTGAGTTTGTTCCGATTCTGGATCGACCAGATCGCATCCCCGAAGCTCGCTTCTCCATGCCTCCCCGGGAGAGCTACGGCTACCGCATCGTCGACTGTCGCCACGGACTCGTCCTCTTCCTCGGCGATATGATGATGCGCCGCTTGCTCTTGTGGGACCCCGTCGCACGCGAGCAGCGCTGGCTGATCCTCCCACCGGAGCTGGAGAACGCCCAGCCCTTCTTCTTCAACGGGGCGGTGCTTCGCCATGCCGGCGCCCAAAGATGGCATTTCCAGGTGGCCCTGATCGCCCGTGCCGGAGTGTGCGCAAGGGTTTTGGTATGGCTTTACTCCTCAGAAACCAGGACATGGGGAAGCATCAACTCACCGCAGCTGCAATCGATTCATTGTATGCCACAACCCAGTACTTTGGTTGGGAATTCCTTTTGCTGGTTGCTTACCATGCATGATCGCTGTGCCATACTTGAGTTTGATCTTGATAGCCAGAGCCTAGCTCTGACAGAGCTGCCACCACACATTGGCATGGAAGCCGGCATTTTTCACAAGTTATTATTGATTATGCCCTCCCAAGGTGGTGGGCTTGGCTTCATCCATCTCTCGCAGCTCCATGCCCAATTATGGAAGAGAGAGCCTGATTCCGATGGTTTGGCTGTATGGGTGCTCGACAGAGTTATTGAATTCGGGGAACTTAGATCAACTTGCAAGGGCTACTCCCTCACTTTAGTTGGATTTGCCGAGGAGAGCAATGCAATCCTTGTACTGACAGCTTCTGGTGTCTTCATCGTCTATCTCCAGTCAATGGAGTTTAAGAAACTTTCCGATACGACATCCTTCTGTCTCCACTATCCATTTGCATGTTTCTATCCTGCAGGTAACAACAAGCCTTTATTTAATTTAGAGTGAATTCCACTTTTTACCGTGCAGTTGTACATTTGTGACAATAATTACCCCACTGAGTGAAAATTCATCTAGAATACCCCTTTTGGAAGCTTCAAATCCTTGTTTTCTGATGCGTGTCCATCATGCAAGTGTTAGATGACGCCCGAGGTCCAAATATATGTGGACGATGACGAGGAATGGAACAAATGGACAAGTGAACTCTGAACATGATCGTCAATGATGCCCTCCGATATTTATAGATTTTTTTATGAATCATTGACGCAACATGCCGATCCTATCTAACATAAATAAGGAAAATGCAAAACTGGGTAAAACCCATGCTAATATTCTCCAAAATCTGATATTTCGATGGAAGTTTCACTAAGTGGGCTAATATGTGTCACAAATGTACAACTACAGAGTAAAAAAATGGAATTCACTCTTTAATTTACTTTGCGGTATTATAACATAAATTTATTTTTAGCAATGAGTTGCTGAAATGCATACCATATCCTTGAGTGTTTGCTGATGACTGAAGTTCCAATCACATCTATTTTTCCATTTGCCGCTTGATGAACTCTTTAAAAAATAATAATACTGGTACTTAAGACCACTGTTCTTTACTGTCGGCCATATGCATAAATTGTGTTCCAAATGTACTCTTATTTGTTCTCTACTTGGTCTGACAAGAAATTGAGTTTACTAAAGATGATTTCTAGAAAGCATCTTTTGTCTCGCGTTGATTGTGTTATGGTAATATTTGGTACTGGACCGCATTTCTCTTGGCAACATGTCACATAATAGTTAAAAATGGAAGGGGACTAAATTATAGCCGAGTCCGAACCAACTGGATGTGTAACTCCATTGACACTTTTCGAAGCTTTAAGCTTTACACTCTTTTATTTGGAAACTGAAACCAGTTAAATAAACTAAAGTCTTATTTATGTTTTGTTGAATATCATCCTGAAGTGAGGACTCCATTTGCAGTTTTACACTAGAGAATAAATAAATTTCTTTAGGTCTCATGTTATTTGTGAGATTACATAACCAGGCACCTCTCAGTTCATACAGATATCACATTATAATTCTCTCTTCCATCGATGGTTTCTGATTGGAATAAATATCATTGGTTTTCTCCTGACTTATTATGCTCGTAGGTACTGGCATTGGTGATGGACATGGTGGGGATGCGGTGTTGAACAATATATGAGATGGTTGTCTGGTGAGACATGCTAGTATGATGTGATGACTGATAAGGTGACGTAACATTATCGCCTGGATGTGTCCATGGGGATATCTATGGTGTTTTGCAATTTATTGCTGCATGGGCTTTGACTGATGATTTTTCTTCTTCTTATGGAAGTACTAATTTGTATGGCATCCACTACTTTGCCTAAGTAATTGGGAACAACATGTACCGGAACGTAAGCAATTCAGAATCCTAGTTAGTGTAGTTCCATCAGTACACTGGTACTTCATAACTGATATTCAGTCAGAGTCGGATGTTGCTCTTGTTTTATATTCAGTCAACTTCTCAACTTGATCAGATGGTGTAGACCCCTCTGAAAATTGATCCGTTGTGGTATGTAGTTACCAAGTGTGAAGTACACTATTACTTGGGTAACCTCTGTAGAAACAGTAAGAAAATGGGCAGTTTGGCACCATGAGTCTGTCCCTTGTAGTACTGCTTTCAGTGGTTCGTTTGCTTAATTATGCATAGTTGTAAGAATTGGCGGGTTGCTCATGCTGGTTTCAGAGGCTGGGTTCCCTCTCTGCCTACTAGCAGGTACTCTAGCAGCGATGGTCATGTTCAGTTCCTTGTGTAAGATGGTCTCGTGCAAGTGATCTGACCTGGTTCGTCTTGCGCTTCTTTCTATCCATCGGAGTTAGCATGGATGTGGAACAAGATGATGATATATACTGTTGCTGTGTGTCTGGTTCATCTTTCTATCCATCGGAGTTAGCAGGTGTTCGGACTGTACAATGCCTTCTCCTTCTGCAAGTGCACAGCTGTGCATCTGGTTCAGCTTTTTCTATCAACTTCTGCTTTGAAAAGCTAAAAGCTAACCAAAAGGGTAAATGTTTAAAACAGCTTTTAAGAATCTGTAGCTTCTTTCTAGTGTAAATTTCAAAGTTGAATACCCCAACATTTCAGCTTCCAGCTTTTTCACAACAGCTTTTTCATAGCAGCTTTTTTAGAATCTATAGCTCAACCAAACACAACCCAATGGTTGGTTTTCTTTGGCTGACCGGTTCCATGGTTCGTAAACAACTGATCGAACTGGAGGTGTACAGTAGTTGCTTTCAGTGGTTTTCTTTGGCACCATGAGTCTGTCCCTTGTAGTATTGCTTTCAGTGGTTCGTTTGCTTATGTATAGTTGTAAGAATTGGTGGGTTACTCATGCTGGTTTCAGAGGCTAGTTTCTCTCCCTGCCTACTAGAAGGTATACTCTAGCAGTGATGCTCATGTTCAAATCCTTGTGTAAGGTGGTCCGGCTTCTATTGTAGACTGAACCTACATAGATGGTAAACAATTGATCGAACTCGAAGTGTAGTTGTATAGCAAGTCCAACAATAGATGGCCAAATATAAGGTTGCGAAGTGCATCCAACTCAAGTCTGTTAATCTCGCCCTGTCGCACATAGAGTCACCTTGCACGAATGCAGACAGTGAGCGCGGGTTCTGCAGTGGATACCGGGAGTTTAGAGCAACTCTAATAGATCCCTTAAAATTGTAAACTATAAAACTGAGATAAGGATCAAAAGAAGCCATTTTAAGGGTTTATTTTATCTACGACCGAACAGATACTGTAAAATTAGAATAAAGAGCTCCTTTCTTCAGTCCGACCGTCGCCGCCCCTTCCTCCAGCGGCCATGCCGGCCACACCCAACCCCGTTGGCGTCGCTCATCAGTCGTGCCCCGTCGTTGGTCGGCCGTGCCTCGTCCCACCGGCCGCACCCCATCACCACGCCGGCCACGCCCAGCCTTGCCGACCGCGCCCCATCGTACGCCCTGCTCCGCTGCCAGCGGCGCCGGCCGAGCTGTGCCCCTTTTTGGCCGCGTCGAGAGGATTCCGACGGCCAGGCAAGGTCGAGCTCGTCCAATTCGAACCGGCGACATCCAGCGGCATTTTCCGGTGTGCGATGATAAATTCTGACGAGTTTAGGAAGAATTTCGACAAACTCCACGGCAACGTGTTTGCTTCAACGAGGTTTGACCGGTATAGCCCCCCTCGGTTCGGCCTTCCAACCTACAAATATAAGGGTATTCAGGGTGTGGATTTTCGATGCCCCTTGAAAAAGTACGGATTAAATCATTTTTACGGTTTCTGTTTCAAATATTTTTTTATGAAAACTATAAAACGCAAAAAATATAAGAGTTTGATCATTTATACGGAGTCTTCTAGGGTGTGTTTGGTAGTTGTTCCCATTCTAGCATAGTTGTTCCCCTTTGAGACATGCTAAGTCGAGGCATGTTGTATGCATGCATGTGTGGTTGTTTGGTAGTGATGTATGACTTATAACATGCTGAGTTCAGACTGTGTTTGGTAGCCACGAGGCGTCTCCTGCTCACACAGTAAACATCACCGTTTCAACATAATCCGAGCAATAAACATCACCGTTTCAACATAATCCGAACAATAAACATCACCATTTCACATACAATTTTTCCATCATGACAAGCAATCAACAAAACTAAATCTGCGCAGAGATCTACAAGGCAGGAAGGATTGAGGGAGGGAGCTAGGGGTTGATCGGCGGCGACCGGGGTAGGGGGGATGGACTGGCGGCGGTGGGATAGACCAGCGGTGGCGAGCTAGCCCAGGGACGGCGGCGGGGTAGATCGGCGGCGATGGCGATGAGTTGACCAGGCAATATGGGCAGAGCAGGGGCGGGGCAGGGACCGGGGGGGGGGGGGGGGTAGACCGGCGGCGGCGAGGTAGACCGGGTGCGGCGGTGAGTAGATCGGGGGCAGCGGCAGGGTCGTTCGAGGGGAGAGGTGGGGGTCGTGAGAGAAAATGGGCTGGGAGGGAGAGGTGGGTTGGATGGGGGAGGTCGTTCGAGGGGAGAGGTGGGTCGAAGCCAGCATAGCTGACCCAGCTCGGCCCGATGGGGGTGCTGGGTTGAGCATAGCTGAGGGGTGTTTTTTTTGCATCAGTATAGCATAGTCCAGTAGAGCTCATGCACTCTACCAAACAGCAAAAAAGTGGGTTTGATTGGGAACTTTCGCCCTCATGCACCCTCCATGTACGCTACCAAACATGCCCCTAGAGTAGCTCTTAGGCTGGCATTGGATACCCGGAAGTTTAGACCGGCTTCAGTTATTTTCTTTTAGAATGGCTTCAGAACTTTGAGGTCCTTCATATTCTTCACCGCAGAATTTGTACATACAAAGTCTATAGACGTCCCTTGAGATGCGTCGTTAATAATTTGTTCAACCGTTCGGACATTGCTCGACATCCTGAAAGAAGAATCCACACTAGGAGACTGCGTAATGCATGGGATTTTGCATAGGACGTGACCTTACATCTTTTGGGGAAAATCTGTATACGATACCACGCGACGAGTGTGGTATAAGCAATTCTCAAACTGACAAAAAAAATCTGTATACAATGTAGTTCACGTGTGGAAGAGAACAGAATGTCGCTCTGTTGGTTAGTCCCGTGGAAGCATCCGGAGACTCGTGTGGTGAATCACTAGAGGAATAAAGCTTTGCCCCGATGGCCTATTCTATGCCGACGGCCGGTAATAGCCCGTCGGGACATGAAAGACGTCGGCGTAGATCCAGGTATGCCTACGGTCCCCGTCGGCATAAAAAAGCCGTCGACATAGTCCAAGTTGTGCCTATGGTGGCCGGCGGCGTAGAAAGACCGTCGGCATACACGTGGGACCGGATGTCCGATGGAAGACGGCGAGTTGACGTCGTCCAACGTACGCCGACAATGCTGACGGTGACCGTGACCGTCAGCATAGTTGTGCCACATGTCGTCGTGAGAAGGCTTCCAGGGACATGCAGGTATGCCGACGGTGGCCGTCGGCATAGATCTGCCACGTATCGCCATCGAAGGTTCCCTGGGGTGTGCAGGTATGTCGATGGCCACCGTCGGCACAATCTGCCACATGTCGTCGTCTGGAGGCCCCCTCGGGCGTGCAGGTATGCCGACGGCCACCATCGGTATAGACTGCCACGTGGCGCCATCAGGAGGCTCCGTGGGCGTGCAGGCATGCCGATGGCTACCGTCGGCATATATCTGCCATGTGTCGCCATCTGGAATATCACAGGTGTAGAATTTGATTTATATTAACATAAAACTTACGTAAATTATATATCAACTAGGAAATGTGCCCGTGCGTTGCAACAGGAAAAAACAAAATGTTGCACGCTCCTAGCTAACCATTTAATTTTGTTGTTATTTTTTCTATTCATAATAATTGCTAATGATGTTCATATTGTCCATTATACTTTTCACCATCGCTAACGATCAATTTCAAGATGATGTGCTTTTCATTATACTTTGGCACACCACATGGGCATCGCTATAGAGTAAACGGCTTTTGACAAGGATTTTTGTAATATGGTCAGTGTTCACCAAATACGTATGCCTCATGGTCGCCGTGCTCTAACCTGAGGACGGCACCTGCAGTTTTTGGAGAGGAGACCTCCATGATAAGATTAAATCTGTTGTATAATGCAGATTTTCGCATTTTTTTAGTTTCCGTGAACATTTTTTAAAATTTCTTACACATTTTCTTCGAATTCAAGGATACGTTTTGAATACATGATCATTTTCAAAATCATGCATGTTTTATATTTGCTGAATATATTTTTCGAAAATCTGAAATTGTGAATTCTTTTACAATATCAAAACAGTTTTTTTAAATCATCAACATTTTTTGAGTCCATGAACATTTTATGATTACCCGAACCTTTTTTTGAATTCCCAAACATTTTATGATTTCATCAGTATTTTTTAAATCCGTGAACATTTTATCATTGCCTATGCCTTTTTTTGAAATCCCAAAACATTTTATAATTTATTGAATATTTCGCTCAAAACTCGAAAGAAAATTAATTTGGAAATTTGGAAATTCCGAATTAAATTAAAGAAGAAAAAACAAATCTCCCCTAATAATAAAGCACGCACTGCTTCTGTCGTCCGTCGTGGCATTTTTGCAAAAACACCCCTGTAGTTTCATCTAATTAACCCGCGGTACGTTTTAAAGTGAGGCTGAACCGTTTTTTTCACATTTTACACAAAACCCCCTTACTTTCGTGCTAAATAACCCGTAGTCCAAATTATATTCAGAACGAATCGTTTTTTAATTTTTTTTACATACACCCCTCACATATGCGTTAATAACCTCGAAGTCCATTCAGGATAAATATGTATTTTCAAATAACAATATCTTTTAAACCGTAAATCCAATTTAAACATGTTATATATGAAACTTGATTAGAAAAATGTGTAGAGTTTGAATATGTTATTATTTTACATATTAAATATTAAAAAAAACTATTTAGGATACAGTGCTAATCAATATTTGTCTTTATTTCATATCGACTATTTGTATTGTAACATGTTAACTTAAGCATCAATATTTGGGAAATGTTATAATCTTTGGACATGATATACTTGCACTAGGTTCTTTCTTTGTATATATTTTATAATCTAAGACCTTACGTACGTGTCTTTTTTTGACAGTATCCACGCGTGTTTTTACCAATGGACTACATTTTTTTTTCTCCCGTTGCAAAGCACGGGCATTTGTGCTAGTGAAATTAATAAAAAGAATTACGTGATGAAAAAAATGTAGGTTCCAGGTATTGAACCTGGGTCACCTGGGTGGAGTACCAGCGCTCCAACCACTAATAAGCCAAGCACACCAGGTTTTTTGTTTGGGACCTCGTCGTATAAGTATCGTAGTGTACGATAACTTTGACTGGAAAATTTTTGAATCGTTTTCTTCACTTATGGGTGGCATACTGGGTAATTTAGGACAACATTGGGGTAATTTTAGTGACGTACAACAGAAGCACTAAGTGCTTTATTATTAGGGAGAGATTTAGGGTAGAATTTTCCATAGATTATGAATATGCAGTTTGTAATTTTTTGAGTATGTTAGTAATATGATCTCATGTACTTTTGCGTATAGGTCCCTATACTGTATTTCAATCACAAATAATTAATAATTGCATCTATTTTTACATGTTTTTTATAAGTATATTGAAATCACAAATGTGACCTCATGTTCGGGGATGTTCTTCGCATGTCTACATGAGGTATGCCACCAGATGTTGCGGTGGTTCCTCTTCCATGTCTGAAAGTGATGTGGCATGCATAGACACCCGTTGCGGGGCTCCAAGGTGTGGCTCCCCTACACGGACGTCGCTGCCGCCGTCACTTAGAGGGGGAAACGCACGCTTCAGGTCGATCTGGAGGGAATCTAGTGGTTGGTTGGGTCCTGACCATGTTCGGGGTGCTCCTATGGGGTGACCTATCGCAACCAGATGGAAGAGTGCACTGGTCAAAGCCCATTCGACAAAAGTCAAAGGCCTAAATCTACGGGTCAACAGGGCTAGGGTTTGTCCGGTCGGGTGGCCTTCAAGGGGTAGCTATGCCACCGAAACACCACACAGGTTGCTCTACCATGTCCTAAAGGGTGGCGGTAGGTTCAAACACCCCGCGTACGACTGTTTGGGTGTGACCCCCCCCCCCTCCGGACGGCGGTGACACTGAGTTAACATTTGTCGGTGTTGCTGTTGCATGAATTATTCTGAAGAATGGGAGCATTAAAAATTCATGATTTTTTTGCACCGTGTAGAGACATGTGATGCAAGCTCTGTGGTACTTTTTCGTAGAAAAAAGTCCATTTTACTCCCCTGAACAAAGTGGATGGTTCACTTTACCCCCTCATCTATTTTTTAGCTCCTTCTAGACCCCAAACAAAACCAAACCACCCACTTTTTGCGCCGTGAACAAAGTGGGTGGTTCACTTTTTTGTCCGGTTTGGTTTTTTTTTTGGGTCTAGAAGGAGCCAAAAAATAGATTAAGGGGTAAAGTGAACCACCCACTTTGTTGAGGGGAGTAAAATGGTCTTTTTTCTTTTCATAATTTTAAAAGATGACTAAGTATCTTAATAGACTACTATTCACTAATTGTTCTTCGCATGTCTAAGAGTGTGGCCGGGGGCTTCTAGGGGTAGCTATGCCACCAGATCTCGTGGTGGTTCCTCTTCCATGTCTGAAAGTGACATGGTATGCGTCGGCGTCCGTTGCGGGGCCCCGGGTGTGCCCCCCTGAACGGGCAGCACAACTTGTGCAAGTACTCAACATATAGACAACCAACTAATACAGTGATGCAACCAACTGAGAAGAATTTTGTGTAACTAATCAAAAATCTTATACACAACAAGTTCAAAATTAGCCATGAATCATTGCCTACTGTTGGGGCATAGTTTATGTCTAAGTAATTTTGGTGATTGATGATAGTACCATACAGGACTAACACACGTCAACGGCACAAGACGACTCGTCTCCTCATTCATGGAACGGAAGCACGACGCTCTCTACGATTCTCTTTATTTGAGTCATAGGAAAGCCTTACTATTAAGAGGGGATCCGTAGTGGAAAGGTTTGGGTGGAATCTATCTTTGCACACGCACACTTCACATTCTCCCCTTTCCTTCATCTTTGGAGCGGCCCCCGCCACTTTGTTTCTCACATCTTTGCAAAATGGTCCCCAACGGTAGTACCGCTGGCTCTAGCGGTAGTACCGCTGGATTGCTGGCGGTAGTACCGCTGCAGCCAGCGGTAGTACTGCTAGCTAGCGGTAGTACCGCCCCTGGCCAGCGGTAGTACCGCTAGCTAGCGGTAGTACCGCCCCTGGCCAGCGGTAGTACCGCTAGCTAGCGGTAGTACCGCCCCTGGCCAGCGGTAGTACAACTCCAGGAGCTTTGTTCCACCTGCCTAGCGGTAGTTCGTGGACGAACCTTTTTGCGAAGACTTTCTTGGCGGTAGTAGTGCTTCTGCACTACCAAAGGGCCAGCGGTAGTACCGCTGGAGCCCCAACGGTAGTACCGCTGCATCCAGCGGTAGTACCGCCAGGCGGCGGTAGTACCGCCCCTGTTCAGCGGTAGTACCGCTGGAGTGCCAGCGGTAGTACCGCTGCAGCCAGCGGTAGTACCGCTGGAGCTCGGCCAGAGAGTGGGAAAACGGTCTGATTCCCCCCCACTATATAAAGGGTTCTTCTAGCTAAGGAACCCTATCTCTTACCTGTCTAAGCTCCATTGTTGCGCCCCAAGCTCAAAAGTGCCCAATCTCTCTCCCTAGCCAATCAAACTTGTTGATTCTTTAGGGATTGGTTGAGAAGGCCTAGATCCACACTTCCACCAAGAGAAAAGTTGATTCCCCCACCAATCCCTTGCGGATCTTGTTACTCTTGGGTGTTTGAGCATCCTAGACGGTTGACGTCACCTCGAAGCCATATTCCATTGTGGTGAAGCTTCGTGGTTTAGTTGGGAGCCTCCAAGCTTTGTGTGGAGTTGCCCCAACCTTGTTTGTAAAGGTTCGGTCGCCGCCTTCAAGGGCACCTATAGTGGAATCACGGTACCTTGCATCGTGCGAGGGCGTGAGGAGAATACGGTGGCCCTAGTGGCTTTTTGGGGAGCATTGTGCCTCCACACCGCTCCAACGCAGACGTACTTCCTGTCAAAGGGAAGGAACTTCGGTAACACATCCTCGTCTCCATCGGTTCCACTTGTGGTTATCTCTATCCTTTACTTTGTATTTGCTTATGCTTGTGACTATATCTTACTTGTCTTAATAGCTCTCGTTGTTAGCTTCTATAGGGTTCACCTCATTGTCGTATTATTTGTGAACCCGTAGGGTGTTTACCTTAACTTGCTAAGATTAATTAAAAAGTGGTCGTTGTCTATTCACCCCCCCTCTAGCCAACCATATCGATCCTTTCAATTGGTATCAGAGCCACGTCTCTTTATTAAGGGTTTAACCACCCGAAGAGTATGGAAGGCGAAGAGGGAATTAATCATGGGCAACCCGAGGCCATGGACTTGACTTCGGTCACAAGGGACGACTTGAATACGGCTATGGCCGCTCTCAAGACGTTCTTGACGAACAGGTCAAGACCATGCTTAAAGAGTTAATTGAGGGATTGAAAAGTTCACCCGAACCGGCTATAGTGGTTAAACCCACCGTTTCCAATTCGGAGGCCAACTCCTCTAAGGAAGCGGCTAAAGGTATGCAACCTCCCTCGTCTCATGAAAAGGATGGGACTGGAACATATGCCTCAGTTCCACCCCCCATGGCCTATGGAGGATCTGTTCCCGCACCTCGTCTTAATCCTGTTGGTCCTCCTCCTAAGCTTGTGAAAGGTGACTTTGCTAACTGCGTATTTTCTATTAAGTCTCATTTGAATCACAGCTCAACAAATTTGTGTAGAATCATTGAGCAAGGATATTATCCCCATGATCCAAGCAACCTCACTCCGAGAGAAGATGCAGACAATCAATACAATCACTCTGCTTTGTTTATTCTCCAGTATGCTGTGCCACCTGAAGATCTTCCCCACTTACGTCCCTTCACATTGGCCAAAGATTGTTGGGAGCATATTATGGTGTTGTACAAGGGAAGCTCAAGCATTCAACGATCCAACTATGAGGTGATACTTGATAAGGCCGTTGAGTTTGTGATGAAGGAAGACGAGGACCCTCGTGATCTCTATCGGAGGGTGACTGCTATTGCTGTGGCACTAAAGGATCATGGGAGTAAGGATGTGGATGATACATGGGTCAAGCGCAAGTTTCTCAAAGCCATCATGCCTTTCAACAAAGCCATGTCATCTGTCATTCGTCAGCGGCCAGACTTCCACTCCTTGTCTTCCAGTGAAGTGTTGGATGAGTTCATAGCAATGTCAATCATGAACGAAACAGCCGACAATGCTCTTGCTCGTGTTCGATCAAAGACAACTTCACCCAACCTTGCGTTGAAAGCAAGAGCAAGGCTTGAAGAAGAAGAAGAAGATGAGGAAGAGGAGAGCGGCCGTGAAGACACAAAGTATGCCTATCATGAGCACATGGCTCTTGCATCAAGGCAATTATGGGGCAATAAAAGGAACTCAAGACCCAACTTCACCAAAAACAACTCGAGTGGATTCAAACCCAAGCAATGAGTAAGGACATGTTATAACTGTGGCAACGTGAGTCACTTCGTGGCAGAATGTCCCTATGAGAAAAGGGAAGACAACGGAGGCAAGCTCATTCGCAAAGACAAAACCAAATCATTTCCAATCAAGAACAACTTTGTGAAGAAACCTCACCCAAAAGGGATGGTAGCCCTGGAAGAGTATCCTTCCGATGATGATGGTGATGATGATACAGTAGCAACGACAACTGTTGCTATTGCCACTACCTCTTCCTAAAAGGTGTCTCTCTTCAACGCCCCCAACGAGAACCACGTCACCAAGTGCCTCATGGCAAAAGGTATCAATCAGGTAACTCCCATCATTAAGACCAACATTGCTTCTGCTCCTTCATTGTTAAATTGTGTTGAAGATAGTGATGTTGGGGAACTTAAGGAGCATGATCTTGATAAGTTTCTGTGCACTATTAAGGGAGAACCCAAGAAGCACTTTGTTGCTCTCTTGGAACAACTGGGTGAGGCCACTGACCTCATTGAGTCTCATGAGGAGACCATCTCCGAGCTTCAGGGACATAGTCGTGACTATGCCGATGAAATTGCCGAATTATCTAGTGCTCTAGAGGAAGAGTGCACTCTTCGTTTGGCTCTTGAGGAGTCATGTAACGATGACTGCCCTAAATTGCAAAAGAAACTAGATCATGATGTTGTTCTTACTCGCATGCTTAAATCTGAAAAGTATGCTCTTGAGGTTGGCCATGACAGATTCAAAGAGGAGTTTGACATACTTGACAAGGCCCACAAAGCCTTGAAAGGTGCTCATTTCTCTCTGAAAGAGTCTCATGATCAACTCCAAGCAAAGCTTACCAAGGAGATCTCTACTTGTCCTCCCTTTGTGTTAATCGATAATACTTGTGCAACTAACCCCTGTTGTGAGATGTTCATCTTGTGGAGGAAAATGCCAAGTTAAAGGAGAAACTTGAGAAGGGCCTTGTGGCATGAATACAAGGTGAGAAGAGTCTGAACGATCTCTTGAGCACTCAAAAGGGTGCTGTAGGAAAGGAAGGACTTGGACTTACCTCCAAGTCAAAAGGTAAAAGGAAGAACAAGAACAAACGATCTCTCACCCTCATGGACATCTTCGTCAAAGAGGGTGAGGGGACTCAGAATGAACAGGAACAAGGTGGACTATGGGAACCCCAAGAAGGGCAAAACCGTTCCTACTAACACAGCCGGCAAACTCAATTCTTCTTATGTTTTATGTTGTGCTAGTGATGGGCATGTTTATGCCAGATTTGTTGGTTCCTACGATGAAGATATTGAATGGGCTATCTGGGTTCCTAAGACCCTTGTCTCTAACATGAAAGGACCCATTAAAAAATGGGTACCTAAAACCAAGCCTTGATCTATTGCAGGAGTTTGCTTCCGGTGGGGTGTCATGGTTGCTCGATAGTGGAGCAACAAATCATATGACCGGAAGCAAGGACTTAGTGGTGGATGTGCATCCTTCTCCATCTATGCCCACCCATGTCCAATTCGCCGATGCATCCTCTTCAAAGGTATTGGTATTTGGTAAGGTGGTCGTCTCTCAAGATTTATCTATTGAGAAGGTCATGCTTGTCGAGTCACTTGCCTAAAATTTACTTTCAGTTCGTCAACTTGCAATTATGGGTTTTTTCACATTCTTTAATACTGACACTGTGGTCCTCCTGAGGAGCAAGACTCTTAAAGTAGCCTATGTTGGACATGTCAAAAATGGTCTTTATGTGGTGAACTTCTCAAAGCGACCCACTAAGACTGCGACATGTTTAATGGCTAAAGTTGACGTGGGTTGGCTTTGGCATCGCCGTTTAGCTCATGTCAATATGAGATCTTTGCAAAGTATTCTGACAGGGGACCATGTTTGTGGACTAACAAATGTGAGCTTTGCTAAAGATCGTGTCTGCAGTGCTTGCATTGAAAGAAAGATTCATGAAACTGCTCATCGTCCAACGACTCTTATCTACACCAAGAGGCCATTGGAACTTCTCCATATGGATCTGTTTGGTCCTCCAACATTTGATAGTCTTGGAGGCAGAAAATATTGCTTAGTGATTGTTGATGACTACTCAAGATATACCTGGATATATTTCTTTAAAAGGAAGAGTGAAACTCAACAAACGGTCATCAACTTTGCTAATGAAGCGCAACGTCAACATGAAGCAAAGACCTTGATGATTAGGAGTGACAACGGCACCGAGTTCAAGAACTACACCTTAGATGAGTTTCTAGGTGATGAGGGAATAGAGCACCAATATTCTGCACCATATACCCCTCAGCAAAATGGTGTGGCAGAAAGGAAGAACCGGACCTTGATAGACGCTGCAAGAACAATGATGGCAGAATTCAAATCTCCATATAACTTCTGGGCAGAGGCCATCAACACAGCATGTCATGCATCCAATCGGCTCTACATCCGCAAAGGCTTGAACAAGACTCCTTATGAGATTCTAACTGGAAACAAACCCAATCTCAAGTACTTCCGGGTATTCGGTTGTAAGTGTTTCATTCTCAAGAAAGGAGCACGATTAGCTAAATTTGATTCTAGAGCACATGAGGGTATCTTTGTTGGTTATGCTACAAACTCTCATGCTTACCGTGTCCTCAACAAATCCACCGGACTAATTGAGGAGACGTGTAACGTAGAGTTTGATGAAAATAATGGCTCCCAAGTGGAGCAAAGTGGTCTTTGTGATATAGGTGATGAAATTCCTCTCGAGCCATAAGAAGAATGGGGATTGGTCAAATACTCCCCATTGAGGAACCCCTTGTGGCCGAAGGAGAAGGACAATGCTCTACTCAAGTGGAGCCATCACCCCCACAAGCCCCACACGCTTCCGATGAACAAAGAGAAGACTCTCAACAAATTGAACAAGCTCAAGGTCAAGATCAATTGCCCAACAATGGTGATGTGTCCCATGATATTCAAGCACTACCCCAAGACTCCGAACCGGCTCATGATCAAGATCAAGTGCAACCCCGAGATTCAGACCAAGTAGAAGCACAAGATCAAGATCAAGAGCAACCACTAATACAAGAACAAACTAGTGAACCTGCTCAAGTCGAAGGACAAGATGATCAGGAGACTGTCTCACAATTCCCGTCTGGAGCTCCAACAACCGGCTCAAGACGCAAGGGCAAGCAAAAGAAACAAGTCGATGCTCCCCCATTATCTAATGAAGAACTCTTGGAGCGTCGAGCAGCCAAGAATGCGAACAAGTTGAGAGTCAAGTCACATCTTATGAAGAATGTACTTGGCAGTTTAAAAAGGGGAGTATCCACCCGTCAACAGCTTTGGAATTATTGTGAGCATCACGCGTTTGTCTTGTATTGTGAACCTCAACAGGTACAGGAAGCGCTCGATGATGAGGATTGGCTTATGGCCATGCACGAAGAACTTAACAACTTCGAGCGCAACCAAGTCTGGGATTTAGTGCCTCGGCCAACTGAGGAACATAATGTCATCGGGACCAAATGGATATTCAAGAACAAGCAAGATGCCAATGGAATTGTGATTCGAAACAAGGCAAGATTGGTGGCTCAAGGCTACTCCCAAGTCGAGGGTATCGACTACGGTGAAACCTTTGCCCCTGTTGCTCGTCTAGAATCTATTCGCATGTTACTTGCATTTGCTTCTCATCATAACTTCAAATTACAGCAAATGGATGTGAAAAGTGTTTTTCTTAATGGTCCTTTGAATGAGTTGGTCTATGTCAAACAACCCCCGGGATTCGAACATCCCAAACTCCCCAATCACGTGTACAAACTTAATAAGGCACTCTATGGCCTTAAACAAGCCCCACGCGCGTGGTATGAGTATCTTACTGAGTTGTTACAAGATCGTGGGTTTGAAATTGGGAAGATAGATCCCACTATTTTTACTAAGAGGGTTAAAGGGGATTTGTTCATATGCCAACTATATGTTGATGATATTATCTTTGGCTCTCCTAACATTTCATTCAATGAAGAATTTGCTGCACTAATGACTGAGAAGTTTGAGATGTCCATGATGGGAGAGTTGAAGTTCTTCCTCGGGTTTGAGATTAGACAAGGTCTAGAAGGGACATTCATCAAACAAGCCAAGTACACTCAAGACATGCTCAAACGGTTCGAGCTCGAAGATGTCAAGCCGGTCGAGTTCCCCATGCCAACAAGATGCAAGCTTGACAGTGATCCCAATGGTAAAGCAGTGGATCAAAAGGTATACTGCTCCATGATTGGATCCCTCCTTTACCTTTGTGCATCTAGACCGGATATTATGTTGAGTGTAGGGATATGTGCACGGTTTCAATCCGCACCAAAAGAAAGTCATTACATGGCTGTTAAGCGAATCTTTCGATATTTGGCTCATACCCCAAACTTTGGCCTCTGGTATCCCAAAGGAGCAAACTTCAATCTAGTTGGCTATTCTGACTCAGATTGGGCAGGAGATTGTGTGGAGAGGAAGTCAACGTCTGGAGGATGTCAATTCCTTGGTCGCTCTTTGGTAACTTGGTCTTCAAAGAAGCAGAATTGCGTCTCCTTATCATCCACCGAAGCTGAGTATGTGGCAGCTGCAAGTTGTTGTGCACAATTGCTATGGATGAGGCAGACTTTAAAGGATTATGGTGTCACTTGTGACAAAGTGCCTCTTCTATGTGACAATCAAAGCGCTATCAAGATTTCCCTCAACCCAGTGCAACATAGCAAAACCAAACATATTGATATTCGTCATCACTTCATTCGTGAACATATCAAGCTAGGTGATATTGAGGTTCACTTCATCAACACTAAAGAGCAACTTGCAGATATTTTCACTAAGCCTCTAGATGAAGCAAGGTTCCGGGAGTTAAGGCATGAGCTAAATATCATTGATTCAAGTAATTTGGATTGAAACTAGGCATATTGCACCTCACTTTGCATTCCATCTTGGTCTAGATGTAGGTATGGACATAGGGGGAGTGTTATTCTCTCAATGAACTTTCCCTCCCCCCATTATGCATAAATCAATATAGTCTTTCACTTTAGCCATTGTCAAATGGCACTTGTGCTTTAAAGACGAGCATTGGTCATGAACCCAAGGATAATTCTTCGCGGTGTCATACCATTGTCTCAAACATAGGTGGCCTCGGCCACCGCCCCTCCATCCTTTCTTGCGTATAGAAGAAAGGAGATACAATGACAAGTCAGTACATTTTCCTAGATGCTATCTATTTTTACTCACTTGTCATGTGCCCAAGTTCATCTCTTTTCCTTAGCCGCGTTGCGACATTTACAGCGGTACTACCACCAGGGTAGCGGTACTACCGCCAGGACCCCAGCGGTACTACCGCCAGGGGTAGCGGTACTACCGCCAGGATTCCCATCTAACACGACCGGCTAGGAAATTTTTAGGGCTGCCTTAAGGGGGAGCGGTACTACCGCCAGGACCCCAGCGGTACTACCGCTGCATCTGGCGGTACTACCGCCAGGTATCGGTACTACCGCCAGGACCTCAGCGGTACTATCGCTGGCCCGTACCCCTTGGGCTATATAAAGGAGGGGGAGCCCGTTTTTCTCAACCTGTTTCTTCTTTCTCGCGGCTCCTCCCTCCCTTAGCCCGAAAACTCCCTGTTTGGATCTCGTTTCGTGGAGCTCCTTCTCCCCGTTGGTTTGGAAGGGTTGCTCCACCTCTCCTTCCTCCTCCAAGAGCCATGAATCCCGGTAAATCTCCTCCCTTCTTCTATTTGGTTGATGTTCTCGTTCTAGAGATAGGAGCATTGGGGTTTGAATCCATATCTTTGATCTTATGGCTAGTTCTTGGGTGGCATGAAGGAGATATTTGAGGGGAGTATAGGTCCAATGGATTGTTGTTGATTATGTTGCCATGCCCTAGGATTTACTTGTTTTAGATCTAGCACTTGAACTTTGTTTGGATTAGATCTAAAACTTGCTCTCTCTTACCTAGGCATGTACTTATCTCGTGTTACTAGTGTTCCTCATGTAAAGTAGGGCTGGGGTGGAGTTCTTCATGTTCATATACAGCCCATGCCCTCGTAACGATTTTTATCTGTCAGATCTGAAAAGTCAAACCCCAGCGGTACTACCGCCAGGGGTGGCGGTACTACCGCTATGACCCCCGGCGGTACTACCGCCAGGGGTGGCGGTACTACCGCTATGACCCCCGGCGGTACTACCGCCAGGGGTGGCGGTACTACCGCCAGGAGCATTCACTGTGTATTCCTTTTATGTGCTTAGCAACGCGTGTTTATTTCTTCTGCGTTTTCAAAGATTCGTTGCCTTGACTCTTTTTGTCGCCTCTTTTCGCTGTGTGTTTTGTGTCACAGGTGGCTCTCGCCGTTCGAACCCCCCTCGTGACACGCAGTCAAAGCAGTATCGCAACCAAGAGGCTCCCGAGGGGTCTGCCACCTCAGGTATGCAACCCAAAAAGCAGTCCTTGAAGAAGGTCGCGCACAAGGAGAAGAGGGTCAATGTCCGTACAATGTCCCCCAAGGACTTTCTGCAGTTTCGCACTCAGAACCACCATCTCAACGAGAGGGCTGTGATCAAGGATGTTGACCATGTCTGGGCAAGGGATCAGTGCAGGATCTACCGGGATGTTGTTGCGCATTTCAAGAAAAACTATGTCTCCGTTCAATGGATTGACCTAGCCCATCTTCAGCGGAACCTGGACTATTTTGGTGATGCCCTCTCTCTGATTGACAAACTGGGCATCAAGGACATCATCACATACAAGACAGATTTTGATCCCACTGCTGTTGCTCAGTTCTATGTCACGGTCCACTTCTCTCCTAATGCAGAGCGCTCTATGGTGTGGATGACTGGGACTCAGAAGATGACCGGTACCTGGCGTGAGTTCATGCAATTTCTCAACATTGACTTCCAGGGAGCGGACACTCCACTTGGGCTGCGTCCTCATGCTGCAGCCCCCATCGATAGGGCCCCCGCAAAGGACAGACTGCAGAAACTCTATGTGAGAAAGGGTGTGCTCCCCAAGCATCTGGACATCATGCACCGGATCCTTCGCAACACCCTCTTCCCTCGCATTGGTAACCTCGGCGAGGTTCATGGCTCCCTGGCTGAGATGCTGCTGCTTTGTGAGGAGGCTATGTCTCAGGAGTCTGCCCCTCTGGATATTTCTGATGTGATGTTCACGGAGCTCTGGAACTGCATCATCATGCGTAAGGTTCCCATCTACGGGCCCTACCTGTTCGCATATATTCGCCATAAGTGGTAAGAGGCTTTTCCGGAGGAGGTGCTCTACGCTCAGTCCGACTACATTGTGCACGACCCGATTAAGCTTCGCGTCAAGGAAAAATGGGCCAACCCATCCACTTCCTCTCAGCACATGGATACTGACACTGAGACTGCTACTGACAGAGGAACCGCCTCCCAGTCCCGCTCTTCTGCCATGCCATCTTGGGCCATCAAGCTGCAGGACAAGATGAAGACTATATTCTGTATGCAGGCTAAGGGTCAGTACCAGACGCACGTGGCTCAAAAGGAGAGCGGCAGAGGCATAAGCGTGTCCTCAGGACTCTTGATGTGGACATCTCCAGCAGATCTGAGGACGACATCACTCCAGAGGCTACTTGGATGCAGACCCAAGGATACCAGTGGTTTGGGGATGAGGCGGACGAGGAGGAGCAGGCCGATCAGGAGGGGACCGATGAGTCTGGCGATGCTGAGGATGACGAGTAGCTACCTGTGGCATTAGGTGTGCCCCTTTTTGGTGTCTTGTGCCAAAGGGGGAGAGAGTCTAGGAGCTGAATTTGCTTTCTTATTCGAACTTTGCGTTGCTTTGCTTTATTTGTTATGGTTTGCTTCGAACTTGGTTTGCTTAGTTTGCTATCTTGTGTGAGACGTGAACTTACGAGAGATTTATTTCCTTCATATGCTGTGAGTCATATGCCCCGTATTGTCATATATCTCTATCCTTTTGTTCTCATATTATTCTCCGTGCAAATCCGGTATTGTCATCAATCCACCAAAAAGGGGGAGATTGTTGGGACATAGTTTATGCCTAAGTAATTTTGGTGATTGATGACAGTACCGTACAGGACTAACCGTGTGTGTTAAGGTTTCAGATAACACACGTCAACGGCACAAGACGACTCGTCTCCTCATTCATGGAACGAAAGCACGACGCTCTCTACGATTCTCTTTATTTCAGTCATAGGAAAGCCGTACTATTAAGAGGGGATCCATAGTGGAAAGGTTTGGGTGAAATCTATCTTTGCACACGCACACTTCACATTCTCCCCTTTCCTTCATCTTTGGAGCGGCCCCCGCCACTTTGTTTCTCACATCTTTGCAAAATGGTCCCCAGCGGTAGTACCGCTGGCTCTAGCGGTAGTACCGCTGGAATGCTGGCGGTAGTACCGCTGCAGCCAGCGGTAGTACCGCTAGCTAGCGGTAGTACCGCCCATGGCCAGCGGTAGTACCACTCCAGGAGCTTTGTTCCACCTGCCTAGCGGTAGTTCGTGGACGGACCTTTTTGGGCAGACTTTCTTGGCGGTAGTAGTGCTTCTGCACTACCAAAGGGCCAGCGGTAGTACCGCTGGTGTCAACGGTAGTACCGCTGGAGCCCCAGCGGTAGTACCGCTGGTGTCAACGGTAGTACCGCCAGACGGCGGTAGTACCGCCCCTGTTCAGCGGTAGTACCGCTGGAGTGCCAACGGTAGTACCGCTGCAGCCAGCGGTAGTACCGCTGGAGCTCGGGCAGAGAGTGGGAAAATGGTCTGATTTTTCCCCCCACTATATAAAGGGTTCTTCTAGCTGAGGAACCCTATCTCTTACCTCTCTAAGCTCCATTGTTGCGCCCCAAGCTCAAAAGTGCCCGATCTCTCTCCCTAGCCAATCAAACTTGTTGATTCTTTAGGGATTGGTTGAGAAGGCCTAGATCCACACTTCCACCAAGAGAAAAGTTGATTCCCCCACCAATCCCTTGCGGATCTTGTTACTCTTGGGTGTTTGAGCATCCTAGACGGTTGACGTCACCTCGAAGCCATATTCCATTGTGGTGAAGCTTCGTGGTTTAGTTGGGAGCCTCCAAGCTTTGTGTGGAGTTGCCCCAACCTTGTTTGTAAAGGTTCGGTCGCCGCCTTCAAGGGCACCTATAGTGGAATCACGGTACCTTGCATCGTGCGAGGGCGTGAGGAGAATACGGTGGCCCTAGTGGCTTTTTGGGGAGCATTGTGCCTCCACACCGCTCCAACGCAGACGTACTTCCTGTCAAAGGGAAGGAACTTCGGTAACACATCCTCGTCTCCATCGGTTCCACTTGTGGTTATCTCTATCCTTTACTTTGTATTTGCTTATGCTTGTGACTATATCTTACTTGTCTTAATAGCTCTCGTTGTTAGCTTCTATAGGGTTCACCTCATTGTCGTATTATTTGCGAACCCGTAGGGTGTTTACCTTAACTTGCTAAGATTAATTAAAAAGTGGTCGTTGTCTATTCACCCCCCTCTAGCCAACCATATCGATCCTTTCAATTGGTATCAGAGCCACGTCTCTTAATTATGGGTTTAACCACCCGAAGAGTATGGAAGGCGAAGAGGGAATTAATCATGGGCAACCCGAGGCCATGGACTTGACTTCGGTCACAAGGGACGACTTGAATACGGCTATGGCCGCTCTCAAGACGTCCTTGACGAACGAGGTCAAGACCATGCTTAAAGAGTTAATTGAGGGATTGAAAAGTTCACCCGAACCGGCTATAGTGGTTAAACCCACCGTTTCCGATTCGGAGGCCAACTCCTCTAAGGAAGCGGCTAAAGGTATGCAACCTCCCTCGTCTCATGAAAAGGATGGGACTGGAACATATGCCTCAGTTCCACCCCCCATGGTCTATGGAGGATCTGTTCCCGCACCACGTCTTAATCCTGTTGGTCCTCCTCCTAAGCTTGTGAAAGGTGACTTTGCTAACTGCGTATTTTCTATTAAGTCTCATTTGAATCACAGCTCAACAAATTTGTGTAGAATCATTGAGCAAGGATATTATCCCCATGATCCAAGCAACCTCACTCCGAGAGAAGATGCACACAATCAATACAATCACTCTGCTTTGTTTATTCTCCAGTATGCTGTGCCACCTGAAGATCTTCCCCACTTACGTCCCTTCACATTGGCCAAAGATTGTTGGGAGCATATTATGGTGTTGTACAAGGGAAGCTCAAGCATTCAACGATCCAACTATGAGGTGATACTTGATAAGGCCGATGAGTTTGTGATGAAGGAAGACGAGGACCCTCGTGATCTCTATCGGAGGGTGACTGCTATTGCTGTGGCACTAAAGGATCATGGGAGTAAGGATGTGGATGATACATGGGTCAAGCGCAAGTTTCTCAAAGCCATCATGACTTTCAACAAAGCCATGTCATCTGTCATTCGTCAGCGGCCAGACTTCCACTCCTTGTCTTCCAGTGAAGTGTTGGATGAGTTCATAGCAATGTCAATCATGAACGAAACAGCCGACAATGCTCTTGCTCGTGTTCGATCAAAGACAACTTCACCCAACCTTGCGTTGAAAGCAAGAGCAAGGCTTGAAGAATAAGAAGAAGATGAGGAAGAGGAGAGCGGCCCTGAAGACACAAAGTATGCCTATCATGAGCACATGGCTCTTGCATCAAGGCAATTATGGGGCAATAAAAGGAACTCAAGACCCAACTTCACCAAAAACAACTCGAGTGGATTCAAACCCAAGCAATGAGTAAGGACATGTTATAACTGTGGCAACGTGAGTCACTTCGTGGCAGAATGTCCCTATGAGAAAAGGGAAGACAACGGAGGCAAGCTCATTCGCAAAGACAAAACCAAATCATTTCCAATCAAGAACAACTTTGTGAAGAAACCTCACCCAAAAGGGATGGTAGCCCTGGAAGAGTATCCTTCCGATGATGATGGTGATGATGATACAGTAGCAACGACAACTGTTGCTCTTGCCACTACCTCTTCCTAAAAGGTGTCTCTCTTCAACGCCCCCAACGAGAACCACGTCACCAAGTGCCTCATGGCAAAAGGTATCAATCAGGTAACTCCCATCATTAAGACCAACTCTACTACTACCTGCTCTGCACCTATGGACCCACCGCGGCCGTGTTCGTGTTCCGCCACCTCCCCCAATGGCTGATTTGGATCTTGGCTTTTGTTTTCGGTATGTGAACTGAGTCTGGTATATCCGTTTGGGTTGGTATATCCGTTGTCACCCGGTTAGAGTTGTGGGTTAGTATATCCTGTCCCGGTAAAGACAACGGATATACCAACCCAAACGGATAAATAAGAACAACTCTAACAAGGGATGTGGGTTTTGTTCATTTTTTATCCGTTTGTGTTGGTATATCCATTATCTTTTTTCGTTTGGGTCAGTCGTGTGTCTAAGGTGCTGACCCATTTTTCGTCCATGCGATAGGCTTGCAGCCATTTTTGATTTTTTTTGTTACAAATATTCAAATACAAATCTAAATAAATGTTAAATTGTCTCAAATACATTTAAAAGTTTAATAAAAATAAAAAAATTGCTTAGTTTGAGAACCATATAAAATATCTCATAATCTACAAGTAAAATAAGCATTAAATTGTCTCAAATACATTTAAAAGGAAATGTTGCTGACACATCTATTGGTTGTTGACATGAATTCACATATGCTCAACCAAATCATTTTGTAGCTGCATGTGAGTTTTCCAATCACGCATCTTATGATGAAACTCGACGAACTGTGCAAATGTTGCCCCTTCTACATGTTCAGGCACAACATTTTCTACACACACGTTCTGGGTGCTCATCCTCTACGATTATATTGTGCATGATCACACAAGCTGTCATCACCTCCCATAACTTTTTGATGCTCTAAGTTATAGTGGGATACCGAACGATGCCCCATCGATATTAAAGAACGCCAAAAGCACACTCTACATTTTTGCGAACACTCTCTTGCTCTTGGGCAAAAAATTTCTCTTCTCTCCTATAGGGTTGGAAATTGTCTTCACAAGAGTAGACCAGTGCGGATAGATAACGTTAGCTAGATAGTATCCACTGGTGTATTGGTGGCCACTGATCTCAACATTTACCTTCGGGCAATTGCTTTCTGACATCCTAGCAAACACCGGAGAAAGTTGGAGCATATTGATATCGTTGTGAGATCCGGTCATGCCAAAGAAAGAGTGCCAAATCTAGAGATTTTGGGAGGCCACGACCTCAAGTATGACAATGCAAGCTCAGACATGACCCTTATACTGAGCCTACCAAGCAGAAGGACAGTTTGTCCACTTCCAGTGCATACAGTCTATGCTGCCAAACATCCCCGGGACCTCCTGCTAGCATACATCGCC
This sequence comes from Hordeum vulgare subsp. vulgare, assembly GCF_904849725.1. Taxonomy (NCBI): domain Eukaryota; kingdom Viridiplantae; phylum Streptophyta; class Magnoliopsida; order Poales; family Poaceae; genus Hordeum; species Hordeum vulgare. The sequence goes on along the minus strand of NC_058520.1, from coordinate 581,290,826 downwards.
AACAACCGTGTTGTATCAGCAACAGTTGGCTCTCTCAAGTACTCTGATCCAAACAAAATTATGACAGCTTTGCAAAACCTATACATGGACTGAAGGTATGTGGACTCACTCATTCAGATGTACTCATCAATGAGATCATCGGGAACTCCATATGCAAGCATTCGAGTGGCAGCAGTGCATTTCTGATAAGAGGAGAAGCCAATCTTTCTAAGGGCATCCCTCTTGCACTCGAAATAGTTATTGTACTCAACCACCCCCTCCCGAATACGGTTGAACACATGTCTAGGCATAAAAAATAGCGTCGAAAGATGTGATGTTTGAAGAGCGGGTTTGAGTCTTGAAGTAGTCCTTCCAGAGTAGGAAATGACCACTCTCCTGGTTGTGATTCGGTGTCGGCGTGTGCCCCGATATGGAGCCCCTAAATGGCTCCGCTACTTACTAAGGTGGTCATGAACGACCAACGCAGTTGCCATGATCTCCTTATCGTCAGATGAATAATCATTTGAATCACAAAGAACGTTGTAAAAAAACTCATCGTCGGAGTTCATTTGTACCTTATGGGTAAAGCGTTGAACATCTTGTGGGAGTCCTGGAAGAATCTGCCGGTGAGGAGCCTCACACCCCCACCGAGACAATGTAGCGGAGCTGGGCAGCGGCGGGAGATGAGGCTGTCGGGAGGGTGAGGCTATGAGCGGTTGGCTGGCGGCAAGGCTGAAAGTTGGCGGCGGGAGTGAGAGGCAGGGCGGGTGGGAGCGTTGGAGGGCAAGGGAAATAGGAGAATGGAGTACGTGCCATCGACTCAGGGGTCAAGGGGAAGAGAAGGGTGGACGACGCGGCCGTCCTTTCCGTGTCTGCTCCGACACAAATCCGACCGAACTTTGAGCCTACAATGGGTCACGAGCGGACAAAAATGACCCACGTCCGTTCGGGTCGGTGCGTTGGGCCGTGTTTTCTGTCCACAGCGACCCAAACAGACATGCACGGACCAAATGGATCATACGATTGGAGTTGCTCGAAGAGCCTCTAGTGTTAGTTTGGACCTATGTGTGTGCGTGCATGGTGTGTGTGTCCAAAATGGTGTGGCGCCATGACGACGTTGTTCGGCTGCTGGAACTTCTTGAGAAAAGAAAATTGTTGGACGATGCGGCCGCCTCCGTCACCGCCACGCGTGAGGGAGTCGACGGAGAAGAACGTCTTTGATGTGGATTCAGCGATGGCGCCACCGCTCCCGACGATCGTATCATCAGAACAATCGAGTTAAGTGTGAGGATTAGATTGTTCTAGAATCTCCCGTTTATGAAGGATGCAGCTTGAAGGTGGACGAAGGTCATTGATTTTGCAGGGTTGTCGTCCCGATTAGGAGGAAGCAAGAGAGAGATAGAAAACCTTTTTTTTTCTTTTGCGATGCACGACATGTGGGACGTGCAGGACTCCCGCTTGACAAAGTGGTCAAACCGCCTGATCCCGCTATAAACAACGTGGTCATCCCAACGGGGCATTTTGCGCGCCTAATCGCGGGGCGGCGTAGCGGCATGACAAGATGCCCCGCACCGCTTGCATGCTTACTCAAAGCATTTGTGAAACGTTATGTTTTTTTTTTTGACAAGTAGGGAGAGATTTGAGAGGGGGAAGATATATCTCGTGAGAGGCCTTCCACAACCAATGGGGATGATGTGAGCCGGAGGAAAGGGGATCGCTGAGTTGAGTGGATAATGACGGAATTGAGTGGTGGGTGAGGATGTGTGAAGCAGGCCCCGCCTAAAACATGACGTGTGCGCGAGGTTGGATCATGCGACGCCGCGTGAGATCGACTGAAAGCTTTGACCGGCCAGCTGGATCAAATTATTTATTACCAGTTTTGGGTGAAAGGACTATTAGGCATGTACAATGATGTTATCTTAGAAATGCCACATAGGATAAATGATGAGGTGGAGAAGAGAGAACTTGAAAAAAAAGTTATGCCTTCTTTTATTTAAGAGAAGACAAAAGATGATCTATTAGCACAGTATGTCTCACCATGTTTTTAGGAATAACTAATTATAAACAATAAGACTAACAGATGACCCATTATATATATTTTTTTTAAAATTACATGTAAAATTTAAGATAAAATTATTTTATCAATCATGAACGCTAGACTAATATTTTGACGTCTAGATAAGTGCCAACTCAGTGCTCACTGAAGATGCTCGTATAGGCCGCTACGTCTCTCCGTAGGACAGCTTGATTTCATTCTACAAAATAGAGCGGGTATAAAGCTGGTTCTAGCATCCCTATCGCCATCACAGTTCCCGTGCTGGGCTTTCATCACTGGATACGCCGCATGCACCTACCTCGTGCTTTGCTCGCCTGGTTAATAACAAAAAATACTCCTTGTATAAGCTACTTCCTCCGTAAATTAATATAAAAAATATTTAGAACATTTCTTTAATAATCTAAACACTTTTATATTAATTTACAGAGGAAGTATATGCACCAGGAAATGATAAGGAACATTCTCGGGTCTGTTGGTTTGCCAGGGCCGGCAGGTCACACGCTCGAATCTCCAGGCAAGACTATTTTTGCACAATACCATGGGTCGTTGACAGATGGATCTCATGTGCCTCCATCTGTAAGAAAAGGGTGGAGTCTATGCTATCAAACATCTCCAAAACCCCCTGCTAGCATGCATTGTCAGCAACCGTGTTGTATCAGCAATAATTGACTCTCTCAAGTACTCTGGTCAAGTTGTGGCACCAATTCAACGTATGTCATAAATTTTAGCATTAAACTGACTTTTTACGTCAAGTTATGACACCAATGGTATAATTGATTCTTTTATTAACATGAGCTAGCTCTTTATGCAGGGGCACCAGTACAGCTGAAAGGAACTGAGAAGAAAGCTGCTAAGAGCAGCTGCAATAGATGATGTATATTTTAATGCTTCAAACCGGTGATGTAAAAATTTAAAGCACTAAAAAGTGCCTTTTACATTTTCGTAAAAGGCTCAACTTCAATAAATGATTCAAAACGGAGATGTAAAATAACAACCCAATAGATGGTCAAAACAAAGATGTAAGACCAGCTGGCGGCCGCGCGGCTGTTGTTCAACCGCTGGAAGAAGATGGCCGGCGAGTGGATAGGTTGTTGGTCACTATTGCGGACGGATGCGGGCGGCGACGCAAAGGAGAAAGGAGCTCGGCGGTCGGCGGAGAGGAGCTATACGGGCCGTCGAACCGTCCGAATGGGCGGCATCGGGGCAGCCGCGAGACGCCATCTGGCAGGGGAGGCGACGCGGGCGAGGACGTCAGCGGCGATTTAGGGCGATAGCGACAACGGCGACGGCGATTTCGGGCGGCTGGTGCTCGGGCGGGCGGGCGGGCGCGAGACGCCCTCCGGCCGGGGAGGCGACGCGGGCGAGGGTGGCGATGGTGGCGACGGCAACGGCGATTTGGGTGGTGGCGGCGGTGATTTTCGACAGCTGGTGCTCGGGCGGGTGGGCGGTCGCGAGACGCCCTCCGACGGGGGAGGCGTTGCAATCGAGGGCGGCGGTGGCGGCGGCGACACAATTTGGGCGGTGGCGGCGACGATTTCCGGTGGCTGGTGCTCAAGTAGGCCGGCGGTCGCGAGACGCTCTTCGACGGGGGTGTCAACGCGGGAGAGGACAACAGAGGCGATTTGGGGCGATGACGATGACTATGTCGGACGACTGGTGCTCGGGCGGGCGGAGGATCATGAGCCGGAAGGAAAACGAATGGGCGATCGATGGTTTCACGGGCTGCCGCGGTTTTGTATGAGAAGGGTAAAGCAAGAAGGGTGCATGGGGACGAAGCGGACCGGCAAAACAAGGCCGCCTGTGAACCCGAGGGTAATGAAGACCTTGGAGCACTTACGAGCGATTAATTGGAGATGCCCGAGGCGACTTGGCGAGCAGCTGCAGACGAAGGATGCGGAAACTTGTATGTAGTCTAATCTATGAGATCGAATTGTGCCAAAAATGAGTATCTGGATTATTGATTTGTGTGCAACTTGTATGTAGTCTAATCTATGCTCCATAAATTTTCATTTCTCTTACCAATGATTTTTCTGTGTTTTTGGTTTGATTCGGTATTTTCTTGCGTCGCTCTCAAAAGAAAGACCAACCAAAATTCTCCAGCTGAGCTCTTAACCAATTTGCTTTAACTGCCCGAGTGTCCAGCTTCATCCCAAGCCCCTGTTTGGGAGTACTGTAAAATTTTACTGACCCAAACAGCATAGTGAATACAGAGCATTGGACACAAATACTAGCGATTTAAGTGAATGCTGGTGAACACAGGCTGCCATTTTAAGCAACCGCATTTTTTGCATATTAATTTCTGAAAATTCTATGATTATGTTACGCCGTGATCACTCAACTTATTTCATACTACAACACAATCAACATGAGATCCTTTTTTAGGATGAGCAACACGACTTTTGAAGTTTGGATTGCAACTGGACTTAGAAATTTGCTGAGGACAGGAGGAACATGAGGAATGTCGGATCCTTCCAGCCGGATCAGAGCAGGTCGCTATTCATCATAGATTCTTCTTCAGGCGATCGCGCCCTTAATCAATTTCAGAGAGTTTATCGGGGTATTACCTAGCTTCATGGCCTTCATCGTCACTGGAATGGCAAGCTCGTGACGCTGCTGCTCCATGCACCGGTGGTAGAACACGGTGGCCGCCACCGCGGAGTAGAGCTGCACGCCGGCGGACGGCAGAAGGTACCCGTACAGGCTGCCCAGCAAAAGCAGGAACCCGCCCTGCGCCTGCCCGTATTCAAGAGCAAACGCGTACACCGGGTAGGTGGCCAGGGGCAGCACGACGGTCACCACGAGCACCTGCAGAGCAGCCTCCTTCCAGCTCGCGGCCGCGGTCATGAGCCGCCACGCCCGATGGAGATGAGTAGCCGCGTCGGCGCCGCCACAACCGTGTCCGCCTTCCTCTGTCGCCGCCGTCGCCGACGCGGCGATGGCGACCGGGAAGACCGCGGCGAGGCAGAGGCGGAAGATGAGCGTGGCGAGGGAGACGAACAGCAGGACGCCCTGCACGAACGACTCCACGCCGCCGGTGTCCGGGTGAGTCCAGCTGTACCTCCACCAGGAGTCGAGGTAGTACGCCGGGACGGCCGTGCACGCGAGCTCCGCAGCAGCGACCAGCGCGGCGCCGGCGAAGAGGCAGCCTCGCCGGGGGGTGCCGCGGAGGAGCTCGGCGAGCGAGCGCGGCCGGTCGCCGCGGAGCGTGGCGCAGGCGGCGAGCGCGACGGTGGCCTGCGTGGCGAGCTTGCTGGCGACGTACGCGAGGTAGAGGGCCTGCAGCCCCGCGGAGTGCTCCCAGATCTTTTGGGGCGACACCTCGTACTCGTGGCCATCCCGCTCGACGGTGGCGAGAGGGTGGGCGAGGAGGACGGCGACGGCGAGGGAGGCGAAGGTGTGGGCGAGGACGAGCGCGAAGACCGGCGCGAAGAGCCTAACGTTCCGGGTGGGGAGGATCAGGACGTCGGTGACGAAGCCGGCGCACGGAGAGAGGGGCGGACGTCCCGCTCCCGGGCCTGCCGGTGCGGCGGCCATGCTGCGGTGAGAGGGTGCGGCTGTGGCTTGTCGATGATCAAGTGGCGGGTGGTGACCGGACCGGAGAAGAAGAGCCTCATGACTCATGAGACGACTTGGGATGGGGGAAATGCGGAGTGTTTGGTCGGTCAGTCAACGGAGTGGGCGATGGAGTTTATGTTGCGGTGGAGGTGGTGTTTGGTTTCCTCGCGAGCGGAGCGGTCGAGGCATCCGCGCATAATTTTCTTCTCCTTGCTTGTTCTTTTCCGCGGCGTGACGGCACGGCTTATTCGGGTCGATGATCATCATCCGTGTCTCTCGTCTCCTTTTTGTCTCGGTTTGGATGGAGCCTTGAGCACTTCGGTTGCACGCTGGAGGTCTGAGGTTGAGAGTTTTTAAGGGCATATGTACCCAAGGTTGATTGCCAATTGGTGTCATAGCCACCAGGACCAAATCGTGTGCAAACAAACACACATAAGGGCATCTCCAACATCGGTCCGCAAATTCTTTTTGGCATTCGTTCGTGCAAAGGGCAGCATTAGCCCGCGAACATTAATATTATAGGCCGTCATCCAACGTTATAGCCCGCAAACATTATGATTCAACTAAAAGGAGAACTCGTCCGGCATTGAAGGTATAATTCCTAATCTAAATGGTCGTCGGCACCCGTTCCTCATAGGACTACCATGATCTTCCAGAATTGAAGCTCATGCACCGCCTCCCTCTCTCGCTATCAGCGATGCCGCAACTTTCGGACGACATTCTCCGCCTTGCAAGACGTAATGGAGGTAGGGATGCCGACGGACGAGGCGGACTGCGGCGGTCGGGAATGGGTTGGAAGACATCACGATGTGTCGTACCGTGAGAGTTCGGGGGTGGGAAAGGTTGGAGGGCGATGTTAGGTGGAGGAAGGATTTGGAAGATTTGATGCAATTTACGGTAGCGTTTCACTGTCGGGTCTGATGTGGCGGACGTGCCCGGACGCCCCATATTTGCCTCATATTTGGGCTGGATATGAGGGATGCTGGTCAGCCCGGATATTTGAGACATGTTTAAGAAGCACGTCTAGATCGAAATTTCATGACGGATTTGTAACCGGGTGGCCTGCCCGGTCGTGTGAATCGGGTTTCGGACGCCCGGCTATAGATGTTCTTAATGAATGATGAAAAGCAGCACCTGGTGGCAATGTCGTGCAAAGCCTAAATAACTATCCACTGAAGCATGGACCCACTCCCACATCGCTCTTGTGACGGCTCGGGCGGAACAATAGCCCGCCACCGCGCCCTCCTTGGGCCTCCTTCCTCCTCGCTATTGTCGGAAGTTGCCGACGGGCTAAACCCGCCCGACGGATAGCCGGGATTCGGAGCTCCTTCGCGCGCCCGCACGTTCTGAGACGAGGGAGGCTCCACCCTACTAACGGCGGCCGACTGCGCGGGTGTTGTAGTGCGGATGTGGGAGGTTGGTAGTTTGGGTAGGGCGGATGGATTCGGGCTGTCGGTGGTGGTTGGCAGTGAGAAAGAGTTTCTGGTGGCTCTCACGGGTAGTGGACGCAACGGCTTCGCGGGAGGTGTGCGGGCTAGTAGGGGTGTGATGTTGGGCAGTGCTCCACGCGAAAGCTTGTCGTCCTCTTGTTGGCGACAGCCGACGGTGGCCACGGGCGCCGTTGCACCTTTTTGGAGGCATCGTCGTGGAGTTCACCCCCTGCGCACTCTCAGATTCAGTTCTTTAGGTGAAAGCCTATGTCTCAGGTAGAGGTCGGGTGACGGCGTCGGCATCATTGCTTCCATCTTTGAGGCGTTATCTAGAAGACCTTTGGATCTCGTTCGAGCTCTCCATGTGCTAGATGTCGCGGTCAGCTGGTGCCCAACCGGCAATATGGTGGTGTGGCTGTTGGGTAACGTAGCATAAATTCAAAAAAATTCCTACGCATGTTCAGATCTTCCTATGGAGAGACCAGCAACGAGAGAGGGGTAAGAGCATCTTCATACCTTTGAAGATCGCTAAGCGGAAGCGTTGCTATAACGCGGTTGATGGAGTCGTACTCGCAGCGATTCCGATCTAGTGCCGAACAACGGCACCTCCGCGTTCAACACACGTGCAGCCCGGTGACGTCTCCCGCACCTTGATCCAGCAAGGAGGAGGGAGAGGTTGGGGAAGAAGACCAGCAACACGACGGCGTGGTGTTGGTGGAGAGACGAGGTCTCCCGGCAAGGCTTCGCCAAGCACCGGCAGAGAGGAGGAGGGAGAGGGCAGGGCTGCGAGAGAGAGAGAGATTAAACCGTGTCTCAAACAGCCCCGAACCTCATCTATATATAGGGGGAGAGGGAGGGGGCGCAGCCCTTAGGGTTCCCACCCCTAAGGGGTGCGGCAGCCCTCAGATGGGGAAGGGGTGGCGGCCAGGGCAAGGGGGAGGGGTGGCGCACCCCTCTGGTGGGCCTAAGGCCCACCTAAATTAGGGTTCCCCCCTCTTTTCCTTTCCCCTGCGCCATGGGCTGAGTGGGGAGGCACACCAGCCCAACTAGGGGCTGGTTCCCACCCCCACTTAGCCCATCTTACCTCTTGGGGTCGCAGCCCCCCTTCGGTGGTCCCCCGGGACCACCTCCGGTGGTCCCGGTGGTCCCGGTACGTTACCGGTGATGCCCGAAACACTTCCGGAGTCTGAAACCATCCGTCCTATATATCAATCTTTACCTCCGGACCATTCCGGAGCTCCTCGTGACGTCCGGGATCTCATCCGGGACTCCGAACAACTTTCGGTAACCTCGTACAACAATTCCCTATAACCCTAGCGTCATCGAACCTTAAGTGTGTAGACCCTACGGGTTCGGGAGACAGGCAGACATGACCGAGACAACTCTCTGGCCAATAACCATCAGCGGGGTCTGGATACCCATGGTGGCTCCCACTAGCTCCACGATAATCTCATCGGATGAACCACGATGTCAAGGATTCAATCAATCCCGTATACGATTCCCTTTGTCTGTCGGTATAGAACTTGCCCGAGATTCGATCGTCGGTATACCTATACCTTGTTCAATCTCGTTACCGGTAAGTCTCTTTACTCGTTCCGTAGCACGTCATCGTGTGACTAACTCCTTAGTCACATTGAGCTCATGATGATGTTCTACCGAGTGGGCCCAGAGATACCTCTCCGTCACACGGAGTGACAAATCCCGATCTCGATTCGTGCCAACCCAACAGACACTTTCGGAGGTACCCGTAGTGCACCTTTATAGTCACCCAGTTACGTTGTGACGTTTGATACACCCAAAGCACTCCTACGGTATCCGGGAGTTGCACGATCTCACGGTCGAAGGAAAAGATACTTGACATTAGAAAATCATTAGCATACGAACAATACGATCTAGTGCTAGGCTTAGGATTGGGTCTTGTCCACCACATCATTCTCCCAATGATGTGATCCCGTTATCAATGACATCCAATGTCCATGATCAGGAAACCATGATCATCTATTGACTAACGAGCTAGCTAACTAGAGGCTTGCTAGGGACACATTGTGATCTATTCATTCACACATGTATTAGTGTTTCCTGTTAATACAATTATAGCATGAACGATAGACGATTATCATGAACAAGGAAATATGATAATAACCATTTTATTATTGCCTCTAGGGCATATTTCCAACAGTCTCCCACTTGCACTAGAGTCAATAATCTAGTTACATTGTGATGTATCGAACACCCATAGCATTATGGTGCTGATCATGTTTTGCTCGTGGAAGAGGTTTAGTCAACGGGTCTGCAATATTCAGATCCGTGTGTACTTTACAAATATCTATCACTCCAGCTTGGACATGGTCCTGGATGGAGTTATAGCGGCGCTTGATGTGCTTCGTCTTCCGGTGAAACCTGGGCTCTTTGGCTATGGCAATGGCTCCAGTGTTATCACAGAAGAGTGTCATAGGACCCGACGCGCTTGGAACCACTCCAAGGTCGGTGATGAGCTCCTTCATCCAAATTCCTTCATGAGCCGCTTCTGAAGCAGCTATGTACTCCGCTTCACATGTAGATGCTGCCACGACTTCTTGCTTGCTGCTGCACCAGCTCACTGCCCCACCATTCAACACATATACGTATCCGGTTTGTGACTTAGAGTCATCCGGATCTGTGTCGAAGCTAGCATCGACGTAACCCTTTACGATGAGCTCTTCGTCACCTCCATAAACGAGAAACATTTCCTTAGTCCTTTTCAGGTACTTAAGGATATTCTTGACCGCTGTCCAGTGATCCGCACCGGGATTACTTTGGTACCTCCCTACCAAGCTTATCGCAAGGTTTATATCAGGTCTGGTACACAGCATGGCATACATTAGAGAGCCCACGGCTGAAGCGTAGGGGACAGAACTCATCTTCTCTCTATCTGCTGCCGTGGTCGGTGACTGAGTCTTACTCAATCTCATACCTTGCAAAACTGGCAAGAACCCTTTCTTTGAGTTTTCCATATTGAATTTCTTCAATATCTTGTCAAGGTATGTACTTTGCGGAAGACCTATGAGGCGTCTCGATCTATCCCTATAGATCTTGATGCCTAATATGTATGCAGCTTCTCCAAGGTCCTTCATTGAAAAACTCTTGTTCAAATAGGCCTTTATGCTCTCCAACATCTCTATATTATTCCCCATAAATAATATGTCATCCACATATAGTACGAGGAAAGCTACAGAGCTCCCACTCACTTTCTTGTACAGACAGGCTTCTCCGTAAACCTGTATGAACCCAAACGCTTTAATCACCTCATTAAAGCGAATGTTCCAACTCCGAGATGCTTGCACCAGCCCATAGATGGAGCGCTGGAGCTTGCATACTTTGTTAGCACCTTCAGGATCGACAAAACCTTCTGGTTGCATCATATACAACTCTTCCTTAAGATTCCCGTTAAGGAATGCTGTTTTGACGTCCATTTGCCAAATTTCATAATCATAAAAGGCGGCAATTGCTAACATGATTCGGACTGATTTCAGCTTCGCTACGGGAGAGAAAGTCTCTTCGTAGTCAACTCCTTGAATTTGTCGAAAACCCTTTGCGACAAGTCGAGCTTTGTAAACGGTTACATTACCGTTTGCATCAGTCTTCTTCTTGAAGATCCATTTATTTTCTATGGCTCGCCGGTCATCGGGCAAGTCCACCAAAGTCCATACTTTGTTCTCATACATGGATCCTATCTCGGATTTCATGGCCTCAAGCCATTTGTTGGAATCCGGGCCCGCCATCGCTTCTTCATAGTTCGAAGGTTCACCGTTGTCTAACCACATGATTTCCATCACAGGGTTGCCGTACCACTCTGGTGCAGAGCGTACCCTTGTGGACCTTCGCGGTTCAGTAGTAACTTGATCCGAAGCTTCATGATCATCATCATTAACTTCCTCTTCAGTTGGTGTAGGCATCACAGGAACAACTTCTTGCGTTGCGCTACTTTCCTGTTCGAGAGGGGGTGTAATCACCTCATCAAGTTCTACCTTCCTCCCACTTACTTCTTTCGAGAGAAACTCTTTCTCTAGAAAGGATCCGTTCTTGGCAACAAAGGTTTTACCTTCGGATCTAAGATAGAAGGTATACCCAATAGTTTCCTTAGGGTATCCTATGAATACGCATTTCTCCGCTTTGGGTTCGAGCTTTTCTGGTTGAAGTTTCTTCACATAAGCATCGCAGCCCCAAACTTTAAGAAACAACAACTTAGGTTTCTTGCCAAACCACAGTTCATACGGTGTCGTCTCAACGGATTTAGACGGTGCCCTATTTAAAGTGAATGCTGCAGTTTCTAATGCGTATCCCCAAAATGATAGCGGTAAGTCGGTGAGAGACATCATAGATCGTACCATATCTAATAAAGTGCGATTACGACGTTCAGACACTCCGTTGCGCTGCGGTGTGCCAGGCGGCGTCAGTTGTGAAACGATTCCACACTTTCTTAGGTGTGTGCCAAACTCGTGACTCAAATATTCTCCTCCACGATCAGATCATAGACATTTAATCTTTCTGTCACGTTGATTCTCAACCTCACTCTGAAATTCCTTGAACTTTTCAAACGTCTCAGATTTGTGCTTCATCAAGTAGATATACCCATACCTACTCAAATCATCGGTGAGAGTGAGAACATAACGATAACCACCGCGAGCTTCAACGTTCATTGGACCACACACATCAGTATGTATTATTTCCAATAAGTCGGTGGCTCTCTCCATTATTCCTGAGAATGGAGTCTTAGTCATCTTGCCCATGAGGCACGGTTCGCATGTGTCAAATGATTCAAAGTCAAGAGACTCTAGCAGTCCATCAGTATGGAGCTTCTTCATGCGCTTAACGCCGATATGACCAAGGCGGCAGTGCCACAAGTATGTGGGACTATCGTTATCAACTTTGCATCTTTTGGTACTCACACTATGAATATGTGTAACATCACGATCGAGATTCATCAAGAATAAACCATTCACCAGCGGAGCATGACCATAAAACATATCACTCATATAAATAGTGTTGGGGAACGTCGCATGGGAAACAAAAATTTTCCTACGCGCACGAAGACCTATCATGGTGATGTCCATCTACGAGAGGGGATGAGTGATCTACGTACCCTTGTAGATCGTACAGCAGAAGCGTTAGAGAACGCGGTTGATGTAGTGGAACGTCCTCACGTCCCTCGATCCGCCCCGCGAACAATCCCGCGATCAGTCCCACGATCTAGTACCGAACGGACGGCACCTCCGCGTTCAGCACACGTACAGCTCGACGATGATCTCGGCCTTCTTGATCCAGCAAGAGAGACGGAGAGGTAGAAGAGTTCTCCGGCAGCGTGACGGCGCTCCGGAGGTTGGTGATGATCTTGTCTCACCAGGGCTCCGCCCGAGCTCCGCAGAAACACGATCTAGAGGAAAAACTATGGAGGTATGTGGTCGGGCAGCCCTGAGAAAGTCGTCTCAAATCTTCCCTAAAAGCCCCATATATATAGGAGGAGGGAGGGGGACCTTGCCTTGGGGTCCAAGGGATCCCCAAGGGGTCGGCCGAGCCAGGGGGGAGGACTCTCCCCCCCCCCCCCAAACCGAGTCCTACTTGGTTTGGTGGGAGGGAGTCCTTCCCCTTTCCCACCTCTCCCTTTTTTTTTCTTTCCTTTGATATTTTCTCTCTTGGCGCATAGGGGATTGGTGGGCTGTCCCACCAGCCCACTAAGGGCTGGTGTGACCCCCCCAAATACCTATGGGCTTCCCCGGAGTGGGTTTCCCCCCTCCGGTGAACTCCCGGAACCCATTCGTCATTCCCGGTACATTCCCGGTAACTCCGAAAACCTTCCGGTAATCAAATGATGTCATCCTATATATCAATCTTCGTTTCCGGACCATTCCGGAAACCCTCGTGACGTCTGTGATCTCATCCGGGACTCCGAACAACATTCGGTAACCAACCATATAACTCAAATACGCATAAAACAACGTCGAACCTTAAGTGTGCAGACCCTGCGGGTTCGAGAACTATGTAGACATGACCCGAGAGACTCCTCGGTCAATATCCAATAGCGGTACCTGGATGCCCATATTGGATCCTACATATTCTACGAAGATCTTATCGTTTGAACCTCAGTGCCAAGGATTCGTATAATCCCGTATGTCATTCCCTTTGTCCTTCGGTATGTTACTTGCCCGAGATTCGATCGTCAGTATCCGCATACCTATTTCAATCTCGTTTACCGGCAAGTCTCTTTACTCGTTCCGTAATACAAGATCCCGCAACTTACACTAAGTTACATTGCTTGCAAGGCTTGTGTGTGATGTTGTATTACCGAGTGGGCCCCGAGATACCTCTCCGTCACACGGAGTGACAAATCCCAGTCTTGATCCATACTAACTCAACTAACACCTTCGGAGATACCTGTAGAGCATCTTTATAGTCACCCAGTTACGTTGCGACGTTTGATACACACAAAGCATTCCTCCGGTGTCAGTGAGTTATATGAGCTCATGGTCATAGGAATAAATACTTGACACGCAGAAAACAGTAGCAACAAAATGACACGATCAACATGCTACGTCTATTAGTTTGGGTCTAGTCCATCACGTGATTCTCCCAATGACGTGATCCAGTTATCAAGCAACAACACCTTGTTCATAATCAGAAGACACTGACTATCATTGATCAACTGGCTAGCCAACTAGAGGCATGCTAGGGACGGTGTTTTGTCTATGTATCCACACATGTAAATGAGTCTTCATTCAATACAATTATAGCATGGATAATAAACTATTATCTTGATACAGGAATTATAATAATAACTATACATTTATTATTGCCTCTAGGGCATAATTCCAACAGTCTCCCACTTGCACTAGAGTCAATAATCTAGCCCTCACATCACCATGTGAATTACATTGTAATAAATCTAACACCCATACAGTTCTGGTGTCGATCATGTTTTGGCCGTGGAAGAGGTTTAGTCAGCGGGTCTGCTACATTCAGATCCGTGTGCACTTTGCATATATTTACGTCCTCCTCCTCGACGTAGTCGCGGATGAGGTTGAAGCGTCGTTTGATGTGTCTGGTCTTCTTGTGAAACCTTGGTTCCTTTGCTAAGGCAATGGCACCAGTGTTGTCACAGAACAAGGTTATTGGATCCAGTGCACTTGGCACCACTCCAAGATCCGTCATGAACTTCTTCATCCAGACACCCTCCTTAGCCGCCTCCGAGGCAGCCATGTACTCCGCTTCACATGTAGAATCTGCTACGACGCTTTGCTTGGAACTGCACCAGCTTACTGCACCCCCATTAAGAATAAATACGTATCCGGTTTGTGACTTAGAGTCGTCCGGATCTGTGTCAAAGCTTGCATCAACGTAACCTTTTACGGCGAGCTCTTCGTCACCTCCATACACGAGAAACATCTCCTTAGTCCTTTTCAGGTACTTCAGGATATTCTTGACCGCCGTCCAGTGATCCACTCCTGGATTACTCTGGAACCTGCCTGCCATACTTATGGCCAGGCTAACATCCGGTCTAGTGCACAGCATCGCATACATGATAGAGCCTATGGCTGAAGCATAGGGGACGGAGCGCATATGCTCTCTATCTTCATCAGTTGCTGGGCACTGAGTCTTACTCAATCTCGTACCTTGTAACACTGGCAAGAACCCTTTCTTGGACTGTTCCATTTTGAACCTCTTCAAAACTTTATCAAGGTATGTGCTTTGTGAAAGTCCTATCAGGCGTTTTGATCTATCCCTATAGATCTTAATGCCTAGAATGTAAGCAGCTTCCCCTAGGTCCTTCATAGAGAAACTTTTATTCAAGTAACCTTTTATGCTCTCCAAAAGCTCTACGTTGTTTCCAATCAGCAATATGTCATCCACATATAATATTAGAAACGCCACAGAGCTCCCACTCACTTTCTTGTAAATACAAGATTCTCCAACCACTTGTATAAACCCAAATGCTTTGATCACCTCATCAAAGCGTTTGTTCCAACTCCGAGATGCTTGCACCAGTCCATAAATGGATCGCTGGAGCTTGCACACCTTGTCAGCATTTTTAGGATCGACAAAACCTTCGGGTTGCATCATATACAACTCTTCCTTAAGGAAACCGTTAAGGAACGCCGTTTTGACATCCATCTGCCAGATTTCATAATCGAAAAATGCAGCTATTGCTAACATGATTCTGACGGACTTAAGCATCGCTACGGGAGAGAAAGTCTCATCGTAGTCAATTCCTGGAACTTGTGAAAAACCCTTTGCCACAAGTCGAGCTTTATAAACGGTCACATTACCGTCAGCGTCCGTCTTCTTCTTAAAGATCCATTTGTTCTGAATAGCCTTGCGGCCCTCAGGCAGTATCTCCAAAGTCCACACTTTGTTCTCATACATGGATCCTATCTCGGATTTCATGGCTTCTAGCCATTTGTTGGAATCTGGGCCCACCATTGCTTCTTCATAAATTGCAGGTTCATTGTTGTCTAACAACATGATTGATAAGACGGGATTACCGTACCACTCTGGAGCAGCGCGTGATCTCGTCGACCTGCATGGTTCAACAGAAACTTGAACTGGAGTTTCATGATCATCATCATTAACTTCCTCCTCAACCGGTGTCGCAATGACAGAGGTTTCCCCTTGCCCTGCGCCACCATCCAGAGGGATGAGAGGTTCGACAACCTCGTCAAGTTCTATCTTCCTCCCACTCAATTCTCTCGAGAGAAACTCCTTCTCGAGAAAAGTTCCGTTCTTAGCAACAAACACTTTGCCCTCGGATTTGAGATAGAAGGTGTACCCAACTGTCTCTTTTGGGTAACCTATGAAGACACATTTTTCCGCTTTGGGTTCCAGCTTTTCAGGCTGAAGCTTTTTGACATAAGCATCACATCCCCAAACTTTAAGAAACGACAATTTTGGTCTTTTGCCATACCACAGTTCGTATGGTGTCGTCTCAACAGATTTTGATGGTGCCCTATTTAAAGTGAATGCAGTTGTTTCTAATGCATAGCCCCAAAATGATAACGGCAAATCAGTAAGAGACATCATAGATCGCACCATCTCTAACAAAGTACGATTACGACGTTCGGACACACCATTACGCTGTGGTGTTCCAGGCGGTGTTAACTGCGAAACAATTCCACATTGTCTTAAGTGAGTACCAAACTCGAAACTCAGATATTCACCCCCACGATCAGACCGTAGGAACTTGATCTTCTTGTTACGATGATTTTCCACTTCACTCTGAAATTGCTTGAACTTTTCAAATGTTTCAGACTTGTGCTTCATCAAGTAGACATAACCATATCTGCTTAAATCGTCAGTGAAGGTGAGAAAATAACGATATCCGCCGCGTGCCTCCACGCTCATCGGACCACACACATCGGTATGTATGATTTCCAACAAGTCACTTGCACGCTCCATTGTTCCGGAGAACGGAGTTTTAGTCATCTTGCCCATGAGGCATGGTTCGCACGTGTCAAGTGAATCAAAGTCAAGTGACTCCAAAAGTCCATCGGCATGGAGTTTCTTCATGTGCTTTACACCAATATGACCTAAGCGGCAGTGCCACAAGAATATGGCGCTATCATTGTTTACTCTAACTCTTTTGGTCTCAATGTTATGTATATGCGTATCGCTATCGAGATTCAATATGAACAATCCTCTCACATTTGGTGCATGACCATAAAAGATGTTACTCATAGAAATAGAACAACCATTATTCTCAGACTTAAAAGAGTAACCGTCTCGCAATAAACAAGATCCAGATATAATGTTCATGCTCAACGCAGGCACTAAATAACAATGATTTAAGTTCATCACTAATCCCGATGGTAGTTGAAGTGACACGGTGCCGACGGCGATTGCATCAACCTTGGAACCGTTTCCTACGCGCATCGTCACTTCGTCTTTCGCCAGCCTTCGTCTATTCCGCAGTTCCTGTTTCGAGTTGCAAATGTGAGCAACAGAACCGGTATCGAATACCCAGGCACTACTAAGAGAGCTGGTTAAGTACACATCAATAACATGTATATCAAATATACCTGATTTTTCTTTGCCCGCCTTCTTATCTGCCAGATACTTGGGGCAATTGCGTTTCCAGTGACCCATACCCTTGCAATAGAAGCACTCTGTTTCAGGCTTAGGTCCAGCCTTGGGTTTCTTCGGCGGATTGGCAACAGGCTTGCCGCTCTTCTTCGAATTGCCCTTCTTGCCTTTGCCGTTTCTCTTGAAACTAGTGGTCTTGCTCACCATCAACACTTGATGCTCTTTACGGAGTTCAGACTCTGCGACTTTCAGCATCGCAAACAACTCGCCGGGAGACTTGTTCATCCCTTGCATGTTGTAGTTCAACACAAAGCCTTTATAGCTTGGCGGCAGTGATTGGAGGATTCTGTCAGTGATAGCTTCTTGCGGGAGTTCAATCCCCGGTTCAGCTAGACGGTTTGAGTACCCAGACATTTTGAGCACATGTTCACTGACAGACGAGTTTTCCTCCATCTTGCAAGCATAGAATTTATCGGAGGTCTCATACCTCTCGATCCGGGCGTTCTTCTGAAAAATAAACTTCAACTCCTGGAACATCTCAAATGCTCCATGACGCTCAAAGCGACGTTGAAGTCCCGGTTCTAAGCCATACAAGACTGCACATTGAACTATTGAGTAGTCCTCCTTACGTGCTAACCAAGCGTTCTTAACATCCTGATCAGCCGTAGCGGGTGGTTCATCTCCTAGCGCAGCATTAAGGACATAATCCTTATTTCCAGCTTGTAAGATTAGCTTAAGATTACGAGCCCAGTCTACAAAGTTGCTTCCATCATCTTTCAACTTAGCTTTCTCTAGGAACGTATTAAAATTCAGGATGACACTTGCGTGAGCCATGATCTACAACACAAATATATTCAAAGTGGACTTAGACTATGTTCAAGATAATTAGAGTTCAACTTAATCAAATTATATGCTAAACTCCCACTCAAAAAGTACATCTCTCTAGTCATTTGAGTGGTTCATGATCCACTTACACTATCCCAAGTCCGATCATCACGTGAGTTGAGAATAGTTTCAGTGGTAAGCATCCCTATGCTAATCATATCGACTATATGATTCATGATCGACCTTTCGGTCTCATGTGTTCCGAGGCCATGTCTGCACATGCTAGGCTCGTCAAGCTTAACCCGAGTGTTCCGCGTGCGCAACTGTTTTGCACCCGTTGTATGTGAACGTTGAGTCTATCACACCCGATCATCACGTGGTGTCTCGAAACGACGAACTGTAGCAACGGTGCACAGTCGGGGAGAACACAATTTCGTCTTGAAATTTTAGTGAGAGATCACCTCATAATGCTACCGTCGTTCTAAGAAAAACAAGGTGCATAAAAGGATTAACATCACATGCAATTCATAAGTGACATGATATGGCCATCATCACGTGCTTCTTGATCTCCATCACCAAAGCACCGGCACGATCTTCTTGTCACCGGCGCCACACCATGATCATCCATCAACGTGTTGCCATCGGGGTTGTCGTGCTACTTATGCTATTACTACTAAAGCTACATCCTAGCAAAATAGTAAACGCATCTGCAAGCACAAAACGTTAGTATAAAGACAACCCTATGGCTCCTGCCGGTTGTCGTACCATCGACATGCAAGTCGATATTTCTATTACAACATGATCATCTCATACATCCAATATATCACATCACATTGTTGGCCATATCACATCACAATCATACCCTGCAAAACCAAGTTAGACGTCCTCTAATTTTGTTGTTGCAAGTTTTACGTGGTGACCAAGGGTATCTAGTAGGATCGCATCTTACTTACGCAAACACCACAACGGAGATATATGAGTTGCTATTTAACCTCATCCAAGGACCTCCTCGGTCAAATCCGATTCAACTAAAGTTGGAGAAACCGTCACTTGCCAGTCATCTTTGAGCAAAGGGGGTTACTCGTAACGATGAAACCAGTCTCTCGTAAGCGTACGAGTAATGTCGGTCCAAGCCGCTTCAATCCAACAATACCGCGGAATCAAGAAAAGACTAAGGAGGGCAGCAAAACGCACATCACCGCCCACAAAACCTTTTGTGTTCTACTCGAGAAGACATCTACGCATGAACCTAGCTCATGATGCCACTGTTGGGGAACGTCGCATGGGAAACAAAAATTTTCCTACGCGCGCGAAGACCTATCATGGTGATGTCCATCTACGAGAGGGGATGAGTGATCTACGTACCCTTGTAGATCGTACAGCAGAAGCGTTAGAGAACGCGGTTGATGTAGTGGAACGTCCTCACGTCCCTCGATCCGCCCCGCGAACAATCCCGCGATCAGTCCCACGATCTAGTACCGAACGGACGGCACCTCCGCGTTCAGCACACGTACAGCTCGACGATGATCTCGGCCTTCTTGATCCAGCAAGAGAGACGGAGAGGTAGAAGAGTTCTCCGGCAGCGTGACGGCGCTCCGGAGGTTGGTGATGATCTTGTCTCAGCAGGGCTCCGCCCGAGGTCCGCAGAAACACGATCTAGAGGAAAAACTATGGAGGTATGTGGTCGGGCAGCCGTGAGAAAGTCGTCTCAAATCTGCCCTAAAAGCCCCATATATATAGGAGGAGGGAGGGGGACCTTGCCTTGGGGTCCAAGGGATCCCCAAGGGGTCGGCCGAGCCAGGGGGGAGGACTCTCCCCCCCCCAAACCGAGTCCTACTTGGTTTGGTGGGAGGGAGTCCTTCCGCTTTCCCACCTCTCCCTTTTTTTTCCTTTGATATTTTCTCTCTTGGCGCATAGGGGATTGGTGGGCTGTCCCACCAGCCCACTAAGGGCTGGTGTGACCCCCCCAAATACCTATGGGCTTCCCCGGAGTGGGTTGCCCCCCTCCGGTGAACTCCCGGAACCCATTCGTCATTCCCGGTACATTCCCGGTAACTCCGAAAACCTTCCGGTAATCAAATGAGGTCATCCTATATATCAATCTTCGTTTCCGGACCATTCCGGAAACCCTCGTGACGTCTGTGATCTCATCCGGGACTCCGAACAACATTCGGTAACCAACCATATAACTCAAATACGCATAAAACAACGTCGAACCTTAAGTGTGCAGACCCTGCGGGTTCGAGAACTATGTAGACATGACCCGAGAGACTCCTCGGTCAATATCCAATAGCGGGACCTGGATGCCCATATTGGATCCTACATATTCTACGAAGATCTTATCGTTTGAACCTCAGTGCCAAGGATTCGTATAATCCCGTATGTCATTCCCTTTCTCCTTCGGTATGTTACTTGCCCGAGATTCGATCGTCAGTATCCGCATACCTATTTCAATCTCGTTTACCGGCAAGTCTCTTTACTCGTTCCGTAATACAAGATCCCGCAACTTACACTAAGTTACATTGCTTGCAAGGCTTGTGTGTGATGTTGTATTACCGAGTGGGCCCCGAGATACCTCTCCGTCACACGGAGTGACAAATCCCAGTCTTGATCCATACTAACTCAACTAACACCTTCGGAGATACCTGTAGAGCATCTTTATAGTCACCCAGTTACGTTGCGACGTTTGATACACACAAAGCATTCCTCCGGTGTCAGTGAGTTATATGAGCTCATGGTCATAGGAATAAATACTTGACACGCAGAAAACAGTAGCAACAAAATGACACGATCAACATGCTACGTCTATTAGTTTGGGTCTAGTCCATCACGTGATTCTCCCAATGACGTGATCCAGTTATCAAGCAACAACACCTTGTTCATAATCAGAAGACACTGACTATCATTGATCAACTGGCTAGCCAACTAGAGGCATGCTAGGGACGGTGTTTTGTCTATGTATCCACACATGTAAATGAGTCTTCATTCAATACAATTATAGCATGGATAATAAACTATTATCTTGATACAGGAATTATAATAATAACTATACATTTATTATTGCCTCTAGGGCATATCACTCATATAAATAGAACAACCATTATTCTCTGACTTAAATGAGTAGCCGTCTCGCATTAAGCAAGACCCTGATACAATGTTCATGCTTAAAGCTGGTACTAAATAACAATTATTAAGGTTTAAAACTAATCCCGACGGTAGATGTAGAGGTAGCGTGCCGACGGCGATCACATCGACCTTTGAACCATTCCCGACGCGCATCGTCACCTCGTCCTTGGCCAGTCTCCGCTTATTCCGCAGTTCCTGCTTTGAGTTGCAAATGTGAGCAACAGCACCGGTATCAAATACCAGGAGCTGCTACGAGCGCTGGTAAGGTACACATCAATAACATGTATATCACATATACCTTTAACGTTGCCGGCCTTCTTGTCCGCTAAGTATTTGGGGCAGTTCCGCTTCCAGTGACCTTTTCCCTTGCAGTAGAAGCACTCAGTCTCAGGCTTGGGTCCGTTCTTTTTCTTCTTCCCGGCATCTGGCTTACCGGGCGCGGCAACAGCTTTGCCGTCTTTCTTGAAGTTCTTCTTACCCCTGCCTTTCTTGAAACTAGTGGTCTTGTTGACCATCAACACTTGATGCTCCTTTTTGATTTCTACCTCTGCAGACTTGAGCATCGAGTACAACTCGGGAATGGTTTTCTCCATCCCTTGCATGTTGTAGTTAAGCACAAAGCCTTTGTAGCTTGGTGGGAGAGACTGGAGGATTCTGTCAATGATAGCATCATCCGGAAGTTCGACTCCAAGTGAAGTCAGACGACCGTGTAACCCAGACATTTTGAGTATGTGCTCACTGACAGAACTGTTCTCCTCCATCTTACAGCTGAAGAACTTGTCAGAGACTTCATATCTCTCGACACGGGCATGAGCTTGAAAAACTAGCTTCAGCTCTTGGAACATCTCATATGCCCCGTGTTGCTCAAAACGTCTTTGGAGCCCCGTTTCTAAACTGTATAACATGCCACACCTGACCAGAGAGTAGTCATCACTCCGCGCTTGCCAGACGTTTAGAACGTCCTGCGCTGCTGCGGGAGCGGGAGGGTCACCTAGCGGCGCATTAAGGACATAAGCCTTTTTAGCTGCTTCAAGGATGAGCTTCAGGTTGCGAACCTAGTCCGCATAGTTGCTACCATCATCTTTCAGCTTGTTTTTCTCTAGGAATGCGTTGAAGTTGAGGTTGACGTTGGACATCTACAATATTTATAAAGACAACTTTTAGACTAAGTTCATGACAATTAAGTTCATTTAATCAAATTAAGTATGAACTCCCACTTAAATCGACATCCCTCTAGTCATCTAAGTGATACATGATCCATGTTGACTAACCCGTGTCCGATCATCACGTGAGACGGACTAGTCACCATGGTGAGCAACTTCATGCTGATCGTATTCAACCATACGACTCATGTTCGACCTTTCGGTCTCTTGTATTCGAGGTCATGTCTGTACATGCTAAGCTCGTCGAGTCAACCTAAGTGTTTCGCGTGTGTAAATCTGGCTTACACCCGTTGTATGCGAACGTTAGAATCTATCACACCCGATCATCACGTGGTGCTTCGAGACAACGAACCTTCGCAACGGTGCACACTTAGGGGAATACTTTCTCGAAATTTTAGGAGGGATCATCTTATTATGCTACCGTCGTTTTAAGCAATAAGATGTAAAACATGATAAACATCACAATGCAATCATATAGTGACATGATATGGCCATTATCATCTTTGCTCATTCGATCTCCATCTTCAGGCATCGCATGATCATCATCGTCACCGGCGTGACACCATGATCTCCATCATCATGATCTCCATCATCGTGTCTCTGTGAAGTCGTCACGCCAACTACTACTATCACTACTACTATGGCTAACCGTTAGCAATGAAGTAAAAGTAGCAAGCACATGGCGTTGCATCTCATACAATAAATTAAGACAACTCCTATGGCTCCTGCCGGTTGTCATACTCATCGACATGCAAGTCGTGAAACCTATTACAATAACATGATCATCTCATACATCATACATGCAACATCACAACTTTGGCCATATCACATCACATGTCAAACCCTGCAAAAACAAGTTAGACGTCCTCTAATTGTTGTTGCAAGTTTTACGTGGCTGATTTGGGTTTCTAGCAAGAACGCCTTCTTACCTACGTGACAGCCACAACGATGATATGCCAAAGCTATTTACCCTTCATAAGGACCCTTTTCATCAAATCCAATCCGACTAGAGTAGGAGAGACAGACACCCGCTAGCCACCTTTATGCACTATGTGCATGTTTGTCGGTGGAACCAGTCTCACGTAAGAGTACGTGTAAGGTCGGTCCGGGACGCTTCATCCCACAATACCGCCGGAAAAGAATAAGACTAGTAACGGCAAGCAAATTGACAAACCATCGCCCACAACTTTTGTGTTCTACTCGTGCATAGAATCTGCGCATAGAAAACCTGGCTCTGATACCACTGTTGGGTAACGTAGCATAAATTCAAAAAATTTCCTACGCATGTTCAAATCTTCCTATGGAGAGACCAGCAACGAGAGAGGGGTAAGAGCATCTTCATACCTTTGAAGATCGCTAAGCGGAAGCGTTGCTATAACGCGGTTGATGGAGTCGTACTCGCAGCGATTCCGATCTAGTGCCGAACAACGGCACCTCCGCGTTCAACACACGTGCAGCCCGGTGACGTCTCCCGCACCTTGATCCAGCAAGGAGGAGGGAGAGGTTGGGGAAGAAGACCAGCAACACGACGGCGTGGTGTTGGTGGAGAGACGAGGTCTCCCGGCAAGGCTTCGCCAAGCACCGGCAGAGAGGAGGAGGGAGAGGGCAGGGCTGCGAGAGAGAGAGAGATTAAACCGTGTCTCAAACAGCCCCGAACCTCATCTATATATAGGGGGAGAGGGAGGGGGCGCAGCCCTTAGGGTTCCCACCCCTAAGGGGTGCGGCAGCCCTCAGATGGGGAAGGGGTGGCGGCCAGGGCAAGGGGGAGGGGTGGCGCACCCCTCTGGTGGGCCTAAGGCCCACCTAAATTAGGGTTCCCCCCTCTTTTCCTTTCCCCTGCGCCATGGGCTGAGTGGGGAGGCACACCAGCCCAACTAGGGGCTGGTTCCCACCCCCACTTAGCCCATCTTACCTCTTGGGGTCACAGCCCCCCTTCGGTGGTCCCGGTGGTCCCGGTACGTTACCGGTGATGCCCGAAACACTTTCGGAGTCCGAAACCATCCGTCCTATATATCAATCTTTACCTTCGGACCATTCCGGAGCTCCTCGTGACGTCCGGGATCTCATCCGGGACTCCGAACAACTTTCGGTAACCTCGTACAACAATTCCCTATAACCCTAGCGTCATCGAACCTTAAGTGTGTAGACCCTACGGGTTCGGGAGACAGGCAGACATGACCGAGACACCTCTCTGGCCAATAACCATCAGCGGGGTCTGGATACCCATGGTGGCTCCCACTAGCTCCACGATAATCTCATCGGATGAACCACGATGTCAAGGATTCAATCAATCCCGTATACGATTCCCTTTGTCTGTCGGTATAGAACTTGCTCGAGATTCGATCGTCGGTATACCTATACCTTGTTCAATCTCGTTACCGGTAAGTCTCTTTACTCGTTCCGTAGCACGTCATCGTGTGACTAACTCCTTAGTCACATTGAGCTCATGATGATGTTCTACCGAGTGGGCCCAGAGATACCTCTCCGTCACACGGAGTGACAAATCCCGATCTCGATTCGTGCCAACCCAACAGACACTTTCGGAGGTACCCGTAGTGCACCTTTATAGTCACCCAGTTACGTTGTGACGTTTGATACACCCAAAGCACTCCTACGGTATCCGGGAGTTGCACGATCTCACGGTCGAAGGAAAAGATACTTGACATTAGAAAAGCATTAGCATACGAACAATACGATCTAGTGCTAGGCTTAGGATTGGGTCTTGTCCACCACATCATTCTCCCAATGATGTGATCCCGTTATCAATGACATCCAATGTCCATGATCAGGAAACCATGATCATCTATTGACTAACGAGCTAGCTAACTAGAGGCTTGCTAGGGACACATTATGATCTATTCATTCACACATGTATTAGTGTTTCCTGTTAATATAATTATAGCATGAACGATAGACGATTATCATGAACAAGGAAATATGATAATAACCATTTCATTATTGCCTCTAGGGCATATTTCCAACAGTGGCGTCCAGTTTGGCAACGATGATGATGTACAATGGTGTAGGGTCGTGGCAAGGCTTCGACTGTCAGTTTTTCCCCGACATGCTCGACAGGTTTCTTCTATGTCTCAACATGTGGTCACGGAGTCGGAGCTGGCCTGGAATGCTAGGTGGTGACGATGACAAGTGGTTGGTGGCCTTGACGGAGGTGTTGGTTGGCGCCAACTCTCCCCATTTCTCCTGTCTTTTGGTGGTCTTCTCAATCGGAGTTGTCTCACGCCTGCATCGACGGTCGACTGTTTGACATTGGCCGGCATGGGTTCTGATGTTTGTGGCGACGAGGGCTTCGTTGGCGAAAGTTGATGCTGAAGTCGGAGTTGCTGACTCGTGTAGGAGTGATGACGATGACGCTTGGTGACGACCTCGACTTCATGGTTCTTCTTTGCGGCATTTGTGTATCTCCACATGGAAGGTCGGACAGTTTTGCCATGTATGGGCTGTTGTGATGGCTTTGATTCGGTTTTCTGTTAATTGACCGGGCAACCATCTTCTTTTTTAATCTTTACCTAATAATAAAGAGGCCATCGCTTCCGTCGGAAAACCAACCGAGATGATTTTACAAAAAATCCCTTACTGTTTATGACATTAAATTCGTAGTATATATTAAATATTTTTTAAAATACTCATATCTTTTAAACCGTAACTCCAAATTTAATATACTATACATGGAATTTGATTAGAAAAATATGTAGAATTTAAATATGATATTATTTTATCTGTTAAACGTTTAATAAAAATACTATCTAGGGTGCAATCTTAATAAATAAGTCATTATTCGTCTTTCTTTCATACCGGTACTCATCCGGGTTGGGAATGAACACGTCAATAAAATCAGGATTAGAGATGAAACTGAAGGTCACTTGACTGATTCTTTGTACGTATTAAATCTACATGCAAGCCGTGTTAAAATAGAAGACCTGTGAAATTTCGAACTGCATTTTTGTAGGATAAGACCATCTTTATTTGTATCGTAACTATAAATTCTTAAATTATAGACATTTTTTATAAATTAAGAACGTGTGCCGTGTGGTATTCTTTCTCCTGTTGCAACGCATAGGCCCTTTTGCTAGTAAAATTAATATCCGTAGAGACAGATTTTCTAAAGAAAAAAAAGCAGCACCTGCCGCGGTTTCTCAAGAAAAGGGACATGATACCATGTAGAAAAAACTGGAGAGAATAGTCAGGTTCAGACTTGAGAGTGGTGACGCATCGAAGGTTCAGACCTCCTTGCTCGCCTCCGCACAACGAGATGACCAGATATATATCCCCTACGTATAAGATCATAAGTACTCCTAGGTTATCGTTCCTCTTTGCCGGGCCCACCACAGTTCCAGTCCGGTCCCGGCACGACGCCCATCCTCTCTCTGCGTCTGCTGCGGCGACTCGGAGCAGTCTCGCCACAACCGACGCGTTCGAAGCCAAGATAAAATCAGATTGAAACGCCGCCTCCTCTGCCTCCTCTGTCTCTAGCACTAGTTTCCCCTCAACGGGCAGGGCAGGCACCATGATGCACTACCTATACCAGCGGGAGATCCAGCGGGAGAACCGGCGGCGGAGCCTCATGCTCCGGCTGGTGGAGGAAGGCCACGGCGAGCTGCTCAACTGGCCTGAACTGATCCAGGGCGGACGATATGTGCACATCTTCAGGATCATCACCAGGGTACGCACGTAAATCACCACCCACCATCTATCTATCTACTCCCTCCGTCCCAAAATCCTCGTCTTAGATTTGTTTAAATATGGATGTATCTAGTCATGTTATAGTATTTAGATACATCGATTTTTAGACTAACCTAAGACAAGAATTTTAAGACGAAGGAAGTATCTTTTTTCTATCTATCTACTCCCTCCGTTCCTAAATATAACACATTTTAAAGATTGCACTATAAACTACATACGGATGTATATAGACATATTTTAGAGTGTACATTCACTTATTTTGCTTCATATGTAGACTTCTAGTGAAATCTTTAAAAGGTCTTATATTTTGAAACGGAGGGAGTAATATAGGTATTGAATTTGTATGCTGAATTGCTTTTTTCGATTCAATTGCAGTGTGGTACGCTCATGCTGGGGCTGGCGATTCTAGCCTACGTGTTGGTGCTCAAGTACAAGTACAACCTGCCCGAGCTGCAGGATCCTGTTGACATGGGGGCGTGCGTGTTTGGAGCTCTCTTGCTCATGTCATCTGGCTACCTCTGTACTCAAGACTAATTAACCCACATCCAAACCTGCCTTCTTGTTTGCTTGCCTGGAGGATTAGGCATTTAAGGCAGGTTCATCGTCTCCCGTAGGTCAGGTCTTGTTTCAGGCAGCAATTTGGGATTCAGAATATGAACTGTTGAGGGACAACTTGAAAGCCTGATGTTGGTGCAGCATCGTTATCTCTTTCTCTTTGTAAGGTTCTTATATATATTATGATGAACGGCTTAGTATACATGTACACCCCTGTTGTCACAACTCACGAGTAGAACGCCCAAGAAGAAAAACACACTCTCTGAACCCAACCCGGTTACAACGAATGCAAACCCCTGAAGAAAGAAGACCTCAGCGTGTCGTACAGGCCTTGCTGACGGCGTAAGTACCGGTGTGAGCCTCTCAGTCCTGTGTGAGTGCATCTTCACAACGTTGAATGAAGAAAGAATGTTTCAAGTCAGTCAGAGCTCGGAGCGTCTCAAGTAGACGGTTACAGCGACGACGGCGACCGCGGCCACGATCCCCAGTCCGAGGGGCGATAGGCAGCCTCTACGCGCCATCGAGGTATCTATAGGCAACGAGGAAATGGGCACCGCCTCGATCTCGGACCCGTCCTCCATGTGCAGCCTCAGAACCTGAACGCAGGGAAAACAAAATACCAAAAGAGGAAGAAATTGAGGTAAGCCTCAAATTAAATTACTGAAACTAATTTGCAAGAAGAAGAAGGCGAGTGAATGGACCAAGTTTAAAAAAAATGCTCTAGCTGTTGCGCATAGCTAGCAAGGAAGGATGCAGATCAAGTTACTGTTCTAGAAAAGTCTGAAAAGAAGAGTAAAACCAGACCTTCCATCTGGCTGATCTGGCATGTTCAATTGCCGCAACGAGGTCACCATCAGTCGCCAAAAGAACTCTGTCACCTTCATCATCATCGTACTGCTCGAAACAATTGTAAGTGAGATGTGAAAAGATGCAGAGGCCCACAAATGCTACTTACAAATTACTGCCTCCGCACACTAAGTAAGACGCTTTTGCAGTTCAATTCGAACTGCAAAAATGACTTACATTAGTTCACATACATACAGAGGGAGTACCATCTGCAAGCTTTTGCTTGCTTTATTGCAGCTTGAAGGAAGCGGAACACAGTACAGCATAAGCAAAGCTCAACCTCTTACCAGAAGGTTTACGTTCGCCTTCTCGTTTTCCTTTCCCAATCTGTATGCAACAGCAGACACAAGCTCATCCAAGCTCTCTGAAACTGCAGAAAGGAGGTCCGTAATCAGAAATTCATGCAGGCAAGCACAATTTTTTCATAACACTTCATCAATGAAGCAGAAATTCAGGCAGGCAAGCCATTTTTTTTATAACACTTCATCAGTAAATCAGAAATTCAGGCAGGCAAGCCATTTTTTTTATAACACTTCATCAGTAAAGCAGAAATTCAGGCAGGCAAGCCATTTTTTTTATAACACTTCATCAGTAAAGCAGAAATTCAGGCAGGCAAGCATAAGTTGAGAAATGCCCCGACCGCAACTGAATCTGTGCATCCGTCCTTTTCTGTCTTTAATTTTGAAAGAGAATGCATTGCCAACATGAGGGGGTGTATGCTTCCCTTCAGCACTGTCTGACGCTGCCGTACGAGATTCCTCACTGCACCATATGACAAAACACTGATCAAACGATCTTCAAAAATGAAAGCGCATATGCAAATAGAAAAATAACAAACCTATGCTCCTCATATTCCTCTGCTGGATGCAATGCAAGAGCTGAATCCCAAAACTTCTGAACCATAGCATTTGCCACATCGTTTCGTCCGGAGGCTCCCTCAACCTAACGATAATATGAAAAGTCAGGATTACAGGCTGATGAGAAATAAAGAGAACGTATTTGTATAGTACGGTGTTGTGAAAACTATCATATGTCAACAGAATATTTAATTCATTTAATATACACTCTCGTGACTGAATCAGTTTGATGCTACAAAAACAGAACTCGTGTGCCAATGCATTTTAGCATAATAATACTTAGTATTATAATTTCTGTAACAAGATGAGATACTGCAAATTAATTAGAAAATGTAATACATTCTTCTTACCATGGAGATGCTTGCGTGGGTTAACTGTAGGGCATCCAAACAGGCGACAATCTGTCCTCCTATTCAAAGATTTAACTTAGACATGTACATAGAAAGGAACTCCTCTTTACTGTTAGAATTCAGCAGTACTTGCTTTTGTTTGCAACAGGAATATGACGAAATTTGCCATCCTGCATTGACTGTAGAGCCTCCAGGATTGATGTGTCCAGTGTAGCACAACCAGGACTTGCAGTCATAACCTTGGAAAGATAATAGCACATTCAATCAACAGGTGAAGAAAATAAGGAAAATAATCTTTTTTTTTGAAAAGGAGGCATAGCCCCGGCCTCTGCATCGAGAGATGCATACGGCCATAAGGAACATAATCATGATCTTTCAAAATGTGGGTGCTTCAGTTTTTTCTACCATACCTTTTCTACGAGGGTCGCCTCTGGGGACAGACTTTGTGCCACTACTCGCAAGACCAAATCCATGGAGCTGCAGAATACATACCAGAAATATATCCTGCTATATTACTGATAGTACTAGACAAATAGTTGAAATGGGAAAATTTAAAGTGTACACAACTTAAAAAAAAGAATATACGTGAAGATCCCTTGCAACATGTTCCCTGTCATGACAACCACTGAGTTAACTCGGTATTCTCTCATCTTTTTGGCCGCAACAGTTACTAGATCTAAAGGAGATACCACTGGAACACTGCAAAGGGCAAGCAGTGCAAATATTCAGTCATAATATGATAACAATAACAACAAAAAATCGCATCAGGCATTTTCCTGGCAGTAGCAATTTCACCTGCTATTTTCAGTTATGATAGTTGATAGGGAAGGCTTGAACATCTGGTCTCGAAGGTTTTCTATGAATGCGTGCGGACCTGAAGTAAGGACCCAAAACATAACATCAGCTAGTAAGTAGTTAACAGAAGATCTGTGAATGGAATGCATCATGGGTGGTCTTGAAAACTGAAATAAGTAGCCAACCTAATCATATCTACTAAAATAAACTGAAGAAAGAAACCTGCGAAATCGTTTCCCCACTGCCGTTCAACCCCTTCCATGGCAGCTGCTATAGCACTGCCTTGTTCTGCCGCCTGCTCCATTCTTGATATTGCATCCCAGAGGAACTTGGTAATGTCCAACATGGCAGTGACCTCACCATGTTCCACTACAGGAAGATGCCTAAATTTGCCTGCACATGAAAGCCATGTGACCAAAACCAAAACCACAGAGACAAGATACGATATATCTATAAGAATCGCAACAAGATGTTAGCAAGAATCACATGTCGGGAATTTCTTAAGAGAACATTTCTTGCCTTTGGCTATTATTAGGCAAGATGTAATAAAGCTTACTCATCATGATCTACGTACCCTCGGTTCGAATCGACTACATGATTTGTTTTCTCAAATATGGCATTGTAGGTTTACTGTTGTCGCACTTAACTTGAGTGACTGACAAAATGCAAAGCCCATCATGCTGTAGCTGTACAATCATGATAAACTGAACTCGTTCTGACCCATCGAGGTGCATATAGCACAACAATGAACCATGGAAAACCGATCAGATCATTGAATGGAACTAATTAGCAATGTTCACACTGAAGGTGAAACTAGCAACAAATACTACTCCACTAATTTTTTGGCACTGTAGAAAAATAAGGAGATGACCTTGGACCATCTTGTGCAGTGCCTCGGTGGCCGATGAGTTGGACATGACAAAAACCGGAGTCCGTGTCATCACCTTGGCCATGCTCGTTTCCTCGGGCATGAGACCCTCGGCTATCACTCGACCCGATATGTCCTGCAGATGCAGAGAAAAGCAAACATAGGAAACTTGATCTTAATCACTAATGTTTTCATACAAAACCTGATGGCCATCCATCCATCATCGACGGCATTACTCTGTTTTTCAACGATTCCTCCTCCTGATATACTCGTATGTACTTACCTCGGCCGTGACGATGCCGGAGAGCACCCCTTTGGAGTCGGTGAGCAGCGCGGCGTCGGCACGCCTGGCGGCCATCCTCCGGCAAGCCTCCGACACCGCGGTGGCCTCCGGGAGAGTCAGCGCCTTGGTCAGCCGGAGCTGCCTTACCGTCCTCTCCTCCGGCGACCTGTGCGCCGGCACACACCAATCGTCAGTTCAGAATCGAAAGCAAGGGGCGGCTAGTAACGACGATCGGAGGCGTACGGGGGTGGCGCCTGGGCAGGCTTGGAGCTGGTGGAGGCGGCGGCCTTCCCGTTGGCAGCGGCGGGGGTGGGAGGCCTGCGGCGGAGGAAGGCGCCGTGGTGTCGGCGAGGCTGCGGCGCGGCCATCGGCATCCGGCGGCGGCGATCGCGGTGCGGGCCTGGTTTGAAATGGAGTTGAAGGCAAGCAAGACAGAGTCAGCGGGGAACAGAGCAGAGCAGAGCAGGTCAGAGGACAGAAGGAGGAGCCGGTCCGGGTGGGCCCGCAGGGGCTTCCGTGGCGTGTCACTGGTCCGTGGGGCCCGGAAGATGTGGGGTCTGTGTGTCGGTCAGGTACGCCGCGGAATCCTCAGAAGGTGCGCGCGCAGGTCGTTGAGTCCGTCCAACCGCTCTGTGGGTACCAACCATACGGCCTAGTCCGTAACCGCGGCCCACCAGGTGTAATGGTGTGTCATATTAGAGCATCTACAACCCGGATCTCTCAAACCCTTCTCAAACATCCTCATAGGTCGTCCGATCACTGTCCGGTCACAAAAATTCAATCTTGACGGACCTTTCAAACCGGTCTCAAATTCCTGGGCTGACCGACACCCTTCATTTTCAATTCAAATATGGGACGGATATGGTCTGTCACGTCGGACCCGATAGCCCGACCCTACCGCAAATTGCACCAAATCCACCCGCAGAACCGTCGGATTCATTTCCTGTTTTTCTCTCTTCTTCCTCCGTGCGTCGTCCGTCTCGCAACTCCTCCACCACGCGCGCTCCGTCGCCTATTAGCCTCTGCCACCGCGTCCGCTCGGTCAAAGGGATCATCTCTCCCGACCTCTCCACGCAGGACGTCGTCGCCGGCCCGAAAGATATCGCGGTACGTTTTGCAACTCTTTGGTTGTGCCTTGCGCCAGATGTGTTCGACAGAATATCTGACCAGATTTGTTGGTCAAATTATTAGGGGAAACAATGGATTTCGATAATTCGTCCGGCGAGGAGTATGGACAAACGGAGCTTGATCAACTGATTCAAGATGACTTTTTCGATTCATCAGGTTCGGACGAAGAAGTGGACATGATGATGCTCATGAGCACGCAAGAGGAAATGGACCGAGAAGTGGAGCACATTTTCAATTTCAAGGGCTCAATCAAAGGGAGAAGAGTCATCAATCGGGATAGGGTATCCGAAGCAAAGATACTCCAGAAGGATTACTGTGATCCGGAACCAACTTTCTCGGCTGATACATTTTTTGTTGTTGTTTTCGCATGCGAAAACCATTGTTTTTGCGCATGCGAAAACCATTGTTTTTGCGCATTGTCGAGGGAGTGGAGGCACACGATGAATACTTCAAGCTCACAAGGAATTATTGTGGTCGACTCTCTTTCTCTGCCAAGCAGAAGTGTACGGCTGCTATGAGGATTCTTGCACTTGGTACTACGGCAGATGCCGTTGGTGAGATGGTCAGTATGGGGGAAAGCACATGCCTGAAAACTACTATCAAGTTTGCCCGTGCTGCGGTGGAGGTGTTTGGAGCAGAGTATCTGAGAGAGCCAAATGCATAGGACACGAAGAAGTTGTTGGCAATTGGAGAGGCCATAGGTGTTAGAGCATATATCTCCATATGTGGTTTTGGTAATTGATGATAATTCCTATGGACTAATGGTTGCCTTAAGTTATATTTATAGGATTTGTCCATAGGCACTTCTTGAAGTCCATCTGTTAGGTTCAAGGAGTTTATATGATGACCAAGATGGTATTCAAGGTATTATCCAAAGAATGGTCATAGAGACACTAGGTTGATCAAGATCTCAGACAAAGAGTAAATCAAGATGATCAACACACAAAGCGTATAAGATGTACTGAGAGGGATCAAGTGATCCCATGGTATGGTAAGCATTGTCCATTACGTGTTTGTGTACTAACCCATGGTCTTTGTGAGAGTCCTATGTGGGGGTTAGGTGTGCTTCCATGGGCTTGCGTCAAAAGGAAGATCTCATACAACCCATGAAGGATGACGTCAAGTGGTGATCGTCATCAAGATTGTGGTGTGCAAGTTCAAGTGGATCAGCACGAATATATCATTGAAACTATTGTTAATGATCATGTGTTGATAAGGACAAGCTCATGTGCTAACAAGGACAAGATCAAGATAAGCATTCCTGAGCACTACATGCTTGATTCTTGCGGATGTTCACATGGTGGACAAATGAAGATGAACACATAAGCTAGGCTTTCCACATTGTGTATGGGAGAGCTGCTTGAAGATTTCATCATGTCTTGCTTTCAACTTGAGCCAAGAAGGAACAACAACATCAAGCTCAAGTGAAAGGGCTAACTCAAAGGTATCAGTTCCTTTGACGTTAGTGGTGCGGAGTGATGATCAGCGAATAAAAGTATACACTCAAGTATGGATCATCAGTACCCCTTTTGTGATTCTTGAGTCTTTAGAGATCCCGCACTATTAAGAGGGGATCACATGTTTTGTGATGAACTTGCTCAAACTACATCTCTACTTTTCTGCTCATACCACATCTCCACTGCCCTGTTGTTATCTGAAAACAGAACCAATGCCTCGGACATCCGGCTTCCTCCGGACGTCCAAGGGACGGACGCCCGACCACTTCGGAAATCCGGAACCTTATACCAGAGAAATCCAGAGTCAAATAACTCGGACTTCCGGCTCTCTCCGGACGTTCGAGGGTCGGACGTCCGGCTCTCTCCGGACGTCCGAGGCCCGGACGTCCGAGGCCCGGACGTCCGAGGCCCAGACGTCCGACACCCTTCAGAAAACCGGAACCTTGCACCAGAGAAATTTGAGTCAAATAACTCGGACTTCCGGCCTCCTCCTGTCGTCCGAGGGCCGGACGTCCGGTCCCTGTTCGACTACACAGTGGTTCCTGATATATTTACATCCCTCGGACGACCGACCCCTGTCGGACGTCCGACCCCTTGTGGGAGTCCGGACATCCGAGAACTGCCGGACGTCCGGACCCTGTGTGACTTAAAGTGTCCCCAACGGCTGTTTTACACTCCCCACTATATATACCCCTCTCCCACTTCGTGAGAGGGTGCCCAAACACAGCCTTATCCTCATAAGAACACACTTCTACCTCACACACATTTTCTCACACCAAATCTTAGATCCCAAGAGCATTTGTGAGCCCCTTTGAGAGTTGTTCCAATCAAAAGATAAATCGTCTCCCTCTCCTCCTCTCAACCCAAGCTATTTGAGATTTGAGCATTCCCCGTGATCTTGTTACTCTTGGAGGTTGGAGACTCCTAGGCGGTAGGAGTTCTTCGGAGAGGAATCAATCCGTGTGATTTCCCCCGGAAAAGTTTGTGAGGGTTTGGAAGCCACCTCAAGGGCTTACCACTAGTGGTTGAGAAACGCCTTCGTGGTGTTATCTCAAAGGGAGAATAGGGTGGGCCTTCGTGGTGTTGGTGTGCCTTCGTGGTAACATCCACCTCTCTAACGGTGACTAGCTTCCCTCCAAGGAAGTGAACATCGGGATACATCTTTGTCTCAGTGACCTTGGTTATCCTTAACCATAACTCCTTACTTGTGGTTTACTTGTGTTACTTGAGCATACATACATTGCATATTGTTTGTGCTCATTATATTGTGTTGGCTATTTCTTTGTACAAGATTAATCGTTCAAGCATACCCTCTATATCCACACGTTCACACTTGCAGCTTTTGATATATCGTGTGTTATAGTTTGATCTAGTATCTTGTGTCGTTCACCTACTTGTCGTGTGATATAGCTCAAGTAAGCTTGTGTAACTTACTTGTGCTTGTTAGTAACCTTGTTGTGTCCATCTTGGTAGATCGTGTTGTTGGTGCACGTTGTGGTGCCTATTGCATTTAGGATTTGTGCTTGAAAAGTATCCTCTTAGTTTATTTCCGCATTAGGTTTAAGCCAAATCCGAAGAAGTTTTTAAATAGCCTATTCACCCCCCCTCTAGGCATCATCGTGGTCCTTTCAATTGGTATCAGAGCAAGGTCTCTCTTTAATTAGGTTTTACGACCTAGAGAGTATTGATGTCGACTATTGGATTAGTGCATAATGACACCTTTGACTTTGATGGCACAAATTATACCCTATGGAGAATTCGTATGCTTCATCACTTTCGGGCCATGGGCCCAAATACTTTACGAATTGTTCTTGTAGGGATTGCCGACAAAAAGGATGATGCATCTTCATCTACTAATGAAATGTATCTTGATTGTGAGGCTTTTCTTGCCATTCATCGAACCATAAGTCCTGAAGTGTTTAAGTCTATCTCGACTTGCAAGTCAGCTCATGAAGTTTGGACTAAACTTGAAGATATATATGGTGGGTCCAATCTTGATGAAGATGATATTATGATGAAGGAGTTGGTGCATGAGCTCTTCACTCTTTTCGATCATAAAGAGTCCACCACTACTTCCATATCCGATTGCTTGCACACCTCATCATCTTCAATCTCACAAGGTAATGACATGGTGAGTGAAGAAATATATGCTGATGAAAATGGCATAGCCTCTATGGACACGAGCATATCTAGCACCACACATAGTATAAATTATTGTGCTGATAAGTCATGCATTTCACCTAAAGATCCCTCGACAAATGCCTGTGGTGATATGCCTGCTTTCCGGTGTCCTCTTGATCAAAATATCTTGTTTCTCCCTAGTTGCTCTATGACTAATCATTTAGGGGAAATCAAGAAATATGAAGTACTTTTGACTAATGAAGAATTTGATTCACCAAAAGAATCAGCATCAACCCCTCCAGTTCACATGTGCCTCATAGCAAGAGGTAATAATTAGGTATCATCTTCCCTGTGCAATAGCGATGATATTTGCGATGATGATGAATTGACCGAAAATATCTATGTGATCAGTAAAATTCTTCTAAGTGCATGTAGTGCCCCTTAGTGATTTTGGTGGTTTGGAAGACTTATAGGTTAAGTATCTAATGTGTTTGTGAGTGTACACAGGATCTATAAGTCATTGAGGAGTTTGAGATATCTGAAGAATATCGACCCCTAAAAATGTATGTCTTCAGTTGAAGAAATTGGTCTGAAGCTGAAGAAATGAATCGCGAGGAATCTGCGATGAAATTGATATTCGTCATGAAGATACTGATATTGAGAAGTCTGGTGTGTCCTGAAGAAAATCACTCTGAAGAATTTGAAGCATGAAGATTTACACTTTCTGTTTTATTTTATTCGCATTTGAGTAATAGGAACACCGTACTGTTAAAGGGGGTCGAAGTTACACTTTGGAATGAATTTCCTCATGATGCTCAACCCAAGCCTAATCCTACCAAAAGCCTCAAGTGAGGAATACGAGTGACATGAGGACTCTCACATTTGAGGGTTCCGACCGTTTCGATAGCCACGCCAAGTCATTGGTCTTATCCACTCCAACGGTCATATTATTTAAGGACATTAGTGTCAAATCATGTCGGGATGCTCCCAGGCTATAAATAGCCACCCCCCACAACCACTAGCTGGTTGGCTGCTCCATTAGAAACTGACACTTGTCATAAGAGCAACCCAATTCCTCAGAGCCTTCGAGAGTAATTCATCAGTGAGGAAATACACCATACACCGAAACCACAAACCAAACCTAGTGATTGAGCATCACTGAAGAAGTTGTTCCTGTGTGGGACTGAAGCCTTTTACCTTTGAGGACTGTGCATCCTCCAGACGGTTAGGCGTCATGGTCTAGAGCTTTCCAACAGTCAATTGTGGATCGTCGGGTGACCAAGTTTGTGAGGGTTTGGAAGTCTGCCCTCAAGACTTACCATGAGTGTTGGGCGAGGACTGTGTGTCCTTAGCTTAAGGAGAATACGGTAGGGACTGTGTGTCCCGGGACTGTGTGTCCTTTGGTTTCAATACCAAGCCGCTCCAAACCAGATGTACAACTGTCACAGCAGTTGGAACTGGGTCATCAACGACTGTCTTCACTGAGAAACGGGTTCTAATTCCTCAACTCCTTATTTTCCTCGTATTATGTGTTGATGACTTTCACTGCGGCTGTTTGAAGAATTTGCTAAAGACTTTCTCTGAATTTCCTCAACCCCAAATTCTTGACGTCAGTTAATCCTCATCTGTATTCTGCGTGCCTGCTCACAGTGCAATCTGTTTCCACATTCTTCACTCTGAAAAATTGTTGTTGTGAGACTTTGCACTTCTGATCATTTACTGTTTCCGTTGTAAGTTAGTCATCAGTGAGGAATTTCCTCAAAAGGAATTTCCTCAGTGATGAAATTCTAAAAATCTCCTATTCACCCCCCTCTAGTCGATATAACGCACTTTCAATTGGTATCAGAGCAAGGTACTTCCTTGTTTTGTGTGATTTTGGTTTAACCACCTGGAGTTTTAGTTATGTCGACTGCAGGCATGTTTAAGGTGACTGCAGCATGTCCTACCTACGAAGGAAAGAACTTTCCCTTCTGTAAGAACAAAATGCAAATGCATCTACAAGCTATTGATAATGATCTTTGGTATATTGTGGAACATGGCGTCCCCATCATCTCTGCCAGTGTCTCTGTTGCTGATGTGAAGAAATTCAAGCAACTCGGTTCTCAAGCGAAGAGCATCATCTGTGGCCATCTGAGCCCCGACCAGTTTGGAAGAGTAAGTGCTTTGGGCTCTGCAACACTGATCTGGGAGAGACTGTGCAAGGTAAATGAAGGAGTATCAACCCAGCGTGACTCTCGTGTTGATATTCTTCGCAATCTCTTCAATCGCTTCAAGAGACATGACAATGAAAGCTGCTAAGACACCTTTGATCGCCTCACTGACATATCAAATGAACTTCAAGCACTGGGAGCTCGAGACATCACTGATCACGAAGTTGTGAAGAAACTGCTGAGATCTTTGGGTTCTTCATTTGGTACTTTAGTTCTGATGATTCAAGAAAGACCAGACTACAAGATGCTTGATCCAGCTGATATACTTGAAAGGCTAAATACTCATGAATTCCAGCTAGAAGAAAAGAGAGATCTATATGGACCAAGCTATTCCAGACCACGTGCACTGAAGGCAGAGCAATTTCCTCGTCTGAAGACGAAGACACAGATGACAACATTTGTGACCCTGAAGAATTTGGACAGGAGCTTGCAATGCTCGTGAGGAAATTCCAGAGATTTACACGACGTGGCCAGTTCGGTAAATCTTCAAGAAGAGACATGAGGAAATCAGAATCTTCATCTGAGGACTACAAGAAACGAACCTATCACAAGTACAAGAAATTAGGTCATTACATTGCTGATTGTCCCCGTTGGGGAAAGGAATCAAAGAAGAAGAAATACAAGGATGACAGTTCTGATGACTCGAAGAAGAAGAAGAAATCTTCAAAATCCTCATCTTCAAAGCCCTCATCGCACAAGAAGACTAGTTTCAGAAAGGCTCGGGCACTTATTGGCAAGGAAATGGACTCCGAGGCAGAATCAGAGGAATGTGATGAAGAAGAGGGTTCTGATGAAGACTCAGAATCCAGACAGGCTAGTCTTGCACTGGCAACCACTTTCGTTAGCAAGTCAATCTTCAATCTTGAAGAAAATGATTGCACCATCCATACTGATGACTTCGCTCCAACCTATTGCTTCATGGCAAAAGGTTCAAAGGTACCAAATAATGCCTCCTCCTCTGATTCAAGTGACTGTGAACCTGATGATTATAAGAAACCCAGTTACAGTAAACTTGCTATCATTGCCACTAAACAACAAACTGCTGTGGAAAAGCTTCAGAAACTGCTAGATAAAAGTGATGATCTGTTGAATGATGAAATGAACCTTACCCAAATCCTCACTGAAGATGTGAAAAGTCTTCAGTCTAGATTTGATAATCTTCAGGATCGTTATGATACACTCCTCACTGATCATGAGAAGCTTTCCTATGAATTTCTTCAAAGGAAGCTTGATCTTGAGAAGCTGAGGATGTCTCATGATGATCTTCGAATGGAAAATGATTCATTACTAGCTCAACAGATCAGCGCTGGTCAAGTTGAATTCATTCCTCCATGTCTTAAATGCATTGAACGCGAAACTGCTAATTCCTCACCAGAATCATCAAATGCTACTATTGCTACAAATTCTTCAACTGCACCTGTTGTGTCTATTTCCTCACTTGAGGAAAACACAAATGTTACTGATGAAAATGCAGGGTTGAAGGAATTGTACGTGATAGGCATATACAAGAGCCTCAAAGGACATCAAACCCTTTGTAATGTGCTCAAAAAGCACATCTTGAACAGGAACCCGAGGAAAGAAGGAATTGCCTTTGAGAGGAAATTAAATGCTGATGGATCTTATTGGAAACCTGAGCAGTATCCCAAAACCTCATGGGTTGCTGCTACTGGGCCCCCTTTTGATCCATCTAATCTAACTAGCTTTTCATGTGAATTATCCTATTCCTCAGATGAGTCATTTGACTCCAACTATAAATTGTTCAAAAATCAATCTGGTCAAGTATTTGCTCGATATGTTGGAACTAACTGCAGGAATGGCCCTCCCCTGAGGAAAATCTGGGTTCCCAAAAGTTGTCTTGAAAATCTTCAGGTGAATGTCCTCATGACACCACCACTGAAGAATCTGAACCCCAGATCAAATTCCTCAGGAGGACCAAAGTCTTCAAGAGGATCAAAATACTCAACTGGTCAAAACTATGCTCGTACCCGTGCTAATGCGTCTAACATGCAGGGAAACTACAAGGAATATGATTATGAGCGTTACTCCTCAAATCATTATGTTCATAAATCCTCTAACCACTTCTCTGCATATTCATATGAGTACTTTAATCCCCCTATTGTTAAGAGAAGTGCATTGGCCTCAATGCCACCTTTCTCATATGGTGCTCGCAGGATGATGAATGCTTTGGCACCCCTTCATATGTGGGTGGTAAAGAAATCGAACTAATCACTTCTGCAGGTCAGGTCTCCAGATGAAAATCATCATCTAAAGAATTTGCTGGAGACCTGATGAAATGCTTGATAGGACGCAAGCTAATGATTGATGATATAGAAATATTTCACACGTCCTTACATTTCTGTTATGACGAAATTACTGATCTGGTGAAATTAGTATCATATTTTTCAAATCTGAAGCATCTGAGATGGTAAGCTGTACTAATTCATCTACAGGATGACAAACCCAAGAATACTGAGTGGGTTCTTGATAGTGGCTGCACACATCACACAACTGGTGATAAAAGCTTACTGATGAATATGCCATTAACTCCATCACCTCTGAAGCAAATCACATATGCTGACAAAGGTAAAAGCAAGGTATTGGGACTTGGCAAAGTGGCTATTTCCAAGGATAGGCATATGGACAAAGTGATGCTTGTTGAATCCCTTGGTTTTAACCTTATGTCAGTCTCGATGCTTTGTGATCTTGATATGATTGTTATCTTTGGTAGATATAGATGTGTAGTCATCATGGAATCTGACAGATCCAAAGTCTTCGAAGGTGTAAGAAGAGAGGATTTGTACATTGTTGATTTCTCTACAGGTCCTCAACCAGCCACTTGCTTACTAGCAAAAACCTCAGAAGGATGGTTGTGGCACCGAAGACTAGGTCATGCAGGCATGAGGAATATGCACACGCTCGCGAAGAAGAAGCATGTCATTGGCATCGAATCAGTCAAATTTCTCAAGGATCATCTCTGCGGTGCTTGTGAATCTGGGAAAATGACCAGATCCAAGCATCCCTCGAAGACTATCATGACCACTACACGTCCATTTGAATTGCTTCATATGGATCTATTTGGACCTACTCACTATGGCACACTAACCAATGCAACATCTTTATATGGCTTCGTCATAGTTGATGATTGTTCCAGATATACTTGGGTGCATATCATAGTGTATAAAATTGAAGTGCAGAAAATCTTCAAACGATTTTCTTCAAGGGCCTTGACGAACTTTGGCATCAAGATCAAACATATCAGGAGTGATAATGGAACCGAGTTCAAAAACACTGGTCTTGATGATTATCTTGATGAACTTGGTATTACTCACGAATTATATGCTCCTTATACTCCTCAGTAGAATGGTGTCGTCGAAAGGAAGAAGAGGACTCTGGTTGAAATGGCAAGAACTATGCTTGAAGAATATCAGACTCCTCGTCGCTTTTGGCCTGAAGCAATCAACACTGCATGCCATATCATCAACAGGGTATATCTACACAAATTCCTCAAGAAAACCTCATATGAACTCCTCACTGACAAGAAACCCAATGTAAGTTATTTCAGAGTCTTCGGTGTAAAATGCTGGATTAGAGATCCTCACCATAGCTCAAAATTTGCACCTAAGACACATGAAGGTTTTATGCTCGGTTATGGAAAGGACTCGTACACTTACAGAGTCTTCAACAACTATCACAACAAAGTTGTTGAGACTATAGATGTGCGGTTCGATGAAACTAATGGCTCGCAAAGAGAGCAATTGCCTTCTGATCCAGATAAGTTGTCTCCTGAGGAAGCAATAAAGCTCAAGCCTACTGAAGACATTGTCCCCACTGAGGAAATTGGTGAAGAAACAATCCCCATCACTGATGAAAATCAAGAAGATGCTCCTGAGGAAATTGCGCTAGAACCACTTCCTCAGCCCAGACAAAATCCTCAACCAGCTTATCCGAGGATTGCAAATGAAGTAGAACTTGACAAAATCCTCAACGACATCAACGCGCCAGGTCCTCTCACTCTCTCAAAAGCTTCACACTTAGTTAACTTTTGTGGGCATTTCTCCTTTGTATCCATCACAGAACCCTCAAAAGTT
Organism: Hordeum vulgare subsp. vulgare; assembly: GCF_904849725.1. Classification (NCBI taxonomy): domain Eukaryota; kingdom Viridiplantae; phylum Streptophyta; class Magnoliopsida; order Poales; family Poaceae; genus Hordeum; species Hordeum vulgare. The sequence goes on along the minus strand of NC_058520.1, from coordinate 581,248,383 downwards.
GCTGAGGCTTTTCTGGAACCGGATTGGATCCAAGCTATGCAAGACGAACTTCTTCAATTCAAGCTGAATGACGTATGGGAGCTCGTCAAACGACCAGATCCTCGCAAGCACAACATCATTAGCACCAATTGGATTTTCCGAAACAAGCAAGACGGTCAAGTGGTGAGGAACAAGGCACGACTTGTAGCCCAAGACTACACCCAGGTTGAAGGAATAGATTTCGATGAAACTTTTGCACCTGTTGCTAGACTTGAAGCTATTCGAATACTACTTGCTTATGCTAATCATTATAACATCATCTTATATCAAATGGATGTGAAAAGTGCATTCCTCAATGGTAAGCTTGAGGAAGAAGTATATGTTGCTCAGCCCCCAGGTTTTGAGGATCCAAAGAATCCAGACAAAGTCTTCAGACTCAAAAAGGCTCTTTATGGTCTCAAGCAAGCCCCTCGGGCATGGTATGATACATTGAAGGAATTCCTCATGAAGAAATGCTTCAAACCTGGTTCACTCGATCCTACTCTTTTCACTAAATCCTATGACAATGAGCTATTTGTGTGCCAAATATATGTTGATGATATAATATTTGGCTGTACTGACAAACGATACAGTGATGAATTTGCCTACATGATGAGTGAAGAATACCAGATGTCCATGATGGGGGAGCTGAAATTCTTCTTAGGTCTTCAAATTCGTCAACAAAGCAATAAATCTTCATATCACAGGAGAAATACCTCGAGGATGTTCTGAGGAAATTCGACATGCATGAATGCAAAGGTGCCAAGACTCCAATGCCTACCAACGGCCACCTCGGCACTAATGAAAATTTTAAAGATTTCGATCAATAGGTATATCGTTCTATGATTGGTTATTTATTGTATCTATGTGCATCTAGGCCAGATATAATGCTTAGTGTTTGCATGTGTGCACGTTTTCAAGCAAAACCGAAGGAATCACACCATAAGGCTGTGAAACATATTCTTCGATACTTAGCTCACACACCAACACTAGGATTATGGTATCCCAAGGGCTCAAATCTTCATCTGGTAGGGTATTCTGATTCTGACTATGCTGGTGATCGTGTGGATCGCAAGTCAACTTCTGGCACATGCCATTTCCTCGGAAGATCACTAGTTTGCTGGTCCTCAAAGAAGCAGAACTGCGTATCACTCTCCACTGCCGAAGCTGAGTACATTGCTATTGGTTCTTGCTGTGCTCAATTACTATGGATGAAGCAAACCCTCAAGGACTACGGCATCAACATGAAGAATGTGCCTCTCTATTGTGACAATGAGAGTGTTATCAAGATTGCATACAACCCAGTACAACACTCGAAGACCAAGCACATCCAGATTCATCATCATTTTCTTCGGGACCATGTCCTCAATGGCAATATCCTCATCGACCATGTGAAGACTGATGATCAACTGGCAGATATCTTCACTAAGCCCTTGGATGAGAAAAGGTTTTGCAAGTTGCGGTGTGAGCTAAATATCTTAGAATCTTCAAATGTTTTGTAAAAACATGCACACATCCTAACACTTATGCAAAATTGATGACTTAGATGTGCAACACATGATGAACCGATTTTCTTCAACTGATGAAGAATGTCACTCTGAGTGTGAAGAAATCAACGAAGAAATTGATTCTCAGGTCCCTACAACAATTGTACGCGGCGTCTGTAATTAACATTCTTATATGGTGGGTCACGCCACCACCCAATGTGAAATTCCTCAAGTTGATTTTCTTCAAATGTTCTATTTCCTCAAAATGTGTTTTTCTTCAAAACAGCTGTTCTTCATTGTGATGATTTATCACAAAATCTTCAAAAACACTTGATGACTTTCATTCGACTAGATAGACTGTGATTTCAAGTCATCAACAGCATTCACTTATAGCTCTCAGATGCTCAAAATTCCAAATGGAAAAAAGTTATTTCAAAAAGAAGTTTTTTCCAAAAAAATAAGAAAAAAATAAATTTATTTAAAAATATTAGATCGTTTTTATTGAAATTCACTATTACTGTTACTTATTAGATTTATTTTAATAATTGTTTGCAATTCAAAAGATTAAATCATGTGACATGACATCAAGACCCAGGTTGTTTAGGATTGATAGCTTACTATTGTCAAAAAAATAACAAGTGCAGATTTGGTAACTAGGGGCGATAAAACCAGAAAGTTAAGCGTGCTCGGGCTGAAGGAGTGAGAGGATGGGTGACCGCCAGTGAGGATAGTAATTAGAGATTAAACTGTCAAATAATTCAAAGATTTGAAAATTGGAATAAAACATAAAAACAAATCAAAAATTATTCAAAAATAAATTTTGAAAAAAATCAAAAAAAAATCTACCTTTTCGGGTCAAACAAACAAAATAAATAGACGGATCCTTTAGTCCCGGTTCAGAAACCGGGACTAATAGCCCAAACGAACCGGGGCTAAATGCCCTTTTTCTACTAGTGGTGGTTTCCTGGTATTGTCTCAAACTCGCTTCTTTTCTTTCCCTAGCTTTTCTAGCTCTGGTTCGAAAAAGACGTTGTAAGGGGAGAAGCCCGGTTAAAAAAAAGATGATGCCCTGCGCGTTGCAGCGGGAATTTGGGTAAGAGAAATCTATCTATATCTATACATCTATACATACTATTAAATAACAAAGTGTTTCTGCCGGTACGGCGTGGAAATGTCCGTGAAGTTGACATAAATTACCACCATGCCAATAGAAAACGTTTCACAGCGAAAAATCTCTAACTAGGCTGGCCCATGTAGAAACCTCCTATATTACGCTCAGCAGGCTAGGAAAACATGCAGCACAACCATTTGGGCCGGCCCATGCACAGGCCCCTGGTTTTTAGTTCCTTTTTTATTTTTATTTTCAGTTTCGTTTTACTTTTCTATTTTAAATAATTTAGAACTTTAAAAAACTTTTAAACTTTTAAGAAGCTGGAAATTTTCAATCAACATATTCAAAAAACATAAAATGTTTGTGAATTCAAAAAATGCTCGGGGTTTTGTAAAAAATTGTTCGCATATACAATAAAATGTTTGTAATTTTGAAAAAATATTTGTAAAATTAAAAAAGTCCATAATTTCAATTATATTTCCATGTATTAAAAATTAAAAAGGACGTTTAACAAAATGTTTTATAATTCAAAATATGTTAATGCATTTAAAAAATTTCCTAAATTTTTAAAAATAGTTAGTGCATGTTTTTATAGTTTCATTTTTCATTTTGATTTTTCTATTCCATTTTTAGTTTTTTCTAATTTAAATAATTTAGAATTATATTTTTTGCAATTTAAAAAACTAGGAATTTTGAATCAAAATGTTGACGAAAATATAAAAAAATTGTGAATTCAAAAATCTCCAAATTTTTATTAAATTTTTGCATATTCCAAAACAATGTCCATAAATTTAAAAAATAGATTACTGATTTGTAAAAATGTTTGTTCAGTCAGAAAAATTTCATGCATTACAAATAATGTTCGTGAATTAAAAAAAATCTTCCAACTTCAAAAAATATGTTCTTCTATTCTAGAATTATTCGCCAATTCAAAAGAAAATACTTAAAACCTATTCCAAATATAAAAATGTTCACGATTTTTAGTAAATGTTTGTAAATTGTAAAAAACGGTATAGATTTTAAAATTGTTCTCATATTTGTAAAAATGTTAACGAAGGATCTAAGGTATGTAATTAAACAGTAATGCTTTTAAGTCTTTGTGACAATATACCCGTGTGAATTTTGAAGAATTAACTGTTGGGTAGATCGGATTATTATTGTATGTTTTCTAGAAAAATCTTGAAATTCAGAATAATTTCTTTAAATTACCAAGATTTTTGACAACCATGATATTTTTTTGAAAATATGAAGATTGCTTCAAATTTTGAATAAATTTAAAAGAAGAAACATTTTTTTGCATGTGTGCACAATGTTTTCTCAATATCAACGACGATGTATGAACATAATGTGATCATCATCATTGGAGATTTTGATTTTATTTCTCCCGTTGCAACGCACATGTTGTTTTGCTAGTATGTAAAATAATTGCTAAAAAAACTAAAACTAATATGAAGCACATATATGTTTAAAAAATCATTTACAAATTTGAAGAATATAAAAAATATTTTTAAAGCTGTAGTCAAATAATGTCAAATGTGAAGGATGCACTATAGTAATATATGGTATCGCTCAACACATATACTTTCAATACGAAATAGAATGAAAAATAATAAATATATGTGGCAACGCTGCATGCATGCATAAAAATAAATACATATGGTGTAACTTGTATTAAATGCATGACCTTTTCGTGTGACTTGTTTGCATATCTCAGCAAAATTAGGTAGTGGCTTCTAACTATTTAGAAATAGAAGATTTGGTTATTGTTTGTAGTGTGCATTGCTAGCATGTATTGACTTTTTTGATTCGCATAAAAAAAATCTTAGTGAGATTTTGCCCCACCTTATCTTTTCTTCTTCCGTACACCTTCTGTATGGATTAGCTTTGAGTATTATTCTGAGTTATGAAATACGGAAAACATCCAAGTCAGGGATGGTCATATCGTGTGTATTATCTGTGATTTCCCATCGTGGAAAATTGCTAGCGATGAAGGGTTGATCGTCACATCAACGCCTATGTGCTGATCCGAGGGGGTTATTATCTTTGTTCGTGTACTGATCGTGCACATGAATAGAGTTTGTTATTGGAGGTTGCAAGAAAGAACATCGGGGACGAATTATTGATCAAGCATCGTCGTGAAAGATCGGGCCATCTACATGCATGAATTAACATCTCGTTAGTCCGTGCCTCATCATTTGAAGCTTGTGAAAAAAGGATAAACAGGTCGTTTGAGTTGCTATACAAGAGAAGAAGTCCTTTAGGCGAGAGAAGAAGGAGAGCAACTAATTAGGAAGCCCTTCCTCGAAATCCTCCCAACGATCACTCCCAGGCGCCGTTATTTGGCACCTTCTCAGCCATCGTCATATGTCGCGTTGTGAGTGTTTTATTTGAAAAATATTTCGTATGCGTTTTCGTCTTTTTAGATTGATATTTTCCGGTTTCTTGGTGTTTCGGTTTTTCATCGGTCTTTCTTAGCTTTTGAACGTTAAAAAAATCATTTTATTGTTTTGCGTGAAAAAATGTATCTTCTCTTTTCTTTTCACGAGAGGCACGATTTTGCTTCCGCGAGAGGCACGACCATGCCTCTCAGAAAGGAAAAAACACGTTGTTTTGTTTTTTTGCGAGAGGCATGGCTGTGCCTCTTAGAAAGGAAACACATGTTTTCTGTTTTATTTTCGTGAGAGACACGGTTTTGCTTTCGCGAGAGGCACACAGTCGTGCCTCTCGAAAAGGAAAAAAACGTGTTTTTATTTTTTATTTTTTTTGAGAGACATGGTTTTGCTTCCGCGGGAGGCATGACCGTGCCTCTCGAAAAGGAAGAAACGTATTTTTTGTTTGTTTTTGCGAGAGACATGGTTTTTTTATTTTTTTTCGTCTTGTTTTTCGTGATTTTTTTTCCATCAAGACCTATCAACATGAAAATTTGTTTTGAAGATCTCGACGTGAGGAAGCCAACAGTAAAAACAATTCGAGATTTGGACGCACGGTTTAGAAGATAAAATGTTTTGAAAAATATGAATCTATAAAAAGGGGAAAAACTCTCAGGTCGCGACAAGTGACACACATGCAGTGCGATACTTGTCACAACCTGGAAATGAAACTAATCTTTAAAAAGAATACTCCTCAATTAGTGATTTCAAAAAAGAAGCTAAGGACTCGCGCTATGCGAGATACATGGTTTGTGGTTATATAGTGGTGTCCTTCAAGCGCAGCCGGGCTTCGGGCTTTTTAAATGGGCGGACTTGGGCTTAAAATTTGGAAAAATGGTGGAGAGTTTGTTGTTGGGCTTTTAAGAGCCCGGCCTGAAACCCAATGTGGCCCGAGATACATGGTTTGTGGTTATATAGTGCCGTCTTTCAAGTGCAGCAGGGCTTCAAGCTTTTTAAACGGGAAACCCTATTTAGCGCTACAGGCGTCGGTTAAAGGTAAATTTTGCTAACCGGCGCCTGCAGCGCTCCGCATTGGCCAGCCCGTTTAGAGATCAGATTTGTGTTTTAGCCCGTGAAGTTTTTTGAAAATCGATGAAATTTCAAAAATTGATGTTTTTTTAAATCGATGAACTTTTTTGAAAATCGGAGAACATATTGGAAAGTTCATGAACTTTTTTCAAAATTAGTGAACTGTTTCTATAAACTGATGATTTTGTTTTGAAAATCAATAATTTCATTTTCAAATTCAGCGAACTTTCTGAAAATATATAAACATATTTCAAAAATCGGTGAACTATTTTTTTTATAGTCATTGATTTTTTTTCGCAAATCTGATTTTTTAAAATTCTATGAACTTCTTTTCGATTTTTAAGGACCAACAGATTCAACATGGGCCGGTCCACGAGAAGGAGCTCTGCAGGCGCCGGTTTGCCTAACCGGCGCTTAAGGCGCCATATAGGACCTCCCTTTTTATACGGGCGGACTTGGGCTTAGAATTTGGAAAATTGCTGGAGAGTTTGCCATCTGGCTTTTAAGAGCGCGGCCTTCCCCTCCTCCGCACGCCCCTCTTCTTCGTCATCTAGCCGGCGGCTGCGGCAGCGGGCCAATCTCTACCTTCTGCAACGCGTCCCGCCCGCGTGCTGAGCGGCTTGCTGTTCGCACTCAGATGCAGATCCTACGCTCGATTCTTCCTCTCCTCCGACGCTCTGACGGTGCCACTTCTCCCTCCGCAATGCACCGCCTCTCCTCCCCTTTGCGGTCACTCCTCTCTTTCACGACCTCTACTCTGCCTAGCTGGTGGCCGCTCCGACGAGTTTTGCCTCATAATCCAGCCGCTCGTCGTGTTTGCAGGTGTGTTTCCTTGTTCTGGTGCTAAAGTTTGCACCTTTATTGTCTGCTATACTTATGGATCTTGATTATCCCAAAACAGAGAAAATGATGCCGAAAGAAATAGAAATGGATTTCAAGCTTAACGTCACGATTTCAATCATGACTGATGGTACCATCTTATTGTGTCAGATGCTGATATTGGCCTTTTATGCTCTTTGGTGATAGATTTCCTCATGGATCTCGCAGCATGGCCCGCAGCAGTGGAGTAAAAGGCTGGGATGCACAGATGCCTGGTTGCCCCGTTGACGGTGTATGTCCTATGGCTATATTTCCTAAAAGCAGCCACCATGATGGTTCTATGTACAAGGGTAGGCATGCATGGAAAAAGGAATATCGTATTGCAGATCGTAACCAGAGTAAGTGATGGATATCTCTTTTCCTGATACGTTTCTGATAAATTTTGAGGTATTTTGATGTACTGTGTTTACTTTTACAAGTTGAATACCAGTGCATTGCCAGAAATAAAAGGAAATCTCATCAATGGTACTCAGGGATGCATTTGGGTGTTTGCAAAAGTAATAGACAGCTAAACTGTTGTGACGTAAGCTTGTGCCACTGTCATCTTAATCATTGTTGTGATTCATTCAACTTTATATCCCGTCCAGACTTTTTCGATTGTTCCTACACTATTTCCCAGTCCACCTTTACCTACCATCCCCTCCCCAAGTTTCTTTCTTTTTTTCTAAAATGGGTTCAGTTCACTTCAAATGATATATCTTTTTTTGCCCCTCATAAATTTTTCTTTCAAAATTTGTGAGGCCGCATCGTGTCCTTCCCTGAGGAATAAGTTTATAACTGCTCAATTCTTTTTAGCATGTGCTCCCTCCGTTCCTTAGTATAAGACCTTTTAGAGATTCCAATACAGACTACATACAGAGCAAAATGAGTGAATCTACAATTTAAAATATGTCTATATCAATGTTTTGGATATCGGTAACTGGTACCATATCGGTCGGGTGCTGAGAAGGGTTTAATCAGTGAATCGGCCATTTAACTGAATATATCGGTAACCCATTTATCGGTCAGGGTAACTAGGTGCATATGCCCATATCTATATATAATTGGCTACATAGCAACATGCATTGTAATATTGCAATCCTAGGAGCATCAGCAAGACAGCAACAACAGCAAGAAAAACTAGAATGTCATATGCATAGGACAAGGCCAAAGTATTCCTACATAGCAAGACCGTGGCTGCTGATCGAGAAGGGGATGGCGCCGGTGCTGTTGCTTGTGGAGGGGACCGAGGGGTCAGAGCCTTCTGCTGCTCGGGGAGGGACCGAGCCAGATCCAGCTTGGGGAGGATCAGGTGCTGCTGCTCGAGAGAGGACACCGCCAGCAGGGGCTGCTTGGGGAGGGGAGGCGGCGCCGGTGGCTCCTCCAGGAGCGGGAGAAGGAAAAGAAGGAGCGGGGGACTGACCTAACGAGCTGCTGTGTGTTCGCTCTGAAAAAAGGGAGGGAACGGGCCTGTTTTGGGCCAAAAAAGTGCGCCCAGTTAATCGGCCCAGCCGGTAACTCGGCCTGTCAGACCGATTAACTGGGCCTCCAGTTAATGGGCTCGAATAGCCCTTTCTCGTATCGGAGGGGCTCCGAATCGCAGTTAACTGCCCGTATCGGCAGTTAACTGACCGATATTTTCAACAATGGTCTATATACATTCGTATGTAGTCCGTATTGAAATCTTTAAAAGGCCTTACATTTAGAAACGGAGGGTGTACTAGCAAAGTGACCGTGTGTTGCAATGAATCCATATTAATAGAATATGTGCTGAGAGAGACCGACCTTGAAAGCGTACGCTACTAGAAATATCATTAGTTCTCCTATATATCTGAAAAATACCATTACTAACAGCTTAGGTTTCATCCAGGTTTTAATTTCGTAGCATTGGAAGTACCTTAGCTTTCACCCCAATTGTTCTGCCATAGGACAACCTATCCAAAGAAAAATAAATGCTCACCACTTAATCTAGTTTCTTCTCATACAAAAATTTATGAGTTTACAGCAAAGTCCCTTAATATTAAATTTGGTAAATTACATTGGAAATCGTGAACGACAATAGATTCTTGTTAATTAAATGATCAAAAGAACCCAACTATTTCACTTGGGTATCACCATGTCAAGAGTCAATGTAAGAAGAAATTATCAAATTGACAACTCGAATTCCATCTTAGATCATAAAAACTGAAAAAAGAAAAATGCAAGTACAACTTGAGGTCACCTTAGGCAGCTCAAACTGAACCTACGGCTTGAATGGCGGAACAGGTGAAAGTAAAAGGGCTGCCCTATATTAAGCATGACTAATGAAAAACATCCGACAACACCACCTTGTAAAAAATCAGTGTAAGATGAACCTCCTTTTGCAAAACAAATTCAAATGAAAGGCATTATTTTCTCTATCAACTATATCTTTGTATTACTTTATTTTCTTTACTAATAAGATGTTTTAAAGAGTACACGTTGACATTCTTCCAAATAAAGGTACCAACCAAATATCTATGGTACAATGACAAGTTAATTGGCACCTACTTATTTCCTTACAATAGGTATTGTTGTAAGCAAAATTGAATATAACAGATCTGTCTAAGTATTAGGACCAGTTCATTTCAGCAAACATATATTGCACAAGCATGACATGCAAAAGGATCTTAATGATGGTGACTCTTACGTTCTCAGAGCAACCCTTGAAATTCTCGAACAAGGTGAAAATCAAGGTTGACGAAGAAGCTTGCCATGCTTCTCTATTGTTTTCTTATGAATCAATTAAGATTTTACTAATTTTAAATTACATGGTGCCCAGATCGAAGAGAATAGATACTATTGTATTTAGCGACACGCATGGTGCAGAAGTAAAAAAAACCAAGACATCATTTTTTTGCGTCTATATCTGATTTAAGCTTGTTCAAATAAAAACCGATGTCCATTCACCAAGTTCCACAAGCACATATGTCACTTGCATATTCACGTAAATAGAAAATGATAGAAAGGGGAACATCTTAGGCTGACAGTCTGTACTGATCGTGGCTCAGATGCATGTATTTCTTAGACTAGTTATGCATATATGTTTACCTAGACATTATGAACATACATAGAGGGCTAGATGCACGATCGCACCACTGGTGCTTGCTTACGCACCACTAATCATCCTCCATCCTCCTTGCTTATGCATATATGTTTACCTAGGCATCCGGTAAAGCTGCCTCATCCTCCATGCGGATGATACAAGGTCGGTCGACACATGCCATATCTTGTGCTCGGGCTTGCTTCGCTCTTCCCTATGTAGCATGTCGCCTACACCAGTGCCAATGGGTCTCCACCATTGGTCCTAGAAAATGTGACTCTGGCACAAGAGAAGGACAATAGAAGGTGAATGGAACCTTCATGAGGCGAGAGAAGGTCAAGGGACGAAGGAAGAGAGAGACAGTGATTGCTAGGCATCCCCAGATTTCTCACCGGTGGCGTCAACTTGTGTTGAAGCAGTGGACGAGGGGACGAGGATGGACTCATTGGTCGCCAGTGATGGTGGATCGAGGGCGTTGTCGGTGGTAGAGGAGGTGGAGCCATGCATCTTGGGCACGTTAGCTTATTTTTTTCCCCCACCGATTGGAGTCGTGTGTACGTGGGGTTAGGCCGCTGGTTTTTTCCTTTCACTCTGGTTCCGTAGTTTTTTTTTTTGCACGGTGGGAGGACAGGCGGTGAAACTCCCTGTTTAGAGTTAGTGCATACGTGGGCCGGGACGCTGGTTTTTCCTTTCACTCTGTTTTTTGTAATGTCATTTTTTTTTTTGCACAGTGGGAGGACAAACTGTTTACAGTAGTTGAGACTTTTATATCCTATAAAATGTTAAGCAGGTTTTGGCACTCCCAACCTATGCAGTAGCCATGGTAAATTATGAAATTATTCTATAACACACGTTAATTATGTTTTCTACCATTGGCAAATAATCAACACTAAAAGAGGATGTGTAGAAAGATAAACAAAAGATTTTTTCATTGAGGGGTGAGAAGTACTTTTAAGGAGTCATGAAATATTTGGAGACAGTAAAATGGGGGTGTACCTCATTGGGGGAGGTGCCCCTTGGACAACGAGTCGCGCGCGAACAGGCTTGGTGCGTGGTGCTCGCTTGCTATCGAGCTGAGCCAGGAAGGAAACTGGAGCGCCCCGTTTTGTTTGATTTTTCTTAGTTTGTTCTACCGGTTTTTTACTGTGCTTTTTTTTGTTTGATTTTTCTTAGTTTGTTCTACCGGTTTTTTACTGTGCTTTTTCTGGTTTTTTTGTGCTGCGTGGTTTATGTAAGTTTGCTGCAAGGATTGTGCAAAGTGTCTTGCACGGGCTGTGTATCACAGGTGTACTTCGCGTACTGTAGCGTGTTTAGCACGGGTGTTCTTTGCTGCGAAGCGCATGTGTGCTTCACTGTGAAGCGCAGGCAGGTGTGCTTTGCGGTAGGGGAGTACAGGTTGCATGGGGGTACAAGTTGTACTGAGCGGGGAGTTCATGGTGTACTGTGCAGTTAGTACAGGTTGCACTACATGGATTACACTGCTTGTGGGGTAGTATAAGTATGTTATCACGTGAAGCACAAGTACATTATCGCGGGTAGCACAAGTTTGTTATATTTGGTAGTACAAGTTATGTCTGAAAATAGAAGTTCGTTGAAACTTATCTACATGGGATATAGTTTCAATTTTGACGCGAGGAACACAATGTGCGTAATTTGGACGCACGGTTCAAGAGATATTTCATTTTGAAAATCGGATCTCACAAAAAGAGCATATGTAGGAACCCTCCCATCCCCTTCCATGGAGAAAATCCACCAAAACTCCCTAGCGGTGCTTGTGACCACCAGAGAAGTTTGGGGTAACCTTTGCAAAGGGTACCCCTTAAGGCCTTAACTAGCGATTTCGGTAAAACTGGACTTTTTCCTTTCTGGGTGATTAAAACTACTCTCTTTTCTTTGTGTTCTCTTCGAAGAAAAACATTTCGAGGGAGCAAATTTATAGTAGAAAAACATTGATATTTCCCACTTACATGAAAAAATAAAATAAAATCAATAGAGACATCAAATCCTCAAGTTGCATGTTTACTTTACATATGGCAAGTATTTTTTTATTGTATTTATTTCCAGTTACAATGTAACTTGTATTTGTTTCGTGAAGCTTGGTTGGAGCCGATGATGTTAGCAGATCCCACAGATTGCTGCATTCTCGATGGAGCTTGCATGCGGCATACACCTAGTGGCATGTTCCAAATTTTCTCACTGAAGCTGGCTAAAATTCATGTGGGTTGTGGGCCAGTAGAGTTGTACGGATACATTGCAATGCGGGATGATCTGGATCGATTGCTTAACTATGTGGTCAATTTTAAAAGGGATGATCCCATCATCGTGGAGCAGGTGCACATCCATACTTATCTGCAATTATTTTAAGGGACATGACTACCGAACACCCCCAAATATCGTGGTTCGTCTACCTACCCCCTTGAGTATAAAAGTAAAGATTCTGCCTCTTAAAGTGTTCATTGGAGGTGGTTTCTGGCCACGTGACCTGTTAGGTGAATGCTGCTGCATGAGCAAAACCACCTCTTAATCACCCCAGGGAATGATTTAGCTATACATTATTTCAGGGTCAAATACCTGTATACTTGACGGGGGTAAGCAGACGAACCTTTTCTTTTCCTTTTTCCTTTCAACAAACTTGTGCAATTAATATTCGGAATTTGAAACAAAATGAAATAAATATAGTGGGAGCCAAATTTCCCTCTCTAACACCGATATGTATTTACTAACTATCCAGTTCGATACATGAACCTTATTTATCCATTGTAAAATATCCCTTCCAAGTAAATATTGGTGAAGCGCAATGTCATAAGGCTTTATTTGGCTTTAGATATGTCTTACTTTTGTACGGGGAGCTACTTAATAATAATGATTTTGTAGGGTTCTCTCATCAACATGGCTGGCCCTAAGCGGGGGATAGATTCACATGGCAATATTTTAATCGAATATGACATGAGGATCAAGACTGCAGAAGAAGAAAAGCATGACCTACAACTGATAGATGGTGCATCAGTAATTGTCAGCAAAGCCATGCGGAACTGTCACACATTCACAAGTCGTATCTATGGTGATTGTGGAGCAGTGGACTTAACCGCATCACGTCTTGAAAATGCAGTTGAGGCGACTCTAGAAGTTGTCATCTCAGAAGTGCAAAACAGTTTCAATTTGTGTCTCAGTTGTTTTACCAGTGGGTTGAATGAAGAAATCCGGCTCTTCAATGGCACCATTGGTGACTCATGTGGCTTAAAGAGGTCTGTGGTTGCTGTAGTTATGGCTTCTTGGATGACGCTGAAGTTCAAGTTGGGCGCAGAGTCATCCAGTTCTGCAGAACATCATTGTTCCTGCATAGCTAACGACCATGGGATTTTTACTCAAAAGATGAAGACTGACTTTGCGCTACTCTCAGTGAAGGTGACTTGGTCGACTTTGCCTCGGGGGTGTCACGCTCACTCCAGTTCATCCCAACCTTAAGTAAATTTCGTCAAATAGTGTGTCTGTGATATGACCGGGGAAGAACTCCAAAGACGTGGTTATGCCATCAAAGAATCGTGGACTTGTGCTAACAATCAAACAATTACTAATTAGAAGTGTCTGTCTAAATTTAGGTGTGCCAAACATGGATTGTAATCAAACTATTGTAATAAGCAAGGCGTTGAACTGTCTACTACTAGTATATTTTGGTTCAGCCGCCATGTAAACCGTAGTGGAGAAACCTTCGGGTAGACCAGCTCAGCTGTCGTCAGCCCTGCCCAACCGTCGTGTTGCCCAACCTTCGGGTCTAACTTCCTGTAGCGCGTTGGTCGGGAGTTTGACTGCGTGCGAGCCTACTTCACCATCCACCCACCCCCCGCAGGGGCGGCTTTGACCCGATGACCATTAGACTTGCGTCCCCTTCCAGCGCCTATGGCCGGTCGACGTGGTTTCGGATCCGACACACCTCAGGAGCTGCGCTATTTTCGGGTCCTATGGCTCGCTGGCTTCTTGGCATCTTCGCACCCAACACTTGCTGGCCGTCCATCCCGGCTCATCTTTTTGTCTGACACGCCTTGGGAGCTACGTCCCCTTTCATCTCTTTTGGCACTTCGGTGCTCGTGCTGCTCCATGTTGAAAATATGCCCTAAAAGCAATAATAAATTGGTTATTATCATATTTTCTTGTTCATGATAATCGCTTATTATCCATGCTAGAATTATATTGGTTGAAAACTCAAATACATGTGTGGATACATAGACAATAAAGTGTCCCTAGTAAGTTTCTACTAGACTAGCTCGTTGATCAAAGATGGTCAAGGTTTCCTAGCCATAGACATGCGTTGTCATTTGATAACGGGATCGCATCATTAGGAGAATGATGTGATGGACAAGACCCAACCGTAAGCGTATCATTTGATCGTACTAGTTTATTGCTACTGCTTTATCCATGTCAAGTATGTGTTCCTACGACCATGAGATCATGCAACTCCCAAACACCGGAGGAAGACCTTGTGTGTATCAAACGTCACAACGTAACTGGGTGACTATAAAGATGCTTTACAGGTATCTTCGATGATGTCTATTGGGTTGGCATGGATCGAGACTAGGATTTTAAACTCGGTATGACAGAGAGATATCTCTAGGACCACTCATTAATACACCATCACAAGAAGCTTGCAAGCAATGTGACTAAGGAGTTAGTCATGGGATCTTGTATTATGGAACGAGTAAAGAGACTTGCCGGTAACGAGATTGAACTAGGTATGGAGATACCGACGATCGAATCTCGGGTAAGTAACATACCGATAGACAAAGGGAATTGTCATGGTATTTCCGGGACAGATGCCATAGGGTGGCTTATCTCATGGTTTGGGACCGATGGGCGCCGGCGGCGTCTGGGAATGGGTTTGGGTGCAAGACACATGACGCCGGTGTTACCAGGTTCAGGGCCCTCCGGTGAGGTAATACCCCTACGTCCTGTGTGTGACTATATGGGGTCACAGTAAATTGGTGCTCCTGGAGCTGTATCGGTGTAGTATACGTGTGTGCTAATGCTAAGGGAACCAGCCCCTCTCTCGGGGGGCTGGGGGAGGATTTATAGTGCAGCCGGAGTGGTACAGTGTTGAGGATAAGATCGTCGGTGGGACCCGGTTGTCAGCCTCTAGCCCGCCTAGGGAGCCCACCGGCTGCTGGGTCTTGTCGTAGGGCCCGCCGGCTTGCACCGCCAGCGGTTTATGCGCTGGGCCGCCATGACGCGTGCGCGGGAGGTACGAGGGCTACGGAGCCGCGCCGTCTAGCCATAGTCGGAGTCGTCTAGGCCCCCCTGTAGCCATGCTGGCTAGAGCATCATCCCGCTACGGCCCTAGCCTATGCCAGGGGCCTTGTAGCCATGCGATGTTGTCTTATCGGCGTACCGCTGTACGGCTTGATGGGACGGGGCAATCCGGCCGGCTGTACTGCATCCGACCGTTGGAGAGGAGGGCCGGCTAACGTCAGCCGGCCGTACGTATGTCTTGAGGGGACCGGCTACCTCCAGCCGGTCATGTGGATGGCCCGGCTATCGCCAGCCGGCCTCGGGGGCAGGCGACCCCCCTAATTGTCTTGGAGAGTGATAATCTCCGCCTTTGGTACCCCGGCGTAGTATCCCTGACAGTAGCCCCCGAAACCATTGGGGTTTGGAGGTCTTCAGGCGAGGGGGGCCAGCGGTTTCATCCCCCTGACCTAAAGGAGCTTCTTCACAGCCGGCCGCGCCGGGCAGGCGGCCTTGGACCTTTGCTCGGCCTAAGCGACGCATGTTGGTGAGGTAGCCGACCGGAGCCACAGCCGGCCCAGACGCCTCGGTTTCTGCGCGGGCCCATCAGGCCACGTGGCGTACGGAGGTGAGGGGCGGGCCCGCGTGACGGGACAGCTTCCCTGACCCAGCCAAGTGTGCCTCGGCTCGCGCACAAATTTACAGCGGCCGTTTCCATCTGTTGGGGTTGTGTGCGCGATTAATGCGCGTAGATCGTGGGGGGAGTGAAGGAGATCGTGGTGCAGTTGATCCACTCGCCCCTGGTCTCCCTCAGTCTATAAAAGGGGGCGTGGGGGAGCAGTTGCGGCCATTGCTTCGCCCGCTCCCCCATCTCCCTCGAGCTCTCCTTCTTCCTCGCGCCCGCAGCGCTTCTCCGTCTTCGACCTCCCTCTACGCGCCCGCAGCGCTCAACCTCCTCAGCTCCTTAGGCTCGTCGCCGGTGTCGTCAGAGATGTTGAACCTGCCCTCCGGCTCGTGGGAGGGGTCGAACATCACCCCGGCCCACATCGACCACCTCTGCGGATGCGGAGGCTGCCTACGGCAGACCTGGTCGAGGCTCGCGCACCAGGAGACGAGGTCTCGCCGCAGCCACGCAACAGCGAGTGCGTGGTCTTCGTGGCGCACTTCCTCGTCGGCTTTGCGCTGCCGGTGAGTGGATTCTTTTGGTGTTTCCTGGCATCGTATGGCCTCCAGATGCATCATCTGGGGGTTAACGCCATCCTGTACATCGCCTGCTTCGTCACCCTGTGCGAGGGCTACTTGGGCCTTTGCCCCTTCTCCTCCTTCTTCCGGTATTTCTTCTACTTTCGCGCCCAGAAGGATAAGAACAACGGCGCGCCGTACTCCTGCGGTGGGGTGGTGGTTTACCGATGGCGGGGACCGTCGTTCTCGGGGATCATCTTCAAGGATTCCTGCAAAAAGCGGCAGCGGACGTTCTTCTACGTCCGCAACCTCGATGAGAACCGCGACTGGGTTGGCCTCAAACCTTCACTGACCAGCTGGTCAACGAGCGGAACTGGAAGATCGAGCCCGACTTCCCCATGATGCGGGCGATGGTGAACCGGCTGGAGAACTTCATCACGGCCGGCTTGACGGGCGCAGACGTGATTGACGCCTTCACTGTGAGCCGGGTGGCGCCTCTGAAGGCGCGGGCGCACCGGATCTGCGACATGGGCGGCCACAGGGACCCGTGCCGGCTGTCGACGGTGGTGCTGCCGTTGCGCAAGGTGGCCGCGCGCGTGAACATCATCACCAACTTCCAGTTGGACGAAGACCGCTGGCAGTTTGGCGTGGCGCCGTACAGCCGCTCCAACCCGGCGCCGGAGGTAAGTTTGTTGGCCGTCTGGCGCTGTTTCTTCATTTCGGATATATAATCTCTGACATGAGGCCGCATCCGTCCTCATCTCTTCACCCGGCAGACCACCCCAGACGGACCGCGCCCGCAGGTGTTCCGCTCGGACTGTTCGGAGTCAAACTCCGTCGACTATGAGTCGGACGGTGAGGCACCCGCCACCCCCGAGAACTCAGAGGTGCCGACGGCCATGGGGGGCATGGAGGCGAGGGCAACGAGGAGGAGACGGCTAGCGACCCTATTGACGTGTAACATCCCAAAATTTACAAATTTTGGAATGTTAATAAAATTATTACATTGATTGTTTGTTTGCTTGAGTGATTGAAAGCTTGAGTGAAATTTGAAAACTTTTCAAAACTTTTGAATGAGAGGGAATAAAATGACTTTCCCCTTTTTCCTGTGAATTCAAATTCATCTTTTTTTTAAAATCAGCGAGAGGAGATAGCATGACTTCTTCAACTATAAAGAATTTGAATCAAGGTGGAATTGGAATTCCTTTCGATTTTGCTTTGCATTTTGTTTCTTCCACACTCACGGAAGCCGGAACCATATCTTGTCAAGCAAGAAAAAGAGAGGAGAAACATGACCCTCCAAAACCCGGGGATATTCTTTGAAATATTTGAGCTATGAAACCCAAGATTTATTTGAAAAAATATTTGCAAAAAGAAATAAAGCATTTAGGGATTTCCAAAAAAAAACATTTTTTTTTCAAGTATTTATTTTGGTAGTGGAAAAATGCCCATCTTTTTGGATATATTTTTCTGAGAATTTTAATATATTATACCCCTATATTCCGAGGATATTCTATTTCCTTTTAACCGTATTAATTCCTGTTTTAATAAAAAGGGAAAGAGATCTCTTATTTTAGGAATGTACTTGGGCCACGTTAGGAAACCAATCCAGCCCAATCCCACCTTCTTCTTCCTCCTCACTAGCTTCCTTCTCTGGCCATGGCAGAAGCTTCCAAGGAAGTTTCCCTCCCCCGATTCGCGGGATACACTTCCTTCCCGAGCCTCCCACCACCCCTATAAGAACGCCACTCCTCTCCTCGTTCCATTTTCCCCATCAGCTCGCCCTCTCCCTGCCCGTAGCCACGACGCCCCCACCATTGTTGTTCCTGCAAGGAGCCGAACAGAAGAACGCCCAGGAGCCCCTGACGCCCCCTTCCTCGCCTCCAGGACCCCCTCCGCCGTTCCCCCTCCCCGCCAGCGACCTCCCCACCTCGCCGGAGCAGCTACCTCGCCGGAGTTCTTCCTCTCTGTCACCCATGGTGAGATTCACGAAATCCCGTATTGCAGTTTTTTCAGAAAATTGCAGTCTTAGAAAATTCATATCTATTAGTCTATAACTCCGAATTAGGTGATTCTTTTTGTGTTGGATCACAAATTTTATGCAGTTTCTGCAGATATATAATTTGTCTATGTTTGGATTTATAAAAATTGAGTTAGATCAGATTTAAATTAAAGCTTGTTTTGCTTATTCCGGGAGTTTAAAAATAGCTTTTAATTTGATTCTTTTTGCTGCTGCTTCCTATTGATCATATCTTTCAGTAGTTTAAGTTTCAATGTTTTTAAATAATTTTACTTAGGGTTTTAAGCAAAACAGATTCTGTTTTGGCCTTTTTTGTTTTCTTGCTATTTCTTTTGTATTAATTGTTCTTAATTTGTTTTTTTTGTAATTGTGACAAGTTATATTTTGTTTTATGATATTTACCAGTAACTTTTGAACAACAACAAATTTTTATTTTATTTATTCTTATTTGTTTGCATGGAATCAATTCTAGTTCTATACTAACTTGCGAATTGATTGCATTGCTAGTTTGATTTCCTATTTTGAAAATACTTATAAAATAATATTGTTTTGTAAATTTTACTTCTGTTATCTTAGTTATTTTATATTTTGTTTTCTGTTATTTTTTCTATTTTAGTGTTTTATTTTCAGTTAGAACAAAAACTATATAGTGTTTGATGTAGTAGAAGGCTTCCTAGCTGTTTGAAGTTTCCTTTGGATTTTTATCCGCTCTCTCTTATTGATTTTTGATTGCATCAACTTTTATTGCTGTTTGTTAATTGATTGCTAGAATTATTGCTAGTGTGAGTGCTTATGTGAATATTATGTTTGATTATATAGATTTCATCGGAGAGTGACGAATAGTTCTATCACGTATTTCCCGAGAACGAAAATTCTTCTTCGTCAACATCACGAGGCAAGTCATTTGATCATGTATCACCTATGTTTTATGCATCGTAGTTCTACCATCCTATGCCCAATTGCATGCTGCTTAGGTACTTGGAAATTTTAGTATAGATTGTAGTATCATGTGGTAGGCACACAACAACCCCGATACTTGGCCCCGGGACGACAAATTTCATATTGCTATGCTTGAGTAGACGGGATTTCGGTTGAGTGCATAACACGAGTGATGCAAGGTTGACTAAATAATCAAGACCGGTTAAGACAAGATTTTCAAGACCTCGGACGCAATGCAACTCTGGGTGAAGGACGGTTGATCGGCTCCCTGGAGAACCCAGTGGATGACCCGGGATGCTGGGGACGGCCATGACATCCTGCGGAAAGCTTCACCCAGGCTCAAAGAGACGGACGGATATTTTCAAGACCCAAGGCTTACCTGCACATCCACAAGTCATTATGGGCTCTGGCTTGGTTGGACAACGCGACGACTCTGGACAGGCGGTGCTAGCAGATGTAGACGAACGGTAGGAATGGATGGGCACCGACAGGGATTCAGAGGGACCCGTTGAAAGACCATGTTTTGATCATCCGGTCTTCAAACACCTTGAAGTGCGAGGACATACTCGGAGGCGATCAAATCTTGTGGGGAACGTGTGCAAAACTCTGCAGAGTACTCAAACCTAATTGATTAGCCGTGTCCACGGTCATGGACAACTTGAGCCGAAGGCATTGAAATTCCCCTGAACTCTCGACACAACTTAATAATGATGTGGGTGTTAACAACTATTCGGGTACGAGAATTGGTTGGCGGAACCATCTCGTTAACAACAAACAATGTAGTAATATTTTGCTTCCAACCCCTCTTGTTGTAGGATAAAACTGGCTTTATGCAAAACTCATAGCCCCACAGGCCAAATATGCATGTAGAGATAGTTGATTATCATTTTACTCCTCTCTTTGATGACTTGCCGGTATATTCAATATGCTGACCTACACGGCTGCAACGTCTTATGTTGCAGATATTTTTCTTCGACGAGTAAGAGTACGATTCAGGGTTACGGTCTACACTCAACTTGCCGTTGGTGTTTATTGGGACTCCACTCCCTTGACTGCTTCCGCTGAAATAATTAAGGTATATATCAGTTTTACGCTATTTACATGTGATTGCACTTTGATATATACATTGATATACTGTGTGTGCCAGCATACTGATCCAGGGATGGCACAGTAACACAGAGGCTTGAATCGTCTTGAGTCGGGTCGCTACAGAGATGGTATCAGAGCACATGTTGACTGTAGGACGTGACCCTAGAAACTGGAAATTTCTTAGGAAAGGATCTCTCAAAAATTTTATTTTCAACAACACCTTTTACTTCTCATCTCTTTTGATTTCATCGAACGTTCTCTCTCTCCTCAATTAGTTAGACAACGCCCTTTCCCCTTTGACCACGTGAAGGATCAACCGACTTCCACTTCAAAGTAAAGAGGATTTCATCATGCAGTTGAAACTGCACCAATTGAAGACTCTCAAGACCCGAAGAATTCGAAGACCCTGAAGTGTCCGAATAATTATATGACCATTAGAAGTTCAAACCCCTTTTATGTACCCACGTTAGATACGATGAATTGTGAGCCGTCATTGGTGTGTGTTTTCCGACGGCCACAACTAAAATCCATTCTCAAAAAAATATTGTTTGTATTGTGTGTATCTCCCTCCCTCTCCTACCCGTCTCATCCCCAAAACCTCAACCCCACCAGATGGAGTATGAAGCTGGACTTGTAGTCTTTGGACCAATGACCCAACTGGAAGCTGAGATATGGATTCAGAACATGGAGAACCACTTCGGGAGTAACTTGATCTCAAGGAAGTATGAAGTGGAACACGCTCTCCAGTACTTTACCCAAAGTGCTGCTATCTGGTGGAAAATGCACCATGCCATACAAGGATTTAGTGGAGCAGAAAGTTGGGAAGAATTCAAGAAGACTCTGTTAAGATCCCGTCTTATTCAGAAGTGCTATGATAATCCCAAGAAGAAGACTTGTGCATGCAAGATCTGTGGAGAAATCGGACACACCGACGAGGAACACGAGGATGGATGCACTCATTGTTAAGAAAATCACCCAGCTGAGGAATGCCCAACTAGTCAGGTGACTTGTTTCTTGTGTGAAGGAACCACCCACTACCCAGCTCAGTGTCACATTTACCCCAAGGTGCAACAAGTTGTCAAGCAGCAGAAAGATGCAGTGACGGAAACCCTCAAGAAGAAGATTCTAGAAGGACCGGTGAAGAACGAAAATATTGAAGACCTTGATGGACAAGGTCTGACCAGATTTTTCCCCAATGCATGCTACTCATGTGGAGAAGAAGGACATTATTCACAGGATTGCACGAAGAGAAGCCAAGAGTATCGGGGAAACTTCCCGACGGAAGAAGTGGAGTTTGATCCACTTGAAATAGAAGAACTGGCCAAAATGAGGGAGTCCAGAAAGAAGAAAAAGTACCCTCGGAAGAGCCAAATCTTTGCAGATATAGACCTGAGTCATGTCAGATGTTACAAGTGTACAAAATTTGGCCACCACAAATACATGTGCTCAGGAAGGAAGCCGGGAATCCAAGGAGCAAAAGCAGAAGCTAAGAAGCCTCGAGACTTGTCAGAAATCAAACGAATACCAAATTCACATGACTACTTATAGCATGACTTACCCCATGTCCTCAGGAATGAAAGTAACTACTCACAAAGCATAATCATAATCATGACCAGAGAGGTAATGAGTAGCATCAAAGATCTGAACATAAACTCTTCCACCAAGTAATCCAACTAGCATCAACTACAAAGAGTAATTAACACTACTAGCAACCTTACAAGTACCAATCGGAGTCGCGAGACGGAGATTGGTTACAAGAGATGAACTAGGGTTTGGAGATGAGATGGTGCTGATGAAGATGTTGATGGTGATGAGTCCCCTTCGATGAGAGGAGTGTTGGTGATGACAATGGCGACGATTTCCCCCTCCGGGAGGGAAGTTTCCCCGGCAGGATCGTCCTGCCGGAGCTCTAGATTGGGTTTGCTCAAGTTCCGCCTCGTGGCGGCGGCGATTCCTCCCGAAAGCCTCCTCTTGATTTTTTCTAGAACGAAACCCTTCTTGTAGCAAAAGAGGGGGGCCAGAGGGCCAGCTAGGAGCCCACAAGCCCCCTAGGCGGGGGGGGGGGGGGGAGGCCGCGCCTAGCAGGCTTGTGGCTTCCTGCTTGCACCCCTCCGGCACTTCTTCGGCCCAGTATTTTTATAAATTCCAAAAAAAAATCCTCGTTGATTTTCATGGCTTTTGGAGTTGCGCAGAATAGGTATCTCAAACTTGCTCCTTTTTCAGGCCAGAATTCCAGCAGCTGGCATTCTCCCTCTTCATGTAAACCTTGCAAAATAAGAGAGAAACGGCATAAGTATTGTACCGTGAAGTGTAATAACAACCCATAAAGTGATAAATATCAACATGAAAGCATGATGCAAAATGGACGTATCAACTCCCCCAAGCTTAGACCTCACTTGTCCTCAAGCGAAAACAGAGATCAATAAATATGCCCACATGTTTAGAGAGAGAGGTGTCGACAAAACAAGATACGGAAATGCATGCATCATGATCATAGTCATAACAGCAATACCATCATAGAATCTCTTATGCTAGAGTGATAATTCCTTCACAAAGTAAAGCATGGATCAAGAACCTTACCGAGAATTAACAACCGATAGCCTTTAGTCATTGAAGCAATTGCAATTTATCACGAAATCGGAAAGAGTCAAATAAGAGCTTGTAGAGCAAATCCACATACTCAATCATCCTTTTGTCTTCTACAATTGCTACAACTCACGTGGTACTCATAAGATCAAAGTTTTAGTCAGACATAGAGAAAGATAGGGGCTTATAGTTTCACCTCCCAACCATTTACCTCAAGGGTAATGTCAACAATAATAGTTCATGAACACTTACTTCCAAGTTGACATATGAATATAGATCTTTCCCTAGCATATGACGTTAGCCAAGATAAGGGCGAAATAAGAATTGGTGAATATCACCATGACTCTTTCAAGGAAAAAAAGTAAAGGTGCACGATAGGACCTTAGCAGAGGGAAGCAGAGGTTGTCATGCGCTTTTGAGGTTTGGATGTGCGTCCTCTTAGTGTGAAGGAACGTCACTTTATATTGCCTCCTATGATAAAAAACTTTATTATGCAGTCTGTCGCTTTTATGTCTTCTTCATCACAGGTTCGTACAAAGCTTATTTTCCACGCACTAATAGATCATACATATTAGGGAGCAATTTTTATTGCTTGCACCGATGACAACTTACTTGAAGGATCTTATTCAATCCATAGGTAGGTATGGTGGACTCTCATGGCAAAACTAGGTTGAAGGTTTATGGATGCACAAGTAGTATCTCTATTTAGTGCGGAAGTTTTGGCTAATATGAGGTGTAAGCAATCGTCACATGCTAAGGGATCTCTAATCATATAACATTGTTCGGAACCAAGCAAGCACAATTCATTATGTTGTCTTCCTTGTCCAACATCTACTTCTAGGCATGTAATAGTTTAGTGAGTGTTCACAATCATAAATGGTGTCAAAGATGATATATTTATATGTGAACCTCTCCTTCTTTATCACTTTCTATTAATTGCAACAATGACCAAGGTCTACGTTTGTCTACCCTCAACAAGTTTCAATCAGCATTCTTTTTATATGTGAAGCCATCACTTCCCATAAGATCATTACATGATCTTTCATGCCTTTGTTCTTTTCTCATTCTCTTGATCATGACATGAGGCAAAGCCCTTAACTAAGAAACTCTTTATTATATGGCTCGCGAGCTCGAATACATCGGGGGTGACACAAAGCAAAACTGAAGCCTAAAACACTAAGAACTTTATTCTACTAGAGAAAGATATAACCAAAAAGGAACGAACTAAGAAAAGGTAAAGGCAAAAGATGTGCTGGTGATACGATACCGGGGAAACTCCCCCAAGCTTGGCACAAGCCAAGGGGATTTCCCATACCCATGCTTAGTTGTCTTCCTTTGGAGGTGATGGTGGTGGAGTTGTTGCAACATGGGTTTCATCCTCCGTCTTCCAAGGCATAGGTGATCCATCATGGAAAGATGAACGAGTCTCCGGAATCCTCAAATCTGCAGCCAACCGTATTGATTTAATTCTATACTCACACTCACAGTTTTGATTCTGCAGGTCATAGATCTGGGCTTGGAGGTGATCAATTCTGTCATAGAGCCTGGAGAGGTGCTTCCCAATGTCATTGGCATCGATCTTGTGCTTGTTGGTGAACTCCGTAATCATCATGTGGTTGGCGTTGAGTCCACGCTCCACCATCCTTGGTACTTGAAGACCTGTTGCTCCATTGCTTCGAGCCTTGCCTCCACGCTTCCGGTCTTCTTGGCCCCCTCAACATCACGGATGTGCAGCATCCCCTCACGCATCTCGATAGATTGAGGGTGTTGCAACACTCCCGCGAGGTAGGGATTGATGACCTTCTTAAAGATCTTGTCCTTCGGAGCTTTTGGGGACGCCATGGCGATCTAGATCTGTAGCAGAAACAGGCTCGAAACGAAAACACAGGAAATTTGCGTGATACGAGGGTCAGACCTTTCGGGAGAATATATAATGATTTTTTCCAGACCAGAAGGAGTTCTCCGCAAGAAAACGGAGTCCGGGAGGCACACGAGGTGTCCACAAACCCCCCAGGCGCGGCCAGGGGGTGGCCCGCGCCTGGCAGGCTTGTCACCTCCTCGTGCGCTTTCCGGACTGCTTTAAATTTTTCTATTTTTCTAAAAGTTCCAAAACAGAGAAAAATTCCTACTGGAAAAGTTTTCGGGTCCGTTTACCCACCGAATCACATACCTTTTTGTTTTCGGAGTCTGAAACAGGCTGATAAATATCCCTTATGTACTCCTCCGGAGTTACGGTATTGATAATATTGCTTTCAACATTTATGGGAGTACCTGAGATATAATGCTTGATTCTTTGCCCATTTACCACTCTCGGAAAATTACCTTCCGTGTTGTTGATCTTGATGGCACCGGAACGATATACTTCCTCAACAATGTAAGGACCTTCTGATAACCCACAAGTATAGGGGATCAATTGTAGCCTTTCTCGATAAGTAAGAGTGTCGAACCCAACGAGGAGCTAAAGGTAGGACAAATATTCCGTCAAGTTCTATCGACCACCGATACAACTCTACGCACACTTTATGTTTGCTTTACCTAGAACAAGTATGAAATTAGAAGTACTTTGTAGGAGTGATAGGAAAGGCTTGCAAGAAAGTAAAGAACACGTAAATAATACTAGGGGCTGGTTAGATAAAGAAACAACTACGAGTGTCTAACGAGTGTGGAAAAGTGGTGGTAGGAGTTGCAGAATTGTCCCTAAGCAATTGACTATGTTACCAGATCGATAGCAAGTATCATGTGGGAGAGGCCTCTGCTAGCATGTCATCCCTTACTTGGAATTCTATGCACTTATGATTGGAACTATGAGCAAGCGTCCGCAACTACTAACGTTCATTAAGGTAAGACCCAACCATAGCAATAAGATATATTGGTCCCCCTTCAATCCCATATGCATCAATTTCTATGCTAGGTTTGAAGCTTCTGTCACTCTAGCCTGCCAATACATAGTCCTATCAACATACAACTTACCCTATGGTGTGATCCACGCGCGCTATCATATGATGGGCACCAAATGACATCAACATAACCACAAGCAAATTAAACCAACCATAGCAATTCATCAAACACCGATAGGACAACGATAATCTACTCATACATCATAGGATAGCAACACATCATTGGATAATAATATGTAGCATAAAGCACCATGTTCATGTAGAGGGTACAGCGGGTTACAGGAGAGTGAACCGCTGAATATAGATGGGGGAAGATGATGGAGATGTTGGTGAAGATGACGGAGGTGTTGGTGTAGATCGCCGTCACACGATGATGTCCCGGGTGGCGTTCCGGCGCCGCCGGGAGAGAGGGGGAGAGAGCTCCCCTCCTTCTTCTTCTTCCTTGAACTCCTCCCTAGATGGGAGAAGGGTTTCCCCTCTGGTCCATGGTCTCCATGGCGGCGGAGGGGCGAGAGCCCCTCCGAGATTGGATCTCTCTCTTTGTGTCCTTCTGTTTCTGCGCTCCCAGATTCTGCGTTTCACCGTTTCTTAAATTCCTGGAGATCCGTAACTCCGATTGGGCTGAAATTTTAACACAATTTTCTTCAGGATATTATCTTTCTTGCAGCGAAAGAAGGGCTCCAACCGCCTTAAGGAGTGGCCACAAGCCTGCCAGCCGCCGCCGTACCTCCTGGTGGCGGTTACAGGGCTTGTGGGCCCTTCGTGCATCGCCTCGCGTTGATTCTTCTTCCCAAAAATCATAAATATTCAAAAAAATCCCCGTAAGTTTTTATTACGTTTGGACTTCGTTTGGTATGGATATTCTGCAAAACAAAAAACATGCAACAAACAAGAACTGTCAGTCGGCACCGATCAATATGTTAGTCCTAAAAATAGTATAAAAAGTTGCCAAAAGTATATGAAAGTTGTAGAATATTGGCATGAAATAATCAAAAATTATAGATACGACGGAGACGTATCAGCATCCCCAAGCTCAATTCCTGCTTGTCCTCGAGTAGGTAAATGATAAAAAAGATAATTTTTTATGTGGAATGCTACCTAGCATAATCTTGATCATATAATCTAATCATGGCATGTATACTAAAACACGAGTGATTCGAAGCAATAGTCTATCATTTGACATAAAGACAATAATATTTCAAGCATACTAACAAAGCAATCATGTCTTCTCAAAATATCATGGCCAAAGAAAGTTATCCCTACAAAATCATATAGTCTGGCTATGCTCCATCTTCCCCACACAACATATTTAAATCATGCACAACCCCGGTTTAGCCAAGCAATTGTTTCATACTTTAGTGTTCTCAAACTTTTTGAACTTTGATGCAATACATGAGCGTGAGCCATGGACATAGCACTATAGGCGGAATAGAATATGGTGGTTGTGGAGAAGACAAAAAGGAGGAGATAGTCTCACATCAACTAGGTGTATCAACGGGCTATGGAGATGCCCATCAATAGATATCAATGTGAGTGAGTAGGGATTGCCACGCAACTGATGCACTAGAGCTTATAAGTGTATGAAAGCTCACAAAAGAAACTAGTGGGTGTGCACCCAACTTGCTTGCTCACGAAGACCTAGGGCAACTTTGAGGAAGCCCATCATTGGAATATACAAGCCAAGTTATATAATGAAAATTTCCCACTAGTATATGGAAGTGACAACATAGGAGACTCTCTGTCATGAAGATCATAGTGCTATTTGAAGCACAAGTGTGGAAAGAGGATAGTAGCAATTGTCCCTTCTCTCTTTTCTCTCATTTTTTTGTGGGCTCTTTGGCCTCTCTCTCTTTTTTTGGTGGGCATCTTTGGCCTCTTTTTTGTAAATGGGCTTCGCTGGCCTCTTTTATTTCCTCACATGGGACAATGCTCTATTAATAATGATCATCACACTTACAACTCAATACTTAGAGCAATGATGACTCTATATATATGAAATGCCTTCGGTAGTGTACCGTGACAATGATCTAGCATAGCAATGACATCAAAAAACGGACAAGCCATGGAAACATCATGCTAGCTATCTTACGATCATGCAATGGCAATATGGAAGTGGTGGCACATGTCATGAGACGGAACGGTGGTAGTTGCATGGCAATATATCTCGGAATGGCTATGAAAATGCCATAATAGGTAGGTATGGTGGCTATTTTGAGGGAGGCTATATGGTGGATGTAATGCACCAGTGAAAGTTGCGCGGTACTAAAGAGGCTAGCAATGGTGGAAGGGTGAGAGTGCGTATAATCCATGGACTCAACATTAATCATAAAGAACTCACATACTTATTACAAAAGTCTATTAGTCATCGAAACAAGGTACTACACGCATGCTCCTAGGGGAAAGGTTGGTAGGAGTTAACCATCGCGCGATCCCGACCTCCACACAAAGGATGACAATCAATAAATAAATCATGCTCCGACTTCATCACATAACGGTTCACCATATGTGCATGCTACGGGAATCACAAACCTTAACACAATTATTTCTAGAAATACACAATTACTCACTAGCATGACTCTAATATCACATATTCATGTCGCAAAACTATTGCAAGGAATCAAACATATCATATTCAGTGATCTACAAGTTTTATGTAGGATTTTATGACTAACCATGTGAATGACCAACTCCCGTTAACTCTCTAAATAGGTATAAGTGAATCATGAGGGTTTAATTCTTTCTACAAAAGATATGCCCCGCTCTAACAAATATAAGTGAAGCAAAAGAGCATTCTACAAATGGCGGTTTTCTATGTGTAAGGAAACAGGCAATCCAAACTTCAAAAGATATAAGTGAAGCACAAGAAGCATTCTATAAAGCCAACCAAGGACTATCTCATA
Source organism: Hordeum vulgare subsp. vulgare (assembly GCF_904849725.1). Lineage (NCBI taxonomy): Eukaryota > Viridiplantae > Streptophyta > Magnoliopsida > Poales > Poaceae > Hordeum > Hordeum vulgare. Next base: position 581,219,560 of record NC_058520.1, on the reverse strand, counting down.
CCAGCATGGTGCATAAAAGAAAAAGGAAAAATAAACACAAAAGACGCTCCAAGCATTTGCACATATCAAGTGACAAATTAAAATATAGCTCCGAGTAAAATTACCGATAGATTGTAGACGAAAGAGGGGATGCCTTCTGGGGCATCCCCAAGCTTAGACGCTTGAGTCTTCCTTGAATATTACCTTGGGGTGCCTCGGGCATCCCCAAGCTTAGGATCTTGCCTCTCCTTATTCCTTCATCCATCGTGCTCTCACCCAAAACTTGAAAACTTCAATCACACAAAACTCAACAAAACTTCGTGAGATCCGTTAGTATAATAAAATAAATCACCACTTCAAGTACTGTTGTGAACTCATTCTAAATTCATATTAGCATTATATCTACTGTAATACAACTTCACCATGGTTCATACCCCCCGATACTACCCATAGATTCATCAAAAATAAGAGAACAATGCATAGAAAACAGAATCTGTCAAAACAGAATAATCTGTAGCAATCTGTATATTCCATATACTTCTGACATCACAAAAAATGTGAACAATTACGAATGTCTGGAAAATTTCTATATCAATCAGCAGAAAAAATAATCAACTCAAAATCTCTTCCAGAATAAAAATGAAAATTAATTTCGTGAGCAGAAAGTTTCTGTCTTTTCGCAGCGTGATCAATCAACTATCACCCAAACTAATCGTAAAGGCTTTGCTTGGCACATTATTTTTAAAAACACAAAGGAATTGTACAAGGGGATAATTATTTTTGTGAGAAACTTCCATGAAAAATTCTACATTGTTTCCATGAGCATGAACACAAGTGTTCAAGGTCGACCCTCACTTCCGCAATGCATCACCTTTCAATCGCTTCTCTTTTTGAAAAAGTTTTAAGTTCCCATCTATATATTTTTTGTTTTTAAACTAAATAAAAGCACTGAACAGAAATAAATGACTCTCTAAAACTTGCGGGTTGTCTCCCAGGCAGCGCTTTCTTTAAAGCCATTAAGCTAGGCATAAAGTGCTCAAGTAATGGATCCACCCGGATCCCAAGGTATATCAAAGCCAATTTAATTAGCAATGATTTGAAATTTAGTAGTGAGCACAAGGTAACATATATCAAGCAATGACGAAGTCTAACTCTCTTCCTATGCATTGGCATGTCATAAAAGAACAATTCATGCACATCAAGTAAAGGCCAATACATAGCATAAGCAGTTTCTTGCAATTTTATCGTATTGGAAACATAGAGAGGTGGAGATGTAGTTCCTCTCTCATAATAACTGCAAGTAGGAGCAGCAAGAACATGCATATTATATTCATCAAAATCATCATGTGTAACATAAGGAACTATAGCTAGCTCATCTTCATAAGCATCATTCATATTGGCATCATGGCCACAAGCGTAGCAAGCATCAAGTTCATCAAAAAGGGATATTTCAAACGAATCCAAGGGATCATAGCATTCATCCTTCGGTACGAATGAAGGGAAATTAAATAATGTATGAGTAGAAGAGTTACTCTCATTAGAAGGTGGACACGGGTAGCTAGTCCGTTCTTCCTTATTTTGTTCTTCGCTCTCCTCGTCATCTTTTTCATCTAATAAGCTCACAATTTCAGCATTTTCTTCTTCCATAGTTTCCTGCAAAATAATAGTCTCTTCTTGGGCAGCATAGGATTTCTCCTTAAATCGTTCCATATGGGCATTATATTCATAATTAGTATAACAATAACGAAGCATAGCCAAATTTTCAGATCGGTGAGGAGCATCATCATTATCATCATACCTTTTAAACAGAGCCTCAATTTCATAAGCACCCATAAAAGCAACAAACTCTTCTATTTGATCCACATCATAGTAATCATATATACCATTAGCATAAGAAGCCAAGGTTCTATGATCATTAAACTCACAAGAAAAGGGAAGGTGTGGAGCCTTCATCCTAGAGCAACAAGTAACACCATGTCTCTTGCATAGTTCCCAAGCATACCATTTCAACAAATGGATTTCATCCCATAAAAGTTTCCCTTTTTGAGTCCAGCGATAATCCCTAAAGAATTCACGTTGATACAACGTGTATCCCATTATATAATTGAATGGGGCTTTCTCAGTATTATTAAAGAAGTATATAATATTTTCCACGTAACGAGCATCGAGGGTTTTAGGAGGTTCCCCATCTCCATGAGTAGCAAGTACACCTAATTTTTTTGGTATTTCGTGTTCCATATCCATAACTAAAGATAGAGAACAACTTAGAACAACAAATAAATCTACTTAGTGATAAAGCAAACAAGCACACACGAGAATATTCACCCCACGCTATTGTTCCCCGGCAACGGCGCCAGAAAAAGGTCTTGATAACCCACAAGTATAGGGGATCAATTGTAGCCTTTCTCGATAAGTAAGAGTGTCGAACCCAACGAGGAGCTAAAGGTAGGACAAATATTCCGTCAAGTTCTATCGACCACCGATACAACTCTACGCACACTTTACATTTGCTTTACCTAGAACAAGTATGAAACTAGAAGTACTTTGTAGGACTGATAGGAATGGCTTGCAAGAAAGTAAAGAACACGTAAATAAAGTAGGGGCTGGTTAGATAAAGAAACAACTACGAGTGTCTAACGAGTGTGGAAAAGTGGTGGTAGGAGTTGCAGAATTGTCCCTAAGCAATTGATTATGTTACCAGATCGATAGCAAGTATCATGTGGGAGAGGCCTCTGCTAGCATGTCATCCCTTACTTGGAATTCTATGCACTTATGATTGGAACTATGAGCAAGCGTCCGCAACTACTAACGTTCATTAAGGTAAGACCCAACCATAGCAATAAGATATATTGGTCCCCCTTCAATCCCATATGCATCAATTTCTATGCTAGGTTTGAAGCTCCTGTCACTCTAGCCTGCCAATACATAGTCCTATCAACATACAACTTACCCTATGGTGTGATCCACGCGCGCTATCATATGATGGGCACCAAAGGACAGCAACATAACCACAAGCAAATTAAACCAACCATAGCAATTCATCAAACACCGATAGGACAACGATAATCTACTCATACATCATAGGATAGCAACACATCATTGGATAATAATATGTAGCATAAAGCACCATGTTCATGTAGAGGGTACAGCAGGTTACAGGAGAGTGAACCGCTGAATATAGATGGGGGAAGATGATGGAGATGTTGGTGAAGATGACGGAGGTGTTGGTGTAGATCGCCGTCACACGATGATATCCCGGGCAGCATTCCGGCGCCGTCGGGAGAGAGGGGGAGAGAGCCCCCCTCCTTGTTCTTCTTCCTTGAACTCCTCCCTAGTTGGGAGAAGGGTTTCCCCTCTGGTCCATGGTCTCCATGGCGGCGGAGGGGCGAGAGCCCCTCCGAGATTGGATCTCTCTCTCTGTGTCCTTCTGTTTCTGCGCTCCTAGATTCTGCGTTTCACCATTTCTTAAATTCCCGGAGATCCTTAACTCCGATTGGGCTGAAATTTTAACACGATTTTCTTCCAGATATTATCTTTCTTGCAGATAAAGAAGGGCTCCAACCTCCATAAGGAGTGGCCACAAGCCTGCCAACCGCCGCCGTACCTCCTGGTGGCGGCTACAGGGCTTGTGGGCCCTCCGTGCATCGCCTCGCGTTGATTCTTCTTTCCAAAAATCATAAATATTCCAAAACAAATACCCCGTAAGTTTTTATTACATTTGGACTTTGTTTAGTATGGATATTCTGTGAAAAAAAACATGCAACAAACAGGAACTGTCACTCGGCACTGGATCAATATGTTAGTCCCAAAAATAGTATAAAAAGTTGCCAAAAGTATATGAAAGTTGTAGAATATTGGCATGAAACAATAAAAAAATATAGATACGACGGAGATGTATCACCTTCCCATTTAGAGAGAAGCTTGCGTGCAAAAAATCTCAAACGATAATTATATAGCAAGACATAATCACCTACATTGAACTCATGTTTTTGTATCCTTTTATCATGCCACCTCTTAACCTTTTCTTTGAACAACTTGGCATTTTCATATGCCTGAGCTCTTCATTCATCAAGCGAGCTAATATCAAATAACCTCCTCACCAGCAAGTTTGAAATCAAAGTTGAGCTCTTTGATTGCCCAATAAGCCTTATGCTCTAGCTCAAGAGGTAAATGACATGCTTTGCCGTAAACCATTTTGTATGTAGACATGCCCATGTGATTCTTATAGGCAGTTCTATAAGCCCACAGTGCATCATCGAGCTTCTTAGACCAATTCTTTCTAGACCTATTGACAGTCTTTTGCAGAATTAGTTTAATCTCTCTATTGCTTAGCTCTATTTGACCACTGGACTAAGGATGATAGGGAGACGCAATTCTATGGTTGACATCGTACTTAGCAAGCGTTTTACGGAAAGCACCATGAATGAAATGTGAACCACCGTCGGTCATTAGATATCTAGGGACTCCAAATCTAAGGAAAATAACTTCTTTAAGCATCCTGATAGAGGTGTTGTGATCAACACTAATAGTTGGGATAGCTTCTACCCACTTAGTGACGTAATAAACAACAAGTAGGATATGAGTATACCCGTTGGATTTTGGAAAAGGTCCCATATAATCAAAGCCCGAAACATCAAATGGTTCAATGACAAGTGAATAATTCATAGGCATTTCCTGACGTTTACCGATATTACCTATTCTTTGACATTCGTCACAAGACAAGACAAACTTACGGGCATCCTTGAAGAGAGTGGGCCAATAGAAACCTGATTGCAATACCTTGTGTGCAGTTCTATCTCCCGCATGGTGTCCTCCGTAGGCCTTGGAGTGACACTTCTCTAGGATCTGTCCCTGTTCATGTTTAGGTACACAACGTCTAATAACACCATCTACTCCTTCCTTATAAAGGTGAGGATCATCCCAAAAGTAATGTCTTAAATCAAAGAAGAATTTCTTCTTTTGCTGGTATGTGAAACTAGGTGGTATATATTTGGCAACAATATAATTTGTATAATCAGCATACCACGGTGCACTACAGGAAGTATTGATGACATTCAATTGCTCATCAGGAAAGCTATCATCAATAGGTTGTGGGTCATCAAGAATATTCTCCAATCTAGACAAGTTATCTGCTACTGGGTTATCAACACCCTTCCCGTCGACAACATGCAAATCAAATTCTTGTAGCAAGAGAACCCATCTGATAAGTCTAGGTTTAGCGTCTTTCTTCTTCATGAGGTACTTAATAGTAGTGTGATCAGTGTGAATAGTGACTTTGGAATCAACTATGTAAGATCTGAACTTTTCACATGCAAACACGACTGCTAAAAAATCCTTTTCCATAGTAGCATAGTTTCTTTGGGCACTGTCTAGAGTTTTACTAGCATAGTGAATAACATTCAACTTCTTATCAACTCTTTGTCCTAGAATAGCACCAGCAGCATAATCACTAGCAACACACATGATTTCAAAAGGTAAGTTCCAATCAGGTGGTTGAACAATAGGTGCAGTTATCTGATGTCAACTGTTCTTCCCCTTGCAACGGCACCAGAAGAATGCTGCTAGCACTCTCTGGCAATCGAAACTAGAAGAATATTGTTGACGGCCCACCAGCGCGTGGGATCGTAGCAGTTTTCAAGGGTAGTGTATTCGACCCAAATTTGTTGGTACGCCTATAGGAGGTGAGAGGATACTCTCAAGTATTAGCAGCTGAATATGTCAAATTCAACCACACCTGAAAGATTAGTATCTGCAAGCAAAGTATCAGTAGCAAAGTAGTATGATAACAACGGTGTCAGAAACGATCTATTGACACGGCAGACTATTTCTAACGATTGTATCAATGGCGCCAAGTTGCCTCGTTGACGAAAGTTGTCAGTTCCCGTCAACGACCAGCGAACCAAAATTGTAGCACGTAGCAGCAGTGTAATGAGCAATAGCAGTGGTGTAGCGACCCAACTCAAGACGAGTCAAGCCTCTGGTGTTTCCATACCATCCCAAGATCATGCTGGTACACACTCAGTACATCAATGTATATATCAAGAGTTCAATCACACAACTTTATTAATCGAAATCTCATATCGAGTACTTTATTACAATAATGGATTACAATAAAGTGGCTGAAGGCCATCTCATGAGATATCTAACGAAGACTAGTGGAAGCATCAGGTAGACGAGTCCATCCGACTCCAGGGCATGTCGCTGAGCGTAGATCGTAGCCTCACTCCTGGTCGGAAAAGTACTCTGCAACATGATACGTTGCAGCCGTGTAGGTCAGCATATGGAATATGCTGGCAAGTCATCAAAGAGAGGGGTAAAAAATAATAATCAACTATCTCTACATGCATACTTGGCAGGTGGGGCTATAAGTTTTGCATAAAGCCAATTTTCTCCTACAACAAGAGGGACTGGAAACAAAATATTACTACATTGTTTGTTGTTAACGAGATGGTTCCGCCAACCAATTCTCGTACCCGAGTTGTTGTTAACACCCACATCATTATTAAGTTGTGTCGAGAGTTCAGGGGAATTTCAATGCCTTCGGCTCAAGTTGTCCATGACCGTGGACACGGCTAATCGATTAGGTTGGGCACTCTGCAGAGTTTTGCACACGTTCCCCACAAGATTTGATCGCCTCCGAGTATGTCCTCGCACTTCAGGGTGTTTGAAGACCGGATGATCAAAACATGGTCTTTCAACGGGTCCCTCTGAATCCCTGTCGGTGCCCATCCATTCCTACCGTTCTTCTACATCTGCTAGCACCGCCTGTCCAGAGTCGCCGCGTTGTCCAACCAAGCCAGAGCCCATAATGACTTGTGGCTGTGCAGGTAAGCCTTGGGTCTTGAAGCCTCCGTCCGTCTCTTCGAGCCTGGGTGAAGCTTTCCGCAAGATGTCATGGCCGTTTCCAGCATCCCGGGTCATCCACTGGTTTCTCCAGGGAGCCGATCAACCGTCCTTCACCCAGAGTTGCATTGCATCACGAGGTCTTGAAAATCTTGTCTTAACCGGTCTTGATTATTTAATCAACCTCGCATCACTCGTGTTATGCACTCAACCGAAATCCCGTCTACTCAAGCATAGAAATATGAAATTTGTCGTCCTGGGGCCAAGTATCGGGGTTGTTGTGTGCCTACCACATGATACTACAACCTATACTAAAATTTCCAAGTACCTAAGTAGCATGCAATTGGGCAAAGAAAGGTGAAACTACCATGCATCGAAAAACATAGGAGATAGTATGATCAAAATTTCAAACATAGACAAATTATATGTTTTTAAAAACTACAGAAAAATTGTGATCTACTGGAACAAGTTTCAACTCCATTGGAATTGGGGATCAAAAGCTATGATCAAAACAAATTTAAAACTTTCTCTGTTTTGGAATTAAACAGAAAAAGAGAAAACAGATTCTAACAGACATTGGTACACGTGGCGGTTTCTGATTTGCTGATGGGTGTTTGCTGCGAGGGAAAACTAACACACGGCCGCAATATAAGGAAAACTACTCGGCTCAGTTTACGTGACAGAAAAACCGTCGGTTCTTTTAAAAGAACCAAAGGGGTATGCACATCTAATTTAACCCTTTGATCTAAGATCCTACGGTGGAAAAAACAACAGAAAGAAAACTAGAGGAGGGAGAGGCTCACCGTGGCTGAGAGGAGCTGGGCAGCTCCAGTGGCTACTCCGGCGAGGGGGGGGGGCTGGTCGCCGACAGGGTGGGGCGGTGGAGGAGGGGCAGTCGGCTCCGGGGCGTCGGGGAGGTAGCAGGGGAGGCGTCCGGGGCGACGGGGAGGCAGCAGCAGTTTTTCTGCTGCTAGCTCGAAGGGGAGCTCCGGCGGCTGTGCGGGCGCGACGTGGTGGCTGGGCAGGGCAGCGTGGGGATGGAAAGGGGCGATGGCGGCGTGGGGGTTCGGTTTTTATAGGGGGAGGGGGTGGCCGAGGAGGAAAGAAATCAAGGGCTGCCATGGAAGGTGCGAGCTGCTGGGAGAAAAGGAAAGTCACGGGAGAATAGAGAAGGAAGGAAGAAGAAGATGGAAGGAAAGAGAGAGAGAAAGAAAAAAAAAGAAAGAAAGAAAAGGGGAAAGAAAAAAAAGAAAGAAGAGGTGGCGCCGGAGGTGCTGGTCGGTTGGGATTTGGATTCCGAACGATTGGATCTCGCCCTAGGGAAAATATCTCCCGTGTGTTTTTTTAACAGAAACTAAAACGAAAAATAAAAGGAAACAAATAAAATAATTAATATAGGGTATTATATACCAAAATGATCAGAAAAATATCCTCTACCTGATTAACATTTTTCCAAGGCAAAAATAAAAACTTAAAAAAAAATGTTTTTTCAGAAAAAAAAAATCCCTTATGCTATATTTTCTTTTTGCAATTATTTTCATGATAGAACTTTGGCTTTCTTGGCTCAAAATGTTTCAAAAATGCCTCACAATTTGGAGGGTCATTTTCCTCCGCTCTCTCTTGCGTGCAAGAGATTATTTCCCGGCACTTCTCGTGTGAAGAAAAAATAGAAATGCAAAAAGCAAAAGTCGAAAGAATTCAAATGCAAACTTTATTTAAATTAATATGCATAGATTTTTAGCTACAATGTAAAACATTCCCAATTAGGAAAATTGGGATGTTACAAGTGGCAAGGAACATCAGTAGTGATAGCAGTAGCAAGTAGCAACAGTAGCAAGCGACAGTAGTAGCAACAGTAGCAGTAGAGCAAGACAAGTAACAACAGCAGCAATAGTAGTAACAGCAGCAGAGCAAGACAAGTAACAACAGTAGCAATAGTAGTAACAGCAGCAGAGCAAAACAAGTAACAGCAGCAGTAGGACAAACTCGTAGGAAATGGGTCGGTGATTTGTTTGGATGATATTCATCATGCAACAGTTATAAAACGGAGAGATATGTGGCTAGCTCCCGTTCGTCAATGTGATGTAGGCATGCATTCCGTGTGTCGTCATACGTGCTTAGGGAAAAGAACTTGCATGACATTTATTGTCCATCCCTCCCTTGGGAGCAGGGTCCAAAAGGAAACTACGGGATATTAAGGTTCTCCTTTTAATAAAGAACCGGACCAACGCATTAGCACTTGGTGAACACATGAACTCCTCAAACTATGGTCATCACCGGGAGTGGTTCCGGTTATTGTCACTCCGGGGTTGCCGGATCATAACACATAGTAGGTAACTACAAGTTGCAAGATCGGATCTGAAACACACATATATTGGTGACACCATAATAATTTCAGATCTAAAATCATGGCACTCGGGCCCTAGTGACAAGCATTAAGCATGGCAAAGTAGTAGCAACATCAATCTCAGAACATAGTGGATACTAGGGATCAATACCCATCAAAACTAACTCGATTACATGATAGATCTCATCCTACTCATCACCGCCCAGCGAGCCTACAAATAGATTACTCCCGAACGACGAAGAGCTTCATGGAATTGGAGAGGGTAGAAGGTTGATGATGACGATGGTGACGATTTCCCCTCTCTGGAGCCCAAGACGGACTCCAGATGTGCCCTCCAGATGAAGAACAGGTGGTGGCTGCGGCTCCGTATCGCAAATGCAACAAAAACTTCTCTTTCTATTTTTTCTGGGACGAAAGTGAACTTATAGACCTGAGGTTGGGGGCGCCAGAGCCGTGTGGGCCCCACAAGCCTGCCCACTTCCACCTGGGGGGTGGTGGCGGAGCGAGGGCTTGTGGCCCACTGGCCCACCCCCTTAGGTGGAACTTGGCGCAGATATTTTTCATATTTTCCAAAAATGCTCCCCGTAAATTTTCAGGACGTTTGGAGAACTTTGATTTCTGCACAAAAATAACACCAAGGCAATTCTGCTGAAAACAGCGTCAGTCCCGGTTAGTTCCATTCAAATCATGCAAATTAGAGTCCAAAACAAAGGGCAAAAGAGTTTGGAAAAGTAGATACGATGGAGACGTATCAACTCCCCCAAGCTTAAAACCTTGCTTGTCCTCAAGCAACTCAGTTGACAAACTGAGAGAGAAAGAAAAACTTTGACAAACTCTGTTTGATCTTGTTGTTGCAACTATGTCTAACTCATAACCATAATTTCAGCAAGATCAGAAGTTAACCACATAAGCAAATGACACAAAGGTCTCACGGTAAACTAATATCAATGGCATAATCAGCTAACGAGCAAATAATAATGAGTTTCAAATACCAACACTTCAATCAAAACAAGCATGAAGCAATATGAATAGGTGGTATCTCGCTAGCTCTTTCTGGGACCGCAAAACATAAATGCAGAGCACTTTCAAAGATCAAGGGCTGACTAAACATTGTAATTCATAGCAACGAAGATCCAGTCATAGTCATACTCAATATCAATCAAAAGCAAAGCATAACAATGACAGAGGTGCTCTCTAATTGGTGCTTATATAAGAGGAGGATGACTCAATAGGAAAATAAATATACATGCCCTTCGCAGAGGGAAGCATTGATTTGCACAGGTGCCAGAGCTCAAGCTTTGAAAACAGAGATAATAATTTTGGGTGGCATGCTTTCATTGTCAACGCAATGACCAAGAGTTCTCAATATCTTCCATGCCACTCATGCTATAGGCGGTTCCCAAACAGAAAAGTAAAGTTTTAACTCCCCCACCACCAATCAATCACACTCCACGGCTAGCCGAATCCTCGGTACCGTCCATACTAACATCAATCCGGGGGGAGTCTTGTTTTACAGTTATGTTTTTGATTTAAGCGTGGAACTGGGCATTCCAATTACCGGCCCCTTTCTCGTGAATGACAGTGAATAAACACATGTCGAGGATAACACTCCTAGCATGGAAGATACCAATAGCCCCTGTCACCACATGAGCGGTTCGGGCATGCAAAACAGATTATTTCTTCAAGGTTTAGAGAGTGGCACATACAAATTTACTTGGAACGACAGGTAGATACCGCAAAATAGGTAGGTATGGTGGACTCTCATGGAAAAACTTTTGGGTTTATGGAAGTGGATGCACAAGCAGTATTCCGCTTAGTACAAGTGAAGGCTAGCAAAAGACTGGGAAGCGACCAACTAGAGAGCGACAACAGTCATCAAGATGCAATGAGTTTGACTAACATTGAATGCAAGCATGAACAAGATATAAATCACCATGAACATGAACATCATAGAGGCTATGTTGATTTTGTTTCAACTACATGCATGAACATGCGCCAAGTCAAGCCACTTGAAACATTCAAAGGAGAATACCATCCTATCATACTACATCATAGTCATTTCAAAATCTATGTTGGCAATCAAGACAAACCATTATAAGCTCCTAGCTAAATAAGCATGGCATCAGAAACTATGACCTCTAAGTTGTCATTGCAAACATGGTTCTCTCACAACAAAGCTGAATCTGGGTTGACAAGCTAGTCATATTTACAAAAACAAAATAGATAGAGTTCATACCAGCTTTTCAGTCTCAGTCACTTCATCACATATCATCATTATTGCCTTTCATTTGCACGACCGAACGTTGTGAACAATAATAAGAGTGCTCGTGCATTGGACTAAGCTGAATCTGCAGGCAAACACAAAGGAGAAGACAAAGTAATATGACTCTTTGAAAGCAAAACAGGTAAGCATGTCAGAACCAATAAACATTGTAACCAATATCTTCTACCTTGACACAAAGAAAAAGAAAACTATTTACACGGGAAAGCTCCCAACAAGCAAAAGAAGAAAGAAAAATCTTTTTGGGTTTTCTCAAAAGGACACAAAACAATAAAATAAGAAAACGAAAATGAACTAGCATGGATAATACAGTGGCAAAGTGTGAACACCGGCTAACACAGTGAAATCATAAGTATGAATGTAAAGTCGGTGAGAACACGTACTCCCCCAAGCTTAGGATTTTGGCCTAGCTTGATCTACTCCCATGGATGGTCCTGGCGAAACCCAAAGTCATAATGGGTGTTATACGGTAGTGCTGCAGCCACTGCCTGAATAGCTGCCTCACGAAGTCGAGCAGCAGTCGCCTCCCTCTCATACTCCTCTGCCTCTCCTATGGTTATGTAGTATCTTTGTTTTATCTGAAAGTCAAAGAAAGCAGGAGCAGGAAGGGTAATATGGAAAACACGCTGCAGGTTAAATGTCAAGCGGTATAGGAGGGATCCATGATCTCTCTCAAGGAACTGGTAGCGTGTTAGAGCGACACGATCAAGGTAGATTGTATGGAGAGGAGGGCCTTCTGGACGGATGGATACTCCAAGAAAATTTGCTAAGCGTGTAGCATAAACTCCACCAAAGAAATCCCCCTCACTGGCATTTTTATTCAGCCTCCTTGCTATTATAGCTCCCATATTGAAGCTCCTGTCACCTGTTACTGCGCTCTTAAGGATACTAAGGTCGGAAGCGCATAGGTGATAATGTGCACCCTTGCCGTTAATGCACCTACCTATGAAGAGGGCACGGTAGTGCAAGGCAGGGAAATGGATGCTTCCTATGGTGGCTTGCGTGATAACTCTGGTTTCTCCAACAGTTATACTGGAGACAAAGTCTCTGACCGAAGACTTAGAAGGATCATTAATACTACCCCCATCGGGTATCTTGCAAATCCTATTGAAATCCTCCAAATCCACAATATAGGATTTATCGTACAGATCAAACACTATGGATGAGTCACTGCCAACTGATCTACGCACGAAAGAGGCAGTGAGCATAGCATACTGTTCACATTTATCCGAGAGGAATTCTTCTAACCCGGCATTGCGGACAAGTGTATCAAACTCATCCTTGAAACCTGCTTCGATCATGAACTCATCGGAAGGCCATTCACATGGTTGTACTGGTGCGTCCCTTAGTTGAAAAGGTTTGGGCTCCCGAAAAGAAAGACGAGGGCCCTTCTTACTTGAGGAACCACCATGAAACTTCCTCCTGAACATAATTTCCTTTTGCTGAAATTTTTGAAGTTCAAGTTAAAAGTGAATGAAGGCCCACCACACCTTGTAGCAACTACTCCTACTAGTACATAGAGACCGTAGCACGCGCTAAAACTACTTGGGACCAGCTATAATCAACATTTCTAGCTCAAGAACAGGGTCACCAAGGTAGCAAGAATACGCGAAGGATAAAGCACTAGAGCAAAAACTAATTGGACCAATGGAGGAGTCACTTACCAAGGAGTAATTTCCCCAAAACGGTTTGGAGAATGGTGCTTTGAGCAAGGAGATCGAAAATCACAGCCAAATGAGCAAGAACATGGGTTTGAGCTACGAAACAATTTTTTCTGGAGGTGGAAGAAGAGGCTGGGAGTTGGAATGAGTGGAGGGGGTCCCTGTGGGCCCCACAAGCTTGCACTCCGCAACCAGGGGGGTAGGTGGCGGTGGCAGGGCTTGTGGCCCACTGGTCTGGCCCCCAGGCCAGCTCTCAGGCCCAGTAATTTTCAAAAATTCCAGAAAAAATCATACTAAATTTTCAGGACCATCGGAGAACTTTTATTTTCGAGGTATTTTTCTCCGGGACGCTAAAACAGAAAACAGGAAAAACTAAACTAATTCTATCATTTTTCTTCTAAGCAACAAAAAATGAAAGCTTAAAACAGAGGTATGTGACTCTTTGATTCATCCGTTTCATTGTCGTCGAAAGAAATCCGTAAATGGGGTTGATCAAGTCCTCATGACAAAACCTTCTCGAATCGCAAGAGAGAACGGATTTTTTTTGAATAGCCACTAAGTCACCTCAATGGGGATATGTATCTCCCCAACAAGCAAATCATACTTCATCTTGACACGAGGTATAGGGCATTCAAAACTCCCAATGAGAATCGATGAAGTCTTTTCGATAGCATTGATGCAATGTACTTGATATCGTTTCTTCGGAAAGTGCACCGTGTGCTCATTACCGTTGACGTGGAAAGTGACATTGCCTTTGTTGCAATCTATAACAGCCCCTGCAATGTTTAAAAAGGGTCTTCCGAGGATGACAGCCATGGCATCATCCTCGGGAATATCCAAGATAACAAAGTCTGATAAGATAGTGGTGTTAGCAACGACAACAGGCACATCCTCGCAAATGCCGATAGGGAAAGCAGTTGATTTGTCGGCCATTTGCAGAGAGATTTCAGTGGGTGTCAACTTATCCAGCTCAAGTCTACGATAAAGAGAAAGCGTCATAACACTAACACCAGCTCCAAGGTCACATAAGGCTGTTCTTACGTAGTTTCCTTTAATAGAGCAAGGTATAGTGGGCACTCCGGGATCACCAAGTTTCTTAGGAGTTCCACCTTTGAAAGTGTAATTGGCAAGCATGGTGGAGATCTCAAGATTTGGTATCTTCGTTTATTAGTCACGATATCTTTCATGTACTTGGCATACAGAGACATCTTGAGCATATCAGTTAACCGCATCTGCAGAAAGGTGGGTCTTATCATCTCAACGAAGCGCTCAAAATCCTCATCATCCTTTTTCTTGGATGGCTTAGGAGGAAAGGGCATAGGTCTCTGAACCCATGGCTCCCTTTCTTTACCATGCTTCCTAGAAGTGAAGTCATTCTTATCGTATTTCTTAGGTTGTCGGTTATCAGGATTAACCGTAGGTTCAATCTCCACATCCTCATCATTGCTAGGTTGAGCATTATTATGAACATCACTGTCCATATTGTCACCAGGTTCATGTGCATCACCAGATTGTGTTTCTGCATCAGGCGCAGAAATATCATTAGGTTCTTCAGGTGTGACAGTTTTTGGTGAACTGGCATGCATGCTTCTATCATCCTTCTTCTTCTCCTTAGGATGACTGGGTGTATCAGCATTGATTGCTTGAGAATCTTGATCAATTCTCTTAGGATGACCTTCAGGATACAAAGGTTCCTAAGTCATTTTGCCTCCTCTAGTAATGACTCTGACAGAGTTGTCATTTAATTCATTGAGCAAGTCATTCTGAGCTTTAAGTACTTGTTCTACCTGAGTAGTAATCATAGAGGCATGTTTATTCAGAAGCTTTAGATCATTGGCATTTCTGTCTACACAAGCACTTAAATGGCTAAGCATACGAGTACTTTGTTCCAAATGTCTGGTAACATAATCATTGAAACTCTGCTGTTTGGCAATAAAGTTGTCAAATTCATCAAAGCATAGGCTAGCAGGTTTGTCAAAAGGAATATCACTCTCATCAAACCTAGGCAGAGAATTCACTTCTACTACCTGTATCGGGTTATCGAGACCATGGATCTCTTCGATAGGTGGTAGATTTTTGACATCTTCACATCTAGTGCCTTTCTCTTGCATAGATTTCTTGGCTTCTTGCATATCTTCGGGACTGAGGAATAGAATACCTCTTTTCTTTGGAGTTGGCTTAGGAGGTGGTTCGGGAATAGTCCAAGCATTATCGTTGATCAAGATGTTATTCAGTAGAGTCTCAGCTTCTTCTACAGTTCGTTCCCTAAAAACACAACCGGCACAACTATCAAGGTGGTCTCTAGAGGCATCGGTAAGTCCATTATAGAGGATATCAAGTATCTCGTTCTTCTTAAGAGGGTGATCGGGCAAAGCATTCTGTAGCTGGACGAGCCTCCCCCAAGCTTGTGGAAGACTCTCTTCTTTGAGTTGAGCAAAGTTGTATATTTCCTGCAAGGCAGCTTGCTTCTTATGGGCAGGGAAATATTTCTCACAGAAGTAATAGACCATCTCCTGGGGACTACTCACACATCCAGGAGCAAGAGAGGTGAACCAGGCTTTAGCGTCATCCTTTAGAGAGAAAGGAAACGGCTTAAGGATATAGTAGTGGAGGATCTTCTCCTCATTAGTGAAAAGGGTGGCTATATCGTGTAGTTTGGCAAGATGGGCTACGACCGTCTCAGACTCATAACCATGAAAAGGATCAGATTCGACTAGAGAGATTATCTCAGGATCAACAGGGAATTCATAATCCTTATCGGTGATAAATATAGGTGAAGTGGCAAACTTCGGGTCGTATTTCATCTTAGCTTCCCGAGATTTTTCCTTCCACTTGAGAAGTAATTTCTCAGCGTCGTAGGCATCCTTACACGCAAGAAAATCCTCAGCTATCTCTCCCTCCATAACGTAACCCTGAGGTATATCAGGCAATTCATATCTAGGAGAGCTAGATCTAGCAGGAGCAAAAGCAGGTTCTATCTCAATAGTATCGGCAGTATCAGAAGCATCACGAGCATTGGCAGTAACTCTAGCAATATGAGCATCAAGGAACACTCCTAGTGGAACATCAGGCAAAGCAGTATCAAGCATAGCATCTCTAGCAGTATCAAGCATAGCATCATCAGGCAAAATAGCATCTCTAACATCATTAGGCAAAGCAGTATCAGGCATAGTATCTCTAGCAGTACCAAGCATAGCATCTCTAGAAGTATCAGGCATAGTATCAAGCATAGTATCATGCATAGTATCATCAAGCATAGTATCAAGCATAACATCTCTAGCAGTAGCATCATAAGCATCATCAAGCACAGGCGACATATCAAGATTTCTAGCAGGTGGTGATGTCGGAAACTTACTCATAACTGAAGGTGAATCAAGTGCAGAGCTAGATGGCAATTCCTTACCTCCCCTCGTAGTTGAGGGCAATACTTTGGTCTTCGGATCCTTCATATTCTTCATAGTGATCAGCAGATATAAATCCCAAGTGACTCAGAGAATATAGCAATACCTCCCCGGCAACGACGCTAGAAAAATGCTTGATGTCAACTGTTCTTCCCCTTGCAACGGCACCAGAAGAATGCTGCTAGCACTCTCCGACAATCGAAACTAGAAGAATGTTGTTGATGGCCCACCAACGCGTGGGATCGTAGCAGTTTTCGAGGGTAGAGTATTCGACCCAAATTTGTTGGTATGCCTATAGGAGGTGAGAGGATACTCTCAAGTATTAGCAGCTGAATATGTCAGATTCAACCACACCTGAAAGATTAGTATCAACAAGCAAAGTATCAGTAGCAAAGTAGTATGATAACAATAGTGTCAGAAACGATTTGTTGACACGGCAGACTATTTCTAACGATTGTATCAATGGCGCCAAGTTACCTCGTTGACGGAAGTTGTTAGTTCCCGTCAATGACCAGCGAACCAAAATTGTAGCAGGTAGCAGCAGTGTAACAAGCAATAGAGTGGCAAGGAACAACAGTAGTGACAGCAGTAGCAAGTAGCAACAGTAGCAAGCGACAGTAGTAGCAACAGTAGCAGCAGAGCAAGACAAGTAACAGTAGCAACAACAGTAGTAACAGCAGCAGAGCAAAACAAGTAACAGCAGTAGCAACAGTAGTAACAGCAGCAGAGCAAAACAAGTAGCAGCAGCAGTAGGACAAACTCGTAGGCAATGGGTCGGTGATTTGTTTGGATGATATTCATCATGCAACAGTTATAACACGGAGAGATATGTGGCTAGCTCCCGTTCGTCAATGTGATGTAGGCATGCATTCCGTGTGTCGTCATACGTGCTTAGGGAAAAGAACTTGCATGACATCTATTGTCCATCCCTCCCGTGGCAGCGGGGTCCAAAAGGAAACTACAGGATATTAAGGTTCTCCTTTTAATAAAGAACCGGACCAACGCATTAGCACTTGGTGAACACATGAACTCCTCAAACTATGGTCACCACCGGGAGTGGTTCCGGTTATTGTCACTCCGGGGTTGCTGGATCATAACACATAGTAGGTAACTACAACTTGCAAGATCGGATATAAAACACACATATATTGGTGACAATATAATAATTTCAGATCTGAAATCATGGCACTCGGGCCCTAGTGACAAGCATTAAGCATGGCAAAGTAATAGCAACATCAATCTCAGAACATAGTGGATACTAGGGATCAATCCCCATCAAAACTAACTCGATTACATGATAGATCTCATCCTACTCATCACCGCCCAGCGAGCCTACGAATAGATTACTCACGAATGACGAAGAGCTTCATGGAATTGGAGAGGGAAGAAGGTTGATGATGACGATGGCGATGATTTCCCCTCTGTGGAGCCCAAGACGTACTCCAGATCTGCCCTCCAGATGAAAAACAGGTGGTGGCGGCGGCTCCGTATCGCAAACGCGACGAGAACTTCTCTTTCTATTTTTTCTGGGATGAAAGTGAACTTATAGACCTGAGGTTGGGGGCGGCAGAGCCGTGTGGGCCCCACAAGCCTGCCCACCGCCACCAGGGCGGGTGGTGGCGGAGCCAGGGCTTGTGGCCCACTGGCCCACCCCCTCAGGTGGAACTTAGTGCAGATATTTTTCATATTTTCCAAAAATGCTCCCCGTAAATTTTCAGGACGTTTGGAGAACTTTGATTTCTGCACAAAAATAACACCAAGGCAATTCTGCTGAAAACAGCTTCAGTCCAGGTTAGTTCCATTCAAATCATGCAAATTAGAGTCCAAAACAAAGGGCAAAAGAGTTTGGAAAAGTAGGTACGATGGAGACGTATCATTATCAAGGACTTCTTAAGTATTTCGAAGGTATCCTCACAATCATCGTCAGAAACAAAAGGAATATCCTTTTTCAAGAGATTGGTAAGAGACCTAGAAATCTTAGAGAAGTCTTTAATGAACCTTCTATAGAAACCTGCATGACCAAGGAAACTTATTATACCTTTGATATCTGTGGGGCATGGCATTTTCTCGATTGCATCAACCTTAGCCTTATCGACTTCAATACCTCTTTCAGAAATTTTATGTCCTAAGACGATGGCTTCATTAACCATAAAGTGGCACTTGTCCCAATTCAAGACAAGATTGGTGTCTTTACATCTCTGCAAGACTCGATCAAGGTTGCTGAGGCAATCATCAAAAGAAGACCCGTAAACAGAGAAGTCATCCATGAAAACCTCAACAATCGTTTCACAAAAGTCAGAAAGTATAGCCATCATGCATCTTTGAAAGGTGGCAGGTGCTTTACATAAGCCAAAAGGCATACGTCTATAAGAAAAGGTACCGAAAGGGCAGGTGAAAGTGGTTTTCTCCTAATATTCAGAGTTGCGTTTAATTCTTTCCAATAAATTCCATCTGAAGTCAATATCTCTCTTCATAAAAGAACTGGTACAAGAAATGTCAAGCATGGTGCGATCAGCATGAGAAAGCCGAGCATAGAAGTTCTGAATGATAATTTCTCTCGAGAGCTCATGGTTGGGGCATGAATATAACATTGATTTAAGCCTCCCCCAAACTTGAGCGATGCTTTCTCTCTCATGAGGCCAAAAATTATAAATATGATTCCGATCACGATGTACTTAATGCATAGGATAAAACTTTTGATGAAATTCCAATTTCAACCGATTGTAGTTCCATGATCCAGTATCATCACATAGCCTATACCATGTCAACGCCTTATCCCTCAAAGATAAGGGAAATACCTTCTTCTTGACCTCATCCTCAGGCTAACCTGCAAGCTTAAATAAACCACAAACTTCATCTACATATATTAGATGCAAGTTTGGATGTGATGTTCCATCTCCTGTAAAAGGATTAGCTAGCAGTTTCTCAAGCATACCCGAAGGAAATTCATAGCAAATATTTTCAGTAGGTGCAGCAGGTTGAGGAGCAACTCTTTGTGCTTCCGTTCAAGGTGAAGATACCCCGAACAAGCCCCTCAAAGGATTAGTTTCCATAGTGACAAGTGACAATAAATTTGAGCACACTATATAAATGTTTCCTTACGAAATTCCACTTACCAAAGGCGCTTCACTCCGCGGCAACGGCGCTAGAAAAGAGTCTTGATGACTCACAAGTATAGGGGATCTATCATAGTACTTTTGATAAGTAAGAGTGTCGAACCCAACGAGGAGGAGAAGGATCTGACAAGTGGTTTTCAGCAAGGTAATATCTGCAAGCACTGAAATTGTCGGTAACAAGTAGTTGTGTGACAAGATGATTCGTAGCAAGTAGCAAGAAACAATAGTAACAACGGTGTAGGAAAGTGGCCCAATCCCTTTTGTAGCAAGTGACAAGCCTGGGAAAAGTCTTATAGGACGTAAAACGCTCCCGAGGACACATGGGAATTTCTGTCAAGCTAGTTTTCATCATGTTCATATGATTCATGTTCGCTACTTTGATAGTTTGATATGTGGGTGGACCGGTGCCTGGGTACTGACCTTACTTGGAAAAGCATCCCACTTATGATTAACCCCTCTCGCAAGCATCCACAACTATGAAAGAAGAATTAAGACAAAGTCTAACCATAGCATTAAACTAGTGGATCCAAATAAGCCCCTTGCGAAGCAACACATAAACTAGGGTTTAAGCTTCTATCACTCTAGCAACTCATCATGTACTTACTACTTCCCAATGCCTTCCTCTAGGCCCAAATAATGGTGAAGAGTTATGTAGTCGACGTTCACATAACACCACTAGAGGAAAAACAACATACAACACATCAAAATATCGAATGAATACCAAATTCACATGACTACTTATAGCATGACTTATCCCATGTCCTCAGGAATGAAAGTAACTACTCACAAAGTGTAATCATAATCATGACCAAAGAGGTAATGAGTAGTATCAAAGATCTGAAAATAAACTCTTCCACCAAGTAATCCAACTAGCATCAACTACAAAGAGTAATTAACACTACTAGCAACCTTACAAATACCAATCGGAGTCGCGAGACGGAGATTGGTTACAAGAGATGAACTAGGGTTTGGAGATGCGATGGTGCTGATGAAGATGTTGATGGTGATGAGTCCCCTCCGATGAGAGGAGTGTTGGTGATGACGATGGCGATGATTTCCCCCTTCGGGAGGGAAGTTTCCTCGGCAGGATCGTCCTACAGGAGCTCTAGATTGGTTCTGCTCAAGTTCCGCCTCGTGGCCGCGGCGAATCCACGAAAAAGCTCCTCCCTGATTTTTTTCCACACGAAACCCTTCATATAGCAGAAGAGGGGGGCAAGTGGGCCAGCAGGCTACCCACAAGCCCTCATGGAGCGACCTGGGGGGGTGGTCGCGCCGTGCAGGCTTGTGGCCAACCCCTGGCGCCCCTCTGGCACTTCTTCGGCCCATTATTTTTGGTAAATCCGGAAAAAAAATCCTCGTTGATTTTTACGGCGTTTGGAGTTGCGCAGAATAGGTATCTCAAACTTGCTCCACTTTCAGGACAGAATTCCAGTTGCCGGCATTCTCTCTCTTCATGTAAACCTTGCAAAATAAGAGAGAAAAGGCATAAGAATTGTACCGTGAAGTGAAATAACAGCCCAAGAAGCGATAAATATCAACATGAAAACATGATGCAAAAATGGACGTATCAGCGATCTCGTCACGCTTATCCCGGACCGCCTCAATGGACTTGCACAGTGATTCCAACTCGGTGGCGGACGCTGCCGCTGCTTGACAGCAAAGAAACATCAGACTCTACAAAGGAAAGAAGAATGAAGATTTGGCCTGACTGCCACGAAGCCGCACAGCCGGCCCGAATCTCGGGGACTACACCCAGTGGGTGCGCTTGCGCGCACCCACCAATAGTAAGGAAGGTTAGCTTTTGCCGCCTCCATCTCGGCTTTGACAGGCGTCAGCTCATTTGTTCGAGCCGTAAGATCCTCCCGATTCTGGCGGTAGCTGGCTTTGGCGAAGCGGCTGACGTTGATCGCATCCTGGAAGATGGCATCGCGCTGTGACCGCTCGAGCTGAAAGAAGACATGAAGAGAATAAGATTTGGCCCGGCTGCCACGTAGCCACGCAGCCGGCCCGAATCTCGGGGACTACATCCAGTGGGTATGCTCGCACACACCCACTAACAAGCCAGCAGACGAAAAAAGATTCAAGCGGATGAATTTACCTCGAGCGCCTGGTCCAGGGACTTGAGGCCGTCCGCTGTGGTTTTGGCGAAGTTGACCACACCCTTTTGACACCGAGGGAGTGCGCTGGCCACTTCCACGTGCACCGAGGATCCCGCTCCAGCCTCGGAAGGGGCACGAAGCAAACACGCCCATGCGACCGTCGCCGTCGGCAACGATCGCGCCCGGCTACCGCCAGCCGGCGTGCTCGACGTTGGCACCGTCCCCGTGATGACGATGGCTTGGTCGTCGTTCCCTGATGCCTCAGGGGTCGCTCCAGCTCGCGGCCCGTTGCCAGACACGACACGGGCTGTCTCGTCGGCAGCCGGGGCGGCGGCCTCCATGATGACCGGCTCGACAGCCGGCGGAGTCGACACTGGCTTGGCAGCTGGCGGAGGCGTCACCGTCGGCGACGGCTCGGTGTGTGCGCCAGCCGACACAGGAGGAGGCCTCGACGAAGGGGCCGTAGGCGGCACCGATGGCGCGGCATCTTACACTACCTCGCCCAAGGGGCCGCTAGTGCCGGCTCTCCCACCTGAGGTGGCCATCCTCGTGCGACGCTCTCGCTCGAGCCGCGCCGTCTGCACGTGCTCGACCGCCAAGGGGACCTGTGTGGCAGCCTCGAGGACCGACTCCTCCGTGTTAGGAAGCTCAACGGCAGCTCTGCGGAGAGGAAGGAAAAGAGCATGAGCTCAGAGGCCAAGAGGGCATAAGAAAGAAAAAACACAAAGGCACGAGCCTCGATGGAGCACTTACCCGTCTTCGAGGGGAAGTTGGCAGCCTCCGCGCTTCAGCGGCCTGCGCGGTGGTGGGTTGGCACCTGGCGGCAGGACGGACGACCGTGCCTTCTTCGCCACCGGGCTGCCGATCGCTGGTCGCGGCGGCGCTCCTCCGTCGTCCGGCGATGAGCCGGCTGGGTACTCGTCAGCCGGCTCACTATTGGTGCATCCCCGCCCCTTGCTCGACGACAGCCCTGGGGAGGCACCATGGAGGGCGGAGCCTCGTCCAGCACCACCAGTGCATCGTCGTCGTCGTCATCCGTCCAATCCGTGGGCCCCTCGGGGCCGCGGTGGGATGATACGTCCATTTTTCATCATGCTTTCATGTTGATATTTATCGCTTTATGGGCTGTTATTACACTTCACGGTACAATACTTATGCCTTTCTCTCTTATTTTGCAAGGTTTGCATGAAGAGGGAGAATGCCGGCAGCTGGAATTCTGGCTTGAAAAAGGAGCAAGTTTGAGATACCTATTCTGCGCAACTCCAAAAGCCGTGAAAATCAATGAGGATTTTTTTTGGAATTTATAAAAAATACTGGGCCGAAGAAGTACCAGAGGGGTGCCAGCAGGAAGCCACAAGCCCGCTAGGTGCGGCCTCCCCCTGGCCGCGCCTAGGGGGCTTGTGGGCTCCCAGCTGGCCCTCTGCCCCCCCTCTTTTCCTACAAGAAGGGTTTTGTTCCATAAAAAATCAAGAGGAGGCTTTCGGGAGGAATCGCCGCCGCCACGAGGCGGAACTTGAGCAGAACCAGAGGGGCGAAGAAGTGCCACAGGGGCGCCAGGGGGTGGCCACAAGCCTGCACGGTGCGACTACCCCCCATGCCGCACCATGGGGGCTTGTGGGCACCCTGCCCACTTGCCCCCCTCTTTTGCTATATGAAGGGTTTCATCCAGGAATAAATCAGAGAGGAGCTTTTTCATGGTTTTGCCGCCGCCACAAAGTGAAACTTGAGCAGAACCAATCTAGAGCTCCGGCAGGACGATCCTGCTGAGGAAACTTCTCTCCCGGAGGGGGAAATCGTCGCCTGTCATCACCAACACTCCTCTCATCGGAGGGGACTCGTCACCATCAACATCTTCATCATCACCATCTCATCTCCAAACCCTAGTTCATCACTTGTAACCAATGTCCGTCTCGCGACTCCGATTGGTACTTGTAAGGTTGCTAGTATTGTTGATTACGATCTGTAGTTGATGCTAGTTGGATTACTTGGTGGAAGAGTTTATGTTCAGATCCTTGATGCTACTCATTACCTCTCTGGTCATGATTATGATTATGCTTTGTGAGTAGTTACTTTTGTTCCTGAGGACATGGGATAAGTCATGCTAATAGTAGTCATGTGAATTTGGTATTCGTTCGGTAATTTGATATGTTGTATGTTGTTTTTCCTCTGGTGGTGTTATGTGAACGTCGACTACATAACACTTCACCATTATTTGGGCCTAGAGGAAGTCATTGGGAAGTAGTACGTAGATGATGGGTTGCTAGAGTGACAGAAGCTTAAACCCTAGTTCATGCGGTTCTTCGTAAGGGCTGATTTGGATCCAATAGTTTAATGCTATGGTTAGACTTTGTCTTAATTCTTATTTCATAGTTGTGGATGCTTGCGAGAGGGTTTAATCATAAGTGGGATGCTTGTCCAAGTAAGGGAAGTACCCAAGCGACGGTCCACCCACATATCAAACTATCAAAGTAACGAACGCGAATCATATGAACATGATGAAAACTAGCATGACGGAAATTCCCGTGTGTCCTCGGGAGCGTTTTTCCTCCTATAAGACTTTGTACAGGCTTTTCCCTTGCTACAAAAGGGATTGGGCCACTTTGCTGCACCATTGTTACTTTTATTACTTGCTACTTGCTACGAATCATCTCACCACACAATGACCTATTAACAATAATTTCGGTGCTTGCAGATTTTACCTTGCTGAAAACCACTTGTCAGATCCTTCTGCTCCTCGTTGGGTTTGACACTCTTACTTATCGAAAGGACTACGATAGATCCCCTATACTTGTGGGTCATCAAGACTCTTTTCTGGCGCCGTTGCCGGGGAGTGAAGCGCCTTTGGTAAGTGGAACTTGGTAAGGAAACATTCATATAGTGTGCTGAAATTTATTGTCACTTGTCACTATGGAAACTAATCCTTTGAGGGGCTTGTTCGGGTATCTTCACCTCAAACAGAAGCACAAAGAGTTTCTCCTCAACCTGCTGCACCTACTGAAAATATTTTCTTTGAATTTCCTTCGGGTATGCTTGAGAAACTGCTGGCTAATCCTTTTACAGGAGATGGCACATCACATCCAGACTTGCATCTAATCTATGTAGATGAAGTTTGTGGTTTATTTAAGCTTGCAGGTTTGCCCGAGGATGAGGTCAATAAGAAGGTATTTCCTTTATCTTTGAAGGATAATGCGTTGACATGGTATAGGCTATGTTATGATACTGGATCATGGAACTACAATCGGTTGAAATTGGAATTTCATCAAAAGTTTTATCCTATGCATTTAGTACATCGTGATCGGAATTATATTTATAATTTTTGGCCTCATGACAGAGAAAGCATCGCTCAAGCTTGGGGTAGGCTTAAATCAATGTTATATTCATGCCTCAACCATGTGCTCTCGATAGAAATTATCATTCAGAACTTCTATGCTCGGCTTTCTCATGATGATCGCACCATGCTTGACACTTCTTGTACCGGTTCTTTTATGAAGAGAGATATTGACTTCATATGGAATTTATTGGAGAGAATTAAACGCAACTCTGAAGATTGGGAGCTTGAAGAAGGTAAGGAGTCAGGTATGAATATCAAGTTTGATTGCGTTAAATCCTTTGTTGAAACAAATACCTTTTGTGATTAATTGCTAAGTATGGACTTGACTCTGAGATAGTAGCTTCATTGTGTGAATCATTTGCTACTCATATTGATCTCCCCAAAGAGAAGTGGTTTAAATATCATCCTCCCTTAGAAGTCAATGTAGTTAAACCCAATCCAGTTGAAGAGAGAGTCATTGCCTATAATGATCCTATTGTTCCCAGTGCTTACATTGAGAGACCACCTTTCCTTGTTAGGATAAAGGATCATTCTAAAGCTTCAACTGTGATACGTAGAGGCTACATTAGAACACCTACACTCCCTGAGCAAATTGGAGTTGAACCTAGCATTTCTATTATCAAAGATCTTCTGTCTGACAATGTTGAGGGCCATGATATTCACTTCTGTGAAGATGCTGCTAGAATTGCTAAACCTCACGCTAGAGACAAACATAGGCTTGTTGTTGGCACGCCTGTTGTTTCTGTTAAGATAGGAGATCATTGTTATCATGGTTTATGTGACGTGGGTGCTAGTGTTAGTGCAATACCTCAATCCTTATATGATGAAATCAAAGACAAGATTGCACCTATTGAGACAGAACCTATTGATGTCACTATTCAGCTTGCCAATAGAGATACTATCTGCCGTGTGGGAATTGTTAGGGATGTTGAAGTCTTGTGTGGTAAAACAAAGTATCCTGCTGATTTTCTCGTTCTTGCTACCGCTCAAGATATCTTTTGTCCCATCATATTTGGCAGACCCTTCCTCCATACCGTCAATGCTCATATTGACTCTGAGAAGCAAACTGCCACTGTTGGATTTGAAGGTGTGTCACACGAGTTTAATTTCTCCAAGTTTGGTAGACAACCTCATGAAAAGGAGTTGCCTAGTAAGGATGAAACCATTGCCTTAGC
Organism: Hordeum vulgare subsp. vulgare; assembly: GCF_904849725.1. Taxonomy (NCBI): domain Eukaryota; kingdom Viridiplantae; phylum Streptophyta; class Magnoliopsida; order Poales; family Poaceae; genus Hordeum; species Hordeum vulgare. The sequence goes on along the minus strand of NC_058520.1, from coordinate 581,193,327 downwards.
CTCTATTGCCATGCCTCCTACTGATCCCTTAGAGCAATACTTGCGTGAGCATGAAAATGATATGCATATGGATGAAAGGGATGAGATAGATAGAGTTGTCTTAGAACAATATCCTATCCTTAAGAATAATTTTCCTGTTGAACTGCTTGGGGATCCACCCCCACCAAAGGGTGATCTCGTGTTCGAGCTCAAACAGTTGCCAGATACTCTTAAATATGCTTATCTTGATGAAAAAGAGATATGTCCTGTCATAATTAGTGCTAGCCTCTCAGAGCATGAAGAAAAGAAGTTACTAAAAACTGTGAGGAAGCACCGTGCTGCTATTGGATATACTCTTGATGATCTTAAGGGCATTAGTCCCACTCCATGCCAGCACAAGATTAAAACCGATCCTGATTCCAAGCCAGTTGCTGATCATCAAAGGAGATTAAATCCTAAGATGAAAGAGGTAGTAAGAAAAGAAATACTAAAGCTCCTGGAAGTAGGTATTATCTATCATGTTGCTCATAGTGATTGAGTGAGTCCGGTGCATTGCGTCCCTAAGAAGGGAGGTATTACTGTTGTCCCTAATGAGAAGGATGAATTGATCCCACAGAGGATTATTACTGGCTATAGGATGGTGATCGATTTTAGGAAATTGAATAAAGCCACTAGGAAAGATCATTACCCTTTGCCTTTTATCGATCAAATGCTAGAAAGACTGTCTAAACACACACACTTCTGCTTTCTAGACGGCTATTCTGGTTTCTCCCAAATACCAGTTGCTCAATCTGATCAGGAGAAAACCACTTTCACCTGCCCTTTCGGTACCTTTGCTTATAGACGTATGCCTTTTGGCTTATGTAATGCACCTGCCACCTTTCAAAGATGTATGATGGCTATATTCTGTGACTTTTGTGAAAAGATTATTGAGGTTTTCATGGATGAATTCTTCGTTTACGGGTCTTCTTTTGATGATTGCCTCCGCAACCTTGATCCAGTCTTGCAGAGATGTAAAGACACCAATCTTGTCTTGAATTGGGAGAATGGTTAATGAAGGCATCGTCTTAGGACATAAAATTTCTGAAAGAGGTATTGAAGTCGATAAGGCTAAGGTTGATGCAATCAAGAAAATGCCATACCCCATAGATATCAAAGGTATAAGAAGTTTCCTTGGTCATGCTGGTTTCTATAGGAGGTTCATTAAAGACTTCCCTCTAAGATTTCTAGGCCTCTTACCAATATCTTGCAAAATGATATTCCTTTTGTTTTTGACGATGATTGTGAGGAAGCTTTCGAAATACTTAAGAAGGCTTTGATAACTGCACCTATTGTTCAACCACCTGATTGGAACTTACCTTTTGAAATGATGTATGATGCTAGTGATTATGCTGTTGGTGTTGTCCTAGGGCAAAGATTTGATAAGAAGTTGAATGTTATTCACTACGCTAGTAAAACTCTAGACAGTGCCCAAAGAAACTATGCTACTACGGAAAAGGAATTTTTAGCAGTTGTGTTTGCGTGTGAAAAGTTCAGGTCTTACATAGTTGATTCCAAAGTCACTATTCACACTGATCATGCTGCTATTAAGTACCTCATGGAGAAGAAAGACGCTAAACCTAGACTCATCAGATGGGTTCTCTTGTTACAAGAATTTGATTTGCACGTTGTTGACAGGAAGGGTGCTGATAACCCCGTAGCAGATAACTTGTCTAGATTGGAGAACGTTCTTGATGACCCACAACCTATTGATGATAGCTTTCCCAGTGAGCAATTGAATGTCATCAATGCTTCATGTAGTGCACCGTGGTATGCTGATTATGCAAACTATATCGTTGCCAAATATATACCACGTAGTTTCACATACCAGCAAAAGAAGAAATTCTTCTTTGACTTGAGACATTACTTTTGGGATGATCCTCACCTTTATAAGGAAGGAGTAGATGGTGTTATTAGACGTTGTGTACCTGAACATGAATAGGGACAGATCCTACAGAAGTGCCACTCCGAGGCCTACAGAGGACACCATGCGGGAGATAGAACTACACACAAGGTATTGCAATCAGGTTTCTATTGGCCCACTCTCTTCAAGGATGCCCGTAAGTTTGTCTTGTCTTGTGACGAATGTCAAAGAATAGGTAATATCGGTAAACGTCAAGAAATGCCTATGAACTATTCACTTGTCATTGAACCATTTGATGTTTGGGGCTTTGATTATATGGGACCTTTTCCAAAATCCAACTGGTATACTCATATCCTAGTTGCTGTTGATTACGTCACTAAGTAGGTAGAAGCTATCCCACTAGTAGTGCTGAGGATGCTTAAAGAAGTTATTTTCCCTAGATTTGGAGTCCCTAGATATCTAATGACCGACGGTGGTTCACATTTCATTCATGGTGCTTTCCGTAAAACGCTTGCTAAGTATGATTTCAACCATGGAATTGCGTCTCCCTATCACCCTCAGTCCAGTGGTCAAGTAGAGCTAAGCAATAGAGAGATTAAACTCATTCTGCAAAAGACTGTCAACAGGTCTAGAAAGAATTGGTCTAAGAAGCTGGATGATGCACTGTGGGCTTATAGAACTGCCTATAAGAATCCCATGGGCATGTCTTTGTACAAAATGGTGTACGGTAAAGCATGTCATTTACCTCTTGAGCCAGAGCATAAAGCTTATTGGGCAATCAAAGAGCTCAACTTTGATTTCAAACTTGCTGGTGAGAAGAGGCTATTTGACATTAGCTTGCTTGATGAATGGAGAACTCAGGCATATGAGAATGCCAAGTTATTCAAAGAAAAGGTTAAGAGGTGGCACGATAAAAGGATACAAAAAGGTGAGTTCAATGTAGGTGATTATGTCTGCTATATAATTCTCGTTTAAGATTTTTTGCAGGCAAGCTTTTCTCTAAATGGGAAGGTCCCTATATTGTTGAGGAAGTATATCTTTCCAGTGCTATCAAGATCAACAACACGGAAGGTAATTGTCCGAGAGTGGTTAATGGGCAGAGAATCAAGCATTATATCTCAGGTACTCCCATAAATGTTGAAAGCAGTATTATCAATACCATAACTCCGGAAGAATACCTAAGGGATATTTATCAGCCTGTTTCAGACTCCCAAAACGAAGAGGTATGTGATTCGGAAAGAAAACAGACTCCAAAACTTTTCCAGTAGGAATTTTCTCCGTTTTGGAATATTTGAAAAAATAGAAAAATTGGAAGTAGTCCGGAAAGCGCACGAGGAGGCGACAAGCTTGCCAGGCGCGGGCCCACCCCCTGGCCGCACCTAGGGGGCTTGTGGCCACCTCGTGTGTCTCCCGGACTCCTTTTTCGTGCGGAGTACTCCTTCTGGTAGAAAAAAATCATTATATATTCTCCCAAAAGGTCTGACCTTTGTATCATGCAGATTTCCCCTGTTTTCATTTCGAGCTTGTTTCTGTTGCAGATCTAGATTGCTATGACGTCCCCAAATACTCTGAAGGACAAGATCTTCGAGAAGGTCATCAATCCCTACCTCACGGAGTGCTTTAACACCCTCAATCTATCGAGATGCGTGAGGGGATGTTGCACATTTGTGATGTTGAGGGGCCTAAGAACACTGAAAGCGTGGAGTCGAGGCTCAAAGCAATGGAGCAACAAGTCTTCAAGTGCCAAGGGATGGTGGAGCGTGGACTCAATGCCAACCACATGATGATCACGGAGTTCACCAGCAAGCACAGGATTAATGCCAATGACATTGGGAAGCACCTCTCGAGGCTCTATGACAGGATTGATCACCTCCAAACCCAAATCTGTGACCTGCAGAACCAAAACTCTGAGTATGAGCATAGATTTAATCAATACGGTTGGTTGCAGATTTGAGGATCCCGGAGACTCATTCATCTTTCCATGATGGAGCACATATGCCTTGGAAGACGGAGGATCAAACCCATGTTGCAACAACTCCACCACCATCACCTCCAAAGGAAGACAACTGAGCATGGGTATGGGCAATCCCCTTGGCTTGTGCCAAGCTTGGGGGAGTTTCCCCGGTATCGTATCACCATCACATCTTTTGCCTTTACCTTTGTTTTAGTTTCTTCTGTAGCGACCCGACTCAAAATGAGTCAAGCCTCTGTGTATCTGTGCCATCCCTGGATCAGTATGCTGGCACACACAGTACATCAATGTATATATCAAAGTGCAATCACATGTAAATAACGTAAAACTGATATATACCTCAAAATCTCAGCGGAAACTGTCAAAGGGAGTGGAGTCCCCATAAACACCAACAACAGGTTGACTGTAGACCGTAACCCTGAATCGTACTCTTACTCATCGAAGAAAATATCTGCAACATAAGACGTTGCAGCCGTGTAGGTCAGCATATTGAATATGCCGGCAAGTCGCATATGAGAGGGGGTAAAATATCATCTATACTATATGCATATATGGCAGGTGGGGTTGTAAGTTTTTAGCGAAAAGCAAAGTTTTCTCCTACAACAAGAGAGGGGCTAAAAAGCAAAATATTACTACGCTATTGGTTGTTAATGAGATGGTTCCGCCAACCAGTTCTCATACTCAAGTTAACAATATTACCCACATCAAATATATATAATGGTGTTGAGAATTTCAGATAACTTTAGTTCCTTTGGCTCAAGTTGTCCATGACCGTGGACACGGCTAATCGATTAGGTTTGAGTACTTGCAGAGTTTTGCACACGTTCCCCACAAGATTTGATCGCCTCCGAGTATGTCCTCGCACTTCAGGGTGTTTGAAGACCGGATGATCAAAACATGGTCTTTCAACGGGTCCCTCTGATCCCCTGTCGGTGCCCATCCAATCCTACCGTTCTTCTACATCTGCTAGCACCGCCTGTCCAGAGTCGCCACGTTGTCCAACCAAGCCAGAGCCCATAATGACTTGTGGCTGTGCAGGTAAGCCTTGGGTCTTGAAAATATCCGTCCGTCTCTTTGAGCCTGGGTGAAGCTTTCCGCAAGATGTCATGGCATGTCTCCATGCATCCCGGGTCGTCCACTGGTTTCTCTAGGGAGCCCATCAAAACCATCCTTCACCCGGAGGTATATTTCGTTCTGAGGTATTGCAAGTCTTTGAGTCATCAGGTCTTGATTATTAAGTTTCTCACAACACTCATGATAAACACTCAACCAAACCCCGTCTACTACTCAAAGTAACAAGGGCTTAGGGGTGCCTATCATAACATACTACTCAATAACCAAAGTTTCCAAGTACCTACTTTCATGCAATGGGTGAAGAAGGTTGAAACTAATGCAATAAAACCATAGGTAAAAATATGATCAATGCGAACTTGCCTGGTATTACTTGATGAAGATAGTCGCTCTCATAATCCTGATAATTCTACTCGCCACACTCCGAGCAATCTATCGTAAACAAATAGCATTCAATAAACATTCATGTCAAGAGGAAGAACCAAAAGAACATAAAAAAAACATGTCTTGGTGCAAAATAACAACATACCAAGATTTAATAAGAAAAGATAGGGCCTTATGGTGTTGTAAAAGGAACGGTGAAAGGGGTCAACTCAAAATAGTCAAAGGATGATCAACTATCGCTATATAAGCTCGACTTGCATACACTTTGGGAGATGATCAAAAATATTGGGAGAACAACATGAATGTTATTTGACAAATAGTATAAGACATACAAATTTATTTGTAGAGAGAATTTCATGAAATGGAGCACTACAACACAAGTTATAGCGAATTGAAGTATGAATTGAATTTGCATTAAAAAGGTCAAGAGAAGTTGAACTGAAGTACGATGGTTACGTACAAAAATATATGACATGAGTGTTTAGGGGTAAAAGGAATCAATTGAAAAGGTGGTACGATTTGCAAGATAAGATCAAATGAATGTTCGAATACAAATTTGAATCGCTCAAATTTGTAAGGTTCAAAGGTCGAAACTAATGATGCTACTGGATATAGGAGATCAATATGAGCGTGTAGAAAAAAGAATTACTAGATTTGAAATAGGGGATCAAAAGATACAAATACTTCAATATAACATTGAATCGGCTTAGAACGATGTGAACACTTTTGGGCACTAATAGATAAATCTGATTTGATCAAAATTATAAGTTGAAAAGTTAAAACTAATGATACAAACGGGAAGATTACTTTGATACGAATCCGACGCAATTGGATTCATCCAAAACGGAGTTACGGATAAAAAGATATGATCAAAAGAAGTTTGAATATCAGTATGAACAAATTTCGAAATTTGAAAATTTCAAAAAGTTGATACGATAGGTTCACCGGATAGGTGGATGCAAGATGAAACTCTAGGCGTTGGTTTCATCTAATTCGGATAAACGAGTAAAAAGTTATGGCTATTTGAAAAATCAGGGCCAAGCTGTTTTACGGAAGAAAAATGCTATGTCTAAAAGAATTCTAGGACTAATGTGTAAATACAGGGACTAATTGATAAATCTAATTACTCTACCGTATACTAGTGTAGGAATACTATTCTAGAAATAATAAACTATGGGAGTATAAAAGAAAAATACGAAGAGAAATACCTTTAGAATGCACAGTAAGAATTAATTCCAATGAGGAGACGACTTCCAGAAATCCCGCCGAAGAGAAGACAAAATATTTTTATTTAATAAATCTAGTTAAACCAAAAGATTGATTTAACCCGAAATAGATGATTTTTTGGATGCTCCTATGAATATATATTTATAGGTGGAAGGGAGGTCTAATGGTCCATAGATAGGCAATGTGGGACTAAACATATCCGTAAAGAGGAGAAAATAGAAAAGGAGGTAAAGATCTGCCGCATGGGCCAATAGTTCGGCCGGCCGCAACGAGCGGTCCGGCAAGCCGTGGCTCTTTTTTTTATGAACATATTTTTTTGTGAAAAATAAAATAAAAGGACTGTGAAGAAAAACGTATAAATGAAAAAGAGAGAACATTTTATATAGGCATATTATATATGAAAATTTTCAGATTTTTTTGCCCTACAACATGAACATATTTTCAAGACCAAATAAAATACTTTTTAAAAAATAATTTTTTTGCAATAACTTTAAAATGAAAAGGAATTTGATTTTCAGATAAATTGAAAATAGTTAAAATTTGAATCAAGATATTGTCCCTAATTTTAGAGTGTTATTTTCCTCCTCTCATTTTTTATCAAAGGGTTTTGAAAATATTCAAACTCAAAAAATGAAAAGGAATTAAAAATAGAAAATTTTAGGAAAGTCATTTTATTCCCTCTCATTTTTTTTAAGTTTCAAGTTCCACTCAAGTTTCAAACACTCAAACAAACAAAAAATGAATCTAATAATTATATTAACATTCCAAAAATTATAATTTTGGGATGTTACATCTTCCTTTGCAGTTTTCTCTTTCTCTAGTAGAATAAAGGTCTTAGTGTTTTAGGATTGAGTTGTGCTTTGTGACACCCCCGATGTATTCGAGCTCGTGAGCCATATAATAAAGAGTGTCTTAGTTAAAGGGCTTTGCCTCATGCCATGATCAAAAGATCTTATGGGAAGTGATGGCTTCACATATAAAAAGAATGGCGATTGGAACTTGTTGAGGGTAGACAAACGTAGACCTTGGTCATTGTTGCAATTAATAGGAAGTGATAAAGAAGGAGAGGTTCACATATAAGTATATCATCTTTGACACCATCTATGATTATGAACACTCACTAAACTATTACATACCTAGAAGTAGATGTGGGACAAGGAAGACAACATAATGAATTGTGTTTGCTTGGTTCCAAACAATGTTATATGACTAGAGATCCCTTAGCATGTGACAATTGCTTCCACCTCATATTAGCCAAAACTCCCGCACCAAGTAGAGATACTACTTGTGCATCCATAAACCTTCAACCCAGTTTTACCATGAGAGTCCACCATACCTACCTACGGATTGAATAAGATCCCTCAAGTAAGTTGTCATCGGTGCAAGTAATAAAAATTGCTCCCTAATATGTATGATCTATTAGTGTGTGGAAAATAAGCTTTGTACGAACCTGTGATGAGGAAGACATAAAAGCGACAGACTGCATAATAAAGTTCTTTATCACAGGAGGCAATATAAAGTGACGTTCCTCCGCACCAAGAGGACACGCATCCAAACCTCAAAAGCGCATGAAAACCTCTGCATCCCTCTGCGAAGGGCCTATCTTGTACCTTTACTTTTTGCCCTTGAAAGAGTCATGGTGATCTTCACCAATTCCTTATTTCGCCTTTATCTTGGCTAATGTCATATGCTAGGGAAAGATCTATATTCATATGTCAACTTGGAAGTAAGTATTCATGAATTATTGTTGTTGGGATTACCCTTGAGGTAAGCAGTTGGGGGGCGAAACTATAAGCCCCTATGTTTCTCTGTGTCCAACTGAAACTTTGATCTCATGAGTACCACATGAGTTATAGCAATTTTAGAGAACGAAAGGATGATTGAGTATGTGGATTTGCTTTACAAGCTCTTATTTGACTCTTTCTGATGTTGTGATAAATTGCAGTTGCTTCAATGACTAAGGCTATCGGTTGTTACTTCTCGGTAAGGTTCTTGATCCATGCTTTACTTTGTGAAGGAATTGTCACTTTAGCATGAGAGATTATATGTTGGTATTGCTGTTCTAATCATGATCATGATGCCTGCATGTTCGTATCTTGTTTTGTCGACACCTCTCTCCCTAAACATGTGGGCATGTTTATTGATCTAGGCTTTCGCTTGAGGACAAGCGAGGCCTAAGCTTGGGGGAGTTGATATGTCCATTTTGCATCATGCTTTCATGTTGATTTTTATCGCTTTTGGGGCTGTTATTTCACTTCACGGTACAATACTTATGCCTTTTCTCTCTTATTTTCAAGGTTTACAAGAAGAGGGAGAATGCCGGCAGCTGGAATTCTGGCCTGAAAATGGAGCAAGTTTGAGATACCTATTCTGCGCAACTCCAAACGCCGTGAAAATCAACGAGGATTTTTTTTGGGATTTATAAAAAATACTGGGCCGAAGAAGTGCCAAAGGGGCGCGAGCAGGTGGCCACAAGCCTGCTAGATGCGGCCACCCCCTGGCTGCACCTAGGGGGCTTGTGGGCACCCAGCTGGCCCTCTGGCGCCCCCCTTTTGCTAGAAGAAGGGTTTCGTCTGGAAAAAAATTAGGAGGAGGCTTTTCGGAGGATTCGCCGCCGCCACGACACGGAACTTGAGTAGAACCAATCTAGAGCTCCGGCAGGACGATCCTGCCGGGGAAATTTCCCTCCCGGAGGGTGAAATCGTCTCCATCGTCATCACCAACACTTCTCTCATCGGAGGGGACTCATCACCATCAACATCTTCATCTGCACCATCTCATCTCCAAACCCTAGTTCATCTCTTGTAACCAATCTCCGTCTCGCGACTCCGATTGGTACTTGTAAGGTTGCTAGTAGTGTTAATTACTCTGTGTAGTTGATGCTAGTTGGATTACTTGGTGGAAGAGTTTATGTTCAGATCCTTGATGCTACTCATTACCTCTGTAGTCATGAATATGATTGTTCTTTGCGAGTAGTTACTTTTGTTCCAGAGGACATGGGATAAGTCATGCTAATAATAGTCATGTGAATTTGGTATTCGTTCGATATTTTGATGTGTTGTATGTTGTTTTTCCTCTAGTGGTGTTATGTGAATGTCGACTACATAACACTTCACCATTATTTGGGCCTAGAGGAAGGCATTGGGAAGTAGTAAGTAGATGATGGGTTGCTAGAGTGACAGAAGCTTAAACCCTAGTTTATGCGTTGCTTCGTAAGGGGCTGATTTGGATCCACTAGTTTAGTGCTATGGTTAGACTTTGTCTTAATTCTTCTTTCGTAGTCGCAGATGCTTGCGAGAGGGGTTAATCATAAGTGCGATGCTTGTCCAAGTAAGGGCAGTACCCAAGTGCCGGTCCACCCAGATATCAAACTATCAAAGTAACGAACGCGAATCATATGAACATGATGAAAACTAGCATGACAGAAATTTCCGTGTGTCCTCGGGAGCGTTTTTCCTCCTATAAGACTTTGTCCAGGCTTGTCCCTTGCTACAAAAGGGATTGGGCCACTTTGCTGCACCGTTGTTACTTTTGTTACTTGCTACTTGCTACGAATCATCTCCCCACACAATCACCTATTACCGATAATTTCAGTGCTTGCAGATTTTACCTTGCTGAAAACCACTTGTCAGATCCTTCTGCTCCTCGTTGGCTTTGACACTCTTACTTATCGAAAGGACTATGATAGATCCCCTATACTTGTGGGTCATCATCAGCAATCTCGAGCGTCCACTTGGCTATGCGGTCGGTTGCATCTGTATTGCCCGTGATTTCCCCGAGGGGAGCAGTGCTGACCATCGTCACAGTGTGGTCCCGGAAGTAGGGTTTGAGCTTCCGGGCTGCCAGGAACACACCGTAGCACATCTTGTGATAATGCAGGTAGTTTTGCTTGGAGGCAGACTACACTTCGCTCAGGTAGTAGACCGCTCGCTAGACCGGCTGCGCTCGGCCTGGCTGCGAGTGCTCGACGGCCATGACGATGCTGACCACGCGGCTGGTTACCACAATGTAGAGCAGCATCGGCTCTCTGTCAACCGGCTTGGACAACACCGGTGCGGTGCTGATATCGCGCTTGAGGTCGCGCAGGGCGTCGTCAGCTTTGTCGCTCTAGACGAAGCCGTCTGCCTTCTTGAGTAGGCGGTAGAGTGGGAGGGCCTTCTATCCCAGCCGGATGATGAAGCGACTGAGGGAGGTTAGGCAGCCGGTTACCTTCTGGACCTCGTCCAGGTTGGCCGGCTTGGCCATTCGCTCGATGCCCTGGATCTTCTCCGAGTTGGCCTTGATCCCTCGCTCGGAGACGAGGAAACTGAGGAGCTAGCCGGATGGCACGCCGAACACGCACTTCTCCGGGTTCAGCCGGATCTGAAACTCATGGAGGCTCGCGAACGTCTCCTTGAGATCGTCCAGGAGTGTGCGTGTCTCTTTTGTCTTAACCAGAACGTCGTCCATGTAGACGTGCACGGTGCGGCCGAGCTTCCTGTACAGGCATCGCTGCATGCAGCGCTTGAACGTTGCGCGGGCGTTTTTCAGCCCGAACGTCATGGTGATGTAGCAAAACGCCCCGAAGGGTGTGATGAAAGTTGTTTTCAACCGGTCGGCCGGGTTGAGCTTGATCTGGTGGTAGCCTGAGTAGGCGTCTAGGAAGAACAGGAGCTCGCAGTCGGCCATCGAGTCGATCACTTGATCGATATGGGGCAGAGCAAATGGATCCTTGGGGCATGCCTTGTTCAGGCTGGTGTAATCGACACACATGCGCCAAGTCTTGTTCTTCTTTATCACCAAGAATAAGAGGCTCAACACGATGGTGCCGGCGAGAAGATCGGCGTGGGTGATCGACAACAGTGAGGACGGGCACGAGACGGCACCCTACACATGTGCAGACTCTAAGAAGTTAATTTGAGCTCATGTTTTGCATCTAAATCAAAAGAACTCCCACATACACTTCTACACTAAAACCCACAAACCACTCGACTTCTAGAGCATTTGAAATGAGCTAAACTAGCATTGAGAGATGAAAGGATGAAGTAGCTAAACTTTTAGAACACTTGTGTAGTTGGTGGACCGCCAAACCTAGACAAATCTTGAGGAAAATGGAGCTTGGAGGTCGAGCTTGGAGAGGAGAAAGCTTAAGTGTGGCTCGGGCATTTCATCGAACACCTCATGTGCTTGCATAGAAGGGTGGAAACAAGAGCATGGCATGCACACCTCGGCCAAAAAATAGAGGAGAGGGTGGGCAGGGCGAGGGTATATATAGGCATCTCTTTGGTCCCGGTTGGTGGCCAGAACCGGGATAGAAGACTAACCTTTAGTCCCGGTTCCAACCACCAACTAGGACTAAAGGTGGTGCGTCAGGAGCGAGGACCATTGGTCCCGGTTCGTGTCTGGAACCAGGACCAAAGGGGTCAGACGAACCGGGACCCTGGCTCGACCGGTGCCCTGGCGTCACGAACCGGACTAAAGCACCCATTGGTCCCGGTTCGTAATAGAACCGGGACTAAAGCCCTTTTCTCGGCTGGACCAAAGCTCTGTTTTCTATTAGTGATACCTGCCTCCTGAAGCTTTAATATGTCAGTTCTTACCACCTCCTTCATCTTGGGGTTTAAACGGCGTTGATGATCAACAAAAGGTTTAGCATCTAGTTCCATATTGATCTTGTGCTGACATAGAGTGGGGCTTATGCCCTTCAGATCATCGAGAGTATATCTCATAGAAACCATGTGCTTCCTTAAAGTTTCGATTAATCTCCTCTCTTCATGCTCTAAAAGGTTAGCACATATAATAACAGAATATATTTTATTTTCATCAAGATAAGCATATTTCAAAGTATCAGGTAAAGGCTTTAATTCAAACACGGGATCTCCCTTGGGTGGAGGGGGTCCCCTAAAATTTCAACTCGTCAGTTGTGTTTGAGAATAGGTATTTGAGCAAGGAGTATGTTATCTATTTCATTCATATACATATCATTCTCATGGTCTAGCAAATATTGTTCTAGTAAATTAGTAGGAGGCACAACAATAGAAGCAAGACCAATTATTTCATCCTTACTAGGTGATAACTGCTACTGCAACAAAAGACCTTCCAACGGCGCCAGAAACAAGCGTGCTGACGGGAGACTATTCTTGTCTTGATACTCCTGAGCAACGGCACCAGGAATCCTTCTGCTATGGCTACACCTTTAGGGACTTCCTTGGAAAATATGCAAAGGATTCCCCCGTTGCCTTGGAGCCTTGCGTTGGTGTTCCCTCAAAGCGGAAAGGGTGATGTAGCACATCGGCGGTAAGTATCTCCCTCAGTTTTGAGAACCAAGGTATCGATCCAGTGAAGGAATATCACAAGTACCTGCACGAACACAATGAGCTTGCACCCAACGCTATGAAGGGGTTGTCAATCCCTTATAGATTGTTTGCCAAGTGAGAACTAAAAGCAACAAAGAAACACAGGAAAGTAAAAGCGAAAGTGGAAATAATAGATGTGAATAGACCCGGGGGCCGTAGTGTTCACTAGTGGCTTCTCTCATGAAAGCAAGTAGACGGTGGGTGAACGAATTACTATCGAGAAATTGATAGAACCGCGCAAAGTCGTGACTTTATCTACGACAATGATTATATCTATAGGCATCACGTCCAAAACAAGTAGACCGATACTTTCTGCATCTACTACTATTACTCCACACGTCGACCGCTATCCAGCATGCATCTAGTGTATTAAGTCCAAAAGAACAGAGTAACGCCTTAAGCAAGATGACATGATGTAGATGGACAATCTCATATCTACGATAAAAGCCCATCTTGTTACCCTTGATGGAAACAACATGATGTGTGCCTTGCTGCCCCTTCTGTCACTGGGAAAGGTCACCACATGGTATGAACCCAAAACCAAGCACTTCTCCCATTGCAAGAATCATAGATCTAGTTGGCCAAACAAAACCCAAGACTCGGAGAGACTTACAAGAATATCAAATCATGCATATAAGAAATCAGCAAAGACTCAGATATATATCATAGATAATCTGATCACAAATCCACAATTCATCGGATCTCGACAAACACACCGCCCAAGAGGATTACATCGGATAGATCTCCATGAAGATCATGGAGAACTTTGTATTGAAGATCCAAGAGAGAGAGGAAGCCATCTAGCTACTAACTACGGACCCGTAGGTCTGAAGTGAACTACTCACAAGTCATTGGATGGGCGATGATGATGATGATGAAGCCCTCCAACTCCAAAGTCCCCTCCGGCAGGGCACCGGGAAGGGTCTCCAGATGAGATCTCGCGGAAACGGAAGCATGCGGCGGCGGAACAGTGTTTTCGTGGATGCCCTGATTTTTTTTGGATTTTTAGGGAATTTATAGGCCAAAGACCTAGGGCAGGGGAGCGCCAGGGGGCCACAAGCTTGTTGCCGCGGCCTCCCCCCTGGCCACGGCAACAGTGCTTGTGTTCCCCCTGTGGGCCCACTTGTTTGTCCCTCAAGCCTCCCGATCTTCCGTTCTGGAAAAATTTATTTCAGGGATTTTATTCCATTTGGACTCCGTTCCAAAATCAGATCTGAAAAGAGTCAATAACACAGAAAAAACAAGAACTGGCGCTTGGCACTGAATTAATAAGTTAGTCCCAAAAAAGATATAAAAGGTAAACAAAACATCCAAAGTTGACAAGATAACAGCGTGAAACCATCAAAAATTATAGATACGTTTGAGACGTATCAATAACCCACAAGCGTATGGGATCGCAGCAGTTTTCGAGGGTAGAGTTTTCAACCCAAATTTGATGGTTGCCAAGGGAAGAGAAAGAATATTCTCAAGTATTAGCAGCTGAGTTTATCAGATTCAACCACACCTGAAAGATTAATGTCTGCAAGCAAAGTATCAGTAGCAAAGTAGTATGATAACAATGGTGCCGGAAATGATCTGTTGACGGCAGACTATTCCTAACTGTTGTATCAATGGTGCCAAAAAAAGGTACATTGACGAGCAACTATTCTTCCCCGACAACAGTGTCGGAAAAGATCTTGCAACGAGTAACAGCGGAGTAGCAAGGAACAACAGTAGCAGCAACAAAGTAACAACAGTAGCAACAGTAATAGCAAAGTGACAGCAGTAGCAGCAGAGTGGCCCAATCCCTTTTGTAGCAAGGGACAAGCCTAGACAAAGTAACGTAGCGAGGACCAGTAGTAGAAGACTCGTAGGCAGTGGATCGGTGATGGATGAGTGTAAGGGATGTGATTCATCATATAACAGCTATAACACAGAGAGATATGTGACTAACTCCCGTTCATCAATCTAATGTAGGCATGTATTCCGTATGTAGTCATACGTGCTTAGGGAAAAGAACTTGCATGACATCTATTGTCCATCCCTCCCGTGGCAGCGGGGTCCTAATGGAAACTACGGTATATTAAGGTTCTCCTTTTAATAAATAACCGGACCAACGCATTAACACACGGTGAATACATGAACTCCTCATACTATGGTCTTCTCCGGGAGTGGTTCCGGCTATTGTCACTCCAGGGTTGCCAGGTCATAACACATAGTAGGTGACTACAACTTGCAAGATAGGATCTAAAACATACATATATTGACGACAACATAATAGGTTCAGATCTGAAATTATGCCACTCGGGCCCTAGTGACAAGCATTAAGCATGGCCAAGTAGTAGCAACATCAATCTAGAACATAGTGGATACTAGGGATCAATCCCCGTCAAGAATTAACTCGACTAAATGATAGATCTCATCCAACTCATCACCGTCCAGCAAGCCTACGATGAGATTACTCATGAACGATGAAGAGCATCATGGAATTGTCGATGGAGAAAGGCTGATGATGATGATGGGGACGATTTCCCCTCTCCGGAGCCCGAAACGGACTCCAGATCTGCCTCCAGATGAAGAATAGGATGTGGCGGCGCCTCCGTATCGCAAAACACGATGAAACCTTCTCTCTGATTTTTTTCCGGGGGAGACGGAAGATATAGAGCTAAGTTTGGGGGCGGTGGAGCCACGTGGGCCCCACAAGCACTTACGGCGCGGCCAGGGGGGTGGCCGTGGCCTGTGGGCTTGTGACCCACTGATCCACCTCCTCCGGTGGATCTTTGCACGGGTATTTTTCTTTTATTCCAGAAAAAATCTCCGTAAATTTTCAGTACATTCCGATAGCTTTTATTTCTGCACAAAAACAACACCATGGCAATTCTGCTGAAAACAACGTCAGTCCGGGTTAGTTCCATTCAAATCATGCAAATTAGAGTCCAAAACAAGGGCAAAAGTGTTCGGAAAAGTAGATACGACGGAGACGTATCAACTCCCCCAAGCTTAAAGCCTTGCTTGTCCTCAAGCAATTCAGTTGACAAACTGAAAGAGACAAAAGAAAAACTTTGACGTACTCTGTTTGATCTTGTTGTTGCAACTATGTCTAACTCATATCCAGAGTTTGAACAAGATCACAAGCAAACCACATAAGCAAATGACATCTAGGTGTCACGGTAAACTCATATCAATGGCATAATCAACTAGCGAGCAAATAATAATAAGCCTCAAATGTCAACACTTCTTTCAAAACAACATGAAGAAGAATGGTGGTATCTCGCTAGCTCTTTCTGAGACCGCAAAACATAAATGCAGAGCACCTTCAAAGACCAAGGGCTGACTAAACATTGTAATTCATGGTAATGAAGATCCAGTCACAATCATACTCAACACAGTTAAAACCAAAGCATAAAAATGATAGAGGTGCTCTCTAATTGGTGCTTTTGTAAGAGGAGGATGACTCAACAGGAACATAAATAGACAGGCCCTTCGTAGAGGGAAGGATTGATTTGCAGAGGTGCCAGAGCTCAAGCTTTGAAAACAGAGATAATAATTTTGGGTGGCATGCTTTCATTGTCAATGCAATGACAAAGAGTTCTCAACATCTTCCATGCTACACATGCTATAGGCGGTTCCCAAACAGAAAAGTAAAGTTTTGACTCCCCCACCACCAATCAATTACACTCCAGGCTAGCCGAATCCTCGGGTACCGTCCATACCAACATCAATCCTGGGGGAGTTTTGTTTGCAATTGTCTTTTCGATTTGAGCATGGAACTAGCAATTCCAATTACCGGCCCCTTTCTCGTGAATGATAGTGAATAAACACATATCGAGAATAACACGCCTAGCATGGAAGATACCAATAGCCCCCTGTCACCACATGAGCGGTTCAGGCATGCAAAAC
This sequence comes from Hordeum vulgare subsp. vulgare, assembly GCF_904849725.1. Lineage (NCBI taxonomy): Eukaryota > Viridiplantae > Streptophyta > Magnoliopsida > Poales > Poaceae > Hordeum > Hordeum vulgare. Next base: position 581,176,577 of record NC_058520.1, on the reverse strand, counting down.
AGATTATTTCTTGAAGGTTTAGAGAATGGCACATGCAAATTTACTTGGAGCGACAACGGTCATCAAAATGCATTGAGAGTAACTAACATTGAGTGCAAGCATGAGTAGGACATAAATCACCATGGACATGAATATCATAGAGGCTATGTTGATTTTATTTCAACTACATGCGTGAACATGCGCCAAGTCAAGCGAGTTGAATCATTCAAAGGAGGATACCATCCTATCATACTACATCATAGTCATCTCAACATTCATGTGGGAATCCAAGACAAACCATTATAAGCTCCTAACTAAGTAAGCATGGCATAAGCAACTATGATCTCTAAGTTGTCATTGCAAACATGTTTCTCTCACAACAAAGCTGAATCAGGCATGATGAGCTAGTCATATTTACAAAAACAAAATAGACCGAGTTCATACCAGCTTTTCCAGGCTCAGTCACTTCATCATGTATCGTCATTATTGCCTTTCACTTGCACAACCGAACAATGTGAACAATAATAAGAGTGCTCATGCATTGGACTAAATCTGGAATCTGCAGGCAAACACAAAGGAGAAGACAAAGTAATATGGCTCTTTGAAAGCTAAACAGGTATGCATGCAAGAGCTACTAAACATTGTAACCAATATCTTCTACCTTGACCCAAAGAAAAAGAAAACTATTCACACAGGAAAGCTCGCAATAAGCAAAAGAAGAAAAGGAAATCTTTTTGGTTTTTCTCAAACTAGACAAACACACGAAAAGAAAACGAGAGAAAGAAAATAAACTAGCATGGATGATACAGTGGCAAAGTGTGAACACCGGCTAACAAAGTGAAAGCATAAGCAAGAATGTAAATTCGGTGAGAACACGTACTCCCCCAAGATTAGGCTTTTTGCCTGACTTGGTCTACTACCAAGGAGGGAAATAACCAGCTCCGGGGTACTCCGGAGTGGACTGAGGATGCCACTGCTGTGTGAGCTCCTGTAGCTCCCACTGATAAACTGGTGTCTGATACTCGACTGGCGGCTCGGGCACGAGCACCTGTGGTTGGGCAAAGTGCCAATATGCGTAGATGTTCGAGGGCATAATAATGTACTTGCCTGCATGAAGATTGAACAAAGAAGGAGCAGGCAAAGTAATAGTCTCACGAGTACCCTCACTAAATACCAGGTTATAAATCAACCTTCTATTTATATCTCTATCAAGAAAGTCATGGCGAACCATGCTATCGTAATCTAGATATCTCTCGGGAAGAAGAATCTCTTCTTCCTCGTCCAGTCTAATAGGTATCTCAAAGTGTCTAGCAAGACTAGTAGCATAGATACCTCCATAGACAACACCTTTAGAACGGTTCAGGTTCAACCGTTGAGCTACTATAGCGCCCAAGCTATAAGTTTTATCGTTATAAAGGGCTTCGCGCAAGACTGCAAGATCTGGGGAACTAAGTGACCCAGCTTTCCCACGGCCAATCAAACATTTTCCCGCAAATAGTGAGTAGTACCGAAGCACGGGAAAATGAATGCTAGCAGCTCTAGCGCAAGACACTCCTCTCTCCTCTCCTACAACAATTGTACCGATGAAAGCTTCCAAGTCCCGTGGACGAGGTTCATGAATATCCCCAACGTAAGGCAATTTGCAAACATTGCAAAAATCCTGGAGTGACATGCACTTGGGGATATCATCAAGTTTAAACTCAACCATAGGAGGATTCTTCCTCGGATAGAAGTTAAATCTTTGTACGAAGATATTAGTGAGGATGAGGTATTGCAGACACTTATCTTCAACGAAGGCGGTAAGGCCTGCGTTCTCCACCAAGTGATAAAAGTCCTCATAAATTCTAGTGGCGCGTAAGAACACGTTGCTTGGCCACTCGCACGCTCGAACTTCTGCGACTCGAGGGACCACATACTTGGGTTTCTTCTCACTCCCATCATCCTTGGGGTCACGGCTTGACGAGCCTCTTAAGAACCTCCTCATCTTTCTCCTTTTCTATCTCTGAAAATTTCTGAAAATTTTAGTGATTCTAAGGAAAAGTGAATAAGGCTCAACGAAAATCGTAGCAACTATTCCAACAAGTGCCTAGAGACCATATCACGCATCAAAACTACTTGGGACCAGCTAGAATCAGCATGCAAAGCTCAAGATCATGGTCACCAAGGCAGCAAAAATACGCGGAGTATAAGGCACTAGAGCAAAAACTAATTGGATCAATGGAGGAGTCACTTACCAAGGAGTAATTTCCCCAAAACAGTTCAGAGAACGGTGATTTGAGCAAAGAGATCAAAAATCCGAGCAAGAGGAGCAAGAACACGGGTTTGAGCTGCGAAACGATTTTTTTCTGGAGGTAGGAGAAGCAGATGAGAGCAAGAATGAGTGGAGGGGGTGCCTGTGGGCCCCACAAGACTGGGTGGCGCGGCCAGGGGGGTGCCCGCGCCCCTAGGGCTTGTGGCCCACTGGTGTGGCCCCTGGACAGACACTTTGTCCCAGTACTTTTCAAAAAATCTAGAAAAAAATCATACTTGATTTTCACAGCGTTTGGAGAACTTTTATTTTCGGGGTACTTTTCTACCGGACGCTAAAACAGAAAACAGGGAAAACTAAACTAAATCTATCATTTTTCTTCTAAGCAACCGAAGGTGAAAGCTTGGAACATAGGTTTGTGACTCCTCGATTCATCCATCTCATGGTCATCGAAAGAAATCCATCAATGGGGTTGATCAAATCCCCTCGACTAAACTTTCTCGAATTGCAAAAGAAGACGGAGAATTTTCAAATAGTCACTAGGTCACCTCAATGGGGATGTGTATCTCCCCAACAAGCAAATCATACTTCATCTTGACACGAGGAATAGGGCATTCAAAGCTCCCAATAAGAATCGATGAAGTTTTTCCGGTAGCATTGATGCAATGTACTCGATATTGTTTCTTCGGAAAGTGCACCGTATGCTCATTACCGTTGACATGGAAAGTGACATTGCCTTTGTTGCAATCTATAACAGCCCCTGCGGTGTTTAAAAAGGGTGTTCCAAGGATGACATCCATGGCATCGTCCTTGGGAATATCCAAGATAACAAAGTCTGTTAAGATAGTGGTGTTAGCAACCACAACATGCACATCCTCGCAAATGCCGATAGGGAAAGCAGTTGATTTGTCGGCCATTTGCAGAGAGATTTCAGTGGGTGTCAACTTATCCAGTTCAAGTCTACGATAAAGAGAGAGAGGCATAACACTAACACCGGCTCCGAGGTCACACAACGCAGTTCTAACGTAGTTGCCTTTAATGGAGCATGGTATAGTGGGCACACCGGGATTACCTAGTTTCTTCGGAGTTCCACCCTTGAAGGTACAGTTGGCGATCATTGTGGAAATCTCAATCTCAGGTATCCTCCTCTTATTAGTCACAATATATTTCATGTACTTAGCATACAGAGACATCTTGAGCATATCCATCAAACGCATTTGCAGAAAGACAGGTCTGATCATTTCAACGAAGCACTCAAAATCCTCCACACCATTTTTCTTGGATGGTTTGGGAGGAAAGGGCATGGGTTTCTGAACCCATGGTTCCCTTCCATTACCGTGCTTCCTAGCAGTGAAGTCATTCTTATCCTATCTTCTGGTCTTAGGCTGTGGGTTATCGAGATCAGGTTCTATCTCCACATCCTTTTCATTGCTAGGTTAAGCATCAACATGAACATCTCTATTGATATTATCATTAGGATCATGTTCATCACCAGATTGTGTTTCAGCATCAGAGACAGAGACATCGTTTGGAATCTCAGGTGTAGCAGCAACATGGTTGCTAACGTGCAGGTTCCTATTATCTTTCTTCTTCTTTCTAGGATGACTAGGTGCATCAATGCTAACTCCTTGAGAATCTTGTTCAATTCTCTTCGGATGACCCTTAGGATACAAAGGTTCCTGGGTCATTCTACCGCCTCTACTAACGACTCTGACAGAATTGTCATTCAACTCATTGAGCAAGTCATTCTGAGCTTTAAGTAATTGTTCTACCTGAGTAGTAACCATAGAGGCATGTTTACTCAGAAGCTTAAGATCATTGACATTTCTGTCCACACAAGCACTTAAATGACTAAGCATACGAGCATTCTTTTCCAATTGTTGGCTTACATAATCATTGAAACTCTGTTGTTTAGCAACGAAGTTATCAAATTCATCCACGCGTAAGCTAGCAGGTTTATCAAAAGGAATATCACTCTCATCAAACCTACGCAGACAATTTACTTCTACTACATGTATCGGGTTATCGAGACCATGGATCTCTTCGATAGGTGGTCGATTTTTGACATCTTCAGATTTAATGCCTTTCTCTCGCATAGATTTCTTGGCTTCTTGCATATCTTCAGGATTGAGGAATATAATACCTCTTTTCTTCGGAGTTGGCTTAGGAGGTGGTTCGGGAATAGTCCAAGCATTCTCATTGCACAAGATGTTATTCAATAGGATCTCAGCTTGTTCTACGGTTCGTTCCCTAAAAACACTACCAGCACAACTATCTAGATGGTCTTTGGAAGCATCGGTAAGTCCGTTATAGAAGATATCAAGTATTTCATTCTTCTCAAGAGGGTGATCAGGCAAAACATTCGCAGCTGGATAAGCCTCCCCCAAGCTTGTGGGAGACTCTCTTCTTCAGCTTGAGCAAAGTTGTATATTTCATGCAAGGAAGCTTGCTTCTTATGGGCAGGGAAATATTTTTCAGAGAAGTAGTAGACCATATCCTGGGGGCTACGCACACAACCAGGAGAAAGAGAAGTGAACCAGGTCTTAGCGTCATCCTTTAGCGAGAAAGGAAACAACTTAAGCATGTAGTAGTGGCGGATCTTTTCCTCACTAGTGAATAGGGTGGCTATATCGTGCAGTTTGGTAAGATGGGCTACAACCGTTTCAGACTCATAACCGTGAAAAGGATCAGATTCGACCAGAGTGATTAACTCAGGGTCGATAGAGAATTCATAATCCTTATCGGTCACAAAGATAGGCGAAGAGGCAAACTTTGGGTCGTATTTCATCCTAGCGTTCAGAGATTTTTCTTTCCACTTGCGCAGTAATTTCTCAACATCATAGCTATCCTTACACGCAAGAAAATCCTCAGCTATCTCTCCCTCCATAACATAGCGCGTATCAGGCATAACAAGCAATTTAGGCATAGTAGCAGGTTCTACTTCAATAGTATCAGCAGTTTCAGAAGTATCAACACATCTAGCAGCAACTCTACCAATATGTGCATCAAGGAATGCACCTAGTGGAAAAGCAGTATTAGGCATAGCATCATGAGGCATAGTATCAAGCATAGCATCATCAGGCATAGTATCAAGCATAGCATCATCAGGCATAGTATCAAGCATAGCATCATCAAGCATAGTATCAAGCACAGCATCATGGACAACAGAAGTAGCATCATCAAGCACAGGCGACACATCAAGATTTCTAGCAGGAGGCGATGTCGCAAACTTACTCAAAACTGAAGGTGAATCAAGTAAAGAGCTAGATGGCTGTTCCTTACCTCTCCTTGTAGTGCAAGGCAGGATTTTAGTTCTCGAATCTTTCAGATTCCTCATAGTGACCAGCAGACGTCAATCCCAAGTGACTCAGAGAATATAGCTGTGCTTCCCCGGCAACGGCGCGAGAGAAAGCCTTGATAACCCACAAGCGTATGGGATCGTAGCAGTTTTCGAGGGTAGAGTATTCAACCCAAATATGTTGGTTCGCCAAGGGAAGCGAAAGAATATTCTCAAGTATTAGCAGCTGAGTTTATCAGATGCAACCACACCTAAAAGAATAATGTCTGCAAGCAAAGTATCAGTAGCAAAGTAGTATGATAACAACGGTGCCAGAAACGATCTGTTGACGGCAGACTATTCCTAACTGTTGTATCAATGGCGCCAGAAAAAGGTACGTTGACGAGCAACTATTCTTCCCCGACAACAGTGTCGGCAAAGATCTAGCAATGAGTAACAGCGGAGTAGCAAGGAACAGCAGTAGCAGCAGCAGCAAAGTAACAACAGTAGCAACAATAATAGCAAAGTGACAGCAGTAGCAGCAGAGTGGCCCAATCCCTTTTGTAGCAAGGGACAAGCCTAGACAAAGTAACGTAGCGAGGACCAGTAGTAAAAGACTCGTAGGCAGTGGATCGGTGATGGATGAGTGTGACAAATGTGATTCATCATGTAACAGCTATAACACGGAGAGATATGTGACTAGCTCCCGTTCATCAATCTAATGTAGGCATGTATTCCGTATGTAGTCATACATGCTTAGGGAAAAGAACTTGCATGACATCTATTGTCCATCCCTCCCGTGGCAGCGGGGTCCTAATGGAAACTACGGGATATTAAGGTTCTCCTTTTACTAAAGAACCGGACCAACGCATTAACACGCGGTGAATACATGAACTCCTCATACTATGGTCATCTCCGGGAGTGGTTCCGGCTATTGTCACTCCGGGGTTTCCGGGTGATAACACATACTAGGTGACTACAAAACTTGCAAGATAGGATCTAAAACACACATATATTGGCGACACCATAATATGTTCAGATCTGAAATCATGGCACTCGGGCCCTAGTGACAAGCATTAAGCATAGCCAAGTAGTAGCAACATCAATCTAGAACATAGTGGATACTAGGGATCAATCCACGTCAAGAACTAACTCGATTACATGATAGATCTCATCCAACTCATCACCGTCCTGCAATCCTACGATGAGATTACTCACGAACGATGAAGAGCATCATGGAATTGTCGATGGAGAAAGGTTGATGATGACGATGGCGACGATTTCCCCTCTCCGAAGCCCGAAACGGACTCCAGATGTGCCCTCCAGATGAAGAACAGGATGTGGCGGTGCCTCCGTATCGCAAAACGCGATGAAACCTTCTCTCTGATTTTTTTCCGGGCGAGACGGAAGATATAGAGATGAGTTTGGGGGAGGTGGAGCCACGTGGGCCCCACAAGCCCTCACGGCGCGGCCAGGGGGGTGGCCGCGGCCTGTGGGCTTGTGGCCCACTGGTCCACCTCCTCCGGTGGATCTTTGCGCAGGTATTTTTCTTTTATTCCAGAAAAAATCTCCGTAAATTTTCAGGACATTCCGAGAACTTTTATTTCTGCACAAAAACGACACCGTGGCAATTCTGCTGAAAACAGGGTGAGTCCGGGTTAGTTCCATTCAAATCATGCAAATTAGAGTCCAAAACAAGGGCAAAAGAGTTCGGAAAAGTAGATACGACGGAGACGTATCACTAGGTAATTCTTTGTCATGAGGTTGATTAGTAAACTTGGAGAAATTAAATTCATGAAACACATCACCAAATTTTACTCTAACTTTCTCAGTAAACAATTAATTTCAGCATTCACAACGCTCAAGAAAGGTCTACCAAATATAATAGGGCAAATGTTATCCTGTGGTGAACCAAGTAATAAGAAATCAGTTGGGTACTTGATTTTTCCACATAAGACTTCAACATCTCTAACAATCCTATGTGGTGTAATAGTGTCTCTGTTTACAAGCTTAATAGTGACATCAATTGTTGGTTAACGTAGCAAAAATTCAAAAATTTCCTACGCCATACATGGATCTTCCTATGGAGAAACCAGGAACGAGAGAGGGGTGAGAGCATCTTCGTACCTTTGAAGATTGCTAAGTGGAAGCGTTGCTAGAACACGGTTGATGGAGTCGTATTCGCTGCGATTCAGATCGTGGTGTGATTCCGTTCAAGTGCCGAACCAGGGCACCTCCGCGTTCAACACACGTGCAGCCTCATGACGTCTCCCGCACCTTGAACTAACAAGGAGGAGGGACAGGTTGGGGAAGAGCTCCGGCAGCATGACGGCGTGGTGGCAGTGGAGCTACGAGGTCTCCCGATAGGGCTTCGCCAGGCATCGTGGGAGAGGAGGGAGAGGAGTGATAACCCACAAGTATAGGGGACCGCAAGAGTTTTTGAGGGTAGAGTATTCAACCCAAATTTATTGATTCGAATCAAGGGGAAGCGAAAGAATATTCTCAAGTATTAGCAGTTGAGTTGTCAATTCAACCACACCTGAAAGGTTTAGTGTCTGCAGCAAAGTATCAGTAGCAAGGTAGTATGATAGCAGCAGTAGCAACAGAGTAACAACAGTAGCAACAGAGTAACAGCAGCAACAGTGACAACAGTAGCGGCAAACTAACATAGCAAGGACCAGTAGTAAAAGATTCGTAGGCATTGGATCAGTGATGGATGATTATGCCGGATGTGATTCATCATGTAACATCTATAACACGGAGAGATAAGTAACTAGCTCCCGTTCGTCAATCTAATGTAGGCATGTATTCCGTATGTAGTCATACGTGCTTAGGGAAAAGAACTTGCATGACATCTATTGTCCATCCCTCCCGTGGCAGCGGGCTCCTAATGGAAACTACGGGATATTAAGATTCTCCTTTTAATAAAGAACCGGACCAACACATTAACACTTGGTGAATACATGAACTCCTCATACTATGGTCATCTCCGGGAGTGGTTCCGGCTATTGTCACTCCGGGGTTGCTGGGTCATAACACATAGTAGGTGACTACAACTTGCAAGATAGGATCTAAAACACACATATATTGGCGACAACATAATAGGTTCAGATCTGAAATCATGGCACTCGGGCCCTAGTGACAAGCATTAAGCATGGCAAAGTAGTAGCAACATCAATCTCAGAACATAGTGGATACTAGGGATCAATCCCCGTCAAAACTAACTCGATTACATTATAGATCTCATCCAACTCATCACCGTCCAGCAAGCCTACGATGAGATTACTCAGGAACGGTGAAGAGCATCATGGAATTGGCGATGGACGAAAGTTGATGATGACGATGGCGACGACTTCCCCTCTCCGGAGCCCAGAACAAACTCCAGATTTGCCCTCCAGATGAAGAACAGGAGGTGGCGGCGCCTCCGTATCGTAAAACACGGTGAATCCTTCTCCCTGATTTTTTTCCGAGCGAAACGGAATATATAGAGCTGAGATTGGAGGCGGTGGAGCCTCACGGGCCCCACAAGCCTGCGAGGCGCGACCAGGGGGGCCGCTCCTGGTGAGCTGGTGGCCCACTGGCTCACCTCCTCTGGTGGATCTTTGCGCAGGTATTTTTCATTAATTCCAGAAAAATTCTCCGTAAATTTTCAGGTCATTCCGAGAACTTTTATTTCTGCACCAAAAAAACACCATGGCAATTCTGCTGAAAATAGCGTTAGTCTGGGTTAGTTCCATTCAAATCATGCAAATTAGAGTCCAAAACAAGGGCAAAAGAGTTCGGAAAAGTAGATACGACGGAGACGTATCAACTCCCCCAAGCTTAAAGCCTTGCTTGTCCTCAAGCAATTCAGTTGACAAACTGAAAGAGACAAAAGAAAAACTTTGACGAACTTTGTTTGATCTTGTTGTTGCAACTATGTCTAACTCATAAACAGAATTTCAGCAAGATCACCAGCAAACCACATAAGCAAATGACATCTAGGTCTCACGGTAAACTCATATCAATGGCATAATCAGCTAGCGAGCAATAATAATAAGCCTCAAATGTCAACACTTCAATCAAAACAACGTGAAGCAGTACGAACAGATGGTATCTCGCTAGCTCTTTCTGAGACCGCAAAACATAAATTCGGAGCACCTTCAAACACCAATAGCGGACTAAACATTGTAACTCATGGCAAAGAAGATCCAGTCACAGTCATACTCAACACAGTTAAAAGCAAAGCATAAAAACGACAGAGGTGCTTTCTAATTGTTGCTTTTATAAGAGGAGGTTGACTCGACAGGAACATAAATAGACAGGCCCTTCGCAGAGGGAAGCATTGATTTGCAGAGGTGCGAGAGCTCAAGCTTTGAAAACAGAGATAATAATTTTGGGTGGCATTCTTTCATTGTCAACGCAACGACTAAGAGTTCTCAACATCTTCCATGCTACACATGCTATAGGTAGTTCCCAAACAGAAAAGTAAAGTTTTGACTCCCCCACCACCAATCAATCACTATCCACGACTAGCCGAATCCTCGGGTGTCGTCCATACCAACATCAATCCTGGGGGAGTTTTGTTTGCAATTATCTTTTCGATTTGAGTATGGAACTGGGAATTCCAATTACCGGCCCCTTTCTCGTGAATGATAGTGAATAAACACATATCGAGGATAACACGCCTAGCATGGAAGATACTGATAGCCCCCTGTCACCACGTGAGCGGTTCGGGCATGCAAAACAGATTATTTCTTGAAGGTTTAGAGAGTGGCACATGCAAATTTACTTGGAACGACAGGTAGATACCGCATATAGGTAGGTATGGTGGACTCATATGGAACAACTTTGGGTTTATGGGAGTGGATGCACAAGCAGTATTCCCGCTTAGTACAAGTGAAGGCTAGCAAAAGACTGGGAAGCGACCAAGTAGAGAGCGACAACAGTCATCAAAATGCATTGAGATTAACTAACATTGAGTGCAAGCATGAGTAGGACATAAATCACCATGAACATGAATATCATAGAGGCTATGTGGATTTTGTTTCCACTACATGCGTGAACATGCGCCAAGTCAAGCCACTTTAATCATTCAAAGGAGGATACCATCCTATCATACTACAACACAGCCATCTCAACATTCATGTGGGCATTCAAGACAAACCATTATAAGCTCCTAGCTAAGTAAGCATGGCATAAGCAACTATGATCTCTAAGTTTTCATTGAAAACATGTTTCCCTCACAACAAAGTTGAATCAGACATGATGAGCTAGTCATATTTATAAAAACAAAATAGATCGAGTTCATACCAGCTTTTCCAGGATCACTCACTTCATCATAGATCGTCATTATTGACTTTCACTTGCACGACCGAACGATGTGAACAATAATAAGCATGCTCGTGCGTTGGACTAAAGCTGTAATCTGCACGCAAACACAAAGGAGAAGACAAAGTAATATGGCTCTTTGACAGCTAAACAGGTATGCATGCGAGAGCCACTAAACATTGTAACCATGATCTTCTACCTTGACCCAAAGAAAAAGAAAACTATTTACACGGGAAAGCTCCCAACAAGCAAAAGATGAAAAAGAAAATATTTTTGGTTTTTTTTCAAACTAGACAGACACACGAAAAGAAAACGAGAAAAAGAAAATAAACTAGCATGGATGATACAGTGGCAAAGTGTGAACACCGACGAACAAAGTGAAAACATAAGCAAGAATGTAAAGTCGGTGAGAAACACGTACTCCCCCATGCTTAGGCTTTTGGCCTAAGTTGGTCTACTCCCATGGATGGTCCTGGCAACACCCAAAATCATAATGGGGATTATACGAGAGCGCTGCAGCCACTGCCTGAATAGCTGCCTCACGGAGACGAGCAGCCTTTGCCTCCCTCTCATATTCCTCTACCTATCCTCTGGTTATGTAATATCTCCGTTTTACCTGAAAGTCAAAGAAGGCAGGAGCAGGAAGGGTAATATGGAAAACACGCTGCCGGTTAAATATCAAACGGTATAGGAGGGATTCATCATCGCTCTCAAGGAACTGGTAGCGTGTTAAAGCGACGCGGTCAATGAAAGTTGTATAGAGCGGGGGTCTCCTTCGCGGATGGGTACTCCAAGAAAATTTTCTATGCGAGTGGCATATATCCCACCAAAGAAATCCCCTTCATTAGCATTATTATTCAGCCTCCTTGCTATTATAGCTCCCATGTTGAAACTTTTATCACCCGTTACTACGCTCTTAAGGATATTAAGGTCGGGTGCGCAGAGGTGACAATGCTTAATCTTGCCATTAATGCATCTGCCTATGAAGAGGGCAAAATAATGGAAGGCAGGAAAATGAATGCTCCCCATGGTAGCATGTGTAATATCTCTAGTTTCTCCAACAGTTATACCAGAGAAAAAATCTCTAACTGAAGATTTAGGAGGATCGTTGAGGCTACCCCAAATAGGTATCTTGCAAATTCTATTGAAATCCTCTAAATGCATGGTATAGATTTATCATAGAGATCAAACAGTACCAATGTGTCACGACCAGCTGAAAATTTGAATCTACGAACAAAAGAGGCAGTGAGAGCAACATACTGTTCACATTTATCGGAGATGAATTCTTCGAGTCCGACGTTGTCAATAAGTGCATCAAACTCATCTTTGAAACCTGCCTCAATCATAAATTCATCAGAAGGCCATTCACATGGTTGTACCTGTGTGTCCCTTGGTTGGTAAGGATCGGGCTCCCGAATCGCAAGACGGGGGCCTCTCTTGCTTGACGAACCACCATGATAGTTTCTCCTGAACATCTTCCTTTTCTGAAACTTTCAGCGATTCTAAGGAAAGGTGAACAAGGCTCAACTAAATTCGTAGCAACTACTCCAACAAGTGCCTAGAGGCCATATTACGCATCAAAACTACTTGGGACCAGCTAAAATTAGCATGCAAAGCTCAAGAACATGGTCACCAAGGCAGCAAAAATACGCGAAGTATAAGGCACTAGAGAAAAAACTAATTGGACCAATGGAGGAGTCACTTACCAAGGAATAATTTCCCCAAAACAGTTCGGAGAATGGTCCTTTGAGCAAGGAGATCGATAATCCCAGCAAGAGGAGCAAGAACACGGGTTTGAGCTGCGAAACGATTTTTTCTGGAGGTAGGAGAACCAGATGAGAGCAAGAATGAGTGGAGGGGGTGCCTGTGGGCCCCACAAGCCTGGGTGCCCGCGCCTCCAGGGCTTGTGGCCCACTGGTGCAGCCCCCAGACAAGCTCTTTGTCTCAGTATTTTTCAAAAATTCCATAAAAAATCATACTTGATTATCAAGACGTTCGGAGAACTTTTATTTTCGGGATACTTTTCTACCGGACGCTAAAATAGAAAAATGGGAAAACTAAACTAATCCTATCATTTTTCTTCTAAGCGACCAAAGGTGAAAGCTTGGAACAGAGGTTTGTGACTCCTCGATTCATCCATCTCATGGTCATCGAAAGAAATCCATCAATGAGGTTGATCAAGTCTCCTCGACAAACCTTTTCGAATCGCAAAAGAGAACGGAGAATTTTCGAATAGTCACTAGGTTACCTCAATGGGGATGTGTATCTCCCCAACAAGCAAATCATACTTCATCTTAACAGGAGGAATAGGGCATTCAAAGCTCCCAATAAGAATTGATGAAGTCTTTTCGATAGCATTGATGCAATGTACTCGATATTGTTTCTTCAGAAAGTGCACCATATGCTCATTACCGTTGACATGGAAAGTGACATTGCCTTTGTTGCAATCTATAACAGCCCCTGCGGTGTTTAAAAAGGGTCTTCCAAGGATGACCGCCATGGCATCATCCTCGGGAATATCCAAGATAACAAAGTCTGTTAAGATAGTGACATTAGCAACCACAACAGGCACATCCTCGCAAATGCTGATAGGATAAGCAGTTGATTTGTCGGCTATTTGGAGAGAGATTTTAGTGGGTGTCAACTTATCCAGTTTAAGTCTATGATAAAGAGAGAGAGGCATAACACTAACACCGTCTCCAAGGTCGCATAAAGAAGTTCTCACGTAGTTATCTTTAATGGAGCAAGGTATAGTGGGCACATCGGGATCACCTAGTTTCTTAGGAGTCCCACCCTTGAAGGTATAGTTAGCAAGCATGGTGGAAATCTCAGCCTCAGGTATCCTCCTCTTATTAGTCACAATATCTTTCATGTACTTAGCATACGGAGACATTCTGAGTATATCCGTCAAACGCATTTACAGAAAGACAGGTCTGATCATTTCAACAAATCTCTCAAAATCCTCATCATCTTTTTCTTGGATGGTTTGGGAGGAAAGGGCATGGGTTTCTGAACCCATGGTTCCCTTTCTTTACCATGCTTCCTAGTAGTGAAGTCATTCTTATCGTATTTTATATTCTTAGGCTGTGGGTTATCAAGATCAACAGGTTCAATCTCCACATCCTTATCATTGCTAGGTTGAGAATCTTCATGAACATCACTATTGATATTATCATTAGGCTCATGTTCATCACCAGATTGTGTTTCAGCATTAGAGACAGAGACATCGTTTGGACTCTCATGTGTATCAGCAACAGGGTTGCTAGCGTGCAAATCCCTATCATCTTTCTTCTTCTTTCTAGGATGACTAGGTGCATCAGTGCTAACTCCTTGAGAATATTGTTCAGTTATGTTAGGATGACCCTTAGGATACAAAGGTTCCTGAGTCATTCTACCGCCTCTAGTAATGACTCTGACAAAATTGTCATTCAACTCGTTAAGAAAGTCATTCTGAGCTTTAAGTACTTGTTCTACCTGAGTAGTAACCATAGAGGCATTTTTACTCAGGAGCTTAAGATCATTGACATTCCTGTCCACACAAGCACTTAAATGACTAAGCATACGCGCATTCTGTTCCAATTGTCTGCTAACATAATCATTGAAGCTTTGTTGTTTGGCAACAAAGTTATCAAATTCATCCACGCATAAGCTAGCAGGTTTATCAAAAGGAATATCACTCTCATCAAACCTACGCAGACAATTTACTTCTACTACCTGTATCGGGTTATCGAGACCATGGATCTCTTCGATAGGTGGTAGATTTTTGACATCTTCAGATTTAATGCATTTCTCGCGCATAGATTTCTTGGCTTCTTGCATACCTTCAGGACTGAGGAATAGAATACCTCTTTTCTTTGGAGTTGGCTTAGGAGGTGGTTCGGGAATAGTCCAAGCATTCTCATTGCACAAGATGTTATTCAATAGGATCTCAGCTTGTTCTACAGTTTGTTCCCTAAAAACACAACCAGCACAACTATCTAGGTGGTCTTTGGAAGCATCGGCAAGTCCATTATAGAAGATATCAAGTATTTCATTCTTCTCAAGAGGGTGATTAGGCAAAGCATTCAGTAGCTGGATGAGCCTCCCCAAGCTTGTGGGAGACTCTCTTCTTCAGCTTGAGCAAAGTTGTATATTTCCTGCAAGGCAGCTTGCTTCTTATGGGCAGAGAAATATTTTTCAGAGAAGTAGTAGACCATATCCTGGGGGCTACGCACACATTCAGGAGCAAGAGAAGTGAACCAGGTCTTAGCATCATCCTTTAGCGAGAAAGGAAACAGCTTGATGATATAGTAGTGGCGGATCTTTTCCTCACTAGTGAATAGGGTGGCTATATCATGCAGTTTGGTAAGATGGGCTACAACCGTTTTAGACTCATAACCGTGAAAAGGATCAGATTCGACCAAAGTGATAAACTCAGGGTCGACAGAGAATTCCTAATCCTTATCGGTCACAAAGATAGGCAAAGTAGCAAACTTCGGGTCGTATTTCATCCTAGCGTTCAGAGATTTTTCTTTCCACTTGAGTAGTAATTTCTCAACATCATAGCTATCCTTACACGCAAGAAAATCCTCAGCTATCTCTCCCTCCATAACATAATGCTCAAGCATATCAAGCATATCAGGCATAGCAGAGATAGTTCTAGCAGGCAAAACAGTAGGTTCTACTTCAATAGTATCAGCAGTTTCAGAAGTATCATCACATCTAGCAGCAACTCTAGCAATTTGTGCATCAAGGAATGCACCTAGTGGCAAAGGAGAATCAGGCATAGCATCATCAGGCAAAGCAGTATCAAGCATAACATCATCAGGCAAAGCAGTATCAAGCATAGCATCATCATAAGCATCATGGGCATTAGAAGTAGCATCATCAAGCACAAGCGACATATCAAGATTTCTAGCAGGAGGCGATGTCGCAAACTTACTCATAACTGAAGGTGAATGAAGTGCAGAGCTAGATGGCAATTCCTTACCCGTCCTCGTAGTTGAGGGCAAGACTTTAGTTCTTGGATCTTTCAGATTCCTCATAGTGCCCAGCAGACGTCAATCCCAAGTGACTCAGAGAATATAGTTGTCCTTCCCCGGCAACGGCGCCATAAAATAGTCTTGATAACCCACAAGATGATAGGAACCTTCACACTAGCAACCCTGCTACACGTGTGAGTCCAAGCGATGTCTCTGTCTCTGATGCTGAAACACAATCTGGTGATGAACATCAGCCTAATGATAATATCAATAGTGATGTTCATGATGATGCTCAACTTAGCAATGAAAAGGATGTGGAGATTGAACCTGTTGATCTTGATAAATGATACGTCTCAAGCGTATCTATAATTTTTGATGGTTTCACGTTGTTATCTTGTCAACTTTGGATGTTTTGTTTACCTTTTATATCTTTTTTGGGACTAACTTATTAACTCAGTGCCAAGTGCGAGTTCCTGTTTTTCTGTGTTTTTGACTCTTTTCAGATCTGATTTTGGAACGGAGTCCAAATGGAATAAAATCCCCGAAATGAATTTTTCCAGAACGGAAGAAGATCGGGAGGCTTGAGGGCCAAGCAAGTGGGCCCACAAGCCCTGTTGCCGCGGCCAGGGGGAGGCCGCGACAACCAAGTTTGTGGCCCCCTGGCGCTCCCCTGCCCTAGGTCTTTGTCCTATAAATTCCCTAAAAATCCAGAAAAAATCAGGGCATCCATGAAAACACTTTTCCGCCGCCGCAAGCTTCCGTTTCCGCGAGATCTCATCTAGAGACCCTTCCCGGTGCCCTGTCGGAGGGGACTTTGGAGTTGGAGGGCTTCTTCATCATCATCATCGCCCCTCCAATGACTCGTGAGTAGTTCACTTCGGACCTACGGGTCCGTAGTTAGTAGCTAGATGGCTTCCTCTCTCTCTCTTGGATCTTCAATACAAAGTTCTCCATGATCTTCATGGAGATCTATCCGATGTAATCCTCTTTGGCGGTGTGTTTGTCGATATCCGATGAATTGTGGATTTGTGATCAGATTATCTATGATATATATTTGAGTCTTTGCTGATTTCTTATATGCATGATTTGATATCCTTGTAAGTCTCTACGAGTCCTGGGTTTTGTTTGGCCAACTAGATCTATGATTCTTGCAATGGGAGAAGTGCTTGGTCTTGGGTTCATACCGTGTGGTGACCTTTCCCAGTGACAGAAGGGGAAGCAAGGCACACATCGTGTTGTTTCCATCAAGGGAAACAAGATGGGCTTTTATCATAGATATGAGATTGTCCATCTACATCATGTCATCTTGCTTAAGGCGTTACTCTGTTCTTTTGGACTTAATACACTAGATGCATGCTGGATAGCGGTCGACGTGTGGAGTAATAGTAGTAGATGCAGAAAGTATCGGTCTACTTGTTTTGGACGTGATGCCTATAGATATAATCATTGCCGTAGATAACGTCACGACTTTGCGCGGTTCTATCAATTGCTCGACAGTAATTCGTTCACCCACCGTCTACTTGCTTTCATGAGAGAAGCCACTAGTGAACACTACGGCCCCCGGGTCTATTCACATCTATCGTTTCCACTTTCTCTTTTACTTTGCTTTGTTTCTTTGTTGCTTTCAGTTCTCACTTGGCAAACAATCTATAAGGGATTGACAACCCCTTCATAGCGTTGGGTGCAAGCTCGTTGTGTTTGTGCAGGTACTTGTGATATCCCTTCACTGGATCGATACCTTTGTTCTCAAAACTGAGGGAAATACTTACCGCCAATGTGCTACATCACCCTTTACGCTTCGGGGGAACACCAACGCAAGGCTCCAAGGCCACGGAGGAATCCTTTGCATATTTGCCAAGGAAGTCCCTAAAGGCGTAGCCGTAGCAGAAGGATTCCTGGTGCCGTTGCTGAGGAGTATCAAGACAAGAGTAGTCTCCTATCAGCACGCTTGTTTCTGGCACCGTTGGAAGGTCTTTTGTTGCAGTAGCAGAAGTATTTCTAGCGCCGTTGCCGGGGAGGAGAGATCTATCCAAGTAGGTCTCACAAACTCATCTCTTGCATATACGTTTTTGCCAGTTGCCTCTCGTTTTCCTCTCCCTCACTTCACATTTGTCGTTTCCATTTGCCTTTCTCCTTTGCCGTTTTCTTTTGCCTTTCGCCTTTTTGCCGTTTTCCTTTGCCGGTTTTCTTGCTTGCTTGTGTGCTTGTTTGTTTGTTGAAGTCATCATGGCTGAAAACACCAAACTTTGCGACTTCTCGAGTACCAATAATAATGATTTTATTAGTACTCCGATTGCTCCCGCCACTAGTGCGGAATCGTATGAAATCAACGCAGCCTTGCTGAATCTTGTTATGAAAGAGAAATTCTCTGGCCTTCCTAGTGAAGATACCGCATCCCATCTCAATATCTTCATTGAGCTTTGCGATATGCAAAAGAAAAGAGATGTGGATAATGACGTGATTACGTTGAACCTTTTTTCCTTTCTCGTTGCGAGATCGTGCAAAAACTTGGTTTTCTTCTTTGCCTAAAAATAGTATCGATTCATGGGATAAGTGCAAAGATGCTTACATATCCAAGTATTTTCCGCCGGCTAAGATCATCTCCTTACATAACGATATCATGAATTTCAAGCAACTTGATCATGAACACGTTGCACAATCTTGGGAGAGGATGAAGTTAATGATTAGAAATTGTCCCACTCATGGCTTGAGTTTGTGGATGATTATACAAATCTTTTACGCTAGTTTGAATTTCGCTTCTCGCAATAGCTTGGACTCCGCCTCAGGTGGAACGTTCATGGAAATCACGTTAGGAGACGCTACAAAACTCCTAGACAATATCATGACCAACTACTCTCAGTGGCACACTGAAAGGTCACTTGCTAGCAAAAAGGTACTCGCTATAGAAGAAATTAACTCGCTTAGTGCTAAGATGGACGAGTTGATGAATTTGGTTGCTAGTAGAAACGCTCCTTTAGATCCTAATGACAGGCCACTATCTTCCTTGATTGAGAGTAGCAACACTAGTTTGGACGTTAATTTTGTTGGTAGGAACAATTTTGGCAACAACAATGCTTTTAGAGGAAACTATGTTCCTAGGCCTTTTCCTAGTAACTCCTCTAACAATTATGGCAATTCCTACAACAACACATATGGAAATCACAACAAATTACCCTCTGATTTAGAGAGTAATATCAAAGAGTTCATCAACTCTCAAAAGATTTTCAATGCGTCCATAGAGGAAAAACTACTCAAAATTGATGATTTGGCAAATATCGTTGATAGGATGTCTTGTGATATTGATGCTTTGAAAGTTAGATGTGCTCCTCCCATGGTCAACTTGGATGAAACTTTGAAAGCTATGTGTGTCTCCATGAATGAGAGCAAAGAAAGAACCGCCCAAATTCGCGCTAGGCATGAATGGTTAAAAGGGTGCGTTCTAGTGATGCAAATCACGAAGATCTTAAAGTGCTTGGTGTGACTCCTCTTGAATCTTTGTTTTCGCGTCAAACCTATTGATGAAGGGTCTGGATATGAATCCACTTTGGTTGAAAAACGCCCCAATGATTCGGAGTCCACCTATCTTGATGATAAAGGTGTGGAGAGTGGAGTAGAAGAAATCAAAATTTTGGGTAGTAATGAAACTCCCACTTTGGATTTCAAGGAATTCAATTATGATAGTTGCTCCTTGTTTGAATGCATTTCTTTGATGCAATCCATTTCAAACTCTCCACATGCTTATAGCCAAAGCAAAGCCTTTACCGCGCATATCGTAGATGCTATGATGAAATCTCTTGAAGAGAAGCTCGAACTAGAAGTCTCTATACCTAGAAAACTTCATGATGAGTGGGAACCTACTATCAAAATCAAGATCAAAAACTATGAGTGCAATGCTTTGTGTGATTTGGGTGCTAGTGTTTCCGCGATTCCAAAGTCTTTATGTGATATTCTTGGTTTTCATGAGATTGAAGACTGTTCTCTTAATTTGCATCTTGCAGATTCTACTGTCAAGAAACCCATAGGAAGGATCGATGATGTTCTTATTGTTGCAAATAAGAACTATGTACCCGTGGATTTCATTGTACTTGACATAGATTGCAATCCTTCATGTCCTATTATTCTTGGTAGACCTTTCCTAAGGACTGTTGGTGCTATCATCGATATGAAGGAAGGGAATATTAGATTTCAATCTCCCCTAAAGAAGGGCATGGAGCATTTTCCTAGGAAGAAAATAAGATTGCTTTATGAATCTATGATGAGGGCTACTTATGGTTTGAGCACCAAGGATGACTATACGTGATTCCATCACGTTATGCCTAGCTAAGGGCGTTAAACAATAGCGCTTGTTGGGAGGCAACCCAACGAATCTATCCTTTTTCTTTCTGTTTTGTGTTTTCCACACTTTCATAATTCTGTTATGATTGTGTTTTTTGTGTTTCTTTTTTCGTTTGTGCCAAATAAAACCGTTATGATTAGTCTTGGGGATGATCGTTTGGTCATGCTGGAAAAGACAGAAACTTTCTGCTCACGAAAAGAATTTTAGTTTTTTTTCTGTAATAGCTTTTGAGTTGATTCTTTTTTCTGCTGATTGCTACGCAAATTCTTCAGACTGTCGTAATTTGTAAGAAGTTTTGAAGTATCAGAAGTATATGAAGTATACAGATTTCTACAAAATAGTCTGCTGTTAACAGATTCTGTTTTTGTTGTGTTGGTTGCTTATTTTGATGAAACTATGGATAGTATCGTTGGGTATTAGCCATGGAAGATTGAAAATACAGTAACCCAACATCAATATAAGTAGAATTTAAGTTTTCTACAGTACCTAAGGAAGTGGTGGTTTGCTTTCTTATACTAATGTTATCACGAGTTTCTGTTTAAGTTTCGTGTTGTGAAGTTTTCAAGTTTTGGGTGAAGTTCTTATGGACGAAAAGATAAAGAGTGGCAAGAGCTCAAGCTTGGGGATGCCCAAGGCACCACAAGATGATTCAAGGATGTCGTAAAAGCCTAAGCTTGGGTATGCCCTGGGAAGGCATCCCCTCTTTCGTCTTCAATCCATCGGTAACGTTACTTGGGGCTATATTTTTATTCACCACATGTTATGTGTTTTGCTTGGAGCGTCTTGTATCGTAGGAATCTTTTATTTTTGTTGTGTCACAGTCATCCTTGCCGCACACCTAGATAGAGAGACATGCACTCACCGTGATTTTGTCGAGCTTCACTTATATCCTTTGGTAGACAATTCAGCTCACATGTGCTTCACTTATATCTTTTGAGCTAGTTGCTTTTGCTCTGTGTGCTTCACTTATATATTTTAGAGCACGGTGGTGCGTGGCTTGGTAGTTGATCTATGCTATGAAAGTAGTCTCAAAAAAGGTAGTTATCCAAAGGGATACGAAAACTTCCACCTTCATGTGCATTGAATAGTTAGAGAAGTTTGATTCATCTCAACTAGTTTTGAGTTGTGGTTATGGTAATATTGAAGTTATATTAGTAAGGTGTTGTGGATCTAGAAATACTTGTGTTGAAGTTAGTGATTCCTGTAGAATGCACGTATGGTGAACCTCTATGTGATGAAGTCTGAGCATGATTAGTCTATTGAATGTCATCCTTTGTGTGGCGGTCGGGATCGCGCGATGGTTTATACCTACCAACCCTTCCCCTAGGAGTATACGTTGAATGCTTTGTTTCGATTACTAATAGAACTTTTGCAACAAGTATATGAGTTCTTGATGACTAATGTTGAGTCCGTGGTTTATATGCACTTTCACCTTCCACCATCACTATCTTCTTTAGTGCCGTGCAATTTTCGCCGGTGCACAAAACCCACCTTTAGCCTCCCTCAAAACAGCCACCATACCTACCTACTATGGCTTTTTCAAAGTCATTCTGAGATATATTGCCATGCAACTACCACCATGACATGTGCCACCACGTCTACATTGCCATTGCATGATCGTAAGATAGCTAGCATGATGTTTCCATTTATGTCTATGCCATGCTAGATCATTGTCACGGTACACTACCGAAGGCATTCCATATAGAGTCATCGTTGCTCTAAGTTTTGAGTTGTAAGTGTGATGATCATCATTGATGGAGCATTGTCCCATGTGAGGAAATAAAAGATGCCCACCAAAAAAAATATAATAAAAAAGTGGCCAAAGAGCCCATCCAAAAAAAATGAGAGAAAAAGAGAGAAGCGACATTGCTACCACCTTTCCACACTTGTGCATATTAAGCACCATGATCTTCATGATTGAGAGTCTCTCGTTTTGTCACCACCATATAGCTAGTGGGAAATTCTCATTATATAACTTGGCTTGTATATTCCAATGATAGCCTTCCTCAAATTTGCCTTAGGTCTTCGTGAGCAAGCAAGTTGGATGAACACCCACTAGTTTTCTTTAAGAGCTTTCACATACTCTTAGCTCTAGTGCATCATTTGTATGGCAATCCCTACTCATTCACATTGATATCTATTGATGAGCATCTCCACAGCTCATTGATATGCCTAGTTAATGTGACCATCTTCTCCTTGTTTTTCTTACCACCTCCACCACACTCCACATCACTTATAGTGCTAAAACCATGGCTCACGCTCATGTATTGCGTGAGAGTTGAAAAAGTTTGAGAAAGTAAAGGTTTGAAAACAATTACTTGGCCAATACCGGGGTTGTGCATGATTTAAATTCGTTGTGCAATGATGATAGAGCATAGCCAGACTATATGATTTTGTAGGGATAACTTTCTTTTGGCTTTGTTATTTTGAAAGTTCATGATTACCTTGCTAGTTTGCTTAAATTATTATTGTTTCCACGTCAATAGAAAACTATTGTTTTGAATCTAATGGATCTGAACATTCACGACACATAAGAGGAGTTAAAAAGGACATCTATGCTAGGTTGCATGAAAGCATCAAAAATTCATTCTTTATCACTTCCCTACTCGAGGACGAGCAGGAGTTAAGCTTGGGGATGCTTGATACGTCTCAAACGTATCTATATTTTTTGATGGTTTCACGATGTTATCTTGTCAACTTTGGATGTTTTGTTTACCTTTTATATATTTTTTGGGACTAACTTATTAACTCAGTGCCAAGTGCCAGTTCCTGTTTTTTGTGTGTGTTTTTGACTCTTTTCAGATCTGATTTTGGAACGGTGTCCAAACGGAATAAAATCCCTGAAATGAATTTTTCCAGAACGGAAGAAGGTCGGGAGGCTTGAGGGCCAAGCAAGTGGGCCCACAAGCCCTGTTGCCGCGGCCAGGGGGAGGCCGCGGCAACCAAGCTTATGGCCCCCCTGGCGCTCCCCTGCCCTAGGTCTTTGGCCTATAAATTCCCTAAAAATCCAGAAAAAATCAGGGCATCCATGAAAACACTTTTCCGCCGCCGCAAGCTTCTGTTTCCATGAGATCTCATCTAGAGACCCTTCCCGGGGCCCTGCCGGAGCGGACTTTGGAGTTGGAGGGCTTCTTCATCATCATAATCGCCCCTCCAATGACTCGTGAGTAGTTCACTTCAGACCTACGGGTCCGTAGTTAGTAGCTAGATGGCTTCCTCTCTCTCTTGGATCTTCAATACAAAGTTCTCCATGATCTTCATGGAGATCTATCCGATGTAATCCTCTTTGGAGGTGCGTTTGTCGAGATCCGATGAATTGTGGATTTGTGATGAGATTATCTATGGTATATATTTGAGTATTTGCTGATTTCTTGTATGCATGATTTGATATCCTTGTAAGTCTCTCCGAGTCTTGGGTTTTGTTTGGCCAACTAGATCTATGATTCTTGCAATGGGAGAAGTGCTTGGTTTTGGGTTCATACTGTGTGGTGACCTTTCCTAGTGACAGAAGGGGCAGCAAGGCACACATCGTGTTGTTGCCATCAAGGGTAATAAGATGGGCTTTTATCTTAGATATGAGATTGTCCATCTACATCATTTCATCTTACTTAAGGCGTTACTCTTTTCTTTTGGACTTAATACGCTAGATGCATGCTGGATAGCGGTCGACGTGTGGAGTAATAGTAGTAGATGCAGAAAGTATCGGTCTACTTGTTTTGGACGTGATGCCTATAGATATAATCATTGTCGTAGATAACGTCATGACCTTGCGCGGTTCTATCAATTGATCGACAGTAATTCGTTCACCCACCGTCTACTTGCTTTCATGAGAGAAGCCACTTGTGAACACTACGGCCCCCGGGTCTATTCACATCTATCATTTCCACTTTCACTTTTACTGTGATTTGTTTCTTTGTTGCTTTCAGTTCCCACTTGGCAAACAATCTATTAGGGATTGACAACCCCTTCACAGCATTGGGTGCAAGCTCGTTGTGTTTGTGCAGGTACTTGTGATATTCCTTCACTGGATCGATACCTTGATTCTCAAAACTGAGGGAAATACTTACCGCCGCTGTGCTACATCAGCCTTTCCGCTTGGAGGGAACACCAACGCAAGGCTCCAAGGCCACGGGGGAATCCTTTGCATATTTGCCAAGGAAGTCCCTAAAGGTGTAGCCGTAGCAGAAGGATTCCTGGTGCCGTTGCTGAGGAATATCAAGACAAGATAGTCTCCCGTTAGCACGCCTGTTTCTGGCACCGTTGGAAGGTCTTTTGTTGCAGTAGCACTCACCTCCTCCGGTGGATCTTTGCGCAGGTATTTTTCATTAATTCCAGAAAAAATCTCCGTAAATTTTCAGGTCATTCTGAGAACTTTTATTTCTGCACAAAAACAACACCATGGCAATTCTGCTAAAAATAGCGTTAGTCCGGGTTAGTTCCATTCAAATCATGCAAATTAGAGTCCAAAACAAGGGCAAAAGAGTTCGGAAAAGTAGATACGACGAAGACGTATCAATGAGAAGCAGGGCTGCGCCGAGAGAGATAGAATTTCGTTTTCTCAAAACAGCCAAAAGCCTCACTATATATAGGGGGAAGGGGAGGGAGGCGCAACCCTTAGGGTTCCCACCCCTAAGGGGTGCGGCAGCCCCCAGATGGGAGGCTAGGGCGGCGACCAGGGCAAGGGAGGGGGTGGCGCACCCATAGGTGGGCCTTAGGCCCACCAGCGCCTAGGGTTTCCCCTCCTTCCCCTCTTGTGCGCCTTGGGCTGGGTGTGGGGGCGCACCAGCCCACCTAGGGGCTGTTTGCCTCTCACACTTGGCCCATGTAGCCTCCCAGGGCTGGTGGCCCCTCCCGGAACCCTTCCGGTGGTCCCGGCACGTTGCTGGTGGTGCCCGAAACATTTCCGGCGTCCAAACCCATCCATCCTATATATCAATTTTTACCTCCGGACTATTCCGGAGCTCCTCGTGACGTCCGGGATCTCATTCGGGACTCCGAACAACCTTCGGTAACCTCGTACAACAATTCCCTATAACCCTAGCGTCTGATAACCCACAAGTATATGGGATCACAACAGTTTTCGAGGGTAGAGTATTCAACGCAAATTTGTTGGTTCGTCAAAGGGGAAGCGAAAGAATATTCTCAAGTATTAGGAGTTGAGTTTCTCAGATTCAACCACACCTGAAAGATTAGTGTCTGCAAGCAAAGTATCAGTAGCAAAGTGGTATGATAGCAACGGTGCCAGAAACGATCTGTTGACGGCAGACTATTCCTAACTGTTGTATCATTGGCGCCAGTAGGTTGCACGTCAGCGGGTAACTATTCTTCCCCGACAACAGTGTCGAAAAATATCTTGCAACAAGTAACAACAAAGTAGCAAGGAACAACAGTAGCAGCAGCAGCAAAGTAACAGAAGTAGCAACAGTAGTAGCAAAGTGGCCCAATCCCTTTTGTAGCAAGGGACAAGCCTAGACAAAGTAACATAGCAGGGACTAGTAGTAAAAGACTCGTAGGAAGTGGATCGGTGATGGATGAGTATGATGGATGTGATTCATCATGTAACAGCTATAACACGGAGAGATATGTGACTAGCTCCCGTTCATCAATCTAATGTAGGCATGTATTCCGTATGTAGTCATACGTGCTTAGGGAAAAGAACTTGCATGACATCTATTGTCCATCCCTCCCGTGGCAGCGGGGTCCTAGTGGAAACTACGGGATATTAAGGTTCTCCTTTTAATAAAGAACCGGACCAACGCATTAACACATGGTGAATACATGAACTCCTCATACTATGGTCATCTCCGGGAGTGGTTCCGGCTATTGTCACTCCGGGGTTGCCGAGTCATAACACATAGTAGGTGACTACAACTTGCAAGATAGGATCTAAAACACACATATATTGGCGACAACATAATAGGTTCAAATCTGAAATCATGGCACTCGGGCCCTAGTGACAAGCATTAAGCATAGCCAAGTAGTAGCAACATCAATCTAGAACATAGTGGATACTAGGGATCGATCCCCGTCAAAACTAACTCGATTACATGATAGATCTCATCCAACTCATCACTGTCCAGCAAGCCTATGATGAGATTACTCACGAACGATGAAGAGCATCATGGAATTGTCGATGGAGGAAGGTTGATGATGATGATGGCGACGATTTCCCCTCTCTAGAGCCCAAAACGGACAACAGATCTGCCCTCCAGATGAAGAACAGGAGGTGGCGGCGCCTCCGTATCGTAAAATGCGATGAAACCTTCTCTCTGTTTTTTTCCGGGCGAGACGGAATATATAGAGCTGAGTTTGGGGGCGGTGGAGCCACGTGGGCCCCACAAGCCCTCACGGCACGGCCTACGGGGTTGGCCGCGGCCCACGGGCTTGTGGCCCACTGGTCCACCTCCTCAAGTGGATCTTTGCGCAGGTATTTTTCTTTTATTCTAGAAAAATTCTCCGTAAATTTTCAGCACATTCCGAGAACTTTCATTTCTGCACAAAAACAACACCATGGCAATTCTGCTGAAAACAGCGTCAGTCCGGGTTAGTTCCATTCAAATCATGCAAATTAGAGTCCAAAACAAAGGCAAAAGAGTTCGAAAAAGTAGATACTACGGAGACGTATCAACTCCCCCAAGCTTAAAGCCTTGCTTGTCCTCAAGCAATTCAGTTGACAAACTGAAAGAGACAAAAGAAAAACTTTGACGAACTCTGTTTGATCTTGTTGTTGCAACTATGCCTAAGTCATAACCCGAATTTCAGCAAGATCACAAGTAAGCCACATAAGAAAATGACATCTAGGTCTCACGGTAAACTCATATCAATGGCAAAATCAACTAGCGAGCAAATAATAATAAGCCTCAAATGTCAACACTTCAATCAAAACAACATGAAGCAGTACGAATAGATGATATCTCGCTAGCTCTTTCTAAGACCGCAAAACATAAATGCAGAGCACCTTCAAAGACTAAGGGCTAACTAAACATTGTAATTCAAGGCAATGAAGATCCAGTCACATTCATACTCAACTCAGTTAAAAGCAAAGCATAAAAATGACAGAGGTGCTCTCTAATTGGTGCTTTTGTAAGAGGAGGATGACTCAACAGGAACATAAATAGACAGGCCCTACGCAGAGGGAAGCATTTATTTGCAGAGGTGCGAGAGCTCAAGCTTTGAAAACAGGGATAATAATTTTGTGTGGCATGCTTTCATTGTCAACGCAATGACTAAGAGTTCTCAACATCTTCCATGATACACATGCTATAGGCGGTTCCCAAACAGAAAAGTAAAGTTTTGACTCCCCCACCACCAATCAATCACACTCCACGGCTAGCCGAATCCTCGGGTACCGTCCATACCAACATCAATCCTGGGGGAGTTTTGTTTGCAATTATCTTTTCGATTTGAGCATGGAACTGGGAATTCCAATTACCGGCCCCCTTCTCGTGAATGATAGTGAATAAACACATATCGAGGACAACACGCCTAGCATGGAAGTTACCAATAGACCCCTGTCACCACATGAGTGGTTCGGGCATGCAAAACATATTATTTCTTGAAGGTTTAGAGAGTGTCACATGCAAATTTACTTGGAACGGCAGGTAGATACCGCACATATGTAGGTATGGTGGTCTCATATGGCACAACTTTGGGTTTATGGAGGTGGATGCACAAGCAGTATTCCCGCTTAGTACAAGTGAAGGCTAGCAAAAGACTGGGAAGCGACCAACTAGAGAGCGACAACAGTCATCAAAATGCATTGAGATTAACTAACATTGAGTGCAAGCATGAGTAGGACATAAATCACCATGAACGTGAATATCATAGAGGCTATGTTGATTTTGTTTCAACTACATGCGTGGAGATGCGCCAAGTCAAGCCACTTGAATCATTCAAAGGAGGATACCATCCTATCATACTACATCATAGTCATCTCATCATTCATGTTGGCAACCAAGACAGACCATTATAAGCTCCTAGCTAAGTAAGCATGGCATAAGCAACTATGATCTCTAAGTTGTCATTGCAAACATGTTTTTCTCACAACAAAGCTGAATAAGGCATGATGAGCTAGTCATAATTACAAAAACAAAATAGATCGAGTTCATACCAGCTTTTCCAGGCTCAGTCACTTCATCATATATCGTCATTATTGCCTTTCACTTGCACGACCGAATGATGTGAACAATAATAAGCGTGCTCGTGCATTGGACTAAAGTTGGAATCTGCAGGCAAACACAAAGGAGAAGACAAAGTAATATGGCTCTTTGAAAGCTAAACAGGTATGCATGCAAAAGCCACTAAACATTGTAACAATTATCTTCTACCTTGACCCAAAGAAAAAGAAAACTATCTACATGGGAAAGCTCCCAACAAGCAAAAGAAGAAAAAGAAAATCTTTTTGGGTTTTCTCAAACTAGACAGACACACGAAAAGAAAACGAGAAAAAGAAAATAAAGTAGCATGGATGATACAGTGGCAAAGTGTGAACACCGGCTAACAAAGTGAAAGCATAAGCAAGTGTGTAAAGTCGATGAGAACACGTACTCCCCAAAGCTTAGGATTTTGGCCTAAGTTGGTCTACTCCCAAGGAGGGAATAACCAGCTCCTGGGTACTCCGGAGTGGACTGAGGATGCCACTGCTGTGTGAGCTCCTCTGGCTCCCACTAATAAACTGGCGTCTGGTACTCGACTGGTGGCTCGGGCACGGGCATCTGTGGTTGGGCCAAGCCCCAATATGCGTAGATGTCCGAGGGCATAATAATGTACCTGCCTGCATGAAGATTGAACAAAGGAGGATCAGGAAAAGTAATAGTCTCACGAGTACCCTGACTAAATACCAGGTTAGAAATCATCCTTCTATTTATATCTCTATCAACAAAGTCATGGCGAACCATCTATCATAATCTAGATATCTCTCGGGAAGAAGAACCTCTTCCTCCTCCTCCAGTCTAATGGGTATCTCAAAGTGTCTAGCAAGACGAGTAGCATAGATACCTCCATAGACAACACCTTTAGAACGGTTCAGGTTCAACCGTTGAGCTACTATAGCGCCCAAGCTATAAGTTTTATCGTTATAAAGGGCTTCGCTGTAGCGACCCGACTCAAGACGAGTCAAGCCTCTGGTGTTTCCGTGCCATCCCAAGATCATGCTGGTACACACTCAGTACATTAATGTATATATTCAAGAGTTCAATCACACAACTTTATTAGTTGAAATCTCATATCGAGTACTTTATTACAATAATGGATTACAATAAAGTGGCTGAAGGCCATCTCATGAGATAACTAACGAAGACTAGCGGAAGCATTAGGTAGACGAGTCCATCCGACTCCAGGGCATCTCGCTGAGCGTAGATCGTAGCCTCACTCCTGGTCGGAAAAGTACTCTGCAACATGATACGTTGCAGCCGTGTAGGTCGGCATATGGAATATGCCGGCAAGTCATCAAAGAGAGGGGTAAAAATAATAATCAACTATCTCTACATGCATATTTGGCAGGTGGGGCTATAAGTTTTGCATAAAGCCAATTTTTTATCCTACAACAAGAGGGGCTGGAAGCAAAATTTTACTACATTGTTTGTTGTTAACGAGATGGTTCCGCCAACCAATTCTCGTACCCGAGTTGTTGTTAATACCCACATCATTATTAAGTTGTGTCGAGAGTTCAGGGGAATTTCAATGCCTTCGGCTCAAGTTGTCCATGACCGTGGACACGGCTAATCGATTAGGTTGGGCACTCTGCAGAGTTTTGCACACGTTCCCCACAAGATTTGATCGCCTACGAGTATGTCCTCGTACTTCAGGGTGTTTGAAGACCGGATGATCAAAACATGGTCTTTCAACGGGTCCCTCTGAATCCCTGTCGGTGCCCATCCATTCCTACCGTTCTTCTACATCTGCTAGCACCGCCTGTCCAGAGTCGCCGCGTTGTCCAACCAAGCCAGAGCCCATAATGACTTGTGGCTGTGCAGGTAAGCCTTGGGTCTTGAAGCCTCCGTCCGTCTCTTCGAGCCTGGGTGAAGCTTTCCGCAAGATGTCATGGCCGTCTCCAGCATCCCGGGTCATCCACTGGTTTCTCCAGGGAGCCGATCAACCATCCTTCACCCAGAGTTGCATTGCATCACGAGGTCTTGAAAATCTTGTCTTAACCGGTCTTGATTATTTAATCAACCTCGCATCACTCGTGTTATGCACTCAACCGAAATCCTGTCTACTCAAGCATAGCAAATATGAAATTTGTCGTCCCGGGACCAAGTATCGGGGTTGTTGTGTGCCTACCACATGATACTACAACCTATACTAAAATTTCCAAGTACCTAAGCAGCATGCAATTGGGCAAAGAAAGGTGAAACTACCATGCATCAAAAAACATAGGAGATAGTATGATCAAAATGACTTGCCTTGATGATAGTTGTCTTGATCGAGCGCTTCTAAGTAACAAGCTTCGCACTCCGGGTGATCTACCGATACAAACAAATTCATACCATAAGCACTACAATCATTCAACAAGTAAAAATAACATCACAAGTAATAAGTTGCTATGGCCTAAGTGAAAGAATTCACTATATGTCACTAAGGCAGAAACTTGTTTCTGTTAAAACCCCAAGTAAAAATATTTAAAAAAAACTTGAAACTTATACCACAGTAAGATATAATCACTAGGAAACAGTAGCAAAAAGAATCAAATCAAAATCATTTTTTAAACTCCTGGAAGCAAAACAAGGTTTAAACTAAATCTGATCTAATTCAAATTTCAAAATTTCAAACATAGACAAATTATATGTTTTTAAAAACTACAGAAAAATTGTGATCTACTGGAACAAGTTTCAACTCCATTGGAATTTGGGATCAAAAGCTATGATCAAAACAAATTTGAAACTTTCTCTGTTTTGGGAATGAAACAGAAAAAGAAAACAGATTCTAACAGACACGTGGCAATCCCTGATTGGTTGCGGGGTCGTTTGCTGCGGGGAAAACTAGCACACGGCCGAAGTATAACAAAAACGCTTCGGCTTAATAGTAAGTGGGGTATAAACCGGGCGGTCTTTTAATTAAAACCGAAGGGGTAACCCTATCTAATCTATACCGTTTATGCAAGATCTAACGGCTGAGAAAACAAAACAGGGCTCACAGTGGGGATGGCCGGCGCTGGCGGTTGCTCCGGCGAGCCGTGGCGAGGTGGAGGTCGGGGCGGTGGTTCCGGCGAGTCCCGACGGCGGCCGAGGTCTTGGGGAGACGGCGGCGAGGCTCCCGCGTCCAGTGGCGGCTGGGGCGAGGCGAGGGGAGGCTCGGGGCGGGTAGGGGAGTGGCCGGGGCTTAGGCCGAGCTCGGAGCTCCGGCGAGCTCGGGTGGGGCGGCGTGGGGCGAGGGCTGGGGCGGCGAGGTGGGGAACGGGGTGCGGTGGCGGAGGGGGCTTTATATAGGGGGCTAGGGGGCTCGGGGAAGGGAAGGGGAGAGAGATCCGGGAGAGGGGATCGGCTCCGGCGAGCTTTGGAAGGGCTCGGGCTCGGGAAGGTAGGGAAAGAAGAAGGAAGGAAGAAGAAGAGGGAAAAAAGAAAAGAAAAAAGGGGAGAAGGGGGGTGGCGCTGCGGGGTGGGGTCGGTCGCGGGGGCGGGCCCAGGCGTCAGCGGGGTGGGGCGCGCTGCGGAGTGGTCGGTTGACCAGATGGGGAAAGGATCCCAGATCCCGGGCTGAGCGCGAGGTGGGCCGGCTATAAAGCGTCGGCTGGCGCTTTCCTTTAAAAAAACATTCCTGTTTTAGTTGTTTTCCTAAAAACAGAAACTAAAATGAAAGAAAGGAAACCAAATAAAATATTTAATATAGGGTATTATATACCAAAACGATCAGAAAAATATCCTCTACCCGATTAACATTTTTCCAAGGCAAAAATAAAAACTTAAAAAAATGATTTTTTTCAGAAAAATCCCTTATGCTATATTTTCTTTTTGCAATTATTTTCACGATAAAACTTTGGCTTTTCTTGGCTCAAAATATTTCAAAAATGCCTCACACTTTGGAGGGTCATTTTCCTCCGCTCTCTCTTGCGTGCAAGAGATTATTTCCCGGCATTTCTTGTGTGAAGAAAAAATAGAAATGCAAAAGCAAAAGTCGAAAGAATTCAAATGCAAACTTTATTTAAACCAATATGCATAGATGCTTAGCTACAATGTAAAACATTCCAAATTAGGGAATTTGGGATGTTACATTCGTGCAAGACCGCAAGATGTGGGGAACTAAGTGACCCAGCTTTCCCACGCCGAATCAAACATTTTCCCACAAATAATGAGAAGTACCGAAGCACGGAAAAATGAATGCTAGCAGCTCTAGCGCAAGACACTCCTCTCTCCTCTCCTACAACAATTGTACCGATGAAAGCTTCCAAGTCCCGTGGATAAGGTTCATGAAAATCCCCAACAAAAGGCAATTTGCAATCGTTGCAAAAATCCTGGAGTGACATGCGCTGGGGGATATCATAAAGTTTAAACTCAACCATAGGAGGATTCTTCCTCGGATAGAAGTTAAAGCTTTGTACGAAGATATTAGTGAGGAGGAGGTATTGCAGACGCTTATCTTCAACGAAGGCGGTAAGGCCTGCGTTCTCCACCAAGTGATAAAAGTCCTCATAAATTCCAGCGGCGCGTAAGAACACGTCGCTTGGCCACTCGCACGCTCGAACTACCGCGACTCGAGGAACCAAATACTTGGGCTTCTTCTCACTCCCATCATCCTTGGGGTCACGGCTTGACGAGCCTCTTAAGAACCTCCTCATCTTTTCCCTTTTCTATCTCTGAAAATTTTCTGAAATTTTTAGTGATTCTAAGGAAAAGTGAACAAGGCTCAACAAAACTCGTAGCAACTACTCCCACAAGTGCCTAGAGACCATATTACGCATCAAAACTACTTGGGACCAGCTGAAATCATCATGCAAAGCTCAAGAACATGGTCACCAAGGCAGCAAAAATACGCGGAGTATAAGGCACTAGAGCAAAAACTAATTGGACCAATGGAGGAGTCACTTACTAAGGAGTAATTTCCCCAAAACAGTTCGGAGAACGGTGATTTGAGCAAAGAGATCGAAAATCCCAGCAAGAGGAGCAAGAACACGGGTTTGAGCTGTGAAACGATTTTTCTAGAGGTAGGAGAACCAGATGAGAGCAAGAACGAGTGGAGGGGGTACCTATGGGCCCCACAAGCCTGGGTAGCATGGCGAGGGGGGGGGTGCCCACACCCCTAGGGCTTGTGGCCCACTGGTGTGCCCACAGACAAGCTCTTCGTCTCAGTATTTTTCAAAAATTCCAGAAAAATCATACTAGATTTTCAGGACGTTCGGAGAACTTTTATTTTCGGGGTACTTTTCTACCGGGCGCTAAAACAGAAAACAGGGAAAAGTGAACTAAATCTATCATTTTTCTTCTAAGCAACCTAAAGTGAAAGCTTGGAACAAAGGTTTGTGACTCCTCGATTCATTCATCTCATGGTCATCGAAAGAAAATCCGTCAATGAGGTTGATCAAGTCTCCATCGTATCTAATTTTCCGAACTCTTTGGCCCTTGTTTTGGACTCTAATTTGGATGATTTGAATGGAACTAACCCGGACTAACGCTATTTTCAGCAGAATTGCCATGGTGTTGTTTTTGTGCAGAAATAAAAGTTCTCGGAATGACCTGAAAATTTACGGAGAATTTTTCTGGAATTAATGAAAAATACCTGTGCAAAGATCCACCAGAGGAGGTGAGTGCTACTGCAACAAAAGACCTTCCAACGGCGCCAGAAACAAGCGTGCTGACGGGAGACTATTCTTGTCTTGATACTCCTCAGCAACGGCACCAGGAATCCTTCTGCTACGGCTATGCCTTTAGGGACTTCCTTGGCAAATATGCAAAGGATTCCCCCATGGCCTTAGAGCCGTGCGTTGGTGTTCCCTCAAAGCCGAAAGGGTGATGTAGCACAGCGGCGGTAAGTATTTCCCTCAGGTTTGAGAACCAAGGTATCGATCCAGTGAAGGAATATTACAAGTACCTGCACAAACACAACGAGCTTGCACCCAACGCTATGAAGGGGTTGTCAATCCCTTATAGATTGTTTGCCAAGTGAGAACTAAAAGCAACAAAGAAACAAAGCAAAGTAAAAGCAAAAGTGGAAACGATAGATGTGAATAGACCCGGGGGCCGTAGTGTTCACTAGTGGCTTCTCTCATGAAAGCAAGTAGACGGTGGGTGAACGAATTACTGTCGAGCAATTGATAGAACCGCGCAAAGTCGTGACGTTATCTACGGCAATGATTATATCTATAGGCATCACGTCCAAAACAAGTAGACCGATACTTTCTGCATCTACTACTATTACTCCACACGTCGACGGCTATCCAGCATGCATCTAGTGTATTAAGTCCAAAAGAACAGAGTAACGCCTTAAGCAAGATGACATGATGTACATGGACAATCTCATATCTACGATAAAAGCCCATCTTGTTACCCTTGATGGCAATAACACGATGTGTGCCTTGCTACCCCTTCTGTCACTGGAAAAGGTCACCACACGGTATGAACCCAAAACCAAGCACTTCTCCCATTGCAAGAATCATAGATCTAGTTGGCCAAACAAAACCCAAGACTCGGAGAGACTTACAAGGATATCAAATCATGCATACAAGAAATCAGCAAATACTCAAATATATACCATAGATAATCTTATCACAAATCCACAATTCATCGGATCTCGACAAACACACCGCCAAAGAGGATTACATCGGATAGATCTCCATGAAGATCATGGAGAACTTTGTATTGAAGATCTAAGAGAGAGAGGAAGCCATTTAGCTACTAACTACGGACCCATAGGTCTGAAGTGAACTACTCACGAGTCATTGGAGGGGTGATGATGATGATGAAGAAGCCCTCCAACTCCAAATTGCCCTCCGGCAGGGCACCGGGAAGGGTCTCCAGATGAGATCTCGCGAAAACGGAAGCTTGCGGCGGTGGAAAAGTGTTTTCGTGGCTGCCCTGACTTTTTCTGGATTTTTAGGGAATTTATAGGCCAAAGACCTACGGATCCCAGGGGGGCCACAAGCTTGGTTGCCACGGCCTCCCCCCTGGCCGCGGCAACAGGGCTTGTGGGCCCCCTATGGGCCCACTTGCTTGGCCCTCAAGCCTCCCGATCTTCTTCCATTCTAGAAAAATTCATTTCAGGGATTTTATGTTGGAATTATGCCCTAGAGGCAATAATAAATGTAAAGTTATTATTATAATTCCTGTATCAAGATAATAGTTTATTATCCATGCTATAATTGTATTGAATGAAGACTCATTTACATGTGTGGATACATAGACAAAACACCGTCCCTAGTATGCCTCTAGTTGGCTAGCCAGTTGATCGATGATAGTCAGTGTCTTCTGATTATGAACAAGGTGTTGTTGCTTGATAACTGGATCACGTCATTGGGAGAATCACGTGATGGACTAGACCCAAACTAATAGACGTAGCATGTTGATCGTGTCATTTTGTTGCTACTGTTTTCTGCGTGTCAAGTATTTATTCCTATGACCATGAGATCATATAACTCACTGACATCGGAGGAATGCTTTGTGTGTATCGAACGTCGCAACGTAACTGGGTGACTATAAAGATGCTCTACAGGTATCTCCGAAGGTGTTAGTTGAGCTAGTATGGATCAAGACTGGGATTTGTCACTCCGTGTGACGGAGAGGTATCTCGGGGCCCACTCGGTAATACAACATCACACACAAGCCTTGCAAGCAATGTAACTTAGTGTAAGTTGCGGGATCTTGTGTTACGGAACGAGTAAAGAGACTTGCCAGTAAACGAGATTGAAATAGGTATGCGGATACTGACGATCGAATCTCGGGCAAGTAACATACGAAGGACAAAGGGAATGACATACGGGATTATACGAATCCTTGGCACTGAGGTTCAAACGATAAGATCTTCGTAGAATATGTAGGATCCAATATGGGCATCCAGGTCCCGCTATTGGATATTGACCGAGGAGTCTCTCGGGTCATGTCTACATAGTTCTCGAACCCGCAGGGTCTGCACACTTAAGGTTCGACGTTGTTTTATGCGTATTTGAGTTATATGGTTGGTTACCGAATGTTGTTCGGAGTCCCGGATGAGATCACGGACGTCACGAGGGTTTCCGGAATGGTCCGGAAATGAAGATTGATATATAGGATGACCTCATTTGATTACCGGAAGGTTTTCGGAGTTACCGGGAATGTACCGGGAATGACGAATGGGTTCCGGGAGTTCACCGGGAGGGGGCAACCCACCCCGGGGAAGCCCATAGGCATTTGGGGAGTCACACCAGCCCTTATTGGGCTGGTGGGACAGCCCACAAGTGCCCTATGCGCCAAGGATAAAAATCAAAGGGGAAAAGGAAAAAAAAGGGGGGAAGTGGGAAAGGGGAAGGACTCCCTCCCAGCAAACCTAGTCCAACTCGGTTTGGGGGGGGGGAGAGTCCTCCCCCCTAACTCGGCCGACCCCTTGGGGATCCCTTGGACCCCAAGGCAAGGTCCCCCTCCCTCCTCCTATATATATGGGGCTTTTAGGGCAGATTTGAGACGACTTTCTCACGGCTGCCCGACCACATACCTCCATAGTTTTTCCTCTAGATCGCGTTTCTGCGGAGCTCGGGCGGAGCCCTGCTGTGACGAGATGATCACCAACCTCCGGAGCGCCGTCACGCTGCCGGAGAACTCTTCTACCTCTCCGTCTCTCTTGCTGGATCAAGAAGGCCGAGATCATCGTCGAGCTGTACGTGTGCTGAACGCGGAGGTGCCGTCCGTTCGGTACTAGATCGTGGGACTGATCGCGGGATTGTTCACGGGGCGGATCGAGGGACGTGAGGACGTTCCACTACATCAACCGCATTCTCTAACGCTTCTGCTGTTCGATCTACAAGGGTACGTAGATCACTCATCCCCTCTCGTAGATGGACATCACCATGATAGGTCTTCGTGCGCGTAGGAAAATTTTTGTTTCCCATGCGACGTTCCCCAACAGTGGCATCATGAGCTAGGTTCATGCGTAGATGTCTTCTCGAGTAGAACACAAAAGGTTTTGTGGGCGGTGATGTGCGTTTTGCTGCCCTCCTTAGTCTTTTCTTGATTCCGCGGTATTGTTGGATTGAAGCGGCTTGGACCGACATTACTCGTACGCTTACGAGAGACTGGTTTCATCGTTACGAGTAACCCCCTTTGCTCAAAGATGACTGGCAAGTGACGGTTTCTCCAACTTTAGTTGAATCGGATTTGACCGAGGAGGTCCTTGGATGAGGTTAAATAGCAACTCATATATCTCCGTTGTGGTGTTTGCGTAAGTAAGATGCGATCCTACTAGATACCCTTGGTCACCACGTAAAACATGCAACAACAAAATTAGAGGACGTCTAACTTGTTTTTGCAGGGTATGATTGTGATGTGATATGGCCAACGATGTGATGTGATGTATTGGATGTATGAGATGATCATGTTGTAATAGAAATATCGACTTGCACGTCGATGGTACGGCAACCGGCAGGAGCCATAGGGTTGTCTTTATACTAACATATGTGCTTGCAGATGCGTTTACTATTTTGCTAGGATGTAGCTTTAGTAGTAATAGCATAAGTAGCACGACAACCACGATGGCAACACGTTGATGGATGATCATGGTGTGGCGCCGGTGACAAGAAGATCGTGCCGGTGCTTTGGTGATGGAGATCAAGAAGCACGTGATGATGGCCATATCATGTCACTTATGAATTGCATGTGATGTTAATCCTTCTATGCACCTTATTTTGCTTAGAACGACGGTAGCATTATGAGGTGATCTCTCACTAAAAATTCAAGACGAAATTGTGTTCTCCCCGACTGTGCACCGTTGCTATAGTTCGTCGTTTCGAGACACCACGTGATGATCGGGTGTGATAGACTCAACGTTCACATACAACGGGTGCAAAACAGTTGCGCGCGCGGAACACTCGGGTTAAGCTTGACGAGCCTAGCATGTGCAGACATGGCCTCGGAACACATGAGACCGAAAGGTCGATCATGAATCATATAGTTGATATGATTAGCATAGGGATGCTTACCACTGAAATTATACTCAACTCACGTGATGATCGGACTTGGGATAGTGTAAGTGGATCATGAACCACTCAAATGACTAGAGAGATGTACTTTTTGAGTGGGAGTTTAGCATATAATTTGATTAAGTTGAACTCTAATTATCTTGAACATAGTCTAAGTCCACTTTGAATATATTTGTGTTGTAGATCATGGCTCACGCAAGTGTCATCCTGAATTTTAATACGTTCCTAGAGAAAGCTAAGTTGAAAGATGATGGAAGCAACTTTGTAGACTGGGCTCGTAATCTTAAGCTAATCTTACAAGCTGGAAAGAAGGATTATGTCCTTAATGCTGCACTAGGAGATGAACCACCCGCTACGGCTGATCAGGATGTTAAGAACGCTTGGTTAGCGCGTAAGGAGGACTACTCAATAGTTCAATGTGCAGTCTTGTATGGCTTAGAACCGGGACTTCAACGTCGCTTTGAGCATCATGGAGCATTTGAGATGTTCCAGGAGTTGAAGTTTATCTTTAAGAAGAACGCCCGGATCGAGAGGTATGAGACCTCCGATAAATTCTATGCTTGCAAGATGGAGGAAAACTCGTCTGTCAGTGAACATGTGCTCAAAATGTCTGGGTACTCAAACCGTCTGGCTGAACTGGGGATTGAACTCCCGCAAGAAGCTATCACTGACAGAATCCTTCAATCACTGCCGCCAAGCTACAAAGGCTTTGTGTTGAACTACAACATGCAAGGGATGAACAAGTCTCCCGGCGAGTTGTTTGCGATGCTAAAAGTCGCAGAGTCTGAACTCCGTAAAGAGCATCAAGTGTTGATGGTGAGCAAGACCACTAGTTTCAAGAGAAACGGCAAAGGCAAGAAGGGCAATTCGAAGAAGAGCGGCAAGCCTGTTGCCAATCCGCCGAAGAAACCCAAGGCTGGACCTAAGCCTGAAACAGAGTGCTTCTATTGCAAGGGTATGGGTCACTGGAAGCGCAATTGCCCCAAGTATCTGGCAGATAAGAAGGCGGGCAAAGAAAAATCAGGTATATTTGATATACATGTTATTGATGTGTACTTAACCGGCTCTCGTAGTAGTGCCTGGGTATTTGATACCGGTTCTGTTGCTCACATTTGCAACTCGAAGCAGGAACTGCGGAATAGACGAAGGCTGGCGAAAGACGAAGTGACAATGCGCGTAGGAAACGGTTCCAAGGTTGATGCAATCGCCGTCGGCACAGTGTCACTTCAACTACCATCGGGATTAGTGATGAACTTAAATCATTGTTATTTAGTGTCTGCGTTGAGCATGAACATTATATCTGGATCTTGTTTATTGCGAGACGGTTACTCTTTTAAGTCTGAGAATAATGGTTGTTCTATTTCTATGAGTAACATCTTTTATGGTCATGCACCGAATGTGAGAGGATTGTTCATATTGAATCTCGATAGCGATACGCATATACATAACATTGAGACCAAAAGAGTTAGAGTAAACGATGATAGCGCCATATTTTTGTGGCACTGCCGTTTGGGTCATATTGGTGTAAAGCGCATGAAGAAACTCCATGCTGATGGACTTTTGGAGTCACTTGACTTTGATTCACTTGACACGTGCGAACCATGCCTCATGGGCAAGATGACTAAGACTCCGTTCTCCGGAACAATGGAGCGTGCAAGTGACTTGTTGGAAATCATACATACCGATGTGTGTGGTCCAATGAGCGTGGAGGCACGCGGCGGATATCGTTATTTTCTCACCTTCACTGACGATTTAAGTAGATATGGTTATGTCTACTTAATGAAGCACAAGTCTGAAACATTTGAAAAGTTCAAGCAATTTCAGAGTGAAGTGGAAAATCATCGTAACAAGAAGATCAAGTTCCTACGGTCTGATCGTGGGGGTGAATATCTGAGTTTCGAGTTTGGTACTCACTTAAGACAATGTGGAATTGTTTCACAGTTAACACCGCCTGGAACACCACAGCGTAATGGTGTGTCCGAACGTCGTAATCGTACTTTGTTAGAGATGGTGCGATCTATGATGTCTCTTACTGATTTGCCATTATCATTTTGGGGTTATGCATTAGAAACAGCTGCATTCACTTTAAATAGGGCACCATCGAAATCCGTTGAGACGACACCGTACGAACTGTGGTATGGCAAAAAGGCCAAAGTTGTCGTTTCTTAAAGTTTGGGGATGTGATGCTTATGTCAAAAAGCTTTAGCCTGAAAAGCTGGAACCCAAAGCGGAAAAGTGCGTCTTCATAGGTTACCCAAAAGAGACAGTTGGGTACACCTTCTATCTCAAATCTGAGGGCAAAGTGTTTGTTGCTAAGAACGGAACTTTTCTCGAGAAGGAGTTTCTCTCAAGAGAATTGAGTGGGAGGCAGATAGAACTTGACGAGGTTGTCGAACCTCTCATCCCTCTGGATGGTGGCGCAGGGCAAGGGGAAACCTCTGTCGTTGCGACGCCGGTTGAGGAGGAAGTTAATGATGATGATCATGAAACTCCAGTCAAGTTTCTGTTGAACCACGCAGGTCGACGAGATCACGCGCTGCTCCAGAGTGGTACGGTAATCCCGTCTTATCAATCATGTTGTTAGACAACAACGAACCTGCAAATTATGAAGAAGCAATGGTGGGCCCAGATTCCAAACAATGGCTAGAAGCCATGAAATCCGAGATAGGATCCATGTATGAGAACAAAGTGTGGACTTTGGAGATACTGCCTGAGGGCCGCAAGGCTATTCAGAACAAATGGATCTTTAAGAAGAAGACGGACGCTGACGGTAATGTGACCGTTTAT
The DNA here is from genome assembly GCF_904849725.1 of Hordeum vulgare subsp. vulgare. Taxonomy (NCBI): domain Eukaryota; kingdom Viridiplantae; phylum Streptophyta; class Magnoliopsida; order Poales; family Poaceae; genus Hordeum; species Hordeum vulgare. The sequence continues at coordinate 581,135,585 of NC_058520.1, read as the reverse complement.
AAAGCTCGACTTGTGGCAAAGGGTTTTTCACAAGTTCCAGGAGTTGACTACGATGAGACTTTCTCACCCGTAGCGATGCTTAAGTCCGTCAGAATCATGTTAGCAATAGCTGCATTTTTCGATTATGAAATCTGGCAAATGGATGTAAAAACGGCATTCCTTAACGGTTTCCTTAAGGAAGAGTTGTATATGATGCAACCCGAAGGTTTTGTCGATCCTAAAAATGCTAACAAGGTGTGCAAGCTCCATCGATCCATTTATGGACTGGTGCAAGCATCTCGGAGTTGGAACAAACGCTTTGATGAGGTGATCAAAGCATTTGGGTTCATACAAGTGGTTGGAGAATCTTGTATTTACAAGAAAGTGAGTGGGAGCTCTGTGGCATTTCTAATATTATATGTGGATGACACATTACTGATTGGAAACAATGTAGAGCTTTTGGAGAGCATAAAAGGTTACTTGAATAAAAGTTTCTCTATGAAGGACCTAGGAGAAGCTGCTTACATACTAGGCATTAAGATCTATAGGGATAGGTCAAAACGCCTGATAGGACTTTCACAAAGCACATACCTTGATAAAGTTTTGAAGAGGTTCAAAATGGAATAGTCCAAGAAAGGGTTCTTGCCAGTGTTACAAGGTACGAGATTGAGTAAGACTCAGTGCCCAGCAACTGATGAAGATAGAGAGCATATGCGCTCCGTCCCCTATGCTTCGGCCATAGGTTCTATCATGTATGCAATGCTGTGCACTAGACCGGATGTTAGCCTGGCCATAAGTATGGCAGTTAGGTTCCAGAGTAATCCAGGAGTGGATCACTGGACGGCGGTCAAGAATATCCTGAAGTACCTGAAAAGGACTAAGGAGATGTTTCTCGTGTATGGAGGTGACGAAGAGCTCGCCGTAAAAGGTTACGTCGATGCAAGCTTTGACACAGATCCGAACGACTCTAAGTCGCAAACCGGATACGTATTTATTCTTAATGGGGGTGCAGTAAGCTGGTGCAGTTCCAAGCAAAGCGTCGTAGCAGATTCTACATGTGAAGCAGAGTACATGGCTGCCTCGGAGGCGGCTAAGGAGGGTGTCTGGATGAAGCAGTTCATGACGGATCTTGGAGTGGTGCCAAGTGCACTGGATCCAATAACCTTGTTCTGTGACAACACTGGTGCCATTGCCTTAGCAAAGGAACCAAGGTTTCACAAGAAGACCAGACACATCAAACGACGCTTCAACCTCATCCGCGACTACGTCGAGGAGGAGGACGTAAATATATGCAAAGTGCACACGGATCTGAATATAGCAGACCCGCTGACTAAACCTCTTCCACGGCCAAAACATGATCGACACCAGAACTGTATGGGTGTTAGATTTATTACAATGTAATTCACATGGTGATGTGAGGGCTAGATTATTGACTCCAGTGCAAGTGGGAGACTGTTGGAATTATGCCCTAGAGGCAATAATAAATGTAAAGTTATTATTATAATTCCTGTATCAAGATAATAGTTTATTATCCATGCTATAATTGTATTGAATGAAGACTCATTTACATGTGTGGATACATAGACAAAACACCGTCCCTAGTATGCCTCTAGTTGGCTAGCCAGTTGATCGATGATAGCCAGTGTCTTCTGATTATGAACAAGGTGTTGTTGCTTGATAACTGGATCACGTCATTGGGAGAATCACGTGATGGACTAGACCCAAACTAATAGACGTAGCATGTTGATCGTGTCATTTTGTTGCTACTGTTTTCTGCGTGTCAAGTATTTATTCCTATGACCATGAGATCATATAACTCACTGACATCGGAGGAATGCTTTGTGTGTATCGAACGTCGCAACGTAACTGGGTGACTATAAAGATGCTCTACAGGTATCTCCGAAGGTGTTAGTTGAGTTAGTATGGATCAAGACTGGGATTTGTCACTCCGTGTGACGTAGAGGTATCTCGGGGCCCACTCGGTAATACAACATCACACACAAGCCTTGCAAGCAATGTAACTTAGTGTAAGTTGCGGGATCTTGTGTTACGGAACGAGTAAAGAGACTTGCCAGTAAACGAGATTGAAATAGGTATGCGGATACTGACGATCGAATCTCGGGCAAGTAACATACGAAGGACAAAGGGAATGACATACGGGATTATACGAATCCTTGGCACTGAGGTTCAAACGATAAGATCTTCGTAGAATATGTAGGATCCAATATGGGCATCCAGGTCCCGCTATTGGATATTGACCGAGGAGTCTCTCGGGTCATGTCTACATAGTTCTCGAACCCGCAGGGTCTGCACACTTAAGGTTCGACGTTGTTTTATGCGTATTTGAGTTATATGGTTGGTTACCGAATGTTGTTCGGAGTCCCGGATGAGATCACGGATGTCACGAGGGTTTCCGGAATGGTCCGGAAACGAAGATTGATATATAGGATGACCTCATTTGATTACCGAAAGGTTTTCGGAGTTACCGGGAATGTACCGGGAATGACGAATGGGCTCCGGGAGTTCACCGGGAGGGGGCAACCCACCCCGGGGAAGCCCATAGGCATTTGGGGAGTCACACCAGCCCTTATTGGGCTGGTGGGACAGCCCACAAGTGCCCTATGCGCCAAGGATAAAAATCAAAGGGGAAAAGGAAAAAAAAAGGGGGAAGTGGGAAAGGGGAAGGACTCCCTCCCACCAAACCTAGTCCAACTCGGTTTGGGGGGGGGGGGAGAGTCCTCCCCCCTGACTCGGCCGACCCCTTGGGGATCCCTTGGACCCCAAGGCAAGGTCCCCCTCCCTCCTCCTATATATATGGGGCTTTTAGGGAAGATTTGAGACGACTTTCTCACGGCTGCCCGACCACATACCTCCATAGTTTTTCCTCTAGATCGCGTTTCTGCGGAGCTCGGGCGGAGCCCTGCTGAGACGAGATCATCACCAACCTCCGTAGCGCCGTCACGCTGCCGGAGAACTCTTCTACCTCTCCGTCTCTCTTGCTGGATCAAGAAGGCCGAGATCATCGTCGAGCTGTACGTGTGCTGAACGCGGAGGTGCCGTCCGTTCGGTACTAGATCGTGGGACTGATCGCGGGATTGTTCGCGGGGCGGATCGAGGGACGTGAGGACGTTCCACTACATCAACCGCGTTCTCTAACGCTTCTGCTGTTCGAGCTACAAGGGTACGTAGATCACTCATCCCCTCTCGTAGATGGACATCACCATGATAGGTCTTCGTGCGCGTAGGAAAATTTTTGTTTCCCATGCGACGTTCCCCAACATTTTATTCCGTTTGGACTCCGTTCCAAAATCAGATATGAAAAGAGTCAAAAACACAGAAAACAGGAATTGGCACTTGGCACTGAGTTAATAAGTTAGTCCCAAAAAAGATATAAAAGGCAAACAAAACATCCAAAGTTGACAAGATAACAGCGTGAAACCATCAAAAATTATAGATACGCTTAAGGCGTATCAAGCATCCCAAGCTTAACTCCTGCTCAACCTCGAGTAGGGAAGTGATAAAGAATGAATTTTTGATGCTTTCATGCAACCTAGCATAGATGTCCTTTGTAACTCCTCTTATGTAACGTGAATGTTCAGATCCGTTAGATTCAAAACAACAGTTTGCTATAGACGTGGAAACAATAATAATTCAAGCAAACTAGCAAGGTAATCATGAACTTTCAAAATAACAAGGCCAAAAGAAAGTTATCCCTACAAAATCATATAGTCTGGCTATGCTCTATCATCATTGCACAACGAATTTAAATCATGCACAACCCCGGTATTGGCCAAGTAATTGTTTTCACACCTTTACTTTCTCAAACTTTTTCAACACTCGCGCAATACATGAGCGTGAGCCATGGTTTTAGCTCTATAAGTGGTGTGGAGTGTGGTGGAGGTGGCAAGAAAAACAAGGAGAAGATGGTCACATTAACTAGGCATATCAATGAGCTGTGGAGATGCTCATCAATAGATATCAATGTAAATGAGTAGGGATTGCCATACAAATGATGCACTAGAGCTAAGAGTATGGGAAAGCTCTTATAGAAAACTAGTGGGTGTGCATCCAACTTGCTTGCTCACGAAGACCTAAGGCAAATTTTAGGAAGCCTATCATTGGAATATACAAGCCAAGTTATATAATGAGAATTTCCCACTAGCTATATGGTGGTGACAAAACGAGAGACTCTCAATCATGAAGATCATGGTGCTTAATATGCACAAGTGTGCAAAGGTGGTAGCATTGTCCCTTCTCTCTTTTTCTCTCATTTTTATTGGATGGGCTCTTTGGCCTGTTTTTTTTTGTGGGCATCTTTGGCCTCTTTTATTTCCTCACATGGGACAATGCTCCATCAATGATGATCATCACACTTACAACTCAAAACTTAGAGCAACGATGACTCTATATGGAATGCCTTCGGTAGTGTACCGTGACAATGATCTAGCATGGCATAGACATAAATGGAAACATCATGCTAGCTATCTTACGATCATGCAATGGCAATGTAGATGTGGTGGCACATGTCATGGTGATAGTTGCATGGCAATATATCTTGGAATGACTTTGAAAAAGCCATAGTAGGTAGGTATGGTGGCTGTTTTGAGGGAGGCTAAAGGTGGGTTTTGTGCACCGGCGAAAATTGCACGGCACTAAAGAAGATAGTGATGGTGGAAGGTGAAAGTGCATATAAACCACGGACTCAACATTAGTCATGAAGAACTCATATACTTGTTGCAAAAGTTCTATTAGTAATCGAAACAAAGCATTCAACGTATACTCCTAGGGGAAGGGTTGGTAGGTATAAACCATCGCGCGATCCCGACCGCCACACAAAGGATGACAATCAATAGACTAATCATGCTCAGACTTCATCACATAGAGGTTCACCATACGTGCATGCTACGGGAATCACTAACTTCAACACAAGTATTTCTAGATCCACAACACCTTACTAATATAACTTCAATATTACCATAACCACAACTCAAAACTAGTTGAGATGAATCAAACTTCTCTAACTATTCAATGCACATGAAGGTGGAAGTTTTTGTATCCCTTTGGATAACTACCCCTTTTGAGACTACTTTCATAGCATAGATCAACTACCAAGCCACGCACCGCCGTGCTCTAAAAGATATAAGTGAAGCACACAGAGCAAAAGAACTAGCTCAAAAGATATAAGTGAAGCACATGTGAGCTGAATTGTCTACCAAAGGATATAAGTGAAGCTCGACAAAATCACGGTGAGTGCATGTCTCTCTATCTAGGTGTGCAGCAAGGATGACTGTGACACAACAAAAATAAAAGAGTCCTACGATACAAGACGCTCCAAGCAAAACACATAACATGTGGTGAATAAAAATATAGCCCCAAGTAACGTTACCGATGGATTGAAGACGAAAGAGGGGATGCCTTCCCGGGGAATCCCCAAACTTAGGCTTTTACGTCATCCTTGAATCATCTTGGGGTGCCTTGGACATCCCCAAGCTTGAGCTCTTGCCACTCTTTATCTTTTCGTCCATAAGCACTTCACCCAAAACTTGAAAACTTCACAACACGAAACTTAAACAGAAACTCGTGATAACATTAGTATAAGAAAGCAAACCACCACTTCCTTAGGTACTATAGCAAACTTAAATTCTACTTATGTTGATGTTGGGTTACTGTATTTTCAATCTTCCATGGCTAATACCCCCCGATACTATCCATAGTTTCATCAAAATAAGCAACCAACACAACAAAAACAGAATATGTTAACAGCAGACCAGTCTGTAGCAATCTGTATACTTCGTATACTTATAGTACTTCAAAAATTCTGAAAAATTACGAAAGTCTGAAGAATTTGTGTAGAAATCAGCAGAAAAAAGAATCAACTTAAAAGCTCTTACAGAAAAAAAAGGAAAATTCTTTTCGTGAGGACAAAGTTTATGTCTTTTCTAGCATGACCAAACGATCATCCCCAAGACTAATCATAACGGTTTCACTTGGCACAAACGCAAAAGAAACACAAAAATCACAATCATAACAGAATTATGAAAGTGGGGACGCAACAAAACGGAAAGAAAAAAGATAAATTCATTGGGTTGCCTCCCAACAAGCGCTATTGTTTAACACCCTTAGTTAGGCATTGATAATTTCAATGATGCTCACACAAAAGACAAGAATTGAAGCACAAAGAGAGCATCATCAAGGATGTGAAAATCACATCTAAGTCTAACATACTTCCTATGCATAGGCATTTTATAGGAAAACAGATTGTCAAGACAACCAATAGTTACCATATGCAAGGAAGAAGAAAGAGACAATAGCAATCTCCACATAACGAGAGGTAAATTGGTAACATGAAACTTTCTACCACAATATTTTCCTCTATCATAATAATTACATGTGGGATCATATTCAAATTCCACAATTTAGCTATCACATAGGATATTATTTTTATGATCCACATGCATGCAAAGTTGACGCTCTTCAAAAATAGTGGGATTATCATCTAAAGTCATGACTTCTCCAAACCCACTTTCAAACTTATTGCAAATATCATATTCATCATGAGGCTTAAACAAATTTTCAAGATCATAAGAAAGATCATGACCCCAATCACGATCATTGCAACAAGTAGTGGACATAGCAAAACTAGCATCCCCAAGCTTAGGGTTTTGCATATTTTTAGCATGATTGTCACTAATAGGATTTATAGTGAAACCATTGCAATCATGCTTTTCATTCAAGGAATCACATCATAAATTTCTTCATCACGATTTTTAGATTCACGCATCTCAAGCAAAACTCCATAAAGATAGTCAAGTGCCCTCAACTCACTAGCAATTGGATCAACATAATTGGATCTCTTAAAGAGGTTAGCAAGTGGATGAGGATCCATATCACTAGATTTTCAGCAAGCGAAGATGCAAGCATATTGAAGGCACATGGCACACAAGCGAACATAAAGCAAGCGAGAGAAAAGGGAAAACGAAAAAGGCAAACGAAAAAAGGCAAACGAAAAAGGCAAATGGGTGAAGTGGGGGAGAGGAAAACGAGAGGCAACTGGCAAACAAAGTAAATGCAAGACATGAGTTTTTGAGACTTACTTGGATAGATCTCTCCTCCCCGGCAACGGCGCCAGAAATACTTCTACTACTGCAACAAAAGACCTTCCAACGGCGCCAGAAACAAGCGTGCTGACGGGAGACTATTCTTGTCTTGATACTCCTCAGCAACAGCACCAGGAATCCTTCTGCTACGGCTACGCCTTTAGGGACTTCCTTGGCAAATATGCAAAGGATTCCCCCGTCGCCTTGGAGCCTTGCATTGGTGTTCCCTCGAAGCGGAAAGGGTGATGTAGCACAGCGGCGGTAAGTATTTCCCTTAGTTTTGAGAACCAAGGTATCGATCCAGTGAAGGAATATCACAAGTACCTGCACAAACACAACGAGCTTGCACCCAACGCTATGAAGGGGTTGTCAATCCCTTATAGATTGTTTTCCAAGTTAGAACTGAAAGGAACAAAGAAAAAAAGCAAAGTAAAAGCGAAAGTGGAAACGATAGATGTGAATAGACCCGGGGGTCGTAGTGTTCACTAGTGGCTTCTCTCATGAAAGCAAGTAGACGGTGGGTGAACGAATTACTGTCGAGCAATTGATAGAACCGCGCAAAGTCGTGACGTTATCTACGGCAATGATTATATCTATAGGCATCACATCCAAAACAAGTAGACCGATACTTTCTGCATCTACTACTATTACTGAACACATCGACGGCTATCCAGCATGCATCTAGTGTATTAAGTCCAAAAGAACAGAGTAACGCCTTAAGCAAGATGACATGATGTACATGGACAATCTCATATCTACGATAAAATCCCATCTTGTTACCTTTGATGGCAACAACATGATGTGTGCCTTGCTGCCCCTTCTGACACTGGGAAAGGTCACCACACGGTATGAACCCAAAACCAAGCACTTCTCCCATTGCAAGAATCATAGATCAAGTTGGCCAAACAAAACCCAAGACTCGGAGAGACTTAGAACGATATCAAATCATGCATATAAGAAATCAGCAAAGACTCAAATATATATCATAGATAATCTGATCACAAATCCACAATTCATTGGATATCGACAAACACACCGCCAAAGAGTATTACATCGGATAGATCTCCATGAAGATCATGGAGAACTTTGTATTGAAGATCCAAGAGAGAGACAGGAAGCCATCTAGCTACTAACTACGGACCCGTAGGTCTGAAGTGAACTACTCACGAGTCATTGGAGGGCCGATGATGATGATGAAGAAGCCCTCCAACTCCAAAGTCCCCTCCGGCAGGGCACCGGGAAGGGTCTCCAGATGAGATCTCGCAGAAACGGAAGCTTGCGGCGGCGAAAAAGTGTTTTCGTGGATGCCCTGATTTTTTATGGATTTTTAGGGAATTTATAGGCCAAAGACCTAGGGAAGGGGAGCGCCACGGGGGCACAATCTTGGTTGCCGCGGACTCCCCCCTGGCCGCGGCAACAGGGCTTGTGGGCCCCCTGTGGGCCCACTTGCTTGGCCCTCAAGCCTCCTGATCTTCTTCCGTTCTGGAAAAATTCATTTCGGGGATTTTATTCCGTTTGGACTCCGTTCCGAAATCGGATCTGAAAAGAGTCAAAAACACAGAAAAACAGGAACTGGCACTTGGCACTGAGTTAATAAGTTAGTCCCAAAAAAGATATAAAAGGTAAACAAAACATCCAAAGTTGACAAGATAACAGCGTGAAACCATCAAAAATTATAGATACGCTTGAGATGTATCAGTTATCAAGATCAACAGGTTCAACCTCCACATCCTTTTCATTGCTAGGTTGAGCATCATCATGAACATCACTATTTATATTATCATGAGGCTCATGTTCATTACCAGATTGTGTTTCAGCATCAGAGACAGAGACATCGTTTGGACTCACAGGTGTAGCAGGGTTGCTAGCGTGCAGGTTCCTATCATCTTTCTTATTCTTTCTAGGATGACTAGGTGCATCAGTGCTAACTCCTTGAGAATATGTTCAATTCTCTTCGGATGACCCTCAGGATACAAAGGTTCCTGGGTCATTCTGCCGCCTCTAGTGACGACTCTAAGAGAATTATCATTCAACTCATTGAGCAAGTCATTTTGAGCTTTAAGTGCTTGTTCTACCTGAGTAGTAACCATGGAGGCATGTTTACTCAGATGCTTAAGATCATTGGCATTTCTGTCCACACAAGCACTTAAATGACTAAGCATACGAGCATTCTGTTCCAATTGTGTGCTAACATAATCATTGAAACTCTGTTGTTTGCCAACAAAGTTATGAAATTCATCAAAGCATAAGCTAGCAGGTTTATCAAAAGGAATATCACTCTCATCAAACCTACGCAGAGAATTTACTTCTACTACCTGTATCGGGTTATCGAGACCATGGATCTCTTCGATAGGTGGTAGATTTTTGACATCTTCAGATTTAATGCATTTCTCTCGCATAGATTTCTTGGCTTCTTGCATATCTTCAGGACTGAGGAATAGAATACCTCTTTTCTTCGGAGTTGGCTTAGGAGGTGGTTCTGGAATAGTCCAAGCATTCTCATTGCACCAGATGTTATTCAATAGAATCTCAGCTGGTTCTACGATTCATTCCCTAAAAACACTACCGGCACAACTATCTAGGTGGTCTTTAGAAGCATCGGTAAGTCCATTACAGAAGATATCAAGTATTTCATTCTTCTCAAGAGGGTGATCAGGCAAAGCATTTAGTAGCTGGATGAGCCTCCCCCAATCTTGTGGGAGACTCTCTTCTTCGGCTTGAGCAAAGTTGTATATTTCCTGCAAGGCAGCTTGCTTGTTATGGGTAGGGAAATATTTTTCAGAGAAGTAGTAGACCGTATCCTGGGGGCTACGCACACAACCAGGAGCAAGAGAAGTGAACCAAGTCTTAGCATTATCCTTTACCGAGAAAGGAAACAACTTGAGCATATAGTAGTGGCGAATCTTTTCCTCACTAGTGAATAGGGTGGCTATATCGTGCAGTTTGGTAAGATGGGCTACAACCGTTTCAGACTCATAACCGTGAAAAGGATCAGATTAGACCAGAGTGATTAACTCAGGGTCGACAGAGAATACATAATCCTTATCGGTCACAAAGATAGGCGAAGTAGCAAACTTCGGGTCGTATTTCGTCCTAGCGTTCAGAGATTTTTCTTTCCAGTTGCGCAATAGTTTCTCAACATCATAGCTATCCTTACATGCAAGAAAGTCCTCAGCTATCTGTCCCTCCATAACATAGCGTGTATCAGGCATAATAGGCATAGTAGCAGGTTCTACTTCAATAGTATCAGCAATTTCAGAAGTATCATCACATCTAGCAGCAACTCTAGCAATATATGCATCAAGGAATGCACCTAGTGGCAAAGCAGTATCAGGCATAGCAGGCATAGTATCAAGCATAGCATCATCAGGCATAGTATCAAGCATAGCATCATGAGGCATAGTATCAAGCATAGCATCATCAGGCATAGTATCAAGCATAGCATCATCAGGCATAGTATCAAGCATAGCATCATCATAAGCATCACAGGTAGCATAAGTAGCATCATCAAGCACAGGAGACATATCAAGATTTCTAGCAGGAGATGAAGTCGCAAACTTACTCAAAACTGAAGGTGAATCAAGTGCAGAGCTAGATGGCAGTTCCTTACCTCTCCTCGTAGTGGAAGGCAAGATTTTAGTTCTTGGATCTTTCGGATTCCTCATAGTGACCAGCAGACGAAAATCCCAAGTGACTCAGAGAATATAGATGTGCTTCCCCGACAACGGCGCCAGAAAAAGGTCTTGATAACCCACAAGTATAGGGGATCGAACAGTTTTCGAGGGTAGAGTATTCAGCCCAAATTTGTTGGTTCGCCAAAGGGCAAGCGAAAGAATATTCTCAAGTATTAGCAGCTGAGTTTGTCAGATTCAACCACACCTGAAAGATTAGTGTCTGCAAGCAAAGTATCAGTAGCAAAGTGGTATGATAGCAACGGTGCCAGAAACGATCTGTTGACGGCAGACTTTTCCTAACTATTGTATCAATGGCGCCAGTAGGTTGCACGTCAGCGGGTAACTATTCTTCCCCAACAACAGTGTCGGAGAAGATCTTGCAACAAGTAACACCGAAGTAGCAAGGAACAGTAGTAGCAGCAGCAGCAAAGTAACAGCAGTAGCAACAGTAGTAGCAAAGTGGCCTAATCCCTTTTGTAGCAAGGGACAAGCCTAGACAAAGTAACATAGCAGGGACCAGTAGTAAAAGACTCGTAGGCGGTGGATCGGTGATGGATGAGTATGACAGATGTGATTCATCATGTAACAACTATAACACGGAGACATATGTGACTAGCTCCCGTTCATCAATCTAATGTAGGCATGTATTCCGTATGTAGGCATACGTGCTTAGGGAAAAGAACTTGCATGACATCTATTGTCCATCCCTCCTGTGGCAGAGGGGTCCTAATGGAAACTAAGGGATATTAAGGTTCTCCTTTTAATAAAAAACCGGACCAACGCATTAACATGTGGTGAATACATGAACTCCTCATACTATGGTCATCTCCGGGAGTGGTTCCGGCTATTGTCACTCCGGGGTTGCCGGGTCATAACACATAGTAGGTGACTACAACTTGCAAGATAGGATCTAAAACATACATATATTGGCGACAACATAATAGGTTCAAATCTGAAATCATGGCACTCGGGCCCTAATGACAAGCATTAAGCATAGCCAAGTAGTAGCAACATCAATCTAGAACATAGTGGATACTAGGGATCCATCCCCGTCAAAACTAACTCGATTACATGATACATCTCATCCAACTCATCACCGTCCAGCAAGCCTACGATGAGATTACTCACGAACGATGAAGAGCATCATGGAATTGTCGATGGAGAAAGGTTGATAATGACGATGGCGATGATTTCCCCTCTTCGGAGCCCAAAACGGACAACAGATCTGCCCTCCAGATGAAGAACAAGAGGTGGCGACGCCTCCATATCGTAAAACACGATGAAACCTTCTCTCTGATTTTTTTTCCGGGCTAGACGGAAGATATAGAGCTGAGTTTGGGGGCGGTGGAGCCACGTGGGCCCCACAAGCCCTCACGGCGCAGCCTAGGGGGTGGCCGTGGCCTAGGGGCTTGTGGCCCACTGGTCCACCTCCGCCGGTGGATCTTTGCGCACGTATTTTTCTTTTGTTCCGGAAAAATTCTCCACAAATTTTCAGGACATTCCGAGAACTTTTATTTCTGCACAAAAACAACACCATGGCAATTCTGCTAGAAACAGCGTCAGTCCGGGTTAGTTCCATTCAAATCATGCAAATTAGATTCCAAAACAAGGGCAAAAGACTTCGGAAAAGTAGATATGACGGAGATTTATCAGTGTCATCGAACCTTAAGTTTGTAGACCTTACGGGTTCGGGAGGCATGCACACATGACCGAGACACCTCTCCGGCCAATAACCATCAGCGGGGTCTGGATACCCATAGTGGTTCCCACATGTTCAACGATGATCTCATCGGATGAACCACGATGTCAAGGATTCAATCAATCCCGTATACAATTCCCTTTGTCTATCGGTATAGAACTTGCCCGAGATTCGATCATCGGTATCCCAATACTTTGTTCAATCTCGTTACCGGCAAGTCTCTTTACTCGTTCCGTAGCACATCATCCCGTGACTAACTCCTTAGTCACATTGAGCTCATTATGATGATGTTCTACCGAGTGGGCCCAGAGATACCTTTCCGTCACACGGAATGACAAATCCCGATCTCGATTCGTACCAACTCAACAGATACTTTCGGAGATACCCGTAGTGCACCTTTATAGTCACCCAGTTACGTTGTGACGTTTGATACACCCAAAGCACTCCTACTGTATCCGGGAGTTGCACAATATCACGGTCGAAGGAAAAGATACTTGACATTAGAAAATCTTTAGCATACGAACAACACGATCTAGTGCTATGCTTAGGATTGGGTCTTGTCCATCACATCATTCTCCTAATGATGTGATCTCGTTATCAATGACATCCAATGTCCATGATCAGGAAACCATGATCATCTATTGATCAACGAGCTAGCCAACTAGAGGTTTGCTAGGGACACATTGTGATCTATTTATTCACACATGTATTACTTTTTCCTGTTAATACAATTATAGCATGAACAATAGACGATTATCATGAACAATGAAATATGGCAATAACCATTTTATTATTGCCTCTAGGGCATATTTCCAACAGTCTCCCACTTGCACTAGAGTCAAGAATCTAGTTACATTGTGATGAATCGAACACCCATAGCATTGTGGTGTTGATCATGTTTTGCTCGTCGAAGAGGTTTAGTCAATGGGTCTGCAATATTCAGATTCGTGTGTACTTTACAAATATCTATGACTCCTCTCTGGACCTGGTCATGGATGGAGTTGTAGCGGCGTTGGATGTGCTTGGTCTTCCTGTGAAATCTGGGCTCCTTGGCTATGGCAATGGCTCCAGTGCTATCACAGAAGAGTGTCATCGGACCTGACGCGCTTGGAACCACTCCATGGTCGGTGATGAACTCCTTCATCCAGATCCCTTCTTGAGCTGCTTCCGAAGCAGCTATGCACTCCGCTTCACATGTAGATGCTGCCACGACTTCTTGCTTGCTCCTGCACCAGTTCACTGCTCCACCATTCAGAACATACACGTATCCGGCTTGTGTCTTAGAGTCATCCGGATCTGTGTCGAAGCTAGCATCGGCGTAACCCTTTACGACGAGCTCTTCTTCACCTCCATAAACGAGAAACATTTCCTTAGTCCTTTTCAGGTACTTAAGGATATTCTTGACCGCTGTCCAGTGTTCCATACCAGGATCACTTTGGTACCTCCCTACCAAACTTATGGCAAGGTTTATATCAGGTCTGGTACACAACGTGTCATACATTAGAGAGCCCATGGCTGAAGCGTAGGGGACAGTACTCATCTTCTCTCTATCTGCTGCCGTGGTCGGTGACTGAGTCTTACTCAATCTCATACCTTGCAAAACTGGCAAGAACCCCTTCTTTGAGTTTTCCATATTGAACTTCTTCAATATCTTGTTGATACGTCCATTTTGCATCATGCTTTTATATTGATATTTATCGCGTTATGGGTTGTTATTACACATTATGGTACAATACTTATGCCTTTTCTCTCTTATTTTATAAGGTTTACATGAAGAGGGAGAATGCCGGCAGCTGGAATTCTGGGATGGAAAAGGACCAAGTTTGAGATACCTATTCTGCACAACTCCAAAAGTTGTGAAAATCAGCAAGGAATTATTTTGGAATATATAAAAAATACTGGGCGGAAGAAATACTAAAGGGGAGCCACCAGGAGGTCACGAGCCTGCCAGGCGCGCCCCACCCCCCTGGGCGCGCCTGGGGGGTTCGTGGGCCCCGTTTTACCCCTCCGGCTCCCATCTGCTGCTATATAGAGGGTTTCGTCCCAGAAAAAATCCAGAGAGAGCTTTCAGGAAGAAACACCGCCGCCACGAGGCGGAACTTGAGCAGAACCAATCTAGAGCTCCGACAGGGCCGTCCTGCCGGGGAAACTTCCCTCCCGAGGGGGAAATCGTGGCCATCGTCATCACCAACACTCCTCTCATCGGAGGGGACTCATCTCCATCAACATCTTCATCAGCACCATCTCATCTCCAAACCCTAGTTCATCTCTTGTACCCAATCTCCGTCTCGCGACTCCGATTGGTACTTCTAAGGTTGCTAGTAGTGTTAATTACTCCTTGTAGTTGATGCTAGTTCGATTACTTGGTGGAAGATCCTATGTTCAGATACTTAATTCTATTCAATACCTCTCTGATCATGAACATAATTATGCTTTGTGAGTAGTTACGTTTGGTCCTGAGGACATGGGATAAGTCTTGCTATAAGTAGTCATGTGAATTTGGTATTCGTTCGATATTTTGATGTGTTGTATGTTGTCTTTCCTCTAGTGGTGTTATGTGAACGTCGACTACATGACACTTCACCATTATTTGGGCCTATGGGAAGGCATTGGGAAGTAATAAGTAGATGATGGGTTGCTAGAGTGACAGAAGCTGAAACCCTAGTTTATGCGTTGCTTCACAAGGGGCTGATTTGGATCCACCAGTTTAATGCTATGGTTAGACTTTGTCTTAATTCTTCTTTCGTAGTTGCGGATGCTTGCGAGAGGGGTTAATCATAAGTGGGATGTTTATCCAAGTAAGGACAGCACCCAAGAACCGGTCCACCCACATATCAAACTATCAAAGTAGCGAATGCGAATCATATGAACATGATGAAAACTAGCTTGACAGAAATTCCCATGTGTCCTCGGGAGCGCTTTACCTTATATAAGAGTTCGTCCAGGCTTGTCCCTTGCTACAAAAGGGACTGGTCCATCTTGCTGCACCTTTATTACTATTGTTACTTGTTACCCGTTACGAATTATCTTATCCCGCAACTATGTGTTACCGATAATTTCAGTGCTTGCAAAGAATACCTTGCTGAAAACCACTTGTCATTTCCTTCTGCTCCTCGTTGGGTTCGACACTCTTACTTATCGAAAGGACTACGATAGATACCCTATACTTGTGGGTCATCAAGGCTCTTTTCTGGCGCCGTTGCCGGGGAGTGAAGAGCCTTTGGTGAGTGGAATTTGGTAAGGAAACATTTATATAGTGTGCTGAAATTTATTGTCACTTGCCACTATGGAAACTAATCCTTTGAGGGGCTTGTTCGGGGTACCTTCACCTCGACTGGAAGCACAAAGAGTTTCTCCTCAACCTACTGCACCTACTGAAAATATTTATTATGAAATTCCTTCGGGTATGTGATGTCTACTATGCAACCTTCTCCTTGTAGACGTTTTTGGGCCTCCAAGTGCAGAGGTTTGTAGGATAGTAGCAATTTTCCCTCAAGTGGGTGACCTAAGGTTTATCAATCCGCCGGAGGCGTAGGATGAAGATGGTCTCTCTCAAGCCACCCTGCAACCAAATAACAAAGAGTCTCTTATGTCCCCAACACACCCAGTACAATGGTAACTTGTATATGTGCACTAGTTCGGCGAAGAGATGGTGATACAAGTGCAATATTGAAGGTAGATATAAGTTTTTGTAGTCTGAAATTACAAAAACAGCAAGGTAACTAGTAACAAAAGTGAGCACGAACGGTATTGCAATGCGTGGAAACAAGGCCTAGGGTTCATACTTTCACTAGTGAAGTTCTCTCAACAAAGATAACATAATTGAATCATATAACTAGCCCTCAACACGCAACAAAGAGTCACTCCAAAGTCACTAATAGCGGAGAACAAATATTGTCGGGTACGAAACCACCATAAAGTTATTCTTTATGATCGATCTATTCAAGAGTTCGTACTAGAATAACACCTTAAGATACATATCAACCAAGACCCTAATGTCGCCTAGATACTCCATTGTCACCTCAAGTATCCGTAGGCATGATTATAAAATATGCATCACACAATCTCAGAATCATCTATTCAACCAACACATAGAACTTCAAAGAGTGCCCCAAAGTTTCTACCGGAGAGTCAAAACGTGTACCAACCCCTATGCATAGGTTCCCAATGACACGAACCCGCAAGTTGATCACCAAAACATACATCGAGTACTCACATGAATCCACGTGTGCCAACCCATATGCATAGGTTCCCAATTGTCACAAACCCGCAAGTTGATCACAGTAGATACACACGTGCAAGACATACATCAAGTGTTCTCAAAGACTCAATCCGATAAGATAACTTCAAAGGGGAAACTCAATTCATTACAAGAAGGAAGAGGGGGAAGAACATCATAAGATCCAACTATAGTAGCAAAGCCCACGGTACATTGAGATCAAGAAATCTCAAGAACACGAGAGAGAGAGATCAAACACATAGCTACTGGTACATACCCTCAGCCCCGAGGGTGAACTACTCCCTCCTCGTCATGGAGATCGTCGGGATGATGAAGATGGCCACCGGAGATGGATTCCCACTCCGACAGGGTGCCGGAACGGGCTCCAGATTGGTTTTTGGTGGCTACATAGGCTTGCGGCGGCGGAACTCCCGATCTAGGTTTCTTTCTGGAGGTTTTCGTATTTATAAGACCAGATGGCACCGAGAACAAGTCAGGGGGACCCACGAGGGAGTCACAAGCCCTTGGGGCGCGTCCAGGGGGTGGGGGCGCCCCACAGGCTTGTGGCTTCCTCGGGACTCTTCTCCGGTATCTTTTTCTTCCGGTATTTTTGATATTTTCCAGAAAAAAACTTTTCGGGGATTTTCTTCCGTTTGGACTTTGTTTCAAAATCTCCTCTGAAAGGGGTCAAAAACATAGACAAAAACAGGAAATCGCACTTGGCACTGAGTTAATAAGTTAGTCCCAAAAAATATATAAAAGGCATGCAAAACATCCAAAGTTTGACAAGATAATAGCATGAAACCATTGAATATTATAGATACATTGGAGACGTATCAGTATGCTAGAGAAACTGTTGGCTAATCCTTTTACAGGAGATGGAACATCACATCCCGACTTGCATCTAATCTATGTAGATGAAGTTTGTGGTTTAATTAAGGTTGCAGGTTTGCCCGAGGATGAGGTCAAGAAGAAGGCCTTTCCCTTATCTTTGAGTGATAAAGCATTGACATGGTATAGGCTATGTGATGATACTCGATCATGGAACTACAACCGATTGAAATTGGAATTTCATCAAAAGTTTTATCCTATGCATTTGGTACATCGTGATCGGAATTATATCTATAATTTTTGGCCTCGTGATAGATAAAGTATCGCTCAAGCTTGGGGGAGGCTTAAGTCAATGTTATATTCATGCCCCAACCGTGAGCTCCCTAGAGAAATTATTATTATGAACATTTATGCTCGGCTTTCTCATGACAATCGCACCATGCTTGACACTTCTTGTACCGGTTCTTTTATGAAAAGAGATATTGATTTCAAATGGGATTTATTGGAAATAATTAAACGCAACTCTGAAGATTGGGAGTTTGATGAAGGTAAGGAGTCAGGTATGAATCTTAAGTTCGATTGCGTTAAATCCTTCGTTGAAACAAATACTTTTCGTGATTTTAGCGCTAAACATGGACTTGACTCTGAGATAGTAGCTTCTTTATGTGAATCATTTGCTGCTCATATTAATCTCCCTAAGGAGAAGTGGTTTAGATATCATCCTCCCATAGAAGTTAATGTAGTAAAACCCAATCCAGTTGAAGAGAAAGTTATTGCTTATAATGATTCTATTGTTCCTAGTGCTTACATTAAGAAACCACCTTTACCTGTTAGAATAAAGGATCATGCTAAAGCTTCAACTGTGATACGTAAGGGCTACATTAGAACACCCACACCCCCTGAGAAAATTAAAGTTGAACCTAGTATTGCTATTATTAAAGATATTTTGGCCGATAATGTTGATGTGCATGTTATTCAATTCTGTGAAGCTGCTGCTAGAATTGCTAAACCTCATGCTAGAGACAAACATAAACCTATTGTTGGCATGCCTGTTGTTACTATTAAGATAGGAGATAATTGTTATCATGGTTTACGTGACATGGGTGCTAGTGTTAGTGCAATACCTCAATCTTTATATAATGAAATTAAAGATGAGATTGCACCTGTCGAGATGGAATTTATTGATGTTACTATTAAACTTGCTAATAGAGATACTATCTGCCCTGTGGGAATTGTTAGAGATGCTGAAGTCTTGTGTGGTAAAACTAAATATCCTACTGATTTTCTCGTTCTTGCTACCACACAATATAGCTTTTGTCCCATCATATTTGGTAGACCTTTCCTCTATACTATTAATGCTCAAATTGATTGTGAGAAACAAACTGTTACCATTGGCTTTGGAGGTGTGTCACATGAATTTAATTTTTCTAAGTTTGGCAGACAACCTCATGAAAAAGAATTGTCTAGTAAGGATGAAATTATTGTTCTTGCTTCTATTGATGTGACTCTTACTGATCCTTTAGAGCAATACTTGATTGAACATGAAAATGATATGCATATGGATGAAAGGAATGAGATAGATAGAGTTATCTTTGAACAACGTCCTATCCTTAAGAATAATTTGCCTGTTGAATTACTTGGAGATCCACCTCCATCAAAGGATGATCCTGTGTTTGAGCTTAAACAATTACCTGATACTCTTAAGTATGCTTATCTTGATGGAAAAGAGATATATCCTGTTATTATTAGTGCTAACCTTTCAGAGCATGAAGAAAAGAAATTATTGAAAACTCTGAGGAAGCACCGTGCTGCTATTGGATATACTCTTGATGATCTTAAGGGAATTAGTCCCACTCTATGCCAGCATAAAATTAAAATGATCCTGATTCCAAACGAGTTGCCGATCACCAACGAAGATTAAATCCTAAGATGAAAGAGGTGGTAAGAAAATAAATACTAAAGCTCCTGGGAGCAGGTATTATTTATCGTGTTTCTCATAGTGACTGGGTAAGTTCGGTGCATTGCGTCCCTAAGAAGGGAGGTATTACCATTGTCCCTAATGATAAAGATGAATTGATCCCACAAAGAATTATTATTAGCTATAGGATGGTAATTGATTTTAGGAAATTAAATAAAGCTACTAAGAAAGATCATTACCCTTTACCTTTTATTGATCAAATGCTAGAAAGATTGTCTAAACATACACACTTTTGCTTTATAGATGGTTATTTTGGTTTCTCCCAAATACCTGTTGCACAATCTAATCAGGAGAAAACCACTTTTACTTGCCCTTTCGGTACCTTTGCTTATAGACGTATGCCTTTTGTTTTATGTAATGCACCTGCTACCTTTCAAAGATGTATGATGGCTATATTCTTTGACTTTTGTGAAAAGATTGTTGAGGTTTTGATGGATGATTAAACCGTTTACGAATCTTCTTTTGTTGATTGCTTGAGCAACCTTGATCGAGTTTTGCAGAGATGTAAAGATACTAACCTTGTCTTGAATTGGGAGAAGTGCCACTTTATGGTTAATGAAGGCATTGTCTTGGGACATAAATTTTTTGAAAGAGGTATTGAAGTCGATAAGGCTAAAGTTGATGCGATCGATAAAATGCAATGCCCTACAGACATTAAAGGTATAAGAAGTTTCCTTTGTCATGCTGGTTTCTATAGAAGGTTTATTAAAGACTTCTCTAAGATTTCTAGGCCTCTCACCAATCTCTTGCAAAAATATATTCCATTTGTTTTTTATGATGATTGTGAAGAAGCATTTGAAATACTTAAGAAGGCCTTGATAACTGCACCTATTGTTCAACCACCTGATTGGAACCTACCTTTTGAAATTATGTGTGATGCTAGTGATTATGTTGTTGGTGCTGTTCTAGGACAAAGAGTTGATAAGAAAGTAAATGTTATTCATTATGCTAGTAAAACTCTAGACAGTGCCCAAAGAAACTATGCTACTACTGAAAAAGAATTTTTAGCAGTTGTGTTTGCATGTGATAAGTTCATATCTTATATTGTTGATTCCAAAGTTACTATTCACACTGATCATGCAGCTATTAAATATCTCATGGAAAATAAAGCTGCTAAACCTAGACTTATTAGATGGGTTCTCTTGCTACAAGAATTTGATTTGCATATTGTTGATAGAAAGGGTGTTGAGAACCCCGTAGCAGATAACTTGTCTAGGTTAGAGAATGTTCTTGATGACCCACAACCTATTGATCATAGCTTTCCTAATGAACAACTGAATGTCATCAATGCTTCACGTAGTACACCATGGTATGCTGATTATGCTAATTATATTGTTGCTAAATATGTACCACCTAGTTTCACATACCAACAAAAGAAAAAGTTATGTTATGATTTGAGACATTACTTTTGGGATGATCCTCACCTTTATAAAGATGGAGTAGATGGTGTTATTAGACGTTGTGTACCTGAGCATGAACAGGGACAGATCCTACAGAAGTGTCACTCCGAGGCTTACGGAGGATTCCATGCGGGAGATAGAACTGCACACAAGGTATTGCAATCCGATTTTTAATGGCCTACTCTCTTCAAGGATGCTCGTAAGTTTGTCTTGTCTTGTGATGAATGTCAAAGAATAGGTAATATCAGTAAACGTCGGGAAATGCCTATGAATTATTCAGTTGTTATTGAACCATTTGATGTTTGGGGTTTTGATTATATGGGACCTTTTCCAAAGTCCAACGGGTATACTCATATTCTAGTTGTCGTTGATTACATTACTAAGTGGGTAGAAGCTATTCCAACTAGTAGTGATGATCATAAAACCTCTATTAAGATGCTTAAAGAAGTTATTTTTCATAGATTTGGAGTCCCTAGATATTTAATGATTGCTGGTGGTTCACATTTTATTCATGGTGCTTTCTGCAAAATGCTTGCTAAATATGATGTCAACCATAGAATTGCATCTCCTTATCATCCTCAGTCTAGTGGTCAAGTAGAGTTAAGTAATAGAGAAATTAAATTAATTTTGCAAAAGACTGTTAATAGGTCTAGAAATAATTGGTCTAAGAAACTTGATGATGCACTGTGGGCTTATAGAACGGCTTATAAGAATCCCATGGGCATGTCTCCGTATAAAATGGTTTACGGTAAAGCATGTCATTTACCTCTTGAGCTAGAGCATAAGGCTTATTGGGCAATCACAGAGCTCAAATTTGATTTCAAACTTGCTGGTGAGAAGAGGTTATTTGATATTAGCTCATTTGATGAATGGAGAACTCAGGCACATGAAAATGCCAAGTTGTTTAAATAAAAAGTTAAGAGGTGGCATGATAAAAGGATACAAAAACGTGATTTCAATGTAGGTGATTATGTCTTGCTATACAATTCTCATTTAAGATTTTTTTCCAGGCAAACTTCTCTCTAAATGGGAAGGACCTTACATTTTTGAGGAAGTATATCGTTCCGGTGCCATAAAAATCAACAACGCGGAAGGTAATTTTCCGATAGTTGTAAATGGGCACAGAATCAAGCATTATATCTCAGGTACTCCCATAAATGTTGAAAGCAATATTAGTAATACCATAACTCCGGAGGAGTACATAAGGGATATTTACCAGCTTGTTCAGACTCCAAAAACAAAGAGGTATGTGATACGGTAAGTAAACCGACTCCAAAACTTTTCCAATAGCAATTTTTCTCCGTTTTGGAATATTTAGAAAAATAGAAAAATTTAAAGTAGTCCAGAAAGCGCACGAGGAGGTGACAAGCCTGCCACACGCGCCCCACCCCCCTCGGCGCGCCTGGGGGCTCGTGCGCACCTCGTGTGTCTCCCGGACTCCGTTTTCTTGTGGAATACTCCTTATGGTCAGTAAAAATTCATTATATAATCTCCCGAAAGGTCTGACCCTCGTATCACGCAAATATCCTCTGTTTCTGTTTCGAGCCTGTTTCAGCAGCGGATTTAGGGCAAGGATGTTGTCTCAGGAATCTGTAGGGGAGAACGATTTCCCTCAAGTCTATGAAGAAGTAAATCCTGATTTGAAAAGGGTGGAAGTCACGGAGGCTAAGGAAGAGCTGCTGGACGAAACCAAGGGCAAAACTAAGGAGGAGAATCCAGCGTCGGACAAAGGGCAATCTGTGCTCAACAAGGAAGAAGCTGAGGTAGAGGATTTCCTACAACCCTACCTCCACCTGCTAACCCCATCCTTGATCAAACTCTTGAGGTTCTGTCAAATAACTCGTGTTTGCAATACTTATCTCACTCGTGAAGTTATTTTGCTGGAGAAACGAATCACAGAGCTCCAAAGTATAAATCGAAGATTGATGGCCCTCTTGGAACTAAAAGACATGATTGCTTCATCATCATCACCCCCGAAGGAAGACAATTAAACACGGGTATGGGCACTCCCCTTGGCTTGTGCCAAGCTTGGGGGAATTTCCCCGGTATCGTATCACCATCGCATCTTTTGCCTTTACCTTTATCTTAGTTCGATCCTTTTTGGTAATATCTTTATCAAGTAGAATAAAGTTCTTAGTATGATCTAGGCTTGAGTTTTGCTTTGTGTTACCCCTAATGTAATCGAGTTCGTGAGCTATATAATAAATAGTGTTTTAGTTAAGGGCTTTGCTTCATGCCATAATCTAAAGAAAAGAATAATAATAGAACAAAAGCATGAAAGATAATGTGATGATCCTATGGGAAGTGGTGGCTTCACATATAAAAAGAATGTTGATTGAAACTTGTTGTGGGTGGACAAACGTAGACCTTGGTCATTGTTGCAATTAATAGGAAGTAATAAAGAAAGAGAGGTTCACATATAAATATATCATCTTTGACACCGTTTATGATTGTGAACACTCATTAAACTATTAAATGCTAAGAAGTAGATGTTGGACAAGGAAGACAACATAATGAATTATGTTTGCTTAGTTCCGAACAATGTTATATGACTAGAGATCCCTTAGCATGTGACGCTTGCTTCCACCTCATATCAGCCAAAACTTCCGCACTAAGTAGAGATACTACTTGTGCATCCATAAACCCTCAACCCAGTTTTGCCATGAGAGTCCACCATACCTACCTATGGATTGAATAATATCCCTCAAGTAAGTTGTCATTGGTGCAAGCAATAAAAATTGCTCCCTAAATATGTATGATCTATTAGTGTGTGGAAAATAAGCTTTGTACGAACTTGTGATGAGGAAGACATAAAAGCGACAGACTGCATAATAAAGTTTTTTATCATAGGAGGCAATATAAAGTGACGTTCCTTCACACTAAGAGATCACACATCCAAACCTCAAAAGCGCATGACAACCTTTGCTTCCCTCTACGAAGGGCCTATCTTGTACCTTTACTTTTTATATTTAAAAGAGTCATGGTGATCGACACCAATTCCTTATTTCGCTAGTATCTTGGCAAGCGTCGTGTGCTATGGAAATATCTATATTCATATATCAACTTGGAAGTAAGTAATCATTAATTATTATTGTTTACATTACCCTTGAGGTAAATAGTTGGGAGGCGAAACTATAAGCCCCTATCTTTCTCTATGTCCAACTGAAACTTTGATCTCATGAGTACCGCGTGAGTTTTAGCAATTGTAGAAGACTAAAAGATGATTGAGTATGTGGATTTCCTCTACAAGCTCTTATTTGACTCTTTCCGATGTTATGATAAATTGCAATTGCTTCAATGACTAAAGACTATTGGTTGTTAATTATCAATAAGGTTCTTGATCCATAGTTTACATTGTGAAGGAATTATCACTTTAGCATACGAGATTATATGACGTTGTTTCTGTTCTAAATATGATCATGATGCATGCATGTCTGTATTTTATTTTATCAAAACCTCTATCTCTAAACATGTGGGCATATTTATTGATCTCGGCTTCCGCTTGAGGACAAGCGAGGTCTAAGCTTGGGGGAGTTGATACGTCCATTTTGCATCATGCTTTTATATTGATATTTATCGCATTATGGGCTGTTATTACACATTATGGTACAATACTTATGCCTTTTCTCTCTTATTTTATAAGGTTTACATGAAGAGGGAGAATGCCGACAGCTGGAATTCTAGGCTCGAAAAGGAGCAAGTTTGAGATACCTATTCTGCACAACTCCAAAAGCCATGAAAATCAGCAAGGAATTATTTTGGAATATATAAAGAATACTGGGCGGAAGAAATACTCAAGGGGAGCCACCAGGAGGTCACGAGCCTGCCAGGCGCGCCCCACCCCCCTGGGCGCGCCTGGGGGCTCGTGGGGCCCCTATTACCCCTCCAGCTCCCATTTTCTGCTATATAGAGGGTTTTGTCCGAGAAAAAATCAAGATAAAGCTTTCGGGCAGAAACGCCGCCGCCACGAGGCGGAACTTGAGCAGAACCAATCTAGGGCTCCGAGAGGGCCGTCCTTCCGGGGAAACTTCCCTCCTGGAGGGGAAATCGTCGCCATCGTCATCACCAACACTCCTCTCATCAGAGGGGACTCATCTCCACCAACATCTCCATCAGCACCATCTCATCTCCAAACCCTAGTTCATCTCTTGTATGCAATCTTCGTCTCGCGACTCCGATTGGTACTTGGAAGGTAGCCAGTTGTGTTAATTACTCCTTGTAGTTGATGCTAGTTGGATTACTTGTTGGAAGATCATATGTTCAGATCCTTAATGCTATTCAATACCTATCTGATCATGAACATAATTATGCTTTGTGAGTAGTTACGTTTGTTCCTGAGGACATGGGATAAGTCTTTCTATAAGTAGTCATGTGAATTTGGTATTCGTTCGATATTTTGATGCATTGTATGTTGTCTTTCCTCTAGTGGTGTTATGTGAACGTCGACTACATGACACTTCACCATTATTTGGGCCTAGAGGACGGCATTGGGAAGTAATAAGTAGATGATGGGTTGCTAGAGTGACAGAAGCTTAAACCCTAGTTTATGCGTTGCTTCGCAAGGGGCTGATTTGGATTCACGAGTTTAATGTTATGGTTAGACTTTGTCTTAATTCTTATTTCATAGTTGCGGATGCTTGCGAGAGGGGTTAATCATAAGTGGGATGTTTATCCAAGTAAATACAGCACCCAAGAACCGGTCCACCCACATATCAAACTATCAAAGTAGCGAACGCGAATCATATGAACATGATGAAAACTAGCTTGATAGAAATTCCCGTGTGTCCTCGGGAGCGCTTTACCTTATATAAGAGTTCGTCCAGGCTTGTCCCTTGCTACAAAATGGATTGGTCCATCTTGCTGCACCTTTGTTACTATTGTTACTTGTTACTCGTTACGAATTATCTTATCCCGCAACTATCTGTTACCGATAATTTCAGTGCTTGCAGAGAATACCTTGCTGAAAACCACATGTCATTTCCTTCTGCTCCTCGTTGGGTTTGACACTCTTACTTATCGAAAGTACTACGATAGATACCCTATACTCGTGGGTCATCACTTGTCAAGGTATGTACTTTGTGAAAGACCTATGAGGCGTCTCGATCTATCTCTATAGATCTTGATGCCTAATATGTATGCAGCTTCTCCAAGGTCCTGCATTGAAAAACTCTTATTCAAGTAGGCCTTTATGCTGTCGAATAACTCTATATCATTCCCCATCAATAATATGCCATCCACATATAGTATGAGAAAAGCTGCAGAGCTCCCCCTCACTTTCTTGTATAGGCAGGCTTCTCCATAAACCTGTATGAACCCAAACGCTTTAATCACCTCATTAAAGCGAATGTTCCAACTACGAGATGCTTGCACCAGCCCATAGATGGAGCGTTGGAGCTTGAACACCTTGTTAGCACTCTTAGGATCGACAAAACCTTTTGGTTGCATCATATACAACTCTTCCTTAAGATACCCGTTAAGGAACGTTGTTTTGACGTCCATTTGCCAAATTTCATAATCATGAAAAGCGGCAATTGCTAACATGATTCGGACTGACTTCAGCTTCGCTACGGGAGAGAAAGTCTCATCGTAGTCACTCCTTGAGTTTGTCAATAACCCTTTGCGACAAGTCGAGCTTTATAAACAGTTACAATACCGTTTGCGTCAGTCTTCTTCTTGAAGATCCATTTATTTTCTATGGCTCGCCGATCATCGGGCAAGTCCACCAAAGTCCATACTTTGTTCTCATACATGGATCCTATCTCGGATTTCATGGCCTCAAGCCATTTGTTGGAATCTGGGCTCGCCATTGCTTATTCATAGTTCGAAGGTTCACTGTTGTCTAACAACATGATCTCCATCACAGGGTTGTCGTACCACTCTGGTGCAGAACGTACCCTTGCGGACCTTCGTGGTTCAGTAGCAACTTGATCTGAAGCTTCATGATCATCATCATTAACTTCCTCTTCAGTTGGCGTAGGCGCCACAGGAACATTTTCCCACGCTGCGCTACTCTTCGGTTCGAGAGGAGGTGCAATTACCTCATCAAGTTCTAATTTCCTCCCACTTACTTATTTCGAGAGAAACTCTTTCTCTAGAAAGGATTCGTTCTTGGCAACAAAGATTTTACCTTCGGATCTAAGATAGAAGGTATACCCAATAGTTTCCTTAGGGTATCCTGAGAATACGCATTTCTTCGCTTTGGGTTCGAGCTTTTCTGGTTGAAGTTTCTTCACATAAGCATCGCAGCCCCAAACTTTTAGAAACGACAGCTCAGGTTTC
Organism: Hordeum vulgare subsp. vulgare; assembly: GCF_904849725.1. Classification (NCBI taxonomy): domain Eukaryota; kingdom Viridiplantae; phylum Streptophyta; class Magnoliopsida; order Poales; family Poaceae; genus Hordeum; species Hordeum vulgare. The sequence goes on along the minus strand of NC_058520.1, from coordinate 581,108,429 downwards.
TTGCCAAACCATAATTCATAAGGTGTCGTCTCAACAGATTTAGACGATGCCCTATTTAAAGTGAATGCTGCAGTTTTCAATGCGTATCCCCAAAATGATAGCGGTAAGTCGGTAAGAGACATCAAAGATCGCACCATATCTAATAAAGTGCGATTCCGACGTTCAGACACTCCGTTACGTTGCGGCGTGCTGATACGTCCATTTTGCATCATGTTTTCATGTTGATATTTATCGCTTCTTTTGCTGTTATTTCACTTCATGGTACTATTCTTATGCCTTTTCTCTCTTATTTTGCAAGGTTTACATGAAGAGGGAGAATACCGACAACTGGAATTCTGGCCTGAAAGTAGAGCAAAGTTGAGATACCTATTCTGTGCAACTCCAAACACCGTGAAAATCAACGGAGATTTTTTTCCGAATATATAAAAAATACTGGGCCGAAGAAGTACCGGAGGAGGGCCACTGGGTGGCCACAAGCCTGCACGGTGCGACCACTCCCCAGGTCGCGCCATGGGGACTTGTGGGCACCCTGTTGGCCCACTTGCCCCCCTCTTTGGCTATACAGACGGTTTCGTCCAGAAAAAAAATCAGACGGGAGCTTTTTAGTGCTTTCGCCGCCGCCACGAGGCGGAACTTGAGCAGAACCAATCTAGAGCTCCGGCACGACGAACCTGCCAGGGAAACTTCCCTCCCGGAGGGGGAAATCGTTGCCATCGTCATCACCAACACTCCTCTCATCGGAGGGGACTTGTCACCATCAACATCTTCATCAGCACCATCTCATCTCCAAACCCTAGTTCATCTCTTGTAACCAATCTCCGTCTCACGACTCCTATTGGTACTTGTAAGGTTGCTAGTAGTGTTGATTACTCTTTGTAGTTGATGCTAGTTGGATTACTTGGTGGAAGAGTTTATGTTCAGATCCTTGATGCTACTCATTACACCTCTGATCATGATTATGATTATGCTTTGTGAGTAGTTACTTTTGTTCCTGAGGACATGGGATAAGTCATGCTAATAATAGTCATGTGAATTTGCTATTCGTTCTGTATTTTGATATGTTGTATGTTGTTTTTCCTCTAGTGGTGTTATGTGAACGTCGACTACATAACAATTCACTATTATTTGGGCCTAGAGGAAGGCATTGGGAAGTAGTAAGTAGATGATGGGTTGCTAGAGTGAAAGAAGCTTAAACCCTTGTTTATGCGTTACTTCGTAAGGGGCTGATTTGGATCCACTAGTTTAATGCTATGGTTAGACTTTGTCTTAATTCTTCTTCCGTAGTTGCGGATGCTTGTGAGAGGGGTTAATAATAAGTGGGATGTTTGTCCAATTAAGGGCAGCACCCAAGCACCGGTCCACCCACGTATCAAACTATCAAAGTAGCGAACGCGAATCATATGAACATGATGAAACTAGCATGACAGAAATTCCCGTGTGTCCTCGGGAGCGTTTTTCCTCCTATAAGACTTTGTCCAGGCTTGTCCCTTGCTACAAAAGGGATTGGGCCACTTTGCTGCACCGATGCTACTTTTCTTACTTGTTGCTCGCTACGAATCATCTCACTACGCAATCACTTGTTACCGACAATTTCAGGGCCTGCAGATTTTACCTTGCTGAAAACCACTTGTCAGATCCTTCTGCTCCTCGTTGGGTTCGACACTCTTACTTATATAAAGGACTACGATTGATCCCCTATACTCGTGGGCCATCAAGACTCTTTTCTGGCACCGTTGCCGGGGAGTGAAGCGCCTTTGGTAAGTGGAACTTGGTAAGGAAACATTCATATAGTGTGCTGAAATTAGTTGTCACTTGTCACTATGGATACTAATCCTTTGAGGGGCTTGTTCGGGGTATCTTCACCTCGAACGGAAGCACAAAGAGTTGCTCCTCAAGCTGCTGCACCTACTGAAAATATTTGCTTTGAATTTCCTTCGGGTATGCTTGAGAAACTGCTATCTAATCCTTTTACAGGAGATGGAACATCACATCCAGACTTGCATCTGATCTATTTAGATGAAGTTTGTGGTTTATTTAAGCTTGCAGGTGTGCCCGAGGATGAGGTCAAGAAGAAGGTCTTTCCTTTATCTTTGAAGGATAAGCCGTTGACATGGTATAGGCTATGTGATGATACTGGATCATGGGACTATAATTGGTTGAAATTGGAATTTCATCAAAAGTTTTATCCTATGCATTTAGTACATCGTGATCGAAACTATATTTACAATTTTTTGCCTCGTGACACAGAAAACATCGCTCAAGCTTGGGGGAGGCTTAAATCAATGCTATATTCATGGCCCAATCATGAGCTCTTGAGAGAAATTATCATTCAGAACTTCTATGCTCGGCTTTCTCATGATGATCGCACCATGCTTGACACTTCTTGTACTGGTTCTGTTATGAAGAGAGATATTGACTTCAAATGGAATCTATTGGAGAGAATTAAACGCAACTCTGAAGATTGGGAGCTTGAAGAAGGTAAGGAGTCAGGTATGAATTTCACTTTTTATTGCGTTAAATCCTTTGTTGCGACAAATACTTTTTGTGACTTTAGCGCTAAGTATGGACTTGACTCTGAGATAGTAGCTTCATTGTGTGAATCTTTTGCTGCTCATATTGATCTCCCAAAAGAGAAGTGGTTTAAATTTCATCCTCCTTTAGAAGTCAATGTAGTTAAACCCACTCAAGTTGAAGAGAGAGAGTCATTGCCTATAATGACCCTGTGGTACCCAGTGCTTACATTGAGAAACCACCTTTCCCTGGTAGGATAAAGGATCATTCTAAAGCTTCAACTGTGATACGTAGAGGCTATATTAGAACTCCTACACCCCCTGAGCAAATTAGAGTTGAACCTAGCATTGCTATTATCAAGATCTTCTGTCTGAAGAAGTTGAGGGACATAATATTCACTTTTGTGAAGATACTGCTAGAATTGCTAAACCTCACGCTAGAGACAAACATAGGCCTGTTGTTGGCATGCATGTGGTTTCTATTAAGATACGAGATCATTGTTATCATGGTTTATGTGACTTGGGTGCTAGTGTTAGTGCAATACCTCAATCCTTATACGATGAAGTCAAATATGAGATTGCACCTATTGAGATAGAACCTATAGATGTCACTATTCAGCTTGCCAATAGAGATAATATCTGCCCTGTGGGAATTCCTAGGGATGTTGAAGTCTTGTGTGATAAAACGAAGTATCCTACTGATTTGCTCGTTCTTGCTACCGCTCAAGATAGCTTTTGTCCCATCATATTTGGTAGACCTTTTCTCAATGCCGCCAATGCTCATATTGACTGTGAGAAGCAAACTGTCACTGTTGGCTTTGAAGGTGTGTCACATGAGTTCAATTTCTCTAAGTTCGGTAGACAACCTCATGAAAAGGAGTCGCCTAGTAGGGATGAAACTATTGCTTTATCTTCTATTGACGTGCCTCCTACTGATCCCTTAGAGCAATACTTGCTTGAGCATGAAAATGATATGCATATGGATGAAAGGGATGAGATAGATAGAGTTATCTTAGAACAATATCCTATCCTTAAGAATAACTTGCATGTTGAACTACTAGGGGATCCACCCCCACAAAAGGGTGATCTTGTGTTCGAGCTCAAATAGTTGCGTGATACTCTTAAGTATGCCTATCTTGATGAAAAGGAGATATATCCTGTTATTATTAGTGCTAGCCTCTCAGAGCAGGAAGTAAAGAAGTTACTAAAAACTCTGAGGAAGCACCGTGCTGCTATAGGATATACTCTTGATGATCTTAAGGGCATTAGTCCCACTCTATGCCAGCACAAGATCAAAACTGATCCTGGATTCAAACCAGTTGATGATCAACAAAGGAGATTGAATCCTAAGATGAAAGAAGTAGTAAGAAAAGAAATACTAAAGCTCGTGGAAGCGGGTATTATCTATCTGTTGCTCATAGCGATTGGGTGAGTCCGGTGCATTGCGTTCCTAAGAAAGGAGGCATCACCGTTGTCCCTAATGATAAGGATGAGTTGATCCCATAGAGGATTATTACTGGCTATAGGATGGTGATTGATTTTAGGAAGTTGAATAAGGCCACTAGGAAAGATCATTACCCCCTACCTTTTATTGACCAAATGCTAGAAAGACTATCCAAACACACACACTTCTGCTTTCTAGACCGTTATTCTGGTTTCTCCCAAATACCAATTGCACAATCTAATCAGGAGAAAACCACTTTCACCTGCCCTTTCGGTACCTTTGCTTATAGACGTATGCCTTTTGTCTTGTGTAATGCACCTGCCACCTTCCAAAGATGTATGATGGCTATATTCTCTGACTTTTGTGCAAAGATTGTTGAGGTTTTCACGGATGACTTCTCCATTTACGGGTCTTCCTTTGATGATTGCATCAGCAACCTTCATCGAGTCTTGCAGAGATGTAAAGAAACCAATCTTGTCTTGAATTGGGAGAAGTGCCACTTTATGGTTAATGAAGGCATCATCTTAGGACACAAAATTTCTGAAAGAGGTATTGAATTCGATAAAGCTAAGGTTGATGCAATCAAGAAAATGCCATACCCCATAGATATCTGAGGAATAAGAAGTTTCCTTGGTCATGTTGGTTTCTATAGAAGGTTCATCAAAGACTTCTCTAAGATTTCTAGGCCTCTTACCAATCTCTTGCAAAAGGATATCCCTTTTGTCTTTGACGATGATTGTGAGGAAGGTTTCGAAATACTTAAGAGGGCTTTGATAACTGCACCTATTGTTCAACCACCTGATTGGAACTTGCCTTTTGAAATCATGTGTGATGCTAGCGATTATGCTGTTGGTGCTGTTCTATGGCAAAGAGTTGATAAGAAGTTGAATGTATTTAACTACGCTAGTAAAACCCTAGACAGTGCCCAGAGAAACTATGCCACTACGGAGAAGGAATTTTTAGCAGTCGTGTTTGCATGTGAAAAGTTCAGGTCTTACATAGTTGACTCCAAAGTCATTATTCACACTGATCACGCTGCTATTAAGTACCTCATGGAGAAGAAGGATGCTAAACCTAGACTTATCATATGGGTTCTCTTGCTACCAGAATTTGATTTGCACGTTGTCGACAGAAAGGGTGCTGATAACCCAGTAGCAGATAACTTGTCTAGGTTGGAGAACGTTCTTGATGACCCACAACCTATTGATGATAGCTTTCCCAATGAGCAATTGAATGTCATCAATGCTTCACGTAGTGCACCGTGGTATTATCATTATGCAAACTATATCGTTGCCAAATATATACCACCTAGTTTCACGTACCAGCAAAAGAAGAAATTCTTCTTTGACTTGAGACATTACTTTTGGGATGATCCTCGCCTTTAGAAGGAAGGGGTAGATGGTGTTATTAGACGTTGTGTACCTGAACATGAACAGGGACAGATCCTACAGAAGTGTCACTCCGAGGGCTACGGAGGACACCATGCGGGAGATAGAACTGCACACAAGGTATTGCAATCAGGTTTATATTGGCCCACTCTCTTCAAGGATGCCCATAAGTTCGTCTTGTCTTGTGACGAATGTCAAAGAATAGGTAATATTAGCAAACGTCGGGAAATGCCTATGAACTATTCACTTGTCATTGAACCATTGGATGTCTGGGCTTTGATTATATGGGACCTTTTCCAAAATCCAATGGGTATACGCACATCTTAGTTGTTGTTGATTACGTCACTAAGTGGGTAGAAGCTATCCCCACTAGTAGTGCTGATCACAACACCTCTATCAAGATGCTGAAAGAAGTTATCTTCCCTAGATTTGGAGTCCCTGGATATCTAATGACCGACGGTGGTTCACACTTCATTCACGGTGCTTTCCATAAAACGCTTGCTAAGTATGATGTCAACCATAGAATTGCGTCTCCCTACCACCCTCAGTCCAGTGGTCAAGTAGAGCTAAGTAATAGAGAGATTAAACTGATTCTGCAAAAGACTCTCAACAGGTCTAGAAAGAATTGGTCTAAGAAGCTCGATGATGCACTGTGGGCTTATAGAACTGCCTATAAGATTCCCATGGGCATGTCTCCGTACAAAATGGTGTATGGGAAAGCATGTCACTTACCTCTTGAGCTAGAGCATAAAGCTTATTGGGCAATCAAAGAGCTCAACTTTGATTTCAAACTTGCCGGTGAGAAGAGGTTATTTGACATTAGCTCGCTTGATGAGTGGAGAACTCAAGCATATGAGAATGCCTAGCTCTTCAAAGAGAAGGTTAAGAGGTGGCATGATAAGAGGATACAAAAGCGTGAGTTCAATGTAGATGATTGTGTCTTTCTATATAACTCTCGTTTAAGATTCTTTGCAGGCAAGCTTCTCTCTAAATGGGAAGGTCCCTATGTTGTTGAGGAAGTATATCGTTCCGGTGCTATCAAGATCAACAACACGGAAGGTAATTGTCCGAGAGTGGTAAATGGGCAGAGAATCAAGCATTATATCTCAGGTACTCCCATAAATGTTGAAAGCAATATCATCAATACCATAACTCCGGAAGAATACCTTAGGGACATTTATCAGCCTGTTTCAGACTCCGAAAACGAAGAGGTATGAGATTCGGTAAGAAAACAGAGTCCAAAACACTCCACATAGGAAATTTTCTCCGTTTTGGAATATTAGAAAAAATACAAAAATTGGAAGTAGTCCGGAAAGTGCGCGAGGAGGCGACAAGCCTGCACGGAGCGGGCCCACCCCCTGGTCGCGCCGTGAGGGCTTGTGGCCACCTCGTGCGCCTCCCGGACTCCGTTTTCGTGCAGGGGACTCCTTCTGGTCTGGAAAATATCATTATATATACTTTCGTTTGTTCTGACCCCGTATCACGCAGATTTCCTCTATTTTTCGTTTCGAGCATGTTTCTGTTGCAGATCTAGATCGCCATGACTTCCTCAAAAGTTCCTAAGGACAAGATCTTCGAGAAGGTCATCAATCCCTACCTCACGGAAGTGCTGCAACACCCTCAATCTATTGAGATGTGTGAGGGGATGTTGCACATCCGTGATGTTGAGGGGCCTAAGAAGACCGGAAGCGTGGAGATGAGGCTCGAAGCAATGGAGCAACAAGTCTTCAAGTGCCAAGGGATGGTGGAGCGTGGACTCAATGCCAACCACATGATGATCACGGAGTTTACCAACAAGCAAAGATGGATGCCAATGACATTGGGAAGAACCTCTCCAGGCTCTATGATAGGGTTGATCAACTCCACGGCCAGATCTATGATCTGCAGAACCAAAAGTATGAGTATGAGTATAGATTTAAATCAATACGGTTGGCTGCAGATTTGAGGATTCCCGCGACTCATTCATCCTTCCATGATGGAGCACCTATGCCTTGGAAGACGGAGGATCAAACCCATGTTTCAACAACTCCACCATCATCACCACCAAAGGAAGACAACTGAGCATTGGTATGGGCAATCCCCTTGGCTTGTGTCAAGCTTGGGGGAGTTGCCCCGGTATCGTATCACCATCACATCTTTTTTCCTTTACCTTTATTTTAGTTTTCCTTTTCATTATTCTTTTTCTCTTTTAGTTTAAAAGTCTTAGTGTTTTAGTCTTGAGTTTTGCTTTGTGTCACCCCCTTTGTATTGTTGCTCGTGAGCCATATAATAAAGAGTGTCTTAGTTGAAGGGATTTGCCTCTTGCCATGATCAAAAGAGTGAGAATAGAACAAAAGCATGAAAGATCATGTAATAGTCTTATGGGAAGTGATGGCTTCACATATAAAAAGAATGAGGATTGAAACTTGTTGAGGGTAGGCAAACGTAGACCTTGGTCATTGTTGCAATTAATAGGAAGCGATAAAGAAGGAGAGGTTCACATATAAAAATATCATCTCTGACACCATCTATGATTGTGAACACTCACTAAACTATTGCATGCCTAGAAGTAGATGTTGGACAAGGAAGACAACGTAATGAATTGTGTTTGCTTGGCTCTGAACAATGTTATATGATTATATATCCCTTAGCATGTGACGATTGCTTCCACCTCTTATTAGCCAAAACTCATGCACTAAGAAGAGATATAATCAAGTTCTTTATCACAGGGGGCAATATAACGTGACGTTCCTCCGCACTAAGAGGACACGCATCCAAACCTCAAAAGCGCATGACAACCTCTGCTTCCCTCTGCGAAGGTCCTATCTTGTACCTTTACTTTTTGCCCTTGAAAGAGTCATGGTGATCTTCACCAATTCCTTATTTTGCCTTTGTCTTGGCTACCGTCACATGCTTGGGAAAGATCTATATTCATATGTCAACTTGGAGGTAGGTATCCATGAATTATTATTGTTGACATTACCCTTGAGGTAAGCAGTTGGGAGGCAATACTATAAGCCCCTATCTTTCTCTGTGTTCGGCTGAAAATTTGATCTCATGAGTACCACGTGAGTTGTAGCAATTGTAGAGAACGAAAGAATGATTGAGTATGTGGGTTTGCTTTACAAGCTCTTATTTGACTCTTTCTGATGTTGTGATAAATTGCAATTGCTTCAATGACTAAATGCTATCGGTTGTTACTTCTCGGTAAGGTTCTTGATCCATGCTTTACTTTGTGAAGAAATTATCACTTTAGCATGAGAGATTATATGTTGGTATTGTTGTTCTGAGCTTGATCATGATGCATGCATGTTCGTATCTTGTTTGCACCTCTCTCCCTAAACATGTGGACATATTTATTGAGATCAGCTTTTGCTTGAGGACAAGCGAGGTCTAAGCTTGGGGGAGTTGATACGTCCATTTTGCATCATGTTTTCATGTTGATATTTATCGCTTCTTTTGCTGTTATTTGACTTCACGGTACTATTCTTATGCCTTTTCTCTCTTATTTTGCAAGGTTTACATGAAGAGGGAGAATACCGGCAACTGGAATTCTGGCCTGAAAGTGGAGTGCTACTGCGACAACAGACCTTCCCTGGCAACGGCGCCAGGAATCCTGCTGCTACGGGCTACGCCTATAGGGACTTCCTTGGCAAATATGCAAAGGATTTCCCCGCGGCCTTGGAGCCTTGCGTTGGTGTTCCCTTGAAGAGGAAAGAGTGATGTAGCACAGCGGCGGTAAGTATTTCCCTTAGTTTGAGAACCAAGGTATCGATCTAGTGGGAGGATCGCGTCAAGTCACAAGTACCTGCACAAACACAAAGAGCTTGCACCAACGCTATGAAGGGGTTGTCAATCCCTTATAGATTGTTTGCAAAGTGAGAACTGAAAGCAAAAAGTAAACAAAGAAAAGTAAAGGTGAAAGTGGAGACGATAGTTGTGAATAGACCCGGGGGCCGTAGTGTTCACTAGTGGCTTCTCTTATGAAAGCAAGTAGACGGTGGGTGAACGAATTACTGTCGTGCAATTGAGGGAACCACGCAAAGTCGTGATGTTATCTATGGCAATGATTATATCTATAGGCATCACGTCCAAAACAAGTAGACCGATACTTTCTGCATCTACTACTATTACTCCACACGTCGACCGCTATCCAGCATGCATCTAGTGTATTAAGTTAAAAAGAACAGAGTAACGCCTTAAGAAAGATGACATGATGTAGATGAACAATCTAAAATTTGTGATGAAAGCCCATCTTGTTACCCTTGATGGCAACAACATGATGCGTGCCTTGTTGCCCCTTCTGTCACTGGGAAAGGTCACCGCACGGTATGAACCCAAAACCAAGCACTTCTCCCATTGCAAGAATCGTAGATCTAGTTGGCCAAACAAAACCCAAGACTCGGAGAGACTTGCAAGGATATCAAATCATGCATATAAGAAATCAGCAAAGACTCAAATATAATTCATAGATAATCTGATCACAAATACACAATTCATCGAATCTCGACAAACACACCGCCAAAGAGGATTACATCGGATAGATCTCCATGAAGATCATGGAGAACTGTGTATTGAAGATCCAAGAGAGAGAAGAAGCCATCTAGCTACTAACTACGGACCCGTAGGTCTGAAGTCGACTACTCACGAGTCATTGGAGAGGCGATGATGTTGATGTAGAAGCCCTCTATCGTGGTTTTGTCACGGCAGATGTCCTAGTGAAAGGACTTAGTGTTGGAGCCATCGCACCTTGGTGGCGACTCAAAGGGGTTGAACGAGAGCGGGACTCAGATTTACCCAGGTTCGGCCCCTCGTGAGGAGTTAAAAGCCTACGTCCTGCTTTGTGTTGTATTGATGATGTCTTAGTTACAAGGAGGGTGTAACTCGCCTGACCTAGCTCTCGATGATTTCTAACCTACCCTCTCCTTCCCTGGGATTCGCCTTTATATACAGGTCGAGCCCTTAGGGTTTACAAGAGTCCTTGCCATCACGCAAGTCATGATTCTTTCTATCTCTAAGTCGCCGTGCTTTCCAAGACTGGAGAACTCCCCGATGATTGATTCTCCACGAGGATCTTGAACCGCCATCCAGCTCCTGGGCCTATTGAGCCAAAGCTTGAATCGCCAAAGGATGAATCGCCCGCTTGGTGACCCGGGCCAACTAGGGTGGGTCACATAGTAGATAATATCCCCAACATTAGGCCCCAGATTGACTTGAACCTGTTCACGCCAATACTCTTACCTAGTTAGGGGCGACTCATTCTGCTTTTTTTATGTATCATACGCTTAAACCGCCATCCTTCGTGAAAATATCCAAGTCGCCGAACCGTTTCTTGATGACATCATCTTATCCCTTTAATCTCAGAAGAAATGATGACGCAATCCCCAACGGATCTCTCGGCACAGATATCCCGAAAATCTTGGCGCTATTATGGCGAATCTTTATCCTGTCTTCAGTTCCCACGCGAGGCGCCTTGATTCCAGCGCCCGACCCAATAAATAGGCTCGGGGAAGGGGGCAGAGAACATCTCCACCTACCCATTTCGTTGGCCTCTTCATCCTCGCGACCGCACCAAGAACTCCATCGCTTCCCGAGGAACTCTGTCTCCGGCCACCGCGTCCGACGCATCTCCAGGCCGACCAAGAACGCAGTACTCGCCGCGGATCTCCCTCGGTCGCTTCCGGACGCCATCATCAGGTCAGTCCTTCGCCATTAGAAACAGATCTTAGCTCCTCGATGTTCATCGTCAGCCGGTTCCTTAGAACACCTCGAATGCCTCCATAGACACTGATTGGTTCACAATAATAGTAGTAGGCACGGTAGCATCGACCATATCCTCAATCGATTAGCTCATGTTTGAGGAACCAAAAAAGGCTTCTGTCAAATCACCTTCACTGTTTTTACCCTAGCCATAGACTATTTCACCTTATCCAGGCCTTTTTCCATTCATTTTAACTTGTTCATAGATCTACATTTTGGTGCCTGCCGCGCAGAAACCTGTTTATAGATCCTGATCCTCTGAGATGTCTTCTCTAAACAATAGGAAATTCTTAAGTCGCCCCTGCGCCCAGACCTGGTCCTTTACTGGCGAGTTAACAAATTCCCTTACAAATGTTCGGCGGGTTAATAGATCCTCTTAGCCACTCAACAAGCGTTTGGCGGGTTAATAGATCCTCTTAGCCACTCAACAGGTGTTCGGCGAGTTAATTTACCCATGACCTTTTTCCTCTGTAGCTATGGGTATAAATTTCAAGGCCGATTGGCTCCCGACCAAAGTTGACGACGCCTTCCTCAACGACTGCGTGAAAACGGGGAATCTTGACCCGAAAGAAGTTATCGGATGGCAATCCAGATTGGGCGAAGAAATCCCCAACCCGAAGGAAGGGGAGATAGTTGTTTTTGCTGAGCACCTCGAACGGGGGTTTAAGCCGCCAGGATCAAAGTTCCTCAGAGATGCTATGGCCTTCATGAACGTCCGCCTCCAAGACCTGGGGCCCAACTCTTTCAGCAACATATGCCAGTTCCAAGTATTCTGTGAAGCCTACTTGCGGATGGAACCATCAGTCCCTTTGTTCTGGCACTTCTTCCATTTGAATCGCCAGACCGAGTTTGCCAATGGCCCTAGCTTAGAACTTGGAGGGGTCAACGTTCAACGCCGCAGGGACAGCTCATTCCCATCACTCGCCATGCCTAGCCATCCCAAAGGCTGGGGTGAATCTTGGTTTTATTGCCAGGAAACTTCCCCTCCGGGTGAAAACAAACTTCTCGGCTATAGGAAGGAACGCCTGCCTACAAACTTCAAACTTCCAGACAAGCACACCGAAGAAGAGGAGTCATATTTTATTCCAGTGCTATCCGAGTTACGATCTTTAACAAACAACGGTCTTACTGGAGTTGATATGATCCGCTACTGGGTAGAATGGCGCATCCTTCCCTTGAGTCGCCGAGATGGCTTGATGTGTGAATTTGATGGTACTTTGGACCACCCCCAATGCTACTTCCGCACAGCACTCACTCAGGAAGATATTGTGACCATTATCAAGAAGCTGACTGGCGAGCCCTTGGCCAAGTGTAGCCAGATAGGGCTCAAGCCATTCTGCAAGATTAACCCTGCTCCTAAGGTAAATAATTTAACCCGCCTTTGGTTCATTCTTCCCGACTTACTCGGATTTTGATTCGCATAATAAAAATTCCACTTCAGAAAGGCAACCGATTCTGGTCCAAGAGGCCAAAGAAGATGGCCCTGAAGCAAGCCAGACCGCCTCCAAAGAGGAAAACCAAGGGTAAAAACAAAGCCGCCATCACCGAATCGTCCGATGTGGACAAATCCCAAGTCGGCGATGTGTCTTTAGAGGTAAAATTCTATCTTCTTTGTCTTGACATCCGTTGCTCTAATTTATGCTTATATCTCTGCATATTTTATGTATAGAATGATGATAACGAAAGCCAAGATGACGGCGTAGAGGTAATTTCTATTTCTTCCGACTCATCTTCTCCTCCGCCTAAGCCGGCCAGGCAGGTTTGTGGGAAAGTTCCCATGTCTCATCCGAATGCTTGTTGGATATTAATTTCCTCTTGAAGAAGGCGCAACATGCTTCCTATCGGAAGACTCGGAGCCACTCAGGAGATTTGGTGTCCGGGTTACCAGTGAAAAATCCTACCAAGAAACGGCAAAATGAGGTATCCTTTATCAATGTCCACCTTCGTTTTCTTTTGGATCATACTTGTAACACGCTCATATTTTGAGATATTACTTTTTGCAGACTTCTCCCCCTTCGTCAGGCGACTCAGTGATGTCGGCCCTTCCGCCAACGGTTCGCGTACCAGGGTAAGTCCTTATAATACTTATGTTTTCCGTGATGATGATGATGCTTTCTTTTAAACATGACCCTCTTTTCCTTAGAGCGCAAGCGAACAAGAGAAAGACTGGCGGCTCAACTTCCATCCCAGCTCCAGAACTTAAAGAAATACCAGCGCCGGCTCGTGCTGGCCCGGCGAAAGATATATCTGATGACCGGGTTGACCCTCCAAGTTCTTCCAAGGAAGGCATGGAAACGCCCACCCGCCAAATCCGTTGAAGGCGACTAAAGATCCTGATGTTGTAATCGTTACAAGCACTGGCTTCTCTAAGCCAGCTTCGGCAGTCTTATCAAAGCATGTATCAACATCGTCCCATCCTTCTACTGGACATGAAATTTCCAAGGCCAAACTCTCTTAATATGAAAACCTTGAGTTTAAAGAGCTCTTCTCTGGCTTCGCAAGTCGCCTGGAAACAAGTTATGAACTGGAGAAGAATGTGCTCCATATGATGAAGGATAAACATGAGGTGAGCCTTAATGCATACCCTCCTCATTAGCCCCCAAGGGCCGGGTCATCTTTTGAAAGATGAGCCGGGTCTTCGTTGTAGAAAAACTTTCGACCTGTAACCCCCAAGGGCCGGGTCATCTTTTGAAAGATGAGCCGGGTCTTGATTGTAGAAAAACTTTTGACCTGTAATCCCCAAGGGCCGGGTCATCTTTTGAAAGATGAGTAGGGTCTTGATTGTAGAAAAACTTTTGACCTGTAACCCCCAAGGGCCGGGTCATCTTTTGAAAGATGAGCCGGGTCTTGACTGTAGAAAAACTTTCGACCTGTAACCCCCAAGGGCCGGGTCATCTTTTGAAAGATGAGACGGGTATTGACTGTAGAAAAACTTTCGACCTGTAACCCCCAAGGGTCGGGTCATCTTTTGAAAGATGAGCCGGGTCTTGATTGTAGAAATACTTTCGACCTGTAACCCCCAAGTGTCGGGTCATCTTTTGAAAGATGAGCCGGGTCTTGATGTGGCATAATTTTATCTAAAAAATTGTACATTAGCCCCCAAGTGTCAGGGGTGTTGCTTGCAATAATTCTGAGACTTGTCCCTTCATAATATGTTGACAGGAATCTCTGGCCCAAGCTGAGTCGACATTGGGCGACTTTAAGAAAAGTTTAGCCGACCAGCAAGATGCGCGGGCTAAAGTAGAGGAAAAATACCAGATGATCTTAGCTGATATGGAAAAGCTGAAAGCCGCCAACAAGAAGTCCCAAGCTGACCAGGCCGCCACGCTAAAGCGAGCGGAAATGGCTGAAACAAAGCTAGAAGTCGTGCAACAAGAGTTGGCCGGCTTAAAGAAACATATCTCCAACATGACACAGGCCATCTTTGGTAAGAAGGAAATCCTTGATTTTGTACTTTGCAAGAGAAAAAATTAGTGTGAAAAAAGCACTAACCACTATTGTCCCTTATGCAGGCCAGAGAGCCGCCAACCTTCAGGATGACTGCATCTTGAGGTTAAAGGCGATTTACACATTGACTGAGCAGCTGTATACTGGGAGCATGCTGACCGTGAAAGCAGTGATGGGCGCCAAGGAACCAATCACATCAATCAAGAAGATGCTTGGCTGCTTATCTACCCTTCCGCCTCAGATAGGTGAGCTAACCCGATCAGCCGTCCGGAAAGGGGTGCTGACTACGTTGAGTCGGTGTTTGGCGTATGCTCCAGAACTGAAACCCAAAGAAGTAGCAGCAGGCTTTCCACAACTCAAGGATGACGAGTTAGAATTTACTCAAGATGATTATCAGCATGTCGTCAGGGAATCACGCTTGGCGGCGACTCAGCCAGCAGCAAGCTTGGACTTGTCAAAATACCAAGCTGCTTATGACGACAAGAACAAGAAGGTAAACCCGCCAACCTTTGTGACGACCAGCTTGACTCCTCGTCGGCCCAAAAATCCTTTTGATTTGGAGGCGGATCTTTCGGCATTTTTGAATTATGAAGACGAATTTGCCGCTCTATCCAAGTGCAATTGGGTACTGGGCGATTTACAACTCGAAGTCGGCCAGAGCTCAGGGAAAGTTGACCCGGAGGCACCAGCAGAATAGATCTTACTGATTTGGCCATCCGAGCCATGTAATAGGTTTTTGTAGAAAACAATCCCTTGCTTATGCCTGTTGCGGAACACTTCTATGATCTTGAAAAAACCTTGTGTCGCCCTTGAGGCGCCTTATGATGCTTGACCCGCCATGTCAGTAAAGGTTTTGATCACCAACCTGTTGAGCTAAAAACATACATCAAGCCATCTTAATGAGTAATGGATGATGATAAATAATAACCGACTCAAGTGTTCTAGCAAATTATATGCAGAAACACCCGGTTCAAAAAGATCCGGCGAGTCGTATAAATCTGTGAAACCTTGTGGCAATGCCAGGAAGGTGAGAGTAAGAATTTCGTCGGCTCGTTCAAGTCGCGACAGGATAGGACGAGTTAGACAAACTCAAGTGCTACCCGAGGGAGACTTTTTGTATAAAAAATCTCAAGTATTTAGACCGGCTGATCAGGCGCGAGTCAAGCTTCAGTGAAGCAGGTTCAATGAACCAATGGTTTCTCTATTCTCCATGTGGGGCGCTAGCCGGTACCATGCATGTTTTAACCAAGGCGAGTTCAGGGTCCATAGAGCGGATTGACTGGCCAAGAGTTCATGGGTCCATATGGCGATTCGGCCAACACACAGTCCAGTATAACCATTTGTAGTGCGGTAATTTTTCGCTAGCCAAATGGGTAGTAAAGCTGATCTCAGTGAGAGGAAGCGCCCAAGTGACCTACGATTAGGGGAAAGACCGGTCATAGGATTGTAGAAGCGTATACGCTCTTTCCACAAAACAACTTGGGAGCTAATATCCCCCAAGTAAGCCGGCCTAATCCTCAGAATCATATAAAGCGCCCATGTTTGAATCGTGCACTTGTAGGGACTTGATCCTCTTCGGCTTATCGATACCCAGTGTTGTAATAAGTGCAACATGGCTACTTATGCTCTCTGGTATTAATAGCGTCCATGCTTGGGCGACTTCTCGAAGAGCAATAAAGATCCATGCTTTCAATAAGATGAAGTGGAAGGAAAGACCCAGAATTCGTGGGTATCAACTTTATAGCTTTATATAAATGAAAGACTTACAATCTTCAAAAGATGAGAGAAGAAAAAACAGAGCCAATAGCTCAAGTGTAATAAGGCCGCAGGTGGGCTATGTTCCAGGGGCGAGTTGACTCAGCCTCCGTGGTTGGCCGATCAGGCCGAAGATCCACCAGATAGTATGACCCGTTGCGAAGGTTTTTGCTGACGACGAACCGTCCTTCCCATGGTGGTGACAACTTATTCATGCCAGTGCGATCTTGGATCAAACGGAGCACTAAGTCGCCCTCCTGAAAAGCTCGTCTCTTGACCCGGCGGCTATGATAACGCCACAAGTCCTGCTGATAAATAGTCGATCGGGAGGCAGCCAAATCGCGTGCTTCCTCCAAAGCATCCAAAGAATCCTGACGTGCCAACTCGTTATCCTGTTCCACATAAGCGGCGACTCCGGGCGAGTCATGCCTAATGTCACTGGGAAGAACGGCTTCTGCTCCGTACACCAGGAAAAAAGGAGTAAAACCCGTAGAACGATTCGGGGTGGTTCGGATGCTCCATAATACCGAAGGTAACTCCTCAACCCAACACCCTGGGGTGCGCTCCAGGGGAACCATAAGTCGGGGCTTGATTCCTCGTAGTACTTCCTGATTCGCCCGTTCCGCCTGCCCATTAGATTGCGGATGAGCGACCGCAGACACATCAAGCCGGATATGCTCACGGTGACAAAACTCCTGCATTGCCCCTTGTGATAAATTGGTACCATTATCAGTGATAATGTTGTGTGGGTATCCAAACCGAAAGATCAACCTTTTTCAAGAATTTGACGGCCGTTTCTGCATCACAGCTGCCAACGGTTTCTGCTTCGACCCACTTGGTGAATTTATCAACCGCCACCAGTAGATGAGTTTTTTAATTGGATGACATCTAAAAGGGGCCAACCATATCTAACCCCCAGACGAACTATCTCTTCCGCGTCCGCATGAGCCGTCAACCAAAAGATTCCATGTCAGAACGCCTTTGAGACCAGGGAACGTGACCTGGCATGATGCCCACAATCTCCGGCATGAATGTCGTTCAGAATCACGCACCCTTCATCGGAAGAAATGCATCTTTGAAATACCCCAGAAGTACTTCGCTTATATAATTCGCCGTTGATGATGACCATGGATTTGCTCCGACGGACGATTTGGCAAGCCAACACCTCATCTGAAGGCAACTCGCCTCGTGTAAGGTATGCCAAATAAGGAAGAGCCCAATCCAGCGTAACACGGAGAACCGCCACCAACTGGGACTCGGGATCTGGTATCGCCAACTCCTCTTCCGAGGGCAACCTCATGAAAGGATTATGCAAAATGTCCAGAAAAACATTAGGAGGGACCGGCTTACGTTGCGAGCCGAGGCGTGAGAGGGCATCATCCGCTTCATTAAGTCGCCGGTTGATATGATCAACTTGATAGCCATGGAAATGACCCGCCACATCAGACACAGCCCTTCTGTAAGCCGCCATCAAGGGGTCCCGGGAGTCCCACGTACCTGAGACTTACTGAGCCACCAGATCAGAATCGCCAAGACATCTGACGCGTGTGAGGTTCATCTCCTTGGCGAGGCGCAAACCATGAAGCAAGGCTTCATACTCCGCAGCGTTATTGGTACATGGGAACATGAGTCGGAGAACGTAACAGAACTTGTCTCCCTGGGGTGAAATCAACACCACGCCAGCCCCCGAGCCTTCCAATTGCCTAGACCCATCAAAATAGATAGTTCAGTACGTTAGATCAGGCCTGTCTTCCGGAATTTGCAACTCGGTCCAATCATTGATGAAGTCGACCAATGCCTAGGACTTGATAGCCGTGCGTGGCATATACCGCACGTGGTGTGGCCCAAGCTCAATCGCCCATTTGGCGATTCGCCCTGTTGCCTCTCGGTTCTGGATGATGTCCCCAAGAGGGGCGGAGCTAACCATCGTGATAGGATGTTCTTGGAAATAGTGTTTGAGCTTTCGACTCGCCATAAAGACCCCATAAACCAACTTCTGCCAGTGCGGGTAACGTTGCTTGGAGAGGGTTAGCACCTCGCTGATAAAATACATCGGACGTTGTACCGGATATTCTTTCCCTTCTTCTTTCCGTTCGACAGCTACGGCCACGCTCACCGCCTTAGAGTTTGCCGCGATGTATAGAAGCATAGGCTCCTTTTCAATTGGGGCGGCCAAAACTGGCGGGTTGACCAGTTGCTGCTTCAGGGCTTCAAAAGCTTCATTGGCCTCGTCCGTCCAAACAAAGCGGTCAGCTTTCTTAAGCAACTGATAGAGGGGAATAGCTTTCTCTCCCGGGCGACTTATAAGGCGACTTAAAGCCGCAATACGACCCGCCATGCGTTGAACTTGATTGATATTCGCTGGTTTCCCAAGCGAAGTAATTGCTTCGATTTTGTACGGGTTGGCCTCAATGCCGCGTTCGGACACCAAGAAACCCAACAGCTTTCCTGCGGGAACGCCAAAGACACATCTGGTGGGATTAAGCTTCATCTGATACACCCGCAGATTGTCAAAAGTTTCCTTGAAATCCTCCAAAAGTGTCTCCTTCTTACGAGTTTTAACCACAATGTCATCAACGTAGGCGTGAACGTTGCGTCCAATTTGGCCGCGGAGGCAGTTTTGGATACAGCGCTGGTAAGTCGCCCTAGTGCTCTTGAGCCCAAACGGCATGGATACATAGCAAAAAGGCCCAAACGGGGTTATGAAAGCTGTCTTCTCCTGATCTTCCACATCCATCTTGATTTGATGATATCCGGAGTAGGCGTCCAAGAAACACAAGCGCTCGCAACCCGCCACCGAATCAATTATTTGATCAATGCGGGGAAGGGCGAAAGGATCCTTTGGGCAAGCTCTGTTGAGGTCGGTGTAGTCGATGCACATGCGGAAAGTGCCGTTCTTTTTTAGCACTACGACTGGGTTAGCCAACCATTTAGGGTGGAGGACCTCGACGATAAACCCGGCGGACAAAAGGCGGGCGACTTCTTCCCCGATCGCCTTGCGTCGCTCCTCGTTAAACCTGCGAAGATATTGCTGAATCGGCTTTGCATTAGGGTCAACATTAAGATGGTGCTTAGCGAATTCCCTCGGTACACCAGGCATGTCAGAAGGTTTCCATGCGAAGATGTCCCGATTCTCACGGATGAATTCGATGAGCGCGCTTTCCTATTTGGGATCTAGACCCGCCCCGATAGTGAACTGCTTGGATGAATCGCCAGGAACAAAGTCCACCATCTTAGTGTCATCCGTCGGTTTGAACTTGAGGGGCGGCTCGGCATCTGTCGTTGGCTTCTTGAGGGGCGACATATCTGCCGGATCAACATTGGCTTGGTGATACTTGAATTCTTCTGCAGCACAGGCGATTTCTGCGTGGGCCGCATATCCTTCCTCACACTCCTTTGCTATCCTCCTGTCACCATCGACCGTGATGGGTCCCTTACGGCCAGGCATCTTGAGTTTAAGGTAAACATAGCAGGGGCGAGCCATGAACCGGGCGTAAGTCGGCCGCCCAAACAACGCATGATAAGGGCTTTTTAGCTTGATCACCTCAAATATAAGTGACTCGCTCCTGTGATTGGATGTTGTACCAAAAGCCACAGTAAGTTTAACCCGCCCAATTGGATGTGCCGACTTACCTGGGACGATACCATGGAATACTGTGGTTGACAGCATTAGGTCTTTCTCTAATAGGTTCATCCTTCGAAAGGTGTCGAAATATAATATGTTGATGCTGCTGCCACCATCCATAAGAACCCTTGAAAGGGTATATCCCCCGACTTGGGGGGCTACGACCAATGCTAAGTCGCCGGGGTTGTCAATTCTGGGTGCGTGATCCTCCCTACTCCACGAGATAGTCTGCTCAGACCAGTGGAGGTACCTGGGGAGTGCCGGCTCAGACACACTATACGTCCGGTGCTTCACCTTCTTGTCTCGCTTACAGGCACTGGTCGTGAAGACATGGTATTGCCCGCTGCTTAACTGTTTGGGGTTGCTGCGAAACCCGCCATGATCATCTTGCCCCTGTGGAGCCCGCTGTGGGGGTGGCTGCTGAAACACTCCGGGCGGGTTATATCGCTGCTGGTTATGCACAGGGTACTGGCCACTGCTTGGTTGCGAGCCGCCCTGGGCCCCTGGTTCGGGAAAACCGCCGAACGGGTTCTGACGTTGATTAGGTGTGTCGAACTATTCCAGCCATTGGCCCTGGTCACCAGCTTGGCCTTTCTTAATTGCGTCTGCCCAGAATTCCTGCATTACGTAACAGTCTTCCCAGGAGTGAGTTGCCGGTCCATCCTCCATGGCGTGGTGCGGGCAGGGGCCGTTAAGTATCTCGTTATAGTTGCGCGGCTTCTTGCCACTTTAACCCCTCTTCTTCTGGCGCTGATTGCCATTGTTAGCACTGGTCTTGGCGACAAAGTCCGTGGATCCTTCCTGCTGCCTTCTCTTGCCATTTGCACCATGATTATGTTCGGCGCGTCCTTGAAACCGGGAGTAATTTTTGGATGACTCGCCTTTCCTCGGCGAGTTGGCTTTGCTGACGTCCTCTCCTGGGTCCTTAGTATCGTCTGCTCCGGCGTATCGAGTGAGGGTGTCCATCAATTCGCCCATATCCTGGACCTTGGGCTTGAGTCGCCCCAGCTTCTGTACCAAGGGCTCATAGTGGCAGTTTTGCTCCAAGATCAGCACCGCTTGAGCCACCGTGATGCCATCTGACGAGTGGATGATTTCTGCAATCCGCTGCGTCCAGTGGTGGGCCGACTCATCAGGGTGCTGAATGCAATGTTGTAAGTCGATGATCGTCATCGGGCATATGCAAGTTCCCCGGAAGTTTTTGACAAAACGTTCTTTCAGTTCAGTCCAAGTCTGGATGGAATTGGGTGGCAGGTTTTTCAACCAAGTGCGTGCCGTCCCTTCGAGCATCATTGTAAAGTACATGGCACAGACCGCTTCACTCACATCGAGCATGTCCATTGCGATTTCGTAACTCTCGACCCATGATGCCGGCTCAAGGTCCGGGGTGTAGTTGGGCACCTTCCTTGGTCCTTTGAAATCTTTCGGCATCCGCTCATTGCGTAGGGCGGGGGCTAAGCATGGTACCCCTAGTTGCCTGCCGCCTCCGATAAGCGGTGCTGGGCTGGTTTAAACGTCCTGGTGATCCCGGCCAGGCGGGTCCCGATGGCCAGGTGGGTTATCCTGAGGTAGGTGTCGCGGTCCGCTAGTTATGGCGGGTTGGTCCTCAGCCCGGCTTCTGGTGCGGCTCGCCTGGGGGTGGAGTGCAGCCGATCGAGTTCTGGACCACCGCCGTTTTCAACATCTCAATGGTGTTTCTTGCTTCTATTTCAGCCGGGGTGTTGCCATAAATCGGGAGGGATTCTAAGTGGCGAGTTGCGGCGATCACGTTGTCCACGGGGTTGGAAAAGTGGCCTTGAGGCGTCTGGAAACGGGGAACGCGATCAACTGTTGGCTGAAGCAGCGGGTTTGTTGGCTGAGTCAAACCTCCTCCTGGAACGGTTCCTGCCCCGAGGGTGTGCGGAGTGTCGAAAAGGCGGGTAGGGTTCAGATCAGGGGATAAACGCCCCTGGTGCCTCCTCTCATGAACGGCGTCGGACGCACGCTGATGCCTTTCAAGTCGCCAGTTCTCGATGTTCAGGCGGGCTGTCTCAGCGGTGATCTGAGCTTGCCGGGTCTCGATCCTGGCGGCTTCTGCCTCAGCATCTCGCTGAGGCTTTGCCATCTCATCTCGTAGCTTTGCCAACTCGGCATTTATCGTGCCCTGGTTTTTTGCCGTTATGGGGGTTGCCATGATCCTTGTTATTTTTGTCGATAGGTCCACCAAGATAGCAGCTGGGCTCTTGAATGTTTCGCCAACCTCGTTGTTGCCTACAGGGTTTTGCTCGGACTGTGTCGCCCCCGCCATATATACGGCGATCTGACGGTGGGTCCGGTCGAGGACCTCGAGATCCATCGCCAGCGACAGATCTCTGAGGCAGCCCCCGTGCAGCGACTGAATTAAATCTGTGTTGCCCATGGATGACTCGTCGTCCGTGTTGACCGGCGTAGTCTCCTGAGTCGCCAATCGCTCTGGTTCATCAGATCCCTGCGTGAAGCCAACGAAGACCGGGCGTGTCAGGTTTGGCACTGCAAACGGGACGGACATACCTGGCCGGCTCGACGGTGTTGGTGGAGGTGTCCGGCTCAGGCACGGATGCTCCGACCATGCCGATGAAGATGTTGACCTTGCCGAAGGGAACTCTGTAGCCGGATTCGATTGAATCAGCCTCGGGCTCCCACAGCGAGTTGTCAATGTAGTACTTTCCGGGGCGGCTCCAGGTCATGAGCCCAGCCGCGTAGCTCCCTGACCCTGGTAGGGCTCCCTTTGAGAACTCAACTCCACCGTGCGTAGGTGCCACGATGGGCGCCAACTGTCGTGGTTTTGTGACGGCAGATGTCCTAGTGAAAGGACTTAGTGTTGGAGCCATCGCACCTTGGTGGCGACTCAAAGGGGTTGAACGGGAGCGGGACTCAGATTTACCCAGGTTCGGCCCCTCGTGAGGAGGTAAAAGCCTACGTCCTAATTTGTGTTGTATTGATGATGTCTCGATTACAAGGAAGGCGTAACTCGCCTGACCTAGCTCTCGATGATTTCTAACCTACCCTCTCCTTCCCTGGGACTCGCCTTTATATACAGGTCGAGCCCTTAGGGTTTACAAGAGTCCTTGCCATCACGCAAGTCATGATTCTTTCTATCTCTAAGTCGCCGTGCTTTCCAAGACTGGAGAACTCCCCGATGGTTGATTCTCCATGAGGATCTTGAACCGCCATCCAGCTCCTGGACCTATTGGGCTAAAGCTTGAATCGCCAAAGGATGAGTCGCTGCTTGGTGACCCGACCCAACTAGGGCGGGTCACATAGCAGATAATATCCCCTACACCCTCCAACTCCAAAGTCCCCTCCGGCACGGCACCGGGAAGGGTCTCCAGATGAGATCTCGCCCAAACGGAAGCTTGCGGCGGCGGAAAAGTGTTTTCGTGGATGCCCTGATTTTTTCTGCGATTTTAGGGAATTTATAGGCCGCGGCAACAGGGCTTGTGGGCTCCCTGTGGGCCCCCTGCCTTGGCCCTCAAGCCCCCTGATCTTCTTCTGTTCTGGAAAAATTTATTTCGGGGATTTTATTCCGTTTGGACTCCGTTCCAAAATCAGATCTGAAAAGAGTCAAAAACACAGAAAAAACAGGAACTGGCACTTGGCACTGACTTAATAAGTTAGTCCCAAAAAAGATATAAAAGGTATATAAAACATCCAAAGTTGACAAGATAACAACATGAAACCATCAAAAATTATAGATACGTTTGAGACGTATCATGGAGCAAAGTTGAGATACCTATTCTGCGCAACTCCGAATGCCGTGAAAATCAACGGAGATTTTTTTCCGAATATATAAAAAATACTAGGCCGAAGAAGTACCGAAGGAGGGCCAGGGGGTGGCCACAAGCCTGCACGGGGCGGCCACCCCCCCAGGTCGCGCCATGGGGGCTTGTGGGCACCCTGTTGGCCCACTTGTCCCCCTCTTTTGCTATATGGAGGGTTTCGTCCAGAAACAAAATCAGACGGGAGTTTTTTGTGGTTTCGCCGCTGCCACGAGGCGGAACTTGAGCAGAACCAATCTAGAGCTCCTACAGGACGATCCTGCGGGGGAAACTTCCCTCCCGGAGGGGAAATCGTCGCCATCGTCATCACCAACACTCCTCTCCTCGGAGGGGACTTGTCACCATCAACATCTTCATCAGCACCATCTCATCTCCAAACCCTAGTTCATCTCTTGTAACCAATCTCCCTCTCACGACTCCGATTGGTACTCGTAAGGTTGCTAGTAGTGTTGATTACTCTTTGTAGTTGATGCTAGTTGGATTACTTGGTGGAAGAGTTTATGTTCAGATCCTTGATGCTACTCATTACACCTCTGATCATGATTATGATTATGCTTTGTGAGTAGTTACTTTTGTTCCTGAGGACATGGGATAAGTCATGCTAATAATAGTCATGTGAATTTGGTATTCGTTCGGTATTTTGATATGTTGTATGTTGTTTTTCCTCTAGTGGTGTTATGTGAACGTCGACTACATAACACTTCACCATTATTTGGGCCTAGAGGAAGGCATTGGGAAGTAGTAAGTAGATGATGGGTTGCTAGAGTGACAGAAACTTAAACCCTAGTTTATGCGTTACTTCGTAAGGGGCTGATTTGGATCCACTAGTTTAATGCTATGGTTAGACTTTGTCTTAATTGTTCTTTCATAGTTGTGGATGCTTGCGAGAGGGGTTAATCATAAGTGGGATGCTTGTCCAAGTAAGGGCAGTACCCAAGGGCCGGTCCACCCACATATCAAGCTATCAAAGTAACGAACGTGAATCATATGAACATGATGAAACTAGCATGACAGAATTTCCCGTGTGTCCTCGGGAGCGTTTTTCCTCCTATAAGACTTTGTTCAGGCTTGTCCCTTGCTACAAAAGGGATTGGGCCACTTTGCTGCACCGTTGCTACTTTTGTTACTTGTTGCTCGCTACGAATCATCTCACTACACAATCACTTGTTACCGACAATTTCAGTGCCTGCAGATTTTACCTTGGTGAAAACCACTTGTCAGATCCTTCTGCTCCTCGTTGGGTTCGACACTCTTACTTATCAAAAGGACTACGATTGATCCCCTATACTTGTGGGTCATCACGTGCCAAGCGGCATCAGTTGTGAAACAATTCCACACTTCCTTAGGTGTGTGCCAAACTCGTGACTCAAATATTCTCCTCCACGATCAGATCGTAGACACTTTATTTTCTTGTCACGTTGATTCTCAACCTCACTCTGAAATTCTTTGAACTTTTCAAATGTTTCAGACTTGTGCTTCATCAAGTAGATATATCCATACCTACTCAAATCATCAGTGAGAGTGAGAACATAACGATAGCCACCACGAGATTCAACGTTCATTGGACCGCATACATCTGTATGTATTATTTCCAATAAGTCGGTTTCTCGCTTCATTACTCCTGAGAATGGAGTCTTAGTCATCTTGCCCATGAGGCACGGTTTGCATGTGTCAAATGATTCAAAATCAAGAGACTCTAACAGTCCATCAGTATGGAGTTTCTTCATGCGTTTGACACCGATATGACCAAGGCGGCAATGCCACAAGTATGTGGGACTATCATTATCAACCTTACTTCTTTTGGTAGTCACACTTTGAATATGTGTAACATCACGATTGAGATTCATCAAGAAAAAACCATCCACCAGCGGAGAATGACCATAGAACATATCACTCATATAAATAGAACAACCATTATTCTCTGACTTAAATTTGTAGCCGTCTCGCATTAAGCAAGACCCTGATACAATGTTCATGCTCAAAGCTGGTACTAAATAAAAATTATTAAGGTTTAAAACTAATCCCGAAGGTAGATGTAGAGGTATCGTGCCGACGGCGATCACATCGACCTTGGAACCATTCCCGACGCGCATCATCACCTCGTCCTTGGCCAGCCTCCGTTTATTCCACAGTTCCTGCTTTGAGTTGCAAATGTGAGCAACATCACCGGTATCAAATACCCAGGAGCTACTACGAGCGCTGGTAAGGTACACATAAATAATATGTATATCATATATACCTTTGACGTTGCCGGCCTTCTTATCCGCTAAGTACTTGGGGCAGTTCCGCTTCCAGTGATCGGTTCCCTTACAATAGTAGCACTCAGTCTCAGGCTTGGGTCCATTATTTTTCTTCTTCCCGGCAACTGGCTTACCGGGTGCGGCAACAGCTTTGCCGTCTTTCTTTAAGTTCTTCTTACCCTTGCCCTTTTTGAAACTGGTGGTCTTATTGACCATCAACACTTGATGCTCTTTCTTGATTTCTACTTCTGCAGATTTCAGCATTGAGTACAACTCGGGAATGGTCTTCTCCATCCCTTGCATGTTGTAGTTTAGCACAAAACCCTTGTAGCTTGGTGGGAGAGACTGGAGGATTCTGTCAATTACAGCGTCATCCGGAAGTTCGACTCCAAGCTGAGTCAGACGACCGTGCAACCCAAACATTCTGAGTATATGCTCACTAACAGAACTGTTCTCCTCCATCTTACAGCTAAAGAACTTGTCGGAGACTTCATATCTCTCGACCCGGGCATGAGCTTGAAAAACTAGTTTCAGCTCCTGGAACATCTCATATGCTACGTGCTGCTCAAAAAGCCTTTGGAGCCCCGGTTCTAAACTGTATAGCATGCCACACCTAACCAGAGAGTAGTCATCACTCCGCGTTTGCCACAC
This sequence comes from Hordeum vulgare subsp. vulgare, assembly GCF_904849725.1. Lineage (NCBI taxonomy): Eukaryota > Viridiplantae > Streptophyta > Magnoliopsida > Poales > Poaceae > Hordeum > Hordeum vulgare. The sequence continues at coordinate 581,081,833 of NC_058520.1, read as the reverse complement.
GTTCTGAATGTCTTGGGCTGCCGTCGGAACAGGAGGGTCACCTAGTGGCGCATCAAGGACATAGGCCTTCTTGGATACAATGAGGATGAGCTTCAAGTTACGGGCCCAGTCCACATAGTTGCTACCATCATCTTTCAGCTTATTTTTCTCTAGGAACGCGTTGAAATTGAGGTTGACAGGTGCGTTGGCCATTGGATCTACAATATTTGTAAAGACAACTTTTAGACTAAGTTCATCTAATCAAATTATGTATGAACTCCCACTTAAATCGACATCCCTCTAGTCATCTAAGTGTTACATGATCCATGTCGACTAACCCGTGTCCGATCATCACGTGAGACGGACTAGTCATCGATGGTGAGCATCTCCATGCTGATCGTATCAACCATATGACTCATGTTCGACCTTTCGGTCTCTCGTATTCGAGTCCATGTCTGTACATGCTAGGCTCGTCGAGTCAACCTAAGTGTTTCGCGTGTGTAAATCTGGCTTACACCCGTTTTATGCGAACGTTAGAATCTATCACACCCGATCATCATGTGGTTCTTCGAGACAACGATCCTTCGCCAGGGTGCACACTTTAGGGGAATACATTCTCGAAATTTTATGAGGGATCATCTTATTATGCTACCGTCGTTCTAAGCAATAAGATGAAAAACATGATAAACATCACATGCAATCATATAGTGACATGATATGGCCATTATCATCTTTGCTCCTTTGATCTCCATCTTCGCATGATCATCATTGTCACCGGCGTGACACCATGATCTCCATCATCGTGTCTTCGTGAAGTTGTCACGCAAACTATTACTACTACTACTACTACAGCTAACCGTTAGCAATGAAGTAAAAGTAGTAAACACATGGCGTTGCATCTCATACAATAACTTAAGACAACTCCTATGGCTCATGTCGGTTGTCATACTCATTGACATGCAAGTCGTGAATCCTATTACAAGAACATGATCATCTCATACATCACACATGTAACATCACATCCTTTGGCCATATCACATCAGATGTCATACCCTGCAAAAACAAGTTAGACGTCCTCTAATTGTTGTCGCAAGTTTTACGTGGCTGATTCGGGTTTCTAGCAAGAACGCCTTCTTACCTACGTGACAGCCACAATGTTGATATGCCAAAGCTATTTACCCTTCATAAGGACCCTTTTCATCAAATCCAATCTGACTAGAGTAGGAGAGACAGTCACCCGCTAGCCACCTTATGCACCATGTGCATGTCAGGCGGTGGAACCTGTCTCACGTAAGCGTACGTGTAATGTCGGTCCGGGCCGCTTCATCCCACAATACCGCCGGAAAGGAATAAGTCTAGTAGTGGTAAGCAATTGACAAAAATCAGCGCCCACAACCTTTGTGTTCTACTCGTGCAAAGAATCTACGCATAGAAAACCTGGCTCGGATGCCACTGTTGGTTAACGTAGCAAAAATTTCAAAATTTTCCTACGCCATACATGGATCTTCCTATGGAGAAACCAGCAACGAGAGAGGGGTGAGAGCATCTTCGTACCTCTGAAGACCGCTAAGCGGAAGCGTTGCTAGAACGCGGTTGATGGAGTCGTACTCGCTGCGATTCAGATCGCGGTGTGATTCCGATCTAGTGCCGAACCACGACATCTCTGCGTTCAACACACGTGCAGCCTGGTGACGTCTCCCGCACCTTGAACCAGCAAGGAGGAGGGAGAGGTTGGGGAAGAGCTCCGACAGCACGACGGCGTGGTGGCGGTGGAGCTACGAGGTCTCTCGGTAAGGCTTCGCCAAGCACCGTGGGAGAGAAGGGAGAGGAGAAGCAGGGCTGCGCCGAGAGAGATAGAATTGCGTGTTCTCAAAATAGCCAAAAGCCTCACTATATATAGGGGGAAGGGGAGGGAGGCGTGATACGTCTCCATCGTATCTACTTTTCCAAACTCTTTTGCCCTTGTTTTGGACTCTAATTTGCATGATTTGAATGGAACTAACCTGGACTGACGTTGTTTTCAGGAGAATTGCCTTGGTGTTATTTTTGTGTAGAAATCAAAGTTCTCCAAACGTCCTGAAAATTTACAAGGAGCATTTTTGGAAAATATGAAAAATATCTGCGCCAAGTTCCACGTGAGGGGGTGGGCCAGTGGGCCACAAGCCCTGGCTCCGCCACCACCCCCTGGTGGCTATGGGCAGGCTTGTGGGGCCCACACGGCTCTGCCGCCCCCAACCTCAGGTCTATAAGTTCACTTTCGTCCCAGAAAAAATAATACGAGAAGTCTTCGTCGCGTTTGTGATACGGAGCCGCCGCCACCACCTGTTCTTCATCTGGAGGGCAGATCTGGAGTCTGTCTTGGGCTCCGGAGAGGGGAAATCGTCGCCATCGTCATCATCAACCTTCTTCCCTCTCCAATTCCATAAAGCTCTTCGTCTTTCGTGAGTAATCTATTCGTAGGCTCGCTGGGCAGTGATGAGTAGGATGAGATCTATCATGTAATCGAGTTAGTTTTGATGGGGATTGATCCCTAGTATCCACTATGTTCTAAGATTGATGTTGCTACTACTTTGCCATGCTTAATGCTTGTCACTAGGGCCCGAGTGCCATGATTTCAGATCTGAAATTATTATGTTGTCGCCAATATATGTGTGTTTTAGATCCGATCTTGCAAGTTGTAGTTACCTACTATGTGTTATGATCCGGCAACCCCGGAGTGACAATAACCGGAAACACTCCTGGTGATGACCATAGTTTGAGGAGTTCATGTGCTCACCAAATGCTAATGCGTTGGTCCGGTTCTTTATTAAAAGGAGAACCTTAATATCCCGTAGTTTCCTTTTGGACCCCGCTGTCACGGGAGGGATGGACAATAGATGTCATGCAAGTTCTTTTACATAAGCACGTATGACGACACATGGAATGCATGCCTATATCACATTGACGAATGGGAGCTAGCCACATATCTCTCCGTGTTATAACTGTTGCATGATGAATATCATCCAAACAAATCACCGACCCATTGCCTACGAGTTTGTTCTACTGCTGCTGTTACTTGTTTTGCTCAGCTGCTGTTACTAATGTTGCTACTGCTGTTACTTGTCTTGCTCTGCTGTTGTTACTACTGTTGTTGCTGCTGTTACTTGTCTTGCTCTGCTGCTACTGTTGCTACTACTGTCGCTTGCTACTGTTGTTACTTGCTACTGCTGTCACTACTGCTGTTCCTTGCCACTGCTATTGCTCGTTACACTGCTGCTACCTGCTACAATTTTGGTTTGTTGGTCGTTGACGGGAACTTACAACGTCCGTCAACGAGGCAACTTGGCACCATTGATACAATCGTTAGAAATAGTCTGCCGTGTCAACAGATTGTTTCTGACACCGTTGTTATCATACTACTTTGCTACTGATACTTTGCTTGCAGATACTAATCTTTCAGGTGTGGTTGAATCTGACATATTCAGCTGCTAATACTTGAGAGTATGCTCTCACCTCCTATAGGCGTACCAACAAATTTGGGTCGAATACTCTACCCTCGAAAACTGCAACGATCCCACGCGCTGGTGGGCCGTCAACAACATTCTTCTAGTTTCGATTGCCGGACAGTGCTACCAGCATTCTTCTGGTGCCGTTGCAAGGGGAAGAACAGTTGAGATCAAGCATTTTTCTGGCGCCGTTGCCGGGGAGGTATTGCTATATTCTCTCAGTCACTTGGGATTTATATATGCTGATCACTATGAAGAATCTGAAGGATCCAAAGCCAAAGTCTGGCCCTCAACTATGAGGGGAGGTAAGGAATTGCCATCTAGTTGTGCACTTGATTCACCTTCAGTTATGACTAAGTTTGCGACATCACCTCCTGCTAGAGATGCTATGATTGATACTATGCTTGATGATACTATGCTTGGTACTATGCCTGATGCTATGCCTGATACTGCTAGAGATACTATGCCTGATACTGCTTTGCCTGATGATGCTAGAGATGCTATTTTGCCTGATGATGCTATGCTTGATACTGCTAGAGATACTACTTTGCCTGATGTTCCACTAGGAGTGTTCCTTTATGCTCATATTGCTAGAGTTACTGCCAATGCTCATGATGCTTCTGATACTGTCGATACTATTGAGATAGAACCTGCTTTTGCTCCTGCTAGATCTAGCTCTCCTAGATATGAATTGCCTGATATACCTGAGGGTTACGTTATGGAGGGAGAGATAGCTGAGGATTTTCATGCGTGTAAGGATGCCTATGACGCTGAGAAATTACTTCTCAAGTGGAAGGAAAAATCTCTGAAAGCTAAGATGAAATACGACCTGAAGTTTGCCACTTCACCTATCTTTATCACCGATAAGAATTATGAATTCTCTGTCGATCCTGAGATAATCTCTCTAGTCGAATCTGATCCTTTTCACGGTTATGAGTCTGAGACGGTCGTAGCCCATCTTCCCAAACTACACGATATAGCCACCCTTTTCACTAATGAGGAGAAGATCTGCCACTACTATATCCTTAAGCTATTTCCTTTCCCTCTAAAGGATGACGCTAAAGCCTGGTTCACCACTCTTGCTCCTGGATGTGTGAGTAGTCCCCAGGAGATGGTCTATTACTTCTGTGAGAAATATTTCCCTGCCCATAAGAAGCAAGCTGCCTTGCAGGAAATGTACAACTTTGCTCAACTCCAAGAAGAGTGTCTTCCACAAGCTTGGAGGAGGCTCGTCCAGCTACAGAATGCTTTGCCTGATCACCCTCTTAAGAAGAACGAGATACTTGATATCCTATATAACGGACTTACCGATGCCTCTAGAGACCATCTAGATAGTTGTGCCGGTTGTGTTTTTAGGGAACGAACTGTAGAACAAGTTGAGACTCTACTGAATAACATCTTGATCAACGATAATGCTTGGACTATTCCCGAACCACCTCCTAAGCCAACTCCGAAGAAAAGAGGTATTATATTCCTCAGTCCCGAAGATATGCAAGAAGCCAAGAAATCTATGCAAGAGAAAGGCATTAGATCTGAAGATGTCAAAAATCTACCACCTATCGAAGAGATCCATGGTCTCGATAACCCGATACAGGTAGTAGAAGTGAATTCTCTGCGTAGGTTTGATGAGAGTGATACTCCTTTTGATAAACCTTCTAGCCTATGCTTTGATGAATTTGACAACTTTGTTGCCAAACAACAAAGTTTCAATGATTATGTTAGCACACATTTGGAACAAAGTACTCGTATGCTTAGCCATTTAAGTGTTTGTGTAGATAGAAATGTCAATGACCTGAAGCTTCTGAGTAAACATGCCTCTATGATTACTACTCAGGTAGAACAAGTACTTAAAGCTCAGAATGACTTGCTCAATGAATTAAATGACAACTCTGTCAGAGTCATTACTAGAGGAGGCAAAATGACTCAGGAACCTTTGTATCCTGAAGGTCATCCTAAGAGAATTGATCAAGATTCTCAAGGAATCAATGCTGATACACCTAGTCATCCTAAGGAGAAGAAGAAAGATGATAGAAACCTACATGCCAGTTCACCAAATACTGTCACACCTGAAGAACCTAATGATATTTCCGCGTCTGATGCAGAAACACAATCTGGTGATGAACATGAACCTGGTGACAATATGGACAGTGATGTTCATAATAATGCTCAACCTAGCAATGATGAGGATGTGGAGATTGAACCTACGGTTAATCCTGATAAACCACAACCTAAGAGATACGATAAGAATGACTTCACTGCTAGGAAGCATGGTAAAGAAAGGGAGCCATGGGTTCAGAGACCTATGCCCTTCCCTCCTAAGCCATCCAAGAAAAAGGATGATGAGGATTTTGAGCGCTTCGTTGAGATGATAAGACCCATCTTTCTGCAGATGCGGTTAATTGATATGCTCAAGATGTCTCCGTATGCCAAGTACATGAAAGATATCATGACTAATAAACGGAAGATACCAGATCTTGAGATCTCCACCATGCTTGCCAACTACACTTTCAAAGGTGGAACTCCTAATAAACTTGGTGATCCCGGAGTGCCCACTATACCTTGCTCCATTAAAGGAAACTACGTAAGAATTGCCTTATGTGACCTTGGAGCCGGTGTTAGTGTTATGCCGCTTTCTCTTTATCGTAGACTTGAGCTGGATAAGTTGACACCCACTGAAATCTCTCTGCAAATGGCCAACAAATCAACTGCTTTCCCTATCGACATTTGCGAGGATGTGCCTGTTGTGGTTGCTAACACCACTATCTTAACAGACTTTGTTATCTTGGATATTCCCGAGGACGATGCCATGGCTGTCATCCTCGGAAGACCCTTTTTAAACACTGCAGGGGCTATTATAGATTGCAACAAAGGCAATGTCACTTTCCACGTCAACGGTAATGAGCACACAGTGCACTTTCCGAAGAAACGATATTAAGTACATTGCATCAATGCTATCGAAAAGACTTCACCGATTCTTATTGGGAGCTTTGAATTCCCTATTCCTCGTGTCAAGATGAAGTATGATTTGCTTGTTGGGGAGATACATATCCCCATTGAGGTGACTTAGTGGCTATTCGAAAAATTTATGTTCTCTTTGGCGATTCGAGAAGGTTTTGTCATGAGAACTTGATCAACCCCATTAACGGATTTTTTTCGATGACCATGAAACGGATGAATCAAAGAGTCACATACCTCTGTTTTAAGCTTTCATTTTCTGTTGCTTAGAATAAAAATGATAGAATTAGTTTAGTATTTCATGTTTTCTGTTTTAGCGTCCCGGAGAAAAATACCTCGAAAATAAAAGTTCTCCGATGGTCCTGAAATTTTAGTATGATTTTTTCTGGAATTTGTGAAAATTACTGGGCCTGAGAGCTGGCCTGGGGGCCAGACCAGTGGACCACAAGCCCTGCCACCGCCACCTACCCCCTGGTGGCGGAGTGCAAGCTTGTGGGGCCCACAGGGACCCCTCCACTCATTCCAGCTCCCAGCCTCTTCTTCCACCTCTAGAGAAAATTGTTTAGCAGCTCAAACCCGTGTTCTTGCTCATTTGGCTGTGATTTTCGATCTCCTTGCTCAAAGCACCATTCTCCGAACCATTTTGGGGAAATTACTCCTTGGTAAGTGACTCCTCCATTGGTCCAATTAGTTTTTTTCTCTAGTGCTTTATCCTTCGCGTATTCTTGCTACTTTGGTGACCCTGTTCTTGAGCTAGAAATGTTGATTTTAGCTGGTCCCAAGTAGTTTTAGCGCGTGATATGGTCTCTAGGCACTAGTAGGAGTAGTTGCTACAAGTTAGGTTAATCCTTATTCACTTTTCTTTTGAAGTCTCTAAAAATTTCAGAATTTTTCAGAGCTAGAAAAAGGAAAAGATGAGGAGGTTCTTGAGAGGATCTTCAAGCCGTAACCCCAAGGAGGATGAGAAGAACCACCCCAAGTATGTAGTCCCTCGAGTCACAGAAGTTCGAGCGTGCGAGTGGCCAAGTGATGAACTTTTGCGCGCCGCCTGACTTTATGAAGACTTTTGTTACTTGGTGGAGAACGCAGGTCTTACTGTGTTCGTTGAAGATAAGTGCTCACAATATCTCCTCCTCACCAATATTTTCGTTCAAAGCTTCAATTTTTATCCGAGGAAGAATCCTCCCATGGTTGAGTTCATGATATACGATGTCCCCCAATGCATGACGCTGCAAGATTTTTGCAATGTATGCAAATTACCTTATGTTGGGGATATCCGTGACCCTCGTCCACGGGACTTGGAGGATTTCATTGGCACTATTGCTGTTCGAGAGGAGAGAGTGTCTCGTGCTAGAATTGCTAGCATACATTTTCCTGTGCTTCGATACTTCTCATTATTTGTGGGAGAATGTTTGATTGGCCGTGGGGAGGCTGGATCACTTAGTTCTCCAGACCTTGCGGTTTTGCGTGAAGGCCTTTATAATGATAAGACTTATAGCTTGGGCGTTATAGTAGCTCAACGGTTGAACCTGAACTGTTCTAAAGGTGTTGTCTATGGAGATATCTATGCTACCCGTCTTGCCAGATACTTTGAGATACCCATTAGACTGGGAGAGGAAGGAGAGATGCTTCTCCCTGAGAAATATCTGGATTATGACAGCATGGTTCTCCATGTTTTCTGGATAGAGATGCTAGTAGACGGATGATTTATAACGTGGTATTTAGTCAGGGTACTCGAGAGACTATTACTTTGCCTGCTCCTTTTTTGTTCGATCTTCATGCAGGCAGGTACACTATTATGCCCTCGGACATCTACACATATTGGGGCTTGGTCCAACCACAAGCGCCCGTGCCCGAGCCGCCAGTCGAGTACTAGACGCCAGTTTACCAGTGGGAGCCAGAGGAGCTCACACAGCAGTGGCATCCACGGTCTGCTCCGGAGTATCCTGGAGTTGGTTATTTCCCACCTTGGGAGTAGACCAAGCTAGGCCAAAAGTCTAAGCTTGGGGGAGTACATGTTCTCACCGACTTTACATTCATGCTTATGCTTTCACTCTGTTAGCCGGTGTTCACACTTTGCCACTGTATTATCCATGCTAGTTTATTTTCGTTTTCTTGTTTTCTTGTTTTGTGTCCTTTTGAGAAAACCCAAAAAGATTTTTATTTTTTCTTTTGCTTGTTGGGAGCTTTCCCGTGTAAATAGTTTTCTTTTTCTTTGTGTCAAGGTACCATTACATCAAATAGAAATACAGTAGGTCATGACGCTGAACCGTTTTCTTTAGCGGTGGCACTCCTGGCGTAAATAAGACCAACTCCCACTTTTCAGTTTTATGAAGCTGGGCCGACCCTGCTCCATGTTTTTGCACTGCAGCCGAGCTCAACTTCAAGAAGTTAGCTTCTTGAGCTCAAGTCGTTCGGGACCAAATCATCTGAAAAGTTGTTGGAGTTAGAAGCTGGAGGAGTTCAGAACAGGCCTAAAACGTAAAGAGTCAATGCAAGCATTCATCTCCCCTCTTACAAAACGATCGTCGAAGACTCACCAGACAAAGAGCCAATGCTTGTATTCGACAGAGTGCATGCCATTTTGTATGAATCGAGCCCTGCGTCATCTATATCTACTAATAAAGATAATAGATATTCTTATTTCGTCATACTATTTTATAAAAAATCCTTTGATGTTTCTAACATTAAACCCGCAGTACATATTAAATGTTTTTGAAAATACTTATATCTTTCACACCATAACTTCAAATTTAACATGTTATATATAAAATTTGATTTAAAAACATATAGAATTTGAATATAATGTTGTTTTACTTGTTAACCGTTTAAAAAAATACTACCTAAGATGCAATCTTAATTAATAATAAATTATACGCCTTTCTTTCATACCAGCACTGATCCCGAATTCTAAATGAAATCTATACTTTATATATATTATATTATATTATATTATATTATATATTATTAATAAAGTAAATAGGTATTCTTAATCCGTCATGTTATTTTATAGAAAACCACTTGTTGTTTCTAACATTAAACTTAAACCCACATTATATATCAAATGTTTTTTTAAAATACTCATATCTTCTAAACCGTAACTTCAAATTTAACATGTTATATATGAAATTTGATTAGAAAAATATGTAGAATTTGAATATAATGTTATTTTACTTGTTAAAATTTAAAAAAACTATCTAGGATGCAATCTTAATCAATAATACATTATCAGTCTTTCTTTCATACCGGCACTAATCCGGATTCTAAATGAACATCTTAGCAATATCAGGATTGGAGACAAAATTGAAGATCACTTGTCGTTTGTTTGTATGTATTAAATCTACATACAAGCCGCATTTAAATAGAAGACATGTGAAATCTTGAACTGCGCTTTTATAGGCTAAGATCATCTTTGTTTGGGTCGTAGCTACAAATACTCAGATTATAGACCATTTTTTGAAAACATAGGTTGGAGATAGGTCAAGAGTTGGGTGGCCATGGTCTAGGTATCGCACGACTGTTCACATGTTAGGTCTTGCACTTGGTGATGGGCAGGAGCACAATAATCCTAAGTTGTGCATGAGGGTGGCTTCCTGTGCAGAAATTGCAACGCATAAATTAAGGTACCAATTTCTCATTCCATATACACTTGCATGCGTTGAATCCATTGTAAAAAAGGCCAGCAATGGAATCCAACGAAACTACATGAGCAAGCTTTGTAGCCCTGCAACTATTTTCCCTGGTTTTGTTGTTGGAATATGCTAGGTGTATGGTGCTGGAACGGTTTTTGATTACTTCACGAAATAGCTGATTCTGTTTATTTCATTGCTAGGAAACTTACAATTAATAAGGCTCATTTGCTGCACCTCACACATAGTGAATTTTATTAGAAATATTTGATGGAAGCTACATATTTAGATCTGATCTGGACGTTTTCTCTAAATATGTTGCAGAAGCTGCATATTTGGATATGACCTGGTTGTCTTCTCTAAATATGTTGAAGCAAGCTAGGAGTTTCTTGTTTAGTATTAAGCTGCACTGGGAGTTTGGCAAACACTTTCTAGTGCACGATTTGTTTCATCCCAAAGAGATTCTGCATATTTGCCAAATAAATTGGGCCGAAAAAACAACTTATGGAGAGAAGAGCATAAGATGTACCTGACACATATATAAAAGGAAGGAGCATAATTAATCAGCAGGAAACATGCATGCTAATCCATCCAGGAGCTATGGGTGAACCTCGCATATGGATGTTGCAGTCGAATTGAAGAGTGGTCGGCCTCTGCTTTTCTAGCCTGAAGGAGAACTAAAATTTATATATTATAAACTTTCTCACGAATGAAGAGGCAGAAGCCAACCATATCATGCAAGTCGTGGAATCAAGAGAAGGGCTGCCTCAACAGGTAGGAGCAACATCAATTTATACACTGGATTAAATATGTGTGCGGAAAGGTTGATGGATTAGTCTGCTCATCAAGGGCCAATATAATGCTTCAACCCACCAAGATACTACTAAATACACTGGTTTAAGCATGCGCACGGGAAGATCAATAGATTAGTTTGTTCATCAGTGGCCACTGTAATGTATCAACCCATGGAGATACTGAATGACGAGAAGGTGGTGACCTTGATGCAATCTACAAAGGGAAACTACACGAGTTAGCAGATCGAATATATAGTATCCGCACACGCGGCAGCGGAGCTTTCAGTAGGTTAGATCAGGCAGAAGCTAGATCGACTGGGCGCCGTGAGTACGCGGCGACGGAAGTGGCGCCGCCGCATGAACTCGACTGGATCGGCCTAGCATCATAGAAAAACTACAAACCTTGGGAGTTGGGAGTCGTAGGCGGCGACGGCGGCGACGGCATATGAGGGTTTCCGGTGGAGAGAGACAAGAGGTTGGGGACAGGGAGGGGATCGAGTGCTGCAACCGGCCAGCCGATGAGTCAGAGTAGGCGCTGCCGCATGAGGTCGGGGTCGTAGGATTACATGGGCTTCTTGTATGGGTTCGGTCCAACAAATGAGAAGGCTGTGATTCGGCCCCCGGAGTAGATGCTCACACGACAGCCAACCCACTTAGCGGCCAATCACGAGATTACTCTGCAATTAGACGGCCAGAGACAGCGGTGACTAAAATCTGACGGTCAAAATTGTCAAGTGCGTGAGAGGCCAGGGATTAGGTTCCCTTTTACTGTCCTTAATTGGTTCTTACATGCTTACCTGTTTAGCTTTCAAAGAGCCATATTACTTTGTCTTCTCCTTTGTGTTTGCCTGCAGATTCAGCTTAGTCCAATGATCTTATTATTGTTCACAACGTTCGGTCATGCAAATGAAAGGCAATCATGATGATATGTGATGAAGTGACTGAGCCTGAAAAGCTCGTATGAACTCTATCTATTTTGTTTTTGTAAATATGACTAGCTTGTCGACCCAGATTTAGCTTTGTTGTGAGAGAACCATGTTTGCAATGACAACTTAGAGATCATAGTTTCTGATGCCATGCTTATTTAGCTGAGAGTTTATAATGATTTGTCTTGAATGCCAACATAGATTTTGAGATGACTATGATGTAGTATGATAGGATGGTATTCTCCTTTGAATGTTTCAAGTGGCTTGACTTGGCGCATGTTCATGCATGTAGTTGAAACAAAATCAACATAGCCTCTATGATGTTCGTGTTCATGGTGATTTATATCCTTTTCATGCTTGCATTCAATGTTAGTCAAACTCATTGCATCTTGATGACTGTTGTTGCTCTCTAGTTGGTCGCTTCCCAATCTTTTGCTAGCCTTCACCTATACTAAGCGGAATACTGCTTGTGCATCCACTTCCATAAACCCAAAAGTTTTTCCATGAGAGTCCACCATACCTACCTATTTGCGGTATCTACCTGCCGTTCCAAGTAAATTTGCATGTGTCACTATCTAAACCTTCACGAAATAATCTGTTTTGCATGCCCGAACCGCTCATGTGGTGACAGGGGGCTATTGGTATCTTCCATGCTAGGAGTGTTATCCTCGACATGTGTTTATTCACTGTCATTCACGAGAAAGGGGCCGGTAATTGGAATGCCCAGTTCCACGCTTAAATCGAAAACATAACTGTAAAACAAGACTCCCCCTCGGATTGATGTTAGTATGGACGGTATCCGAGGATTCGGCTAGCCGTGGAGTGTGATTGATTGGTGGCGGGGGAGTTAAAACTTTACTTTTCTGTTTGGGAACCGCCTATAGCATGAGTAGCATGGAAGATATTGAGAACTCTTGGTCATTGCGTTGACAATGAAAGCATGCCACCCAAAATTATTATCTCTGTTTTCAAAGCTTGAGCTCTGGCACCTCTGCAAATCAATGCTTCCCTCTGCGAAGGGCCTGTCTATTTATTTTCCTATTGAGTCATCCTCCTCTTATATAAGCACCAATTAGAGAGCATCTCTGTCATTTTTATGCTTTGCTTTTGATTGATATTGAGTATGACTATGACTGGATCTTCGTTGCTATTAATTACAATGTTTAGTCAGCCCTTGATCTTTGAAAGTGCTCTGCATTTATGTTTTGCGGTCTCAGAAAGAGCTAGCGAGATACCACCTATTCATATTGCTTCATGCTTGTTTTGATTGAAGTGTTGGTATTTGAAACTCATTATTATTTGCTCGTTAGCTGATTATGCCATTGATATTAGTTTACCGTGAGACCTTTGTGTCATTTTCTTATGTGGTTAACTTGTGATCTTGCTGAAATTCTGGTTATGAGTTAGACATAGTTGCAACAACAAGATCAAAGAGAGTTTGTCAAAGTTTTTCTTTCTCTCTTAGTTTGTCAACTGAGTTGCTTGAGGACAAGCAAGGTTTTAAGCTTGGGGGAGTTGATACGTCTCCATCGTATCTACTTTTCCAAACTCTTTTGCCTTTGTTTTGGACTCTAATTTGCATGATTTGAATGGAACTAACCTGGACTGACGCTGTTTTCAGCAGAATTGCCTTGGTGTTATTTTTGTGCAGAAATCAAAGTTCTCCAAACGTCCTGAAAATTTACGGCGAGCATTTTTGGAAAATATGAAAAATATGTGCGCCAAGTTCCACCTGAGGGGGTGGGCCAGTGGGCCACAAGCCCTGGCTCCGCCACCACCCCCCTGGTGGCGGTGGGCAGACTTGTGGGGCCCACACGGCTCTGCCACCCCCAACCTCAGGTCTATAAGTTCACTTTCGTCCCAGAAAAAATAATAAGAGAAGTTTTCATCGCGTTTGCGATACGGAGCCGCCGCCACCACCTGTTCTTCATCTGAAGGGCAGATCTGGAGTCCGTCTTGGGCTCCGGAGAGGGGAAATCGTCGCCATCGTCATCATCAACCTTCTTTCCTCTCCAATTCCATGAAGCTCTTCGTTGTTCGTGAGTAATCTATTCATAGGCTCGCTAGGCGGTGATGAGTAGGACGAGATCTATCATGTAATCGAGTTAGTTTTGATGGGGATTGACCCCTAGTATCCACTATGTTCTGAGATTGATGTTGCTACTACTTTGCCATGCTTAATGCTTGTCACTAGGGCCCGAGTGCCATGATTTCAGATATGAAATTATTATGTTTTCACCAATATATGTGTGTTTTAGATCCGATCTTGCAAGTTGTAGTTACCTACTATGTGTTATGATCCGGCAACCCCAGAGTGACAATAACCAGAACCACTCCCGGTGATGACCATAGTTTGAGGAGTTCATGTGTTCACCAAGTGCTAATGCGTTGGTACGGTTCTTTATTAAAAGGAGAACCTTAATATCCCGTAGTTTCCTTTTGGACCCCGCTGCCACGGGAGGGATGGACAATAGATGTCATGCAAGTTCTTTTCCCTAAGCACGTATGACGACACACGGAATGCATGCCTATATCACATTGACGAACGGGAGCTAGCCACATATCTCTCCGTGTTATAACTGTTGCATGATGAATATCATCCAAACAAATCACGGACCCATTGCCTACGAGTTTGTCCTACTGCTGTTGTTACTTGTTTTGTTGTGCTGCTGTTACTACTGTTGCTACTGCTGTTACTTGTCTTGCTCTACTGCTACTGTTGCTACTACTGTCGCTTGCTACTGTTGCTACCTGCTGCTGCTGTCACTACCGTTGTTCCTTGCCACTGCTATTGCTCGTTACACTGCTGCTACCTGCTACAATTTTGGTTCGCTGGTCGTTGACGGGAACTGACAACTTCCGTCAACGAGGCAACTTGGCGCCATCGATACAATCGTTAGAAATAGTCTGCCGTGTCAACAAATCGTTTCTGACACCGTTGTTATCATACTACTTTGCTATTGATACTTTGCTTGTAGATACTAATCTTTCAGGTGTGGTTGAATCTAACATATTCAGCTGCTAATACTTGAGAGTATCCTCTCACCTCCTATAGGCGTACTAACAAATTTGGGTCAAATACTCTACCCTCGAAAATTGCTACGATCCCACGCGCTGGTGTGCCGTCAACAACATTCTTCTAGTTTCGATTGCCGGAGAGTGCTAGCAGCATTCTTCTGGTGCCGTTGCAAGGGGAAGAACAGTTGACATCAAGGCGCAACCCTTAGGGTTCCCACCCCTAAGGGGTGCGGCAGCCCCCAGATGGGAGGCTAGGGCGGCGGCCACAACAAGGGAGGGGGTGGCGCACCCCTAGGTGGGCCTTAGGCCCACTAGCGCCTAGGGTTTCCCCTCCTTCCCCTCTTGTGCGCCTTGGGCTGGGTGTGGAGGGCGCATCAGCCCACCTAGGGGCTGGTTCCCTCTCACACTTGGCCCATGTAGCCTTCCGGGGCTGGTGGCCCCTCCCGGTGGGCCCTCGGAACCCTTCCGGTGGTCCCGATACGTTGTCGGTGGTGCCCGAAACATTTCCGGCGTCCAAACCCATCCATCCTATACATCAATCTTTACCTCCGGACTATTCCGGAGCTCCTAGTGACGTCCGGGATCTCATCCGGGACTCCAAACAACCTTCGGTAACCTCGTACAACAATTCCCTATAACCCTCGCGTCATCGAGCCTTAAGTGTGTAGACCCTACGGGTTCGAAAGGCATGCAGACATGACCGAGACACCTCTCCGGCCAATAACCATCAGCGGGGTCTGGATACCCATGGTGGTTCCCACATGCTCCACGATGATCTCATCGGATGAACCACGATGTCGAGGATTCAATCAATCCCGTATACAATTCCCTTTGTCTATCGGTATAGAACTTGCCCGAGATTCGTTCGTCGGTATCCCTATACTTTGTTCAATCTCGTTACCGGCAAGTCTCTTTACTCGTTCCATAGCACATCATCCCGTGACTAACTCCTTAGTCACATTGAGCTCATTATGATGATGTTCTACCGAGTGGGCCCAGAGATACCTCTCTGTCACACAGAGTGACAAATCTCGATCTCGATTCGTACCAACTCAACAAATACTTTCGGAGATACCCGTAGTGCACCTTTATAGTCACCCAGTTACGCTGTGACGTTTGATACACCCAAAGCACTACTACGGTATTCGGGAGTTGCACAATCTCACGGTCGAAGGAAAATATACTTGACATTAGAAAAGCTTTAGCATACGAACAACACGATCTAGTGCTATGCTTAGGATTGGGTCTTGTCCATCATATCATTCTCCTAATGATGTGATCTCGTTATCAATGACATCCAATGTCCATGATCAGGAAACCATGATCATCTATTGATCAACGAGCTAGCCAACTAAAGGTTTGCTAGGGACACATTGTGATCTATTTATTCACACATGTATTACTGTTTCCTGTTAATACAATTATAGCATGAACAATAAACGATTATCATGAACAAGGAAAATATGACAATAACCATTTTATTATTGCCTCTAGGGCATATTTCCAACATCAATATCTTCAATTGTAGAGGGTTCTATGTCATCCATAATTGCTTGATATAAAGTAAAAGTTATAGCGCTGACACTACCACCAAGGTCACGCAAGTCGTGATAACAGTGTTCTCCAATCTTTACTCACACAAGAGGCATGCCAACAACTGATTTGTTTTTATCCAATTCATCCCATTTATGTCTAACAGGCTTTACAGTTCTAGTGGTTTCCTTACAAAAGTAAATAACATGTCCATCAACGTCATCAACTATAAGATCTTTGACCATGGCAACATTAGGTTCAACATTAGGTCCTACAATTTATGTATTCCTTCGCTTCCTCTTCCCTCTTGTGGTATTAAATCCTTCGTTCCATTCCCCTCATATGCTTGTTGATTTCTGATGCGGCACTTTCGCCAGCGGATATAAATTGATTGGAATGGATGCAAAGTAACGAGGTGGTACTATTTACGAGTTCTAATCCTCGCACATAAGTATTTTTCGCTGCTCCTCTAATCATCATTTTAATAAAAAAAGTGCGGGCAAGCACGAAACTCATGGCCCGGTCCAGAGGAGACTCGCTCGATGTAGGACAAAACCCCTCGAACAAAAAATGAAGGACCGCGAGCTAAATACCTAAAACAACAAGTTTTTTTTTTGCAAAAATGCCGTGACGACGGACGAGCAGAAGCAATAGCCACTTTAGGGCCAGTTTTTTTGCTAGCTTTTAGAATAAGTTGTCCACTACCTAGCTTATTTTAAAATACTAATCAATTTTTTAAAGCCTACTAATTAAGACTTCGCTTTTAGATTCTAAAAATTATTTTTAGTTGGCCTTCTAGAATGAAAAATGTTCGTTATCATCCTATCGATTTTGCAACGGATAAACCGCTTCGATCGTGTGACACACGTCGCATGTGTCCCATGCATAGCTTTTCTTCTTTTCCCTCTCCTAAAGCTTCTCATCCACACAATATTCCACATCCCACGATTATACCCTCTTCGTTCTTCTCTCCACCTTTCCCCTCCAATTCACATCCTTCACCAACACAACCACGGCCTCCCACGCGACCGTTGCCCTCAAATCATCGTCCTCGTTCACCAATATGTCCCACCATCGCGTGCACTAGGCCACACATTGCTACCTCCAACGCTGCAACCCATGGGAGTCTAACATTGCTGCAAGTGGAGGCGAGCTGCCAACGCACATCACAGGGATGCGTATGTGTGCCGGCCGGAGTCACGCCGCCGTAGCCGAGACACCGGAAGGAGTCACGTCAATGCAATAGAGGCACCAGGTGCTGCGATCCAGCGCTCTTCGACAACTCGATGCAGCCTTTTCGATCTTGCTATGTAGCGCTCCTCGACGTCCCTTTTTGGAGTTGTGAAGCATGCTAGGCGGCCGCTACCTATGCTCCGATGCAGCACTGCACTCGCCGGAGAGGATCGTTGCAGCGTCCCGTGCTGCTATGGAGCGCTCGGCGGCGGCTCGCCGTGTTCCAAAGAAATGCTCCCCAAACGGCTCGCGGTGCTGCATCGCAATAGTGGTCGGTGGCTAGATGTCGGGGCTGCGTTGGAGTGCTAGTCGAAGACTCCAGGTGTTGCATTCGACGCTTGCCGACGGCTCCGGCTGCTGCATTGGAGCGCTCACCGGCGACTCCGGGTAGTGTGTGGGAGGGCTCACCGGCAGCTCCAGGATGGTAGTATTGGAGCGCTTGTCGGTGCTGCCACCTGAGAGATCGAAGCAGAAGAAAGGTTTGTTGGTGCGATCCGAGGAGAAGCAAAGAGGGGCTAAGAGGAAAAGATCGGAAGGTATGGTCGGACTAAATCAAACGGATAGGAAGGTGCCTTGTCTTTCGCTGAAATCAATCGGATGATCCGTAGCAGGTGCCTTCTAGAATAAACTGAATAGGAGACAACTTATTTAAAAGCTAACAAAGCTACCAAAAAAACAAACCCTTATTATTAGGTCACGATAAAGATAGATATAGTATTAGTTATAGTAATTGTTATTATTTAGATATAAAATATACTCCCTCCATTCTTAAATATAAGTCTTTTTAAAGATTTTATTAGAAGACTGTAAAATAAGTGAATCTACACTATAAAATATGTCTATATACATCCATACGTAGTCCTTTAATGAAATATATAAAAAAACTTAAATTTAGAAACGGGACGGAGTAGATATATGATGCTCGGTGCGGCGGCAGTCCGAAAACCCGATGCGCAACCAGTCGACACTTCCTGAATAACCATAACCACAACCACCGCCAATTTAGCTATTCCCCTCCCTTGGCCTGAAAAAGGACCCAGAAAGAATAGCTATTCCCCTCCCTGGCGCCGCCGCGTGCTCGGCTGCAAATCTTCCGATCGATTCATCGTCTCCTCCTCTGGCTTGGCTAACGTTTGCCACTTCTCCTGCCTCAATGAACCGCCTCTCGCGACCACTTGCCTCTTTGATGGCCTCTTCTCCGCCTCGCTGGTGGCCACCGTCGCTTGCGCGACGACTTTCCCCACCCAATGAGCCTCACAATCCAACTGTTCGTCGTGCTTCCAGGTGCGTCTTCTTGTTCTCTGTCAACCGAACAAGGGCTAACGGGGAACAGAGGAATTGCCTCTGTCCTTCGCTCGCTGGGGGGTTGGGGGTGGGGGGGGGGGGGGTGCGGCGCCGGTTAGGATTTCAGCCTTTATTGCATACCAGTTTCAATACTGACTGAGGATGCTGATGAAGTGATAGATTTCCTCTTGGATTTCGGAACATGGCCACCGGCATCAGAAGCAGTGAAGTAAAAGGCGATGATTCTGCCAAACCAGACATGCGGATGCTCACTACTCCTGCCCACGAACACTCTGCCATCACCCAAGGCATGGACAACATGAGCAAAACTAAGGAGTTCCTTTCTTGTTATGGTGAGGTTATAGATGGCAAACGTGATACATGGGGGAAAACTGCTTACTGTGGGGAAGAAATCGTGGACAGTGATGAGGAAGTATACGAGAGCTGGGATGCATTGATGGCTCGATACCCCTTTGAAGGTGTACTCCCTTTGGATGTATTTCCAAAAAGCAGGCACCGTGATGGTTCTATATACAAATGCGAACATCCATGGACAAGAAAATGTCGCATTACAAACCGCAGTGAGAGTAAGTGATCAATACATCTTCTCCTTTCCTTTGTTATCACAACATTTTTCAAGTATATAGGTCAACTGATAAATTCTCTATTGAAATCTTGAGTTCATTTCTTTATTTTGCCTACTTTTACTTGTTGAATGCTATTGGCCACCAAGAAGAAATCTTGTAGGTTACTCAAGGGATGAGTTTGTTAGGTGTTGAGCAAAAGCAGGAGACAGGCAACCGCTGTGTGTCTTAAAGCAAAGTGGGTGTGCCTTTAGACGTTGTCTTAGTCATTGTTGTGATTCATTGGACATTATATCTCCGCAATTCACTCCATAATGATATTTATCTTTCCTGCTCCACATAAGTTTATGTTGATGGCATCATGTCATATGGCACGGAATATCTTCATAACTTTTCATTCTCTTTGGCATGTAATTTTTGCATCCTAATTGTTAGACAGGTTTAGGTACTCCCAACCTCAAATAGTCATGGAAAACCATGAAAATATTTTATAACATTAGGTAATGATGTTATGTACTGTCCAAAAGAAAACTCAACTTAAAAGAGGAGTCGTGGAAAGAGAAAATTTTCATTGAGAGACTTTTTTCTTCTGAAACCCATAAGATCTCGCAACCAACTCATGGTTCTGGCACATGGATAGCAAGCTTCCACGGACAGGGGTGCATGGAAGCTTTCTATCCATGTGCTAGAACCATGGGTTGGTTGCAAGATCTTATGGGTTTCAGCTCTAGCCTACCCAACTTGTTTGGGACTAAAGGCTTTGTTGTTGTTGTTGTTGTTGTTGTTGACTTTTTTCCTTCTGAGGCGATTACAGATTCTTCTGCTTTTCTTTGTGTTTTCCTTGAAAGAATAACTTCTCACGGGGAAGGGAGAGGGTTAAGAATTTCTAATATAACATAGATAGTTTCCACTCAGGTGTAAATAATTTTTTTCAATAGGGCCATGGAATCCTCAAGGGACATGTTTACTTTTTGTGTCAGGTACTTATTTACCATATGAATATCCAATTATGATATTACTGTATTTTTTGTGTAGCTGTGATCGAGGCAATGATGTTTACAGAGCCCTCAAATTGCTTCATCCTCAACGGAACTTGCATGCAGCATGCACCTAGTCACATGTTCCAAATTTTATCAATAAAGCTGGCTAAACTTGACTTGGATGGTGAACCAGTAGCATTATATGGATACATAGCAGTGCGGGATGATCTGGATCCATTGCTTAATTATATCATCAAATATAGGAGGGATGATCCCATCATCGTGGAGCAGGTGCACATCGATACTTCTCTGAATAATTCTACCTAACTCCCCCGAGTATTGAGGTTCGTCTAGTTAACCCCCTCATTCCCTCAAGTATAAAGGCAGGTATTTGACCCCTTAAAAGTATTCAATACCGTCTAAATTGCCCCTGGGTGCAGTTTTGGAGGTGGTTTAGCCCAAAAACTACCCCAGGAAATGACTTAGACATTATGGAGTCATTTTGGGTTAGATTTTATACTTGAGGGGGTTTAGCAGACTAGAAGGGAGTTAAATAGATTTATTCCTCTAATTAAAACTACTCTTTTCATTTCACAATATCACATGCATAGAATATTATGAGATTGGATCTTATGTAATCTCGATCACATGCTACAACCACTTTTATCTCTTTCCTGCATCATGAAAGATGCTTCCATGTGATTAATCTGTCCAAAAGCAGCAGAATAAAGATTTTGTTCATCAATTGTAAAATATCCATTTTATGTGAATATAGCTACAAGTGGAACTTCTTTCTTACTTTTATATGAAGAGCTACTAAATAATAATAATTTTGTAGGGTTCTCTCTTCAACTTGGCTGGCCCCAAGAGAGGGATTGATTTTTATGGTGATATTCTAATCGAATATGACATGAGGATCAGGACTGCGAAAGAAGAAAAGGATGATCTACAGTTGATCGATGGTGCGTCAATGATAGGCGACATGGGCTTAGAGACTTGTCATGCGTTCACAAATCGCATCCATGGCGATTCTGGCGCAGTTGATGTAACTTTTTCACGTCTTGAAGATGCAGTTGAGGCAACCGTAGAAGTTTTTATATCAGAAGTGCAAAACAGTTTTAATTTGTTTCTCGGCTGTTTGACCAGTGGGTTGAGTGAAGAAATCCGGCTCTTCGATGGTGTCATTGGTGAGACACAAAGCTTAAAAAGGTCTGTGGTTGCTGTAGTGACAGGTTCTTCGATACACCTGAAGTTGAAGGTTGGCCCGGAGTCGTCCAGTTCCACTGAACATGATTGTTCCTTCATTGCTGGCAATCACGGGTCTAATGCTCGAAAGATAGAGACCGATTTTGCGTTAATCTCAGTGAAGGTGACCTGGTCGCCTTTGCCTATGGGGCACTAGGTTTGTTTCGATTCATCATATCCCTGGATAGACTTTGTCAAATAGTTGTTTATGTAACGAGCTTTCAAATAAGCAGCCAAGTCGTGGACATGTGGCCTAAATTTATGTGTACTCTCTGATGAAACTAGTGTGCAAGTATCTGGTATGTGTACTCCGCTGATTTGATTGCTGGGATGGTCAGCTAATCATAAAGTTTGCTGTCAAAAAAGAAGAAGAAAAAAGACTGTTGATGTCCTGGCTTGGTAAAAGGGACTGCCATGCCTGGTTGAGAAGGGAACATTTCAGCTGAAGAAGGTGCTGATCAAGGCTTGGCGCTGATACTGGAACAAGCTACCACTGAGAAGTTGTTTGAGATAAGTTTGTGAGGTGACTATTATTCTTTCCTGAGTTTTGCTACCAGCTACAAGCAGAGATGGTTTGTGTCCACAAGCTAGCACTTTGTTGACATGAGAAGCTTTAGAAGAAAGGCACCAGCAGCGCCCGGCTAAATTAATGAATCCCAAACTGACATTAGAACTGAGGCGTGTGGATATTTATCTGCGCCTTCTCAAAGGGCCTGTAATTTGCTTTTCTACTTTGTATGTACGTTGAAGAATAGTACTCCCTTGGTTTCTAAATAATTGTAGTTGGGGAGAACTAGTCTAGTTCTTCCCAACTACAATTATTTAGGTACAGAGGAAGTAGAAAGTATGGTGTTGATCGTCACTCTGATTTAAAGATAAGACCATGCCTATGTGAACATGTGATCTATCTGTTTAGGTGGTACTACTATGTGACTTGTCACGGTGGGAGCTGACAGTGTAATTCTGTTAGAAGAAAACGGGATAAAGCCCTCACAACAACCCAGCTCAAACAGAAATAGAGTTAAAATGCTCTCAAATTATTACTTACCAGAACCAAGCGCAAGTCTGAAGAAACAGAAATATAGTTTTCATGTTCTGCCTTTCTAAGAGCATCTCCAGCCCCCCCCCCCCCCCTATTTTTTTTGCTTGCGGAGAAAAACGGTCCAGTTGTGTCCCCAGGAGCCTGTTTTTGCCGGCTCGGGCCGAAATTGGCCCAGGCGGTCCCAGGCCGAACCCAGCGCGTTGGGGTCGCCCGGGGCACCGGTAGAAACATTTTTGTCGTGAAAAAATCATGGGCCCACCAAGTCAGCGACTGACCGTGCGGTCGTCGTCCTCATCGTCTCGTTTCCTGCGGGAATCAATGCAAAGTGAAGGCGCGGCGACGCACGTCCCGTCGGTTCCCACCATGCGTTCACACGTCGCCGCTCCGTGTGCCCGCCCCCCTCGGCTATATAAGGCAACTCCCCCCCTCGTCGGTGGCCACACACCTCTCCCCGCCGACGCTCTCTCCTTTTTTTTCTTCGCCACTTGTGCCTTCTCTCCCTCTCCTTCCCACGAACGAACGCTACCCCGGTGATGGAGCGACCGCCAATGGCTTCAGCCGCCGGCACCTCTGTGAGAACAAGGCCCGCCTCCTCTACGAGGCGGACTACCCGGCGCCGCCGGACATGCGGGTTCCGGGGTCTTGGAGGTTGAGCGCCGGCTGCGTCCCGGTGCCACCACCGCCCACCGGAGCTGAACGGCTGGCGGAGACCGCGCGCAACCTCCCACTGTACGCCCCCGACAGCAACACGCTGTGGATGACATACTTCGACCGCCATCACGCCGACCAGCTCGCCGCCACAACGGGGTCGAGCCCCGCGGCCGCCACAACTCTGAGGGGCGGCCGCACCTTGGAGGCCGTCCTCAAGCACATTGAGGGCGGCAACACGCCCAAGTACGACTACCCTCCGCCGCTAGCCTTCTCTCGTTGCCGGGGCAGCTCCTGGACGCCGAGGAAGATGGAGACAGCGACATCCTCGTCGTCCGGCTCCCGCTCCCGCTCCTCCGGATCGCCGGCGTTGCTCCCCGTCAAGCCGGAGCCGTAGGGGACGCCGCTGGGGTGGCGCATGTGCAGCGCTGGCATCGTCATCGACAAGCCCGGAGCTTCCTCCTGCCTTGTCAAGCTGAAGACGGAGCCGGGGCTCCTGCCCGTCAAGCAGGAGCACCTCGCCATGGCCGCCGCCGACGAGGGCGCCCTGAAATGGGCGCGGGACGACTACGTCCGGGAAGAAATGGAGCGCCCGCACCGCGCCCTGGAGGAGATCGCCGCCTGTCACGCGGCCGCGAGGAGGGTGGCGTCGTCATCCTCGACGAGAGCGACGAGAAGGCGACGACGCCTTCGAACCCCGTTGGCCTTGGTGACCCAGGGCAGAGGTGCAGTAAGGACGGCAACGGAGCGGATGGCTACGACGACGACGACGACCACACCAACTTCTACAAGCTCCTCGGCATGTAGAAGGCGAAGGCGGCGGCGGGCGACAGGCGCTAGTTTTAGCTTAGTTTAATATTTAATTATGTTTTTATTTCAGATTTTGTATAGATTTTAATGAAACTATAAATTTCGTTTGAATTTGACTGAATTTTGACCAAATTTAGGACGATTTTATTTTTTAAAAGCCTTTCGAGTGACCTTTGGAGGGGGGGCGGGGGGGGGGGGGGGGGAGGAGGGGGCTGCGAACCTGAGCCCCGAGGGCCATTTTTTTCACCGACGCGCCTCCAGACGACGCTATTTTATGCGCCTGGGGTCGAACGGGTGGAGATGCTCTGAAGCCTAAGACATCGACGTCGAGCTGGGGCTTCAACCCTTCTCACACACTAGGAGCGCTCCACATCTCCTCCACGCTTGGCATGGTATCCAGGCGTAGCCGCTTCTCCATCTTCCCCAAGTTATCCGTCCATCCATCTGCATCTTCACGCGCCACCAAGACCCAGCAGAGAAGTTAGTGATGTGTTTGCTTCACATATTTGTTTCACGACATTTTGTGTCGGTTGGGCCTGTCTGAGCTAATGCAGACTAAAAATCAACATATGTATATAGTTTGGTTGTTTGTATTAGGCTTCTTTTATGAGGAGAGCAATTAGTTAGCACACTGTTTCGTTGCCTGCATCATTGTTGTTAGACAAATAACATGTTGTTTGATTGTAAACGGCTAAATATATGATCACCACTTCTCACTACTGATGACTTTACCACACACAGAATATTGTCATGTCCAAGCTAGAAAACAAGTAGTAATTTATCGTAACTACTAGAAAAGGCGGAGCCAGGATTTTTCAAAGCCCAGGCCTAAAAATAACTTACTAAATATAACGTCAAATACCACACACATCAACGTGTGTTATAAGTATGACACAAAGTCACATACAAAACGAAATATAAATTCATTATTATCATGAGAGGAAATTCCGTAAAAAAATAGTTTAACAAAGTGCATTATTGCAAACATGTTTGGTACCAAATTGCCGAAGACTTCCTTAATTGAAGGCCATCGTTTCTTCACCAGCAATAGTAGAGGGAGCTAGATCTGCAAATATAAACTCAAGTACTTAAAATCAAGACATTGGACATAGACTAAATCAATTTTTCATATGAAATTTTGCCAAAAAATCATATTATACCATTAACACGAAGTCCACGAGGTAGCAACCCCTTGCGTTTCATCATTTTCTGATAGCACTGTATAGTAATATCATCAATGCTTGCAAATACATCGGCTCAATATAGCACACTGTAGGACTGAAAGTATGTCTAGAGAGGGGGGGGGGGGGGTTGATTAGACTACTTGACCAAATAAAAACTTAACATTTTCCCAATTTTAGTTCTAGGCAAGTTTTAGCAATTTTTGCAAGTCAAGCACATCCGATACATGCAAGTCTAAGAGTATAGTAGCGAAAAGTAAAGACATGCACATATAAGTAGAGGGTAGGGATATGAAGATTAAACACAAAGTTGACACGAAGATTTTTTGCGTGGTTTCGATAGGTGGTGCTATCGTACGTCCACATTGATGAAGACTTCAACCCACGGAGGGTAACGGCCGCGAGAGTGCACGGAGGGCTCCACCCACAAAGGGTCCATAGAGAAGCAACCTTGTCTATTCCATCATGGCGTACGTCCACGGAGGACTAGCCTTATTTGGGGTAGATTTTCTGGAAGTAGGCGATATCCTTGCCCTTACAAACTTCTTGGTTCAACTTCATAACACGAAGTAGGAGGCTCCCAAGTGACACCTAACAAACCTAGGAGGCATCACCCTCCAAAAGGTAATAGATGTGGTAGGTATGATGAACTCCTTGCTCTTGTTCTTCAAAAGATAGTCTCCTCAACACTCAATCACTCTCTCATAGATTTGGCTTGGGTAGAAGAGATTGATTGGGTGGAAAGCAACTTGGGGAGGCTAGAAATCAAGATTCATATGGTTGGAGTGGAATATCTTGATCTCAACACATGAGTAGGTGGCTCTCTCTCAGAAAAATGGATGGGGCAAGTGTTTGTATGTTCTGAGAGTTTCCTACGCGAATGAGAGGTGGTGGATGGGTATATATAGGCATCTCCAAAAATTCAACCATTATAGCATTATTTCCCAACTTGATGGAACCGATGAGAAAACTCGGTTGCACTGACTAGTGCAAAATATGGCAACTTTCGGCGTTTCGATGAGACCGGTATAGAAATATTGGTCGGTCCGATTTTGGCTAACCTAGGCACATAGCAAACTCAGTGACACCAATTGGCTATAATCAGAAATTCTGATTTTAATCAACTCTACATCAATAGGTTTGCCAGTGTTTTCGGTTGCACCAAAAGTGGACTTGGTAGTACCGAGATGGTTAGAGTTTGGCTCTGGATCTGTCTAGGGTAAACTCGATGGGGCCGAATGGAAAAACTTGGTGGCACTAAATTTGGATATTTTCTTTTGAATACAGTATTTGTGGGAGAATGGATAAGTATTTTTGGTGGCTAGCTCTAAGCACTTGAGCAACCAAACCATCATAGATAGCTCATCCCCTTTTAATAGTATTGGCTTTCCTATGGATTCAAAAATGATTTCTCACAAAATGTAAAATGTAGAGTCTTCAAGCTTGTTGCCAATGGGTGTTCCTTGCATCTAGGGAATGTCCTCACAATCCTTTAGCCAACCCATCATCGAACTTTTCCTGAAATATACTTAGTGGAAACATTAGTCCAATGGAATATATGTTCTTATTAATTACCAAAACCACCTAGGGAGAAGTTGTGCCTTAAATATCCCCCTTTTTGGTAATTGATGACAACATATAGATCAAAGCTTCGACATAGGATATAATCGAATAGTATTGTCGCTTTGAGAAGTATGTGATAAGAAAGAGCTCCCCCTAAATTTGTGCATTATCTTAAATTTGCATTTGAATGCAAATGCACAATCGATTAGGTTCATGGCGCACTCTTCCATGTCACATACGACTTGGTTCTGTACGAGAATAATATGAATGAATTACAAAGCACATCACACCAAACATAAGTGAATGATCATCATATAAGCATCTCAAAGATAGGAAGTAGTAGCCTCACACAAAGAGTATATGATCATACACCAACGAAGTTTAAACAAGTGAGTGATAAGCCAAATGCTATCAAAATGCAGAGAGTAACCAAAATGTAATACACACACACACACTCTCTCTCTCTCTCTCTCACTCAGCCCTATTGATCTATACACTTCTCCTCCTTTGGAAACAAGTTACCAAAAAGTTCAAAGAACATAGAACTAAGCGTCACTCTGGGCATGGTCTCCTCCATGAGTTGATGAAGCAGCGCATGTGGCCGTGGAAGGAGTCGAAAGGAGAGCATCTGTGAATGCTTCAGCTGATGTCCTCTATGTTGGTGGAGTGGTGACTAGAGGTGCTGGAGGAGGTGATGGAGCTGTAGTTGGTGCTGATGAAGAAGGTCTTAACTCTAGAGCTGGCACGACACACGATTTGGCATGTGTCTTGAACTGAGTATGAGGTTGAAGAGTAGGACTCCCATTATCATCACTGGAGCTGGGTAAGAGTACCGCATCCACTTCCTGTTTCAGCTCAGTGACAGTCTTAGTCAGCTCATCCACCTTGTTGTCAAGAGTGTGAAACTTTGTCTCCACTATCCTTTCAAGACTCTCTTGGTTCTTGAGTTTCTCAACAATACTTTTTTCTATCCCTTGGATAGAGCTGATAAGATAAGACATTTGATCGCTCTTCATCCTCGAAACTTGAGCACTGGTGACTCTAGGTGCCTCCGCCTTTGTCTATGCAGTAGCTAAAGTGGGATGAGAAGGGTCCATCACCAGAAAGCTATCCTCAAGTTCTGGCTGTAGTGGCATGTGAAGACGACCAAGTGCATATACATTCTTCTCTAGCTTGGAGTTGATGACCATTTGAATGTATGGTGCATATCCACAAGATCATTTCTGATCAGTAAATGTCCTCTTGATTGTCTCAACAATCAAATCCATAACTCTGAATCTGGTGTGGGTGTGTACATGATGCAGCATGTTGATGGAGTACCCCCTAATCATCTTGTCATCTCCGGACTTGGGCATCAAGGTATGCCTCATATATATAGGAGGAGAGGAGGGGCCGACTCGGCCTAGGGTTCCCCCCTTTGGGTGCCTTGACACCCAAGGCAAGGGTGGGTGGGCCCTTTGTGGGCTTAGCCCCCACCTCCTGACGCATGGGCCCTCATGAGAGGGGTGGCCATCCCACCAAGGGCTGGTGCACCCCTCTCACAGTGCATGGGGCACTCCGGGGTAGGTGGACCCTCCCGATGGACCCCCAGAACATTTCCGGCACTCCCTTCACAAAACCGGCATATTCCAGAACTTTTTCGGACCTCGAATACCAACTTCTTATATAACAATCTTTACCTTCAGACTGTTCCGAGGCTCCTCGTGACGTCCGGGATCTCATAGGGGACTCCGAAAAACTTTCAGTTACCATCACACATAACTCATTAATACGAAATCGTCACCGAACCTTAAGTGTGCAGATCCTACGGGTTCAAGAACAATGCATACATGACCTAGACACTCTTCGGTAAATAACCAATAGCGGGACCTGGATGTCCATATTGGCTCCTACATATTCCACGAAGATCTTTATCGGTCGAACCACGATGTCAATGATTCATTCAATCCCGTATACAGTTTGTCCATCGGTATGTTACTTGCCCGAGATTCAATCGTCGGTATCTCTATACCTAGTTCAATCTCGTTACTGGCAAGTCTGTTTACTCGTTTTGTAATACAAGATCCCGTGATGAACTATTCAGTTACATTGCTTGCAATCTTGTTGTGATATTGTATTACCGAGTGGGCCTTGAGATACCTCTCTGTCACACGGAGTAACAAATCCCAGTGTCGATCCATGCCAACTCAACATACGCCGTGGGAGACACCTGTAGAGCACCTTTATAGTCACCCAGTTATGCTGCAACGTTTGATACACACAAGGTACTCCTCCGGTGTCAATGAGTTGCATGATCTATTGGTCATAGGAACAAATAGTTGACATGCAGAAAACAATAGCAATAAACTGACACGATCATATGCTACGTTCATAGTTTGGGTCTTGTCCATCACATAATTCTCCTAATGCTGTGATCCTATTATCAAATGACAACTCATGTCTATGGCCAGGAAACCTTGACCATCTTTGATTAACGAGCTAGTCCGTTAGAGGCTCACTAGGGACACATTGTTGTCTATATTGTTGGAAATATGCCCCAGAGGCAATAATAAAATAGCTATTATCATATTTCCTATTTCAAAATAAATGTTTATTATCCATGCTAGAATTGTATTGAATGGAAACACAAATACATGTGTGGATACATAGACAAAAAACTCTCCCTAGTAAGCCTCTGGTTGACTAGCTCGTTGATCAAAGATGGTTAAGGTTTCCTAGCCATAGACAAGTGTGGTCACTTGATAATGGGATCACATCATTGGAGAATGATGTGATGGACAAGACCCAAACTATGAACGGATCATGTGATCGTTTTATTTTATTTCTACAGTTTTCTGCATGTCAAGTATATATTCCTATGACCATGAGATCATGTAACTCACTGACATCAGAGGAATGTCTTGTGTGTATCAAACATCACAATGTAACTGGGTGACTATAAAGGTGCTCTACAGGTATCTCCAAAGGTGTCCGTTTAGTTAGCATGGATCAAGGTTGGGATTTGTCACTCCGTATGACAGAGAGGTATTCTGGGGCCCACTCGGTAATGCAACATAACATACAAGCCTTCAAGAAATGTGACTAAAGAGTTAGCCACGGGATTTTGTATTACAGAACAAGTAAATAGACTTGCCGGTAATGAGATTGAAATAGGTATAGAGATACCGACGATCGAATCTCGGGCAAGAAACATACTGAAGGACACAGGGAATATTATACGGGATTAACTGAATCCTTGACATAGAGGTTCAACCGATATAGATCTTCGTAGAATATTTAGGATCCACTATGGACATCCAGGTCCCGCTATTGTATATTGACCGGAGAGTGTCTCGATCATGTCTACATAGTTCTCGAACCCGCATGGTCTGCACACTTAAGGTTCGACGACGTTTCGGTATAGTTCAATTATTGATGTTGGTAACCCAATGTTGTTCGGAGTCCCGCATGAGATCATGGACGTCACGAGGGTTTTCAGAATGGTCCGGAGACGAAGATTTATGTATAGAAAGTATCCATTTGGCTTTCGGAAGGTTTTCGTGCATTAACGATAAAGTACCGGGAGTGAAGAATGGGCTCCGGAGTTCCACCGAGATGGGCCACCCACCTAAGAGAGAACCCAAGGGTGGCGCACCAGCCCCTGGTGGGCTACTGGCCAGCCCAAAGAGGCATGTTCGTCCAAAGGGAGAAAGGAAAGGAGGGTGGGGCCAAACCGAATTGGGGAAGGAGGACTCCTCCGTCCAAGTTGTGTTGGAGGAGGACTCCTCCTCCTCTCCTTGCGCTGGCCGAACCCTAGGGCTTGTCCCTATGGATCCACCCCTCCTTCCCTCCTATATATAGTGGAGGTGAGAGATGCTTTTGGCAACTCAAGCCAAGGCGCAAACCCTCTCTCCCTCAACCACTTCATGACACCCCGTAGCTACTTCGGTAAGGTACGACAAAGTCCTGTCGGAGTAGATCCACCACCATCACCGTCACGCAGTTGTGCTGCCGGAGAATTCAGCTACCTCTTCGTCTCTCTTGTTGGATCAAGAAGGCGAAGATCGTCATTGAGCTGCACGTGTGTTGAACGCGGAGGTGCCGTTCGTTCGACGCTAGCTCGGGACGGAGTTCGTGGGACGCTTGCGATTCAGATCACGAAGACGTTTGACTACATCAACCGCGTTTCTTAATGCTTCCCGCTTAGCGATCTACAAGGGTATGTGCATCTGATCTCCCCTCTCGTAGATTTTCATCACCATGGATAGGTCTTGCGTGTGCGTAGGAATTTTTTTGTTTCCCATGCAACGTTCCCCAACAGTGGCATCATGAGCTAGGTCTATGCGTAGATGATATCTCGAGTAGAATACAAAAGAGTTTGTGGGCGTTGATGTTCAATTTGCTTTAGTCTTTTCTTGATTCGGCGGTATTGTTGGATGAAGCGGCTCAGACCAACATTACACGTACGCTTACAAGAGACCTGTTTCATCGACTAACATGCAACTTGTTGCATAAAGATGACTGGCATGTGCCTGTTTCTCCAACTTTAGTTGAATTGGATTTGATCGAGGCGGTCCTTGGAGAAGGTTAAATAGCAACTTCCATATCACCGTTGTGGCTTTGCGCAAGTAAGATGCGGTCATACTAGATACGCATAGAAGCCATGTAAAATTTGCAACAACAAATTAGAGGACGTCTAACTTCTTTTCGTAGGGTATGCATGTGATGTCATATGGTCAAAGACATGATATGATATATTTGATGTATGAGATGATCATGTTGTAATAGTTAAATATTGACTTGCACATCGATGCTAGGGCAACCGGCAAGAGCCATAGGGTTGTCTTTAATTATTTTGCGATTGGTGGTGCTTTGCTTTATCGCTAGTCAGTAGCTTTAGTAGTAACATCATAGTTACCGCGACAACCTTGATGGAAGCACAATGATGGAGATCATGGTGTGGTGCCGGTGACAATGGAGATCATGTTGGTGCTTTGGTGATGGAGATCAAGAAGCACAAGTTCATGGACATATCATGTCACTTATGATTTGCATGTGATGTTAATCCTTTTATGCACCTTATTTTTATTAGGACGACGGTAGAATTATAAGGTGATCCCTCACTAAAATTTCAGAATAAAATTGTGTTGTCCCCGACTGTGCACCGCTGCGACAGTTTTCCGTTTAGAGGCACCACGTAATGATCGGGTGTGCTAGACTCTACGTTCACATACAACGGGTGCAAAACTGTTGCACACGCAGAACACTCGGGTTAAACTTGACGAGCCTAGCATGTACATACATGGACTCGGAACACAAGAGACCAATAGGTCGAGCATGAGTTATATAGTAGATATGATCAACATGGTGATGTTCACCATTGAAGCTAACTCAACTTACGTGATGATCGGACTTGAGTTAGTGAATTTGGATCATGTGACACTCGAATGACTACATGGATGCCTATTTGAGTGGGATTTTATTAGTAATATGATTAGTTAACTCAATTATCTTGAACATAGTCTAAGTAATCTTTGCAAAATTTTATGTTGTAGATCAATGGCTCGCGCAGTAGAAACCCTGAATTTTAATGCGTCCCTAGAGAAAGCTAAGTTGAAAGATGATGGAAGCAACTTTGTTGAATGGCCCCGTAATCTAAGGCATATCCTCACGGCTGCCCAAAAGCAATATGTCCTTGATGCATGATACGTCTCCAACGTATCTATAATTTTTGATGGTTTCATGCTATTATCTTGTCAAACTTTGGATGTTTTGCATGCCTTTTATATATTTTTTGGGACTAACTTATTAACCTAGTGCCAAGTGCCAGTTCCTGTTGTTTCCATGTTTTTGACCCCTTTCAGAGGAGGATTTTGAACGGAGTCCAAACAGAATGAAACTGCCAAAAAGATTTTTTCCGGAACAGAAAAAGATCGGGAAGCCGGAGAATCAGGGCAGGGGGCCACCAGGGACCCCACAAGCCCTCATGGTGCGGCCAGGGGGCCCACGCCCCCTGGCTTGTGGGCTCCCTGAGGCTCCTTTGCCCTAGGTTTTGCGCCTATATATTCCCTAAAATCCCATAAAAAATCAGGAGATCATCGAAAGTACTTTTCCATCGCCGAAAGCTTCTGTCTCTGCAAGATCCCATCTGGGGCACGTTCTGGTGCCCTGCCGGAGGGGATTCGGATACAGAGGGCTTCTTCCTCAACACCATGACCTCTCCGATGATGCGTGAGTAGTTCACCATAGACCTACGGGTCCTTTGTTAGTAACTAGATGGCTTCTTCTCTCTCTTGGATCTTCAATACAAAGTTCTCCATGATCTTCATGGAGATCTATCTGATGTAATCTTCTTTTGCGGTGTGTTTGTCGAGATCCGATGAATTGTGGATTTATGATCACATTATCTATGAATCTTATTTGAGTTTCTTCTGATCTCTCTTATGCATGATTTCATATCCTTGTAATTCTCTTTGAGTTGTGGGTTTTGTTTGGCCAACTAGATCTATGATTCTTGCAATGGGAGAAGTGCTTGGTTTTGGGTTCATAATGTGCGGTGACCTCACCCAGTGACAGAAGGGGTAGCAAGGCACGCATCGTATTGTTGCCATCAAGGGTAAAAAGATGGGGTTTTCATCATTGGTTTGAGATTATCCCTCTACATCATGTCATCTTGCTTAAGGCGTTACTCTGTTTGTCATGAACTCAATACACTAGATGCATGCTGGATAGCGGTGGATGTGTGGAGTAATAGTAGTGGATGCAGAAAGTATCGGTCTACTTGTCTCGGACGTGATGCCTATATGTGTGATCATTGCCTTAGATATCGTCATGAATTTGCGCGGTTCTATCAATTGCTCGACAGTAATTTGTTCACCCACCGTGATATTTGCTATTTTGAGAGAAGCCTCTAGTGAACACTATGGCCCCCGGGTCTACTCCACACCATATTTTCAGCCTTACACTTTTTCTTCGTTGCACTTTCCGCCTTCAGATCTCACTTTGCAATCTATCTTGAACGGATTGACAACCCCTTTATAGCGTTGGGTGCAAGCTCTTTTGTGTTTGCGCAGGTATTCTGGACTTGACGAGATTCTCCTACTGTGATACCTTGGTTCTCAAACTGAGGGAAGTACTTACTCTCCTGTGCTGCATCACCCTTTACTCTTCAAGGGAAAAACCGACTAAAGCAAGAGAAGTATCAAGAAGAATTCCTGGCGTTGCCGGGGAAGGACTTTTGTTGCCGTAGCAGAAGAATTTATGGCGCCGTTGCCGGGGAGGATCAAGTCAAGAACTCATCCAAGTAAGTGTCGCAAACTCATCTCTTGCATTTACCTTTTTGCCTCTCGTTTTCCTCTCCCCCACTTCTAGAAAACAAAAATTTACAAAAAAATATTTGCCTTTTTTCGTTTGCCTTTTTCATTCGCCCTTTTCTCTCGCTTTCTTTCTGTTCGCTTGTGTGCCATGTGCCTTCAATATGCTTGCATCTTCGCTTGCTGAATATCTAGTGATATGGATCCTCATCCACTTGCTAATCTCTTTAAGAGATCCAATTATGTTGATCCAATTGCTAGTGAGTTGAGTGCCCTTGACTATCTTTATGGAGTTTTGCTTGAGATGCGTGAATCTGAAAATTGTGAGGAAGAAATTTATGAAGTGATTCACGAGGGCTCCTTGGATGAAAAGCATGATTGCAATTGTTCCACTATAAATTCTATTATTTACAATCATGCTAAAAATATGCAAAACCCTAAGCTTGGGGATGCTAGTTTTGCTATGTCCACTACTTGTTGCAATGATCATTATTGGGGTAATGATTTTTTTATGATCTTCAAAAGCCTCATGATGATTATGATATTTGCAATAATATTGAAAGTGGGATTGGAGAAGTCATGACTTTAGTTGATGATAATCCCACTATTTTTGAAGAGCGTCAACTTTGCATGCATGTGGATCATGAAAAGAATATCCTATGGGATAGCTATATTGTTGAATTTGAATATGATCCCACGTGTAATTATTATGAGAGAGGAAAATATTGTGGTAGAAACTTTCATGTTACTAAACCACCTCTCGTTGTGTTGAGATCGCTATTGTCCCTTTCTTCTCCCTTGCATATGGTAACTATTGGTTGTCTTGACAATCTGTTTTCCTATAAAATGCCCATTCATAGGAAGTATGTTAGACTTAAATGTGTTTGTCACATGTTTCATGATGCTCTCTTCATGTCCGATTGCTATCTTTTGTGTGAGCATCATTGAATGATCAATGCCTAGCTAAGGGCGTTAAACAATAGCGCTTGTTGGGAGGCAACCCAATGAATTTATCTTTTTATTTCTGTTTTGTTGTGTTCACACCATCATAATTATGTTGTGATTGTGTCTTTTGTGTTTCTTTTTGTGTTTGAGCCAAGCAAAAACCTTTATGACTAGTCTTGGTGATGGTTGTTTGATCCTGCTGGAAAAAGACAGAAACTTTTCGCTCACGAGATGATTTTTCATTTTAATTCAGAAAGAGATTTTGAGTTGATTCTTTTTGCTGCTGGTTTATATGCCTTTTTCCCACGCAGTCGTAAGTTTCAGAATTTTTTAGGTACCAGAAGTATACGAAGTATACAGATTGCTACAGACTGCTTTGTTTTTGACAGATTCTGTTTTTGTTGAGTTGGTTGCTTGTTTTGATGAAACTATGGTTAGTATCGGGGGTACTAGCCATGGAAAAGTGAGAATACAGTAGCCCAACACCAATATAGATAGAATTCAAGTTTGCTACAGTACCAAAAGGGGTGGTAGTTTGTTTTCTTGTGCTCATGTTATCACAAGTTTCTGTTTAAGTTTTGTGTTGTGAAGTTTTCAAGTTTTGGGTGATGTTCTCATGGACAAAGAGATAAGGAGTGGAAAGAGCTCAAGCTTGGGGATGCCCAAGGCATCCCAAGCCAAATTCAAGGACACCAAAAAGCCTAAGCTTGGGTATGCCCCGGGAAGGCATCCCCTCTTTCGTCTTCAATCCATCGGTAAAATTACGTGGAGCTATATTTTTATTCACCACATGATATGTGTTTTGCTTGGAGCGTCTTGTATCGTATGAGTATTTTCTTTTTGTTGTGTCACAATCATCCTTGCTGCACACCTTTTTGAGAGAGAGAGAGACATGCACTCATCGTGATTTTGCTAGAATGCTCATAGTGCTTCACTTATATCTTTTGAGCTAGATAATTTTGCTCTATGTGCTTCACTTATATCTTTTAGAGCACGGCGGTGCGTGACTTTGTAGTTGGCTTATGCTATGAAAGTAGTCCCAAAGGTGATAGGTACCCAAAGAGGATAAAAAACCTCCATCTTCATGTGCATTGAGTAGAAAGAGAAGTCTTGATTCCTCTCAATTAGTTTTGAGACGTGGATTTGGTAATATTAAGAGTTATGTTAGTAGGGTGTTGTGAATCTAGAAATACTTGTGTTGAAGTTAGTGATTCCCGTAGCATGCACGTATGGTGAACCTCTATGTTAGGAAGTCGGAGCATAATTGATCTATTGGTTGTCATCCTTTGTGTTGAGGTCGGGATCTTGCGATGGTTAACACCTACAAACCCTTCCCCTAGGAGTATGCGTTTAGCACTTTGTTTCGATTACTAATAAAAACTTCCGCAACAAGTATGTGAGTTCTTCATGACTAATGTGAGTCCATGGTATAGATGCACTTTCACCTGTCACCTTTGCTAGCCTCTCTAGTGCCGCGCAACTTCCGCCGGTACACAAACCCACCATATGCCTTCCTCAAAACAGCCACCATACCTACCTACTATGGCATTTTCATAGCCATTCCGAGATATATTGCCATGCAACTCCCATCATTTCGTCTCATGACTTGTGTCGTCACTCTCATATTGCCATTGCATGATCGTAAGATAGCTAGCGAGATGTTTCAACGTCATACGCCAAGCTAGATCATTGCACATCCCAGTACACTGCCGGAGGCATTTCCTATAGAGTCATCATCGTTCTAAGCTTTGAGCTGTGAGTAAATAAAAGTGTGATGATAATCATTATTAGAGCATTGTCCCATGTGAGGAAAAAAAGAGGCCAAAGAGCCCAAAAATAAAAAAAAATAGAAAAGAGAAAAAAAGAGAAGAGGCCTAAGAGCCCAAATAAAAAAGAGAGAAAAAGAGAGAAGGGACAATGCTACTATCTTTTTCCACACTTGTGCTACATAATAGCACCATGTTCTTCATGATTGAGAGCTTCTTGCTTTGTCACTACCTTTTGCTAGTGGGAATCTTCATTATATAACTTGGCTTGTATATTCCAATGATGGGCTTCCTCAAAATTGCCCTAGGTCTTCGTGAGCAAGCAAGTTGGATGCACACCCACTAGTTCTCCTTTTGAGCTTTCACATACTTATAGCTCTAGTGCATCCCTTGTATGGCAATCCCTACTCATTCACATTGATATCTATTAATGGGCATCTCCATAGCCTTTTGATACGCCGAGTCAATGTAACCATCTCCCCCTTTTTTGTCTCACAACCACCACCACACTCTATTCCACCTATAGTGCTATATCCATGGCTTACGCTCATGTATTGCGTGATAGTTATAACAAGTTTGAGAAAGTAAGAGTGCGAAAACAATTACTTGGCCAATACCGGGGTTGTGCATGATTTACATTAGTTGTGTGAGGATGATGGAGCATAGCCAGACTATATGATTTTGTAGGGATAACTTTCCTTGGCCTTGTTATTTTGAAAGTTCATGATTACCTTGCTAGTTTGCTTGAAGTATTATTATTTTCATGTCAATAGAAAATTATTGTTTCAAATCTTACGGATCTGAACATTCATGTCACGTGACAGAAGTTGCAAAGGACAACTATGCTAGGTAGCATTCCACATCAAAAATTCAGTCTTTATCACTTCCCTACTCGAGGACGAGCAGGAGTTAAGCTTGGGGATGCTTGATACGTCTCCAACGTATCTATGCACCACTAGGTGATGAACCACTGTGACAGCCCGAGACCGACGCTCCATAAGATTCCGTGGTTGCCGTGGTTATTATTTGTTTCTTGCATGCATCATCGCATCATTCACATCATCCACATTGCAACGGCACTCCGTTACCGCCAGTTTTCAAAACTGCATCCTTTATTAGTTGCCGGTTCTCTCTGTTTTATCGTTGACCGTTTGAGACCAACCACACATGCACGCGCCCGCGACATCGTTAAACTCTGTCGTCGGGTTGCCGTTTTCCCTCTCATCCCCGTCTAGCCCCTCTACACAGTGCACCGACCCTACGCACAGCCTAGTCCGAAAACTTCCCCGGACCCGAACCGGGCGGACGTGACTGTTGGATCCGGATCAACCCCATATTATACCAAAGCATCATCGGTTTGTCCATTGGACCCCTAACCTATTTAACCGCGACCGTCCGATTATGATCGAAGGTTCCTGAGCTAGTTTCTTTTTCTATATTTGATCAAACAATACCCAACCCAAAAACCTAGGCTGTCCCATTCATTCCTCCCAATCTCGAAGCCGCCGCCGCCGCCGCCACCCCACTGTCTCTCTTCCGTGTGTGTGCCCGACCAACCAGACCTCTCAATCCACTTGCAGCCAACCAGATCGAGCCATCCACCACCACACCCGAAGCTCCCCGCCGGCCCCCGCAACCTCTCCTCTGGTGCCGAAGCCATTGGAGCAATTAGCCTCATCGCCGAACCGTAGCTTCAGCCCGTTGTGCAGCTCCAAGCAGCAACTTCTCTTGTGCCCGTCGCTCCTCTGCTTTGCTACGGGAGACCCGCGTCCAGTGCCTCCGGCCGCCCTCGTCACGAGCCACATCCCGCCGACGAGCCATGTTGTCGGACCGGGCCTTTGTCCCTTTCCCCTATCTCGCTCTCTCTCCTTTCTCTTCTACTCTCCCTCCCTCTCATCGAGCTCTCGCTCCCATGTTCTCCTGCAAATAGCCATGGAGAGGAGCTGCAGCCGGTCACCCGATCTTCGCGTCTACGCCGCCCCAAGCCACCTCGTCGCCGGGAATGGAGCCCCCAATCCTGGATCCGGTCGGTTCCCGCGTATCCAGCCGGTTTTGGACACTAGATCCTCATCCCTGACCACCTAGCGCTGCTGCGAGCACATCCATGGCCGGACCAGTTTCAGACAGGTTCGGACTTAGCCCTGTTACAGTTTCAGTTTTGTCTAGTTTCAGATTCAGCGTGTGCTGATGTTCATCTAGCGAAGGCATCCCTTTTTACCACGAGTCCATAGTAGCCCAGATGGTCATGACGTTGAATCTCCATCGAGTAGACCAGAGATCAAATCCCACAGGCTCCAATATACTTTTTCTCATCGATTTTGCATTGTCTTTTATCAGCCTCGTTGTTATGTATAATAACCGAATGCACATAGCACAAGGACACATCGAGCCTTGCTGGTTAACCTAGCGCATTGGCATTGTAGAGATCTGGGGTTCGAATCCCAGTTGTGCACCATTATTATTTTTCCGTTGTCGTTTTTCTTGTATACGTTAGGAATTTCAGAAAAACCATTGTTTTTAAAACACTTATAACTTTTTAACCGTGTCTTATATGCAAACATCATAGATATGTAAATTGGCTAAAATTTCGTGTAGATTAATATTTTCTAACTTTCATGCATATTTAAAACTGTTTTGCATGCTTTTTGCATTGGTTTGCGTGTCCACGTGTTAGGATCGGTTTAATTCGTCGCTAGTGGTCCGTAGCTCCGTTGGAGATGTTCCATATATGTAAATGGACTAGAACGATGAGTAGAATCACATGAACCACTTTGTTTTCCCGTGTAACCAACATAAAACGTGATTAGGACAAATCTGGACAGATTTAGAATTTAACGCGTGTGGTCATTTCGGAGATGCTATATGTGGTTTTCAGCCTCATTTAAAATGCCTAGATAGGTAGATTAATTTGTGCTTCATCCCTTGTCATGTTTAACAACATTTAATATTACCGTGTACCTAAACAAGAGTGACTAAATAATTCGTATGTGGAGTCTCGACAATATGCAACTCGTTGCATATTGATCTTCACTTAATGTGTAGTGGTTGCGTGTTGTGAATTGCCATGACATGCCATGCATATTTAAACTGATCATGCATCATATTAGGTTGTGCATCATGTCGTGCATGTGTCGTGGTGAATATTTGCGTTGATGCTTGTTTCTGGTTTGCTCTGTCT
This sequence comes from Hordeum vulgare subsp. vulgare, assembly GCF_904849725.1. Taxonomy (NCBI): domain Eukaryota; kingdom Viridiplantae; phylum Streptophyta; class Magnoliopsida; order Poales; family Poaceae; genus Hordeum; species Hordeum vulgare. The sequence goes on along the minus strand of NC_058520.1, from coordinate 581,041,763 downwards.
CGATAGAGTTCCGCAAGCGTGTTGGAATGTGAGGACCCGTTCGACTACGTCAGTTCGTCTGCTTCACGGAGTCGTTCTTCTTCTCAACGGGATCTCAGGCAAGATGATCATTTCCCTAGATATCATTACTATCATTGCCATGCTAGTTGTTTTGTTCTACCATTATGTCTCGCTGCCTACCACCTGTTAAATATCAACCTCCCAACATTGCCATGAAACCTTCAACCTGATCACAACCTAGCAAACCACTGATTGGCTATGTTACCGCTTGCTTAACCATGTTAGCGTTGCTAGTTGCAGGTGCAGTTGCTTCCATGTGATAACATGGGTTCCGTGTTATATCCCATATTAATTGCTATTTAACTTAATGCACCTATATACTTGATAAAAGGTGAAAGGCTCGACCTTTCTAGCCTGGTGCTTTGTTCCACCTGTGCCCCCTTAGTTTCGGCTACCGGTGTTATGTTCCATAAATGAGTTTACCTAACATCCTTGGGGTTGTTATGGGGACCCCCTAGATTCTTGTTTTAGGATAAAGCTCGTCTGGCAAGGCCCAACATTGGTACTATATTTTCCCAACATAATAATTCTGTTAATATTGAAAAGCGTAGGGAGTTAGCGCTACCCGAGGAGTAATTCAACATAATACAGGTAGGGCCAGTGCTGATGGTGCTGGTCCAAAACAGAGCATCGTGCGGGGCCAACCCAGGGCAACTTGGGTCATTTCTATCAGGCCATCGTACGCATCGCTCATTCGTCGTGTCCTGAGAACGAGATATGCCGCTCCTATCGGGATCGTCGACACGCCGGGCGGCCTTGCTAGACTTGTTTTACCTTTATCGAGCGTCTTGTGCGAGGGATTCCGAGGATGCTTTGAGCTAACTCGAGGTTGAGGTTTTCCAATAAGGATCCGAGGAGATCACGGGTTTCCCTGATCGAGGTCATTCCGTCGCAGCGTGTGGTAGTTTGTGATGGACTAGTTGGAGCACCCCTGCAAGGTTAAATCTTTCAGAAAGCGTGCCCGCGGTTATGTGGCAACGTGGAAACTTTGTTTAACACTGGTTCTAGACAACTTAGAGTTAACTTATTTAAAACTCGCCAACTGAGTGTGTAACCATGACTGTCTATTTCGCGAGCTCCTTCTCCGATCGAGGACACGGTGGGGTTATGTTTGACGTAAGTATGTGTCCAGGATCATTCATTTGATCATCAGTAGTTCACGTCCGCTATGCGTAGATCATACCCCCCTCTTATTCTTGTACTCGTAAGTTAGCCAATAAATATATGCTTAGTCGCTTGCTGTAGCCTCACCACTTAACCATACCTCACCCATTAAGCTTTGCTAGTCTTGGTACCTTTGGAAATGAGATTGCTGAGTCCCCTGTGGCTCACAGATTACTACAACACCAGCTGTAGGTACAGGTAAAGGATATTAAGACGTGAGCGCGATGATTGTTCATTTGGAGTTTCTTCTTCTTCTTCTTCATCGATCCAAGATGGGTTCCAGGCCGGCAACCTAGGATAGCAAGGATGGACGTCGTTTTCTTTTCTCGTTTGTTTTCGTACGTAGTCGGACCCTGCTCTTCTTCGTGATATTTATGTATTGTACTGATGTGAATCTCATGTAGCATCTGGCGAGTGTAAGCCAATTCCATATACTCTTCTCTTCAGTACATGTACTTGTAACGATATCCATTCTTGCAAAAGATGAGATGCGCTTCTATCCCTGTCGAGGCCCTCATACCAAAAATAAGGATAGGATCGCATCTTGGGTGTTACAACCACCCCAACCGGCATTGCCAGAAGTTATGAACGTCTTGCAGACGCGCAAGGATGACTACTCATTAGTTCAATGTGCAGTTTTGTATGAGTTAGAACCGGGACTTCAAAGACGTTTTGAACGTCATGGACCATGTGATATGTTCTAGGAGTTGAAGTTTATCTTTGAGAAGAATGCCTGAATCGAGAGGTATGTGACCTCCGATAAGTTCTATGCTTGCACAATGGAGGAGAATGGGTGTGTCAGTGAACATGTGCTCAGAATGTATGGGTACTCTAACCGTCTGGCTAAGCTAGGAATTGCTCTCCCGCCTGAGGCTATCACTAACAGAGTTCTTCAATCACTGCCACCTAGGTACAAAGGCTTTGTGTTGAACTATAACATGCAAGGGATGAATAAGTCACTCGCCGAGCTGTTTGCGATGCTGAAAGTCGCAGTGTTAGAAATCCAAAAAGAACATCAAGTGTTGATGGTCAATAAGACCACGAGTTTCAAGAAAAATAGGAAGGGAAAAAAGGTAACTCCAAGAAGAGTGGCAAAGTTGTTGCCCCTCCGACGAAGAAACCCAAGTCCAGACCCAAGCGAGAGACTGAATGTTATCATTGCAAGGGGCTGGTCAATGGAAGCGGAACTGCCCCAAGTATCTGGCCGATAAGAAGGCGACCAATGCCAAACAAGGTATATTTGATATACATGTTATTGATGTGTACCTCACCAGCTCTCGTAGTAGTGCCTGGGTATTTGATACCGGTTCTGTTGCTCACATTTGCAACTCGAAACAGGAACTGCGAAATAAATGAAGGCTGGCGAAGGACGAAGTGACGATGCGCGTGGGAAATGGTTCCAAGGTTGATGCGATCACTGTCGGCACACTCTCACTGCAATTACCGTCGAGATTAGTGATGAACTTAAATAAGTGTTATTTAGTGCTTGCGTTAAGCATGAACATTATATTGGATCTTGTTTATTGCGTGACGCTTACTCATTTGAGTCAGAGAATAATGGTTGTTCTATTTATATGAGTAATATCTTTTATGATCATTGATGACGAGATGATGTATATACTTCTTGCCCCTCGTTGGATACCCCAAGTGGAAGGTGGAGATGTAGTGAGCAGCAAATTTCCCTCACACAAAGACTGTAAGGTTTATCGAACCAGTAGGACTCCTAGGATCAACAAGTAGGTGTCTTCCACCCTGGTGCTAGCAGAAGACATGGACCTGCACACACAACAAATAACTTTTATCCCAACGAGTGCAAAGAGGTTGTCAATCTCTCTGGCCTTGTAGTTTGCAAAGGATCAAAACACAAGCGGGAAGGTAATAGTGATTGGAACGGAAAAGTAAATGAAAGCGGTAAATGATGGAGGTGTAAACAATGATGGTGATATGGACCGGAGTCACATGATGTTCACTAGTGATGTCTCTCTCCCAAAAGACGATAAACAACTATGCTAGGGTAAAAAATCACAGTTGGGCAATTGACAGAATTATGATTGCACTGCAATGCTAATTTTCCTCTTGATAGTTAGATGTTCAATAGTAATGGGCAGTACGCCAAGAAAATTAGACCGTTTATTCATCAACATCCACTTACTAATCATCCACCTTGAGATATCGATCCAGAACATCTCTTCGGTATTAAGTTGCGAGCCCCACCCAAAGTGTAAACTCAAAGCAACGGACAACTGCATTAGCGAACTATGTGTAAGGTAAACAATCCTTATAACCATGGTCACAAGCACCGTTGTTTTCTCCCTGGTGGCAACAAGCACATGCCCTAGTCTCATGTTTCTGTCACTCAAGCTAGACATCGAGGGGCCCGAACCCACAATCATGCATAACGCTCCCTCTTGGAGTTACGATGTACGACTTGGCGAAAGCAATAAAAAGCAACGAAGAACATGCAAGAATCACTAAGGAACGTAATATAAAAGGATAATCAAATATATAACTCATAGCAATCTGAACATAATCTCATAATCCATCGGATCCCAACAAACCGAGCATAGCAATAGCAAGAGAATTACATAGATGCCTTGATCATGTAGGGCAGCTCACAAAGACTAACCATTGAAGCACAATATTGGAGAGAAGACATCACATAGCTACTGGTCATGGACTCATGGTCCAAGGAGGACTACTCATGACACGTCCAGGAAGCGTCCATGATGGTGGAGAAGCTCCTGGAAGTCAATCCTCCCTCTGGCAGTGTAACACCCAAGATGCGACCCTATCCTTATTTTGGCACGAGGGCCTCGACAGGGATAGGAGCGCATCTCGTTGTTTCGCAAGAATGGATATCGTTACAAGTACATGTACTGAAGATAAGAGTATATGGAATTGGCTTACACTCGCCACAAGCTACATCAGAGTCACATCAGTACAATACATGCAATCATCATGAAGAAGAGCAGGGTCCGACTACGGACGAAAACAAACGATAAAAGAACGACGTCCATCCTTGCTATCCCGGGCCGCCGGCCTGAAACCCATCCTAGATCGACGAAGAAGAAAGAATAAGAAACTCCCAAATGAACAATCATCGCGCTCACGTCTTAATATCCTTTACCTGTACCTGCAAGTGGTGTTGTAGTAATCTGTGAGCCACAGGGGACTCAGCAATCTCATTTCCAGAGGTATCAAGACTAGCAAAGCTTAACGGGTGAGGTATGGTTAAGTGGTGAGGCTGCAGCAAGCGACTAAGCAATATATGAGGTGGCTAACTTACGAGTACAAGAATAAAGAGGGGGATGATCTAGGCATAGCGGACGTGAACTACTGATGATCAAGTGAATGATCCTGAACACCTACTTACGTCAAACATAACCCCACCGTGTCCTTGATCGGAGAAGGAACTCACGAAAGAGACAGTCACGGTTACGCACTCAGTTGATAAGTTTTAATTAAGCTTACTTCAAGTTATCTAGAACGGGATGTTAACCAAAGTTTCCACGTTGCCACATAACCGCGGGCACGACTTTTCGAAAGATTTAACCTTGCAGGGATGCTCCAACTAGTCCATCACAAATTACCACAAGCCGCTTAGAAATCCTCGATCACGAAACTTGTGATCTCCTCGGATTCTTTAGTGGAAAACTTCAACTCTGAGACTACCCAAAGTCTCACCGGAATCCCCATGCACAAGATATTTCGTCAAAGGTAAAACTAATCTAGCAAGGCCGCCTGACGTGTCGACGATCCCGATAGGAGCAGTGTATCTCATTCTCAGGACACGACGGATGGGCAGGACGTCGGGTTGGCTAAACCCTGGGTGACCAGGGGGCGCCGGACATCGCCCGGTTTGGACCAACACTCATGCGGAGCACTGCCCGGGGGTTGATTAAATTTCCTCGGGTTAATTACTCCCTATGCGGTTCATTAGTTATTAGGAAAATGTAGTACCAAAGTTGGGCCTTGCCAGACCAGTTTTAATCTAAAACGAATTATCAAGGCGGTCCCCTAAACAACCCCGATCGTGTTAGGAGCCTTCAATTATGGAACATAACACCGGTAGCCAAAACTAAGAGGGAAAAGGTGGAACAAAACACCAGGCTAGAAAGGCCGAGCCTTCCACTTTTTACCAAGTATATAGGTGCATTAAAATAATTAGCAATTAATAGGGTGATATGACAAGGAACCCATGTAATCACATGGAAGCAACACTAACATATGGTTAAGCAAGTAGTAACATAGCCAATCAGTGGTTTGTTAGGTTGTGAACAGGTTGAAGGGTTCATAGCAATGTTGAGAGGCTGACATTTATCAGGTGGTAGGCAACGAGACATAGCGATAGAAACAATACAACTAGCATGGCATTGATAGTAATGATATCTAGGGAAATGGTCATCTTGTCTGAGATCCCGCTTGGAAGAAGAATGACTCCAAGAAGCAGATGAACCGACGCAGTCGAATGGGTCCTCACATTCTGACACGCTTGTGGAACTCTATTGAGACGAAGCAAATCGGAAACAAGAATCAACACACGGTATTTGCTACCTCTTGAGCTTGCGTTGGTTTTTTCCCTTGAAGAGGAAAGGGTGATGCAGCACAGCAGCGGTAAGTATTTCCCTCAGTTTGAGAACCAATGTATCCATCTAGTAGGAGTATCAAGGCAAGTCTCCAAAGTACCTGTGCAAAAACAGCAAACTTGCACCCAACGCTACAAAGGGGTTGTCAATCCCTTCACGATTGATTGCAATGTGAGATCTGAAGGCGGAAAGTGCAACAAAGTCAAAGTGTAGGGCTGAAAATATGATGTGAAGTAGACCCGGGGGCCATAGTGTTCACTAGAGGCTTCTCTCATGATAGCAAATATTACGGTGGGTGAACGAATTACTCTCGAGCAATTCATAGAACCACGCAAAATCATGACGATATCTAAGGCAATGATCATACATATAGGCATCACGTCCGAGACAAGTAGACCGATACTTTCTGCATCTACTACTATTACTCCACACGTCGACCGCTATCCATCATGCATCTAGTGTATTGAGTTCATAACAAACAGAGTAACGCCTTAAGCAAGATAACATGATGTAGATGGATAAATTCACGCAATAGATATAAACCCCATATTTTTAACCTTGATGGCAACAACACGATGCGTGCCTCGCTACCCCTTTTGTCACTGGGTGAGGACACCGCACGGTATGAACCCAAAACCAAGCACTTCTCCCATTGCAAGTACTGTAGATCAAGTTGGCCAAACGAAACCCACAACTCGAAGAGAATTACAAGGATATGAAATCATGCATATAAGAGATCAGAAGAAACTCAAATAAGATTCATAGATAATTTGATCATAAATCCGCAATTCATCGGATCTCGACAAACACACCGCAAAAGAAGATTAGATCAGATAGATTTTGATGAAGATCATGGAGAACTTTGTATTGAAGATCCAAGAGAGAGAAGAAGCCATCTAGCTACTAGCTATGGACCCGAAAGACTGTGGCGAACTACTCACGCATCATCGGAGAGGCAATGGTGTTGATGAAGAAGCCCTCCGTGTCCTAATCCCCCCTCCGGCAGGGCACCATAATGTGCCCCAGATGGGATCTTGCGGAGACAGAAGCTTGCGGCGGCGGCAAAGTATTTTCGTGGCTCTCTCTCGTGGTTTCAGATTTTTCGGGGATTTATAGGCGAAAGAAGTAGGGCAACGGAGCCACGGGGGGCCTACAAGCCTGCTAGGCGCCCCCCGGCCGCGGCTAGGGGGATTGTGGCCTCCCCCGGACCCTTTGCCTTGGTTCTCAAGCTCCCTGCATATCTTTTGTTCGGGAAAAAATCTTTTCGGAGTTTTTTTCCGTTTGGACTCCGTTTGATATTCTCCTCTCAAAAAGGTCAAAAACACGGAAAAAACAGGAACTAGCACTGAGTTAATAAGTTAGTCTCAAAAAAGATATAAAATGTGTACAAAACATCCAAAGTTTGACTAGATAATAGCATGGAACCATAAAAAATTATAGATATGTTGGAGACGTATCAAGCATCCCCAAGGTTAACTCCTGCTCGTCCTCGAGTAAGGAAGTGATAAAGACTGAATTTTTCATGTGGAATGCTACCTAGCATATTTGTCCTTTGTAACTTCTTTCATGTGACATGAATGTTCAGATCTGTAAGATTCAAAACAATAGTTTGCTATTGACATGAAAACAATAATACTTCAAGCATACTAGCAAGGTAATCATGAACTTTCGAAATAACAAGGCCAAAGAAAGTTATTCCTGCAAAATCATATAGTCTGGCTATGCCCCATCATCCCCACACAAAGAATTTAAATCATTCACAACCCCGGTATTGGCCAAGTAATTGTTTTTGCACTCTTACTTTCTCAAACCTTTTTCAACTCTCACGCAATACATGAACGTGAGACATGGATATAGCACTATAGGTGGAATAGAGTGTGGTGGAGGTTGTGAGGCAAAAAGGAGGAGATGGTCACATCGACTCGGCGTATCAAAGGGCTATGGAGATGCCCATCAATAGATATCAATGTGAAAGAGTAGGGATTACCATGCAACGGATGCACTCAGAGCTATAAGTGTGTGAAAGCTCAAAAGGAGAACTAGTGGGTGTGCATCCAACTTGCTTGCTCACGAAGACCTAGGGAAATTTTGAGGAAGCCCATCATTTGAATATACAAGCCAAGTTATATAATGAAGACTCCCACTAGTATATGGTGGTGACAAAATAAGATACTCTCAATCATGAAGAACATGGTGCTATTATGAAGCACAAGCGTGGAAAAAGATATTATCATTGTCCCTTCTCTCTTTGTCTCTTTCTTTTGCTTTGTTTTGTTTGGGCTCTTCGGCCTCTTTTTTTTCATTTTTTTGGTGGGCAACTTTGGCCTCTTTTCATTTTTCCTCACATGGGACAGTGCTCTAATAATGATGACCATCACACTTTTATTTATTCACAACTCAATGCTTAGGACAATGATGACTCTATAGGAAATGCCTCCGGCAGTGTACCGGGATGTGCAACGATCTAGCTTAGCGTATGACTCGCTAGGTATCTTACGATCATGCAATAGCAATTTGAAAGTGATGGCACATGTCATGAGACGGAACGGTGGGAGTTGCATGGCAATATATCTCGGAATGGCTATGAAAAGGCCATGATAGGTAGGTATGGTGGCTGTTTTGAGGAAGGTCTATGGTGGTTTTGTGTACCGGCGGAAGTTGCACGGCACTAGAGAGGCTAGCATTGGTGGAAGGTGAAAGTGCATCTATACCATGGACTCACATTAGTCATGAAGAACTCACATACTTATTGCGAAAGTTTTTATTAGTAATCGAAACAAAGTGCTAAATGCATACTCCTAGGGGAAGGGTTGGTAGGTGTTAACCATCGCACGATCCTGACCGCAACACAAAGGATGACAATCAATAAATCAATTATGCTCTGACTTCCTAACATAGCGGTTCACCATGCGTGCATGTTACGGGAATCACTAACTTGAACACAAGTATTTCTATATTCAAAACACCCTACTAACATGACTCTTAATATTACCAAATCCATGTCTCAAAACTAATTGAGAGGAATCAGACTTCTCTTTATAATCAATGCACATGAATATGGAAGTTTTATTGTATCCTCTTTGGATGCCTATCAACTTTAGGACTACTTTCTTAGCACAAGCCAACTACCAAGTTACTCAAAGAGAGCACTCTCAAAAAGATATAAGTGAAGATCGAGAGTTCTTATTTCTCCAAAATATGACATCGCCGTGCTCTAAAAGATCTAAGTGAAGCACTCAGAGCAAAGTTATCTAGCTCAAAAAGATATAAGTAAAGCACATGTGAGCTAAATTGCCTAACTCAAAATATATAAGCGAAGCTCAATGAGTATTCTAGAAAATTCATGATGAGTGCATGTCTCTCTCAAAAGTGTGCAAAAGGATGATTGTGACACAACAAAAAGAAAAGACTCCTATAATACACGACGCTCCAAGAAAAACATATATCATGTGGTGAATAAAAATATAGCTCCAAGTAATGTTACCGATGGATTGAAGACGAAAGAGGGGATGCCTTCCCGGGGCATCCCCAAGCTTAGGCTTTTTGGTGTCCTTGAATTTGGCTTGGTATGCCTTGGGCATCCCCAAGCTTGAGCTCTTTCCACTCTTTATCCCATTGTCCATGAGAACATCACCCAAAACTTGAAAACTTCACAACACAAAACTTAAACAGAAACTCGTGATATCATTAGCACAAGAAAACAAACTACCACCTCTTTAGGTACTGTAGAAAACTTCATTTCTATTTATATTGGTGTTAGATTACTGTATTCTCACTTTTCCATGGCTAGTACCCCCCCGATACTATCAATAGTTTCATCAAAATAAGCAATCAACACAACAAAAACAGAATCTGTCAAAAACAGACCAGTCTGTAGCAATCTGTATACTTCGTATACTTTTGTTATCTCAAAATTTCTGAAGAATTATGACAATTTGGGAAATTGGCATATAAATCAGCAGCAAAATGAATCAACTCAAAAGCTCTTTCTGGATAAATATGAAAAATAATTTCGTGAGCGAAAAGTTTCTGTCTTTTTCAGCAAGATCAAACAACTATCACCAAAACTAGTCATAAAGGTATTACTTGGCTCAAACACAAAAAGAAACACAAAAAACACAATCATAACAGAATTATGATGGTGTGGACACAACAAAACATAAAGCAAAAAGCAAAGATAAATTCATTGGATTGCCTCCCAACAAGCGCTATTGTTTAACGCCCTTAGCTAGGCATTGATAATTCAATGATGCTCACACAAAAGACAAGAATTGAAGCACAATGAGAGCATCATAAAGCATGTGAAAATCACATCTAAGTCTAACATAATTCCTATGCATAGGCATTTTATAGAGAAACAAATTGTCAAGACAAGCAATAACTAACATATGCAAGGAAGAAGAAAGAGACAATATCAATCTCAACAAAACGAGAGGTAATTTAGTAACATGAAAGTTTCTACCGCAATATTTTCCTCTCTCATAACAATTGCACGCGGGATCATATTCAAATTCAACAATATAGCTATCACATAGGATATTCTTTTCATTATCCACATGCATGCAAACTTGACGCTCTTCAAAAATAGTGGGATTATCATCAACTAAATTCATGACTTCTCCAAACCCACTTTCAATATTATTGAAAATATCATAATCATCATGAGGCTTAAACAAATTTTCAAGATCATAAGAAAAATCATTACACCAATCATGATCATTGCAACAAGTAGTGGACATAGCAAAACTAGCATCCCCAAGCTTAGGATTTTGCATATTTTTAGCATGATTGACACAAATAGGATTTATAGTGAAACCATTGCAATCATGCTTTTCATTCAAGGAGCCCTCGTGAATCACTTCACAAATTTCTTCATCACGATTTTCAGATTCACGCATCTCAAGCAAAACTCCATAGAGAAAGTCAAGTGCACTCAACTCACTAGCAAAAGGTTCAACATAATTGGATCTCTTAAAGAGATTAGCAAGTGGATGAGGATCCATATCAATAGATTTTCAGCAAGCGAATATGCAAGCATATTGAAGGCACATAACACACAAGCAAAGGAAAGGCAAACGAAAAAGGCAAATTTTTTTGTAAATTTTTGTTTTTCAGAAGTGGGGGAGAGGAAAACGAGAGGCAAAAAAGTAAATGCAAGAGATGAGTTTGCGACGGTTACTTGGATAAGCTTCACTTAGAATAATCCCCGGTGCCAGAGATTGACACGTTGGAGGAAGACTATTCTTGACTTGATGTTCCCCGGCAACGGCGCCAGAAATTGGCACGTTGACGGGAGGCTATTCTTAACTTGATCCTCCTCCCCGGCAACAACGCCAAAAATTATTCTTGCTACCTCTTGAGCTTCCGTTGGTTTTTCCCTTGAAGAGGAAAGGGTGATGCAACACAGTAGCAATTAGTATTTCCCTCAGTTTGAGAACCAATGTATCAATCCAGTAGGAATATCAAGTCAAGTCTCCAAAGTACCTGCACAAAAACAGCAAACTTGCACCCAACGCTATAAAGGGGTTGTCAATCCCTTCACGATTGATTCCAAGGTGAGATCTGAAGGCGGAAAGTGCAACAAAGTAAAAGTGTAGGGCTGAAAATATGATGTGAAGTAGACCCGGGGGCCATAGTGTTCACTAGATGCTTCTCTCATGATAGCAAATATTACGGTGGGTGAACGAATTACTGTCGAGCAATTGATAGAACCGCGCAAAGTCATGATGATATCTAAGGCAATGATTATACATATAGGCATCACGTCTGAGACAAGTAGACCAATACTTTTTGCATCTACTAATATTACTCCACACATCGATCGCTATCCAGCATGCATCTAGTGTATTGAGTTCATAACAAACAGAGTAATGCCTTAAGCAAGATGACATGATGTAGAGGGATAAATTCATGCAATAGATATAAACCCATATTTTTACCCTTGATGGCAACAACATGATGCGTGCCTCGCTACCCCTTCTGTCACTGGGTGAGGACACCGCACGGTATGAACCCAAAACCAAGCACTTCTCCCATTGCAAGTACTGTAGATCAAGTTGGCCAAACGAAACCCACAACTCGTAGAGAATTACAAGGATATGAAATCATGCATGTAAGAGATCAGAAGAAACTCAAATAAGATTCATAGATAATATGATCATAATTCCACAATTCATCGGATCTCAACAAACACACCGCAAAAGAAGATTACATTGGATAGATCTCCATGAAGATCATGGAGAACTTTGTATTAAAGATCCAAGAGAGAGAAGAAGCCATCTAGCTACTAGCTATGGACCCAAAGGTCTGTGGTGAACTACTCACGCATCATCGGAGAGGCAATGGTGTTGATGAAGAAGCCCTCCGTGTCCGAATCGCCCCTCCGGCAGGGCACCAGAACATGCCCCAGATGGGATCTTGTGGAGACAGAAGCTTGCGGCGGCGGAAAAGTATTTTCGTGGCTCTCTCTCGTGGTTTCAGATTTTTCGGGGATTTATAGGCAGAAGAAGTAGGGCAAAGGAGCCACGGGGGGCCCACAAGCCTGCTAGGCGCGCCCCCAGGCCGCGGCTAGGGGGCTTGTGGCCTCCCCCGTGACCCTTTGCTTTGGCTCTCAAGCTCCGTGCGTATCTTCTGTTCCGGAAAAAAATCTTTTTGGAGGTTTTATTCCGTTTGGACTCCGTTTGATATTCTCCTCTGAAAAAGGTTGAAAACACGGAAAAAACAGAAACTCACACTTGACGCTGAGTTAATAAGTTAGTCCCAAAAAAGATATAAAATGCATACAAAACATTCAAAGTTTGACAAGATAATAGCATGGAACCATCAAAAATTATAGATACGTTGGAGACGTATCAGTATTCACCGTGACACATGCATGACATGATGCACAACACATATGATGCATGAACGGTTTAAAATATGCAAGGCAGGGCATGGCAATTCACATCACGCAAACACTACACATTAAGTGGAGCTCAATATGCAACGAGTTGCATATTGACGAAACTCCACGTTTAATTATTTAGTTCACTCCTGTTTATTTACACGGCAATATTAAATGTTGTTAGACATGGCAAGGGGTGACGCACGAATTAAACTACCTATCTAGGCATTTTAAATGAGGCCGGAAACGACATATAGCATCTCCAAAATGATCCCACGCGTTAAATTCTAATTCTATCCAGATTTATCCTAATCACATTTTATGTTTGTTAAACGGAAAAAGTGATTCACATGATTCTACTCGTCGTTCTGGTCCATTTACATATATGGCTCATCTCCAACGGGGCTACGGTTAAATAACTACGACCTAAACCATTTTTTTGAACACGGTGACATGCAAACCGATGCAAACAACACACTAAACAGCTTTAAATATGCATGAAAATTAGAAAATGTTACTCTAGCAAAATTCTAGCCAAGTTACATATATAAAGGTTTTTAATCCGAAGCACGGAATAAAATCTGCGGGCATCTTAAGATAGTGCAATTTTTGAAATATGCATGAACAGAGGGGACTTTCCTATAAAACAGAAATTCCTTGAATAAAAGGTAAGTTCACAAGGTAGGTAAAAAAATGTTGGGCCGAATCTGCGGCCCGAAATGGACCAGCGCCCTGGGCGAACTATACTATAACACGCTCCTCACAACAGATCAAAACAGCGAAATAAAAGGGGCTCCCAGGATTCGATCCTTGGTCGCCTGGGTGGAGTTGCAACGCTGTGACCAACTATGCTACAATGGGTTCGTGATAAAAAGGGGTTCCTTTTATAGATGAGCACATAACCACACTGAATCTGAACATGAACAAAACTGAATCACAAGATTATAACTGAACCTGAGAAAATCAGGTCGGCCTTGCCTCTGCTTGCGGCGCTGCAACGGCTCTCCGGCGCGGATCCTAGGGCGAACGGCGGGGTTGAGCAAGGCGTGACAGATCCGGGCAAGGGCAGTTGGGGGATGGACGGATCCGACCCTCGGGGCCCCAAATCCGACCAGCGGCGGAGCTCCCTGGCGATGACGAGCTCCTGACCATGCCTCTGCTTTCTACCTGACAAGAGCAGAGAGAGTAACGAGGTGAGAGCGAGAGACAGACAAAGAAGGGATAGACTGATGGGGAACTGGCCTAATGGATGGCTCGCGGTTGCCGGGAGGACACGACGACGGTCGAGAGCGGGCATCCGGCGGCTGCAACTCCGATGGAAGACATGGCGGCGGGGCGCATTACCGCGACGAGCGGTGTGTCCAAGAGCACGCGATGAAGGAGCTGCGGGCTCTCGTCACCGGACACGTCCAGGGACAACAGCTTGAAGTAGCCAATGGGCTGCTGCCTAGGGTGGTCGGCTGGGGCTCCCGTTGGATGGATTTGGATCGGGAGGGGTTCCAGAGGTGGAGGGGAATTGGTCGGGCACGAAATTGGAGACACGGTTGGCGGCGCGAGGAGGAAAACAAGGAGGGTTATCTGCCTAGGGCTAGGGTTGGTCCAAATATAGGAAAAGAAAATAGCTCAAGACCCTCCGATCATAATTGAACGGTCGCAGTTAAATAGGTTAGGGATCTAATGGACAAACCGATGGTGGTTTGCGGTAAAACGGGGTCGATCCGGACCCAACGGTCATGAACGCATGATTCAGGTTCCGGGTGATTTTCGGACTAGGCTGCACGCAGGTCGGTGCACTGTGTAGAGGGGCTAGGCGGAGATGAGAGAGAAAACGGGCAACCCGGCGACACAATTTAAAATACCGAATCGTCCCACAATTGACCGGCTATAGAACCGCTATAGGTTTAACGGCTCAGGCATCAAACGAGCTCCGATTGCAATGAAAAATTGATAGGCGGTCTACCTACACTATATTAAGACTGCAGCCAAGTTTCAACCCAATCCGAGAATATTTTCCGGACACTTTTAAAAACAATATTATATCGATGCCGGCGGCGTGTGCGTGTGTGGTCGGGCTCAAAACCGTCAACGACGAACACGGAGAGAACCGACAAGTAATAAAGGATGCAAGTTTTGAAACCTGGTGGCAACGGAGTGCCGATGCAATGCACATGATGCGCTTGATGCGATGATGAATGCGACCGACAACCTAATCGCATGATCAGAACAGAAATAAAAGGGGAATCTTCTCAAGCGTCGGCCTCGGGCTGTCACAACTCTCCTACACTAGAAGAGGATCTTGGCCCAAGATCCAAGAATGAAAGGGGGAAGAGGATGATAAAGAGAAAAAGGTAAATCTTAGTTGCTTCTTTGACAAACGAGTGAAACCAACAATCCTTGAAGGTTGCAAAGAGATGAAGAATGATATGAGAAAGAGGCAAGAATTCACAGAAAATTTTGGCAGCACTTCGGTAGGAAATTGATGATTTTTTTTGATAAGATGAAAATAGTTTGACAAGATTTACAAAAAAACAACTAAAATAATGAGTGATACGTCTCCAACGTATCTATAATTTTTTATGGTTTCATGCTATTATCTTGTCAAACTTTGGATGTTTTGCATGCCTTTTATATATTTTTTGAGACTAACTTATTAACTCAGTGCCAAGTGCCAGTTCCTGTTTTTTCCATGTTTTTGACCCCTTTCAGAGGAGGATTTTGAACGGAGTCCAAACGGAATGAAACTGCCAAAAAGATTTTTTCCGAAAGAGAAAAAGATCGGGAAGCCGGAGAATCAGGGCAGGGGGCCTGCAGGGACCCCACAAGCCCTCATGGCGCGGCCAGGGGGGAGGGTGCCTCCCTGGCTTGTGGGCTCCCTGGGCCACCTCTGCCCTAGGTTTTGTGCCTATATATTCCCTAAAATCCCATAAAAATCAGGAGATCATCGAAAGTACTTTTTCGCCGCCGCAAGCTTCTGTCTCCGCAAGATCCCATCTGGGGCACGTTCTGGTGCCCTGCCGTAGGGGGATTCGGATACGGAGGGCTTCTTCATCAACACCATGACCTCTCCGATGATGCGTGAGTAGTTCACCATAGACCTATGGGTCCATAGCTAGTAGCTAGATGGCTTCTTCTCTCTCTTGGATCTTCAATACAAAGTTCTCCATGATCTTCATGGATATCTATCCGATGTAATCTTCTTTTGCGGTGTGTTTGTCGAGATCCGATGAATTTTGGATTTATGATCAGATTATCTATGAATCTTATTTGAGTTTCTTCTGATCTCTCTTATGCATGATTTCATATCCTTGTAATTCTCTTCGAGTTGTGGGTTTTGGTTGGCCAACTAGATCTATGATTCTTGCAATGGGAGAAGTGCTTGGTTTTGGGTTCGTACCGTGCGGTGACCTCACCCAGTAACAGAAGGGGTAGCGAGGCACGCATCGTGTTGTTGCCATCAAGGGTAAAAAGATGGGGTTTTCATCATTGGTTTGAGATTATCCCTCTACATCATGTCATCTTGCTTAAGGCGTTACTCTGTTCGTCATGAACTCAATACACTAGATGCATGCTGGATAGCGGTCGATGTGTGGAGTAATAGTAGTAGATGCATAAAGTATCGGTCTACTTGTCTCTGACGTGATGCCTATATGTATGATCATTGCCTTAGATATTGTCATGACTTTACACGGTTCTATCAATTGCTCGACAGTAATTTGTTCACCCACCGTAATACTTGCTATTTTGAGAGAAACCTCTAGTGAACACTATGGCCCCCGGGTCTACTCCACACCATATTTTTAGCCTTACACTTTTTCTTCGTTGCACTTTCCGCCGTCAGATCTCACTTTCCAATCAATCTTGAAGGGATTGACAACCCCTTTAAAGCGTTGGGTGCAAGCTCTTTTGTGTTTGCGCACGTACTCTAGACTGTACGAGATTCTCCTAGTGGATTGATACCTTGGTTCTCAAACTGAGGGAAATACTTACTGCTCCTGTGCTGCATCACCCTTTCCTCTTCAAAGGAAAAACCAACGCAAGCTCAAGAGACGACAGAAGGATCTCTGGCACCATTGCCGCGGAAGGACTTTTATTGCCGTAGCAGAAGAATTTCTGGCGCCGTTGCCGGGGAGGATCAAGTCAAGAACTCATCCAAGTAGGTGTCGCAAACTCATCTCTTGCATTTACTTTGTTTGCCACTTGCCTCTCGTTTTCCTCTCCCCAACTTCACAATTTGCCTTTTTTCGTTTGCCTTTTCCGTTTGCCTTTTCGTTCGCCCTTTTTTCTCGCTTGCTCTTTGTTCGCTTGTGTGCTTGCTTGCCTGCTGAAGTCACCATGAATGAAAACATCAAACTTTGTGACTTCTCGAATACTAATAATGATTTTATTAGTACTCCGATTGCTCCCACCACTAGTGCGGAGTCATACGTAATCAATGCCGCTTTGCTGAATCTTGTTATGAAAGAGCAATTCTCCGACCTTCCTAGTGAAGATGGCGCATCCCATCTCAATACCTTCATTGATCTTTGAGATATGCAAAAGAAGAAAGATGTGGATAATGAAGTGATTAAATTGAAGCTTTTTCCTTTCTCGTTGCAAGATCGCGCAAAAACTTGGTTTTCTTCTTTGCCTAAAAATAGTATCGATTCTTGGGATAAGTGCAAAGATGTTTATATATCCATGTATTTTCCGTCGGCTAAGATTATCTCTCTCCTTAATGATATCATGAATTTCAAGCAACTTGATCATGAACATGTTGCACAATCTTGGGAGAGAATGAAATTGATGATTAGAAATTGTACCGCTCATGGCTTGAGTCTTTGGATGATTATTCAAATCTTTTACGCTGGCTTGAATTTCGCTTCTAGAAATATCTTGGACTCCGCCTCAGGTGTAACGTTCATGGAAATCACGTTAGGAGAAGGCACAAAACTACTAGACAACATCATGACGAATTACTCTCACTGGCACACTGAAAGGTCACCTACTAGTAAGAAGGTACACACTATAGAAGAAATTAACTCGTTGATTGCTAAGATGGATGGGTTAATGAATTTGGTTGCTAGTAGAAGTGCTCCTTTAGATACTAATGATATGCCCTTGTATTCCTTGATTGAGAGTAGCAACGCTAGCTTGGACGTTAATTTTCTTGGTAGGAATAATTTTGGCAACAACAATGCTTTTAGAGGAAACTATGTTCCTAGGCCTTTTCCTAGTAACTCCTCTAATAAATTTGGCAACTCCTACAACAATACTCATGGAAATTACAATAGATTACCCTCTGATCTAGAGAGTAATATCAAAGAGTTCATCAACTCGCAAAAGATTTTCAATGCGTCCATAGAGGAAAAATTACTCAAAATTGACGATTTGGCTAAGAGCGTTGATAGAATGTCTAGTGATGCTGATGCTTTGAAAGTGATGTGCTCCTCCCAAGATCAATATGGATGAAACTTTGAAAGCTATATGCGTGTTTCCATGATTGAGAGCAAAGAAAGAACCGCCCAAATTCGTGCTAGACATGATTGGCTTAAAAAGGCATGTTCTCGTGATAAGAATCACAACTATCTTAAAGTGCTTGGTGTGACTCCCATTGAATCTTTGTTTTCTTGTGACAAACCTAATGATTATGGGGCTGGATATGAATCCACTTTGGTTGAAAAGTGCCCCAATGATTCGGAGTCCATCTATCTTGATGCTAAAAACATTGAAAGTGGAGTAGAAGATATTAAAACTTTGAGTAGTAATGAAATTACTACCATGGATTTCAAGGAATTCAATTATGATAGTTGCTCCTTGATTGAATGCATTTCCTTGATTCAATCCATGTTAAACTCTCCACACGCTTATAGCCAAAACAAGGCCTTTACCGATCATATCGTCGAAGCCATGATAAAATCCCTTGAATAGAAACTTGAATTGGAAGTCTCTATCCCTAGAAAGCTTCATGATGAGTGGGAACCTACTATCAAAATCAAAATCAAAAACTATGAATGCAATGCTTTGTGTGATTTGGGTGCTAGTGTTTCCGCGATTCCAAAGTCTTTATGTGATGTTCTGGCTTTTAATGAGATTGAAGAGTGTTCTCTTAATTTGCATCTTGCGGATTCTACTGTCAAGAAACCCATGGGAAGGATCAATGATGTTCTTATTATTCCAAATAGGAACTATGTACCCGTGGATTTCATTGTGCTTGACATTGATTGCAATCCTACATGCCATATTATTCTTGGTAGACCTTTCCTAAGGACTATCGGTGCTATCATCGATATGAAGGAAGGGAATATTAGATTTCAATTTCCTTTAAAGAAGGGAATGGAGAACTTTCCTAGAAGGAAAATAAGGTTTCCTTATGAATCCATGATGAGGGCCACTTATGGTTTGAGCACCAAAGACGACGATACATGATTCTATCGCTTTTATGCCTAGCTAAGGGCGTTAAACAATAGCGCTTGTTGGGAGGCAATCCAATGAATTTATCTTTTTCTTTCTGTTTTGTTGCGTCCCCATCATCATAATTCTGTTGTGGTTGTGTTTTTTTTGTTTTTTGTGTGTTTGAGCCAAGCAAAACCTTTATGACTAGTCTTGGTAATGGTTGTTTGATCCTGCTGGAAAAAGACAGAAACTTTTCGCTCACGAGATGATTTTTCATTTTTATTCAAAAAGAGCTTTTGAGTTGATTCTTTTTGCTGCTGGTTGATATGCCTTTTGCCCAGGCATTATTAAGTTTTCAGAATTTGTGAGGTACCAGAACTATACGAAGTATACATATTGCTACAGACTGGTCTGTTTTTGACATATTCTGTTTTTGTTGAGTTGGTTGCTTGTTTTGATGAAACTATGGTTAGTATCGGGGGGTACTAGCCATGGAAAAGTTGGAATACATTAGGCCAACACCAATATAGATAGAATTCAAGTTTGCTACAGTACCAAAAGAAGTGGTAGTTTGTTTTCTTGTGGTAATGTTATCATAAGTTTCTGTTTAAGTTTTGTGTTGTGAAGTTTTCAAGTTGTGGGTGATGTTCTCATGGACAAAGAGATAAGGAGTGGAAAGATCTCAAGCTTGGGGATGCCCAAGGAATTACAAGCCAAATTCAAGGACACCAAAAAGCTTAAGCTTGGGGATGCCCCGGGAAGGCATCCCCTCTTTAACATCCCAAATTTTGGAATGTTAATATAATTATTAGATTGATTGTTTGTTTGTTTGAGTGATTGAAACTTGAGTGAAGTTTGAAACTTAAAAAAAAACTTTGAATGAGAGGTAATAAAATGACTTATCCCTTTTCATGTGAATTCAAATTCACCTATTTTTAAAATCAGCGAGAGGAGATAGCATGACTTCTTCAACTCTAAAGAATTTGAATCAAGGCGACATTGGAATTCCTTTCGATTTTTGCTTTGCATTTTGTTTCTTCCTCACTCACGGAATGCCGGGAACCATATCTTGTCAAGCAAGAAAAGGAGAGGAGGAACATGACCCTCCAAAACCAGGGGCATTTATTGAAATATTTTGATCCAAGAAAACCAAAATTTAATTGAGAAAATATTTGCAAAAAGAAATAAAGCTTTTAGGGATTTTCTGAAAAAAACATTTTTTTCAAAGTTTTCATTTTGGGCGTGGAAAAATATCCATCATTTATATTTTATTTTTCTGATAATTTTAGTATATAGAAACTCTATATTTCAAATTTATTTGGTTTCCCTTTTATCATTTAAGGTTTTCGAAAATAGGAAAGAGATATCTTTTAATTGGAAATAGATCGGTGGCCCATTAACACTCTCCAAATCTGGCCCGAGAGGATCATCTTTCTCCTCACGTTCTCCTTGCTCACGTCACACGAAACTTCCATAGCCATGGTGAGAGGAATCTCCACCTTCCCGATCTCCTTGCTCCTTCCTTCTCCGAGCACCCCGAGCCCCTATAAATACTCCCCTCAACCTCCTCTCCCCATTTTCCCCGTAGCCCAGCCCCTCCCCTCGCCGGAACGCAGCCCCCACCTCGCCGGAGTTCGCCTCCAACAGGAACTCGCCGGAGCTTTTGCTGCTCCCTCCCGTCGCCCCCACGCCCCGCCGACGCCACCAACCTTCGGCCCGAGCCATCCTCCATCACGTGGACACCTCCACCGCCTCGGCCGGCCACCGGAGCAACCTTCCCGCCGTCTTCTCCAACTCCGGCGAGTAACTCCGGTGAGATTCACGAAATCCCGTATTGCAGTTTTTTCAGAAAATTGCAATCTTAGAAAATTCATATCTATTGGTCTATAACTCCGAATTAGGTGATTCTTTTTGCGTTGGATCACAAATTTTATGTAGTTTCTGTAGGTATATAATTTGTCTATTTTGGATTTATAAATTTTGAATTAGATCAGATTTGATTTAAATCTTGTTTTACTTATACCGGGAGTTTAAAAATAGCTTGTAAATTAATTCTTTTTGCTACTGTTTCCTATTGATCACATCTTTCAGTAGTTTATGTTTATTTTTTTAAAATATTTTTACTTGGATTTTTTACCAAAACAAATTCTGTTTTAGTTCTTTTAGGATTATGGTTATTTATTTTTCTATAATTGTTTTTAAATTATTTTCTTTTATATTTCAGAAAGTTTATGTTTAGTTTCTCTTAGTTAAACAATAGGTTCTCGACAAGTTTTTATTTTTATTTTATTTATTATCATGAAATCAATTCTAGTTCCCTAATAACTTGCAATTGATTTCTCTACTTTTTCAACTCCCGTTTGGAAATACTTCCAAATAGTTTTGGTGAAAAATACTTTACTTTATCTTAGTTAAATTTATATCTTAGTTCCCTATTATTTAAGTATTTTATTTTCTGTTAGACAAAAACTATTTAGTGTTTGATGTAGTAGAAGACACCCTAGTCTTATTTGAAGTTTCCTTCGGATTCTTATTCGCTCTCTCTTTTGTTTTGATTGCTAGAATGATTGCTAGTATGAGTGCTTACGTGAATGATATGGTTGTCATATAGATTTCATCGGAGAGTGACGAGTAGTCTATCAAGTTATTCCTCAAGAACGAACATTCTTCTTCGTCAACATCACCAGGCAAGTCATTTGATGATGTATCACCTATGTTTTATGCATCGTAGTTCTACCATCCTATGCCCAATTGCATGCTGAGTAGGTACTTAGAAATTATGGTTACATATTGTAGTATCATGTGGTAGGCACCCAACAACCCCATTACTTGGCCCGGGACGACAAATTTCATATTGCTATGCTTGAGTAGACAGGATTCTGGTTGAGAGTTTATCACGAGTGATGCGAGAATAATGTAATAACCAAGACTGGTTAAGTCAAGACTTTTCAAGACCTCGTGATGCAATGCAACTCTGGGTGAAGGACGGTTGATCGGCTCCCTGGAGAAACCAGTGGATGACCCGGGATGCTGGAGACGTGCCATGACAACTTGCGGAAAGCTTCACCCAGGCTCAAAGAGACGGACAAATATTTTCAAGACCCAAGGCTTACATGCACAGCCACAAGTCATTATGGGCTCTGGCTTGGTTGGACAAAGCGGCGACTCTGGACAGGAGGTGCTAGCAGATGTAGAAGAACGGTAGGATTGGATGGGCATCGACAGGGATTCAGAGGGACCCGTTGAAAGACCATGTTTTGATCATCCGGTCTTCAAACACCCTGAAGTGCGAGGACATACACGGAGGCGATCAAATCTTGTGGGGAACGCGTGCAAAACTCTGCAGAGTATTCAAACCTAATCGATTAGCCGTGTCCACGGTCATGGACAACTTGAGCCAAAGGAACTGAAGTTATCTGGAATTCTCAACACCATTATATATATTTGATGAGGGTAATAGTGATAACTTGGGTATGAGAACTGGTTGGCGGAACCATCTCATTAACAACCAAGAACATAGTAATATTTTGCTTTTAGCCCCTCTTGTTGTAGGAGAAAATTTGCTTTACGCTAAAACTTACAACACCACCTGCCATATATGCATATAGTACAGATGATATTTTACCCCCTCTCATATGTGACTTGCCGGCATATTCAATATGCTGACCTACACGGCTGCAACGTCTTATGTTGCAGATATTTTTCTTCGACGAGTAAGAGTACGTTTCAGGGTTACGGTCTACACTCAACTTGCCGTTGGTGTTTATTGGGACTCCACTCCCTTGACTGCTTCCGCTGAGATATTTAAGGTATATATCAGTTTTACGCTATTTCCATGTGATTGCCCTTTGATATATACATTGATGTACTGTGTGTGCCAGCATACTGATCCAGGGATGGCACAGATACACACAGGCTTGACTCGTTTTGAGTCGGGTCGCTACAGAAATGCTATCAGAGCACATGTTGACTGTAGGACGTGACCCTAGAAACTGGAAATTTCTTAGGAAAGGATCCCTCAAAAAAATTATTTTCAAAGAACACCTTTTACTTCTCATCCTTTCTGATTTCATCAAATGTTCTCTCTCACCTCAAATAGTTATGCAACACCCTTTCCTCTTTTGACCTCATGAAGAATCAACTGAGTTCTACCCCAAAGTAAAGAGGATTTCACCATGCATTTGACGAATCGAAGCTACACCAATTGAAGACTAAGAAGACCCGAAGAATTCGAAGACCCTGAAGCGTTTGAATAATTATATGACCATTAGAAGTCCAAATCCCTGTTACATACCCGTTAGTTACGATGATTTGTGAGCTGTCATTGGTGTGTGTTTTCCGACAGCCACAAATAAAACCTATTCTCAAAAATATTGTTTGTATTGTGTGTATCTCCCTCTCTTACCCGTCTCATCCCCAAAACCTCAACCCTACCAGATGGAGTATGAAGCTGGACGTGTAGTCTCTGGACCAATGACCCAGCTGGAGGCTGATATATGGATTCAAAACATGGAGAACCACTTCGGGAGCAACTTGATCTCAAGGAAGTATGAAGTGGAACACGCTCTTCAGTACTTTACACAAAGTGTTGCAATCTGGTGGAAAATGCATCATGCCATACAAGGATTTAGTGGAGCAGAAACCTGGGACGAATTCAAGAAGACTTTGTTAAGATCCCGTCTTATTCAAAAGTGCTATGATAATCGGAAGGAGAAGACTTGTGCATGCAAGATCTGTGGAGAAATAGGACACACCCAGGAAGAACACAAGGATGGATGCACTCATTGTGAAGAAAATCACCCAGCTGAGGAGTGCCCAAGTAGTCAGGTGACTTGTTTCCTTTGTGAAGGAACCACCCACTACCCAGCTCAATGTCACATTTACCCGAAGGTACAACAAGTTGTCCAGCAGCAGAAAGAAGCAATGAAGGAAACACTCAAGAAGAAGATTCTAGAAGAGCCGGTGATGAACGGAAATATTGAAGACCCTGATGGACAAGGTCTGACCAGATTTTTCTCCAATGCATGCTACTCATGTGGAGAAGAAGGACATTATTCAAAGGATTGCACGAAGGGAAGCCAAGAGTATCTGGGAAACTTCCCGACGGAAAAAGTGGAGTTTGATCCACTTGAAATAGAAGAACTGGCCAAAATAAAGGAGTCCGGAAAGAAAAAAAGGTACCCTCGGAAGAGCCAAATCTCTGCAGATATAGACCTGAGTCATGTCAGATGTTACAAGTGTATGGAATTTGGCCACCACAAATACATGTGCTCAGGAAGGAAGCCGGAAACCCAAGGAGCAAAAGCAAACACTAAGACGCCTCGAGACTTGTCAGAACTCATTTGCTTTCGTTGCAAGGAAGCATGACATTTTCCTAACGATTGTCCACAAAGGAAGAAAGCTAAAAAGGAGTAGTTAAGTTTTGACCGCGGCAATTAGTGTAATCTGAAGAACTCTTGTTTTTCATGAGATCATGGAGTGAAATTTTTTGTAACAGAAGTCCCTGAGATTGAATAACATCATGAATCAATGGAATTTATTGTTACATGATTGCCTATGTTGAATACTGTATGTGTTGTTTCTCTACGAACAAAGATCTCTGAACAATTATGAGGATATGAGAAAATATGGTCTATGCAGGCATGAGTATAATTCATTTTAAGTGTGGTAGTAATCGGTAAACCCACGGGATCCACTGAGTGGGAATGTACCATAATTACCAAGGAGACACATACATTCCTTTGAGTACCTATTTACTAACACCTGCAGATGACAACTCTCTACGAGTCATTCCTCAAGGGCCCAGAAACGATCATGACCCTGACCAGTGACCATGATTACCCGAAAATCCTGAAGGACATGATGAAGCACATTCATCTTGAAGGAGATGCAGTCTACAAAGGCTACCCATTCATGGAGAATGGAGTGGAACTTTGGTATGTGGAAGTACATCTCCACCGTGTGAAAGGAGTTTGTCCAAAGACTATGGGGTAATACTTTTTCAGTTCACGTGTACCACGAGCAACCTTCTTTGATGCTGTTCGTGAAGCTGCCATAGAAGCCATACGTCAGATCGGAGAAATACTTGAAGCAAGACTCCATCATACCCAGGAATACCTGAGTGAGGTACGTGCGGAGATGATGGAGATGAAGCTCATGGCCACCATGATGAAGCAAAAGATGGATGATTTCAAGGAGCACCTCGGAAAGTTCCAGTGGGACTAAAATATCCTCAAGGGAGACGAATGAATAATGTTGGCAGAAATGCTCGACCATACCGAACAATGTGGATGGCAACATTGTAATAGAGTACTTTTGAATCGGAGTTTTTGAGAAGAAATTAAGGATGTAATAAAGGATTGAATATGAAATAAAATATGAATTGTCAATGAGAAATATCTTCTTATGGTATCCCACAGAGTGGCATGTGAACCAAAAATAAGTCCGAGGATTATTATTATATGATCGTAACCCCAAGAGTATGATGGAATGAAACACTATGGAAATTTAAAGGCGAAGTAAT
Source organism: Hordeum vulgare subsp. vulgare (assembly GCF_904849725.1). Lineage (NCBI taxonomy): Eukaryota > Viridiplantae > Streptophyta > Magnoliopsida > Poales > Poaceae > Hordeum > Hordeum vulgare. The sequence goes on along the minus strand of NC_058520.1, from coordinate 581,016,175 downwards.
TCCAAGTATGCCTAAAAACCCACAGACCCCGGGACTAATAAGGATCAAGTACTATCATTTTGGAGAAGGAAACTTGTTTCAGCAAACGTTTTCTTAGGAGCATAAGAAAACCTGAGAGTTGTGAAGATACGATAGATGTTTTGTTCAGCTTGCAGAACCAATGGATTATCCAACTTCGTTCGTGGACAAGAGGAATTCTGCAATGCTTGTGAGGATGCCCAAGTGTTAGAATACGAGATTCACTAAGCCTTATACAAGGTAATGATTTCAGTGCGACATGGCTTGGCCACCATGACGACTTACTATTATCATTCTCTTGCTATTCAGAATGGTAAATCTGAGAGACTTACCCATAGTGAGAGACGATGTTCTTTGAAGCTTTTGTTTAAGCCATAGAATGGTACTAGATCATGAAATGCGCGCGTTGCTGCGCCCGTCTAATTTGACACTATAATATTAGTGATCGATGGAAGTAAAGAGGTGTTATACTATAAAGAATTGATATGCAGATTATGATATAATAATATGTAAATTAATTAGTAACATCTGTAGGAATATCTTAGTGGATATACAACCAGGGAAGTATCTCATGCCTGATATAAGGGCACATTTATATAGAAGTACATTTATTTTACTCCCTCCGTTCCTAAATATAAGTCTTTGTAGAGATTTCACTAGTGAACTACATACAGATGTATATAGACATATTTTAAAGTATACATTCAATCATTTTGCTTTGTATGTAGACATTTAGTGAAATCGCTTAAAAGACTTATATTTAGAAACGGAGGGAGTATTATTATTATTGATCATTAAGGCAATGTAATTGATTGTCGCAAAAAATAGGTGGTGTTTGTTTTCCCAGAAATTACATATTGCCAAACAGAAATTTTAATACTCTATCAGTCTTTCTAACGCGTAAGAACATGTGTGCTAAGTTGCCACGACCATCTTTATTTCGAGTAGAATATAATAAATTTCTATGAATATATACAATAAAACATATAGCAAATGTCTCCTATATAAGATAAATTACCAATGTCTGAAACCATAGGTACGGTGTGTTCTAATATACGAGGAGTTTTGGCGACAAGACATGCAACTCTAGACACTATCACACTCAAACTAACTCTCTAAGCACTGAAGGCATAAGCAATAAGGTACGTATATTTCTGTATTTTACTGCATCCACAACAACCTTACAATTTATCAACTGGTGGTTGTTACACTGATAAATTTATTATAGTATAATATTCAGTTCTCCAACATAAAAAACTCTGTTTTGTAAGAAAACAGTACATACACCGATTAACAAACCATTCCTTAGAGAGGTTGATAGAGTATTTCGTAAGATATTAAACTGGAATTATAAGCATCTGTTATTGCTGTGATACTAAAGTCCAATACAACGATAGGTGTTTCGTGCAAATATATATGACATACATACAAGGTAGGCTTTGCATTATGCACATGGTCCAAATATATAAATCAAAATGTTCTATGTACCACACTCAGAGATATTTAAGTGGGGAATATAATTCGACCACACAATCACATTTGAGGAAACAGTTGCAGAAAAAGCATGCTTACTAAGAAAAACCTCATCATGTCAAGCATTGACATATACCAACAACCCAGAAAAAGTTGTGGCAACATATAATAGAATGCAATCGACAACACAAAATGCTAAAATAATAGAAAGTCAAAGTTATCAAATAGTTGAAGACCTCCATGTATCTTTATTTATTTTTTAGAAAAGGAGCCACTTACTCTATGAAAGAACATAACATCGATTTTCATCCTTATGTTGTGTTGCATTTTTGCAGGCAAAATTATGTCAGATTGTATTCCATCCAAACATGTGGTTATTGCACAATAAGCTAAATATCATTGTTGAGACTAAAATACTTGGAGGCCAACAAAGACGCAATCCCTAGAACCAAAAACAAAGTTGAACACATAATTTTTAGCGGATTTCTTGTTATTCTGCTTGCCTTATGCCCTCAACATGCTCCTGGGTTTTGTTGCCAACTTGGGGCGGGAGTCGCTGCATTACAAAACCCCGTTCATGTGCTTCTTTTCAAACCAACCAGAACCAGCAGCAGCAGGAACAATAAAGGCAAGAAATACATACCTGTGTGGCGGACCAACAAGTACTCAAGAAGTAAGAGCTAGTACGTCCCCCTGAATCCGCAATGTTGACCTTGTGGGTTATCTGAAGCCTACCAAGGGGCGGTCTGCACCGCGGTTGCTCTTTGAGTTGCTAGATTAGGTAAACCACTTGTTTGCTTCTTCCACCCCATGCATACAACAATTAAGTTGGAGGCTGAACCAAATTATTGATATAAGAAAGATATTCTAATCTGAAGGTACAACAACGTACTACGAAAATTATCATGATCAAGCAGCAAACTAACCGAACAATAACATTATTGACTTCAAGTTGCATTTATACACTTGTCCCATGTGATGTTGATGGTGAGAGCTACCTGCACTTTGGTGAATTTAAATCATGTTGAACTTAACATAAGTATACTTGTGGACCTAAACATTTGGTATTTATGCCGGTTAGGTTAATTCTCTAAGAAATGATACAAACGATATAGATACTCAATTCCTTAATCATCAGCACAATTCTATTCAAGTCAGCAAGTTAGGTGTCAAGAGTGACAATTAGAAGCACATGGTGAGTATTTGATTTGGTTCGGAGCCAGGGTACTCTGAAGCAAAGACATTAGATTAGGGGTAGGAAAATACAAAGCGATACAACAATGGGGAATTGGAGAGTGCACTCGTAAGATGTGACAACTCCATATTGATAAAGCAACCGATTGCAGAAGAATTCAATCTGCACTCGGCTCATATACATTATCAGCAAAAGAAATCAACTGCTTCTTATCATAATTCAAGAAGTTCGGTTACTTATCATGATATTCAGGTGCGGGCTGCAGCGATTCAAGGAATTGCGAGGCAGGAGGGTGTAGCGGCGACACCTAGGGACCTTCCAGGCTCGCGGGCCATGGGCAAGGTTGAGGGAGTGCAGAAACGCGTCCCTCGTCTTGCCTGACAGTGTGCTTTTGGACGAGGACAAAACAATATTGCGAAACAAGAGGAACCCCAGTCCATACTTTAGATGTAAACACAAGCATTGAGTCAATCGATACTTTAGAAGGAGCCCAGAATAAAATGGAACATGTAACTGGGGATCGGCCTAACCTGAAGATCGTGAAACACAATGAGACACAAGGCTGAACAAATCCAGCGCGAGGATGAGATTGGTGCGATCGACCGCTACCGCCCCTGTGCTGCGCCCGCTGGCGAGATGCTATACACGCCGAGGAGTCGGACACAGATGTGACCACAGGCATCGCCCTCGCTCGCCACACATACACGGGGGATGTCCCTCCTTCTCTCCCTCTCTCTCTCTCCTATCTCTCTCTCTCTCACGACGACTACAACGGCAACGCACGAGGTCTCGCCCTAGGCCAACGTCGGGAGGGGTCGAGGAGGGATTGATTGGGGCTATGTGGTGGACACAGAGTAAAATTGAGATTGTTCGTAGAAGATCCGACGGTAACCCGTAGCAATGATCCACAGGCTTTCGATTCTGCCTCCAGAGTAGCTGCCCAAGGACAGTCGGCCCAGGAGTAGCCCATGTGGGACGGGTTAGGGACAAAGGTGACCCAACAACGAGAAACGTGCGTCGGAGGTCGAACTGAACGACATACCTAACGGTCAGAAACGTCAAGATCGCCAAAACGGACGGCTGAAAAACGCTAATCGCTGAGAGAGCTCGAAAAAGGTTCATTTAGAAGGAGCCCAGAATAAAATGGAACAGGTAACTGGGATCGGCCTAACCTGAAGATCGTGAAACACAATGAGACACAAGGCTGAACAAATCCAGCGCGAGGATGAGATTGGTGCGATCGACCGCTACCGCCCCCTGTGCCGCGCCCGCCGGCGAGACGCCATACACGCCGAGGAGTCAGGCACCGATGTGACCAGAGGCATCGCCCTCGCTCGCCACACATACACGGGGGATGTCCCTCCTTCTCTCCCTCCCTCTCTCCTATCTCTCTCTCTCTCTCACGACGACTACAACGGCAGCGCACGAGGTCTCGCCCTAGGCCAACGTCGGGAGGGGTCGAGGAGGGATTGATTGGGGCTATGTGGTGGACACAAAGTAAAATTGAGATCGTTCGTAGAAGATCCGACGGTAACCCGTAGCAATGATCCACAGGCTTTCGATTCTGCCTCCAGAGTAGCTGTCCAAGGACAGTCGGCCCAGGAGTAGCCCATGCGGGACGGGTTAGGGACAAAGGTGACCCAACAACGAGAAACATGTGTCGGAGGTCGAACTGAACGACATACCTAACAGTCAGAAACGTCAAGATCGCCAAAACGGACGGCTGAAAAACGCTAATCGCTGAGAGAGCTCGAAAAAGGTTCATTTAGAAGGAGCCCAGAATAAAATGGAAGAGGTAACTGGGATCGGCCTAACCTGAAGATCGTGAAACACAATGAGACACAAGGCTGAACACATCCAGCGCGAGGATGAGATTGGTGCGATCGACCGCTACCGCCCGCTGTGCCGCGCCCGCCGGCGAGACGCCATACACGCCGAGGAGTCGGGCACCGATGTGACCAGAGGCATCGCCCTCGCGCGCCACACATACACGGGGGATGTCCCTCCTTCTCTCCCTCCCTCTCTCCTATCTCTCTCTCTCTCTCACGACGACTACAACGGCAGCGCACGAGGTCTCGCCCTAGGCGAACGTCGGGAGGGGTCGAGGAGGGATTGATTGGGGCTATGTGGTGGACACAAAGTAAAATTGAGATCGTTCGTAGAAGATCCGACGGTAACCCGTAGCAATGATCCACAGGCTTTCGATTCTGCCTCCAGAGTAGGTGTCCAAGGACAGTCGGCCCAGGAGTAGCCCATGCGGGACGGGTTAGGGACAAAGGTGACCCAGCAATGAGAAACGTGCGTCGGAGGTCGAACTGAACGACAAATCTAACGGTCAGAAACGTCAAGATCGCCAAAACGGACGGCTGAAAAACGCTAATTGCTGAGAGAGCTCAGAAAGGATTCGGTTTTACTGTTCTTAATAAGAAAAGCCCATGTATATGGTACTTGTTGTCACGCGTAGAAATTTTACGGTGAGGATGAAGACAAGACCTCTCTCTCTGCAGGATAGCCACAAATGGTAGACCACCATGAGAATCATCGATAGGTTATTTAGAATTAATCACGAGACTGTCAGTTAAGAAGACCCAGTAAAGGAAGAAGCTTATATCAACAGAAGGACCCTCGTTTTAATGGAAACGTTAAGAATATAGCGGAAGATATGAAGACTGTGAGGAGTCAGATGCCCAAAACCCCAGAGGTTTGTTAAAATCTTAAGGGACCAGTAACCTTCATTTTAAGTGTGGTAGCATCCCACCTTGCCGGAGGTTGGATTTGTTAGAAGACCCCCAAACCCTAACCCTTTTTTCTTGCCTCTTCGAATCTCGAGGACGAGATTCATTTTAAGTTTTGTAGGTTTGTAACATACCAAATTTTGGAATGTTAATATAATTATTAGATTGATTGTTTGTTTGTTTGAGTGATTGAAACTTGAGTGAAGTTTGAAACTTAAAAAAAACTTTTGAATGAGAGGGAATAAAATGACTTTTCCCTTTCCTGTGAATTCAAATTCATCTATTTTTAAAATCAGCGAGAGGAGATAGCATGACTTCTTCAACTATAAAGAATTTGAATCAAGGCGACCATTGGAATTCCTTTCAATTTTTTGCTTTGCATTTTGTTTCTTCCTCACTCACGGAATGCCGGGAACCATATCTTGTCAAGCAAGAAAAGGAGAGGAGGAACAAGACCCTCCAAAACCAGGGGCATTTATTGAAATATTTTGATCCAAGAAAACCAAAATTTAATTGAGAAAATATTTGCAAAAAGAAATAAAGCTTTTAGGGATTTTGTGAAAAAAACATTTTTCTTTAAGGTTTTTATTTTGGTCGTGGAAAAATGTCCATCATTTATATTTTATTTTTCTGATAATTTTAGTATATAGAAACTCTATATTCCGAATTTATTTGGTTTCCCTTTTATCATTTACTTTCCGGTTTTCGAAAATAGGAAAGAGATATCTTTTAATTGGAAATAGATCGGTGGCCCATTAACACTCTCCAAATCTGGCCCGACAGGATCATCTTCCTCCTCACGTTCTCCTTCCTCACTTCACAGGAAACTTCCATAGCCATGGTGAGAGGAATCTCCACCTTCCCGATCTCCTTGCTCCTTCCATCTTCGAGCACCCCGAGCCCCTATAAATACTCCCCTCAACCTCCTCTCCCCATTTTCCCCGTAGCCCAGCCCCTCCCCTCGTCGGAACGCAGCCCCCACCTCGCCGGAGTTCGCCTCCAACAGGAACTCGCCCACTACAAGGAATATGCTAATACACGACACTATATTTTCGTCGCTACATCGTCACAGTTTTTAGTTTACGACGATCTCATGACGAAAAACCAAGCGTCGAAAACGGAGCGTCAGAAATGAACAACACCGACGTTTTGATCGAAATCGTCGTAACTTCTACGACGATTCCTGGATCGTCGTAACCTTTACGACGATCCTAAATCATCGTTGACAATATAACCCAGTCCTACGTGGCAGTCCTACGTGGCAAAATTACGACGAAATCAAAACATCATAGTTGAAATCAGCCCAACCCATTTCAATTGATCACATGGGCTGGTTTTATTTTTTTTGGGCTTTTCCTTATTGGACTTGTTTTTGGGCCTTGGCCTATTTACAACCACTTCTAGTATTTTTTCGAATTTTGGTTTATGGGCTTTTACTTTCTATTGATTTTATTTTTTGTCCATTTTATATTTGTACTGGTCCCACATGTCATGTTGATCTCAAAATTAGCCCCACACGTTAGAAATTTTAATTTTTTTCAAATAAATATCATAACTTGGTCCCCTAAGTTGCCATTTCATAGGTATTCAAATCACATTCACAATCAATATTTCAAAGGGAGCAAATGAAATTCGTCCAAACCAACATTAGATTTGTCTATTACAATCTTTATAGTACACCACAACCCACATATTCCTACTACACCACAACCCACATATGCCTACTACTGCTTTCTATTACAATAGATATGCTACTCTTTGATGATACGCTTCATATATATCTTCACACTTGGCTTTGTACTTCACCTGTACAAAATATAAGAATAAGATGTGAACTAACACTGCAGGTATTTAAATAACAGAATTTAAAAAAAAGTATGAACTAACACTACATGTATTTAAATAACAGAATTTACAAAGATCTTCATTGTTGTAGAGACCATCTGCTGCTGCTGCCGCGAGAGGAAACGAAAAGCTAAGTGAGAACCAACCCTGAGAGGAAGCATTTTACAGTAATTTATTCGACTAATTAACAAGAGATGGCTAATAATCAGCACGTTTAACATTACTGAATAGCTTGCATTGCTATACTAACAGCCAACAACAATTCTAGTGAAAACTCAACTTGGAACATCTGGCAATCCAAAGGTCAGCACCCAACAACGGCAAACAGAACACAAAGGTCTAAAACTGTATCCCCTAAAACAAATCTGGAACTCAGTTGTGCTAATAATCATTTGCTAGCAGGATACCAAAAAATGCATAATAATTTAGGATGCTAAGCCAATTGTAGAGACAAAAAAAGCAAGTATTTCAGAGTAACATATCACCCTCCTACTTGCAAAATAGTTAATTAGTAAGATATGGGGTCTATGAACTTGCAAAGCTGCAATAGTAAGACATTATCAAACTATGATTAGCCAGGTCATACTGACCAAAAAATAAATCAATCATTTTATAGTAATTTATTCCACTAATATCCCTCCCTCAAATGGTTAATTGATCAAAGAAGTTGTGTGTTTGATGAGAGCGAATTTTATTATGGTTTTTTTGTTAACACAGTATACATATGTAAGCGCTCATATCTTGAGTTTGTTGCATGGCAGGCAAGTTGAACACTGGATACTGGGATAGATCACTGTAATAGAAAAGGAGCAGCTGATCAAGGCTTAGATTCGCAATTCCTTCATATTATGTATGTATGAAGTGTTCTGTTTTCAGAATTTCATGAGAGGGGCGGGCAGACATTTTGGGTCCTTTTTGTGACATGATCAAACTGCTAGACCTAAAGAAAGGAGTAAAGGATTTCTTAGTTGCAATGCATGAATGATGGGTTTAACACCTCAAAAAACTATTACTACTATCCTGACAAAAGAGTGTAACAAAAAACTATCAGCTTACCTACTCACCGGTGTGACAAAGTCCTGCACCGAGTTGTACAAGCACAGCGCGCACTCCGCCACCGTGATGTTCCACGGGGGGCACTGGGCAACCACACGCACTATGCTGTCCGCCTGCAGGGCGGCGCTCGCCGCCGCCAGCATGCGTGTCGTGCCGTTCGCCGCGGCGAGGGGCACCAGGGACCACGCCACGCCGGCCAGCGTCTCCACGTCGTAGAACCTGGGGTAAATGTAAATCTAAAGGTCATAGCTCCCAAAATAGATGTTCTAGTCACTCCTTTGATGGAGAAATTAAGAGCTCCCAAAAAAACAAAAGACGGAGAGACAAATAAAAAAATACACAACAATGCTACTGTATCCATACAGAAACCTTCCTATGGCTATGCTGACCTAAAATCGATATAAGTCGCATAGACCATACTCCACTTAACCGAAGCATACGACCTACATAGACCATAGTCCATACCCCGGGCACTACGGCCTTAGTAGCAGTCATGTAACTGAATTTGAAACACATTATATCTAATACTTCTATAAGACCTGGCACAAACTTGCACCCTCATGAACTAATACCGACCTCTCTATGCACCCATAGAACTAGAAGCAAACATATATGCTAGCAGACCATGTATAAGATAATAAACAGAGAAGAAACACACAAGGGTGGACAAACATATATACTAGCAGACCATTAATCCATTAATTCACAGATCAATTCAAAGATACCAACTATTTTCCATAGCAACTAGACATCGACTAATCAGAACACATAATAATATGCACCATATTTTACAAGGAGTCCTCTTCCTTTGTGTCATTGACTCCTGTTTTGTGCCGTCTAAGGACACCGTGTCCTAGCTACTCAAAGTTCAGAACTATACAATGCCATGCAGTTTTCTTCCATCATATTTAGCTCTACCAATTAGAGAAAATCTTTTTAAATGCTTTAAGGATCCTACTCAAAAGCCATAAGAGTGTGCACACCACTGAGTTCATTAATTACTGGACTCTTACTAGTTTGCAATGTTGGATCTAAATTAAGAAATGAGTGTCCATAAATTGAGCTCCGTTGTTCTAGGCTGACTGACACCTAATAGCGGGCAAAATTTTCTCTAGGAACTGACATCACCCGATGGACATAAGAAAAATCATCAATTCAAACAGTACCACACTAAAAACCACTGAATCTGGACCAAATCGAGGTAACCGACTGATTCAGGACTTGGAACATAGAACGAGCCGGATGACCTTGGTGATGACGCGGTAGGAGATGTAAGACTGGACGCCCGTGCCCATCTTGACGGGATCCATGACGCAGATCGACAGAAACGGCGCCCTGGCCACCGCCCCGGGCGACCGTGGGCTCTGCGACAGGCTCCTCTCCTGCGAGAGAGCGCATGGATAGATGGATAGATTCAGTACCAAAAAAAAAATACCACGGAACACTAAAAGATCCCAGGCTCAATCAAAAGCACTTGGTCAACAGCCCCAGCTCAACAGAGGACTTGCAAATTACTCTACAGTGAACAAATTCGCTCAGCTTCAGAGTTTACAACTGGTTGAGTGCAAACAGGGCAGGGAGGTGGCATACATTACCATCATTCGCAAGAGAATGAGCAGTTAGGAGTAAGGAATTGATGTTTATTTATACAAAACTGATCGACATGAAACTAGTCTCAGTTATGCATCTTACTGCTCTGTCCAGCATTGAAAATGAAACAACGGAATACCTTGTGATGCTGCTGTTGGCGGGTTGTTGTGTTTGCTTGGGTCTTCTTCCTTTCTTCGCAGCAGCCTGATGAATTCCCGAGAAAAAAAACCATCCTATCAGAATATAACAAGTAAACTCCATAGAGGGATGGTGAGTATATGCCTGATCTTGACGGGTTGCTCCCCCCGGCTTCAGTTCTCGGCCACCCTGCTCAGACGTGCCGGCCTCGTCCTGCTCGCCTCTCGCCGCTAGCCCCTCGCCCCTCGCTCCTGCCCGCTGGCCACCCTGCTCACACCAAATCGCTTCCTATAATAACAGGAGGAGGATGACGAAATCGTAGAGAATGCGGACGATTACTGAGAGGCCGCTGTTGTTTATACCTGTTAGATCACGCGCCGGCCTCGTCCCGCTCGTGCCTCCCCTCCTCCTCCGCCCGGACCGCTCTCGCCTGCGAATGGAACAACAAGAAGTTACCAACGATGAAGGCCCCATGAAGAAAACCATCAGATCAGGCTTCTACCTCGCCGCGCGTGCAGACCCGCTCCTGCTGCCGCCGATGAGAGAAGGGAAGGAGGAAGACCTAGGGTTTCCTGGATTGATGACGGGGGAGGAGAGCTAGGGGAGAGAGGGGGATTGGTGACGGGCGAAATTGAACTGATCGTCTCGGGGTTGTGTGAATGCGAGCGACTGGAACCGAGTCCGCGAATCGGCCCCAGGATGGATGGTCATGGACTCACCCGGCGTGGCGGCAACTAGCAATGGCCCCGACGACCTCTCATGCATGAGCGGGGTGAGAGAGATCGGGATTGGGAGGCGGGTGGGTGGGGACGGAGAGAGCACGGTGAGGCGGCCGCGTCGGCGAGCGCGGGCGGCTTGGAGAGGCTCCGGATCTGGGAGGAGGAGGAGAGGAGAACGTGCGGCGGCGCCGGATCTGGGAGGAAGGTGCGATGGGGGGTGTGAGCTAGGGTTTGGGCTCCGGGTGGTTTTTTTTCTGTAGATGGATGGATGGATGGATGTGGGTTGGTGATATGGATGGATGGATGGATGGACGCCATGTCATCAATCTGTGGAAAGATTTCTCATTGGTTCAAAAAAGGGAATTTGAGGATTTGCCACATGTTTGTTTGCACTTTGAGGATTTGCCTTCGTTTTCCTTGTCATCGATTATTCGCGATATCTTTTTCAGTTTGGTGATGATTTGCCCCCGGAGGTAGGGACCCACTGGAATATGTCTAAAAAGCTCGTCATGGTACACAAGGTCATCCTCGTCTCTTCCAAAAGAGAAGCAGACGGATGCGTCTCCGCGTGCTCGCTCGTTGTCCTTTAGACAAGTCAAGATGTGAGGACGAGAGCGGAGGCAGGGGATATAGCCGATCCTAACAGGTTGTTGCAGGGGAGGAGGCGGCCAGGGAGCAATGCGGCGAGCAGCGAGAGTGAGGTCATGCAGCCCGTGCACGTGTCACAGTTGACGCCCAGCCAAGAGCAGGGGTGATCGTCATCGTCTGTCCACTTGGCAAGGCGGTCCAGTGGGTCGGCGACGCGAAGACCACCAGGCACCAACCCGACTACGTGAGCACGCCGTCGGTTGACGACGACGGATGCTTGCGCCTGGCACATGAATCAACCACGGTGGCTTACCTATTTTGGCCGTCGACCTCGGCCTTATTGGTCTGGAGCGGAGTGGTTAGCACAACAAGGCGGGTTCACGAGCCACAGCAACGAGAGACACTGCTGCGAGCCATGACGAGCAGCCGGGATACGAACGAACAGAGAAACGGGAACGGTCAAACATGAAGCTAGCTAATTTCGGCTCGGGCAGTTTGGTCACTGATTTTGTGTTATATTTCCATGTCGTCCATAAGGGGCAAATCATTAAGACTCTCAGAAAGGTGTGGCTAATTATTAGTAACAAGAAAAACAGGGGTAAATCCTCAAAGTGTAAACAAACTTGTGGCAAATCTTCAAATTTCCCTTCAAAAAATCAATGATTTAAAATAATTTTCAAGTACTAAAAATAGAGGAATTTTATGAAGCATCTATCAAAAACATTTTGCAAAAGTGCACCATACAAATTTTGAAAATTTAAATACATAGGTTACTGTAGCTATATTATCGGCTCTCGTGGAAAAGACAAATTTTCGTTGAATCAGCTGGAAGCGTCTCAAATTTGAACTGCAGCTATATTATAGTTTGATCTTTATTTTTCCGAAAAATCATTTCTAGGTACACAAGTATCTACTTAATCAGAGAAACATCAAAATATTTTCAAGATTCAACCACTAGGTAGGAACGGTCATACCCGCTGTTTTGACCGCATTTTGAAATGGCCATAAAAATTCAAAAAAAATCAGAAAAATGGAAAACCTTTGCATTGTGTCATTATATGTAACAGAGTTGCCAGGAAAAATAATAAACTTGTAATACGGCAATTATTTTAAAAAAGTGTTCTTAAAAATGAGCTACCATGTGTGAAGATCCATGGCTTTCAAGCCAAATTATCAATCTTATGGCCACATTAATGACATAGTTTGTTGAAATGATATAATATTATGCACAAGGATGCATATTGTAATGACAAACAATATTGATTAAGGAAGTTTTCATTTTCCTGGTATGTAAAAATCATTTTCCATTTTTCAAGTGTCCAAAATGAACTTTTTTGTGAAGGACCTACCATATATTTGTTTCAAAATTGGACCAAATCATTTTTCTAAAATACTAGGACATATTTAATGTATAATTGACAAAATGTTTGGGTGTTAAAGGCTTTTATCGGTCTCTCCTAAAAAAGACAAATTTTCGTTCAATCAGCTGAAAGCGGGTCAAATTTAAACTGCATCTACATTATAGTTTGCTCTATATTTTTGCTAAAAACAATTTATAGGTACACAAATATCTATTTAATCATAGAAACATCAAAACATTTCCAAGATTCAACCACTAGGTATGAACGGTCATACCCGCTATTTTGACCGCGTTTTGAAATGGCCATGGAAAATTCAAAACAAATTCAAAAAAATGGAAAACCATTGCATTGTGTCATTATATGTGACAAAGTTACCAGGAAAAATAATAAACTTGTAATACGACAATTATTTTAAACAAGTGTTCTTAGAAATGAGCTATCATGTGTGAAGATTCATGACTTTCAAGCCAAATGATCAATCTTATAGCCACATTCATGACATAGTTTGTTGAAATGATATAATATTATGCACAAGGGTGCATATCGGAATGGCAAACAATGTTGATTAAGGAAGTTTTCATTTTCCTTGTATGAAAAAATTATTTTCCATTTTTCAAGTGATCAAAATGAGTTGTTTTGTGAAGGACCTACCATATATTTGTTTTAAAATTGGACCAAATCATTTTTATAAAATACTAGTCCATATTTAATGTACAATTGACAAAATGGTTGGGTGTTAAAAGATTTTATCCACCTCTCGTGAAAAAGACAAATTTATGTCGATTCAGTTGGAAGCGGGTCAAATTTGAACTGCAGCTGCATTATAGTTTGCTCTTTATTTTTCCCAAAAATCATTTGTAGGTATATAAGTATCTATTTAATCAGAAATACATGGTGTGGTGCCTTGACGTCGAGGTTTGCATGGTGGTCGAGGGTCTCAACTCCAGAGTGCGTGAACTTGCATGCGAGTCGCATGATCACCGCCTAACCGTTGCATTGCCACGCGTTCTAGGTGGAATAGTCATGTCTGGTGGGTTGGACAATCCCTCGATAGGTGTTAGCAAGAATAATACAATTGAATAATCTCATGAGGAGACTGAACTAAGCACAAACATGAATTAGCAGCCAAGTGTTTGATTAGCGGTGCGGGTAATTCACATAGACAATGGGCCTAAATTTTGGCTGAGGATGATCATCTACTAAGGAGACTCTCTTGGCAAATTTTTATCTCAAATGGATGAATCTAGGTGGCACTTGCTTTGCAAAGTAACACATTGTGCAGAAATATGGATGTTGAAGCTAGGATCAAATGAATGAATGGATTGACCTAAAGTTTGGTGTATGATGTTAATTTGGGCATATGAAGGCACTGTATAAAAATTATACCATTTGGACATGCCAAAGTGACATTTCCTTCACAATGTGTCAATCTGGACAGAAAATGGTAATTAAAACTGGGCTCACATAGATGATTGGATTGAGCTTAGATTTGGAGGAGGATGATAATTTGGGCACATTAAGGTACTGTAAAAAATTCATAAAATTTGGATAAACAAAAATTGTACTTCCTTCACAATGCTCTCTACTGAATAGAATATTGGGAAAAATATTGAGAGAAACTGACTGAATTAAATGAGCTAAAATTTGGTGCAGTGAGGTTATATGGTCAGTATAATCCCGTGGTAAATTTTTCATCAACTATAAAGCAATATAAAACATAGTTGCTTCACAAAATGAAAATATTACCAAAAACAAAGATTGGATGATGAGCTCACATGAATTGTTAGATGTGGCTAAAATTTGATGGAGAGCTACGTTTTGGGCACATAGATGATGTGGAAAAAATTCAACTCATCAGGATATTCCTATCTAGTACTTCCTTCACAAAGCTGTTAGCTGAACACAAACTTTGGAAATTTGCTGAGAAAGATTTACTAGGCAAATCGTTACGAAAGTTTTCATGAGCCAATGAATTGGATAGGAAAGAGTGCCCAAACAATATGAGGGTAATCAAAGAAATAGAAATAGCACTTCCTTCACAAAGTGCTATTCTGAACAGAATAGGAAAATGAATATTTTTGAATTATTTTTGAACTATGGAAAGGAGGGTTTTCACATATTTGAGGAATATATAGTCCAAAGTATTTATGAGAATTTGTCGAGTATTTTCGGAATGACAGAATAGTAGGTTGCTTCACAAACTAGGATCAGGTGGGATATAATGGACCCACGAGTGACATGTCAACATAGTTAGAACATGTTACGACATTTTTACAATCATCGTAAAAGTTATGACGATCTCATCTTATGCGGTTACGACGTTTTGACTCACATCGTCGTAATTTATATGTAGATTTGATCCCCTCAAACGGTTTATGACGATCTCGGATGAAATTGTCATAGATTTATGACGAATTCATCAACGACATTTTAAAAAACATCACATATGAGCATATTTCTTGTAGTGGCCGGAGCTTTTGCTGCTCCCTCCCATTGCCCCCACGCCCCGCCGATGCCACCAACCTACGTCCCGAACCATCCTCCATCACGTGGACACCTCCACCGCCTCGGCTGGCCACCGGAGCAACCTTCCCGACGTCTTCTCCAACTCTGGAGACTAACTCTGGTGAGATTCAAGAAATCCCGTATTGCAGTTTTTTCAGAAAATTGCAATCTTAGAAAATTCATATCTATTGGTCTATAACTCCGAATTAGGTGATTATTTTTGCATTGGATCACAAATTTTATGTAGTTTCTGTAGATATATAATTTGTCTATGTTTGGATTTATAAAATTTGAATTAGATCAGATTTGATTTAAATCTTGTTTTGCTTATACCGGGAGTTTAAAAATAGCTTTTAAATTAATTATTTTTCCTACTGTTTCCTATTGATCATATCTTTCAGTAGTTTAAGTTTCAATGTTTTTTAAATATTTTAATTGGGTTTTTTACCAAAACAGATTCTGTTTTAGTTCTTTTAGGATTATGTCTATTTCTTTTTCTATAATTGTTTTTAAATTATTTTCTTTTATATTTCAGAATGTTTATGTTTAGTTTCTGTTAGATAAACAGTAGGTTCTCAACAAGTTTTTATTTTTATTTTATTTGTTATCATGAAATCAATTCTAGTTCCCTAATAACTTGCAATTGATTTCTCTACTGTTTCAACTCCCGTTTGGAAATACTTCCAAATAGTTTTGGTGAAAAATACTTTACTTTATCTTAGTTAAATTTATATCTTAGTTCCCTATTATTTAAGTATTTTATTTTCTGTTAGACAAAAACTATTTAGTGTTTGATGTAGTAGAAGACTCCCTAGTCTTATTTGATGTTTCCTTCGGATTCTGATTCGCTCTCTCTTTTGTTTTGATTGCTAGAATGATTGCTAGTATGAGTGCTTACGTGAATGATATGGTTGTTATATAGATTTCATCGGAGAGTGACGAGTAGTCTATCAAGTTATTCCTCGAGAACGAAAATTCTTCTTCGTCAACATCACCAGGCAAGTCATTTGATCATGTATCACCTATGTTTTATGCATCGTAGTTCTATCATGCTATGCCCAATTGCATGCTGAGTAGGTACTTGGAAATTATGGTTACATATTGTAGTATCATGTGGTAGGCACCCAACAACCCCGTTACTTGGCCCGGGACGACAAATTTCATATATCTATGCTTGAGTAGACGGGATTTTGGTTGAGAGTTTATCATGAGCGATGCGAGAATAATGTAATAACCAAGACCGGTTAAGTCAAGACTTTTCAAGACCTCGTGATGCAATGCAACTCTGGGTGAAGGAAGGTTGATTGGCTCCCTGGAGAAACCAGTGGATGACCCAGGATACTGGAGACGTGCCATGACATCTTGCGGAAAGCTTCATCCAGGCTCAAAGAGACGGACGGATATTTTCAAGACCCAAGGCTTACCTGCACAGCCAGAAGTCATTATGGGCTCTGGCTTGGTTGGACAACACGGCGACTCTGGACAGGCGGTGCTTTCACTACAAGGAATATGCTAATACACGACGCTATATTTTCGTCGCTACATCCTCACGGTTTTTAGTTTACGACGATCTCACGATGAAAAACCAAGCATCGAAAACGGAGCATCACAAATGACCAGCAGTGATGTTTTAATCAAAATCGTCGTAACCTTTACGACGATCCTAAATCGTCGTTGGCAATCTAACCCAGTCCTACGTGGCAGTCCTACGTGCCAAAATTACGACGAAATCAAAAAGTCATGGTTGAAATCAGCCCAACCCATTTCAATTGATCACATGGGCTGGTTTTATTTTTTGGGGCATTTTTTTATTGGGCTTCTTTTTGGGCCTTAGCCCATTTATAGCCACTTTTAGTTTTCTTTTTAAAATTTTGGTTTGTGGCCTTTTACTTTCTATTGATTTTTTATTTTGGCCACTTTATTTTTATACTGGTCCCACATGTCATGCTGATCTCAGAATTAGTCCCACACGTTAGAAATTTCACATTTTATCAAATAAATATCATAACTTGGTCCCCTTGTCAAATTGCCATTTCATAGGTATTCAAATCACATTCAAAATCAATATTTCAAACAGGCTAGGAAGCAAATGAAATTCGTCCAAAGCAACATTAAATTTGTCTATTACAATCTTTACACTACACCACAACCCAGATATGCCTACTACTGCCTACTATTACAACACATTCGCTGATCTTTGATACGCTTCATAGCTTCACACTTGCTTCGTACTTCACCTGTGCAAAAAATAAGAATAATGTGTACACAACATCAAACATTAGAATGGATCCAATAGCTTGTAAGCAAGAACTGGCAACAAATTCCATTTACATAAATAGTATGACTAACACTCACTACTATGTGTACATGGAGTTTCTAAAATTTTCTCACTAGCTACGATTTTTTGTTACATAATATAGTGACATGTGCAACTCTAACTAAATAAAAAGAATCACCAAGATGCTTGCCAGCCCCATGCTGAAAATGAGTGTCGTTTCCAGAATTATTTCCTGGTTAGAATACAGAAAAGGAGTTATTCTGCTTGCGACGCTAATACAGTGGAGCACATAAGTATGTTCTCCAAAACTCGGCAGAAAAATAAATCAAATACTACTTGAAAACGATTGCGAGAAACTATCATATGAAAGTTAAGAAAGAAATCATCCAGTAGGTCCATATATTAGTTAGGAACAACATAAGGGCATGACCATCACTCCACGATGGACAGATGCCCCAGCTGTCCACGTCGACCTGCTCGGTCCAGCGAAGCCAAACCTGATGCTTGCAGGCCAGAACGACCTCCTACAGAAGAGGCAGGCTCCTCACGGGCAAAAGCATGAGAAAATGACAAAAAGGCAGGAATCGTGTACAAAGAGAGCTGGTCATTATGGTTTGTTTCTCACATAAAAGAAAGGAAACTTTTCAGATAAAAAGTTGATGGTGGTCCACATGTGATGCCTGCGTTGGACAAGAGCAACTGTGACAGTCGTTTCATTGTCTATTTCCTTGCTGGAAGTACTGAGGCTACCGTATAGTGATGCTACCATAGCTCATGCCCTAAGAAATTAATCCACACACTTGCATGCAGTAGACAATTTACCCTCTGATAAACTATGCAATTAACATGAGCACATAGTCACATTTACTATTTTCCATGCAAAAGCAAACAAATCTCCTGAACTTGGAATAAGCTAACTTATAACGAAATTGAGGCTTAACCAAGTGTCATAATTTGGCTGCTCAGGTTTATGTTTTTGGAGAAGTAAAAATTTGCTCCTACATGAACGATGCCAGCCTTGTGGCGGGTCAAAAAATAAGGCGTGTGATCAGTTTACTTCATAATTAAGCACACAATTCGACATGGCATCAAGCAGATGATATAGAAGATTTGTATCTGATCTCCATCAGTACAGCTACACTGTGAGCATGCATTACTCCCTTCAAACAAACCTAAACATCATAATTTACAATCACAGAGATGAATGCATAGCACAAGAGAAATAGTACGGTAATTTGGTTGGTACCTTGAAGGTGGGCCTTCTCGTGACATGCTCATCCAGCGCGTGGGACCTGGGAGACACTGCCGTCCTTGTAGTCCTTCCAGTTGAAGAACCAGTCCGGCACCTTGAACTGGCGTGGGTTGGCCACCACCGTCATTAGCCGATCCATCTCCGCCAAGGAAAGCTCTCTGGCCCTGAACCCCCACGTGACACAACACACGAAGAGGAGACTGCCAAAATATTATAAATGAGTAAGCACTAAACGATCTGTTTGAGAATTAGGTGTGACTGTCTATTCCTATTGCTAAAATTAAGCTATTCATAAAATACAAGCATAACTGCAAATGAGATTCCAAACTCTTGTTATGCAATACACCCCAAAAATTTCACAACTGTTTAAATCAGACATGTAGCTGCATTAGCCATGATACTAAATCGTGCAAACACTGATCATAACTGTTTAATCCCAGTACTACGTTCTAAAATAGACGGGGACAGCAGCCACATGAACGATGTCGGATTTCACAACACTGACCGAATTCCAAACCTAGACACGGCTAGAGCTCACAAACAATGTCACAGAGATTTAATAGCAAGCAAAATGGAACAGATTGTGGAGGCTACATATATTACATGGTGTTAAAATGCACAAGCATAATAGCATCCGTCCAGCCGGTAAACAGTATTGATCTGAACTGAATTCGAGATATGTAACTGCTAACATTTTCTTTTTTCCGTTTCGCAGCGTAAAGTTGGAATACGTAGCCAGGCACAGGTATGTATATACATAAATATACGAGTCTAACAAGTGACAGGCTTCTAACTTAGGTCGATCTAACCAATAACTTATAACTCACGTCACCCAAGTAGCATACCACGAAGCTCCATCTCCACAAGTTCCAGTAACTCTTCATCCTCAACAGCATCAACTTTGTTCAAGAAACAAACAAGTGATGGCACACCGACCTAAAAAAAGAGGGGGAAATGTCCATCTGCTCAGAACTGCAAAGTGAACATGCTAAATAGACAAACTGCTGGTAGAGAATAGTGAGAATTTGGAACCTGTCGAGCTAGAAGAATATGCTCCTTTGTTTGTGGCATGGGGCCATCAGGAGCTGACACCACAAGAATACCACCATCCATTTGAGCAGCACCGGTGATCATGTTCTAAGTAATCCACAGCAAATTAAAAGCACACAAGCATCAGAGAAGTGCGTGATTGGCAGTTAAGGAATCTGAAGGCTCTAGAATGCATGTGCGCGCTAGACATGGTAAGTTGCTATTCTGATATGTAGGATTGTACTGGAAGTTCATCATGTAGGTCAGTCACCCAGATCCTGAATTCAGCATCCAGGGCATTCCATAACTCTTTACAAAATAGTTTCACTAGATCCCTCAACCCATGGCAGCTACCTTGACGTAATCGGCGTGAGTACATTGTACAAAGATCGCAGCCACCCGCAGTGTGTGCATGTGACTACTTTCTTGCTACCATCTGTGTATGAATATGTATGTACAATGTACTCCCTCTATAAGACATAGATATAAGATTTTTTAGATCACTACCTTGCCTACTTGACAAGAGAGAAGAAGCTCCATCTACTTTTCATAGTCAATAACGCTGGCGGGCCAACCAACGTGTATCCAAATCCAAACGTTCCCTTGCCGTAGGGTCGATTATGCTTGACGCAGATGGGCCACCTGACAGGGTGACTGATTGGAACCATAACCACCCGTGATGTATACATACATACATAGTGTACAGTAGAAATACGACGGACGGACGGCCGGCGACAAGAGCAAGCACATGACGAGCAGCAGGTGAGCAGTCTCATTATACGTACTCACCGATGTATGCATACCCTCTACACCACGAACTGTTGGTACCAGAACCGTCTCGCAGATGCCACCCAACAGCAGCTACTAACTAGCTTCTTCTCGAATTGGTACCAGACATCGGTACTGTTTCTCACTCCACGCTCTACACTGCCTGCTTAACTCCTCACCAGCAATGGCGTCCGGACCAAGATTAATAATAGTAAGACACAACATCTCACGTGGAGGGTACAAAGCGCAGCATTATTCTGACCTAATGCATGGCATGCATACTACTCCCTCCGTTCCTAAATATAGGTTTTTTTAGTATGGCCCAAAATGTGAGCAGCAAGCGCCAAGAACGGACCGTAGATATGGTGATTCCTCTGGCCTTCTCCTCCGGGGCCTTGTCGATCTCGTCGAACGCCACCGCCTTGGAACTCCCGGCCTCCGACAGCACCTGCGAAAAAGACTCACTCGTTTAGAATTCAGATCACATCTACAGACGACGATCCATTCAAATTCGGACCAGCTCGAGGCAAGAGCGGGCCTGATCTGACCTTGGTTATGGTGGCGGTGAGCGTGGTCTTGCCGTGGTCGACGTGGCCGATGGTGCCGACGTTGACGTGGGGCTTACTGCGACACAGATTCACTCAAACTCCGAACAAC
This sequence comes from Hordeum vulgare subsp. vulgare, assembly GCF_904849725.1. Lineage (NCBI taxonomy): Eukaryota > Viridiplantae > Streptophyta > Magnoliopsida > Poales > Poaceae > Hordeum > Hordeum vulgare. The sequence goes on along the minus strand of NC_058520.1, from coordinate 580,994,968 downwards.
GGAAGGGGGGAGGGGCGGGGGAAGAGCGGGCCTGAGGGGAGGGGGCACTCTTGTGCGGGTGAAGGTGGCCATGGACCTTGCCCAGAGGCCCGCGACCAACGGCGATGGGGGTGGCGGCTGGGGCCCCGCGGCCGCGGCGACGTCGGGGAGCGTGGCGGGGCCGGAGATCATGGCTGCGCGGAGGGCCGGGTAGGCTTTAGGAGGAGGAGAGCGTAGGAGGGAGGGGAGGTCACGGCGGCGGGGTGAGGTGAGCGAGGGGAGGGAGGGCCGGCGCGGTCGGGGTGAGGTGTGTGAGGAGAGGGAACGTGGATGGGGTGGCGGCGTGGGGTGGACTGGGAGTGAGGCTCTCGGTGGATTTAGGGTTAGACGGGGGTTAAATACCCCCGGTTAGGTGGGCTGGCTCGGGCCGGCCCAGTTTGGGCCGAGGGGGTTTCTTTTCCCTTTTTTATTAGTTGTTTCTGTTTTTATTTCATTATTTAACAGATTTTCTTATTTGAGCACAATAAAACCCCTTAAAATTAACAATTTCTAAAGTAAAATTCTCCTAGGTAATATTTGACACATCCGAACATTTTTATTTTGACATTCGAAAACTTTTATCGCCTGACTTTATTTTCAAATTTTAACATGGTTGGAAACATCTACGATTTAAAATATTAGTTTCTAAGTGGTAAAAATAAGTAGATTTTGTGAATCAGCTATAAAAATATTGTGCAAAAGGGCATCACTGAAATATTCACCCAACTTAGATCACATTTTATGTATGATCACCGAGTTGTATGCATTTCCGACCTTTCTAGCTATTTTTGATCATTTATACATAGACATAGTTTGACTTTTTAAAAAACTAATACACCTTATATTTTAGAATGGAGGGAGTAGTTTCTAAGTGCTAAAAGTAAGTAGATTTTGTGAATCAGCTATATAAAATATTGTGCAAAAGGGCATCACTGAAATATTCACTCAACATAGACCACATTTTATGTATGATCACCGAGTTGTATGCATTCCTATCTAGTACTTCCTTCACAAAGCTGTTAGGTGAACACAAACTTTGGAAATTTGCTGAGAAAGATTTACTAGGAAAATCGTTACAAAAGTTTTCATGAGGCAATGATTTGGATAGGAAAGAGTGCCCAAGAAATATGAGGGTAATCAAAGAAATAGAAATAGCACTTCCTTCACAAAGTGCTATGCTGAACAGAATAGGAAAATGAATATTGCTGAATTATTTTTGAACTATGGAAGGAAGGGTTTTCACATATTTGAGGAATATATGATCCAAAGTATTTATGAGAATATTTCGAGAATTTTTGAAATGACAGAATAGTAGGTTGCTTTACAAATTAGGATGAGGTGGGGTAGAATGGTCCCACGAGTGACATGTCAACATAGTTAGAACATGTTACGATATTTTTATAATCGTCGTAAAAGTTATGACGATCTCATCTTATGCGGTTACGACGTTTTTGACTCACATCGTCGTAATTTATATGTAGATTTGATCCCCTCAAACGGCTTACGACAATCTCGGATGAAATCGTCATAGATTTATGACGAATTCATCAACGACATTTTAAAAAACGTCATGTATGAGCATATTTCTTGTAGTGATGGGCACCGACAGGGATTCACAGGGACCCGTTGAAAGACCATGTTTTGATCATCCGGTCTACAAACACCATGAAGTGCGAGGACATACACGGAGGCGATCAAATCTTGTGGGGAACGTGTGCAAAACTCTGCAGAGTACTCAAACCTAATCGATTAGCCGTGTCCAAGGTCATGGACAACTTGAGCCAAAGGAACTGATGTTATCTGGAATTCTCAACACCATTATATATATTTGATGAGGGTAATATTGATAACATGGGTATGAGAACTGGTTGGCGGAACCATCTCATTAACAACCAACAGCGTAGTAATATTTTTCTTTTAGCCCCTCTTGTTGTAGGAGAAAATTTGCTTTACGCTAAAACTTACTACACCACCTGCCATATATGCATATAGTACAGACGATATTTTACCCCCTCTCATATGTGACTTGCCGGCATATTCAATATGCTGACCTACACGGCTGCAACATCTTATGTTGCAGATATTTTTGCTTTACGCTAAAACTTACAACACCACCTGCCATATATGCATATAGTACAGATGATATCTTCAGGGTTACGGTCTACACTCAACTTGCCGTTGGTGTTTATTGGGACTCCACTCCCTTGACTGCTTCCGCTGAGATATTTAAGGTATATATCAGTTTTATGCTATTTCTATGTGATTGCCCTTTGATATATACATTGATGTATTGTGTGTGCCAGCATACTGATCTAGGGATGGCACAGATACACAGAGGCTTGACTCGTTTTGAGTCGGGTCGCTACACCCTCTCTCGTCTCCAATCCATCGGTAACATTACCTGGAGCTATATTTTTATTCACCACATGATATGTGTTTTGCTTGGAGCGTCTTGTATCATAGGAGTATTTTATTTTTGTTGTCTCACAATCATCCTTGCTGCACACATTTTTGAGAGAGAGAGACATGCACTCATCGTGATTTTGCTAGAATGCTCATAGTGCTTCACTTATATCTTTTGAGCTAGATAATTTTGCTCTATGTGCTTCACTTATATATTTTAGAGCACGGCGGTGCGTGACTTGGTAGTTGGCTTATGCTATCGAAGTAGTCCCAAAGGTAAAGGGTACCCAAAGAGGATACAAAAACCTCCATCTTCATGTGCATTGAGTAGAAAGAGAAGTCTTGATTCCTCTCAATTAGTTTTGATACATGGATTTGGTAATATTAAGAGTTATGTTAGTAGGGTGTTGTGAATCTAGAAACTTGTGTTGAAGTTAGTGATTCCCGTAGCATGCACGTATGGTGAACCGCTATGTTAGGAAGTCGGAGCATACTTGATCTATTGATTGTCATCCTTTGTGTTGAGGTCGGGGTCGCTTGATGGTTAACACCTACCAACCCTTCCCCTAGGAGTATGCATTTAGCACTTTGTTTCGACTACTAATAAAAACTTTCGCAACAAGTATGTGAGTTTTTCATGACTAATGTGAGTCTATGGTATATATGCACTTTCACTTTCACCATTGCTAGCCTCTCTAGTGCCGCGCAATTCTCGCCGGTGCACAAACCCACCATATGCCTTCCTCAAAACAACCACCATACCTACCTACTACGGCATTTTCATAGCCATTCCGAGATATATTGCCATGTAACTCCCACCGTTCCGTCTCATGACTTGTCCGTCAGTCTCATATTGCCGTTGCATGATCGTAAGATAGCTAGAGAGATGTTTCAATGTCATACGCCAAGCTAGATCGTTGCACATCCCGGTACACTGCCGGAGGAATTTCCTATAGAGTCATCATCGTTCTAAGCTTTGAGTTGTGAGTAAATAAAAGTGTGACGATCATCATAATTAGAGCATTGTCCCATGTGAGGAAATAAAAAAAAGAGGCCAAAAAGCCCAAAATAAAAAAAGGAAAAAAAGAGGCCTAAGAGCCCAAATAAAAAAAAGAGAGAAAAAGAGAGAAGGGACAATGCTACTATCTTTTTCCACACTTGTGCTTCATAATAGCACCATGTTCTTCATGATTGAGAGCTTCTTGCTTTGTCACTACCATATGCTAGTGGGAATGTTCATTATATAACTTGGCTTGTATATTCCAATGATGGGCTTCCTCAATACTTCCCTAGAACTTCGTGAGAAAGCAAGTTGGATGCACACCCACTAGTTCTCCTTTTGAGCTTTCACATACTTTTAGCTCTAGTGCATCCCTTGTATGGCAATCCCTACTCATTCACGTTGATATCTATTAATGGGCATCTCCATAGCCCTTTGATACGCCGAGTCAATGTGACCATCTCCTCGTTTTTGTCTCACAACCACCACCACACTCTATTCCGCCTACAGTGCTATATCCATGGCTCACGCTCATGTATTGCGTGATACTCCCTCCGTCCGGAAATTCTTGTCCTAAAAATGGATAAATTTAATGTATCTATAATTAAAATAAGTCTAGATTCATCCATTTCTAAGACAAGTCTTTCCGGACGGAGGGAGTAGTTATAAAAAGTTTGAGAAAGTAAGAGTGCGAAAACTATTACTTGGCCAATACTGGGGTTGTGCATGATTTACATTAGTTGTGTGAGGATGATGGAGCATAGCCAGACTATATGATTTTGTAGGGATAACTTTCCTTGGCCTTGTTATTCTGAAAGTTCATGATTACCTTGCTAGTTTGCTTGAAGTATTATTGTTTTCATGTCAATAGCAAACTATTGTTTTGAATCTTACGATCTGAACATTCATGTCACATGAAATAAGTTGCAAAGGACAACTATGGTAGGTAGCATTCCACATCAAAAATTCAGTCTTTATCACTTCCCTACTCGAGGACGAGCAGGAGTTAAGCTTGGGGATGCTTGATACGTCTCCAACGTATCTATAATTTTTGATGGTTTCATGCTATTATCTTGTCAAACTTTGGATGTTCTGCATGCCTTTTATATATTTTTTGGGACTAACTTATTAACTCAGTGCCAAGTGCCAGTTCCTGTTTTTCCATGTTTTTGACCCCTTTCAGAGGAGGATTTTGAACGGAGACCAAACGGAATGAAACTGCCAAAAAGATTTTTTCCGAAACAGAAAAAGATCGGGAAGCCAGAGAATCAAGGCAGGGGGCCTGCAGGGACCCCACAAGCCCTCATGGCGCGGCCAGGGGGGCCATGCCTCCCTGGCTTGTGGGATCCCTAGGCCACCTCTGCCCTAGATTTTGCACCTATATATTCCCTAAAATCCCATAAAAAGTCAGGAGATCATCGAAAGTACTTTTCCGCCGCCGCAAGCTTATGTCTCCATAAGATCCCATCTGGGGCACGTTCTGGTGCCCTGCCGGAGGGGGGATTCGGATACGGAGGGCTTCTTCATCAACACCATGACCTCTTCGATGATGCATGAGTAGTTCACCATAGACCTACGGGTCCATAGCTAGTATATAGATGGCTTCTTATCTCTCTTGGATCTTCAATACAAAGTTCTCCGTGATCTTCATGGAGATCTATCCGATGTAATCTTCTTTTGCGGTGTGTTTGTCGAGATCCGATGAATTGTAGATTTATGATCAGATTATCTATGAATCTTATTTGGGTTTCTTCTGATCTCTCTTATGCATGATTTCATATCCTAGTAATTCTCTTCGAGTTTTGGGTTTTGTTTGGCCTACTAGATCTATGATTCTTGCAATGGGAGAAGTGCTTGGTTTTGGGTTCATACCATGCGGTGACCTCACCCAGTAACAGAAGGGGTAGCGAGGCACGCATCGTGTTGTTGCCATCAAGGGTGAAAAGATGGGGTTTTCAACATTGGTTTGAGATTATCCCTCTACATCATGTCATCTTGCTTAAGGCGTTACTCTGTTCGTCATGAACTCAATACACTAGATGCATGCTGGATAGCGGTCGATTGTTCTATCAATTGCCTTAGATATGTATGATCATTGCCTTAGATATCAATTGCCTCAATACTCTGTTCGTCATGAACTCTATCATGTCATCAATATGTATGATCATTGCCTTAGATATCGTCATGACTTTGCGCGGTTCTATCAATTGCTCGACAGTAATTTGTTCACCCACCGTAATATTTGCTATATTGAGAGAAGCCTCTAGTGAACACTATGGCCCCCGAGTCTACTCCACACCATGTTTTCAGCCTTACACTTTTTCGTCGTTGCACTTTCCGCCTTCAGATCTCACTTTGCAATCAATCTTGAAGGGATTGACAACCCCTTTAAAGTGTTGGGTGCAAGCTCTTTTGTGTTTGCGCAGGTACTCTGGACTTGACGAGATTCTCCTACTGGATTGATACCTTGGTTCTCAAACTGAGGGAAATACTTACTGCGCCTGTGCTGCATCACCCTTTCCTCTTCAAGGGAAAAACCAACGCAAGCTCAAGAGACGACAGAAGGATCTCTGGCACCATTGCCGGGGAAGGACTTTTGTTGCCGTAGCAATGACCAAGGAAAGAACATGATCCTGACAACCCGAGATGATTGATTGGAGAGAGCAACATCACCACAACTACGGAACAAGAGAAAATAAGCTAGATCATTGAGAAGAAAGAATGAATAAGAAATTTGACAACTACTATTACAATTGAATTTGAGAAGCACCTACAAGAAGGATTGAACAGAGTTGTTGGAAAGCCAACAACGAAAAGAACAAGTTTGTAGAGAATTTATGAAAACCATCTCAACAATGAGGTGACCAGCCACTAAAAAACAAAGATTTCTTGGGAACCACAAGACATGAAAACTTCTTAAACCAAGAGGATACATAGAGAACTTGGATTAATGGCAACCACCACGATAGCAACAATCCATAGGAAAAAGCTTTAGGTGAAATCTAATCCAAGATGACTCAATGAAGAAATCACGGGTTGCAAATACCCAATGATCAAAGAATTGGTGGGTTTAAATATCTCATTCTAGAAATAACTCCCTTCGAGGGTCCTCCACTAACAAGAATGCTATAACACCACCTCAAAGGATAAAGTAGGGAGAATTGCACTAGGATTGCAAAACCCAGGATATTTGAGCATCTCCAACAAGAATCTTGCAGAACACCTTGAGAAAGAATGAAATCTTGAAGAACCACCATGACGAACCTCCGTCTAAAAAATGATGCGAAGATATGAAGAATGAAAGGAATAAGATTCAGGCCCTCCATGACAAGATGAAGCTTCACGAAGAGATACTTGAGAAAAGTTGGAGCTCCGGAAAAGAATAGATAAGACCACTTGGGATAAGAATTTGATATCATGAGCCATTCTGGAAGAAGAATTGAAATCACATGATGAATCATGAATAAGAATTATGTTATGCTTATCCTTCATCAAGTTAAATTGATGACAAGCAACGGATTTAGCATACCACTTATTCTTCTTGAAAAGATTGATGAATGAAATGAGCACAAACTTGAAGAAGTCTTGAAGGAGACACCGGTAAGAATTGGAATGAATGGGAATAACAAGAATGAATGGAGATACATGAGAATGAAGAGATCATGATCCACCTGAGAGAAAAACTTGAACAAGGCACCAGAATAATTGAGAGACGAACGAAGAGACAACAATTGAGAAGAATTTGAGGATGAAAGCTGAAAGCTGAGAACAAAGAAATCTTCTGAAATGATGACTTCGGAGGATCGAGAATGAAAACAATTAGGAATGCACCTGATAGCAAGAAAGCTATTTCTCATGATCGAAAACTATTCAATATGATAACACAAAGCTGAAATGATGAATTTTCCAGAGAATGGACCAAGATTTGAGAAAACACCTCTTCGGTCTTCAAGGCTGAAATGATGAGGAGAACACCACCAAGAATTACTGAGACACTCCGAGATAATGATGAATGAAAGGTTGAACCAAATATGAGAATAAATTCGAATAGATCTTGAAGAATGAACATTACTGATGGAATCCATACTTACGTCATGATTGAAAAGAATTATAGATCTTCGGGAAAAGATTAGAAGAGTTAGATAAGATCCTAGGAAATCACGTGTGGGTTATGGGCCCACTCAAAAGAAACCACCGTCAAAACAATTGATTTGAAGGAGAGATAGCACCGGTAAAAATGAAAACTTGATGAGGTTGAGCACCTCGAAATAATTAAGGAATTGAAAACAAGAAACTTTCTGAGATAACTTTAACACTCCGGATAGAATAAGGAGAGATTAAAAACAAGAAAGACTTGATAAGAATTTACAACATGGGAAAGAATTTAAGGATGAAAAGGATATGATGAACACGGATAACTGAATTGAATTCACCGGAAAAGAGAGAAAAGAACAGATAGCGGAAGCAACACTGAAATAAAATGCACTTGGATGAAATCCAATCACTTAAGAAAAGGGTGGGAGGGCGGGGAAAAACAAAGACAACTTGGGAGAGATGAGACAAACTCCGGAAAGAAATGAGAGATTGATCTTGAAAAATAGGATAGGATAGAATTCACTTGAAGAGAAGCACAACGGATGAAAAGGAATTGACACAACAACTCCGGTTGAGAAGAATTGAAACGACAACTTGATTTGAGCAAAAGAATTAGCATTCCCATAAAAATATTTGAACACCTCTTGGAAAAGATATGAAATCACCATTTGACATCGAAGCAATTCAAATTACCATAATACAACAAAAACAAGGATGAGGCTTACGAGACAAGCCAGAACAAATTTATGACAGAGATTCCATCCAATATTTTCGTGGATAGGATCGCACGGGCTCGATCCTAACAGTAGCCATCATGTACAAGGCATACGACATACGAAGCATCCCCGAGTCATAGAAAGCTACAAGGACTCTTTAAGATACAACGAGAACCGTTGTAAGACGACCGTGAACAAACGAATCCACTAGATGTCGAACCCCAACCTAACATCATGTATTTGTTGGAAGATTGTCCTATAAGTAACTACTTAAATTCCCACCTAAGAACTTCCGAAATTTCTGGTCATGCAATCTGGTCCACGGATACAAGGAGTAATATATCACTCAACTCCTATACTAACCCGTCCAGTGTATCTCATCCGTCAACACATAACCAGAGATCTCAGAAACTCATCTATCTCAGATCCTCGTAATCAGAACGATACTAAGCGTGGCGATACATCCAGATCTATCTGCACCAGTTCTGGGGAAGCCAGACTCCTCTCGCCACTACTAGTATTGAAGCAATTTCGAACATCTTTGTCCTGAGATACTAAGAAGTATGAATGATAACGATGTGGTCAAGAATCCCCCGGAGCTCAACTCCCCGGAAGAAATCAAGTCAGACAGGAGGCACCAAGACAAAACTCCGTCACATTGGCATCATATAGATTCCACAAATATTCGCGTGATCCTAATTTTTTTTTGAGTGAGAAGAGAAGTAGAATTAAAATTATTACGTCAAGATTCCTCACCAGAGCATAGAAGAGGAGAAAAAAGAATCCTACCCTCCGATATATAACTAGACTCAAAACCGTTTTTCACTAGACTCGACTCGGCCAAGTTCGATCAATCAAGGGGGCTCCTAGGTCGGTACTGCTCTGATACCAACTTATTTTGGCATGAGGGCCTCGACAGGGATAGGAGCGCATCTCGTCGTTTCGCAAGAATGGATATCGTTACAAGTAAATATACTCAAGAGAAGAGTATATGGTATTGGCTTACACTCGCCACAAGCTACATTAGAGTCACATCAGTACAATACATGCAATCATCATGAAGAAGAGCAGGGTCCGACTACGGACGAAAACAAACAATAAAAGAACGATGTCCATCCTTGCTCTCCCAGGCTGTCATCCTGGAACCCATCCTAGATCGACGAAGAAGAAAGAAGTAGACACTCCCAAATGAAAAATCATCGCGCTCACGTCTTAATATCCTTTACCTGTACCTGGAACTGGTGTTGTAGTAATCTGTGAGCCATAGGGGACTCAACAATCTCATTTCCAAAGGTATCAAGACTAGCAAAGCTTAATGGGTGAGGTATGGTTAAGTGGTGAGGCTGCAACAAGCGACTAAGCAATTAATGAGGTGGCTAACTTTCAGTACAAGAATAAAGAGGGGGATGATCCAGGCATAGAGGATGTGAACTACTGATGATCAAGTGAATGATTCTGAACACCTACTTACACCAAACATAACCCCACCGTGTCCTCGATCGGAGAAGGAACTCACGAAAGAGACAGTCACTGTTACGCACTTAGTTGATAAGTTTTAATTAAGCTTACTTCAAGTTATCTAAAATCGGATGTTAAACAAAGTTTCCACGTCGCCACATAACCGCGGGCAGGGCTTTCCGAAAGATTTAACCCTGCAGGGATGCTCCAACTAGTCCATCACAAATTACCACAAGCCGCATAGAAATCCTCGCTCATGAAACTCGTGATCTCCTCGGATTCCTTAGTGGAAAACCTCAACTCTGAGATTACCCAAAGTCTCACCTGAGTCACCATGCACAAGATATTTTGTCTAAGCTAAAACTAAACCAGCAAGGCCGCCCCATGTGTCTACGATCCCGATAGGAGCCGCGTATCTCGTTCTCAGGACACGACGGATGGACAGGACGTCGCGTTGGCTAAACCCGGGGTGACCAGGGGGCGCTGGACATCGCCCGGGTTGGACCAACACTCATGCGGAGCACTGGCCCGGGGGTTGATTAAATTTCCTGAGTTTAATTACTCCCTATGCGGTTCATTAGTTATTAGGCAAATGTAGTACCAAAGTTGGGCCTTGCCAGACCAGTTTTAATCTAAAACGAATTATCAAGGGGGTCCCCATAACAACCCCGATCGTGTTAGGACCGCTCAATTATGGAACATAACACCGGTAGCCGAAACTAAGGGGGCAAAGGTGGAACAAAACACCAGGCTAGAAAGGCCGAGCCTTCCACCTTTTACCAGGTATATAGGTGCATTAAAATAATTAGCAATTAATAGGGTGATATGACAAGGAACCCATGTAATTACATGGAAGCAACGCTAACATATGGTTAAGCAAGCAATAACATAGCCAATCAGTGGTTTGCTAGGTTGTGAACAGGTTGAAGGGTTCATGGCAATGTTGACAGGTTGACATTTGTGAGGTGGTACGCAACGACACATAGCGAGAGAAATGATACAACTAGCATGGCATTGATAGTTATGATATATAGGGAAATGGTCATCTTCCCTGAGATCCCGCTTGGAAGAAGAATGACTCCGTAAAGCAGACGAACCGACGCAGTCAAACGGGTCCTCACATTCCGACATGCTTGCGGAACTCTATCAAGACGAAGCAAACCGGAAACAAGAATCAACACACGGTATTCACCATGACACATGCATGACATGATGCACAACACATATGATGTATGAACAGTTTAAAATATGCAAGGCATGGCATGACAATTCACATCACGCAAACACTACACATTAAGTGGAGCTCAATATGCAACGAGTTGCATGTTGACGAAACTCCACGTTTAATTATTTAGTTCACTACCGTTTATTTACACGGCAATATTAAATGTTGTTAGACATGGCAAGGGGTGAAGCATGAATTAAACTACCTATATAGGCATTTTAAATGAGGCCGGAAACGACATATAGCATCTCCAAAATGACCCCACGCGTTAAATTCTAATTCTGTCCAGTTTTATCCTAATCACATTTTATGTTTGTTAAACGGCAAAACAAAGTGATTCACATGATTCTGCTCGTCGTTCTGGTCCATTTACATATATGGCTCATCTCCAACGGGGCTTCGGTTAAATAACTACGTCCTAAACCGTTTTTAACACGACGACACGCAAACCGATGCAAACAACACACTGATAACCCACAAGTATAGGGGATCGCAATAGTTTTCGAGGGTAGAGTATTCAACCCAAATTTGTTGGTTCAACACAAGGGGAAGCCAAAGAATATTCTCGAGTATTAGCAGTTGAGTTGTCAATTCAACCACACCTGAAAGACTTAGTATCTGCAGCAAAGTATAAGTAGCAAAGTGGTGTGATAGCAAGAGTAGCAACAGTAATAGTAGCAGTGACAGCAGTAGCGGTAACAGTAGCAGCAGTGTGACAACAGTAGAGGTAACAGTAGCAGCAGTGACAGCAGTAGCGACAAAGTAACGTAGCAAGGACCAGTAGGAAAAACTCATAGGCATTGGATCGGTGATGTTTAATTATGCCGGATGACATTCATCATGCAACAGTTATAACATGGGGGAGATATGTAACTAGCTCCAGTTCGTCAATGTACTGTAGGCATGTATTCCGTATATAGTCATACGCGCTTAGGGAAAAGAACTTGCATGACATCTATTGTCCATCCCTCCCGTGCCAGCGTGGTCCTAATGGAAACTACGGGATATTAAGGTTCTCCTTTTAATAGAGAACCGGAACAACGTATTAGCACTTAGTGAATACATGAACTCCTCATACTATGGTCATCTCCGGGAGTGGTTCCGGCTATTGTCACTCCGGGGTTGCCGGGTCATAACACATAGTAGGTGACTACAACTTGCAAGATAGGATCAAGAACACACATATATTGGCGAGAACATAATAGGTTTAGATCTGAAATCATGGCACCCGGGCCCTAGTGACAAGCATTAAGCATGGCAAAGTAGTAGCAACATCAATCTCAGAACATAGTGGATACTAGGGATCAATCCCCATCAAAACTAACTTGATTACATGATAGATCTCATCCAACCCATCACCGTCCAGCAAGCCTACGATGAGATTACTCACGAACGATGAAGAGCATCATGGGATTGGCGATGAAGGAAGGTTGGTGATGACGATGGCGACGATCTCCCCTCTCCGGAGCCCAGAACGGACTCCAGATCTGCCCTCCAAAGGAAGTATAGGTGGTGGCGGCGCCTCCGTATCGTAAAACGCGATGAAATCTTCTCCTTGATTTTTTCCGGATGAATGGGACTAAATAGAGCTGGAGTTGGAGGCGGCGGAGCCCCGAGGGCCCCACAAGCCTGCTAGGCGCGGCCAGGGAGGGGGGCCGCGCCTCCTGGGCTTGTGGGCTCCTTGCTCCATGCCTCCGGTTGATTCTTGCGCCAGTATTTTTTATATATTCCACAAAAAATCCTCGTAAATTTCCAGGTCATTCCGAGAACTTTTATTTCTGCGCAAAAACAACACCATGGCAATTCTGCTGAAAACAACGTTAGTCTCGGTTAGTTCCATTCAAATCATGTAAATTAGAGTCCAAAACAAGGGCAAAAGAGTTTGGAAAAGTAGATACGATGGAGACGTATCAACTCCCCCAAGCTTAAAGCCTTGCTTGTCCTCAAGCAATTCAGTTGACAAACTGAAAGAGACAAAAGAAAAACTTTTACAAACTCTGTTTGATCTTGTTGCTGTAATAATGTCTAACTCATATTCAGATTTTCAGCAAGATCATAAGCTAACCACATAAGCAATGCCATTTAGGTCTCAAGAGAAACTCATATCAATGGCATAATCAACTAGCGAGCAATAATAATAAGTTTCAAACGTCAACACTTCAATCAAAACAATCATGAAGCAGTATGAACAGATGGTATCTCGCTAGCTCTTTGTGAGACCGCAAAACATAAATGCATAGCACATTCAAAGACCAAGGGCTGACTGAACATTGTAATTCATGGCAAAGAAGATCCAGTCATAGTCATACTCAATAAAAATTAAAAGCAAAACATAAAAATGACAGAGGTGCTCTCTAATTGGTGATTTTTGAAAGAAGAGGATGACTCAACAGAAACATAAATAGATAGGACCTTCGCAGAGGGAAGCATTGATTTGGAGAGGTGCCATAGCTCAACCTTTGAAGACAGAGATAAATAATTTTGGGTGGCATACTTTCATTGTCAATGCAATGACTAAGATTTTCACCATCTTCCATGCTACACATACTATAGGCGGTTCCCAAACAGAAAAGTAAAGTTTTGGCTCCCCCACCACCGATCAATCACACTCCACGACTAGCCAAATACTTGGGTGTCGTCCATACCAACAACAATCCAGGGGGAGTTTTGTTTGCAATTATCTTTTCGATTTGAGCATGGAACTGGGCATTCCAATTACCGGCCCCTTTCTCGTGAATGATAGTGAATAAACACATATCGAGGATAACACGCCTAGCATGGAAGATAGTGATCGCCCCTTGTCACCACATGAGCGGTTCGGGCATGCAAAACAGATTATTTCTTGAAGGTTTAGAGAGTGGCACATGCAAATTTACTTGGAACGGCAGGTAGATACCGCATATAGGTAGGTATGGTGGACTCATATGGAACAACTTTGGGTTTATGGAAGTGGATGCACAAGCAGTATTCCCGCTTAGTACAAGTGAAGGCTAGCAAAAGACTTAGAAGCGACCAACTAGAGAGAGACAACAGTCATCAATATGCATTGAGATTAACCAACATTGAGTGCCAGCATGAGTAGGACATAAATCACCATGAACATGAATATCATAGAGGCTATGTTGATTTTCTTTCAACTACATGCGTAAACATGCGCCAAGTCAAGCCACTTGAATCATTCAAAGGAGGATACCATCCTATCATACTACATCATAATCATCTTGAAATTCATGTTGGCATCCAAGACAAACCATTATAAGCTCCTAGCTAATTAAGCATGGCATCAGAAACTATGATCTCTAAGTTGTCATTGCAAACATGTTTCACTCATAACAAAGCTGAATTGGGAACGATGAGCTAGTCATATTTACAAAAACAAAATAGTCGAGTTCATACCAGCTTTTCCAGGCTCAGTCACTTCATCATATATCGTCATTATTGCCTTTCACTTGCATGACCGAATGATGTGAACAATAATAAGATTGCTCGTGCATTGGACTAAGATGGAATCTGCAAGCAAACACAAAGGAGAAGACAAGGTAATATGGCTCTTTGACAGATAAACAAATATGCATGCGAGAGCCACTAAACATTGTAACCATGGTCTTCTACCTTGACCCAAAGAAAAAGAAAACTATTTACACGGGAAAGCTCCCAACAAGAAAAAGAAGAACGGGAAATCTTTTTGGGTTTTCTCAATCTAAACAAACACACAAGAAGAAAGCGAGAAAAAGAAATAAGCTAGCATGGATGATACAGTGGCAAGGTGTGAACACCGACTATCAAAGTGAAAGTGTGAGCAAGAATATAAAGTCGGTGAGAAACACGTACTCCCCCAAGCTTAGGCTTTTGGCCTAAGTTGGTCTACTCCCAAGGAGGGAAGTAACTGTCTCTGGGGTACTCCGGAGTGTACTGAGGGTGCCACTGCTGGGTGAGCTCCTAGACTCATCCATCTCAATAGGGATGTGCATATCCCCAACAAGTAAATCATACTTCATCTTGACAGTATGTATAGGGCATTCAAAGCTCCCAATAAGGATTGATGAAGTGTTTTCAATAGCATTGATGCAATGTACTCGATATTGTTTCTTCGGAAAGTGCACCGTATGCTCATTACCATTGACATGGAAAGTGACATTGCCTTTGTTGCAATCAATAACAGCCCCTGAAGTGTTTAAAAAGGGTCTTCCAAGGATGACCGCCATTGCATCATCCTCGGGAATATCAAGAATAACAAAGTCCGTTAAGATAGTAACATTAATAACCACAATAGGCACATCCTCGCAAACGCCGATAGGGAAAGCAGTTGATTTGTTGGCCATTTGCAGAGAGATTTCAGTGGGTGTCAACTTATCCAGTTCAAGCCTACGATAAAGAGAGAGAGCGGCATAACACTAACACCGGCTCCAAGATCGCATAAAGAAGTTTTAACGTAGTTTCGTTTAATGGAGCAAGGTATAATGGGCACTCCAGGATCACCTAGTTTCTTAGGAGTTCCACCCTTGAAGGTATAATTAGCGAGCATGGTGGAAATCTCAACCTCAGTTATCCTCCTCTTATTAGTCACAATATCCTTCATGTACTTAGCATAAGGAGACATTTTGAGCATATTGATGACCCACAAGTATAGGGGATCAATCGTAGTCCTTTCGATAAGTAAGAGTGTCGAACCCAATGAGGAGCAGAAGGATCTAACAAGTGGTTTTCAGCAAGGTAAAATCTGCAGGCACTGCAATTGTCGGTAACAAGTGATTGTGTGGTGAGATGATTCGTAGCAAGCAACAAGTAACAAAAGTAGCAACGGTGCAACAAAGTGGCCCAATCCCTTTTGTAGCAAGGGACAATCCTGGACAAAGTCTTATAGGAGGAAAAACGCTCCTGAGGACACACGGGAATTTCTGTCATACTAGTTTCATCATGTTCATATGATTCGCGTTCGTTACTTTGATAGTTTGATATGTGGGTGGATCAGCGCTTGGGTACTTCCCTTACTTGGACAAGCATCCAAGTTATGATTAACCTCTCTCGCAAGCATCCGCAACTACGAAAGAAGAATTAAGACAAAGTCTAACCATAGCATTAAACTAGTGGATCCAAATCAGCCCCTTACGAAGCAACACATAAACTAGGGTTTAAGCTTCTGTCACTCTAGCAACCCATCATCTACTTACTACTTCCCAATGCCTTCCTCTAGGCCATAATAATGGTGAAGTGTTATGTAGTCGATGTTCACATAACACCACTAGAGAAAAAACAACATACACCATATCAAATTACCGAATGAATACGAAATTCACATGACTACTATTAGCATGACTTATCCCATGTCCTCAGGAACAAAAGTAACTACTCACAAAGCATAATCATATTCATGACCAGAGAGGTAATGAGTAGCATCAAGGATATGAACATAAACTCTTCCACCAAGTAATCCAACTAGCATGAACTACAAAGAATAATCAACACTATTAGCAACCTTACAAGTACCAATCGGAGTCGCGAGATGGAGATTGGTTACAAGAGATGAACTAGGGTTTGGAGATGAGATGGTGCTGATGAAGATGTTGATGCTGAAGAGTCCCCTTCGATGAGAGAAGTGTTGGTGATGACGATGGCAACGATTTCCCCCTCCGGGAGGGAAGTTTCCCCGGCAGGATCGTCCTACCGGAGCTCTAGATTGGTTCTGCTCAAGTTCCGCCTCGTGGCGGCGACGAATCCATGAAAAAGCTCCTCCCTGATTTTTTTCCAGACGAAACCCTTCATATAGCAGAAGAGGGGGGGGGGGCAGTTGGCCTGCATGCTTCCCACAAACCCTCATGGCGCGGCCTGGGGGTGGCCGCGCCGTGCAGGGTTGTGGCCACCTGCACGCGCCCCTCTGGCACTTCTTCGGCCCAGTATTTTTTATAAATCCGGAAAAAAAATCCTCGTTTATTTTTACGGCGTTTGGAGTTGCGCAGAATAGGTATCTCAACTTTGCTCCACTTTCAGTCCAGAATTCTAGTTGCCGGCATTCTCCCTCTTCATGTAAACCTTGCAAAATAAGAGAGAAAAGGCATAAGAATTGTACCGTGAAGTGAAATAACATCCCAAGAAGCGATAAATATCAACATGAAAACATGATGCAAAATGGTCGTATCAACTCCCCCAAGCTTAGACCTCGCTTGTCCTCAAGCGAAATCCTAGCTCAATAAATATGTCCACATGTTTAGGGAGAGAGGTGTCGACAAAACAAGATACGAACATGCATGCATCATGATCATGATCAGAACAGCAATACCAACATATAATCTCTCATGCTAAAGTGATAATTCCTTCACAAAGTAAAGCATGGATCAAGAACCTTACCGAGAAGTAACAACCGATAGCCTTTAGTCATTGAAGCAATTGCAATTTATCACAACAGCAGAAAGAGTCAAATAAGAGCTTGTAAAGCAAATCCACATACTCAATCATTCTTTCGTTTTCTACAATTGCTACAACTCACGTGGTACTCATGAGATCAAAATTTCAGCCGGACACATAGAAAGATAGGGGCTTATAGTTTTGCCTCTCAACTGCTTACCTCAAAGGTAATGTCAACAATAATAATTCATGAATACTTACCTCCAAGTTGACATATGAATATAGATCTTTCCCAAGCATATGACGTTAGCCAAGATAAAGGCGAGATATGGAATTGGTGAAGATCACCATGACTCTTTCAGGGGCAAAAAGTAAAGGTACAGGATAGGCCCTTCGCATAGGGAAGCAGAGGTTGTCATGCGCTTTTGAGGTTTGGATGTGTATCCTCTTATTGTGGAGGAACGTCACTTTATATTGCCTCCTGTAATAAAGAACTTTATTATGCAGTCTGTCACTTTTATGTGTTCCTCATCACAGGTCCGTACAAAGCTTATTTTCCACACACTAATAGATCATACATATTAGAGAGCAATGTTTATTGCCTGCACCGATGACAACTTACTTGAGGGATCTTATTCAATCCATAGGTAGGTATGGTGGACACTCATGGCAAAACTGGGTTGAAGGTTTATGGATGCACAAGTAGTATCTCTACTTGGTGCGGGAGGTTTTGGCTTATATGAGGTGGAAGAAATAGTCACATGCTAAGGGATCTCTAATCATATAACATTGCTCGGAGCCAAGCAAACACAATTCGTTATGCTGTCTTCCTTGTCCAACATCTACTTCTAGGCATGCAATAGTTTAGTGAGTGTTCACAATCATAGATGGTGTCAGAGATGATATATTTATATGTGAACCTCTCCTTCTTTATCACTTCCTATTAATTGCAACCATGACCAAGGCAATCCTCAACAAGTTTCAATCCTCATTCTTTTTATATGTGAAGCCATCACTTCCCATAAGATCATTACATGAGCTTTCATGCTTTTGTTCTATTCTCACTCATTTGATCATGGCAAGAGGCAAAGCCCTTCAACTAAGACACTCTTTATTATATGGCTCACGAGCTCGAATACATCGGGGGTGACACAAAGAAAAACTCAAGACTAAAACACTAAGACTTTTAATCTACTAGAGAAAGAGAAAACTGAAAAGGAAAACTAAAACAAAGGTAAAGGCAAAAGATGTGATGGTGAAACGATACCGGGGCAACTCCCCCAAGCTTGGCACAAGCCAAGGAGATTGCCCATACCAATGCTCAGTTGTCTTCCTTTGGTGGTGATGGTGGAGTTGTTGCAACATGAGTTTGATCCTCCGTCTTCCAAGGCATAGGTGCTCCATCATGGAAAGATGAACGAGTACACGGAATCCTCAAATCTACAGCCAACCGTATTGATTTAAATCTATACTCATACTCACAGTTTTGGTTCTGCAGGTCATAGATCTGGGCCTGGAGTTGATCAATCCTGTCATAGAGCTTGGAGAGGTGCTTCCCAATGTCATTCGCATCAATCCTGTGCTTGTTGGTGAACTCCGTGATCATCATGTGGTTGGCGTTGAGTCCACGCTCCACCATCCCTTGGCACTTGAAGACTTGTTGCTCCATTGCTTCGAGCCTCGTCTCCATGCTTCCGGTCTTCTTGGGCCCCTCAACATCATGGATGTGCAACATCCCCTCACGCATCTCGATAGATTGAGGATGTTGCAACACTCCCATGAAGTAGGGATTGATGACCTTCTCGAAGATCTTGTCCTTCGGAGCTTTTGGGGAAGTCATAGCGATCTACATCTGCAACAGAAACAGGCTCGAAACGAAAAATAAAGAAAATATGCGTGATGCAGGGGTCAGACCAAATAGGAGTATATATAATGATTTTTTTCTGACCATAAAGAGTACCCCGCATGAAAACGGAGTTCGGAAGGTGCACGAGGTGGCCACAAGCCCTCCCCGCGCGACAAAGGGGTGGGCCCGCGCCGGGCAGGCTTGTCGCCTCCTCACGCACTTTCCGGACTACTTCCAATTTTTGTATTTTTTCAAATATTCCAAAACGGAGAAAATTTCCTATTGGAAAAGTTTTGGACTCTGTTTTCTTACCGGATCACATACCTCTTTGTTTTCGGAGTCCGAAACAGGCTGATAAATATCCCTTAGGTATTGATAATATTGCTTTCAACATTTATGGGAGTACCTGAGGTATAGTGCTTGATTCTATGCCCATTTACAACTCTCGGACAATTACCTTCTGTGTTGTTGATCTTGATAGCATCAGAACGATATACTTCCTCAACAACGTAGGGACCTTCCCATTTAGAGAGAAGCTTGCGTGCAAAGAATCTTAAACGAGAGTTATATAGCAAGACATAATCACCTACATTGAACTCACGCTTTTGTATCCTCTTATCATGCCACCTCTTAACCTTCTCTTTGAATAACTTGGCATTCTCATATGCCTGAGTTCTCCATTCATCAAGCGAGCTAATATCAAATAACCTCTTCTCACCGGCAAGTTTGAAATCAAAGTTGAGCTCTTTGATGGCCCAATAAGCTTTATGCTCTAGCTCAAGAGGTAAATGACATGCTTTACCGTACACCATTTTGTACGGAGACATGCCCATGGGATTCTTATAGGCAGTTCTATAAGCCCATAGTGCATCATCGAGCTTCTTAGACCAATTCTTTCTAGACCTGTTGACAGTCTTTTGCAGAATTAGTATAATCTCTCTATTGCTTAGCTCTACTTGACCACTGGACTGAGGTTGATAGGGAGACGCAACTCTATGGTTGACATCGTACTTAGCAAGCGTTTTACGGAAAGCACCATGAATGAAGTGTGAACCACCGTCGGTCATTTGATATCTAGGGACTCCAAATCTAGGGAAGATAACTTCTTTCAGCATCGTGATAGAAGTGTTGTGATCAGCACTACTAGTGGGGATAGCTTCTACCCACTTAGTGACGTAATCAACATCAACTAGGATATGAGTATACCCGTTGGATTTTGGAAATGGTCCCATATAGTCAAAGCCCCAAACATCAAATGGTTCAATGACAAGTGAATAGTTCATAGGCATTTCCTGACATTTGCTAATATTACCTATTCTTTGACATTCGTCACAAGACAAGAAAAACTTACGGGCATCCTTGAAGAGAGTGGGCCAATAGAAACCTGATTGCAATACCTTGTGTGCAGTTCTATCTCCTGCATGGTGTCCTCCGTACGCCTCGGAGTGGCACTTCTGTAGGATCTGTCCCTGTTCATATTCAGGTACACAACGTCTAATAACACCATCTACTCCTTCCTTATAAAGGTGAGGATCATCCCAAAAGTAGTGTCTCAAGTCAAAGAAGAATTTCTTCTTTTGCTGGTACGTGAAACTAGGTGGTATATATTAGGCAACGATATAGTTTGCATAATCAGCATACCACGGTGCACTACGTGAAGCATTGATGACATTCAATTGCTCATCGGGAAAGCTATCATAAATAGGTTGTGGGTCATCAAGAACGTTCTCCAACCTAGACAAGTTATCTGCTACTGGGTTATCAGCACCCTTCGTGTCAACAACGTGCAAATCAAATTCTTGTAGCAAGAGAACCCATCTGATAAGTCTAGGTTTAGCATCCTTCTTCTCCATGAGGTACTTAATAGCATCATGATCAGTGTGAATAGTGACTTTGGAATCAAGTATGTAAGACCTAAACCTTTCACATGCAAACACGACTGCTAAGAACTCCTTTTCCGTAGTGGCATAGTTTCTCTGGGCACTGTCTAGAGTTTTACTAGCGTAGTGAATAACATTCAACTTCTTATCGACTCTTTGCCCTAGAACAGCACCAACAGCATAATCACTAGCATCACACATGATCTCAAAAGGTAAGCTCCAATCAGGTGGTTGAACAATAGGTGCAGTTATCAAAGCCCTCTTAAGTATTTCGAAGGCTTCCTCACAATCATCGTCAAAAACAAAAGACATATCCTTTTGCAAGAGATTGGTAAGAGGCCTAGAAATCTTAGAGAAGTCTTTAATGAACCTTCTATAGAAACCAGCATGGCCAAGGAAACTTCTTATACCTTTGATATATGTGGGGTATGGCATTTTCTCGATTACATCAACCTTAGCCTTATCGACTTCAATACCTCTTTCAGAAATTTTATGTCCTAAGACGATGCCTTCATTAACCATAAAGTGGCACTTCTCCCAATTCAAGACAAGATTGGTGTCTTTACATCTCTGCAAGACTTGATCAAGGTTGCTGAGGCAATCATCAAAGGAAGACCCGTAAACGAAAAAGTCATCCATGAAAACCTCGACAATCTTTTCACAAAAGTCAGAGAATATAGCCATCATACATCTTTGAAAGGTGGCATGTGCATTACATAAGCCAAAAGGCATACATCTATAAGCAAAGGTACCGAAAGGGCAGGTGAAGGTGGTTTTCTCCTGATCAGATTGTGCAACTGGTATTTGGTAGAAACCAGAATAACCGTCTAGAAAGCAAAAGTGTGTGTGTTTAGACAGTCTTTCTAGCATTTGGTCGATAAAAAGCAAAGGGTAATGATCTTTCCTAGTGGCCTTATTCAATTTCCTAAAATTGATCACCATCCGATAGCCAGTAATGATCCTTTGTGGGATCAATTCATCCTTATCATTAGGGACAACGGTAATGCCTCCCTTCTTAGGGACGCAATGCACTGGACTCACCCAATCGCTATGAGTAATAGGATAGATAATACCCGCTTCCAGGAGATTTAGTATTTCTTTTCTTACTACTTCTTTCATCTTAGGATTCAATCTCCTTTGATGATCAACAACTAGTTTGAAATCAGGATCGGTTTTAATCTTGTGCTGGCACAGAGTGGGACTAATGCCCTTAAGATCATCAAGAGTATATCCTATAGCAGCACGGTGCTTCCTCAGAGTTTTTAGCAACTTCTTTTCTTCTTGCTCTGAGAGGCTAGCACTAATAATAACAGGATATATCTCTTTTTCATCAAGATAGGCATACTTAAGAGTATCAGACAACTGTTTAAGCTCGAACACAGGATCACCCTTTGGTGGGGGTGGATCCCCAAGCAGTTCAACATGCAGATTATTCTTAAGGATAGGATATTGTTCTAAGAGAACTCTATCTATCTCATCCCTTTCATCCATATGCATATCATTTTCATGCTCAAGCAAGTATTGCTCTAAGGGATCAGTAGGAGGCACGACAATAGAAGCTAAGGCAATAGTTTCATCCTTACTAGGCAACTCCTTTTCATGAGGTTGTCTACCAAACTTGGAGAAATTGAACTCATGTGACACACCTTCAAAGCCAACAGTGACAATTTGCTTCTCACAGTCAATATGAGCATTGACGGTATTGAGGAAGGGTTTGCCAAATATGATTAGACAAAAGCTATCTTGTGCGGTAGCAAGAACGAGGAAATCAGCATGATACTTCATTTTACCACACAAGACTTCAACATCCCTAACAATTACCACAGGGCAGATAGTATCTCTATTGGCAAGCTGAATAGTGACATCAATAGGCTCTATCTCAATAGGTGCAATCTCATCTTTGATTTCATCGTGTAAGGATTGAGGTATTGCACTAACACTGGCACCCACATCACATAAACCATGATAACAATGATCTCCTATCTTAACAGAAACCATAGGCATGCCAACAACAGGCCTATGTTTGTCTCTAACGTGAGGTTTAGCAATTCTAGCAGCATCTTCACAGAAGTGAATATTATGTCCCTCAACATGGTGGGACAGAAGATCTTTGATAATAGCAATGCTAGGTTCAACTCTAATTTGATTAGGGGGTGTAGGTTCACACAATTGAAGCTTTAGAATGATCCTTTATCCTAACAGGGAAAGGTGGTTTCTCAATATAAGCACTGGGAACCACAGGATCATTATAGGCAATGACTTTCTCTTCAACTGGAGTGGATTTAACTACATTGACATCTAGAGGAGGATGATATTTAAACCACTTCTCTTTGGGGAGATCAATATGAGCAGCAAAGGATTCACACAATGAAGCTACTATCTTAGAGTCAAGTCCATACTTAGCGCTAAAGTCACAAAAAGTATTTGTCTCAACAAAGGATTTAACGCAATCAAACGTGAAATTCATACCTGACTCCTTACCTTCTTCAAGCTCCCAATCTTCAGAGTTGCATTTAATTCTCTCCAATAAATTCCATTTGAAGTCAATATCTGTCTTCATAAAAGAACCGGTACAAGAAGTGTCAAGCATGGTGCGATCATCATGAGAAAGCCGAGCATAGAAGTTCTGAATGATAATTTCTCTCGAGAGCTCATGATTGGGGCATGAATATAGCATTGATTTAAGCCTCCCCAAGCTTGAGCGATGCTTTCTCTGTCACGAGGCCAAAAATTGTAAATATAATTCCGATCACGATGTACTAAATGAATAGGATAATTTTTTTGATGAAATTCCAATTTCAACCGATTGTAGTCCCATGATCTAGTATCATCACATAGCCTATACCATGTCAACGCCTTATCCTTCAAAGATAAAGGAAATACCTTCTTCTTGAACTCATCCTCGGGAAAACATGCAAGCTTAAATAAACCACAAACTTGATCTACATAGATTAGATGCAAGTCTGGATGTGATGTTCCATCTCCTATAAAAGGATTAGCAAGCAGTTTCTCAAGCATACCTGAAGGAAATTCAAAGAAAATATTTTCAGTAGGTGCAGCAGGTTGAGGAGCAACTGTTTGTGCTTCCATTCGAGGTGAAGATACCCCGAACAAGCCCCTCAAAGGATTAGTATCCATAATGACAAGTGACAATAAATTTCAACACACTTACCAAAGGCGCTTCACTCCCCGGCAACGGCGCCAGAAAAGATTCTTGATGACCCACAAGTATAGGGGATCAATCGTAGTCCTTTCGATAAGTAAGAGTGTCGAACCTAACGAGGAGCAGAAGGATCTGACAAGTGGTTTTCAGCAAGGTAAAATCTGCAGGCACTGAAATTGTCGGTCACAAGTGATTGTGTGGTGGGATGATTCGTAGCAAGCAACAAGTAACAAAAGTAGCAACGGTGCAGCAAAGTGGCCCAATCCCTTTTGTAGCAAGGGACAAGCCTGGACAAAGTCTTATAGGACGGAAAACACTCTCGAGGACACACGGGAATTTCCGTCATGCTAGTTTCATCATGTTCATATGATTCGCGTCCGTTACTTTGATAGTTTGATATGTGGGTGGACCCGCGCTTGGGTACTGCCCTTATTTGGACAAGCATCCCACTTATGATTAACCCCTCTCGCAAGCATCCGCAACTACGAAAGAAGAATTAAGACAAAGTCTAACC
Organism: Hordeum vulgare subsp. vulgare; assembly: GCF_904849725.1. Taxonomy (NCBI): domain Eukaryota; kingdom Viridiplantae; phylum Streptophyta; class Magnoliopsida; order Poales; family Poaceae; genus Hordeum; species Hordeum vulgare. The sequence goes on along the minus strand of NC_058520.1, from coordinate 580,970,308 downwards.
ATAGCATTAAACTAGTGGATCCAAATCAGCCCCTTATGAAGCAACACATAAACTAGGGTTTAAGCTTCTGTCACTCTAGCAACCCATCATCTACTTACTACTTCCCAATGCCTTCCTCTAGGCCCTAATAATGGTGAAGTGTTATGTAGTCGACGTTCACATAACACCACTAGAGGAAAAACAGCATACAATATATCAAATTACCGAACGAATACCAAATTCACATGACTACTATTAGCATGACTTATCCCATGTCCTCAGGAACAAAAGTAACTACTCACAAAGCATAATCATATTCATGACCAAAGAGGTAATGAGTAGCATTAAGGATCTGAACATAAACTCTTCCACCAAGTAATCCAACTAGCATGAACTACAAAGAGTAATCAATACTATTAGCAACCTTACAAGTACCAATCGGAGTCGCGAGACGGAGATTGGTCACAAGAGATGAACTAGGGTTTGGCGATGAGATGGTGCTGATGAAGATGTTGATGGTAACGAGTCCCCTCCGATGAGAGGAGTGTTGGTGATGACGATGGCGATGAATTCCCCCTTCGGGAGGGAAGTTTCCCTGGCAGGATCGTCCTGCCGGAGCTCTAGATTAGTTCTTCTCGAGTTCCGCCTCATGGCGGCGGCGAATCCACGAAAAAGCTCCTCCCTGATTTTTTTTCTAGACAAAACCCTTCATATAGCATAAGAGGGGGGCTAGTGGGCCTGCAGGCTGCCCACAAGCCCTCATAGCGCGGCATGGGGGGTGGCCGCGTCGTGCAGGCTTGTGGCCACCTGCACGCGCCCCTCTGGCACTTCTTCGGCCCAGTATATTTTATAAATCCGGAAAAAAAATCCTCATTGATTTTTACGGTGTTTGGAGTTGCGCAGAATAGGTATCTCAACTTTGCTCCACTTTCAAGCCAGAATTCCAGTTGCCGGCATTCTCTCTCTTCATGTAAACCTTGCAAAATAAGAGAGAAAAGGCATAAGAATTGTACCGTGAAGTGAAATAACAACCCAGGAAGCGATAAATATCAACATGAAAACATGAAGCAAAATGGACGTATCACATATCTGTCAAACACATTTGCAGAAAGACAGGTCTAATCTTTTCAACAAATCGCTCAAAATCCTCATCATTCTTTTTCTTGGATGGTTTGGGAGGGAAGGGCATGGGTTTCTGAACCCATGGTTCCCTTTCTTTACCATGCTTCCTAGCAATGAAATCGTTCTTATCGTATCTCCTATTCTTAGGTTCTGGGTTATCAAGATCAACAGGTTCAATCTCCACATCCTTATCATTGCTAGGTTGAGCATCATCATGAACACCACTATCGATATTATCACTAGGCTCATGTTCATCACCAAATTGTGTTTCGGCATCAGAAACGGGGACATCGTTTGGATTCTCGGGTGTAACAACAACAGGTTTGCTAGCATACAAGTTCCAACCATCTTTCTTTTTCTTCCTAGGATGACTACGTGCATCAGTGCTAACTCCTTGAGAATCTTCACTACAAGAAACCATACGACAAAGAGAAGGGTGATGGCAAAGGTACTATTTGCCATCAGCGAGCTCTTTGCCGTCTACTGGCTCACGACAAACATCACTCAGGCAGACGATAAAGAGCTCGGTTGGCCCACCCCACACCCCCTCTCTCCCCCTAACGACCTCTCTCTTTGTCGTCCGCTTTTCTCCTCTGTGTCATCGGGAGGCGGACGGCAAAGAGGGTGCACCCTAACGGCCGTTAGCCCCACCCCCACGCACCTCTCTCTCACCCCTAATGGCCACCCCACACCCCTCTCTCCCACCCCCCGAAACCACCAACGCCGCCGCGTCCTCCTCCGGCCTCCCTGCACCGCCGCCCCGTCCTCCTCCGGCCTTCCTGCGCCCCATCCTCCTCTGGCCTCCCTGCGCCGCCGCCCCCTCCTCCGGCCTCCCTGCGCCCCCTCCTCCTCCGGCCTTCCTGCGCCCCTTCCTCCTCCGGCCTCCCTGCGCCGCCGCCCCCTCCTCCTCCGGCCTCCCTGCACCCTCCTCCAGCCTCCCTGCGCCCCCTCCTCCCTGCACCCCCTCCTCCACCACGCCCCTCCTCCTCCCCGGGACCTCCTCCTCCACCACCGCCGTCGGAGCTCGCCCCTACTCCACCACCACCCCCTCCGCCACCACCGCCCTCTCCTCCACCGCCGCGCCCTCCTCCTTCCCGGCCACCCCCTCCGGTGAGTCCTTTTTTCTTCTTTTTTTGCTAATTAATAGATTTAGTGGCATATATAGTTTAGTTCGTAGGTTAGTTGATTATTAGATTTAGTGGTAGTTTAGTGAGTTGGTAGATTTAGTTAGTTAATTAGTAGATTTAGTAGGTAGTTTAGTGGTAGATTTTGTTTTGTTAATTAGTGGTAGCTAGATTCTTTCTTAGTTACTTAGTGGTAGATTCTATTTTTGTTATTTTTTTGTTGTTTAGTGCTATATAGGTTTAGCGATAGGTTTAGTTAGCTTGGTTTGTTAGGTTAGTTAGTTCGTTAGCTTAATAGAAAGAATAGGAAGAAGAAGAAGAGGTGGAGGAGGAGGAGAGGAGAAGAGGAGGAGGAGGAGAGGAGAAGAGGAGGAGGAGAAGAAGAAGAAGAAGAAGAAGAAGAAGAAGAAGAAGAAGAAGAGGAGAAGACAAAAATAAGAAGGAGAGGAAGAAAAGAAGAAGAGAAGAAGAAGAGAAGAGGAGAAGAAGAATACCTTCTCCTCCTTCTCCTTCTTCTCCTCATTCTTCTCCTCCTCCTCCTTCCCCTTCTTCTTGATTTCTTCTTCTCCTCCTCCTCCTCCTCTTTATTCTCCTCTTTCTTATTCTCCTAACCTTATTTTCCCCAACAATTAGATAATTAGCCCATTTAGCTACAAAATGGCATAAAAACCTTGGTTAGCTCATGAATATTATATTCTTAACTTGTTTTCCTCTAAAATGACATAATTAGAATATTTGTGTTGATCGGGTGGATTTACATGTGATAGTTCTCTCGTCGCCGTGAGGTTTGCTGTGCGAAGACCTCCCCGTGCGTTGTACGCGCTCCGCCCCTGCATTCGTGGGTTAGTATAAATTTCATCTCCTCCTCGCCCCTTCATATATTGTGGCTCGGTTTCCGGATGAAACTTTCTAGATTTAGGTAATTAAATTAATTTATCAGTATGCGTGACCAGTATGTGTCTCCCGTGCGAAAGGGCGACATCTATAAATATGCATGTCTTTGCATGTTTATAGCCGCCATCCTTTCGAATTGTCCAACATTATCCATGGACAGCCCGACTATGTGTAGATTGGGTTCGTTTTCCCGTATGCTGTGCTCTGGATTCGATGCGGAATTTCGTCAGTGCCTCCCTGTTGTTTTCCGGATGCACATCCTCTCTGTTTATCAGGAGAACAGAGGGGAGGTGCTGCCGAAATTTTGCGTTGGATTCGGAGCAGAGCATGGGAAAACGAACCCAATCTACACATACTCGGGTGGGATTAGGACCTATCTTTACCTATTAGCGTGTAGGTTGCCTGGACGTAATAAAAATGGTGAACCTGATTAACCGATGAATATAAATGCTAAATTATATATAAATATATTTCTTCTGTCTTTAGTAGCTAGGCAAGATCAGTGATCGTGCGTGGATGTATACCGGTCACCCTAGAGAGAAAGAGATGACGAAAGAATGGTTTGTAAAAACAAAGGAATTTGTGAAAGCCGCATTCGCAAATGGCCATGAAAGAAACTATTGCCCCTGTCCTGGATGCGACAACTATAAAAAGACGACATAGGCTGTAATGATTAAACACCTGTAGAGGAGGGGTTTTAAGCCTAATTATACGGTGTGGACATTTCATGGTGAGTCTATAAAATGCACAAGAGTTGAGTGGTCCGTCGTCGCACCGACGAGCATGGTACCGGGATCGAAGACATGGTGCAAGACTTTGATGATGCTCGGGATTCGGAAGATGAGATGGAGGAATCTGCAAAGGGCTTGTATGAAATGTTGGAGTCTTCAAAACATCCTCTCCATGAGCACACTGAGCTCTGTCAGCTGGATGCAATTGCACAAGTAATGGCTCTCAAGGCTCAGTTCAACTTGGGAAGAGACTGCTACGAAGCGATGATGACACTAGTTGGACGCTTCCTACCCAAAGGCCATGTCATGCCTGCAAACCTATACCAGTCGGACAAAATACTTCATGTATTTAAGATTCCCTATGAGAAGATAGATGCATGTGAGAAAGGATGTGTCTTATTTACGAAGGAGTATGCACACTTGGACTATTGTCCCAATTGCGAGTCTTGCAGGTATCTTGTGGTAGACAACGGTATGGGTGAGAAGAGGCACACCAAAATCACAGTTAGTGTTCTTCGGTATATGCCAATCGTACCAAGACTTCAACGTCTTTTCATGGTCGAAGAGATAGCCGGACAGATGACATGGCACAAATTGGGCAAAAGAACCAAACTAGATGCGGATGGGAATAAGATGGTGGTACACACATCGGATGGGGAAGCGTGGAAACATTTCGATGGATTGCATCAGGATAAAGCGGCAGATCCAAGGAATCCTCGAGTCTGCATCGCCACGGATGGTTTTAATCCCTTCGGCATGACGACAACCAAATATAGTTGTTGGACTGTATTTGTCATTCCACTTAATCTCCCCCCGGACAGATTATGCAAAGAAAGAACATATTTCTGACATTGATAATTCCAGGGCCCAATTATCCAGGGAAGAATATGAATGTGTACCTGCAGCCGCTTAAGGATGAATTGGAAGAAGCTTGGGATAATGGGGTCAAGACATACAATGCCGCTAGAAAACAAAACTTCAAAATGCATGTGTGGTACATGTACTCTATGCATGACTTGCCGGCGTATGCACTATTCTATGGATGGTGTGTGCATGGAAGGTTCCCGTGCCCCCAATGCAAGGTAGCTCTTCAGTTTCATTGGTTGCAGGAGGGTCGGAAGTATTCTTGCTTTGACTTGCATAGACAGTTCCTGGATCCTGACCATCAGTTCAGAAAAGACAAGAAGAACTTCACCAAAGGTAAAGTTGTCAAAAACTTGGCACCACCTGCGTTGACAGGCCAACAGATCCTGGATCAGTTAAACGCCCTCGAGCCTGATCCACAGCGTCCAGGGTATTTCAAGGGGTATAATTCAAAACACGCCTGGACTCACAAGCCATGCTTCTGGGATCTGCCTTACTTCAAAGACCTCCTTCTTCCACACAATATCGACATGATGCACACTGAAAATAATATCGGAGAGGCTATTTTTGTTACATTGTTCGACATAGATAGGAAGACAAAGGATAATACAAAGGCTAGAGTCGATCAAGAGACACTATGTCATAGACCGTTACAAAACATGCGAGAAGGCAAAGGAAAGCAGAAGTGGTCGAAGCCAAAGGCCTGGTTCAATCTTGGACGACCAGCTATGAGGGAAATTATCTTGTGGGTCAAAGTGCACTTGATGTTCCCAGATGGGTATGCAGCGAACCTAAAGAGGGGAGCGAGTCTTGAAAAATTAAACCGCCGTGCTTCACCCAAGAACAAGGAAGTAGACACCGACAATGAATCCGACTCCACCCCTGAGCCGGAACCAGAAGACCTGGAACTCGTAGAGGTTACTGATGCGGATGACCTGTCAATGCTTCAATGATTAAAGAAAGGCCTTTCACAACTTCACGCCGTTGAACCCGACGAGCACGTCATTCATGAAGACATGCGTGATAGTGATGATGATGATGCATTTATTGATGATGATTATTAGTTTGTAAGATTTACAACTTAAATTATATATTTTTTAATCTTTATTATTCATGTACATATTATTATTCATGTCAGTTATTCAATTTTTTTATGTTGTACTAATTTCTTTTAATCTTTATCGTGGCAGGTCACCAGGTGTTGAAACATGGTGGACGCTGGTCCAGAGCGCTCGACGGGTTCTTCCCAGCCGCCCCGCACGAGGGGTGGTACTTCCCTTCCACCCCTATCTCTCCGTAGAGCCTTGGCAGACAGTCTGTCGACACCACCCGTGGGTTCTTCTTCGTCGGCGGCATTGCCCACTGGGAGAGGTGCTGGTCGGGTATGGAAGAAGGGGAAGGGTACAGGGAGTGGTGGTGGCCGCGGAAGATTCAGGAGGACTGTTGAGCCGTCCTCGCCACCACCACCAGCTCATTCACCCGAGCATGGGACTACTATGGTCGACCCGTTTGCGGAGGAGGCTACGGGGACTCCGGTCCAGGAGCCTGGTGTTGACGGGCATTCGTCCCATGAGACTCCGGTCCAGGATCAGCCTCGGGTCGAGGTGCATTCGGCCCACGAGACTACGGTTCTGGAGGCTTCACCTGAAGTGGAGAGGCCCGGATGGGATACCTGGCCGGATCGGACCGAGTTGCCGGATTGGACCGAGGGTCCGGGTGGCTCAGGGGGCGGGGATGGCGGGGATGAGTTTACAGATAGTGAGGGCGATGTGCAGGTGGACGGGGCCGCCGTGTACAACCGTGGTAGTACACGTCTCCCGGTCGTGCCGGTTACCCGCTGATACGTCTCCAACGTATCTATAATTTTTGATGGTTCCATGCTATTATCTTGTCAACTTTGGATGTTTTATATGCATGATTATGCTATTTTATATCTTTTTGGGACTAACCTATTAACTCAGTGCCAAGTGCCAGTTTCTGTTTTTTCGTGTTTTTAACCCTTTTTCAGACGGAGCCCAAATGGAATGAAACTTTACGATGATTTTTTTGAACCAAAAGAGACCCCCGAAGCTTTGGAAGAAGGCCAGAAGAGCCACGAGGGAGTCACAAGCCCTGACGCCGCCACCACCCCCCTAGGTGGCGCAGGGCAGGCTTGTGACCTCCTCGTGGGCCCAACCGACGTAATTCCACCGCCATAAATTCCTATAAATTCAGAAACCCCCCAAAAGAAACCTAGATCGGGAGTTCTGCCGCCGCAAGCCTCTGTAGCCACCAAAAACCAATCTGGAGCCCGTTCCGGCACCCTGCCGGAGGGGGAATCCATCTCCGGTGGCCATCTTCATCATCCCGACGATCTCCATGACGAGTAGGGAGTAGTTCTCCCTCGGGGCTGAGGGTATGTACCACTAGCTATGTGTTTGATCTCTCTCTCTCTCTCTCGTGTTCTTGAGATGTCTTGATCTCGATGTACCATGGGCTTTGCTACTATAGTTGGATCTTATGATGTTCTCCCCCTCTCCCTCTTGTAATGAATTGAGTTTCCCCTTTGGAGTTATCTTATTAGATTGAGTCTTTGAGAACACTTGATGTATGTCTTGCACGTGTCTATCTACTGTGATCAACTTGCGGGTTTGTGACATTGGGAACCTATGCATATGGGTTGGCACACGTTTGATTCATGTGAGTACTCAATGTATGTTTTGGTGATCAACTTGCGGGTTCGTGACATTGGGAACCTATGCATAGGGGTTGGCACACGTTTTGACTCTCCGGTAGAAACTTTGGGGCACTCTTTGAAGTTCTATGTGTTGGTTGAATAGATGATTCTGAGATTATGTGATGCATATCGTATAATCATCCCCACAGATACTTGAGGTGACAATGGAGTATCTAGGTGACATTAGGGTCTTGGTTGATAAGTATCTTAAGGTGTTATTCTAGTATGAACTCTATGAAAGATTGAACGGAAAGAATAGCTTCGTGCTATTTTACTACGGACTCTTGAATATATCGATCAGAAAGAATAACTTTGTGGTGGTTTCGTACCCGACAATAATCTCTTCGTTTGTTCTCCGTTATTAGTGACTTTGGAGTGACGCTTTGTTGCATGTTGAGGGCTAGTTATATGATCCAATTATGTTATCATTGTTGAGAGAACTTCACTAGTGAAAGTATGAACCCTAGGCCTTGTTTCCATGCATTGCAATACCGTTCGTGCTCACTTTTACCATTTGTTACCTTGCTGTTTTTGTAATTTCAGATTACAAAAACCTATTTCTACCATCCATATTGCACTTGTATCACCATCTCTTCGCCGAACTAGTGCACCTATACAACTTACCATTGTATTGGGTGTGTTGGGGACACAAGAGACTCTTTGTTATTTGGTTGCAGGGTTGCTTGAGAGAGACCATCTTCATCCTACGCCTCCCACGGATTGATAAACCTTAGGTCACCCACTTGAGGGAAAATTGCTACTGTCCTACAAACCTCTGCACTTGGAGGCCCAACAACGTCTACAAGGAGAAGGTTGCGTAGTAGACATCAAGCTCTTTTCTGGCGCCGTTGCCGGGGAGGTTAGCGCTTGAAGGTATATCTTTAGATCTTGCAATCGAATCTTTTTGTTTCTTGTTATTTCGCTAGAAAACTACAAAAAAATGGAATTGAGGATGCCTCATATGCTCCATCTTTTCAGTGTCTTTCGTGAGCATGATGGGAAGGAAAATTGTGCTCAAGTGCTGAAAGAAGAATTACATAGAATGCTTGGCATAGAATATGTGAAGGATGACTATGATTGCAATGTTTTTAGTATGAATTCTTTGAATACCCATGATGCTAATGATATGAAAAGCCACAAGCTTGGGGATGCTATATTTGATGAAGATGATCTTTTTAGTTCTTCCACTTTGAATGATAAAAATCATTTTGATGAAAGCATGCCCCCTATCTATGATGATTATTGCGAGGATACTTATGCTTTAAAGAAGAGGGATGATAAAACTTGTCATACTCTCGAGAACCCCTTTGCTAAACCTTGCTTCTTCATTGTGGACACAATTTGTAGTGCTCAAGTCTTTTACGATACTCCCACTACTATTCTTGAGAATAGATTTCCTTATGTGGAGAGTAGTAAAATTTCTATGCTTGTAGATCATGAAAAGAAAGCCTTAGGTGCTGGTTATATTGTTGAACTCATTCATGATGCTACTGAAAATTACTATGAGAGAGGATCATATGCTTCTACTTATTGCAATAGTATCAAGCTTCCTCTTCATATGTTGAAATTTTTGAAGCTATGCTTGTTTTGCCTTCCTATGCTAGTTGATTCTTGCTCCAATAAATTGTTTGATCACAAAATCGCTATGCATAGGAAGTGGGTTAGACTTAAATGTGCTAGACATTTGCTCCATGATGCTCTCGTTGTGTTTCAATCCTTACCTTTTATGTGAGCATCATTGAAATCAATGCCTAGCTAAGGGCGTTAAACGATAGCGCTTGTTGGGAGGCAACCCAATGAATAAATCTTTCTTTGCTTTTTGTTTCCTGTTTTGTTTTCTCCAAACCATCATAATTCTGTTATCATTGTGTCTTTTGTGTTTCTTTTTGTGTTTTTGCCAAGCAAAACCGTTATGATTAGTCTTGGTGATGATTGTTTGATCATGCTGGAAAGAGACAGAAACTTTATGCTCACGAAAAGAATTTTCATTTTTATTCTGTAAGAGATTTTGAGTTGATTCTTTTTGCTGATGATTTATACGCAATTTCTTCAGACCGTAGTAATGTTTAAGGATTTTTGAAGTACCAGAGTATACGAAGTATACAGATTGCAACAGACTGGTCTGCTGTTAACAGATTCTGTTTTTGTTGAGTTGGTTGCTTATTTTGATGAAACTATGGATAGTATCGGAGGGTACTAGCCATGGAAAAGTGAAAATACAGCAACCCAACATCAACATAAGTAGAATTTAAGTTTTCTACAGTACCTAAGGAAGTGGTGATTTGCTTTCTTATACTAATGATATCACGAGTTTCTGTTTAAGTTTTGTGTTGTGAAGTTTTCAAGTTCTGGGTGAAGTTCTTATGGACAAAGAGATAAAGAGTGGCGAGAGCTCAAGCTTGGGAATGACCAAGTCACCCCAAGTTGATTCAAGGATGCTGAAAAAAGCCTAAGCTTGGGGATGCCCCGGGAAGGCATCCCCTCTTTCGTCTTCAATCCATCGGTAATATTACTTGGAGCTATATTTTTATTCACCACATGATATGTGTTTTGCTTGGAGCATCTTGTATCGTAGGAGTATTTTATTTTTGTTGTGTCACAATCTTCCTGGCTGCACACCTAGAGAGAGAGACATGCACTCACCATGATTTTGTCGAGATTCACTTATATCCTTTGAGTTAGGCAATTCAGCTCACATGTGTTTCACTTACATCTTTAGAGCTAGTTGATTTTGCTCTATGTGCTTCACTTATATCTTTTAGAGCACAGCGGTGCGTGGCTTGGTAGTTGGCTTATGCTATCAAAGTAGTCCCAAAAGTGGTAGTTATCGAAAGGGTTACGAAAACTTCCATCTTCATGTTCATTGAGTAGAAAGAGAAGCTTGATTCCTCTCAATTAGTTTTGAGATGTGGTTGTGGTAATATTTAAGTTATGTTAGTATGGTGTTGTGAATCTAGAGATACTTGTGTTGAAGTTAGTGATTCCCGTAGCATGCACGTATGGTGAACAGCTATGTGATGAAGTCTGAGCATGATTATTCTTTTGATTGTCATCCTTTGTGTGGCGGTCGGGATTGCGCGATGATTTATACCTACCAACCCTTCCCCTAGGAGTATGTGTTGAATGCTTTGTTTCGAATACTAATAAAACTTTTGCAACAAGTATATGAGTTCTTCATGACTAATGTTGAGTCCATGGTTTAGATGCACTTTCACCTTCCACCATCACTATCTTCTTAGTGACATGCAACTTTCACCGGTGCACAAAACCAACCATTAGCCTCCCTCAAAACAGCCACCATACCTACCTACTATGGCTTTTTCAAACCCATTCCGAGATATATTGCCATGCAACTACCACCATGACATGTGCCACCACGTCTACATTGCCATTGCATGATCGTAAGATAGGTAGCATGATGTTTCCATTAATGTCTATGCCATGCTAGATCATTGTCACGGTACCACTACCGAAGGCATTTCAGATAGAGTCATCATTGCTCTAAGTTTTGAGTTGAAAGTGTGATGATCATCATTGATGGAGCATTGTCCCATGTGAGGAAATAAAAGAGGCCAAAGATGCCCACCCAAAAAAAGAGGCCAAAGAGCCCACCAAAAAATATATATATATAAAATGAGAGAAAAAGAGAGAAGGGACAATGCTACCACTTTTCCACACTTGTGCATATTAAGCACCATGATCTTCATGATTGAGAGTCTCTCGTTTTGTCACCACCATATAGCTAGTGGGAAATTTTCATTATATAACTTGGCTTGTATATTCCAATGATAGGCTTCCTCAAAATTGCCTTAGGTCTTCGTGAGCAAGCAAGTTGGATGCACACCCACTAGTTTTCTTTAAGAGCTTTCACATACTCTTAGCTCTAGTGCATCATTTGTATGGCAATCCCTACTCATTCACATTGATATCTATTGATGAGCATCTCCACAGCTTATTGATATGCCTAGTTAATGTGATCATGTTCTCCTTTTTTGTCTTGCAACCTCCACCACACTCCACACCACTTATAGTGCTAAAACCATGGCTCACGCTCATGTATTGCGTGAGAGTTGAAAAGGTTTGAGAAAGTAAAGGTGTGAAAAAATTACTTGGCCAATACCGGGGTTGTGCATGATTTAAATTCGTTGTGCAATGATGATAGAGCATAGCTAGACTATATGCTTTTGTAGGGATAACTTTCTTTTGGCCTTGTTATTTTGAAAGTTCATGATTACCTTGCTAGTTTGCTTGAATTATTATTGTTTCCACTTCAATAGCAAACTATTGTTTTGAATCTAATGGATCTGAACATTCACGTCACATAAGAGGAGTTACCAAGGACATCTATGCTAGGTAGCATGAAAGCATCAAAAATTCATTCTTTATCACTTCCCTACTCGGGGACGAGCAGGAGTAAAGCTTGGGGATGCTTGATACGTCTCCAACGTATCTATAATTTTTGATGGTTCCATGCTATTATATTGTCAACTTTGGATGTTTTATATGCATGATTATGCTATTTTATATCTTTTTGGGACTAACCTATTAACTCAGTGCCAAGTGGCAGTTTCTGTTTTTTTTCGTGTTTTTGACCCTTTTTCAGACGGAGCCCAAATGGAATGAAACTTTACGATGATTTTTTTAGACCAAAAGAGACCCCCGAAGCTTTGGAAGAAGGCTAGAAGAGCCACGAGGGATTCACAAGCCCTGACGCCGCCACCACCCCCCTAGGTGGCGCAGGGCAGGCTTGTGACCTCCTCGTGGGCCCAACCTCCACCGCCATAAATTCCTATAAATTCATAAACCCCCCAAAAGAAACCTAGATCGAGAGTTCCGCCGCCGCAAGCCTCTGTAGCCACCAAAAACCAATCTGGAGCCCGTTCCGGCACCCTGTCGGAGGGGAATCCATCTTCGGTGGCCATCTTCATCATCCCGGCGATCTCCATGACGAGGAGGGAGTAGTTCTCCCTCGGGGCTGAGGGTATGTACCAGTAGCTATGTGCTTGATCTCTCTCTCTCTCTCGTGTTCTTGAGATGTCTTGATCTCGATGTAGCATGGGCTTTGCTACTATAGTTGGATCTTATGATGTTCTTCCCCCTCTCCCTCTTGTAACGAATTGAGTTTCCCCTTTGGAGTTATCTTATCAGATTGAGTCTTTAAGAACACTTGATGTATGTCTTGCACGTGTCTATCTGTTGTGATCAACTTGCGGGTTTGTGACATTGGGAACCTATGCATATGGGTTGGCACACGTTTGATTCATGTGAGTACTCGATGTATGTTTTGGTGAGCAACTTGTTGGTTCGTGACATTGGGAACCTATGCATAGGGGTTGGCACATGTTTTGACTCTCCGGTAGAAACTTTGGGGCACTCTTTGAAGTTCTATGTGTTGGTTGAATAGATGATTCTGAGATTATGTGATGCATATCGTATAATCATGCCCACGGATACTTGAGGTGACAATGGAGTATCTAGGTGACATTAGGGTCTTGGTTGATAAGTATCTTAAGTTGTTATTCTAGTACGAACTCTATGAAAGATTGAACGGAAAGAATAGCTTCATGCTATTTTACTACAGACTCTTGAATAGATCGATTAGAAAGAATAACTTTGTGGTGGTTTCGTACCCGACAATAATCTCTTCGTTTGTTCTCCGCTATTAGTGACTTTGGAGTGACTCTTTGTTGCATGTTGAGGGCTAGTTATATGATCCAATTATGTTATCATTGTTGAGAGAACTTCACTAGTGAAAGTATGAACCCTAGGCCTTGTTTCCACGCATTGCAATACCGTTCGTGCTCACTTTTACCATTTGTTACCTTGCTGTTTTTGTAATTTCAGATTACAAAACCTAGATCTACCATCCATATTGCACTTGTATCACCATCTCCTCGCCGAACTAGTGCACCTATACAACTTACCATTGTATTGGGTGTGTTGGGGACACAAGAGACTCTTTGTTATTTGGTTGCAGGGTTGCTTGAGAGAGACCATCATCATCCTACGCCTCCCACGGATTGATAAACCTTAGGTCACCCACTTGAGGGAAAATTGCTACTGTCCTACAAACCTCTGCACTTGGAGGCCCAACAACGTCTACAAGGAGAAGGTTGCGTAGTAGACATCACCTGCGAGCAGAGGCCGGTGATTAAACCTGAAGGAGATAGGTAAGTACATTTACTCTTTTTTAGCTTTTGCCTTCAAGTTTGTTCAAATATCTAATGCGTTGACCTTATCATACCGCAGTGGACGGGCACACCCTCGTGGAGTCTGCAAGCCGAACTCTGTCCTTTGTGTGCTTTGCCGGACAAATTTCCCGGGGTTTGTCACGTTGCCTGGTGAGGGTCAGGTTCCTACACTAGGATTTTCCTCGGAGCACTACCAGGCTACGCAGGCCCCGCCGGAGGATATTATAGATGGTGTCTTGTGCCACACGAGGGCCGAGATGGTGATCAAGAGCTTTTGGGTAAATTATCCTTTTACACAATCTAAAATTAACAATATAGCTAATTATTGTACTAATCGGTGTTTTCACGTTTGATTGCAGACCTTCTATAGGTGTGAGGATGGATATGAGGAGGAGGCGGCCAAGGTTCTCGAGGCCGAGTGTAGGCGGTTACTACAGAACTTACGCCACGAGACTCGGCCGCAGGCTATTCGAGACTACTACGCCACGCGTGGTATTAAGAAGCAGAAGAAGGATTGTCGCGGAAAGTTTCTGAAGAAGGAGCAATACATGAAGGTAATTATGTGTTCTTAAGTCCTTCTACGTAGTTTTCTTGATTTCATTCATAGGCGTAGCGCTCAAAATTCTTTCTAATAACTTACAGGTGCCCCCGAGATGGTGTGCGGATAAGATGGATTGTTGGGAGGCTTTGGTTGATGAGTGGTGCACAGGCACCTGGCGAGCCGTCCACGAGAATGCGAAGGATCAGCGTAACCAAATGGTTGGTGTGCCACACCATCAAGGCAACGCCAACTTACTTCAGTTCGGATGAAACTGGGTATGTGATTTGCTTCATGATTCATGCAATTCATTCTTCATGCTAATATTTTGTTCCTCTCTTTTAGCCGCATCACAATAAGACGGAGATGCCACACTTTTATGACCTTTATGGCATGGCCCATACTGCCTCGTACAAGAAGGCGAAGGCATTCTCTGAGTCTGACCTGGATGATCCAAATAACTTCACCAACATATCATCCCACCACAAGCTCGTGACATACAGGGACACGGGGAAGGCTACGAAAGGGCATGACTTTAACCCGAGCCAGGAACCTTTGGATCCAGAGCTGGTGGTGATATCTGGTGGCGGGAGGCCCCATGGCTCGATATCCATTGGAGATGGGATAATACGTTGTCCACTGACTCTCCCGGAGATCAAGGCGCGCCAGTCGAGCAGCTGTCCTGAGATAACGCGTCGTCCACGGCCAGTCGATCTTGCCATCGAGGTTAGTTGTACGGACTAAGAAAACTTTCATCCATTTCATTATGTGTGTCACCATAGATCATTACTGTGGTAACGAGGAATGGTGTTTCGGGCTGGTCTTCAGAAAGAGAGAGCGGCAAACCAGGCTGCTCTTGAGAAAGAGAGATTGGCAAGCCAGGCTGCTCTTCAGGCTGCTCTTGATGAGAGGGACCAGACCACGACACGATTGATTGAGGAGGAGAGGGCCCGGAATGAGGCGGGTCAACGGGCCCTGTATGAGCTTTTTGTGGTAAGTTTTTTTCCACATTATCCAAATCATGTGCGTAATGTCTGTTTCATTACTAACTAATACGACCCACTCTTCAGGGTCTGTGTGAGAAGAGCGGTCAAGTCCCTCCGCCGATGCCTGTCTTCTCTTTGATTGACACGGCGGGTTACATTATAAACTAGTATTAATAATTGAGTGTCATCATGCTAACTGAGACATTGCAAAATATCTATTCTGCAGAATAACTCCCGAGCGGCATCGCACGACCCTTCTCCAGGTGTTTCTCCTCCTTGATGACCACTAGGTAAGTTTCTCTTCTCCTCTTTCATATTCTCCTTGCCTCAATTTCCCCAACAATGACATAATTAGCCCATTTAGCTCATTTAGCTCCAAAATGCCATAATAACCTCAAAATGGCATAAGAACCTTGGTTAGCTCATTAATATTATATACTTAGCTTGTTTTTATCAAAAATGGGATAATTAGCCCATTTAGCTCCAACAAGACATAGTTAGCTAAATGAGCTCCAAGAAGAGGAGAAGAGGAGAAGAAATAGGAAAAATGAAAAGAAAGAAGAAGGAGAAGAAGAAGGGAAGAAGGAGAAGGAAGAGGAGGAGAAGGAGGAGAAGGCCCTTGGCCTTCTCCTCCTCCTCCTCCTCCTTCTCCTCCTTCTTCTTGATTTCTTCTTCTTCTTCTCCTCCTCCTCTTTCTTCTCCTCTTTCATATTATCCTTGCCTTAATTTCCCCAACAATGACATAATTAGCCCATTTAGCAGCAAAAAGACATTATAAGCTCAAAATGGCATAAGAACCTTGGTTAGCCCATTTAGCTCCAAAAAGACATAGTTTTCCTCTATAATGACATAATGACATACTTAGCTCCAAGAAGAGGAGAAATGAAAAGAAGGAAGAAGCAGAAGAAGAAGAGAAGAAGAAGAGAAGGAGAAGGAGAAGAAGAAGAAGGAGGAGGAGAAGAAGAGAAGGAGGAGAAGAAGGAGAAGGAGCCCTCCTTCTTCTCCTCCTCCTACTCCTTATCCTTCCCCTCCTCCTCCTCCTCCTTCTTGTTTTTCTTCTCCTTGTTCTCTTCTTGCTTCTTCTCTTTCTTCTTTAATTTAGCTTATTTGTCATATATATGTTGTTGTTGTTCTTTTTCTCACTTTCTTATTCCCATTTTGCAGATTGGATGTACTACATGCATGGAAGCTGGCATTGATGGAGTGCTTTAGTTCTAGTTTTCATTTGAGTTGATGAGCAATGTGGAATTATATGTATATGTATATATGGATGAACAGTATATGTGGAACTATATGTATATGTATATATATGGATGAAACTTTGTGCTATGAATATGTGTTGTGACCTATATATGTGCTATGTATATGTATATGTGTTGTGACCTATATATGTGCTATGTATATGTATATGTGCTGTGAAATAAACAAAAAAACAAAACTATGACAATATGAGCTCTTTGCCGTCTGCCAGCTGACGACAAAGGCCTTTGCCATCAGCTCACTGACGGCAAAGGTGCCACGTGGTGCCCAGTTGTGCAACCTCGGCAGCAGCAGCTGGCCATATAGTCTTTTTGCCGTCTGCTTCCTGGGGTGCACAGACGGCAAAGAAGAGGGCACAGAGGAGGGGGAGGAGGGGTAGGCAGACGACAAAGAGTGGAGGGGGGAGGAGGAAGTTGAGGCAGACGGCAAAGAGTGGAGGTGGAGGCAGACGGCAAAGAGGGGGGGGAGGAGGTGGAGGCAGACGACAAAGAAGAGGGGGAGGCAGACAGCAAAGCCTCCGTTAGCCCCTAATGGAGGCAACGCCTGCCGGCTGCCGTCTCGACATTTTTCCGACTGCTCTTAGGAAAAGTAGACGGCAAAGCTCTTTGACGTCCGCTTCGGTGAGGCAGACGACAAAGAAGCTACAATGTCGTCGTAGGCTGACGCAGAAATTTTGCTGACAGTGGGTTTCTTTGCCGTCTGTGGTTTACTCTTTGCCGTCGGTGGTTTACTCTTTGTCGTCTGGGATGGCAGACGGCAAAGAAGCTAATTCCTGTAGTGCTTGTTCAATCCTCTTAGGATGGCCCTCGGGATACAAAGGTTCCTGATTCATTCTACCACCTCTAGTGACGAGTCTGACATAATTTTCATTCAACTCATTGAGCAGGTCATTTTGAGCCTTAAGTACTTGTTCTACCTGAGTGGTGACCATAGAGGCATG
This sequence comes from Hordeum vulgare subsp. vulgare, assembly GCF_904849725.1. Classification (NCBI taxonomy): domain Eukaryota; kingdom Viridiplantae; phylum Streptophyta; class Magnoliopsida; order Poales; family Poaceae; genus Hordeum; species Hordeum vulgare. The sequence continues at coordinate 580,952,963 of NC_058520.1, read as the reverse complement.
TTTACTCAAAAGCTTAAGGTCATTGACATTTCTATCCACACAAGCACTTAAATGACTAAGCATACGAGCATTCTGTTCCAATTGTCTGCTAACATAATCTTTGAAACTTTGTTGTTTGGCAACAAAGTTATCAAATTCATCTAGGCATAAGCTAGCAGGTTTATCAAAAGGAATATCACTCTCATTGAATCTACGAAGAGAATTTACCTTTACTACCTGTGTCGGGTTATCAAGCCATGGATCTCTTCGATAGGTGGTAGATTTTTGACATATTCAAATTTAATGCCTTTCTCTTTCATAGATTTCTTAGCTTCTTGCATATCTTCAGGACTGAGCAATAGAATACCTCTTTTCTTTGGAGTTGGCTTCAAAGGTGGTTCGGGAATAGTCCAAGCATTCTCATTCCACAAGATATTATTCAATAGGATCTCAGCTTGTTTCACAGTTCGTTCCCTGAAAACACAACCAGCACAACTATCTAGGTGGTCCCTAGAAGCATCGGTTAGTCCATTATAGAAGATATCAAGTATTTCATTCTTCTCAAGAGGGTGATCAGGCAAAGCATTCAACAGCTCGACAAGGCTCCCCCAAGCTTGTGGGAGACTCTCTTCTTCAACTTGCACAAAGTTATATATTTCCTGCAAGGCAGCTTGTTTCTTATGGGCAAGAAAATATTTCTCAGAGAAGTAGTAGATCATATCCTGTGGACTACGCACACAACCAGGAGCAAGAGAAGTGAACCAAGTCTTAGCATCATCCTTTAGCGAGAAAGGAAACAACTTAAGGATATAGTAGTGGCGGATCTTTTCCTCACTCGTGAATAGGGTGGCTATATCGTGCAACTTAGTAAGATGTGCTACAACCGTTTCAGACTCATAACCATGAAAAGGATCAGATTCGACCAAAGTGATTAACTCACGGCCAATAGAGAATTCATAATCCTTATCGGTCACAAAGATAGGCGAAGTATCAAACTTCGGGTCGTATTTTATCCTAGCGTTCAAAGAGTTTTCTTTCCACTTGCGCAGTAATTTCTCAAGATTATAGCTATCTTTACAAGCAAGAAAGTCCTCAGCTATCTCTCCCTGCATAACATAAACCTCATGTATATCACGCAATTCATATCTAGGAGAGCTAGTTCTAATAGGCGAAATAGCAGGTTCTACTTCAATAATCTCAGCAGTTTCAGAAGTATCATCACATCTAGCAGCAACTCTAGCAATTTGTGCATCAAGGAATGCACCTAGTGGTAAAGTAGTATCAAGCAAAGGATCATGGGTAGTAGATGTAGCATCATCAAGCACATGTGACACATCAAAATTTCTAGCAGGAGGTGGTGTCGCAAACTTACTCATAACTGAAGGTGAATCAAGTGCAGAGCTAGATGGCAGATCCTTACCTGTCCTCGTAGTTGAGGGAAAGACTTTAGTTTTTGGATCTCTCGGATTCCACATAATATCAGCAGACGTAAATCCCAAGTGACTCAGAGAATAGAGCTATGCCTCCCCGGCAACGGCGCCAGAAAATAGTCTTGATAACCCACAAGTATAGGGGATCGCAATAGTTTTCGAGGGTAGAGTATTCAACCCAAATTTGTTGATTGGACACAAGGGGAAGCCAAAGAATGTTCTCGAGTATTAGCAGTTGATTTGTCAATTCAACCACACCTGAAAGACTTAGTATCTGCAAAAAGGATTAGTAGCAAAGTGGTCTCATAGCAACAGTAGCAACGGTAATAGTAGCAGTGACAGGAGTAGCGGTAACAGTAGCAGCAGTGACAGCAGTAGCGACAAAGTAACGTAGCAAGGACCAGTAGGAAAAACTCGTAGGCATTGGATCGGTGACGGATAATTATGCCGGATGACATTCCTCATGCAACAGTTATAACATGGGGAGATATGTAACTAGCTCCAGTTCGTCAATGTAATGTAGGCATGTATTCCGTATATAGTCATATGTGCTTAGGGAAAAGAACTTGCATGCCATCTATTGTCCATCCCTTCCATGGCAGCGGGGTCCTAATGGAAACTACGGGATATTAAGGTTCTCCTTTTAATAGAGAACCGGAACAACGCATTAGCACTTAGTGAATACATGATCTCCTCATACTATGGTCATCTCCAGGAGTGGTTCCGGCTATTTTCACTACGGGGTTACCGGGTCATAACACATAGTAGGTGACTACAACTTGCAAGATAGGATCAAGAACACACATATATTGGCGACAACATAATAGGTTCAGATATGAAATCATGGCACTCGGGCCCTAGTGACAAGCATTAAGCAAGGCAAAGTAGTAGCAACATCAATCTCAAAACATAGTGGATACTAGGGATCAATCCCCATCAAAACTAAATCGATTACATGATAGATCTCATCCAACCCATCACCGTCCAGCAAGTCTACGATGAGATTACTCATGAACGGTGAAGAGCATCATGGAATTGGCGATGAAGGAAGGTTGGTGATGACGATGGCGACAATCTCCCCTCTCCGGAGCCCAGAACGGATTCCAGATCTTCCGTTGCTACCTCTTGAGCTTATGTTAGTTTTTTCGCTTGAAGAGGAAAGGGTGATGCAGCACAGTAGCAGTAAGTATTTTCCTCAGTTTGAGAACCAAGGTATTAATCCAGTAGGAGTATCAAGATGAAGCACCGATGTACCAGCGCAAAAACAGAAAACTTGCACCCAACGCTACAAAGGGGTTATCAATCCCTTCACGATTGATTGCAAGGTGAGATCTGAAGGCGGAAAGTGCAACAAAGTAAAGTTGTAGGGCTGAAAATATGATGTGAAGTAGACCCGGGGGCCATAGTGTTCACTAGAGGCTTCTCTCAAAATAGCAAATATTACGGTGGGTGAACGAATTACTATCGAGCAATTTATAGAACCACGCAAAGTCATGACGATATCTAAGGCAATGATCATACATATAGGCATCATGTCCAAGACAAGTAGACCGATACTTTCTGCATCAACTACTATTACTCCACACATCGACCACTATCCAGCATGCATCTAGTGTATTGAGTTCATGACAAACAGAGTAACGCCTTAAGCAAGATGACATGATGTAGAGGGATAAATCATGCAATAGATATAAACCCCATCTTTTTACCCTTGATGGAAACAACACGATGCGTGCCTTGCTACCCCTTCTTTCACTTGGTGAGGTCACCGCACGGTATGAACCCAAAACCAAGCACTTCTCCCATTGCAAGAATCATAGATCAAGTTGGCCAAACAAAACCCACAACTCGAAGAGAATTACAAGGATATGAAATCATGCATATAATAGATTAGAAGAAACTCGAATAAGATTCATAGATAATCTGATCATAAATCCACAATTCATCGGATCTCGACAAACACACTGCAAAAGAAGATTACATCGGATAGATCTCCATGAAGATCATGGAGAACTTTGTATTGAAGATCCAAGAGAGAGAAGAAGCCATCTAGCTACTAGCTATGGACCCGAAGGTCTATGGTGAACTACTCACGCATCATCGGAGAGGCAATGGTGTTGATGAAGAAGCCCTCCATATCCGAATCCCCCCTCCGGCAGGGCACCAGAACGTGCCCCAGATGGGATCTTGCGGAGACATAAGCTTGTGGAGGCGGAAAAGTATTTTCGTGGATATCTCCCGTGGTTTTGTATTTTTTGGGGATTTATAGGAGGAAGAAGTAGGGTAGAGGAGCCACAGGGGGCCCACAAGCCTGCTAGGTGCGGGCCCCCTGGCCGCGCCTAGGGGCTTGTGGCCTCCCGTCGTGCCCTCTGCCTTTGTTCTCACGCTCCCTACATATCTTCTGTTCCGGAAAAAATCTTTTCGGAGGTTTTATTCCGTCTGGACTCCGTTTAATATTCTCCTCTGAAAAGGGTCAAAACACGGAAAAAGCGGGAATTGGCACTTGGCACTGAGTTAATAAGTTAGTCCCAAATAAGATCTAAAAGGCATACAAAACATCCAAAGTTTGACAAGATAATAGTATGGAACCATAAAAAATTATAGATACGTTGGAGACGTATCAAGCATCCCCAAGCTTAACTCCTACTCGTCCTCGAGTAGGGAAGTGATAAAGACTGAAGTTTTGATGTGGAATGCTACCTAGCATATTTGTCCTTTGTAACTTCTTTCATGTAACATGAATGTTCCAATCCGTAAGATTCAAAACAATTGTTTGCTATTGACATGAAAACAATAATACTTCAAGCAAACTAGCAAGGTAATCATGAACTTTCAAAATAACAAGGCCAATGGAAGTTATCCCTACAAAATCATATAGTCTGGCTATGCTCCATCATCCTCACACAACTAATGTAAATCATGCACAACCCCTGTATTGGCCAAGTAATTTTTTCGCACTCTTACTTTCTCAAACTTTTTATAACTATCATGCAATACATGAGCGTTAACCATGGATATAGCACTATAGGTGGAATAGAGTGTGGTGGTGGTTGTGAGACAAAAAAGGAGGAGATGGTCACATTGACTTGGCGTATCAAAGGGCTGTAGAGATGTCTATTAATAGATATCAATTTGAATGAGTAGGGATTGCCATCCAAGAGATGCACTAGAGCTATAAGTATGTGAAAGCTCAAAAGGAAAACTTGGGGGTGTGCATCCAACTTGCTTGCTCACGAAGACCTAGGGCGATTTTGAGGAAGCCCATCATTGGAATATACAAGCCAAGTTTTATAATGAAGGTTACCACTAGCATATGATGGTGACAAAGCAAGAAGCTCTCAATCATGAAGAACATGGTGTTATTATGAAGCACAAGTGTGGAAAAAGATAGTAGCATTGTCCCTTCTCTCTTTTTCTCTCTCTTTTTTAATTTTTTTGTTTGGGCTCTTGGCCTCTTTTTTTATTTCGGCTCTTTGGCCTCTTTTTTTTATTTTCTCACATGGGACAATGCTCAAATAATGATGATCATCACACTTTTATTTACTCACAGCTTCAAAGCTCAAAATGATGATGACTCTATAGGAAATGCCTCCGGCCGTGTACCGGGATGTGCAACGATCTAGCATGGCGTATAACGTTGAAACATCTCGCTAGCTATCTTACGATCATGCAATGGAAATATGAGAGTGACGGCACAAGTCATGAGACGGAACAGTGGGAGTTGCATGGCAATATATCTCGGAATGGCTATGAAAATGCAATATATAGTAGGTAGGTATGGTGGCTGTTTTGAGGAAGGCATATAGTGGGTTTGTGTACCGACGAAAGTTGCATGGCACTAAAGAGGCTAGCAATGGTGGAAGGTGAAAGTGCATCTATACCATGGACTCACATTTGTCATGAAGAACTCACACACTTGTTGCAAAAGTTTTTATTAGTAATCGAAACAAAGTGCTAAACGCATACTCCGAGGGGAAGGGTTGGTAGGTGTTTAACCATCGCGCGATCTCGACCTCAACACAAAGGATGCCAATCAATAGATCAATTATGCTCCGACTTCCTAACATAGCGGTTCACCATACGTGCATGCTACAGGAATCACTAACTTCAACACAAGTATTTCTAGATTCACAACACCCTACTAACATAGCTCTTAATATTACCAAATCCACGTCTCAAAACTAATTGAGAGGAATCAAGACTTCTCTTTCTACTCAATGCACATGAATATGGAGGTTTTTGTATCCTCTTTGGGTACCTATCACCTTTGGGACTACTTTCATAGCATACCAACTACCAAGTCACGCATCGCCGTGCTCTAAAAGATATAAGTGAAGCACATAGAGCAAAAGTATCTAGCTCAAAAGATAAGTGAAGCACTATGAGCATTCTAGCAAAATCACGATGAGTGCATGTCTCTCTCTCTCAAAAATGTGTGAAGCAAGGATGATTATGACACAACAAAAAGAAAAGACTCCTAATATACAAGACACTCCAAGCAAAACACATATCATATGGTGAATAAAAATATAGCTCCAAGTAATGTTACCGATGGATTGAAGACGAAAGAGGGGATGCCTTCCTGGGGCATCCCCAAGCTTAGGCTTTTTGGTGTCCTTGAATTTGGCTTGGGATGCCTTGGGAATCCTCAAGCTTGAGCTCTTTCCACTCCTTATCTCTTTGTCCATGAGAACATCACCCAAAACTTGAAAACTTCACAACACAAAACTTAAACAGAAACTCGTGATAACATTAGCACAAGAAAACAAACTACCACTTCTTTTGGTACTGTAGAAAACTTGAATTCTATCTATAGTGGTGTTGGGATACTGTATTCTCACTTTTCCATGGCTAGTACCCCCCGATACTAACCATAGTTTCATCAAAACAAGCAACCAACTCAACAAAAACAGAATCTGTCAAAAACAGACCAGTCTGTAGCAATCTGTATACTTCGTATACTTATGGTACCTCAAAACATCTGAAAAATTACGAATGCCTAGGCAAAAGGCATATCAACCAGCAGCAAAAAGAATCAACTCAAAATCTCTTTCTGAATAAAAATGAAAAATCATCTCGTGAGAGAAAAGTTTCTGTATTTTTCCAGCAGGATAAAACAACCATTACCAAGACTAGTCATAAAGGTTTTGCTTGGCTCAAACACAAAAAGAAACACAAAAAACACTATCACAATAGAATTATGATGGTGTGGACACAACAAAACAGAAAGAAAAAGATAAATTCATTGGGTTGCCTCCCAACAAGCGTTATTGTTTAACGCCCTTAGCTAGGCATAAAAGCGATAGAATCACGTATCGTCGTCTTTGGTGCTCAAACCATAAGTGGCCCTCATCATGGATTCATAAGGCAATATTATTTTCTTTCCAGGAAAGTGTTCCATGCCCTTCCTTAAAGGAAATTGAAATCTAATATTCACTTCCTTCATATCGATGATAGCACCAATAATCCTTAGGAAAGGTCTACCAACAATAATAGGGCATGTAGGATTGCAATCAATGTCAAGCACAATGAAATCCACAGGTACATAGTTCCTATTTGCAATAATAAGAACATCATTGATCCTTCCCATGGGTTTCTTGACAGTAGAATCAGCAAGATCCAAATTAAGAGAACACTCTTCAATCTCATTGAAACCAAGAACATCACATAAAGACTTTGGAATCGCAGAAACACTAGCACCCAAATCACACAAAGCATTGCATTCATAGTTTTTGATTTTGATTTTGATGGTAGGTTCCCACTCATCATGAAGCTTTCTAGGGATAGAGACTTCCAATTCAAGTTTCTCTTCAAGAGATTTTATCATACCTTCGACGATATGATTGGTAAAGGCCTTGTTTTGGCTATAAGCGTGTCGAGAGTTTAACATGGATTGCATCAAAGAAATGCATTCAATCAAGGAGCAACTATCATAATTGAATTCCTTGAAATCCATGGTAGTAATTTCATTACTACTCAAAGTTTTAACATCTTCTACTCCACTTTCAATGCTTTTAGCATCAAGACAGATGGACTCCGAATCATTGGGGCACTTTTCAACCAAAGTGGATTCATATCCAGCCCCATAATCATTAGGTTTGACACAAGAAAACAAAGATTCAATGGGAGTCACACCAAGCACTTCAAGATCTTTGTGATTCTTATCACGAGAACACGCCTTTTTAAGCCATTCATGTCTAGCACGAATTTGGGCGGTTCTTTCTTGGCTCTCAATCATGGAAACACGCATAGCTTTCAAAGTTTCATCCATATTGATCTTGGGAGGAGCACATCTAACTTTCAAAGCATCAACATCACTAGACATTCTATCAACGCTCTTAGCCAAGTCGTCAATTTTGAGTAGCTTTTCCTCTATGGACGCATTGAAAATCTTTTGAGAGTTGATGAACTCTTTGATATTACTCTCTAGATCAGAGGGTAATCTATTGTAATTTCCATGAGTATTGTTGTAGGAGTTTACAAAGTTATTAGAGGAGTTACTAGGAAAAGGCCTAGGAACATAGTTTCGTCTAAAAACATTGTTTTTGCCAAAATTATTCCTACCAACAAAATTAACGTCCAAGCTAGCGTTACTACTCTCAATCAAAGAAGACAAGGGCATATCATTAGGATCCAAAGGAGCACTTCTACTAGCAACCAAATTCATTAACTCATCCATCTTAGCACTCAACGAGTTAATTTCTTCTATAGCGTGTACCTTCTTACTAGTAGGTGACCTTTCAGTGTGCCACTGAGAGTAGTTCGTCATGATGTTGTCTAGGAGCTTTGTGGCTTCGCCTAACGTGATTTCCATGAACGATCCACCTGAGGCGAAGTCCAAGATATTTCTAGAAGCGAAATGCAAGCCAGCGTAAAAGATTTGAATAATCATCCAAATACTCAAGCCATGAGCGGGACAATTTCTAATCATTAATTTCATTCTCTTAGCCCGCGGAAAATACTTGGATATATAAGCATCTTTGTACTTATCCCAAGAATCGATAGTATTTTGGGGCAAAGAAGAAAACCAAGTTTTTGCGCGATCTCACAACAAGAAAGGAAAAAAGCATCAATTTAATCACGTCATTATCCACATATCTCTTCTTTTGCATATCGCACAGCTCAATGAAGGTATTGAGATGGGATGCGGCATCTTCACTAGGAAGGCCGGAGAATTGCTCTTTCATAACCAGATTCAGCAATGCGGCAATGATTTCGTATGACTCCGCGCTAGTGGCGGGAGCAATCGGAGTACTAATAAAATCATCATTATTAGTATTCGAGAAGTCACAAAGTTTGGTGTTTTCATTCATGGTGACTTCGGCAAGCAAGCAAGCACACAAGTGAACAAAGAGCAAGCGAGAAAAAGGCGAACGGAAAAGGCAAACGAAAAAGGCAAATTGGTGAAGTGGGGGAGAGGAAAACGAGAGGCAACTGGCAAACAAAGTAAATGCAAGAGATGAGTTTGCAACACCAACTTGGATGAGTTCTTGACTTGATCTTCCTCCCCGGCAACGGCGCAAGAAATTCTTCTTCTACGGCAACAAAAGTCCTTCCCCAGCAACGCCAGGAATTCTTCTTGCTACTTCTCTTGTTTGCGTCGGTTTTTCCCTTGAAGAGGAAAGGGTGATGTAGCACAGGAGCAGTAAGTATTTCCCTCAGTTTGAGAACCAAGGTATCGATCCAGTAGGAGGGTCTCGTCAAGTCCAGAGTACCTGCGCAAACACAAACAAGCTTGCACCCAACGCTTCAAAGAGGTTGTCAATCCCTTCAAGATTGTTTGCAAAGTGAGATCTGAAGGCGGAAAGTGCAACGAAGTAAAAAGGTGTAAGGCTGAAAATATGGTGTGGAGTAGACCCGGGGGCCATAGTGGTCACTAGAGGCTTCTCTCAAAATAGCAAGTATCACGGTGGGTAAACAAATTACTGTCGAGCAATTGATAGAACCGCGCAAAGTCATGACGATATCTAAGGCAATGATCATACATATAGGCATCATGTCCGAGACAAGTAGACCGATACTTTCTGCATCTACTACTATTACTCCACACATTGACCGCTATCCAGCATGCATCTAGTGTATTGAGTTCATGACGAACAGAGTAACGCTTTAAGAAAGATGACATGATGTAGAGGGATAATCTCAAACCAATGATGAAAACCCCATCTTTTTACCCTTGATGGCAACAACATGATGCGTGCCTCGCTACCCCTTCTGTCACTGGGTGAGGTCATCGCACGGTATGAACCCAAAACCAAGCACTTCTCCCATTGCAAGAATCATAGATCTAGTTGGCCAAACAAACCCACAACTCGAAGAGAATTACAAGGATATGAAATCATGCATAAGAGAGATCAGAAGAAACTCAAATAAGATTCATAGATAATCTGATCATAAATCCACAATTCATCGGATCTCGACAAACATACCGCAAAAGAAGATTACATCGGATAGATCTCCATGAAGATCACGGAGAACTTTGTATTGAAGATCCAAGAGAGAGAAGAATCCACCTAGTTACTATCTATGGACCCATAGGTCTATGGTAAACTACTCACGCATCATCGGAGAGGTCATGGTGTTGACGAAGAAGCCCTCCGTATCCGAATCCCCCCTCCGGCAGGGCACCAGAACGTGCCGCGGATGGGATCTTGCGGAGACAGAAGCTTGCTGCGGCAGAAAAGTACTTTCGATGATCTCCTAATTTTTTGTGGTATTTTTGGGGATATATAGGGGCAAAACCTAGGGCAAAGGAGGTCCAGGGGGCCCACAAGCCTGAGGGCCGCAGCCTCCCCCCTGGCCGCAGGGTGGGGGCTTTTGGGGCTCCTGGGGGCCCCCTGCCTTGGCTCTCAAGTCTCCTAATCTTCTTCAGTTACGGAAAAAATCTTTTCGGGGATTTTATTCCATTTGGACTCCGTTTCAAAATCTCCTCTGAAAGGGGTCAAAAACATGGAAAAACAGGAACTGGCACTTGGCACTGAGTTAATAAGTTAGTCCCAAAAAATATATAAAAGGCATGCAAAACATCCAAAGTTTGACAAGATAATAGCATGAAACCATCAAAAATTATAGATACGTTGGAGACGTATCAACCACCACACAAAGGATGATAATCAATAAATCAATTATGCTCTGACTTCCTAACATAGCGGTTCACCATACGTGCATGCTACGGGAATCACTAACCTCAACACAAGTATTTCTAGATTCACAACACCTACTAACATAACTCTAATATTACCATATCCATATCTCAAAACTAATTCTCTTACTAATCAAAATTCTCTTACTAATCAACGCACTTGAATATGAAAGTTTTTATTATAACCTCTTCGGATGCCTATCATATTTAGGATTAATGTCATAGCACACGCCAATTACCAAGTTACTTAGAGAGAGCACTCTCAAAATGATATAAGTGAAGATCGAGAGTTTTTATTTCTACAAAATATGATACCGCCGTGCTCTAAAAAGATTTAAGTGAAGAACTAGAGAAAAATTATCTAGCTCACAAGATATAAATAAAGCTCATGGGAGCTAAATTGCCTAGCTCAAAGGATATAAGTGAAGCTGATTGAGTATTCTAAAAAATTCACGATGAGTGCATGTCCCTCTAAAAAAGGTGTCTAGCAAGGACGATTGTGATAAAACGAAAAAGCGAAGACTCCTATAATACACGACGCTCCAAGAAAACACATATCATGTGGTGAATAAAAATATAGCTAAAAGTAACGTTACCGATGGATTGAAGACGAAAGAGGGGATGCTTTCCCGGGGCATCCCCAAGCTTAGGCTTTTTAGTGTCCTTGGATTTGGCTTGGGATGACTTGGGCATCCCCAAGCTTAAGCTCTTTCCCCTCTTTATTTCATTGTCCATAAGAACATCACCCAAACATGAAAACTTCACAACACAAAACTTAAACAGAAACTCGTGATATCATTAGCATAAGAAAACAAACTACCAACTTTTTAGGTACTGTGGTAAAATTGATTTCTATTTAGATTAATGTTATATTACTGTATTCTCACTTTTCCATGGCTCGTACCCCCCCCTGTAACATCCCAAAATTATAAATTTTGGAATGTTAATATAATTATTAGATTGATTGTTTGTTTGCTTGCTTGAGTGATTGAAACTTGTGTGAAATTTGAAACTTTTCAAAAACTTTTGAATGAGAGGGAATAAAATGACTTTCCCCATCTCCGGTGAATTCAAATTCAATCATTTAAAAGCAAAGAGAGAAGATGACATGACTTCTTCAACTATAAATAATTTGAACGGAGTTTGCATTTCAATCCTTTCAAAATATTTGCCCTTGCTTCTATATTTTCCTTCCCCGACAAAATGCCCCGACAAAATTCTTGCCCGCAAGAAAGAGCGGAGGAACATGACCCTCAAACACCCAGGCATTTTGAAAGTTATTTGAACCCTAAAACTTAGAGGGTCATTTGAAAATTATTTGCAAAAGAAAATAAATCTTTTAGGCAATTTTGTGAAAATAATGTTTTCTGAAGTTTTTATTTTTGCCGCGGAAAAATGCCCATCATTTATATTTTATTTTTCCGATAATTTTAGTATATAGAAACTCTTTATTCCGAATTGATTTGAATTCCTTTTTATCGTTTTAGTTTCCTAGTTTTAAAAATAGGAAAGGAATCACTTTTATTAGGAAACTCCAGCTGGCCCATTAAGAGCTTTCCTATTTTGGCACAAGAGGAGATCTTCTTCCTCCCCTGCCTCTCCCTCACGTCACAGGAGCTTTCCTTCCATGGACAGAGGAATCCCCACCTCCGGGATTCGCGAAGCTCTTTCCCTCCCAGCACCTCCCGTCGCCCCTATAAGAAGGCCCACGTCCTCCTTGTTCCATTCCCGTTGAAACCGCCGCCTCTCCCCACCTCCTCCTCCCCCTGCACCTCGCCGGAGTCGGCCACCAGAGAGCTCACCGGAGCCCCACCCCATCGCCCCTGCACCCTCCCCTCCCTGCCGAGCCCACCTCACCCCGCCACCACCTCCCCACCGTCGATACCCCACCCCGTCGGCCCCTCCACCTCGCTGCACCGCTCCCCATCGCCCCGACCAGAAGCTCGCCAGAAACTCCACCACGTCGCCCCCCCTGCAGGTCCCTTCACCCCGTCGCCCCCCCCTCCACCGCCCCCCTGCCACCCCCCCCCCCCCCCCCCGCTGGCGACCCCCACCCCCGCCGGAGTTGCCCCCCCCCTAGCCGGAGAAGGCCCCAGCCACTGCTGCGTTCATCACGGTAAGGCCCCTCTCCTGCTTCTTTTTTTTCTTTAACTTGTCCTGTTTTTTTTTATTGTGTAGTTCTGCCCTTAGATCTAGATCCCACGGTGTAGATTAGGAGGTACTTACCCTTTCGGTTTTTCAACAAAGACCGTCGGTTTTTCAGTCACTTAACTTATTAGCCGGAGCTTTTAGTTAGATTCCATCCGTTTGCTTATATGTCTCGCAGCAAACACCCCCTTAGCCAATCAAAGAGCACCATGTGTACACCCTGTCCGTTAGTTGGATTTTCTTTTTTCTGTTTAATTCCAAAAACAGAAAAGTTCCAATCTTGTTTAGCCCATAACTTTTGATCCATAAGTCCAATGGAGTTGATTCTTTTTCCAGTAGCTCACAAATTTTCTGTAGTGTTTAAAAACATATAATTTGTCTGTGTTTGAAATTTTCAAATTTGAGTTAGATCAGATTTAGTTTAAACCTTGTTTTGCCTACTCCAGTAGCTCACAGATTCTTTTTGCTACTGATCACTAGTGATCTTATTTATCAGTGGTAAAAATTTCAGATTTGTTTGAGTATTTTAGCTCACTGTTTCTTGTGAAACAATTTCTGTTTCACCTCTTTTAGGATTTCGGCTAATTCCTTTTCTATTTTTGTTTTAAAATATTCTCTTTACTATTTCAGAAATATTATTGTTTTGTTTATGTTAGTTAACAGTAGTTTTGCAACAAGTTTTTATTTTATTTTTATTTGTTTTCATGAAATCAATTCTAGTTCCTTAGTAACTTGCAATTGGTTTCTCCACTGTTTCAAATCCCGTTTGAAAATACTTTCAAATAGTTTTGTGAAAAATATTTTATTTTATCTTAGTTAAACTTATATCTTAGTTCCTTGTTTTTATTTTCATGTTAGACAAACATTATTTAGTGTTCGATGTAGTAGAAGACTCCTAGTTTTAGTGAAGTTCCTTTCGGTTTCTTTTTCGCTCTCTCTCTTTTGTTTTGATTGCTAGAATGATTGCTAGTATGAGTGCTTATGTGAATGATATGTTTGCTATATAGATTTCATCGGAGAGTGACGAGTAGTCTATCAAGTTATTTTCTCGAGAAATTCTTCTTCGTCAACATCACCAGGCAAGTCACTTTGATCATACTATCACCTATGTTTTATGCATCGTAGTTCTACCATCCTATGCCCAATTGCATGCTGAGTAGGTACTTGGAAATTTTAGTATAGTTTGTAGTGTCATGTGGTAGGCACCCAACAACCCCGATACTTGGCCCCGGGACGACAAATTTCATATTACTATGCTTGACTAGACGGGATTTCGGTTGAGTGCATAACACGAGTGATGCAAGGTTGATTAAATAATCAAGACCGGTTAAAACAAGATTTTCAAGACCTCGGACGCAATGCAACTCTGGGTGAAGGACGGTTGATCGGCACCCTGGAGAACCCAGTGGATGACCCGGGATGCTGGAGAGGCCATGACATCCTGCGGAAAGCTTCACCCAGGCTCAAAGAGATGGATGGATATTTTCAAGACTCAAGGCTTACCTGCACAGCCACAAGTCATTATGGGCTTTGGCTTGGTTCGACAACGCGGCGACTCTGGACAGGCGGTGCAAGCAGATGTAGACGAACGGTAGGAATGGATGGGCACCGACAAGGATTCAGAGGGACCCATTGAAAGACCATGTTTTGATCATCCGGTCTTCAAACACCCTGAAGTGCGAGCACATACTCGGAGGCGATCAAATCTTGTGGGGAACGTGTGCAAAACTGTGCAGAGTACTCAAACCTAATCGATTAGCCGTGTCCACGGTCATGGACAACTTGAGCCAAAGGAACTGAAGTTATCTGGATTTCTCAACACCATTAAATATATTTGATGAGGGTAATTATTGACAACTCGGGTACGAGAATTGGTTGGCGGAACCATCTCGTTAACAACCAGCCTTGTAGTAATATTTTTCTTTTAGCCCCTCTTGTTGTAGGAGAAAACTTGCTTTTCGCTAAAAAAAACTTATAGCCCCACCTGCCATATATGCATATAGTATAGATGATTACTTTTCACCCCTCTCTTATGTGACTTGCCGGCATATTCAATATGCTGACCTACATGGCTGCAATGTCTTATGTTGTAGATATTTTCTTCGATGAGTAAGAGTACGATTCAGGGTTACGGTCTACACTCAACTTGCCGTTGGTGTTTATTGGGACTCCACTCCATTGACTGCTTCCGCTGAGATATTTAAGGTATATATTAGTTTTACGCTATTTACATGTGATTGCACTTTGATATATACATTGATGTACTGTGTGTGCCAGCATACTGATCCAGGGATGGCACAGAAACACAGAGGCTTGACTCTTTTTGAGTCGGGTCGCTACACCCCCCCCCCATACTAACCATAGTTTCATCAAAATAAGTAATCAACACAACAAAAACAGAATCTGCCAAAAACAGAACAGTCTGCAGTAATATGTATATTTCATATACCTCTGGTATCCCACAAATTCTGAAACATTATGACAATTAGGGAAATTTTCATATCAATTAGAAGAAAAAAGAATGAACTCAAAAGCTCTTTCTGGATAGGAATTAAAAATAATTTCGTGAGCACAAAGTTTCTGTCTTTTTAAGCATGATTAAACAACTATCACCAAAACTAATCATAAAGGTTCTACTTCGCACAAACGCTAATTAAAACATAAAAAACAATCATAACAGAATCATGATGGTGTGGACTCAATAAAACAGAAAGTGAAAAGCAAAAATAAATTTATTCATTGGGTTGCCTCCCAACAAGCGCTATTGTTTAACGCCCTTAGCTAGGCATAAGGCAATAGAATCAAGTATTGTCATCTTTAGCGCTCAAACCATAAGTAGCTCTCATCATGGATTCATAAGGCAATCTTATTTTCTTTCCAGGAAAGTGTTCCATACCCTTATTTAATGAAAATTGAAATCTAATATTCTCTTCATTCATATCAATAACAGCACCAATAGTCCTAAGGAAAGGTCTACCAAGAATAATGGGACATGTCGGATTGCAATCAATATCAAGCACAATGAAATCTATGGGCACATAGTTCCTATTTCCAATAATAAGAACATCACTGACCCTTCCCATAGGTTTCTTAATAGTAGAATCCGCAAGATGCAAATTAAGAGAGCACTCATCAATCTCATTGAAACCTAGAACATCACATAAAGATTTTGGAATTGTGGAAACACTAGCACCCAAATCACACAAAGCATGGCATTTATAATTTTTAATCTTGATTTTTATAGTAGGTTCCCACTGATCATGACGTTTTCTAGGATTAGATATCTCAAACTCAAGTTTCTCTTCAAGAGACTTCATCATAGCATCAACGATATGATCAGTAAAAGCCTTATTTTGGCTATAAGAATGTGGAGAGTTTAGCATGGATTGCATCAAGGAAATACATTCAATCAAAGAGCAACTATCATAATTAAATTCCTTGAAATCCAAAATAGTAATTTCATCACTATTCAAAGCTTTGATATCCTCTACTCCACTTTCAGTATCATGATAAGGAGACTCCGAATCATTGGGGCGTTTCTCAACCAAAGTGGATTCACATCCAGCCCCATCATCATTAGGATTGACATTAGAAAACAAGGATTCAATAGGAGTCACACCAAGCACCTTAAGATCTTCATGATTCTCATCACATATTTTAGGTTTAGCAGCCATTTTATTGACTAAGGTAGCTTGTTTATCAGAAATCTGGCCTACCATTTTTTTAAGACAAGCAAATTGAGAATTTAACGCAAGGAATTCTTTGGCCATATCATCAAACTCTTTATTCATATAAGCCATAAACAATTTTGCTCCCTTAGTTCTCTACGAAAGAAACTATTATGATCAAACTGTGTAGACATGAAGCTTTTAGCACTAGTTTCAATCTCTTCCAACCTTGTATAGTAAGCATCATAATCATTTGGTTGGGCCATGAGGACTTAGCAAGAAGACAAGCACACAAGCAAACAGAAAGCAAGCGAAAGAAAGGGCAAACGAAAAAGGCAAATATTTTTATAAATTTTGTTTTTTTAGAAGTGGGGGAGAGGAAAACAAGAGGCAAAAGGAAAATAATGTAAATGCAAGAGATGAGTTTGTGATAATTACCTGGTAGATATGCTTCACTTGAATACTCCCCGGAAACGGCGCCAGAAATTCTTCCTGCTACTTCTTGAGCTTGCGTTGGTTTTTCCCTTGAAGAGGAAAGGGTGATGCAGCAAAGTAGAGATAAGTATTTCCCTCAGTTTGAGAACCAAGGTATCAATACAGTAGGAGTATCAAGATGAGGCACCAATGAACCTGCGCAAAATCAAACAAACTTGCACCCAACGCGATAAAGGGGTTGCCAATCCCTTCACGATTACTTGCAAGGTGAGATCTGAAGGTGATAAAAGGTAAAAGGAAATAAAAGTGCAACAAAGTATTTTTGGTATTTTTGTATGTAGATCTGAATATATGATGTGTAAAATAGACCTGGGGGCCATAGTGTTCACTAGTGGCTTCTCCCATGATAGCAAGTATTATAGTGGGTGAACGAATTATTGTCGAGAAATTGATAGAATCACGCAAAGTCATGACGATATCTAAGGCAATGATCATACATATAGGCATCACGTCTGAGACAATTAGACCGATACTTTCTGCATCTACTACTATTACTCCACACATCGACCGCTATCCAGCATGCATCTAGTGTATTAAGTTCTCAACAAACGGAGTAACACCTTAAGCAAGATGACATGATGTAGAGGGATAAATTCATGCAATATGATATAAACCCCATCTTTTTACCCTTGATGGCAACAACACGATGCGTGCCTCGCTACCCCTTCTATCACTAGGTGAGGACACCGCACGGTATGAACCCAAAACAAAACACTTCTCCCATTGCAAGAATTATAGATCAAGTTGGCCAAACGAAACCCATAACTCGAAGAGTATTTCAAGGATACGAAATCATGCATATAAGAAATCAGAGGAGACTCAAATAATATTCATAGATAATCTGATCATATATGTGCAATTCATCGGATCTCGACAAACACACCGCAAAAGAAAGTTACATCGGATAGATCTACATGAAGATCATGGAGAACTTTGTATTGAAGATCCAAGAGAGAGAAGAAGCCATCTAGCTACTAGATATGGACCCAAAGGTCTGTGGGGAACTACTCGCGCATCATTGGAGAGGCAATGGTGTTGATGAAGAAGCCCGCCGTGTCTGAATCCCCCACCGTCAGGGCACCAGAACGGTCCCCAGATGGGATCTTGCGGAGACAGAAGCTTGTGGCGGCGGAAAAGTATTTTTGTGGCTCTCCTCTTTGGTTTCGGGATTTTTGGGAATTTATAAGCGAAAGAGGTAGGGTAGAGGAGCCACGGGGGGCCCACGAGCCTGCTAGGCGCCCCCTAGGTTCTCAAGTCCTCTGCGTATCTTCTGTTATGGAAAAAATCATTCCGCAGGTTTTATTCCGTTTGGACTCCGCTTAATATTCTTTTCTGGAAAAAGTCAAAAACACGGAAAAAAAAGAAACTGGCACTAGGCACTGAGTTATAGGTTAGTCCCAAAAATGATATAAAATGGCATATAAATGCATATAAGACGTCCCAAGTTGATAATATAATAGCATGGAACAATGAAAAATTATAGATACGTTGGAGACGTATCAATATACTTCTCGCCCCTCGTTGGATACCCCAAGTGGAAGGTGGAGATGTAGTCAGCAGAAAATTTCCCTCACACAGAGACTGTAAGGTTTATCGAACCAGTAGGACTCCTAGGATCAACAAGTAGGTGTCTTCCACCCTGGCGCTAGCAGAAGACGTGGACCTGCACACACAACAAATAACATTGCTCCCAACGAGTACAGAGAGGTTGTCAATCTCTCCGGCCTTGTAGTTTTCAAAGGATCAAGACAGAAGCGGGAAGGTAATAGTGATTGCAACAGAAAAGTAAATGAAAGCGGTAAATGATGGAGGTGTAAACAATGATGGTGATATGGACCGGAGTCATATGATGTTCACTAGTGATGTATCTCTCCCAAAAGACGATAAACAACTATGCTAGGGTAAACAAATCACAGTTGGGAAATTGACAAAATTATGATCGCACCGCAATGCTAATTATGCTCCTTGATAGTTAGAGGTTCAGTAGTAATGGGTAGTACGCCAAGACAAGTAGACCATTTATTCATCAGCATCTACTTACTAATCATCCACCTTGAAATATCTATCTAGAACATCTCTCCGGTATTAAGTTGCGAGCCCCACCCAAAGTGTAAACTCAAAGCAACGGACAACTGCATTAACGAACTATGTGTAAGGTAAATAATCCTTGCAACCGTGGTCAGAAGGATCGTTCTTTTCTCCTTGGTGGCAACAAGCACATCCCCTAGTCTCATGTTTCTGTCACTCAAGCTAGACATCAAGGGGCCCGAACCCACAATCATGAATAATGCTCCCTCTTGGAGTTACGATCTACTACTTGGCCAAAGCAATAAAAAGCAATGGACAACATGCAAGAATCACTAAGGAACATAATATAAAAGGATAATCAAATATATAACTCAAATAAATCTGAACATAATCTCATAATCCATCAGATCCCAACAAACCGAGCATAGCAATAGCAATAGAATTACATAGATGCCTTGATCATGTAGTGCAGCTCACAAGGACTAACCATTGAAGCACAAGATTGGTGAGAAGACATCACATAGCTACTGGTCATGGACTCATGGTCCAAGCAGGACTACTCACGACATGTCCGGGAAGCGTCCATGATGGTCGAGAAGCCCCCGGAAGTCAATCCTCCCTCCGGCAGTGTAACGCCCAAGATGCGACCCTATCCTTATTTTGGCACAAGGGCCTCGACAGGGATAGGAGCGCATCTCGTCGTTTCGCAAGAATGGATATCGTTAAAAGTACATGAACTGAAGAGAAGAGTATATGGAATTGTCTTACACTCGACACAAGATTTTTTCGGGCTTTGGAAAATTGGGTTAAAGCCCCTGCAAAATAGACATTAGCACACAGAAACTGGCACTAGGTGCACTGAGTTAGTAGGTTAGTCCAAATATGTGTAAAATGATATAAAAGTGTAGCAAAACATATAACATTGTCACCCAAAAGATCATGGAACAAGCAGAAATATAGATACGTTTGGGATGTATCAGTCATGCACCCAATGTGAGGGGTTTGTTCATGTTGAATCTCGATAGTGATGACACTAATATCCTTAACATTGAGGCCAAAAGATGTAGAGTTAATGATGATAGCGCCATTTTCTTGTGGTACTGCTGATTAGGTCATATTGGTATAAAACACATGAAGAAACTCCATGTTGATGGACTTTTGGAGTCACTTGATTTTGAATCACTTGACACATGTGAACCATGCCTCATGGACAAGATGACTAAGATCCCGTTGTCCGGAACAATGGAGCGTGCAAGTGACTTGTTGGATATCATACATACTAATGTGTGCGGACCAATGAGCATAGAGGAGCGCGGTGGATATCATTATTTATCACCTTCATTGATGATTTGAGTAGATATTGTTATATTTACTTGATGAAGCACAAGTCTGAAATGTCTAAAAAGTTTAAAAAAAATTCAGAGTGAAGTTGAAAATCATCATAACAAGAAGATCAAATTCTTACGATCTGATCGAGGAGGTGAGTATCTG
The DNA here is from genome assembly GCF_904849725.1 of Hordeum vulgare subsp. vulgare. Taxonomy (NCBI): domain Eukaryota; kingdom Viridiplantae; phylum Streptophyta; class Magnoliopsida; order Poales; family Poaceae; genus Hordeum; species Hordeum vulgare. Next base: position 580,932,582 of record NC_058520.1, on the reverse strand, counting down.
AGTTACGAGTTTGGTGCTCACTTAAGACAATGTGGAATTATTTCACAGTTGACACCGCATGGAACACCACAGCGTAATGGTGTGTCCGAACGTCGTAATCGTACTTTATTAGATACGGTGTGTTCTATGATGTCTCTTACCGATTTGCCGTTATCATTTTGGGGCTATGCATTGGAGACAACTGCATTCACTTTAAATAGGGCACCATCAAAATCCGTTGAAACGACACCATATGAACCGTGGTATGGAAAGAAGCCAAAGTTGTCATTTTTTAAAGTTTGGGGATGTGATTGTTATGTCAAAAAACTTCAGCCTGAAAAGCTGGAACCCAGAGCGGAAAAGTGCGTCTTCATAGGATACCCAAAAGAGATAGGTGGTACACCTTCTACCTCAGATCCGAAGGCAAAGTGTTTGTCGCTAAAAACAGAGCATTTCTTTAGAAATAGTTTCTCCCGAAAGAATTGAGTGGGAGGAAGATAGAACTTGACGAGGTTGTAGAACCTTTGCTTCAACCAGATGGTGGCACAGGACTGACGACCAACAAGTGAAGGGGATCTATTATAGTCCTTTCAATAAGTAAGAGTATCGAACCCAACGAGGAGCAGGAGGAAATGACAAGAAGTTTTCAGTAAGGTAATCTGTGCAAGCACTGAAATTATCGGTGACAGATAGTTTTTTTATAAGGTAATTTGTAACGGGTAGCAAGTAACAAATGTAACAATGGTGCAGGAAGGTGGCCCAATTCTTTTTGTAGAAAAGTACAAGCCTGGACAAAGTATTATATAAGGAATAACGCTCCTGAGGACACATGGGAATTTATGTCAAGCTAGTTCTCATCATGCTCATATGATTCGCGTTCGCTACTTTGATAATTTGATATGTCGGTGGACCGAGGCTTGGGTGCTGCCCTTACTTGGACGAGCCTCCCACTTATGATTAACCTCTCTCGCAAGCATCCGCAACTATGAAATAAGAATTAAGATAAACCTAACCATAGCATTAAACATATGGATTCAAATCAGTCGCTTATGAAGCAATACATAAACTAGGGTTTAAGCTTCTGTCACTCTAGCAACCCATCATCTAATTATTACTTCCCAATGCCTTCCTCTAGGGCCAAATAATGGTGATATGTCATGTAGTCGACGTTCACATGACACCACTAGAGGAGAGACAACATATATCTTATAAAAATATCGAACGAATACCAAATTCACATGATTACTTATAACAAGACTTATCCCGTGTCCTCGGGAACAAACGTAACTACTCAGAAAGCATATTCATATTCATGATCATAGGAGTATTATTAATCATAAAGGATTTGAACATATAATCTTCCACCAAATAAATCAACTAGCGTCAACTACAAGGAGTAATCAACACTACTACCAACTCACAGGTAACAATCTAAGGTTTTGAGACAAAAATCGGATACAAGAGATGAACTAGGGTTTGGAGAGGAGATGGTGTTGATGAAGATGTTGATGGAGATTGACCCCCTCTCAATGAGAGGATCGTTGGTGATGACGATGGCTTCGATTTCCCCCTCCGGGAGGGATATTTCCCCGGCGGAATAGCTCCGTCGTAGCTCTAGATTGGTTATGTCGAAGTTTTGCCTCAAGACAGCGACGCCTCGTCCCGGAAGGTCTTATAAGATTTTTTTTCTAGGTCAAAACCCTTCATATAGCAGAAGATGTGCACCGGAGGCCTGCCATGGGGCCCAAAAGCCTGCAGGGCGCGGCCAGGGGGTGCTACATCTTGAGCTTGCATTGGTTTTTCCCTTGAAGAGGAAAGGGTGATGCAGCACAGTAGCAGTAAGTATTTCCCTCAGTTTGAGAACCAAGGTATCAATCCAGTAGGAGTATTGATACGTCCATTTTGCATCATGCTTTCATGTTGATATTCATTGCTTTTTGGGCTGTTATATTACTTGTGGTACCATATTTATGCCTTTTCTCTCTTATTTTACAAGGTTTATTTGAAGAGGGAGAATTCAGGCAGCTGGAATTCTGGACTGGAAAAGGAGCAAATCCTAGTCCACTTTCTGCACATCTCCAAATGCCCTGAAAAGTTAAGTGGATTTTTTCTGGATTATATAAAAAAATATTGGGCGAAAGAACTACCGGAGGGGGGCTGCCAGGGCGCCACAAGCCCTGACACCGCCACCCCATTGGTGGTGGAGTGGGGGCTTGTGGGCTCCCTGACGGCCCACTAGCCCCCTCTTTTTCTATATGAAGCGTCCTGGTCCAAAAAAATCAAGAGGGAGGTTTTTCGTGGTTTCGCCGCCGCCACGAGGCGGAACTTGAGCAGATCCAATCTAGAGCTCCGGCAGGACAATCCTGCCGGGGAAACTTCCCTCCCGGAGGGGGAAATCGTCGCCATCGTCATCACCAACACTCCTCTCGTTGGAGGGGAGGCATCTTCATCAACATCTTCATCAGCACCATCTCCTCTCCAATCCCTAGTTCATCTCTTGTAACCAATCTTCAACTCGCAACTCCGATTGGTACTTGTAAGGTTGCTAGTAGTGTTGATTACTCTTTGTAGTTGATGCTAGTTGGATTACTTGGTGGAAGAGTTTATGTTCAGATCCTTGATGCTATTCATTACACCTCTGATCATGATTATGATTATGTTTTGTGAGTAGTTACTTTTATTCCTGAGGACACGGGATAAGTCATGTTAATAATAGTCGTGTGAATTTGATATTCGTTCGGTATTTTTATATGTTGTATGTTGTCTTTTCCTCTAGTGGTGTTATGTGAATGTCGACTACATAACACTTCACCATATTTGGGCCTAGAGGAAGGCATTGGGAAGTAGTAAGTAGATGATGGGTTGCTGGAGTGACAGAAGCTTAAACCCCAGTCTATGCATTGCTTCATGAGGGGCTGATTTGGATCCATTAGTTTAATGCTATGGTTAGACTTTGTCTTAATTCTTCTTTTGTAGTTGCGGATGCTTGCGAGAGAGGTTAATCATAAGTGGGATGCTTGTCCAAGTAAGGGCAGTAACCAAGCGCCGGTCCACCCACATATCAAACTATCAAAGTAACGAACGTGAATCATATGAACATGATGAAACTAGCATGACAGAAATTCCCGTGTGTCCTCGGGGGCGTTTTTCCTCCTATAAGAGTTTGTTCAGGCTTGTCCCTTGCTACAAAAGGGATTGGGCCACTTGATGCACCTTTTCTACTACTTGTTACTTGTTACTTTTTGCTCGCTACGTTTCACCTCACTACACCATCACTTGTTACAGCTACTTTCAGTGCTTGCAGTTATTACCTTGCTGAAATCCGCTTATCAGAGCCTTCTGCTCCTCGTTGGGTTCGACACTCTTACTTATCAAAAGGACTACGATTGATCCCCTATACTTGTGGGTCATCAAGACTCTTTTCTGGCGCCGTTGCCGGGGAGTGAAGCGCCTTTGGTAAGTGGAAATTGGTAAGGAAACATTTTTATACTGTGCTGAAATTTATTGTCACTTGTCACTATGGAAATTGTTCCTTTGAGAAGTTTGTTTGGGGTATATTCACCATGAATGGAAGCACGAGGAGTTACTCCTCAACCTGAGGAACCTACTGAAAATATCTTTTATGAAATTCCTTCGGGTATGCTTGAGAAACTGCTGGCTAATCTTTTCACGGGAGATGGATCTTCACATCCAGACTTGCATCTGATCTTTGTAGATGAAGTTTGTGTTTTATTTAAGCTTGCAGGTTTGCCCGAGGATGAGGTAAATAAGAAAGTCTTTCCTTTATCTTTGAAGGATAAGGCGTTGACATGGTATAGGCTATGTGATGATACTGTATCATGGGGCTACAATCGGTTGAAATTGGAATTTCATCAAAAGTTCTATCCTATGCATTTAGTACACCGTGATCGGAACTTTATTTATAACTTTTGGCCTCGTGATAGGGAAAGCATGGCTCGAGCTTGGGGGAGGCTTAAATCAATGCTATATTCATGCCCCAATCATGAGCTCTCGAGAGAAATCATCACTCAAAACTTTTATGCTTGGCTTTCTCATGAAGATCGTACCATGCTTGACACTTCTTGTGCCTGTTCTTTCATGAAGAAGGATATTGATCACAAGTGGAATTTATTGGACAGAATCAAATGCAACTCTGAAGATTGGGAGCTGGAGGAAGGTAAGGAGTTAGGTATGAATTTCCAGTTTGATTGCGTTAAATCTTTTGTTGAGACAAACACTTCTAGAGATTTTAGCACTAAGTATGGACTTGACTCTGAGATAGTAGCTTCTCTATGTGAATATTTTGCTGCTCATGTTGATCTTCCCAAAGAGAAGTGGTTTAAATATCATCCTCCTGTAGAAATCAACATAGCCAAAACCAATCTAGTTGAGGAGAAAGTCATTGCTTTTAGTGATCCTGTTGTTCCTTGTGCTTATACTGAGAAACCACCATACCCTGCTAGGATAAAGGATTATTCTAAAGCTCCAACTGTGATACGTAGGGGTTACATTAGACCACTTGCACCCCCTGAGGAAATTAGAGTTGAACCTAGTGTTTCTATTATCAAAGATCTCTTAGCCGAAGACATAGATGGGCATGTTATCAAATTCTGTGAGGACTCCGCTAGAATTGATAAACCTCACGTGAAAGACAAACACGAACGTGTAGTTGGCCTGCCCGTTGTTTCTGTTAAGATAGGAGATCACTGTTGCCATGGTTTATGTGATATTGGAGCTAGTGTTAGTGCAATACCCCATTCTCTATATGATGAAATCAAAGATGAGATTGCACCTGCTGAGTTAGAACCCATTGATGTCACTATTACGCTAGCTAATAGAGACACTATCTGCCCTCTGGGAATTGTGAGAGACGTAGAAGTCCTGTGTGGTAAGACAAAGTATCCTACTGATTTCCTCGTCCTTAGTACTGCACAAGATAGCTTTTGTCCCATCATATTTGGTAGACACTTTCTCAACACTATCAATGCTCACATTGATTGCATTAAGCAGACTGTCACAGTAAGTTTCGAGGGTGTATCTCATGAATTTAACTTCTCCAAGTTTGGAAGACAAACACATGAAAGAGAGTCGTCTGGTAGAGATGAAATCATTGCTCTTGCCTCTATTGTCGTACCTCCTACGGATCCTTTAGAGCAATATCTGCTTGAGCATGAAAATGATATGCATATGGAGGAGAGAGATGAGATAGGGCAAAATCGACAAAATTGACCCCTAAACGAAACAAATTCACAAACTGGACTACGTTCAAAATAAATTCACTCAGCTGGCCCTTTTGTGTGGCGCCCGACAGTCGGGCGTCACACTACACTATGTAACGCCTAGCATATGGGCGTTACACTTCTGGCCAACATGGGACCCGGGGCCACACTCCTCGTTGTGTGGTGCCTAAGAGTAAGGAACCACACTGCATTGTGTGTCGCCTGACTATAAGGAGTCACACTATCTTATATTAAAACTGATGTAACTTTTAATCCATACATATGATGAAAACGTGCCTTATATGAATATTGTGTAATTTTTCGTGTTCTACGCAATGGTGACATTTTCAGCTATATTAGGATAATTTTTTAATGAAAAATATGTTATAAAAATACATCATAATATAACTAACCATATTTTTAAGACTTAAATTTGACATGATGATAGCCATTGAGCTATAACTCTTATGTATTTGAATCCTACATGAGTTTTGCACTACATAATGTGTACGTTCAGTCATGCCTATGCTTTCCATGTTAGTCATCTTTAACATTCATGTCTTGCATCTAAGTGACTAACATGATATAAATAAAATTTCATTACAGAAAGCTACATTTTATGAGATCCATGGTAAATCTAGTGAAGGAAGACCCAGTATGTCTTGAGCAAGAAGAATCACGGAGCCCATCAATCCATCACATGTAGCATGTCTTGTGTTCTTGTTTGTCCCCTTACATATTGCAATATATAGGATAACACGTACCTTGCAAAATTCAAAAAAGGCTTCTCCGAGTAAAAACCAAGATTTTACTTGGAGAAGCCTTTTTTGAATTTTGGTTTTAACTCAGAGAAGATAACACGTACCTTGGTTGAAGAAAAACCAAGGTATTGCCCGAAATTCTATGGGAACCAATGAGTCTGCGATACCGCTATTCTGCGGGAAATTCTATGGTCTGCATACTTATGTGACAGAATTAAGAGATGCTTCTGTATGGCAGTGTTCATAATTACATACCAAGTGTCATATTGTCTGGACAAGTTGCAATGAGGCTTCAAGATGTAGTACTAAACTAGTTTCATCGCGGTTATAATGGTCTTGCACAAGTTGGACCAAACTAGTTAGGCTAATTATCAAATTATTAGGATATGTACTGTAAAAACTCCAGAAAATTTGATAGGCTCGTGTATAAATTTCTCTTCACCACTCTGTCACATACAGAGTGTGACTCAAACATTGTGTACATACATCCGATGTAATATACTTTTTTCGAACTGGGCTTCCCCCCTTTCCATTATAAAGCATAACAGAAATACACAGTTTTTTCCTCCGAGCCAGAACAAGAACAAGGGAAAGAGGGAGAAGCGATTTCGGGGCAATACCAGGAAACCCACCGTCTGCGCCTGTTATCAGGAACACAAGACTATGGGGCGAAAACCTAGTACGTGTAAAAACCAAGGTACGTGTGAAAACCAAGGTACATGTTATCTTCTCCGAGTTAAAACCAAAATTCAAAAAAGGCTTCTCCGAGTAAAACCTTGGTTTTTACTCGGAGAAACCTTTTTTGAATTTTGCAAGGTACATGTTATCCTATATATTGCAATATGCAAGGGGACAAACAAGAACACAAGACATGCTGCATGTGATGGATTGATGGGCTCCGTGATTCTTCTTGCTCAAGACATACTGGGTCTTCCTTCACTAGATTTACCATGGATCTCATAAAATGTAGCTTTCTGTAATGGAATTTCATTTATATCATGTTAGTCACTTAGATGCAAGACATGAACATGTTAAAGATGACTAACACGTAAAGCATAGGCATGACTGAACGTACACATTATGTAGTGCGAAACTCATGTAGGATTCAAATACATAAGAGTTATAGGTCAATGGCTATCATCATGCCAAATTTAAGTCTTAAAAATATGGTTAGTTATATTATGATGTATTTTTATAACATATTTTTCATTAAAAAATTATCCTAATATAGCTGAAAATGTCATTATTGCGTAGAACATGAAAAATTACACAATATTCATATAAGCCACGTTTTCATCGGATGTACGGATTAAAAGTTAGATCAGTTTTAATATAAGATAGTGTGACTCCTTACAGTCAAGCGCCACACAATGTAGTGTAGCTCCTTACTCTTAGGCGCCACACAACGAGGAGTGTGGCCCCGGGTGCCACGTTGGCCAGAAGTGTAACGCCCATATGCTAGGCGTTACATAGTGTAGTGTGACGCCCGACTGTCGGGCGCCACACAAAAGGGTCAGCTGAATGAATTTATTTTGAACGTAGTCCAGTTTGTGAATTTGTTTCGTTTAGAGGTCAATTTTGTCGATTTTGCCGATGAGATAGATAAAATTGTCTTAGAACAATATCATATTCTCAAGAATAATCTGCCTGTTGAACTGCTTGGGGATCCTCCCCCACCAAAGGGTGATCCTGTGTTCTAGCTTAAACAGTTGCCAGATCCTCTTAAGTATGCCTATCTTGATGAGAAGGAGATATATCATGTCATTATTAGTGCTCTCCTCTCAGAGCGCGAAGAGAAGAAGTTACTAAAAACTCTAAGGAAGCACAGCGCTGCTATTGGATATACTCTTGATGATCTTAAGGGTATTAGTCCTACTCTATGTCAGCACAAGATTAAAACCGATCCTGACTTTAAACCAGTTGTTGATCATCAAAGGAGATTAAATTCTAAGATGAAAGAGGTCGTTAGAAAAGAAATATTAAAGCTTCTGGAAGCAGGAATCATTTATCCTGTTGCTCATAGTGATTGGGTAAGTCCAGTACATTGCGTACCTAAGAAGGGAGGTATCACCGTCGTTCCTAATGATAAGGATGAACTAATCCCACAAAGGATTATTACCGGCTATAGAATGGTGATAGACTTCTGGAAACTGAACAAGGCAACGAGGAAACATCATTATCCTTTGTCGTTTATCGACCAAATGCTAGAAAGGCTATCAAAGCACACACACTTTTGCTTTCTAGACGGTTATTCAGGTTTCTCGCTGATACCTGTTGCACAATCTGATCAAGAGAAAACCACTTTCACCTGCCCTTTTGGTACCTTTTCCTATAGACGTATGCCTTTTGGCTTATGTAATGCACCTGCCACCTTCCAAAGATGTATGATGGCTATATTCTCTGACTTTTGTGAAAAGATCATCGAGGTTTTCATGGATGACTTCTCCGTTTACGGGTCTTCCTTTGATGATTCCCTCAGCAACCTTGATTGAGTCTTACAAAGATGCGAAGAAACCAACCTCGTCTTGAATTGGGAGAAGTGCCACTTTATGGTTAATAAAGGTATCGTCTTAGGACACAAAATCTCTGAAAGAGGCATTGAAGTTGATAAGGCTAAGGTTGATGCAATTGAGAAAATGCCTTGCCCCACAGATATCAGAGGTATACAAAGTTTCCTAGGTCATGTTGGTTTCTATAGAAGGTTCATTAAAGACTTCTCTAAGATTTCTAGGCCTCTTACCAACATGTTGCAGAAGGATGTTCCTTTTGTTTTGATGAGGATTGTGAGGAAGCCTTTGAAATACTTGAGAATGCTTTGATAACCGCACCTATTGTTCAACCACCTGACTGGAACTTGCCCTTTGAAATCATGTGCGACGCTAGTGATTATGCTGTTGGTGTTGTTCTAGGACAAAGAGTTGACAAGAAGTTGAATGTCATTCACTGCGCTAGTAAAACTCTAGACAGTGCCCAAAGAAACTATGCCACTACGGAGAACGAATTTTTAGCAGTCGTGTTTGCATGTGAAAAGTTCAGATCTTACATAGTTGACTCCAAAGTCACTATTCACTCTGATCATGGTGCTATTAAGTACCTCATGGAGAAGAAGGACGCTAAGCCTAGGCTGATCAGATGGGTTCTCCTGCTACAGGAATTTGATTTGCACGTCGTTGACCGAAAGGGTGCTGATAACCCTGTAGCAGATAACTTGTCTAGGCTAGAGAATGTCCTTGATGACCCACTACCTATTGATGATAGCTTTCCTGATGAGCAATTAAATGTCATTCGCACTTCATATAGTGCACCGTGGTATGCCGATTATGCAAACTATATCGTAGCCAAATAAATACCACCCAGTTTCACCTATCAACAAAAGAAGAAATTATTCTTTGATTTGAGACACTACTTTTGGGATGATACTCACCTTTATAAGGAAGGAGTAGATGGTGTTATTAGACGTTGTGTACCTGAACATGAACAGGGATAGATCCTGTAGAAGTGTCATTCCGAAGCCTACGGAGGACACCATGCTGGAGATAGAACTACCCATAAGGTATTGCAATCAGGTTTCTATTGGCCCACTCTCTTCAAGGATGCCCGTAAGTTTGTCTTGTCTTGTGACGAATGCCGAAGGATAGGGAACATCACTAAGCGTCAAGAGATGCCTATGAACTATTCAATTGTCATTGAACCATTTGATGTCTGGGCTTTGATTATATGGGACCCTTCCCGAGTTTCAATGGGTACACTCACATCTTAGTTGCTGTGGATTACGTTACTAAGTGGGTAGAATCTATCCCCACTAAAAATGCTAATCACCACACCTCTATTAAGATGCTTAAAGAAGTCATATTCCCAAGATTTGGAGTCCCTAGATACTTGATGACTGATGGCGGTTCACACTTCATTCATGGTGTTTTCCGCAAGATGCTAGCTAAGTATGATGTCAACCATAGAGTTGCATCTCCTTATCATCCTCAGTCTAGTGGTCAAGTTGAGTTGAGTAATAGGGAGATCAAGTTGATATTACAAAAGACCGTCAATAGATCTCGAAAGAACTGGTCTAGCAAACTTGACGATGCACTATGGGCTTATAGGACTTCTTATAAGAATCCCATGGGCATGTCACCGTATAAAATGGTTTACGGTAAGGCCTGTCATTTACCTCTTGAGCTGGAACACAAAGCTTATTGGGCAATCAAAGAGCTCAACTTTGAATTCAAACTTGCCGGTGAGAAGCGGTCGTTTGATATCAGCTCGTTAGATGAATGGAGAGCCCAGGCATATGAGAATGCCAAGTTGTTCAAGAAAAAGGTTAAGAGATGGCATGACAAACGAATACAGAAACGAGAGTTCAATGTAGGTGATTATGTCTTCCTATACAATTCTCGTTTGAGATTCTTTGCAGGCAAGCTTCTCTCTAAATGGGAAGGTCCCTATGTTATCGAGGAAGTATATCGTTCCGCTGCCATCAAAATCAATAACACGGAAGGAAATTTTCCTAGAGTGGTGAATGGTCAAAGAATCAAGCATTACATCTCTGGTACTCCCATAAATGTTGAGACCAATATCATCAATGTCATAACTCCAGAGGAGTACATAAGGGATGTTTATCAGCCTGTTTCAGACCTTGAAAACGAAGATGTATCTGTTTCATTAAGAAATTGGACTCCGATACTTTTCCAATAGGAAATTTCTTCCGTTTTGGAATTTTTGGAAAATTAGAAAAATAAAAAAGCAATCCGGAGAGCGAACGAGGCAGCCACAAGCCCTGCCACCGCCCCCTACCCCCTGGTGAAGGAGGGCAAGCTTGTGGGCACCTCGTGTGCCTCCCGGACTCCGTTTTCTTGCGGAGGACTCCTTCTGGCCCAGAAAAAATCAATATATAGTCGCCCGAAGGTTTTGATCTCCGTATTGCGTAGTTTTCCTCTGTTTTCGTTTCGAGCTTGTTGTCTGCCGCAGATTTAGAGCAAAGATATCTCAGGAATCTGTTGGGGAGAATGATCTTCACCAAGTTCATGAGGAAGTAGATGCTGATCTGAAAAGAGTAGAAGTCATGGAAGCCAGGGACCAAGCTAAGGACAAACCCAAGCTAGGGAGGAAGTTCAACCTATGTTCAACATTGAAGATGTTGAAGGAGTAGATTTTCTCCAACCCTTCCTCCACGTGCTGTCTCATCCTTGATTGAACTCTTGAGGTTTTGCGAAACAACTCGTGCTCGCAATACTTCTCTTTCTCGTGAAGTTGTTTTGCTGGAAAACTATGTCACATATCTCAAAGGTATAAATCAAAGATTGATAGCTCTCTTGGAATCAAAGGTGACAACAACACCACCATCACCACCAAAGGAAGACAACTAAGCATTGGTATGGGTAATCCTTTTGGCTTCTGCCAAGCTTGGGGGAGTTGCCCTGGTATCGTATCGCCTTTATATCTTTTGCTTTTACCTTTGTTTTAGTTCTTTCCTTTTTCAGTTTTTATTTCTTCTTTTAGAGGAATAAGTCTTTAGTTTTTCGTTTGATTCTTTTGCTTTTGTCTCTCCCCCGATGTATTCGAGCTTACGAGCTATATAATAAAGAGTTTCTTAGTCAAGGGCTTTGCTTTGTGCCATGATCAAAAGTATGAAAAGAACGATAGCATGAAAGATCGTGAGGCGATCTTATGGAAAGTGATAACTTCACTTATGACACGTATGATGATTGAAACTTGTTGAGAATAAATCAACATAGACATTAGTCATTGTTGTAATTAATAAGAAGTAATAAGGAAAGAGAGCTTCACATATAAATATATCATCTTAGAAACTTTTTGCAATTGTGAGCACTCACCAAACTATTACATGCTTAGGAGTAGATGTTGGACTAGGAAGACAACATAATGAATTGTGTTTGCTTGGTTCCAAACAATATTATATGATTAGAGATCCCTTAGCATGTGACGATTGCTTCCACCTCATATTAGCCAAAAATCCCGCACCAAGTAGAGATACTACTTGTGCATCCATAAACCTCCAACCCAGTTTTGCCATGAGAGTCCACCATACCTACCTATGGATTGAATAAGATCCTTCAAGTTAGTTGTCATCGGTGCAAGCAATAAAAATTGCGCTCTAATATGTATGATCTATTAGTGTGTGGAAAATAAGCTTTTTACGAACATGTGATGAGGAAGACATAAAAGCGACAGACTGCATAATAAAGTTCTTTATCACAGGAGGCAATATAAAATGACGTTCCTCCGCACTAAGAGGACACGCATTCAAACCTCAAAAGCGCATGACAACCTCTGCTTCCCTCTGCGAAGGGCATATCTTGTACCTTTACTTTTTACCCTTATAAGATTCATGGTGATCATCACCAATTCCCTATTTGTGCCTTTGTCTTGGCTACCGTCACATACTTGGGAAAGATCTATATTCATATATCAACTTGGAGTTGAGTACTCATGCTTTATTGTTGTTGACTTTACCCTTGAGGTAAATGGTTGGGAGGCAAAACTATAAGCCCCTATCTTCCTCTATGTCCAGCTGAAACTTTGACACCATGAGTACCACGTGAGTTGTAACAGTTGTGGAAAACAAAAGAGATGATTGAGTATGTGGGTTTGCCTTACAAGCTCTTATTTGACTCTTTCTGATGCTGTGATAAATTGCAATTGCTTCAATGACTATGGATTATTGTTGGTAACTTCTCGGTAAGGTTTTTGCTCCATGCTTTGCTTTGTGAAGGAATTGTTACTTTCCCATAAGAATATTTATGATGTATTGCTGTTCTATGTGTGATCATGACGCCCTCATGTTTGTATTATGTTTTATCGACACCTTCGTCCCCAAACATGTGGACATGTTTATGGGACTTGGTTTTCGCTTGAGGACAAGCGAGGTCTAAGCTTGGGGGAGTTGATACGTCCATTTTGCATCATGCTTTCATGTTGATATTTATTGCTTTTTGGGCTGTTATATTACTTGTGGTACCATATTTATGCCTTTTCTCTCTTATTTTACAAGGTTTATTTGAAGAGGGAGAATTCAGGCAGCTGGAATTCTGGACTGGAAAAGAAGCAAATCCTAGTCCACTATTCTGCACATATCCAAATGCCCTGAAAAGTTACGTGGATTGTTTCTGGATTATATCAAAAATATTGGGGGAAAGAACTACCGAGGGGGCTGCCAGGGCACCACAAGCCCTGACACCGCCACCCCCTGGTGGCGGAGTGGGGGCTTGTGGGCTCCCTGGCGGGCCACTAGCCCCCCTCTTTTGCTATATGAAGCGTCCTGGTCCAGAAAAAATCAAGAGGGAGCTTTTTCGTGCTTTCGCCGCCGCCACGAGGCGGAACTTGAGCAGATCCAATCTAGAGCTCCAGCAGGACGATCCTGTCGGGGAAACTTCCCTCCCGGAGGGGGAAATCGTCGCCATCGTCATCACCAACACTCCTCTCATCGGAGGGGAGGCATCTTCATAAACATCTTCATCAGCACCATCTCCTCTCCAATCCCTAGTTCATCTCTTGTAACCAATCTTCGTCTCGCAACTCCGATTGGTACTTGTAAGGTTGCTAGTAGTGTTGATTACTCTTTGTAGTTGATGCTAGTTGGATTACTTGGTGGAAGAGTTTATGTTCAGATCCTTGATGCTATTCATTACACCTCTGATCATGATTATGATTATGTTTTGTGAGTAGTTACTTTTGTTCCTGAGGACATGGGATAAGTCATGTTAATAATAGTCATGTGAATTTGATATTCGTTCGGTATTTTGATATGTTGTATGTTGTCTTTTCCTCTAGTGGTGTTATGTGAACGTCGACTACATAACACTTCACCATATTTGAGCCTAGAGGAAGTCATTCAGAAGTAGTATGTAGATGATGGGTTGCTGGAGTGATAGAAGCTTAAACCCGAGTCTATGCGTTGCTTCGTGAGAGGCTGATTTGGATCCACTAGTTTAATGCTATGGTTAGACTTTGTCTTAATTCTTCTTCTGTAGTTTCGGATGCTTGTGAGAGATATTAATCATAAGTGGGATGCTTGTCCAAGTAAGGGCAGTAACCAAGCGCCGGTGCACCCACATATCAAACTATCAAAGTAACGAACGCGAATCATATGAACATGATGAAACTAGCATGACAGAAATTCCCGTGTGTCCTCGGGAACGTTTTTCCTCCTGTAAGACTTCGTTCACGATTGTCCCTTGCTACAAAAGGGATTGGGCCACTTTCTACACCGTTGCTACTACTTGTTACTTGTTACTTTTTGCTCGCTACGTTTCACCTCACTACACCATCACTTGTTACCGCTACTTTCAGTGCTTAGAGTTATTACCTTGCTGAAATCCGCTTATCAGAGCCTTCTGCTCCTCGTTGGGTTCGACACTCTTACTTATCGAAAGGACTGCGATTGATCTCCTATACTTGTGGGTCATCAAGTATCAAGGCAAGTCTCCAAAGTACCTGCGCAAAAATAGCAAACTTGCACCCAACGCTACAAAGGGGTTGTCAATCCCTTCGCGATTGATTGCAAGGTGAGATCTGAAGGCGGAAAGTGCAAAAAAGTAAAAGTGTAGAGCTGAAAATATGATGTGAAGTAGACCCGGGGGCCATAGTGTTCACTAGAGGCTTCTCTCATGATAGCAAATATTACGGTGGGTGAACGAATTACTGTCGAGCAATTGATAGAACCGCGCAAAGTCATGACGATATCTAAGGCAATGATCATACATATAGGCATCACGCCCGAGACAAGTAGACCAATACTTTCTGCATCGACTACTATTACTCCACACATCGACCGCTATCCAGCATGCATCTAGTGTATTGAGTTCATAACAAACAGAGTAACGCCTTAAGCAAGATGACATGATGTAGAGGGATAAATTCATGCAATAGATATGAAACCCATCTTTTTACCCTTGATGGCAACAACACGATGCGTGCCTGGCTACCCCTTCTGTCACTGGGTGAGGACACCGCACAGTATGAACCCGAAACCAAGCACTTCTCCCATTGCAAGAACTGTAGATCAAGTTAGCCAAACGAAATCCACACCTCGAAGAGAATTACAAGGATATGAAATCGTGCATATAAGAGATCAGAAGAAACTCAAATAAGATTCATAGATAATCTGATCATAAATCCACAATTCATCGGATCTCGACAAACACACCGCAAAAGAAGATTACATCGGATAGATCTCCATGAAGATCATGGAGAACTTTGTATTGAAGATCCAAGAGAGAGAAGAAGCCATCTAGCTAATAGCTATGGACCCGAAGGTCTATGGTGAACTACTCAAGCATCATCGGTGAGGCAATGGTGTTGATGAAGAAGCCCTCCGTGTCCGAATCCCCCCTCCGGCAGGGCACCGGAACGTGCCCCATATGGGATCTTGCAGAGACAGAAGCTTGCGGCGGCGGAAAAATATTTTCGTGGCTCTCTCTCGTGGTTTCGGATTTTTCGGGGATTTATAGGCGAAAAAAGTAGGGCAAAGGAGCCATGGGGGGGCACAAGCCTGATAGGCACGGCCCCGCCCCAGGCCGCGGCTAGGGGGCTTGTGGACTCCCCCGGGACCCTTTGCCTTGGTTCTCAAGCTCCGTGCGTATCTTCTGTTCCGGAAAAAAACTTTTCGGAGGTTTTATTACGTTTGGACTCTGTTTGATATTCTCCTCTGAAAAAGGTCAAAAACATGGAAAAAATATGAACTGGCACTTGGCACTGAGTTGATAAGTTAGTCCCAAAAAAGATATAAAATGCATACAAAACATCCAAAGTTTGACAAGATAATAGCATGGAACCATAAAAAATTATAGATACGTTCGAGACGTATCAAGCATCCCCAAGCTTAACTCCTTCTCGTCCTCGAGTAGGGAAGTGATAAAGACTGAATTTTTGATGTGGAATGCTACCTAGCATATTTGCCATTTGTAACTTCTTTCATGTGACATGAATGTTCAGATCCGTAAGATTCAAAACAATAGTTTGCTATTGACATGGAAACAATAATACTTCAAGCAAACTAGCAAGGTAATCATGAACTTTCAAAATAACAAGGCCAAAGAAAGTTATCCCTACAAAATCATATAGTCTGGCTATGCTCCATCATCCCCACACAACGAATTTAAATCATGCACAACCCCGGTATTGGCAGTAATTGTTTTCGCACTCTTACTTTCTCAAAAAAAATCAACTCTCATGCAATATATGAGCGTGAGCCATGGATATAGCACTATAGGTGGAATAGAGTGTGGTGGAGGTTGTGAGGCAAAAATGAGGAGATGGTCACATTGACTCGGCGTGTCAAAGGGCTATGGAGATGCCCATCAATAGATATCAATGTGAATGAGGAGGGATTACCATGGAACGGATGCACTTAGAGCTATAAGTGTGTGAAAGCTCAAAAGGAAAACTAGTGGGTGTGCATCCAACTTGCTTGCTCACGAAGACCTAGGGAAATTTTGAGGAAGCCCGTCATCGGAATATACAAGCCAAGTTATATAATGAAGATTCCTGCTAGTATATGGTGGTGACAAAACAAGAGACTCTCAATCATGAAGAACATGGTGCTATTATGAAGCACAAGTGTGGAAAAAGATAGTAGGATTGTCCCTTCTCTCTTTTTTTGTTTGGGCTCTTCGGCCTCTTTTTTCATTTTTTTTTGGTGGGCAACTTTGGCCTCTTTTCATTTTTACTCACATGGGACAATGCTCTAATAATGATGATCATCACACTTTTATTTACTCACAACTCAATGCTTAGGACAATGATGACTCTATAGGAAATGCCTCCGGCAGTGTACCGGGATGTGCAACGATCTAGCTTAGTGTATGACTCGCTAGCTATCTTACGATCATGCAATGTCAATATGAAAGTGACGGCACATGTCATGAGACGGAACGGTGGGAGTTGCATGGCAATATATCTCGGAATGGCTATGAAAAGGCCATGATAGGTAGGTATGGTGGCTGTTTTGAGGAAGGTCTATGGTGGTTTTGTGTACCAGCGAAAGTTGCGCGGCACTAGAGAGGCTAGCAATGGTGGAAGGTGAAAGTGCATCTATACCATGGACTCACATTAGTCATGAAGAACTCACATACTTATTGCGAAAGTTTTTATTAGTAATCGAAACAAAGTGCTAAACGCATACTCCTAGGGGAAGGGTTGGTAGGTGTTAACCATTGTGCGATCCCGACCGCAACACAAAGGATGACAATCAATAAATCAATTATGCTCCGACTTCCTAACATAGCGGTTCACCATGCATGCATGTTACGGGAATCACTAACTTCAACACAAGTATTTCTAGATTCACAACACCCTACTAACATGACTCTTAATATTACCAAATCCATGTCTCAAAACTAATTGAGAGAAATCAAACTTCTCTTTATAATCAATGCACATCAATATATAAGTTTTATTGTATCCTCTTTGGATGGCTATCAACTTTAGGACTACTTTCATAGCACAAGCCAACTACCAAGTTACTTAGAGAGAGCACTCTCAAAAAGATATAAGTGAAGATCGAGAGTTCTTATTTCTCCAAAATATGACACCACCGTGCTCTAGAAGATCTAAGTGAAGCACTTAGAGCAAAGTTATCTAGCTCAAAAAGATATAAGTGAAGCACATGTGAGCTAAATTGCCTAACTCAAAAGATATAAGCGAAGCTCAATGAGTATTCTAGCAAATTCACGATGAGTGTGTATCTCTCTCAAAAGGTGTGAAGCAAGGATGATTGTGACACAACAAAAATAAAAGACTCCTACAATACACGACGCTCCAAGCAAAACACATATCATGTGGTGAATAAAAATATAGCTCCAAGTAATGTTGCCGATGGATTGAAGACGAACGAGGGGATGCCTTCCCGGGGCATCCCCAAGCTTAGGATTTTTTGTGTCCTTGAATTTGGTTTGGGATGACTTGGGCATCCCCAAGATTGAGCTCTTTCCACTCTTTATCCCATTGTCCATGAGAACATCACCCAAAACTTGAAAACTTCACAACACAAAACTTAAACAGAAACTCGTGATATCATTAGCACAAGAAAACAAACTATCACCTCTTTAGGTACTGTAGCAAACTTGATTTCTATTTATATTGGTGTTATAATACTGTATTCTCACTTTTACATGGCTAGTAACCCCCGATACTATCCATAGTTTCATCCGAATAAGCAATCAACACAACAAAAACAGAATCTGTCAAAAACAGACCAGTCTGTAGAAATCTGTATACTTCGTATACTTCTGTTATCTCAAAAATTCTGAACAATTATGGAAATTTGTGCAATTGGCATATCAACCATAATAAAAAAGAATCAACTCAAAATCTCCTTTTGGATAAAAAATGAAAAATAATTTCGTGAGCGAAAAGTTTCTGTCTTTTTCAGCAAGATCAAACAACCATCACCAAAACTAGTCATAAATGTTTTACTTGGCTCAAACACAAAAAGAAACATAAAAAACACAATCATAACAGAATTATGATGGTGTGGACAAAACAAAACAGAAAGCAAAAAAGCAAAGATAAATTCATAGGGTTGCCTCCCAACAAGCGATATTGTTTAACACCCTTAGCTAGGCATTGATAATTCAATGATGCTCACATAAAAGACAAGAATTGAAGCACAACGAGAGCATCATAAAGCATGTGAAAATCACATTTAACTCTAACATACTTCCTTTGCATAGGCATTTTATAGGAAAACAAATTGTCAAGACAACGAATAGTTATCATATGCAAGGAAGAAGAAAGAGACAATAGCAATCTCAACATAACGAGAGGTGATTTAGTGATATGAAAATTTCTACCACAATATTTTCCTCTCTCATAACAATTACATGTGGGATCATATTCAAATTCAACAATATAGCTATCACATAGGATATTCTTTTCATGATCCACATGCATGCAAAGTTGACGCTCTTCAAAAATAGTGGGATTATCATCAAGTCAAGTCAAGACTTCTCCAAACCCACTTTCAATCTTATTGAAAATATAATATTCATCATGAGGCTTAAACAAATTTTCAAGATCATAAGAAAAATCATTACCCCAATCATGATCATTGCAACAAGTAGTGGACATAGCAAAACTAGCATCCCCAAGCTTAGGGTTTTGCATATTTTTAGCATGATTGATACTAATAGGATTTATAGTGAAACCATTGCAATCATGATTTTCATTCAAGGAGCCCTCGTGAGTCACTTCATAAATGTCTTCATCACGATTTTCAGATTCACGCATCTCAAGCAAAACTCCATAGAGAAAGTCAAGTGCACTCAACTCACTAGCAAATGGTTCAACATAATTTGATCTCTTAAAGAGATTAGAAAGTGGATGAGGATCCATATCAATAGATTTTCAGCAAGCGAAGATGCAAGCATATTGAAGGCACATAGCACACAAGCAAAGGAAAGGCAAACAAAAAAGGTAAAATATTTTGTAAATTTTTGTTTTTCAGAAGTGAGGGAGAGGAAAATGAGAGGCAAAAAAGTAAAGGCAAGAGATGAGTTTGCAACGGTTACTTGGATAAGCTTCACTTAGAATAATCCCCGGTGCCAAAGATTGACACGTTGGAGGAAGACTATTCTTGATTTGATGTTCCCCGGCAATGGCGCCAGAAATTGGCATGTTGACGAGAGACTATTCTTGACTTGATCCTCCTCCCCGGCAACGGCACCAGAAATCCTTCTTGCTACCTCTTGACCTAGCGTTGGTTTTTCCCTTGAAGAGGAAAGGGTGATGCAGCATAGTAGCAGTAAGTATTTCCCTCAGTTTGAGAACCAAGGCATCAATCCATTAGGAGTATCGAGGCAAGTCTCCAAAGTACTTGTGCAAAAACAGCAAACTTGCACCCACCGCTACAAAGGGGTTGTCAATCCCTTCACGATTGATTGCAAGGTGAGATCTGAAGGCGGAAAGTGCAACAAAGTAAAAGTGTAGAGGTGAAAATATGATGTGAAGTAGACCCGGGGGCCATAGTGTTCACTAGAGGCTTCTCTCATGATAGCAAATATGACGGTGGGTGAACGAATTACTCTCGAGGAATTGATAGAACCGCGCAAAGTCATGACGATATCTAAGGCAATGATCATACATATAGGCATCACGTCCGAGAAAAGTAGACCGATACTTTCTGCATCTAGTAATATTACTCCACACATCGACCGCTATCCAGCATGCATCTAGTGTATTGAGTTCATAACAAACAGAGTAACACCTTAAGCAAGATGACATGATGTAGAGGGATAAACTCATGCAATAGATATAAACCCCATCTTTTTACCCTTGATGGCAACAACACGATGCGTGCCTCGCTACCCCTTCTGTCACTGGGTGAGGACACCGCACGATATGAACCCAAAACCAAGCACTTCTCCCATTGCAAGAACTGTAGATCAAGTTGGCCAAACGAAACCCACAACTCGAAGAGAATTACAAGGATATGAATCATGCATATAAGAGATCAGAAGAAACTCAAATAAGATTCATAGATAATCTGATCATAAATCCACAATTCATCGGATCTCGACAAACACACCGCAAACGAATATTACATCGGATAGATCTCCACGAAAAAGATATAGAACACAGAAAAAACAGAAACTAGCACTTGGCACTGAGTTAATAAGTTAGTCCCAAAAAATATATAAAATGCATACAAAACATCCAAGGTTTGACAAGATAATAGCATGGAACCATCAAAAATTATAGATACGTTGGAGACGTATCAGGGGGTAGGCCGCCCCCTCGCTTTTGACCTCCTGGTGGGTCCCCTCCGGTATTTATTTCGCCCATTATTCTTTATATATTCCAAAACAATCTCCGTAACTTTTCAGGACTTTTGGAGCTGTGTAGAATAAGTCTCTAAGATTTGCTCCTTTTCTAGTCTGGAATCCCGACTGTCGGCATTCTCCCTCTTCATGTAAATCTTGTAAAATAAGAGAGAAAAGGTATAAGTATTGTACCATAATGTGTATTAACATCCCATAATGCAATAAATATAGATATAAAAGCATGATGCAAAATGGACGTATCAAGTCCCCCAAGCTTAGACCTCGCTTGTCCTCAAGCGAAAGCCGAGATCAATAAATATGCCCACATGTTTAGAGACAGAGGTGTCGATAAAATAAAATACGGACATGAAGGCATCATGGTTATCTTTATAACAGCAACACATATTGACATATAATATTTTATGCTAGAGTAACAATTCATTCACAAGGTAAAATATGAATCAAGAACTCTATTGAGAACTAACAAACTATGATTTCAGTCATTGAAGCAATTCCAATTTATCGCAACGTAGGAAAGATTCAATATAAGAGCTTGTAAAGCAAATCCACATACTCAATGATCTTATGGTCTTTCATAATTGCTAACACTCACGCGGTACCTATGAGGTCAAGCTTCAATCAGACACAGAGAAAGATAGGGGCTTATAGTTTTGCCTCCCAACTATTTACCTCAAGGGAAATGTCAACAATAATAACTCATGATCACCCACATTTGAGTGGTTATATTCTCTAGATTATTCCCCAACACATGACGCTTTCCAAAAGATAAAGGCGAAATAAAAAAATGGTGAAGATCACCATGACTCTTACATAAAGGTAAGTACTAGAAAAGTAAAGGTAACAGATAGGTGCTTCCAGTTGCTCAAAAATTAGCAATTGTCTTGCAATGGCCCACCAGCGTGTGGGATCGCGGCAGTTTTCGAGCGTAGAGGGTTTGGAAAAGTAGATACTGGGTCCTGAAAAGTACCCCAAAAATAAAAGTTCTCCGATGGTCCTGAAAATCAAATATGTTTTTTCTGGATTTTTAGAAAAATACTGGGACTAAGAGCTGGCCTGGGGGCCACACCAGTGGGCCACAAGCCCTGTAGCTGCGGCCTCCTGCCCTGGTCGCGGCTAGCAAGCTTGTGGGGCCCATAGGGACCCCCTCCACTCATTCCAGCTCCCATCCTCTTCTTCTACCTCTAGAAAAATCGTTTCGCAACTCAAACCCGTGTTCTTGCTCATTTGGCTGTGATTTTCGATCTCCTTGCTCAAAGCACCATTCTCCGAACCGTTTTGGGGAAATTACTCCTTGGTAAGTGACTCCTCCATTGGTCCAATTAGTTTCTACTCTAGTGCTTTATCCTTCGCGTATTCTTGCTACCTTGGTGACCCTGTTCTTGAGCTTGAAATGTTGATTTTAGCTGGTCCCAAGTAGTTTTAGCGCGTGATACGGTCTCTAGGCACTAGTAGGAGTAGTTGCTACGAGTTGCGTTAATCCTTACTCACTCTTCTTTCGAAGTCTCTAAAAATTTCAGAATTTTTCAGAGTTAGAAGAGGGAAAAGATGAGGAGGTTCTTGAGAGGCTCTTCAAGCCGTAACCCCAAGGAGGATGAGAAGAACCACCCCAAGTACGTGGTTCCTCGACTCACAGAAGTTCAAGCGTGCGAGTGGCCAAGTGATGAATGTTTGCGCGACGCTGGGCTTTATGAAGACTTTTATTACTTGGTGGAGAACGCAGGTCTTACCGCGTTCGTTGAAGATAAGTGCCCACAATACCTCCTCCTCACCAATACTTTCGTTCAAAGCTTCAACTTTTATCCGAGGAAGAATCCTCCTATGGTTGAGTTCATGTTATATGATATCCCCCAGCGCATGACACTACAGGATTTTTGCAATGTTTGCAAATTACCTTATGTTGGGGATATTCATGATCCTCGTCCATGGGACTTGGAGGCTTTCATAGATACTATTGATGTTGGAGAGGAGAGAGAAGTGTCTCACGCTAGAATTGCTAGCATACATTTTCCTGTGCTTCGGTACTTCTCATTATTTGTGGGAAAATGATTGATTGGCCGTGGGGAGGCTGGATCACTTAGCTCTCCAGACCTTGCGGTTTTGCGCGAAGGCCTTTATAACAATAAGACTTATAGCCTAGGTGCTATAGTAGCTCAGCTGTTGAACACAAACTGTTCCAAAGGTGTCGTCTATGGAGGTATCTATGCTACTCGTCTTGCTAGACACTTTGAGATACCTATTAGACTTCGCGAGGAAGAAGAAATGCTTCTTCCTGAGAAATATCTAGATTATGACAGCATGGTTCGCCATGATTTTCTGGATAGAGATGCTAGTAGACGGATGATTTATAACCTGGTATTTAGTCAGGGTACTCGTGAGACTATTACTTTTCCTGCTCCTTCTTTGTTCAATCTTCATGCAGGCAGGTACACTATTATGCCCTCGGACATCTACGCATATTGGGGCTTGGCCCAACCACAGGTGCACGTGCCCGAGCTGCCAATCGAGTACCAGACGCCAGTTTATCTGTGGGAGCCAGAGGAGCTCACACAGCAGTGGCATCCACAGTCCGCTCCGGAGTATCCTGGAGCTGGTTATTTCCCTCCTTGGGAGTAGACCAAGTTAGGCCAAAAGCCTAAGCTTTGGGGAGTACGTGTTCTCACCGACTTTACATTCTTGCTTATGCTTTCACTTTGTTAGTCGGTGTTTACACTTTGCCACTGTATTATCCATGCTAGTTTATTTTCATTTTTTTTGTTTTCTTGTTTTGTGTCCTTTTGAGAAAACCCAAAAAGAGTTTACTTTCTTCTTTTGCTTGTTGGGAGCTTTCCCGTGTAAATAGTTTTATTTTTCTTTGAGTCGAGGTAGAAGACCATGGTTACAATGTTTAGTGGCTCTCGCATGCATACCTGTTCATTTGTTAAAGAGCCATATTACTTTGTCTTCTCCTTTGTGTTTGCCTGCAGATTCAACTTAGTCCAATGCATGAGCACTCTTATTATTGTTCACATCGTTCGATCATGCAAGTGAAAGGAAATAATGATGATATATGATGAAGTGAATGAGACTAGAAAAGCTGGTATGAACTCTATCTATTTTGTTTTTGTAAATATGACTATCTTGTCGTCCCAGATTCAGCTTTGTTGAGAGAGAAACATGTTTGCAATGACAACTTAGAGATCATAGTTTCTGATGCCATGCTTAATTATCTAGGAGCTTATAATGGTTTGTCTTGAATGCCAACATAGATTTTGAGATGACTATGATGTAGTATGATAGGATGGTATTCTCCTTTGAATGATTCAAGTGGCTTGACTTGGCGCATGTTCATGCATGTAGTTTGATACGTCCATTTTGCATCATGCTTTCATGTTGATATTTATCGCTTTATGGACTGTTATATTACTTTGTGGTACTATACTTATGCCTTTCCTCTCTTATTTTGCAAGGTTTATTTGAAGAGGGAGAATACCGGCAACTGGAATTCTGGACTGAAAAAGGAGCAAGTCTAAGTCCTCTATTCTGCGCAACTCCAAATTCCCTGAAAATCAACGTGGAATTTTTTGGGAATATATAAAAAATACTGGGCGGAAGAAGTGCCAGAGGGGAGCTACCAGGGGCCCACAAGCCTGGTAGTCGCCACCTACCCCGCTCGCGGCGGCTACAGGGCTTGTGGGCACCCTGGTGGCCCACTGGCCCCCCTCTTTTTCTATATGAAGGGTTTCGTCCGAGAAAAAATCAGGGTGGAGCTTTTTCGTGGATTCTCCGCCGCCACGAGGCGGAACTTGAGCAGAACCAATCTACAGCTCCGGCAGGACGATCCTGCCGGGGAAACTTCCCTCCCGGAGGGGGAAATCATCGCCATCGTCATCACCAACACTCCTCTCGTCGGAGGGGAGTCATCTCCATCAACATCTTCATCAGCACCATCTCCTCTCCAAACCCTAGTTCATCTCTTGTAACCAATCTCCATCTCGCGACTCCGATTGGTACTTGTAAGGTTGCTAGTAGTGTTGATTACTCTTTGTAGTTGATGCTAGTTCGATTACA
Organism: Hordeum vulgare subsp. vulgare; assembly: GCF_904849725.1. Lineage (NCBI taxonomy): Eukaryota > Viridiplantae > Streptophyta > Magnoliopsida > Poales > Poaceae > Hordeum > Hordeum vulgare. The sequence goes on along the minus strand of NC_058520.1, from coordinate 580,907,781 downwards.
TGGTGGAAGAGTTTATGTTCAGATCCTTGATGCTACTCATTACACCTCTCATCATGATTATGATTATGCTTTGTGAGTAGTTACTTTTTTTCCTCAGGACATGGGATAAGTCTTGCTAATAATAGTCATGTGAATTTGGTATTCGTTCGGTATTTTGATATGTTGTATGTTGTATTTTCCTCCAGTGGTGTTATGTGAACGTCGACTACATAACACTTCACCATATTTGGGCCTAGAGGAAGGCATTGGGGAGTAGTAAGTAGATGATGGGTTGCTAGAGTGACAGAAGCTTAAACCCGAGTCTATGTGTTGCTTCGTAAGGGGCTGATTTGGATCCACTAGTTTAATGCTATTGTTAGACGTTGTCTTATTTCTTCTTTCGTAGTTGCGGATGCTTGCGAGAGGGGTTAATCATAAGTGGGATGCTTGTCCAAGTAAGGGCAATACCCAAGCACCAGTCCACCCACATATCAAACTATCAAAGTAACGAATGCGAATCACATGAACATGATGAAACTAGCATGACAGAAATTCCCGTGTGTCCTCGGGAGCGTTTTTCCTCCTATAAGACTTTGTTCAGGCTTGTCCCTTGCTACAAAAGGGATTGGGCCACTTTGCTGTACTTTTGCTACTCTTGTTACTTGTTACTTTTCACTTGCTACGTTTCACCTCACTACACCATCACTTGTTACCGCTACTTTCAGTGCTTGCAGTTATTACCTTGCTGAAAACCGTTTATCAGAGCCTTATGCTCCTCGTTGGGTTCGACACTCTTACTTATCGAAAGGACTATGATTGATCCCCTATACTTGTGATTCATCAAGAATCTTTTCTAGCGCCGTTGCCGGGGAGTGAAGTGCCTTTGGTAAGTGGAATTTGGTAAGGAAACATTTATATACTGTGCTGAAATTTATTGTCACTTGTCACTATGGAAACTGTTCCTTTGAGGAATTTTTTCGGGGTATGTTCACCACGAACGGAAGCACGACGAGTTGCTCCTCAACCTGAGGTACCTACTGAAAATATCATTTATGAAATTCCTTCGGGTATGCTTGAGAAACTGCTGGCTAATCCTTTTACAGAAGATGGATCATCACATCCAGACTTGCATCTAATCTATGTAGATGAAGTTTGTGGTTTATTTAAGCTTGCAGGTTTGCCCCAGGATGAGGTAAAGAATAAAGTCTTTTCTTTATCTTTGAAGGATAAGGCGTTGACATGGTATAGGCTATGTGATGATAATGGATCATGGGACTACAATCGGTTGAAATTGGAATTTCATCAAAAAAATTATCCTATGCATTTAGTACATCGTGATCGTAATTATATTTATGACTTTTGGCCTCGTGACACGGAAAGCATAGCTCAAGCTTGGGGAGGCTTAAATCAATGTTATATTCATGCCCCAATCATGAGCTCTCGAGAGAAATTATCACTCAAAACTTTTATGCTCGGCTTTCTCATGAAGATCGTACCATGCTTGACACTTCTTGTACCGGTTCTTTTATGAAGAAGGATATTGACCACAAGTGGAATTTATTGGAATGAATCAAACGTAACTCTGAAGATTGGGAGCTTGAAAAAGGTAAGAAGTCAGGTATGAATTTCCAGTTTGATCGCGTTAAATCTTTTGTTGAAACAAACACTTCTAGAGATTTTAGCGCTAAGTATGGACTTGACTCTGAGATAGTAGCTTCTCTATGTGTATCTTTTGTTGCTCATGTTGATCTTCCCAAAGAAAAGTGGTTTAAGTATCATCCTCATGTAGAAGTCAACATAGTTAAACCCAATCTAGTTGAAGAGAAAGTCATTGCCTTTAGTGATCCTATTGTTCCTTGTGCCTACACTGAGAAAGCACCTTACCCTGCTAGGAAAAAGGATTATTCTAAAGCTCCAACTGTGATACGTAGGGGTTACATTACACCACTTGCACCCCCTGAGTAAATTAGAGTTGAACCTAGTGTTGCTATTATCAAAGATCTCTTAGCCGAAGACATAGACGGGCATGTTATCAAATTCTGTGAGGACTCCGCTAGAATTGCTAAACCTCACGCGAAAGACAAATACGGACCTGTAGTTGTCCTGCTCGTTGTTTTTGTTAAGATAGGAGATCACTGTTATCATGGTTTATGTGATATGGGTGCTAGTGTTAGTGCAATACCCCGGTTCCTATACGATGAAATCAAAGATGAGATTGCACCTGCTGAGTTAGAACCCATTGATGTCACTATTACGCTAGCTAATAGAGACACTATCTGCCCTCTGGGAATTGTGAGAGACGTAGAAGTCCTGTGTGGTAAGACAAAGTATCCTACTGATGTATGATGGCTATATTCTCTGACTTTTGTGAAAAGATTGTTGAGGTTTTCATGGATGATTTCTCCGTTTATGGTTCTTCCTTTGACGATTGCCTCGGTAACCTTGATCGAGTCTTACAGAGATGCAAAGATACCAACCTCGTCTTGAACTGGGAGAAGTGCCACTTCATGGTTAATGAAGGCATCTTCTTGGGACACAAAATCTCTGAGAAAGGCATTGAAGTTGATAAGGATAAGGTTGATGCAATTGAGAAAATGCCTTGCCCCACAGATATCATAGGTATACGAAGTTTCCTAGGTCATGTTGGTTTCTATAGAAGGTTCATTAAAGACTTCTCTAAGATTTCTAGGCCTCTTACCAACCTCTTGCACAAGGATGTTCCTTTTGTTTTTGATGAGCATTGTGAGGAAGCTTTCGAAATACTTAAGAAGGCCTTGATAACCGCACCTATTGTTCAACCACCTGATTGGAACTTGCCCTTTGAAATCATGTGCGATGCTAGTGATTATGTTGTTGGTGCTGTTCTAGGACAAAGAGTTGACAAGAAGTTGAATGTCATTCACTACGCTAGTAAAACTCTAGACAGTGCCCAAGGAAACTATGCCACTACGGAAAAGGAGTTTTTAGCAGTCGTGTTTGCATGTGAAAAGTTCAGATCTTATATAGTTGACCCCAAAGTCACTATTCACTCTGATCATGTTGCTATTAGGTACCTTATGGAGAAGAAGCACGCTAAGGCTAGGCAAATCAGATGGGTTCTCCTGCTAAAGGAATTTGATTTGCACGTTGTTGACCGAAAGGGTGCTAATAACCCTGTAGCAGATAACTAGTCTAGGCTAGAGAATGTCCTTGATGACCCACGACCTATTGATGACAGCTTTCCTGATGAGCAATTGAATGTCATCCGCACTTCACATAGTGCATCGTGGTATGCTGATTACGCAAACTACATCGTAGCCAAATACATATCACCCAGTTTCACCTACCAGCAGAAGAAGAAATTCTTCTTTGATTTGAGACACTACTTTTGGGATGATCCTCACCTTTATAAGGAAGGAGTAGATGGTGTTATTAGACGTTGTGTGCCTGAACATGAATAGGGACAGATCCTGCGGAAGTGTCATTCCGAAGCCTACGGAGGACACCATGCTGGAGATAGAACTGCTCATAAGGTATTGCAATCAGGTTTCTATTGGCCCACTCTCTTCAAGGATGTCCGTACGTTTGTCTTGTCTTGTGATGAATTCCAAAGAAAAGGGAACATCAGTAAGCATCAGGAAATGCCTATGAACTATTCACTTGTCATTGGACCATTTGATGTCTGGAGCTTTGATTATATGGTACCCTTCCCGAGTTCCAATGGGTATACTCACATCTTAGTCACTGTTAATTATGTCACTAAGTGGGTAGAAGCTATCCCCACTAGAAATGTTGATCATCACACCTCTATTAAGATGCTTAAAGAAGTCATTTTCCCAAGATTTGGAGTCCCTAGATATTTGATGACAGATGGCGGTTCACACTTCATTCATGGTGTTTTCCGCAAGATGCTTGTTAAGTATGATGTCAACATAGAGTTGCATCTCCTTATCATCCTCAGTCTAGTGGTCAAGTGGAGTTGAGTAATAGGGAGATCAAATTGATTTTACAAAAGTCTGTCAATAGATCTCGAAAGAATTGGTTTAGCAAACTTGACGATGCACTATGGGCTTATAGGACTGCTTATAAGAATCCCATGGGCATGTCGCCGTATAAAATGGTTTACGGTAAGGCCTGTCATTTACCTCTTGAGCTAGAACACAAAGCTTATTGAGCAATCAAAGATCTCAACTCCGATTTCAAACTTGCCGGTGAGAAGCGGTTGTTTGATATCAGCTCATTAGATGAATGGAGGGCCCAGGCATATGAGAATGCCAAGTTGTTCAACGAAAAGGTTAAGAGATGGCATGATAAAAGAATACAAAAACTAGAGTTCAATGTAGGTGATTATGTCCTGCTATACAATTCTCTCTTAAGATTCTTCGCACGCAAGCTTCTCTCTAAATGGGAAGGTCCTTACGTTGTCGAGGAAGTATATCGTTCCGGTGCCATCAAAATAAATAACACGGAAGGTAATTTTTCTAGAGTGGTAAATGGGCAAAGAATAAAGCATTATATCTCTGGTACTCCCATAAATGTTGAGACCAATATCATCAATATCATAACTCCAGAGGAGTACATAAGGGATGTTTATCAGCCTCTTTCAGACCCTGAAAACGAAGAGGTATGTGTTTCGGTAAGTAATTGGACTCCGAAACTTTTCCAGTAGGAAATTTTCTCCATTTTGGAATTTATGGAAAAATAGAAAAATAAAAAGCAGTCCGGAGAGCGCACGACGCGGCCACAAGCTTGGTAGCCGCCACCTGCCCCCCTGGCGGCGGCTACAGGGCTTGTGGGCACCTCGTGTGCCTCCCGGACTCCGTTTTCTTGCAGAGCACTCCTTCTGGTCCAGAAACAAATCATTATATATACGCCCGTGGGTTTTGATCTCCGTATCACGCGGTTTTCCTGTGTTTTCGTTTCGAGCCTGTTTCTGTTGCGGATCTAGATCGTCATGATTTCCCCAAAAGCTCCTAAGGACAAGATCTTCGAGAAGGTCATCAATCCCTACCTCACGGAAGTGTTGAAACACCCTCAATCTATTGAGATGCGCGAGGGGATGTTGCACATCCGTGATGTTGAGGGGCCTAAGAAGACGGGAAGCATGGAGACGAGGCTCGAAGCAATGGAGCAACAAGTCTTCAAGTGCCAAGGGATGGTGGAGCTTGGACTCAACGCCAACCACATGATGATCACGGAGTTCACCAACAAGCACAAGATGGATGCCATTGACATTGGGAAACATCTCTCCAGGCTCTATGACAGGGTTGATCAACTCCAGGGCCAGATCAATGACCTGCAGAACCAAAACTGTGAGTATGAGTATAGATTTAAATCAATACGGTTGGCTACATATTTGAGGATTCCGGTGACTCGTTCATCCTGCCATGATGGAGCACCTATTCCTTGGAAGACGGAGGATCAGACTGCTTCAACAAATCCACCACCCTCACCACCAAAGGAAGACAACTAAGCATTGGTATGGCCAATCCCCTTGGCTTTTACCAACCTTGGGGGAGTTTCCCTCGTATCGTATCACCTTTATATCTTTTGCTTTTACCTTTGTTTTAGTTCTTTCCTTTTCAGTTTTTACTTTCTTCTCTTAGTGGAATAAGTCTTTAGTGTTTAGTTTGAGTCTTTTGCCTTGTCTCTCCCCCGATGTATTCGAGCTTGCGAGCTATATAATAAAGAGTATCTTAATCAAGGGCTTTGTTTTGTGTCGTGATCAAAAGTATGAAAAGAACGATAGCATGAAAGATCATGAGAAGATCCTATGGAAATTGATAGCTTCACTTATGACAAGTATGATGATTGAAACTTGTTGAGAATAGATCAACATAGACCCCAGTCATTGTTGCAATTAATAAGAAGTAATAAGGAAAGAGAGGTTCCCATATAAATATATCATCTTAGACACTTTTTACAATTGTGAGCACTCACCAACCTATTACATGCTTTGAAGTAGATGTTGGACAAGGAAGACAACATAATGAATTGTGTTTGCTTGGTTCCAAACAATGTTATATTATTAGAGATCCCTTAGCATGTGACGATTGCTTCCAGCTCATATTAGCCAAAACTCCCGCACCAAGTAGAGATACTACTTGTGCATCCATAAATCTTCAACCCAGTTTTGCCATGAGAGTCCACCATACCTGCCTATGGATTGAATAAGATCCCTCAAGTAAGTTGTCATAGGTGCAAGCAATAAAAATTGCTCTCTAATATGTATGATCTATTAGTGTGTGGAAAATAAGCTTTATACAAACCTGTGATGAGGAAGACATAAAAGCGACAGACTGCATAATAAAGTTCTTTATCACAGGAGGCAATATAAAGTGACGTTCCTCGGCACTAAGAGGACACACATCCAAACCTCAAAAGCGCATGACAACCTCTGCTTCCCTCTGCGAAGGGCCTATCTTCTACCTTTACTTTTTGCCCTTGGAAGAGTCATGGTGATCTTCACCAATTCCTTATTTTTCCTTTGTCTTGGCTACCGTCACATGCTAGGGAAAGATCTATATTCATATATCAACTTGGAGATGGGTACTTATGCTTTATTATTGTTGACTTTACCCTTGAGGCAAATGGTTGGGAGGCAAAACTATAAGCCCCTATCTTTCTCTGTGTCCAGCTGAAACTTTGATGCCATGAGTACCACGTGAGTTGTAACAATTGTGCAAAACAAAAGAGATGATTGAGTATGTGGGTTTGCTTTACAAGGTCTTATTTGACTCTTTCCGATGTTATGATAAATTGCAATTGCTTCAATGACTATGGACTGTTGTTGGCTGCTTATTGGTAAGGTTTTTGTTTCATACTTTGCTTTGTGAAGGAATTGTTACTTTCCCATAAGAATCTTTATGACGTATTGTTGTTCTATGTGTGATCATGATGCCCTCATGTCCGTATTATGTTTTATCGACACCTTCATCCCTAAACATGTGGACATGTTTATGGATCTTGGTTTTTGCTTCAGGACAAGCAAGGTCTAAGCTTGGTGGAGTTGATACGTCCATTTTGCATCATGTTGACATTTATCGCTTTATGGATTGTTATATTACTTTGCGGTACTATACTTATGCCTTTTCTCTCTTATTTTGCAAGGTTTATTTGAAGAGGGAGAATGTCGGCAGCTGGAATTCTGGACTGAAAAAGGAGAAAGTCTGAGTCCTCTATTCTGCGCAACTCCAAATGCATGAAAATCAACGTGGAATTTTTTGGGAACATATAAAAAATACTGGGCGGAAGAAGTGCCAACCAGGGGTCCACACGCCTGGTAGCCGCCACCTACCCCCCTGGCGGCGGCTACAGGGCTTGTGGGCACCCTGGTGGCCCACTGGCCCCCCTCTTGCTATATGAAGGGTTTCGTCCGAGAAAAAATCAGGGTGGAGCTTTTTCGTGGATTCTCCGCCGCCACGAGGCGGAACTTGAGCAGAACCAATCTAGAGCTCCGGCGGGACGATCCTGTCGGAGAAACTTCCCTCCCGGAGGCGGAAATCGTCGCCATCGTCATCACCAACACTCCTCTCGTCAGAGGGGAGTCATCTCCATCAACATCTTCATCAGCACCATCTCCTCTCCAAACCCTAGTTCATCTCTTGTAACCAATCTCCGTCTCGCGACTCCGATTGGTACTTGCAAGGTTGCTAGTAGTGTTGATTACTCTTTGTAGTTGATGCTAGTTGGATTACTTGGTGGAAGAGTTTATGTCAGATCCTTGATGCTACTCATTACACCTCTGATCATGATTATGATTATGCTTTGTGAGTAGTTACTTTTGTTCCTGAGGACATGGGATAAGTCTTGCTAATAATAGTCATGTGAATTTGGTATTCGTTCGGTATTTTGATATGTTGTATGTTGTCTTTTCCTCTAGTGGTGTTATGTGAACATCGACTAGATAACACTTCACCATATTTGGGCCTAGAGGAAGGCATTGGGGAGTAGTAAGTAGATGATGGGTTGCTAGAGTGATAGAATGTAGCGACCCGACTCAAGACGAGTCAAGCCTCTGTGTTTCTGTGCCATCCCTGGATCAGTATGCTGGCACACACAGTACATCGATGTATATATCAAAGTGCAATCACATGTAAATAGCGTAAAACTGATATATACCTTAAATATCTCAGCGGAAGTAGTCAAGGGAGTGGAGTCCCAATAAACACCAACGGCAAGTTGAGTGTAGACCGTAACCCTGAATCGTACTCTTACTCATCGAAGAAAAATATCTGCAACATAAGACATTGCAGCCGTGTAGGTCAGCATATTGAATATGCCGGCAAGTCACATAAGAGAGGGGTGAAAAGTAATCATCTATACTATATGCATATATGGCAGGTGGGGTTATAAGTTTTTAGCGAAAAGCAAGTTTTCTCCGACATCAAGAGATGGCTAAAAGCAAAATGTTACTACATTGTTGGTTGTTAACGAGATGGTTCCGCCAACCAATTCTCGTACCCGAGTTGTCAATAATTCCCACATCAATACATTTAATGGTGTTGAGAAATCCAGATAACTTCAGTTCCTTTGGCTCAAGTTGTCCATAACCGTGGACACGGCTAATCGATTAGGTTTGAGTACTCTGCAGAGTTTTGCACACGTTCCCCACAAGATTTGATCGCCTCCGAGTATGTCCTCGCACTTCAAGGTGTTTGAAGACCGGATGATCAAAACATGGTCTTTCAACGGGTCCCTCTGAATCCCTGTCGGTGCCCATCCATTCCTACCGTTCTTCTACATCTGCTAGCACCGCCTGTCCAGAGACGCCGCGTTGTCCAACCAAGCCAGAGCCCATAATGACTTGTGGCTGTGCAGGTAAGCCTTGGGTCTTGAAAATATCCGCCCGACTCTTTGAGCCTGGGTGAAGCTTTCCGCAGGATGTCATGGTCGTCCCCAGCATCCCGTGTCATCCACTGGGTTCTCCAGGGAGCCGATCAACCGTCCTTCATCGAGAGTTGCATTGCGTCCGAGGTCTTGAAAATCTTGTCTTAACCGGTCTTGATTATTTAATCAACCTCACATCACTCGTTATATGCACTCAACCGAAATCCCGTCTACTCAAGAATAGCAATATGAAATTTGTCGTCCCAGGGCCAAGTATCGGGGTTGTTGTGTGCCTACCACATGATACTACAATCTATACTAAAATTTCCAAGTACCTAAGCAGCATGCAATTGGGCATAGGATGGTAGAACTACGATGCATAAAACATAGGTGATAGTATGATCAAAGTGACTTGCCTGGTGATGTTGACGAAGAAGAATTTCTCGAGAAAATAACTTGATAGACTACTCGTCACTCTCCGGTGAAATCTATACAACAAACATATCATTCACATAAGCACTCATACTAGCAATCATTCTAGCAATCAAAACAAAAGTGAGAGAGCGAATAAGAAATCCGAAAGAAACTTCAAATAAGACTAGGGAGTCTTCTACTACGTCAAACACTAAATAGTTTTTGTCTAACAGAAAATAATAACAAGGAACTAAGATATAAGTTTATCTAAGATAAAATAAAGTATTTTTCACAAAACTTTTTGAAAGTATTCCCAAACGGGATTTGAAATAGCGCCGAAACCAATTGCAAATTACTAAGGAACTAGAATTGATTTCGTGATAACAAATAAAAACTTGTTACAAAACTACTGTTTAACTAGCAGAAACAAAACATAATAATCTTTCTGAAATAATAAAGAAAATATTTTAAAACAAATATAGAAAATGAATTAGCCGAAATCTTAAAAGAGGTAAAACAGAAATTGTTTCACATGAAACAGTGAGCTAAAATACTCAAACAAAACTGGAATTTTTACCACTGATAAATAAGATCACTAGTGATCAGTACCAAAAGGAATCAAATTAAAAGCTAATTTTAAACTCCTGGAATAGGCAAAACAAGGTTTAAACTAAATCTGATCTAACTTATATTTGAGAATTTCAAACATAGACAAATTATATGTTTTTCAATACTACAGGAAATTTGTGAGCTACTGGAAAAGGAATCACTATCATTGGACTTAGGGAGCAAAACTTGTGGCCAAAACAAAACAGAAACTTTCTGTTTTTGCAATTTAGACAGAAAAAACTGAAGTTGACTAGCTAACAAATAGGGGGTAGACGTGGCGCGCTACGATAGGCTGTGGAGGCGTTTGTTGCAACGTTTTGAGCAAACGGCCGGAGGCTAATAAAAACTTGCTGGTTAAAAGAATAAGTGAATTAAAACCGCCGGTTTTCTACTCTAAACCGAAGGGGTACTATAGGATCTAATCTATACCCTACATCTAAGATCTAAGGGCTATAAAGAAAAACAAAAGAAAGAACAGAGAGATGGGGGGAGTCCTTACCGTGGCTGGAGCTGCTTCCTCGCTGGCTATGATGGCCGAGGTGGGGAGGAGGTGCTCCGGTGGGGAGGGGATCCGGCGGAGGGGAGTGGTGGAGGGGGGCGAAGGGGTGGGGTGCTCCTGGGAGGGGGTGGTGGCGAGGTGGAGGGGGGCGAGGTGTGCAGGGGGGCGACGGGAAGCTGCTGGCTTGCTGGTTCCAGGAGGGAGGGAGGCTGTAGGGGGCGAGGTGGAGGAGGAAAAGCTCCTGGCTGCTGGTGGCGAGGTGATGGGGAGGAGTAGGGGGGCCGAAGGTGGGGTGGGGGTGCAGCAGGGGTGCCAGGGGGAGGAGGGGCCGAAGTGGTGGAGTTCCTGGCAAGTCTTCCGGTGACGACTCCGGCGAGGGGTGCGCGAGCTAGAGGCGAGGAGAGGCGGCGGTTTCAACGGGAATGGAACGAGGAGGACGTGGGGCTTCTTATAGAGGCGACGGGAGGCGCTGGGAAGGAAAGGATTTCGCGAATCCCGGAGGTGGGGATCTCCTCTCCATGGAAGGCAAAAATCTCTGTGACGTGAAGAAGAAAGGAGGAAGAAGATGATCTTCTTGGGCTAGGATAGGAAAGTGTCTTAATGGGCCACTTGGGGTTTCCTAATAAAAACGATTTCTTTCCTATTTTCAAAACTAGGAAACTAAAACGATAAAAAGGAAATCAAATCAATTCGGAATAAAGAGTTTTTATATACTAAAATTATCAGAAAATAAAAATATAGATGATGGGCATTTTTCCACGGCAAAAATAAAAACTTCAGAAAAAATTATTTTCACAAAATTGCCTAAAAGGTTTATTTTCTTTTGCAAATAAATTTTCAAATGACCCTCTAAGTTTTAGGGCGCAAATAACATTCAAAATGCCCGGGTATTTGAGGGTCATGTTCCTCCGCTCTTTAGAATGTATTTCCCGGCATTTCTTGCACGAAGAAAACGAATGGAAATGCAAAAGAATTCAATGCAAATATCTCCGTTCAAATTCTTTATAGTTGAAGAAGTCATGTCATCTTCTCTCTTTGCTTTTAAAAGATTGAATTTGGATTCACCGGAGATGGGGAAAGTCATTTTATTCCCTCTCTTTCAAAAGTTTCGAAAAGTTTCAAATTTCACACAAGTTTCAATCACTCAGGCAAACAAACAAACAATCAATCTAATAATTATATTAACATTCCAAAATTTATAATTTTGGGATGTTACACAGAAGCTTAAATCCCAGTCTATGCGTTGCTTCGTAAGGGGCTGATTTGGATACACTAGTTTAATGCTATGGTTAGACGTTGTCTTAATTCTTCTTTCGTAGTTGCGAATGCTTGCGAGAGGGGTTAATCATAAGTGGGATGCTTGTCCAAGTAAGGGCAGTACCCAAGCACAGGTCCACCCACATATCAAACTATCAAAGTAACGAACGTGAATCACATGAACATGATGAAACTAGCATGACAGAAATTCCCGTGTGTCCTCAGGAGCATTTTTCCTCCTATAAGACTTTGTTCAGGCTTGTCCCTTGCTACAAAAGGGATTGGGCCACTTTGCTGCACCATAGCTACTCTTGTTACTTGTTACTTTTCACTTGCTACGTTTCACCTCACTACACCATCACTTGTTACCGCTACTTTCAGTGCTTGCAGTTATTACCTTGCAGAAAACCGTTTATCAGAGCCTTCTGCTCCTCGTTGGGTTCGACACTCTTACTTATCGAAAGGACTATGATTGATCCCCTATAATTGTGGGTCATCATAGTTGAAACAAAATCAACATAGCCTCTATGATGTTCGTGTTCATGGTGATTTATATCCTGCTCATGCTTGCACTCAATGTTAGTCAAACTCATTGCATCTTGATGACTGTTGTTGCTCTCTAGTTGGTCGCTTCCCAGTCTTTTGCTAGCCTTCACTTGTACTAAGCGGAATACTGCTTGTGCATCCACTTCCATAAACCCAAAAGTTTTTCCATGAGAGTCCACCATACCTACCTATTTGTGGTATCTATCTGTCGTTCCAAGTAAATTTGCATGTGCCATTCTCTAAACCTTCAAGAAATAATCTGTTTTGCATGCCCGAACCGCTCATGTGGTCACAGGGGGCTATTGGTATCTTCCATGTTAGGCATGTTATCCTCGACATGTGTTTATTCACTGTCATTCACGAGAAAGGGACCGGTAATTGGAATGCCCAGTTCCACGCTTAAATCGAAAACATAACTGTAAAACAAGACTCCCCCCGGATTGATGTTAGTATGGACGGTACACGAGGATTCGGCTAGCCATGGAGTGTGATTGATTGGTGGTGGGGGAGTTAAAACTTTACTTTTCTATTTGGGAATCACCTATAGCATGAGTAGTATTGAAGATATTGAGAACTCTTGGTCATTGCGTTGACAATGAAAGCATGCCACCCAAAATTATTATCTCTGTTTTCAAAGCTTGAGCTCTGGCACCTCTGCAAATCAATGCTTCCCTCTGCGAAGGGCCTGTCTATTTATTTTCCTGTTGAGTCATCCTCTTCTTATATAAGCACCAATTAGAGAGCACCTCTGTCATTTTTATGCTTTGCTTTTGATTGATATTGAGTATGACTATGACTGGATCTTCGTTGCTATGAATTACAATGTTTAGTGAGCCCTTGATCTTTGAAAGTGCTCTGCATTTATGTTTTCGGTCTCAGAAAGAACTAGCGAGATACCACCTATTCATATTGCTTCATGCTTGTTTTGATTGAATTGTTGGTATCTGAAACTCATTATTATTTGCTCGCTAGCTGATTACGCCATTGATATTAGTTTACCGTGAGACCTTTGTGTCACTTGCTTATGTGGTTAACTTTTGATCTTGCTGAAATTCTGGTTATGAGTTAGACATAGTTGCAACAACAAGATCAAACAGAGTTTGTCAAAGTTTTTCATTCTCTTTTAGTTTGTCAACTGAGTTGGTTGAGGACAAGCAAGGTTTTAAGCTTGGGGGAGTTGATACGTCTCCATCGTATCTACTTTTCCAAACTCGTTTGCCCTTGTTTTGGACTCTAATTTGCATGATTTGAATGGAACTAACCCGGACAGACGCTGTTTTCAACAGAATTGCCATGGTGTTGTTTTTGTGCAGAAATGAAAGTTCTCGGAACGTCCTGAAAATTTACGGAGAATATTTGTGGAAAATATGAAAGATACCTACGCAAAGATCCACCGGAGGGGACGGGCCAGTGGGCCACAAGCCCTGTAGCCGCAGCCCCCCCTGGCGGTGGCTACCAGGCTTGTGGGGCCCAGGTGGCTCTGCCGCCCCCAATTCCAGCGCTATTTATTCCCTTTCGCCCGAAAAAATCAAGAGAGAAGAGTTCATCGCGTTTCACGATCCAGAGGCGCCGCCACATCCCGTTCTTGCCCTGGAGGGCAGATCTGGAGTCCGTTTTGGGCTCCGGATCAAGGAGATCGTCGCCATCGTCGTCATCAACCTTCTTCCCTCTTTAATTCCATGAAGCTCTTCATCATTCATGAGTAATCTATTTGTAGGCTCGCTGGGCGGTGATGAGTAGGATGAGATCTATCATGTAATCGAGTTAGTTTTGACGGGGATTGATCCCTAGTATCCACTATGTTCTAAGATTGATGTTGCTACTAATTTGCCATGCTTAATGCCTGTCACTAGGGCCCGAGTGCCATGATTTCAGATCTGAAATTATTATGTTGTCACCAATATATTTGTGTTTTAGATTCGATCTTGCAAGTTGTAGTTACCTACTATGTGTTATGATCCGGCAACCCCGGAGTGACAATAACCGGAACCACTCCCGGTGATGACCATAGTTTGAGGAGTTCATGTGTTCACCAAGTGCTAATGCGTTGGTCTGGTTCTTTATTAAAAGGAGAACCTTAATATCCCGTAGAATCCATTTGGACCCCGCTGCCACGGGAGGGATAGACAATAGATTTCATGCAAGTTCTTTTCCCTAAGCACGTATGACTACACACGGAATGCATGCCTACATCACATTGACGAACGGGAGCTAGCCACATATCTCTCCGTGTTATAACTGTTGCATGATGAATGTCATCCAACAAATCACTGATCCATTGCCTACGAGTTTGTCCCACTGCCATTGTTACTTGCCTTGCTACTGTTGTCACTACTGCTGTTCCTTGCCACTACTGTTACTCGTTACACTGCTGGTACCTGCTACAATACTTTTCTAGCGCCATTGATACTTCAGTTAGGAATAATCTGCCGTCAACAGATTCTTTCCTAGCACCGTTGCTATCATACTACTTTGCTGCTTATATCCTGCTTGCAGATACTAATCTTTCAGGTGTGGTTGAGCCGACAACTCAACTGCTAATACTAGAGAATATCCTTTCACTCCCATCGTGTCGAACCAACAAATTTGGGTTGAATACTCTACCCTCCAAAACTGCCACGATCCCACACGCTGGTGGGCCATTGCAAGACAATTGCTAATTCTTGAGCAACTGGAAGCAGCTCTTTTCTGGCGCCGTTGCCGGGGACTGCTAGCAGATGTCCATATTGGCTCCTACATAGTTTATGACCCCCAAGTGTAGGGGATCTATCATAGTCCTTTTGATAAGTAAGAGTGTCGAACCCAACGAGGAGCAGAAGGATCTCACAAGTGGTTTTCAGCAAGGTATTCTCTGCAAGCACTGAAATTATCGGTAACAGATAGTTGTGTGAAAAGATGATTTGTAGCAAGTAGCAAGTAACATTAGTAACAAAGGTGCAGCAAGATGGCCCAATCCTTTTTTTAGCAAGGGACAAGCCTGGACAAAATCTTATAGGAGGTAAAGCGCTCCCGAGGACACATGGGAATTTCTGTCAAGCTAGTTTTCATCATGTTCATATGATTCGCGTTCGCTACTTTGATAGTTTGATATGTGGGTGGACCGGTGCTTGGGTGCTACCCTTACTTGGAAAAACATCCCACTTATGATTAACCCCTCTCGCAAGCATTCGCAACTACGAAAGAAGAATTAAGACAAAGTCTAACCATAGCATTAAAATAGTGGATCCAAATCAGCCCCTTGCGAAGCAACGCATGAACTAGGTTTTAAGCTTCTGTCACTCTAGCAACCCATCATCTACTTACTACTTACCAATGCCTTCCTCTAGGCCCAAATAATGGTGAAGTGTTATGTAGTCGACGTTCACATAACACCACTAGAGGAAAAACAACATACAACGCATCAAAATATCGAACGAATACCAAATTCACATGCCTACTTATAGCATGACTTATCCCATGTCCTGAGGAACAAAAGTGACTACTCACAAAGCATAATTATATTCATGACCAGAGAGGTATTGAATAGCATCAAGGATCTGAACATATAATCTTCCACCGAGTAATCCAACTAGCATCAACTACAAAGAGTAATTAACACTACTAGCAACCTTACAAGTACCAATCGGAGTCGCGAGACGGAGATTGGTTACAAGAGATGAACTATGGTTTGGAGATGAGATGGTATTGAGGAAGATGTTGATGGTGATGAGTCCCCTCCGATGCGAGGAGTGTTGGTGATGACGATGGCGACGATTTCCCCCTCCGGGAGGGAAGTTTCCCCGGCAGGACGACCCTGCCGGAGCTCTAGATTGGTTCTGCTCAAGTTCCGCCTCGTGGCGGCGGCGATTCCTCTCGAAAGCCTCCTCCTAATTTTTTTTGGAACGAAACCCTCCTTATAGCAAAAGAGGGGGCCAGAGGGCCAACAGGGAGCCCACAAGCCCCCTAGGCGCGGCCAGGGGGTAGGCCGCGCCTAGCAGGCTTGTGGCCTCGTGGTGGCTCCCCTTTGGTACTTCTTCCGCCCAGTATTTTTTATAAATTCCAAAATAACTCCTCGTTGATTTTCATGGCTTTTGGAGTTGTGCAGAATAGGTATCTCAAACTTGCTCCTTTTTCAGGCCAGAATTCCAACTGTCGGCATTCTCCCTCTTCATGTAAACCTTGCAAAATAAGAGAGAAAAGGCATAAGTATTGTACCGTGAAGTGTAATAAAGCCCATAAACCGATAAATATCAACATAAAAGCATGATGCAAAATGGACGTATCAATAGTCTACGAAGATCTCTATCGGTTGAACCTCTATGTCAAGGATTCAGTTAATCCCGTATGATGTTCCCTTTATCCTTCGGTATGTTCCTTGCCCAAGATTCGATCTTCGGTATCTCCATATCTAGTTCAATCTTGTTACAGGCAAGTCTCTTTACTCGTTTCGTAATAAAAAATCTTGTGACTAACTCCTTAGTCACATTGCTTGCAAGGCTTATTGTGATGCTGTATTATCGAGTTGGCCCCGAGATACCTCTGCGTCACACGGAGTGACAAATCCCAGTCTTGATCCATGCCAACCCAACAGACACCTTTGGAGATACCTGTAGAGAACCTTTATAGTCACCCAGTAACATTGCAACATTTGATACACACAAGGTATTCCTCCGGTTCCAGGAGTTGCATGATCTCATGGTCATAGGAACAGATACATTGACATGCAGAAAACAGTAGCAGTAAACTAACAAGATCATATGCTACATTTATAGTTTGGGTCTTGTCCATCACATCATTCTCCTAATGATGTGATCCCGTTATCAATTGACAACACTTGTATATGGCCAGGAAACCTTGACCATCTTTGATCAACGAGCTAGTCAACTAGAGGCTCACTAGGGATAGTGTGTTGTCTATGTATCCACACATGTATTTGAGTTTCCAATCAATACAATTCTAGCATGGATAATAAACAATTATCATGAACAAGGAAATATAATAATAACCAATTTATTATTGCCTCTAGTGCCTATTTCCAACAGTCTCCCACTTGCACTAGAGTCAATAATCTAGTTCACATCACTATGTGATTGCAATGAATCTAACACCCATACAGTTCTGAGGTTCGATCATGTCTTGCTTGTGAGAGAGGTTTTTAGTCAACGGATGTGAACCTTTCAGATCTGTGTGTGCTTTAAAAATTTCTATGTCATCCTATAGATGTTGCTACTACGCGCCATTTGGAATTATTCCATATGACTGCTCCACTATACGAATCCGGTTTACTATTTAGAGTTATCCGGATTAGTGTCAAAGCTTGCATCGGCATAACCCTTTACGACGAACTCTTTTAACACCTCCATAATCGAGAAAAAATTCCTTAGTCCACTAGTTACTAAGGATAACTTTTGACCGCTGTCCAGTAATCCATTCGTGGATCACTTTCGTACCCCTTGACAAATTCATGGCAAGGCACCCATCAGGTGTGGTACACAACGTAACATACTATAGAGCCTATGGCTAATGCATAGGGGACGACCTTCCTCCTTTCTCTTTCTTCTACCATGGTCGGGCTTTGATTCTTACTCAAATTCACACCTTACAAACAGCCAAGAACTCCTTCTTTGCCAATCTATTTTGAACTCCTTCAAAAACTTGTCAAGGAATGCATTACATTGAAAGTTTTATCAAGCGTCTTGATCTATCTCTATAGATCTTGATGCCCAATGTTCAAGTAGCTCAATCCAGGTTTTCCTACGAAAACACCTTTTCATACAACCCTATATGCTTTCCAGAAATTCTACATCATTTTCGATCAACAATATGTCAATCACGTATTCTAACCAGAAATTCTATAGTGCTCCCATTCACTTCTTTGGAAATACAAGTTTCTCAAAAACCTTGTATAAACCCAAAAACTTTGATCATCTCATCAAAGCGTATATTCCAACTCCAAGACGCTTGCTCCAGTCCATAGAAGGATCCGTGGAGCTTGCATACCTGTTAGCATCCTTAGGATCGACAAAACCTTCTAGTTGTATCACATACAACCTTTCCTCAAGGAAACCGTTGAGGAAACATTGTTTTGACATCCTATCTGCAAGATTTCATAAATAATGCAACAACTGCTAACATAATTCCAACAGACTTTTAGCATCGCTACAAGTGAGAAAATCTCCTCATAGTCAACTATTTGAACTTGTCGGAAACATCTTTGCGACAAGTCGAGCTTTCTTAATGGTGACTTCTCACCATCATCGTCTGTCTTCCTTTTTGAAGATCCATCTGTACTTAATAGTCTTACGACCATCAAGTAGTTCTTCCAAAGTCTACACTTTGTTTTCATGCATGGATCCTCTCTCAGATTTCATGGCCTCCAGCCATTTGCCGTAATTCGGGCCCACCATCGCTTCTCCATAGCTCGTAGGTTCATTGTTGTCCAACAACATAACCTCCAAGACAGGGTTACCGTACCACTCTGGAGCAGTATGTGACCTTGTCGACCTACTAGGTTTGTAGTAACTTGATCCGAAACTCCATGGTCACTATCATCAGCTTCCACTTCAAGTCGTGTAGGCACTACAGGAACAACTTCCTGCGCCCTGCTACACACTTGTTGAAGTGACGGTTCAATAACCTCATCAAGTTTGACCATCCTCCCACTCAATTCTTTTGAGAGAAACTTTTCCTCAAGAAAGGACCCGTTTCTAGAAACAAACACATTGCTTCCGGATCTGAGATAGGAGGTATACCCAATTGTTTTGGGTGTCCTATGAAGATGCGTTTATCTGCTTTGGGTTCGAGCTTATCATGCTGAAACGTTTTCACATAAGCATTGCAGCCCCAAACTTCTAAGAAATGATAGCTTAGGTTTCTCCAAACCATAGTTCATAGGGTGTCATCTCAACGAAATTACGTGGTGACCTATTCAAAGTGAATGTGGTTGTCTTTAAAGCCTAACCCATAAAGGATAGTGGTAATTCAATAGGAGACATCACAGTATGCACCATATCAAATAGGGCGCGACTATGACGTTCGGACACACCATCACACTATGGTGTTCCACGCGGCATGAGATGTGAAACAATTTTCACGTTGTCTTAATTGTGTACCAAACTCGCAACTCAGATATTCATCTCTATGATCATATCGTAGACATTTTATCCTCCTGTCACGACGATCTTCAACTTCACTCTAAAATTACTTGAACTTTCAATAATTCAGACGTGTGTTTCATCAAGTAAATATACTAGTATCTACTCAAATCATCTGTGAAGTAAGAACATAACGATATCCACTGCATGGCTCAACACTCATTAGACCGCACACATCAAAATGTATTACTTCGAACAAGTTACTTTCTTGTTCCATCTCACTGGAAAACGAGGCCTTCAGTCATCTTGCCCATGTGGTATGATTTGCATGTCTCAAGTGATTCAAAAATCAAGAGAGTCCAAATGATCCATCTGCATGGAGTTTCTTCGTGCGTTTATACCAATATGACTCAAATGGCAGTGCCACAAGTAAGTGGTACTATCATTACTACTTTATATCTTTTGGCATCAATATTATGAACATGTGTATCACTACGATCGAGATTCAATAAACCATTCATTTTAGGTCCAAGACCATTGAAGGTATTATTCAAACAAACATAGTAACCATTATTCTCTTTAAATGAATAACTGTATTGCGATAAACACAATCTAATCATGTCTATGCTCAATGCAAACACCAAATAACAATTATTTAGGTTTAACAATAATCCCGATGGTAGAGGGAGCGTGCGATGTTTGATCACATCAACCTTGGAAACACTTCCAACACATATCGTCACCTCGCATTTAACTAGTCTATGTTTATTCCGTAGCTTTTATTTTGAGTTACCAACATTTAGCAACCGAACCGGTATCTAATTGCTGGGGAACGTTGCATGGGAAACAAAAAAATTCCTATGCACACGAAGACCTATCATGGTGATGTTCATCTACGAGAGGGAGATCGGATCCACATACCCTTGTAGATCGTTAAGCGGGAAGTGTTAAGAAACATGGTTGATGTAGTGGTATAGCTTCGTGATTCAAATCACCGTCAGCCCACGATTCATCCCACGATCCGTCTTGATCTAGCACGGAACAGACGGCACCTCCGCGTTCAGCACACGTACAACTCGATGGCGATCTCCGCCTTCTTGATCCAGCAAGAGAGACAGGGAAGTAGATGAGTTCACCGGCAGCGTGATGGCGCGCCGGTGATGGTGATGATCTATTCATGCAGGGCTCCGCCCGAGCTCCGCAGAAATCCGATCTAGAGGAAGAACTACGAGGTATAGGTTTGAGTTGCACGTGGCAAAGTTGTGTCTCAAAAACCCTAAAACTTCTAGTATATATAGGAGGAGGGAAGGGGCTAGCCTTTGGGCTCAAGAGATCCCCTAGGGCGCCGGCCGAAAGGAGAGGGAGGATTCCAACTCCAATTCGGTTTGGGAAGGAGGAGTCCTCATCTTCCTTCCCACCTCCTTCTCTTCTTTTTATTTTCTTTGGTTTTCTTCTTCTAGCGCCATAGCCCACTTGGGCTGGCCTCACCAGCCCACTAAGGGTTGGTGCGCCACCCTAGGACTATTGAGCTCACTCCCGGGTGGGTGGGCCCCTCCTGGTGAAAACCTGGAACCCATTCGTCACTCCCTGTACACTGCCGGTAATGCCCGAAATCTTTTCGGTGACCAAATGAAACCATCCTATATATCAAGCTTCATTTCCGGACCATTCCGGAAACCCTCGTGACGTCCTTCATCTCATTCGGGTCTCCGAAAAACCTTTGGTCACCAACACATATAACTCAACTATACCGAAACGTCATCGAACCTTAAGTGTGCAAACCCTGCGGGTTCGAGAACTATGCAGACATGACCTGAGACACTCCCCGGCCAATATCCAATAGCGGGACCTGGATGTCCATATTGGATCCTACATATTCTATGAAGATCTTATCGGTTGAACCTCTCTGCCAAGGATTCATATAATCCCGTATAAAATTCTTTTTGTCCTTCGGTAAGTTACTTGCCCGAGATTTGATCGTCGGTATCTATATACCTATTTCAATCTCGTTACCGGCAAGTCTCTTTACTCGTTTCCGTAATACAAGATCCCGTGACTAACACTTGAGTCAAATTGCTTGCAAGGCTTATTTGTGATGTTGTATTACCGAGTGGGCCCCAAGATACCTCTCCGTCACACGGAGTGACAAATCACAGTCTTGATCCATGCTAACTCAACGGACACCTTCGGAGATACCTGTAGAGCACCTTTATAGTCACCCAGTAACGTTGTGGCGTTGGATACACACAAGGTATTCCTCCGGTGTTAGTGAGTTACATGATCTCATGGTCATAGGAATGAATAATTGACACACAGAAAACAATAGCAACAAAATGACACGATCACATGCTACGTTTATAATTTGCGTCTTGTCCATCACATCATTCTCCTAATGATGTGATCCAGTTATCAAGTGACAACACTTGCATATGGTCAGAAAAGCTTAACCATCCTCGATGAACTGGCTAGCCAACTAGAGGCTTGCTAGGGACATTGTTTTGTCTATATATCACACATGTATCTATGCTTTCATTCAATAGGATTATAGCACGGATAATAAAAGATTATCTTGAAACAGGAAATATAATAATAACTATTTTATCATTGCCTCTAGGGCATATTTCCAATAATCTCCCACTTGCAATAGAGTCAATAATCTAGTCTCACATCGCTATATGATTTACATTGGAATGAATCTAACACCCATACAGTTCTGGTGTTGATCATGCTTTGCTCGTGGAAGAGGTTTAGTCAGCGGATCTGCTAGATTTAGATCCATGTGCACTTTGCAAATATTTACGCCCTCTCCTTCGACGTAGTCACGGATGAGGCTGAAGCGTCGTTTGATGTGTCTGGTCTTCCTGTGAAACCTTTTTTCCTTTGTTAAAGCAATGGCACCAGTGTTGTCACAGAACAGAGTTATTGGATTTAGTGCGCTCGGCACCACTCCAAGATCCATCATGAATTGCTTCATCCAGACACCCTCCTTAGCTGCCTCCGAGGCAGCCATGTACTCTACTTCGCATGTAGAATCTGCTATGACGCTTTGCTTGGAACTGCACCAGCTTACCGCACCCCCATTAAGAATAAATACGTATCCAGTTTGAGACTTAGAGTCATCTGGATCAGTGTCAAAGCTTGCATCGACCTAACCCTTTACGACGAGCTCTTAGTCACCTCCATAAACGAGAAACATTTCCTTAGTCCTTTTCCGGTACTTCGGAATATTCTTGACCGCCGTCCAGTGATCCACTCCTGGATTACTTTGAAACCTGCCAGCCATACTTATGGCCAGGCTGACGTTCGGTCTTGTGCACAGCATTGCATACATGATAGACCCTATGGCTGAAGCATAGGGGATGGTACTCATCTTTCTATCTTCCGCAGTTACCGGACACTAAGTCTTACTCAACTTTATACCTTGTAATACTGGCAAGAACCCCTTCTTGGACTGCTCCATTTTGAACTTCTTCAAAACTTTATCAAGGTATGTGCTTTGTGAAAGCCCTATTAGGCGCCTCGATCTATCCCTATAGATCTTAATACCTGATATGCAAGCAGCTTTTCCTAGGTCTTTCATTGAAAAACATTTGTTCAAGTAATCCTTTACGCTCTCTAAAAACTCCACATTGTTTCCAGTAAGCAATATGTCATCCACATATAATATTAGAAATGCTACAGAGCTCCCACTCACTTTCTTGTAAATACAAGATTCTCCAACAACTTGTATAAACCCAAATGCTTTGATCACCTCATCAACGCGCTTATTCCAACTCCGAGATGATTGCACCAGTCCATAAATGGATCGCTGGAGCTTGCATACTTTGTTAGCATTCTTTGGATCGACAAAACCCTCGGGTTGGATCATATACAACTCTTCCTTAAGAAAATTGTTAAGGAACGCCGTTTTGACATCCATCTACCAGATTTCATAATCGAAAAATGCAGCTATTGCTAACATGATTCGGACGGATTTAAGCATCGCTACCGGTGAGAATGTCTCATCGTAGTCAACTCCTTGAACTTGTGAAAAACCCTTTGCCACAAGTCGAGCTTTATAAACGGTCACATTACCGTTCGCGTCCGTCTTCTTCTAAAAGATCCATTTGTTATGAATAGCCATGCGACCTTCAGGTAATACTTCTAAAGTCCACACTTTGTTTTCATACACAGATCCTATCTCGGACTTCATGGCCTCCACGCATTTGTTGGAATCTGGGCCCACCATTGCTTCTTCATAATTCGCAGGTTCATTGTTGCCTAACAACATGATAGATAAGACAGGATTACCGTACCACTCAAGAGCTGTATGTGATCTTGTCGACCTGCGAGGTCCGATAGTAACTTGATCCGAAGCTTCATGATCATTATCATTAGCTTCCTCTGTTGGAATTATGCCCTAGAGGCAATAATAAATATAGTTATTATTACAATTCCTGTATCAAGATAATCGTTTATTATCCATGCTATAATTGTATTGAATGAAGACTTATATACATGTGTGGATACATAGACAAAACACTGTCCCTAGCAAGCCTCTAGTTGGCTAGCCAGTTGATCAAAGATAGTCAGTGTCTTCTGATTATGAACAAGGTGTTGTTGCTTGATTACTGGATCACGTCATTAGGAGAATCACGTGATGGACTAGACCCAAACTAATAGACGTAGCATGTTGATCGTGTCATTTTGTTGCTACTGTTTTCTGCATGTCAAGTATTTGTTCCTATGACCATGAGATCATATAACTCACTGACACCGGAGGAATACTTTGTGTGTATCAAACGTCGCAACGTAACTGGGTGACTATAAATATGCTCTACAGGTATCTCCGAAGGTGTTCGTTGAGTTAGTATGGATCGAGACTGGGGTTTGTCACTCTGTGTGACGGAGAGGTATCTCGGGGCCCACTCGATAATACAACATCACACACAAGCCTTTCAAGCAATGTGACTTAGTGTAAGTTGCGGGATCTTGTATTACGGAATGAGTACAGAGACTTGCCGATGAACGAGATTGAAATAGGTATGCGGATACTGACGATCGAATCTCGGGCAAGTAACATACCGAAGGACAAAGGGAATGACATACGGGATTATATGAATCCTTGGCACTGAGGTTCAAACGATAAGATCTTCGTAGAATATGTAGGATCCCATATGGGCATCCAGGTCCCGCTATTGGATATTGATCGAGGAGTCTCTCGGGTCATGTCTACATAGTTCTCGAACCCGCAGGGTCTGCACACTTAAGGTTCGACGTTGTTTTATGCGTATTTGAGTTATATGGTTGGTTACCGAATGTTGTTCAGAGTCCCGGATGAGATCACGGCCGTCACGAGGGTTTCCGGAATGGTCCGGAAACGAAGATTTATATATACCGAAAGGTTTTCGGAGTTACCGGGAATGTACCGGGAATGACGAATGGGTTCCGGGAGTTCACCGGGGGGCAACCCACCCCGGGGAAGCCCATAGGCCTTGGGGGTGGCGCACCAGCCCTTAGTGGGCTGGTGGGACAGCCCAAGAAGGCCCTATGCGCCATAGGAAGAAAATCAAAGAGAAAAGAAAAAAAAGAGGAGGTGGGAAAAGGGGGAAGGACTCCTCCTTCCAAACCTAGTTGGACTCGGTTTGGAAGGGGAGGGTTCCCCCCTTAGGCTCGGCCGACCCCCTTGGGAGTCCTTGGACCCCAAGGCAAGGCTCCCCCTCCTCCCCCTATATATACGGAGGTTTTAGGGCTGATTTGAGACAACTTTGCCACGGCAGCCCGACCACATATCTCCACGGTTTTACCTCTAGATCGCGTTTCTGCGGAGCTCGGGCAGAGCCCTGCCGAGACAAGATCATCACCAACCTCCGGAGCGCCGTCACGCTGCCGGAGAACTCTTCTACCTCTCCGTCTCTCTTGCTGGATCAAGAAGGCCGATATCATCGTCGAGCTGTACGTGTGCTGAACGCGGAGGTGCCGTCCGTTCGGCACTAGATCGTGGGACTGATCGCGGGACGGTTCGCGGGGCGGATCGAGGGACATGAGGACATTCCACTACATCAACCGCATTCACTAACGCTTCTGCTGTATGGTCTACAAGGGTACGTAGATCACACATCCCCTCCTGTAGATGGACATCACCATGATCGGTCTTCGTGCGCGTCGGAAAATTTTTGTTTCCCATGCGACGTTCCCCAACAGTGGCATCATGATCTAGGTTCATGCATAGATGTCTTCTCAAGTAGAACACAAAAGTTTTTGTGGGCGGTGATGTGCGTTTTTCTGCCCTCCTTAGTCTTTTCTTGATTCCGCGGTATTGTTGGATCGAAGCGGCTCGGACCGACATTACTCGTACGCTTACGAGAGACTGGTTTCATCGTTACGACTAACTCCGTTGCTCAAAGATGACTGGCGGGTGTCAGTTTCTCCAACTTTAGTTGAATCGGATTTGACCGAGGAGGTCCTTGGATGAGGTTAAATAGCAACTCATATATCTCCGTTGTGGTGTTTGCGGAAGTAAGATGCGATCCTACTAGATACCCATGGTCACCACGTAAAACATGCAACAACAAAATTAGAGGACGTCTAACTTGTTTTTGCAGGGTATGCTTGTGATGTGATATGGCCAACGATGTGATGTGATATATTGGATGTATGAGATGATCATGTTGTAATAGATAATATCGACTTGCACGTCGATGGTACGGCAACCGGCAGGAGCCATAGGGTTGTCTTTATACTAATGTTTGTGCTTGCAGATGTGTTTACTATTTTGCTAGGATGTAGCTTTAGTAGTAATAGCATGAGTAGCACGACAACCCCGATGGCGACACGTTGATGGAGATCATGGTGTGGCGCCGGTGATAAGAAGATCGTGCCGGTGCTTGGTGATGGAGATCAAGGAGCACTTGATGATGGCCATATCATGTCACTTATGAATTGCATGTGATGTTAATCCTTTTATGCACCTTATTTTGCTTAGAACGACGGTAGCATTATGAGGTGATCTCTCACTAAAATTTCAAGACGAAATTGTGTTCTCCCCGACTGTGCACCGTTGCTACAGTTCGTCGTTTCGAGACACCACGTGATGATCGGGTGTGATAGACTCAACGTTCACATACAACGGGTGCAAAACAGTTGCGCACGCAGAACACTCGGGTTAAGCTTGACGAGCCTAGCATGTGCAGACATGGCCTCGGAACACATGAGACCGAAAGGTCGATCATGAATCATATAGATGATATGATTAGCATGGGGATGCTTACCACTGAAACTATGCTCAACTCACGTGATGATCGGACTTGAGCTAGGGTAAGTGGATCATGAACCACTCAAATGACTAGAGAGATGTACTTTTTGAGTGGGAGTTTAGCGAGTAATTTGATTAAGTTAAACTCTAATTATCTTGAACATAGTCTAAGTCCCCTTTGAATATATTTGTGTTGTAGATCATGGCTCACGCGACAGTCACCCTGAATTTTAATACGTTCCTAGAGAAAGCTAAGTTGAAAGATGATGGAAGCAACTTTGTAGACTGGGCTCGTAATCTTAAGCTAATCTTACAAGCTGGGAAGAAGGATTATGTCCTTAATGCTGCGCTAGGATATGAACCACCCGCTACGGCTGATCAGGATGTTAAGAACGCTTGGTTAGCACGTAAGGAGGACTACTCAGTAGTTCAATGTGCAGTCTTGTATGGCTTAGAACCGGGACTTCAACGTCGCTTTAAGCGTCATGGAGCATTTGAGATGTTCCAGGAGTTGAAGTTTATCTTTCAGAAGAATGCCCAGATCGAGAGGTATGAGACCTCCGATAAATTCTATGCTTGCAAGATGGAGGAGAACTCATCTGTCAGTGAACATGTGCTCAAAATGTCTGGGTACTCAAACCGTCTAGCTGAGGTGGGGATTGAACTCCCGCAAGAAGCTATCACTGACAGAATCCTTCAATCATTGTCGCCAAGCTATAAAGGCTTTGTGTTGAACTACAACATGCAAGGGATGAACAAGTCTCCCGGCGAGTTGTTTGCGATGCTGAAAGTCGCAAAGTCTAAACTCCGTAAAGAACATCAAGTGTTGATGGTGAATAAGACCACTAGTTTCAAGAGAAATGGCAAAGGCAAGAAGGGTAATTCAAGGAAGAGCGGCAAGCCTGTTGCCAATCCGACGAAGAAACCCAAAGCTGGACCTAAGCCTGAAACAGAGTGTTACTATTGCAAGGGTATGGGTCACTAGAAGCGCAATTGCCCCAAGTATCTGGCTGATAAGAAGGCGGCCAAAGAAAAATCAGGTATATTTGATATACATGTTATTGATGTGTACTTAACCGGCTCTCGTAGTAGTGCCTGGGTATTCGATACCGATTATGTTGCTCATATTTGCAACTCGAAACAGGAACTGCGGAATAGACGAAGGCTGGCGAAAGATGAAGTGACGATGCGCGTAGGAAATGGTTCCAAGGTTGATGCAATCGCCGTCGGCACAGTTTCACTTCAGTTACCATCAGGATTAGTTATGAACTTGAATCATTGTTATTTAGTGCCTGCGTTGAGCATGAACATTATATCTGGATCTTGTTTATTGCGAGACGGTTACTCTTTTAAGTCAGAGAATAATTGTTGTTCTATTTCTATGAGTAACATATTTTATGGTCATGCACCCAATGTGAGAGGATTGTTCATATTGAATCTTGATAGCGATACACACATACATAACACCGAGACCAAAAGAGTTAGAGTTAAAAATGATAGCGCCATATTTTTGTGGCACTGCCGCTTAGGTCATATTGGTGTAAAGCGCATGAAGAAACTCCATGCCGATGGACTTTTGGAGTCACTTGACTTTGATTCACTTGACACGTGTGAACCATGCTTCATGGGCAAGATGACTAAACCTCCGTTCTCCGGAACAATGGAGCGTGCAAGTGACTTGTTGGAAATCATACATACCGATGTGTGCGGTCCGATGAGCGTAGAGGCACGCGGCGGATATCGTTATTTTCTCACCTTCACTGACGATTTGAGTAGATATGGTTATGTCTACTTAATGAAGCACAAGTCTGAAACATTTGAAAAGTTCAAGCAATTTCAGAGTGAAGTTGAAAATCATCGTAACAAGAAGATCAAGTTCCTACGGTCTGATCGTGGGGGTGAATATCTGAGTTTCGAGTTTGGTGCTCACTTAAGACAATGTGGAATTGTTTCACAGTTGACACCGCCTGGAACACCACAGCGTAATGGTGTGTCCGAACGTCGTAATCATACTTTATTAGAGATGGTGCGATCTACGATGTCTCTTACCGATTTGCTGTTATCGTTTTGGGGTTATGCATTAGAAACAGCTGCATTCACTTTAAATAGGGCACCATCAAAATCCGTTGAGACGACACCATACGAACTGTGGTATGGCAAAAGGCCAAAGTTGTTGTTTCTTAAAGTTTGGGGATGTGATGCTTATGCCAAAAAGCTTCAGCCTGAAAAGCTGGAACCCAAAGCAGAAAGGTGCATCTTCATAGGTTACCCAAAAGAGACAGTTGGGTACACCTTCTATCTCAAATCCGAGGGCAAAGTGTTTGTTGCTAAAAATGGAGCTTTTCTCGAGAAGGAGTTTCTCTCGAGACAATTGAGTGGGAGGAAGATAGAACTTGACGAGGTTGTCGAACCTCTCATCCCTCTAGATGGTGGCGCAGGGCAAGGGGAAACCTCTGTCGTTGCGACGCCGGTTGAGGAGGAAGTTAATGATGATGATCATGAAACTCTGGTTCAAGTTTTTGTCGAACCACGCAGGTCAACGAGACCACGTGCTACTCCAGAGTGGTACGGTAATCCCGTCTTGTCAATCATGTTGTTAGACAACAATGAACCTGCAAGTTATGAAGAAGCAATGGTGGGCCCGGATTCCAACAAATGGCTAGAAGCCATGAAGTCCGAGATAGGATCCATATATGAGAACAAAGTGTGGACTTTGAAAGTACTACCTGAGGGCCGCAAGGCTATTCAGAACAAATGGATCTTTAAGAGGAAGACGGACGTTGACGGCAATGTGACCGTTTATAAAGCTCGACTTGTGGCAAAGGGTTTTTCACAAGTTCAAGGAGTTGACTACGATGAGACATTCTCACCCGTAGCGATACTTAAGTCCGTCAGAATCATGTTAGCAATAGCTGCATTTTTCGATTATGAAATCTGGCAGATGGATGTCAAAACGGTGTTCCTTAACTGTTTCCTTAAGGAAGAGTTGTATATGATGCAACCCGAAGGTTTTGTCGATCCTAAGAATGCTAACAAGGTGTGCAAGCTCCAGCGATCCATTTATGGACTGGTGCAAGCATCTCGGAGTTGGAACAAATGCTTTGATGAGGTGATCAAAGCATTTGGGTTTATACAAGTGGTTGGAGAATCTTATATTTACAAGAAAGTGAGTGGGAGCTCTGTGGCGTTTCTAATATTATATGTGGATGACATATTGCTGATTCGAAACAACGTAGAGTTTTTGGAGAGCATAAAGGATTACTTGAATAAAAGTTTCTCTATGAAGGACCTAGGAGAAGCTGCTTACATTCTAGGCATTAAGATCTACAGGGATAGATCAAAACGCCTGATAGGACTTTCACAAAGCACATACCTTGATAAAGTTTTGAAGAGGTTCAAAATGGAACAGTCCAAGAAAGGGTTCTTGCCAGTTTTACAAGGTACGAGATTGAGTAAGACTCAGTGCCCAGCAACTGATGAGGATAGAGAGCATATGATCACCGTCCCCTATGCTTCAGCCATAGGTTCTATCATGTATGCAATGATGTGCACTAGACCGAACGTTAGCCTAGCCATAAGTATGGCAGGCAGGTTCCAGAGTAATCCAGGAGTGGATCACTGGACGGCGGTCAAGAATATCCTGAAGTACCTGAAAAGGACTAAGGAGATGTTTCTCGTGTATGGAGGTGACGAAGAGCTCGCCGTAAAGGGTTATGTCGATGCAAGCTTTGACACAGATCCGGACGACTCTAAGTCGCAGACCGGATACGTATTTATTCTTCATGTGGGTGCGGTAAGCTGGTGCAGTTCCAAGCAAAGCGTCGTAGCAGATTCTACATGTGAAGCGGAGTACATGGCTGCCTCGGAGGCGGCTAAGGAGGGTGTCTGGATGAAGAAGTTCATGACGGATCTTGGAGTGGTGCCAAGCGCACTGAATCCAATAACCTTGTTCTGTGACAACACGGGTGACATTGCCCTAGCAAAGGAACACGGTTTCACAAGAAGTCCAGACACATCAAACGACGCTTCAACCTCATCCGCGACTACGTCGAAGGGGAGGACGTGAATATATGCAAAGTGCACACGGATCTGAATGTAGCAGACCCGCTGACCAAACCTCTTCCAAGGGCAAAGCATGATCAGAACTGTATGGGTGTTAGATTTATTACAATGTAATTCGCATGATGATGTGAGGGCTAGATTATTGACTCTAGTGCAAGTGGGAGACTGTTGGAATTACGCCCTAGAGGCAATAATAAATATAGTTATTATTATAATTCCTGTATCAAGATAATCGTTTATTATCCATGCTATAATTGTATTGAATGAAGACTTATATACATGTGTGGATACATAGACAAAACACTGTCCCTAGCAAGCCTCTAGTTGGCTAGCCAGTTGATCAAAGATAGGCAGTGTCTTCTGATTATGAACAAGGTGTTGTTGCTTGATAACTGGATCACGTCATTAGGAGAATCACGTGATGGACTAGACCCAAACTAATAGACGTAGCATGTTGATCGTGTCATTTTGTTGCTACTGTTTTCTGCGTGTCAAGTATTTGTTCCTATGACCATGAGATCATATAACTCACTGACACCGGAGGAATACTTTGTGTGTATCAAACGTCGCAACGTAACTGGGTGACTATAAAGATGCTCTATAGGTATCTCCGAAGGTGTTCATTGAGTTAGTATCGATCGAGACTGGGATTTGTCACTCCGTGTGACGGAGAGGTATCTCGGGGCCCACTCGGTAATACAACATCACACACAAGCCTTGCAAGCAATGTGACTTAGTGTAAGTTGCGGGATCTTGTATTACGGAACGAGTAAAGAGACTTGCCGGTAAACGAGATTGAAATAGGTATGCGGATACTGACGATCGAATCTCGGGCAAGTAACATCCCGAAGGACAAAGGGAATGACATACGGAATTATATGAACCCTTGGCACTGAGGTTCAAACGATAAGATCTTCGTAGAATATGTAGCATCCAATATGGGCATCCAGGTCCCGCTATTGGATATTGACCGAGGAGTCTCTCGGGTCATGTCTACATAGTTATCGAACCCGCAGGGTCTGCACACTTAAGGTTCGACGTTGTTTTATGCGTATTTGAGTTATATGGTTGGTTAATGAATGTTGTTCGGAGTCCCGGATGAGATCACGGACGTCACGAGGGTTTCCGGGATGGTCCGGAAACGAAGATTGATATATAGGATGACCTCATTTGATTACCGGAAGGTTTTCGGAGTTACCCGGAATGTACCGGGAATGACGAATGGGTTCCGGGAGTTCACCGGGGGGCAACCCACCCCGGGGAAGCCCATAGGCCTTGGGGGTGGCGCACCAGCCCTTAGTGGGCTGGTGGGACAGCCCAAGAAGGCCCTATGCGTCATTGGAAGAAAATCAAAGAGAAAAGAAAAAAAAAGAGGAGGTGGGAAAAGGGGGAAGGACTCCTCCTTCCAAACCTAGTTGGACTCGGTTTGGAAGGGGAGGGTTCCCCCCTTAGGCTCGGCCGACCCCCTTGGGAGTCCTTGGACCCCAAGGCAAGGCTCCCCCTCCTCCCCCTATATATACGGAGGTTTTAGGGCTGATTTGAGACAACTTTGCCACGGCAGCCCGACCACATATCTCCACGGTTTTACCTCTAGATCGCGTTTCTGCGGAGCTCGGGCGGAGCCCTGCCGAGACAAGATCATCACCAACCTCTGGAGCACCGTCACGCTGCTGGAGAACTCTTCTACCTCTCCATCTCTCTTGCTGGATCAAGAAGGCCGAGATCATCGTCGAGCTGTA
Source organism: Hordeum vulgare subsp. vulgare (assembly GCF_904849725.1). Classification (NCBI taxonomy): domain Eukaryota; kingdom Viridiplantae; phylum Streptophyta; class Magnoliopsida; order Poales; family Poaceae; genus Hordeum; species Hordeum vulgare. The sequence goes on along the minus strand of NC_058520.1, from coordinate 580,875,561 downwards.
CGTGTGCTGAACGCGGAGGTGCCGTCCGTTCGGCACTAGATCGTGGGACTGATCGCGGGACGGTTCGCGGGGCGGATCGAGGGACGTGAGGACGTTCCACTACATCAACCGCGTTCACTAACGCTTCTGCTGTACGGTCTACAAGGGTACGTAGATCACACATCCCCTCTCGTAGATGGACATCACCATGATAGGTCTTCGTGCGCGTAGGAAAATTTTTGTTTCCCATGCGACTTTCCCCAACATCCTCCTCAACCTGTGTCGCCTCGACATAGGTTTCCCCCTACCCTGCGCCACCATCTAGAGGGAGCATAGGTTCTACAACCTCATCACGTTCTATCTTCCTCCCACTCAATTCTTTCGAGAGAAACCCCTTCTCAAGAAAAGCTCTATTCTTAGCAACAAACGCTTTGCCATCGGATCTGAGATAGAAGGTGTACCCAACTGTCTCCTTTGGGTAACCTATGAAGACACACTTTTCCGCTTTGGGTTCCAACTTTTCAGGTTGAAGCTTTTTGACATAAGCATTGCATCCCCAAACTTTAAGAAACGACAATTTTGGCCTCTTGCCATACCATAGCTCATATGGTGTCGTCTCAACGGATTTTGACGGTGCCCTATTTAAAGTGAATGCAGCTGTCTCTAATGCATAACCCCAAAACGATAACGGCAAATCGGTAAGAGACATCATAGATCGCACCATATCTAACAAAGTACGATTACAACGTTAGGACACACCATTACGCTCTGGTGTTCCAGGCGGTGTCAACTATGAAATGATTCCACATTGTCTTAAGTGAGCATCAAAGTCGAAACTCAGATATTCGCCCGCTCGATCAGATCGTAGGAACTTGATCTTCTTGTTACGATGATTTTCAACTTCACTCTAAAATTGCTTGAACTTCTCAAACGTTTCAGACTTGTGCTTCATCAAGTAGATATATCCATACCTACTCAAATCATCAGTGAAGGTGAGAAAATAACGATATATCCGCCGCGCGCCTCCACACTCATTGGACCGCACACATCAGTATGTATGATCTCCAACAAGTCACTTGCATGCTCCATTGTTCCAGAGAACGGAGTCTTAGTCATCTTGCCCATGAGGCATGGTTCGCACGTGTCAAGTGATTCAATATCAAGTGATTCAAAAGCCCATCGGTATGGAGTTTCTTCAAGCACTTTACTCCAATATGACCTAAGCGGCAGTGCCAGAAAAACGTGGCGCTATCATTGTTAACTCTACATCTTTTAGTCTCAATGTTATGTATATGTGTGTCATCACAATGAAGATTCAATATGAACAAACCCCTCACATTGGGTGCATCACCATAAAAGATATTACTCATAAAAATAGAACAACCATTATTCTTTGACTTAAATGAGTAACCGTCTCGCAATAAACAAGATCCAGATATAATGTTCATGCTTAACGCAGGCACTAAATAACAATTATTTAAGTTCATAACTAATCCTGATGATAACGGAAGTGAGACTGTGCCGACGGCGATTGCGTCAACCTTGGAACCATTTCCCACACGCATCGTCACTTCATCCTTTGCGAGCCTTCGTTTATTCCGTAGTCCCTGCTTCGAATTGCAAATATGAGCAACAGAACCGGTATCAAATACCCACGCACTACTAAAAGAGTTGGTTAAGTACACATCAATAACATGTATATCACATATACTTGGTTTGACATTGGCCGCATTCTTATCAGCCAAATACTTGGTGTAGTTCCGCTTCGAGTGACCCATCCCCTTGCAATAATAGCACTCTTTTTCTGGCTTAGGCCTAGCCTTGGGTTTCTTCATCGGGTTGGCAACAGTTTTGCCGCTCTTCTTGGAGTTACCCTTCTTGCCTTTGCCGTTTCTCTTGAAACCAGTGGTCTTATTGACTATCAACACTTGATGCTCTTTCCGGAGTTCTGACTCTGCGACTTTCAGCATTGCGAATAACTCGCCGGGTGACTTGTTCATATCTTGCATGTTGTAGTTCAACACAAAGCTCTTGTAGCTAGGTGGCAGTGATTGAAGAATTCTGTCAGTGATAGCCTCTTGCAGGAGTTCAATCCCCAGCTCAGCTAGACGGTTTGAGTACCCAGACATTTTGAGCACATGTTCACTGACAGACGAATTCTCCTCCATTTTGCAAGCATAGAATTTATCGGAGGTCTCATACCTCTCGATCTGGGCATTCTTCTGAAAGATAAACTTCAACTCCTGGAACATCTCATATGCTCCATGACGCTCAAAGCGTCGTTGAAGTCCCGGTTCCAAGCCATACAAGACTGCACATTGAACTATTGAGTAGTCCTCCTTACGTGATTGCCAAGCGTTCAAAACATCTTGGTCTGACGTAGCGGGTGGTTCATCTCCTAGCGCAGCATCAAGGACATAATTCTTTTTCCCATCTTGTAGGATGAGCCTAAGATTACGAGCCCAGTCTACAAAGTTTCTACCATCATCTTTCAGCTTAGCTTTCTCTAGGAACGTATTGAAATTCAGGGTTGCTACTGCGTGAGCTATTGATCTACAGCATAAAATATTGCAAAGTGTACTTAGACTATGTTCAAGATAGTTAGAGTTTAACTAATCAAATTACTACTAAACTCCCACTCAAATAGACATCCCTCTGGTTACTTGAGTGTGGCATGATCCAAATTCACTAACTCAAATCCGATCATCACGTGAGTTGAGTATAGTTTCAGTGGTAAACATCTCTATGCTAATCATATCAACTATACGATTCATGGTCGACCTTTCGGTCTCTTGTGTTCCGAGGCCATGTTTGCTCATGCTAGGCTCGTCAAGTTTAACCCGAGTGTTCCGTGTGTGCAACTGGTTTGCACCCGTTGTATGTGAACGTTGAGTCTATCACACCCGATCATCACGTGGTGTCTCGAAACGACGAACTGTTGCAACGGTGCACAGTCGGGGAGAACACAATTTTATCTTGAAATTTTAGTGAGGGATCACCTTATAATGCTACCGTCGTTCTAAGCAAGATAAGGTGCCTAAAAGGATTAACATCACATGCAATTCATAAGTGACATGATATGGCCATGATCTTGTGCTTCTTGATCTCCATCACCAAAGCACCGGCGTGATGTTCATCGTCACCGGCGCCACACCATGATCTCCATCATCGTGCCGCCATCAAGGTTGTCGTGCTATCTATGCTATTACTACTAAACCTACAACCTAGCAATATAGTAAACGCATCTGCAAACACAAACGTTACTTTAAAGACAACCCTATGGCTCCTGTCGGTTGCCGTAGCATCAACGTGCAAGTCGATATTAACTATTACAACATGATCATCTCATACATCCAATATATCACATCATGTCTTTGGCCATATCACATCACAAGCATACCCTACAAAAACAAGTTAGACGTCCTCTAATTTGTTGTTGCATGTTTACGTGGCTGCTATGGGTATCTGGTATGATCGCATCTTACTTACACAAAAACCACAACGGAGATGTGCAAATTGCTATTTAACCTCTCTCCAAGGACCGCCTCGGTCAAATCAATTCAACTAAAGTTGAAGAAACCGACACCCGCCAGTCATCTTTATGCAATGAGTTTCATGTTGGTCGATGAAACCGGTCTCCCGTAAGCATACAAGTAATATTGGTCCGGGCTGCTTCAATCCAACAATACCGCCGAATCGAGAAAAGACTAAGGAGGGCAGCAAATCGAACATCAACGCCCACAAAAACTTTTTGTGTTCTACTCGAGATTACATCTACGCATGAACCTAGCTCATGATGCCACTGTTGGGGAACGTTGCATGGGAAACAAAAAATTTCCTACGCACACGAAGACCTATCATGGTGATGTTCATCTACGAGAGAGAGATCGGATCCACATACCCTTGTAGATCGTTAAGCGGGAAGCATTAAGAAATGTGGTTGATGTAGTGGTACAGCTTCATGATTCAAATCACCGTCATCCCACGATCCGTCCCACGATCCGTCTCGATCTAGCACCGAACGGACGGCACCTCCGCGTTCAGCACACGTACAGCTCGATGACGATCTCTGCCTTCTTGATCCAGCAAGAGAGATGGGGAAGTAGATGATTTCTTCGGCAGCGTGACGGCATGCCGGTGATGGTGATGATCTATTCCTGCAGGGCTCCGCCCGAGCTCCGCAGAAATCTGATCTAGAGGAAGAACTACGAGGTATAGGTTTGAGTTGCACGTGCCAAAGTTTTGTCTCAAAAACCCTAAAACCTCTAGTATATATAGGAGGAGGGGAGGGGCTAGCCTTGGGGCTCAAGGGAGCCCCTAGGGTGCCGGCCGAAAGGAGGAGGAGGACTCCAACTCCAAATCGGTTTCGGAACGAGGAGTCCTCCTCTTCCTTTCCACCTCCCTCTTTTTTTTCTTTTCTTTGGTTTTCTTCTTCTAGTGCCATATCCCACTTGAGCTGGCCTCGCCAGCCCACTAAGGGCTGGTGCACCACCCTAGGACTATCTGGCTCACTCCCGGGTGGGTGGGCCCCTCCCGGTGAAAACCCGGAACCCATTCGTCACTCCCGGTACTTTGTCGGTAATGCCCGAAATCTTTCCAATGACCAAATGAAACCATCCTACATATCAATATTCGTTTCCGGACCATTCCGGAAACCCTCATAACGTCCGTGATCTCATCCGGGACTCCGAACAACCTTCGGTCACCAACACCTATACCTCAACTATACCGAAACGTCATCGAACCTTAAATGTGCAGACCCTGCGGGTTCGAGAACTATGCAGACATGACCTGAGACACTCCCCGGCCAATATACAATAGCGGGACCTGGATCTCCATATTGGATCCTACATATTCTACGAAGATCTTATCGGTTGAACCTATGTGCCAAGGATTCATATAATCCCGTATAACATTCCGTTTGTCCTTCGGTATGTTACTTGCCCGAGATTTGATCGTCGGTATCTATATACCTATTTCAATCTCTTTAGCGGCAAGTCTCTTTACTCGTTTCCGTAATACAAGATCATGTGACTAACACTTGAGTCACATTGATTTCAAGGCTTATATATGATGTTGTATTACAGAGTGGTCCCCGAGATACCTCTTCGTCACACGGAGTGAAAAATCCCAGTCTTGATCCATGCTAACTCAACGGGCACCTTCAGAGATACATGTAGAGCACCTATATAGTCACCCAGTAACGTTGTGACATCTGATACACACAAGGTATTCCTCCGGTGTTAGTGAGTTACATGATCTCACGGTCATAGGAATGAATACTTGACACGCAGAAAACAATAGCAACAAAATGACACGATCACATGCTACGTTTATAATTTGGGTCTTGTCCATCACATCATTCTCCTAATGATGTGATCCAGTTATCAAGTGACAATACTTGCATATGGTCGGAAAACATTGACCATCCTCGATCAACTGGCTAGCCAACTAGAGGCTTACTAGGGCCATTGTTTTGTCTATATATCCACACATGTATCTATGCTTTCATTCAATACAATTATAGCATGGATAATAAACAATTATCTTGAAACAGGTATTATAATAATAACTATTTTATCATTGCCTTTAGGGCATATTTCCAACACTAATACCCTGGTGCTACTAGGACTACTAGTAAAGTACACATCAATATCACGTATATCCAATATACTTTTATCGACTTCGGCAGCCTTCTCATCTACCAAGTATCTAGGATAGTTCCTCTTTAGTGACCGTTGCTCTCATTACAGAAGCATTTAGTTTTGGTTTTGGGTTCAACCTTGGGTTTGTTCACTAGAGCAGCAACTGGTTTGCCATTTCATGAAGTATCCCTTCTTACCCTTGCCCTTCTTCAAACTAGTGGTTTTACTAACCATCAACAATTGATGCTCCTACTTGATTTCTACTTTCGTGGTGTCAAACATCACGAATAGCTCAAGGATCATCATATCTATCCTTGATATGTTATAGTTCATCACGAAGCTCTAGTAGCTTGGTGGCAGTGACTTTGGAGAACCATCACTATCTTATCTGGAAGATCAACTCCCACTCGATTCAAGCGATTGTAGCACTCAGACAATCTGAGCACATGCTCAACGATTGAGCTTTTCTCCATTACTTTGTAGACAAAGAATATTGTCGGAGGTCTCATACCCCTCAACAAGGGCACGAGCATGAAATCCCAATTTCATCTCTTGGAACATCTCATATGTTCTGTGATGTTCAAAACGTCTTCGCGCCTTAATTATAAGGTGTTAGGCATTACGCACTGAACTATCACGTAGTCATAAAAAACGTATATTCAGATGTTCGCAACATCCACACACGATGCTCGAGGTTTAGCACATCGAGCGGTGCATTAAGGACATAACCCTTCTGCGCAGCAATGGGGACAATCCTCAGTTTACGGACCCAGACCGCATAATTGCTACTATCAACTTTCAACTAAATTTTCTCTAGGAACATATCTAAAACAGTAGAGCTATAGCGCAAGCTACAACATAATTTGCAAAGACCTTTTGACTATGTTGATGATAATGAGTTCAATTAATCATATTACTTAAGAACTCCCACTCAAATATACATCCCTCTAGTCATTAGAGTGGCGCATGATCCAAATCCACTAACTCAAGTCCGATCATCACGTGAGTTGAGATTAGTTTCAATGGTGAACATCTCCATGTTGATCATATCAACTATATGATTCATGCTCGACCTTTCGGTCTCTTGTGTTCCGAGGCCATGTATGTACATGCTAGGCTCGTCAAGTTTAACCCGAGTGTTCTGCGTGTGCAACTGTTTTGCACCCGTTGTATGTGAATGTTGACTCTATCACACCCGATCATCACGTGGTGTCTCAAAATGACGAACTGTCGCAACGGTGCACAGTCGGGGAGAACACAATTTTATCTTGAAATTTTAGTGAGGGATCACCTTATAATGCTACCATCGTTATAAGAAAAATAAGGTGCATAAAAGGATTAACATGACATGCAAATCATAAGTGACATGATATGGCCATGAACTTGTGCTTCTTGATCTCCATCACCAAAGCACCGGCATGATCTACACCGTCACCGGCACCGCACAATGATCTCCATCATCATGATCTCCATCATCGTGCCGCCATCGATGTTGTCGCGCTATCTATGCTATTACTACTAAAGCTACAACCTAGCGATATAGTAAAACCATCTGCAAGCACAAACGTTAGTTTAAAGACAACCCTATGGCTCCTGCCGGTTGCCGTAGCATCGACGTGCAAGTCAATATTTAACTATTACAACATGATCATCTCATACATCCAATATATCATATCATGTCTTTGGCCATATCACATCACATGCATACCCTGCCAAAACAAGTCAGACGTCCTCTAATTTATTGTTGCATGTTTTACGTGGCTGCTATGGGTATCTAGTATGATCGCATCTTACTTACGCAAAGCAACAATGGTGATATGCAAATTGCTATTTAACCTTCTTCAAGGACCGCCTCGATCAAATCAGATTCAACTAAAGTTGAAGAAACGGACACCCGCCAGTCATCTTTATACAACAAGTTGCATGTCAGTCGATGAAACCGGTCTCTCGTAAGCATACGAGTAAAGTTGATCTGGGCCGCTCCAATCCAACAATACCGCCGAATCAAGAAAAGACTAAGGAGGGCAGCAAATTGAACATCAACGCCCACAAACTATTTTGTGTTCTACACGAGATATCATCTACGCATGAACCTAGCTCATGATGCCACCGTTGGGGAATGTTGCATGGGAAACAAACAAAATCTATGCACACACAATACCTATCCATGGTGATGATCATTTACGTGGGTGATGTAGTGGAACATCTTCGCGGAAGAGTGAATCTACATACCCTTGTAGATTGCTAAGCGGAAGCTTATATAACGCGGTTGATATAGTGGAACATCTTCGCGATCCAAATCGTAGCCCATCCCGCGATCTCATCACTATCCATCCCGCGATCCCATCACGATCCATCCCGCTCTAGTGTCGAACGGACGAGACCTCCGCGGTCCGCACACGTACAACTCGATGACGATCTCCGCCTTCTTGATACAGCAAGAGGGGAGAAGAGGTAGATGAGTTCTCCAGCACGGCGGCATGGTGGTGGTGGTGGTGGAGCTATTCCAGCACGGCTTCGCCTAAGCATCGCTGAAACTAGACTAGAGGAGTGATACGTCCCCAACGTATCTATAATTTTTAATGGTTTCATGCTATTATCTTGTCAAACTTTGGATGTTTTGCATGCCTTTTACATATTTTTTGGGACTACTTATTGACTCAGTGCCAAGTGCCAGTTCCTGTTTTTTCCATGTTTTTGACCCCTTTCAAAGGATATTTTGAAACAGAGTCCAAACGGAAGAAAATCCCCGAAAAGATTTTTTCCGTAACAGAAGAAGATCGGGAAGCTTGAGAGCCAAGGCAGGGGAGCCTCAGGGGCCCCACAAGCCCTCACCCCGCGGCCAGGGGGAGGCCGCGGCCCACAGGCTTGTGGGCCCCCTGGGCGCCCTCTGCCCTAGGGGTTGCGCCTATATATTCCCTAAAAATCCCAAAAAATATGGGAGATCATCGAAATCACTTTTCCGCCATCGCAAGCTTCTATCTCCGCACCGTTCCGTCTCATGACTTGTGCCGTCACTCTCATATTGACATTGCATGATCGTAAGATAGCTAGCGAGATGTTCCAACGTCATACACCAAGCTAGATCATTGCACATCCCGGTACACCGCCGGAGGCATTTCCTATAGAGTCATCATCGTTCTAAGCTTTGAGCTGTGAGTAAATAAAAGTGTGATGATCATCATTATTAGAGCATTGTCCCATGTGAGGAAATAAAAAAAAGAGCCCAAAAAAAGAGAAAAGACAAAAAAAGAGGCCTAAGAGCCCAAATGAGAAAAAAAAAAGAAAAAGAGAGAAGGGACAATGCTACTATCTTTTTCCACACTTGTGCTACATAATAGCACCATGTTCTTCATGATTGAGAGCTTCTTTCTTTGTCACTACCATATGCTAGTGGGAATCTTCATTATATAACTTGGCTTGTATATTCTTCCTCAATTGCCCTATGTCTTCGTGAGCAAGCAAGTTGGATGCACACCCACTAGTTTTCCTTTTGAGCTTTCACGTACTTATAGCTCTAGTGCATCTCTTGTATGGCAATCCCTACTCATTCACATTGATATCTATTAATGGGCATCTCCATAGCCCTTTGATATGCCGAGTCAATGTGACCATCTCCTCCTTTTTGTCTCACAACCACCACCACACTCTATTCCACCTATAGTGCTATATCCATGGCTCACGCTCATGTATTGCGTGATAGTTATAAAAAGTTTGAGAAAGTAAGAGTGCAAAAACAATTACTTGGCCAATACCAGGGTTGTGCATGATTTACATTAGTTGTGTGAGGATGATGGAGCATAGCCAGACTATATGATTTTGTAGGGATAACCTTCCTTGGCCTTGTTATTTTGAAAGTTCATGATTACCTTGCTAGTTTGCTTGAAGTATTATTGTTTTCATGTCAATAGCAAACTATTGTTTTGAATCTTACGGATCTGAACATTCATGTCACGTGAAAGAAGTTGCAAAGGACAACTATGCTAGGTAGCATTCCACATCAAAAATTCATTCTTTATCACTTCCCTACTCGAGGACGAGAAGGAGTTAAGCTTGGGGATGCTTGATGCGTCTCCAACATATCTATAATTTTTAATGGTTTCATGTTATTATCTTGTCAAACTTTGGATATTTTGCATGCCTTTTATATATTTTTTGGGACTAACTTATTGACTCAGTGCCAAGTGCCAGTTCCTGTTTTTTCCATGTTTTTGACCCCTTTCAGAGGAGATTTTGAAACAGAGTCCAAACGGAAGAAAATCCCCGAAAAGATTTTTTCCGTAACGGAAGAAGATCAGGAAGCTTGAGAGCCAAGGCAGGGGAGCCTCAGGGGCCCAACAAGCGCTCACCCCGCGGCCAGGGGGGAGCTCGCGGCCCACGGGCTTGTGGGCCCCCTGGGCGCCCTCTGCCCTAGGGGTTGCGCCTATATATTCCCTAAAAATCCCAAAAAAAATCAGGAGATCATCGAAATCACTTTTTCGCTGCCGCAAGCTTCTGTGTCCGCAAGATCCCATCTGGGGCACGTTCTGGTGCCCTGTCAGAGTGGGGATTCGGACACGGAGGGCTTCTTCATCAACACCATGACCTCTCCGATGATGCGTGAGTAGTTAACCATAGACCTACGGGTCCATAGCTAGTAACTAGATGGCTTCTTCTCTCTCTTGGATCTTCAATACAAAGTTATCCATGATCTTTATGGAGATCTATCCGATGTAATCTTCTTTTGCGGTGTGTTTGTCGAGATCCGATGAATTGTGGATTTATCATCAGATTATCTATGAATCTTATTTGAGTTTCTTCTGATCTCTCTTATGCATGATTTCATATCCTTGTAATTCTCTTCGAGTTGTGGGTTTTGTTTGGCCAACTAGATCCATGATTATTGCAATGGGAGAAGTGCTTGGTTTTGGGTTCATACCGTGCGGTGACCTCACCCAGTGACAGAAGGGGTAGTGAGGCACGCATCGTGTTGTTGCCATCAAGGGTAAAAAGATGGGGTTTTCATCATTGGTTGGAGATTATCCCTCTACATCATGTCATCTTGCTTAAGGCGTTACTCTGTTCGTCATGAACTCAATACACTAGATGCATGCTGGATGGCGGTCGATGTGTGGAGTAATAGTAGTAGATGCAGAAAGTATCGGTCTACTTGTCTCGGACGTGATGCCTATATGTATGATCATTGCCTTAGATATCGTCATGACTTTGCGCGGTTCTATCAATTGCTCGACAGTAATTTGTTCACCCACCGTGATATTTGCTATTTTGAGAGAAGCCTCTAGTGAACACTATGGCCCCGGGTCTACTCCACACCATATTTTCAGCCTTACACTTTTTACTTCGTTGCACTTTCCGCCTTCACATCTCACTTTGCAAACAATCTTGAAGGGATTGACAACCCATTTGAAGCGTTGGGTGCAAGCTTGTTTGTGTTTGCGCAGGTACTCTGGACTTGACGAGACCCTCCTTCTGGATCGATATCTTGGTTCTCAAACTGAGGGAAATACTTACTGCTCCTGTGCTGCATCACCCTTTCCTCTTCAAGGGAAAAAACCAACGCAAGCCAAGTCTCCGTCAACGTGTCAATTTCTGACACTGTTGTTTGAGAAGTAGCAAGGAGAAACAGATCTAAAGAGAGAGGGCAGCACGCGGTTGTTTTTTTGTGTCTCAAAAACCCTCAATACCTCTAGTATATATATGAGGGACGGAGGGGAGGAGGTAGCCTCAAACCTTTGAGGTTTGTCCGAAATTGGAGGTGGAAGAGTCCTACTCCAATCCTACTATGAGTAGGTATCCTCCTCTCCACTTGGAAACCATTTCCACCTTTTCCACCTTTTCCACCTTTGGGTTTCTTTCCTTCCCACCTCCAATCAGCCTTGGGATTTAGTGGAGGATTCGGCCAGCCCACTAATGGCTGGTCCACGTCCTCCCACAGCCCATGAGACCCTTTGGGGTGGGTGTTTCCACCTGGTGGACCCACGGAACCCATTCATCACTCCCGGTACACTACCAGAAATGTATGAAACTTTTCTGGAGTTCAATAACCACTTTCTATATATAAATCTTTACCTTCACACCATTCCGGAGCTCCTCGTGACGTCCAGGTTCTCATCCGGGACTCCAAACAACATTCAGTTACCAACACCTATAACTCAACTATACCAAAAACGTCACTGAACCTTAAGTGTGCAGACCCTGCGGGTTCGAGAACTATGCAGACATGACCTGAGACACTCCCCGGTCAATAAACAATAGCAGTACCTGGATGTCCATATTGGCTCCTACATAGTCTACGAATATCTCTATCGGTTGAACCTCTATGTCAAGGATTCAGTTAATCCCGTATGATGTTCCCTTTGTCCTTCGGTATGTTACTTGCCCAAGATTCGATCATCGGTATCTCTATACCTAGTTCCATCCCGTTACTAGCAATTCTCTTTACTCGTTCCGTACTACAAAATCTCGTGACTAACTCCTTATTCACATTGCTTGCAAGGCTTATTGTGATGTTGTATTATAGAGTGGGCCCCGAGATACCTCTCCATCACGCGGAGTGAGAATTCCCAGTCTTGATCCATGCCAACCCAACAGACACCTTTGGAGATACCTGTAGGGCACCATTATAGTCACCCAGTAACGTTGAGATGTTTGATAGACACAAGGTATTCCTCCGGTGTCCGAGAGTTGCATGATCTCATGGTCATAGGAACAGATACATTGACATGCAGAAAACAGTAGCAGTAAACTGACACGATCATATGCTACGTTTATAGATTGGGTCTTGTCCATCATAACATTCTCCCAATGATGTGATCCCGTTATCAAGTGACTACACTTGTCTATGGCCAGGAAACCTTGACCATCTTTGATCAACGAGCTAGTCAACTAGAGGCTCACTAGGGACAGTGTGTTGTCTATGTATCCACACATGTATTTGAGTTTCCTGTAACATCCCAAATTTTGGAATGTTAAAATAATTATTAGATTGTTTGTTTGTTTGCTTGAGTGATTGAAACTTGAGTGAAATTTGAAACTTCTAAAAAAAATTGAATGAGAGGGAATAAAATGACTTCCCCTTTTCCTGTGAACTCAATTTCATCTATTAAAAAAATCAAAGAGAGAAGATAACATGACTTCTTCCACCATAAAGATTTTTGAAGGGTGGATTTGAAAACTAATAAAAGATTTTCCATATGGATTTTATTTTCATATTTGGTCTTATTGCTATTTCAAAGCTTAATTGGAGTCATATATTAAAAATATGAGAGGAGGAACATGACCCTCCAAACCAGGGGCCTTTTTGAAGGTTATTTGAACCCTAAAACTTAGAGGGACATTTGAAAAAAAATTGCAAAAGAAAATAAATCTTTTAGGCAATTTTGTGAAAATAATTTTTTCTAAAGTTTTTATTTTGGCCGTGGAAAAAAGTTAATCAAATTCTATATTTTCTACTGACAATTTTGGTATATAATATGCCCATATTTGGAATTGTTTTGATCGCCTAAATCTTCCTTTTACCTTCCTGTTTTTAATTGAAAGGAAAAAAATCCTTTATTAGGAAATCGCCATGGGCCCGTTAGGAAGGTCTGGCCCAAGTCCCTTCCCTCGCCAAATCCGAAACCGATCGGATCGGCCACCCGATCTGTTTCTCTCTCGCTCCCTCTCTCTGCCGCGAGGCCCCACCGACCGATCCCACCTCTCGCGCGCTCTCCTCCCTCCCTCGGTCATCTCTTTCCTCCCCAGCCGATCCCCTTCCGTACCATCTCCGGCCAGCACCGGACCCCTCGGATCTTGCGATCTCCTTCTATCCCGAACCCTCCTCTCCCCCTATAAAGCTTCCCCCTCCCCACCGCACCCCATTCCCCTTCCCCAGCCCGAGCCCCTCACCCCAACCGCCCCTGTCCCTGCAGTCTCGCCGGAGCCGAGCTCCAGGGAACGCCCCCTCACCGCCCAGACCACCCCTCGCCTTCCCCCCGCACCACCTAAGACCACCAGCGGCCTCCCCACATCCGCCGCGCCCCATTTTTTCCCTCAGCTCGACCCCTCGCCGCCCCATGCTGCCCCCTCGCACGTCGTCGGAGCACGGCCGGAGCCGAAGCTCCCTGCCTCTCCCCTACTCGCCTGGGGCATGCCATTGCCTCGCCTTCGTCACCAGAGGAGCCGGAGGAACACCGCCACCGCCTGGGTCCCCTTCCCAGCCGCCCCGACCGCCGCAGCGACACCCCCGAGCACGCCACCTTCCTGCTCGCCGGAGTGAGCTCCGGTAGACCAACCCCTGTGAGTTCATCCGCCACAACCTCTCTGAGCCATTAGATCTAGAACCGACGACGTAGATTAGACAGGGTTACCCCTTCGGTTTTAGTTAAAAGACCGCCCGGTTTTTACCCCACTTACTATTAAGCCGAAGCGTTTTTGTTATACTTCGGCCGTGTGCTAGTTTTCCCCGCAGCAAACGAACCCGCAACCAATCAGGGATTGCCACGTGTGTGTTAGAATCTGTTTTCTTTTTCTGTTTTAATTCCAAAACAGAGAGTATTTCAATTTTGTTGTGCTCATAAATTTTGATCCACAACTCCAATGTTGATTCTTTTTCCAGTAGATCACAATTTTTCTGTAGTTTTTAAAAACATATAATTTGTCTATGTTTGAAATTTTCAAATTTGAATTAGATCAGATTTAGTTTAAACCTTGTTTTGCTTATTCCAGGAGTTTAAAAATAGCTTTTAATTTGATTACTTTTGCTACTGATCACTAGTGATCTTAGTTATCAGTGGTACAAATTTCAGATTTGTTTGAGTATTTTAGCTCATTGTTTCTTGTGAAACAATTTCTGTTTCACCTCTTGTAGGATTGTGATTAATTTACTTTCTTTAGTTGCTTTTAAATTATTTTATTTTATTTCAGAAATATTATGTTTAGTTTCTGTTAGTTAACAGTAGGTTTGCAACAAGTTTTGATTTTTTATTTTTATATGTTATCATGAAATCAATTCTAGTTCCCTAATAACTTGCAATTTGTTTCTCCACTGTTTCAAATCCCGTTTGGAAATACTTTCAAATAGTTTTGTTAAAAATACTTTATTTCATCTTAGTTAAATTTATATCTTAGTTCCCTGTTATTTAAGTATTTTATTTTCTGTTAGACAAAAATTATTTAGTGTTTGATGTAGTAGAAGACTACTAGTTTTAGTGAAGTTTCTTTCGGATTCTTATTCGCTCTCTCTTTTGTTTTGATTGCTAGAATGATTGCTAGTATGAGTGCTTATTTGAATGATATGTTTGTTATATAGATTTCATCGGAGAGTGACGAGTAGTCTATCAAGTTATTTCTCGAGAAATTCTTCTTCGTCAACATCGCCAGGCAAGTCATTTGATCATGTATCACCTATGTTTTATGCATCGTAGTTCTACCATCCTATGCCCATTTGCATGCTCACTAGGTACTTGGAAATTATAGTTACATATTGTAGTATCATGTGGTAGGCACCCAACAACCCCCTTACTTGGCCCGGGACGACGAATTTCATATTGCTATGCTTGAGTAGACGGGATTCTGGTTGAGAGTTTACCACGAGTGATGCGAGAATAATTTAATAACCAAGACCGGTTAAGTCAAGACTTTTCAAGACCTCGTGATGCAATGCAACTCTGGGTGAAGGACGGTTGATCGGCTCCCTGGAGAAACCAGTGGATGACCCGGGATGCTGGAGACGGCCATGACATCCTGCGGAAAGCTTCACCTAGGCTCAAAGAGACGGACGGATATTTTCAAGACCCAAGGCTTACCTGCACAGCCACAAGTCATTATGGGCTCTGGCTTAGTTGGACAACGCGGCGACTCTGGACAGGCGGTGCTAGCAGATGTAGAAGAACGGTAGGATTGGATGGGCACCGACAGGGATTCAGAGGGACGCGTTGAAAGACCATGTTTTGATCATCCGGTCTTCAAACACCCTGAAGTGCGAGGACATACACGGAGGCGATCAAATCTTGTGGGGAACGTGTGCAAAATTCTGCAGAGTACTCAAACCTAATCGATTAGCCGTGTCCACGGTCATGGACAACTTGAGCCAAAGGAACTGAAGTTATCTGAAATTCTCAACACAAATAATAATATTGATGTGGGTATTATTGACAACATGGGTACGAGAATTGGTTGGTGGAACCATCTCGTTAACAACCAACACTGTAGTAACATTTTGCTTTCAACCTCTCTTGATGTAGGAGAAAACTTGCTTTTCGCTAAAAACTTATAGCCCCACCTGCCATATATGCATATAGTATAGATGATATTTTCCCCCTCTCATATGTGACTTGCCGGCATATTCAATATGCTGACCTACACGGCTGCAACGTCTTATGTTGCAGATATTTTTCTTCGACGAGTAAGAGTACGATTCAGGGTTACGGTCCGCACTCAACCTGCCGTTGGTGTTTATTGGGACTCCACTCCCTTGACTGCTTCCGCTGAGATATTTAAGGTATATATCAGTTTTACGCTATTTACATGTGATTGCACTTTGATATATACATTGATGTACTGTGTGTGCCAGCATACTGATCCAGGGATGGCACAGATACACAGAGGCTTGACTCGTTTTGAGTCGGGTCGCTACATTTCCAATCAATACAATTCTAGCATGGATAATAAACGATTATCATGAACAAGCAAATATAATAATAACCAATATATTATTGCCTCTAGGGCATATTTCCAACATGAACGAAGAAAAACAAAAAAGTAAAAAAGGTGTCATGGTGATGCGATACCGGAGCACCTCCCCCAAGCTTTGCACAAGCCAAGGGAAGTGCCCATACACATGTGTTCAGTTGTGTTTCTTCAGAGGTGGTGATGTTGGATTTGTGGGTGAGGTTGAAAGTTTGTCATCGATCTTCCAAGGCATGGGCTCACCATCGTGAAAAGAAGAACTAGTCTCCAGAATCCTCAAGCCTGCATCCAAACTCATTTTCTTAAATATGTATTCATACTCATAGTTTTGGTTTTGCAGGTCATAGATCTGAGCTTGGAGGTGCTCAATTTTCTCATAAATCTGGCGTCCAGCTCGTGCTTATGGGTAAACTCTGCGATCATCAGGTGATTGGCATTAAGTCCTCATTCCAGCATCCCTTGGCACTTGAAGACTTGTTGCTCCATTGCTTCGAGCCTTTACTCCACGCTTCTGGTCTTCTTCGGCCCCTCCACATCACGGATGTGCAGCACCCCCTCATGCATCTCAATGGTTTGAGCGTGTTGCAGCACCTCCGCAAGGTAGGGGTTGATAACCCTCTCAAAGAACTTGTCCTTCAGAGTACTTGAAGACGTCATGTTGAGCTAAATCTGTTACAGAAACGGCTCAAACGAAAACATGAGCTATTGTCGAGATATGAAGGTCAAAACCTTCGGGAGATTATATAATGAATTTCTGTCGACCCAAAGGAGTATTCCACAAGAAAACAGAGTCCGGAGGGTGCATGACGTGGCCACAAGCCTGCAGGGCGCGTCCAGGGGGTAGGCCGCCCCCTGGCTTGTCGCCTCCTCGTGCACGCTTCAGACTGCTTTAAATTTTCCTATTTTTTAAATATTCCAAAACTGGTAAAAAATTCATTGAAAACGTTTTGGAGTCAGTTTGCTTACGGTAGCACATACATATTCCTTTTCGAGGTCCGAGACGTTCTGATAGGTCTCCCTAATGTACTCTTCTGGAGTTATGGTATTCATAATATTAGTTTCAACATTTATGGGAGTACCTGAGATATAATGTTTGATTCTTTGCCCCTTTACCACCTTCGGATTTGTGCCTTCGGCATTGTTGATCTTGATGCCACCGGACCTTCCCATTTAGAGAGAAGTTTTCCTGCAAAAAATCATAAACGAGAATTGTATAGCAAGACATGATCACCTACATCGAATTCACGCTTTTGTATCCTTCTATCATGCCATCTCTTAACCTTTTTTAAACAACTTAGCATTCTCATAGGCTTGGGTTCTCCATTCATCAAGTGAGCTAATGTCAAATAACCTCTTTTCACGAGCAAGTTTGAAATCATAGTTAAATTCTTTAATTTCCCAATAAGCTTTATGTTCTAGCTCTAGAGGTAAGTGGCATGCTTTACCATATACCATTTTATAAGGAGACGTACCCATTGGGCTTTTGTAAGCGGTTCTATAAGCCCATAATGCATCATCAAGTTTCTTAGACCAATTCTTTATAGATCTATTAACGGTATTTTTCAAGATCAACTTAATTTCTATATTGCTCAATTCTACTTGCCCACTAGACTGAGGATGATAAGGAGATGCAACTCTATGATTAACGTCATACCTAGCAAGCAATTTACGAAAAGCACCATGAATAAAGTGTGAACCACCATTTCACATTAAATATCTAGGGACTCCAAATCTAGGGAAAATAACATATTTTTGCATTTTAATAGAAATGTTATGATCAGCACTACTAGTTGGAATAGCTTCTACCCACTTAGTAACATAATCAAGAGTTACTAGAATATGAGTATACCCATTGGACTTTGGAAAAGGTCCCATATAATCAAAACCTCAAACATCAAATGGTTCAATAACTAGAGAGTAATTCATAGGCATTTCCCGACGTCTACTAATATTACCAATTCTTTGACATCCATCACAAGACAAGACAAACTTACGATCATCCTTAAAGAGAGTAGGCCAATAAAATCAGATTGTAATACCTTGTTGTAACATCCCAAAATTATAAATTTTAGAATGTTAATATAATTATTAGATTGAGAGTTTGTTTGTTTGAGTGATTGAAACTCGAGTGGAATTTGAAACTTTTTTAAAACTTTTGAATGAGAGGGAATAAAATGACTTTCCCATTTTCTTTTGAATTCAAATTCATCCATTTAAAATCAGTGAGAGAAGATAACATGACTTCTTCAACTATAAAGAATTTGAATGAATGTGGCATTTGATTTTTTTTCCTTTGGTTTTTGATTTGAATTTTATTTTTGGCACAAGATTTCAACCACAATTTTTTTCCTGACAATATACTTGCCAAGCAAGAAAGAGAGGAGGTAACATGACACCCCCCAAAAAAAAGAAAAGTCAGAAGAAAAATAGTGCCAAAAATTTAAAGACAAAATTTGGATTTTATTGAATTTTTAAAAAAAATTATAAAGTTTTTATTTTGTGAAAAATAAAATGTTCATGTTGTACGAAATTTTATTCTGAAAATTTTGATATATAATATGCCTATATAAAATATTCTCTTAATTTCGTTTATTTTGAAAAAAATAAAAAAAGACACTATTCACCAGGAAACACTGTTCATCCGAGCTTGCCTATGGGCTGGCCGCAATTTACTTGGCCCATGGGCATTTGGTCCCTCCTTTTCTCTTCTTTATGTATATGTTTAGTCCCACATTGCCTAGCTATTGACCTTTAAACCTTCTTTCCACCTATAAATATAGACCCATAGGAGCATCAAAAATCATCTATTTCGGGTTAAATCAATCTTTTGGTTTGACTAGGTTTATTAAATAAAAATATTCTCTTCTCTTCGGCGGGATTTCTCGAAGTCGTCTCCTCATTGGAATTAATTCTTACTCTGCATTCTGAAGGTATTTCTCTTCGTATTTTTTTATACTCCCGTAGTTTATTATTTCTAGACTAGTATTCCTACACTAGTATACGGTAGAGTAATTAGATATATTAATTAGTCTTCGTATTTCCACATTAGTACTAGAATTCTTTTAGACGTAGCACTTTTATTCCGTAAAACAACTTGGCCCTGATTTTTCAAATAGCCATAACGTTTTACTCGTTTATCCGAATTAGATGAAACCAACGCCTAGAGTTTCGTCTTCATCCCACTTATCCTGTGAACATATCATATCAACTTTTTGAAATTTTCAAATTTCGAAATTTGTTCATATTCATATTCAAAATTCTTTTGATCATATCTTTTTATCCGTAGCTCCGTTTTAGATGAATTCAATTGCGTCGGATTCGTATCAAAGTAATCTTTCCGTTTGTATCATTAGTTTTAACTTTTCAACTTATAATTTTGATCAAATCAGATTTATCTATTAGTGCCCAAAAGTGTTCACAACGTTCTAAGCCGATTCAATGTTATATTGAAGTATTTGTATCTTTTGATCCGCTAGTTCAAATCTAGTAATTCTTTTTTCTACACGCCCATATTGATCTCCTATATCCGGTAGCATCATTAGTTTCGACCTTTGAACCTTACAAATTTGAGCGATTCAAATTTGTATTCGAACATTCATTTCATCTTATCTTGCAAATCGTACCACCTTTTCAATTGATTCCTTTTACCCCTAAACACTCATGTCATATATTTTTGTACGTAACCATCGTACTTAAGTTCAACTTCTCTTGACCTTTTGAATGCAAATTCAATTCATACTTCAATTCGCTATAACTTGCGTTGTAGTGCTCCATTTCAAGAAATTCTTTCTACAAATAAATTCGTATGTCTTATACTATTTGTCAAATAACATTCATGTTGTTCTCCCAATATTTTTGATCATCTCCCATAGTGTATGCAAATCGAGCTTATATAGCAATAGTTCATCGTCCATTACCTCTTTTGATCTCATTCATGCACCTTCACTTTACAACACACTTAGGACCTTTTTATTAAACCTTGGTACATTGTTATTTTGCACCAAGACATACTTTATTCTTATGTTCTCTTGGTTCTTCCTTTTTGGCATGAATGTTTATTGAATGCTATTCATTTACGATAGATTGCTCGGAGTGTGGCGAGTAGAATTATCAGGATTTTGAGAGCGACTATCTTCATCAAGTAATACCACGCAAGTCATTTGATCATGTATCACCTATGTTTTATGGATCGTAGTTCTACCATCCTATGCCCATTTGAATGCTCACTAGGTACTTGGAAATTATAGTTACATATTGTAGTATCATGTGGTAGGCACCCAACAACCCCGTTACTTGGCCCAGGACGACAAATTTCATATTGCTATGCCTGAGTAGACGGGGTTCTGGTTGAGAGTTTATCACGAGTGATGCGAGAATAATTTAATAACCAAGACCGGTTAAGTCAAGACTTTTCAAGACCTCGTGATGCAATGCAACTCTGGGTGAAGGACGGTTGATCGGCTCCCTGGAGAAACCAGTGGATGACCCGGGATGCTGGAGACGGCCATGACATCTTGCGAAAAGCTTCACCCAGGCTCAAAGAGACGGACGGATATTTTCAAGACCCAAGGCTTACCTGCACAGCCACAAGTCATTATGGGCTCTGGCTTGGTTGGACAACGCGGCGACTCTGGACAGGCGGTGCTAGCAGATGTAGAAGAACGGTAGGATTGGATGGGCACCGACAGGGATTCAGAGGGACGCGTTGAAAGACCATGTTTTGATCATCTGGTCTTCAAACACCCTGAAGTGCGAGGACATACACGGAGGCGATCAAATCTTGTGGGGAACGTGTGCAAAACTCTGCAGAGTACTCAAACCTAATCGATTAGCCGTGTCCACGGTCATGGACAACTTGAGCCAAAGGAACTGAAGTTATCTGAAATTCTCAACACAAATAATAATATTGATGTGGGTATTATTCACAACATGGGTACGAGAATTGGTTGGTGGAACCATCTCGTTAACAACCAACAATGTAGTAACATTTTGCTTTTAGCCCTCTCTTGATGTAGGAGAAAACTTGATTTTCGTTAAAAACTTATAGCCCCACCTGCCATATATGCATATAGTATAGATGACATTTCCCCCCCCCCTCTTATATGTGACTTGCCGACATATTCAATATGCTGACCTACACGGCTGCAACGTCTTATGTTGCAAATATTTTTCTTCGACGAGAAAGAGTACGATTCAAGGTTACGGTCTACACTCAACTTGCCATTGGTGTTTATTGGGACTCCACTCCCTTGACTGCTTCCGTTGAGATATTTAAGGTATATATCAGTTTTACGCTATTTCCATGTGATTGCACTTTGATATATACATTGATGTACTGTGTGTGCCAGCATACTGATCCAGGGATGGCACAGATACATAGAGGCGTGACTCGTCTTGAGTCGGGTCGCTACACTTGTGTGCAGTTCTATGTCCAGCATGATGTCCCCCGTAGGCCTCGGAGTGACACTTGTATAGGATTTGTCCCTGTTCATGCTCAGGTACACAACATCTACTAATACCATCTACTCCTCCTTTATAAAGGTGTGGATCATCCCAGAAGTATTGTCTTAAATCATAGAACTTTTCTTTTGTTGGTATGTGAAACTAGGTGGTATAAATTTAGCAATGATGTAATTAGCATAATCAGCATACCAAGGAGCATTGCGTGAATCATTTATGACATCTAATTGTTCATCAGGAAATCTATCATCAATAGGTAGTGGGTCATCAAGAACATTCTCTAACCTAGACAAGTTATGTGCTACGGGGTTATCAACGCCCTTTCTATCAATAATATGCAAATCAAATTCTTGTAGCAGAATAACCCATCTAATAAGTCTAGGTTTAGTATCTTTATTTTCCATAAGGTAGTTAATAGCAGTGTGATGAGTGTGAATAGTTACTTTGGAATCAACAATATAAGGTCTAAAGTTATCGCAAGCAAACACAACTACTAAAAATTACTTTTCAGTGGTAGCATAGCTTCTTTGACCACTGTCTAGAGTTTTACTAGCGTAATGGATGACATTTAATTTCTTAATAACTCTTTGTCCTAGAATAGCACCAACAGCATAATCACCAGCATCACATATAATTTCAAAGGGTAGATTCTAATCAGGTGGTTGAACAACAGGTGCAGTTATCAAGGCTTTCTTAAGAATTTCAAATGCTTCTACACAATCATCATAAAAACGAATGAAACATACTTTTGCAAAATATTAGTGAGAGGGTTACAAATTTTAGAGAAGTCTTTAATAAATCTCCTATAGAAACCAGCATGACCAAGGAAACTTCTTATACCTTTAATATGTGTTAGACACGACATCTTTTCAATAGCATCAACTTTAGCTTTGTCCACTTCAATACCTCTTTCAGAGATTTTGTGTCCCAAGACAATACCTTCATTAACCATAAAGTGTCACTTCTCCCAATTCAAGACAAGATTATTTTCTTCACATCTCTGCAAAACTCGATCAAGGTTGCTCAAGCAATCATCAAAAGAAGTTCCGTAAACGGAAAAATCATCCATGAAAACCTTAACAATATTTTCGCAAAAGTCAGAGAATATAGCCATCATACATCTTTGAAAGGTAGCAGGTGCATTGCATAAACCAAAAGGCATACGACTATAAGCAAAGGTACCGAAAGGGCAAGTAAAATTGGTTTTCTCTTGATCTTCTTTTGATACAGATATTTGAGATAAGCCAGAATAGCCATCTAGAAAGCAAAAATGTGTATGTTTGGATAGTCTTTCTATCATTTGATCAATAAAAGGTAGCGGGTAAAGATCTTTCCTAGTAGCCTTATTTAATTTCCTAAAATCAATTACCATTCTATATCCAGTAACAATTCTTTGCGGGATCAATTCGTCTTTATCATTAGGAACAACGGTAATACCTCCCTTCTTAGGGACACAATGAACGGAACTAACCCATCTACTATCAGCAATAGGATAAATTATACCTGCCTCCAGAAGCTTTTTATACCCATCTACTATGAGCAATAGGAAAAATCATCGTTGGTGATCAACAACTGGTCATCAGGCTCCAGATTTATTTTGTGCTGACATAGAGTGGTACTAATGCCCTTAAGATCATCAAGAGTATATCCAATAGTGGCACGGTGCTTCCTCGGAGTTTTCAATAATCTCTTTTCTTCATGCTATGAAAGGTTAGGGCTAATAATAATAGGATATATCTCTTTTTCATCAAGATAAGCATACTAAAGTATCAGGTAATTGTATAATCTCAAACACGGGATCACCCTTAGGTGGAGGAGGACCCTCAAGTATTTCAACAGGTAGGTTGTGTTTCAGAATAGGCTGCTGATCAAAAAAATCGTATCTATTTCATTCCTTTCATTCATATGGATATCATTTTCATGGTCTAGCAAATATTGTTCTAATGGATCAGTAGGAGGCATAGCGATAGAAGTGGACCAATAATTTCATCTTTACTAGGCAATTATTTGTCATGGGGTTGTCTACAAAATTTAGAGAGACTGAACTCATGAGATGCATCCCCAAAACTTACATTAACCATTTCTTTTTCACAATCAATCTTAGCATTAACAGTATTCAAGAAGGGTCTACCAAATATAATGGGACAAAAATCATCTTGTGGGGAACCATGAACAAGAAAATCAGTAGGATACTTTATTTTCCCACACAAGACCTCAACATCTCTAACAATCCCAATTGGGGAAATAGTAGCTCTATTAGCAAGCTTGATGGTAACATCAATTTCCTCTAATTCTGTTGGTGCAATATCATTCATAATTTCTTGGTATAAGGTAAAGGGAATTGCACTCATGCTAGCAGCCACATCACATAAGCCATGATTACAATGATCTCCTATTTTAACAGAAACAACAGGCATGCCAACAATAGGTCTATGTTTACCCTTAGTATCAGGTCTAGCAATTATAGCGGCTTCATCACACAAGTGAATGACATGCCCATCAATATTATCAACCAAGAGATCTTTAACCATAGCAATATTAGGTTCATCTTTAATTTGTTCAGGAGGTATAGGTGTTCTAGTACAACTCTTAAGAACCACAGTTGAAGCTTTAGCATGTTCCTTTATCCTAAGAGGAAAGGGTGGCTTCTTAATATAAGGAGTAGGAATAACAGGATCAGTATTATAAATAATAGTTTCTTCTTCAACTTTAATAGGTTCTACCACTTTAACTTCAATGGGAGGATGATATTTAAACCACTTCTCCTTGGGGAGATCAATATGAGTGGCAAAAGATTCACAAAATGAAGCTACTACCTTAGAGTCAAGTCCATATTTAGTGCTAAAATCATGAAAAGCATCGGTGTCTATAAAGGATTTAACACAATCAAACTTAAGGCTTATACCTGACTCATTACCTTCGTCGGGTTCCCAATCTTCAGAGTTGCGTTTAATTCTTTCCAATGAGTCCCATTTGAATTCAATATCTTTCTTCATAAAGGAACCAGCACAAAAAATGTCGAGCAAGGATTGATCATTACGAGAGCGACGAGCAAAAAATTCTGAATAATAATTTCGCTCGGGAGCTCATGATTGGGGCATGAATATAATATTGACTTAAGCCTCCCCCGAGCTTGAGCGATTCTTTCTCCTTCACGAGGCCAAATTATAGATATAATATCGATCATGATGAACCCGATGCATAGGATAAAACTTCTGGTGAAATTCCAATTTCAATCGGTTGTAGTTCCATGATCCAATATCATGACATAGCCTATACCATGTCAACTACTTTTCCTTAAAAGATAAAGGAAAGACCTTCTTCTTGACATCATCTTTGGGCAGACCTACAAGCTTAAATAATCCACAAACTTCATCCACATAGATTAGGTGCAAATAAGGATGTAGTGTTCCATCTCCTCAATATGGATTAGCTAGCAGTTTTTCTATCATACCCGAAGGAATTTCATAATAAATATCTTTAGTAGGTGCAGCAGGTTGAGGAGCATCTCTTTCTGCTTCCGGTCGGGTGAAGATACCCCGAACAAGCCCCTCAAAGGATTATTTTTCATAGTGACCAGCGACAGTAAATTTCAGCACGGTATATAAGTTTTTCCTTACCAAGTTCCACTTACCAAAGGCGCTTCACTCCCCGACAACGGCGTCAGAAAAGATTCTTGATGACCCACAAGTTTAGGGGATCTATCATAGTCCTTTCGATAAGTAAGAGTGTCGAACCCAACGAGGAGCAGAAGGAAATGATAAGCGGTTTTCAGTAAGGTATTCTCTGCAAGCACTGAAATTATCGGTGATAGATAGTTTCGTGATAAGATAATTCGTAACGGGTAGCAAGTAACAAATGTAACAATGGTGCAGAAAGGTGGCCCAATCCTTTTTGTAGCAAAGGACAAGCCTGGACAAACTCTTATATAAGGAAAAGCGCTCCCGGGGACACATCGGAATTTATGTCAAGCTAGTTTCCATCATGCTCATATGATTTGCGTTCACTACTTTGATAATTTGATATGTGGGTGGACCGGCGCTTGGGTGCTTCCCTTACTTGGATGAACCTCCCACTTATGATTAACCTCTCTTGCAAGCATCCGCAACTATGAAAAAAGAATTAAGATAAACCTAACCATAGAATTAAACATATGGATCCAAATCAGCCCCTTACAAAGCAACGCATAAACTAGGGTTTAAGCTTCTGTCACTCTAGCAACCCATCATCTACTTATTACTTCCCGATGCCTTCCTCTAGGCCCAAATAATGGTGATGTGTCATGTAGTCAACGTTCACATGACACCACTAGAGGAGAGACAATATATATCTTATCAAAATATCGAACGAATACCAAATTCACATGATTACTTATAACAAGACTTATCCCATGTCCTTGGGAACAAACGTAACTACTCACAAAGCATATTCATATTCATGACCAGAGGGGTATTAATAATCATAAAGGATCTGAACATATAATCTTCCACCAAATAAACCAACTAGCATCAACTACAAGGAGTAATCAACACTACTAGCAACCCACAGGTACCAATCTGAGGTTTTGAGACAAAGATCAGATACAAGAGATGAACTAGGGTTTCGAGAGGAGATGGTGTTGATGAAGATGTTGATGGATATTGACCCCCTCTCGATGAGAGGATCGTTGGTGATGACGATGGCTTTGATTTCCCCCTCCGGGAGGGAAGTTTCCCTGATGGAATAGCTCCGCTGGAGCTCTAGATTGGTTGTGTCGAAGTTCTGCCTCGAGACAGTGGTGCCTTATCCCGAAAGGTCTGATATGATTTTTTCCAAGTCAAAACCCTTCATATAGCAGAAGATGGGCACCGGAGACCTGCCAGCGGGCCCACAAGCCTGCAGGGCGCGGCGAGGGGGGTAGGCCGCGCCCCCTGGCTTGTGACCTCCTGGTGAGTCCCCTCTGGTATTTCTTTCATCCATTATTTTTTAGGGATTTTTATTCCCATGCCCCTGTTTTCTTAGTCGTACTATTCCAAAACAACTCTCCGTATCTTTTCATGACTTTTGGAGCTGTGCAGAATAGGTCTCTAAGATTTGCTCCTTTTCTAGTCCAGAATTCCAGCAACCGACATTCTCCCTCTTCATGTAAATCTTGTAAAATAAGAGAGAAAAGTCATAAGTATTGTACCATAATGTGTATTAACAGCCCATAATGCAATAACTATAGATATAAAAGCATGATGCAAAATGGACGTCTCATGATCCTGAACACCTACTTACGTCAGAGAAGGAGCTATGAAGGAAACAGTCACGGTTACGCACACAGTTGGTAGGTTTTAATTAAGTTACTTGAAGTTGTCTAGAACAGGATGTTAACAAACTTTCCATGATTGTCACATAACCACAGGAACGACTTTCTGAAAGATTTAACCCTGCATGGGTGCTCCAACTAATCCATCACAAATAACCACAGGACGCATAGGAATCGTCGACCACGAAACTCGCAATCTCGTCAGATTCCTTGGTGGAAAACCTCAACTATCAGAAGACCCAAAGTCTCACCGGAATCCCAATGCACAAGATATATCATTAAGGTAAGACAAGTCCAGCAAGTCCTCCCAACGTGTCGACGAATCCGATAGGGGCCGAGTATCTTGTTCTCAAGACACGACCCGATGAGCGCGGCGTACAGTGGCCTGATAGAGATCTCCCTAGTTGCCCCTCGTTGGCC
Organism: Hordeum vulgare subsp. vulgare; assembly: GCF_904849725.1. NCBI lineage: Eukaryota > Viridiplantae > Streptophyta > Magnoliopsida > Poales > Poaceae > Hordeum > Hordeum vulgare. The sequence continues at coordinate 580,848,099 of NC_058520.1, read as the reverse complement.
CTGCACACAACTCTAGTTTGGACCAACACTCATAAGGAGCACTGGCCCGGGGGTTGATTAATTTTCCTCGGGGTAGCTGTTCCTTATGTTTTTATTATTAAGTTATTAGCAAATTCAAAACCAAAGTTGTGTCTTGCCAGACAAGCCTTAACATTAAACGATTTACCAAGGGGGTCCCCATAACAACCCCGAACGTGTTAGGACCACTCAGTTATGGAATAAAACACCGGTAGCCAAAACTAAGGCGGCAAAAGCGGAACAAATCACCTAGCAAAAGGCTGGGCCTTCTGCCTTTTACCAAGTATATAGGTGCATTAATTAAGTAGCATTTAAGTAAGATGATAACCAAATTGCCCATGTTATCACATGGACCAACTTGCACCTGCAACTAGCAATGCTAATGAAATGGTTGAGCAATCCTAACTTAGCCAAACAATATTTGCTAGGAGGGGAAGTGTTAGAGGTTTCATGGCAATGTTTGATGGCCTATATATCAAGTGATAGGCGGCGGAGAATAACGATGGAAACGAATCAACTATGCATAACAAAGCTAGAAACTGTGTCAAGGTCACGATCATCTTGCCTGTGAAATCTTTAGAGTGGAATTGCTCCTGATCTTCCTGAATGAACTCACCGGACTCCTCAAACTCGTTTCCCGCACCCGTTGCTACCCAAAAGAAACAATCACCCAATAAACACCGGCAAGTGATAATGCAACTAACAATATGATGCATGTATGGCACATACTTCAAAGCACGCACAGAAATAATCCTACTCAAATGACAAAGTGCCACCTCATCACAAAATGGCACGTTTGCAGAACTGCTCAAAACTGAATCCAGTGCCACCATTGAATTCCTTGGGTTTTTCTACCCCAAATACATATATCATACTGTTATACTTGCATGGATAAAAACACCACAAAACAGAAAAGGAAAACTACCCAGAATCATAATCACTATATGTCAAAATCATAGGTTGATTTTGCATATGCCAGATTTGACATATTCCATATCTGGAATATTCCACATATGGAAATACACACAAACTAAAAATAAATTCCCTAAGAATATAATTCAACAGGGGGCCCCACTGTCATAGACAGCAGGGCCCCCAGTGCATGACAGGTCGGTCGTGTGGCCCACTTGTTAGTGGCACATACACACACACATAAACAACAAAAAAGAAAACTAAATAGAATCATAATCACTATATGTCAAAATCATAGGTTGATTTCCATATGCCAGATTTGACATATTCCATATCTGGAATATTCCAGATATGGAAATACACACAAACTAAAAAATAAATGCCCTAAGAATATAATTTAACAGGGGGTCCCACTATCATAGACATCAGGGGCCCCAGTGCATGATAGGTGGGCCCTGTGGCCCACTTGTTAGTGGCACATACACAAACACATAAACAACATAAAATTAAGAGAGAAAAGTCATAAGTATTGTACCATAATGTGTATTAACAGCCCATAATGCAATAAATATAGATATAAAAGCATGATGCAAAAAGGACGTCTCATGATGTTGAACACCTACTTACGTCAAAGAAGGAGCTATGAAGGAAACAGTCACGGTTACACACACAGTTGGTAGTTTTTAATTAAGTTACTTGAAGTTGTCTAGAACGGGATGTTAACAAACTTTCCATGATTGTCACATAACCACAGGCACGACTTTCCGAAAGATTTAACCCTGCATGGGTGCTCCAACTAATCCATCACAAATAACCACAGGCCGCATACAAATCCTCGACCACGAAACTCGCAATCTCGTCAGATTCCTTGGTGGAAAACCTCAACTTTGAGAAGACCCAAAGTCTCACCGGAATCCCAATGCACAAGATATATCGTTAAGGTAAGACATGTCCAGCAAGTCCTCCCCACGTGTCGACGAATCCGATAGGAGCCGAGTATCTTTCTCTCAAGACACGACCGGATGAGCGCAGCATACAATGGCCTGATAGAGATCTCCCGAGTTGCCCCTGGTTGGCCCCGCACACGACTCTAGTTTGAACCAACACTCATAAGGAGCACTGGCCCGGGGGTTGATTAATTTTCCTCGGGGTAGTTGTTCCATAAGTTTTTATTATTAAGTTATTAGCAAATTTAAAACCAAAGTTTGGCCTTGCCAGACAAGCCTTAACATTAAACGATTTACCAAGGGGGTCCCCATAACAACCCCGAACGTGTTAGGACCACTCAGTTTTGGAATAAAACACCGGTAGCCAAAACTAAGGCGGCAAAAGCAGAACAAATCACCTAGCAAAAGGCCTGGCCTTCTGCCTTTTACCAAGTATATAGGTGCATTAATTAAGTAGCATTTAAGTAAGATAATAACCAAATTGCCCATGTTATCACATGGACCAGCTTGCACCTGCAACTAGCAATGCTAATGAAATGGTTGAGCAATCCTAACTTAGCCAAACAATATTTGCTAGGAGGGGAAGTGTTAGAGGTTTCATGGCAATGTTTGTTCACCTATATATCAGGTGATAGGGAGCGGAGAATAACGATGGAAACGAATCAACTATGCATAACAAAGCTAGAAACGGTGTCAAGGTCACGATCATCTTGCATGTGAAATCTTCAGAGTGGAATTGCTCCTGATCTTCCTGAATGAACTCACTGGACTCCTCAAACTCGTTTCCCGCACCCGTTGCTACCCAAAAGAACAATCACCCAATAATCACCAGCAAGTGATAATGCAACTGACAATATGATGCATGTATGGCACATACTTCAAAGCACGCACAAAAATAATCCTACTCAAATGACAAAGTGCCACCTCATCACAAAATGGCACGTTTGCAGATTCCAGATATGAAAATACACACAAACTAAAAATAAATGCCCTAAGAATATAATTTAACAGGGGGTCCCACTGTCATAGACAGCAGGGCCCCTAGTGCATGATAGGTGGGCCATGTGGCCAACTTGTTAGTGGCACATACACAGACACATAAACAACGGAAAATTAAAAAGGGGTCTAGTGGGGGGTCGAACCCACCACCTCTAGCACACCACACACACACACACACTACCACTAGGCTGAGCGAGTGTAGTTGCACTACACGGGGAAGATTTACTAAGTGCACCTGCACTGCTGACCCCAGAATCATAATCAATATATGTCAAAATCATAGGTTGATTTTGCATATGCTAGATTTGACATATTCCATATCTGGAATATTCCAGATATGAAAATACACACAAACTAAAAATAAATGCCCTAAGAATATAATTTAACAGGGGTCCCACTGTCAATGACAGCAGGGCCCCAAGTGCATGACAGGTGGGCCATGTCGCCCACTTGTTAGTGGCACATACACACACACATAAACAACAGAAAATTAAAAAGGGGGAAAGATTCACTAAGTGCAGCTGCATTGCTGACCTAGAATCATAATCACTATATGTCAAAATCATAGGTTGATTTTGCATATGCCAGATTTGACATATTCCATATGTGGTATATTTCAGATATGAAAATACACTCAAACTAAAAATAAATGCCCTAAGAATATAATTTAACAGGGGGTCCCACTGTCATAGACAGCAGGGGCCCCCGTGCATGACAGGTGGGCCGTGTGGCCCACTTGTTAGTGGCACATACACAGACACATAAACAAAAGAAAATTAAAAAGGCCAGTGCTAGGCGCCGGCACGCCGGCCCGAGGGCTAGCGTCGGTCGTGCAGCAGCTGTCGAATCAGGGCCCCTGACCGTTAGATCTGCTCGCGCGAGCCCCCACCGCCCGTCATAGACAGCAGGGGCCCCAGTGCATGACAGGTGGGCCCTGTGGCCCACTTGTTAGTGGCACATACACAGACACATAAACAACAGAAAATAAAAAAGGGGTCTAGCACACCACACACACTCTACCACTAGGCTGAGCCAGTGTAGTTGCACTACAGGGGGAAAGATTCGCTAAGTGCAGCTGCACTGCTGACCCCACAAAATGCACAAATAAAAAAGGGGTCTAGCACACCACACACACTCTCTACCACTAGGCTGAGCCAGTGTAGTTGCACTACAGGGGGAAAGATTCGCTAAGTGCAGCTGCACTGCTGACCCCACAAAATGCACAAATAAAAAAGGGGTCTAGCACACCACACACACTCTCTACCACTAGGCTGAGCCAGTGTAGTTGCACTACAGGGGAAAAGATTCGCTAAGTGCAGCTGCACTGCTGACCCCACAAAATGCACAAATAAAAAAGGGGTCTAGCACACCACACACACTCTCTACCACTAGGCTGAGCCAGTGTAGTTGCACTACAGGGGGAAAGATTCGCTAAGTGCAGCTGCACTGCTCACCCCAAAAAATGCACAAATAAAAAAGGGGTCTAGCACACCACACACACTCTCTACCACTAGGCTGAGCCACTGTAGTTGCACTACAGGGGGAAAGATTCGCTAAGTGCAGCTGCACTGCTGACCCCACAAAATCCACAAATAAAAAAGGGGTCTAGCACACCACACACACTCTCTACCACTAGGCTGAGCCAGTGTAGTTGCACTACAGGGGAAAAGATTCGCTAAGTGCAGCTGCACTGCTGACCCCACAAAATGCACAAATAAAAAAGGGGTCTAGCACACCACACTCTCTACCACTAGGCTGAGCCAGTGTAGTTGCACTACAGGGGGAAAGATTCGCTAAGTGCAGCTGCACTGCTTACCCCACAAAATGCACAAATAAAAAAGGGGTCTAGCACACCACACACACTCTCTACCACTAGGCTGAGCCAGTGTAGTTGCAGGGGGAAAGATTCGCTAAGTGCAGTTGCACTGCTGACCCCATAAAATGCACAAATAAAAAAGGGGTCTAGCACACCACACACACTCTCTACCACTAGGCTGAGCCAGTGTAGTTGCACTACAGGGGGAAAGATTCGCTAAGTGCAGTTGCACTGCTGACCCCACAAAATGCACAAATAAAAAAGGTGTCTAGCACACCACACACACTCTCTACCACTAGGCTGAGCCAGTGTAGTTGCACTACAGGGGGAAAGATTCGCTAAGTGCAGCTGCACTGCTGACCCCACAAAATGCACAAATAAAAGTGGGAATTCAGGTTTCGAACCCCCGACCTCTCGATCACGGCGCAGGGTGCAAGCCAGCTGGGCTGGTGCGGTGGATCTACCCAGAGATGGCAATCCACCCTAGTCGCAATCTAAGAACGGGGGGATTTTCTCTGCTTGGCAGAGAGGCGCCGGCGACGGGCTCGCCGGTGCAACAAGCACATGCACAAGACTCTTCGCTGGGCTATGCGGGGAAAACTGCTGCGCTGACTACTCTACGGCTATGGACCCAAGAGGGACACAAGCCGTGCACACACACGCACTACGCATTACGCGCAACGGCGCTCTGCGTCGCCGGAGTACCCACGGCAAGCTTCGGCAAACACGGCGATGGCTGGGCTAACAAGGAGAGGGGGCAAGGGAGCGAAGGATCTACTGCCGGCGTTGAGCTCTCCAGATGCTGTACATGGCGACGGCGACGTCGGTGGCTCGCCCCAACGGCGCTACGAGGGAGAGGAGGAGGAAAATGGCGTGGCTAGGGTTAGGGAAGCACCGGGGCGGCTTTATAGCCCCGATCTACGCGCTTGGGACCGTCGATCGAGGGGAAAGCAAGATCGGCGGCGGTCCTCTGTTCGTACAACAGCTGACGTCGAAAAGTGGACGAAGGGGTGTTGTCGGCTGGGCCTGGGCCGAATGCAACTGCACTTGGGCCTTTGCAATAAAAATTAAAGCAGAATTTAAATAAATGTCTCAGGCTAAAATAAAAAATAGTTTAACAAAAAATACAAATATCTTTGGTCTTCTAAAATGTTGCCACTGTTTATACAAATAAGTAGGGCATTTAGAAGAACAAAAATAAATTCCTTTTATTTAACATGGGGCTCTGTTTTAAAATAAAACCAAAAGGAAAATAAATTCAAATAAAAGGGTATTGCACCCCACAATTAATAAGAAGATTTTTGTGAAGGAGAGGAACATTTTATTCTACCCAAAACAGAAACTTAAAACTCAGCCACTAATTAAATTGGAAGAAATGGTTTTAAAAGGGCTATAGTGCAACAAGTGGTTTTGAATTGAATGATGTTGCACCCACACATAAAACAATCACATGCCAGTAATTATACAATGCACACACACTATGTGCCAAGGTGCAACACAAGCAACACAAGAGAAGAACAAAAGAAATGATGCTATGCATGATACCATGATGCAACATAAAATGAAGACACAATTGAGCTCATACCACTTTGATAAACATAACATGGTTGCCATACAAGGAAAGATATTACAGGAGGGGCAAGGAATGCATTGGGGCTGTTACACCCCTCCTCCCTCCTGCCCCACCCGTCGCCACCAACGGGCGCCCCCGGCCCTGACCCGGGTGGTGCTGGTGGCGGCGGGACGATCTCTGCGCGCGTTTCCCCTTCCCGGGACAGGGCGGTGCAGCTCGGCTTGGCAGCGGTCCGACGACCCAGCGGTGGATGGCCGGCGGCGGGTGAGGTGGCGGCACTGCTCCTTGGCGGCAGGGCAGCATGATGGCGCGGGGTGGACGGCGGCGCGCCCCCGACCCAGATCTGGGCCATACAAGCCCCATCTAGGTTCTAGCGGGCCGGCACCCGATGCGGGTGCGATGTCTTCTGCGTGGTGGGTAGGAGGAGTAGCTTCGAACGAGGGGGGGCGGCGACGCTGACGACGTGCCTGTTGCAGCATGGTGGCGGGAGCTTTACTGGCTATGATGTCCCGGCCGGTCCTGTGGGGCCATGGGTCCCGTATGCTCCTGCTATTGCGTCCGGTCGGCTATGTCGCTGACGGTGGAGGTTGAGCCCTCCCGCGTGCCGACGATGCTGTTGTTCCTAGTCCCGGCTTCTATTAGTCGATGTGCAGGCCTCTCCTTACCGTGTCGTGATAAGACGGCACGGGGGCTTCAAGACTATGTTGACGCAGGATGAAGGTCGGTCTGGTGGTAGGCTCCGAAGAGCCCGAGGTTGGGATCGGGGGCAACTCGTGTCGGTCCGGCCGACACCGACGCGGTGACACCTTCGGGTGCCGCCGAGTGTTCGTGGAGCGATGGCAATGTGTGTGGCAATAAAGTATCCCTCGTCGTCGCTCCCTCTCGAGGAGCATATTGGCATCGACGTTGATGGATGAGTGGAAGTTTGGTGTGGTGTTGCAGCGGTGGCGGCCACAGTAGCACACCTAGCCGCTTGGGCTCTCAGTCCTTTGCCTTTAGATCCGACGGTCGTGACTCCGTTTCCGAGATGTTTGACAGTGCGATGAGTTCCGGTCCATATGATTCTTCAAGGTTCGCCCGAATCTGGTGGAAAATTTTGCTGCTGGTACTGATGATAAAAGGTAAATGTATTGACAGTGGGAGTGGGGTTTGAACCCACACGACCTTTCGTACCAGAACCTTAACCTGGCGCCTTAGGCCAACTCGGCCATATCAACTCGATCGACAGCAAAATTTTGAACAGGGGAAATTTTGAAACCGTCAGTCCGGTTTCTGTTGCTCACACGTACTGCATGTTGCATTGCATTGCATGCCTCCTTGCTTGCACCCACGTACGGAGACAGGGCTCATACATTTCTCCCCTGCTTGCACCCTCCCTCCCGACGCTCAGCTGCACGTATATAAGGATAAGCCACCCAGCACACCTCTGCATCTTCAACCGCACCCGCACACACGACACGACACAAGAAGCGGAGCACACACGCAACGCACGATGGCACGCACCGGCGCGACGACGACGACGGCAGCCGCCGCGGCGTTACTCCTGCTGCTGGCGCTGGTGGCCACCGGCGCCGCCGCGGCCGCCGGTGCTGGCTACGAGATGAACGCTGCTCCCGCCGCCGGCGGTCGGGCCCGGCCGGCGGGGCTGACGCAGTGCGTGGGCGTGTGTGGGACGACGGTCGCCTCGTGCCTCCTGGACTGCTACGACACGGCCGCCGGAGGGACCCTGCCCATCTGCTTCCTCGGCTGCACCAACACCGCCGTCTTCTGCGCCACCGACTGCTCCACCCAGGCGCTCTGATTCCCGGTCAATCCATCCGGCCGGCCAATGATCAACTATAGTCTATACGCAACCTCGATCCGTATCAAACGTACACGCACGGCATGCATAATGCATTCACTTCACGCGCAACCTGGCCCGTACGGACCCTCTCACGTATGAATAATATCAACTGTACTTCGTGTCAATCGACTCCTGCAACTAGGCACGAGTTTGTATGGTGAATTGGAGAATATACACAGTTTGCTACTATGTGCTTACATAATAACTCTACTTCTTTTCGATTTGATGGGTGGTGTCTCACTTTATGTAGTTTCCTTTTGGTTTTTCCGTGCCTTTTCCTTTTGCATCCTTATTATATTTATTAATTCATGAATATTTATCAAAAATCATGAAGATTTTTAGAATTAATGAATATTGTTTACATTCATGAAACATTTTAAGTCTGTGGATTTTTAAAATTTGTGAAGATTATTTAAACACATGAATATTTTCTAAATTGAACAATATATTTTAGTTGTGTTTTCTAATGTACAACTATTAAAAAAATAAAAAAGAAGGGAACTTCTTTTGATTTAAACTCACTCAAACAATAAATACGATATCTGGTTTTTCCTAAGCTAGCGGAGCGAGCGGAACAAAATAGATAGACGAGCGAGCGGAGTAGGGAGCTGGGCCGAGTGAGTGAGAGCTTCATGTCCTGGTCCATGTGAGTGTTGTTGCATCAACTTCATGGTTTCAACCTGGCATAAGAGCTCCCAAGGGGCTCACAGAACCACCATCGTCTTACACCAAGATCAAAATGCGTAAAGACTCCACAACCACACTCCTAACAACTCCACTCTTCTCTTGAAACAAGTATGATTTTCAACATCAGTGCAACACGATATACAAATAAGAAAAAATACCGCATAACATAATTAAAATCCAAGCCAACATAGATAAAGATTAAATGAAAATTAAAATGACCGTATGCATCGATTGATGCAGAGGCCGGGGTTTTGAACCTCCTTTTCTAAAAAAAGATAAAAAATTAAATGAAACAACACGAACCACATTAACCTGCTAAAGATAGAAGAGGTAATACGACGAGTGAAGAACATGGCCCAACAAAAACACGTTAGCCTCTAGTGTGAGGGAAGAGCAGAAAAAATGGAAGCGGCGATTCGGTGCCCAGCTGCAGATGCACCTCGGCGTGAACACTAAATCGTTTAAAATAAAATAAAAACTATTTTTTTTGGCAACCAAAATGATTGAATGTGTTATGTGCGTGCAAAAATTCGTGATGTTTGGACATTCGAGGCGATCGCAGCAAAAAGGACAAATTTTAGTTTTGAAAAACTTTTAAAAAGTACACTCTTTGGGTTCTATTTTGTCTCTTTTTCCCTAGAGATTGTCGTAGTCCAAACATCACTCGATCATCTTCGATGTCAAAGTTCAGAATTTAATTAGTTATTCTACTATTTTGTTTTGAATTTTCTGTTCATTGGGTGTAGATGTGCTCAGAACCACACTTGAATTACCGGAAAAAATGTACCTTTTCGAAAGGAACATGCTACCCAGTGGTATATGGTGCCACCTTCATGGAATATATTTACCACATCCTTTTTTTTTTGAATGTTTATCAATTTTTCTCTGACATTTTTTATTAATATTTGAGCGACCGTCTCCTTTTTTTTGGATAAATTTGAGCTGGCATCTTTTTTGTTTGAGATGGCCATCGAAAACAATCACTTTTTTTGCGAGAGCTTCAAAAACAATCATTTCAGCTCGCAAGGCAAACGGCCCACCTTATATAAGCCCATGGACTCTTATATGCTCTTTTTATATTGGGCTTGACTCTTTTTGGGCCATGCGCAGGAGTATCGGAGTTCCATTCTTCTCTCTGAAGAAAAAAAAGATCTGAGTTCGATTCCGGCGAGCGCAGTATAGAAGGAGACAGATGGGGAAGAAGGGCAAGGCGGCGGCGAGGGAGCGCCGGGAGGAGCGGCGGCGGGAGGTCACGCTCCTCCGCGCCGTACCCTACGAGCCCCACCAGCGGTGGTGGGACGGCCTTGCGCCGGCCCGCGCCGTGGCGGTGGTGACGGGGGCCAGCCGCGGCATCGGCTACGAGATCTCCCGCCAGCTCGCGCGCCACGGCCTCCACGTCGTCCTCGCCTCGCGCGACGCCGCGCGGGGCCGGGACGCCGCGGAGAGGATCCTCCGGGAGGCCGAGGAGGCGGGCGCGGAGTGGCGGCAGCTCGACGTGGCGGACGCCGCGTCGGTGGAGGCCTTCGCCGCCTGGACGGCGCGGACCCACGGCGGCATCCATATCCTTGTGAGCACCCGTGCTTCTCGCCATGTGATCAGTCAACTGCCATGCTTCTTCTATAGTCTATAGCACTGTTAAACACTTCAATTCGTTTTATTTGCTACCAAGCCTCTTCACTTTCGATCTCAGTTTGGACAATCCAACACACGGCAGCGATTTTAGTTCCAGGTGTTACTCAATTTTGTTATCCATTTGACTAGTGGAGCTGCTGGAAATTATGTTGCTTAAGCAGTCATGCATAGAGTTCTGAATATTTGGCAGCCCAGCAAAAATGTTTCTACATGTGCAGTATAACAATGAGTACTGTATTTTATTTCAAACATGTGAAGTGCTCGGATATGGATTATAGGTTCTCCACAAAGTAAACAGAGTCAAAACCAATGCCTTATTAAGTATGCAATAAGTGGTGCTTATACTGTCAGATGTTTCTCTGGATATCTTTGGTTACCCAGCTACAGGTTAACAATGCAGGTGTAAACTTCAACAGAGGAGCAGATAATTCTGTTGAATTTGCTGAGCAAGTTATCCAGACAAATTATTTTGGTACAAAGCGCATGATTGAAGCCATGCTACCATTATTGAAACCTTCTCCGTATGGTGCCCGGATAGTGAATGTGAGCTCAAGGCTTGGTAGGGCTAATGGCAGACGCAATGTAAGTTTCGTCATTAACTTTTTTTTTTCCCAAGTGACCCATTCTGAATGATCCTTGACTTGTTTTTTCTCTTTTCTAACCCATCAGAAAATCGGTGATGCAAGCCTAAGAGAGCAACTATTAAGTGACGATTGTTTATCTGAGGAATTGATTGATGGGATGGTCACCAAATTCCTTGAACAAGTGAAGCAAAATAGTTGGTCCTCCATTGAGTGGCCTCAGATGTACACGGACTATTCCGTATCAAAGCTTGCTGTTAATGTGTATACAAGACTCATGGCAAGGAGGCTTTCTGACAGGTCTGAAGGCCAAAAGATTTACATTAACTGTTTCTGTCCTGGCTGGGTAAAGACTGCCATGACTGATTGGGAAGGGAACATTTCAGCCGAAGAAGGTGCTGATAGTGGAGTGTGGCTCGCCCTATTATCACAGGAACTATGTACAGTTGGAAAGTTCTTTGCCGAGAGACGAGAGATAAGCTTCTGAGGTGACTAGTCTTGTCCATAGTTTTGCTCCAGCTAGGCAGCTACAAGTCAAAATAGTCCATAGTTTGCTCCGAGTACAAGTAGAGAAAAGCCATGACTCGAGACTCGTATGTTCAAATTGCTCTGTGTTCACTTGCACTTATGAATATACTACCTCCATTCCTAAATACTCCCTCCGTCCCAAAATTCTTGTATTAAGTTTGTCAAGAAATGGATGTATGTAAATATTAAAATGTGACTAGATACATTCACATGTAGATAAATTTAAGACAAGAATTTTGGGACGGAGGGAGTATAAGTCTTTTCTAGAGATTTCACTATGGACTACATACGGAGCAAAATGAGTGAATCTACACTCTAAAGTATGTCTATATACATTTGTATGTAGTTTGTAGTGGAATGTCTAAAAAGACTTATATTTAGGAACGGAGGGAGCAGAATTCATGTGTTTTGTACAGGTTGAAACACAGTATAACTGAGATGTGTTGACATTTCCTCTGTTATTACATGCAGTAATCGAGTCATCTTTCATATTTTCTGTTACACTTAACATACATTTGACCGTACGTATTTAAAATATGTAGGTGATCAATATATGGCTGGAATGGTGGATCTGCGAGTGTCATGTTCATGAATAGCAATCCAGATGATTGGCTGACTCCAGGCGGTCAAGGAGCATCGGGTCTTCACATTGATGGAAGCCTCACTCTCTCTAATTTTCTCAATAGATGATGCCATACAAATGTCTCATGGCCGTGAATGAAGTGGCTGGAAACAGGGGAATGTTCACCAGGATCACCAGCCCAGAAGGGCAACAGGCAGGCATGGCAAGCTGGACTGTTGCACTGAATAAGTGAATATATGATTAGGCTGGATCTCAAGCAGCTCCACTATCAGATCCTCACATCATCTTGCATGTAGGGGTGGATTCTTACAACCCTATGGATCGGCTCAATTTACCGGTGATGCAGACCATCAATATGTTTGGGAACTGGTCAAAACTGCCTTGGGAATTCCAGAGCTATGCTTATGGCTATGCCGTTCATGCCCACTTTGGTTTGTTGAAGCCAGTGACGCGTTGCGTTGCTATCCAAGATATGCATAGTTGGATCATATGATTTGGCTAGCTGCTGATTTTGATGTTCTGGTTGGATCGTGTGATTTTGGCATGCACTGTGTAGTAGAGTGCCGTTGCATCTTTTTCTTGAACGTGCTCATGTACAAGTGCTGTTCGTCAGCGACAATATATGTGCGTGTCTCACGAGTCCATAAGATATAGAATTGTTAAATACGAACGTAAAACAACCATCCTGAGAATTACACCAGTGATGATTTTCATGACATTATTGGGAGGAATGTAGTGATCGGTACCCCTGGTTTGCGAATGTCGAGAAATGATATAAGTGAAATGCTAAGATAGTAAAATAAATAGTTTTACAATCCGTGGCGAATAAGCTGCCATATTTCATTAAAAACAGTTACAAAGTCGCACGCAGTTGCACTATAAGATCAGGAGCTTGCCCTTGGAACAACTTATTCCATTGAGCAGCTAATACCATCTTAGTAAGACACTCAGCGGCCATATTAAAAAGGAAAGGAGAGAAAGGATCCCCCTGGCGGACCCCCTTGGCACTTTGGATATAATGCCCCATCTCATCATTGATCTTGACACTAACAGTGCCATTATGAAGGATCTGGGACACCCAGCCACACCATTTATCACTAAACCCCCTCTTGGCATGACAGTCAAGAAGGAAATCCCAGTTCACCTTGTTATAGGCTTTTCCAAAGTCCAACTTAAGCACCACCCCGGCCCGTTTTTTAATATGGGTATAGCGCATGATCTCATGAAGCGTTTTGTTGTATACTGAAAAATTTAGGGGCGTAGATACTAGCTCTTCTAAGATCGAATGGCCGCACGACAAGCTGGCGGGTTACTTCCTTGAGTGTACAATCATTTTCTGAACTTGGGAAGCAACTCGAGTGTACAATCATGTTCCCCATCGTCGTCTAACGCATGCACCAGCAGCCAGATGCAGTACGAAACTGTTTGGAAGATTTACAGGTGCCGTCTCTGCGCGGCGACCACATGGAGGGAGATGACCCTAATCGGAAAGAACAGGTGTGGAAGATAGCATTATCGGCTACAGCCTACATGTAGCAGCAGATGGTGGTACTCCTACCGTCCTACGTACATTGAGATTGGCCAGCTGCCGTGTGTATGGGTGGAAGATGCATGCACCGTTTGACTGTTCAAGTGTGGAACGATAGTGCTGCCATGTCCCATGAGGCGCAGATGCAATGCGTGCTCTGCGCGGGCGCGGCAAGCAGCACATGGAGGGAGGGAGGGAGAGGACCAAGCCATTTTCGGAAAGAAGAGGCGGGAGAGATGAATGAAACCATATCGGCCGGTAGATGCATCATGCATGCACCGTTTGACTGTAGACTGTAGTGCTGTGCGTTGATTGGATTGGAATCGTTCAGTCCGCCGGACTGTACACCGGCCGGGAGTTCTGGAAGCTTAGCCGTTCAGCAGGAGAAGAAGCAGGGTCGTCGTGCTTGCCGCCGCTAGCTGCCTAGCTGTAGCTGGGGGCTGGGGCTGCCTTCAATGAAACGGCCGTACGTATGCTAGGCTAGCTCCTGTGGGCGCCATCGGTTTGGTCCGAGACTATCTGTCTCTCTAGTAATCTTGTTCTGATTCTGTGTGCATCACATGCGCTGCTTTGCCGATCTTTCGATGTTGGACGCACTGATTTCTTTGGCGGTTACCATCTAGTATGACCCAAGTCTTCGCTGACGATTATGTGTGTTTGCTTACTTTGTGAGCAGGGCTTGGTTGAGAGGAGGAAAACTATTCAGGCTGAATGGAGACTGGTTGAGAAAATACAGTGTAAAATACGATGTTTGCGTGTTATTTGGTTGCATGCATATGGGGCCTTGTCACGGTGAAAGCAATTTTCACATGATGTTTGGTTGCATACATGCATGATGATTAAGTGTTAAAAACTATACTTAACATAGAGATTATTGTAGAACACACACGTGATTCGACCGTCGAGGGAACCACGGGCACGACTACTGGTCGGCGCCAGCTTCGGTGTACCAACAGCAGCCTGCTCCGCCCTAGGACACGCTCCCCTCGCCGGCGGTCACCGACGAGAAGAAGGACGTGGATGTCGCAGACGTTGCGTCCGACATGGTCAGGTTTGGCTTAGTGAAGTCCAACGTCAGGCTATGCGGCGTTGCGGGACCGAGGCGGCCACCGATACTAGGACGACAGCGGTCAAAGGAGCGTGCCTGTCCGGCGCGACGGCCAGAGGGCGCGGTGGGGGGACGAGCGACATGAGTTGCAGGAGGCGAGGCCGCGGCGGAAGCAGGGGTGTGGCCGTTTCGGTCGAGGATGGAGATCACCTTGCGGAACTTGGTGACGGCCTGGTGGGCGATCTCCCCGAACGGTTGTTGGTGCTGCTGCGGCGGCCTCCTGGATAGCAAGCAAGCTGGTCATCGAAGCCAGTGTCGCGCCCTCGCGGGTGGAAGGCCGGGCCGGTTGGGATGCAGGTGCAGCAACATGAGACGGGGAGAGGAGAAGGAGCAGGTAGCTCTGGCGGCGCCAGCCGATCACGTCATCACGCCCTGCAAACCGACGACGAGGTCGCCGGCATTCAGAACGAGGCCGATGCGGAGGACCCGCTGAAATGGTGCAATCCGCAAGTCACCACCGTCATGATCCAGAACACCTTGCGCTCGTCAGCATGAACCAACGGCGACCTCATGATGAAGTACATCGAGTTCGTCGCCGACCGCCTGCTCTTGGCGCTGGGCTGCAAGAAGCTGTACAACGAGGCGAACCTATTCGTCAAAGGAAACTTCAAACGGTCGAGTATGTGCTATGAATTTGCCAAAACTCGTTCAAAAAGGATCCAAATATGAACAGGAAATTCATCATATAAAGTGAATGAGACTATGATCCGATCGCCTGAATGGAATCAGGACATCGGGGCGTGTATTTTTCGTTTGCAGCTTATTTTGAATCGAAGCACAGGTTATGTAGAAGGGATGGAGAATATTAAAAGAGGTGATTAGAGGAATACGTGCAAACCACGTACATGCATGCGTTGTCAAAGCCACCCAACAAGTGGGCTCGAGAGCATTATTCACGGGCCTGGCTCGGTGGAAGCCTGGAGACTGTCCATTTGAACGTTTCCATCGATACAGGCAAATTGGTCTGTACTCTGTAGAGCAAAGCCCGCTTCTGCTGTACTAATAAATACTTTGTCTGTAAAAAAATATAAAAGCGTTTAGATTTTTATTTTAATGAACGTTTAAATTGTTATTTTAGTAAATTAAATGTTTTAATATTTTTTTACGGAGGAACTAGCTTGTTGAACATGTCATCTTTCTTTTCTTCGTATCTATTCCTGACAAAGTTTTTGTTCTGCTGTACAGGCTGCCGGCTCTTAAAATCTCATCATCTCATCCCAACAGCAGTCCAAAAAGCTTTTACCGCTGCCTAGATCATACATACTGTTCCATGCTTAACACATTGAATCTGTAATAACTCCCTTCTCTTTTCTCAGTCTCAGTAGTAGTACTATATACGAAAATGATGGATGATGATGTGTGCCACCTTTGGCCCCCCAGCCCAACCATCTTCTTTACTAACTGGATGCTAGGTGTCGCCAACTCCATGCCTATACTAAACTAGTTGCTGCAAACGGTCTGCTAAAATAGAACCACAAAGCCCACTGTCTGTGAGAGAAATGGATAATCAAGGATAAGCATAAACATATAAGCAAAGCCATCGATCATCATAGGACGTAATCTTCCCTGATGATTGGACCTCACATTCTTTGAGCTGTCATTGCTGTGATTGAATCGTATCTCTTTCCCACCTGCCAAAGAAAATGAAAGAATCATGTCTCTTTTGGATGACATGTATCTTTGTCTTTATCAACTAACTAAGCCTAATCGTGTGATCGGAAATCTTTTGGACGGTAGGTATGTCTGAGTATTTACCAGTAGTGACCTCATAATACACGGTCATCAAGCACACGAATGCAATGATACATAGATGATAGATGCATTGTATTTTTGTAACTCATTAACTTGTGGTATTTTGAAACAGTAATTCTTAAAAGGACGTGCATAGCGCACGAGCGTACGCGCTATAGGTCTCATTCACCTCCCCGCTAGTGCATGTCTTGTTTGCCACCGCAATCCGAGGTCACGATACCAGCCCCTACCCCCCCCCCCCCCCACCCCCACCCCCACCCCAACCAGAACGTGTTCTGAATTTGGTCAAAAAAATTAGGACTGCCCTAGAAAATTTCATGAATACCCACTAGTAGAAAACATGGCTCTAGTCCCGATTCGTTACGGTTTTTAGTCTCGGGTCATCAACCGGGATTAATAACTTGGCACTAAAGTCCCCCCCCCCCCCCCCAGTCCCGGTTGGCCACGATCTGGAACTAATGCCCTTTCACATGGCTGACAGAGTGCGCCGGGGGGCGGGGACCTTTAGTCCCGGTTGGTTACACGAATCGAGACTAAAGGCTTGGGGTTTTGGGGTTTGGGTTTATTGTTTATTTTTGCTTTTCATTTTGTGTCTTTCATTTAATTATTTTTCATTTCAAACATATTTTACGCTACAACATACTGTACACGTTACGCATATATCATAAAATTTCTCGTAGGACTAATCATATATCATAGAATTTCTCGTATGACCATTACATGCACGCATTAGCTCTAGTGGTATTCTCTGTCGGGACCTCTTCAAGCAAAAATCCCGTCATTTCTCTTGAAGTGCTCGTATGCGGTCCTTTGCTTGGAGCCTATCCCGTATCTCCAACATCTTTAAAGAAGGGGACCAATATGAATATACTATTTGTGTGTATATATATTAGACCATGATAAAAAAAATTGTGAATAGTGTTTACGTACCGAACGATGTCGACTATCTCTGCGTGGTTCGGTCTGAAAGCGAATGTTCTCGTAAACATAGTATGCACATAGATTAGTCCCCTATGCCTGCTGCATGCACCACTTTACGAAAATAGAATTCAGTCAGATAATAATTACGCATGATAACGGTATTGAAACTACAACTAAAAAGATGCACGCACGTACCTACTATTACTTAATTACCTTGGGTCATGTCCATCTCAGCTCATTTTTTCATTCACCGGGAATGTCTCGAATGAACCGTGTCCAAACTCCCGCCGCCAAAGAAAAAGAATAAAGAAGTCATTGATTATTTGATATCAGGAAATGAACTAAAGAGGCCGACATAGTGCGATAATGATTGAAATTACGTGTCGAGCATCAACTTCAGGTCCATGTACTCCAGAGGGTCTCATACGTCTCCGTCGTATCTACTTTTCCAAACTCTTTTGCCCTTGTTTTGGACTCTAATTTGCATGATTTGAATGGAACTAACCCGGACTAACGCAGTTTTCAGCAGAATTGCCATGGTGTTGTTTTTGTGCAGAAATAAAAGTTCTCGGAATGACCTAAAAATTTACGGAGAATTTTTCTGAAATTAATAAAAAATACCCGCGCAAAGATCCACCAGAGGGGGTGAGCCAGTGGGCCACAAGCCCAGACGGCGCGGCCACCCCCAGTCCGCGCCGACCAAGCTTGTGGGGCCCACGTGGCGCCACCGCCTCCAAACTCGGCTCTATATATTCCGTTTCGCCCGGAAAAAAATCAAGGAGAAGGATTCATCGCGTTTTACGATACGGAGGCGCCGCCACCTCCTGTTCTTCATCTCGAGGGCAAATCTGGAGTCCGTTTTGGGCTCCGGAGAGGGGAGATCGTCGCCATCGTCATCATCAACCTTCCTTCATCGCCAATTCCATGATGCTCTTCACCGTTCGTGAGTAATCTAATCGTAGGCTTGCTAGACGGTGATGAGTTGGATGAGATCTATCATGTAGTCGAGTTAGCTTTGACGGGGATTGATCCCTAGTATCCCCTATGTTCTGAGATTGATGTTGCTACTACTTTGCCATGCTTAATGCTTGTCACTAGGGCACGAGTGCCATGATTTCAGATCTGAACCTATTATGTTGTGGCCAATATATGTGTGTTTTAGATCCTATCTTGCAAGTTGTAGTCACCTACTATGTGTTATGACCCGGCAACCCCGGAGTAACAATAATCGGAACCACTCCCGGAGATGACCATAGTATGAGGAGTTCATGTATTCACCAAGTGTTAATGCGTTGGTCCGGTTCTTTATTAAAAGGAGAACCTTAATATCCCGTAGTTTCCATTAGGACCCCGCTGCCACGGGAGGGATGAACAATAGATGTCATGCAAGTTCTTTTCCCTAAGCACGTATGACTACATACGGAATACATGCCTACATTAGATTGACGAACGGGAGCTAGTTACTTATCTCTCTGTGTTATAGTTGTTACCTGATGAATCACATCTGACATAATCATCCATCACCAATCCAACTGTTGGAAATATGCCCTAGAGGCAATAATAAAATGGTTATTATCATATTTCCTTGTTCATGATAATCGTCTATTGTTCATGCTATAATTGTATTAACAGGAAACAGTAATACATGTGTGAATAGATAGATCACAATGTGTCCCTAGCAAGCCTCTAGTTGGCTAGCTCGTTAGTCAATAGATGATCATGGTTTCCTGATCATGGGCATTAGATGTCATTGATAACGGGATCACATCATTGGGAGAATGATGTGATGGACAAGACCCAATCCTAAGCATAGCACTAGATCGTATTGTTCGTATGCTAAAGCTTTTCTAATGTCAAGTATCTTTTCCTTCGACCGTGAGATTGTGCAACTCCCGGATACCGTAGGAGTGCTTTGGGTGTATCAAACGTCACAACGTAACTGGGTGACTATAAAGGTGCACTACGGGTACCTCCGAAAGTGTCTGTTGGGTTCGTACGAATCGAGATCGGGATTTGTCACTCCGTGTGACGGAGAGGTATCTCTGGGCCCACTCGGTAGAACATCATCATGAGCTCAATGTGACTAAGGAGTTAGTCACACGATGACGTGCTACGGAATGAGTAAAGAGACTTACCGGTAACGAGATTGAACAAGGTATAGGTATACCGACGATTGAATCTCGGGCAAGTTCTATACCGACAGACAAAGGGAATCGTATACGGGATTGATTGAATCCTTGACATCATGGTTCATCCGATGAGATCATCGTGGAGCAAGTGGGAGCCACCATGGGTAACCAGACCCCGCTGATGGTTATTGGCCAGAGAGGTGTCTCGGTCATGTCTGCCTGTCTCCCGAACCCGTAGGGTCTACACACTTAAGGTTCGATGACGCTAGGGTTATAGGGAATTATTATACGAGGTTACCGAAAGTTGTTCGGAGTCCCGGATGAGATCCCGGACGTCACGAGGAGCTCCGGAATGGTCCGGAGATAAAGATTGATATATAGGACGGATGGTTTCGGATACCGGAAGTGTTTCGGGCATCACCGGTAACGTACCGGGACCACCGGGACCACCGGAGGTGGCCCCGGGGGACCACCGAAGGGGGGCAACGACCCCGGGAGGTAAGGTGGGTCAAGTGGGGGTGGGAACCAGCCCCTAGGTGGGCTGGTGCGCCTCCCCACTCAGCCCATTGCGCAAGGGAGAGAAAAGGGGGGGGGGCAAACCCTAAGCCAGGTGGGCCTAAGGCCCACCAGTTGGTGCGCCACCCCCTCCTCCCCCTTCTGGCCGCCGCACCTCCCATCTAGGGGGGCTGCTGCACCCCCTAGGGTGGGAACCCTAGGGGTGGCACCCCCTCTCCCCTCCCCCTATATATAGTGGGCACTTTTGGCCATTGGAGACCAGACTTTTCCCTCTCCCTCGGCGCAGCCCTCCTCTTCTTTCTCCTCCTCTCTGCCGGTGCTTGGCGAAGCCCTGCTGTAGCGACCCGACTCAAAACGAGTCAAGCCTCTATGTATCTGTGCCATCCCTGGATCAGTATGCTGGCACACACAGTACATCAATGTATATATCAAAGTGCAATCACATGTAAAATAGCGTAAAACTGATATATACCTTAAATATCTCAGCGGAAGCGGTCAAGGGAGTGGAGTCCCAATAAACACCAACGACAAGTTGAGTGCAGACCGTAACCCTGAATCGTACTCTTACTCGTCGAAGAAAATATCTGCAACATAAGACGTTGCAGCCGTGTAGGTCAGCATATTGAATATGCCGGCAAGTCACATAAGAGAGGGGTAAAGTCATAATCAACTATCTCTACATGCATATTTGGTCGGTGGAGCTAAGTTTTGTATAAAGCCAGTTTTATCCTACAACAAGAGGGGTTGAAAGCAAAATGTTACTACAAGGTTTGTTGTTAACGAGATGGTTCCGCCAACCAGGTCTCGTACCTGAGTTGTCAATAATTACCCTCATCAAATATATTTAATGGTGTTGAGAAATCCAGAGAACTCCAGTTCCTTTGGCTCAAGTCGTCCATGACCGTGGACACGGCTAATCGATTAGGTTTGAGTACTCTGCAGAGTTTTGCACACGTTCCCCACAAGATTTGATCGCCTCCGTGTATGTCCTCGCACTTCAGGGTGTTTGAAGACCGGATGATCAAAACATGGTCTTTCAACGGGTCCCTCTGAATCCCTGTCGGTGCCCATCCATTCCTACCGTTCGTCTACATCTGCTAGCACCGGCTGTCCAGAGTCGCCGCGTTGTCCAACCAAGCCAGAGCCCATAATGACTTGTGGCTGTGCAGGTAAGCCTTGGGTCTTGAAAATATCCGTCCGTCTCTTTGAGCCTGGGTGAAGCTTTCCGCAGGACGACATGGCCTCTCCAGCATCCCGGGCATCCACTGGGTTTTCCAGGGAGCCGATCAACCGTCCTTCACCCAGAGTTGCATTGCGTCCGAGGTCTTGAAAATCTTGTCTTATCCGGTCTTGATTATTATATCAACCTCGCATCACTCGTGATATACACTCAACCGAAAACCCGTCTACTCGAGCATAGCATTAAGAAATCGTCGTCCCGGGGCCAAGTATCGGGGTTGTTGTGTGCCTACCACATGGTACTACAATCTATACTAAAATTTCCAAGTACCTAAGCAGCATGCAAATGGGCATAGGATGGTAGAACTACGATGCATAAAAACATAGGTGATAGTATGATCAAAGTGACTTGCCTGTGATGTTGACGAAGAAGAATTTCTCGAGAAAATAACTTCATAGACTACTCGTCACTCTCCGATGAAATCTATATAGCAAACGTATCATTCACATAAGCACTCATACTAGCAATCATTCTAGCAATCAAAACAAAAGAGAGAGCGGATAGGAATTCCGAAAGAAACTTCAAACAAGACTAGAGAGTCTTCTACTACGTCAAACACTAAATAGTTTTGTCTAACAGAAAATAATGACAAGGAGCTAGGGTATAAATCTAACTAAGATAAAATAAAGTATTTTTCACAAGACTATTTGAAAGTATTCCCAAACGGGATTTGAAAGAGTGATGAAAACAATTGCACGTTACTACGGGACTAGAATTGTTTTCATGAAAACAAATAAAAATAAAATAAAAACTTGTTGCAAAACTACTGTTAACTAACATAAACAAAACAATGATAATCTTTCTGAAATAATAAAGAAAATATTTTAAAACAAAAATAGAAAAGGAATTAGCCGAAATCCTAAAAGAGGTGAAACAGAATTTTTTTCACAAGAAACAGTGAGCTAAAATACTCAAACAAATCTGAAATTTTTACCACTGATAAATAATATCACTAGTGATCAGTACCAAAAGGAATCAAATTAAAAGCTATTTTTAAACTCCTGGAATAGGCAAAACAAGGTTTAAACTAAATCTGATCTAACTTATATTTGAAAATTTCAAACATAGACAAATTATATATTTTTAACAACTACAGGAAATTTGTGAGCTACGGGAAAAAGAATCACTATCATTGGACTTCGGGATCAAAAGTTGTGGCCAGAACAAAATTGAAACTTTCTGTTTTTTTGCAAACAGGCAGAAAAAAACTGAAGATAACTAGTTCTAAAAAGAGGGTACACGTGGCATGTTGCTATAGGCCGAGAGGGTGTTTGTTGCAAAGCTAGTAGCAAACGGCCTAGCTTTATTAAACCTGCTGGCTAAAACATAAGTGGGTATAAAAACCGCTGGTTTACTGAACTAAACCGAAGGGGTAACTAGAGATCTAATCTAGGCCATCTAAATAGGATCTAAGGGCTACCAAACAAAAGAAAAAAAAACAGAGAATAGGAGGGAGTTACCTCGGCTAAGAGAGCAGCCCGTGGCTGGCAATGGTGGCGAGGTGGGGGTGGGGTGCCGGTGGGGAAGGGGGAGGGGCCGGCGGGAGTGGGGAAGGGGGCCGAAGGGTGGGGCTCTCGGCAGGGGGTGGGGAGGCGAGGTGGGGTGGCTGTAGGGGCGAGGTGAGGGGTGGAAAACTGCTGGTTTTGCTGCTGCTAGTCGTGGTGGGAGATGGGGAGGTGCAGCAGGGGTGGAGGGGTGGCGGGGTGGCAAGGGGGCGGCGGTGGAGGGGGCCGAAGTGGTGGGGGTGGAGGAGGGGGTGCAGCGAGGTGGGGGTGAGCTCCTGTGATGTTTCTCCGGTGAGTTTCCGGTGACGACTCCGGCGAGGTGGGGCACGAGTTAGAGGCGAGGAGAGAAGAACTTTTCGACGGGAATGGAACGAGGAGAGGTAGGGGCTTCTTATAGAGGCGGCGGGAGGCGCCGGCAAGGTATGTGAAAGGAGGAGGGGATCTCCTCTCCATGGAGGGAAAGTTTCTTTGTCACGTGAAAGGAGGAGGAGGAAGAAGATGATCTTCTTGTGCCAAGTTTGGAAAGTGCTTAATGGGCCACCTAGAGTTTCCTAATAAAAACGATTCTATTCCTATTTTCGAAACTAGGAAACTAAAACGTTAAAAAGGAAAGCAAATCAATTCGGAATAAAGAGTTTTTATATACTAAAATTATTAGAAAAATAAAATAGAAATGATGGGCATTTTTCCACGGCAAAAATAAAAACTTCAGAAAAAATTATTTTCACAAAATTGCCTAAAAGGTTTATTTTCTTTTGCAAATAATTTTCAAATGACCCTCTAAGTTTGAGGGTTCAAATAACTTTCGAAATGCCCGTGGGTTTGAGGGTCATGTTCCTCCGCTCTTTAGAATGTATTTCCCAGCATTTCTTGCACGAAGAAAACGAATGGAAATGCAAAAGAATTCAATGCAAATATCTCCGTTCAAATTCTTTATAGTTGAAGAAGTCATGTCTTCTTCTCTTGTTGCTTTTAAAAGTTTGAATTTGAATTCACCGGAGAAGGGGAAAGTCATTTTATTCCCTCTCATTCAAAAGTTTTGAAAAGTTTCAAATTTCACACAAGTTTGAGTCACTCAGCAAACAAACAAACAATCAATCTAATAATTATATTAACATTCCAAAATTTATAATTTTGGGATGTTACACCTGCCGGGAGACCTCGTCTCTCCATCGACACCACGCCGTCGTGCTGCTGGAGTTCTTCCCCAACCTCTCCCTCCTCCTTGCTCGATCAAGGTGCGGGAGACGTCACCGGGCTGCACGTGTGTTGAACGCGGAGGTGCCGTAGTTCGGCACTAGATCGGAATCGCCGCAAGTACGACTCCATCAACCGCGTTCTAGCAACGCTTCCGCTTAGCAATCTTCAAAGGTATGAAGATGCTCTTACCTCTCTCTCGTTGCTGGTCTCTCCATAGGAAGATCTGAATATGCATAGGAAAATTTTGAATTTATGCTACGTTACCTAACACCAATGCCTACGAGTCTTTTACTACTGGTCCTTGCTACGTTACTTTGCTGCTACTGTTGTCATTGTTGCTATATTACTCTGTCGCTAATGTTGTTACTCTGTTACTATTGTTGTCACTACTGTTGTTACTTGCTGCTGCTGTCACTAGTGTTGTTACTTGTTACTTTGCTGTTACCTGCTGCAAGACTTATCTGGCGCCATTGATACAACAAGTTAGGAATAGTTTGCCATCAACAGACCTTTTTCTGGCACCGTTGCTATCATACCACTTTGCTACTGATACTTTGCTTGCAGACACTAATCTTTCAGGTGTGGTTGAATTGACAACTCATCTGCTAATACTTGAGAATATTCTTTCACTTCCCCATGTGTCGAATCAATAAATTTGAGTTGAATACTCTACCCTCAAAAACTGTTGCGATCCCCTACACTTGTGGGTTATCAAGACTATTTTCT
This sequence comes from Hordeum vulgare subsp. vulgare, assembly GCF_904849725.1. Classification (NCBI taxonomy): domain Eukaryota; kingdom Viridiplantae; phylum Streptophyta; class Magnoliopsida; order Poales; family Poaceae; genus Hordeum; species Hordeum vulgare. The sequence goes on along the minus strand of NC_058520.1, from coordinate 580,823,355 downwards.
AGTGCCGTTGCCGAGGAAGCACCGCTATATTCTCTGAGTCACTTGGGATTTACGTCTGCTGGTTACTATGAAGAATCTGAGAGATCCAAGAACTAAAGTCTTGCCCTCGACTACGAGGACAGGTAAGGAACTGCCATCTAGCTCTACACTTGATTCACCTTCAGTTATGAGTAAGTTTGCGACACCACCTCCTGCTAGAAATCTTGATATGTCACTTGTGCTTGATGATTCTACTTCTGCTGCCCATGATGCTTATGATGATGCTATGCTTGATACTATGCATGATGATGCTATGCTTGATACTATGCCTGATGATGCTATGCTTGATACTATGCCTGATGATGCTATGCTTGATATTATGCCTGATGATAATATGCTTGATACTACTTTGCCACTAGGTGCATTCCTTGATGCACAAATTGCTAGAGTTGCTGCTAGATGTGATGATACTTCTGAAACTGCTGACACTATTGAAGTAGAACCTGCTATTTTGCCTGCTAGAACTAGCTCTCCTATGCCTGAATTGCCTGATATGCCTGATACGCATTATGTTATGGAGGGAGAGATAGCTGAGGACTTTCTTGCATGTAAGGATAGCTATGATGTTGAGAAATTACTACGCAAGTGGAAAGAAAAATCTCTGAACGCTAGGATGAAATACGACCCGAAGTTTGCTACTTCGCCTATCTTTGTGACCGATAAGGATTATGAATTCTCTGTCGACCCTGAGCTAATCACTCTAGTCAAATCTGATCCTTTTCACGGTTATGAGTCTGAAACGGTTGTAGCCCATCTTACCAAACTGCACGATATAGCCACCCTATTCACCAGTGAGGAAAAGATCCGCCACTACTATATCCTCAAGTTGTTTCCTTTCTCGCTAAAGGATGATGCTAAGACCTGATTCACCTCTCTTTCTCCTGGTTGTGTGCGTAGCCCCAGGATATGGTCTACTACTTCTCTGAGAAATATTTCCCTGCCCATAAGAAGCAAGCTGCCTTGCAGGAACTATACAACTTTGCTCAAGCTGAAGAAGGGAGTCTCCCACAAGCTTGGGGGAGGCTCGTCCAGCTGCTGAATGCTTTGCCTGATCACCCTCTTGAGAAGAATGAAATATTTGATATCTTCTATAATGGACTTACCGATGCTTCCAAAGACCACCTAGATAGTTGTGTCGGTTGTGTTTTTAGGGAACGAAGTGTATAACAAGCTGAGATCCTATTGAATAATATCTTGTGCAATGAGAATGCTTGGACTATTCCCGAACCACCTCCTAAGCCAACTCCGAATAAAAGAGGTATTCTATTCCTCAGTCCTGAAGATATGCAAGAATCTAAGAAATCTATGCAAGAGAAAGGCATTAAATATGAAGATGTCAAAAATCTACCACCTATCGAAGAGATCCATGGTCTTGATAACCCGATAAAAGTAGTAGAAGTAAATTCTCTGCGTAGGTTTGATGAGAGTGATATTCCTTTTGATAAACATGCTAGTTTATGCCTGGATGAATTTGATAACTTCGTTGCCAAACAACAGAGTTTCAATGACTATGTTAGCAGACAATTGGAACAAAATGCTCGTATGCTTAGTCATTTAAGTGCTTGTGTGGACAGAAATGTCAATGATCTTAAGCTTATGAGTAAACATGCCTCTATGGTTAGTACTCAGGTAGAACAAGTACTTAAAGCTCAGAACGACTTGCTCAATGAGTTGAATGGAAATTCCGTCAGAGTCGTCACTAGAGGCGGTAGAATGACCGAGGAACCTCTATATCCTGAGGGTCATCCGAAGAGAATTGAACAAGATTCTCAAGGAGTTAGCACTGATGCACCTAGTCATCCTAGAGAGAAGAAGAAAGATGATAGGAACTTGCACGCTAGCAACCCTGTTGCTGATACACCTTAGAGTCCAAACGATGTCTCTGTCTCTGATGCTGAAACGCAATCTGGTGATGAACATGAGCCTAATGATAATATCAATAGTGATGTTCATGAAGATGCTCAACCTAGCAATGAAAAGGATGTGGAGATTGAACCTGTTGATCTTGATAACCCATAGCCTAAGAATAAGAGATACGATAAGAATGACTTCACTGCTAGGAAGCATGGTAAAGAAAGGGAACCATGGGTTCAGAAACCCATTCCCTTTCCTCCCAAACCATCCAAGAAAAAGGATGATGAGGATTTTGAGCGATTTGTTGAAATGATCAGACCTGTCTTTCTGCAAATGCATTTGACAAATATGCTCAAAATGTCTCCGTATGCTAAGTACATGAAAGATATTATGACTAATAAGAGGAGGATACCTGAAGTTGAGATTTCAACCATGCTTGGTAATTATACCTTCAAGGGTGGAACTCCTAAGAAACTAGGTGATCCCGGTGTGCCACTATACCTTGCTCCATTAAAGGCAACTACGTTAGAACTGCGTTATGCGATCTTGGAGCCGGTGTTAGTGTTATGCCTCTCTCTCTTTATCATAGACTTGAACTGGATAAGTTGACACCCACTGAAATGTCTTTGCAAATGGCCGACAAATCAACTGCTTTCCCTATCGGCCTTTGCGAGGATGTGCCTGTTGTGGTTGCTAACGCATCACTATCTTAACAGACTTTGTTATCTTGGATATTCCCGAGGACGATGCCATGACGATCATCCTCGGAAGACCCTTTTTAAACACCGTAGGGGCTGTTATAGATTGCAACAAAGGCAATGTCACTTTCCATGTCAACGGTACTGAGCATACGGTGCACTTTCCGAAGAAACAATATCGAGTACATTGCATCAATGCTATCGAAAAGACTTCATCGATTCTTATTGGGAGCTTTGAATATCCTATTCCTCCTGTTAAGATGAAGTATGATTTGCTTGTTGGGGAGATACACATCCCCATTGAGGTAACCTAGTGACTATTCAAAAATTCTCCGTTCTCTTTTGCGATTCGAATAGGTTTGTCAAGGAGACTTGATCAACCTCATTGACGAATTTCTTTCGATGACCATGAGATGGATGAATCGAGGAGTCACAAACCTCTGTTCCAAGATTTCACCTTCGGTTGCTTAGAAGAAAAATGATAGATTTAGTTTCGTTTTCCCTGTTTTCTGTCTTAGCGTCCCGTGGAAAAGTACCCCGAAAATAAAAGTTCTCCGAACGTCCTGAAAATCAAGTATGATTTTTTCTGGATTTTTTGAAAAATACTGAGACGAAGAGCTAGTCTGGGGGCTGCACCAGTGGGGCACAAGCCCTGGAGGCGCGGGCACCCCCCTGGCCACGCCTACCTAGCTTGTGGGGCCCACATGCACCCCCTCCAGTCATTCTAGCTCCCATATGGTTCTCCTACCTCCAGAAAAAATCGTTTCACAGCTCAAACCCGTGTTATTGCTCCTCTTGCTGGGATTTTCGATCTCTTTGCTCAAAGCACCATTCTCTGAACTGTTTTGGGGAAATCACTCCTTGGTAAGTGACTCCTCCATTGGTCCAATTAGTTTTTGCTCTAGTGCCTTATACTTCGCGTATTTTTGCTACCTTGGTGACCCTATTCTTGAGCTTTCCATGCTAATTTTAGCTGGTCCCAAGTAGTTTTGATGCGTAATATGGCCTCTAGACACTTGTGGGAGTAGTTGCTATGAGCTTTGTTGAGCCTTATCACTTTTCCTTAGAATCGCTAAAAATTTCAAAAAATTTCAGAGATAGGAAAAGGAAAAGATGAGGAGGTTCTTAAGAGGCTTGTCAAGCCGTGACCCCAAGGATGATGGAAGTGAGAAGAAGCCCAAGTATCCGGTCCCTTGAGTCGCAGAAGTTCGAGCGTGCGAATGGCCAAGCGATGTGTTCTTACACGCCGTCATACTTTATAAGGACTTTTATCACTTGGTAGAGAACGCAGGCCTTACTGCCTTCGTTGAAGATAAGTGTCCGCAATACCTCCTCCTCACTAATATCTTCGTATAAAGCTTTAACTTCTATCCGAGGAAGAATCCTCCTATGGTTGAGTTCAAACTTTATGATATCCCCCAGCGCATGTCACTCCAGGATTTTTGCAATGTTTGCAAATTACCTTATGTTGGGGATATTCATGAACCCCATCCACGGGACTTGGAAGCTTTCATCGATACAATTGTTGTAGGAGAGGAGAGAGGAGTGTCTTGCGCTAGAGCTGCTAGCATTCATTTTTCCCGTGCTTCGGTACTTCTCACTATTTGTGGGAAAATGTTTGATTGGCCATGGGAAAGTTGGGTCCCTTAGCTCCCCAGATCTTGCGGTCTTGCGCGAAGCCCTTTATAACGATAAAACTTATAGCTTGGGCGCTATAGTAGCTCAACGGTTGAACATGAACCGTTCTAAACGTGTTGTCTATGGAGGTATCTATGCTACTCGTCGTGCTAACCATTTTGAGATACCTATTAGACTGGACGAGGAAGAAGAGATTCTTCTTCCCGAGAGATATCTAGATTAGGATAGCATGGTTCGCCATGACTTTCTTGATAGAGATATAAATAGAAGGATGATTTATAACCTGGTGTTTACTCAGGGTACTCGTGAGACTATTACTTTGCCTGCTCCCTCTTTGTTCAATCTTCATGCAGGCAGGTACATTATTATGCCCTCGGACATCTACGCATATTTGGGCTTGGCCCAACCACGGGTGCCCGTGCCCGAGCCGCCAGTCGAGTACCAGACGCCAGTTTATCAGTGGGAGCCAAAGGAGCTCACACAACAGTGGCATCCTCAGTCCACTCCGGAGTACCCCGGAGCTGGTTATTTCCCTCCTTGGGAGTAGACCAACTTAGGCCAAAAGCCTAAGCTTGGGGGAGTATGTGTTTCTCACCGACTTTATATTCTTGCTTATGCTTTCGCTTTGTTCGTCGGTGTTCACACTTTGCCACTATATCATCCATGCTAGTTTATTTTGTTTTTCTAGTTTTCTTTTCATGTGTCTGTCTAGTTTGAGAAAACCCAAAAAGATTTTCTTTTTCTTCTTTTGCTTGTTGGGAGCTTTCCCGTGTAGGTAGTTTTCTTTTTCTTTGGGTCAAGGTAGAAGATAATGGTTACAATGTTTAGTGGCTCTCGCATGCATACCTGTTTAGCTATCAAGAGCCATATTACTTTATCTTCTCCTTTGTATTTGCCTGCAGATTCGAGCTTCAGTACAATGCACGAGCACTCTTATTATTGTTCACATCATTCGGCCGTGCAAGTGAAAGGCAATAATGACGATATATGTTGAAGTGACTGAGCCTGGAAAAGCTGGTATGAACTCGATCTATTTTGTTTTTGTAAATATGACTAGCTCACTGTTCCTAGTTCAGCTTTGTTGTGAGAGAAACATGTTTGCAATGACAACTTAGAGATCATAGTTGCTGATGACATGCTTAATTAGCTAGGAGCTTATAATGGTTTGTCTTGGTTGCCCACATGAATGTTGAGATGACTATGATGTAGTGTGATAGGATGGTATCCTCCTTTGAATGTTTCAAGTGGCTTGACATGGCGCATGTTCACGCATGTAGTTGAAACAAAATCAACATAGCCTCTATGATATTCATGTTCATGGTGATTTGTGTCCTACTCATGCTTGCACTCAATGTTAGTTAATCTCAGTGCATTTTGATGACTCTTGTCGCTCTCTAGTTGGTCGCTTCCCAGTCTTTTGCTAGCCTTCACTTGTACTAAGCGGGAATACTGCTTGTGCATCCACTTCCCTAAACCCAAAGTTGTTCCATATGAGTCCACCATACCTACCTATGTGCGGTATCTACCTGTCGTTCCAAGTAAATTTGCATGTGCCACTCTCTAAATCTTCAAGAAATAATCTATTTTGCATGCCCGAACTGCTCATGTGGTGACAGGGGGCTATTAGTATCTTCCGTGCTAGGCGTGTTATCCTCGATATGTGTTTATTCACTATCATTCATGAGAAAGGGACCGGTAATTGGAATTACCAGTTCCATGCTCAAATCGAAAAGATAATTGCAAACAAAACTCCCCCAGGATTGATGTTGGTATGGACGGTACCCGAGGATTCGGCTAGCCGTGGAGTGTGATTGATTGGTGGTGGGGGAGTCAAAACTTTACTTTTCTGTTTGGGAACCGCCTACAGCATGTGTAGCGTGGAAGATGTTGAGAACTCTTAGTCATTGCGTTGACAATGAAAGCATGCCACCCAAAATTATTATCTCTGTTTTCAAAGCTTGAGCTCTGGCACCTCTGCAAATCAATGCTTCCCTCTGCGAAGGGCCTGTCTATTTATGTTCTTGTTGAGTCATCCTCCTCTTATAAAAGCACCAATTAGAGAGCACCTCTGTCATTTTTATGCTTTGCTTTTAACTGTGTTGAGTATGACTGTGACTGGATCTTCTTTGCCATGAATTACAATGTTTAGTCAGCCCTTGGTCTCTGAAGGTGCTCTGCATTTATGTTTTGCGGTCTCAGAAAGAGCTAGCGAGATACCATCTATTCGTACTGCTTCATGATTGTTTTGATTGAAGTGTTGACGTTTGAGACTTATTATTATTTGCTCGCTAGTTGATTATGCCATTGATATGAGTTTACCGTAAGACCTAGATGTCATTTGCTTATGTGGTTTGCTTGTGATCTTGCTGAAACTCTGGATATGATTTAGACATAGTTGCAACAACAAGATCAAACAGAGTTCGTCAAAGTTTTTCTTTTGTCTCTTCCAGTTTGTCAACTGAATTGCTTGAGGACAAGCAAGGCTTTAAGCTTGGGGGAGTTGATACGTCTCCGTCGTATCTACTTTTCCGAACTCTTTTGCCCTTGTTTTGGACTCTAATTTGCATGTTTGAATGGAACTAACCCGGACTAACGCTGTTTTCAGCAGAATTGCCATGGTGTTATTTTTGTGCAGAAATAAAAGTTCTCGGAATGACCTGAAAATTTACGGAGAATTTTTCTGGAATTAATGAAAAATACCTGCGCAAAGATCCACCGGATGGGGTGAGCCAGTGGGCCACAAGCCCAGACGGCGCGACCACCCCCCCAGGTCGCGCCAACCAGGCTTGTGGGGCCCACGTGGCGCCACCGCCTCCAAACTCAGCTCTACATATTCCGTTTCGCCCGAAAAAAATCAAGGAGAAGGATTCATCGCGTTTTACGATACGGAGGCGCCACCACCTCGTGTTCTTCATCTCGAGGGCAGATCTGGAGTCCGTTTTGGGCTCCGGAGAGGGGAGATCGTTGCCATCGTCATCATCAACCTTCCTTCATCGCCAATTTCATGATGCTCTTCACCGTTCGTGAGTAATCTATTCGTAGGCTTGCTGGACGGTGATGAGTTGGATGAGATCTATCATGTATTCGAGTTAGTTTTGACGGGGATTAATCCCTAGTATCCACTATGTTCTGAGATTGATGTTGCTACTACTTTGCCATGCTTAATGCTTGTCACTAGGGCCCGACTGCCATGATTTCAGATCTGAACCTATTATGTTGTCGCCAATATATGTGTGTTTTAGATCCTATCTTGCAAGTTGTAGTCACCTACTATGTGTTATGACCCGACAACCCCGGAGTGACAAGAACTGGAACCACTCCCGGAGATGACCATAGTATGAGGAGTTCATGTATTCACCAAGTGTTAATGCGTTGGTCCGGTCTTTATTAAAAGGAGAACCTTAATATCCCGTAGTTTCCATTAGGACCCCGCTGCCACGGGAGGGATGGACAATAGATGTCATGCAAATTCTTTTCCCTAAGCACGTATGACTACATACGGAATACATGCCTACGTTAGATTGACGAACGGGAGCTAGTTACTTATCTCTGCGTGTTATAGCTGTTACATGATGAATCACATCTGGCATAATCATCCATCACCGATCCAATGCCTACGAGTCTTTTACTACTGGTCCTTGCTATGTTACTTTGCTGCTACTATTATTCTGTCGCTATTGATGTCACTCTGTTGCTACTGCTGTCACTACTGATGTTACTTGCTGCTGCTGTCACTACTGCTATTACTTGTTACTTTGTTGTTACCTGCTGCAAGACTTATCTGGCGCCATTGATACAACAAGTTAGGAATAGTGTGCCGTCAACAGACCTTTTTCTAGCATCGTTGCTATCATGCCACTTTGCTACTGATACTTTGCTTGCAGACACTAATCTTTTAGGTGTGGTTGAATTGACAACTCAGCTGCTAATACTTGAGAACATTCTTTCGCTTCCCCTTGTGTTGAATCAATAAATTTGGGTTGAATACTCTACCCTCGAAAACTGTTGCGATCCCCTACACTTGTGGGTTATCAGGATCTTGTTTAATGAGTTCAGTACTTCAACTTTTCCCTCATCAACACTAATGATTAGCAGGATCCAGTGAAACTTGCGTTGTATAACCGGGCGTACATAACTCATCAAGTACTACGTGCACTTAACATTGAGTAAGCAAAATAGAATTTATACTACAAGACAGTAACACTCACCTGAAGTTGTAAGGAAATATTATTTCTTGTTGGGTATTTAGTACCTTAAAAACGTATACAAGTTCTCCTCTATTTCATCTTCGAAAGTTGTTACCATCTTATCATAAACAGTATTTGGATCAATGAAGCCAATGCCAAAGACTCCATATCTTTTCATTTCAAACATCTTCATTCTCCATAACACCACACAAAGGAATATAGTGAGGATAATTACAGGCAATGAACGAGGTGATGAGCTAGAGAATTAAATTACAGAAAGAAACCGCTTACAAACAATACCAACTAACGAGAGATTTGTCGAGTGCATCTTGATTGAATAATTGAAACAGTTCTGGATTTTCAATCCATAAATCTTTTTAGTGACGAAATAATCTCTCTTGACTTTCACCATGAGGCTCTCTCGCCCGACTTTTATTTTCCTCATGTACTAGGTATATAATTTGTATATTTGTGTTGATAGACACGGAACCTCCTCAGGCCTGGCCAGAGGTTGCCCGGGAACATATTTCCATGCTAGTTTATCCTCTTCCACCCTGCGCATTTCCTCATCGCCTAGGAGTTGTTCAATAGTGACACCGGCCTCTCTAGCTATCTCTCTAATAGAAGCAGCGTTGATTCCCTCGGTACTCACCTTGAGCAGGGGGTGGCCGCGCCAAGCAGGCTTGTGGCCACCTACTAGCGCCCCTCTGGCGCTTCTTCGGCCCAGTATTTTTTATAAATCCATAAAAAATCATTGTTGATTTTTACTGCGTTTGGAGTTGCGCAGAATAGGTGTCTCAAACTTGCTCCACTTTCAGGCCAGAATTCCCGCTGCCGGCATTCTCCCTCTTCAAGTAAACCTTGCAAAATAAGAGAGAAAAGGCATAAGAATTGTACCGTGAAGTGAAATAACAACCCAAGAAGCGATAAATATCAACATGAAAGCATGATGCAAAATGGACGTATCAACTCCCCCAAGCTTAGACCTCGCTTGTCCTCAAGCGAAAGCCGAGCTCAATAAATATGTCCACGTGTTTAGGGAGAGAGGTGTCAACAAAATAGAATACGAAGATGCATGCATCATGATAATGATCAGAACAGCAATACCAACATATAATCTCTCATGCTAAAGTGACAATTGCTTCACAAAGTAAAGCATGGATCAAGAACCTTACCGAGAAGTAACAACCGATAGCCTTTAGTCATGGAAGCAATTGCAATTTATCACAACATCAGAAAGAGTCAAATAAGAGCTTGTAAAGCAAATCCACATACTCAGTCATCTTTTCATTCTCTACAATTTCTACAAATCACGTGGTACTCATGAGATCAAAGTTTCAGTTGGACACAGAGAAAGATAGGGGCTTATAGTTTTGCCTCCCAACTGCTTACCTCAAGGGTAATGTCAACAACAATGATTCATGAATGCTTACCTCCAAGTTGACATATGAATATAGACCTTTCCCTAGCATATGACGTTAGCCAAGATAAAGGCGAAACAAGGAATTGGTGAAGATCATCATGACTCTTTCAAGGGAAAAAAGTAAAGGTACAAGATAGGCCCTTCGCAGAGGGAAGCAGAGGTTGTCATGCGCTTTTGAGGTTTGGATGTGTGTCCTCTTAGTGTGGAGGAACATCATTTTATATTGCCTCCTGTGATAAAGAACTTTATTATGCAGTCTGTCGCTTTTATGTATTCCTCATCACAGGTTCGTATAAAGCTTATTTTCCACACACTAATAGATCATACATATTAGAGAGAAATTTTTATTGCTTGCACCGATGACAACTTACTTGAGGGATCTTATTAAATCCATAGGTAGGTATGGTGGACACTCATGGCAAAACTGGGTTGAAGGTTTATGGATGCACAAGTAGTCTCTCTACTTGGTGCGGGAGTTTTGGCTAATATGAGGTGGAAGCAATCGTCACATGCTAAGGGATCTCTAATCATATAACATTGTTCGGAACCAAGCAAACACAATTCATTATGTTGTCTTCCTTGTCCAACATCTACTTCTAGGCATGTAATAGTTTAGTGAGTGTTCACAATCATAGATGGTGTCAAAGATGATATATTTATATGTGAACCTCTCCTTCCTTATCACTTCCTCTTAATTGCAACAATGACCAAGGTCTACGTTTGTCTATCCTCAACAAGTTTCAATCATCATTCTTTTTATATGTGAAGCTATCACTTCCCATGAGATCATTACGTGATCTTTCATGCTTTTGTTCTTTTCTCACTCTTTTGATCATGGCAAGAAGCAAAGCCCTCCACTAAGATACTCTTTATTATAAAGCTCATGAGCTCGAATACATCGGGGGTGACACAAACCAAAACTCAAGACTAAAACACTAAGACTTTTAATCTACTACAGAAAAAGAAAACTTAAAAGGAAAACTAAAGCAAAGGTAAAGGCAAAAGATGTGATGGTGATACGATACCGGGGCAACTCCCCCAAGCTTGGCACAAGCCAAGGGGATTGCCCATACCCATGCTCATTCTGTCTTCCTTTGGTGGTGATGGTGGAGGAGTTGTTGCAACATAGGCTTGATCCTCCGTCTTCCAAGGCATAGGTGCTCCATCATGGAAAGATGAACGAGTCTCCGGAATCCTGAAATCTGCAGCCAAACGTATTGATTTAAATCTATACTGATACTCACAGTTTTAGTTCTGCAGGTCATAGATCTGGGCCTGGAGTTGATCAATCCTGTCATAGAGCCTGGAGAGGTGCTTCCCAATATCATTGGCATCAATCTTGTGCTTGTTGGTGAACTCCGTGATCATCATGTGGTTGGCGTTGAGTCCACGCTCCACCATCCCTTGGCACTTGAAGACCTGTTGCTCCATTGCTTCGAGCCTCGTCTCCACGCTTCCATTCTTGTTGGGTCCCTCAACATCACGGATGTGCATCATCCCCTCATGCATCTCGATAGATTGAGGGTGTTGCAGCACTCCCGTGAGGTAGGGATTGATGACCTTCTCGTAGATCTTGTCCTTTGGAACTTTTGGGGACGTCATAGCGATCTAGATGTGCAACAGAAACATGCTCGAAACGAAAATAGACGAAATTATGCGTCATACGAGGGTCAGACTTTACGGGAGAATATATATTGATTTTTTCAGACCTTACGAAGGAGTACTCTGCACGAAAATGGAGTCCGGGAGGCGCACGAGGTGGCCACAAGCCCCCTAGGCGCGGCCAGGGGGTGGGCCCGCGCCGGGCAGGCTTGTCGCTTCCTCGCGCACTTTCTGGACTACTTCCAATTTTTCTTTTTTTTTTAATATTCCAAAATGGAGAAAAATTCCTATTGGAAAAGTTTTGGAGTCTGTTTTCTTACCGAATCACATACCTCTTCGTTTTCGGAGACTGAAACACACTGATAAACATCCCTTAGGTATTCCTCCGGAGTTATGGTATTGATGATATTGCTTTCAACATTTATGGGAGTACCTGAGATATAATGCTTGATTCTCTACCCATTTACAACTCTCGGACAATTTCCTTTCGTGTTGTTGATCTTGATAGCACCGGAACGATATACTTCCTCAACAATATAGGGACCTTCCTATTTAGAGAGAAGCTTGCCTGCAAAGAATCTTAACCTTCTCACGCTTTTGTATCCTCTTATCATGCCACCTCTTAACCTTCTCTTTGAACAACTTGGCATTCTCATATGCCTGAGTTCTCCATTCATCGAGCGATCTAATGTCAAATAACCTCTTCTCACCAGCAAGTTTGAAATCAAAGTTGAGCTCTTTGATTGCCCAATAGGCCTTATGCTCTAGCTCAAGAGGTAAATGACATGCTTTACCATACACCATTTTGTACGGAGACATGCCTATGGGATTCTTATAGGCAGTCATATAAGCCCACAGTGCATCATCGAGCTTCTTAGACCAATTCTTTCTAGACCTGTTGACAATCTTTTGCGGAATTAGTTTAATTTCTCTAATGCTTAGCTCTACTTGACCACTGGACTGAGGATGATAGGGATACACAATTCTATGGTTGACATCGTACTTCGCAAGCATTTTATGGAAAGCACCATGAATGAAATGTGAACCACCGTCGATCATTAGATATCAAGGGACTCCAAATCTACGGAAGATAACTTCTTTAAGCATCTTGATAGAGGTGTTGTGATCAGCACTACTAGTGGGAATAGCTTCTACCCACTTAGTGACGTAAACAACAACAACTAAGATGTGAGTATACCCGTTGGATTTTGGAAAAGGTCCCATATAATCAAAGCCCCAAACGTCAAATGGTTCAATGACAAGTGAATAGTTCATAGGCATTTCCTGACGTTTACCGATATGACCTACTCTTTGACATTCGTCACAAGAAAAGACAAACTTACGGGCATCCTTGAAGAGAGTGGGCCAATAGAAACCTTATTGCAATACCTTGTGTGCAGTTCTATCTCCCACATGGTGTCCTCCGTAGGCCTCGGAGTGACACTTCTGTAGGATTTGTCCCTGTTCATGTTCAGGTAAACAACGTCTAATAACACCATCTACTCCTTCCTTATAAAGGTGAGGATCATCCCAGAAGTAATGTCTCAAATCAAAGTAGAATTTCTTCTTTTGCTGGTATGTGAAACTAGGTGGTATATATTTGGCAACGATATAGTTTGCATAATCAACATACCACGATGCACTACGTGAAGCATTGATGACATTCAATTTCTCATCGGGAAAGATTTCATCAATAGGTTGTGGGTCATCAAGAACGTTCTCCAGCCTAGACAAGTTATCTGCTACGGGGTTATCGGCACCCTTCCTGTCGACAACGTGCAAACCAAACTCTTGTAGCAAGAGAACCCATCTGATAAGTCTACGTTTAGTGTCCTTCTTCTCCATGAGGTACTTAATAGCAGCGTGATCAGCGTGAATAATGACTTTGGAATCAACTATGTAAGACGTGAACTTTTCACATGCAAACACGACTGCTAAAAACTCCTTTTCCGTAGTGGCATAGTTTCTTTGGGCACTATTTAGAGTTTTACTAGCATAGTGAATAACATTCAACTTCTTATCAACTCTTCGCCCTAGAACAACACCAACAGCATAATCACTAGCATCACACATGATTTCAAAAGGTAAGTTCCAATCAGGTGGTTGAACAATAGGTGCAGTTATCCAATCCCTCTTAAGTATTTCGAAGGCTTCCTCACAATCATCGTCAAGTACAAAAGGAATGTCCTTTTGCAAGAGATTGGTAAGAGGCCTAGAAATCTTAGAGAAGTCTTTAATGAACCTTCTATAGAAACCAACATGACCAAGGAAACTTCGTATACCTTTGATATCTGTGGGGTATGGCATTTTCAAGATCGCATCAACCTTAGCCTTATCGACTTCAATACCTCTTTCAGAAATTTATGTCCTAAGACGATGCCTTCATTAACCATAAAGTGGCACTTCTCCCAATTCAAGACAAGATTGGTGTCTTTACATCTCTGCATGACTCGATCAAGGTTGCTGAGGCAATCATCAAAGGAAGACCCGTAAACGAAGAAGTCATCCATGAAAACCTCAACAATCTTTTCACAAAAGTCAAAGAATATAGCCATCATACATCTTTGAAAGGTGGCAGGTGCATTACATAAGACAAAAGGCATATGTCTATAAGCAAAGGTAACTAAAGGGCAGGTGAAAGTGGTTTTCTCCTGATCAGATTGTGCAAGTGGTATTTGGGAGAAACCAGAATAACCGTCTAAAAAGCAGAAGTGTGTGTGTTTAGACAGCCTTTCTAGCATTTGGTCGGTAAAAGGCAAAGGGTAATGATCTTTCCTAGTGGCTTTATTCAATTTCCTAAAATCGATCACCATCCTATAGCCAGTAATAATCCTCTATGGGATCAATTCATCCTTATCATTAGGGACAAAAGTAATACCTCCCTTCTTAGGGACGCAATGCACCAGATTCACCCAATCACTATGAGCGACATGATAGATAATACCTGCTTCCAGGAGCTTTAGTATTTCTTTTCTCACTACTTCTTTCATCTTAGGATTTAATCTCCTTTGATGATCAGCAACTGGTTTGAAATCAGGTTCAGTTTTAATCTTGTGTTGGCATAGAGTGGGACTAATGCCCTTGAGATCATCAAGAGTATATCCAATAGCAGCACGGTGCTTCCTCAGAGTTTTTAGTAACTTCTTTTCTTCATGCTCTGAGAGGCTAGCACTAATTATAACAGGATATATCTCTTTTTCATCAAGATAGGCATACTTAAGAGTATCAGGCAATTGTTTAAGCTCGAACACAGGATCACCCTTTGGTGGGGGTGGATCCCCAAGCAATTCAACAGGCAAGTTATTCTTAAGAATAGGATATTGTTCTAAGATAGCCCTATCTATCTCATCCCTTTCATCCATATGCATATCATTTTCATGCTCAAGAAAGTATTACTCTAAGGGATCAGTAGGAGGCACGGCAATAGAAGCTAAGGCAATAGTTTCATCCCTACTAGGTAACTCTTTTTCATGAGGTTGTCTACCAAACTTGGAGAAATTGAACTCATGTGACACACCTTCAAAGCAAACAGTGACAGTTTGCTTCTCACAGTTAATATGAGCATTGACGGTATTGAGAAAAGGTCTGCCAAATATGATGGGACAAAAGCAATCTTGTGCGGTAGCAAGAACGAGGAAATCAGTAGGATACTTCGTTTTACCACACAAGACTTCAACATACCTAACAATTCCCACACGGCAGATAGTATCTCTATTGGCAAGCTGAATAGTGACATCAATAGGCTCTATCTCAACGGGTGCAATCTCATCTTTGATTTCATCATATAAGGATTAAGGTATTGCACTAACACTAGCACCCACGTCACATAAGCCATGATAACAATGATCTCCTATCTTAACAGAAACAACAGGCATGCCAACAACAGGCCTATGTTTGTCTCTAGCGTGAGGCTTAGCAATTCTAGCAGCATCTTCAGAGAAATGGATATTATGTCCCTCAACATCTACGGATAGAAGATTTTTGATAATAGCAATGCTAGGTTCAACTCTAATTTGCTCAGGGGGTGTAAGTTTTCTAATGTAGCCTCTACGTATCACAGTTGAAGCTTTAGAATGATCCTTCATCCTAACAGGGAAAGTTGGTTTCTCAATGTAAGCACTAGGAACAATAGGATCATTATAGGCAATGACTTTCTCTTCAACTGGATTGGGTTTAAATACATTGACTTCTAAAGGAGGATGATATTTAAACCACTTCTCTTTGGGGAGATCAATATGAGCAGCAAAAGATTCACACAATGAAGCTACTATCTCAGAGTCAAGTCCATACTTAGCACTAAAATCACTAAAGGTATTTGTTTCAACAAAGGATTTAACGCAATCAAACTTGAAATTCATACCTGACTCCTTACCTTCTTCAAGCTCCCAATCTTCAGAGTTGCGTTTAATTCTCTCCAATAAATTCCGTTTGAAGTCAATATCTCTCTTCATAAAAGAACCGGTACAAGAAATGTCAAGCATGATGCGATCATCATGAGAAAGCCAAGCATAGAAGTTCTGAATGATAATTTCTCTCGAGAGCTCATTGATTTAAGCCTCCCCCAATCTTGAGCGATGCTTTCTCTGTCACAAGGCTAAAAATTATAAATATAATTCCGATCACGATGTACTAAATGCATAGGATAAAACTTTTGATGAAATTCCAATTTCAACCGATTGTAGTCCCATGATCCAGTATCATCACATAGCCTATACCATGTCAACGCCTTATCCTTCAAAGATAAAGGAAATACCCTCTTCTTCACCTCATCCTCGGGCAAACCTGCAAGCTTAAATAAACCACAAACTTCATCTACATGGATTAGATGCAAGTCTGGGCGTGATGTTCCATCTCCTGTAAAAGGATTAGCCAGCAGTTTCTCAAGCATACTAGAAGGAAATTCAAAGCAAATATTTTCAGTAGGTGCAGCAGGTTGAGGAGCAACTCTTTGTGCTTCCGTTCGAGGTGAAGATACCCCGAACAAGCCCCTCAAAGGATTAGTATCCATAGTGACAAGTGACAATAAATTTCAGCACACTATATGAATGTTTCCTTACCAAGTTCCACTTACCAAAGGCGCTTCACTCCCCGGCAACGGCGTCAGAAAAGAGTCTTGATGACCCACAAGTATAGGGGATGTATCGTAGTCCTTTCGATAAGTAAGAGTGTCGAACCCAACGAGGAGCAGAAGGATCTGACAAGTGGTTTTCAGCAAGGAAATATCTGCAAGCACTGAAATTATCGGTAACAAGTGATTGTGTGGTGAGATGATACGTAGCAAGCAACAAGTAACAAAAGTAGCAACGGTGCAGAAAAGTGGCCCAATCCTTTTTGTAGCAAGGTACAAGCCTGGACAAAGTCTTATAGGAGGAAAAACGCTCCCGAGGACACACGGGAATTTCTGTCATGCTAGTTTTCATCATGTTCATATGATTCGCGTTCGTTACTTTGATAGTTTGATATTTGGGTGGTAGCGCTTGGGTACTGCCCTTACTTGGACAAGCATCCCACTTATGATTAACCCCTCTCGCAAGCATACGCAACTACGAAAGAAGAATTAAGACAAAGTCTAACCATAGCATTAAACTAGTGGATCCAAATCAGCCCCTTACGAAGCAACACATAAACTAGGGTTTAAGCTTCTGTCACTCTAGCAACCCATCATCTACTTACTACTTCCCAATGCCTTCCTCTAGGCCCAAATAATGGTGAAGTGTTATGTAGTCGACATTCACATAACACCACTAGAGGAAAAACAACATACAACACATCAAAATATCGAACGAATACCAAATTCACATGACTACTATTAGCATGACTTATCCCATGTCCTCAGGAACCAAGGTAACTACTCACAAAGCATAATCATATGCATGATCAGAGAGTAATGAGTAGCATCAAGGATCTGAACATAAACTCTTCCACCAAGTAATCCAACTAGCATCAACTACAAAGAGTAATCAACACTACTAGCAACCTTACAAGTACCAATCGTAGTCGCGAGACGGAGATTGGTTACAAGTGATGATCTAGGGTTTGGAGATGAGATGGTTCTGATGAAGATGTTGATGGTGACGAGTCCCCTCCGATGAGAGGAGTGTTGGTGATGACGATGGCGACGATTTCCCCCTCCGGGAGGGAAGTTTCCCCGGCAGGATCGTCCTGCCGGAGCTCTAGATTGGTTCTGCTCAAGTTCCACCTCGTGGCGGCGGCGAACCATGAAAAAGCCCCTCTCTGATATATTTTTCCGGACTAAACCCTTCATATAGCAAAAGAGGGGGTCCAGCGGGCCAGCAGGCTGTCCACAAGCCCCCTTGGCACGGCCAGGGCGCGACCAGGGGGTGGCCGCGCCAAGCAGGCTTGTGGCCACCTGCTGGCGCCCCTCTGGTGCTTCTTCGGCCCAGTATTTTTTATAAATCCAGAAAAAAATCATCGTTGATTTTTATGGCGTTTGGAGTTGCGCAGAATAGGTGTCTCAAACTTGCTCCACTTTCAGGCCAGAATTCCCGCTGCCGGCATTCTCCCTCTTCAAGTAAACCTTGCAAAATAAGAGAGAAAAGGCATAAGAATTGTACCATGAAGTGAAATAATAGCCCAAGAAGCGATAAACATCAACATGAAAGCATGATGCAAAATGGACGTATCATGCATCGTCAGCAGGGACCCCTGTGGTACCCATGCTCCTTTTCAGCATCGATGGGACGGTACTATCCAATGCTGGATCTGGTTGCTCCAGCCCCTAAGACATCCTTTGTTGGCTAAGTGTGTCGATCTTCTCTTGTTGCCGCAAGAATTTGCGTTCCAACTCTTGAGGCTGGTCAGCATCCTGCTTCTTCTTGTATGCCTCCTGATTCTTTCTTCTCGAACGGCTTTTGTAAGAGTCGTTTCAGTCCTTAAACCCCTCAACCCACGGAGCAACGCCTTTGCCTAGTCTTCGTACTGGGTGTTCAGGATTCTTGAGGGCGTATCTAAGCTCGCCGTTCTCTCTGTCGGGCTGGAACACCCCCGTTCGAGTATCTTCCATTGCAGCAAGTATACCGTTAGAGGCATCTTTAAGACTTGACTGCTCCAGAATCTCCCCTGTCTTTGGGTCCAACTTTTCCCCATGCCCATAAAACCAATTCCTGCAACTTTCGGGTCAAGCCAATGTTTTTGGATTGACCCCTCCATCAATCATCTTTTTCTCACATTCATCCCACTTAGCATGCCACTCTTTTTTCCGAGAATTTTCCTTGTTTATCCTCACATGATCCTTAGTTGTTTCTCATTGCTTGAACTCCACAAATAAGTCCCAGTGATCTTTTAACTTCTCGTATTGTCTAGTGAATTATGGAGTCTTGTCTTGTTTGCCGAAGTCACACCATAACATTTTCTTTCAGTTGCAGAATTGTGTGGCCCCCGTTGTGCATCTAATAAATGCTCTGGTAGGGTAAAATGTGTCATCAGCGTATCCCAAAGTAGATCTTTTGCTCTTTCGTCCACAAAACTAACTTCTCGATCTTTCTTTGGCATATTCCATTCTTGAATGGAGATTGGGATTTGGTCCGTGACAATAACTACGCATTGACATACAGATTTGTCCACATTTTTTGGGAGCATTTGGTTCTGCACCTGATGTTATCTCGTCGATGTTGTACTTTGTGCCCTCGGACAACTTTTTGGCCGGGCCTCGTACTGCCTTGCTTATAGAAGATTTGCTCAATCAGGAGGGCTAAAAGAAGAAATTCGCTTATATATATATATATATATATATATATATATATATATATATATATATGTACAGATCAATTAATACATCTAATGGTCACCAGAGGCCAAATATATACCTCGTCGAACTTTGTTAATTCGATAAAAAATTCTTTGCCATCATTGTCTGGTTCCCCTTCGTCTCTTGGTTGTTCTTCCTCAATTCCCTCATCGGATGGGTTAAGATATTGTGAACCATCATCTGCTTCTTCATTCTCTTCGTTTTTGGAGTGTATCATCTCGAACAAGACATACTCTTAATCATGGTATCTGTCTCTACCGTCCATAGCTTAATTAATCGAGAAGAAAGATAAAACAATTTAGTATTCACTTTATCTAGCAAGATCATCATATATATAATGTCACTAATACATCGAATAATCCACTTAGTGCATCATTGAATATTATCAAATATAATCTCAATTACATCTCGAGTATTATCACTAATACATCTCTCAAATATTATCATATAACATCACTAGCTAATACAGATCGAATATTATCATATAACATCACTCGCGGTTCCTGATCAAACTGATCACCCAAAGAGATGCTGATGTACTGAGGCACGGGCGGTGGACACCCAAAAAGAAGGAACCATCATAGGATCATAGCTCGGGTGAGATCCTTTAAGAACCTACTAGGTATCAGAGAACCTGACGTCCAACGCCTCCATGTAGCGACGGACATGCTCGTCCTCCTCCCTGACACGGCAACGTACCTACTCCTCGGGGACCAGCTGCCTCTGCATCGAAAGTGGCACACACGACCGCCACCAAAGAAGCTTCGGGTTGACGACGGGATCCGGTTCCTCACAATGATGCGCACCCCGGAAGGTAGCACGTCCCAGTGCCAGCCCGACGGAGCCCAATCCCGGAGATGGCGCCTTGATACGTCTCAAACGTATCTATTATATTTGATGGTTTCACGCTGTTATCTTGTCTTCTTTGGTTGTTTTATGTACCTTTTATATCTTTTTGGGGACTAACTTATTAATTCAGTGCCAAGTGCCAGTTCCTGTTTTTTCCGTGTTTTTGACTCTTTTCAGATCTGATTTTGGAACGGAGTCCAAACGGAAGAAAAACCCCGAAATGATTTTTTCCCGAACGGAAGAAGATCAGGGGGCCTTTGGGCCAAGCCAGGTGGGCTCCATGGAGCCCACAAGCTCCCACTCCGCCACCAGGGGAGGCGGCGGTGGGCAGGCTTGTGGCCTCCCTGGCCGCCCCCTGACCTAGGTCTTTGGCCTATAAATTCCCAAATATTCCGCAAAAAATCATGGGAGCCTCGAAAATACTTTTCCGCCGCCGCAAGCTTCCGTTTCCGCGAGATCTCATCTGGAGACCCTTCCCGGCGCCCTGTCGGAGGGGACTTTGGAGTTGGAGGGCTTCTTCATCATCATCATTGCCCCTCCAGTGACTCGTGAGTAGTTCACTTCAGACCTACGGGTCCGTAGTTAGTAGCTAGATGGCTTCTTCTCTCTCTTGGATCTTCAATACAAAGTTCTCCATGATCTTCATGGAGATCTATCCGATGTAATCTTCTTTGGCAGTGTGTTTGTCGAGATCCGATGAATTGTGGATTTGTGATCAGATTATCTATGATATATATTTGAGTCTTTGCTGATTTCTTATATGCATGATTTGATATCCTTGTAAGTCTCTCCGAGGCTTGGGTTTTGTTTGGCCAACTAGATCTATGATTCTTGCAATGGGAGAAGTGCTTGGTTTTGGGTTCTGACATGTGTTGACCTTTCCGAGTGATAGTAGGGGCAGCAAGGCACACATTAAGTAGTTGCCATCAAGGGTACAAAGATGGGGGTTTTATCATTGGTTTGAGATTATCCCTCTACATCATGTCATATTGCTTAAGGCGTTACTCTGTTCTTATGAACTTAATACACTAGATGCATGTTCGATAGCGGTCGACGTGTGGAGTAATAGTAGTAGATGCAGACAGTATCGGTCTACTTGTTTTGGACGTGATGCCTATAGAAATAATCATTGCATAGATATCGTCACGACTTTGCGCGGTTCTATCAATTGCTCGACAGTAATTTGTTCACCCACCATTTACTTGCTTTCATGAGAGAAGCCACTAGTAAACACTACGGCCCCCGGGTCTATTCACATCCATCGTTTACATCTCCGCTTTTACTTTGCTTTGTTACTTTGTTGCTTTCAGTTCTCACTTGTCAAATAATCTATAAGGGATTGACAACCCCTTCATAGCGTTGGGAGCAAGTTTTTGTGTTTGTGCGGGATCTTGAGATACTCCTCCACTGGATTGATACCTTGGTTCTCAAACTGAAGGAAATACTTACCACCGATGTGCTACATCACCCCTTCCACTTCGAGGGAACACCAACGCAAGGCTCCAAGGCCACGGGGGAAATCCTTTGCATACTTGCCTAGGAAGTCCCTTAAGGCGTAGCCGCAGCTGAAGGATTCATGGTGCCGTCGACACGACTATTTCTGGCGCCGTTGCAAGGGAAGCACAGCTGACATCACGCCTCTCAAGCATGTTGTCGCCACCGAGTCGACAACGAGGATGAGGGTCGGGCATCATCGATGTCGAGAACTTATAAACATGGGATTTGCATCATAATGATTATCATTTTATCCATATTTATAAACTCTACTAGATTAGAGAGTAGAAGTATGATGTGGATCGGTTCGGGTCCTCCGAAGGTCCTTGAGTTGGTGGTTGATGATTTTAAGCACTTTGTGATTGGATAATACAAGTTTTCTATCCGCAAAAATAATAATAATTAAAGATGGTGACGCTAACATAAACATTTTCGCAATGAGAAGTAAACACCATATACATCGGTTGAAGAGGAATAATGGCTGGGTCACAGACCACAAGTTAAAGGAGGAAATCATATGTAAACACCCAGGAGTGAGAGACCATCGTCTTTGATACGCGTGACAAGGGCTTTGAGCACGTCCATGTGCTTGATAGGAAGAGGAACATGTACGACTTGATGGAGGATGAGATGGGTGTCTTCACTAGCATGTCCGAGACCATCAAGGAGGTGGCAAACACCACAAGAGAGAGCAAGTCGGTCGATGTCTACCCTGACCTCTACACCATCATCATTGACCAAGGTGACTTCAGCCCAGAGGCTCTCATGGCAGCTCTGGGTCACATGCTGGATAATAAAGCCTAGGGTGTTGTGTTTGTCGCCATGGCAGACTCCCACATGGTGTTGTGGCTCAGGACCTGACTTGTCAAGCACTACTGCTAGTGTTGCTTCTGGTGATGGTGACGGTGTGCATGATCCTCGACGATGATAGTGATGGCGAGGACGATGACGATGTACATTTTGTGACATGCATATTTTGATGAGGTGGTATAGTAACCCCTCATGGCGATGGCAAACTAGCGGTGGTAGGGTGGTAGGATAACATCATCCTTTGGATGTGGTGATAGGATGAGATCATAGTAGTGGTAGGATGAACTTGCCATGTCGTATGATCATGCATGCTTATTTATGTTTCATGTCTAGTGTGCTCACTTGCTTGCTGCTTGAATTGTTGCTCTTCTGCCATGCTAGGACAGGTGATATGTGGTGTTCCAAAGGAGGGTTCCAGCGGTTTAGAGATTATGGAAGCATGCAATTAACAAGTGTGATGTTACAAGAACAGTCGTCAGAGAGGGTTTAAGAGTAGACATTCGGCAGATGGTGCTCACTCCAAGCTTGTGCTAAAGCAGACAGGGAGTGTTGAAGTTGGCAAGGTGGATCAACAGTTTGGGTTGAAGAGCTTCATCATTGTCATTCAGTTCGTTGTGATTGTAGTGTTGTTTTATTGGTGTGATCGTGTGTAAGAGTGTCTACACCCGGACCCTTTAAACCTGCCTCAAACGCCGGGACAGCCCGCCCGATCACTCACCGATCACAAAAAATCGACCTAGTCGGACCCCTCATACCCATCTCAAACGCCCGGACTTACCGACACCCCTCATATCCATCTCAAATATGAGGATGATATGAGGGCTCGCGGACGCGCCTAGGCACGCCCGGTCAGTGCGCTACGTAGGACGCGACCCCACCCCGGATCACATTTTTTCTTTCTTTATTCATTCTTTTCTCTTTCTTTCTTCTTCTTCACCAATGACGTGTAAGTAACTGGACATATGAGGAAAAATATGAGAGGTGCGGCTGCGCGAACGAAAAAATAGGGGTTTAAAGCGGACACGCCCGATCATTGACTGGTCGTGTCCGCGGTCATTCGAGGGGCCGAATTTGCAAGTTCCAGTTGTAAATGCTCTAAGGTATAGCGGGGTAATCTTGCCATGTAGGATACAAGGTTATCATATGTCGATGCATATATCTCTCCCTAATAATAAAGCGTCGACTGCTTCTGTCGTCCGTCGCGCCACTTTTACAAAAAAGCCCCTTCTGTTTTTGGTATTCAACCCGTGGTCCTTACTTCAGTGAAAAAATATTTTGTTCAGAAATAAACCCCCTTTCCTACCCTCGCCTCCCTATCCCAGCTGCCAGGAGGCGCCCGACCTGCCGACGCTCAATCCGGGGCCGGGCCGGCCATCCGGGCGTGATGTCGATGGATCTGGCGACGGGTGCGGCGACTTGCTCCGGTGAAGGTGTCGTCCTGCTCATCCGAGAAAGAGAGAGGCAAGACGTGAGGGAGAAAGGATGGAGAGGAAGAAAGGAGAAGGAGAAGTGGTGTAAGGTGAGGGAGGCAGTCGCTGGTGGCAGTGCCTCCGGTAACGAGCGAGCGGGCAAGGCGGCGAGCTCCTGTTGAGGCAGCGGGGCTCAGTGCGTGTTGGTTCCTCGGGATCGAGTCTTGGCTCTCCCAAAGCAGGCGGTTGCGAGCTTGGATCTGGATGATCCCGATGAAGAGCTGTGTGGCGGCGCTAGGTTCCAGCCGCTTTCAGAGTCCTACATCCCCGAGCGCGACGAGACTGCTAGCTACCTTTTGAGGTCCTCAGCACTCGGCGAGCTTCTCATCCAGTTCAGGTTTTCTTCCATGTTATGGGGTTGTGCTCCGGCGGCGACGTAAGGCCGGGGAGGACGGGGTATGATGCAGTGACTCCAACTGTTCTGGAGGACAAGTGATCTGTATGGCGTGGGGCAGATTTGCCATTGTGGACAGATTCTCGATTTCCAAATTCTGGTACGTGTATGCTTGAGTGGCTTCTTGGCCCTGTTTTTTGCTTCTTTTTATTGATTGACCCTGAAGTCTAAAGTTCCAAATGACATGTACTGAAGCCGTGTCATGACTCCGACCATGTCTCCGGCAAGGCAGCGTCTACAATACCAGAGCGCCACCCTACGTGACCTCTGCAGTGACGAAAGGCGCAAACCAAAGGCCTCCTGGAGGACTCGCTGGAGATTCATCATCTTCATGCAGTCCCTACCAAAAAGAAGCAACTGTATTTTGTGATCTAGAATGTGATATAGTGATATGTATTCACATATTTACAGGTGCATTGATGTATTTTGTATAATTCTAATTCAAAGAACACAAAATTAATTTAGAATGAGTTAATTTTCGTGTTTATAACCGTGGATCCACCTTGGAAAATACATTTCCATTCACGACGAACGAGTCTTCCATTAGGAAAGGATAGTCTCATTCTCAAGCCTCACAAGAGGGTGTAGGCATAACTAAAGTGTTACAAAGAGAAAGGAGCAAAACAAGTGCAGCCTACTATAACAACACACAGGGACCTACCCTGGCGGCGGCCTAGGGTTTTTCTCCCCTGGCGGAAACGTCTAGGGTTCCTTCGTGCAATCGGACTACAACTCCCCTCCGGGGTAGGGGGGCGATCTACATATACCCGCATCAGGGTAGCGCTCAGATCCTGTGCCGGAGTTCTGCTGTGTTCTATGGCGACGTCGGGATCGAGATCTTCGGCGAGTAGCGCAACCATGGCAGATAAGGCGATGGGTGTGGATGATCTGATAGGAAAACTGAACCTGCAAGAGAGAGAGGAGGACGATCTCAACTTCGATGAGGAATTCCCGGAGGAGTCTGCGGGAGCAGAGTTCATGGTGATAGCCAAAGTTCATACCGAAAAACCCTTCTCCCAGGGGGCGTTCTATGAGAGCATGCGCATGGCTTGGAGCTTGGCACAGGGGGCGACCTTCAGTGCGCTCGGAGCAAACCTCTTCTCGATCACAGTCAATTGGATGGGCGATTGGAAGAGAATCACGGAAGAAGGACCTTGGCTGTTTCGGGACCATGGGATTTTGATGGAACCATATGACGGATTCACAAAATTTGATGAGGTGATGCTGGATAAACTCGCAGTGTGGATACGGGTGAGTAAAACCACATGTGATACGCCGAGCTCCTTCTGATACGGAAGCCTGCGGAAGTGCGTGCGCTCGTGGGGATCCACGGGTGAGTAAAACCACATGTGTTTTTCCTGTCTGAGACACATCTGAACAAAGCAAGGGCAGGAAAACTGATGAGGCGTCTGGGCTTTGATCAAATGGCAGTGTCGGAAAGCGATGGAAGAAGTGGTGGTCTCTTGATGCTTTGGCAAGCTAACGTGGGAGTCACGTCAGTAGAGATTCATGCAAATTTCATCGATATTCGTATCAATGAGAATTCCCCGGATGGATGGCAATTCACGGGTCTATATGGGGAACCTAGTGGAGACAGAAAACATCTTACCTGGGAATATCTAAGGCAACTACATGCGATGACAAGCCTCCCCTCGCTTATAGCAGGGGATTTTAACGAAATTCTGCACAATTATGAGAAGGAAGGGGGTGTTTCACGACCGATCCGATGCTTGTGGGCATTTAGTGATGCACTGTCTGACTGCGGGCTGGATGACCTAGGATATGTGGGGGACATCTTCACCTGGCATAGAGGAACTATCCGCGAACGTCTGGATCGAGCGGTAAGTAACGTGCGATGGGCCGATATGTTTCCAGACTATGGGGTTTCCAATGAGGAGTATGATAAGTCTGATCACCGGCCTATCTTAATTAATACGGATCATAGTGTGATACTACAGGAGAGGAAGAAACCAGGGACTCGGAAGTTTGAGGCTCGGTGGCTAGCAGAGGAGAATGTGGAAACATCGTGCACGCGGCATGGAATAAGAGGAAGGAGGAAGGTTTAGGCCCCTTGGCCGATGTAATTGTAGGGGTGCATGCTGACTTGCATCACTGGGACAGGAATACGCTGAAGGGGCCGAGGTCGAAGCTACGATAGTTGCAAGTTGAGCTGAATGTTGTACTGATTGGCCCATTATCTGATGAGGCAATAGTCCAGCAGCAAAAACTCCATATCGAAATTGAGGACATTCTCGAGAAAGAGGAACCATACTGGATGCAACGAGGTAGAGCAGATTGGCTTGCAAAAGGGGATCAAAATACAGGTTTTTTCCACCGTGCAGCTAATGGCAGAAAGAAGCGAAATGCGATCATGAAAATCAAGGAACCTAATGGCGACTGGGTAGAGGAGCTCGATGATACACATGAGCATATTTCAGCTTATTTCACCTCTCTCTTCACGGCTGGAGCGCAAGGGGATGACGACACTGTCATTCAGAAAGTAAACCCTAGAGTCACACAGGAGATGAACACGGAGCTCAATAAACCCTACACTAGAGAGGAGGTTAAAAAAGTTTTGTACAACATTGGTGATTTCAAAGCCCCTGGCCCTGATGGACTTCATGCAGTTTTCTATAAGCGTTTCTGGCACATCATAGGAGAAGATCTCGTGGATGAGGTGCTGCACGCAATACAGACCAAGCAAATTCCTAGGGGATGGAATAACACAACGATAGTTCTTATACCCAAGGTGGACAACCCTGAATTTGTTACACAATTCAGACCTATTAGCCTCTGCAATGTTCTATATAAGATCATATCCAAAGTGCTGGCAGGGAGACTAAAAATGGTGCTATCAGAGATCATCTCACCCAACCAGAGCGCATTTGTTCCAGGCCGGCTTATTACCGACAACTTCCTCGTAGAGTTCGAGTCCTATCATGCCATCAAGAGGAAGACATCGGGATATGGCACATGTGCTGTGAAACTAGGCATGCACAAGGCATATGATCGGGTGGAATGGAGATTTCTCGAGAAGATGATGATCAAGCTAGGTTTCAGCGCCGAATGGGTGGCCCTCATCATGGAATGCGTTTCCTCAGTCCAGTATCAGGTACGTATTAACGATGATCTATCGGCACCTTTTACTCCAACGAGGGGCCTGAGGCAAGGCGATCCATTATCACCATATTTGTTCCTTATGTGTGCGGAAGGCCTGTCTAGTATGATCGCATTTGAATAGACGGCTGGTAATATCACGGGGGTTAGAGTTTACCGAGATGCACCAGCGGTCTCCCACCTCCTCTTTGCAGACGATTCTCTAATCTTAATGCGAGCGGACCAAGCAAATGCAATATCTGTTGGAATTATGCCCTAGAGGCAATAATAAATATAGTTATTATTATAATTCCTGTATCAAGATAATCGTTTATTATCCATGCTATAATTGTATTGAATGAAGACTCATTTACATGTGTGGATACATAGACAAAACACTGTCCCTAGCAAGCCTCTAGTTGGCTAGCCAGTTGATCAGAGATAGTCAGTGTCTTCTGATTATGAACAAGGTGTTGTTTCTTGATAACTGGATCACGTCATTAGGAGAATCACGTGATGGACTAGACCCAAACTAATAGACGTAGCATGTTGATCGTGTCATTTTGTTGCTACTGTTTTCTGTGTGTCAAGTATTTGTTCCTGTGACCATGAGATCATATAACTCACTAACACCGGAGGAATACTTTGTGTGTATCAAACGTCGCAACGTAACTGGGTGACTATAAAGATGCTCTACAGGTATCTCCGAAGGTGTTCGTTGAGTTAGTATGGATCAAGACTGGGATTTGTCACTCCGTGTGACGGAGAGGTATCTCGGGGCCCACTCGGTAATACAACATCACACACAAGCCTTGCAAGCAATGTGACTTAGTGTAAGTTACGGGATCTTGTATTACGGAACGAGTAAAGAGACTTACCGGTAAACGAGATTGAAATAGGTATGCGGATACTGACGATCGAATCTCGGGCAAGTAACATACCGAAGGACAAAGGGAATGACATACGGGACTATATGAGTCCTTGGCACTGAGGTTCAAACGATAAGATCTTCGTAGAATATGTAGGATCCAATATGGGCATCCAGGTCCCGCTATTGGATATTGACCGAGGAGTCTCTCGGGTCATGTCTACATAGTTCTCGAACCCGCAGGGTCTGCACACTTAAGGTTCGACGTTGTTTTATGCGTATTTTAGTTATATGGTTGGTTACCAAATGTTGTTCGGAGTCCCGGATGAGATCACGGACGTCACGAGGGTTTTCGGAATGGTCCGGAAACGAAGATTGATATATAGGATGACCTCATTTGATTACCGGAAGGTTTTCGGAGTTACCGGGAATGACGAATGGGTTCCCGGAGTTCACCGGGGGGGCAACCCACCCCGGGGAAGCCCATAGGCCTTGAGGGTGGCGCACCAGCCCTTAGTGGGCTGGTGGGACAGCCCAAAAGGGCCCTATGCGCATTGGAAGAAAAATCAGAGAGAAAAAAAAGGAGGTGGGAAAGGAAAGAGGGACTCCACCCACCAAACCAAGTAGGACTCGGTTTGGGGGGGAGTCCTTCCCCCCTTTGGCTCGGCCGACCCCCTTGGGGCTCCTTGAGCCCCAAGGCAAGGTCCCCCCTCTCCCACCTATATATACGGAGGTTTTAGGGCTGATTTGAGACGATTTTTCCACGGCAGCCCGAGCACATACCTCCACGGTTTTTCCTCTAGATCGCGTTTCTGCGGAGCTCGGGCGGAGCCCTGCTGAGACGAGATCATCACCAACCTCCGGAGCGCCGTCACGCTGCCGGAGAATTCTTCTACTACTCTGTCTCTCTTGCTGGATCAAGAAGGTCGAGATCATCGTCGAGCTGTACGTGTGCTGAACGCGGAGGTGCCGTACGTTCGGTACTAGATCGTGGGACTGATCGCGGGATTGTTCGCGGGGCGGATCGAGGGACGTGAGGACGTTCCACTACATCAACCGCGTTCACTAACGCTTCTGCTGTACGGTCTACAAGGGTACGTAGATCACTCATCCCCTCTCGTAGATGGACATCACCATGATAGGTCTTCGTGCGCGTAGGAAAATTTTTGTTTCCCATGCGACGTTCCCCAACAGTGGTATCAGAGCTAGGTTCATGCGTAGATGTCTTCTCGAGTAGAACACAAAAGTTTTTGTGGGCGGTGATGTGCATTTTGCTGCCCTCCTTAGTCTTTTCTTGATTCCGCGGTATTGTTGGATTGAAGCGGCTTGGACCGACATTACTCGTACGCTTACGAGAGACTGGTTTCATCGCTACGAGTAACCCCGTTGCTCAAAGATGACTGGCAAGTGTCGGTTTCTCCAACTTTAGTTGAATCGGATTTGACCGAGGAGGTCCTTGGATGAGGTTAAATAGCAACTCATATATCTCCGTTGTGGTGTTTGCGTAAGTAAGATGCGATCCTACTAGATACCCATGGTCACCATGTAAAACATGCAACAACAAAATTAGAGGACGTCTAACTTGTTTTTGCAGGGTATGCTTGTGATGTGATATGGCCAACGATGTCATGTGATATATTGGATGTATGATATGATCATGTTGTAATAGATAATATCGACTTGCACGTCGATGGTACGGCAACCGGCAGGAGCCATAGGGTTGTCTTTATACTAATGTTTGTGCTTGCAGATGCGTTTACTATTTTGCTAGGATGTAGCTTTAGTAGTAATAGCATGAGTAGCACGAAAACCCCGATGGAGACACGTTGATGGAGATCATGGTGTGGCGCCGGTGACAAGAAGATCGTGCCGGTGCTTTGGTGATGGAGATCAAGGAGCACGTGATGATGGCCATATCATGTCACTTATGAATTGCATGTGATGTTAATCCTTTTATGCACCTTATTTTGCTTAGAACGACGGTAGCATTATGAGGTGATCTCTCACTAAAATTTCAAGACGAAATTTTGTTCTCCCCGACCGTGCACCGTTGCTACAGTTCGTCGTTTCGAGACACCACGTGATGATCGGGTGTGATAGACTCAACGTTCACATACAACGGGTGCAAAACAGTTGCGCACGCGGAACACTCGGGTTAAGCTTGACGAGCCTAGCATGTGCAGACATGGCCTCGGAACACATGAGACCGAAAGGTCGATCATGAATCATATAGATGATATGATTAGCATAGGGATGCTTACCACTGAAACTATACTCAACTCACGTGATGATCGGACTTGAGCTAGTGTAAGTGGATCATGAACCACTCAAATGACTAGAGAGATGTACTTTTTGAGTGGGAGTTTAGCGTATAATTTGATTAAGTTAAACTCTAATTATCTTGAACATAGTCTAAGTCCACTTTGAATATATTTGTGTTGTAGATCATGGCTCACGCGACAGTCACCCTGAATTTTAATACGTTCCTAGAGGAAGCTAAGTTGAAAGATGATGGAAGCAACTTTGTAGACTGGGCTCGTAATCTTAAGCTAATCTTACAAGCTGGGAAGAAGGATTATGTCCTTGATGCTGCGCTAGGAGATGAACCACCCGCTACGGCTAATCAGGATGTTAAGAACGCTTGGTTAGCACGTAAGGAGGACTACTCAGTAGTTCAATGTGCAGTCTTGTATGGCTTAGAACCGGGACTTCAACGTCGCTTTGAGCGTCATGGAGCATTTGAGATATTCCAAGAGTTGAAGTTTATCTTTCAGAAGAACGCCCGGATCGAGAGGTATGAGACCTCCGATAAATTATATGCTTGCAAGATGGAGGAGAACTCGTTTGTCAGTGAACATGTGCTCAAAATGTCTGGGTACTCAAACCGTCTAGCTGAGCTGGGGATTGAACTCCCGCAAGAGGCTATCACTGACAGAATCCTTCAATCACTGCCGCCAAGCTATAAAGGCTTTGTGTTGAACTACAACATGCAAGGTATGAACAAGTCACCCGGCGAGTTGTTTGCGATGTTGAAAGTCGCAGAGTCTGAACTCCGTAAAGAGCATCAAGTGTTGATGGTGAATAAGACCACTAGTTTCAAGAGAAACGGCAAAGGCAAGAAAGGTAATTCAAAGAAGAGCGGCAAGCCTATTGCCAATCCGACGAAGAAACCCAAAGCTGGACCAAAGACTGAAACAGAGTGTTACTATTGCAAGGGTATGGGTCACTGGAAGCGCAATTGCCCCAAGTATCTGGCAGATAAGAAGGCGGCCAAAGAAAAATCAGGTATATTTGATATACATGTTATTGATGTGTACTTAACCGGCTCTCGTAGTAGTGCCTGGGTATTCGATACCGGTTCTGTTGCTCATATTTGCAACTCGAAACAGGAACTACAGAATAGACGAAGGCTGGCGAAAGATGAAGTGACGATGCGCGTAGGAAATGGTTCCAAGGTTGATGCAATCACCGTCGGCACAGTTTCACTTCAGTTACCATCAGGATTAGTTATGAACTTAAATCATTGTTATTTAGTGCCTGCGTTGAGCATGAACATTATATCTGGATCTTGTTTATTGCGAGACGGTTACTCTTTTAAGTCAGAGAATAATGGTTGTTCTATTTCTATGAGTAACATCTTTTATGGTCATGCACCCAATGTGAGAGGATTGTTCATACTGAATCTTGATAGCGATACACACATACATAACATTGAGACCAAAAGAGTTAGAGTTAACAATGATAGCGCCATATTTTTGTGGCACTGCCGCTTAGGTCATATTGGTGTAAAGCGCATGAAGAAACTCCATGCCGATGGACTTTTGGAGTCACTTGACTTTGATTCACTTGACACGTGCGAACCATGCCTCATGGGCAAGATGACTAAAACTCCGTTCTCTGGAACAATGGAGCGTGCAAGTGACTTGTTGGAAATCATACATACCGATGTGTGTGGTCCGATGAGCGTAGAGGCACGCGGCGGATATCGTTATTTTCTCACCTTCACTGACGATTTGAGTAGATATGGTTATGTCTACTTAATGAAGCACAAGTCTGAAACATTTGAAAAGTTCAAGCAATTTCAGAGTGAAGTTGAAAATCATCGTAACAAGAAGATCAAGTTCCTACGGCCTGATCGTGGGGGTGAATATCTGAGTTTCGAGTTTGGTGCTCACTTAAGACAATGTGGAATTATTTCACAGTTGACACCGCCTGGAACACCACAGCGTAATGGTGTGTCCGAACGTCGTAATCGTACTTTATTAGAGATGGTGCGATCTATGATGTCTCTTACTGATTTGCCGTTATCATTTTGGGGTTATGCATTAGAAACAGCTGCATTCACTTTAAATAGGGCACCATCAAAATCCGTTGAGACGACACCATATGAACTGTGGTATGGCAAAAGGCCAAAGTTGTCGTTTCTTAAAGTTTGGGGATGTGATGCTTATGTCAAAAAGCTTCAGCCTGAAAAGCTGGAACCCAAAGCGGAAAAGTGCATCTTCATAGGTTACCCAAAAGAGACAATTGGGTACACCTTCCATCTCAAATCCAAGGGCAAAGTGTTTGTTGCTAAAAACGGAGCTTTTCTCGAGAAGGAGTTTCTCTCGAGAGAATTGAGTGGAAGGAAGATAGAACTTGACGAGGTTGTCGAACCTCTCATCCCTCTGGATGGTGGCGCGGGGCAAGGGGAAACCTCTGTCGTTGCAACGCCGGTTGAGGAGGAAGTTAATGATGACGATCATGAAACTCCGGTTCAAGTTTCTGTCGAACCACGAAGGTCGACGAGACCACGTGCTGCTCCAGAGTGGTACGGTAATCCTGTCCTATCAATCATGTTGTTGGACAACAATGAACCTGCAAATTATGAAGAAGCAATGGTGGGCCCAGATTCCAACAAATGGCTAGAAGCCATGAAGTCCGAGGTAGGATCCATGTATGAGAACAAAGTGTGGACTTTGGAGGTACTGCCTGAGGGCCGCAAGGCTATTCAGAACAAATGGATCTTTAAGAGGAAGACGGACGCTGACGGCAATGTGACCGTTTATAAAGCTCGACTTGTGGCAAAGGGTTTTTCACAAGTTCAAGGAGTTGACTACGATGAGACATTCTCACCCGTGGCGATGCTTAAGTCCGTCAGAATCATGTTAGCAATAGCTGCATTTTTCGATTATGAAATCTCGCAGATGGATGTCAAAACGGCGTTCCTTAACGGTTTCCTTAAGGAAGAATTGTATATGATGCAACCCGAAGGTTTTGTCGATCCTAAGAATGCTAACAAGGTGTGCAAGCTCCAGTGATCCATTTATGGACTGGTGCAAGCATCTCGGAGTTGGAACAAACGCTTTGATGAGGTGATCAAAGCATTTGGGTTTATACAAGTGGTTGGAGAATCTTGTATTTACAAGAAAGTGAGTGGGAGCTCTGTGGCGTTTCTAATATTATATGTGGATGACATATTGTTGATTGGAAACAACGTGGAGTTTGTGGAGAGCATAAAGGATTACTTGAATAAAAGTTTCTCTATGAAGGACCTAGGAGAAGCTGCTTACATTCTAGGCATTAAGATCTATAGGGATAGATCAAAACGCCTGATAGGACTTTCACAAAGCACATACCTTGATAAAGTTTTGAAGAGGTTCAAAATGGAACGGTCCAAGAAGGGGTTCTTGCCAGTTTTACAAGGTACGAGATTGAGTAAGACTCAGTGCCCAGCAACTGATGAAGATAGAGAGCATATGCGCTCTGTCCCCTATGCTTCAGCCATAGGTTCTATCATGTATGCAATGTTGTGCACTAGACCGGACGTTAGCCTGGCCATAAGTATGGCAGGTAGGTTCCAGAGTAATCCAGGAGTGGATCACTGGACAGCGGTCAAGAATATCCTGAAGTACCTGAAAAGGACTAAGGAGATGTTTCTTGTGTATGGAGGTGACGAAGAGCTCGCTGTAAAAGGTTACGTCGATGCAAGCTTTGACACAGATCCGGACGACTCTAAGTCGCAAACCGGATATGTATTTATTCTTAATGGGGGTGCGGTAAGCTGGTGCAATTCCAAGCAAAGCGTCGTAGCAGATTCTACATGTGAAGCGGAGTACATGCCTGCCTCGGAGGCGGCTAAGGAGGGTGTCTGGATGAAGCAATTCATGACGGATCTTGGAGTGGTGCCAAGCGCACTGAATCCAATAACCTTGTTCTGTGACAACACGGGTGCCATTGCCTTAGCAAAGGAACCACGGTTTCACAAGAAGTCCAGACACATCAAACGACGCTTCAACCTCATCCGCGACTACGTCGAAGGGGAGGACGTAAATATATGCAAAGTGCACACGGATCTGAATGTAGCAGACCCGCTGACTAAACCTCTTCCACGGGCAAAGCATGATCAACACCAGAACTGTATGGGTGCTAGATTTATTACAATGTAATTCGCATGATGATGTGAGGGCTAGATTATTGACTCTAGTGCAAGTGGGAGACTGTTGGAATTATGCCCTAGAGGCAATAATAAATATAGTTATTATTATAATTCATGTATCAAGATAATCGTTTATTATCCATGCTATAATTGTATTGAATGAAGACTCATTTACATGTGTGGATACATAGACAAAACACTATCCCTAGCAAGCCTCTAGTTGGCTAGCCAGTTGATCAGAGATAGTCAGTGTCTTCTGATTATGAACAAGGTGTTGTTGCTTGATAACTGGATCACGTCATTAGGAGAATCACGTGATGGACTAGACCCAAACTAATAGACGTAGCATGTTGATCGTGTCATTTTGTTGCTACTGTTTTCTGCGTGTCAAGTATTTGTTCCTATGACCATGAGATCATATAACTCACTAACACCGGAGGAATACTTTGTGTGTATCAAACGTCGCAACGTAACTGGGTGACTATAAAGATGCTCTACAGGTATCTCCGAAGGTGTTCGTTGAGTTAGTATGGATCAAGACTGGGATTTGTCACTCCGTGTGACGGAGAGGTATCTCGGGGCCCACTCGGTAATACAACATCACACACAAGCCTTGCAAGCAATGTGACTTAGTGTAAGTTACGGGATCTTGTATTACGGAACGAGTAAAGAGACTTACCGGTAAACGAGATTGAAATAGGTATGCGGATACTGACGATCGAATCTCGGGCAAGTAACATACCGAAGGACAAAGGGAATGACATACGGGATTATATGAATCCTTGGCACTGAGGTTCAAACGATAAGATCTTCGTAGAATATGTAGGATCCAATATGGGCATCCAGGTCCTGCTATTGGATATTGACCGAGGAGTCTCTCGGGTCATGTCTACATAGTTCTCGAACCCGCAGGGTCTGCACACTTAAGGTTCGACGTTGTTTTATGCGTATTTTAGTTATATGGTTGGTTACCGAATGTTGTTCGGAGTCCCGAATGAGATCACGGACGTCACGAGGGTTTCCGGAATGGTCCGGAAACGAAGATTGATATATAGGATGACCTCATTTGATTACCGGAAGGTTTTCGGAGTTACCGGGAATGTACCGGGAATGACGAATGGGTTCCGGGAGTTCACCGGGGGGGCAACCCACCCCGGGGAAGCCCATAGGCCTTGAGGGTGGCGCACCAGCCCTTAGTGGGCTGGTGGGACAGCCCAAAAGGGCCCTATGCGCATTGGAAGAAAAATCAAAGAGAAAAGAAAAAAAAAGTGGAGGTGGGAAAGGAAAGAGGGACTCCACCCACCAAACCAAGTAGGACTCGGTTTGGGGGGAGTCATTCCCCCCTTTGGCTCGGCCGACCACCTTGGGGCTCCTTGAGCCCCAAGGCAAGGTCCCCCCTCTCCCACCTATATATACGGAGGTTTTAGGGCTGATTTGAGACGATTTTTCCACGGCAGCCCGACCACATACCTCTATGGTTTTTCCTCTAGATCGCGTTTCTGCGGAGCTCGGGCGGAGCCCTGCTGAGACGAGATCATCACCAACCTCCGGAGCGCCGTCACGCTGCCGGAGAACTCTTCTACTTCTCCGTCTCACTTGCTGGATCAAGAAGGCCGAGATAGATCATCGTCGAGCTGTACGTGTGCTGAACGCGGAGGTGCCGTCCGTTCGGTACTAGATCGTGGGACTGATCGCGGGATTGTTCGCGGGGCGGATCGAGGGACGTGAGGACGTTCCACTACATCAACCGCGTTCACTAACGCTTCTGCTGTACGGTCTACAAGGGTACGTAGATCACTCATCCCCTCTCGTAGATGGACATCACCATGATAGGTCTTCGTGCGCGTAGGAAAAATTTTGTTTCCCATGCGACGTTCCCCAACAATATCCCTCCGGAAAGTTCTGGACGAGTACTGCAGGGCCTCGGGACAGTTAGTCAGTGAGGCCAAATCAGCGTTTTTCTTTAGCCCTTGTACGTCAGTCCAAGCACGAGTGGAAATCTGCACCACTCTTAACATCATGGCCGAAGCTATCTCAGAGAAATACCTAGGTCTGCCGCCAATTCTAGGAGTGGATCGATCTGATTGCTTCCAGCACCTTGTTGAGAGAATTCTGAGTAAGATCAGAGGATGGAAAGAGAAGCTTCTCTCGGTGGGGGGAGAGAAATATTGCTCAAAGTAGTAGTACAAGCTATCCCCTCTTATGCCATGTCTGTTTTCAAACTACCGAAGGAGATATGTAATGAGATCACTTCGGCAATCTCAAAGTACTGGTGGGGTGATGAAGAGCAGAAAAAACACATGCACTCGTTTGCATGGTGGAAAATGTGTGTGCCGAAAGAGAAAGGAGGAATGGGTTTTAGAGACATCCAATGTTTTAACCTAGCTCTCCTAGCAAAACAATCTTGGAGGCTTCTAAACTACCCAGATTCACTGTGTGCAAGGGTTCTCAAGGCAAAATATTACCCAGATGGTGATCTGCTTAACTGTACCCTAAAGAAGGGGAGCTCTTACACATGGCAAAGTTTGTGGAGTGGGTTACAAACATTCAGACAAGGCTTCATATGGCGTGTGGGAGATGGAGCTTCAATTAAAATCTGGGAGGATCCGTGGATACCTAGCAGCCCCAACAAAAAACCTATGACACCACGGAGTAATATTGTGCTAACTAAAGTTTCTGAACTTATAGATGAGGACAGCAGATCATGGGATGAGGAGCTCATCACGGATATTTTCTGGCCAATTGATGCACAGCGCATTTTAAATATCCCCCTTGCGGTGGGGATGATGGATGACTTCGTTTCCTGGCACCCTGATAAGCGAGGTATGTTCTCTGTGAGATCGGCATATCACCAAGAATGGGATAACCAACATGGGCGAAAGTTGAGGAGGACGAATACAAATCATTCCTCAGGTAATAACCCTATTTGGAGAACCATATGGAAGTTGAGGCTGCCCGCAAAGATCAAAATCCATATATGAAAATCATTACTAGGAGCTATACCATGCTATGGGGTTTTGGCAAATCGACACATCATGAACAGCTCTCAATGCCCGCTTTGCTCAATGGATTGTGAAAGTATTAAGCATGCTTTTTTCCAGTGCCCTAGAGTACAGGAAGTATGGAGGGTCCTAGGTCTCCTCGGATTGGTGAACCAAGTTTGTGATCTGGAGCAGGACGGGAGTGCGGTCCTATCTGAACTGTTACTCTCTAAGAGCACCATCAAAGCAAATATTTCGGATGTTGACCGTGCAGAACTAATTGCGACGACGGTCTGGTATGTCTGGTGGGAAAGGAGGAGCTTTACTCATGGTGAACATGTAGCTGAACCGCCAAGATCTGCACATGCAATATCGGCACTTGTGAAGAACTTCGTAAGGGCAAGGAAGAGGAGCCGGGGTGCTGTCCGACATGGATGGCAACGGCCGCCTGATGGTATTTACAAGCTTAACGTGGATGCCGGCTTCTCGGCAGATTCAGGGATAGGTAGCACCGGTGCGGTGTTGCGATCAAACAAAGGGGTGTTCATCGCTGGCTCCTGCAGTGATATACCTTTTGCCGAAGATGCTAGTTCAGTGGAAGCGAGAGCGTTGCGAGATGGACTCCTCTTGGCCAGTGAGGTCGGTGTGCAGCAGATCATTGTGGAATCTGATTACCAGAATGTGATTGACACCATGCTACTCGACGGCAATTCACTAGGTCTAGCGGCGACAATATATGAAGAGTGCTCCTTCCTCGCCAAGAACTTTTCTCTGATACAATTTGTTTTCTGTCCAAGGGAAGCAAATATAGTAGCTCATACTCTAGCTAGGTTTGCTGAACCCACTAGAACTATAAAGTGGATGGAGGAGCCTCC
The DNA here is from genome assembly GCF_904849725.1 of Hordeum vulgare subsp. vulgare. Classification (NCBI taxonomy): domain Eukaryota; kingdom Viridiplantae; phylum Streptophyta; class Magnoliopsida; order Poales; family Poaceae; genus Hordeum; species Hordeum vulgare. The sequence goes on along the minus strand of NC_058520.1, from coordinate 580,784,892 downwards.
CGGCTTCCTCATTGATACATTAGCTAATGATGTAACTGTGCTTTCCAATGCAATATAAAAACCGCCAGGCTTTCCCCGTTCAAAAAAAAGAGGGTGTAGGTTTTTTTTTTCGTTACAACACACGGGTCCTTTTACTGATACAATCAAACGTCGTATATTTGCATCTGCCCTGCCAATGCAGGACACGAAACTTCATGCCAGAATCTATCCCCTGATACAGGCCGCCGGCAACCAAGCAAGATGCGGCTTTTTCTGGCGTGTTTTTTTTTTCAACGAAGCCCAAGTAAGCAACACAATCAATGCAGGCAAATTCAGGGAAACAACCAACACGTCTTACATACATCTGGCATGCGTCGCTCCGTGAAGATAAACTCAACTTGACCACTCGAAAGAAAAGCTAGCTAGCTGTGTTGCACTCGCACCCAGCACTCTGCGCGTGCATGACGACGCTATAGCTAGGTAGGTAGGTAGGGTGGCTACAGGCTGCTGGTGCAGCGCAGGTAAACTTCTGCCGGAGATAGCAGAACCATGCAACTGTCCAAAAGAAGTACCAGTACGTGAGGAAAATGGCGTGCACGGGAGCGCCAAAAGCCGACCGGCCACACACCCCGCCCCTTCGAGCAAGACAGTCCATTTTCCGGACAAGCTAGTTCGGGTGACTGTCATGCTACTCTCTCGGGCATATTTTACTCGGCGTATAAAATTTGTTCTAATTCAAATTACATAAAGTTTGATCAAATTTATATGAAAAATCATGAACATCTACAATACTGGAACTACTCCTTCCGTTCCTAAATATAAGCCTTTCTAGAGATTTTCATTAGGGGACTACATAAGGAACAAAATGAGTGAATCTACACTCTAAAGTATGTCTATATACATTTGTACGTAGTTACCTAGTGAAACCTCTAAAAAGACTTATATTTAAAAACGAAGGAAGTATATAATAACAAAATACATTTCATGACACATTTGATTATATTTATTCTATGTTGTGAATGTTGATATTTTTTAACGTAAAGTTAGTCAAACTTTATAAAGCTTGACTTTGGCAAAATTGTATACGCAGACTAAAAAGAAATGAAGGGCAATGAACCTTCCCGTCTTGTACAATATTTTTTTTCTGCCCGCGAATGTAAATGTGAAGATTTAATTAAGTTTGGGTCATTCATTAATAGATTATATATTTTGTATTCCTTTCCGGTCACATGCTTCCAAGAACGTAAATGTAAAGAATTTGATTGTAGTCATTCATTATGACGATATATATTACTTGGTATGGAATTAATATCGTATAATCCGGTATTTGATCTAGAAATGTAATGGGTACACGCCTTAAAAGATATGGTTTTTGGCTATTACTCCATTAGTGCTATATATATATTTAGGATGCAAAATTAATGCCACCAAATATTGTGTTAGTTGCGATGAATCCACCGATGTTAATATATACTCACGTATATCCCAAATAAATTCTTGGTAAATGGTAAATCTTCAAAATCTCTTACGGCTCTTGCTAGCTTCTAGACGAAGGGAGATCAGATCGAGAAAAATCGAAAGCACAAAGAAATTGTCAAGTGTATCAACACAAAATCTTTTGGATATGCAGCATCTTGTTGGTATATTGTTTTTGAATAGTGACGTGCCCAGCAATATTAATACGTTACATTGTAACTGACGTGTTGTCGAATGAATTCTTGGTGAAAGTCAAGTCTTCAAAATCTTTGATGATTTATACTAGCTACCAAGTGAAGCGAGTCCGACCAGTCCACCGAACCTCAAGAGCACGAAGAAATAGTCAATCGTTTAGATTGATATATTTTTGTGCAGGTTAGAGACGGCGGCGAATTTCTTCATGTTTTTTCAATTTTATTATCAGGGTTGTTCACGTAAAGCAAACAATATACTCTCTTTATTTCATACTAGCAAAAGGGCCCATGCGTTGCAACGGGAGAAAAAAATACCACACGGCACACGCTCTTAATTTATAAAAAATGTCTATAATTTGAGAATTTATAGTTACGATACAAATAAAGATGGTCTTATCCTACAAAAATGCAGTTCAAAATTTCACAGGTCTTCTATTTTAACACGGCTTGCATGTAGATTTAATACGTACAAAGAATCAGTCAAGTGACCTTCAGTTTCATCTCTAATCCTGATTTTGTTGACGTGTTCATCCCCAACCCGGATGAGTACCGGTATGAAAGAAAGACGAATAATGACTTATTTATTAAGATTGCACCCTAGATAGTATTTTTATTAAACATTTAACAGATAAAATAATATCATATTTAAATTCTACATTTTTTTTAATCAAATTCCATGTATAATATATTAAATTTGGAGTTACGGTTTAAAAGATATGAGTATTTTTAGATTTAATACGTACAAAGAATCAGTCAAGTGACCTTCAGTTTCATCTCTAATCTTGATTTTGTTGACGTGTTCATCCCCAACCCGGATGAGTACCGGTATGAAAGAAAGACGAATAATGACTTATTTATTAAGATTGCACCCTAGATAGTATTTTTATTAAACGTTTAACAGATAAAATAATATCATATTTAAATTCTACATATTTTTTTAATCAAATTCCATGTATAATATATTAAATTTGGAGTTACGGTTTAAAAGATATGAGTATTTTAAAAAATATTTAATATATACTACAAGTTTAATGTCATAAACAGTAAGGGTCTTTTTGTAAAATCATCTCGATGGGTTTTCCGACGGAAGCGATAGCCTCTTTATTATTAGGTAAAGAAATGTAGTATGTTTTTTTACATTTAAGTTTTATCACAAATTTAATCAACCAACTTGGGCGACTACACCGGAAGCAAAATTTGAATGGTATGATTTTGCTCCAGCCACAGCCCGTCCACATTGGTTAAATTAATGATCATACTTAGTAAATCTTAAAAAAGACGGACATACTATGTTATGCAACCGAGGAGGTATGACATATTGCACTTTTAAGAATATTCCAAATTAAGGCTAAGAAGCAAAACCAAGTGCATGTTATGCATATAACAAGTGCATATAACAAGTGCCTGTTATAAGTGCATATAACAGGTGGGTTTAGCTAAGAAGCAAAACCAAGTGCCTGTTATGCATAACAGATTTACTTGCGCTGCGCAAGGCTGTCATGGATGCATGCAATCCAACCGCCCGTCCCTCCATCTGTCCTGAGAAATGTAGGGCCCCTTTTCTCCTCTGCCTTTGGCATCTTGCATTCGTCTCAGGCTTTCCATCATGTACAGCTCACAAGGATGGGCAGGCGTTCCATCAGAGAGAGCCCGGGTCCATCCCAGCCGTCCATTTGTCAAAACCCCCGCTTAAAGCGACTCACGAAAGGCCCCCTTCTTTCCAATTTTGTATTAGAAAATGAACGTGGTGCCCCGATTTTCTTATTACCATTATCGGCGTTCTAAATTCAGCAGTAACGCCGGTATTTTGGAGGGATATAGTTGGCAGAAACCCGGACAAGAAATAATGATTTAGCAGGAACAAATGATTCTCTGCGGTGTTTGCATGGTTGTGAGCATTGTAGCAGCAGCAATAATGCTAGACCTACAAAGGCTTACTCTTGCCTCTCTGATTTTTAGTGAGGATGGGGCCCTTCATCCCTTTATTATCAATCATAATCTTCCACGTCAGTCTGTATGTAAATCTTTATAGACGTAGCATTACTCGTATCAGCAGTACAGTTGGAACTTCATGCGGCAGCAGGTGGTGAAAACGTTGGAAGGGGAGTGGCAATGATGAAGGTGAAAGAGGCGCATGCCGACGGCGATCCACCCCATGCGGCGGCGGCGGCGGCCCACCCCGGTCCACTCCGGTCCACACCGGATGGAGGGAGGAGCCTGGCCGCCTGCCGCAAGACGCCATGGAAGGATGGATGGATGGATGCACCACAGCAGCGATCCGTATGGCTTGGATCGACGCTGGATAGGCAGGCTGTACCACTGTAGTTCATGCATGCACGCACGCACGCACCTGAGTAGTATATCTGGCCGGATCAACGAGTTGTTAATTTTTGTAAGACTCAGCAACATTTGCTCGTTGGGGTTCGGGTAGCTACCGCTAGCTAGGTGACATTTGACGACGCCTCCATCCATGCGTCCGTCAGGTCAGGAAAGAAGAAGAGTGTGTGCAGCGATGGTGTGTAGTTTGTGAGGAGGTATGCATGCAGCTGCTGTCCGCCTGTCTTCCAGCTCCGCCGTTCCATCAATCATTGACGCCTTGTACGCACGCCATTCCTTCTACGCACGCACACGCCGTTTCTTGTTGAGCTCCGTCGATCGACAGAAAGATTCATTCATTCATTCATTCATCGGATGATATACTAATCCGACGAGACGATACGATACGAAGAGTAAAATATGGCGGAAAAAGAAGCAAGTAAAGAAGGAATACAGGGGAATGGGTGGCCGCGTCGCCGTCCGTCGGTCCGTCGGCGCGGTGTCGTGTCGCGATCCCCACGAACTGTCTGTCGCCTTTGGGCCAATCATTGGCCTCCCTCCCTCCATCCGTCTCATTCTTTTCTCTCAGACGAAGCAGAAGCAGAAGCGATCTTGCTAATTAAGGAGGAATTAAGAGCAGCGTACGCGGCGTCAGCATGGACCATGGCGGACCTGCTCGGCCCCGCTTCCAGAACAACGCCGGCCCGTGCCACCATTCCTTGGCAGTAATTTTTTGATTGCCCGCGATCGAATGCAAGCGCCGGCTCATTTTGATGCGGCGCCTCTCGCGGAGACCATTATATATACTTGGCCTGCCTGCCTGCTGGTTCCCTTCCGCTGGTGTTGGCTGGCTGGCTGTGCTGGCTCTCCTGTCCCCTCTCCCCTCTCCCGTCCTCCCCCTTTCCAATCTTCTCAATCACCGGCACCTGAGCAGCAGCAGCAGCAGCAGGAAGAAGCCACAGGTCTCCTGCCTCCCCTGCTTTCTTCCTGCTGCCTCTCCACCTCCCCTGTTTTCCTCATGCATGGACTCTTGCCACCCTGCTATCCTTGCAATCTTTCTTCTCAACTTCCATCTTGATGTTTCTTCTAATCCAACATGTTTCTTCTACTCTTCCATGACAGTAATCCGGATGTTCCTTGCGCGCTTTTCATGCTTGATTTTGGTTTCTTCTCTGTGGATTTGCTTCCCTAAACCAAAACTTGGAATTCCTCCCTGTTGATGACAGGATATCTAGGGGCAGGGAGGGAGAAGAAGGGGATAAAAAAGTCTTGAGACATGGCTGCAGCGTTTGGTCCTGCTCCTGTGCCTGGAGGGAGATGACGCCACCAGACCTCGTCAATCCTCAGGTATGTATGTATGTTTGCTATGGGCTGTTTGGACATTCTCTCTACTCTGGCCTGCCTCTGGGTGATTGATGATAGTCTTTGCATGCTCCTCGTCCTTTCTTGGACCAGGATCAGATGGAATTGATGTGTATTTGGGGAATTAGATGTAGTGTGGATGATTGCTGTGGAATTTGTTGATATAGTCTATTTGTTATACATCACACCGCATGCTTGTTTAGATGAATCAAAATTTATTTTTGTTCTGTTTTCGTTTTTTCATACTAGGAATAATCGTTGTCCTCCTACTGCATGATTTCTCTTCAGAGCCCATAAGGCCAATGCCGACATTGTCAGACCACAGAGGTTTAATAACTTTGCATTGTTCTCTTATTGAATTTCTATGTAACATGTACATCTACAGCTTGTGAATTGCAGTTGATATGTTCAAGCAAAGGCATTCATGGGTTGCAACTAGTACAGTATTTTTGCATTATAAAGGAAGCTTTCGCATACCCCTTTATATGGGCGACGAAGGGTTCCTATAATATACAGTGCTCTAGTGGACAGTTCTTTTGTGTGTGTGTGTGTATGATCATGCATTGTCAACCAATAGAATATTTAGCGCGGATTGTTGTATTTGGGAGGCTCTTTCAATAGCATGGGAATTTTATTAGTGATAGTCATGGCGCGAAATATTTGAATATTGCAACGGCCTGGGAAATAAAAAGGCAAAAGGCGCAAACCGACACACCAGCTTCAGAATTCGTGAGGCTCGTTGTATTGCATGAGAATTTAGTACGTGTTATGGCACGGAATTTTTGAATATTGCAACGGTCATGCGTGTTATCTAGGAAATAAAAGGAAAACGATAAACGGCAAAAAAAAGGTGCGAACTGCAAGGTCACTTAATAATCAGTTCCGAATGTCAGCTTGTTTGCATTGTTCCATCTGATATTTTAGTTGTCCTTTCACTGATTTATGCGCTAATAATCGATCGGTCCATACTGCTTACGTCATTGTCGGAATGCTCTTTCCTCTTTTACAACTGGTCATATTTATATCATATTTGACCGGAAAATCCATGGCACATATGTTCCATTTTGTAATCTGCAATTATTTAGTTCACTTTGTATTTGTTGCGCTGTCGATTCAGCAATCTGTCGGTTACTGTTATTGCTTTTAGTTCAAAGTTAAGTCCAGAACTTCAGATAAACTAATTCAGCAATCTATTCAGGTTATATCTGCATCGCCGCTGCTACAAAAATTACTAGCCTATTCTGAAGGAGGAGATTTCATACTAGATGTCAGACATCCTTCCAGTAGCTCTAGGAGGAGCTACAGGAGGTTTGGCATTAGTTGGCATCGTCGCACTCATTGTAGTGCTATGCCTTCGGCACCGCAGAAGGACTTCAGATTCTTCAGAGAGTAATTCGTCCGGTCGAGCTCTTCCAGGTACCACTCAAATTACTTTTCAAGGGGCTTTTAATTTCAGTATTTTCAAGCTAGTGCCAAATTAGCCTTTTAGCTCAACAAATTGCCTTTACTATATATACTAGACATGCAAAGAGCAAGATATATGACACTGGAGGAACTAAAGTCTGCTACAAACAACTTCAGCAGCTCCAACCTCGTCGGACATGGAATGTTCGGAGAGGTATACAACGGTTTGCTCCAGGATGGCACAATTGTAGCTGTTAAAAGGCGGCATTCTCCTCCTAGCCAGGAATTTCTTCATGAGGTGCGAAAAATATTCTCCGTATCCGCAGATTCTCTAGAGTAGTACATGAACTCATGTGTGTTGGTGCCTTTTGCTCCCCAGGTTAATTACCTGTCGTCTATCCATCATCACCGCAACCTCGTAAATCTCTTGGGCTATTGCCAGGACAATGGCATGCAGATGCTTGTTTATCAGTATGTCCCCAATGGCAGCATTTCTACGCATTTACATGGTGATTTTTCATTGTATGTTTCCTATTATTGTTCTGATGTACAGGAAGAGCACCAGAAGTGCTAAATTTCCCTTCTTTTTGCCATCCTTGTACAGGCAACGGCCATTCTCCAACTGTGAGGCTAGAATTCAAGCAGAGACTTGCTATTGCTCATGGAACCGCTAAGGGTAAGTTTTATGCCGACGCCAACTCAGCACTCTCCTTTATTGGCAAAAACTTATTTTCATAATTACATTATGAATTGCCTCATTTTCGGTCACAAAGCTATACAGGCAATCATAATATAATGACCTTTTCTGTTACTGTTACTCAGGCCTGAGTCACCTGCATTCCATGACCCCTCCTGCTGTTCACATGAACTTCAAAACTGCTAATGTCCTGGTGGATGCGGATTTCGTACCAAAAGTTGCTGATACTGGCATCCGAGGCCTACTTGATCGACTAGGCAATGCTGGCCCGCCTTCAATGATATTTGATGATCCATTTGTCGATCCCCGGTAATGACTGAGCTTCTTCTTTGGAGGGGGGTGTTAAAAGTTCTTAATTGCATCCCTTGACTTCCATTAGTGAATAGTACAAACTACCCCCTCTGTTCCCAAATATAAGACGTTTTGGCAGTTCCAAATTGGGCTGTCAAAACGTCTTACATTTAGAAACAAAAGGGACTTTCAGTGTGTTGCCTGCGATAGTAGCGAATTTATCGGCATCCCTTGTCGTTTTTAATGGAGATTTGTTGCATGACCAGGGGGAAGGAGTCCATGATTTTCTCCATACAGAGTGATGTATACAGTTTTGGCGTGTTCATTGTGGAGCTGATCAGTGGAAGGACAGCTGCGTCTGATCAAGGCATTGTTGAATGGGTAAATTCTACTGATTCCTGATGATTGTTCAATTCCTCTTCTCCATATCATCTCATCTCATGATATCTATCATCATACCAGTGCCAAGATTTCAGTCTGCTTACTATGTATCTCTGATATGCAGGTTAGGAACTTTCAAGAATCAAGTGATATCTCTGCAATAGCAGATAGGAGAATGACCAGTGTCTTTACCTCACTGGGCCTGAAGGAACTGCTGCGCCTAGCATCGCGGTGCGTGAACCCGGCAAGTGAGAACCGCCCTTCGATGAGCCTGGTGGAAGCTGAGATCCACCGGATACACGAGCAAGAGATCGGGATGACGACAATCATGCCACAGGGAAACACAACTGTGGCCCTCGGCAGCCAGCTCTTCACATCATCAAGATGAAGAAGAACGGAAAGTTATAGCATTTTAAAGGCTAAGCTAGTTTTCCTCTTTCAGGGTTATAGATTAGCTATTCTAGCTCCAATTTTGCCCCATTAGTTTCTTCTCATAGTGAGCCGGCTCATCATCAGCTGTGCAACTCAAGTGTACAAAAAAAGGAGCAGCTGTTAGGCTTCCCTTTTCACCCTTGGTTTATTTTCTTCGTTATTCGACATAGGGTTTCAACTTGTACAAAAAAGAATGGCAATTCTTTTTTGCAAGACTTTTGTAGCATCGGGAGGGTAACGCCAAACTGACAGTTATATATATCTCTACAATTTTAGACATTACTGTTTCGGACAATTTGTTCTGCATCTTTTTACAAGGTTGCTTTATTTGAAGATCCTTTTTTTGGAGCTATGTCATCCCTGGTTTCCTTAGAGTGTATTTATCATACATGTCATCTGAACTGACCTCCAACTGCATCTAGCCAATGTGACCACCACTTCTGAATGGCACCTATGGTTGGATGAGGTCATCTCTGTTGACGGTGAAGTCCCAGAGCTCGCCGTACTTCTCGTTGAAGTCCCAGATGTCCATGGAGTTGTAGTCCGCAATGAGCTTGTCGCGCTTGGACCTCTCCATCATGTAGATCTCCGGCTCAAAGTTGTGCGGTTTGTCCGGCTTGTCCATCTCGATGATGCAGAACACGACGATGAAGATAGCCGCCCCAATGTAAAGGTACTCCCCCTAGCGGCACAGATAGACCATGAGCCTTCCTCCGTTCAGTGAGCCCAAGACAGATAGATGATGCAGGTAAATAGGAGGAATAGGGGTTAATGCAACGTACCGGCACATCGAAAGCCATGCCGAGGATGACCGCGGGGGGAAATGACCAGGAGATGAGCGCTGCAAGAGATCGCCATTGATGCTAGTGAGAAATATTCAAGGACACGTATACTGTTTCCAGATAGCAAAAGGCACCATGAGTGAGTGTACCTTGGAAACCCTGAGGAGGCTCAGCTTCTTGGTACCACTCGGAGACATCCTCCCAGAAGCCCTTCTTTTCTTCAGTTGGATGATGATTGGTTTCCACCACAACAAATCAGAATCGGCTCAGCTTTAGCCAAAGAATGTAAGCATATACTCCTGCAGAGTAGTTTATACTGCATACAGGAAAAATATACCAGATAATACCTTGGCCTTCATCATAGGTGTGGTGGCCGTCATACACTCCATACACAAAGTCCTCCTGTAAAACAATTTCATTCCTCAGACAACACGGCAGCAGCGAGAACAAGGAAACCAAGGAGATCGCTCCAGACCGGGCTGACGCCGTTGGTGCGCCACTTGTCGATGGGGTCCTCCTGCAGGTCCGGCTCGATCTCCGTCAGCGGCCCGGGCCCAGCCCTCACTGCCACCGCCCTGCCGCTGCCACTGCTCTCCCAACAGCCTGCGCCATGCTTCAGGTGTGGCCTCACCCTTGTGCTCAGCTGCTGCTTCGCCGCGCCACGGCGAGGACGAGCAGCAGTGGCTGCTGCAGAAATGGCGGACGCCAAGCTGCTGCTGCTGCCGCTCATTATCTCACCCCCAAACGCTGTGCCTCCCCTCGTCTCCACACCCTCTTTGCTTGTTTCTCCTGCACAAGTACCTCCCTGCAAACAGACAAAGGCAAGTGGATAATGGCTTGGACATGTACCGTCCAGAAAATTCTGCTGCCTTTCTTTCTCCTTTTCCTTGATATCTGTAAACTCACCAGTAATCAACTCACAGAAATTGTTACATGGTTGGACAAGTGATTATATTGTGATTAGTAAACCACCCTGTTAAGTTACTGTATGCTCACAGGGCTTTATGTTTACAGATAAGGGGAGGGAAAATACCCCAGCAACATGTGGAGCAGAACAGATCCAGCAAAACCAACGCAGGGAATTTCTTTTCTGTATTAACTCAATCAATGTGCAAACATAGCAGTTCCTTGAACATCTCTCCACATTTGTTCCAGAAGAGGATTTTTAATTCTTACACCATACATCTACGTAAAAATAGTTCTCACGCCGCACTTCAAATACTACATAATACAGAAGAATCTACGACCAAATCACAGCCGCGTCTCTCCTCTCTCCTCAACTTCTGTAGGAGAACTATTCCGCTTCCAGCCAGGATATACTAGCCCCCTTAAAATGAAACAAACTAGTGTCAGCATGTCAGCAATTCTTGGAGTAATCCAGAAACATTATAATACCAACAGCTGGCCAAGAGTTTACAAGAAGATTACCTGGTTCAAATTGAGTTTACTAGCTTTGTCTGGCTTTCATAACCAGCTCCTCCGTAGTAGCACCAATGATCTCATTGGACCGCTTTAGAGGAACACAAACAATTCTTCCAATAGAATCCTGAATACGCCATCGAGTTTATTATTATGACATAGAAAGAGATAAAACAGGTAACAACACGATGGGTAATGTCATAAAAAGAACTTTTGGATTCTGTCATTGTTTTATTGCTAAATCTGCAAATTGTGCTTGTAAGAATCTTTCATATGACTGGCAATGCAAGTATGAAGCAATACAAGAAAAGGCTGCAAGAACTCACTCTTGTAACAATACCAAATCTCTCTAACTTCTGAAGAGCGTCCATCACCTCAAAATTGCATTGCAAACCAAACTCTTCCTGGATTAGCTCCTCGCATTGCAAATCAAGATCCTAACATGTTGGGAAACAAAGTACATTTTAAGTTAACCCTTTGTACTTGCATACTACTCCTTCCGTCCCAAAATAACTGTCTCAAGCTTAGTACAATTTTATACTAGAGCTAGTATAAAGTCGAGACACTTATTTTAGGACGGAGGGAGTATAACTTAATAAGAAAAATAGTGGTTTGAAGTAGCAAAAGATCTGACATACCTCAACAGTAGCCTTTCCATTTTCCATCAATATATAGTATGCAATTATGACCTCCTTGATCTGAACATCAGAAATCGAAAATACGTAAATAAATTGTGAGTCAAAATTTCCTATGAACACAAGCCTCTATTTTGCTGATTCTTAGGACCTACTTCCTGCTGAATCACATCATCACAGAGGTGCAGAAGTGTGCCTTTCCCACTATCTAGTTGTTTGTCATACATTGACTGAGTGATTAGGTTTTGATAGGTTGCCATGTTCTGTTGAAACCTGCGGCAAAGGTAAACTCCATCAACCCGGAAACCAATACATGAGTGTCCTAATTAAGAAGGGCTAAGAAGAATTAAGGAAGCAAAATCAAATTTTGTGAATGTGTTCTAGTGTAATACTAGCAGGTCAAAAGAACAAAAAAGGCATCCTGGTTAGGTCATACACAAATAGTCCAAATTACTGATGACATGAATACCCTGTCAAATAATACATCGAGTGGGACTCACGAGAAATAGATCTTAGCACAATATCCAGCCAGAGCAGAAAGGATGGCAATCACAACCCAGAAATCAGCTTTAGGCATTTCGAGTGAACCAACGAGTGTAACCTGGGTAATGTGACAGAGGCAATCATCAACTGATGAAACACAACAAAATCAATGGATCAAGTCGAACCAATTTCACTCGACTTACAAGCCCAATAACAACAGAAACAATGAACTGAACCCAGTCCATTGGCGTGAGGCTCGGGTTTTTCTTCTCAGGCTGCAATACCATGATTTATCTTCAGCATAAGTCCAGATGAATAAACGAGTATAGATGTGAAAAAACTTTTGGACATAACCACATCCTTTTGTTTTTAGAAAACAGAGCGTCCAGCACTAACCAGAACCAACTCCATATCTGCCATCGGAATATTTTTGAAGTGTTTAACCTGAATTGCTCTATCATCCTGGCCCTTCGGGCTTTTCTTCCTGAAATCAAACATGTGCCATCAGAAATTAGTTCGGACATGGTGGTTTGTAGGAATCATACAAGTGACCATTTCACAACCAAGGCACCAGAAACTGTTGTCAAAAACCTCAAACCAAAATCATTATGAGTTCTACCTGTACAAGACAATCACCTCTTCAAATGTAGGCTCCTGAATTGTGACCTTGCCAATTAAATTGCGCAGGCTACAATGAAAGTAGGAAAATATGAGAGCATAGCAGACGAAAAAATGGCAGCTTATTGGGATTGTGATGGTGTGACAGGTTAAGAACAGCACAAACCTCAAGTTCATTGTTTCAAGTCGTATACGTTCAACGTATAGCTCCTTGTCATCCCCTTCATCAACTAGATCATCATTTTTCTTGGAATCTATCACTGGCTTGACCTTCTTCTTTCTCAAGAAGAGCCTTTGCAGTCTGAAATTACAGTATGAAAATAACTAACTTGTGGAACGAGCAAGATAAACTTCAAAGGAAAATAAATTAGTGGTGGATAGCATACCTCGTCTTCTGTAACAACCATCGCCATGTACGAGTTATGACCATATCCACTTTCTCCATGAAGAAAAAATCGCTAGTGCGGTCCAGTCCTATGCCCCTCCGAAATATGACATACTGGAACATAGAAGATTATGCTGGGTAAGTATAAGGTTTGCAGGCAGAACAATGAGTTGTATATGAATAATATGAGGAAAACCAAGGCACGGCTACTAAGACGAAAAGGTAGGGTACCACATCAATAATACATGAAACCTATCATTCAATTATCTCTTAAACTAAAATTTGATGAAATAACAGTGAGTGGATGCAGCCACAAAAGAACAGCCAGCTGAATATGTTTCGAAATGAGGGTGCATCAGTATTGCATATAAGAGCCAGAGCATTCTCACCTTATCACAGAACTCAGGTAGGTTGTCATGATGGTGCTCCTTGAAATACTTTGACAAAAGTTTGTTATCTAACTGCAGCAGCAAACAACAAATTTGTAATGGTACTGAAATCTAGTAATTTTGGATAAGGAGGTGCAGTCTGGAGTGAGTGGACATTAACCTTTGCTTCATCAACTTTAATTGGAAGATTCAATAGGTATTGTCCAGAATGAGCAAGTTCAACCTCATCATCAGATAATATGTTGAAATTGCTTTTTTGCATCACCTGCACCGAATTGGGCACTTTAATCTGCGACGCTACATAATATATTAGTAACGCTTTCTCCCAAACAAGTCCTATACCTGAAAGAAATAGGTCAGGAAGTTCTGCTCGAGTGTATCGATTTCCTCGGATGAGAAGTTCTGCTGCTGCAGTTTTTTGGCACCCTGCACAGGGTCGAAGAGAGCATACAGCTCCTGCACAAAAGATAACATACTGAATAAATCAAATCTGCTTCAATTTCAAGCACTGCCAGAAATGAGCAGCTCTTTAAGATGGGTTGTACAGATCAGTCAGAAGCAGCAAATGCATGAAGAATAAGTCTTTACAAGTTCTCACCATCATATCATCAAACTGGAGATGATACCAAGCTCTGATGGTGTACTCCACCCTCTTGCAGAGCTTGAGGAATTCTTCCCTGTCGTTTTCGTGCTCTTCATCATGAAACAGGCAGCAGAGTTTGCTTTCAGTCGTGCAGTCTCATAAACCCAAAAACTATATCTTTGCTTCGGCATGTAGGAATTAAGACAGGTGAACACAGAACATGATGTACTACTTGATAGCCACATTAGGAAAGGACTGACTGTTATGTATATGTGTGTTAGGTAGGGAGTATGAAATGTACAAGCACACATGCCTACGGTTATCAGGATTTTCTTTGGGCACAATGTTTCTAGTTTACAGGTAAAACATGGACAATCAAACCAATACGCGTGCTTTCCTTCAGAACAGGCAAAGATTCACATCTTCGCAGTTAGGAATAAGGCCAAGTACACTAAACAAACGCCGTACGGTCAAATCCGTCCTGTGGCAAAGGGGAATCAAGAAACGCACAGCGCCCATGGCGAACGCCAGACCGGATTAAAGGGACAGGTAAACGAAGAGAGAGGGAGAGAGAGGGGGGAGACGGACCAATGAGGTAGGCGAGCTTCATGATGAGCTTGGGCTTCATGACCGGGATCACCGACTCGCGCTCCAGCCGCACCACGTCCCTGTCCTTCCCCATCTTTGCCTCCGCCCCCGTCCCCGGCCCCGGCCCCGCCGCGGGCATTGCCTTCTCGCCTGCCGAGCAAACAGAGACGCCGACACAGCCGCCGCCGCTGTGCTGACCACTTCTTGGGGAGGAGGAGGGAGAGGGGGTTGGCGGCGAAGACGAGGACGCGAACTGGAACGGCTCGATGCTCTCCCTTCCCTCGATTAGTAGTTATGGCGAGCGGTGAAGGAGTGGAAACGCATTACGGTTGCAGATCCATCCACACCAAGCTGTTGTCTTCTTGCTCCTCCAGCCGGCGAGAGGAACGCGAGGCTTGGGAATACGTCTTCCACACTAGGATACGCAGTTGACGGTAGACCCTTGTTCCACGCTAAGGCCGTGTTTGGTTCCAAATAAGTCACCAACTTATAAGTCGAAAAGTGTAAAAAGTGACTTATTTTGCCAAACAGACCCAGCTTATAAGTCACCCAACTTATAAGTCATAAGTTGCTCCACCCCAACTTAAAACTTATAAGTCACCCACTTTTGCATGAAAAGGTGACTTATAAGTCAGATGACAACCAAACAGACGTGACTTATAAGTCACTGGTTTTAAGTCACCTGACTTATTAAAACCAAACAGGGCCTAAGATATGTAGTGCTAAGGTAAACCCTTGTTCAGTTACGATGTCGCCTTTGTGCGGTGCGGGGTTACAGTGTGAACGCACCCTCGTGTCGCCCTAGGTTTCGATATCGTGTCCTCGTCTTAGGTTTCGATACCGTATCCTCGCACACTAGGATACGTGGTTGCAAGTTAAACCCTCGTTCCCTTACGATGTCGTTTTTTGGGGTACTAAAGAGATTTATTCATATGAAAAGGCTCTGGCCAAATCAGCCATTAGACTTGTGACTAGAAAAATCGAGGAGGATGGACCCATCCAACACCCGGTCGCGTCCAAAGTGCATGCTTGTTTGGCACAAAGGTGGGCTTCAAAGTTTGTATGTCTCTATATTAAAAGAAGTAAAATTAGCACCTAGCTCGTCAATATCTAAGAATAATGGCGTTGTAATAGAGCGCGAAGTCTGACGCAAGTTCACAGATTGACTACCTCCAAAGCTATTTGTCTCGATTTCGACCCGCGCAAATCCATGAAGCATTGCGACTACCACACCTTCGCGCACGACAAATGCTCCACAATGAGAGGATCTATAATGCACGTGCATGGCTTGCACCAAGCAGTGATGAAAAGTCGAAGATGATCGAGCAACACCCCCAATAAGAACTGTGCGGGGACAAATATGTCCTTGTTGTGGATCTCTTCGCGAATGACTAAGCATGCCATCAATCCTTCCTGTGATCCTGCAGCGAGACTTTCAATGAAAGCACCAATGTCGGTGTCAAAACCGGCAGGTCTCAGGTAAGGGGTCCCGAGTTGTGGACCTTGGATCGATTGGTTGCAGGGAACAAAGGAGACAGTGTTTACCCAGGTCCGGGCCCTCTTAAGGAGGTAAAACCCTACGTCATGCTTGATTATATTGATGTGTATGAGGATTACAGATTTGATCTACCCTGAGATCGTATGAGCTAAAACCCTAGATGAGTCGACATCCTATAGAGATGAAACCCTCTGGTTTATATAGACACCAGGGGTTCCTGGGTTACATACAACTGAACTTGAGTCGGGGGAAGAGGCGCCGACCTAGACTGCTAGACTTGAATGATACGCCAATCTTCGGAGCTTTCCTTCTTGAATACGAGGTCATCACACACTCTGGTCTTCAATAATACGGTCCATATGGTCGGCCTCTAAGAGACGGGTCGACCATCCGAGGACCCCTTAGTCTAGGACTCTCTGAATCCTCTCCGGATCCAAGTGTCAGCCATGTGGCAGGACCACGTCGTGATAGAGGAGACGGATGCGGTCTTCTCAGTGCCACCTCGCCTGGTGCACTAGGACGCTAATCCGTTGTCAAGGCGAACGGGGAGACAACAACAATGGTAGCACGCGCCGAGGATGGGGGGCTTGCCCTTGTTCTTACCGGAGCTCGAGCCGGCCCTTGAGAAGATGCACATGGTGGCTACTCAGTAGGGTTTGTCATCGGCGGCCTAGGGTTTGCAGATCCTGTCAGTGGTGAAGGGGCAGGCTTCGCTTTGGAAGGGTGAAAACTGTTGTTGGACTGACCGGTCCATGGGTTTCCACTTAAAGAAGGACGA
Source organism: Hordeum vulgare subsp. vulgare (assembly GCF_904849725.1). Taxonomy (NCBI): domain Eukaryota; kingdom Viridiplantae; phylum Streptophyta; class Magnoliopsida; order Poales; family Poaceae; genus Hordeum; species Hordeum vulgare. Next base: position 580,768,202 of record NC_058520.1, on the reverse strand, counting down.
TGACCCGAACATGGGTGGTTGACGACCGGGGCCCGTCGCACGTGCGCATTTACTTTGGGACGTGAGGGTAGTTGGAAGGCCGCAACACGTCCCTGAAGTGGACGATGAGAAAGTGCATGCGCGTCCATTTGGTGTCCTTGTGGCCGAAAATGGGGCGGGCCAGACTAGCTCGTTAGGTCCAACGGGTGACACAGTCCAGCGCGGCCCCACTCGTCGGTAGTTAACAATCAAACAACTGACGCGGTGGCATCCCCCCGTGTGACCATTTGTGAGAGTTTTGGACAAGGGAGTGGGAAAAAGTGAGCAAATGTTAAGAGTGTGGGGATGAATGAGTAGAGCTAAGGAACTAGGGGCACAGATGTAAAAAAACATTGTTTTATGCCCCTAGCTAGGCATATTGCATAGTTTCAAGTGTTGTCATCTTTGACAATCCACCCATAGGTGCCTCTCATGATTGATTCATAGGGTGGCCTAATTCTCTTTCTAGGAAAGTGTTCCATTCCTTTCTTTAATGAAAATTGGAACCTTATATTTCCCTCTTTCATGTCAATTATTGCACCTATAGTCGTAGGAAGGGTCTTCCAAGTATAATTGGACAAGTAGGGTTGCAATCAATATTGAGCACAATAAAATTTACAGGCACATAATTTTTATCTGCAATTATTAGCACATCGTTTATTCTACCCAAGAGCTTCTTCATGGTAGAATCCGCAAGATGCAAGTTTAGAGAACATTCTTCAATATTAGTGATACCAAGCACATCACATAAAGTTTTAGGTATAGTTGAAACACTAGCACCAAGGTCACACAAAACATTGCATTCATATTTATTTATCTTAATTTTGATAGTAGGATCCCACTCATCATGCAATTTTCTAGGAATAGAAAGTTCAAGCTCAAGTTTCTCATCATAAGCTTTCACCATAGCTTCCAATATATGTTGAGTAAAAGCTTTGTTTTGTTCATAAGCATTGGGTAAGCTAATAATGGATTGCAGCAAAGAAATGCATTCTACTAAAGAGCAATTATCATAATTAAAGTCATTGTAACACAAAATAGTGGGCACATCACTAGTTAAAATTTTGACCTATCCAAACCCACTTTTTCGGTTTTAGCATTAAAATCATCACCCCCAAGCAAACGGGACGCTCCTTTACTAGAGTTGACTCATCTCCAGTCCCTTTATCATTAACATTCAGAGAAGTAAACAAAGATTCAATAGGAGAAGTATCAATCATTTTAAGATCTTCATCGTGATTTGTGATGGGGAAAGATTCCGGTTTAGCAGCCATCCTATTTACTAGAGTGGTTTGCTCATCAGAGATTTTTTTTCTAGTAACTCTTCAGTGTGAGCAACTTGTGATTGGAGGCTAGACACTTCTTTATTAATTTCATCAAGTTGTTTACTTGTAGCATCTAACAAAGTTGAATGTTCCTTTACTTCAGAAGCAAATAATTTATTGTGGTCGTATTGTGAATTCATGAAGGTCTTCATGGAACCTTCTATTTCTGAGATCCTTTGGTAGTAAGAGATAGTGTAGAATCTATCTTGAGACATGGTGACCAAGCAAGCAAAGTAACAAGCGACACAAGCAAGCTAGAGAGCGAAGATGCAACCTAGTGACAAGCTACGCAGGCAAAGATAAATGTTTTGTATTTTTTATTTTTTTTATGAGACAAACTACATATACCAGCAAATAAAAAGAGGAGCAGGTGAATGAAATTTTGTGTGGAGTTACTTGGTAGTTGGTGATGATATTCCCCGGTAACGGCGCCATAAATCCTTCCTCATACTTGTGATTTGCCTTGGGTTTTCCGTGAAGAGGAACGGGTTATCACAGCACAATGTGGGTAAGTATTTCCCTCAGTTATGAAACCAAGGTTTAGCGAACCAATAGTAATATCAACCGCAACCGTCTTCAGCGGCTGCACACAAAAGAACAAACAACTTGCACCCAACGCGGGCAAGAGGGTTCTCAATCCTCTTGTCTTGTTATCTGCAAGCAAGTGAGGTGTGTAGATAATTATAGATAGCAAGATAAAATAAAATTAAGTAAATGGCAGCAAGGCATTGAAGGTTTTATCAATATGTTGTGAATATACCCGGGGGCCATAGCTTTCCATAATGACATCTCTCATGAAAAATAGCATACGACGGGTAAACAAATTATTGTTGGGTAATTGACAGAAAAGCAGATAGTTATGCGATATTCATGGCAATGATCATGGGTAAACAAATAGACCGACTCCTGCCTGCACCTATTACTATTACTCCACTCATCGACCTCTATCCAGCATGCATCTAGAGTGTTAAGTAAAACAGAGTAATGCATGGAGAACAATGACATGATGTAGACAAAGTACACTCAAGCAATATGAATAAACCCTCATCATTTTATCCTTAGTAGAAGCAACACAAAGACGCATCTTGTCCCCTTCCGTCACTTGGATATAGAAATTCTCCAGGTTGAACCTACCACAACGCACCTCTCTCACTGAAGAAATATCGATCTAGTTGGCCAAACTATTTTAGTAGAGCGGAGAGAATTACGAAGCTATCATAACCATGCACATAAGAATCATATAAGTATTGAGAGGAGACTCAAATATTTCTCATGAATAATCTGAATATAAACCCAAAGTTCATCACATCCCAGCAAACGCACTGCACAAAAGGAATTACATCATATGGATCAAAGCGAAGATGCGATGATCATTGTATTCAAGATCAAAGAGAGAGAGAGAGAGAGATTGACATCTAGGTACTGGCTATGGACTCATAAGTTTGTGGTGAACTACTCACACATCATCGTGAGGGTAGCAAGGTTGATGAAGAGGCCCTCCGTGATCGATCCCCCCTCCAGAAGGGTGCGGGAATGGAGCTCTAGATGGCCTCCCGTCGGAACACAAACTTGCGGCAACATCAAAACTGTTTCGGGACTCCTTTTTCTTTTTTTAGGGTAGATGAGAATTTATAAGCCAAAGAACAGAGTTGGGAGGGCCAAGAGGAAGGCACAAGACATCAGGGCGCGCCGCGCCCTGTTGGCTTATGGGCACCTCATGAAGCCTCCAACCTTTTTTCCTATGCTCGTTGGTCTTCTTTTGGTCCAGAAAAAATCACCAATTTTTTTAGGGCAATTGGACTTCGTTTGGTATGGAAAACCTGAAAAGTGAAAAACATGTAGAAAACAACAACTAGCACTGGGCACTGTGTCAATAGGTTAGTCCTAAAAAATAATATAAATTGGTAAATAAATACGCCAAAAACTATTCTATAATGATAACATATCAGCATGGAACATTCAAAAATTATAGACACGTTGGAGATGTATCATGGTACTACCTCTTTGAGGATTGGTACTACCGTTGATAAGAGGTAGTACCACCTCCTACCACCTCTCAGGATCCGCTGAGGATTCCAGACCGAGAAAACATGGGCGGAAGTGGAGCGGTAGTAACAAGTGGTACTACCGCTGGCGCGCGGTACTATCATGCTGAACTACTGGCCAAAAACTGCCTAGTCCGACAAGAAAGGTGTCGAGACCCAAGGGCAGCGGCACAACGAGCATCACTGGCTAGGGGCACTACCATCCCAAAGTGGTACTACCGCTGACCAGGGCGGTACTACCGCATATAAGAGATAGTACCGCTGCTGGGAGCGGTACTACCGCTGGGATCTTTCTCGACCAGAATGGAAGCAATAGATAAATGCAGGAACACCAGAACTATCGTAACTTATGCAAATGAGCTCCGGATTGAGAAAACTCAAGATTGTTGGATTCAGGAGACAAGAGCTATCCAACAGCGACAAAAACTCCAATGATATAGAGAAGTGAAACCTCTATTAATGAAGAACCTGTAAAAACTCCAACATCGAAAACATCATAGAAGATGCATATGGACCCCGTTTTCGATGAACTCGGGCTTGTCATGAAGATGATCGTAAGCTCTAAAACTCACCAAGAGAAACACCAAACAAGAACCAAGAAAGATGATACAAGGATGCAAATGGTTTGATCTCTCAACGAACGATACGATCAAGCTACACACTTGAGAGCCCCCCTTTATAGTATGGTAATTGATCCTATAACCTGGTATCCTATCAAGGGCAAAACTATACCTTGCACATAGTCCACTTGAGCTGGATGATGATGATCTTCGCTTCCTCAAGATGGACCACCTTTATTGATTGCATTGGCTCGATGAGGACTAGTTGATTGCTCCCCCATACTCCACTATGGGTGAGCCACTCTTCGGCACATCTTCCCAAATCCATCGTCACCACAATGGATGATAAGCTTCAAGCGTGATCTCTTTGTGATGGTCCACTTGAACTTGCACACCGCAATGTTGATGATGATCACCACTTGGTGTCATCCTCCATGGGTTGTATGAGATATTCCTCTTGATGCAAGCCCATGTGAACATATCTAACCCCACATAGAACTCTAACATAGACCATGTGTTAGTACATAAAGCGTAATGGACAATGCTTACCATATCATGGGACCACTTGATCCCTCTCGGTACATCTTATATGCTTTGTGTGTTGATCAACTTGATTCACTCTTTGACTTAGTCTTGATCAACCTTGTATCTTATCTTCTCTATGACCAATCTTTGGATAAAACCTTGAATACCACCATGGTCACCATATAAACTCCTTGAAACCAACAGATGGACTTCAAGAAGTGCATATGGACAAATCCTTCGAATATAACTTGCAACCATTAGTCCATAGGGATTGTCATCCATTACCAAAACCACACATGAAGAAATATGCTCTAACAACATGAACATGCAAGATGAAGTAAAAAAAACTGCTAGAAAATCGTATTTGTGTACTACTTGCTTCCGTATATATAAATATGACACGTGCAATAAATTTGAATGAGTTCCCAACATCTTGCGTAACAGTATGGGCACAACATTGAGAATCTAGGTTTTTAAATTCAAAAAAATGATCTGAAGTACATGAAAATTTGCATGAGTTCCCGACATGTGGCCAAGATGTCGTGGTCAAAGTAACGGCTTGTCCAAGATAAGCTTTGACACATACCTCTCACAAACCGGAGCATCACACCAAGGCTCGTGGTTCCGTGAGGGAGCGTGGGGCCTTGTCTGATGAAAACGCCAATCGTTGCATCATTCACCCTAGCTCTTCTTTCATTGTTACAATGCACGAATACGACTAGCATCCTAAAATTTGAAAAAATTGGCGTTTTATTGGCACCTCTTTATACATTAAGTTAATTTGTAGAAATTTAATGGCCATAGTTCAGAACTGAAACACGTGAACATTCGATATGTGTTGGGGAACGTTGCGTGGGAAATAAAAAAAATCCTACGCACAGGAAGACCTATCATGGTGATGATCATCTATGAGAGGGAGATCGGATCTAAATACCCTTGTAGATTGCTAAGCGGGAAGCATTAAGAAACGCGGTTGATGTAATGGAACGTCTTCACGATCCAAATCGCCACCGTCCTACGGTCCGTCCCGATCAAGCACCAAACTGACGGCACCTCCACGTTCAGCACACGTATAGCTCGATGACGATCTCTGCCTTCTTGATCCAACAAGAGAGACGAAGAGGTAGCTGAATTCTCCGGCAGCACGACGGCGTGGCGGTGATGATGGTGGAGCTACTCCGGTAGGGATTCATCGTGTCGTACCGATCTAGCTACGAGGTGCCACGAAGTAGTGGAGGGAGAGAGGTTTGCACAAAGGCTTGAGGTGCAAAAACCCTCTCAAACCTCCACTATATATAGGAGGAACAAGAGGGAGGCTGCCTTGCCTCCTACTCCAAGTAGGAGGGCTCGTCCGAGCCAAGGACGAAGGTCTCCTCCTCCAATTTATTTTGGTGGATAAGTCCTTTCCTTCTTGTCCACCTCCTTCATTTTCCCCTTTTTTTTCCTTTGGCCGAAATAGGCTTATTGGGCTTGCCTCACCAGCCCACTAAGACCTGGTGCGCCACCCATGGGCCTATTAGGTCCTCGCCCGGGTGGGTGGCCCCTCCCGGTAAAACCCCAGAACCCATTCGTCACTCCCGGTACTTTACCGGTAATGCCCAAAATCTTTTCGGAAACCAAATACAACAATCCTATATATCAATCTTCATTTCCGGACCATTCCGGAGACACTCGTGACGTCCGGGATCTCATCCGGGACTCCAAACAACATTGGGTTACCAACATCAATAATTCAACTATACCAAAAACGTCATCGAACCTTAAGTTTGCAGACCGTGCGGGTTCGAGAACTATGTAGACATGACCGGGACACTCTTCGTACAATGTCCAATAACGGGACCTGAACGTACATATTGGATCCTACATATTCTACGAACATCTTATCGGGTGAACCTCTATGTCAAGGATTCACACAATCCCGTATATCATTCCCTTTGTCCTTCGGTATGTTACTTTCCCGAGATTCGATCGTCGGTACCGCTATACATATTTCAATCTCGTTACCGGCAAGTCTATTTACTCGTTCCGTAATACAAGATCCCGTGGCTAACTCGTCACATTGCTTGCAAGGCTTGTTTGTGATGTTGTATTACCGAGTGGTCCCCGATATACCTCTCCATCACACGGAGTGACAAATCCCAGTCTTGATCCATGCTAACTCAACGGACACCTTCGGAGTTACCTGTAGAGCATCTTTATAGTCACCCAGTAAGGTTGCGACATTTGATACACACAAGGCATTCCTCCGGTGTGAGTGAGTTACATGATCTCATGGTCATAGGAATGTATACTTGACATGCAGAAAACAATAGCAACAAAATGACACGATCATATGCTACGTTTATAGTTTGGGTCTTGTCCATCACATCATTCCCCTAATGATGTAATCCCGTCATCAAGTGACAACACTTGTCTATGGCTAGGAAACCTTAACCATCCTTGACCAACAGGCTAGTCAACTGGAGGCTCACTAGGGACATTGTTTTGTCTATATATCCACACATGCATTTATGTTTCCAATCAATACAATTATAGCATAGATAATAAACAATTATCTTGAAACAGGAAATATAATAATAACTATTTTATTATTGCCTCTAGGGCATATTTCCAACAGTCTCCCACTTGCACTGGAGTCAATAATCTAGCCTCACATCTCTATGTGATTTACAATGTAATGAATCTAACACCCATACAGTTCTGGTGTTGATCATGCTTTGCTCGTGGAAGAGGTTTAGTCAGCGGATCTGCAACATTTAGATCCGTGCGCACTTTGCAAATATTTATGTCCTCCTCCTTGATGTAATTGCGGATGACGTTGAAGCGTCGCTTTATGTGTCTGGTCCTCTTGTGAAACCTTGGTTCCTTGGCTAGAGCAATGGCACCAGTGTTTTCACAGAACGGATTGATTGGATCCAGTGCACTTGGCACTACTCCAAGATTTGACATGAACTACTTAATCCAGACACCCTCCTTAGTCGCCTCTGAGGCAGCTATGTACTCCGCTTCACATGTAGAATCAGCTACGACGCTTTGCTTGGAACTGCACCAGCTTACCGCACCCCCGTTAAGAATAAATATGTATCCGGTTTGGGACTTAGAGTCATCCGGATCAGTGTCAAAGCTTGCATCGACGTAACCCTTTATGACGAGCTCGTCGTCCCCTCCATAAACGGGAAACATTTCCTTAGTCCTTTTCAAGTACTTTAGAATATTCTTGACCATCACCCAGTGTTCCACTCCTGGATCACTTTGAAACCTGCCTGCCATACTTATGGCCAGGCTGACATCCGTTCTTGTGCACAACATTGCATACATGATAGTGTTGGAAATATGCCCTAGAGGCAATAATAATATGGTTATTATCATATTTCCCTGTTCATGATAATCATCTATTGTTCATGCTATAATTGTATTAACAGGAAACAGTAATACATGTGTGAATAAATAGATCACAATGTGTCCCTAGCAAGCCTCTAGTTGGCTAGCTCGTTAGTCAATAGATGATCATGGTTTCCTGATCATGGGCATTAGATGTCGTTGATAACGGGATCACATCATTGGGAGAATGATGTGATGGACAAGACCCAATCCTAAGCCTAGCACTAGATCGTATTGTTCGTATGCTAATGCTTTTCTAATGTCAAGTATCTTTTCCTTCGACTGTGAGATTGTGCAACTCCCGGATACCGTAGGAGTGCTTTGGGTGTATCAAACGTCACAACGTAACTGGGTGACTATAAAGGTGCACTACGGGTACCTCCGAAAGTGTCTGTTGGGTTGGTACGAATCGAGATCGGGATTTGTCACTCCGTGTGACGGAGAGGTATCTCTGGGCCCACTGGGTAGAACATCATCATGAGCTCAATGTGACTAAGGAGTTAGTCACACGATGACGTGCTACGGAACGAGTAAAGAGACTTACCGGTAACGAGATTGAACAAGGTATAGGTATACCGACGATCGAATCTCGGGCAAGTTCTATACCGACAGACAAAGGGAATCATATACGGGATTGATTGAATCCTTGACATCGTGGTTCGTCCGATGAGATCATCGTGGAGCAAGTGGGAGCCACAATGGGTATCCAGACCCCGCCGATGGTTATTGGCCACAGAGGTGTCTCGGTCATGTCTGCCTGTCTCCCGAACCCGTAGGGTCTACACACTTAAGGTTCGATGACGCTAGGGTTATAGGGAATTGTTATACGAGGTTACCGAAAGTTGTTTAGAGTCCCGGATGAGATCCCGGACGTCACGAGGAGCTCCGGAATGGTTCGGAGGTAAAGATTGATATATAGGACGGATGGTTTCGGATACCGGAAGTGTTTGGGGCATCACGGGTAACGTACCGGGACCACCGGGACCACCGGAGGTGGCCCCGGGGGACTACCGAAGGGGGGCAACGACCCCGGGAGGTAAGGTGGGCCAAGTGGGGGTGGGAACCAGCCCCTAGGTGGGCTGGTGCGCCTCCCCACTCAGCCCATTGCGCAAGGGAGAGAAAAGGGGGGGCAAACCCTAAGCCAGGTGGGCCTAAGGCCCACCAGTTGGTGCGCCACCCCCTCCTCCCCCCTCTGGCCGCCGCACCTCCCATCTGGGAGGGCTGCCGCACCCCCTAGGGTGGGAACCCTAGGGGTGGCACCCCCTCTCCCCTTCCCCTATATATAGTGGGCACTTTTGGCCATTGGAGATTAGACTTTTCCATCTCCCTCGGCGCAGCCCTGCTCTTCTTTCTCCTCCTCTGTGCCGGTGCTTGGCGAAGCCTTGCCGGGAGACCTCGTCTCTCCATCGACACCACGCCGTCGTATTTTTGGAATTCTTCCCCAACCTCTCCCTCCTCCTTGCTGGATCAAGGTGCGGGAGACGTCACCGGGCTGCAAGTGTGTTGAACGCGGAGGTGCCGTAGTTCGGCACTAGATCGGAATCGCTGCGAGTACGACTCCATCAACCGCGTTCTAGCAACGCTTCCGCTTAACGATCTTCAAAGGTATGAAGATGCTCTTACCCCTCTCTCGTTGCTGGTCTCTCCATAGGAAGATCTGAATATGCGTAGGAAAATTTCGAATTTATGCTACGTTACCCAACAGTGGCATCCGAGCCAGGTTTTCTATGCGTAGATTCTATGCACGAGTAGAACACAAAAGTTGTGGGTGATGATTTGTCAATTTGCTTGCCGCTACTAGTCTTATTATTTTCCGGCGGTATTGTGGGATGAAGCGGCCCGGACCGACTTTACACGTACGCTTACGTGAGACTGGTTCCACCGACAGACATGCACACCGTGCATAAAGGTGGCTAGCGGGTGTCTGTCTCTCCTACTCTAGTCGGATTGGATTTGATGAAAAGGGTCCTTATGAAGGGTAAATAGCTTTGGCATATCATCGTTGTCGCTGTCACGTAGGTAAGAAGGCGTTCTTGCTAGAAACCCAAATCAGCCACGTAAAACTTGCAACAACAATTAGAGGACGTCTAACTTGTTTTTGCAGGGTTTGACATGTGATGTGATATGGACAAAGTTGTGATGTTGCATGTATGATGTATGATATGATCATGTTATTGTAATAGGTTTCACGACTTGCATGTCGATGAGTATGACAACCGGCAGGAGCCATAGGAGTTGTCTTAATTTATTGTATGAGATGCAACGCCATGTGCTTACTACTTTTACTTCATTGCTAACGGTTAGCTATAATCGTAGTGATAGTAGTAGTTGGCATGACGACTTCACGCAGACACGATGATGGAGATCATGATTATGGAGATCATGGTGTCACGCCGGTGACGATGATGATCATGCGATGCCTGAAGATGGAGATCGAAAGAGCAAAGATGATAATGGCCATATCATGTCACTATATGATTGCATTGTGATGTTTATCATGTTTTACATCTTATTGCTTAGAACTACGGTAGCATAATAAGATGATCCCTCTTAAAATTTCGAGAACGTATTCGCCTAAGTGTGTACTGTTGTGAAGGTTCGTTGTCTCGAAGCACCACGTGATGATCGGGTGTGATAGATTCTAACGTTCGCATACAACGGGTGTAAGCCAGATTTACACACGCGAAACACCTAGGTTGACTCGACGAGCTTAGCATGTACAGACATGACCTCGAATACAAGAGACCGAAAGGTCGAACATGAGTCGTATGGTTGAATACGATCAGCATGGAGTTGCTCACCATGGTGACTAGTCCGTCTCACGTGATGATCGGACACGGGTTAGTCAACATGGATCATGTATCACTTAGATGACTAGAGGGATGTCGATTTAAGTGGGAGTTCATACTTAATTTGATTAAATGAACTTAATTGTCATGAACTTAGTCTAAAAGTTGTCTTTATAAATATTGTAGATGTCCAACGTCAACCTCAATTTCAACGCATTCCTAGAGAAAAACAAGCTGAAAGATGATGGTAGCAACTATGCGGACTGGGTTCGCAACTTGAAGCTCATCCTTGAAGCAGCTAAAAAGGCATATGTCCTTGATGCGCCGCTAGGTGACCCTCCCGCTCCCACAGCAGCCCAGGACATTCTAAACGTCTGGCAAACGCGGAGTGATGACTACTCTCTGGTTAGGTGTGGCATGTTTTACAGTTTAGAAACGGGGCTCCAAAGGCGTTTTGAGCAACACGGGGCATATGAGATGTTCCAGGAGCTGAAGCTAGTTTTTCAAGCTCATGCCCGTGTCGAGAGATATGAAGTCTCCGACAAGTTCTTTAGCTGTAAGATGGAGGAGAACAGTTCTGTCAGTGAGCACATACTCAAAATGTCTGGGTTACACGGTCGTCTGACTTCACTTGGAGTCGAACTTCCGAATGATGCTATAATTGACAGAATCCTCCAGTCTCTCCCACCAAGCTACAAAGGCTTTGTGCTTAACTACAACATGCAAGGGATGGAGAAGACCATTCCCGAGTTGTACTCGATGCTCAAGTCTGCAGAAGTAGAAATCAAGAAAGAGCATCAAGTGTTGATGGTCAACAAGACCACTAGTTTCAAGAAAGGCAAGGGTAAGAAGAACTTCAAGAAAGACGACAAAGTTGTTGCCGCGCCCGGTAAGCCAGATGCCGGGAAGAAGAAAAAGAACGGACCCAAGTCTGAGACTGAGTGCTTCTATTGCAAGGGAAAGGGTCACTGGAAGCGAAACTGCCCCAAATACTTAGCGAACAAGAAGGCCGGAACGTTAAAGGTATATGTGACATACATGTTATTGATGTGTACCTTACCAGCGCTCGTAGTAGCTCCTGGGTATTTGATACCGGTGTTGTTGCTCACATTTGCAACTCAAAGCAGGAACTGCGGAATAAGCGGAGACTGGCCAAGGACGAGGTGATGATGCGCGTCGGGAATGGTTCAAAGGTCGATGTGATCGCCGTCGGCACGCTACCTCTACATCTACTGTCGGGATTAGTTTTAAACCTTAATAATTGTTATTTAGTACCAGCTTTAAGCATGAACATTGTATCAGGGTCTTGCTTAATGCGAGACGGCTACTCATTTAAGTCAGAGAATAATGGTTGTTCTATTTATATGAGTGATATGTTTTATGGTCATGCCCCGCTGGTGAATGGTTTATTCTTGATGAATCTCGATCGTGATGTTACACATATTCATAGTGTGAGTACCAAAAGATGCAAAGTTGATAATGATAGTCCCACATACTTGTGGCACTGCCGCCTTGGTCATATCGGCGTTAAGCGCATGAAGAAGCTCCATACTGATGGACTATTAGAGTCTCTTGACTTTGAATCATTTGACACATGCGAACCGTGCCTCATGGACAAGATGATTAAGACTCCATTCTCAACAATAATGGAGAGAGCAACCGACTTATTTGAAATAATACATACTGATGTGTGTGGTCCAATGAACGTTGAAGCTCGCAGTGGTTATCGTTATGTTCTCACTCTCACCGATGATTTGAGTAGGTATGGGTATATCTACTTGATGAAGCACAAATCTAAGATGTTTGAAAAGTTCAAGGAATTTCAGAGTGAGGTTGAGAATCAACGTGACGGAAAAATTAAATGTCTACGATCTGATCGTGGAGGAGAATATTTGAGTCACGAGTTTGGCACACACCTAAGGAAATGTGGAATCGTTTCACAACTGACGCCGCCTGGCACACCGCAATGCAACGGAGTGTCTGAATGTGTAATCGCACTTTATTAGATATGGTACGATCTATGATGTCTCTTACCGACTTACCGCTATCAATTTGGGGATACGCATTAGAAACTGCAGCATTCACTTTAAATAGGGCACCGTCTAAATCCGTTGAGACGACGCCGTATGAACTATGGTTTGGCAAGAAACCTAAGTTGGGAGGAAGGTAGAACTTGATGAGGTAATTGCACCCCCTCTCGAATAGGATAGTAGCGCAGCGCGGGAAGTTGTTCCTGTGGCGCCTACACCGACTGAAGAGGAAGTTAATGATGATGATCATGAAGCTTCGGATCAAGTTACTACTGAACTGCGAAGGTCCACAAGGGCACGCTCCGCACCAGAGTGGTACGGCAACCCTGTGATGGAAATCATGTTGTTAGACAACGGTGAACCTTCGAACTATGAAGAAGCGATGGCGGGCCCGGATTCGAACAAATGGCTCGAGGCCATGAAATCCGAGATAGGATCCATGTATGAGAACAAAGTATGGACTTTGGTGGACTTGCCTGATGACCGGCGAGCCATAGAAAATAAATGGAACTTCAAGAAGAAGACTGATGCAAACGGTAATGTAACCGTTTACAAAGCTCGACTTGTCGCAAAGGGTTTTCGACAAATTCAAGGAATTGACTACGAAGAGACTTTCTCTCCCGTAGCGAAGCTGAAATTAGTCCGAATCATGTTAGCAATTGCCGCCTTTTATGATTATGAAATTTGGCAAATGGATGTCAAAACAGCGTTCCTTAACGGGAACCTTAAGGAAGAGTTGTATATGATGCAACCAGAAGGTTTTGTCGACCCTAAGGGTGCTAACTGTTGGAATTATGCCCTAGAGGCAATAATAAATATAGTTATTATTATAATTCCTATATCAAGATAATCGTTTATTATCCATGCTATAATTGTATTGAATGAAGACTCATTTACATGTGTGGATACAAAAACAAAACACTGTCCCTAGCAAGCCTCTAGTTGGCTAGCCAGTTGATCAAAGATAGTCAGTGTCTTCTGATTATAAACAAGGTGTTGTTGCTTGATAACTGGATCACGTCATTAGGAGAATCACGTGATGGACTAGACCCAAACTAATAGACGTAGCATGTTGATCGTGTCATTTTGTTGCTACTGTTTTCTGCGTGTCAAGTATTTATTCCTATGACCATAAGATCATATAACTCACTGACACCGGAGGAATGTTTTGTGTGTATCAAACGTCGCAACATAACTGGGTGACTATAAAGATGCTCTACAGGTATCTCCGAAGGTGTTAGTTGAGTTAGTATGGATCAAGACTGGGATTTGTCACTCCGTGTGACGGAGAGGTATCTCGGGGCCCACTCGGTAATACAACATCACACACAAGCCTTGCAAGCAATGTGACTTAGTGTAAGTTGCGGGATCTTGTATTACGGAACGAGTAAAGAGACTTGTCGGTAAACGAGACTGAAATAGGTATGTGGATACTGACGATCGAATCTCGGGCAAGTAACATACCGAAGGACAAAGGGAATGACATACGGGATTATATGAATCCTTGGCACTGAGGTTCAAACGATAAGATCTTCGTAGAATATGTAGGATCCAATATGGGCATCCAGGTCCCGCTATTGGATATTGACCGAGGAGTCTCTCGGGTCATGTCTACATAGTTCTCGAACCCGCAGGGTCTGCACACTTAAGGTTCGACGTTGTTTTATGCGTATTTGAGTTATATGGTTGGTTACTGAATGTTGTTCGGAGTCCTGGATGAGATCACGGACGTCACGAGGGTTTCCGGAATGGTCCGGAAACGAAGATTGATATATAGGATGACCTCATTTGATTACTCGAAGGTTTTCGGAGTTACCGGGAATGTACCGGGAATGACGAATGGGTTCCGGGAGTTCACCGGGGGGGGGGGGGGCAACCCACCCCGGGGAAGCCCATAGGCCTTGAGGGTGGCGCACCAGCCCTTAGTGGGCTGGTGGGGCAGCCCAAAAGGGCCCTATGCGCCTAGGAAAGAAAATCAAAGAGAAAGAAAAAAAGGAGGAGGTGGGAAGGGAAGGAAGGACTCCCACCCACCAAACCAAGTCCAACTCGGTTTGGGGGGGAGCCTTCCCCCTTGGACTCGGCCGACCCCCTTGGGGCTCCTTGAGCCCCAAGGCAAGGTCCCCTCCCTCCCACCTATATATACGGAGGTTTTAGGGCTGATTTGAGACGACTTTTCCACGGCAGCCCGACCACATACCTCCACGGTTTTTCCTCTAGATCGCGTTTCTGCGGAGCTCGGGCAGAGCTCTGCTGAGACAAGGTCATCACCAACCTCCGGAGCGCCGTCACGCTGCCGGAGAACTCTTCTACCTCTCCGTCTCTCTTGCTGGATCAAGAAGGCCGAGATCATCGTCGAGCTGTACGTGCGCTGAACGCGGAGGTGCCGTCCTTTCGGTACTAGATCGTGGGACTGATCGCGGGATTGTTCGCGGGGCGGATCGAGGGACATGAGGACGTTCCACTACATCAACCGCGTTCACTAACGCTTCTGCTGTATGATCTAGAAGGGTACGTAGATCAGTCATCCCCTCTCGTAGATGGACATCACCATGATAGGTCTTCGTGCGCGTAGGAAATTTTTTGTTTCCCATGCGACGTTCCCCAAGAGTGGTATCAGAGCTAGGTTCATGCGTAGATGTCTTCTCGAGTAGAACACAAAAGTTTTTGTGGGCGGTGATGTGCGTTTTGCTGCCCTCCTTAGTCTTTTCTTGATTCCGCGGTATTGTTGGATTGAAGCGGCTTGGACCGACATTACTCGTACGCTTACGAGAGACTGGTTTCATCGCTACGAGTAACCCCGTTGCTCAAAGATGACTGGCAAGTGTCGGTTTCTCCAACTTTAGTTGAATCGGATTTGACCGAGGAGGTCCTTGGATGAGGTTAAATAGCAACTCATATATCTCCGTTGTGGTGTTTGCGTAAGTAAGATGCGATCCTACTAGATACCCATGGTCACCACGTAAAACATGCAACAACAAAATTAGAGGACGTCTAACTTGTTTTTGCAGGGTATGCTTGTGATGTGATATGGCCAACGATGTGATGTGATATATTGGATGTATAAGATGATCATGTTGTAATAGAAAATATCGACTTGCATGTCTATGGTACGGCAACCGACAGGAGCCATAGGGTTGTCTTTATACTAACGTTTGTGCTTGCAGATGCGTTTACTATTTTGCTAGGATGTAGCTTTAGTAGTAATAGCATGAGTAGCACGACAACCCCGATGGCAACACGTTGATGGAGATCATGGTGTGGCGCCGGTGACAAGAAGATCGTGCCGGTGCTTTGGTGATGGAGATCAAGAAGCACGTGATGATGGCCATATCATGTCACTTATGAATTGCATGTGATGTTAATCCTTTTATGCACCTTATCTTGCTTAGAACGACGGTAGCATTATGAGGTGATCTCTCACTAAAATTTCAAGACGAAATTGTGTTCTCCCCGACTGTGCACCGTTGCTACAGTTCGTCGTTTCGAGACACCACGTGATGATCGGGTGTGATAGACTCAACGTTCACATACAACGGGTGCAAAACAGTTGCGCACGCGAAACACTCGGGTTAAGCTTGACGAGCCTACCATGTGCAGACATGGCCTCGGAACACATGAGACCGAAAGGTCGATCATGAATCATATAGATGATATGATTAGCATAGGGATGCTTACCACTGAAACTATACTCAACTCACGTGATGATCGGACTTGAGCTAGTGTAAGTGGATCATGAACCACTCAAATGACTAGAGAGATGTACTTTTTGAGTGGGAGTTTAGCGAATAATTTGATTAAGTTAAACTCTAATTATCTTAAACATAGTCTAAGTCCACTTTGAATATATTTGTGTTGTAGATCATGGCTCACGCGACAGTCACCCTGAATTTTAATACGTTCCTAGAGAAAGCTAAGTTGAAAGATGATGGAAGCAACTTTGTAGACTGGGCTCGTAATCTTAAGCTAATCATACAAGCTGGGAAGAAGGATTATGTCCTTAATGCTGCGCTAGGAGATGAACCACCCGCTAAGGCTGATCAGGATGTTAAGAACGCTTGGTTAGCACGTAAGGAGGACTACTCAGTAGTTCAATGTGCAGTCGTGTATAGCTTAGAACCGGGACTTCAACGTCGCTTTGAGCGTCATGGAGCATTTGAGATGTTCCAGGAGTTGAAGTTTATCTTTCCGAAGAACGCCCGGATCGAGAGGTATGAGACCTCCGATAAATTCTATGCTTGCAAGATGGAGGAGAACTCGTTTGTCAGTGAACATGTGCTCAAAATGTCTGGGTACTCAAACCGTCTAGCTGAGCTGGGGATTGAACTCCCGCAAGAGGCTATCACTGACAGAATCCTTCAATCACTGCCGCCAAGCTATAAAGGCTTTGTGTTGAACTACAACATGCAAGGGATGAACAAGTCACCCGGCGAGTTGTTTGCGATGCTGAAAGTCGCAGAGTCTGAACTCCGTAAAGAACATCAAGTGTTGATGGTGAATAAGACCACTAGTTTCAAGAGAAACGGCAAAGGCAAGAAGGGTAATTCAAGGAAGAGCGGCAAGCCTGTTGCCAATCCGACGAAGAAACCCAAAGCTGGACCTAAGCCTGAAACGGAGTGTTACTATTGCAAGGGTATGGGTCACTGGAAGCGCAATTGCCCCAAGTATCTGGCAGATAAGAAGGCGGCCAAAGAAAAATCAGGTATATTTGATATACATGTTATTGATGTGTACTTAACCAGCTCTCGTAGTAGTGCCTGGGTATTCGATACCGGTTCTATTGCTCATATTTGCAACTCGAAACAGGAACTGCGGAATAGACGAAGGCTGGCGAAAGATGAAGTGACGATGCGCGTAGGAAATGGTTCCAAGGTTGATGCAATCGTCGTCGGCACAGTTTCACTTCAGTTACCATCAGGATTAGTGATGAACTTAAATCATTGTTACTTAGTGCCTGCGTTGAGCATGAACATTATATCTGGATCTTGTTCATTGCGAGACGGTTACTCTTTTAAGTCAGAGAATAATGGTTCTTCTATTTCTATGAGTAACATCTTTTATGGTCATGCACCTAATGTGAGAGGATTGTTCATATTGAATCTTGATAGCGATACGCATATACATAACATTGAGACCAAAAGAGTTAGAGTTAACAATGATAGCGCCATATTTTTGTGGCACTGCCGCTTAGGTCATATTGGTGTAAAGCGCATGAAGAAACTCCATGCTGATGGACTTTTGGAGTCACTTGACTTTGATTCACTTGACACGTGCGAACCATGCCTCATGGGCAAGATGACTAAGATTCCGTTCTTCGGAACAATGGAGCGTGCAAGTGACTTGTTGGAAATCATACATACCGATGTGTGTGGTCCGATGAGCGTGGAGGCACGCGACGGATATCGTTATTTTCTCACCTTCACTGACAATTTGAGTAGATATGGTTATGTATACTTGATGAAGCACAAGTCTGAAACATTTGAAAAGTTCAAGCAATTTCAGAGTGAAGTTGAAAATCATCGTAACAAGAAGATCAAATTCCTACGGTCTGATCGTGGGGGTGAATATCTGAGTTTCGAGTTTGGTGCTCACTTAAGACAATGTGGAATTGTTTCACAGTTAACACCGCCTGGAACACCACAGCGTAATGGTGTGTCCGAACGTCGTAATCGTATTTTATTAGAGATGGTGCGATCTATGATGTCTCTTACCGATTTGCCGTTATCGTTTTGGGGTTATGCATTAGAAACAGCTGCATTCACTTTAAATAGGGCACCATCAAAATCCGTTGAGACGACACCATACGAACTGTGGTATGGCAAAAGGCCAAAGTTGTCGTTTCTTAAAGTTTGGGGATGTGATGCTTATGTCAAAAAGCTTCAGCCTGAAAAGCTGGAACCCAAAGCGGAAAAGTGCGTCTTCATAGGTTATCCAAAGGAGACAGTTGGGTACACCTTCTATCTCAAATCCGAGGGCAAAGTGTTTGTTGCTAAAAACGGAGCTTTTCTCGAGAAGGAGTTTCTCTTGAGAGAATTGAGTGGGAGGAAGATAGAACTTGACGAGGTTGTTGAACCTCTCATCCCTCTAGATGGTGGCGCAGGGCAAGGGGAAACCTCTGTCGTTGCAACACCGGTTGAGGAGGAAGTTAATGATGATGATCATGAAACTCCGGTTCAAGTTTCTGTCGAACCACGCAGGTCGACGAGACCACGTGCTGCTCCAGAGTGGTACGGTAATCCCGTCTTATCGATCATGTTGTTGGACAACGATGAACCTGCAAATTATGAAGAAGCAATGGTGGGCCCAGATTCCAACAAATGGCTAGAAGCCATGAAGTCCGAGATAGGATCCATGTATGAGAACAAAATGTGGACTTTGGAGGTACTACCTGAGGGCCGCAAGGCTATTCAGAACAAATGGATTTTTAAGAGGAAGACGGACGCTGACGGCAATGTGACCGTTTATAAAGCTCGACTTGTGGCAAAGGGTTTTTCACAAGTTCAAGGAGTTGACTACGATGAGACTTTCTCACCCGTAGCGATGCTTAAATCCGTCAGAATCATGTTAGCAATAGCTGCATTTTCCGATTATGAAATCTGGCAGATGGATGTCAAAACGGCGTTCCTTAACGGTTTCCTTAAGGAAGAATTGTATATGATGCAACCCGAAGGTTTTGTCGATCCTAAGAATGCTAACAAGGTGTGCAAGCTCCAGCGATCCATTTATGGGCTGGTGCAAGCATCTCGGAGTTGGAACAAACGCTTTGATGAGGTGATCAAAGCATTTGGGTTTATACAAGTGGTTGGAGAATCTTGTATTTACAAGAAAGTGAGTGGGAGCTCTGTGGCATTTATAATATTATATGTGGATGACATATTGCTGATTGGAAACAACGTGGAGTTTTTAGAGAGCATAAAGGATTACTTGAATAAAAGTTTCTCTATGAAGGACCTAGGAGAAGCTGCTTACATTCTAGGCATTAAGATCTATAGGGATAGATCAAAACGCCTGATAGGACTTTCACAAAGCACATACCTTGATGAAGTTTTTAAGAGGTTCAAAATGGAACAGTCCAAGAAAGGGTTCTTGCCAGTTTTACAAGGTACGAGATTGAGTAAGACTCAGTGCCCAGCAACTGATGAAGATAGAGAGCATATGCGCTCCGTCCCCTATGCTTCAGCCATAGGTTCTATCATGTATGCAATGCTGTGCACTAGACCGGATGTTAGCGTGGCCATAAGTATGGCAGGTAGGTTCCAGAGTAATCCAGGAGTGGATCACTGGACAGCGGTCAAGAATATCCTGAAGTACCTGAAAAGGACTAAGGAGATGTTTCTCGTGTATGGAGGTGACGAAGAGCTCGCCGTAAAAGGTTATGTCGATGCAAGCTTTGACCCAGATCCGGACGACTCTAAGTCGCAAACCGGATACGTATTTATTCTTAATGGGGGTGCGGTAAGCTGGTGCAGTTCCAAGCAAAGCGTCGTAGCAGATTCTACATGTGAAGCAGAGTACATGGCTGCCTCGGAGGCGGCTAAGGAGGGTGTCTGGATGAAGCAGTTCATGACGGATCTTGGAGTGGTGCCAAGCGCACTGAATCCAATAACCTTGTCCTGTGACAACACGGGTGCCATTGCCTTAGCAAAGGAACCACGGTTTCACAAGAAGACCAGACACATCAAACGACGCTTCAACCTCATCCGCGACTACGTCGAAGGAGAGGACGTAAATATATGCAAAGTGCACACGGATCTGAATGTAGCAGACCCGCTGACTAAACCTCTTCCACGGCCAAAGCATGATCAACATCAGAACTGTATGGGTGTTAGATTTATTACAATGTAATTCGCATGATGATGTGAGGGCTAGATTATTGACTCTAGTGCAAGTGGGAGACTGTTGAAATTATGCCCTAGAGGCAATAATAAATATAGTTATTATTAGAATTCCTGTATCAAGATAATCGTTTATTATCCATGCTATAATTGTATTGAATGAAGACTCATTTACATGTGTGGATACATAGACAAAACACTGTCCCTAGCAAGCCTCTAGTTGGCTAGCGAGTTGATCAAAGATAGTCAGTGTCTTCTGATTATAAACAAGGTGTTGTTGCTTGATAACTGGATCACGTCATTAGGAGAATCACGTGATGGACTAGACCCAAACTAATAGACGTAGCATGTTGATCATGTCATTTTTTTGCTACTGTTTTCTGCGTGTCAAGTATTTATTCCTATGACCATGAGATCATATATCTCACTGACACCGGAGGAATGCTTTGTGTGTATCAAACGTCGCAACATAACTGGGTGACTATAAAGATGCTCTACAGGTATCTCCGAAGGTGTTAGTTGAGTTAGTATGGATCAAGACTGGGATTTGTCACTCCGTGTGACGGAGAGGTATCTCGGGGCCCACTCGGTAATACAACATCACACACAAGCCTTGCAAGCAATGTGACTTAGTGTAAGTTGCGGGATCTTGTATTATGGAACGAGTAAAGAGACTTGCCGGTAAATGAGATTGAAATAGGTATGTGGATACTGACGATCGAATCTCGGGCAAGTAACATACCGAAGGACAAAGGGAATGACATACGGGATTATATGAATCCTTGGCACTGAGGTTCAAACGATAAGATCTTTGTAGAATATGTAGGATCCAATATGGGCATCCAGGTCCCGCTATTGGATATTGACCGAGGAGTCTCTCGGGTCATGTCTACATAGTTCTCGAACCCGCAGGGTCAGCACACTTAAGGTTCGACGTTGTTTTATGCGTATTTGAGTTATATGGTTGGTTACCGAATGTTGTTCGGAGTCCCGGATGAGATCACGGACATCACGAGGGTTTCCGGAATGGTCCGGAAACGAAGATTGATATATAGGATGACCTCATTTGATTACCGGAAGGTTTTCGGAGTTACCGGGAATGACGAATGGGTTCCGGGAGTTCACCGGGGGGGGTGGGCAACCCACCCCGGGGGAGCCCATAGGCCTTGAGGGTGGCGCACCAGCCCTTAGTGGGCTGGTGGGGCAGCCCAAAAGGGCCCTATGCGCCTAGGAAATAAAATCAAAGAGAAAGAAAAAAAAAGGAGGAGGTGGGGAGGGAAGGAAGGACTCCCACCCACCGAACCAAGTCCAACTCGGTTTGGGGGGGGGGAGCCTTCCCCCTTGGACTCGGCCGACCCCCTTGGGGCTCCTTGAGCCCCAAGGCAAGGTCCCCTCCCTCCCACCTATATATACGGAGGTTTTAGGGCTGATTTGAGACGACTTTTCCACGGCAGCCCGACCACATACCTCCACGGTTTTTCCTCTAGATTGTGTTTCTGCGGAGCTCGGGCGGAGCCCTGCTGAGACAAGGTCATCACCAACCTCCGGAGCGCCATCACGCTGCCGGATAACTCTTCTACCTCTCCGTCTCTCTTGTTGGATCAAGAAGGCCGAGATCATCGTCGAGCTGTACGTGTGCTGAACGCGGAGGTGCCGTCCGTTCGGTACTAGATCGTGGGACTGATCGCGGGATTGTTCGCGGGGCGGATCGAGGGACGTGAGGACGTTCCACTACATCAACCGAGTTCACTAACGCTTCTACTGTACGATCTACAAGGGTACGTAGATCACTCATCCTCTCTCGTAGATGGACATCACCATGATAGGTCTTCGTGCGCGTAGGAAAATTTTTGTTTCCCATGCAACGTTCCCCAACACTAACAAAGTGTGCAAGCTCCAGCGCTCCATCTATGGGCTGGTGCAAGCATCTCGGAGTTGGAACATTCGCTTTAATGAGGTGATTAAAGCGTTTGGGTTCATACAGGTTTTCGGAGAAGCCTGTCTGTACAAGAAAGTGAGTGGGAGCTCTGTAGCTTTCCTCATACTATATGTGGATGACATATTATTGATGGGGAATAATATAAAGATGTTGGAGAGCATAAAGGCCTATTTGAACAAGAGTTTTTCAATGAAGGACCTTGGAGAAGCTGCATACATATTAGGCATCAAGATCTATAGAGATAGATCAAGACGCCTCATAGGTCTTTCGCAAAGTACATACCTTGACAAGATATTGAAGAAGTACAATATGGAAAACTCAAAGAAAGGGTTCTTGCCAGTTTTGCAAGGTATGAGATTGAATAAGACTCAGTCGCCGACCACGGAAACAGATAGAGAGAAGATGAGTTATGTCCCCTACGCTTCAGCCGTGGGCTCTCTAATGTATGCCATGCTGTGTACCAGACCTGATATAAACCTTGCCATAAGCTTGGTAGGGAGGTACCAAACTGATCCAGGTATGGAACATTGGACAGCGGTCAAGAATATCCTTAAGTACCTGAAAAGGACTGAGGAAATGTTTCTCGTTTATGGAGGTGACGAAGAGCTCGTCTTAAAGGGTTACGTCGACGCTAGCTTCGACACAGATCCGGACGACTCTAAGTCATAGACTGGATACGTATATGTGTTGAATGGTGGGGCAGTGAGCTGGTGCAGCAGCAAGCAAGAAGTCGTGGCAGCATCTACATGTGAAGCAGAGTACATAGCTGCTTCAGAAGCGGCTCATGGAGGAATTTAGATGAAGGAGCTCATCACCGACCTTGGAGTGGTTCCAAGCGCGTCGGGTCCTATGACACTCTTCTGTGATAACACTGGAGCCATTGCCATAGCTAGGGAGCCCAGGTTTCACCGGAAGACGAAGCACATCAAACGCCGCTACAACTTCATCCAGGACCATGTCCAGAGTGGAGTGATAGATATTTGTAAAGTACACACGGATCTGAATATAGCAGACCCGTTGACTAAACCTCTTCCACGAGCAAAACATGATCAACACCATAATGCTATGGGTGTTCGATACATCACAATGTAACTAGATTATTGACTCTAGTGCAAGTGGGAGACTATTGGAAATATGCCCTAGAGGCAATAATAATATGGTTATTATCATATTTCCCTCTTCATGATAATCGTCTATTGTTCATGCTATAACTGTATTAACAGGAAACAGTAATACATGTGTGAATAAATAGATCACAATGTGTCCCTAGCAAGCCTCTAGTTGTCTAGCTCGTTAGTCAATAGATGATCATGGTTTCCTGATCATGGGCATTAGATGTCGTTGATAACGGGATCACATCATTGGGAGAATGATGTGATGGACAAGACCCAATCCTAAGCCTAGCACTAGATCGTATTGTTCGTATGCTAATGCTTTTATAATGTCAAGTATCTTTTCCTTCGACCGTGAGATTGTGCAACTCCCGGATACCGTAGGAGTGCTTTGGGTGTATCAAACGTCACAACGTAACTGGGTGACTATAAAGGTGCACTACGGGTACCTCCGAAAGTGTCTGTTGGGTTGGTATGAATCGAGATCGGGATTTGTCACTTCGTGTGACGGAGAGGTATCTCTGGTCCCACTCGGTAGAACATCATCATGAGCTCAATGTGACTAAGGAGTTAGTCACACGATGACGTGCTACGGAACGAGTAAAGAGACTTACCGGTAACGAGATTGAACAAGGTATAGGTATACCGACAATCGAATCTCGGGCAAGTTCTATACCGACAGACAAAGGGAATCGTATACGGGATTGATTGAATCCTTGACATCGTGGTTCGTCCGATGAGATCATCGTGGAGCAAGTGGGAGCCACAATGGGTATCCAGACCCCGCTGATGGTTATTGGCCACAGAGGTGTCTCGGTCATGTCTGCCTGTCTCCCGAACCCGTAGGGTCTACACACTTAAGGTTCGATGACACTAGGGTTATAGGGAATTGTTATACGAGGTTACCGAAAGTTGTTCGAAGTTCCGGATGAGATCCTGGACGTCACGAGGAGCTCCGGAGGTAAAGATTGATATATAGGACGGATGGTTTCGGATACCGGAAGTGTTTAGGGCATCACCGGTAACGTACCGGGACCACCGGGACCACCGGAGGTGGCCCCGGGGGACCACTGAAGGGGGCAACGACCCCAGGAGGTAAGGTGGGCCAAGTGGGGGTGGGAACCAGCCCCTAGGTGGGCTGGTGCGCCTCCCCACTCAGCCCATTGCGCAAGGGAGAGAAAAGGGGGGCATCTTGGGGAACGTCGCATGGGAAACAAAAATTTTCCTACGCGCACGAAGACCTATCATGGTGATGTCCATCTACGAGAGGGGATGTGTGATCTACGTACCCTTGTAGACCGTACAGCAGAAGCGTTAGTGAACGCGGTTGATGTAGTGGAACGTCCTCACGTCCCTCGATCCGCCCCGCGAACTATCCCGCGATCAGTCCCACGATCTAGTGCCGAACGGACGGCACCTCCGCGTTCAGCACACGTATAGCTCGACGATGATCTCGGCCTTCTTAATCTAGGAAGAGAGACGGAGAGGTAGAAGAGTTCTCCGGCAGCATGACGGCGCTCCGGAGGTTGGTGATGATCTTGTCTCAGCAGGGCTCCGCCCGAGCTCCGCAGAAACGCGATCTAGAGGTAAAACCGTGGAGATATGTGGTCGGGCTGCCGTGGCAAAGTTGTCTCAAATCAGCCCTAAAACCCCACTATATATAGGAGGAGGAGGGGGAAGACTTGTCTTGGGGTCCAAGGACTCCCAAGGGAGTCAGCCGAGCCAAGGGGGAAGGTCTCCCCCTCCCAAACCAAAATCCACTTGGTTTGGAAGGTGGAGTCCTTCTTCCCTTTCCCACCTCCTTCTTTTTTTTTCCTTTCCTCTTTGATTTTCTTTCCTATGCGCATAGGCCTCTCTTGGGCTGTCTCACCAGCCCACTAAGGGCTGGTGCGGCACCCCAAACACCCATGGGCTTCCCCGGGGTGGGTGGGCCCCCCCGGTGAACTCCCGGAACCCATTCGTCATTCCCGGTACATTCCCGGTAACTCCGAAAACCTTCCGGTAATCAAATGAGGTCATCCTATATATCAATCTTCGTTTCCGGATCATTCCGGAAACCCTCGTGACTTCCGTGATCTCATCCGGGACTCCGAACAACATTCGGTAACCAACCATATAACTCAAATACGCATAAAACAACGTCGAACCTTAAGTGTGCAGACCCTGCGGGTTCGAGAACTATGTAGACATGACCCGAGAGACTCCTCGGTCAATATCCAATAGCAGGACCTGGATGCCCATATTGGATCCTACATATTCTACGAAGATCTTATCGTTTGAACCTCAGTGCCAAGGATTCATATAATCCCGTATGTCATTCCCTTTGTCCTTCGGTATGTTACTTGCCCGAGATTCGGTCGTCAGTATCCGCATACCTATTTCAATCTCGTTTATCGGCAAGTCTCTTTACTCGTTCTGTAATACAAGATCCCGTAACTTACACTAAGTCACATTGCTTGCAAGGCTTGTGTGTGATGTTGTATTACCGAGTGGGCCCCGAGATACCTCTCCGTCACACGGAGTGACAAATCCCAGTCTCGATCCATACTAACTCAATGAACACCTTCGAAGATACCTGTAGAGCATCTTTATAGTCACCCAGTTACGTTGCGACGTTTGATACACACAAAGCATTCCTCCGGTGTCCGTGAGTTATATGATCTCATGGTCATAGGAACAAATACTTGACACGCAGAAAACAGTAGCAACAAAATGACACGATCAACATGCTACGTCTATTAGTTTGGGTCTAGTCCATCACATGATTCTCCTAATGATGTGATCCCGTTATCAAGTGACAACACTTGCCTATGGCCAGGAAACCTTGACCATCTTTGATCAACGAGCTAGTCAACTAGAGGCTTACTAGGGACAGTGTTTTGTCTATGTATCCACACAAGTATTGTGTTTCCAATCAATACAATTATAGCATGGATAATAAACAATTATCATGAAGTAAGAAATATAATAATAACTAATTTATTATTGCCTCTAGGGCATATTTCCAACAGTCTCCCACTTGCACTAGAGTCAATAATCTAGTTCACATCACCATGTGATTCCAACGAATCCAACACCCATATAGTTATGGGGTCTGATCACGTCTTGCTCGTGAGAGAGGTTTTAGTCAACGGTTCTGAAACTTTCAGATCCGTGCGTTCTTTACAAATATTTATGTCATCTTATAGATGCTGCTACTACGTGCTATTGGAAATGCTCCAAATATCTACTCTTCTATACGAATCCGTTTCACTACTCATAGTTATTCGGATTAGTGTCAAAGCTTGCATCGACGTAACCCTTTACGACGAACTCTTTAACCACCTCCATAATCGAGAAAAATTCCTAAGTCCATTAGTTACTAAGGATAAATTTTGACCGCTGCTAGTGATTCAATCATGGATCACTCTCTGTACCTCTCAACATACTTTGAGTCAAGGCACACATCAGGTGCGGTACACAGCATGGCATACTTTAGATTCTACGGCTAAGGCATAGAAGACGACCTTCGTCTATTCTCTTTATTCTGCCGGGGTCGGGTTTTGAGTCTTACTCAAATTCACACCTCACAACGCAACCAAGAACTCCTTCTTTGCTGATCTATTTTGAACTCCTTCAAAAACTTGTCAAGGCATGCATCTTGTTGAAACTTCCATTAAGCGCTTTTAATCTATCTCCATAGATCTTTGACGCTCAACGTTCAAGTAGCTCAATCCAGGTATTCCTTTGAAAACTCCTTTCAAACAACCTTGTATGTTTTACAGAAATTCTACATTACTTCTAATCCATAATATGTCAACCACATATACTTATCAGAAATTCTATAGTGCTCCCACTCACTTCTTTGGAAATACAAGTTTCTCATAAACCTTGTACAAACCCAAAATCTTTGATCATCTCATCAAAGTGTATATTCCAACTCTGAGATGCTTGCACCAGTCCATTGAAGGATCACTAGAGTTTGCATACATGCTAGTATCTTTAGGATCGACAAAACCTTCTGGTTGTATCACATACAATGTTTGCTCAAGGAAAACGTCGAGAAAACAATGTTTTGATATCCTACGTGCAATATTTCATAAATAATGCATCAACAACGAACATAATTCTAACAGACCTTTAGCATCGCTACGAGTGAGAAAGTCTCATCATAGTCAACTGTTTGATCTTGTCGAAAACATCTTTGCGACAAGTCGAGCTTTTCTTAATAGTGACTTATCACCATCATCGTCTGTCTTCTTTTAAAGATCCATCTTTACTCAATAGTCTTATGACCATCAAGTAGTTCTTTCAAAGTCTACACTTTGTTTTCATACATGGATCCTCTCTCGGATTTCATGGCTTCCAGCCATTTGTCGGAATCTGGGCCCACCATCGCTTTCTCCATAACTCGTAGGTTCACTGTTGCTCAACAACATGACCTCCAAGACAGGGTTACCGTACCACTCTGTAGTAGTATGCGACCTTGTCAACCTACGAGGCTTGTAGTAACTTGATCCGATGCTTGATGATCACCATCATCAGCTTCCACTTCAATTGGTGTAGGCGCCACAGGAACAACTTCCTGCGCCCTGCTACACACTGGTTGAAGTGATGGTTCAATAACCTCATCAAGTTCTACTACCCTCCCACTCAATTCTTTCGAGAGAAACCTTTCTTAGAGAAAGGATCTGTTTCTAGAAACAAACACTTTGCTTTCGGATCTGAGATAGGAGATGTACCCAACTGTTTTGGATATCCTATGAAGATGCATTTATCCGCTTTGGGTTCGAGCTTATCAGACTGAAACTTTTTTCACATAAGTGTCGAAGCCCCAAACTTTCAAGAAACGACAGTTTAGATTTCTCTAAACCTCAGTCTATACTGTGTCATCTCAACGGAAATACGCGGTGCCCTATTTAAAGTGAGTGCGGTTGTCTCTAATGCATAACCCATAAACGATAGTGGTAATTCGATAAGAGACATCATAGTATGCACCATACCAAATAGTGCGTGGCTATGACGTTCAGACACATCATCACACTATGATGTTCCAGGTGGCATGAACTGCGAAACAATTTCCACATTGTCTTAACTGCGTACCAAAACTCGTAACTCAGATATTCATTTCCATGATCATATCGTAGACAGTTTATCCTCTTGTTACGACGAACTTCACTCTGAAACGGAATTGAACTTTTCAACATTTCAGACTTGTGATTCATTAAGTAAATACTCCTGTATCTACTCAAATCGTCATTGAAGTAAGAACATAATGATATCCACTACGTCCCTCAGCACCCATTAGACTGCATACATCAAAATGTATCACTTCCAACAAGTTACCATCTTATTTCATCTCAATGAAAACAAGGCCCTGCTCATGTGGTATGATTTGCATGTCACTAGTGATTCGAAATCAGGTGAGTACAAAGATCCATCAGCATGGAGCCTCTTCATGCAATTTATACTAACATGACTCAAGCGGCAGTGCCACAAGTAAGTGGTACTATCATCATTAACTCGTATCTTTTGGCACCA
Organism: Hordeum vulgare subsp. vulgare; assembly: GCF_904849725.1. Lineage (NCBI taxonomy): Eukaryota > Viridiplantae > Streptophyta > Magnoliopsida > Poales > Poaceae > Hordeum > Hordeum vulgare. The sequence goes on along the minus strand of NC_058520.1, from coordinate 580,739,126 downwards.
ATATCATGAACATGTGTAACACTACGATCAAGATTCAATAAACCATTGAAGGTGAATATTCAAGAAAATAGAGTAGCCATTATTCTCCTTAAATGAATAATCGCATTGCAATAAACGCGATCCAATCATGTTCATGCTTAACGCAAGCACCAAATAACAATTATTTAGGTTTAACACCAATCCCGATGGTAGAGGGAGCGTGCGACGTTTGATCATATCAACCTTGGAAACACTTCCAACACGTATCGTCACCTCACCTTTAGCTAGTCTTCGTTTATGCCGTAGCTTTCATTTCGTGTTACTAATCACTTAGCAACCGAACCGGTATCCAATACCCTCATGCTACTAGGAGTACTAGTAAAGTACACATCAACATCATGTATATCAAATACACTTCTTTCGACTTTTTCCAGCCTTCTTATCTACCAAGTATCTAGAGTTGCTCCGCCTCAGTGACTGTTCCCCTCATTACAGAAGCACTTAGTCTCGGGTTTGGGTTTAATCTTGGGTCTCTTCATTAGTGCAGCAACTGTTTTGCCGTTTCACGAAGTATCCCTTCTAGCCCTTGCCTTTCTTGAAACTTAGTGGTTTTACAAACCATCAACTATTGACGCTCCTTCTTGATTTCTACTTTCGCAGTGTCAAACATCGCGAATCGCTCAAGGATCATTGTATCTATCTTTGATATGTTATAGTTCATCACGAAGCTCTCACAGCTTGGTGGCAGTGACTTTGGAGAACCATCACTATCTCATCTGGAAGATTAACTCCCACTTGATTCAAGCGATTGTCGTACTCAGACAATCTGAGCACACGCTTAACGATTGAGCTTTTCTCCTTTACTTTGTGGACAAAGAATCTTGTTGGAGGTCTCGTACCTCTTAACAAGGGCACAAGCATGAAATCACAATTTCATCTCTTTAGAACATCACTTATGTTCCGTGACGTTTTACAACGTTTTCGGCGCCTTGCTTCTAAGCCATTAAGTATTTTGCACTGAACTATCGTGTAGTCATCAGAAACGTGTATGTCGGATGTTCATAGCATCCACAGACGACGCTCGAGGTGCAGCACACCGAGTGGTGCATTAAGGACATAAGCCTTCTGCGTAGCAACGAGGACAATCCTCGGTTTTACAGACTCAGTCTGCAAAGTTTACTACTATCAATTTTCAACTAAATTTTCTCTAGGAACATATAAAAACAGTAGAGCTATAGCGCAAGCTACATCGTAATTCGCAAAGACCATTAGACTATGTTCATGACAATTAGTTCAATTAATCATATTACTTAAGAACTCCCACTCAAAAAGTACATCTCTCTAGTCATTTGAGTGGTACATGATCCAAATCCGCTATCTCAAGTCCGATCATCACGTGAGTCGAGAATAGTTTCAATGGTAAGCATCTCTATGCTAATCATATCAACTATACGATTCATGCTCGACCTTTCGGTCTCATGTGTTCCGAGGCCATGTCTACACATGCTAGGCTCGTCAAGCTTAACCCGAGTGTTCCGCGTGCGCAACTGTTTTGCACCCGTTGTATGTGAACGTTGAGTCTATCACACTCGATCATCACGTGGTGTCTCGAAACGACGAACTGTAGCAATGGTGCATAGTCGGGAGAACACAATTTCGTCTTGAAATTTTAGTGAGAGATCACCTCATAATGCTACCGTCGTTCTAAGCAAAATAAGGTGCATAAAAGGATTAACATCACATGCAATTCATAAGTGACATGATATGGCCATCATCACGTGCTTCTTGATCTCCATCACCAAAGCACCGGCACGATCTTCTTGTCACCAGCGTCACACCATGATCTCCATCATCATGATCTCCATCAACGTGTCGCCATCGGGGTTGTCGTGCTACTTATGCTATTACTACTAAAGCTACATCCCAGCAAAATAGTAAACGCATCTGTAAGCACAAACGTTAGTTATAAAGACAACCCTATGGCTCCTGCCGGTTGCCGTACCATCGACGTGCAAGTCGATATTAACTATTACAACATGATCATCTCATACATACAATATATCACATCACATCGTTGGCCATATCACATCACAAGCATACCCTGCAAAAACAAGTTAGACGTCCTCTAATTTTGTTGTTGCAAGTTTTACGTGGTGACCATGGGTATCTAGTAGGATCGCATCTTACTTACGCAAACACCACAACGGAGATATATGAGTTGCTATTTAACCTCATCCAAGGACCTCCTCGGTCAATTCCGATTCAACTAAAGTTGGAGAAACTGACACCCGCCAGTCATCTTTGAGCAACTGAGTTACTCGTAGCGATGAAACCAGTCTCTCGTAAGCGTACGAGTAATGTCGGTCCGAGCCGCTTCGATCCAACAATACCACGGAATCAAGAAAAGACTAAGGAGGGCAGCAAAACGCACATCACCGCCCATAAAAACTTTTGTGTTCTACTCGAGAAGAAATCTACGCATGAACCTAGCTCTGATACCACTTGGGGAACGTCGCATGGGAAACAAAAAATGTCCTACGCGCACGAAGACCTATCATGGTGATGTCCATCTACGAGAGGGGATGTGTGATCTACGTACCCTTGTAGACCGTACAGCAGAAGCGTTAGTGAACGCGGTTGATGTAGTGGAACGTCCTCACGTCCCTCGATCCGCCCCGCGAACTATCCCGCGATCAGTCCCACGATCTAGTGCCGAACGGACGGCACCTCCGCGTTCAGCACACGTACAACTCGACGATGATCTCGGCCTTCTTAATCTAGCAAGAGAGACGGAGAGGTAGAAGAGTTCTCCGGCAGCATGACGGCGCTCCGGAGGTTGGTGATGATCTTGTCTCAGCAGGGCTCCGCCCGAGCTCCGCAGAAACGCGATCTAGAGGTAAAACCGTGGAGATATGTGGTCGGGCTGCCGTGGCAAAGTTGTCTCAAATCAGCCCTAAAACCCCACTATATATAGGAGGAGGAGGGGGAAGACTTGTCTTGGGGTCCAAGGACTCCCAAGGGAGTCGGCCGACCCAAGGGGGAAGGTCTCCCCCTCCCAAACCGAAATCCACTTGGTTTGGAAGGTGGAGTCCTTCTTCCCTTTCCCACCTCCTTCTTTTTTTTCCTTTCCTCTTTGATTTTATTTCCTATGCGCATAGGCCTCTCTTGGGCTGTCTCACCAGCCCACTAAGGGCTGGTGCGGCACCCAAAACACCCATGGGCTTCCCCGGGGTGGGTGGGCCCCCCGGTGAACTCCCGGAACCCATTCGTCATTCCCGGTACATTCCCGGTAACTCCGAAAACCTTCCGGTAATCAAATGAGGTCATCCTATATATCAATCTTCGTTTCCGGACCATTCCGGAAACCCTCGTGACGTCCGTGATCTCATCCGGGACTCCGAACAACATTCGGTAACCAACCATATAACTCAAATACGCATAAAACAACGTCGAACCTTAAGTGTGCAGACCCTGCGGGTTCGAGAACTATGTAGACATGACCCGAGAGACTCCTTGGTCAATATACAATAGCGGGACCTGGATGCCCATATTGGATCCTACATATTCTACGAAGATCTTATCGTTTGAACCTCAGTGCCAAGGATTCATATAATCCCGTATGTCATTCCCTTTGTCCTTCGGTATGTTACTTGCCCGAGATTCGATCGTCAGTATCCGCATACCTATTTCAATCTCGTTTACCGGCAAGTCTCTTTACTCGTTCTGTAATACAAGATCCCGTAACTTACACTAAGTCACATTGCTTGCAAGGCTTGTGTGTGATGTTGTATTACCGAGTGGGCCCCGAGATACCTCTCCGTCACACGGAGTGACAAATCCCAGTCTCGATCCATACTAACTCAACAAACACCTTCGGAGATACCTGTAGAGCATCTTTATAGTCACCCAGTTACGTTGCAACGTTTGATACACACAAAGCATTCCTCCGGTGTCCGTGAGTTATATGATCTCATGGTCATAGGAACAAATACTTGACACGCAGAAAACAGTAGCAACAAAATGACACGATCAACATGCTACGTCTATTAGTTTGGGTCTAGTCCATCACATGATTCTCCTAATGATGTGATCCTGTTATCAAGTGACAACACTTGCCTATGGCCAGGAAACCTTGACCATCTTTGAACAACGAGCTAGTCAACTAGAGGCTTACTAGGGACAGTGTTTTGTCTATGTATCCACACAAGTATTGTGTTTCCAATCAATACAATTATAGCATGGATAATGAACGATTATCATGAAGTAAGAAATATAATAATAACTAATTTATTATTGCCTCTAGGGCATATTTCCAACAGGGCAAACCCTAAGCCAGGTGGGCCTAAGGCCCACCAGTTGGTGCGCCACCCCCTCCTTCCCCCTCTAGCTGCCGCACCTCCCATCTAGGAGGGTTGCCGCACCCCCTAGGGTGGGAACCCTAGGGGTGGCACCCCTTCTCCCCTTCCCCTATATATAGTGGGCACTTTTGGCCATTGGAGATTAGACTTTTCCATCTCCCTCGGCGCAGCCCTACTCTTCTTTCTCCTCCTCTTTGCCGGTGCTTGGCGAAGCCCTGCCGGGAGACCTCGTCTCTCCATCGACACCACGCCGTCGTGTTGCTGGAGTTCTTCCCCAACCTCTCCCTCCTCCTTGCTGGATCAAGGTGCGGGAGACGTCACCGGGCTGCACGTGTGTTGAACGCGGAGGTGCCGTAGTTCGGCACTAGATCGGAATCGCTGCGAGTACGACTTCATCAACCGCGTTCTAGCAACGCTTCCGCTTAGCGATCTTCAAAGGTATGAAGATGCTCTTACCCCTCTCTCGTTGCTGGTCTCTCCATAGGAAGATCTGAATATGCGTAGGAAAATTTTGAATTTATGCTACGTTACCCAACAGATAGACCCTATGGCTAAAGCATAGGGAACGACACTCATCTTTTCTCTATCTTGTGCAATTTCTCGACATTGAGTCTTACTCAACTTTATACCTTGTAACACAGACAAGAACTCCTTCTTGGATTGTTCCATTTTGAACTTCTTCAAAACTTTATCAAGGTATGTGCTTTGTGAAAGATCTATTAGGCGCTGATACATCTCCAACGTATCTATAATTTTTTATGGTTTCATGCTATTATCTTGTCAAACTTTGGATGTTTTGCATGCCTTTTATATATTTTTTGGGACTAACTTATTAACTCAGTGCCAAGTGCCAAGTGTCAGTTCATGTTTTTCCCATGTTTTTGACCCCTTTCAGAGGAGATTTTGAAACAGAGTCCAAACGGAATAAAATCCCCGAAAAGATTTTTTCTATAACGGAAGAAGATCAGGAGACTTGAGAGCCAAGGCAGGGGGGCCCAGGGGCCCCACAAGCCCCCACCCCGCGGCCAGGGGGGAGGTCGCGGCCCTCAGGCTTGTGGGCCCCCTGGACACCCTTTGCCCTAGGTTTTGCGCCTATATATTCCCTAAAAATCCCAAAAAAATCAGGAGATCATCGAAAGTACTTTTCCGCCGCCGCAAGCTTCTCTCTCCGCAAGATCCCGTCCGGGGCACGTTCTGGTGCCCTGCCAGAGGGGGGATTCAGACACGGAGGGCTTCTTCATCAACACCATGACCTCTCCGATGATGCGTGAGTAGTTCACCATAGACCTACGGGTCCATAGCTAGTAACTAGATGGCTTCTTCTCTCTCTTGGATCTTCAATACAAAGTTCTCCATGATCTTCATGGATATCTATCTGATGTAATCTTCTTTTGCGGTGTGTTTGTCGAGATCCGATGAATTGTGGATTTATGATTAGATTATCTATGAATCTTATTTGAGTTTCTTCCGATCTCTCTTATGCATGATTTGATATCCTTGTAATTCTCTTCGAGTTGTGGGTTTTGTTTGGCCAACTAGATCTATGATTCTTGCAATGGGAGAAGTGCTTGGTTTTGGGTTCATACCGTGTGGTGACCTCACCCAGTGACAGAAGGGGTAGCGAGGCACGCATCGTGTTGTTGCCATCAAGGGTAAAAAGATGGGGTTTTCATCATTGGTTCGAGATTATCCCTCTACATCATGTCATCTTGCTTAAGGCGTTACTCTGTTCGTCATGAACTCAATACACTAGATGGATGCTGGATAGCGATCGATGTGTGGAGTAATAGTAGTAGATACAAAAAGTATCGGTCTACTTGCCTCAGACGTGATGCCTATATGTATGATCATTGCCTTAGATATCGTCATGACTTTGCGCGGTTCTATCAATTGCTCGATAGTAATTTGTTCACCCACCGTGATACTTGCTATTTTGAGAGAAGCCTCTAGTGAACACTATGGCCCCCGGGTCTACTCCACACCATATTTTCAGCCTTACACCTTTTTACTTCGTTGCACTTTCCGCCTTCAGATCTCACTTTGCAAACAATCTTGAAGGGATTGACAACCCCTTTGAAGCGTTGGGTGCAGGCTTGTTTGTGTTTGCGCAGGTACTCTGGACTTGACGAGACCCTCCTAGTGGATCGGTACCTTGGTTCTCAAACTGAGGGAAATACTTACTGCTCCTGTGTTGCATCACCCTTTCCTCTTCAAGGGAAAAACCGACGCAAACAAGAGAAGTAGCAAGAAGAATTCCTGGCGTTGCCGGGGAAGGACTTTTGTTGCCGTAGCAGAAGAATTTCTGGCACCGTTGCCGGGGAGGAGGATCAAGTCAAGAACTCATCCAAGTAGGTGTCGCAAACTCATCTCTTGCATTTACTTTGTTTGCCAGTTGCCTCTCGTTTTCCTCTCCCCCACTTCACCAGTTTGCCTTTTTCGTTTTCCTTTTCATTCGCCTTTTTTCGCTTGCTCTTTGCCCGCTTTCCTGCCTGCTAAAACCCGAATGGCTCAACCAAGGGATTTTGATGCTCACTATGCGAAGACAGAAGAGATTGAAACTAGTGTTAAAGGCTTCATGTCTACACAGTTTGAATACAACAGTTACTTTCGTAGAGAGCTGAAGGAGCAAAATTCTTTTCTGGCTTTTATGGGTATAAAAGTTGATGATATGGCCAAAGAATTCCTTGTGCTAAATTCTCAATTTGCTCGTCTTGAAAAGTTGGTAGGCCAGATTTCTGATAAGCAGGCTACTTTAGTCAATAAAATGGGTGCTAAACCTGAAACTCATGATGAGAATCACGAAGATCTTAAAGTGCTTGGTGTGACTCCCATTGAATCTTTGTTTTCTTGTGTCAAACCTAATGATTATGGGGCTGGATATGAATCCACTTTGGTTGAAAAGTGCCCCAATGATTCGGAGTCCATCTATCTTGATGCTAAAGGCATTGAAAGTGGAGTAGAAGATGTTAAAACTTTGAGTAGTAATGAAATTACTACCATGGATTTCAAGGAATTCAATTATGATAGTTGCTCCTTGATTGAATGCATTTCTTTGATGCAATCCATGTTAAACTCTCCACACGCTTATAGCCAAAACAAGGCCTTTACCGATCATATCGTCGAAGCTATGATAAAATCTCTTGAAGAGAAACTTGAATTGGAAGTCTCTATCCCTAGAAAGCTTCATGATGAGTGGGAACCTACCATCAAAATCAAAATTAATAACTATGAATGCAATGCTTTGTGTGATTTGGGTGCTAGTGTTTATGCGATTCCAAAGTCTTTATGTGATGTTCTGGGTTGTAATGAGATTGAAGAGTGTTCTCTTAATTTGCATCCTGCTGATTCTACTGTCAAGAAACCCATGGGAAGGATCAATGATATTCTTATTATTGCAAATAGGAACTATGTACCTGTGGATTTCATTGTGCTTGACATTGATTGCAATCCTACATGCCCTATTATTCTTGGTAGACCTTTCCTAAGGACTATCGGTGCTATCATCGATATGAAGGAAGGGAATATTAGATTTCAATTTCCTTTAAGGAAGGGCATGGAACACTTTCCTAGAAAGAAAATAAGATTGCCTTATGAATCCATGATGAGGGCCACTTATGGTTTGAGCACCAAAGACGACGATACGTGATTCTATCGCTTTTATGCCTAGCTAAGGGCGTTAAACAATAGCGCTTGATGGGAGGCAATCCAATGAATTTATCTTTTTCTTTCTGTTTTGTTGCATCCACACCATAACAATTATGTTGTGATTGTGTTTTTTGTGTTTCTTTTTGTGTTTGAGCCAAGCAAAATCTTTATGACTAGTCTTGGTAATGGTTGTTTGATCCTGCTGGAAAAGACAGAAACTTTTCGCTCACGAGATGATTTTTCATTTTTATTCAGAAAGAGCTTTTGAGTTGATTCTTTCTGCTGCTGGTTGATATGCCTTTTCCCAGGCAGTTGTAATTTTTCAGATTTTTTGAGGTACTACGAAGTATACAGATTGCTACAGACTGGTTTGTTTTTGACAGATTCTGTTTTTGTTGAGTTGGTTGCTTGTTTTGATGAAACTATGGTTAGTATCGGGGGGGTACTAGCCATGGAAAAGTGAGAATACAGTAGCCCAACACCAATATAGATAGAATTCAAGTTTGCTACAGTACCAAAAGAAGTGGTAGTTTGTTTTCTTGTGCTAATGTTATCACGAGTTTCTGTTTAAGTTTTGTGTTGTGAAGTTTTCATGTTTTGGGTGATGTTCTCATGGACAAAGAGATAAGGAGTGGAAAGAGCTCAAGCTTGGGGATGCCCAAGGCATCCCAGGCCAAATTCAAGGACACCAAAAAGCCTAAGCTCGGGGATGCCCCGAGAAGGCATCCCCTCTTTCGTCTTCAATCCATCGGTAACATTACTTGAAGCTATATTTTTATTCACCACATGATATGTGTTTTGCTTGGAGCATCTTGTATCTTAGGAGTCTTTTCTTTTTGTTGTGTCACAATCATCCTTGTTGCACACCTTTTTGAGAGAGAGAGACATGCACTCATCATGATTTTCCTAGAATGCTCATAGTGCTTCACTTATATCTTTTGAGCTAGATACTTTTGCTCTATGTGCTTCACTTATATCTTTTAGAGCACGGCGGTGCGTGATTTGGTAGTTGGCTTATGCTATGAAAGTAGTCCCAAATGTGATAGGTACCCAAAGAGGATGCAAAAACCTCCATCTTCATGTGCATTGAGTAGAAAGAGAAGTTTTGATTCCTCTCAATTAGTTTTGAGACGTGGATTTGGTAATATTAAGAGCTATGTTAGTAGGGTGTTATGAATCTAGAAATACTTGTGTTGAAGTTAGTGATTCCTGTAGCATGCACGTATGGTGAACCGCTATGTTAGGAATTCGGAGCATAATTGATCTATTGATTGTCAACCTTTGTGTTGAGGTCGGGATCGTGCCATGGTTAACACCTACCAACCCTTCCCCTAGGAGTATGCGTTTACCACTTTGTTTCGATTACTAATAAAAATTTCGTAACAAGTATGTGAGTTCTTCATTACTAATGTGAGTCCATGGTATAAATGCACTTTCACCTTCCACCACTGCTAGCCTCTCTAGTGTCGCGCAATTCTCGCCGGTACACAAACCCATCATAAGCCTTCCTCAAAAGAGACACCATACCTACCTACTATGGCATTTTCATAGCCATTCCGAGATATATTGCCATGCAACTCCCACCGTTCCGTCTCATGACTTGTGCCGTCACTCTGATATTGCCATTGCATGATCGTAAGATAGTTAGCGAGATGTTTCCAACGTCATACGCCATGCTAGATCGTTGCACATCCCGGTACACTGCCGGAGGCATTTCCTATAGAGTCGTCATCATTTTGAGCTTTGAGCTGTGAGTAAATAAAAGTGTGATGATCATCATTATTAGAGCATTCTCCCATGTGAGGAAATTAAAAAAAAGGCCAAAGAGCCCAAAAACAAAACAAAAAGAGAAAAGAGAAAGAAAAAAAAGAGGCCTAAGAGCCCAAATGAAAAAAAGAAAAGAGAGAAAAAGAGAGAATGGACAATGCTACTATCCTTTTTCACACTTGTGCTTCATAATAGCACCATGTTCTTCATGACTGAGAGCTTCTTGCTTTGTCACTGCCATATGCTAGTGGGAATCTTCACTTTATAACTTGGCTTGTATATTCCAATGATGGGCTTCCTCAAAATTGCCCTAGGTCTTCGTGAGCAAGCAAGTTGGATGCACACCCACTAGTTTTCCTTTTGAGCTTTCACATACTTATAGCTTTAGTGCATCTCTTGTATGGCAATCCCTACTCATTCACATTGATATCTATTAATGGGCATCTCCATAGCCTTTTGATACGCCGAGTCAATGTGACCATCTCCTCCTTTTTGTCTCATAACCACCACCACACTCTATTCCACCTATAATGCTATATCCATGGCCCACGCTCATGTATTGCGTGATAGTTATAAAAAGTTTGAGAAAGTAAGAGTGCGAAAACAATTACTTGGCCAATACCGGGGTTGTGCATGATTTACATTAGTTGTGTGAGGATGATGGAGCATAGCCAGACTATATGATTTTATAGGGATAACTTTCCTTGGCCTTGTTATTTTGAAAGTTCATGATTACCTTGCTAGTTTGCTTGAAGTATTATTGTTTTCATGTCAATAACAAACTATTGTTTCGAATCTGACGGATCTGAACATTCATGTCACGTGAAAGAAGTTGCAAAGGACAACTATGCTAGGTAGCATTCCACATCAAAAATTCATTCTTTATCACTTCCCTACTCGAGGACGAGCAGAAGTTAAGCTTGGGGATGCTTGATACGTCTCCAACGTATCTATAATTTTTTATGGTTTCATGCTATTATCTTGTCAAACTTTGGATGTTTTGCACGCCTTTTATATATTTTTTGGGACTAACTTATTAACTCAGTGCCAAGTGCGAGTTCCTATTTTTTCCATGTTCTGACCCCTTTCAGAGGAGATTTTGAAACAGAGTCCAAACGGAATAAAATCCCCGAAAAGATTTTTTCCATAACAGAAGAAGATCTGGAGACTTGAGAGCCAAGGCAGGGGGGCCCCAGGGGCCCCACAATCCCCCACCCCACGGCCAGGGGGAGGCCGCGGCCCTCACGCTTGTGGGCCCTGATACGTCTTTGTCGTATCTATAAATTTTGATTGTTTCATGCCAATATTCTACAACTTTCATATACTTTTGGCAACTTTTATACTATTTTTGGGACTAACATATTGATCCAGTGCCCAGTGCCAGTTCCTGTTTGTTGGATGTTTTTTGTTTTGCAGAATATCCATACGAAACAAAGTTCAAGCGTAATAAAAACTTATGGGGATTTTTTTTGGAATATTTATGATTTTTGGGAAGAAGAATCAACGTGAGGCGATGCACGGAGTGCCCACAAGCCTTGTCGCCGCGGCCAGGTGGTGGGCCTGCGGCATGCAGGCTTGTGGCCACTCCTTAAGGCGGTTGGAGCCCTTCTTTCGCCGCATGAAAGCTAATATCCATAGGAAAATCTTGTTAAAATTTCAGCCCAATCGGAGTTACGGATCTCCGTAAATTTAAGAAATGGTGAAACACACAATCTGGGGAGCGCAGAAACAGAAGGACACACAGAGAGAGATCCAATCTCGGAGGGGCTCTCGCCCCTCCGCCGCCATGGAGACCATGTACCAGAGGAGAAACCCTTCTCCCATCTAGGGAGGAGGTCAAGGAATAATAAGAAGGATGGGGGCTCTCTCCCCCTCTCTCCCGGCGGCGCCGGAACGCCGCCTGGGACATCATCGTGTGACGGCGATCTACACCAACACCTCCGTCATCTTCACCAACATCTCCATCATCTTCCCCCATCTATATTCAGCGGTTCACTCTCCCGCAACCCGATGTACCCTCTACTTGAACATGGTGCTTTATGCTACATATTATTGTCCAATGATGTGTTGCTATCCTATGATGTGTGAGTAGATTATCGTTGTCCTATCGTTGATTGATGAATTGCTATGATTGGTTTAATTTGCTTGTGGTTATGTTGATGTCCTTTGGTGCCCATCATATGATCGCGCGCGTGGATCACACCATAGGTTAGTTGTATGTTGATAGGACTATGTATTGGCAGGCTAGAGTGATAGAAGCTTCAAACCTAGCATAGAAAGTGATGCATATGGGATTGAAGGGGGACCAATATATCTTATTGCTATGGTTGGGTTTTACCTAATGAATGTTAGTAGTTGCGGACGCTTGCTAATAGTTCCAATCATAAGTGCATAGAATTCCAAGTAAGGGATGACATGCTAGCAGAGGCCTCTCGCACATGATACTTGCTATCGATCTAGTGACGTAGTCAATTGCTTAGGGACAATTCCGCAACTCCAACTCCTACCACCACTTTTCCACACTCGTTAGACACTCGTAGCTGTTTATTTATCTAACCATCCCCTAGTTTTATTTACGTGTTCTTTACTTTCTTGCAAGCCTATCCTATCACTCCTACAAAGTACTTCTAGTTTCATACTTGTTCTAGGTAAAGCGAACGTAAAGTGTGCGTAGAGTTGTATCGATGGTCGATAGAACTTGAGGGAATATTTGTCCTGCCTTTAGCTCCTCGTTGGGTTCGACACTCTTACTTATCGAGAAAGGCTGCAATTGAGCCCCTATACTTGTGGGTTATCAAGACCTTTTTTTGGCGCCGTTGTCGGGGGAGCAATAGCGTGGGGTGAATGTTCTCGTGTGTGCTTGTTTGCTTTATCACTAAGTAGATTTATTTGCTATTCTAAGTTGTTCTCTATCTTTAGTTATGGATATGGAACACGAAATACCAAAAAAATTATGTGTACTTGCTACTCATGGAGATGGGGAACCTCCTAAAATCCTCGAGGCTCGTTATGTGGAAAATATTATGCACTTCTTTAATGATCCTGAGAAAGCCCCATTCAATTATATAATGGGATACACGTTGGATCAACGTGAATACTTTAGGGATTATCGCTTGACTCAAAAAGGGAAACTTTTATGGGATCAAATCCATTTGTTGAAGTGGTATGCTTGGGAACTATGGAAGAGATATGGTGTTACTTGTTGCTCTAGGATGAAGGCTCCACACCTTCCCTTTTCTTGTGAATTTAATGATCATAGAACCTTGGCTTCTTATGCTAATGGTATATATGATTACTATGACGTAGATCAAATAGAAGAGTTTGTTGCTTTTATGGGTGCTTATGAAATTGAGGCTCTGTTTAAAAGGTGTGATGATAATGATGATGCTCCTTACCGATCTGAAAACTTGGCTATGCTTCGTTATTGTTATACTAATTATGAATATAATGCCCATATTGAACGATTTAAGGAGAAATCCTATGCTGCCCAAGAAGAGACTATTATTTTGTAGGAAACTATGGAAGAAGAAAATGCTGAAATTGTGAGCTCATTAGATGAAAAAGATGAAGAGGAGAGCGAAGAACAAAAGGAGGAAGAGCGGACTAGCTACCCGTGTCCACCTTCTAATGAGATTAACTCTTCTACTCATACATTATTTAATTTCCCTTCGTTCTTACCGAAGGATAAATGCTATGATCCCTTGGATTCGTTTGAAATATCCCTTTTTGATGAACTTGATGCTTGCTATGCTTGTGGCCATGATGCCAATATGAATGATGCTTATGAAGATGAGCTAGCTATAGTCCCTTATGTTACACATGATGATTTTGATGAATATAATATGCATGTGCTTGCTGCTCCTACTTGCAATTATTATGAGAGAGGAACTACATCTCCACCTCTCTATGTTTCCAATACGACAAAATTGCAAGAAACTGCTTATGCTATGTATTGGCCTTTACTTGGTGTGCATGAATTGTTCTTTTATGACATGCCAATGCATAGGAAGAGAGTTAGACTTCTTCATTGCATGATATATGTTACCTTGTGCTCACTACTAAATTTCAAATCACTGCTAATTAAAATTGGCTTTGATATACCTTGGGATCCGGGTGGATCCATTACTTGAGCACTTTATGCCTAGCTTAATGGCTTTAAAGAAAGCGCTGACTGGGAGACAACCCGGAAGTTTTAGAGAGTCATTTATTTCTGTTGAGTGCCTTTATTTAGTATTTTTTTTAAATATAGAGGGGAACTTAAAACTTTTTCAAAAAGAGAAGCGATTGAAAGGTGATGCATTGCGGAAGTGAGGGTCGACCTTGAACACTTGTGTTCATGCTCATGGAAACAATGTAGAATTTTTCATGGAAGTTTCTCACAAAAATAATTATTCCCTTGTACAATTCTTTTTTTGTTTTTTTAAAATAATGTGCCAAGTAAAGCATTTACGATTAGTTTGGGTGATAGTTGTTTGATCACTGAGAAAAGACAGAAACTTTCTGCTCATGAAATTAATTTTCATTTTTATTCTGGAAGAGCTTTTGAGTTGATTCTTTTTTCTGCTGATTTACATGCAAATTTTCCAGACGTTCGTAATTTTTCAGATTTTTTGAGATATCAGAAGTATACGGAATATACAGATTGCTACAGACTGTTCTGTTTTGACAGATTATGTTTTCTATGCATTGTTCTCTTATTTTGATGAATCTATGGGTAGTATCGGGGGGTATGAACCATGATGAACTTGGATTACAGTAGATATAATGCTAATATGAATTTAGAATGAGTTCACAACAGTACTTGAAGTGGTGATTTATTTTATTATACTAACGGATCTCACGAAGTTTTGTTGAGTTTTGTGTGATTGAAGTTTTCAAGTTTTGGGTGAAAGCACGATGGATGAAGGAATAAGGAGAGGCAAGAGCCTAAGCTTGGGGATTCCCGAGGCACCCCAAGGTAATATTCAAGGAAGACTCAAGCGTCAAAGCTTGGGGATGCCCCGGAAGGCATCCCCTCTTTCGTCTACAATCTATCGGTAATTTTACTCGGAGCTATATTTTAATTCGTCACATGATATGTGCAAATGCTTGGAGCGTCTTTTGTGTTTATTTTCCCTTTTTATTTTATGCACCATGATGTAATGAGATAGTCCTTGGTTGGCTTTATAGAATGCTTCTTGTGCTTCACTTATATCTTTTGAAGTTTGGATTGCCTGTTTCCCTACACATAGAAAACCGCCATTTGTAGAATGCTCTTTTGCTTCACTTATATTTGTTAGAGCGGGGCATATATTTTGTAGAAATAATTAAACTCTCATGATTCACTTATACCTATTTAGAGAGTTAACATGAGTTGGTCATTCACATGGTTAGTCATAAAATCCTACATAAAACTTGTAGATCACTGAATATGATATGTTTGATTCCTTGCAAACAGTTTTGCGACATGAATATGTGATATTAGAGTCATGCTAGTGAGTAATTGTGTATTTTTAGAAATACTTGTGTTAAGGTTTGTGATTCCCGTAGCATGCACGTATGGTGAACCGTTAAGTGATGAAGTCGGAGCATGATTTATTTATTGATTGTCATCCTTTGTGTGGAGGTTGGGATCGCGCGATGGTTAACTCCTACCAACCTTTTCCCTAGGAGCATGCATGTAGTACCTCTTGGGGAATGTCGCATGGGAAACAAAAAATTTCCTACGAGAGGGGATTTCCGATCTACGTACCCTTGTAGATCGCACAGCAGAAGCGTTAAGAAACGCGGTTGATGTAGTGGAATGTCCTCACCTCCCTCGATCCGCCCCGCGAACCGTCCCACGAACCATCCCGCGATCCGTCCCACGACCCGCTCCGATCTAGTGCCGAACGGACGGCACCTCCGCGTTCAGCACACGTACAGCTCGACAATGATCTCGGCCTTCTTGATCCAGCAAGAGAGACGGAGAGGTAGATGAGTTCTCCGGCAGCGCGACGACGCTTCGGAGGTTGGTGGTGATCTAATCTCAGCAGGGCTCCGCCCGAGCTCCGCAGAAACGCGATCTAGAGGAAAAACCGTGGAGGTATGTCGTCGGGCTGCCGTGGCAAAAGTTGTCTCAAATCAGCCCTAAAACCCCACTATATATAGGAGGGAGGGAGGGGAGGAGGCAGCCTCAAAACCTAAAGGTTTGGCCGAAATTGGAGGTGGAGGAGTCCTACTCCAATCCTACTTGGAGTAGGATTCCACCTTCCCACTTGGAAACTCTTTCCACCTTGTGTTTTTTCCTTCTCAAACCTTATGGGCCTTAGTGGGAACTTATTCCAGCCCACTAGGGGCTGGTTTATATCTTCCCATAGCCCATGAGACCCCTTGGGGCGTGACACCCCTCCTGATGGTCCCCGGCACCCCTCCCGGCACTCCCAGTACACTACCGATGAGCATGAAACTTTTCCGGTAATGCACGAAAACCTTCCAGTAACCAAATGAGGTCATCCTATATATCAATCTTCGTTTCCGGACCATTCCGGAAACCCTCGTGACGTCTGTGATCTCATCCGGGACTCCGAACAACATTCGGTAACCAACCATATAACTCAAATACGCATAAAACAACGTCGAACCTTAAGTGTGCAGACCTGCGGGCTCGAGAACTATGTAGACATGACCCAAGAGACTCCTCGGTCAATGTCCAATAGCGGGACCTGGATGCCCATATTGGATCCTACATATTCTACGAAGATCTTATCGTTTGAACCTCAGTGCCAAGGATTCATATAATCCCGTATGTCATTCCCTTTGTCCTTCGGTATGTTACTTGCCCGAGATTCGATCGTCAATATCCGTATACCTATTTCAATCTCGTTTACCGGCAAGTCTCTTTACTCGTTCCGTAATACAAGATCCCACAACTTACACTAAGTCACATTGCTTGCAAGGCTTGTGTGTGATGTTGTATTACCGAGTGGGCCCCGAGATACCTCTCCGTCACACGGAGTGACAAATCCCAGTCTCGATCCATACTAACTCAACGAACACCTTCGGAGATACCTGTAGAGCATCTTTATAGTCACCCAGTTACGTTGCGACGTTTGATACACACAAAGCATTCCTCCGGTGTCAGTGAGTTATATGATCTCATGGTCATAGGAACAAATACTTGACACGCAGAAAACAGTAGCAACAAAATGACATGATCAACATGCTACGTCTATTAGTTTGGGTCTAGTCCATCACATGATTCTGCTAATGATGTGATCCCGTTATCAAGTGACAACACTTGCCTATGGTCAGGAAACCTTGACCATCTTTGATCAACGAGCTAGTCAACTAGAGGCCTACTAGGGACAGTGTTTTGTCTATGTATCCACACATGCACTGTGTTTCCAATCAATACAATTATAGCATGGATAATAAACGATTATCATGAACAAAGAAATATAATAATAACTAATTTATTATTGTCTCTAGGGCATATTTCCAACAGTCTCCCACTTGCACTAGAGTCAGTAATCTAGTTCACATCAGCATGTGATTTCAACGAATCCAACACCCATATAGTTCTGGGGTCTGATCACGTCTTGCTCGTGATAGAGGTTTTAGTCAACGGTTCTGAAAATTTCAGATTCGTGCATTCTTTACAAATATTTATGTCCTCTTATAGATGCTGCTACTACGTGCTATTCGGAAATGCTCCAAATATCTACTCTACTATACGAATCCGTTTCACTACTCATAGTTATTCGGATTAGTGTCAAAGCTTGCATCGACGTAACCCTTTACGACGAACTCTTTAACCACCTCCATAATCGAGAAAAATTCCTTAGTCTATTTAGTTACTAAGGATAACTTTGACCGCTGATCAGTGATTCAATCCTGGATCACTCTGTGTACCTCTTAATAGACTTGCTGCAAGGCACACATCAGGTGCGGTACTCAGCATGGCATACTTTAGAGTCTACGGCTAAGGCATAGAAGACGACCTTCGTCTATTCTCTTTATTCTGCCGTGGTCGGGTTTTGAGTCTTACTCAAATTCACACCTTACAACACAGTCAAGAACTCCTTCTTTGCTGATCTATTTCAAATTCCTTCAAAAACATGTCAAGGCATGCATCTTGTTGAAACTTCTATTAAGCGTTTTGATCTATCTCCATAGATCTTGATGCTCAACGTTCAAGTAGCTCAATACAGGTATTCCTTTGAAAACTCCTTTCAAACAACCTTGTATGCTTTACAGAAATTCTACATTACTTCTGATCCACAATATGTCAACCACATATACTTATCAGAAATTCTATAGTGCTCCCACTCACTTCTTTGGAAATACAAGTTTCTCATAAACCTTGTACAAACCCAAAATCTTTGATCATCTCATCAAAGTGTATATTCCAACTCCGAGATGCTTGCACCAGTCCATTGAAGGATCGCTGGAGCTTGCATACTTGCTAGTATCTTTAGGATCGACAAAACCTCCTGGTTGTATCACATACAACGTTTGCTCAAGGAACCCGTCGAGGAAACAATGTTTTGACATCCTATGTGCAATATTTCATAAATAATGCAGCAACTACTAACATAATTCTAACATACTTTCAGCATCGCTACGAGTGAGAAAGTCTCATCATAGTCAACTGTTTGATCTTGTCGGAAACATCTTTGCGACAAGTCGAGCTTTTCTTAATAGTGACTTATCACCATCATCGTCTGTCTTCCTTTTCAAGATCCATCTTTACTCAATAGTCCTATGACCATCAAGTAGTTCTTCCAAAGTCTACACTTTGTTTTCATACATGGATCCTCTCTCAAATTTCATGGCTTCCAGCCATTTGTCGGAATCCGGGCCCACCATTGCTTTCTCCATAACTCGTAGGTTCACTGTTGCTCAACAACATGACCTCCAAGACAGGGCTACCGTACCACTCTGCAGTAGTACACGACCTTGTCAACCTACGAGGCTTGTAGTAACTTGATCCGATGCTCGATGATCACCATCATCAGCTTTCACTTCAATTGGTGTAGGCGCCACAGGAACAACTTCATGCGCCCTGCTACACACTGGTTGAAGTGATGGTTCAATAACCTCATCAAGTTCTACCACCCTCCCACTCAATTCTTTCGAGAGAAACCTTTCCTCGAGAAAGGATTCGTTTCTAGAAACAAACACTTTGCTTTCGGATCTGAGATAGGAGATGTACCCAACTGTTTTGGATATCCTATGAAGATGCATTTATCCGCTTTGGGTTTGAGCTTATTCGACTGAAACTTTTTCACACAAGTGTCGAAGCCCCAAACTTTCAAGAAACGACAGTTTAGATTTCTCTAAACCTCAGTCTATACTGTGTCATCTCAACGGAAATACGCGGTGCCCTATTTAAAGTGAATGCGGTTGTCTCTAATGCATAACCCATAAACCATAGTGGTAATTCGATAAGAGACATCATAGCATGCACCATACCAAATAGTGTGTGACTATGACGTTCAGACACATCATCACACTATGATGTTCCACGTGGCATGAAGTGCGAAACAATTTCCACATTGTCTTAACTGCGTACCAAAACTCGTAACTCATATATTCATTTCTATGATTGATGGGGCCGTAGTCCTAGGGTAGGGTCATAGGCCTGCCATATAGGTCCTACCCAAGGACTACCCCACACAAAGGACAAGACCCTAAGTCTACCCCGACTGAATTAAGGAATCCCCGTTATCCAATCGGCAACAGGTCCTATATCATCCAGTTGGATACTAGCATTCGGAGAATACTAAGCTAACCGACTGGATACACTCGGTACATCGTAACCTCCCTGGAGGGAAACGGTCGTACGTTTCCGGGTGCATTTATTAGCAGTTAGAGCATACGTTACCTGTAACGTGTGCATTCAATCCCCACTATTCCGCCCTTATACCAGAACCGTTGTGGAAGGCAGCGCACTCTATATAAGCCGCCCTCCCCTGCTGTTAGAGGGGTTAGAAAATCATTGTATTCCATATCACACTCGGTAACAAGCTCCGAGAGCACCGAGACGTAGGGCTGTTACCTCCACCGTAGAGGGGCCTGAACTCATACAACCCCGCCGTAGCTAGGACTCTGCCCATCTCATTCGTACCCTACACATCTACTGTCAGGCTTATACCCACGACAGTTGGCGCCCACCATGGGGCAGGCGTCTAAGCGACTTCCGGCGAGTTTGCGACTACTTCCTTTCGTCATGTCGTCCGGTGGAGATTCGAGCATGGGTCACCAGATCTTCTTCGGCACTCTCTCCTTCACCGTCAACGATTCGGCGTGGCTTCGGGAGGCACCTCTCGACGTCGAGGCGCTTCCCCGTCGCGGGGCCACGCACTTCCGTGCCGGCACCCGCGGCGTTCTTCTTCTCCAACAATCGGCTCTGTTGTCGACCTGCACCTCCATCATGCGCCGCAACAAGCGGTCCCGCCGTCCGCGTCTCAAACGTTGGGTGCAGCATGCCCGAGCGCGTCAGATCGCGTCTTCTCAAGTGGCAGTTATGGAGTCTGTTGTGGTTGCCCCGCGTTCCCAGCACTCGGGCTTAGTTCTGACTGAGTTTCCTTTCGAGTACGCGGGCCGCGGACTTGCAGCAGAAGTTCACATGGCCAACACCCATGAAGATCCCCGTCAAGCTGGTCGAAGCGAGCGCAAGGTCGGCGAAGCATCCGGTGCACGCCGTCCACCTCGTCGTTCTGCCAGTCGACACACCCGGCGGAGCAACGTAGAGTTGTTCCACACGCCCCTCCTCAACTTGGCTGCTGCTGCCAAGATAGCCGATTCCCTCCAGCCGACCGATTCAGAGGCTGGTAGAGGGATCGAACAGATCCGAGCCTTGTTGCACACGGTGCAGCAACAGAATTTGGCAGTCTCCCAGTCGCACAACCGGATGTACAATAGTTCCATCCACGCCAACACGCATCGGTCGGTTCACAGCCCTGGATCCCATCGGTGCCACAGGGGAGGCAACTGTTCCTTGATTCACGAAGATCGCCGCCGTTCACGCACCCCTCCGCGGGGTGGGCCCTATGGGCCCCGACATCATGATGATCGGCGTTCAGTCGGCGACACTCACGACCCAAGACCCGACGCAAGAGGATGTATCGCCCAGCGAAGAGTCGACAGGGGTCGAGCCCACCGTGATGGTTACGATATGGACCGTCCGAGTGGAAGCAGGGCCATCGTGTCCGGTCCCGAGTGTTTTAGTCGAGCCATCCGCTCGGCTGACATCCCGCCCAACTTCCGGTTGGCAGCGGGAATCAATAAGTTTACAGGAGACTCCAAGCCAGAAACATGGCTGGATGACTACCGAGTGGCAGTCCAGATCGGAGGCGGGGACGACCATGTCGCTATGAAGCACCTCCCTCTGATGCTCGACGGCTCAGCACGAGCGTGGCTAAACCAGTTGGCCCCCTCGAGCATTTACAGTTGGGCAGATCTGGCCCGAGTATTCATCAGGACCTTCGAAGGGACGTGCAAACGCCCTGCAGGCCTTGTGGAGCTCCAGCACTGTGTCCAGAAGCCGAATGAGCCCCTGCGCGACTTCATCCAGCGATGGACAACTCTCTACCACACGGTGGAGAACGTCACTGAGCATCAAGCAGTCTACGCCTTCAAGGCAGGCGTACGGTACAGAGAGCTGTACCTAAAGTTCGGTCGAACAGGCGACATCTCCATGAGCAAGATGATGGAGATAGCGGCTCGCTATGAAAATGGCGAAGAAGAGGACCGCATCCGGAGCGGCAAGCACAAGACAGTCGGCGATGTTGACGGAGGTAACACTCGGAAGCAGAAACAGAAAGCTCCGCCCACACCGCAAGCAGAGGCTGCAGCCGTGACCAATGCTAAGTTCAAGGGCAAAGGGAAGGCGCAGTTTACCCCCAAGAAGAAGCCATTCAACAATCCCATCCTGGACCAGCCTTGTCCGCTGCACACGAAGATGGACGAAGAAGGCAACCCCATATATGCAAAGCGTACCACTCGACAGTGTCGCCTCCTGATCCAGGGATTCAGCGAAGGGCAACCGAGTGAGAAGGACCATGAACAGGATGAGGAGGATAAAGAGGATCCGTTCCCCCAAGTCCATGCCACCCTGATGATCTTTGCTGACGTCGAGAGCAAGAGCCGACTAAAGCTGGTGAACCGAGAGGTGAACATGGCCACCCCTTCCAACCGAAAGTTCCTCAAATGGTCCCAGACTGCGATCACCTTCGACCAGTCGGATCATCCGGCACATGTACCCACCCCGGGAAGACAAGCCCTGGTCGTCGACCCGGTGGTAGAAGGAGTCCGACTGCGCAAAGTCCTCATGGATGGCGGCAACGGCTTGAACATCATGTACGCCGACACCCTCAAGGGGATGGGCATCCCGATGTCCAGACTCAGTGAGAGCAGCATGCAGTTCCACGGAGTCGTCCCTGGACGGAAGGCCAAATCACTCGGCCAGATCGCGTTGGACGTCGTTTTCGGCTCCGAAAAGAACTTCCGCAAGGAAAGGCTGATGTTCGAAGTGGTTGACTTCCAGAGTGCTTATCACGCAATTCTGGGTCGCCCATCGTATGCGCATTTCATGGCCCGTCCATGTTACGTGTACCTGAAGTTGAAGATGCCGGGCCCGAAAGGCGTGATCACCATCACAGGCAATCGGCAGCGGGTTGAAGAGTGTCTGCAGCAGCGATCAAGGATCGCCGACCAGCAGATGGCCGTCCTCGAGCTGGACGAGTACAAGAAAACAGTCGACCCCGCCGACCTGATGCGCTCGAAGAAGCCAGCTTCAGAGTCTGCATTTCAGTCGGCGGGAGAGACGAAGAAGGTCAACATCCACCCGACGGACGCCACTGCTGCCCCGACAAACATCTCCACCACCCTCGATCCTAAATAGGAAGCCGAGCTCACCCAATTCCTCCGTGAGAACTGGGACATCTTCGCATGGAAACCCTCTGACATGCCAGGTGTATCCAGGGAGTTGGCTGAGCACCGACTGCACGTGGATTCCACAGCTCGGCCTGTCCGAGAGCGCCTGCGCCGGTCCACCGCACACAAGAGGAAGGCAATCGGGGAAGAGGTGGCCAAGATGTTGGCAGCCAACTTCATTCGCGAGGTTCACCACTCCGAGTGGCTCGCCAATGTTGTCATGGTGCCCAAGAAGGACAAGTCGCTCCGAATGTGCATCGACTTCAAGCACCTCTATAAGGTCTGCCCGAAAGACCATTTTCCGCTCCCCCGCATAGATCAAATTGTCGATTCGACTGCGGGTTGCGAACGTCTGTCATTTCTCAATGCCTACTCGGGCTATTATCCGATCCGTCTTTATGGTCCCGATGAGTTAAAGACAGCCTTCATCACCCCATTCGGGTGCTTCTGCTACATCACTATGCCTTTCGGTCTGAAGAATGCAGGAGCTACCTTTATGTGCATGATCCAAAAATGTCTCCTCGACCAGATCGGTCGCAATGTGGAGGCATATATGGATGATATCGTAGTCAAGTCACGCAAAGGTTCCGACCTGCTGACTGACTTGGCAGAAACATTCGCCAACCTTCGTAGGTACGATATCAAGCTCAACCCAGCCAAATGTTCATTCGGTGTTCCCAGCGGAAAGTTACTCGGTTTCTTCGTTTCCGAACGAGGGATCGACATCAACCCCGAAAAGATCGGGACCATCGTCCGAATGGAAAGGCCGGTCAGAATACACGATGTTCAACGGCTCACAGGTTGCCTAGCGGCTTTGAGCAGGTTCATCGGTCGACTCGGCGAAAAAGCACTTCCTCTGTACCGACTCATGAAGAAATCAGATACCTTCGAGTGGACAGATGAAGCCCAAGTCGCATTCGACGACCTCAAAGTCCTACTTTCCACCCAGCCGGTTCTTACTGCTCCGCTCAGTAAAGAGCCCCTTCTTCTATATATTGCGGCTACAAATCAAGTCGTCAGTACTGTTCTTACAGTCGAGCGAGAAGAAGAAGGCAAAGCATACAAAGTTCAGCGGCCAGTGTACTACGTCTCCGAAGTCCTGACTCCTTCCAAGCAGAGGTATCCCCATTATCAAAAACTTATCTATGGGATCTATATGACTGCGAAGAAGGTGGCTCATTATTTCCAAGACCACTCGGTATCTGTCGTTTCTGATGCTCCGTTGTCAGAAATTCTCCACAATCGAGACGCATCAGGCCGAGTGGCGAAGTGGGCAATGGAGATGATGTACTGTGACATCAAGTTCGAGGCCAAGAAAGCTATTAAGTCTCAAGCCCTGGCTAACTTTATAGCAGAATGGGTAGAACAACAGCAACCGACCCACATTTACTCGGCTCATTGGACAATGTTCTTCGATGGGTCTAAGATGTTGAATGGCTCCGGCGCTGGTGTTGTGATCATATCACCAAAGGGCGACAAGCTCAAATACGTGTTGCAGATACACTTTGATTCCTCCAACAACGAGGCAGAGTATGAGGCTCTCCTCTACGGATTGCGCATGGCCATCTCACTCGGCTTCCGTCGCTTGATGGTCTACGGCGATTCGGATTTGGTGGTCAATCAAGTAATGAAAGAGTGGGACGTCAGGAACCCCACCATGACCACATACTGCAATGCAGTGAGGAAGCTGGAGAAGAAGTTTGAAGGTCTGGAGCTCCACCATGTTCCAAGACTGAAGAACCAAGCAGCTGGCGAGTTAGCAAAACTCGGATCCACTCGGAGACCAGTCCCGAGTGACGTCTTCCTCGAGCACCTCCACCTCCCCTCAGTCAAAGAAGATCCTTTCACAGAGGAATCGGTACAACCCAAGAGCGCAACAGGTCCGACTGAAGTCGATGTACCTGCGGTGGTTGATCTGGTCATGGAGATTCTGGCTGTCATTCCCGATTGGACTGTGCCGATCATGGCATATATCTTGAGGCAAGAACTTCCAGAAGACGAAGTCCAAGCCAGGCAGATAGTCCGCAGATCGAAGTCATTCACTATCATTGAAGGCCAATTGTACAAGGAAAGTATCTCGGGTGTTCTTCAACGGTGCATCTCCCCAGAGGAGGGGCAGCTAATCCTGGAGGATATTCACTCGGGGACCTGCGGTCATCACGCTTCTTCGAGAGCAATCGTAGCCAAGGCATTCAGGGCTGGCTTCTTTTGGCTGCAGGCTAACGAGATGGCTAAGGATATGGTTGATCGATGTGAGGGCTGCCAGTTCTACTCCAACAAGTCCCACAAGCCAACGTCCGCGTTGAAGACGATCCCTCTAGTGTGGCCGTTTGCAGTGTGGGGATTAGATACAGTCGGCCCGTTCAAGACAGGCCAAGGTGGATACACACATTTGTTGGTGGCAGTCGACAAGTTCACGAAGTGGATCGAAGCGAAGCCCATCAAGAAGCTCGACGCTTCGACAGCCGTCAAGTTTGTCAGGGACATCATCTTCAGATTTGGTGTACCTCATAGCATAATTACGGACAATGGGACAAACTTTGACTCGGACAGATTCAAAGGGTTCTGCACAAGCCAGGGCATCCGAGTGGATTTTGCTTCCGTAGCACATCCTCAGTCCAACGGACAAGCAGAGCGGGCAAACGGGCTTATTTTGCAAGGATTGAAGCCCCGACTACTGCGAGAGATAGGACATGCCGCTGGCGCTTGGGTTACCGAGCTACCTTCAGTGCTTTGGGGACTTCGAACAACCCCGAACAGATCTACAGGGCGATCACCGTTCTTCCTCGTTTATGGAGCAGAAGTGGTCCTTCCGAGTGACTTGCTTCACAATGCGCCACGAGTCGAACTCTTCTCCGAAGCCGAAGCAGAACAAGCAAGGCAAGACGGAGTGGACCTTCTGGAAGAGGAGCGCGAGATGGCGTTAATTCGCTCGACCATTTATCAGCAAAATCTGCGGCGTTTTCATGCACGCCACGTCAGAAGTCGGACGTTCCAAGCAGGCGACCTGGTGCTCCGAGTGGATCAGCAAAGACCCCACAAGTTAGCTCCGGCCTGGGAAGGACCCTTCATCATCTCCAAGGTGCTGAACAACGGAGCATACAGACTCTACAACATTCAGAGGGAGACAGACGAGCCGCGCGCATGGAACGAAGACCTCCTGAAGCGCTTCTACACGTGACCGTCGACTGAAGCGATGTAACGAACAAGTATTGACGAAATAATATAAAGCTTTTTGCAGGTTCAAAGTTCTTCCGCGGTCACAGACTCCGGTCTCAAAAAAAAACTTAGTTGCGATTCAGCATCGCCTAAGTATTAACCTTCTCCGAGTGTGCACTACACGTCACACTCGGAGGCTTAGCTGCGATTCAGCATCGCCTAAGTATTAACCTTCTCCGAGTGTGCACTACACGTCACACTCGGGGGCTTAGCTGCGATTCAGCATCGCCTAAGTATTAACCTTCTCCGAGTGTGCACTACACGTCACACTCGGGGGGCTTAGCTGCGATTCAGCATCGCCTAAGTATTCACCTTCTCCGAGTGTGCACTAAACGTCACACTCGGAGGCTTAGCTGCGATTCAGCATCGCCTAAGTATTAACCTTCTCCGAGTGTGCACTACACGTCACACTCGGGGGCTTAGCTGCGATTCAGCATCGCCTAAGTATTCACCTTCTCGTAGTGTGCACTAAACGTCACACTCGGAGGCTTAGCTGCGATTCAGCATCGCCTAAGTATTAACCTTCTCCGAGTGTGCACTACACGTCACACTCGGGGGCTTAGCTGCGATTCAGCATCGCCTAAGTATTCACCTTCTCCGAGTGTGCACTAAACGTCACACTCGGAGGCTTAGCTGCGATTCAGCATCGCCTAAGTATTAACCTTCTCCGAGTGTGCACTACACGTCACACTCGGGGGCTTAGCTGTGATTCAGCATCGCCTAAGTATTCACCTTCTCCGAGTGTGCACTAAACGTCACACTCGGAGGCTTAGCTGCGATTCAGCATCGCCTAAGTATTCACCTTCTCCGAGTGTGCACTACACGTCACACTCGGGGGCTTAGCTGCGATTCAGCATCGCCTAAGTATTAACCTTCTCCGAGTGTGCACTAAACGTCACACTCGGGGGCTTAGCTGCGATTCAGCATCGCCTAAGTATTCACCTTCTCCGAGTGCGCACTACACGTCACACTCGGGGTCTTAGCTGCGATTCAGCATCGCCTAAGTATTAACCTTCTCCGAGTGTGCACTACACGCCACACTCGGGGGCTTAGCTGCGATTCAGCG
Source organism: Hordeum vulgare subsp. vulgare (assembly GCF_904849725.1). Classification (NCBI taxonomy): domain Eukaryota; kingdom Viridiplantae; phylum Streptophyta; class Magnoliopsida; order Poales; family Poaceae; genus Hordeum; species Hordeum vulgare. Next base: position 580,712,192 of record NC_058520.1, on the reverse strand, counting down.
TCGCCTCAGTATTCACCTTCTCCGAGTGTGCACTACACGTCACACTCGGGAGCTTAGCTGCGATTCAGCATCGCCTAAGTATTCACCTTCTCCGAGTGTGCACTACACGTCACACTCGGAGACTTAGCTGCAATTCAGCATCGCCTAAGTTTTAACCTTCTCCGAGTGTGCACTACACGTCACACTCGGAGCCTTAGCTGCGATTCAGCATCGCCTAAGCATTACCCTCCTCCGAGTTTGTACTTAACGTTACACTCGGAGGCTTAGCTGCAATCCAACATCGCCTAAGTATTAACCTTCTCCGAGTGTGCACTTCATGTTACACTCGGAGGCTTAGCAGTGATCCAGCATCGACTGATTGCCTTTGGCTTCACCAAAAAACGCCAAACAAAAACTTGAATCAACATTGCAACAGAAGGGCAAATATCGGATTCCAAAATCCTCGCGAAGATAGCTAACTCGGTGCGGATCAAGTTTACCCACACCAATTTAAAAGTGTGACGCCCAACATAAGTGGCCAAAGTACCTTACACATAAACACTCGGCATACCGAGCATAAAGTGTCTTACGCGTCAGCTGGGCCGGCACCAGGACTGGAGGGCTCCACAAAAGTGTCCAAGTCGATTCCTTCGGCGATGCGGGTAGCGCTCTCAAGGAACGTCTCCATGAAGTCTTCGAATCGAAGCTTCTTCGTGTTGGCGACCTTCAGAGTCTTCAGTTTTTCCTCACGCACCTCCTTGCAATGGACTCGGACCAGGGACAGAGCAACATCTGCACCGCAACGAGCTGCAGATTTCTTCCACGACTGCACTCTGTTGGGAATCTCCGCCAGTCGGGTCATCAGGTTCTCCATCTCCTGTCGCGACTCATCTTCTGGCCAAAGCTCCTTGTCGATCCGGCCGACGACTTCTCTCAGTCGTCCGATGAAAGGACCAACTTTGCCCACGCGGATGTGCGCACGGAGCAGGTCCCGATTGGCGTCGTCGCCGAGTGGAACGTTCTCAAGAATCGAACGCTCCACGTCAGCCGCTTCAGCTTCGGCGTCAAAGCAAAAATCTGCGACAATAGGACAAACAGACAATAAGAGCCGACTGCTACGCGCATAACACTACCACTCGGAAAGATACGGACTTACCAGCCAGACGCGCCATCATCTGCCGAGCCCAGTCGCTGACATATTTCTCTTGCGCTCTACATCGTTTGTTCAGCACATCCATCTGACTCATCAGCGCAGTCCTCTGCTTCCCCATCTTCTCCACTTCCTCAGTCAACACCTTGTTTACTTCACGCGCCTGCTCCAATGATTTCTCCCGTTCCGCCAGGACATCCTTCATGCCAGCCATTGCAAGCATGGCCGCATCAAGTTCGCCAGCAAACTGATTTCTCTCCGCCTTGAGAGTCTCATAGGCTGATCCCATTGCATAAGTTTTCTGCCAACAACAAACAACGGACAATCAAAAAGTTCAACAGTTAACAGTCTAAGTTCTTCAGACCCCTGCCGACGCAAGCAGTCGACACCAGTCTCGGGGACTACACCCAGTGGGTTCACTAAGCGTGACCCCACTGGCATGCACCTCAACCAGGCCTGCCCTATTGAGATGCATGTTATCAACTATGCCTACGAGGCCAATACTACCCGACCTGAGTACAACTTACTCTCGGGGACTCTTACCGTAAGTGCAATCCGACTGCGTCAACTACTCGCACTCGGTACTCCTATCTACAGACACGTATAAAGGCAACTGTCGGTGCAAGCACTCGACAGAAGTCTCGGGGACTACACCCACTAGGTTCACTCAGAGTGAACCCATTGCAAATAACAGCTACTTTTCAAGAACACCCAGTGGGTTACAGGGGAAAAGTAAATACTTACTAGACCACTTACTCGAATATCATCGCGCAGCTCCAAGCTCCGCTGGTACAAGGCCGCAATGGAGTCATAGGCCTTCTTGGCCTCTCCAGTCATCAGCTCCGCCTGCACCATAGCCCCTTTGGCCGCTCCCACCTGCTTCTCCGGAAGACGCTGGATGCTGAATTCAGCATGCGACGAACCTGGAATCGTCGGAGGTTCCTGAGGCATCCCAAGGCCCGCCCCAGTCGGCTCCTCCTCCACCAGCACCGGTTCAGTCAGCGGCGGCGCCTCTGTCGGCAGCACGTCGGTGGTGAGAGCGGCAGCGGGAGGAGCAGCCTCAAGAACAGGCTCCACAGCTGGGTCGGCTCTCCCCTGGTCGCCCTCACCCAGGCAGATCGCCCCTGACAAGCCGAATGACACGAGGTCTCAGAAAAAGAAAGAAGTGATGGTATAAAACACTCGACGTTCCTACAACGCACCTGGCTGAGACGAGACGACGTTGTCCGTATCCATGGGGTCATCTTCCTGACGCGCCGGGGAGGTGGCAGAAGTAGCGACCCTATCGAGTGAGATCCAGTCGGCCAGTAAACAGAAGTACACTCGGATATCAGAAAAAACTGAAAGTTGGGTGCACTTACGTGGAGGTGACGCGGACAGCGACCCTCATTCGCGGCAGAGCCTTCCGAGGTTTAGGCCCACTCGGCTTGGGTGCCTTAGAAGATTGGCCCGCAGGCTCAGCGGCAGCATCCCTGGCCCTCTTAGCGCTTCGAACACTCGGGACCGCTGGAGCAATAGGCGGAGCACTCGAAGACGCGGGAGGAGCTGAGGGGGCAGCGGGCTCGTGTCGGCGCTTGGTCCGATGCTCTAGTTGTGGAGGTGGCGAGTCCTGCTCCTCGTCTTCTTCCTCCTCCTCGCTGGACTCTTCCTCCGACTCCCCACTGTCGGAGACATATTCAGCACTCTCCACGCTGCCCTCCTGGCTGCCCTCCTCCTCTTCGGCCGAATTCCCTTTCGAGACGGGAGAAAACCAGTTAGTCCACTCCTGCATAAAATTCAGTCGGCGACTTCAAACATCACACAAAGATTCAAGCAAACGACAAGAGTAAGACAGTTAGGAGCACTCGACAAGAGCCTCTCACCTGATTCGGCGGGGGATTATCCGCACAGAAGGGCTTCACTCGCCGTGATCCTTCGGGATTTTCACAGGGGCCCATGATCTGGAGCACCCACGAGGTCACCCTCTCCTCAGTCACGCCCACAACATTGGTCCGAGTGGAATCCTCGGGCCCCGTGTAATGCCACATGGCATGGTCGCGAGCCTGCAGAGGCTGGATCCGCAGACCAAGGAAGACTTCCAGCAGGTCTATACCGGTGACCCCCCTCCTGACGACGTCCACGAGCGCCTCAACCAAAGGCTGAACGTCGCTCTTCTCCGCCTTCGAGAGCGCGAGCTGCTTAGGCGGGGCGGGCCGGTCTAGACTAAAAGGAGGTAGACCAGTCGACGCATTCGGACAGGCGATATCCTGGCAGTAGAACCACGTCGACTGCCAGTTCCTGACCGACTCACTTAAGTGGAGAGCAGGATAGCTACTCTGACTCTTCTTCTGGAACCCTAAACTCCCTCAGAGCTGGAGGAGATGCGTCTTATCATCCGACTGACTAAGTCGTTTGATAGTTTGGGATCGGGCGGAGAAGATGTGTTTGAACAAACCCCAATGGGGAGGGCAACCGATAAAACACTCACATAAGACTATGAAGGCAGAAAGGTGCGCGATGGCATTCGGAGGGAAATGGTGAAGTTGGGCACCGAAGTGATTCAAGATGCCCTTGAAGAAAGGATGCGGGGGCAAAGAAAAATCTCGGTGGACATGGCTGAGGAGCAGGACGCGCTCCCCCTCCCGGGGCGCTGGCTCGACCTCGTCCTCCGCCGGCAGTCTCCAGGACTTGTGCACGAGCACTCCGTGCTCCACCAGCTGCAGCAGATCTCCCTCCGTCACCGTGGAGGGGAGGAAGTCTCCTTGGATCCACCCCGCCGGCAGCGGCCGCTGCCGCCGCTGAGCAGGCGCCGCCGCCTTGCCCTTCTTCTACCTCGCCTCCATCTTGCTGGTCTGACCCTTGGTCATGGAGGCGACGGCGAACTCTCGAGAGGAAGGAGAAGGAGGGAGTGTCGGAGCGCTGGAGGTGGCGAGGAAGACGGAGCAGGCGAGAGCGAAAGATTCGGCGAGCGTAACGAAGAAGCCTCGCCGCCCAGATTTAAATAGGGTTCCGACTGGGTCACTGGAGGGTGGCCCCGAAACCTTATCCGCCCGACCGGCCGCGGCGATATCAGTGGAGGACTTGAAGGCGCGAGAATCGAGGCGTTAGGCGCTACTCGAGTGCGCTGACGTCGTCCCCGCTGAGCGCGCGGAACCCGAAATTTGAGATCCCGGAAAATCCGCCACTGTCAGTTGACCGGTCGCGTCAAAAGGTGCCACGGAAACACTCGGTTCCCGACAGTCGGTTTTGCAAGCACTTCCACTCGGATTGTTGGTCAGAAAAGGTAAAATGGATAGAGGCAAGCAACGCCCAAGCCGAATCTAACCCAGTCGGATCCGAACTTCGAGCACCGCTTCGTCGTTTCAACCCCAATCCATTCGGGGACTAATGATGGGGCCGTAGTCCTAGGGTAGGGTCATAGGCCTGCCATATAGGTCCTACCCAAGGACTACCCCACACAAAGGACAAGACCCTAAGTCTACCCCGACTGAATTAAGGAATCCCCATTATCCAGTCGGCAACAGGTCCTATATCACCCAGTCGGATACTAGCATTCGGAGAATACTAAGCTAACCGACTGGATACACTTGGTACATTGTAACCTCCCTGGAGGGAAACGGTCGTACGTTTCCGGGTGCATTTATTAGCAGTTAGAGCATACGTTACCTGTAACGTATGCATTCAATCCCCACTATTCCGCCCTTATACCAGAACCGTTGTGGAAGGCAGCACACTCTATATAAGCCGCCCTCCCCTGCTGGTAGAGGGGTTAGAAAATCATTGTATTCCATATCACACTCGGTAACAAGCTTCGAGAGCACTGAGACGTAGGGCTGTTACCTCCACCGTAGAGGGGCCTGAACTCATACAACCTCGCCGTAGCTAGGACTCTGCCCATCTCATTCGTACCCTACACATCTACTGTCAGGCTTATACCCACGACAATGATCATATCGTAGACAGTTTATCCTCTTGTTACGACGAACTTCACTCCGAAACAGAATTGAACTTTTCAATATTTTAGACCTGTGATTCATTAAGTGAATAATCTTGTATCTACTCAAATCGTCATTGAAGTAAGAACATAATGATATCCACTGCGTGCCTCAGCACCCATTGGATTGCATACATCAAAATGTATCACTTCCAACAAGTTACCATCTTGTTTCATCTCAATGAAAACAAGGCCTTGCTCATGTGGTATGATTTGCATGTCACTAGTGATTCAAAATCAAGTGAGCATAAAGATCCATCAACATGGAGCCTCTTCATGCAATTTATACCAACATGACTCAAGCGGCAGTGCCACAAGTAAGTGGTACTATCATCATTACCTCGTATCTTTTTGGCACCAATATCATGAACATGTGTAACACTATGATCGAGATTCAATAAACCATTGAAGGTGATTATTCAAGAAAATAGAGTAACCATTATTCTCTTTAAATGAATAATCGTATTGCAATAAACACGATCCAATCATGTTCATGCTTAACGCAAGCACCAAATAACAATTATTTAGGTTTAACACCAATCCCGATGGTAGAGGGGGTGTGCGACGTTTGATCATATCAACCTTGGAAACACTTCGAACACGTATCGTCACCTTGCCTTTAGTTAGTCTCCGTTTATGCCGTAGCTTTCATTTCGTGTCACTAATCACTTAGCAACCGAACCGGTATCCAATACCCTCGTTCTACTAGGAGTACTAGTAAAGTACACATCAACATCATGTATATCAAATATACTTCTTTTGACTTTTGCCAGCCTTCTTATGTACCAAGTATCTAGAGTTGCTCCGCCTCAGTGACTGTTCCCCTCATAACAGAAGCACTTAGTCCCGGGTTTGGGTTTAATCTGGGGTCTCTTCATTAGTGCAGCAACTGCTTTGCCGTTTCACGAAGTATCCCTTCTAGCCCTTGCCTTTCTCGAAACTTAGTGGTTTTACTAACCATCAACTATTGATGCTCCTTCTTGATTTCTACTTTCGTAGTGTCAAACATCGTGAATCGCTCAAGGATCATTGTATCTATCCTTGATATGTTATAGTTCATCACGAAGCTCTCACAGCTTGGTGGCAGTGACTTTGGAGAACCATCACTATCTTATCTGGAAGATCAACTCCCACTTGATTCAAGCGATTGTCATACTCAGACAATCTAAGCACACGCTCAACGATTGAGCTTTTCTCCTTTACTTGGTGGACCAAGAATCTTGTCGGAGGTCTCATACCTCTTAACAAGGGCACAAGCATGAAATCACAATTTCATCTCTTTAGAACATCTCTTATGTTCCGTGACATTTCAAAACGTCTTCGGCACCTTGCTTCTAAGCCATTAAGTATTTTGTACTGAACTATCGTGTAGTCATCAGAAACGTGTATGTCGGATGTTCACAACATCTACAGACGACGGTCGAGGTGCAGCACACCGAGTGGTGCATTAAGGACATAAGCCTTCTGCGCAGCAACGAGAACAATCCTCGGTTTTACAGACTCAGTCTGCAAAGTTTGCTACTATCAAATTTCAACTAATTTTTCTCTAGGAACATATAAAAATAGTAGAGCTATAGCGCAAGCTACATCGTAATTCGCAAAGACCATTAGACTATGTTCATGATAATTAGTTCAATTAATCATATTACTTAAGAACTCCCACTCAAAAAGTACATCTCTCTAGTCATTTGAGTGGTACATGATCCAAATCCACTATCTCAAGTCCGATCATCACGTGAGTCGAGAATAGTTTCAGTGGTAAGCATCTCTATGCTAATCATATCAACTATACGATTCATGCTCGACCTTTCGGTCTCATGTGTTCCGAGGCCATGTCTGCACATGCTAGGCTCGTCAAGCTTAACCCGAGTGTTCCGCGTGTGCAACTGTTTTGCACCCGTTGTATGTGAACGTTGAGTCTATCACACCCGATCATCACGTGGTGTCTCAAAACGAAGAATTGCCGCAACGGTGCACAGTCGGGGAGAACACAATTTCGTCTTGAAATTTTAGTGAGAGATCACCTCATAATGCTACCGTCTTTCTAAGCAAGATAAGGTGCATAAAGGATTAACATCACATGCAATTCATAAGTGACATGATATGGCCATCATCATGTGCTTCTTGATCTCCATCACCAAAGCACCGGCACGATCTTCTTGTCACCGGCGTCACACCATGATATCCATCATCATGATCTCCATCAACGTGTAGCCATCGGGGTTGTCGTGCTACTCATGCTATTACTACTAAAGCTACGTCCTAGCAATATAGTAAACGCATCTGCAAGCACAAACGTTAGTTTAAAGACAACCCTATGGCTCCTGCCGGTTGCCGTATCATCGACGTGCAAGTCGATATTAACTATTACAACATGATCATCTCATACATCCAATATATCACATCACATCGTTCGCCATATCACATCACAAGCATACCCTGCAAAAACAAGTTAGACGTCCTCTAATTGTTGTTGCATGTTTTACGTGGTGACCATGGGTATCTAGTAGGATCGCATCTTACTTACGCAAACACCACAACGGAGATATATGAATTGCTATTTAACCTCATCCAAGGACCTCTTCGGTCAAATCCGATTCAACTAAAGTTGGAGAAACCGACACTCGCCGGTCATCTTTGAGCAACGGAGTTACTCGTAGCGATGAAACCAGTCTCTCGTAAGCGTACGAGTAATGTCGGTCCGAGCCGCTTCGATCCAACAATACCGCGGAATCAAGAAAAGACTAAGGAGGGCAGCAAAACGCACATCACCGCCCACAAAAACTTTTGTGTTCTACTCGAGAAGACATCTACGCATGAACCTAGCTCATGATGTCACTGTTGGGGAATGTCGCATGGGAAACAAAAAATTTCCTACGCACACGAAGACCTATCATGGTGATGTCCATCTACGAGAGGGGATTTCCGATCTACGTACCCTTGTAGATCGCACAGCAGAAGCGTTAAGAAACGCGGTTGATGTAGTGGAACGTCCTCACGTCCCTCGATCCGCCCCGCGAACCGTCCCACGAACCGTCCCGCGATCCGTCCCACGATCCGCTCCGATCTAGTGCCGAACGGACGGCACCTCCGCGTTCAGCACACGTACAGCTCGACGATGATCTCGGCCTTCTTGATCCAGCAAGATAGACGGAGAGGTAGATGAGTTCTCTGGCAGCGTGACGACACTCCGGAGGTTGGTGGTGATCTAATCTCAGCAGGGCTCCGCCCGAGCTCCGCAGAAACGCGATCTAGAGGAAAAATCGTGGAGGTATGTCGTCGGGCTGCCGTGGTAAAAGTTGTCTCAAATCAGCCCTAAAACCCCACTATATATAGGAGGGAGGGAGGGGAGGAGGCAGCCTCAAAACCTAAAGGTTTGTCCGAAATTGGAGGTGGAGGAGTCCTACTCCAATCCTACTTGGAGTAGGATTCCACCTTCCCACTTGGAAACTCTTTCCACCTTGTGTTTTTTCCTTCTCAAACCTTATGGGCCTTAGTGGGAACTTATTCCAGCCCACTAGGGGCTGGTTTATCTCTTCCCATGGCCCATGAGACCCCTTGGGGCATGACACCCCTCCTGATGGTCCCCGGCACCCCTCCCGGCACTCCCAGTACACTACCGATGAGCCCGAAACTTTTCCGGTAATGCACGAAAACCTTCCGGTAACCAAATGAGGTCATCCTATATATCAATCTTCATTTCCGGACCATTCCGGAAACCCTCATGACGTCCGTGATCTCATCCGGGACTCCGAACAACATTCGCTAACCAACCATATAACTCAAATACGCATAAAACAACGTCGAACCTTAAGTGTGCAGACCCTGCGGGCTCGAGAACTATGTAGACATGACCCGAGAGACTCCTCGGTCAATATCTAATAGCGGGACCTGGATGCCCATATTGGATCCTACATATTCTATGAAGATCTTATTGTTTGAACCTTAGTGCCAAGGATTCATATAATCCCGTATGTCATTCCCTTTGTCCTTCGGTATGTTACTTGCCCGAGATTCGATCGTCAGTATCCGTATACCTATTTCAATCTCATTTACCGGCAAGTCTCTTTACTCATTCCGTAATACAAGATCCCGCAACTTACACTAAGTCACATTGCTTGCAAGGCTTGTGTGTGATGTTGTATTACCGAGTGGGCCCCGAGATACCTCTCCGTCACACGGAGTGACAAATCCCAGTCTCGATCCATACTAACTCAACGAACACCTTCGGAGATACCTATAGAGCATCTTTATAGTCACCTAGTTACGTTGCGACGTTTGATACACACAAAGCATTCCTCCGGTGTCAGTGAGTTATATGATCTCATGGTCATAGGAACAAATACTTGACACGCAGAAAACAGTAGCAACAAAATGACACGATCGACATGCTATGTCTATTAGTTTGGGTCTAGTCCATCACATGATTCTGCTAATGATGTGATCCCGTTATCAAGTGACAACACTTGCCTATGGTCAGGAAACCTTGACCATCTTTGATCAACGAGCTAGTCAACTAGAGGCCTACTAGGGACAGTGTTTTGTCTATGTATCCACACATGCACTGTGTTTCCAATCAATACAATTATAGCATGGATAATAAACGATTATCATGAACAAAGAAATATAATAATAACTAATTTATTATTGTCTCTAGGGCATATTTCCAACAGTACCTTGTTTCGATGACTAATAGACTTTTGCAATAAGTATGTGAGTTCTTTATAACTAATGTTGAGTCCATGGATTATACGCACTCTCACCCTTCCACCATTGCTAACCTCTCTAGTACCGCGCAACTTTCGCCGGTGCATTACACCCACCATATAGACTTCCTCAAAACAACCACCATACCTACCTATTATGGCATTTTCATAGCCATTCCGAGATATATTGCCATGCAACTACCACCGTTCCATCTCATGACATGTGCCACCAGTTCCATATTGCCATTGCATGATCGTAAGATAGCTAGCATGATGTTTCCATGAGTTGTCCATTTTTTGATGTCATTTCTATGCTAGATCATTGTCACGGTACACTACCGAAGGCATTTCATATAGAGTCATCATTGATGTAAGTATTGAGTTGTAAGTGTGATGATCATCATTAATAGAGCATTGTCCCATGTGAGGAAATAAAAGAGGCCAGCGAAGCCCACCAAAAAAAGAGAGGCCAAAGAGCCCACACAAAAAAATGAGAGAAAAGAGAGAAGGGACAATTGCTACTATCCTCTTTCCACACTTGTGCTTCAAATAGCACTATGATCTTCATGACAAAGAGTCTCCTATGTTGTCGCTTCCATATACTAGTGGGAAATTTTCATTATATAACTTGGCTTGTATATTCCAATGATGGGCTTCCTCAAAATTGCCGTAGGTCTTCGTGAGCAAGCAAGTTGGATGCACACCCACTAGTTTCTTTTGTGAGCTTTCATACACTTATAAGCTCTAGTGCATCCGTTGCCTGGCAATCCCTACTCACTCACATTGATATCTATTGATGGGCATCTCCATAGCCCGTAGATACGCCTAGTTGATGTGAGACTATCTCCTCCTTTTTCGTCTTCTCCACGACCACCATATTCTATTCCACCTATAGTGTTATGTCCATGGCTCACGCTCATGTATTGCGTGAAAGTTGAAAAGGTTTGAGAACACTAAAGTATGTAACAATTGCTTGGCTAAAACCGGGGTTGTGCATGATTTAAATACGTTGTGTGGGGAAGATGGAGCATAGTCAGACTATATGATTTTGTAGGATAACTTTCTTTGGCCATGATATTTTGAGAAGACATGATTGCTTTGTTAGTATGCTTGAAATATTATTGTCTTTATGTCAAATGATAGACTATTGCTTTGAATCACTCGTGTTTTAGTATTCATGTCATGATTAGATTATATGATCAAGATTATGCTAGGTAGCATTCCACATCAAAAAATATCTTTTTTATCATTTACCTACTCGAGGATGAGCAGGAATTAAGCTTGGGGATGCTGATACGTCTCCGTCATGTCTATAATTTTTGATTGTTTCATGCCAGTATTCTACAACTTTCATATACTTTTGGCAACTTTTTATACTATTTTTGGGACTAACATATTGATCCAGTGCCCAGTGCCAGTTCTTGTTTGTTGCATGTTTTTTGTTTCACAGAATATCCATACCAAACAAAGTCCAAACGTAATAAAAACTTACGGGGATTTTTTTGGGTATATTTATGATTTTTGAGAAGAAGAATCAACGCGAGGCGATGCACGGAGTGCCCACAAGCCCTATCGCCGCGGCCAGGGGGTGGGCTCGCGGCAGGCAGGCTTGTGGCCACTCCTTAATGCGGTTGGATCCCTTCTTTCGCCGCAAAAAAGATAATATCCGTAAGAAAATCGTGTTAAAATTTCAGTCCAATCGGAGTTACGGATCTCTGGGAATTTAAGAAACGGTGAAAAGCAGAATCTGGGAGCGCAGAAATAGAAGGACACACAGAGAGAGATTCAATCTCGGAGGGGCTCTCGCCCCTCCACAGCCATGGAGACCATGGACCAGAGGAGAAACCCTTCTCCCATCTAGGGAGGAGGTCAAGGAAGAATAATAAGGAGGAGGGCTCTCTCCCCCTATCTCCCGGCGGCGCCAGAACGCCGCCCGGGACATCATCGTGTGACGACGATCTACACTAACACCTTCGTCATCTTCACCAACATCTCCATCATCTTACCCCATCTATATTCAGCGGTTCACTCTCCCGCAACCCGCTATACGCTCTACTTGAACATGGTGCTTTATGCTACATATTATTATGCAATGATGTGTTGCTATCCTATAATGTCTGAGTAGATTATCGTTGTCCTATCGGTGATTGATGAATTGCTATGATTGGTTTAATTTGCTTGTGGTTATGTTGCTGTCCTTTGGTGCCCATCATATGATCGCGAGCGTCGATCACACCATAGGGTTAGTTGTATGTTGATAGGACTATGTATTGGCAGGCTAGAGTGACAGAAGCTTCAAACCTAGCATAGAAATTGATGCATATGGGATTGAAGGGGGACCAATATATCTTATTGCTATGGTTGGGTTTTACCTTAATGAACGTTAGTAGTTGCAAACGCTTGCTAATAGTTCCAATCATAAGTGCATAGAATTCCAAGTAAGGGATGACATGCTAGCAGAGGCCTCTCCCACATGATACTTGCTATCGATCTAGTGACGTAGTCAATTGCTTAGGGACAATTCCGCAACTCCTACCACCACTTTTCCACACTCGTTAGACACTCGTAATTGTTTCTTTATCTAACCAGCCCCTAGTTTTATTTACGTGTTCTTTACTTTCTTGCAAGCCTATCCTATCACTCCTACAAAGTACTTCTAGTTTCATACTTGTTCTAGGTAAAGCGAACGTAAAGTGTGCGTAGAGTTGTATCGGTGGTCGATAGAACTTGAGGGAATATTTGTCCTGCCTTTAGCTCCCCGTTGGGTTTGACACTCTTACTTATCGAGAAAGGCTACAATTTATCCCCTATACTTGTGGGTTATCAGGCCCCCTAGACACCCTTTGCCCTAGGTTTTGCGCCTATATAATCCTTAAAAATCCCAAAAAAATCAGGAGATCATTGAAAGTACTTTTTCGCCGCCGCAAGCTTCTGTCTCCGCAAAATCCCATCTGGGGCACGTTCTGGTGCCCTGTCGGAGGGGGTATTCGGACATGGAGGGCTTCTACATCAACACCATGACCTCTCCGACGATGCGTGAGTAGTTCACCATAGACCTACGGGTCCATAGCTAGTAACAAGATGGCTTCTTCTCTCTCTTGGATCTTCAATACAAGATCTTCATGGAGATCTATCCGATGTAATTTTGTTTTGCGGTGTGTTTCTCGAGATCCGATGAATTGTGGATTTATGATCAGATTATCTATGAATCTTATTTGAGTTTCTTCTGATCTCTCTTATGCATGATTTCATATCCTTGTAATTCTCTTCGAGTTGTGGGTTTTGTTTGGCCAACTAGATCTATGATTCTTGCAATGGGAGAAGTGCTTGGTTTTGGGTTCATAACGTGCGGTGACCTCACCCAGTGACAGAAGGGTTAGCGAGGCACGCATCGTGTTGTTGCCATCAAGGGTAAAAAGATGGGGTTTTCATCATTGGTTTGAGATTATCCCTCTACATCATGTCATCTTGCTTAAGGCGTTACTCTGTTCGTCATGAACTCAATACACTAGATGCATGGTGGATGCGATCGATGTGTGGAGTAATAGTAGTAGATGCAGAAAGTATCGGTCTACTTGTCTCGGACGTGATGCCTATATGTATGATCATTGCCTTAGATATCGTCATGACTTTGCGCGGTTCTATCAATTGCTTGACGGTAATTTGTTCACCCACCGTGATACTTGCTATTTTGAGAGAAGCCTCTAGTGAACACTATGGCCCCCGGGTCTACTCCATACCATATTTTTAGCCTTACACTTTTTTACTTCGTTGCACTTTCCGCCTTCAGATCTCACTTTGCAAACAATCTTGAAGGGATTGACAACCCCTTTGAATCTTGAAGGACTTTTGTTGCCGTAGCAGGCGCCTTGACCTATCTCTATAGATCTTTATGCCCAATATGTAAGCAGCTTCTCCTAGGTCCATTGAAAAACTTTTATTCAAGTAATCCTTTACGCTTTCCAAAAACTCTACATTGTTTCCAATCACCAATACGTCATCCACATATAATATTAGAAATGCTATAGAGCTCTGATACGTCCATTTTGCATCATGCTTTCATGTTGATATTTATCGCTTTTTGGGATGTTATTACACTTCACGGTACAATACTTATGCATTTTCTCTCTTATTTTGCAAGGGTTGCATGAAGAGGGAGAATGTCGGCAGCTGGAATTCTGGCCTGAAAAAGGAGCAAGTTTGAGATACCTATTCTGCGCAACTCCAAAAGCCGTGAAAATCAACAAGGATTTATTTTGGAATTTATAAAAAATACTGGGCCGAAGAAGTGCCAGAGGGGTGCCAGCAGGAGGCCACAAGCCTGCTAGGCGCGGCCTCCCCCCTGGCCGCGCCTAGGGGGCTTGTGGGCCCCCACTTGGCCCTCTCGCCCCCCTCTTTTGCTACCAGAAGGGTTTCGTTCCAGAAAAAATTAGGAGGAGGCTTTTCGTAGGATTCGCCGCCACCACGAGGCAAAACTTGAGCAGAACCAATCTAGAGCTCCGGCAGGACGATCCTGCCGGGGAAACTTCCCTCCCGGAGGGGGAAATCGTTGCCATCGTCATCACCAACACTCCTCTCATCGGAGGGAACTTGTCACCATCAACATATTCATCAACACCATCTCATCTCCAAACCCTAGTTCATCTCTTGTAAGGTTGCTAGTAGTGTTAATTACTCTTTGACTCCCAATCTTCAGAGTTGAGTTTAATTCTTTCCAATAAATTCCATTTGAAGTTAATATCTCTCTTCATAAAAGAACTGGTACAAGAAGTGTCAAGCATGGTGCGATTATCATGAGAAAGCCGAGCATAGAAGTTCTGAATGATAATTTCTCTCGAGGGCTCATGGTTGGGGCATAAATATAACATTGATTTATGCCTCCCCCAAGCTTGAGCGATACTTTCTCTATCACGAGGCCACAAATTATAAATATAATTCCGATCACGATGTCCCAAATGCATAGGATAAAACTTTTGATGAAATTCCAATTTCAATCGGTTGTAGTTCCATCATCCAGTATCATCACATAGCCTATACCATTTCAATGCTTTATCCCTCAAAGATAAGGGAAAGACCTTCTTCTTGACCTCATCCTCGGGCAAACCTGCAAGCTTAAATAAACCACAAACTTCATCTACATAGATTAGATGCAAGTCGGGATGTGATGTTCCATCTCCTGTAAAAGGATTAGCCAACAGTTTCTCTAGCATACCCGAAGGAATTTCATAACAAATATTTTGAGTAGGTGCAGCAGGTGGGCTTCCGTTCAAGGTGAATATACCCCGAACAAGCTCCTCAAAGGATTAGTTTCCATAGTGACAAGTGACAATAAATTTCAGCACACTATATAAATGTTTCCTTACCAAATTCCACTTACCAAAGGCGCTTCACCTCCCCGGCAACGGCGCTAGAAAAGAGTATTGATGACACACAAGTGTAGGAGGTCTATCGTAATTCTTTCGATAAGTTAGAGTGTCGAACCCAACGAGGAGCAAAAGGATCTGACAAGTGGTTTTCAGCAAGGTATTCTCTGCAAGCACTGAAACTATCGGTAACAGATAGTTCGGTGATAAGATGATTCGTAGCAAGTAGCAAGTAACAATAGTAACAAAGGTGCAGAAAAGTGTCCCAATCCCTTTTGTAGCAAGGGACAAGCCTGGACGAACTCTTATAGGAGGTGAAGCGCTCCCGAGGACACATGGGAATTTCTGTCAAGCTAGTTTTCATCATGTTCATATGATTCGCGTTCGCTACTTTGATAGTTTGATATGTGGGTGGACCGGTGCTTGGGTGCTTCCCATACTTGGAAAAACATCCCACTTTTGATTCACCCCTCTCGCAAGCATCCGCAACTACGAAAGAAGAATTAATACAAAATCTAACCATAGCATGAAACTAGTGGAGCCAAATCAACCCCTTACGAAGCAACGCATAAACTAGGGTTTAAGCTGTTGTCACTCTAGCAACCCATCATCTACTTATTACTTCCCAATGCCTTCCTCTAGGCCCAAACAATGGTGAAGTGTTATGTAGTCAACGTTCACATAACACCACTAGAGGAAAAACAACATACAACACATCAAAATACCGAACGAATACCAAATTCACATGACTACTTATAGCAAGACTTATCCCATGTCCTCAGGAACAAAAGCGACTACTCACAAAGCATAATTATGTTCATGACCAGAGAGGTCATGAATAACATTAAGGATATGAACATATAATCTTCCACCGAGTAATCCAACTAGCATCAACTACTAAGAGTAATTAACACTACTAGCAACCTTACAAGTACCAATCGGAGTCGTGAGACGGAGATTGGTTACAACAGATGAACTAGGGTTTGGAGATGAGATGGTTCTAATGAAGATGTTAATGTTGATGAGTCCCCTCCGATGAGAGGAGTGTTGGTGATGACGACGACGACGATTTCCCCCTCCGGGGGGGTGGAAGTTTCCCCGGCAGGACGGCCCTGCCGGAGCTCTAGATTGGTTGTGCTCAAGTTCCGCCTCATGGCAGCGGCGATTCCTCCCGAAAGCCTCCTCCTGATTTTTTCTGGAATGAAACCCTCCTTATAGCAAAATATGCGAACTAGAGGGGCAACAGGGGGCCCACAAGCCCCCTAGGCGCGGCCAGGGGGTAGGCCGCGCCTAGCAGGCTTGTGACCTCCTTGTGGCTCTCCTCTGGTACTTCTTCCGCCCAGTATTTTTTATAAAATCCAAAATAATTCCTCGTTTATTTTCACGGCTTTTGGAGTTGCACAGAATAGGTATCTCAAACTTTCTCCCTTTTCAGACCAGAATTCCAGCTGCCGGCATTCTCCCTCTTCATGTAAACCTTGTAAAATAAGAGAGAAGGCATAAGTATTGTACCGTGAAGTGTAATAACAGCCCATAAAGCGATAAATATCAACATAAAAGCATGATGAAAAATGGACGTATCAGAGATCATGCAACTCTCGGACACCGAGGAATACCTTGTGTGTTATCAAACGTCGCAACGTAACTGGGTGACTATAAAGGTGCTCTACACGTATCTCCAAAGGTGTCTATTGGGTTGGCATGGATCAAGACTGGGATTTGTCACTCCATGTGACGGAGAGGTATCTCGGGGCCCACTCTATAATACAACATCACAAACAAGCCTTGCAATCAATGTGACTAAGGAGTTAGTTACAGGATCTTGTATTACGGAACAAGTAAAGAGACTTGCCGGTAACGAGATTGAACTAGGTATGGAGATACCGGCGATCGAATCTCGGGAAAGTAACATACCGAAGGACAAAGGGAACATCATACGGGATTAACTGAATCCTTGACATAGAGGTTCAACCGATAGAGATCTTCATAGAATATGTTGGGTCCCGCTATTGGTTATTGACCGGAGAATGTCTCAGGTCATGTCTGCATAGTTGTCGAACCCGTAGGGTCCACACACTTAAGGTTCGGTGACATTTCGGTATAGTTGAGTTATGTATGTAGGTGACCGAAGGTTGTTCGGAGTCCCGGATGAGATCTCTGACGTCAAGGGGAGCTCCGGAATGGTCCGGAGGTAAAGATTGATATGTAGAAGTCCTGTTTTGGTCTTCGGAAAAGTTTCGGGCTCATCGGTAGTGTACTGGGAGTGCTGGGAGGATACCAGGGGACCACCGGGAGGGGTGTGATGACACAAGGGCTTCATGGACTGTGAGAGGAGTTGTACCAGCCCTTGGTGGGCTGGCCGAAGACTCCCCTAAAGGCCCATGCGGCTAGGAGTGGAGGGATAAGGCAAGAAAGCTTAAAAGGAAAGGAGGAAGATTTCTTCCAAGGGAGTCCACCTCCCTTATGGGAAGAGGACTCTCCCTTAGCTTCAGCCGAACCTCTCCTCCTTGGAGGAGGGGCCAATGTGGCCTCTGTCGTGGTTTTGTCATGGCAGATGTTCTCGTAAGAGAACTTAGGTGTGAGACCATCGCAACCATGTGGCGGCTTGAAGGGGTTGGTCGGAATCGAGAGACGCGAGTTTACCCAGGTTCGGCCCCTCCCCTTCAAGCCGCCACATGGTTGCGATGGCCTCACACCTAAGTTTTCTCACTAGAACATCTGTCGTGACAAAACCACGACAGTTGGCGCCCACCGTGGGGCTGATTGCACGGTGGTATTGTGTTCTTGGGGGGATCTTTTTTTGGGTATCGAGAAGATTGCAATTTGCGAGACGAAGAAGAGACGACGGGAACAACCTACATCGGCTTGAAGGGGAGGGGTCGAACCTGGGTAAACTCGCGTCTCTCGATTCCGACCAACCCCTTCAAGCGACCACATGGTTGCGATGGCCTCACACCTAAGTTCTCTTACGAGAACATCTGCCGTGACAAAACCACGACAGCCTCCCCTCTCCCTCCTCCTATATATACTAGAGGTATTGAGGGTTTTTGACAATACAGAAATCACCCACGGTTGCCTCTCTCTATATATATCTGTTTCTCCTCTAGTCTAGTTTGGCGGTGCTTAGGCGAAGCCCTGCTGGATTAGTTCACCACCACCACCCCCACACCACCGTGCTGGAGAACTCATCTACTTCTCCGCCCCTCTTGCTGGATCAAGAAGGCGAGGATTGACATCGAGCTGTACGTGTGCTGAACGCGGAGGTGATGTCCGTTCGACACTAGATCGGGATGGATCGTGATGGGATCACGGGACGGATCATGATGAGATCGCGGGACGGGCTGCATTTTGGATCGCGAAGATGTTCCACTACATCAACCGCATTATATACGCTTTCGCTTAGCGATCTACAAGGATATGTGGATCTGATCTCCCTCTCTTAGATTGATCATCTAGCTACTAATTACAGACCCGTAGGTCTACAAAGAACTACTCATGCATCATCGGAGAGGCACCAATGGACATGATGAACCCCTCCGTGATGGTGTCTAGATTGCCAACGCCCCAATGGACTTGGAGAGTAAGAAACCAGCCCATGACCCCTATATATAGTGGGGGCGCATGGGAGCTGCATCCCTTGCCCCTCGTGCAGCCCTCCCCCTCCTACACCTCCTCCTCCTCCGTAGTGCTCCACCGCCACCATGTCATCGTGCTGCCGGAGCTCTCCCTCAACTTCTCCTCTCCCCTTGCTGGATCAAGAAGGAGGAGACGTCCCCGGGCTGTACGTGTGTTGAACGCGGAGGCGCCGTCCGTTCGGCGCTTGGATCAGATCTTCTGCGATTTGAATCGCCGTGAGTACAACTCCATCAACCGCGTTCTTTGCAACGCTTCCGCTTAGCGATCTTCAAGGGTATGAAGATGCACCCCCTCTCTCTCGTTGCTAGCATCTCCTAGATTGATCTTGGTGACATGTAGGATTTTTTTGAATTATTAATGCGTTCCCCAACAGTGGCATCATGAACTACGTCTATGCGTAGATTCTATGCACGAGTAGAACACAAGTAAGTAGTGGGCGATGATTTGGTCAATTTGCTTACCGTTACTAGTCCTATCTTGATTCGGCGACATTGTGGGATGAAGTGGCCCGGACCGACCTTACACGTACACTTACGTGAGACTGGTCCCACCGCCTCACATGCACTTGTTGCATAAGGTGGCTAGCGGGTGTCTGTCTCTCCCACTTTAGTCGGATCGGATTTGATGAAGAGAGTCCTTACGAAGGGTAAATAGAAATTGGCATATCACCGTTGTGGCTATAACATAGGTGAGAAACGTTCTTGCTAGAAACTCATAGCAGCCACATAAAACTTGCAACAACAATTAGAGGATGTCTAACTTGTTTTTGTAGGGTATGCTATGTGATGTGATATGGCCAAAACGATGTGATGAAATATATGTGATGTATGAGATTGATCATATTATTGTAATAGGAATCACGACTTGCATGTCGATGAGTATGACAACCGGCAGAATCCATAGGAGTTGTCTTAATTTATTGTATGACCTGCGTGTCAATAAAAAACGCCATATGATTACTTTACTTTATTGCTAACCGGTAGCCATAGTAGTAGAAGTAACAGTTGGCAAGACAACTTCATGAAGACAGGATGATGGAGATCATGGTGTCATGCCGGTGACAATGGTGATCATGACACGCCCCGAAGATGGAGATCAAAGGCGCAATATGATATTGGCCATATCATGTCACTTTATGATTTGCATATGATGTTTATCATGTTTTTACATCTTATTTGCTTAGAACAATGGTAGTAAATAAGATGACCCCTCACTAAAATTTCAAGAAATGTGTTCCCCCTAAGTGTGCACAGTTGCGAAGGATCGTTGTTTCGAAGCACCACATGATGATCGAGTGTGATAGATTCTAACGTTCGCATACAACGGGTGTAAGCCAGATTTACATGCGCGAAACACTTAGGTTGACTTGACGAGCCTAACATGTATAGACATGGCCTCAGAACACGAGAGACCGAAAGGTCGAACATGAGTCGTATAGTAGATGCGATCAACATGGACATGTTCACCATTGATGACTAGTCGGTCTCACATGATGATCGGACATGGCCTAGTCGATATGGATCATGTATCACAAGAATGACTAGAGGGATGTCAATTTGAGTGCGAGTTCTTAAGTAATATGATTAACTGAACTCATTATCATGAACATAGTCAAAAAGTCTTTGCAAATTATGTTGTAGCTTGCGTTGTAGCTCTACTGTTTTTGATATGTTCCTAGAGAAAAACTTAGTTGAAAGATGATAGTAGCAATTATGCAGACTTGGTCCATAAACTGAGGATTGTCCTCATTGCTGCATAGAACGCTTATGTCCTTAATGCACCGCTCGGTTTGCTGAACCCCGAACGTCCTCTGTGGATGTTGCAAACATCTGACATACACGTTTTTTATGACTACGTGATAGTTCAGTACGTAATGCTTAACGACTTTAGGCGCCGAAGACGTTTTGAACGTCATAGGGCATATGAGATGTTCCAATAGCTAAAATTGGGATTTCAGGCTCATGCCCATGTTAAGAGGCATGAGACCTCCGATAAGATTCTTGGCCTGCGAAGTAAGGGAGAAAAGATCAATCATTAAGCATGTGCTCAGATTGTCCGAGTGCTACAGCCGCTTGAATCGAGTGGGAGTCAATCTTCCAGATGATATAATGATGGTTCTCCAAAGTCACTGCCACCAAGCTACCAGGGCTTCGTGATGAACTATAACATATCAGGGATAGATATGATGATCCTTGAGCCATTCGCAATGTTTGACACCGCGAAAGTAGAAATCAAAAGGAGCACCAATTGTTGATGGTTAGTAAAACCGATAGTTTCAAGAAGGGAAAGGGCATGAAGGATACTTCATAAAACAGCAAACCAGTTGCTGCCCTAGTGAAGAGACCCAAGGTTGAACCCAAACCCGAGACTAAGTGCTTGTGTAATGAGGGGAACAGTCACTGAAGAGGGACTACCCTAGATACTTGGTAGATGAGAAGACTGGCAAAGTCGACAAAAAGTATATTGGGTATACATGATATTGATGTGTACTTTACTATTACTTCTAGTAGCACCAGGGTATTAGATACCGGCTCGGTTACTAAGTGTTAGTAACTCGAAATAAAAGCTATGGAATAAACGGAGACTAGCTAAAGGCGAGGTGAAGATATGTGTTGGAAGTGTTTCCAAGGTTGATGTGATCACCGTCGCACGGTCCCTCTACTTTCGAGATTAGTGCTGAACCTAAATGTTGTTCGGTGTTTTGCGTTGAGCATGAACTTGATTGGATTATGTTTATTGCAATACGATTATTCATTTAAAGAGAATAACGGTTATTTATTTACTTGAATAATACCTTCTATGGTCTTGCACCCAAAATGAATGGTTTATTGAATCTCGTTCGTAGTGATACACATGTTCATAATATTGATGCCAAAATATATAAAGTAGTAATGATAGTACCACTTACTTGTGACACCGCCACTTGAGTCATATTGGTATAAAACGCATGAAGAAGCTCCATGCTGATGGATCTTTGGACTCACTCGTTTTTGAAAAGTTTGAGACATGTGAACCATGTCTATTGGTACAAACGCATGAAGAAAATCCATACGGATGGATCATTTGGACTCACTTGATTTTGAATCACTTGAGACATGCAAATCATACCACACGAACAAGATGACTGAAGGCCTCGTTTTCCAGTGAGACGGAACAAAAGGGTAACTTGTTGGAAGTAATACATTTTGATGTGTGCAATCCAATGAGTGCTGAGGAACGCAGTGGATATCGTTATGTTCTTACTTCACAGATGATTTGAGTAGATACTCGATGAAACACAAGTCTAAATTATTGAAAGGTTCAAGTAATTTCAGAGTAAAGTTGAAATCGCCGTGACAAGAGGATAAAATGTATACGATATGATCATAGAGATGAATATCTGAGTTACGAATTTGGTACACAATTAAGACATTGTGGAAATTGTTTCACAACTAAAGCCACCTGGAACACCATAGTGTGATGGTGTGTCCGAACTCATAGTCGCGCCCTATTGGATGTGGTGCATAGTTTGATGTCTCTTATCAAATTACCACTGTCGTTTTTGGGTTAGGCATTAGAGACAACCACATTCACTTTAATTAGGGCACCACGTAATTCCATTGAGATGACACCGTATGAACTATAGTTTGGAGAAACCTAAGCTGTTGTTTCTTAAAAAGTTTGGGACTGCGATGCTTATGTGAAAAAGTTTCTACCTGATAAGCTTGAACCCAAAGCGGATAAATTCATCTTCATAGGACACCCAAAACAGTTGGGTATACCTCCTATCTCAGATCCAGAAGGAAAGTGTTTGTTTCTAGAAATGGGTCCTTTCTCGAGGAAAAGTTTCTTTCGAAAGAATTGAGTAGGGGGGTGGTGGAAACTTGATGAGGTTGTTGAACCGTCACTTCAACCAGTGTGTAGCAGGGCGTAGGAAGTTGTTCTTGTGGCTCCTACACTAATTGAAGTGGAAGTTGATGATAATGATCATGAAGCTTCGGATCAAGTTACTACAAACCTAGTAGGACGACAAGGTCACGTACTGCTCCAGAGTGGTACGGTAACCCTGTCTTGGAGATCATGTTGTTCGACAACAATGAGCGTACGAACTATGGAGAAGCGATGGTGGGCCCGGATCCTGACAAATGGGTGGAGGCCATGAAATCCGAGATAGGATCCATGTACGAAACAAAGTGTAGACTTTTGAAGAACTACTTGATAGTCGTAAGACTGTTAAGAACAAATGGATCTTTAAAAGGAAGACATACGATGATGGTGAAATGTCACCATTAAGAAAGCTCGACTTGTCGCAAAGATGTTTCCGACAAATTCAAAGAGTTGACTAAGATGAGACTTTCTCACTCATAGGGATGTTGAAAGTCTGTTGGAATTATGTTAGCAGTTGCTGCATCATTTATGAAATCTTGCAGATAGGATGTCAAAATAGTGTTTCCTCGACGGTTTCCTTGAGGAAAGGTTGTATATGATACAACCAGAAGGTTTTTGTCGATTCTAAAGGATGATAACAAGAATGCAAAGCTCCAGCGATCCTTCTATAAACTGGAGCAAGCATCTCGGAGCTGGAATATACGCTTTGATGAGATGATCAAAGATTTTGGTTTTATACAAAGTTTATGAGAAACTTGTATTTCCAAAGAAGTGAGTGGGAGCACTATAGAATTTTTGATGAGTTGATCGGAAATGATGTAGTATTTCTGGAAAGCATCTAGGGTTGTTTGAAAAGTGTTTTTCAAAGGAAAACGTGGATTGAGCTACTTGAACATTGAGCACCAAGACCTGTGGGGATAGATCAAGATGCTTGATAAAACTTTCAATGAATACATACCTTGACAAGATTTTTGAAGGAGTTCAAAATGGATCAGTTAAAGGAGTTCTTGACTGATTGTAAGGTGTAATTTTGAGTAAGACTCAAAATCTCGACCACGTCAGAAGAAAGAGAAAGGATGAAAGTCGTCCCCTATGCATTAGCCGTAGGCTCTATAGTATGCTATGCTTTGTACCGCACCTGAAGTGTGCCTTTCCATGAGTTAGTCAAGGGGTACAAGAGTGATCCAGGAATGGATCACTGGACACCGGTCAAAGTTATCCTTAGTAACTAGTGTACTAAGGAATTTTTCTCAATTATGGAGGTGGTAAAAGAGTTCGTCGTAAAGGGTTACGTCGATGCAAGCTTTGACACTAATCCGGATGATTCTAAGTAGTAAACATGATTCGTATAGTGGAGCAGTTATTTGGAATAGTTCCAAATGGCGCATGGTAGCAGCATCTACACGATGACATAGAAATTTGTAAAGCACACACGGATCTAAAAGGTTCAGATCCATTGACCAAAAAACCTCTCTCACAAGCAAGATATGATCAAACCCCATGAGTGTTGGATTCATTACATTCACATGGTGATGTGAACTAGATTATTGACTTTAGTGCAAGTGGGAGACTGTTGGAAATATTCCCTAGAGGCAATAATGAAATGGTTATTATTATATTTCCTTTTTCTTGATAATTGTCTATTTTTCATGCTATAATTGTATTAACCGGAAACCGTAATACATGTGTGAATACATAGACCACACCATGTCCCAAGTGAGCCTCTAGTTGACTGGCTCGTTGATCAATAGATGGTCATGGTTTCCTGACCAAGGACATTGGATGTCGTTGATAACGGGATCACATCATTAGGAGAATGATGTGATGGACAAGACCCAATCCTAAGCATAACACTAAGATCGTGTAGTTCGTTTGCTAGAGCTTTTCTAATGTCAAGTACAATTTCCTTAGACCATGAGATTGTGCAAATCCCGGATACCGTAGGAATGCTTTGGGTGTATCAAATGTCACAACGTAACTGGGTGACTATAAAGGTGCACTACAGGTATCTCCGAAAGTGTCTGTTGGGTTGGTACGAATCGAGACTGGGATTTGTCACTCTGTGTGACGGAGAGGTATCTATGGGCCCACTCGATAATACGTCATCATAATGAGCTCAACGTGACTAAGGAGTTAGTCACGTGATCATGTGTTATGGAACGAGTAAAGAGACTTGCCGGTAACGAGATTGAACAAGGTATAGGGATACGGACGATCGAATCTCGGGCAAGTAAGATATTGATGGACAAAGGGAATTGTATACGGGATTAATTGAATCCCCGACATCGTGGTTCACCGTTGAGATCATCGTGGAACATGTGGGAGCCAATATGGGTATCCAAATCCCGCTATTGGTTATTGGCCGGAGAGGTGTCTCGGTCATGTCTGCATGGTTCCCGAACCCGTAGGGTCTACACACTTAAGGTTTGGTGACACTAGAGTTGTAGTGGGAATTGTATGTGGTTACCAAAAGTTGTTCAGAGTCCCGGATGAGATACTAGATGTCACGAGGAGTTCCGGAATGGTCCGGAGCTAAAGATTTATATATGGGAAGTCCTATTTTGGCCACCAAAAAATGTTCAGGATTTTTCGGTATTGTAACGAAAAGGTCCTAGAAGGTTTCGGAGTGGGGCCCACCTGCATGGGGGGCCCACATGAACGTGGTTAGTGGGGGAAAGGCCCCACACCCCTGGTCAAGGCACACTAAGTACCCCTTAGAAGGAATAAGATCATATCCCGAAGGGATAAGATCAAGATCCCTAAAAAAAGGGGATAACAATCAGTGCGGAAGGGAAAGGATGGGATTTCTTTCCTCCCACCTTTGCCAACGCCCCAATGGACTAGGAGGGCAAGAAACCAGCCCATGCACCCCTATATATAGTGGGGAGGCGCATGGGATCTGCATCCCTTGCCCCTGGCTCAGCCGTCCCCCCTCCTACACCTCCTCCTCCTCCGTAGTGCTTAGCGAAGTTGTGCTCGAGAACCACGAGCTCCACCGCCACCATGCCGTCGTGTTGCCGCAGCTCTCCCTCAACTTCTCCTCTCCCCTTGCTGGATCAAGAAGGAGGAGACGTCCCCGGGCTGTACGTGTGTTGAACGTGGAGGCGCCGTTCGTTCGGCGCTTGGATCAGATCATCCGTGATTTGAATCGTCGTGAGTACGATTCCATCAACCGCGTTCTTTGCAACACTTCTGCTTAGCGATCTTCAAGGGTATTAAGATGCACCCCCTCTCTCTCGTTGCTAGCATCTCCTAGATTGATCTTGGTGACACATAGGAATTTTTTGAATTATTACTACGTTCTCCAACATATATGGTTCAAAGCAATAGTCTAGTTTTGACATGAAGACTTTAATACTCAAGCATACCAACAAGCAACCATGTCTTTCAAAATATCAACACTAAAGCAAGTTATCCCTAGCCCATTATGCTCAATCATTGATCCATTCATGAAACACACTCGAATATTAGCTACACCCAATGCTCAAATACGACCATAGTGCCCCTTAGTTGGTGCTTTATGAGAGAAGATGGAGACTCAAATTCAAAATAAAAATTATATAAGTAAAATAAAGGCCCTTCGCAGAGGGAAGTAGGGATTTGTAGAGGTGCCAGAGCTCAAAGCGAAAACTGAGAGATGAAAACATTTTGGGAGGCATACTTTTCCCACCAACGAAAACGACTTAGAGCTCCCAACACTTTCCATGCTAGATACATCATAGTTGGTTCCCAAACAGAAAATAAAGTTTATTCCTTTTTCCACCATTACTTTCACTTTCCATGGCTTGTCTATATCCACGGGTGCCCTTCATACCAACACTTTCCAAGGAATTTATTATTTGACAACACAAGGTAAATTCAGTTTATTTATTTCAGGACTGGGCATCCCTAATACCTTTGTCGTACTCTCGTGCACTAACAAGTGAATAAACACTCATCGTGAGAATAACACACCTAGCATGGAAAATATTGGCCACCCCTCACCGCCTCGCGAGCAGTAGAGCACACAAAAGAGAAATTTATTTTGAAAATTAGAGATGGCACATGCAAATTTGCGTAGAATGGCATGGAAATACCGCATATAGGTAGGTATAGTGGACTCATATGACAAAACTGGTTTAAAGGGTTTTGGATGCACAAGTAGTGATCATACTTAGTGCAAAGTGAAGGTTAGCAAAAAGATTGAGGAGCGACAAACCAAGAAACGAAGAATCTCGTACCCAATCATTAAGCATAAGTAGCACTGAATAATGCACCACGGGTAGGATATAAATTTCATTGCATAACTATTGACTTTCGTGCTTGCATAGGGAATCACAAACCTTAACATCAATATTCTTACTAAAGCACAATTACTCATCAACATGACTCACATATCATATCGTCATATCTCAAAACCATTACTAAGAATCAAGTTTATTTTGTACAATAATCTTCATGAAAGTTTTTATTATATCCTCCTTGGATATCTATCACTTTGGGACTATTTTCATATGTTGCTTTTGATAAGCTCAAACAAATTTAAGTCAAGAACACGAGCATAATTTTTCTTTCTCTCAAAATAATCTAAGTGAAGCAAGAGAGAATTTATTAAAAAAATTACTAACTCCCAAATAAATCTAAGGGAAGCATGAGAGCATTTTTTCAAAAATAACAAAGCACACCGTGCTAAAAAAAGATATAAGTGAAGTACTAGAGCAAATCCATGGCTCTAAAAATTTAAGTGAAGCATAGGAGCAAGCATAGCATAATTTTTGGCTCTCTCAAAAAGGTGTGTCCAGCAAGGATTCAAGACTTAAAACACAAAGAAAAACAAGAAAAGACTCATATCATACAATACGCTCCAAGCAAAACTCATGATATGTGACGAATAAAAATATAGTTTCAAGTAAAATACCGATGGTTGTTAGAAGAAAGAGGGGATGCCACTCGAGGGCATCCCCAAGCTTAGTTGCTTGCTACTTCTTGAATATTATCTTGGGTGCCTCGGGCATCCCCAAGCTTAGCCTTTTGCTAATCCTTATTCCTTCATCCATCGTAAGATCACCCAAAACTTGAAAACTTCAATCACACAGAACTCAACAAAACCGTCATGAGATCTGTTAGTATAAGAAAGCAAACCACTACTATAAGTATTGTTGCAAACATATTCATATTTTATTTTTGCATTATATCTACTGTATTCCAACTTTTCTATGGCAAAAACTCATCAAAGAAAACCATAGAATCATCAAAACAAGCACACAACGCAAAGAAAACAGAAACTATCAAAAACAGAATAGTCTGTAGCAATCTGACTACTTCTAATACTTATGTAACTCCAAAAATAGTACAAAATTAGGAAGACGTGAATAATTTGTTTATTAATCTTCTGAAAAAATAATCAACTCAAAAGCACTCTTATGTTAAAAATGAAAAATAATTTTGTGAGCGCAAAAGTTTCTGTTTTTTAGCAAGAACAAATCAACTTTCACCCAAATCATCCAAAGGTTTTACTTGGCTCAAACACTAATTAAAACAAGAAAAACAATTATTACAGAGTTAATAATGTGTGCAGCACTCAAAAACAGAAGCAAAAACAAAAGCATAAAAATAAAATTGGGTTGCCTCCCAACAAGCGCTATTGTTTAACGCCCCTAGCTAGGCATGATGATTTCAATGATGCTCGCATAAAAAGTTTTAATTGAGATATACAAAGGAGCTTCATGAATAGCATGAAAAAACACATTTAAGTCTAACCTACTTCCTATGCATAGGGATTTTGTGAGCAAACAATTTATGGGAACAAGAATCAACTAGCATAGGAAGGCAAAACAAGCATAACTTCAAAACTGTAAACACATAGAGAGGAAACTTGATATTATTGCAATCCCTACAAGCATATGTTCCTCCCTCATAATAAATTTCAGTAGCATCATGAAGGAATTAAACAATATAAATATCATATAAAACTTTCTCTTCATGGTCCACATGCATGCAAAGTTGACACTCTTCCAAAATAGTGGGATTATCATTAACTAAAGTCATGACCTATCCAAACCCACTTCTATAAAAAAATCATAAGATTGAACACTCTCCAAAATAGTGGGATCAACAATGCCTAAAGTTGACACTCTTCCAAGCCCACTTTCAATATCATAATCATCAAGAGTATTAAATAAATTATCAAGATCATAAGAAGCATTATCACCCCAATCATGATCATTCCAATAAGTACTGGTCATGGCAAACTCATCAAATATAGCATCCCCAAGCTTGTGGGTTTGCATATCATTAGCACAATCGATATTAATAGAATTTATGAAAATTCGGATGACTCTGAGTAGTAAACCGGATTCGTATAGTGGAGCGGTCATTTGGAATAGTTCCAAATGGCGTGTGTAGCAACATCCATAGGATGACATATAGATTTGTAAAGCACACACGAATCTGAAAGGTTCAAACCTGTTGACTAAAAACCTCTCTCACAAGCAAGACATGATCGAACCCCAGAACTATATGTGTGTTAGATTCATTACAATCACATAGTGATGTGAACTAGATTATTGACTCTAGTGCAAGTGGGAGACTGTTGGAAATATGCTCTAGATGCAATAATAAATTGGTTATTATTATATTTCCTTATTCATAATAATCGTTTATTAACCATGCTAGAATTGTACTGATTGGAAACTCAAATACATGTGTGGATACATAGACAACACATTGTCCCTACTAAGCCTCTAGTTGACTAGCTCGATTATCAAAGATGGTCAAGGTTTCCTGGCCATAGACAAGTGTTGTCACTTGAAAACGGGATCACATCAATAGGAGAATGATGTGATGGACAAGACCCAAACTATGAACGTAGCATATGATCGTGTCAATTTATTGCTATTGTTTTCTACATGCCAATGTATCTCTTCCTATGACCATGAGATCATGCAACTCCCAGACACCAGAGAAATACCTTGTGTGTATCAAACATCGCAACGTTACTGGATGACTATAAAGGTGCTCTACAGGTATCTCTGAAGGTGTCTGTTGGGTTGGCATGGATCAAGACTGGGATTTGTCACTCCGTGTGCAGAGAGGTATCTCGGGGCCCACTAGGTAATACAACATATCAACAAGCCTTGCAAGCAATGTGACTAAGGAGTTAGTCACGGGATCTTGTATTACGAAACAAGTAAAGAGACTTGCTGGTAACGAAATTGAACTAGGTATAGGGATACCGACGATGAATCTCGGGCAAGTAACATACCGAAGGACAAAGGGAACTGCATACGGGATTAACTGAATCCTAGACATAGAGGTTCAACCGGTAAAATGTTCATAGAATATGTAGGATCCAATATGGACGTCCAGGTCCCGCTATTGGATATTGATCGGAGAGTGTCTCAGTCATGTCTACATAGTTCTCGAACCCGCATGGTCTGCACACTTAAGGTTCGGTGACGTTTCAGTATAGTTGAGTTATAGGTGTTGGTGACCGAAGGTTGTTCGGAGTCCCGGATGAGATCATGGACGTCACGAGGAGATCCAGAATGGTCCGGGGGTAAAAATTGATATAAAGGTAATTTACCGGGAGTGATGAATGGGTTCTGGGTTTTACCGGGAGGGGTCACTCAACCGGGAGAGAACCTAATAGGCCTAAAGGTGGTGCACCAGCCCTTAGTGGGTTGGTGTGGCCAGCCCAATAGGGCCTATTTCGGCCAAGGAACAGATAAAGGAAAAAAGGGAAGAAATGGTGGAATTGGTAGTTGCCTATTCACCCCTCCAGTCTTCCTTTCAACTTGGTTGTGGCGTGGTTGACGCGGTGTTCATGAGGAGCTCTACTTGTGTGATCGACGTTCCCTACACCCTCTCTCTTAACAACTCGATTGCTAATTGCTCATTGAGGTTCCGTGGTAAACCATTAAGAGTATCGATGATGTGACAACCTTCGAACTAGGATGAGAGGGCGATGACCCTTTTTGACGGCATGATGTCGTGTCCATGTCTGGCCAACCGGGGATGGACAAAGGACACAATCCTAATGCGGTGGTGCCTCGAGAAAGAACCGTTGTGGTGATGGATGATGGCCTCGATGTTTAAGCCGCAACACTTGCTTATGTTGTTCGAGGATTTATAATTTAAAACGGGATAAATGCATTTGGCCGAAGAAATTATGAATTGCCCAAAACAAAACTTTTAGGAGATCCCATTACAATTTTTCTATAATTTTTTACTTGTAAGTAAGTACGAATAAGCTAATAAACCTATTGTGTTGGCATTTATGACATTATATAAGTATTATTACTATAGTATACTCCCTCCGTTTGTAAATATAAGTCTTTTTAGAGGTTCCACTAGTGGACTACATACGAATGTATATAGACATATTTTAGATTATAGATTCACTCATTTTACTTCGTATGTAGACTCCTAGTGAAATCTCCTAAAAGACTTATATTTAAGAACGAAGGGAGTATATATACATATCTATACCTACTAATAAAGCAATTAGTGCTTCTGTCGTCCGTCATTAATATTACCCTCAAAGTTGACTTAAATTACCCACTGTGCCACCCATAAGTAAAGAAAAACGTTTTGATTTATTTTTTCCAAAAGTGGCGGCATAGTCCTTTATTACAAGGAGATGTTACTATAGAAGTAGAAACAAGCTAGCGTTGTAGTGGTTGAGGCATTCCACTTCTAGCCACGCATGCAGTGTTCAATCCCCCATCTTGCACATATCTCCGTTGTTTTTTTTCATTTTTTTTCTTCTCTTATTCTGTTCTCTTCCTTCTTTATATTAATTCGGGGTTTTCAAATTTCAAATATGGTGAGTTTTAAAGAAACGTTTGAGAAATTATAAAATGCATCAGAATTTAATTTTCTAAGGAAATAATAAAAGTTTCATGGATTCAAAATATATTGGTGTATTTGTAAAACTGTTTGAAATCACAAAACAAAATCACAATTTGAAAAATAAATAGTCAGGAAATAAAATCATGTTCTTGATTTTCAAAAAAATGATCATTTGTTCAAAATATATTCGGAAATCTATAAAAAATGTCCATCAAATTTTACAAAATGTTTACAAAAAGTAAAGAAACACAAATTTTAAAATTTGTTCCCGCATTTTCAAAAAAGTTAAGCGATTCAAAACATGTTTGTTGAGTCAAAAAATGCTCATGAATTCAAAAACTTTTCATGCATTTCAGAAAATGTTCGTACACAAAACAAAAAGTCAAAAAATGTTCGTACAGAAAATACATTTCAGAATATGTACACAAAACATATTTGGGAATCTGCAAAAAGTGTCAATCAAATTTTAGAAAATGTTCAAAAAAAAGTAAAAAAACACAAATTTTAAATTTTGTTCCCCAATTTTTAAAAAAGTTATGCGATCCAAAACATGTTTATTGAGTCAAAAATGCTCATGAATTCAAAAAAAATTCTTGCATTTCAGAAAATGTTCGAACACAAAACAAATGTTGGTGATTTTCAAAAAAAATGTCAATTCAAAAACTGTTCACCGATTCAAAGCCTTTTATGTCTAGGATTTGATTAGATTTTCGAAAGTCTTTATATGTCTAGACATTGAAAGTAGCTCATGGTCGGTGAGATTTGTTTTTAAAAAAAATTCTCTTACGCAGCATAATGACAAATGTGACATGTAGTAGCAAGCTCATAGGCCTTGGATTTAGCGCGTTGAATGCATTGTCATCACCTGAACATCGCGACCATCATCAACGAGGGTGAAAGAGAAAGTTAAGTGACAACATGATGAGTCACCATGTTAAAACAGAGGATGCTTATATGTGAAGGTATTGTGTCAATCCTTAAAAAAATATTACGCTTATTTGGCTAGCGTATAATGTATATATTTCTCCCGTTGCAACGCACGGACATATTTACTATAGTACTACTAATCGCCTCACTGGAAGCAGGACCTTTATTTTTCGATGGTCCAAAAAAATATTTTGCTTGAATTGGACAATTTTCTCTTAAAAAAAACGGAATTTCACCATACGAAATTACCTCGAAACCAACGGAGGTGAGGTGCGTCGCGGTGCGGTGCTCCGCGGGTGAGCTGGAGTCGGACCCGCCAGGGTGTCCGTGCGACGGGCTGCGTCCGTCGTCGGCGTCCTCGTTCAAACGCGCGTCGCCACCGCCCCGTTAGTCTCACCCCCCCACCCTAATCCCAAAGATTCCAATTTTTCCAATCTAGCCAGTCGCCATCGGAAACCATTGGCCGGTCGCCACCCCACGCCGCCGTTGACGACCCCGTCGCTCCTCCAGGCGGCCAATAAACACCGCTCCCGCCCCCGCCCCCCGCCCCCCCGCCGCGTGCCGCGTCGAAGGGAGCGAGGAGGGCGAGGATGGTGAGGCTCCCGTACCTGACCGCGCTCACCACGCTCTTCAGCTACGGCCTCCTCTTCGCCTTCGGCCACTTCCGCGACTTCTTCCGCCGGATCCTCGACGCCGGCAAATCCAGCAACCTCAAGGTCCGTCCCGTTACTTCAGATTCGCCGTGCTCTTATCCCCGCTGCTGACGCTGCTCGTGCTGTCCGTTCCGCAGGGTTACGCGCCCATTTGCCTGGGGTACGAGGATTTCTACACGCGCCGCCTCTACCTCCGCATCCAGGTGAGATCTCCTCCCCACTTTGACGATTCGTAAAGCTCGAACTTTCTTCTCCTTCTGAAGATGGGCTTGGATCATGCAATTCTGAGTGAGTTGACTGAGTTCCCTAGTGGTGGTGGGCGTGGTAAATTATGTGCCTGCTTAGGTAGATCACATGACAGAGGGTGAAAATTCATTTGATCTGTTTTTCTACTTGCTAGCTTCTTTTTAGCCCTTTTTCTTTGCCTTTTACTATATGCTCCTACATACATAAACCCCAAATTTTATGCTTGGAACCATGAGATCTCAAGTGAAACTTTGTTCCAT
The DNA here is from genome assembly GCF_904849725.1 of Hordeum vulgare subsp. vulgare. Classification (NCBI taxonomy): domain Eukaryota; kingdom Viridiplantae; phylum Streptophyta; class Magnoliopsida; order Poales; family Poaceae; genus Hordeum; species Hordeum vulgare. The sequence goes on along the minus strand of NC_058520.1, from coordinate 580,678,600 downwards.
TACTCTAATTAATAGTTGAATGAAGTGAAAAGGGTTGCTTGTTTTGAGGCATCTTGAACGTGTCATTCATTCTTGCATATTTGTGTGCTATTCCACTCCAAGGTACAGAATAGATAGTTATCAGATAGAACTAATCTTTAGTCTGAGAAATGTGTATGAAACCATATTTATACAGGGTCCACTGATTCCTTACTTTTGTTTACCTTCCTTATTGGGCTGGCAGGACTGTTTCGGCCGACCTATTGCCAGTGCGCCCGATGCTTGGTTTGATGTAGTTGAGCGTCAATCAAATGACGGCAACAAGACACTCCAGTATGTTTTCCTCAAATTTGACTCCACACCTAATTAGCAAAGCAAATCTTATCCCAGGATGAATGCTGGCCTCTAATTCAGTGCATCTTTGATGCAGACGTACCACAAAAACATCCAAGTGTCTTAACTTGGGTTCCTACAACTACCTTGGTTTTGCTGCAGCAGATGAGTACTGCACTCCTCGTGTTATCGAGTCACTCAAGAAATACTCTGCCAGTACTTGCAGTGCCCGAGTTGATGGAGGTAGGTGCTTGTATGTCCTTGCCATAAGTTTGCCTCCACTTGATACTGCAATAATATGGTAATAGTAACGCTAATTGATCTGTATATAACCTTAGGAAATACTAAGCTGCACACAGAGCTCGAGGAGCTAGTTGCACGATTTGTTGGCAAGCCTGCAGCTATTCTTTTTGGCATGGGTTATGTGACAAACTCTGCAATCATTCCTATTTTGATTGGGAAGGTCTGTGGTGAGCTGAGTATTTTATTTGTCCTCTCTTTTTCTGATACATGCTGGACTAATGTATTTTGATGATACCAGGGTGGGCTGATAGTTAGTGATTCATTGAACCATATTTCTATAGTGAATGGAGCCAGGGGTTCAGGGGCTACTGTCCGGGTTTTTCAACATAACAGTAAGCTTGCTAACAGCTGCATCTCATGTAGTGCACTTAACGATGAGGCATGAAGTTTAATGCTTCCGTTATATTCTTCCAGATCCTGCACATTTGGAAGACGTACTTAGGGAGCAGATTGCAGGGGGACAACCTCGTACACACAGGCCATGGAAGAAGATAATTGTGATTGTTGAGGGAATTTATAGCATGGAAGGGGAGTTATGCAACCTCCCTGAGATTATGGCTGTCTGCAAGAAATACAAGGTGTGAGAATTGCGCATATTGACTCCTTGTTCTGTTATTAGTAACGAAAACTGTAGTTCCTTTGCATGCTAGAACTCTTACTTGTGTCATACTCCCTCCGTCCCAAAATTCTTGTCTTATGTTTGTTTAGAAATGAATGTATCTAGATACTAAAACGTGACTAAATACATTTATATCTAGATAAATTTAAGACAAGAATTTTGGGACGGAGGGAGTATATAGTACTGAAGTTCACAAGCTGTTCAAAAATTTCCAACTATTAGTGATGTATCGGTGTATTGACTCGGAGTTCTTATAAACATCTTAATAGGCTTACACATATTTAGACGAGGCACACAGTATTGGAGCTGTTGGAAAGACTGGAAGAGGTGTATGTGAACTACTAGGAGTGGATCCAGCTGATGTGGACATCATGATGGGAACATTTACAAAATCATTTGGATCATGCGGAGGTTACATTGCAGCATCAAAAGTATGAAAGATCCACCTACCAATCTTGACTGAATTTTATATTTGATAAATCTGACCCATATGTCATTCTATGTTCTTAGGAGATCATTCACCATCTTAAGCATGCATGCCCAGCCCATATTTATGCAACGTCCATGTCACCTCCAGCAGTCCAGCAGGTTATCTCTGCGATAAAGGTTGTCCTTGGGGAAGATGGATCTAACAGAGGTATATCAGGAAGGATTTAATGCTTTTATTAGGGCTTCCATGTGTCTCTTTGTCTTGGAGAAATTCCTAACGCAGTCGTTGCTTTAAATAGGGGCCAAGAAGCTTGCTCAGATTCGGGAGAACAGCAATTTTTTCCGTTCAGAGCTTCAGAAAATGGGTTTTGAGGTGCTGGGAGATAATGATTCACCTGTCATGCCTATCATGCTTTACAATCCTGCTAAAATTCCTGCTTTCTCAAGGGAGTGCCTGCGACAAAATGTGAGTTTTCATATGTAGTGACCATCCATTAGATGCACGTCGTCATCTGTTTATTACATCTGCAAGAGAATTTCTCAAGCAGTTCATGTTTATGTTTCTATTTGGTGAACTTTTGATTTTCTTTCTGTAATGTGGCATGTTCTGTAATTCTAGGTTGCTGTCGTGACTGTTGCATTTCCTGCTACGCCACTACTACTTGCCAGAGCTAGGATATGTATCTCAGCTTCCCAATCCAGGGAAGATCTAATTAAAGGGTTGGAGGTAAAGTCAACACTCTTGTCAATTCCCCTACATGCTTCGTTGCGACAGTTTCACTTTAATTCCAAATACAGAGTACAATTGATCTGAATCCATGGAATATGAATGCATTTGTAGATTATGTGTTGTGTACACAATATATCCCCCGGTCATGTATAAAATTTCATGCAAATTGTTCAGGTTATCAGCAAAGTTGGTGATCTCATCGGAATCAAGTACTTCCCAGTTGAGCAAGAGAAGATTGCATCTGTTGACAAACTTAAGAAGATTGAGTGAATAGTGACAATGGACAATTGGGCGAATTCTGCTGCTGTTATGCTAGATCTACTGGGTCATCTTGGTAGTGCACCATGCCTTAGTTTTGCTCTTTTGTGCACCTCAGGACCCTTCATTTTCCTTTTTCTGAAGTGGTTTTGATTTTGTACAGACTGTATTATCATCCATCATAGTTTGAAACATAACACGGTTCTACACACTGTTTTGTCGAATTCAAGAAAAAAGGAATCCCTGTACAACCTTGTAAGTGACTGAAATCATGTAGATACTAATTCCCTTATTACTGACTTCCTCTCAAGGCACAACATTAGCTGCATCGACCATGTCTGAAACCAGCTTGACAAAAAAAAAACTGAGATTCAGTATCTGTCAGATCTTGTTTATGTGACCTAGGACTTTTGGGTCTAGTTTCATAAACCAGGTGTCAGAACAGCCGAAACAAAATTGGGTCTTTAAATCTGTCCAGTGCTCTGCATGAGTGGTTAAACACTCATTTAGTGGTCAATGTGTTGGATAGTAGTGTTGTTTGATCATATTGAATTATCTCAATATGGCTCCCCATCAGGTGCAGCTGTGTAGGTTTCACAGCTGTGCTTTTATTCTTTCTTTCTTTCTTTCGAGTCCTCTCCTTTGAATTACAGCTGTAGACTGTAGTATGGTTTTACAGTTGTGCTGCAAGGACATGAAGATATCATGATGAACTGGTATGGCAAGTCGAAAAAGGAAGTTGGCCTTTTGCCAATGAGAAGAAACTAGTTGGGCCTTGGGCCCTTGGTTAATTTATGGATGTGAGGACAGTCACTGAAGTGCTACCATCATCAGGAGGCAGGAAAGGAAAATGCTGTGCCATGCTGCTGGGATTGCACAAGCATGTGATTCAAATCAACTGGAGGCAACACTGTCTTTCTGGCTCAATGGTGCCTCTGCTTGTCTTGTTATGTTTTGGCTGGTAGCAAGATCAAGGAAGAGAAGATAAAAGAGAGATTGCTGAAGGTGTGAGGCTGTAGCATGCATGCCTAGGGGCTGGAGCATGCAGGGGAGGAGAGGAGAGGAGAGCTTGGTCATGCCTGTCATGATTCAAATGCCTGGTGCATTGTGTGCTGCTGCCTGCTGCTCCTGTGGTCTGATTGCCTTGCATGGCACAAAAGGGCTATCTACTCTCCATGTCTGGTCAAACAGCAAGCCTGCAGCACTAGGAAACAATATATATGCAGGTGCATATTTCGCAACTTTGCCTTGACAGGGATGAGAGATAGGTTCCTGTGTGGTGGTGTGGTTCTTTTAATAAAGCTCACTGGATTCTCCTTTTCTCTTTGAAGGAAAAAGAGCCTACTGGATGGATTCTCTTTTTGGGTGACTCAGACCATATGCTGTACCATCTGCTGAGGCTGATATGATATGGTGTACTATAGGCAGTACGTGGGAGACTAAATTGCTTGCAGCATGGCAACAGTGAGAGGTATGTATGGCCTGAGACAAAAAGAAGGCTTCAGCCTGGCTACTGCTGCTGCAACTCCATCGTCCAGTGTACATGGAATAATAACTGTTAAATGGTGGAATATTTTGAGCAGACAGATCTTGGAAATTTGACAAGATGGGCTAGGTTTCTCTGTTGGAGCCAGCACAGGTGATTATTCCTGGTCCCTGATACTCTCAATCTCTGCTTCTGTGTCTCTGTTGGCGCCAGCACAGGTGATTATTCCTGGTCACTGATACTCTCAAATCTCTGCTTCTTTTCTTGTATAATCATGTTCTCTAGGTTTGAGCTGGACTCAAAACCTGCCCTGTCAAGGCTACTAACTGCATTTTCTGCCTGTAGTGAGAGCATGACACTGTCTAGGAACAGGCATTAGTGAGTGCATTGCATTGCATAGAGCTATGCTGTGCACATACGTGCGCGTGCATGCATGACTGCATAGTAGTACTGCTTGCTTTCTACATGCATGCTGGTTTAATGCATGGTTCTTTTCAGAGGCTTGCATGCATAGATTTGTACCGCCAATTTGTACCGGCAAAGCTTTTTGTGAGGAGTAACACACCCTACCCCCATGGCCATAGGCCATCAAACAAGGATACAAAAACAGTAAAAGGAGACAGCACATGAACAGAGAAAAAAAGATACCCTCCTATAAGCCTGAGGCAGGCCTGTTCCTGCTGCAATTGCAATTATGTGCTGGCGAGTGAGTGAAGCAGCCAGCCAGCCTGCAGTGAGAGCACCAGCCACACCCACAAGGCTTTTTTCAGAGACAGCTAGAGACAAAAACAAAGCAGAGAACAAGCTTAGCTTGCTTGCCTGCCTGCCTGCCTGTGTGTGATTTTGAGCTGGCTCACAAAGATTCAGTGGTGAGTGATGTGTCTTTCCATGGCATGATCAGTGTGTGTGTGTGTGTGTGTGTGCATGGCTGCAGGCTTGTGCTGCTGCAGCAATGCAAAGGTTGCAGCAAGCAGCATGCAGCCAACCTTGCATGCATGCATGCATGTGTGCATGGTCCACAAGATCTTCTTCCTCCTTGACACATCACAGGAAACCATGATCAAAACCCTGACCTCCCCCAATCCAAACATCTTGTCATGCTCAATCTTTTCCTCCTCCTCCCCTGCCACATTGGAGATATGAGAGAGAGAAAGGGGGAAAAGACACAGAGCTTTAAGTCTCTCTCTCGCCTCCCTTGTGTGCTTGTATATGTGTGTGTGTGTGTGTGTGCACTTTATAGGCATGCAGAGGTGTGGCCAGGCCAAGACACTGGCGCAGCCTGCAGCACAAGGCAAAGTGAAATCCAATGTCCATGAGTACATCTATATGATGTGGAGATGCAGGCAAGGCAACCAAAGAGTGCTTCTTGGCTATATCAAGTGCCTCAATGGCTCTCTCAATGCTCAAGTGCCCCCTGCCCTGGCTGCCATTATGAGTTTTGTGTACATTTGCTTCAAGAAGGTGACCCAAACAAAGGATTTCTGTCATAGAAAGAGAGGAGGTGCATGTGTCTTGTAGGATTGATGGATTGATTGATCACCACACAGATTGAGCAAAACAGCAAAGGCATGTCACTCCCATCATTCCCCATCTTTACAGATTGGAATCCAGATTTGTTTGTATCTACATGCACATACCTGTGTGCTGATGTATCTCTGTTTTATGCTGACAGTAGACTGGGAGAAAAAATGAAGTTATGAACTTCTTCCTCCGTTCCTAAATACAAGTCTTTGTAGAGATTTTACTATGCACTACATACGGAGCAAAATGAATGAATCTTTACTTTAAAATATGTTTATATACATCTGTATGTAGTTCTTTATTCTAAAATATGTCTACATATGTATCTAGTCCGTAGTGAAATCTCTAAAAAGACCTATATTCAGAAACAAAAGGAGTGGTATTAAAATCAAAGAAAATATGAAATGTCTGCTGATCATTAAACTATTGGTTTGGGAAATGGTACAGTGCCATATTGTCTCTGGAACAGATGGGCACCTGTACAGTCATTTTAACTGCCTTCTCAACATGTGTGCGGTGAGCAGTGCCATCTTGTGAGCAAATCAATGGCTGCTCAGAATGTGCATATCTCTCAATTTCCTGTAGAGATAGATCATGCCACCCATCCTCTGCTTAATTAACCAACCCAGTGCTCAGACTCAAGTTCAGTCATCTCAGAGAGGAAACTGTGGCACCTGAATACTCAATTTGTCATGAATAAATGATGATTGCTGAAGAGCAAACTATTGGTCTCTTCAGCTGCGTGAAGGTACACCTCTAGATTGTTTGTTAACATGCTCCTAACGTAGCCTAGCTATTAGCATGTTAACAACCTATTTCCCCTTCGTTGTGATTTTTTCTTCTAAAAAAGTCAATCAACATCTACATATGGATTATAAGACATTGATTTGGTGCTGTCAGTGAGTAGTGACCGGCACGTATCAAGCCTATGTCTTTTTGTGTACCATTTAATCAAGTAAATGAACAATCGAGTAATACAGCATCAATATGATGGCCATGCATCTCAATGGGAACGATCAACTTGCCAGTAGTATACACTTCAAATTTGCAGTTCCAAACCGTGTGTGCGCAACGTGGAGGCACTATCCGTTTGCTGCATCTCCTGATTTTATTTTTGATAAAACTGTCGAACGCGCTGCATGATTGCATGATGATCTCGCAAATCTTATTCGTTCATAACAAATTCGTGAAGATTGTTTATCGTTCATGTGCTAAGTAAACTAATGCCCTTGCGCAGCTGTGTTGGCTATGGGTGTAGGCTAAGTAATTGTATATTACAGAGTCAGAGAGTGCTCATGCATGGAGTCCCTTAATTAATCTCGGTTACACTTACGTGATGGCCTCAACTGCAGATAACTGACAACGACTAACCAAGTATGTCTGATATATCCAGCTGCTCTAGAAAATTATGACATATATATTTACATTAAGCCCAAGTGGATACATGTCAATTGTACACGAGCAAATACTATAGTGCTCAATTATCATCACTATCATTCAGTTTTCAATGTGCAAATGTACTGATTGATCCATGTTACATCCATGCATGCATGCATGGCCCTTGACTTGGGGATATGCTGGATCAAGAAACAGAGCAACATGATCTAGCTACATGCCAAATTACTCTCATGAATATAATAATTCTTATAGTATAATAAAATGACCAAAGATGAGATATATGCTAATTTATCTTGTTAACATTTTTTCGTACAAATATTTGTTTACTAATCATTACAGGATTCATTCCCACCTCATCTCTAACCACCCTTTTTTATCATGTAGTACTATCTATTTTGACAGCTAACTGCCCCCTATCATATCTCATGAGACACAAAGTATCACAATTCCTGCACTAACCAAACCCTCCATACCTACATCTACTCAAACTAAGACTTCAATCAAATAAATGTTGTATATACATCTAATTTTGTTTACCAAAAAGACATGTATATAAACTTCCTAGATAGTGGCTCTCCTTAACTAGAAGCCCCTTTTTTTCTAATCATTCACTAATCGATGCATGCACCATCAATTGTGTAACGCTGAATGCATACATTAGCAATTTGTTTGTCTAATGTTGCAACCGAGTAGGTGATCACCATATCATACCCGTCGTGATCCGTGACCTGGCAACAGAAAACATAAGGTTGTGGCGACTAAGGAATATGGCCGGCCGGATGACCCTGTAACAGGAACATGAACATGAACAGGGACATGACATCTTCTTAACTTAATTAATTGCCCAAAAGCAGCGTCCTAACTGAACAGGACCTTAACAAGATATCCCCCAAAGAAAGGTACATGCTGCCTCATCCAACAGTGGCATTCCTCCTGAGCTCATCGACTGATTCATCATGTATGTTATGTATTTGGTGACATTGTGGTATAATACTACGTTAACCTCGTTTCGTGGAGCCGATTGTACACACCCCGTTTCACTATTTTTTATAAAAAAGAATATTAGGATAGCGTCATAGCAAAGAAGAATGTACATCCAACAAACAGTATGGACGGTCTGTCGTACGACGTCTTTATTTTGGTATATATATATATATGGTTTGCAAATTGCAAGTTCGCTGATTTTTCATGATCGTTCACAAAATAAGTTCGTATCGGTACATATTTTTTCTTCTTCTTGAACACAACAGTTGAATAAAGGCTTTGTTTTCTCGAACACACAACAGTTACATTCTAGCAACCCGAGGGTATAGCATAAACGTGCACACGAAGAAAACATAGGAAGGAAAAGAGGAGTGGCACAAAATGGCTAAGTAACTTTAGGGTGGTCAAAAAGCTAGACTAGTTAGACCAAATATAGTAACCTTGATGGAAACATCTGTGTTTCATGGACTATTATTAGTCATGTTTTAAGATTATTGGGCATAAGGTGAGGAGTGCGTTGCCATGCTGCGGTCACTTGAACGTAGAACGTACTTCACACTTACCTCCATCCATCTCTCCCTCTCTCTCTCTCTAGCCTTCTCTTTCCCTTTCCCTAACCTTTTTTTTCTTCTCTCTCTAGCTAGCCTTCTCTTTCACTTTTGTTTCTCGGACCTCTTTTTTTCCCCTTCTCTCTCTAGCCTTCTCTTTCTTTCTGTACCCTGTGTCCTACGTGAGTTTTTGTTGTTGGCCTAGGTAGTTTTCGTGTCCAGTGCCGTGTCTGGGCCTTGCCCATAGATTCTACAGCAAGATGGCATGGCATGCACCCCTAGCTTATGTTACTATACTATTTATGAACTCACTTCCATCACAAATCACACGCATAATTGTAAATTAATTAACCACTGACATGACAGCCCTCTTCACATCCAGTGCTTTTATCCTTAAAATTCTTCATAATTTTCTCTCTCTCTCTCCTGTGGCTGTCCCCTCTCTCTCTCTCCAGCAACTTTTATTTTTATTATTTAAGCTTCTCTCTCTAGCAAAGACTGGTATTAAGTTTGAGACCAAGGGGGGAAGAAACATCTCTCTCCTCTCCTCTCATCTCCCCACCTCATCTCCTTTGTCTCCCCCGCTCCTTTGCTCCCCGGCACGGCACATAGGAGGGAAGAAGAGGAATATATATGGAGATGAGGCGGCCATGGATGCACCCTGCCGTCTGATCATCCGCCGCCGGTGAGCCGAGATCGAGACATGAGACGTGCTGCCCGGCGGACGAGGTCAGCAGCAGCAGCAGCAGATCGACGGCGCCGCCATGGTTCCAACCACTAGGAACCACCTGCCACAGCAGCACCATGACCCCAGCGGCAAGAACAGCAAGCCGCACCCGTCGTCCTACTACTCCGGATACCACATCGCCGCCCACCTGGAGGCTGCCTCGGAGCAGCAGCAGCCGTCCAGCTTCCCTCGGCGGCTAGCCATGGCCGACGAAGACAGCGCCGAGGGGCGCCGAGGCGAGGAGGCGGCGGCCGGCACGAGCTCGCGGAGCGGCGGAGGGGACTGCGAGGACGGCGGCAGCAAGGACTGGCTCCGGCTGGGTCTCGGTGCCGTGGCGTCCTCCTCGTCGACCACCACGTCCTCCTCCTCCGCTGGCGGCGACAACGACGGCGCCAGGGCTGCACCGATGGAGCTGCACCTGCTCGCCGGCCGCGACGGCAAAGAAAGCGCGAGGATGATTAGCCGGCCGCCGCTGTTCCCGCTGCCCGTCAGGAGCTATCACTGCCAGTACGGCCACGGCCGGTATCGGCCCACGACGGTGGGGGCCAGCGGGTCGATGACGCCGGCGCCGCCGTTCATGCCGTTCGCAAGGCCGCTGAGGAGCTGCTCCGCCGATCTCTTGAGAGTCGTCAGCCCACCGACGCCAAGAACGGAGGCCGCCGGCTTGTGGCTAACTCTTCAGGCAGCTCCCAACCAGTAAGCATATTTCTACATATATACTACAACAACTCTACATATATCTACACACATATTCAATTTGATTCTCTTCTGAACTTTTTTTGAATTTGCTCATAGTAATTTCTGTATATGCACACATTACCAATGCATTCTCTGATAACAATGCAAGTACCATTGCATGGTATGTAATTTATTTATTTAATATAAATTGCATAGTTTTGCAAGTGCACATATGCCAACAAAGCTGCCTCAGATTGGATTTAATTTATAATTTTGAAGCTGCAGTGCGGAGCTCTAGTACTTAACTACTCTTCTTGCCATGCTTGCAGAGTTAGAGAGCCCATTTTGCCTCAGATACCAAAGAGCTACTTAAGAATCAGGTACGCACAAATTATAATTACATTTTTATCTCTTGTGTACCCCTTCTCCATTGAGTACAAATAATATTAATGCACAACAGTGTTATCGGTGCAAGTATGTGTCTGTATATGTAGCTCTCCTACGCACAATGGCATATGTAGGATGTAGCTAGGTACTACCTAGCTAGCCTCCAAAGTTTCTAGGTATAGTTCATGCGGCAGCTATCAAGCTACGTACACTATTATACGTGTAGGATTAGTACCTATCAAATACACCTTTTGTTTTTTGTAATGATTTGGTATGCATATATATATGAATTGTCCAGTAAAACGAAATGAGACTTGGTGTAGGAATTGAAAGGTCATGCTTGCACTGCATGCACACATAAGTATATCTCAAAATGCATGAATTCTTTTCCCACAGGGATACCAACATGAAGGTGGAAGTGGTGCTAAGGTACTTGGCGGAGAAGCTAGGACTCTCACAATCTCATCAGGTACATCTCGAAATCCACCTTTAATTAAATATTGCCAACTTTATTTATGGCGGCATGGCTATATTTATATGCAATTTCAGGATATTGTTGTACATAAACAATTTTATCCTCGGCAGATTGGTATATAGCACCCACTTTTTTCACAAAAACGAGCGATCTTTCATCTGCTCTGAATTGCTCTATCTATCTATCTTTCTCCATCACGTCAGTGACATCAAATTTAGCTGGGAAGAGCCAATCAAGTGATTAACCGTGAACAGTAGTACGATTGTTGGATTTACGCTGCAAGGTATAGAGAGCATTGGTTTCTTGTTGTGTGGCCGCATGTATGGTTACGCTGTTGGCACTTGGAATAATCATGAAAGAAACACTGTACCTAATTAAGCGTACCACATAGCTAAGCTATGTCAGCATCTCATATATATATTGTTGGATATAGACAAAGCAATAGGTCAAGGGGCCACATCATATATGCATCAAGCTCTCTTGAACTTAAATAGTTCAAGATAGCTAGCTAGGGACTCAATACAATTCACTCGAATAACATTTCTTACACCCTTATATGAACATATCTTAAGTGGTAGCACTAGAGTTAACTTAGCAACAGAAACTTTGTTTGTCTAGATGCGGATGCATGTATGATCAACGGTGGACAATTATCCTAGAGTCAATAGAAATATATGCTCACCGAAATCAATAAGTCACTAATGGAGCAGTTGGTGCTGCATAACTATCATCATGCATGCATGCATGCATGCAAAATAACTTGTACAGTACACTATTACGTCAGTATCTTGTTGGAATTCATCGATCGATCCTATAGCTTGATGCACGCAAGAATATTGAGTTGCTTATGCTGTTTTTTCTGCTGATACACAATGAAGCATTTAACACACGATGCATGAGGGCCGACCGACTGTTGAGGCGTCGGTGCATGTCATACTGTGTTTCGACATGGCCATCCCAACTCATCCGTTAAGAGTGCACCAGCTGCTAACTTCGTTTTCATGAAACACTAAGTACAGTTCCTGTATGTTATATCGTCGTCAATAATTAATCGTCTCAACTATACTAATCAAGGTCAACTTGATTGTCTAATCTCGACGTGCTCTGCTCAACTTCAGCACGTTTTTCCATCGTCTTGAAGAAAATAAACTATTTTCTTCTTCTTCTTGCGTATATGGTTGCGTATAGGAAGTTCATGATTGGACCTGTACATGGATTTATTCTTTCTTAGATGGCACTGCACTAAGATAGTACTCCGTACTCCTTTGGATTGATATAAAACAGAGATGACCGATCGTTTAGTTGCACGGTCGTTGATATGAAACTCTGATCGTTGCTTTCATTTCTGTATGGATACGTAAGCGCATAGCATAGAAAACTACTCCCTCCGTACCACAATATATGACGTTTTAGCAGTTAAATAATTTAAGCTGCTAAAACGTCATATATTATGAGAGGTAGTATATTATAAAATTAAGGGCATTTTTAACCAATTTCCTATAAAATAGAGGAGCACCCGGCCGAGTAACCTTAGCAGAGTATTTATACTTCACTAAGTTGTGGCTGGTTCTAACCAACCCCCTAAACTTAGCGAAGTAAAAGATAAATATGCATACATTCAATCTAGTCTCAATCAAAATTTGCATAAGTTTAAATATAAGTTCAACATAATCTTGACAATTGAACATTAAACATAAATTCAAACTTACTACTAAACTTTAACTACACTAGACTACTCATCGGCCATAGTAGAGACCGAGTCAATCCTTTCTTGAGAGACCTCAGTCGCTGAGAAATGGGTCGGGCTAGGGCCGTCGTCCTTGCCGCCCTTCTTGACCTCCCTGCCATTGCCGGCAAATATCGTCCGCTCCGCCTCCACGAGCTCGGGGTGTTGGTGGTGGAGGTTCTTCATGTATGCCTCGTCGTCGGCCTTCGCCTCGAGGCACCCCCGAGCCACCGTCGCGCTCACCACACCCGACACTGGCGGGTTGAGGTGGACCGGCGCCGTCCCAAATGGAAAATTGTGTCGCACGACGAAGCCGTGGAATCGAACTTGCCAACGGTCGAACTGCATCGTCGCAAGCTCCGCCGTATGAGTCTTCCAGTCGGTGACCTCCGCCACCCATGTCCCATGCTGGACGTCGAGGTATGTCCTTTGCGACGGTCGCAACGGAGGGAGCTCGAGGGAAGTTGGCGAACCGGGCGGGGACGGGCGGATCGGGTGAGCGGCGGCTCGAAGATGCGTCGCTCGAGGAAAAACCGCGGGCGTGACAGTGCGGATCCACGCCGTGGATCGGCGGCGGCGAGGGGCTTCAGCCACCGCATCCGGCCATTGGGACGAGAGAGGGCGGCGGGGAACGGAGGAAGATGTGTCAGCGTCGGGGCGAAGGGGTGGGGAGGAGATAAAGGAGGGGATGCACTTAATTATAAACGGTTGAGTCTAATTTTTTACTCCACTAACGTGGATTGAAGATCGGCCAGGTGCCGGTAAAAAGAGTAAAACCATATTTTTATTCTTCTAACTGGTTATATAGTGGATCGGTTAAAAATACCATAACTAAATGAGCTTTGCTACAGCTACGAATGCTTTACAAAACTTCTACGGACGAGGCTGAGCTGGGTTATTTTAATTGGTGATTAGATGAGGCCCGTCCCACGATGAAAATCAAAGGGAAAGATTAGTGAAGGAAAAAGTATAGATCCGTAACTTTTTGTAAAACAAATCGGTAAGTCTAGCATTTTCCAAAGTACAATAGTATCGTTGGCCTACTATAACCAACCTACAAACAAATTAAAGTACATCTACACATGATTATAATCCACATAACTGGTCATTCGTGGTAACTTTGCTGAGGGTGCATGGTCTGCATGCTCAATTACTACATGCGTCGCGCACGAACATATACCTGCACGTACATATTCTTCGTGCCACATACACATGTTCATCCATCACCTCGTCGTCACGCCCTCGTGTGCAAGATGCACACGTACGCTACGTACGTACCCTTCGCGCGCGTGCGTGCGTGCATCATCATGTGGTTTTCTCTGGTGCATCGATCGGGAGCACCTCAGCTCGTCCGTGCGCGCGCGCACACGTACGTCTGTGTCGCGTGCGCCACACCCGGCTGAGCACGCACGCGACAGCCGGCGGCATGTGGTACGCGTACGTGGACGCCACGCGTACGTACGACGTGGATCGATCGGTACGTTTTACACACCTGGGGGTTAATTTGGATGGGAAAGAAACGTGGTGGTGGATTGATGAGTGTGCGTCCGGCGTGCCCCGGCCGGTCGGTCGATGGATGGGCCGCTTTATGCGCTGTGGTAGAGCACGTAGCTTGCTAGGACGTACTGGGTGGTACGAGAGGTACGTGACATGGCCATCTGACCGCTGGCGGCACGCGTGCAATGGGTGGGACCACTCTGCTCGAGGTGCCGCGCAGGCACGTACGCACGTACGGCCAGTAGCGACGGCCAGCGTGTAAGCACGCACGCACGCGTGCGGATACGTACGTACATCTCTGATCTCTAGCCAGCACACATGATTTTATTTCTCCTTTGCTTCGTACGCCTACGACGACGAGTAACTGTGGCATGCAGTGAAAGGGATTCCAAACAACTTTCTATTGTACTCCCTCCGTTCCTAAATATAAATTTTTTTAGAGATTTAACTAATGGATTACATACGGAACGAAATGAATGAATCTATATTTTAAAATATGTCTATATACGTCCGTACGTAGTCCTCTAGTAAAACCTTTTAAAAGACTTATACTCCCTTCATTCCTAAATATAAGTATTTTTAGACATTTCATTAGAGGACTACATACGAAGCAAAATGAATGAATCTATATTTTAAATATATCTATATACATTCGTATGTAGTTTTTTTAGTAAAACTTTTAAAAGACTTATATTTAGTAACGGAGGGAGTAGAGTGCATGCATGCATAGGAGGCCTAGCTTGCGTGCACAATCAATTCTTGGAAGCTTTTACGTTTGTAGAGTAGTACTGTACTTGGTTTATTCTGTTTTTGCAAAGAAGGGAAGGTATGTTCTTGTGATCAGAGGGAGAGCTAGCTTTGGTTCTTGGCTTGTTGCAATGGAGGAGTAGTTTCTACTGTAAGGTCGATCGGAGGGAGTGCGGTGCGAGCTGGCTGGCAGTCATGTACATGTGTACGTACTATGTACGTGGCTGCACTGCAAAGCCAACGTACGTGAAAGCGATCGATATTTATCTGGCGGTCGTTCGCGCGTATATATGCACGCCATCATGCTTATGCACTAGACTATGAGAGTATCGTTGTCTGTCACTCGCGAGGCGCCCTAAATGTTTTACGTGCGTGTGGTGATAGTAAGAAATCTACATTGATTTCAAAATATGACAGTACATCCGCAATGGCACATTTCATTTTTCTGCAATTCTTACTGCATTTGTTATGTGCATCCCTCGTGCCAGCGGCATCATTTTTTTTAAACAAATAATTTGTTAAAATCAGGGCACCATTTTTTTTAAAACAATTGCGCAGGGGACACCATTTCTTATTGTTAGCCACTGAGCAACATTGGATTAACCAGTGTATATGTTTGTTGTTCCCCGCACGCAGGTGGAGCTGACATGCCGAGGGCATCTCCTTCCTCCCTTCTTGCAGATGAGATACGTGAGGGATTGCATCTGGCGCGGCTCGCCGGCGCCGGGCGAAGAGGAGGAGGCCGGGCCGCCACGCCGGCGCTCACCGGCCACAGCTACCACTGACCATGTCATGATACTCTTTTACAGCATAAGTGTAGGGAACCACTAGTTAGCTGATCAACCAAACCCCTCCTCCTCTCTGTGATTATAATTAATCAAACAAGTCATTTGATTCATTTTTCCTGGTACTTCCTAGTTCCTACATGTCTCTGATCTGCTGCTCATCTGGCTAACCTACACTTAATTGGTCCCAGAATAATTAACCAACCAATTGGCCATGAATCGCTCCTCTTCTCTGTCTTCTAATTCCGCTTTACCTGTGTAAACTTATGGAATGAAGCATATTTAGTGGAGTCATATGTTTTGTATGGTTATCCCGCAAAAAAAAAAAATGTTTTGTATGGTTGTAAGCGATTTTCATTTCTATAAGCACCATGTGTTCGAGTGTATGCTTGCAATTGCTAGTTTATGATCACTAGCTGTGTGCCTGTGTCTTGCTGCAATTAAGCGAGCATTCACGGAGAATTACCGATCTAAGTATGGCATCTTATAAGGCGAAGAACAATCACGCATACAAATTGTACACATGCATTGAACCGTCCGATTCATGATCAAAGTTTGAGGTGCCATTCGCTTTGTTGTCATTTGCTACGAAGCATCGATACTTCAAAAACCTATGTATCACCGTTCAGTACTTCGCCGCTACCTTGATACGCCAGATACGGCTTCGATACGGGTATCTTCGAAATATCATCTTTTTCAATTTAAAAAAAAAAAAAAAATGGCGATACAGGTATCCTTGAAGTATCGTCGTTCAGTATTTCTCATGCCTTGATGTATCGTTGATTTGTTCATATAGGTAGTTGACGTGTAATGTACTGATGTAGTAGTTGGATAAAAGTGTTTACTAAGAATGTTGTTTGTTGAATAAAATTACTTGTTGATGTTGTTGGCTTGCTGCATGTTGATTTTTACGACGTACAATTACTTAATGATGTTGCTGCTGCCTCCTATTGCTAGGAAAGAAGATACAACTATAAATCATGGCATCTTTAGCTTTCTTCGCCATCATTTGAGTATTACTGATATGTATTGCTTGCTGATTTTAATTGTTGTCATGTTCATAGGTGAAAGTTTTTATATATTTATCGTTATGAGAATAAAAAACTCAACAAATATTGTGCTCTCTATACCATTATCAAGAAAAAACTTTTAAGACGTTGGAAAAAGAGCAGTACCACCTTCATTATTTGACGCACTTGTGCAATTCAAGGTCGCTCTTTATATATGTTTATAATTTGACAATCTCAAGTTCTTAACTATAAAAGGTTAGTTGATTTTATGTAGTCATGTTAATAGGTATTACAGTTCAAATTGAATTGAGGACAGTCTATGGTCGTGTTACCCCCTTGATGATAGTGAGATTTTTAAAATAAAAAACAAGAAGGCATGGAAGCAATTAGGCAGCCAGTGAGACGGTATTTCACACATTTTATTATGTTAATTTTATTACATGTTATTTTATTATTATTTATATATGCTTGCCGTATCGACGTATTGTTGTTTTTAAAAATTGTCGTATCTCATATCACCGTACTCGTATTGTCGTATCAGTGTTGCTGTAGGTCATTAGTGCCAGCATTGCTCTTTTTTTTGGCAAAATGACAGCACCAGGCGCGTGCCATTTCGCCAGAATCTCTTTACCGAATTGAATCTGGACAAATTCGATCCGTGGTGTGAATTTATGGACTAAACTGAACCCGCGGTGCAACATTATAATCTCTTTTGCATGAGAACGGATGCTTGGCTCTCGGCCTCCATGGAAGCCTTTTTGAAAAAAAAAATCAAATTTCAAACATTTCGGTTCCAATGAAATCTGAAAAAAGTTGTGCAAGTAAACAAGAAGGTTATGTGTATGTGTGTATACTTTCAAAAGGAAAAACGCTGAAATGTGACATGTATAAAAAAGACAAATTCATGGTCTGGGAGGATAAATGGTATGATGTGTTAAAAAAACCCCAGATTTGTCATTCTTGCACATCCCTTAATTCAATGTAATTTGCCCTGAAAATTTACACACATGTGCTATAACTTCATGTATATCTGTATTTTTCAGAATTTTTTAAAACTTAGAAAATATGAAATTTTACAACAAAAATATTTTTTTAGAAGCCGAGCTCCATGGAGCTCGGCCTCCAAAGACAATATCCGCTTGTGCATTGACTATTTAAAAAGTTAGGTTATGTTGAATTGGATGTAGCTTAGATGGTTAGATTACTTGTGATGAAAGCAGAACCACTCCATCACGCATTACGTCATGGTGCTTGCATTTTTCTGAATTTATTTCAGCTTTTTCAATGATGTTTGCTCAGTGGGAGAAGACATTCCCGTCGACTATGAAACGCATGTCGTGACTTCGTAAATCTCATGATGTGATGCTGACTCGGTATCTCAAAGGTGCTCATAGAGGTAAGATGACAGTGCATGCATTTACATGAATGATGTATGTAGGAGCTGTGGGCATCTGAGATTATATTATGTTATGGGACATGGAGTTTTTGCTCCCGAACTCATATGCTCCATCACGAACAGTAAAATTAAGAAAAAAAAAAGTAAACAAATTTTAAAAGTTCTGAAATTTTTTTATGGTAAATTTTGACAAATGTTTTGTATGCTTGCAAAACTTCATCTCAAAATAATATTCGTGGAAGTCGAGGCAAAAAAAATCGATGCTCCAAAAATACTAGTTTTTATACTTTTTGGACTAGTGATTTTGTTTTTTCGCGACGACATCCACAAATGTTATTTAGGGCTGAATTTTGATATGCATGTAAAACATTTGTCAAAGTTTACCATAAAATAAATTCAGAATTTTTAAATTGTTTTACTATTTTTCTCAATTTTACTGTTTACGAGGGATATTTAAGCTCGGGAGTAGAATATAGGACTTTCGTCAAGTTATAATGTTTTATTTGTATTTTTCCGTTTTTCACTGTGAGGTGTATTTGTTTCTAACTCTTATGGTGCCAGGCTTTCTCTTGGTGGTCCAAACTCCGAAATACAAGATAATACTTTGCACATTGCTTTTTCTTGGCAAAAATGATCAGATCTACATAAAGATTTATCAAAAAGTACAAACTATCTTTGGCATAATAAAAATTACATCGGGTCCATGGACCATTGAACGACCACTGTTCTCGCCATCACTCCCGTACAAGAGTTGGCATGGTCGTGTTGATGACAACTGAAAAGACTTCATATATGTGCCCGAGCAACTCCAATGGGATGATTCATGTATGTGCCATTTCGCCAGAATCTCTTTACCGAATTGAATCTGGACAAATTCGACTCCGCCGTGTGAATTTATGGAGTAAACTGAACCTGGGGTGCAACTTTATAATCTCTTGTGCATGAGAACGGACGTTGGCTCTCGGCCTTCATGGAGGCCTTTAAAAAATTCAAAATTCAAAATTCAAATGTTTTGATTTCAAAAGAAATTCTCAAAAAATTGTGCAAGTAAACAAGGATGTTATGTGTATGTGCGTGTAATTTCAGAATGAAAAATGTTGAAATGCGACCTATAAAAAAACAAATTCATAATATGAAAGGATTAATAGTATCATGTGTCATTGGTGCCAGCATTGCTCTTTTTCTTTTTGCAAAATGACAGCACAGGCGTGTGTCGTTTCGTCAGAATCTCATTATCGAACTGAATTTGGACAAATTCAACCCCGCCGTGTGAATTTATGGAGGAAACTGAACCTGTGGTGCAACTTTATAATCTCTTGTGCATGAGAACGGACGTTGGCTCTCGGCCTTCATGGAGGCCTTAAAAAAATCAAATTTCAAATGTTTTGATTTCAAAAGAAATTTTTAAAAAAATGTGCAAGTAAACAAGGATGTTATGTGTATGTGCGTATAATTTTAGAACGAAAAACGTTGAAATGCGACCTATACAAAAAAATAAATTCATGTTCTGGAAGGATTAATAGTATCATGTGTCATTAGTGCCAGCATTGCTCTTTTTCTTTTTTGCAAAATGACAGCACCAGGCGCGTGCCATTTCGCCAGAATTTCTTTACCGAACTGAATCTGGGCAAATTCGACCCCGTCGTGTGAATTTATGGACTAAACTGAACCTGTGGTGCAACTTTATAATCTCTTGTGCATGAGAACGGACGTTTGGCTCTCGGCGTCCATGGAGGCCTTTTTTGAGAAAAAAAAACTGTTTAAAAAAACTGAAATAAATTGTACAAGTTAACAAGGATTTATGTGTATGTGTGTATAATTTCAGAATGAAAATTGTTGAAATGCAACTAATACAAAAAAGACAAATTCATGGTCTGTGGGATGAATAGTATTGTGTGCGGAAAAAACTCAGATTTGTATTTTTCACACAGCCCTCATACCAATGTATTTTGCCCTGAAAATTTACACACATGTGTGTTATGCCTTCATGTATATCTGTGTTTTTTTAGAATTTTTTAAAACATAAAAAATATGAAATTTATTGAAATTTAATTTTTCCAAAATCGAGCTCCATGGAGCTCGGCCTCCAACGACAATATCCGCTTGTGCATTGACTATTTAAAAAGTTATGTTATGTTGAACTAATTGTAGCTCAGATGGTTAGATTACTTGTGATGAAAGCATGACCAGTCCATCATGCCTTAGGTCATGGTGCTTGCATTTTTCTGAATTTATTTCAGCTTTTCCGATGATGTTTGCTCAGTGGAAGAAGATATTCTCGTCGACTACGAGATGCCTGTCGTGACTTTATAAATCTCATGATGTGATGCTGACTCGGTATCTCATAGGTGCTCACAGGTATGGGTGTATGTAGGAGTTGTGGGCATATGAGATTATACTATGTTAGACAACGGTTAAGTTATGATGTTTTTTTTTCTATTTTTACTTTTTCCACTGTGAGGTGTATTTGTTTCTAACTCTTATCATGCCAGGTTTTCTCTTGGCGGTCTGAACACCGAAATACAAGATGATACTTTGCACATTGTTTTTCCTTGGCAAAAATGATCAGATCTATATAAAAATTATTTGAACGTGTTTGATCACAACCACTCCGAAGTACAAACCACCTTCGGCAAAATAAAAATTACATCGGGTCCATGGACCATTGAACGGCCACTATTGCCGTCATGGCTTCCATATCAGAGTTGGTATGGTCGTGTTGATCACAACCGAGATGCCCAAACCGAGAAGCCTCCATGCATTTGCCCCCAAAGGACCAGTGCTACGGAGCCGCAGTCATTGCCGTCGAATTCTTGAATGAAAATACCAGATGATACCCCACAAATTTGTTGCAGAAATGTTATTGTCATGTATTTCAGTAGATTTGCTTGTACGAAACTTAAATAGTTAAAATAATAATATAAAATTAAACTGAAAATACACAATAGGATTTATTGTGTTTGATTATGCTATAGTTGTAAAAAAAATTGAATGTAAGCAGCATTATAGAAAAACGTGCACGTTCGCACCATGAAGTTAGGGCCTCATTGATTCGTAGAATTCTCAAAATGCAGGAATAGGAAAAACGTAGGAATAAAGTGGCATGTCCTTTTCTACACTACAGGATTTGGAAGTGTGTTTGAGTGGATGGAAATTTTTCTCCAAAATGTAGTACAAACGAATCATATGGAAAAATTCCAAAGGATTTCAATCCTACGAATCAAACGACCATCGTAGGAAAAAATCCTAAGGATCCAAATCCTTCAAAAATCCAATGAAATTCCTTTGTATCAAAGGAGCCCTTAGTTTTTTCACATGATGTCAAAAAAGGTTAGTTTTTTTCACCAGCAAAAAAGTTAGTTTCTTCACATGCATAATTGCTTATCCAGGTGAGACTTTTATATGCATGTTGCATGATGAGGCAGCCATGGTTGCCTTTTAGGACGCGCGGACGTGTGTTGGCTTTAGCCGGCGCTGCTAAAAGCGTGCCGCTGCGTTCGTTCCAGCAATGGTGCTAAATATATAACGCACACGTTCAAACATATAAAAAAAGTAAATACTAAAAAATTTAACTAGTTTATTATTGACAAACATTAAAATTCAAATACAAACTAACAAGCAAATTCAATTTCATAAAACATACTAATAAAATAAAGTACACCTGGGCTACTTCTCATCCTTGCTGCTGTAGTCCGTCGACGATAGCATATCGTCCTCTCACCGGTCATGTTCGAGTCCTAGGTCGTATCTAGGTTCTCAATCTGGGAAGTCGCCAGAGCCTTGTGTCTACGCTTTTTTCTGGCGTTGCCCATCTCGCTCCATCCTCATACTCGCCCAGAACTCGTACTCGACGACGACGTCCTCCGCGTCCCTCTCTGCGATCAAGAGGTAGCGCTCCCGATTGCATTGGCGCGACGGTCCTGCTCGGTGATCACACACAGGGGAGACGCGACATCCCGCGTGTCCTAGCACGTGAAAACGTTCTGAGAATTCATCTGCTCTCGAGGACGTTGGAGGCGCCATGCCGCCACGTCGTACGCGTTGACGACCTCATGGACGGTCTCGAACGTGGCAAGCCCGAGACGTGTGTCGCCGGAGCGGATCTTGGCGTAGAACATGCCGGAGGAACGGTGGCGGACACCGCGAAAGCCCGAGCTGCTCCAGAGGCATGACGGGGCGCGACGCATGACGGGGCGCGACGACGACGAGGCGCTCGAAGAATAAGAAGCGTGGGGTGACGTCGGTGGAGCGCGGGAGGGAATGAGCGGTTGGACAGCATGGGTGCGACACGGGATTTATAAAGCGCTCTGGCCGACGCGCGGGCTACCCCTTTCCCGCGAGCAATTTATTTTAGCGCGTCGCAGTTTGGTGTATCGGCTGGAACGTGTCGTACGCGAAAACAACGGTGTTTACCCGCATGAAGTTTGGCGCGTATATTAAAGATGCTCTAAGAAAAATAGATTAGTGTGGCTAATTATTTAGATATAAATAAAATATTTTAATATTATTGTGGTTTCTGCCTTCTATCTTTTCTTTTTTTGAGAATCTTCTTCCTTAAATGGCTGGGATTTCGCTACTGGGCCGGACCGCCTTGACGATTCCAATTAGGACTCGGTACGGGTGATATGATATAGAGGCCTGGCGCCCCCTGCTCCCCTGAAAAAAAAAAGGTGCAGATGCCTACTACTGTAGCAAAATCTCCCCAGAAAAAATCCCATAGGCATAGGAAAGAAAAGGGGATATTTTTTTTCCTTTGTTCAAGAGAAACAAACGGAGCAACTATGTGTCGATCACCTGTTTTTCTTTGTTTTTTGGGCGTCAGTTGATTCCGCTCACGCCCTCCTCTTCTCCCCCATCATCTTCATCCTCCAGTTATGTCACACCTCTTCTCTCCCCTTCATCTTCATCCTCATCCTCCCGTTGCCACACCAGCCTAACGTGCGGCGGCGGCGGCGGCTACCGGAACCCTAACAGCCCCACCAGCACTATCCCATCCCCAGAGGCATGCTACTTTTGGCTTGACATAGGACTGAAGACTTGGTCACTGACCATGTCATGAACACAATGTGTAAGAAACATTAGCTAGCTGATCAAGCAAACCCCTCCTGGCCATGTCATGAATACAATGTCTAAGAAACATTAGCTAGCTGGTCAAGCAAACCCCTCCTGGCTCTGTGATTACAATGAATCAAACGAGTCATTTGATTCATTCCCTACCTCTAAACATATGCTTAATTAGCTCCATATTAACCAAACGATTAACCGCAATTTTTTCCCCATTTCCAAGCATATCACGCGCACAAACTGTAGACACGCATCAAAACCACTCCACCATACAGGCAACGGCAAAGGACCCGGGATCAAAGTTTGAGGTGATATTGCCATACATTCAGAATGTCAACACCTTTTGTCATTCCCAGCGCATTGACCCTCCAAAATGCGGCGCGTCATCCTGATGAAGCATGGCGTCTCTCACAGTACTTGTTGTCCATGCATGTGTGAGTCTCTGTAATCCTATTGTCGACGACGAGACATACTCAACGCCCTCCCTTCTGCATCCTGAATCTGGACATGGGCCTTGAAGAAGAAGCAGAGCTAGCAGCCTACCAGGCAAAGAGTTTACGAGATCAGATAAATACAGATGCGCACCACACAGTGCCAATGGAAAGATTCAAATGATGGAGCTTACTTTCTCACTATCATTACTCCTTGGTTGTTCGATCGCTGAGAGACCGTCGTCGTGTTCAACGATAGATCCCGTGAAAGCCTGGCGGATGACATAAACAGGGTGAAATGCAACTCAAGAAGGTCTATGTCAGTATACATCAGAGTACGAGCAAATGACCTTCTGTCCACCTGGTAGTATCTTCCGATCCCGAGATGAAGAAACCTGCCAAGCAAATAACTCATAGTCATTACTATGAATAGTAAATACATAAAAATAAATACTCCCTCCGTTCCTAAGTACTCCCTCCGTCCAGGTGTATTGGGCGCGTAATGAGGAGCTCTACGATTTAGGCAAAAGAGGATTGGACGACCGTCCGCAAGACTTTTCCTCGAAAACGAAACAGAATTAGGGAATAAATCCCGTCATTAATGCATGGCCGTTTCGGCTGCACTTTCTTTTCTAATCAGCGTTCGTCTTCTCTGCATGCATTGGGTCTTGCCAGCGAACGATTTTCTTGATGAGGCAAACGAGGAAAAGAGAGGTGGCCGTACCAACCTAATGATGAAAACGAGGCAGAGTTTAATTGTATCACGTCTAATACTTTTGGATTTCCTGGATTTCCTTATGCGCCCAACACACTTGGACGGAGGGAGTATAAGTCTTTTAGAGATTTCACTATCAAGACTACATTCGGATGTATATAGACGCCTTTTAGAGTATAGGTTCTCTCATTTTGCTCCGTATATAGTCAATAGTGAAATCTCTAGAAAGACTTATATTTAGGAACAGAGGGAGTAGAACGCTACAAATGAAACATTAGATAAACTGCATCCCTAGGTCTCCAGAATGGTGCCTGATGATTTTACTTCAGAGAGAACAACTACCTCTGTTCACAAAATTATGAACTTCTAGAAAGCACAGTCAAACTTCATTAAATATTTTATAAGAATATCTACTAAATTATCATGTGCTCAAATATGTATACAAGGAATAGTCAAAGTTGCATGTTTGAGACCGTGCCAATATCCAAAATATTATGTACTCGCGAAAGGAGAGTGAAATAGTTCTACACCTCTACTAGCCTAAGGTAAAAGGGCAAACACAAGGCTAGGTTAGCACAAAGTTTATGTTAACAAATAGACTAAGAAGTTAACCGTGTGCGAAGATCTAAAGTGCAGCCAGACAGTCATGTTTACATATGACATATGCAGACTGGTTTCATAATATTAAAAGTGCTTTAGACATCAGTGACCAAAAAGACTGACAAATTTTGTGAGAACTGAGGAGAACTAGTACTCACATCCATGTTGCCTCATAATGTTTCTATAGAAGAACAGCCACCAAAAAATATGAAAAAAATTACACAGGCAAGGAATGATGAAAGTAATGTTGGAATAAATGGGCCATGGCCCAGTAAATTTCAGAAAATGTGAGACAAGTCGAGGGGGCGGGGGCACATTACTTCCAACAAATCCCTTCCAATACATACCTTGGGTCCTGAAGAGTACCTTGATGAACAAACTATTTGCCCGTTCTCATCTTTAAAAGAAACAGCTGCGAGTAGGAAATTTAGGTCAAAGGCATACAAGCAGGGTAATTTAAGAACTTCAAGCAAACACGTTGGTGAAAATAGGAGTCCCAACTCTTACACAAACAAGATGACAATGAAGATCAGCAAAACAATTAGGTGTATTACTAGGTATTCAAAATATCATGTACACATCATGAGTATGGTGTCCCACATGCCAGTATCATGACTAACCTTTTCTAAGTGAAGCCTGAATTTCAGAGTTTGTTATCTGCACATTAGATGAAACACATTGTGACTGTTACAGAAGCTAAGATAAACAATTGTGACTGCTAGCCATTCATTCAGGCACAAAGTAGAAGGTGTTGAAAAAGGAATAATGAACTTACAGAGGTACTGCCTGATGGTGCAAGAGAAGAACCTTGCAATGCTTTCTTTTCTCCTAGCTTCTTTAGTGCACTCTTCAGCTATTAGTTTGAACAACAAAATATAAACACATTGGTCAAATTAAGATTACACCAAAATGATGTCACGTCAGCTAGACAAACACAAAGATACCTGGGCATTTCCTTGACTCTGGTCATTACCACAACTTCCAGAAACTGAGGCACCAAAACTAACATTGCCATGCTCATTGCCATAACTTAACGTGTCCCCATTTTCCTCGCCATCCTCACTTGATCCAGCATCCTCATCTTCATCATCATCGTCGTCGTCATCGTTGCCTTCATCTTCGGAACTACTTCCAGCTTCCTTTTCTAACATTTCAAGCTCATCAAACCTAGCCATCATCCGAGCATGTTCCTCATCTGATATGCCCCCAGAAGAACTTGAAGCCTCTGGAAAAGAGAAGTAGAAAAACTAGTCATGCTGAAGCAGAAGTTGTCAATTGCCAACAAATGTAAGTGCTAAAGTTTTGCCACTGCTTCATTTCAAGGCAGCAATCATCTCAACACAATAAGATAGCCTTGATATAATGTCTACAACATTAAATATACTAAGAAAAAGATATAATGCTCAGCCAAACAACATACAATTGTAGAATGAGATATCAATAGGTCTACTTGCTGCAAGATTACTCTAGACCTTGCCAATTGAGGAATAATCAAGAAGTCTAACATGTCAATAAAAGCAAATTTGGATAGGGAAAATTTGAATATGAACCCCAAGGACTCACAAGTGGGATAGCATGCCAGTACAACTACAACAACAATATTACAGTTCACCATACTAAGATAACAGAAAGAGCCAATACATTCTGAAGATAAGAAGGATGCAGAATATCAGTAGCTAAATAAACGAAAGCTCCAAATGATTACCTGTTTTTGATGAAACTATTTCTGTGTCTTCTTCATCATATTCTTCCCTTATTTCAACAAGACCCTCCTGCAGGCATCAATATAATTAAACATCCAGTTAGAAGTAATTTTGCACAGTAGCACAACTGCAGAGTCCATATGTCAGCATAAGTCTACAGTAATTCACTATCAATTTCCTTTTCCCCTTACCAGTGACCTCAACCAAATTGCTACTACAGTAACCTCTTACTTAGCTGAACACTAGCATATGAATGCACCATGTCTGAAGATTTCACAAGAGCATAGGAACACACCATGCCTGGAGATATCACAAGACACAAGAGCCTTACCGAAGCCTCGGCTGCTGTGGACTCGAAGAACTTGGCCTCGGCCTCGAGGTCGGAGATGGTTGCCTTGATGGCCTCCATTTGAGCCTCCAGCTCCATCCCCCTCCTGTGCAGTATCTCAGTCGTCTGCTTCGCCGACCTATCCGCGTAGTAGCCATCCCCTAGAAGCACCTAAGGCACAACACAAACAAAATCGCGAGCACCCATGTTACAGTGGCAGGCAGCAATCCAAGCAGATAGGTAGAAGCTCCAATGCCAAAGAATCTGCAGAATGTCATACCAGGAGCTCGTTGGTGTGGATCAAGCTCCCCGGGAAAAAGGCGGCGCCGCCAAAGGGGACCTGCGAAACCAGACCAAGGGATCACTAAATTGGCTCGAGGCAGGTAGCTATGCTGCTAAATAGGATGATGGTAGGAGGTAGGGATGAGTGAGAGACCATGATTTGGTGGGAGAGCTCGTCGGGGAGGCGCTGGACGAGGTTGACGAGGGCGGCGTTGTCGGCGAAGAAGCCCTGGACGCGCGCGAGGTCGGCGCGGCGGTCGGCGATGGCCTGGGACACGCGGGACACGGCCCTCCTCGTCTCCTCCGGCGAGAACGCGGAGGCCAGCGGCGTCGCCGTCCCCTTCCTCGCCGTTGCCATCGCTGCCGCTGTCGCGTTCTGCTCTGCTCCCCGCCCAATCCTCCCAACCAAGCCTGACCCCTGTGTCTGCGCCGATGAAGGCGGAAGATGAGGCTGGGAGTTGGGTGTTCCGGCGAGAAAGCGGAGGCCTGCGGCGGCGGCGGCGGCGGCGACCCACTGACCCACTGGTCGTCCCGATGGGTCTTCGGTGACAGCCGCCTCCAGTGGCCTTTAGTTTCTGGGTCGGCCCTCCAGTGGCCTTTAGTTTTTGGGTCGGGCCTCCAGTGGCCCGACCAAAAAAAGAGTAGGGGAACATATCTTTGTCTCAAAAAAAAAAAAGAGTAGGGGACATGTCACGTATGATTACCTTGTGAGCTATCTGGTTTTCTTAGAAGCGCTCAAAATAAAAGTAGTTTGCTCAAGAAGATCCAAATTTCAACGAGATCATAGCCCTTGCAAAGGTCACTCCTCATCTTCTCTTGTACTGATAACAGGCGCACTGCATGAGTTTTTTTCCCAATAAATTCTTTTATTTAAAATATTTTATCTTTTGAACCGTGTATACAAATGCAAAACCGTTGTCACCATTAGATGCATCGAGATCTTTAAAACTAGATCTCATGCTAATAGATTTCAACAAACTTAAAAAAAACTTGAAAAATCCAAAAAGCAAAAGACCGAAAAACGAAAATAGGGCAACCAAAAAAACAAATACCGAAAGAAGGCGCGGAAACACATGTTGTGTTTTTTTCTTATTTTTCTAGGAAACACAATTGTGTTTTTTTCCTTTTACGAGTTGTGTTTCTCGTGAAAGTATGGCAGAATCACGGGTTATGCATCTCATGGAAGCAAAAAAATGTGCTTTTTTTAGAATCCGAGTTCTGCTTCACAAATCAAAATCCATCAAAACCTAGGAAAAACGAGGAAAAAACCAAAACCCTCAATACACATGCAGAAAACGAAAAAAAAGTGCTCTCGGGGGTGCGCCCAACACACGACACATGACGGCGCTGGGGCGTGTCATGTGGCCTGCTAGGAGACTTCCGCGCAAAGGAGCTACTCATTGCAAAGAGCGCCCATTGATTAGTTGCCCTCAAATTTCAACCTCCCTTGCGAACACAGGTATTCATCAAAAGCTTCATGGATGACTTGTCTTTGGCAAGTGAGCCACGTTGTCAAGCATTGGGATTAACAGTGGCAAGAATTCTCTAGGCAACTTGGGTTCCTCCTGTAGTGGATTTTTTCAAGCTCAACATTGATGGTGTTGTTTCTTAATATGTTGGATGTGGATCGGCTGTAGTTGTTTCCCGTGATCATACGAGTCTGTTCTTAGGAGGGTCGGCTGTGGTGTTTGATATTACATATCCCTCTACTATTGTCACTTTGGCTTGCAAGGTAGCCCTTGCATTGGTCACTCTGTGGTGAAAGACATTGAAGATGGAGCAAGGTGAAATAATGGAGCACTTTGAAACTCACAAATTACCTAGATCTTCTTGATCTCTTTCAGTTTGTCCTCATCTTTGGCTTGGCTTTTCTGCATGATCTTTTTTTTAGAAAAGGAGGCTGAGCCCCGGTCTCTGCATCGACAGATGCATATGGCCATATATTATAAACCAAAATAAGTCTCCATCGAGTACAATAAGTCTGAAGCAAAGAGAAAATCACCGATACAAGGAATCACTCATGCCCAAGTCGGAGATGGTAGAAATATAGATGACTAAACACATATCCTATTAACATGACGCCATCCAAACCGGTTGAAGATACCCTGTGCTACCATCTCCCATCGGACACACCCAGTAACCATAAGCTCCCTGGCATCCACAGGAGTGAGTGATGACCAAGTGCGGATCAGTGCGGTAGCCCTGTGAATAACCTCCAAGAAGTGAAAATCGCGTTGTCTGTTAAACACCAAGTCATTCCTGCAATTCCATATTGCCCACAACAGTGCACAAGACCCCACGCGAATAAGTTTAGCAAAATGTACATCAACCTCTTTTAACCACATCCCGAATAGCGTGGTTATAATGTTAGGAGGAGTGATGTTAAAAGCAATATGTAGCGAGCGCCAAACCAGTTTAGCCATAGGACAATGAAGAAAGAGGTGTTGTATGGTTTCTTTATCCGGACAGAAAGTGCATCTAGAATTACCATTCCAATTCCGCTTGGCAAGATTATCCTTCGTTAGAATTACCCCTTCATGAACAAACCACATAAAGACTTTGATTCTAAGTGGGACTTTGACCTTCCAAATATGAGCCGATTTTGGAATAGGTGCGGAATCGATGAGATTCATATACATAGATTGAACCGTGAATATTCCATTGCTAGTCAACTTCCAATATACACGGTCAGGATTGTGAGAAAGGTTAACATCCATCAACCTTCTCACAAGATGCAACCAACTAATCCATCTATTTCCAATAAGAGATCCGCGAAATTGAATATTAAGAGGAATCTCGCTAAGTATTGACGCAACGGATGCCTGTCGCCGTTGTGCAATATGGTACAGCTGCGGATATTGAAATGCTAGAGGCATCTCCCCTAACCAAGTATCTTCCCAGAAGCTAGTGGATTCACCATTACCTATGATGAACCTAGTTCTACGGAAGAAAGCATTTTTAGTCCTCATCAACCCCCTCCGGAAAGGAGAGTCCGTTGGATGAGCTGTTACCTGCGATAAGGATTTGTTCTGTAAGTACTTGTTCTTCAAAATTTGTCCCCACATACCATCTGTTTCCGAAGATAGTCGAAACAACCATCTGCTGAGTAGACATCTATTTTTGATCTCTAAATTTTCAATTCCTAAACCTCCTTGATCCTTGGGTCTGCAGATAATATCCCATCTAGTAAGCCTATACTTGGTCTTAAGCTCATCACTTTGCCAAAAGAAACGGGATCGATAAAAATCCAGTCTTTTCCGTACCCCAACGGGAACTTCGAAGAAGGATAGGAGAAACATGGGCATACTCGTTAATACTGAATTAATCAGCACTAGCCGTCCTCCATAAGAAAGAAGCTTGCCTTTCCAGCAACTCAGCTTTTTTTCAAACCGATCCTCAATGCATTTCCATTCCTTTTTTGATAATCTTCGATGATGAATAGGGATTCCTAAATACGTAAAGGGCAAATTCCCAGTTTCACAACCTAACAATTGATTATAAGTGTGTTGTT
The DNA here is from genome assembly GCF_904849725.1 of Hordeum vulgare subsp. vulgare. Taxonomy (NCBI): domain Eukaryota; kingdom Viridiplantae; phylum Streptophyta; class Magnoliopsida; order Poales; family Poaceae; genus Hordeum; species Hordeum vulgare. The sequence continues at coordinate 580,647,950 of NC_058520.1, read as the reverse complement.
CATTTTTGGCTCTACCAAAACAGAACACCTCACTTTTATTAAAGTTAGTTTTCAGCCCAAATAGCTGCTCAAACAAGCAAAGTATGAGCTTCAAATTCCTAGCTTTGACTAGATCATGTTCCACAAACAAAATGGTGTCATCGGCATATTGCAGTATAGAGACTCCCCCATCCACTAGATGCGGGATGAGCCCCCCAATTAGATCCTTATCTTTGGCCCTCTTAATCATACACTACTGGAAAAACCTAATTTGCCAACAGCTTTTGGCTTTGCCGTCAGCATTTTCACGGGGCTGACAGCATAGAGGCTTTACCCTCACCGAAAATAATGCTGACGGCATAGAAACTCTATGTCGTCCGCTCTATCTAAGCCGTCAGCCAGCTGATGGCAAAGGAGCAAAAGACTGACGGCAAAGGGCGGCTAACGGCATAGGGAGGTTCTCGGTCCCACGTTCGACCACGGCTTAACGGTAGCCGTCTATGCCTACAACCAGCTGACGGCAAAGCCTAACGGCTGTCTTTGCCGACAGCCAGCTGACGGCATAGTCGGGTGGTTATCCCCCCATGCCACGACCTAACCCCTCTTCTCTCTCACCTCTCCCACCCTGCTCTCCCGACCCGCCGCCGTCGTCGACCCTACTCGCCCTGCGCCGCCCCGCGCCGCCCCTACTCATCGGCGCCGCCCCGCGCCAGCCCCGCCATCGCCCCGCTCCGAGGCATCGGCCCCCGCGCCGCCCCGCGCCGCCCCGCGCCAGCCCCGCCATCGCCCCGCCCCGAGGCATCGCCCCCCGCGCCGCCTCGCGCCCGCCCGTACTCGCCGGCGCCGCCCGCGCCGCCCCTACTCGCCTCTGCCCCGCGCCCGCCCCTACCCGCCTCTGCCCCGCGCCCGCCCCGCCCCGACTCGCCGGTGAGCTCCTCCTCCCCCTTTTTTTTTCTTTTTTAGTTTATTTTTTCTATGTTAGGTGATTATGGTGATGAAGATAGAGAAAAAAAAGAAGAGATTTACAGGATCGCAAAAACATGGGAATAGAAAAAATGTAGGAAAACTATCGGAACTAGTAATTTGGCAGTCGTTGCATGCTTAGGAAAATACATGTTTTGTTGGTGTGGAAGTCGTTGCATGCTTAGGAAAATACTTTGTGGGTTGCAACTATTTAAGAATAGAAAAGGGTTGCATGCATAGAAAATATATTTAGTGGGATTGTAGATTAATTATGTGGCATACATGCATGGTTTGTTGGTGTGGAAGCATTGCATGCTTAGGAAAAATGCTTTGTGGGTTGCAACTATTTAAGAATAGAAGATGCATGTGAAAAACTGAGGATTGAAAAACAGAGGAAAAGTACATGAATATGAAACAAATGAAACGTTTGAAATGGAGGCCTTAGTTAGATCCTATGGAATTTGCATTCCTGCGTTTTTCCTATGAAAAATCCTTCAAATCAAAGGAGGCCTTAGTTAGATCTGTTAGTAGTGGATTTTTAGTTAAATTTAGTTAGCAATTACTTAGTGGTAGATTTTTAGTTAGATTTAGTTAGCAATAGATGTTAGTACATGTAAGTATTAGTTAGCTAGCTGTTAGTATTAGTCAGCTAGCTGTTAGTATTAGTTAGCTAGCTGTTAGCAATAGAAAGAAAATAATAAGAAGAAAAGAAATAGAAGAAGAGAAGAGTAACAAAACTTGAATAATAAATTATTAATAATAGATGTTAGTATTAGTTAGGTTAATTACCGCGAGTGCGTATTTGTGTTGATTGAGTGCATTTAAATGTGCAGTAGCTTCTCCGCGAGGGATTGGTTTTCGACGACCTCCCCTGCATTCGAAAGTGAGCACATTTGTTAACTCCTCCTCCACCCCCTTTATTTTGCTCTGTTCCGGCCTTCGTGTTGATGACACTATCTAGCTAGGTACCTTTAGTATTAAAATGCAAAGGTGTTGCGTAACCAATATGCGTCTCCCGTTCGAAAGGGTTCCTGTCATAAATATGCATGCATTTGCATATTTATAACGGTGATTCTTTCGAATTGTCCAACGTTATCCATGGACAGCCCGGGTATGTGTAGATTGGGTCGTTTCCCACGCTTTGCTCCGGATCCCATGCAGAGTTTCGACAGCTCCTCCTTGTTGTTAGTTGTCGGGACGTGTATCAGGAGAACAGCGGGGAGGTGCTGCCGAAATTTTGCATTGGATCGGGATCAGAGCATGGGGAAATGACCCAATCTACACATACTCGGGTGGGATTAGGACCCATCTTTACCTAGTAGCTGGTAGGTGTGCATGCCGTGCATCCCAATGTATTAACCATGATTAAAAAATGGCCATAATTAATTTAACATACTTGATGAATTGATAATTTATATTGTTTTATATGTGGATACTATGTAGCTAGCTTGCCAGAATGACTGATCGTGAATGGATGTACACCGGTCACCATAGTCAGAGAGATATGACCGATGAATGGTTGAGCAAAACCTATGAATTCGTGGAAACGGTGTTTTCTAAAGGCCAGCCAAAACACATGGTGCCCCTGCACTAAGTGCAAGAATTATTCGCGACAGATAAAGGATGTAATGGGTAAACACCTGCAGATGTGTGGTTTTACTCCCGGCTATACCTTGTGGACATTTCATGGTGAGTCGGCCCAATGTAACAAAGACGAGGTGTTGCGTCGGCGCACCGATGATTATGGTACATGGATTGAAGACATGGTGAATGACTTTGATGATGCTTGGAACAAGGACGAAGAGATGGAGGAATCCGCGAAAGCCTTCTATGCCATGTTGGAGTCTTCAAAACGTCCTCTTCACGAGCACACTAAGATTTCTCAGCTAGATGCCATCGCGCAAGTAATGGCTCTAAAAGCCCAGTTCAACATTGGAAGAGACCTGTTTGACTCAGTGATGACCCTATTTGGGCGCTCTCTACCAGAAGGTCATATTATGCCTTCAAACCTATATGAGTCAGACAAAATCCTTAGTGCACTCAAGATGCCGTATGAGCAGATACATGCTTGTGAGAAGGGATGTGCCTTATTTAGGAAAGAGTATGCGGACGAAACATATTGTCCATTTTGCAAGTCCTCCAGATATGTTGAGGTAGAAAACGGTGAAGGTGAGAAGAAGCAGAGCAAAATCCCCGTGAGTGTCCTACGGTATCTGCCAATCCTACCAAGACTTCAACGACTTTAAATGCTCGAAGAAACAGCAAAACAGATGACATGGCACAAACATGGAATTAGGAAAGAATTAGATGAACACGGAGTTCCGATGTTGGTACACCCTTCAGATGGTGACGCATGGAAGGCATTCGATAGTATACATAAGGAAAAAGCTAAAGAACCAAGGAATTGTCGAATCGCCATCAGCCTCGATGGGTTCAATCTTTTGGTATGACGGCTACCCAATATAGTTGCTGGCCTGTATTTGTCATTCCCCTCAATCTTCCACCATCATCCATTATGCAAAGAAAGCACATATTTCTGACGTTGATAGTTCCAGGGCCAAACTACCCGGGGAAGAATATGAGTGTGTACATGCAACCGCTGGTGGATGACTTGAAAGAAGCTTGGGTGAATGGGGTCAACACATACGACGCAGCTAAGAAAGAGAACTTTCAAATGTATGTTTGGTACCAATACTCGTTGCATGATCTGCCAGCATTTGCGCTTTTCGTTGCCTGGTGTGTGCATGGAAGGTTCCCATGCCCACAATGCAAGGCAACTCTTAAGTTTCATTGGTTGCCGGCGGGTGGGAAGTATTCCTGCTTTGACTTGCATAGACAGCTCTTGCCTATGGACCATCCATTCAGAAAAGACAAGAAGAATTTCATGAAAGGTAAAGTTGTCAAACACTCAGCACCACCTGCGTTGACGGGGGCACAAATTAATGAACAGTTAAAATCTATGGAGCCTCATCCAAACCGTCCAGGGTATTTCTTGGGTTATAATGAGGAACACACCTGGACCCACAAGCCATGCATCTGGGATCTCCCCTACTTCGAAGACCTCTTACTTCCACACAACATTGACATGATGCACACTGAAAAGAATATCGCCGAGGCCCTTCTTGGCACATTTTTTGGCACTGATAAGGGCAAAGATAATACAAAGGCTAGAGTTGACCAGGAGACTATGTGTGATAGGCCATCACTAAACATGCGAGAACCGAAAGGAAGAAAAAATTGGTCCAAACCACCTGCCTGGTACAATCTTGAGAAGGGAGCAATAAGGGAAATCCTCTTGTGGGTGCAAAAAAAGTTGTTGTTCCCCGATGGGTATGCTGCGAATCTAGCGAGGGGAGCGAGCACTGAAAAAATGAAAAATTTTGGGCTCAAGAGTCATGATTGGCACATATGGCTTGAGCGGATAATGTCGGTGATGTTGCGTGGCTATATCCCCGAGGCTGAATGGCTAGTATTGGCCGAGTTGAGCTATTTCTTCCGTGTTCTTTGTGCTAAAGAGTTGTCGCGTGCCTTGATAGATGACATGAAAGAGTTGGCGCCTGAGTTGCTCTGCAAGTTAGAGAAGATTTTTCTATCGGGCTTCTTTAATCCCATGCAACACATGATTTTGCATCTCCCAACCGAGGCAAGATTGGGTGGCCCTGTGCAAAATCGTTGGTGCTACGCAACAGAAAGAATGCAGAAGACACTTCGAGGAAAATGTAAAAATAAACGTAGAATTGAAGCATCGATGGCTGAGGCGTTCATTACCGAGGAGGCGGCAAACTTCGTAACAGCACACTATGATGCCACTATGCACAGCTTGCATAATCCAAAGCCTCGGTACAATCTGGGCGACCCCAAACGACGTGAATCCAATCTCAGCCTTTTCAAAGGGAAGCTCGCACCTTCTGGTGTGGGAAAACCAAAGTTGTTGTGCGTTGAGGAGTGGCGCACACTAACGATGTATATATTGAACAATTTAACAGAAGTTCGGCAATTCATCGAGTAAGTGCTATGTACATTGTTTAGAAACTTTTAACAAGTTTTGTGTCTAACAACTATTATTAATTGATACAATCGATACGTCGAACAATTCGCGAATGGTGTTGCAATCGAAAAAGAATCCATTCTCGAGTATGAACTTCTTGAAAAGACAGGAGGCGGCTATCCCAGTTTCATCTCTTGGTTCAAAAAAAGGTACCTCCCTTATATATAATAAGTGATTTCCTTTGTTGCTATTACTCATGAGTAACACACCAAACTCTATCTTTTCTTAACTTCTAGGCTAATTCAGATGAGCAAGTCGACGATGAATTGAGACAAATAGCTAATGGTTTTGACTTTAAGGTCCGTACATTTCAGAAGTACGACATCAACGGGTATCGCTTTTGTACTGCTAGCAAAGAGCTTTCAATGCCCGATCGAAAAACAAACAATTCTAGTGTCTCTGCTATAGGCGAGGGAGGTGTCGAGTATTATGGAAGACTTGAAGAAGTCTACGAACTTCATTATTATGGTGAAAATCCTCCGAACGTTGTTGTGTTCAAATGTCATTGGTTCGATCCTACTAAGACAAGACGGACTCATGAACATCTTGGGATTGTCGAAATTCGACAAGACAGGCAGTTAAGCGGTGCCGATGTCTATATTGTGGCTCAACAGGCCACCCAAGTTTTCTATCTGCCATACTGTCGTCAAAGTGTTAAGAACCTAGAAGGTTGGTATGTCGTGTTCCATGTGCCGCCACATCTTAGACCACCTCCCCCAAATGAAGACGATTATGAACCTCAAATTGACCCAATAACATATGATGGAGAATTCTTCCAAGAATCACGTGGTGTCAGACGTCGTACCCGAAACTGCTCTACGTCCACCCTGAACACGGAGGAACAAGACTCACGTGATGATGAGGAAGAAGTGGAAGTAGAAGAAGTTACCAATGCCGATGAGCTATCAATGCTTGATCGGTTACAAAAAGGCCTTCCACATGATGTCCCTGAACCCGATGACGATATCAGTCATGACGACACGTGTGATACTGATGATGATTTTGCTTCAATTGACCATGGAGAAGAGACAGATGATCCAGACTATTAGTACTTTGTATGCATCCAAACATTGTTGTTTAATTATTCAATTATTAGTTGAATTATTCATGTATTTATTATTGTTCATTTAATTATTGTCCTTGAATTTGTACTAATTATTTAACTATTTATCGTTACAGGTGGTGAGACATGGTAGGCGGGGATAAGTTGAGGATAGCACCTGGGCAGCTACGGAGAACTTTGTTGCAGAGCTTTACCGAGGAGCCCCGCGGGAGAGGCGTAGGAAAGAAGAGAGGCAGATGACGTGGTCGTGGGAGAGGGAGGCTGCATGATAGGAGCCAGTCGCCATCACCCTCGGCTACTTCTGTCTCAGCCGCTTCACCCTTGCAGACGAGGGTGTCACCGGTGCGGGATCCTCCCGTCCAGGAGCAGACACTGATGCAGGGGGCTGAGGCGGAGGCTGGGCGAAGGGTGCTAAGGCGGAGGCTGAGGCGGAGGGTGCTGAGGCGAGGCGGAGGGGGCTGAGGCGGAGGTGGAGGGTGCTGAGGCGGAGGCAGAGGCGGAGGGGGCTGCCAGCAAGTCGGTCTACCAACGTGGTATGACACGAGTTCCAGACCGATTGGAGTTGCAGCACAGGGCGTTCATTAAGCCAGATGGCGAGAAGTAAGTTGATATATATTGTGTACCTTATATCATTATATTTCACCAAGTAGCTAATGTCTTTGCCTTATCATTATTTAGGGGGTGGGATTACCCGCAGAATACCCGGAATCAAAACTGCCTCCTTGGTGCTTTACTTAGGGAGCACTTCCCCGGGATAGTGCAGTTGCCCGGTGAGGGTATGGTTCCCGAGCCAGGACTCAAGTGGGAGCACTACCAAGCCGCTCTGCTCCCGGAAAACACACATGTCAATGGTGTTGTTTGCGTGAGCGTGGCCGACAAGGTGTTGGCTGATTTTTGGGTAACTATTATTTTACCCAATAAAAAGTATACAATGTTATATATTGTTATTTCCTTCCAAATCATTTCACTATTCATCTGTGCATCTATTTGGCATAATTGTAGAGTTACTTTAGGGTCGAGGAGGGGACGGAGGAGGCGGCCAAGAAGAACCTCGTGAAAGAGTGCAAGAGTTTATTGAATAACACGAGGCACGAGCTGCGTGTTCAGGCTGTTCGAGATTGGTACGCCAAGCAAGGGGAGCCGAAGACAAAGACTGAATGTCGAAAGATTTTCCTTGATAAGACCGAGTACATTGAGGTATGTACATTCCAAAGATCAATTCTTAGGGCTAGTTAGGTCTATTTAGTTATAATACTTAGTTTCATTCTTCATTAACTTACATTCATAGGTGCCCCCGAGATGGTTGGCCGATAAGATGGATTGTTGGGAGATGATAGTGGACATGTGGTGAACAGAGGCTTGGTTGAGCACCCACACTATGGCCAAGGACCGTCGTGCCCAATTGGTTGGTGTGCCACACCACCAAGGCAATGCCAACATCAAGCAATACGCCAAAAAATGGGTATGTGTGCCTTGTTTTGTTTCATCAATAATTCGTTCGTTCATGATTTTTGTTGTACTAATTCTTTGTCTTTTCGTGTAGGCCAAACACAATAACCAGCCCGAGCCTGAGGGATACGCCGCATTTAGCATGGCCCATAAGGGCTCGTACAAGACGACGAAGGCATATTCTGAGGGGGACGGGCCGTCGGCGTACACAAGCATGTCCGCTTACAACAAGATGACGTCTTATTCTGAGGTGGTCAAACAGCTGCGTGGGCCTGACTTTGACCCGAGCCAGAATCCTATCGATCCAGAGGCGTTAATGATCTCTGGTGGCGGTAAGAGTCATGGCACGCTGGCCATGTGTGATAGCTTCGTCCCTATCACTGAGACTCTATCTCAGATCAAGTCGAGGCAAACGAGCTCCGCTCCTGTAATACGGCAACGCGCGAGGCCAGTTGATCTTGCCATCGAGGTTAGTTTTCTTCATTATTTCTTTCGTTCTTTTGTCCCTGGATGGATGATGAAAATTCCTTTTGAGGAGTGGTTGCAGGCCGCACTTATGAAGGAGAGGGAGGCCACCAGGCTCTTGTTGGAGGAGAGGGACCGAAATACGCAGAGGTTGCTTGAGGAGGAGAGGGCACGCAATAATGCCCATGCGAAGGCCATGCACGACTTCGTTGCGGTCAGTCAGTTGTGTGAGAAGCAAGGCTATGTGTGAGACGCAACAAGGCTATTTCTTTGACTCCTCGAAAACTAATTTGCAGGCTATGTGTGAGAAGCAAGGTTTGCCGCCCCCTTCGCCGATGCCTTCTTTGGTGGGAACGGTGAGCTCCCTTTCAATGACCAACCTTGCACGGTCTTATATCATTGTCTGTCGCCGTGCTAACCACATATTTTAATTCTTGCCTTGTTGCAGCATCATTCCAGAGTTGAATCCCATGATCCCTTTACTTCTCCTGGTGAGAGCCCTAGCAACCCAGCGACCAACGGAGATGGAGCTTCTCCTCCGTTTCCTGGCATTTGGTAAGTTATTCCTCTCCTTCTTATTCTTCTTATTGTTTAGATCAACTTAGATTATGCCATGCTTTAGTTAGCTTAGTAAATTCTAGTTGATATTAGCCATGCTTTAGTTAGCTTAGTAAATTTTAGTTGATATTAGCCATGGTTTAGTTAGCTTAGTAAATTCTAGTTGATATTAGAGCTCAAAAATGACATAATTAGTTTAGAAAGTTTTAAAAGAAACCAGAAGAGAAGAACAAACAAGAGATGAATAAATAAGAGAAGAAGAAAGAGGAGAAAAAAATAACTTCTCTTCTTTCTTTTTCTCTATCTTCTTCTTCTTCTTCCACTTCTTCTTCTTGTTCTTCTTCTTCTTCTTCTTCTTCCACTTCTTCTTCTAATTGCTTAGCTTAATTTAGATAACTTCTTTCTTATTGTATTCTTCTTCTAACTTCTTTCTCATTATGCAGATTTTGATAAAGCAGCATGGCATATGGATGGATGCTCGAGGGACTTTGTAATGCACTTGTGTAGTCTTAGATGAACTTTGTAATGCAATTGTATTTGTGGATGCACTTGTGATGCTTTGTAATACTTTGTGATCTTGTTTGCACTTTAATTACATATATTCGTGTTGTTTGCACTTTGTGATGCACTTGTGGTGCTGTTTAGGGGTTGGGCATATATATATATATATATGTTGCTGTTTGTATCTATGTTTTGCAAATGCAGAGAATTAACAGAAAACAAATATGAAAAAAAGCAGAGAGGGTCTTTGCCTACAGCTTACTGACGGCAACGGCTTTGCCGTCGGTGGACTGACGGCAAAGAAGACACGTGGCGGCAGCGTGTGTATCCTCACAACTCTGGGAATACCAAATTTTCCCAGATTTCCGGCTTTGCCGTCAGCTGTGCTCCAGCTGTCGGCAAAGAGGCGACCAAGGGGACCCAGGGGTTTCGGCTTTGCCGTCAGCTTTGCTACGACTGTGGGCAAAGAGGCGACCTAGGGGACCGAGGGGTTTCGGCTTTGCCGTCAGCTTTGCTACGACTGTGGGCAAAGAGGGGACCTAGGGGACCGAGGGGTTTCGGCTTTGCCGTCAGCTTTGCTACGGTTGTGGGCAAAGCCTGCCGTTAACCTTCTAACGGGGCTCGGCCTGCGCCATTGCCGCCACTGCTCTTTGCCGTCAGCCCGTGCCACAAAGCTGATGGCAAAGTATTTGTCGTCGGTCGACCTTCAACTGACGGCAAAGAAGGTAATTGCCGATAAAATCTTGGCTGGTACCTTTGCCGACAGCACACTGACGGCAAAGCCTTTGCCATCAGTTAAACTGTCATTTGCCGCCAGCTCTGGCTGTCGGCATACCAGCAGATTCCAGTAGTGATAAGGGCCAACATGTCAGCAACAATGTTGAATAAAATAGGAGACATTGGGTCCCCTTGTCGGAGGCCCTTGAGTGTCTGAAAGAAATGACCTACGTCATCATTAACCTTAATCCCGACACTACCGTTTTTTATAAAACAATCGACATGCTTTCGCCAAAGCTCGTCGAACCCCTTCATACGAAGGGTTTGCTGAAAAAAGACCATTTGACTTTATCATAAGCCTTTTCAAAATCCACCTTGAAGATAACACCATCAAGTTTCTTCGAATGGATTTCGTGCAATGTTTCATGCAGAACCACGACACCTTCAAGAATATTCCGCCCAGGCATAAAAGCTGTTTGCGTAGATTGCACCACCGAATGTGCCATCTTTGTTAATCTATGTGTTCCCACCTTCGTGAAAATCTTGAAACTAACGTTTAGCAAGCAGATTGGGCGAAACTGCTCAATGCAGGTCGCCCCCTCTTTCTTTGGTAACAGCGTAATAGTACCAAAATTCAAATGAAAGAGTTGAAGCTGACCAGCATACAGGTCCTGAAACATTGCCATAAGATCCTTCTTGATAATATGCCAACATTTCTTGTAAAACTCAGCCGGAAACCCGTATGGGCCGGGAGCTTTACCATTCTTCATCTCCCCGATAGCCTCGAACACCTCTTTCTCCGTAAAAGGGGCAGATAATAACTCATTGTCAGCCTCTCCGACCTGAGGGATATCCGCCACTTTATGCTCATCCATAATCTTGTATTGGTCCTATGAACATCGGAGTTGAATAAAGTAGAGCGATGTTTACCTAGAAAAATAGGTGATATCTCAACATCTTCTTCAACTTATTTTTCTAACCTTCCCCTCAACAACAACAACAACAACAACAACAACAACAACAAAAACTTATATTGCAACCACGTTGTCCCCCGTCTCATGATTCGTGCACGAATCTGATGCACGTCATTGTGTCAACGAGATACCGAACAAGAGGACATTCTCTCGTTATGATTTTCATTCGGTTTTTTGGACGATTCTATTGTCCGATCTCGATTCCCCAGACATTTTCTGTCGTGTTCCTTTCATCTAGCATGGAAGGACGAATATTTCTTGGATCCCTTGTGAAGCTTTGTCTCGAAACAAGCATGATCTATGTGCTTCCATGGCGCGCGCGCGCGCGCGGGGGGGGGGGGGGGGGAGGAGGGGGGCATGTATACTTTTAAAATTCTATTTTCTACTCATTGTGTTCAGTGATGAGAGTTGGTTATAGTGGACTATTCAATTTAAGCCTGCTTGTAGTCTTGATTATGGTAGCCTGTTGTTATAGCATACACGTGTGCTAATTTTGCAAGCCATGAGATAGCCTTGATCACATCAACTGACCATGGGTTAAAAGACTATTCCTTACTCTTTATTTCTGTTCAGTTTTTTATATATCTCATTAACTATTAAGATTTTAGATTCAGAGTTCCAGTGTTGAGTTAGTTGCTTTTCAGTCTCGGTCATCTATTATTTATTCATGCGGTTTTCAGTCTTTGACATTCTATTAGTATTGCTAGTATATTATGTGAGTAAGTTCCAAAGTCATGTCACATTCGGTTGATTAGGTTTAGTTTTTGGTTCTTTCGATCTTCGGTCCTTTTTTTTCTCCGTTCGATCATTGTGCCTGCATCATTTTCAGTCATTTAGCCATCCATTGTTTTAGTCTTTTGTTTGCGTGTCTGCAATAAGGCTGGGAGTTGATTAGTGATTTTGATAATGCAAATACAATAACCTCATTTTACGCACATGGTATGTGCAGTACGCAAATATTTCGTGCAAACGGGGATGCGGCCATCGCATCATTTCGTGATCTCTCAGTTGAGGGATCTCGAACATCACTGGTAAACTTTTTCTCCATCGACTCACTACAATACTTTTGACATTACTATCTGGTGTCTGCTTGCTTCTGAATCTACATCCTCCACTTGGCAGTTGGCACTGACGGGATGTCAAAGAGTCGGAGTACTCTCGTTTGTATCCTGGTGTGCGTACCTCTCCCCCACACCTTGACCACGGTTTCATGATTAATGGCTACAGCTAATCAAGCGATACTTAATGGTTGCTGATTGTCCTGTTGATTTGTCCCCTGGCGAAGCGGCTGCAGCGCTGGCTGGCTGCACCCACGGACTCGAACGGTTGTCTGCTTCCCCGTCTGCTGCTGTTGGCTTGCTGAAGACCAAGCTGATGCATCCACTTGGACCAACAATATGCCCGTGTGCGTGTGTACACAATACTAATCATATGTGGCACGTAGCCTTGCAGATTTATGTTGTGTTGTCTGCTTGTCTATGAGATGTGCGGCTGTAGATTGAGTCAAATGCGAGTTCATGCTGCACGATGCTTTACAGCTATCACAAATGTTCATGGCTGGTGTAGTAGTATCTGGACCTTTCCCTCCCGCAATCAGACACTCTATAGCTACAACGAAAATGTTTTCCGACCAATGCAACAAAGTTAATTGCATGAAACTAAAATGATTTTGTCCAAAAGTTCGAGATGATGCGACAGAACCTATCCAGAATTATCTTTTGTACTGAAACTGAAGCCCTTGAGACTCATTCTTATTAGAGAGTTGTCCCATTAATTAACCAAAAAAACAAGCGAAATCTTTATATTTAGATACGTAAACATGGGCAGGATTTGATAATACATTTATTACACAATCACATTAATATGAACGGGTAAATCAAATCACCAGCTAATTTATTAGTATATTTATATTCAGTTGCAATGCATGGGAACTATCTAGAATAATAAAATAAAAATATAAAAAGCTTGTCCTGCCTGCTTATAACCCATAAAGATCAATTCATTTTTTTCCAGAAAAAGAACACATTAATTAATTAATATATTTTATTTCTGTCTACAGCCTCCACTTGGCACTGAGTACTAGGGCCCGGGCTATGAGCAAGAGCAACTACCCAACAAAAACAGAGCTACGCAGAGGTCGCCGCTCTGTTCTTCTTCCTGCACCTACACTGGCGGATTGGGCGCCATCGATCAGCAGCCACCGAGATCCATGACGATCTCCAGCAGCAAAGCATCCAGCAAAGCCGTCCCTACGTCGGCGCCGACGTCCCTTCGCTCCGGCTGCACGTTGGCGGCGTCCACTCTCGACGTTGGCACCTCGGAGGAGACTAGATCAGACACCCTGGCCAGCTCCGCTCGGTGCGTCGCCCAGTAGGCGGCGCTGGTGGCAGGGCTGCAGGCCACCGCGGCGTCGTCGTCGTCATGGAAGTTCTTAGGGCTCGTGCGATAGCAGTAGTCGCCGTCGCCGTCGCCGTCGTGGTCGACAAGATCGTTGGCGTCATTGACGAGGTCCTCAGACTTGGCGAACAACTGGGTGAGCAGCGCGGGCGTGTACGCCGCCTCCATGAGGAGCTCCCGGACGGCGGCCATGGCGTTCTTGGGCGAGTCCTGGGCGTTGGAGAACCTGCTCTGGCCGTGGGCAGGAGATCTCTCGAACGGGTGCTCCAAGACGGAGACCGGGCTCTGCTGCTTCTCGTCGTCGTATTCCGAGTCGGAGTACTCCGTCTCCTGCTGGTCGCCGACGACCCCCGCGACGTCGGCCCTGAGCTTCACGGCGTCGAGATGCATCGGCGACGGCGCGACCCTCTTGAAGGACTCGGAGCACTGCAGGGCGGCGGGCTTCTGGCCCGCCGCCTTGCCATGGAGGATCTTGGAGAGCAGCAGCCGGAGCAGCCCGGAGCCCGCCGCCGGTTGCTCCCGCTGCCGCTTCGTACCACGGGTGCCCGCTGCCGCCTTCTTCTTCTTGCTGGTGAGCCGCTTGAGCACGGACGCCGCGTCGTTGCCGGCGGCAGCGGCTGGCCAACACAGGGCGGTGTCATAGCCGTCGAGGAGCCGGCCGGAGCAGCCCTTCTCCAGCAGGTGGAGGTCGAGGAAGAAGGGCTCCTGCCTCTCTTCCAGCAGCTCCGACAGGCGCCGGCCGGACGGCGAGGGGGACAGGCACGCCATTCGCAGGAGCTTATGGGCAACGAGGAGGCAGAGGAAGAAAATATGTGTTTGGAAGTTTGAACAAGTGAGCTAGAAGGTGGGGTTGGAGATGGGTGTGTGGTGGGGTGCTTATAAGAGGAGAAGGCCAATTTAAACGTGTTTTCTGAGAAGAGACGATGAGACAAGGAATATATTGCGCGGTGATAGGAAGACACGCATGAAGGTTAGGAGATTCTTTTTAAGTTGGTGCATGTCTTGTCTCTTGTCACGATCATCAGACAAGGCTTGATTTTGTTCCGTTTTCTTAATGCAGATACAGATGACTACCTATGACCAGCACCTCAACAAAAGTCATGTTATTTTTGGCGTTTGGGCTGGGTGTTGCATGCATGGGTGACCTCAACGTGTGTGTGCGCGCGTGTGACATCTCTAAGAAAGAACAATCTGTGACAAAATGGTTTCAGAGATGAGAATGTATATGATGGGTCAAATCACCTGGTGAAAAAAAAATGGCCATACAATGATAAAAAAATCATAATGTAGAGCTCCTGGCTCCGAGTTGGTGTAGTATGTTCAATGTACCCTCGCATTGAATGAAGGGGCTGCAGTTGGTTTGGGGTTTTTGAATCCTCGAAACTCAAAAGGGCAAGTACACTTGTATAGCTGTATCTGCACTCTGACTTGTATCTGCACTGCACTCTGCAGTCTGCACTGCACTAGCCAGCCAGCACTGCGCCCTAGGGGAAAGGCTGGCACTGGGCAGCGGGCACAGTTGTTTCTCAAATGCAGATTTGACCACCAAGGTCTGCATTATTAGGACAACACAAGGTAATTAGCCAAAGCAAATTACCAAGGCAAAACAAGGTTACTGAACCTGAAGAACAACCTCCCTTTCTTTGGATACCTATGCCACCTCAGAGGCACTGCTTTGTCAGCCTCTGCGGCATCGGCGGTGTTGTTTAATGCGCTGGTCTCCCAAGCCACCTTCATGTCACCTTCCTGCGCTTGTCTTATTGCACCCGTATTTCTGCCACAAGATACACACCTCACCGCTAATTAAGGTCAGGTATCCAGAAATCACAACCCAACGAAAGGGAGAGATGGAAGACTATATGGAGGTGACACTTGTCTCAACACACCACCACAACAAACACTCTTGCGTCTATCCTTTTTTAAGGTACTCTTGCGCGTATCCTAGCGTACGTTCGTCCCCCCCCCCCCCCCCCCCAAGTACTCATGGAGATTGATTGTTTATGGAGGTAGTTAACCTCTGTCTTTCGCGTCATAATACCAGATCTTTGGTGGCGTCTATCTTCGATGAAATTAGGGATAAAACTTGAAGTTTCACTTTGGTTGGGGGTACATCATATTTTTAGAGCGGAAATTCCTTTTGGAGCTCGGCTTTTATGGAGGCCTTTAAATTTGAAATTCAAATTTCATAAAAATTCATAATTTTTACTTTTCAAAAGAAAACTGAAAAGAAATACAGAGATAAGTGAAGGCGTAACACACATGTGTGTAAATTTTCAGAAAAATAAATACGTTGAAATAAGGGTTGCATAAAAAAACAAATCTGATGCTTTTTAACACATGATACTATTCATCGTTTCAGGCCATGAATTTGTATTTTTTATGCAAATCGTATTTCAAAGTATTTTATCCTAAAATTTTACACACATACACATAACATCCTTTCTTACTTGCATATTTTTTTGCCACCAAAAAGTTTGAATTTTGATTTTTTCAAAAATTTCGACCATCATGGAGCTCGGCTTCCAAACGTCCATTCTCTTTTTAGAGACATTACTTCCTTAAAATAGGTTTTCGTTCTGCTTTATATATGAAGCAAACATTCATACACACCAGTCTTAAAACACTTGCACAGAGTTTGTTGGAGCCCATAGACAAATACGTCTAAAGAAAGCAAAAAAGAAACAAAAAAAAGGCCACCTAAAAGCTGATGGGCGAGAGGAAAGCAGACGGGCCGAAGCTAGAAATGCATTCAAGATGGCGTCCAGATGAACGCGGTCTCGCTGCCTAACAAATGGATGCCAATGCTGTAAGAAGGTAATAAATTTTAAAAACACTACTGGGTCTATGGATCTTTGTGCTAAACTAAACGTGCTACATCTTGAGCACTGTCAGAATGTTGGATGGATGGTTTTCCTTCCTTCCTTGTTAGCAGTTTCTTTGCTGATTGTAATCGAATTTCATCGATGCCATAAAGATCCTAAGTTTCCCGTAGAAAAAAGTTGGCTGACTAGGATAGATCCGTGTGACAATAGATTTTTCTTTAGGCAAGTGTGAGAGAAAAAAGGAGACAAGCGTGTCATTTTTTTTGAGGATTACCACGGTCTTTATTAATCAGCGATAATGGGTACAGTTATTACATCCCAAGGCTCCAAGAGCCATCTAAAGACAAAGAAGATTTAACAAGATTATGTGCATGCGTATTGAAATCTCTTCCTTCATGGACAAGTTTCACAACTTGGAAGTCCCGCCGTTTGTGCTCAATCTCCTTCAGCATTGAACTATAGCTGCATCGGCTTCCTCCATTTATCGCCTTGAATTGGGATGATAATGGATACCCATTACTCATTTACCCTGCGGATAAAAACCATATTAAGGTAAGAGTATGAGACATAAATTTATTCACGTATATATAAATAGAAAAATCTGAAATCCATCGATAGAGCGGGTATGTGTATGAGATCATATAATCCATACCCACATACCCATATGCCCATATAAATGCTATGTAAACTAAAAATTATCTCTAGAATCTACATTATGTCAAGAATTTCTGAACTGAAAGTGTATGCCTATTTATTGTTGATTATGACTATATGTTGTTGTTATAATCTATTTTTGTAAACTCTATTACATGACGTAGTTTATGACTATAATTTGTTCAAATTGATACTTTGCAAACATGGGTAATTTTACCCGCAGGTACCCACCTATCTTGTTGGTAACAGGTGTGGGAAAAAATTATACCCATTAACGAGTATGGGTAAGGGTGATGGGTAATCTTAGATGAGACGAGTAAGGGTATTGTGGGCACCCGACTTACGAGTCGAGATCCCGAATGAACGTGTATAGTGATCCCAGAGATCAATGCTCACTGAACACACAGATACTGAATACAAGAGTCTTACATCCATAAATAACGCCTGATACAGATAAGGACCATGATGGTCAAGTCTTACATAGATAGGGCCTTAAAGGCCAATCACACCAACTCAACTAATAGCGAAAATCTTGGTAGAAAACGTGAACCCATACCATTAGCCTGAACCTACAGGCATTTTGGCTGGGAAGCGTCCTAGTTCGCGTGTCCGTCTCCGACGACGAATTCTTCTCCATACTCCGGTTCCTCCATGTCTGGTTAAAAAAAATTAACCAGTAACAAGTTAATGAGTACTTTGAATGTACTCGTAAGCAAGCCATGATGCGGAACAAGACAATAATGCAACATGCTATATCTTTAGTATGCAACTTTTGCGGAAAGCAGGTTTTCCCTTAATGCAGTAACATGATCAAGTGTAGGTATATTCATGCTTCATAAGGTGGATGGTAACCATGAGAACATGTTACAGTTATCAACATATATATTTCGAGGGCTGAACACTTCATGTTCACCCTCCATGCCAACTCACGAGACTTGGTCCAATTAATCACTTTCTTATGAAACACCTTCATACTCACGCACACGTGGTTTATGCGAAAACGACTCGACGTAGTCTAAGCACCACCACCCAACCGTCCTTGACCGTGGACACGGTTATTCGAATAGTTTTACACTCTTCAGAGGTTGCGCGCTGTATCCACGAGATCCGGGAAAATTCCGTGCCATCCACGACTTGCGGTATATAACATACCCGAGGTAAGTACCCAATCATTGCCTATCCCCTGACGACACTAGACAAAGAGTTCACTCGATTGGTACCTAGCCCACATGTTGTAGGTCTTACGAGCACCAACTCTAGATTGTATCATTCATGCAGGGACCAACGGTGTGTCCGGCACATGTAAAAACAGTATAGTCGTCCTATGTGGCACGACCCCGACACGAGAGTGACCATATCACTCCCGCCACTAGTAATGTGAACTCTTTGCTAGTACCGACCAGAGTAATCAACAAAGCCCCGTCCCATAAAGGGGTATGTGGTCGCACATGTAAGGTTGAGACGGTCGACACATCTTAAATCTCTCATTGCTTTAGAAACCACACTCACACACACCAATTTGTTTCTTGGTACACCACTTCTCTCTCAAGTGGTCATCCAACTCAATATCATCATCCTCGGGCATCAGTGACACCCGACGAGGTTTTTGGAAACCTCTTTGTAATCACTTCTGTGTTACCATCACCATGCATATGCTCATCCTATGCATAACACTACTATCTACTTGTCAACTTTACATCAGTGTGATCCTCGTAATTGATAATGGAATGCTCAAATACAAGTGCTCCAGAAGAACCATCGATAACACCATACATGTATTTGCCAACCTGTATTATTCGCCAACATGTATTTGCTCTCTAACCAAAAGTCGATTTCTCCTAGCAAAACCACATACGATAATTTTATAGTTGCAAGAGAGAGGTCGTTTACACGCCACACATTTTGCTATTGATATATAATTATTGCACATTCTTATATTCACACCCAGACTTGAGGGAAGAAACATTGGCGTGAAGTGCAATGCATGCAAACACGTTTTGTACTAAAATATAAAAGTAAAACCAAACCATGATGTTGTGTGAAAAAATTCAAAAATATTTCAAAGTAGACGTTTTCATTCCAATGTCCAAATTTTCAGCCAAGAAATTTGGAAGACAATCTCAAATGCTCCTACGAATCACAGGTGGAGAAGCACGCTAATCTGAGAGTTACAGTTGACTTCTTTCTCTTGCGACTAAAACCAGACCCAAATGGCCGCCGGCTCCCGACGGAGGCGGCCCGCCTCCTCAATGGCGCCTATCCCCCTGTCCGTATCCGCCCCCAGCGCCTCCCCCACGTCGTGGCGCCTCCGCCGCCGGCCCATCGCGGCCGCCGGCGCGGCGCTCCTCCTCCTGGCCGCGGCCGTCGCCGTCTGGCGCCCGGACTACCTCCCCGCCGCGCTCCTCCGACGCCCTCCGCCCGCCGTCGCCAGGTTCTACTCCTTCGACCTGGTCCGCGAGTATCCCCACGACCCCGAGGCCTTCACCCAGGCACGCACGCTCCGCTCCCTCCTGATCTCATTCGCTCCTCTGCTCTCCCATGGTGGGGAATTTTTTCCTCAGATCGTTGGTTTTTCGTTCTTTGGCAGGGTCTCCTGTACGGAGGAAACGACACCCTCTTCGAGTCCACTGGCCTTTATCATCAGGTAATGTAGCGCAATGTGGATCTCTTCTCGTGGATTACGGTGATGTAAACGTGATATGCCAAGGAATACGTCCGTGGGTTTTCCACAATAAATTACTCTAGTTTCACTTGAATTATGTATCTTGGTATTCATGCCTCCCTAGTGGAAGCAAGCAGACTGGCTATCACCGTTATGAGCTGTTGAGAATCTGTTACTTGAGCTTGCAAGTTGCATCTGTTTGGTTTGCTTGCTTTCTGTCAAGTGGTTTCTCTAAAGCACTAAATGCTTCTAATTTTGTGTCTGAACAGTCGTCGGTCCGAAAGGTTGATCTTCAAACTGGCAAAGTACGTTAAATAATGTGCTTTCCTCATTTGACATTGTGCAGCAATGGTTCACCTACCCTGCACTAAATCACTAGTTACTGCTTTGTCATTTATCAGGTTTTAGATCAGCACCAAATGGATGGACATATGTTTGGAGAAGGCTTAACACTTCTCGGCGACAGGTAGATGAACCTCGACTATACCTGACTCTAGAATCGCTTTCTTGAATACGATGACTCTATTTGCTTCCGCGGTCCTGTTAAATCTCATTTCATTTGCTTTAAAATTCTCTTTTGTAGATTGTTTCAAGTTACTTGGTTGAAGAATGATGGATTCATATACGACCTACATAACTTTAGCAAAGTAATTCTGCTGACCCTGTTTCTATCTTACTGCATTTACAGATGATCCAGATGTTTTTGTTTTAAAGTCGCAGCTAATTATCCCCAACCCCCCACCTATCAATGTCTATTGTCTGCTGATCTTCTGAAATATGGGTTTACAATCATTCACGTTGCATTTTACTGGTCATTTCTCAAGTTTTCGGTCTTTGTTTGCTGATGTCTTGAGGTAACAAGTTATTGTGCTCGCTGCTGCAGCGTGAGAGTTTTACCCATAAAATGCGTGATGGGTGGGGGTTGGCTACAGATGGAAAAATCCTATTTGGCAGTGATGGTACCTCAAGGTTGTACCAGCTGGATCCAGTATCACTTGAAGGTATATTCAGTTAATCACACAGTTGATATTCTATTAGCTTGAGGCATAATTTCTTTGTTTCACATCTGCGTTGATACAGTGACGAAGACAGTAACTGTAAAATATCAAGACAATGAAGTTTCCTATATTAATGAACTGGAGTATATAAATGGTGAAGTATGGGCAAATGTCTGGCAGGTTAGAGTTTTTACGCACTACCTTGACCATATTGCTTTCATGTTTTATTATGTTGATGAAGATCTCAAGGGCCAGGACATTTTCATTTGTATACCTTAGTGTTTATGTTACAGTGCTCCCTGGTGTCATTTATGAATGCTCCATCTAGGCAAAATGTGGATGAAGTTCAAGTTTAACAAACTAAGTATGGGGTGTGACTATGTGACTCAATTTTGACTGAAGTGTATCCAAGTTTTATCCTGTGTTGTCCTTTGGTACACTTGATATTCTCAATCAGGCAATTGAGTACAATTAATTGGACTGGATTTTTTTTTTTGATCTCCTGCAAGACATGACTAGCTAACGCCATTTTTATATTAGCTGTGTTTTCCATGCACCTCTCAGTTTTGAAAGTTATGATATGTAGACAGATTGCATAGCTAGAGTTTCTCATGAAGATGGCCAAGTGGTGAGCTGGATCTTTCTTCATGAGCTGAGGTATGCTCTAAAGTAGAAATCACTGCTGTTGTTCTTTTCCTATTTCTGAGTTTCTTCATAAGATTGCTCTGCTTGTCTGTAATGTCTGCATTTGAAGTAATAATCGATCCTTGTGCCCTCAATTTTGCAGGCAGCAACTGTGGAAATCTGGCAACACGGTGAGCAGTCCCCCTATGGTTCCTTGGCTAATTGCATTGTTAGACGCACATAATCCAAATCCAGTATCGGGAGTGACATGACACTGAAAACTCTGTTTCATGTTCCAGGATATTGATGTTTTAAACGGTATAGCTTGGGACGAAGAAAACGACAGATTGTTCGGTGAGTCCTTTTGCACTTGCAGTTTCGGTCCGTGGATCAAGGTCTCCGAGGTTCTTGTCCAACTAACCCTTCCACTCTACTCACAGTGACAGGGAAACTGTGGCCAAAGCTTTACGAGATCAAGCTGCGCCCGGTGGATGGGCTGCCCGATGGGTCCGTGGAAAAACTGTGCCCAAGGGCAAGGTTTTATCGCTGACAGGTGTCGACACCTCGGCGAGGGTATGTACATGTATTCTTATGTCTCCTGGTCGATTTGAGGCAATTGGCAGTGTAAAGATAGGAATTTTGTTGTTGTCACCTGGTAGTGAGCTGGCAGGAACTAGCTGCTCATCAGTTTCATGCTGGAGGAGTGTAGTTGTATGTCATGCATGTTCTCCCATGAGTAGTGTAAGAGGTGGTTGTATTCTGTCATGTAAAGTTCTGCTGCGAACATACCAAAAGAACAATGGGAAAAATCTATGTAGTGATGTGTTTACATATGAGTTATCGTGTGATGGTAGCAACCTTTCACACAGAAGTTATCGTTTTTCGACATTATAGTGTAGTGAGTGAATACATATGAAATGTCTGGCCACTAGTTTGAATTCTATTACCTTCATTTCATAATATAAGAGCGTTTTTTTAGACTGCCCTTATATTTTAGGACAGAGGGAGTAAATGGCAAGCACTGCAAAACAACATGACAACTAGTTTTACAACGACTGACAAGCTTATTCGAGAGAACTGAGTAGAATTAAATTGATCAACACAATAGAACACCACATCAACTAGAGTTTGGAACAATCGAATGCTTTTTATGACATAATACAACGATTGTGTAGAATTAAACTGATATGTACATCAAAAAATTGCGGCAACTAATTTTTACGACAATCCGTATGAGACAATATGCCAACTAGGTAGAGTTAAAATGACAAGCACAACCAATTTTTACGGCAATTCGTATGAGACAATATGGCAACTAGGTAGAGTTAAAATGACAAGCACAACCAACTTTTATGACAATACGTATGAGACAATATGGCAACTAGGTAGAGTGAAAATGGCAAGCACAACCAATTTTTTGTGGCG
Organism: Hordeum vulgare subsp. vulgare; assembly: GCF_904849725.1. Taxonomy (NCBI): domain Eukaryota; kingdom Viridiplantae; phylum Streptophyta; class Magnoliopsida; order Poales; family Poaceae; genus Hordeum; species Hordeum vulgare. The sequence goes on along the minus strand of NC_058520.1, from coordinate 580,625,651 downwards.
GATTTGATAAGCACTGAGAAGCTTTATGAGACAACGTGCCAACTAGGTTGAAGTAAAAAATGCCAAGCACCAGTAGCTTTGCTTCGGATACCCTATCCCGATTGATGACTCTTCCCTTTTTGATTGAGCCCTTGAAATTGAGAATGTGCTCCACTTTCCGGTCCATTTCCTCTTGCATGCTCATGAGCATCATCATGTCCATTTCTTCGTCTTAATCCGATGAATCGAAGAACTTATCTTGAATCAGTTGATGAAGCTCCATCGGTCAATACTCCTCGCGGAACGAAGCATCAGAATCCATCGTTTCCCCTAAAAATTTGACCAACAGATCCGGTCAGACATTCTGTCGAACACATCGGGCGCAAGTCACAACCAAAGAGTTGTCAGACGTACCACAATGTCTTCCGGGCCGGCGACGACGTCCTGCGCGGAGAGGTCAGGAGAGATGATCCCTTTGACCGAGCGGCCGGGGTGACACAAGCTACTAGGGGGCGGCGGAGCTGTGAGACGGACGATGCGCAGAGGAAGAAGAAAGGAAAACAGGAAATGGATCCGGCAGTTTCTGCGGGGTGGATTTGGTGCAATTTGCGGTAGGGTCGGATTGTCGGGTTCGACGTGGTGGGCATGCCCGAGCGCCCGGGCTCCCCCATATCCACCCCATATTTGGTCTGCAAATGGGGGGTGCCGGTCAGCTCAGGCATTTGAGGTCGGGTTGAGAGGCCTGTCTGGGTCGAATTTTTTTTGACCGGGCAGTGACCGGGCGGCCTGTCCGGGCGTTTGAGCAGGGTTTGAGGGGTCCAGTTGTAGATGCTCTAAGCGGATAATAATATGACAAGTTGGTGGAACAATGTGGCAAGTACGGACTGGAAACAAATTGTCAAAACATATCGACATGGGAGCTAGTTTCGAAGATCTTATCGGTACAAACTCAAATGTGTGAAAAGAGATCATTGATCGAATTAACAGCTTTAAAGATAAAATCTTATGAATTTCAAACATAGAGGGACAAATCTTGATGACGTCACATTCATGTGTGACAGGGAGAAAGAGCAAACTGACAGCATGTAGGAAATAAGGGCATGGCCAATGCATAGCGTCAGGGTGATGCCTCATATGCCATATAGGATCGGACCTGAGAAAAAGTAGGTTCGGATGAAGAAGCGGTATCCTCTGCAGGAGGCGGGTGCTTGGAGAGAAAAAATGTAGTCCAATGTTAAAAGCTGAAAAAAATAAAGTGAAAAATAGAGATGCATGAGTCTTTATTTTTGATTCTTTGATGATGCCCACTAGTGGTAGCTTGCATTGGGGACAAAATCAACATAAATGCCTCAAGCTACTTTTTGTCATGTGGCATATGTATCCATATGACACCATTGTACATGCCCTAAGTAGCTAATTGTACTTTTTTGGATGCATGCGACATGTATTCTCCATGCTTTTTTTTTTGCTTTTGCTAGCGACTTTTGCTTGTCTACATTAGCCGCCGCAGGGGAGCACCAATATGCGGCGGTGCTACGTAGTTGCATTCAAGAACAATTCATTATTCATCAGACCCTGAATCCGTATCTTGTAAAGATGGTTCCTTGGTCTTTCTTAGAGAGATCACGGCCGGTCCTGAGATTTTGGGGGCCTGGGGCGGAAATAAAACTTAGAGGCCCTTAATACTAGTCGACGATGCATGCTTTTTGGGTCAGTTTAATTCGTGGGTCAGTTTCGAAAAAAACATAGCTTTTTGAAAGGATGCATTCTAAAATGCACAGAAAGAAAAAATAGAAAATATATGATACATACCATCCCTTTTTATTTTCCTAGGTATCCAAAGATCTTGGATTTGCATTTTCGTGAGTAAACGCGCATGCAATTATATAAGACAATCCATGAGATCTAAACTCAAATGAAGATAACCCATAGCCATTCTCCTGCAAACATTCGTACATAATATTTCAATCAAATCTAAGAAGCCTTTGATTTATTATCTATATATACCATGGTAGTTTGCTTTTACTTTCAGTTTTCCACAATCATTGTTTGCTGAACACAACAATTTGAGAGAGATATCACATCATCACAATTTGTTAGAATACTCTATGTGCTTCACTTATATCTTTTGAGTTTGGCAGTTGCTCTAGTATTTTACCTATATCTTGTTAAGCACGATGGTGTGTAGATTTGATAGAAATATTATGCTCTCGTTCTTCACTTATATTTGTTTGAGAGCTGGACAAATAGTGATGGTAATTTGCATGAGTCATAAGACTAGATCTAAAATAATGAGTATTGAGTGAGTGATAGTAAAAACCATCATGTAGCACATAATGAGAAATTGAGGGATAATGATATTGATGTGCTGATATGAAAAAGGTGTGAGTGCATTATTATTAATTCAGATATGTGTCGATATTAAGATATGTTAAACTTCTTGTTCATCTAAAAAATAAAAGGGCATGGTGATGATGTGTGAGCATTTCTATTCCTCGTTAAAATCCTAGTGTTGTTATGAGTCAGAGTCGCACGATGGTTGACTCCTACAAACCCTCTCCCTCGGAGCATGCAAGCAGTACTTTGATTTGTGATAAAACTAATAAAACTATGCAATAAGTATATGATTTATTCATGACTTATGTGACACCTTGGAGATACACAATCTCACCACCTCATATTTGCTAGCCTCTTCGGTACCGTGCATAGCCCATTCTCACCATGAGGATTGATGCAACTTTCACCGGTGCTTCCAAACCCCGTGACATGACACGCTTTGTTGCAATAAACCTTTTATATCCTCCTCAAAACAATCATCATACCTACCTATCATGACATTTCCATAGCCATTCCGATATACTGCCATACAAATGCCATTGTCACTTCACATGACTAGTTCGTTCATCATCATAATGCTTTGCATGATCATATTGAGTTGACATAGTATTTGTGGCAAAGCCACCTTTCATCATGTTTTTGATACATGTCACACTAGATCCTTGCACATCCCGGTACACTGCCACAGACATTAATTCAGATTCATATTGTCCTATCAGTTTTCATATTGATTTGTAAGTAAATAAAAGTGTGATGATCATTATTAGAGCATTGTCCGAGTGAGGAAATAAAAATGGGGGAGGCCAAATGAGCCCACCATTCAAAAAAAGAGGGAGAAAAAACAAAGAAGGGACTTTGCTACTATCCTTTACCACACTTGTGCTTCAAAGTGGCACCATGTTCTTCATATAGAGAGTCTCATGTTATATCATTCATATGCTAGTGGGAATCACTTTTTCATAAACTTGGCTTGTATATTCCGTTGACAGGCTTCCTCAAATTCCCGAGGTCTTCATGAGCAAGAAAGTTGGATGCACACCCCACTTAGCTTGAGCGGAGCTTTCATACACTTATAGCTCTTGTGCATCATTTTGCATGGTAATCCCTACTCCTCGCATCGATATCTATCGACGGGCGTCTCCATAGCTCGCTAGTACGCCTAGTTGATGTGAGACTATCTTCTTCACTTTTACCCCTTTGAAACCTACCACTATATTATGTTCCATCTTTATGTTATGTCCAATGGTTCACGCTCATGTATTGCGTGAAGAATAAAAGTTTGACGCATACTGAATAAGTACAATCCAATTGCCTGACTTGGACACCGTGGTGCTTAACATTTGTATTAACGTGGTGAAGATGAAGCCACGCCTTGCTAACATAACAAAGATGGATGGGGGGTAAAACAATCTTTGAGGATCGTATACTTTAAAATATTAATAATTTTCTCCTTATACCTATATGTATTGCTGTGTTAATATGTGTTAATTCACCGTTTCTCAATGAGCATACATGCATAAGCTTACATCATGGATAGCATGTCACATAAAAAATTCTGTTTTTATCATTTACCTACTCTAGGACGAGTAGGAATTAAGCTTGGGGATGCTTGATACGTCTCCAACGTATCTATAACTTTTAATTGTTCCATGCTGATATATTATCATTCTAGGATACTTTTGTGATGTTTATCTACCAACTCATATTACTTTTGAGCATTAACCTATTGACCCAGTGCCTAGTGCCAGTTGTTGTTTTCTGCATGTTTTTTCACTTTTCAGGTATGCATACCAAACGAGCATCGGAAGAAGGCAGGAGGCCTCACGAGGGGCCCACAAGCCAACAACGCGTGACCTGGGGGGGATCAATCACGAAGGGCCTCTTTATCAACCTTGCTGCCCTCACGATCATGTCTGAGTAGTTTACTTCAGACCTACGGGTCGATGGCAGAACCTAGATGGCAATCTCTCTCTCTCTTGATCTTTAATACAATGATCATCGCATCTTCGCTTTGATCCATATGATGTATTTACTTTTGTGCGGTGCATTTGTTAGGATCCGATGAATTGTGGGTTTATGTTTAGATTATTGATGACAAATATTTGAGTCTCCTGTGAATACTTATATGATTCCTATGTGCATGATTATGATAGCTTCGTAATTCTCTGTGATCTATTGAAATAGTTCGGCCAACTAGATTGATATTTATTCGGTGATAGATGTGTGTTGTAGTAGGTTCGACCTGAAGAATTTCTATATCCCAGTGATAGAAGGGGACAAGATGCGTCTTTGTGTTGTTGCTACTAAGGGTAAAACGATGGGGTTTAGTCATATTGCTTGAGTTTACTTTGCCTACATCATGTCATCTTACTCCAAGCATTACTTTGTTCGTCATGAACTTAATACGTAGAGAGGCAAGCATATAAGTGCTCTTGAAGTGAAGTAATAGTAATAGGTGCAGGTAGGAGTCGACCTATTTGTTTGTGCACGTGATGCCTATATACACATGGTCATTGCGGTGGATATCGCATAACTATCCGTTTTTCTGTCAATCGCGCAACATTATTTCATTTACCCATCGTATGCTTATTTTCATGATATATGCCACTAGGAAAAGCTATGGCCCCCGGGTGCATTTTGGAATGGCAAACAATGTTGCCTAAGGAAGTTTTCATTTTCTTTGAACGAAAAATTCATTTTACATTTTTCGAGTGCCCAAAATGATTTTTTTGTTAAGTACCTACCATATATTTGTTGCAAAAATGGACCAAATATTTTTTCTAAACACTAGGACATATTTAATGTACAATTGACCAAATGGTTGGGTGTGAAAAGCTTTTATCCACCTCTCATGAAAAAGACAAATTTCAGCCGATTCAGCTCGAAGCAGGTCAATTTCTAGTGTAGTTGCCTTATAGTTTGCTCTTTATTTTTCCAAAAATAATTTATAGGTACAAAAGTATATATTTAATCAGAGAAACACCAAATTTTTTTCCAAGATTCAACCACTAGCTAGGAGCGGTCATACTCGCCTTTTTGACCGCATTTTGAAATGGGCATGAAAAATTCATTTTTTTTTGTAAAACCTTCGCATTGTGTCATTATTTGTGACAATGTTACGAGGTAAAATAATAAACTTGTAATACGACAATTATTTGTAAAAAATTCTTAAAAATGCACTATCATGTGTGAAGATTCGTGGCTTTCAAGCTAAATGATCAATCTTATGGCCATATTCATGGCATAGTTTATTCAAATGATATAATATTGTGCACAAGGCTGCATCTTGGAATGGAAAACAATGTCGCCTAAGGAAGTTTTCACTTTCTTTGGACAAAAAATTCATTTTCCATTTTTCAAGTGCTTCAAATGAGTTTTTTGTGAAGGACCTACCATATATTTGTTGCAAAATTGGACCAAGTCATTTTTATAAAAATTAGTCCATACTTAATGTAAAATTGACCAAATGGTTGGGTGTAAAAAGATTTGATCCACCTCTCGTGAAAAAGACAAATTTCTGCCAATTCAGTTGGAAGCGGGTCAAATTTGAACTGCAGCTGCCTTATAGCTTAATCATGTTTTTTCCAAAAATAATTTCTAGGTACATAGGTATCCATTTAATAAGAGATACATGGTGTGGTGGCAAGACGTCGAGGTTTGAATGATGTCCTAGGGCCCCAACTCCGGAGCGCGTAAACGAGTATCCGAGCCGCGTGGTCACCGCGTGACTGTGGCGTTGTCACACGTTCTGGATGGCCTAGGCATGTCTGGTGGGTTGTTCACTCTCCCGATAGGTCTTAGGAATAATAATACAACATGATAATATCACGAGCGGACTGGACTAAGCTCAAACATGAATTAGCAGCCAACTGTTTTATTAGCGGTAGGCGAAATTCACATAGCCAATGGGCGTGAGTTTTGGATGAGGATGATCATCTACTAAGGGGAATGTCTTGGCAAATTTTCAGCTGAAATGGAGGAGCCTAGGTTGCACTTGCTTTGCAAAGTACCACACTGGGCAGAAGTATGGATGTTGAAGCTGGGCTCAAATGAATGAATCAATTGAGCTGAAATTTGGTGGAGGATGTTCACTTGGGTATAGGAAATCATTGTAAATATTTGATACCAATTGGAGATGTCAAAGTGGAACTTCTTCATAATGCTCTTCTCTCGACAGAAACTTGGAAAAATTATTGAGACGAATTGGCTAAATGAAATGAGCTCAAATTTGGTGGAGGTAAGTTATACACGTAGGAACATGCCCTGGTAAATTGTCAGCAATAATTAATTAATGTAAAATATATTTCTTCACAAACTCAAAATAAGACCAAAATAAAAGATCGGATGATGAGCTCACATGGATTTCTGGATAGAGCTCAAATTTTGTGGAGAGTGAATATTTGGGCATATGGAATATTTGGAAAAATATTAGATCATTTGGATAATCCTAGCTAGTACTTCCTTCACAAAGATTCTCCCTAGGTAGAAACTTTGGAAATTGCTGAGGAAGATTTAATAGGAAAATAGAGTTGAATATTGGCATGTGGCAATTGATGACGAGTTTATGTATATACTTCTCGCCCCTCGTTGGATACCTCAAGTGGAAGGTGGAGATGTAGGCAGCAAAAAATTTCCCTAACACGGAGACTGTAAGGTTTATCGAACCAGGAGGACTCCTAGGCTCAACAAGTAGGTGTCTTCCACCCTGGCACTAGCAGAAGACGTGGACCTGCACACACAACAAATAACTTTGCTCCCAACGAGTACAGAGAGGTGATACGTCTCCGTCGTATCTACTTTTCCGAACTCTTTTGCCCTTGCTTTGGACTCTAATTTGCATGATTTGAATGGAGCTAACCCAGACTGACACTGTTTTTAGCAGAATTGCCATGGTGTTGTTTTTGTGCAGAAATAAAAGTTCTCGGAATGTCCTGAAAATTTACGGAGATTTTTTCTGGAATAAAAGAAAAATACCTGCGCAAAGATCCACCGGAGGGGGCGTGCCAGTGGGCCACAAGCCCACAGGCCGCGGCCACCCCCCTAGGCCGCGCCATGAGGGCTTGTGGGGCCCACGCGGCACCATCGCCCCAAACTCAGCTCTATATCTTCCGTCTCGCCTGAAAAAAATCAGAGAGAAGGTTTCATCGCGTTTTACGATACGGAGGCGCCGCCACCTCTTGTTCTTCATCTGGAGGGCAGATCTGGAGTTCGTTCGGGGCTCCGGAGAGGGGAAATCGTCGCCATCGTCATCATCAACCTTCCTCCATCGACAATTCCATGATGCTCTTCATCTTCGTGAGTAATCTCATCGTAGGCTTGCTGGACGATGATGAGTTGGATGAGATCTATCATGTAATCGAGTTAGTTTTTGACGGGGATTGATCCCTAGTATCCACTATGTTCTAGATTGATGTTGCTACTACTTGGCTATGCCTAATGCTTGTCACTAGGGACCGAGTGCCATGATTTCAGATCTGAACCTATTATGTTGTCGCCAATATATGTGTGTTTTAGATCCTATCTTGCAAGTTGTAGTCACCTACTATGTGTTATGACCCGGCAACCCCGGAGTGACAATAGCCGGAACCACTCCCGGAAATGACCATAATATGAGGAGTTCATGTATTCACCGCGTGTTAATCCGTTGGTCCGGTTCTTTATTAAAAGGAGAACCTTAATATCCCGTAGTTCCCATTAGGACCCCGCTACCACGGGAGGGATGGACAATAGATGCCATGCAAGTTCTTTTCCCTAAGCACGTATGACTACATACGGAATACATGCCTACATTAGATTGACGAACGGGAGCTAGTTACATATCTCTCTGCGTTATAGCTGTTACATGATGAATCACATCCGTCATACTCATCCATCACTGATCCACTGCCTACGAGTCTTTTACTACTGGTCCTCGCTATGTTACTTTGTTTAGGCTTGTCCCTTGCTACAAAAGGGATTGGGCCACTTTGCTGCTACTGTTGCTACTGCTGTTACTCTGCTGCTGCTGCTACTGCTGTTCCTTGCTACTTCGCTGCTACTTGTTGCAAGATCTTTTCCGACACTGTTGTCGGGGAAGAATAGTTACTCGCCCACGTGCAACCTACTGGCGCCATTGATACAACAGTTAGGAATAGTCTGCCGTCAACAGATCGTTTCTCGCACCGTTGCTATCATACTACTTTGCTACTGATACTTTGATTGCAGACACTAATCTTTCAGGTGTGGTTGAATCTGACAAACTCAGCTGCTAATACTTGAGAATATTCTTTCGCTTCCCCTTTGGCGAACCAACAAATTTGGGTTGAATACTCTACCCTCGAAAACTGTTGCGACCCCCTACACTTGTGGGTTATCAAGACCTTTTTCTGGCGCCGTTGCCGGGGATGCACAACTATATTCTCTGAGTCACTTGGGATTGACGTCTGTGGTCACTATGAGGAATCCGAAAGATCCAAGAACTAAAGTCTTGCCTTCCACTACGAGGAGAGGTAAGGAACTGCCATCTAGCTCTACACTTGATTCACCTTCAATTATGAGTAAGTTTGCGACATCACCTCCTGCTAGAAATCTTGATATGTCGCCTGTGCTTGATGATGCTACTTCTGCTGCCCATGATGCTTATGATGATGCTATGCTTGATACTATGCCTGATGATGCTATGCTTGATACTATGCTTGATGATGCTATGCTTGATACTATGCCTGATGATGCTATGCCTGATACTGCTTTGCCACTTGGTGCATTCCTTGATGCACATATTGCTAGAGTTGCTGCTAGATGTGATGATACTTCTGAAACTGCTGATACTATTGAAGTAGAACCTGCTACTATGCCTGAATTGCCTGTTATGCCTGATACATGCTATGTTATGGAGGGAGAGATAGCTGAGGATTTTCTTGCGTGTAAGGATAGCTATGATGTTGAGAAATTATTGTGCAAGTGGAAAGAAAAATCTCTGAACGCTAGGATGAAATATGACCCGAAGTTTGCCACTTCGCCTATCTTTGTGACCGATAAGGATTATGAATTCTCTGTCGACCCTGAGTTAATCACTCTGGTCAAATCTGATCCTTTTCACAGTTATGAGTCTGAAACGGTTGTAGCCCGTCTTACCAAACTGCATGATATAGCCACCCCATTCACTAGTGAGGAAAAGATCCGCCACTACTACATGCTCAAGCTGTTTCCTTTCTCGCTAAAGGATGATGCTAAGACCTGGTTCACTTCTCTTGCTCCTGGTTGTGTGCGTAGCCCCCAAGATATGGTCTACTACTTCTCTGAAAAATATTTTTCTGCCCATAAGAAGCAAGCTGCCTTGCGGGAAATATACAACTTTGCTCAAGCTGAAGAAGAGAGTCTCCCACAAGCTTGGGGTGGCTCATCCAGCTATCGAATGCTTTGCCTGATCACCCTCTTGAAAAGAATGAAATACTTGATATCTTCTATAATGGACTTACCGATGCTTTCAAAGACCACCTAGATAGTTGTGTTGGTAGTGTTTTTAGGGAACGAACCGTAGAACAAGCTGAGATTCTACTGAATAACATCTTGTGCAATGAGAATGCTTGGACTATTCCCGAACCACCTCCTAAGCCAACTCCGAAGAAAAGAGGTATTCTATTCCTTAGTCCTGAAGATATGCAAGAAGCCAAGAAATCTATGCGAGAGAAAGGCATTAAATCTGAAGATGTCAAAAATCTACCACCTATCAAAGAGATCCATGGTCTCGATAACCCGATACACGTAGTAGAAGTAAATTCTCTGCGTAGGTTTGATGAGAGTGATATTCCTTTTGATAAACCTGCTAGCCTATGCCTGGATGAATTTGATAACTTTCTTGCCAAACAACAGAGTTTCAATGATTATGTTAGCAGACAATTGGAATAGAATGCTCGTATGCTTAGTCATTTAAGTGCTTGTGTGGACAGAAACGTCAACGGTCTTAAGCTTCTGAGTAAACATGCCTCTATGGTTACTACTCAGGTAGAAAAAGTACTTAAAGCTCAAAATGACTTGCTCAATGAGTTAAATGACAATTCCGTCAGAGTCGTCACTAGAGGCGGTAGAATGACCAAGGAACCTCTGTATCCTGAGGGTTATCCGAAGAGAATTGAACAAGATTCTCAAGGAGTTAGCACTGAGGCACCTAGTCATCCTAGAAAGAAGAAGAAAGATGATAGAAACCTACACGCTAGCAACCCTGTTGCTGCTACACCTGAGAGTCCAAACGATGCCTCTGTCTCTGATGCTGAAACACAATCTGGTGATGAAATGAGCCTAATGATGATATCAATAGTGATGTTCATGAAGATGCTCAACCTAGCAATGAAAAGGATGTGGAGATTGAACCTAGTGTTGATCTTGATAATCCACAGCCTAAGACTAAGAGATACGATAAGAATGACTTCACTGCTAGGAAACATGGTAAAGAAAGGGAACCATGGGTTCAGAAACCTATGCCCTTTCCTCCCAAACCATCCAAGAAAAAGGATGATGAGGATTTTGAGCGATTCGTTGAAATGATCAGACCTGTCTTTCTTCAAATGCGTTTGACGGATATGCTCAAGATGTCTCCCTATGCTAAGTACATGAAAGATATTGTGACTAATAAGAGGAGGATACCTGAGGTTGAGATATCCACCATGCTCGCTAATTGTACCTTCAAGGGTGGAACTCCTAAGAAACCAGGTGATCCCGGTGTGCCCACTATACCTTGCTCCATTAAAGGCAACTACGTTAGAACTGCGTTATGCGACCTTGGAGCCGGTGTTAGTGTTATGCCTCTCTCTCTTTATCGTAGACTTGAACTGGATAAGTTGACACCCACTGAAATCTCTCTGCAAATGGCCGACAAATCAACTGCTTTCCCTATCGGCATTTGCGAGGATGTGCTTGTTGTGGTTGCTAACACCACTATCTTAACAGACTTTGTTATCTTGGATATTCCTGAGGACGATGCCATGGCTGTCATCCTTGGAAGACCCTTTTTAAACACTGCAGGGGCTGTTATAGATTGCAACATAGGCAATGTCACTTTCCATGTCAACGGTAATGAGCATACAGTGCACTTTCCGAAGAAACAATATCGAGTACATTGCATCAATGCTATCGAAAAAACTTCATCGATTCTTATTGGGAGCTTTGAATGCCCTATTCCTCGTGTCAAGATGAAGTATGATTTGCTTGTTGGGGAGATACACATCCCCATTGAGGTGACTTAGTGACTATTCGAAAATTCTCCGTTCTCTTTTGCGATTCGAGAAGTTTTGTCGAGGGGACTTGATCAACCCCGTTGGCGGATTTTCTTTCGATGACCATGAGATGGATGAATCGAGGAGTCACAAACCTCTATTCCAAGCTTTCACTTTAGGTTGATTAGAAGAAAAATGATAGATTTAGTTTAGTTTTCCCTGTTTTCTGTTTTAGCATTCGGTAGAAAAGTACCCCGAAAATAAAAGTTCTCCGAACGCCGTGAAAATCAAGTATGATTTTTTCTGGAATTTTTGAAAAATTCTGAGACAAAGAGCTTGTCTGGGGGCTGCACCACTTGGCCACAAGCCCTAGGGGCGTGGGCACCCCCCTAGCCGCGCCACACAGGCTTGTGGGGCCCACAGGTACCCCCTTCACTCATTCTTGCTCTCATCTGGTTCTCCTACCTCCAGAAAAAATCGTTTCGCAGCTCAAACCCGTGTTCTTGCTCCCCTTGCTGGGATTTTCGATCTCTTTGCTCAAATCACCATTCTTCGAACTGTTTTGGGGAAATTACTCCTTGGTAAGTGACTCCTCCATTGGTCCAATTAGTTTTTGCTCTAGTGCCTTATACTCCGCGTATTTTTGCTGCCTTGGTGACCATGTTCTTGAGCTTTGCATGCTGATTTTAGCTGGTCCCAAGTAGTTTTGATGCGTAATATGGCCTCTAGGCACTTGTGGGAGTAGTTGCTACGAGTTTAGTTGAGCCTTGTTCAATTTTCCTTAGAATCACTAAAAATTTCAGAAATTTTCAGAGACAGAAAAGGGAAAGGATGAGGAGGTTCTTAAGAGGCTCATCAAGCCGTGACCCCAAGGATGATGGGAGTGATAAGAAGCCCAAGTATTTGGTCCCTCGAGTCGCAGAAGTTCGAGCGTACGAGTGGCCAAGCGACGTGTTCTTATGCGCCGCTGGAATTTATGAGGACTTTTATCACTTGGTGGAGAACGCAGGCCTTACCGCCTTCGTTGAAGATAAGTGTCCGCAATACCTCCTCCTCACTAATATCTTCGTACAAAGCTTTAACTTCTATCCGAGGAAGAATCCTCTTATGGTTGAGTTTAAACTTTATGATACCCCTAGCGCATGTCACTCCAGGATTTTTGCAATATTTCCAGATTACCTTACGTTGGGGATATTCATGAACCTCGTCCACGGGACTTGGAAGCTTTCATCGATACAATTGCTGTAGGAGAGGATAGAGGAGTGTCTTGCGCTAGAGCTGCTAGCATTCATTTTCCCGTGCTTCGGTACTTCTCATTATTTGTGGGAAAATGTTTGATTGGCCATGGGAAAGCTCGTTCACTTAGTTCCCGAGATCTTGCGGTCTTGCGTGAAGCCCTTTATAACGATAAAACTTATAGCTTGGGCGCTATAGTAGCTCAACGGTTGAACCTGAACCGTTCTAAAGGTGTTGTCTATGGAGGTATCTATGCTACCCATCTTGCCAGACACTTTGAGATACCTATTAGACTGGACGAGGAAGAAGAGATTCTTCTTCCCGAGAGATATCTAGATTACGATAGCATGGTTCGCCATGACTTTCTTGATAGAGATATAAATAGAAGGATGATTTATAACCTGGTATTTAGTCAGGGAACTCGTGAGACTATTACTTTGCCTACTCCTTCTTTGTTCAATCTTCATGCAGGCAGGTACATTATTATGCCCTCGGACATCTACGCACATTGGGGCTTGGCCCAACCACAGGTGCCCGTGTCCGAGCCACCAGTCGAGTACCAGACGCCAGTTTATCAGTGGGAGCCAGAGGAGATCACACAACAGTGGCATACTTAGTCCACTCTGGAGTACCCCGGAGCTAGTTATTTCCCTCCATGGGAGTAGACCAACTTAGGCCAAAAGCCTAAGCTTGGGGGAGTACGTGTTCTCACCGACTTTACATTCTTGCTTATGCTTTCACTTTGTTAGCCGGTGTCCACACTTTGCCACTGTATCATCCATGCTAGTTTATTTTATTTTTATCGTTTTCTATTCATGTGTCTGTCTAGTTTGAGAAAAACCAAAAAGATTTTATTTTTCTTCTTTTGCTTGTTGGGACCTTTCCCGTGTAGATAGTTTTCTTTTTCTTTGGGTCAAGGTAGAAGATATTGGTTACATTGTTTAGTGGCTCTTGCATGCATACCTGTTTAGCTTTCATAGAGCCATATTACTTTGTCTTCTCCTTTGTGTTTGCCTGCAGATTCCAACGTAGTCCAATGCACGAGCACTCTTATTATTGTGCACATCATTCGGTCGTGCAAGTGAAAGGCAATAATGATGATATATGATGTATTGACCGAGCCTGGAAAAGCTGGTATGAACTCGATCTATTTTGTTTTTGTAAATATGACTAGCTCATCATGCCTGATTCAGCTTTGTTGTGAGAGAAACATGTTTGCAATGACAACTTAGAGATCATAGTTGCTTATGCCATGCTTATTTAGCTAGGAGCTTATAATGGTTTGCCTTGGTTGCCAACATGAATGTTGAGATGACTATGATGTAGTATGATAGGATGGTATCCTCCTTTGAATGTTTCAAGTGGCTTGACTTGGCGCATGTTCACACATGTAGTTGAAACAAAATCAACATAGCCTCTATGATGTTCATGTTCATGGTGATTTATGTCCTACTCATGCTTGCACTTAATGTTAGTTAATCTCAATGCATTTTGATGACCGTTGTCGCTCTCTAGTTGGTCGCTTCCCAGTCTTTTGCTAGCCTTCACTTGTACTAAGCGGGAATATTGCTTGTGCGTCCACCTCCATAAACCCAAAGTTGTGCCATATGAGTCCACCATACCTACCTATGTGTGGTATCTACCTGCTGTTTCAAGTAAATTTGCATGTGCCATTCTCTAAATTTTCAAGAAATAATCTGTTTTGCATGCCCGAACCGCTCATGTGGTGACAGGGGGCTATTGGTATCTTCCATGTTAGGCGTGTTATCCTCGATATGTGTTTATTCACTATCATTCACGAGAAAGGGGTCGGTAATTGGAATTCCCAGTTCCATGCTCAAATCGAAAAGATAATTGCAAACAAAACTCCCCCAGGATTGATGTTGGTATGGACGGTACCCGAGGATTCGGCTAGCCGTGGAGTGTGATTGATTGGTGGTGGGGGAGTCAAAACTTTACTTTTCTGTTTGGGAACCGCTTATAGCATGTGTAGTGTGGAAGATGTTGAGAACTCTTAGTCATTGCGTTGACAATGAAAGCATGCCACCCAAAATTATTATCTCTGTTTTCAAAGCTTGAGCTCTAGCACCTCTGCAAATCAATGCTTCCCTCTGTGAAGGGCCTATCTATTTATGTTCCTGTTGAGTCATCCTCCTCTTACAAAAGCACCAATTAGAGAGCACCTCTGTCATTTCTATGCTTTGCTTTTAACTGTGTTGAGTATGATTGTGACTGGATCTTCTTTGCCATGAATTACAATGTTTAGTCAGCCCTTGGTCTTTGAAGGTGCTCTGCATTTATGTTTTGCGGTCTCAGAAAGAGCTAGCGAGATACCATCTATTCGTACTGCTTCATGTTGTTTTGATCGAAGTGTTGACGTTTGAGACTTATTATTATTTGCTCGCTAGTTGATTATGCCATTGATATGAGTTTACCGTGAGACCTAGATGTCATTTGCTTATGTGGTTTGCTTGTGATCTTGCTGAAACTCTGGATATGAGTTAGACATAGTTGCAACCAACAAGATCAAACAGAGTTCGTCAAAGTTTTTCTTTTGTCTCTTTCAGTTTGTCAACTGAATTGCTTGAGAACAAGCAAGGCTTTAAGCTTGGGGGAGTTCATACGTCTCTGTCGTATCTACTTTTCCGAACTCTTTTGCCCTTGTTTTGGACTCTAATTTGCATGATTTGAATGGAACTAACCCGGATTGACGCTGTTTTCAGCAGAATTTCCATGGTGTTGTTTTTGTGCAAAAATAAAAGTTCTCGGAATGTCCTGAAAATTTACAGAGATTTTTTCTGGAATAAAAGAAAAATACCTGCGCAAAGATCCACCGGAGGCGGCGTGCCAGTGGGCTACAAGCCCACAGGCCGCGGTCACCCCCCTAGGCCACGCCGTGATGGATTGTGAGGCCCACGTGAGTAGTTACTTTTGTTCCTGAGGACATGGGATAAGTCATGCTAATAGTAGTCATGTGAATTTGGTATTTGTTCGGTATTTTGATATGTTGTATGTTGTTTTTCCTCTAGTGGTGTTATGTGAACGTCGACTACATAACACTTCACCATTATTTGGGCCTAGAGGAAGGCATTGGGAAGTAGTAAGTAGATGATGGGTTGCTAGAGTGACGAAAGCTTAAACCCTAGTTTATGCGTTGCTTCGTAAGGGGCTGATTTGGATCCACTAGTTTAATGCTATGGTTAGACTTTGTCTTAATTCTTCTTTCGTATTTGCGGATGCTTGCGAGAGGGGTTAATCATAAGTGGGATTCTTGTCCAAGTAAGGGCAGTACCCAAGCGTCGGTCCACCCACATATCAAACTATCAAAGTAACAAACGCGAATCATATGAACATGATGAAACTAGCATGAAAAAAATTCCCGTGTGTCCTCGGGAGCGTTTTTCCTCCTATAAGACTTTGTCCAGGCTTGTCCCTTGCTACAAAAGGGATTGAGCCACTTTGCTGCACCGTTGCTACTTTTGTTACTTGTTGCTCACTACGAATCATCTCACCACACAATCACTTGTTACCGACAATTTCAGTGCCTGCAAATTTTACCTTGCTGAAAACCACTTGTCAGATCCTTCTGCTCCTCGGTGGGTTCGACACTCTTACTTATCTAAAGGACTACGATTGATCCCCTATACTTGTGGGTAATCAAGACTCTTTTCTAGCTCCGTTGCCGGGGAGTGAAGCGCCTTCGGTAAGTGGAACTTGGTAAGGAAACATTCATTTAGTGTGCTGAAATTTATTGTCACTTGTCACTATGGATACTAATCCTTTGAGGGGCTTGTTCGGGGTATCTTCACCTCGAACGGAAGCACAAAGAGTTGGTCCTCAACCTGCTGCACCTACTGAAAATATTTGCTTTGAATTTCCTTCGGGTGTGCTTGAGAAACTGCCCGCTAATCCTTTTACAGGAGATGGGACATCACATCCAGACTTGCATCTAATCTATGTAGATGAAGTTTGTGGTTTATTTTAGCTTGCAGGTTTGCCCGAGGATGAGGTCAATAAGAGGGTCTTTCCTTTATCTTTGAAGGATAAGGCGTTGACATGGTATAGGCTACGCGATGATACTAGATCATGGGACTACAATCGGTTGAAATTGGAATTTCATCAAAAGTTTTATCCTATGCATTTAGTACATCGTGATCAGAATTATATTTACAATTTTTGGCCTCGTGACAGAGAAAGCATCGCTCAAGCTTGGGGGAGGCTTAAATCAATGCTATATCCATGCCCCAATCATGAGCTCTCGAGAGAAATTATCATTCGGAACTGATACGTCTCCAATGTATCTATAATTTTTGATGGTTTCATGCTATTATCTTGTCAAACTTTGGATGTTTTGCATGCCTTTTATATATTTTTTGGGACTAACTTATTAACTCAGTGCCAAGTGCCAGTTCTTGTTTTTTCCATGTTTTTTTACCCCTTTCAGAGGAGATTTTGAAACGGAGTCCAAACGGAAGAAAGTCCCCGAAAAGATTTTTCTGGAACGGAAGAAGATTGGGGAGCTTGGGAGCCAAGGCAGGGGAGCCCGAGGGGCCCCACAAGCCCCCACCCCATGGCTAGGGGGGAGGCCGCGCCATCCAGGCTTGTGGGCCCCCTGAGCGTCCCCTAACCTAGGGGCCGCGCCTATAAATTCCCTAAAAATCCCAAAAAAATCAAGATACCATCGAAAGTACTTTTCCGCCGCCACAAGCTTCTGTCTCCGCAAGATCCCATCCGGGGCACGTTCTGGTGCCCTGTCGGAGGGGGGATTCGGACACGGAGGGCTTCTTCATCAACACCATGACCTCTCCGATGATGCGTGAGTAGTTCACCATAGACCTACGGGTCCATAGTTAGTAACTAGATGGCTTCTTCTCTCTCTTGGATCTTCAATACAAAGTTCTCCATGATCTTCATGGAGATCTATCTGATGTAATCTTCTTTTGCGGTGTGTTTGTCGAGATCCGATGAATTGTGGATTTATGATCAGGTTATCTATGAATCTTATTTGAGTTTCTTCTGATCTCTCTTATGCATGATTTCATATCCTTGTAATTCTCTTCAAGTTGTGGGTTTTGTTTGGCCAACTAGATCTATGATTCTTGCAATGGGAGAAGTGCTTGGTTTTGGGTTCATACCGTGCGGTGACCTCACCCAGTGACAGAAGGGGTAGCGAGGCACGCATCGTGTTGTTTCCATCAAGGGTAAAAAGATGGGGTTTTCATCATTGGTTTGAGATTATCCCTCTACATCATGTCATCTTGCTTAAAGCGTTACTCTGTTCGTCATGAACTCAATACACTAGATGCATGCGGTCAATGTGTGGAGTAATAGTAGTAGATGCAGAAAGTATCAGTCTACTTGTCTTGGACGTGATGCCTATATGTATGATAATTGCCTTAGATATCGTCATGACTTTGCGCGGTTCTATCAATTGCTCGACAGTAATTTGTTCACCCACCGTGATACTTGCTATTTTGAGAGAAGCCTCTAGTGAACACTATGGCCCCCAGGGTCTACTCCACACCATATTTTCAGCCTTACACTTTTTACTTCGTTGCACTTTCTGCCTTCAGATCTCACTTTGCAAACTATCTTGAAGGGATTGACAACCCCTTTGAAGCGTTGGGTGCAAGCTTGTTTGTGTTTGCGCAGGTACTGTGGACTTGACGAGACCCTCCTTCTGGATCGATACCTTGGTTCTCAAACTGAGGGAAATACTTACTGCTCCTGTGCTGCATCACCCTTTCCTCTTCAAGGGAAAAACCAACGCAAGCCCAGCCTCTGTCAACGTGTCAATTTCTGGCGCTGTTGTCTGTGGGATAGCAAGAACTTCTATGCTCGGCTTTCTCAGGATGATCGCACCATGCTTGACACTTCTTGTACCGGTTCTTTTATGAAGAGGGATATTGACTTCAAATGGAATTTATTGGAGAGAATTAAACGCAACTCTGAAGATTGGGAGCTTGAAGAAGGTAAGGAGTCATGTATGAATTTCACGTTTGATTGGGTTAAATACTTTGTTGAGACAAATACCTTTAGTGATTTTAGCGCTAAGTATGGACTTGACTCTGAGATAGTAGCTTCATTGTGTGAATCCTTTGCTGCTCATATCGATCTCCCCAAAGAGAAGTGGTTTAAATATCATCCTCCTTTAGAAGTCAATGTAGTTAAACCCACTCCAGTTGAAGAGAAAGTCATTGCCTATAATGATCCTGTTGTTCCCGGTGCTTACATTGAGAAACAACCTTTCCCTGTTAGGATAAAGGATCATTCTAAAGCTTCAACTGTGATACGTAGAGGCTATATTAGAGCACCTACACCCCTGAGCAAATTAGAGTTGAACCTAGCATTGCTATTATCAAAGATCTTCTACCCGACGATGTTGAGGGACATAATATTCACTTCTGTGAAGATGCTGCTAGAATTGCTAAACCTCACGCTAGAGACAAACATAGTCCTGTTGTTGGCATGCCTGTGGTTTCTGTTAAGATAGGAGATCATTCTTATCATGGTTTATGTGACGTGGGGGCTAGTGTTAGTGCAATACCTCAATCCTTATACGATGAAATCAAAGATGAGATTGCACCTGTTGATATAGAACCTATTGATGTCACTATTCAGCTTGCCAATAGAGATACTATCTGTCGTGTGGGAATTGTTAGGGATGTTGAAGTCTTGTGTGGTAAAACGAAGTATCCTGCTTATTTCCTCGTTCTTGCTACTGCACAAGATAGCTTTTGTCCCATCATATTTGGCAGACCTTTTCTGAATACTGTCAATGCTCATATTGATTGTGAGAAGCACACTGTCATTGTTGGCTTTGAAGGTGTGTCACACGAGTTCAATTTCTCTAAGTTTGGTAGACAACCTCATGAAAAGGAGTTGCCTAGTGGGGATGAAACTATTGCCTTAGCCTCTATTGCGGTGCCTCCTACTGATCCCTTAGAGCAATACTTGCTTGAGCAAGAAAATGATATGCATATGGATGAAAGGGATGAGATAGATAGAGTTGTGTTAGAACAATATCCTATCCTTAAGAATAACTTGCCTATTGAACTGCTTGGGGATCCACCCCCACCAAAGGGTGATCCTGTGTGCGAGCTTAAACAGTTGCCTGATACTCTTAAGTATGCCTATCTTGATGAAAAGGAGATATATCCTGTCATTATTAGTGCTAGCCTCTCAGAGCATGAAGAAAAGAAGTTACTAAAAACTCTGAGGAAGCACCATGCTGCTATTGGATATACTCTTGATGATCTTAAGGGCATTAGTCCTACTCTATGCCAGCACAAGATTAAAACTGATCCTGACTTCAAACCAGTTGCTGATCATTAAAGGAGATTAAATCCTAAGATGAAAGAAGTAGTAAGAAAAGAAATACTAAAGCTCGTGGAAGCGGGCATTATCTATCCTGTTGCTCATAGCGATTGGGTGAGTCCGGTGCATTGCATCCCTAAGAAGGGAGGCATTACCGTTGTCCCTAATGATAAGGATGAATTGATCCCACAGAGGATTATTACTGGCTATAGGATGGTGATCGATTTTAGGAAATTGAATAAAGCCACTAGGAAAGATCATTACCCTTTGACTTTTATCGACCAAATGCTAGAAAGGCTGTCCAAACACACACACTTCTTCTTTCTAGACGGTTATTCTGGTTTCTCCCAAATACCAGTTGCACAATATAATCAGGAGAAAACCACTTTCACCTGCCCTTTCGGTACCTTTGCTTATAGACGTATGCCTTTTGGCTTATGTAATGCACCTGCCACCTTTCAAAGATGTATGATGACTATATTCTCTGACTTTTGTGAAAAGATTGTCGAGGTCTTCATGGATGACTTTTCCGTTTACGGTCTTCCTTTGATGATTGCCTCAGCAACCTTGATCGAGTCTTACAGAAATGTAAAGATACCAATCTTGTCTTGAATTGGGAGAAGTGCCACTTTATAGTTAATGAAGGCATCATCTTAGGACATAAAATTTCTGAAAGAGGTATTGAAGTCGATAAGGCTAAGGTTGATGCAATCGAGAAAATGCCATACCCCACAGATATCAAAGGGATAAGAAGTTTCCTTGGTCATGCTGGTTTCTATAGAAGGTTCATTAAAGACTTCTCTAAGATTTCTAGGCCTCTTACCAATCTCTTGCAAAAGGATATTCCTTTTGTCTTTGACGAGGATTGTGAGGAAGCCTTCGAAATACTTAAGAGGGCTTTGATAACTGCACCTATTGTTCAACCACCTGATTGGAACTTGCCTTTTGAGATCATGTGTGATGCTAGCGATTATGCTGTTGGTGCTGTTCTAGGGCAAAGAGTTGATAAGAAGTTGAATGTTATTCACTATGCTAGTAAAACTCTAGACAGTGCCTAGAGAAACTATGCTACTACGGAGAAGGAGTTTTTAGCAGTCGTGTTTGCATGTGAAAAGTTCAGGTCTTACATAGTTGATTCCAAAGTCACTATTCACACTGATCACGCTGCCATTAAGTACCTCATGGAGAAGAAGGACGCTAAACCTAGACTTATCAGATGGGTTTTCTTGCTACAAGAATGTCATTTGCACGTTGTCGACAGAAAGGGTGCTGATAACCTAGTAGCAGATAACTTGTCTAGGTTGGAGGACGTTCTTGATGACCCACAACCTATTGATGATAGCTTTCCCGATGAGCAATTGAATGTCATCAATGCTTCACATAGTGCACCGTGGTATGCTGATTATGCAAACCACATCGTTGCCAAATATATACCACCTAGTTTCACGTACCAGCAAAAGAAGAAATTCTTTTTTGACTTGAGACATTACTTTTGGGACGATCCTCACCTTTATAAGGAAGGAGTAGATGGTGTTATTAGACGTTGTGTAGCTGAACATGATCAGGGACAGATCCTATAGAAGTGTCACTCCGAGGCCTACGGAGGACACCATGCGGGATATAGAACTGCACACAAGGTATTGAAATCAGGTTTTTATTGGCCCACTCTCTTCAAGGATGCCCGTAAGTTTGTCCTGTCTTGTGACGAATGTCAAAGAATAGGTAATATTAGCAAACGTCAGGAAATGCCTATGAACTATTCACTTGTCATTGAACCATTTGATGTTTGGGGCTTTGATTATATGGGACCTTTTCCAAAATCCAACAGGTATACTCACATCTTAGTTGCTGTTGATTATGTCACTAAGTGGGTAGAAGCTATCCCCACTAACAGTGCTGATCACAACACTTCTATCAGGATGCTTAAAGAAGTTATCTTCCCTAGATTTGGAGTCCCTAGATATCTAATGACCGACGGTGGTTCACATTTCATTCATGGTGCTTTCTGTAAAATGCTCGCTAAGTACGATGTCAACCATAGAATTTCGTCTCCCTACCACCCTTAGTCCAGTGGTCAAGTAGAGCTAAGCAATAGAAAGATTAAACTAATTCTGCAAAAGACTGTCAGCAGGTCTAGAAGGAATTGGTCTAAGAAGCTCGATGATGCACTGTGGGCTTATAGAACTGCCTATAAGAATCCCATGGGCATGTCTCCGCACAAAATGGTGTACGGTAAAGCATGTCATTTACCTCTTGAGCTAGAGCATAAAGCTTATTGGGCAATCAAAGAGCTCAACTTTGATTTCAAACTTGCCGGTGAGAAGAGGTTATTTGATATTAGCTCGCTTGATGAGTGGAGAACTCAGGCATATGAGAATGCCAAGCTGTTCAAAGAGAAGGTTAAGAGGTGGCATGATAAGAGGATACAAAAGCGTGAGTTCAATGTAGGTGATTATGTCTTGCTATATAACTCTCGTTTAAGATTCTTTGCAGGCAAGCTTCTCTCTAAATGGGAAGGTCCCTATGTTGTTGAGGAAGTATATTGTTCCGGTGCTATCAAGATCAACAACACGGAAGGTAATTGTCCGAGAGTGGTAAATGGGTAGAGAATCAAGCATTATATCTCAGGTACTCCCATAAATGTTGAAAGCAATATCATTGATGACCCACAAGCGTATGTGATCGCAGCAGTTTTCGAGGGTAGAGTATTCAACCCAAATTTGTTGGTTCGCCAAGGAGAAGCGAAAGAATATTCTCAAGTATTAGCAGCTGAGTGTGTCAGATTCAACCAAACCTGAAAGATTAGTGTCTGCAAGCAAAGTATCAGTAGCAAAGTAGTATGATAGCAACGGTGCCAGAAACGATCTGTTGACGACAGACTATTCCTAACTGTTGTATCAATGGCGCCAGAAAAAGGTACGTTGATGAGCAACTATTCTTCCCCGATAACAATGTCGGAAAAGATCTTGCAACGAGTAACAACGGAGTAGCAAGGAACATCAGTAGCAGCAGCAGCAAAGTGACAGCAGTAGCAACAGTAGCAGCAAAGTGGCCCAATCCCTTTTGTAGCAAGGGACAAGCCTAGACAAAGTAACGTAGCGAGGACCAGTAGTAAAAGACTCGTAGGCAGTGGATCGGTGATGGATGAGTATGACAGATGTGATTCATCATGTAACAACTATAACACGGAGAGATATGTGACTAGCTCCCGTTCATCAATCTAATGTAGGCATGTATTCCGTATGTAGTCATACGTGCTTAGGTAAAAGAACTGGCATGACATCTATTGTCCATCCCTCCCATGGCAGCGGGGTCCTAATGGAAACTATGGGAAATGAAGGTTCTCCTTTTAATAAAGAAACGGACCAACGCATTAACACGCGGTGAATATATGAACTCCTCATACTATGGTCATCTCTGGGAGTGGTTCCGGCTATTGTCACTCCGGGGTTGCCGGGTGATGACCCACAAGTATAGGGGATCAATCATAGTCCTTTAGATAAGTAAGAGTGTCGAACCCAACGAGGAGGAGAAGGCTCTGATAAACGGTTTTCAGCAAGGTAATAACTACAAGCACTGAAAGTAGCGGTAACAAGTGATGGTGTAGCGAGGTGAAACGTAGCAAGCGAAAAGTAACAAGTAACAAGTAGTAGCAACAGCGCATCAAGTGGCCCAATCCCTTTTGTAGCAAGGGACACGCCTGAACAAAGTCTTATACGAGGAAAAACGCTCCCGTGGACACACGGGAATTTCTGTCATGCCAGTTTTCATCATGTTCATATGATTCGTGTTCGTTCCTTTGATAGTTTGATATGTGGGTGGACCGGCGCTTGGGTACTGCCCTTACTTGGAAAAGCATCCCACTTATGATTAACCCCTCTCGCAAGCATCCGCAACTAGAAAGAAGAATTAAGACAATGTCTAACCATAGCATCAAACTAGTGGATCCAAATCAACCCCTTACGAAGCAACGCATAGACTGGGGTTTAAGCTTCTGTCACTCCAGCAACCCATCATCTACTTACTACTCCCCAATGCCTTCCTCTAGGCCCAAATATGGTGAAGTGTTATGTAGTCAACGTTCACATAACACCACTAGAGGAAAAGACAACATACAACATATCAAAATACCGAACGAATATCAAATTCACATGACTATTATCAGCATGACTTATCCCATGTCCTCAGGAACAAAAGTAACTACTCACAAAGCATAATCATAATCATGATCAGAGGTGTAATGAATAGCAACAAGGATCTGAACATAAACTCTTCCACCAAGTAATCCAACTAGCATCAACTACAAAGAGTAATCAACACTACTAGCAACCTTACAAGTACCAATCGGAGTCGCGAGACGGAGATTGGTTACAAGAGATGAACTAGGGATTGGAGAGGAGATGGTGCTGATGAAGCTGTTGATGAAGATGCCTCCCCTCCGACGAGAGGAGTGTTGGTGATGACGATGGCGACGATTTCCCCCTCCGGGAGGGAAGTTTCCCCAGCAGGATCGTCCTGACGGAGCTCTAGATTGGATCTGCTCAAGTTCCGCCTCGTGGCGGCGGTGAAACCACGAAAAAGCTCCCGGTTGATTTTTTCTGGAACAAAACCCTTCATATAGCAAAAGAGGGGGGCTAGTGGGCCATCAGGGAGCCACAAGCCCTGTAGCCGCCACCAGGGGGGTTGGCGGCTACCAGGCTTGTGGGGCCCTGGTAGCTCCCCTCTGGTACTTCTTTCGCCCATTATTTTTTATATATTCTCAAAAAATTCCACGTAAATTTTCAGGGCATTTGGAGCTGTGCAGAATAGAGGACTCAGATTTGCTCCTTTTCCAGTCCACAATTCCAGCTGCCTGAATTCTCCCTCTTCAAATAGACCTTGCAAAATAAGAGAGAAAAGGCATAAATATGGTACCACGAAGTAATATAACAGCCCAAAAAGCGATAAATATCAACATGAAAGCATGATGCAAAATGGACGTATCAACTCCCCCAAGCTTAGACCTCGCTTGTCCTCAAGCGAAAACCAAGTTCCATAAACATGTCCACATGTTTAGGGACGAAGGTGTCGATAAAACATAATACGGACATAAGGGCATCATGTTCACACATAGAACAGCAATACATCATAAAGATTCTTATGGGGGAGTAACAATTCCTTCACAAAGCAAAGTATGAAGCAAAAACCTTACCGAGAAGTAACCAACAACAGTCCAAAGTCACCGAAGCAATTGCAATTTATCATAACATTAGAAAGAGTCAAATAAGAGCTTGTAAAGCAAACCCACATACTCAATCATCTCTTTTGTTTTTCACAATTGTTACAACTCACGTGGTACTCATGGTATCAAAGTTTCAGCTGGACACAGAGAAAGATAGGGGCTTATAGTTTTGCCTCCCAACCATTTACCTCAAGGGTAAAGTCAACAATAATAAAGCATAAGTACTCAACTCCAAGTTGATATATGAATATAAATCTTTCCCAAGCATGTGACGGTAGCCAAGACAAAGGCAAAAATAGGGAATTGGTGAAGATCACCATTGTTGGAATTATGCCCTAGAGGCAATAATAAATATAGTTATTATTATAATTCCTGTATCAAGAAAATAGTTTATTATCCATGCTATAATTGTATTGAATGAAGACTCATTTACATGTGTGGATACATAGACAAAACACTGTCCCTAGCATGCCTCTAGTTGGCTAGCCAGTTGGTCAATGATAGTCAGTGTCTTCTGATTATGAACAAGGTGTTGTTGCTTGATAACTGGATCACGTCATTGGGAGAATCACGTGATGGACTAGACCCAAACTAATAGACGTAGCATGTTGATCGTGTCATTTTGTTTCTACTGTTTTCTGCGTGTCAAGTATTTATTCCTATGACCATGAGATCATATAACTCACTGACACCGGAGGAATGCTTTGTGTGTATCAAACGTCGCAACGTAACTGGGTGACTATAAAGATGCTCTACAGGTATCTCCGAAGGTGTTAGTTGAGTTAGTATGGATCAAGACTGGGATTTGTCACTCCGTGTGACGGAGAGGTATCTCGGGGCCCACTCGGTAATACAACATCACACACAAGCCTTGCAAGCAATGTAACTTAGTGTAAGTTACGGGATATTGTATTACGGAACGAGTAAAGAGACTTGCCGGTAAACGAGATTGAAATAGGTATGCGGATACTGACGATCGAATCTCGGGCAAGTAACATACCGAAGGACAAAGGGAATGACATACGGGATTATATGAATCCTTGGCACTGAGGTTCAAACGATAAGATCTTCGTAGAATATGTAGGATCCAATATGAGCATCCAGGTCCCGCTATTGGATATTGACCGAGGAGTCTCTCGGGTCATGTTTACATAGTTCTCGAACCCGCAGGGTCTGCACACTTAAGGTTCGACGTTGTTTTATGTGTATTTGAGTTATATGGTTGGTTACCGAATGTTGTTCGGAGTCTCGGATGAGATCACGGACGTCACGAGGGTTTCCGGAATGGTCCGGAAACGAAGATTGATATATAGGATGACCTCATTTGATTACCGGAAGGTTTTCGGAGTTACCGGGAATGTACCGGGAATGACGAATGGGTTCCGGGAGTTCACCGGGGGGGGGGGGGGCAACCCACCCCGGGGAAGCCCATAGGACTTGGGGGAGACACACCAGCCCTTAGTGGGCTGGTGGGACAGCCCACAAGTGCCCTATGCGCCAAGGAGAAGAAAATCAAGAGAGAAAGAAAAAAAGGAGGAGGTGGGAAGGAAGGGGGACTCCCTCCCACCAAACCTAGTCCAACTCGGTTTGGGGGGTGGGGGAGAGTCCTCCCCCTTGGACTCGGCCGACCCCCTTGGGGCTCCTTGAGCCCCAAGGCAAGGCCCCCTCCCTCCCACCTATATATACGGAGGTTTTAGGGCTGATTTGAGACGATTTTTTCCACGGCAGCCCGACCACATACCTCCACGGTTTTTCCTCTAGATCGCGTTTCTGTGGAGCTCGGGCGGAGCCCTGCTGAGACAAGGTCCTCACCAACCTTCGGAGCGCCGTCACGCTGCCGGAGAACTCTTCTACCTCTCCGTCTCTCTTGCTGGATCAAGAAGGCCGAGATCATCGTCGAGCTGTACGTGTGCTGAACGCGGAGGTGCCGTCCGTTCGGTACTAGATCGTGGGACTGATCGCGGGATTGTTCGCGGGGCGGATCGAGGGACGTGAGGACGTTGCACTACATCAACCGCATTCTCTAACGCTTCTGCTGTACGGTCTACAAGGGTACGTAGATCACTCATCCCCTCTCGTAGATGGACATCACCATGATAGGTCTTCGTGCGCGTAGGGAATTTTTTGTTTCCCATGCGACGTTCCCCAACAGTGGTATCAGAGCTAGGTTCATGCGTAGATGTCTTCTCGAGTAGAACACAAAAGTTTTTGTGGGCGGTGATGTGCGTTTTGTTGCCCTCCTTAGTCTTTTCTTGATTCCGCGGTATTGTTGGATTGAAGCGGCTTGGACCGAATTACTCGTACGCTTACGAGAGACTGGTTTCATCGTTACGAGTAGCCCCCTTTGCTCAAAGATGACTGGCAAGTGTCGGTTTCTCCAACTTTAGTTGAATCGGATTTGACCGAGGAGGTCCTTGGATGAGGTTAAATAGCAACTCATATATCTCTGTTGTGGTGTTTGCGTAAGTAAGATGCGATCCTACTAGATACCCTTGGTCACCACGTAAAACATGCAACAACAAAATTAGAGGACGTCTAACTTGTTTTTGCAGGGTATGATTGTGATGTGATATGGCCAACGATGTGATGTGATATATTGGATGTATGAAATGATCATGTTGTAATAGAAATATCGACTTGCACGTCGATGGTACGACAACCGGCAGGAGCCATAGGGTTGTCTTTATACTAACGTTTGTGCTTGCAGATGCGTTTACTATTTTGCTAGGATGTAGCTTTAGTAGTAATAGCATAAGTAGCACGACAACCCCGATGGCAACACGTTGATGGATGATCATGGTGTGGCGCCGGTGACAAGAAGATCGTGCCGGTGCTTTGGTGATGGAGATCAAGAAGCATGTGATGATGGCCATATCATGTCACTTATGAATTGCATGTGATGTTAATCCTTTTATGCACCTTATTTTGCTTAGAACGACGGTAGCATTATGAGGTGATCTCCCACTAAAATATCAAGACGAAATTGTGTTCTCCCCGACTGTGCACCGTTGCTACAGTTCGTCGTTTCGAGACACCACGTGATGATCGGGTGTGATAGACTCAACGTTCACATACAACGGGTGCAAAACAGTTGCGCACGCGGAACACTCGGGTTAAGCTTGACGAGCCTAGCATGTGCAGACATGGCCTCGGAACACATGAGACCGAAAGGTCGATCATGAATCATATAGTTGATATGATTAGCATAGGGATGCTTACCACTGAAAGTATACTCAACTCACGTGATGATCGGACTTGGGATAATGTAAGTGGATCATGAACCACTCAAATGACTAGAGAGATGTACTTTTTGAGTGGGAGTTTGGCATATAATTTGATTAAGTTGAACTCTAATTATCTTGAACATAGTCTAAGTCCACTTTGAATATATTTGTGTTGTAGATCATGGCTCACGCGACAGTCATCCTGAATTTTAATACGTTCCTAGAGAAAGCTAAGTTGAAAGATGATGGAAGCAACTTTGTAGACTGGGCTCGTAATCTTAAGCTAATCTTACAAGCTGGGAAGAAGGATTATGTCCTTAATGCTGTGCTAGGAGATGAACCACCCGCTACGGCTGATCATGATGTTAAGAACGTTTGGTTAGCACGTAAGGAGGACTACTCAATAGTTCAATGTGCAGTCTTGTATGGCTTAGAACCGGGACTTCAACGTCGCTTTGAGCAACATGGAGCATTTGAGATGTTCCAGGAGTTGGAGTTTATCTTTCAGAAGAACGCCCGGATTGAGAGGTATGAGACCTCCGATAAATTCTATGCTTGCAAGATGGAGGAAAACTCGTCTGTCAGTGAACATGTGCTCAAAATGTGTGGGTACTCAAACCGTCTAGCTGAACTGGGGATTGAACTCCCGCAAGAAGCTATCACTGACAGAATCCTTCAATCACTGCCGCCAAGCTACAAAGGCTTTGTGTTGAACTACAACATGCAAGGGATGAACAAGTCTCCCGGCGAGTTGTTTGCGATGTTGAAAGTCGCAGAGTCTGAACTCCGTAAAGAGCATCAAGTGTTGATGGTGAATAAGACCACTAGTTTCAAGAGAAACGACAAAGGCAAGAAGGGCAATTCTAAGAAGAGCGGCAAGCCTGTTGCCAATCCGCCGAAGAAACCCAAAGCTGGACCTAAGCCTGAAACAGAGTGTTTCTATTGCAAGGGTATGGGTCACTGGAAGCGCAATTGCCCCAAGTATCTGGCAGATAAGAAGGCGGGCAAAGAAAAATCAGGTATATTTGATATACATGTTATTGGTGTGTACTTAACCGGCTCTCGTAGTAGTGCCTGGGTATTCGATACCGGTTCTGTTGCTCATATTTGCAACTCGAAGCAGGAACTGCGGAATAGACGAAGGCTGGCGAAAGACGAAGTGACGATGCGCGTAGGAAATGGTTCCAAGGTTGATGCAATCGCCGTCGGCACAGTGTCACTTCAGCTACCATCGGGATTAGTGATGAACTTAAATCATTGTTATTTAGTGCCTGCGTTGAGCATGAACATTATATCTGGATCTTGTTTATTGCGAGACGGTTACTCTTTTAAGTCTGAGAATAATGGTTGTTCTATTTCTATGAGTAACATCTTTTATGGTCATGCACCGAATGTGAGAGGATTGTTCATATTGAATCTTGATAGCGATACGCATATACATAACATTGAGACCAAAAGAGTTAGAGTAAACAATGATAGCGCCATATTTTTGTGGCACTGCCGCTTGGGTCATATTGGTGTAAAGCGCATGAAGAAACTCCATGCTGATGGACTTTTGGAGTCACTTGACTTTGATTCACTTGACACGTGCGAACCATGCCTCATGGGCAAGATGACTAAGACTCCGTTCTCCGGAACAATGGAGCGTGCAAGTGACTTATTGGAAATCATACATACCGATGTGTGTGGTCCAATGAGCGTGGAGGCACGCGGCGGATATCTTTATTTTCTCACCTTCACTGACGATTTAAGTAGATATGGTTATGTCTACTTGATGAAGCACAAGTCTGAAACATTTGAAAAGTTCAAGCAATTTCAGAGTGAAGTGGAAAATCATCGTAACAAGAGGATCAAGTTCCTACGGTCTGATCGTGGGGGTGAATATCTGAGTTTCGAGTTTGGTGCTCACTTAAGACAATGTGGAATTCTTTCACAGTTAACACCGCCTGGAACACCACAGCGTAATGGTGTGTCCGAACGTCATAATCGTACTTTGTTAGAGATGGTGTGATCTATGATGTCTCTTACTGATTTGCCGTTATCATTTTGGGGTTATGCATTAGAAACAGCTGCATTCACTTTAAATAGGGCACCATCAAAATCCGTTGAGACGACACCATACGAACTGTGGTATGGCAAGAGGCCAATGTTGTCGTTTCTTAAAGTTTGGGGATGTGATGCTTATGTCAAAAAGCTTCAGCCTGAAAAGCTGGAACCCAAAGCGGAAAAGTGCGTCTTCATAGGTTACCCAAAAGAGACAGTTGGGTACACCTTCTATCTCAAATCCGAGGGCAAAGTGTTCGTTGCTAAGAACGGAGCTTTTCTCGAGAAGGAGTTTCTCTCGAGAGAATTGAGTGGGAGGAAGATAGAACTTGACGAGGTTGTCGAACCTCTCATCCCTCTGGATGGTGGCGCAGGGCAAGGGGAAACCTCTGTCATTGCGACGCCGGTTGAGGAGGAAGTTAATGATGATGATCATGAAACTCCAGTTCAAGTTTCTATTGAACCACGCAGGTCGACGAGATCACGTGCTGCTCCAGAGTGGTACTGTAATCCCGTCTTATCAATCATGTTGTTAGACAACAATGAACCTGCAAGTTATGAAGATGCAATGGTGGGCCCAGATTCCAACAAATGGCTAGAAGCCATGAAATCCGAGATAGGATCCATGTATGAGAACAAAGTGTGGACTTTGGAGATACTACCTGAGGGCCGCAAGGCTATTCAGAACAAATGGATCTTTAAGAAGAAGACGGACGCTGACGGGAATGTGACCGTTTATAAAGCTCGACTTGTGGCAAAGGGTTTTTCACAAGTTCCAGGAATTGACTACGTTGAGACTTTCTCACCCGTGGCGATGCTTAAGTCCGTCAGAATCTTGTTAGCAATAGCTGCGTTTTTCGATTATGAAATCTGGCAGGTGGATGTCAAAACGGCGTTCCTTAACGGTTTCCTTAAGGAAGAGTTGTATATGATGCAACCCGAAGGTTTTGTCGATCCTAAGAATGCTAACAAGGTGTGCAAGCTCCAGCGATCCATTTATGGACTGGTGCAAGCATCTCGGAGTTGGAACAAACGCTTTGATGAGGTGATGAAGGCATTTGGGTTTATACAAGTGGTTGGAGAATCTTGTATTTACAAGAAAGTGAGTGGGAGCTCTGTGGCGTTTCTAATATTATATGTGGATGACATATTACTGATTGGAAACAAGTAGAGTTTTTGGAGAGCATAAAAGGTTACTTGAATAAAAGTTTCTCTATGAAGGACCTAGGAGAAGCTGCTTACATTCTAGGCATTAAGATCTATAGGGATAGATCAAAACGCCTGATAGGACTTTCACAAAGCACATACCTTGATTAAGTTTTGAAGAGGTTCAAAATGGAACAGTCCAAGAAAGGGTTCTTGCCAGTTTTACAAGGTACGAGATTGAGTAGGACTCAGTGCCCAGCAACTGATGAAGATATAGAGCATATGCGCTCCGTCCCCTATGCTTCAGCCATAGGTTCTATCATGTATGCGATGCTGTGCACTAGACCGGATGTTAGCCTAGCCATAAGTATGGCAGGTAGGTTCCAGAGTAATCCAGGAGTGGATCACTGGACAGCGGTCAAGAATATCCTGAAGTACCCGAAAAGGACTAAGGAGATGTTTCTCGTATATGGAGGTGACGAAGAGCTCGCCGTAAAAGGTTACGTCGATGCAAGCTTTGACACAGATCCGGACGTCTCTAAGTCGCAAACCGGATACGTATTTATTCTTAATGGGGGTGCAGTAAGCTGGTGCAGTTCCAAGCAAAGCGTCGTAGCAGATTCTACATGTGAAGCGGAGTACATGGCTGCCTCGGAGGCGGCTAAGGAGGGTGTCTGGATGAAGCAGTTCATGACGGATCTTGGAGTGGTGCCAAGTGCACTGGATCCAATAACCTTGTTCTGTGACAACACGGGTGCCATTGCCTTAGCAAAGGAACCACGGTTTCACAAGAAGACCAGACACATCAAACGATGCTTCAACCTCATCCGCGACTACGTCGAGGAAGAGGACGTAAATATATGCAAAGTGCACACGGATCTGAATGTAGCAGACCCGCTGACTAAACCTCTTCCACGGCCAAAACATGATCGACACCAGAACTGTATGGGTGTTAGATTTATTACAATGTAATTCACATGGTGATGTGAGGGCTAGATTATTGACTCTAGTGCAAGTGGGAGACTGTTGGAATTATGCCCTAGAGGCAATAATAAATATAGTTATTATTATAATTCCTGTATCAAGATAATAGTTTATTATCCATGCTATAATTGTATTGAATGAAGACTCATTTACATGTGTGGATACATAGACAAAACACTATCCCTAGCATGCCTCTAGTTGGCTAGCCAGTTGGTCAATGATAGTCAGTGTCTTCTGATTATGAACAAGGTGTTGTTGCTTGATAACTGGATCACGTCATTGGGAGAATCACGTGATGGACTAGACCCAAACTAATAGACGTAGCATGTTGATCGTGTCATTTTGTTGCTACTGTTTTCTGCGTGTCAAGTATTTATTCCTATGACCATGAGATCATATAACTCACTGACACTGGAGGAATGCTTTGTGTGTATCAAACGTCGCAACGTAACTGGGTGACTATAAAGATGATCTACATGTATCTCCGAAGGTGTTAGTTGAGTTAGTATGGATCAAGACTGGGATTTGTCACTCCGTGTGACGGAGAGGTATCTCGGGGCCCACTCGGTAATACAACATCACACACAAGCCTTGCAAGCAATGTAACTTAGTGTAAGTTGCGGGATCTTGTATTACGGAACGAGTAAAGAGACTTGCCGGTAAACGAGATTGAAATAGGTATGCGGATAGTGACGATCGAATCTCGGGCAAGTAACATACCGAAGGACAAAGGGAATGACATACGGGATTATATGAATCCTTGACACTGAGGTTCAAACGATAAGATCTTCGTAGAATATGTAGGATCCAATATGGGCATCCAGCTCCCGCTATTGGATATTGACTGAGGAGTCTCTCGGGTCATGTCTACATAGTTCTCGAACCCGCAGGGTCTGCACACTTAAGGTTCGACGTTGTTTTATGTATATTTGAGTTATATGGTTGGTTACCGAATGTTGTTCGGAGTCTCGGATGAGATCACGGACGTCACGAGGGTTTCCGGAATGGTCCGGAAACGAAGATTGATATATAGGATGACCTCATTTGATTACCGGAAGGTTTTCGGAGTTACCGGGAATGTACCGGGAATGACGAATGGGTTCCGGGAGTTCACCGGGGGGGGGGGGGGGGGCAACCCACCCCGGGGAAGCCCATAGGACTGGGGGAGACACACCAGCCCTTAGTGGGCTGGTGGGACAGCCCACAAGTGCCCTATGCACCAAGGAGAAGAAAATCAAGAGAGAAAGAAAAAAAAGGAGGAGGTGGGAAGGAAGGGGGACTCCCTCCCACCAAACCTAGTCCAACTCGGTTTGGGGGGGGGAGAGTCCTCCCCCTTGGACTCGGCCGACCCCCTTGGGGCTCCTTGAGCCCCAAGGCAAGGCCCCCTCCCTCCCACCTATATATACGGAGGTTTTAGGGCTGATTTGAGACGATTTTTTCCACGGCAGCCCGACCACATACCTCCACGGTTTTTCCTCTAGATCGCGTTTCTGCGGAGCTCGGGCGGAGCCCTGCTGAGACAAGGTCATCACCAACCTCCGGAGCGCCATCACTCTGCCGGAGAACTCTTCTACCTCTCCGTCTCTCTTGCTGGATCAAGAAGGCCGAGATCATCGTCGAGCTATACGTGTGCTGAACGCGGAGGTGCCGTTCGTTCGGTACTAGATCGTGGGAATGATCGCGGGATTGTTCGCGGGGCGGATCGAGGGACGTGAGGACGTTCCACTACATCAACCGCGTTCTCTAACGCTTCTGCTGTACGGTCTACAAGGGTACGTAGATCACTCATCCCCTCTCGTAGTTGGACATCACCATGATAGGTCTTCGTGCGCGTAGGAAATTTTTTGTTTCCCATGCGACGTTCCCCAACAACCATGACTCTTACAAGGGCAAAAAGTAAAGGTACAAGATAGGCCCTTCGCAGAGGGAAGCAGAGGTTGTCATGCACTTTTGAGGTTTGAATGCATGTCCTCTTAGTGCGGAGGAACATCACTTTATATTGCCTCCTGTGATAAAGAACTTTATTATGCAGTCTGTCGCTTTTATGTCTTCCTCATCACAGGTTCGTACAAAGCTTATTTTCCACACACTAATAGATCATACATATTAGAGAGCAATTTTTATTGCTTGCACCGATGACAACGTACTTGAAGGATCTTATTCAATCCATAGGTAGGTATGGTGGACTCTCATGGCAAAACAGGGTTGAAGGTTTAAGGATGCACAAGTAGTATCTCTACTTGGTGAGAGAGTTTTGGCTAATATGAGGTGGAAGTGATCGTCACATGCTAAGGGATCTCTAATCATATAACATTGTTTGGAATCAAGCAAACACAATTCATTACGTTGTCTTCCTTGTCCAACATCTACTTCTAAGCATGTAATAGTTTGGTGAGTGCTCACAATTATAGAAAGTGTCTAAGATGATATATTTATATGTGAACCTCTCTTTCCTTATTACTTCTTATTAATTGCAACAATGACTGAGGTCTATGTTGATTTAGTCTCAACAAGTTTCAATCATCATACGTGTCATATGTGAAGCTATCACTTTCCATAAGATCAACTCATGATCTTTTATGCTATCGTTCTTTTCATACTTTTGATCACGACACAAAGCAAATCCCTTGACTAAGATACTCTTTATTATATAGCTCGCAAGCTCGAATACATCAGGGGAGAGACAAAAGCAAAAGACTCAAACTAAACACTAAAGACTTATTCCACTAAAAGAAGAAATAAGAACTGAAAAGGAAAGAACTAAAACAAAGGTAAAAGCAAAAGATATAAAGGTGATACGATACGAGGGCAACTCCCCCAAGCTTGGCAGAAGCCAAGGGGATTGCCCATACCAATGCTTAGTTGTCTTTCTTTGGTGGTGATGGTGGTGTTGTTGTTGGAGTGGTCTGATCCTCCGTCTTCCAAGGCATAGGTGCTCCATCATGGCAGGATGAACGAGTTGCCGGAATCCTCAAATCTGCAACCAACCTTATAGATTTAAATCTATACTCATACTCACAGTTTTGGTTCTGCAGGTTATCGATCTGGCCCTGAAGTTGATCAACCATGTCATAGAGCCTGGAGAGGTGCTTCCCAATGTCAATGGCATCCAACTTGTGCTTGCTGGTGAACTCCGTGATCATCATGTGGTTGGCGTTGAGTCCACGCTCCACCATCCCCTGGCACTTGAAGACTTGTTGCTCCATTGCTTCAAGCCTCGTCTCCATGCTTCCGGTCTTCTTAGGCCCCTCAACATCACGGATGTGCAACATCCCCTCGCTCATCTTGATAGATTGAGGGTGTCTCAGCACTTCCGTGAGGTAGGGATTGATGACCTTCTCGAAGATCTTGTCCTTAGGAGCGTTTGGGGAAGTCATGATGATCTAGATCCGCCACAGAAACAGGCTCGAAACGAAAACAGAGGAATACTGCGTGATACGGAGATCAAAACGCTCGGGCGGATATATAATGATTTTTTCTGGACGAGAAGGAGTGCTCTGCAAGAAAACGGAGTCCGGGAGGCACACGAGGTGCCCACAAGCCCTCTAGCCGCCACCAGGGGTAGGTGGCGGCTACCAAGCTTGTGGCCGCCTCATGCGCTCTCCTGACTGCTTTTAATTTTTCTAATTTTCCAAAAATTCCAAAACGGAGGAAATTTCCTATTGGAAAAGTTTCGGAGTCCAATTACTTACCGAAACAGATACCTCTTCGTTTTCAGGGTCTGAAACAGGCTGATAAACATCCCTTATGTACTCCTGTGGAGTTATGACATTGATGATGTTGGTCTCAACATTTATGGGAGTACCAGAGATATAATGCTTGATTCTTTGCCCATTTACCACTCTAGGAAAATTGCCTTCCGTGTTATTGATTTTGATGGTACCGGAACGATATACTTCCTCGACAACATAAGGACCTTCCCATTTAGAGAGAAGGTTGCCTGCGAAGAATCTTAAGCGAGAATTGTATAGCAGGACATGATCACCTACATTGAACTCTCATTTCTGTATTCGTTTATCGTGCCATCTCTTAACCTTTTCCTTGAACAACTTGGCATTCTCATATGCCTTGGCCCTCCATTCATCTAAAGAGCTGATATCAAACAACCGCTTCTCACCGGCAAGTTTGAAATCGAAGTTGAGCTCTTTGATTGCCCAATAAGCTTTGTGTTCTAGCTCAAGAGGTAAATGACAGGCCTTACCGTAAACCATTTTGTACGACGACATGCCCATGGGATTCCTATAAGCAGTCCTATAAGCCCATAGTGCATCGTCAAGTTTGCTAGACCAATTCTTTCGAGATCTATTGACGGTCTTTTGTAGGATCAATTTGATCTCCCTATTACTCAACTCCACTTGACTTCTAGACTAAGGATGATAAGGAGATGCAACTCTATGGTTGACATCATACTTAGCGAGCATCTTGCGAAAAACACCATGAATGAAGTGTGAACCGCCATCAGTCATCAGATATCTAGGGACTCCAAATCTTGGGAAAATGACTTCTTTAAGCATCTTAATAGAGGTGCGGTGATCAACATTTTTAGTGGGGATAGCTTCTACCCACTTAGTGACATAATCCACGTCAACTAAGATGTGAGTGTACCCATTGGAACTCGGGAAGGGTCCCATATAATCAAAGCCCCAGACATCAAATGGTTCAATGACAAGTGAATAGTTCATAGGCATTTCCTGACGCTTACTGATGTTCCCTATCCTTTGGCATTCGTCACAGGACAAGACAAACTTACGGGCATCCTTGAAGAGAATGGGCCAATAGAAACCTGATTGCAATACCTTATGAGCAGTTCTATCTCCCGCATGGTGTCCTCCGTAGGCTTCGGAATGACACTTCTGCAGGATCTGTCCCTGTTCGTGTTCAGGCACACAATGTCTTATGACACCATCTACTCCTTCCTTATAAAGGTGAGGATCATCCCAAAAGTAGTGTCTCAAATCAAAGAAGAATTTCTTCTTTTGCTGATAGGTGAAACTGGGTGGTATGTATTTGGCTACGATATAGTTTGCGTAATCAGCATACCACGGTGCACTATGTGAAGTGCGAATGACATTTAATTGCTCATCAGGGAAGCTTTCATCAATAGGTCGTGTGTCATCAAGAACATTCTCTAGTCTGGACAAGTTATCTGCTACAGGGTTATCAGCACCCTTTCGGTCAACAACGTGCAAATCAAATTCCTGTAGCAGGCGAACCCATTTGATTAGCCTAGGCTTAGCGTCCTTCTTCTCCATAAGGTACTTAATAGCAGCATGATCGGAGTGAATAGTGACTTTGGAGTCAACTATAAAAGATCTGAACTTTTCACATGCAAACACGACTGCTAAAAACTCCTTTTCGGAGTGGCATAGTTTCTTTGGACACTGTCTAGAGTTTTACTAGCATAGTGAATAACATTCAACTTCTTGTCAACTCTTTGTTCTAGAACAACACCAACAACATAATCACTAGCATCGCACATGATTTCAAAGAGCAAGTTCCAGTCAGGTGGTTGAACAATAGGTGCGGTTATCAAAGCCTTCTTAAGTATTTCGAAAGCTTCCTCACAATCCTCATCAAAAACAAAAGGAACATCCTTCTGCAAGAGGTTGGTAAGAGGCCTAGAAATCTTAGAGAAGTCTTTAATGAACCTTCTATAGAAACCAGCATGACCTAGGAAACTTCGTATACCTCTGATATCTGTGGGGCAAGGCATTTTCTCAATTGCATCAACCTTAGCCTTGTCAACTTCAATGCCTCTCTCACAGATTTTGTGTCCTAAGACGATGCCTTCATTAACCATGAAGTGGCACTTCTCCCTGTTCAAGACGAGGTTGGTATCTTTGCATCTCTGTAAGACTCGATCAAGGTTGTTGAGGCAATCATCAAAGGAAGACCTATAAACGGAGAAGTCATCCATGAAAACCTCGACAATCTTTTCACAAAAGTCAGAGAATATAGCCATCATACATCTTTGAAAGGTGGCAGGTGCATTGCATAAGCCAAAAGGCATACGTATATAAGCAAAGGTACCGAAGGGGCAGGTGAAAGTGGTTTGCTCCTGATCAGATTGTGCAACAGGTATTTGCGAGAAATGTGAATAACCGTCTAGAAAGCAGAAGTGTGTGTGTTTGGATAACCTTTCTAGCATTTGGTCGATAAACGACAAAGGATAATGGTCTTTCCTGGTTGCCTTGTTCAATTTCCGGAAGTCTATCACCATCCTATAGCCAGTAATAATCATTTGTGGGATTAATTCATTCTTATCATTAGGAACGACGGTGATACCTCCCTTCTTAGGTACGCAATGTACTGGACTTACCCAATCACTATGAGCAACATGATAAATGATTCCTGCTTCCAGAAGCTATAATATTTCTTTTCTAACGACCTCTTTCATCTTAGGATTTAATCTCCTTTGTTGATCAACAACTGGTTTGAAGTCAGGATCAGTTTTAATCTTGTGCTGGCATAGAGTAGGACTAATGCCCTTAAGATCATCAAGAGTATATCCAATAGCACCACGATGCTTCCTCGGAGTTTTTAGTAACTTCTTTTCTTCATGCTCTGAGAGGAGAGCACTAATAATAACAGGATATATCTCCTTTTCATCAAGATAGGCATACTTAAGAGTATGAGCCAACTGTTTAAGCTTGAACACAGGATCACCCTTCGGTGGGGGAGGATCCCCAAGCAGTTCAACAAGCAGATTATTCTTGAGAATAGGATATTGTTCTAAGACAATTTTATCTATCTCATCTCTTTCATCCATATGCATATCATTTTCATGCTCAAGCAGATATTGCTCTAAAGGATCCGTAGGAGGTACGGCAATAGAGGCAAGAGCAATTATTTCATCCCTACCACAAGACTCTTTTTCATGGGGTTGTTGTGAGAGCCTGATGCCGACGTTCCAGAAGATTCCCCTTTCTTTCCGTTCTCGTCGTGTGTGTGTGTGTTATTTTGTCGCATCATCATCGCATCATGCGCATCATCAGCATTGCATCGACATCTCCGTTGCCGCCAGTTTTCAAAACTTGCATCCGTTAGTAGTTGCAGGTTCTCGTCGTTGTCCGTTCTATGCCCGACCACACTCGCATGCGCCCGCGGCACCGTCGAAACCCTGTTTTTAAAGTGTGCGTAAAACTTCCTCTGATCGGGTTGAGATTTGACGCGCGGTCGGAATTTGTTTTAGTTAGGCCGCCTGTCGAATTTCCTCGCGATCGGGGTTCGTCTGGTACCTGAACGGTCGACCGTAGCGGCACCGTACTCGGTCTACCGTCGGGCGTCTGTCGGTGTTTTAAAATTCGTGCCGCGCCTCCCGTTCTCCCTCTCGTCTCCGGATATCCACTCTACACGGCCACATACCCATACCCGCGTGCGGAATCGTCCGAATCCTACCGCACGGTTGGATCCGGAACGCGATTCCGGTTAACCGAGCCCCTCTTTTCTCTATAAATACCCCCCTCCATCATATTTTTAGACAGCTCCCTCTCCCCTACCTCGTTTCCCGTGCCAAACCTAACCCTAGCGCAGCCAACCCCCCTCCTCTCTCCTCCCTGGCGCCGCCGGCCCGCCAGGCCCAGATCGGGCCCGCCCGAGCCCGAGCCGCCGCCGCCCCCTTCTCCCTGCCCGAGCAGCGCCTCCCCATGGCTCTCCCTGCCCGCGCCGCTCCGGGTTCCCCGTGCCCGCCGCCGGGTGCAGTTCGCCGGAGATTCCTCGCCCGCGCCTCCCGCCGCCGTTCCCCGCCTGCCCGGGCCGCCGTCGGCCTGCCTCCACCTGGTTCGACCATCCCCATCCGGAGTTTTCCTCGCCGGAGTTCCGAGGTCCGCCAGCCCCCCCGCCATGGCCGTGCTCCGTCGCCCGCGCGAGATCCCGTCCTCCCGCGCCGCCCCGCGTGCTCGCCAGCCCGCGCGCCGCCATGCGTCGTCGCCCCCCCTGGAGCCCCGCCTCGAGCCGCCCTGGCCACGGTCCCGAGCAGGAGGACGAGGGCACGACAGGTCGCCGTGTGTTCCAGCGCCTGTGCTGCCTTTGCCTGTGGGCCGCGCGCCCCCACCAAGCCCAGCAGGAGCCATCAGGCCCGATGGCCTCCTCCAGGCGTTGACCGCGCTCCTGGACCATGCGGCCCAGCAACCCCACTCGGCCCAGGCCTCCAGCTAGCCTCCTCCAGCACCCTCCGGCCCGAAGGCCCCAAGGTGAGAACTATCCCCCACCCTAAGCGTCTGTTAGTTAGCTGCGCCCATCTGTTCGGCCCATTAGAATAATTAGGTAATTTTTCGGAATTAATAAATTCCAGAAAAATGACGATATTTAAAAGTCCGTAGTTTTCAACTCGCGTGTCGGATCGCGACGTGTAGCATATGTATCTTGTGTAACTTTTCAAGTAGAACAGGATTTCACAACTTGCATATTTATTTGACGCCGTTTAGCGTGCCGAATGCATCATTTGACGTGCTGTCCCAATAGGTTTAGTCGCGTATTTAATTTTCCGCGCGTGTTCGAATTGCTCGAATGCCGTATTAGAAATGCCCATGTTTTAGGAACCATTTTTTCCATGCATTTTATAGAGGTCATTTGTATTTTTGCGTGTAGGAAATTGCCGCTAGTTTATTTTCCCGTATATAGGTTATTTTCCCGCATTTATGTGTGGCTTTATTTTTGTGTTGCAACCCCACATATTTTATATGTTTCCGGGGTAGGATTTTTCTGTGCAATTAGTTTTAGCTTTCGAGCAAGTTAGTTCGCGAGATATTTTGCTATGTTGCCCTCTTGTCTATTTCGTAGGATTTATTCCGTGCTTTGTTTGATTAAGTTGTCAACTAGGGAGTTGTTCTTGGGTGTTTAGACTAGCCCCTGGTATTTTTAGTTGCAATAGAAATGCATCTTTAGGTGTGGTTTGATTGGCCTCAAGTTGCTAGAAATAGTGCTGATTTGGAGGAGCTGAAATATTTCTAAGTCTGGAATCTGTTATATTTTGTTGCTGTCTTGTCTTGCTTGCATCTTGTGATCTGTAGCTCTTTTGAGGTTGGTCCAATGGAGTAAGTTGTAGTCCTTGTGTTTCTATAGCTTGCTGTAAACTTCATGCCATTTGGAGCCCTGTAGCTCATAATTTTGCTGCTGTCAATATGGCTTCAGATCGAAAACTGCACTTTCATGAGGTGTAATTTTGACTAAGTTTGAAATAGTGTGTGAGATGCCATTTTGTGTCTTCTTTCCCTAGTGATCCATGATGCCATGCTAGTTGTTGTTAGTTGTTTGTAGTAGTGCTTCTTGCCCTCTTTCGTGCCATGCCTTGCTTGAATTTATTGGAGTTGTGTAGCCCGTAGTTGTGGGGTGTAGAAAATGCCATATGGCAGATTTTGGCAGATTGTAGTGTTTTCTTGTTTTGCTCGTAGATGTTAAACCGTAGCTCCGTTTTGATCGTGTACTACATGAAACTTGCTTAGAATCTCGTGTAGTTTCATTTTCTCTTGCTCGTTGCATGTGTTGAAGTGCTCGTGACCATCGTTGCACACATATTGCATTCATGCCATCATATCTTGCGGTGCTTGTATGTTTTGAACGGTAGCTCCGTTGGAGGTGTGACAGC
Source organism: Hordeum vulgare subsp. vulgare (assembly GCF_904849725.1). Lineage (NCBI taxonomy): Eukaryota > Viridiplantae > Streptophyta > Magnoliopsida > Poales > Poaceae > Hordeum > Hordeum vulgare. Next base: position 580,583,387 of record NC_058520.1, on the reverse strand, counting down.
CCGATGCCGACGCCCCAGAAGATTCCCCCCCTTTATTCCGTTTCCGTCGTGTGGCTATTTTATTTTGTTGGTTGCATCATCATATAGTTTGCATCGTCGCATCATGCATTGTTGGAATTATGCCCTAGAGGCAATAATAAATATAGTTATTATTATAATTCCTGTATCAAGATAATCGTTTATTATCCATGCTATTAATGTATTGAATGAAGACTCATTTACTGTTGGAATTATGCCCTAGAGGCAATAATAAATATAGTTATTATTATAATTCCTGTATCAAGATAATCGTTTATTATCCATGCTATAATTGTATTGAATGAAGACTCATTTACATGTGTGGATACATAGACAAAACACCGTCCCTAGCAAGCCTCTAGTTGGCTAGCCAGTTGATCAAAGATAGTTAGTGTCTTCTGATTATGAACAAGGTGTTGTTGATTGATAACTGGATCACGTCATTAGGAGAATCACGTGATGGACTAGACCCAAACTAATAGACGTAGCATGTTTTCTGCGTGTCAAGTATTTATTCCTATGACCATGAGATCATATAACTCACCGACACCGGAGGAATGCTTTGTGTGTATCAAACGTCGCAACGTAACTGGGTGACTATAAAGATGCTCTACAGGTATCTCCGAAGGTGTTAGTTGAGTTAGTATGGATCAAGACTGGGATTTGTCACTCCGTGTGAACGGAGAGGTATCTCGGGGCCCACTCGGTAATACAACATCACACACAAGCCTTGCAAGCAATGTAACTTAGTGTAAGTTGCGGGATCTTGTATTACGGAATGAGTAAGGAGACTTGCAACGAGATTGAAATAGGTATACGGATACTGACGATCGAATCTCGGGCAAGTAACATACCGAAGGACAAAGGGAATGACATACGGGATTATATGAATCCTTGGCACTGAGGTTCAAACGATAAGAGCTTCATAGAATATGTAGGATCCAATATGGGCATCCAGGTCCCACTATTGGATATTGACCGAGGAGTCTCTTGGGTCATGTCTACATAGTTCTCGAACCCGCAGGGTCTGCACACTTAAGGTTCGACGTTGTTTTATGCGTATTAGAGTTATATGGTTGGTTACCGAATGTTGTTCGGAGTCCCGGATGAGATCACGGACGTCATGAGGGTTTCCAGAATGGTCCGGAAACGAAGATTGATATATAGGATGACCTCATTTGATTACCGGAAGGTTTTCGGAGTTACCGGGAATGTACCGGGAATGACGAATGGGTTCCGGGAGTTCACCGGGGGGGGGGGGGCAACCCACCCCGGGGAAGCCCATAGGCCTTGAGGGTGGCACACCAACCCTTAGTGGGCTGGTGGGACAGCCCAAAAGGCTCTATGCGCCAAGGAGAAGAAAATCAAGAGAGAAAGGAAAAAAATGGAGGAGGTGGGAAGGAAGGGGGACTCCCTCCCACCAAACCTAGTCCAACTCGGTTTGGGGGGGGGGGTAGAGTCCTCCCCCTTGGACTCGGCCGACCCCCTTGGGGCTCCTTGAGCCCCAAGGCAAGGTCCCCTCCCTCCCACCTATATATACGGAGGTTTTAGGGCTGATTTGAGACGACTTTTACACGGCAGCCCGACCACATACCTCCACAGTTTTTCCTCTAGATCGCGTTTCTGCGGAGCTCGGGCGGAGCCCTGCTGAGACAAGGTCATCACCAACCTCCGGAGCGCCGTCACGCTGCTGGAGAACTCTTATACCTCTCCGTCTCTCTTGCTGGATCAAGAAGGCTGAGATCATCGTCGAGCTGTACGTGTGCTGAACGCGGAGGTGCCGTCCGTTCGGTACTAGATCGTGGGACTGATCGCGGGATTGTTCGCGGGGCAGATCGAGGGACGTGAGGACGTTCCACTACATCAACCGCATTCTCCAACGCTTCTGCTGTACGGTCTACAAGGGTACGTAGATCACTCATCCTCTCTCGTAGATGGACATCACCATGATAGGTCTTCGTGCGCGTAGGAAAATTTTTGTTTCCCATGCGACGTTCCCCAACAGTGGCATCATGAGCTAGGTTCATGCGTAGATGTCTTCTCGAGTAGAACACAAAAGTTTTTGTGGGCGGTGATGTGCGCTTTGCTTCCCTCCTTAGTCTTTTCTTGATTCCGCGGTATTGTTGGATTGAAGCGGCTTGGACCGACATTACTCGTACGCTTACGAGAGACTGGTTTCATCGTTACGAGTAACCCCCTTTGCTCAAAGATGACTGGCAAGTGTAGGTTTCTCGAACTTTAGTTGAATTGGATTTGACCGAGGAGGTCCTTGGATGAGGTTAAATAGCAACTCATATATCTCCGTTGTGGTGTTTGCGTAAGTAAGATGCGATCCTACTAGATACCCTTGGTCACCACGTAAAACATGCAACAACAAAATTAGAGGACGTCTAAGTTGTTTTTGCAGGGTATGCTTGTGATATGATTTGGCCAACGATGTGATGTGATATATTGGATGTATGAGATGATCATGTTGTAATAGAAATATCGACTTGCACGTCGATGGTACGGCAACCGGCAGGAGCCATAGGGTTGTCTTTATACTAACGTTTGTGCTTGCAGATGCGCTTACTATTTTGCTAGGATGTAGCTTTAGTAGTAATAGCATGAGTAGCACGACAACCCCGATGGCAACACGTTGATGGATGATCATGGTGTGGCGCCGGTGAAAAGAAGATCGTGCGAGGTGCTTTGGTGATGGAGATCAAGAAGCACGTGATGATGGCCATATCATGTCACTTATGAATTGCATGTGATGTTAATCCTTTTATGCACCTTATTTTGCTTAGAACGACGGTAGCATTATGAGGTGATCTCTCACTAAAATTTCAAGACGAAATTGTGTTCTCCCCGACTATGCACCGTTGCTACAGTTCGTCGTTTTGAGACACCACGTGATGATCGGGTGTGATAGACTCAACGTTCACATACAACGGGTGCAAAACAGTTGCGCACGCGGAACACTCGGGTTAAGCTTGACGAGCCTAGCATGTGCAGACATGGCCTCGGAACACATGATACCGAAAGGTCGATCATGAATCATATAGATGATATGATTAGCATAGGGATGCTTACCACTGAAACTATACTCAACTCACGTGATGATCGGACTTGAGCTAGTGTAAGTGGATCATGAACCACTCAAATGACTAGAGATATGTACTTTTTGAGTGGGAGTTTAGCGTATAATTTGATTAAGTTAAACTCTAATTATCTTGAACATAGTCTAAGTCCACTTTGAATATATTTGTGTTGTAGATCATGGCTCACGCGACAGTCATCCTGAATTTTAATACGTTCCTAGAGAAAGCTAAGTTGAAAGATGATGGAAGCAACTTTGTAGACTGGGCTCGTAATCTTAAGCTAATCTTACAAGCTGGGAAGAAGGATTATGTCCTTAATGCTGCGTTAGGAGATGAACCACCCGCTACGGCTGATCAGGATGTTAAGAACGCTTGATTAGCACGTAAGGAGGACTACTCAATAGTTCAATGTGCAGTCTTGTATGGCTTAGAACCGGGACTTCAACGTCGCTTTGAGCGTCATGGAGCATTTGTGATGTTCCAGGAGTTGGAGTTTATCTTTCAGAAGAACGCCCGGATCGAGAGGTATGAGACCTCCGATAAATTCTTTGCTTGCAAGATGGAGGAAAACTCATCTGTCTGTGAACATGTGCTCAAAATGTCTGGGTACTCAAACCGTCTAGCTGAGCTGGGGATTGAAATCCCGCAAGAAGCTATCACTGACAGAATCCTTCAATCATTTCCGCCAAGCTATAAAGGCTTTGTGTTGAACTACAACATGCAAGGGATGAACAAGTCTCCCGGCGAGTTGTTTGCGATGCTGAAAGTCGCAGAGTCTGAACTCCGTAAAGAGGATCAAGTGTTGATGGTGAATAAAACCACTAGTTTCAAGAGAAACGACAAAGGCAAGAAGGGCAATTCGAAGAAGAGCGGCAAGCCTGTTGCCAATCCGACGAAGAAACCCAAAGCTGGACCTAAGCCGGAAACAGAGTGTTACTATTGCAAGGGTATGGGTCACTGGAAGCGCAATTGCCCCAAGTATTTGGCAGATAAGAAGGCGGGCAAAGAAAAATCAGGTGTATTTGATATACATGTTATTCATGTGTACTTAACCGGCTCTCGTAGTAGTGCCTGGGTATTCGATACCGGTTCTGTTGCTCATATTTGCAACTCGAAACAGGAACTGCGGAATAGGCGAAGGCTGGCGAAAGATGAAGTGACGATGCGCGTAGGAAATGGTTCCAAGGTTGATGCAATCGCCGTCGGCACAATGTCACTTCAGTTACCGTCAGGATTAGTGATGAACTTAAATCATTGTTATTTAGTGCCTGCGTTGAGCATGAACATTATATCTGGATCTTGTTTATTGCGAGACGGTTACTCTTTTAAGTCAGAGAATAATGGTTGTTCTATTTCTATGAGTAACATCTTTTATGGTCATGCACCGAATGTGAGAGGATTGTTCATATTGAATCTTGATAGCGATACGCATATATATAACATTGAGACCAAAAGAGTTAGAGTTAACAATGATAGCGCCATATTTTTGTGGCACTGCCGCTTAGGTCATATTGGTGTAAAGCGCATGAAGAAACTCCATGCTGATGGACTTTTGGAGTCACTTGACTTTGATTCACTTGACACGTGCGAACCATGCCTCATGGGCAAGATGACTAAGACTCCGTTCTCAGGAACAATGGAGCGTGCAAGTGACTTGTTGGAAATCATACATACCGATGTGTGTGGTCCGATGAGCGTGGAGGCACGCGCCGGATATCGTTATTTTCTCACCTTCACTGACGATTTAAGTAGATATGGTTATGTCTACTTGATGAAGCACAAGTCTGAAACATTTGAAAAGTTCAAGCAATTTCAGAGTGAAGTGGAAAATCATCGTAACAAGAAGACCAAGTTCCTGCGGTCTGATCGTGGGGGTGAATATCTGAGTTTCGAGTTTGGTGCTCACTTAAGACAATGTGGAATTGTTTCACAGTTAACACCGCCTGGAACACCACAGCGTAATGGTGTGTCCGAACATCGTAATCGTACTCTATTAGAGATGGTGCGACTATGATGTCGCTTACTGATTTGCCGTTATCATTTTGGGGCTATGCATTAGAAACAACTGCATTCACTTTAAATAGGGCACCATCAAAATCCGTTGAGACGACACCATACGAACTGTGGTATGGCAAAAGGCCAAAATTGTCGTTTCTTAAAGTTTGGGGATGTGATGCTTATGTCAAAAAGCTTCAGCCTGAAAAGCTGGAACCCAAAGCGGAAAAGTGCGTCTTCATAGGTTACCCAAAAGAGACAGTTGGGTACACCTTCTATCTCAAATCCGAGGGCAAAGTGTTTGTTGCTAAAAACGGAGCTTTTCTCGAGAAGGTGTTTCTCTCGAGAGAATTGAGTGGGAGGAAGATAGAACTTGACGAGGTTGTCGAACCTCTCATCCCTCTGGATGGTGGCGCAGGGCAAGGGGAAACCTCTGTCGTTGCGACGCTAGTTGTGGAGGAAGTTAATGATGATGATCATGAAACTCCAGTTCAAGTTTCTGTTGAACCACGCAGGTCAACGAGATCACGTGCTGCTCCAGAGTGGTACGGTAATCCCGTCTTGTCAATCATGTTGTTAGACAACAATGAACCTGCAAATTATGAAGAAGCAATGGTGGGGCCAGATTCCAACAAATGGCTAGAAGCCATGAAATCCGAGATAGGATCCATGTATGAGAACAAAGTGTGGACTTTGGAGATACTACCTGAGGGCCGCAAGGCTATTCAGAACAAATGGATCTTTAAGAAGAAGACGGACGCTGACGGCAATGTGACCGTTTATAAAGCTCGACTTGTGGCAAAGGGTTTTTCACAAGTTCCAGGAGTTGACTACGATGAGACTTTCTCACCTGTAGCGATGCTTAAGTCCGTCAGAATCATGTTAGCAATAGCTGCATTTTTCGATTATGAAATCTGGCAGATGGATGTCAAAACGACGTTCCTTAATGGTTTCCTTAAGGAAGAGTTGTATATGATACAGCCCGAAGGTTTTGTCGATCCTAAGAATGCTAACAAGGTGTGCAAGCTCCAGCGATCCATTTATGGACTGGTGCAAGCATCTCGGAGTTGGAACAAACGCTTTGATGAGGTGATCAAAGCATTTGGGTTTATACAAGTGGTTGGAGAATCTTGTATTTACAAGAAAGTGAGTGGGAGCTCTGTGGCGTTTCTAATATTATATGTGGATGACATATTACTGATTGGAAACAATGTAGAGTTTTTGGAGAGCATAAAAGGTTACTTGAATAAAAGTTTCTCTATGAAGGACCTAGGAGAAGCTGCTTACATTCTAGGCATTAAGATCTATAGGGATAGATCAAAACGCCTGATAGAACTTTCACAAAGGACATACCTTGATAAAGTTTTGAAGAGGTTCAAAATGGAACAGTCCAAGAAAGGGTTCTTGCCAGTTCTACAAGGTACGAGATTGAGTAAGACTCAGTGCCCAGCAACTGATGAAGATAGAGAGCATATGCGCTCCGTCCCCTATGCTTCAGCCATAGGTTCTATCATGTATGCGATGCTGTGCACTAGACCGGATGTTAGCCTGGCCATAAGTATGGCAGGTAGGTTCCAGAGTAATCCAGGAGTGGATCACTGGACAGCGGTCAAGAATATCCTGAAGTACCTGAAAAGGACTAAGGAGATGTTTCTCGTATATGGAGGTGACGAAGAGCTCGCCGCAAAAGGTTACGTTGATGCAAGTTTTGACACAGATCCGGACGACTCTAAGTCGCAGACCGGATACATATTTATTCTTAATGGGGGTGCAGTAAGCTGGTGCAGTTCCAAGCAAAGCGTCGTAGCAGATTCTACATGTGAAGCGGAGTACATGGCTGCCTCGGAGGCGGCTAAGGAGGGTGTCTGGATGAAGCAGTTCATGACGGATCTTGGAGTGGTGCCAAGCGCACTGAATCCAATAACCTTGTTCTGTGACAACACTGGTACCATTGCCTTAGCAAAGGAACCACGGTTTCACAAGAAAACCAGACACATCAAACGACGCTTCAACCTCATCTGCGACTACGTCGAGGGAGAGGACGTGAATATATGCAAAGTGCACACGGATCTGAATGTAGCGGACCCGCTGACTAAACCTCTTCCACGGCCAAAGCATGATCAACACCAGAACTGTATGGGTGTTAGATTTATTACAATGTAATTCGCATAGTGATGTGAGGGCTAGATTATTGACTCTAGTGCAAGTGGGAGACTGTTGAAATTATGCCCTAGAGGCAATAGTAAATATAGTTATTATTATAATTCCTGTATCAAGATAATCGTTTATTATCCATGCTATAATTGTATTGAATGAAGACTCATTTACATGTGTGGATACATAGACAAAACACCGTCCCTAGCAAGCCTCTAGTTGGCTAGCCAGTTGATCAAAGATAGTTAGTGTCTTCTGATTATGAACAAGGTGTTGTTGATTGATAACTGAATCACGTCATTAGGAGAATCACGTGATGGACTAGACCCAAACTAATAGACGTAGCATGTTTTCTGCGTGTCAAGTATTTATTCCTATGACCATGAGATCATATAACTCACTGACACCGGAGGAATGCTTTGTGTGTATCAAACGTCGCAACGTAACTGGGTGACTATAAAGATGCTCTACAGGTATCTCCGAAGGTGTTAGTTGAGTTAGTATGGATCAAGACTGGGATTTGTCACTCCGTGTGAACGGAGAGGTATCTCGGGGCCCACTCGGTAATACAACATCACACACAAGCCTTGCAAGCAATGTAACTTAGTGTAAGTTGCGGGATCTTGTATTACGGAACGAGTAAAGAGACTTGCTAGTAAACGAGATTGAAATAGGTATACGGATACTGACGATCGAATCTCGGGCAAGTAACATACCGAAGGACAAAGGGAATGACATACGGGATTATATGAATCCTTGGCACTGAGGTTCAAACGATAAGATCTTCGTAGAATATGTAGGATCCAATATGGGCATCCAGGTCCCGCTATTGTATATTGACCGAGGAGTCTCTCGGGTCATGTCTACATAGTTCTCGAACCCGCAGGGTCTGCACACTTAAGGTTCGACGTTGTTTTATGCGTATTAGAGTTATATGGTTGGTTACCGAATGTTGTTCGGAGTCCCGGATGAGATCACGGACGTCACGAGGGTTTCCGGAATGGTCCGGAAACGAAGATTGATATATAGGATGACCTCATTTGATTACCGGAAGGTTTTCGGAGTTACCGGGAATGTACCGGGAATGACGAATGGGTTCTGGGAGTTCACCGGGGGGGGGGGGGGGGGGCAACCCACCCCGGGGAAGCCCATTGGCCTTGAGGGTGGCACACCAGCCCTTAGTGGGCTGATGGGACAGCCCAAAAGGCTCTATGCGCCAAGGAGAAGAAAATCAAGAGAGAAAGGAAAAAAAAGGAGGAGGTGGGAAGGAAGAGGGACTCCCTCCCACCAAACCTAGTCCAACTCGGTTTGGGGGGGGGGAGAGTCCTCCCCCTTGGACTCGGCCGACCCCCTTGGGGCTCCTTGAGCCCCAAGGCAAGGTCCCCTCCCTCCCACCTATATATACGGAGGTTTTAGGGCTGATTTGAGACGACTTTTCCATGGCAGCCCGACCACATACCTCCACAGTTTTTCGTCTAGATCGCGTTTCTGCGGAGCTCGGGCGGAGCCCTGCTGAGACAAGGTCATCACCAACCTCCGGAGCGCCGTCACGCTGCCGGAGAACTCTTCTACCTCTCCGTCTCTCTTGCTGGATCAAGAAGGCCGAGATCATCGTCGAGCTGTACGTGTGCTGAATGCGGAGGTGCCGTCCGTTCGGTACTAGATCGTGGGACTGATCGCGGGATTGTTCGCGGGGCGGATCGAGGGACGTGAGGACGTTCCACTACATCAACCGCGTTCTCTAACGCTTCTGCTATACGGTCTACAAGGGTACATAGATCACTCATCCCCTCTCGTAGATGGACATCACCATGATAGGTCTTCGTGCGCGTAGGAACATTTTTGTTTCCCATGCGACGTTCCCCAACATTTACATGTGTGGATACATAGACAAAACACTGTCCCTAGCAAGCCTCTAGTTCGCTAGCCAGTTGATCAAAGATAGTCAGTGTCTTCTGATTATGAACAAGGTGTTGTTGCTTGATAACTGGATCACGTCATTAGGAGAATCACGTGATGGACTAGACCCAAACTAATAGACGTAGCATGTTGATCGTGTCATTTTGTTGCTACTATTTTCTGCGTGTCAAGTATTTGTTCCTATGACCATGAGATCATATAACTCACTGACACCGGAGGAATACTTTGTGTGTATCAAACGTCGCAACGTAACTGGGTGACTATAAAGATGCTCTACAGGTATCTCCGAAGGTGTTAGTTGAGTTAGTATGGATCAAGACTGGGATTTGTCACTCCGTGTGACGGAGAGGTATCTCGGGGCCCACTCGGTAATACAACATCACACACAAGCCTTGCAAGCAATGTGACTTAGTGTAAGTTGCGGGATCTTGTATTACGGAACGAGTAAAGAGACTTGCCGGTAAACGAGATTGAAATAGGTATGCGGATACTGACGATCGAATCTCGGGCAAGTAACATACCGAAGGACAAAGGGAATGACATACGGGATTATATGAATCCTTGACACTGAGGTTCAAACAATAAGTTCTTCGTAGAATATGTAGGATCCAATATGGGCATCCAGGTCCCGCTATTGGATATTGACCGAGGAGTCTCTCGGGTCATGTCTACATAGTTCTCGAACCCGCAGGGTCTGCACACTTAAGGTTCGACGTTGTTTTATGCGTATTAGAGTTATATGGTTGGTTACCGAATGTTGTTCGGAGTCCCGGATGAGATCACGGACTTCACGAGGGTTTCCGGAATGGTCCGGAAACAAAGATTGATATATAAGATGACCTCATTTGATTACCGGAAGGTTTTCGGAGTTACCGGGTATGTACCGGGAATGACGAATGGGTTCCGGGAGTTCACCGGGGGGGGGGGGGGGCAACCCACCCCGGGGAAGACCATAGGCCTTGAGGGTGGCGCACCCGCCCTTAGTGGGCTGGTGGGACAGCCCAAAAGGGCCCTATGCGCATTGGAAGAAAAATCAAAGAGAAAGAAAAAAAAAGGAAGGGAAGGAAGGACTCCCACCCACCAAACCAAGTCCAACTCGGTTTGGGGGGGAGACTTTCCCCCCTTGGCTCGGCCGACCCCCTTGGGGCTCCTTGAGCCCCAAGGCAAGGCCCCCTCTCCCACCTATATATACGGAGGTTTTAGGGCTGATTTGAGACGAATTTTCACGGCAGCCCGACCACATACCTCCACGGTTTTTCCTCTAGATCGCGTTTCTGCGGAGCTGGGGCGGAGCCCTGCTGAGACAAGGTCATCACCAACCTCCGAAGCGCCGTCACGCTGCTGGAGAACTCTTCTACCTCTCCGTCTCTCTTGCTGGATCAAGAAGGCCGAGATCATCGTCGAGCTGTACGTGTGCTGAACACGGAGGTGCCGTCCGTTCGGTACTAGATCGTGGGACTGATCGCGGGATTGTTCGCGGGGCGGATCGAGGGATGTGAGGATGTTCCACTACATCAACCGCGTTCACTAACGCTTCTGCTATACGGTTTACAAGGGTACGTAGATCACTCATCCCCTCTCGTAGATGGACATCACCATGATAGGTCTTCGTGCGCGTAGGAAATTTTTTGTTTCCCATGCGACGTTCCCCAACAGTGGCATCATGAGCTAGGTTCATGCGTAGATGTCTTCTCGAGTAGAACACAAAAGTTTTTGTGGGCGGTGATGTGCATTTTGCTGCCCTCCTTAGTCGTTTCTTGATTCCGCGGTATTGTTGGATTGAAGCGGCTTGGACCGACATTACTCGTACGCTTACGAGAGACTGGTTTCATCGCTACGAGTAACCCCGTTGCTCAAAGATGACTGACAAGTGTCGGTTTCTCCAACTTTAGTTGAATCAGATTTGACAGAGGAGGTCCTTGGATGAGGTTAAATAGCAACTCATATATCTCCGTTGTGGTGTTTGCGTAAGTAAGATGTGATCCTACTAGATACCCATGGTCACCACGTAAAACATGCAACAACAAAATTAGAGGACGTCTAACTTGTTTTTGCAGGGTATGCTTGTGATGTGATATGGCCAACGATCTGATGTGATATATTGGATGTATGAGATGATCATGTTGTAATAGATAATATCGACTTGCACGTCGATGGTACGGCAACCGGCAGGAGCCATATGGTTGTCTTTATACTAATGTTTGTGCTTGCAGATGCGTTTACTATTTTGCTAGGATGTAGCTTTAGTAGTAATAGCATGAGTAGCACGACAACCCCGATGGCGACACGTTCATGGAGATCATGGTGTGGCGCCGGTGACAAGAAGATCATGCCGGTGTTTTGGTGATGGAGATCAAGAAGCATGTGATGATGGCCATATCATGTCACTTATGAATTGCATGTGATGTTAATCCTTTTATGCACCTTATTTTGCTTAGAACGACGGTAGCATTATGAGGTGATCTCTCACTAAAATTTCAAGACGAAATTGTGTTCTCCCCGACTGTGCACCGTTGCTACAGTTCATCGTTTCGAGACACCACGTGATGATCGGGTGTGATAGACTCAACGTTCACATACAACGGGTGCAAAACAGTTGCGCACGCGAAACACTCGGGTTTAGCTTGACGAGCCTAGCATGTGCAGACATGGCCTCGAAACACATGAGACCGAAAGGTCGATCATGAATCATATAGATGATATGATTAGCATAGGGATGCTTACCACTGAAACTATACTCAACTCACGTGATGATCGGAGTTGAGCTAGTGTAAGTGGATCATGAACCACTCAAATGACTAGAGAGATGTACTTTTTGAGTGGGAGTTTAGCGAATAATTTGATTAAGTTAAACCCTAATTATCTTGAACATAGTCTAAGTCCACTTTGAATATATTTGTGTTGTAGATCATGGCTCACGCGACAGTCACCCTGAATTTTAATACGTTCCTAGAGAAAGCTAAGTTGAAAGATGATGGAAGCAACTTTGTAGACTGGGCTCGTAATCTTAAGCTAATCTTACAAGCTAGGAAGAAGTATTATGTCCTTAATGCTGCGCTAGGAGATGAACCACCCGCTACGGCTGATCAGGATGTTAAAAACGCTTGGTTAGCACGTAAGGAGGACTACTCAGTAGTTCAATGTGCAATCTTGTCTGGCTTAGAACTGGGACTTCAACGCCGCTTTTGAGCGTCATGGAGCATTTGAGATGTTCCAGGAGTTAAAGTTTATCTTTCAGAAGAACGCCCGGATCGAGAGGTATGAGACCTCCGATAAATTCTATGCTTGCAAGATGGAGGAGAACTCGTCTGTCAGTGAACATGTGCTCAAAATGTCTGGGAACTCAAACCGTCTAGCTGAGCTGGGGATTGAACTCCCGCAAGAGGCTATCACTGACAGAATCCTTCAATCACTGCCGCCAAGCTATAAAGGCTTTGTGTTGAACTACAACATGCAAGGGATGAACAAGTCACCCGGCGAGTTGTTTGCGATGCTGAAAGTCGCAGAGTCTGAACTCCGTAAAGAGCATCAAGTGTTGATGGTGAATAAGACCACTAGTTTCAAGAGAAATGGCAAAGGCAAGAAGGGTAATTCAAAGAAGAGTGGCAAGCCTGTTGCCAATCCGACGAAGAAACCCAAAGCTGAACCTAAAGCCTGAAACAGAGTGTTACTATTGCAAGGGTATGGGTCACTGGAAGCGCAATTGCCCCATGTATCTGACAGATAAAAAGACGGCCAAAGAAAAATCAGGTATATTTGATATACATGTTATTGATTTGTACTTAACTGGCTCTCGTAGTAGTGCCTGGGTATTCGATACCGGTTCTGTTGCTCATATTTGCAACTCGAAACAGGAACTGCGGAATAGACGAAGGCTGGCGAAAGATTAAGTGACGATGCGCGTAGGAAATGGTTCCAAGGTTGATGCAATCGCCGTCGGCACAGTTTCACTTCAGTTACCATCAGGATTAGTTATAAGCTTAAATCATTGTTATTTAGTGCCTGCGTTGAGCATGAACATTATATCTGGATCTTGTTGATTGCGAGACGGTTACTCTTTTAAGTCAGAGAATAATGGTTGTTCTATTTCTATGAGTAACATCTTTTATGGTCATGCACCCAATGTGAGAGGATTGTTCATATTGAATCTTGATAGCAATACACACATACACAACAGTGAGACCAAAAGAGTTGGAGTTAACAATAATAGCGCCATATTTTTGTGGCACTGCCGCTTAGGTCATATTGGTGTAAAGCGCATGAAGAAACTCCATGCCGATGGACTTTTGGAGTCACTTGACTTTGATTCACTTGACACGTGCGAACCATGCCTCATGGGCAAGATGACTAAAACTCCGTTCTCCGGAACAATGGAGCGTGCAAGTGACTTGTTGGAAATCATACATACCGATGTGTGTGGTCCGATGAGCGTAGAGGCACGCGGCGGATATCGTTATTTTCTCACCTTCACTGACGATTTGAGTAGATATGGTTATGTCTACTTAATGAAGCACAAGTCTGAAACATTTGAAAAGTTCAAGCAATTTCAGAGTGAAGTTGAAAATCATCGTAACAAGAAGATCAAGTTCCTACGGTCTGATCGTGGGGGTGAATATGTGAGTTTCGAGTTTGGTGCTCACTTAAGACAATGTGGAATTGTTTCACAGTTAACACCGCCTGGAACACCACAGCGTAATGGTGTGTCCGAATGTCGTAATCGTACTTTATTAGAGATGGTGCGATCTATGATGTCTCTTACCGATTTGCCGTTATCGTTTTGGGGTTATGCATTAGAAACAACTGCATTCACTTTAAATAGGGCACCATCAAAATCCGTTGAGACGACACCATATGAACTATGGTATGGCAAAAGGCCAAAGTTGTCGTTTCTTAAAGTTTGGGGATGTGATGCTTATGTCAAAAAGCTTCAGCCTGAAAAGCTGGAACCCAAAGCGGAAAAGTGCGTCTTCATAGGTTACCCAAAAGAGACAGTTGGGTACACCTTCTATCTCAAATCCGAGGGCAAAGTGTTTGTTGCTAAAAATGGAGCTTTTCTCGAGAAGGAGTTTCTCTCGAGAGAATTGAGTGGGAGGAAGATAGAACTTGACTAGGTTGTAGAACCTCTCATCCCTCTGGATGGTGGCGCAGGGCAAGGGGAAACCTCTGTCGTTGCGACGCCGGCTGAGGAGGAAGTTAATGATGGTGATCATGAAACTTCGGTTCAAGTTTCCGTCGAACCACGCAGGTCGACGAGACCACGTGTTGCTCCAGAGTGGTACGGTAATCCCGTTTTATCAATTATGTTGTTAGACAACAATGAACCTGCAAATTATGAAGAAGCAATGGTGGGCCCTGATTCCAACAAATGGCTAGAAGCCATGAAGCCCGAGATAGGATCCATGTATGAGAAGTAAGTGTGGACTTTGGAGGTACTGCCTGAGGGCCGCAAGGCTATTCAGAACAAATGGATCTTTAAGAGGAAGATGGATGCTGACGGCAATGTGACCGTTTATAAAGCTCGACTTGTGGCAAAGGGTTTTTAAGAAGTTCAAGGAGTTTACGATGAGACATTCTCACCCGTAGCGATGCTTAAGTCCGTCAGAATCATGTTAGCAATAGCTGCATTTTTCGATTATGAAATCTGGCAGATGGATGTCAAAACGGCGTTCCTTAACGGTTTCCTTAAGGAAGAGTTGTATATGATGCAACCCGAAGGTTTTGTCGATCCTAAGAATGCTAACAAGGTGTGCAAGCTCCAGCGATCCATTTATGGACTGGTGCAAGCATCTCGGAGTTGGAACAAACGCTTTGATGAGGTGATCAAAGCATTTGGGTTTATACAAGTGGTTGGAGAATCTTGTATTTATAAGAAAGTTAGTGGGAGCTCTGTGGCATTTCTAATATTATATGTGGATGACATATTGCTGATTGGAAACAACGTGGAGTTTTTGGAGAGCATAAAGGATTACTTGAATAAAAGTTTCTCTATGAAGGACCTAGGAGAAGCTGCTTACATTCTAGGCATTAAGATCTATAGGTATAGATCAAAACGCCTGTTAGGACTTTCACAAAGCACATACCTTGATAAAGTTTTGAAGAGGTTCAAAATGGAACAGTCCAAGAAAGGGTTCTTGCCAGTTTTACAAGGTACGAGATTGAGTAAGACTCAGTGCCCAGCAACTGATGAAGATAGAGAGCATATGCGCTCCGTCCCCTATGCTTCAGCCATAGGTTCTATCATGTATGCAATGCTGTGCACTAGACCGGATGTTAGCCTGGCCATAAGTATGGCAGGTAGGTTCCAGAGTAATCCAGGAGTGGATCACTGGACGGCGGTCAAGAATATCCTGAAGTACCTGAAAAGGACTAAGGAGATGTTTCTCGTATATGGAGGTGACGAAGAGCTCACCGTAAAAGGTTATGTCGATGCAAGCTTTGACACAGATCCGGCCGACTCTAAGTCGCAAACCGGATACGTATTTATTCATAATGGGGGTGCGGTAAGCTGGTGCAGTTCCAAGCAAAGCGTCGTAGCAGATTCTACATGTGAAGCGGAGTACATGGCTGCCTCGGAGGCGGCTAAGGAGGGTGTCTGGATGAAGCAATTCATGACGGATCTTGGAGTGGTGCCAAGCGCACTGAATCCAATAACCTTGTTCTGTGACAACACGGGTGCCATTGCCTTAGCAAAGGAACCACGGTTTCACAAGAAGTCTAGACACATCAAACGACGCTGCAACCTCATCCGTGACTACGTCGAAGGGGAGGACGTGAATATATGCAAAGTGCACACGGATATGAATGTAGCAGACCCGCTGACTAAACCTCTTCCACGGGCTAAGCATGATCAACACCAGAACTGTATGGGTGTTAGATTTATTACAATGTAATTCGCATGGTGATGTGAGGACTAGATTATTGACTCTAGTGCAAGTGGGAGACTGTTGGAGTTATGCCCTAGAGGCAATAATAAATATAGTTATTATTATAATTCCTGTATCAAGATAATCGTTTATTATCCATGCTATAACTGTATTGAATGAAGACACATTTACATGTGTGGATACATAGACAAAACACTGTCCCGAGCAAGCCTCTAGTTGGCTAGCCAGTTGACCAAAGATAGTCAGTGTCTTCTGACTATGAACAAGGTGTTGTTGCTTGATAACTGGATCACGTCATTAGGAGAATCACGTGATGGACTAGACCGAAACTAATAGACGTAGCATGTTGATCGTGTCATTTTGTTGCTACTGTTTTCTGCGTGTCAAGTATTTGTTCCTATGACCATGAGATCATATAACTCACTGACACCGGAGGAATACTTTGTGTGT
The DNA here is from genome assembly GCF_904849725.1 of Hordeum vulgare subsp. vulgare. NCBI lineage: Eukaryota > Viridiplantae > Streptophyta > Magnoliopsida > Poales > Poaceae > Hordeum > Hordeum vulgare. The sequence continues at coordinate 580,566,883 of NC_058520.1, read as the reverse complement.
ATCAAACGTCGCAACGTAACTGGGTGACTATAAAGATGCTCTACAGGTATCTCCGAATGTGTTAGTTGAGTTAGTATGGCTCAAGACTGGGATTTATCACTCCGTGTGACGGAGAGGTATCTCGGGGCCCACTCGGTAATACAACATCACACACAAGCCTTGCAAGCAATGTGACTTAGTGTAAGTTGCGGGATCTTGTATTACGGAACGAGTAAAGAGACTTGCCGGTAAACGAGATTGAAATAGGTATGCGGATACTGACGATCGAATCTCGGGCAAGTAACATACCGAAGGACAAAGGGAATGACATACGGGATTATATGAATCCTTGACACTGAGGTTCAAACGATAAGTTCTTCATAGAATATGTAGGATCCAATATGGGCATCCAGGTCCCGCTATTGGATATTGACCGAGGAGTCTCTCGGGTCATGTCTACATAGTTCTCGAACCCGCAGGGTCTGCACACTTAAGGTTCGACGTTGTTTTATGCGTATTTGAGTTATATGGTTGGTTACTGAATGTTGTTCGGAGTCCCGGATGAGATCACGGACGTCACGAGGGTTTCCGGAATGGTCCGAAAACGAAGATTGATATATAGGATGACCTCATTTGATTACCGGAAGGTTTTCAGAGTTATCGGGTATGTAACAGGAATGACGAATGGGTTCCGGGAGTTCACGGGGGGGGGGGGGGACCCCGGGGAAGCCCATAGGCCTTGAGGGTGGCGCACCAGCCCTTAGTGGGCTGGTGGGACAGCCCAAAAGGGCCCTGTGCGCATTGGAAGAAAAATCAAAGAGAAAGGAAAAAAAGGAAGGGAAGGAAGGACTCCCACCCACCAAACCAAGTCCAACTCGGTTTCGGGGGGAGACCTTCCCCCCTTGGCTCGGCCGACCCCCTTGGGGCTCCTTGAGCGCCAAGGCAAGGCCCCCCCTCTCCCACCTATATATACGGAGGTTTTAGGGCTGATTTGAGACGACTTTTCACGGCAGCCCGACCACATACCTCCACGGTTTTTCCTCTAGATCGCGTTTCTGCGGAGCTCGGGCGGAGCCCTGCTGAGACAAGGTCATCACCAACCTACGGAGCACCGTCACGCTGCCGGAGAACTCTTCTACCTCTCCGTCTCTCTTGCTGGATCAAGAAGGCCGAGATCATCGTCGAGCTGTACGTGTGCTGAACGCGGAGGTGCCGTCCGTTCGGTACTAGATCGTGGGACTGATCGCGGGATTGTTCGCGGGGCGGATCGAGGGACGTGAGGACGTTCCACTACATCAACCGCGTTCACTAATGCTTCTGCTGTACGGTCTACAAGGGTACGTAGATCACTCATCCCCTCTCGTAGATGGACATCACCATGATAGGTCTTCGTGCGCGTAGGAAATTTTTTGTTTCCCATGCGACGTTCCCCAACAGTGGCATCATGAGCTAGGTTCATGCGTAGATGTCTTCTCGAGTAGAACACAAAAGTTTTTGTGGGCGGTGATGTGCGTTTTGCTGCCCTCCTTAGTCTTTTCTTGATTCCGCGATATTGTTGGATTAAAGCGGCTTGGACCGACATTACTCGTACGCTTACGAGAGACTGGTTTCATCGCTACGAGTAACCCCGTTGCTCAAAGATGACTGACAAGTGTCGGTTTCTCCAACTTTACTTGAATCGGATTTGACAGAGGAGGTCCTTGGATGAGGTTAAATAGCAACTCATATATCTCCGTTGTGGTGTTTGCGCAAGTAAGATGCGATCCTACTAGATACCCATGGTCACCACATAAAACATGCAACAACAAAATTAGAGGACGTCTAACTTGTTTTTGCAGGGTATGCTTGTGATGCGATATGGCCAACGATGTGATGTGATATATTGGATGTTTGAGATGATCATGTTGTAATAGATAATATCGACTTGCACGTTGATGGTACGACAACCGGCAGGAGCCATATGGTTGTCTTTATACTAATGTTTGTGCTTGCAGATGCGTTTACTATTTTGCTAGGATGTAGCTTTAGTAGTAATAGCATGAGTAGCACGACAACCCCGATGGCGAAACGTTGATGGAGATCATGGTGTGGCGCCGGTGACAAGAAGATCATGCCGGTGCTTTGGTGATGGAGATCAAGAAGCACTTGATGATGGCCATATCATGTCACTTATGAATTGCATGTGATGTTAATCCTTTTATGCACCTTATTTTGCTTAGAACGACGGTAGCATTATGAGGTGATCTCTCACTAAAATTTCAAGACGAAATTGTGTTCTCCCCGACTGTGCACCGTTGCTACAGTTCGTCGTTTCGAGACACCATTTTATTTATAGAAGGGGGTATTTTATTCTTTTGTAAAAAAGGGGTAGTTTTATTCTTCAAAAGGTTTACTTTTATTCGTTTAAAAAATGCCCAAGCTATCCTTATAGTTGGGGTATATTTTATTTTCCAGAAGTCAAAAGACATTTTTTTTGTTAAAACCTTTTTTTCCTTTTCTTTTGTTTGGGTTTTTTGTTTTTAAAAGTACAAAAAAAACAGCAAAGGGAGAGAGGGAGTTCCCATGCCCAATGCCCAACCGGCCAGGCCCAGCAGTCCCCTATCCCTAGCGATAGGGAGGGATCCTCCCGATACCATCTCCCTCGTCCGCCGTCGTCTTCCCCCAGCCTCGGTTCCTCCTCCCTCTCCTCCGGCAACGCCGCCTCCAGCCCCTACCCCGCTTCTTCCCCCTCGAGCCCCTCGTCCCTCCCAGTGCGCCTCCTTCCTCCCCATGCCGCCCAGGCCCTGGCCTCGTCTTCCTCGCGCGCCTCCTCTCCCCCGCGCGCCCATGCCCTGCCCGAGGTGCCCAGGCCGAGCAGCTCCGCGCCAGTAGCTCCCCCCCGTCACGCGCCGCCATTGCCTCGAGCTTCCCGCCACCTTGGCCCCGTGCCTCGTCCCGGGCCCGACGGCCGTTCTCCGCGCCTCCGCCAAGCCCTCCAGGGCCCCGACCTCCTCCTCCTCGTAGTTTGCCCCGCCGCAGCTCGTCGCCCTCAGCCTCCTGTCGGCTGCGCCGGAACCCATGGCCTCACCCTCGCGAGCTCGCCGGTCGCTGATTCCCCGCGTCGCCGGCCGGCCCGAGGTCTTCGTCCGTCCCCGCCTCCGGTTGCCGAGCCCCGCCGTGCTCGCCCCCATGCCGAGGTTGCTGCCGCCGTTTTTCTGTAGTTGTTGCTGTTTGTGGCTGCTTAGCCGATGCTGGCTGTAGATTGTTGCTGCACCGTGTTGCCTTGCCAATGCTGCTGCCTGCTGGCCTGCTGCCCTTGTTGCTGTCGCTGTGCGTAGGTTGCTGTCGTTTGCTTGTTGTTGCTGTCGAGTGCTCTAGCCTGCTGCCGCTGTTGCTCCGTGTTGCCGCATGCCGCTGCTGCTATGTGCTGCTAGGTGGCTTAGTGCTTGCTGTTTGCCAGCTGCTGCTAGCTGAGCCGCTTGCTGTTGCTGTAGTTAGTTGTTGTGCTGCAGTTTGATGCTTGCTATGCCGCCGCTAGTTGGTGTTGCTGTCCCATGCTATTGCCGAGCTTGCTGTGCTGTGGCCGAAACTAGTTGTTGTAGTTGTTGTCGTCCGTTGCCCGCTAGATGCTGTTGTGTCGCCTGCAGTCGCCGCGTAGACCATTCCCTCCTTCGTGGAGCCGACAATTCGACAAGCACCACGTCGTCCTCGACGACCCCGGAAACGAGTTCGACTTCCTCGACGTTGCCGGAGACCCGTGTTCGACTACCATCGTGAAGACCGTGAACCACGACGCCGAGTACGACTACCGTCAACGAGACCCGAGTTCCTCGACGACCACGACTTCCACGATGACCGTTGGTCCGCTATGACCCGAGCCCCTCTGATATGCACGCTTCGAAGGTATAACCGTTGAAACGATGCCCGTGGTCTGAATGCATGTGATGTATGAGTTGTATTGTATGTTGCACCATATGTTTGCGCCTGTATATGTTGCCCGTTGCACATTGTCCCTCCTATGTTGTGCCTCGACACATGGGAACCCGATAACCGGGATCACCCCATCTTTATTTACCGTTCCCGCACACGCTTCCTATACGTTGGCACGATATCTCGACGAGTTACCGGGATAGGAACGTTGCCGTGGCATCATTTCCGTTTTGCCGCCATGGTTCCCACTCGCTCGCCGTGGCGACACCTGATTCTTTCCCTTCTTGCCGTGATGTAATGAACTTGCATTCATGACGCATTCATGGCATATAATCTTGTGTTGCTTGTTCTTGTGCCGTAGCTCCGCTCTTTGTTCCGCATGTTAACCGTCTAGGATGCCATGTAGAATCACCGCTTCACCCCTTGCCATGATAACAACAATTTAATATTGCCGTGTAAATAATCGGGAGTGAACTAAATAATCAATCGTGGAGTTTCATCGATATGTAACTCGTTGCACATCGAGCTTCACTTAATGTGTAGTGTTTGTGTGACGTGAATTGCCATGCCATGCCTTGCATCTTTGATCTGATCATGCATCATAGTAGGTTATGCATCATGTTGTGCATCGTGTGGTGAATATCTGTGTTGATGTTTCTTTCCAGTTTGCTCCGTCTCGATAGAGTTCCGCAAGCATGTCGGAATGTGAGGACCCGTTCGACTACGTTGGTTCATCGACTTCTCGGAATTGTTCTTCTTCCAAGCGGGATCTCAGGCAAGATGACCATTTCCCCAGATAACATTACTATCATTGCCATGCTAGTTTTATCGCTTCTATCGATTATGTCTCGTTGCCTACCACATGTTAAATATTAGCCTCTCAACAATGCCATGAAACCTTCAACCTGTTCGACCTAGCAAACCACTGATTGGCTATGTTACCGCTTGCTTAACCCTGTGTTAGCGTTGCTAGTTGCAGGTGCAGATGCTTCCATGTGAAAGCATGGGTTCCTTGTTATATCACCATATTAAATGCTATTTAATTTAAGCACCTATATACTTGGTAAAAGGTGGAAGGCTCGGCCTTTCTAGCCTGGTGTTTTGTTCCACCTTTGCCCCCCTTAGTTTCGGTTACCGGTGTTATGTTCCATAATTGAGCGCTCCTAACACGATCGGGGTTGTTATGGGGACCCCCTTGATAATTCGTTTTAGATTAAAGCTGGTCTGGCAAGGCCCAACTTTGTTACTACATTTGCCTAAACACCTAATAAAATTGCATAGGGACTTTCCGGACCCCGAGGATAATTTAATCAACCCCCGGACCAGTGCTCCTCATGAGTGTTGGTCCCACCTGAGCGTTGTCCGGCGCCCCTCTGGTCACCCGAAGGTTTAGCGATACCGACGTCTAGCTCATCCGCTGTGTCCTGAGAACGAGGTACGCGACTCCTATCAGGATCGTCGACACGTCGAGCGGCCTTGCTGGATTAGTTTTACCTTTGACGAGATATCTTGTGCATCGGGATTCCGGTGATGCTTTGGGTAATCTCAGGGTTGAGGTTTTCCACTAGGGAATCCGAAGAGATCGCGAGCTTCGTGATTGAGGATTTCTATGCGGCTTGTGGTAATTTTTGATGGACTAGTTGGAGCACCCCTGCAGGGCTAAATCTTTCGAAAAGCCGTGCCCGCGGTTATGTGGCAACATGGAAGCTTTGTTTAACACTGGTTCTAGATAACTTGAAGTTAACTTAATTAAAACTTGCCAACTGTGTGCGTAACCGTGACTGTCTCTTTCGTGAGTTCCTTCTCCGATCGAGGACACGGTGGGGTTATGTCTGACGTAGGTAGGTGTTCAGGATCATTCATTTGATCATCAGTAGTTCACGTTCGTTATGCGTAGATGTTCCCCCCTCCTATGTCTTGTACTCGTAAGATTAGCCACCATATGTATGCTTAGCCGCTGCTGCAACGTCACCACTTAACCATGCCTCACCCATTAAGCTTTGCTAGTCTTGATACCTTTGGAAATGAGATTGCTGAGTCCCCTGTGGCTCACAGATTACTACAACACCAGTTGCAGGTACAGGTATAGGTTACTCGACGCGAGTGCGTTGCTTGTCCATTTGGAGTTGCTTCTTCTTCTTCTTCTTCTTCATCGATCTAGGATGGGTTCCAGGCCGGCAGCCTGGGACAGCAAGGATGGACGTCGTTCTTATTTTTCTCGTTTGTTTTCGTCCATAGTCGGACCCTGCTCTTACTCTTGATGATTATGTAATGTATTGATGTGACTCTGATGTAGCATGTGGCGAGTGTAAGCCAATTCTTTATATATATCTCTTCTTCTCAGTACATGTACTTGTAATGATATCCATTGTTGCGACACGACGAGATGCGCTTCTATCCCTAACGAGGCCTTCGTGCCAAATTAAGGATAGGGTCGCATCTTGGGCGTGACAGAGATGTTCTTTATGTGTAGGTTGCTTGAAATGACGCGTAGAATCACGTGAACCTATTTGTTTTGCTGTTTAACAACCAATTAAATGTGTTAGTTCAGATCTGGACAGAATTGTAAATTAACATGTGAGGTCGTCTCGGAGGTGCTATATGTCATTTCCGATCTCATTTAAAATGCCTAGATAGTTAGTTTAATTACGCTTCACCTCTTGCCATGTTTAACCACATTGAATATTGCCGTGTACCTAATCGAGATAGAACTAAATAATCCGTATGTGGAGTTTCGTCAATATGCAATTCGTTGCATATTGAACTTCACTTAATGTGTAGTGTTTGATTGTGTGATTTGCCATGCCGTGTCTTGCATGTGTTCAGCTGCTCATGCATCATATGTGTTGTGCATCGTGTGGTGTATATCGTGTGTTGATTTGTGTTTCCGGTTTGCTTCGTCTCGATAGAGTTCCGCAAGCGTGTCGGATTGTGAGGACCCGTTCGACTACGTCGGTTCGTATGCTTCACGGTGTCATTCTTCTTCCAAGCGGGATCTCAGGCAAGATGACCATTTCCCCAGATACCATTACTATCATTGCCATGCTAGTTTTATCGCTTCTATCGATTATGTCTCGTTGCCTACCACATGTTAAATATCAGCCTCTCAACAATGCCATGATTACCTTCAACCTGTTCGACCTAGCAAACCACTGATTGGCTATGTTACTGCTTGCTTAACCCTGTTGTTAGCGTTGCTAGTTGCAGGTGCAGATGCTTCCTTGTGAAAACATGGGTTCTTTGTTATATCACCGTATTAAATGCTATTTAATTTAATGCACCTATGTACTTGGTAAAAGGTGGAAGGCTCGGCCTTTCTAGCCTGGTGTTTTGTTCCACCTTTGCCCCCCTTAGTTTCCGGCTACCGGTGTTATGATCCATAATTGAGCGCTCCTAACACGATCGGGGTTGTTATGGGGACCCCCTTGATAATTCGTTTTTAGATTAAGACTCGTCTGGCAAGGCCCAACTTTGGTACTACATTTGCCTAAACACCTAATAAAATTGCATAGGGACTTTCCGGACCCCGAGGATAATTTAATTAACCCCCGGGCCAGTGCTCCTCATGAGTGTTGGTCCAAACTGGCAGACTACGGGGCCACCGCGGGGCAATCTGAGGTCTGGTTCTCCTAGTGTGACCCATCCGTCGTGTCCTGAGAATGAGATACGCGGCTCCTATCGGGATCGTCGACACGTCGGGCGGCCTTGCTGGATTAGTTTTACCTTTGACGGAATATCTTGTGCATCGGGATTCCGTTGATGCTTTGGGTAAACTCAGAGTTGAGATTTTCCACTAAGGAATCCGACGAGATTGCGAGCTTCGTGATCGAGGGTTTCTATGCGGCTTGTGGTAATATGTGATGGACTAGTTGGAGCACCCCTGCAGGGTTAAATCCTTTTGGAAAGCCGTGCCCGCGGTTATGTGGCAACGTGGAAGCTTTGTTTAACACTGGTTCTAGATAACTTGAAGTTAACTTAATTAAAACTTGCCAACTGTGTGCGTAACCGTGACTGTCTCTTTCGTGAGTTCCTTCTCCGATCGAGGACACGGTGGGGTTATGTCTGACGTAGGTAGGTGTTCATGATCATTCTTTGATCATCAGTAGATCTGTCCCCTCTTATTTCTTGTACTCGTAAGTTTAGCCACCAAATATATGCTTAGCCGCTACTGCAACCTCACCTCTTAACCATGCCTCACCCATTAAGCTTTGCTAGTCTTGATACCTTTGGAATGAGATTGCTGAGTCCCCTGTGGCTCACAGATTACTACAACCCCAGTTGCAGGTACATGTAAAGGTTACTTGATGCGAGCGCGTTGATTGTTCATTTGGAGTTGCTTCTTCTTCTTCTTCTTCATCGATCTAGGATGGGTTCCAGGCCGGCAGCCTGGGATAGTAAGGATGGACGTCGTTCTTATTTTCTCGTTTGTTTTCGTCCGTAGTCGGACCCTGCTCTTACTCTTAATGATTATGTAATGTATTGATCTGACTCTGATGTAGCTTGTGGCGAGTGTAAGCCAACTCTATTTATACCTCTTCTTTTCAGTACATGTACTTGTAACGATATTCATTCTTGCGACATGACGAGATGCGCTTCTATCCCTGACGAGGCCCCCGTGCGAAATCGAGGATAGGGTCGCATCTTGGGCGTGACAGTTGTCTTCCAAACTTGGAGAAGTTAAATTAATGAGACACACTCTCGAAACTAACAGTAACAGTCTGCTTAATGCAATCAATGTGAGCATTGACAGTGTTGAGAAAGGGTATACCGAATATGATGGGACCTATCTTGTGCAGTACCAAGGACGAGGAGATCAGTAGGATACTTTGTCTTACCACATAGGACTTCTACGTCTCTCACAATTCCCAGAGGGCAGATAATGTCTCTATTAGCTAGCGTAATAGTGACATCAATGGGTTCTAACTCAGCAGGTGCAATCTTACCTTTGATTTCATCATATAGGGAACGGGCTATTGCACTAACACTAGCTCCCATATCACATAAACCATGGTAACAGTGATCTCCTATCTTGACAGAAACAACGGGCAGGCCAACTACATGTCCGTATTTTTCTTTCGTGTGAGGTTTAGCAATTCTAGCGGAGTCCTCGCAGAATTTGATAACATGTCCGTCTATGTCTTCGGCTAAGAGATCTTTGATAATAGCAACACTAGGTTCAACTCTAATCTCCTCAGGGGGTGCAAGTGGTCTAATGTAACCCCTACGTATCACAGTTGGAGCTTTAGAATAATCCTTTATCCTAGCAGGGTATCGTGGTTTCTCAGTGTAAGCACAAGGAACAACAGGATCACTAAAAGCAATGACTTTCTCCTCAACTAGATTGGTTTTAACTATGTTTCTTTCTACAGGAGGATGATAATTAAACCACTTCTCTTTGGGAAGATCAACATGAGCACCAAAAGATTCATATAGAGAAGCTACTATCTCAGAATCAAGTCCATACTTAGCGCTAAAATCTCTAGAAGTATTTGTCTCAACAAAAGTTTAACGCAATCAAACTGGAAATTCATACCTGACTCCAACTCCCAATATTCAAAGTTATGTTTGATTCTTTCCAATAAATTCTACTTGTGATCAATATCCTTCTTCATAAAAGAACCGGTACAAGAAGTGTCAAGCATGGTACGATCTTCATGAGAAAGACGAGCATAAAAGTTTTGAGTGATAATTTCTCTCGAGAGCTCATGATTGGGGTATGAATATAGCATTGATTTAAGCCTCCCCCAAGCTTGAGCTATGCTTTCCCTGCCACGAGGCCAAAATTTATAAATATAATTCCGATCACGATGTAGTAAATGCATAGGATAGAACTTTTGATGAAATTCCAATTTCAACCGATTGAAGTCCCAAGATCTCGTATCATCACATAGCCTATACCATGTCAACGCCTTATCCTTCAAAGATAAAGGAAAGACTTTCTTCTTTACCTCATCCTCGGGCAAACCTGCAAGCTTAAATAAACCACAAACTTCATCTACACAGATCAGATGCAAGTCTGGATGTGAAGATCCATCTCGTGTAAAAGGATTAGCCAGCAGTTTCTCAAGCATACCCGAAGGAATTTCATAAAAGATATTTTCAGTAGGTACCTCAGGTTGAGGAACAACTCCTCGTGCTTCCGTTCGTGGTGAAGATACCCCGAACAAACTCCTCAAAGGAACAATTTCCATAGTGACAAGTGACAATAAATTTCAGCACAGTATATAAATGTTTCCTTACCAAATTCCACTTACCAAAGGCGCTTCACTCGCTGGCAACGGCGCCAGAAAAGAGTCTTGATGACCCACAAGTATAGGGAATCAATCGTAGTCCTTTCAATAAGTAAGACTGTCGAACCCAACGAGGAGCAAAAGGATCTGATAAACGGTTTTCAGCAACGTAATAACTACAAGCACTGAAAGTAGTGGTAACAAGTGATGGTGTAGCGAGGTGAAACGTAGCAAGCGAAAAGTAACAAGTAACAATTAGTACCAACGGTGCAGCAAGTGGCCCAATCCCTTTTGTAGCAAGGGACAAGCCTGAACAAAGTCTTATAGGAGGAAAAACGCTCCCGAGGACACACGGGAATTTCTGTGATGCCAGTTTTCATCATGTTCATATGATTCGCGTTCGTTACTTTGATAGTTTGATATGTGAGTGGACCGGCGCTTGGGTACTGCCATTACTTGGACAAGCATCCCGCTTATGATTAAACCCTCTCGCAACCATCCGCAACTACGAAAGAAGAATTAAGATAACGTCTAACCATAGCATTAAACTAGTGGATCCAAATCAGCCCCTTATGAAGCAAGGCATAGACTGGGGTTTAAGCTTGTGTCACTCCAGCAACGCATCATCTACTTACTACTCCCCAATGCATTCCTCTAGGCCCAAATATGGTGAAGTGTTATGTAGTCGACGTTCACATAACACCACTAGAGGAAAATACAACATACAACATATCAAAATACCGAACGAATATCAAATTCACATGACTATTATCAGCATGACTTATCCCATGTCCTCAGGAACAAAAGTAACTACTCACAAAGCATAATCATAATCATGATCAGAGGTGTAATGAATAGCAACAAGGATCTGAACATAAACTCTTCCACCAAGTAATCCAACTAGCATCAACTACAAAGAGTAATCAACACTACTACCAACCATACAAATACCAATCGGAGTCGCGAGACGGAGATTGGTTACAAGAGATGAACTAGGGATTGGAGAGGAGATGGTGCTGATGAAGAGTTTGATGAAGATGCCTCCCCTCCGACGAGAGGAGTGTTGGTGATGACGATGGCGACGATTTCCCCCTCCGGGAGGGAGGTTTCCCTAGCAGGATCGTCCTGCCGGAGCTCTAGATTGGATCTGCTCAAGTTCCGCCTCGTGGAGGCGGCAAAACCACGAAAAAGCTCCCGATTGATTTTTTCTAGAACGAAACCCTTCATATAGCAAAAGAGGGGGGCCAGTGGGCCGTCAGGGAGCCCACAAGCCCTGTAGCCGCCACCAGGGGGGGGGGGGGGTTGGCGGCTACCAGGCTTGTGGGGCCCTGGTAGCTCCCCTCTGGTACTTCTTTCACACAGTATTTTTTATATATTCTCAAAAAATTCCACGTTAATTTTCAGGGCATTTGGAGCTGTGCAGAATAGAGGACTCAGATTTGCTCCTTTTCCAGTCCAGAATTCCAGCTGCCTGAATTCTCCCTCTTCAAATAAACCTTGCAAAATAAGAGAGAAAAGGCATAAATATGGTACCACAAAGTAATATAACAGCTCAAAAAGCGATAAATATCAACATGAAAGCATGATGCAAAATGGACGTATCACCGGGTCATAAGACATAGTAGGTGACTACAACTTGCAATATAGGATCTAAAACACACATATATTGACGACAACATAATAGGTTCAGATCTTAAATCATGGCACTCGGGCCCTAGTGACAAGCATTAAGCATAGCCAAGTAGTAGCAACATCAATCTAGAACATAGTGGATACTAGGGATCAATCCCCGTCAAGAACTAACTCGATTACATGATAGATCTCATCCAACTCATCACCGTCCAGCAAGCCTACGATGCGATTACTCGCGATCGATGAAGAGCATCATGGAATTGTCGATGGAGAAAGGTTGATGATGACGATGGCGACGATTTCCCCTCTCCGGAGCCCGAAACGGACTCCAGATCTGCCCTCCAGATGAAGAACAGGATGTGGCGGCGCCTTCGTATCGCAAAACGCAATGAAACCTTCTCTCCGATTTTTTTCCAGGCGAAACGGAAGATATAGAGGTGAGTTTGGGGGCGGTGGTTCCACGTGGGCCCCACAAGCCTGCACGGCTCGGCCTAGGGGGGGGGGGCGTGGCCTGTGGGCTTGTGGCCCACTGGCACGCGCCCTCTGGTGGATCTTTTCGCACGTATTTTTCTTTTATTCCAGAAAAAACGTCAACACTTCGATCAAAACAACATGAAGCAGTACAAATAGATGGTATCTCTCTAGCTCTTTCTGAGACCGCAAAACATAAATGCAGAGCACCTTCAAAGACCAAGGGCTGACTAAACATTGTAATTCAAGGCAATGAAGATCCAGTCACAGTCATACTCAACACAGTTAAAAGCAAAGCATAAAAATGACAGAGGTGCTCTCTAATTGGTGCTTTTGTAAGAGGAGGATGACTCAACAGGAACATAAATAGACAGGCCCTTCGCAGAGGGAAGCATTGATTTGCAGAGGTGCCAGAGCTCAAGCTTTGAAAACAGGGATAATAATTTTGGGTGGCATGCTTTCATTGTCAACACAATGATTAAGAGTTCTCAACATGTTCCACGCTACACATGCTATAGGCGGTTCCCAAACAGAAAAGTAAAGTTTTGACTCCCCCACCACCAATCAATCGCACTCCACGGCTAGCCGAATCTCGGGTACCGTCCATACCAACAACAATCCTGGGGGAGTGTTATTCGCAATTATCTTTTCGATTTGAGTATGGAACTGGGAATTCCAATTATCGGCCCCTTTCTCGTGAATGATAGTGAATAAACACATATCGAGGATAACACGCCTAGCATGGAAGATACCAATAGCCCCCTGTCACCACATGAGCAGTTCGGGCATATAAAACAGATTATTTCTTGAAGGTTTAGAGAGTGGCACATGCAAATTTACTTGGAACAACAGGTAGATACCGCACATAGGTAGGTATAGTGGACTCATATGGAACAACTTTGGGTTTATGGAGGTGGATGCACAAGCAGTATTCCCTCTTAGTACAAGTGAAGGCTAGCAAAAGACTGGGAAGCGACCAACTAGAGAGCGACAACAGTCATCAAAATGCATTGAGAGTAACTAACATTGAGTGCAAGCATGAGTAGGACACAAATCACCATGAACATGAACATCATAGAGGCTATGTTGATTTTGTTTCAACTACATGCGTGAACATGCGCCAAGTCAAGCCACTTGAAACATTCAAAGGAGGATACCATCCTATCATACTACATCATAGTCCTCTCAACATTCATGTTGGCAACCAAGACAAACCATTATAAGCTCCTAATTAAGTAAGCATGGCATAAGCAACTATGATCTCTAAGTTGTCATTGCAAACATGTTTCTCTCACAACAAAGCTGAACTAGGAACAGTGAGCTAGTCATATTTACAAAAACAAAATAGATCGAGTTCATACCAGCTTTTCCAGGCTCAGTCACTTCATCATATATCGTCATTATTGCCTTTCACTTGCACGACCGAATGATGTGAACAATAATAAGAGTGCTCGTGCATTGGACTAAAGCTGGAATCTGTAGGCAAACACAAAGGAGAAGACAAAGTAATATGGCTCTTTGAAAGCTAAACCGGTATGCATGCAAGAGCCACTAAACAGTGTAACCAATATCTTCTACCTTGACCCAATGAAAAAGAAAACTATCTACACAGGAAAGCTCCCAACAAGCAAAAGAAGAAAAAGAAAATATTTTTGGGTTTTCTCAAATTAGACAGACACACGAAAAGAAAACGAGAAAAAGAAAATAAACTAGCATGGATGATACAGTGGCAAAGTGTGAACACCAGCTAACAAAGTGAAAGCATAAGCAAGAATGTAAAGTCGGTGAGAACACGTACTCCCCCAAGCTTAGGCTTTTGGCCTATGGTGGTCTACTCCCAAGGAGGAAAATAACCAGCTCCGGGGTACTCCGGAGTGGACTAAGGATGCCACTGCTGTGTGAGCTCCTCTGGCTCCCACTGATAAATTGACGTCTGGTACTCTACTGGCGGCTCGGGCATGGGCACATGTGGTTGGGCCAAGCCCCAATATGCGTAGATGTCCGAGGGCATAATAGTGTACCTCCCTGCATGAAGAATGAACAAAGAAGGAGCAGGCAAAGTAATAGTCTCACGAGTACCCTGACTAAACACCAGGTTATAAATCATCCTTCTATTTATATCTCTGTCAAGAAAGTCATGGCGAACCATGCTATCGTAATCTAGATATCTCTCGGGAAGAAGAATCTCTTCTTCCTCCTCAAGTCTAATAGGTATCTCAAAGTGTCTAGCAAGACGAGTAGCGTAGATACCTCCATAGACAACACCTTCAGAACCGTTCAGGTTCAACCGTTGAGCTACTATAGCGCCCAAGCTATAAGTTTTATCGTTATAAAGGGCTTCGCGCAAGACCGCAAGATCTGGGGAACTAAGTGACCCAGCTTTCCCACGGCCAATCAAACATTTTCCCACAAATAGTGAGAAGTACCGAAGTACGGGAAAATGTATGCTAGCAGCTCTAGCGCAAGACACTCCTCTCCTACAACAATAGTACCGATGAAAGCTTCCAGGTCCCGTGGACGAGGTTCATGAATATCCCCAACGTAAGGTAATTTGCGAACATTGCAAAAATCCTGGAGTGACATGCGCTGGGGGATATCATAGAGTATAAACTCAACCATAGGAGGGTTCTTCCTCAGATAGAAGTTAAAGCTCTGTACGAAGATATTGGTGAGGAGGCGGTATTGCACACACTTATCTTCAACGAAGGCTGTAAGGCCTGCGTTCTCCACCAAGTGATAAAAGTCCTCATAAATTCCAGCGGCGCGTAAGAACACGTCGCTTGGCCACTCGCACGCTCGAACTTCTGCGACTCGAGGGACCAAATACTTGGGCTTCTTCTCACTCCCATCATCCTTGGGGTCACGGCTTGACGAGCCTCTTAAGAACCTCCTCATCTTTCCCCTTTTCTATCTCTGAAAATTTCTGAAATTTTTAGTGATTCTAAGGGAAAGTGAATAAGGCTCAACGAAACTCGTAGCAACTACTCCAACAAGTGCCTAGAGACCATATTACGCATCAAAACTACTTGGGACCAGCTAGAATCAACATGCAAAGCTCAAGAACATGGTCACCAAGGCAATAAAAATATGCGAAGTATAAGGCACTAGAGAAAAAACTAATTGGACCAATGGAGGAGTCACTTACCAAGGAGTAATTTCCCCAAAACAGTTCGAAGAACGGTGATTTGAGCAAAGAGATTGAGAATCCCAGCAAGATGAGCAAAAACACGGGTTTGAGCTGGGAAACGATTTTTCTGGAGGTAGGAGAAGCGGATGAGAGCAAGAATGAGTGGAGGGGGTGCCTGTGGGACCCACAAGCCTTGGTGGCGCGACCAGAGGGGTGCTCGCTGATACGTCCATTTTGCATCATGCTTTCATGTTGATATTTATTGCTTTATGGGCTGTTACATTACTTTGTGGTACCATATTTATGCCTTTTCTCTCTTATTTTGCAAGGTTTATTTGAAGAGGGAGAATTCAGGCAGCTGGAATTCTGGACTGGAAAAGGAGCAAATCTTAGTCCACTATTCTGCACATCTCCAAATGCCCTGAAAAGTTACGTGGAATTTTTTGGGATTATATAAAAAAAATACTGGGCTAAAGAAGTACCAGAAGGGGGCTACCAGGGCGCCACAAGCCCTGCCACCGCCCCCCTGGTGGCGGTTGGCAAGCTTGTGGGCTCCCTGACGGCTCACTGACCCCCCTCTTTTGCTATATGAAGGGGTTCGTTCCAGAAAAAAAAAATCAATCGGGAGCTTTTTCGTGGTTTCGCCCCCGCCAAGAGGCGGAACTTGAGGAGATCCAATCTAGAGCTCCGGCAGGACGATCCTGCAGGGGAAACTTCCCTCCCGGAGGTGGAATTCGTCGCCATCGTCATCAACAACACTCCTCTCGTCGGAGGGGAGGCATCTTCATCAACATCTTCATCAGCACCATCTCCTCTCCAATCCCTAGTTCATCTCTTGTAACCAATCTCCATCTCGCGACTCCGATTGGTACTTGTAAGGTTACTAGTACTGTTGATTACTCTTTGTAGTTGATGCTAGTTGGATTACTTGGTGGAAGAGTTTATGTTCAGATCCTTGATGCTATTCATTACACCTCTGATCATGATTATGATTATGCTTTGTGAGTAGTCACTTTTGTTCCTGAGGACATGGGATAAGTCATGCTGATAATAGTCATGTGAATTTGACATTCGTTCGGTATTTTGATATGATGTATGTTGTCTTTTCCTCTAGTGGTGTTATGTGAATGTCGACTACATAACACTTCACCATATTTGGGCCTAGAGGAAGGCATTGGCGAGTAGTAAGTAGATGATGGGTTGATGGAGTGAGAGAAGTTTAAACCCCAGTCTATGTGTTGCTTCGTAAGGGGCTGATTTGGATCCACTAGTTTAATGCTATGGTTAGACGTTGTCTCAATTCTTATTTTGTAGTTGCGGATGCTTCCGAGAGAGGTTAATCATAAGTGGGATGCTTGTCCAAGTAAGGGCAGTACCCAAGGGCCGGTCCACCCACATATCAAACTATCATAGTAACGAACGCGAATCATATGAACATGATGAAACTAGCATGACAGAAATTCCCGTGTGTCCTCGGGAGCGTTTTTCCTCCTATAAGAATTTGTTCAGGCTTGTCCCTTGCTACAAAAGGGATTGAGACACTTTCTGCATCATCGCTACTACTTGGTACTTGTTACTTTTTGATTGCTACGTTTCACCTCACTACACCATCAATTGTTACCGCTACTTTGAGTGCTTGAAGTTATTACCTTGCTGAAAACCGTTTATCAGAGCCTTCTGCTCCTCGTTGGGTTCGACACTCTTACTTATCGAAAGGACTATGATTGATCCCTATACTTGTGGGTCATCAAGACTCTTTTCTGGCGCCGTTGCCGGGGAGTG
This sequence comes from Hordeum vulgare subsp. vulgare, assembly GCF_904849725.1. NCBI lineage: Eukaryota > Viridiplantae > Streptophyta > Magnoliopsida > Poales > Poaceae > Hordeum > Hordeum vulgare. The sequence continues at coordinate 580,549,753 of NC_058520.1, read as the reverse complement.
AAGCGCCTTTGGTAAGTGGAAATTGGTAAGGAAACATTTATATACTGTGCTGAAATATATTGTCACTTGTCACTATGGAAACTGTTCCTTTGAGAAGTTTGTTCGGTGTATCTTCACCGCGAACGGAAGCACGAGGAGTTGTTCCTCAACCTGAGGTACCTACTGAAAATATCTTTTATGAAATTCCTTCGAGTATGCTTGAGAAACTGCTGGCTAATCCTTTTACAGGAGATGGATCTTCACATCCAGACTTGCATCTGAACTATGTAGGTGAAGTTTGTGGTTTATTTAAGCTTCTAGGTTTGCCCGAGGATGAGGTAAATAAGAAAGTCTTTTCTTTATCTTTGAAGGATAAGGCTTTGACATGGTATAGGCTATGTGATGATACTGGATCATGGGACTACATTCGGTTGAAATTGGAATTTCATCAAAAGTTTTATCCTATGCATTTAGTACATCGTGATCGGAACTTTATTTATAATTTTGGCCTCGTGACAGGAAAAGCATAGCTCAAGCTTGGGGAGGCTTAAATCAATGCTATATTCATGCCCCAATCATGAGCTCTCGAGAGAAATCACCACTCAAAACTTTTATGCTCGGCTTTCTCATGAAGATCGTACCATGCTTGACACTTCTTTTACCGGTTCTTTTATGAAGAAGGATATTGATCACAAGTGAAATTTATTGGAAATAATCAAACATAACTCTGAAGATTGGGAGCTGGAGGAAGGTAAGGAGTCAGGTATGAATTTCCAGTTTGATTGCGTTAAATCTTTTGTTGAGACAAATACTTCTAGAGATTTTAGCACTAAGTATGGACTTGACTTTGAGATAGTAGCTTCTCTATGTGAATCTTTTGCTGCTCATGTTGATCTTCCCAAAGAGAAGTGGTTTAAATATCATCCTCCTGTAGAAAGCAACATAGCCAAAACCAATCTAGATGCTGCACGCCGAATTGAGGTGCAGCATCGAGAGGAGCATGGAGATGAACGCGCTCCTCAATGTGCTCAGCTTCCACCCGACAGACGACGACATCATCTTCCTCGGCATTGCGGGGGGCGTGGCCACTTACTCAATCAAGCATGGCACTATGGGCTTGAGTTACAGATGCAGCAACTTTCACCCCACGTGCCCAAATGAAATGTCTCCGTATGTACATCTGGACACGGGTCGTCCTATTCACATCCCAGCAGTGAGTGAAAGGTGATCGAGCTTGATGTTCCTCGTTGGATCCGCTTTCTCAATATTCTACCATCCATCCACAGATATATTGTTTGTTGATCCACCGTCCATCATTGTTATCTCTTATTCATGCTAAGTTTCAGGATTTTGTTAATTGTCTCGACGGAGCGGGTCTCGCTATGAACGGCGGCAGCAGAGTTCGTGTTGTGCGTTGCCCGGGGCGTGGTGACGGCAAACGCGGCGCGAGCTGGGTCCAAGGACATACAGAGGCTTCAGGTGCAATGGGCGGTGACGGATGGTGTGGGGCTGCAGTAGGGAAGACGCTGGTGGCCGCAGCAGCCGCTACAGGTGCTGCTGCCAGAGCTGACTGGCTCGGCCAGCTCACCACTGACGCTAGCAAGCGTCCAAGGTGATGCACGGCGCGTGGATCAGCTCGGACACAGGGAATACTGTGGAGATTGTGACTGCTCAAGACTGAAATTGAACTCTGAATGTTGTCTGAATCAAAATTCAGAGATAGACCGTGGCAACAGTGCAGGCTAGGCGTTCGACGAAATGAAAATGGCACGTGCACACAATATTTTGAGCTGAAAATTATTGGGGTGCTCTCTCATTGGGTGTAAAGACTATCCACAAATTTTCATAATTTTTGAAATTGTTTTAGTCAGGTTTTTACTGAAAACTGAGTCTTTTTGGTCAAACTTGAGTCAAATGAAATTTGAAATTTTCAAACTTGTGACTCCAAGGTTTTTAGTGAAATAGGTTGAGGGTACTAAGGCCTTCTAAGGGTAGGAGTTTGGGTCTCAAATTCCAAAAGAATCACTGAGTTCCTTTGTAAATCTGATGGGGTCAAATCTGATTACAGAAAATACTTTTATTGGAAAAATAATATGAAAGGTGGTTAAAACATTCTAAAGCTTTGGTAAATCAATAAAATATATAGACCTAGATGTTAGAGAAGTGCCAAAGGGTCTAAATTGTTGGAATTATGCCCTAGAGGCAATAATAAATGTATAGTTATTATTATAATTCCTGTATCAAGATAATAGTTTATTATCCATGCTATAATTGTATTGAATGAAGACTCATTTACATGTGTGGATACATAGACAAAACACCGTCCCTAGCATGCCTCTAGTTGGCTAGCCAGTTGATCGATGATAGTCAGTGTCTTCTGATTATGAACAAGGTGTTGTTGCTTGATAACTGGATCACGTCATTGGGAGAATCACGTGATGGACTAGACCCAAACTAATAGACGTAGCATGTTGATCGTGTCATTTTGTTGCTACTGTTTTCTGCGTGACAAGTATTTATTCCTATGACCATGAGATCATATAACTCACTGACACCGGAGGAATGCTTTGTGTGTATCAAACATCACAACGTAACTGGGTGACTATAAAGATGCTCTACAGGTATCTCCGAAGGTGTTAGTTGAGTTAGTATGGATCAAGACTGGGATTTGTCACTCCGTGTGACGGAGAGGTATCTCGGGGCCCACTCGGTAATACAACATCACACACAAGCCTTGCAAGCAATGTAACTTAGTGTAAGTTGCGGGATCTTGTATTACGGAACGAGTAAAGAGACTTGCCGGTAAACGAGATTGAAATAGGTATATGGATACTGACGATCGAATCTCGGGCAAGTAACATACCGAAGGACAAAGGGAATGACATACGGGATTATACGAATCCTTGGCACTGAGGTTCAAACGATAAGATCTTCGTAGAATATGTAGGATCCAATATGGGCATCCAGGTCCCGCTATTGGATATTGACCGAGGAGTCTCTCGGGTCATGTCTACATAGTTCTCGAACCCGCAGGGTCTGCACACTTAAGGTTCGACGTTGTTTTATGCGTATTTGAGTTATATGGTTGGTTACCGAATGTTGTTCGGAGTCCCGGATGAGATCACGGACGTCACGAGGGTTTCCGGAATGGTCCGGAAACGAAGATTGATATATAGGATGACCTCATTTGATTACCGGAAGGTTTTCGGAGTTACCGGGAATGTACCGGGAATGACGAATGGGTTCCGGGAGTTCACCGGGGGGGGGGGGGGCAACCCACCCCGGGGAAGCCCATAGGCTTTGGGGAGACACACCAGCCCTTAGTGGGCTGGTGGGACAACCCCAAGAGGGCCTATGCGCCAAGAGAAAGAAATCAAAGGAAAAGAAAAAAAAGAGGGAAGAAGTGGGAAGGGAGGGGGACTCCTCCCACCAAACCAAGTCCAACTCGGTTTGGGGGGGGAGTCCTCCCCCCCTTGGCTCGGCCGACCCCTTGGGAGTCCCTTGGACCCCAAGGCAAGGTCCCCCTCCCTCCTCCTATATATATGGGGCTTTTAGGGCAGATTTGAGACGACTTTCTCACGGCTTCCCGACCACATACCTCCATAGTTTTTCCTCTAGATCGCGTTTTTGCGGAGCTTGGGCGGAGCCCTGCTGAGACGAGATCATCACCAACCTCCGGAGCGCCGTCACGCTGCCGGAGAACTCTTCTACCTCTCCGTCTCTCTTGCTGGATCAAGAAGGCCGAGATCATCGTCGAGCTGTACGTGTGCTGAACGCAGAGGTGCCGTCCGTTCGGTACTAGATCGTGGGACTGATCGCGGGATTGTTCGCGGGGCGGATCGAGGGACGTGAGGACGTTCCACTACATCAACCGCGTTCTCAAACGCTTCTGCTGTATGATCTACAAGGGTACGTAGATCACTCATCCCCTCTCGTAGATGGACATCACCATGATAGGTCTTCGTGCGCGTAGGAAATTTTTTGTTTCCCATGCGACGTTCTCCAACAGTGGCATCATGAGCTAGGTTCATGCGTAGATGTCTTCTCGAGTAGAACACAAAAGGTTTTGTGGGCGGTGATGTGCGCTTTTCTGCCCTCCTTAGTCTTTTCTTGATTCCGCGGTATTGTTGGATTGAAGCGGCTTGGACCGACATTACTCGTACGCTTACGAGAGACTGGTTTCATCGTTACGAGTAACCCCCTTTGCTCAAAGATGACTGGCAAGTGACGGTTTCTCCAACTTTAGTTGAATCGGATTTGACCGAGGAGGTCCTTGGATTAGGTTAAATAGCAACTCATAGATCTCCGTTGTGGTGTTTGCGTAAGTAAGATGCGATCCTACTAGATACCCTTGGTCACCACGTAAAACATGCAACAACAAAATTAGAGGACGTCTAACTTGTTTTTGCAGGGTATGATTGTGATGTGATATGGCCAATGATGTGATGTGATATATTGGATGTATGAGATGATCATGTTGTAATAGAAATATCGACTTGCACGTCGATGGTACGGCAACCGGCAGGAGCCATAGGGTTGTCTTTATACTAACGTTTGTGCTTGCAGATGCGTTTACTATTTTGCTAGGATGTAGCTTTAGTAGTAATAGCATAAGTAGCACGACAACCCCGATGGCAACATGTTGATGGATGATCATGGTGTGGCGCCGGTGACAAGAAGATCGTGCCGGTGCTTTGGTGATGGAGATCAAGAAGCACGTGATGATGGCCATATCATGTCACTTATGAATTGCATGTGATGTTAATCCTTTTATGCACCTTATTTTTCTTAGAACGACGGTAGCATTATGAGGTGATCTCTCACTGAAATTTCAAGACGAAATTGTGTTCTCCCCGACTGTGCACCGTTGCTACAGTTCGTCGTTTCGAGACACCACGTGATGATCGGGTGTGATAGACTCAACGTTCACATACAACGGGTGCAAAACAGTTGCGCACGCGGAACACTCGGGTTAAGCTTGACGAGCCTAGCATGTGCAGACATGGCCTCGGAACACATGAGACCGAAAGGTCGATCATGAATCATATAGTTGATATGATTAGCATAGGGATGCTTACCACTGAAACTACTCTCGACTCACGTGATGATCGGACTTGGGATAGTGTAAGTGGATCATGAACCACTCAAATGACTAGAGAGATGTACTTTTTGAGTGGGAGTTTAGCATATAATTTGATTAAGTTGAACTCTAATTATCTTGAACATAGTCTAAGTCCACTTTGAATATATTTGTGTTGTAGATCATGGCTCACGCAAGTGTCATCCTGAATTTTAATACGTTCCTAGAGAAAGCTAAGTTGAAAGCTGATGGAAGCAACTTTGTAGACTGGGCTCGTAATCTTAAGCTAATCTTACAAGCTGGAAAGAAGGATTATGTCCTTAATGCTGCGCTAGGAGATGAACCACCCGCTACGGCTGATCAGGATGTTAAGAACGCTTGGTTAGCGCGTAAGGAGGACTACTCAATAGTTCAATGTGCAGTCTTGTATGGCTTAGAACCGGGACTTCAACGTCGCTTTGAGCGTCATGGAGCATTTGAGATGTTCCAGGAGTTGAAGTTTATCTTTCAGAAGAACGCCGGATCGAGAGGTATGAGACCTCCGATAAATTCTATGCTTGCAAGATGGAGGAAAACTCGTCTGTCAGTGAACATGTGCTCAAAATGTCTGGGTACTCAAACCGTCTAGCTGAACTGGGGATTGAACTCCCGCAAGAAGCTATCACTGACAGAATCCTTCAATCACTGCCGCCAAGCTATAAAGGCTTTGTGTTGAACTACAACATGCAAGGGATGAACAAGTCTCCCGGCGAGTTGTTTGCGTTGCTAAAAGTCGCAGAGTCTGAACTCCGTAAAGAGCATCAAGTGCTGATGGTGAGCAAGGCCACTAGTTTCAAGAGAAACGGCAAAGGCAAGAAGGGCAATTCGAAGAAGAACGGCAAGCCTGTTACCAATCCGCCGAAGAAACCCAAGGCTGGACCTAAGCCTGAAACAGAGTGCTTCTATTGCAAGGGTATGGGTCACTGGAAGCGCAATTGCCCCAAGTATCTGGCAGATAAGAAGGCGGGCAAAGAAAAATCAGGTATATTTGATATACATGTTATTGGTGTGTACTTAACCGGCTCTCGTAGTAGTGCCTGGGTATTCGATACCGGTTCTGTTGCTCATATTTGCAACTCGAAGCAGGAACTGCGGAATAGACGAAGGCTGGCGAAAGACGAAGTGACGATGCGCGTAGGAAATGGTTCCAAGGTTGATGCAATCGCCGTCGGCACAGTGTCACCTCAGCTACCATCGGGATTAGTGATGAACTTAAATCATTGTTATTTAGTGCCTGCGTTGAGCATGAACATTATATCTGGATCTTGTTTATTGCGAGACGGTTACTCTTTTAAGTCTGAGAATAATGGTTGTTCTATTTCTATGAGTAACATCTTTTATGGTCATGCACCGAATGTGAGAGGATTGTTCATATTGAATCTTGATAGCGATACGCATATACATAACATTGAGACCAAAAGAGTTAGAGTAAACAATGATAGCGCCATATTTTTGTGGCACTGCCGCTTGGGTCATATTGGTGTAAAGCGCATGAAGAAACTCCATGCTGATGGACTTTTGGAGTCACTTGACTTTGATTCACTTGACACGTGCGAACCATGCCTCCTGGTCAAGATGACTAAGACTCCGTTCTCCGGAACAATGGAGCGTGCAAGTGACTTGTTGGAAATCATACATACCGATGTGTGTGGTCCGATGAGCGTGGAGGCACGCGGCGGATATCGTTATTTTCTCACCTTCACTGACGATTTAAGTAGATATGGTTATGTCTACTTGATGAAGCACACTGAAACATTTGAAAAGTTCAAGCAATTTCAGAGTGAAGTGGAAAATCATCGTAACAAGAAGATCAAGTTCCTACGATCTGATCGTGGGGGTGAATATCTGAGTTTCGAATTTGGTACTCACTTAAGACAATCTGGAATTGTTTCGCAGTTAACACCGCCTGGAACACCACAGCGTAATGGTGTGTCCGAACGTCGTAATCGTACTTTGTTAGAGATGGTGCGATCTATGATGTCTCTTACTGATTTGCCGTTATCATTTTGGGGTTATGCATTAGAAACAGCTGCATTCACTTTAAATAGGGCACCATCAAAATCCGTTGAGACGACACCATACGAACTGTGGTATGGCAAAAGACCAAAGTTGTCGTTTCTTAAAGTTTGGGGATGTGATGCGTATGTCAAAAAGCTTCAGCCTGAAAAGCTGGAACCCAAAGCGGAAAAGTGCGTCTTCATAGGTTACCCAAAAGAGACAGTTGGGTACACCTTCTATCTCAAATCCGAGGGCAAAGTGTTTGTTGCTAAGAACGGAACTTTTCTCGAGAAGGAGTTTCTCTCGAGAGAATTGAGTGGGAGGAAGATAGAACTTGACGAGGTTGTCGAACCTCTCATCCCTCTGGATGGTGGCGCAGGGCAAGGGGAAACCTCTGTCGTTGCAACGCCGGTTGAGGAGGAAGTTAATGATGATGATCATGAAACTCCAGTTCAAGTTTCTGTTGAACCACGCAGGTCGACGAGATCACGCACTGCTCCAGAGTGGTACGGTAATCCCGTCTTGTCAATCATGTTGTTAGACAACAATGAACCTGCAAGATATGAGGAAGCAATGGTGGGCCCAGATTCCAACAAATGGCTAGAAGCCATGAAATCCGAGATTGGATCCATGTATGAGAACAAAGTATGGACTTTGGAGATACTACCTGAGGGCCGCAAGGCTATTCAGAACAAATGGATCTTTAAGAAGAAGACGGACACTGACGGTAATGTGACCGTTTGTAAAGCTCGACTTGTGGCAAAGGGTTTTTCACAAGTTCCAGGAGTTGACTACGATGAGACCTTCTCACCCGTAGCGATGCTTAAGTCCGTCAGAATCATGTTAGCAATAGCTGCATTTTTCGATTATGAAATCTGGCAGATGGATATCAAAACGGCGTTCCTTAACGGTTTCCTTAAGGAAGAGTTGTATATGATGCAACCCGAAGGTTTTGTCGATCCTAAAAATGCTGACAAGGTGTGCAAGCTCCAGCGATCCATTTATGGACTGGTGCAAGCATCTCGGAGTTGGAACAAACGTTTTGATGAGGTGATCAAAGCATTTGGGTTTATACAAGTGGTTGGAGAATCTTGTATTTACAAGAAAGTGAGTGGGAGCTCTGTGGCGTTTCTAATATTATATGTGGATGACATATTACTGATTGGAAACAACGTAGAGCTTTTGGAGAGCATAAAAGGTTACTTGAATAAAAGTTTCTCTATGAAGGACCTAGGAGAAGCTCCTTACATTCTAGGCATTAAGATCTATAGGGATAGATCAAAACGCCTGATAGGACTTTCACAAAGCACATACCTTGATAAAGTTTTGAAGAGGTTCAAAATGGAACAGTCCAAGAAAGGGTTCTTGCCAGTGTTACAAGGTACGAGATTGAGTAAAACTCAGTGCCCAGCAACTGATGAAGATAGAGAGCATATGCGCTCCGTCCCATATGCTTCAGCCATAGGCTCTATCATGTATGCAATGCTGTGCACTAGACCGGATGTTAGCCTGGCCATAAGTATGGTAGGTAGGTTCCAGAGTAATCCAGGAGTGGATCACTGGACGGCAGTCAAGAATATCCTGAAGTACCTGAAAAGGACTAAGGAGATGTTTCTCGTGTATGGAGGTGACGAAGAGCTCGCCGTAAAAGGTTACGTCGATGCAAGCTTTGACACAGATCCGGACGACTCTAAGTCGCAAACCGGATACGTATTTATTCTTAATGGGGGTGCAGTAAGCTGGTGCAGTTCCAAGCAAAGCGTCTTAGCAGATTCTACATGTGAAGCGGAGTACATGGCTGCCTCGGAGGCGGCTAAGGAGGGTGTCTGGATGAAGCAGTTCATGACGGATCTTGGAGTGGTGCCAAGTGCACTGGATCCAATAACCTTGTTCTGTGACAACACTGGTGCCATTGCCTTAGCAAAGGAACCAAGGTTTCACAAGAAGACCAGACACATCAAACGACGCTTCAACCTCATCCGCGACTACGTCGAGGAGGAGGACGTAAATATATGCAAAGTGCACACGGATCTGAATGTAGCAGACCCGCTGACTAAACCTCTTCCACGGCCAAAACATGATCGACACCAGAACTGTATGGGTGTTAGATTTATGACAATGTAATTCACATGGTGATGTGAGGGCTAGATTATTGACTCTAGTGCAAGTGGGAGACTGTTGGAATTATGCCCTAGAGGCAATAATAAATGTATAGTTATTATTATAATTCCTGTATCAAGATAATAGTTTATTATCCATGCTATAATTGTATTGAATGAAGACTCATTTACATGTGTGGATACATAGACAAAACACCGTCCCTAGCATGCCTCTAGTTGGCTAGCCAGTTGATCGATGATAGTCAGTGTCTTCTGATTATGAACAAGGTGTTGTTGCTTGATAACTGGATCACGTCATTGGGAGAATCACGTGATGGACTAGACCCAAACTAATATACGTAGCATGTTGATCGTGTCTTTTTGTTGCTACTGTTTTCTGCGTGTCAAGTATTTATTCCTATGACCATGAGATCATATAACTCACTGACACCGGAGGAATGCTTTGTGTGTATCAAACATCGCAACGTAACTGGGTGACTATAAAGATGCTCTACAGGTATCTCCGAAGGTGTTAGTTGAGTTAGTATGGATCAAGACTGGGATTTGTCACTCCGTGTGACGGAGAGGTATCTCGGGGCCCACTCGATAATACAACATCACACACAAGCCTTGCAAGCAATGTAACTTAGTGTAAGTTGCGGGATCTTGTATTACGGAACGAGTAAAGAGACTTGCCGGTAAACGAGATTGAAATAGGTATATGGATACTGACGATCGAATCTCGGGCAAGTAACATACCGAAGGACAAAGGGAATGACATACGGGATTATACGAATCCTTGGCACTGAGGTTCAAACGATAAGATCTTCGTAGAATATGTAGGATCCAATATGGGCATCCAGGTCCCGCTATTGGATATTGACCGAGGAGTCTCTCGGGTCATGTCTACATAGTTCTCGAACCCGCACGGTCTGCACACTTAAGGTTCGACGTTGTTTTATGCGTATTTGAGTTATATGGTTGGTTACCGAATGTTGTTCGGAGTCCCGGATGAGATCACGGACGTCACGAGGGTTTCCGGAATGGTCCGGAAACGAAGATTGATATATAGGATGACCTCATTTGATTACCGGAAGGTTTTCGGAGTTACCGGGAATGACGAATGGGTTCCGGGAGTTCACCGGGGGGGGCAACCCACCCCGGGGAAGCCCATAGGCTTTGGGGAGACACACCAGCCCTTAGTGGGCTGGTGGGACAGCCCCAAGAGGGCCTATGCGCCAAGAGAAAGAAATCAAAGGAAAAGAAAAAAAAAAGAGGGAAGAAGTGGGAAGGGAGGGGGACTCCTCCCACCAAACCAAGTCCAACTCGGTTTGGGGGGGAGTCCTCCCCCCCTTGGCTCGGCCGACCCCTTGGGAGTCCCTTGGACCCCAGGGCAAGGTCCCCCTCCCTCCTCCTATATATATGGGGCTTTTAGGGCAGATTTGAGACGACTTTCTCACGGCTGCCCGACCACATACCTCCATAGTTTTTCCTCTAGATCGCGTTTCTGCGGAGCTCGGGCGGAGCCCTGCTGAGACAAGATCATCACCAACCTCCGGAGCGCCGTCACGCTGCCGGAGAACTCTTCTACCTCTCCGTCTCTCTTGCTGGATCAAGAAGGCCGAGATCATCGTCGAGCTGTACGTGTGCTGAACGCGGAGGTGCCGTCCGTTCGGTACTAGATCGTGGGACTGATCGCGGGATTGTTCGCGGGGCGGAACGGGGGACGTGAGGACATTCCACTACATCAACCGCGTTCTCAAACGCTTCTGCTGTATGATCTACAAGGGTACGTAGATCACTCATCCCCTCTCGTAGATGGACATCACCATGATAGGTCTTCGTGCGCGTAGGAAAATTTTTGTTTCCCATGCAACGTTCTCCAACATAAATCAGAATGGAGGAAAATGAATTCTTGAGGCAAATTGACACTTGAACCTATAGATATTAAATTCTAAGGTTTTGCAGAAGAATAAAATATTCTCTCAAATCAATTCTTTTTTAGAAGAGGCCAAAAGAATACTTTCTAAACCAGGAAGGTTGAGAAAAGAAAGCTCCAAAAAAATTCTTAAAGAGGTTGTCAAAGAGCTTCAAAGCTTTTTATCAAAGCCAATTTATTAAAAATCCATTTTGAAAGCAATTCAAAAATCAAGAAATCAAATTTAAATTTTTTGGGTGTTACAATACCTACTCCCTTAAGAAAAATCTCGTCCCCGAGATTTCACCGAGTCCTCAAGAAGTTGCGGTTGTTCTTTCTGCAGGAAATCCTCTCTTTCCCAAGTGGCCTCATCCTCTGAATGGTTGCTCCACTTTACCCTGATTAGCTTGGTGACCTTCTATCGTGTTCTCCTTTCTGCCTCCTCTAATATTCTCACGGGGTGTTCCTGATAGGATAGGTCTGGTTGTACTACTATATTTCCATTGGCTACCTGTTGATCGGGGTTCCTTATACACTTCCTTAGTTGAGAAATATGGAACACGTCGTGCACGTCTGATAGTTCCGCTGGTAGGTCAAGTTGATACGCAACTTGGCCTCTTCGAGCAATTATACGAAATGGTCCGATGAAGCGGGGCGCAAGCTTGCCCTTGACCTTGAACCTTTGTAGTCCTCTCATGGGTGATACCTTTAGATATACATAATCATTTGGGTTGAAGCCTACGTCACGGTGTTTTTGATCGTAATAGCTCTTTTGACGGCTTTGGGCTGTCTTGAGTCTGTCCCTTATGAGTTTTACCTTGTCCTCTGCCTCTTGAAGTAGTTGTGGGCCGAAGATATGGCTATCTCCAGTTTCTGACCAATTTAGAGGCGTACGGCATCTTATTCCATATAAGGCTTCAAAAGGTGACATTTGTAAGCTTGCCTGATAACTGTTGTTGTACGAGAATTCGGCGTAAGGCAAACTGTCCTCCCAACTGTTTCCATATGTGAGCACACAAGCCCCGAGCATGTCTTCGAGAATCTGATTTACACGTTCGGTCTGTCCTCCAGTTTGAGGGTGATATGTTGTGCTGAACACTAACTGGGTTCCCAAAGCTTGTTGCAAATAATCCCAAAACCTTGATGTAAACTGGGTGCCTCTATCGGATACAATAGTTATAGGTATCCCATGCAAGCGGATAATACGGGCGATGTATAACTTTGCTAGCTTTTGAGTGGAGTATGTAGTCTTTACTGGAATGAAGTGAGCCATCGTGTCGTGACCAGTGGCGGAGGCACCTCCCGGCTAGCCGGGGCAGCTGCCCGGGCTCTACCATGAACTATAGCCTCACCAATAGCAGTAAACGTACAGCTAACCATCATTGTTGAGGGGCAAGCAACTGATATAGTAGAGCGTATTGCATTTCGCCCCGGCTCTCCAGTCGAGCTAGCTTCGCCACTGGTCGTGACTGGGGTAGTCCTACAATGAAGTCCATGCCTATGTCATCCCACTTCCACTCGGGTACTTTCATAGGATGCAACAGTCCTGCTGGCTTCTCGTGTTCTGCCTTGATTCGTTGGCATGAATCACAGCGGGTAATGAAAGAAGCAATATCTCTTTTCATCCCGTGCCACCAATATTTTGCATGTAGATACTTGAACATTTTTATACCTCCGGGATGGATTGAGTATGGCGCATTGTGAGCTTCTTCAAAAAATTTGAGCTTTGAGGGCCTCTAGGTCAGGTACACATAGTCGGTCTCTGTACCATAATATCCCGTGTTCATCAATAATAAATTCAGGGGCCTTTCGAGGGTTCACCTTTTTCTTTATGCCATCAATGATGGGGTGTTCCTTCTGACCCTTCTTGATATTCTCATCCAGAGTGAGTTATACCACGAGTTGTGCCACATCGCCTTCTGGAATGAGAAGCAGGTTTAGCGGAGCGAAGTCTCTTGCAATTTCAGGTCTTAGCTTTGGTACAGGGCCTTTGCCTGAGGTGGGGTTCCGGCTGAGAGCATCGGCTACCACGTTAGCCTTACCAGGATGGTAATGAATTCCCACATCATAATCTTTAATTAATTCCAACCAATGTCATTGTCGTAGGTTGAGATCTAGCTGCATGAAGATATATTTGAGACTCTTATGACCCGTGTATATCTCATAGCGGTTTCCAAGCAGAAAGTGCCTCCATTCCTTGAGAGCGTGTATCACAACGACCAATTCCAAATCGTGAGTGGGATAATTTTCTTCGTGTCGTCGTAGTTGTCTTGAGGCGTAAGCCACGACTTTCCCTTCCTGCATAAGTAAGCATCTAAGGCTTTTCCTTAAGGCGTAACAGTATACCTCAAAATCTTTATTTAAGTCTGGAACAATTAACACGGGTGTCGTGGTCAGTCTCTTCTTTAGCTCTTGAAAGCTATTCTCGCATGCTTTAGTCCATTCAATCTTCTCCTTTTTGAGTAGCTGGATCATGTGCTTCGCAATAGTGGAAAAACTTTCAATAAATCTCCAGTAGTATCCCGCCATTCCGAGTAAACTTCGGATGTCTGTCATGTTAGCTCGTTGCGGCCATTCACTTACAGCCTTGACCTTCTCAGGATCCATGACTATGCCTTCTTGGGCCATTACGTGTCCCAAAAATCAAACTTGCTTCATCCAAAACACACATTTACTGAATTTGGCATACAACTAATGTTTACACAGTTCTCCCACCACAATTCTTAGGTGTTCCACATTTTCTTCGGGGGTTCTTGGAGTAGACAAGTATGTCGTAGATGAAGACTACGACAAACTTATCCATGTACTTCATGAATACCTTATTCATTAATTGCACGAAGTAAGCTGGTGCGTTTGTTAGTCCGAAAGGCATTACAGTAAACTCATACAATCTGTATCATGACGTAAATGTTGTCTTCGGGGTGTCTTCTGAACGTATCTTAAGCTGATGATACCCTGACCGCAAATCAATCTTTGATAATACCTTTGCTTGTGCTAACTGATCAAACAAACCATTTATCCTGGGTAGTGGATACTTGTTCTTGATGGTGGCCATGTTGAGGGCTCGATGATCAACGCAAACTCTTAGCGTCCCATCTCTCTTTTTGGAAAATAACATAGGCGATCCCCAAGGCGAAGAGGTGGGTCTGATGTATCCTTTGTCCAACAGCTCTTTTATTTGCTTCTTGAGTTTTACTAACTCAGTAGGTGCCATGCCGTATGGCTTCTTATAGATTGGGGTGGTACCAGGTGCAAGTTCAATAACAAATTCTATTTCGCGGTCCGGTGGCATACCTGGTAGTTCGTCAGGAAATACATTCGTAAATTCACATACCACTCGGACATCCTTCAGCTCAATAGCTTCCATCTTATTAAGTCATGCTTGGGTTGACTTCTTCTTTTCTAAGGCTGCAACTTTTACTCTTTTACCCTGATGGTGGGTGAGTGTGACCGTTCGGTTGAAGCAGTCAAAAAATCCCTTGTTGGTATTTAGCCAATCCATTCCCAGAGTAACATCCAAATTGTTGCTTTCGGTCACAATGAGATTTGCCCAAAACGTCAAGTCTTCGATCTCAATGGTAACATCCTTGCAATATCTTTGTGTAATCTGTTGTACTCCCAGGGACTTGATGGTCATTGAATTTTCCAAGGGGAGGGTTGAAAATTTGTGTTTTGAAGCAAACTTTTCCAAAATGAACGAATGGGAAGCTCCAGAATCAAACAACACCATGGCAGGAATTTTCTTGACAGGGAACTTACCAAGCACTATCTTTGGCGCGTTCATAGCATCTTCTTTGGCGACAAGATTCACGTGACCCTTCTTTTGATTGTTGTTGGGGTTGAAGTTGTTGCACTTTGGTGCTGGGTCAAAGCTGGGAGGGTTGGTTTTAGTTGCACCATTCCCGGCCTTTGGGCACTGTCGAGCGAAGTGTCCAGCCTCTCCACACGCAAAACATGTGATACCGGGGAGGGGAGTAAAATCCTTGTTCCTCGCATAAAAGTGGGTGTTGACTTTATTTGTTGACGTTGGAGTACGAGGAGTTTGATTCTTTGTGTCCTCAGTCTTGTGCTTGATGTTGCTAGTTGGTGTCGAGTTGTTATGACAGCGCTTACGAATGTCGTCCAAGCTGTGACGTTCAGCCTCAAGCATATTGGCCTTGTCCACAAGTGTTTTGAAGTCTGGAAAGGTGTGAACGACCAGCTGGCATTTCAATGCCGGAGCGGTTCCATCCAGGAATTTCTCCATTCTTTTCTCTTCTGTCTTGTAGTCTTCACTTGCATAACAGGATAATTGATTATACTGGTCCAGATATTCCATTAAAGTGGAACTCCTTTGTTTGAGGTCTTCGAATTCCCTCTTCTTGATTTTCATGACGTTGTTTGGAATGTGTGCCCCATGAAAACTCTCCTTGAATTCGGCCCACATGATGTTGTTCTTGTCAGGATGTACGCGGAGGATATTTTCCCACCACGAGTCTGCGGCTCCAGTCAGATAGTGAGGTGTGTACAGTACCTTCTCATGATCGGAACATTGTGCAATAATAAGCTTCCTCTCAATGTTACGTAACCAATCGTCTGCTTCCATAGGTTTGTCGGTGTGCGAAAAAGTTGGCGGACGTGTCTTGTGTAATTTAGCCAATCTGGAGTGTTGCGGTTGTGGCCCACGCTGATTTCCCATATTCATTAGTTGGTTCATCATCTCGTGATATTGTTGCTGGCTCTTCTCATACATACGACAAACCTCCGAAAATGTTGGGTCGCTCTCGTGTCGGCTTGGTTGTCCTTGTGTGAAATCATTTCCTGTCTCAGAAGATTGATTTTCTCTCTCCATTCTTGGCATGGAGCATGTCCACGGACGACTCATTTTATCAAAGTTGGGTTAATGTCGCAAAAACCAAATGAGAAATCCAAGTTCAATGAAAAAAAAATTGAAAATTTTATCTAAGGAAACAGTGCGAGAAGTCCTTTTCATAAATTAACCATCGCTTCGGAGACGGAGTGTGGTACATCTTACATCACACATAATTATAGATATCACTCAGGTCGTACTCTCGTATGCCTGACATGTTATTTAAGCTAGTGCACTTCTCCTGGTCCTACATGACGCAACAAGACTACTTCCCTTCATCCTAGGAGCACACCATCATACATATGATACAAGCGCATGGACGATCTGTTGCACCATCTCTAGGTGGAGTCGGAAGGGACCTGGATTGGCTAGCCCAAGGAAAGTCCCATATGAGGACCTGGGGAGTCCACTTCCTCTAGCACAGGCTCTAGGCGGACTGCACGAGACAACGAAGCACGAACTGGACTAGCAGGCATAGCAGCTCTAATGGGGGCAGGAGCAATGACTTGATTGAACTATTTAATCGAAGGCACCTGAGCTGGCGGAGTGCATGAAGCATAGGAAGATGGGCATGACCGAGGTGGTGCGGGGCGAAGGAGCTCAGTCCTGCTGTGAGGACGAGTAAGGGCCTCCATGCGAGCAGCCAATAAGTCATCCACTAAGCCATCAAAGGCTGACTCCAAGGCTATGAGGTATTGCACGAGCACCCCAATAGCATCGTCTTCCTCTCCTCTGGGCACGCAAAAGCATAGTGACTGGTGTACGACACGTGGCATGGCAGGTAGTGATAAGGACGAGTCTTCATCACTGGGAGGGTGTCCCGAAGACGGGCAATCACCTCTCTGGCTGCCATCTTAATAGCCTGCCTCTCCGTAGGCATGGCTCTGCCAACGAAACGAAGACGACGGGCCTCCGGTCGCCCACCAATAAAATGCACCGACGCCTTATGCATAGTCAGGGAGTCACTGATCTTGTGGTGGTAAAACGTGTACTCGGTGCGAGTCGTCGGTCCAATCGCGATCTTGGCAATGACGGAAAGAAGTCGCAAAAATCCCGTCGGCTCGTTGGTGAACACGTGAGACGGGCAACCGCTGCCAACCATCTACACAGTAGACAAAATTTTCATATAGTCATAACATAAATATATGTTGACTAATTGAAAATATCTACATCATGCAGAATAATAAAACAACTAATCCGGTTAGCTATCGTGCTTAGGGTTTCCGACAGTTAGCCTGGCTCTGATACCAAGGCTATTGATACGTCTCAAACGTATCTATAATTTTTTATGGTTTCATGCTGTTATCTTGTCATCTTTGGATGTTTTATGTACCTTTTATATCTTTTTGGGGACTAACTTATTAATTCAGTGCCAAGTGACAGTTCCTGTTTTTTTCTGTGTTTTTGGCTCTTTTCAGATCTGATTTTGGAACGGAGTCCAAACGGAATAAAATCCCCGAAATGATTTTTTCCCGAACGGAAGAAGATCAGGGGGCTTGAGGGCCAATCCAGGAGGGCTACAGGGGGGCCACAAGCCCCCTATCCGCCACCAGGGGGGCGGCGGCCAGCAGGCTTGTGGCCTCCCTGGCACCCCCTGACCTAACTCCTTCGCCTATACACTACAAGAAATAAGGTCAATTATGACTCCCTATATTGGTCACTGATTCGTCATTGTTGTCGTTTATTGACCTTTTTTTGACCAAATTTACAACGTCAACAGTTGGCCATGTTGAATGAACAAACATGACCTTTCTAAAATTTTGGTCGCATGTCTCTATCGACCAAAATTTTGGTTTGGTCATTACCCATTTGTGTGAGCCACGTAGGATCTGACGTGGCCAAGCTGACGTGGCATTGCTAGTGACCAAATAAAATCATCATAAATTTCAGATCCCTGTCCACCAATCTAGCTACATGGGCCTGACCCAATACCTATTTTACTATTAAAAATGTCTGATTTGTTTGGGTTGCAGATTTTTTTTTGCTAGAAGCACGCATATCTTAGGATAGGCCCATTAAAAATATGTACAACAGAATAAAAGATTGCAAATAAAATGTATATTTCATTTTAGTAGCATATCACATCAAATACAATACATCATCCACCGACTTGACGCATTAAGGTTCAACGCCTAATAAGGGCACATCAAAATAATTTTACATGTGCACAAGAGAATACTTCTGCAAGTGCAAGTGAACAGAAAAAGGTTCCAACAAATGCACAATCGCACATAAAGAGAGTTCCACAAAGATTGGATGAGAACCACAAGTTTCTTCTCATCCTCTTCCACTGCACAATATGCTCTTGCCATTGCCGTCTGCAAGAAAAAAATGATGGTAAGGTTGCGTATACTTTGTATACTTTGGACTAGAGTATATAGATTCTAGTATATATGTTGCAAAATAGTTATCACTGTTGTACGTGTGTATATATATCGATGGCGTGACGCTAATTGCTTGCACTATAGTATAGTTACGTGGACGCATGTAGTATATGTTCGTATACGTGATACTATATTGACAACATGACAACAAACCGAACCGACTATCGGACACAAAATACTAGCATACATGGACAGAGTAAATGGACAGTAAAAAAAGAGATTCAGATAACAGCAAATTGTGAAAAAGTATCTTTAATAGTAACGTAAATAAACTTAAAACAGCGATCAACAGTAGCACGTAAACTAGAAGACAAAGAGGGAAAAGGGAAAAAAATAACCTACTTACATGGATAGAGAAAATGGACTTCAAACAACAAGTAAATGAGAAAAGGTCAAATATTATAGGAAAATAAACTTGCTAATGTGATGAACAATAGCTGGAATTAAAATAGAAAACCCTACATACATAGACACAAAGAGTTGAGGGGAAACTAGATGACAGACTAAAACCAATATAGAATAGGGAATTGCATTACGTACACACATAGACGGAAAATATCGGAACTTAAAGAGAAAATACACCTACCTAGAATAAAGAAAGGAACGGACTGAAGACTGTAAAACATATACATGTACACTCTGTATACTACTGTAAGCCTATGTATTACTTCTTGTTTCTAAAAAGGAACGGATTGAAGACTGTAAAGGAACGGATTTTTTTCTTTCTAAAAAGACATAAATTAACGTGGGAAATAGGGTATGGATCATCTTCAACAAAGTCACTGGGCAAAAATTGCCTCCAGAATCATCAATGTCAAAAGAACATTGTATGCGAATATTCGGCTACACATGAACCAGTCAACAAAAACAGAGTCACATTGCAGATTCAACTACAGTAAAAAAGCTTACTTACGTGAACATACTGGAACACAATCATAGGGACAGTCTCAAGAAAGCATCCAACTTGTCATGCAACACGTTTGCATCTCCCAGCCATTCTTGTTACTCCAATTCCTCCCCTGCAACCCGTGGCCACTGGACACACTCGAACCAGCGGTGTTGGATGTTCCATCCAGCCTATGCACCACAGTAATTAGTAAGGCGAAATGTATGACTTAAAACCTAATCCTCACGTAGCAAAATAAAATGGTAAAAATATGAACTTCAGGAAACCAACAAAGCAAGCAGGCAAAAATTATTGCAGCTAGCTCATACATCTTCCTTTTTCTAACCACACATAAACCAAACCAATGTATCTTGTTGTGGGGGGACGCGCTGGCGGCGACGGCTGATCCTCATGATAAACTTTGAAGGTATCATGTTTTTCTGAACTGAGTAGCCCTTCAGGATCAAATGGGGCCTGACACCATGAGGGGGCATCAGGAGGGAGTGGCCCATTTTGTGGTGAATCAATGTTCCATTGTTGTCACAGGAGAGAGGAGTTAATACAGACTGAACAAAGGTGACGAATGAGCATTATGCAAGCTCTTTATTTTATTAGAACCTGGGATCGTGCATAAATCGGTCCACCGTAGAGATGCTGGATGCCTAAGATTTTGCGGTCAATCATGCCAACTGCATTGCAGCCTCGCCCAGAGTCACCTCGTACACTGCATTTGACCTGATATAAGTTACGATTTTGAAGCTCATCAGTTCTACTGTCATCTATAATACTGCTAGATATATTCTTAGCATGAAAAATAAATGTGAAAGTGGAACTTACATTGAACGTTTTCTCTGTGGAACCAGGACCTGATATCCGATACTCCCAGTTGGGAACGTAGGTACCATACAAGAGGGCCATGTAGGTGATTGTGATGAGCAAGCCTGCAAGTCAAGCAAAACAATACTGAATGGTAATTTCATTAACACAACTTACTCGTACTAAGTCCTTTAAATATGTCATCTGGATCAGTGATTTTTTTATTGGGTTCTTAAAGGTTTGAACTCACAATTGATATCTGTATCTCTTGATCAAATCAAGTCCAGAATCTACATCATCTTCTCCCTTGAGCCAAATCTGACACAGTGTTGTGACAAGATAAGCTATTGCGATTCTCTGCAACCAAACACGCACCACCAATCATAAGTCATCCCACATTTAGTTGAACTGTTGATGCAGAATAATGCATTGCATATGCCGCTTACCTGCAGTATACCCATCAAATGTATTTGTGCAATATCAACCCCAAAAGTAAGGCTACGAACTCCATGAAAAAATCCACCTGTGCAACACAGCAGAACAAGAAACTAAACACCAAACATTATGTCGAATCGAATGTACCATCATCTTGTTCAGGAACAATCCTAATTAATACCTTGTAGAACAAGACCAACACAGAACAGCTTCAGTGCACGAAGTGTTGCCTTTCGAGTCGCATCCAATTTGTCCGGCACTCTCTGCATGCATCACGAGATGACGCAATTAGGTGTAACCAACAGCAAGTCATGAATGTCACACCAGTGTTAGCTCGACAGAATGAAAGTAAATGTCATGGTCGTGTTGTTGTCAGTGCGTACCTTGTACGCCAGAGCTAGAGCGACCCCAACAATGAAAATGAAAAAAGGCATGACGAAATCAGCTATGGTTACACCTTCCCAAGGGG
Source organism: Hordeum vulgare subsp. vulgare (assembly GCF_904849725.1). Classification (NCBI taxonomy): domain Eukaryota; kingdom Viridiplantae; phylum Streptophyta; class Magnoliopsida; order Poales; family Poaceae; genus Hordeum; species Hordeum vulgare. The sequence continues at coordinate 580,528,801 of NC_058520.1, read as the reverse complement.
AGTGGTTCATTGCCGGCAGAAATGATCCAGCGTTGTCCACGATGATCATAAGCCGCAGCAATGAAAACAACGTTTAACTTTTAATTCACCCATTTTGTTAACAGATGGAAGAACAACAGATTAGAAGGGCGCAGAATGATTTATGTAAAGTATATAGAGTTGTATTGTGCATTCCATGCAGTAACAAGTTATGTTCTACCATTTCCTAGGGGACTAGTTAGAACTTTCCACCGTCTAGTACAAGCATCTGCAAATATACTGGAGACCTTTCTATATTAACCAACCATCCCACTTGTTACAGACCTGATGGCACCAGGGTGAGATCCGCAACGAGCACCCTCTTCACACGACTTGAACCTGCACATCGTGGCGCTCACGCCACCATGGATGTGGATCTGAACCGGCTGCTCGATCTTGGTCAAGGAAAGGTGAGGAGGCCGTCGGTGGTGGGGATAAGGCGAGGGGGAGAGGGGGTGGGGCACACGTTGTGGGGGGAACGCGCTAGCGGCGGCGGCTGAGGCTGTGGGGGATGGCGCCGGTGAGTGGTGGCGGCGGCAGCAGACGAGGGAGAGGGAGATCGAGAGACGGGAATAGGGGAACGGGGGGCTAGGGATGGGGCGTTGACGTGGGCATTACCAGCGAGCCTATCACATGCGAGGCCATGGATCCCTCCCTAGAAATAGATCCTGGCCATCCACTCCTACTACATCCAACGCTCCAAAACCCTCCCCTCAAACAACACACCTATATCATTTTTTTTCTTTTTTTTCAATCTTTAGCAATAAATGACCAATTCGTGCAATAGTATCATGACCTAATGGATGCAAAAGGTCATAACATTATGGGCTTTGGACCCTCTTAGACTTGCCATGACTAATTTCAGAATTTTGGTCATGGATCAATGACCAATTAAACCACCGTCATTTTTTGGGGTCATAATTGAGCATTTTTCTTGTAGTGATATATTCCCTAAAATACAGAAAAAAATCAAGGGATCCACAGAAATACTTTCCCGCCGCCGCAAGCTTCCGTTTCCGCGAGATCTCATCTGGAGACCCTTCCCGATGCCCTGCTGAAGGGGACTTTGGAGTTGGAGGGCTTCTTCATCATCATCATCGCCCCTCCAATGACTCGTGAGTAGTTCACTTCAGACCTACGGGTCCGTAGTTAGTAGCTAGATGGCTTCTTCTCTCTCTTGGATCTTCAATACAAAGTTCTCCATGATCTTCGTGGAGATCTATCCGATGTAATCTTCTTTGGCGGTGTGTTTGTCGAGATCCGATGAATTGTGGATTTGTGATCAGATTATCTATGATATATATTTGAGTCTTTGCTGATTTCTTATATATATGATTTGATATCCTTGTAAGTCTCTCCGAGTCTTGGGTTTTGATTGGCCAACTAGATCTATGATTCTTGCAATGGGAGAAGTGCTTGGTTTTGGGTTCTTACCGTGTGGTGACCTTTCCCAGTGACAGTAGGGGCAGCAAGGCACACATTGTGTAGTCGCCATCAAGCGTAACAAGGTGGGCTCTATCGTAGATATGAGATTGTCCATCTACATCACGTCATCTTGCTTAAGGCGTTACTCTGTTCTTTTGGACTTAATACACTAGATGCATGCCGGATAGCGGTCGACGTGTGGAGTAATAGTAGTAGATGCAGAAAGTATCGGTCTACTAGCTTTGGACGTGATGCCTATAGATATAATCATTGCCATAGATGAAGTCACGACTTTGCGCGGTTCTATCAATTGCTCGACAGTAATTTGTTCACCCACCGTCTACTTTCTTTCATGAGAGAAGCCACTAGTGAACACTACGGCCCAGGGTCTATTCACACCTATCGTTTACACCTCCGCTTTTACTTTGCTTTGTTACTTTGTTGCTTTCAGTTCTCACTTGGCAAACAATCTATAAGGGATTGACAACCCCTTCATAGCGTTGGGATCAGGTTCTTTGTGTTTGTGCATGCACTTGTGATACTCCTTCACTGAATCGATACCTTGGTTCTCAAAACTGAGGGAAATATTTACCACCGCTGCGCTACATCACCCTTTCCGCTGGATCTCTTCCCGGGGGTACCCCTTCATTTCAGGTTAAGAAGATGGGAAAGCGCCTTAAGGCTCCAAGGCCACGGGGAAATCCTTTTCATATTTGCCTAGGAAGTCCCTAAAGGCGTAGCCGTAGTAGAAGGATTCCTGGTGCCGTTGCTGAGGAGAATCAAGTAAAGAACAGTCTCCCGTCACCACGTGTTTCTGGCGCCGTTGGAAGGTCTTTTGTTGGAGTAGCAGAAGTATTTCTGGCGCCGTTTCCGGGGAAGGAGAGATCTATCCAAGTAGGTCTCACAAACTCATCTCCTGCATTTACTTTTTTGCCAGTTGCCTCTCGTTTTCCTCTCCACCACTTCACATTTGCCGCTTTCATTTGCCTTTATCCTTTGCCGTTTTCTTTTGCCTTTTGCCTTTTTGCCGTTTTCCTTTGCCAGTTTTCTTGCTTGCTTGTGTGCTTGTTTGTTTGTTCAAGTCATCATGGCTGAAAACACCAAACTTTGTGACTTCTCGAGTACCAATAATAATGATTTTATTAGTACTCCGATTGCTCCCGCCACTAGTGCGGAATCGTATGAAATCAACGCAGCCTTGCTGAATCTTGTTATGAAAGAGCAATTCTCTGGCCTTGCTAGTGAAGATGCTGCATCCCATCTCAATACCTTCATTGAGCTTTGCGATATGCAAAAGAAAAGAGATGTGGATAATGACGTGATTAAGTTGAAGCTTTTTCCTTGCTCGTTGCGAGATCGCGCAAAAACTTGGTTTTCTTCTTTGCCTAAAAATAATATCGATTCTTGGGATAAGTGCAAAGATGCTTACATATGCAAGTATTTTCCGCCAGCTAAGATCATCTCCTTACGTAACGATATCATGAATTTCAATCAACTTGATCATGAACACGTTGCACAATCTTAGGAGAGGATGAAGCTTATGATTAGAAATTGTCCGGCTCATGGCTTGAGTTTGTGGATGATTATACAAATCTTTTACGATGGCTTGAATTTCGCTTCTCACAATATCTTGGACTCTGCCTCAGGTGGAACGTTCATGGAAATCACGTTAGGAGACGCTACAAAACTCCTAGACAGTATCATGACCAACTACTCTCAGTGGCACACTGAAAGGTCACCTGCTAGCAAAAAGGTACACGCTATAGAAGAAATTAACTCGCTTAGTGCTAAGATGGACGAGTTGATGAATTTGGTTGCTAGTAGAAACGCTACCGTAGATCCTAATGACATGCCACTATCTTCCTTGATTGAGAGTGGCAACGCTAGTTTGGACGTGAATTTTGTTGGTAGGAACAATTTTGGCAACAACAATGCTTTTAGAGGAAACTATGTTCCTAGGCCTTTTCCTAGTAACTCCTCTAACAATTATGGCAATTCCTACAACAACACTTATGGAAATCACAACAAATTACCCTCTAATTTAGAGAGTAATATCAAAGAGTTCATTAACTCTCAAAAGATTTTCAATGCGTCCATAGAGGAAAAACTACTCAAAATAGACGATTTGGCTAAGAGCGTTGATAGGATGTCTTGTGATATTGATGCTTTGAAAGTTAGATGCGCTCCTCCCAAGGTCAACTTGGATGAAACTGTGAAAACTATGCGCGTCTCCATGAATGAGAGCAAAGAAAGAATCGCCCAAATTCGCGCTAGACATGAATGGTTTAAAAGGGTGCGTTCTAGTGATGCAAATCATGAAGATCTTAAAATGCTTGGTGTGTCTCCTCTTGAATCTTTGTTTTCGCATGTCAAACCTATTGATGAAGGGGCTTGATATGAATCCACTTTGGTTGAAAAACGCCCCAATGATTCGGAGTCCACCTATCTTGATGATAAAGGTGTGGAGAGTGGAGTAGAAGAAATCAAAATTTTGGGTAGTAATGAAACTCCCACTTTGGATTCCAAGGAATTCAATTATGATAATTACTCCTTGTTTGAATGCATTTCTTTAATGCAATCCATTGCAAACTCTCCACATGCTTATAGCCAAAGCAAAGCCTTTACCGCGCATATCGTAGATGCTATGATGAAATCTCTTCAAGAGAAGCTCGAACTAGAAGTCTCAATACCTAGAAAACTTCATGATGAGTGGGAACCTACTATCAAAATCAAGATCAAAAACTATGAGTGCAATGCTTTGTGTGATTTGGGTGCTAGTGTTTCCGCGATTCCAAAGTCTTTATGTGATATTCTTGGTTTTCATGAGATTGAAGAGTGTTCTCTTAATTTGCATCTTGCGGATTCTACTGTCAAGAAAACCATGGGAAGGATCGATGATGTTCTTATTGTTGCAAATAAGAACTATGTACCCGTGGATTTCATTGTACTTGACATAGATTGCAATCATTCATGTCCCATTATTCTTGGTAGACCATTCCTAAGGACTATTGGTGCTATCATAGATATGAAGGAAGGGAATATTAGATTTCAATTTCCTTTAAAGAAGGGCATGGAGCACTTTTCTAGAAAGAAAATAAGATTGCCTTATGAATCTATGATGAGGGCTACTTATCGTTTGAGCACCAAAGATGACTATACGTGATTCCATCACCTTTTGCATAGCTAAGGGCGTTAAACAAAAGCGCTTGTTGGGAGGCAACCCAACGAATCTATCATTTTTGTTTCTGTTTTGTGTTTTCCACACTTTCATAATTCTGTTATGATTGTGGCAAAACCGTTATGATTAGTCTTGGGGATGATCGTTTGCTCATGCTGGAAAAGAAAAAAACTTTGTCCTCACGAAAATAATTTTCAATTTTTTTATGTAAGAGCATTTGATTTGACTATTTTTCTGCTGATGGCTACGCAAATTCTTCAGACTGTCGTAATTTTTCAGAATTTTTGAAGTAACAGAAGTATACGAAATATACAGATTGCTAGAGACTGGTCTGTTGTTAACAGATTCTGTTTTTGTTGTGTTAGTTGCTTATTTTGGTGAAACTATGGATAGTATCGGGGGGTATTAGCCATGGAAGATTGAAAATACAGTAACCCAACATCAGCGTAAGTAGAATTTAAGTTTTCTACAGTACCTAAGAAGTGGTGGTTTGCGTTCTTATACTAATGTTATCACGAGTTTCTGTTTAAGTTTCGTGTTGTGAAGTTTTCAAGTTTTGGGTGAAGTTCTTATGAACAAAGAGATAAAGAGTGGCAAGAGCTCAATCTTGGGGATGCCCAAGGCACCCCAAGAGATTCAAGGATGCCGTAAAAGCCTAAGCTTGGGGATGCCCCGGGAAGGCCTCCCCTCTCTCATCTTCAATCCATCGGTAACGTTACTTGGGGCTATATTTTTAGTCACCACATGTTATGTCTTTTTGCTTGGAGCTTCTTGTATCGTAGGAGTCTTTTATTTTTGTTGTGTCACAATCATCCTTGCTGCATACCTAGAGAGAGAGACATGCACTCACCGTGATTTTGTCGAGCTTCACTTATATCTTTTGGTAGACAATTCAGCTCACATGTGCTTCACTTATATCTTTTGAGCTAGATACTTTTGCTCTATGTGCTTCACTTATATATTTTAGAGCACAGCGGTGCGTGGCTTGGTAGTTGATCACTGCTTTGAAAGTAGTCTCAAAGGGGGTAGTTATCCAAAATGATACGAAAACTTCCAACTTCATGTGCATTGAATAGTTAGAGAAGTTTGATTCGTCTCAATTAGTTTTGAGTTGTGGTTTTGGTAATATTGAAGTTATGCTAGTAAGGTGTTGTGGATCTAGAAATACTTGTGTTGAAGTTAGTGATTCCCGTAGCATGCACGTATGGTGAACCGCTATGTGATGAAGTCTGAGCATGATTAGTGTTGGGGATATTACCTGTGAATGACCCGCCCTAGTTGGGTCGGGTTACCAATTAGGCGATTCACCCAAACAGTTGTTTGGGCCTTGTCCTGGCCGGATCAAGGTCGTGTGACGGTTTATGATTCCTGGGAGGTCTCCAAGGTTCGGAAGATGGCGACTTAGAGACCACAGGGGGCACGACTTGTAGGAAGGAAAGTATCCTTGTAAACCCTAGGGGTTCGACCTGTATATAAAGGCGAGTCCCAGGGGAGGAAAGGGCAGGTTAGAAATCATCGAGTGCTAGGTCTGGCGAGTTACGCGCTCCTTATAATTGAAACCACATCAATACAAACCAAAGCAGGACGTAGGCCTTTACCTCCTCATGAGGGGCCGAACCTGGGTAAATCGCCGTGTCTCTCCCGCTTAACCCCTTTGAGTCGCCACCAAGGTGCGATGGCTCCAGTACTAAGTCCTTTCACGAGGACATCTGCCGTGACAAAACCACGACAGTTGGCGCCCACCGTGGGGCCTACGCACGATGGAGTTGAGTTCTCAAAGGGAGCCCTACCAGGGTTTCGGAGTTACGCGACGGGGCTCATGACTCGGAGCCGCCGCGGGATAACCTACATCGACAACCAGCAATGGGGACCTGAAGCGGATTCGATTGAATCTGGTTACAGGGTCCCCTTTGGCAAGATCAACATCTTCATCGGCATGATCGGATCATCCGCGCCTGAGCCGGACATCTCCACCGACATCGTCGAGCTGGCCAGGTACGTCCGCCAAGTCATAACGCCAAATCTGACTCGCCCGGCCTTTGTGTGGTTCACGCAGGGATCGGAGGAGCCAGAACGCTCGGCGACTCAGGAAACTACACCAGTCAACTCTGATGACGAATCATCCATGGGCGACTCAGATTCAATCCGCTCTCTGCATGGGGATTGTCTTGGGGGCTTGTCGCTGGCCATGGACCCAGAAATCCTTGACCGAACTCGCCGCCAGATCGCCATCTACATGGCTGGGGCGACTCACCCACACAAAACCCTACTGGAGGCGATGGAACCGGCGAGACGTCGAGGAGCCCGGCCGCAGTCCTGGTGGATTTAGCGGCGGAGATCACAAGGCTAATGGCGACTCCCCTCACACCAGAGAACCAAGAGGAGGTAAACACGGAGCTGGCGAAACTCAGAGAGGCAGTGGCAAAGGCTCATCGGGACGCCAAGATGGAGTCCGCCAGGATCCAGACTCGACAAGCTCAAATCACGTCCGAAAGGATGCGTTTAAACACTGACAACTCGCGGCTCAAGAGACAGCAGCGCGCGTCCGATGCTGTCCATCAGTGGAGACACCAGGATCGCCTTCCCCATGATCTCAACCCGACCCGCCTGTTCGACACTCCACGAACCCCTGGGGCGGGAGCCGCCCCGGGGGGAGGACCGGGCTGCCCGCCTAACCCACCGGCTCAGCCGGTTGAGGATCACATTCCCCGATTCCGGACGCCTCAAGGCCACTTTTCCAACCCGGTGGATAACGTGCTTGCCGCAACTCGCCATCTGGAGTCTCTTCCGATTCACGGCAACACCCCTGCCGAGATAGAAGCAAGGAACGCCATCGAGATGTTGAAGACGGCGGTGGTTCAAAACACCCAGTTCTCGCATAGCCTCGAGAGATTGCATTCCACCCCCCAGGCAAGTTACACCAGGAGCCGGCCAGAGGACCAGCCCGCCGTAAACATCGGGCTGCGACATGTCCCACAGGATAACCCGCCTGAACGGAACCAGCCGGGCCGGGATCTCCCGAACACCCAAGACGCCCCGGCCCCCCTCGTCGGGGGCGGAGGGCGAGTTGGGGTACCATGCTTGTCCCCCGCCCTTCGTAACGAAAAGATGCCCAAAGACTTCAAAGGTCCAAGGAAAGTGCCTAATTATACCCCGGACCTCGAGCCGGCATCATGGATCGAAAGCTATGAAATCGCCATGGACATGCTCGACGTGAACGAGGCGGTTTGCGCCAGATACTTCACGATGATGCTCGAAGGGTCAGCACGCACTTGGTTGAAGAACTTACCTCCCAATTCCATCCAGTCCTGGGCCAAGTTAAAAGAACGTTTCATCAAAAACTTCCGAGGAACTTGCAAACGTCCGATCACGATCGTCGATCTACAGCACTGTGTTCAGCGCCCGGATGAGTCAGCCCACCATTGGTCACGGCGGGTTGCAGAAATTATCCACTCGTCAGATGGTATTACGACGGCTCAAGATGTGCTCATCCTCGAGCATAATTGCCATTACGAACCCTTGGTGCAAAAATTGGGGCGACTCAAGCGAAAGGTCCAAGACATGGGAGAACTGATGGACACCCTCACTAGATACGTTGAGGCTGATAATACCAAAGATCTTGGCGAGGATGGTAAGGGTAACTCGCCTAAGAAGGGCGGGTCATCCAAAAATCATACCCGGTTCCAAGGGCGTAACCGTCACAATCAAGGGACCAATGGCAAGCGGAGACCGCAGGAGGAGCCCTCGGACTTAGTCGCCAACACCAACGCCAACAACGGCAAGAAGAAGAATCGGGGGTTCAGCGGGAAGAGGCCGCGTAACTACGAAGAGCTACTCAAAGGCCCTTGCCCGCACCACGCCACGGCAGACGGTCCGGCGACTCACTCTTGGGAAAACTGCTTCGTGATGCGAGAGTTTCGGGCAGAGGCGATCAAGAAGAGTCAAAACGATGACCCGGACCAGCGTCAGGAGCAATTCGCCGCACCCAACCAAAGACAGAACCCTTTCGGCGGCTTTCCCGAACAGGGGGCTCAGGGAGGCCCACAGCCAGGCGGCAGCCAATACCCGGTGCACCACCAGCGACGGTATAACCCGCCAGGAGTTTTCCTGCAGCCACCCCCACAGGGGGCTCCGCAGGGTCAGGACGACAATGGGGGCTTTCGCAGCAACCCCAAACAGTTAAGTAATGGGCAGTATCATGTTTTCACCACTAATGCTTGCACGCGTGATAAGAAGGTGAGTCACCGGGCGTACAGTGTATCTGAACCAGCGCTTCCCAGATACCTCCATTGGTCTGAGCAAACCATAACGTGGAGCAGGGAGGATCACCCGCCGAGAGTTGATAACCCGGGCGATATGGCGTTGGTCGTGGCTCCCCAAGTCGGGGGTTACACCCTATCAAAAGTGCTAATGGACGGTGGCAGCAGCATCAATATCCTATACTTTGACACTTTCCAAAGGATGAACCTATTGGAAAAAGACCTGATGCCTTCAACTACGGTTTTCCACGGAATCGTCCCAGGCAAGTCGGCCTATCCCATAGGCCGAGTTAGGCTCACAGTGGCGTTTGGAACTGCGCAGAATTATAGGTCGGAGTCACTGATCTTCGAGGTGGTCAAATTGAAAAGCCCCTACCATGCGCTGTTTGGGCGGCCGGCTTACGCCCGCTTCATGGCTCGCCTGTGCTATGTCTATCTCAAGCTCAAAATGCCTGGTCCCAAAGGACCCATCACGGTTGATGGAGATAGAAGGATTGCAAAGGAATGTGAAGAAGGGGACGCGGCTTATGCGGAAGTCGCCTGTGCTGCGAAAGAGCTCGAACACCATCGGGCCAATGTTGACCCGGCGGATATGTCACCCCTGAAGAAACCGACTACAAATTCTGAGTCGCCCCTCAAGTTCAAACCAACGGACGACACTAAGACAATCGATTTCGTGCCTGGCGATTCATCCAAGCAGTTCACCATTGGGACGGGTCTGGATCCCAAATAGGAAAGCGCGCTCATCGAATTCATCCGTGAGAATCGGGACATCTTTGCATGGAAACCTTCTGACATGTCTGGTGTGCCGAGAGAATTCGCTGAGCACCATCTTAATGTTGACCCAAAGTGCAAACCCATCCAGCAGTACCTTCGCAGGTTTAACGAGGAACGATGCAAGGTGATTGGGGAAGAAGTCGCCCGCCTTTTAGCCGTCGGGTTCATCGTGGAAGTTTTTCACCCCAAATGGCTGGCTAACCCGGTTTTGGTACTCAAGAAGAATGGTACTTTTCGTATGTGTATCGACTACACAGACCTCAACAGAGCTTGTCCAAAAGATCCCTTCGCTCTTCCCCGCATCGACCAAATCATTGACTCGGTGGCGGGATGCGAATGATTGTGCTTTCTCGACGCCTATTCAGGATATCATCAAATCAAGATGGCCGTGGAGGATCAAGAGAAAACAGCCTTTATAACCCCCTTCGGGGCCTTTTGTTATGTGTCCATGCCCTTTGGACTCAAGAGTGTGGGGGCGACTTATCAACGATGCATCCAAAATTGCCTCCGTAACCAAATTGGTCACAACGTCCATGCCTATGTCGACGATATTGTGATCAAGACCCGCCAGGGGGAGACGCTACTGGAGGATCTCAAAGAAACGTTCGATAATCTACGGGTATATCAGATGAAGCTAAATCCCACCAAGTGTATTTTTGGTGTACCTGCAGGGAAATTACTGGGTTTCCTGGTATCGGAGCACGGCATTGAAGCTAACCCGGACAAGATCGAAGCGGTTACATCCCTTGGAAAGCCGGCGAACGTTAATCAAGTTCAACGACTGGCGGCTCGCATTGCGGCCCTAAGTCGTTTTCTGAGTCGCCTGGGGGAGAAGGCGATCCCTCTTTATAAGTTATTGAGGAAGTCCGATCGGTTTGTTTGGACAAATGAGGCAGACGAGGCGCTCGAAGCCTTGAAACACCAATTGGTTAACCCGCCAGTCCTGGCTGCCCTAACTGAAAAGGAGCCCATGCTTCTGTATATCGCGGCAAATTCCAAAGCAGTAAGTGTGGCGGTGGTCGTTGAGAGAAAGGAGGAAGAGAAGGAATACCCGGTGCAACGTCCGGTATATTTTATCAGCGAGGTGCTAACTCTTTCCAAGCAGCGGTACCCACATTGGCAGAAATTGGTATATGGGGTGTTTATGGCGAGTCGAAAACTTAAGCATTATTTCCAAGAACACCCTATCACAGTGGTTAGCTCTGCCCCCCCCCCCTTGGGCAATAGAACTTGGGCCCCATCACAGTATACTCCCCGCACAACCATTAAGTCCCAGGCCTTAGTTGATTTCGTCAACGACTGGGCGGAGTTACAGGCTCCGGAAGAATGGCCTGATCTCACTTAGTGGACCATTTATTTTGATGGGTCTAGGCAGCTGGAAGGCTCGGGGGCTGGAGTGGTGTTGGTATCCCCTCAAGGAGATAAGTTCTGTTACGTTCTCCAACTCATGTTTCCGTGCACTAACAATGCGGCGGAATACGAAGCTCTGCTTCACGGCTTGCAACTCACCAAGGAGATGAACCTAACATGAGTCAGATGCTTTGGCGACTCTGATTTGGTGGCACAACAAGTATCGGGTACCTGGGATTCTCGGGACCCCATGATGGCGGCTTACAGGCGAGCTGTGTCTGATGTGGCGGGTCATTTTCATGGTTATCAGGTGGACCATATTGATCGGCGCCTCAACGAGGCAGCTGACGCCCTCTCACGACTTGGCTCCCAGAGAAAGCCGGTTCCTCCTAATGTTTTTCTGGATATCTTACATAAACCATCCGTGACTCTACCATCGGAGGAGGAATTAGCAATACCATATCCTGAGTCTCAGCTTGTGGCGGCTCTCCATGTCACGCCGGATTAGGTTCTTCCTTATCTGGCTTATCTCGCTCGGAGCGAGTTACCGGCAGATGAAGTTTTGGCTCGTCAAATCGTTCGGCGCAGCAAATCCATGGTCATCATCAATGGCGAGTTATATAAGCGGAGCGCCTCTGGAGTTTTTCAGCGATGTGTTTCCTCCGAAGAAGGATGCATAATCTTAAATGACATTCATTCCGGAGACTGTGGGCATCACGTCGGGTCACATTCTTTGGTATCAAAGGCTTTCCGTCATGGTTTCTTTTGGCTGACGGCTCATGCAGATGCAGAAGATATAGTTCGTCGGTGCGAAGGGTGCCAGCGTTATGGGCGGTAGGCCCATGTGCCGGCTCAAGAATCAAGAATGATCCCCATCACTTGGCCTTTTGCAGTCTGGGGGCTGGACATGGTCGGCCCCTTTAAAATGTCCTCTAACAAGAAGACCCATCTGCTGGTGGCGGTTGACAAGTTCACCAAGTGGGTTGAGGCGGAACCTATTGGAGCTTGCGATGCGGAAACAGCGGTCAAATTCTTGAAGAAGTTGATTTTCCGGTTTGGATATCCGCACAGTATCATTACTGATAATGGTACTAACTTGTCCCAAGGGGCGATGCAGGAGTTTTTTCGTCGAGAACATATCCGACTTGACGTTTCTGCAGTCGCTCACCCACAATCTAATGGGCAGGCAGAGCGGGCGAATCAGGAGGTGTTGCGAGGGATTAAGCCCCGACTCATGGTTCCCCTGGAAAAAACCCCAGGGTGTTGGGTTGAAGAACTACCTTCGGTGCTGTGGAGTATTCGGACCACCCCGAACCGATCCACGGGTTTCACCCCTTTCTTTCTGGTCTACGGAGCAGAGGTTGTTCTCCCTACTGACATAAGACATGACTCACTGAGAGTCGCCGCGTATGTGGAACAAGACAACGAGCTGGCGCGTCAAGACTCTTTGGACGCCTTAGAGGAGGCGCGTGACCTGGCTGTGGCCCGTTCAGCTATCTACCAGCAGGATCTGCGGTGTTATCACAACCGTCGGGTTAAAAGTCGGACCTTCCAGGAAGGCGACTTAGTTCTTCGGTTGATACAAGATCGTGCAGGCATGCACAAGTTGTCACCACCTTGGGAAGGGTCGTTCGTCGTCAGCAAGAACCTCCGCAATGGCTCTTATTATTTGGTGGATCTCCGGCCCAACTGGCCAACCACGGAGGCTGAGTCAACTCGCCCCTGGAATATTGCCCACCTGCGGCCTTATTAAACTTGAGCTCTTAAGCTCTACATTTTGTAAGTTTTTCAGTTTCATTATGAAGTAATAAAGTTACAAATACTCCCTGGCTTGGGGGCTTCTTCATTAAAAAGCAATTGTGTCATCCTGTTGCGACCTTATGAGCCGATAGAGTCATCATTTAGGGTGTGTGCTCAAGCTTTCTAACTCGCCTCATCCTGTCGCGACCTTATGAGCCGAAGAAACCTGCATTTAGGGTGTGTGCTCGAGCTTTCTGACTCGCCTCATCCTGTCGCGACCTTATGAGCGGACGAAACCTGCATTTAGGGTGTGTGCACGAGCTTTCTGACTCGCCTCATCCTGTCGCGACCTTATGAGCCGACGAAACCTGCATTTAGGGTGTGTACTCGAGCTTTCTGACTCGCCTCATCCTGTCGCGACCTTATGAGCCAACGAAACCTGCATTTAGGGTGTGTGCTCGAGCTTTCTGACTCGCCTCATCCTGTCGTGACCTTATGAGCCGACGAAACCTGCATTTAGGGTGTGTGCTCGAGCTTTCTGACTCGCCTCATCCTGTCGTGATCTTATGAGTCGACGAAACCTGCATTTAGGGTGTGTGCTCGAGCTTTCTGACTCGCCTCATCCTGTCGCCACCTTATGAGCCGACGAAACCTGCATTTAGGGTGTGTGTTCGAGCTTTCTGACTCGCCCCATCCTGTCGCGACCTTATGAGCCGACGAAATTGCTGTTTGCTATTTTTTCTTCATGCCATAGCCTCGAGGGTTTTTAACCTTTCTTTCTGATGCCTATTGAAAATATTTGTTATCATTTGTTTGGTTTCACATATGCTATTTTCAAATCTTAAGTCAGGATAATGATCAGAATTACTTCGTCCATGGCAAATTAAGCATCATAAAGGATTTTCAAAGGGCAGGTCAAATATTTCAAATCGCCTTAAGGGCGATATAAAGATTCCTTCGGAATGGTATCGCAAAAACAGTACCGACTTATGAAAAGGACCTATTACATGGCTCTCAGGCCAAATCAATGAGGTTTATTCTGCTGGCACCTTAGGATCATTCTGTTGTGAGCTTTGGCCGACTTCAATTTGCAAGTCACCCAGTACCCAGGTGCACTTAGCCAAAGCTGCGAAGTCATCTTCATCAGTCAGGATTGATGCCAGATCTGCTTCCAAGTCAAAAGGGTTCTTGGGTCACCGAGGAGTTAAACTGGTCGACACAAAGGTTGGTGGGTTGACCTTCTTGTTTTTGTTATCATAAGCCGCCTGATACCTTGATAAATCAAGACTTGCTGCGAGTTGGGTTGCTGCCAGCCGGGAGTCCTTGACAACACGTTGATAGTCCTCTTCAACGAATTCTGACCCATCGTCCTTAAGTTGAGGAAAGCCTGCTGCTACCTCTTCCGGGTTGATCTTTGGAGCATACGCCAAGCAGCAACTCAGGGCAGTCAGAACACCCTTTCGGGCGGCTGACCGAGTTAGCTCGCCAATCTGAGGGGGAAGTGTGGATAGGCAGCCAAGCACCTTCTTTATGGAAGTTATAGGCTCTTTGGCACCCATCACAGCTTTAACAGTCAAGACACTGCCGGTGTACAGTTGCTCTGTCAGCGTGTAAATCGCCTTCAGCATTAGCACGCAGTCTTCTTGAAGGTTGGCGGCTCTCGGACCTGAGTAAGGGGGCATGATGATCAGCGACTTACGATAAGAATTATTTATAAAAAAAAAAGAGGAGATCAAAAGTTTGAGTAAGCTTACCGAAGACGGCTTGCGTCATGTTGGAGATATGACGCTTCAAGCCGGACAATTCCTGTTGCACGGTGGCCAGCCTGGCTTCAGCCTTCTCTGCTCTTTTTATGGCGGCGTCTTGGTCAGCCTGAGCTCTTTTCAACTCGGCTTTGAGTTTTTCCAGCTCAGCCAAGGCCAATTGATATTTCTCCTCCGACTTAGCTCGGGCGTCTTGCTGACCAGATAAGTTTTTCTTTAAATCGCCAAGCGCCGATTCAATCTGAGCAAGAGTTTCCTGTTGAAAGTACAAAGCAAGGGCAAGTCTCAGAACTATTGCAAGCAATATCCCTGACACTTGGGGGCTAATATATAATTTTTTCTTTTCAGATGAAATTATACAATATCAAGACCCGGCTCATCTTTCTACTGATGACCCGGCCCTTGGGGGTTACTGGTCGCAAAAGTTTTTCTAAATTTTTCAAAGAACTGGCTGATCTTTTTACTCATGACTCGACCCTTGGGGGTTACTGGTCGCAAAGTTTTTTCTAAATTTTTCAAGAACCGGCTCATCTTTTTACTGATGACCCGGCCCTTGGGGGTTAATGGGAGTAATACAATATAACAAACTTACCTCATGTTTGTTTTTCAACATCCGCAGCAGGCTTTTCTCCATCTCGTAGCTCGCCTCCAGGCGACTTGAAAAACCAGAGCAGAGTTCCTTGAACTCCAAATTTTCATATTCAGAAAGCTTCGTCTTGGAGAGTCCAGATTCGGGAATGGCTTGAGAAGAGGATGCCACATGCCTTGACAAAACCATTGCCGCCGGTTTAGAGAAGCTGGTACCAGTAATAACTACGGCATCCGGGTCTTCTGTTGTCATCAATGGGCTTGGCGACTTAGGGGCATCCATTGCTTCCTTGGGCGAGTCTGGAAGATCCATTTGATTTTCAGGCTCGCCTTGGTCCGGGTTGTCCTGAGTCGGCATTGATTCTTTGATGGACTCTGAAGTTGTGACAGGAGTTGATCCGCTGGTTTTCCTTTTCTTGGCATGTGCCCTAAAAGAGGGGAGAAGCGCATTAAGGAACTGGAAGTCTATTACCCTCGGAATTCAAAGTAAGATTATCAGAAGACTTACCCAGGAACTCGAATCATTGGCGGAAGTGTCGACATCACTGAGTCGCCAGACGTAGGAGGAGAGTTCTACAAGAATTATACGTCAAAAATATAGGCGGGTTACAGATGTGATCCAAAGAAACATGAAGAATTGTTATTCATAAGTACCTCATTTGGTTTTCTTTTGTTCGTTGTTGGTAAGCCGGACACCAGATCACCAGAATGACTTCGGGTCTTCCGATTTGAAGTATGCTGTGCTTTCTTCAGTAGGAAATTTGGGTCCAAACAAGCATTTGGGTGTGAGAAGGGAACTTTCCCACAAACTCGCCTGGCCGGCTTAGGTGGAGAAGGAGATGAATCGGAGGAAACAGAAATTACCTCAACAGAGTCCTCCTGGCTTTCGTTGTCTTCATTCTATTTCAAGCGAGACAGAGATATAAATATAAAGATTAACAATAGTGAATGGCAAGTAAAAAGAGGGTGAACTTTTACCTTCGAAAGTGCGTCGCCGACTTGAGATTCGTCGACTTCGGACGGCTCAGCCATAGCAGCTTTGCCCTTACCCTTGGTTTTCTTTCAAGGCGGCTTAACATTTTTCATGGCTGGCCTTTTGGGCTTCCTGGACCAGAACTTATCGCCTTTCTGAAATAGCATATGTTGCAAAAACCACAATACAAATGAAGCATAAGGAGTAAAGACCAAAAGCGGGTTAGATTTGTTCACCTTGGGCGCCGGGTTAATTTTGCAGAAAGGCTTGAGGCCGATTTGGCCGCATTTTCCCGCAGGCTCGCCGGTCAGCTTCTTGATAATGGTAACAATGTCCTTTTCTGTTAAAGCCGTATGGAAATAGCATTGAGGATGATCTAGGGTGCCATCAAATTCGCACATCAGACCATCCCGGCGACTCAGAGGGAGGATACGCCATTCGACCCAGCAGCGAATTAGGTCAACCCCAGTAAGGCTGTTGTTCGTCAAGGATCTTTATTCGGACAGTATTGGGATGAATTCCGATTCTTCTTCCTCGGTGAGCTTGTCTAGAAGCTTGAAGTTGGTGGGAAGGCGAGTTGGCCTGTAGCCTAGAAGCTTGTTTTCGCCTGCAGGAGAAGTCTCTTGACAGTAGAACCAAGACTCACCCCAACCTTTGGGATGGCTAGGCATGGCGAGAGAGGGAAACGGGCTATCCCTGTGGCGTTGGACATTGACGCCGACGAGTTCCAGGCTGGGGCCGTTGTGGAATTCCGTTTGGCGATTCAGATGGAAAAAGTGCCAGAATAAAGGAATAGAGGGCTCAATCCGCAGATAAGCCTCACAGAAAACTTGGAATTGGCATAAGTTACCTATGGAGTTGGGTCCCAAATCCTGGAGGCGGACGTTCATGAAAGCCATGGCGTCTCTAAGGAACTTCAATCCGGGCGGCTTAAATCCTCGCTCCAGGTGTTCAACAAAAACGACTATTTCCCCTTCTTTGGGGTTAGGGAGATCTTCTCCGAACCCGGTGCGCCAGCCGATAACATTCTGAGGGTCCAAGTTGCCCGTTTTCACATAATCAGCTAGTATGGTGTCATCAACCTTGGTAGGAAGCCAGTCACTTTTGAAGACGGCGCCCATGCTACAAAGAAGTAAAGTATGAACTTACATGCCTCGAACATCTACTGTAAGGGGTGAAATAAGTTCATTTAACTCGCCAAGTACTTTGTCCATGGACTAAGGGAAGGGCTTGACCCGCCATATCAAAAGGCCGAGTTGGGTTACTATGGCGACTTACGGAGTGTGGCTATTCACAAGAGCTGCGTTCTAAAGATGATGGAGATGTTCGTTCGAAATATCAAAGTGTGAAGACTACAAACAGCTTTCCGCAAACAGTAGGTAAATGATGGATCTACCAGGCAGATGAAAAAACCTGAGAAAAATGACTGGATGCAGCAATTTATTACCAGGGCAAGATGACGCTCTTCGCTTGATGAAACACTATTCTAAAGATTCACAAGTAAAGGCGGATAAATAAAGGTATTCAAAGCATTGGCTATCTCATCGGCATTCATGCTAATCGGTTCAGGGTATGCGACGTCTGCTCGCAAGGAACATCAAGAACATGGCAATGGCTGGAGCTTCAAGCAGAGATTGGATCTATTCCTAAAATGGGCGGAGGCCTAACCTGATGCTTTCGGACGAAAGAGGCCGACGGTGGCGAAGGTTGTTGGAGAAGGACGGAGGTTCCGTCGAACGAAGAGGTCTACAGCGGCGGCGGAGTTCGTGGCGAACGGCGAGATGGTCGACGATGATGCGGTGGTCAATGGCGGCGGACGGATTAGCCGCGACACGAAGCTTGACGACGGCGAAGGCCTATGGGCGGCGCCGAAGCTTCTCGGGCGAAGACTGAGAGTACGGTCGGCGGCCGAGTCCTCGGGAGGCGATGAGATTTCCTCGCTGCAATGATGGGGAGGAGGTTGACGAGACGGGTAGGTGGGAAGCACCAGTCCTGTCCCCCCCATCTATTTATCAGGGCGGGCGCTGGAATCAAGGCGCCATGAGAGGGAACCACCGGGGAATAAAAAGATTCGCTATAAATGCGTGCCGAAGATTTTGGGATAACGACGCACTAAGATCCATTGGGGTTGTGTCAGTCTTCCCGAAGACCGAGGGATAAGGAGAGGCCAACAAGAAATGGTTTGGCCACTTAAAGAATTTTCGGTGCCAGATGGCGGGTTACAATTTCTGACGTATGAAGAAAAATGAGGAATGAATTGCCTTCAACTAAGCGGAAGTATTGGCATGAAAAAGAAGTTCAAGTCAATTTGGGGCCTAATGTTGGGGATATTACCTGTGAATGACCTGCCCTAGTTGGGCCGCAACCGATCAAAAAAGGGCGAGCGAAGTAAGTGATCAAAAAACTTTGTTCTTTGTTCGTCCTATCTATAAGAGGAGAGCATATGAAAAATGTAACCCATTCTTTCGTTTTTTTAGCTCACTCGCCATCCGCTGGCAGTTTCGGGCTTAATACCGATATTTTAGCAACAAATCTAATAAATCTAACTGTAGTGGTTAGTGTTTTGATTTTTTTTGCCCAGCCCACCCGATCCTATTGACCAGTGCTGTCTGACCGAAAGGGAAAGATTGGGGAGAATACCTTGAGCTTGCCTTTTCCTTGGATACTCAATGGATTTCCCACGGCATTAAGGATTTCCTGTTTCCCCGAGTCAATCTTCCAGTTCCGGTTTCCCGGGTTACCAATTAGGCGATTCACCCAAACAGTTGTTTGGGCCTTGTCCTGGCCGGATCAAGGTCATGTGATGGTTTATGATTCCTGGGAGGCCTCCAAGGTTCGGAAGATGGCGACTTAGAGACCACAGGGGGCAAGACTTGTAGGAAGGAAAGTATCCTTGCAAACCCTAGGGGTTCGACCTGTATATAAAGGCGAGTCCCAGGGGAGGAAAGGGCAGGTTAGAAATCATCGAGTGCTAGGCCTGGCGAGTTACGCCCTCCTTGTAATCGAAACCACATCAATACAAACCAAAGCAGGACGTAGGCCTTTACCTCCTCACGAGGGGCCGAACCTGGGTAAATCGTCGTGTCTCTCCCGCTTAACCCCTTTGAGTCGCCACCAAGGTGCGATGGCTCCAGTACTGAGTCCTTTCATGAGGACATCTGCCGTGACAAAACCACGACAATTAGTCTATTGATTGTCATCCTTTGCGTGGCGGTCGGGATCGCGCGTTGGTGTATACCTACCAACCCTTCCCCTAGGAGTATGCGTTGAATGCTTTGTTTCTATTACTAATAAAAATTTTGCAACAAGTATATGAGTTCTTCATGACTAATGTTATGTCCATGGTTTAGATGCACTTTCACCTTCCACCATCACTATCTTCTTAGTACCGTGCAACTTCCGCCGGTGCACAAAACCCACCATTAGCCTCCCTCAAAACAGCCACCATAGCTACCTACTATGGCTTTTTCAAAGTCATTCCGAGATATATTGCCATGCAACTACCACCATGACATGTGCCACCACGTCTACATTTCCATTGCATGATCGTAAGATAGCTAGCATGATGTTTCCATTAATGTCTATGCCATGCTAGATCATTGTCACGGTACACTACCGGAGGTATTCCATATAGAGTCATCGTTGCTCTAAGTTTTGAGTTGAAGGTGTGATGATCATCATTGATGGAGCATTGTCCCATGTGAGGAAATAAAAGAGGCCAAAGATGCCCACCAAAATAAAATAAAATAAAATATAAAAAAAGAGTCCAAAGAGCCCATTCAAAAAAATGAAAGAAAAAGAGAGAAGGGACAATGCTACCACCTTTCCACACTTGTGCATATTAAGCACCATGATCTTCATGATTGAGAGTCTCTCATTTTGTCACCACCATATAGCTAGTGGGAAATTTTCATTATATAACTTGGCTTGTATATTCCAATGATAGGCTTCCTCCAAATTGCCTTAGGTCTTCGTGAGCAAGCAAGTTGGATGCACACCCACTAGTTTTCTTTAAGAGCTTTCATATACTCTTAGCTCTAGTGCATCATTTGTATGGCAATCCCTACTCATTCACATTGATATCTATTGATGAGCATCTCCACAGCTCATTGATATGCCTAGTTGATGTGATCATCTTCTCCTTATTTTGTCTTGCAGCCTCCACCACACTCCACACCACTTATAGTGCTCAAACCATGGCTCACGCTCATGTATTGCGTGAGAGTTGAAAAGGTTTGAGAAAGTAAAGGTGTGAAACAATTACTTGGCCAATACCGGGGTTGTGCATGATTTAAATTCGTTGTGCAATGATGATAGAGCATAGCCAGTCTATATGCTTTTGTAGGGATAACTTTCTTTTGGCCTTGTTATTTTGAAAGTTCATGATTACCTTGCTAGTTTGCTTGAATTATTATTGTTTCCACGTCAATAGCAAACTATTGTTTTGAATCTAATGGATCTGAACATTCACGTCACATAAAAGGAGTTACAAAGGACATCTATGCTAGGTAACATGAAAGCATCAAAAGTTCATTCTTTATCACTTCCCTACTCGAGGACGAGCCGGAGTTAAGCTTGGGGATGCTTGATACGTCTCAAACGTATCTATAATTTTTGATGGTTTCATGCTGTTATCTTGTCATCTTTGGATGTTTTATGTACCTTTTATATCCTTTTTGGGACTAACTTATTAATTCAGTGCCAAGTGCCAG
Organism: Hordeum vulgare subsp. vulgare; assembly: GCF_904849725.1. Lineage (NCBI taxonomy): Eukaryota > Viridiplantae > Streptophyta > Magnoliopsida > Poales > Poaceae > Hordeum > Hordeum vulgare. Next base: position 580,508,018 of record NC_058520.1, on the reverse strand, counting down.
TTCCTGTTTTTTCTGTGTTTTTGGCTCTTTTTAGATCTGATTTTGGAACAGAGTCCAAACGGAATAAAATCCCCGAAATGATTTTTTTCCCGAACGGAAGAAGATCAGGGGGCTTGAGGGCCAAGCCAGGAGGGCTACAGGGGGCCCACAAGCCCCCTATCCGCCACCAGGGGGCGGCGGCCAACAGGCTTGTGGCCTCCCTGGCGCCCCCCTGACCTAACTCCTTCGCCTATATATTCCCTAAAATATAGAAAAAAATCAAGGGATCCACGAAAATACTTTTCTGCCGCCGCAAGCTTCCGTTTCCATGAGATCTCATCTGGAGACCCTTCCCGGTGCCCTGCCGGAGGGGACTTTGAGTTGGAGGGCTTCTTCATCATCATCATCGCCCCTCCAATGACTCGTGAGTAGTTCACTTCAGACCTACGGGTCTGTAGTTAGTAGCTAGATGGCTTCTTCTCTCTCTTGGATCTTCAATACAAAGTTCTCCATGATCTTCATGGAGATCTATCCGATGTAATCTTCTTTGGCGGTGTGTTTGTCGAGATCCGATGAATTGTGGGTTTGTGATCAGATTATATGTGATATATATTTGAGTCTTTGCTGATTTCTTATATGCATGATTTGATATCCTTGTAAGTCTCTCCGAGTCTTGGGTTTTTCTTGGCCAACTAGATCTATGATTCTTGCAATGGGAGAAGTGCTTGGTTTTGGGTTCTTACCATGTGGTGACCTTTCCCAGTGACAGTAGGGGCAGCAAGGCACACATTGTGTAGTTTCCATCAAGGGTAACAAGGTGGGCTCTGTCGTAGATATGAGATTGTCCATATACATCATGTCGTCTTGCGTAAGGCATTACTCTGTTCTTTTGGACTTAATACACTAGATGCATGCTGGATAGCGGTCGACGTGTGGAGTAATAGTAGTAGATGCAGAAAGTATCGGTCTACTTGTTTTGGACGTGATGCCTATAGATATAATCATTGCCATAGATGACGTCACGACTTTGCGCGGTTCTATCAATTGCTCGACAGTAATTTGTTCACCCACCGTCTACTTGTTTCATGAGGGAAGCCACTAGTGAACACTACGTCCCCCGGGTCTATTCACACCTATCGTTTACACCTCCGCTTTTACTTTGCTTTGTTACTTTGTTGCTTTCAGTTCTCACTTGGCAAACAATCTATAAGGGATTGACAACCCCTTCATAGCGTTGGGAGCAGGTTCTTTGTGTTTGTGCAGGCACTTGTGATACTCCTTCACTGGATCGATACCTTGGTTCTCAAAACTGAGGGAAATACTTACCACCGCTGCACTACATCACCCTTTCCGCTTCGAGGGAACACCAATGCAAGGCTCCAAGGCCACGGGGAAATCCTTTGCATATTTGCCTAGGAAGTCCCTAAAGGCGTAGTCGTAGCAGAAGGATTCCTGGTGCCGTTGCTGAGCAAACTCAAGACAAGAACAGTCTCCCGTCTGCACATGTTTCTGGCGCCGTTGGAAGGTCTTTTGTTGCAGTAGCAGCTATCACGACCGGTTTCCAAATAAAATAATTTATTGGAAATCAGTCATGTGTGTCACCAGTGTAGAAAAATATTTCCCATTGATAGACTCATCTTGATACAAAAAATCAGTAGTACTTAATATTAAACAGGTAGAGAAGAGGTTGCTCTATAATCTATTACAACATGTCCAAGTCTCACATATACGGATATGTTACAGTGGTAATGGGATAACTCTAATGCTCGTAATGAAAGGGGCACGTCACATCAGAGTAATGTGAAATGACAAGTACTACTCGCGCCAAGCGTGAGAGTGAGGCTTGACGATTTATTCGCAGTGGTGGAAGCGGTGAAATAATACAACGTCAGACTCGAGAATCACAAGATTGACTCGGACTCCTCTAGACATCAGACTCGGTATCGAACTCTTCATCCATGAGGTCTCCTTCATCCATATCTGGCCACATCAACAAGCGAGTGAGTACTTCGAAAAGTACTCGCAAACAGTTTGCACAAAAGTTGAGATGCATGCAGTTAATTATTAATATGCATGCTTCAATCATAATTTATCAAATGGATGTGTTAGAAATAATTTAAGTTAGTGGATAAATCGGGCAGTAATCCTCCCGAAATATCCCAACAGAAAAGTAAAAATGCACCGATCGGGTGTTTGGTGCGACGCCTCGAAAGGTTAACAAGTGTTAGTTTACCATCGTTGTGCGTCTAGGCAACACCTCATACAGGGCATAAAATAAATAACAAGGCATAGTTGGGTGTCTTAGCGACACCACAGAAAGGGCACAAAAGTAAATGACAAGCCACAGTCGCGCGTCTTAGCGACATCACAGAAAGGTCATAAAAATAAATAACAAGCCACAGTCGGGCGACTTAGCGACACCAGAGAAAGGGCATAAAAATAAATAACAAGCCACAGTCGGGCGTCTTAGCGACACCATAGAAAGGGCATAAAAATAAATAACAAGCCACAGTCGGGCGTCTTAGCGACACCATAGAAAGGGCATAAAAATAAATAAGAATTATCCGGGTGGTACAACCAACCTTCACGATAATTTCAGAACCAAGATGTTAATAATAAAAAAATTCACAATGCCATAGATATCCACAACCATTATTGTTCAACAAACTTGTACTCCAAGGACCGACTCTAAGATCGACACTTGACTTGTCAAACGGCCGTCCTTAACCGTGGACACGACTACTCGAATAGTTTTCACTCTACAGAGGGTGTACTCTTTACACATAGGTCACGAGTTTAGATAGTCCTTATGAATAATCCCGCATCCCGTATTTTAGAAGCAGACACTCAAAACCAGCACAGACCCATTTTACCCCCACGAAGCCCGGCTTCACCCGGACTACACTGCCAAGGCAAAACCATAAGACGGGGAGGCTCCGACCTCAACTAGCATGGGATCAAATTTATACCGCGCGCTACAAGGGAGTACCCTCCCTATCGGTCCCAGACCAGAAACACCCATTCCCCTTGACCGGATGACTGGATTTAGTCCAGGGCCATGGCTACCTTCATCCCGGCCCCTGTACTTGGTGTGAGAGTGATAATAGGCCTACGACTCACGATACAGAATCCTCACTCAGGAAACTGTGGTAGCATGGTAATGAAAATAAGACCCTGACAAGACTCGATCTAGGTCGATACTGGAATTATTACTATCTTCACATCACAATTATGCATTTGTCATGACCAGGCCATAACCTATCACGTTCCGCGTGACTAGATTATCCACGAGCTCTCACGACCATCACTTGTCGTCGTCATGTTTTAACACTATTTATGAGATAAGCAATATGCTTGAATAATGCAATGGATGAATATTAAATTTCTGTTAGAGAGCAAACAACACATCAGAAGTTCAAACATGCTTGCCTGGTTCCACGTAGTCGGGGTCAAGCTCGGTGAAGTTAACGTCAGCGTTTCCTTTGTCAGAATATACGTCATATAACACATACCATCGTAAGAGTTGAGGACTAGCTACTCTCTCCAAATAATTTTTAAATAAATATGAAAATAAAATAGACCCTTCGAGCAAGATTTTGCAAAAAGAATCAATTCAAAAGTTGTTATAGTTTATTAGTTATAAGCAAAACAAGTTCAGGGACTATCCTGTACTAAAACAGAATTTGTCGAGGGGCTAGTTTGAGAAACTCAAAGCGCCCGGAAAAAAATACGCTAACCAGCCTCGAAGACGGCTTCTGGCGAAAACGCCTTCGGGGAAAACGTTTCAAAAAAAGACACAACCCTGACGAGGGGTTCCCACCCTGTCAGGTTCGAACTCACCGGCACCAGAGGCGTTGCGGTGATCGTCGGCGGTGGTTGGCCAATGGAGAGAGCCAACCGAGGGAACCTACGCACTCACTGTGTTCCTGCGTGTCGGTGAGAGGTGGATTGGGTCATCATTAGCACAAAGTGAATACATGAACTCCTCATACTATGGTCATCTCCGGGAGTGGTTCCGGATATTGTCACTTCGGGGTTGCCGGGTCATAACACATAGTAGGTGACTACAACTTTCAAGATAGGATCAAGAACACACATATACTGATGAAAACATAATAGGTTCAGATCTAAAATCATGGCACTCGGGCCCTAGTGACAAGCATTAAGCATAGCAAAGTAGTAGCAACATCAATCTTAGAACATGGTGGATACTAGGGATCAAACCCCATCAAAACTAACTCGATTACATGATAGATCTCATCCAACCCATCACCGTCGAGCAAGCCTACGATGAGATTACTCACGAACGATGAAGAGCATCATGGAATTGGCGATGAAGGATGGTTGGTGATGACGACGGCGTCGATTTCCCCTCTCCGGAGCCCAGAACGGACTCCAGATCTGCCCTCCCGAGGAAGAACAGGTAGTGGCGGCGGCTCCGTGTCGTGAAACGCGATGAACTCTTCTCTCCTAATTTTTCCTGGGCGAGAGAGACTTTATAGAGTTGGAGTTGGAGGCTGCGGAGCTACGTCGGCCCCACAAGCCTGCCAGGCGCGCCCTAGGGGGGCGCCTCGTGGGCTCGTGGGCCCCTGGCTCCGTGTCTTGAGGTAATCCTTGCGCCAGTATTTTTTATATATTCCACAAAAAATCCTCGTAAGTTTCCAGGTCATTCCGGGAACTTTTATTTCTGCACAAAAACAATGCCATGGCAATTCTGCTGAAAACAGTGTTAGTCCGGGTTAGTTCCATTCAAATCATGCAAATTAGAGTCTAAAACAAGGGCAAAAGAGTTTGGAAAAGTAGATACGATGGAGACGTGTCAACTCCCCCAAGCTTAAAGCCTTGCTTGTCCTCAAGCAATTCAGTTGACAAACTGAAAGAGACAAAAGAAAAACTATTACGAACTCTGTTTGATCTTGTTGTTGTAATTATGTCTAACTCATATTCGGATTTTCAGCAAGATCATAAGCTAACCACATAAGCAATAACATTTAGGTCTCATGATGTACTCATATCAATGGCATAATCAACTAGCGAGCAATAATAATAAGTTTCAAACGTCAACATTTCAATCAAAACAATCATAATACAATATGAACAGATGGTATCTCGCTAGCCCTTTCTGAGACCGCAAAACATAAATGCAGAGTACCTTCAAAGACCAAGGGCTGAGTGAACATTGTAATTTATGGCTAAGAAGATCTAGTCACAGTCATACTCAATATCAATTAATAGCAAAGCATAAAAATGACGGAGGTGCTCTCTAACTGGTGCTTTTTAATAAGAAGAGGATGACTCAACAGAAACGTAAATAGATAGGCCCTTCACAGAGGGAAGCATTGATTTGCAGAGGTGCCAGAGCTCAAGCTTTTTAAAACAGAGATAAATAATTTTGGGTGGCATGCTTTCATTGTCAACGCAATGACCAAGAGTTTTCACCATCTTCTATGCTACACATATTATAGGCGGTTCCCAAACGGAAAAATAAAGTTTTGACTCCCCCACCACCGATCAATCACACTCCACGACTAGCCGAATCCTCGGGTGCCGTCCATACCAACAACAATCCAGGGGGAGTTTTGTTTGCAATTATAATTTCGATTTGAGCATGGAACTGGGCATTCCGATTACTGGCCCCTTTCTCGTGAGTGTTAGTGAATAAACACGTATTGAGGATAACACGCCTAGCATGGAAGATACTGACCGCCCCTTGTCACCACATGAGCGGTTCGGGCATACAAAACAGATTATTATTTGAAGGTTTAGAGAGTGGAACATGCAAATTTACTTGGAACGGCATGTAGATACCGCATATAGGTAGGTATGGTGGACGCATATGGAACAACTTTGCGTTTATAGAAGTGGATGCACAAGCAGTATTCCCGCTTAGTACAAGTGAAGGCTAGCAAAAGACTGGGAAGCGACCAACTAGAGAGCGACAACAGTCATTAATATGCATTGAAATTAACCAATGTTGAGTGCAAGCATGAGTAGGATATAAATCACCATAAACATTAATGTCATAGAGGTTGTGTTGATTTTGTTTCAACTACATGCGTGAACATGTGCCAACTCAAGCCACTTGAATCATTCAAAGGAGGATACCATCCTATCATACTACATCATAATCATCTTGAAATTTATGTTGGCATCCAAGACAAACCATTATAAGCTCGTAGCTAATTAAGCATGGCATCAGAAACTATGATCTCTAAGGTGTCATTGCAAACATGTTTCTCTCATAACAATGCTGAATTAGGAACGATGAGCTAGTCATATTTACAAAAACAAAATAGGTCGAGTTCATACTAGCTTTTCCAGGCTCAGTCACTTCATCATATATCGTCATTATTGCCTTTCACTTGCACGACTAAATGATGTGAATAATAATGAGAGTGTTCGTGCATTGGACTAAGCTGGAATCTAAAAGCAATCTCAGAGGAGAAGTCAAAGTAATACCTGACTGATAAAAAATTATGCATATGAGAGCCACTAAACATTTTAATCAAGGTCTTCTACCTTGACCCAAAGAAAAAGAAAACTATTTACACGGAAAATCTCCCGACAATCAAAAGAAGAGCGGGAAATCTTTTTGGGTTTTATTTTTAAATACCACTAAACAAGCTGGAAAGTAAACTTACAACTAATTTTTTGTTGTTTTTCTCAATTTAAACAAACACACGAGAAGAAAGCGAGAAAAAGAAATAAACTAGCATGGATGATACAATGGCAAAGTGTGAACACCGACTATCAAAGTGAATGTGTGAGCATGAATATAAAGTCGGTGAGAAACACGTACTCCCCCAAGCTTGGGATTTTGGCCTAAGTTGGTCTACTCCCAAGGAGGGAAGTAACCGTCTCCGGGGTACTCCGGAGTGTACTGAGGGTGCCACTGCCGGGTGAGATCCTCTGGCTCCCACTGATAAACTATCGTCTCGTACTCGACTGGTGGCTGATACGTCTCCAACGTATCTATAAATTTTGATGGTTTCATGCTATTATCTTGTCAAACTTTGGATATTTTGTATGCCTTTTATATCTTTTTTGGGACTAACTTATTAACTCAGTGCCAAGTGCCAGTTCCTGTTTTTTCCGTGTTTTTTGACCCTTTTCAGAGGAGAATTTTAAACAGAGTCCAAACGGAATAAAATCTGCGGAATGATTTTTTCCATAACAGAAGACACGCGGGAGACTTGAGAACCAAGGCAGGAGACCTCGAAGGAGGTCACAAGCCCACCAGGCCCGGCCTACGGGGGGTCGGGCCTAGCAGGCTTCTGAGCTCCCCGTGGCTCCCCTGCCCTAGGTTTTTCGCCTATATATTCCCTAAAATCCCTGAAAAAATCAGGAGATCATCGAAAGTACTTCTCCGCCACCGCAATCTTCTATCATCGCAAGATCCCATCTGGGGCACGTTCTGGTGCCCTGTCGGAGGGGGGATTCGGATACGGAGGGTGTCGTGGTTTTGTCACGGCAGATGTCCTCGTGAAAGGACTTAGTATTGGAGCCATCGCACTTTGGTGGCGACTCAAAGGGGTTGAACGGGAGTGAGACGGCGATTTACCCAGGTTCGGCCCCTCGTGAGGAGGTAAGGCCTACGTCCTGCTTTGAGTTGTATTGATGGAGTTTCGATTACAAGGAGGGTGTAACTCGCCAGACCTAGTACTCGATGATTTCTAACCTGCCCTCTTCTTCCCTGGGGCTCGCCTTTATATACAGGTCGAGTCCCTAGGGTTTACAAGGGTACTTTCCTTTCTACAAACCGTGATTCTCATGATCTCTAAGTCGCCATCTTTCCAAAGCTTGAAAACCTTTCGGAAGTTGTAAACCGCCATACAACCTTCGGTCTTTCCAGGCCAAGGCCCGAACCATGCTTAGATGAATCACCAGATTTGGTGACCCGGCCCAACTAGGGCGGGTTATCAATAGATAATATCCCCAACATTAGGCCCCAGGTTGACTTGAATTTTCTTCACGCCAATATCCTTACTCAATTAAGGGCGATTCATTTTTCATCCTCTTTTATACGCCATGAACTTAGCCCGCCATCTGTTGCGGAAAAACTTAAGTCGTCAGACCATTTCTCGCTGGTACCTTCTTATCCCTTGAATTCCGGAAAATATAATGACGCAATCCCAACGGATTCTTCGGTATCGTTGTCCCAAAATTTTCGGAGCGCCATCATGGCGAATATTTATCTTTTGGTGGTTCCCGCTCGTGGCGCCTCGATTCCAGCGCCTGCCCTGTTAAATAGGTGGGGGGGAAGGACTGGGCGCATTCCACCCACCAGTTTTGTCGCCCTTCTCCCCATTATCACAGCGAAACCCTCATCGTCTTCCGTGAGCTCCGCCACCAACCGCGGTTCTCGCCGTCGTCCGAAATTTTTGGTGCCGCCCGAAGATCTTGTCGCCGCCAAGCACTTCGTCGCGGCTGAGCAGTTCGCCGTTACCGACCGTCTCGTCGTCGTTGAACACCTCGTCGTCGCCGAACACTTCGTCGTCGCCGAATACTTCGACGCCGCCCGAGGTTTCCGCGCCCGTCCGGAAGCCTTCGTCGCCGTCGACCATCTCCAGCCGAATCCACCAGGTTAGGTTTCCATTGTTCAAGAGCAGATCCCAATTTCCTTTCGAAGTTCATCACTGCCACATTACTTGGCGCTTCCCGAATAGTTGTTACATGTTCCTGATTAATCGATGGCGTCGATGACGAGAAAATCCATGCCTTTGATACTTTTACGTGTCCGCTCTTGATTTGCACACTTAGAGTAGGACTTCACCAAATCAACAGTAGTATCCCATCTTAGTCGAAGGTTGTCATATCCGGTCATTTCCACGTTTATTTTCGTCTGTCCAGTAGATCCATAATCTACCGCTTTGTTATGCGAAAACTGTTTGTACTCTTCATACTTCGCCATTTTTTGGATAAATATCTCTCATGCCTTGAAACACCGCTCCCTTAAGTAGCCAAAGTTTCGTAAGTCGCCCTAGCAACCTGACCCGGGCCTTCATTGGCGGATAAAAACATTTCCTCAGCCAGCGGACAAATTACTTGCCGAGTCAAATGAAAACGTTTCACCTCTTATTGTAGATGTTTTGGCGTGTCAATTTACCCGTACTTTATCCCTTTGTAGCATGGGCGCCGTCTTCAAAAGTGACTGGCTCCCTATCAAGGTTAATGACGCCATACTAGCAGATTATGTGAAAACGGGAAATTTGGACCCTCAGGATGTTATCGGTTGGCGCACCGGGTTCGGAGAAGAAATCCCCAATCCCAAAAAGGGGAAATAGTTATTTTCGTTGAACACCTTGAGCGAGGTTTTAAGCCGCCTGGATCGAAGTTCCTCAGAGACGCCATGGCTTTCATGAATGTCTGCCTCCAAGATCTAGGGCGCAACTCGATCAGCAACCTATGCCAGTTCCAAGTGTTTTGTGAGGCTTATTTGTGGATGGAACCCTTAGTTCCCTTATTCTGGTACTTATTCCACTTAAATCGCCAAACAGAATTTCACAATGGCCCCAACCTAGAGCTCGGCGGTGTAAACGTTCAACACCGCAGGGATAGCCCATTTCCGTCACTCGCCATGCCAAGCCACCCCAAAGGCTGGGGCGAGTCTTCGTTCTATTGTCAAGAGACCTCACATGTGGGTGAAAACAAACTTCTGGGTTAAAGGGAAGACCGCCTTCCAACGAATTTCAAACTCCCAGACAAGCTCACCAAAGAGGAGGAGTCAGATTTTATCCCAGTATTGTCCCAGTTAAGATTTTATCCCAGTATTGTCCCAGTTAAGTCGCCGGGACGGGTTAATGTGTGAATTCGACGGCACTCTAGATCATTCTCAGTGCTACTTCCACACGGCTCTAACAGAAAATGACATTGTCACCATCATTAAGAAGCTGACCGGCGAGCCCACGGGAAAATGCGGCCAAATAGGTCTCAAACCTTTCTGCAAGATTAACGCGGCACCTAAGGTAAACAACTTTAACCCGCCTTTTGTCTTTTCCTTCTTATGTCTCATTCGAACTATGTGTTGGAATTATGCCCTAGAGGCAGTAATAAATATAGTTATTATTATAATTCCTGTATCAAGATAATCGTTTATTATCCATGCTATAATTGTATTGAATGAAGACTCATTTACATGTGTGGATACATAGACAAAACACCGTCCCTAGCAAGCCTCTAGTTGGCTAGCCAGTTGATCAAAGATAGTCAGTGTCTTCTGATTATGAACAAGGTGTTGTTGCTTGATAACTGGATCACGTCATTAGGAGAATCCCGTGATGGACTAGACCCAAACTAATAGACGTAGCATGTTGATCGTGTCATTTTGTTGCTACTGTTTTCTGCGTGTCAAGTATTTATTCCTATGACCATGAGATCATATAACTCACTGACACCGGAGGAATGCTTTGTGTGTATCAAACGTCGCAACATAACTGGGTGACTATAAAGATGCTCTACAGGTATCTCCGAAGGTGTTAGTTGAGTTAGTATGGATCAAGACTGGGATTTGTCACTCCGTGTGACGGAGAGGTATCTTGGGGCCCACTCGGTAATACAACATCACACACAAGCCTTGCAAGCAATGTAACTTATTATAAGTTGCGGTATCTTGTATTACGGAACGAGTAAAGAGACTTGCCGGTAAACGAGATTGAAATAGGTATGCGGATACTGACGATCGAATCTCGGGCAAGTAACATACCGAAGGACAAAGGGAATGACATACGGGATTATATGAATCCTTGGCACTGAGGTTCAAACGATAACATCTTCGTAGAATATGTAGGATCCAATATGGGCATCCAGGTCCCGCTATTGGATATTGACCGAGGAGTCTCTCGGGTCATGTCTACATAGTTCTCGAACCCGCAGGGTCTGCACACTTAAGGTTCGACGTTGTTTTATGTGTATTTGAGTTATATGGTTGGTTACCGAATGTTGTTCGGAGTCCCGGATGAGATCACGGACGTCACGAGGGTTTCCGGAATGGTCCGGAAACGAAGATTGATATATAGGATGACCTCATTTGATTACCGGAAGGTTTTCGGAGTTACCGGGAATGTACCGGGAATGACGAATGGGTTCCGGGAGTTCACCGGGGGGGCAACCCACCCCGGGGAAGCCCATAGGCCTTGAGGGTGGTGCACCAGCCCTTAGTGGGCTGGTGGGGCAGCCCAAAAGGGCCCTATGCGCCTAGGAAAGAAAATCAAAGAGAAAAGAAAAAAAGGAGGTGGGAAGGGAAGGAAGGACTCCCACCCACCAATCCAAGTCCAACTCGGTTTGGGGGGGGCGCCTTCCCCCTTGGACTCGGCCGACCCCCTTGGGGCTCCTTGAGCCCCAAGGCAAGGTCCCCTCCCTCCCACCTATATATACGGAGGTTTTAGGGCTGATTTGAGACGATTTTTCCACGGCAGCCCGACCACATACCTTCACGGTTTTTCCTCTAGATTGCGTTTCTGCGGAGCTCGGGCGGAGCCCTGCTGAGACAAGGTCATCACCAACCTCCGGAGCGCCGTCACGCTGCCGGAGAACTCTTCTACCTCTCCGTCTCTCTTGCTGGATCAAGAAGGCCGAGATCATCGTCGAGCTGTACGTGTGCTGAACGCGGAGGTGCCGTCCGTTCGGTACTAGATCGTGGGACTGATCGCGAGATTGTTCGCGGGGCGGATCGAGAGACGTGAGGACGTTCCACTACATCAACCGCATTCACTAACGCTTCTGCTGTACGGTCTAGAAGGGTACGTAGATCACTCATCCCCTCTCGTAGATGGACATCACCATGATAGGTCTTCGTGCGCGTAGGAAAATTTGTGTTTCCCATGCGACGTTCCCCAACACTATGGCCTCGTATATACTATGCCATTTCAGAAAGTGATAAATTTTGGTCCAAGAGGCCGAAGAAGTCAGCCATGAAGCAAGCTAGGCCGCCTCCAAAGAAGAAATCCAATGGCAAGGGCAAAGCTGCTGTGACCGAACCATCCGAGGCCGATAAATCCCAAGTCGGCGATGCACCTTCGGAGATAAAGACATATCCTCTCTTAACTCGTCATCCATTACTGATAACTTTTGTATTTATATCTCAGCATCTCTTGAATAGAATGAAGACAATGAAAGCCAAGAGGATTCCGTAGAGGTAATTTAAGTTTCCTCCGATTCATCTCCTTATCCACCTAAGCCGGCCAGGCGAATTTGTGGGAAAGTTCCCTTCTCCCACCCAAATGCTTGTTTGGACCCAAATTTTCTTCTGAAGAAAGCACAACACTTCAAATCGGAAGACCCGAAGTCATTCCGGCGATCTGGTGTCCGGTTTACCAACAAGGAACAAGAAAAGGCCAAATGAGGTATCCTTTAACGACACTTTTTTATGTCTTTTTGGATCGTATTTGTAATCTGATTATATCTTCAAAGCACAATTCTTGCAGAGTTCTCCTCCTACATCTGGCGACTCAGTAATGTCGGCACTTCCGCCAATGATCCGTGTCCCTGGGTAAGTCTTTGATAATATTTACTTTTAATCTAATGGTGATAAATTTTCAGTCCTTTAACCGCACCCCCTTCGCCTTTCAGGGCACAGGCGAAGAAAAGAAAAACTGGTGGGTCAACTCCCATCATAATCTCGGAGCCTACCGAAAAGTCGGCGCCGATCCAAGATAACCCGGACCAAGACAAACATGGAGATCAAATGGATCTCCCTAGCTCTCCCAAGGAAACAATGGATGCCCCCAAGCCGCCAAGTCCATTGACAACAGCAGAAGACCCGTACGCTGTAATTATCACTGGTACTAGCTTCTCTAAACCGGCCACAGCGGTTTTATCAAAGCATGTATCATCATCATCTCAAACTGTTCCTGAGTATGAACTCTCCAAGGCTAAGCTCTCTCAATATGAACATCTGGAATTCAAAGAACTTTGCTCTGGTTTTGCAAGTCGCCTGGAGGCAAGTTATTAGATGGAGAAAAGCCTGCTTCGGATGCTGAGAAACAAACATGAGGTAAGCTTTGTTGTATACTATATTATCCCCATTAACCCCCAAGGGACGGGTCATCAGTAAAAAGATGAGCCGGGTCTTGATGACTTCAAAAATTTCGACTAATAATCCCCAAGGGCCGGGTCATCAGTAAAAAGATGAGCCGGGTCTTGATGACTTGAAAACTTTCGACCAGTAACCCCCAAGGGCCGGGTCATCAGTAAAAAGATGAGCCGGGTCTTGATGACTTAAAAAAATTCGACCAGTAACCCCCAAGGGCCGGGTCATCAGTAAAAAGATGAGTCGGGTCTTGATGACTTGAAAAGATTTCGACCAGTAACCCCCAAGGGCCGGGTCATCAGTAAAAAGATGAGCCGAGTCTTCATGACTTGAAAAAATTTCGACCAGTAACCCCCAAGGGCCGGGTCATCAGTAAAAAGATGAGCCGAGTCTTGATGTTGTATAATTTTATCTGAAAAAATTATACATTAGCCCCCAAGTGTCAGGGATGTTGCTTGCAAAAGTTCTGAGACTTGCCCCTTAACCATATACCTCAACAGGAATCTCTAAATCAGACTGAATCAGCACTTGGCGACCTGAAGAAAAGCTTATCTGATCAGCAGGATGCCCGGGCCAAATCGGAGGAGAAGTATCAACTGGTCCTATCTGAGATGGAAAAGCTAAAAGCCGACTTAAAAAGGGCTCAAGCTGACCAAGATGTTTTAACAAAGCGAGCAGAAAAGGCTCAGGCCAAATTGGATACTGTACAACAAGAGCTGTCCGGCTTAAAACGTCATATCTCAAACATGGCGCAAGCCGTCTTTGGTAAATAACTAACTCTTGACCTTTGTAAACAAATAACTCTTATCTGAGTCGCTGATTATCATTACCCCTTAAACAGGTCCAAGAGCCGCCAACCTTCAGGATGATTGCGTCCTGATGCTGAAGGCGATTTACACGCTGACGGAGCAGCTATATACCGGCAGTGTACTGACTGTGAAAGCGGTGATGGGCGCCAAGGAGCCTATAACATCAATAAAGAAGATGCTTGGCTGCCTATCCACGCTTCCTCCCCAGATTGGCGAGTTAACTTGGTCAGCCGCCCGGAAAGGAGTGCTGACTACACTGAGTCGATGCTTAGCATATGCTCCAGAGATAAACCCAGAAGAAGTAGCGGCGGGCTTTCCTCAACTCAAGGATGATGGGTCAGAATTCGCCGAAGAGGACTACCAGCGTGTTGTCAAGGACTCCCGTCTGGCGGCGACTCAGGTTGCTGCAAGCCTGGACTTATCAAAATACCAGGCCACCTATGACAATAAGAACAAGAAGGTCAACCCGCCAACCTTTGTGACGACCAGCTTAACTCCGCGTCGACCCAAGAATCCTTTTGACTTGCACGCAGATCTCTCATCAATCCTGATTGATGAAGATGAATTTGCCGCTCTATCCCAGTGTAACTGGGTACTGGGCGACTTGTAGATTGAGGTTGGCCAAAGCTCGCAGCAGGCTGATCCAAGGGCATCAGCAAAATAAAATTTCATTGATTTGGCCATGAGAGCCATGTAATAGGTCTCCTTTAGGAATTGACACTTCTTTTGTGGCACCTTTAAAACATCCTTATGTCGCCCTTAAGGCGTTTTGAAATGCTTGATCCGCCATTTGAGGTTTTTTATCATAATACTTGACCCGTCATTGAGGCCTTTTTTATGATGCTTAATCCGCCATGGATAGAGTGATTTTGATCATCAAACTGTTCTAAGCTTGAAAAACATATATGAAATAATCTCAATGAATAATAAGTGATAACAAATAGCAGTCGCCCCAAAATATTTTGAGACGAATCAGAAAAAAGTCTGAAAAACCTTGCGGCAGTGCCAGGAAGGTAAAAAATAACAATTTCGTCGGCTCATAAGGTCGCGACAGGATAGGGCGAGTCAAAAAAGCTCAAGCGCCACCCAAAATAGCAATTTGGTCGGCTCATAAGGTCGCGACAGGATAGGGCGAGTCAAAAAAAACTCAAGCGCCACCCAGAATAGCAGTTTCGTCGGCTCATAAGGTCGCAACAGGATAGGGCGAGTCAAAAAAGCTCAAGCGCCACCCAAAAAAGCAGTTTCATCGGCTCATAAGGTCGCGACAGGATAGGGCGAGTCAAAAAAGCTCAAGCACCACCCAAAATAATGATTTCGTCGGCTCATAAGGTCGCGACAGGATAGGGCGAGTCAAACAAGCTCAAGCGCCACCCAAGATAATGATTTCGTCGGCTCATAAGGTCACGACAGGATAGGGCGAGTCAAACAAGCTCAAGCGCCACCCAAGATAATGATTTCGTCGGCTCATAAAGTCGCGACAGGATAGGGCGAGTCAAACGAGCTCAAGCGCCACCCAAGATAATGATTTCGTCGGCTCATAAGGTCGCGACAGGGTAGGGCGAGTCAAACAAACTCAAGCGCCACCTAAGACAATAATTTCATAGGCCAAATGGATAATAAAATTGATCTCAATGAGAGGAAGCCCCCAAGTCGGGAGGCGTTTTAATTTTATTGCTTTATAATAAGGACTGAAAAACTTACAAAATGCAGAGCTTAAAAGCTCAAGTGTAGTAAGGCCGCAAGTGGGCAATATTCCAGGGGCGAGTCGACTCAGCCTCCGTGGTTGGCCGGTTAGGCCGGAGATCCACCAGATAGTAAGAGTCGTTGTGAAGATTTTTGCTGACGACGAACGGTCCTTCCCATGATGGTGATAACTTATGCATGCCAGCACGATCCTGTATCAGCAGAAGCACTAAGTTGCCTTCCTGAAAGGTTCGGCTCTTGACCCGGCGGTTGTGATAACGCCGTAAATCCTGCTGATAAATGGTTGATCGGGCCGCAGCCAAGTCACGCGCCTCCTCTAAGGCGTCCAAAGAGTCTTGACGCGCCAGTTCATTGTCCTGTTCCACATAAGCGGCGACTCTAGGCGAGTCATGCCTTATGTCAGTGGGAAGAACAGATTCTGCTCCATAGACCAGAAAGAAAGGTGTAAAACCCGTGGACCGGTTCGGGGTGGTCCGGATACTCCATAACACTGAAGGCAACTCCTCAACCCAACATCCCGGGGTTTTTTCCAAGGGAACCATGAGCCGGGGCTTGATTCCCCATAAAACTTCCTTATTCGCCCGTTCCGCCTGCCCATTAGATTGCGGGTGAGCGACCGCAGAAACATCAAGCCAGATATGCTCTCGACGGCAAAACTCCTGCATCGCCCCTTGAGACAGATTAGTGCCATTATCAGTAATGATACTGTGTGGATATCCGAACCGGAAGATCAGCTTTTTCAAGAATTTGACCGCCGTCTCCGCATCGCAAGTTCCAAGAGGCTCTGCCTCAACCCACTTGGTGAACTTATCAACCGCCACCAGCAAATGGGTTTTCTTGTTGGATGACATTTTAAAGGGGCCAACCATGTATAACCCCCAGACCGCGAAAGACCAAGTGATGGGAATCATTCTTAGTTCTTGAGCCGGCACATGAGCCTGTCATCCATAATGCTGGCATCCCTCGCATCGATGAACTATCTCTTCTGCATCTGCATGAGCCGTCAACCAAAAGAAACCATGACGGAATGCCTTTGAAACTAAAGAGCGTGACCCGGCGTGATGCCCACAATCTCCGGAATGAATGTCATTTAGGATTATGCATCCTTCTTCGGAGGAAACACATCGTTGAAAAACCCCAGAGGCACTCCGCTTATATAATTCGCCATTGATGATCACCATGGATTTGCTTCGCCGAACAATTTGGTGGGCCAAAACTTCGTCTGTTGGTAACTCGCCCCGGGCGAGATAGGCCAGATAGGTAAGAACCCAATCCAGCGTGACGTGGAGAGCCGCCACGAATTGAGACTCAGGATCTGGTATCGCCAACTCCTCCTCTGACGGCAAACTTACGGAGGGACTATGCAAAATATCCAGAAAAACATTGGGGGGAACCGGCTTTCGCTGGGAACGAAGACGTGAAAGGGCGTCAGCTGCCTCGTTAAGGCGTTGGTCAATGTGATCAACCTGATAGCCATGGAAATGACCCGCCACATTGGACACAGCTCTTCTGTAAGCCGCCATCACGGGGTCTCGAGAATCCCAAGTGCCTGAAACTTGCTGCGCCACCAGATCAGAGTCGCCAAAACATCTGGCCCGCGTAAGGTTCATCTCCTTGGCGAGTCGCAAGCCATGAAGCAAAGGTTCATATTCTGCAGCATTGTTAGTGCACGGAAACATGAGTCGGAGGACATAACAGAATTTATCTCCTTGAGGGGACACCAGTACCACACCAGCCCCCGAGCCTTCCAGCTGTCTGGATCCATCAAAATAAATAGTCCAGTATGTAAGATCAGGCCTGTCTTCCGGGGCCTGCAACTCCGTCCAATCATTGACGAAATCAACTAAAGCTTGAGATTTGATGGCTGTGCGAGGGGTGTATCGTACGTGATGTGTCCCAAGTTCAATCGCCCACTTGGCAATCCGCCCTGTTGCCTCCCGATTCTGGATGATGTCCCCGAGGGGGGCGGAACTAACCACCGTGATGGGATGCTCTTGAAAATAATGCTTAAGCTTCCGACTTGCCATAAACACCCCATACACTAACTTCTGCCAATGTGGGTACCGTTGCTTGGAAAGAGTTAGCACTTCGCTGACAAAATACACCGGGCGCTGCACTGGGTATTCCTTCCCTTCCTCCTTCCTTTCAACGACCACCGCCACACTTACTGCTTTAGAGTTTGCCGCAATATACAAAAGCATGGGTTCTTTCTCAGTCGGGGCGGCCAAGACCGGCGGGTTGACCAGTTGTCGTTTCAAGGCTTCGAAAGCTTCATCTGCTTCATCTGTCCAAACAAAATGGTCAGATTTCTTTAGTAATTGATAAAGGGGAATCGCCTTTTCTCCCAGGTGGCTTACGAAGCGACTTAAAGCCGCAATGCGACCCGCCATTCGTTGGACTTGGTTAACATTTGCCGGTTTTCCAAGGGACGTAACTGCTTCGATTTTGTCCGGGTTAGCTTCGATGCCACGCTCAGACACCAGGAAGCCCAACAATTTCCCTGCAGGAACACCAAAAACACACTTGGTGGGATTCAGCTTCATCTGATACACCCGCAGATTATCAAAAGTTTCCTTGAGATCCTCAAGTAGCGTCTCCCCCTGGCGGGTTTTAATCACAATGTCATCGACATAGACGTGGACGTTGCGTCTGATTTGGCTGCGGAGGCAATTCAGGATGCAGCGCTGATAAGTCGCCCCTGCACTCTTGAGCCCAAACAGCATGGACACATAGCAAAAAGCCCCAAAGGGGGTTATAGAAGTTGTTTTCTCTTGATCCTCCACGGCCATCTTGATTTGGTGATATCCACAGTAGGCGTCCAAAAAGCACAAACGTTCGCATCCCGCCACCGAGTCAATAATCTGGTCGATGCGGGGAAGAGCGAAAGGGTCTTTTGGACAAGCTGTGTTGAGGTCCGTGTAATCAATTCACATACGGTAGGTACCATTCTTTTTTAGTACCAAGACCGGGTTAGCCAACCATTTGGGGTGGAAAACTTCTACGATGAATCCGGCGGCTAAGAGAGGGGCAACCTCTTCCCCGATTGCCTTGCGCCGTTCCTCGTTAAACCTGCGAAGATATTGCTGGATAGGTTTTGCCTTTGGGTCAACATTAAGATGGTGCTCAGCGAATTCTCTCGGCACACCAGGCATGTCAGAAGGTTTCCATGCGAAGATGTTCCGATTCTCATGGATGAATTCGATGAGCGCGCTTTCCTATTTGGGATCCAGACCCGTCCCAATGGTGAACTGCTTGGATGAATCGCCGGGAACGAAATCAACAGTTTTAGTGTCATCCGTTGGTTTGAACTTGAGGGGCGGCTCAGCATGTGTCGTTGGCTTCTTTAAGGGTGACATATCAGCCGGATCAATATTTGCCCGATGATATTTGAGCTCCTCTGCAGCGCAGGCGACTTCCGCATAAGCCGCGTCCCCTTCTTCACATTCCTTTGCAATCCTTCTATCACCATCAACCGTGATGGGTCCCTTAGGACGAGGCATCTTGAGTTTAAGGTAAACATAGCATGGGCGAGCCATGAACCGGGCGTAAGCCGGCCGCCCAAATAGCGCGTGGTAGGGGCTTTTCAATTTGACCACCTCAAACATCAGAGACTCACTCCTGTTGTTATATGCTGTTCCAAATGCAACTGTGAGTCTGACTCGGCCTATGGGGTACGTCGACTTACCCGGGACGATTCCGTGGAATACCGTGGTTGAAGGCATCAAATCCTTTTCCAATAGGTTCATTCTTTGGAAAGTGTCAAAATATAAGATATTAATGCTGTTGCCACCATCCATTAGTACTTCCGACAGGGTGTACCCCCCAACTTGGGGAGCTACGACCAACGCTAAGTCGCCAGGATTGTCAACTCTTGGCGGATGATCCTCCCTACTCCATGATATGGTCTGCTCGGACCAGTGGAGGTACCTGGGAAGTGTCGGCTCAGACACACTGTACGCCCGGTGACTCACCTTTTTATCACGCCTGCAAGCATTGGTGGTGAAAACGTGGTACTGCCCATTGCTTAACTGTTTGGGGTTGTTGCGAAAGCCGCCTTTGTCATCCTGGCCCTGCGAAGCCCCCTGTGGGGGCGGTTGCTGAAAAACTCCGGGCGGGTTATACAACCGTTGGTGATGCACCGGATACTGGCCGCTGCTCGGCTGCGAGCCCCCCTGAGCCCCCGGCTCGGGAAAACCGCCAAAGGGGTTCTGACGTTGGTTGGGGGCAGCAAACTGCTCCTGCCGTTGGTCCGGGTCAGGGTTTTGCCCTTTTTTGATCGCCTCTGCCCGAAACTCCCGCATCACGTAACATGTCTCCCAGGAATGAGTCGCCGGTCCGTCTGCCATGGCATGGTGCGGGCAAGGGCCCTTGAGTAACTCTTTATAGTTACGCGGCTTTTTACCACTGTATCCCCTGTTTTTCTTCTGGCGTTGGTTGCCATTGTTGGTGTTGGTATTGGCGACTAAATCCGAAGATTCCTCCTGCTGCCTTCTCTTGTCATTGGCTCCCTGATCGTGGCGGTTACGTCCTTGGAACCGGGTATGATTTTTGGATGACTCGCCCTTCCTTGGCGAGTTAGCTTTACCATCCTCACCGGGATCTTTGGTGTCGTCCGCTTCAGCGTATCTAGTGAGGGTATCCATTAGCTCCCCCATGTCTTGGACCTTTCGCTTGAGTCGCCCCAACTTCTGCACTAGAGGTTCGTAGTGGCAATTCTGCTCGAGGATCAACACCGCCTGAGCCGCCGTAATACCGTCTGATGAATGAATAATTTCTGCGACCCGCCGTGACCAATGGTGGGCCGACTCATCGGGGCGCTGAACGCAGTGCTGAGATCGACAATCGTCATTGGACGTTTGCAGGTTCCTCGGAAGTTTTTGATGAAGTGCTCTTTCAATTCAGCCCAGGTCTGGATGGAGTTGGGGTAAGTTTTTTAACCAAGTACGTGTTGACCCTTCGAGCATCATCGTGAAGTATCTGGCACAAACTGCTTTGTTTACGTCGAGCATGTCCATGGCGATTTCATAACTCTCGACCCACGACGCCAGCTCAAGGTCCGGGGTGTCGTTAGGCACCTTTCTTGGTCCTTTAAAATCCTTGGGCATTCGTTCGTTGCGAAGGGAGGGGGCCAAGCACGGCACCCCCACTCGTCCACCACTCCCGACGAGAGGGGCTGGGGCGACTTGGATGTTCGGGAGATCCCGGCCCGGTGGGTTTTGATGATCAGGCGGGTTGTCCTAGGGGATGAGTCGCGGTCCGCTGTTTACAGCGGGCTGGTCCTCTGGCCGACTCCTGGTGTGACTCGCGTGGGGAGTGTAATGCAGCCTATCTAGGCCATGTGAGAACTGGGCGTTTTGAACCACCGCCGTCTTCAACATCTCAATGGCGTTCCTTGCTTCTATCTCGGCAGGAGTATTGCCGTGAATCGGAAGAGATTCCAAATGGCGAGTTGCGGCAAGGACGTTGTCCACTGGGTTGGAAAAGTGACCTTGAGGTGTCCGGAATCGGGGAATGCGATCCTCAATTGGTTGAACCGGCGGGTTAGGTGGTTGGCCCGGTCCTCCCCCTGGGGCGGCTCCCGCCCCGGGAGTTCGCGGAGTATCGAACAGGCGGGTCGGGTTGAGATCAAGGGGCAGGCGACCCTGGTGCCTCCGCTGATGGACGGCGTCAGATGCGCGCTGGTGTCTTTCGAGCCGCTAGTTGTCAGTATTTAAGCGAGTTCTCTCGACGGTAATTTGAGCTTGCCGGGTCTCGATCCTGGCGGACTCCACCTCGGCATCCCGATGAGCCTTTGCCACTGCTTCTCTTAGTTTCGCCAATTCCGTGTTTACTGCCTCCTGGTTTTCCGGTGTGATGGGGGTCGCCATAAGCCTTGTAATTTCCGTTGCTAATTCCACCAAGACAGCGGTCGGGCTTCTAGATGTCTCGCCAGTTCCATCCCTGCCTGTCGGGTTTGGCGAGGGTTGAGTCGCCCCAGCCATGTAAATGGCGATCTGGCGGCGGGTTCGGTCAAGGACTTCGGGGTCCATGGCCAGCGACAAGCCCCCAAGACAATCCCCATGTAGAGACCGGATTGAATCTGAATCGCCCATGGACGATTCGTCATCGGTGTTGATCGGTGTGGTTTCCTGGGTCGCTGAGTGTTCTGGTTCCTCCGATCCCTGCGTGAACCCAACAAATACCGGGCGAGTTAGATTTGACGTCATTACTGGACGGACGTACCTGGCCGGCTCGACGATGTCGGTGGAGATGTCTGGCTCAGGCATGGATGTTCCGATCATGCCGATGAAGACGTTGATCTTGCCGAAGGGGACCCTGTAACCAGATTCGATTGAATCCGCCTCGGAGCCCCATAGCAGGTTGTTGATGTAATACTTCCCACGGCGGCTCCGAGTCATGAGCCCCGTCGCGTAGCTCCCAAACCCAGGTAGGGCTCCCTTTGAGAACTCAACTCCACCGTGTGCAGGCCCCACGGTGGGCGCCAACTGTCGTGGTTTTGTCACGGCAGATGTCCTCGTGAAAGGACTTAGTATTGGAGCCATCGCACTTTGGTGGTGACTCAAAGGGGTTGAACGGGAGTGAGACGGCGATTTACCCAGGTTCGGCCCCTCATGAGGAGGTAAAGGCCTACGTCCTGCTTTGAGTTGTATTGATGGAGTTTCGATTACAAGGAGGGCGTAACTCGCCAGACCTAGTACTCGATGATTTCTAACCCACCCTCTTCTTCCCTAGGGCTCGCCTTTATATACAGGTCGAGTCCCTAGGGTTTACAAGGGTAATTTCCTTTCTACAAACCGTGATTCTCACGATCTCTAAGTCGCCATCTTTCCAAAGCTTGGAAACCTTTCGGAAGTTGTAAACCGCCATACAACCTTCGGTCTTGCCAGGCCAAGGCCCGAACCATGCTTAGATGAATCACCAGATTTGGTGACCCGGCCCAACTAGGGCGGGTTATCAATAGATAATATCCCCAACAGAGGGCTTCTTCATCAACACCATGACCAACCCGATGATGCGTGAGTAGTTCACCATAGACCTACGGGTCCATAGCTAGTAGCTAGATGGCTTCTTCTCTCACTTGGATCTTAAATACAAAGTTCTCCATGATCTTCATGGAGATCTATCTGATGTAATCTTATTTTGCGGTGTGTTTGTAGAGATCCGATGAATTGTGGATTTATGATCAGATTATCTATGAATCTTATTTGAGTCTCTTCTGATCTCTTATATGCATGATTTCATATCCTTGTAATTCTCTTCGAGTTGTGGGTTTTGTTTGGCCAACTAGATCTATGATTCTTGGGATGGGAGAAGTGCTTGGTTTTGGGTTCATACCGTGCGGTGACCTCACCCAGTGACAGAAGAGGTAGCGAGGCACGTATCGTGTTGTTGCCATCAAGGGTAAAAAGATGGGGTTTTCATCATTGGTTTGAGATTATCCCTCTACATCATGTCATCTTGCTTAAGGCGTTACTCTGTTCGTCATGAACTCAATACACTAGATGCATGCTCGATAGCGGTCGATGTGTGGAGTAATAGTAGTAGATGCAGAAAGTATCGGTCTACTTGTCTCGGATGTGATGCCTATATGTATGATCATTGCCTTAGATATCGTCATGAATTTGCGTGGTTCTATCAATTGCTCGACAGTAATTTGTTCACCCACCGTAATACTTGCTATTTTGAGAGAAGCCTCTAGTGAACACTATGGCCCTAGGGTCTACTCCACATTATATTTTCAGCCTTACACTTTTACTTTGTTGCACTTTCCGCCTTCACATCTCACTTTGCAATCAATCTTGAAGGGATTGACAACCCCTTCATAGCGTTGGGCGCAAGCTCTTTTGTGTTTGTGCAGGTACTCTAGACTTGACGAGATTCTCCTACTGGATTGATACCTTGGTTCTCAAACTAAGGGAAATGCTTACTGCTCCTGTGCTGCATTGCCCTTTCCTCTTCAAGGGAAAAACCAATGCAAGCTCAAGAGACGACAGAAGATCTCTGTCGCCGTAGCAGAAGAATTTTTGGTGCCGTTGTCGGGGAGGATCAAGTCAAGACCTCATCCAAGTAAGTGTCGCAAACTCATATCTTGCATTTACTTTTTTTGCTCTCGTTTTCCTCTCCCCCACTTCTAAACAACAAAAATTACAAAAATATTTTCCTTTTTAGTTTGCCCTTTTCTTCGTTTGCCTTTTTCGTTCTCCTTTTTCTCCCGCTTGCTTTCTGTTCGTTTGTGTGGGATAGTCTATCTGTCCTCATGGCTAGATCCACCACTTCGAATGATACTCCCGAGAACGAAGTTATCAATTTAAAACAAATTGAGGGAGAAAACTTAAAGGACGCTTGGTATAGGATTTGCAATGCTCAGAGTAGATCTACTCATAAGCAATCTACTACCGTCCTGCTTCGTAGCTTTTATGTGGGTATTTCTCCTCGGAATAGGTATATTCTTGACACCATCGTAGGTGGAAATTTCTTGGGTAGCCATACTGTTGATTCTTACAGAGCTGTAATAAATTTGGTAGGCTCACCCCCACTCATGGTTAATGGAACTACCTTAACTCTGGAACATGTGATGCGTAGGCTGGATGTCATTGAAAATAAAGTTGCTACGATCGAGCTTATTGAGAATTTAGATAAAAAGATCCACAATCAAATCACTCAGTACACATCCAAGGTACGAATGGTTTTGAAAAATTTAAAGGAGAAGGAACCCACACTTAACGAAAAACTAGGTCATGATTCCGCTAGGATTGGCAAACTAGAGGATGTTATAACCAACTTGGGTTCCGCTTTTGCCGATGTGCAGAATACTCCAATTTTTTCCCACAATAAGGTCACCAAGTCTGTTTTTGTTCCCAAAAATGGTGGTGAATCATCTAGCAAGAAAGATGAAAACCTTAAGATGATAAGTGATCACGCTACTTATGGTTTGAGCACCGAAGACGACGATACGTGATTCTATCACCTTATGCCTAGCTAAGGGCGTTAAACAATAGCGCTTGTTGGGAGGCAACCCAATGAATTTATTTATTTTTCTTTCTGTTTTGTAGCGTCCACACCATCATAATTCTGTTATGATTGTGTTTTTTTTTGTTTCTTTTTGTGTTTGAGCCAAGCAAAACCTTTATGACTAGTCTTGGTGATGGTTGTTTAATCCTGCTGGAAGAAGACAGAAACTTTTTGCTCACGAGATGATTTTTCATTTTTATTCAGAAAGAGCTTTTGAGTTGATTCTTTTCGCTTCTGGTTGATATGCCTTTTTCCCAGGCAGTCGTAATTGTTCAGAATTTTTGGGGTACCAAAAGTATACGAAGTACACATATTGCTACAGACTGGTCTGTTTTTCACAGATTCTGTTTTTGTTGAGTTGGTTGCTTGTTTTGATGAAACTATGGATAGTATCGGGGGGTACTAGCCATGGGAAAGTGAGAATACAGTAGCCTAACACAAATATAAATAGAAATCAAGATTTCTACAGTACCAAAAGTGGTGGTAGTTTGTTTTCTTGTGCTAATGTTATCACGAGTTTCTGTTTAAGTTTTGTGTTGTGAAGTTTTCAAGTTTTGGGTGATGTTCTCATGGACAAAGAGATAAGGAGTGGAAAGAGCTCAAGCTTGGGGATGCCCAAGGCATCCCAAGCCAAATTCAAGGATACCAAAAAGCCTAAGCTTGGGGATGCCCCGGGAAGGCATCCCCTCTTTCGTCTTCAATCCATCGGTAACATTACTTGGGGCTATATTTTTATTCACCACATGATATGTGTTTTGCTTGGAGCGTATTGTATCTTAGGAGTCTTTTCTTTTTGTTGTTTCACAATCATCCTTGCTGCAAACCTTTTGAGACAAACATGCACTCATCATGATTTTGCTAGAATGATTATCGTGCTTCACTTATATCTTTTGAGCTAGATAATTTTGCTCTATGTGCTTCACTTAGATCTTTTAGAGCATGGCGGTGCGTGACTTGGTAGTTGGCTCATGCTATTAAAGTAGTCCCAAAGGTGATAGGTACCCAAAGAGGATACAAAAACCTCCATCTTCATGTGCATTGAGTAGAAAGAGAAGTCTTGATTCCTCTCAATTAGTTTTGAGACATGGATTTGGTAATATTAACAATTATGTTAGTAGGGTGTTGTGAATCTAGAAATACTTGTGTTGAAGTTTGCGATTCCCGTAGCGTGCACATATGGTGAACCGCTATGTTAGGAAGTCGAAGCATAATTGATCTATGGATTGTCATCTTTTGTGTTGAGGTCGGGATCGCGCGATGGTTAACACCTATCAACCTTTCCCCTAGGAGTATGCGCTTAGCACTTTGTTTCTATTACTAATAAAAACTTCCGCAATAAGTATGTGAGTTGTTCATGACTAATGTGAGTCCATGGTATAGATGCACTTTCACCTTCCACCATTGCTAGCCTCTCTAGTGCCGCGCAATTCTCGCAGGTATACAAACCCACCATATGCCTTCCTCAAAACACCCACCATACCTACCTACTATGGCATTTTCATAGCCATTCCGAGATATATTGCCATGCAACTCCCACCGTTACGTCTCATGACTTGTGTCTTCACTCTCATATTGCCATTGCATGATCGTAAGATAGCTAGCGAGATGTTTCAACGTCATACGCCAAGCTAGATCGTTGCACATCCCGGTATACTTCCCGAGGCATTTCCTATAGTCATCATCGTTCTAAGCTTTGAGATGTGAGTAAATAAAAGTGTGATGATCATCATTATTGGAGCATTGTCCCATGTGAGGAAATAAAAAAAGAGGCCAAAGAGCCCAAGAGCCAAAATAAAAAAAAAGATAGAAAAGGAGAGAAGGGACAATGCTACTATATTTTTCCACACTTGTGCTTCATAATAGCACCATGTTCTTCATGATTGAGAGCCTCTCGTTTCGTCACCACCATAAGCTAGTGGGAATCTTTCTTATATAACTTGGCTTGTATATTCCAATGATGGGCTTCCTCAAAATTTCCCTAGGTCTTCATGAGCAAGCAAGTTGGATGCACACCCACTAGTTCTCCTTTTGAGATTTCACATACTTATAGCTCTAGTGCATCATTTGTATGGCAATCCCTACTCATTCACATTGATATCTATTAATGGGCATCTCCATGGCCCTTTGATACGCCGAGTCAATGTGACCATCTCCTCCCTTTTGTCTCACAATCACCACCACACTCTAATCCACCTATAGTGCTATATCCATGGCTCACGCTCATGTATTGCGTGATAGTTATAAAAAGTTTGAGAAAGTAAGAGTGCGAAAATAATTACTTGGCCAATACCGGGGTTGTGCATGATTTAAATTAGTTGGGTGAGGATGATGGAGCATAGCCAGACTATATGATTTTGTAGGGATAACTTTCTTTGGCCTTGTTATTCTGAAAGTTCATGATTACCTTGCTAGTTTGTTTGAAGTATTCTTGTTTTCATGTCAATGGAAAACTATTGTTTTGAATCTTACGGATCTGAACATTCATGTCACATGAAATAAGTTGCAAAGGACAACTATGCTAGGTAGCATTCCACATCAAAAATTCAGTCTTTGTCACTTCCCTACTCGAGGACGAGCACGAGTTAAGCTTGGGGATGCTTGATACGTCTCCAGCGTATCTATAATTTTTGATGGTTTCATGCTATTATCTTGTCAGACTTTGGACGTTTTGTATGCCTTTTATATATTTTTTGGGACTAACTTATTAACTCAGTGCCAAGTGCCAGTTCCTGTTTTTTCATGTTTTTGACCCTTTTCAAAGGAGAATTTTAAACGGAGTCCAAACAGAATAAAATTTGCGGAACGATTTTTTCCATAACAGAAGACACGCGAGAGACTTGAGAACCAAGGCAGGAGACCTCGGAGGAGGTCACAAGCCCACCAGGCTCGGCCTAGGGGGGCCAGGCATAGAAGGTTGTGAGCTCCCCGTGGTTCCCCTGTCCTAGGTTTTTCGCCTATATATTCCCTAAAATCCCCGAAAAAATCAGGAGATCATCGAAAGTACTTCTCCGCCGCCGCAAGCTTCTGTCTCCGCAAGATCCCATCTGGGGCACGTTCTGGTGCCCTGCCGGAGGGGGGATTCGTATACGGAGGGCTTCTTCATCAACACCATGACCTCTCCAATGATGTGTGAGTAGTTCACCATAGACCTACGGGTCCATAGCTAGTAGCTACATGGCTTCTTCTCTCTCTTGGATATTCAATACAAAGTTCTCCATGATCTTCATGGATATCTATCCGATATAATCTTCTTTTGTGGTGTGTTTGTCGAGATTGGATGAATTGTGGATTTATGATCAGATTATCTATGAATCTTATTTGAGTCTCTTCGGATCTCTTATATGCATGATTTCATATCCTTGTAATTCTCTTCGAGTTGTGGGTTTTGTTTGGCCAACTAGATCTATGATTCTTGCAATGGGAGAAGTGCTTGGTTTTGGGTTCATACCGTGCGGTGACCTCACCTAGTGACAGAAGGGGTAGCGAGGCATGTATCATGTTGTTGCCATCAAGGGTAAAAAGATGGGGTTTTCATCATTTGTTTGAGATTATCCTTCTACATCATGTCATCTTGCTTAAGGCGTTACTCTGTTCATCATGAACTCAATACACTAGATGCATGGTGGATAGCGGTCGATGTGTGGAGTAATAGTAGTAGATGTAGAAAGTATCGGTCTACTTGTCTCGGATGTGATGCCTATATGTATGATCATTGCCTTAGATATCGTCATGACTTTGCGCGGTTCTATCAATTGCTCGACAATAATTTGTTCACCCACCGTAATACTTGCTATTTTGAGAGAAGCCTCTAGTGAACACTATGGCCCCCGGGTCTACTCCACATTATATTTTCAGCCTTACACTTTTACTTCGTTGCACTTTCCTCCTTCAGGTCTCACTTTGCATTCAATCTTGAAGGGAATGACAACCCCTTTATAGCGTTGGGTGCAAGCTATTTTGTGTTTGTGCAGGTACTCTGGACTTGACGAGATTCTCCTACTGGATTGATACCTTGGTTCTCAAACTGAGGGAAATACTTATTGCTCCTGTGCTGCATCGCCCTTTCCTCTTCAAGGGAAAAACCAACACAAGCTCAAGAGACGGCAGAAGATCTCTGTTGCCGTAGCAATGGTCACATTGACTCGACGTATCAAAGGGCTATGGAGATGCCCATTAATAGATATCAATGTGAATCAGTAGGGATTGCCATACAAAGGATGCACTAGAGCTATAAGTATGTGAAAGCTCAAAAGGAGAACTAGTGGGTGTGCATCCAACTTGCTTGCTCACGAACACCTAGGGCAATTTGAGGAAGCCCATCATTGGAATATACAAGCCATGTTATATAATAAAGATTCCCACTAGCATATGGTGGTGACGAAACGAGAGGCTCTCAATCATGAAGGACATGGTGCTATTATGAAGCACAAGTGTGGAAAAAGATAGTAGCATTGTCCCTTCTCTCTTTTTCTCTCTTTTTTTTATTTGGGCTCTTGGGCCTCTTTTTTTTGGGCTCTTTGGCCTCTCTTTTTTTCTCACATGGGACAATGCTCTAATAATGATGATCATCACACTTTTATTTACTCACACCTCAAAGCTCAGAACGATGATGACTCTATAGGAAATGCCTCCGGCATTGTACCGGGATGTGCAACGATCTAGCTTGGCGTATGACGTTGAAACATCTCGCTAGCTATGTTACGATCATGCAATGGCAATATGAGAGTGACGGCACAAGTCATGAGACGGAACAGTGGGAGTTGCATGCCATTATATCTCGGAATGGCTATGAAAATGCCATAGTAGGTAGGTATGGTGGCTGTTTTGAGGAAGGCATATGGTGGGTTTGTGCACCGGCGAAAATTGCACAGTACTAGAGAGGCTAGCAATGGCGGAAGGTGAAAGTGCATCTATACCATGGACTCACATTAGTCATGAAGAACTCCCAAACTTGTTGCGAAAGTTTTTATTAGTAATCAAAACAATGTGCTAAATGCATACTCCTAGGGGAAGGGTTGGTAGGAGTTAACCATCGCGCGATCCCGACCTCAACACAAAGGATGACAATCAATAGATCAATTATGCTCCGACTTCCTAACATAGAGGTTCACCATACGTGCATGCTACGGGAATCACTAACTTCAACACAAGTATTTCTAGGTTCACAACACCCTACTAACATAACTCTTAATATTACCAAATCCACGTCTCAAAACTAATTGAGAGGAATCAAAACTTATCTTTCTACTCAATGCACATGATGATGGAGGTTTTTGTATCCTCTTTGGGTACCTATCACCTTTGGCTTTCATAGCATAATCCAACTACGAAGTCACGCACCGTCGTGCTCTAAAAGATCTAAGTGAAGCACATAGAGCAAAATTATCTAGCTCAAAAGATATAACTGAAGCACGATGCGCATTCTAGCAAAATCACGATGAGTGCATGTCTCTCTCAAAAGGTGTGCAGCAAGGATGATTGTGACACAACAAAAAGAAAAGACTCCTACGATACAAGCGCTCCCAGCAAAACACATACCATGTGGTGAATAAAAATATAGCTCCAAGTAATGTTACCGATGGATTGAAGACGAAAGAGGGGATGCCTTCCCGGGGCATCCCCAAGCTTAGGATTTTTGGTGTCCTCGAATTTGGCTTGGGATACCTTGGGCATCCCCAAGCTTGGTCTCTTTCCACTCCTTATCTCTTTGTCCATGAGAACATCACCCAAAACTTAAAAACTTCACAACACAAAACTTAAACAGAAACTCGTGATAACATTAGCACAAGAAACCAAACTACCACCTCTTTAGGTACTGTAGCAATACTGATTTCTATTTATATTGGTGTTAGATTACTGTATTCTCACTTTTCCATGGCTAGTACCCCCCAGTACTATCCATAGTTTCATCAAAACAAGCAACCAACTCAACAAAAACAGAATCTGTCATAAACAGACCAGTCTATAGAAATCTGTATACTTCGTATTCTTCTGGTACCTCACAAATTCTTAAAAATTACGACTGACTGGGCAAAAGTCATATCAACCAGCACCAAAAATAATCAACTCAAAATATCTTTCTGAATAAAAATGAAAAATAATCTCGTGAGCGAAAAGTTTCTGTCTTTTTCCAGCAGGATCAAAGAACCATCACCAAGACTAGTCATAAAGGTTTTACTTGGCTCAAACACAGAAAGAAACACAAAAGACACTATCATAAAATAATTATGATGGTGTGGACGCAACAAAACAGAAAGAAAAAGATAAACTCATTGGGTTGCCTCCCAACAAGCGCTATTGTTTAACGCCCTTAGCTAGGCATAAAGCGATAGAATCACGTATCGTCGTCTTTGATGCTCAAACCATAAGTAGCCCTCATCATGGATTCATAAGGCAATATTATTTTCTTTCTAGGAAAATGTTCCATGCCCTTATTTAAAGGAAATTTAAATCTAATATTCCCTTCCTTCATATCGATGATAGCACCGATAGTCCTTAGGAAAGGTCTACCAAGAATAATAGGACATGTAGGATTGCAATCAATGTCAAGCACAATGAAATCCACGGGTACATAGTTCCTCTTTGCAATAATAAGAACATCATTGATCCTTCCCATGGGTTTCTTGACAGTAGAATCCGCAAGATGCAAATTAAGAGAACATTCCTCAATCTCAATAAAACCCAAAACATCACATAAAGACTTTGGAATCACGGAAACACTAGCACCCAAATCACACAAAGCATTGCATTCATAGTTTTTGATTTTGATTCTGATAGTAGGTTCCCACTCATCATGAAGCTTTCTAGGGATAGAGACTTCCAATTCAAGTTTCTCTTCAAGAGATTTTATCATAGCTTCGACGATATGATCGGTAAAGGCCTTGTTTTGGCTATAAGCGTGTGGAGAGTTTAGCATGGATTGCATCAAGGAAATGCATTCAATCAAGGAGCAACTATCATAATTGAATTCCTTGAAATCCAAAGTAGTAATTTCATTACTACTCAAAGTTTTAATATCTTCTAATCCACTTTCAATGCTTTTAGCATCAAGATAGATGGACTCCGAATCATTGGGGCGTTTTTCAACCAAAGTGGATTCATATCCAGCCCCATCATCATTAGGTTTGTGATACGTCCATTTTGCATCATGTTTTCATGTTGATATTTATCACTTCTTTGGCCGTTATTTCACTTCACGGTACAATTCTTATGCCTTTTCTCTCTTATTTTGCAAGGTTTACATGAAGAGGAGAATACCGGCAACTGGAATTCTGGCCTGAAAGTGGAGCAAAGTTGAGATACCTATTCTGCGCAACTCCAAACGCCGTAAAAATCAACGAGGATTTTTTTCCCGATTTATCAAAAATACTGGGCCGAAGAAGTGCCAGAGGGGCACCAGCGGATGCCCACAAGCCTGCACGGTGCGGCCACCCCCCCCCCCAGGTCGCACCATGAGGGCTTGTGGGCAGCCCACTAGCCCACTTGCTCCCCTCTTTTGCTATATGGAGGGTTTCGTCCAGGAAAAAA
This sequence comes from Hordeum vulgare subsp. vulgare, assembly GCF_904849725.1. Lineage (NCBI taxonomy): Eukaryota > Viridiplantae > Streptophyta > Magnoliopsida > Poales > Poaceae > Hordeum > Hordeum vulgare. The sequence goes on along the minus strand of NC_058520.1, from coordinate 580,475,960 downwards.
ATCAGGGAGGAGCTTTTTCGTGGTTTTGCCGCCGCCACGAGGCGGAACTTGAGCAGAACCAATCTAGAGCTCCGGCACGACGATCCTGTCGGGGAAACTTCCCTCCCGGAGGGGGAAATCGTTGCCATCATCATCACCAACACTCCTCTCATCGGAGGGGACTCGTCACCATCAACATCTTCATCAGCACCATCTCTTCTCCAAACCCTAGTTCATCTCTTGTAACCAATCTCCGTCTCCCAACTCCGATTGGTACTTGTAAGGTTGCTAGTAGTGTTGATTACTCTTTGTAGTTGATGCTAGTTGGATTACTTGGTGGAAGAGTTTATGTTCAGATCCTTGATGCTACTCATTACCTCTCTGGTCATGAATATGATTATGTTTTGTGAGTAGTTACTTTTGTTCCTGAGGACATGGGATAAGTCATGCTAATAGTAGTCATGTGAATTTGGTATTCGTTCGGTAATTTGATGTGTTGTATGTTGTTTTTCCTGTAGTGGTGTTATGTGAACGTCGACTACATAACACTTCACCATTATTTGGGCCTAGAGGAAGGCATTGGGAAGTAGTAAGTAGATGATGGGTTGCTAGAGTGACAGAAGCTTAAACCCTAGTTTATGCGTTGCTTCGTAAGGGGCTCATTTGGATCCACTAGTTTAATGTTATGGTTAGACTTTGTCTTAATTCTTCTTTCGTAGTTGCGGATGCTTGCGAGAGGGGTTAATCATAAGTGGTAAGCTTGTCCAAGTAAGGGCAGTACCCAAGCGCCGGTCCACCCACATATCAAACTATCAAAGTAACGAACGCGAATCATATGAACATGATGAAACTAGCATGACAGAAATTCCCGTGTGTCCTCGGGAGCGTTTTTCCTCCTATAAGACTTTGTCCAGGCTTGTCCCTTGCTACAAAAGGGATTGGGCCACTTTGCTACTCCGTTGCTACTTTTGTTACTTGTTGCTTGCTACGAATCATCTCACCACACAATCACTTGTTACCGATAATTTCAGTGCTTACAGATATTTCCTTGCTGAAAACCACTTGTCAAATCCTTCTGCTCCTCGTTGGGTTCGACACTCTTACTTATCGAAAGGACTATGATTGATCCCCTATACTTGTGGGTCATCAAGACTCTTTTCTGGCGCCGTTGCCGGGGAGTGAAGTGCCTTTGGTAAGTGGAACTTGGTAAGGAAACATTCATATAGTGTGCTGAAATTTATTGTCACTTGTCACTATGGATACTAATCCTTTGAGGGGCTTGTTCGGGGTATCTTCACCTTGAACGAAAGCACAAATATTTGCTCCTCAACCTACTGCACCTACTGAAAATATTTGCTTTGAATTTCCTTCGGTATGCTTGAGAAACTGTTGGCTAATCCTTTTACACGAGATGGAACATCACATCCAGACTTGCATCTAATCTATGTAGATGAAGTTTGTGGTTTATTTAAGCTTGCAGGTGTGCCCGAGGATGAGGTCAAGAAGAGGGTCTTTCCTTTATCTTTGAAGGATAAGACGTTGACATGGTATAGATCATGGGACTACAATCGGTTGAAATTGGAATTTCACCAAAAGTTTTATCCTATGCATTTAGTACATCGTGATCGGAATTATATTTATAATTTTTGGCCTCATGACAGAGAAAGCATTGCTCAAGCTTGGGGGAGGCTTAAACCAATGTTATATTCATGCCCCAACCATGAGCTCTCGAGAGAAATTATCATTCAGAACTTCTATGCTCGGCTTTCTCATGATTATCGCACCATGCTTGACACTTCTTGTACCGGTTCTTTTATGAAGAGAGATATTGACTTCAAATGGAATTTTTTGGAAAGAATTAAACACAACTCTGAAGATTGGGAGCTTGAAGAAGGTAAGGAGTCAGGTATGAATTTCACATTTGATTGCGTTAAATCCTTTGTTGAGACAAATACCTTTAGTGATTTTAGCGCTAAGTATGGACTTGACTCTGGGATAGTAGCTTCATTGTTTGAATCTTTTGCTGCTCATATTGATCTCCCCAAAGAGAAGTGGTTTAAATATCATCCTCCTTTAGAAGTCAATGTAGTTAAACCCACTCCAGTTGAAGAGAAAGTCATTGCCTATAATGATCATGTTGTTCCCAGTGCTTACATTGAGAAACCACCTTTCCCTGTTAGGATAAAGGACCATTCTAAAGCTTCAATTGTGATACGTGGAGGCTATATTAGAACACCTACACCCCCTGAGCAAATTAGAGTTGAACCTAGCATTGCGATTAACAAAGATCTTCTGTCTGAAGATGTTGAGGGACATAATATTCACTTCTGTGAAGATGCTGCTAGAATTGCTAAACCTCACGCTAGAGACAAACATAGGCATGTTGTTGGCATGCCTGTGGTTTCTGTTAAGATAGGAGATCATTGTTATCATGGTTTATGTGACGTGGGTTCTAGTGTTAGTGCAATACCTCAATCCTTATACGATCAAATCAAAGATGAGATTGCACCTGTTGAGATAGAACCTATTGATGTCACTATTCAGCTTGCCAATAGAGATACTATCTGCCCTCTGGGAATTGTTAGGGATGTTGAAGTCTTGTGTGGTAAAACGAAGTATCCTGCTGATTTCCTCGTTCTTTCTACTGCACAAGATAGCTTTTGTCCCATCATATTTGGTAGACCCTTTCTCAATATTTTCAATGCTCATATTGATTGTGAGAAGCAATCTGACACTATTGGCTTTGAAGGTGTGTCACATGAGTTCAATTTCTCTAAGATTGGTAGACAACCTCATGAAAAGGAGTTGCCTAGTAGGGATGAAACTATTGCCTTAGCTTCTATTGTCGTACCTCCTACCGATCCCTTAGAGCAATACTTGCTTGAGCATGAAAATGATATGCATATGGATGAAAGGGATGAGATAGATAGAGTTGTCTTAGAACAATATCCTATCCTTAAGAATAACTTTCCTGCTGAACTGCTTGGGGATCCTCCCCCACCAAAGGGTGATCTTGTGTTCGAGCTTAAACGGTTGCCTGATACTCTTAAGTATGCCTATCTTGATGAAAAAGAGATATATCATTTTATTATTAGTGCTAGCCTCTCGGAGCATGAAGAAAAGAAGTGACTAAAAACTCTAAGGAAGCACCGTGCTGCTATTGGATATACTCTTGATGATCTTAAGGGCATTAGTCCTACCCTATGCCAGCACAAGATTAAAATTGATCCTGATTTTAAACTTGTTGCTGATCATCAAAGGAGATTGAATCCTAAGATGAAAGAAGTAGTAAGAAAAGAAATACTAAAGCTCGTGGAAGCGGGTATTATCTATCATGTTGCTCATAGCGATTGGGTGAGTCCGGTGCATTGCGTCCCTAAGAAGGGAGGCATTACCATTGTCCCTAATGATAAGGATGAATTGATCCCACAAAGGATTATTACTGGCTATAGGATGGTGATCGATTTTAGGAAATTGAATAAAGCCACTAGGAAAGATCATTACCCTTTGCCTTTTATCGACCAAATGCTAGAAAGGTTGTCCAAACACACACACTTCTTCTTTCTAGACGGTTATTCCAGTTTCTCCCAAATACCAGTTGCACAATCTGATCAGGAGAAAACCACTTTCACCTGCCCTTTCGGTACCTTTGCTTATAGACGTATGCCTTTTGGCTTATGTAATGCACCTGCCACCTTTCAAAGATGTATGATAGCTATATTCTCTGACTTTTGTGAAAAGATTGTTGAGGTTTTCATGGATGACTTCTCCGTTTACGGGTCTTCCTTTGATGATTGCGTCAGCAACCTTGATCGAGTCTTGCAGAGATGTAAAGATACCAATCTTGTCTTGAATTCGGAGAAGTGCCACTTTATGGTTAATGAAGGCATCGTCTTAGGACATAAAATTTCAGAAAGAGGTATTGAAGTCGATAAGGCTAAGGTTGATGCAATCGAGAAAATGCCATACCCCACAGATATCAAAGGGATAAGAAGTTTCCTTCGTCATGCTGGTTTCTATAGAAGGTTCATTAAAGACTTGTCTAAGATTTCTAGGCCTCTTACCAATCTCTTGCAAAAGGATATTCCTTTTGTTTTTCACGATGATTGTGAGGAAGCCTTCGAAATACTTAAGAGGGCTTTGATAACTACACCTATTGTTCAACCACCTGATTGGAAGTTGCCTTTTGAGATCATGTGTGACGCTAGCGATTATGCTGTTGGTGTTGTTATAGGGCAAAGAGTTGATAAGAAGTTGAATGTTATTCACTACGCTAGTAAAACTCTAGACAGTGCCCAAAGAAACTATGCCACTACGGAGAAGGAATTTTTAGCAGTCGTCTTTGCATGTGAAAAGTTCAGGTCTTACATAGTTGACTCTAAAGTCATTATTCACACTGATCACGCTCCTACTAAGTACCTAATGGAGAAGAAGGACGCCAAACCTAGACTTATCAGATGGGTTCTCTTGCTACAAGAATTTGATTTGCACGTTTTCGACACAAATGGTGCTAATAACCCAGTAGCAGATAACTTGTCTAGGTTGGAGAACATTCTTGATGACCCACAACCTATTGATGATAGCTTTCCCGATGAGCATCTGAATGTCATCAATGCTTCACGTAGTGCACCGTGGTATGCTGATTATGCAAACTATATCGTTGCCAAATACATACTACCTAGTTTCACATACCAGCAAAAGAAGAAATTCTTATTTGACTTGAGACATTACTTTTGGGATGATCCTCACCTTTATAAGGAGGAGTAGATGGTGTTATTAGACGTTGTGTACCTGAACATGAACAGGGACAGATCCTACAGAAGTGTCACTCCGAGGCCTACGAAGGACACCATGCGGGAGACAGAACTGCACACAAGGTATTGCAATCAGGTTTCTATTGGTCCACTCTCTTCAAGGATGCCTGTAAGTTTGTCTTGTCTTGTGAAGAATGTCAAAGAATAGGTAATATTAGCAAACGTCAGGAAATGCCTATGAACTATTCACTTGTCGTTGAACCATTTGATGTTTGGGGCTTTGATTATATGGGACCTTTTCCTAAATCCAAAAGGTATACGCTTATCTTAGTTGTTGTTGATTACGTCACTAAGTGGGTAGAAGCTATCCCCACTAGTAGTGCTGATCACAACACCTCTATCAAGATGTTGAAAGAAGTTATCTTCCCTAGATTTGGAGTCCCTAGATATCTAATGACCGACGGTGGTTCACACTTCATTCATGGTGCTTTCCGTAAAACGCTTGCTAAGTACGATGTCAACCATAGAATTGTGTCTCCCTATCACCCTCAGTCCAGTGGTCAAGTAGATCTAAGTAATAGAGAGATTAAACTGATTCTGCAAAAGACTGTCAACGGGTCTAGAAAGAATTGGTCTAAGAAGCTTGATGATGCACTGTGGGCTTATAGAACTGCCTATAAGAATCCCATGGGCATGTCTCCGTACAAAATGGTGTATGGGAAAGCATGTCACGTACCTCTTGAGCTAGAGCATAAAGCTTATTGGGCAATGAAAGAGCTCAACTTTGATTTCAAACTTGCCGGTGAGAAGAGGTTATTTGATATTAGCTTGCTTGATGAATGGAAAACTCAGGCATATGAGAATGCCAAGCTCTTCAAAGAGAAGGTTAATAGGTGGCATGATAAGAGGATACAAAAGCGTGAGTTCAATGTAGGTGATTATGTCTTGCTATATAACTCTCATTTAAGATTCTTTGTAGGCAAGCTTCTCTCTAAATGGGAAGGTCCCTATGTTGTTGAGGAAGTATATCGTCCCGGTGCTATCAAGATCAACAACACGAAAGGTAATTTTCCGAGAGTGGTAAATGGGCAGAGAATCAAGCATTATATCTCAGGTACTCCCATTAATGTTGAAAGCAATATCATCAATACCATAACTCCGGAGGAATACCTAAGGGATGTTTATCAGCCTGTTTCAGACTCCGAAAACGAAGAGGTATGTGTTTTGGTAAGAAAACAGAGTCCAAAACTTTTCCAGTAGGAATTTTTCTCCATTTTGGAATATTTGAAAAAATACAAAAATTGGAAGTAGTCTGGAAAGTGAGCGAGGAGGCGACAAGCCTGCACGGCGCGGGCCCACCCCCTGGCCGCGTCGTGAGGGCTTGTGGCCACCTCGTGCGCCTCCCGGACTCCGTTTTCGTGCGGGGTACTCCTTCTGGTCTGAAAAAAATCATTATATATACTTCTGTTTGGTCTGACCCCTGCATCACACAGATTTCCTCTGTTTTTCGTTTTGAGCCTGTTTTCTGCCGCAGATCTAGGCCAAGATGTCTTCTCAGGATTCACAGGGGGAGAGCTATGTGGTTGATTACCTTGCTAACCCCAAGGTCTATGGGTACTTTGATCCTTATGGCTGGACCTCTGATGAGGAAGAAGATTATGATCCCAAGGAGAAGGAACAAATGAGTTCCGATGAAGAGGAGGCTCCTCTTCGTCAACCTGGACGCACACATGTGGAGTTCAAGAAGTCGAGCCTCCCTGACTCAAGGAAGAAGCCTAAGACCTTGTTTATCCCTTCTCGTTTCTTGCAGGAGAGTAAGCAGGAATTATGCCAAAGGGTATTGAAGCTTGAAGAGGAAAATGATGATCTGAGGGAGCAGAATTTTATGCTCAAGTGAAAATTAAACAAGCTCAAGACCTCTTCAACAACTCCACCACCTTCACCACCAAAGGAGGACAACTGAGCATTGGTATGGGCAATCCCCTTGGCTTTTGCCAAGCTTGGGGGAGTTGCCTCGGTATCGTATCACCATCACATCTTTTGCCTTTACCTTTGTTTTAGTTTTCCTTTTCAGTTTTCTTTGTCTCTAGTAGTTTAAACGTCTTAGTGTTTTAGTTTTGAGTTTTGCTTTGTGTCACCCCCGATGTATTCTTGCTCGTGAGCCTTATAATAAAGAGTGTCTTAGTTGAAGGGCTTTGCCTCTTGCCATGATCAATAGAGTGAGAAAAGAACAAAAGCATGAAAGATCATGTAATGATCTTATGGGAAGTGATGGCTTCACATATAAAAAGAATGAGGATTGAAACTTGTTGAGGGTAGACAAACGTAGACCTTGGTCATTGTTGCAATTAATAGGAAGTCATAAAGAAGGAGAGGTTCACATATAAATATATCATCTCTCACACCATCTATGATTGTGAACACTCACTAAACTATTGCATGCCTAGAAGTAGATGTTGGACAAGGAAGACAACGTAATGAATTGTGTTTTCTTGGCTCTGAACAATGTTATATAATTAGTGATCCCTTAGCATGTGACGATTGCTTCCGCCTCATATTAGCCAAAACCTCCCGCACCAAGTAGAGATACTACTTGTGCATCCATAAACCTACAAACCAGTTTTGCCATGAGTGTCCACCATACCTACCTATGGATTGAATAAGATCCCTCAAGTAAGTTGTCATCGGTGCAAGCAATAGAAATTGCTCTCTAATATGTATGATCTATTAGTGTGTGGAAAATAAGCTTTATACGAACCTGTGATGAGGAAGACATAAAAGCGACAGACTGCATAATAAAGTTCTTTATCACAGGAGGCAATATAAAGTGACGTTCCTCCGCACTAAGAGGACACGCATCCAAACCTCAAAAGCGCATGACAACCTCTGCTTCCCTCTGCGAAGGGCCTATCTTGTACCTTTACTTTTTGTCCTTGAAAGAGTCATGGTGATCTTCACCAATTCCTTATTTCGCCTTTATCTTGGCTAACGTCATATGCTTGGGAAAGATCTATATCCATATGTCAACTTGGAGGTAGGCATTCATGAATTATTATTGTTGACATTACCCTTGAGGTAAGCAGTTTGGAGGCAAAACTGTAAGCCCCTATCTTTCTCTGTGTCCAGCTGAAACTTTGATCTCATGAGTATCACGTGAGTTGTAGCAATTGTAGAGAACGAAAGAATGATTGAGTATGTGGATTTGCTTTACAAGCTCTTATTTGACTCTTTCTGATATTGTGATAAATTGCAATTGCTTCAATGACTAAAGGCTATCGGTTGTTACTTCTTGGTAAGGTTCTTGATCCATGCTTTACTTTGTGAAGGAATTATCACTTTAGCATGAGAGATTATATGTTGGTAATTTGTTCACCCACCGTAATATTTGCTATTTTGAGAGAAGCCTCTAGTGAACACTATGGCCCCCGGGTCTACTTCACACCATATTTTCAGCCTTACTCTTTTACTTCGTTGCACTTTCCGCCTTCAGATCTCACTTTGCAATCAATCTTGAAGGGATTGACAACCCCTTTATAGCGTTGGGTGCAAGCCCTTTTGTGTTTGCGCAGGTACTCTGGACTTGACGAGATTCTCCTACTGGATTGATACCTTGGTTCTCAAACTGAGGGAAATACTTACTGCTCCTGTGCTGCATCACCCTTTCCTCTTCAAGGGAAAAACCAACGTAAGCCAAGTCTCCGTCAACGTGCCAATTTCTGGCGTTGTTGTTTGAGAAGTAGCAGTGGCTCGAGCATGGGCGCCTGTGGTGGCGCTATGCCCCAATATGCGTAGATGTCCGAGGGCATAATAATGTACCTGCCTAGATGAAGGTTGTACAAAGAAGGAGCAGGCAAAGTAATAGTCTCACGAGTACCCTGGCTAAATACCAAGTTATAAATCATCCTCTTATTATTATCTTTATCAAGAAAATCATGGCGAACCATGCTATCATAATCTAAATATCTCTCAAGAAGAAGCATCTCTTCTTCCTCGTATAGTCTAATAGGTATCTCGAAATGTTTAGCAAGACGGGTAGCATAGATACCTCCATAAACAACGCCCTTGGTACGGTTCGTGTTCAACCTTTGAGCCACTACAGCGCCCAAGCTATAAGTTTTATCATTATAAAGAGCTTCGCGCAAGACCGCAAGATCTGGGGAGCAAAGAGCCCCATCTTTCCCACGGCCAATCAAACATTTTCCCACGAACAATGAGAAATACCGAAGCACGGGAAAATGTACGCTAGCAACTCTAGCGCAAGACACTCCTCTCTCCTCTCCTACATCAATAGTATCAATGAAAGCCTCCAAGTCCCGTGGACGAGGTTCATGAATATCCCCAACATAATTTAAATTGCAAACATTGCAGAAATCCTGAAGTGACATGCGCTGGGGGATATCATATAACTTGAACTCAACCATAGGAGGACTCTTCCTTGGATAAAAATTAAAGCTTTGCACGAAAATATTAGTGAGGAGCAGGTATTGTGGACACTTATCTTCGACAAATGCGTTAAGGCCTGCTTTCTCCACCAAGTAATAAAAATCCTCATAAAGACCGGTGGCGTGTAAGAGCACATCGCTTGGCCACTCGCACGCTCGAACTTCTGCAACTCGGGGGACCGGATACTTGGGTTTCTTCTTCTCATTTTCATCTTCCTTGGGGTCACGGCTTGAAGAGCCTCTTAGGAACCTCCTCATCTTTTCCTTTTTCTTTCTCTGAAAATTTCTGAAATTTTCAGTGACTCAGAAGAAAAGTGAACAAGGCTCAACAAAACTCATAGCAACTACTCCTACAAGTGTCTAGAGGCCATATCATGCATCAAAACTACTTGAGACCAACTAAAATTAACATGCAAAGCTCAAGAACAGCGTCACCAAGGCAGCAAAAATATGCAACGAATAAAGCACTAGAACAAAAACCAATTGGACCAATGGAGGAGTCACATACCAAGGAACAATTCCCCAAAACAGTTTGGTGAATGGGGCTTTGCACAAGGAGAATGAAAAATGCAGCACAAAGAGCAAGAATACGGGTTTGAGTTGTGGAATGATTTTTCTGGAGGTAGACGAAGGAGATGGGAGCTGGAATAAGTGGAGGGGGCCACGTGGGGCCCACAAGCCTGCCAGGCGCGGCCAGGGGGGTAGGCGCACCTCTGGGCTTGTGGCCCACTGGTGCATCCCCCTGACTAGCTTTCTATCTCGGAAATTTTCAAATATTCCAGAAAAAATCATACTTGAATTTCAGGGCATTTGGAGAACTTTTATTTTTGGGTCACTTTTCTATTGAACGGAAAACGCGGAAAACAGGAAAATAAAGCTGAAATTATTATTTTTCTTCTAACTAACAGAAAGTAAAAGTTGGGAACATAAGGTTGTGACTCCTAGATTCTTCCATCTCATGGTCATCAAAAGAAATCCGTCAATGAGGTTGATCAAGTCTCCTTGACAAACTTTTTTTGAATCACATAAAACCGTAGAATTTTTGAATAATCACTAGGTTACCTCAACGGGGATGTGCATATCCCCAACAAGTAAATCATAATTCATCTTGACAGTAGGTATAGGGCATTCAAAGCCTCCAATAATAATCGATAAAGATTTCTCAATAGCATTGATGCAATGAACTCGATATTGTTTCTTCCGAAAGTGCACCGTGTGCTCATTACCATTAACATGGAAAGTGACATTGCCTTTGTTGCAATCAATAACAGCCCCTGCAGTGTTTAAAAAGGTTCTTCCAAGGATGACCGCCATGGCATCATCCTCGGGAATATCCAGAATAATAAAGTCCATTAAGATAGTAACGTTAGCAACCACAACAGGCACATCCTCGCAAATGCCGATAGGAAAAGCAGTTGATTAGTCGGCCATTTGCAAAGACATTTCAGTAGGTGTCAACTTATCCAATTCAAGTCTAGGATATAAAGAGAGAGTCATAACACTAACACCGGCTCCAAGATCGCATAAAGTAGTTCTAACATAATTTCCTTTAATGGAGCAAGGTATAGTGGGCACTCCAGGATCACCTAGTTTCTTAGGAGTCCCACCCTTGAAGGTGTAATTAGCAAGCATGGTGGAAATCTCAACCTCAGGTATCTTCCTTTTATTAGTCACAATATCTTTCATGTACTTATCATAAGGAGACATTTTAAGCATATCAGTCAAACGCATTTGCAAAAAGATAGGTCTAATCATTTCAACAAAGCGCTCAAAATCCTCATCATCCTTTTGCTTGGATCGTTTGGGAGGAAAGGGCATGGGTTTCTGAACCCATGATTCTCTTTCTTTACCATGCTTCCTAGCAATAAAATCGTTCTTATCATATCTCTTGTTCTTAGGTTGTGGGTTATCAAGATCAGGTTCAACCTCCACATCCTTATCATTACTAGGTTGAGCATGAACATGAACACCATTATCAATATTATCACTAGGCTCATGTTCATCGCCAGATTGTGTTTCGGCATCAGAAATAGAGACATCATTTGGATTCTCGCGTGTAACAACAGCAGATTTGCTATCATGCAAGTTCCTATCATCTTTCTTTTTCTTCCTATTACCAGGATGACTAGGTGCATCACGGTTAACTCCTTGAGAATCTTGTTCAATTCTCTTAGGATGGCCATCGGGATATAAAGGTTCCTGAGTCATTCTACTACCTCTAGTGACAACTCTAACAGAATTGTCATTCAACTCATTGAGCAAGTCATTATGAGCCTTAAGTACTTGTTCTACTTGAGTAGTGACCATAGAAGCATGTTTACCCAAAAGCTTAAGATCATTGACATTTCTATCCACACAAGCACTCATATGATTAATCATACGAGCATTTTATTTCAATTGTTTGCTAACATAATCATTAAAACTTTTTTGTTTGGCAACAAAGTTATCAAATTCATCTAAGCATAAGCTAGCAGGTTTATCATAAGGGATATCACTCTCATTGAATCTACAAAGAGAATTTACCTCTACTACCTGTGTCGGGTTATCAAGACCATGTATTTCTTCAATAGGTGGTATATTCTTAACATCTTCATATTTAATACCTTTCTCTTGCATAGATTTCTTGGCTTCTTGCATATCTTCAGGACTAAGGAATAGAATACCTCTTTTCTTTGGAGTTGGCTTCGGAGGTGGTTCGGGAATAGTCCAAGCATTATCATTGCTCAAGATATTATTCAATAGAATTTCAGCTTGTTCCACAGTTCGTTCCCTGAAAACACAACCAGCACAACTATCGAGGTGGTCCCTAGAAGCATCGGTTAGTCCATTATAAAAGATATCAAGTATTTCATTTTTCTCAAGAGGGTGATCAGGCAAAGCATTAAGTAACTGGACAAGCCTCCCCCAAGCTTGTGGGAGACTCTCTTCTTCAACTTGCACAAAGTTATATATATCCTGCAAGGCAGCTTGTTTCTTATGGGCAGGAAAATATTTCTCGGAGAAGTAGTATATCATATCCTGGGGACTAGGCACACAACCAGGAGCAAGAGAAGTAAACCAAGTTTTAGCATCACCCTTTAGTGAGAAAGGAAACAACTTAAGGATATAGTAATGGCACACTTCCACTTGCGCAATAAATTCTCAAGATGATAGCTATCCTTACAAGCAAGAAAGTCTTCAGCTACCTCTCCCTCCATAACATAACCCTTAGGTATATCAGGCAATTCATATATAGGAGAGCTAGGTCTAAGAGGTGTAACAGGAGGTTCCACTTCAACAATTTCATCAGTTTCAGAAGTATCATCACATTCAGCAGTAACTCTAGCAATTTGTGCATCAAGAAATGCACCCAGTGGCAAATCATTATCAAGCAAAGCATCATCATAAGCATCATGGATAGCAGAAGTAGCATCATCAAGCACAGGCGACATATCAGGATTACTAGTAGGTGGTGGTGTCGCGAATTTACTCATAACTGAAGGTGAATCAAGTGCAGAGCTAGATGGAAGTTCCTTACCTATCCTCGTAGTTGAGGGCAAGACTTTAGTTTTTGGATCTCTCGGATTCCTCATAGTGATCAATAGACGTAAATCCCAAGTGACTCGGAGAATAGAGCTATGCTCCCCGGCAACGGCGCCAGAAAAAGTTCTTGATAACCCACAAGTATAGGGGATCGCAACAGTTTTCGAGGGTAGAGTAATCAACCCAAATTTATTGATTCGACACAAGGGGAGCCAAAGAATATTCTCGAGTATTAGTAGTTGAGTTGTCAATTCAACCACACGTGAAAGACTTAGTATCTACAGCAAAGTTTTAGTAGCAAAGTAGTGTGATAGTAACAGTAGCAGTAGTGACAACAGTAGCGGTAAAGTAACTTAGCAAGGACCAGTATAGGAAAAGCTCGTAGGCATTGGATCGGTGATGGATAATTATGTCGGATGACATTCATCATGTAACAGTTATAACATAGGGTGATATGTAACTAGCTCCAGTTCGTCAATGTAATGTAGGCATGTATTCCGTATTTAGTCATACGTGCTTATGGAAAAGAACTTGCATGACATATTTTGTCCATCCCTCCCGTGGCAGCGGGGTCCTAAGGGAAACTAAGGGATATTAAGGTCTCCTTTTAATAGAGAACCGGAACTAATCATTAGCACAAAGTGAATACATGAACTCCTCATACTATGGTCATCTCCGGGAGTGGTTCCGGTTATTGTCACTTCGGGGTTGCCGGGTCATAACACATAGTAGGTGACTACAACTTTCAAGATAGGATCAAGAACACACATATACTGATGAAAACATAATAGGTTCAGATCTAAAATCATAGCACTCGGGCCCTAGTGACAAGCATTAAGCATAGCAAAGTAGTAGCAACATCAATCTTAGAACATGGTGGATACTAGGGATCAAACCCCATCAAAACTAACTCGATTACATGATAGATCTCATCCAACCCATCACCGTCCAGCAAGCCTACGATGAGATTACTCACGAACGATGAAGAGCATCATGGAATTGGCGATGAAGGATGGTTGGTGATGACGACGGCGTCGATTTCCCCTCTCCGGAGCCCAGAACGGACTCCAGATCTGCCCTCCCGAGGAAGAACAGGTGGTGGCGGCGGCTCCGTGTCCTGAACCGCGATGAACTCTTCTCTCCTAATTTCTCCTTGGCGAGAGAGACTTTATAGAGTTGGAGTTGGAGGCTGCAGAGCTACGTGGGCCCCACAAGCCTGCCAGGCGCGCCCTAGGGGGCGCCTCTTGGTCTTGTGGGCCCCTGGCTTCGTGTCTTCAGGTAATTCTTGCGCCAGTATTTTTTATATATTCCACAAAAAATCCTCCTAAGTTTCCAGGTCATTCCGAGAACTTTTATTTCTGCACAAAAACAACACCATGGCAATTCTGGTAAAAACAGTGTTAGTCCGAGTTAGTTCCATTCAAATCATGCAAATTAGAGTCTAAAACAAGGACAAAAGAGTTTGGAAAATTAGATACGATGGAGACGTATCAAATCCCCCAAGCTTAAAGCCTTGCTTGTCCTCAAGCAGTTCAGTTGACAAACTGAAAGAGACAGAAGAAAAACTTTTACGAACTCTATTTGATCTTGTTGTTGTAATTATGTCTAACTCATATTCGGATTTTCAGCAAGATCATAAGCTAACCACATAAGCAATAACATTTAGGTCTCATGATGTACTCATATCAATGGCATAATCAACTAGCAAGCAATAATAATAAGTTTCAAACGTCAACACTTCAATCAAAACAATCATAATACAATATGAACAGATGGTATCTCGCCAGCCCTTTCTGAGACCGCAAAACATAAATGCAGAGCACCTTCAAAGACCAAGGGCTGACTGAACATTGTAATTTATGGCTAAGAAGATCCAGTCACAGTCATACTCAATATCAATTAATAGCAAAGCATAAAAATGACGGAGGGTCTCTCTAACTGGTGCTTTTTAATAAGAAGAGGATGACTCAACAGAGCTAAAAGGGAAATGGCATGATTAAAATTGGATTTCCATCTGTTAAAGCTTTGACGCTCATTGTTAAAGACCTTTGCATTTCGGGTGATCCAAATGTTCCAACATTCAGAAAAGAAACACTTCACAAAAGAAGGGGTGATGGAAGTCCCACATGGAATTTCCCTGTCATGAAATTTGAAGATAGTTCCAAACCCTGGTGCTGAACATGCACGTAAAGGAAAGGTGATCCATTTCCTCTTTGATCACTGCATGACATAGCACACACAAATTGGATTCTGAAACATTCCAATGGCGCTTCTCAAGCATGTCCTGGATGTTTAACCTGTCCATAATGAGCATCCAGACAAAACATCTTTATTTTCATGGTACAACAACTCCTCCAAATCAAATTGAGAAGAGGTAAACCAATTCATTTTGAGAAGAGGCCAAAAGAATACTTTTTAAACTAGTAGGTTGAGAAAACAAAACTCCAAAAAAATTCTTAAAGAGGTTGTCAAAGAGCTTCAAAGCTTTTTATCAAAACCAGAATTTTAAAAATCCATTTTAAAAACAATTCAAAAATCAAGAAATCAAATTTAAAAATTTTGGGTGTTACAGTAACACGCCGACACTACCACAACCTCCCGCGCCACCATGAGGAAGGGGAAAGACAGATGGTGTCATGCAATTATAAAAGCTGAGTCAACTTTCAACTGTGTCCACGGGACGAGGCTTACACAACTTGGGTGTACGTGGCTGCCCTGCTGCTCCACCCAAAAATTAACCTATTCCTTTTATTGTTCATGTGGAACAAAATGAGTGTGTGCTCCTCTCTCCAAAGTGTTTGTGTCTTTTTTAGAGAACGAACCTACATATGTCCACGCGAAATAGTTGTGTTAGAGCGAAGCCTAGATAGTGCAAAGGAAAGGAAATGGAACATAATCTTGCAAATAAAACAAACAAACAAACAACATTTTCTAAAAAAAAGTGGTAGCATTCTAAAAACCTGTTGGCTTTTGAATATTATCAAATAATTTTCTTTCTCAAAAAAACTTTATCAAATAATACTTACATAAACAATCTCACTTCAATGTATCATAACTCTTCCATTCAGTGATAGTGCGATGTTGAAGGAGGCGTCATCAGAGATAATGATGTGGCTTTATCAATATTTTGAATTGCGGATACCAAAACTCCTACCATCATCGATGACAGTGTCGAACATGAATGAGTTACTAAAAACGTGTGAGGTTCTTTCTCGTCCATTGCAACGAATGGCACATTAAATTACATCATACAAAGGCTAATAATAATTATTTTTTTCACCCGGTGCAACGCACGACCCACTTTTGTTAGTGTCTCAAAATAATTGTTTCAAGCTTAATGTAACTTTATGCTAGAGCTGGTACTCCCTCTGTCCCAAAATAACTGTCTCAAGCTTAGTACAATTTTATACTAGAGCTAGTACAAAGTTGAGAAGCTTATTTTGAAACGGACGGAGTATAAAGTTAAGACACTTATTTTAAGACGGAGGAAGTATAAGAGAAAAAGAAACAAAGAAGTTATACTCGGTTTGCGTGGGAACAAGGGAATAGACCATGGATATTGGATAGCGGCAACTTGTACATCATCCAAAACTGGATGGACGATGGGTCCACATACAGCTGCAGGTTTTTCGCAAAAAAGAAAAAGAACAAAAAAGATACAGCTGCAGGGATGGACTTCTGGGTTTGCTTGGACAAACAAGAGCGCCGTAGGTACGAACTTACCGGACAGAGGATGAAGAGGGCTGAGGATGAATCGACTGACCTGGATTGCAGCATGCAGATGTCCGACGGCTACAACGACTACTGGAGCTCCCCGGACACCGGATACTGGAGCTCCCCAGTGGTGTCGGCGGCGGTGCCGGCGAGCAGCATGAACAACGTCGTCGTAGGCGGCCGGAATCTCAACAGCAAGCTCTACGCCCTCCGGAGCGTCGTCCCAAACATCACCAAGGTACGTACGTAGGTGCCAACGATTGAGCAACCAACTGAAATTCACTTGGGACTTGGCATGCATGCGGCAGTTCAGAATCAACCGTTCTTCCTGGCAGATGGATAAGATCTCCATTCTCAAGGACGCCATCGAGTACATCCAGAAGCTGCGGGAGCAGGAGCGCCGGATGCTCGCCGAGATATCCCTCCTTGAGTCGGCACCGGAGGTACATGGCCATGGCGACCTGCTTACTAGTACGGTACAGCCCGTCGTTCCGAACGCCGGCCACGCCATGCCACCGGTGAAGAAGACAAGGAGCCCCATGTCACTCCCGTCGGCGGTGACCCCCGCATCCGCCATGGCCGCCGCATCTCCGCCGGTCGAGGCTATCGAGGTAAACGCGCCCACGTGCTTTATCTATTTAATCATCAATAACGATTGCGGAAGATGACAGTCGACCGGCAGACGGGGACCTTGCCTGATGTTGACGCCATGGACCATGGTCTTCCGATCTTTAGCGGCATCGTCTGCTGGGTTGCTACCCCCACCACGGCACCACCGGCCCGCCGCGCGCGGACAGCAAACCAGTCGGCTCAATATTTCATTACATGGACAGGTGAGGGTGACGGGCGCTGGCGATAAGCTGCTGGTGGTGAGCGTCGCGTGGCGCCACCGGAAGGGTGCCATGGGAAAGGTGTGCTGCGCGCTCGAGGGCCTTCGGCTCGCCGTGTTCTCGGCCAACATCATGGTTGCGTCCGGGACGGTGACGTACACCGCGCTCGTACAGGTAATATTGTGTCCTTTATCAACACTTGCGTTGTCAAACTTTCTAGAGTTTCGTAAGATTTGACGGCCAACAGATTTGAAACTGTCATGAAGAAGGGGCTTTTAGTTTCAGTGAAATTTCATCAAAACTTCAATCATCTTGGTAGGATGCTAAAATGATTGCCTTTTGGTCAAAATAGTTCAGCCATTACGACACATGCAATTTAAAATTATTTTTACAGTTTCATAAATACTTGGTTTGATTTTTGTCAAATTCAAGTAGATATTTTGGTCCTTAATTTGGCCAAACCAAAATCATATGAAGTTCAGTGATGTCGACCATGACTGAAATATATCTGAAGCTGAATCAAAACCAATCGTAATTAGTCATATAATAAGTTACTTTGTATACTAGACTACTTGATATTATTCTCTTCCTAATATTATTACTAGTCTACTAAGTAATGGATATAGTCTCGCAAAAAAAGTAATAGATATGGGATCTTGAAGAACTTGAATATAAAATCAATTGTCAAATCAAAAGAACATGGATAGTGATCATTGTATTGCTGGTTCTAGTTGTATTGTTTTGTGATTATATAATTTTTATTTCTCAGAGGCAGGAAATACATAAGAGCGAAATGAAGGAATTGATCGAGACTGCAATCGCCCAAGTTGATGTCGCAGGAAGTACTCTAAGTACTATGAGTTACTACTGAGTCATGGGATGTTATGCAATGCATCGTTGCATGTTCATCTTAGTTAGTTACAAATAATCATGTGTACTCCAGGATAACAAGAACGCCATGGTGTTTTGGCAAAAAGGAAAGAGATTAAATAATACTCCCTCAGTCTCAATATAAGTGTCGTTTTTTAGTGTTATATTTGTACTAACTTCGTACTAAATTTGCGTCACTTATTTTAGAACGGATGGAGTATTTAGCAGTCCCACTGTATTTTCTGTCTCGTGGTCAACTAATAAGCAATAACCTCTTATAGCACACGATATCCATTGGATCGCACAAAATAAATAGCTTGTGCTAGGAGTGTCTCAAAATGCCAATATAATTTATTATATGTGTTTTATCTAAACTATTGCATTCTGCCAAATGATGTGGTTGTAGTGGCACAATAATGTCTCAAAATTAATATGACTATTGGCTCTTCACATTCGCTGGTCTATTTATTGGATACAACTTTCTCACCACATCTCTGTATTTTCCATGTCAGTTTTTATGTAGGTGTCCAGCTATAGATATTGATGGATATACATTGCCTCGTGAATCTATGGGCTATGGGTTAACTACTTCCAGTATTTCGCTTGAAATCTTACAACTTGCATTGTCAAACTTAAAAGAATTTAACGGTCTATAGATTTACAAATATCTAGATTGACTATCTATGAAGTTACTTTGTACTATTAGATTTGTTATTGTTCTCTTCGTAATAGTTATAGCATTTTGAACACTTCGCACAAAAATAATTAATTGTCAAGTAAAAAAGGAACATTGGTATCATGTGAATTGCAAATTCTGAGTATTTCCGCTATCATTTATTAAGATAATTCAGCTTGTGTTGCGCATCTAGGAACTGGTAACTCATGAATAATAGCAGCGTCAAGCTATATGATCGTAATTGCAGCATATGAGGACGTGGTGTATGTGAGTTTGAGCTCATCACATGAGCTCGGTGAACAGTAAAATCCAAGATTGAAAACAAATTCAATAAATTTTGAAGTTTTTTTTCTTTGGTGCAAACAATGACAAATCTTTTGAGTGCTCACAAAGGTTAATTATGAAATAACATTTCTGGAAGTCGTGGCAAAAAATCGTTGATTCAAAAGTATTATTTTTTAAAGCATTTTGAGGTACTGATTTCCGGTTTCTTCCATGACTTTCACGAATGTCCTTTCATGATGAAAATTTGCAAGCATCGATAAAAAAATTCAAAGTTCGCCACATATAAATTCACATTTATTTGGATTTTATTTTATTTTATTGTTCATTTTGATTTCAAATTTATAGGATTTTGAAACAAAAAAATCATGTTTTGAAAACATGTTCACAGATCCAAAAACGATGTTTGCTGTTTTAAAAAAAAAAGTGTTTCAAAAAACATTCATGTTTCCATAATAATGGGTTTTCAAAAAAAAAGTTTCGTGTTTTCCAAAAAATGTTCGGAAATTACAAATAAAACAGGAATTTAAATATGTGTTAATAATTATTTTTTGATGTTAAACAATTGTCCACGCTTCTAAAAAATTGTTCGCAATTCAAAATTTGGCTTGAATTTTGGGAAATTGTTCTTGATTTTCCAATAAGTGTTAAGTTTAGCTGCTGTCATTAGTTACTTTATGCGAATCGCCAAGTCCTTGTCCCAATGAGCTATAAGAGGGGGTACTCCTAGTCGGCGCCTAAGTTGCTGATTAAGGGAACTGGCGCCTGCATCAGTCCCTCATGGGTCGGCCCACGAGTGCGATGCGCGAATTCTATTCTGTGGTGAAATAAATAACAGAAAATGGGGCTCTTACAGGAATCAAACACACACCATTACACTCACGTGCATGTTTGGCTAACTACCAGACCAACTTACCGCTAGTGATTAAATTCATCGTGAAAATCATAATAACGACTGCTGTCATGCTATTTATTGCACAGCATACCATACGGTTTACTTTATAGCTTAGGTTTTCGAATTTCTTGAATACAGTTTGGGAAAACGTGATTTTTAGTGGAAAAATGTGAGCAACATGTGCAAGTTCTCAGGTTTCAAAAAACGTTCACAAACATGTACAAAAAAAAATGTCTATTCAAACAAGTTCAAAAAACAAAAAAAATCATGTATTAAAAAATTCACGAATTAAAAAAATATGAAGTTGAAAAGGTTCGTGAAACTTCGAAATAAGTCCACACACTTGAAAAAGAGTTCATCAATTTTGAAAGAAGTTCATTGGTCATGAAAAGAGTTCATCAAATTTGACAAAAAGTTCATTAATTTTAAAAAAAGTTCATAGAGTATAAAGAAAACCTCATCAGTTTTGAAAAAAAATCGTCAAATTTTAAAAATAAGTTAATCAAATTTGAAAAATAGTTCATTTAATTTGAAGAAAATCTGTGGGAAGCCTAGCCAATGCCATTTGGATGCGAAAAGGAAAAAGGGGAAAGGAAAAAAAAGTAAAAAGAGAAAAAAGAGTGAATAGCGAAAAGAAAGAATAACAAAATGAGAAAGTTTAATTTTACCAGATCCCACACGGTGGCAGGGTAGTTGCACCAGCATAATTTGTTTCGGTATGGTCACCGGTTCGAATCATGAAACACACAAAAAACAGCTCTAAATGGACCGGCCTAGCTAATAGGCCTGCACGCGCCGGTTTGCGGATAACAATTGTAATCGGCGCCTGCAGCCCTAAATAGGGTTTGTCGGTGTTTGATACAGAGGGAGATCCTAAAACAAATTCAAGGGGAACCTAGTCAAACGGGCCGGGCCGTCATAGCATGGCACGGCCCGGCCCATACGGGCATGACATAGTAGCTATGTGATGTCTTTTCTTCAATCTTGTGTTTCAATGGTTAGTCTTTATGAGTTGCCCTACATGATTAAGGTATCTATGTAATTCTCTTGCTATTGCTATGCTCGGTTTGTTGGGATCCGATGGATTATGAGATTATGATTAGATTGTTATGAGTTATATACTTGATTATCCTTTTATATTATGTTCCTTAATGAATCATGCATGTTCTTCGTTGTTATTTATTGCTTTGGTCAAGTAGTAGATTGTAACTCGAAAAGGAAGCGTTATGCATGATTGTAGGTTCATGCGCTCGATGTCTAGCTTGAGTGACAAAAACATGAGACTAGGGGATGTGTTTGTTGCCACCAGGGAGAAAACAACCGTGCTTGTGACCACGGTTGCAAGGATTGTTTACCTTACGCATAGTTCGTTGATGCAGTTGTCCGTTGTTTTGAGTTTACACTTTGGGTGGGGCTCGCAACTTAATATCAGAGAGATGTTCTGGATAGATATCTCAAGGTGGATGATTAGTAAGTAGATGTTGATGAATAAACGATCTACTTGTCTTGGCGTACTATCCATTACTACTGAACCTCTAACTATCAAGTAGCATAATTAGCATTGCGGTGCGATCATAATTATGTCAATTGCTCAACTGTGATTTGTTTATTCAAGCATAGTTGTTTATCGTCTTTTGGAAAAAAGACATCACTAGTGAACATCATGTGACTCCGGTCCATATCACCATCATTGTTTACACCTCCATTATTTACCGCTTTCATTTACTTTTCCGTTGCAATTACTATTACTTTCCCGCTTGTGTTTTGATCCTTTACAAACTACAAGGCTGGAGAGATTGACAACCTCTTTGTACTCGTTCGGAGCAAAGTTATTTGTTGTGTGTGCAGGTACACGTCTTCTGCTAGCGCCAGGATGGAAGACACCTACTTGTTGAGCCTAGGAGTCCTCCTGGTTCGATAAACCTTACAGTCTCCGTGTAAGGAAAATCTGTTGCTCACCACATCTCCACCTTTCACTTGGGGTAACCAGCGAGGGGCGAGGAGTATATCCATCAACTCGTCATCAGTGCGGCGCTCGAAGGCTCAGGCCTAATACATGGCCGTCTGGAGGTCCTACGGTCTGCGGAGCTCGACGTCCACGCGGATGTGATCCGGCAGTCCGCCCACAAAGAGCTCGGCCCGCTGACGAGCCGACACGCGGGGCACGTGATACGCCAGGGCCTAGAAGCGGTCGGCGAAGTCCTGCACCGTGGAGGTGAAGGGAAGGCGGCCGAGCTCCGCTAGTCGGCTCCCTTGGATAAGGGGCCCGAAGCGTAGGAGGCAGAGCTCGCGGAAACGCTCCCAAGGGGGCATGCCGCCCTCATCCTATTCTAGAGCGTAGTACCACGTCTGTGCGGCGCCTCGGAGGTGATACGAAGCGAGCTAGGTGCGTTCCGACGCCAGTGTCCGTTGGCCCCGAAAAAACTGATCACATTGGTTGAGCCAGTTCAGGGGGTCCTCGGTGCCGTCGTAGGTGGTGAAGTCTAGTTTGGCGAAGCACGGCGGCGTGTGGTTAGGGCCGCCCTGGTGATATGGCTCGTCGGCGCGGAGTAGTGGAGGGGTCTGCGCCGGGTACCCGTCGGGAACGGCGAAGCTGGAGGGCCCTCTGTACTGGGTGTGCGGCGTCGCCGAGGCCGTCGTGTAGACCGGTTGTGACGACTCGGTCACCCAGGCCGGTAGCGGAGACGAGGAGGGGGCGGAGCTGGTTGAGCGGCACCCCCGGCGCGGCGATCAGGCCCGGCCCGGAGGTGGTGGGAGTCGGCGGCGGCGGTTGTAGGGTTGGCTGTCGTGGCCCCACCGAGGGTGGCAGAGGCAGCTACAACGGTGGCTGCATCGGCCATGCCAGCGCGGCGGTTGCCGCCAGCGGCGACTGCTGCCAGGGCGGGCCGGCGCTGGTTGGTGGTGGCGCGGCCGGCTACAACCCGTAGAGCGCGACCAGGTTCAGCCAAATGCCCTGGACGGCGGTAGCCAGGTCGCGGATCGCGCCGGTCAGCTCTTCCGGCGTGAGGACGGCAGGAGGCGGCGCGGCAGAAGAGGCCGCCGCGGGCAGGTGCGGGCCGCCGGATGTGGTGATCATCGGAGTGGTGGGGGGGCGACGGCGCAACGGTGGAGGCGGGCGGCGGTGATGACATGATCGAACCAGAGTCTTGTGATACCAAACTGGTAGAAACTATGATTCTATCGGCCATATGCCTTAGGTTACAAGGGTACGTGGGAGGTTGGAGGAGACAAGGGCGTCGCGGCCGGCGCGAAGGCGCCGTCTCGGCACAGGGAGGAGGCGACGGCGAGTAGAGAAGGCGGTGGTAGGGTTAGGGTTCCGGCTTCTTTGGGAGCGGGCAATAGAATTGTCTTATTGCTTAATTTTAAAAGGTGTCTTACAACTTATTTATATAAGCTCTAAGATAATAGAAATAAGGAAAGTTGGGCTAAGCCCCTAACTTAACTAAGATAACTTGGGCTAAGCCCTTAACTAAACGGGTCCATTGAACCTTCTCCGGCTATAAGTCACGCCGGTCATAACAGTAACCTGAAAATACAAACATATGAAAGGACAGTCCACCAAATTACATAATTACTATGCCCTTTATAGACCAGACCACACACACAATCACAATACGAAGGCACGAAACAAGCTGATTGACAAGCCATGAACTACAAAGATAGTGGCTACATGGCGTATTAAAGAGACGAGTGATGAAGGACGTGCTACAACTACAAGGAAGCGATTAACATGAGCATGTAGAACAGCGTAGCTAGTCATGCTGAAAGAACTGAAGATATATAAGAACTTCTCGATCGAGGAACACGCACGCAAGCAAGATGTGCAGATCAAGAACCAAAGCCAGAGCTACACATCTGTGGTTTTCCCTTGGAACTTGCCCCCGTCATCTCCAGCGCCTCCCTGCTTGCCTTGGCTGCTCTTCTTGGCCCTGACGAAGCAGAAGCATGCGCAGCAGGGGCACCGGAACAGGAGCTTCATACCGATGATCCGTCGCCGATGATGAACTTAGCAACCGGCAGATCGAAGCTTGGGCGATCTCCCTCACGCACTCACCCAAGCAAAATTATGAATGTGGATGTATGGATGATGGATCTGATCTGCCTCTCTCAGACTCACTTGCAGACTGACACTAAACATATATATAGCTGCCTTTGAGCCTTGGCACTCACACGCTCCGGCAGCTGCTGCCTTGAGCCTTGGCACACACCACACACTCTCTGATCGATCTGACTCCATTTTAAATGGACGCGAATGGATCCTGCCCATGTGCCCCTTTTTTTCCTCCGTGGAAGAAGATGGCCCAGTCATAGACGACAGACAGTAGTACACTGGTACACTTGTTGGTTAGGCTATATGTAGCCGCATAGCCCATGCTTGAACATTCATATGTTCCTGTGTAGCATTCCCTGACTTTTCTATGTAGGTCACTGCTGGGCAACATGAGCTAGCTAGCTAGCTGGCTTCTTTTCGTGAGTAGACAGCACATACGTTAAACAAGATGTCTTGCTAGTTACTACTACTAGTCATCAGTTAATTAGTGGTAAGTGTGCATTAGTATAAGCTAAGGTATCTGCCGTGCATGTTGCTACATGTGCCATGCATGCATGCCTGTCTCTAGCTATGGCCTTGATCAAGCAAAATCAAGGCAGGCAGGAGACTGTGCGAATATATAATCAAGGAGAGAGAGGGTGATTGCTGAAAGCAAAGCAGACATGCCAATTGCAAAGCAGTAGAACTGCATGTTGCCGGCCAAAAGGCTATATGTGCGCATCACATGGATAACTAACTATTGCACCGAGGCTGACAGACAGTGTGACCGGCCCTGTGTTACTCAGGCCGAAATCACTGATTTTAACTTTTCAAAAATCTTTATCACAAACTAAACTTGTCCTGTGAGTATTTCACGATCTAACCCTTTTAACAACGTCATAGTCCGTGACATTAATACCCAACATATAAACGCCGAGATAGATAGCGTTTCTACCCTTGCCTACTGCAAGGCCGAGCACAAATACGTGACAACAATGACGGAGCTATGTGTATAGCTGAGGGGGTTGTGCCCCCCCCCCCAACCCAAATCCCCGAAGAAAAGAAATTTAGGGAGACATAATTAAAACAAAGTATTATTATTAGCCCCTCAAAACATGTATCATTTGATGATGTTAGCCCCCCCTACCCCTCCCGACATCACACTCAAGCTCCGCCACTGCGTGATAGGCCAGAAACATCGAGCTAGACCCTGTTTCTAGAAGCGTCACTGATGCTGGCGTTTCTGTGCAGGGCGGCAGGGACGAATACATGCACGCCGGGGGGGGGGGGAATCTGTCCATGAAGGGGGCAAATCTCACGTGAAGTGAATTTTTTTGGCTACAACAATCACAACCATAGTAGAAGAATCAATTTGTTACCGGGGGTCTAGCCCCCCGCCCCCTAAATTCGACCCTGCAGGGTAACAATGTCAAAGGCCTTGGCTTTTCCAAACAACGTAAAAAAACGACAAGGCCTTTGGTGTTGTTGTCCTGCATATAAACGCGAGGGGCAGTGACATTTTTCAGAAACGACACCTATCTCGGTGTTTCTGGCCTGTCACGTAAGTCTGCTCGGCCTGACAGTGCGTAAGAACGCTATCTGGCTCGGTGTTTCTATGTTGACAGTAACGACCGCGGGCTATGACGTTGTTAAAAAAATCATATCTAACATGTTAGCTATAAGATGGGCTATAGGTGATATGACAGCCGGCTCTAATATTGTACTTGCTCTAATTAATCCGCAGCTTCTACAAAAGCGCCGCTGCCTGCTGCATGCAGTAGTACAAGAATGCAGTGACAATGAGCTAGTGTATAGTGCAGCTACTTCATAACAGATACTAGTAGTAGCTTAGGCCTTGTTTTTTTTTTAGGTTCTAGGAGTTTTTTAGTCCCAACTAAAAAGTTACTAGTCTCTATCCGTTTCTTTCCAGGGACTAAGGCCACGCTTGGGTCAAGGGACTTATTTTAGTCTGACTAAAAATAGTCTCTTTAAAAGGCTATAGTTCCAAACACCCCTGACTAAAGAGGGTTAAAACTAGTCTTGAGACTAATTTTTTTTAGTCAGTGGATATCCTACTAAAATATGGATTAGTCATCTCTCTCCTCATTTAACTCCTCTCATTTAACACAGAGGCCAATAAGTTGGCGGGAGGGACAACTAGGATTAGGAGAGAGGGAGGATAATAAATGCTCATTAACTTGATTTTAGTCTCTTAAGTATTTGGATCCAATCATGGGTGAGGCTAGCAAGTTTTAGTCACACTACTTTTAGTCACGGGACTAAAACGTATCCAAGCATGACCTAAATAAGGATTAGAGATCATTAAATGAGATGTAAAAAGACCATGTTACCCCTAGTAATGTACTAGAAGTTATTAAATGACATACTAAAAGTAGAGTCACTATTAAAAAAGTGTCAAAAATGTTCCAAAAATACCCACCATATGGACTTCTTTCTTTAGTCCCAAATACCTTTTTAGTCCCTAGAAGTCCCTCATGTTTCTTTTACATGGGACTAAAAGGGACTTTTTTTAGTCCCTACAGCAAAAAGTCTGTGTAAAGAAACACACCCTTAGAGGGTGCTTGGATTCAAGGGATTTATTTTAGTCTGACTAAAAATAGTCTCTTTAAAAGTTTAAAGTTCCAAGCCCCCCTGATTAAAGAGAGGCTAAAACTAGTCTTGAGACTACAAAAATTTAGTCAGGGATACCCCTACTAAAATGTAGATTAGTCATTTCTCTCCTCATTTAACTCCTCTCCTTTAACACAGGCGGGTTCTTGATTGGAGGGTTTGGATGATAATAAATGCTCATTGACTTGATTTTAGTCTCTTTAGTACTCCCTCCGTCACGGTTTAGAAGACACGCTTGGAAAATCTCTGGGACCAAGGTAGTCATCGATTGGTTGTGAGATGTAGCAGGTGTAGATGCTAATGCGCCTAATCAATTGAGAAAATACTAGTACTAATGCGTGAGCAGCAAATTGGGAGGGCGCATCCATGAGTAGTACTACCAGTACTAATTAATAGGGGTAATTGCTTTCGCGTTTTAAACCTTGCCTATTTTGAAAACGCACGCAAGTTTAACTATGCTTTTCAAACCGTGACGGAGGGAGTATTTGGATCCAAGTATGAATGAGGATTACAAGTTTTAGTCTCACTACTTTTAATCATAGGACTAAAACGTATCCAAACACCCTCTTAATCTTCATGCGTTTTGCGCATTAAATTGCGCCTGCGGACGATCGATCAACAACCAGGCACGCAGGCAGGCGGACAAGGAGCTGGTCCTGAAGTGCCGTGCAAATGTTTTGCATGCCCAGCTCGCCGATCGGTAGCTAGCTAGCTAGCGGTCAATCAATCTATCAATAGGCCGGTCGTGCATGCGGTTCGATGCGCATGCATGCGTATACTACTCCCACTTCCACTCCCACTGTAGTACTGTATGATCCATGAACCATGATGGACGGGACGTTGCAACCACCGTCCAGTTGCGGTCGATCGCGGTAGAATGACCCGAACCGGATGGAGGGAAGAAGAACAGCACGCTAGCACATGGCCAGCCAGCCTTGCCGCCACGCACGGCCCACTCCGACCCCCGTGGCGCGCGCGTACGGTCGTGCAGACGTGCAGCGCGCGCGCGTCCGTCCAGCCCGTGTCCCCCGCGCGCATGCGGTGCACCTCGCAGCGCAAGCAACGAATACGTTTGCCACGGATCTGGTCTCATCTCGCTCACATGATTGATTGATCGGTTACAAGCGGTTGGTTGCCTCGTCTATACGGTACGTACGTACGTGCACATGCATCTTGATCAGCTACTGATTGATCCAGTACGTAATATTCCTATTCGTATGCTTATGATGATGTTGGAGGGTCGAGGAATATTATTGTTGTTGCCGCATTGTCAACGTACTACGAATGAACGAGAGAGGATGATGACGACGGTGATGACCCGCAAAAAATTGAGATGATGATGATGTTACGGGAGGTGTGTGGCCTGTAATTAGGCGGCCAACAATGATGATAAGATGTTATGCCACGGCCAGACGTGTCGCCTAATTAAGCAAACCAACGATTTCATGCGTGGTGCAATTTCCTTTCATCATCCCTCATCTACTTGCCGGAAATTCTGGATAGGAAGCCAAGCGCCCGAGCCGTGATCGTGGCAGCTGGAGCCCCTCGCCACCTTCCAAACTTTATGACAACCAGAACCAGAGATGTACTTTGGCGCCCAAGTTACCATATCTCTTTGACTCGTTAGCAAAGTGAATAGAAATGTACTCCTTCGGTACCAAATTACTTATCCCATAGATAAATAAAGATAAATACATCTAGAGCTAAAAAACATCTATAGACATTTAACTTTATAAAAATACTTCCGGACAAAAAGAGTCGAAAATATAAAATATGTTTGTGGTGACCTTCATCCATTTGATTCCAGAGAAAAAGTGTGAGCTAAAAAAATGCCTCATTGTTACACTGGATTCTACAGAGACATTAACACAAAACTCATATAAATTGAATGGCATTGCTACGTAGAATCCGAAAATGTTTTTCTGAACCATGGTTCAGCCGAACCTACACTCGACACCATTGATCTCTGAACACTGTTCATCAAGATATGCGTATGGTTTATTAAAAAAATGCATGGTGAAAGATGTTTGCAAGTTGAACAATGCATGACACAAAGTGTTGGATGAAGTTGACATGCATGACAAGGATCCACATGTAAAAATATATTGAATCGTACGACGTGGAATATAAGCTCGGCTGAACCATGATCTCGAATCACGCCTCTCCATAGAATCATACATTAACCGAGAAACAATTGCCAAGTATTGCCAAGAGAAACTCTGAGCATTATTTTTTAATTGCATGCAAAGTGGTACACTGGAAAAAAACTTTAGTATCGAATCCTATGAGACCATAACTTCCCAAAGTCGGTGACTAGCATTGCGATATACTCTATAATGATAATCAGTATTTAACTATATAACCATCTTTGCTCTGTAATTTAGTTCACTTGTCTATTTGCCATTGTGGTGAAAAAAATATAGTCTCACTTGTCTATTTTTGTATTTCTATTTTAGTGTTCTTTAAGTTCAATTGCCAAATTTTGTGCCTACTCTCTTGGCATCACAAATAAGTGACGTTAGGGATTTAGATTTAGAACCTCCAGGGTACCCTACAGCTCTGTTTAGTTCGACTGAATGAACTAACTTTTCAGAATTAGCTCACTTTTGAAAAAAAATAGTTATTTTGGTTGAATTAAAAACGGTCGAAGGATACCCTTTAGGTTCCAAATTTGCATCCCTAAGTGACGTTTTTCATGGTCTTAAAGAGTGTAACTTTGACCACTATTTTCTTACATATTCAAACTGTCCACACGAACAAATGTAGATGGTTTGAGGAGTGCCCTTTGAGATGCGCTTATGTGTGATACAGGAAGGATCAATAATTTCAGAAATAAGCATAGTAACACATAACTCAATAACCGCAAAATCGAGTCTTTTTTAGCACGATACAAATTGATGAAGTCACGAAATGCCACTTAGTAGTCGACGAAAACGCCCCTCCCACATGAATGAACATAGCCGGAAACACCTAAAATAAATCAAAAAAAAATAATACAAATATCAATGTACAAATTAGGACTTTGAACCCTGATGAGTTGGTTCTAGACCTGTGCATGGACAACTTGGCCCGAAGGCCTGAGCCCTGCATCCGGGCCTAACTCGGGCTCCATTTTTTGGCCCGAAAGCTCGAAATGACTATAAATGTGTATTTTATTTGAAATATAGGTATATCTTATTAGTTTAATATCCCAAATATTACCATTTCAATTAGAAATGTAATTGTTCATGTGTTTTGGGCCGGGCAAAGGCCTGGCCTTAGGATATTTCGGGCTTTGATAAGCTCGACATGAATGAGGTCCGGTTCGGTGAATGATCAGGTTTAGTTGGTTTTCACATAAAATCTGACCATATTAGTTAGGCTTAATTCGCCGCAAAATAACTTCAGTTGGTGCTATCGTATGTAGCATTGAAACTTTGGATCGGAGTATCTACTTCCGAGCTCATATACTCCTTAAAATGAAAAAATGAAAAAATTCTGGATTTTTTATACAAGCTTTGACAAATATTCTCATTTGTTGGTAATTTCCATCCCAAAAAAACATTCATGGAAGTTACGGTAAAAAATTAAAATGTTATTTTCGAAAGCATTTTGAAGTATTATTTTTGTTATTTTGCCACGGCTTGCACACATATTATTTCGGGACGTAAGTTTGTAAGCACCGAGAACATTTATCAGAGTGTGCACCAAAAAAATCAGAACTGTTTTTTTGTTTGTTTATGGAGTGTACTGTTCATCAAGCTCAAATGAGCTCGAGGGTAGAAAGGTACATTAATGAAATTTTCTTTTTCAGATCACTGAAACTTCTCTTGGTAACCACGGGTGTGATCCTCCACGAGCCACCGAGTTCCAAACATCGACCTTTGCTCTTCCTCTCCGGTACGCCATGGAGCCCGCTTTCTTGAGTCCGTTACTTTTGTGCCCCCACGCAGCAATCCTGACGTGGATGGATGCCGATATTCTGCAGCCACCGTTCACCCGCGGATCCGCTGCGCTCGAGTCCCCCGCGGAGGCGGCGTCCCGTCCGTCAGATCAGGCAGATCGACGGTGGCGGTGGGGCGAAAGGGAACGTCCCGCCGCGCAGCGGATGGATCGGGTTCACGCAGCAAGCGGCGCCAGCACGCACCGAGAACATCGCTCTCCGCCCCCACCGGGCAGAGGTGTGGAAAACCAGACTGGAAATTCGCTTCCACGATTTGTTGCACCCCGTTTCACTTGCATGATGCCCCCTGATCTTTCATGGTATTTGTTTGTTAGTTTTCTTGCACTATTTTTTTAGCACAGTACAAATACAAATGAATATATATACACACGCATACACTCACCCATATGAATGCGCACACACATACCCTATCCCTATGAACACATTTGAAAGACCG
Organism: Hordeum vulgare subsp. vulgare; assembly: GCF_904849725.1. Classification (NCBI taxonomy): domain Eukaryota; kingdom Viridiplantae; phylum Streptophyta; class Magnoliopsida; order Poales; family Poaceae; genus Hordeum; species Hordeum vulgare. The sequence continues at coordinate 580,444,956 of NC_058520.1, read as the reverse complement.
AACTGACATATCATTTTGAGATTTACGAAGTCATCGTAGGTGTCTCGTCGTCGACAGAAGCGTCTTCTACTACTAAAAACATATTGCCGAAATCCTGAAATAAATCCAGAAATAAAGGACTTGAACCCTGATGAGACGATGTTATCACTATTCCTATAACCATACAATCAGATGTTGGTTTACTCCTTGTACTATTCGATTGTAGAATGTCCGTGCTTTGTTTTTTATTGTGTATATCACATGGATGCACCCGATAGGAAAAAAAAAAGGCTAGGATCTTTCTGAAGGGGGGTAATTCCTATGTTCCTACACAGAGGGAGCACAGCTAGTGAAAAGAAACATTGTCAAGGCACAATGTAAACTTGGTACATATTTGCATATTTGAAAATCATACACATGCAATGCACTCAAATTGCACTCTTTTCTTTGCAGGTATTAATGCTTTTTTTGTGGGTACATGGAAATTGGACTTGATTTTTTGATAGAAAAAGATGTTTGATGTGTTTGCTCGGGCCGACTTTTCCATTATGCGCCAGATCTAGTTTATTTAGGTCAAGGCGTTCGATGATTCAAACATGTCTTTTTTTAGGAACCGACAGGAGTACTGCCTTTACTTTATAGAAAGGAGAGGCGACACGTAATGTACAAGTATGCATACGTTTTTGATGGGATTACGCAGCCAAACTCGAGGAACAAACACGCAAAAACTGGCTCAGCCGATGCCCGAAGGGGGCATGGCCCGACGAACGCCAGCTCCCGTTGATTGATGTCCTCGAAGGCTAGCATAGCCACCTCGCGATAGGTCATGCAACAACATGTGAAGACACGTTTATTCCTTTCTTTCCATAGGTCCCAAAAGGTATAGATGAGTCTGTCGCTACGCTGTCTTCGCACTTCTCTTAACTCAACCGCAAGCATGCTCTCCCACCATTCCGACATTGCTCCACGTTTCGACAAACATATTGCCATTGGAATGTTGTCATTGGTCCAAAAGATCACATGGTTCCAGGCCACAACAGAGAAGGGCAATCTTTGCACTTGTGGGTTGCTGTTTTCGGCTCCTGAAGGCATAGCAGGCATCTCGGGTCGTGCGGCCATTCACGCATGACGAGCATGTCCGCCTTCAGGATTCTGCCATGGAGAACAAGCCATGCAAAGAATTTGCATTTAGGCTCAGCGGGCGGTCCACGCCTTGGACGTATCGAATCTCGGGTGTGAGCCATGGAACCGTGCTGCGTACACCGAGGCCGAAAGTATGCTCCGTTACTGGTAAGGTTCCAAACAATGGAATCCTCCTGGTCGGGAGAGAGCTGAACCTGGCTGATTCAAGTCGATAAGGACACATATTCACTCAGCTGTTGCACTGTATGCACCCTTGATATTGCTTTGATCCAGTTGTCATTTGAAAGCTCATGTTGCACCGTCCTATTCTTACTGAGGCGATCTTGAAGAGTTCTGACGCGAGAGAGACGAGCGGTCCCCTACCAGTCCAGTTGTCATGCCAAGACAACACCTTAGAGCCATTACCCAAAGTGATGGTGATACAAGCCCGAAATAGGTCCATGTCAGTTTGGTCACAAATAAGTTGGGTTCCCACCCATGGTCGTTCTTGGTCCGTCCATTTAGGATCAAGGTGTTTTTCCATAAAAAGGTGAAGGTGTTTCTCATCTCGTGCTTCAGTCATGTTCCTCTTATTTTGACTACGTCTTCCTTTCTACATTTATGCATGCAATCAAGGCCCTCATTTGCTATTGATTGCGTGCCCTCCTTTCATGCTCAACTCCACTTTAACCTCCACAGAAGGTCTTATTCAGGATTCTTGGGCTAGGCAGGTAATTGGAGAGACGTGGAGTTCGAAGCTTTCTCCATGTCTTTTACCCATTTTAAGGGGCATGTGTTTGTTATCGAATACTTTGGCATGTCTTCAACCTCCTCGTAACTTCTTCATGGATAAAAAGGGAACTCTTTTCAAGTGGCATCTCTTTACCTTGCTGGTGAAGGTCGGCACATGTTTCTTGTTGTTGCCGTGCTTGGTACCGATCAACGACGGACATAGCTCCTCATCTATTTTCGACCCATGTGTGTTGACGTGACATCCTCACATGTCACTCAAGGACACGTGGATGTTTCCTCAAGGACGATTCTACACGTGTGTAATGATGATTGGTGAACCTACGTGTAACGGTGGAGCGAGTCGACCATACCTTTTCTACAACAATCCATTGATTTTCTAAATTACATGTATCACTCCTTACAACTTGAGAAGATTGACCCCACAAAGTTTTCGTGCTGGCACGACCATCCCACATGAGCATATACTTGAACTATTGTATTCATTTTGCCTTTTCATTTTGAAATACAGAGTATAATATTTCACGAGGTGCGTTTGGCCTCACTTAGAATTTCAATATTTACCAAAAAAAAGCAATCACACGCGACTATATAGCATCTCAAATTATAAACTCACCGTTGAAGATCACCCAAAACATTCAAAATTACCTTGTAAAAGTGTACTCCCTCTGTAAACTAATATGCGCAGCTGCTGAAAATGACGAAAAACGAGGGGCCAAACTGCGAGAAGGCAAAAAACCGAAAAACTCCAACCGGAATCGCGAGCGTACTCTGCCCCACTACTACCTTCCACCACTTGCCGCCCCTGCCCCCGCCTCGCCATCTCCGCGTCGTGCTGCCGCGCGGCCTCCCCCCCGCACCGCGCTCTCCCGGCGGCCCAGATCCCTCCCCGCTCCGGCGAGCCCGCCATGGACCGTCTGCGGGCGGGGAGCCCCGTCTACGGGCGGCAGCGCAGTGGGAGCAGCACGGGCTCCACCTCCCCGGGCGGCGTCTCCCCCTCGCACCACCGCTCCTCCTCCACCTCCTCCGCGGCCTCCCTCCCTGGCGCCGTCGCCGGCGTCGGGGGCATATCCAACGTCCGCCGCACGCAGAACGTCGCCGCGCGCGCCGCGGCCGCCAGGCTCGCGCAGGTCATGGCCTCCCAGAGCGCCGCCGCGGCCGCCGGGGACGACGACGACGACGACGACTACGCCAACGACCACCCGCCCCCGCCCCCCGCCAGGTTCGGCAGCGGCGCCCGCTCCGGCCACGGCAGCAACGGCGTCTCACTGCTCGGCCGCACCGCGAGATCTCCCTCCCCTGCGGTAATTCTGCTCCCCCGGATCTCCCGCTGGCCCCTCTCGAGGCCGCGTCCCTGCTTCGGATTCGGCTGTTTCGAGCTCGAGCTATGGGCGAATTTAGTCATAGCTGGTCAAATCGCGGTCAAATCGGTGTCAGAGCATGCGTCATTAGTTGAATTTGCGAATGAAGCTAGTTCCCATTTGCTAATGCCAAGCGTATTTTTAGTCCCTTTTCATCGGGACTGTGTTTGGGAGCCGATGATCGATAAGGAATTTTGAATTGGTTGTGTCTGATCTGCTCAATTTGCTTGCTCCGTGTTCTTCTGCTAATTTGATATCCTCATGTTTTCATTAGTTAGGTCGGAACATTGTAGAGCCGCCTCCTACAGTCCGCTCAGCATCAGCCGGAAGGACAGCCGCCATTGCAGCACGACCGACCGCCACAGTGGTTCCACCAATCAAAACCAACACTACCATCAGAACCCCGTCTCCTATCCCACCTGTGGCTGTGGAGTCCCCAGTGGAGCGCCCTCGACAGAAAAGGTACATGCAGTGACATACCCCCAGATCTGCACAACGTACATGTATGCTGGAGCTTCTACATAATGAACGCATGATACTAGTGTGCGCCCGAGCAATAGTTAGTGCATTTTACTTCCTGCGCCACTTATTAGAATAAGTGGTGATACTAGCTTACTGAATTAGTCAACTCTTCCTATGGGCTTAATTTGACTGGACCTGTCATTAGGTCTTTTTACATGTTGTAGTTAATGAAATTCTGGTAAGGATAATATTTATTTAACTTTACCCAGCATGATGATGTGTCAATGTAGCATTAACATATGATCCAACCCTTATGTGCCTGATAATCAACAGGTAAACATGGACTGGACATACTATTAACCTCTGGACTGTTATTTGTAAAGGATGTTATTGGTCATTGCCACATCAGTATCATAAGTTGGAACATCTTCGAGAGCTTCTGATCTTCTACCTAATAAATTGAAGCATTGAGTCCAGTTGTGCATGCATACTAGCCTACTAGATGCTGCAGCGGTTACTGATGTGACTGAAATGTTAAAATATCTCGTCTAAATTGTGAATCTGATTTTAGATTAGGCCAACATCATGGCTGTGTAAGTAGTATGCCTCATGGCCAGTAAGACATTACTGTGCTTTGCTGACTTGTGCTGCATAAACTATTTAGTTGCCGGGAGTATTACCAATAATAGCAACTAATTGGTTTTGACGCCCTAAAATTGAGGTTACCGATTAGTTAATACATCCACATGCAACACATTATATTTATTTAAATAATTTAGCGTCATGTGAAACTCACTCCTACATTTTCTATATGTTACCATGGGCGCTTCATTTCTTGTTGGATTTGTGCATCATTTTTTTAATTACCACATTATTAACTCTTTTTTCTAGCTTTGAGTTTCCTTGTGTGAGTAATCTATTTAGGCCCTGCTTGGAATAGGTGTAAGATTTTACACCTGTATTTATCTTACAAGTGTAAATTACCCGTCAACACTTGATTCCTGCCTGAAATCAAAACGACGGGACAAGCTCTGTATTCTTTACCGGTCTGAAACGAGGAGAAACGCTAATCCAAACGCAGCCTAAGTTGCCGGGAGTATTACCAATTAAAGCAAATAATTGGTTTTGATGCCCTAAAATGTAGGTTACCGATTAGTTAATGCATCTACATGCAGCACATTACAATTTATTTAAATAATACAACATCATGTTAAACTCACTCCTACATTTTCTGTATGTTACCATGGGCACTGCATTTCTTGTTGCATTTGTGCATCGAAATTTTTGAATTACCACATTATTAACTCTTTTTTCTCTAGCTTGAGTTTCCTTGCACTCCTTCTCTATATATCGTAAAGAAAAGAGCAGCATGTATATGTTTTAACCTTTCCTGCTCCAGGTTTGATACAGCCCCACTTAACTCTAGAGAATCAGCGCCACGGAGAGAGTCATCTACACTTCAAGATGAGGTTTTTCTTTTTTCTATGGAAACCACTTCATCCGTTTCTAAGTAGATGACGGCGTAATTATTTTGCACAGCAACCAAGGAACATATGCAAATATCCATATTTCTCACTCAAGACATTCACTAGGACACCTATTGCTCTCGTGGTTTAGGTTACTAGTCTGTAGTAGTAAATGACTTCGGAAATAACCATTTAGACAATGAAGATGAGGGGCATCCCAGGGAAAAGAGATGGTACAAAAGGTCACATTGATATCGTGCAACCTCATGTTTCTAGGAGCAAATGTGAAAGCTGGAATGACATGTTTTGGGGAACAGAGGAAATAGTAATTATTTGCAGTTATTCATAGTTTCTGGTTTAGCTGTTAGATTTTTTTTTTCACTAGAGAACTGAATAGTTGAAGAGTGCATAAGCTATATGAAGACTAATGCACTGATGTCTAACAGCTTGATATGCTACAAGAGGAGAATGAAAGTGTTCTAGACAAGGTAATGACAAACACCATCATTATATTGCAATGCACTAATCTTTTCTATGACGGGCTTATCTAAGCTTATTCTGAATCTGGAAAAACAGTTACGGCGTGCTGAAGAAAAATGCGAGGAAGCGGAAGCTAGGGCGAAGGAGCTTGAGAAACAGGTGAAATTAGGATCCACTAAAAAAAATCCCCTTATGTGTTTTATATTTTGACATGTGTACTCATTTGTGAAACGTGTTTTTTTTTGGAAAAGGAGGTTAAACCTCCGGCCTCTGCATCAATCGATGCATGCAGCCAAAAATCTTCTTATGTGTTTTATATTTTGACATGTGTACTCATTTGTGAAACATGTTTTGAGTCTATCTGAACTATAGTGTTCTGAAATATTGGAATAAATTGATCCTTCTGTGTCAAGAGAATGCATGCGTTCCTTGCAAAATGAGCTCTATGCACCTTATGTTTGCTAATATCATAATTTACTAATATACGAAGGTAGCTGCTCTCGGAGACGGGGTATCCTTAGAAGCTCGCCTCTTGAGCAGGTTTGTTCCATGCCTGAATATGCCAATTTCACAAGTCCAGAACTGGGCATAGCATAACATTTACATGAATGCTGGCAGGAAGGAAGCGGCACTTAAACAGCGGGAGGTTAGTTATTCTTGTGTTTCACTCATGGGTTGCTGCCAAGTCATCTTTTCATTCTGTTAATTTAGCCATGATCTTGATGTGTATGGTGAAATTGCCTCCATAATGTCGTCTATTATTCAAATAAGAGGACAAATCCTCTGCAGAACTCCAATGCCATCGTTTTCTAGCTGTTGTTTGTTGTGTCTAAATGCACTATCGCCATGCTAGATCTTTATTCTAAAATTTTGCCGAATGAGTGATCTTCTTTATGCATTTAATAGTTGGAAGAGTTGACCAACACTTGAGTGATCTTCTGTATTTTATTTGTATATATGTGTCCATAGGCTGCACTAAAGGCTGCAAGGGAATCAACTGATGGTAGAAATGGAGAAGTATCAACAATAAAGCATGAACTTGAGGCAATGATACTCAATATCCGGCAGCTTTTGTTTGTTTGTATATGGTCTTGGTCTTATATTTAACTCATTTGTGTTCTCTCATGCATTAAATAGTCTGCCAAAGAGGAGGTTGCAGCTGTTATGGACCAGCTAAAGGAGGCAGAGTCCGAGACAAAGGCTCTCCGGTCCATGACTCAGAGAATGATCTTAACCCAAGAAGAAATGGTTGGTCTGATTTATGTACGATCGTAATCACTTCGTTTGTGCTTGACATGGATTTTGATCTATTTGCAACTTTATGCTAGGAAGAGGTTGTCCTAAAAAGGTGCTGGCTTGCACGTTATTGGGGCTTAGCGGTTCAATATGGTAAGTTGCCTAAGAAACAATTTTAGTGGAATATTGTTCAACATGATGTCATTGTCCACTTGCCCAGTATGGTTTATTCTCTAATAATGCTCGCTAGGCATTTACTGAAATCAAAGGTTATGTGCATTCATGATGTGAATAATCTCTGGAGAAATGTTATCTACTGCTCTCTCTTGAAATGATGTTAGCTGGCTTGGCTTCTTTTTAAACCAAAAACTGTAGGCCTTGACACTAAAATTCTCAATTACTGTGCAAATCTGATTAAAGTTGGGTAAATTTAACCAATGGTTGTGCTCTCACATCTTATCTCATTTATTTTGAAACACAATTATACCCCTCTCTATATCTGACGAGAAAAAGAACAGCTACCCAGACGCTCTCACATATCTACAAACAGCTCAACCAAATACAATTATCATGACTCATCACATCGCCAATAGAGCCATAGATTACAAGCAAAGTCTTGAAAGCAGTACGAATGTATATGATATCACCCTGTTACAAAATAAAATAAGAGAAAGTAAACTAAGGTAATCACCAGCAGAAAGAGAACCTAAGAAGAGTATAGAGGCAAATAGGCAATTTTTACATGGATGGGATGCTTCCTTAGATAGCTAGCTTCCATGGATATTTAGCAGGCATTTTGACTGTATGGTTGATGTTTTAGCCTTGTTAGGCTGGCCTGGTGTCCTAGAGTGTCTTTTGCACTTTGCTCCATGGCTGACAAAAGATTAAGTGTGACGTGGTAGGATCGAATAAGAGCTAATTAGTGTGAAGACTTTGAAATTTTGTGCTATTTGCTTTACTAAGTGCAAAAATGGTCATTGATATTTTGTTGTTATAGTCTGTCTGTGGATACTATTAATCTGTGGTCTCAGTAGGGTAGGCGCATTTGGTTCAGCCTCACCCCAGATTTGAGGCTGGTTCAGGCTTTTAGACTAGTGGGGATAAACCGGCCAATTGCCAACCAGTCCAGGTCAGCCCAACTATGTTTAAGGGCTGGGCCTGTGCCTAGATTAGGGGACCAAAATGAACAGGACCTGGCAAAGGCTTTGCCTGGAAAATGCTCAAGTCTAGTTCACACGAGCAAGCAAGGCTAACTTTTGCATGTACTTCTATTCGTATCCTGGTTTTTGGTTATCTGATGGCCTCCTAATAAACTTGAAGGAGTTTATCCCGAGATTGCGGTGTCAAAGCATGAACATTGGTCATCTTTAGCCCCTCTTCCTCTTGAGGTTGTTCTCTCTGCTGGTCAAAAGGCTATCAAGGAGGAGCCTCGTAAGCAAGGTACGTCTGCATTTATATACTGTATAAGTTGTAGATCCCAGTTTATTCCATGCACACTCCAATGAACTATTCTTATAATTCATTCAAGCAGGTGAGGATGATGCTCAGAGGAGAAATAGGCTTGTGCGAGAGATGAGTGACGTAATGGGAGAAGGCAACATCGAGAGCATGCTCTCAGTTGAAATGGGACTTAGGGAGCTTTCATCTTTGAAGGTATTCGTCTTCCCTTCTTATCAACTTATGTTAACTTTCTATTTTCTAGATTTCTCAATTGCCAAATTGCAGATGTACACTTGCAAACTTAAAGTGCAGGAACAAGCTTCTGCAGCAAAACCGGAGACCTAGCATAGTTCAGCAATTTAGTTATTATCATGTAGGTGGAAGATGCTAAGCCTATTATCACTGTGGTCCTCAATTTAGTTATTATCATGTAGGTGGAAGATGCTGTTGTGGTTGCACTTGGTCAACACCGGAGACCTAGCATAGTTCGGCAATTCACATCAGGTTTGCCCTTTTTTAATTAGTTCAATCATGGAGAGCTCCTTCCGTACTATACACTGGTGGTGCTATAGCTTTATCATTGGGCTTCAGTTTAATGAGCAAATTGCAATCCTCTGTCTGTGATTTGTTTTCTTTTTTCTTGATCTGCCTATAAGTCTACACTGTAGTGGCAGGGTACATGACCTGTGATGCTTAATTTTTTAACATAACTATTTTCAAGGCTCATCAGCGAATTTTTTGTACGATGTGATTATGAAAGGGAGAACACCTTATCAACAATCAACAGGGTCTTATGCCAAAGTTGAAGATTTGCATGTCCTGTAATGTGGTGTGTCCAGTTGAGACAATACAAATCCCTCACATAATCAATGGTTTTTCCAGTAACTGTTTCACTAACACCATACTTGTAGTTGTCCTTACATGAAACAAAAAAGGTATTGATTGTAGCGTATCATCTGCAGGTGCATGCACTATATTTTTTGCGTAGGAATGATTTTCCAATGAGTCAATTTGGATGCAATCACGTGTGTTTGCTTGCATTCTTACTAAGCAACTTAATTTTTTTTTCAGATTATAAATCACCTGGCGAACCTAAATTCTTGGAGGCATTTGGTAATACCTCCTTTTTTTTCTCTTGTAGATTATCTTCTCAACTTCCCTTTTACTGTTTGAACTTGTATTATATGTACACATTTTAACTTGATTTTAGTTAAGCTAAACTGAAACTATTTGACATATTGCAGACCTTAGCAACGAAGAGGCAGAGGATGTTAGCTTTAAGCATGTAAGCCTTCAGTAATGTGAATCATTGTTTTTTTCCTTCCAGATATTACTTGTGTTATTTACGGACTCCATATCACCAAATGCAGGCATGGCTTATATACTTCTGGAGAAGAGCCAAAACTCACGGTATCGAGGAAGACATTGCTGACGAACGGCTTCAGTTTTGGATTGCTCGCAACGCGGTTGCACCGAATTCTCATGATGCTATAGATGGTACGATGCTTGTTCCCTGTTAACTACTCCCTCCGTCCCATAATATAAGATGTTATTACAACCATTATGTGTACAACCAATATTATGGGACTGAGGGAATATTATAGTTGAAAACATAACCATTGGCAGATACCTGTGGTAAAACGATTAGTTTAACTCGATATTTAATTAGATTGCTATTAGAAGCCATTTCAGTAGTCACTTGCAGGGAATCAAAAGATTGTCGTAATTGTATCCGTGTGCATAAACCAGATAAGGTTCCTTTACAGGAGCACTTTCAGTGTTCCCTGCTGCACTATATGTTGTCTGTCTGTTGTATTTTTCAATCGATTTCTAACCTGGTTTCATGCATGCCACACCCAACTTTTCTGGGTTAATAAAAATACGCTATTCCCCGTGTTTACTGAAAAATCTGATCCTTGTGACTGCAGTGGAGCGAGGCCTGACAGAGCTCAGGAAATTGGGCATAGAGCAGCAGTTGTGGGAGGGCACACGTGCAGACATCGACGAAGCTGCCTCAGCGGCGATGGAGGACGAATAGGGAGGGCATGCGTCATGAATTCATGATCGATTGTCTTATGCTAGTGTATCATCCCAGTTTTGGACAAACGGGAGCTCCGGTTCCCAGCAGGTCTTCAGGCCCTTGGTATACCCACCATCGAAACAGTCCCCGAGCAGCAGCGATGCTTCAGGTCCTCCGGCGTTGAGCAATGGACCCGTCCAGATTCCGACGGTGCTTGTGTAGCCGATTTTATCCCTTTGTTGAATTAGTTCCGTGAAATGTGTAATTGGCTTTGCCTGGCAAGACGACGAGGAGCTCACCTCACCAAGTAATTGTGAATTTCTGTGATTACCCCTCCTCCCATGCTTACTCAGTTGTCTGGTCTCACGAACTGGACGGATGGGAAAAAAAAGTGCAAGCTATCTCGTGTACGTGCCTCTCTCAGAGAGGATAAGAAAAAGAGGAGGATGCAAGTATGCAACGCCTGTAATCTGTGTGGCGAAGACTTTGCCTTATCACAAAATGTGAATCTTTGTTCCGTGCATGATGAGCTGACTTCCTCTGCGCGGATTGATGCGGGGTCAGAAGTTGGAGATGGGAACGCGACTATTTGGAGTCCATGCCACGGAGACGGTTGGACGGCCGCGTCGTCAAAATAAAAGAAAGAAAGGAAGAAAGCTCCCCTCCGCTCCGCTGTCTCGTTGCCCGTCCCTGTCCGCTCGTCACATGACCTGCGATTTCCAGGCACCCCAGGAATGGACAGAGCCCAACCCAAACTCGTCCCTGCACGGGCGCCACATTGCGAAACCCAGTACGTTTCCGGCCGGGGCTCTCGCCGCGTTGCGTTACTCCGTCATGATTACCAACGACCCTGTCTACACACCCCACGACTGCGACGGAACCTCCTCTCCGGCGTGTTTGCGTGCGTCGGAGCGGACGGACGGGCCTCCGCCGGTATCCTGGCGCCGAGGGCAGAGCCCGCGCCGCGTCGCGTCGCTGGCTGGCTGGCTGGCTGGCCGGCGGCGCCGGGAATTGATCGCCCGGTCGAATTGTCGATCCATCCATCGCATCGATCGCCAGACCCTTCTTCTTTTCTTAGGGGGGTGGAGGGTCAAGACCACCAAGAATGGTGTAAGGGGCTTCACGGGAAGCCTGGGACGCGCTGCCGCTCTCCGTCGACTCGCCCTTTGCCTCTCCCTATTTATTCCCCACTCCCTTTCATACCTCGCGCGCGCCCCTGGGGCATTCATGGACGGTCTCGCATTTGCTCATTCCCTCGCCCACACGTTAAAGCCATCGACCGATCGGGCCTCGCTGTCGTACCGTCGCCGTCTCATACGGTTGGCGTTCGCCGCCGCGTCTGCGTGCCTACTGGCCAGCCAGCCAGCCACTGCTTTCTAGTAGTACCACCATAGCTTAGACCGCAGTTAGGTACGGCTGTGTATCTACACTGTATGCATGCATGCGTACATGCAGGGAGGATACATGCATGCACGAAGAACCAAACACCATTTCCCATCCGTCGAGCGCACGCAAAATAACCGATCATGAGACCGCACGCATGCCTCCTGGATATGCTAGCTACGACATACATTTATCTGCTTCTGTTATGTGTTATGTGCATCGACATATCTATGTATGTATGTACTATCTATATACTATGTATGATGATGTGCACTGCGTGGATGTTGATCCGAACAGTACGTACTACAGGTATGGATGACGGATCACGACAGTTCTACTGCTTGTATGCAGCTGGCATCTCCAAGTTGCAGCTACGAGTGGCCCTATCAAACCCAACCAATCGATGGTTTCGGTCTAATCAAATCTTGCTACCTGTAGCTGTACAAATAAGGTGCAAGTGACCTCTGAGATGTACAGGGAGTTTGAACAGCGGCGATCACATTCATGCCCCTTCAACGGCTGCATCGCATTAACTAATTCAGTGGCGCATTAACTTCTCTATCCGAGGGAGATACTTAGGGTCTGTTTGGTTCATGACTAACTTTGCCACAACTAACCTTAGGCAAAGTGTGGCTGCCACAAAAAAGTGTGGCTAACAAAATGGACACCACAAGTGTGGCAAGATTTGGCAAAAAATTGAGTGTATGACATGTGGACCATATAACTAGAAAAGTGTGGCAAGCCATAAGTGTGGCAATGAACCAAACACATGTCTAAGGTATTGTGACATGACTAAGGTTAGACGTGGCAACCTTAGGCTGGGAACCAAACAGCCCCTTAGGCCTCAGTCCTCCATCTTGTACAAGTGCGTGTCACATATGCAAAGAAGTGATGTGACAACACAATTAAAAAGGAGAAAGAGCACCATGATGATTCAAAAAAAAAAACGATGTTAAACACGTGAACCTATGTAAAATGGCTACTACCAACCAATGTATGGAGTTGTTTAATGGTTACAAACAATTGAATTAGAGAAGTTTGGCAACAAAACAAAGCACCTATGCGTTGAGGATATTAGTTGCTAAGTTTTTTAATGCTATTAGCACCACACCTAAGCAGCAATGCATTGAAAGAGGCCTTATATTTAACCCAACCCAAAACAATATTAATTACATTCTAAAAACGTATTCAAACCGCTCCAAAATATGACTTTTGATAGTAAAACTGTGCCTAATATTTTATGAGGGAGATAGTAATCTGCACAATTAATGGTTTCCAAGTTTATCTGCACAATTAAGAATTGTTAACCTCTAGAATTTTTTCTTACATGAACCCTTATCCTACTATACGTCTATACTTATCAAGAGGTAATAATACTATGAGCCACTAGATCACAAAAAGGTACAATTTGGACGCGTCTAAACATTTCTCACAATATATAGGAATTAAATCAATTTGTGACTTGGTCATACACAACAACTAATCGAATTTGGCGTCTCGTACGTTCTTTAGAAAATGACCGCCTAAGCATGATAAATATCCAATCAATTTGCGACTTGTCATACGACAACAAACTGCTTTACAGAAGTGAGCTCGTAATTTCTCTTATGATGCATAATAAGCCCTCCGAGCGTACCGATTAAAAACGAGCTGCTTTAGCGTGTCCACTTGTTGGCTTGTGATTTAGCTCTTTAAATCGTATAGCAGAGAGGTCACATCGGTTTTTTATTTGTTTGACATATGGGAAGATAAACTCGTGGTCTCTGTAGATATGGTGCACACTACCAACTTGGCAACGCGTAATTTCTCCTACGGTAGTAGCTCGCATAGTGTCTACATCAAATTAGGCAGGCGAATCGCAAGAAAAATTGAATTCCCTTCCTCTCGCTTTACATTACACACATGTGAGTCCTGGCGGGGAGGGCAAACCTTTTTGAGTTTTTCTCTCCAATAATTCCATTCCATCGTGTTGCATCCGATGATGTTCTCTTTCTCAGCTCCGGCAGGGTCACAAGATGCATGGGAGAGCTTGTAATTGGCATTGTGCACATACACACTCATCCACACACTCGAGGGGCTGAGCAGGAACTCAATCATGTACCCTTCCCTCATTCTCAAACCGTGAACAGAATGATCTCCCTTTTTTACCACATTTTTTTAGAGAAGCATGCAACCATTGAACTATCATGTGAATAAACATAATGCAGGCAAAGAACCCAAACTGTGGCTAATATATCAGACCCGGCTGCAGTGGCGCTTAGACGAAGGCTAGAGTTGGATTATGTTGAATAGGTGGAGGCCAGGAACTACTATTTTTTTTTCGTAATTATGCGCCAACAACTATAACTCTTAAGTGGCTTAATGATTATCTACACGTTTGGAACACCACATAAATACGCCCCGTTAACCGACTTTTCGTATCATACACAAAATCGAAACAAATTTTGTTAGGCTATTTAGCCAAAGCTAAAACAAATTAGTTTTGCAAAGTTGGTGGGAAAGCATTGCTTGCTTCTTTTTGTGGTTCGAAGTAATCCTCTCTTGTTTGTTTGAAGTAAGCTTCTTTCCTTTTGTTTGTTTGAAGGTTCTCTTGTGGGCAAACAATACAAGAAAAACCAACAGAGAGCATTTGATTTTCTGCACAACACCCTTCAAAGATAACGAGAAACAAAAAGGCCAGCTCATTCTCCATCCATGGCACCGCACACGTGTCGCCCTGCCAGCAGAACCTTTTTTGTAAAAACTTGCGATGTTTAATCTCCTCCCATCCTTCAACCTTAGCTTCACAGAGAAACAAACCTTCATGCCAACTCATTTTTTGATCCTTTCATTAGGTGCAACAGCTTTCATTTGCTACAGGACGGCCCAAACGTTGCGTACAAATATTACTCATGGTTTTTTGTTTGGAAGAAGACAAAAGCTATACTGTTCCCAAGTGACGCACACAAACACTCCATGTAAGAAACCATGGAGCATGGCACACGGAATTCTCATGCTTTTCGTGTCCAGTGAATATTTTTGTTCTTTTCCATATCACATACGTATGTGTGCTTCGTCACTAACAAACATATCCATGGCTATGGCATGTTTATCACTCTTGCAAAAGAACTATACTTTCCCACAAAAAAAAAGTGTTGTACTTGCAAAACTAAAAATAAATCATACCCTAGGGTTCCGATGGAGCGGCGGAGTTAGGGAGGAGGCATGACCCTAGTCATCAAGGTTCAAATTTCGCGCCAAAATGCGCTTACCAGGGAGGAATTTTGCAAGCTTCGTAGAATTATGTTTTATTCCTTCTAAATGAAGAAATGTGTTAAGGAGGCATACTCATCGCGGTGTGATATATCGGCGACTGTTTTCACCTAGCATCGTGACGGTCGGATCCAACGTTGAGATTTGCGCGACGGTTCATCGGACGGCCATGATTTGCCGAAGCATCTTCTGGATGTAACATTGTTTAGCTGCACACGCTGCCACTGGCCTCTGCGCCCCTATAAGAAGGGAAGGTAGCAACCATCCCAAGGGGGATCGAGTTGCAGAGGGATAAGTAGAAGTAACTGACCGTGCGAACTTGCCAAGAATCCGTGGGAGAGGACAGAGGAGGGCGTGATGGAGAACCCGGCGGCGGTGGTGGGGGCGGAGAAGGAGGACGAGCTGGTGGGCGGCGGCGGGGGCGACTGGGGGTACCTCACGTCGGAGGCGATGGCGACGGCCGGGTTCCCGGCGTTCGGGTTCCCCTGCGGCACCAGGGGCGGCGTCACGCCCGCGCCGAACTCGGCGTCGCTGCTCATGTCCATGGAGCACGCCGCGCTGTTCGACTACAACGCCGCCTTCCCGTCGTCGTCGTCCTCCGCCGTCCCCGCGCCCCCGGCATACCACGACTTCGGGTCCGGCGGCAACCCCTTCAGCGTCGACGCCCCGCCGTTCCTTCTCGAGGCCCCGCCGCCGCTGACGGCGGGGGCGGGAGGGCAGAAAGGGGGGTTCTTGGCGCCCCCGCTGTCGGCGTTCGGCGACGGCATGGGGTGGGACGACGAGGACGAGCTGGATCAGCAGAGCATGGACGCCTCCTCCTTGGGGGTCTCCGCCTCGCTGGAGAATGCGGCGGTCGGCGCGCCGGGGGGAGGTGGCGGCGGCGGCAACGGGAAGGGCAAGAAGAAGGGGATGCCGGCCAAGAACCTGATGGCGGAGCGGCGGCGCAGGAAGAAGCTCAACGACCGCCTCTACATGCTGCGCTCCGTGGTGCCCAAGATCAGCAAGGTGAGGAACGCTCCCCCCGTCATGGAAATCGATCACCTACTTGTTCCCATCTCTACTATACATATTATGGTTGATCTATTTACATATTTTAGTTCATGATGTGAGTATATTACTACATGGATTGTTGCTGCACTTGTTGGTGAATTTTGGTGATGAATTCTTGAATTGGGATGCATTTATGTCACAAAAGCACACATTTTTTGTAGTAGATCTATGGCACTCTAAGTGTCATGTTGGTTCATATCTAGCCATCTCCAGGAGGCAATAGAACTCTTCCATTATCTTGGAAAAAATAAATTCTATAGCCATGTTTCGAGCGCGGGAATTTTTCCTGTTTCTTGCAGGAATTGAACTTATTCACGTGAAATGCAAGCGATAAATCTATTCCATCATCTAGAAAATCTCTACGGCCCGTTCGGAGCGCGGGAATTTTCTTCTTGAACTTGTTCACGTGAAACGGCGAGCGACAAAATCCTTCCATTATCTAAATATAATCTCTAGGCTCCATGAAATTCATGCATTGCAAACCATTTTTTTTCATTACAATATGGTGGAAATTTAGCACCATGAATCCCTTCTCAGCTTGGTAAATGTTTGTTTTACTGTTCTGCCTTGGGTAGATTTCAGTACTGAACCTACCACCCAAATATGTTTGTTGGGGATTTTTTTTTCTTTTGATGTTTGCTTATGGTGCAAACTGAACACAGTGGCATGCACAAGGTGTTATCGAAAGCCACCTGCCACTGGATAACCCACAAAGCTCCTTTTCCCCCCTTTGTGTACTTGACAGGTGTTCTTGTTGGAGGTTTCTGTTTTTTTTGTTTGTTTCCTTGGAGAAGTCCAATTTCTGCATGTTTTGGCGTCTAAAGTGCATTTCCCTGCAGTTGTTCCATGTAATCAGCTTACTTTTCTTTGCAATCATCAGGATGGTTTTGAACAGCAACAGTTACAATCTGCATTTTTCCTAGTGTATCAGTAGAACATGATTATGTCAAAATGTTACTAATTCTAAGTTTCTAGTAATAGTGTTTGCATGGTTGTATGGTATGAGTACATCCTGTGTTCCTAAATATAAGACGTGAGAGGTAGTAGTAATTTTGATCAGCAGCTCATCACCAGTTTTCCTTCTTCTGTGTCATCAGATGGACAGGGCTTCAATCCTCGGTGACGCAATTGACTACCTGAAGGAGCTCCTGCAGAGGATCAGCGATCTTCACTCCGAGCTCGAGTCTGCTCCAAGCTCTGCTGCACTCGGTGGACCATCGACGGCCAATACCTTCCTGCCGTCGACGCCCACTCTGCAGCCGTTCCCCGGCCGCATCAAGGAGGAGCGGTGCCCGCCGGCCCCGTTCCCTAGCCCCAGCGGCCAGCAGGCGACGGTCAGTCCATTTCTCTCTGCCATGCCATGGAGCTTGACACTCATATCTGTAGTGGGTTGTGCTTTACAATCCTTATTATGAAGTTATGATGGCGTATCGATGAACTGAACTCTGTTTGACTGGTTGCGTGTGTGGTTCAGGTTGAGGTGAGGATGAGGGAGGGGCAGGCGGTGAACATCCACATGTTCTGCGCGCGCAGGCCGGGCATCCTGCTGTCCACCATGAGGGCGCTGGACAGCCTCGGCCTCGACATCGAGCAGGCCGTCATCAGCTGCTTCGACGGCTTCGCCATGGACGTCTTCCGCGCCGAGGTCCGTTCGTAATTCCCGCCCAAAAAATCTCCTCTCTGCTCCACCGCGCAGCTGTGGCCATGGGTACCAGTTCTGTCGGTGACAGTGTGCATTTCGATCAAATCAGATCCTACCGTTGCTTGCTGTTCACCATGCATCTTTAATTACGGTCTGGTCTGATGATCTGTTGTGTTGTTCTGGGGTGTCCAGCAATGCAGGGAGGGCCCTGGGCTGCTGCCGGAGGAAATTAAGGCGGTGCTCCTGCACTGCGCCGGTCTCCAGAACGCGATGTAGGCGAATCCCCGGGAGACAAGACCGCCAGGATGGTGATTGATGGTCATGGGCTCTCCCTCTCTCCTGACTGTCTGGTCAGGACGATGATGCTAGATGTACAAAACCTTGTGCTGTTCTTTGTTTTACCAGTTCCTTGGACGGACAAATCTCATGGGATGAGGCTCGCCATCTCCCTGCAGACATGAGACCGAGATCTCGGTCCAGCTTCCCTCTCTGTGGTCGTCGTGAACCTGTGTGATGTAATGGTTATCTTTCCCTACCGTTGAAGACTTGAAGTGAACTATCTCCAGTCAGTCAATCCTCCATGCATGCCTCCATGGGTGGCCATGGCGTTCGTCGTGGTCATGCCGCATATATTTCCAAGAGATTCAGCATGTCAGGGACAATGATTGCATGCATGGGTGCATGCAGCTCGTCGTCGTAGCTAGCTGCAGACGAGCTGCGGCCGGGCGGAATTGAATTCTCTGGCCTCTTGTGATTACTGTTTTTTGAATGAACTCTGGCCTCTTGTGGTTTATGCACGCGAACTGTTGCTGTAGCCTCTGCTGGCTGGCTGGCTGGCTGAATGGGTCATCGTAGCCCATGTGAGGATTAGTTGGGGACCGGATTGGGCGATTGGCTGCTTCCCCGCGATGCATGAATGCAGGATTTGGAAGGATTATGTGTGTGTTTGTGTACGTACATGGATGCATGCAGCCATGCAGCAGGCAGGCAGAGGGCGGTTCTTGAATTCTGCCGTGCCACAGCCCACAGGCCGCGGCTAGATTTGCAGGCGCAGCAGTGCCGCAGTCGTGGATTGGCTTCACAAATCGCAGTAAGTTGAGTGAATATAATATCCTACTCCCAGTCTTGACAGGATTTGACCGTTCGCCCTGCTACATGCAAAACAGGAGGAGATTGGACTTGAGTTTTCTTTTTAAAAATCAAATTTTGGGTCATTCATTAATACTTCATATGTGTTTAAATACAAGTCTTTTTAAAGATTCCACTAGGGACTACATATGAATGTATATGAACATACTTTGAAGTATCACTACAAAAAATCTGTTAATCGATGACGGTCCTTGTCCGTCATGGATCATCCAAAAACTGTCATGCATGCCCATGCATGACGGATTTGAAATCCGTCACGTATATCGCGTCATAATTTGATATAGCACCATCCTTGACGGTTCTTTGCCGTCACGGATTTGCCCCCGGCCCGTCCGGCCCAAGCTAGGATATGACGGAACAATCCGTCATCGATTTACATGACATGGATGCAACGTGACATCTACGTGGATCTGATGTGGAGGCCAGCATGGCCCATGTAGTAACCAACCCAATTAGGTTTTGGCCCAATAATTTCAATCCAGTCCAACCAATTAGCCCTACTTTTCACCCAACTTATCTTCACAATGAATCATAATTTACAACAAGACATGCAATTCTATTCATTCAACAAGACAATACAAATTTCGAACAATCTGGTCTGATTTCAAAAAGCAAAATTAATATCAAAACATCATAAGCATATTTACAAGGTGCTATAAGCACAAGCATTAATAAAAATCAAGTAACATGACATCATTGAAACTACACTACTACATGATTTTAATCTCCAACACTACACCGCCACTTCCAGGAAGCTTTTCAGACCCAAGTAATTCCTGCTAAAATGCCTCGGTCGATAGTAACACGAACTAACTGCCAAACCTGCAAAGAATCCAAAACACAAAGAATTACACTGCATAACATACAACTCCCAAATGAATATGTAGAATAATAATATTAGTTGTACAAATGCGTCAATAATCTTTACCTACTAATAAAGAAAATAGTGCTTCTTCCGTACGTCATTCAAATTGCCCTTAAAGTTAACTAAAATTACCCACCAATGCCACCTACAAGTCATAAAAAACGTTTCAAACACGAAAATATCCGGACTGGACCGGCCCGTGTAGTCACCTCCTATATTATGGTCTGGGCGTTGGAAAAAGATGCAGCACACCTGTTTGGGCTGGCCCATGCGTGGGCGCCTGTTTTTTTGGTTTAATTTTTTTATTCGTCTTTTCAGTTTCTTTTTTTCTACTTTAAATAATTTAGAACTTCAAACAACTTTTCTCAATTTTAAGAAACTGAGAATTTCCAAATAAAATATTCAAAAAATCATTTGTTTAGAATTCAAAAACTACTCACGAGTTTTGAAAAATGTTTAAACTTTGAAAAAATGTCCATAAAATAAAAAAGTCAATGACTTTAAACAAAAGTCCGTGTAAAAATCTTAAAAACAGTTCCTGCCTCTGTTTTTAGTCTCATTTTTTATTTTCATTTTTCTGTTCCATTTTTTAGTTTAAATAATTTAGAACTTTGAAAAACTTTTGCAATTTATAAAACTGGGAATTTTGAAATAAAAGTTTGAAGAAAATATAAAATGTTTGTGAATTCAAAAAATGCTCGGGATTTTTGTAAAAATATTCGCATATTCAGGAAAATGTTCATAATTTTGAGAACAATTTTGGTGAAAACAATAAAAGTCCAGGATTTTGAAAAAAGGTTTGTGTGTTATTTTTTGAGTGCAATTGAAAAAATGTTTGCTAATTCAAAAAATGTTCATGCATTTCAAGAAATGTCCTAAAATTTTAAAGACATAATATAATCAGCATTATTGGAAATTTTATTATTTTTCTCCCGTTGCAACGCACGGATCCTTTTGCTAATAATAATCTCTCCCTAATAATAAAGCAAATAGGGTTTCTGGTCGTCCGTCATGGAAATTACCCCTAGAGTTTGCATAAATTACCCACCATGCCAGCGGTAAGTAATAGAAAACGTTTTACAAAGCAAAAAATCTTGGACTGGGCTGACCCATGTAACAACCTCTTACATTACGCTCTGCGCGCTGGAAGAATATCTAGCACACCATATGGGCCGGCCCATGCATAGGCGTCTGCTTTTAGTTCCTTTTATTTATTTATTTTCAGTTCCAATTTTTTTTTTATTTTAAATAATTTACAACTTCAAATAATCTTTAAAATTTTAATAAACTGAAAATTATAAATCAACATATTTAAAAAATAAAATGTTTGTAACTTCAAAAACTGCCCGGAGTTTTGTATAAAATGCTCGCATATACAATAAAATGTTGCAATTTTAGAAACATATTTGTACAATAAGAAAAGTCCATTATTTCAAATACAATTCCATGTACTCAAAATTATTAAAGGCATTTAACAAAATGCTTTCTAATTGAAAATATATTAATGCATTTAAGAAATGTCCTAAAATTTTAAAAATAGCTAATGCCTGTTTTGATAGTTTATTCTTTTTATTTAAAATTTTCCATTCCATTTTTGTTTATTTCTAATTTAAATAATTTAGAATTACATAAACTTTTGCATATTAAAAAATAGGAATTTTGAAATAAAATGCTGACGAAAACATAATGTCCATGAATTTAATAAATATATTACTGATTTATAACAATGTCCATGAATTTAATAAAGATATTACTGACTTATAACAATGCCCATGAATTTAATAAATATATTACTGATTTATAAAAATGTTAGTTTATTTAGAAAAACTTCATGCGTTTCAAAAAATGTTTGTGAATTTAAAATAAAATCCTCCAACTTAAAAAATTATGTTCGCCTTTTCTTGAATTGGCCGCCAATTCAAAAGAAAATATTTAAACCTGTTCGAAATATAAAAAATATTCGCGATTTTTAATAAATGTTTGTAAATTGTAAAAAATGTTCTGGATTTTAAAATTGTTCCCATATTTGTAAAATTGTTCACGAAAGATCTAATGTATGTAGTTAAACATTAATGCTTCTAAGTCTTTGTCACAATATACTATGTGAATTTTGAAGAATTAACTGTTGGATGGATCCAATTATTATTGTATGTTTTCTAATTTTTTTTATTGAAATTCAGAATAAATCTTTGAGTTACCAAGATTTTTGACAACCATGATATATATTTTTTGAAAATGTAAAGATTGTTTCAACTTGTGAATAAATTTAAAAGAAGAAACATTTTCTTGCATTTGTGCATAAAATTTCAAAATCAAGCGAAGATATGCGAACATAATGTGGTCACCATCATTGAAGATTATGTTTTTTTTTCGTGGCAACGCACGGGCCATTTTGCTAGTAATACCAAAAAGTAGAGAATATGCTAGTGATGACACTGAAATTTTAAAACTGCACAAATGCACTATGTAGCAGATCGAACACTACTAAAATCTATTAGTAATCTTAAAGAAACACACAGAACCTTCACTCCATCGCTCCTTGAGATTGCATTTCTGTGTATACATCAGGAAATATTTAAATTGAATAAGACATCAAGGCACTACTGAAGTTTGTTTCAAGGGTTTCACATAATCTAGCTTCTTGGCTTCTAGCATCACCATTGCTTGCTACCATAATCTAGCTTGCAGGCCCAAAGAAGAAGGGAAATAGAAGGCAGTGACAAAGTTCATTTCAAGGGTTTCACTTTGTGTCACCTATTTGAACAAAGTAGAAGCAATCATATTTTATATACGCCACCTCCTGATTATGGTCTATACAATAAAATGAATCTAAGGAAAAGTACTATAATAAAGTGTACATTGACAATGAAGCAACTAAACTTTTATTAACAACACATTAGTTAATGATATGCAAAAAGAAGTATTCACATGATTTTCTAAGTGAATCAGTTGCTTCTTGTAAAGAGCCCTCACCTGAAAGTATAAAAAGTAAATAATTCAAGGGAATATACATAGATATCATTTTTTTTTCTTTATTTCTGGTTGTATACATATCATTTCAGTTTAACTTAGCACATCATTGATTAATCTTAATACCAAAAAGTAGAGAATATGCTAGTAATAACACTAAAATTTTGAGGCTGCACAAATGCACTATGGAGCAGATCGAACACTACTAAATCTGAAGCAAAGATAATATAACATCTATTAGTAATCTTAAAGAAACACACATAACCTTCACTTCCATCGCTCCTTGAGATTGCATTCCTCTGTACACAGAGGGAAGCATTGATTTGGCGCAACAGTCATGGAGCAAGACTACATCAGCTAGCACAAGAACAACAGATTTAATTTATTTCATGGCTTAAGCAACCTGAAAAACTCAATAACACATTTACACAAAAGCTTATAAATCTCATAATACATTTTAATTATATTCCTTCTTCGGTGTCAAATGATTGAATAACTAACCGTAAATAGTTCACATAAATGTATGTTAGTAGCAGCAGACTAGCACACAAGCCCACCCTACACAGTATGACACACATGATTAGTTGGTGGATCGAGGAAGGAATTTCATGCCATGAACACACGCTAGCCGATCGGGTAACAGTTTCCTAATCAGAATTTTGGCAACCTGGGATCTAATGTTAACATCATTCATGAATCATACAGCACATCCTAAATACTATTGTGCATTCCTGACACCTGACCCTGTTCGGAAAAAACCAACCACCGAATCACAGTCGAATAGATGGCTTGGAGCAACCCTAAATCCTGGCGGCTACGCATCCAAATCTAGCGCCTATCTCACGAGGAGCGGATGAGGCGGCGCATCGAACCGTATGTACCTAGGTCGACGTCGCAGCGGGCGGAGGAGCAGTCCGAGTGCTGCGCGACGAGGTCGGCAAAGGAGGCGCGACCGGCGAGGATCTGGGCCCGGAGCTCGCCGAGGCACGCGGCCGCGTCGGCGCGCGTGGTGGCGGAAATGACCTGGCCCTCGGGGCCTTTCCAGAAAGCCTTGCGCCGGGACCCCTCGTGCTTGATCAGGATGTGCGACGCGCGCACTATCTCCTCCCCCGACGCAGACGGCGCCGACGCCATCTCTTCCTCCCTTGCTCCGCAGCTCGCGGCTCCGATCGCTTCAGCGGTAGGGAGGTGGAGCAGGAGATGGTTGGGACAGCGGCGAGGGAGATCGACGGGGAGGCAGCGGCGTGGGAGATCTAGGGGGCGGCAGCCACGCATGTAGGGAGGTTGGGCATGCATCTAAATCGGGAGGAGAGGGGGAGAGGAGTCAGCGGCTGTGGATGGTTGTGGATATGGTTTTCGTGGTCGTGGGTTGAGACGTGAGGCTGTGGCATGTGAATTAAATGGGTTGGCTCCGAATTTTTTTAATTCCCCGCGTCGATGACTTGAAAGTTTTCTCCGCGCACTTCCTGTTTCGGACTTTGCCGCTATTATTTTTTCCTTCGCACGCTTCCAGTTTCAGGCTTTGCCGCATGGGTGACCAGATGGTGTATATAGTATGGAAAGCTAAACCCGCTTGGGCCCGGATGATCTATCCGTGACGGTTTTCGTGACAGTACGTCGACATCTGTCATTAAGGGGCTGCCGTTTTAGGGCCCAATCACATCCTGCTGGTCGTTGACTGTTTTCATGACGGATTTCCGGAACGTCATCAGGAATCCGTCACGGATTAACAGATTTCTTGTAATGTATAGATTTACTTATTTTGCTTCGTATGTAGTCGACTAGAATATAACAATAGATCCAGACGACCTTCTTCCCCTGATAAACCGCTCGATCCTCTTTCTTTTCAGTCTCACACGTGGAAAAAAAATGAGGCGTTACAAGTAATCAAACACCCGGCCAATTGGTCGAGCACACGGCGCGCCACCGGCTGAGCTAACTTTCTGATCTGTTTCTTTACACAAATTACCTGATTTTATACATTACTAAATGATTGAAAAAGAAAAACAACCGTGCCTATCTTGACAAGTGGACAAAACCATTTGATACGAGTTTTTTTAAGGACTGATGCATCATGCTATACTTCTCATTTTTTATAGTGATGAACATTTTCTAGTGAAATAAATGTCCAACTCCTTACAAAATTCGAACAATGATCTTCTTTTTCATGTGTCACAAAAAATAAGAGTTTGTTTTGAAACATCCCTGATATTTTTTTTATAATGAGCCAAATAATTTACGCACTAGTAGCTTACGTACAAACATCTTGATAGTTTTTTTACCTGGGAAAAATTGTTGCAAATATTCTCGGTAACTTTTGTGCAAATACATGATAATACACCCACATCGTGGCTGATAATTCATGCGGAAACATCATGATGACTTTTGACCCCCGAAAAAGTTGTTGGCAAACATACACCGGCAATTTATATGAAAAATTAACATGATAATATACGAACAATAAAGCTGGTAATTTACTTAGCCGAAGTGTGATAATTTTTTGACCAGGGGGAAAAAGTTGTTGAACCGCCCTTCCTGGTAACTCATGTATACTAGCATGGTAATCTACGCACATCGGCGTTGATAACTTACTTAGCTGAGACACGGTAACTATTTGTGACTTGCGGAGCCGGGGAGGAGGAGGGGGTTGTTGAAACTTACATGGTAAATTATGTATAAAAAGCATGGTAACATGCACACAATCAATCTGATAACTTACCCACAAACAACATGGTAACTTTGATCCGGGTCGGTTGTTGGAAAACATACCCTCGATAACTTTTGTGTTAATAGCAAGGTGCTACACGCACAGTATACGCACAATAGAGCTGATAATTCACTTAGCCGAAATGTGGTAACTTTCTTTACTAGGGGAAAAAGTTGTTGAACCTCCCTTCCCTGATAATCAAGTCTATTCGCATGGTAATCTACACACATCGGCATTGATAACTTACTTAGCCGAGACATGTTAACTATTTTTAACTTGTCGAGAGGGGGGGGGGGGTTCAAAAATTACATGGTAAATTATGTATAAAAAGGATGGTAACATGCGCACAACCAAAATGATAACTCACCACAAACAACATGGTAACTTTGATCCAGGCTGGGTTGTTTGAAAACATACCCCCGATAACTTTCCTGTTAATAGCAAGGTGATATACACACAATATACATTATAACTGCCCCATGCTTTAACCTTCTTGTACTATAGGTACCATCCTTATTTATCATGTTGCTCGTACCAAATTCATCACACTCGTCATGCCAAAGTTACCAAGCCAATCTTTATTATTGTTTCTGATATGGCATAATTAAGAAAGGTTCAAATAACATTGCTTATCTACAGTAGACAAAAACAAAAGGTGGCTTAGTTGGTTATTAGGCTCAATAGCAATTGCAAATACCTTGGTTTGAATCCTCTTTCAAGCACTTTTATTTTCTTTTCATATTATGCAGCAAAAAGCCAGAAAAAACCACTAGCGATTCACTGCGGTTTTGAGAGAAGGAAAAAAATCAATGCAAGCAAGCATGGAATGACAGCGATCAGGTAGGAGCAAGTCATGCAGACCTGTTGCTAAAATCAGGACGTCCTCAAGTTAGCACAGTCCTATTCTGCATGCAATCGGGAATACAGTGTTGGAAGGCTAAGTAAGCAACACGCTTGCTCACCCTTGCTAACAAATGAGTATTTTTTAAGAAATGGAATATATTAATATCGCGAAGAGATCAATTATATTTGGTCTCTGTACCAACAAGATGTCCAGAGACATCAAGAATACACACAACAACAAAAAAGAAGAAGAAAAAAGCCATGTCATGGCGATCGGTCACTAGCAACAACAACCTTCTAACCACCATCAAAGACAACACCCGGCTTACAAAAGAGATTCTCCAAAAGCAATGCCTCTAAGAAGAAAACAATGCACAAGCGTTGTCATTGCCTTATAGAAGATCTTGAGTTTTCACCCTCGAGAAAGTTTGAGTTCACCGAAAAAAATGCCTTCAACAAGGTCATTGCGAGGTACAACCAATGAAGGCCAGAACTTGGGTTTTCACCCTAGGAATCGAAACTCGGTACTCGAGGAGCACCATCAAAATTGCAGACCTCCAATGCTTCCGCCCCCGCTTGCAGATGCCACTGTTGCAATCCACCAAACACCTAGCACACAATCTTCACCGCATCGAGCACACTTTTCGTCAACGCTTCAAGACCTCCAATCACAGCCGCCATGACTTTGTCCACCTCTATCAATGCCTTGAGAATCTTGACTTAGACATGTCCCATGACTTCGGTAATAAAGCGAAGCTTCACGTCGCATCCTTTTGAAGCCGTGCTAGCTGATAATATAAGCACGTGCGACCAAAGCCTCTTCAATCTAGATATGCACGAGCGACATTCGCCAATCTGTTTAGATCTCTCGCGGGTAAGACTGATGGGGAACGTTGGATGGGAAACAAAAAAAAATCCTACGCACATACAAGATCTATCCATGATGATGACCATCTACGAGAGGAGAGATCAGATCCACATACCCTTGTAGATCGCTAAGCGGGAAGCGTTAAGAAACGCACTGGATGTAGTCGAACGTCTTCGCAATCCAAATCACAAGACGTCCCTTGATCCAATCACGATCTAGCGCCGAACGGACGACACCTCCGCGTTCAGCACATGTGCACCAATAGCGGGACCTGGATGCACATATTGATTCCTACATATTCTACAAAGATCTTTATTGGTCGAACCACGATGTCACGGATTGAATTAATCCCGTATGTCGTTCCCTTTGTCCGTGGGTATGTTACTTGCCCGAGATTCGATCATCGGTATCTCTATACCTAGTTCAATCTCGTTACCGAAAAATCTCTTTACTCGTTCCGTAATACAAGATCCCGTGACTAACTCTTTAGTCACATTACTTGCAAGCTTGTTGTGATGTTGTATTACCGAGTGGGCCGTAGAGATACATCTCCGTCATACGGAGTGACAAATCCCGCTCTCGATCCATGCCAACCCAACAGACACCCTCGGACATACCTCTAGAGCACCTTTATAGTCACCCAGTTATGTTGTGATGTTTGATACACACAAGGTTTTCCTCCGGTGTCCGGGAGTTGCATGATCCCATGGTCATAGGAACAAATACTTGACATGCATAAAACAATAGCAATGAACTAACACGATCATATGCTACGTTCATAGTTTGGGTCTTGTCCATCACGTCATTCTCTTAATGATGTGATCCTGTTATCAAATGACAACTCATGTCTATGGCCAGTAAACCTTGACCATCTTTGATCAACGAGTCAGGCATTTAGAGGCTCACTAGGGACAGTGTGTTGTCTATGTATCCACATATGTATTTAGTTTCCAATCAATACAATTCTAAGCATGTATATTAAACGATTATCATGAACAAGGAAATATAATAATAACTATTTTATTATTGCCTCTAGGGCAAATTTCCAATAGTATCCCACTTGCACTAGAGTCAATAATCTAGCTCACATCACTATGCGATTTACATTGTAATGAATCTAACACCCATACAGTTCTGGTGTTGATCATGTTTCGCTCGTGGAAGAGGCTTAGTCAATGGGTCTTCAACATTCAGATCCATGTGAACTTTGAAAATACTTATGTCCTCCTCCACTACAAGGATACCCCTTGTAAAGCAACACATAATTTACAAGATTTTAACTATACATTGCAAAATTTATTATAGATACGGATATAAGCGTTGTAGCATATACATTGCAGGTTTGTTGTGTCCCTACAGTAGTATACAAATGAAAAAAAACCAGATGAATTGAGAGAGAGAGAGAGAGAGAGGGAGATGCACGAAAAAGAAAAAAAGAGCCCACGATTCCCCTCTGCTCTCATGGATCGGCACCACCTCTTCCTCCTCCTCCCCATCTCACCGCCGGATCTCTCCGTCCCCTCCTCCCCACCTCACCGCCGGATCTCCCCCTCCCTTCCTCCCACCTCGCAGCTCTGACGGATGCCAGATCCACCGCATCTCCCACCCCTATCGTGTCCCATTTCTCTCTCTAGTACAGCCCAAGGTCCCAATCAAGCCGCGACGCCCTTGCACCCGACTCGATCTGGTGCTTGCGGCCAACCAAGACCATCCGCGACCCTCCCCCTAGGGTTTCGGATGTCGGCTCCGACGCCGGTGGCCATGGTATCCTCCTCTCGTCCGGTGAGTGCATCCATCCCCCTGGCTAGGTCCTCTCACCCTTCCACTTCCTCTAACCATTGTTGCCCTCTTCTTCTGTACACGTGCAAGGGGAAACCTGCTACGTGTGACGTCCAACGTGACGCTGCTGACAATGATGTCAATGGACGGGATGTGTCGCGACGTCGATGAGGATGTGCTGAGGCGGGAAGTAGAAAGGGAATACAACGACCATCAAACTCGATGGCATGGTGCTGGGGGTGGAGGACATGGCCTATGTGGCGCTGTACATGGAGTCGGACGAGGGTAGGTATGTGTGTTGCGCAACCACTACTAGACATCTGAATATATCCAATGCTACCTCAGCCAAAAAGCATCAACATAATTTATCAACCTAAGACTATGGATTCAGTTGCGTGTGTGTTCTGTCGAGTTTTCTTGATTATCTATGTCTGCCTGCTACTTAGATTAGAAGCTTTTTTTGAATGATAGGGAAGGTTGCATAGACGGACAACCCCCACATGCACAACACTAGTCACTACCTTGAACGCATGTCTAGAACTAATATCCAAACATCGGTAAATTCATCTCTTGAATCATATGTTCTGAAACAGCAGCCATGCATGGAAGGACAAGCCATGTAAATAGGATTTAGTCGTATTTGAATATGTTCTATACTTTTTTATAATTTTAATTTTGTGTTGTCAATTATTCTCTACTGTAGGTAGCTCTCATACTACGCAGAGTCAAGATTGATGCTATGGTACCATCAGTGATTCCAGCGGAAGATATTTGCAACCTGAAGTGTTACACAAGGTTACTATTGTGCCAATGTGTCATCACGTGTTTCCATTATTTTATCAAACCTTTAATATATCGTCAGGTTCCCTTTATTCTATGCTAGAATTGGTTTGGAAAAAAAGTATGCAACTATGACCATGAAATTTATTGAGTTGTATTGAGAATTACGCAGAGTGAAGTCATCATTTCTCTAAGCCCTGTAGAACACTTACTATGAATTTTTCTTCTGACAATGTTTATGAAACGTAAATGAAGTAAGATACTAGAAACCAAGTGAAGAAATTGATAGATATTTTATTGGCTTAGCTGTTAAAAACTACCTGTAAAAAATATCTTTATATAATTTCAGTATTAGCAAACTAATTCTAATGACAATTGTAGATTCGTTTAAGCCAAACCATAGGGTAAGGATTCATTCATTACGGATGGCTTATAATTAGGTGCTAAATATAGTTTTTGTGTTAATGCATTCTAATTGATTGTATACTTTTAATGATAACAGAGGGGCTTTTATTTTATAAATTCTTAGTTGTTACTCATATATGCAGGCCATCTTCAAGGCTATGAAGCGAAAGATCAGACAAAGGTTTTCACCATGGCTGTTATTTACCTTAGTAACTGCAAGTCTACTTCTTTCCCCTATTGTATTTCTTTTATTTGCACCTGACTTCTTGAAAGATGATAACTTGCAATCATATTGTAGAGTGGTTGTATTTCTATTTGTATTCCTAAAATAGATTGAAGTTTTGTTTATATCTCTATAACATCGTGTAGTTAATAAATAGGTTTGATCATTTAAACGTTGCCATTACATGACTTTATACTTATTTTTCTTTGTATCATGTCTCCACTTCCATTTAACAAGGATGTATCCCTTTCTCTAGTTGTAAGTTCTGATCCTAAATTTAAACTTGATGATGCTGAAACTACACATGAATTTTGGGCACTGCATGTTCATATGACACTTGTGAAAACTGAAGAATTGGTACGAAGTCGCGAAACCTATAATATTCTTGGTAATGCAAAAAAAAGGTTGCATTGTCTTTGACCTTTGTATGTGAAACATCATGCCTGTATCACTACTTGTATCATCTCAATGCATTGTTTGTTAACAATTCATTTTCTTATTTACTTTCTACATTCAGAAGATATGTGAATGAGGCAAGTATACTTCAATGATGGTGATGGTGTTCTGGTTCGTGATCACGATGATGGATGTTTTTAGTATTAGTTAAGTTAGTAGGGATGATGTTCATGTTGGATGATGTTGCTCTGTAAAGTTTTTGTTAAGTTGTAGGAATGTGGATGGATGCTTTCAATTTAAGTTTTGTTTTCAAGAACATATTTACATTATGCATCACATTTGGATGATGTTCCTCCTGTAATATCCACTATTGTAATCCAACAATTTTATCCAATATATGATTTCTACCTTTCATGTGTATATTCTTTTATTTGATATAGATAATTGCAACAATTATGTGGATCATTAATTTTATTTATGGGAAGAATAAGCGTTGCAAATTCTCCGTTGCCAAGTAATTAGATTTGGATTCATGTACATCAAGTACAACATATAAAAGTGTTGTAAAACTTTGTTTTATGTGTTGTACTCTTGGAACGGTTTATTTTACCAACGGAAGAATAAGCATTGCATTACGTGCTAGCAACACTGGATAAGGCAACACATAAAGACACTAACAACGCATATCTGGATCTTTAGATACGGAAAAAACCGTTGCTATGGGGGGGGGGGTCATGTTGTAGTGCCCCTTGATGTAATCACAGATGGAATTGAAGCGTCACTTTATGTGTTTGGTCCTCTTGTAAAACCTTAGTTGCTTGGCTAGAGCAATGGCACCAATGTTGTCATAGAACGGAGTCATTGGATCTAGTGCCCCGGGCACAACTCCAAGATCTGTCATGAACTCCTTCATCCACACACCTTCTTTAGCCGCCTTCGAGGCAGCTATACACTCCGCTTCGCATGTAGAATCAGCTGCCACGCTTTGCTTGGAACTAGACCAACTTATTGTACCCCCATTGAGAATAAATATGTATCTGGTTTGAGACTTTAGAGTTATCCGGATCAGTGTCAAACCTTGCATCGATGTAATCCTTTACGACAAGCTCTTGATCACCTCCATACACGAGAAACATTTCTTTAGTCCTTTTCAAACACTTCAGAATATTCTTGACCATTGTCCAGTGATCCATTCCTGGATCACTTTGAAACCTTCCCGTCATACGTATGGCAAGGCTGACATCAGGTCTTGTGCACAACATTGCATACATGATAGAGCCTATGGTTAAAGCATAGGGAACGACACTCATCTTTTCTCGATCTTCTGAAGTCACTTGGAATTGAGTCTCACTCAACTTCATACCTTGCAATATAGGCAAGAACCCATTCTGGGATTGTTCCAATTTTAACTTCTTCAAAACTTTGTCAAGGTATGTGCTGTGTGAAAGTCCTATTAAGTGTCTCGATCTATCTCTAAAGATCTTGATGCCTAATATGTAAGCAGCTTCTCCTAGGTCTTTCATTGAAAAACTCTTCAAATAATCCTTTACACTGGTGCTAGAAAACTTTTCTTGATGACGAGATGATGTATATACTTCTCGCACCCCGTTGGTTACCCCAAGTGGAAGGTTGAGATGTAGTCAGCAGCAAGTTTTCCCTCACACGGAAACTGTAAGGTTTATCGAACCAGTAGGACTTCTAGGATCAACAAGTAGGTGTCTTCCACCCTGCCGCTAGCAGAAGACGTGGATATGCACACACAACAAAAAACTTTGCTCCCAACGAGTACACAGAGGTTGTCCATCTCTCTAGCCTTGTAGTTTGCAAAGGATCAAAACACAAGCATGAAGGTAATAGTGATTGCAACGGGAAAGTAAATGAAAGCAGTAATTGATGGAGGTGTAAACAATGATGGTGATAAGGACCGGAGTCAGATGATGTTCACTAGTGATGTATCTCTCCCAAAAGATGATAAACAACTATGTTAGGGTAAACAAATCACAGTTGGGCAATTGACAAAATTATGAACGCACCGCAATGCTAACTATGCTACCGGATAGTTAGAGGTTCAATAGTAATGGGAAGTACGCCAATACAAGTAGACCGTTTGTTCATCAGCATCTACTTACTAATCATCCACCTTGAGATATCTATCCAGAACATCTCTCCAGTATTAAGTTGCGAGCCCCGCCCAAAGTGTAAACTCAAAGCAACGGACAACTCCATTAACGAACTATGTGTAAGGTAAACAATCCTTGCAACCATGGTCACAAGCACCGTTTTTTTCTCCCTGGTGGCAACAACACTTCCCCTAGTCTCATGTTTTTGTCACTCAAGCTAGACATCGAGGGGCATGCACCCACAATCATGCATAACGCTCCCTCTTGGAGTTACAATCTACTACTCGGCCAAAGCAATAAATAGCAACGGAGAACATGCATGAATCACTAAGGAACATAATATAAAAGGATAATAAAATATATAACTCATAACAATTTGAACATAATATCATAATCCATCGGATCCCAACAAACCGAGCATAGCAATAGCAAGAGAATTACATAGATTCCTTGATCATGTAGGGCAGCTCACAAGGACTAACCATTGAAGCACAAGCTTGGAGATAATACATCACATAGCTACTAGTCATGGACCCGTGGTCCAAGGACGACTACTCACGACACGTCCGGGAAGCGTCCATGGCGGTGGAGAAGCTCCCGAGGTCAATCCTCCCTCCTGGAGGGTGCCAGGAAGAGGTCTCCTAATGCTCCCGATCTCGGAAGCGCTGTGGCGGCGGAACGATGGAGAAATTCACGTTTCTGGAAGTTGTGGAAGGGTTTCCTCTCGGGACTCTAAATATAGGAAAAAGGAGGGCACCGAAGGAGGTAGGGCCCACCCAGGCGGCCTCCTAGCGCGTCCTAGGGCCTCGTCGCGCCAGCA
The DNA here is from genome assembly GCF_904849725.1 of Hordeum vulgare subsp. vulgare. Taxonomy (NCBI): domain Eukaryota; kingdom Viridiplantae; phylum Streptophyta; class Magnoliopsida; order Poales; family Poaceae; genus Hordeum; species Hordeum vulgare. The sequence goes on along the minus strand of NC_058520.1, from coordinate 580,411,388 downwards.
GGTCGCCTGGGCAGCCCCTGGCCCCCCTCTGGCCCATCTTTGGTGATCCGGAAGCTTCTGTTTCGCTGATTTTTTATATATTTTTCCTCGAATTTTTCGGGCTTCGGAAAATTGGGTAAAATCCCGTGCAAAATAGACATTAGTAGACAGAAACTGGCACTGGGTGCATGATACGTCTCCATCGTATCTACTTTTCCAAACTCTTTTGCCCTTGTTTTGGACTCTAACTTGCATGATTTGAATGGAACTAACCCGGACTGACGTTGTTTTCAGCAGAATTGCCATGGTGTTGTTTTTGTGTAGAAATGAAAGTTCTGGAACATCCTGAAAATTCACGGAGAATATTTCTAGAAAATATGAAAAATACCTGCGTAAAGATCCACCGGAGGGGACGGGCCAGTGGGCCACAAGCCCTGTAGCCGCGGCCTCCCCCCTGGCCGCGACTACCAGGCTTGTGGGGCCCACGTGGCTCTGCCGCCCCCAATTCCAGCGCTATTTATTCCCTTTCGTCCCGGAAAAAATCAAGAGAGAAGATTTCATCGCGTTTCACGATCCAGAGGCGCCGCCACATCCCGTTCTTGCCCTGGAGGGCAGATCTGGGGTCCGTTTTGGGCTCCGGATCAAGGAGATCGTCGCCATCGTCATCATCATCCTTCTTCCCTCTCCAATTCCATGAAGCTCTTCATCGTTCCTGAGTAATCTATTCGTAGGCTCGCTGGGCGGTGATGAGTAGGATGAGATCTATCATGTAATCGAGTTAGTTTTGACGGGGATTGATCCCTAGTATCCACTATGTTCTAAGATTGATGTTGCTACTACTTTGCCATGCGTAATGCTTGTCACTAGGGCCCGAGTGCCATGAATTCAGATCTGAAATTATTATGTTGTCGCTAATATATGTGTGTTTTAGATCCAATCTTGCAAGTTGTAGTTACCTACTATGTGTTATGATCCGGCAACCCCGGAGTGACAATAACCGGAACCACTCCCGATGATGACCATAGTTTGAGGAGTTCATGTGTTCACCACGTGCTAATGCGTTGGTCCGGTTCTTTATTAAAAGGAGAACCTTAATATCCCGTAGTATCAATTTGGACCCCGCTGCCACGGGAGGGATGGACAATAGATGTCATGCAAGTTCTTTTCCCTAAGCACGTATGACTACACACGGAATGCATGCCTACATCACATTGACGAACGAGAGCTAGTCACATATCTCTGTGTGTTATAACTGTTGCATGATGAATGTCATCCGACAAATCACCGATCCATTGCCTACGAGTTTGTCCCACTACCATTGTTACTTGCTCTGCCGTTACTGCTGTTGCTGCTACTGTTACTTGCTGCTACTGTTACTTGCTTTGTCCTGCTGCTGCTGCCACTACTGTTGCTACTACTGTTACTTGCTACTGCTGTGACTTGCTACGGCTGCTACTTGCTACTGCTGTCACTACTGCTGTTCCTTGCCACTACTGTTACTCGTTACACTGCTGCTACCTGTTACAATACTTTTCTGGCGCCATTGATACTTCAGTTAGGAATAATCTGTCGTCAACAAATTCTTTCCTAGCACCGTTGCTATCATACTACTTTTGCTGCTTATATTCTGCTTGCAGATACTAATCTTTCAGGTGTGGTTGAGCCGACAACTCAACTGCTAATACTGGAGAATATCCTTTCACTCCCATTGTGTCGAACCAACAAATTTGGGTTGAATACTCTACCCTCGAAAACTGCCGCGATCCCACACGCTGGTGGGCCATTGCAAGACAATTGCTAATTGTTGAGCAACTGGAAGCAGCTCTTTTCTGGCGCCGTTGCCGGGGAGGATAGCTATATTCTCTGAGTCACTTGGGATTTATATCTGCTGATCACTATGAAGAATCTGAAAGATCCAAGAACCAAAGGCTTGCCCTCAACTACGAGGGGAGGTAAGGAACTGCCATCTAGCTCTGCACTTGATTCACCTTCAGTTATGAGTAAGTTTGCAACACCACCTCCTGCTAGGAATCTTGATATGTCGCATGTTCTAGATGATGCTTATGATGCTACTATGCGTGATACTGCTAGAGATACTATGCCTGATACTGCTATCCATGATGCTATGCTTGATACTGCTTTGCCTGATGATGCTAGAGATGCTATTTTGCCTGATGATGCTATGCTTGATACTGCTAGAGATACTACTTTGCCTGATATGCCACTAGGGGTATTCCTTGATGCTGATATTGCTAGAGTTACTGCCAATGCTCGTGATGCTTCTTAAACTGTCGATACTATTGAGATAGAACCTGCTTTTGCTCCTAATAGATCTAGCTCTCCTAGATATGAATTGCCTGATATACCTGAGGGTTATGTTATGGAGGGAGAGATAGCTGAGGATTTTCTTGCGTGTAAGGATGCCTATGACGCTGAGAAATCACTTCTCAAGTGGAAGGAAAAATCTCTGAAAGCTAGGATGAAATACGACCCGAAGTTTCCCACTTCACCTATCTTTATCACCGATGAGGATTATGAATTCTCTGTCGACCCTGAGATAATCTCTCTAGTAGAATCTGATCCTTTCCACGGTTATGAGTCTGAGACGGTCGTAGCCCATCTTACCAAACTACGCGATATAGCCACCCTTTTCACTAGTGAGGAGAAGATCCGCTACTACTATATCCTTAAGATGTTTCCTTTTTCTCTAAAGGATGACGCTAAAGCGTGGTTCAATTCTCTTGCTCCTGGATGTGTGAGTAGTCCCCACGATATGGTCTATTACTTCTGTGAGAAATATTTCCCTGCCCATAAGAAGAAAGCTGCCTTGCAGGAAATATACAACTTTGCTCAACTCAAAGAAGAGAGTCTCCTACAAGCTTGGGGGAGGCTCATCCAGCTACAGAATGCTTTGCCTGATCACCCTATTAAGAAGAACGAGATACTTGATATCTTCTATAACGGACTTACCGATGCTTCTAGAGACCACCTAGATAGTTGTGTCGGTTGTGTTTTTAGGGAACGAACTATAGAACAAGCTGAGATTCTACTGAATAACATCTTGATCAACGATAATGCTTGGACTATTCCCGAACCACCTCCTAAGCCAACTCCTAAGAAAAGAGGTATTGTATTCCTTAGTCTCGAAGATATGCAAGAAGCCAAGAAATCTATGCAAGAGAAAGGCATTAGATCTGAAGAACTCAAAAATCTACCGCCCATCGAAGAGATCCATGGTCTCGATAACCCGATACAAGTAGTAGAGGTGAATTCTCTGTGTAGATTCAAGGAGAGTGATATTCCTTTTGACAAACCTGCTAGCCTATGCTTTGATGAATTTGACAACTTTGTTGCCAAATAACAGAGTTTCAATGATTATGTTAGCAGACAATTGGTACAAAGTACTCGTATGCTTAGTCATTTAAGTGCTTGTGTAGACAGAAATGTCAATGATCTGTAGCTTCTGAGTAAACATGCCTCTATGATTACTACTCAGGTAGAACAAGTACTTAAAGCTCAGAATGACTTGCTCAATAAATTAAATGACAACTCTCAACGTATCATGAAGATCAAGTCATGAGATGGTGTATGTTGCATGGCAATGTATCCCGGAAAGGCTATGTAAATGCCTTAATAGGTAGGTATGGTGGCTGTTTTGAGGAAATATATAATGATGCTTATGCATGAAAGAGCAATCAGGTCATGGGTTTGGATGCACCGGCAGAGTTTGCACCAACTCTCAACGTGAGAAAGGGCAATGCACGATACCGAAGAGGCTATAAAAATATGGATGGTGGAAGTGCCAACAATCGAATACTCACATTAGTCCGAAGAACTCATACACTTATTATCGGTAACTCTCTATCTAGTTAGGAAATTCACAAAGAGACAAGTACCCCGAGGAGCAGTGTTTGGGGGTTTGGTTATCCTTGTGCATCCTCGACTCATGGTAACGTGAGGGTACTCTATATATTCCAACCCCTCGAGAGGTTAGCGATCAATTTAGTAGCTAGAGTTCTCAACTAATTTTTAGTTTTTGAAAAACACACAAATTTACCAAAATACGAAACCTATCACTAATAGGCTCAAGCTCTTGGCACCAATAGTCCAAACATTACTCAAATCAATGCCTCAAAACTACTGCAAGTTACTACTATACTTAAATAGCAATCTCATTTACTCATGCAAGACACACAACTCAGTGCAACGAGCCAACTCTCTAAGCAAGATAAGCATGATAATTCAAGAGAGTTCCAAAAGCAACCTAAATAAAAGCTCTTAAAAAGATAACCATGAAAACTAAGAGCTAAGAATGACAGTAGCTATAGAAAGATAGAGAACACACAAAAAGGATAAGCATGAAAATCTATGTTGTGTTCTAGAGTGGAATGGAGCGTGTTTCTCTCCCAAAAAAAGGTAGGCTAGGTTCCGACTTGTTATGAATAGCAAGCAAAACTTAAACAAACAAAAAAGCAAATAGTGGGACGCTCCAAGCATAGCACATAACATATGAACTGATAAAAATATATCATGGAGATGGACGAACTGATGATTGTTGATAGAGAAGGGGATGCACGGGGGCATCCCCAAGCTTAGACGCTTGAGTCTCCTTGAATATTTCTTGGGGTGCATGGGGGCATCCCCAAGCTTGAGAGCTTGACACTCCTGTATCTTCTTTCATTATCTCCCATCGCATACTTGAAAACTCCCTTCATACAAAACTCATCATAAGCTGATTAGAGTGGTTACTACCCTTAAGAAAATAATTCATTACCTGCTGGAAATAAAGATCTTCATGAAAAGCTACTGCTTCTCATGATTGCCAAAAGGTTTTTGCAAATAAAAAAGCAATCTTAGGATTTGCAAATCAATGGAAACGCAAAACATGACAGAATCAGTGAAAAACAAAACAACAGGTAGTAAATAATTTATTCGGGGGCACTTATGCAACTCAAATCAAAAAACTCAAAACAGATGCCAGAAAGGCAATTATATAGAGCATGTTATAAAAACATTTCAGATCAAGAAGATGATTTGGTGATTTTTGGCAAATTTTTCTGTCAAGCAGACAGAATCTGTTTCTGGACAGCATGTCACAACTTTTGAATTTTCTTGCAATCGGAGGCTATAACTTGGCACAAAGCTTAAAAATAAAGATACAATGATGTTGCTACAGTATTAACACACATCAAGACCACTAAAACTGAAAGTAAAAACTAAAAGTAAAGATAACAAGGGTTGTCTCCCTAGAGCTCTTTCTTTATAGCCATAAAGATAGGCTTAAGATTTTAATGATGCTCTCGTAGGAATCAGAGTTGTAGAACAAAATAGAGCATCAAGAAGAAAATACCAAACACATTTAAGTCTAACATGCTTCCTATGCATAGGAATATTGCAATAGAATAATTCATTGAAGCACAAAGCAATAAGCATAGGGAGGCAAAACAAGTGCAGCTTCAAAACCTTCAACATAAAGAGAGGGAACTTGATATTATTGAAATATCTATAAGCATATGTTCCATTCTCATAATAATTTTCAGTGGGATCATGAATAAAACCAACAATATAAGTATCACATAAAGCATTGTTACCATGATCCACATGGACTTCATGAAGAGGATAAAACTTGGAGTAAAAGAGAGACTGAATCTCTTCCCAATCCCGTAGGTGAGAATCATCTAGTAGCCTATACCATTCCAATGCTCTTCCTTTCAGTGACACGACAAATAATTTCCTCATGACTCCATCTCTTGTCAAACCTGAAATCTTAAACAACTCACAAATTTCTGTAAGTTTCAACAAATGAATACTAGGATTGACTGTTCCATCTCCTGCATAACGATCATTCCTAGTTATTTCAATTATCCCAAGTGGTATTTTGAATGGGATACATTCAATACGTGGAGGAGACTTCTCTACCACGGGTGTGTTAAAGCGGCCTTCCCCAAGCAGCGAACTAAGAGTGCGGTTTTCCATAAGCCTAACTAGTGAAGTCACACAACTTAGTGTTCTCAATGGAACCCATAGCAGCAGCAACAAGCAAGAACAAAGCAACTATTTTTTGTGGCTTTTGGTATAAGACTCTAAAACAAAAACTAGAAAGCAAACTAACAAGACTAAAAAGCAAAAGTAAAAGATAGCGTGCAACTCCCCTATCTTGAAAACTGGAGTCCCGGCAACGGCGCCAGAAAACTTTGCTTGATCACGAGATGATGTATATACTTCTCGCACCTTGTTGGTTACCCCAAGTGGAAGGTTGGGATCTAGTCAGCAACAAGTTTTTCCTCACACGAAAACTGTAAGGTTTATTGAACCAGTAGGACTCCTAGGATTAACAAGTAGGTGCCTTCCACCCTGGCGCTAGTAGAAGACGTGGACCTGCACACACAACAAATAACTTTGCTCCCAACGAGTACAAATAGGTTGTCAATCTCTCCGGCCTTGTAGTTTGCAAAGGATCAAAACACAAGCGGGAAGGTAATAGTGATTGCAACGGGAAAGTAAATGAAAGCGGTAAATGATGGAGCTATAAATAATGATGGTGATATGGACTGGAGTCACATGATGTTCACTAGTGATGTCTCTCTCCCAAAAGACGATAAACAACTATGCTAGGGTAAACAAATCACAGTTGGGCAATTGAGAGAATTATGAACGCACCGCAATGCTAATTATGCTACTTGATAGTTAGAGGTTCAATAGTAATGGTAGTACGCCAAGACAAGTAGAAAGTTTATTCATCAGCATCTGCTTACTAATCATCCACCTTGAGATATCTATCCAGAACATCTCTCCGGTATTAAGTTCTGAGCCCCACCCAAAGTGTAAACTCAAAGCAACGGACAACTGCATTAACGAACTATGCGTAAGGTAAACAATCCTTGCAACCGTGGTCACAAACACCGTTGTTTTCTCCCTCGTGGGAACAACACATCCCCTAGTCTCATGTTTCTGTCACTCAAGCTAGACATCGAGGGGCATGAACTCACAATCATGCATAACGCTCCCTCTTGGAGTTACAATCTACTACTCGGCCAAAGGAATAAATAGCCACAGAGAACATGCATGAATCACTAAGGAACATAATATAAAAGGATAATCAAATATATAACTGATAACAATCTGAACATAATCTCATAATCCATCGGATCCCAACAAACCGAGCATAGCAATAGCAAGAGAATTACGTAGATGCCTTGATCATGTAGGACAGCTCACAAGGACAAACCATTGAAGCGGAAGATTGGAGAGAAGACATCACATAGCTACTGGTCATGGACCCATGGTCCAAGGAGGACTATCATGGCACGTCCGGGAAGCGTCCATGTCGGTAGAGAAACTCCCGGAGGTCAATCCTCCCTCCGGCAGGGTGTCGGGAAGAGGTCTCCTAATGCTCCCAATCTCGGAAGCACCGTGTCGTGGTTTTGTCACGGCAGATGTCCTCGTGAAAGGACTTAGTACTGGAGCCATCGCACCTTGGTGGCGACTCAAAGGGGTTAAGCGGGAGAGACACGGCGATTTACCCAGGTTCGGCCCCTCGAGAAGAGGTAATAGCCTACGTCCTGCTTTTGTGTGTATTGATATGGATTCGATTACAAGGAAGGCGTAACTCGCCTAAACCTAGCACTCGATGATTTCTAACCTGCCTCTCCCCCTCCAGACTCGCCTTTATATATAGGTCGAAGCCTTAGGGTTTACAAGAGTCCCTTCCTTTTTACAAATCGTGACCACCGCGGTCTCTAAGTCGCCGTTTTGCAAAACCCAGAGTCCTTCCATAAATCATAACCATCCTGCGACTTTGAACCGCCCAGGCTGAGGCCCAACTAGCCCTAAAGGATGAATCGTCTTAACTGTAACCCGGCCCATATTCGGCGGGTCACTTTAACAGGCAATATCCCCAACATTAGGCCCCAAATTGACTTGAATCTTCACGCCAATGCTTCCATTTTAGTCGAAGGCGATTCACTCCTCTGTGTTCCTCCGTACACCAGAAATCTTAACTCGCCAACTGGTACCGGAAAAAGTCTCTGAGCCGCCAACGCATTTCCCATCAGTACTTTCCTTAGCCCTCGATTTTCGGGAACTCCAACACAATCCCAACGGATCTTTTAGTGCGTCATTATCCCAAAATTTTCGGACGTCATCATGGCGAATCTTTCCTTCCTCGATGGTTCCCGCTCATAGCGCCTCGATCCCCGCGCCCGTCCTGATAAATAGGCGGAAGGGACAGGGCTGACACCGGCCACCTACCAGTCTCGTCAATCCCTCCACCATCATCTCAGCGAGAAGAAACGCTCCACGGGTGGGCAAGGGCCTTTGAGTAGCTCTTCGTAGTTACGCGGTCTTTTCCCACTGAAGCCTCGATTCTTCTTTTTGCCGTCATTGGCGTTGCTCATGCGGCCTACGCTTGCCGTTGGTCCCCTGGTTATGATGGTTGCGACCTTGGAGGCGGGTATGCTTATTCGTCGAATCACCCTTCTTGGGCGAGTTACCCTTGCCATCCTCACCGGGATCCTTGGTATCATCGGCTTCGGCGTACCTAGTGAGGGTATCCATCAGCTCGCCCATATCCTGAACTTTCCGTTTGAGTCGCCCCAGTTTCTGGACCAGCGGTTCGTAGTGGCAGTTGTGCTCGAGGATAAGCACAGCTTGCGCTGCCGTGATGCCATCCGATGAATGGATAATTTCCGCGACTCGCCGCGACCAATGATGCGCCGACTCATCCGGGCGTTGCACGCAGTGTTGCAAGTCGACGATTGTCATTGGCCGTTTACAGGTTCCCCGGAAGTTTTTGATGAAACGCTCCTTCAACTCGGCCCAGGACTGGATAGAATTGGGGGGTAAATTTTTCAGCCAAGTGCGTGCCGATCCCTCGAGCATCATGGTGAAATATCTGGCGCAAACCGCCTCGTTTACGTCGAGCATGTCCATGGCGATCTCATAGCCCTCGATCCAAGATGTTGGTTCGAGATCTGGTGTGTAATTAGGCACCTTTCTCGGTCCTTTGAAATCCTTGGGCATTCTCTCGTTTCGAAGGGCCAGGGACAAGCAGGGCACCCCAACTCGCCCTCCGGTCCCCGCGGGATGAGTCTGAGCCTCTTGAATGTTGGGTGGAACTTTGCCCGGCGGGTCCCGCTCGGGCGGGTTGTCCTGCGGGAGGTGTCGCGGGGCGCTGTTTACGGCTGGCTGATCCTCCGGCCAACCCGTGGTATAGCTCGCCTGGGGGGTGGAGTGCAACCGCTCGGGGCTGTGCGAGAACTGTGCGTTTTGGACCACCGCCGTTTTCAACATCTCGATGGCGTTCCTTGCTTCGATCTCAGCTGGGGTGTTGCCGTGGATCGGGAGAGACTCCAGATGGCGAGTTGCGGCAAGCACGTTATCCACCGGGTTAGAGAAGTGGCCTCGAGGGGTACGAAAACGAGGAATTTGACCCTCAGTCGTCTGAATCGGCGGGTTAGGAGGGCGGCCGAGCCCTCCTGCTGGAGCGGCTCCCATCCCGGGTGTTTGGGGAGTGTCGAACAGGCGAGTTGGATTAAGATCATGGGGCAGGCATCCCTGGTGCCTCCACTGATGGACGGCGTCGGATGCGCGCTGCTGTCTTTCAAGCCGCCAATTGTCGGTGTTCAACCGCATTCTTTCGGCCGTAATCTGGGCTTGTCGAGTTTCCATCCTGGCGGACTCCGTCTCAGCATCCTGATGGGCCTTTGCCACCGCCTCCCTCAGTTTTGCTAACTCCGCATTTATCTCTTCTTGGTTCTCAGGCGTGAGGGGGGTTGACATTAGTCTTGTGATTTCCGACGCTAAATCCACCAGGACTGCTGACGCACTTCTGGACGTCCCGCCGGTTCCATCGCCTCCGGCGGGATTCTGTGCGGGTTGAGTCGCCCCGGCCATGTAGATGGCGATCTCGCGGCGGGTTCGATTGAGGATTTCCGGATCCATGGCCAATGACAAGCCCCTGAGACCGTCTCCGTGGAGGGACTGGATGGAATCGGAATCGCCCATGGATGACTCGTCGTCAGAGTTGATGGGGATAACCTCCTGAGCCGCCGCATGCTCTGGCTCCTCCGACCCCTGCGTGAAGCCCACAAAGACCGGGCGGGTCAGATTCCGGGTTACGACTGGATGAACGTACCTAGCCGGCTCGACGATGTCGGAGGAGACGTCCGGCTCAGGAACAGATGACCCGATCATGCCGATGAAGACGTTGATCTTGCCGAAGGGGGCCCTGTAGCCTGATTCGAGAGAATTTGCTTCCGGTCCCCATCGCCGGTTGTCGATGTAGGCGATGCCGCGTCGGCTCCAAGTCATGAGCGCCGCCGCATAACTCCCAGACCCTGGTAGGGCTCCCTTTGAGAACTCAACTCCACCGTGCGCAGGCCCCACGGTGGGCGCCAACTGTCGTGGTTTTGTCACGGCAAATGTCCTCGTGAAAGGACTTAGTACTGGAGCCATCGCACCTTGGTGGCGACTCAAAGGGGTTAAGCGGGAGAGACACGGCGATTTACCCAGGTTCGGCCCCTCGAGAAGAGGTAATAGCCTACGTCCTGCTTTTGTGTGTATTGATATGGATTCGATTACAAGGAAGGCGTAACTCGCCTAAACCTAGCACTCGATGATTTCTAACCTGCCTCTCCCCCTCCAGACTCGCCTTTATATATAGGTCGAAGCCTTAGGGTTTACAAGAGTCCCTTCCTTTTTACAAATCGTGACCACCGCGGTCTCTAAGTCGCCGTTTTGCAAAACCCAGAGTCCTTCCATAAATCATAACCATCCTGCGACTTTGAACCGCCCAGGCTGAGGCCCAACTAGCCCTAAAGGATGAATCGCCTTAACTGTAACCCGGCCCATATTCGGCGGGTCACTTTAACAGGCAATATCCCCAACATTAGGCCCCAAATTGACTTGAATCTTCACGCCAATGCTTCCATTTTAGTCGAAGGCGATTCACTCCTCTGTGTTCCTCCGTACACCAGAAATCTTAACTCGCCAACTGGTACCGGAAAAAGTCTCTGAGCCGCCAACGCATTTCCCATCAGTACTTTCCTTAGCCCTCGATTTTCGGGAACTCCAACACAATCCCAACGGATCTTTTAGTGCGTCATTATCCCAAAATTTTCGGACGTCATCATGGCGAATCTTTCCTTCCTCGACGGTTCCCGCTCATAGCGCCTCGATCCCCGCGCCCGTCCTGATAAATAGGCGGAAGGGACAGGGCTGACACCGGCCACCTACCAGTCTCGTCAATCCCTCCACCATCATCTCAGCAAGAAGAAACGCTCCGCATCCCGAAGGCTTCGCCGCCGGCCGCAAACTCCACCCCCGTCCGAAGAACTCCAGTGCTGCCGGCAGGCCGTTGCCGTTCGAGGAGCTCCGGCGCCGCCCGCAAGCCGTCGCCGTTCGAGGAGCTCCGGCGCCGCCCGCAAGGCGCTGCCGTTCGAAGAGCTCCGGCACCGTTCGAAGAGCTCCAGCGCCGCCCGCACGTCGTCGCCGTCGCCAGGCTCCGCCGTCGCCGAGGGTCCCCTCATTCTCCAACAGCCTCCATCATCACCGATCTTCTTCGACCAAGATCTTCAGGTTAGGCCACTGTTTCCCCTTCTTTAAGGGTAGATTTAGTTCTTGTTCTTGCTGCCGCCATTGCCATAGTTCCGAAGCTCTATGCTCGTCACCATCTTAACTATCGAACTGATTCGTCCGAGCGCCATTAGGGCACCTAGTGCTTCGAACAATCCTATCCACCTGTGCCCTTGCGAATTTTCTAAATAGACTAGTCTTTCCAAACATGAGGCACCATCCTGATCACACATCGTTCATGTTTTAGCCATGTCCGTAAGCTTTTATATCTGTTAAATAGATCCATTCCTCTTTCACTGTTTGCAAAAAGTTGTTTGGAAACCTCGTCCTTCCCTTAGTGTTTCGGAAAGAATAATTTTTACCACCCACAGTAGCGTCGCTTCTGAGAATAGCCCTGCTCCGATAGGTCGCCGCATCGGCCCAACCCGGCCTCCCAATCCGGCGGGTTAAGCAGAAGCTAGTCCCGACTCACATAGTAAATGTTCGAGACATGTAATACCATTTTCTTGCCTATTTGTAGCATGGGTGCCGTTTTCAAGAGCGATTGGCTTCCCACCAAAGTCGACGATGCTGTTTTGGCGAATTACGTGAAAGCGGGCTGCTTGGATCCTCAAGACGTCATTGGATGGCGCGCCGGGTTAGGAGAAGACCTACCCAACCCCAAGGAAGGGGAGATAGTAGTTTTTGTGGAACACTTAGAACGGGGTTTTAAGCCGCCCGGATCTAAATTCCTTAGAGACGCCCTGAACTTTATGAACGTCCGACTCCAGGATTTGGGACCCAATTCCATAAGCAACCTAAGTCAATTCCAAGTCCTTTGTGAAGCTTATTTGCGGATCGAGCCTTCTGTCCCTCTGTTTTGGTACTTTTTCCACTTGAATCGCCAGACGGAATTCCACAATGGCCCCAGTTTGGAACTCGGCGGGGTCAACGTCCAGCGTCGCAGGGACAGTCCGTTCCCTTCACTCACTATGCCTAGCCATCCCAAAGGCTGGGGTGAATCTTGGTTTTACTGCAAAGAAACGTCCCCTGCCGGCGAGAACAAACTTCAGGGCTACAGGCCAAGCCGCCTTCCGGTCAACTTCAAGCTCCCTGACAAGCTCACCGAGGAAGAAGAGTCGGAATTCGTCCCAATTCTGTCCGAACTGAGATCCTTGACTAACAACGGTCTCACCGGGGTTGACCTGATCCGCTGCTGGGTCGAATGGCGGATCCTTCCTCTGAGCCGCCGAGAAGGCTTGATGTGCGAATTTGACGGTACTCTGGATCATCCCCAATGCTACTTTCACACAGCATTAACAGAAAAAGACATCGTCGCCATCATCAAGAAGCTGACCGGCGAGCCTACGGCAAAGTGCGGCCAGATCGGCCTTAAGCCCTTCTGCAAGATTAACCCGGCGCCAAGGTAACCAAGGCTAACTCGCCCTCAATTTTTATTCTATCTGTTTTACTGCCATCGTGACTTCATGCCACATCCCTCTCCAGAAAGGCGACAAGTTCTGGTCTCGGAGACCTAAGAAACAAGCCATGAAGAGTGCTAAGCCGCCTTCCAAGAAAAACAAAGGCAAAGGTAAATCGGCTGCGGCCGAACCATCTGAAGTCGACGAATCTCAAGCTGGCGACGCACTCTCCGAGGTACCAATCCGTCCTCTTTTTCACTCGCCACCTATTACCTTTTAACTTTTATTTATCTCTCACTCCTCTTATAATAGAATGAAGATAACCATATCGCTAGCACACTGGCTTGAACCTTCGAGTGAGACCCAGGGGTCCTAGGATCAAATCCCAGCTGCCCCATTTTATTTTATTTGAGCAACCATTGTTCGTGTTGCTTTGGATCACAGTCATAACCCGCCTGTATTATTGATGTACAAATTCTACAGGATTCTCCCCCTACTTCTAGCGACTCAGTGATGTCGACCCTTCCACCAATGATCCGAGTCCCGGGGTAAGTTTCTTGTCCTGATCCTTGAGAATAACACTCTTTTTAATTTTTTAACACGCCTATCTCATTCATTAGGGCGCAAGCCAAAAAGAGGAAAACCAGTGGATCAATCCCTGATGCCACTTCTGAACCTCCAAGGAAAGCAACTCCGACTCAAGAAGATCCGAATCAAAACGAGCCGACAATTCAAGCAAACCCTCCTGAGTCGCCCAAAGGATCGACGGATGTCCCTAGATCACCGGTCGTAATGGCGACAGCTGATGACCCAGATGCTGTGGTCATTACTGGTTTTGGTTTCTCCAAGCCGGCAGCGACAATCCTCTCCAAACATATAGCATCCCCTTCTCCATCAATTCCCGAGTCTGGGCCTTCCAAGGCGACACTTTCTGACTATGCAGGTCTGGAGTTTAAAGAACTCTGTTCTGGCTTCGCAAGTCGCCTGGAAGCGAGTTACGAGATGGAAAAGAATCTGCTGAAGATGTTAAATAACAAGCATGAGGTAAAATTTATACTCTATATTATCCCCAGTAACCCCCAAGGGCCGGGTCATCAGTAAAATGATGAGCCGGGTCTTGATTTCTGTATAATTTCCCTTGAGAAATTATACATTAGCCCCCAAGTGTCAGGGGTATTGCCTTGCAGTAATTCTGAGACTTGTCTTTGTTTTAAATTTTGAACAGGAAAGCCTTGCCCAGACCGAACTGGCCCTGGGCGACTTAAGGAAAAATTTGGCTGACCAACAAGATGCCCGAACTCAGTCGGAAGACAAATATAAGTTGGCTCTGGTTGAACTGGAAAAGCTCAAAGCCGAGTTAGAAAGAACTCAGGCTGACCACAGCGCGGTTTTGACGAGAGCCGAAAAAGCAGAAGCAAAGCTGGCAACTGTGCAGCAGGAGCTATCCGGCTTAAAGCGCCATATTTCCAACATGACACAAGCCATCTTTGGTAAGCTTTACCTAACTCTCCAATCTTATCCTCTTCCTTGGGTAAATTCCTTAATGTTTAACTTACCGGTTATTTAATCACAGGCTCGAGAGTCGCCAATCTGCAGGACGACAGCGTGTTGATGCTGAAGCGATCTATACACTGACGGAACAACTGTACACAGGCAGTGTGCTGACCGTCAAAGCTGTGATAGGTGCAAAGGAGCCCATAACTTCCATCAAGAAGGTGCTTGGATATCTATCCACGCTGCCTCCCCAGATCGGCGAGTTAACCCGATCAGCCGCCCGGAAGGGTGTCCTGACGGCTCTGAGTCGCTGCCTAGCGTATGCTCCAGAAATTAATTTGGAAGAAGTAGCTGCCGGCTTCCCTCAGCTTAAAGATGACGGCTCGGAGTTCGTGGAAGAAGACTACCAGAAGGTTGTCAAGGATTCTCGACTGGCCGCGACTCAACTCGCCGCCAGCCTTGACTTGACAAAATATCAGGCGGCTTATGATGACAAGAATAAGAAAATCAGCCCGCCAACCTTCGTGGTGACCAACCTTATCCCTCGGCGACCCAAGAATCCCTTCGACTGGGAAACGGACCTAGCATCAATCTTGACCGATGAAGACGATTTTGCCTCTTTGTCCAGATGCAATTGGGTCTTGGGCGATTTACAAATCAAAGCTGGTCAGAGCTCACGCCAAGACTTAGCGGAATAGATTTTCCTTGAATTTGGCCCAAGAGCCATGTAATAGTCAGTACTATCTTTTGATGATAACCTTCTGCAAAAAACCCTTATGCCGCTTTTGAGGCGGTTTAAAATATTTTGTTAATCCTTATCAGAATCGCCTGAAATGCTCAATCCGCCAAGGATGAAAACCTTGAGCACATTATCTGTGAAAATAAAAGAACTACAAACAGTTTCAACGAATAAGTAGTGAGGATAAGATTCTCCAAGGTCAAATCATAACACGAGTAATTTTGTCGGCTCATACGGTCGCGACAGGAGGAGGCGAGTCAGAAAGCTCGTGCACCCACCCTTAATGCAGGTTTCGTCGGCTCATACGGTCGCGACAGGGGGAGGCGAGTCAGAAAGCTCGTGCACCCACCCTTAATGCAGGTTTCGTCGGCTCATACGGTCGCGACAGGAGGAGGCGAGTCAGAAAGCTCGTGCACCCACCCTTAATGCAGGTTTCGTCGGCTCATACGGTCGCGACAGGGGGAGGCGAGTCAGAAAGCTCGTGCACCCACCCTTAATGCAGGTTTTGTCGGCTCATACAGTCGCGACAGGGGGAGGCGAGTCACAAAGCTCGTGCACCCACCCTTAATGCAGGTTTCGTCGGCTCATACGGTCGCGACAGGGGGAGGCGAGTCAGAAAGCTCGTGCACCCACCCTTAATGCAGGTTTCGTCGGCTCATACGGTCGCGACAGGGGGAGGCGAGTCAGAAAGCTGGTGCACCCACCCTTAATGCAGGTTTTGTCGGCTCATACGGTCGCGACAGGGGGAGGCGAGTCAGAAAGCTCGTGCACCCACCCTTAATGCATGTTCTGTCGGCTCATAAGGTCGCAACAGGATGTCATGAAATTGCTCTCTCTTTTTCTTAAAGAAGAAGCCCCCGAGTCGGGGAAACATTGTATTATTCCATAATGAAAACTGAAAAACTTACAAAGCATGGAGTTTTAAGAACTCAAGTGTAATAAGGCCGCAAATGGGCAATATTCCAAGGGCGAGTTGACTCAGCCCCCGTAGTCGGTCGATCAGGCCGAAGATCCATCAAGTAGTAAGAACCATTGCGGAGGTTCTTGCTGACAACGAAAGGTCCCTCCCAAGGGGGCGAAAGCTTGTGCATGCCTGCCCGATCTTGTATCAGTCGAAGCACCAAATCGCCTTCCTGGAAGGTCCGACTCTTCACCCGGCGACTATGATAACGCCGCAAATCTTGCTGATAGATCGCCGAATGAGCCACTGCTAAGTCACGTGCCTCTTCCAAGGCATCCAAAGAGTCCTAACGCGCCAGCTCGTTGTCTTGCTCCACATATGCGGCGACTCTAAGAGAATCATGCCTTATGTCGGTAGGGAGGACGGCCTCTGCACCATAGACCAAGAAGAAAGGGGTGAACCCCGTGGACCGATTCGGGGTGGTCCGGATGCTCCATAATACCGAAGGTAACTCCTCCACCCAACATCCTGGAGTTCTTTCCAGGGGAATTATGAGCCGAGGTTTGATCCCTCGCAAAACTTCCTGATTCGCCCGCTCGGCCTGTCCGTTGACTGCGGGTGAGCAACTGCAGAGATATCAAGCCGGATATGTTCACGGCGACAGAAATCCAGCATCGCTCCTTGGGACAAGTTAGTACCATTGTCCGTGATGATACTGTGTGGATATCCAAAACGGAAAATCAGCTTCTTCAGAAATTTTACCGCAGTCTCCGCATCGCAAGTCCCAACAGGCTCCGCCTCAATCCATTTAGTGAATTTATCAACCGCCACCAATAGTGAGTTTTCTTGTTGGAGGACATCTTAAAGGGACCGACCATGTCCAGCCCCCAGACCGCGAAAGGCCAAGTAATGGGGATCATCCTCAATTCTTGAGCCGACACATGAGCCTGTCTCCCATATCGTTGGCACCCCTCACACCGCCGTACTATATCTTCTGCATCTGCGTGAGCCGTCAACCAGAAGAAACCGTGTCGAAAGGCTTTTGATACCAAAGAACGTGACCCGGCGTGATGTCCGCAGTCTCCAGAATGGATGTCATTTAGGATTATGCATCCTTCCTCGGAGGAAACGCACCGCTGAAAGACCCCTGAAGCACTTCGTTTATATAGCTCGCCATTAATGATGACCATGGACTTGCTACGCCGAACAATCTGGCGAGCCAAAATTTCGTCAGTGGGTAACTCGCCACGAGCAAGATAAGCTAGATAAGGAAGAGCCCAATCCGGAGCGACACGGAGAGCCGCCACAAGCTGAGACTCGGGATCTGGTATCGCCAATTCCTCCTCCGTGGGTACAGTTACGGACGGTTTATGCAGGACATCCAAGAAGACATTAGGGGGGACCGGTTTTCTCTGTGAGCCGAGTCGCGAGAGGGCATCAGCTGCTTCGTTGAGTCGCCGATCAACATGATCAACCTGGTACCCATGAAAATAGCCCGCCACGTCAGATACGGCTCGCCTGTAAGCCGCCATCATAGGATCTCGAGAGTCCCAGGTGCCCGAAACCTGTTGCGCCACCAGATCTGAGTCCCCAAAACATCTGACTCGGGTTAGGTTCATCTCTTTTGCTAGTCGCAAACCGTGAAGCAGTGCTTCATACTCTGCTGCATTATTTGTACAAGGGAACATGAGCCGGAGGACGTAGCAGAACTTATCTCCTTGAGGGGATATCAACACCACACCCGCCCCCGAGCCCTCCAACTGCCTGGATCCATCAAAATAAATAGTCCAATAGGTAAGGTCAGGCCGATCTTCCGGAGCCTGAAGCTCCGTCCAATCATTGACGAAATCAACTAGTGCCTGGGACTTGATGGCCGTGCGGGGGGTATACTGAATGTGATGTGACCCAAGTTCTATTGCCCATTTGGCGATTCGCCCTGTTGCCTCGCGGTTTTGGATGACGTCGCCGAGGGGCACGGAACTGACCACGGTGATTGGGTGTTCTTGGAAATAATGTTTAAGCTTTCGACTCACCATGAACACCCCATAGACCAGTTTCTGCCAATGTGGGTATCGCTGTTTGGAAAGAGTTAACACCTCACCGATAAAGTACACCGGGCGTTGTACCGGGTATTCCTTTCCTTCCTCCTTTCTTTCGATGACCACAGCCACGCTGACCGCTTTGGAATTCGCGGCGATATACAGGAGCATAGGCTCCTTTTCAGTCGGGGCCGCCAGGACCGGCGGGTTAACCAATTGATGTTTCAAGGCCTGAAGTGCCTCGTCAGCCTCCTCTGTCCACACGAATCGGTCAGACTTCCTCAACAATTGATAAAGAGGAATCGCCTTTTCTCCGAGGCGGCTTACAAAACGACTGAGAGCCGCAATGCGACCCGCCAATCGCTGAACTTGGTTAACATTCGTCGGCTTGCCGAGGGAAGTAACCGCTTCAATTTTGTCCGGGTTAGCCTCGATGCCGCGCTCCGATACCAAGAAACCCAGTAGTTTTCCCGCAGGTACGCCGAAAACGCACTTGGTAGGATTTAGCTTCATCTGATATACCCGTAAATTATCAAAGGTTTCCTTAAGGTCTTCCAGAAGTGTCTCCTCCCGGCGGGTCTTGATCACAATGTCGTCAACATAAGCATGGACATTGCGGCCAATTTGGCTATGAAGACAATTCTGGATGCAGCGTTGGTAAGTCGCTCCTGCGCTCTTGAGCCCGAACGGCATGGACACATAGCAAAAGGCCCCGAAGGGGGTTATGAAAGCAGTCTTCTCTTGATCTTCCATAGCCATTTTGATCTGATGATAACCTGAATAAGCGTCCAAAAAGCACAATCGTTCGCATCCCGCCACCGAGTCAATGATTTGGTCGATGCGGGGAAGAGCGAAAGGATCCTTGGGGCAAGCTCTGTTGAGGTCCGTATAGTCAATACACATACGGAACGTGCCATTCTTCTTGAGTACTAACACCGGGTTAGCTAGCCATTTGGGGTGAAAGACTTCCACGATGAACCCGGCGGCTAAAAGACGGGCGACTTCCTCTCCAATCGCCTTCCGTCGCTCCTCGTTAAACCTGTGGAGGTATTGTTGGACAGGTTTGCATTTTGGGTCAATATTAAGATGGTGCTCAGCGAATTCTCTCGGTACACCCGGCATGTCAGAGGGTTTCCATGCGAAGATGTCCCGATTCTCACGGATGAATTCGATGAGCGCGCTTTCCTATTTGGGGTCCAGACCCGTTCCAATGGTAAACTGCTTAGATGAATCGCCAGGGACGAAGTCGACTGTCTTCGTGTCATCCGTTGGTTTAAACTTGAGGGGCGACTCGGAATCTGTAGTCGGTTTCTTGAGTGGTGACATGTCTGCCGGGACAACATTGGCCCGGTGGTTTTTGAGCTCTTCCGCCGCGCAGGCGACTTCCGCGTAGGCCGCGTCTCCTTCCTCACACTCCTTTGCAATTCTTCTATCTCCGTCGACCGTGATGGGCCCTTTAGGACCAGGCATTTTGAGCTTGAGGTAGACGTAGCACGGGCGGGCCATGAAGCGAGCGTAAGCCGGTCGCCCGAACAGCGCATGGTACGGGCTTTTTAATTTGACCACCTCGAAGACCAGAGACTCTGACCTGAAGTTCTGTGCAGTTCCAAACGCTACTGAGAGCCTGACCCGGCCAATCGGATAAGCCGATTTGCCCGGGACGATGCCGTGGAAGACCGTGGTTGAAGGCATCAAGTCTTTCTCTAATAGATTCATCCTCCGGAAGGTGTCGAAGTATAGGATATTAATGTTGCTGCCGCCATCCATTAGCACTTTCGACAGAGTGTAACCCGCCACTTGGGGAGCCACGACCAAGGCCAGGTCGCCCGGGTTATCTATTCTCGGCGGGTGATCCTCTCTGCTCCATGTTATGGTCTGTTCGGACCAGTGGAGATATCTGGGAACTGCCGGCTCAATTACGCTGTACGCCCGGTGATTTACCTTTTTATCACCTACCAGTCTCGTCAATCCCTCCACCATCATCTCAGCGAGAAGAAACGCTCCGCGGGCGGGCAAGGGCCTTTGAGTAGCTCTTCGTAGTTACGCGGTCTTTTCCCACTGAAGCCTCGATTCTTCTTTTTGCCGTCATTGGCGTTGGTGTTGGCAACCAGATCCGAGGGCTCCTCATGCGGCCTACGCTTGCCGTTGGTCCCCTGGTTATGACGGTTGCGGCCTTGGAGGCGGGTATGCTTATTCGTCGAATCGCCCTTCTTGGGCGAGTTACCCTTGCCATCCTCACCGGGATCCTTGGTATCATCGGCTTCGGCGTACCTAGTGAGGGTATCCATCAGCTCGCCCATATCCTGAACTTTCCGTTTGAGTCGCCCCAGTTTCTGGACCAGCGGTTCGTAGTGGCAGTTGTGCTCGAGGATAAGCACAGCTTGCGCTGCCGTGATGCCATCCGATGAATGGATAATTTCCGCGACTCGCCGCGACCAATGATGCGCCGACTCATCCGGGCGTTGCATGCAGTGTTGCAAGTCGACGATTGTCATTGGCCGTTTACAGGTTCCCCGGAAGTTTTTGATGAAACGCTCCTTCAACTCGGCCCAGGACTGGATAGAATTGGGGGGTAAATTTTTCAGCCAAGTGCGTGCCGATCCCTCGAGCATCATGGTGAAATATCTGGCGCAAACCGCCTCGTTTACGTCGAGCATGTCCATGGCGATCTCATAGCCCTCGATCCAAGATGTTGGTTCGAGATCTGGTGTGTAATTAGGCACCTTTCTCGGTCCTTTGAAATCCTTGGGCATTCTCTCGTTTCGAAGGGCCAGGGACAAGCAGGGCACCCCAACTCGCCCTCCGGTCCCCGCGGGATGAGTCTGAGCCTCTTGAATGTTGGGTGGAACTTTGCCCGGCGGGTCCCGCTCGGGCGGGTTGTCCTGCGGGAGGTGTCGCGGGGCGCTGTTTACGGCTGGCTGATCCTCCGGCCAACCCCTGGTATAGCTCGCCTGGGGGGTGGAGTGCAACCTCTCGGGGTTGTGCGAGAACTGTGCGTTTTGGACCACCGCCGTTTTCAACATCTCGATGGCGTTCCTTGCTTCGATCTCAGCTGGGGTGTTGCCGTGGATCGGGAGAGACTCCAGATGGCGAGTTGCGGCAAGCACGTTATCCACCGGGTTAGAGAAGTGGCCTCGAGGGGTACGAAAACGAGGAATTTGACCCTCAGTCGTCTGAATCGGCGGGTTAGGAGGGCGGCCGAGCCCTCCTGCTGGAGCGGCTCCCATCCCGGGTGTTTGGGGAGTGTCGAACAGGCGAGTTGGATTAAGATCATGGGGCAGGCGTCCCTGGTGCCTCCGCTGATGGACGGCGTCGGATGCGCGCTGCTGTCTTTCAAGCCGCCAATTGTCGGTGTTCAACCGCATCCATTCGGCCGTAATCTGGGCTTGTCGAGTTTCCATCCCGGCGGACTCCGTCTCAGCATCCTGATGGGCCTTTGCCACCGCCTCCCTCAGTTTTGCTAACTCCGCATTTATCTCTTCTTGGTTCTCAGGCGTGAGGGGGGTTGACATTAGTCTTGTGATTTCCGACGCTAAATCCACCAGGACTGCTGACGCACTTCTGGACGTCCCGCCGGTTCCATCGCCTCCGGCGGGATTCTGTGCGGGTTGAGTCGCCCCGGCCATGTAGATGGCGATCGCGGCGGGTTCGATCGAGGATTTTCGGATCCATGGCCAATGACAAGCCCCTGAGACCGTCTCCGTGGAGGGACTGGATGGAATCGGAATCGCCCATGGATGACTCGTCGTCAGAGTTGATGGGGATAACCTCCTGAGCCGCCGCGTGCTCTGGCTCCTCCGACCCCTGCGTGAAGCCCACAAAGACCGGGCGGGTCAGATTCCGGGTTACGACTGGATGAACGTACCTGGCCGGCTCGACGATGTCGGAGGAGACGTCCGGCTCAGGAACAGATGACCCGATCATGCTGATGAAGACGTTGATCTTGCCGAAGGGGGCCCTGTAGCCTGATTCGAGAGAATTTGCTTCCGGTCCCCATCGCCGGTTGTCGATGTAGGCGATGCCGCGTCGGCTCCAAGTCATGAGCGCCGCCGCATAACTCCCAGACCCTGGTAGGGCTCCCTTTGAGAACTCAACTCCACCGTGCGCAGGCCCCACGGTGGGCGCCAACTGTCGTGGTTTTGTCACGGCAGATGTCCTCGTGAAAGGACTTAGTACTGGAGCCATCGCACCTTGGTGGCGACTCAAAGGGGTTAAGCGGGAGAGACACGGCGATTTACCCAGGTTCGGCCCCTCGAGAAGAGGTAATAGCCTACGTCCTGCTTTTGTGTGTATTGATATGGATTCGATTACAAGGAAGGCGTAACTCGCCTAAACCTAGCACTCGATGATTTCTAACCTGCCTCTCCCCCTCCAGACTCGCCTTTATATATAGGTCGAAGCCTTAGGGTTTACAAGAGTCCCTTCCTTTTTACAAATCGTGACCACCGCGGTCTCTAAGTCGCCTTTTTGCAAAACCCAGAGTCCTTCCATAAATCATAACCATCCTGCGACTTTGAACCGCCCAGGCTGAGGCCCAACTAGCCCTAAAGGATGAATCGCCTTAACTGTAACCCGGCCCATATTCGGCGGGTCACTTTAACAGGCAATATCCCCAACACGCTGCGACGGCGGAACGATGGAGAAATTCGTGATTTTGGAAGTTGTGGAAGGGTTTCCTCTCGGGACTCTAAATATAGGCCAAAGGAGGGCACCGGAGGAGGTGGGCCCACCCACGCAGCCTCCTGGCGTGGCCTAGGGCCTCACCGCACCAACAGGTCGCCTGGGCAGCCCCTCGCCCCCACTGGCCCATCTTCGGTGATCCGGAAGCTTCTGTTTCGCTTGTTTTATTATATATTTTTCCTAGAATTTTTCGGGCTTCAGAAAATTGGGTAAAAGCTTGTGAAAACTGTCACTGGGTGCACTGAGTTAGTAGGTTAGTCCAAATATGTGTAAAATGATATAAAAGTGTAGCAAAACATATAACAATGTCACCCAAAAAATCATGGAACAAGCAGAAATTATAGATACGCTTGGGACATATCAACCGCACACATCAATATGTATGATTTGCAATAAGTCACTTGCTCGCTCCATTGTTCCGAAGAACAGAGTTTTGGTCATCTTGCCCATGAGGCATGGTTCACATGTGTCAACTGATTCAAAATCAAGTGGCTCCAAAAATCCATCAGCATGGAGTTTCTTCATGCGTTTTACACCAATATGATCTAAGCGACAGTGCCACAAGAAAGTGGTACTATCATTATCAACTCTCCATCTTTTGGCATCTATGTTATGAAGATGTGTGTCATTACTATCAAGATTCAATAAGAACAAACCCCTATCATTGGGTGCATGACCATAAAATACATTACTCATATAAATAGAACAACCATTATTCTCTCATTTAATGAGTAACCGTCTCGCAATAAACAAGATGCAGATATAATGTTCATGCTTAACGCGGGCACTAAATAACAATTATTCAGGTTCATCACTAATCCCGATGGTAATTGAAGTGAGAGCGTGACGACGGCGATCACATCAACCTTGGAACCATTTCCCACACACATCGTCATTTCGTCCTTCGCCAACCTTTGTCTATTCCATAGTTCCTACTTTGAATTGCAAATGTGAGCAACCGAACCGGTATCAAATACCCAGACACTACAACGAGAGTTGGTGAGGTACACATCAATAACATGTATATCATATATACCTTGTTTGTTGTTGGTCGCCTTCTTGTCGGTGCGATACTTGGGGCAGTTCTGCTTCGAGTGACCAGTTCCCTTGTAATGAAAGCACTCAATTTCTGGCTTGGGTCCAACCTTGGGTTTCTTCGCGGCAGGGGCAACTGCTTTTCCACTCTTCTTGCCCTTGCCATTTTTCTTGAAACTAGTGGTTTTATTGACCATAAACACGTGATTTTCCTTCTGAATTTCTGACTCAGCGACTTTCAGCATCGCAAACAGCTCGACGACTGATTTATTCATCCCTTGCATATTGTAGTTCAACACAAAGCCTTTATAGCTAGGTGGAAGTGATTGAAGAACTTTGTCAGTGATTGCCTATGGTGGGAGAATACCTAGACATTCTGAGTACATGTTCACTGACAGACCCATTCTCCTCCATCTTGCAAGCATAGAATTTATCAGAGGTGTCATACCTCTTGATCCGAGCATTCTGTTCAAAAATGAACTTCAACTCCTGGAACATCTCATATGCTCCATGACGTTCAAAACGTCTTTGAAGTCCCAGTTCTAAGCATACAAAATGGCACACTGAACTACTGAGTAGTCATCAGGACGCGACTGCTAGACATTCATAACGTCTTCAGTCGCCGGGAGGGGGGCGCATCACCAAGCGGTGCATCAAGGACATGAGCCTTTTGGAAAACCGTGAGGACATTCCTCAGATTATGGCCCCACTCTACGAAGTTACTTCCATCATATTTCAGCTTGGCTTTCTCTAGGAACGCATTAAAATTCAAGGGTGCTACCGCGCGAGCCATTGATCTACAACATAAATTTGCAAAGTTTACTTAGACTATTGTTCAAGATAATGAGTTTAGTTAATCATATTACTAAAAACTCCCACTCAAATTGACATCCCTCTAGTCATTAGAGTGAAACATGATCCAAATCCACCAACCCAAGTTCGAGCATCACGTGAGATGAGCTGGTTTCAATGGTGAACATCCTCATGTTGATCATATCTATTATATGACTCATGTTCGACCTTTCGGTTTCTTGTGTTCCGAGGCCATGTCTATACATGCTAGGCTCGTCAAGTTTAACCCGAGTTTTCCGCATGTGAAAAACTGTCTTGCACCCATTGTATGTGAACGTAGAGTCTATCACACCCGATCATCACGTGGTGTCTCGAAACGACGAACTTTCGCAACTGTGCACACTCAGGGAGAACACAATTTTATCTTAAAATTCTAGTGAGGGATCGCCTTATAATGCTACCATCATCCTAATCAAAACAAGGTGCATAAAAAGGATTAACATGCAATGCAAATAATAAATGACATGATATGGTCATGATCTTGTGCTTTTGATCTCCATATCCAAAGCACCGGCATGATCTCTATCGTCATCGGTGCAATACCATGATCTCCATCATCATGATCTCAATCATCATGTTGCCATCAAGGTTGCCGCGCCAACCATAGCGCGTAGTGATTGACACGCAGATCATACAGTAATTAAAGACAACCCTATGGCTCCTACCGGTTGCCGTAGCATCGACATGCAAGTCGATATTAACTATTACAACATGATCATCTCATACATCAAATATATATCATCATGTCTTTGGCCATATCATATCACAACATACCGTGCAATAACAAGTTAGACGTCCTCTAATTTGTTGTTGCATGTTTTACGTGGATGCTATGGGTATCTAGCAAGAACGCTTCTTACCTACGCAAAACCACAAGGTGATATGCAAGTTTCTATTTAACCTTCTACAAGAACCGCCTCTGTCGAATCTAATTCAACTAAAGTAGGAGAGACAGACAACCGCCAACCATCTTTATGCAACAAGTTGCATGTCAGTCGATGGAACCAGTCTCTCGTACGTGGACGAGTAAGGTTGGTCCGGGACGCTTCATCCCACAATACCGTTGAACTAAGAAAATACTAAGGACAGAAGCAATATGAATATCAACACCCACAAACTCCTTTGTGTTCTACTCGAGATGTCATCTACGCATAGACCTAGCTCATGATGCCACTAATGAGGAACGTTGCATGGGAAACAAAACATTTCCTACGCACATACAATATCTATCCATGGTGATGACCATCTACGAGAGGAGAGATCGGATCCACATACCCTTGTAGATCGCTTAGAGGGAAGTATTAATAAACGCAGTTGATGTAGTTGAACATCTTCGTGATCCAAATTGAAAGACGCCTCGCGATCCAATCATGATCTAATGTCGAACGGACGACACCTCCCCATTCAACACTCGTATATCTCGATGATGATGTCCGCCTTCTTGATCCAGCAGGAGGGGCAGAGAGGTAGATGAGTTCTCTGATAGCACGGCGGCGTGATGGTGGTGGTGGTGGAGCTGATCCAGCAGGGCTTCGTCATGCACTACCGAATCGATCTAGAGGATAAACGAACTAGAGGAAGTGAGAGAGAGATGGGCCATGCCTTAGGGGTGCGGCTGTCCTCTCTCCTCTCCAATATATATAGGAGGGGGGAAGGGGTGCACATAGGTCAGCGGCCCCCAAGAGGAGGAGTCCTCCTCCAATTCGGACCCCCCATGCACACACTTCCACACTTGGGCGCATAGGCCCATAGGGGTTGGCCGCCCAGCCCACCACGGGCTGGTCCACCACCTCTTAGGCATATGTGAAAGGACATGGATGTCGCCTAGAGGGGGGGGGTGGGGTGAAGAGGCTCTTCAAAATAATTATGGTTTAGGCTTGAACAAATGTGGGATAAACTAACATTTAATTTGTTAAGCACAAACCTTAAAACAACTAGGCTCACCTATGTGCACCAACAACTTATGCTAAGCAAGATAAACAACTAAGTGATAGCAATATATATAACAAGAAACAATATCGTTATCACAAAGTAAAGTGTATAAGTAAAGAGCTCGGGTAATATATAACCGAGGCACGCGGAGACGATGATGTATCCCTAAGTTCACACCCTTGCGGATGCTAATCTCCGTTTGGAGCAGTGTGGAGGCACAATGCTCCCCAAGATGCCACTAAGGTCACCGTAATCTCCTCACACCCTCGCACAATGCAAGATATCGTGATTCCACTAAGGGAACCTTGAAGGCGGTCACCGAATCCATACAAAAAAGGTTGGGGCAATCTCCACAACTTAATTGGAGGCTCCCAACATGAAGCTTCACCACAATGGCATATGGCTTCGAGGTGGCCTCAAATGCTCGGGGCAATCTCCACAACTTAATTGGAGACCCCGGCGTTTTCCTGGAGCTTTACACTACAATGATTGAGCTCCAAGGCACCACCAAGCTTCTAGGATGCCAAAGCATCCACGAAGAACAATCTCTAGGGTACCAAGTACCAAAGGGTAATAAGCTTCTCAAATTTTCACTTCCACGTATCACTGTGGAGAACTCAAACCGATGCAACTAATGCAATGCTAGAACACACGAAGTGTTCAAGTCCCTCACACTCAAATCCCTCCACAGCAACAAAAGCTATGGTGGAATATGAGAGCAAGAACAAGGAGCTCACAAAGAACTCCAAGATCAAGATCCAAGGGGTTCCCCTCACATAGAGGAGAAAGTGATTGGCGGAGATTGTTGGAAATATGCAATGGAGGAAATAATAAAATAGTTATTATTATATTTCCTTGTTAAAGATAATCATTTATTATCCATGCTAGAATTGTATTGAATGGAAACTCAGATCCATGTGTGGATACGTAGACAACACACTGTCCCTAGTAAGCCTCTAGCGGACTAGCTCATTGATCAAAGACGGTCAAAGTTTCCTAGCCATAGACAAGGGTTGTCACTTGATAACGGGATCACATCATTAAGAGAATGATGTGATGGACAAGACCCAAACTATGAACATAGCATGTCACCGTGTCATTTTATTGCTACTATTTTTCTGCATGTCAAGTATATGTTCCTATGACCATGAGATCATGTAACTCACTGACACCGGAAGAATACCTTGTGTGTATCAAACGTCGCAACGTAAATGGGTGACTATAAAGTTGCTCTACAGGTATCTTCGAAGGTGTCTGTTGAGTTAGCATGGATCAAGACTGGGATTGTCACTCCATATGACGGAGAGGTATCTCGAGGCCCACTCAGTAATACAACATCACAACAAGCCTTGCAAGCAATGTGACTAAAGAGTTAGCCACGATATTTTGTATTACGGAACGAGTAAAGATACTGGTCGGTAACAAGATTTAAATAGGTATAGAGATACTGACGATCGAATCTCGGGCAAGTAACATACCGAAGGACAAAGGGAATGTTATACGGGATTAACTGAATCCTTGACATAGAGGTTCAACCGATAAAGATCTTCTTAGAATATGTAGGAGACAATATGGACATCCAGGTCCTGCTATTTGTTATTGACCGGATAGTGTCTCAGTCATGCCTACATAGTTCTCGAATCCGCAGGGTCTGCACACTTAAGGTTCGGTGACGTTTCGATATAGTTGAATTATGTATGTTGGTGACCGAATGTTGTTTGGAGTCCCGGATAAGATCCCGGACGTCATGCGGAGTTCCGGAATGGTCCGGAGACAAAGATTAATATATAGGAAAGCTATATTTGGATGTCATAAGGTTTTCGGGCATTTCCAGTAATGTATCGGCAGTGACGAATGGTTTCCGGAGGTCCACCGGGAGGGGCCACCCACCCGAAGGGGGAAACATAGACCCAAAAGGTGGCCACCAGCCCCTAGTGGGCTGGGCGGACAGCCTAATGGGCTTATGCGCCAAAGAGAGAAAATAGAGAGGGGGTGGGGCAAACCCACTAGGAGGACGACTCCTCCTCCACCAAACCAAATTGAAGGAGGACTCCTCCCTCCTTGTGTGCGTCGGCCGAACTCTAAGGATTTCCCTAGGGTGCTACCCCTCCCTCCCTCCTATATATAGTGGATGGGAGAGAGGCTAGCCGCACCTCAAGCCAGGACACAGCCCCTCTCCAACCACTACTTCGTGACACCCCGTAGGTTATTCCGGTAGTGCACGACGAAGCCCTGTCTGATTAGCTCCAGCATCATCGTCATCACGCTATCGTGATGTTGGAGAATTCAGCTACCTCTTCGTCTCTCTTGCTGGATCAAGAAGGCGGAGATCGTCATCAAGCT
Organism: Hordeum vulgare subsp. vulgare; assembly: GCF_904849725.1. NCBI lineage: Eukaryota > Viridiplantae > Streptophyta > Magnoliopsida > Poales > Poaceae > Hordeum > Hordeum vulgare. The sequence continues at coordinate 580,382,420 of NC_058520.1, read as the reverse complement.
GCACGTGTGTTGAACACGGAGGTGTCGTTCGTCCGGCGCTAGAGCGTGATTGGATCATGGGACGGCTTGCGATTTGGATCGCGAAGACGTTCGACTACATCAACCGCGTGTCTTAATGCTTCCCTCTTAGCGATCTCCAAGGGTATGTGGATCTGATCTCTCCTCTCGTAGATGGTCTTCACCATGGATAGATCTTATGTGTGCGTAGGAAGTTTTTTGTTTCCCATGCAACGTTCCCCAACAGTGGCATCATGAGCTAGGTCTATCCGTAGATGACATCTCGAGTAGAACACAAAGGAGTTTGTGGGCGTTGGTATTCATATTGCTTCCCTCCTTAGTGTTTTCTTGATTCAGCGGTATTGTTGGATGAAGCGGCCTAGACCAACATTACTTGTACACTTACGAGAGACCAGTTCCATCGACTAACATGAAACTTGTTGCATAAAGATGGCTGATGGGTGTCTGTTTCTCCTACTTTAGCTGAATCGGGTTTGACTAAGGCGATCCTTGGAGATGGTTAAATAGCAAGTTGTATATCACCGTTGTGGTTTTGCGTAAGTAAGATGCGATCATGCTAGATACACATAGAAGCCACGTAAAACATGCAACAACAAATTAGAGGACGCCTAACTTGTTTTTGCACGGTATGTTGTGATATGATATGGCCAAAGACATGATATAATATATTTGATGTATGAGATGATCATGTTGTAATAGTTAAGTATCGACTTGCGTGTCGATGCTACGGCAACCGGCAGGAGCCATAAGGTTGACTTTAATTATTTTTGCGCTTGGTGATGCTTTACTTTATCGCTAGTTCAGTAGCTTTAGTAGTAACAACATAAGTTAGCGCGACAACCTCTATGGCAGCACAATGGTGGAGATCATGGTGTGGCGCCGGTGACGATGGAGATCATGCTGGTGCTTTGAAGATGGAGATCAAAAGCACAAGTTCATGGCCATATCATGTCACTTATGATTTGCATGTGATGTTAATCCTTTTATGCACCTTATTTTGCTTAGGATGAGGTAGCATTATAAGGTGATCCCTCACTAAAATTTCAAGATAAAATTGTGTTCTCCCCGAGTGTGCACCATTGTGAAAGTTCATCGTTTCGAGACACCACGTGATGATCGGGTGTGATAGACTCTACGTTCACATACAACGGGTGCAAGACAGTTGCACATGCGGAACACTCGGGTTAAACTTGACGATCCTAGCATGTACAGACATAGCCTCGGAACACAAGAGACCGAAAGGTCAAACATGGGTCATATAGTAGATATGATCTACATAGAGATGTTCACCTTTGAAGCCAACTCAACTCACGTGATGATCAGACTTGAGTTGGTGAATTTGGATCATGTGTCACTTGAATGACTTGATGGATGTCAATTTGAGTGGGAGTTTATTAGTAATATGATTAACTAAACTCATTATCTTAAATATAGTCTAAGTAATCTTTGCAAATTTTATGTTGCAGCTCAATGGCTCGCGCAGTAGCACCCTTGAATTTTAATGCGTTCCTAGAGAAAGCTAAGGTGAAAGATGATGGGAGTAACTTTGTAGACTCGACACGAAATCTAAGAATTGTTCTCACGGTTTCTCAAAAGGCTTATGTCCTTGATGCATCGTTAGGTGATGCACCACCCCAACCGATGACCCAACATAATATGAACATCTGGCAATCGTGTTTGGATGACTACTTAGTAGTTCAATGTGCAATTTTATATGGCTTAGAACCGGGACTTCAAAGACATTTTGAACGCCATGGAGCATATGAGATGTTCTAGGAGTTGAAGTTTATCTTTGAGAAGAATGCCCGGATCGAGAGGTATGAAACCTCCGATAATTTCTATGCTTGCAAAATGGAGGAGAAAGGGTCTATCAGTGAGCATGTGCTCAGAATGTCTGGGTACTCTAACCGTCTCGCTGAGTTGGGAATTGTTCTTCCGCCAGAGGCAATCACTGACAGAGTTCTTCAATCACTACCACCTTGCTATAAAAGCTTTGTGTTGAACTACAACATGCAAAGGGATGAATAAATCAGTTGCCGAGCTATTTGCGATGCTGAAAGTCGCTAAGTTAGAAATCTAGAAAGAACATCAAGTGTTGATGGTCAATAAAACCACTAGTTTCAAGAAAAACGGCAAGGAAAAGAAGGGTAACTCCAAGAAGAGTGGCAAAGCAGTTTCCCCTCCCACGAAGAAACCCAAGGCTGGCCCCAAGCTGGAAACTGAGTGCTATCATTACAAGGGGACTGGAAACACAGAGCGGGACTGCCCCAAGTATTTGGCCGATAAGAAGATGGCCAATGCCAAACAAGGTATATTTGATATACATGTTATTGATGTGTACCTCACCAACTGTCATTGTAGTGTGTGGGTATTTGATACCGTTTCGGTTACTCACATTTGCAACTCAAAACAGGAACTATGTAATAGATGGAGGTTGGCAAAGGACGAAGTGACGATGCGCGTGGGAAATAGTTCCAAGGTTGATTCAATTGCCGTCGGCACGCTCTCACTTCAATTACCGTCGGGATTAGTGATGAACCTAAATAATTGATATTTAGTGCATGCGTTAAGCATGAACATTATCTCTAGATCTTGTTTTTTGCGAGACGGTTACTCATTTAAGTCAGAGAATAATGGTTGTTCTATTTATATGAGTAATATATTTTATGGTCATGCACCCAATGTGAGGGGTTTGTTCATGTTGAATCTCGATAGTGATGACTCACATATCCATAACATTGAAGCCAAAAGATGTAGAGTTGATAATGATAGCACCACTTCCTTGTGGCACTATCGCTTAGGTCATATTGGTATAAAACACATGAAGAAACTCCATGCTGATGGACTTGTAGAGTCACTTGATTTTGAATCACTTGACACATGTGAGCCATGCCTCATGGGCAAGATGACTAAGACTCTGTTCTCCGGAACAACGGAGCATGCAAGTGACTTGTTGGAGATCATACATATTGATGTGTGCGGACCAATGAGCATAGAGGCGCGCGGTGGTTATCGTTATTTCCTCACCTTCACACATGATTCGAGTAGATATGGCTATATTTACTTGATGAAACACAAGTCTGAAATGTTTGAAAAGTTCAAGCAATTTCAGAGTCAAGTTGAGAATCATCGTAACAAGAAGATCAAATTCCTACGACCTGATCGAGGATGAGAATATCTGAGTTATGAGTTTGGCACCCACTTAAGAAAATGTGGAATTGTTTCACAGTTGACACCGCGTGGAACACCACAATGTAATGGTGTGTCCGAACATCGTAATCGTACTTTATTGGATATGGTTTGTTCTATGATTTCTCTTACCGATTTGCCATTATCATTTTGGGGTTATGCATTAGAGACAACTGCATTGACTTTAAATAGGGCACCATCAAAATCCGTTGAGACGACGCCATATGAGCTGTGGTTTGGCAAGAATCCAAAGTTGTCGTTTCTTAAAGTTTGGGGATGTGATGCCTATGTCAAAAAGCTTCAGCCTAAAAAGCTGGAACCCAAAGTGGAAAAGTGTGTCTTCATAGGATACCCAAAAGAAACAGTTGGGTACACCTTCTATCTCAGATCCGAAGGCAAAGTTTTTGTCACTAAAAACGAATCTTTTCTTGAGAAAGAGTTTCTCTCGAAGGAATTGAGTGGGAGGAAGATAGAACTTGATGGGGTTATAGAACCTTTACTTCAACCAGCAAGTGGCGCAACACACAAAGAAGTTTCTGTGGCGCGTGCGTCAGTTGAAGAGGAAGTTGTTGATGATGATCATATAGCTTCAAATCAAGTTGCTATCGAACCTCGTAGGTCGACAAGGGCACATACTGCTCCTGAAGTGTACGATCACCCTATCTTATCAATCATGTTGTTAGACAACGATGAACCTACGAGCTATGAAGAAGCAATGGTGGGCCCGGATTCCAACAAATGGTTAGAGGCCATGAAATCCAAGATAGGATCCATGTAAGAAAACAAACTATGGACTTTGGAAGTATTACCTGAAGGGCGAAAGGCTATTCAGAATAAATGGGTCTTTAAGAAGAAGACAGACGTGAACGGTAATGTCACCGTCTATAAAGCTCGACTTGTGGCAAAGGGTTTTTCACAAGTTCAAGGAGTTGACTACGATGAGACTTTCTCACCCGTAGCGATGCTTAAGTCCGTCAGAATCATGTTAGCAATAGCTGCATTTTTCGATTATGAAATTTGGCAAATGGATGTCAAAACAATGTTCCTTAAAGGTTTCCTTAAGGAAGAGTTGTATATGATGCAACCGAAAGGTTTGGTGCTACAACCTATGAAGTTGAGTAAGACTCAGTGTCGAGTAACTACCGAAGATAGAGAAAAGATGAGTGTCGTCCCCTATGCTTCAGCCATAAGCTCTATCATGTATGCAATGTTGTGCACAATACCTGATGTCAGCCTTGCCATAAGTATGGCAGGAAGGTTTCAAAGTAAACTAGGAATGGAGCACTGGACAGTGGTCAAGAATATTATGAAGTACCTGAAAAGGACTAAGGAAATGTTTCTCGTTTATAGAGGTGACAAAGAGCTCGTCGTAAAGGGTTTGTCGATGCAAGCTTTGTCACTGATCCGGATGACTCTAAGTCACAAACCGGATAAGTATTTATTCTCAATGGGGGTGTGGTATGCTGGTGCAGTTCCAAGAAAAGCATGGTAGCTGATTCTACATGCGAAGCGGAGTACATAGCTTCCTCGGAGGTGGCAAAGAAGGTGTGTGGATGAATCAGTTCATGACATATCTTGGAGTTGTGCCAAGTGCACTAGATCCAATGACTTTGTTCTATGAAAACACTGGTGTCATTGCTCTAGCCAAGGAACCATGGTTTCACAAGAGGACGGGACAAATAAAGTGACGCTTCAATTCCATCTGCGATTACATCAAGGAGGAGGACATAAATATTTGCTAAGTCCACACGGATTTGAATGTTGCAGACCCGTTGACTAAGCCTCTTCCACGAGCAAAACATGATCAACATCAGAACTATATGGGTGTTAGATTTGTTACATTGTAAATCACATAGTGATGTGAGCTAGATTATTGACTCTAGTGCAAGTGGGAGAGTGCTGAAAATATGCCCTAGAGGCAATAATAAAATAGTTATTATTATATTTCGTTGTTCAAGATAATCATTTAATACCCATGATAGAATTGTATTGAATGGAAACTCAGATACATGTGTGGATACATAGACAACACACTGTCCCTAGTAAGCCTCTAGTGGACTGGCTCATTGATCAAAGATGGTCAAGGTTTCTTGGCCATAGACAAGGGTTGTCACTTGATAACGGGATCACATCATTAGGATAATGATGTGATGGACAAGACCCAAACTATGAACATAGCATGTGATCGTGTCATTTTATTGCTACTGTTTTTCTGCATATCAAGTATATGTTCCTATGACCATGAGGTCATGTAACTCACTAACACCGGAAGAATTCCTTGTGTGTATCAAACGTCGCAATGTAATTGGGTGACTATAAAGGTGCTTTACGGTATCTCCAAAGGTGTCTGTTGAGTTAGCATGGATCAAGACTGGGATTTGTCACTCCGTATGACGGAGAGGTATCTCGGGGCCCACTCGGTAATACAACATCACAACAAGCCTTGCAAGCAATGTGACTAAATAGTTAGCCACGGGATTTTGTATTACGGAACGAGTAAAGAGACTTGCCGGTAACAAGATTCAAATAGGTATAGAGATACCGACGATCGCATCTGGGGCAAGTAACATACTAAAGGACAGACGGAATGTTATACGGGATTAACTGAATCCTTAACATAGAGGTTCAATCGATAAAGATCTTCGTAGAATATGTAGGAGCCAATATGGACATCCAGGTCCCGCTATTGGTTATTGACCGGAGAGTGTCTCGGTCATGTCTACATAGTTCTCGAACCCGCAGGGTCTGCACACTTAAGGTTCGGTGATGTTTCGGTATAGTTGAATTATGTATGTTGGTGATCGAATGTTGTTCGGAGTCCCGGATGAGATCCCAGACGTCACGAGGAGTTCCGGAATGGTTCAGATACGAGGATTGATATATAGTAAAGGTATATTTGGATGTCAGAAGGTTTTCGGGCATTTCCGGTAATGTATCGGGAGTGACGAATGGGTTCCGGGGTCTACCGGGAGGGGCCACCCACCCGGAGAGGGCCAAATAGACCCAAAAGGTGGCACACAAGCCCCAAGTGGGCGGGGCGTCCATCCTAATGGACCTATGCACCAAAGAGAGAAAAGAGAGAGGAGGTGGGGCAAACCCACTAGGAGGAGGACTCCTCCTGCACCAAAACCGAATTGGAGGAGGACTCCTCCCTCCTTGTGTGCGCCGACCGAACCCTAGGGATTTTCCCTAGGGTGCCAGCCCTCCCTCCCTCCTATATACAGTGGAGGGGATAGAGGCTAGCAACACCTCAAGCCACGGTGCAGCCCCTCTCCCACCACTACTTAATGACACCCCGTAGGTTATTCCGGTAGTGCATGGCGAAGCCGTGTCGGATTAGCTCCACCATCACCGCCATCACATTGTCGTGTTGTCAGAGAATTAAGCTACCTCTTTGTCTCTCTTTCTAGATCAAGAAGGCGGAGATCGTCATCGAGCTGCACATGTGATGAACGCGGAGGTGTCGTCCGTTCGACGCTATATCGTGATTGGATCGCGGGACGGCTTGCCATTTGGATCGCGAAGACGTTCGACTACATCAACCGCGTTTCTGAACACTCCCCACTTATCGATTTACAAGGGTATGTGGATCCGATATCTCCTCTCGTAGATGGTCATCACGATGGATAGATCTTATGTGTGCATAGGAATTTTTTTTGTTTCCCATGGAACGTTCCCCAACAGAGATGTGGATCTAGATCTCCTCTCTCTTTTTCCTCAAGAACTAGCAAGAATCATTGGAGGGATTGAGAGTTAGCAACACTGAAGAAGGTCAAAAATAGGGGAAGAACACGAGCTTAACGGATAGCAACCCATTGGGGAAAAATACCCCCTTTTATAGGCCTCCCCAAATCGAACCGTTATGCACTGAGTCAGTGCACAAGCGGTAGTACCGCTCACGCGAGCGGTACTTCTGCTGGAATAGAAGTTTCGAGGAAAACCTGCAAACGACAAAGATCTCAGGGTGGTAGTGCCGCAGGAGCGGTACTACCGCGCGCTCGAGCGGTACTACCGCTCCCCCCAAGCGGTACAACCGCTCAAAATGTAAAAAGACCCCGAAGAAGCTAGAGAAAATATTTAAGCGGAAGTAGCAGCGGTAGTACACCGCGGAAGTAGCAGCGGTAGTACACAATGGAAGAACCGCCCAAGCGGTACTACCGTGGTATCGAGCGGTACTACCGCGTGTTTAGAGAAAAACAGCTCTGGTACTGAAACTGCCATAACTTTCGCGTACGAGCTCCGAATTGAGCAAACTCAAGCTTGTTGGATTCACGATGACAAGGGATACCAAGGGAAATCTTAAGAACATGTAGTTTTGAAAATGCAAATTATAAAGAGATGTGAAACCTCTATGAATGAAGAACCGGCAGAAGCTCCAACATCGAAAATATCATAGAAGATGCACATGAACTCCGTTTTCGATAAACTCGAGCTTGTCATCAAGATGACCATAAGCTCTAATACTCACAAAGGGAAACACCAAACAAGAACCAAGAAATATGATGCAAGGTTGCAAATGGTTTGAGCTCTCAATGAACGATACGATCAAGCTACTCACTTGAGAGCCCCTTTGACAGTATGGTAATCTATCCTAAAATTGAAAAACCTATCAAGGGCAAACCTATACCTTGCACATAGGCCACTTGAGGTAGAATATGACGATCTTGACTTCCTCAAGATGCACCACCTTTCTTGATTGCGTTGGCTTGATGAAGACTAGTTGATTGCTCCCCCATAATCACTATGGGTGAGCCACTCTTCAACACACCTTCACAAGTCCATTGCCACCACAATGGACGCCAAGCTTCAAGCATGATATCTTCGTATATCTCCAGACCATTCTGGAACTCCTCGTGACTTCTGGGATCTCATCTAGGACACCGAACAACCTTCGATCACCAACATACATAACTCAACTATACTGAAACGTCACCGAACCTTAAGTGTGCACACCCTGCGGGTTCGAGAACTATGTAGACATGACCGAGACACTCTCCGGTCAATAACCAATAGCGGGACTTGGATGCCCATATTGATTCCTACATATTCTATGAAGATCTTTATCGATCAAACCACGATGTCAAGGATTCAGTTAATCCCGTATGTCGTTCCCTTTGTACATCGGTATTTTACTTGCCCGAGATTCGATCGTCGGTATCTCTATACCTAGTTCAATCTCGTTAGCGGCAAATCTCTTTACTCGTTCCGTAATACAAGATCATGATGACCCACAAGTATAGGGGATCAATCGTAGTCCTTTCTATAAGTAAGAGTGTCGAACCCAACGAGGAGCAGAAGGATCTGACAAGTGGTTTTCAGCAAGGTAAAATCTGCAAGCACAGAAATTATCGGTAACAAGTGATTGTGTGGTGAGATGATTCGTAGCAAGCAACAAGTAACAAAAGTAGCAACGGTGCAGCAAAGTGGCCCAATCCCTTTTGTAGCAAGGGACAAGCCTGGACAAAGTCTTATAGGAGGAAAAACGCTCCGGAGGACACACGGGAATTTCTGTCATGCTAGTTTTCATAATGTTCATATGATTCGCATTCGTTACTTTGATAGTTTGATATGTGGGTGGACCGACGCTTGGGTACTTCCCTTACATGGACAAGCATCCCACTTATGATTAACCCCTCTCGCAAGCATCCGCAACTACGAAAGAAGAATTAAGACAAAGTCTAACCATAGCATTAAACTAGTGGATCCAAATCAGCCCCTTACGAAGCAACGCATAAACTAGGGTTTAAGCTTCTGTCACTCTAGCAACCCATCATCTACTTACTACTTCCCAATGCCTTCCTCTAGGCCCAAACAATGGTGAAGTGTTATGTAGTCGTTGTTCACATAACACCACTAGAGGAAAAATAACATACAACACATCAAAATATCGAATGAATACCAAATTCACATGACTACTATTAGCATGACTTATCCCATGTCCTCAGGAACAAAAGTAACCACTCACAAAGCATAATCATATTCATGACCACAGAGTTAATGAGTAGCATCAAGGATCTGAACATAAACTCTTCCACCAAGTAATCCAACTAGCATCAACTACAAAGAGTAATTAACACTACTAGCAACCTTACAAGTACCAATCGGAGTCGCGAGACGGAGATTGGTTACAAGAGATGAACTAGGGTTTGGAGATGAGATGGTGCTGATGAAGATGTTGATGGTGACGAGTCCCCTCCAATGAGAGGAGTGTTGGTGATGACGATGGCGATGATTTCCCCCTCCGGGAGGGAAGTATCCCCGGCAGGATCGTCCTGCCGGAGCTCTAGATTGGTTATGCTCAAGTTCTGCCTCGTGGCGGCGGTGAATCCATGAAAAAGCTCCTCTATGATTTTTTTTCGGACGAAACACTTCATAGAACAGAAGAGGAGGACCAGTGGGCCAGCAGGCTGCCCACAAGCCCCCTAGGCGCGGCCAGGGGGGTGGCCGCGCCTAGCAGGCTTGTGGCCACCTGCTGGCGCCCCTCTGGCGCTTCTTCGGCCCTGTATTTTTTATAAATCTGGAAAAAAATCCTCGTTGATTTTTATGGCGTTTGGAGTTGTGCAGAATAGGTATCTCAAACTTGCTCCACTTTCAGGCCAGAATTCCAGCTGCCGGCATTCTCCCTCTTCATGTAAACCTTGCAAAATAAGAGAGAAAAGGCATAAGTATTGTACCGTGAAGTGAAATAACAGCCCAAGAAGCGATAACTATCAACATAAAAGCATGATGCAAAATGGACGTATCAGATCACGTGACTAACTCTTTAGTCACATTGCTTTCAAGCTTGTTATGATGTTGTATTACCGAGTGGGCCGAAGTAGCATCGCATATCAAGGCCATGAAGGATGAGCCCATGACGTAGCCTGCCATGCATCCGAACAATCTAGAGAACCACAACGCCATCCGATATGGCTTGTGCCCAAATCTAGCCAACGTCGTAGCCCCAAGTGCAGACCCCCGACGCAATGGATGCCACACCACCGATAGACGTCGCGCCCACCCTTGAGAGAACGTCGTGCTCTACTAATTGTAAACTTCCTTGGGTTTTTTCCAGAAGAGGAGGGGAGCTGAAGAACAATAGAGATAAGTATTTCCCTCAGTGAGAACCAAAGTTATCGAACCAATAGAAGTGTTAAGCAAACTCCCGTCGTCAGCACCTGCACACACAAATTAAAACAGTTGCACCCAATGCAGGCAAGAGGGTTGTCAATCCCCTTGAACTTGTTACTTGCAAGGATTAAGTAGTGATAGATATATATTATAAATATAAATATAAATAACAGAAAATGAATGGCAGCAATATTTTTGTAGTTTTTGTAATATAATTTGAGTAGACCTGGGGGCCATAGTTTTCGCTAGAGGTTCTCTCTTTAAGATAGCATACGGCGGTTAGACAAATTACTCTTAGGCAATTGATAGAATAGCGCATAGTTATGACATATTATTCAAGGCAGTGATCATATATATAGGCATTACGTCTGTTAGCAAGTAGATCGACTCCTGCCTGCATCTACTACTATTACTCCACTCATCGACTGCTATCCAGCATGCATCTAGAGTATTAAGTATGAGGCATAGTGTTGGGGAACGTCGCATGGGAAACAAAAATTTTCCTACGCGCACGAAGACCTATCATGGTGATGTCCATCTACGAGAGGGGATGAGTGATCTACGTACCCTTGTAGATCGTACAGCAGAAGCGTTAGTGAACGCGGTTGATGTAGTGGAACGTCCTCACGTCCCTCGATCCGCCCCGCGAACAATCCCGCGATCAGTCCCACGATCTAGTACCGAACGGACGGCACCTCCGCGTTCAGCACACGTACAGCTCGACGATGATCTCGGCCTTCTTGATCCAGCAAGAGAGACGGAGAGGTAGAAGAGTTCTCCGGCAGCGTGACGGCGCTCCGGAGGTTGGTGATGACCTTGTCTCAGCAGGGCTCCGCCCGAGCTCCGCAGAAACGCGATCTAGAGGAAAAACCGTGGAGGTATGTGGTCGGGCTGCCGTGGAAAAGTCGTCTCAAATCAGCCCTAATACCTCAGTATATATAGGAGGGAGGGGGAGGGAAGAGGCAGCCTCAAACCCTCAAGGTTTGGCCGAAATTGGAGGTGGAGGAGTCCTGCTCCAATCCTACTTGGAGTAGGATTCCACCTTCCCACTTGGAAACTCTTTCCACCTTGTGTTTTTTCCTTCTCAAACCTTATGGGCCTTAGTGGGAACTTATTCCAGCCCACTAGGGGCTGGTTTATCTCTTCCCATAGCCCATGAGACCCCTTGGGGCGTGACACCCCTCCCGATGGTCCCCGGCACCCCTCCCGGCACTCCCGGTATACTACCGATGAGCCCGAAACTTTTCCGGTGACCAAAACAGGACTTCCTATATATCAATCTTTACCTCCGGACCATTCCGGAGCTCCTCGTGACGTCCTGGATCTCATCCGGGACTCCGAACAACATTCGGTAACCAACCATATAACTCAAATACGCATAAAACAACGTCGAACCTTAAGTGTGCAGACCCTGCGGGTTCGAGAACTATGTAGACATGACCCGAGTGACTCCTCGGTCAATATCCAATAGCGGGACCTGGATGCCCATATTGGATCCTACATATTCTACGAAGATCTTATCGTTTGAACCTCAGTGCCAAGGATTCATATAATCCCGTATGTCATTCCCTTTGTCCTTCGGTATGTTACTTACCCGAGATTCGATCGTCAGTATCCGCATACCTATTTCAATCTCGTTTACCGGCAAGTCTCTTTACTCGTTCCGTAATACAAGATCCCGCAACTTACACTAAGTCACTTTGCTTGCAAGGCTTGTGTGTGATGTTGTATTACCGAGTGGGCCCCGAGATACCTCTCCGTCACACGGAGTGACAAATCCCAGTCTTGATCCATACTAACTCAACGAACACCTTCGGAGATACCTGTAGAGCATCTTTATAGTCACCCAGTTACGTTGCGACGTTTGATACACACAAAGCATTCCTCCGGTGTCCGTGAGTTATATGATCTCATGGTCATAGGAACAAATACTTGACACGCAGAAAACAGTAGCAACAAAATGACACGATCAACATGCTATGTCTATTAGTTTGGGTCTAGTCCATCACATGATTCTCCTAATGATGTGATCCCGTTATCAAGTGACAACACTTGCCTATGGCCAGGAAACCTTGACCATCTTTGATCAACGAGCTAGTCAACTAGAGGCATACTAGGGACAGTGTTTTGTCTATGTATCCACACAAGTATTGTGTTTCCAATCAATACAATTATAGCATGGATAATAAACGATTATCATGAACTAAGAAATATAATAATAACTAATTTATTATTGCCTCTAGGGCATATTTCCAACACATAGTAATGCATGGGGGAAGATGACATGATGCAGACAAAGGTAAACTAAACCAATATGAATAAACGCCATTGTTTTATCCTTAATGGCAGCGATACAAATACGTGTCATGTCCCTTTCTGTCACTAGGATTGAGCACCACAAGATTGAACCCATCACAACACACCATTCCCACTAAAGATAAATCAATCTAGTTGGCTAAACCAAACTGATAGATCAGAGATAAATACAAAGCTATAATAATCATGCATAAAAGAATTCAAAGAAGACTCGGTTAATATTCATGAATAATCTGATCATAAACCCACAATTCATCGGATCCCAACAAACACACCGTAAAGAAGATCACATCGAATAGACCACTGCAGGAATCGCGATGAACTTTGTATTGAAGATCATAGAGGGAGAAGAAGCCATATAGGTACTAACTATGGACCTGTAGGTCTATGGTGGACTACTCACACATCATCATGAAGGCATCAATGTTGATGTAGATGGCCTCCATGATCGATTCCCCTCTGGTAGGGCACCGTAAAAGGCCTCTAGGTGGCCTTCCGTTGGAACAAAGATTTGCAGCGGCGGAAAGTGTTTTAGGTGGCTCTCTAATGTTTTCCCAATATTTGAGAATTTATATGGGTGAAATTAGGTCAGACGAAGCCATGTGGGGCCCTCAAGGTAACAGGGCATGCCTACCCCCCCTGGGCGGTCCTTGTTGCCTTGTTGTCTCCTCGTACAACTTCTGGCCTCCTTCTGAAGCTTCCAGTTCCTCTTTTGTCCGTAAAAAATATTGTTAAAAAATTTCATAGCATTTGGACCCCGTAGGCCATCATGAGAGGAAGTCCTTGTTGCCACCATCGGTCGTGTAGGATTTGCGCGACAACGACGCCGGGAGGGAAGGAGAAAGGCCCAATGGGGCTAGGGTTGGTGGCGGCGCCCAGGGCCAAGGTGACGCGAGGCTAACCGTCGTGCCTTTCTCTCACTTTCTGTGTGTATCGAGGTGTGGTTCCTCAAAAATGACCCTTCGCTAACAAATGAGTATACCTTATTAGCAGAATGGCTTACATGAATGAATGAAAAATGAAACAAAGTTGCTCACCGAATATTTGATATCAGCAACAATAGGACTTGTGAATGAAGGATCCCTGTTCGGAGCATTCACCTTCTTGATCAACGTGGGGATATTAGAGTGCAAGATGACATTGTGAGAACTTTCATCCAGTATGACTGCATGGGAATGACAAAACAAGAAAGAGCTAGAGCTTCTGCAAACTCCGGAGTAGCGATGACCCTGAAGGACAGACAACAACCCACCACACACCTGCCCATATGGTCCCGCCCCACCACACTTTTTTTGAAACGGAGCTAAAAGCTTTGCCTCGCAGCCTCGCAGCCTCGCAGCCTTCTCCGGGATCGTCGGCGCGCGCCCGCCGGAGGCGTCCCTCGAGTGGCCTAGGCTGGCACTCTGCCGAGCCGCAACGGGCGGCGATGTTAGCGAGCGACCGACACCGCCATCCTTGGGTGCGCCCATGGGAATGCTGGAGCAGACCGTGGACCACCCAAGAGCCGACGGTGTCGGAGTGTCTGACCGCATCTCATCTCGGAGCCCAACGACCGGGGGCGGCAGGGTCCCACGGGACCGGGGTGTAGCAGAGAACCCGTGGCGAGCACGGCGAGGATGGGAGTGTCCATCTAGCCCGACACTGAGCGCATCCTCCTCCATGGCGAGATCCCGGGTCGTAGATCATCCCCCTCACTAGGCAGCGAGGGGACGACGGAGTCCAGTATAGCCGACGAAGATGCGAGCACTGGCCCGATCGCGAGGGAGGTCGCGGGCGTCGGGGCGTGACCAGGATCCCGGGCGACGAGCCCTGGCGGGCGGTGGGTGAGGGGACGTGACATGTGGGTTTCCCCATAACGAGAAGACTCCTCCAATGAGTCATACCCCTCCCTGTTGTCCCCACGACAAGGCAACGGAGGGTCAGAGGGCCTAGACGCGTCTCCCTCAAACACCACGTAAGGATCCTCGGTATCTAGCTCATAGGACAGTCGTATCCCCGTCCCGTCGAAGAAGAAGGGAAAGATCAGTCCATTGATTCGATGAGGGGCACTGAAGAGGACGTAAAGAAAACAAGAACTTAGTAAAATGAAAGGAGACTCCTTTAACCGTTGATGAATCGTCGGACGAAAGAGAGGAGGAGCCGACGCGGCTGTTGGTAACGGCTATGGTTATAGAAAGGTAGGTTGAGAGGAAATGCATTTTTACACCATGTCCATAGCACTCGTTTCTTGTTCTGAATGCTGGAAATTGCCATTACGCCTGAAGTGTCTCTCTAGCGTAATATCGGAAACACGCCTTCGCTCGCCATACAGTGAAGGAGTCAGCAGTCCAGTCCTCTCTGCTGCCGAAAGATATGGCGATCGCGCTCAGATTCGCCGCCACCCCGCCCCGCCTCGCCGCGCCGATACCTCCGACGGGTGCCCCTCGCGCACATGGAGGAGCTGCGCGCGTCGGCGCCCTGGTCGGGACTCGCCGTGGCAGGATACTGGCAATGGCGGCCGCGGATTCCGCTCGCTGTCGGGCAAAGATAGGGGGCGACGGCGACGGCGTTCTCGCCGGAGTGGCCGTGCACGGAGGAACTGGAGAGGAAGGGGAAGATCAGCTGAGCGTGGTGATGAAGTTCGGTGGTTCGTCCGTGTCGTCGGCGGCGAGGATGAAGGAGGTGGCGGGGCTCATCCAAGCTTTCCCCGAGGAGCGCCCCGTCGTCGTCCTCTCCGCCATGGGGAAGACCACCAATCTACTACTCCTCGTACGACTGCTTTCTGGTCCTTCTTTAGGCTTACAGCCAAAAAAAAAAGTTGTTACTCACTGTTTCAGTATATCAACAAGAATATTCAGTCACGGGAGTGTTAGCTAATGTGAAATTGGATCTTTTGTCATAGTTCAGCTGAAATAGTCAAGAATCTGTCAATATTCAGCTGATGCTATAAATTACACCTTTGTGCGTAATTTCTGTCGTAGAATTGCAGTAGCCAGTAGGTAACAATGGCTATAAACAATACAAAAAAATGTTAACTGAATGACTAAACCTTGTTTTTGGATTCACTATATCATTGTAGCTAAGATGTTTTGAGTCTTTAAGCACATGTGGACTTAAAAGGCAATTAAATAGTTTGATATTTCTGCTACAATGCACGGCGTATGTGCTCGTATTTTAGGCTGGAGAGAAGGCAGTGGGATGTGGAGTGACCAACGTTTCCCAAATCGAAGAGTGGAACATGCTCAGAGACCTCCATATCAGGTACGTGCCCTTTTAAGTCAGTTTACTAGGGGAACGCGCTTCACAGTTTTGGTTTACAGTGACTTGTTTACTGTCAATCCAGGACAGTTGATGAACTTGGACTGCCAAGATCTGTTATACATAGTAACCCCGCTAACTGACCTCTTTTGGAACTGTTTTCCAGTTTTCCTTGAAATGATAAGCTTATTGTCCCCAGTGAACAAAATTTGCAGCTAAGCTAGATGAACTGGAGCAGCTCTTGAAAGGTGTTGCCATGATGAAAGAGCTGACACTTCGCAGCACTGACTACCTTGTGTCATTTGGAGAATGCATGTCCACACGGGTTTTTGCGGCTTATTTAAACAAGATTGGCGTCAAAGCACGTCAGGTACTTCTTGATGTTGTTCTTGATTTTCACCGTGAACCACTATGCTTAACAGTTTATGACTTATAACAACCTAAATGAATACACAAGAGTACAGTTACGTCTATAATTTTGTTATAATTGCATATAAGTGTCCCTCCACCATGAAGGATGGTCTCAAAAGTTTGGTATCCTGTCCCTGAATTTCATATTACAATTTGCTCATGTTCTCAACACATGTGTTGTTAGTAGCATCACACCACTTCTCAGCATCATGCATTGCCATATTAGTGTCCATATTAGGTATGTGCTTCTTTCCCCTGAGGTCTCAGCCTGGCGCAAGGGCCCATGAAGTTAGCTAGTCTCTAAATTCCCGGCGGATTAAGTTTCTGCTGCATTTTTGTTTCATTATTTGGAATATTGTTGGTTCTAAATTGTCTTTGCTAATGCCTTTGCAGTGTGATGCTTTTGATATTGGTTTCATAACGACAGACGATTTCGGTAATGCTGAGATATTGGAAGCAACTTATCCTGCTGTTGCAAAGAGATTACATGGGGATTGGATTCGGGATCCGGCAATACCTATTGTTACTGGGTTCCTTGGGAAGGTATTCTAACAGATGACTGAGCTTTTCGTTTGTGGGGCAACTTTTTAGTTCATTGCGGTTGCCATCATTTGCAGGGCTGGAAATCAGGTGCCGTTACTACTTTAGGCAGAGGTGGCAGTGACTTGACTGCTACAACCATTGGTAAAGCCTTGGGATTGAGAGAAATTCAGGTCCATGTGAAATCTGAAATAGATAATAAACAAACCATACTTTTGACTTCCGGGAAAAAATATACAGCCTAAAATTTAACGTTCCAGTTTGTTATCATGCTAATATGTTTAGTAGCTGTATCCCTCGTTATTACAAGTTTTTTTCTCAAAGATTACCGCTGCTTTGTGATAGGTGTGGAAGGATGTTGATGGTGTACTTACTTGTGATCCAAATATCTACCCAAATGCAAAGACTGTCCCGTACTTAACATTTGATGAGGCTGCTGAACTTGCTTATTTTGGTGCCCAGGTATGATGTGAAGTTAAGAACAAGATGTTCAAGAAGAAGATTATAACTGAACTTCATTTTCTTTAGAACACACACCCATGTATCAGGAGAAAGCGTCCAAATGATGCTGGAAAAACTGCACTGCAATGATATCTCAAAATGGCATGGAAACAGCATCTTGCAGAAATGTAGGAAAGGCTGCGTACAATAGACCCAAAGTGGTCGGACCCTTTCCCGGACCCTGCGCAAGTGGGAGCTACATGCACCGGGCTGCCCTGTAATGATATCTCAAAATGGAGATAATTCATTTTTCTTTGTTGCGGTTCCATATCACTCCGAAAGTTAGAAAATGAATTGTGCGGCTTAAATCCTTGCATAAGGAATACATGTT
This sequence comes from Hordeum vulgare subsp. vulgare, assembly GCF_904849725.1. NCBI lineage: Eukaryota > Viridiplantae > Streptophyta > Magnoliopsida > Poales > Poaceae > Hordeum > Hordeum vulgare. The sequence continues at coordinate 580,364,767 of NC_058520.1, read as the reverse complement.
TGATTATATTTATTCTTCTGGGGGAACATTTTGTGTTTTAGTCAAAGATCAGAAGATATATTGTTCTTCAGAATTAGATTTTTATAGGAAGTATTCATTATTTAGAATTAGAGGTGCACGGTGTACTTGCATCTATCGAAATGCATTATCTCAGTTTCAGTTACCCTTCCTGGAGTGGTTATCAGGCTATGAGCCTTTCATGCCATGATTTGCATATTCTGAAAAAAGTTACTTCTGCTGTTAAAAAGTTATTTTTGTTTGGCTCATGGTTATTCATTGTTGTGCTTCTGCAACAGGTTTTACATCCACAGTCGATGCGACCTGCTAGAGAAGGTGATATACCAGTTAGGGTTAAGAATTCATACAACCCTAAAGCTCCAGGCACCCTTATTGCCAAAGGAAGAGATATGGATAAGGTTTGTATGTAGCATATTAATTTAGTATGTTATCGCATCAGAACCATTTTACCTCTCAAGCAGCCATTGATTTTGTTTCCCCACTACATAGGTTGTGCTAACAAGTATAGTGCTGAAGTCAAATGTCACTATGTTGGATATAGTGAGCACTCGGATGCTTGGTCAATTTGGTTTCCTTGCAAAGGTACGTACATTGAGCCACTGAGACATTCAATTTGGTTTGTGTTTGTTGATACTGATCATTATCCACTATCTGTACACGGTTGAGCAGGTGTTTTCTATATTCGAAGATCTAGGCATATCCGTAGATTGTGTGGCGACCAGTGAAGTCAGCATTTCTGTATCACTCGATCCATCAAAGATCTGGAGCAGGGAACTTATTCAACAGGCAAGTTCATCCATGTTCATGCTAAGTGTCAAGTAGTTGTACCTGTGATTGAACTCTGTTTCTAATTCATGTGGAAAACTAGCACCATGGCTCTGTAAAATGAGTCGATGGTTTGTTTCTTGACCATTGCTTCCGAAAATGTAGTATGTTGGCTCTATGGTTTGGTAGCATGAAGCAGCTTCCTACATTGATATGCCCTCGATCTCCTCTTCACTGTCCTTTTAAAATTTTGTAGGAGCTTGACCATGTGGTGGAAGAGCTGGAGAAGATCGCATTCGTCCATCTTCTCCAGCAAAGAGCGATAGTCTCGCTCATCGGGAACGTGAGAAAATCATCGCTCATACTAGAGAAGGTATGGTCCTGATCTGGTAACCAACTTTACAGAAACACGACAGTCGCAAACAAACATCACACTAACCCATATTCTCACCTTAAGGCTTTCCATGTGTTGAGGAGAATCGGGGTCAATGTCCAGATGATCTCGCAAGGCGCATCAAAGGTAACCAACCAACAACGCCCATTGCATGAAACTACTGCATTATAAAGAGTAAAAAGAACACCTCAAGGTGTCTGTCTATCTAACTAAAACATTTTTGGCACGGCCTTTGTGAACATTTGCCAGGTGAACATGTCGCTGATCGTCCACGACAGCGAGGCGAAGCTGTGCGTGGAAGCCCTCCACCAGGCCTTCTTCGAGGGCGACGGGGATGGCGATGATCGCCTGACGGCGGAATTCGACGAGGAGGAGAACCTGCGGCTTGAGCTGTGATGAGCATTCAGTTAGTAGTGTGTGTTATCAGTCAGGACGCCCAGAGAAACCGCTGCTGCAAGAGCAAAACAACGGCAAGGTGTAGACTTGCAGACTGTGATGTATCTACACGTGCAGTCGCGGACGATGCGTGCGTGCGTGCGTGCGCGCACACACACACACACACATGCACCAGTACATGCGATGAATGCTGGCTGAATAATCGAGTCAGATGACCGGACCTGTGGTGGTCGTCTCGACCGTCTGGTACGTGTAGAGGATGCACACGTACTACGTATACGCAACACATGTACATGTACCCGCAAAAAAAATGTACATGTGATGAATAATCGATCGAGTCTAATGACCGGGCCCGTGGTCGTGTAAACATACGGACGACATTTGTCAAAAAAGATGATCTGCCACTAGTCTTCGATCTCGGTGCAGAAGTGCATACCACTGTTGCCATGATCCATCTGCCCATATAAGCCTCCCCCATCGTTACGGCACGGGATGGATGCATGCACCACCAACGGAGACGACCAACCCACCACCACCACCAAGCAGGACGATGCGGCGGCCGGCCATGGACAGTGCATGCATGCACGCGAAGGCCCACGCCATTGCCATGCTACCACTAGCGCACACACACGGCACGCGTACGTATACGTAGCATGAGGAAAACGAGGTCATGAATGCCGACCGAGCCGGCGGGCGACGGGCCGGCCGCCACCCCGGCGAACCAAAGCCGCGGCAGACGAGGCGAGAGATCCGAGGCGAGCCGCAGCGCGGGCCCCCGGCCCACGGGCACGCACGCACGCACGCACGCACGCAGCACAGTAGTAGTAGGGGTAGCGACTAGCGAGCGAGCGAGCGAGCAGTAGCAGTAGTAAAAGCGGGGCTTGTCGCGGCGCGCTTGGACTCGGGCGGATTCGATTCGCCGTGTCAGCCCGCGGCCGGCGCGGCGAGGACGAAGGCCGGCGGACGCCCGGGAATCGACCGGTCCATCGCCGGCGGCGGGCCCCGCCTGCGCTGCGCCACCCCACGCGCTCGCCTCTGCGACCGGCCCACGACGACCGGCTGCCGTGGAGCCGGGGTCATGTCACGTGACCGCCCGCGCGCGCCAACAGTGCCGGCCGCGGGGCCCACCCGTCGGTGCCCGCGCGTGCCGGTCACGCACACGCAGGACGGGCGCTGGGGCCCGCGGGTCAGCCGGGCGAAGATTCCTCGTCCTCCTTCCCGGCCACGAGGCGGACGCCAGACGGTGTTCGTCACCCGCCGTCGTGGTCGCCGTCACGCTCGCTCCTCCGGGGCAGACCCAGTCAAATCCGTCTGTTGGTTGGTTAAGCGCGGCGTCAGATGAGCTTGCTACTAGTCGTGGTAACATGGTTTTTTTTTTCTCTCAAAGTAATCCTAGCCGTGGCGTTTCGTGGTCAAAGCTTTGCTCACCCGGTCCTCTAGGACAGGTATGCCCTGGTTGGTTGCGCCCGCCGTGCCGCTCACTCGCTCCCCACTTCCGGCCAGTCGCGACCACGGCAACACCCATCTCCATCAGTCAAACACCCTCTCCCAGCCATGATCAGCAGCGGCGGTATATGCTAAACGGTGGACGGAATCATGCAGGATTCTACCGCATTTTGTTAAGAAAAACTTCCCGAGGACAGGCCGTTCCAAAGAGACAAGGTAATAAACAAAACGGAAATACGAGCCCCGAACCTGGTCTCTTGGCCCTTCCGTTGGTTGTTTGCATGGTCCATACGATACGATACGAACCACTGGCGCGTTGGTACCGTCGCCCGTCCCAAGCCTATCGCCTCGCCACGCCGGCCGGCGGCGCGGGGAGGAAACGGACGGGACTTGCTTGCACACAACGGAGACCTCGCGCACGCCCCCCACGGCCGTTGCGGTTGCTTTACCGGCACGGCGGCGCGCTCTCTCTCTCTGTCTTCCCAGCAGCGTGGACCGACGGCACGCGCGCCACAGGTCGCCCAGCCAGCCGAGACAGCTACACACACACAGAGAGTAACACAGACAGGCGTACATGCAGAGCACGAGGACAAAACGGACACCTCCATCCACCGTCGACCTCATCTTCGCCTCGCCGGCAGAGACGGCACGGCACCTAGTGGCGAAGCGATTTGGCCGCTTTCTCCCCCACGGAGAGGGACGGGCGAGCCAAGCTGGTTGGCCCGTACGTGTTTGTTTTCCACGGGAACGGAAGCAGGGCGGAGACAAGGGAGGCATGCGGCAACCAGCGACGGCCACCCCCCACCCCCACCACGACGCCTTTCTTTGCTCCCTTCCTACCACTCCACTTTCATCTCCCTCGTACCAACCAACCCGGCACCAACACCCGCCACCGCGCCGTTCCTTTCGTCGACCAAACAGCGCCCGATGCGTCCACACCAACGGCCTCCATTTGGCGCCGGTCTTTCTTTCCACCCGGTGCCGCCAACGACAGATGAGACCAGGCAAGGGCCCCACCGGAGCCACTCAACCGGACGGATAGGCGGACACGCTTGCCTTCCACTGCTCCGTCTATGTATATCCATCCATCCGACTGTTAAATTAATCATGCCGCCCACAGCACATCACTAGATCAGTTGTGCGTGCGTGCGGGATTGCATTGCACATACGGTGCCGGGCGCCCATCATGCATCCCGGGATCGACACACAGACAGCGACGCGCCACCACACACCACCACCACCAGGTCTCGTCCCACTCACACTCTGTAGCCATTAATAGCACATTAAACAGGATCGGACGTACATATACCATCGTCTTTGCCATTGTTTCTCACTACTACTACTCCCGGAATAGCTACTACTAGTACTGCAGGTCGGTTAATAATACAGGAACTTGCTTACTTACTAACGCTAGCTAGCAAGATAGTAGATAAATATTTACATCAGGGTGGTTGGGAAGGGCTAAGGATCAAGCATGCATTCAAGCAGGGGCAACGGTAATAATGAATCTTGGCCCTAAATCTTAACTGCCAAGAGCAAGCAAACCAGCGGATAAACAATCGCGGAGCGCAGCAAAGTCTCTCTCTCTCTCTACATTACCTAGTAAGTAGTAGTAATAACTAAATCCAAAGGGTTGTTGTTTGGGTTGTTGTTGTTGCTGCATCACAAGGGGGAGGGGGCGATCACCAAAAGACATCAGGAGTTACTTCATTGGCTGGCTGGCTGGGACCCGTGCGAGGGCAGAACAAGGCTCCCCGTGCGATACCTCACCTCATGCCTCAATCGGCGTAACGCAACCTGCAGACACCAAGCCCAATGACCCAAAGGTTAGTCGCTTTCGGTGGACGATGCTTCTCAATATCATACTAGCGAACAATGATATCCTGCGACCATGATGCTTGCACGATCAGGAATCCACCGAGACGCAGTTAAGGTCAAGTAGAACTTGATGCACCGGAAGGACATCAGCTTAACCAATAGCACGGATTCGAAAGGCACGGGCACACATACCTAGTTGGCTAGTTATCTAAATGGCTTGACGCGGCGAGATGAGCCTTCTCGTTTGCGCCATCAGCATCTGCGGAACCTTCTTCCTTTCTTGGGGTGGATGATTTCGAGTTCATCTTCTGGACCTCCTCCTTGGTGTAGATGAAGATCTTGCGCACTATGCTGCAGAACTCCCTGCTCGCAACACAATGCTATAGTAAGTAACAGGAAGCGGATTTCTGCGGCATACGTATCAAAGCAAGCACCAAGATAGATAGATAGAGGGCTTACTCCCATGGATCATCTCCCACCAGCATCATGTCACCCTCAGGATCAGTATACACAATCTGCCAGTCTCTGTTTGAAGACATCAATTCACCATCAAATTCAAACATCCTGTCTAGCTCAGCAGTGAGTTCGTCATAGTCGCCAAACTTCGACAGATCCACTGATCTACCAAGCGCAACGCCTTGCTTATGAACCTGCAAAAACATGGGGAGTATCATATAAATTAGTGGCCAGACCAAACAAATAACCCAAGAATACACAATTAAGCAGACAGGATAATGCAATTGAACTCAGCAACCACGTGCACAGTTTTTAAGAATGTGCCTCGCCCATAACAACATAAATTAGTGGATCTGTCGAAGCAAGCAGATAACTTATTCTCAAGTATTGATAGCAAGTATGCTAAAGAGCATAGGGCATCAACACAAGACAATACCTTTGTGCAACTCCTTGTGGAAGCACCATGGGACTTGCTTTGGACATCTTTCGAACTGTTGGGAGCTTGCTGAATGCTTTTCTCATTCTCAGTTGTCCCAGCAGTGCTTACGGACAACTCAGGAATACAATCAATGTGTGCATGCTGCAATTGGGTTAATGATGCGGATGCTTGAGTTTGTAGCACAGGCTCATGAATTACAGCCATTGTGGAGCTCAAATGGTTAGAAGGGGCACTGGTAGTATCAACTTTAAACCCAAAAATCTTGAAACCACTGCCTTCTCTCGCTTTCTCCAAGTCAACAGGAGCAATTGATGCCTGAGGCCGGATCACTCGGGGTTGTTCAACCGGGGAGAACTGCTGCTGCCTTAACCAATTTGATGGGTGCTCTTCAAATCTGAAACCTTGTGACTGATCTCTTGGATTACCGTACACGGTGCTTTGGCTATTCCAGAAATGAAACTCATTGGCCTCTGTGTGCATCTTTGTGTACGGGTCTGAGAAGTGACGAGCAGAACTGTGATCCTGGAACTGGTTCTTGAATGAGCCATGACGATTAGGAGCCTCATCAAAGGTCTGCATGAAGAAGCCTTGGGAATCACCAAAAGATTGAGCACCAGAACTGGCATCCTTAAACGCAGTTTCACATCTTCCCAGCTGCATCCAATTTTCCATAGAGGGCCTCTGCTGAAACGCGGATGCATGGTTTTTTCCAATGTTGGGGGATGGAGACCACATCATAGGCTTCTGGACAGTAGCATCAGAGTCATTGCTGCCAGTCAGGTTGTTGGTCCTCAAGGTCATGTGCTCTTGACCTTGCAAGACCATGTTGTTTTGATTTCGTTGTTGTGCTTGGGCAGAATCCATATCAATCTTAGTTGCACCTGCAAATGGCAGAGACATTTCAAGAGCGTCACATTTGGAACCTATTTCATCAAGCCTCTAGTAAGAGTAACGAGCTTGTATCGTTACCTTCTTTTGTAAGAACAGACGATTCAGGAGAAACTGGAGGAACATTCGGTCTAGGTCTTTTGACCCGAGAAAGAGGAAGCGGGTTAACAGGAGGCGATGAAGCTGGCTCTATTTTCCAAGGAGAGACTCTATCCGGACGTGGAATAGTTGACGGCTCATCCCAACGCACCTAAGTTTCAGAAGCAATCCTCCATGAACATGTGCACTCTTCAAGTTGTACAAGATAACAATAGTGATCAAACAGTTACCTTAAGAGATCTCCAGTTTGATTCAGGCCACAATTGGTCAAGATTTTCACTGCCAACTATAGTACCAGTAAACCTATATGACAATGTAAACAGCAAATTAGAAATGATCTACTCGGTGCTGTTGGGGGATCATGCACACCAAACTACACTTGTAGGAAAAGCAATTACGACAGTCACCTTTGCTCTGGTGCCTCTTCGCCTTCAAACCTCATCCTGAATCTCATCCCAATTGAATAGTTGTTCTTCACAGACTCCATATATTGATCATATGGTATAATGAACTCTGAAGGGCTCGTTCTAAAATCGACCAAAGATTAGACAGTAGTGTAAGTACTCAGAATGAGCCACCAGGAACAAATTAATGACTACATATAGAAGGGTATGATTGCCTTAGCATTGTTGATGTACCTAGGTTTGTAGTAGACCGTGAACATGCTTTTCGTGTTGATAGCGTGCCATGCAGTTGCAAGGACCCCAAGATGCATGCTATGACTAGAAATGACTGAAGAAGGCACGTTGGACAGCTGTCTCATAGCCCGCCTAACACCAACACGAAGCTCGCCACTCTCTCCTCTGTGTGGAGCAGAACACATTTAGCACCAGGTTAAGAATTGCTATGCTGGTGAGTAAGGAAACAGCAACAGACCTGAGGAAAATGAAGGCATCCCCAGCTACAAGCCTTTTGGAACTGACAAACACACTCCAACCGCTCTGAAGGAGATGCCTCCTAGGTTGCCCTGTTGATTTGCACTCGGTTAACACAATTATCATCGGTGCCATCACCATCATCAAGTACAAGATAAACCCTTGCAATTTATAGGCAGATTTGATGTGTTGCGGTGTCACTGATTGCAAGCTACAACCAAATGGTCTACTGAAGTTATCAGCTTCAGATCACACACACTGGGCATACATGGGGATGTAAAACTGCCACAGATCAGAGCAAGGCACGGAACAGAAACTTACCACGGAAGATATGGCGGAAGCGCCAGTCCATGCCATGCAGATCCTTTGCCACAAGCTCTTGTGTTGGGGGCGACTGGGTCATGTCCTGCCAAATAGATCAGGTCAGCAAATGCCGCAAAAACGAAGGCAACAAGCCCCATACGAATGATCTGGTGTAAAAATCGACATATACCAGGGAAGGGAGGCACTCGTCAGCGTGGCGGCGCAGCACGGAGAAGCCGCCATGCGTGCTGGTGTCGGATGCCGTCAGGGTCTTGCAGAAGGACCGTACCGCCGGCCTCGGAGGCGTGGCGCCCGTTGTAGAGGTCGACTTGTCCACCGCCATCTCATTTTGCTGAGGAATTGTTGAGAGGGGAGGGAAATTAGCACCTCGAGCGGAAGAGGACGAAAATACCCACAGTTTGAACCGGGCGAAATTCACGCTAGAGCTTACCTCCGGCTCCGGCATGAGCATGACCTGCGCGTAGACCTCGTCGGTGTCCGCCTCCGCCTGCCAAAATCCCCCATAAAAAAATCAGCTGACCGACTCGAATTTCGGAGCACACAAAACAAGGCCGAGGAAATTGTACGAAGGCGGGAGGGAAATTGAGCAAGGGAAAAGGGTGAGGGGTAAGCGGGCACCTTGAGCTCGACGTTGATGACCCGGCAGAGCAGCTTGGGCGGCAGATCGTAGAGGCGCATCTGGTTGCCGGCGACCTGGTTCATGGAGGCCTCCACCTGGAAAACCAAAAAAACAGCGCGAGAGCAAGGAAATTCAGCGCGCGAACCGAAGCAGAAGAGCCTCCCCGCGCCAAATCGCGAGGCGGGGGTAGAATTAAGCGAGGAGGAAGGGAGGCGGGCTTGACCGACCTGCTCGATGTGCCCCTGCGGGAAGTAGAAGACGAGGTCCCCGACGCGCGGGACGGTGACGAGCGGGCCGGCGCAGGCGTGCCAGAGCTCGTCGTAGAGCGGATCCCCTGCTCGGAAAACCAGCACCGGTAAGCGTCAGGAACCGACGAGGTGGAGTGGGAGGAGGATTACGGGCGCGCTGGCCAGATCCGGAAGCTTGCGTACCTGCGGAGGGTGCCTGCGGCGTCGCCATGGCGGGCGGCGGCATCTGCTGCTTCTGCTGGCCGGCGGCGCGGCGCGAGGAACCCTAGCTGCTGCTGCGCGAGGAGGCTGCGGGGAGGGAGCGAGGGGTGGGAGATGGAGGAAAGGGGAAGCGAGAGGAGGGGAGGGGAGAGGAGTAGTAGCGGAGCGGCAGTAGAAAGAGGAAGGAAATGTTTTGTGGGGAGGACGGGGGAGGGAGGGGGAGGGGATATGGGGTAGGCGGATTTGGTGGTGGTCTCTTTGTAGGGGGTAGAGAGAGAAACACACTCACCCACGCACGGCACAAAGCGGAGGGGAGGGGAGAGAGGGCCGAGCCGGGTAGGCGGGCGGAGGCGAGCCGACCCGTCAAGCCGAGCCGGTGTCAGTGGTGGTGGTGGCGGTGGCGGTGCTGGACCGTGGCGGTGACCGGACCGCGTGGACGGGGGGTCGGGGTCCGGCGGGCTCGATGGCGCGCGGTGGGGCCGGGGTGGTGGTCTGCGTTGCGTGTGCGGGGGCGGCCTGTCTGGTCCGGTCTGACCGAGGTGCAGCGAACGGGGTGGGTGGGCGCAGCACTGCCTGCCGCTGCCGCACCTACGGGACAGCTTTTTACGACCCAGCCCCATTCATTTCCCGCTGGGACGCGCCAGCCAGCCACCCAGTCAGTGCCCGCCCCTCCACACGCTCCCTCTTCCTCTCCTCCCCTCACTCCCAACATATTTGTTTTTGCACCATCGTCATTTTCTCATAAATGAGTAGATGAATGTGCTTCGGTTTCGTAGACGGGCGTGAATTCCGTCTCTACTGTTTCAGCTAGGCGTTGGCGACCCATTTAATTTAATTAACCACAAGTAAATTGAGAAGTAGTGTATTCTTGTGTTATAAAATATTTATTCCTTTCCTTATTTTTGTGGGCTTTGATTTGTCAGGAGTCGGGGGGTTTGTGTTCGTGTTTGTAGTGCGTCACTAATTAACAAGCTCGACGACCCCTAAAAACAATTAACAAGCTCGACGTTGCAGAAAAAGGATGGGGTAGTAGTATTTCATTTCGTGGTGGGTTGATGTGGACGTGCAAGGCGCCTGCTTTGCTTCCTTTGGCCACTTGGTTGCATCGCCGGGCTTTCTGCGCAAACTGATCGATCGGCGACAAGCGTTTCTTTCTTGCGCGGTAACGCGATAAGCGCATGATGGCAGCACCTCCTTTTCCATTTCCTCTTACGGGTGGGTGTGCAAACGTTCAGCGAGATGAGGCTACTGATTAATGCGGGCTAACTCGACTCAAACGAAAATTAGGGTATGATTGGTTTCCGGCCACATTTTGCCAAGTCAAAATTTGGCAGCCACAGTTTAATTGACATATGTTTGATTTTTGCCACACTTTATTGTTGCTATGGTCCATTTGTCATAGAATCTTTTTTTGCCAACTTTTACAAAAGTTTGGCGTTTGTTTTTTTAACCACACTTTATGGCTTGCCACACTTTCATGGTTTGTCACATTTTGACTTGGCAAAATTAGTATCCAACCAAACAAGCCCTTAGTGTGCAGCGATGTGGATGTCGGGGGTGTTATCATTCTCTTTTTAAAGAAAATAATATATACACCATGCTTTCTAATTTTAGAAGCCTTTTATCCAATTTGAGGCATGAATCATTCGATTTTGATCTGATCAACAATTTATTCTTGCCCTTAAATTTTGGAGCTCTCTAGTATGATTGAGGTATTTAATTTTGAATTTGATACATACTTTTGACCTGGTCAATATTTTTTTAAATCAATAGATAATACTATAAAAACATATCATCCCGCACATCTTTGCGTGACCTTAGAAAAGAGATGTCAACTATCCAAGTTACACTAATATAATACTTGAAGTCACCAAGACTACTATAATACTTGAAGTCACCAACACAAAAAATTACCACACATAAATATGGGTTAATTAACAGATAACACCGAATCAAACAACGAAAGGCTCGCCAAACACTGCACTATAAATAAAAAGAAGACGCACTCCATCGTCTATCCCACTCGCCAAACCAAATATTCATCAGTTTCAAAATATAATGTGTATTAGTTTTTTGGTAAGTGAAATTTCTTTAACTTAGATCAAGTTTCACTAGTAGAAAACATGGCTTTGGTCCTCGCCTCATAAGAGTATTAATCCCGATCGACTTACGAACCAGGACTGATGCACGCATCAGTCCCGGTTCGAGAGGCCGGGACGTCGGTCGGGCCTCGCCGGCATCAGTCCCGGTTTTTCTAGGACCTTTAGTCCCGGTTCGTGCCATAAACCGGGGCTAAAGAGCCCGGCTTCTCGTACAACCTCTTTAGTCCTGGTTCGTGTGTGGAACCGGGACTAAATGGCTATCTTCAGTCCCGGTTATAGACACCAACCGGGACTAAAAGAGTGCCTATATATATGCTCGTCACTGTCGCTCACTCCTCTCATTTTTGACCGGCCAGCGTGTGAAGGTGTGTGCTACTCTAGGTCTCACCTCCTATGCACATGAGGTGTTTGATGAAATGTCCAAGCCACACTTAAGGTTTCTTTCCTCTCCAAGCTCGACCTCCAAGCTTCATTTTTCCCAAGATTTGTCTAGGTTTGGCGGTGCACCAACTATCCAAGTGTTCTAAAAAGGTTAGCAACTTCATCTCCTCATCTCTCACTACTAGTTTAGCTCATTTCAAATGCTCTAGAAGTAGTTTGGTTTGCGGGTTTTAGTGGAGGAGTGTATGTGTGAGTTTATTTGATTTAGATGCACAATTTGATGTGTATGTTGTTTATATACTTAATCATATAATGCACACATATGAACCTGCAATGAATGTATGGTGACCGACTCCCACTCAAATTAACATCCCTCAAGTTGTCCGAGTGTAACATGATCCAAATCCACCAACCCAAGTGTGATCATCATGTGAGATGATGTGGTTTCAATGGTGAGCATCTCCATGTTGATCATATCTACCATATGACTCATGTTCGACCTTTCGGTCTCTTGTGTTTTGAGGCCATGTCTATACATGCTAGGCTCGTCAAGTTTAACCCAAGTGTTCTGCATGTGCAAAACTGGCTTACACCCGTTGTACGCGAACGTAAAATCTATCACACCCGATCATCATGTGCAATACTTGAAGTCACCAACATAAAAAATTACCACACATAAATATGGGTTAATTGACAGAAAACACCGAATCAAGCAACGAAAGGCCCGCCAAAACACCGCACTATAAAATAAGAAGAAGACGCACTCCATCATCTATCCCACTCGCCAAACCAAATATTCATCCGTTTCAAAATATAATGTCTATTAGTTTTTTGGTAAGTGAATTTTCTTTAACTTAGATCAAGTTTCACTAGTAGAAAACAGGGCTTTGGTCTTGGCCTGATAAGAGCATTAGTCCCGATCGACTTACGAACCGGGACTAATGCGTGCATCAGTCCTGGTTCGAGCGGCCAGGACGTCGGTCGGGCCTTGGTGGGCATCAGTCCCGATTCGTCCACAAATTGGGGCTAAATGGCCTGGCTCCTGACGCAACCCCTTTAGTCCTGGTTCGTGTCTGGAACCGGGACTAAATGGCTATCTTCAGTCCCGGTTATAGACACCAACCAGGACTAAAAGAGTACATAAACGGGACACCAACCGGGACTGCTCGTCTCTGCAGCTCACTCCCCTCATTATAGACACCAACCGGGACTTAATCATATAATGCACGCAGATGAACCAACAATGGATGTATGGTGACTGACACACGTCTGACTACATAAACGACCTGCATAATTTTCTCGAAGTGGCTGAGGGAAACAAGAAGAATGGTTTTATGTATTGTCCATGTGTTGTGTGTGGGAATACGAATGATTACTCTTCCTCAAAAACCCTTCACTTGTACCTGCTTGAGATGGGTTTTGTGTCATACTATAATATTTGGACCAAGCACGGAGAAAGAGGGGTTATGATGGAAGACAATGAAGAAGAAGATGATGATGACAACTATCCGGATCCTATGTTCCCTGAATACAGTGATACTACAATGGGGGAAGCTGAAGATCAAGAGGCACCAGATGTGCCCGTTGATGATGATCTTCGTCAGGTCATTGTTGATGCACAGAGGGAATGCAAAAGTGAAAGGGAGAAGTTGAAGTTCGACCGCATGTTAGAGGATCACAAAAAAGGGTTGTACCCAAATTGCAAAGATGGCAACACAAAGCTCGGTACCACACTGGAATTTCTGCAATGGAAGGCAGAGAATGGTATATCTAACAAGGGATTTCAGAAGCTACTGAAAATAATGAATAACAAGCTTCCAAAGGATAACAAATTGCCTGACAGTACGTACGAAGCAAAGAAGGTTCTATGCCCTCTAGGATTAGAGGTGCAGAAGATACATGCATGCCCTAATGACTGCATCATCTACCATGGTGAGGAGTACGAGAATTTGAATGCATGCCCAGTATGCGGTGCATTGCGGTATAAGATCATACGAGATGACCCTGGTGATGTTTAAGGCCAACGCCCCAGGAAGAGGGTTCCTGCCAAGATGATGTGGTATGCTCCTATAATACCATGGTTCAAACGTCTATTTAGAAACAAAGAGCATGCTAAGTTGTTGTGATGGCATAGTTAAGGTCGTAAGGAAGACGGGATATTGAGAGTACCCGCTGACGGGTCACAGTGGAGAAAAATCGAGAGAAAGTGGGGGGACTTTGCAGATGAGGCAAGGAACGTATGATTTGGTTTAAGTGCAGGTGACATTAATCCTTGGAGCAGAGCAGCAATCGTAGCACCTGCCTTGTAACTCTATGCATCTATAACCTTCCTCCTTGGATGTGCATGAAGCGGAAGTTCATTATGATGCGTGTGCTCATCCAAGGCCCTAAGCAACCCGGCAACGACATTAATGTGTACCTAAGGCCATTAGTTGAAGAACCTCTACAGCTATGGCATAAAAAAGGTGTACGTGTGTGGGATGAGGACAAACGACAGAAATTTGACCTACGAGCATTGATGTTTGTAACCGTCAATGATTTGCGTGCTCTTAGTAACCTTTCAGAACAGACAAACAAGGGATACCACGCATGCACGCACTGTTTAGATGAGACTGAAAGTATATATTTGGACAAATGTAAGAAGAATGTGTACCTGGGACATCGTCGATTTCTTCCGAGCACACATCACTTAAGAAAGAAAGGCACGCATCACCGGAAGAAGCATGTCCTCCGTATAGGTGATGTTATATTTGATATGGTCAAGGATTTACATATATATTTTGGGACCTATCTTATTGTACAGACCTAGAGGTCAGCTCTGCACTCGACATGATACACGTGATGAAGAATGTTTGCGTGAACCTGCTAGGTTTCTTGGGCGTGTATGGGAAGACAAAAGATACACCGGAGGCACGGGAGGACCAGCAACGTATGAACGAAAAAGATGGCATGCATCCAAAGCAGTATGAAGGTCCTGCCAGCTACGCTCTTACCAAAGTAGAGAAGGAAATCTTTTTTGAATGCTTGCTCAGCATCAAGGTCCCGTCTGGCTTCTCATCGAATATAAATGGAATAATAAATATGACAGGAAAAAATTCCAGAACCTAAAGTCTCATGACTTCCACGTGATTATGACGCAACTGCTTCTGGTTGCATTGAGGGGGCTTCTACCAGAAAATGTTCGATTAGCTATTGTGAAGCTATGTGCATTCCTCAATTCAATTTCTCAGAAGGTAATCGATCCAGAAATCCTACCAAGGTTACAAAATGATTTGGTCCAATGTCTTGTCAGTTTTGAGTTGGTGTTCCCACCAGCCGTCTTCAATATTATGACGCACATTCTAGTTCACCTAGTCGACGAGATTGTCATTCTGGGTCCTGTATTTCTACACAATATGTTCCCCTTTGAGAGGTTCATGGGAGTCTTAAAGAAATATGTGTGTAACCGTGCTAGGCCGGAAGGAATCATCTCCAAGGGCCACAAAACAGAGGAGGTCATTCAATTTTGTGTTGACTTTATTCCTGACATTAAGCCGATTGGTGTTCTCAATCGCGGCATGAGAGGAGACTGAGTGGAAAGGGCACGCTAGGATCAAACTCAATAATATGTAGGGACGGACATTCTTGGGCGCAACCACACTACACAGTTCTACTGAATTCTACCTTCGTGACCCCGTATATCAATGAACACAAGAATATTTTATGCTCCAAACACCCGGAGCAATCTGACGAATGGATTACACGTGAACACATCAGGACTTGTGACGGTTGGTTGCAAACGCATCTCATGGGTAACAATGGACGTGATGCCTACATACACATGATCATTTCCATGAATATCACATAACTATTTTGCCCAACAGTAATTTATTTACCCAACGTATGCTTATTTTATGAGAGATGCCACTAGATAAGACTATGCCCCCGGGTCTATTCACTTATATATTTACAAATGCTACAATTACCTTGCTGCCTTCATTTACTTTTTATTCATTTTGCAATTATAAACTATCATCTACACACTTTACTTGCTTGCAAATAACGAGTCCAAGGGGATTGACAACCCTCTTGCCCGCGTTAGGTGCAAGTGTTTGTTTCTTTGAGTGCAATTGTTGAAGATGGGGGTTGTGTGTTACTCATATTGGTTCGATAACCTTGGTTCTTACTGAGGGAAATACTTATCTACATTGTGTTGCATCATCCATTCCTCTTCACGAAAAACCTAACACAGATCACAAGTATGACACCTCGATCAAGGTACCATCTGCATTAGAATCTAGAAGATTTCTAGACACAAAGTTTAGTCCAACATACAAATTTTGGATAATCATCCATAAGTTCAAACCATGAGTAGGGCAATTTTTAATCACAATTTCATCCTATCCCAAGCTTGTTCAACATGTTCTTGGTCATTGATACATCCATTTTGCATCATGCTTTTATATCGATATCTATTGCATTATGAGTTGTTAATACACATTATGGTACAATACTTATGCCTTTTCTCTCTTATTTTACAAGTTTTACATGAAGAGGGAGAATGCTGACAACTCGAATTATGGACCGGATAAGGAGCAAATCTGAGAGACCTATTTTGCACAATTCCAAAAGTCCTGAAAACTTACGAGAATTATTTTGGAATATAAAAAAATATTGGGCGAAATAAATACATCAGGGGACCCACCAGGTGGCCAGAAGCCATGGGGCGCGACCTACCCCCCTCGGCACGCCCTGCAGGCTTGTGGTCCCCCTGGCAGGCCTCCGGTGCCCATATTCTGCTATATGAAGGGTTTTTACCTGGAAAAAAAATCATATCAGAACTTTCGGAGCAGAACTTCGGCACAACCAATCTAGAGTTGCGGCGGAGCTATTCTGCCGGGGAAACTTCCCTCCCGGAGGGGGAAATCGAAGCCATCGTCATCACCAATGATCCTCTCATAGAGAGGGGGTCAATCTCCATCAACATCTTCATAAGAAACATCTCCTCTCCAAACCTTAGTTTATCTCTTGTATCCGATCTTTGTCTCAAAACCTCAGATTGGTACTTATGGGTTGCTAGTAGTGTTGATTACTCCTTGTAGTTGATGCTAGTTGGTTTACTTGGTGGAAGATCATATGTTCAGATCCTTAATGATTATTAATACTCCTCTGATTATGAACATGAATATGCTTTGTGAGTAATTACGTTTGTTCCTGAGGACATGGGATAAGTCTTGCTATAAGTAATCATGTGAATTTGGTATTCGTTTGATATTTTGATGAGATGTATGTTGTCTCTCCTCTAGTGGTGTCATGTGAACGTCGACTACATGGTACTTCACCATTATTTGAGCCTAGGGGAAGGCATTGTGAAGTAATAAGTAGATGATGGGTTGCTAGAGTGACAGAATCTTAAACCCTAGTTTATGAGTTGCTTCGTAAGGGGCTGATTTGGATCCATATGTTTCATGCTATGGTTAGATTTATCTTAATTCTTCTTTCGTAGTTGCGGATGGTTGCGAGAGAGGTTAATCGTAAGTGGGATGTTTTTCCAAGTAAGGGCATCACCCAAGCACCGGTCCACCCACATACCAAATTATCAAACTAACGAACGCGAATCATATGAGCATGATGAAAACTAGCTTGACAGAAATTTTCATGTGTCATCGGGAGCGCTTTGCTTTATATAAGACTTTGTCCAGGCTTTTCCTTTACTACAAAAAGGATTGGGCCACCTTGGTGCACCTTTGTTACATTTGTTACTTGCTACCCGTTACGAATTACCTTATCACAAAATTAACTCTTACCGATAATTTTAGTGCTTGCACAGAATACCTTACTAAAAACCGCTTGTCATTTCCTTCGGCTCCTCGTTGGGTTCGACACTCTTACTTATGGAAAGGACTACGATAGATCCCCTATACTTGTGGGTCATCAAGACTCTTTTCTGGCACAGTTGCCGGGGAGTGAAGCGCCTTTGGTGAGTGAAACTTTGTAAGGAAAAATTTATATATTGTGCTGAAATTTACTGTCGCTTGTCACTATGAAAATAAATCCTTTGAGGGGCTTGTTCGGGGTATCTTCACCCCAATCGAAAGCACAAATGGATTCTCCTCAACCTGCTGCACCTACTGAACATATTTATTATGAAATTCCTTCGGGTATGATAGAAAAACTGCTAGCTAATCCTTATGCAGGAGATGGAACACTACATCCTGATTTGCATATAATCTATGTGGATGAAGTTTGTGGATTATTTAATCTTGCAGGTCTGCCCGAGGATGATGTCCACAAGAAGGTCTTTCCTTTATCTTTGAGGGAGAAGGCGTTGATGTGGTATAGGCTATGTGATGATATTGGATCATGGAACTACAACCGATTGAAATTGGAATTTCATCAGAAGTTTTATCCTATGCATCTGGTTCATCGTGATCGGAATTATATTTATAATTTTTGGCCTCGTGAAGGAGAAAGAATCTCTCAATCTTGGGGGAGGATTAATTCAATGTTATATTCATGCCCCAATAATGAGCTCTCGAGAGAAATTATTATTCATAATTTTTATGCGCGGCTCTCTCATAATGATCAATCCATGCTCGATACTTCTTGTGTTGGTTCCTTTATGAAGAAAGATATTGAATTCAAATGGGACTTATTGGAAAGAATTAAACGCAAATCTCAAGATTGGGAACTTGACGAAGGTAATGAGTCAGGTATAAGCCTTAAGTTTGATTATGTTAAATCCTTTATATACACCGATGCTTTTCGTGATTTTAGCACTAAATATGGACTTGACTCTGAGGTAGTAGCTTCATTCTGTGAATCTTTTGCTACTCATGTTGATCTTCCCAAGGAGAAGTGGTTTAAATATCATCCTCCCATTGAAGTTAAAGTGGTTGAACCTATTAAAGTTGAAGAAGAAACTATTATTTATAATGTTGATCCTGTTATTCCTACTACTTATATTGAGAAACCACTCTTTCCTGTTAGAATAAAGGAACATGCTAAAGCTTCAACTGTGGTTCGTAAGAGTTGTACTAGAACACCTATACCTCCTTAACAAATTAAAGTTGAATCTAATATTGCTATGGTTAAAGATCTCTTGGTTGATAATATTGATGGGCATGTCATTCATTTCTGTGATGAAGCTACTAGAATTGCTAGACCTGATAGTAAAGGTAAACATAGACCTATTGTTGGCGTGCGTGTTGTTTCTGTTAAAATAGAAGATCATTGTTATCATGGCTTATGTGATATGGGTGCTAGTGTGAGTGCAATTCCCTTTACCTTATACCAAAAAATTATGAATGATATTGCACTAGCTGAATTAGAAGAAATTGATGTTACCGCCAAGCTTGCTAATAGAGATACTATTGCACCAATTTGGATTGTTAGAGATGTTGAAGTCTTGTGTTGGAAAATAAAGTATCCTACTGATTTTCTTGTTCTTGGTTCCCCACAAGATGATTTTTGTCCCATTATATTCGGTAGACCCTTCTTGAATACTATTAATGCTAAGATTGATTGTGAGAAAGAAACGATTACTGTAAGTTTTGGGGATGTGTCTCATGAGTTCAATTTCTCTAAATTTCGTAGACAACCCCATGACAAAGAATTGCCTAGTAAAGATGAAATTGTTGGTCTCGCTTCTATCATTGTGCCTCCTACTGATCCCTTAGAACAATATTTGCTAGATCATGAAAATGATATGCATATGAATGAAAGAAATGAAATAGATAAGATTTTGTTTGATTAATAGCCTATTTTAAAACACAACATGCCTTTTGAAATACTTGGGGATCCTCCTCCACCCAAGGGCGACCCATGTTTGAGCTTAAACAATTACCTGATACTCTGAAGTATGCTTATCTTGATGAAAAAGAGATATATCATGTTATTATTAGTGCTAACCTTTCAGAGCATGAAGAAAAGAGATTATTAAAAACTTTGAGTAAGCACCTAGCCACTATTAGATATACTCTTGATGATCTTAAGGGCATTAGTCCCACTCTATGTCAGCACAAAATCAATATGGAGCCTGATGCTAAACCAGTTGTTGATCACCGACGATGATTAAATCCTAAAATGAAGGAAGTGGTAAGAAATGAAATACTACAGCTTCTCGAGGCAGATATAATTTATCGTATTGCTCATAGTAGATGGGTTAGTCCCGTTCATTGTGTCCCTAAAAAGGGAGGTATTACCGTTGTTCCTAATGATAAAAATGAATTGATCCCGCAAAGAATTGTTACATGATATAGAATGGTAATTTATTTTAGGAAATTAAATAAGGCTCCTAGGAAAGATCATTACCCGCTACCTTTTATTGATCAAATGCTAGAAATACTATCCAACCATACACATTTTTTCTTTCTAGACGGTTATTCTGGTTTCTCTCAAATACCTGTGTCAAAAGAGGATCAAGAGAAGATCACTTTTACTTGCCCTTTTGGTACCTTTGCTTATAGACGTATGCCTTTTGGTTTATGCAATGCACCTGCTACCTTTCAAAGATGTATGATGGCTATATTCTCTGACTTTTGTGAAAAGATTGTTGAGGTTTTCATGGATGATTTTTACGTTTATGGAACTTCTTTTGATGATTGCTTGAGCAACCTTGATCGAGTTTTGTAGAGTTGTGAAGAAACTAATCTTGTCTTGAATTGGGAGAAGTGCCACTTTATGGTTAATGAAAGCATTGTCTTGGGACATAAAATCTTCGAAAGAGGTATTGAAGTTGATAAAGCTATAGTTGATGCTATTTAAAAAATGTCGTGTCCAACAGATATCAAAGGTATAAGAAGTTTCCTTGGTCATGCTAGTTTCTATAGGAGATTTATTACAGACTTCTCTAAGATTTCTAAGCCTCTCACTAATCTTTTGCAAAAGGATGTTCCATTCGTTTTTGATGATGATTTTGTAGAAGCATTTGAAATTCTTAAGAGAGCCTTGATCACTACACGTGTTGTTCAACCACCTGATTGGAACCTACCCTTTGAAATTATGTGTGATGCCAGTGATTATGTTGTTGGTGTTGTTCTAGGGCAAAGAGTTGAGAAGAGATTAAATGTCATCCATTACGCTAATAAAACTCTTGACACTGCTCAAAGAAACTATGCTACCACCAAAAAGGAATTTTTAGCAGTTGTGTTTGCTTGTGATAAGTTTAGACCTCGTATTGTTGATTCCAAAGTAACTGTTCACACTGATCACGCTAGTATTAAATATCTTATGGAAAATAAAGATGCTAAACCTAGACTTGTTAGATGAGTTCTTCTGCTACAAGAATTTGATTTGCATATTATTGATAGAAAGGGTGCTGATAACCCCGTAGCAGATAACTTGTCTAGACTAGAGAATGTTCTTGATGACCCACTACCTATTGATGATAGCTTTCCTGATGAACGATTAGCTATCATAAATGCTTCGCGCAGTGCTCCTTGGTACGGTGATTATGCTAACTACATTTTTGCTAAATTTATACCGCCTAGTTTCACATACCAACAAAAGAAAAAGTTCTTCTATGATTTAAGACATTACTTTTGGGACGATCCACACCTTTATAAAGAAGGAGTAGATGGTATTATTAGATGTTGTGTACCTGAGCATGAACAGGGACAGATCCTACACAAGTGTCACTCTGAGGCCTACGGAGGACAGCACACTGGAGATAGAACTGCACACTAGGTATTACAATCTGGTTTTTATTGGCCTACTCTCTACAAGGATGCTCGTAAGTTTGTCTTGTCTTGTGATGAATGCCAAAGAATTGGTAATATTAGTAAACTTAAGGAAATGCCTACAAATTACTCTCCTGTTATTGAACCATTTGATGTTTGGGGTTTTGATTATATGGGACCTTTTCCAAAGTCCAATGGGTATACTCATATTATAGTTGTTGTTGATTAGGTTACTAAGTGGGTAGAAGTTATTCCAACTAGTAGTGCTGATCATAACACTTCTATTAAAATGCCTAAGAAGTTATTTTCCCTAGATTTGGAGTCCCTAGATATTTAATGACTGATGGTGGTTCACACTTTATTCATGGTGCTTTTCGTAAATTGCTTGCTAGGTATGATGTTAATCATAGAATTGCATCTCCTTATCATCCTCAGTCTAGTGGTCAAGTAGAATTGAGCAATAGAGAAATTAAATTGATCTTGCAAAAGACCGTTAATAGATCTAGAAAGAATTGGTCTAGGAAACTTGACGACGCGTTATGGGCTTATAGAACCGCTTACAAAAACCCTATGGGTATGTCTCCGCATAAAATGGTTTGTGGCAAAGCATGTTATTTACCTCTAGAGCTAGAACATAAAGCTTATTGGGCAATCAAAGAGCTTAACTATGATTTCAAACTTGCTGGTGAGAAGAGGTTATTTGAAATCAACCCGCTTGATGAATGGAGAACCCAAGCCTATGAGAATGCTAATCTGTTTAAAGAAAAGGTTAAGAGATGGCATGATAGAAGGATACAAAAGCGTGAATTCAATGTAGGTGATCATGTCTTCCTATACAACTCTCGTTTAATATTTTTTGTAGGAAAACTTCTCTCTAAATGCAAAGGGCCTTACATTATCGAGGAAGTATACCGTTCCGATGCCATCAAGATCAACAACGTTGAAGGCAGAAATTCAAAGGTGGTAAACGGGCAAAGAATCAAAGATTATATCTCACGTACTCCCATAAATGTTGAAACCAATATTATCAATACCATAACTCCGGAGGAGTACATTAGGGAGACCTATCAGAACGCCTGAGACTCCGAAAAGTAATAGGTATGTATTACGGTAAGCAAACCGACTCCAAAACTTTTCCAATGGCAATTTTTACCAGTTTTGGGATATTTAAAAAATTAGGAAAATTCAAAGCAGTCCGAAGAGTTCACGAGGAGGCAACAAGCCAGGGGCGCGACCTACCCCCCCTGGGCACACCCTGCAGGATTGTGGCCACCCCGTGTACCCTCCGGAGTTCGTTTTCTTGTGGAATACTCCTTTGGGCAGTAAAAGTTCATTATATAGTCTCCCAAAAGTTTTGACCTTTGTATCACGACAATTCTCCTCCTTTCGTGTTGAGATGTTTCTGCAGCAGATTTAGAGCAAGATGTCTTTGCAAGAGTCGGTCGGGGAGAGCCGTGCCCTTCACCTAACACCGGGGGCCGGAGCAATCAGCAAGGCCAACCACTTCGGGTAGGCCACGGAGGAAGAGATCGAGGCTGATTTGAAAAGGATAGATGCTATGGAGGAAGACCAAGCAGTTACCTCTCGTCTACAACCTGGAGCCATGTTGGAAGAACTTCACAGCTCAGCAATTCTGAATTTGGTTATCCCTCCCAATGTTAAATTTCTTACTTATGAAAATATGAAAAAGAGTGTTGCTTTTAATGGACCCCAGATAGCGAAATAATAAGCTTGAGGAGGAGAATCGCATTCTGGGGGCATCATCGCCAAGAATATAAAACCACCACCTCCAAAGAAAGACAACTAAACACATGGGTATAGGTCACCCCCTTGGCTTGTGCCAAGCTTGGGGGAGGTGCCCCGGTATTGTATCACCATCACATCTTTTACTTTCTTTGTTTTCCTCTTTCGATCCTTTTGGTTATATCTTGATCGAGGAGAATAAAGTTTTAGTGAGATCTAGTTTTGAGTTTTGCCCCTATGTAAGCAAGTCCAAGAGTTATATAATAAAGAGTAGTTTTGAGTTGAGGGATTTGCTTGCTTGCTATGATCTTAAGAAATAGAAATAGAAAGAAATATAGAATAAAAGCAAAGAGTATATATAATGATCTTATGGGGAGTGATGACTTCACATATAAAAAGTATGTCGATTGAAATTTGTTGTGAGTTGACAAACAAAGCTATTGGTCATTGTTGCAATTAAAAGGAAATAATAAAGAAAGAGAGATTCACATATAAATAAATTATCTTAGACATCTTTTATGATTGTGAGCACTCATTAAAATATTATATGTTAAGAAGTTGATATTGGACAAGGAAGACAACATAATATGTTATGTTTGCTTATTTCCGAATAGAAGTTATATGGTTATAGATCCTTCAATTTGTGTCGCTTGCTTCTACCCCATATTAGTAAAAAAAATCGCACAAAGTAGGGATGCTACTTGTGCATCCAAACACAGTTAACCCACTTTTGCGGTGAGACTCCACCATACCTACATATGGATTGAGTAAGATCCTTCAAGTAAGTTGTCATCGGTGCAAGCAATAAAAATAGCTCCGTAAATATGTGTGATATTTTGATGTGAGGAAAATAAACTTTATACGAACTTGTGATATAGAAGAACTAAAAGCGAGAGACTGCATAATAAAGTTCTTTATCACAAGAGGCAATATAAAGTGACGTTCTTTTGCATTAAGGGATTGCGCATCCAACTAGAAAAGCGCATGACAACCTCTGCTTCCCTCTGCGAAGGGCCTATATGTTTCCTTTAATTTCTAGTACTTACCTTTATGCAAGAGTCATGGTGATCTTCACCATTTTCCTTTATTTCGCCATTATATTTTGGCAAGCGTCATGTGTTGGGGAATGATCTAGACAAATATATCCACTCGGATGTGGGTGATCATGAGTTATTATTGTTGACATTACCCTTGAGGTAAATAGTTGGGAGGAAAAACTATAAGCCCCTATCTTTCTCTGTGTCCGATTGAAGCTTTGACCTCATAGGTACTGCACGAGTGTTAGCAATTATGAAAGACCATAAGATGATTGAGTATGTGGATTTGCTTTACAAGCTCTTATATTGACTCTTTCCTACGTTGCGATAAATTGGAATTGCTTCAATGAATGAAATCATTGTTTGTTAGTTCTCGATAGAGTTCTTGATTCATATTTTACCCTGTGAATGAATTGTTACTCTAGCATAAGATATTATATGTCAATATGTGTTACTGCTCTACAGATAACCATGATGCCTTCATGTTCGTATTTTATTTTAACGACACCTCTATCTCTAAACATGTGGGCATATTTATCGATCTCGGTTTTCGCTTGAGGACAAGCAAGGTCTAAGCTTGGGGGAGTTGATACGTCTATTTTGCATCATGCTTTTATATCGATATTTATTGCATTATGGGCTGTTAATACACATCATGGTACAATACTTATGCCTTTTCTCTCTTATTTTACAAGGTTTACATGAAGAGTGAGAATGCCACCAGTTGGAATTTTGGACCAGAAAATGATCAAATCTGAGAGACCTATTCTGCACAGCTCCAAAAGTCATGAAAACTTACGGAGAATTATTTTGGAATATATAAAAATATTGGGCAAAAGAAATACATCAGGGGACCCGCCAGGTAGCCACAAGCCACGGGGCGCGGCCTACCCCCTTGGGCGCGCCCTCCAGGCTTGTGGGCCCCGTGGCAGGCCTCTGGTGCCCATCTTCTGCTATATGAAGGGTTTTTACATGGATTAGAACTTTCGGGGCAAAGCGCCGCCGTCTCGAGGCGGAACTTCGGCAGAACCAATCTTGAGCTCCGGCGGAGCTATTCTGCCGGGGAAACTTCCCTCCCGGAGGGGGAAATCGAAGCCATCATCATCACCAATGATCCTCTCATCGAGAGGGGGTCAATGTCCATCAACATCTTCATCAGCACCATCTCCTATCAAAACCCTAGTTCATCTCTCGTATCCGATCTTTGTCTCAAAACCTGAGATTGGTATGTGTGGGTTGCTAGTAGTGTTGATTACTCCTTGTAGTTGATGCTACTTGGTTTACTTGGTGGAAGATCATATGTTTAGATCCTTAATGATTATTAATAATCCTCTGATTATGAACTTGAATATGTTTTGTGAGTAATTACGTTTGTTCCTGAGGACATGGGATAAGTCTTGCTATAAGTAATGATGTGAATTTGGTATTCGTTCGATATTTTGATAATATGTATGTTGTCTCTCCTCTAGTTGTGTTATGTGGACATTGACTACATAACGCTTCACCATTATTTGGGCCTAGGGGAAGGCATTGGGAAGTAATAAGTAGATGATGGGTTGCTAGAGTGACAGAAGCTTAAACCCTAGTTTATGTGTTGCTTCGTAAGGGGCTGATTTGGATCCATATGTTTCATGCTATGGTTAGATTTATCTTAATTCTTATTTTGTAGTTGCGGATGCTCGCGAGAGAGGTTAATCATAAGTGGGTTGTTTTTCCAAGTAAGGGCAGCACCCAAGCACCGGTCCACCCACATACTAAATTATCAAAGTAACAAACGTGAATCATATGAGCATGATGAAAACTAGCTTGACAAAAATTCCCATGTGTCCTCGGAAGCGCTTTGCTTTATATAAGAGTTCGTACATGATTGTTCTTTGCTAAAAAAAGGATTGGGCCACCTTGGTGCACCTTTGTTACATTATTTACTTGCTACCCATTACGAATTACCTTATCACAAAACTATGTGTTGCCGATAATTTCAGTACTTGCAGAGAATACCTTACTGAAAACCGCTTGTTATTTCCTTCTGCTCCTCGTTGGGTTCGACACTCTTACTTATCGAAAGGACTAGATAGATCCCTGATACGTCTCCAAGGTATCTATAATTTTGATGGTTCCATGCTATTATCTTGTCAAACTTTGGATGTTTTGTATGCCTTTTATATCTTTTTTGAGACTAACTTATTAACTCAGTGCCAAGTGCCAGTTCCTGTTTTTTCCGTGTTTTTGACCCTTTTCAGAGGAGAATATTAAACGGAGTCCAAACGGAATAAAACCTCCGAAAATATTTTTTCCAAAACAGAAGATACGCAGGGAGCGTGAGAACCAAGGCAGAGGCCACCAGGGGAGGCCACAAACCCCCTAGGCGCGACCAGAGGGGGACCGCGCCTAACAGGCTTGTGGCCCCCCTGTGACTCCTCTGCCCTGCTTTTTCTGCCTATAAATCCCCGACAAATCCAAAACCACGAGAGAGATCCATGAAAATACTTTTCCGCCGCCGCAAGCTTCTGTCTCCGCAAGATCCCATCTGGGGCACGTTCTGGTGCCCTACCGGAGGGGGGATTCGGATACGGAGGGCTTCTTCATCAACACCATTGCCTCTCCGATGATGCGTGAGTAGTTCACCATAGACCTTCGGGTCCGTAGCTACTAGCTAGATGGCTTCTTCTCTCTCTTGATCTTCAATACAAAGTTCCCCATGATCTTCATGCAGATCTATCCGATGTAATCTTCTTTTGCGGTGTGTTTGTCGAGATTCGATGAATTGTGAATTTATGATGAGATTATCTATGAATCTTATTTGAGTTTCTTCTGATCTCTTAGATGCATGATTTCATATCCTTGTAATTCTCTTCGAGTTGTGGGTTTTGTTTGGCCAACTTTATCTATGATTCTTTCAATGGGAGAAGTGCTTGGTTTTCGGTTCATACCGTGCGGTGACCTCACCCAGTGACAAAAGGGGTAGCGAGGCACGCATCATGTTGTTGCCATCAAGGGTAAAAAGATGGGGTTTATATCTATTGCATGAATTTATCCCTCTACATCATGTCATCTTGCTTAAGGCGTCACTCTGTTCGTCATGAACTCGATACACTAGATGCATGCTGGATAGCGGTCGATGTGTGGAGTAATAGTAGTAGATGCAGAAAGTATCGGTCTACTTGTCTCGGACATGATGCCTATATGCATGATCATTGCCTTAGATATCGTCATGACTTTGCGCGGTTCTATCAATTGCTCGACAGTAATTCGTTCACCCACCGTAATATTTGCTATCTTGAGAGAAGCCTCTAGTGAACTCTATGCCCCCCGGGTCTACTTCACATCATATTTTCAGCCCTACACTTTTACTTTGTTGCACTTTCCGCCTTCAGATCTCACCTTGCAATCAATGTTGGGTGGAAGTTTGCTGTTTTTGTGCAGGTACTTTGGAGACTTGGCTTGATACTCCTACTGGATTGATACCTTGGTTCTCAAACTGAAGGAAATACTTACTGCTACTGTGTTGCATCACCCTTTCCTCTTCAAGGGAAAAACCAACGCAAGCTCAAGAGGTAGCAAGAAGAATTTCTGGCACCGTTGTCGGGGAGGATCAAGTCAAGAATAGTCTCCCGTCAACGTGCCAATTTCTGGCGCTGTTGCCGGGGAGCATCAAGTGAAGCTTATCCAAGTAAGTGTCGTAAACTCATCTCTTGCATTTACATTTTTTGCCTCTCGTTTTCCTCTCCCCCACTTCTGGAAAACAAAAATTTACAAAAATATTTGCCTTTTTTGTTCGCCCTTTTCTTTTGCTTGCTTTGTATTTGCTTGTGTACTTGTGTGATTGCTGAAGTCACCATGATTGAAAACACCAAACTTTGTGACTTCTCGAATACTAATAATAATGATTTTATTAGTACTCCGATTGCTCCCGCCACTAGTGCGGAATCATATGAAATAAATGCTGCTTTGCTGAATCTTGTTATGAAAGAGTAATCCTCCGGCCTTCCTAGCGAAGATGCCGCATCCCATCTTAATACCATCATAATTGTGTTATGATTGTGTCTTTTGTGTTTCTTTTTTATGTTTGAGCCAAGCAAAACCTTTATGACTAGTTTGGTGATGGTTGTTTGATCCTGCTGGAAAAAGACAGAAACTTTTCGCTTACGAAATTATTTTTCATTTTTATCCAGAAACAGATTTTGAGTTGATTCTTTTTGCTGCTGGTTGATATGCCAATTACATAAACTGTCGTAAGTTTTCAGAACTTTTGAGATACCAGAAGTATACGAAGTATACACATTGCTACAGACTGGTCTGTTTTTGACATATTTTGTTTTTGTTGTGTTGATTGCTTATTTTGATGAAACTATGGATAGTATAGGGGGGTATTAGCCATGGGAAAGTGAGAATACAGTAATCTAACACCAATATAAATATAAATCAAGTTTGCTACAGTACCTCAAGAGGTGGTAGTTTATTTCTTGTGCTAATGATATCACGAGTTTCTGTTTAAGTTTTGTGTTGTGAAGTTTTCAAGTTTTTGGTGATGTTCTCATGGACGAAGGGATAAAGAGTGGAGATATCTCAAGCTTGGGGTTTCTCAAGGCATCCCAATCCTAATTCAAGGACACCAAAAAGCCTAAGCTTGGGGATGCCCCGGGAAGGCATCCCCTCTTTCGTCTCCAATCCATCGGTAACATTAATTGGAGCTATATTTTTATTCACCACATGATATGTGTTTTGCTTGGAGCGTCTTGTATCGTAGGAATATTTTCTTTTTGTTGTGTCACAATCATCCTTGCTGCACACCTTTTGAGAGATACATGCACTTATCGTGAATTTGCTAGAATACTCGTTGAGCTTCGCTTATATCTTTTGAGTTAGGCAATTTAGCTCACATGTGATTCACTTATATCTTTTGAATAGATAACTTGGCTCTGTGTGCTTCACTTAGATCTTTTAGAGTACGGCGGTGTCATATTTTGGAGAAATAAGAACTCTCGATCTTCACTTATATCTTTTTGAGAGTGCTCTCTCTGAGTAACTTGGTAGTTGGCTTGTGCTATGAAAGTAGTCCTAAAGATGATAGGTAAAACTTCCATATTCATGTGCATTGATTAGAAAGAGAAGTTTGATTCCTCTCAATTATTTTTGAGACATGGATTTGGTAGTATTAATAGTTATGTTAGTAGGGTGTTGTGAATCTAGAAATACTTGTGTTGATGTTAGTGATTCCCGTAACATGCACGTATGGTGAACCGCTATGTTAGGAAGTCAGAGCATAATTGATTTATTGATTGTCAACCTTTGTGTTGCGGTCGGGATCGCGCGATGGTTGACACCTACCAACCCTTCCCCTAGGAGTATGCGTTTAGCACTTTGTTTCGATTACTAATAAAAACTGTCGCAACAAGTATGTGAGTTCTTCATGACTAATGTGAGTCCATGGTATAGATGCACTTTCACCTTCCACCATTGCTAGCCTCTCTAGTGCCGCACAACTTTCGTCGGTACACAAAACCACAATATACCTTCCTCAAAACAGCCACCATACCTACCTACTATGGCATTTTCATAGCCATTCCGAGATATATTGCCATGCAACTCCCATCGTTCCGTCTCATGACTTGTGCCGTCACTTACATATTGCCATTGCATGATCGTAAGATAGCTAGCGAGATGTTTCAACGTCATACGCCAGGCTAGATCGTTGCACATCCCTGTACACTGCCGGAGGCATTTCCTATAGAGTCATCATCGTTCTAAACATTGAGCTTTGAGTAAATGAAAGTGTGATGATCATCATTACTAGAGCATTGCCCCATGTGAGGAAAAAGTAAAAAAGAAAGAGGCCAAAGTTGCCCACAAAAAAAAGAGAAATAGAGAGAGATATGGAAAGAGGCCAAAGTTCCCCAAAAAGAGAGAAAACTAGAGAAGGGACAATGCTACTATCTTTTTCCACACTTGTGCTTCATAATAGCACCATGTTCTTCATGATTGAGAGTCTCTTGTTTTGTCACCACCATATGCTAGTGGGAATCTTCATTATATAACTTGGCTTGTATATTCCAATGATGGGCTTCCTCAAAATTTCCCTAGGTCTTCGTGAGCAAGCAAGTTGGATGCACACCCACTAGTTCTCCTTTTGAGCTTTCACATACTTATAACTCTAAGTGCATCCATTGCATGGTAATCCCTACTCTTTCACATTGATATTTATTGATGGGCATCTCCATAGCCCTTTGATACGCCGAGTCGATGTGACAATCTCCTCCTTTTTGTCTCACAAAATCCACCACACTCTATTCCACCTATAGTGCTATATCCATGGCTCACGCTCATGTATTGCGTGAGAGTTGAAAAAGGTTTGAGAAAGTAAGAGTGCGAAAACAATTACTTGGCCAATACCGGGGTTGTGCATGATTTAAATTCGTTGTGTGGGGATGACAGAGCATAGCCAGACTATATGATTTTGTAGGGGTAATTTTCTTTGGCCTTGTTATTTTGAAAGGTCTTGATTACCTTGCTAGTTTGCTTGAAGTATTATTGTTTTCATGTCAATAGCAAACTATTGTTTTGAATCTTATGGATCTGAACATTCATGTCACATGAAAGAAGTTACAAAGGAAAAATATGGTAGGTAGCATTCCACATCAAAAATTCAGTCTTTATCACTTCCCTACTCGAGGACGAGCAGGAGTTAAGCTTGGGGATGCTTGATACGTCTCCAACGCATCTATGATTTTTGACGGTTCCATGCTATTATCTTGTCAAACTTTGGATGTTTTGTATGCCTTTTATATATTTTTTGAGACTAACTTATTAACTCAGTGCCAAGTGTCAGTTCCTGTTTTTTCCGTGTTTTTGACCCTTTTCAGAGGAGAATATTAAACGGAGTCCAAACGGAATAAAACCTCCAAAAAGATTTTTTCCGGAACAGAAGATACACAGAGAGCGTGAGAACCAAGGCAGAGGCCGCCAGGGAGGCCACAAGCCCCCTAGGCGCGGCCAGGGGGCCCCGTGCCTAGCAGGCTTGTGGGCCCCCTCTGGCTCCTGTGCCTTACTTCTTCCGCCTATAAATCCCCGAAAAATCCAAAACCACGGGAGAGATCCACGAAAATACTTTTCCGCCGCCGCAAGCTTCTGTCTCCACAAGATCCCATCTGGGGCACGTTCTGGTGCCCTGCCGGAGGGGGGATTCGGATACGGAGGGCTTCTTCATCAACACCATTGCCTCTCCGATGATGCGTGAATAGTTCACCATAGACCTTCGGGTCCATAACTAGTAGCTAGATGGCTTTTTCTCTCTCTTGGATCTTCAATACAAAGTTCTCCATGATCTTCATGGAGATCTATCAGATGTAATCTTCTTTTGCGGTGTGTTTGTCGAGATCCAATGTATTGTGGATTTATGATCAGATTATCTATGAATCTTATTTGAGTTTCTTCTGATCTCTTATATGCATGGTTTCATATCCTTGTAACTCTCTTCGAGTTGTGGGTTTTGTTTGGCCAACTTGATCTATGATTCTTGCAATGGGAGAAGTGCTTGGTTTTGGGTTCATACCGTGGGGTGACCTCACCCAGTGACAGAAGGGGTAGGGAGGCACGCATCGTGTTATTGCCATCAAGGGTAAAAAGATGGGATTTATATCTATTGCATGAATTTATCCCTCTACATCATGTCATCTTGCTTAAGGCGTTACTTTGTTTGTCATGAACTCAATACAATAGATGCATGCTGGATAGCGGTCGATGTGTGGAGTAATAGTAGTAGATGCACAAAGTATCGTTCTACTTGTCTCGGACGTGATGCCTATATGCAAGATCATTGCCTTAGATATCGTCATGACTTTGCGCGGTTCTATTAATTGCTCGACAGTAATTCGTTCACCCACCGTAATATTTGCTATCTTGAGAGAAGCCTCTAGTGAACACTATGGCCCCCGGGTCTACTTCACATCATATTTTCAGCCCTACACTTTTAGTTTCTTGCACTTTGCGCCTTCATATCTCACCTTGCAATCAATTGTGAAGGGATTGACAACCCCTTTGTAGCGTTGGGTGCAAGTTTGCTGTTTTTGCGCAGGTACTTTGGAGACTTGGCTTGATACTCCTACTGGACTGATACCTTGGTTCTCAAACTGAGGGAAATACTTACTGCTACTGTGCTGCATCACCCTTTCCTCTTCAAGGGAAAAACCAACGCAAGCTCAAGAGGTAGCAATCCCCTATACTTGTGGGTCATCAGTCATGTTGCTTGAAATTCATAATTTGCTTTCTAAGCGAGATGACCTTAACAGGAGGAAAAATACTTGCTAATAAAAGCATATTTACATTTATCCCATGTTTTTTTGGAAGGAAAACTGTAAGGGAAACACCCCACAGCGAGTTTTTTTTAAATAATAATTACCCAAATTCGCGTCCGTGGGGACTTGAACCTCGGTGGTTGGGTTGTACATCCACTCCACTAGCCAAGTGAGCTAGGCTCACTTCCTTTTTATCCCATGTTCTGATACTATTATACGGTAAAGATGAGAAAAAGATTTAGATTTATCTCTTAAAGCAAAAGGGAGTACTTTTAATTTCACCACATAATTATCCATATCCTTTTTCTTTTGCATATCACATATTTCAATGAAAGTATTAAGATGAGCAGCGGGATCCTCATTAGGACTTCCCGAAAATTGTTCTTTCATCACAAGATTTAGGAATGCAACATTTATATCATAAAACTCCGCACTAGTGGCGAATGGTATAGGAGTAATAAGAAAACCATTGTTATTGGTATTCAAGAAGTCACACAACTTAGTGTTGTCTGAAGACATGGTGACCAAGCAAGCAAAGTAAAAAAGCATAACAAGTAATCTAGCAAGTAAAGCGAACAAACATGTAAACTAGGAAAGGTAAATATGTTTTTTTTGAATTTCATAGCAATTAAAATATAACATAAAATAAAAAGTAGAACAAGTGAATGATAATTTCTGAGAAGGTACTTGATAGTAAGTTGGTGATACTCCCCGGCAACGGCGCCAAAAATCCTTCCTGATACTTATGATATGCGTCGGGTTTTCCCCTAAGAGGAGGGGATGATGAAACACAATATAGATGAGTATTTCCCTTGGTGACAACCAATATTATCAAACCAACAGGAGGATCACACAACTTCCCATCTTCAGCGCCTACACACAAAAGAGCACACACTTGCACCCAACGCGGGAAAGAGGGTTGTCAATCCCCTTGAACTCGTTACTTGCAAGTAATAAGTAGTGATAGATAGATGGATGGAATATATTAAATATAAAAATTAAATGCAAATAATAAAAGGCAGCGATGTATTTTGTATTTTTGTAAATATATATGTGTATAGACCCCGGGGCCATATTGTTCTCTAGTGGCTTATCTCTCAAAGAAGGCAAACGGTGGATAAACAAATTACTCTTAGGCAATTGATAGGAAAGTGCATAGTTATGGAATATTTATTCACGACAATGATCATGTGTATATAGGCATCACGTATGTAAGCAAGTAGATCGATTCCTGCCTGCATCTACTACTATTACTCCACCCATCAACCTCTATCCAACATGCATCTAGAGTATTATGTAAAACAAAGTAATGCTTGGATAATAATGACATGATGTAGACAAAGAAAATCCAATTAATATGAATCAACCCAATCATTTTATCCTTAGTGGCAGCAATACAAATATGTGTGTTGTACCACTACGTTGTCACTGGGATATAGAGCACTGCAAGATTGAACCCACTACAACGCACCCCTCTCAATGAAGATGGATCAATCTAGTTGGCCAAACCAAATCAATAGATCACAAAGAATTACAAAGTTATAATAATCAGGAAAATAGGAATTAAATAGTAATTCAGAAAATACTCAAATGTCTATCATGAATAATGTGAACATAAACCCACAATTCATTGGATCCCAGCAAACGCGCCACACAAAGTGATTACATCGAATAGATCATCGAGAAGATGCGATGAACTTTGGATTGAAGAACATAGATAGAGAGAGAGCCATCTAGGTACTATATATGTACCCATAGGTGTGTGGTGAACTACTCACACATCACCTAGGATAAGCAAGTTTGATGTAGAGGCCCTCCGTGATTGATCCCCCTCCGACAGGGCACCAAAAGAGGGCTCGAGATGGGCACACGGCGGAGCAGAGACTCGCGGCATCTGAAAAAGTGTTTTACGAGATCCTTAGGATTTTTAGAATATATGAGAATTTATAATCTAGAGAACAAGGTCAAGAGAGCTCGGAAGGGCCCACAAACAAACACAACGAGGCCACCCCGCCGGGTGCCCTATTGGCTTGTGGGCCCCTCGTTCGATCCTCCACCTTCTCCCGAAGCTTCAAGGTCTTCTTTTGATCCAGAAAAATCATCAAAAAGTTTCATGGTATTTAGACTCCGTTTGGTGCTATAAACCTAAAAAGCCAAAAACATGCAGAAAACAACAACTGGCAGTTGGCACTTGGTTAATAGGTTACTCCTAAAAAACAATATGAATTAGCAAATAAATGCCCCAAAAGTATCCTAGAATGATAATATTATAGCATGGAACAATACAAAACTATAGGTACGGAGATGTATCAGGGAGTTGATACATCCATTTTGCACCATGATTTACGGTTATTTATTTAGCTTATTTTGAAGTTATATTTCATATTATTATGCAATTCTAATGCATTTTCTCTCTAAAATGAAAGACAAATCAATAGAGGGAGATTACGGGCAACTAGAGTTCTTACTTGAAAAAGCTACAACAGAGATAACAATTCTTTAAAGCTCAAAATGACGTGAAATTTTACGTAGATTTATATTGGATTATACAAATAAATTGGAAGAACTAAGTACCAAAGAGATCCCCGATGGTCCCACAAGCCCTCGGGGCACCAGCCTTGTGGGGCCCATAGATATCCACTGTTGATGTCCTTCTCATATTTGAAGCCATTTACCCTTGGAAAGAAAATCAAGAGAACACTTCTAGGAATTACCGTCGTTGTCTCGAGGCGGAACTAGGGCAGGGGCACTTTTGCTCTTTGGTGGAGCGATTCCACCTGGGAAACTTCCCCCAGGAAGGGGTAATCGAAGCCTACATCATGACCAACTCCCCTCACATCATGGGACGCTTCATATTCATCAACATCTTCATTAGCACCATCTCACCTCCAAACCCTAGTTCATCACATGGGGTGCTAGCAGTGTTGATTACGTCTTGTATTTGATGCTAATTGCTTTACTTGGTGGAAGATCATTATGTGTTAGATTGTTGATTGCATATTTATACCTACTGAACATGTTAAATATTATGAGTTATGAATAGTTCTATTTGTTCTTGAGGACATGGGATAAGTATTTTTTATTAATAATCATGTGAAGTTGATCACCGTTCAATGTTTTGATGATATGTTGTGTTGTTCTTCCTCTAATGGTGTTATGTAAACCCTCACTACATGACACTACACCATCTTAGGGCCCAGGATGAGGCATTGTGGAATTAGTTTGTACTCCCTCCGTCTAGTGAAAAGTGTGCGCATAGAAATTTTAGGACGAATTATGGAGTGGAGTAAAAAATGCATTGGAAAGGTGCAAGCCGCCATCTCTCGCCTCTTTAATTACCCAACCCCAAATGAGCTAAGTTCATGTAGAAATTAAGGAGACCATGTGTAAAAAGTTATTGGTCTTGATTATCATGTGGTGAGAGAGAAACTTTTGTTCTAAAAAGTGCATTGGGAAGATACAAGTACACCCTTTTTATGTACAAAATTTAAAGCCAAATGTACACTCTTTCATCACACGGAGGGAGTAGATGATGGGTTGCGGGAGTAACTCAAACCTAAACCCCGGTCTATGAATTGTTCCGTGAGGGGCTGTTTTGGATCCACATGTTCTAATGTTATGGTTAGATTTATCTTAATTACTTATCTTGTATTTACCGATGCTTGCATGGAGGGTATAATAATAAGTAGGTGTTTGTTCAAGTAAGAATGGTACCTTAGCTTCGTTCCACTCACATAACAACTTATCAAGGCAATGAACGTAAGTTAGTTAATCATGGTGAAAGTAAGGCGATGATATTCACTTGTGTCCTCAAGAGTGTTTTAGTCCCTATAATAAGTTCATCGGCTTGTCCTTAGCAAAATTGACAATTGTGACACTTGCTGCACCTTGCTACTTTTGTTACTTGTTACTAATTATATTACTATCAAACTATCTATAAAAACTATCTTACAACACTTGCATAGAATACCTTCTTGAAAAATGCTTATCAATTCCTTCTAGTTCTTGTTGGATTCGACACTCTTACTTATCGAAAGGATCATGATTGATCACCTATACTTGTGGGTCATTAACCAAAGCTTTGGGTCATGTTATGATAATATGGTTGGATATGATAAAACATTGGGATAGTCGGGCCATGATAGACATGATGCCTTTCTAAACTTTCAAGTGTTGGTGGGTGTGACATGAAATACATAAAATGCGAGAGTAATTTCATTTGTATATATCAAAGTTAATCACTTGTTATTAACATAGAAAATTGCCATGAGTCACTTTTTTTCTTGAGTTCACAACACTTTACATCATCCGATCAAGATTATGATAGGTAGCATTCAACATCAATAATTATCTGTACGAGCGAGAATCAAGCTTGAGGATGTTGATACGTCCCAAATGTATCAATAAATTTTGATTATTTAATGTATTATAATATGACGTCTAGATACTTTTTTATAGTATTTTACATATTTTTGGACTAAGCTATTAATTCAGTGACTAGAGCGAGTCTTTATTTTCTGCATGTTTTTGGTTTTACATAAAGTTTATATCTCGGGATTTTGATGATTTTTTAGAGGAAGAAGGAACCATAGGACACTAGGGGATGAGGGATCTCCCCGCGCATAAAAACCGAAGACCAAAAATCGAACCCAGAAAGACCGAGAGTGAACCCGAAAAGACCGAACTAAAAAAGACCGAATAAAAATCGGCCAACACATACAAAAGACCGAATTTGTTACGGTATGTTCGGTCCTTGTGTGTGAAAGACCGAATAACCCATAAAGAGCGAATTGGAAAAAGGCCATATAATAGTTTACTAAAGGCCCATTTGGCCAGCCCAATTCAGGAGCGAGACACTACGAACCCCATTCTCTCGGTCCCCTCCCATTCTCTCCCGTTCCCTATTCTCTCGGTCTCTCCGGACTCACAGTCCCACTCACTACGAACCCTAGCCACCACCCTCGCTGACTCGATGTGGCCCGATGCATGCCGGCGCTATGAATCGTGCTGAGTGCCCGAGCAGCAGCCGTGACTGGTGAAGATCAATGCTCCAAGTGGCGGTCCTGACTGGCGAAGACCGACTCCCCAAGCGAAGGCCGTGGGGCCTGGCCACTGAACATCAGCGACCTGAGCGGCGGCTTGAAGACCTGCGACACTCGTGTCGCGCCGCCATGCCCATCCTCGTGGATACCAGGTCGCCCCACTGTCTGTGACGCGCCATCCTCCGCCACTGCTCCACACCTCCACCTCCCGAGTCCCGACGATCGGTTGCAGTTCGTCACCAAGTCTTCTTCCACACTGTCCGCCCGCTTGCCATGTGATTCCACATCGTAGCTTAAGGTGAGCTACTCCATCTCCCTCTCTGCAAATCTGTGAAAATAAGTATGCAGTAGGCATTTTGTAGGCAATACATGCCCTTGCCCCATGTCAAATATTGGCTGATAAGAGATACCACAAAAATAAGTATGCAACATACATTTAGGTTGTGATTTGCTCATGCCAATGTTGTTTGACACACCAATGTCATTTTTTCAGTAGATGCTTTCTATACTAGAATCTGTATGCACTGAGGAGCTGAAAGACAAAGATGATGCATTTATGAGTGTAGAGGTAGATGCATATGTAGAAGCAGCAGTTGCAAAAGCAAGAGACGAATTGGTCTTAAGTAGTGTCATTGAAGATGAAGATAGTGAAGCAAAAGTTGCTCAAGGTGCCAGTTCAGAAGCTGGTCAAGATGACAATCCAAAAGGACGGAAGCAAATGGCGTCAAGATCACAAATTTGGGAGCATTTCACCAAAGTTTTTTATGACAAGGGGTTAGTGAAGGAAGGAAAGAGCAAATATTGTGACTGACCTATTCAAGCTACTACATCAATCAATGGGACAACATCAATGCGAAGGCACTTTGGTACATGCAAGCGCAATCCGAATAGGAAAATGGATCCAAATCAGACCACTTTGCAAGCAACTCCACGAGATGACATATACACTTGGAGATACGATGCAGAGAGAGTTATGAAGGCATTTGCTGTAATGGTCATAGAGGATGAACTGCCTGTTGCATTTGGTGAGAAATCGGGATTCAGAAAGTTCATTTCAGTCGCTTGCCCCCGCTTCAGTCCACCATCAAGAAGAACGGTACCAGGGACACTGTCAAAATCTATCTAAAAGAGAAGTCCAAGTTAAAAAGGTTTTTCACTGAGAATTGTTCAAGGGTGCGTGACACCACTGATTGTTGGACTTATCATCACGAAGATTGCTATATGGTAGTGACTGCATACTTTATTGATGAAGATTGGAAAGTATCATAAGAAGATTATCAATTTCATAATGGTGAAGATCCACAAGGGGAAGGATCTTGGGAAGAACTTGCAGAGATGTTTGATGGAATGGGGGTTAGAGAGAGTTATGACAGTCATCGTGGATAATGCAAGCGCTAATGATGGCTGCATCGTTCACTTCAGAAAGTTCGTGGTTGAGGCAAAAACGAGCTTAACTGCTGGATTTTTTTTGCATATGAGATGTGCGGCACATATTGTCAACCTTATTGTACAAGATGGCCTAAAAGAAGTTGAACTTTCAATCAAACGTGTCCGAGCTGTTGTGCGATACATCAATAATGGGACTTATCGGTTGGTAAAATTCAAAGAGCTAGCATTGGAATAAAAAGTGAAGAGCAAGGCATTCTTGAACCTAGATGTATGCACTCGGTGGAACTCAACTTACATAATGTTGAAGGCTGCCATCACCTACGCGAAGGTGTTTACAAGGTAATGTGAAGATGACCCATTGTATGCGTTGGACTTGTGTGAAGGAAAAGGAGGATTTGGGTATCCAAATGGTATGGATTGGGAAAATGCTAGGAAAATGGCTGCCTTTCTTGGTCATTTTTGTAATCCTACCATTCGTGTGTCTTCCTCACTTCATGTCACTTCCAACAACTTTCTTTTTGAGGTTGGCAATATACACATATTGGTTCAAAATTGGATGAGCGGTACAGATCCTTTGCAAAAAGCTATGGCAGAGAGGATGAAAGAAAAGTTTGACAAGTATTGGGGGTCTTGGAATGAGAATGAAAAGGTGAAGGAGAAGGGTCCTAATGTGAATGAAAGAGGGAAAAGAAAGAAGGAGGAGGAGAAGGAGTAGGAAAATCTCAACTTGCTCATTTTTATTGCTGCAGCTCTTGATCACAAGGTAAAGAGAAAGCACAAGGTCAATTATGGTGTTGTTGCTTCTTCCATAGCCAAGTCCAATAAGTGTGCAAGTCGACCAACAATGTGACGTCCACATCTACTCATGGCTGAACTATAATCATGTTGAATGTATGTCATTTTTGGTATCATTTCGTGCTTGTGATTTGTGACTTGAGACTTGAGAATATATATTTGACAATATATATGTTGTATATTTTAAAATCAATACTATATATAATAACCACTACACCAGCAACAAGATCCATGCATGAATCTTGTTGCTCGTGTAGTGGTGATTATATATAGTGTTGATTTTCTATATTAAGATTTCCATGTGATGTACAACCTCTACTATACTTGTGTCATCGTGTGCATGTATACAACTTGTTTGAATTTTTCTTATGACCTGTACACACACTCCTGTACTTGTGTCATCGTGTGTCATCATGTGCCTATATACTAGACACATTCCTTTGTACACATATATCTTTGCACTCTATAGTTTGTTTTTATATACAACTGTACTGGAAGTCTGAAAGTAACATAAATAATTTGGTATGGTTGGTCGAGACCAAAGACCAAAGACCGAATAGTGAATAACCGAAATGACCGAAATTATTTCATTATTTAAATATAGAAGACCGAATTTTTGAAAGACCGAAAAGAACGGATCGAACAAGCCAAAAAGACCGAATGCCGGGGGAGAGTCAAGGCACACCTAAGGGCCCCACGTGGCTAGGGGTGCCCATGTGGTGGGCCCGTCTGGAGCCCCTCCACAACGCTTCTACTCCCGTAGGAGTCGTTAGATTTTCCTCAAGAAGAAGGGTCATATAGCACATCAGCAGAAATATTTCCCTCAGTTAAGAACCAATGTTTATCGAACTAGTAGGAGGCACCACATTATCAACTTTAACGACACCTACACAAACACAAAATTCTGGCACCCAACAAAGTAAAGGGAGGCGTCACTCCCCTTGTTATTGCTAGCCACAAGGCTAAAGGGAAATAAGAGTAATCATAGCAAAGATAATATTAACTAGGATAATTATAACTATAATACTAATTGTAGGAACTTGGGAAATTAATTGAGAATGGACTTGGGACCATAGGTTCACTAGTGGCATCTCTCTTGAACACAGAATAGCGAAGGGTAAACAAATTACTATTGGAAAATAGACAGAATTGCGCATACTTATAAAGATCATCCATGGCACAACCATTACATTGTCATTACGTCTCTGATAAGTAGAATGTTAAGCATACTGACATCTACTACTATTACTCCACCCTAAGTCCGTGCTACTTATGTGATGCATTGGGTTTTTCCCAAAGAGGAAGGGTGAAGCAATATAATAGTGGTAAGTATTTTCGTCGATGAGAAACAACGTTTATCACACCTATAGGGGAATCAAGGCAAACTCTCATCGTCAACACCAACACACACAAAACCGAACGCTTGCACCCAACGCAGATAAGAGGGTTGTCAGTCCCCTTGAACTCGTTACTTGCATGGATTAATTCCGATAGAGATAGATTTATAAATAGTAAAAGTAAATAAGTGCATCAAGGTCATTAGGTTGTAGCAATAAAATTAATTATACCCTAGAACCATAGTTTTCACTAGAGGCTTCTCTCTCAAAAGCAAAGCATACTGTGGGTAGACAAATTACTATTGGCGAATTGATAGAAAAGCGCATAGTTATGATGTTATTAGGACTATGATCATGTATATAGGCATCACGTCCATAAAAAGTGGACCAATACTATTTTGTATCTACTAATATTACTCCACTTGGAGAGCGCTTCTATGTTTGCCTCTGTAGGTCTTAAGTTCATGTAAATAGAGTAATGCTTGGAGCAAGGTGACATGATGTAGACAAAGTAAACCCAATCAATATGAATAAACTCCATATTTTACCCTTCGTAACAACAATACAAATATGTTTCCTGTCCCCTTGCATTACTAGGATATAGAGTGCCGCAAGATTGAACCCACTACAACGCACCACTCCCACTAAAGAGAAATCAATCTAGTTGGTCAAACCAAACGAATAGATTAGAGAGAAATACGAAGCTACAAGAATAATGAAAAATAAAGTTCACGAAAGGTTCAATTACTTTCAATGAATAATCTGATCATATACCCATAATTCATCAGATGATAACAAACACACTGCAAAACAATATTACATGAGATAAATCATTGTGGTAATCGCGGACAACATGGTATTGAAGATCAAAGAGACAGAAGAAACCATCTAGCTGCTCGCGATGAACCTGTAGGTCTATGGTGAACTACTCACACATCATCATGGATGCAATAAGGTTATTGTAGAAGGCCTCATGATCGATTCCCCTCTGACAGGGTACCGGAATAGGTCTCCACATGGGATCACGACAGAATACAAACTTGTGGTGGCGGAAAAAAGTTTTTCGGGTGGCTCCCTGGTGTTTTTGTAATATTTGGCGATTTATAAAAGTGTAATTAGGTGAGCAGAGTTTACGAAGGGCCCACGAGCTGGGGGGGGGGCGAACCCTCTAGGCTCGTCGCTCCCTCGCACGTCTTATGGCCTCTCCTAAAGCTTCTAGGGTCTAGTTTGGTCCAGAAAAAATCACCGTAAAGTTTTATCGTGTTTGTACTCCATTCATTATTGATTTTTTGCAAAATTAAAAAACACGCAAAAAATAGGAACTCGCACTAGGCACTGGGTTAGTAGGTTAGTCCCAAAAATGTTTCTTCTCAAATCCTACAATATAGATGTGTTGGTTTGGCAACATCGGCTGGAGGGCCATAAATGACTTGTTACTACGCATGGTCATCAATGATGTGAACAAAGATTCAGATGGTAACACGTACTCCAGAAGTAGATTGTATTAGTATGAATAAGAGGTAGTAATGCGCTACAAATTCAAGAACAACATGTTATCTCAAGAATAACAAATCATTCAACTGTGAAAACAACACACAAGATTTAATAAGAACTTGTGTACTAAATTACAATAGCCTAAGATTGAACTAGTTGCAGTACCCCATAGAATACGACTAACTTATTAACAACCTACATAATAATTGGGTTAACCCTAGATAGAATTAGATGTTGTACGTAGCCTATAGTTTGATTACTTCTTTCAAATAACAACATGTGAAATGTACAAGCATGTGCAAATTTTGAAATGGGCGGTGGGGCGAGAGGGGGCTAGAGTTGTTATGTGGTAGTCTAATATTAGGTTTTCGGGTCGACGTGGGAAGTTTTCATTTTTTTGCAACTTTGAAGCACGCCAGCCATGCCGGACGATGGGAAGGGATCCATTTGGCCGTCACAAGTGAATTAGATCTAGGGTAGAAGAGACATGTGAGGGGGATGTTGTGAATGATGTTGTGGTTCATTTGGTGAATTGGTAAGAAGCTTTATAAACTGGGGTAAAATGAGAGCGACATTTAAAATAGTTAGAGGGAACAAAAAAGAGGGAACGAAAGGGCAGAGGGAACGAAAATTCCAAGTCCAACGAGAATATTAAAGGAAGTTTGAACCTTTTTAGTTTTTGGTAAAAGGAAGGTGGAGCTACATTTGAGTGTGTTTATCTAAAATTCTTACCTTTCCTTGGAGTCGTTGTAAGGACAAGACTTTGCTAGAATTGT
This sequence comes from Hordeum vulgare subsp. vulgare, assembly GCF_904849725.1. Classification (NCBI taxonomy): domain Eukaryota; kingdom Viridiplantae; phylum Streptophyta; class Magnoliopsida; order Poales; family Poaceae; genus Hordeum; species Hordeum vulgare. The sequence continues at coordinate 580,321,735 of NC_058520.1, read as the reverse complement.
TGAGTGGCTCTCATATGCAATATTGTTTATATAAGAAAGAGAAAATGTTACCTTGTCTTCTCCCTTGAATAAATTGTTTCTCATGTTCCATCTTAGTCCATGACACACTTGCACTATTATTGATTTCACATCATTCGGTCATGCAAGTGAAAGGCAATAATGATGATCATTTGATGAAGTCACTGTGGTAAAGGAAGCTGGTATGAACTCTTCTTGTTTTTAATTTTTTAAATATGTTTAGCTCAGTCGATATTGATTTAGCATATTACGAGTATACATATTTGTGATTAAAATTAGAGATTATAGTTTCTCATGCCATGCTTAAATAGCTAGAATTGAATAACGATTTTTCTTGTGTGTCAACATGCAGTGAAATGGCTATGATGTAGTGGTGTTAGCATGGTATCCTCTTGTAAGTAATTCGAGTAGCTTGACTTGGCACGTGTGCAAACATGTAGTTGATTCAAAACTAATGTAGCATTCATGATATTTATGTTCAGAGTGTTTATATCTTACCCATGCTCGTATTCAATATTAATTATTCTCACTACATGACCATGACCGTTGTCTCTCTCTAGCTGGTCGCTTCTCAATCTATTTTCTAGACTTCACTTGTACTAAGCGGGAATACTACTTGTGCATAAAAAATCCTCAAACCCAAGTTGTTTAAAATGAGTCCATCGTATCTACCTATATGTGGTATTACTCCGCCGTCCGAACTAAATCTGCATGTGCCGCATCTAATCATTTACATAAACATATGTTTTGTGTGCTCGTACCACTCATGGTGTGACGGAGCGGACACTATCTTCCATGATAAGCCGGTTATTCTCAATATGGGCGTTTATTTGCCTCTCATTGCACAAGATAGGCTGGTAAAAAGGATGTGCATGCCTGCATAATCAAAAATAAATTAAACAAACTCCCCTGGAAAATTAATACAGCAACGAGAACAAAAGAGTTTGTACACGTCTTCTTTATCACTTTCAGTTTAGCTTGGGGAGTTAATACGTCAGAAAAGTATCTACTTTTCCAAACACTTTTGTTGTTGTTTTGGACTATAATTTTCATGATTTGAATGAAACTAACCCGGCCTTACGATGGTTTCATCAGAACTACCATGGCGTTATTTTTGTGCATAAATAGAAGTTCTTGGATTGAGCTGGCCATCAACGGAAATTATTTTTAGAATATATAAAAAATATTGGCAAAATAAATACCTGGAGGAGACCCACCAGGAGGCCACGAGCCTCGGGCGCGCCTATCCCATGTTGGAATAATAAATTGGTTATTATCATATTTCCTTGTTCATGATAAACTTAATTATTCATGCTAGAATTGTATTGATCAAAAACTTAGATACATGTGTGGATACATAAACAACACCGTGTCCCTAGTAAGCCTCTACTAGACTAGATTGTTTGTCCAAGATGGTTAAGGTTTCCAAACCATAGACATGAGTTATCATTTGATAATGGGATCACATCATTTGGAGAATCATGTGATGGACACACCCAACCGTAAGCTTAGCATATGATCATGTGACTACGTTCAATTTGCCGTAGCTTTCGCAATGTTAAGTATCTGTTCCTTACACCATGAGATCATGACACTCCCGGTACAAGAGGAATAATTTGTGTTCTATCAAACGTCACTTCGTAACTGGGTGATCATGAAGTTGCTCTACAGGTATTCTGAAAGTGTTTGTTGGATTGCATGGATTGAGTCTGGGATTTATCACTCCGTGTGAAAGAGAGATATTCCTGGGCCCTCTTAGTAATACAACATCGTAAAGAAGCTTGCAAGATATTTTACTAATGGTTTAGTCATGGGATCTTGTATTATGAAACGAGTAAAGAGACTTGCGAGTAATGAGATTGAACTAGGTAACCGGCGATTGAATCTCGGGCAAGTAACATATCTTTGGACAAACAAAATTGCATACATGATTAATTGAATCCTCAACATCATGGTTCAACCAATAAATATCTTCATGGAATATGTAGGAACCAATATGGCCATCGAGGTCCTACTATTGTTTATTGATCAAAGAGGTGTCTCGAGCATGTCTATCATGATTCTCAAACCCATAGGGTGCACGCTTAACGTTCGTTAGCGCAAGGGTAATGTTGAGATATTAATAGTGAAAAGTCCCAAAGTAGTTTAGAGTCTCACATGGGATCCAGGACATCACGGGGAGCTTCAAAATGGTCAGGAGGTAAATATTTATATATGGGAAGTCATATTCACAGTTCTGGAAAAATTTCAATTTTTTTGTAGAGTACCGGGAAGGTTCTAGAAGGTTCCAAAGGTTCCACCAATTGGAAATATGCCCTAGAAGCAATAATAAATTAGTTATTATTATATTTCTTTGTTCATGATAATCGTTTATTATCCATGCTATAATTGTATTGATTGGAAACACAATGCTTGTGTGGATACATAAACAAAACACTGTCCCTAGTAAGCCTCTAGTTGACTAGCTCGTTGATCAAAGATGGTCAAGGTTTCCCGACCATAGCCAAGTGTTGTCACTTGATAACGGGATCACATCATTAGGAGAATCATGTGATGGACTAGACCCAAACTAATGAACGTAGCTTGTTGATCGTGTCATTTTGTTGCTATTGTTTTTCTGCGTGTCAAGTATTTATTCCTATGACCATGAGATTATATAACTCACTGGCACCGGAGGAATACCTTGTGTGTATCAAACGTCACAACATAACTGGGTGACTATAAAGATGCTCTACAGGTATCTCCGAAGGTGTCTGTTGAGTTAGTATGGATCAAGACAGGGATTTGTCACTCCGTGTGACGGAGAGGTATCTCGGGGCCCACTCGGTAATACAACATCACACACAAGCCTTGAAAGCAATGTGACTTAGTGTACGCCACGGGATCTTGTATTACGGAACGAGTAAAGAGACTTGCCGGTAAATGAGATTGAAATAGGTATGCGGATACTGACGATCGAATCTCGGGCAAGTAACATACCTAAGGACAAAGGGAATGACATACGGGATTATATGAATCCTTGGCAGCGAGGTTCAAACTATAAGATCTTCTAAGAATATGTAGGATCCAATATGGGCATCCAGGTCCTGCTATTGGATATTAACCGAGGAGTCCCTCGGGTCATGTCTACATAGTTCTCGAACCCGCAGGGTCTGCACACTTAAGGTTCGGCGTTGTTTTATGCGTATTTGAGTTATATGGTTGGTTACCAAATGTTGTTCGGAGTCCCGGATGAGATCACGGACGTCACGAGGGTTTAGGGAATGGTCTGGAGACGAAGATTGATATATAGGATGACCTCATTTGATTACCGGAAAGTTTTCGGCATTACCGGGAATGTACCGGGAGTGACGAATGGGTTCCGGATGTTCACCGGGGGGGGGGGGGGGCAGCCCACCCCGGGGAAGCCCATAGGCCTTGGGGGTGCTGCACCAGACCTTAGTGGGCTGGTGGGCAAGCCCAAGAAGGCCCGTGCGCAGGACAGAAAGAAAATCAAAGAGAAAAAGGGGGGAAGTGGGAAAATAGAGGACTCCACCTTACAATCCTAGTTGGACTAGGATTGGAGGAGGAATCCTCCTCCCCCCACTTCGGCCGACCCCTTGGGGCTCCTTGATACTCAAGGCAAGGTCCCTCCCCTCCCTCCTATATATACTCAAGCATTAGGGCTGATTTGAGAAGACTTTTGCCACGGCAGCCCGAACACATACCTCCATGGTTTTTGCTCTAGATCGTATTTCTGCGGAGCTCGGGCGGAGCTCGGGCGGAGCCCTGCTGAGATAGATCATCACCAACCTCCGGAGCGCCGTCACGCTGCCGGAGAACTCATCTACCTCTCCGTCTCTCTTGTTGGATCAAGAAGGCCGAGATCATCGTCGAGCTGTACGTGTGCTGAACGCGGAGGTCCCGTCTGTTCGGCACAAGATCGGAACGGATCGTGAGATGGATCGCAAGACGGTTCGTGCAACGGATCACGAGATGGTTCATGGAATGGATCGCGGGATGGATCGTGGGACGGATCGCGGGACGGTTTGTGGGACGGTTCGCGGGGCGGATCGAGGGACGTGAGGACGTTCCACTACATCAACCGCGTTTCTTAACGCTTCTGTTGTGCGATCTACAAGGGTACGTAGATCGGAAATCTCCTCTCATAGATTAACATCACCATGATAGGAATTGCGTGAGCGTAGGAATTTTTTTGTTTCCCATGCGATGTTCCCCAACAGTGGCATCATGAGCTAGGTTCATGCGTAGATGTTATCTCGAGTAGAACACAAACGTTTTTGTGGGCGGTGATGTGCGATTTGCTGCCCTCCTTAGTCTTTTCTTGATTCCACGGTATTGTTGGATTGAAGCGGCTCGGGCCGACATTTCTCGTATGCTTACGAGAGACTGGTTTCATCGCTACGAGCAACCCCATTGCTCAAAGATGACTGGCGAGTGTCGGTTTCTCCAACTTTAGTTGAATTGGATTTGACTGAGGAGGTCCTTGGAGAGAGGTTAAATAGCAATTCATACATCTCCGTTGTGGTGTTTGCATAAGTAAGATGCGATCCTACCAGATACCCATGGCAACCACGGAAACATGCAACAACAATTAGAGGACGTCTAACTTGTTTTTGCAGGGTATGCTTGTGAAGTGATATGGCCAACGACGTGATGTGATATATTGGATGTATGAGATGATCATGTTGTAATAGTTAATATCGACTTGCACGTCGATGGTACGATAACCGGCAGGAGCCATAGGGTTGTCTTTAAACTAACGTTTGTGCTTGCAGATGCATTTACTATATTGCTAGGACGTAGCTTTAGTAGTAATAGCATGAATAGCACGACAACCCCGATGGCGACACGTTGATGGAGATCATGGTGTGGCGCCGGTGACAAGAAGATCGTGCCCGGTGCTTTTGTGTTGGAGATCAAGAAGCACATGATGATGGCCATATCATTTCACTTATGAATTGCATGTGATGTTAATCCTTTATGCACCTTATTATGCTTAGAACAACGGTAGCATTATGAGGTGATCTCTCACTAAAATTTCAAGACAAAATTGTGTTCTCCCCGACTGTGCACCATTGCTACAGTTCATCGTTTCGAGACACCACGTGATAATCGGGTGTGATAGACTCAATGTTCACATACAACGGGTGCAAAACAGTTGCACACGCGGAATACTCGGGTTAATCTTGGCGAGCCTAGCATGTGCAGACATGGCCTCAGAACACATGAGACCGAAAGGTCGAGCATGAATCGTATAGTTGATATGATTAGCATAGAGATGCTTACCACTGAAACTATTGTCGACTGACACGATGATCAGACTTGAGATAGTGGATTTGGATCATGTACCACTCAAATGACTAGAGAGATGTACTTTTTGAGTGGGAGTTCTTAAGTAATATGATTAATTGAAATAATTGTGATGAACATAGTCTAATGGTCTTTGAGAATTATGATGTAGCTTGCGCTATAGATCTACTGTTTTATATGTTCCTAGAGAAAATTTAGTTGAAAGTTGATAGTAGCAAACTTTGCAGACTGAGTCTGTAAAACTGAGGATTGTCCTCGTTGCTGCGCAGAAGGCTTATGTCCTTAATGCACCACTCGGTGTGCTGCACCTCGAGCGTCGTCTGTGGATGTTGTGAACATCCGACATACACGTTTCTGATGACTACGCGATAGTTCAGTGAAGGCTTAGAAGCAAGGCGCCGAACACGTTTTGAAACGTCACGGAACATAAGAGATGTTCTAAAGAGATGAAATAGTGATTCATGCTTGTGCCCTTGTTAAGAGGTATGAGACCTCCGACAAGTTTCTTTGTCCACGAAGTAAAGGAGAAAATCTCAATCGTTGAGCGTGTGCTCAGATTGTCTGAGTACGACAATCGCTTGAATCAAGTGGGAGTTAATCTTCCAGATGAGATAGTGATGGTTCTCCAAAGTCACTGCCACCAAGCTGTGAGAGCTTCGTGATGAACTATAAACATATCAAGGATAGATACAATGATCCTTGAGCGATTCGTGATGTTTTGACACTGCGAAAGTAGAAATCAAGAAGGAGCATCAATAGTTGATGGTTAGTAAAACCACTAAGTTTCAAGAAAGGCAAGGGCTAGAAGGGATACTTCGTGAAACGACAAAACAGTTAATGCACTAATGAAGAGACCCAAGATTAAACCCAAACCCGAGACTAAGTGCTTCTATTATGAGGGGAACGGTCACTGAGGCAGAGCTACCCTAGATGCTTGGTAGATAAGAAGGCTGGCAAAGTCGAAAGAAATATATTTGATATACATGATGTTGATGTGTACTTTACTAGTACTCCTAGTAGCGCGAGGGTATTGGATACCGGTTCGGTTGCTAAGTGATTAGTAACACAAAATGAAAGCTACGGAATGAACGGACACTAGCTAAAAGGCGAGGTGACGATACGTGTTGGAAGTGTTTCCAAGGTTGATATGATCAAACGTCGCACGCTCCCTCTACCATCGGGATTGGTGTGAAACCTAAATAATTGTTATTTGTTGCTTGCGTTAAGCATGAACATGATTGGATCGTGTTTGTTGCAATAAAATTATTCATTTAAAAGGAATAATGGTTACTCTATTTGCTTGAATAATCACCTTCAATGGTTTATTGAATCTCGATCGTAGTGTTACACATGTTCATAATATTGGTGCCAAAAGATACAAGGTAATGATGATAGTACCACTTACTTGTGGGACTGCCGCTTGAGTCGTGTTGGTATAAATTGCATGAAGAGGCTCTATACTGATGGATTTTTATATTCACTTGATTTTGAATCACTTGTGACATGCAAATCATACCACATGAGCAAGGCCTTCTTTTCATTGAGATGAGACAAGATAGTAACTTGTTGGAAGTAATACATTTTGATGTATGCAGTCCAATGGGTGCTGAGGCACGCAGTGGATATCATTATGTTCTTACTTCAATGACGATTTGAGTAGATACTGGAGTATTTACTTAATGAATCACAAGTCTGAAATATTGAAAAAGTTCAATTCTGTTTCAGAGTGAAGGTCGTCGTAACAAGAGGATAAACTATCTACGATATGATCATAGAGATGAATATCTGAGTTGCGAGTTTTGGTACACAGTTAAGACAATGTGGAAGGTATTTCGCAATTCATGCCACCAAGAACACCATGGTGTGATGGTGTCATAGCCGCGACCTATTTGATATGGTGCATGCTATGATGTCTCTTATCGAATTACCACTATCGTTTATGGGTTATGCATTAGAGACAACCAAATTCACTTTAAATAGGGCACCACGTATTTCCGTTGAGATGACACAGTATAGACTGAGGTTTAGAGAAATCTAAGCTGTCGTTTCTTGAAAGTTTGGGGCTGTGACACTTATGTGAAAAAGTTTCAGTCTGATAAGCTCGAAACCAAAGCGGATAAATGCATCTTCATAGGATATCCAAAACAGTTGGGTACATCTCCTATCTTAGATCCGGAAGCAAAGTGTTTGTTTCTAGAAACGGGTCCTTTCTCGAGGAAAGGTTTCTCTCGAAAGTATTGAGTGGGAGGGTGATAGAACTTGATGAGGTTATTGAACCATCACTTCAACTAGTGTGTAGAAGGGCGCATGAAGTTGTTCCTGTGGCGCCTACACCAATTGAAGTGGAAGCTGATGATAGTGATCATTGAGCATCAGATCAAGTTACTACATACCTCGTAGGTTGACAAAGGTCGCGTACTACTACACAGTGGTATGATAACCCTGTCTTGGAGGTCATGTTGTTGAAACAACAATGAACCTACGAGTTATGGAGAAGAAATGGTGGGCCCGGATTCCGACAAATTGGTGGAGGCCATGAAATCCGAGAGAGAATCCATGTATGAAACAAAGTGTAGACTTTGGAAGAACTGCTTGATGGTAGTAAGACTATTAAGTAAAGATGGATCTTTAAAAGGAAGACAGACGATGATGGTGATAAGTCACTATTAAGAAAAGCTCGACTTGTCGCAAAGATGTTTTCAACAAGATCAAAGAGTTGACTATGATGTGACTTTCTCACTCGCAGCGATGCTAAAAGTCTGTTGGAATTATGTTAGTAGTGGCTGCATTATTTGTGAAATATTGCACATAGGAAGTCAAAACATTGTTTCCTCGACGGTTTCCTTGAGGAAAGATTGTATGTGATACAATCAGAATGTTTTGTCGATCCTAAGGATACTAACAAGTATGCAAGCTCCAGTGATCCTTCAATGGACTGGTGCAAGCATCTCGGAGTTGGAATATACACTTTGATGAGATGATCAAAGATTTTGGGTTTGTACAAGGTTTATGAGAAACTTGTATTTCCAAAGAAGTGAGTGGGAGCACTATAGAATTTCTGATAAGTATATGTGGTTGACATATTGTTGATCAGAAGTAATGTAGAATTTCTGTGAAGCATAAAAGGTTGTTTGAAAGGAGTTTTTCAAAGGAATACCTGGATTGAGCTACTTGAACGTTGAGCATCAAGATCTATGGAGATAGATCAAAACACTTAATAGAAGTTTCAACAAGATGCATGCCTTGACAAGTTTTTGAAGGAGTTCAAAATAGATCAGCAAAGAAGGAGTTCTTGACTGTGTTGTAAGATGTGAATTTGAGTAAGACTCAAAACCCGACCACGGCAGAATAAAGAGAATAGATGATGGTTGTCTTCTATGCCTTGGCAGTAGACTCTAAAGTATGCCATGCTGAGTACCGCACCTGATGTGTGTCTTGCATCAAGTCTGTTAAGAGGTACAGAGAGTGATCCAGGATTGAATCACTGATCAGCGGTCAAAGTTATCCTTAGTAACTAAATGGACTAAGGAATTTTTCTCGATTATGGAGGTGGTTAAAGAGTTCGTCGTAAAGGGTTACGTCGATGAAACCTTTGACACTAATCCGAATAACTATGGGTAGTGAAACGGATTCGTATAGTAGAGTAGATATTTGGAGTATTTCCGAATAGCACGTAGTAGCAGCATCTATAAGATGACATAAAGATTTGTAAAGAACACACGGATCTGAAAGTTTCAGAACCGTTGACTAAAATCTCTCTCACGAGCAAGACGTGATGAGACCCCATAACTATATGGGTGTTGGATTCGTTGAAGCAACATGGTGACGTGAACTAGATTATTGACTCTACTACAAGTGGGAGACTGTTGGAAATATGCCCAAGAGGCAATAATAAATTAGTTATTACTATATTTCTTTGTTCATAATAATCGTTTATTATCCATGCTATAATTGTATTGATTGGAAACACAATGCTTGTGTGGATACATAGACAAAACACTGTCCCTAGTAAGCCTCTAGTTGACTAGCTTGTTGATCAAAGATGGTCAATGTTTCCTGACCATAGGCAAGTGTTGTCACTTGATAATGGGATCACATCATTAGGAGAATCATGTGATGGACTAGACCCAAACTAATGAACATAGCTTATTTATCGTGTCATTTTGTTGCTACTGTTTTTCTGCGTGTCAAGTATTTATTCCTATGACCATGCGATCATATAACTCACTGGCACCGGAGGAATACCTTGTGTGTATCAAACGTCACAACATAACTGGTTGACTATAAAGATGATCTACAGGTATCTCCGAAGGTGTCTGTTGAGTTAGTATGGATCAAGACTGGGATTTTTCACTCCGTGTGACGGAGAGGTATCTCGGGGCCCACTCGGTAATACAACATCACAGACAAGCCTTGCAAGCAATGTGACTTAGTGTAAGCCACGGGATCTTGTATTACAGAACGGGTAAAGAGATTTGCTGGTAAACGAGATTGAAATAGGTATGCGGATACTGACGATCGAATCTCGGGCAAGTAACATACCGAAGGACAAAGGGAATGACATACGGGATTATATGAATCCTTGGTACTGAGGTTCAAACGATAAGATCTTCTAAGAATATGTAGGATCCAATATGGGCATCCAGGTCCCGCTATTGGATATTGACCGAGGAGTCCCTCGGGTCATGTCTACATAGTTCTCGAACCCGCAGGGTGTGCACACTTAAGGTTCGGCGTTGTTTTATGCGTATTTGAGTTATATGGTTGGTTACCAAATGTTGTTCGGAGTCCCAGATGAGATCACGGACATCATGAGGGTTTCTGGAATGGTCCGGAGACGAAGATTGATATATAGGATGACCTCATTTGATTACCAGAAACTTTTCGGCATTACCGGGAATGTACCGGGAGTGACGAATGGGTTCCGGATGTTCACCGGGGGGGGCAGCCCACCCCGGGGAAGCCCATAGGCCTTGGGGGTGCCGCACCAGCCCTTAGTGGGCTGGTGGGCAAGCCCAAGAAGGCCCCTACGCAGGAGAGAAAGAAAATCATAGAGAAAAAAGGGGTAAGTGGGAAAATAGAGAAGGACTCCACCTTCCAATCCTAGTTGGACTAGGATTGGAGGAGGAATCCTCCTCCCCCCACTTCGGCCGACCACTTGGGGCTCCTTGAGCCTCAAGGCAAGGTCCCTCCCCTCCCTCCTATATATACTGAGGTATTAGGGCTGATTTGAGAAGACTTTTGCCACGGTAGCCCGACCATATACCTCCACGGTTTTTCCTCTAGATCGTATTTCTGGAGAGATCGAGCGGAGCCCTGCTGAGATAGATCATCACCAACCTCCGGAGCACCGTCACGCTGCCGGAGAACTCATCTACCTCTCCATCTCTCTTGCTGGATCAAGAAGGCCGAGATCATCATCGAGCTGTATGTGTGCTGAACACGGAGGTGCCATCTGTTCGGCACTAGATCGGAACGGATCGTGAGATGGATTGCAAGACGGTTCGTGCAACGGATCGCGAGATGGTTCGTGGGACGGATCGCCGGACGGATCATGGGATGGTTCGTGGGACGGTTCGCGGGGCGGATCGAGGGACGTGAGGACATTCCACTACATTAACCGCGTTTCTTAACGCTTATGCTGTGCGATCTACAAGGGTACGTAGATTGGAAATCTCCTCTCGTAGATGAATATCACCATGCTAGGAATTGCGTGAGCGTAGGAATTTTTTTGTTTCCCATGCGACGTTCCCCAACAGCACCATGGGTCCCAACGACCCGGGAAGATTCCACATGAATGGAGGGGTGGAGCTAGAATCCATATGGGCTGGCCGCACCATTCCCAAGGCACATGTCGTTTGAATCTATAGATAAGATCTTATCTCTAAATTTAAAGGGTTTAATATAGAGATAACTTGTTATGTTCATGTTTAAAGATATTTCTCCCTTGTGTCCGGCCCTAGGAGGGTTTTGGAAGCCCTCCCCTGCCCCATAGCATATATATAGAATGGGGAGGTGCATGTGGGCAGCCACCCCTTCACCCTTTCCCATTGGCTCTCCCAACTCCTCCCACATTTCTCCGGTACGCACTTGGCAAAGCGTTGCCAAAATTTCGCAACCACCAACACCACCATGCCATCATGTTGGATCAGATCCCGTGTACCTGTTTGATAACGCACAAGTATAGGGGATCGCAACAGTTTTCGAGGGTAGAGTATTCAACCCAAATTTGTTGATTCGACACAAGGGGAAGCAAAAGAATATTCTCGAGTATTAGCAGTTGAGTTGTCAATTCAACCACACCTGAAAGACTTAGTATCTGCAGCAAAGTTTTAGTAACAGAGTAGTGTGATAGCAACAGTAGCAACGGTAACAGTAGGAGTGACAGCAGTAGCGGTAACAATAGCAGCAGTGACAGCAGTAGCGGCAAAGTAACATAGCAAGCATCAGTAGGAAAAGACTCGTAGGCATTGGATCGGTGATGGATAATTATGCCGGATGACATTCATCATGTAACAGTTATAACATGGGGAGATATGTAACTAGCTCCAGTTCGTCAATGTAATGCAGACATGTATTCCGTATATAGTCATACGTGCTTATGAAAATAGATTTGCATGACATCTATTGTCCATCCCTCTCGTGGCAGCGCGGTCCTAATGGAAACTACGGGATATTAAGGTTCTCCTTTTAATAGAGAACCGGAACAAAGCATTAGCACTTAGTGAATACATGAACTCCTCATACTATGGTCATCTCCGGGAGTGGTTCTGGCTATTGTCACTCCGGGGTTGCCGGGTCATAACACATAGTAGGTGACTACAACTTGCAAGATAGGATCGAGAACACACATATATTGATGAAAACATAATAGGTTCAGATCTGAAATCATGGCACTCGGGCCCTAGTGACAACCATTAAGCATGGCAAAGTAGTAGCAACATCAATCTCAGAACATAGTGGATACTAGCGATCAATCCCCATCAAAACTAACTCGATTACATGATAGATCTCATCCAACCCATCACCGTCCAGCAAGCCTACGATGAGATTACTCACGAACGGTGAAGAGCATCATGGACTTGGCGATGAAGGAAGGTTGGTGATGACGATAGTGATGATCTCCCCTCTCCGGAGCCCAGAACGGACTCCAGATCTGCCCTTCATAGGAAGAACAGGTGGTGGCGGCGCCTACGTATCGTAAAACGCGATGAACTCTTCTCCTTGATTTTTTTCTGGGCGAAAGAGACTAAATAGAGTTGGAGTTCGAGGTGGCGGAGCCCCGAGGGCCTCACAAGCCTACCACGTGCGGCCAGGGGGGGCCCGCGCCTCCTGGGCTTATGGGCTCCTCGCTCCACGTCTCCGGTTGATTCTTGCGCCAGTATTTTTTTATATATTCCACAAAAAATCCTCATAAATTTCTAGGTCATTCTGAGAACTTTTATTTCTGCGCAAAAACAATACAATGGCAATTCTGCTGAAAACATCGTTAGTCCGGGTTAGTTCCATTGAAATCATGCAAATTATAATCCAAAACAAGGGCAAAAGAGTTTGGAAAATTAGATACGATGGAGATGTATCAACTTCCCCAAGCTTAAAGCCTTGCTTGTCCTCAAGCAATTCAGTTGACAAACTGAAAGAGACAAAAGAAAAACTTTTACGAACTCTATTTGATCTTGTTGTTGTAATTATGTCTAACTCATATTTAGATTTTCAGCAAGATCATAAGCTGACCACATAAGCAATGTCATTTAGGTCTCAAGATGTACTCATATCAATGGCATAATCAACTAGCGAGCAGTAATAATAAGTTTCAAACGTAAACACTTCAATCAAAACAATCATGAAGCAATATGAACAGATGGTATCTCGCTAGCTCTTTCTGAGACCGCAAAACATAAATGTAGAGCACCTTCAAAGACCAAGGGCTGACTGAACATTGTAATTCATGGCAAAGAAGATCCAGTCACAGTCATACTCAATGACAATGAAAAGCAAAGCATAAAAAAGACGGAGGTGCTCTCTAATTGGTGCTTTTTGAAAGAAGAGGATGACTCAATAGAAACATAAATAGATAGGCCCTTCGCAGAGGGAAGCATTGATTTGCAGAGGTGCCAGAGCTCAAGCTTTGAAGACAGAGATAAATAATTTTGGGTGGCATGCTTTCATTGTCAACGTAATGACCAAGACTTTTCACCATCTTCCATGCTACACATGCTATAGGCGGTTCCCAAACAGAAAAGTAAAGTTTTGACTCCCCCACCATGATCAATCACACTCCACGACTAGCCGAATCCTCGTGTGCCGTCCATACCAACAACAATCCACGTGGAATTTTGTTTGCAATTATATTTTCGATTTGAGCATGGAACTGGGCATTCCAATTACGGACCCCTTTCTCGTGAATGATAGTGAATAAACACGTATCGAGGATAACACGCCTAGCATGGAAGATACCGATCGCCCCTTGTCACCACATGAGCGGTTCGGGCATGCAAAACAGATTATTACGTGAAGGTTTAGAGAGTTGCACATGCATATTTACTTGGAACGACAGGTAGATACCGCATATAGGTAGGTACGGTGGACTCATATGGAACAACTTTGGGTTTATGGAAGTGGATGCACAAGCAGTATTCCTGCTTCGTACAAGTGAAGGCTAGCAAAAGACTCGGAAGCGACCAACTAGAGAGCGACAACAGTCATCAATATGCATTGAGATTAACCAACACTGAGTGCATGCATGAGTAGGACATAAATCACCATAAACATGAATATCATAGAGGCTATGTTGATTTTGTTTCAACTACATGCGTAAACATGCGCCAAGTCAAGCCACTTGAATCATTCAAAGGAGTATACCATCCTATCATACTACATCATAATCATCTTGAAATTCATGTTGGCATCCAAGACAAACCATTATAGGCTCCTAGCTAATTAAGCATGGCATCAGAAACTATGATCTCTAAGTTGTCATTGCAAAGATGTTTCTCTCACAACAAAGCTGAATTAGGAACGATGAGCTAGTCATATTTACAAAAACAAAATAGATCGAGTTCATACCAGCTTTTCCAGGCTCAGTCACTACATCATATATCGTCATTATTGCCTTTCACTTGCACGACCGAATGATGTGAACAATAATAAGAGTTTTCATGCATTGGACTAAGCTGGAATCTGCAAGCAAACACAAAGGAGAAGACAGAGTAATATGGCTCTTTTACAGATAAACAGATATGCAAGCGAGAGCCACTAGACATTTTAACCATGGTCTTCTACCTTGACCCAAATAAAAAGAAAACCGTTTACACGGGAAAGCTCCCAACAAGCAAAAGAAGAACGGGAAATCTTTTGGGGTTTTCTAAATATAAACAAACACACGAGAAGAAAGCGAGAAAAAGAAATAAAGTAGCATGGATGATACAACGGCAAGGTGTGAACACCGACTAACAAAGTGAAAGCGTGATCAAGGATGTAAAGTCGGTGAGAAACACGTACTCCCCCAAGCTTAGGCTTTTGGCCTAAGTTGGTCTACTCCCATGGCTGGTCCGGGCGATATCCAAAATCATAATGGGGGTTGTACGGGAACGCGGCAGCTACCGCCTAAATAGCTGCCTCACGGAGGCGAGCAACCTTTGCCTCCCTCTCATACTCCTCTGCCTCTCCTGTGGTTATGTAATATCTCCGTTTTACCTGAAAGTCAAAGAAGGCAGGAGCAGGAAGGGTAATATGGAAAACACGCTGTCGGTTATATATTAACCGGTATAGGAGGGATTCATTATCCCTCTCAAGGAACTGATAACGTGTCATAGCGGCGTGATCAAGGAAAGTTGTATGGAGTGGGGGATCTCCTTCGCGGATGGGTACTCCAAGAAAATTTGATATGCGAGTGGCATAGATCCCACCAAAGAAATCCCCTTCATTAGCTTTATTATTTAGCCTCCTCGCGATTATAGCTCCCATGTTAAAACTTCTATCACCCGTTACTGCGCTCTTAAGAATAATAAGGTCAGGTGCGCAGAGGTGACAATGCTCAATCTTGCCGTTAATGCATCTACCTATGAAGAGGGCAAAGTAATGCAAGGCAGGAAAATGAATGCTCCCCATGGTAGCCTGCGTAATATATCTAGTTTCTCCTACAATTATACTAGAGATAATATCTCTAACCGAAGATTTAGGAGGATCATTGAGACTACCCCAATCAGGTATCTTGCAAATTCTATTGAAATCCTCTAAATCCATGGTATACAATTTGTCATAGAGATCAAACAGTATGGATGTGTCACGACCAGCTGAAAATTTGAATCTACGAACAAAAGAGGCAGTGAGAGAAGTATACTGTTCACATTTATTGGAGATGAATTCTTCAAGTCCGGCGTTGTGAACAAGTGTATCAAACTCGTCTTTGAAACCTGCATCAATCATGAATTCATCAGAAGGCCATTCACATGGTTGTACCTGTGCGTTCCTCGGTTGGTAAGGATCGGGCTCCCGAATCGCGAGACGGGGACCCCTCTTGCTTGAAGAACCACCATGATAGTTTTTCCTGAACATCTTCCTTTTTCTGAATTTTTTAGTGACTCAAAGGAAAAGTGAACAAGGCTCAAAGAAACTCATAGCAACTACTCCTACAAGTGCCTAGAGGCCATATCATGCATCAAAACTACTTGGGACCATCTAAAATTAACATCCAAAGCTCAAGAACAGGGTCACCAAGGCAGCAATAATACTCAACGAATAAGGCACTAGAGCAAAAACTAATTGGACCAATGGAGGAGTCACATACCAAGGAACAATTCCCCCAAAACAGTTTGGTGAATGGGGCTTTGCACAAGGAGATCGAAAATCGCAGCAAGAAGAGCAAGAACACGGGTTTGAGCTGTGGAATGATTTTTTCTGGAGGTAGGAGAAGGAGATGGGAGTTGGAATAAGTGAAGGGGGCCACGTGGGGCCCACAAGCCTGGTAGGCGCAGCCAGGGGGGTTCTCGTGCCTCCTGGGCTTGTGGCCCACTGGTGCATCACCCTGACTAGCTCTCGATCTCAAAAAAATTCAAAAATTCCAGAAAAAATAATACTTGATTTTCAGGGCATTTGATGAACTTTTATTCTCGGGACACTTTTCTAAGGGACGCAAAAAGGAGAAAAGAAGAAAAACTAAAGCTAAATCTATCATTTTCCTTCTAAACAACCGAAAGTAAAAGTTCGAAACAGAGGATTGTGACTCCTAGATTAATCCATCTCATAGTCATCAAAAGAAATCCGTCAATGAGGTTGATCAAGTCTCCTTAACAAACTTTTTTTGAATCGCATAAAAACGTAGAATTTTCGAATAGTCACTAGGTTACCTCAATGGGGATGTGCATATCCCCAACAAGCAAATCATACTTCATCTTAACAGTAGGTATAGGGCATTCAAAGCTCCCAATAAGAATCTATGAAGTTTTTTCAATAGAATTGATGCAATGTAATCGATATTGTTTCTTCGGAAAGTGCACCGTATGCTCATTACCATTGACATGGAAAGTGACATTGCCTTTGTTGCAATCAATAAGAGCCCCTGTAGTGTTTAAAAAGGGTCTTCCAAGGATGACCGCCATGGCATCATCCTCGGGAATATCCAGAATAACAAAGTCCGTTAAGATAGTAACATTAGCAACCACAACATGCACATCCCCGCAAATGCCGATAGGGAAAGCAGTTGATTTGTCGGTCATTTGCAAGGAGATTTCAATGGGTGTCAACTTATCCAATTCAAGTCTATGATAAAGAGAGAGAGGCATAACACTAACACCAGCTCCAAGATCGCATAAAGCAGTTCTAACATAGTTGCCTTTAATGGAGCAAGGTATAATGGGCACTCCAGGATCACCTAGTTTCTTAGGAGTTCCACCCTTGAAGGTGTAATTAGCGAGCATGCTGGAAATCTCAACCTCAGGTATCCTCCTCTTATTAGTCACAATATCCTTCATGTACTTAGCATAAGGAGACATTTTGAGCATATCTATCAAACATATTTGCAGAAAGACAAGTGTAATCATTTCAACAAATCGCTCAAAATCCTCATCATCCTTTTTCTTGGATGGTTTGGGAGGAAAGGGCATGGGTTTCTAAACCCATGGTTCCCTTTCTTTACCATGCTTCCTAGCAATGAAGTCATTCTTATCGTATCTCATATTCTTAGGTTGTGGGTTATCAAGATCAACACTGGGTTCAATCTCCACATCCTTATCATTACTAGGTTGAGCATCATCATGAACATCACTATCGATATTATCATTAGGCTCATGTTCATCACCAGATTGTGTTCCGACATCAGAAACAGAGATATCATTTGGATTCTCGGGTGTAACAGCAACAGGGTTGCTAGCATGCAAGTTCCTATCATCTTTCTTTTTCTTCCTAGGATGACTAGGTGCCTCGGTGCTAACTCCTTGAGAATCTTGTTCAATTATCTTAGGATGACCCTCGGGATACAAAGGTTCATGGGTCATTCTACCACCTCTAATGATAACTCTAACAGACTTGTCATTCAGCTCATTGAGCAAGTCATTTTGAGCTTTAAGTACTTGTTCTACCTGAGTAGTGACCATAGAGGCACGTTTACTCAAAAGCTTAAGGTCATCGACATTTCTATCCACACAAGCACTTAAATGACTAAGCATACGAGCATTCTGTTCCAATCGTCTGCTCACATAATCATTGAAACTTTGTTGTTTGGCAAAAAGTTATCAAATTCATCTAAGCATAAGCTAGCAGGTTTATCAAAAGGAATATCACTCTCATTGAATCTACGAAGAGAATTTACCTCTACTACCTGTGTCGGGTTATCAAGACCATGGATCTCTTCGATAGGTGGTAGATTTTTGACATCTTCAGATTTAATGCCTTTCTCTTGCATAGATTTCTTAGCTTCTTGCATATCTTCAGGACTGAGGAATAGGATACCTCTTTTCTTCGGAGTTGGCTTCGGAGGTGGTTCGGGAATAGTCCAAACATTCTCATTGCACAAGATATTTTTCAATAGAATCTCATCTTGTTCCACAGTTCGTTCCCTGAAAACACAACCAGCACAACTATCTAGGTGGTCCCTAGAAGCATCGGTTAGTCCATTATAGAAGATATCAAGTATTTCATTCTTCTCAAGAGGGTGATCAGGCAAAGTATTCACTAGCTGGACAAGCCTCCCCAAGCTTGTGGGAGACTCTCTTCTTCAACTTGCACAAAGTTGTATATATCCTGCAAGGCAGCTTGTTTCTTATGGGCAGAAAATATTTCTCAGAGAAGTAGTAGATCATATCCTGGGGACTACGCACACAACCAGGAGCAAGAGAAGTGAACCAAGTCTTAGCATCACCCTTTAGTGAGAAAGGAAACAACTTAAGGATATAGTAATGGCGGATGTTTTCCTCATTCGTGAATAGGGTGGTTATATCGTGCAACTTAGTAAGATGTGCTACAACCGTTTCAGACTCATAACCATGAAAATGATCAGATTCAACCAAAGTGATTAACTCAGGATCGACAGAGAATTCATAATCCTTATCAGTCACAAAGATAGGCGAAGTAGCAAACTTATGATCATATTTCATTCTAGCGTTCAGAGATTTTCTTTCCACTTGCGCAGTAATTTCTCAACATCATAGCTATCCTTACAAGAAAGAAAGTCCTCTGCTACCTCTCCCTCCATAACATAACCCTCAGGTATATCACGCAATTCATATCTAGGAGAGCTAGTTCTAACAGGTGAAATAGCATGTTCTACTTCAATAATCTCAGCAGTTTCAGAAGTATCATCACATTCAGCAGGAGCTCTAGCAATTTGTGCATCAAGGAATGCACCTAGTGGCAAAGCAGTATCAAGCAAAGCATCATCACAAGCATCATGGATAGCAGAAGTAGCATCATCAAGCACATGCGACATATCAGAAGTTCTAGCAGGTGGTGGTGTCGCAAACTTACTCATAATTGAAGGTGAATCAAGTGCACAGCTAGATGGGAGTTCCTTATCTGTCCTCGTAGTTGAGGGCAAGACTTTAGTTTTTAGATCTCTCGGATTCCTCATAGTGATCAACAGACGTAAATCCCAAGTGACTCGGAGAATAGAGCTATGCCTCCCCGGCAACGGCGCCAGAAAATAGTCTTGATAACCCACAAGTATAGGGGATCGCAACAGTTTTCGAGGGTAGAGTATTCAACCCAAATTTGTTGATTCGACAGAAGGGGAAGCAAAAGAATATTCTCGAGTATTAGCAGTTGAGTTGTCAATTCAACCAAACCTGAAAGACTTAGTATCTGCAACAAAGTTTTAGTAACAGAGTAGTGTGATAGCAACAGTAGCAACGGTAACCGTAGGAGTGACAGCAGTAGTGGTAACAATAGCAGCAGTGACAACGGTAGCGGCAAAGTAACATAGCAAGCACGAGTAGGAAAAGACTCGTATGCATTGGATCGGTGATGGATAATTATGCCGGACGACATTCATCATGTAACAGTTATAACATGGGGAGATATGTAACTAGCTCCAGTTCGTCAATGTAATTTAGGCATGTATTTCGTATATAGTCATATGTGCTTATGAAAAGAACTTGCATGACATCTATTGTACATCCCTCCAGTGGCAGCGGGGTCCTAATGGAAACTACGTGATATTAAGGTTATCCTTTAATAGAGAACCGGAACAAAGCATTAACACTTAGTGAATACATGAACTCCTCATACTATGGTCATCTCCGGGAGTGGTTCCGGCTAATGTCACTCGGAATTGCCGGGTCATAACACATAGTAGGTGGCTACAACTTGCAAGATAGGATCGAGAACACACATATATTGATGAAAACATAATAGGTTCAGATCTGAAATCATGGCACTCGGATCCTAGTGACAAGCATTAAGCATGGCAAAGTAGTAGCAACATCAATCTCCGAACATAGTGGATACTAGGGATCAATCCCCATCAAACTAACTCGATTACATGATAGATCTCATCCAACCCATCACCGTCCAGCAAGCCTACAATGAGATTACTCATGAACGGTGAAGAGCATCATGGAATTGGCGATGAAGGAAGGTTGGTGATGACGATGGTGACGATCTCCCCTCTCCGGAGCCCAGAACGGACTCCAGATCTGCCCTCCAGAGGAAGAACAGGTGGTGGCGGCGCCTCCGTATCGTAAAACACGATGAACTCTTGTCCCTGATTTTTTCCAGGCGAAAGAGACTAAATAGAGGTGGAGTTGGAGGCGGCAGAGCCCCGAGGGCCTCACAAGTCTACGAGGCGCGGCCAGGGGGGTGCCTCCTGGGCTTGTGGGCTCCTCGCTCCACGTCTCCGGTTGATTCTTGCGCCAGTATTTTTTTATATATTCCACAAAAAATCCTCGTAAATTTCCAGGTCATTCCAAGAACTTTTATTTCTGCGCAAAAACAACACCATGGCAATTCTGGTGAAAACAGCGTTAGTCTGGGTTAGTTCCATTCAAATCATGCAAATTAGAGTCCAAAACAAGGGCAAAATAGTTTGGAAAAGTAGATACGATAGAGACGTATCACTCTTCTCCCTCTCTCTCTTGATCAAGGAGGAGGAGACGCCAACGGGCCATACGTGTGTTGAACTCGGAGGTGTCGCACATGCGGTGCTTGGATCAGATTGGATCGCGACACGAGCACGACTATGCCAACCACGGTATCTAGATCATTGATGTTATTGGTCTACAAGTGTATGTATGCACCTCTCCCTCTCGTTGCTAGCATCTTCATAGAATACATCTTGGGTGATTTTTAGGATTATTTTTATTTCCGTGCAACATTCCCCAACACTCCGTAGGGCACACCCCTTGAGCTCGTGGATCCCGCAAGTCTTCGGTTGCCTTAATTCCAACTCCATAAGTACCGTGATGCTTAGGAAAAATCAGAGAGAAACTTTGATCGTGTTTTACAAGACACAGCCGCCGCGAGCTCCTATTCTTTCTTAGAAGGGTTGGTCTGGAATCTGTTTGGACCATCGAAGAGGGGGATCCATCGCCATCATCATCATCAACCCCTCTCCATCACCAATTTCTTCGCAGTCTCGCTGGACGGTGATGGGGTTGGATGAGATTTGTCATGCAATTGAGTTAATTTATTAGGGCTTGGTCCCTAGTATCCACTATGTTCTAAGATTCATATTTCTATGACTTTGCTATGCTTAATGCTTGTCATTAAGGCCCGAATGTTGTGATTTTAGATATGAACACATTTTTATTCCATGAATATGAGATTGTTTTAGATCCTATCTTGCAAGTTATATGCACCTATTATGTGTTATGATCCGTAGGCCCCAAAGTGATAGAAATTAGGATCATCTCCGAGGATGATTATAGTTTGAGGAGTTCATGTATTCACCATGTGTTAATGCTTTGTTCACGTTCTCTATTAAAAGGAGGCCTTAATATCCCTTAGTTTCCCTTTGAACCCCACTGCCACGGGAGGGTAGGACAAAAGATGCCATGCAAGTTCTTATGATAAGCATGTATGACCATATACGGAATACATGTCTACATTACATTGATGATTTGGAGCTAGTTCCGTGTCACTCTAGGTTGTAAATGTTACATGATCAATGTGAGCCAACATACCTATCCATATTTGGTCCATGATGACGAGTTGATGGATATACTTCTCGCCCCTCGTTAGTTACCCCAAGTGGAAGGTGGAGATGTAGTTAGCAGCAGATTTCCCTTACATGGGGACTGTAAGGTTTATCAAACCAGGAGGACTCCAAGGATCAACAAGTAGGTGTCCGCTGCTTTGGCTCTAGCAGAAGACATGGACCTGCACACAAAACGAATAACTTTGCTCCCAATGAGTTCACAGAGGTTGTCAATCTCTCCGGCCTTGTAGTTTGCAAAGGATCAAAACACAAGCGGGAATAGTGATAGTGATTGCAACGGAAAAGTGAATAAAAGCAGTAAATGATGGAGGTGTAAACAATGGTGGTAATATGGACCAGAGTCCCATGATGTTCACTAGTGATGTCTCTCTCTGAAAAGACGATAGACAACTATGCTGGGTAAACAAATTACATCTCATCAATTGACAAAATTACAAATGCATCGCAGTGCTAATCATGCGACTAGAAAGTTAGAGGCTCAAAAGTAATGGGCACTACGCCAAGACAAGTAGACCGTTTATCCATCAACATCTCCTTACTAATCATCCACCTTGAGATATCTATCCAGAACATCTCACTGGTATTGAGTTGCGAGCCCCACCCAAAGTGTAAACTCAAAGCAACGGACAACTACATTAACGAACTTTGTGTAAGGTAAACAATCCTTGCAACCGTGGTCACAAGCACCGTTGTTTTCTCCTTGGTGGCAACAACACATCCCCTAGCCTCATGTTTCTGTCACTCAAGCTAGACATCACGGGCATGAACCCACAATCATGCATAACGCTCCCTCTTGGAGTTTACAATCTACTACTCGGCCAAAGCAATAAAGAGCAACGAAGAACATGCATGAATTACTCAAGAACATAATATAAAAGGATAATCAAGTATATAACTCATCACAATCGGAACATAATCTCATAATCCATCGGATCCGAGCAAACCGAGCATAGAAACAACAAGAAAATTACATAGATGCCTTGATCATGTAGGGCAGCTCACAAGGGCTAAACATTGAAACACAAGATTGGAGAGAAGACATCACATAGCTACTGGTCATGGACTCATGGTCCAAGGAGGACTACTCACGGAACGTCCGGGAAGCGTCCATGGTGCTGGAGAAGCTCCCGGAGGTCAATCCTCCCTCCGGCAGGGTGCCGGGAAGAGTTCTTGTCACGCTCCCGATCTTGGAAGCGTTGGGGCGGCAGAACGATGGAGAACTTCATGATTCTGGATCTTATGGAAGGGTTTTCAATCGGAGAGGTGAATATAGGATGAAGGAGGGCACCAGAGGAGGTGGGCCCCACCCAGGCGACCTGGTGGCGCGTCCAGGGGGTAGGCCACATAGGGAGGCCGCGTGGGCAGGCCCTGGATCCCCTTTGGCCCACCTTTGTTGCTCGTCAAGATTCCGTCACGCTGATTTTTATATTTTTCTTGGTATTTTTGGGACTTTGTAAATTGGGGTAAAAGTCCCTGCAAAAAAGACATGAGCACACAGAAACTGGCACTCGGTGCACTGAGTTAGTAGATTAGCCATTATATGTGTAAAAAGGTATAAAAGTGTGGCAAAACATATAACAATGTCACCCAAAAGATCATGTGACAAATAGATATTATAGATACGTTTGGGATGTATCAACATCCCCAAGCTTAATTCCTGCTCGTCCTCTAGTAGGTAAATGATAACACAAATAATTTATGTGGTGACATGCTAACACACATATAAGAACTTCAAAGTAAAGCAAGTAATATATGCAATTCAAGTCAAGACAATAACAAGCAAGAGTCTATATCTAGTATTGAAATTAGCAAAGTAAGAACATAAAGGTGCAAGAGCTCTCGCTGTTCGTGACTCGAATGTCTCCAAATGGTGTTTGCATGCAAGAAATGGGAGATGGGTTTAGAGCATAATTTTTTGTGTGGTTTAATTGAGAACTAAATGTACTAAAACTTCACACTTGGTCTCCTTCAGAATCTTATTTTGACTCATTCCGAGACCACTAGTCAGGCACAAGTCAAAATGATCCTCTCCCTTTCGACTTTGAGCACTCATTCAATGGACGAGCGCATTTAAGATACGTTGGCACTTAGGATGGCAAAGAGTAATGATGGGGAAGGAAGACAAAAAAGGTGTGAAAGGATCACATCATTATGGACAACCATAGGCGAGAGAAAGCCAAATGATAGATATGATGTGAGGAGTATGGATTGGCATGCAACGGATGCACATATGAGCTAAGGTGAGCTCTCCAATGGAACTAGTGGGGGTGCATCCAACTTGCTTTATTATGAAGACCTATATCTCATTTGAGGAGGCTCATCATTGGATATGCAAGCCAAGTTCTATAGTGTAAGGGTCCCCACATAGTTATGCATTAATGATAATCCCTATGGAGTACAAATATAACAATGGAGTACGAGTGTGGATCTTTCAAAAGGAATAGTAGTGTTGCCCCCTTCTCTCTTTTTATTTCTTTTTTTCTGTTTATTTATTTTTTTTAAATTTTTTTGTGGCCTCTTTGGCTCTTTCTATTTATCTTTCATTTATCCTCTTTGGGATCTTCTCATTTCTCCTCTTTTGGGATCTTTTCATTTGTCCTCTTTGGGATCTTTTCCTCACTTAAGGGCAACACTCTATGTTTTACAAGAATAAAAAGAATATCTTCAAACTTTATAATAAGTACTCATCATAAAGACAAATGAAAACTATCATGATGTATGCAAATGTATGCCTCTACCAGTGTAGCAGGATATGCAATGAAACTAGCGCGTCATGTAGCAGTAATAAGGGCAAGGCCCAACTAGCATGCGGCTCCTCGATCAAGCAAAAGCATGTATGACATGAAGATCAAGTCATGAGATGGTGGATGTTGCATGGCAATGTATCTCGGAAAGGCTATGGAAATGCCTTAATAGGTAGGTATGGTGGCTGTTTTGAGGAAGGATATAATGAGGCTTATGATGACACAGCGTATCAAGCCAAGGGTTTGTATGCACCGGCGAATTTAGCACCAACTCTCAAGATGAGAAACGGCAATGCACAGTACCGAAGAGGCTAGCAAAATATGGATGGCGGAAGTTCCAACAATCGAATACTCGCATTAGTCCGAAGAACTCATGCACTTATTATCAGTAATTCTCTATCTAGTTAGGAGATTCACAAAGATACAAGCACCCAGAGGAGGAGTGTTTGGGGTTTGGTTATCCTTGCGCATCCTCGACCCATGGTAACTTGAGGGTACTCTATATATTCCAACCCCTCCAGAGGATAGCGATCCGTCTAGTAGCTAGAGTTGTCAACTAATTTTTTAGTTTTGAAAAAACACACGGATTTCCCAAAATACGACACCTATCACTAATAGGCTCAAGGTCTTGGCACCAATAGTCCAAACATTACTCAAATCAATACCTCAAAACTATTGCAAGTTACTACTATACTTAAATAGCAACCTCAGTTACCTACTCACGCAAGACACACAACTCAGTGCAACGAGCCAACTCTCTAAACAAGATAAGCATGATAACTCAAGAGAGTTCCAAAAGCAACCTCAATAAAATCTCTTAAAAAGATAAAGCATGAAAACTAAGAGCTAAGATGACAGCAACTATGAAAAGATAAAGAACACACAAAAAGATAAGCATGAAAACCCATGTTGTGTTCTAGGGTGGAGTGGAGCGTGTTTCTCTCCCGAATAAAGAAGGCTAGGTTCCAACTTGTTATGAACAGCAAGCAAAACTAAAACAAACTAAAAAGTAAAGATTGGGACGCTCCAAGCATAGCACATAACATATGAAATGATAAAAATATAGCATGGAGAAGGACGAACTGATGATTGTTGATGGAGAAGGGGATGCACGGGGCATCCCCAAGCTTATACGCTTGAGTATCCTTGAATATTTCTTGGGGGTGCATGGGGGAATCCCCAAGCTTGAGGGCTTGACACTCCTGGATCTTCTTTCATCATCTTCCATCGCATACTTGAAAACTCCCTTCATACGAAACTCATCATAAGCTGATTAGAGTAGTTAGTGCCCATAATAAAATAATTTATTCTCTACTGGAAATAAAGATTTTCATGAATAGCTACAGTTTCTAAAGATTGACAAAAGGTTTTTTCAAAGGAAAAGCAAGCTTAAGATTTGCAAAACAATGAAAACGCAAAACAGGGCACAATCTGGGAAAAACAGAACATCAGGTAGTAAATAATTCTTTCGGGGCACTTGTGCTAATCAAATAAAAAAACTCAGAACTGACCCAGAAAGAAAATTATATAGAGCATACTTTAAAAAAAAATCAGATCAAAAAGATGATCTGGTGATTTTTGGCGAATTGTTTCGTCAAGCAGACATAATCTGTTTCTGGACAACATGTCACAACTTTTGAACTTTATTTTAATGGGAGGCTAAAACTTGGCACAAAGCTTGAAAATAAAGATACAATGATGTTGCTACAGTAGTAACAAGCATCAATACCACCAAAACTGAAAGTAAAAACAAATTGGGTTGCCTCCCAACAAGCGCTTTCTTTTATGCCTTTGAGCTAGGCATGATGCAAAAAGATCAAGTATTATCAACTCCAAAAGAATAACTTGCCCGAGTAACGGACTCATAAGGTAACTCAATCTTCTTTCTAGTGAATTGTTCCATTCCCTTTTTAAGGGGAAATTTGAATCTAATGGTCCCTTATTTCATGTCAATGATAGAACGAACGGTGCGGAGAAAAGGACGTCCCAAAATAATTGGACATGAGGGATCACACTCAATGTCCATAATAAGAAAATCAACGAGAACATAATTATTAAAGGTTTCTTTATGGAAGAATAAATGATACATCCATTTTGCATCATGCTTTCATGTTGATATTTATCTCTTTATGGGCCGTTATTACACTTCACGGTACAATACTTATGCCTTTTCTCTCTTATTTTGCAAGGTTTACATGAAGAGGGAGAATACCGGCAGCTGGAATTCTGGCCTGAAAAAGGAGCAAGTTTGAGATACCTATTATGCGCAACTCCAATAGCCGTGAAAATCAACGACGATTTATTTTGGAATTTACAAAAAATACTGGGCCGAAGAAGTACCAGAGGGGAGCCAGCAGGAGGCCACAAGCCTGCTAGGCGCGACCTACCCCCTCGCCGCGCCTAGGGGGCTTGTGGGCTCCCTGTTGGCCCTCTGGCCCCCCTCTTTTGCTATAAGGAGGGTTTCGTTCCAGAAAAAATCAGGAGGAGGCTTTCGGGAGGAATCGCCGCCGCCACGAGGCGGAACTTGAGCAGAACCAATCTAGAGCTCCAAGAGGGTCGTCGTGCAGGGGAACTTCCCTCCCGGAGGGCGAAATCGTCGCCATCGTCATCACCAACACTCCTCTCATCGGAGGGGACTCATCACCATAAACATCTTCATCAGCACCATCTCATCTCCAAACCCTAGTTCATCTCTTGTAACCAATCTCCGTCTCGCGACTCCGATTGGTACCTGTAAGGTTGCTAGTAGTGTTAATTACTCATTGTAGTTGATGCTAGTTGGATTACTTGGTGGAAGATTATATGTTCAGATCCTTGATGCTATTCAATACCTCTCTGGTCATGAATATTATTATGCTTTGTGAGTAGTTACTTTTGTTCCTGAGGACATGGGATAAGTCATGCTATAAGTAGTCATGTGAATTTGGTATTCATTTGATATTTCGATGCGTTGTATGTTGTTTTTCCTCTAGTGGTGCTATGTGAATGTCGACTACATAACACTTCACCATTATTTGGGCCTAGAGGAATCAATTTGGAAGTAGTAAGTAGATGATGGGTTGCTAGAGTGACAGAAGCTTAAACCCTAGTTTATGCGTTGCTTCGTAAGGGGCTGATTTGGATCCACTAGTTTAGTGCTATGGTTAAACTTTGTCTTAATTCTTCTTTCGTAGTTGCGGATGCTTGCGAGAGGGGTTAATCATAAGTGGGAGGTTTGTCCAAGTAAGGGCAGCACCCAAGCACCGGTCCACCCACATATCAAACTATCAAAGTAGCAAACGCGAATCATATGAACTTGATGAAAACTAGCTTGACAGAAATTCCCGTGTGTCCTCGGGAGCGCTTTACCTCCTATAAGAGTTTGTCCAGGCTTGTCCCTTGCTACAAAATGGATTGGGCCATCTTGCTTCACCTTTGTTACTATCGTTACTTTCTACTTGCTACGAATCATCTTATCACACAACTATCTATTACCGATAATTTCAGTGCTTGTAGAGAATACCTTGTTGAAAACCACTTGTCAGATACTTCTGCTCCTTGTTGGGTTCGACACTCTTACTTATCGAAAGGACTACGATAGATCCCCTATACTTGTGGGTCATCAAGAATCTTTTCTAGCGCCATTGCCGGGGAGTGAAGCGCCTTTGGTAAGTGGAATTTGGTAATGAAACATTTATATAGTGTGCTGAAATTTATTGTCACTTGTCACTATGGAAACTAATCCTTTGAGGAGCTTGTTCGGGGTATATTCACCTCGAACGGAAGAAATACGAGTTGCTCCTCAACCTGCTGCACCTACAAAAAATAATTTCTATGAATTTCCTTCGGGTATGCTTGAGAAACTGCTGGCTAATGCTTTTACAAGAGATGGAACATCACATCCCGACGTGCATCTAATCTATGTAGATGAAGTTTGTGGTTTATTTAAGCTTGCAGGTTGGCCCGAGGATGAGGTCAAGAAGAAGGTCTTTCCCTTATCTTTGAGGGATAAAGCATTGACATGGTATAGGCTATGTGATGATACTGGATCGTGGAACTACAACCGGTTGAAATTGGAATTTCACAATAGTTTTATCCTATGCATCTAGTACATCGTGATCGGAATTATATTTATAATTTTTGGCCTCATGACAGAGAAAGCATTGCTCAAGCTTGGGGGAGGCTTAAATCAATGTTATATTCATGCCCCAGCCATGAGCTCTTGAGAGAAATTATCATTCAAAACTTCTATGCTCGGCTTTCTCATGATGATCACACCATGCTTGACACTTCTTGTACCGGTTCTTTTATGAAGAGAGATATTGACTTCTGATGGAATTTATTGGAAAGAATTAAACGCAGCTCTGAAGATTGGGAGTTTGATGTAGGTAAGGAGTCAGGTATGAATTTCAAGTTCGATTGCGTTAAATCCTTTGTTGAAACAAATACTTTTTGTGATTTTAGCGCTAAATATGGACTTGACTCTGAGATAGTAGCTTCATTGTGTGAATCATTTGCTGCTCATATTGATCTCCCTAAAGAGAAGTGGTTTAAATATCATCCTCCCTTAGAAGTCAATGTAGTTAAACCCAATCCAGTTGAAGAGAAAATCATCGCTTATAATGATCCTGTTGTTCCCAATGCTTACATTGAGAAACCACTTTTCCCTGTTAGGATAAAGGATCATTCTAAAGTTTCAACTGTGATACGTAGGGGATAGATTAGAAGTCCTACACCCCCTGAGAAAATTAGAGATGAACCTAGCATTGCTATTATTAAAGATCTCCTATCCGATGATGTTGATGGCCATGATATTCACTTATGTGAAGATGCTGCTAGAATTGCTGAACCTCATGCTAGAGACAAACATAGGCCTGTTGTTGGCATGCCTGTTGTTTCCGTTAAGATAGGAGATCATTGTTATCATGGTTTATGTAATGTGGGTGCTAGTGTTAGTGCAATACCTCAATCCTTATATGATGAAATTAAAGACGAAATTGCACCTGTTGAGATGGAACCTATTGATGTCACTATTCAGCTTGCCAATAGAGATACTATCTGCCCTGTGGGAATTGTTAGAGATGTTGAAGTCTTGTGTGGTAAAATGAAGTATCCTGCTGATTTTCTCGTTCTTGCTATCGCACAAGATAGATTTTGCCCATCATATTGGCAGACCTTTCCTCAATACTGTCAATGCTCATATTGACTATGAGAAGCAAACTGTCACTGTTGGTTTGAAGGTGTGTCACATGAGTTCAATTTCTCCAAGTTTGGTAGACAACCTCATGAAAAAGAGTTTCCTAGTAAGGATGAAATTATTTCCCTAGCTTCTATTGTTGTGCCTCCTACTAATCCTTTAGAGCAATACTTGCTTGAGCATGAAAATAATATGCATATGGATGAAAGGGATGAGATAGATAGAGTTATCTTTGAACAATATCCTATCCTTAAGAAAAAATTGTTTGTTGAACTGCTTGGAGATCCACCCCCACCAAAGGGTGTTCCTCTGTTCGAGCTCAAACAGTTTCCCGATACTCTTAAGTATGCTTATCTAGATCAAAGAGAAATATATCCTGTTATTATTAGTGCTAGCCTCTCAGAGCATGAAGAAAAGAAGTTACTAAAAACTCTAAGGAAGCACCGTGCTGCTATTGGATATACTCTTGATGATCTTAAGGGCATTAGTCCCACTCTATGACAGCACAAGATTAAAATTGATCCTGATTCCAAACCAGTTGCCGATCATTAATGGATATTAAATCCTAAGATGAAAGAGGTAGTAAGAAAAGAAATACTAAGCTCCTGGAAGCAGGTATTATATATCATGTTGCTCATAGTGATTGGGTGAGTCCGGTGCATTGCGTCCCTAATAAGGGAGGTATTACCGTTGTCTCTAATGATAAGGATGAATTGATCCCACAGAGGATTATTACTGGCTAAAGGATGGTGTTCGATTTTAGGAAATTGAATAAAGCCACTAGGAAAGATCATTACCCTTTGCCTTTTATCGACCAAATGCTAGAAAGACTGTCTAAACACACACACTTCTGATTTCTAGATGGTTATTCTGGTTTCTCCCAAATACCAGTTGCACAATCTGATCAGGAGAAAACCACTTTCACGTGCCCTTTCGGTACCTTTGCTTACAGACACATGCCTTTTGGCTTATTGATACGTCTCCAACGTATCTATAATTTTTGATGGTTCCATGCTATTATCTTGTCAAAATTTGGATGTTTTGTTTGCCTTTTATATATTTTTGAGACTACTTATTAACTAAGTGCCAAGTGCCAGTTCCTATTTTTTCCGTGTTTTTGACCCTTTTCAGAGGAGAATATTAAATGGAGTCCAAACGTAATAAAACCTCCAAAAAGATTTTTTCCAAAACAGAAGATACACAAGGGGCGTGAGAACCAAGGCAGAGGCCACCAGGGGAGGCCACAAGCCCCCTAGGCGCGGCCAGGGGGCGCGCCTAGCAGGCTTGTGGGCCCCCTGTGGCTCATCTGCCCTACTTCTTCCGCCTATAAATCCCCGAAAAATCCAAAACCACGAGAGAGATCCACGAAAATACTTTTCCGCCGCCGCAAGCTTCTGTCTCCGCAAGATCCCATCAAGGGCACGTTCTGGTGCCCTGCCGGAGGCGGGATTCGGATACGGAGGGCTTCTTCATCAACACCATTGCCTCTCCGATGATGCGTGAGTAGTTCACCATAGACCTTCGGGTCCATAGCTAGTAGCTAGATGGCTTCTTCTCTCTCTTGTATCTTCAATACAAAGTTCTCCATGATCTTCATGGAGATCTATCCGATGTAATCTTATTTTGTAGTGTGTTTGTCGAGATCTGATGAATTGTGGATTTATGATCATATTATCTATGAATCTTATCTGAGTTGTTTCTGTTCTCTTATATGCATGATTTCATATCCTTGTAATTCTCTTCGAGTTGTGGGTTTTATCTGGCCAACTAGATCTATGATTCTTGCAGTGTGAGAAGTGCTTGGTTTTGGGTTCATACCGTGCGGTGACCTCACCCAGTGACAGAAGGGGTAGCGAGGCACGCATCGTGTTGTTGCCATCAAGGGTAAAAATATGGGGTTTATCTCTATTGCATGAATTTATCCCTCTACATCATGTCATCTTGCTTAAGGCGTTACTCTGTTCGTCATGAACTCAATACACTAGATGCATGCTGGATAGCGGTCGATGTGTGGAGTAATTGTAGTAGATGCAGAAAGTATCGGTCTACTTATCTCGTACGTGATGCATATATGTATGATCATTGCCTTAGATATGTTGGAATTATGCCCTAGAGGCAATAATAAATGTATAGTTATTATTATAATTCCTGTATCAAGATAATAGTTTATTACCATGCTATAGTTGTATTGAATGAAGACTCATTTACATGTGTGGATACATAGAAAAAATACCGTCCCTAGCATGCCTCTAGTTGGCTAGCCAGTTGATCGATGATAGTCAATGTCTTCTGATTATGAACAAGGTGTTGTTGCTTGATAACTGGATCACGTCATTGGGAGAATCACGTGATGGACTAGACCCAAACTAATAGACGTAGCATGTTGATCGTGTCATTTTGTTGCTACTGTTTTCTGCGTGTCAAGTATTTGTTCCTATGACCATGAGATCATATAACTCACTGACACCGGAGGAATGCTTTGTGTGTATCAAACGTCGCAACGTAACTGCGTGACTATAAAGATGCTCTACAGGTATCTCCGAAGGTGTTAGTTGAGTTAGTATGGATCAAGATTGGGATTTGTCACTCCGTGTGACGGAGAGGTATCTCGGGGCCCACTCGGTAATACAACATCACACACAAGCCTTGCAAGCAATGTAACTTAGTGTAAGTTGCGGGATCTTGTATTACGGAACGAGTAAAGAGACTTGCCGGTAAACGAGATTGAAATAGGTATGCGGATACTGACGATCGAATCTCGGGCAAGTAACATACCGAAGGACAAAGGGAATGACATACGGGATTATACGAATCCTTGGCACTGAGGTTCAAACGATAAGATCTTCGTACAATATGTAGGATCCAATATGGGCATCCAGGTCCCGCTATTGGATATTGACCGAGGAGTCTCTCGGGTCATGTCTACATAGTTCTCGAACCCGCAGGGTCTGCACACTTAAGGTTCGACGTTGTTTTATGCGTATTTGAGTTATATGGTTGGTTACCGAATGTTGTTCGGAGTCCTGGATGAGATCACGGACGTCACGAGGGTTTCCGGAATGGTCTGGAAATGAAGATTGATATATAGGATGACCTCATTTGATTACCGGAAGGTTTTCGGAGTTACCGGGAATGTACCGGGAATGACGAATGGGTTCCGGGAGTTCACCGGGGGGGGGGGGGGGGCAACCCACCCCGGGGAAGCCCATAGGCTTTGGGGAGACACATCAGCCCTTAGTGGGCTGGTGGGACAGCCCCAAGGGGGCCTATGCGCCAAGAATAAGAAATCAAAGGAAAGAAAAAAAAGAGGGAGGAAGTGGGAAGGGAGGGGGACTCCTCTCACCAAACCAAGTCCAACTCGGTTTGGGGGGGAGTCCTCCCCCCCTTGGCTCGGCCGACTCCTTGGGGGTCCTTGGACTCCAAGGCAAGGTCCCCCCTCCCTCCTCCTATATATATGGAGCAATTAGGGCTGATTTGAGACGACTTTCTCACGGCTGCCCGACCACATACCTCCATAGTTTTTCCTCTAGATCGCGTTTATGCGGAGCTCGGGCGGAGCCCTGCTGAGACAAGATCATCACCAACCTCCGGAGCGCCGTTACGCTGCCGGAGAACTCTTCTACCTCTCCGTCTCTCTTGCTGGATCAAGAAGGCCGAGATCATCGTCGAGCTGTACGTGTGCTGAACGCGGAGGTGCCGTCCGTTCGGTACTAGATCGTGGGACTGATCGCGGGATTGTTCGTGGGGCGGATCAAGGGACGTGAGGACGTTCCACTACATCAACCGCGTTCTCTAACGCTTCTGTTGTACGATCTACAAGGGTACGTAGATCACTCATCCCCTCTCGTAGATGGACATCACCATGATAGGTCTTCGTGCGCGTAGGAAATTTTTTGTTTCCCATGCGACGTTCCCCAGCAGTGGCATCATGAGCTAGGTTCATGCGTAGATGTCTTCTCGAGTAGAACACAAAAGTTTTTGTGGGCGGTGATGTGCGTTTTGCTTCCCTCCTTAGTCTTTTCTTGATTCCGCGGTATTGTTGGATTGAAGCGGCTTGGACCGGCATTACTCGTACGCTTACGAGAGACTGGTTTCATCGTTACGAGTAACCCCCTTTGCTCAAAGATGACTGGCAAGTGACGGTTTCGCCAACTTTAGTTGAATCGGATTTGACTGAGGAGGTCCTTGGATGAGGTTAAATAGCAACTCATATATCTCCGTTGTGGTGTTTGCGTAAGTAAGATGCGATCCTACTAGATACCCTTGGTCACCACGTAAAACATGCAACAACAAAATTAGAGGACGTCTAACTTGTTTTTGCAGGGTATGATTGTGATGTGATATGGCCAACGATGTGATGTGATATTATGGATGTATGCAATGATCATGTTGTAATAGAAATATCGACTTGCACGTCGATGGTACGGCAACCGGCAGGAGCCATAGGGTTGTTTTTATACTAACATATGTGCTTGCAGATGCGTTTTCTATTTTGCTAGGATGTAGCTTTAGTAGTAATAGCATAAGTAGCACGACAACCCCGATGGCAACACGTTGATGGATGATCATGGTGTGGCGCCGGTGACAAGACGATCATGCCGGTGCTTTGGTGATGGAGATCAAGAAGCACGTGATGATGGCCATATCATGTCACTTATGAATTGCATGTGATGTTAATCCTTTTATGCACCTTATTTTACTTAGAACGACGGTAGCATTATGAGGTGATCTCTCACTAAAATTTCAAGACGAAATTGTGTTCTCCCCGACTGTGCACCGTTGCTAGAGTTCGTCGTTTCGAGACACCACGTGATGATCGGGTGTGATAGACTCAACGTTCACATACAACGGGTGCAAAACAGTTGCGCACGCGGAACACTCGGGTTAAGCTTGACGAGCCTAGCATGTGCAGACATGGCCTCGGAACACATGAGACCGAAAGGTCGATCATGAATCATATAGTTGATATGATTAGCATAGGGATGCTTACCACTGAAACTATACTCAACTCACGTGATGATCGGACTTGGGATAGTGTAAGTGGATCATGAACCACTCAAATGACTAGAGAGATGTACTTTTTGAGTGGGAGTTTGGCATATAATTTGATTAAGTTAAACTCTAATTATCTTGAACATAGTCTAAGTCCACTTTGAATATATTTGTGTTGTAGATCATGGCTCACGCGAGTGTCATCCTGAATTTTAATACGTTCCTAGAGAAAGCTAAGTTGAAAGATGATGGAAGCAACTTTGTAGACTGGGCTCGTAATCTTAAGCTGATCTTACAAGCTGGGAAGAAGGATTATGTCCTTAATGCTGCGCTAGGAGATGAACCACCCGCTATGGCTGATCAGGATGTTAAGAACGCTTGGTTAGCGCGTAAGGAGGACTACTCAATAGTTCAATGTGCAGTCTTGTATGGCTTAGAACCGGGACTTCAACGTCGCTTTGAGAGTAATGGAGCATTTGAGATGTTCCAGGAGTTGAAGTTTATCTTTCAGAAGAACGCCCGGATCGAGAGGTATGAGACCTCCGATAAATTCTATGCTTGCAAGATGGAGGAAAACTCGTCTGTCAGTGAACATGTGCTCAAAATGTCTGGGTACTCAAACCGTCTGGCTGAGCTGGGGATTGAACTCCTGCAAGAGGCTATCACTGACAGAATCCGTCAATCACTGCCGCCAAGCTATAAAGGCTTTGTGTTGAACTACAACATGCAAGGGATGAACAAGTCTCCCGGCGAGTTGTTTGCGATGCTGAAAGTCGCAGAGTCTGAACTCCGTAAAGAGCATCAAGTGTTGATGGTGAGCAAGACCACTAGTTTCAAGAGAAACGACAAAGGCAAGAAGGGCAATTCGAAGAAGAGCGGCAAGCCTGTTGCCAATCCGCCGAAGAAACCCAAGGCTGGACCTAAGCCTGAAACAGAGTGCTTCTATTGCAAGGGTATGGGTCACTGGAAGCGCAATTGCCCCAAGTATCTGGCAGATAAGAAGGCGGGCAAAGAAAAATCAGGTATATTTGATATACATGTTATTGATGTGTACTTAACCGGCTCTCGTAGTAGTGCTTGGGTATTCGATACCGGTTCTGTTGCTCACATTTGCAACTCGAAACAGGAACTGCGGAATAGACGAAGGCTGGCGAAAGACGAAGTGACGATGCGTGTAGGAAATGGTTCCAAGGTTGATGCAATCGCCGTCGGCACCGTATCACTTCAGCTACCATCGGGATTAGTGATGAACTTAAATCATTGTTATTTAGTGCCTGCGTTGAGCATGAACATTATATCTGGATCTTGTTTATTGCGAGACGGTTACTCTTTTAAGTCTGATAATAATGGTTGTTCTATTTCTATGAGTAACATCTTTTATGGTCATGCACCGAATGTGAGAGGATTGTTCATATTGAATCTTGATAGCGATACACATATACATAACATTGAGACCAAAGGAGTTAGAGTAAACAATGATAGCGCCATATTTTTGTGGCACTGCCGTTTGGGTCATATTGGTGTAAAGCGCATGAAGAAACTCCATGCTGATGGACTTTTGGAGTCACTTGACTTTGATTCACTTGACACGTGCGAACCATGCCTCATGGGCAAGATGACTAAGACTCCGTTCTCCGGAACAATGGAGCGTGCAAGTGACTTGTTGGAAATCATACATACCGATGTGTGTGGTCCAATGAGCGTAGAGGCACGCGGCGGATATCGTTATTTCCTCACCTTCACTGACGATTTAAGTAGATATGGTTATGTCTACTTGATGAAGCACAAGTCTGAAACATTTGAAAAGTTCAAGCAATTTCAGAGTGAAGTGGAAAATCATCGTAACAAGAAGATCAAATTCCTACGGTTTGATCGTGGGGGTGAATATGTGAGTTTCGAGTTTGGTGCTCACTTAAGACAATGTGGAATTGTTTCACAGTTGACACCGCCTGGAACACCACAGCGTAATGGTGTGTCCGAACGTCGTAATCGTACTTTGTTAGAGATGGTGCGATCTATGATGTCTCTTACTGATTTGCCGTTATCATTTTGGGGTTATGCATTAGAAACAGCTGCATTCACTTTAAATAGGGCACCATCAAAATACGTTGAGATGACACCATACGAACTGTGGTATGGCAAAAGGCCAAAGTTGTCGTTTCTTAAAGTTTCGGGATGTGATGCTTATGTCAAAAAGCTTCAGCCTGAAAAGCTGGAACCCAAAGCGGAAAAATGCGTCTTCATAGGTTACCCAAAAGAGACAGTTGGGTACACCTTCTATCTCAAATCCGAGGGCAAAGTGTTTGTTGCTAAGAACGGAACTTTTCTCGAGAAGGAGTTTCTCTCGAGAGAATTGAGTGGGAGGAAGATAGAACTTGACGAGGTTGTCGAACCTCTCATCCCTCTGGATGGTGGCGCAAGGCAAGGGGAAACCTCTGTCGTTGCGACACCGGTTGAGGAGGAAGTTAATGATGATGATCATGAAACTCCAGTTCAAGTTTCTGTTGAACCACGCAGATCGACGAGATCACGCGCTGCTCCAGAGTGGTACGGTAATCCTGTCTTATCAATCATGTTGTTAGACAACAATGAACCTGCAAATTATGAAGAAGCAATGGTGGGCCCAGATTCCAACAAATGGCTAGAAGCCATGAAATCCGAGATAGGATCCATGTATGAGAACAAAGTATGGACTTTGGAGATACTACCTGAGGGCCGCAAGGCTATTCAAAACAAATGGATCTTTAAGAAGAAGACGGACGCTGACGGTAATGTGACCGTTTATAAAGCTCGACTTGTGGCAAAGGGTTTTTCACAAGTTCCAGTCGTTGACTACGATGAGACCTTCTCACCCGTAGCGATGCTTAAGTCCGTCAGAATCATGTTAGCAATAGCTGCATTTTTCGATTATGAAATCTGGCAGATGGATGTCAAAACGGCGTTCCTTAACGGTTTCCTTAAGGAAGAGTTGTATATGATGCAACCCGAAGGTTTTGTCGATCCTAAAAATGCTGACAAAGTGTGCAAGCTCCAGCGATCCATTTATGGACTGGTGCAAGCATCTCGGAGTTGGAACAAACGCTTTGATGAGGTGATCAAAGCATTTGGGTTTATACAAGTGGTTGGAGAATCTTGTATTTACAAGAAAGTGAGTGGGAGCTCTGTGGCGTTTCTAATATTATATGTGGATGACATATTACTGACTGGAAACAACGTAGAGCTTTTGGAGAGCATAAAAGGTTACTTGAATAAAAGTTTCTCTATGAAGGACCTAGGAGAAGCTGCTTACATTCTAGGCATTAAGATCTATAGGGATAGATCAAAACGCCTGATAGGACTTTCACAAAGCACATACCTTGATAAAGTTTTGAAGAGGTTCAAAATGGAACAGTCCAGGAAAGGGTTCTTTCCAGTTTTACAAGGTACGAGATTGAGTAAGACTCAGTGCCCAACAACTGATGAAGATAGAGAGCATATGCGCTCCGTCCCCTATGCTTCAGCCATAGGTTCTATCATGTATGCAATGCTGTGCACTAGACCGGATGTTAGCCTGGCCATAAGTATGGCAGGTAGGTTCCAGAGTAATCCAGGAGTGGATCACTGGACAGCGGTCAAGAATATCCTGAAGTACCTGAAAAGGACTAAGGAGATGTTTCTCGTGTATGGAGGTGACGAAGAGCTCGCCGTAAAAGGTTACGTCGATGCAAGCTTTGACACAGATCCGGACGACTCTAAGTCGCAAACCGGATACGTATTTATTCTTAATGGGGGTGCAGTAAGCTGGTGCAGTTCCAAGCAAAGCGTCTTAGCAGATTCTACATGTGAAGCAGAGTACATGGCTGCCTCGGAGGCGGCTAAGGAGAGTGTCTGGATGAAGCAGTTCATGACGGATCTTGGAGTGGTGCCAAGTGCACTGGATCCAATAACCTTGTTCTGTGACAACACTGGTGCCATTGCCCTAGCAAAGGAACCAAGGTTTCACAAGAAGACCAGACACATCAAACGACGCTTCAACCTCATCCGCGACTACGTCGAGGAGGAGGACGTAAATATATGCAAGGTGCACACGGATCTGAATGTAGCAGACCCGCTGACTAAGCCTCTTCCACGACCAAAACATGATCGACACCAGAACTGTATGGGTGTTAGATTTATTACAATGTAATTCACATGGTGATGTGAAGTCTAGATTATTGACTCTAGTGCAAGTGGGAGACTGTTGGAATTATGCCCTAGAGGCAATAATAAATGTATAGTTATTATTATAATTCCTATATCAAGATAATAGTTTATTACCATGCTATAGTTGTATTGAATGAAGACTCATTTACATGTGTGGATACATAGAAAAAATACCGTCCCTAGCATGCCTCTAGTTGGCTAGCCAGTTGATCGATTATAGTCAGTGTCTTCTGATTATGAACAAGGTGTTGTTGCTTGATAACTGGATCACGTCATTGGGAGAATCACGTGATGGACTAGACCCAAACTAATAGACGTAGCATGTTGATCGTTCCATTTTGTTGCTACTGTTTTCTGCGTGTCAAGTATTTGTTCCTATGACCATGAGATCATATAACTCACTGACACCGGAGGAATGCTTTGTGTGTATCAAACGTCGCAACGTAACTGCGTGACTATAAAGATGCTCTACAGGTATCTCCGAAGGTGTTAGTTGAGTTAGTATGGATCAAGATTGGGATTTGTCACTCCGTGTGACGGAGAGGTATCTCGGGGCCCACTCGGTAATACAACATCACACACAAGCCTTGCAAGCAATGTAACTTAGTGTAAGTTGCGGGATCTTGTATTACGGAACGAGTAAAGAGACTTGCCGGTAAACGAGATTGAAATAGGTATGCGGATACTGACGATCGAATCTCGGGCAAGTAACATACCGAAGGACAAAGGGAATGACATACGGGATTATACGAATCCTTGGCACTGAGGTTCAAACGATAAGATCTTCGTAGAATATGTAGGATCCAATATGGGCATCCAGGTCCCGCTATTGGATATTGACCGAGGAGTCTCTCGGGTCATGTCTACATAGTTCTCGAACCCGCAGGGTCTGCACACTTAAGGTTCGACGTTGTTTTATGCGTATTTGAGTTATATGGTTGGTTACCGAATGTTGTTCGGAGTCCCGGATGAGATCACGGACGTCACGTGGGTTTCCGGAATGGTCTGGAAATGAAGATTGATATATAGGATGACCTCATTTGATTACCGGAAGGTTTTCGAAGTTACCGGGAATGTACCGGGAATGACGAATGGGTTCCGGGAGTTCACCGGGGGGGCAACCCACCCCGGGGAAGCCCATAGGCTTTGGGGAGACACACCAGCCCTTATTGGGCTGGTGGGACAGCCCCAAGGGGGCCTATGCTCCAAGAATAAGAAATCAAAGGAAAGAAAAAAAAAGAGGCAGGAAGTGGGAAGGGAGGGGGACTCCTCCCACCAAACCAAGTCCAACTCGGTTTGGGGGGGGGGAGTCCTCCCCCCCTTGGCTCGGCCGACTCCTTGGGGGTCCTTGGACCCCAAGGCAAGGTCCCCCCTCCCTCCTCCTATATATATGGAGCAATTAGGGCTGATTTGAGACGACTTTCTCACGGCTGCCCGACCACATACCTCCATAGTTTTTCCTCTAGATCGCGTTTCTGCGGAGCTCGGGCGGAGCCCTGCTGAGACAAGATCATCACCAACCTCCGGAGTGCCGTCACGCTGCCGGAGAACTCTTCTACCTCTCTTTCTCTCTTGCTGGATCAAGAAGGCCGAGATCATCGTCGAGCTGTACGTGTGCTGAACGCGGAGGTGCCGTCTGTTCGGTACTAGATCGTGGGACTGATCGCGGGATTGTTCGCGGGGCGGATCGAGGGACGTGAGGATGTTCCACTACATCAACCGTGTTCTCTAACGCTTCTGCTGTACGATCTACAAGGGTACGTAGATCACTCATCCCCTCTCGTAGATGGACATCACCATGATAGGTCTTCGTGCGCGTAGGAAAATTTTTGTTTCCCATGCGACGTTCCCCAACAAGATATCGTCATGACTTTGCGCGCTTCTATCAATTGCTCGACAGTAATTCGTTCACCCACCGTATTATTTGCTATCTTGAGAGAAGCCTCTAGTGAACACTATGGCTCCTGGGTCTACTTCACATCACATTTTCCGTCTTACACTTTTACTTTGTTACACTTTCCGCCTTCACATCTCACCTTGCAATCAATAATGAAGGCATTGACAACCCATTTGTAGCGTTGGGTGCAAGTTTGCTGTTTTTGCGCAGGTACATCGGAGCTTCATCTTGATACTCCTACTGGATTGATACCTTGGTTCTCAAACTGAGGGAAATACTTACTTCTACTGTGGTGCATCACCCTTTCCTCTTCAAGGGAAAAATCCAACGCAAGCTTAGGAGGTAGCAAGAAGAATTTCTGGCGCCGTTGCCGGGGAGCATCAAGTGAAGCTTATCCAAGTAAGTGTCGCAAGCTCATCTATTGCATTTACTTTTTTGCCTCTCGTTTTCCTCTCCCCCACTTCTGAAAAACAAAAATTTACAAAAATATTTGCCTTTTTTGTTCGCCCTTTTCTTTCGCTTGCTTTCTGTTTGCTTGTGTGCTTGTGTGCTTGCTGAAGTCACCATGACTGAAAACACCAAACTTTGTGACTTCTCGAATACTAATAATAATGATTTTATTAGTACTCCGATTGCTCCCGCCACTAGTGCGGAATCATATGAAATCAATGCTGCTTTGCTGAATCTTGTTATGAAAGAGCAATTCTCCAGCCTTCCTAGCGAAGATGTCGCATCCCATCTTAATACCTTCACTGAGCTTTGCGATATGAAAAAGAAAAAGGTGTGCATAATGATGTGATTAAATTGAAGCTATTTCAGTTCTCATTGTGAGATCGAGCAAAAACTTGGTTTTCATCTTTGCCCAAAAATAGTATTGATTCTTGGAACAAGTGCAAAGATGCTTATATATCCAAGTATTTTTCGCCGGATAAGATTATCTCTCTCCGTAATGATATCATGAATTTTAAGCAACTTGATCATGAACATGTTGCACAATCTTGGGAGAGAATGAAACTGATGATCAGAAATTGTCCTGCTCATGGCTTGAGTCTTTGGATGATTATACAAATCTCCTATGCTGGTTTGAATTTTGCTTCTAGAAATATCTTGGACTCCGCCTACGGTGGAACCTTCATGGAAATCACATTAGGAGAAGCCACAAAACTCCTAGACAATATCATGACAAACTATTCTCAGTGCCACACTGAAAGGTCACCTACTAGTAAAAAGGTACACGCTATAGAAGAAATTAACTCATTGAGTGCTAAGATGGATGAGTTAATGAAATTGTTTGCTAGTAAAGGTGCTCCTTTATATCCAAATGATGTGCCCTTGTCTTCCTTGATTGAGAGTAGTAATGAGAGCTTGGACGTTAATTTTGTTGGTAGGAATAATTTTGGCAACAAGAATGCTTTTAGAGGAAACTATATTCCTAGGCCTTTTCCTAATAATCCCTCTAATAACTTTGGAATCTCCTACAACAATGCTCATGTAAATTACAATAAATTACCCTCTGATCTAGAGAGTAATATCATAGAGTTTATCAACTCGCAAAAGATTTTCAATGTGTCCATAGAAGAAAAACTACTCAAAATTGATGATTTGGCTAGGAGCGTTGATAGAATGTCTCTTGATATTTATGCTTTGAAAGTTAGATGTGCTGCTCCCAAGATCAATATGGATGAAACTTTGAAAGCTATGCGTGTTTCCATGAATGAGAGTAAAGACAGAACCGCCCAAACTCGTGCTAGACATGAATGGCTTAAAAAGGCGTGTTCTCGTGATGAGAATCACGAAGATCTTAAAGTGCTTGGTTTGACTGCCACTGAATCCTTGTTTTCTAGTGTCAAACCTAATGATGATGGGGCAGGATATGAATCCACCTTGGTTGAAAAATTCCCCAATGATTCGGAGTCTATCTATCTTGATGCTAAAAGCATTGAAAGTGGAGTAGAGAATATCAAAACTTTGGGTAGTAATGAAACTATTACTTTGGATTTGAAGGAATTCAATTATGATAGTTGCTCTTTGATTGAATGTATTTCCTTGATGCAATCCATGCTAAACTCTCCACACGCTTATAGCCAAAACAAAGCCTTTACCGATCATATCGTCGATGCTATGATGAAATCTCTTGAAGACAAACTTGAATTGGAAGTTTCTATTCCTAGAAAACTTCATGATGAGTGGGAACTTACTATCAAAATCAAGATAAAAAACTATGAATGCAATGCTTTGTGTGATTTGGATGCTAGTGTTTCCGCGATTCCAAAGTCTTTATGTGATGTTCGGGGTTTTAATGAGATTGAGGAGTGCTATCTTAATTTTCATCTTGCGGATTCTACTGTTAAGAAAGCCATGGGAAGGATCAATGATATTCTTATTATTGCAAATAGGAACCATGTACCCGTGAATTTCATTCTGCTTCATATTGATTGCAATCCTACATCTCCTATCATTCTTGGTAGACCTTTCCTAAGGAATGTTGGTGCTGTCATCGATATGAAGGAAGGGAATATTATATTTCAGTTTCCTTTAAAGAAGGGCATGGAACATTTTCCTAGAAAGAAAATAAGATTGCCTTATGAATCCATGATGAGGACTACTTATGGTTTGAGTACCAAAGACGACGATACGTGATTCTACCACCTTGTGCCTAGCTAAGGG
This sequence comes from Hordeum vulgare subsp. vulgare, assembly GCF_904849725.1. Classification (NCBI taxonomy): domain Eukaryota; kingdom Viridiplantae; phylum Streptophyta; class Magnoliopsida; order Poales; family Poaceae; genus Hordeum; species Hordeum vulgare. Next base: position 580,278,098 of record NC_058520.1, on the reverse strand, counting down.
CGTTAAACAACAGCGCTTGTTGGGAGGCAACCCAATTAATTTATCTTTGCTTTTTAGATTTTTGTTTTGTTGCGTCCACACCATCATAATTCTGTTATGATTGTGTCTTCTGTGTTTCTTTTTGTGTTTGAGCCAAGCAAAACATTTATGACTAGTTTGGTGATGGTTGTTTGATCCAGCTTGAAAAAGACAGAAACTTTTCGCTCACGAAATTATTTTTCATTTTTATCAAGAAAGAGCTTTTGAGTTGATTCTTTTTGCTGCTGGTTGATATGCCAATTTCCCAAACTGTCGTAATTGTTCAGAATTTTTGATATAACAGAAGTATACGAAGTATACAGATTGCTACAGATTGGTCTGTTTCTGACATATTCTATTTTTGTTGTGTTGGTTGCTTATGTTGATGAAACTATGGATAGTATCACCTGGTATCAGCCATGGAAAAGTGAGAATACAACAATCTAAATCCAATAGAAATAGAAATCAAGTTTGTTGCAGTACCTAAAGAGGTGGTAGTTTGTTTTCTTGTGGTAATGATATCACGAGTTTCTGTTTAAGTTTTGTGTTGTGAAGTTTTCAAGTTTTGAGTGATGTTCTCATGGACAAAGGGATAAAGAGTGGAAAGAGCTCAAGCTTGGGGATGCCTCATGACCCACAAGCGTATGGGATCGCAACAGTTTTCGAGGGTAGAGTATTCAACCCAAATTTGTTTGTTCGCCAAGGAGAAGCGAAAGAATATTCTCAAGTATTAGCAGCTGAGTGTGTCAGATTCAACCACACCTGAAAGATTAGTGTCTGCAAGCAAAGTATGAGTAGCAAAGTAGTATGATAGCAACGGTGCCAGAAACGATCTATTGACGACAGACTATTCCTAACTGTTGTGTCAATGGCGCCAGAAAAAGGTACATTGACGAGCAACTATTCTTCCCCGACAACAGTGTCAGAAAAGATTTTGAAACGAGTAACATCGGAGTAGCAAGTAATAGCAGTAGCAGCAGCAAAGTAATAGCACTAGCAACAGTAGCAGCAAAGTGACACCAGTAGCAATAGTAGCAGCAAAGTGGCCCAATCCCTTTTGTAGCAAGGGACAAGCCTAGACAAAGTAACGTAGCGAGGACCAGTAGTAAAAGACTCATAGGCAGTGGATCGGTGATGGATGAGTATGACAGATGTGATTCATCATGTAGCAGCTTTAACACGGAGAGATATGTAACTAGCTCCCATTCATCAATCTAATGTAGGCATGTATTCCGTATGTAGTCATACGTGCTTAGGGAAAAGAACTTGCATGACATCTATTGTCCATCCCTACCATGGCAGCGGGGTCCTAATGGAAACTACGGGATATTAAGGTTCTCCTTTTAATAAAGAACCGGACCAACGCATTAACACACGGTGAATACATGAACTCCTCATACTATAGTCATCTCTGGAGTGGTTCGGCTATTGTCACTCCGGGGTTGCCGGGTCATAACACATAGTAGGTGACTCCAACTTGCAAGATAGGATCTAAAACACACATATATTGGCGACAACATAATAGGTTCAGATCTGAAATCTTGGCACTCGAGCCCTAGTGACAAGAATTAAGCATAGCCAAGTAGTAGCAACATCAATCTAGAACATAGTGGGTACTAGGGATCAATCCCCGTCAAGAACTAACTCGATTACATGATAGATCTCATCCAACTCATCACCGTCCAGCAAGCCTACGGTGAGATTACTCACGAACGATGAAGAGCATCATGGAATTGCCGATGGAGAAAGGTTGATGATGACGATGGCCACGATTTCCCCTCTCCGGAGCCCGAAACGGACTCCGATCTGCCCTCCAGATGAAGAACAGGATGTGGCGGCGCCTCCGTATCGCAAAACGCGATGAAACCTTATCTCTGATTTTTTTCCAGATGAAGAACAGGATGTTGCGGTGGTGCCACGTGGGCCCCACAAGCCTGCACGGCGCAGCCTAGGGGGGTGGCCGCGGCCTGTGGATTTGTTGCCCGCTGACACGCCCCCTCCGGTGGATCTTTGCGCAGGTATTTTTCTTTTATTCCAGAAAAAATCTCCGTAAATTTTCAGGACATTCCGAGAACTTTTATTTCTGCACAAAAACAACACCATGGCAATTCTGCTGAAAACAGCGTCAGTCCGGGTTAGTTCCATTCAAATCATGCAAATTAGAGTCCAAAACAAGGGCAAAAGAGTTCGGAAAAGTACATACGACGGAGACGTATCAACTCCCCAAGCTTAAAGCCTTGCTTGTCCTCAAGCAATTCAGTTGACAAAATGAAAGAGACAAAAGAAATACTTTGACGAACTTTGTTTGATCTTGTTGTCGCAACTATGTCTAACTCATATCCAGAGTTTCAGCAAGATCACAAGCAAACCACATAAGCAAATGACATCTAGGTCTCAGGGTAAACTCATATCAATGGCATAATCAACTAGCGAGCAAATAATAATAAGCCTCAAATGTCAACACTTCAATCAAAACAACATGAAGCAGTACGAATAGATGGTATCTCGCTAGCTCTTTCTGAGACCGCAAAACATAAATGCAGAGCACCTTCAAAGACCAAGGGCTGTCTAAACATTGTAGTTCAAGGCAATGAAGATCCAGTCATAGTCATACTCAACACAGTTAAAAGCAAAGCATAAAAATGACAGATATGCCCTGTAATTGGTGCTTTTACAAGAGGAGGATGACTCAACAGGAACATAAATAGACATGCCCTTCGCAGAGGGAAGCATTGATTTCCAGAGGTGCCAGAGCTCAAGCTTTGAAAATAGAGATAATAAATTTGGGTGGCATGCTTTCATTGTCAACGCAATGACTAAGAGTTCTCAACATCTTCCACGCTACACATGCTATAGGCGGTTCCCAAATAGAAAAGTAAACTTTTGACTCCCCCACCACCAATCAATCACACTCCACGGCTAGCCGAATCCTCGGGAACCATCCATACCAACATCAATCCTGGGGGAGTTTTGTTTACAATTATCTTTTCTATTTGAGCATGGAACTGGGAATTCCAATTACCGGCCCCTTTCTCATGAATGATAGTGAATAAACACATATCGAGGATAACACGCCTAGCATGGAAGATACCAATAGCCCCCTGTCACCACATGAGCGGTTCGGGCATGCAAAACTGATTATTTCTTGAAGGTTTGGAGAGTGGCACATGCAAATTTACTTGGAACGGCAGGTAGATACCGCACATAGGTAGGTATGGTGGACTCATATGGCACAACTTTGGGTTTGTGGAGGTGGATGCACAAGCAGTATTCCCGCTTAGTACAAGTGAAGGCTAGCAAAAGACTGGGAAGCGACCAACTAGAGAGCGACAACAGTCATCAAAATGCATTGAGATTAACTAACATTGAGTGCAAGCATGAGTAAGACATAAATCACCATGAACATGAACATCATAGAGGCTATGTTGTTTTTGTTTCAACTACATGCGTGAACATGCACCAAGTCAAGCCAATTGAAACATTCAAAGGAGTATACCATCCTATCATACTACATCATAGTCATCTCAACATTCATGTGGGCAACCAAGACAAACCATTATAAGCTCCTAGCTAAGTAAGCATGGCATAAGCAACTGTGATCTCTAAGTTGTCATTGCAAACATGTTTCTCTCACAACAAAGCTGAATCAGGCATGAGGAGCTAGTCATATTTACAAAAACAAAATAGATCGAGTTCATACCAGCTTTTCCAGGCTCAGTCACTTCATCATATATCGTCATTATTGCCTTTCACTTGCACGAGCGAACGATGTGAACAATAATAAGAGTGCTCGTGCATTGGACTACGCTGTAATCTGCAGGCAAACACAAAGGAGAAGACAAAGTAATATGGCCCTTTGAAAGCTAAATAGGTATGCATGCAAGAGCCACTAAACATTGTAACCATGGTCTTCTACCTTGACCGAAAGAAAAAGAAAACTATCTACACGGGAAAGATCCCAACAAGCAAAAGAAGAAAAACAAAATATTTTTGGGGTTTTCTCAAACTAGACAAACACACGAAAAAGAAAACGAGAAAAAGAAAATAAACTAGCATGGATGCTACAGTGGCAAAGTGTGAACACCGGCTAACAAAGTGAAAGCATAAGCAAGAATGTAAAGTCGGTGAGAACACGTACTCCCCCAAGCTTAGGCTTTTGGCCTAACTTGGTCTACTCCCAAGGAGGGAAATAACCAGCTCCTGGGTACTCCTGAGTGGACTGAGGATGCCACTGCTGTGTGAGCTCCTCTCGCTCCCACTGATAAACTGGCATCTGGTACTCGACTGGCGGCTTGGGCACGGGCACCTGTGGTTGGGCCAAGCCCCAATATGCATAGATGCTTGAGGGCATAATAGTGTACCTGCCTGCATGAAGATTGAACAAAGAAGGAGCAGGCAAAGTAATAGTCTCACGAGTACCCTGACTAAATACCAGGTTATAAATCATCCTTCTATTTATATATCTATCAAGAAAGTCATGGCGAACCATGCTATCGTAATCTAGATATCTCTCGGGAAGAAGAATCTCTTCTTCCTCCTCCAGTCTATTAGGTATCTCAAAGTGTCTAGCAAGACGAGTAGCGTAGATACCTCCATAGACAACACCCTTAGAACGGTCCAGGTTCAACCATTGAGATACTATAGCGCCCAAGCTATAATTTTAGTCGTTATAAAGGGCTTCACGCAAGACCGCAAGATCTGGGGAACTAAGTGACCCAGCTTTCCCACGACCAATCAAACATTTTCCTACAAATAATGAGAAGTACCGAAGCACGGGAAAATGAATGCTAGCAGCTCTAGCGCAAGACACTCCTCTCTCCTCTCCTACAACAATTGTATCGATGAAAGCTTCCATGTCCCGTGGACAAGTTTCATGAATATCCCCAACGTAAGGTAATTTGCAAACATTGCAAAAATCCTGGAGTGACATGCGCTGGGGGATATCATAAAGTTTGAACTCAACCATAGGAGGATTCTTCCTCGGATAGAAGTGAAAGCTTTGTATGAATATATTAGTGAGGAGGAGGTATTGCGGACACTTATCTTCAACGAAGGCGGTAAGGCCTGCATTCTCCACCAAGTGATAAAAGTCCTCATAAATTCCAGCGACGCGTAAAAACACGTCGCTTGGCCACTCGCACGCTCGAACTTCTGCGACTCGAGGGACCAAATACTTGGGCTTGTTCTCACTCCCATCATCCTTGGGGTCATGGCTTGACAAGCCTCTTAAGAACCTCCTCATCTTTTCCTTTTTATGTCTCTGAAAATTTCTGAAATTTTTAGTGATTCTAAGGGAAAGTGAATAAGGCTCAACGAAACTCGTAGCAACTACTCCAACAAGTGCCTAGAGACCATATTACACATGAAAACTACTTGGGACGAGCTAGAATCAGCATGCAAAGCTCAAGAACATGGTCACCAAGGCAGCAAAAATACGCGGAGTATAAGGAACTAGAGCAAAAACTAATTGGACCAATGGAGGAGTCACTTACCAAGGAGTAATTTCCCCAAAACAGTTCGGAGAATGGTGATTTGAGCAAAGAGATCGAAAATCCCAGCAAGAGGAGCAAAAACACGGGTTTGAGCTGCGAAACGATTTTTTCTGGAGGTAGGAGAACTAGATGAGAGCAAGAATGAGTGGAGGGGGTGCTTGTGGGCCCCACAAGCCTGGGTAGCGCGGCCAGGGGGGTGCCCGCGACCCTAGGGCTTGTGTCCCACTGGTGTGGCCCCCAGACAAACTCTTCGTCTCAGAAATTTTCAAAAATTCGAGAAAAAATCAAACTGGATTTTCACAGCGTTCGGAGAACTTTTGTTTTCGGGGTACTTTTCTACCGCACGCTAAAACAGAAAACAGGGAAAACTAAACTAAATCTATCATCTTTCTTCTAAGCAACCTAAAGTGAAAGCTTGGAACAGAGGTTTGTGACTCCTCGATTCATCCATCTCATGGTCATCGAAAGAAATCGTTAATGGGGTTGATCAAATCCCCTCGACAAAACTTTCTCGAATCACAAAAGAAGACGGAGAATTTTCGAATAGTCACTAGGTCACCTCAATGGGGATGTGTATCTCCCCAACAAGAAAGTCATACTTCATCTTGACACGAGGAATAGGGCATTCAAAGCTCCCAATAAGAATCGATGAAGTCTTTTCGATAGAATTGATGCAATGTACTCGATATTGTTTCTTGGGAAAGTGCACCGTATGCTCATTACCGTTGACATGGAAAGTGATATTGCCTTTGTTTCAATCTATAACAGCCCCTGCAGTGTTTAAAAAGGGTCTTCCGAGGATGACAACCATGGCATCGTCCTCGGGAATATCCAAGATAACAAAGTCTGTTAAGATAGTGGTGTTAGCAACCACAACAGGCACATCCTCGCAAATGCCGATAGGGAAAGTAGTTGATTTGTTGGCCATTTGCAAAGAGATTTCAATGGGTGTCAACTTATCCAGTTCAAGTCTACGATAAAGAGAGAGAGAGGCATAACACTAACACCGGCTCCAAGGTCGCATAAAGCAGTTCTAACGTAGTTGCCTTTAATGGAGCAAGGTATAGTGGGCACACCGGGATCACCTAGTTTCTTAGGAGTTCTGCCCTTGAAAGTGTAATTGGCAAGCATGGCAGAAATCTCAACCTCACGTATCCTCCTCTTATTAGTCACAATATCTTTCATGTACTTAGCATACGGAGACATCTTGAGCATATCCGTCAAACGCATTTGCAGAAAGACAGGTCTGGTCATTTCAACGAAGCGCTCAAAATCCTCATCATCCTTTTTCTTGGATGGTTTGGGAGGAAAGGGCATGGGTTTCTGAACCCATGGTTCCCTTTCTTTACCATGCTTCCTAGCAGCGAAGTCATTCTTATCGTATCTCTTAGTCTTAGGCTGTGGGTTATCAAGATCAGGTTCAATCTCCACATCCTTTTCATTGCTAGGTTGAGCATCAACATGAACATCACTATTGATATTATCATTAGGCTCATGTTCATCACTAGATTGTGTGTCAGCATCAGAGATAGAGGCATCGTTTGGACTCTCAGGTGTAGCAACAACAGGGTTGCTAGCGTGCAGATTCCTATCATCTTTCTTCTTCTTTCTAGGATGACTAGGTGCATCAGTGCTAACTCCTTGAGAATCTTCTTCAGTTCTCTTCGGATGACCCTCAGGATACAAAGGTTCCTGGGTCATTCTACCGCCTCTAGTGATGGCTCTGACAGAATTGCCATTCAACTCATTGAGCAAGTCATTCTGAGCTTTAAGTACTTGTTCTATCTGAGTAGTAACCATAGAAGCATGTTTACTCAGAAGTTTAAGATCATTGACATTTCTGTCCACACAAGCACTTAAGTGACTAAGCATACGAGCATTATGTTCCAATTGTCTGCTAACATAATCATTGAAACTCTTTTGTTTGGCAACAAAGTTATCAAATTCATCCAAGCATAAGCTAGCAGGTTTATCAAAAGGAATATCACTCTCATCAAACCTACGTAGAGAATTTACTTCTACTACCTGTATCGGGTTATCGAGACCATGGATCTCTTCGATAGGTGGTAGATTTTTGACATCTTCAGATTTAATGCCTTTCTCTCGCATATATTTCTTGGCTTCTTGCATATCTTCAGGACTGAGGAATAGAATACCTCTTTTCTTCGGAGTTGGCTTAGGAGGTGGTTCGGGAATAGTCCAAGCATTCTCATTGCACAAGATGTTGTTCAACATAATCTCAGCTTGTTCTACGGTCCGTTCCCTAAAAACACTACCGGCACAACTATCTAAGTGGTCTTTGGAAGCATCGGTAAGTCCATTATAGAAGATATCAAGTATTTCGTTCTTCTCAAGAGGGTGATCAGGCAAAGCATTCAGTAGCTGGATAAAACTCTCCCAAGCTTGTGGGAGACTCTCTGCTTCAGCTTGAGCAAAGTTGTATATTTCCTGTAAGGCAGCTTGCTTCTTATGGGCAGGGACATATTTTTCACAGAAGTAGTAGACCATATACTGGGGGCTACGCACACAACCAGGAGCAAGAGAAGTGAACCAAGTCTTAGCATCATCCTTTAGCGAGAAAGGAAACAACTTGAGCATATAGTAGTGGCGGATCTTTTCCTCACTAGTTAATAGGGTGGCTATATCGTGCAGTTTGGTAAGATGGGCTACAACCGTTTCAGACTCATAACCGTGAAAAGGATCAGATTCGACCAGAGTGATTAACTCGGGGTCGACAGAGAATTCGTAATCCTTATCGGTCACAAAGATAGGCGAAGTGGCAAACTTCGGGTCGTATTTCATCCTAGCGTTCAGAGATATTCTTTCCACTTGCACAGAAGTTTCTCAACATCATAGCTATCCTTACATCCAAGAAAAATCCTCTGCTATCTCTCCCTCCATAACATAGTGCGTATCAGGCAAAACAGGCAATTCAGGCATAGTAGCAGGTTATACTTCAATAGTATCAGCAGTCTCAGAAGTATCATCACATCTAGCAGCAACTCTAGCAATATGTGCATCAAGGGCACCTAGTGGCAAAGCAGTATCAAGCATAGCATCATGGATAGCATAAGTAGCATCATCAAGCACACGCGACATATCTAGATTTCTAGCAGGAGGTGAAGTCGCAAGCTTACTCAAAACTGAAGGTGAATCAAGTGCAGAGCTAGATGGCAGTTCCTTACCTCTCCTCATAGTGGAAGGCATGATTTTAGTTCTTGGATCTTTCGAATTCCTCATAGTGATCAGCAGACATCAATCCCAAGTGACTCAGAGAATATAGCTGTGCTTCCCCGGCAAAGGCGCCAGAAAAAGCCTTGATGACCCACAAGTGCATGGGATCGCATCAGTTTTCGAGGGTAGAGTATTTAACCCAAATTTGTTGGTTCGCCAAGGAGAAGCGAAAGAATATTCTCAAGTATTAGCAGCTGAGTGTATCAGATTCAACCACACCTGAAAGATTAGTGTGTGCAAGCAAAGTAAGAGTAGCAAAGTAGTATGATAGCAACGGTGCCAGAAACGATCTATTGACGGCAGACTATTCCTAATTGTTGTATCAATGGCGCCAGAAAAAGGTACGTTGACGAGCAACTATTCTTCCCCGACAACAGTGTGAGAAAATATCTTGAAATGAGTAAGCGCGGAGTAGCAAGTAACAGTAGCAGCAGCAGCAGCAAAGTAACAGCAGTAGCAGTAGTAGCAGCAAAGTGACAGCAGTAGCAACAGTAGCGGCAAAGTGGCCAAATCCCTTTTGTAGCAAGGGACAAGCCTAGACAAAGTAACGTAGCGAGGATCGGTAGTAAAAGACTCGTAGGCAGTGGATCGGTGATGGATGAGTATGACGGATGTGATTCACCATGTAACAGCTATAGCACGGAGAGATATGTAACTAGCTCCCGTTCGTCAATCTAATGTAGGCATGTATTCCGTATGTAGTCATACGTGCTTAGGGAAAAGAACTTGCATGACATCTATTGTCCAATCCTCCCGTGGCAGCGGGGTCCGAATGGAAACTACGGTACATTAAGGTTCTCCTTTTAATAAAGAACCGGACCAACGCATTAACACTTGGTGAATACATGAACTCCTCATACTATGGTCATCTCCGGGAGTGGTTCGGGCTATTGTCACTCCGGGGTTGCCGGGTCATAACACATAGTAGGTGACTACAACTTGCAAGATAGGATCTAAAACACACATATATTGGCGACAACATAATAGGTTCAGATCTGAAATCATGGCACTCGGGACCTAGTGACAAGCATTAAGCATAGCCAAGTAGTAGCAACATCAATCTAGAACATAATGGATACTAGGAGTCAATCCCCGTCAAGAACTAACTCGATTACATGATAGATCTCATCCAACTCATCACCGTCCAGCAAGCCTACGATGAGATTACTCATGAACGATGAAGAGCATCATGGAATTGTCGATGGATAAAGGTTGATGATGACGATGGCGACGATTTCCCCTCCCCGGAGCCCGAAACGGACTCCAGATCTGCCCGTCAAATGAAGAACAAGATGTGGCGGCGCCTCCATATCGCAAAACGCGATGAAACCTTCTCTCTAATTTTTTTCCAGGCGAAATGGAAGATATAGAGCTGAGTTTGGGGGCGGTGGTGCCACGTGGGCCCCACAAGCCTGCACGGCGCGGCCTAGGGGGTGGCCGCGGCCTGTGGGCTTGTGGCCCACTAGCACGCCCCCTCCGGTGGATCTTTTTACAGGTATTTTTATTTTATTCCAGAAAAAATCTCCGTAAATTTTCAGTACATTCCGAGAACTTATATTTCTGCACAAAAACAACACCATGGCAATTCTGCTGAAAACTACGTCAGTCCGCGTTAGTTCCATTCAAATCATGCAAATTAGAGTCCAAAACAAGGGCAAAAGACATCGGAAAAGTAGATACGACGGAGATGTATCAATGCCCAAGGCATCCCAAGCCAAATTCCAGGACACCAAAAAGCCTAAGCTTGGGGATGCCCCGGGAAGGCATCCCTTCTTTCGTCTTCAATCCATCGGTAACATTACTTGGAGCTATATTTTTATTCACGACATGATATGTGTTTTGCTTGGAGCGTCTTGTATCGTAGGAGTCTTTTCTTTTTGTTGCGTTACAATCATCCTTGTTGCACACCTTTTGAGAGAGACATGCACTCATCGTGAATTTGCAAGAATACTCTTTCAGCTTCCCTTATATCTTTTGAGTTAGGCAATTTAGCTCACATGTGCTTCACTTATATCTTTTGAGCTAGATAACTTTGCACTAAGTGCTTCACTTAGATCTTTTAGAGCACGACGGTGTCATATTTTGGAGAAATAAGAACTCTCGGTCTTCACTTATATCTTTTTGAGAGTGATCTCTCTGAGTAACTTGGTAGTTGGCTTGTGCTATGATAGTAGTCCCGAAGGTGATAGGCACCCAAAGAGGATACAATAAAACTTCCATCTCCATGTGCATTGATTAGAAAGAGAAGTTTGATTCCTCTCAAATAGTTTTGAGACATGGATTTGGTAATATTAAGAGTTATGTTAGTAGGGTGTTGTGAATCTAGAAATACTTGTGTTGAAGTTAGTGATTCCCGTAGCATGCACGTATGGTGAACCACTATGTTAGGAAGTCAGAGCATAATTGATTTATTGATTGTCATCCTTTGTGTTGCGGTCGGGATCACGCGATGGTTAACACCTACCAACCCTTCCCCTAGGAGTATGCGTTTAGCACTTTGTTTCGATTACTAATAAAAACTTTCGCAATAAATATGTGAGTTCTTCGTGACTAATGTGAGTCCATGGTATAGATGCACTTTCACCTTCCACCATTGCTAGCCTCTCTACTGCCACGCAACTTACATATTGCCATTGCATGATCGTAAGATAGCTAGAGAGATGTTTCAACGTCATACGCCAAGCTAGATCGTTGCACATCCCGATACACTGCCGGAGGCATTTCCTATAGAGTCATCATCATTCTAAACATTGAGCTTTGAGTAAATGAAAGTGTGATGATCATCATTATTAGAGCATTGTTCCTTGTGAGGGGAAAAAAGAGGCCAAAGTTGCCCACACAAAGAGAGAGAGAGAGAGAGAGAGAGAGAGATATGGAAAGAGGCCAAAGAGCCCAAACAAAAAAAGAGAGAAAAAGAGAGAAGGGACAATGCTACTATATTTTCCACACTTGTGCTTCATAATAGCACCATGTTCTTCATGATTGAGAGTCTCTTGTTTTGTCACCACCATATTCTAGTGGGAATCTTCATTATATAACTTGGCTTATATATTCCAATGATGGGATTCCTCAAAATTGGCGTAGGTCTTCGTGAGCAAGCAAGTTGGATGCACACCCACTAGTTCTCCTTTTGAGCACATACTTATAGCTCTAAGTGCATCCATTGCATGGTAATCCCTACTCTTTCACATTGATATCTATTGATGGGCATCTTCATAGCCCTTTGATATGCCGAGTCGATGTGATCATCTCCTCCTTTTTGTCTCGCAACCTCCACCACACTCTATTCCACCTATAGTTCTATATCCATGGCTCATGTATTGCTTGCGAGTTGAAAAAGGTTTGAGAAAGTAAGAGTGCGAAAACAATTACTTGACCAATACCGGCATTGTGCATGATTTAAATTAGTTGTGTGGGGATGATGGAGCATAGCCAAACTATATGATTTTGTAGGGATAATTTTCTTTGGCGTTGTTATTTCGAAAGTTCATGATTACCTTGCTAGTTTTCTTGAAGTATTATTGTTTTCATGTCAATAGCAAACTATTGTTTTGAATCTTACGGATTTGAACATTCATGTCACATGAAAGAAGTTACAAAGGACAACTAAGCTAGGTAGCATTCCACATTAAAAATTTAGTCTTTATCACTTCCCTACTCGAGGACGAGCAGGAGTTAAGCTTGGAGATGCTTGATACGTCTCCAACATATCTATAATTTTTGATGGTTCCATGCTATTATCTTGTCAAACTTTGTAAGTTTTGTATGCCTTTTATATCTTTTTTGAGACTAACTTATTAACTCATTGCCAAGTGCCAGTTCCTGTTTTTCCGTGTTTTTGACCCTTTTCACAGGAGAATATTAAAAGGAGTCCAAACGGAATAGAACCTCTGAAAATATTTTTTCTAGAACAGAAGATACGCAGGGGGCGTGAGAACCAAGGCAGAGGCCACCAGGAGAGGCCACAAGCCCCCTAGGCGCGGGCAGGGGGGCCCGGGCCTAGTAGACTTGTGGGCCCCCTGTGCTCGTCTGCTCTACTTCTTCCGCCTATAAATCCTCGAAAAATCCAAAACCACGAGAGAGATCCACGAAAATACTTTTCCGCCGCCACAAGCTTCTGTCTCCGCAAGATCCCATCTGGGGCATGTTATGGTGCCCTGCGGGAGGGGGGATTCAGATACGTAGGGCTTCTTCATCAACACCATTGCCTCTCCGATGATGCGTGAGTAGTTCACCATGAACCTTCGGGGTCCATAGCTAGTAGCTAGATGGCTTCTTCTCTCTCTTGTATCTTCAATACAAAGTTCTCCATGATCTTCATGGAGATCTATCCGATGTAATCTTCTTTTGCGGTGTGTTTGTCGAGATCCGATGAATTGTGGGTTTATGATGAGAATATCTATGGATCTTATTTGAGTTTCTTCTGATCTCTTATATGCATGATTTCATATCCTTGTAATTCTCTTCGAGTTGTGGGTTTTGTTTGGCCAACTTGATCTATGATTCTTGCAATGGGAGAAGTGCTTGGTTTTGGGTTCATATCGTGCGGTGACCTCACCCAGTGACAGAAGGGGTAGCGAGGCACGCATCATGTTGTTGCCATCAAGGGTAAAAAGATGGGGTTTATATCTATTGCATGTATTTATCCCTCTGCATCATGACATCTTGCTTAAGGCGTTACTCTGTTCGTCATGAACTCAATACACTAGATGCATGCTGGATAGCGGTCGATGTGTGGAGTAATAGTAGTAGATGCAGAAAGTATCGGTCTACTTGTCTCGGACGTGATGCCTATATGTATGATTATTGCCTTAGATATCATCATAACTTTGTGCGGTTCTATCAATTGCTCGATAGTAATTCGTTCACCCACCGTATTATTTGCTATCTTGAGAGAAGCCTCTAGTGAACACTATGACCCCCGGGTCTACTTCACATCATATTTTCTGTCTTACACTTTTACTTTGTTGCACTTTCCGCCTTCAGATCTCACCTTGCAATCAATCGTGAAGGGATTGATAACCCCTTTGTAGCGTTGGGTGCAAGTGTGCTGTTTTTGCGAGGTACATCGATGCTTCATCTTGATACTCCTACTGGATTGATACCTTGGTTCTCAAACTGAGGGAAATACTTACTGCTACTGTGCTGCATCACCCTTTCCTCTTTAAGGAAAAAAATCCAACGCAAGCTCAATAGGTAGCTCTTATGTAATGGACCTACCACCTTTCAAAGAAGTATGATGGCTATATTATCTGACTTTTGTGAAAAGATTGTTGAGGTTTTCATGGATGACTTCTCCGTTTACGGGTCTTCTTTTGATGATTGCCTCAGCAACCTTGATCGAGTCTTGCAGAGATGTAAAGATACCAACCTCGTCTTGAATTGGGAGAAGTGCCACTTTATGGTTAATGAAGGCATCATCTTAGGACATAAAATTTCTGAAAGAGGTATTGAAGTCGACAAGGCTAACGTTGATGCGATCGAGAAAATGCCATGCCCCACATATATCAAAGGTATAAGCAGTTTCCTTGGTCATGCTGGTTTCTATAGAAGGTTCATTAAAGACTTCTCTAAGATTTCTAGGCCTCTTACCAACTCTTGCAAAAGGATATTCCTTTTGTTTTTGACGATGATTGTGAGGAAGCCTTCGAAATACTTAAGAAGGCCTTAATAACTGCGCCTATTGTTCAACCACCTGATTGGAACTTACCTTTTGAAAGCAGGTGTGATGCTAGTGATTATGCCGTTAGCGCTGTTCTAGGACAAAGAGTTGATAAGAAGTTGAATGTTATTCACTATGCTAGTAAAACTCTAGACAGTGCCCAAAGAAACTATGCTACTACTGAAAAGGAATTTTTAGCAGTCGTGTTTGCATGTGGAAAGTTTAGATCTTACATAGTTGATTCCAAAGTCACTATTCACACTGATCACGCTGCTATTAAGTACCACATGGAAAAGAAAGACGCTAAACCTAGACTTATCAGATGCGTTCTCTTTCTACAAGAATTTGATTTGCATGTTGTTGATAGGAAGGGTGTTGAGAACCCCGTAGCAGATAACTTGTCTAGGTTGGAGAATGTTCTTGATGACCCACAACCTATTGATGATAGCTTTCCTGATGAGCAATTGAATGTCATCAATACTTCACGTAGTACACCGTGGTATGCTGATTATGCAAATTATATCGTTGCCAAATTAATACCACCTAGTTTCACATACCAGCAAAAGAAGAAATTCTTCTTTGATTTGAGACATTACTTCTGGGATGATCCTCACCTTTATAAGGAAGGAGTAGATGGTGTTATTAGACGTTGTGTACCTGAACATGAACAGGGACATATCCTACAGAAGTGTCACTCCGAGGCCTACGGAGGACACCATGCGGGAGATAGAACTGCACACAAGGTATTGCAATCAGGTTTCTATTGGCCCACTCTCTTCAAGGATGCCCATAAGTTTGTCTTGTCTTGTGACGAATGTCAAAGAATAGGTAATGTCGGTAAACGTCAGGAAATGCCTATGAATTATTCACTTGTGATTGAACCATTTGATGTTTAAGGCTTTGATTATATGGGACCTTTTCCAAAATCCAACGGGTATACTCATATCCTAGTTGTTGTTGATTACGTCACTAAGTGGGTAGAAGCTATCCCAACTAGTAGTGCTGATCACAACACCTCTATCAGGATGCTTAAAGAAGTTATTTTCCTAGATTTGGAATCCCTAGATATCTATTGACTGATCGTGGTTCACATTTCATTCATGGTGCTTTCCGTAAAACACTTGCTAAGTACGATGTCAATCATAGAATTGTATCTCCTTATAATCCTCAATCCAGTGGTCAAGTAGAGCTAAGTAATAGAGAGATTAAACTAATTCTGCAAAAGACTGTCAATAGGTCTAGACAGAATTGGTCTAAGAAGCTCGATGATGCACTGTGGGCTTATAGAACTGCCTATAAGAATCCCATGGGCATGTCTCCGTACAAAATGGTTTACGGTAAAGCATGTCATTTACCTCTTGAGCTAGAGGATAAAGCTTATTGGGCAATCAAAGAGCTCAACTTTGATTTCAAACTTGCTGGTGAGAAGAGGTTATTTGATATTAGCTCACTTGATGAGTGGAGAACTGAGGCATATGAAAATGCCAAGTTGTTCAAAGAAAAGGTTAAGAGGTGGCATGATAAAAGGATACAAAAACGTGAGTTCAATGTAGGTGATTATGTCTTGCTATATAATTCTCGTTTAAGATTTTTTGCACGCAAGCTTCTCTCTAAATGGGAAGGTCCCTACATTGTTGAGGAAGTATATCGTTCCGGTGCCATGAAGATCAACAACACGGAAGGTAATTTTCCAAGAGTGGTAAATGGGCAATGAATCAAGCATTATGTATCACGTACTCCCATAAATGTTGAAAGCAATATTATCAATACCATAACTCCGGAGGAGTACATAAGGGATATTTATCAGCCTGTTTCAGACTCCGAAAACGAAGAGGTATGTGATTCGGTAACTAAACCGACTCCAAAACTTTTCCAGTAGGAATTTTTCTCCGTTTTGGAATTTTTAGAAAAATAGAAAAAATTAAAGTAGTCCGGAAAGCGCACGAGGAGGCGACAAGCCGGCCAGGCGCGGGCCACCCCCTGGCCGCGCCTAGGGGCTTGTGACCACCTCGTGTGCCTCCCGGACTCCGTTTTCTTGCGGAGTACTCCTTCTAGTCGGAAAAAAATCATTATATATTCTCCCTAAAGGTCTGACCCTCGTATCACGCAATTTTCCTCTGTTTTTGTTTCGAGCCTGTTTCTGCTGCAGATCTAGATCGCTATGGCGTCCCCAGAAACTCCGAAGGACAAGATCTTCAAGAAGGTCATCAATCCCTACCTCACGGGAGTGATGCAACACCCTCAATCTATCGAGATGCGTGAGGGGATGCTGCACATTCGTGATGTTGAGGGGCCCAAGAAGACCGGAAGCGTGGAGGCGAGGCTCGAAACGATGGAGCAACAAGTCTTCAAGTGCCAAGGGATGGTGGAGCGTGGACTCAACGCCAACCACATGATGATCAGGGAGTTCACCAACAAGCACAAGATCGATGCCAATGACATCGGGAAGCACCTCTCCAGGCTCTATGACAGAATTGATCACCTCCAAGCCCACATCTATGACCTACAGAACCAAAACTGTGAGTATGAGTATAGATTTAAATCAATACGGTTGGCTGCAGATTTGAGGATTCCGGAGACTCGGTCATCTTTCCATGATGGAGCACCTATGCCTTGGAAGACGGAGGATCAAACCCATGTTGCAACAACTCCACCACCATCACCATCGAAGGAAGACAACTAGCCATGGGTATGGGCAATCCCCTTGGCTTGTGCCAAGCTTGGGGGAGTTGCCCCGGTACCGTATCACCATCACATCTTTTGCCTTTACCTTTTCTTAGTTTGATCCTTTTTGGCTTTATCTTTCTCTAGTAGAATAAAGTTCTTAGTGTTTTAGGCTTGAGTTTTGCTTTGTGTCACCCCCGATGAATTCGAGTTTGTGAGTCATATAATAAAGAGTGTTTTAGTTGAGGGCCTTGCTTCATGCCATGATCCAAAGAAAAGAATGAGAAAAGAACAAAAGCATGAAAGATCGTGTAATGATCTTATGGGAAGTGATGACTTCACATATAAAAAGAATGTTGATTGAAACTTGTTGTGGGTGAACAAACGTAGACCTTGGTCATTGCTGCAATTAATAGGAAGTGATAAAGAAGGAGAGGTTCACATATAAATATTTCATCTTTGAAACCATCTATGATTGTGAACACTCACTAAACTATTACATGCTTAGAAGTAGATGTTGGACAAGGAAGACAACATAATGAATTATGTTTGCTTGGTTCCGAACAATGATTATATGTCTAGAGATCCCTTAGCATGTGACGATTGCTTCCACCTCATATGAGCCAAAACTCCCGCACTAAGTAGAGATACTACTTGTAAATCCATAAACCTTCAACCTAGTTTTGGCATGAGAGTCCACCATACCTACCTATGGATTGAATAAGATCCCTCAAGTAAGTTGTCATCGGTGCAAGAAATAAAAATTGCTCCCTAAAAATGTATGATCTATTAGTCTGTGGAAAATAAGCTTTGTACGAACCTGTGATGAGGAAAACATAACAGCGACAGACTGCGTAATAAAGTTATTTATCACACGAGGCAATATAAAGTGACGTTCCTTCACACTAAGAGGACGCACATCCAAACCTCAAAAGCGCATGACAACCTCTGCTTCCCTCTGCGAAGGGCCTATCTTGTACCTTTAGTTTTTGCCCTTGAAAGAGTCATGGTGATCTACACCAATTCTTTATTTCGCCTTTATCTTGGCTAACGTCATATGCTAAGGAAAGATCTATATTCATATGTCAACTTGGAGGTAAGTATTCATGAATTATTTTTGTTGACATTACCCTTGAGGTAAATAGTTGGGAGGCGAAACTATAAGCCCCTATCTTTCTCTTTGTCCGACTGAAACTTTGATCTCATGAGTACCACGTGAGTTGTAGCAATTGTAGAAGACGAAAGGATGATTGAGTATGTGGATTTGCTTTACAAGCTCTGATTTGGCTATTTCCTATGGTATGATAAATTGCAATTGCTTCAATGACTAAAGGCTATTGGTTGATAATTCTCAATAAGGTTCTTGATCCATACTTTACTTTGTGAAGGAATTGTCACTTTAGCATGAGAGATTATATGATGATATTGTTGTTCTAATTATGATCATGATGCCTGCATGTCCATATCTTGTTTTGTCGACACCTCCCTCTCTAAACATGTGGGCATATTTATTGATCTCGGTTTTCGCTTGAGGACAAGCGAAGTCTAAGCTTGGGGGAGTTGATACGTCCATTTTGCATCATGCTTTCATGTTGATATTTATTGCTTTATGGGCTGTTATTACACTTCAGGTACAATACTTAGGCCTTTTCTCTCTTATTTTGCAAGGTTTACATGAAGAGGGAGAATGCCGGCAGCTGGAATTCTGGCCTGAAAAAGGAGCAAGTTTGAGATACCTATTCTGCGCAACTCCAAAAGCCGTGAAAATTCACGAGGATTTATTTTGGAACTTATAAAAAATACTGGGCCGAAGAAGTACCAGAGGGGAGCTAGCAGGAGGCCACAAGCCTACTAGGCGCGACCTACCCCCCTGACCGCGCCTAGGGGGCTTGTGGGCTCCCTGTTGGCCGTGTGGCCCCCCTCTTTTGCTATAAGGAGGGTTTCATTCCAGAAAAAATTAGGAGGAGGCTTTCAGGAGGAATGGCCGCCGCCACGAGGTGAACTTGAGCAGAACCAATCTAGAGCTCCGGCAGGGTCGTCCTGCCGGGGAAACTTCCCTCCCGGAGGGGAAATCGTCGCCATCGTCATCATCAACACTCCTCTCATCGGAGGGGACTCATCACCATCAACATCTTCATCGGCACCATCACATCTGCAAACCCTAGAGCATCTCTTGTAACCAATCTCTGTCTCACGACTCCGATTGGTACCTGTAAGGTTGCTAGTAGTGTTAATTACTCTTTGTAGTTGATGCTAGTTGGATTACTTGGCGGAAGATTATATGTTCAGATCCTTGATGCTATTCAATACCTCTCTCGTCATGAATATTATTATGCTTTGTGAGTAGTTACTTTTGTTCCTTAGGACATGGGATAAGTCATGCTATAAGTAGTCATGTGAATTTGGTATTCGTTCGATATTTTGATGCGTTGTATGTTGTTTTTCCTCTAGTGGTGTTATGTGAACGTCGGCTACATAACACTTCACCATTATTTGGGCCTAGAGGAAGCAATTGGGAAGTAGTGAGTAGATGATGGGTTGCTAGCGTGACAGAAACTTAAACCCTAGTTTATGCGTTGCTTCGTATGGGGCTGATTTGGATCCACTTGTTCAATGCTATGGTTAGACTTTGTCTTAATTCTTCTTTCGTAGTTGCGGATGCTTGCGAGAGGGGTTAATCATAAGTGGGAGGTTTGTCCAACTAAGGGCAGTACCCAAGCACTGGTCCACCCACATATCAAACTATCAAAGTAGCGAACGCGAATCATATGAACTTGATGAAAACTAGCTTGATAGAAATTCCCGTGTGTCCTCGGGAGGGCTTTACCTCCTATAAGAGTTTGTCCAGGCTTGTCCCTTGCTACAAAATGGATTGGGCCATCTTGCTTCACCTTTGTTACTATTGTTACTTTCTACTTGCTATGAATCATCTTATCACATAACTATGTGTTACCGATAATTTCAGTGCTTGCAAAGAACACCTTCTGAAAACCACTTGTCAGATCCTTCTCCTCCTCGTTGGGTTCGACACTCTTACTTATCGAAAGGACTACGATAGATCCCGTATACTTGTGGGTCATCAATAAACAAGATGAACACCAAAAGAACATTAGTCATAAGGTTTCAAATCAAGCATATTATACATTCTTTTGGGCATAACGGAGGCACTAACTCCATAATCACATATAGCAAAGCAAGAGATATTATTAAATTTAATATTGACCATGGGATCCCAGCCATCTTCTAGTTTTCTAGGAATAGAAGTCTCTAGCTTGAGCTTCTCCTCCCTTGCTTTGATAAGAGCAATGGTAATATGCTCGGTGAAGGCAATATTGAGTGTACTAGTGTGGGGGTCTTTAGCCATTCTTTGCAAAAAAGTGATCACTTCGGAAAGACTAAAATTATCAAAATCAAAAATTACTACCATTAATTAAAGTGGTGGTGATTGATACGTCTCAAACGTATCTATAATTTTTGATGGTTTCACGCTGTTATCTTGTCATCTTTGGATGTTTTCTCTACCTTTTATATCTTTTTTGGGACTAACTTATTAATTCAATGCCAAGTGCCAGTTCCTGTTTTTTTCTGTGTTTTTGACTCTTTTCAGATCTGATTTTGGAACGGAGTCCAAACGGAATAAAAACCCCGAAATGATTTTTTCCCAAACGGAAGAAGATCAGGGGGCCTCTGGGCCAAGCCAGGTGGGCTCCAGGGAGCCCACAAGATCCCACTCCGCCACCAGGGGGGAGGCGGCGGGGTCAGGGCTTGTGGCCTCCCTGGCCGCCCCCTGACCTAGATCCTTGGCCTATATATTCCCAAATATTCAGCAAATAATCAGGGGAGCCTAGAAAATACTTTTCCGCCGCCGCAAGCTTCCGTTTCCGCGAGATCTCATCTGGAGACCCATCCCAGCGCCTTGCCGGAGGGGACTTTGGAGTTGGAGGGCTTCTTCATCATCATCATCGCCCCTCCAATGACTCGTGAGTAGTTCACTTCAGACCTACGGGTCCGTAGTTAGTAGCTAGATGGCTTCTTCTCTCTCTTGGATCTTCAATACAAAGTTCTCCATGATCTTCATGGAGATCTATCCGATGTAATCTTCTTTGGTGGTGTGTTTGTCGAGATCCGATGAATTGTGGATTTGTGATCAGATTATCTATGATATATATTTGAGTCTTTGCTGATTTCTTATATGCATGATTTGATATCCTTGTAAGTCTCTTCGAGTCTTGGGTTTTGTTTGGCCAACTAGATCTATGATTCTTGCAATAGGAGAAGTGCTTGGTTTTGGGTTCTACCATGTGGTGACCTTTCCCACTGATAGTAGGGGCAGCAAGGCACACATCAAGTAGTTGACATCAAGGGTAACAAGATGGGGTTTTCATCATTGGTTTGATATTATCCCTCTACATCATGTCATCTTGCTTAAGGCGTTACTCTGTTCTTATGGACTTAATACACTAGATGCATGTTGTATAGCGGTTGACATGTGGAGTAATAGTAGTAGATGCAGAAAGTATCAGTCTACTTGTTTTGGACGTGATGCCTATAGATATAATCATTGCCATAGATATCATCACGACTTTGCGCAGTTCTATCAATTGCTCGGCAGTAATTTGTTCACCCACCGTCTACTTGCTTTCAAGAGAGAAGCCACTAGTAAACACTATGGCCCCCGGGTCTATTCACATCCATCGTTTACACCTCCGCTTTTACTTTGCTTTGTTACTTTGTTGTTTTCAGTTCTCACTTGGCAAACAATCTATAAGGGATTGACAACCCCTTCATATCGTTGGGAGCAAGCTTTTTATGTTTGTGCAGGCTCTTGTGATACTCCTCCACTGGTTCGATACCTTGGTTCTCAAACTGAGGGAAATTCTTACCACCGCTACGCTACATCACCCTTTCCGCTTCGAGGGAACACCAACGCAAGGCTCCAAGGCCTCGGGGGAAATCATTTGCATACTTGCCTAGGAAGTCCCTTAAGGCGTAGCCATAGAAGAAGGATTCCTGGTGCCGTCGACACGACTATTTCTGGCGCCGTTGGAAAGTCTTTTGTTGCAGTAGCAGAACTATTTCCGGCGTCGTTGCCGGGGAAGCATAATTGACATCAGTGATGTCATCTAAGCTCATTCTTTTGGTAGTCTCGAAGTTCAAAGGACCTTCTTGTCCTAAAGTTGAGGTATTAGCATCACCATTAATAGGTCCATGCTACTGCGACAACAGACCTTCCGCGGTACGGCGCCAGGAATCCTGCTGCTGCGGCTAGGCCTTTAGGGACTTCCTAGGCAAATATGCAAAGGATTTCCCCGTGGCCTTCGAGCCTTGCGTTGGTGTTCCCTCGAAGCGGAAAGGGTGATGTAGCACAGCGGCGGTAAGTATTTCCCTCAGTTTTGAGAACCAAGGTATCGACCCAGTGAAGGAGTATCACAAGTGCCCGCACAAACACAAAGAGCTTGCTCCGAACGCTATGAAGGGGTTGTCAATCCCTTATAGATTGTTTGCCAAGTGAGAACTGAAGGCAACAAAGTAACAAAGCAAATTAAAAGCGGAGGTGTAAACGATTGGTGTGAATAGACCCGGGGGCCGTAGTATTCACTAGTGGCTTCTCTCATGAAAGCAAGTAGACGGTGGGTGAACGAATTACTGTCGAGCAATTGATAGAACCGTGCAAAGTCGTGATGATATCTATGGCAATGATAATATCTATAGGCATCACGTCCAAAACAAGTAGACCGATACTTTCTGCATCTACTACTATTACTCCACGCATCGACCGCTATCCAGCATGCATCTAGTGTATTAAGTCCAAAAGAACAGAGTAACGCCTTAAGCAAGATGACATGATGTAGATGGACAATCTCATATCTACGACATAGCCCATCTTGTTACCCTTGATGGCAACTACACGATGTGTGCCTTGCTGCCCCTATTGTCGCTGGGAAAGGTCACCACTCGGTAAGAACCCAAAACCAAGCACTTCTCCCATTGCAAGAATCCAAACAAAACCCAAGACTCGGATAGACTTACAAGGATATCAAATCATGCATATAAGAAATCAGCAAAGACTCAAATATATATCATAGATAATCTGATCACAAATCCACAATTCATCGGATCTCGACAAACACACCGCCAAAGAGGATTACATCGGATAGATCTCCATGAAGATCATGGAGAACTTTGTATTGAAGATCCAAGAGAGAGAAGGAGCCATCTAGCTACTAACTACGGACGCGTAGGTCTGAAGTGAACTACTCACGAGTCATTGGAGGGGTGATGATGAAGAAGAAGAAGCCCTCCAGCTCCAAAGTCCCCTCCGGCAGGGCACCGGGAAGGGTCCCGAGATGAGATCTCGCGGAAACGGAAGCTTGCGGCGGCGGAAAAGTGTTTTCGTGGACGCCTTGATTTTTTTTGGATTTTTAGGGAATATATAGGCCAAAGACCTAGGGCAGGGAGCGCCAGGGAGGCCACAAGCTTGGTTGTCGCGGCCACCCCCCTGGCCGCGGCAACAAGGCTTGTGGGCTCCATGTGGGCCCACTTGCTTGGCCCTCAAGCCTCCTGATCTTCTTCCGTTCTGGAAAAAATCATTTTGGGGATTTTATTCCATTTGGACTCCGTTCCAAAAGCAGATATGAAAAGAGTCAGAAAAAACAGGAACTCGCACTTGGCACTGAGTTAATAAGTTAGTCCCAAAAAAGATATAAAAGGTAAACAAAACATCCAAAGTTGACAAGATAACAGCGTGAAACCATCAAAAATTATAGATACGTTTGAGACGTATCAAGCATCCCCAAGCTTAATTCCTGCTCGTCCTCGAGTAGGGAAGTGATAAAGAATGATTTTTTGATGCTTTCATGCTACCTAGCATAGATGTCCTTTGTAACTCTTCTTATGTGACGTGAATGTTCAGATCCATTAGATTCAAAACAAATGTTTGCTATTGACGTGGAAACAATAATACTTCAAGAAAACTAGGAAGCTAATCATGAACTTTCGAAACAACAAGGCTCAAAGAAATTTATCCCTACAAAATCATATAGTCTGGCTATGCTCTATCATCATTGCACAACAAATTTAAATCATGCACAACCCCGGTATTGGCCAAGTAATTGTTTTCACACGTTTTCTTTCTCAAACTTTTTCAACTCTCACGCAATACATGAGCGTGAGCCATGGTTTTATCACTATAAGTGGCGTGAAGTGTGGTGGAGGTTGCAAGACAAACAAGGATAAGATTGTCACATTAACTAGGCATATCAATGAGATGTGGAGATGCTCATCAATAGATATCAATGTGAATGAGTAGGGATTGCCATACAAATGATGCACTAGAGCTAAGAGTATGTGAAAGCTCTTAAAGAAAACTAGTGGGTGTGCATCCAACTTGCTTGCTCACGAATACCTAAGGCAATTTTTAGGAAGCCTATCATTGGAATATACAAGCCAAGTTATATAATGAAAATTTCCCACTAGCTATATGGTGGTGACAAAATGAGAGACTCTCAATCATGAAGATCATGGTGCTTAATATGCACAAGTGTGGAAAAGTGGTAGCATTGTCCCTTCTCTCTTTATCTCTCTTTTTTTGGATGGGCTCTTTGGCCTATTTTTTTTTGGTGGGCATCTTTGGCCTCTTTTATTTCCTCACATGGGACAATGCTCCATCAATGATGATCATCACACTTACAACTCAAAACTTAGAGCAACAATGACTCTATATGGAATGCCTTTGGTAGTGTACCGTGACAATGATCTAGCATGGCATAGACATAAATGGAAACATCATGCTAGTTATCTTACGATCATGCAATCGCAATGTAGACGTGGTGGCACATGTCATAGTGGTAGTTGCATGGCAATATATCTCGGAATGACTTTGAAAAAGCCATAGTTGGTAGGTATGGTGGCTATTTTGGAGGAGGCTAATGGTGGGTTTTGTGCACCGGCGAAAGTTGCACGACACTAAAGAAGATAGTGATGGTGGAAGGTGAAAGTGCATATAAACCATGGACTCAACATTAGTCATGAAGAACTCATATACTTGTTGCAAAAGTTTTATTAGTAATCGAAACAAAGCATTCAACGCATACTCCTAGGGGAAGGGTTGGTAGGTATAAACCATCGCGCGATCCGACCGCCACACTAAGGATGACAATCAATAGACTAATCATGCTCAGACTTCATCACATAGCGGTTCACCATACGTGCATGCTACGGGAATCACTAACTTCAACACAAGTATTTCTAGATCCACAACACCTTACTAGCATAACTTCAATATTACCATAACCACAACTCAAAACTAGTTGAGATGAATCAAACTTCTCTAACTATTCAATGCACATGAATGTGGAAGTTTTCGTATCCCTTTGGATAACTACCCCTTTTGAGACTACTTTCAAAGCATAGATCAACTAACAAGCCATGCACCGCCGTGCTCTAAAAGATATAAGTGAAGCACATAGAGCAAAATCAACTAGCTCAAAAGATATAAGTGAAGCACATGTGAGTTGAATTGTCTAACCAAAGGATATAAGTGAAGCTCGACAAAATCACGGTGAGTGCATGTCTATCTGTCTCTCTAGGTGTCCAGCAAGGATGATTGTGACACAACAAAAATAAAAGACTCCTACGGTACAAGACGCTCCAAGCAAAACACATAACATGTGGTGAATAAAAATATAGCCCCAAGTAACGTTACCGATGGATTGAAGACGAAAGAGGGGATGCCTTCCCGGGGCATCCCCAAGCTTAGGCTTTTTTGAATCCTTGAATCATCTTGGAGTGACTTGGGCATCCCCAAGCTTGAGCTCTTGCCACTCTTTATCTCTTTGTCCATAAGAACTTCACCCAAAACTTGAAAAGTTCACAACACGAAACTTAAACAGAAACTCGTGATAACATTAGTGTAAGAAAGCAAACCAACACTTCCTTAGATACTGTAGAAAACTTAAATTCTACTTATGTTGATGTTGGGTTACTGTATTTTCAATCTTCCATGGCTAATACCCCCCGATACTATCCATAGTTTCATCAAAATCAGCAACCAACTCAACAAAAATAGAATCTGTTAACAGCAGTCCAGTCTGTAGCAATCTTTATACTTCGTATACTTCAGGTACTTCTCAAATTCTGAAAAATTACGACAGTTTGAAGAATTTGCGTAGCAATCATCAGCAAAAAGAATCAACTCAAAAGCTCTTACAGAAAAAAAAAATGAAAATTCTTTTCGTGAGCAGAAAGTTTCTCTCTTTTCTAGCATGACCAAACGATCATCCCCAAGACTAATCGTAACGGTTTTACTCGGCACAAACGTAAAAAGAAACACAAAAAACACAATCATAAAAGAATTATGAAAGTGTGGAAAACACAAAACAGAAAGAAAAATGATAGATTCGTTGGGTTGCCAACAAACAAGCGCTTTTGTTTAACGCCCTTAGCTAGGCAAAAGGTGATGGAATCACGTATAGTCATCTTTGGTGCTCAAACCATAAGTAGCCCTCATCATAGATTCATAAGGCAATCTTATTTTCTTTCTAGGAAAGTGCTCCATGACCTTCTTTAGAGGAGATTGAAATCTAATATTCCCTTCCTTCATATCGATGATAGCACCAATAGTCCTTAGGAAAGGTCTACCAAGAATAATGGGACATGAAGGATTGCAATCTATGTCATGTACAATGAAATCCATGGGTACATAGTTCCTATTTGCAACAATAAGAACATCATCGATCCTTCCCATGGGTTTCTTGACAGTAGAATCCGTAAGATGCAAATTAAGAGAACACTCTTCAATCTCATGAAAAACCAAGAATATCACATAAAGACTTTGGAATCGCGGAAACACTAGCACCCAAATCACACAAAGCATTACACTCATAGTTTTTGATTTTGATTTTGATAGTAGGTTCCCACTCATCATGAAGTTTTCTAGGTATAGAGACTTCTAGTTCGAGCTTCTCTTCAAGAGATTTCATCATAGCATCTACGATATGCGCGGTAAAGGCTTTGCTTTGGCTAAAAGCATGTGGAGAGTTTGCAATGGATTGCACCAAAGAAATGCATTCAAACAAGGAGAAATTATCATAATTGAATTCCTTGAAATCCAAAGTGGGAGTTTCATTACTACCCAAAATTTGGATTTCTTCTACTCCACTCTCCACAGCTTTATCATCAAGATGGGTGGACTCTGAATCATTGGGGCGTTTTTCAACCAAAGTGGATTCATATCCAGCCCCTTCATAAATAGGTTTGACACGCGAAAACAAAGATTCCAGAGGAGTCACACCAAGCATTTTAAGATCTTCGTGATTTGCAACACTAGAACGCACCCTTTTAAACCATTCATGCCTAGCACGAATTTGGGTGGTTCTTTCTTTGCTCTCATTCATGGAGACGCGCATAGCTTTTAAAGTTTCATCCAAGTTGACCTTGGGAGGAGCACATCTAACTTTCAAAGCATCAATATCACAAGACATCCTATCAACGCTCTTAGCCAAATCGTCTATTTTGAGTAGTTTTTCCTCTATGGACGCAATGAAAATCTTTTGAGAGTTGATGAACTCTTTGATATTACTCTCTAAATCAGAGGGTTATTTGTTGTGATTTCCATAAGTGTTGTTGTAGGAATTGCCATAATTGTTAGACGAGTTACTAGGAAAAGGCCTAGGAACGTAGTTTCCTCTAAAAGCATTGTTGTTGCCAAAATTGTTCCTACCAACGAAATTAACGTCCAAACTAGCGTTGCTACTCTCAATCAAGGAAGATAGTGGCATGTCATTAGGATTTAAAGGAGTGTTCTACTAGAAACAAAATTCATCAACTCGTCCATCTTAGCACTAAGCGAGTTAATTTATTCTATAGCGTGTACCTTTTTGCTAGCAGGTGACCTTTCAGTGTGCCACTCAGAGTAGTTGGTCATCATATTGTCTAGGAGTTTTGTAGCGTCTCCTAACGTGATTTCCATGAACGTTCCACCTGAGGCGGAGTCCAAGATATTGCGGGAGGCAAAATTCAAGCCAGTGTAAAAGATTTGTATACTCATCCAAAGACTCAAGCCATGAGCGGGACAATTTCTAATCATTAACTTCATCCTCTCCCAAGATTGTGCAACGTTTTCATGATCAAGTTGCTTGAAATTCATGATATCATTACGTAAGGAGATAATATTAGCCGGCGGAAAATACTTGGATATGTAAGCATCTTTGCACTTATCCCAAGAATCAATACTATTTTTAGGCAAAGAAGAAAACCAAGTTTTTGCGCGATCTCGCAACGTGAAAGGAAAAAGCTTCAACTTAATCACGCCATTATCCACATCTCGTTTCTTTTGCATATCACAAAGCTCAATGAAGGTA
The DNA here is from genome assembly GCF_904849725.1 of Hordeum vulgare subsp. vulgare. Classification (NCBI taxonomy): domain Eukaryota; kingdom Viridiplantae; phylum Streptophyta; class Magnoliopsida; order Poales; family Poaceae; genus Hordeum; species Hordeum vulgare. The sequence continues at coordinate 580,249,668 of NC_058520.1, read as the reverse complement.
TTGAGATGGGATGCGGCATCTTCACTAGGAAGGCCAAAGAATTGCTCTTTCGTAACAAGATTCAGCAAAGCTGCGTTGATTTCATACGATTCCGCACTAGTGGCGGGAGCAATCGGAGTACTAATAAAATCATTATTATTGGTACTCGAGAAGTCGCAAAGTTTGGTGTTTTCAGCCATGATGACTTCAACAAACAAAGAAGCACACAAGCAATCAAGAAAACCGGCAAAGGAAAATGGCAAAAAGGCAAATGAAAACGGCAAAGGAGAAAGGCAATTGAAAATGGCAAATGTGAAGTAGGGGAGAGGAAAACGAGATACAATTGGCAAAAAAGGTAAGTGCAAGAGATGAGTTTGTGAGACCTACTTGGATAGATCTCTCCTTCCCCGGCAACGGCGCCGGAAATACTTCTGCTACTGCAACAATAGACCTTCCAACGGCGCGAGAAACACGTGCTGACGGGAGACTAGTCTTGTCTTGATACTCCCCGGCAATGGCGCCAGAAATACTTCTGCTACTGCAACAAAAGACCTTCCAACGGCGCCAGAAACACGTGCTGACGGGAGACTATTCTTGTCTTGATACTCCTCAGCAACGGCACCAGGAATCCTTCTGCTACGGCCACGCCTTTAGGGACTTCCTTAGCAAATATGCAAAGGATTCCCCCGTGGCCTTGGAGCCTTGCGTTGGTGTTCCCTCGAAGCGGAAAGGGTGATGTAGCACAGCGGCGGTAAGTATTTCCCTCAGTTTTGAGAACCAAGGTATCGATCCAGTGAAGGATTATCACAAGTACCTCCACAAACACAAAGAGCTTGCACCCAACGCTATGAAGGGGTTGTCAATCCCTTATAGATTGTTTACCAAGTGAGAACTGAAAGCAACAAAGTAACAAACCAAAGTAAAAGCAAAAGTGGAAACGATAGGAGTGAATAGACCCGGGGGCCGTAGTGTTCACTAGTGGCTTCTCTCATGAAAGCAAGTAGACGGTGGGTGAACGAATTACTGTCGAGCAATTGATAGAACCGCGCAAAGTTGTGACGTCATCTATGGCAATGATTATATCTATAGGCATCACGTCCAAAAAGAGTAGACCGATACTTTATGCATCTACTACTATTACTCCACACGTCGACCGCTATCCAGCATGCATCTAGTGTATTAAGTCCAAAAGAACAGAGTAACGCCTTAAGCAAGATGACATGATGTAGATGGACAATCTCATATCTATGATAAAAGCCCATCTTCTTACCCTTGATGGCAACAACACGATGCGTGCCTTGCTCCCCTTCTGTCACTGGGAAAGGTCACCACACGATATGAACCCAAAACCAAGCACTTCTCCCATTGCAAGAATCATAGATCTAGTTGGCCAAACAAAACCCAAGACTCGGAGAGACTTACAAGGATATCAAATCATGCATATAAGAAATCAGCAAAGACTCAAATATATATCATAGATAATCTGATCACAAATCCAAAATTCATCGGATCTCGACAAACACACCGCCAAAGAGGATTACATCGGATAGATCTCCATGAAGATCATGGAGAACTTTGTATTGAAGATCCAAGAGAGAGAAGAAGCCATCTAGCTACTAACTACGGACCCGTAGGTCTGAAGTGAACTACTCACAAGTCATTGGAGGGATGATGACGTTGATGTAGAAGCCCTCCAACTCCAAAGTCCCCTCCGGCAAGGCACCGGGAAGGGACTCCAAATGAGATCTCACGGAAACGGAAGCTTGCGGCAGCGGAGAAGTGTTTTCGTGGATTCCCCTATTTTTCCTGTATTTTAGGGAATATATAGGCGAAGGAGGTAGGTCAGGGGGCGCCAGGGAGGCCACAAGCCTGGTAGCCTCTGCCCCCCTGGTGGCGGCTACAGGGCTTGTGGGCCCCGTGTAGCTCTCCTGCCTTGGCCCTCAAGCCACGTGATCTTCTTCCGTTCTGGAAAAATTTATTTCGGGGATTTTATTCCATTTGGACTCCGTTCCAAAATCAGATCTGAAAAGAGCCAAAAACACAGAAAAAACAGGAACTCACACTTGGCACTGAATTAATAAGTTAGTCCCAAAAAAGATATAAAAGGTACATAAAACATCCAAAGATGACAAGATAACAGCATGAAACAATCAAAAATTATAGATACGTTTGAGACGTATCACCCGCCGAGGTCCTCGTCATCCTTAGATGAGGTCGCCATCCTCATTGATGTCGTGCGCCTCCTGCTTGCAAAACAAACAAATCACAAATCCATACAACTCTTAGAGGCTCGACAGATGGATGGGGAGAATCGTAAGAGGGAGTATGAGAATCGAACCGGGATGGACCTTGGCCGGCGGCAGCTGTACGGAGTTGGGGATCCAGGCTGGTGATGAGGTAGTCGGGGAAGAAGGCATCCTTGGAGGTCGAAGAAGCTAAGGAGGACCACCATCCTCGAGGCGCTATGCTCGTCCCCGACCAGCAGCCTCCTAGCCTAGTCGCCGGTAGGCCTGCTCCCGGATATCCTACAGGAGGAGGAGCTCGTGATGCTGGAGGAGGTGGTGGAGTAGCTCAATAAAAGGAATAGAGTACGATTAACTCACATCAGCAGTAAAATAATAAATAGGTAATTATACACCAGGAAAACAATAATTCCAAGAATTTTACTTTTACATGATTGTCTATGATGGTTACTTATTTATTATGCAAGGAACCACAACATATTTCTGCAGAAAAAGAACATGTGTTCAAACCAAACACCAAACAAATAATGTATGATCTTTTCCCTCGTTTATGTGCTTAGAATCAAAGGGTAAACCCAGGTTCCCCTTTGCATGAAACACCCAACTCTATGTAAAGTCATCTCCAGAGGTCAATGAGTAGATGATACAAACAAAACCTTAATGTACCATATATTGTTTGGGAGCAAGCAACCATATGAACTTTTTTAGTGACAGGCTCAACACGTTAATGATAGGTTAGTTGTTCACAAACATCACCCGAATTTCAAGTAAGTAAAGCTTTACAAGTTAACAAGGTCAGTCTTTAACAGGGAAAAGTTGTTCCTATGTGGACGAATCTATTCGCACACGCAACGGTGCATTCTAGTGTTCTAACAGTTCACATAATTTTCAGTAACTGCCACCCACACATGTCGGATATCACATGAAGCATGATTACGGATAACAATAGTACCCAGTCCCTAACTCAACCATTACATTAGATGGGTACGCACCACACCCACTCAGCGCTAACAAAATTCAGCACCACACAACACAGCTACTGAACATCAATCTTCCCCAATTAACAGTGTTCTGGGAACAAAGAGAGAGAGAGAGAGAGGTCTTACAAGGGAATGACGATGCTCCCTGGTTGCGGCACGGCTCCGTGCGCCTTGTGCCCGACCACCTCCACCGTGGGCCTCTGCAACCAAACCAAAATGAGCCAACCAACCAATCAAAATAAGGAGAGTGATGATCAAAGGGACGGACAATCCTAGAAACCCTAGGTAAACCCCACCTCGTCGGAGGAGCCGGGGGCGGAAAACACGAAGCGGCGGCGGTCGGTGACCGACGCGCGCACCGAGCGGCCTTTAGCGTAGGCACCGCGGCCAGCTTCGAGAATTGAGGAGGGACAGAGGAGCTCCCCCGGGGTGACCACCACCTCGGCGCCGCCGTCGTGCTCCCTCATCGTGGCCACCATTGGTTGGGAGTTTGGGTTCGGGGGAATGTGAGGGGAGGGTTTTGCTGGTTCCGAGGGGAGGGCTTGGGCACTGGAGGGGGACAAACCTAGAGACGACGGTGCGGCGGTGGTGGATCGGGTAGGGCTAGGGTTTTGCAGGGTTGGAGCGGCGGCGGCGGGGGATGAAGATGATGAGGGCTGGAGCGGTAGCACCGGGAGAGGGAGGAGAGGCGTGGAGTGCCATGTCATGGTCGTCGATGGTGGGGCGGGGGCGGCGGCGGATCGAGATCTAAGGGAGGGAGATGGGGGTCGAGATCTGATGTGTATGGGTGGTGCGATGTGTTGCTTTCTCCGGACCCGACGAGTGGCGGGGGAGGAGGACGGGCAGGCAGGTCGGGCAAGCGGTGGGGAGGGGAGAGGGTGCGAGCGACAGCCATGACCGACGACGACATCAACGAGGTATGAGGGAGCGAGGTGGGGCGGTGGGTGGCAGCGCAGATGTGGGGAAGCGATTGGATCGGGGAGCTGGAGAGGAAGGAGCTCGGGAGGAATGGAGGAAGGAGAAGAGAGGAAGAAAGGAGGCGGGGGTGGATGAAAAATGCGAGTAGGACAAAGCTAGGGTTTCATCTACAGAGTAGAGGGCTGTCGTTTGATCCAGGATCATCCAACGGTCCTTGATGCATGCTTCGCGTGAGATCCTCATGGACCTATCAGAACGGAGTAAACACTATGAATACGCTATGACCATCTAAATTGGTTGTAATTAACTGAAAATAAGTTTTTTTATAAGAAAACCATTTTCTATTTTCGAGTGACAAAGATGGTTTTTTGAGAAAGACCTTGTTGACACCTGATTTTGGCATGGAAGAAACACATTATTAAGATGTATTCAAATGAAGAAGTTTTCATTTTCTTTGGACAAAAAATTCATTTTCCATTTTGTGAGTACTCAAAATGAGTTTTTTTGTGAAGGACCTACCATACATTTGTTGCAAAATTGGACCAAATCATTTTATAAAATACTAGGCCATGATTAATGTACAATTTACCAAATGGTTGGGTGTGAAAATATTTTATCCACCTCTCGTGAATAAGACAATTTTTTGTAGATTCAGTTGGAAGCGAGTCAAATTTGAACTGCAGCTGCATTATAGTTTGCTCTTTATTTTTTCCAAAAATATTTTAGGTACAAAAGTATCTATTTCGTCAGAGAAACACCAAAAGTTTTCCAAGATTCAACCACTAGCTAGGAACTGTCATGCCCGCCGTTTTGACCGCATTTTGAAATGGGCATGAAAAATTCAAAAAAAAATCATAAAAATGGAAAACCTTCGCATTGTGTCATTATATGTGACAAAGTTCCCAGGTCAAAGAATAAACTTGTAATATGACAATTATTTTTAAAAAGTGTTCTCAGAAATGAGCTATCATGTGTGAAGATTCATGGCTTTCAAGCCAAATGATAAATCTTATGGCAACATTCATGGCATAGTTTGTTCAAATGATCTCATATTGTGCACAAGGGTGCATATTGGAATGACAAACAATGTTGCCTAAGGAAGTTTTCATTTTCTTTGGATGGAAAATTCATTTGCCATTTTCCGAGTGCCCAAAATGAGTTTTTTAAGGACCTACCATATATTTGTTGCAAAACTGGACCTAACGAATTTTATAAAATACTAGGCCACATTTAATGTGCAATTCACCAAATGGTTGGGTGTCAAAAGCTTTGATCCACCTCTCGTGAAAAAGACAAATTTCCCTCGACTCATGAGGAAGCGAGTCAAATTTAAACTTGAGGTGCCTCAGAATTTGCTCTTTATTTTTTCCAAAAATGATTTTTAGGTACACAAGTATCTTTTTAATCAGAGAAACATCAAAAGTTTTCCAAGATTCAACCATTAGGTAGGAATGGTCATACCCGTCATTTTGACCGCATTTTGAAATGGCCATGAAAATTAAAAAAAAAACGGAAAACCTTTGCATTGTGTCATTATATGTGACAAAGTTACTAGGTAAAATAATAAAATTGTAATACGACAATTATTTTTAAAAAGTGTTCTCAGAAATGGCTATCATGTGTGAAGATTCATTTGTTTCAAGCCAAATGATCAATCTTATGGCCACATTAATGGCATAGTTTGTTCAAATGATCTCATATTGTGCACAAGGGTGCATATTGGAATGGAAAACAATGTTGCCTAAGGAAGTTTTCATTTTCTTTGGACGGAAAATTCATTTTCCATTTTTTGAGTGCCAAAATGAGTTTTTTTGTGAAGGACCTATCATATATTTGTTCCAAAATTGTACCAAACCAATTTTCTAAAATACTAGGCCACATTTAATTTGCAATTCACCAAATGGTTGGGTGTCAAAAGCTTTGATCCACCTCACATGAAAAAGACAAATTTTCATCGATTCAGCACGAAGCGTGTCAAATTTGAACTGCACGTGCCTCATAGTTTGCTCTTTATTTTTTGGAAAAAAGAGTTTTAGGTACACAAATATATCTATTTAATGAGAGAAACATCAAAAGTTTTCCAAGATTCAACCACTAAGTAGGAACGGTCATACACGCCGTTTTGACCGTATTTTGAAATGGCCATGAAAAATTCAAAAAAAGGAAAACCTTTGCATTGTGTCATTATTTGTCACAAATTTACCAGGAAAAATAATAAACTGGTAATACGAAAATTATTTTTAAAAAGTGTTCTCAGAAATTGGCTATCATGTGTGAAGATTCCTGATTTTCAAGCCAAATGATCAATCTTATGGCGACATTCATGGCATAGTTTGTTGAATGATCTAATATTATGTACAAGGGTGCATATTGGAATGGCAAACAATGTTGATTAAGGAAATTTTCATTTTCCTTGTATGTAAAAATCATTTTCCATTTTTCAAGTGTGCAAAATAAGTTTTTTTTGTGAAGGACCTACCATATATTTGTTTCAAAATTGTATGAAATCATTTTTCTAAAATACTAGGACATATTTAATGTACAATTGACAAAATGGTTGGGTGTTAAAAGCTTTTATCCACCTCTCGTGAGAAAGACAAATTTACGTCGATTTAGTCGGGAGCGGGTTAAATTTGAACTACAGTTGCATTATAGTTTGCTCTTTATTTTTCTCAAAAATTATTTATAGGTACACAGGTATCTATTTAATCAGAAATACATGGTGTGGTGGCTTGACGTCAATGTTTGGATGGTGTTCGAGGGCCCCAACTCCAGAGCGCGTAAACTTGCATGCCAACCGCATGGTCACCGCCTGACCGTTGTGTTGCCACGCATTCTGGATGGAATAGGCATATCTGGTGGGTTATACAATCCCTCGGTAGGTGTTAGGAAGAAGAATAGAATAGAAGGATCTCACGAGAAGACTGAACTAAGCTCAAACATGAATTAGCAGCCAAGTGTTTGATTAGCGGTGCGCATAATGCACATAGACAATGGGCCTAAATTTTGGCTGAGGATGATCATCTACTAAGGAGACTCTCTTGCCCAATTTTTAGCTCAAATGGATGAACCTAGGTGGCACTTGCTTTGCAAAAGTACGACACTATGCAGAAATATGAATGTTGAAGCTGGGATCAAATGAATGAATGGATTGAGCTAAAATTTGGTGTACGATGTTAATTTGGGCATATGAAGGCAATGTAAAAATTTTATACCATTTAGACATGCCAAAGTGACACTTCCTTCACAATGTGTCAATTTGGACAAAAAATGGTAACTGAAACTGGGCTCACATAGATGATTGGTTGAGCTGAATTTTGGAGGAGGATGATAATTTGGTCCCATTAAGGCACTATAAAAATTTCATAAAATTCTGATAAACAAAAATTGTACTTCCTTCAAAATGCTCTCTACTGAACAGAATATTGGGAAAAATATTGAGGGAAATTGGCTGAATTAAATGAGGTAAAATTTGGTGGAGTGAGGTAACATGGTCAGTTTCATTCTGTGGTAAATTTGCATCAACTATAAAGCAATATAAAATGTAGTTTCTTCACAAACTTGAAATATTACCAAAAAACAAAGATTGGATGATGAGCTCACATGGTTTGTTAGATGGGGCTGAAATTTTGTGGAGAGCTACGGTTTTGGCATATAGAAGATGTGGAAAAAATTCAACTCATCAGGATATTCCTAGCTAGTACTTCCTTCACAAAGCTGTTAGCTGAACACAAACTTTGAAAATTTGTTGAGAAAGATTTATGAGGCAAATGGATACGAAAGTTTTCATGAGGAAATGATTTGGATAGTAAAGAGTGCCCAAAAAATTTGAGGGCAATCAAAAAAATAGAAATAACACTTCCTTTACAAAATGCTATCCTGAACAGAATAGGAAAATGAATATTGCTGAATTATTTTTGAACTATGGAAGGAAGGGTTTTCACATATTTGATGAATATATGATCCAAAGTATTTATGAGAATTTTTCGTTGGAATGACAGAATTGTAGGTTGCTTCAAAACTAGGGCAAAATTGACACATGGACATGACACGTAGGCAAAAATGATGTGGCACCTAGTCATTGCTATGACCATCTATATTGATTGTAATTAGCTACAAATTAGGCAGCGGACGAGGCTATCCGCTTTACGACCATTTGAAGTAAGGAAGTTACGACCATTCTGATGAAAATGGTCGTTAGTTTTCATGGTTAGGACCCCTCCGGATATCTTACGACCAATTGGTCTAAAATTGTCGTAGATTTACGACCATTTCTGCGAGCGTCACTGCCATAAGGTCGTTCGTTGACATATTTCTTGTAGTGTCGATATGTCCTATTTTAGCAATGGTCATTTTTTACGTAATGTTATTTGACTTATGGTTTGGGTCTATTGGAGCTCCTCGTGTAGCTTTGAGTATGTTCTTGATGGAGGAATACCGACACTTGCCATGGGGGTCACTTCCTCTTCTTTTTTCTTGCGATATATACCTCGGTACATTGTGCAAGGATAGCAGAAGAGGTGCGACCATCACCAACGACCGGAATATTAGTGTGAGGGAGATAAGAAGAGGAGGAAATGACTGATACGTCTCCAATGTATCTACTTTTCCAAACACTTTTCCTCTTGTTTTGGACTGTAATTTGCATGATTTGAATGAAACTAACCTGGACTGACGTTGTTTTCAGGAGAACTACTTTGGTGTTATTTTTGTGCAGAAATAAAAGTTCTCAGAATTGGACAAAACTTTTTGTGAATTTTTTCTGGGCATTATAATGAATTATGGAGCAAAGACGTGCTGGAGGAGGAGTGCCAGGGGGGCACAAGACAACAGGGCGTGGCCCATGCCCTAGTTGCGCCCTGGTGGCTTGTGGGGGCTCCATGGCTCCCCCGACCCTATTTCCAGTGCTATAAATTCCTATTCACGGAGGAAAAAATAAGAGAGAATATTTCATCACGTTTCACGAGACGGAGCCACCGCCACCTCCCGTTCTTCCTCCGGAGGGCTGGTCTGCACTTGTTTTGGGCTCCAGAGAGGGGGATTTGTCGTCGTCGTCATCACCAACCCTTCTCCATCAACACCACCATGATGCTCACCACCGGGAGTGAGTAATTCCTCTATAGGCTTGCTGGACGGTGGTGATATTAGATGAGATTGATCATGTAATCAAGTTAATTTTGATAGGGGCCCACCCACCCGGGAGTGAGCCCGAGTGGGCGATGGTGCTAGAAGAAGAAAACCAAAAAAAAAGAGGGAGGTGGGAAGGGAGAGCAGGACTCCTCCTTCCCCAAACCGAATTGGAGTTGGAGTCCTCCTCTCCACTTCGTCCGGCGCCCTAGGGGCTCCCTTGAGACCCCAAGGCTAGGCCCTCCCCTTTTCCTATATATACTAGAGGTTTTAGGGGTTTTGAGACACAACTTTGCCAGGTGCAACTCAAACCTACACCTCGTAGTTTTTCCTCTAGATCGGATTTCTACGGAGCTCGGGCGGAGCCCTGCAGGAATAGATCATCACCATCACCGGCGCGCCGTCACGCTGCCGGAGAACTCATCTACTTTCCCGTCTCTCTTGCTGGATCAAGAAGGCGGAGATCGTCATTGAGCTGTACGTGTGCTGAAGGCGGAGGTGCCGTTTGTTCGGTGCTAGATCGGGACGGATCGTGGGATGACAGTGATTTGAATCACGAAGCTGTACCACTACATCAACCGCGTTTCTTAACGCTTCTCGCTTAGCGATCTACAAGGGTATGTGGATCCGATCTCCCTCTCGTAGATGAACATCACCATGATAGGTCTTCGTGTGCGTAGGAAAATTTTTGTTTCCCACGCAACGTTCCCCAACATAAAGAGCAAGATAACAATGTGGAAATTGAACCTGCTGAAGATCTTGGTAACCCACATCCTAAAAATAAGCGTTATGAAAAGAAAGACTTTGTTTCTAGGAAACATAGCAAGGAAAGAGAACCATGGGTTCAGAAACCCATGCCTTTCCCTCATAAGCCTTCCAGGAGTAAGGACGAGGAGGATTTTGAGCACTTTGCTGATATGATTAGGCGTGTCACTTTGCGCACTCGTTTGATTGATATTTTGAAAATTCCTCCGTATGCTAAGTATATGAAGGATATTATTACCAACATAAGAAAAATACCTGAAACTGAAATTGCTACTATGCTTGCTAATTATTATTTTGATGGAGGAGTGCCTAAGAAATTGGGAGATCCCGGTATACCCACAATACCTTGCTCCATTAAACGAAACTATGTTAAAACTTCTTTATGTGATTTAGGAGCTGGTGTTAGTGTTATGTCTTTCTCCCTATACAAAAGACTTGAATTGAATAAGCTTACACCTACTGATATATCTTTGCAAATGGCTGATACATCCACTGCTTTACCTATTGGAATTTGTGTGGACGTTCCTGTTGTGGTTGTAAATGTTACTATCCTAACAGACTTTGTTATTCTTGATATGCCCAAGGATGACAACATGTCAATTATCCTTGGTAGACCCTTTTTAAACACTGCACGGGTTGTTATTGATTGCAACAAAAGCAAAGTCACATTTCATGTCAATGGCAAACAACATACCGTGCATTTCCCGAGGAAGCCAATTCTGGTTAATAATGTTAATGTCATTGAGCCTAGTGCTATGGTTATCATTGGAAGCTTTGCATTACCTCTTCCTATTGTCAAGCAAAATTATTCTAATCTTATTGTTGGGGAGATGCAAATCCCCATTGAGGTAACTTAGTGTGATACGTGAATTCTTTGTTTTCATGTCAATCTAAAACGGTTATTAATAAGACTTGATCAACCTTATTAACAAATCCTTTTTGAAAGACATGAGGATGATGATTTTAGTAAGCACCTTTCTCTGTATCATTAGTTTACTTTCTGTTTTTCTCAGTAGAATAAAATAAAATACCATGATTATCGTGTTTTAAGATTTTACCGTGCATTAGAAAATAGCCCAAAAATAAAAAATCTCAGAATGCCACAAAATTTTAACATGAAATTTTTGGAATATATAAGAATTTTTGGCATAAAAATTGTAGGAGCGGGGTGCATGATGACCCACACGTATAGGGGATCGCAACAGTTTTCGAGGGTAGAGTATTCAACCCAAATTTATTGATTCGACTCAAGGGGAAGCGAAAGAATATTCTCAAGTATTAGCAGGTGAGTTGTCAATTCAAACACACCTGAAAGATTTAGTGTCTGCAGCAAAGTATCAGTAGCAAGGTGGTATGATAGCAGCAGTAGCAACAGTAACCAGTAGCAGCAAAGTAACAACAGTAGCAACAGAGTAACACTAGCAGAAGTGACAGCAGTAGCAGCAAAGTAACGTAGCAAGGACCAGTAGTAAAAGACTCGTAGGCATTGGATCGGTGATGGATGATTATGCCGGATGTGATTCATCATGTAACAGCTATAACACAGAGAGATATGTAACTAGCTCCCGTTCGTCAATCTAATGTAGGCATGTATTCCGTATGTAGTCATACATGCTTAGGGAAAAGAACTTGCATGACATCTATTGTCCAATCCTCCCGTGGCAGCGGGGTCCGAATGGAAACTACGGGACATTAAGGTTCTCCTTTTAATAAAGAACCGGACCAACGCATTAACACTTGGTGAATACATGAACTCCTCATACTATGGTCATCTCCGGGAGTGGTTCCGGCTATTGTCACTCCGGGGTTGCCGGGTCATAACACATAGTAGGTGACTACAAATTGCAAGATAGGATCTAAAACACACATATATTGGCGAAAACATAATAGGTTCAGATCTGAAATCATGGCACTCGGGCCCTAGTGACAAGCATTAAGCATGGCAAAGTAGTAGCAACATCAATTTCAGAACATAGTGGATACTAGGGATCAATCCCCGTCAAAACTAACTCGATTACATGATAGATCTCATCCAACTCATCACCGTCCAGCAAGCCTATGATGAGATTACTCACGAACTGTGAAGAGCATCATGGAATTGGCGATGAAGGAAGGTTGATGATAACGATGGCGACGATTTCCCCTCTCCGGAGCCCAAAATGGACTCCAGATCTGCCCTCCAGATGAAGAACAGGAGGCGGCGGCGCCTCCGTATCGTAAAACGCGATGAACTCTTCTCCTTGATTTTTTCCGGGCGAGACGGACTAAATAGAGCTGAGTTTGGAGGCGGTGGAGCTCTGTAGGCCCCACAAGCCTGGTAGGTGCGGCTTGGGGGGTGGCCGCACCTCCTGGGCTTGTGGCCCACTGGCTCACCTCCTCGAGTGGATCTTTGCGCAGGTATTTTTCATTAATTCCAGAAAAATTCTCCATAAATTTTCAGGTCATTCCGAGAACTTTTATTTCTGCACAAAAACAACACCATGGCAATTCTGGTGAAAACAGCGTTAGTCCGGGTTAGTTCCATTCAAATCATGCAAATTAGAGTCCAAAACAAGGGCAAAAGAGTTCGGAAAAGTAGATACGACGGAGGCGTATCAGTGCACCTGTGGTCCACAAGCCAACAAGGCGCGACTCAAGCGCTGGCCGCGCCCTGATGTCTTGTAGGGTCCACAGGCCCCCTCTTGCCTTATCTCTGCAGCCCACTTCGTCTCTTACCTCCAGCAAAAAATCCCTAGCTCTCTCTTTCCCGTGTTCTTCCTCCAGAAACTGAAATTTTCGATCTCTTTGCTCAAAACTCCATTTCTGAAACTGTTTTGAGAAATTGTTCATTGGTATGTAACTCCTCCACTCCTCCAATTAGTTTTTGTTTTAGTGGTTTATATTATGCATATTTTTGTGCACTTGGTGCTAAAGAAAATGAGCTTGCATGTTGAATTCTTTGAGTTCCAAGTAGTATGAATGCTTGATATGCACTCTAGGCATCCCTAAGAGTAGTTGCTATCAATCATACAAAGTTTCATTGACATAAATTTGTGGCTCCAATTTTTTTCAGAAATTTGTTCTTGGAAAGTTGAATTTCTTTAGGTGGAATCCTTCGCGAAGGCACTCTTCGGGTGAATCATCGAGACAGGTCTCGGCATGACAAGCCTTGTCGAACCTCGGTCCAGTTTAATAGTCACGGCTGATGCCAAATCGTGCTTTTGGCCATGCGAAGAATTCATGAGAGGTTCAGGCATCAAGGAAGAGTTTGATCGATACATTTATAATACTAACCTCACCGACTTCATGCATATAAGTGTGCCGAGCGTTACAATCTTACCAGTACATTCACGCAAGGATTTCAATATCACACTCATAATTCTGGAGTATTGTTCAACCTTTGTGATAAATACTATAGTTTATCTCTAGAAGAATTCAGCAAGACTTGCAAACTTCCACTATGGGGCTCATTAGATAAGTCATAGAAAACTGAGTATAATATGTTTCTTAGTAGCCTCTGCGTTGGAGAGGATACATGAGTAACACAAGCTAGAATAAAAACTATTCAATTTCCCTCCATCTGCTATTTTGCTTTATTCAATGGGAAGTGTGTAGTGGGTAAGGAGGACTGTAGTGCATTATGCACTCGTGACTTGAGCCTCATTCATACGGCATTGACAGGCGAGAGACATTATAATCTCGGTGCAATAGTTTCTCGAAGGCTGCATAGCAACTCACATGTTGGTGACTTGTATGGAGGGATTTATGCCTCCCAAGTAGCTAAAAAATTAAGAGTTTCACATCAACCTAATTACCCCGTTTTGCTTGATAAATATTTAGATTTGACGCAATGCGTAGACATGAGTTTCTTACATGTAATGCCAAGGATTATAATTATAACTTAATATTTTATAGATATAGATTTGTCCCTGTCACTTTGCCTGCACCTGCTCTCTTTGATTTTCAGAGCAAACACATATATTTTATCCTAGAAAACGAGGTGCAATAATATAAGGATGTGTTGGAGGCCCATCGCTTGGCCGAAGAAGCAGCGTGATACGGTACCACAAGCTACCATTCCCACTATTATCCAAACCACCAGTGCTGATTACCAAGCTAGGCAAAAGCCGAAGCTTGGGGGAGTACATATTTCTCACCGACATTACATTCATGTTCCCACCTTTCACTTCAATTGTCGGTGTTCATCCTCTTTCATTGTATATCCATGCTAGTTTTATTTTTCTACTTTCTTCTTGCGTGTTTGAAAAAACTTTGAAAAATTCAAAAACATTTCTTACTTCTTTTCAGTTTTTCTTTCCCGTTTGATTAACTACAGTATTAATAGAAAAACCAAAAACCTTTCCTTTGCATGTTGGGAGCTTTCCCGTGTAAATAGTTTTTATCATTTTTTTTTTCCTTTGTTTCTTTATTTCCTTCTCGAAAAATCAAAAACTCCAAAAATATTTCAGTGTGTTTCTCTAAACTTCTTTTCTTTTCCTTGAGTCGTTGAAGGAAGAAGATCAATGAAAATGTTGAGTGGCTCTCTTATGCATAAATGTGAAGCCATAGTTACCTTGTCTTCTCCTTTCTTTAAATTGTCTCGCGGATTCCAGCTTAGTCCACGATGCACTCACACTATTATTATTATCATATCATTGGATCGTGCAAGTGAAATGCAATAATGACGATGTTTGATGAAGTGATCGTGGAAAAGGAAGCTGGTATGGACTCTTCTTGTTTCCCGTTTTTGTAAATATGTGTAGCTCGTTCGATCTTGATTCAGTATATGATGAGTGAACATGTTTATGATGACAATTAGAGATTCTAGTTTCTCATGCCATGCTTAAATAGCTAGGAGTAGATAATGATTTATCTTTTTTTGACCAACTACTTTAGGGCAAGCACCCCCGAGCCTTTTCTTTTTTTCATATCATAGAAGAGCTATGTACAAGATAGGGCAGGAATTTACAGGAGGTAGGGGAGAGTGAAAGGATCGATATGGTTGGCTAGAGGGGGGTGGATAGACAATGACCACTTTTTAAATAATCTTAGCAAGTTAAGGTAAACAACATACGGGTTCACAAATAATACGACAATGAGGTGAACCCTAAAGAAGCTAACAACGAGAGTTATTAAGACAAGTAGGATATAGTCACAACCATATGCAAATACAAAGTAAAGGATAGAGATAACCACAAGTGGAATCGATGGAGACGAGGATGTGTTACCGAAGTTCCTTCCCTTTGACAGGAAGTACGTCTCCGTTGGAGCGGTGTGGAGGCACAATGCTCCCCAAAAAGCCACTAAGGCCACCGTATTCTCCTCACGCCCTCGCATGATGCAAGGTACCGTGATTCCACTATAGGTGCCCTTGAAGGCGGCGACCGAACCTTTACAAACAAGGTTGGGGCAACTCCACACAAAGCTTGGAGGCTCCCAACTAGACCACGAAGCTTCACCACAATGGAATATGGCTTCAAGGTGACCTCAACCGTCTAGGATGCTCAAACACCCAAGAGTAACAAGATCCGCAAGGGATTGGTGGGGGAATCAACTTTTCTCTTGGTGGAAGTGAGGATCTAGGTCTTCTCGACCAATCCCTAAGGAATCAACAAGTTTGATTGGCTAGGGAGAGAGATCGGGCACTTTTGAGCTTGGGGCGCAACAATGGAGCTTAGAGAGGTAAGAGATAGGGTTCCTCATCTAGAAGAACCCTTTATATAGTGGGGGGGAATCAGACCGTTTTCCCACTCTCTGCCCGAGCTCCAGCGGTACTACCGCTGGCTGCAGCGGTACTACTGCTGCCACTCCAGCGGTACTACCGCTGAACAGGGGCGGTACTACTGCTGGATGCAGCGGTACTACCGCTGGATGCAGCGGTACTACCGCTGGATGCAGCGGTACTACCGCTGACACCAGCGGTACTACCGCTGGCCCCTTGGTAGTGCAAAAGCACTACTACCGCGAAGAAAGTCTTCGCAAAAAGGTCCGTCCACGAACTACCGCTAGGCAGGTGGAACAAAGCTCCTGGAGCGGTACTACCGCTGACCAGGGGCAGTACTACCGCTGGCTGCAGCGGTACTACCGCTAGCAATCCAGCGGTACTACCGCTAGAGCCAGCGGTACTACCGCTGGGGACCATTTTGCAAAGATGCGAGAAACAAAGTGGCGGGGGCCGCTCCAAAGATGAAGGAAAGGGAGAATGTGAAGAGTGCGCGTGCAAAGATAGATTCCACCCAAACCTTCCACTACGGATCCCCTCTTAATAGTACGGCTTTCCTATGACTCAAATAAAGAGAATCGTAGAGAGCGCCGTGCTTCCGTTCCATGAATGAGGAGACGTGTCGTCTTGTGCCGTTGACGTGTGTTATCTGAAACCTTAACACACACGGTTAGTCCTGTACGGTACTGTCATCCATCACCAAAATTACTTAGGCATAAACTATGCCCCAACAATCTCCCCCTTTTTGGTGGATTGATGACAATACCGGATTTGCATAGAGAATAATATGAGAACAAAAAAAGATAGAGATATATGACAATACGGGGCATATGACTCACAGCATATGATGGAAATAAATCACACATAAGTTCATGTCTCACAAAAGATAGCAAACTAGAAGCAAATCAAGTTCGAAGCAAACCACACGAAATAAAGCAAAGCAACGCAAAGTTCGAATATGAAAGCAAATCCAGCTCCTAGACTCTCTCCCCCTTTGGCACAAGACACCAAAAAGGGGGCACACCTAATGCCACAGGTAGCTACTCCTCATCCTCAGCATTGCCAGACTCATCGGTCCCCTCCTGATCGGCCTGCTCCTCCTCTTCCGCCTCATCGCCAGACCACTGGTATCCTTGAGCCTGCATCCAAGTAGCCTCTGGAGTGATGTCGTCCTCTGAGCCACTGGAGATGTCCACATCAAGAGTCCTAAGAACACGCTTATGCCTCTGGCGGCTCTCCTTCTGAGCCACGTGCGTTTGGTACTGACCCTTAGCCTGCATACAGAATAGAGTCTTCATCTTGTCCTGCAGTTTGATGGCCCAAGATGGCATGGCAGAAGAGCGGGACTGAGAGGCGGTTCCTCTGTCAGCAGCAGTTTCAGTGTCAGTATCCATGTGCTGAGAGGAAGTGGATGGGTTGGCCCATTTGTCCTTGACGCGAAGCTTGATCGGGTCGTGCACAATGTAGTCTTCCTGAGCGTAGAGCACCTCCTCCGGAAAAGCCTCTTGCCACTTATGGCGAATATATGCGAACAGATAGGGCCCGTAGATGGGAACCTTACGCATGATGATGCAGTTCCAGAGCTCCGTGAACATCACATCAGAAATATCCAGAGGGGCAGACTCCTGAGACATAGCCTCCTCACAAAGCAGCAGCATCTCAGCCAAGGAACCATGAACCTCATCGAAGTTACCAATGCGAGGGAAGAGGGTGTTGCGAAGGATCCGGTCATGATGTCCAGATGCTTGGGGAGCACACCCTTCCTCACATAGAGCTTCTGCAATCTGTCCTTTGCGGGGGCCCTATCGGTGGGGGCTGCAGCATGAGGACGCAGCCCAAGTGGAGTATGAGCTCCCTGGAAGTCAATGTTGAGGAATTGCATGAACTCACGCCAGGTACCGATCATCTTCTGAGTCCCAGTCATCCACACCATAGAGCGCTCAGCATCAGGAGAGAAGTGGACCGTGACATAGAACTGAGCAACAGCAATGGGATCAAAATCTGTCTTGTAGGTGATGATGTCCTTGATGCCCAGTTTGTCAATCAGAGAGAGGGCATCACCAAAATAGTCCAGGTTCCGTTGAAGATGAGCTAGGTCAATCCACTGAACGGAGACATAGTTTTTCTTGAAATGTGCGACAACATCACGGTAGATCCTGCACTGATCCCTTGCCCAGACATGGTCAACATCCTTGATCACAGCCCTCTCGTTGAGATAGTGGTTCTGAGTGCGAAACTGCAGAAAGTCCTTGGGGGACATTGTTCGGACATTGACCCTCTTCTCCTTGTGCACGACCTTCTTGAAGGACTGCCTTTTGGGTTGCAGACCTGAGGTGGCAGACCCCTCGGGAGCCTCTTGGTTGCGATACTGCTTGGACTGCGCGTCACGTGGGGGGTTCGAACGGCGAGAGCCACCTGTGACACAGAACACACAGCGAAAAGCGGCAACAAAAAGAGTCAAGGCAACGAATCTTGAAAACACACAAGAAATAAACACGCATTGCTAAGCTCATAAGAAGAATACACAGTGAATGCTCCTGGCGGTAGTACCGCCACCCCTGGCGGTAGTACCGCTGGGGCCTAGTGGTAGTACCGCTATCCCTGGCGGTAGTACCGCTGGGGGTCATAGAGGTAGTGCCGCTACCCCTGGCGGTAGTACCGCGGGGGGTCATAGCGGTAGTACCGCTACCCCTGGCGGTAGTACCGCTGGGGTCCTAGCGGTAGTACCGCTACCCCTGGCGGTAGTACCGCTGGGGTTTGACTTTTCAGATCTGACAGATAAAAATCGTTACGAGGGCATGGGCTGTATATGAACACTAAGAACTCCACCCCAACCCTACTTTACATGAGGAACACTAGTAACACGAAATAAGTACATGCCTAGGCAAGAGAGAGCAAGTTTTAGATCTAATCCAAACAAAGTTCAAGTGCTAGATCTAAAACAAGTAAATCCTAGGGCATGGCAACATAATCAACAACAATCCATAGGACCTATACTCCCCTCAAATATCTCCTTCATGCCACCCAAGAACTAGCCATAAGATCAAAGATATGGATTCAATCCCCAATGCTCCTATCCCTAGAACGAGAACATCAACCAAATAGAAGAAGGGAGGAGCTTTACCGGGATTCTTGGCTCTTGGAGGAGGAAGGAGAGGTGGAGCAACCCTTCCAAACCAACGGGGAGAAGGAGCTCCACGAAACAAGATCCAAACAGGGAGTTTTCGGGCTAGGGGAGGGAGGAGCCGCGAGGAAGAAGAAACAGGTTGAGAAAAACGGGCTCCCCCTCCTTTATATAGTCCAAGGGGTACGGGCCAGCGGTAGTACCGCTGAGGACCTAGCGGTAGTACCGCTACCTGGCGGTAGTACCGCCAGATGCAGCGGTAGTACCGCTGGGGTCATGGCGGTAGTACCGCTCCCCCTGGCGGTAGTACCGCTCCCCCTTGAGGCAGCCCTAAAAATTTCCTAGCCGGTCGTGTTAGATGGGAATCCTGGCGGTAGTACCGCTACCCCTGGCGGTAGTACCGCCGGGGTCCTGGCGGTAGTACCGTTGTAAATGTCGCAACGCGGAGAAGGAAAAGAGATGAATCTTGGGCACATGACAAGTGAGTAAAAATAGATAGCATCTAGGAAAAAGTATTGACTTGTCATTGTATATCCTTTCTTCTATATGCAAGAAAGGATGGAGGGGCGGTGGCCGAGGCCACCTATGTTTGAGACAATGGTATGACACCGCGAAGAATTATCCTTGGGTTCATGACCAATGCTCGTCTTTGAAGCACAAGTGCCATTTGACAATGGCTAAAGTGAAAGACTAGATTGATTTATGCATAATGGGGGGAGGGAAAGTTCATTGAGAGAACAACACTCCCCCTATGTACATGCCTACATCTAGACCAAGATGGAATGCAAAGTGAGGTGCAATATGCCTAGTTTCAATCCACATTACTTGAATCAATGATATTTAGCTCATGCCTTAACTCCCGGAACCTTGCTTCATCTAGAGGCTTAGTGAAAATATCTTCAAGTTGCTCTTCAGTGTTGATGAAGTGAACCTCAATATCACCTAGCTTGATATGTTCACGAATGAAGTGATGACGAATATCAATATGTTTGGTTTTGCTATGTTGCACTGGGTTGAGGGAAATCTTGATAGCGCTTTGATTGTCACATAGAAGAGGCACTTTGTCACAAGTGACACCATAATCCTTTAAAGTCTGCCTCATCCATAGCAATTGTGCACAACAACTTGCAGCTGCCACATACTCAGCTTCGGTGGATGATAAGGAGACGCAATTCTGCTTCTTTGAAGACCAACTTACCAAAGAGCGACCAAGGAATTGGCATCCTCCAAGCGTTGACTTCCTCTCCACACAATCTCCTGCCCAATCTGAGTCAGAATAGCCAACTAGATTGAAGTTTGCTCCTTTGGGATACCAGAGGCCAAAGTTTGGGGTATGAGCCAAATATTGAAAGGTTCGCTTAACAGCCATGTAATGACTTTCTTTTGGTGCGGATTGAAACCATGCACATATCCCTACACTCAACATAATATCCGGTCTAGATGCACAAAGGTAAAGGAGGGATCCAATCATAGAGCGGTATACCTTTTGATCCACTTCTTTACCATTGGGATCACTGTCAAGCTTGCATCTTGTTCGCATGGGGAACTTGACCGGTTTGACATCTTCGAGCTCGAACCGTTTGAGCATGTCTTGAGTGTACTTGGCTTGTTTGATGAATGTCCCTTCTAGACCTTGTCTAATCTCGAACCCGAGGAAGAACTTCAACTCTCCCATCATGGACATCTCAAACTTCTCAATCATTAGTGCAGCAAATTCTTCATTGAATGAAATGTTAGGAGAGCCAAAGATAATATCATCAACATATAGTTGGCATATGAAAAAATCCCCTTTAACCCTCTTAGTAAAAAGAGTGGGATCTATCTTCCCAATTTCAAACCCACGATCTTGTAACAACTCAGTAAGATACTCATACCACGCGCGTGGGGCTTGTTTAAGGCCATAGAGTGCCTTATTAAGTTTGTACACATGATTGGGCAGCTTGGGATGTTCGAATCCCGGGGGTTGTTTGACATAGACCAACTCATTCAAAGGACCATTAAGAAAGGCACTTTTCACATCCATTTGCTGTAATTTGAAGTTATGATGAGAACCAAATGCAAGTAACATGCGAATAGATTCTAGACGAGCAACAGGGGCAAAGGTTTCACCGTAGTCGATACCCTCGACTTGGGAGTAGCCTTGAGCCACCAATCTTGCCTTGTTTCGAATCACAATTCCATTGGCATCTTGCTTGTTCTTGAATATCCATTTGGTCCCGATGACATTATGTTCCTCCGTTGGCCGAGGCACTAAATCCCAGACTTGGTTGCGCTCGAAGTTGTTAAGTTCTTCGTGCATGGCCATAAGCCAATCCTCATCATCGAGCGCTTCCTGTACCTGTTGAGGTTCACAATACGAGACAAACGTGTGATGCTCACAATAATTCCAAAGCTGTTGACGGGTGGATACTCCCCTTTTCAAACTGCCAAGTACATTCTTCATAAGATGTGACTTGAGTCTCAGCTTGTTCGCATTCTTGGCTGCTCGACGCTCCAAGAGTTCTTCATTAGATAATGGGGGAGAATCGACTTGTTTCTTTTGCTTGCCCTTGCGTCTTGAGCCGGTTGTTGGAGCTCCAGACGGGAATTGTGAGACAGTCTCCTGATCATCTTGTTCTTGTATTAGTGGTTGCTCTTGATCTTGATCTTGTGCTTCTACTTGGTCTGAATCTCGGGGTTGCACTTGATCTTGATCATGAGCCGGTTCGGAGTCTTGGGGTAGTGCTTGAATATCATGGGACACATCACCATTGTTGGGCAATTGATCTTGACCTTGAGCTTTTTCAACTTGTTGAGAGCCTTCTCTTTGTTCATCGGAAGCGTGTGGGGCTTGTGGGGGTGATGGCTCCACTTGAGTAGAGCATTGTCCTTCTCCTTCGGCCACAAGGGGTCCCTCAATGGGGAGTATTTGACCAATCCCCCTTCTTCTTATGGCTTGGGGAGGAATTTCATCACCTACATCACAAAGACCACTTTGCTCCACTTGGGAGCCATTATTTTCATCAAACTCTACGTTACACGTCTCCTCAATTAGTCCGGTGGACTTGTTGAGGACACGGTAAGCATGAGAGTTTGTAGCATAACCAACAAAGATACCCTCATGTGCTCTAGAATCAAATTTAGCTAGCCGTGCTCCTTTCTTGAGAATGAAACACTTACAACCGAATACCCGGAAGTACTTGAGATTGGGTTTGTTTCTAGTTAAAATCTCATATGGAGTCTTGTTCAAGCCTTTGCGGATGTAGAGCCGATTGGATGCATGACATGCTGTGTTGATGGCCTCTGCCCAGAAGTTATATGGAGATTTGAATTCTGCCATCATTGTCCTTGCAGCGTCTATCAAGGTCCGGTTCTTTCTTTCTGCCACGCCGTTTTGCTGAGAGGTATATGGTGCAGAATATTGGTGCTTTATTCCCTCATCACCTAGAAACTCATCTAAGGTGTAGTTCTTGAACTCTGTGCCATTGTCACTCCTAATCATCAAGATCTTTGCTTCATGTTGACGTTGCGCGTCATTAGCAAAGTTGATGACCGTTGGCTGAGTCTCACACTTCTTTTTAAAGAAGTATACCCAGGTATATCTTGAGTAGTCGTCAACAATCACTAGGCAATACTTTCTGCCTCCAAGACTATCAAATGATGGAGGACCAAATAGATCCATATGGAGAAGTTCCAATGGCCTCTTAGTGTAGATAAGAGTCGTTGGACGATGAGCAGTTTCATGAATCTTTCCTTCAATGCAGGCACTGCAAACACGATCTTTATCAAAGCTCACATTTGTTAGTCCTCGAACATGGTCCCCTGTAAGGAGACTTTGCAAAGATCTCATATTGACATGAGCTAAACGGCGATGCCAAAGCCAGCCCACGTCAACTTTAGCCATTAAACATGCCGCAGTCTTAGTGGGTCGCTTTGAGAAGTTCACCACATAAAGACCATTCTCGACATGTCCAACATAGCCTACTTTAAGAGTCTTGCTCCTTAGGAGGACCACAGTGTCAATATTAAAGAATGTGGAAAAACCCATAATTGCAAGTTGACGAACCGAAAGTAAATTGTAGGCAAGTGACTCGACAAGCATGACCTTCTCAATAGATAAATCTTGAGAGACGACCACCTTACCAAATCCCAATACCTTTGAAGAGGATGCATCGGCGAATTGGACATGGGTGGGCATAGATGGAGAAGGACGCACATCCACCACTAAGTCCTTGCTTCCGGTCATATGATTTGTTGCTCCACTATTGAGCAACCATGACACCCCACCGGAAGCAAACTCCTGCAATAGATCAAGGTTTGGTTTTAGGTACCCATTTTTAATGGGTCCTTTCATGTTAGAGACAAGGGTCTTAGGAACCCAGATAGCCCATTCAATATCCTCATCGTAGGAACCAACAAATCTGACATAAACATGCCCATCACTAGCACAACACAAAACATAAGAAGAATTGAGTTTGTCGGTTGTGTTAGTAGGAACGGTTTTGCCCTTCTTGGGGTTCCCATAGTCCACCTTGTTCCTGTTCACCTTCTGAGTCCCCTCACCCTCTTTGACAAAGATATCCATGAGGGTGAGAGATCGTTTGTTCTTGTTCTTCCTTTTACCTTTTGACTTGGAGGTAAGTCCAAGTCCTTCCTTTCCTACAACACCCTTTTGAGTGCTCAAGAGATCGTTCAGACTCTTCTCACCTTGTATGCATGCCACAAGACCCTTCTCAAGTTTCTCCTTTAACTTGGCATTTTCCTCCACAAGATGTACATGCTCACAACAGGGGTTAGTTGCACAAGCATTATCAATTAACACAAAGGGAGGACAAGTAGAGATCTCCTTGGTAAGATTTGCTTGAAGTTGATCATGAGACTCTTTTAGAGAGAAATGAGCACCTTTCAAGGCTTTGTGGGCCTTGTCAAGTATGTCAAACTCCTTTTTGAGTCTGTCATGGCCAACCTCAAGAGCATACTTTTCAGATTTAAGCATACGAGTAAGAACAACATCATGATCTAGTTTCTTTTGCATTTTAGCGCAGTCATCGTTATATGACTCCTCAAGAGCCAAACGAAGAGTGCGCTCCTCTTCTAGAGCACTAGATAATTCGGCAATTTCATCGGCATAGTCACGACTATGTCCCTGAAGCTCGGAGATGGTCTCCTCGTGAGACTCAATGAGATCGGTGGCCTCACCCAGTTGTTCCAAGAGAGCAACAAAGTGATTCTTGGGTTCTCCCTTAATAGTGCACAGAAACTTATCAAGATCATGCTCATTAAGTTCCCCAACATCACTATCGTCAACACAATTTAACAATGAAGGCGCAGAAGCAATGTTGGTCTTAATGATGGGAGTTACCTGATTGATACCTTTTGCCATGAGGCACTTGGTGATGTGGTTCTCGTTGGGGCGTTGAAGAGAGACACCTTCTGGGGAGAGGTAGTGGCAATAGCAACAGTTGCCGTTGCCACTGTATCATCATCATCATCTGAAGGATACTCTTCAAGGGCCACCATCCCTTTTGGGTGAGGTTTCTTCACAAAGTTGTTCTTGATTGGAAATGACTTCGTTTTGTCTTTGCGAATGAGCTTGCCTCCGTTGTCTTCCCTTTTCTCATAGGGACATTCGGCCGCGAAGTGACTCACGTTACCACAGTTATAGCATGTCCTTACTCATTGTTTGGGTTTGAATCCACTTGAGTTGTTCTTGGTGAAAGTGGGTCTTGAGTTCCTCTTGTTGCCCCAGAACTGCCTTGATGCAAGAGCCATGTGTTCATGATAGGCATACTTTGTGTCCTCGGGGCAGCCCTCCTCTTCCTCATCTTCTTCTTCTTCTTCAAGCATTGCTTTTGCTTTCAACGCATGGTTGGGTGAAGTTGTCTTTGATCGAACACGAGCAAGTGCATTGTCGGCTGTTTCGTTCATGATTGTCATTGCAATAAATTCATCCAACACCTCACTGGAAGACAAGGAGTGAAAGTCTGGCCGCTGACGAATGACTGATGACATAGCTTTGTTGAAAGGCATGATGGCTTTAAGGAACTTGCGTTTGACCCATGTGTCATCCACATCCTTGCTCCCATGATCCTTGAGTGCCACAGCAATAGCAGTCACCCTTCGATAGAGATCACGAGGGTCCTCGTCTTCCTTCATCACAAACTCATCGGCCTTATCAAGTATCACTTCATAGTTGGATCGTTGAATGCTTGAGCTTCCCTTGTACAACACCATAATATGCTCCCAACAATCCTTGGCCAAAGTGAAGGGACGCAAGTGAGGAAGATCTTCAGGTGGCACTGCAGACTGGAGAATAAACAAAGCAGAGTGATTGTATTGATTGTCTGCATCTTCTCTCGGAGTGAGGTTGCTTGGATCATGGGGATAAAATCCTTGCTCAATGATTCTCCACAAATTTGTTGAGCTGTGATTCAAATGAGACTTAATAGAAAATACCCAGTTAGAAAAGTCACCTTTCACAAGCTTAGGAGAAGGACCAACAGGATTAAGACGTGGTGCGGGAACGGATCCTCCATAGACCATGGGGGGTGGAACTGAGGCATATGTTCCAGACCCATCCTTTTCGTGAGACGACGGAGGTTGCATACCTTTAGCCGCTTCCTTAGAGGAGTTGGCCTCCGAATCGGAAACGGTGGGTTTAACCACTATAGCCGGTTCAGGTGAACTTTTAAATCCCTCAATTAACTCTTTAAGCATGGTCTTGACCTCGTTCGTCAAGGACGTCTTGAGAGCGGCCATAGCCGTATTCAAGTCGTCCCTTGTGACCGAAGTCAAGTCCATGGCCTCGGGTTGCCCATGATTAATTCCCTCTTCGCCTTCCATACTCTTCGGGTGGTTAAACCCTTAATAAAGAGACGTGGCTCTGATACCAATTGAAAGGATCGATATGGTTGGCTAGAGGGGGGTGGATAGACAACGACCACTTTTTAAATAATCTTAGCAAGTTAATGTAAACAACATACGGGTTCACAAATAATACGACAATGAGGTGAACCCTAAAGAAGCTAACAACGAGAGTTATTAAGACAAGTAGGATATAGTCACAAGCATATGCAAATACAAAGTAAAGGATAGAACAAGTGGAACCGATGGAGACGAGGATGTGTTACCGAAGTTCCTTCCCTTTGATAGGAAGTATGTCTCCGTTGGAGCGGTGTGGAGGCACAATGCTCCCCAAAAAGCCACTAAGGCCACCGTATTCTCCTCACGCCCTCGCACGATGCAAGGTACCGTGATTCCACTATAGGTGCCCTTGAAGGCGGCGACCGAACCTTTACAAACAAGGTTGGGGCAACTCCACACAAAGCTTGGAGGCTCCCAACTAGACCACGAAGCTTCACCACAATGGAATATGGCTTCGAGGTGACCTCAACCGTCTAGGATGCTCAAACACCCAAGAGTAACAAGATCCACAAGGGATTGGTGGGGGAATCAACTTTTCTCTTGGTGGAAGTGTGGATCTAGGCCTTCTCGACCAATCCCTAAAGAATCAACAAGTTTGATTGGCTAGGGAGAGAGATCGGGCACTTTTGATCTTGGGGCGCAACAATGGAGCTTAGAGAGGTAAGAGATAGGGTTCCTCAGCTAGAAGAACCCTTTATATAGTGGGGGGGGGGGGGAATCAGACCGTTTTCCCACTCTCTGCCCGAGCTCCAGCGGTACTACCGCTGGCTGCAGCGGTACTACCGCTGAACAGGGGCGGTACTACCGCCGCCTGGCGGTACTACCGCTGACACCAGCGGTACTACCGCTGGATGCAGCGGTACTACCGCTGACACCAGCGGTACTACCGCTGGCCCCTTGGTAGTGCAAAAGCACTACTACCGCCAAGAAAGTCTTCGCAAAAAGGTCCGTCCACGAACTACCGCTAGGCAGGTGGAACAAAGCTCCTGGAGCGGTACTACCGCTGACCAGGGGCAGTACTACCGCTGGCTGCAGCGGTACTACCGCTAGCAATCCAGCGGTACTACCGGTAGAGCCAGCGGTACTACCGCTGGGGACCATTTTGCAAAGATGCGAGAAACAAAGTGGCGGGGGCCGCTCCAAAGATGAAGGAAAGGGAGAATGTGAAGAGTGCGCGTGCAAAGATAGATTTCACCCAAACCTTTCCACTACGGATCCCCTCTTAATAGTACGGCTTTCCTATGACTCAAATAAAGAGAATCGTAGAGAGCGTCGTGCTTCCGTTCCATGAATGAGGAGACGTGTCGTCTTGTGCCGTTGACGTGTGTTATCTGAAACCTTAACACACACAGTTAGTCTTGTACGGTACTGTCATCAATCACCAAAATTACTTAGGCATAAACTATGCCCCAACAGAGAGAGTGTACAAACCTGATTTATCTTATGAGTCAACATGCATTAAAATGGTTATGATGTGGTATGGTAATATAGTATTTCCCTATGAGTAATTCGAGCAACTTGACTTCGCCCATGTGCAAACATGTACTTGATTCAAAACCAATGCAGCCTTCATGATGTTTAAATTCAAGTGTTCATATCTTACCGATGCTAATGTCCAATGTTAATTATTCACATTGCATGATTATGATCGTTTTCGCTCACTAACTGCTCGCTTCTCAATCTATTGCTAGCCTTCACCTGTACCAAGCGGGAATGCTGCTTGTGCATCCAAACTCCTAAAATCAAGTTGTTCCACATGAGTCCACAATACCTACCCATATGTGGTATTACCCTGCCGTTCCAAGAAAATTTTCATGTGCCATCTCTAATATTCAAATAAATATATGTTTTGTGTGCTCGTATTGGTCATGGAGCGATGGAGCGGTCATTATCTTCCATGCTAAGCGGGTTATTCTCAAAGATGAGTGCTTATTCACTTGCCATTACACGAGAGAGGCTGGTAAAAGGATGCCCAGTCCTGCATAATACAAAATATATAAACAAGAACTTCCCCTAGAATGTTGGCTGTTTGGATGGTACCCGTGGATTCGGCTAGCCATAGAGTGTGTTTGAATGGTGCAGGGGGGGTAAAATTTCAATTCTGTTTGGGAACCGCCAATAATGTGATTAGCATGGAAGATATTGAAAAAATCCATCAGAACAATGACAGGAAAAAGCACGCCACCCAAAAATACAATTTCATCCCTGTTTTGAACCTTGAGCTCTGGCACCTCTGCAAATCAATGCTTCCCTCTGCGAAGGGCCTATCGATTTATTTTTTATGTTGAGTCATCACCTTCTTACTTACCGCACCAGACCGGAGGGCACTATTGTCATTCCTATACACTGAGTCTAGTTAATGTTGGGTTTGAGTATGACTAGATCTTTCCTACTCTGAATTATAATGCTTAGTCGCTGCTTGAACCTCACAGGTGCTCTCCATTTATGTTTTGCGGTCTCGGAAAGGGCTAGTGAAATACCATGTCACCATATTATATCATGATTGTTTTGATAAATTGTTGGCATATTAGATATCTTATTATTGCTCACTAGTTGATTATGTATTGCCATGGGCGCATATGATGTTTAATTGTTATCATGAATATGGTTACTTATGATTTATGCTAAAAACTTGAACACTAGCTAAGCATGTATACAACAACAAGAACAAAAGAGTTTGTAAAAGTTTTCTTTATCACTTTCAGTTTATCAACTGAATTGCTTGAGGACAAGCAATGAATTAAGCTTGGGGGATTTGACACGTCTCCAACGTATCTACTTTTCCAAACACCTTTTCTCTTGTTTTGGACTCTTATTTGCATGATCTGAATGAAACTAACCTGGACTGACGCTTTTTCAACAAAACTACTTTGGTGTTATTTTTTTGCATAAATAAAAGTTCTCGGAATTGGACGAAACTTTTTGTGAATTTTTTCTCGGAATTAGAATGGATTATGGAGCGAAGACCTACTGGAGGAGGTGTGCTAGGGGGCACAAGCCAACAGGGTGCGGCCCAGGCACTAGCCGCGCCCTGGTGGCTTGTGGGGGCCCCGTGGCTCTTCCAACCCTATTTCCAATCCTATAAATTCCTATTCCTGGAGGAAAAAATAAGAGAGAAGATTTCATCGCGTTACATGAGACGGAGCCGCCGCCACCTCCTGTTGTTCCTCCAAAGGGCTGATCTAGAGTCCGTTTTGGGCTCCGGAGAGGGGGATTCATCGTCGTCATCATCACCAACCCTTCTCCATCAACACCACCATGATGCTCGCCACTAGGAGTGAGGAATTCCTCTATAGGCTTGCTGGACGGTGGTGAGATTAGATGAGATTGATCATGTAATCGAGTTAAGTTTGATAGGGCTTGATCACTAGTGTCCACTATGTTCGGACATTGATGTTGCTATGACTTTGCTATGCATAATGCTTGTCACTAGGGCCCGAGTGCCATGATTTCAGATCTGGATCTATTTTGTTCTCATGAATATAAGAGTGTTTTGGATCCTATATTGCAAGTCGTAGTCACCTATTACGTCTCATGATCCGCATCCCCCAAGGTGACATAAATTGGGACTCTTTCCGGTTATTGTCGTAGTTTGAGGAGTCCATGTATTTGTTGGAATTATGCCCTAGAGGAAATAATAAATGTATAGT
This sequence comes from Hordeum vulgare subsp. vulgare, assembly GCF_904849725.1. NCBI lineage: Eukaryota > Viridiplantae > Streptophyta > Magnoliopsida > Poales > Poaceae > Hordeum > Hordeum vulgare. The sequence continues at coordinate 580,220,278 of NC_058520.1, read as the reverse complement.
TATTATTATAATTCCTGTATCAAGATAATAGTTTATTATCCATGCTATAATTGTATTGAATGAAGACTCATTTACATGTGTGGATACATAGACAAAACACCGTCCCTAGCATGCCTCTAGTTGGCTAGCCAGTTGATCGATGATAGTCAGTGTCTTCTGATTATGAACAAGGTGTTGTTGCTTGATAACTGGATCACGTCATTGGGAGAATCACGTGATGGACTAGACCCAAACTAATAGACATAGCATGTTGATCGTGTCATTTTGTTGCTACTGTTTTCTGCGTGTCAAGTATTTATTCCTATGACCATGAGATCATATAACTCACTGACACCGGAGGAATGCTTTGTGTGTATCAAACGTCGCAACGTAACTGGGTGACTATAAAGATGCTCTACAGGTATCTCCGAAGGTGTTAGTTGATTTAGTATGGATCAAGACTGGGATTTGTCACTCCGTGTGACGGAGAGGTATCTCGGGGCCCACTCGGTAATACAACATCACACACAAGCCTTGCAAGCAATGTAACTTAGTGTAAGTTGCGGGATCTTGTATTACGGAACGAGTAAAGAGACTTGCCGGTAAACGAGATTGAAATAGGTATGCGGATACTGACGATCGAATCTCGGGCAAGTAACATACCGAAGGACAAAGGGAATGACATACGGGATTATATGAATCCTTGGCACTGAGGTTCAAACGATAAGATCTTCGTAGAATATGTAGGATCCAATATGGGCATCCAGGTCCCGCTATTGGATATTGACCGAGGAGTCCCTCGGGTCATGTCTACATAGTTCTCGAACCCGCAGGGTCTGCACACTTAAGGTTCGACGTTGTTTTATGCGTATTTGAGTTATATGGTTGGTTACCGAATGTTGTTCGGAGTCCCGGATGAGATCACGGACGTCACGAGGGTTTCCGGAATGGTCCGGAAACGAAGATTGATATATAGGATGACCTCATTTGATTACCGGATGGTTTTCGGAGTTACCGGGAATGTACCGGGAATGACGAATGGGTTCCGGGAGTTCACCGGGGGGGCAACCCACCCCGGGGAAGCCCATAGGCTTTGGGGAGACACACCAGCCCTTAGTGGGCTGGTGGGACAGCCCCAAGGGGGCCTATGCGCCAAGAGAAGGAAATCAAAGGAAAACAAAAAAAAAGAGGGAGGAAGTGGGAAGGGAGGGGGACTCCTCCCACCAAACCAAGTCCAACTCGGTTTGGGGGGGGGGAGTCCTCCCCCCCTTGGCTCGGCCGACCCCTTGAGGGTCCCTTGGACCCCAAGGCAAGGTCCCCCTCCCTCCTCCTATATATATGGGGCTTTTAGGGCAGATTTGAGACGACTTTCTCACGGCTGCCCGACCACATACCTCCATAGTTTTTCCTCTAGATCGCGTTTCTGCGGAGCTCGGGCGGAGCCCTGCTGAGACGAGATCATCACCAACCTCCGGAGCGCCGTCACGCTGCCGGAGAACTCTTCTACCTCTCCGTCTCTCTTGCTGGATCAAGAAGGCCGAGATCATCGTCGAGCTGTACGTGTGCTGAACGCGGAGGTGCCGTCCGTTCGGTACTAGATCGTGGGACTGATCGCGGGATTGTTCGCGGGGCGGATCGAGGGACGTGAGGACGTTCCACTACATCAACCGCGTTCTCTAACGCTTCTGCTGTACGATCTACAAGGGTACGTAGATCACTCATCCCCTCTCGTAGATGGACATCACCATGATAGGTCTTCGTGCGCGTAGGAAATTTTTTGTTTCCCATACGACGTTCCCCAACAGTGGCATCATGAGCTAGGTTCATGCGTAGATGTCTTCTCGAGTAGAACACAAAAGTTTTTGTGGGTGGTGATGTGCGTTTTGCTGCCCTCCTTAGTCTTTTCTTGATTCCGCGGTATTGTTGGATTGAAGCGGCTTGGACCGACATTACTCGTACGCTTACGAGAGACTGGTTTCATCGTTACGAGTAACCCCCTTTGCTCAAAGATGACTGGCAAGTGACGGTTTCTCCAACTTTAGTTGAATCGGATTTGACCGAGGAGGTCCTTGGATGAGGTTAAATAGCAACTCATATATCTCCGTTGTGGTGTTTGCGTAAGTAAGATGCGATCCTACTAGATACCCTTGGTCACCACGTAAAACATGCAACAACAAAATTAGAGGACGTCTAACTTGTTTTTGCAGGGTATGATTGTGATGTGATATGGCCAACGATGTGATGTGATATATTGGATGTATGAGATGATCATGTTGTAATAGAAATATCGACTTGCACGTCGATGGTACGGCAACCGGCAGGAGCCATAGGGTTGTCTTTATACTAACATATGTGCTTGCAGATGCGTTTACTATTTTGCTAGGATGTAGCTTTAGTAGTAATAGCATAAGTAGCACGACAACCACGATGGCAACACGTTGATGGATGATCATGGTGTGGCGCCGGTGACAAGAAGATCGTGCCGGTGCTTTGGTGATGGAGATCAAGAAGCACGTGATGATGGCCATATCATGTCACTTATGAATTGCATGTGATGTTAATCCTTTTATGCACCTTATTTTGCTTAGAACCACGGTAGCATTATGAGGTGATCTCTCACTAAAATTTCAAGACGAAATTGTGTTCTCCCCGACTGTGCACCGTTGCTACAGTTCGTCGTTTCGAGACACCACGTGATGATCGGGTGTGATAGACTCAACGTTCACATACAACGGGTGCAAAACAGTTGCGCACGCGGAACACTCGGGTTAAGCTTGACGAGCCTCGCATGTGCAGACATGGCCTCGGAACACATGAGACCGAAAGGTCGATCATGAATCATATAGTTGATATGATTAGCATAGGGATGCTTACCACTGAAACTATACTCAACTCACGTGATGATCGGACTTGGGATAGTGTAAGTGGATCATGAACCACTCAAATGACTAGAGAGATGTACTTTTTGAGTGGGAGTTTAGCATATAATTTGATTAAGTTGAACTCTAATTATCTTGAACATAGTCTAAGTCCACTTTGAATATATTTGTGTTGTAGATCATGGCTCACGCAAGTGTCATCCTGAATTTTAATACGTTCCTAGAGAAAGCTAAGTTGAAAGATGATGGAAGCAACTTTGTAGACTGGGCTCGTAATCTTAAGCTAATCTTACAAGCTGGAAAGAAGGATTATGTCCTTAATGCTGCGCTTGGAGATGAACCACCCGCTACGGCTAATCAAGATGTTAAGAACGCTTGGTTAGCACGTAAGGAGGACTACTCAATAGTTCAATGTGCAGTCTTGTATGGTTTGGAACCGGGACTTCAACGTCGCTTTGAGCGTCATGGAGCATTTGAGATGTTCCAGGAGTTGAAGTTTATCTTTCAGAAGAACGCCCGGATCGAGAGGTATGAGACCTCCGATAAATTCTATGCTTGCAAGATGGAGGAAAACTCGTCTGTCAGTGAACATGTGCTCAAAATGTCTGGGTACTCAAACCGTCTAGCTGAACTGGGGATTGAACTCCCGCAAGAAGCTATCACTGACAGAATCCTTCAATCACTGCCGCCAAGCTATAAAGGCTTTGTGTTGAACTACAACATGCAAGGGATGAACAAGTCTCCCGGCGAGTTGTTTGCGATGCTGAAAGTCGCAGAGTCTGAACTCCGTAAAGAGAATCAAGTGTTGATGGTGAGCAAGACCACTAGTTTCAAGAGAAACGGCAAAGGCAAGAAGGGAAATTCGAAGAAGAGAGGCAAGCCTGTTGCCAATCCGCCGAAGAAACCCAAAGCTGGACCTAAGCCTGAAACAGAGTGCTTCTATTGCAAGGGTATGGGTCACTGGAAGCGCAATTGCCCCAAGTATCTGGCAGATAAGAAGGCGGGCAAAGAAAAATCAGGTATATTTGATATACATGTTATTGATGTGTACTTAACCGGCTCTCGTAGTAGTGCCTGGGTATTCGATACCGGTTCTGTTGCTCACATTTGCAACTCGAAGCAGGAACTGCGGAATAGACGAAGGCTGGCGAAAGACGAAGTGACGATGCACGTAGGAAACGGTTCCAAGGTTGATGCAATCGCCGTCGGCACAGTGTCACTTCAACTACCATCGGGATTAGTGATGAACTCAAATCATTGTTATTTAGTGCCTGCGTTGAGCATGAACATTATATCTGGATCTTGTTTATTGCGAGACGGTTACTCTTTTAAGTCTGAGAATAATGGTTGTTCTATTTCTATGAGTAACATCTTTTATGGTCATGCACCGAATGTGAGAGGATTGTTCATATTGAATCTTGATAGCGATACGCATATACATAACATTGAGACCAAAAGAGTTAGAGTAAACAATGATAGCGCCATATTTTTGTGGCACTGCCGCTTGGGTCATATTGGTGTAAAGCGCATGAAGAAACTCCATGCTGATGGACTTTTGGAGTCACTTGACTTTGATTCACTTGACACGTGCAAACCATGCCTCATGGGCAAGATGACTAAGACTCCGTTCTCCGGAACAATGGAGCGTGCAAGTGACTTGTTGGAAATCATACATACCGATGTGTATGGTCCAATGAGCGTGGAGGCACGCGGCGGATATCGTTATTTTCTCACCTTCACTGACGATTTAAGTAGATATGGTTATGTCTACTTGATGAAGCACAAGTCTGAAACATTTGAAAAGTTCAAGCAATTTCAGAGTGAAGTGGAAAATCATCGTAACAAGAAGATCAAGTTCCTACGGTCTGATCGTGGGGGTGAATATCTGAGTTTCGAGTTTGGTACTCACTTAAGACAATGTGGAATTGTTTCGCAGTTAACACCGCCTGGAACACCACAGCGTAATGGTGTGTCCGAACGTTGTAATCGTACTTTGTTAGAGATGGTGCGATCTATGATGTCTCTTACTGATTTGCCGTTATCATTTTGGGGTTATGCATTAGAAACAGCTGCATTCACTTTAAATAGGGCACCATCGAAATCCGTTGAGACGACACCATACGAACTGTGGTATGGCAAAAGGCCAAAGTTGTCGTTTCTTAAAGTTTGGGGATGTGATGCTTATGTCAAAAAGCTTCAGCCTGAAAAACTGGAACCCAAAGCGGAAAAGTGCGTCTTCATAGGTTACCCAAAAGAGACAGTTGGGTACACCTTCTATCTCAAATCCGAGGGCAAAGTGTTTGTTGCTAAGAACGGAACTTTTCTCGAGAAGGAGTTTCTCTCGAGAGAATTGAGTGGGAGGAAGATAGAACTTGACGAGGTTGTCGAACCTCTCATCCCTCTGGATGGTGGCGCAGGGCAAGGGGAAACCTCTGTCGTTGCGATGCCGGTTGAGGAGGAAGTTAATGATGATGATCATGAAACTCCAGTTCAAGTTTCTGTTGAACCACGCAGGTCGACGAGATCACGCGCTGCTCCAGAGTGGTACGGTAATCCCGTCTTATCAATCATGTTGTTAGACAACAATGAACCTGCAAATTATGAAGAAGCAATGGTGGGCCCAGATTCCAACAAATGGCTAGAAGCCATGAAATCCGAGATAGGATCCATGTATGAGAACAAAGTGTGGACTTTGGAGATACTACCTGAGGGCCGCAAGGCTATTCAGAACAAATGGATCTTTAAGAAGAAGACGGACGCTGATGGTAATGTGACCGTTTATAAAGCTCGACTTGTGGCAAAGGGTTTTTCACAAGTTCCAGGAGTTGACTACGATGAGACCTTCTCACCCGTAGCGATGCTTAAGTCCGTCAGAATCATGTTAGCAATAGCTGCATTTTTCGATTATGAAATCTGGCAGATGGATGTCAAAACGGCGTTCCTTAACGGTTTCCTTAAGGAAGAGTTGTATATGATGCAACCCGAAGGTTTTGTCGATCCTAAAAATGCTGACAAGGTGTGCAAGCTCCAGCGATCCATTTATGGACTGGTGCAAGCATCTCGGAGTTGGAACAAACGCTTTGATGAGGTGATCAAAGCATTTGGGTTTATACAAGTGGTTGGAGAATCTTGTATTTACAAGAAAGTGAGTGGGAGCTCTGTGGCGTTTCTAATATTATATCTGGATGACATATTACTGATTGGAAACAACGTAGAGCTTTTGGAGAGCATAAAAGGTTACTTGAATAAAAGTTTCTCTATGAAGGACCTAGGAGAAGGTGCTTACATTCTAGGCATTAAGATCTATAGGGATAGATCAAAGCGCCTGATAGGACTTTCACAAAGCACATACCTTGATAAAGTTTTGAAGAGGTTCAAAATAGAACAGTCCAAGAAAGGGTTCTTGCCAGTGTTACAAGGTACGAGATTGAGTAAGACTCAGTGCCCAGCAACTGATGAAGATAGAGAGCATATGCGCTCCGTCCCCTATGCTTCGGCCATAGGTTCTATCATGTATGCGATGCTGTGCACTAGACCGGATGTTAGCCTGGCCATAAGTATGGCAGGTAGGTTCCAGAGTAATCCAGGAGTGGATCACTGGACAGCGGTCAAGAATATCCTAAAGTACCTGAAAAGGACTAAGGAGATGTTTCTCGTGTATGGAGGTGACGAAGAGCTCGCCGTAAAAGGTTACGTCGATGCAAGCTTTGACACAGATCCGGACGACTCTAAGTCACAAACCGGATACGTATTTATTCTTAATGGGGGTGCAGTAAGCTGGTGCAATTCCAAGCAAAGCGTCGTAGCAGATTCTACATGTGAAGCAGAGTACATGGCTGCCTCGGAGGCGGCTAAGGAGGGTGTGTGGATGAAGCAGTTCATGACGGATCTTGGAGTGGTGCCAAGTGCACTGGATCCAACAACCTTGTTCTGTGACAACACTGGTGCCATTGCCTTAGCAAAGGAACCAAGGTTTCACAAGAAGACCAGACACATCAAACGACGCTTCAACCTCATCCGCGACTACGTCGAGGAGGAGGACGTAAATATATGCAAAGTGCACACGGATCTGAATGTAGCAGACCCGCTGACTAAACCTCTTCCACGGCCAAAACATGATCGACACCAGAACTGTATGGGTGTTAGATTTATTACAATGTAATTCACATGGTGATGTGAGGGCTAGATTATTGACTCTAGTGCAAGTGGGAGACTGTTGGAATTATGCCCTAGAGGCAATAATAAATGTATAGTTATTATTATAATTCCTGTATCAAGATAATAGTTTATTATCCATGCTATAATTGTATTGAATGAAGACTCATTTACATGTGTGGATACATAGACAAAACACCGTCCCTAGCATGCCTCTAGTTGGCTAGCCAGTCGATCGATGATAGTCAGTGTCTTCTGATTATGAACAAGGTGTTGTTGCTTGATAACTGGATCACGTCATTGGGAGAATCACGTGATGGACTAGACCCAAACTAATAGACGTAGCATGTTGATCGTGTCATTTTGTTGCTACTGTTTTCTGCGTGTCAAGTATTTATTCCTATGACCATGAGATCATATAACTCACTGACACCGGAGGAATGCTTTGTGTGTATCAAACGTCGCAATGTAACTGGGTGACTATAAAGATGCTCTACAGGTATCTCCGAAGGTGTTAGTTGATTTAGTATGGATCAAGACTGGGATTTGTCACTCCGTGTGACGGAGAGGTATCTCGGGGCCCACTCGGTAATACAACATCACACACAAGCCTTGCAAGCAATGTAACTTAGTGTAAGTTGCGGGATCTTGTATTACGGAACGAGTAAAGAGACTTGCCGGTAAACGAGATTGAAATAGGTATGCGGATACTGACGATCGAATCTCGGGCAAGTGACATACCGAAGGACAAAGGGAATGACATACGGGATTATACGAATCCTTGGCACTGAGGTTCAAACGATAAGATCTTCGTAGAATATGTAGGATCCAATATGGGCATCCAGGTCCCGCTATTGGATATTGACCGAGGAGTCTCTCGGGTCATGTCTACATAGTTCTCGAACCCGCAGGGTCTGCACACTTAAGGTTCGACGTTGTTTTATGCGTATTTGAGTTATATGGTTGGTTACCGAATGTTGTTCGGAGTCCCGGATGAGAACACGGACGTCACGAGGGTTTCCGGAATGGTCCAGAAACGAAGATTGATATATAGGATGACCTCATTTGATTATCGAAAGGTTTTCGGAGTTACCGGGAATGACGAATGGGTTCCGGGAGTTCACCGGGGGGGCAACCCACCCCGGGGAAGCCCATAGGCTTTGGGGAGACACACCAGCCCTTAGTGGGCTTGTGGGACAGCCCCAAGGGGGCCTATGCGCCAAGAGAAGGAAATCAAAGGAAAAGAAAAAAAAAAGAGGGAGGAAGTGGGAAGGGAGGGGGACTCCTCCCACCAAACCAAGTCCAACTCGGTTTGGGGGGGAGTCCTCCCCCCCTTGGCTCGGCCGACCCCTTGAGGGTCCCTTGGACCCCAAGGCAAGGTCCCCCTCCCTCCTCCTATATATATATGGGGCTTTTAGGGCAGATTTGAGACGACTTTCTCACGGCTGCCCGACCACATACCTCCATAGTTTTTCCTCTAGATCGCGTTTCTGCGGAGCTCGGGCGGAGCCCTGCTGACACGAGATCATCACCAACCTCCGGAGCGCCGTCACGCTGCCGGAGAACTCTTCTACCTCTCCGTCTCTCTTGCTGGATCAAGAAGGTCGAGATCATCGTCGAGCTATACGTGTGCTGAACGCGGAGGTGCCGTCCGTTCGGTACTACATCGTGGGACTGATCGCAGGATTGTTCGCGGGGCGGATCGAGGGACGTGAGGACGTTCCACTACATCAACCGCGTTCTCTAACGCTTCTGCTGTACGATCTACAAGGGTACGTAGATCACTCATCCCCTCTCGTAGATGGACATCACCATGATAGGTCTTCGTGCGCGTAGGAAATTTTTTGTTTCCCATGCGACGTTCCCCAACAGTATTCACCATGTGTTAACGCTTTGTTCCAGTTCTCTATTAAAAGCAGGCCTTAATATCCATTAGTTTTCAATAGGACCCCGCTGCCATGGGAGGGTAGGACAAAAGATGTCATGCAAGTTCTTATCGCAAGCACGTATGACTATATATGGAATACATGCCTACATTATATTGATGAACTAGAGCTAGTTCTGTGTTGCCATAGTGTGTAACTATTACATGGTCAATGTCATCTAAATCATTATCCATCCCCAATCCACGTGCCTACGCTTTTCATATACTGAATCTTGCTAAGTTACTACTTCTGCTGCTAGTGTCACACTTGCTACTAAATTGCTACTGTTACTTTTGCTACTAAAACTGCCGCTGTCACTACTACTATTTGTCGTGCTACTAAATCCTTGTTGCAGAGAGATATCCCTTGTGCGGTTGAATTGACAACTCATCTGTCATGGCCAATAAATACTCTTTGTCTCCCCTTATGTAGAACCAATAAATTAGGGTAAAATACTACCCGTGAAGACTATCGCGATCCCTACACTTGTCGGTCAGTGACCAGCACTGACGGTCGAAATATTAGAGGAAGAATCTCGACTAATTTCATGGGAGTCGCTTCCTCCTTCATTCTCGTGTGCTAGAGATTTTTGTAATGCACACGGGAACGAAGGGAGCAGCGGTCATCATCGACGGTGGAAATAGTAGTGTGAGGGAATGTCCACCAACATACACCACCATATTAGTGTGAGAGAGTGTGCACCATATACACCATGAGATATGAGAGGTTTTCTAAGAAAGCCTCGACACACCAAAAATCAACCCATGCTAATTTTTCATATACATCAATAGTTGTTGTCGATTTTTAATCTTTGAATCATGAACACAGGAAATGTCGTCTGACATCGCGAGGATCCATGAGTGTGATTATTACGACGAAGATTGGGGTCTGTGTGACAGGACTCACCTACGAAACCGCAGGTTCTTCACCATCAAGCTTGACGAAACTTTTGATGTTTTTACAGTACGCAAGGATGGCCACTATTTTTTGCTTCTTTGCTTTGAGTTTCTTTGCTATAACGTGTAATTTATGTTTTTTACAATTCGACTAGTGCAACCCCTGCCATGCAAGACGATATGTCTTGGAGAAGCTCGCTTTCCAATAAATGGAGAATATGGAGACAAGAGAGCTCACGTGAGGACTAAACATGATTTTACATTTCTGATTAAATTATACAAAGCAGTTAATCATTCGCATCTTGGTTGCTCAACTTGGCAAGCTCTATGCAAGGCATATGGATTTCAGAAGGATATGGAAATAACCTTCGATATTCGTCCTGAAGATGATATTGAAGGTAATATCGACATTTGGGTGGATGTCGATATGCTTCTAGTTTTACCTCTATGTGATTTTGTCAACCATATTTGTTACGTAATTTGCATTGTTTATTTAAAAATACTTGATGTTCATCCCTACTTAACTTGTTTATTTTTAATTGAGAGCTTATTTCATGTTTTTGAGTGAAACACAGAAGACAGTAGACAAGACACACTATACTTATGGATCACATCTAACTTGGTAGGAGAAAGATTCCCTTGTCACCTTTGTTAATGGAGCCTAAATTATACATTATACATGCCACTAGTGCATAGGTTCAGGGCTGATGACATTCACATAAATATCTTGGTAAGGGTTGCTAACTACACTACTATTACATAAATTACATTGCTAATAATTATGTTACTATTATTTAAATTACATTGTTAACCAGGCAACTATTATGTTCTTCAACAGAAACTGGCAAATGGTGTTGTGCCTCCGTTGATGCATGTCAAAGGTAATATGACAAATAAAATCCCTACGAGGGTCCATTTCTCTTTGCCATAGTCGACCGAGCGCAAACCACAAGGAAACTCCAAACTGAAGCATTGAGAGAAATAAAGAAGGATCGCAAGCCACAAGTTGGAGATCATTCGATCTATTTGCTTCATCATGAAGACATAGGTGTTATTCTGTTTTATGACATTTTACCTAGGAGAGAGGACTAGGTCCTATGAGAGAGGGGGGTTTCAGGTTTATGTGAACTTGACATTATCGATTAGGGTGATGATGATTATGGCGTTTTTCTGATTTATGACATTTTAACTTGGTATGATTAAGATGATGATGAGTTCTTAGATGATTAAGAGGATGATGAGTTCTTAGATGATTAAAGTGGATGGATGCAAGCGACCAAGTTGAATTAGAGGAAAATATGATGTTGCAATTCGCAACATCATATTTTCCCTCTAACCTAACTTGATCACTTGCACACATCCACTATAATCCAAATGTTGTTTTTTGCACAATTATTTTTGTTGTTGTATATTAATATGTATAACCGTGTTTAAATACAATATAAATATAAAAAAATGAATATGCATGGTTAGTAGTGGCGAGGGTTAAAAAAGCGTGTTGCTGCTAACTCAATTACTCGTAGCGCTGGGCCACCGGCGCTACTCCTAAAAGTTAGCTATAGCGTTGAGCAAACGATGCTATTGCTAAAAGTTAGCTGTAGCACCGTAGCACTAGTGCGGCTGCCCGTGCTACTGATAGGCTTCTGACCCGCGCTACTCCTAAGGTTTTTCCTAATAGTGTTAAGGGAGGGAGGAGGAGGCTCCACCACAATGAGCAACGACCCTATCGCGTCGGCCACATCACCAGCGCGCCATCATCTCCATGAGCATCGGTGCATCCACCATCTTCATCATCACCACTGCATTGTTGTCTCCACCAATACCATCATGCCTTCTCCCTTCACTGGCTTGATGTCGGCTAGTAACTTGTCCCTAACCATCACGTTTATGTTTGAGTAGTTCTCAGGGATATGGATGAACCCTATATGACACTTGATGTGATCTAATATTATTTGTTCATGTTTCAAGTTAGTGGCCTTCGTGAATGATGAGAGGAGCGCTCACGCACATTTTTGTCTTATTACCGTGGAATATATTAATGTCGTTGTGAGGGTTGGGGATATTAGTGTAACTTTGAGGTGATTGTAAGAGCCTTGATTCCTCATCGCTGAAACTGATAGGGGGTTAACAGAGAACCCTTAGAGAGGCTGCATCCACGTGGAACCCCTTAATTATCATAGCGGTGACTTGCTTCGGGACGCTGCGGTAGTGGCGTACGTGCCATGAAGTCTATATTATAGTAGAACATGTTTTGTGCCCAGCTTCGCCTATTTATGCATATGAAGAGTGACTAAAGGATATGACACTTCATATCAGTGGTAGTGATTCCGGGACCATCAAGAATGCTTTACTAATCAAGTGTCGTCCCTTACTAACTTAGTGTCATTTAATTATTTTTCTATCTCTTTGTTAGTAGTTTTTCAATAGTTTTTTTTCAAGTTTTCCTAGCAATCCGTAGAGTAGACTATGTTCAAACTTCGTTTTGAGTGCGTATGTAGTTGCTTTAAGTGACAAAATAGTTGCGGGGTTTACTGTGCCTTCCTATCAGTTTTTTATGGGTTCAACACTTTACTTATCACGAAAGTGTTACAACAACCCTCTGCACTTGCATGTCATCACAAGGGAAAAGGATTCCCCCTTGAACTTCAATTCAGCCCAACAAGCTATGCGGGCGTCTCCCCTATTGGGCCTTTTAGGCCCATTAGCTCTCCCTTAATAAGCCTTTAGACTATTAGGCAGCCCATGATGTGTGATAAACCGCGAGGGATTCACGGTAACTCTCGGCGCCCTCCTATAATTATTTTAGGTCCTTAAGTATATTTTTCACCTATCTGGTATTGCCTGATTTTTTCTGAAACCCTTCTAGTAACACTGAAATGTTTCCAGCGGGAATTCATTCCGTTGGTGCAACATACATTTGGATCCACCATTGTTGGAGGCTTGAGGTGTGTCTGGCGCCCCATCTTGGTGCCTCGACTTAATCCAATGATATCTATTAATGTGGTAGCCGGACGCTTTGCATTGCATCGTAGAGATTTCTAAAAAATCAAAGTACTCTTTTACTGCAAGGTGATCACCATAGTATCTTTTACAAGACTGTCATCATAGAAATTACTCTTTATTACCAAGTGATCACCACAATATCTTTTTCAAGTGTCAGCAATCTCTACGGATCATCGTAGAGATAGTTTACGATGCATGTGGACTATGAATTTGAGGTTTACTGGATGTGGTGCCTCATTGTGAAGAAACAATTAGTTACTGTTCATGGCCGTGTCGTTTAAGGGGCTGGATTAGCTGTATGCGCACATAAATGCTCTGGACTGGACAAATTCGTCCCCTATACCCGGACGCGTCCGGGCATGCGCACTGACGTATCCGGACGGCCTTTTATATATGGCTGCATGCATCCATATATCTCATATCTAGACTTTTAAATTCATGCAAAATCATGCATGTCGATCACATAAACTAAATGTCACACGTAAACAATAAATATTCATGCTGAAAATAAGTAGTGTTACATCAAATTTATTGAAGTGCACAATCAATCATCTGCTTTTTTTATTTTCATTATCGGTTCACATATGCTCCACCAGATCATTGAATAGTTACGCGTGTACGTGATGATTTTGATGATTCTGACGCATGTGCAAAAAGTTCATAAGCTTAACTGCGTCTTGATCTTTCGGGATTTTAACTTGGTCTCGAGGTGCTTCAGAATCATTCGTTTGATCTACACCATCGCCCTCAGCCTTGACGATCATATTGTGCAAAATAACACAACATGTGATTAGCTGCCACAAAGTTTCTGATTCCCACATTGCAGCCCGACGAACAATTCCCCAACGCGCTTAAAGCACTCTGAATGCTATCTCCATATCCTTCCTAGATGCTTCCTGCATTGTTATGAAGTGCTTTTGTTTGTTGCCATGTGGTTCGGATATAGTCTTCAGAAATGCAGCCTATCGAGGATATATGTCATCGACAAGATAGTATCTCATGTTGTAGTCTCGGTCGTTGATGGTGTAGTTGCATGGAGGTGATTCCCTGTTGTAAAGCCTCTTGAACACCACAGATCATTGAAGCACGTTGATGTATATCCTGGAGACAAGAGACTCCTCTAACGGAGCTCGCGGGGCACATGCTAGAAACGATGGCGGAGCATGGGCAGCGAGGAGCTGCGAGACGAACGACACGAGGAGAAAGAAGAGACGAAAACAACAAATGGATTCGACAGTTCTACGAGGTGAATTTGATGCAATTTGCGTTGGGCAAGATGTCGGGTCCGATGTGACGGGCGTGTTCGAACATGTCCGGGCTCCCATATCCACTGCACATTTAGGCTGAATATAAGGGGTGCTGGTTAGACCGAGCATTTGAGGCTCGTTTGAGACGTCCGACTGAATCTATTTTTATGACCGGTCAATGATCAGACGGCTGTTCGAACGTTTGAGGGATGTGCGACTTTTTTAACAGAGTATAATCGAAGTCGCTCATATACATGAATATACACTCACCCTTATAAAACGCACGCACGCACACCCGGATGTACGAGGGGTTGGCTGTAGCCTGTAGATAGGGCTGAAAGGAAAGCTCGAGGCTCGTGAGCCGCTCGAGATCGACTCGTCTTTTGGCTCGACTCGAGATCGAGTCGAAAAGAAACGAGTTGAGTATGAACAATATGTGTAGATCGGTCGAGAAACGAGCCGATCTTGAGTCAATACTAGCTCGCTCAATTTTACATCGATAGCTCGGCTTAACATCATCATGTTAAATGTTCATGTTATATATTAAATGGAAAAAGCATAATTTATTACCATATATGTTATTCATGATTTTTCTCCATTATGTTACTAGCAAACATGAAAGTTTAATTAAGTGTAGAGAAAATTTAGGCCTTATTACGATACATGATTGGATGTGTGTTAATATCCTCTTGTTTTTGGATAGTATTCCCAAGCATTTTTTCCTTGGTTTTTCTATCTTTCTTTCAGGAAAGCCATTATCTGCTGCAAGATGAGCTCTTCGAACAATGATGTGATTGTTGTACAATCGATTAAAGTAAGTCTTTATTTATTTTCACATTGAATGATATTTGAATACATGTGCGGTTCTTTTTCAAGATTTGAGTTATGGTTACACTATTGACATGTAAAATATGACATGAAAAATACTTTTGGATACGGTGCATGTGATTTAGTGTATTGTAAGCGGAAGTGAACATTCTTTTACGATCTCATTTAGCTCGAAAGTAAATCAAGATCAACTAAAGATCATTACAAATTGAACATGAGTCATGTTTTACGGCTCGATCTTGAGCTTCAGTGGGTTTGTACACGCTTGAATTTTAATATGAACTGAGCCGAGTCAAGTACAACTCATTGGAACTCGACTCGTTTGCAGCCTACCTGTAGATGCTCTTAGAGTCTCTTAGAGTCGGTAAAGTGAAATCCGAAAAATCGGACCCTCGAGAATTGCGGAGAAACCACGGGCGCATATTTTCCCCCGAAGAAACCACGGACGCATAGCACCAGCATTTCCCACCTTGACACGGCAGACGGGGGAGACAAAACACGCCCTAAAATGGATAAGCACCCGTTCATGGCGGGACACGGCCTGCCACTTCCAAGCCCGGAAACGAACAGAGCGAGCCTTCCTCGGCAATGCACCACCGGCACCGGTGGCGGTAGGTGAATGCCGGGCATCATGGCGTACGCTCGTTCCTACGTACTGCTACGCAGCAGCAGTACCCTCTGTACGCCGCGTATCCAGCAGCGGATGGAGAGAACCGGCGGGCCCCGGCCTCCATGGACACTCCCCGGCGAACGCACAACGCGCACATGGAGACAGCACCGAGGGCGAGAGACACACACCAACACGGGAGATGAGAAAGAGGCGGCAATGATATGACCACCCAGCAGCGCTTTGCCCCGGTTAGTTTATCGTTAGCGACTAATCAGATGGCGCCCGCATAGATTAGTGGCACCACTTGCGGCAAATCAAAAGCGAGGCGGGTAGCCAGCTGAGCTCGCGTGCGGAGACAGCACCAACACATTAGACAAAGAGAAAGAGAACGAGAGAGAGACTAACGGCGCCGTCAGACGTCAGGCGGACGGGGCAATAATTGCCGCGCCAACAGTGCTGGCAAAGCTGTTGAGACGGAGACGGAGACGGTGACGGCCGGGGGGCGCTGTCGCGGCATCGGACGGCACCGCGCGGCGTGTCCCCGCTCCCATCGCCGTGGGGGCGCCCTCCCACTAAACTAATCGCCCCACTAGCTAACCCGCCATTAGCCATCAGTAAATAAACCATGATGGTCCTCGCAAAAAAAATCATGATGGTCCCCGGCATCGGCATCTCCACACGGATTAGCTTCGATTAGTTTAGTTAACCGGGGATTAAGTATCCCGTGGCTGCGTGGGTTTGGCCGGGGGGAGCTGGCCGTGACGTGCTCCGCGTCCACACGCGCACACACAACGAAATGGTCCGCTGTCTCCTGCGTTGCATCCTCGGACATGCATGGAGCGGTCATCATTGCAATTTTCGCATTACCGGGTCATTTGAGACCGGCAGGCAGGCAGAGGCAGCGCCAGCGCAGGGATAACGATATTTTATTTTAATTCTTCTTTAGCTTATCTCCCGACGTGAAGACCTAACCTGCCCCTGCTGCATCCAAGGAATCCTCCCACTATTTTAATCCCCTCACTGACTGATTAGTATTCTATTTAGTGTACATGTACTTACCTACTCTTTTAGTAATTGGTTAGCTTTTTTTTGAAGGAGTAGTAACCGATTAGGATGTTGTGGTGGATTTTACTTTCACCTTTTTCACGCGGGTCCGTCTCTTTGACTTGTCTCCTGTAGCCGGTCCGACACGGCCACACGGCGAGCTACGCTATCTGTCTATCTTTAGCTAGCTGATGAGGCGCGACGACGCGGCTTCTAATCTCCTTGCTCGATCTGGCGATCCATCGTCGTCTCGCTCCTCCAGGCCGCCAGCTCGCCTGATGGGGTGCTCTGAGGTCGACACGTGTGACCGAGCAGGTCCGAGAAGGAGTGATCTGTGATAACCGTTAACCCGAACGAGGAAAGAATAAAAGACGCAGCTGGAGCTAATCGCATCTGTGGTCTAACCATGACAGAATTAGTATATACAGTATATACTACTCGGTTAATTGCTTGTTCCGGATCATGTTGGCACTACTTCATTCTGCTTTATCAATGCTTAATTAGGACGTGGCAGGCGGTACATACGAGAGCACAAAACCATACCCAGCTGTCAAACTCAGCACCTGCTAGTTTATGCACCACTTTTTGTAGTTTAATTGGATGAAGCGTGCTACGTGTCGTGTCGATGTCCTATTACTATGTTCTCATGCCCGTAGTAAACTAATCGGAGCTATGTTTGTACCTATTGGACTAATTGCAGTGTGTTTTTCAAAAAAGGAAAAGAACTGCATTATGTTCTGATGGCATACGCGTTGGACACCGACCCAAAGCACGCATGGCGACATTTCGCCGGTCTCCTCTTGAATTTAAACAACAGTGGTGTGTGCGATCAATACTATGCTAGCAACAATGACGTCCGTCCTGAGGAATTATAATCTCCTATGATCCTATCCATCGTTTTCCCTGCTAAATTTAGAAATGGGCATCCGTAGCCAAAATAACAACAGTGGACATCCCCGACGACCCACTAGCTCGGAGATGCTGAATTTTCCTCCGGACGTTTCCGTCCAAGAGAATTTTCGATAAAAGTAGCATAGCGCGGTAAATTTTACGCGTTTCCTACATTGAGTTGGCGATCGACTAGTCTTGATTTGCTGGTGCACGGTGTAGTCGCGCATGCTACTCCATCGCATGCCTTAGATAGATAGATAGATAGATAGATAGTTAGATTGATTGGTAAATCGAGAGCTAGATAACCACTATAGCTAATAGTTGAAAATTGGAGAGTGAGAGTTATGGAAGGTTTTGTTCTCACAGAGGGGTGGTTCGCGCGAGAGAGCTGCATGAAATTCCAGTGTCCGGAAGTAGGTGCTGCAGAATCGGACGGGGCATCGTGAGACCGCCACAATCTGCTATCAGAAAAGGGGGGAATCGGATCGCCATCAGCGTGGGCCGATACGCGCGCGGGCAAAACATACAGTGGGATGGTACTCCTAACCGACGTTGACCCGGCCCAGGACCAACCAAACCAGGCACGGCGATCCTCCTCCGCCCGTCCGTCCGTCCCCGTCGTAGGACGGCCACCACCACCGTGCAGGCAGGCAGGCAGGAGGGGCCAGGTCCCGTAGCGCCGCCCCCACCCTGCCGCTGTGGGGCCGGAGAAAGAAAGGAGGGCACTGCGTGGGCCCACACCGGCCACGAGCCGCACGCTGACACGCCGGCACAGCACAGCCCTTGATGATTCCCGCCCCGGCCGTCAGGTTCCATCAGAGGCCTCAGCCCTCAGGCTGAGTCGAGTCGACGGGTCGCCTCGATGCCCGTCCATCGTCGTACGGTCCGAACAGGCCCTACCAGCCGCGCTGCGCCCGTCGGCGCGCATGCATCCGACGATGAAGCGGAGAAGAGTCGCCCCCCGAGATGCGCGCCCGATCTGGGCCGTCCGCCCCCGTAGGCGCCCAGGGCCTCGGCTCGTGGGCCGTACAGGCCGTAGCCTGGTGCGTGTGTAGCCGACTGATTGATGCGCGCGAGAGGCTCGAGGGGTTCACGGGCGCGCGTTTCTGGCCTGGGCTGGCCTGGCCCACCCTGCTCGCTCTGCCCAGCGTGCCACGCCGTCGTCTGCCCTCGTGCCTGCCTGACCCATTTACTTCCCTCCCAGGAACACACGTGGGCCCGACGGGTCAGGGTGCCCGGTCAAAAAGAAATCGCCAATTGACGGCACCCGGTAGAATTCTCCATTGGTCTGGTCGCATCGCATCGCATCATGGATGATTGGCCGCACGGAACGTGCAAGGTGGCAACTCCATCGCCGGCGTGCTTTTTCTTCCTCTGCTGCTTGCTCGCAAACCGGCCGCCGCCGCCGCCGGAGATGCAAGGAGAGGTTGATGCAAAGGTTGAGGTGAGTCGCCGGGGAAGGGGAAAAAAAGGGGGATATTTACCCTTGAATTCTGCCGTACGGTTAACCATGTTCCACCTACTGAATCGTACCAAAAAAATTGCGTTCCTACACCGCCGAGCCCCTGTGTGTGAGTACGCATCGTTGCTGTTTCTGCTGCCTGCATGACGAGCAATGGAGCGAGGGAGAGTTTTGGAGGCCACAGAAAACATCTCTTTTCAGCGGCCACATGCAGCCCCCCTCTACTGCCGCGCTGCACTGCACCACACCATGCATCATGCTGCCTGCCTGCCCGCCCCGCCTCTGTTGCTGCAAGGCATGTGCGCAGCTGCTGCAGTGTAGCAAGCGATTGAGGTTAGGTGACGATGGCAATGAATGCCCTCTGAGATGCGTGGAGAAGTTATTATTACCACACAAACAATCTTCCCCCAAAGTTTCAGAGAAAAAGAAGAAACGTTGCTCGTGAAAAGGCAAGGAGCCAAATGAGCGCAGACACGCGGAAGCAACGCGTATACAGTTTTCTTCGTCAATCTCACATGGAAGGCAGTCGAAAGAGGCAGAGGCACAGCTACTGCCACCACCACTTCGTTCATTGTTACCGTGTGCTGTAAACCTGTTGGGGGCATATGTGACCTCGTCCATCAAAACGGACACGCAAATCGTCCGCTGACGGGTGGATACCTGCGGCGGCGCCACCTCCGGCTGCTCATCCTCCATCATAACTTCTTCGAAGTGCGCTCAGGCCACCGTGAAGCCCACAACCGTAGCGCGCAGCCGCCGGCGACCCTGGGCAGCCCGGGCTCGCTGTCTAGCAAACACACTTACGATTGCCCGCCACAACGTGCAGGAACGGCTACACATCGTGGTTTACCTTTTCTTTAGGGACATATCGTGGTTTACCTTGCAAATTGTATTACTTCCTCCATTACGGTTTGAAAGACGCATGAACGATCTTTCAGATCAAGGTGAATCTTAATTGATTTAAAAAAAAATGTAAGTTCACACAATAATCACACGATGCCTAATTATTTAAATAAATAATGCAAAGTAATTCACGTAACCATTAAATGAGGAGTATTCGATGCATGAAGCATTTCCATCCCACATGCACATCCAACGTTCTTACTATGCATGCAACCTACTAATATTCATAATTAATCAAACAGTAAATGTCAGACGTTTTAATCTTTTTCTAGACAGTTGTTGCCTTTAGAATTTGAATTTTTAAATTTTAGAGATGAGGCGGTATTTGGTTAACAGAGCGATCATTGATAATCTGAATGTTGTGCGACAGAAGTAGAGCCACAGTGCAGCGTTTTGATGTTCGGACTCCATGGCGCCCTTTTCTTGAGTTGAAAATTGTACTTCAAAGTTTCAAAAACTCAGATAAAAAGTTTCACATTGGCATATCAATGTATACAACAGGTGCGTAAAATTTCTTCGAAAATACATTGATTTCCAAGCTAAAAAAGTGAAAATCTAAGTTTTATGTAGTGATTAGTACACATACCGTTCATCAATCTGTCATTATTCTGTGGTTGGCGTGTCAATTTATTTGGTCATAAAATTTTGCACACGTGCAGTGTACACCCGTATGACAATGTAAATTTATTTTCACATATTTGGAAACATTGAAACATTTATTTTGATTTTTTTAAAGAGCCCTTTGTAGCCCAAGCGCCAAAAGGTTTTTATGCACGGAAAGTGCCCTTCTGCTCCCAAGCTCAAATGAGCTTGGTGAAGAGTAAAATCGAAATATATTCAAACAATTTTAATTTTCTTTTGTGAGCAACATTGACAAAAAATTTAAGTGCATGCAAAAATTTGGCCTGAAGTAACATTTTTATAAGGCGTCACAAAAAAACAAATTTCTATAGTATCAATTTTTTTATCACGCCTTATAGAAATGTTATTTCAGAACAAATTTTTTGCAAGCACTTACAAATTTTGTAAATGTTGTTCACAAAAAACTTTAGAATTTTTTGATTTTTTTCGAATTTTCTGTTCACTGAGCTCAAGTTTGCTCAGGAGCAAAAACTCTGCGTGCCGCACACGTACCCCAAGCATTGCCAATGAATTTGTTAGTATTTTCCTGATATTCAAATTCATTTTTCTTGTATAGCTTAAAGTGTCTTTTAGGTTGTTTGAATGTCAATTTAGATATATATATAGCTATAGTTATGCTGGCAGCATGGGAGTTTGGTTCTATGGAGCCTTGCTTCTATGAGTAGTGTTGTCAAGTCTCAATTTTATTTGATCCTATGAAACTAAATATTGCCACATTATAATTAGTTCATTCTAAAATTATATTTGCATAACTACTATGGTTACGTTTTGACTACATCATTGATGTGGTTTTTGGTGCAAATTTGGTGCTATATTTATATCTTGTGTATCCAAACAGGCAATTTTAATTTTTGGATTAAATACTTAGGCTCAAATTTGCTCAGACTTCACGAAAGTTCTAGCTCCGCCAAGGGGGGCACCGGCTCCAGCCCATTGTCGAACGCCTACTCCATCGCCTCGTCCTCGTCCCCGGAGCTCTCCTTTGGCGAGACCGGCCTCTATACGCTCCTTGCGTCGGGCAAGCCAGACATGGACGACGCCCGTCATATCGTGGCGGCGATGCGGTGAGTGCCGCTTCCACCACTTTTTGCCGCTCACGGCCATTTACGTCTGCTATCGTGAGTGAGAGACGAATTGAATCCCACATCCTCTCGGAGCCGGCATTAACGCGACACAGAGAACAAGTGCATGCGTGAGCAAGTGCCTCGACTACCACACCTTGTGAATGTCACGCCTTTCCACCGACATGTGCTAGTAACCGGTCACATACGCTCTAGACCGACATGAATGGAATGTGGACATGGAGTGGTGGTTGGAGCACAAAGAGAAAAATGGTTTTGTGTTGGTCCGGCCAATCAGACGCGTACGATGGAGGTCCATACAACCACAAAGCTCCTCAATGTTTTCTTCCGCTTTGTGGGAATTCGGAAGCCCATACCTATCGACGGACATTTGGAGGGTGACATTGTAGGTCTCAAAGTGTCCGGACCATACGCTTTGAAAGTTTATGGTCGGTTTGATGTTCTTCTGTCCTATGCTCCGGTTCATTAAGAAAAGGTAAAAAAGAGTTGTGCGGTTAATTTGAAAAAACCCCAGCAAACCCACAAGACTCACGCATCACCAAGGAGAGGACACCGTCAAGATTGATTACAATGTCATCGTGGTCATTTCTCGGCGAGCAAACGACTCCGATTCACCGCAGATAAACTCACGCATCACCAAGGAGAGGACACCGTCAAGATTGATTACAATGTCATCGTGGTCATTTCTCGGCGAGCAAACGACTCCGATTCACCGCAGATAACCCACCAAGAGCTGTGCAAACAAACGACTCGTGTGAACCCTACGAGCCTATGCCAAAGAGGCGGCCAACCGTGTCGAGGACTGAGCAATTCCAACTTTCGTCACTAGTCTCGCAGAAGAAAGAAGCACGCCTTGCACCAACATAACCTGATCAGCCAACATCGTTGTCGCCGCATTGCTCTACAAGACTATAACTCTAACTTCGCGCTCAAGGACATGTCAAATGGTTAGCGGCAAAAGACATGCCGCGATTCTGCTCCTACTAGAGTTGCAACGCCTTCGAAATCATTCACGCCCCCATGATGGCATACCCATCCAACCTTCGAAAAGCGTAAAGGGGACCGATGACCTTCTAGGCAACACCCGCAACTGGCTAGTGATGTAGAAACCGACACCGTTGTCCGACCCATATCTGAGTCTTAGGTTTTCGTCCGATGACCATGATCGTGTAGGACGAGAAGAAGCTCCACAACGGCCGGATGAGCGCCAGGTTTTCTTTTCACTCTCACGTGAAAGCCAGTCAAAGAGGAGTGGTTCAACGACTATACGACGACCACTATTTGCACAACGTGGTGTTCATTATTACTGTGTGCTGCGCTGTGCTGTTAGCCTGTTCCTTGACACACCAACGCAGACGGCTCTCGTTTTACACATCCAGGACAATACTGTGCACCGA
The DNA here is from genome assembly GCF_904849725.1 of Hordeum vulgare subsp. vulgare. Classification (NCBI taxonomy): domain Eukaryota; kingdom Viridiplantae; phylum Streptophyta; class Magnoliopsida; order Poales; family Poaceae; genus Hordeum; species Hordeum vulgare. The sequence goes on along the minus strand of NC_058520.1, from coordinate 580,197,335 downwards.
ACATGGCTGCTGTACATTGTACTAACACACACACACACACATACATACTCGAGAGGCAAACAGCCCGGTACGGTACGGGTTAGGGTTGAGTCATCAGAGTGGCGAGGCATGTGACACGAAGAGAGATGATGCCCAAACCCGTGATGGGCCCGATGGTGTTTGTCGAACGGACGGACACCAGGCCATGGGCGAGCCGGGAGAGGGGCCCATGTCTCTGATGGGTCAATGCACAGGTCCAAAACATCACCCTCCCCCTACAGCAAAGGGAGATCCAACAAGATATGCACCACTCTGCAGAAGACACACTACTACATATATGCACATTTGTTGTCCCCAGGCTCATTCATGGCCAGAACATCACCATCATGCTTCTTACATGAAGCTCAACCACCGGCATGTGCCATGAAACTGACGGGCAACTATTTTGCCACACTTGTCTGGCCTGGCCTTCTACATTGCTGCTGCCTCCAATCTGGACAATCTGGATTCAGCCTGAAGAAGCTGAATGGCCGGCCGGGTTGTATAGCCGGCAGGCGTTCGATCCAACTCCATTCGGCGTCGTCTCAGCGAGATGGAAGACCATACTGGGAGATTTTAGCGGCGTTCTGAAGAAATTTCCAGCGAGAACGATGATGGAGGTGGCTAGAAGCTGTGGAGCTGGGCGAGCATCGCGACGAGTTCGTCGCTGGATGGCCGATCGGCTGGCAGCTCCGAGAGGCACACGATGGCGACCCTGACGGCCATCACCATTTCCTCCTCGTCGACCTCCTCCCCTACGATGCTGCTGTCCAGTGCTTCTTTCGTGTCCCCGGAATGCTGCATATGACGGAGCCATCGAGCCAGGCTGCCCCGTCCACTTTCTCCGGTGAAAAATGGGTCTGCGGGGTCTTTCCCCGTGAGCAGAACGCCGAGGATCATGCCGAAGGCATAGATGTCGCACTTATCCGTGTACCTGCACCAGCAAATGTTTGAATCTAAATGCTCAGAAACACCTAAGAGCTGAAAAACATATGGATGGCAGCACATGATGTTGAAGTTCTGAACCATCTAACAGAAGAAACACACAGGCTCTATTAGGGTTGACCACTAAAGTTGTAAAATGGAAGGTCAACCATGACAAAATAAATAAATCATGAGTTACTGATGTGGTTAAAGTAGTCTGGTTCAAAGTCCTTACCTGCAGGTTAACCTCCCATAAGTTTACTGATGATGTACTTATCTGAACGAGATTGGGATAAGAATATAGAACACCAATCCGCAAAGCATCTATTCTCTGATTGATATACATTATACAAGAGACTAGAATGAAATATATCGATATTTTTAGTAGAACAGGGGGTGGGCCAACAACTGTATGTGCTCATGCGGGAATATATGGAAAGCGTAACAATCAAAGGTAATTCAAAAAGGTTAGATGCAAGTTCCCTAACAAAGTAAAAGATTCTCCAGTTACAAAAAGCAAAAGCTGGGTACCTAAGCCCTGTGGTATTCTTTATAAATGTGCTTTATATCTTCTCTCTTACTCATTTCACTGATTATATCTAAATGGCATGGAAGTGAAGTCCACTTATCGTCAACACAGTCAGATAACTTAGAAAACCAAATTCAGAAGAGTCTAATGAGACTATGAGAGGAAACAGACAACAGTTTTTGATAGCCAATGATTGCGCACTGTTAACTGGGGACACAAATCAAATGAAACTATGGATGCAAGCAATAATGAAATGGAATGTCAAACACTCGTTTTGGTAGTATATAATGTTGCCATGCTTATGTTTTAAATAAGAAAATGACACGATATTATCACTACACAATTTACACATGTTAGCTGCCAGATATACAAGTATGGGTTACCAAATGATTTATAGCTTAAAGTTTAAGCTATTGAGTGCCAATAGCAGACATCACACATCACAGATTTCTAGCTATCTGAAATACCTTGACTTGTTTGCATCATATCTAGTATAAACTTGAGTATACAGCATGTGAACATGTCAACGCATGATTTCTGTTTTAAAAAGCACAAAATTGAACAACAAACACCTCAATTCTACATAAGTTTTATTCAGAGCTACCTTCCTTACAGTGATAATGATGCAATAGCCTAGGTTTAACTTCCCCTCATTATAATTTAGAATGAACAGACACACAAAACACATTGTCAATTTGAGAAATAGTAGGCACACTTCAATCTGCAAGCTAATAGATTTAACTGAATGGAGCACTGAAAACTGAAAAAAGACAACATATAAATTTTTACCTGCTACTTTGGTAGCACTCTGGAGCGGCGTAGAGGCTGCCGGACGACTCCGGATCAGGCGAACCCGAATCGATCAGCCTCGCGACGCCGCAATCCGCCAGCACCGGTTCGAAGCCTTCCTCCAGCATCACATTGGACGGCTTGAGGTTGCAATGCAGTATCCTGGGGTTGCACTCGAAGTGCAGGTGGCGCAATCCCTTGGCCACCCCGGCCGCAATCCTGTTCCTGGTGTCCCAGCTGAGGCTGACCTGCTGCGACCTCACCCTCTTCATCACGTCCTCGAGGCTGCCCCCGGGCACGAAGTCGTAGACCAGCGAGAGCCGGTCGGCGTCGCGGACATAGGCCTTGAGGCTCATCACGTTGAGGTGCCTCACCCGGGCGAGCAGCTCGAGCTGCCTCTGCACCCTCCGCATGTCGGACCTGGAGCCGCTCGCCGGCCGCGAGGGCGAGGGCGAGGCCTCGGCGCGGCTGGCGGCGGCGAGGTCGAGCATCTTGACTGCGACGGTGAGGTCGCCGTCGAGGTCGAGCTTGTGGTACGTCCCGCGGGGCCCGCGCGCGAGCGGGCGCGCGGAGGGGAGCGCGCACTGGAGGCTCTTGGGCGAGATTTGCGGGGTGAAGGAGACTGGGCCCCTGGCGACGGCCGGCGTGTTCCCGGCGTGGAGCACGGCGACGCGGATGGCGTAGAGGAAGGCGAGGGAGAGGAGGAAGCCGGCGAGCGAGCCGAGGAGCACGCCGAGCGCTATGCGGCGGAGGCGGGCCGCGCCGCCGGCCTGCGCGTGGGGCACCCTGGGCTGCGGCGGCGGGAGGGGCGCGGCCGGGGACTGGGTGGCGGGCAGGGGCTGGGAGTGCAGCGGTGGCTGGGATGCGCAGAGCGGGAGGACAACGGCGAGGAGGGCGAGGAGGAGGAGAGTGGCGGCGAGGGTTTTGGCAGGGTTCTTGGTCACCGCCGCCGTCCTGGCTCCTCGCGCCATTGGAGCAAAGAACCGATTTGGCAGCGGGGAGGAGAGAAGAAATCGCCCCACGGGAAATGCTCGAGGAATAGGATCGAAGAGCGGTTTTATCAAGATGCCATTTTCTGCATGTTGTGTTCGTGCTTATCAACAAGGGGGAGATGAGATTTATTGCGGTCGAAAGAGGACAGTGAAACGGAAACGAGCAAGCTCAGTCAGTGCAATGAACACGGCTCAGAGATTTTTGCAGGAACTAGGCACGGTGCCAAAACCATACCCGAGGAAGAAGACAGGAACGGCGAAAACGGCCCCCTTCCCCTCCTCCGCACCGCAGCAGAGCTGGCGTGCGAGAGAGCTCACGCGCCCCGCACCTCCTACCAAGACACCCGGACGGGCCTCGCCTTCTGGCCGTCTCTCTCGGCACGCAGGGGAGGGGAGGGGGAGCTTTAAGTCGAAACGGAACGGCGGGGCGAGAAGAGGAGGAAACAATCTCACAGAGGGGACGGAGGATGGCGGCCTGGGAGAGCAAAGCAGAGGGGCAAAGGCATTGGCGTGGGGAATCAAAAGGTCTTTTGGGTTGCCGGCGCATCTCTCAGCTCAGCCCCAGTGCAGCACGTACGCGCGCACGCAGCCACAGGACAGAGCATGAAGACCGGAGCCAGACATTCTCCTCTCCCGTCCGTCCGTCCGTCCGCCCGCCTGGATTCCCTCCCCCGTTTTCACCCCGCCCCGGTTGGGTTTACGTTTTACTACGACGGCCTCGTTCGTTCCGTTCCTCGGGGTAGCTCTAGCGGTGGCGGATAGCATCGGGAGGAGCGAGCGGGGAGAGAGAGAGACGAGGGGAAGGGGGAGCCCGAGACGGGGCAGGGGCGCGTGGATAACCGCGCGCCATGCCCAGAACCTGTCCCCGAAAACCTATTCTATACCGCTGTCCCTCCTCAAAGTCCCCCACACGCACGCCGTAGCGCCACTGTTGCCGCAATCAATTCCGGTTTACGCCCATATCTGGCAAGCTTCCTCCTGTTACCGTAATAATGGTAAACGGAATTTCGACCGGCTGCTTTGATCTATCTTTTTTTTACTCCCTCTCGTGTATATATAGTGTGGGGATTTCTTGGGCTGTCTTGTGTTTCCAGGAAACGTATGCGCTGAATGGACTGTTCCTCGTTTCGTTTGCATGTGCAGAGAGCAGAGGCAGTGGGGGTGAAAAGCGAGTACGGATGGTGGGGAGGGGAGGTAATTATGCCCGCGGCCCGTACTTTGAGAGCATTTCCCTTTTCCCGCCGCTTTTCTTTTTGTTCGCTCCTCTTTTCGGCCCTCGCGTCGCCGCACTGGCTGACCTGTGGGCCACCTCGCCCCACGGTGCCGTGGGACGGGCCCGCCTCTCAGTCTCGTCCCGTGCCTGCTTTTTCTGAAAAAATCTCGTCCCGTGCGTGTGTGCTTCTCTATAGATAGATAAACATGCTCTTTATCTCAGGAAGCGATGTTCAAGGGTATACTAGTACATGAATTACGAGCAAGTGGACAGCAAGGACATGTGTAGCACGATGATACTCAAATCGTGCGCATACGTGCACAGTCTAACAAGGGTGTTTGGATACGTTTTAGTCCCATGACTAAAAGTAATAAAGACTAAAACTTGCTAGCTTCATCCATGCTTGGATCCAAGTACTAAAGAGACTAAAATCAAGTTAATGAGCATTTATTATCTTACAAACCCTCCAATTCAGAGTTTGCATGAGGAGTTAAATGAGAAGAGATAGGACTAATGCACATTTTAGTAAGGGTACCCCTGACTAAAAGATTTTAGCCTCAAGACTAGTTTTAGCCTCTCTTTAGTGAGGAGTGCTTGAAACTTTAGCCTCTTAAGTAGACTAGTTTTAGGGTGTGTTCGGCACGGCTCCTACTCTCAAATTCTGTACGAGAGCCGAGGGAGCAGAGCCGAACGCCAAGAGCTCCAAGAAAATAGGATCCGTGGATCAGCAAGGAGCGGAGCAGAAAATAGACTAGCTCGGAGGAGCGACCCAGAGGTTGATTCTATTTTTGCGGAACCAAAAAGGCCCAGAGAAGTTAAGAGATATTACCCACCATTGCCATTACTAACCCTAAATCTCATACCGCTTCGGTCAATCTATTCCATATCTTCTCTTTCCCTCGTACAAGAAACAGAGATAGACGACCGGCGGCAGCCACGGCCGTCACCGAGGCCGCGACCGTCACCGGAGAGCTACGAAGACGACCTACTACAGTGCCGACTTTCATTTTCCATTTATCCTGTTAAGGTATGGCGCCCATCCCAAACCGTAGGCTGTAGATTGGTTCATGTTCACCTGTCCCAATTGCTTGTATCAAGATTTTTGCATCCCCTCTCAAATTCTAACAGGACATGTGTCAATATTGATTGAGGAAGTCAGTTCCTAGAAAAGCATGTATATTCAAGATAGATTTCAGATTGACTGTCGATAACTATGCACGAAGTGCAGATGTACGGCTAGATGTACTATCAGATTTGTAGGTAGTATTACTAGCTAATTTATTTATTGTGTAGGATATTTTCCCTTTCATATATTAGTAGTAATACTAGCATACTTGTTCGTGCATCTTCAATATATATTTTTTAGCAGCTGGTACTGCTGCTTACGTAATTTATGCCGAACACAGTAGCAATGGAAGCAACTGCTGAGTGGAATGAAGAACACACTTGATTGGTTTGTGAGCTGTTCAAGGAACAAGTTGAGGCTGGAAATCGCCCAAATACACATATGAATAACATTGGGTATGCGACAGTGATTGATAAATTTTATCAGAAGACTGGAATAAAGTACAACAAAAGACAGTTTAAGAATAAATGGGATAAACTAAAAAGTGCTTACTACATTTGGAAGAGTTTGAAAAAGGAGACAGGTATGGGCTGGGATCCTGTGAAGCAAACAGTTACAACTTCAGCCGAGCGTTGGAAAAATCTTAAGAAAGTGAGCTACTAATCGTTGTTTATTTTTCTGCACATACAACAACTACTATCCATGGATGTCTAATGTTTAGTACTTGCCGTTGACAGAAATACCAAGGTTGTGGTAGGTTTCAAAAGGCCGGACTTCAAAATGAGGACCTTTTGGCCAAGATCTTTGAAGACTTGCGCAACACTGGTGAAGACCATTGGTCTCTTGCTAATGGTAGCATGCCTTAAAGTCCTCAGAATGTTGATGCTGAAGACCACGGAGATGAGAACGAGGACAAAGAAAGTGAGGAGGAAGATGAGTCTCCAATTATTAATAATAAAGGAAAAAGAGTTGGTGGTGCTATAGAAGGAAAAGGAAAAAATCAAGGAGTGGTTCTGCGATCATGCAATACCATTTGAAAGAAATTGTTGAGCTGAGCAAGAAGTCGCAAGCAGCCATTGAATCCATTGCTAAACAACGAGAGGATGCCTCAGTTTGTACCATCAAAGATGCGATGACTCTGGTTACAGAATGTGGTGCTGTCATCGGCACTAATGAGCACTTCATTGCTTCTGATATTTTCGTAAAGAAGGAGCAAAGAGAAATGTTTATGACCATACCTGATGCTAGTGCACGCTTTGACTGGCTTCAAAGGAAATATGATGCCAAGTATGGCAAATAGATTATAATATTTTGGTTGTAATTGTTAAGGCATTCCTATAAGTAGTATGCCTTCAACACTCCTATCTTTCATGTTGCATTTAGTTATTTATTTGGCTTGTAAGACCCTGTCCAGTTTGTTACAAATTATCTATTTATGTACATCATTATTGTTATTGACTCATTTCTCATTGCAAAGTGGCTCATGTATGTTATATGCATAGATGTCCTCAAGCGAAAGTGATAGTGGAGGGAGCAATTACTCCAATGAAGAGCATGATGAAGATGTACAGCTGATGCACCTACACGAAATGATGATAAGCAATCTTGCTTCAGCTGTAACTATTGTTGAAAAGTATCACACGACGTACTTGGATAAGAATGAACCTAGGACTTCAATTCTCAATGGAATGGGCTGGGTGAAAGAAACCTTGAGCAACCCAGGGGAGAGCCACCGCATGTTTCGTATGAATTCTACAATGTTTCACAATTTGCATGATCTTTTGGTTAGTACGTATGGTCTGAAATCAACTACGCATATGAGTACTTTTGAAGCTCTAGCACTCTTTTTGTACATATGTGGTGGATGTCACTCAAATCGGGGAGCGCAAAATCGATTCAAGCATTCTGGTGACACAATCAGTAGAAAGTTTGATCTTGTTCTGCGTAGCTTGGTAAAGATGTCTAAAGATTTTGTGCGACCAAAAGATCCAAACTTCTGTACTGTTCATGGTAGAATCAGAAATGATAAGAGAATGTGGCCACATTTCAAAGATTGCATTGGAGCTATTGATGGAACACACATACTTGCAACTGGTAAGCCTAAGGATGTCATTAGATATATTGGCAGATCAGGTAGTACAACTCAAAATGTGATGGATGTATGTGATTTCGACATGCGCTTCACATATGCGTCTATTGGCCAACCAGGTGCTATGCATGATACCAGTGTGCTTTATCATGCATTAGAAGCAGATAAAGATGTCTTCCCGCATCCTCCAGAAGGTATTTTTTTTCACTTTGCATTCATATCAAGTTGTGTTTTATTTTTTCTATTTCCTACTGGTGTGATTTATACACATATATATTTCAGGAAAATATTATCTCGTTGATGCTGGATATCCAAATCGTCCAGGCTATTTATCACCATATAAGGGCCAAAGATATCATGTTCCTGACTTCCGAAGAGGTGTTGCTCCTAGTGGCGAGAAAGAAAAATTTAACCATCTCCACTCAAGTAATCGGAATGTCATTGAGAGAACTTTTGGTGTATGGAAGATGAAATGGAGAATTCTTCTCAAGATGCCAAGCTACCCATTGTACAAGCAAAAGATGATTGTTGCAGCAACCATGGTTTTGCACAATTTCATAAGGGAGCATGGTATGACTGACAAGCATTTTCGTAGATTTGATCGGAATCCTAACTATGTTCCGACAATACCGACGAGGTATAGGAAGTATATTATTTCTCAGGATGCATCAGACTCATCAACATCAAGCACGAGTGATAGGTCGATGGATAAGTTTTGTGATGACCTTGCAAAGGCAATTGCTGAATCTACAAGCTAGATATTGTGAACATTTGTGATGTCCAACTTTTTTTTGTTCCTAGCCAACTATGGGTAGAGCATTTTATTTCATCCAGTTAGATCGCTCATGTTTATTATATATACTTGCAATAATTGCTACAGATTTAACCTATATTATTATATACATGCAGCCACGGAACCACACGTAGCACACATGTGATGGTTCATAATTGCAATAAACGTGAGATGATGCTTCAAAAAAGCTTAAAATGAAATGTTTAACTAACGCTCAATATTCCCATTTGTATGTAATATGTATAACATCGCAGCCACGTATATGCATAGAGGAGTAACAAAAGCATTACATTCAGGGCCATTACGGTATATTTTATTCCTAAACCTACAAATCAGTGTTTTGGGAGTCAACTGATAGCCGAACGCTTTTGTAAAGCTGATCCAGCTCCTCAGGGGAGTGGATTCTCGGAGGATCTGGAGCAGGGAGCAGTAAAATGAGGATCTAGAGCTCTAACGAACAGGCCCAGTCACACTAGTTTTAGTCTCTTGGATCCAAGCACCCTCTAATACAGATGATCTACCTTGAGATAGTATGAACGAGACTAAAAGATCCCGTCATTACACACTAGATCCTTAGGCTTATATACGGATCAGGGGTATCTAGGGTTATACATTATCGGCCGCATCTAGACATAAACATGTCAATTATTTGAATATGCCTTGAAGTGTGTGTCATGTCTTCGGAAGATTCCATCTTGAGTACGTTGAGGGTCATGGCAAACATGGTTCATTCTTCGATTGTCAATGGGTCGTCGGCCCGGGCCATGAGTGATAGGCCGATAAGGTGACCACCCCCTAATCCAGGACACCATTAGTAGCCCCTGAACTGCTCTTCAAGCCGAGGACATTGATATACTCCTCGAAACAGCTTCAACTTCGGGTCTTCGGCTTCGAAGGCTAGTTCTTTTGAATTGGTTATGTGCTTGCGGATTCCTTGAACTTCGAGGTCTCCGTAAATCATTCAGGTTCATATTCGATATTTTCTTTTACTGTTGCCATGTGTAGACTCGAGGATGGATATCTTCAAGGTAACTGGTGCATTTTTTAACAACGCCCTCCTTGAAATACCTTTTTCTGAAATTGAAGACCCCCCTTGACTTAAAAGTGAGGGCTCGCCACATGGGAGTAGTGGGACGATTAGGTTGTATCCTCACAACTTTCTCCCGAAACTAAATCACCGCCACTCATCGTGGAATAGAGTGGTCCCATCAATAGCCTTTACGTCGATTTTATCGCCACTCAAAGCATGGTTAATAGTTATAACGCCCAAGATGCGACCCTATCCTTAATTTGGCGCGAGGGCCTCGTCAGGGATAGAAGCGCATGTTGTCGTTTTGCAAGAATGGATATCGTTACAAGTACATGTACTGAAGAGAAGAGTATATGGAATTGGCTTACACTCGCCACAAGCTACATTAGAGTCAAATCAGTACAATACATAATCATCATGAAGAAGAGCAGGGTCCGACTACGGACGAAAACAAACGAGAAAAGAAGAACGATGTCCATCCTTGCTATCCCAGGCTACTGGCCTGGAACCCATCCTAGATCGATGAAGAAGAAGAAGAAGAAGAAGCAACTCCAAATGAACAATCAACGCGCTCGTGTCAAGTAACCTTTACCTGTACCTGCAACTGGTGTTGTAGTAATCTGTGAGGCACAGGGGACTCAACAATCTCATTTCCAAAGGTATCAAGACTAGCAAAGCTTAATGGGTGAGGTATGGTTAAGGTGGTGAGGTTGCAGCAAGCGACTAAGCATTTATTTGGTGGCTAACTTACGAGTATAAGAATAAAGAGGGGGATGATCTACGCATAACGAACGTGAACTACTGATGATCAAAAGAATGATCCTGAACACCTACTTACGTCAAACATAACCCCACCGTGTTCTCGATCGGAGAAGGAACTCACAAAAGAGACAGTCACGGTTACGCACTCAGTTAGCATATTTTAATTAAGTTATCTAGAACCAGTGTTAAACAAAGTTTCCACGTTGCCACATTACCACGGGCACGGCTTTCCGAAAGATTTAACCCTGCACGGGTGCTCCAACTAGTCCATCACAAATTACCACAAGCCGCATAGAAATCCTCGATCACGAAACTCGCGATCTCGTCAGACTCCTTAGTGGAAAACTGTAATGACCAAGATGCGGTCCTTTCCGATCTGGGGGTCGAGGCCCCCGAATAGGAAAGAAGCGCATCTAAGCGTTTCGCAAGCAAGTAACATAGCACAAATAATAATAAAAGTAGACAATTCGGGATTCAACTGTCTTCTTATTAATAACTCAGAGTACATCACAAATACAATCAAGGTAGTTCCGCTACAGAATACAAAACATGGAAATGCTATGCTACCCTGCGTGCAGGCCCACGATCACGACCACGCATCAGTCCTCTGGATAGTTCATGTAGAGGCGATCTGTCTCCTCGTCGTACTGCCACGCCAGCTGGGTGTCGTCGGGATCATCTGTCTCTGGGGTACCTGTACCTGCTGGGAGTTTCGGAGGAATCCGTGAGCCACGGGGACTCAGCAATCTATGACCTTGGTGCCAGAACTAGTCATGTTATTAGGTAGGGTAAGGGTGAAGTGTATTAGGCTGCAGCATCCTAAGCTTGATTAAGTGGCTAACTTACGCAAAGTAATTGTGAAGGTGGTCTACACTAGCGATTGGATTTACTAGATCACTAAGTGATCCTGAACACCCGCCTACGGCATTCATAACCCCACCGTGTTCCCGATCGAAGAGAGATCTTCGAAGGGACAGTCACGGTTACGCACACAGTTGGCAATTTTATTAGCTTATGTTTAGTTCTCTAATACCGGATGTTAACAAAGTATTCCAAGTTGCCACATAACCGCGGGCACGGCTTTCCGAAAGATTAAACCCTGCAGGGGTGCTCCAACTAGTCCATCACAAACGAACACAGGCCGCAAAGGCATCCTCTATCACGAATTTCGTGATCTCGTCGGATTCCTTAGAGGAAAACCTCAACTCTGGGGGAAACCAAAGCTTCACTGGGATTCCTATACGCAAGATATACCGCTAAGGTAAGACAAGGCTAGCAGGACCTCCCGGTGTGTCGACGACCCGATAAGAGCCGCGTATCTCAGTCTCAGGACAACACCGTCTATGCAAAGTGGACAAGGACCAAACCTCAAGTTTCCCCGGGGTGGTCTTGCCGACTGCTAGGTGGTTGGACCAACACTCATGAGGAGCACTGGCCCGGGTTGTTGATTAAATTCCTCGGGGTAGCTATTCCCTATGCAGGTTATTAGGTGATTAGCAGATTAAAACCAATGTTGGGTCATGCCGGACAAGTCTTAGCACTACGCGATTTATCAAGGGGGTCCCCATAACAACCCCGAACGTGTTAGGAGCGATCATTATGGAATCAAACACCGGTAACCGGTAACTAAGGCGGCAATAACGGAACAAAGCACCCGACAAAAGGCTAGGCCTCCCGTCATTTACCAAGTATATAGGTGCATTGATTAAATAATAGAATTAAGATAATGATATCAAGCTCATGTTATCACATGAGTCAAAGCACCTGCATCTAGCAACGCTAATATTAGTAGCTGGGCAAAGCCTACTTAGCCATACGAGTTATGCTGGGAAGGGATCAGTGTAATGGGCTCATGGCATTTGAAGAGGCAATTTAATTTCAGTGGTAGGCAGCGAGCAATATGACATGGAAATGAAACTAGCATAACAAGTCTAGAGATGGAATCAAGGTCATATCATCTTGCCTGTGATATCCTCAGCTTGGAATGGTTCTGGTTCGTCCTGCACGTACTCTCCTGACTCCATGTATTCGTTCTCCGATCCCGGTGCTACCCAACATGAGAATAACACCCAATGAACAGCAGCACCACAAGATGCAACAATCACATGATGCATGAGATGAAAATTGAGCATGCACCACTATTTCTATCTCTAGCACAAGCAAATAAGACTACTGCAAGTTTCTGGACATGACTGTACACTAAGCTATTTTGACATGCATGAGGATGGCATGAACAGATGCGGCTCGTGAAAACGATGCAAAACCATATAAAGAACATTGCGAACGGAGCTACGGATCAACAGGAATCAACGAAACAAGATATGAAGCTCTACGTGGAAGAATCAACACCACACACTCAAATGGCACAAATCTGGTATTCCCAGGTTGCCAAGACATGTATCATTCCAACATGAATGGAATGGAGCAAGGAAGAACACCACAACATCCCCTAAGCACACACAATGATCAGAATGACAAAACTACATAATCTGCCACAATATGCATCTTAGCTCTTTGGGAGCTATATGCAACATAGCTACAGGCCTCCAAACATGACAAATAATATATGTGGCTGTTGCCAACCAAGAACACTACAAGCACCAGCAAGAATCACAACATAAGGAATTAAACTCTAGAAGATACAAGGCCACAAACTTTCCCAAAACCATAAGATCTCAGGGACTTAGTGAAAATTCCTGCACCTGAGTTTCTGTCTTTGTTCTGAAGCTTTTTGACAGCAATCGAAACACAACCTACTGGACTCCAAATGATTTGAAATTTGACAGGGAGATTCGAAAACATATAAGGTTCAAAATCCTATCACTGAACTAAGGCTAGTTCTCAACAGAATGACCAGCACATCCTCACCTATAGGAGAAGAAAATGTTTCCAGAATCCCAGACTTAGTGAAATTCCAGATTTCACTAAACTGGAATTTTCAGCCACATGCCCACTTTGTCTAGGCATAGTTTGCACACACATAACACCAAGTGATAAATGGCACCACTATGGTGTAGAGCAAAAACCCTACTACTATCACACAAAAACGCATGCCCTTGGGCTCCACCTATTCCATGGAATCAAGGAACAAACTTGCAACAAATCTGAATATGTCAACTCCATAAAGTATCCTAATGGAAAAACAAACTTCACCACTGGATTCCTTGGAGATTCTACCCCAAAATCATCTATAATATGTGGACACTTACTTGGAACAAATGACCACAAATTAAGGAAGAGGAAACTACTCCAAATCATGCCTAGTAATTAGTGCATCATTTCATGTAGTTCCTACTAAGACAACAACTACAAAGGTTGTGTTCATGTGCACAATGACAAAGTGACATGGGGGTTTGAACCCCATGTTTGTGTCATGCACATCAACAACACAAATACTACTACCAAGCTATCCACACAAACAACATACCATGCCCTCTCACATATGGTCATGTGGAGGTGCAAAGCTTGTTTTGCAAAGGTGGAGAGCCTCTCACACACACATCTACTCCACTTCACACACAAGCACATCAAGCTCAAGATCAACACACCTACCTACACATGCTAAACATAGATTGCATCACATGGCAAACATACACACACCATAGCCCTCATAAGATGCACTTTCACATGAAACTCTAGTGCATCACACACAACAAAAGGCTATGCTTGCAATCCTACTAGCATAAAAAAATCTACACAAGCTCTACTAAATACATCTTCTTCACTCACAATGCATAAACATGGATCATAACTAGCAACGCACAAACTTCCAAGCAGATTATGAGAGGGGGGGGGGGTAATTCCCAACCTACATGTGCAGAAAAATTATAGGTCTACAAAGAGCATGGGGCTGCATAAAAACTCAACAGCAAGGGAGAGAAAAAATAAAAGGAGCAAGGAAAGGGGGAAAAAATGGGCAGGACTGGGATTCGATTCCAGGTGCCCCTGGTACTGCCCTGTGGAACAAACCACCCTGCTATCATGCGCTAGCTCGACAGGGTAAGATAACTAATCAGGTAAAACTGCCCTGCTGATGCAAATGCTACTGCAGCCGAAAAGGAATTAAAAACAAAAGGGGGGTTGCTGTGCCGGGGGGATTCCAACCCTGCACCTGTTGGAAACAAGCAGATACCAACTCCACTGCGCTACGCTGCTGAACTTGACAAAGAAGGGGAGCTATCTCTGAAGAACCACGCCCCTGCTATGAGGCATCCCACCGGCGACCGAACCAGAGGAAGCTGGCGGCATCTACCACGACCAACTACGGCAGGAAGGAACATCGGTGGGGGACGCGGGGAACCCAGGGGTTCCGTTTTCGTACAAAGCGCGGGATAAGGTGCTCGCTTGGCACCATGCTACTGCACCGGAGCTGCTGCTGCTACTACCGCCGTGGTCTACCATCGAACTCCGGCACGACATCGGCCGCTCCTAGTCTACGCGCGCTAAGCAGAGAGGGAGAGCGGAAAGAGGCGCTGTAGCTCACCTAGGCTCAACGACGGGATCGACCGGAGAGGAAGGAGGGTAGCGAGCCGAAGCAGAGGAGGTGGCCGGCCGGGGAAGAAGAGGACGTCGTGGACGTCGAGGATGTCGAGGAAGAAGCCGTCGGGTAGCTGCGGGAACACGATCTCCTCGGTCACCGCGTCCTCCCGGTGCTGTTGAAGGGGCGAGAAGCCGACGTCTGCTGCTGCTATGAGCTCATCGATCTCCTCTCATGGCGTGGCCTTCGGGGTCCTGCCTTGACGGCGCTAGGGGGAGGAGAAGGAAGAAACGGGAGCCCTAGAGTGGTGGGGAGGTTGTGGGCTCCTTATAACGTCTCGGGAGGCGAGCTTGGAGCCACCAGATCAAACGAAAGAGGGGATCGACGGTGGTGTTGGCATGGTAATGGGGTGACGACAGCCGAGGAGGGAGACGACCTGCTGCTGGGCTTGCTGCGCTACTGGGAGAGCTGGGCCTGTCTGGTGGGAGGAAGCCCACTAGAGCATTACTTAAAAGAAAAGGCCCTCCCTGCAATTCCTATTAGATAAAACCATAGAGAAAAGGGAAAAGGCCACAAAGAAAAAGAAAGAAGATAAATTAAAGCAAAAATGTTTCTCGGCCTGAAAAATAGCAAGCTAAACAAATAAAGTAACAGAATGATTTTTTTGCATATGAAATAAATACAAAACAGCATTGTAGATTCTGTTTTGTGTTTATTTACACCTACAAAACACTTTTCAAAACACCAAATCTAGCACCCCAGATATGCCCACAATATTCCTTAATCAAAAGACATTTTTAAAGCAGAGATAATAAGGTGGAATTTTGAACTTGAGAATGAGGAGAGAAAAGGGGTTTGCAAGTAAATAGAGGGTTTTGAAAATATGACCAACACCACTACTCTTAGTACTCCAACACATGACATCATAGCAGCACCTCCTCACATATACAAGTCGCATGCATCACAAGGTAGCTAACCACAAGATCACCAAACCACATGAAATGCTAGGTTCATATTGCAACAACACAAGACAAGGGCATGAAATGATATGCTATGCATGCATGCATGAGAAGGAAATAGTAAGGAACACACATGAAATCATGGTACCAACTATAACAACATAATCTCTGACAAGTGGACCCACTTGCAATGGTTCCAAAATAGGGAAGGTTACATATGGGGCACTACAAACTCTCCCACACTACAAAGAAGATCTCGCCCTCGAGATCTAAGACTGACAGAAATCGGGAAATTCGGAACGGAGGTGATCCTCGCGTTCCCACGTAGCCTCTTTATCGGAATGGTGTGACCACTGCACTTTGAGAAACTTGACAGTCTTGTTACGGGTCTTGCGCTCAGTCGCCTCGAGAACCGCAACTGGATGCTCACGATAAGAAAGGTCAGGCTGAAGGTCGATATCTTGAAGATGCACAGTGCGCTCGGGGGTCTTGAAACACCTCCGAAGCTGAGAAACATGGAACACATCATGGACATTTGAAAAGGTTGACGGAAGCTCGAGCTGGTACGCAAGGTCGCCCTTCTTGCCAACCACTCTGAACGGACCAATGAAACGAGGCGCAAGCTTGCCTTTGATGCCAAAACGCTGCATACCCTTCATAGGTGACACCTTGAGATAGACAAAGTCATCAAGCTCATAGGACAAGTCATGGTGCTTGCTATCGTAATAGCTCTTCTGACGGGACTGCGCTGCTCTGAGGTTGTCGCGAATGATCCGACACATCTCCTCAGCTTCTTCTACCATGTCATTGCCAAGGATCTGACGCTCGCCTGTCTGGGACCAGTTGAGCGGAGTACGACACTTCCTGCCATAGAGAATTTCAAACGGAGCCTTGCCAGAACTAGCTTGATAACTATTGTTATACGAGAACTCTGCGAAAGGCAGAGAATCTTCCCACTTCATGCCAAAATAGATAACACAGGCTCTCAGCATGTCCTCAAGAACTTGATTCACTCTCTCCACTTGACCACTAGTCTGAGGATGGAACGTTGTGCTGAAGCGGATCTTCGTGCCCATAGCAGACTGAAAGGAGTTCCAGAACTTGGAAGTGAAGATACTTCCACGATCTGACGAGATCATCATAGGTACGCCATGCAAAGAGACAATCCTGGAGGTGTACAGCTCTGCCAACTGAGCTGCTGAAATGGACTCCTTGACTGGAAGGAAATGCGCTACTTTACTCAATTTGTCGATGACGACGAAGATAGCATCATTGCCCTTCTTGGACTTTGGAAACCCGGTGACGAAGTCCATCTCAATGTGATCAAACTTCCACTCGGGAATCGGCAAAGGCTGCAAGAGGCCCGCTGGTCTTTGATGTTCTGCTTTCACCCTTCGACATACATCACACTCGTTTACGAATTGTGCAATTTCACATTTCATACGAGTCCACCAGAAAGTCTGCTTCAAGTCATGGTACATTTTGGAACTTCCTGGATGAATAGAGAGCAGAGAGTTATGAGCTTCTTCCATGATCACCTTCCTGAGATCACCTTTCGGGTCGACAAGGCGATCCTCGAAAAACAATGTGTCCCTGGCATCAACAGTGAAACACTTATACTTGGGGAGACTCTTTCCCATGCCAATCTTGACCTTTTTCACCATAGCGTCAAGTAGCTGAGCTGCTCTGACCTGATCTTCCAAGGTAGGAGAGATCTGAAGGTTCGCAAGAAAACCCTGAGGTACTAGCTGAAGATTAAGCTTCCTGAAATACTCAAAAAGACCCGGCTGGAGAGGTTGCAGAATCAGACTGTTGCAATATGCCTTCCTGCTCAATGCATCTGCCACAACATTTGCCTTGCCTGGCGTGTACTCAACACTCGGATTAAAATCCTGGAGCATTTCCACCCAACGTGTTTGCCGAAGATTCAAGTTAGGCTGAGTGAAGATATACTTGAGACTCTTATGATCGGTGAAAACTTCAACCTTACGTTCCAACAAGAGATGTCTCCAAGTCATCAAGGCGTGCACAACAGCTGCTAGCTCGAGATCGTGCACAGGATAGTTCTTCTCCGCATGCTTCAGCTGCCTGGAGGTATAAGCAACCACCTTCCTATCTTGCATCAAGACTGCACCGAGACCCTAGAGAGAAGCATCGCAAAAGACCTGGTACGGCTTGGAATCATCCGAAGGGGCCAATACCGGAGTGGAGATAAGCTTCTCTTTGAGTGTATCGAAAGCCAGTTGACACTCTGGAGACCAAACATATTTGACACCCTTCTGAAGAAGACTAGAGAGCGGCTTGGCGATTTTGGAGAAGTTCTCAACAAATCTTCTGCAATATCCGGCAAGCCCGAGAAAGCTTCGAAGCTGCTTCACATTGTGCGGAGGTTCCCATTCAACAATGGCTTGAACCTTGGACGGGTCAACCTTAATGCCCTTGGCAGAGATAATATGCCCAAGATAAACCACTTCTTTCAGCCAGAACTCGCACTTGGAAAATTTGGCATACAGCTTGTATTCTCTCAGTTTATCAAGCACCAACCTGAGATGTCTCTCATGTTCTTCCTCATCCTCAGAGAAGACCAGAATGTCGTCGAGATAGAGCAAGACAAATTCATTATTGTATGGTGAGAAAATATAGTTCATCAATCGACAAAAAGTCGGAGGAGCATTAGCCAGACCAAAAGACATGACTGTATACTCATATGAGCCAAAACTAGTCCTGAATGCCGTCTTCGGAATGTCTTCCTCGCGAATGCGAATCTGATGATAGCCCATTCTGAGATCAAGATTGGAGAATACTTTAGCGCCTTTCAACTGTTCGAACAACTCAGTTATGTTCGGAAGTGGATATTTGTTCTTGATTGTCTTCTTGTTCAATGGGCGGTAATCGACACACAGCCGGTCCGAACCATCCTTCTTCTTGACAAATAGAACACCACATCCCCACGGAGACGAGCTTGGTCTGATCAAACCCAAACGCTCCTGCTCATCGAGTTGCCTCTTGAGTTCCTTCAATTCTTCTAGACCCAGCTTGTACGGCCGTTTGCACACTGGCTCTGTGCCTGGCTCAAGCTCAATGATGAACTCAACTTCACGGTGCGGAGGCATGCGTGGCAGCTCTTCAGGAAACACATCTTGATATTCGCAGACAACTGGAACTTGCTCAATAGGATTGATCTCACCCTTTTCATTCAAGGAGAACAAACGGATTGTGTCATCGCGCGCCGCGAATATAATCACATCCTCCGAAGAGTGGGTAAGCTTCACAATCAATTGACGCCTTGTTCATGGCCAACCAGTCCATACCAAGGATCAAATCAATGTCGGAATTTCCCAAGACAATAGGAGTAACCAGAAACGCATAAGCACCCATCTTGACAGAAACGTCCGGAACCACCATGTGGGAATTCATGATCTTACCCGGAGACACAATTGAAAGAGGCTTAAGCAAATCACGAGTAGGGAACCCATGCTTAAATGAGAATGGCCTTGAGATAAACGAATGCGATGCACCAGAATCAAATAACACTTTAGCAGGAATATCATTGACGAGGAGGTTACCCATGATCACATCAGAGGAGTTGTCTGCTTCAGCTGCATTCACCATGTTGACTCGAGCTGATCTGGGGTTAAATTTGACAAGAGCGTTGCTTGGAGGCTTGCCTGGAGGAGGAGGCGGCAGACGGAGCTGAGAAGTACATTTGTTGGCATAGTGACCCTTCTGCCCACATTTGTGACAAATGACATCTGCTAGCTGCCGGAACTGAGTCTGAGGAGGCCCTTGCTTCTGATGCTGGTATCTCTGCTGGAAGCCAGGGTTGGGTGGGTGGGAAGAACCACGTCCACCTGAGTGCTTCAGCTGCTGTGAGTGTCGAGGAGGAGGAGGAGAAACCCAAAACTTATGTTGCTTCTGAACCACCTGAGTCGAGGAAGAGCTGGAATCTCTGAAGCGCTTCTTGGAGTTCTCCACCCTGAGCACGGCTGCCTCTGCTCTGAGAGCTAAGTTGTAGAACTTGTCAAACTCCTCAGGATCGTGCAAAGCAAGCGCTAACTGCAAATCCTCCTTCAAACCACCCATGAACTGGTAGATCTTGCTCTTCTGATCCGGGAGATCCTGCAACGCGTAACGGGCCAGCTCGTGGAACTCGACATTGTACTTCTACACAGAATTGCTGCCCTCCTTCAAACGCCTGAACTTCTCATGCATCTCCACAACAAAACTGGAAGGGATGTAGTGGGACCTGAAGTCACGACAAAACTCGTCCCAAGACATCACCCTGTCACCTCTGGAGTCCTTAAGCTGCTGCCACCAAATAGAAGCCTGCCCTTTCAACTGAAACGTTGCAAACTTGACATAGTGTTGGGGAACGTCGCATGGGAAACAAAAATTTTCCTACGCGCACGAAGACCTATCATGGTGATGTCCATCTATGAGAGGAGATGAGTGATCTACGTACCCTTGTAGATCGTACAGCAGAAGCGATAGAGAACGCGTTTGATGTAGTGGAACGTCCTCACGTCCCTCGATCCGCCCCGCGAACAATCCCGCGATCAGTCCCACGATCTAGTACCGAACGGACGACACCTCCGCGTTCAGCACACGTATAGCTCGACGATGATCTCGGCCTTCTTGATCCAGCAAGAGAGACGGAGAGGTAGAAGAGTTCTCCGGCAGCGTGACGGCGCTCCAGATGTTGGTGATGATCTTGTCTCAGCAGGGCTCCGCCCGAGCTCCGCAGAAACGCGATCTAGAGGAAAAACTATGGAGGTATGTGGTCGGGCAGCCGTGAGAAAGTCGTCTCAAATCAGCCCTAATTGCTCCATATATATAGGAGGAGGGAGGGGGGGCCTTGCCTTGGGTTCCAAGGACCCCCAAGGAGTCGGCCGAGCCAAGGGGGGGAGGACTCCCCCCCCAAACCGAGTTGGACTTGGTTTGGTGGGAGGAGTCCCCCTTCCTTCCCACCTCCTTCCTTTTTTTTTCTTTCCTCTTGATTTTTCTTCTCTTGGCGCATTGGGCACTTGTGGGCTGCCCCACCAGCCCACTAAGGGCTGGTGTGGCTCCCCCAATGCCTATGGGCTTCCCCGGGGTGGGTTGCCCCCCCGGTGAACTCCCGGAACCCATTCGTCATTCCCGGTACATTCCCGGTAACTCCGAAAACCTTCCGGTAATCAAATGAGGTCATCCTATATATCAATCTTCGTTTCCGGACCATTCCGGAAACCCTCGTGACGTCGGTGATCTATCCGGGACTCCGAACAACATTCGGTAACCAACCATATAACTCAAATACGCATAAAACAACGTCGAACCTTAAGTGTGCAGACCCTGCGGGTTCGAGAACTATGTAGACATGACCCGAGAGACTCCTCGGTCAATATCCAATAGGGGACCTGGATGCCCATATTGGATCCTACATATTCTACGAAGATCTTATCGTTTGAACCTCAGTGCCAAGGATTCGTATAATCCCGTATGTCATTCCCTTTGTCCTTCGGTATGTTACTTGCCCGAGATTCGATCGTCAGTATCCGCATACCTATTTCAATCTCGTTTACCGACAAGTCTCTTTACTCGTCCCGTAATACAAGATCCCGCAACTTACACTAAGTTACATTGCTTGCAAGGCTTGTGTGTGATGTTGTATTACCGAGTGGGCCCCGAGATACCTCTCCGTCACACGGAGTGACAAATCCCAGTCTTGATCCATACTAACTCAACTAACACCTTCGGAGATACTTGTAGAGCATCTTTATAGTCACCAAGTTACGTTGCGATGTTTGATACACACAAAGCATTTCTCCGGTGTCAGCGAGTTATATGATCTCATGGTCATAGGAATAAATACTTGACACGCAGAAAACAGTAGCAACAAAATGACACGATCAACATGCTACGTCTATTAGTTTGGGTCTAGTCCATCACGTGATTCTCCCAATGACGTGATCCAGTTATCAAGCAACAACACCTTGTTCATAATCAGAAGACACTGACTATCATCGATCAACTGGCTAGCCAACTAGAGGCATGCTAGGGACGGTGTTTTGTCTATGTATCCACACATGCAAATGAGTCTTCATTCAATACAATTATAGCATGTATAATAAACTATTATCTTGATACAGGAATTATAATAATAACTATACATTTATTATTGCCTCTAGGGCATAATTCCAACAGTCTCCCACTTGCACTAGAGTCAATAATCTAGCCCTCACATCACCATGTGAATTACATTGTAATAAATCTAACACCCATACAGTTCTGGTGTCGATCATGTTTTGGCCGTGGAAGAGGTTTAGTCAGCGGGTCTGCTACATTCAGATCTGTGTGCACTTTGCATATATTTACGTCCTCTTCCTCGACGTAGTCGCGGATGAGGTTGAAGCGTCGTTTGATGTGTCTGGTCTTCTTGTGAAACCGTGGTTCCTTTGCTAAGGCAATGGCACCAGTGTTGTCACAGAACAAGGTTATTGGATCCAGTGCACTTGGCACCACTCCAAGATCCGTCATGAACTGCTTCATCCAGACACCTTCCTTAGCCGCCTCCGAGGCAGCCATGTACTCCGCTTCACATGTAGAATCTGCTACGATGCTTTGCTTGGAACTACACCAGCTTACTGCACCCCCATTAAGAATAAATACGTATCCTGTTTGCGACTTAGAGTCGTCCGGATCTGTGTCAAAGCTTGCATCGACGTAACCTTTTACGGCGAGCTCTTTGTCACCTCCATACACGAGAAACATCTCCTTAGTCCTTTTCAGGTACTTCAGGATATTCTTGACCACTGTCCAGTGATCCACTCCTGGATTACTCTGGAACCTACCTGCCATACTTATGGCCAGGCTAACATCCGGTCTAGTGCACAACATCGCATACATGATAGAACCTATGGCTGAAGCATAGGGGACGGTGCGCATATGCTCTCTATCTTCATCAGTTGCTGGGCACTGAGTCTTACTCAATCTCGTACCTTGTAAAACTGGCAAGAACCCTTTCTTGGACTGTTCCATTTTGAACCTCTTCAAAACTTTATCAAGGTATGTGCTTTGTGAAAGTCCCATCAGGCGTTTTGATCTATCCCTATAGATCTTAATGCCTAGAATGTAAGCAGCTTCTCCTAGGTCCTTCATAGAGAAACTTTTATTCAAGTAACCTTTTATGCTCTCCAAAAGCTCTATGTTGTTTCCAATCAGTAATATGTCATCCACATATAATATTAGAAACGCCACAGAGCTCCCACTCACTTTCTTGTAAATACAAGATTCTCCAACCACTTGTATAAACCCAAATGCTTTGATCATCTCATCAAAGCGTTTGTTCCAACTCCGAGATGCTTGCACCAGTCCATAAAAGGATCGCTGGAGCTTGCACACTTTGTCAGCATTCTTAGGATCGACAAAACCTTCGGGTTGCATCATATACAACTCTTCCTTAAGGAAACCGTTAAGGAACGCCGTTTTGACATCCATCTGCCAGATTTCATAATCGAAAAATGCAGCTATTGCTAACATGATTCTGACGGACTTAAGCATCGCTACGGGTGAGAAAGTCTCATCATAGTCAACTCCTGGAACTTGTGAAAAACCCTTTGCCACAAGTCGAGCTTTATAAACGGTCACATTACCGTCAGCGTCCGTCTTCTTCTTAAAGATCCATTTGTTCTGAATAGCCTTGCGGCCCTCAGGTAGTATCTCCAAAGTCCACACTTTGTTCTCATACATGGATCCTATCTCGGATTTCATGGCTTCTAGCCATTTGTTGGAATCTGGGCCCACCATTGCTTCTTCATAATTTGCAGGTTCATTGTTGTCTAACAACATGATTGATAAGACGGGATTACCGTACCACTCTGGACCAGCACGTGACCTCGTCGACCTGCGTGGTTCAACAGAAACTTGAACTGGAGTTTCATGATCATCATCATTAACTTCCTCCTCAACCGGCGTCGCAATGACAGAGGTTTCCCCTTGCCCTGCGCCACCATCCAGAGGGATGAGAGGTTCGACAACCTCGTCAAGTTCTATCTTCCTCCCACTCAATTCTCTCGAGAGAAACTCCTTCTTGAGAAAAGCTCCGTTCTTAGCAACAAACACTTTGCCCTCGGATTTGAGATAGAAGGTGTACCCAACTGTCTCCTTTGGGTAACCTATGAAGACACATTTTTCCGCTTTGGGTTCCAGCTTTTCAGGCTGAAGCTTTTTGACATAAGCATCACATCCCCAAACTTTAAGAAACGACAATTTTGGCCTCTTGCCATACCACAGTTCGTATGGTGTCGTCTCAACGGATTTTGATGGTGCCCTATTTAAAGTGAATGCAACTGTTTCTAATGCATAACCCCAAAATGATAACGGCAAATCGGTAACAGACATCATAGATCGCACCATCTCTAACAAAGTACGATTACGACGTTCGGGCACACCATTACGCTGTGGTGTTCCAGGCGGTGTTAACTGCGAAACAATTCCACATTGTCTTAAGTGAGCACCAAACTCGAAACTCAGATATTCACCCCCACGATCTGACCGTAGGAACTTGATCTTCTTGTTACGATGATTTTCCACTTCACTCTGAAATTGCTTGAACTTTTCAAATGTTTCAGACTTGTGCTTCATCAAGTAGACATAACCATATCTACTTAAATCGTTAGTGAAGGTGAGAAAATAACGATATCCGCCGCGTGCCTCTACGCTCATTGGACCACACACATCGGTATGTATGATTTCCAACAAGTCACTTGCACGCTCCATTGTTCCGGAGAACATAGTCTTAGTCATCTTGCCCATGAGGCATGGTTCGCACGTGTCAAGTGAATCATAGTCAAGTGACTCCAAAAGTCCATCAGCATGGAGTTTCTTCATGCGCTTTACACCAATATGACCCAAGCGGCAGTGCCACAAAAATATGGCGCTATCATTGTTTACTCTAACTCTTTTGGTCTCAATGTTATGTATATGCGTATCGCTATCAAGATTCAATATGGACAATCCTCTCACATTCGGTGCATGACCATAAAAGATGTTACTCATAGAAATTGAACAACCATTATTCTCAGACTTAAAAGAGTAACCGTCTCGCAATAAACAAGATCCAGATATAATGTTCATGCTCAACGCAGGCACTAAATAACAATGATTTAATTTCATCACTAATCCCGATGGTAGCTGAAGTGACACTGTGCCGACGGCGATTGCATCAACCTTGGAACCGTTTCCTACGCGCATCGTCACTTCATCTTTCGCCAGCCTTCGTCTATTCCGCAGTTCCTGTTTCGAGTTGCAAATATGAGCAACAGAACCGGTATCGAATACCCTGGCACTACTACGAGAGCCGGTTAAGTACACATCAATAACATGTATATCAAATATACCTGATTTTTCTTTGCCTGCCTTCTTATCTGCGAGATACTTGGGGCAATTGCACTTCCAGTGACCCATACCCTTGCAATAGAAGCACTCTGTTTCAGGCTTAGGTCCAGCCTTGGGTTTCTTCGGCGGATTGGCAACAGGCTTGCCGCTCTTCTTCGAGTTGCCCTTCTTGCCTTTGCCGTTTCTCTTGAAACTAGTGGTCTTTCTCACCATCAACACTTGATGCTCTTTACGGAGTTCAGACTCTGCGACTTTCAGCATCGCAAACAACTCGTCGGGAGACTTGTTCATCCCTTGCATGTTGTAGTTCAACACAAAGCCTTTATAGCTTGGTGGCAGTGATTGAAGGATTCTATCAGTGATAGCTTCTTGCGGGAGTTCAATCCCCAGCTCAGCTAGACGGTTTGAGTACCCAGACATTTTGAGCACATGTTCACTGACAGATGAGTTCTCCTCCATCTTGCAAGCATAGAATTTATCGGAGGTCTCATACCTCTCGATCCGGGCGTTCTTCTGAAAGATGAACTTCAACTCCTGGAACATCTCAAATGCTCCATGACGCTCAAAGCGACGTTGAAGTCCCGGTTCTAAGCCATACAAGACTGCACATTGAACTATTGAGTAGTCCTCCTTACGTGCTAACCAAGCGTTCTTAACATCCTGATCAGCCGTAGCGGGTGGTTCATCTCCTAGCGCAGCATTAAGGACATAATCCTTCTTCCCAGCTTGTAAGATTAGCTTAAGATTACGAGCCCAGTCTACACAGTTGCTTCCATCATCTTTCAACTTAGCTTTCTCTAGGAACGTATTAAAATTCAGGATGACTGTTGAGTGAGCCATGATCTACAACACAAATATATTCAAAGTGGACTTAGACTATGTTCAAGATAATTAGAGTTCAACTTAATCAAATTATATGCTAAACGCCCACTCAAAAAGTACATCTCTCTAGTCATTTGAGTGGTTCATGATCCACTTACACTATCCCAAGTCCGATCATCACGTGAGTCGAGAGTAGTTTCAGTGGTAAGCATCCCTATGCTAATCATATCAACTATATGATTCATGATCGACCTTTCGGTATCATGTGTTCCGAGGCCATGTCTGCACATGCTAGGCTCGTCAAGCTTAACCCGAGTGTTCCGCGTGCGCAACTGTTTTGCACCCGTTGTATGTGAACGTTGAGTCTATCACACCCGATCATCACGTGGTGTCTCGAAACGACGAACTGTAGCAACGGTGCACAGTCGGGGAGAACACAATTTCGTCTTGAAATTTTAGTGAGAGATCACCTTATAATGCTACCGTCGTTCTAAGCAAAATAAGGTGCATAAAAGGATTAACATCACATGCAATTCATAAGTGACAAGATATGGCCATCATCACGTGCTTCTTGATCTCCATCACCAAAACACCGGCACGATCTTCTTGTCACCGGCGCCACACCATGATCATCCATCAACGTGTTGCCATCGGGGTTGTCGTGCTACTTATGCTATTACTACTAAAGCTACATCCTAGCAAAATAGCAAACGCATCTGCAAGCACAAACGTTAGTACAAAGACAACCCTATGGCTCCTGCCGGTTGCCGTACCATCGACGTGCAAGTCGATATTTCTATTACAACTTGATCATCTCATACATCCAATATATCACATCACATTGTTGGCCATATCACATCACAATCATACCCTGCAAAAACAAGTTAGACGTCCTCTAATTTGTTGTTGCATGTTTTACGTGGTGACCAAGGGTATCTAGTAGGATCGCATCTTACTTACACAAACACCACAACGGAGATATATGAGTTGCTATTTAACCTCATCCAAGGACCTCCTCGGTCAAATCCGATTCAACTAAAGTTGGAGAAACCGACACTTGCCAGTCATCTTTGAGCAAAGGGGGTTACTCGTAACGATGAAACCAGTCTCTCGTAAGCGTACGAGTAATGTCGGTCCAAGCCGCTTCAATCCAACAATACCGCGGAATCAAGAAAAGACTAAGGAGGGCAGCAAAACGCACATCACCGCCCACAAAAACTTTTGTGTTCTACTCGAGAAGACATCTACGCATGAACCTAGCTCATGATGCCACTGTTGGGGAACGTCGCATGGGAAACAAAAATTTTCCTACGCGCACGAAGACCTATCATGGTGATGTCCATCTACAAGAGGAGATGAGTGATCTACGTACCCTTGTAGATCGTACAGCAGAAGCGATAGAGAACGCGGTTGATGTAGTGGAACGTCCTCACGTCCCTCGATCCGCCCCGCGAACAATCCCGCAATCAGTCCCACGATCTAGTACCGAACGGACGGCACCTCCGCGTTCAGCACACGTACAGCTGGACGATGATCTCGGCCTTCTTGATCCAGCAAGAGAGACGGAGAGGTAGAAGAGTTCTCCGGCAGCGTGACGGCGCTCCGGAGGTTGGTGATGATCTTGTCTCAGCAGGGCTCCGCCCGAGCTCCGCAGAAACGCGATCTAGAGGAAAAACTATGGAGGTATGTGGTCGGGCAGCCGTGAGAAAGTCGTCTCAAATCAGCCCTAATTGCTCCATATATATAGGAGGAGGGAGGGGGGGCCTTGCCTTGGGGTCCAAGGACCCCCAAGGAGTCGGCCGAGCCAAGGGGGGGAGGACTCCCCCCCCAAACCGAGTTGGACTTGGTTTGGTGGGAGGAGTCCCCCTTCCTTCCCACCTCCTTCCTTTTTTTTTCTTTCCTCTTGATTTTTCTTCTCTTGGCGCATTGGGCACTTGTGGGCTGTCCCACCAGCCCACTAAGGGCTGGTGTGGCTCCCCCAATGCCTATGGGCTTCCCCGGGGTGGGTTGCCCCCCCGGTGAACTCCCGGAACCCATTCGTCATTCCCGGTACATTCCCGGTAACTCCGAAAACCTTCCGGTAATCAAATGAGGTCATCCTATATATCAATCTTCGTTTCCGGACCATTCCGGAAACCCTCGTGATGTCCGTGATCTCATCCGGGACTCCGAACAACATTCGGTAACCAACCATATAACTCAAATACGCATAAAACAACGTCGAACCTTAAGTGTGCAGACCCTGCGGGTTCGAGAACTATGTAGACATGACCCGAGAGACTCCTCGGTCAATATCCAATAGCGGGACCTGGATGCCCATATTGGATCCTACATATTCTACGAAGATCTTATCGTTTGAACCTCAGTGCCAAGGATTCGTATAATCCCGTATGTCATTCCCTTTGTCCTTCGGTATGTTACTTGCCCGAGATTCGATCGTCAGTATCCGCATACCTATTTCAATCTCGTTTACCGGCAAGTATCTTTACTCGTCCCGTAATACAAGATCCCGCAACTTACACTAAGTTACATTGCTTGCAAGGCTTGTGTGTGATGTTGTATTACCGAGTGGGCCCCGAGATACCTCTCCATCACACGGAGTGACAAATCCCAGTCTTGATCCATACTAACTCAACTAACACCTTCGGAGATACCTGTAGAGCATCTTTGTAGTCACCCAGTTACGTTGCGACGTTTGATACACACAAAGCATTCCTCCGGTGTCAGTGAGTTATGTGATCTCATGGTCATAGGAATAAATACTTGACACGCAAAAAACAGTAGCAACAAAATGACACGATCAACATGCTACGTCTATTAGTTTGGATCTAGTCCATCACGTGATTCTCCCAATGACGTGATCCAGTTATCAAGCAACAACACCTTGTTCATAATCAGAAGACACTGACTATCATCGATCAACTGGCTAGCCAACTAGAGGCATGCTAGGGACGGTGTTTTGTCTATGTATCCACACATGCAAATGAGTCTTCATTCAATACAATTATAGCATGGATAATAAACTATTATCTTGATACAGGAATTATAATAATAACTATACATTTATTATTGCCACTAGGGCATAATTCCAACACATAGTCCGCAGGATGCACATTGCTACACTCGAAATGCTTGTTCATATCACGGATCCAATCTTCCGTATCAAATGGCTGGTCGCAAGAAGTGAACGTCTTAGGCTGGTTTGACAGGAACTGACTCAGATTGGCGAAGTGATTGCCATCCTGGTGGAAATTGCCCTGCTGATGATTGGCTCTCTCCTGGATCAACTGCAAGAACATCTGAGTGTTTGCATTAGTAGCTGCCATCATCGCCTGCCAGGCCTCTGCAGGAGGAGGCGGCGGCGGCGGAGGAGGAGGAGGTGGAGGCGGCATATCCTCACGCCCTGGGGTCTGACGAGTCGGTGGAGCCATCCTGAAGACGGACATCATATTAGACCACAGAATAATTGAAGATATTGCTGAATCAAAAGACAGGAATATCTGAATAGAATTTAGCATTGCACTCGAACAACATAGCAAGAGTGCATCCTCAAAGTAACAGACGACAAAATTCCGATAAGGACCACTGCAAACAAGTGTGAGCTAGAACTGCTCGGAACAAACATATGACCGAGATTTCCCAAACCTCAATCAAGCGTCTGTAGGAAGATAGTCCTATAAGATACTACTAGATATCCCACCTATGAATTCCCGAAATACTGGTCATGCAATCAGGTACATGGATACAAGGAGTATTTCACACAACTCCTAAACTAACCCGTCACCTGTATCACATCCTTCAACACACAACCAGCATCTCGGACCTTCATCTACAACAGATCCCCGTGATCGCAACGATACCAAGTGTGGTAATACCCCCGAACAATCTACACCAGTACTGGGGACATCGGGGTTATCTCACCACTAACCGTATTGAAGCAATAACGAACACCCTCCATTCTTAGATACTCAGAAATCTGAATGATGGGGATGTGCACGATAATCCCTGGAGCTCAACTCCCCTGATACTTAGAGCAGATAGGAGGCACCAGGACATGATTCCGTCACATCGAAATCATATAGATTTCAGAAATACCCGCGTGATCCTAAAAAAATTTGAGCCAGAAAAGGAGTAGAGTTAAAGATATCCTAAGACGGGAACCTCACCAGAGCATAGAAGAGGAGAAAAAAGAATCCTACTCTCCGATATAACTAAGACTCAAAACATTTTCTAGACTCGACTCGGCGAAGTACGATCACACAAAGGCTCCTATGGTCGTAAGGCTCTGATTACCAACTTGTAACGACCAAGATGCGGTCCTTTCCGATCTGGGGGTCGAGGCCCCCGAATAGGAAAGAAGCGCATCTAAGCGTTTCGCAAGCAAGTATCATAGCACAAATAATAATAAAAGTAGACAATTCGGGATTCAACTGTCTTCTTATTAATAACTCAGAGTACATCACAGATACAATCAAGGTAGTTCCGCTACGGACTACAAAACATGGAAATGCTATGCTACCCTGCCTGCAGGCCCACGATCACGACCACGCCTCAGTCCTCTGGATAGTTCACGTAGAGGCGATCTGTCTCCTCATCGTACTGCCACGCTAGCTGGGTGTCGTCGGGATCATCTGTCTCTGGGGTACCTGTACCTGCTGGGAGTTTCGGAGGAATCCGTGAGCCACGGGGACTCAACAATCTATGACCTTGGTGCCAGAACTAGTCATGTTATTAGGTAGGGTAAGAGTGAAGTGTATCAGGCTACAGCATCCTAAGCTTGATTAAGTGGCTAACTTACGCAAAGTAATTGTAAAGGTGGTCTACACTAGCGATCGGATTTACTAGATCACTAAGTGATCCTGAACACCTGCCTACGGCATTCATAACCCCACCGTGTTCCCGATCGAAGAGAGATCTTCGAAGGGACAGTCACGGTTACGCACACAGTTGGCAATTTTATTAGCTTATGTCAAAGTTCTCTAATACCGGATGTTAACAAAGTATTCCAAGTTGCCACATAACCGCGGGCACGGCTTTCCGAAAGATTAAACCCTGCAGGGGTGCTCCAACTAGTCCATCACAAACGAACACAGGCCGCAAAGGCATCCTCTATCACGAATCTTGTGATCTCGTCGGATTCCTTAGAGGAAAACCTCAACTCTGGGGGAAACCAAAGCTTCACTGGAATTCCTATACGCAAGATATTCCGCTAAGGTAAGACAAGGCTAGCAGGACCTCCCGGTGTGTCGACGACCCGATAAGAGCCGCGTATCTCAGTCTCAGGACAACGCCGTCTATGCAAAGTGGACAAGGACCAAACCTCAAGTTTCCCCGGGGTGGTCTTGCCGACTGCTAGGTGGTTGGACCAACACTCATGAGGAGCACTGGCCCGGGTTGTTGATTAAATTCCTCGGGGTAGCTATTCCCTATGCAGGTTATTAGGTGATTAGCAGATTAAAACCAAAGTTGGGTCCTGTCGGACAAGTCTTAGCACTACGCGATTTATCAAGGGGGTCCGCATAACAACCCCGAACATGTTAGGACGATCATTATGGAATCAAACACCGGTAACCGGTAACTAAGGCAGCAATAACGGAACAAAGCACCCGACAAAAGGCTAGGCCTCCCGTCATTTACCAAGTATATAGGTGCATTGATTAAATAACAGAATTAAGATAATGATATCAAGCTCATGTTATCACATGAGTCAAAGCACCTACATCTAGTAACGCTAATATTAGTAGCTGGGAAAAGCCTACTTAGCCATACGAGTTATGCTGGGAAGGGATCAGTGTAATGGGCTCATGGCATTTGAAGAGGCAATTTAATTTCAGTGGTAGGCAGCAAGCAATATGACATGGAAACGAAACTAGCATAACAAGTCTAGAGATGGAATCAAGGTCATATCATCTTGCGTGTGATATCCTCAACTTGGAATGGTTCTGGTTCGTCCTGCACGTACTCTCCTGACTCCACGTATTCGTTCTCCGATCCCGGTGCTACCCAACATGAGAATAACACCCAATGAACAGCAGCACCACAAGATGCAACAATCACATGATGCATGAGATGAAAATTGAGCATGCACCACTATTTCTATCTCGAGCACAAGCAAATAAGACTACTGCAAGTTTCTGGACAGAACTGTACACTAAGCTATTTTGACATGCATGAGGATGGCATGAACAGATGTGGCTCGTGAAAACGATGCAAAACCATATAAAGAACATTGCGAACAGAGCTACAGATCAATGGGAATCAACGAAACAAGATATGAAGCTCTACGTGGAAGAATCAACACCACACACTCAAATGGCACAAATCTGGTATTCCCAGGTTGCCAAGACATGTATCATTCCAACACGAATGGAATGGAGAAAGGAAGAACACCACAACATCCGCTAAGCACACACAATGATCAAAATGACAAAACTACAGAATCTGCCACAATCTGCATCTTAGCTCTTTGGGAGCTACATGCAACGTAGTTACAGGCCTCCAAACATGACAAATAATATATGTGGCTGTTGCCAACCAAGAAGACTACAAGCACCAGCAATAATCACAACAAAAGGAATTAAACTCTAGAAGATACAAGGCCACAAACTTTCCCAAAACCATCCGATCTCAGGGACTTAGTGAAAATTCCTGCACCTGAGTTTCTTTCTTTGTTCTGATGCTTTTTGACAGCAATCAAAACACAACCTACTGGACTGCAAATGATTTGCAATTTGACACGGAGCTTCACAAACATATCAGGTTCAAAATCCTAGCACTGAACTAAGGCTAGTTCTCAACAGAATGACCAGCACATCCTCACCTATAAGAGAAGAAAATGTTTCCAGAATCCCAGACTTAGTGAAATTCCAGATTTCACTAAACTGGAATTTTTCAGCCACATGCCCACTTTGTCTAGGCATAGTTTGCACACACATAACACCAAGTGATAAATGGCACCACTATGGTGTAGAGCAAAAACCCTACTACTATCACACAAAAACCCATGCCCTTGGGCTCCACCTATTCCATGGAATCAAGGAACAAACTTGCAACAAATCTGAATATGTCAACTCCATAAAGTATCCTAATGGCAAAACAAACTTCACCACTTGATTCCTTGGGAGATTCTACCCCAAAATCATCTATAATATGTGGACACTTACTTGGAACAAATGACCACAAATTAAGGAAGAGGAAACTACTCCAAATCATGCCTAGTAATTAGTGCATCATTTCATGTAGTTCCTACTAAGACAACAACTACAAAGGTTGTGTTCATGTGAACAATGACAAAGTGACATGGGGGTTTGAACCCCATGTTTGTGTCATGCACATCAACAACACAAATACTACTACCAAGCTATCCACACAGACAACATACCATGCCCTCTCACATATGGTCATGTGGAGGTGCAAAGCTTGTTTTGAAAAGGTGTAGAGCCTCTCACACACACATCTACTCCACTTCACACACAAGCACATCAAGCTCAAGATCAACACACCTACCTACACATGCTAAACATAGATTGCATCACATGGCAAACATACACACACCATAGCCCTCATAAGATGCACTTTCACATGAAACTCTAGTGCATCACACACAACAAAAGGCTATGCTTGCAATCCTACTAGCATAAAACAATCTACACAAGCTCTACTAAATACATCTTCTTCACTCACAATGCATAAACATGGATCATAACTAGCAACACACAAACTTCCAAGCAGATTATGAGAGGGGGGGTAATTCCCAACCTACATGTGCAGAAAAACTATAGGTCTACAAAGAGCATGGGGCTGCATAAAAACTCAACAGCAAGGGAGAGAAAAAATAAAAGGAGCAAGGAAAGGGGAAAAAATGGGCAAGACTGGGATTCGATTCCAGGTGCCCCTGGTACTGCCCTGTGGAACAAACCACCCTGCTATCATGCGCTAGCTTGACAGGGTAAGATAACTAATCAGGTAAAACTGCCCTGCTGATGCAAATGCTACTGCAGCCAAAAAGGAATTAAAAACAAAAGGGGGGTTGCTGCACCGGGGGGGATTCGAACCCTGCACCTGTTGGAAACAAGCAGAGACCAACTCCACTGCGCTACGCTGCTGAACTTGACAGAGAAGGGGAGCTATCTCTGAAGAACCACGCCCCTGCTACGAGGCATCCCGCCGGCGACCGAACCAGAGGAAGCTGGCGGCGTCTACCACGACCACCTACGGCAGGAAGGAACATCGGCGGGGGACGCGGGGAACCCAGGGGTTCCTTTTTCGTACAAAGCACGGGAAAAGGTGCTCGCTTGGCACCATGCTATTGCACCGGAGCTGCTGCTGCTACTACTGTCGTGGTCTACCGTCGAACTCCGGCAGGGCATCGGCCGCTCCTAGTCTACGCGCGCTAAGCAGAGAGGGAGAGCGGAAAGAGGCGCTGCAGCTCACCTGGGCTCAACGACGGGATCGACCGGAGAGGAAGGAGGGTAGCGAGCCGAAGCAGAGGAGGTGGTCGGCCGAGGAAGAAGTGGACGTCGTGGACGTCGAGGATGTCGAGGACGAAGCCGTCGGGTAGCTGTGGGAACACGATCTCCTCGGTCACCGCATCCTCCTGGTGCTGCTGAAGGGGAGAGAAGCCAACGCCTGCTGCTGCTAAGAGCTCATCGAGCTCCTCTCATGGCGTGGCCTTTGGGATCCTGCCTTGACGGCGCGAGGGGGAGGAGAAGGAAGAAACGGGAGCCCTAGAGTGGTGGGGAGGCTGTGGGCTCCTTATAACGTCTCGGGAGGCGAGCTTGGAGCCACCAGATCAAAGGGAAGAGGGGATCGACGGTGGTGTTGGCGTGGTAGTGGGGTGACGACAGCCGAGGAGGGAGATGACCTACTGCTGGGCTTGCTGCGCTACTGGGAGAGCTGGGCCTCTCTGGTGGGAGGAAGCCCACCAGAGCATTACTTAAAAGAAAAGGCCCTCCCCGCAATTCCTATTAGATAAAACCACAGAGAAAAGGGAAAAGGCCACAGAGAAAAAGAAAGAAGATAAATTAAAGCAAAAATGTTTCTCGGCCTGAAAAATAGCAAGCTAAATAAATAAAATAACAGAATGATTTTTTTTGCATATGAAATAAATACAAAACAACATTGTAGATTCTGTTTTGTGTTTATTTACACCTACAAAACACTTTTCAAAACACCAAATTTAGCACCCGAGATATGCCCACAATATTCCTTAATCAAGAGACATTTTTAAAGCAGAGATAATAAGGTGGAATTTTGAACTTGAGAATGAGGAGAGAAAAGGGGTTTGCAAGTAAATAGAGGGTTTTGAAAATATGACAAACACCACTACTCTTAGTACTCCAACACATGACATCATAGCAGCACCTCCTCACATATACAAGGTCACATGCATCACAAGGTAGGTAACCACAAGATCACCACACCACATGAAATTCTAGGTTCATATTGCAACAACACAAGACAAGGGCATGCAATGATATGCTATGCATGCATGCATGAGAAGGAAATAGTAAGGAACACACATGAAATCATGGTACCAACTATAACAACATAATCTCTGACAAGTGGATCCACTTGCAACGGTTCCAAAATAGGGAAGGTTACATATGGGGCACTACAAAAACCTCAACTCTCAGATTACCCAAAGCATCGCCAGAATCCCGATGCACAAGATATCTCGTAAAAGGTAAAACTAATCCAGCAAGGCCGCCCGACATGTCGACGATCTAGATAGGAGCTGCGTATCTCGTTCTTAGGACACGACGGATGAGCTAGACGTCGGGATCGCTAAACCCTGGGTGGCCAGGGGGCGCCGGACATCGCTCAGGTGGGACCAACACTCGTGAGGAGCACTCGCCCGGGGGTTGATTAAATTACTTCCCGGGTGCCGGCGGGTCCCTATGCCTTATTATTAGGTTATTAGGCAAATGTAGTACCAAAGTTGGGCCTTGCCAGACCAACTTTAATCTGAAACGAATTATCGAGGGGATCCCCATAACAACCCCGATCGTGTTAGGAGCGCTCAATTATGGAACCTAACACCGGTAGCCGAAACTAAGGGGGCAAAGGTGGAACAAAACACTAGGCTAAAAAGGCCGAGCCTTCCACCTTTTACCAAGTATATAGGTGCATTAAATTAAATAACATTTAATATGGTGATATAACAAGGAACCCATGTTGTCACATGGAAGCAACTCCACCTGCAACTAGCAACAATAACACATGGTTAAGCAAGTGGTAACATAGCCAATCACTGGTTTGCTAGGTTGTGAAGAGGTTGAAGGTTTTCATGGCAATGTTGGGAGGTTGATCTTTAACATGTGGTAGGCAACGAGACATAGCGACAGAAACGATAATACTAGCAAGGCAATGATAGTAATGGTATCTGGGGAAATGGTCATCTTGCTTGAGATCCCGCTTGGAAGAAGAATGACTCCGTGAAGAAGACGAACCGATGTATTCTAACGGCTCCTCACATTCCGACACGCTTGCGGAACTCTATCGAGACGAAGCAAACCGGAAACAAGCATCAACATAGATATACACCACGGCATATGCACGACAAGATGCAATCCACATATGATGCATGGTCAGTGAATATATGCAAGACATGGCACGTCAACTCACAACAATCAACTACTACACATTATGTGAAGTTCAATATGCAACGAGTTGCATATTGACGAAACTCCACATACGGATTATTTAGTTCTATCCCGAGTAGGTACAGGCAATATTAAATGTGGTTAAACATGGCAAGAGGTGAAACATAATTAATCTACCTATCTAGGCATTTTAAATGAGGTCGGAAATGACATATAGCATCTCCGAAACGACCTCACATGTTAATTTATAATTCTGTCCAGATCTGAATTAACACTTTTAAATATTTGTTAAACAGCAAAATAAATAGGTTCACGTGATTCTAAGCGTCGTTACAATCAATTTACACATAGAGAACATCTCCAACGGAGCTACGGTTCAAAAGATACGAACACCGCAAGATATGATAGCATGAATGCAATATGTGTGCAAATGGCATCCAAAACATTTCAAAACACACAACTAGCAAGATATTATGAAACTACACGATATTCTAAGCAAGTTTCATATAGGACACGATCAAAACGGAGCAACGGTTCAACAACTACGAGCTAAACAAGAAATCGCCATAATCTGCCAAAATCAGCCACATAGCATTTTCTACACCCCACAACTACGAGATACACAAATCCAATATGCTCAACCAACGCATGAGGAAATAGAGGGAAAGATGCACTACCACCTGCAACTTATAACACCTAGCATAGAAGCATGGATCACTAGGAAAAGAACTCACAAAATGGCATCCCACACACAGTTTCAGACTTAGTGATATCTCAGTTTTTTTGACAGTGCAGTTTTTGATCTGAAAGCATTTTGAAAGCAGCAAAACCATAAGCTACAGACTCCAAATAGCATGAAAATTCACAGCATGCTAGAGAATCTTAAAGTCTACAACTAACTCTATTGCACCAACCTCAAAAGAGCTACAGATCACCAGATAAACTCATGACAAGACAACAACAAAATATAAAAGATTTCAGACTTAGAAATATTTCAGCATCTTTGAAACAGCGTTATTTTCTAGCAAGTTGAGAACAAGCAAACCACACCTAAACATGGATTTCTATTGCAACCAAAATTACCACATGCTAGCCTACACATCCAAGGGCAAATCTCTAGTTGACAACTCCTTCATATCAAGCACACATTTGAACCCACAAAATAAACAAAAGGGCAACATGGCAAAATCTCACGCGCACTAACTTGCTCAAAAGCAACAACTAAATGCACACTTAAATTCTATGGGATTTTCTACCCCGAAAACATATATAACATGTGGGGTTGCAAAGCAAAAATAACGCCACACGAATATGCGAAATTATGACCTAAACATGATATAGCAAACTAGTGACGGAATCCTACATGCAAAAATACAACCAACTACTCTAAAATACATGGCAAAAGGTCCCTAAAAACATGAGCATTTTATATACGGGGTTTGAGCAATACGGACACGCACGAAAATAGCTACGGAATAAATCCCTATTAGGACAACATGCAAAAC
Organism: Hordeum vulgare subsp. vulgare; assembly: GCF_904849725.1. Classification (NCBI taxonomy): domain Eukaryota; kingdom Viridiplantae; phylum Streptophyta; class Magnoliopsida; order Poales; family Poaceae; genus Hordeum; species Hordeum vulgare. The sequence goes on along the minus strand of NC_058520.1, from coordinate 580,159,388 downwards.
TAGGTAAATAGCGGGTCAAACCACTCCAAAGATGCATGCAAGTTGCAAAATATTAATCTACGCGGAAAACTAATCAAGTTTCATATACAACTCGTTGCAATCCGACGCACGGTTTAAATACTACGGGCGTATGAAAATATATACAATTAACTGAAATAATAAAATCGAAAACCTAAAAAAAAATGCTAACGGGCCGAATCTGCATCAGGCCCAACCAACTCATAGTGGGCGTTGGACATCTATGTTGCGCCCACGGCACAATATAGGGGCATAAGGGGGAACTAGCAGTGGGCTCACCCAAGTGGCACTGGGCCAGCAGATCTGGAGAGGAGGCGGCCTGGTCGGCGGGCAGCTGGGCCGGAGGGGAGGCCTGGAGGCGGCCCACGGGGAAGAGGAGGAGGCCGACTGGGGGTTGCCGCAGCTGGGCCTCGTGTGGCCCACGCACCCTGGCGAGCGTGCGGGCGCTACCGTCCTCCTCGTCACCTCGTCCTCCCCGACCAGGATGCTGCCAGCGGCAGTGCAGGGCAAGCGCCGGCGAGAGGAGCAGGCGACGGGCGGCTCCGGGGTGCGGGTCGGCGGCTCCGGCGGATCCATCCCTGAGGGACTCATTCCCGGCGGCGGAAGGAGGTAGGGCCGGCAGGAGGCGGCGGCACGGTGGCTGGATCTGGCGGCGCGCAGGGGAAGCTGGCGCGGGGTGCAGGACAGCGGTAGCGGCTTGCTCGGGCACGGTCGGCGGCGGGAGATGGCCGGGGTGTTGGGGAACGTCGCATGGGACACAGAAATTTTCCTACGCGCACGAAGACCTATCATGGTGATGTCCATCTACGAGGGGGATTTCAGATCTACGTACCCTTGTAGATCGCACAACAGAAGCGTTAATAAACGCAGTTTATGTAGTGGAACATCCTCACGTCCCTCGATCCGCCCCGCGAACCGTCCCATGAACCGTCCCGTGATCCGTCCGACGATCCGCTCCGATCTAGTGCCGAACGGACGGCACCTCCGCGTTCAGCACACGTACAGCTCGACGATGATCTCGGCCTTCTTGATCCAGCAAGAGAGACGGAGAGGTAGATGAGTTCTCCGGCAACGTGACGGTGCTCCGGAGGTTGGTTGTGATCTAATCTCAGCAGGGCTCCGCCCGAGCTCCGCAGAAGCGCGATCTAGAGGAAAAACCGTGGAGGTATGTGGTCGGGCTGCCGTGGAAAAGTTGTCTCAAATCAGCCCTAATACCTCCGTATATATAGGTGGGAGGGGAGGGGCCTTGCCTTGAGGCTCAAGGAGCCCCAAGGGGGTCGGCTGAAGGGGGGAGGAGGAATCCTCCTCCAATCCTAGTCCAACTAGGATTGGAAGGTGGAGTCCTTCCCTTCCTTCCAGCTTCCCTTTTTTTCTCTTTGATTTTCGTTTAACCTGCGCAGGGGCCTTCTTGGGCTTGCCCACCAGCCCACTAAGGGCTGGTGCGGCACCCCTAAGGCCTATGGGCTTCCCCGGGGTGGGCTGCCCCCCGCGGTGAACATCCGGAACCCATTCGTCACTCCCGGTACATTCCCGGTAATTCCAAAAACTTTCCGGTAATCAAATGAGGTCATCCTATATATCAATCTTCGTCTCCGGACCATTCCGGAAACCCTCGTGACGTCCGTGATCTCATCCGGGACTCCGAACAACATTCGGTAACCAACCATATAACTCAAATACGCATAAAACAACGCCGAACCTTAAGTGTGCAGACCCTACGGGTTCGAGAACTATGTAGACATGACCCGAGGGACTCCTCGGTCAATATCCAATAGCGGGACCTGGATGCCCATATTGGATCCTACATATTCTACGAAGATCTTATCGTTTGAACCTCAGTGCCAAGGATTCATATAATCCCGTATGTCATTCCCTTTGTCCTTCGGTATGTTACTTGCCGAGATTCAATCGTCAGTATCTGCATACATATTTCAATCTCGTTTACTCGCAAGTCTCTTTACTCATTCCGTAATACAAGATCCCGTGACTTACACTAAATCACATTGCTTGCAAGGCTTGTGTGTGATGTTGTATTACCGAGTGGGCCCCGAGATACCTCTCCGTCACACGGAGTGACAAATCCCAGTCTTGATCCATACTAGCTCAACGGACACCTTCGGAGATACCTGTAGAGCATCTTTATAGTCACCCAGTTACGTTGCAACGTTTGATAGACATAAAGCATTCCTCCGGTGTCAGTGAGTTATATGATCTCATGGTCATAGGAATAAATACTTGACACAGAGAAAACAGTAGCAACAAAATGACACGATCAACATGCTACGTCTATTAGTTTGGGTCTAGTCCATCACATGATTCACCCAATGATGTGATCCAGTTATCAAGCAACAACACCTTGTACATAGTCAGAAGACCTTGACTATCCTTGATCAACTGGCTAGCCAACTAGAGGCTTGCTAGGGACAGTGTTTTGTCTATGTATCCACACATGTATCTAAGTCTTCATTCAATACAATTATAGCATGGATAATAAACTATTATCTTGATACAAGAATTATAATAATCACTTATTTATCGTTGCCTCTAGGGCATAATTCCAACTGTCTCCCACTTGCACTAGAGTCAATAATCTAGCCCTCACATCGCCATGCGAATTACATTGTAATAAATCTAACACCCATACAGTTCTGGTGTTGATCATGCTTTTTCCGTGGAAGAGGTTTAGTCAGCGGGTCTGCCACATTCAGATCCGTGTGCACTTTGCATATATTTACGTCCTCCCCTTCGACGTAGTCGCGGATGAGGTTGAAGCATCGTTTGATGTGTCTGGTCTTCTTGTGAAACCGTGGTTCCTTTGCTAAGGCAATGGCACCCGTGTTGTCACAAAACAGGGTTATTGGATTCAGTGCGCTCGACACCACTCCAAGATCCGTCATGAACTGCTTCATCCAGACACCCTCCTTAGCCGCCTCCGAGGCAGCCATGTACTCCGCTTCACATGAAGAATCAGCCACGACGCTTTGCTTGGAACTGCACCAGCTTACCGCACCCCCATTAAGAACAAATACGTATCCGGTCTGCGACTTAGAGTCGTCCGGATCTGTGTCAAAGCATGCATCGACGTAACCTTTTACGGCGAGCTCTTCATCACCTCCATACACGAGAAACATCTCCTTAGTCCTTTTAAGGTACTTCAGGATATTCTTGACCGCCGTCCAGTGATCCACTCCTGGATTACTCTGGAACCTGCGTGCCATACTTATGGCCAGGCTAACGTCCGGTCTAGTGCACAACATTGCATACATGATAGAACCTATGGCTAAAGCATATGGGACGGTGCTCATATGTTCTCTACCTCTATCAGTTGCTGGGCACTGAGTCTTACTCAATCTCGTACCTTGTAAAACTGGCAAGAACCCCTTCTTGGACTGTTCCATTTTGAACCTCTTCAAAACTTTATCAAGGTATGTACTTTGTGCAAGTCCTATCACGCGTTTCAATCTATCCCTATAGATCTTTATGCCTAGAATGGAAGCAGCTTCTCCTAGGTCCTTCATAGAGAAACTTTTATTCAAGTAATCTTTTATGCTCTCCAAAAACTCCACGTTGTTTCCAATCAGCAATATGTCATCCACAAATAATATTAGAAACGCCACAGAGCTCCCACTCACTTTCTTGTAAATACAAGATTCTCCAACCACTTGTATAAACCCACATGCTTTGATCACCTCATCAAAGCGTTTATTCCAACTCCGAGATGCTTGCACCAGTCCATAAATGGATCAGTGGAGCTTGCACACTTTGTTAGCATTTTTAGGATCGACAAAACCTTCGAGTTGCATCATATACAACTCTTCCTTAAGGAAACCGTTAAGGAACGCCGTTTTGACACCCATCTGCCATATTTCATAATCGAAAAATGCACCTATTGCTAACATGATTCGGACGAACTTAAGCATCGCTACGGGTGAGAATGTATCATCGTAGTCAATCCCTTGAACTTGTGAAAATCCTTTGCCACAAGTCGAGCTTTATAAACGGTCACATTACCGTCAGCGTCCGTCTTCTTCTTTAAAGATCCACTTGTTCTGAATAGCCTTGCGGCCTACAGGTAGTACTTCCAAAGTCCACACTTTGTTTTCATACATAGATCCTATCTGGGACTTCATGGCCTCCAGCCATTTGTTGGAATCCGGGCCCACCATTGCTTCTTCATAATTCGGAGGCTCATTGTTGTCTAACAACATAATTGATAAGACGGGATTACAGTACCACTCTGGAGTAGTACGCGGTCTCGTCGACCTGCGAGGTTCAATAGGAACTTGATCCGGAGTTTCATGATCATCATCATTAACTTCCTCCTCAACCGGCGTCGCAAGGACAGAGGTTTCCCCTTGCCCTGCGCCAACATCCAGAGGTATGAGAGGTTTTACAACCTCATCAAGTTCTATCTTCCTCCCACTCAATTATCTCGAGAGAAACTCCTTCTCGAGAAAAGCTCCGTTCTTAGCAACAAACACTCTACCCTCGGATTTGAGATAGAAGGTATACCCAACTGTCTCTTTTGGGTAACCTATGAAGACGCACTTTTCCGCTTTGGGTTCCAGCTTTTCAGGCTGAAGCTTTTTGACATAAGCATCACATCCCCAAACTTTAAGAAACGACAACTTTGGTCTTTTGCCATACCATAGTTCGTATGGTGTCGTCTCACCGGATTTTGATGGTGCCCTATTTAAAGTGAATGCATCTGTTTCTAATGCATAACCCCAAAACGATAATGGCAAATCGGTAAGAGACATCATAGATCGCACCATCTCTAATACATTACGATTACGATGTTCGGACACACCATTACGCTGTGGTGTTCCAGGCGGTGTCAACTGTGAAACAATTCCACATTGTCTTAAGTGAGCACCAAACTCAAAACTCAGATATTCACCCCCACGATCAGACCGTAGGAACTTGATCTTCTTGTTACGATGATTTTCAACTTCACTCTGAAATTGCTTGAACTTTTCAAATGTTTTAGACTTGTGTTTCATCAAGTAGACATAACCATATCTACTTAAATCGTCAGTGAAGGTGAGAAAACAACGATATCCGCCGCGCGCCTCCATATTCATCGGACCACACACATTGGGATGTATGATTTCCAACAAGTCACTTGCACGCTCCATTGTTCCGGACAATGGAGTTTTAGTCATCTTGTCCGTGAGGCATGGTTCGCACATGTCAAGTGAATCAAAGTCAAGTGACTCCAAAAGTCCATCGGTATGGACTTTCTTCATGTGCTTTACACCAATATGACCTAAGCGGCAGTGCAATAAAAACATGGCGCTATCATTGTTAACTCTAACTCTTTTGGTCTCAATGTTATGTATATGTGTATTATCACTATCAAGATTCAGTATGAACAATCCTCTCACATTGGGTGCATGACCATAAAAGATATTACTCATAGAAATAGAACAACCATTATTCTCTGACTTAAACGAGTAACCGTCTCGCAATAAACAAGATCCAGATATAATGTTCATGCTTAACGCATGCACTAAATAACAATTATTTGAGTTCATAACTAATCCTGATGGTAACTGAAGTGAAACTGTGCCGACGGTGATTGCATCAACCTTGGAACCATTTCCTACACGCATCGTCACTTCACCCTTCGCCAGCCTTCGCTTATTCTGCAGTTCCTATTTCGAGTTGCAAATATGAGCAACAGTACCGGTATCGAATACCCATGCACTACTACGAGAGCTGGTTAAGTACACATCAATAACATGTATATCAAATATACCTAATTTTTCTTTGGCCGCCTTCTTATCATCCAGATACTTGGGGCAGTTGCGCTTCCAGTGACCCATACCCTTGCAATAATAGCACTTCGTTTCAGGCTTAGGTCCAGCTTTGGGTTTCTTCATCGGATTGGCAACAGGCTTGCCGCTCTTCTTCGAATTACCCTTCTTTCCTTTGCTGTTTCTCTTGAAACTAGTGGTCTTATTCACCATCAACACTTGATGCTCTTTACGGAGTTCTGACTCTGCGACTTTCAGCATCGCGAACAACTCGCCGGGTGACTTGTTCATCCCTTGCATGTTGTAGTTCAACAAAAAGCCCTTATAGCTTGGCGGCAGTGATTGAAGAATTATGTCAGTGATAGCCTCTTGCGGGAGTTCAATCCCCAGCTGAGCTAGACGGTTTGAGTACCCAGACATTTTGATCACATGTTCACTGACAGACGAATTCTCCTCTATCTTGCAAGCATAGAATTTATCGGAGGTCTCATAGCTCTCGATACGAGCGTTCTTCTGAAAGATAAACTTCAACTCCTTGAACATCTCATATGCTCCATGACGCTCAAAGCGACGTTGAAGTCCCGACTTTAAGCCATACAAGACTGCACATTGAACTACTGAGTAGTCCTCCTTACATGTTAACCAAGCATTCTTAACATATTGGTCAGCCATAGCGGGTGGTTCATCTCCTAGCGCAGCATTAAGGACATAATCCATCTTCCGAGCTTGCAGGAGCAACTTAAGATTACGAGCCCAGTCTACAAAGTTGCTTCCATCATCTTTCAACTTAGCTTTCTCTAGGAACGTATTAAAATTCAGGGTGACTGTCGCGTGAGCCATGATCTACAACACAAATATATTTAAAGTGGACTTAGACTATGTTCAAGATAATTAGAGTTTAACTTAATCAAATTGCTTGCTAAACTCCCACTCAAAAAGTACATCTCTCTAGTCATTTGAGTGGTTCATGATCCAATTCCACTAGCTCAAGTCCGATCATCACGTGAGTTGAGGATAGTTTCAGTGGTAAGCATCCCTATGCTAATCATATCAACTATATGATTCATGATCGACCTTTCGGTCTCATGTGTTCCTAGGCCATGTTTGCACATGCTAGGCTCGTCAAGCGTAACCCGAGTGTTCCGCGTGTGCAACTGTTTTGCACCCGTTTTATGTGAACGTTGAGTCTATCACACCCGATCATCACGTGGTGTCTCGAAACGACGAACTGTAGCAACGGTGCACAGTCGGGGAGAACACAATTTCGTCTTGAAATTTTAGTGAGAGATCACCTCATAATGCTACCGTCGTTCTAAGAAAAATAAGGTGAATAAAAGGATTAACATCACATGCAATTCATAAGTGACATGATATGGCCATCATCACGTGCTTCTTGATCTCCATCACCAAAGAACCGACACGATTTTCTTGTCACCGGCACCACACCATGATCTCCATCAACGTGTCGCCATCGGGGTTGTCGTGCTACTCATGCTATTACTACTAAAGCTACATCCTAGCAATATAGTAAACGCATCTGCAAGCAGAAAAATTAGTTTAAAGACAACCCTATGGCTCCTGCCGGTTGCCGTACCATCGACGTGCAAGTCGATATTAACTATTACAACATGACCATCTCATACATCCAATATATCACATCACATCGTCAGCCATATCACATCACAAGCATACCCTCCAAAAACAAGTTAGACGTCCTCTAATTGTTGTTGCATGTTTTGCGTGGTGATCATGGGTATCTAGTAGGATCGCATCTTACTTACGCAAACACCACAACGGAGATATATGGATTGCTATTTAACCTCATCCAAGGACCTCCTCGGTCAAATCCGATTCAACTAAAGTTGGAGAAACCGACACTGGCCAGTCATCTTTGAGCAACAGAGGTGCTCGTATTGATGAAACCAGTCTCTCGTAAGTGTACGAGTAATGTCGGTCCGAGCCACTTCGATCCAACAATACCGCGGAATCAAGAAAAGACTAAGGAGGGCAGCAAATCGCACATCACCGCCCACAAACACTTTTGTGTTCTACTCGAGAAGACATCTACGCATGAACCTAGCTCATGATGCCATTGTTGGGGAACGTCGCATGGGAAACAAAAAATTTCCTACGCGCACGAAGACCTATCATGGTGATGTCCATCTATGAGGGGGATTTCAGATCTACGTACCCTTGTTGATCGCACAGCAGAAGCGTTAATAAACGCGGTTGATGTAGTGGAACGTCCTCATGTCCCTCGATCCGCCCCGCGAACCGTCCCACGAACCGTCCCGCGATCCGTCCCACGATCCGCTCCGATCTAGTGCCGAACGGACAGCACCTCCGTGTTCAGCACACGTACAACTCGACGATGATCTCGGCCTTCTTGATCGAGCAAGAGAGACAGAGAGGTAGATGAGTTCTCCGGCAGCGTGACGGTGCTCCGGAGGTTGGTGGTGATCTAATCTCAGCAGGGCTCCGCCCGAGCTCCGCAGAAACACGATCTAGAGGAAAAACCATGGAGGTATGTGGTCGGGCTGCCGTGGAAAAGTTGTCTCAAATCAGCCCTAATACCTCCGTATATATAGGTGGGAGGGGAGGGGCCTTGCCTTGAGGCTCAAGGAGCCCCAAGGGGGTCGTCCGAAGGGGGGGGGGGAGGAGGAATCCTCCTCCAATCCTAGTCCAACTAGGATTGGAAGGTGGAGTCCTTCCCTTCCTTCCCACTTCCCCCTTTTTTTCTCTTTGATTTTCCTTTAACGTGCGCAGGGGCCTTCTTGGGCTTGCCCACCAGGCCACTAAGGGCTGGTGCGGAACCCCTAAGGCCTATGGGCTTCCCCGGGGTGGGTTGCCTCCCCGGTGAACATCCGGAACCCAAAGGCCTATGTCACTCCCGATACATTCCCTGTAATTCCGAAAACTTTCCGGTAATCAAATGAGGTCATCCTATATATCAATCTTCGTCTCCGGACCATTACGGAAACCCTCATGACGTCTGTGATCTCATCCGGGACTCCGAACAACATTCGGTAACCAACCATATAACTCAAATACGCATAAAACAACGCAGAACCTTAAGTGTGTAGACCTTGCGGGTTCGAGAACTATGTAGACATGACCCGAGGGAATCCTCGGTCAATATACAATAGAGGGACCTGGATGCCCATATTGGATCCTACATATTCTACGAAGATCTTATCGTTTGAACCTCAGTGCCACGGATTCATATAATCCCGTATGTCATTCCCTTTGTCCTTCGGTTATACTTGCCCGAGATTCGATTGTCAGTATCCGCATACCTATTTCAATCTCGTTTACCGGCAAGTCTCTTTACTCGTTCCGTAATACAAGATCCCGTGACTTACACTAAATCACATTCCTTGCAAGGCTTGTGTGTGATGTTGTATTACCGAGTGGGCCCCGAGATACCTCTCCGTCACACGGAGTGACAAATCCCAGTTTTGATCCATACTAACTCAATGGACACCTTCGGAGATACCTGTAGAACATCTTTATAGTCACCCGATTACGTTGCGACGTTTGATACACACAAAGCATTCCTCCGGTGTCAGTGAGTTATATGATCTCATGGTCATAGGAATAAATACTTGACACGCAGAAAATAGTAGCAACAAAATGACACGATAAACATGCTACGTCTATTAGTTTGGGTCTAGTACATCACATGATTCACCCAATGACGTGATCCAGTTATCAAGCAACAACACCTTGTACATAGTCAGAAGACCTTGACTATCCTTGATCAACTGGCTAGCCAACTAGAGGCTTGCTAGGGACAGTGTTTTGTCTATGTATCTGTTGGAAATATGCCCTAGAGGGAATAATAAATTAGTTATCATTATATTTCTTTTTTCATGATAATCGTTTATTATGCATGCAATAATTGTATTGATTGGAAACACAGTGCATGTGTGGATACATAGACAAAACACTGTCCCTAGTAAGCCTCTAGTTGACTAGCTCGTTGATCAAAGATGGTCAAGGTTTCCTGACCATAGGCAAGTGTTGTCACTTGATAACGGGATCACATCATTAGGAGAATCATGTGATGGACTAGACCCAAATTAATAGACGTAGCATGTTGATCATATCATTTTGTTGCTACTGTTTTCTGCGTGTCAAGTATTTGTTCCTATGACCATGAGATCATATAACTCACTGACACCAGAGGAATGCTTTGTGTGTATCAAACGTTGCAACATAACTGGGTGACTATAAAGATGCTCTACAGGTATCTCCGAAGGTGTTCGTTGAGTTAGTATGGATCAAGACTGGGATTTGTCACTCCGTATGACGGAGAGGTATCTCGGGGCCCACTCGGTAATACAACATCACACACAAGCCTTGCAAGCAATGTGACTTAGTGTAAGTTGCGGGATCTTGTTTTACAGAACGAGTAAAGAGACTTGCCGGTAAACGAGATTGAAATAGGTATGCGGATACTGACGATCGAATCTCGGGCAAGTAACATACCGAAGGACAAAGGGAATGACATACGGGATTATATGAATCCTTGGCACTGAGGTTCAAACGATAAGATCTTCGTAGAATATGTAGGATCCAATATGGGCATCCAGGTCCCGCTATTGGATATTGACCGAGTTGTCACTCGGGTCATGTCTACATAGTTCTCGAGCCCGCAGGATCTGCACACTTAAGGTTCGACGTTGTTTTATGCGTATTTGAGTTATATGGTTGGATACTGAATGTTGTTCGGAGTCCCGGATGGGATCACGAACGTCACGAGGGTTTTCGGAATGGTCCGGAGACGAAGATTGATATATAGGATGACCCCATTTGGTTACCGGAAAGTTTTTGGGCATTACCGGAAAAGTTCTGGGCTCATCGGTAGTGTACCAGGAGTGCCGGGAGGGGTGACGGGGACCATCGAGAGGGGTGTCACGCCCCAAGGGGTCTCATGGGCTATGGGAAGAGATAAACCAGCCCCTAGTGGGCTGGAATAAGTTCCCACTAAGGCCCATAAGGTTTGAGAAGGGAAAAACACAAGGTGGAAAGAGTTTCCAAGTGGGAAGGTGGAATCCTACTCCAAGTAGGATTGGAGTAGGACTCCTCCACCTCAAATTTCGGCCAAACCTTGAGGGTTTGAGGCTGCCTCCTCCCCTCCCTCCCTCCTATATATAGTGGGGTTTTAGGGCTGATTTGAGACAACTTTTGCCACGGCAGCCCGACCACATACCTCCACGGTTTTACCTCTAGATCGCGTTTCTGCGGAGCTCGGGCGGAGCCCTGCTGAGATTAGATCACCACCAACCTCCGGAGCGCCGTCACGCTGCCAGAGAACTCATCTACCCCTCTGTCTCTCTTGCTGGATCAAGAAGGCCGAGATCATCGTCGAGCTGTACGTGTGCTGAACACGGAGGTGCCGTCCGTTCGGCACTAGATCGGAGCGGATCGTGGGATGGATCGCGGGACGGTTCGTGGGACGGTTCGCGGGGCGGATCGAGGGACGTGAGGACGTTCCACTACATCAACCGCGTTTCTTAAAGCTTCTGCTGTTCGATCTACATGGGTACGTAGATCAGAAATCCCCTCTCGTAGATGGACATCACCATGATAGGTCTTCGTGTGCGTAGGAAAATTTTTGTTTCCCATGCGACGTTCCCCAATAGTGGCATCATGAGCTAGGTTCATGCGTAGATGTAATCTCGAGTAGAACACAAAAGTTTTTGTGGGCGGTGATGTGCGTTTTTCTGGCCTTCTTAGTCTTTTCTTGATTCCGTGGTATTGTTGGATCGAGGCGGCTCGGACCGACATTACTCGTACACTTACGAGAGACTGGTTTCATCGCTACGAGTAACTCCGTTGCTCAAAGATGACCGGCGAGTGTTGGTTTCTCCAACTTTAGTTGAATCGGATTTGACCGAGGAGGTCCTTGGATGAGGTTAAATAGCAATTCATACATCTCCGTTGTGGTGTTTGCGTAAGTAAGATGCGATCCTACTAGATACCCATGGTCGCCACGTAAAACATGCAACAACAATTAGAGGACGTCTAACTTGTTTTTGCAGGGTATGCTTGTGATGTGATATGGCCAACGATGTGATGTGATATATTGGATGTATGAGATGATCATGTTGTAATAGTTAATATCGACTTGCACGTCGATGGTACGGCAACCGGCAGGAGCCATAGGGTTGTCTTTAAACTAACATTTGTGCTTGCAGATGCGTTTACTATATTGCTAGGACGTAGCTTTCGTAGTAATAGCATGAGTAGCACGACAACCCCGATGGCGACACGTTGATGGAGATCATGGTGTGACACCGGTGACAAGAAGATCATGCCGGTGCTTTGGTGATGGAGATCAAGAAGCACATGATGATGGCCATATCATGTCACTTATGAATTGCATGTGTTGTTAATCCTTTATGCACCTTATCTTGCTTAGAACGACGGTAGCATTATGAGGTGATCTCTCACTAAAATTTCAATACAAAATTGTGTTCTCCCCGACTGTGCACCATTGCGACAATTCTTCGTTTCGAGACACCACGTGATGATCGGATCTGATAGACTCAACGTTCACATACAACGGGTGCAAAACAGTTGCACACGCGGAACACTCGGGTGAAGCTTGACGAGCCTAGCATGTGCAGACATGGACTCAGAACACATGAGACCGAAAGGTCGAGCATGAATCGTATAGTTGATATGATTACCATAGAGATGCTTACCACTGAAACTATTCTCGACTCACGTGATGATTGGACTTGAGATAGTGGATTTGGATCATGTACCACTCAAATGACTAGAGAGATGTACTTTTTGAGTGGGAGTTCTTAAGTAATATGATTAATTGAACTAATTGTCATGAACATAGTCTAATGGTCTTTGCGAATTACGATGTAGCTTGCGCTATAGCTCTACTATTTTTATATGTTCCTAGAGAAAATTTAGTTGAAAGTTGATAGTAGCAAACTTTGCAGAGGATTGTCCTCGTTGCTGCGCAGAAGGCTTATGTCCTTAATGCACCACTCGGTGTGCTGCACCTCGAGCGTCGTCTGTGGATCCTGTGAACATCCGACATACACGTTTCTGATGACTACACGATAGTTCAGTACAAAATACTTAATGGCTTAGAAGCAAGGCATCGAAGACGTTTTCAAACGTCACGGAACATAAGAGATGTTCTAAAGAGATGAAATTGTGATTTCATGCTTGTGCCCTTGTTAAGAGGTATGAGACCTCTGACAAGATTCTTTGTCCACAAAGTAAGGGAGAAAAGCTCAATCCTTGAGCGTGTGCTCAGATTATCTGAGTACGACAATCGCTTGAATCAAGTGGGAGTTAATCTTCCAGATGAGATAGTGATGGTTCTCCAAAGTCACTGCCACCAAGCTGTGAGAGCTTCGTGATGAACTATAACATATCAAGGATAGATACAATGATCCTTGAGCAATTCGCGATGTTTGACACCGCGAAAGTAGAAATCAAGTAGGAGCATCAATAGTTGATGGTTAGTAAAACCATTAAGTTTCAATAAAGGCAAGGGCTAGAAGGGATACTTCGTGAAACGGCAAAACAATTGCTGCACTAATGAAGAGACCCAAGATTAAACCCAAACCCGAGACTAAGTGCTTCTGTAATGAGGGGAACAGTCACTGAGGCGGAGCAACTCTAGATACTTGGTAGGTAAGAAGGCTAGCAAAAGTCGAAAGAAGTATATTTGATATACATGATGTTGATGTGTACTTTACTAGTACTCCTAGTAGCACGAGGGTATTGGATACCGGTTCGGTTGCTAAGTGATTAGTAACATGAAATGAAAGCTACGGCATAAACGGAGACTAGCTAAAGGCGAGGTGACGATACGTGTTGGAAGTGTTTCCAAGGTTGATATGATCAAACGTCGCACGCTCCCTCTACCATCGGGATTGGTGTTAAACCTAAACAATTGTTATTTGGTGTTTGCGTTAAGCATGAACATGATTGGATCGTGTTTATTGCAATATGATTATTCATTTAAAGAGAATAATGGTTACTCTATTTGCTTGAATAATCACCTTCAATGGTTTATTGAATCTCGATTGTAGTGTTACACATGTTCATGAAATTGGTGCCAAAAGATACGAGCTAATGATGATAGTACCACTTACTTGTGGCACTGCCGCTTGAGTCATGTTGGTATAACTTGCATGAAGAGGCTCCATGCTGATGGATCTTTATACTCACTTGATTTTGAATCACTAGTGACATGCAAATCATACCACATGAGCAAAGCCTTGTTTTCATTGAGATGAAACAAGATAGTAACTTGTTGGAAGTGATACATTTTGATGTATGCAGTCCAATGGGTGCTGAGGCACGCGGTGGATATCATTATGTTCTTACTTCAATGACGATTTGAGTAGATACAAGAGTATTTACTTAATGAATCACAAGTCTGAAATATTGAAAAGTTCAATTCTGTTCCAGAGTGAAGTTCGTCGTAACAAGAGGATAAACGATCTACGATATGATCATAGAAATGAATATCTGAGTTACGAGTTTTGGTACGCAGTTAAGACAATGTGGAAATTGTTTCGCAGTTCATGCCACCTGGAACATCATAGTGTGATGATGTGTCTGAATGTCATAGCCACGCACTATTTGGTATGGTGCATGCTATGATGTCTCTTATCGAATTACCACTGTCGTTTATGGGTTATGCATTAGAGACAACCGCATTCACTTTAAATAGGGCACCGCGTATTTCCGTTGAGATGACACAGTATAGACTGAAGTTTCGAGAAATCTAAACTGTCGTTTCTTGAAAGTTTGGGGCTTCGACACTTATGTGAAAAAGTTTGAGTCTGATAAGCTCGAACCTAAAGCGGATAAATGCAACTTCATAGGATATCCAAAACAGTTGGGTACATCTCCTATCTCAGATCCGAAAGCAAAGTGTTTGTTTCTAGAAACGGATCCTTTCTCTAGGAAAGGTTTCTCTCGAAAGAATTGAGTGGGAGGGTGGTAGAACTTGATGAGGTTATTGAACCATCACTTCAACCAGTGTGTAGCAGGGCGCAGGAAGTTGTTCCTGTGGCGCATACACCAATTGAAGTGAAAGCTGATGATGGTGATCATCGAGCATCGGATCAAGTTACTACAAACCTCGTAGGTTGACAAGGTCGCGTACTACTGCAGAGTGGTACGGTAACCCTGTCTTGAAGGTCATGTTGTTGAGCAACAGTGAACCTACGAGTCATGAAGAAAGCAATGGTGGGCCCGGATTCCGACAAATGGGTGGAGGCCATGAAATCCGAGAGAGGATCCATGTATGAAAACAAAGTGTAGACTTTGGAAGAACTACTTGATGGTCATATGACTATTGAGTAATGATGGATCTTTAAAAGGAAGACAGACGATGATGGTGATAAGTCACTATTAAGAAAAGCTCGACTTGTCGCAAAGATGTTTCCGACAAGATCAAACAGTTGACTATGATGAGACTTTCTCACTCGTAGCGATGCTAAATGTCTGTTAGAATTATGTTAGTAGTTGCTGCATTATTTATGAAATATTGCACATAGGATGTCAAAACATTGTTTCCTCGATGGTTTCCTTGAGCAAACATTGTATGTGATACAACCAGGAGGTTTTGTCGATCCTAAAGATACTAGCAAGTATGCAAGCTCCAGCGATCCTTCAATGGACTGGTACAAGCATCTCGGAGTTGGAATATACACTTTGATGAGATGATCAAAGATTTTGGGTTTGTACAAGGTTTATGAGAAACTTGTATTTCCAAAGAAGTGAGTGGGAGCACTATAGAATTTCTGATGAGTATATGTGGTTGACATATTGTGGATCAGAAGTAATGTAGATTTTTTGTAAAGCATACAAGGTTGTTTGAAAGGAGTTTTCAAAGGAGTACCTGGATTGCGCTACTTGAACATTGAGCATCAAAGATCTATGGAGATAGATCGAAAGCGCTTAATGGAAGTTTCAACAAGATGCATGCCTTGACAAGTTTTTGAAGGAGTTCAAAATAGATCAGCAAAGAAGGAGTTCTTGGTTGTGTTCTAAGGTGTGGATTTGAGTAAGACTCAAAACCCGACCACGGCAGAATAAAGAGAATAGACGAAGGTCATCTTCTATGCCTTGGCCGTAGAATCTGAAGTATGCCATGCTGGGTACCGCACCTGATGTGTGCCTTGACTCAAAGTCTGTTGAGAGGTACAGAGAGTGATCCATGATTGAATCACTAGCAGCGATCAAAATTTATACTTAGTAACTGATGGACTAAGGAATTTTTCTCGATTATGGAGGTGGTTAAAGAGTTCGTCGTAAAGGGTTACGTCGATGCAAGCTTTGACACTAATCCGAATAACTATGAGTAGTGAAATGGATTCGTATAGTAGAGTAGATATTTGGAGTACTTCCGAATAGCACATAGTAGCAGCATCTATAAGATGACGTAAAGATTTGTAAAGAACACACGGATCTAAAAGTTTCAGAACCGTTGACTAAAACCTCTCTCACGAGCAAGACGTGATCAGACCCCATAACTATATGGGTGTTGGATTCGTTGGAATCACATGGTGATGTGAACTAGATTATTGACTCTAGTGCAAGTGGGAGACTGTTGGAAATATGCCCTAGAGGAAATAATAAATTAGTTATAATTATATTTCTTTGTTCATGATAATCATTTATTATCCATGCAATAATTGTATTGATTGGAAACACAGTGCATGTGTGGATACATAAACAAAACACTGTCCCTAGTAAGCCTCTAGTTGACTAGCTTGTTGATCAAAGATGGTCAAGGTTTCCTGACCATAGGCAAGTGTTGTCACTTGATAACGGGATCACATCATTAGGCGAATTATGTGATGGACTAGACCCAAATTAATAGACGTAGCATGTTGATCGTGTCATTTTGTTGCTACTATTTTCTGCGTGTCAAGTATTTGTTCCTATGACCATGAGATCATATAACTCACTGACACCTGAGGAATGCTTTGTGTGTATCAAACGTTGCAACGTAACTGGGTGACTATAAAGATGCTCTACAGGTATCTCCGAAGGTGTTCGTTGAGTTAGTATGGATCAAGACTGGGATTTGTCACTCCGTATGACGGAGAGGTATCTCGGGGCCCACTCGGTAATACAACATCACACACAAGCCTTGCAAGCAATGTGACTTAGTGTAAGTTGCGGGATCTTGTATTACGGAACGAGTAAAGAGACTTGCCGGTAAACGAGATTGAAATAGGTATGCGGATACTGACGATCGAATCTCGGGCAAGTAACATACCGAAGGACAAAGGGAATGACATACGGGATTATATGAATCCTTGGCACTGAGGTTCAAACGATAAGATCTTCGTAGAATATGTAGGATCCAATATGGGCATCCAGGTCCCGCTATTGGATATTGACCGAGGAGTCACTCGGGTCATGTCTACATAGTTCTCGAGCCTGCAGGGTCTGCACACTTAAGGTTCGACGTTGTTTTATGCGTATTTGAGTTATATGGTTGGATACCGAATGTTGTTCAGAGTCCCGGATGGGATCACGGACGTCACGAGGGTTTTCGGAATGGTCCGGAGACGAAGATTGATATATAGGATGACCCCATTTGGTTACCGGAAAGTTTTCGGGCATTACCGGAAAAGTTCTGGGCTCATCGGTAGTGTACCGGGAGTGCCGGGAGGGGTGACGGGGACCATCGAGAGGGGTGTCACGCCCCAAGGGGTCTCATGGGCTATGGGAAGAGATAAACCAGCCCCTAGTGCGCTGGAATAAGTTCCCACTAAGGCCCATAAGGTTTGAGAAGGGAAAAACACAAGGTGGAAAGAGTTTCCAAGTGGGAAGGTGGAATCCTACTCCAAGTAGGATTGGAGTAGGACTCTTCCACCTCAAATTTCGGCCAAACCTTGAGGGTTTGAGGCTGCCTCCTCCCCTCCCTCCCTCCTATATATAGTGGGGTTTTAGGGCTGATTTGAGACAACTTTTGCCACGGCAGCCCGACCACATACCTCCACGGTTTTACCTCTAGATCGCGTTTCTGCGGAGCTCGGGCGGAGCCCTGCTGAGATTAGATCACCACCAACCTCCGGAGCGCCGTCACGCTGCCGGAGAACTCATCTACCTCTCCATCTCTCTTGCTGGATCAAGAAGGCCGAGATCATCGTCGAGCTGTACGTGTGCTGAACGCGGAGGTGCCGTCCGTTCGGCACTAGATCGGAGCGGATCGTGGGACGGATCGCGGGACAGTTTGCGGGGCGGATCGAGGGACGTTAGGACGTTCCACTACATCAACCGCGTTTCTTAGCGCTTCTGCTGTGCGATCTACAAGGGTACGTAGATCGGAAATCACCTCTCGTAGATGGACATCACCATGATAGGTCTTCGTGCGTGTAGGAAATTTTTGTTTCCCATGCGACGTTCCCCAACAGTATCCACACATGTATCTAAGTCTTCATTCAATACAATTATAGCATGGATAATAAACTATTATCTTGATACAGGAATTATAATAATAACTTAGTTATCATTGCCTCTAGGGCATAATTCCAACACGGGGACGGCGCGGGACGAGGGGCTCTGGATCGGGGCTCCTCCCCAATCTGGAGCTCGGGCCTCTCTTGGCTTTGTGGTCGCCGGACGTATCCGGTTTGACCACGGACATGTCCGGTAGGTGGGAAAACTGGCGAATCTGGGCCTTTGGATGGAAATCCAATGGTCCAGATCTGACCTGGGATGAGATTTCGGGGGAGAGAGGAGATGGGGCTAGCAGGTGGGGTTTTTGAGGGGGGTGTTTGCAAAAATGACTAGGAGGAAATCCTAGTGAAGTGAGGGAGGTCTCTCCATGGGGTGGTATTATATAGGGTTGGGCTATGGAGGGGTGGACCTCGTTCGTCCGATCGCGATCCAACGACGACGAATGGAGGAAGTGGCTAGATGGGTTTGATAGTTTGTGTAGATGGGCTATGCGGAGGTGACAGGGAAATAGCGCGGCGCGACAACATGATTTTTAAACACCGAAAAACATCCGACAATAGACCGAATACGGTGCCGCTACGGTCGACCGTTCGGTTACCAGACGGACTCCGATTGCGATGAAAATTGGCAGGCGGCCTAACTATATCTAAATAAGACCGCACGCCAAGTTTCGACCCAATCATAGGAAGTTTTATACACACTTTGAAAAACAAGATTTAAACGCTGCCGCGGGCGCGGGCAAGTGTGGTTGGGCTAAGAACGGGCAACGTCGAACACGGAGAGAACTGGCAACTAATAATGCGGCAACGGGATGCCGATGCAATGCACATGATGCGAGTGATGTGATGATGATCCGACAGATAAAATAAATCACACGATGAAAACAGAATAAAGGGGAATCTTCTGGAACGTCGGTCTCGGGCTGTCACAACTCTCCTACACTCCAAGTGGATCTCGATCCGAGATCCAAGAGTGAAACGGGAAGAGGAAGAGAAAGCAAGAGGTAAAACTTAATTGATTCTTAGACAACGAGTGAGACCAACGATCCTTGAATGTCGCAAAGAGATGAAGAATGACATGAGGAACTAGTAAGAATTCACGGAAAATTTCGGCAGCACTTCGGTAGGAAAAGGGGACAATCGATAAGATGGGAGAATTAGACTAGATTCATAACAAACAACTAAATAGAACAAGGGAACACCATGATCTTGATAGAACAAGAAGATAGATTGAAGAGAGCAACATCACAAGGCCTCCGTTAGAAAGAAATAGAAACTAGATCTTGGCAGGCAAAGAACGAAGAAGAAAATGAGAACTACTGCCACAAGAATCTTGAAGAACATCTTAAGACAAAGAATTGATATCATGAGACACTCCGGAAGAAGAATTCAGATCACTATGAACAAGAATAAGAATTATGTTATGCTTATCCTTCATCAAGTTTAATTGATGACAAGCAACGGATTTAGCATACCACTTATTCTTCTATAAAAGATTGAGGAGATACGAGCACAAACTTGAAGAAGTCTTGAAGGAGACACCGGTGAGAATTGAAACAAATGAGGCAACCATGAATGGATGGAGACACATGAGAATGAAGAGATCATGATCCACCTGAGAGAAAACTTGAACAAGGCACCTCAATAATTGAGAGATGAACGAAGAGACAACAATTGAGAAGAATTTAGGATGAAAGCTGAAAGCTAAGAACGAAGAATCTTCTGCAAAGATGGCCTTCGGAGGATCGAGAGTGAAACAATTCAGAAAAGCACCGGATATAAAGAAAGGGATTCTCATGATTGGGAACAAATGAGAGAATAACATGAATCTGAGATGACAATCTTCAAAAGGATGGACAAGATTTGAGAGAAACACTCCTTAGGTCTTCCAAGCAGAAAAAATGAGGAGAACACCACCAAGAATAACTACGACACTCTCGAATAATGAAGAATGAAAGGTTGAGCCAAAGACGAGAAATAATTCAAATTGATCTTGAAGAAGGAATATGACTGATGAAATTCATACTTACGTCATAGTTGAAAAGAATAAGAGAACTCCGGAAAGATTACAAGAGCCAGAAAAGATCCTGGGAAAAAACCTGTGGGTTATGGCCTGCTCAAAAGAGACCACCATTGAAAAGATTACTCAGAAAGGGAGATATTGCACTAGTATAAAGAAAACTTGATGGGGTTAGCACCTCGAAATAATTGAAAATATTGAAAACAAGAAACTACTGAGATAACTTCAACGCCTCGGATAGAATAGATAGAAATGACAACAAGACGACTTGATAAGAATTTTCAACATCGAAAAGAATTTAAAGGATGACAAGGATATGATGAACACGGATAACTGAATTGAATTCACCGGAAAAGATCACAAGAATGAATAAAGATGAACACTAAGTTCCTGAGAATATTCACAATGAATCATCGGATAGGACACCAAAGAAAAGATAGCGGACGCAACAATGAAAAGGAAGTCACTAGGATGACAAACTAATACTGAAGAAAAGGGCGGGAGGGCGGGGAAAAACAAAAACAACTAGGGACAGATGAGATGAACTCCGGAAGAAAAGAGAGATTGCTCTTGCAAAATTGGAGAGGATAGAATTCACTGAAGAGAAACACACCGGTTGAAAAAGAATTGATATGACGACACCGGGTGAAAAGGAATTG
Organism: Hordeum vulgare subsp. vulgare; assembly: GCF_904849725.1. Taxonomy (NCBI): domain Eukaryota; kingdom Viridiplantae; phylum Streptophyta; class Magnoliopsida; order Poales; family Poaceae; genus Hordeum; species Hordeum vulgare. The sequence goes on along the minus strand of NC_058520.1, from coordinate 580,138,462 downwards.
ATGTGACAATTGATTAAGCAAAAGGATTAGTGATACGTCCATTTTGCATCATGCTTTCATGTTGATATTTATTGCTTTTTGGGCTGTTATATTACTTGTGGTACCATATTTATGCCTTTTCTCTCTTATTTTGCAAGGTTTATTTGAAGAGGGAGAATTCACGCAGCTGGAATTCTGGACTGGAAAAGGAGAAAATCCTAATCCACTATTCTGCACATCTCCAAATGCCCTAAAAATTTACGTGGATTTTTTCTGGAATATATTAAAAATACTGGGCGAAAGAACTACCAGAGGGGGGCCATGAGGGCTCCACAAGCTTGCCCACCGCCACCCCCTGGTGGCGCAGGGCAAGTTTATGGGCTGCCTGACGGCCCACTAGCCCCCCTCTTTTGCTATATGAAGCATCCTGGTCTGGAAAAAAATCAAGAGGGAGCTTTTTCGTGGTTTCGCCGCCGCCATGAGGCGGAACTTGAGCAGATCCAATCTAGAGCTCCGGCAGGACGATCCTGCCGGGGAAACTTCCCTCTCGGAGGGGGAAATCGTCGCCATCGTCATCACCAACACTCCTCTCGTCGGAGGGGAGGCATCTTGATCAACATCTTCATCAGCACCATCTCCTCTCCAATCCCTAGTTCATCTCTTGTAACCAATCTTCGTGTCGCGACTCCGATTGGTACTTGTAAGGTTGCTAGTAGTGTTGATTACTCCTTGTAATTGATGCTAGTTGGATTACTTGGTGGAAGAGTTTATGTTCAGATCCTTGATGCTATTCATTACACCTCTGATCATGATTACGATTATGTTTTGTGAGTAGTTACTTTTGTTCCTGAGGACATGGGATAAGTCATGTTAATAATAGTCATGTGAATTTGATATTCGTTCGGTATTTTGATATGATGTATGTTGTTTTTCCTCTAGTGGTGTTATGTGAACGTCGACTACATAACACTTCACCATATTTGGGCCTAGAGGAAAGCATTGGGAAGTAGTAAGTAGATGATGGGTTGTTGGAGTGACAGAAGCTTAAACCCTAGTCTATGTGTTGCTTCGTGAGGGGCTGATTTGGATCCACTAGTTTAATGCTATGGTTATACTTTGTCTTAATTCTTCTTTTGTAGTTGCGGATGCTTGCGAGAGAGGTTAATCATAAGTGGGATGCTTGTCCAAGTAAGGGCAGTACCCAAGCGCCGGTCCACCCACATATCAAACTATCAAAGTAACGAACGCGAATCATATGAACATGATGAAACTACATTGACAGAAATTCCCGTGTGTCCTCGGGAGCGTTTTTCCTCCTATAAGACTTTGTTCAGGCTTGTCCCTTGCTACAAAGGGATTGGGCCACTTGGTACACCATTGCTACTACTTGTTACTTGTTACTTTTTGCTCGCTACGTTTCACCTCACTACACCACCACTTGTTACCGCTACTTTCAGTGCTTGCAGTTATTACCTTGCTGAAATCCGTTTATCAGAGCCTTCTGCTCCTCGTTGGGTTCGACACTCTTACTTATCGAAAGGACTACGATTGATCCCCTATACTTGTGGGTCATCAAGACTCTTCTGGCGCCGTTGCCGGGGAGTGAACTGCCTTTGGTAAGTGGAAATTGGTAAGGAAACATTTATATACCGTGCTGAAATTTATTGTCACTTGTCACTATGGAAAGTGTTCCTTTGAGGAGTTTGTTTGGGGTATCTTCACCATGAACGGAAGCACGAGGAGTTGCTCCTCAACCTGAGGTACCTACTGAAAATATCTTTTATGAAATTCCTTTGGGTATGCTTGAGAAACTGCTGGCTAATCCTTTCACAGGAGATGGATCTTCACATCGAGACTTGCATCTAATCTATGTAGATGAAGTTTGTGGTTTATTTAAGCTTGCAGGTTTGCCCGAGGATGAGGTAAAGAAGAAAGTCTTTCCTTTATCTTTGAAGGATAAGGCGTTGCCATGGTATAGGCTATGTGATGATACTGGACCATGGGGCTACAATCGATTGAAATTGGAATTTCATCAAAAGTTCTATCCTATGCATTTAGTACATCGTGATCGGAACTTTATTTATAACTTTTGGCCTCATGACAGGGAAAGCATAGCTCAAGCTTGGGGGAGGCTTAAATCAATGCTATATTCATGCCCCAATCATGAGCTCTCGAGAGAAATCATCACTCAAAACTTTTATGCTAGGCTTTCTCATGAAGATCGTACCATGCTTGACACTTCTTGTGCCGGTTCTTTTATGAAGAAGGATATTGATCACAAGTGTAATTTATTGGAGAGAATCAAACGCAACTCTGAAGATTGGGAGCTGGAGGAGGGTAAGGAGTCAGGTATGAATTTCCAGTTTCATTGCGTTAAATCTTTTGTTGAGACAAACACTTCTAGAGATTTTAGCACTAAGTATGGACTTGACTCTGAGATAGTAGCTTCTCTATGTGAATCTTTTGCTGCTCACGTTGATCTTCCCAAAGAGAAGTGGTTTAAATATCATCCTCCTGTAGAAAGCAACATAGCCAAAACCAATCTAGTTGAGGAGAAAATCATAGCTTTTAGTGACCCTGTTGTTCCTTGTGTTTACACTGAGAAACCACCATACCCTGCTAGGATAAAGGATTATTCTAAAGCTCCAACTGTGATACGTAGGGGTTACATTAGATCACTTGCACCCCCTGAGGAGATTAGAGTTGAACCTAGTGTTGCTATTATCAAAGATCTCTTAGCCGAAGACATAGATGGGCATGTTATCAAATTCTGTGAGGACTCCGTTAGAATTGCTAAACCTCACGCGAAAGACAAACACGGACCTGTAGTTGGCCTGCCCGTTGTTTCTATTAAGATAGGAGACCACTGTTACCATGGTGTATGTGATATGGTAGCTAGCGTTAGTGCAATACCCCGTTCTCGATATGATGAAATCAAAGATGAGATTACACCTGCTGAGTTAGAACCCATTGATGTCACTATTACGCTAGCTAATAGAGACACTATCTGCCCTCTAGGAATTGTGAGAGACGTAGAAGTCGTGTGTGGTAAGACGAAGTATCCTACTGATTTCCTCGTCCTTGGTACTGCACAAGATAGCTTTTGTCCCATCATATTTGGTAGACCCTTTATCAACACTGTCAATGCTCACATTGATTGCATTAAGCAGACTGTCACAGTAAGTTTCGAGGGTGTGTCTCATGAATTTAACTTCCCCAAGTTTGGAAGACAAACCCATGAAAGAGAGTCGTCTGGTAGAGATGAAATCATTGCTCTTGCCTCTATTGCCGTACCTCCTACGGATCCTTTAGAGCAATATCTGCTTGAGCATGAAAATGATATGCATATGGAGGAGAGAGATGAGATAGATAGAATTGTCTTAGAACAATATCCTATTCTCAAGAATAATCTGCCTGTTGAACTGCTTGGGGATCCTCCCCCACCAAAAGGTGATCCTGTGTTCGAGCTTAAACAGTTGCCTGATACTCTTAAGTATGCCTATCTTGATGAGAAGGAGATATATCCTGTCATTATTAGTGCTCTCCTCTCAGAGCGCGAAGAGAAGAAGTTACTAAAAACTCTGAGGAAGCACCGCGCTGCTATTGTATATACTCTTGATGATCTTAAGGGTATTAGTCCTACTCTATGTCAGCACAAGATTAAAACCGATCCTGACTTTAAACCAGTTGTTGATCATCAATGGAGATTCAATCCTAAGATGAAAGAGGTCGTTTGAAAAGAAATATTAAAGCTTCTGGAAGCAGGAATCATTTATCATGTTGCTCATAGTGATTGGGTAAGTCCAGTACATTACGTACCTAAGAAGGGAGGTATCACCGTCGTTCCTAATGATAAGGATGAACTAATCCCACAAAGGATTATTACCGGCTATAGAATGGTGCTAGACTTCTGGAAACTGAACAAGGCAACCAGGAAAGATCATTATCCTTTGTCGTCTATCGACCAAATGCTAGAAAGGCTATCGAAGCACACACACTTCTGCTTTCTAGACGGTTATTCAGGTTTCTCGCAGATACCTATTGCACAATCTGATCAAGAGAAAAACACTTTCACCTGCCCTTTCGGTACATTTTCCTATAGACGTATGCCTTTTGGCTTACGTAATGCACCTGCCACCTTCCAAAGATGTATGATGGCTATATTCTCTGACTTTTGCGAAAAGATCGTCGAGGTTTTCATGGATGACTTCTCCGTTTACGGGTCTTCCTTTGATGATTGCCTCAGCAACCTTGATAGAGTCTTACAGAGATGCGAAGAAACCAACCTCGTCTTGAATTAGGAGAAGTGTCACTTTATGGTTAATGAAGGTATCATCTTAGGACACAAAATTTCTAAGAGAGGCATTGAAGTTGATAAGGCTAAGGTTGATGCAATTGAGAAAATGCCTTGCCCCACAGATATCAGAGGTATACAAAGTTTCTTAGGTCATGCTGGTTTCTATAGAAGGTTCATTAAAGACTTCTCTAAGATTTCTAGGCCTCTTACCAACCTCTTGCAGAAGGATGTTCCTTTTGTTTTTGATGAGGATTGTGAGGAAGCCTTTGAAATAGTTAAGAAGGCTTTGATAACTGCACCTATTGTTCAACCACCTGACTGGAACTTGCCCTTTGAAATCATGTGTGATGCTAGTGATTATACTGTTGGTGCTGTTCTAGGACAAAGAGTTGACAAGACGTTGAATGTCATTCACTACGCTAGTAAAACTCTAGACAGTGCCCAAAGAAACTATGCCGCTACGGAGAAGGAATTTTTAGCAGTCGTGTTTGCATGTGAAAAGTTCAGATCTTACATAGTTGACTCCAAAGTCACTATTCACTCTGATCATGCTGCTATTAAGTACCTCATGGAGAAGAAGGACGCTAAGCCTAGGCTGATCAGATGGGTTCTCCTGCTACAGGAATTTGATTGGCACGTCGTTGACCGAAAGGGTGCTGATAACCCTGTAGGAGATAACTTGTCTAGGCTAGAGAATGTCCTTGATGACCCACTACCTATTGATGATAGCTTTCCTAATGAGAAACTAAGTGTCATCCGCACTTCACATAGTGCACTGTGGTATGCCGATTATGCAAACTATATCGTAGCCAAATACATACCACCCAGTTTCACCTATCAACAAAAGAAGAAATTCTTCTTTGATTTGAGACACTACTTTTGGGATGATCCTCACCTTTATAAGGAAGGAGTTGATCGTGTTATTAGACGTTGCGTGCCTGAACATGAACAGGGACAGATCCTGCAGAAGTGTCATTCCGAAGCCTACGGAGGACACCATGCTGGAGATAGAACTGCCCATAAGGTATTGCAATCAGGTTTTTATTGGCCCACGCTCTTCAAGGATGCCCGTAAGTTTGTCTATCTTGTGAGGAATGCCAAAGGATAGGGAACATCAGTAAGCATCAAGAGATGCCTATGAACTATTCACTTGTCATTGAACCATTTGATGTCTGGGGCTTTGATTATATGGGACCCTTCCCGAGTTCCAATGGGTACACTCACATCTTAGTTGTTGTGGATTACGTTACTAAGTGGGTAGAGGCTATCCCCACTAAAAATGCTGATCACCACACCTCTATTAAGATGCTTAAAGAAGTCATATTCCCAAGATTTGGAGTCCCTAGATACTTGATGACTGATGGCGGTTCACACTTCATTCATGGTGTTTTCTGCAAGATGCTAGCTAAGTATGATGTCAACCATAGAGTTGCATCTCCTTATCATCCTCAGTCTAGTGGTCAAGTGGAGTTGAGTAATAGGGAGATCAAGTTGATCCTACAAAAGACCGTCAATAGATCTCGAAAGAACTGGTCTAGCAAACTTGATGATGCACTATGGGCTTATAGGACTTCTTATAAGAATCCCATGGGCATGTCACCATATAAAATGGTTTACGGTAAGGCCTGTCATTTACCTCTTGAGCTGGAACACAAAGCTTATTGGGCAATCAAAGAGCTCAACTTTGATTTCAAACTTGCCGGTGAGAAGCGGTTGTTTGATATCAGCTCGTTAGATGAATGGAGAGCCCGGGCATATGAGAATGCCAAGTTGTTCAAGGAAAAGGTTAAGAGATGGCACGACAAACGAATACAGAAACGAGAGTTCAATGTAGGTGATTATGTCTTGCTATACAATTCTCGTTTGAGATTCTTTGCAGGCAAGCTTCTCTCTAAATGGGAAGGTCCCTATGTTATCGAGGAAGTATATCGTTCCGGTGCCATCAAAATCAATAACACGGAAGGAAATTTCCCTAGAGTGTTAAATGGGCAAAGAATCAAGCATTACATCTCTGGTACTCCCATAAATGTTGAGACCAATATCATCAATGTCATAACTCCAGAGGAGTACATAAGGGATGTTTATCAGCCTATTTCAGACCTTGAAAATGAAGATGTATTTGTTCGGCAAGAAATTGGACTCCAATACTTTTCCAATAGGAAATTTCTTCCGTTTTGGAATTTTTGGAAAATTAGAAAAATAAAAAGTAGTCCGGAGAGCGAATGAGGCGGACACAAGCCCTGCCACCGCCCCTACCCCCTGGTGGCGGAGGGCCGGCTTGTGGGCACCTCGTGTGCCTCCCGGACTCCGTTTTCTTGCGGAGGACTCCTTCTAGCCCAGAAAAATCAATATACTTGCCCGAAGGTTTTGATATCCGTATCGCGTAGTTTTCCTCTGTTTTCGTTTCGAGCCTGTTTCTGTGACAGATCTAGATCATTATGACTTCCCCAAACGCTCCTAAGGACAAGATCTTCGAGAAGGTCATCAATTCCTACCTCATGGAAGCGCTAAAACACCCTCAATCTATCAAGATGAGCGAGGGGATGTTGCACATCCGTGATGTTGAGGAGCCTAAGAAGACCGGAAGCGTGGAGATGAGGCTCGAAGCAATGGAGCAACAAGTCTTCAAGTGCCAAGGGATGGTGGAGCGTGGACTCAACGCCAACCACACGATGATCACGGAGTTCACTAGCAATCACAAGATGGATGCCATTGATATTGGGAAACACCTCTCCAGGCTCTACGATAGGGTTGACCAACTTTAGGGCCAGATCTATGACATGCAGAATCAAAACTGTGAGTATAAGTACATATTTAAATCAATAAGGTTGGCTGCAGATTTGAGGATTCCGGCGACTCGTTCATCTTGCCATGATGGAGCACATATGCCTTGGAAGAAGCAGGATCAGATCGCTCCAACAACACCACCATCACCACCGAAGGAAGGCAACTAAGCATTGGTATGGGCAATCCCCTTGGCTTATGTCAAGCTTGGGGGAGTTGCCCTGGTATCGTATCACCTTTATATCTTTTGCTTTTACCTTTGTTTTAGTTCTTTCCTTTTCAGTTTTTATTTCTTCTTTTAGAGGAATAAGTCTTTAATTTTTAGTCTGAGTCTTTTGCTTTTGTATCTCCCCCTTTGCATTCGAGCTTACGAGCTATATAACAAAAAGTGTATTAGTCAAGGGCCGTGCTTTGTGCCATGATCAAAAGTATGAAAAGAATGATAGCATGAAAGATCATGAGACGATCTTATGGAAAGTGATAACTTCACTTATGACACGTATGATGATTGAAACTTGTTGAGAATAAATCAACATAGACCTCAGTCATGGTTGCAATTAATAAGAAGTAATAAGGAAAGAGAGGTTCACATATAAATATATCATCTTAGACACTTTTGACAATTGTGAGCACTCACCAAACTATTACTGCCTAGGAGTAGATGTTGGACAAGGAAGACAACATAATGAATTGTGTTTGCTTGGCTCCAAACAATGTTATATGATTAGAGATCCCTTAGCATGTGACGATTGCTTCCACCTCATATTAGCCAAAACTCCCGCACCAAGTAGAGATACTACTTGTGCATCCATAAACCTCCAACCCAGTTTTGCCATGAGAGTCCACCATACCTACCTAGGGATTGAATAAGATCCTTCAAGTAAGTTGTCATTGGTGCAAGCAATAAAAATTGCTCTCTAATATGTATTATCTATTAGTGTGTGGAAAATAAGCTTTGTACGAACCTGTGATGAGGAAGACATAAAAGCGACAGACTGCATAATAAAGTTTTTTATCACAGGAGGCAATATAAAGTGACGTTCCTCCGCACTAAGAGGACACGCATTCAAACCTCAAAAGCGCATGACAACCTCTGCTTTCCTCTGCGAAGGGCCTATCTTGTACCTTTACTTTTTGCCCTTGTAAGAGTCATGGTGATCTTCACCAATTCCCTTTTGCCTTTGTCTTGGCTACCGTCGCATGCTTGGGAAAGATCTATATTCATATATCAACTTGGAGTTGAGTACTCATGCTTTATTATTGTTGACTTTATCCTTGAGGTAAACCGCTGGGAGGCAAAACTATAAACCCATATCTTCCTTTGTGTCCAGCTGAAACTTTGACACCATGAGTACCACGTGAGTTGTAACAATTGTGGAAAACAAAAGAGATGATTGAGTATGTGGGTTTGCCTTACAAGCTCTTATTTGACTCTTTCTGATGTTGTGATAAATTGCATTTGCTTCAATGACTATGGACTACTGTTGTTTACTTCTCGGTAAGGTTTTTGCTTCATGCTTTGCTTTGTAAAGGAATTGTTACTTCCCCATAAGAATCTGTATGATGTATTGCTGTCCTATGTGTGATCATGATGCCCTCATGTCCGTATTATGTTTTATCGACACCTTCGTCCCTCAACATGTGGACATGTTTATGGAACTTGGTTTTCGCTTGAGGACAAGCGAGGTCTAAGCTTGGGGGAGTTGATACGTCCATTTTGTATTATGCTTTCATCTTGATATTTATTGCTTTTTGGGATGTTATATTACTTGTGGTACCATATTTATGCCTTTTATCTCTTATTTTGCAAGGTTTATTTGAAGAGGGAGAACTGAGGCAGCTGGAATTCTGGACTGGAAAAGGAGCAAATCCTAGTCCACTATTCTGCACATCTCCAAATCCCTAAAAATTTACATGGATTTTTTCTAGAATATATTAAAAATACTGGGCGAAAGAACTACCGGAGGGGGGCCACCAGGGCTCCACTAGCCTGCCCACCGCCACCACCCCCTGGTGGCGCAGGGCAAGCTTGTGGGCTGCCTGACGGCCCACTACCCCCCTCTTTTGCTATATGAAGTGTCCTGGTCTGGAAAAAATCAAGAGGGAGATTTTTCGTGGTTTCGCCGCCGCCACGAGGCGGAACTTGAGCAGATCCAATCTAGAGCTCCGGCAGGACGATCGTGCTGGGGAAACTTCCCTCTCGGAGGGGGAAATCGTCGCCATCGTCATCACCAACACTCCTCTCGTCGGAGGGGAGGCATCTTGATCAACATCTTCATCAGCACCATCTCCTCTCCAATCCCTAGTTCATCTCTTGTAACCAATCTTCGTCTCGCGACTCCGATTGGTACTTGTAAGGTTGCTAGTAGTGTTGATTACTCTTTGCAATTGATGCTAGTTGGATTACTTGGTGGAAGAGTTTATGTTCAGATCCTTGATGCTATTCATTACACCTATGATCATGATTATGATTATGTTTTGTGAGTAGTTACTTTTGTTCCTGAGGACATGGGATAAGTCATGTTAATAATAGTCATGTGAATTTGACATTCGTTCGGTATTTTGATATGTTGTATGTTGTTTTTCCTCTAGTGGTGTTATGTGAACGTCGACTACATAACACTTCACCATATTTGGGCCTAAAGGAAAGCATTGGGAAGTAGTAAGTAGATGATGGGTTGTTGGAGTGACAGAAGCTTAAACCCCAGTCTATGCGTTGCTTCGTGAGGGGCTGATTTGGATCCACTAGTTTAATGCTATGGTTAGACTTCGTCTTAATTCTTCTTTTGTAGTTGCAGATGCTTGCGAGGGAGGTTAATCATAAGTGGGATGCTTGTCCAAGTAAGGGCAGTACCCAGGCGCCGGTCCACCCACATATCAAACTATCAAAGTAACGAACGCGAATTATATGAACATGACGAAACTAGCATGAGAGAAATTCCCGTGTGTCCTCGGGAGCGTTTTTCCTCCTTTAAGACTTTGTTCAGGCTTGTCCCTTGCTACAATGGGACTGGGCCACTTGCTGGACCGTTTCTACTACTTGTTAGTTGTTACTTTTTGCTAGCTACGTTTCACCTCACTACACCACCACTTGTTACCGCTACTTTCAGTGCTTGCAGTTATTACCTTGCTGAAATCCGTTTATCACAGCCTTCTGCTCCTCGTTGGGTTCGACACTCTTACTTATCGAAAGGACTACGATTGATCCCCTATACTCGTGGGTCATCAATTAGCACTCTCATAAAAATATGATAACACCACTTAGGAAAGATATGAAATCACCACTTGACATCGAAGCAACTTGAATTACCACATTCCAATAAAACAAGGGGTGAGGCTTATGAAACAAGCTAGAACAAATTCATGAGAGAGATTTCGTCTGATATTTTCATGGACAGGATCGCACGGGCTCGATCCTTATAGTAGGCATCAAGTGCAAGGCAGTGCACACGACATACGAAGCGTCCCCGAGTCGTAGCAAGCTACAAGGGCTCTTTAAGACACAACGAGAACCGCTGTAAGTCGACGTGAACAAACGAATCCACTAGATGTCGAATCCCAACCTAACATCATGCATTTGTTGGAAGATTGTCCTATAAGTAGCTATTTGAATTCCCACCTAAGAACTCCCGAAATTTCTGGTCATGCAATCTAGTCCACGGATATATACAAGGAGTAATATATCACTGAACTCCTATACTAACCCGTCCAGTGTATCACATTCGTCAACACATAATCAGAATCTCGGAACTTCATCTATTTCAGATCCTCGTAATCACAACGATACAAAGTATGGCGATACATCCGGAACTCTCTGCACTAGTACTAGGGAAGCTGGACTCTTCTCGCCACTACTAGTATTGAAGCAATTTCAAACATCCTTCATCCTGAGATACTAAGAAATCTGAATGATAACGATGTGCTCGAGAATCCCGTGGAGCTCAACTCCCCGGAAGAAATCAAGTCAGACAGGAGGCACCAAGACAGAACTCCGTCACATCGACATCATATAGATTCCAAAAATATTCGTGTGATCCTAAAATATTTTGAGTGAGAAGAGGATTATAATTAAATTGCTACGTCAGGATTCCTCACCAGAGCATAGAAGAGGAGAAAAAAGAATCCTACTCTCCGATATATAACTAGACTCAAAGCAATTTTTCACTAGACTCGACTCGGCCAAGTTCGATCAATCAAGGGGGCTCCTAGGTTGGTAGTGCTCTCATACCAACTTGTAACGCCCAAGATGCGACCCTATCCTTAATTTGGCACGAGGGCCTTGTCAGGGATAGAAGTTCATCTTGTTGTTTCGCAAGAATGGATATCGTTACAAGTACATGTACTGAAGAGAAGAGTATATGGAATTGGCTTACACTCGCCACAAGCTACATCAGAGTCACGTCAGTACAATGCATAATCATCATGAAGAAGAGAAGGGTCCGACTACGGATGGAAACAAACGAGAAAAGAAGAACGACGTCCATCCTTGCTATCCCAGGCTACCGGCCTGGAACCCATCCTAGATCGATGAAGAAGAAGAAGAAGCAACTCCAAATGAACAATCAACGCGCTCGTGTCAAGTAACCTTTACCTCTACCTGCAATTGGTGTTGTAGTAATCTGTGAGCCACAGGGGACTCAGCAATCTCATTTCCAAAGGTATCAAGACTAGCAAAGCTTAATGGGTGAGCTATGGTTAAGTGGTGAGGTTGCAACAAGCGGCTAAGCATTTATTTGGTGGCTAACTTACGAGTACAAGAATAAAGACGGGGATGATCTACGCATAACGAACGTGAACTACTTATGATCAAAAGAATGATCCGGAACACCTACTTACGCCAAACATAACCCCACCGTGTCCTCCATCGGAGAAGGAACTCACGAAAGAGACAGTCACGGTTACACACTCAGTTGGCATATTTTAATTAAGTTAACTTTAAGTTATCTAGAACCAGTATTAACCAAAGTTTCCACGTTGCCACATAACCGCGGGCACGGCTTTCCGAAAGATTTAACCCCGCAGGGGTGCTCCAACTAGTCCATCACAAATTACCACAAGCCGCATAGAAATCCTCGATCATGAAACTCGCGATCTCGTCGGACTCCTTAGTGGAAAACCTCAACTTTGAGATTACCCAAAGCATCACCGGAATCCCGATGCACAAGATATTTCGTAAAAGGTAAAACTAATCCAGCAAGGCCGCCCGACGTGTCGACGATCCCAATAGGAGCCGCGTATCTCGTTCTCATGACACGACGGATGAGCTAGACATCGGGATCGCTAAACCCTGGGTGACCAGGGGGCGCCGGACATCGCTCAGGTGGGACCAACACTCATGAGGAGCACTGGCCCGGGGGTTGATTAAATTACTCCACGGGTGCCGGCGGGTACCTATGCATTATTATTAGGTTATTAGGAAAATGTAGTACCAAAGTTGGGCCTTGCCAAACTAGCTTTAATCTAGAACGAATTATCAAGGGGCTCCCCATAACAACCCCGATCGTGTTAGGAGTGCTCAATTATGGAACCTAACACCGTAGACGAAACTAAGGGGGCAAATGTGGAAGAAAAAACCAGGCTAGAAAGGCCGAGCCTTCCACATTTTACCAAGTATATAGGTGCATTAAATTAAATAACATTTAATATGGTGATATAACAAGGATCCCATGTTGTCACATGGAAGCAACTTCACGTGCAACTAGCAACACTAACACATGGTTAAGCAAGCGGTAACATAGTCAATAAGTGGTTTGCTAGGTTGTGAACAGGTTGAAGGTTTTCATGGCAATGTTGGGAGGCTGATATTTGATACGTCCATTTGGCATCATGTTTTCATGTTGATATTTATCGCTTCTTTGGCTGTTATTTCACTTCACGGTACAATTCTTATGCCTTTTCTCTCTTATTTTGCAAGGTTTCATGAAGAGGGAGAATACCGGCAACTGGAATTCTGGCCTGAAAGTGGAGCAAAGTTGAGATACCTATTCCGCGCAACTCCAAACGCCGTAAAAATCAACGAGGATTTTTTTTCCTGATTTATCAAAAATACTGGGCCGAATAACTGACACAGGGGCACCAGGGGGTGCCCACAAAGCTGCACGGCGCGACCACCCCCCAGGCCGCGCCATGAGGGCTTGTGGGCAGCCCACTGGCCCACTTGCTCCCCTCTTTTGCTATATGGAGGGTTTCGTCCAGGAAAAAAAATCGCGGAATGAGCTTTTTCGTGGTTTCGCCGCCGCCACGAGGCGGAACTTGAGCAGAACCAGTCTAGAGCTCCGGCAGGACGATCCTGCTGGGGAAACTTCCCTCCCGGAGGGGGAAATTGTTGCCATCGTCATCACCAACACTCCTCTCATCGGAGGGGACTCGTCACCATCAACATCTTCATCAGCACCATCTCATCTCCAAACCTAGTTCATCACTTGTAACCAATCTCCGTCTCGCGACTCCGATTGGTACTTGTAAGGTTGCTAGTAGTGTTGATTACTCATTGTAGTTGATGCTAGTTGAATTATTTGGTGGAAGAGTTTATGTTCAGATCCTTGATGCTACTCATTACCTCTATGTTGATGAATATGATTATGCTTTGTGAGTAGTTACTTTTGTTCCCGAGGACATGGGATAAGTCATGCTAATAGTAGTCATGTGAATTTGGTATTCGTTCGGTAATTTGATATGTTGTATGTTGTTTTTCCTCTAGTGGTGTTATGTGAATGTCACCTACATAACATTTCACCATTATTTGGGCCTAGAGGAAGGCATTGGGAAGTAGTAAGTATATGATCGGTTACTAGAGTGAGAGAAGCTTAAACCCTAGTTTATGCGTTGCTTCGTAAGGGGCTGATTTGGATCCACTAGTTTAATGTTATGGTTAGACTTTGTCTTAATTCTTCTTTCATTGTTGCGGATGCTTGCGAGAGGGGTTAATCATAAGTGGGATGCTTGTTCAAGTAAGGTCTGTACCCAAGCGCCGGTCCACCCACATATCAAACTATCAAAATAACGAACGCGAATCATATGAACATGATGAAACTAGCATGACAGAAATTCCCATATGTCCTCGGGAGCGTTTTTCCTCCTATAAGACTTTGTCCAGGCTTGTCCCTTGCTACAAAAGGGATTGGGCCACTTTGCTGCACCTTTGCTACTTTTGTTACTTGTTGCTTGCTACGAATCATCTCACCACACAATCACTTGTTACCAACAATTTCAGTGCCTACAGATTTTACCTTGCTGAAAACCACTTGTCACATCCTTCTGCTCCTCGTTGGGTTCGACACTCTTACTTATCGAAAGGACTACGATTGATCCCCTATAATTTTGGGTCATCAAGACTCTTTTCTGGCGTTGTTGCCGGGGAGTGGAGCGCCTTTGGTAAGTGGAACTTGGTAAGGAAACATTCATATAGCATGCTGAAATTTATTGTCACTTGTCACTATGGATACTAATCCTTTGAGGAGCTTGTCCAGGGTATCTTCACCTCGAGCGGAAGAAAAAAGAGTTGCTCCTCAACCTGCTGCACCTACTGAAAATATTTGCTTTGAATTTCCTTTGGGTATGCTTGAGAAACTGCTGGCTAATCCTTTTAGAGGAGATGGAACATCACATCGAGACTTGCATCTAATCTATGTAGATGAAGTTTGTGGTTTATTTAAGCTTGCAGGTTTGCCCGAGGATGAGGTCAAGAAGAGGGTCTTTCCTATATCTTTGAATGATAAGGCGTTGACATGGTATAGGCTATGTGATGTTACTGGATCATGGGACTACAATCGGTTGAAATTGGAATTTCATCAAAAGTTTTATCCTATGCATTTAGTACATCGTGATCGGAATTATATTTACAATTTTTGGTCTCGTGACAGAGAAAGCATCGCTCAAGCTTGGGGGAGGCTTAAATCAATGCTATATTCATGCCCCAATCATGAGCTCTCGAGAGAAATTATCATTCAGAACTTCTTTGCTCGGCTTTCTCATGATGATCGCACCATGCTTGACACTTCTTGTACCGATTCTTTTATGAAGAGAGATATTGACTTCAAATGGAATTTATTGGAGAGAATTAAACGCGACTCTGAAGATTTGGAGCTTGAAGAAGGTAAGGTGTCAGGTATGAATTTCATGTTTGATTGTGTTAAATCCTTTGTTGAGATAAATACCTTCAGTGATTTTAGCGCTAAGTATGGCCTTGACTGAGATAGTAGGTTCATTGTGTGAATCTTTTGCTGCTCATATTGATCTCCCCAAAGAGAATTGGTTTAAATATCATCCTCCTTTAGAAGTCAATGTAGTTAAACCCACTCCAGTTGAAGAGAAAGTCATTGCCTATAGTGATCATGTTGTTCCTAGTGCTTACATTGAGAATCCACCTTTCCGTGTTAGGATAAAGGATCATTCTAAAGCTTCAACTATGATACGTAGAGGCTACATTAGAACACCTACACCCCCTGAGCAAATTAGAGTAGAACCTAGCATTGCCATTATCAAAGATCTTCTATCTGAAGAAGTTGGGGGACATAATATTCACTTCTGTGAAGATGCTGCTAGAATTGCTAAACCTCACGCTAGAGACAAACATAGGCCTGTTGTTGGCATGCCTGTGGTTTCTGTTAAGATAGGATATCATTGTTATCATGGCTTATGTGACGTGGGTGCTAGTATTAGTGCAATACCTCAATACTTATACGATGAAATCAAAGATGAGATTGCACCTGTTGAGATAGAGCCTATTGATGTCACTATTCAGCTTGCCAATAGAGAAAGTCTTATGTGATAAAACGAAGTATCCTACTGATTTCCTCGTTCTTGCTACCGCACAAGATAGCTTTTGTCCCATCATATTTGGTAGACCTTTTCTCAATACTGTCAACGCTCATATTGATTGTGAGACGCAAACTGTCACTGTTGGCTTTGAAGGTGTGTCACATGAGTTCAATTTCTCTAAGTTTGGTAGACAACCTCATGAAAAGGAGTTGCCTAGTAAGGATGAAACTATTGCCTTAGCCTCTATTGTCGTGCCTCCTACTGATCCCTTAGAGCAATACTTGCTTGAGCATGAAAATGATATGCATATGGATGAAAGGGATGAGATAGATAGAGTTGTCTTAGAACAATATCCTATCCTTAAGGATAACTTGCCTGTTGAACTGCTTGGAGATCCTCCCCCACCAAAGGGTGATCCTGTGTTCGAGCTGAAACAGTTGCCTGATACTCTTAAGTATGCCTACCTTGATGAAAAAGAGATATATCCTGTTATAATTAGTGCTAGCCTCTCAGAGCATGAAGAAAAGAAGTTACTAAAAACTCCGAGGAAGCACCGTGCTGCTATCGGATGTACTCTTGATGATCTTAAGGGCATTAGTCCTACCCTATGCCAGCACAAGATTAAAACTGATCCTGACTTCAAACCAGTTGTTGATCATCAAAGGAGATTAAATCCTAAGATGAAAGAAGTAGTGAGAAAAGAAATACTAAAGCTCCTAGTAGCAGGTATTATCTATCCTGTTGCTCATAGCGATTGGGTGAGTCCGGTGCATTGCGTCCCTAAGAAGGGAGGCATTACCGTTGTCCCTAATAATAAGGATGAATTGATCCCACAAAGGATTATTACTGGCTATAGGATGGTGATCGATTTTAGAAAATTGAATAAAGCCACTAGGAAAGATCATTACCCTTTGCCTTTTATTGACCAAATGCTAGAAAGGTTGTCCAAACACACACACTTCTGCTTTCTAGACGGATATTCCGGTTTCTCCCAAATACGAGTTGCACAATCTGATCAGGAGAAGACCACTTTCACCTGCCCTTTTGGTACCTTTGCTTATAGACGTATGGCTTTTGGCTTATGTAATGCACCTGCCACCTTTCAAAGATGTATTATGGCTATATTCTCCGAATTTTGTGAAAAGAATGTCGAGGTTTTCATGGATGACTTTTCCGTTTACGAGTCTTCCTTTGATGATTGCCTCAGCAACCTTGATCGAGTCTTACAGAGATGTAAAGACACCAATCTTGTCTTGAATTGGGAGAAGTGCCACTTTATGGTTAATGAAGGCATCGTCTGAGGACATAAAATTTCTGAAAGAGGTATTGAAGTCGATAAGGCTAAGATTGATGCAATCGAGAAAATGCCATACCCCACAGATATCAAAGGGATAAGAAGTTTCCTTGGTCATGCTGGTTTCTATAGAAGGTTCATCAAAGACTTCTCTAAGATTTCTAGGCCTCTTACCAATCTCTTGCAAAAGGATATTCCTTTTGTTTTTGACGAAGATTGTGAGCAAGCTTTCGGAATACTTAAGAGGGCTTTGATAACTGCACCTATTGTTCAACCTCCTGATTGGAACTTACCCTTTGAAATCATGTGTGATGCTAGCGATTATGTTGTTGGTTCTGTTCTAGGGAAAAGAGTTGATAAGAAGTTGAATGTTATTCACTATGCTAGTAAAACTCTAGACAATGCCCAAAGAAACTATGCCACTACGGAGAAGGAGTTTTTAGCAGTTGTGTTTGCATGTGAAAAGTTCAGGTCTTACATAGTTGATTCCAAAGTCACTATTCACGCTGATCACGCTGCTATTAAGTACCTCATGGAGAAAAAAGACGCTAAACCTAGACTTATCAGATGGGTTCTCTTGCTACAAGAATTTGATTTGCACATTGTCGACAGAAAGGGTGTTGATAACCTAGTAGCAGATAACTTGCCTAGATTGGAGAACGTTCTTGATGACCCACAACCTATTGATGATAGCTTTCCCGATGAGCAACTGAATGTCATCAATGCTTCACGTAGTGCACCGTGGTATGCTGATTATGCAAACTATATCTTTGCCAAAAACATACCACCTAGTTTCACATACCAGCAAAAGAAGAAATTCTACTTTGACTTGAGACACTACTTTTGGGATGATCCTCACCTTTATAAGGAAGGAGTAGATGGTGTTATTAGACGTTGTGTACCTGAACATGAATAGGGACATATCCTACATAAGTGTCACTCCGAGGCCTACGAAGGACACCATGCGGGAGATAGAACTGCACACAAGGTATTGCAATCAGGTTTCTATTGGCCCACTCTCTTGAAGGATGCTCGTAAGTTTGTCTTGTCTTGTGATGAATGTCAAAGAATAGGTAATATTAGCAAACGTCAGGAAATGCCTATGAACGATTCACTTGTCATTGAACGATTTGATGTCTAGGGCTTTGATTATATGGGACCTTTTCCAAAATCCAATGGGTATACTCACATCTTAGTTGTTGTTGATTACGTCACTAAGTGGGTAGAAGCTATCCCCACTAGTAGTGCTGATCACAACACCTCTATCAAGATGCTGAAAGAAGTTATCTTCCATAGATTTGGAGTCCCTAGATATCTAATGACAGACGGTGGCTCACACTTAATTCATGGTGCTTTCCGTAAAACGCTTGCTAAGTACAATGTCAACCATAGAATTGCGTCTCCCTACCACCCTCACTCCAGTGGTCAAGTAGTACTAAGCAATAGAGAGATTAAACTGATTCTGCAAAAGAATGTCAACAGGTCTAGAAAGAATTGGTCTAAGAAGCTCGATGATGCACTGTGGGCTTATAGAACTGCCTATAAGAATCCCATGGGCATGTCTCCATACAAAATGGTGTATGGGAAAGCATGTCCTTTACCTCTTGAGCTAGAGCATAAAGCTTATTGGGCAATCAAAGAGCTCAACTTTGATTTCAAACTTGCCGGTGAGAAGAGGTTATTTGATATTAGCTCGCTTGATGAGTGGAGAACTCACACATATAAGAATGCCAAGCTGTTCAAAGAGAAGGTTAAGAGGTGACATGATAAGAGGATACAAAAGCATGAGTTCAATGTACGTGATTATGTCTTGCTATATAACTCTCGTTTAAGATTCTTTGCAGGAAGCTTCTCTCTAAATGGGAAGGTCCCTATGTTGTTGAGGAAGTATATCGTTCTGGTGCTATCAAGATCAACAACACGGAAGGTAATTGTCCGAGAGTGGTAAATGGGCAGAGAATCAAGCATTATATCTTAGGTACTCCCATAAATGTTGAAAGCAATATTATCAATACCATAACTCCGGAAGAATACCTCAGGGACATTTATCAGCCTGTTTCAGACCCCGAAAACAAAGAGGTATGTGATTCGGTAAGAAAACAGAGTCCAAAACTTTTCTAGTAGGAAATTTTCTCCGTTTTGGAATATTTGAAAAAATACAAAAATTGCAAGTAGTCCGGAAAGTGCGCTAGGAGGCGACAAGCCTGCACGGCATGGGCCCACCCCCTGGCCGCGCCGTGAGGGCTTGTGGCCACCTCGTGCGCCTCCCAGACTCCATTTTCATGCAGGGTACTCCTTCTGGTCTGGAAAAATCATTATATATACTTCCGTTTGGTCTGACCCGTGTATCACACAGATTTCCTCTGTTATTCGTTTCGAGCCTGTTTCTGTTGCAGATCTAGATCGCCATGACTTCCCCAAAAGCTCTGAAGGACAAGATCGTCGAGAAGTAATCAATCCCTACCTCACGGGAGTGCTGCAACACCCTCAATCTATCGATATGCATGAGGGAATGTTGCACATCCGTGATGTTGAGGGGCCTAAGAAGACCGAAAGCATGGAGACGAGGCTTGAAGCAATGGAGCAACAAGTCTTCAAGTGCCAAGGGATGGTGGAGCGTGAACTCAACTCCAACCACATGATGATCACGGAGTTCACCAACAAGCACATGATTGATGCCAATGACATTGGGAAGCATCTCTCCAGGCTCTATGACAGGATTGATCAACTCCAGCCCCAGATCTATGACCTGCAGAACCAAAACTATGAGTATGAGTATAGATTTAAATCAATAAGGTTGGCTGCAGATTTGAGGACTCCGGGGACTCATTCATCTTTCCATGATGGAGCACCTATGCCTTGGAAGACGGAGGATCAAACTCATGTTGCAACAACTCCACCATCACCACCAAAGGAAGACAACTGGGCATTGGTATGGGCAATCCCCTTGGCTTGTGCCAAGCTTGGGGGAGTTTCCCCGGTATCGTATCACCATAACATCTTTTGCCTTTACCTTTGTTTTAGTTTTCCTTTTCAGTTTTCTCTTTCTCCAGTAGTTTAAAAGTCTTAGTATTTTAGTCTTGAGTTTGCTTTGTTTCACCCCCGATGTATTCTTGCTCGTGAGCCATATAATAAAGAGTGTCTTAGTTGAAGGGATTTGCCTCTTGCCATGATCAAAAGAGTGAGAATAGAACAAAAGCATGAAAGATCATGTAATGACCTTATGGGAAGTGATGGCTTCACATATAAAAAGAATGAGGATTGAAACTTGTTGAGGGTAGGCAAACGTAGACCTTGGTCATTGTTGCAATTAATAGGAAGTAATAAAGAAGGAGAGGTTCACATATAAATATATCATCTCTGATACCATCTATGATTGTGAACACTCGCTAAACTATTACATGCCTAGAAGTAGAGGTTGGACAAGGAAGACAACATAATGAATTGTGTCTGCTTGGCTCTGAACAATGTTATATGATTAGAGATCCCTTAGCATGTGACGATTGCTTCCACCTCACATTAGCCAAACCTCCCACACCAAGTAGAGATAATACTTGTGCACCCATAAATCTTCAACCCAGTTTTGCCATGAGTGTCCACCATACCTACCTATGGATTGAATAAGATCCCTCAAGTAAGTTGTCATCGGTGCAAGCAATAAAAATTGCTCTCCAATATGTATGATCTATTAGTGTGTGGAAAATAAGCTTTGTACGAACGTGTGATGAGGAAGACATAAAAGCGACAGACTGCATAATAAAGTTCTTTATCACAGGGGGCAATATAAAGTGACGTTGCTCCACACTAAGAGGACACGCATCCAAACCTCAAAAGCGCATTACAACCTCTGCTTCCCTCTGCGAAGGGCATATCTTGTACCTTTACTTTTTGCCCTTGAAAGAGTCATGGTGAAATTCACCAATTCCTTGTTTCGCCTTTATCTTGGCTAACGTCATATGCTTGGGAAAGATCTATATTCATATGTCAACTTGGAGGTAGGCATTCATGAATTATTATTGTTGACATTACCCTCGAGGTAAGCAGTTGGGAGGCAAAACTGTAAGCCCCTATCTTTCTCCGTGTCCAGCTGAAACTTTGATCTCATGAGTACCACGTGAGTTTTAGCAATTGTAGAGAACGAAAGAATGATTGAGTATGTGGATTTGCTTTACAAGCTCTTATTTGACTCTTTGTGATTTTGTGATAAATTGCAATTGCTTCAATGACTAAAGGCTATCGGTTGTTACTTCTCGGTAAGGTTCTTGATCCATGCTTTACTTTGTGAAGGAATTATCACTTTAGCATGAGAGATTATATGTTGGTATTGCTGTTGTGATCTTGATCATGATGCATGCATGTTCGTATCTTGTTTTGTCGACACCTCTCTCCCTAAACATGTGGACATATTTATTGAGCTTGGCTTTCGCTTGAGGACAAGCGAGGTCTAAGCTTGGGGAAGTTGATACGTCCATTTTGCATCATGTTTTCATGTTGATATTTATCGCTTCTTTGGCTGTTATTTCACTTCACGATACAATTCTTATGCCTCTTCTCTCTTATTTTGCAAGGTTTACATGAAGAGGGAGAATACCGACAACTGGAATTCTGGCCTGAAAGTGGAGCAAAGTTGAGATACCTATTCTACGCAACTCCAAACACCGTAAAAATCAACGAGGATTTTTTTCCCGATTTATCAAAAATATTGGGCCGAAGAAGTGCCAGAGGGGCACCAGGGGGTGCCCACAAGCCTGCACGGTGCGGCCACCCCCCAGGCCGCGCCATGAGGGCTTGTGGGCAGCCCACTGGCCCACTTGCTCCCCCTTTTGCTATATAGAGGGTTTCGTTCAGGAAAAAAAATCGAGGGAGGAGCTTTTTTGTGGTTTCGCCGCCGCCAGGAGGCGGAACTTGAGCAAAACCAATGCAGAGCTCCGGCACGACGATCCTGCCAGGGAAACCTCCCTCCCGGAGGGGGAAATCATCGCCATCGTCATCACCAACACTCCTCTCATCGGAGGGGACTCGTCAGCATCAACATCTTCATCAGCACCATCTTATCTCCAAACCCTAGTTCATCACTTGTAACCAATCTCCGTCTCGCGACTCCGATTGGTACTTGTAAGGTTACTAGTAGTGTTGGTTACTCTTTGTAGTTGATGCTAGTTAGATTATTGGTGGAAGAGGTTATGTTCAGATCCTTGATGCTACTCATTACCTCTCTGGTCATGAATATGATTATGCTTTGTGCGTAGTTACTTTTGTTCCTGAGGACATGGTATAAGTCATGCTAATAGTAGTCATGTGAATTTGGTATTCGTTCGGTAATTAGATATGTTGTATGTTGTTTTTCCTCGAGTGGTGTTATGTGAACGTCGACTACATAACACTTCACCATTATTTAGGCCTAGAGGAAGGCATTGGGAAGTAGTAAGTAGATAATGGGTTGCTAGAGTGACAGAAGCTTAAACCCTAGTTTATGCGTTGCTTCGTAAGGGGCTGATTTGGATCCACTAGTTTAATGCTATGGTTAGACTTTGTCTTAATTCTTCTTTCGTAGTTGCGGATGCTTGCGAGAGGGGTTAATCATAAGTGGGATGCTTGTCCAAGTAAGGACAGTACCCAAGCGCCGGTCCACCCACATATCAAACTATCAAAGTAAAGAACGTGAATCATATGAACATGATGAAACTAGCATGACAAAAATTCCCGTGTGTCCTCGGGAGCGTTTTTCCTCCTATATGACTTTGTCCAGGCTTGTCCCTTGCTACAAAAGGGATCGGGCCACTTTGCTGCACCGTTGCTACTTTTGTTACTTGTTGCTTGCTAAGAATCATCTCACCACACAATCACTTGTTACCGACAATTTCAGTGCCTACAGATTTTACCTTGCTGAAAACCACTTGTCACATCCTTCTGCTCCTCGTTGGGTTTGACACTCTTAGGTATCGAAAGGACTACGATTGATCCCCTATACTTGTGGGTCATCAATCTTTAACATGTGGTAGGCAATGAGACATAGCGAAAGAAACGATAATACTAGCAAGGCAATGATAGTAATGGTATCTGGGGAAATGGTCATCTTGCCTGAGATCCCGTTTGGAAGAAGAATGACTCCGTGAAGAAGACGAACCGATGTATTCGAACGGGTCCTGACATTCCGACACGCTTGCGGAACTCTATCGAGACGAAGCAAACCCGAAACAAGCATCAACACAGATATACACCATGGCATATGCACGACAAGATACAATCCACATATGATGCATGATCAGTGAATATATGCAAGACAGGGCATATCAACTCACAACAATCAACTACTACACATTAAGTGAAGTTCAATATGCAACGAGTTGCATATTGATGAAACTCCACATACAGATTATTTAGTTCTATCCCGAGTAGGTACATGGCAATATTAAATGTGGTTAAACATGGCAAGAGGTGAAGCGTAATTAATCTACCTATCTAGGCATTTTAAATGATGTCGGAAATGACATATAGCATCTTCGAAATGACCTCACATGTTAATTTATAATTCTGTCCAGATCTGAACTGACACTTTTAAATATTTGTTAAACAGTAAAATAAATAGGTTCACGTGATTCGACACGTCGTTACAATCAATTTACACATAGAGAACATCTCCAACGGAGCTACGGTTCAAAAGATACGAACACCGCAAGATATGATGGCATGAATGCAATATGTGTGCAAATGTCATCCAAAACATTTCAAAACAGACAACCATCAAGATATTATGAAACTACACGATATTCTAAGCAAGTTTCATGTAGGACACGATCAAAACGGAGCAACGATACAACAACTACGAGCTAAACAAGAAATCACCATAATCTGCCAAAATCAGCCACATAGCATTTTCTACACCCCACAACTACGAGCTACACAAATCCAATATGCTCAACCAAGGCATGAGGCAATTTAGGGCAAGATGCACTACCACATGCAACTTATAACACCTAGCATGGAAGCATGGATCACTAGGAAAAGAACTCACAAAATGGCATCCCACACACAGTTTCGGACTTGGTGAAATCTCAGTTTTTTTGATAGTGCAGTTTTCGATCTGAAAGCATTTTGACAGCAGCAAAACCATAAGCTACAAGACTCCAAATGGCATGAAAATTCACATCATGCTATATAATCTTAAAGTCTACAACTAACTCTATTGCACCAACCTCAAAAGAGCTACAGATCGCCACATAAACTCATGACAAGACAACAACAAAATATAACAGATTTCAGACTTAGAAATATTTCAGCATCTCTAAAACAAGTTATTTTCTAGCAAGTTGAGAACAAGAACACCACACCTAAACATGGATTTCTATTGCAACCAAAATTACCACAGGCTAGCCTACACATCTAAGGGTAAATCTCTAGTTGACAACTCCTTCATATCAAGCACGGATTTAAACCCACAAACTAAACAAAAGGGCAACATGGCAAAATCTCACGCGCACTAACTTGCTCAAAAGCTACAACTAAATGCACAGTCAAATTCTATAGATTTTTCTTCCCCGAAAACATATATAACATGTGGAATTGCAAAACAAAAATAACGCCACACGAATATGCGAAATTATGACCTAAACATGATATAGCAAACTAGAGACGGAATCCTACATGCAAAAATACAACCAACTACTCTAAAATACATGGCAAAAGGTCCCTAAAAACATGAGCATTTTATATACGGGGTTTGAGCAATCCGGACACGCATGAAAATAGCTATGGAATAAATCCCTATTAGGACAACAAGCAAAACTAGGTAAACAGCAGGTCAAACCACTCCAAACATGCATGAAAGTTGCAAAATATTAATCTACGCGGAAAACTAATCAAGTTTCATATACAACTCGTTGTAATCCGATGCACGGTTGAAATACAACGGGCGTTTGAAATTATCTAACATTAACTGAAATAATAAAATCGAAAACCTAAAAAAATGCTAACGGGCCGAATATGCATCAGACCCAACCAACTCATAGTGGGCGTTGGACATCTATGTTGCGCCCACGGCGCAATATAGGGGCATAGGGGGAACTAGCACTGGGCTCACCCAAGTGGCACTGGGCCAGCAGATCTGGAGAGGAGGCTGCCTGGTCGGCGGGCAACTGGGCCGGAGGGGAGGGCTTGAGGTGGCCCACGGGGAAGAGGAGGAGGTCGGCTGGGGGTTGCTGCTGGTGGGCCTCGCATGGCCCACGCACCCTGGCGAGCGTGCGAGCGCTTCTGTCCTCCTCGTCACCTCGTCTTCCCCGACCAAGATGTGGCCAGCGGCGGTGCAGGGCAAGCGCCGGCGAGAGGAGCAGGCTCCGCACGGCTCCGGGGTGCGGGTCGGCGGCTCCGGGCGGATCCAGCCCTGAGGGAGTCGTTCCCGGCGGTGGAAGGAGGTAGGGCCGGCAGGAGACGGCGGCACGGCGGCTGGATCTGGCGGCACGCGGGGGAAGCTGGCGCGGGGTGCAGGACGGCGGCAGCGGCTTGCTCAGGCACGGTCGACGGCGGGAGACGGCCGGGGACGGCGCAGGGACGAGTGATACGCCTTCGTCGTATCTACTTTTCCAAACTCTTTTGCCCTTGTTTTGGACTCTAATTTGCATTATTTGAATGGAACTAACCCGGACTGACGTTGTTTTCAGCACAATTGCCATGGTGTTGTTTTTGTGCAGAAATAAAAGTTCTCAGAATGTCCTGAAAATTTACGGAGATTTTTTCTGGAATTAATAAAAAATACGTGCGCAAAGATCCACCGGAGGGGGTGAGCCAGTGGGCCATAAGCCCAGGGGGCGCGGCCACCCCCCGAGGCCGCACCAACCAGGCTTGTGGGGCCCACATGGCGCCACCGCCTCCAAACTCAGCTCTATTTATTCCGTTTCGCCCAGAAAAAATCACAGAGAAGGATTCATCGCGTTTTACGACACGGAGGCGCCGCCACCTCCTGTTCTTCATCTGGAGGGCAGATCAGGAGTCCGTTCCGGGCTCCGGAGAGGGGAAATCGTCGCCATCGTCATCATCAACCTTTCTCCATCGCCAATTCGATGATGCTCTTCATCGTTCGTGAGTAATCTCATCGTAGGCTTGCTGTGCGGTGATGAGTTGGATGAGATCTATCATGTAATCAAGTTAGTTTTGACGGGGATTGATCCCTAGTATCCACTATGTTCTGAGATTGATGTTGCTACTACTTCGCCATGCTTAATGCTTGTTACTAGGGCCCGACTGCCATGATTTCAGATCTTAACCTATTATCGTGTCGCCAATATATGTGTGTTTTAGATCCTATCTTGTAAGTTTTATTCACCTACTATGTGTTATGACCCGGCAACCCCGGAGTGACAATAGCCGGAACCACTCCCGGAGATGACCATAGTCTGAGGAGTTCATGTATTCACCAAGTGTTAATGCGTTGGTCCGGTTCTTTATTAAAATGAGAACCTTAATATCCCGTAGTTTTCATTAGGACCCCGCTGCCACGGGAGGAATGGACAATAGATGTCATGCAAGTTCTTTTCCCTAAGCACGTATCACTACATACGGAATACATGCCTACATTAGATTGACGAACGGGAGCTAGTTACATATCTCTCCGTGTTATAGTTGTTACATGATGAATCACATGTGGCATAATCATCCATCATTGATCCAATGCCTACGAGTCTTTTACTACTGGTCCTTGCTACGTTACTCTGTCGCTACTGCCGTTACTTTGTCACTACTGCTGTTCCTTGCTGCTGCTGTCACTACTGTTGTTCCTTGCTGCTGCTGTCACTACTACTATTACTTGCTGCTGTTGTCACTACTGTTCTTACTTATTACTTTGTTGTTACCTGCTGCAAGACTTTTCTGGCGCCATTAATACAACAAGTTAGGAATAGTCTGCCATCAACAGACCCTTTTCTGACACCGTTGCTATCATACCACTTTGCTACTGATACTTTGCTTGCACATACTAATCTTTCAGGTGTGGTTGAATTGGCAACTCAGCTGCTAATACTTGAGAATATTCTTTCCCTTCCCCTTGAGTCGATTCAATAAATTTGGGTTGAATACTCCACCCTCGAAAATTGTTGCGATCCCCTACACTTGTGGGTTATCAACGAGGGGCTCTGGATCGGGGCTCATCCCCAATCTGGAGCTCGGGCCTCTGTTGGCTGTGTGGTCGCCGGACGTGTCCGGTTTGACCACGGACATGTCCAGTAGGTGGGAAAACTGGCGAATCTGGGCCTTTGGATGGAAATCCAATGGTCCAGATATGACCTGGGATGAGATTTCGGGGGAGAGAGGAGATGGGGCTAGCAGGTGGGGTTTTGGGGGGGGTGTCTGCAAAAATGACTAGGGGGAAACCTTAGTGAAGTGAGGGAGGTCTCTCCATGGGGTGGTATTATATAGGGTTGGGCTATGGAGGGGTGGACCTCGTCCGTCCGATCGTGATCCGACGACCACGAATGGAGGAAGTGGCTAGATGGGTTTGATGGGATGTGTAGATGGGCTTTGCGGAGGTGAGAGGGAAATAGCGCGGTGCGGCAACATGATTTTTAAACACCAAAAAATGTCCGATGATAGACTGAATACGGTGCCACTACGGTCGACCGTTCGGTTACCATACGGACTCCGATTGCGACAAAAATTGGCAGGCGGCCTAATTATATCTAAATAAGACCGCACGCCAAGTTTCAACCCAATCAGAGGAAGTTTTATACACACTTTTAAAAATAAGATTTAAACGCTGCCGCGGGCGCGTGCGGGTGTGGTTGGGCTCAGAACGGGAAACGTCGAACACGGAGAGAACCGACAACTAATAACGGATGCGACTTTTGAAAACTGGCGGCTACGGGATGCCGATGCAATGCAGATGATGCAAATGATGCGATGATGATGCGACAGATAAAATAAATCACACGACGAAAACGGAATAAAGGGGAATCTTCTGGAACGTCGGTCTCGGGCTGTCACAATAGTACAACCAGCTGATGGCTATATGATGTTGACACGTCATCTATAGCCAATCTTATAGCCCGCAAGTACAATAAGTAGATGTAAATAAGTACTACTTTATTGATACAAGGCCCACCATCCTATCTCACAAAGTGTCTAGTAACACGTGTTACAAC
Source organism: Hordeum vulgare subsp. vulgare (assembly GCF_904849725.1). Taxonomy (NCBI): domain Eukaryota; kingdom Viridiplantae; phylum Streptophyta; class Magnoliopsida; order Poales; family Poaceae; genus Hordeum; species Hordeum vulgare. Next base: position 580,110,219 of record NC_058520.1, on the reverse strand, counting down.
CGGCTGTTAGTTTGTTGCCCGCTTCTCTTCTCTCTCCTCTTCTCCGTCTTCCAACTCATCACAAATATATTATTTTAAGTCTTACAACCCGCCTATGTCATCCTATTGTACTTGCTCTCAAGGCCACTACTATCGGCACATAAATTGATAAAGGGATCGTGCCCCTCATTCTGAGTGATATTATCAATAGAAACCCTTAATCTATGCACACATAGTTGCATGTCATATTGGTAGCATCTAGTTACTACGCGGAGTGGCGCCACGTAGGTTATTTACTAGCCTATAAAAAGGGATGAAGTGAATCTAAGCCACCACACGCTTCCTGCTACTTGTAAACTATGTTGGATTTTTTTTCCGAAGAGGAGGAGAGATGCAACACGGTAGAGATAAGTAGTTCCCTAAGTGAGAACCACGGTTATCAAACTAATAGGATAATCACACAAACCCCCTTTGACAGCACCTACATACATAACCAAACACTTGCACCCAACGCGAGCAAGAGGGTTGTCAAGCCCCTTGAAGTCGTTACTTGCAAAGATTAAACACTGCTAGATATAAATAGCATATGATATCATATAAAGCATCCAAGATTGATACTATAATAGAATGGAACAATAAAAAAATATCGATATGTTGGAGATGTATCAACATCACCAAGCTGAATTCATGCTCATCCTTGAGTAGGTACATGATAAAAGCAAAAAAATTGATGCGACATGCTACCCAACATGTAATCTCTTTTAGGTAAAATCTTGAGAAACAATGAACTAATTGATATCAACATAATAATACCCATAAAAATAAGAAGCATAATCATCCATATTCAAAATATACGATCCTTAAAGAATCTTATTCCCTACTAATTTTATCATATTAGCATGGCATGACTCCGTCCTCATAGCATAAGTATAAATCAAGAGCACCTTGGTGTCTAGTCAGGCAATTCGATCATACTTGTAATGCGCTTCAGCGTTTTCATCCTCACTCAATACATGAGTGTGAACCATGCATATGCTATATGGGTGGAATAAAGCATTGTGGTAGAGATCAAAAGGAGTCAAAGTGGAAAGAATTCTCACATCAACTAGGCAGACTAATGGGCTATGGAGATGCCCATTAATTGATATCGATGCAAAGACTAGGGATTGCCATGCAATGGATGCGCTATACCTATAAGGGTAGGAAAGCTAAACAGAAGCTAAGTGGGTGTGTATCCAGCTTGCTTGCTCATGAAGACCTCAGGCGTTTGCGGAAGCCCGTCATCGGAATATACAAGCCAAGTTCTATAATGAAAAATTCCCCCTAGCATATGAAAATGACAACTGAGTGAAGGCACAACTTCTCCCTGGGTGGTTTTGGTAATTAATAACAACATATATTTCATTGGAGTAATGATTCTACCAAGTATATTTCAGGAAAAGTTCAATGAATGGATTGGCTAAGGATTCTGAGGAGATCCCTTAGATGCAAGTAACATCTATTGGAAACAAGCTTCAAGACTCTACCTTTTGCTTTTATGTGAGAAATCACAATTGAGTCCGTAGGAAAGCCAACACTATTAAAAGGGGATGAGGTATCTATGATGATCTGGCTGCTCAAGTGCTTGGAGTTAGCCACCAAAAACCCTCATGAAATTCTACCACAAATATCTTTTCCAAACCCTAACAATGAAATTCGGTGCCACAAATATTTCCAAAACAGCCCTACCGAGTTCTACCCTAGACAGAATCCACAACCAACCCAACAATCTTGGTACCACCAAGTTTGATTTCGGCCTAACCAAAAAACAATGACCAACTCCTTCGTTAGCCATTTGCTAAAATCGGAATCTCTGAGTTTTGCAAATCGGTGCCACCGAGATTGGGTAACTGCCTAGGCCAGCTAAAATCGGACCCACCGAGAATTATATATCGGTCTCACCGAAACGCCCAAAGTTGCCAGATTTTGCACTAGTCAGTGCAATCGAGTTTCTTTACTTTGGTTCCACCGAGTTGGGAAATAATGTTGTAATGGTTGGATTTTTAGAGATGCCTATTTATACCCCTCCACTAGCCTCTCGTTTGCAGAGGAAGCACTCAGAACAAACCAACACTTGCCCCATCCATTTTTCTGAGAGGTGTTGAGATCAATATATTCCATTCCTACCATATGAATATTGATTTCTAGCCTCCCGAAGTTGCTTTCCAACAAATAAATCACTTCTACCCAAGATAAATCTATGAGAGAGTTACTAAGTGTTGAGGAGACTATTTTTTGAAGCACAAGAGCAAGGAGTTCATCATACTACCACATATATTACCTTTTGGACAGTGGTGTCTCCTAGATTATTTAGGTGTCGCTTGGGAGCCTCTTACTTCATGTAGACTTGAACCAACAAGTTTGTAAGGGCAAGGAGATCGCTTACTTCGTTAAGATCTACCCCGAGTGCGGCTAGTCCTTCGTAGATGTAAGCCATGATGGAATAGACAAGGTTGCTTCTCGGTGGACCCGTCGTGGGTTGAGCCCTCCATGGACTCTCGCGTGTGTAACCCTCTATGGGCTGATGTCTCCATCAACGGACGTACAATAGCACCACGTATCGGAACCATGTCAAAAATCTACATGTCAATCTGTGTGTTTAATCTTCCTATCCCTAGCCTCTATTTACATGTGCATGTCTTTAATTTACGCTGCTATACTCTTAGACTTGGATGTGTAGGGTGTGCTCGACTTGCTACAATTGCTAAAACTTGCCCATAACTAAAATTGGGAAAAGGCCAAGTTTTTATTTGGTCAAGTAGTCTAATCACCCCCTATACATACTTTGGATCCTATACTTTCAAACAAATATAAGTGAAGAACGAGAGTGTAATCATATCTTTAAAATGTATATGCCACTGTGTTCTAAATGATATAAGTGAAGCACTAGAGCAACTACTAAGCTCAAAAGATATAAGTGAACCACAAAGAGTATTCTAATATATTATGGTGATCTCATGTATCTCTCAAGTGGGTGTATTCAGAAAACTATGACTATGGAAAACCAAAACAAAAACAAACTAAAGCAAACGGTGCTCCAAGCAAAACTCATATCATGCGATGAATAAAAATATAGCTCCAAGTGACATACCGATGGATTGAGACGAAAGAGGAGATGCCTTCCGGGGCATCCCCAAGCTTAGACGCGTGAGTATTCCTACAATATTACCTTGGGGGTGCCTTGGGCATGCCCAAGCTTAGGCTCTTACCGCTCCTTATTCCTTCATCCATCGTGATAACACCCAAAACTTGAAAACTTCAGCACATAAAACTCAATAGAAATGTCGTGAGACCCGTTAGTATAATAAACATATCAAATACTTTAGGTAATGTTATAAAATTAATCATATTTTATTATTGCATAAGGTATTGTATTCTAACTTATCAATGACTTATACCCCCTGATACAATCCATGGCACGTTTGGAACCCATTGGAATTTCTACAAAACATACACAAACAAGAGGGACTAACACTCGACACTCGATCAATATGTTAGTCCAAAAAATAATATTAAATTTTGCCAATAGTATATGAAAGTTGTAGAGTATTATCATGAAGCAAGCAAAAAATATAAATATGATGGAGACATATCAATGTGCAAATGATATGCGGGCTAGGGGAGGACAAGGACATACATCGCAAGGGTCCTCGCCTTGTCTGTGTCGACACAAACTCTCTTCAAATTTGGACCAGAAATAGGTTGCAATGGATAGAAAAACAGACTGATGTCCGTTCATGTTGACGCGTTGGGCTAGTTTTCTGTCCACCTAGACCCATATCGATACGACCAGATGAAATGGGTCAGTCATTGGAGTGGCCCAAGAGCATCTACAACAACCCGATTACTTTAGGGTCATGATATTTTGACCCAAACGGGTGCCTCAAACGAGCCTCAAATGCGTGGGCTGACCGACACCCCTCATATCCTTCCCAGATATGGGGCGGATATGAGGGTGCATGGGCACGTCTGCCACGTCGGACCCGACAACCAGACCCCACCACAAATTGCACCAACTTCAACCCTAGAACCGTCGGGTCCATTTGTTCTCTCCTCTCTTCTTCCTCCTCTGCACCGTCCATCTTGCAGCTTCACCATCGTGCACGCTCCACAACTGTTCCTAGCCTCTGTGCCATCAGCTCCGACAAAGGAGTATTCTCTTCCATCCTAGCCTTGGGGGACATCGTCACCGGCCCGGATGCCACAGCGGTACGTACGACAACTATCTCGCTCCGCCTTGTGCTTGATGTGTTCGATACATTGCCTAACCAAATTTTTGTGATTTTATTAGGGAAAAGGATGGATTTCGATGCTTCATCCAACAAGTAGTATGGACCGATGATGATTGATTAAATGATTCAAGATGAGTTATTCCTGACGGGCATACAACCCCTCAGTATACCCAAGAGGAGGGAACCCATCTCCAAGACATTTGGGGCCGATTCCCCCACCCCCTGGACCGGCTGTCGGTAGCCGGCCCGTCTAGTCAACGTGCTACAGGCCGACTGGTGGCATTCAGACTGGCCGGCTGGCCCAACGTCAGCTGAGAGGTCAAATCCCGTCCCATCCGACCGTACCCACGTACGGCGATGAGACCCGACACATGATGCAAAGGCGCCTTGAGGGATCGATAGAAGATGTGTCTAGAGGGGGTGAATAGACTACTTGTCACGATAAAAATCCTAGCCTTACCAATTTTGATAGAGGGCAGAATTTCAGCAATACTAACAAGTCTAATACACCCTACACATGCTAGTCAACATATATAGCAGCGTAAAGGTAAAGACTTTGCACATGTAAAGGAGTAGAGGTTAGGAAGATCAAAAGGATGAAATTGACACTCCGATTTTTGGCATGGTTCCGATAGGTGGCGCTATCGTACATCCATGTTAGTGAAGACTTCAACCCACGGAGGGTAACGACTACGAGAGTCTGATACGTCCATTTTGCATCATGCTTTCATGTTGATATTTATCGCTTTATGGACTGTTATTATACTTTGTGGTACCATACTTATGCCTTTTCTCTCTTATTTTGCAAGGTTTATTTGAAGAGGGAGAATACCGGCAGCTGGAATTCTGGACTGGAAAAGGAGCAAGTCTGAGTCCTCTATTCTGCGCAACTCCAAATGCCGTGAAAATCAACGTGGAATTTTTTGGGAATATATGAAAAATACTGGGCGAAAGAAGTGCCAGAGGGGAGCTGCGAGGGGCCCACAAGCCTGGTAGCCGCGGCCTGCCCCCTGGTCGTGGCTACAGGGCTTGTGGGCACCCTGGTGGCCCACTGGCCCCCCTCTTCTGCTATATGAAGGGTTTCGTCCGGAAAAAAATCAAGGCGGGAGTTTTTCGAGGAGGCGCCGCCGCCGCGAGGCGGAACTTGAGCAGAACCAATCTAGAGCTCTGGTAGGACGATCCTGCCAGGGAAACTTCCCCCCTGGAGGGGGAAATCGTCGCCACCGTCATCACCAACACTCCTCTCATCGGAGGGGACTCGTCTCCATCAACATCATCATCAAAACCATCTTATCTCCAAACCCTAGTTCATCACTTGTAACCAATCTCCGTCTCGTGACTCCGATTGGTACTTGTAAGGTTTCTAGTAGTGTTGATTACACTTTGTAGTTGATGCTAGTTGGATTACTTGGTGGAAGAGTTTATGTTCAGATCCTTGATTCTACTCATTACACCTGTGATCATGATTATGATTATGCTTTGTGAGTAGTTACTTTTGTTCCTGAGGACATGGGATAAGTCATGTTAATAATAGTCATGTGAAGTTGGTATTCGTTCGGTATTTTGATATGTTGCATGTTGTTTTTCCTCTAGTGGTGTTATGTGAATGTCGACTACATAACACTTCACCATTATTTGGGCCTAGAGGAAGGCATTAGGAAGTAGTAAGTAGATGATGGGTTGCTAGAGTGAGAGAAGCTTAAACCCTAGTTTATGCGTTACTTCGTAAGGGGCTGATTTGGATCCACTAGTTTAATGCTATGGTTAGACTTTGTCTTAATTCTTCTTTCGTAGTTGCGGATGCTTGCGAGAGAGGTTAATCGTAAGTGGGATGCTTGTCCAAGTAAGGGCAGTACCCAAGCGCCGGTCCACCCACATGTCAAACTATCAAAGTAACGAACGTGAATCATATGAACATGATGAAAACTAGCATGACAGAAATTCCCGTGTGTCATCGGGAGCGTTTTTCCTCCTATAAGACTTTGTTCATGATTGTCCCTTGCTACAAAAGGGATTGGGACACTTTGCTGCACCGTTGCTATTACTTGTTACTTGTTACTTTTCACGTGCTACGTTTCACCTCACTACACCATCACTTGTTACCGCTACTTTTAGTGCTTGCAGTTATTACCTTGCTGAAAACCGTTTGTCACAGCCTTCCGCTCCTCGTTGGGTTCGACACTCTTACTTATCGAAAGGACTACGATTGATCCCCTATACTTGTGGGTCATCAGAGTCCACGGAAGGCTCCACCCACAAAGGGTCCGCAAAGAAGCGACCTTGTCTATTCCACCATGGCTTCTGTCCACGGAGGACTAGCCTTACTCATGGTAGATATTCACGAAGGCGATCTCCTTGCCCTTACAAACATCTAGTTCAACTCCACAACACAAAGTAGGAGGCTCCCAAGCGACACATAACCAATCTAGGAGGCACCACCCTCCAAAAGGTAATGTGGTAGATCAATGAACTCCTTGCTCTTGTGCTTCTAAAGATAGTTTCGTCAACATGAAATCACTCTCTCACAGAATATGCATGGGCAGGAGAGTTTGATTTGGTGGAAAGCAGTTTGGGGAGGATAGATATCAAGATTCAAATCATTTGAGTCGAATATCTTGGTCTCAACACATGAGTAGATGGTTCTCTCTCAGAAAATAGATGTGGATATGAAGTGTGTGTTCTGAGTGTTTGTCCCATGAATGAGAGGTGGGTGAAGGGGTATATATAGGCAGCATCCAAAATCCAACCGTTACACGCAAAGTGGCAAACTCGGCGACACCAAAGTTGAAAATTCTATGGTACCGATTAGCACAAAGGTGTGAACTTTTTGAATCTCGGTGAGACCAATATATGAAACTCGGTTCCACCAAAAAGGTGGCTAATGGTTAGATGGCCAAACTCGGTGGCACCGATACTCAAACTCAAAAATTACGATTTTGTGTACCGAGGCACCCGAAAGTTGGTCACCAAACTCGGTAGCACCGATATGGATTCGGTTGCACCGATTTGGTGGCAGTAGCTAGGGTTTCTGTTTGAGGTCAAACTCGGTGGGTCCAAAATATGAAAGTTGGTGACACCTAATTTGTGTATATGGTATTTGATAGAGTGGATATGTGGGGGAAATGACTGAGTATTTTGCTAGCTAACCTTGAGCACTTTGAGCAATCAGTTCATTTAACTACCTCACGCCCTTTTAATTATACTGGCTTTCCTATGGACTCAAAAGTGATTTCTCACAAATATAAAAGTAATAGTCTTCTAGCTTGAAGCTTGAGCCGATATTATTCCTTTCTTGAATCAAGGGGCATCTCCACATAAACCTTTAGCCAAAGTTCTCCATGGACTATTCCTGAAATATCTAGGTAAAAGTGTTAGTCCAAGAGACAATGTATGTTGTCATGAATTATCAAAATCACCAAGGGAGCATATGTGCTTTCAATCTCCCCATTTTTGGTAATTGATGACAACATACAATCAAATCTTCAAATAAAGATAAGCATAAGAATATGACATCTTTGAAAGAAATATGACTAGTGCAAGCTCCCCCTAAATGTGTGCAATTCCTTTAAGGGATTTTTATTTCTGTGCCCCTGGTTCATTAATTGTACTCATTCACCCCCCACGATCTTAACTTTTGCTCAATTTTCCCCACTCCCTTGCCCGAAACTCTCAGAACAGGTTACAACGAACGTTGTCGTCGGGCCAATGCCTTTGACCGTTAACTCTGACGAGTGGGGCCGCATAGGGCCAAGTCCATCTTTGACCGTTTACCCGTATAGTGGTTTCGTATGCTGACCGTACAGAGGTATTCATATACGTGGGCACATGCAACTGACCGTGGTCGTGGGGTAGCACGTGTTTATGGGACATGCACGAAACGTCCCATCATATAAAGAGGGGGAACCACCTCCCAGCGCATCAACCCTACCATTTTCCCCCAAATCCCCTCCCTGTCGCGTCGTCTTCCTCGCCCCCACCGGCGTCGTCTCGCTCTCCTCCACTGCCTCCACCGCACAGTCTCGCTCTCCCCCACCGCATCCTCTTCCTCACAATCATCCCTCCATCTGTCCGATGGCGGAAGCTTGTGGCGACGCCGGTGCAGCGGCCGGAGATGTAGTGGAGATGCAGGGCGCGGTGACTGTGGATGAAGTGAAGGACGTTGGCGGCATCCACGGCGGTGCGGGGAAACTCGCAACCGTTGCAGATGTGGAGAAGGAGGTGGCGGGCTTTGCCTCAGTGCGGCCGGAGCAGAAGGTGACGACATCGAGCGGCGCAGTCCATCCCGACACCCCCGATGCGCAACGTGGTGAGGAGCAGGAGGTATTTGCACTTACTTGTTAGTTGCAATATTTAGGATATTAGCTTGTAGAGTTAGTTGCATTGGTTAGATTGTGATTCATATAGTAGTACAAATGGTTAGAGTAGTTGGTTTGACGGATGGGCCAGAGTTTTCTGTATGGGGGGTGGGGGGTTTTGTACTAGCATTTTTTGGATTACATTCGTTGCAAAAATGCTAGATAGATCTGTATGAGAGATAGGGATCTTTGTGCTTCGATGCTACACAAATGTATGCTTGTTAGATTTGTTTTAATGCTACATACATGTATGCTTATTAGATTGGGTCCCTATTAGTTTTGTTTTTGAATGCTACGCAGATTGGGGTTTTGAATGTCATATGCCCAAATGGAATCCATTGATTAAGAAGTTATTTGATTCATTAGTATATAAATTTGTCCATAATATGTAGTTATATTAGCTCTGTTGTTCAATGTGTGTGCATGACAATGGAAAATGCATATAGGATCACAGTATATGAGCCCTATGATAAGTGTGTCAAGTGTGCATATCTAAATTTTCAATTGGCTTCTGTATTTACTAGTGATGGATGTAATTGTATATTCAGGAGCATGATGGTTGGGAAAAAAAGAGGAAGTTGGCTCTTACTCGGTTCGACCCGTACGATCCAGAGTATAGTGACGACTAACAAAGGTAAGCCTACTTGAAATTTAGATTGTTCATTTAGTTCCTTTGACATGGTGTATATGAATCTATAATGTATTAATGTAATTCATTCATGTGTGCAGTATGATTCTGGAGAAGATGTGTACAAGGGCAACGTCGCGTCCTTCACAGCGAAGGAGGTGGAAAATATCAAGGCCAAGGGAGTTGCTTCCTTCTACAACCGCAAGATCAAGAAGTGGCACTGCCCGTACTGCACCACCAAGCCAAAGCCAAAGGGTGGCCGCTTCGATCACCTTGTGCCTCATGAAGAGGATGTACCGATTCGCGGGGAGGACTACATGATCACGCGGCAGCATGCTACCCTCGCGAAGTCCCTGACTCCGGTGTGATGTGATGATGTGATGAACTGAATGTGGCAGCATGTTTTATCTTTATCTTTTGGGTTACTTTTGGTAAACTGAATGTGGTTGTTTATGATGCGATGAACTAAATCTATGGTAGTAGTGTATTAGGGTACCCAATGTATTATGCTATCTATATTTGTCTGTCCTTAAATTTTCCTGTGGGGTATGGTTAGTTCTTTTAGATGTTGTGAGCTATGAGTTTAGGTGCTGCAATGATCACACATGTTGTTTCAGTGTTTCTTCACTGATCAGACATGCTGTTTTTTCTCACCAATTTAGGTGCTACAATGATCACACATGTTGTTTTAGTGTTACTTCACTGATCGTACATGCTGCTTTTTCAATGACCATAAAGGAGTATTATCCTAATTATTTGTCTCATGCTTATTAATCAAATGCATGCTTTTTCCCACCAACATGTCTCATTATCCGATGTTTTGAACTGACATTCGACAGGAGAGTATAAATTCAAAAAAATGCAACAAAAAACCTTGGCTAACTATCTATGTTTGTGTAGGAGATCATGTGTGAAAAATTTGAGGTGATTTAGAGGAGGTCAAATAAATTTAAATTTGAGAAATGTGCTCCAAATGAGCTCCCACGCTAGGGTAAACAACCCCATTTGTAATCAAGTTTTTTTGGACCTACTCTAAATGAGCCAAATGTTGTTTATTAACACCTATTCAATCTATATAGTGTAGATTCGAAGTCTCACTATTTTTGAATTAATCTTCATATTTTTACATTTTATTTTGAAAAATATGCTGTAATATAAAAACTACTAAAAAAACGTTTAAAATATGAAAATGGAAAACTAAGTTCAGATCCTTCTTCTTCACTTTGAAATCTAGCTTTGGTGTTTTTTTTAGATTTTTTTAAAATTTTCAAAAGCAAAAGGTAACCCTAGATCATCTCCTTGAACTCTATGAAATGTTGTACGTGATAGCTCATATGTGTGAAGATTTTTTCATGAAAATGACCATAGACCAAGTTTATGATTTTTGGTTGGTAACATGTCACATAAGACAACATTGTGCGCACGTTTTATATATATATATTTATTTTTTACATTAATAGTGCTCATTTGACCTCGATCGTGCTAGCTAGGGTTTTTTCATGAAAATGACCATAAACCAAGTCTACAATTCTCAAAGGTAACAAGCGCCGGTTCCGCACAAGAACAATCTCTTCAATGATGCTCAATCACTTTCGGGTTTTGGGATTTTGGTCTGGGTGCTTGGGGTTTTTCCTCAATGATGATTTTCTCTCAAATTCTTCGAGGAATGGGTTGCTCACAAATGACAAGTGCCAGTTTCTCTCGCGAAGCAGCCAACAAGCTAGTGGTTATGGGGGCGACTATTTATAGCCGAGGAGCAATCCCGACATGATTTGACATAAATGCCCCAATGATATGACCGTTATATGGATAAGGTTGGGGACAACTGGCACGCGACGCAGCAACGGTCGGAACGTTTCAATTGTGAAAGTCCTCATTTCACTCATGTTCCTCATTGGTAGGAAATTTGTGTTGGAGAAAACCTAACTCCTCAATTAGAGCAAATTCCTCACACACCAGAAGATCTTCGTCTCTATCACTAAATAATTTGACTAGACTGTAAAAGATTTCCAAAGGCTTCACTCGAAGGATTTTTTATGTGTAGGCTTTGAGATGAGCATCACTTGGAAACTTTTCCTTAGTTTTACCTCGACCCCCTTTAACACTACGGTCGTCCTATGACACAGAATACAGAAAATGAAACTACTACAACAAAAATCTTCACAATTCAAAGTCCTCACATCAATTTCTTTGTGTACACACCAATTTCCTCACTTTCAAAGTCTTCGAGGAAATACCAAAGTCTTCAGCCGAAGACATACATTTTTAGGGGTCGATATTCTTTGAATAACTCAAACTCCTCAGCGACTTATAGAGCTTGTGTACACTCACAAACACATCAGTATCTTAATCTATAAGTCTTCAATACACCAAAATCACTAAGGGGCACTAGACGCACTTAAAATCTCGCCCTTTTTGGTGATTGATGACAAATAGTTTAAGTTTTCAACGCGGATAATAATATGAAGTGTAAGTATAGAGTTTGAGGAATTTGATTACAAGATATAGATAAACCCCCCTGAAGATGTGAATACTTGAGGAATTTTCTTTGGACTACAAATGCACATTGAGGATTTATACCATGGAGATCTCCCCCTACAACTTGTAATCCATGCAAGCATTTGACATATATCATGAGGAAATTGATATACATGATGGAAAGTGGAGTCTGACGAATTTCAGCATGCATTCATTAATCAACATGAGGAATAAGCATGCGAGGAAAAATGATTCAAAAGTGTCAGACCACCACCAGACATAAGTCTACAACTCATACAACCAAACACTTCAGAAGAACATAAGATGCAACTTACAAAATATGGTTCAAAAGCCCATAGTAGACCCGTTTGAAGATTAACTCAGATTTCTCCCCCGTTGTTATAAAATGACGAAATAGGGACGAAACTGAGGACTAACACCCCTGAAGAATAGCAACTTGTTGGTGGAGGAGGAGCGCTAGCATTGTTGGGGTCGTTCATCACAGTTGTATCGTCTAGATGTTCAGCTTCATTAGTTGTGCATGGTAAAAAATATGAACTAGCCACCAAGTGAGGAACTGGAACTTTCTTGAACTTCTTCTTGGGTGGTCAAGAGCGATCAAAATCTTGTTGGAACTCCATTTCAGTGAGTTCCTGAGAGGTCTTGAGGTGAGACATAATGGCCCATGTGCGGTCGAAGATCTCTTGAAGATAATAGTGATGTTTCGTCGCAACATTTTGAGTTGCTTCTAGATCATGCACAATGGCACCAAACTGGTAGTTTACCCACTTGTGGTTGTGATCAACCTTCTCATGAAGACTAAGCAAAAGCTCAAGGTTAGTCATCACACGCGGTGCACACTCGTGAGGGGCTTTACCTCTTGTAGCCAAGTCTTGAGATGCAGTGTCATCACTTGTGGAATAGGACGCAACTTTGTGAAATTGGCCATCAAGGGGCCGAGATCCTTCATCAATCACATATTTGCCTTTGCCTTCAATCAGCTTGAAGGATTTCTTGACGACTTCTAGTGGAGTCAAGTAGTCGAGGTGATTCTGATGCTTCACCTGAGTTATGCAAGGTAGCATAGAATTGCAGAATGATTTCCTTGTTCTAGTCGCAGATGTCCATGCAGAATGGCAGTATTCCATCTTAAAAAAGAACGTGAAGGACTAGATCGAAGCAAGGAATGTTCTCCATATCTGCATGATGAATTTGCTCATGCTTAAAAACTTTGTTCTTCTTGAAGAGCACAACACCATAGTAGTTCTACTAAGTAGTGCTCCAAATCTCTTGCGCCTTATCCTTGGAGATTCAAATGGATTTGTGCCAATGAAATAGTGATGTTCATCGAAGAATCTCGCCTTGTCAAATTTTGGCCTTTTTGTTCCAGTGTAAGGCTGAAGAGTCTTGGGTTGATGATTTGGCTTGAAACGGCCCACAAGTCTTTGAAGATCTTTAGTCTGAGGAATATCATCCACGACCACTACAGACTGACGATTATCAATATGAGCTTCACAGGAAGTGTCCTCACTTCGAGTAGGAGCATTTTCTTCAGCCACACTTTTGTCAATGTGAGGATATGCTATGCAAATTCATCGTTTTTTGGGACAACAGTTTCCTCAGTAGTTGTTTGATTGATAGTGTCTTCAACTGATGTAGATGATTCACTCTCCGGAATGGACTTTGTTGGAGTGTTCTTGTCATCACACCCTATATGAATTTCTCGAGTGGCTGGAGGGGACTTAGGAACTTGAGGAAGTGGGGTTGTCAATGGTGAGTTTGGATGAGCCTCTTCCCATTACTCGTCATTGATCACTAGTGTTTTTCTGCCAATGTCCACTTCTTCATCTCCCACATTTTTGTTCTGTTGTGTCTCATGAGATGAGGCTTGAGGAGTTGAAGAATTTGGTTCTCATTCAGTTTTCTCATTGAGCTGTTGTGTGGATGCAGTAGATTGAGTATCTTCCATTTCTTCATCCCCTACTGGGATGACGTGTTCAACACCAAATGGCACCACTTGGTAGGAGGGTACCGTGCTGATAGGAGTGACATCAATAGAAGCAGTTGAGGAATTTGTCAAAGTCCTCAAGCTTTTTGCTTTTGAGGACTATGAACTTGTTGAAGCCTTTCTCTTCTTAGCCAAATCCTTTTCAGCAACCTTCATTTTCCTCACTTCTAATGCAAAAGGAAGTTGCACTTTCATCATTTTTGAAGACTTTGGTGCTAGAGCAGATACTTCAGGCACGACTGATGCAGTTGGCTTGGCAGTAGAAGTTTCTTCAGGCGCAACCATTTCTTTAGCTGCCCTGACGCAGTTAGTTGCAGGAATTTCTTCATCCCTATCAGAGTCGTCAAGAAGTTCAACAATATATCTAGCTTGAGAAATTTGAGGTTGCAATGAGGCTGCAACCTGCTTGTTGTGGTCTATGATGACTTTGTTCGGAATGTGGACGAATCTAACGTTCGCCCCCTTCGAATCCGCATGAAAGCGATGGTATTCTGCACTGAGGTTTTTTATCTCAGTTTGTGTGGTGACGAGTTGATCAGGGGACATAGTCATAATGTTTTTCTTCAAAAAAATTTCTTTCTGAGTCTGTGCTTTTCTGGCTTGTTTAGCCTTGTGAGCCTTCCATTTTTCCTCATTAATGAAGGCAGTCAGCATATAATTTGGTCTAGGTCGAAGCTTCAAGTCGTCAATAGCTTTTTGAGGATCTTCATACCAGAGATCAATGAGGTATAACACCACCTTTCGATCCATCATGAGAGGAATGGTGGTGCCTTTTGGCTTGCGTGACCCTTTCTTGCTTGTTTCTGATGATAGCAACGAGTACTTCATCATCAGCTTCTTCTTGCTCTTCTGATCCAGAAGGAATATTTAGGGTCATCTTGCTAGGGATGTGCCTTTATCCTCGCCAAACAGTCATCTTTGGCTTCACGTTTGCACTTGAAGACGTATGCGGAGAGCTAGAAGCTGAGGGTCCTGAGGGAATTGAAGTCCCCATTGGATGCCGACTCGTAGTCAGTTTCAGTGGCAGTGAGGACTGTGTGGTAGTAGTTGAGGACTTTGCTGCCACCTTAGGAGCTGACTCAGGAATTTGTTGTGAGGTATTTGAAGTTGAGGACTTAGGCTTGATAGGTGATTTCTTCATTAGGGCTTGCTTTGGAGCAGTTTTAGTACCAGAGGCCTGAGCAGCAGAGGAGGAGGCAGCATCAATTGGGACAACATATTCCTCATTAAATCTCTTCACGGCCTGTTTTGCAACTTTGTGCAGTTTGGCCTATTTCTTTGCCCATTCTTCGGGATAGTCTTCAATAGCGGCAAGGCTTGTTGGATCATCAACTTGTTGATTGCCCATAAGAGGTCTTTGGCATGGAGGCTTCAAAGCGAATTTCTTCATGTATTTTAAAGTCACATACATGTACTCCTTCCATTCTCTGGCCCATTGATGACCCACAAGTATAGGGGATCAATCGTAGTCCTTTCGATAACTAAGAGTGTCGAACCCAACGAGGAGCAGAAGGCTGTGATAAACGGTTTTCAGCAAGGCAATAACTGCAAGCACTGAAAGTAGCGGTAACTGATACGTCTCCATCGTATCTACTTTTCCAAACTCTTTTACCCTTATTTTGGACTGTAATTTGCATGATTTGAATGGAACTAACCCAGACACATGCTGTTTTCAGCAGAATTACCATGGTGTTGTTTTTGTGCAAAAATGAAAGTTCTCGGAACGTCCTGAAAATTAACGGAGAATATTTCTGGAAAATATGAAAAATACCCATGCAAAGATCCACCGGAGGGGATGGGCTAGTGGGCCACAAGCCCTGTTGCCGCGGCCTCCCCCCTGGCCGCGGCAACCAAGCTTGTGGGGCCCACGTGGCTCTGCCGCCCCCAAACTCAACTCTATAAATTCACTTTCGTCCCGAAAAAAATCACAAGAGAAGATTTCATTGCGTTTGCGATACGGAGGCGCCGCCACATCCTGTTCTTCATCTGGAGGACACATCTGGAGTTCATTTTGGGCTCCGGAGAGGGGAAATCGTCGCCATCGTCATCATCAACCCTCTTCCCTCTCCAATTCCATGAAGCTCTTCATCGTTTGTGAGTAATCTATTCGTAGGATCGCTGGGCGGTGATGAGTAGGATGAGATCTATCATGTAATCGAGTTAGTTTTGACGGGGATTGATCCCTAGTATCCACTATGTTCTTTTCCCTAAGCACATATGACTACACACGGAATGCATGCCTACATCACATTGACAAACGGGAGCTAGCCACATATCTCTCCGTGTTATAACTGTTACATGATGAATGTCATCCAAAGGAATCACCGACCCATTGCCTATGAGTTTGTCCCACTGCTGCTGTTACATGTTTTGCTCTGCTGCTGTTACTTGTTTTGCTCTACTCCTGTTACCACTGTTGCTTGCTACTGCTGCTAGTTGCTACTGTTGCTACTTGCTACCGCTGTCACTACTATTGTTCCGTGCCACTGTTGTTACTCGTTACACTGCTGCTACCTGCTACAATACTTTTCTAGGCGCCATTGATACAACAGTTAGGAATAGTCTGCCGTCAACAGATCGTTTCTCGCACCGTTGTTATTATACTACTTTGCTACTGATGCTACTAATCTTTCAGGTGTGGTTGAATCCGACACATTCAGCTGCTAATACTTGAGAGTATCCTCTCACTTCTCGTCTGGAGAACCAACAAATTTGGGTTGAATACACTACCCTCGAAAACTGCCGCGAACCCACGCGCTGGTGGGCCATTGCAAGACAATTGCTAATTGTTGAGCAACTGGGAGCAGTTCTGGCTCTGTTGTCGCGGAGGCATCAAGTCAGGAACACGTCAACAACATTCTTCTAGTGTCATTGCCGGGGACTGCCGTCGGCAGCATTTTTCTGGCCTCGTTGCCGGGGAAGGTTTGCTATATTCTCTGAGTCACTTGGGATTTATATCTGCTGATCACTATGAAGAATCTGAAAGATCCAAAAACCAAAGTCTTGCCCTCAACTACGAGGGGAGGTACCATCTAGCTCTACACTTTATTCACCTTCAGTTATGAGTAAGTTTGCGACATCACCTCGTGCTAGAAATCTTGATATGTCGCCTGTGCTTGATGATGCTATGCCTGATACTGCTAGAGATGCTATGCATGATACTGCTAGAGATGCTATGCGTGATACTGCTAGAGATGCTATGCCTGATACTGCTAGAGATGCTATGCCTGATATTGTTAGACATGCTATGCCTGATACTGCTAGAGATGCTATGCGTGATACTGCTTTGCCTGATGATGCTAGTGATGCTATTTTTCCTGATGATGCTATGCTTGATACTTCTAGATATACTACTTTGCCTGATGTGACACTAGGGGTATTCCTTGATGCTCATATTGCTAGAGTTACTGCCAATGCTCGTGATGCTTCTGAAACTGCCGATACTATTGTGATAGAACCTGCTTTTGCTCCTGCTAGATCTAGCTCTCCTAGATATGAATTGCCTGATATACCTGAGGGTTACGATATGGAGGGAGAGATAGCTGAGGATTTTCTTGCATGTAAGGATGCCTATGACGCTGAGAAATTACTTCTCAAGTGGAAGGAAAAATCTCTGAAAGCTAGGATGAAATACGACCGGAAGTTTGCCACTTCACCTATCTTTATCACCAATAAGGATTATGAATTCTCTATCGATCCTGAGATAATCTCTCTAGTCGAATCTGATCCTTTCCAAGGTTATGAGTCTGAGACGGTCGTAGCCCATCTTACCAAACTACACGATATAGCCACCCTTTTCACTAGTGAGGAGAAGATCCGCCACTATTATATCCTTAAGCTGTTTCCTTTCTCTCTAAAGGATGACGCTAAAGCCTAGTTCACTTCTCTTGCTCCTGGATGTGTGAGTAGTCCCCAGGATATGCTCTATTACTTCTGTGAGAAATAATTCCCTGCCCATAAGAAGCAAGCTGCCTTGCAGGAAATATACAACTTTGCTCAACTCAAAGAAGAGAGTATCCCACAAGCTTGGGGAGGCTCGTCCAGCTACAGAATGCTTTGCGTGATCAAGCTCTTAAGAAGAACGAGATACTTGATATCTTATATAGCGGACTTACCGATGCTTCTACAGACCATCTAGATAGTTGTGCCGGTTGTGTTTTTAGCGAACGAACTATAGAACAAGCTGAGATCCTACTGAATAACATCTTGATCAACGATAATGCTTGGACTATTCCCGAACCACGTCCTAAGCCAACTCCGAAGAAAAGAGGTATTCTATTCCTCAGTCCCGAAGATATTCAAGAAGCCAAGAAATATATGCAAGAGAAAGGCATTAGATCTGAAGATGTCAAAAATCTGCCACCTATCGAAGAGATCCATGGTCTCGAAAACCCGATACAGGTAGTGGAAGTAAATTCTCTGCGTAGGTTTGATGAGAGTGATATTCCTTTTGATAAACCTGCTAGCCTATGCTTTGATGAATTTGACAACTTTGTTGCCGAACAACAGAGTTTTAATAATTATGTTAGCAGACATTTGGAACAAAGTACTTGTATGCTTAGTCATTTAAGTGCTTGTGTAGACAGAAATGTCAATGATCTGAAGCTTCTGAGTCAACATGCCTATATGATTACTACTCAGGTAGAACAAGTACTTAAAGGTCAGAATAACCTTCTCAATGAATTAAATGACAACTCTGTCAGAGTCATTACTAGAGGAGGCAAAATGACTCAGGAACCTTTGTATCCTGAGGGTCATCCTAAGAGAATTGATCAAGATTCTCAAGGAATTAATGCAGATCCACCCAGTCATCCTAAGGAGAATAAGAAGGATGATAGAAATCTGCATGTTAGTTCACCAAATACTGTCACACCTGAAGAACCAAATGATATTTCTGCGTCTGATGCAGAAACACAATCTAGTGATGAACATGAACCTGGTGATAATATGGACAACGATGTTCATAATAATGCTCAACCTAGCAATGATGAGTATGTGGAGATTGAACCTACGTTTAATCCTGATAACCCACAACCTAAGAGATACGATAAGAATGACTTCACTGCTAGGAAGCATGGTAAAGAAAGAGAGCCATGGGTTCAGAGACCTATGCCCTTTCCTCCGAAGCCATCCAAGAAAAAGGATGATGAGTATTTTGAGCGTTTTATTGAAATGATAAGACCCGTATTTCTGCAGATGCGGTTAGTTGATATGCTCAAAATGTCTCTGTATGCCAAGTACATGAAAGATATCGTGAACAATAAACGGAAGATACCAGATCTTGAGATCTCCACCATGCTTGCCAATTACACTTTCAAAGGTGGAACTCCTAAGAAACTTGCTGATCCCGGAGTGCCCACTATACCTTGCTCCATTAAAGGAAACTACGTAAGAACTACCTTATGTGACCTTGGAGCCGGAGTTAGTGTTATGCCTCTCTCTCTTTATCGTAGACTTGAACTCGATAAGTTGACACCCACTGAAATCCCTCTGCAAATGTCCGACGAATCAATTGCTTTCCCTGTTGGCATTTGTGGGGATGTGCCTGTTGTGGTTGCTAACACCACTATCTTAACGGACTTTGTTATCTTGGATATTCCCGAGGACGATGCCATGGCTGTCAACCTCGGAAGACCCTTTTTAAACACTGTAGGGGCTGTTATAGATTGCAACAAAGGCAATGTCACTTTCCATGTCAACGGTAATGAGCATATCGTGCACTTTCCGAAGATACGATATCAAGTACATTGCATCAATGCTATCGAAAAAACTTCATCGACTCTTATAGGGAGCTTTGAATGCCCTATTACTCGTGACAAGATGAAGTATGATTTGCTTGTTGGGGAGATTCATATCCCCATTGAGGTGACTTAGTGGCTATTCGAAAATTATCCGTTCTCTCTTGCGATTCGAGAAAGTTTTGTCATGAGGATTTGATCAACCCCATTGACGGATTTCTTTCGATGACCATGAAATGGATGAATCAAAGAGTCACATACCTCTGTTTTAAGCTTTCACTTTCTGTTGCTTAGAAGAAAAATGATAGGTTTAGTTTAGTTTTTCCTATTTTCTGTTTTAGCGTCCGGTCGAAAAATACCCACGAAAATAGAAGTTCTCCGATGGTCCTGAAAATCTAGTATGATTTTTTCTGGAATATTTGAAAAATACTGGGACTGAGAGCTGGCCTGGGGGCCACACCAGTGGGCCACAAGCCCTGCCACCGCGGCCACCCCCCTGGCCGCGGCAAGCAAGCTTGTGGGGCCCACAGGGGCCCCCTCCACTAATTCCAGCTCCCATCCTCTTCCTCTACCTCCAGAAAAAATCGTTTCGCAGCTCAAACCCGTGTTCTTGCTCATTTGGCTGGGATTACCAATCTCCTTGCTCAAAGCACCATTCTCCAAAACGTTTTGGGGAAATTGCTCCTTGGTAAGTGACTCCTCCATTGGTCCAATTAGTTTTTGCTCTAGTGCTTTATCCTTCGCGTATTCTTGCTACCTTGGTGACCCTGTTCTTGAGCTTGAAATGTTGATTTTAGCTGGTCCCAAGTAGTTTTAGCACGTGATACAGTCTATAGGCACTAGTAGGAGTAGTTGCTACAAGGTGTGGTTGGTCTTTATTCACTTTTCTCTTGGACTTTGAAATTTCAGCAAAAAGAAATTATGTTCAGGAGGAAGTTTTATGGTGGTTCCTCAAGTAAGAAGGGTCCCCGTCTTTCTATTCGGGAGCCCGACCCTTATCAACTAAGGGACGCACCGGTACAACCATGTGAATGGCCTTCCGATGAGTTCATGATCGAAGCAGGCTTCAAGGATGAGTTTGATACACTTTTCCGCGATGCCGGGTTAGAAGAACTCCTCTCGGATAGATGTGAACAGTATGTTGTGCTCACTGCCTCTTTCGTGTGTAGATTTAAATTTTTAGTTGGCCGTGACTCATCCATATTGTTTGATTTGTATGATAAATCCTATGCCATGGATTTGGAGGATTTCAATAGGATTTGCAAAATACCCAATGGGGGTAATCTTAAAGATCCTGCTAAGTCTTCGGTTAGAGATTTTTTTCTCTAGTATATTTGTTGGAGAAACTAGAGACATCACGCAAGCTACCATAGGAAGCATTCATTTCCCTGCCTTGCACTACTTTGCCCTCTTCATAGGTAGATGCATTAACGGTAAGGTTGAACATTGTGACCTATGCGCATCCGACCTTAGTATCCTTAAGAGTGCAGTTACGGGTGACAAAAGCTTCAACATGGGAGCTATTATAGCAAGGAGGCTGAATAAGAACGCTATTGAGGGAGATTTCTTTGGCGGCATCTATGCCACTCGCATAGCAAATTTTCTTGGAGTACCCATCCGCGCAGGAGATCCCCCGCTCCATACAGCTTTCCTTGACCGCGTCGCTTTGACACGCTACTAGTTTCTTGAGAGGGATGCTGAATCCCTCCTATATCGATTGATATTTAACCGGCAGCATGTCTTCCATATTACCCTTCCTGCTCCTGCTTTCTTTGACTTTCAGGTAAAACGGAGATACTACATAACCATAGGAGAGGCAGAGGAGTATGAGAGGGAGGCAACAGTTGCTCGTCTTCGTGAGGCAGCTATTCATGCAGTGGCTGCAGCGCTCCCGTATAACCCCGATTATGATTTTGGGTTTCGCCAGGACCGTCCTTGGGAGTAGACCAAGCTAGGCCAAGAGCCTAAGCTTGGGGGAGTACGTGTTCTCACCGACCTTACATTCATGCTTATGCTTTCACCTTGATAGCCGGTGTTTACACTTTGCCACTGTATTATCCATGCTAGTTTATTTTCGTTTTATTGTTTTCTTGTTTTATGTTATTTTGAGAAAACCCAAAAAGATTTCCCTTTCTTCTTTTGCTTGTTGGGAGCTTTCCCGTGTAAATAGTTTTCTTTTTCTTTGGGTCAAGGTAGAAGATATTGGTTACAATGTTTAGTGGCTCTTGCATGCATACCCGTTTAGCTTTCAAAGAGCCATATTACTTTGTCTTCTCCTTTGGGTTTGCCTGCAGATTCAGCTTAGTCCAATGCACGATTACTCTTATTATTGTTCACATCGTTCGATCGTGCAAGTGAAAGGCAATAATGACGATATATGATGAAGTGACTGAGACTGGAAAAGCTGGTATGAACTCTATCTATTTTGTTTTTGTTAATACGACTAGCTTGTCGTCCCAGATTCAGCTTTGTTGTGAGAGAACCATGTTTGCAATGACAACTTAGAGATCATAGTTTCTGATGCCATGCTTATATAGCTAGGAGCTTATAATGGTTTGTCTTGAATGACAACATAGATTTTGAAATGACTATGATGTAGTATGATAGGATGGTATTCTCCTTTGAATGATTCAAGTTGCTCGACTTGGTGCATGTTCATGCATGTAGTTGAAAAAAAATTCAACATAGCCTCTATGATGTTCATGTTCATGGTGATTTATATCCTATTCATGCTTGCACTCCATGTTAGTCAAACTCATTGCATCTTGATGACTGTTGTCGCTCTCTAGTTGGTCGCTTCCCAGTCTTTTGCTAGCCTTCATTTGTACTAAGCGGAATACTGGTTCTGCATCCACTTCCATAAACCCAAAAAAAATTCCATGAGATTCCACCATACCTACCTATTTGCGGTATTTACCTGCCGTTCCAAGTAAATTTGCATGTGCCATTCTCTAAACCTTCAAGAAATAATCTGTTTTGCATGCCCGAACCGCTCATGTGGTGACAGGGGGCTATTGGTATCTTCCATGTTAGGCGTGTTATCCTCGACATGTGTTTATTCACTATCATTCACGAGAAAGGGGCCGGTAATTGGAATGCCGAGTTCCACGCTTAAATCGAAAATATAACTGTAAAACAAGACTCCCCCCGGATTCATGTTAGTATGGACGGTACCCGAGGATTCGGCTAGCCGTGGAGTGTGATTGATTGGTGGTGGGGGAGTTAAAACTTTACTTTTCTGTTTGGGAACCTCTTATAGCATGAGTAGCGTGGAAGATATTGAGAACTCTTGGTCATTGCGTTGACAATGAAAGGATGCCACCCAAAATTATTATCTCTGTTTTCAAAGCTTGAGCTCTGGCACCTCTGCAAATCAATGCTTCCCTCTGCGAAGGGTCTGTCTATTTATTTTCCTGTTGAGTCATCCTCCTCCTATATAAGCACCAATTAGAGAGCACCTCTGTCATTTTTATGCTTTGCTTTTGATTGATATTGAGTATGACTATGACTGGATCTTCGTTGCTATGAATTACAATGTTTAGTCAGCCCTTGATCTTTGAAAGTTCTCTGCATTTATGTTTTGCGGTCTCAGAAAGAGCTAGCGAGAGACCACCTATTCATATTGCTTCATGTTTGTTTTGATTGAATTGTTGGTATCTGAAACTCATTATTATTTGCTCGCTAGCTGATTATGCCATTGATATTAGTTTACCGTGAGACCTTTGTGTCACTTGCTTATGTGGTCAACTTGTGATCTTGCTGAAATTCTGGTTACGAGTTAGACATAGTTGCAGCAACAAGATCAAACACAGTTTGTCAAAGTTTTTCTTTCTCTTTCAGTTTGTCAACTGAGTTGCTTGAGGACAAGCAAGGTTTTAAGCTTGGGGGAGTTGATACGACTCCATCATATCTACTTTTCCAAACTCCTTTGCCCTTGTTTTGGACTCTAATTTGCATGATTTGAATGGAACTAACCCGGACTGACGTTGTTTTCAGCAGAATTACCATGGTGTTGTTTTTGTGCAGAAATGCCAGTTCTCGGAACGTCCTGAAAATTTACGGAGAATATTTCTGGAAAATATGAAAAATACCCGTGCAAAGATCCACCGGAGGGGATGGGCCACAAGCCCTGTTGCCGCGGCCTCCCCCTGGCCGCGACAACCAAGCTTGTGGGGCCCACGTGGCTCTGCCGCCCCCAAACTCAACTCTATAAATTCACTTTCGTCCCGAAAAAATCAAAAGAGAAGATTTCATCGCGTTTGCAATACGGAGGCGCCGCCACATCCTGTTCTTCATCTGGAGGACAGATCTAGAGTCCGTTTTGGGCTCCGGAGAGGGGAAATCGTCGCCATCGTCATCATCAACCTTCTTCCCTCTCCAATTCCATGAAGCTCTTCGTCGTTCGTGAGTAATCTATTCGTAGGCTCGCTGGGCGGTGATGAGTAGGATGAGATCTATCATGTAATTGAGTTAGTTTTGACGGGGATAGATCCCTAGTATCCACTATGTTTTGAGATTGATGTTGCTACTACTTTGCCATGCTTAATGCTTGTCACTAGGGCCCGAGTGCCATGATTTCAGATCTGAAATTATTATGTTGTCACCAATATATGTGTGTTTTAGATCCGATCTTGCAAGTTGTAGTTACCTACTATGTGTTATGACCCGGCAATCCCGGAGTGACAATAACCGGAACCACTCGCGGTGATGACCATAGTTTGAGGAGTTCATGTGTTCACCAAGTGCTAATGCGCTGTTCCGGTTCTTTATTAAAAGGAGAACCTTAATATCTTGTAGTATCCTTTTGGACCCCGCTGCCACGGGAGGGATGGACAATAGATGTCATGCAAGTTCTTTTCCCTAAGCACGTATGACTACACAAGGAATGCATGCCTACATCACATTGACGAACGGGAGCTAGCCACATATCTCTCCGTGTTATAACTGTTGCATGATGAATGTCATCCAAACGAACCACCGAACCATTGCCTACGAGTTTGTCCCACTGCTGCTGTTACTTGTTTTGCTCTGCTGCTGTTACTTGTTTTGCTCTACTGCTGTTACCACTGTTGCTTGCTACTTCTGCTACTTGCTACTGTTGCTACTTGCTACCGCTGTCACTAGTACTGCTCCTTGCCACTGTTGTTACTCGTTACACTGCTGCTACCTGCTACAATACTTTTCTAGCGCCATTGATACAACAGTTAGGAATAGTCTGCCGTTAACAGATCATTTCTGGCACCGTTGTTATCATACTACTTTGCAACTGATACTTTGCTTGCAGATACTAATCTTTCAGGTGTGGTTGAATCCGACACATTCAGCTGATAATACTTGAAAGTATCCTCTCACTTCCCGTCTGGCGAACCAACAGATTTGGGTTGAATACTCTACCCTCAAAAACTGCCGCGAACCCACGCGTTGGTGGTCCATTGCAAGACAATTGCTAATTGTTGAGAAACTAGGAGCAGTTCTGGCTCTGTTGTCACGAAGGCATCAAGTCAGGAACACGTGAACAACATTCTTCTAGTGTCGTTGCCGGGGACTGGCGTCAGCAGTAACAAGTGATGGTGTAGTGAGGTGAAACGTAGCAGGTGAAAAGTAACAAGTAGTAGCAACGGTGCAACAAAGTGGCCCAATCCCTTTTGTAGCAAGGGACAAGCCTGAACAAAGTCTTATAGGAGGAAAAATGCTCCCGAGGACAAACGGGAATTTCTGTCATGCTAGTTTCATCATGTTTATATGATTCGCGTTCGTTACTTTGATAGTTTGACATGTGGGTGGACTGGCGCTTGGGTACTGCCCTTACTTGGACAAGCATCCCACATATGATTAACCCCTCTCGGAAGCATCCGCAACTACGAAAGAAGATTTAAGACAATATCTAACCATAGCATTAAACTAGTGGATCCAAATCAGCCCCTTACGAAGCAACGCATAGACTGGGGTTTAGGCTTCTGTCACTCTAGCAACCCATCTTCTACTTACTACTCCCCAATGCCTTCCTCTAGGCCCAAATAATGGTGAAGTGTTATGTAGTCGACGTTCACATAAAACCACTAGAGGAAAAACAATATACAACATATCAAAATACCGAACGAATACCAAATTCACATGACTATTATTAGCATGACTTATCCCATGTCCTGAGGAACAAAAGTAACTACTCACAAAGCATAATCATAATCATGATCAGAGGTGTAATGAGTAGCATCAAGGATCTGAACATAAACTCTTCCACCAAGTAATCCAACTAGCATCAACTACAAAGAGTAATCAACACTACTAGCAACCTTACAAGTACCAATCGGAGTCGCGAGACGGAGATTGGTTACGAGAGATGAACTAGGGTTTCGAGATGAGATGGTGTTGATGAAGATGTTTATGGTGACGAGTCCCCTCCGATGAGAGGAGTGTTGGTGATGACGATGGCGACAATTTCCCCCTCCGGGAGGGAAGTTTCCTCGGCAGGATCGTCGTGCCGGAGCTCTAGATTGGTTCTCCTCAAGTTCCGCCTCGTGGGGGCGGAGAATCCATGAAAAAGCTCCGCCCTGATTTTTTTCCGGATGAAACCCTTCATATAGCAGAAGAGGGGGGCAGTGGGCCACCAGGGTGCCCACAAGCCCTGTTGTTGCGGCCAGGGGGGCAGGCCGCGGCCACCAGGCTTGTGGGCCCCTGGCAGCTCCCCTCTGGCACTTCTTTCGCCCAATATTTTTTATATATTCCCAAAAAAATCCACGTTGATTTTCAAGGCATTTGGAGTTCCGCAGAATAGAGGACTCAGACTTGCTCCTTTTCCAGTCCAGAATTCCAGCTGCCGGTATTCTCCCTCTTCAAATAAACCTTGCAAAATAAGAGAGAAAAGGCATAAGTATGGTACCACAAAGTATAATAACAGTCCATAAAGCGATAAATATCAACATGAAAGCATGATGCAAAATGGACGTATCAACTCCCCCAAGCTTAGACCCCGCTTGTCCTCAAGCGAAAACCAAGATCCATACACATGTCCACAAGTTTAGGGACGAAGGTGTCGATAAAACATAATACGGACATGAGGGCATCATGATCACTCATAGAACATCAATACATCATAAATATGTTGGAATTATGCCCTAGAGGCAATAATAAATATAGTTATTATTATAATTCCTGTATCAAGATAATTGTTTATTATCCATGCTATAATTGTATTGAATGAAGACTCATTTACATGTGTGGATACATAGACAAAACACTGTCCCTAGCAAGCCCTATAGTTGGCTAGCCAGTTGATCAAAGATAGTCAGTGTCTTCTGATTATGAACAAGGTGTTGTTGCTTGATAACTGTATCACGTCATTAGGAGAATCACATGATGGACTAGACCCAAACTAATAGACGTAGCATGTTGATCGTGTCGTTTTGTCGCTACTGTTTTTCTGCGTGTCAAGTATTTGTTCCTATGACCATGAGATCATATAACTCACTAACACCGGAGGAATACTTTGTGTGCATCAAACGTCGCAACGTAACTGGGTGACTATAAAGATGCTCTACAGGTATCTCCGAAGGTGTTCGTTGAGTTAGTATGGATCAAGACTGGGATTTGTTACTCCGTGTGATGGAGAGGTATCTCGGGGCCCACTCGGTAATACAACATCACACACAAGCCTTGAAAGCAATGTAACTTAGTGTAAGTTGCGGGATCTTGTATTACGGAACGAGTAAAGAGACTTGCCGGTAAACGAGATTGAAATAGGTATGCGGATACTGACGATCGAATCTCGGGCAAGTAACATACCGAAGGACAAAGGGAATGACATACGGGATTATATGAATCCGTGGCACTGAGGTTCAAACGATAATATCTTCGTAGAATATGTAGGATCCAATATGGGCATCCAGGTCCCGCTATTGGATATTGACCGAGGAGTCTCTCGGGTCATGTCTACATAGTTCTCGAACCCGCAGGGTCTGCACACTTAAGGTTCGACGTTGTTTTATGTGTATTTGAGTTATATGGTTGGTTACCGAATGTTGTTCGGAGTCCCGGATGAGATCACGGACGTCACGAGGGTTTCCGGAATGGTCCGGAAACGAGGATTGATATATAGGATGACCTCATTTGATTACCGGAAGGTTTTCGGAGTTACCGGGAATGTACCGGGAATGACGAATGGGTTCCGGGAGTTCACCGGGGGGGCAACCCACCCCGGGGAAGCCCATAGGCCTTGGGGGTGGCACCCCAGCCCTTAGTGGGCTGGTGGGACAGCCCAGGAAGGCCCTATGCGCCATAGGAAGAAAATCAAAGAGAAAAGAAAAAAAAAGGAGGAGGTGGGAAAGGAAAGAAGGACTCCACCCACCAAACCAAGTTGGACTCGGTTTGGGGGGAGACCTTCCCCCCTTGGCTCGGCCGACCCCCTTGGGGCTCCTTGAGCCCCAAGGCAAGGCTCCCCCTCTCCCACCTATATATACGGAGGTTTTAGGGCTGATTTGAGACGACTTTTCCACGGCAGCCCGACCACATACCTCCACGGTTTTTCCTCTAGATCGCATTTCTGCGGAGCTCGGGCAGAGCCCTACTGAGACAAGATCATCACCAACCTCCGGAGCGCCGTCACGCTGCCAGAGAACTCTTCTACCTCTCCGTCTCTCTTGCTGGATCAAGAAGGCCGAGATCATCGTCGAGCTGTACGTGTGCTGAACGCGGAGGTGCCGTTCGTTCAGCACTAGATCGTGGGACTGATCACGGGACGGTTCGCCGGGCGGATCGAGGGACGTGAGGACGTTCCACTACATCAACCGCGTTCACTAACGCTTCTGTTGTACGGTTTACAAGGGTACGTAGATCACACATCCCCTCTCGTAGATGGACATCACCATGATAGGTCTTCGTGCGCGTAGGAAATTTTTTGTTTCCCATCCGACGTTCCCCAACAGTGGTATCAGAGCTAGCTTCATGCGTAGATGTCTTCTCGAGTAGAACACAAAAGTTTTTGTGGGCGGTGATGTGCATTTTGCTGCCCTACTTAGTCTTTTCTTGATTCCGCGGTATTGTTGGATTGAAGCGGCTTGGACCGACATTACTCGTACGCTTACGAGAGACTGGTTTCATCGCTACGAGTAACCCCGTTGCTCAAAGATGACTCGCAGGTGTCAGTTTCTCCAACTTTGGTTGAATCGGATTTGACTGAGGAGGTCCTTGGATGAGGTTAAATAGCAACTCATATATCTCCGTTGTGGTGTTTGCGTAAGTAAGATGCGATCCTACTAGATACCCATGGTCACCACGTAAAACATGCAACAACAAAATTAGAGGACGTCTAACTTGTTTTTGCAGGGTATGCTTGTGATGTGATATGGCCAACGATGTGATGTGATATATTGGATGTATGAGATGATCATGTTGTAATAGATAATATCGACTTGCACGTCGATGGTACGGCAACCGATAGGAGCCATAGGGTTGTCTTTATACTAATGTTTGTGCTTGCAGATGCGTTTACTATTTTGCTAGGATGTAGCTTTAGTAGTAATAGCATGAGTAACACGACAACCCCGATGGCGACACGTTGATGGAGATCATGGTGCGGCACCGGTGACAAGAAGATCGTGTCGGTGCTTGGTGATGGAGATCAAGGAGCACGTGATGATGGCCATATCATGTCACTTATGAATTGCGTGTGATGTTAATCCTTTTATGCACCTTATTTTGCCTAGAACGACGGTAGCATTATGAGGTAATCTCTCACTAAAATTTCAAGACGAAATTGTGTTCTCCCCGACTGTGCACCATTGCTACAGTTCGTCGTTTCGAGACACCACGTGATGATCGGGTGTGATAGATTCAACGTTCACATACAACGGGTGCAAAACAGTTGCGCACGCGGAACACTCGGGTTAAGCTTGACGAGCCTAGCATCTGCAGACATGGCCTCGGAACACATGAGACCAAAAGGTCGATCATGAATCATATAGATGATATGATTAGCATGGGGATGCTTACCACTGAAACTATGCTCAACTCACGTGATGATTGGACTTGAGCTAGTGTAAGTAGATCATGAACCACTCAAATGACTAGAGAGATGTACTTTTTGAGTGGGAGTTTAGCGAGTAATTTGATTAAGTTAAACTCTAATTATCTTGAACATAGTCTAAGTCCACTTTGAATATATTTGTGTTGTAGATCATGGCTCACGCGATAGTCACCCTGAATTTTAATACGTTCCTAGAGAAAGCTAAGTTGAAAGATGATGGAAGCAACTTTGTAGACTGGGCTCATAATCTTAAGCTAATCTTACAAGCTGGGAAGAAGGATTATGTACTTAATGCTGTGCTAGGAGATGAACCACCCGCTACGGCTGATCAGGATGTTAAGAACGCTTGGTTAGCACGTAAGGAGGACTACTCAGTAGTTCAATCTGCAGTCTTGTATGGCTTAGAACCGGGACTTCAACGTCGCGTTGAGCATCATGGAGCATTTGAGATGTTCCAGGAGTTGAAGTTTATCTTTCAGAAGAACGCCCGGATCGAGAGGTATGAGACCTCCGATAAATTCTATGCTTGCAAGATGGAGGAGAACTCGTGTGTCAGTGAACATGTGCTCAAAATGTCTGGGTACTCAAACCGTCTAGCAGAGCTGGGGATTGAACTCCCGCAAGAGGCTATCACTGATAGAATCCTTCAATCACTGCCGCCAAGCTATAAAGGCTTTGTGTTGAACTACAACATGCAAGGGATGAACAAGTCTCCCGGCGAGTTGTTTGCGATGCTGAAAGTCGCAGAGTCTGAACTCCGTAAAGAGCATCAAGTGTTGATGGTGAATAAGACCACTAGTTTCAAGAGAAACGGCAAAGGCAAGAAGGGTAATTCAAAGAAGAGCGGCAAGCCTGTTGCCAATCAGATGAAGAAACCCAAAGCTGGACCTAAGCCTGAAACAGAGTGTTACTATTGCAAGGGTATGGGTCACTGGAAGCGCAATTGCCCCAAGTATCTGGCAGATAAGAAGGTGGCCAAAGAAAAATCAGGTATATTTGATATACATGTTATTGATGTGTACTTAACCGGCTCTCGTAGTAGTGCCTGGGTATTCGATACCGGTTCTGTTGCTCATATTTGCAACTCGAAACAGGAACTGCGGAATAGACGAAGGCTGGCGAAAGATGAAGTGACAATGCGCGTAGGAAATGGTTCCAAGGTTGATGCAATCGCCGTCGGCACAGTTTCACTTCAGTTACCATCAAGATTAGTTATGAACTTGAATCATTGTTATTTAGTGCCTGCGTTGAGCATGAACATTATATCTGGATCTTGTTTATTGCGAGACGGTTACTCTTTTAAGTCAGAGAATAATGGTTGTTCTATTTCTATGAGTAACATCTTTTATGGTCATGCACCCAATGTGAGAGGATTGTTCATATTGAATCTTGATAGCAATACACACATACAAAACATTGAGACCAAAAGAGTTAGAGTTAACAATGATAGCGCCATATTTTTGTGGCACTGCCGCTTAGGTCATATTGGTGTAAAGCGCATGAATAAACTCCATGTCGATGGACTTTTGGAGTCACTTGACTTTGATTCACTTGACACGTGCGAACCATGCCTCACGGGCAAGATGACTAAAACTCCGTTCTCCGGAACAATGGAGCGTGCAAGTGACTCGTTGGAAATCATACATACCGATGTGTGTGGTCCGATAAGCGTAGAGGCACGCGGCGGATATCGTTATTTTCTCACCTTCACTGACGATTTGAGTAGATATGGTTATGTGTACTTAATGAAGCACAAGTCTGAAACATTTGAAAAGTTCAAGAAATTTCAGAGTGAAGTTGAAAATCATCGTAACAAGAAGATCAAGTTCCTACGGTCTGATTGTGGGGGTGAATATCTGAGTTTCGAGTTTGGTGCTCACTTAAGACAATGTGGAATTGTTTCACAGTTGACACCGCCTAGAACACCACAGCGTAATGGTGTGTCCGAACGTCGTAATCGTACTTTATTAGAGATGGTGCGATCTATGATGTCTCTTACCGATTTGCCGTTATCGTTTTGGGGTTATGCATTAGAAACAGCTGCATTCACTTTACATAGGGCACCATCAAAATCCATTTAGACGACACCATACGAACTGTGGTATGGCAAAAGGCCAAAGTTGTCGTTTCTTAAAGTTTGGGGATGTGATGCTTATGTCAAAAAGCTTCAGCCTGAAAAGCTGGAACCCAAAGCGGAAAAGTGCGTCTTCATAGGTTACCCAAAATAGACAGTTGGGTACACCTTCTATCTCAAATCCGAGGGCAAAGTGTTTGTTGCTAAAAACGGAGCTTTTCTCGAGAAGGAGTTTCTCTAGAGAGAATTGAGTGGGAGGAAGATAGAACTTGACGAGGTTGTTCAACCTCTCATCCCTCTGGATGGTGGCGCAGGGCAAGGGGAAACCTCTATCGTTGCGACGCCGGTTGAGGAGGAAGTTAATCATGATGATCATGAAACTCCGGTTCAAGTTTCTGTCGAACCACGCAGGTCGACGAGACCACGTGCTGCTCCAGAGTGGTACGGTAATCCCGTCTTATCAATCATGTTGTTGGACAACAATGAACCTGCAAATTATGAAGAAGCAATGGTGGGCCCAGATTCCAACAAATGGCTAGAAGCCATGAAGTCCGAGATAGGATCCATGTATGAGAACAAAGTGTGGACTTTGGAAGTACTGCCCGAGGGCCGCAAGGCTATTCAGAACAAATGGATCTTTAAGAGGAAGACGGACGTTGACGGCAATGTGACCGTTTATAAAGCTCGACTTGTGGCAAAGTGTTTTTCACAAGTTCAAGGAGTTGACTACGATGAGACATTCTCACCCGTAGCGATGCCTAAGTCCGTCAGAATCATGTTAGCAATAGCTGCATTTTTCGATTATGAAATCTGGCAGATGGATGTCAAAACGGCGTTCCTTAACGGTTTACTTACGGAAGAATTGTATATGATGCAACCCGAAGGTTTTGTCGATCCTAAGAATGCTAACAAAGTGTGCAAGCTCCAGCGATCCATTTATGGACTGGTGCAAGCATCTCGGAGTTGGAACAAACGCTTTGATGAAGTGATCAAAGCATTTGGGTTTATACAAGTGGTTGGAGAATCTTGTATTTACAAGAAAGTGAGTGGGAGCTCTGTGGCGTTTCTAATATTATATGTGGATGACATATTGTTGATTGGAAACAACGTAGAGTTTTTGGAGAGCATAAAGGATTACTTGAATAAAAGTTTCTCTATGAAGGACCTAGGAGAAGCTACTTACATTCTAGGCATTAAGATCTACAGGGATAGATCAAAACGCGTGATAGGACTTTCACAAAGCACATACCTTGATAAAGTTTTGAAGAGGTTCAAAATGGAACAGTCCAAGAAAGGGTTCTTGCCAGTTTTACAAGGTACGAGATTGAGTAAGACTCAGTGCCCAGCAACTGATGAGGATAGAGAGCATATGCGCTCCGTCCCCTATGCTTCAGCCATAGGTTCTATCATGTATGCAATGTTGTGCACTAGACCGGACGTTAGCCTGGCCATAAGTATGGCAGGTAGGTTCCAGAGTAATCCAGGAGTGGATCACTGGACGGCGGTCAAGAATACCCTGAAGTACCTGAAAAGGACTAAGGAGATGTTTCTCGTGTATGGAGGTGACGAAGAGCTCGTCGTAAAAGGTTACGTCGATGCAAGCTTTGACACAGATCCGGACGACTCTAAGTCGCAAACCGGATACGTATTTATTCATAATGGGGGTGCGGTAAGCTGGTGCAGTTCCAAGCAAAGCGTCATAGCAGATTCTACATGTGAAGCGGAGTACATGGCTGCCTCGGAGGCGGCTAAGGAGGGTGTCTGGATGAAGCAATTCATGACGGATCTTGGAGTGGTGCCAAGCGCACTGAATCCAATAACCTTGTTTTGTGACAACACGGGTGCCATTGCCTTAGCAAAGGAACCACGGTTTCAAAAGAAGTCCAGATACATCAAACGACGCTTCAACCTCATCCGCGACTACGTCGAAGGGGAGGACGTAAATATATGCAAATTGCACATGGATCTGAATGTAGCAGACCCGCTGACTAAACCTCTTCCACGGGCAAAGCATGATCAACACCAGAACTGTATGGGTGTTAGATTTATTACAATGTAATTCGCATGATGATGTGAGGGCTAGATTATTGACTCTAGTGCAAGTGGGAGACTGTTGGAATTATGCCCTAGAGGCAATAATAAATATAGTTATTATTATAATTCCTCTATCAAGATAATTGTTTATTATCCATGCTATAATTGTATTGAATGAAGACTCATTTACATGTGTGGATACATAGACAAAACACTGTCCCTAGCAAGCCTCTAGTTGGCTAGCCAGTTGATCAAAGATAATCAGTGTCTTCTGATTATGACCAAGGTGTTGTTGCTTGATAACTGGATCACGTCATTAGGAGAATCACGTGATGGACTAAACCCAAACTAATAGACGTAGCATGTTGATCGTGTCATTTTGTTGCTACTGTTTTTCTGCGTGTCAAGTATTTGTTCCCATGACCATGAGATCATATAACTCACTAACACCGGAGGAATACTTTGTGTGTATCAAACGTCGCAACGTAACTGGGTGACTATAAAGATGCTCTACAGGTATCTCTGAAGGTGTTCGTTGAGTTAGTACGGATCAAGACTGCGATTTGTCACTCCGTGTGACGGAGAGGTATCTCGGGGCCCACTCGGTAATACAACATCACACACAAGCCTTGCAAGCAATGTAACTTAGTGTAAGTTGCGGGATCTTGTATTACGGAACGAGTAAAGAGACTTGACGGTAAACGAGATTGAAATAGGTATGCGGATACTGACGATCGAATCTCGGGCGAGTAACATACCGAAGGACAAAGGGAATGACATACGGGATTATATGAATCCTTGGCACTGAGGTGCAAACGATAAGATCTTCATAGAATATGTAGGATCCAATATGGGCATCCAGGTCCCGCTATTGGATATTGACAGGGGAGTCTCTCGGGTCATGTCTACAAAGTTCTCGAACCCGCAGGGTCTGCACACTTAAGGTTCGACGTTGTTTTATGTGTATTTGAGTTATATGCTTGGTTACCGAATGTTGTTCGGAGTCCCGGATGAGATCACAGACGTCATGAGGGTTTCCGGAATGGTCCGGAAACTAAGATTGATATATAGGATGACCTCATTTGATTACCAGAAGGTTTTCGGAGTTATCGGGAATGTACCGGGAATGACGAATGGGTTCCGGGAGTTCACCGGGGGGCAACCCACCCCGGGGAAGCCCATAGGCCTTGGGGGTGGCACACCAGCCCTTAGTGGGCTGGCTGGACAGCCCAAGAAGGCCCTATGCGCCATAGGAAGAAAATCAAAGAGAAAAGAAAAAAAAGGAGGAGGTGGGAAAGGAAAGAAGGACTCCACCCACCAAACCAAGTTGGACTCGGTTTTGGGGGGAGACCTTCCCCCCTTGGCTCGGCCGACCCCCTTGGGGCTCCTTGAGCCCCAAGGCAAGGCTCCCCCTCTCCCACCTATATATACGGAGGTTTTAGGGCTGATTTGAGACGACTTTTCCACGGCAGCCCGACCACATACCTCCACGGTTTTTCCTCTAGATCACGTTTCCGCGGAGCTCGGGCGGAGCCCTGCTGAGACAAGATCATCACCAACCTCCGGAGTGCCGTCATGCTGCCGGATAACTCTTCTACCTCTCCGTCTCTCTTGCTGGATCAAGAAGGCCGAGATCATCGTCGAGCTGTACGTGTGCTGAACGCGGAGGTGCCGTCTGTTCGGCACTAGATCTTGGGACTGATCGCGGGACGGTTCGCGGGGGGGTCGCGGGACGTGAGGACGTTCCACTACATCAACCGCGTTCACTAACGCTTCTGCTGTACTGTCTACAAGGGTACGTAGATCACACATCCCCTCTCGTAGATGGACATCACCATGATAGGTCTTCGTGCGCGTAGGAAATTTTTTGTTTCCCATGCGACGTTCCCCAACAAAAGATTCTTATGGGAAAGTAACAATTCCTTCACAAAGCAAAGTATGAAACAAAAACCTTACCGAGAAGTAGCCAACAACAGTCCATAGTCATTGAAGCAATTGCAATTTATCATAATATCAGAAAGAGTCAAATAAGAGCTTGTAAAGCAAACCCACATACTCAATCATCTCTTTTGTTTTCCACAATTGTTACAACTCACGTGGTACTCATGGTATCAAAGTTTCAGTTGGACACAGAGAAAGATAGGGGCTTATAATTTTGCCTCCCAACCATTTACCTCAAGGGTAAAGTCAACAATAATAAAGCATAAGTACTCATCTCCAAGTTGATATATGAATATAGATCTTTCCCTAGCATATGACGTTCACCAAGATGAAGATGAAATAGGGAGTTGGTGTTGATCACCAAGACTTTCACAAGGACAAAGGTAAAGGTACAAGATAGGCCCTTCGCAGAGGGAAGCAGAGGTTGTCATGCACTTTTGAGGTTTGGATGTGTGTCCTCTTAGTGCGGAGGAACGTCACTTTATATTGCCTCCTGTGATAAAGAACTTTATTATGCAGTCTGTCGCTTTTACGTCTTCCTCATCACAGGTTCGTATAAAGCTTATTTTCCACACACTAATAGATCATACATATTAGGGAGCAATTTTTGTTGCTTGCACCGATGACAACTTACTTGAGGGATCTTATTCAATCCATAGGTAGGTATGGTGGACACTCATGGCAAAAACTGGTTGAAGGTTTATGGATGCACAAGTAGTATCTCTACTTGGTGCGCGAGTTTTGGCTAATATGAGGTGGAAGCAATCGTCACATGCTAAGGGATCTCTAATCATATAACATTGTTTGGAATCAAGCAAACACAATTCATTATGTTGTCTTCCTTGTCCAACATCTACTTCTAAGCATGTAATAGTTTGGTGAGTGCTCACAATTGTAAAAAGTGTCTAAGATGATATATTTATATGTGAACCTCTCTTTCCTTATTACTTCTTATTAATTGCAACAATGACCGGGGTCTATGTTGGTCTATTCTCAACTAGTTTCAATCATCATACTTGTTATATGTGAAGCTATCACTTTCCATAAGATCATCTCATGATCTTTCATGCTATCGTTCTTTTCATACTTTTGATCACGGCACAAAACAAAGCCCTTGACTAAGATACTCTTTATTATATAGCTCGCAAGCTCGAATATATCGGGGGAGACACAAGGCAAAAGACTCAAACTAAACACTAAAGACTTATCCCACTAAGAGAAGAAAGTAAAAACTAAAAAAGAAAGAACTAAAACAAAGGTAAAAGCAAAAGATAAAAAAGTGATACGATACCAGGGCAACTCCCCCAAGCTTGGCACAAACCAAGGGAGTTGCCCATGCCAATGCTTAGTTGTCTTCCTTTGGTGGTGATGGTAGTGGAGTTGTTGCAGAGGTCTTGAGCTTGTCTAATTTCCACTTGAGCATAAAATTATGCTCTCTCAGATCATCATTTTCCTCCTCAAGCTTCAACACCCTTTGACAAAGTTCCTACTTACTCTCCTGCAAGAAATGAGAAGGGATAAACAAGTTCTTAGGCTTCTTCCTTGAGTCAGGGAGGCTCGACTTCTTGAACTCCACATGAGTGCGTCCAGGTTGAGGTAGAGGAGCCTCCTCTTCATCGGAACGCGTTTGTTCCTTCCCCTTGGGATCATAGTCCTCTTCCTCGTCAGTGGTCCAGCCATATGGTTCCAAGTCCCCATAGACCTTGGGGTTAGCAAGGTAATCAGCCAGATAGCTCTCCCCCTCTTAATTCTGAGAAGACATCTTGGCCTAGATCTGCGGCAGACAACACGCTCGAAATGAAAACATAGGAAAACTGCGCGATACGGAGATCAAAACCCTCGGGTGTATATATAATGATTTTTTCTGGACCAGAAGGAGTGCTCTGCAAGAAAACGGAATCCGGAAGGCACACGAGGTGCCCAGAAGCCCTGTCGCCGCGGCCAGGGGGGCAGGCCGCGGCGACCAAGATTGTGGCCGCCTCGTGCGCTCTCCGAACTGCTTTTTATTTTTCTATTTTTCCATAAATTCCAAAACGGAGAAAATTTCCTACTGGAAAAGTTTTGTAGTCCAATTACTTACCGGAACACATACCTCTTCATTTTCAGAGTCTGAAACAGGCTGATAAACATCCCTTATGTACTCCTCTGGAGTTATGATATTGATGATATTGCTCTCAACATTTATGGGAGTACCAGAGATATAGTGCTTGATTCTTTGCCCATTTACCACTCTAGGAAAATTACCTTCCGTGTTATTGATTTTGATGGCACCCGGAACGATATACTTCCTCGAGAACGTAGGGACCTTCCCATTTAGAGAGAAGTTTGCCTTCGAAGAAGCTTAAGCGAGAATTGTATAGCATGACATAATCACCTACATTGAGCTCACGTTTTTGTATTCTTTTATCATGCCATCTCTTAACCTTTTCCTTGAACAACTTGGCATTCTCATATGCCTCGGCCCTCCATTCATCTAATGAGCTGATATCAAACAACCGCTTCTCAGTGGCAAGTTTGAAATCGAAGTTGAGCTCTTTGATTGCCCAATAAGCTTTGTGTTATAGCTCAAGAGGTAAATGACAGGCCTTACCGTAAACAATTTTATACGGTGACATGCCCATGGGATTCTTATAAGCAGTCCTATAAGCCCATAGTGCATCGTCAAGTTTGCTAGACCAATTCTTTCAAGATCTATTGACAGTCTTTTGTAAGATCAATTTGATCTCCCTATTACTCAACTCCACTTGACCACTAGACTGAGGATGATAAGGAGATGCAACTCTATGGTTGACACCATACTTAGCGAGCATCTTGCGGAAAACACCATGAATGAAGTGGGAACCGCCATCAGTCATCAGATATCTAGGGACTCCAAATCTTGGGAAAATGACTTCTTTAAGCATCTTAATAGAGGTGTGGTGATCAGCATTTCTAGTGGGGATAGCTTCTACCCACTTAGTGACGTAATCAACAACAACTAAGATGTGACTATACCCTTTGGAACTCGGGAAGGGTCCCATATAATCAAAGCCCTAGACATCAAATGGTTCAATGACAAGTGAATAGTTCATAGGCATTTCCTGACGTTTACTGATGTTCCCTATTCTTTGGCATTCGTCACAGGACAAGACAAACTTACGGGCATCCTTGAAGAGAGTGGGCCAATAGAAACCTGATTGCAATACCTTATGAGCAGTTCTATCTCCAGCATGGTGTCCTCCGTAGGCTTCGGAATGACACTTCTGCAGGATCTGTCCATGTTCATGTTCAGGCACACAACGTCTAATAACACCATCTACTCCTTCCTTATAAAGGTGAGGATCATCCCAAAAGTAGTGTCTCAAATCAAAGAAGAATTTCTTCTTTTGCTGGTAGGTGAAACTGGGTGGTATGTATTTGGCTACGATATAGTTTGTGTAATCAGCATACCACGGTGCACTATGTGAAGTGCAGATGACATTTAGTTGCTCATCGGGAAAGTTGTCATCAATAGGTCATGGGTTATCAAGGACATTCTCTAGCCTGGACAAGTTATCTGCTACAGTTTTATCAGCACCCTTTCGGTCAACAACGTGCAAATCAAATTCCTGTAGCAGGAGAACCCATCTGATTAGCCTAGGCTTAGCGTCCTTCTTCTCCATAAGGTACTTAATAGCAGCATGATCAGAGTGAATAATGACTTTGGAGTCAACTATATAAGATCTGAACTTTTCACATGCAAACACAACTGCTAAAAATTCCTTCTCCGTAGTAGCATAGTTTCTTTGGGCACTGTCTAGAGTTTTACTAGCGTAGTGAATAACATTCAACTTCTTGTCAACTCTTTTCCTAGAACAGCACCAACAGCATAATCACTAGCATCGCACATGATTTCAAAGGGAAAGTTCCAATCAGGTGGTTGAACAATAGGTGCCTTTATCAAGGCCTTCTTAAGTATTTCGAAAGCTTCCTCACAATCCTCATCAAAAACAAAAGGAACATCCTTCAACAAGAGGTTGGTAAGAGGCCTAGAAATCTTAGAGAAGTCTTTAATGAACCTTCTATAGAAACCAGCATGACCTAGGAAACTTCGTATACTTCTGATATCTGTGGGGCAAGGCATTTTCTCAATTGCATCAACCTTAGCCTTATCAACTTCAATGCCTTTCTCCGAGATTTTGTGTCCTAAGACGATGCCTTCATTAACCATGAAGTGGCACTTCTCCCAGTTCAAGACGAGGTTGGTATCTTTGCATCTCTGTAAGACTCGATCAAGGTTGCTGAGGCAATCGTCAAAGGAAGAACCGGAAACGGAGAAATCATCCATGAAAACCTCAACAATCTTTTCACAGAAGTTATAGAATATAGCCATCATACAGCTTTGAAAGGTGGCAGGTACATTGCATAAGCCAAAAGGCATACGTCTATAAGCAAAGGTACCGAAGGGGCAGGTGAAAGTGGTTTTCTCGTGATCAGATTGTGCAACAGGTATTTGCGGGAAACCTGAATAACCGTCTAGAAAGCAGAAGTGTGTGTGTTTAGATAGCCTTTCTAGCATTTGGTCAATAAACGGCAAAGGATAATGGTCTTTCCTGGTTGCCTTGTTCAGTTTACGGAAGTCTATCACCATCCTATAGTCAGTAATAATCCTCTGTGGGATTAGTTCATTCTTATCATTAGGAACGACGGTGATACCTCCCTTCTTAGGTACGCAATGTACTGGACTTACCCAATCACTATGAGCAACATGATAAATGATTCCTGCTTCCAGAAGCTTTAATATTTCTTTTCTCACGACCTCTTTCATCCTAGGATTTAACCTCCGTTGATGATCAACAACTGGCTTAGAATCAGGATCGGTTTTAATCTTGTGCTGACATAGAGTGGGACTAATACCCTTAAGATCATCAAGAGTATATCCAATAGCAGCACGGTGCTTCCTCAAAGTTTTTAATAACTTCTTCTCTTCATGATTCGAGAGGTGAGCACTAATTATAACAGGATATATCTCCTTCTCATCAAGATAGGCATACTTAAGTGTATCTGGTAACTGTTTTAGCTCGAACACAGGATCACCCTTTGGTGGGGGAGGATCCCCAAGCAGTTCAACATGCAGATTATTCTTAAGAATCGGATATTGTTCTAAAACAATTTTATCTGTCTCATCTCTTTCATCCATATTCATATCATTTTCATGCTCAAGCAGATATTGCTCTAAAGGATCCGTAGGAGGCACGGCAATAGAGGCAAGAGCAATGATTTCATCCCTACCACACGACTCTTTTTCATGGGGTTGTCTTCCAAACTTGGAGAAGTTAAATTCATGAGACACACCCTCGAAACTAACAGTGACAATCTGTTTAACACAATCAATATGAGAATGACAGTGTTGATAAAGGGTCTACCAAATATGATGGGACAAAAGCTATCTTGTGCAGTAGGAAGGACGAGGAAATCAGTAGGATACTTCGTCTTACCACACAGGACTTCTACGTCTCTCACAATTCCCACAGGGCAGATAGTGTCTCTATTAGCTAGCGTAATAGTGACATCAATGGGTTCTAACTCAGCATGTGCAATCTCATCTTTGATTTCATCATAAAGGGACCGGGGTATTGCACTAACACTAGCACCCATATCACATGAACCATGATAACAGGGATCTCCTATCTTGACAGAAACTACGGGCAGGCCAACTACAGGTCCGTATTTGTCTTTCGCGTGAGGTTTAGCAATTCTAGCGGAGTCCTCACAGAATTTGATAACATGACCGTCTATGTCTTCGGCTGAGAGATCTTTGATAATAGCAACACTAGGTTCAACTCTAATTTCCTTAGGGGGTGCAAGTGGTCTAATGTAACCCCTACGTATCACAGTTGGAGCTTTAGAATAATCCTTTTTCCTAGCAGGGTAAGGTGGTTTCTCAGTGTAGGCACAAGGAACAATAGGATCTTTATAGGCAATGACTTTCTCTTCAACTAGAGTGGGTTCAACTATGTTGACTTCTACAGGAGGATGATACTTAAACCACTTCTCTTTGGGAAGATCAACATGAGCAGCAAAATATTCACATAGAGAAGCTACTATCTCAGAGTCAAGTCCATACTTAGCGCTAAAATCTCTAGAAGTGTTTGTTTCAACAAAAGATTTAACGCAATCAAACTGGAAATTCATACCTGACTCCTTAACTTCTTCAAGCTCCCAATCTTCAGAGTTATGTTTGATTCTTTCCAATCAATTCCACTTGTGGTCAATATCCTTCTTCATAAAAGAACCGATACAAGAAGTGTCAAGCATGGTACGATCTTCATGAGAAAGCCGAGCATAAAAGTTTTGAGTGATAATTTCTCTCGAGAGCTCATGATTGGGGCATGAATATAGCATTGATTTAAGCCTCCCCCAAGCTTGAGCTATGCTTTCCCTGTCACAAGGCCAAAAGTTATAAATATAATTCTGATAACGATGTACTAAATGCATAGGATAAAACTTTTGATGAAATTCCAATTTCAACCGATTGTAGTCCCATGATCCAGTATCATCCAATAGCCTATACCATGTCAACGCCTTATCCTTCAAAGATAAAGGAAAGACTTTCTTCTTTACCTCATCCTCGGGCAAACCTGCAAGCTTAAATAAACCACAAACTTCATCTACATAGATTAGATGCAAGTTTGGATGTGATGATCCATCTCCTATAAAAGGATTGGCCAACAGTTTCTCAAGCATACCCGAAGGAATTTCATAAAAGATATTTTCAGTAGGTACCTTAGGTTGAGGAGCAACTCCTCATGCTTCCGTTCATGGTGAAGATACCCCGAACAAATTCCTCAAAGGAACAGTTTCCATAGTGACAAGTGACAATAAATTTCAGCACAGTATATAAATGTTTCCTTACCAAATTCCACTTACCAAAGGTGCTTCACTATCCGGCAATGGATCCAAAAAAGAGTCTTGATGACCCACAAGTATAGGGGATCAATCGTAGTCCTTTCGATAAGTAAGAGTGTCGAACCCAACGAGGAGCAGAAGGCTCTGATAAATGGTTTTCAGCAAGGTAATAACTGCAAGCACTGAAAGTAGCGGTAACAAGTGATGGTGTAGTGAGGTGAAACGTAGCAGGTGAAAAGTAACAAGTAACAAGTAGTAGCAACGGTGCAGCAAAGTGTCCCATTCCCTTTTGTAGCAAGGGACAAGCCTGAACAAAGTCTTATAGGAGGAAAAACGCTCCCGAGGACACACGGGAATTTCTGTCATGCTAGTTTCATCATGTTCATATGATTCGCGTTCGTTACTTTGATAGTTTGACATGTGGGTGGACCGGCGCTTGGGTACTGCCCTTACTTGGACAAGCATCCCACTTATGATTAACCCCTCTCGCAAGCACCCGCAACTACGAAAGAAGAATTAAGACAACGTCTAACCATAGCATTAAACTAGTGGATCCAGATCAGCCCCTTCCGAAGCAACGCATAGACTGGGGTTTAAGCTTCTGTCACTCTAGCAACCCATCATCTACTTACTACTCCCCAATGCCTTCCTCTAGGCCCAAATAATGGTGAAGTGTTATGCAGTCGACGTTCACATAACACCACTAGAGGAAAAACAACATACAACATATCA
This sequence comes from Hordeum vulgare subsp. vulgare, assembly GCF_904849725.1. NCBI lineage: Eukaryota > Viridiplantae > Streptophyta > Magnoliopsida > Poales > Poaceae > Hordeum > Hordeum vulgare. The sequence goes on along the minus strand of NC_058520.1, from coordinate 580,067,093 downwards.
AAATACCGAACGAATACCAAATTCACATGACTATTATTAGCATGACTTATCCCATGTCCTCAGGAACAAAAGTAACTACTCACAAATCATAATCATAATCATGATCAGAGGTGTAATGAGTAGCATCAAGGATCTGAACATAAACTCTTCCACCAAGTAATCCAACTAGCATCAACTACAAAGAGTAATCAACACTACTAGCAACCTTACAAGTACCGATCGGAGTCGCGAGACGGAGATTGGTTACAAGAGATGAACTAGGGTTTGGAGATGAGATGGTGCTGATGAAGATGTTGATGGTGACGAGTCCCCTCCGATGAAAGGAGTGTTGGTGATGACGATGGCTATGATTTCCCCCTCTGGGAGGGAAGTTTCCCCGGCAGGATCGTCGTGCCAAAGCTCTAGATTGGTTCTGCTCAAGTTCCGCCTCGTGGGGGCGGACAATCCACGAAAAAGATCCGCCTTGATTTTTTTCCGGACGAAACCTATTGCCCACAAGAGGGGGCCAGTGGGCCACCAGGGTGCCCACAAGCCCTGTTGCCGCGGCCAGGGGGGCAGGCTGCGGCCACCAGGCTTGTGGGCCCCTGGCAGCTCCCCTCTGGCACTTCTTTCGCCCAATATTTTTTATATATTCCCAAAAAATTCCATGTTGATTTTCAGGACATTTTGAGTTGCGCAAAATAGAGGACTCAGACTTGCTCCTTTTCCAGTCCAGAATTCCAGCTGCCGGTATTCTCCCTCTTCAAATAAACCTTGCAAAATAAGAGAGAAAAGGCATAAGTATGGTAGCACAAAGTATAATAACATTCCATAAAGCGATAAATATCAACATGAAAGCATGATGCAAAATGGACGTATCACCCATCTCCTCTCAATTTTCTGCAAGCACGTTTTGCGCTTTTCCTTTGTCTCCTTTCCATAATTTGCTTCATCATGGGTGCAGTAATCATCATAGATGTCATCAGGTATCTCAAAGGCAGTGTTGGTATCAGCCTTCTTTCAACCCTTCTATTTCTTCTCATCAGCCATTTTCTTCACTTGAGGAATATGAACTTTTGAGTAATCTGATGAGGTATGCAAATTTTCTTCAAGAAATGCCGCAAATGAGTTAAGTTGATGAGAACCTAGTGATTCGTCAGCAGACATTTTGTATGTGTGAATAGAGGATAGATGCTAGGAATTTGAAGAGGTCATATATGTCCTTAGAAGATTTTCAAAAATGACTCATGTTCAGGAAATTGACCAATACTTTTTTTGAGCAATTTTGCTAAGTGTGCTTGTCTTGGGTTCCAGAGTTGTGCAGATCCGAAAATTCACATAATTGAGGAATCTCTCGAGGAATTGAGTAATTTAGTAAAATTTATCAAGTGTTCTAGACATGGAAATGTTCATCTGATGACTTTGCTGAGGAATAACATTTTTTGAAGATTTTATGGAAACACAAAGATCTATAATGGCAGTAAAATTAGATTTTAATTACCCTGGTTGAAGAACACAAAGAACACGACAAACTGTAGAGGGTGAAATAGAAGCTCGTTAGTTCAGATGTTCAGCACCCAAACTCGGCGGCTCATGACAGCTACAGTGACAACGGAGGAAGGAGATTCGCGACCGGCGTGAGTATGGCGGCGACGACGTCGAGGCAGTGAAGCTCTTCCTCACTGGCGACGATGATTTACAGTGGTAGCGCTAGGTCTGGCTTCGAGCGGTGAGAAGCGAAAATGAGAGGAAGAAGTGACTGAGGGGTGAGAGTGGAGTATTTATAGCCCACGTGAAAATGGTCTGGCCTGCAGTTTTTTTACTAGATTCCCCTGGCCCTTCCTCTCCGCTCGACAGGTGGCACTCACGTATTAAGCGGTGGAGTTAGTGGAGATAGTGCAGATCGTGTTTATCCAATCGTGGGCAGTGGGTGCGGTTTGAGCGATACGGCTAAAGTTTTTTGAAATAAGTTTTGAGAACTTTGTTCACAAATTCTTTAGCTGACAAGGACTTAGTGAAGACTTTGAATTAGTTTCAAATATAACGCATATGAAGAATTTGAAAATAGACTTGGTTGAGCTGAGCATAGAGGGGGAACGAGTCTGATCACATTCATTTAGAAGAAAAACACAAAATGAAGACTTAGCTATAACTGAATGTTGTTGAGGACTTTGAAAGCTCATTCATAAGTATTTAGTCAATGAAGAACACACTATGAGAAGTTTGAAGAATTTGAACTTTTGAGGAATTTGCAAACTTGAGGAATTTGAAAATCAGAAGAATTTGAAGATCTGGAGAATTTGCAAAAATCTCAACTTTGAAGAATTTCAAATTGGGTTGGTGGCATGACCCACTGTATAAGAACGATGATTTCACGCGCTACGTACAATTGTCGTAGGGTCCTAAGAGTCAAATTCTTCATTAATTTCTTCACACTTAAGAGTGATATTCTTCATTGATTGAAGAAAAATGTTACTTCGTGTGTTGCACATCTAAGTCGTCAATTTTGCATAAGTGTTAGGATGTGTGTCCTTTCACACAACATTCAAAGATTCTAAGATATTTAGCACAGACCGCAACTTGCAAAATATCTTTTCATCCAAGGGCTTAGTGAAGATATCTTACAGTTGTCCTTCATTCTTCACGTGGTCGATGACGATGTTGCCTTTGAGTACATGATCCCGGAGAAAATGATGACGAACCTCGATGTGATTGGTCTTCGAGTGTTGTACTAGGTGCATGCAATTTTGATTGCACTCTCATTGTCACAGTAGAGTGGAAAATTCTTCGTGTTGATACCATAGTCCTTGAGGGTTTGCTTCATCCACATCAGTTGAGCATAGCACGAACCAACAACAATGTACTCAGTTTCAGCAGTGGAAAGTGACACGCAATTTTGCTTCTTTGAGGACCAACACACTAAGGTGTTGGGTTCAACCGTAGGTGCATCACATGCGAATTAAAAATTTCCTACGCACACAACATCCAAGAACATGCCACGGAGATGGATCACAGATCATTACCACTAGATGCATAGTGTCGTGCATCAGAAGTAGAGTTGGGGCAGCATGTCTGCATGGTCCGATCTCCCTCGAACAGTCAGTCGCCGGATCGTCTCGCTCGAATAGCCGGTCACCGGATCCCACATACAAGATCGCGAGAATCGCGCAGGTGCACCGCCTCTAACGGTATCCGCACGTGCAGGAGGAACACCGTGCGACGGACTCCTAGGTTCTGATCACATAGTTGGTGGCGATGAGTGGAGGTGGCTAGGTGCAAAACATGCATAGCCCTAACGACGGCGCCGAACTGATCAACTCCATAAGAGTGTCGCACCTCCACTATATATAGGCGTCCGGCGCGGGCTCAACTCTTGGGCCTCGCATGGACCCAAAATCCCACGTGTTCCTTCCCTTAAGCTCGCGTCCCCTTAGGTTCTCGTTCACTTGGTCGCGAGTCAGACCACGTCCGACTCGGCTAGTCGATAGCGGCCTCTAGCAAGGCATGCCGACTCCAAGTGTCCGATGAAGCTGGTTAGGCCAACCTGTACTTCATACTTATGTTCCCTTTGCCACACGATATACATTATCGTGCTCAAGGTGACATGGTCGTCCTTGTTGCTCCTAGACCTCTTTCTTGTTCCGGTGAATCTGACCAACATTCGGATTATCTCGTAATCCTCATCGCATGGCCATGCTCATCCAGGTCAGATGACCCGAGGGGCCCAGAGTATATCTCTCCTGATCGGAGGGGCAAATCCCATCTTGCTCGACCACGTCTCGCAACATGGGTCTGGACAAGCCCAAAACCTACCTTTGTAACTACCCAGTCATGCAGTAGCGTTTGGTTGGCCCAAAGCAAGTCTGTCGCCATCTCGAGTACATGCGCCAGCTCAGGTATTAGGACATAGAAAATATGTTGTACTAGAGACTCACATATGACCTATCGTTGCATCTCATAGTTGGGTCTGTCCAACTCAGACCTTATCTCGACTCGGATCCAACTACTTTGAATCCGACCAGATCTTTCTGAGTCCATATTATCCGGTTAGCATCCAATACTACATGGTCAGTGAGACCCGACCATCCACTATATCATATGCTAGTCTAGGTGGTTGCGCGTCCACACAACTCTTTCGACAAGCGACCATTTAGGACAGTCATCATACAATGTATAGTCTCACAAACAAGTCATGTACTTGTTAATACACATCATTGATAATGTCCAAGGACTATCTTTATTCATAAACACATAGAAAATATTATCATACATGATTGCCTCTAGGGCATATCTCCAATAGTCTCCCACTTGCACTAGAGTCAATCAAATAGACATCGAATGCCCATAGCTCTAACATGCCCCTCATGCTTGGGTTGTGGGAGCAGCTTAGTTAACGGATCTGCGACATTTGCATATGTGTGAATCTTGCATAAATTAGGATCACCATTCTGTACAAGCTTTCGTATCAGGTGATACTTTCGGTCTATGTGCCTGGTCTTGTGGTGTTGTCTCGGCTCCTTGGCATGTGCGATGGCTCCTGAATTATCGCAATAAAGGTCCAACGGTTTTGACCAGACCGGGAGAACAACAAGATCCTCGAGGAACCTCTGAAACCAAACACCTTCCTTTGCAGCTACACAAGCCACAATGTATTCGGACTCTGCTGTGGAGTCGGTCATCGTATGTTGCTTGGAACTCGTTGATACGTCTCAAACGTATCTATAATTTTTGATGGTTTCACGCTGTTATCTTGTCTTCTTTGTATGTTTTATGTACCTTTTTTATATCTTTTTGGGGACTAACTTATTGATTCAGTGCCAAGTGCCAGTTCCTGTTTTTCCGTGTTTTTGACTCTTTTCAGATGTGATTTTGGAACGGATTCCAAACGGAATAAAATCCCCGAAATGACTTTTTCCCGAACGAAAGAAGACCAGGGAACCTTTGGGCCAGGCCAGGTGGGCCCCTGGGAGCCCACAAGCTTGCACCACGCCACCCGAGGGGAGGCGGCGGTGGGCAAGCTTATGGCATCCCTGGCCGCCTCCTGACCTAGGTTTTGCGCTTCTATATTCCCAAATATTCCGCAAAAAATCAGGGGAGCCTCGAAAATACTTTTCCGCCGCCGCAAGCTTCCGTTTCCGCAAGATCTCATGTGGAGACCCTTCCCGGCGCACTGTCGGAGGGGACTTTGGAGGTGGAGGGCTTCTTCATCATCATCATCACCCCTCCAATGACTCGTGAGTAGTTCACTTCAGACCTACGGGTCCGTAGTTAGTAGCTAGATGGCTTCTTCTCTCTCTTGGATCTTCAATACAAAGTTCTCCATGATCTTCATGGAGATCTATCCGATGTAATCTTCTTTGGCGGTGTGTTTGTCGAGATCCGATGAATTGTGGACTTGTTATCAGATTATCTATGATATATATTTGAGTCTTTGCTGATTTCTTATATGCATGATTTGATATCCTTGTAAGTCTCTCCGAGTCTTGGGTTTTGTTTGGCCAACTAGATCTATGATTCTTGCAATGGGAGAAGTGCTTGGTTTTGCGTTCTGCCATGTGGTGACCTTTCCCAGTGACAGTAGGGGCAGCAAGGCACACATCAAGCAGTTGCCATCAAGGGTAAAAAGATGGGGGTTTTATCATTGGCTTGAGATTATCCCTCTACATCATGTCATCTTGCTTAAGGCATTACTCTGTTCTTATGGACTTAATACACTAGATGCATGATGGATAGCGGTCGATGTGTGGAGTAATAGTAGTAGATGAAGAAAGTATCGGTATACTTGTTTCGGACGTGACGCCTATAGAAATAATCATTGCATACTTATCGTCACGACTTTGCACAGTTCTATCAATTTCTCGGCAGTAATTTGTTCACCCACCGTCTACTTGCTTTCATGAGAGAAGCCACTAGTAAACACTACGGCCCCCGGGTCTATTCACATCCATCATTTACAACTCCGCTTTTACTTTGCTTTGTTACTTTGTTACTTTCAGTTCTCACTTGGCAAACAATCTATAAGGGATTGACAACCCCTTCATAGCGTTGGGTGCAAGCTTTTGTGTTTGTGCAGGTTAGTGAGATACTCTTCCGCCGGATTGATACCTTGGTTCTCAAACTGAGGGAAATACTTATCGACGCTGTGCTACATCACCCTTTCCGCTTCGTGGGTATATCAACGTGTCGTAGTAGGAGTATTTCTGGCACAATTGCCAGGGTACACAACAAACATCAGAAGTATTTCTGGCGCCGTTGTCGGGGAAGAGGATCGCTTGCCGAGGAGGATCGTGAAGAATATTGTCCCGACAACACGCCTATTCCTAGCGCCGTTGTCGAGGAGGAGAAATCAAGATCTATCCAAGTAGGTCTCACAAACTCTTCTCGTGCATTTACTTTTGTTGCCAGTTGCCTCTCGTTTTCCTCTCCCCCGCTTCACATTTGCCGTTTTCATTCGCCTTTCGCCTTTCTCCATTTCCTTTTGCTTTTTGCCTTTCTCCTTTGCCTTTTTCGTTCGCCCTTTTCTCTCGCTTGCTTTCTGTTTGCTTGTGTGCCATGTGCCCTCAATATGCTTGCATCTTCGCTTGCTGAAAATCTAGTGATATGGATCCTCATCCACTTGCTAGTCTCTTTAAGAGACCCACTCGTGTGGAACAAATTGCTATTGAGTTGAGGGAAATTTCCTATTCCTTTGGAGTTTTGTGTAAGATGCGTGAATCTGAAAATTGTGAGGAAGAAATCCATGAAGTGATTCACGAGGGCTCCTTGGATGAAAAGCATGATTGCAATGATTTCACTATAATTCCTATTAGTGAAAATCATGCTAAAATTATGCAAAACCCTAAGCTTGGGGATGCTAGTTTCGCTTTGTCCACTACTTGTTGCAATAATCATGATTGGGGTGATGATCTTTCTTACGATCCTGAAAATTTGTTCAATCCTCATGATGAATATGATATTTGCAACAATACTGAAAGTGGGATTGGAGAAGTCATGACTTTATTTGATGATAATCCCACCATTTTTGAAGAGCGTCAACTTTGCATGCATCTGGATCATGAAAAGAATATCCTATGGGATAGCTATATTGTTGAATTTGAATATGATCCCACATGTAATTGTTGTGAGAGACGAAAATATTTTGGTAGAAACTTTCATGTTACCAATTCACCTCTCGTGATGTTGAGATTGCTCTTGTCTCTTTTCTTCTTCCTTGCATATGGCAACTATTGGTTGTCTTGACAATTTATTTCCTACAAAATGCCTATGCATAGGAAGTATGTTAGACTTAGATGTGATTTTCACATGCTTTACGATGCTCTCATTGTGCTTCAATTCTTGTCTTTTGTGAGAGCACCAAAGATGACTATATGTGATTCCATCACTTTCGCCTAGCTAAGGGCGTTAAACAAAAGCGCTTGTTGGGAGGCAACCCAACGAATCTTTCCTTTTTCTTTCTGTTTTGTGTTTTCCACACTTTCATAATTCTGTTATGATTGTGTTTTTTGTGTTTCTTTTGCGTTTGTGCCAAGCAAAACCGTTATGATTAGTCTTGAGGATGATTGTTTGGTCATGCTGGAAAAGACAGAAACTTTCTGCCCACGAAAAGAATTTAATTTTTTTTCTGTAAGAGCTTTTGAGTTGATTCTTTTTGCTGCTGATTTCGACGCAAATTCTTCAGACTTTCGTAAGTTTTCAGAATTTTTCAAATACCAGAGGTATACTAAACATACAGATTGCTACAGACTAGTCTGCTGTTAACAGATTCTGTTTTTGTTGTGTTGGTTGCTTATTTTGATGAAACTATGGATAGTATTGGGGGGTATTAGCCGTGGAAGATTGAAAGTACAGTAATCCAACATCAGCACAAGTAGAATTTAAGGTTTCTAGAGTACCTAAGGAAGTGGTGGTTTGCTTTCTTGTACTAATGTTATCACGAGTTTCTCTTTAAGTTTCGTGTTGTGAAGTTTTCAAGTTTTAGGTGAAGTTCTTATGGACAAAAAGATAAAGAGTGGCAAGAGCTCAAGCTTGGGGATTCCCAAGGCACCCCAATGGATTCAAGGATGTTGTAAAAGCCTAAGCTTGGGGATGCCCCGGGAAGGCACCCCCTCTCTCGTCTTCAATCCATCGGTAACGTTACTTGGGGCTATATTTTTATTCACCACATGTTATGTGTTTTTGCTTGGAGCATCTTGTATCGTAGGAGTCCTTTATTTTTTGTTGTTGTGTCACAATAATCCTTGCTGCACACCTAGAGAGATAGACATGCACACGCCGTGATTTTGTCGAAGCTTCACTTATATCTTTTAGTAGACAATTCAGCTCACATGTGCTTCACTTATATCTTTTGAGCTAGATACTTTTGCTCTATGTGCTTCACTTATATCTTTTAGAGCGCAGCGGTGCATAGCTTGGTAGTTGATATATGCTTTGAAAGTAGTCTCAAAAGGGGCATTTATCCAAAGGGATACGAAAACTTCCTCCTTCATGTGCATTGAATAGTTAGAGAAGTTTGATTCATCTCAATTAGTTTTGAGTTGTGGTTATGGTAATATTGAAGTCATGCTAGTAAGGAGTTGTGGATCTAGAAATACTTGTGTTGAAGTTAGTGATTCCCGTAGCATTCATGTATGGTGAACCGCTATGTGATGAAATCTGAGCATGATTAGTATATTGATTGTCATCCTTTGTGTGGCGGTCGGGATCGCGCGATGGTTTATACCTACCAACCCTTCCACTAGGAGTATGCGTTGAATGCTTTGTTTTGGTTACTAATAAAACTTTTGCAACAAGTATATGAGTTCTTCATGACTAATGTTGAGTCCATGGTTTTGATGCACTTTCACCTTCCACCATCACTATCCTCTTAGTGTGGTGCAACTTTCGCCGGTGCACAAAACCCACCATTAGCCTCCCTCAAAACAGCCACCATACCTACCTACTATGGCTTTTTCGAAGTCATTCTGAGATATATTGCCATGCAATTACCACCATGACATGTGCCACCACGTCTACTTGCCTTTGCATGATCGTAAGATATCTAGCATGATGTTTCCATTGATGTCTATGCCATGCTAGATCGTTGCGACGGTACACTACCGAAGGCATTCCATATAGAGTTATAATTGCTCTAAGTTTTGAGTTGAAAGTGTGATGATCATCATTATTGGAGCATTGTCCCATGTGAGGAAATAAAAGAGGCCAAATAAGCCCATAAAAAAGAGGCCAAAGAGCCCACCAAAAAAAAGAGAAAAAGAGAGAAGGGACAATGCTACCACTTTTTCCACACTTGTGCATTTTGAGCTCCATGATCTTCATGATTGAGAGTCTCTCGTTTTGTCACCACCATATAGCTAGTGGGAAATTCTCATTATATAACTTGGCTTGTATATTCCAATGATAGGCTTCCTCAAAATTGCCTTAGGTCTTCGTGAGCAAGCAAGTTGGATGCACACCCACTAGTTTTCTCTAAGAGCTTTCACATACTTGTAGCTCTAGTGCATCATTTGTATGGAAATCCCTACTCACTCACATTGATATCTAGTGATGAGCATCTCCACAATTCATTGATATGCCTAGTTAATGTGACTATCTTCTCCTTTTTGTCTTGCAACCTCCACCACATTCCACACCATCTATAGTGCTATAACCATGGCTCGCGCTCATGTATTAAGTGAGAGTTGAAAATGTTTGAGAAAGTAAAGGTGTGAAACAATTACTTGGCCAATACCGGGGTTGTGCATGATTTAAATTCGTTGTGCAATGATGATAGAGCATAGCCAGACTATATGCTTTTGTAGGGATAACTTTCTTTTGGCCTAGTTATTTTGAAAGTTCATGATTACTTTGCTAGTTTGGTTGAATTATTATTGTTTCCACGTCAATAGAAAACTATTGTTTTTAATCTAATGGATCTGAACATTCACGTCACATAAGAGGAATTACAAAGGACACCTATGTTAGGTAGCATGAAAGCATCAAAAATTCATTCTTATCACTTCCCTACTCGAAGACGAGCAGGAGTTAAGCTTGGGGATGCTTGATACGTCTCAAACGTATCTATAATTTTTGATGGTTTCACGCTGTTATCTTGTCTTCTTTGTATGTTTTATGTACCTTTTTTATATCTTTTTGGGGACTAAATTATTGATTCAGTGCCAAGTGCCAGTTCCTGTTTTTCCGTGTTTTTGACTCTTTTCAGATCTGATTTTGGAACGGAGTCCAAATGGAATAAAATCCCTGAAATGATTTTTTCCCGAACGAAAGAAGACCAGGGAACCTTTGGGCCAGGCCAGGTGGGCCTCTAGGAGCCCACAAGCTTGCACCACGCCACCAGGGAGAGGCGGCGGTGGGCAAGCTTGTGGCTTCTGTGGCCGCCTCCTGACCTAGGTTTTGCGCCTATATATTCCCAAATATTCCGCAAAAAATCAGGGGAGCCTCGAAAATACTTTTCCGCGAGATCTCATCTGGAGAGCCTTCCCGGCGCCCTGCCGGAGGGGACTTTGGAGGTGGAGGGCTTCTTCATCATCATCATCGCCCCTCCAATGACTCGTGAGTAGTTCACTTCAGACCTACGGGTCCGTAGTTAGTAGCTAGATGGCTTATTCTCTCTCTTGGATCTTCAATACAAAGTTCTCCATGATCTTCATGGAGATCTATCCGATGTAATCTTCTTTGGCGGTGTGTTTGTCGAGATCCGATGAATTGTGGACTTGTGATCAAATTATCTATGATATATATTTGAGTCTTTGCTGATTTCTTATATGCATGATTTGATATCCTTGTAAGTCTCTCCGAGTCTTGGGTTTTGTTTGGCCAACTAGATCTATGATTCTTGCAATGGGAGAAGTGCTTGGTTTTGGGTTCTCCCATGTGGTGACCTTTCCCAGTGACAGTAGGGGAAGCAAGGCACACATCAAGCAGTTGCCATCAAGGGTAAAAAGATGGGGGTTTTCTCATTGGCTTGAGATTATCCCTCTAAATCATGTCATCTTGCTTAAGGCGTTACTCTGTTCTTATGGACTTAATACACTAGATGCATGCTGGATAGCGGTCGATGTGTGGAGTAATAGTAGTAGATGCAGAAAGTATCGGTCTACTTGTTTCGGACGTGATTCCTATAGAAATAATCAGTGCATAGATATCGTCACGACTCTGCACAGTTCTATCAATTCCTCGGCAGTAATTTGTTCACCCATCGTCTACTTGCTTTCATGAGAGAAGCCACTAGTAAACACTACGGCCCTCGGGTCTATTCACATCCATCGTTTACAACTCCGCTTTTACTTTGCTTTGTTACTTTGTTACTTTCAGTTCTCACTTGGCAAACAATCTATAAGGGATTGACAACCCCTTCATAGCGTTGGGTGCAAGCTTTTGTGTTTGTGCAGGTTAGTGAGATACTCTTCCGCCGGATTGATACCTTGGTTCTCAAACTGAGGGAATACTTACCGTCGTTGTGCTACATCACCCTTTTCGCTTCGAGGGAGTACCAACGTGCCGTAGTAGGAGTATTTCTGGTACAATTGCCAGGGGTACACAGCAAACATCACTCGCCCAACTCACTGCTCCTCCATTCATAACAAACACAAATCCAGTTTGCGATCGACAATCATCCCTTCGATTTGGAAACTAGCATCAACGTACCCCTTTACGCTGAGCTCCTCCTCACCTCCATAAACTAGGAACATCTCTTTAGTCCTTTTCAGGTACTTCAAGATAGATTTCACCGTTGCCCAGTGATTCTGACCTGGGTGGCCTGGTACCTGCTTGTTAAGCTTATTGCATAGGCAACATCAGGTCGTGTACATAGCATGTCATACATGATGGATCCTATTGCCGAAGCATACAGAATCCTACTCATCCGGTTTCGCTCATTAGAAGTAGTAGGACTCTGAGTCTTGCTTAGCCTTATACCATGTGAGACGGATAAGAACCCTTTCTTGGTCTCACTCACGTTGAACCGCTTAAAGACTTTGTCTATGTACGTACTAAGGATCGTCCCAGGAAATGGCACGCACCTGATGATGACTTGTGATTCACACGGTCACCAGCATAGTCAGAGTCAAATTATCCGACGGGATGAATATTTGAGCCCTTGGGGGTACCATAATCCAAGCGTTGGTGTGTGAGCTAGATATTGAAGAATGTGGTTCACAACCTTATGGTGTGATTCCTTCGGTGTCGCTTGGAATCGGTCACACATGCAAACACTAAGCATAGTATCTGGCCTAGATGCACATAGGTACAATAAAGAGCCAATCATATAGAGATATACATGCTGACCAAAATCTTTACCATTTTTGTTAGCGCAGAGGTGGTCGTTGGTAGGCATGGGAATATTGACGCCTTCGCATTCAATCATGCCGAATTTCTTCGGGACATCCTTGAGGTATTTCTCTTGAGAAATGCAGATGTTGTTGCGTTGTTGACAAATTTGTAGTCCTAGGAAGAATTTCAGCTACCTCATCATGGATATTTGGTATTCCTCACCCATCATGTACGCAAATTCGTCACTGTAACATTTGTCAGTACAACCAAAGATGATATCGTCCACATATATTTGGCACACAAATAGTTCATTGTCATAGAATTTTCTGGAAAGAGTAGGGTCGGGTGAACCGAGTTTGAAGCCTTTCTTCATGAGGAATTCCTTCAATGTGTCATACCACGCCCGAGTGGCCTGCTTGAGGCCATAGAGAGCCTTGTTGAGTTTGAAGACTTTGTCAGGATGCTTTGGGTCTTCAAAACCTGGGGGCTGAGCAACATATACTTCTTCCTCAATCTTACCATTGAGGAATGCACTTTTCACATCCATTGGATACAATGTGATATTGTGATGGTTAGCATAAGCAAGCAGTATATGAATAGCTTTAAGTCTAGCAACAGGTGCAAAAGTTTCATCCAAGTCAAATCCTTCAACCTGTGTGTAGCCTTGGGCAACAAGTTGTGACTTGTTCCTCACTACCTGACCATCTTTGTCTTGCTTGTTTCAGTAGATCCACTTACTACCAATGACATTGTTGTTGGGAGGATCGGGCCGCTTGACGAGTTCCCACACATTGTTGAGATTAAATTGATGAAGTTCTTCTTGCATTGCTCGAATCCACTCAGGTTCCATGAAGGTTTCATCAACTTTTGAGGGTTCTCTGATAGACACAAAGGAAGAATGCCCACAAAAGTTAATCAAATGTGAAGCTTTTGAGCGAGTGAGGGGACCTGGCGCATTAATGCCATCGAGGATTTTGTCAATTTACACTTCATTTGCAATCTTTGGATGTGCGGGTTGAAGACTTTGATCGGGTTGAGGAATTTGATCCGAAGCAATTTCCTCAGATGCACCAGCCCGAATTTATTCGTTGTTTCGGATGATTTCTTCAATGGGCGGTTGTTATTTAGTAGGAATGATATCTTCAGTAGCCTTGAACTTAATAGATTCCTCAAGAGGCTTTTAGCACATGAGGCAGGTGCTCTCTTTACGAGCCATTAGTTTCATCGAACCACACATCTATAGTTTCAACAACTTTGTTGTGGTAGTTGTTGAAGACTCAGTAGGTTTGCGAGTCCTTTCGGTAACCAAGCATAAAACTCTCATGTGCTTTCGGTGCAAATTCTGAGTTATGGTGAGAATCTCTAATCCAGCATCTTGGACCGAAGACTTTGAAATACCTTACATTGGGTTTCTTGTCAGTGAGGAGTTTGTATGAGGTATTCTTCAGAAATTTGTCAAAATATACCCTCTTGATGATGTGGCAGGCAATATTGATTGCCTCGGGCGAGAACCGATGAGGAGTCTGATATTCTTCAAGCATAGTCCATGTCATCTCAACAAGAGTCATGTTCTTGCGCTCCACGATGCCATTCTATTGAGGAGTATAAGGGGCAGACAACTCACGACTAATACCAAGTTCATCAAGATAGTTATCAAGACCAGTGTTCTTGAAGTCTATCCCATTATCACTCCTGATGTGCTTGATCTTGCCGCTGAAGTTCGTCGAGGCCCTTGAGGAAAATCATTTGAAGACTTCCTGCACTTCAGTCTTGTAAAGAATAATGTGCACCCAGGTATAATGAGAATAGTTGTCTACGATGACAAAGCCATATAGTGATGCCACATTGGTTAGAGTAGCATAATGGGTAGGTCCAAAGAGGTCCATGTGAAGCAATTCAAAAGGACGAGTGGTGGTCATGATAGTCTTCGATGGGTGCTTGGATGTGGTCATCTTTCTAGACTCACAAGCCCCACAGAGATGATCCTTGATGAATTTTACACCTTCTATGCCAATGACATGCTTCTTCTTTGTCAGTGTGTGCAGATTCCTCATGCCTGCATGACCAAGTCGTCGATGCCATAGCCAGCCCTCTGAGGCTTTTGCAAGTAGACACGTGGCCGACTGTGGACGTGTGGAGCAATCAACAATGTACAAGTCTCCTCTCCTAAAGTCTTCAAAGACTTTGGATTTGTCAGATTCCATGATGACTGTGCACTGATATTTGCCAAAGATGATAATCATATCAAGGTCACAAAGCATAGAGACTGACATGAGGTTAAACCCAAGGGATTCGACAAGCATGACTTTGTCCATGTGTCAGTCCTTAGATATAGCCACCTTACCGAGGCCCAATGCCTTCCTTTTACCTTTGTGTGCGTAGGTGCTGCTTTAGTGGTGATGGAGTCAATGGGATATTCATCAATAAACTCTTGTCACGAGACATGTGATTTGTACATCCATTGTCAAGAACCCACTCTATGGTTTTGGGTTTGTAACCATGCAGATGAATTAGTACTACTTACCATCTCATATGATTCAGAGTGAAGAATATGATATCAAATTCATCGGGCTTGAATTTCATCACATAGAGTAGAATTAAGACATAATGAGGATGTGTGAAATGATAAACATTTCATCATGATTAGCTTCCATCCTATCAAGCAATTCCTCAGGTCTCCAGCAAATTCATCATGTGGTGATATTCATTTGGAGACCTGACCTGCAGAAGTGATTAGTTCAATTTCTTCACCACCCACATCTGAAGGGGTGGCAATGCATTCATCATCATGCGAGCACCATAAGAGAACCGAGGCATTGAATCTAATGCACTTCGTTTCACACGAGAGGGGGATTAGAGTACTCAATTGAATAAGCACATAAATCTACAAGGACATACGAACATAGTGATTTGAGGAATAGCGCACATATTCATGTCCCTTGTAGTTTCCCTGCATACCAGAAGCATTAGTGTGAGTATGAGCAGAGTTTTGACCATATGAGAAATTTGATCCTCGTGAAGACTTTGGTTCACTTGAGGAATTTGATCCGGGGTTCCTGTTCTTCAGAGGTGGTGTCATGAGGAGATTAACCTAAAGACTTTCCAAGCTGATTTTGGGAACCCGGATTTTCGTCAACCGCGATCCATTCGTGCAGTTAATTCCAACATATCTAGCAAATACTTCACCATTCTGATTTTTGAACAGTTTATAATTGGAGTCAAGTGACTCATCAGAGGAATATGAAATTTCACGTGCAAAACCTGATAGAGTAGATGGATCAACATGAGGTCCTTTTGCAGCAACCCATGAGGTTTTGGGATACTGCTCAGGTTTCCAGTATGATCCATCAACATTCAATTTCCTCTCAAATGCAATACCCTTGTTTCTAGGGTTTCTGTTTAGAATATGCTTTTTGAGCACATCACAAAGGGTTTGATGCCCTTTGAGGCTTTTGTAAATGCCTCTCACATACAATTCCCTCGACCCTGCATTTTCGTCAGTGACATTTGTGGTTTCCTAAAGTGAGGAATTTGTAACGAGAGATATAGTTGAAGAATTTGTAGCAATAGAAGCATTTGAAGTTTCAGGTGAAGAATTAGCAGATTCGCGCTCGATGCATTTCAAGCATTGTGGAATGAATTCTTCCTAAGCGGTACTGGTATGTTGATCAATCAAAGAATCATTTTCACTTCGAAGATCATCATGAGACACCCTTAGTTTCTCAAGATCTTGCTTTATTTGAATAAATTCATAGGAAAGCTTCTCATAATCAGCCAAGAAGGTGACATGACGATCCTGAAGACTATCAAACCTAAACTAAAGAATTTTGACATCATCACTCAATGTTTGAGTTTGATTCATTTCCTCATTCAACAGGTCGTCGCTTTTGTCTAATATTTTTGAAGCTTTTCAAGAATAGTTTGTTGCTTAGTGGCTATATTTCCAAGCTTGTAGTAACTGGGTTTTTGATAGCCATCAGGTTCACAGTCACTAGAGTCAGAAGCGGAGGTGTGACTAGGTACCTTTAAACCCTTTTCCATGAAACAATAGGTGGGAGCAAAGTTGTCATAACAGTCATCAGTGTCTTTGACATTGTCATTTTCTTCGAGGTCGAAGATGGACTTGCTGACTAATGTGGTAGGAAGAGCTAAGCTTGCCACACCAAACTCTTACTCCTGTTCAGAACCTTCCTCTTCATCATATTCTTCAAATTCTTCCTCGGAATCCATTTCCTTGCCAAAAAGAGCCCGAACCTTTCTGAAGTTGTTCCTCTTGTGCGATGAGGACTTTGAAGATTTCTTAATTTTCTTTGAGTCATCAGAACTGTCATCCTTATGTTTATTATTCTTTGACTCCATCTAGCGAAGACAATCATCAATATAGTGACCACATTTTTTGCATTTATGGCAGGTTCTCTTCTTGTAGTCCTCAGATGGAGATTCTAATTTCCTCATATGTCTTATTGAAGACTTTCCAAACTGACCTCATCTTGAGAACTTTTGGAATTTCCTCATGAGCATAGCAAGTTCCTGACCAAGTCCTTCGGGATCACCAAGGATGCAATCAAAGTCTTCTTCTTCAGATGAGGAAACAACCTTTACCTTCAGCGCATGAGGTCTTCCACAACTTGATCCATAGAGGTCTCTTTTCTCAGCTTGTTGGAATTCATGAGTATCCAGTCTCTCAAAAATATCAGCATGATCTACTGCCTTGTAGTCTCTTCGTTCTTGAATCTCTAAAACCAGTGTATCGAATGAAGAATCAAGAGATCGCAATAGTATCTTCACCACCTCATGGTGAGTGATGTATCTGACTCCAAGAGCTTGCAGCTCATTGGAAATATCACTAAGGCGATCGAAGGTTTCCTCGCAGCTCTCATTATCAAGTCTCTTGAAGCGATTGAAGAAATTGCAAAGAAAATCAACTCGAGAGTCACGTTAAGTAGACGCTCCTTCATTGACTTTGGACAACATTTATGAGATCTGTTTTGTAGAGCCCAAAGCACTCACCCAGCCATACTGACCTTTTCTAGATGGCCACAAATGATATTATTTTCTTGGGAGTCGAGTTGCTTGAGTCTGTTCACATCAGCAACATTAATAGTTTCATACATAGTTGTTGGGTAACGTAGTAAATTCAAAGTTTTCCTACGCCATACAAGGATCTATCTATGGAGAGACCAGCAACGAGCAAGAGGGAAGAGCATCTTCATACCTTTGAAGATCTCTAAGCGGAAGCGTTACTAGAATGCGGTTGACGGAATCGTACTCGCAGCGATTCAGATCGTGGTGTGATTCCAATCTACGTGCTGAATCACGGCAGCTCCGCGTTCAACACACGTGCATCCCGGTGACGTCTCCAACACCTTGAACCAGCAAGGAGGGAGGAGAGGTTGAGGGAGAGCTCCGGCAGCACGACGGCGTGGTGGCGGTGGAGCTACGTGGAACTCTGGCAGGGTGTCGCCAAGCACCGCGGACGACGAGGAAGAAGAGGGGTAGGGCTGCGTCGAGAGAGAGGTTTATCCGTCCCAAAATAGCAGCAACTCATGGGTATTTATAGGATGAGAGGGAGGAGGGTGCGTCACCTCTAGGGTTCCCACCCTAGGGGTGGCGGCAGCCCCATCTGGCACCAGGAGCTGGCGGCTGATGCCAACTGTTCTTCCCCTTTGCAACGGCGCCAGAAGAATGCTGCTAGCACTCTCTGGCAATCGAAACTAGAAGAATGTTATTGACGGCCCACAAGCGTATGGGATCGGAGCAGTTTTCGAGGGTAGAGTATTCGACCCAAATTTGTTGATTCGCACGACGGGAGGTGAGAGAATACTCTCAAGTATTAGCAGTTGAATTGTCAGATTCAACCACACCTGAAAGATTAGTATCTGCAAGCAAAGTAGTAACAGCAAAGTAGCGAGTGACGACAGTGGCAAGGAACAGCGATAGTGACAGCAGTAGCAAGTAGCAACAGTAGCAAGCGACAGTAGTAGTAACAGTAGCAGCAGAGCAAGACAAGTAACATCAGCAGCAACAGTAGTAGCAGCAGCAGAGCAAAACAAGTAACAGCAGTAGCAACAGTAGTAGCAGCAGCAGAGCAAAACAAGTAAGAGCAGTAGCAACAGTAGTAGCAGAAGTAGCAACAGTAGGACAAACTCGTAGGCAATGGGTCGGTGATTTGTATGGATGATATTCATCATGCAACAGTTATGACACAGAGAGATATGTGGCTAGCTCCCGTTCGTCAATGTGATGTAGGCATACATTCCGTGTGTCGTCATATGTGCTTAGGGAAAAGAACTTGCATGACATCTATTGTCCATCCCTCCCATGGCAGCGGGGTCCAAAAGGAAACTACGGGATATTAAGGTTCTCCATTTAATAAAGAACCGGACCAACGCATTAGCACTTGGTGAACACATGAACTCCTCAAACTATGGTCATCACCGGGAGTGGTTCCGGTTATTGTCACTCCGGGGTTGCCGGATCATAACACATAGTAGGTAACTACAACTTGCAAGATCGGATCTAAAACACACATATATTGGTGACAACATAATAATTTCAGATCTGAAATCATGGCACTTGGGCCCTAGTGAAAAGCATTAAGCATGGCAAAGTAGTAGCAACATCAATCTCAGAACATAGTGGATACTAGGGATCAATCCCCGTCAAAACTAACTCGATTACATGATAGATCTCATCCTACTCATCACCGCCCAGCGAGCCTACGAATAGATTACTCACGAACGACGAAGAGCTTCATGGAATTGGAGAGGGAAGAAGGTTGATGATGACGATGGCGACGATTTCCCCACTCCGGAGCCCAAGACGGACTCCAGATCTGCCATCCAGATGAAGAACGAGCGGTGGTGGCGCCTCCTTATCGTAAACGCGGCAAAAACTTCTCTTTTTTATTTTTTCTAGGACGAAAGGGGACTTATAGACCTGAGGTTGGGGGCGGCAGAGCCGTGTGGGCCCCACAAGCCTGCCCACCGCCACCAGGGGGGTGGTGGCGGAGCCAGGGCTTGTGGCCCACTGGCCCTCCCCCTCAGGTGGAACTTGGCACAGATATTTTTCTTATTTTCCAAAACTGCTCCCCGTAAATTTTCAGGACGTTTGGAGTAGGGATGGCAATTTTATCCATGGATCTGGCTACCCATGGATACCCGGGCCGATTGGGTAAGGGTATGGAGCGCATTTCTGTCCATGGATTCGTGGATATGGATACCCATGAACATCCGGGTTGGGCACAGTTTTAATTTTTGCTCCATGGATATCGAGTGGATACCCTTATGACACATGGGACCCTATGGTAGTGACAGTAATCTAAGCAAATGTCCAACCCAAGTCACTCGGAATGAGAGAAGGTCAAAGTCTAGCCCATGCTCCCTAATCCCCCGCCACTCCACTAACATAATTATTAAATATAATCTTAGTTAACAAACATTGAAGAGTTAATTTGATCTTCGGGAAGGCTTCATGTTGATTTTTCTATGCCCATGGAGCTCCATGGATATCTGGATATCCAATGGGTTTGGGCATGGGCACAATTGGTGCCCATGGATACTTTGGTGGATGGGCACACGGTAGGCATATGGGTCATGGGTTGGATTTGGACCAGCTTCGCCTGCTCCAAACCCGACCCATTGCCATCCTTGGTTTGGAGAACTTTGATTTCTGCACAAAAATAACACCAAGGCAATTCTGCTGAAAACAGCGTCAGTCCAGGTTAGTTCCATTCAAATCATGCAAATTAGAGTCCAAAACAAGGGCAAAATAGTTTGCAAAAGTAGATACGATGGAGACGTATCAGCGGCCAGGGCAGGGAGAGGAGGGGATGCGCGCCAGGTGGGCCTCGGCCCCCTCCTGCGCTAGGGTTGCCCCCCTTTCCTCCCTTTGCCACACCTTGGGCTGGGTGGGAGGCGCACCAGCCCACCAAGGGGCTGGTTGCCTCCCTCACTTGGCCCATGTAGCCTCCCGGGGCTGGTGGTCCCTCCCGGTGGACCCCCGGAACCCTTCCGGTGGTCCCGGTACGTTACCGGTGATGCCCGAAACATTTCCGGTGTCCAAAATCTCACTTCCTATATATAAATATTTACCTCCGGACCATTCCGGAGCTCCTAGTGACGTCCGGGAACTCATCCGGGACTCCGAACAACCTTTGGTAACCATGTATACTATTTCCCTATAACCCTGGCGCCATCGAACCTTAAGTGTGTAGACCCTACGGGTTCGGGAGAAGTGCAGACATGACCGAGACATCTATCCGGTCAATAACCAACAGCGGGGTCTAGATATCCATGTTGGTTCCTACACATTCCACAATGATCTCATCGGATGAACCACGATGTCAAGGATTCAATCAATCCCGTATGCAATTCCCTTTGTCTATCGGTATGATACTTGCGCGAGATTCGATCGTCGGTATCCCTATACCTTGTTCAATCTCGTTACCGGCAATTCTCTTTACTTGTTCCGTAGCACATCATCCTGTGACTAACTCCTTAGTCACACTGAGCTCATTATTTTGATGTTCTACCGAGTGGGCCCAGAGATACCTATCCGTCACACGGAGTGACAAATCCCGGTCTCGATTCGTACCAACTCAATAGACACTTCCGGAGATACCCGTAGTGCATCTTTATAGTCACCCGGTTACGTTGTGACGTCTGATACACCCAAAGCACTTCTACGGTATCCGGGAGTTGCACAATATCACAGTCCAAAGAAATGATACTTGACATTAGAAAAGCTTTAGCAGACGAACAACACGATCTAGTGCTATGCTTAGGATTGGGTCTTGTCCATCATATCATTCTCCCAATGATGTGATCCCGTTATCAACGACATCCAATGTCTATGATCAGGAAACCATGATCATCTGTTGATCAACGAGCTAGCCAACTAGAGGGCTCACTAGGGACATATTGTGATCTATATATTCACACATGTATTACTGTTTCCGGTTAATACAATTATAGCATGAACATTAGACAATTATCATGAACAAGGAAATATAATAATAACTACTTTATTATTTCCTCCAAGGCATATTTCCAACAGTCTCCCACTTGCACTAGAGTCAATAATCTAGTTACATTGTGATGAATTGAACACCCATAGCATTCTGGTGTTGATCATGTTTTGCTCGTGGAAGAGGTTTAGTCAACGGGTCTACAATATTCAGATCCGTATGTACTCTACAAATATCTATTTCTCCTTTCTGGACGTAGTCCTCGATGGATTTGTAGCGGTGTTTGATGTGCTTGGTCTTCCTGTGAAATTTGGGCTCCTTGGCTATGGCAATCACTCCAGTGTTGTCACAGAAGAGTGTCGTCGGGCATGATGCACTTGGAATTACTCCAAGGTCAGTGATGAACTCCTTCATCCAGATCCCTTCTTGAGTTGTTTCCGAAGCAGATATGTACTCCACTTCACATGTAGATGCTGCCACGACGTCTTGCTTGCAGCTGCACCAGTTGACTGCCCCACCATTCAAAACATACACGTATCCGGTTTGTGACTTGGAGTCATCTGGCTCTGTGTCAAAGCTAGCATCGGCGTAACCCTTTACGACGAGCTCTTCGTCACCTCCATAAATGAGAAACATCTTGTCGTGGTTTTGTCACGGCAGATGTCCTCGTGAAAGGACTTAGTACTGGAGCCATCGCACTTTTGGTGGCGACTCAAAGGGGTTGAACGGGAGAGAGACGGCGATTTACACAGGTTCGGCCCCCCGTGAGGAGGTAAAGGCCTACGTCCTGCTTTGAGTTGTATTAATGGAGTTTCGATTACAAGGAGGGCATAACTCGCCAGACCAAGCAATCGATGATTTCTAACCTGCCCTCTCCTTCCCTGGGACTCGCCTTTATATACAGGTCGAGTCTCTAGGGTTTACAAGGGTACTTTCCTTTCTACAAACCGTGACTTTTACGATCTCTAAGTCGCCATCTTCCAAAGCTTGGAGACCTTTCGAAAGTTGTAAACCGCCATACAACCTTCGATCTTGCCAGGCCAAGGCCCGAACCACGCTTAAATGAATCGCCTGATTTGATGACCCGGCCCAACTAGGGCGGGTTATCAATAGGTAATATCCCCAACATTAGGCCCCGGATTGACTTGAATTCTCTTCACGCCAATATTCCTGCCCAGTTAAGGGCGATTCATTTTTCATCCTCCTCCATACGCCATGAACTTAACCCACCATTTGTTGCGGAAAAACTTAAATCGCCAAACCATTTCTCGTTGGTATCTTCTTATCCCTTGAATTCCGGAAAAGATAATGACGTAATCCCAACGGATCCTTTGGTATCGCTATCCCAAAATTTTCGGAGTGCCATCATGGCGAATCTTTTATCCTTTGGCGGTTCCCGCTCCTGGCGCCTCGATTCCAGCGCCTGCCCTGTTAAATAGGTGGGGGGGACAGGTCTAGCGCATTCCACCCATCAGTCTTGTCACCCGTCTCCCCATTATCACAGCGAAAACCTTTATTGCCTTCCGAGAGCTCTGCCACCGACCGCAGTTCTTGCCGTCGCCCGAAAGCTTTGGCGCCGCCCAAGGATCTTGTCGCCGTCAAGCACTTCACCGCGGCCGAGCTGCTCGCCGTCATCAACCATCTCAGCATCGTCGACCACCTCGTTGCTGCCAAGCACTTTGTCGCCGCCGAAGACTTCCGCGCCCGTCCGAGGTTTTCGCGCCCCTCCAGAATCCTTCGTCGCCGTCGACCATCTCCGGCCGAACCTACCAGGTTAGGTCTCCGTTTAATCAAGAGCAGATCCCCATTCATTTTCAAAGTTCATCACTGCCATGTTCTTGATGCTTTCCCGAATAGTTGTTACTTGTCCTTGATTAGTTGATATCGATGACGACGAAAAAACCAATGTCTCTAATACCTTTATTTGTCCGCCCTCGATTTGCACACTTATAATAGTATTTCACCAAACCAACAGTATTATCCCATCTTGGTTGTAGGTTGTCGTATCCGGTCATTTTCCGCATTTATTTTCAGCTGTCCAGTAGATCCATAATCTACCGCTCGTTATGTGAAAACTGTTTGTAGTCTTCATACTTCACCATTTTGGGATAAATGCCTCTGACGCCTTGAGACACAACTCTTTTTAAGTATCCAAACTTCATAAGTCGCCATAGCAACCTGACCCGGGCCTTCATTTGGCGGGTCAAGATCTTTTCTCAGCTCGCGAACAAATTACTTGGCGAGTCAAATGAAATTGTTTCTCCTCGTACAGTAGATGTTCTCGCGTGTCAATTCACCCGTACTTTATTCCTTTGTAGCATGGGCACCGTCTTCAAAAGTGACTGGCTCCCTACCAAGGTCAATGATGCCATACTAGAGGATTATGTGAAAACGGGAAATTTGGACCCTCGGGATGTTATCAGTTGGCGCACCGGGTTCGGACGGGAAATCCCCAATCCCAAAGAAGGGGAGATAGTTGTTTTCGTTGAACACCTTGAACGGGGTTTTAAACCGCCTGGATCGAAGTTCCTTAGAGACGCCATGGCTTTCATGAATGTCCGCCTCCAGGATCTAGGGCCGAATTCAATAAGCAACCTATGCCAGTTACAGGTGTTTTGTGAGGCTTACCTGCGAATGGAACCCTCAGTTCCCTTATTCTGGTATTTCTTCCACTTAAATCGCCAAACGGAATTTCATAACGGCCCCGGCTTGGAGCTCGGCGGTGTAAATGTTCAGCGCCGCAGGGATAGCCCATTTCCGTCACTCGCCATGCCAAGCCACCCCAAAGGTTGGGGCGAGTCTTGGTTCTATTGTCAAGAGACCTCGCCTGTAGGTGAAAACAAGCTTCTGGGTTATAGGGCGGATCGCCTTCCAACGAATTTCAAGCTCCCAGACAAGCTCGCCGAAGAGGAGGAATCAGATTTTATCCTAGTATTGTCCGAGTTAAGATCTTTGACAAACAACGGCCTTACTGGGGTTGACTTGATCCGCTGCTGGGTCGAATGGCGCATCCTCCCTTTAAGTCGCCGGGATGGGTTAATGTGAGAATTTGACGGCACCCTAGATCATCCTCAATGTTACTTCTGCACGGCTTTAACAGAAAATGATATTGTCACCATCGTCAAGAAGCTCACCGGCGAGCCTGCGGCAAAATGCAACCAAATAGGCCTTAAACCCTTCTGCAAGATTAATCCGGCACCCAAGGTAAGCAACTTTAACCCGCCTTTTGTCTTTACTCCTTATGTTTCATTCGAATTATGGCCTTTTATAACATATGCCATTTCAGAAAGGTGATAAATTTTGGTCCAAGAAGCCCAAAAAGCCAGCCATGAAGCAAGTTAGGCCGCCTCCAAAGAAGAAAACCAAGGGCAAGGGCAAAGCTGCTGTGACCGAACCATCCGAGGCCGATGAATCTCAAGTCGGCGATGCACCTTTGGAGGTAAAGACCTATCTTCTCTTAACTCGCCATCCATTACTGTTAACTTTGTATTTATATCTCTACATCTCTTGAATAGAATGAAGACAACGAAAGCCAGGAGGATTCTATAGAGGTAATTTCTGTTTCTTCCGATTCATCTCCTTCTCCACCTAAGCCGGCCAGGCGAATTTGTGGGAAAGTTTCCCTCTCACATCCAAATGCTTGTTTGGACCCAAATTTTCTTCTGAAGAAAGCACAATACACTTCAAATCGGAAGACCCGAAGTCATTCCGGTGATCTGGTGTCGGGCTTACCAACAAAGAACAAGAAAAGGCCAAATGAGGTATCCTTGAACAACACTTCTTCATGTTTCTTTGGATCGCATTTGTAACCCGCTTATATCTTCGATGTACAACTCTTGCAGAATTCTCCTGCTACATCTGGCGACTCAGTAATGTCGACACTTCCGCCAATGATCCGTGTCCCTGGGTAAGTCCTTTGATAATTTTACTTTGAATCTGATGGTGATAAATTTTCAATCCTTAAACGCGCCTCTTTCCTCTTTCACGGCACAGGCGAAGAAAAGGAAAACCAGCGGGTCAACTCCTATCATAATATCGGAGCCTATCAAAGAGCCGGCGCCGATCCAAGATAACCCGGACCAAGACAATCCTGAGGATCAAGTGGATCTCCCTAACTCTCCCAAGGAAACAATGGATGCCCCCAAGCCGCCAAGTCCATTGACAACAGCAGAAGACTCGGACGCGGTAATTATCACTCGTACCAGCTTCTCTAAACCGGCCACAACGGTTTTATCAAAGCATGTGCCATCGTCATCTCAAACTGTTCCTCAGTCTGGACTCTCCAAGGCTAAGCTCTCTGAATATGAACACTTGGAATTCAAAGAACTTTGCTCTGGTTTTGCAAGTCGCCTGGAGGCGAGTTATGAGATGAAGAAAAGCCTGCTTCGGATGCTGAAAAATAAACATGAGGTAAGTTTTGTTGTATACTATATTATCCCCATTAACCCCCAAGGGTCGGGTCATCAGTAAAAAGATGAGACGGGTCTTGATGACTTGAACAACTTTCGACCAGTAACCCCCAAGGGCCGGGTCATCAGTAAAAAGATGAGACGGGTCTTGATAACTTAAAAACTTTCGACCAGTAACCCCCAAGGGCCGGGTCATCAGTAAAAAGATGAGCCGGGTCTTGATGTTGTATAATTTTGTCTGAAAATTATACATTAGCCCCCAAGTGTCAGGGATATTGCTTGCAATAGTTCTGAGACTTGCCCCTTGATTATATGCTTCAACATGAATCTCTTATCCAGACTGAATCAGCACTTGGCGATTTGAAGAAAAGCTTATCTGATCAGCAGGATGCCCGAGCCAAATCGGAGGATAAGTATCGAATGGTCCTGACTGAGATGGAAAAGCTAAAAGCCGACTTAAAAAGGGCTCAAGCTGACCAAGATGTGTTAACAAAGCGAGCAGAGAAAGCTGAGGCCAAATTGGATACTGTGCAACAAGAACTCTCCGGCTGAAAACGTCATATCTCAAACATGGCACAAGCCATCTTTGGTACATAACTAACTCTTGATTTATCTGAGTCGCTGACTATCATCACCCCTTATGCAGGTCCAAGAGCCGCCAATCTTCAAGATGACTGCGTCCTCACGTTGAAGGCGATTTACACACTGACAGAGCAGCTATATACCGGCAGTGTGCTGACTGTGAAAGCGGTGATGGGCGCCAAGGAGCCTATAAACTCCATAAAGAAGATGCTTGGCTGCCTATCCACGCTTCCTCCCCAGATTGGCGAGTTAACTCGGTCAGCCGCCCGGAAGGGGGTGCTGACTACACTGAGTCGATGCTTAGCATATGCTCCAGAGATTAACCCAGAAGAAGTAGCGGCGGGCTTTCCTCAACTCAAGGATGACGGGTCAGAATTCGCCGAAGAGGACTACCAGCATGTTGTCAAGGACTCCCGCCTGGCGGCGACTCAGCTTGCTGCAAGTCTGGACTTATCAAAGTACCAGGCTGCTTATGATAGTAAGAACAAGAGGGTCAACCCACCAACCTTTGTGACGACCAGCTTAACTCCATGGCGACCCAAGAATCCTTTTGACTTGGATGCAGATCTTTCATCAATCCTGACCGATGAAGATGACTTTGCCGCTCTGGCCAAGTGTAACTGGGTACTGGGCGACTTGCAGATTGATGTTAGCCAAAGCTCGCAGCAAGCTGATCCAAGGGCGTCAGCAGAATAAACTTCATTGAATTGGCCATAAGAGCCATGTAATAGGTCTCCTTTAGGAATCGGTACTGCTTTGGTGATACCTTCAAAAAGAATCCTTATGTCGCCCTTAAGGCGATTTGAAATATTTGATCCGCCGTTTGAAGCTTCTTTATGATGCTTAATCCGCCATGGATAAAGTGATTTTGATCATCAACCTGTTCTAAGCTTGAAAAACATATGTGAAACCATCTTAATGAATAATAAGTGATAACAAATAGCAGTCGCCCCAAAATATTTGAGGCGAATTAGAAAAAAAAATTCTGAAAAACCTTGCGGCAGTTCCAGGAAGGTAAAAAAATAGTACTTTCGTCAGCTCATAAGGTCGCGACAGGATAGGGCGAGTTAGAAAGCTCAAGCACCACCCAAAATAATGATTTCGTCGGCTCATAAGGTCACGACTGGATCGGGCGAGTCAGAAAGCTCAAGCACCGCCCAAGATAATGATTTCGTTGGCTCATAAGGTCGCGACAGGATCGGGCGAGTCAGAAAGCTCAAGCACCGCCCAAGATAATGATTTCGTCGGCTCATAAGGTCGCGACAGGATCGGGCGAGTCAGAAAGCTCAAGCGCCGCCCAAGATAATAATTTCGTCGGCTCATAAGGTCGCGACAGGATCGGGCGAGTCAGAAAGCTCAAGCACCGCCCAAGATAATGATTTCGTTGGCTCATAAGGTCGCGACAGTATCGGGTGAGTCAGAAAGCTCAAGCGCCGCCCAAGATAATAATTTCATAGACCAAAAATAATAATAAAGCTGATCTCAATAAGAGGAAGCCCCCAAGTCGGGAGGCGTTTTAATTTTATTGCTTTATAATAAAGACTAAAAAACTTACAAAATGCAGAACTTAAAAGCTCAAGTGTAGTAAGGCCGCAAGTGGGCAATATTCCAGGGGCGAGTTGACTCAGCCTCCGTGGTTGGCCGGTCAGGCCGGAGATCCACCAGATAGTAAGAGTCGTTATGAAGATTTTTGCTGACGACGAACGGTCCTTCCCATGGTGGTGATAACTTATGCATGCCAGCACGATCCTGTATTAGCCGAAGCACTAAGTCGCCTTCCTGAAAGGTTTGGCTCTTGACCCGGCGATTGTGATAACGCCGTAAATCCTGCTGATAGATGGCCGATCGGGCCGCAGCCAAGTCACGCGCCTCCTCTAAGGCGTTCAAAGAGTCTTGACGCGCCAGTTCGTTGTCCTCTTCCACATAAGCGGCGACTCTGGGCGAGTCATGCCTTATGTCAGTGGGAAGAACAGCTCCTGCTCCATAGACCAGAAAGAAAGGGGTAAAACCCGTGGACCGGTTCGGGGTGGTCCGGATGCTCCATAACACTGAAGGCAATTCTTCAACCCAACATCCCGGGGTCTTTTCCAAGGGAACCATGAGTCGGGGCTTAATTCCTCGTAAAACTTCCTGATTCGCCCGTTCTGCCTGCCCATTAGATTGCGGGTGAGCGACCGCAGAAACATCAAGCCGGATATGCTCTCGACGGCAAAACTCCTGCATCGCCCCTTCAGAGAGGTTAGTGCCATTATCAGTAATGATACTGTGTGGATATCCAAAGCGGAAAATCAGCTTCTTCAAGAATTTGACCGCCGTCTCCGCATCGCAAGTTCCAATAGGTTCTGCCTCAACCCACTTGGTGAACTTATCAACCGCCACCAGCAAATGGGTTTTCTTGTTGGATGACATTTTAAAGGGGCCAACCATGTCTAACCCCCAGACCGCGAAAGGCCAAGTGATGGGAATCATTCTTAGTTCTTGAGCCGGCACATGAGCCCGTCGTCCATAACACTGGCGTCCCTCGCACCGACGAACTATCTCTTCTGCATCTGCATGAGCCATCAACCAAAAGAAACCATGACGGAATGCCTTTGAAACCAAAGAGTGTGACCCGGCGTGATGCCCGCAATCTCCGGAATGAATGTCATTTAGGATTATGCATCCTTCTTCGGAGGAAACGCATCGTTGAAAAACTCCAGAGGCACTCCGTTTATATAATTCGCCATTGATGATCACCATGGATTTGCTCCGTCGAACAATTTGGCGGGCCAAAACTTCGTCTGTTGGTAACTCGCCCCGGGCGAGATAGGCCAGATAGGGAAGAACCCAATCCGGCGTGACATGGAGAGCCGCCACGAATTGAGACTCAGGATCTGGTGTCGCCAACTCTTCCTCCGACGGCAAACTCACGGAGGGTTTATGCAGAATATCCAGAAAAACATTAGGGGGAACCGGCTTTCGCTGGGAACCAAGACGTGAAAGGGCGTCATCTGCCTCGTTGAGGCGCCGATCAATGTGATCAACCTGATAGCCATGGAAATGACCCGCCACATCGGACACAGCTCTTTTGTAAGCCGCCATCACGGGGCCTCGAGAATCCCAGGTGCCTGAAACTTGCTGCGCCACCAGATCAGAGTCGCCAAAACATCTGACCCGTGTAAGGTTCATCTCCTTGGCGAGTCGCAAGCCGTGAAGCAAAGCTTCATATTCCGCAGCATTGTTACTGCACGGAAACATGAGTCAGAGAACATAACAGAATTTGTCACCTTGAGGGGATACCAGTACCACCCGAGCCCCCGAGCCTTCCAGCTGCCTGGATCCATCAAAATAAATAGTCCAGTATGTAAGATCAGGCCTGTCCTCTGGGGCCTGCAATTCCGTCCAATCATTGACGAAATCAACTAAGGCTTGAGATTTAATGGATGTACGAGGGGTGTATCGCACGTGATGCGGCCCAAGTTCAATCGCCCATTTGGCGATCCGCCCTGTTGGCTGCCGATTCTGTATGATGTCCCTGAGGGGGCGGAACTAACCATCATGATGGGATGCTCTTGGAAATAATGCTTAAGCTTCCGACTCGCCATAAACACCCCATACACTAACTTCTGCCAATGTGGGTACCGTTGCTTGGAAAGAGTTAGCACTTCGCTGACAAAATATACCGGGTGCTGCACTACGTATTCCTTCCCTTCCTCCTTCCTTTCAACGACCACCGCCACACTTACTGCTTTAGAGTTTGCCACAATATACAAAAGCATGGGTTCTTTCTCAATCGGGGCGGCCAAGACCGGCGGGTTGACCAGTTGCCATTTCAAGGCTTCGAAAGCCTCATCTGCCTCATCGTCCAAACAAAATGGTCAGATTTCTTTAGTAATTGATAAAGGGGAATCGCCTTTTCTCCCAGGCGGCTTACGAAGCGACTTAAAGCCGCAATGCGACCCGCCATCCGTTGGACTTGGTTAACATTCGCCGGTTTCCCAAGGGATGTGACCGCTTCGATTTTGTCCGGGTTAGCTTCAATGCCACGCTTAGACACCAGGAAGCCCAACAATTTCCATGCGGGAACACCAAAAACACACTTGGTGGGATTCAGCTTCATCTGATACACCCGCAGATTATCAAAAGTCTCCTTGAGATCCTCCAGTAGCGTCTCCCCCCTGCGGGTTCTAAACACAATGTCATCGACATAGGCGTGAACGTTGCGTCCGATTTGGCTGCGGAGGCAGTTCTGGATGCAGCGCTGGTAAGTCGCCCCTGCACTCTTGAGCCCAAACGGCATGGAGACATAGCAAAAAGCCCAAAAGGGGGTTATAAAAGCTGTTTTTTCTTGATCCTCCACGGCCATCTTGATTTGGTGATAACCAGAGTAGGCGTCCAAAAAGCACAAACATTTGCATCCCGCCACCGAGTCAATAATCTGGTCGATACGGGGAAGAGCGAAAGGATCTTTGGGACAAGCTTTGTTAAGGTCCATGTAATCAATGCACATACGGAAAGTGCCATTCTTTTCGAGTACCAGGATCGGGTTAGCCAACCACTTGGGGTGGAAAACTTACACGATGAATCCGGCGGCTAAGAGACGGGCAACCTCTTCCCCGATTGCCTTGCGCCGTTCCTCGTTAAACCTGCGAAGATACTGCTGGACAGGTTTTGCTTTTGGGTCAACATTAAGATGGTGCTCAGCGAATTCTCTCGGCACACCAGGCATGTCAGAAGGTTTCCATGTGAAGATGTCCCGATTCTCACGGATGAATTCGATGAGCGCGCTTTCCTATTTGGGATCCAGACCCGTCCCAATGGTGAACTGCTTGGATGAATCGCCAGGAACGAAATCAACCGTTTTAGTGTCATCCTTTGGTTTGAACTTGAGGGGCGGCTCAGCATCTGTCGTTGGCTTCTTTAAGGGTGACATGTCAGAAGGATCAACATTAGCCCGATGGTACTTGAGCTCTTCTGCAGCGCAGGCGACTTCCGCATAAGCCGCGTCCCCCTCTTCACACTCCTTTGCAATTCTTCTATCACCGTCCACCGTGATGGGTCCCTTAGGACCAGGCATCTTGAGTTTGAGGTAAACATAGCATGGGTGAGCCATGAACCGGGCGTAAGCCGGCCGCCCAAACAGCGCATGGTAGGGGCTTTTCAATTTGACCACCTCAAACATCAGCGACTCACTCCTGTAGTTATATGATGTTCCAAATGCGACTGTGAGCCTGACTCGGCCTATGGGGTACGCCGACTTGCCTGGGACGATTCCGTGGAACACCATGGTTGAAGGCATCAAATCCTTCTCCAATAGATTCATCCTTTGGAAAGTGTCAAAATATAAGATATTAATGTTGTTGCCACAGTCCATTAGTACCTTGGACAGGGTGTACCCCCCAACTTGAGGAGCTACGACCAACGCTAAGTCGCCAGGGTTGTCAATTCTTGGCGGGTGATCCTCCCTACTCCATGATATGATCTCCTCGGACCAGTGGAGGTACCTGGGAAGTGCCGGCTCAGACACACTGTACGCCCGGTGACTTGCCTGGTGGTGAAAACGTGGTACTGCCCATTGCTTAACTGTTTGGGGTTGTTGCGAAAGCCACCGTTGTCATCCTGACCCTGCGAAGCTCCCTGTGGGGGTGGTTGCTGAAAAGCCCCGGGCGGGTTATACCGCCGCTGGTGATGCACTGGGTACTGGTCGCTGCTTGGCTGCGGTCCCCCCCAAGCCCCCGGCTCGGGAAAACCGCCAAAGGGGTTCTGACGTTGGTTGAGTGCAGCAAACTGCTCCTGCCGTTGGTCCGGGTCACCATTTTGGCTTTTCTTGATCGCTTCCACCCGAAACTCCCGCATCACGAAACAGTTCTCCCAGGAATGATTCGGCGGTCCGTCTGCCATGGCATGGTGCGGCCAAGGGCCCTTGACTAACTCTTCATAGTTACGCGGCTTCTTACCACTGTAACCCCTGTTTTTCTTCTCACGCTGGTTGCCATTGTTGGTGTTGGTATTGGCGACTAAATCCGAAGATTCCTCTTGCTGCCTTCTCTTGCCATTGGCTCCCTCATTGTGGCGGTTACGTCCCTGGAAACGGGTATGATTTTTGGATGACTCGCCCTTCTTTGGTGAGTTAGCTTTACCATCCTCACCGGGATCTTTGGTGTCGTGTGCTTCAGCGTATCTAGTGAGAGTATCCATTAGCTAACCCATGTCTTGGACCTTTCGCTTGAGTCGCCCCAACTTCTGCACCAAGGGTTCGTAGTGGCAATTCTACTCGAGGATCAACACAGCCTGAGCCGCCGTAATACCGTCTGATGAATGGATAATTTTTGTGACCCGCCGTGACCAATGGTGGGCCGACTCATCGGGACGCTGAACACAGTGCTACAGATCGACAATCGTCATCGGACGTTTGAGGTTCCTCGGATGTTTTTGATGAAGCGCTCTTTCAATTCAGCCCAGGTCTGGATGGAGTTGGGGGGTAAGTTTTTAACCAAGTATGTGTTGACCCTTCGAGCATCATCGTGAAGTATCTGGCGCAAACTGCTTCATTTACGTCGAGCATGTCCATGGCGATTTCATAACTCTCGACCCACGATGCCGGCTCAAGGTCCGGGGTGTAATTAGGCACCTTTCTTGGTCCTTTAAAATCCTTTGGCATTCGTTCGTCGCGGAGAGCGGGGGCCAAGCACGGCACCCCCACTCGTCCACTGCTCCCGACGAGAAGGGCTGGGGCGACTTGGATGTTCGGGAGTTCCCGGCCCGGCGGGTTGTGATGGTCAGGCGGGTTATCCTGGGGGATGAGTCACCGTCCGCTGTTTACAGCGGGTTGGTCTTCTGGCCGACTCCTGGTGTGACTCGCCTGGGGAGTGGAATGCAGCCTATCTAGGCTATGTGAGAACTGGGCGTTTTGAACCACTGCCGTCTTCAACATCTCGATGGCGTTTCTTGCTTCTATTTCGGCAGGAGTATTGCCGTGAATCGGAAGAGATTCCAAATGGCGAGTTGCAGCAAGGACGTTGTCCACTGGGTTGGAAAAGTGACCTTGAGGTGTCCGGAATCAGGGAATGCGATCCTTAATTGGTTGAACCGACAGGTTAGGTGGTTGGCCCGGTCCTCCCCCTGGGGCGGCTCCCGCCCCGGGAGTTCGCGGAGTATCGAACAGGCGGGTTGGGTTGAGATCAGGGGGAAGGCGACCCTGGTGCCTCCGCTGATGGACGTCGTCAGGTGCGCGCTGGTGTCTTTCGAGCCGCCAGATGTCAGTATTTAAGCGAATTCTCTCGGCGGTAATTTGAGCCTGCCGGGTCTCGATTCTGGCAGATTCCACCTCGGCATCCCGATGAGCTTTTGCCACTCTTCTCTTAGCTTCGCCAATTCCGTGTTTACTGCCTCCTGGTTTTCCGGTGTGATGGGAGTCGCCATAAGCCTTGTAATTTCTACTGCTAATTCCACCAAGACAGCGGCCGGGCTTCTAGATGTCTCGCCACGCCCATCCCCGCCTGCCAGGTTTGGCGAGGGTTGAGTCGCCCCAGCCATGTAAATAGCGATCTGGCGGCGGGTTCGGTCAAGGACCTCGGAGTCCATGGCCAACGACAAGCCCCCGAGACAGTCACCATGTAGAGACCGGATTGAGTCTGAATCGCCCATGGATGATTCATCATCAGTGTTGACGGGTGTGGTTTCCTAGGTCGCTGAGTGTTCTGGCTCCACAGATCCCTGCGTGAATCCAACAAAGATCGAGCGAGTCAGATTTGACGTCGTTAGTGGGCAGACGTACCTGGTCGGCTCGACGATGTCGGTGGAGATGTCCGGCTCAGGCACGGATGATCCAATCATGCCGATGAAGACGTTGATCTTGCCGAAGGGGACCCTGTAACCAGATTCGATCGAATCGGCCTCGGGCCCCCATTGCAGGTTGTTGATGTAGAACTTCCCACGGCGGCTCCGGGTCATGAGCCCCGTCGCGTAGCTCCCAAACCCTGGTAGGGCTCCCTTTGAGAACTCAACTCCACCGTCCGCAGGCCCCACGGTGGGCGCCAACTGTCGTGGTTTTGTCATGGCAGATGTCCTCGTGAAAGGACTTAGTACTAGAGCCATCGCACTTTTGGTGGCGACTCAAAGGGGTTGAACGGGAGAGAGACGGTGATTTACCCAGGTTCAGCCCCTCGTGAGGAGGTAAAGGCCTACGTCCTGTTTTGAGTTGTATTGATGGAGTCTCGATTACAAGGAGGGCATAACTCGCCAGACCTAGCAATCGATGATTTCTAACCTGCCCTCTCCTTCCCTGGGACTCGCCTTTATATACAGGTCGAGTCCATAGGGTTTACAAGGGTACTTTCCTTTCTACAAACCGTGACTTTTACGATCTCTAAGTCGCCATCTTCCAAAGCTTGGAGACCTTCCGGAAGTTGTAAACCGCCATACAACCTTCGATCTTGCCAGGCCAAGGCCCGAACCACGCTTAAATGAATCGCCTGATTTGATGACCCGTCCCAACTAGGGCGTGTTATCCATAGGTAATATCCCCAACACATCTCATTAGTCCTTTTCTGGTACTTAAGGATATTCTTGACCGCTGTCCAGTGTTCCATACCGAGATCACTTTGGTACCTCCCTACCAAACTTATGGCAAGGTTCACATCAGGTCTGGTACACAACATGGCATACTAAGAGAACCTACGGCTGAAGCATGGGGGATGGTACTCATCTTCTCTTTTTCTTCTCCCGTGGTCGGGCATTGAGTCTTACTCAATCTCATACCTTGCAATACAGGCAAGAACCCCTTATTTTACTTATCCATATTGAACTTCTTCAATATCTTGTCAAGGTATGTACTTTGTGAAAGACCTATGAGGCGTCTTGATCTATCTCTACAAATCTTGATGCCTAATCTGTTTGCAGCTTCTCCAAGGTCCTTAATTGAAAACTTTTGTTCAAGTAAGCCTTTATGCTCTCCAATAACCCTATATCATTTCCCATCAACAATATGTCATCCACATATAGTACAAGAAACGCTACAGAGCTCCCACTCACTTTCTTGAAAATACATGCTTCTCCATAAACCTGTATAAACCCAAATGCTTTAATCACCTCATTAAATCGAATGTTCCAACTCTGAGATGCTTGCACCAGCCCATAGATGGAGCGCTCGAGCTTGCATACTTTGTTAGCACTCTTAGGATCAACAAAACCTTCTGGTTGCATCATATACAACTCTTCCTTAAGATATCCACTAAGGAATGATGTTTTGACGTCCATTTGCCAAATCTCATAATCATGAAATGCGGCAATTGATAACATGATTTGGACTGACTTCAGCTTTGCTACGGGAGAGAAAGTCTCATCGTAGTCAATTCCTTGAATTTGTCGAAAACCCTTTGCGACGGTCGAGCTTTATAGACGGTCACATTACCGTTCGCGTCAGTCTTCTTCTTAAAGATCCATTTATTTTCTATGGCTCGCCGATCATAGGGCAAGTCCACCAAAGTCCATATTTTGTTCTCATACATGGATCCTATCTCGGATTTCATGGCCTCAAGCCATTTGCTGGAACCCGGGCCCGCCATCGCTTCTTCATAATTCGAAGGTTCACTATTGTCTAACAACATGATTTCTTTGACAGGGTTGCCGTACCACTCTGGTGCGGAGCGTACCCTTGTCGACCTTCGAGGTTCAATAGCAACTCGATCTCAAGTGTCATGATCATCATCATTAACTTCATCTCTAGCCGGTGCAGGCGCCTCAGAAACCTTTTCCTGTGCTGCGCTACTCTCCGATTCAAGAGGAGGTACGATGACCTCATCAAGTTCTATTTTCCTCCCACTTACTTCTTTCGAGAGAAACTCTTTCTCTAGAAAGGATCCGTTCTTAGCAACAAAGACTTTGCCTTCAGATCTAAGGTACAAGGTATACCCAATAGTTTCATTAGGGTATCCTATGAAGACGCATTTCTCCGCTTTGGGTTCGAGCTTTTCTGGTTGAAGTTTCTTCACTGCAGCCCCAAACTTTCAGAAACGACGGCTTAGGTTTCTTTCCAAACCATAATTCATACGGTGTCGTCTCAACGGATTTAGACGGTGCCCTATTTAAAGTGAATGTTGCAGTTTCCAATGCATATCCCCAAAATGATAACGGTAAGTCAGTAAGAGACATCATAGATCGCACCATATCTAATAAAGTGTGAGTACGACGTTCAGACACACCGTTACGCTACGGTGTGCCAGGCGGCGTGAGTTGTGAAACAATTCCATATTTCCGTAGGTGTGTACCAAATTCATGACTCAAATATTCTCCTCCACGATGAGATCATAGAAACTTTATTTCTTGTCACGTTGATTTTCCACCTCACTCTGAAATTCCTCGAACTTTTCAAAGGTTTCAGACTTGTGCTTCATTAAGTAGACATATCCATATCTACTTAAATCATCAGTGAGGGTGAGAACATAATGATAGCCACCGCGAGCTTCAACACTCATTGGACCGCATACATCGGTATGTATTATTTCCAACAAGTTGGTTGCTCGCTCCATTATTCCAGAGAATGGAGTCTTGGTCATCTTGCCCATGAGGCACGGTTCGCATGTGTCAAATGATTCAAAATGAAGAGACTCCAAAAGTCCATCAGTATGGAGTTTCTTCACGCGCTTGACATCGATATGACCAAGGCGGCAGTGCCACAAGTATGTGCGACTATCATTATCAACCTTACATCTTTTGGTAATCACACTATGAATATGTGTAACATCACGACCGAGATTCATCAAGAATAAACCGTTGACCAGCGGGGCATGACCATAGAACATATCACTCATATAAATAGAACAACCATTATTCTCTGACTTAAATGAGTAGCGATCTCGCATTAAGCAATATCCCGATACAATATTCATGCTCAAAGTTGGTACTAAATAACAATTATTAAGGTTTAAAACTAATCCCGAAGGTAGATGTAGAGGTAGCGTGCCGACGGCGATCACATCAACCTTGGAACCATTCCCGACGCGCATCGTCACCTCGTCCTTAGCCAGCCTTCGTTTATTCCGCAGTTCCTTCTTAGAGTTGCAAATGTGAGCAACAGCACCAGTATCAAATACCCAGGAGCTATTACGAGCACTGGCAAGGTACACATCAATAACTTGTATATCATATATACCTTTGACGTTGCCGGCCTTCTTATCCGCTAAGTATTTGGGGCAGTTCCGCTTCCAGTGACCGGTTCCCTTGCAATAGTAGCACTGAGTCTCAGGCTTGGGTCCATTCATTTTTTTCTGACCGACAACTGGCTTACCGGGCGCGGCAACAACTTTGACGTCTTTCTTGAAGTTCTTCTTACCCTTGCCTTTCTTGAAACTAGTGGTCTTATTGACCATCAACACCTTATGCTCTTCTTGATTTCTACCTCTGCAGATTTCAGCATCGAGTACAACTCGGGAATGGTGTTCTCCATCCCTTGCTTGCTGTAGTTCATCACAAATCTTTTATAGCTAGGTGGAAGCGAATAGAGGATTCTGTCAATGACAACATCATCCGGAAGTTCGACTCCAAGCTGAGTCAGACGACCGTGCAACCCAGACATTCTGAGTATATGCTCATTGACAGAACCGTTCTCCTCCATCTTACAACTAAATAACTTGTCGGGGACTTCATATCTCTCGACCTGGGCATGACGCTGAAAAACTAGTTTCAGCTCCTCGAACATCTCATATGCTCTGTGTTGCTCAAAACGCCTCTGGAGCCCTGGTTCTAAACTGTATAGCATGCCGCACTGAACCACAGAGTAGTCATCACTCCGCGACTGCCAGGCGTTCTAAACGTCCTGGTTGTCGGGGCAGCGGGAGGATAACCTAGCGCCTCATCAAGGACATAAGCCTTCTTGGCCGCAATAAGGATGAACTTTAAGCTACAGACCCAATCCGCATAGTTGCTTCCATCATCTTTCAGCTTTGTTATCTCTAGGAACGCGTTGAAATTCAGGTTGACAGGTGCATTGGCCATTGGATCTACAATATTTGTAAAAATAACTTTTAAACTAAGTTCATGATAATCAAGTTCATCTAATCAAATTATGTAATGAACTCCCACTTAAATTGGCATCCCTCTAGTCATCTAAGTGTTACATGATCCATGTCGACTAGCCCGTGTCCAATCATCACGTGATACGGACCAGTCATCAATGGTGAGCATCTCAATGCTGATCGTATCAACCATACGACTCATGTTCGACCTTTCGGTCTCCCATATTCGAGGCCATGTCTGTACATGCTAGGCTCGTCGAGTCAACCTAAGTGTTTTGCGTGTGTAAACTGGCTTACACCCATTGTATGCGAACGTTAGAATATATCACAGCCGATCATCACGTGGTGCTTCGAGATAACGATCCTTCACAACGGTGCACATTTAGGGAAATACTTTCTCAAAATTTTATGAGGGATCATCTTATTAAGCTACCGTCGTTCTAAGCAATAAGATGAAAAACATGATAAACATCACATGCAATCATATAGTGACATGATATGGCCATTATCATCTTTGCTCCTTTGATCTCCATCTTCGGGGCATCGCATGATCATCATCGTCGCCGGCGTGACACTATGATCTCCATCATTGTGTCTCCGTGAAGTTGTCACGCCAACTATTACTTCTACTACTATAGCTAACCTTTAGCAATGAAGTAAAGTATTAAACACATGGCGTTGCATCTCATACAATAAATTAAGACAACTCCTATGGCTCCTGCCGGTTGTCGTACTCATCGACATGCAAGTCATGAATCCTATTACAAGACCATGATCAATCTCATACATCACACATGTAACATCACATCCTTTGGCCATATCACATCACATAGCAAACCCTGCAAGAACAAGTTAGACGTCCTCTAATTGCTGTTGCAAGTTTTACGTGGCTGGTTTGGGTTTCTAGCAAGAATGCCTTCTTACCTATGTGACAGCCACAACGTTGATATGCCAAAGCTATTTACCCTTCATAAGGACCCTTTTCATCGAATCCACTCCGAGTAGAGTGGGAGAGATAGACACATGCTAGCCACCTTATGCACCATGTGCATGTTAGGCGGTAGAACCAGTCTCATGTAAGCGTACGTGTAAAGTCGATCCGGGCCACTTCATCCCACAATACCGCCGGAAAAGATAAGACTAGTAACGGCAAGCAATTGACAAAATCAGCCCACAACTTTTGTGTTCTATTCGTGCATAGAATCTATGCATAGAACCTTGGCTCTGATACCATCGTTGGGTAACATAGTAAATTCAAAATTTTCCTACGCCATACAAGGATCTATCTATGGAGAGACCAGCAACAAGCAAGAGGGAAGATCATCTTCATACCTTTGAAGATCGCTAAGCGGAAGCGTTACTAGAACGCGGTTGATGGAGTCGTAATCGCAGCGATTTAGATCGTGGTGTGATTCCGATCTACGTGATGAATCACGGCACATCCGCGTTCAACACACGTGCAGCCCAGTGACGTCTCCAACACCTTGAACCAGCAAGGAGGGAGGAGAGGTTGAGGGAGAGCTCCGGCAGCACGACGGCGTGGTGGCGGTGGAGCTACCTGGAACTCCGGCAGGGCTTTGCCAAGCACCGCAGAGGACTAGGAAGAAGAGAGGTAGGGCTGCGTCAAGAGAGAGAGGTTTGTCTATCCCAAAACAGCCCCAACTCATGGGTATTTATAGGATGAGAGGGAGGAGGGTGCGCCACCTCTAGGGTTCCCACCCTAGGGGTGGCGGCAGCCCCATCTGGCGCCAGGAGGTAGCGGCCAGGGCAGCGAGGTAGGAGGGGTGGCGCGCCAGGTGGGCCTGTCCCCCCCTCCTACGCTAGGGTTGCCCCCCTTTCCTCCCTTTGCCATGCCTTGGGCTAGGTGGGAGGCGCACCAACCCACCAAGGGGCTGGTTCCCTCCCACACTTGGCCCATGTAGCCTCCCGGGGCTGGTGGTCCCTCCCGGTGGACCCCCGGAACCCTTCCGGTGGTCCCGGTACGTTACCTATGGCGCCCGAAACATTTCCGGTGTCCAAAATCTCACTTCCTATATATAAATCTTTACATCCGGACCATCCGGAGCTCCTCGTAACGTTAGGGATCTCATCCGGTACTCCAAACAACCTTCATAACCACGTATACTATTTCCCTATAACCCTGGCGCCATCAAACCTCAAGTGTGTAGACCCTACGGGTTCGGGAGACGTGCAGACATGACCGAGACATCTCTCCGGTCAATAACCAACAACAGGGTCTGGATATCCATGTTGGTTCCTACACGTTCCACGATGATCTCATCGGATGAACCACGATGTCAAGGATTCAATCAATCCCGTATGCAATTCCCTTTGTCTATCGGTATGATACTTGCCCGAGATTCGATTTTCGGTATCCCTATACCTTGTTCAATCTCATTACCGGCAAGTCTCTTTAATCGTTCCGTAGCACATCATCCCGTGACTAACTCCTTAGTCACATTGAGCTCATTATGATGATGTTCTACCGAGTGGGCCCAGAGATACCTCTCCGTCACACGGAGTGACAAATCCCGTCTCGATTCGTACCAACTCAACAGACACTTTCGGAGATACCTGTAGTGCATATTTATAGTCACCCAGTTATGTTGTGACGTTTGATACACCCAAAGCACTTCTACGGTATCCGGGAGTTGCACAATCTCACGGTCCAAGGAAATGATACTTGACATTAGAAAAGCTTTAGCAGACGAAAAACACGATCAAGTGCTATGCTTAGGATTGGGTCTTGTCCATCATATCATTCTCCCAATGATGTGATCCCGTTATCAACGACATCCAATGTCCATGATCAGGAAACCATGATCATCTGTTGATCAACGAGCTAGCCAACTAGAGGCTCACTAGGGACATATTGTGATCTATATATTCACACATGTATTACTGTTTTCGGTTAATACAATTATAGCATGAACAATAGACAATTATCATGAACAAGGAAATATAATAATAACTACTTTATTATTGCCTCTAGGGCATATTTCCAACAATAGTGGCAACAGTTTTTTCCACAATATACCAAAGATCATTGTCAATTTCTTCAAGGTGCATGCACATCTTGTTCTTCCATTAGGGGAAGTCCTTTCCTTCGAAGGTAGGATGACATGCAGTGGCGTGGATCATACCTGCGGTTGACATAACTAAAACTCCAGGTGGTTAAACCAAAATTACACAGAACAAGGGAGTACCTTGCTCTGATACCAATTAAAAGTGCGTTATATCGACTAGAGGGGGTGAATAGGCGATTTTTATGAATTCATCGCTAAGGAAATTCCCCTTTTATTACGTTGTCATTGTCTTAGTTATTTGTTGTTGCATTAATCATGTCATCATGCCATCATGTCATTAATCTTCTGCAACTTAAATAAATAAATTGCATAGATCTGTTGGTCTATTTAAATCGAGGGACATTCACATGGTGATTTCTCTTTATAATTTATAAACATATCCTCCCAATATTTTATGGAGCTACAATAAATATTCTATTAATCGGAATCACCCGCAACACACTTGCAGTTCAAACCATTTGAATCGATTCAAACGAGTTTGTTTTCCAAACCCCTTCAACTTGTCTCTTTGCAATTTGTTGGTTCAACACATTTTTTGTGAGTTTAGGGAAATAACCCCCTATTCTCAGATTCTTTCCTAACCCTCTCTTCCTTTTATTCATTCAACATTTTTCCCTTTTCTTTATTTCTTTATTTAACACACTAAGAGAGAAGGAGAGGGAGCCCATTCCAGCCGGCCACATGGGCCTTCTGCAGCCCAAGGCCCAGCCGCCCCTCACAGATACCCTAGCCAGCCCCGTTCATCACCTTTCCCTCGATCTCCTCTCCCTCCTCCCGACAGCGCCTCGTCCCTGCCCAACTTCTGCGCACTCAGCCTCTTCCCCCGATTCCCTCATTCACTACTTGCGTCGCCGGAGAGGAGCGGAGCCCCTCGTCTCCCTCTGCCTCCTGCTCATCCCCGCCTTCGTTCTGCGCTGCCGCTCCACCGTTGGCAGGAGCTCCCCCATCGCCTAGCTGCAGGTCAGGGTGGACGTTCCGAGTGGGCTTTTTGGCCCGCTCGTGGCCCGCTCGGTCTTGGCCCGCTAGATAAATTGAACGGTCCGGTCTACCAAATCAGGCCCGAGAAATTGTCGGTCCGGTCCGGTCTTTAACCAAGCCGAACGAGCGGACCGAGAAGACGTAGTCACCGCCGCCGTAGTTCCTCGTCGCCGCGGCCACCAGCAACCTCGAGGTGAACTGCCATGTCTCCGAGCTTGCTTTCTCCTTCCTTCCTCTCCTCTCCATGCGCCGTAGCTTCTTGCCGCCGGTCGCCATCGTTGTCATGCATGAACTGCCGCCGATCTGGAGTTCTCGGTCATGGCCTCGACCCCGTCCCAACCATGGCTGTCCTTTTTGTTGCTGCACAGGATAACTGGCCAATGAATTCTACACGAGGAACAACTCTCATGAACACGAGATGCTTGCACTGCGTTCAGTTCGTCAGTTAAATAAGTGCTGCCAAATTTTCAGAAAATTTAGTTCGTCAGGTTGCGCCTCTCCCCGTGATGTTAGGTTGCGTCCGTAAGCACACAAGCACGGTGGCCATGGCGAGCTGCACAAGGACTCACGGTGTCCATGCATGCATCATCAGAACAGGAGTAATTTGAAACGAATCGAAAACGGTCGCACGCTACACAGCAGTACAGGAGCACGACAGTAAGTACTAAACTCGTCATGGTTCAGTTTCGTCAGAATCTTCAGTATATTTAGCAGCGACAGGCCCTGATGAAGAAGCCCACAACAACACTGGTTGCACAACTAAACAGAACC
This sequence comes from Hordeum vulgare subsp. vulgare, assembly GCF_904849725.1. Classification (NCBI taxonomy): domain Eukaryota; kingdom Viridiplantae; phylum Streptophyta; class Magnoliopsida; order Poales; family Poaceae; genus Hordeum; species Hordeum vulgare. The sequence goes on along the minus strand of NC_058520.1, from coordinate 580,024,060 downwards.
TAACTAGGACCTAAACTGCAGCTAACTAGGACACAAACGGCAGCTGAAAAAGTCATGGCATCGGTCCACACGGTCCTCTAAAGCTTGACCGAGCCAGCTTCATTTCGGTCCGGTCCTGGAAAAGTAGCTCGCTGGACAGCTTGGTCCGGTCCGGTCCGGACCGCCGGCGGCTGGTCCAAACGCAGGCTTGGACCGGGACCGGACCGGCTCGGACCGTATCTAGGCTGAGCTACAGGGAGCCACTACCTGCAGCTCCTAGCCGAGATCTCTGCCGCACTCGACCCCTCCGCCACTGCATCCCCGGCCCTGCCAACCCCAACCTCCTGCGCACGCACCGCATCGATCCCCATCCATGCTCTGCGCCCCGGCCTTCCTCGTCATCGTGTTGGGTCGTCGCCCGCGCCGCCGCACCTCCCAGATGTCTCGCTCATCGTCGAGCCGCCACCCGGGATCTATGTGTTCGTGCCGACCCATGGAGTTCGCCGCCGACAGAGTTCCGTGTTGCCTGCTGTGTTCCCTAAAGACGAGAACGTGTTCCTGTTGGCGAACCCTTGCGCGTTGACCGAGCCGAGGCCCGGCATATTTGCCGTGTGTACCACGAGACTGCTTTCCCAGCTCTAACGTCGGCCAGTTCAGACCAAGGTCAGCCCCCTAGCAGCCCCTGCCTCCAGGAACGTGCACGCATGTTTTTCCGCGAACCCCTCGGCCTTCAGATGTAGCTGGTCGGTTAAGCATTTGGATGCTTCGCCGTCGAGTGTTGTGTATCCCTTAGGATTCATCGAGATCGACGCTTCGACCCTAAACGTCTACGGAACGAGTACAACCACCGTCGCCGTATACGACTACCGTCGTCGAAGACCTGTGTACCACTACTTCAACTACTGTTGTGGGAACGACTACTTCCACGATGACCCATGTACAACTACACCGCTACGACTCGACCCGCTCCGAGAGGCACGCTTCAAAGGTATACCGTCGAGGCGATAACCCGTGGATGAATGCATTGTTGTATGAAAGGCGATGTTGTCCATTTCATAGATGCCATGTTACTTGCACGTTGTCCCTCTTTTGAGTGCCGCCGACACATGGGAACCCGGTAACCAGGATCACCCCATCATTATTTGGCACGACACGCACATGCTCCTAATTCGTTGGCACCGGTATCTCATCGAGTATCGAGATCGAAACGTTGTCGTGACATCGTTTCCATTTTGCCGCCATGGTACCCTTTCATTCGCCATGGCGACCCATGCTTCTTATACTCTTGTCGTGTTCTCGTAAACTTTGCATGCATGTCACATTCATAGCATAATATTCTGTGTTGCACGTATCTCTTAACTGTAGCCTCGTTCAATGTTCTTTTGTGTTAACCGGCTAGTATGTCGTGTAGAATCACATGCTTCGCCTCTTTCCATGTTTAAACAACATTTAATATTGTCGAGTAAATAAAATGGGAGTGAACTAAATAATTAAATGTGAAGTTCCGTCAATATGCAACTCGTTGCATATGGAGCTTCAGTTAATGTGTAGCGTTTGACTGTGTGAATTGCCATGCCATGCCTTGCATATTTAAACTGATCATGCATCATATGTGAATTGCATCATGTCGTGCATGTGTCGTGGTGTTATCGTGTGTTGATTCTTGTTTCCGGTTTGCTTCGTCTCGATAGAGTTCCGAACCGTTTCGGAGTGTGAAGATCCCTTCGACTAGGTCGGTTCGTGTGCTTCACGGAGTCATTCTTCTTGCAAGCAGGATCTTAGGCAAGATGACCATTGCCCTAGATACCATTACTATCAATGCATTCTAGTTGCCTCGTTTCTTTCGACATGTCTCGTTGCCTACCACTTAAATGTCGGCCTCTCAACGTTGCCATGAAAACCTTCAACCTGCTCAAAACCAAGCAAACCACTGATTGGCTGTGTTACCGCTTTCTTAACCATGTGTTAGCGTTGCTAGTTGCAGGTGCACTTGATTCCATGTGATAACATGGGTTCCTTGTTATATCACCATATTAATTGCTATTTAAATTAATGCACCTATATACTTGGTAAAAGGTGGAAGGCTCAGCTTTCTAGCCTGGTGTTTCGTTCCACCTTTGTCGCCTTAATTTCGGCTACCGGTGTTATGTTCCATAATTGAGCGCTCCTAACATGATCGGGGTTGTTATGGGGACCCCCTTGATAATTTGTCTTCGACTAAAACTGGTCTGGCAAGGCCCAACTTTGGAACTACATTTGCCTAATAACTAATGAACCACATAGGGAGTAATTAACCCGAGGAAATTTAATCAACCCCCGGGCCAGTGCTCCGCATGAGGGTTGGTCCAAACTGGCAGACTACGGGGCCACCGCGGGGCAACCCAAGGTTTGGTTTTACTCCTAGTGTGACCCATCCGTCGTGTCCTGAGAACGAGATACGCGCCTCCTATCGGGATCGTCGACACGTCGGGTGGCCTTGCTGGATTAGCTTTACCTTTGACGAAATATCTTGTGCATCGGGTTTCCGGTGATGCTTTGGGTTATCTCAGAGTTGAGGTTTTGCACTAAGGAGTCCGACGAGATCGCGAGTTTCGTTATCGAGGATTTCGATGCGGCTTGTGGTAATTTGTGATGGACTAGTTGGAGCACGCCTGCAGGGTTTACTCTTTCGGAAAGCCATGCCCACGGTTATGTGGCAACGTGGAAACTTTGTTTAATATCCGATTCTAGATAACTTGAAGTAAACTTAATTGAAAACTTGCCAACTGGGTGCGTAACCGTGAATGTCGCTTTCGCGAGCTCCTCCTCCGATCGAGGACACGGTGGGGTTATGTCTGACGTAAGTAGGTGTTCAGGATCATTCATTTGATCATTATTAGTTCACGTTCGATATGCGTAGATCATCCACCTCTTATTCTTGTACTCGTAAGTTAGCCACCTCAAATAAATGCTTAGTCGCTTGCTGCAGCCTCACACTTAACCATACCTCACCCATTAAGCTTTGCTAGTCTTGATACCTTTGGAAATTAGATTGGTGAGTCTCTGTGTCTCACAGATTACTACAACACCAGTTGCAGGTACAAGAAAAGAGTTACTTTGACATGAGCGCGTTGATTCATCATTTGGAGTTTCTTCTTCTTCATCATCGATCTAGGATGGGTTCCAGGCCGACAACCTGGGATAGCAAGGATGGACGTCGTTCTTTTATCGTTTGCTTTCGTCCGTAGTCAGACCCTACTCTTCTTCATTATGATTGATTATGTTGTTGTATCGATGTGACTCTGATGTAGCTTGTGGCAAGTGTAAGCCAATTCCATATACTCATCTATTTTGTACATGTACTTGTAACGATATCCATTCTTGCGAAACGACAAGATGTGCTTCTATCCCTGTCGAGGCCCTCGTGCCAAAATAAGGATAGGATCACATCTTGGGCGTGGCAAGGATGCACATCCCTCAAAGGTAACAAGCGTCAGTTGTATAAAGGAACAATCTCTTTAGTGATGCTCAATCACTTTGGGGTTTTTTGGGTTTTGGTTTGGGTGTTTGGGGTTTTTCCTCAGTGATGATTTTCTCTCAAAGTCTTCGAGGAATGGGTCGCTCTCAAATAACAAGTGCCAGTTTCTCTCGCGGAGCAGCCAACCAGCTAGTGGTCATGGGGACGGCTATTTATAGCCCGGGAGCAATCCCGACATGATTTGACATAAATGCCCCAATGATATGACCATTATGTAGATAAGGTTGGGGTCAGCTAGCGCGCGACGCAGCAACAGTCAAAACGTTTCAACTGTGAAAGTCCTCATGTCACTCATGTCCCTCGCTAGTAGGTACTCCCTCCTTTCCGGTTTATAGGGCTCATCTCAAAATTTTCAGATTTTCATTATATTGGGCTCATTTTGAGTCTAAGTGAGTTAAAGTGCTTTGAGTCTCACACCATATTTAATTCATAGAGTTTAGAGAAAGGAGATGAGTGGCTATGCATGCATCGTTTTCTACATCCACCATGCAAGTCCAATGAAAGGAAGGATGCTACATTTATTGCCTTGAAAATTGAATACGTGAGAAACATTTCATTGGCTTGTTTAAACTAGTGTCATCCACTCACAATTCACCTTGGTTGATGAGATTTCAGATTTGAGCCCTATAAACTAGAAAGAGGGAGTAATTCGCACTGGTGAAAAGCTAACTCCTTAGTTAGAGCAAATTCCTCACAGACCAGGAGATCTTCGTCTCTGACACTTAAGAATTTGACTAGAATGTAAAAGATTTCCAAAGGCTTCACTCGAAGGATTTGTATGTGTAGGCTTTGAGATGAGAATCACTTGGAAATTTTTCCTTAGTTTTACCTCTACCCTCTTTAACTATACGGTGGTCCTATGACACAAAATACATGAAATGAAACTACGAAAACAAAAATCTTCACGCTTCAAAGTCCTCGCATCAATTTCTTCACGAACACACCAATTTCCTCACTTTCAAATTCCTTGAGGAAATATCAAAGTCTTCAGCCGAAGACATACAATTTTAGGGGTCTGTATTCTTTGAATAATTCAAACTCCTTAGCGACTTATAGAGCCTGTGTACACTCACAAACATGTGAGTCGCTTAACCTATAAGTCTTCAATACACTAAAATTACTAAGGGGCACTAGATGCACTTACAATAAGAGTACTTTCAGGCCTGTCCTTTGCTAGAAAAAGGATCGGGATACCTTGCTGCACCTTTGCTACTATTGTTACTTGTCACTTGTTACGAGTTATCTTGCTACAAAACTATCTATCAATGTTACTTACACCACTTGCACAGAATACCTTGCTGAATTCTGCTTGTCATTTCCTTCTGCTCCTCATTGGGTTCGACACTCTTACTTATCAAAAGGACTACAATTGATTCCCTATACTTGTGGGTTATGATGACTCTTTTCTGGCGCCGTCTCCGGGGAGTTATGTGCCTTTGGTAAGTGGAAATTGGTAAGGAAACATTTTCGGTACGTGCTGAAATTTACTGTTGCTTGTCACTATGAATGGTCACCCTTTGAGTGGCTTGTTCGGGGCATCTTCGCCTCGAACAAAAGTTAAGGAAGTTGTTCCTCAACCTACGGAACATAATGAAAATATTTATTATGAGATTACTTCAGGTATGGTAGAGAAACCGTGGGCTAATCCTTATAACGGTTCAACTCATCCTGATTATCATTTGATATATTTCAATGTGATATGTGGATTGTTCAAGATTTCAGGTCTACCTGGAGGTAAAGATAAGAAGAAACTTTTCCCTTTATCTTTGTAGGGAAAAACATTAATGTGGTACAGGCTATTGGATGCTTTTGGATCATGGGACTAGAATCGCTTGAAGTTGGAATTTCATCAAAATTTTTATCCTATGCATCTAATTCATCATGATCGGAACTTTATTTGTAATTGTTGGCCTCATGAAGGAGAAAGTATCGCTCAAGCTTGGGGAGTCTTAAATCTATGATGCACACTCCCCCGACCATGAGCTCTTAGTGAATTGAGTATACAAAAAAAAATCATGCTCGACTTTCTCATGATGATCAAACATTACTCAATTCTAACGCTACCCGTTCCTATATGAAGGAGATTATTGAATTAAAATGGGATCTTCTCGAAAAGACTAAACACAATTCTGAAGATTGGAAACATCGATGAAGTTAAAGAGTCGGGTATAAAGCTTAATTTTGATTGCGTTAAATCTTTTATGGAAACTGCTTCTTTCCATGAGTTTAGCAGTAAATGTGGTCTTGACTCTGAGGTAGTAGCTACTTTCTATGAATCTTTCGCTACCTATGTTGATCTTCCCAAGGAGAAGTGGTTTAAATATCATCCTCTCATTGAAAAATTATTCGAGGAACGTGTTAAAATTAAGAAGGAAGAAATAATTGTTAACCATGTTGAATCAATTGTTCCTACTGCTTACATTGAGAAATTTCCATTTCCTGTTAGGATTAGGGAACATGCTAAGGCTACGATTATGGTTAATAAAATTTATGTTAGGACACCTAAACCTTCTAAACAAATAAATGTTGAGGCCAATGTTGCTATAGTTAAACATGTCTTAGTTGATAATATTGATGGGCACGTTATTTATCTCTGTGATGAAGCTACTAGAATTGCAAAACCTGTTATAAACGAGCGAAATGAGCTTGATAAAAAGAAACCAGTTGTAGGCATGCCTGTCATCTATGTTAAAATTGGAGATATTTGCTATCATGGCTTGTGTGGTATTGGTGCTAGTGTTAGTGTTATACCTTTTACATTATATCAAGAAATTGTGCATGATATAACACCCTGTGAGATTGAAGATATTGATGTCACTATTAAACTTGCAAGCCGTGATACTATTTCACCACTTGGGATTGTTAGAGATGTTGAAGTCTTGTGTGGAAAAGTCAAGTAGCCCACTGATTTCCTAGTGCTTGGTTCACAACAAGATAAATTTTGTCCCATTATATTTGGTAGACCTTTCTTGAATACTATTAACGATGGAATTAATTGTGCTACTCACAAGGTTAAAGTGAGATTTGATGATATGTCTCATGATTTTAATTTCTCCAAGTTTAGTAAACAACCACATGAAAAAGAATTGTCTAATAAAGATGAAATAATTGGTCTTGCTTCTATTGATGTACCTCCTATAGGTCCACTGGAACAATATTTGTTAGACCATGAAAATGATATGCATCTGAATGAAAGGAATGAAATAGATAAGATATTCTTTGATCAACAACCTATCCTTAAGCACAACCTAGCAGTTCATATTTCACGGGATCCTCCTCCATCCAAGGGAGATCCCATTTTTGAGCTTAAGACATTACCTGATACTTTGAAATATACTCATATTGATGATAAGAAGATATATCCTGTTTTTATGAGTGTTAACGTTTGAGAGCATGAAGAAAAGAGATTACTCAAAAATTTAAGAAAGCACAGGGTTGTTATTGGATATACTCTTGATGATCTTAAGGGCATAAGCCCCACTCTCTATGAGCAAAAGATTAATATGGAACGAGATGCTAAACCTGTCGTTGATCATCAACGATGTCTCAATCCTAAGATGAAAGAGGTGGTAAGAATTGAAATATTAAAACTCCCAGAGGCAAGTATAATTTATCCTATTGCTAATAGTAGATGGGTAAGTCTTGTTCAGTGTGTTCATAAGAAAGGCGGGATAACTGTTGTTCCTAATGATAAAAATAAACTTACTCCACAAAGAATAGTAACTGGTTATATGATGGTAATTGATTTCAAGAAATTGAATCAAGTTACTAGAAAAGATCATTACCCCTTGCCTTTTATTGATCAAATGTTAGAAAGATTATCCAAGCACACACACTTTTGTTTTCTTGATACATATTCTGGATTCTCTCAACTACCTGTGTCGAAAGAGGATCAAGAGAAAACCACCTCTACTTGTCCTTTTGGAACTTATGCTTATAGGTGTATGCCTTTTGGTCTATGCAATGCACCTACTACCTTTCAAAGATGTATGACCTCTATATTTTGTGACTTTTGTGAAAAGATTGTTGAGGTCTTCATTGATGATTTTTTTTGTTTACGAGTTTTCCTTTGACAATTGTTTGAGCAACCTCGATCGAGTTTTGCACAGATGTGAAGAAACTAATCTTGTCTTGAATTGGGAGAACTGCCACCTTATGGGAAATGAAGGTATAGTACTTGTTCATAAAATTTTCAAACGAGGTATTGAGGTGGACAAGGCCAAAGTTGATGCAATATAGAAATTGCCATGCCCAAGAGATATCAAAGTTGTAAGAAGTTTCCTTGGTCATGCTGGTTGCTATAGGCGTTTTATTAAAAAATTCTCAAAGATTTCTAGGCCATTAACTAATCTTCTTCAAAAATATATTCCTTTTGTTTTTGATGATGATTGTGTAGAAGCCTTCGAAATACTTAAGAAAGCCTTAATTTATGCACCTATTGTTCAACCACCTGATTAGAACTTACCTTTTGAAATCATGTGTGATGCTAGTGATTATGATATTGTTGTTGTTTTAGGGCAAAGGCTAGACAAAAAATTGAATGTTATTCATTATGCTAGTAAGACCCTAGATAATGCCAAAATAAATGATGGTACTAATGAAAAAAATCTTAGCAGTTGTGTTTGCATGTGTTAAATTTAGACCTTACATCGTTGATTCTAAAGTAACTATCAAAGTTGTTAGAATTGCGACTCAAGTCTTAGAATCCTATGATCTTACGGCCCAAACTACGCTCTCCGATTCTACGTTTTTTCTCATAAAATCTAAGTTTCTACGATCATGGTAGTTATGATTCTATGATTCACGATCCTAGCAACGGAGCTCCGATCCGATTCAGAATCAGGATTCTGACAATTTTGGTAACTATTCACATTGATCATGGTCCTATTAAATACCTTATGGAAAAGAAAGATGTTAAACCTAGACTTAACAGGTGAGTGCTTTTACTCCAAGAATTTGACTTGCATATCGTTGATAGGAAGGGAGATGAAAACCTTGTAGCAGATAACTTGTCTAAGATGGAAAATGTTCTTATGACCCACTGACTATTGATGATAATTTTCCTGATGATCAACTTGTTGTTATAAATACTTCACTTAGTACTCCTTGGTATGTGGATTATGCTAATTACATTGTTACTAAATATATTCTGTCTAGATTCACCTATCAACAAAAGAAAAAAATCTTCTATGATTTACAACATTACTTTTGGGACGACCCACATCTTTATAAATAAGGAGTACAAGATGTTATTGGACGTTTTATACCTAAGCATTAACACGAACATATCCTAAGGAAGTGTCATTCTGAAGCCAATGGAGGACACCATTCTGGTGAGAGAACTGCATACAAGGTATTACAATGTGGTTTCTTTTGGCCTACTCTTTTTAAAGATGCTCGTAAATATGTCCTTTCAGATTTGAGATGTATTAGAAATTAGTGTAATTTGATGATGTATGAAAATATTAATAAATGGGATTGAGTCACTTATGATAAGGTTAATTAATTCAGATTTGGTATTTAAAGATTCTTTTAGAAATTAATTTTGATCAATTCTTTCATATAAATACATTACTAAATATATGATGATGGGAGGAGGGACATAAAAACAGGACAAATGTGAGAGGTATGACGAAGATAAATCCGAAACAGAAACCTACCATCACGACCGTAGACACCTAATTTAAGAGTAGAGATTCCTTTCAAGTATCACTCTCATCTTATGTGTGCCACTTATCGCAACCTCGGAGTTTTCTCTTTTTCGTAGATCGATACTCTTAAAAGAGTTTATCTCTTAAAGCGTGCGTCCAAATTTCAAATCGTTTTCATCGTTGGGTTCCTAGCGTCGAGATCTTCAAAATTAGATCCCATATTGATAGGTTTTGATTAACTTTTTTTTTCAAGAAAAAAACTAGACGGAAAAACCATGCCTCTCGCGATAGAAAATAAATAAGAAAATATTTTATTTTTATTTCTGAGAGGCATGGTCGTGCCTCTCACGAAGACAAAATAATGCTTCTCGCGGAAGCAAAACCGCGACCCTCGCAAAAAGCAGAAAACACGTTTTTTTCGTTTCCGAGAGGCACGACCGTGCCTCTTGCGGAAGCAAAACCGTAACCCTCGTAAAAAAACAAAAAAACATGTTTTTTCGTTTTCGAAAGGCACGACCGTGCCTCTCACGGAAGAAAAATCGTTTCTCTCACGTAAAAACACAATTTTTGGAAAGCATAAAGGGTTGTTTGAAAGGAGTTTTTCAAAGGAAAACCTCGATAGAGCTAGTTGAACATTGAGCATCAAGATCTATAGAGATAGATCAAAACGCTAAATAGAACTTTCAATGAAATGCATGCCTTGACAAGTTTTTGAAGAATTCAAAATAGATCAGCAAAGAAGGAGTTCTTGGCTGTGTTGTAAGGTGTGAATTTGAGTAAGACTCAAAGCCCGACCACGGCAGAAGAAAGAGAAAGAACGAAGGTTGTCCCCTATGCCTTAGTTGTAGGCTCTAAAGTATGCCATGTTGTGTACCGCACCTAATGTCTGCCTTGCCATGAGTCTGTCATGGGGTACAAAGAGTGATCCAGGATTGAATCACTGAACAACGGTCAAAATTATCCTTAGTAACTAGCGGGCTAAGGAAATTTTCTCGTTTATGGAGGTGATTAAAGAGTTCGTCGTAAAGGGTTATGTCGATGCAAGCTTTGACACTAATCTGAATAACTCTGAGTAGTAAACCGGATTCGTATAGTGGAGTAGTCATTTGGAATAGTTCCAAATGGCACGTAGTAGCAGCATCTATAGGATGACATAGAGATTTGTAAAGCACACACGGATCTGAAAGGTTAAGATCCGTTGACTAAAAAAACCTCTCTCACAAGCAAGACATGATCGAACCCTAGAACTGTATGGGTGTTATATTCACTACAATCACACAGTGATGTGAACTAGATTATTGACTCTAGTGCAAGTGGGAGATTGTTGGAAATATGCCCTAGATGCAATAATAAATTGGTTATTATTATATTTCCTTGTTCATGATAATCGTTTATTATCCATGCTAGAATTGTATTGATTGGAAATTCAAATACATGTGTGGATACATAGACAACACACTGTCCCTAGTGAGCCTCTAGTTGACTAGCTCGTTGATCAAAGATGGTCAAGTTTTCCTGACCATAGACAAGAGTTGTCATTTTATAACGGGATCACATCATTAGGAGAATGATGTGATTGACAAGACCCAAACAATAAACGTAGCATATGATCGTGTCAGTTTATTGCTACTGTTTTTCTGCATGTCAATGTATCTGTTCCTATGACCATGAGATCATGCAACTCCCGAACACTGGAGGAATACCTTGTGTGTATCAAACGTCGCAACGTTACTGGGTGACTATAAAGGTGCTCTACAGGTATCTCCAAAGGTGTCTGTTGGGTTGGCATGGATCAAGACTGGGATTTGTCACTCCGTGTGACAGAGAGGTATCTCGAGGCCAACTCGGTAATACAACATCATAACAAGCCTTGCAAGCAATGTGACTAAGGAGTTAGTTACGGGATCTTGTACTACGGAACGAGTAAAGAGACTTGCCGGTAACGAGATTGAACTAGGTATGGAGGTACCGACGATCGAATCTCAGGCAAGTAACATACTGAAGGACAAATGGAACAACATACGGGATTAACTGAATCCTTGACATAGAGGTTCAAATGATAGAGATCTTTGTAGAATATGTAGGAGCCAATATGGACATCCAGGTTCCGCTATTGGTTATTGACCGGAGAATGTCTCAGGTCCTGTCTGCGTAGTTCTCGAACCCGTAGGGTCTGCCCACTTAAGGTTCGGTGACGTTTCGGTATAGTTGAGTTATAGGCGTTGGTAACCGAAAGTTGTTCGGAGTATCGTATGAGATCCCGAACGTCACGAGGAGCTCCGGAATGGTTCGGAGGTAAACATTGGTATATAGGAAGTCCTGTTTTGGTCACCGGAAAAGTTTTGGGCTCATCGTTAGTGTACTCGGAGTGCCTGGAGGGTACCGGGGACCATTGGGAGGGGTGTCACGCCCCGAGGGGCTTTATGGGCTGTGGAGGATACAAACCAGCCCCTAGTGGGCTGACATAAGCTCCCACTAAGGCCCATGAGGTTTGAGAGGCAATAACCCAAAGGTGGAAAAGGTAGAAAGGGTTTCCAAGTGGAAAGGAGGAATCCTACTCCTAGTAGGATTGGAGTAGGACTCCTCCACCTCCAATTTCGACCAAACCTTGAGGGTTTGAGGCTGCCTCCTCCCTCCCTCCCTCCTATATATACTAGAGGTATTGAGGGTTTTTGAGACACACAGTTTCATCCACGTGCTAACCTCTCCTCTAGTTTGTAGTTCTTCCTGTAGATCGGTTTTCTGCGGTGCTTAGGAGAAGCCCTGCAGGAATAGATCACCACCATCACCGGTGCGCGTCACGCCGTCGGAGAACTCATGTACTTCCCCGTCTCTCTTGCTGGATCGAGAAGGCGGGGGTCGTCATCGAGCTGTACGTGTGTTGAACGCGGAGGTGCCGTCCGTTCGACACTAGATCGGGATGGATCGTGATGGGATCGCGGGACGGATCGTGATGAGATCGCGGAACGGGTTGCGATTTGAATCACGAAGATGTTCCACTACATCAACCGCGTTATATATGCTTCCACTTTGCGATCTACAAGGGTATGTAGATTCACTCTCCCCTCTCGTAGATGATCATCACCATGGATAGGTATTGCGTGTGCGTAGGAATTTTTTTGTTTTCCATGCTACGTTCCTCAACAGCCTCTGGCAAAAACAAAAACAAAAAATACATTTTTTGTTTCCGAAAGGCATAAACTAGCCTCTCACGAAAGCAAAATCGTGTCTCTTATAGAAAAAAAACAGGTAAATAGAAAAAAACCAGATAACGTGTTTTTTCTTGTAATTTTTTTAAAGTTTGTTTTTCATCAAAAACTAAGAAAGATCGATGAAAAAAACCACAAAAAAACCCGGAAAAACCAATTAAAAACAAAAACACGTGCGAAAAAGTACAAAAAAAAACGCTTAAAACACGACGCGTGATGACGGGTGAGAGCGCCAAGTGACGACGCGTGGAAAGGAGTGCTCCCTGAGTAACTGAACCGCACTCCTTTCACTCCGCTGGGTTATTCTTGTTTCTACCTATTCGGTCCACAATTTATACAAACGAGCACTCCGAAGCTGGCTATTGACTTGCCAGCCCATTCGCTTGTCCCTCTCGGGAGGCCTGGCCCACGAGGGGAGCGGTGGGGTCGCCGCCATAGCGTAGGCCACAGAGCGAAGTTGTAGAGCTCGAACCGACCATTGACCCCTATTGGGGAAGTCAATGCGCTCGCCGTAGCGGCGCCGAAGAGTCAAACCCCAAATCGTGGCAGAAATCGGCGTCCCCGCGCTAGGGTTCAGGGACACCTCGATTCGAATTCGTCCCCCGTCCCAGCCGATGGGCGCGGCAGGCGAGGTTCCGGCCCCGTTCCGGCTTCGTGCCATGGAGCATGATTGTCGATTTGTATCGACGGGGATCGAGTCCGGCTCTGACGAGGATTTCTGATGAACCGTGCCTCTAAAGATTCATGGAATGTGGCTATACTGATTGATGAACGTGACTCTGAATATTGATGAAACATGCCTCTAAAGATTCATTGACCGTGCCTCCTGTCACCGCATAACATATCCCCATTTGATTATTTTCTTGTATTACAACCGTGCCTCTAGAGATTCATGAACCGCGCCTCTAAAGCTTCATTGACCGTGACTTTAAAGAGTTTTAATATCTAACGCTTGCATTTCAGGGTTGTGAAACCGAGTTAAAAGTTGACATTTGATCGTGTTGGAAGCTCCCACCCATAATTTTGTTTGAAATATAAATTTTTAAAAAATACAATGAAAAAAACCCAAAAAGGAAAACAGAGAACCAACATACCTTGCCAATAAAGAAAAAACTGAAAACAAAAATACTTTAAAGGGTTAGCTGAAAAATGTACGAAACCAGAAATCGAAAAGAAAAAAACTAAAAAAGTCCCTCATGTTTCTTTACCTAGGGACTAAAAGGGACTTTTTAGTCTAGTCCCTGGGTAAAGAAACACCACCTAACTTGCCCTCAGAAACGATATTTTTTGGGTTATACCAAACGTGTTTTCTAGCCTGGCAAAGATATAACTGATTTTGCTTGGGGTCCAAACGCACCCAGTTGCTCGCTTGCTCTCCTATTGACTTGCCAGCCCATTCGCTTGTCGGTCTGGGGAGGCCTAGCCCACGAGGGAAGCGGTGGGGTCGCTGCCACACCGTAGGCCACAGAATGAAGTTGTAGAGCTCGAACCGGCCATTGACCCCTACTGGGGAAGTCGCTGCGCTCGCCGTAGCAGCGCCGAAGAGTCAAACCCCAAATCGCGGCGGAAATCGCCGTCCCCGCGCTAGGGTTCAGGGGCACCTCGATTCGAATTCGTCCCCCGTCCCGGCCGGTGGGCGCGGCAGGTGAGGTTCCGGCTTCGTGCCACGGAGCGTGATTGCCGATTTGTATCGCACGGGGATCGAATGCGGGGATCGAGTTCGGCTCTGACGAGGATTTCTGGCTGCAGGATGGAGGATGGGGACGGCGAGGCGGACCGGGAGGCGATCTCGGCGAGGATGCGGGCCGGGGACTACACCGGCGCCAGGACGCTGCTGCTGGAGACGCTCCAGACCAACCCCGGCCTCGACGGCGCCGTCGAGATGCTCGCCGTGCTGGAGGTCCTCTGCGCCGCCCCCGCCGGCCGCACGCCGCACTGGTACCGGGCCCTCCAGGTCCTGCCCGGGGACGGCGCCGCCGCCATCGAGGCGCGGCACAGGGCCCTCCTGGCCCAGCTGGAGCCCGTCAGGGACGCCCTCCCCGGCGCCGACCTGGCGCTCCGTCTCGTCCACGACGCCTACAAGGTGCTGTCCGACCCGGCCAAGAGGGCCAGCTTCGACTCGAGCAACACGGCGGGGGGTTCGGTCAAGCAGATGGCAGTTGGTGCGTTTAGCAGTGCTCACGCTGACTTGCGGCGTGATTCCATTTCGCAGACCGAACGGATGCATGTCGATGGGTCAGCAACTCCTCTCGGCACAAATCCTGACCTGGATAGAGTAAAAAGCGTGGACACGAAGCATGTTTGGCAGGTTGACCGACCATTTTTGGATGTAGGAAATTGTTCAAACGTGGCTAGTTCTTCCAAAACCAAGAGGACCGATCATTGCTTTTTAGGTGATGATGGTGAGTTCGAGTTGCCTGAGGAAAACCATGCAGACAAGAAGCTTAAGAGTGCATGGGAGAAGGACGTGTATTCTGTGTCCTCTTCGGAGGAAGATCCCGACGGCTGCTTTGCTGATCTCTCAGATGCCATACAAGATGACCCCTGCTCTAGTCAACAGTATGACCATCATAACTTTGAGGAGGACAGATCGATACACCAGTTTGCTACTGGCCAGATCTGGGCAGGTTATGACTGGGAGAAGTTTCCTCGCAGATATGCACGAATAAATAAAGTTTTGACAGATAAGATGCAGCTATATGTATCGTGGTTCAAACCATGCCCGCAATCTCATGAAGAGAAGGAGTGGTTAATTGCAAGCTTGCCATTCGTCTGTGGAACCTTCATTGCTGAAGAACGGCAAATGTCGCTATCTTCTCTGAGTATGTTCTCCCACGAAATATCTTGTGATAATGTAAATCAGCATCTTGAATTATATCCCCGGAGAGGAGAAGCATGGGCCATCTACAGTGACTGGGACATTGGGTGGTGCAGTAATCCTGAAATGCGGAAGAAGAGTGCCTTTTCTGCTGTAGAAATTCTTACCAGTTATTCAGAAGACTCAGGTTGTACAGTTGCACCCTTGGTAAAGGTAGATGGATTTAAAAGTGTTTTCCAGAGGTACATGAGGAGTGGGAGGGAGCAGGTATTACAAGTCTGTAGTGACAATCTGCTCATGTTTTCTCACATGATCCCTTCATTTAGATTTACTCATGATGCTGGGACAGTCCTGGAGCTTGAACATTCTATTGTACCAGAAAATCTGCAGCATCAAAATACATTGGCAAGTGTGACTCCTTTGTCCCCGCTTTCTGGTTTGCATAGTGACACAAATGGCTTTCATGAAGGAGTGATGAACTACAATAATAATTTAGGTTCAGGTATTTCCCAGCAAGGAGTGATGAACTACAATAACAAATTGTCACCTGAAGATTTTATGGAGGGGCAGATATGGGCTGTGTACGATGCTCGGGATCGGATGCCTAGGTCTTATGTCAGAATAATCCATGTGGTTTCAGATGCTACAGTTTTTGTGTTGAAGTTGGAACCACATCCAATGCTTAATGAAGAAATACGATGGGTTGAAGATGGTTTACCGGTTGCTTGTGGGGTATTTCGAGCTGGCACTGAAACTACTTACAAGGACATATCAGCTTTCTCTCATCCTGTACAGTGTGACTGGAGTTCAAAGAAGTTTTTCTATCGAATCTTCCCGAAGAAAGGGGAAATATGGGCAATGTACAAAAATTGGAAGATTACCTTAAATGGCACTGATATTGACAAATGTGAACCTCGCATGGTTGAGATCCTCTCAGATTATACTGATGAGAATGGAGTTAATGCATGCAGCTTGACTCGCGTAAAAGGCTGCTTATCATTTTTCCAGAGAGCATCGCTGGAAGATTTCCATTTGACAAGGTGGATTTCAAAGTCTGAAATGCTCAGCTTTTCCCATCGAGTTCCTGCTTTTATTGTCATTGAAATCAGAGAGCGTGATATACCACAAGGGTCGTGGCACCTGGAACCAAGTGCCCTACCTCTTAGGAGCATACATTGACGAGTCAAAACATAGCAGCTGAAGTTTATGAATCAACCCTTTTGTTTTTCACTTTGAATAGATTTATTGCCTTTGTCTATGCTCTTGTCAAGTCTTGATTGTTCTATTCATCAAGGGGATTGTTTATTCACCTTTTCCTTCATCGTGCCATCATTTTGCAATGGTTATATCTTCTTTCCTCTTCTTTACCAATAGCAGACCAGCACTGACACATTAAATCATGGAAGTAAGATTCCTTAGCATAAATAAACATATGCAACACCAAACATTTTTTTGATAAACCGAAACTTCGACTACCCTATAGCAACAATCGAAGTGTTGGCTTACTGTAGCTGCTGCCAGCAAATTTCTTCAACCTAATTGGAATTTTTGTTATGTCACTGCAGCATTATATTGCCCTTGTCACGTCATCAACTGTATGTTGCCGTGTTCACTATTACTGCTTGCCAGTAGATGCTACTAGCAGGTTCCCAGTTGCAGATATCTTAGCTCTGGCTCTGCTATTCTTCTGGTTGACTTCTTGACAATTCTGTGGATGGGGAATCCTGTTTATGTGTGTGAGATCTGCTGATGTCGGGTTGGTGCCTAAGAAAGCAAGGTTGCAGTCACCAACCAATAAAGGGGCCTGGTAATGTTCTCTATGTATGAGCCTATGAGGGCATCCAGAATATGGTTGTCAATAGTTCTATTATGATAAGATTTTAATGATAAGGTTCTTAGGGCCACACATTGATAGTTTGAAACATAGCAGCAGAAGTTTACCCAGTTGTCATGAACATCCATTTCTTTGTTGGTTCACTTTTAAGTTTTAACTGATCTGTGCCTCTATTTACGCTCTTATCTTGATTTTTTATTTGTCAAGAGTTGTTTGGTCACCCTTTTCTTTGTTGTACCATTCTTTTGCGATGGGTCTATCTTCTCCCCTCTGTTTTACTAATCGCAGACAAGGACTGACGCAGTAAAACATGGAACTCTGTTCTTTTTATAATGAACACAAAACATGCAATAGGAAACATTCTTTGATGTACTGTAACTTGGACTACCCTGAAGTCAATTAATATGGCATCTTACATAGTTGTTGTACCAAAATTCTTGAACTAGGGCTGAACTCTTGTTATGTTTTAAGCTACATAGCTTCTGTAAACTTTGGCCTTGTCCTGTAGAACTAGAGATAAATTTATGTTATGTTTACATTTCGACTTCTAATATTCTGTCACTAGATGCTACTAACAGGTTCCTAGTTGGGTGTATCTTCTCTCCAACCCTGCTGTCCTTCTGTTTGCTTGTTGGTTGGAGTTCTTTGGATGGGGAATCCCATCAATTACACTGCTAATATTTTTTTTTACCAAGATGGAACGTAAAGGTAGATGAATGGTTGGAAGTTGATGTGATGTTTGTGAGATCTGCTGATGTTGCGCTGGTGCGTAAGAAAATCAATTTCTGTCAATGCTTATAGCACTAGGGCGATATTTACCATTCTAGAACACCCATTGGTTTCTAACTGAACCAATAACCCTTGAAACTACTGTAAATTTTGTCGAATTCCATGTTGCTTGTTTTCTTTTGCTCAGTTTCAGCCTTGTATTTTGGTCTAAAGGAAAAAAAATGGTAGAATAAGTACTGTATTTTGTGGTTCTTTTGCATAAGGAACGCCATCAAATTAGACACTATGGTGATCTACTGATCTGAATATCCTTTTGTCAACAAGACTTTATTGTGCTCACTGCATTGTTTGCAACTAGATGCTACTAGCAGGTTTCTAGTTTGGGATATCTTCGCTCTGATACTGCTGTTCTTGTGGTTGCAGTCCTAATTATTTTTTACTGCGGTTGAATGTTAACATAGATGAATGGATGGACAATGATGTTTATGTGTGTGAGATCTGCTGATGTCTGAGTCGACGCCTAAGAAAGCAAAGTTTCAATCACCAACCAATAAAGGGGCCTGGTAATGTTCTCTATGTATGCGGGTGTTCAGAATATTGTTGTCAATAGTTCTATTATGTTTCGAATAATATGGTTCTTAGGGCCATGGATGGACAGTTTGAAACACAGGAGCAGAAGTTAACCCAGTTGTAATCAATCAACCTTTTCCTGTTCTTGATCGATTGTCTCTTTTAAGTTCTTAACTCATAGTTTTATCTGTCAAGAGTTGTTTGTTCACCTTTTCCTTCATTGTACCATCCTTTTGCTACGGGCCCATCTTCTCACCACTGTTTTACCAACGACAGACAAGGACTGCCGCGGTAAAACATGGAACTCAGTTTTTTTAATAACAAAACACAAAATATGCAACATCAAACATTCTTTGATATACTGTAACTTGGACTACCCTGAAAACAACAAATGAGATGGTATCTTAACTAGAGTTGATTTTTTGTTATGTTTTACTTTGCCGTGCCATTTAACTATCAGTTTCCATTTCCACTGCTACTACATGTTCCTAGTTAGGGATATCTCGTCTCTGATCCTGCTGTTCTTCTGGTTGCTTCTTGTTAAGAGTTCTTTGGACGGGGAATCCCATCGATTACACTGCTAATATTTTTTACTGCGATGGAACATAAAGGTTGATGAATGTTTGGAAGCTGATGTGATATTTGTGAGATCTGCTGATGTTGCGTTGGTGCCTAATAAAGAGGCCTGGGAATGTTTCTCTATGTATCAGGTCATCCAGAATACCTTTACCAATGTTTCTATCACGATTATAATATGGCAGGTCCCCGTATCAAGAAGTGAGATTTGCAAAACTATAGACAATTGAATGACGTCTTGTGATGCCGCCCTTACGCAGTTGCTTAAGCAGTTTAAACATCATCATATAGGATTTGCTTTGTTCAATTGTCATAGTAGTACCGATCAAATACAGCCGACCTTTGGGAGGCGCCAAATATTGCTTTCTTGCTGCTGCCATTTGCATTACTTGTAAGCCTGGTTTGGTACTTGATGATTATTATCTTTACTTTAAGCAATTTTCTGTCCATGCTTATATCATTACTGTGATATTTACCCTTGCAGTACAATCATTGGCATCTAA
This sequence comes from Hordeum vulgare subsp. vulgare, assembly GCF_904849725.1. Lineage (NCBI taxonomy): Eukaryota > Viridiplantae > Streptophyta > Magnoliopsida > Poales > Poaceae > Hordeum > Hordeum vulgare. Next base: position 580,004,674 of record NC_058520.1, on the reverse strand, counting down.
CTGAATAACAAAATCTTAAACACTGGGGTTTTACCCAATTCGTGTGTGCTTGTTTTGTTTTGCTCAGTTTCAGCCTCGTACCTTGGTCCATTCAAAGGAAACGATAGGCTAGGATAAGCACTGTATTTTGTGGTCCTTTCGTGTAACGTACGTGCTTCTAAATGTCCTTTTTGTCAACAAGACTTTATGGCGTTCGTTGTATTGTTGTCGTTCGAAGTACGCAACTAGTTTTCAATACGTCCAAATACCCCCCCTGATTTTTAACTTGGTAGTACCGGAATAATATTTGGCCAGTCATGATCTATGTGTTTTTCTTGTGCTTAAAATACAACTAGTTCTAAGTATTTGTAGACGCAAGCCCGAAGTTTCCTGCCCTGCAACTTGCTTGAGAAATAGTTAAGAATGACAGAGATAGACGAAGTCATGGTGTTCTGGTTATTTTCATGTGCTAAGATTCAACTGTTTTTAGTGGTGTTCTGGTTATTTTCATGTGCTAAGATTCAACTGTTTTTAATGGTGTTCTGGTTATTTTCATGTGCTAAGATTCAACTGTTTTTAAGTGTTTGTATCGCACATGCAACTCCGAAAGCTTCCTAGTTTCCAGCTGGCTTAAGAAGCACTTGAGAATGATAGAGATGTATGGGTTCATGATGCAGTGAGAGGCGTGAAGCATTCTGTTGTGTACTTGTACTAACAACCATTTACAGATCAATTGCTTCATCTACCATCCTCATGTCGGTATCACGGCCCAAAAATATGGCGAAAATGTCACTTGGGAAAGCTACACATTGTGTGGTAAGGCTCAAAGTGGAAATTATTGTTGTCCTAACTGATGTTGAAACTTGAAAGTGCAATCTTGGTCACTAGCGTGCTCAGCAAGGGGAAGTAGGTGAGACCAAGAATGTTAGAAACACCCCTTGGTTCTTACATGAAGCATTCTTGAGCATTTCCGAACTTCCCTTTTGCGCTTGAGCTAAATTCTTTTGATTTGCGTCAGTATAATTTTAACTTTCTGACTGCCAGTTTTGGAATCTGTCGGTTAGTCCTTTTTTGTGTGAATCCTTTTTGTCATTATGAATGTTCCTTTGTACTCCGTATATGTCAACACTCAGATGCTATAAGCTATCAAGAATGAGTTAGCTGCTAAGGTAGCTGTGTTCCTTTGAATTCCAAGCTGAATTGTTGAGATTTGTCTTTCAAGCTGTATTTTGCCTTTAGCACAACAACCTAGTTATGAGGACTTATTTGTCGATTCAAGCAATACAAATACTACCCTTTCGGTGTGGGTGGGCATTGAATGCACGCGGGTGATGTTCTTCTTTTCTTGCTCCACTTCTGAGAGGATGATAGTTCCTCTTTGCCTACTCATTTGAAAAACGCGTGATTTGATCTCTTGTCCAGTTCTTTTTTACCGTGAGCGTTTAAGGATGTGATAGTATATTCAGTCCATAGTAAACGACACTTGATATACCTTCTAGGGGGTAGTGTACCTAAAGAGCACTTTGGTTCGTTCTTTTATATTACTGAAACATTTTGTTCCTTTTGACCGAGGGATTATCTTGTTTTAGTTCTGTGGTTTGAGGGAACGACAGCTCCTCTCCGCCCACTCATTAGTCATTCGTGTAGTTTGATCTTTCTTATTCAGAACCTTTTTTCCCATGCAAGTTTAAGGATGTGATTGTATAACCAGTTCATACCAAACGATACTGGGGATACCTAAGAGGTAGGGGGTGTAGTATACCTAAAGAGCACTTTGATTCTTTCTTCTATACAAAGGATGAAACATTTTGTTTCTTTTGACCGGAACCCTTCTGATCTGCAATACCCACCCTGCTGATTGCGTTTTTTAATCTCCACGCTGCAAGGTGCCAACGAGTAAGTTCTCTGCCGTGTATGATTGTACAAATACAAGATTCTAATGGGAATATAAATAACCGTCCGTATCTGATGTACGACCCTCTCTTTACTGCATATTGTGTTGTTGTACTGTCACCATTATATTTCACCTTCCCTTTTGACCATTTCACTCTTAACCGAAAAATAAAATTGTGACTATTTTACCCGCTTTGCTTGCTTGCTCTCAAGACCTTTGGATTGGAGAGCACTGCAAGTCACCTTTCTGCCATGGTGGCTTGTTTGTTTCTACAACATAGTACTTCCTCTGTAAACTAATATAAGAGTGATAAAGAGTAAAAAGTGCAGAAGGAATCCAATACGAAGTGGAAAGTGGGGCCACCTGCATAGAATTGGAGATCCCAAACTGTCATTATATCCCAGTCACCCAATGGGACTGGCTGTCTTTGCAAATGATTCTCCATCAGACAAGTATATATATTTGATGGTGTCACTTGTGTGATTGCTGGTGTTCACCTTCCATTCTTCACCTAATTTTATCCAGGTAGGTTTTTTTTTTTAAAACATGTATTTCCTGTGAGCGGTCTCAGCTGTTGGTTGTTACTCCTCCCCTCTGTTCCGCTCCCCAGGACTGGCTAGTATAAAAAGAGGAGGATGCTTTTCTACTCTCCTTCAGACGACAAGGCATAGCTACGAGAAAGAAAGTCTCGTTGCAGAGAGGGAGAGGAAGCTCCCACCCACACCCCAAGAGGCAGCATGGAGCGTGCAGGGGAAGACGACGACGCAGGGAGCGGAAGCAGCAGCAGGAGGAGGAGCATGGGTGGATCAGCTGAAGCAACGTCGACCATGGCCGCCGGCGGCACGGCGGTCAAGCAGCACCAGGCACTGAGGCTCGTCGAGGACCTTTCCCTCCCTTCGGTATGATCTCCATCCCTCCCTCTCCTCCTTCTCCCTCTCTCTCAAGCTTGATCACAGCCATGGAATCTCTAACGACTCTGCAATCCCAGCTCCGATCATAGCCTAACTTATGTTTTCTTGAAGTGTGTTGTTCTATTTTTCGTGTATAAAAAGGAGCATGTCAACTGTGTCACAGATCACCAGTAGTTTCCTCCTATATTGCCTGTTCCTTTTCCTGATTCCTTTGCTCTTCCCCATGAGGAAATGGAGTCGTTGTGAACGGCGTGCGCATTGGAATCAATCTCTCGGTGGTTCCACTCCCATTTGTCAATACGCATTAGCTAGCCTAGCCCTCCTTGGATGCCCACTATTCTATATAGTACCTGTGTCCTGCATTCAGTCCTCCCATATTGTGTGTTCCCTCCCCTTCCCCTGCCCTGTCTGCCTGCCTGCAGTCCATTGAAGTGCGTGAGCGAGTGACTGTTTATCCATCCCCTTGGATACTCACGGTCCCCCTCTCATTTCCAATCACCTTTTGCCGCCAAACATTTTATAGCACATCATAAAAGGTAGAAAGGGAGAGAAGGCACTGCATCAATCAACCGATCAATTCCACATATTACTTTGTTTTCTTTAACATGCACTGCACTGCACGCCCTAGCTAGAAGAAGAGACAGAAGTGCTGAGATCAGAATGATCTCACTCTGTTCCTCCAACTCAGAAAGGGACAAATGAACGGCCACCCATATCTGAGCTGCAGTGAGAGCCTGACGGTGTCATACGAGACACGTCCCTACTCGTGCGTCAAGCAGCTGTAGTGAGTAGCTAGCAGCAGCAATGCAATGAGCAATCAAGGTGTCGGTCGTGCCTCCATTAGAGAAACCCTCTTGCTCTTGGAATCATTCACGGAGGTGAAGCTGAAACGGCCATAAGAAACGGGTGGCCCGCCATGGACGCCATGTGTGCCATTAGCTGTGGTTCCAAAGCGAGATTACGACTGCGTTTTTGTTGCGTCTTATTGGATCTTGACCTAACATCACGTGCGTCGTGCCGTTAACTGGGGAGAAGTCACGGTCGCGCCACTGTAGCGGCCTCGATCAGCAAAATGTATTCTTTCCCATGAATACAAAGTAGTACCACCGGTCAAACAAATGCCTGCCCCTCTGGCTCAGAACATCCCCCTGCCTGAAGGGTTATCTTTCGTAGATCCCTTTCCTGCCTCCGTATTTCTCCGGTCAAATACGGCACATGCTGTGCAGAATGAGCCTCCCATTTGACCCGAAAAATACGAATATATTTCTGTATGCAGACTTAGATCTAAGACATCTGTTCATTCGTCCATTCCTATCACAACATGCTAAGCATCTTTGAACGCATTTTTCTATATACGCGTGAACGCGTTGCTTACGTTGAACCATGCAAATTTTAAATCTAACACACACTGCAGATCTGAAACATTGCCGTCCCCACAGTTTGGTTGATCCAGTCAAACAAAAACATTTCACCCTCATTCAGCTGGCTGGGTAACCAAGGTGTCTGTACAGTTTTGACCCAACACCTCTGCGCTGTACATGTGGGCTGTGGCCGCATGCATGGAACTTGCATACAGAAGAAGAATCAGCATTTTAATTTAGAGCACCAAAAATGCTTGACATGGACGTACGGAGCACACTCTTTGCACGATCACAATACGGAATAAAACTACCCCTACCTACCGTATAAGACTGTTAAGAGGTCTTAATTGATTATTAGGTTGGATGTCATATATACGAGAATGGGGACGGCATATATACGTATGCTGCATGTATAATAAGACACACACATATATATACATGTAGTCATGGATGTAGACATGCATATGTTCTCTATGTCTCTAGCCAGCATGCTCCTAGCTAGTTTAAGATGTTCTCTGGTGTGAAAAATGAAACCGTACGCTAAGACGTTAGTGTCATCTTGGCGTTTTAGTTAATTATAATTACGGCCGGCGCCCGACAGTAAGGTACGAGGGGCATCACGCGGCCACATGCGTTTGCCCTCCCTGCTACTGTGCACGTAGTATTGTCCTTGATCGATAGAGATATCATGCGTATCACAAGCGCCGCACGTGATGAGTATACAGTACAACAACTCAACAAGCAGCAGCAGCAGCTTAAATTAACTTATCAGACCATGCCATGGGGTCAAACAATTGCTCTAGTACTTGTAGCAGTGCAGGTCATGTGGTGACGAGAACGAGGGAGAGAATTTTTCAAGTGGCAAGTGGTCAAGATAGAATGGTTAGGTGAGAGAGACGCATACATGGATGGCAATTAGCACGTAGCTCTAATATGCTTTAACTATAGAGCGGGCCAGGTTGCTAGTTGCCGCCGCCACTGGCACTCAAGTACTAGCTAGCTAACCATCCACAATTAACCACCGTCCGTATAGCTAATAATCAAGTCAAGGCCTAACTAAGAATTAAGAAGCACAGCTAGTACATACATTCGTCAGGGTCAGTGGCTAGCTTACGTTTATCTGCACAATTAGTAGTAGCTGGGTGCCGCTTGCCGGTCCCTCTGCAGCTTAATTGCGTAGAAGCGATGCAAACATATTGGTGCTGAGTTGATGATGCTTAATTAGCCAGTGCGGATGTTGATGGTGGAAGATTTAATCGGGTTTTGAATGCATATATATGCTGCAATGCAGGTGCAGGTGGTGGTGATGAGCGCCAACATGGGCTGCTCCCACTGCCGACAGCGGGTCACCAAGGTCGTCACCAAGATGAACGGTGAGGATCCCATCGACGACATCTCGTTTTGATCACTGATGTTCGCTGCGATATCGTGCTGATGTGTTGTGTTATCGGTGTGTGTTGATCTCGTCTAGCAGGGCTGCTGGATTACATGGTGGATTTCGGGAAGAAGGAGGTGACGGTGAGGGGCACGGTGCTGCACACCAAGAAGAAGAAGAAAAGGAGGAAGCAGCAGCAGTACATGATCACTGGGCTGGAGAAGATGCCGCCTCCTGCCAACGTGGGCGCCAGGACGCTGTCCTGGTTTTTGGGATGCTACGGTTCATAGCTAGTAGTACAAAGCATAGTAGTATACTTTTATGTACAAGTAGTTGCTTAATTGTTATTATGTGTTCTCTTTTTAGTTATCTTTCTTCATTATAATTTTTCCATGGAAATAATGCATGCTGGTAGAGTGGCAGTGGTAATCAATGTGTATATTGCAAGGTGCTAGAGTACACACTGCAGGCTTCTACTCCCTCCGTTCCTAAATATAGTTTTTTTTAGACATTTTATTAGAAGACTACATATAAAATAAAATGAATAAATATACATTCTAAAATATGTCTATATATATCCATACGTAGTCTCTTTAGTAGAATCTTTAAAAAGTTCTAGAACGGAGGAAGTAGTACATTTTCTTACGTGGGCCTTCTTTGCAAGTATGATGAAATGGAACAGTGAGGATTAAGTTACACGTCGTTTTCGGCCTGGCTAACAGTAGTCTCGTATCCAAAGCTTCGAGTATATATATAGGCCCACCAGCCTTTGCACGCCTGGGGTGCCCTCTTACTTTGCCATCCGAATTAATAAGCTTTATTTCATCATGAGTAAGTCCACTGTCTCATGCCGAGAAATTAGATGGAAGTGGAGTAGGTTCAGAGAATCGCACGGGTCCTAGCTGGGGCCAAGCAAGAATGAGTGGTGTGTGGCAAAAGTGAGTCAGATCAACAGCTCAAAGAGACAAGAAGAAAAGATAAGATGTAGATGGAAAGATGCAGGGACGTGGAGGGGACGACCACATAAACGATCTGATCTGATCTGATATCGCTACTACTACTGCCTCATGTAACAGTTGAGGTTACATGTGTTTAGGGCATCTCCAGCTCGGACCCCTAAACCCCTGAACGGATGTGCGCGCACAGTGATATAAAACCGGTCATTCAACTGTGTCCGCATGCAAATTGAAACCAGATTTGAACAAACCGAACGATTTTCATTTGATTTCATTGCAAATCAAATGATTTTCATTTAAACCGAACAAAATTTATTACATTTTCAATATATTTCAACTAACAAAAGTGTCCAGAAGTTAGACTAGTCTAAATATTCACTCGCGCCCGTACTCTAAGTCCTTGTTGTTCCACTTTGTATCCATGTCCGACGGTTGTGAGCACCAGAAAGTGAAAGTGTGGTCGTCGGCAAAGGAGAGTAGGACGTGAGATACAAACTAACCCACATGGGACATGAAGTGCTGCCGTCTTCCATGCCTTACTCCTCGTTGGAGTTCGTGACCTCGCATAGTCATTATATATGCATTACATCCATGATAAGTAGACCATTAAACATACTGATGTCTATTACTATTACTCCACCCCAAGTCCGCTATGCAGCATGCATCTCAAAGTACCAAGTTCATGACAAAAAGTGTAACACAATAAGCAAGATGACATAATGTAGACAAAGTAAGACCAATCAATATGATCAAATCGCATTGTTTTATCCTTAGTGGCAACAATACATTAGATGCCCTGCAACTCCTCCTATCATAGAGTAAGGTCACCACAATACTGAACCCACTACTATGCACCACTGCTTCTGAAAATCTTATCCAATTGGCCAAGGAATACTTATAGATCGGAAATCATACATAGCCATAAAATTACACAAATAGGTAGGATCAAGAACTCATAAAAGATCAATGAATAATTGTTGTAAATACGCCCTAGAGACAATAATAGACAATAATATTGTATTACATATTTCCATGTTTATTATTAAGAAGTTTATATTCTATGATACAACTACTATGATCTTGGAATGCGATTCATTGGAAATCTCATATGCATGTGTGGATTGGTAAACTGTAAAACCCGATTCCTATTCTTGCCTCGAGGACTAGCTCAAGTGTTGTTCGTGATCACGTTTTCCGTATCTTGGGATATCATTAAGTGTGACGATAGTCCCAAAACAACTTTGAGAGTATGAAGTTGGAAGAACGATCATATTGAATTGACCCAACTTGTTTGTTATACTTTGAGATACTATCGTCACAAGTTAATCACTATCACATGGAGAGTTAACATATGCTTTAGTTACTTAGAACATGAGAGTATCATAATCCCTTCTTACTGTTGGAAATATGCCCTAGAGGCAATAATCAAATGGTTATTACTATATTTCCTTGTTCATGATAATCGTTTATTATCCATGCTAGAATTATATTGATTGGAAACTCAAATACATGTGTGGATATATAGACAACACACTATCCCTAGTGAGCCTCTAATGGACTACCTCGTTGATCAAAGATGGTTAAGGTTTCCTGACCATATATAGACAAGAGTTGTCATTTTATAACGGGATCACATCATTAGGAGAATTATGTGATGGACAAGACCCAAACTATGAACGTAGCATGTGATCGTCTCAGTTTATTGCTACTGTTTTCTGCATGTCAAGTATCTGTTCCTATGACCATGAGATCATGCAACTCCCGGACACCGGAGGAATGCCTTGTGTGTATCAAACGTCACAGCGTAACTGGGTGACTATAAAGGTGCTCTACAGGTATCTCCAAAGGTGTCTGTTGGGTTGGCATCGATCAAGACTGGGATTTGTCACGCCGTGTGACGAAGAGGTATCTCGGGGCCCACTCGGTAATACAACATCACAATAAGCCTTGCAAGCAATGAGACTAAGGAGTTAATCACGGGATCTTGTATTACAGAACGAGTAAAGAGACTTGCCCGTAACGAGATTGAACTAGGTATAGAGATACCGACGATCGAATCTCGGACAAGTAACATATCGATAGACAAAGGGAATAGTATACGGAATTGATTGAATCCTTGACATCGTGGTTCGACCGATAAAGATCTTCTTAGAATATGTAGGAGCCAATATGGACATCTAGGTCCCTCTATTTGTTATTGGCCGGAGAGTGTCTCGGTCATGTCTGCATAGTTCTCGAACCCGCAGGGTCTACACACTTAAGGTTTGATGACGATTTGGTATTAATGAGTTTTGTGTGATGATAAACGGAAGTTGTTTGGAGGCCTGTATGAGATCCCGGACATCATGAGGAGCTCAGGAGGTAAAGATCTATATATGGGAATTCATATTTTGGCGACTCGAATTTTTTTGGGTTTTTCCAGTACTGTACCGGGAAGCTTCTAAAAGGTTCCGGAAACTTTCGGAGGAGTACGGAAGTCCACCAAGGGTTCTACCATGTCCCAAGGGTTTGCATGGGCCGAGGGGAGACATCGTGGCCTTATTGGACCAAGCACACAAGTCCCTCAAGGCCCATGCAGTTGGGAAAGGTGGAAAGTCCACCTTTGCATGGAAGGGAAGGAGGGGGACTAGGATTCCACCTCTTCCCCCCTTGGTTGCGCCCTAGGGCTTGGAGGGGTTGTTCTCCACGCCCCTTCACCTATATATAGAGAGGAGGGGGCGCCCCAAGAGCACACACGAAGCCCTTGGCGCCCCTCTCTCTCCCTAGATCGTTTTCTCCTCCGTTCGCGGTTTTGGTAGCGCTAGGTGTAGCCCTGCCGGGATAGCACCACCACCGCTGCCACCACACCGTCATGTTGCCGGAGAACTCATCTACTAATCCGCCCTCACTCGCTGGATCGAGGAGGCGGGGACGTCATCGAGCTGTACGTGTGCTGAACGCGGTGGTGCCGTCCGTTCGGCGCTTGATCGGGAGTTCGTGGGACGGATCTTGATTGGATCGCGAAGACGTACCACTACATCAACCGCGTTCTTTAACGCTACCGCTTAGCGATCTACAAGGTTATGTAGATACAGTCTCTCCTCTCGTAGATGGTCATCACCATGAATAGATCTTGTGTGCACATAGGAAATTTTTTGTTTCCCATGCGACGTTCCCCAATAGTGGTATCAGTGGTAGGTCTATGCGTAGATGACATCTCGAGTAGAACACAAAGGAGTTTGCGGGCGTTGGTATTCAGATTGCTTCCCTCCTTACCCTTTTCTTGATTCAGCGGTATTGTTGGATGAAGCGGCCCAGACCAACCTTACCCGTACGCTTACGAGAGACCGGTTCCATCGACTAACATGCAACTTGTTGCATAAAGATGGTTGTCGGGTGTCAGTTTCTCCTACTTTAGTTGAATCGGATTTGACAAAGGCGGTCCTGGGAGAAGGTTAAATAGCAACTTGTGTATCACCGTCGTGGTTTTGTGTAAGTAAGATACGATCATGGTAGATACCCATAGCAGCCACGTAAAACATGCAACAACAAACTAGAGGATGTCTAACTTGTTTTTGCAGGGTATGTTGTGATATGATATGGCCAAAGACATGATATAATATATTTGATGTATGAGATGATCATGTTGTAATAGTTAAATATCGACTTGCATGTCGATGCTACGGCAACCGACAGGAGCCATAGGGTTGTCTTCAATTATTTTGTGCTTGGTGATGCTTTACTTTATTGCTAGTTCAGTAGCTTTAGTAGTAACAACATAGTTGGCGCGACAACTTTGATGGTAGCACAACGATGGAGATCATGGTGTGGCGCCGGTAACGATGGAGATCATGCCGGTGCTTTGGTGATGGAGTGAAAAGCACAAGATGATGGCCATATCATGTCACTTATGATTTGCTTGTGATGTTAATCCTTTTATGCACCTTACTTTTCTTAGGATGACGGTAGCATTATAAGGTGATCCCTCACTAAAATTTCAAGATAAAATTGTGTTCTCCCGAGTGTGCATTGTTGCGACAGTTCATCGTTTCGAGGCACCACGTGATGATCGGGTGTGATAGACTCTACGTTCACATACAACAGGTGTAAAACAGTTGCACACGCGGAATACTCGGGTTAGACTTGACGAGCCTATCATGTACAAATATGGCCTCGGAATACAAGAGACCGAAAGGTCGAACATGAGTCATATAGTAGATATGATCAACACAGAGATGTTCACCGTTGAAGCCAACTCAACTCACGTGATGATCAGACTTGAGTTGATGAATTTGGGTCATGTGTCACTCGAATGACTAGATGGATATCAATTTGAGTGGGAGTTCTTAAGTAATATGATTAACTGAACTTATTATCATGAACATAGTCAAAATGTCTTTGCAAATTACATTGTAGCTTGCGTTGTAGCTCCACTGTTTTGGATATGTTCCTAGAGAAAACTTAGTTGAAAGATGATAGTAGAAATTATATGGACTGGTTCCATAAACTGAGGATTGTCCTCATTGCTACAGAGAAGGCTTATGTCCTAAATGCACCGCTCGGTGTGCTTACCCCAAGCGTAGTCTGTGGATGCTGCGAACATCTGACATACACGATTTTGATGAATACATGATAGTTCAGTGTGTCATGCTTCACGACTTAGAATTGAGGCTCCAAAATGATTTTGAAACGTCACGGAACATATGAGATGTTGCAAGAGCTGAAATTGGGATTTCAGGCTCGTGCCCGCGTTGAGAGGTATGAGACCCCCGACAAGATTCTTGGCCTGCGAAATAAGGGAGAAAATCTCAGACGTTGAGCATTGCTCAGATTGTATGGATACTACAATCGCTTGAATCGAGTGGGAGTTGATCTTCCACATAAGATAGTGATTGAAATAGTTCTCCAAAGTGACTGCCACCAAGCTACCGAGCTTCTTGATGAACTATAACATGTCAGGGATAGAGTTGATGATCCCTGAGTTATTTGCGATGTTTGACACCGCGAAAATAGAAATCAAGTAGGAGCATCAATTGTTGATGGTTAGTGAAACCACTAGTTTCAAGAAGGGCAAGGGAAAGAAGGGATACTTCATGAATGGCAAACCAGTTGCTGCTCTAGTAAACAAACCCAAGGTTGAACCCAAACCCGAGACTAAGTGCTTCTGTTATGAGGGGAATGGTCACTGAAGCAGAACTACCCTAGATACTTGGTAGATGAGAAGGCTCGCAAAGTCGACAAAAGTATATTGGATATACGTGATATGGATGTGTATCTTACTAGTACTCCCAGTAGCACCAGCCTATTAGATACCAGTTCAGTTTCTAAGTGTTAGTAAATCGAAATTATAGCTACGGAATAAACAAATACTAGCAAGGGTGAGGTGACGATGTGTGTTGGAAGTAATTCCAAGGTTGATGTGATCAAACATCGCACGCTCCCTCTACCACGGGATTAGTGTTGAACCTAAATAATTATTATTTGGTGTTTGTGTTGAGCATAGACATGATTAGATTGTGTTTATTGCAAAACGGTTATTCATTTAAAGAGAATAATGGTTACTCTGTTTACTTGAATAATACCTTTAATGGACTTGCACCTAAAATGAATGGTTTATTAAATCTCGATTGTAGTGATACACATGTTCATAATATTGATGTCAAAAGATACAAAGTAGTAATGATAGTACCACTTACTTGTGGCACTGCCTCTTGAGTCATATTGGTATAAAACGCATGAAGAAGCTCCATGCTAACGGATCTTTGGACTCACTCGTTTTTGAATCGTCCGAGACATGCGAACCCTGCCTATTGGTGTAAACGCATGAAGAAACTCCATGCAGATGGATCGTTTGGAATCACTTGATTTTGAATCACTTGAGGGATGCAAATCATGCCACATGGGCAAGATGACTGAAGACCTCGTCTTCCTATGATGGAACTAGCAAGAAACTTATTGGAAATAATACATTTTGATGTATGCAGTCCAATGAGTGCTGAGGCACACACTGGATATCGTTATGTTCTTACTTCACTAATGATTTGAGTAGATACACGTGATTTGCTTGATGAATCACAAGTCTGAAATATTGAAAACTTCAAGCAATTTCAGAGTGAAGTTGAAGATCGTCGTGACAAGTGGATAATATGTCTACGATGTGATCGTGGAGGTATATTTATATATCTGAGTTGCGAGTTTGGTATACATTAAGACAATGTGAAAATTGTTTCACAACTCATGTCACGCGGAACACCATAGTGTGATGGTGTGTCTGAGCGTCATAGTCGCTCTCTATTGGATATGGTGCATACTATGATGAATCTTATTGAATTACCACTATCGTTTTGGGGTTAGGCATTAGAGACAACCACATTCACTTTAAATAGGGTACCAAGTAATTCCGTTGAGATGACACGTATGAACTATGGTTTGGAGAAACCTAAGCTGATGTTTCTTAAAAGTTTGGGGCTACGATGCTTATGTCAAAAGGCTTTAGCCTGATAAGCTCGAACCCAAAGCGGATAAATGCATCTTCATAGGATACCCAAAATCAGTTGGGTATACTGTAATGCCCCAGATGTAAACCTTGCCATATTTGGAACCTATTGCATGTGGGTCCACCTTGTCAGTGATTTGATGTATCCAATTGTGCCATGACTTCATGTGGTGTCCCTTGTATTTTCCTTCCTTCCCATGCATGCATGCATAGCATATCATGGTATGCCTTGTCTTGTGTTGTGTTATAGGATCTTAGCATTTCATGTGATGTGGTGGTCTTGTGGATAGCTACTTTGTGATGTTGTGTATGTGTTGAGGTGCTCTATGATTTCATGTGTTGTTAGTACTAAATGTAGTGGGCTTGTCATGTTTGCAACCTCTCTCTCTCTCTTTTATTTCTCAAGTCAATATTCACTTGTCCCAACCTTGATTCAAAAATGCCCATGATTTAGTATATTTTGTGGAGGATGTCAAGATGTGTTTTTTCTGATTTGTATCTTAGTTTTAAGGGTGAAAATAAATCCAAAACAGTAAATAAATTGTTGTTTTGCATTTATTCAAATTGCTCCAAATATTTCTTTTCTATTTTATTCAAATAGGTCATAATTCCTTATGACCAGGGGCATTTTGTTTCGTTTTTAACCCCAACAGTATTGCCATTTGTTTTAAATCCTTTTCTGTGTTTGTTTAAATTAATAAAAACCCCTCATGGCCCCCTCCTCTATCTGTCGCCAGTGGCACTGCCTTCCGCACGGCCCAGCCCATTTCTTCCCTCGCTCACGCGCGCGGTGCTTCTTCCTCCTCCCTTTCCAGCGAGGCAGGTGGCCCCACCTGTCATCCTCTCATTCCCTCCCCTCTGCTCCACCGAGAGGAGCGAGAGCACATGGCCGACGGCACGCCCTCGCCTCCTCCTCTCACGCTATATAATTCCTTGGCGTCCGTGCAGACACGCTAGGGTTCCTCCCCGCCGCCACTCCGTCCAGATCTCGATCCCTCCTCTCTCTCTCTCGTCGCAGCAAGGTAAGGAGAGCTCGGGTCCGCCATGGCCGACGGGTAGAAGGTCATCGCCGCCGTCGATCTGCTACCCCTGCATCCTCTTCGTGGACGCTAGCAGCTCGAGGGCGTCTCCAGGAGCCCGTTCCCGCCGCTGGTCCGACTTCCCCTGCTCTGCTTCCACTACTTCCCGACGGCGCGTCATCTCCGACGAGCTCCGTCGCACCACGCGCTTCGTCCACTACATCCTCTACGGGCGTCTGCCTCCTCGACCCGTACACGAGGTAGTGCTCCTCCTCCCTCCTCCCTGTCCCAGATCGAGCGCAGTAGCAGTAGGATCGACGCGTGCTTCGCCTCTGTCGCCGGAGCCGCCGCTCGCCGTGGATCCGTCGTCGTAGGGTTCCTCGGGCCGTAGTAACGCTAGAAATGGAACCCTGGTTGCCCCAGCAACCTTCCATCTAGGACCCGCAGTTCGATTTGCAGCACAACGCCGACGAGCACCTCCCCTGTTCCGGTCGTTCGTCGGGCAGCAGAGATGCAGTGGGGAATGCTCTTCAGAGTTACCCCCTCTTACCTGTCAAGTGTCAATCTGTAGCCTAGTGGTAGCAGTGTGTTGTTGCCTGATGAGAGGGCGTGGGTTCGATCCCCCCTCGGCACCCTTTATTTGTTTCCTCGTTTTCTTCGGTACAGTAGCCAGCAGGGACTTGTTACCTTGTACACACCCCCATCCCTGTCGATAGATGGTTGTGGCAGAGTGGTATGGCTCTCTTGTTGCAAACAGTGGGTTATGGGTTCGAATTCCAGGGTGCCCCTTTTATCTTTTCCTTCATGCTATTTTTTTCTTGCCTTCTTTGCTTGATGCCATACTTGTGCCACAATCCATAGCTGGCTTGGCATTTATTTTTATCCTTTGCTGCAATAAGTAGTGCCATATCATGTGTGCATGTGTGTGTTCATGTGAGTGGTGTATGTGATGTGTGTGCATACACATGATGTTGGCCACATGTGAGTGTGTGTGTGTGGTGATGCTACCCTAGTGTTTGATGGTATGGATATGGCTTGTGATCTTTGCTTGTGTGGCTAGTCAGATGACAGTAGGTGATGTGCATGTCAGTGTGTGTGTTGCACACACATGAGGTGTTGCTAGTGTATGTGTGCAAGTGAGTGTAACCTTACTTTCTTTTGCTTGTTGGTTTCCCTTATGTTGTTCTTGGTGTCTTAGAGCTTATGATGAGATTGTGGTGTGATGTGTAGGTGGTAAAACAACCCCATGTGCAAGTTGTGCACCTCCTCATGTTTAATATGAGAGAGAGCATGATGTGTATGTGTGGGTGTCTTAGTGAGAAGGGGTTGTGAAGTTGATGTGCATGACACAAACATGGGGTTCAAACCCTCATGTCACTTTGTCACTGTGCACATGAGCTCAACCATGTAGTTGTTGATATAGTGGAACTACATGAAATGATGCCCTATTCACTAGGCATGATTTGGAGTAGTTTCCTCTTCCTTAATTTGTGGTCACTTGTTCCAAGTAAGTGCCCACATATTATATATGATTTTGGGGTAGAATCTCCCAAGGAACCCAGTGGTGAAGTTAGTTTTGCCATTAGGATACTTTATGGAGTTGACATATTCAGATTTGTTGCAACTTTGCTCTTTGTTTCCATGGAATAGGTGGAGCCCAAGGGCATGAGCTTTTGTGTGATAATAGTAGGGGGTGTGCTCTACACCATAGTGGTTTCATTTATCACTTGGTGTTACTTGTGTGCAAGCTATGCCTAGACAAAGTGGGCATGTGGCTGAAAATTCCATCTTAGTGAAATCTGGAATTTCACTAAGTCTGGGAATCTGGAAACATTTTCTTCTCCTGTAGATGAGGTTTTGCTGGTCATTGTGTTGTGATTTAGCCTTAGTTCACTGCTAGGAATTTTGACCTGATATGTTTGTGAAGCTCCCTGTCAAATTTCATCCCATTTGGAGTCCTGTAGGTTATGTTTTGGTTGCTGTCAAAAATCTTCAGAACAAAGACAGAAAGTCAGGTGCAGGGATTTTCACTAAGTCCCTGAGATCTGATGGTTTTGGGAAAGTTTGCAGCCTTGTGTCTTCTTGTGTTTAATTCCTTTTGGTGTGATTCTTGCTGGTGATTGTAGTATTCTTGGTTGGCTACATCCACATATATTATTTGTTATATTTGGAGGGCTGTAGCTATGTTGCATGTAGCTCACAAAGTGCTAAGATGCAAATTATGGCAGATTGTGTAGTTTTATCATTTTGATGATTGTGGGTGCTTAGTTGATGTTGTGGTGTTCTTCCTTGCTCCAATACATTCATGTTGGGCTGGTATATGCCCTGGAAACCTGGGAATACCAGATTTGTGCCATTTGAGTGTGTGGTGTTGATTCTTACACGTAGGGCTTCATATCTTGTTTCGTTGATTCCCGTTGATCCGTAGCTCCGATTGTAATGTTCTTTATATGGTTTTGCATTGTTTTCACGAGACGCATCTGATCATGTCATTCTCATGCATGTCAAAATAGCTTAGTGTACAGTTCTGTCCAGAAACTTGTAGTGGCTTCTCTTGCTTGTGCTAGTGATAGAAATAGTGATGCATGCTCATCTTTCATCTAATGCATCATGTGCTTGTTGCATCTTGAGGTGCTGTTGTTCATTGGATGTTATTCTTATGTTGGGTAGCACCGGGATCGGAGAACGAGTACGTGGATTCGGGAGAGTACGTGCAGGACGAACAAGAACCATTCCAAGCTGAGGATATCACACGCAAGATGATATGACCTTGATTCCATCTATAGACTTGTTATGCTAGTTTCGTTTCCATGTCATATTGCTCGCTGCCTACCACTGAATTAAATTGCCTCCTGATATGCCATGAACCCATACACTGATCCTTTTCCTAGCAAAACTTGAATGGCTAAGTAGGCTTTGCTCAGCTACTAATGTTAGCGTTGCTAGATGCAGGTGCTTTGACTCATGTGAAAACATGAGCTTGATATCATTATCTTAAATTTCTGTTATTTAATTAATGCACCTATATACTTGGTAAATGACGGAAGGCCTAGCCTTTTGCCGGGTGCTTTGTTCCGTTATTGCCGCCTTAGTTACCGGCTACCGGTGTTTGATTCCATATTGATCGCTCCTAACACGTTCGGGGTTGTTATGGGGACCCCCTCGATAAATCGCGTAGTGCTGAGGCTTGTCCGGCTGGAACCAACATTGGTGTTAATTTGCTAATCACTTAATAATTAACTGCATAGGGAATAGCTACCCCGAGGAATTTAATCAACAACCCGGGCCAGTGCTCCTCATGAGTGTTGGTCCAAACTGGGCACTGCTCGGGGCCAACTCAGGGCAACTTGAGTGATTTCTATCAGGCCATCGTGCGCGTAGCTCATTCGGCGTGTCCCGAGACTGAGATACGCGGCTCTTATCAGGGTCGTCGACACGTCGGGAGGTCCTGCTAGCCTCGTCTTACCTTAGCGGTATATCTTGCGTATAGGAATCCCAGTGAAGCTTTGGTTTCCCCGAGAGTTGAGGTTTTCATCTAAGGAATCCGACGAGATCACGAGATTTGTGATAGAGGATGCCTTTGCGGCCTGTGTACGTTTGTGATGGACTAGTTGGAGCACCCCTGCAGGGTTTAATCTTTCGGAAAGCCGTGCCCACGATTATGTGGCAACTTGGAATATTTTGTTAACATCCGGTACTAGAGAACTTAAACATAAGCTAATAAAATTGCCAACTGTGTGCGTAACCATGATTGTCCCCCTCGAAGATCTCTCTTCGATCGGGAACACGGTGGGGTTATGAATGCCGTAGGTAGGTGTTCAGGATCACTTAGTGATCAAGTAATCTCCACCGCTAGTATAGACCACCTTCATACTTGTTCTACGTAAGATAGCCACTAAATCAAGCTTAGGATGCTGCAACCTTATACACTTCACCTTACCCTACCTAATAACTTGACTAGTTCTGGCACCAAGGTCTTAGATTGCTGAGTCCCCGTGGCTCACGGATTCCTCCGAAATCCCAACAGGTACAGGTACCCCAGAGACAGATGATCCCGACGGCACTCAGCTGGCGTGGCAGTACGACGAGGAGACAGACCGCCTTTACATGAACTATCCAGAGGATTGATGCGTGGTCGTGATCGTGGGCCTGCAGGCAGGGAAGCATAGCATTTTTTTATGTTTTGTAGTCCGTAGCGGAACTACCTTGGTTGTATTTGTGATGTACTCTGAGATATTTATGAGAAGACAATTGAATCCTGGATTGTCTACTTTTATTATTATTTGTGCTGTGTTACCTATTTGCGAAACGCTTAGATGCGGTTCTTTCCTATTCGGAGCCTCGATCCCCAGATCGGAAAGGACCGCATCTTGGTCGTTACATATACCTCCTATCTGAGATCTGAAAGCAAAGTATTTGTTTTCAGAAATGGTCCTTTCTCGAAAAGAGTTTCTCTCGAAAGAATTGAGTGGGAGGATGGTGGTACTTGATGAGGTTATTGAACCATCACTTCAACCAGAGAGTAGAAGGGCACAAGAAGTTGTTCCTGTGGTGCCTACACCAGTTGAAGTGGAAGCTGATGACGGTGATCATGAAGCTTCGGATCAAGTTACTACCAAACCTCATAGGTCGACAAAGACACGTACTGCTCCAAGAGTGGTATGGTAATCCTGTCTTGTAGGTCATGTTGATGGAGAACAATGAACCTACGAGCTAAGGAGAAGCGATGGTGGGCCTGGATTCCAACAAATGGCTAAAGGCCATGAAATCCGAGATATGATCCATGTATGAAAACTAAGTGTAGACTTTGGAAGAACTACTTGATGGTCATAAGGCTGTTAGGTATAGATGGATCTTTAAAAGTAAGACAGATGATGATGGTGAATGTCACCATTAAGAAAGCTCGACTTGTCGCAAAGATGTTTCCGACAATTTCAAAGAGTTGACTACAATGAGACTTTCTCACTCCTAGAGATGCTAAAGTGTGTTTGAATTATGTTAGCAATTGCTGCATTTTTCGATTATGAAATTTGGCAGATGGATGTCAAAACATCATTTCCGTGAGGAAAGGTTGTATGTGATACAACTAGAAGGTTTTGTCGATCCTAAGGATGCTAACAAGTATGCAAGCTCCAGCGATCCTTCTATGGACTGGAGCAAGCATCTTGGAGTTGGAATATACGCTTTGATGAGATGATCAAAGTTTTTGGGTTTATACAAAGTTTATGAGAAACTTGTATTTCCAAGAAAGTGAGTGGGAGCACTATAGAATTTCTGATGAGTATGTGTGGTTGATATATTGTTGATCGGAAATAATGTAAGATTTCTGGAAAGCATAAATTGTTGTTTGAGAGGAGTTTTTCAAAGGAAAACCTGGATTGAGCTAGTTGAAACATTAAGCATCAAGATCTGTAGAGATAGATCAAAATGCTTGATAAAACTTTCAATGAATACATACCGTAACAAGATTTTGAAGGAGTTCAAAATGGATCAGTCAAAGAAGGAGTTCTTGAATGTGTTGTAAGGTGTGAAATTCAGTAAGAATCAAAGCTCGACCACGACAGAAGAAAGAGAAAGGACGAAGGTCGTTCCCTATGCCTTAGCCATAGTCTCTATAGTATGCTACGCTATGTACCGCACCTGATGTGTGCCTTGCCATGAGTAGTTCAAGGGGGTACAAGACTGATCAAGGAATGGATCACTCTATAGCGGTAAAAGTTATCCTTAGTAACTAGTGGACTAAGGAATTTTTCTCGATTATGGAGGTGATAAAAGAGTTCGTCGTAAAGGGTTACATTGATGCAAGCTTTGACATTAATCCGAATAACTCTGAGTAGTAAACCGGATTCATATAGTGGAGCAGTCGTTTGGAATTGTTCCAAGTGAAGCATGGTATAAGGATCTACAGTATGACATAGATATTTGTGAAGTACACACGGATCTGAATGTTTCGGACCCGTTGACTAAAATCTCTCTCACAAGCAAGACATGATCAAACCCTAGAACCGTATGGGTGTTAGATTCATTACAATCACATAGTAATGTGAACTAGATTATTGACTCTAGTGCAAGCGGGAGACTGTTGGAAATATGCCCTAGAGGCAATAATAAAATGGTTATTATCATATTTCCTTGTTCATGATAATCGTTTATTATCCATGCTAGAATTGTATTGATTGGAAACTCAAATACATGTGTGGATACATAGACAACACACTGTCGCTAGTGAGGCTCTAATGGACTAGCTCGTTGATCAAAGATGGTCAAGGTTTCCTGACCATAGACAAGAGTTTTCATTTAATAACGGGATCACATCATTTGGAGAATGATGTGATGGAAAAGACCCAAACTACGTAGCATGTGATCGTCTCAGTTTATTGCTATTGTTTTCTTCATGTCAAGTATCTGTTCCTATGACCATGAGATCATGCAACTCCTGGACACCGGAGGAATGCCTTGTGTGTATCAAACGTCACAACGTAACTGGGTGACTATAAAGGTGCTCTACAGGTATCTCCGAAGGTGTCTGTTGGGTTGGCATCGATCAAGACCGGGATTTGTCACTCCGTGTGACGGAGAGGTATCTCGGGGCCCACTCGGTAATACAACATCACAATAAGCCTTGCAAGCAATGAGACTAAGGAGTTAATCACGGGATCTTGTATTACAGAACGAGTAAAGAGACTTGCGTGTAACGAGATTGAACTAGGTATAGAGATACCGATGATAGAATCTCGGGCAAGTAACATACTGATAGACAAAGGGAATAGTATACGGGATTGATTGAATCCTTGACATCGTGTTTCGACCGATAAAGATCTTCGTAGAATATGTAGGAGCCGATATGGACATCCCGGTCCCGCTATTGGTTATTGGCCGGAGAGTATCTCGGTCATGTCTGCATAGTTCTCGAACCCGCAGGGTCTGCACACTTAAGGTTTGGTGACGATTTGACATTAATGAGTTATATGTGATGATAACCGAACGTTTTTCAGAATCCCGGATGAGATCCCGGACATCATGAGGAGCTCTGTAATGGTCCGGAGGTAAAGATTTATATATGGGAAGTCATATTTTGGCTACCGGAAATGTTTCAGGTTTTTTCGGTATTGTACAGGGAAGATTCTAGAAGGTTCCGAAAACTTTCGGAGGAGTCCGAAAGTCCACCAAGGGTTCTACCACGTCCCAAGGGTTTGCATGGGCTGAGGGGAGACATCGTGGCCTTATTGGGCCAAGCGCACAAGTCTCTCAAGGCCCATGCAGTTGGGCTAGGATTCCACCTCCCCACTTGGTTGCGCCCTAGGGCTTGGAGGGGCTGTTCTCCACGCCCCTCCACCAGAGGAGGGGGCTCCACAAGAGCACACACGAAGCCCTCGGCGCCCCTCTCTCTCCCTAGATTGTTTTCTCCTCCGTTCACGGTTTCGGTAGCGCTAGGCCTAGCCTTGCCGGGATAGCACCACCACCGCCACCACCATGTTGTCATGTTGCCGGAGAACTCATCTGCTACTCTGCCCTCGCTCGCTGGATCGAGGAGGTGGATACGTCAGCGAGCTATACGTGTGCTGAACACAGATGTGCCGTCCATTCAATGCTCGATCGGGAGTTTGTGGGATGGATCATGATTGGATCGCGAAGACGTACCACTACATCAATCGCATTCTTTAACACTTCCGCTTAGCAATCTACAAGGGTATGTAGATACAATCTCTCCTCTCGTAGATGGTCATCACCATGGATAGATCTTATGTGCGTATAGAATTTTTTTTGTTTCCCATGTGACGTTCCGCAACACTTACTGCATGATGGACTTTGTGGTTGCTCAAATGCCATTTGTAACACGGTGATCATAACTGAAACTTTTGGGTTCATCGAAAAGTTTGACAAGGAATTATATAGCTCAAGAGTGGTATTTTCTCCCCCTATGATGGAAATATATTCTTAGGGCCCTCTCGGTGTGACAACATCCATCATCGTCTCGCTAGACACATGTGACTAGGTCAAAGGGATGCAAGAACATTTCAACAAAAAAGAAAAAGAAAACGTGTAACGAGGAGACCGATATAGTGCGCATGAGAATGACTCAAGAGGATATCGATATATCTCACCTTGGGTTTTTTAAAGTATCACGAAGAAAAGGGAATATCACATGGTAACCAAATATTCAATTAAATGACATTCATCTATCCATAGGTATCAACATGGATGTCCACGGTTTTGCTATCAGTCATTGAACGAAAAGGGTTTTGTTCATGTTTATGTTTTACCGAACCTACATGGTCACACGCTTAAAGGAATCACGATCTATTGAGTGTTATTGATCTAAGAGTTACGATAAAATATTTATGAAATAGTTTTATTAATATTGGAAATAGTTTTGAGTGAAACCAGAAGCGTTTTGGAGTCACCAAAAGAGTTTCGGGGTTTACCATGTAATATCGGGAATTGATATATAGGTGGAAAATGTTTTTGGAGATTCTCAATTAATAATAAAAGGCTCGTGCAATTTGACCTTAGATGTTGTCTTCAGCACATCCGATAATGTTTGCATCAAAGAGTTAATCTTTGATATCGTACACTTTCAAAGTGGTTACCACACACTACTCGGGCGAATGACTTTTACTCGATTCCAAGCCGCTCGCACTACACCTATCTAAACCTTAAGATGGTAGGGACTAATGACATCATTAAAGTCAATGGAAATACATAACGCTCTCTCCGGACTTAGGAGCAAACCGTGGCCTTCATGGTCGAGGTTCAAGCCCCCGTGGAAGCATTAAGGGCACATGCCATGTCAGGTGACCAGGGACACATAAAGCGATCCATAAGTATAAAAACCTCCTCTAGGCAACATGGTGGTGGCCACAAATAATGATACATGCTCCATCGCCTCCCTTATGTGACTGAGGTCTATGTTCCTCGGATACACAACTTCGTGTTGAAAATTTTCCATCGGAGATGATGGAGCAAAAATAAAGCAGGATAGTTCCGCTTAACCAACACATGCCTTGCTACCCCCCACCCCCAGTGATCAATTAAATCCCTGCCCTAAAGCATAGAAGGCTTGACTGGGAGCTGATTGAAATAGCCCCAGAGCTGATTTTAGTAAGCCTCGGGTAACTTTTGCTTTTCAAAGTCCTAGACGTTTAAAAATCTCTCAAGTACCAACGAATTCCATTGGAGGCAAAGGTGACCCTCCTTGGATTAGACAAGGAATCGCTGGCCACGAACACGGAGGACGCGCACCACCAGGTCAGTAAGGGACGTCAAACCAGTGGAGCGAAAGCTAGCGACATTACCTTGGATGTCTTTTATCTTAAAATTACGTATCCCTTCTTGATATCTGCTTTTTATTGATCCGGTATTGGAACAAGAAAGGGTATCCTGCACCTATTTCCCCAGAGGTGACCCTTGGTATCGAACCCACAAGAGGAATATTCCCTTGAAGCAATGGTCGCTAGCAAGCTTTTGTCAAAGTGTCTAATCTATCTTTTGATAGGATCAACAAGAAAATTGTGTTTCAAACTTTTATAATAAAAAGAAGGTATGGGAATGAGGTCTTAATGCTTAAAACCATGTATTGGTGTTGGGATCAAAAATGACATTAGTTTGTGCTCAGGAAGTCACCCATCAAGACGTGCTTTCTTCGTATCGGAGTGGGGGGTGTGTCCAAATAACTATTCACCAACACAAGTCCTGCATCAAGAATCAGTTGTCCTACTAAAGCCCTATCCATGTAGGGGGTTGTCTCGATAATCAAGATAATAACATCAGACAAAATCATTGGGTGTTTAATGACTACACCTCATGAATCCCCAAGGATATGATCCATGTTACCCTACTAAACCTTACTATCATCGGTGTTCGCTATAACACTTCATGTCCCCCTTGCTCCTAGCCTCACCGGGGCTCAACTTGCATGATCCTGGGAACGTGCAAGGATGAAGATCGTGGACAAGACAAGAGGCACTTTATGGATTTTTTTATTTCACACATATGAGATGTTGTGTCAAAGACTTCCATTGACCCCTTCACAAAATACGTGGGGTTGCTAGGCTCATGCCTCACCCATACCTTACCAAACTACTCACACATGGAGATCAGATCGCGACAATAAAACAATGAACAACACATCTTGGGTTTGATTGATTGCAATATGTCTTACAATGGATGCCTTCTGCGATGCATGATTACAAGTATGAACTAGATGAGAGAGCACCATGGTGGTGGAGATGGCTATGGAGATGAAAATGGCGGTGGCTAGGATTTGTGGATGAAGATGATGTTGAAGAGGTTCTAGGTGTGCTTGATGCTCTTTTTTCCATTGACATTTCGATGGTCCCACCTTTATAAAAGTTGTTCAGGTGAACGACATGCGTCAGTTTCCACACCAGACGACCGCTCATGTGAGTGTGCGCGATCACTTGTAATGCCGTCTTTGACTCTAGTGGCCCTCTTGCGCCTCCTCGTGACTTATTTCTTATCCATTTCTTTCCTTTATTTTCTCCCATGTGATTTATTGTTGGAAATATGCCCTAGAGGTAATAATAAATTAGTTATTATCATATTTCCTTGTTGATGATAATCGTTTATTATCCATGCTATAATTCTATTGATTGGAAACTCAAATACATGTGTGGATAAATAGACACCACCATGTCCCTAGTGAGCCTCTAATAAACTAGCTCGCTGATCGAAGATGGCTAAGGTTCCTAGCCATAGACATGAGTTGTCATTTGATAACGGGATCGCATCATTAGGAGAATGATGTGATGGAAAATACCCAAACTATGAACGTAGCATATGATCGTGTCAGTTTATTGCTATTGTTTTCTGCATGTCAAGTATCTGCTCCTATGACAATGAGATCATGCAACTCACTGACACCGGAGGTTTACCTTGTGTGTATCAAACATTGCGACATACCTGGGTGACTATAAAGATGCTCTACGGGTATCTGTGAGGGTGTCTGTAGAGTTGGCATGGATCAAGACTAGGATTTGTCACTCCGTATGACGGAGAGGTATCTCAGGGCCCACTCGGTAATATAACATCACAAGAATCTTGCAAGCAATGTGACTAAGGAGTTACTCACGAGATCTTGTATTACGGAATGATTAAATAGGCTTGTCGGTAACGAGATTGAACTAGGTATGTAGATACCGACAATCGAATCTTGGGCAAGTAACATACTGATGGACAAAGGGAACTCCATACGGGGTTGATTGAATCCCTGATATCGTGGTTCGACCTATAAAGATCTTTGTAGAATATGTAGGAACAAATATGGGCATCCAGGTCCCGCTATGGGTTATTGACCATAGATGTGTCTCGGTCATGTGTGCATAGTTCTCGAACCCACAGGGTCTTCGCACTTAACGTTCGGTGACGCTAGAGTAGTATTAGGATATGTGCATTGGTGACCGAATGTTGTTCTGAGTCTTGGATGAGATCCCATACGTCACGAGGAGCTCCGGAATGGTCGGGGTGTAAATATTTACATACGGGAAGCCATATTTTGGCTACCAAAAAAGTTTCGGGTTTTATCGGTATTGTATGAGGAAGCTTCTGGAAGATTCTAGAAGGTTCCAAAGGGTTTTGGGAAGGGTCCCTCCATCCCCTAGGACGTGCATGAGCTGTAAGGGGGCGTCCAAGCCTTGTTGGGCCAGCCCCCAAGGGCCCATGCAGTTGGGAGGGAAGAGTCCCTAAAGGGGAAGGCGCCTCCTATGTGCCTTGGAGAGGGAGGAAACCTCCCTAGGCCCACGCCCCTCCTTGGAGGAGGGGCTAGGTGTGCGAATCAACCCTACCCTTGCCTCTTATACATAGTGGGGGTGAGGGAGGGGTTGTACACACCAATTCGCACGCCCTGGTGGCAGCCCTACCTCTCTCATAACTCCGTTTTCTCCAGCGAAGTCCTGCTCGCACTGTCCCATCATCATCTCCACCATGCCATAGTGTTGGTTGATATACCATCTAATTCTCCTTCCTCTCTTGCTGCATCAAGAAGGAGGAGACGTCATCGATCCGTACGTGTGCTGAACGCAAAGGTGTCGTCCGTTCGGCACTAGATCGGGACGGATTGCGATTGGATCGTGAAGATGTACGACTACATAAACTGCGTTATATACGCTTCCACTTAGCGATCTATAAGGTTATGTAGATGTACTCCCCCTCTTGTAGATGTTAGGCTCCATAGATTGATCTTGGTGAGCGTAGGAAATTTTTTGTGTCCCATGCGACGTTCCCCAACAGTGGCATCATGAGCTAGGTATATGTGTAGATAACATGGACGAGTAGAACACAAAAGAGTTTGTGGGTATTGATGTTCTGATTACTTACTTCCTTAGTATTATTTTGATTTGGCGGTATTGTGGGATGAAGCGGCCCGAACCAACCTTACTCGTCCATGTACGAGAGACCGGTTCCATCGACTGACATGCAACTTGTTGTATAAAGATGGTTGGCAGGTGTTTGTCTCTCCCACTTTAGTTGAATCGGATTCACAGAGGCGGTCCTTGTAGAAGGTTAAATAGCAACTTGAATATCACCGTTATGGCTTTGAGTATGTAAGAACGTTTCTTGCTAGTCACCCATAATAGCCATGTAAAACATGCAACAACAAATTAGAGGACGTCTAACTTGTTTTTGTAGGGTATGATGTGATATGATATGGCCAAGATGTGATGTATGAGATGATCATGTTTTGTATGGATTATCACGACTTGCATGTCGACGCATACAACAATGAACATGAGCCATAGGGTTGTCTTCAATTATTGTATGACCTCCAAGTCAATCATTAAGCTCTACGTAATGCTTTACATTATCGCTAAATGGTAGCAATAGTAGTAGAAGCATGGTTAGCGCGACAAATCTGACGGCAACACGATGATGGAGATCATGGTGGCATGCTGATGAAGATGGAGATCATGCCGGTGCTTTGGAGATGGAGATCAAAAGCACAAGTTCATGACCATATCATGTCACTTATGATTTGCATGTGATGTTAGTCCTTTTATGCATCTTATTTTATTTAGCACGATGGTAGAATTATAAGGTGATCCCTCACTAAAATTTCAAGATAAAATTGTGTTCTCTCCGAGTGTGCACCGTTGCGAAAGTTCGTTATTTTGAAGTACCATGTGATGATCGGGTGTGATAGACTCTACGTTTGCATACTACGGGTGCAAGCGAGTTTTGCACATGCGGAACACTCAGTTTAAACTTGATGAGCCTAGCATGTACAAACATGGCCTCAGAACACACGATACTGAAAGGTAGAGCATGAGTCATATAGTAGATATGATCAACATGGAGATGTTCACCATTGAAACCACCTCATCTCACATGATGATCGGACTTGGGTTGGCGGATTTGGATCATGTCACACTCTAACAACCTGAGGGATGTTGAGTTGAGTGGGAGTTCTTAAGTAATATTATTAATTGAACTCGTTATCATGAACGTAGTCTAAGTTATCTTTACAAAAGTATGTTGTAGAATAATAGCTCGCGTTGTAGCTCCCCTGTATTTTTTATGCGTTCCTAGAGAAAAGTAACTTGAAAGATGATAGTAGCAATTATGCGGAGTCGGTCCGTAAACTGAGGGTTGTCCTCATTATTGCACATATGGCTTATGTACTTAATGCACTGCTCGGTGTTCTACCTCCCCCCCCAAGCGTCGTCTCTGGATGTTGGGAACATCTGACGTGCATGTTTTTATAACTACATGATAGTTCAGTGCGTCATGCTTTACAACTTAGAATTGAGGCTCCAAAAACAGTTTGAACGTCACGAAACATATGAGATGTTCCAAGAGCTGAAATTAGGATTTCAGGCTCGTACCCGTGTTGAGAGGTAGGAGACCTCCGACAAGATTCTTTGCCTACAAGATGAAGGAGAATAGTTGTGAACATGTGCTCAGATTGTCTGGGTGCTACAATCGCGTTAATCTGGTGGGAGTTGATCTTCCAAATAAGATAGTGATTGACATAGTTCCCCAAGTCACATCCACCAAGCTATTGGAGCTTCGTGATGAACTATAACATGCCAGGGATGGATATGATGATCCTTGAGCTATTCGCGATGTTTGACACCACAAAGGTACAAATCAAGAAGGAGCATCAAGTGTTGATGGATAGTAAAACCACTAGTTTCAAGAAGGGTAAGTGAAAGAAAGGAAACTTCGAGGATGACAACCTAGTTGTCGCTCCAGTGAATAAACCCAAGGTTGAACCCAAACGCGAGACTGAGTGCTTATGTTATGAGGGGAGCGGTCACTGAGAGAGGAACTACCCCAGATGCTTGGCCGATAAGAAGGCTGGCAATGTCAACAAAAGTATATTTGATATATATGTTATTGACGTGTGCCTTACTATTGCTCGTTGTAGGTCCTGGATATTTGATACAGTCCAGTTGCTAATATTAGTAACTCAAAACAGGAGTTGCGGAATAAACGGAGACTGGCTAAGGGGGAGGTGGCGATGTGTGTTGGAAGTGTTTCCAAGGTTGATGTAATCACCATCGCCTGCTCCATCTACCTTCGAGATTAGTGGTAAACCTAAATAAATGTTATTTGGTGTCCGCGTTGAGCATGTACATTATATTGATTTTGTTTATTGTGAAACGATTATTCTCGCATGTTAGAGAATAATGGGTTATTCTGTTTACATGAATAATGTCTTTCATGATCATGCACCCAATGTGAATGATTTATTGAATCTCGATTGTAGTGATACACACGTTCATAGTATTTATGCCAAAATATAAAAAGTTAGTAATGATAGTACCACTTACTTCTGGCACTGGCGCTCAGGTCATATTGGTATAAAACGCATGAAGAAACTCCGTGCTGATGGATCTTTGGACTCACTCGATTTTGAATTGTTTGAGACATGCGAACCATGCCTATTGGTGTAAAAATGCATGAAGAAACTTCATGCTGATGGATCTTTTGGACTCACTTGATTTCGAATCGCTTGAGACATGCAAACCATGCCACATGGGCAAGATGACTGAAGACCTCATTTTTCAGTGAGATGGAACGATCAAGTGACTTATTGGAAATAATACATTTTGATGTATGCAGTCCAATGAGTGCTGAACACGCAGTGGATATCGTTATGTTCTTACTTCACACACGATTTGAGTAGATACGGGTATATTTACTTGATGAATCACAAGTCTGAAATGTTGCAAAGTTCAAGCAATTTCAGAGTGAAGTTGAAGATCGTCGTGACAAGAGGATGAAATGTCTAGAATGTCATCATAGAGGTGAATATCTAAGTTACGAGTTTAAGACAAGGTGGAAATTGTTTCACAACTCATGCCATGTGGAACACCATAGTGTGATGGTGTGTCCGTAGGTCGTAGCCGTGCCCTATTGGATATAGTGCGTACTATGATGTCTCTTACCGATTTACCACTATCGTTTTGGGGTTATGCATTAGAGACAACCACATTCACTTTAAATAGGGCACTATATAAGTTTTGGGCTGCGATGCTTATGTCAAATGGCTTGAGGGTGATAAGCTCAAACCCAAAGCGGATAAGTGCATATTCATAGGATCCCAAAGGAAACAGTTGGGTATACCTCCTATCTCAGATCCTAAGGCAAAGTGTTTGTTGCTAAGAACGTGTCATTTCTCGAGAAAGAGTTTATCCTAAAATAATTGAGTGGGAGGATGGTGGAACTTAATGAGGTTATTGAACCATCACTTCAACCAGAGAATAGAAGGGCACAGGAAGATGTTCCTGTGGCGCCTACACCAGTTGAAGAAGAAGCTAATGATGGTGATCATAAAGCATCAGATCAAGTTACTACCAACCTCGTAGGTCGACAAGGACACGTACTGCTCTAGAGTGGTATGCTAATCATGTCTTGAAGGTCATGTTGTTGAACAACAATGAACCTATGAGCTATGGAGAAGCGATGGTGGGCCCGGATTCCGACAAATGGATGGAGGCCATGAAATCCGAGAAAGGATCCATGTATGAAAACAAAGTGTGGACTTTGGAAGAACTACTTGATGGTCGTAAGGCTATTAAATACAAATGTATCTTTAAAAGGAAGACACGCGATGATGGTAAATGTCACTATTTAGAAATCTCGACTTGTCGCAAAGAGGTTTCCAACAAGTTCAAGGATTGACTACGATGAGACTTTCTCACCCGTAGAGATGCTAAAGTCTGTTTGCATTATGTTAGGAGTTGTTGCATTTTTCGATTATGAAATTTGGCAGATGGATGTCAAAACATTGTTTCCTTAACGGTTTCCTTGAGGAATGGTTGTATGTGATACAACCAGAAGGTTTGGTTGATCCTAAGGGTGCTAAAAGGCATGCAAGCTCGAGTGATCCATTTATGGACTGGTGCAAGCATCTCGGAGTAGGAATAGGCGCTTTGATGAGTGAACAAAGCTTTTGGTTTATACAGAGTTTATGAAGAAACTTGTATTTACAAGAAAGTGAGTGGGAGAACTATAGAATTTATGATAAGTATATGTGGTTGACATATTGTTGATCGGAAATGATGTAGAATTTTTGGAAAGCATATAAGGTTGTTTGAAAGGAATTTTTTTGTTCAAAGGAAAACCTAGATTAAGCTACTTGAACATTGGGCACAAGATCTATAGAGATAGATCAAGGCGCTTGATAAAACTTTCAATGAATACATACCTTGAGAAGATTTTGAAGGAGTTCAAAATGGATCAGTCAAAGAAGGAGAATGATAAACCATGCCAACTCAAATACATGTGTGGATACATAGACAACACCGTGTCCCTAGTGCGCCTCTACAAGACTAGCTCGTTGATCAAAGATGGCTAAGGTTTCCTAGCCATAGACATGAGCTGTTATTTGATAACGGAATCACATCATTAGGAGAATGATGTGATGGACAAGACCCAAACTATGAACGTATGATACGTCTCCAATGTATCTATAATTTTTTATGGTTCCATGCTATTGTCTTGTCAACTTTGGATGTTTTGTATGCATGAATATGCTATTTTATATCTTTTTTTGGGACTAACCTATTAACTCAGTGCCAAGTGCCAGTTTCAGTTTTTTCCGTGTTTTCGACCTTTTTTAGAGGAGAACATTAAACGGAGTCCAAACGGAATAAAACCTTCGGAAAGATTTTTTTCCGTAACAGACGATACGCGGGGAACTTGAGAACCAAGGCAAAGGACCCCGGGGGAGGTCACAAGCCCCCTAGCCGCGGCCTGGGGGCGCCTAGCAGGCTTGTGCCCCCCCCTCGCGTGGCTCCTTTGCCCTACTTCTTCCGCCTATAAATTCTCTAAAAATTCTCTAAAAATCCAAAACTTCCTGGGAGATCCACGAAAATACTTTTCCGCCGCCGCAAGCTTCTGTCTCTGCAAAATCCCATCTGGGGACCGTTCTGGTGCCCTGACGGAGGGGGGATTCGGACACGGAGGGCTTCTTCATGAACACCATTGCCTCTCCTATGACGCGTGAGTAGTTCACTATAGACCTTCAGGTCCATAGCTAGTATCTAGATGGCTTCTTCTCTCTCTTGGATCTTCAATACAAAGTTCTCCATGATCTTCATGGAGATCTATCCGATGTAATCTTCTTTTACGGTGTGTTTGTCGAGATCCGATGAATTGTGGATTTATGATCAGATTATCTATGAATATTATTTGAGTCTCCTCTGATATCTTATATGCATGATTTCGTATCCTTGTAATTCTCTTCGAGTTGTGGGTTTCGTTTGGCCAACTTGATCTATAATTCTTGCAATGGGGTTTATACCGTGCGGTGTTCTCACCTAGTGACAGAAGGGGTAGCGAGGCACGTATCGTGTTGTTGCCATCAAGGGTAAAAAGATGGGGTTTATATCATATTGCATGAATTTATCCCTCTACATCATGTCATCTTGCTTAAGGCGTTACTCCGTTTGTTATGAACTTAATACACTAGATGCATGCTGGATAGCGGTTGATGTGTGGAGTAATAGTAGTAGATGCAGACAGTATTGGTCTACTTGTCTCGGATGTGATGCCTATATGTATGATCATTGCCTTAGATATCATCATGACTTTGTGCGGTTCTATCAATTGCTCGATAGTAATTCGTTCACCCACCGTAATACTTGCTATCATGAGAGAAGCCTCTGGTGAACACTATGGCCACCGGGTCTACTTCACATCATATTTTCAGCTCTACACTTTTACTTCGTTGCACTTTCCACCTTCAGATCTCACCTTGCAATTAATTGTGAAGGGATTGACAACCCCTTTATAGCGTTGGGTGCAAGTTTGTTTGTTTTTGCGCAGGTACATTGGTGACTTCTCTTGATACTCCTACTAGATTGATACCTTGGTTCTCAAACTGAGGGAAAGACTTACTGCTACTGTGCTGCATCACCCTTTCCTCTTCAAGGGAAAAACCAACGCAAGCTCAAGAGGTAGCAACATAGCATATGATTGTATCAGTTTACTGCTATTGTTTTCCAGATGTCAAGTATCTGTTCCTATGGCCATGAGATCATGCAACTCACTGACATCAGAGGAGTACCTTGTACGTCGCAACATAAATGGGTGACAATAAATATATTCTATAGGTATTTCTGAGTGTGTCTGTTGAGTTGTCATGGATCAAGACTAGGATTCGTCACTCCGTATGAGGAGAGGTATCTCGGGGCCCACTCGATAATACAACATCACAAGAAGGTTGCAAGCAATGTGACTAAGGAGTTAGTCACGGGGATCTTGTATTATGGAATAACTAAAGAGACTTGCCGGTAACGAGATTGAACTAGGTATGTAGATACCGATGATCGAATCTCGGGCAAGTAACATACCGATGGACAAAGGGAACTCCGTACGAGATTGATTGAATCCTTGACATCGTGGTTCGGCCGTTAAAGATCTTCGTAGAATTTGTAGGAACTAATATGGGCATCGAGGTCCCTCTATTGGCTATTGGTCGTAGAGGTGTCTCGGTCATGTCTGCATAGTTCTCGAACCCGCAGGGTGTGCACACTTAATGTTCGGTGACGCTAGAGTAGTATTGGGATATGTATGTTGGTGACCGACTGTTGTTCGCAGTCCCAGATGAGATCCCAGACATCACGAGGAGCTCCGGAATGGTCCAGAGGTAAAGATTTATACATGGGAAGCCATATTTTGGCTACCGGATTTTTTTTGATTTTATTGGTATTGTAGGGGGAAGGTTCTCAAAGGTTCCGGAAGATTCGAGAGGGTTGTGGAGTTGCCCGGAAAGGTCCCTCCAGCCCCTAGGACGTGCATGGGCTGTAATGGTGCGTCCAAGCCTTGTTGGGCTAGCCCCCAAGGGCCCATACATTTGGGAGGCAAGAGTCCCTAAAGGGGAAGGCACCTCCTAGGTGCCTTGGGGAGGGAGGAAACCTCCCTAGGCCCACGCCCCCTCCTTGGAGGAGGGCCTAGGGCTGCGACCGAACCCTCCCCCTTGCCTCCTATATATAGTGGGGGAAAGGGAGGGGCCATACACACCAATTCCCATGGCCCCGGTGACAGCCCTATCTCTCCCATAACTTCGTTTTCTCGTCAGATCGGTTCTGGTAGCGCTTGGCGAAGCCGTGCTCGCACTGCTCCACCATTATATCCACTATGTCATGGTGTTGGTTGAGATCCCATCTACTTCTCCTTCCTCTGTTGATGGATCAATAAGGAGGAGACGTCATCGAGCCGTAGCGGAGGTGTCGTCCGTTCGACGCTAGATCGGGACAAATTGCGATTGGATCATGAAGACGTATGACTACATCAACCGCGTTATATATGCTCCTGCTTAGCAATCTACAAGGGTTTGTAGATGCACTCCCCCTCTCGTAGATGTTAGGCTCCATAGATTTATCTTGGTGAGCGTAGGGAATTTTTTGTTTCCCATGCGACGCTCCCCAACATTTATTCCCTTTTTAGCCCATTTCGTGTGGAAAAATATCAAAGAGAGGATTTGTGGAATCATTTGCATTCATTAGTCATTAGTGGCAATATCGGGGCAAATATCTCTCTTTTAATGAGATATCTTAGTTTAAACAAGGTTGAATTGAGTGTAAAAATATCACTCATCAACTCCCCCAAGCTTAAACTTGATCTTCCTCGAGCAACATAAAGATAAATCCGAAGCATAAGGAACTCGGTTGTTTAAACCAAAATATCGAGAAAGTTTTGGTTCACTTAGTATCGATGTGGCTAGATAGCGCTACACTTGTTCACTTGAAAACTTATCATAGATATAGAGGTGGCATGGTTATAGTGCAAGTGTTACTGAAGCAAAGATAATCAACACAAAGTTTCTGATCTACTAGATAAAACAACTTTGCAACACTTTATTGCATGTAATCTAGACAACACTTGCTTGTCCGCAATGCACGGAAGAGTTTCTTAAGATAGAGACTTGAAAACATAAGTTAGGGAGTAGAGAGCATGTAGTAAAACATGATGCTCAAGTTATCCTAAGCACACCCACAATTGTCTCCTCCTCTAGGCTCTTAAGCACTTTGTTTCAATCATTGTTTGTTGAACCTTTAGCAATAATGTGATCATGCATAGGTTTTCGAAGTGGCTTAAAGTTTGGAACTATGGACCTTTAGCAATAATGTCTCTTTCGAGATCTTTTGACCAGTCCCCTTTATTTACCAATTACCACATACACACCCACTCAAGAGAAAGCCGAATAATATTCGTTTGTAGTGTTCCTACTACTTAAGGTAACAAACTCATAGTCGGAATCTAGTTGTCGTCCTTTGTGAATCGTTCATTGGCCAGCGGAGTCCTTAGCATAACATCAAGAAGGTTGACAAAGCCACATTTATACACGTAAACACATATATAGTAGCAAAAGGGCATGGCACTAGCCGGAGGCTGTAACACCATGTTGATATATACAACACATATTTTTGGCATAATATCACCCACCTTTCAACTAAGTTCCTCTAGAAAATTTAATCGACAAGTGTTATCAAGTCTATTAAAATTAACAACATGGGGTTGAGGATGTTAAACATTACTTCCACTACAATTTCTCAACTCCCAAGTCTTGAAAGACTTCCTCTTGTGCAAAATTATACTTGGTTAATTTCATTTTATTCAAAAGTTGTCCCACGGAAGTTTTAGTTGTCTAAACTAAAGTGAACAAAGGCAACAAAATTATTTTAGTTACTAGAGCAAAACCTTTCTATCAACTATCAAGACTCACTCCCATCTACACATACTACATCTACTCTAAGTATCCAAGTGCAAAATATGGGGGTCGTAGGACATACCTTCACGGTTACGAATTTACACACTTCTCTTCCTTACTCTTGCACTCCTGGTTGTCCTGGCATAGATGAAATTCTCTAAAAACAAAATGCAAACGAACTCCAAGGGGATCAATGAAGAACAAGAGCAAAGCAAAGCTTATTCTTTTATTTTTTTGGTTTTGGGGTTTTTGAAAACTAACTTGCAACCGAAATGATCACAAAGGCAAAAACAAAAAGGAAAGTCAAATTAAAAGCAAAGTGTTGGAATAAACCAATAGAGTATTTTGAAGCTCCTAGAGCTTAAGTACAACCTCGTTACAATTTATTGAAATACAACCACATCTTGATGTAGAAGTGGTGATAGCCTCCCCAAGCTTAGGATCTTGCAAGCCCAAACCGGCGAGATCATTGTGGCGGTTGGTGAGGAGGCCACTCCTGCCTCCACTTGGAGAAGTCCACGTTCATGTTGGCGGTCGTGCCACTCAGGGATAATGCGAGGTTTCTCATATCATGGATAGAGTCCTGAAGTTTGTTGAGGTTCGCGTAGGTGGTATATTCTTGCTGGGGTTGCTCCTCCTCTTTGTCGGTGGCGAGTTCTTGTTCATGTACTCGTTCAGGTTTTGGCCCTTCTAGGTCAAAAGATGCATCTCCTTCCTCTACAACATAATGCAACTGTCCATTCTCGATAGAGAAACATTTAGGCATAGGTGTGGGTAACAAGTATGCCACTCCAGAAATTTTGATACGATGACGACCATTATAGACTACTACCATACCAACGCTAGTGAGAACACAGATGGTAACACGGGTGTTACCGACAATGGGACAGATATGATTGTAGTTAAGGCCAAGGGAGTTGGCCAACATGGTGATCACTCATCCCTAAATTTGGCATATCTACTCTTGTTATTTTGCATGTCTACTCTTGTTAGTAGAATAGGAATCGTTGAGAAAGATTTTTCATTTGAATCATGCAAAAAAGTTTTCTTTGTTTTTAGTTTAGTATAGTTATTTAAAGAATAGATAGAAATAAGATTACGACCAATAGGATTTGAACCTATACCAAAGGTTTAGAAGACCTCTGTCCTATCCATTAGACAATGGACACGATATCTCCTTGTGCATGATTTCTTGATGTGCAAGGTGTAGCAAAAGTATTGCCCCTAGGGTTGGGCGAATAACCGGTGTCCAACTTTGCTGCTTTCCCGAGAACTAGCATGTTCTCATCCTTCACCTTAGAAACTTCTCCTCGTGCCTGCAGTGAGTTACTGATAACATAGTAGAAATAACGTATAGCAGATCATTCAATGCAACTGTCTCTTTGCTTAAAGCCACGATGACTCATGAGGTAAAAGGATTGCCTTGGCTGTGGGTAAGTGAACTCATAAACATATCCAATATCATCATCATTGTTGGGGAAACCAAAGTAGTTGCACCACTCAACAAAAGTGGTGTTAAAGTCTTGGTCAAGGAGATAGAAAATGATATTCTCTTCCTCATATGCATTTGGCATTAACACAACATTGCGCGAGATAGTACTAAGAAAATAAATGGTCAATCATTCATAAGTCTCACATCCCTGATAAACAAAATGGTGCGACCAATTATGACAAAGCAAATTAAAATCATGAGTGATACTAGCTTGGTGAGAGTATTCACACAAGCCCATTTTGTTGCTTTGACCTTCCTTGTGGTGAGCTTTTGGAACTTCTTATTTGCTCCACGTTCGGTGAAGATGATTCCCTAAGTGAAAACATGTTGCGGTTGTGTGGTGGATGAACTCAAATCACCGGGTATGCGAGAAGACCTCCGTGTAAACATCTATAAAATAGTTTTCTAGTCCAACATAATTAACCAATAATGATCGTATGGTACTCACAACATTATACTCCTCTAAGAACATCGAGAAATCCATGCAAACTCAAGTTTGAATAAAAAATATGCATACCCTAGACATGGTAATGCTAGTCATGTAGAACGTGGTTTCATAGAAAATAGATTGAGGACCGGAGGAGAAGTGTACCATAGATCACTCACACAGAAGGATTCAAACTGAAAATGAATAATTACAAAGATCTGGTGAAGTATTTCTAGGGTTTGGAGAGGTTTGGTGAAGAACAAGAAGAAAAGAGAGAGACGGGGACGAAATACCTCCTTACTTGGGCTTATTGGAGCCACTAGCGTGTAAAATGACCGCTCATATGGGCGTAAGCGCCCGCTTGGAACGCCGTCATCAACCCGGTT
Organism: Hordeum vulgare subsp. vulgare; assembly: GCF_904849725.1. Taxonomy (NCBI): domain Eukaryota; kingdom Viridiplantae; phylum Streptophyta; class Magnoliopsida; order Poales; family Poaceae; genus Hordeum; species Hordeum vulgare. The sequence continues at coordinate 579,967,218 of NC_058520.1, read as the reverse complement.
TAACTCACCTTTGCGTGCATGCAGATGAAACAACCGCTAAAATGGATGTGAGTGCCCATTTTGAATGATGTCGTTCAATCTGTTCTTTTTGTGCTCTTGGTCAAAGATGTTAAACGATCGCTCGAACGGGCGCATGCACACATTTGGAACACCATCGAATGTTGTAGACTTATCGATGGTTTCAGAGAATCAAAACGACCGCAAAAATGAGCTTATGCACCTGTTTGATACAACGTCCGTCTCTTTGTTGCCTTTGGTTGTTTTGCATTGGAACCTCCTGCATGTCAAATGAACGCTCGTACGACCGTTGCGGTTGTAGGAAGGGTTGTCTTTTGGTCTCTTTCTTACAAAACTTGTATTTTTCTTTGTTTTCCTGTGGTGTTAGTTCCATAGCAATACATAAACATATTTCCAAGCATTCAAACATTAATCATACAAACTATCTTGCACAAGACTAGGATTTCATTAGAACAACACTTCCAAACTCGCTTCTTCATATGGAACTTCAATCACTCTTATTAAAAACAAAAATAATAACTTACTTGTCTACTTTATTCGCATTGGTTGCCTCCCACAAAGAGCTTGTTTTCGGTCAGATAGATCAATTGTAGTGGTGATCAAGGTGGTGCTAGAACACCGAGACCATAGTTCCTGGCATTCAAAATGATGCCACCTCCTGCGTAGGTCTTCAATTTCTTTTTACCGGGGAAATTCCTTATAAAGGGATCTTTAGCTGGTAAATAAAAATTAACATTTATCACATCTTTGATAGTCCTTAGAAAAGGTCTTCCAAGAATTATAGGATCATATGGATCGTTAGGCATATCTACTATAACGAGATTAATCATGACAGTGCGATCATTAATTTGAACTATAAATCCATGCTTAATGCCTACTTCATGAGTACAAGTAGAGTTAGCCATATTGAATATAATCTCTGTATCAACATAAGGACCAAGATTGAGACTATCATAAATAGATTTGGGGATAGTGGAAACACTTGCCCCTAGATCACATAAAGCACTGAACTTATTAAATCCTATCTCAATCTCTATAGTAGGTTCAAAAGCATCCTCTTGCTTAGCTAGTAACTTATTGAGTAACTTTTTTCTTTCATCATCAAGTTCACCTACCATGGCTCTAACTTGTTCAACAAAGACATTATATGCCTCATCGATAGTTACCTTCGGTGGTGGATACTTCATCGATATCATCTTGACAAAATCTACAATGATATAATTGTACTCTGGCACATGGCTTCTGTCAAGTACCTCATCTTTCTTTTCATTGCTTCTTACCATTTTAAATTCTTCAATCGGTTTAGGCTCCGGTTTACCTGCAAACTTTGCCAAAATCAAGGTTTGGCTCTATGCTATGTTTGCCACTTGTGCCTCCATATTCTTGGATCTGGCTTCAAGTATCTGCACATCATTTGTTAGTCTAGCAACCTTACTGATCATTTGACCAAGTAAGTTATCATGATTATTGAAGATATTCTTGAAGTTTTCGTTCTGCTCAGTCTGGCTAGCAATAAAACTTGTAAGAGTTTCTTCAAGAGTATTTCTATTGCTACCATTAGCTCCATTAAAATTATTGGATGCTCCTCCATTATTAGGATAAGGAAGTTCACGAGCATAAACATTATTTTTACATTTGGGGTTATAGCTATTATTAGCAATAAAATTCACATCACTAGTATCTTCATTAGTGTTGGGATTGACATTTACCTCTTCTTTACCTTTCATCAAAGAGATAAGTTCTTCTATCTTGGTTGTTAACTCTGAGCTATTCTCTTCTATGACATTCACCTTCTTGATGGTGGTTCTCTCAACATGCCATTGGGCATGGTCCTCTTGCATATCATCTAGTATCTTCTTGATATCTTCTATGCTCTTTCCCATGATTGTTCCTCCTGCAGCTGTATCAAGCATAATTTTTGACATGTGATTCAAGCCATTATAGAACATGTGAAGGATGAACCACTCCCCCATTCCATGATTAGGGGCGTGTCTTATAGCTTCTTTCATTCTATCCATGCAAGTGCTAGTGGCTCACGTTGCTCTTGCTTGAAACCTATAATTTGATAACGTAATTGCATAATTTTTACACGTGGACAAAACTTAGATACAAAATAAGTGCAACAAGCAGCCCATGGAGTAATACTGCCTCTAGGCAAAGATAAATGACATTCCTTAGGTTTTCCTCTCAAATAAAAAGGAAATAAGAGAAATAATTAGAACCGAATACCGATGTGAGATCTGTTGAGTTGTTGTGGCCTGATCTTTTACGACACTCCACCTTCAGTAGCAGCAACCTCTCGCCTGCGCACACGATGTAGCACGAGAAAACCAATCTTGATGATGGTACTCACGCGTAAAACAATTGCAACAAAAAAAAACAAACACATAGGTTTTCTAAAAATCTCTCTAATATTTGATACGGATGTCTACCTTGAGAAACACATCGTGTTTGTTCATAAAACAATAACTATTGGCCATAGCTAGCCCTTCATATAAGCAAAACAGAAATAACAAAACTAACTTAACAACTATATTTTGAAACGGACTCTCTATCTCTTATTTAAACTATTCAAAATTTTAGCTAATAAAGTATTGACTCCATAACAAACTAGGACTCTTATATTTTGGTTAATGTTGTCTTCTCCTAGATCAGGTGGACCATGTCTGCATCCTCTCAAACTTAGAATGTCTCTAATTCTTCACGTACACCTGATAGACTTTAGCCTGCATGGAAGTGGAAGAAATAGAAAGATATCTCTTCGTTCTATCTTGTTGACCGATGCAAACAAATCAGATCTTGCATGATTCCTTCTAGCATAGGTTGCCTTTTCTCCTGAGAAATTAACGCGTGTTATTTTATTCTTGCCAAAACGACCCTGATCAATGGTGCATGCATATCTCCTGTATTGGTTTAGCAATTTTCCTGGCATGTACTTAGTCTCCTTTAATACATGCATTTACAAAGACTTTTTTCCTTTAACCAATTGACACGCGGCCGTATTTTATGAACATCAACAATACTTGCATGACCTGTCTCCATATCATCAGCTGCAACCACCATAGCTAAATTACGCATGGTCGTGTCATCCTCTCTCCCTTGAATCAAAACCATCCCCGATTTTAAGTTCAAAAGTAAACGTTCCCAATTTTGAGTTGAACTCCTCAACATTATCTTTATTTGTAGATTGAGGAACGACCATAGAAATATCAGCATCTTCGGCCTCCTTCTTCTTTACTTTTGAAGCAGCTTGAGCAATATCTCGCTTCTCACGATCTGTCTTATATTGTTAAAATGTGTACGAGTCAAGCGGTACGTACCTTCCTCCATAAACAAAAGAAAATTCTACCACTAAATGATATGTGATTGTCTTTTAGCCGTTCATGGTTTTCCTAGCATTATCGAACATGTGCATAGGAAGCATATAACACATGACTAGATCATTGTATCCGCATAAACTGAATTGTACCTGAACACGATGCATAATCTTGAAAAGCTTATCCTTCCACCAAATCTCTTATGGCTCTGGATCTTATGGCTCTGGATATTCAATCAAAGGCAGGTTCAAGGGATTGACCACAGTGCAACTCACCAAGTTCATACTGGAGTAGCAGTTCATCAATGTTGCACAATTCGTCGGCCCGACACGCACACGCCTAAAGCATTGGTACGTAGGCAAGGCACGCAATGGATCCTTCTTCATCGTCATCATCATTTGCTAGCTACAATATTTTCTCATGATAAAAAAATATGAAACGTAACTCGAAGAAAACAATTGTACCATGAACAACCTTTGATCCGATACCAACTAATAAGGACCGAACCTCGATGCGACATACGTTCACTTGTTTTGGCCCGATCTTTCATGACACTCCACCTTCAGTACCAGAAACCTCTCGCACTCGCACACGATGTACACGAAGTAAAGGGATTGAATCGTACATCTCCGCATGATAAAACCAATCTCGATGATGGTACTCACGTGCAAAACAATTTCTAAAAAAACAGAACACAGAGGTTTTCTAAAGATCCTCCTAAAACTTGACATGGGTGTCTATCCTAAGAAACACACTGTGTCTGTTTCATAAAAAATAACCTCCTAACATTGGCCATAGCTAGACCTTTATATAAGCAATCCACAAATAACAGAACCGACATGACAACTCGAGATTGAAACAAACTCTCTATCTCTTATTTAAACTAATCAAAAAATTAACTAATGAAATATCCGCAACATTGATTGCCTAGGATGTCATAACAAACTAGGACTCCTTATTTTGGTTAGTGCGTCTTCACCTCGGTCAGCTGGTTCCCATCCGCATCCTGACGGACTTAGAATGTCTCTAATTCTGCATGTACACCTCATAGACTTTAGCCTGCGTGGAAGTGGAAGAAATAGAAGCATATCTCTTTGTTTTATCTTGTTGACTGATGCAAGCAAATTAGATCTTGCATGATTCCTTCTAGCATAAGTTGCCTTTTCTTTTGAGAAATTAATGCATGTTATTTTCTCCTTGCCAAAACGACCCTGATCAATGGTGCATGCATATCTCATGTATTGATTTAGCAATTTGCGTGGCATGTAGTTATTATCCTTTAATACATGCACTTGCAGAAACTTTTCTTCCTTTAGCCAATTGACATGCGACCATATTTTGTCAATATCAACAATAATTGCATTACATGTCTCCATATCATCAGCTGCAATCACCATAGTTAAATTACGGATGGTCGCGTCACGAAGTTTCAAAGCATCTGGGTCGTAATCCTTTATGCATGTTATGTTGCACAATTCAGAAAATTATGTAAATGCATACCTGCATCTTCAAAAGGAGAGCCTCTAAATTGGTCACGTCAAATCATGGAAACTAGGTTTGGTTTGATCTCATATTTTGTAGCTGCAGCATCGGGTCATGCTATTGGTTCACGCATGAAATTGTTGCAAGGAGTAGCAAAACTCCCAAGTTTACGGGCCATAGTAACTTTTTGGTATTTTCAACTAAAAATCTTGCAACAAAATAAGACTTAAACTAAAAATGAGAAAGTAAGAAAAAATTGAAACTTAACTTTAAAAAGAAACTTTAAACACAAAAACTAGGAATACTAAACTTCTGCCCGGCAACGACGCCATAAAAAGGCTTGATATATCCTTTTTATCAATCCGGTATTGGAACAAGAAAGGCTATCACGTACTTATTTCCCTAGAGGTAACCCTGGGTATCGAACCCATGAGAGGAAGATTCCCATGAAGCAATGGTCTCTAGCAAGCTTTTGCCAAAGTGTCAAATCCAACTTTTGACCGGATCAACAAGCAAATTGTGATTCACACACTTACAATAAAAAGAAGGTACATAGATGAGGTCTTAATGCTTACGACCATGCATTGGTGTTGGAATAAAAATGATATTGGTTTGTGCTCGGGAAGTCACCCATCAAGAGGTTCTTGCTTCGTATCGGACTAGGGAATGTGTCTGAATAACATCTTGACCGACACGAATCATGCATAAAGAATTAGTTGGCCTACCGAAGGCCCTATCCATCTCGTGGAGTTGCCCCGACAATTAAGATAATAGCATCAGACAAAAGCGTATGCCTAGCTTAATGGCTTTAAAGAAAGCACTATCAGGGAGACAATCCAGAAGTATTAGAGAGTCATTTATTTCTGTTTTGTGCTTTTAAAATAATTAAAAACAAAAATTAAAGTGGGTAAACTAAAATGTATACAAAATGAAAAGTGGAAGTGAGACAGATGAGCAATGTTGAAATGGAGGCTAGCCTTGTACTTTGTTCATGCCCATGAAACTTTGTGAATCTTGATTACATAAAATTTTCAACAAAAATAATTATCCCCTTGTAAAAATCCACTTTATTATAAAATAATGTGTCGAGATTTACCTTTAGGATGTCCAAATTTCTTGTTTGATATGTGTTGTGCAAAAACAGAAACTTTGGCTATAGTGTTTGATTTCTCCTATTTTACTGGAACGACAAACAATTCTGAATTTCTTACACAGTAATTTTATGCAAATGATTTATTACATCCTAAGTTTTCAAAATTTTATGACTTAGACAAGTATATGTTTCACCTACATCTTTACGAATTGTCCTATTTTCCACAGATTGCTGTTATTGTTGCTTTGTGTGCTTATGTTTGAATTCTCGTTGAACCCCATTGTCTTGGGAGCCATAGAATTGTGACAACATATAGTTGGTAATGTTGGATGGTAATTATACAATAATGTTATGGCAGTACATGATGACATTTGATCCCATATGTACTAACCTTTCTAATGCAAGTTATGTTAAGTTTTGTGTGGATGAAGTGTTCGAAGATGCAGGAGGCAACGATATGAAAAGAATAAGGAGAGACAAGAGTTAAAGCTTGGGTATGACAAAGGCTCCCCAAGTAAATACACAAGGAAACTCAAGTGTCCAAGCTTGGGGATGCCCTAGAAGCCATCCCGTCTTTCTTCCTCGACAATTATCAGTATGTCTCGGTTCTTGTTTTGTTCACATGATATGCGCAAATTCTTGGAGTGTTGTATGCCTTTTCTTTTTCTTTTAGTAATGCACCATGCTAGTATGGTATAATCCTTGGTTGATTTATAGAATGCTTCATGCACTTCACTTATATATTTTGAGTATGGCTTTATAGAATGTTTTGTGAGCTTCACTTATATCTTTTGAAGTTTGCATGTGTGTTTCTCTACATATAGAAAATTGTTATTTGTAGAATGCTCTTTTGCTTCACTTATACTTATTAGAGTGTGGACTTTTGTTAATAGAAATCAAACTCGTATGCTTCACTTATACCTATTTAGAGAGTTAACATGAATTGGTCATTCACATGGTTAGTCATAAAATCCTACATAAAACTTGTAGATCACTGAATTTGATATGTTTGATTCCTTGCAATAGTTTTGCGATATTAAGATAGTAATATGTGGGGGTGCTGGTGAATTATTGTGGTTTAGTAAGATTATTGGTGTTAAGGTTTGTGATTCCCGAAGAATGCACGTATGGTCTCTAGTTTTGCGATGAAGTAGGAGCATAATTTATCCTTGATTGAAATCCTTTGTGATGTTAGAGACGGGGGGGGGGGGGGGCGATGGTTAACTCCTACCAACCTCCTTCCTAAGGGCATCCAAGTTGTACTTTTCTTCGAGAGAGCTAATAGGATTTAAAATAAGTATGCGAGTTCTTTATGACTAATGTGAATCCATTGATATATGCATGCTCGCCTTTTCATAATTCCTAGCCTCTTCGGTACCGTGCATTGCCCATTCTATCCTCGAGGACCTGTGTAGCCTTCGCTCGTACATCCTAACCCCGTGATATGATACGCTCTATCACACATAAGTCATGCTATATTTTCCTCAAAACAGCCAACATACCTAACTATCATGGTATTTCCATAGCCATACCGAGATATATTGCCATGCAACTTACATCATCATCATATACATGACCTGAGCACCCATTGTCATATTGCTTTGCATGATCGTAAGATAGCTAGCTTGATATTTCCATGGCTTGTCTGTTTTTTGATATCTTTTTTTCTGCTAGATCAGTGCACATCCTGGTATATTGCCAAAGGAATTCATATAGAGCCATCTTGTATAGCTTTATCATTATATAGAGTTGTAATTAAATAAAAGTGTGATGATCATCATTATTAGAGCATTGTCCAAGTGATGAAAGGATGATCGAGACTATGATTCCTCGCAAGTCGGGATCAGACTCCGGACAAAAAATGAAAAAATGGAGAGGCCAAATGAGCCCACTAAGAAAAAAAGAGAAAGAAAAATAGAAAATAAAATAAGACAATAAGAAAAAAGTGAAAAACGAAAAAAAAATGAATGAGAGAACAAGAGAGAAGGGGCAATGCTACTATCTTTTTCCACACTTGTGCTCAAAGTAGCACCACTTTCTTTATATAGAGAGTCTCCTGGGTTGTCATTTTCATATGATAGTGGGAATTTTCATTATATAACTTGACTTGTATATTACGATGATAGGATTCCTCAAATGCCCAAGATCTTCGTGAGCAAGCAAGTTGGATGCACACTGATACGTCTCCAACGTATCTATAATTTTTGATGGTTTCATGCTATTATCTTGTCAAACTTTGGATGTTTTATATGCCTTTTATATATTTTTTGGGACTAACTTATTAACTCAGTGCCAAGTGCAAGTTCCTATTTTTTCCATGTTTTTGACCCCTTTCGGAGGAGGATTTTAAACGGAGTCCAAACGGAACGAAACTGCCAAAAAGATTTTTTCCGAAACAAAAGAAGATCGGGAAGCCTAAGAATCAGGGTAGGGGGCCACCAGGGACCCCGCAAGCCCCCTAGCCGCGGCCAGGGGGCCTGCGCCTCCCAGGCTTGTGGGCTCCCTGGGCCACCTCTGCCCTAGGTCTTTCGCCTATATATTCCCTAAAATCCCAGAAAAAATCAGGAGATCATCGAAAGTACTTTTCCGCCGCCGCAAGCTTCTGTCCCGCAAGATCCCATCTGGGGCACGTTCTGGTGCCCTGCCGGAGGGGGATTCGGATATGGAGGGCTTCTTCATCAACACCATGACCTCTCCGATGATGCATGAGTAGTTCACCATAGACCTACGGGTCCATAGCTAGTAGCTAGATGACTTCTTCTCTCTCTTGGATCTTCAATACAAAGTTCTCCATGATCTTCATGGAGATCTATCTGATGTAATCTTCTTTTGCGGTGTGTTTGTCGAGATCTGATGAATTGTGGATTTATGATCAGATTATCTATGGATCTTATTTGAGTTTCTTCTGATCTCTTATATGCATGATTTCATATCCTTGTAATTCTCTTTGAGTTGTGGGTTTTGTTTGGCCAGCTTGATATATGATTCTTGCAATGCAAGAAGTGCTTGGTTTTGGGTTCATACCGTGCGGTGACCTCACCCAGTGACAGAAGGGGTAGCGAGGCACGTATCGTGTTGTTGCCATCAAGGGTAAAAAGATGGGGTTTTCATCATTGGTTTGAGTTTATCCCTCTACATCATGTCATCTTGCTTAAGGCGTTACTCTGTTCGTCATGAAATCAATACACTAGATGCATGCTGGATAGCGGTCGACGTGTGGAGTAATAGTAGTAGATGCAGAAAGTATCGGTCTACTTGTCTCGGACGTAATGCCTATATGTATGATCATTGCCTTAGATAACGTCATGACTTTGCGCGGTTCTATCAATTGCTCGACAGTAATTTGTTCACCCACCGTAATATTTTCTATTTTGAGAGAAGCCTCTAGTGAACACTATGGCCCCGGGGTCTACTCCACACTATATTTTCAGCCTTACTCTTTTTCTTCGTTGCACTTTCCGCCTTCAGATCTCACTTTGCAATCAATTTGAAGGGACTGACAACCCCTTTATAGCATTGGGTGCAAGCTCTTTTGTATTTGCACAGGTACTCTCGACTTGACGAGATTCTCCTACTGGATTGATACCTTGGTTCTCAAACTGAGGGAAATACTTATTGCTCCTGTGCTGCATCATCCTTTCCTCTTCAAGGGAAAAACCAACGTAAGCAAGTCTCCGTCAATGTGTCAAATTCTAGCGATGTTGTTTGAGAAGTAGCACACACCCACTTAGCTTCCGTTGATATTTTATACACTTATAGCTCTAGTGCGGAAGTTGCATGGCAATCCCTACTCCTCGCATTAATAACAATCGATGTACATCTCCATAGCCCATTGGTCTGCCTAGTTGATGCGAGACTTTCTTTCCACTTTGTCTCCTTTTGAATCTCTGCCACCATACTCTATTCCACCCATAGGCTATATCCATGGTTCACGCTCAAGTATTGAGTAAGATTGAAAATGTTGAGGCACGTGAGAAGTACAAGTCAATTTATTGGTTTAACATCGGGGTTCTCATGATTTATACTTTATGCTAGGAAGAATAAGCATGACACGCTATATGATTTTGTAGGGATAGCGTTCTTTAGCATTATTATTTTCAAAGACGCGATTGTTTGTTAGTATGCCTGAATATTGATGTCTTTATATCAAACGATAGACTATTGCCTTAAATCACTTGTATAGGAATATTCATGCCATGATCACAATCATGCGCATTGCAAGGATGGCTGGTGTCACTCCTCGCACGTGATATGTCTCCAACGTATCTATAATTTTTACTTGTTCCATGTTGTTATATTATCATTCTTGGATGTTTTACAATTATTTTACTACAATTTTATATTATTTTTTGGGACTAACCTATTATTGGTTGCAAAATTGCACAAGTTCTTGTTTCACGCTTTTGTTTGTAGGAATTAATTACAAATTGTCAAAAAAAACGCAAAAGGAGCCTTGCTGGAGGACTCTCACTCTCCTGAAATCTGTCCACAAACATTTTTTAGAGATCGTCAGCTTCACCCCCGAAGACGGCATCAAATGGAAAAGGCTAAAACTAAGAAAGTGTGGGTAATTTTATGGCAATGCTTCTGGACTACAAATTTAGCCAAAACGGAGTTCGTCTGTGATCTGGAGACCCGTTTTACTGAAGGCAAATATCTGATTACGGGATCACGAGAATTGTTGACATGATTGGGTCCAACTCTTAACATATCTGATATATTCGGCCAAGCCACGACTTTGGAGACTCGTGAGGGCTATGAGGAGCCCCTAGTAAGGTTCTAGAGGTGTACGAGAGCCATTGGATCAAGGGTCCATCCATCGAAGGGCCATAGAGCACCACAGAGGCACATCTAAGGAGAGAAAAACCCTAATTTTGGTAGAGCCACCAAGAGCCATGAACTTGCCTCTCCGTCGGCATCCGCCAAGAAGGGGAGAGACTCCTCCATTGCAGCACCAAGAACAAGGAACAAGGAGGGGCAAGGGGCCGCCGCCGCCCGTCGCGGGTGCCGTGGCCGACATCGCCTCCATCTCTTCGGGGCTACACCTCTCCATCAAGAAATCTCTCTTTCTCACCACGATAATATGTGAGTAATCCTCCTCGGGGATGAGGGATGTACTAGTAGCCATGTGTTCAATCTCTCTCTCGTGTTCTTGAGATGGCACGATCTTGATGTATCGTGAGCTTTATTAATATAGATGAATCGTATGAAGTTTTCCCCTCTCTATCTTCTTGTGATGAATTGAGTTTTCCCTTTGAAGTTTTCTTATCGGATTGAGTCTTTAAGGATTTGAGAACACTTGATGTATGTCTTGCGAGGGGATATATGCGGTGACAATGGGATGTTCTATTGATCCACTTGATGTATGTTTTGGTGATCACCTTGCGGGTTCCGTGACCTTGGGAATCTATGCATAGGGGTTGGCACATGTTTTCATCCTGACTTTCCGGTAGAAACTTTGGGGCACTCTTTGAAGTTCTTTGTGTTGGATTGAACATGATGAATCTGAAATTATGTGATTTATATCGTATAATAATGTTTGTGGGTACTTGTGGTGACATTGGAGTATCTAGGTGACATTAGGTTTTGGTTGATGTGTATCTTAAGGTGTTATTTTAGTACGAACTCTAAGGCTATTCGTGACACTTATAGGGATAGATCATAAGATTGATCAGAAAAGATAACTTTGAGGTGGTTTTGTACCCTACAATAATTTCTTCGTTTGTTCTCTGCTATCTATGACTTTGGAGTGAAGTCTTTGTCGCACGTGAGGGATTTATACATGATTCAACTATGTTAGTTTTGTTGTGAGAACTTCTACTAGTGAAAGTATGGACCCTAGGCCTTGTTTCCAAGCATTTATACAACGTTTTGCTCGTTGTTTACTATTTGTTACCTTGCTTTTTTTATATTTTCAGATTACGAAAACCTATATCTACCATCCATATTACACTTGTGTCACCATCTCTTCGCCGAACTAGTGCACCTATACAATTTACCATTGTATTGGGTGTGTTGGGGACACAAGAGACTCTTTGTTATTTGATTGCAGGGTTGCTTGAGAGAGACCATCTTCATCCTACGCCTCCCACGGATTGATAAACCTTAGGTCATCCACTTGAGGGAAACTTGCTATTGTCCTACAAAACTTTGCGCTTGGCGGCCCAAAACGAGTCTACAAGAAGAAGGTTTTGTATATCTTTAGATTTTTCAATTAAATCTTTTAGTTTCTTGTTTTTCACTAGTTTGGTTTTATAAAAGAAAACTACAAAAAAATTGGAAGCCTCATATGCTTCATCTTTTCAATGTCTTTCGTGAAAATGATGGAAAGGAAAATTGTGCTCAAGTGTTAGAAGAAGAAGTTATTAAAATGTTTGGCACTAAATCTTTGACTGATGAGCATGATAGCAATATTATTAGTATGAATTCTCTGAATATTCATGATGCTAATGATATGAAAAGCCACAATCTTGGAGATGCTATGCTTGATGAACATGATATTTTTAGCCTCCGAAGTTTTGATGAGCAAAACTATTATGATGATTGCATGCCTCCTACTTATGATGACTATTGTGATGATACTTATGTGATGAAAAAGAGTGATGATTACTATTATGATACTCGTCATAATTATGAATATCCTTTTACTGAATATTACTCTTTTAATGTGGAACCAATTTGTAGTATTCAATTCTTTTATGATACTCCCACTATTAGTCATGAAAAGAAATTTTCTTGTGTGGAGAGTAGTAAAATTTGTATGCTTGTAGATCATGAAAAGAATGCTTTATGTGCTGGTTATATTGTGAAATTCCTTCATGATGCTACTGAAAATTATTATGAGGGAGGAACATATGCTTGTAGGAATTGCAATAATATCAAGTTTCCTCTCTATGTGTTCAAAGTTTTGAAGTTATGCTTGTTTTGCCTTCCTATGTTGGTTGATTCTTGCTCCCATAAATTGTTTGTTGACAAAATCCCTATCCATAGGAAGTGGGTTATACTTAAATGTTGTTGTCATGAGATTCATGATGCTCTTTTGCATGTTATAATTATTATTCCTATGTGAGCATCATTGAAATCATCATGCCTAGCTAAAAGGCATTAAAGAAAAGCGCTTGTTGTGAGATAACCCAATATTTATACTTCATGTTTTTGAGTGTTCACATGATTAAGCTACTGTGGTAATCATATTTTATAGATTTTAATTCAATAAGGTACCAAGTAAAGCCTTTGGGATAGTGTGGATACTTGTTTGTTCAATTTTGTGCAAAAACAGAAACTTTTACTTCAATTGCAGAATTTATGTGATTTTAATGGAGTGTAAAAAAATTCTGTAATTTTCACACAGTCATCTTATTAAAAATTTCTGCGTTTTACTACCTTTTTAAGAATTTATAGAGTCACGTAAGTATGGTTTTGTTTCACATCTTCATGGGTTGTTTTGTTTTTGACATATTCTGTTTTACGTGCATAGTTTGCTTGTTTTAGTGTTTCCATAACTTATATTGGGTGATATAAATTATGGGAATTATATAATATAGTAGGCATCATGTGATAACAATTATGAATCTTGTATTGGCATTACCTAAGTGAATGATCTATATTTATCATACTAACCCATCTCACGAAGTTCCGTTAAGTTTTGTATGATTGAAGTTTTCAAGTTTTGGGTGAGATGACATTATGAGGAGAATAAGTAGCAGCAAGAACCTAAGCTTGAGGATGCCCAAGGCACCCCCAAGGTAATATCCAAGGAGGACTCAAGCATCTAAGCTTGGGGATGCCCCGGAAGGCATCCCCTCTTTCATCTCCAACATTATCGGTATATCTTACTTGAAGCTATATTTTTATTCATCACATGATATGTGTTTTGCTTGGAGCATCATTTTGTTTTGTTGTTAGATGTTATATGTTATTTATAATCTTGTTTTTAATAAAAAAATCCAAGAATTTCCTTTATAATGATTGAATTGCATGTGCGATGTGTGTTGTACAAAAACAGAAACTTATGTTGTATTATTTGAATTATCATATTTTAATGAAACATGGAAAGTTTCTAAAAAAATTACAAAGTAATTTCATACAAATTATTTATCATGTCCTAAATGTTCACAATTTTGAGAGATACATAATTACACTTTTTATATAGATTGCTAGAGACTGTTCTCTTTGGACAGATAGTTGTTATAGTTTCGTTATCTACTTATCCTAGAGTTTCCATAGCTTATATTGGTACATATAAATTGTGGAGATGATAGTATACTGTACCTAATGTTTGAAAATTATTATGAAACTTTTCTTGGCAGTATATAAAGAGTTTATTTATGCTTATGTGCACTAACCTATCTCATGAGTTATTTTCAAGTATTGTGTGGATGAAGTTTTTGAGACTTAGGTGAAACCGTGATATGAGAAGATTGAAAGATGTACAAAAGCTCAATATTGGGGATGCCCAAGGCACTCGAAGTAAATATTTCAAGAAGTCTCAAGAATCTAAGATTGGGGATGCTACGCATCCCACCTTTCTTCATCAACAACTATCAGTTAGCCTATGTTGAGCCTAAATTTTTATTTGTCCACATGATATGTGCTATTCTTGGTGTGCCTTTTGTTTTTTGTTGTCTGAAATAAAATATCAGATCTGCAAATCTTTATTGAGAGATAGTCCTCACATAGCTACTTAATTGTTTGACTACTCATTGATCTTCAGTTATATCACTTGAGATTAGTTTGATTGAATTGCTCTAGTACTTCACTTATATCTTTGTTAGCACGGTCGTGCTGTTATATGCTCTCATCCTTCACTTAGATTATTTTGAGAGTTATTACAAACTTTGAAGAAATCATCTCTTGCTTCACTTATATTAACTTGAGATTTGAAAATTTTAAAGAAACTTGTGCTCTCGTTCTTCACTTATATTTGTTTGAGAGCTTATTATTAGCAATGGCAATTTGATTTAAATGAAATTGGTCCAAAAGTGATTTAAGTTAAATTGGTCCCAAAGTGATTGATATCCAGGGGAGATATAATAAAAACTTTCGTGAAGATCATTGGATTTTAAATTTGATTCTTTGCAATAGTTTTGTGATATGAAGATAGTGATATGTGAGTTTTGTTGATGAGTAATTTTGCTTTAGTAAGAATATTGGTGTTAAGGTTTCTGATTCCGTATGCATGCACATGAAGTCAATAATTATGCTATGAAATTACATCCTACTTGTGTTGCATTATTCGGTGTTAGTTATGTTTAATGTTCGATTATGATGGTTTTCGTTCCTTGGTTGGGCACTTCTCAATCTATTTGCTAGACTTCACTTATACTAAGCGGGAATGCTACTTGTGCATCCAAATCCTAAACCCAAAGTTGTGCCAAATGAGTCCACCATACCTACCTATATGCAGTATCTCAATGTTGTTCTAAGTAAATTTGTATGTGCCAACTCTAATGTTCAAAATAAACTTTTGTTTTGTGTGCCCGTGCCACTCATTAAGCAGCGAGGGATGGACGGTATCTTCCATGTTAAATAGGTTATTCTCAAAATGAGTATTTATTAACTTGTCATTGCACGTGAGTATGGTGGTAATAGGGATGCCTAGTCCCGAAATGCAAAGAAATTTACTTTATGTTGTCAATTAATAAATTCATTGGAAAGTGTTGGTATGGACGGTACCCATGGATGCGGCAAGCTGTGGAGTGTGAAAGAATAGTGGAAAAAAGAATAAACTTTATTTTCAGTTTGGGAACCGCCTATGATTTATTTAGCATGGATGATATTGGGAACTCTTAGTCGTTTTCGTTGACAAGAAAAGCATGCCACCCAAAATTAGTTTATCTCTTTTTTGTGATTCGAACTCTGGCACCGCTACAAATCTCTGCTTCCCTCTGCGAAGGGCCTATCTATTTACTTTTATGCTATTTTTATTTTTACTTGAGTCTCCATCTTCTCTTATAGAGCACCAACTATGGAACACTGTTATCACACTTGAGCATTCGATGTAGCTAATGCTTGAGCATGATGGACTAGGGATAGCGTTCTTTACCATTGATATTTTGAAAGACTTTGTTTCTTGTTGATATGCTTGATTATTAAAGTTTTCATGTTAAATTATAGACTATTGCTTTGAATCATTCAAGTCCAAATGTCCATGCTACAAAAGATAAGAGTATATGATGAATATGATAGGTAGCATTCCACATCAAAAATTCTGTTTTCAATTGCTACTTTATCATGATGAGTTTTATAAGAAAGAGTTGTTGTTATGATGATTGGAAAAGTGATTGAAATTATCATTCATCAAACTTATGCACTATGCTCGCATTCACACTTCATAAATTATTTCTTTTATCATTTACCTACTCGAGGACGAGTAGGAATTAAGCTTGGGATGCTGATACATTTCCAATGTATCTACAATTTATGAAGTATCCATGCCATCTTTACAACAATTTTATATGGTTTTGGTATGATTTGCATGCAACTAACACGGACTGACGTTGTTTTCATCAGAACTACCTTGTTGTTGTTTTTTGTGTAGAAATAAAAGTTCTCCGAATTGGACGAAACTTTTTGACGATTTTGTTTGGAAGAAAAGAGAAATACTGGAGCAAAGAGCCACCATAGGGGGGGGGTCTGGCTCCCACTAAGCACCAGGGCGCGCCAGCCCCCGACGCGCGCCCTCGTACCTAGTGGGCCCCTTGAGGCCCATCTTGACGTGAGACCGACGCAAGAAATTCTTACAAATACAGAAACCCCCAGAAATAACCCTGGATCAGAAGTTCTGGTGTCACAAGCATCTCTAGCCACGAAAAACCAATCAGGAGCCCGTTCGGCACCCTGTCGGAGGGGGAGATCATCACTCGAGGCCATCTTCATCATCCCTATGGCCACCATGATGAGGAGGAAGTAGTCCACCCTCGGGGCTGAGGGTTTGTACCAGTAGCTTTGTGTTTAATCTTTCTCTCTAGTGTTGTTGAGATGGTACGATCTTGATGTATCGCGGGCTTTGTTAATACAGTTGGATCATATTGTGTTTCTCCCTCTCTATCTTGTTGTGAGGAATTGAGTTTTCCCTTTGATATTCCATTTTACCGGATTGAATACCTTTATGTATTTGAGAGCTCTTGATTTATGTGTTGCTATGAATACCCGTGGTGACAATGGGGTATCATATTGATTCACTTGATATATGTTTTGACACTCAACTCGCGGATTCCCGAGCTGACATTGGGGTAATCTATGCATAGGGGTTGATGCACGTTCTCGTCTTTGTTTCTCCTGTAGAAATATTGGGGCACTCTTTTAGGTTCTTTGTGTTGAATTGAGTATTATGAAAATGAATGTGTTATGGTGTTATTTTAGTACGAACTTATGGACAGATCGGTCGGAAGGATAACTTGTTATTTTAGTACGAACTTTTGGAAAGATTGATCGAAAAGAATAACTTTGAGGTGGTTTCGTACCCTACAAACAATTGCTTCTTATTTTCTCCGCTAGAAAGGAACTTTGGAGTGATTATTTATTGCATGTTGAGGTATTGTTATGTGATCCAATTATATTAGCATTTTCGAGAGTTTGCACTAGCGAAAGTACGGACCCTAGGCCTCATTTTCAAGCATTGCAATACAATCTGTGCTACATTTTATGAATTTCTACCTTACTGTTTTTATTTATTCAGATTATAAAAATATATTTCTACCATCATTACTACACTTGTATCACTATCTCTTTGCAGAACTAGTGTACCTATAAAATTTACCATCGTATTTGGTGTGCTGGTGACACAAGAGACTCTTTGTTATTTAGTTGTAGGGTTGTTTGAGAGCAACCATCTTCATCCTACGTGTTTCACAAATTGATAAACCTTAGGTCATCCACTTAAACAAAATTTGGTACTGTCTTACAAAACTCTGCACTTAAGGCTTAACATGAGCCTAACAGGTTGTGTCGTAGACATGAGGTTACGGCCAACTGCAGTGACTAGGTAGTTCCCAGTCAGCAGTTGACCACGGTCAACTGGTCAACTGGGGCACGCTGGACCACTAGCCAGTGTCACTCGGGGTGGCTCCAGCCGGGCCACGTCGGCGGCTGCGCCGGAGCAAGCTCAGGTGACCATTTCAGCGGCGGAGCACCTTGGGCCCTCACTAGAAAATGGCCACAGGGCTCATTTTGCACGCGGAGATGCACGTTCGAACGAGGAGGCTCGCGTGCATCCCTCCCGACGAGCGGGAGGAGTTGGGGCAACCTGAAGCAGCGCTGGCATTGAGCTGCGGCGGGCACGTTCGGGAGCTCGACGGGAATGATGCTACAGGGCGCTAGCGAGTAACCTAGCTAGCCTACGGGGTCCTACGCGATGCGCGGAAGACGACGAGCATGAGCCCGGGACCGATTGGTTGCCGGAGCCTCACCGGCGACGAGCCCGAACAGAGCTCGGTTGCGGCCATGGTGGCTAGGGAGGCTACGGGAATGAAGCGGGCTCGAGGAGAGAGGGGAAAGAACGCGGGGCACAGCATCGTTGCTGAGAAGGCCCGAGGAGGAGTGAACACGGTGCACCGGAGGCGAATTCAGCTGCGAGGTTTGTCGGAGCAGAGGAGGAAGAAGACGACGTCGAGGGCGTTGTGGTGACTCCGGGATCGCTCCCGTGGGTGAGGACGAAGCAGCGGGCGCGGCGCAGATCCTGGGCGGTCCTAGTCGACGGGGAGCGGGCTAAGCGGCACCGGTGGCGGCTAGGGTTCCAGGGCATCGTGGGGGCACTTGTAGCTGGCGGGGAGTCGCTAGATGGCCGCCACGGTGAGTGGAGCGGCTCGTGGCGTGCATCGGCTCTCCCCCACGTCTCTCGTTATTCACCAAGTGGAAGATAACGGGGGCTAGCTGGGCTGGTAGGCCTTTTACAAAAAGTTGGTTAATATTTAATAATTCCAAGGGGAATATTCGAAACCCAAACATGATTTTAGTTTTCAGGTTTGCAAAAATATTTAAACCCCATAATAAAACAATTTTGAATTTTAAAGGAATTTTAAATGAGATATGATTCCATTGTGATCAAACATGGTTTAGCAAAAGCATTAGCTTAACCTCATGATTAACTGTAGCTCAGTTAAATGCATCACTATAGCTGAAATCTAGGGGTGTCACATTCGCGTGGACATATGTAGTCATTACCACCCTTCTCGTTGCGCCTCGCGCCAACGCCGCACATGGCCAGGTTCATAAAATGTCATTTCCCCTCGCTCAGCACCGAGCCCGTTCTTTTTCTCCCTCGATGGAAGCACCTCGAGCTCATCGCCGTCTGCATCCCTAACGATGACATGGAGCGCCTACTCCTTGGTTGTACTGCGCCCGAGCACCTTCATCTACAGGCGATCAATGGGTTGAGTAGCCTCCACGAGTCACTAGACAATTTGTGTGTGTTACTAGTGCTTCAACAAGAGATCACACAACATGACTCACCAAATGGTCATTGAGGACGTGCATTTACTTGATAGATTACTTGTAATTGATCACAAGGTCCAACACGAATCAAGGTCATTTATTCGGCGAAGTTGACAGTGTTTGGCTACTTGCCCGTCAACTTCTCTGAACTTGTTATTAGATTCACGATCATCCGGTCACAACAGTCGCATTCTTCCCTTTTTGAAATCAACACCCTTTTTTCTATTTTCAAGATGTATGTTCGTGTGTCATCCAAAAAATCATTTTGACAAGCTTGATCGTGTATGTGTGCACAGTGAAGGTCTTGGCACTAGAATCTATCGGCCCCGACCTGGACCAAGTTGTTAGATTCCTGAGATGCCTTCCGTGCATGAAGAGGCTATATACTGAGGTGATGCTCCTTTCGTGTTAAATGTTAACCACAAGGGAGTTTAATTTTTGAAACCATGTAAATCAAAGAGGTCCCTTATGTGTTCAAGCACTAATACATTCTCTTCTTTTGCAGATACGATTAGGTCCGATAGTGCATAATGTGATGCAATATAACAATCTTGTCAAATTCCTTGGTCTCCATATTTGAGACATTACTTTGAAGTCCTACCGAGGGACCTTACCGAAGGATATGTTCGCTAGGTTCTTTGTTGTGAGAGCAAGTGTGCTAAAGCTAATGAGATTTGCCCTGCATTTATTCCACAAAAAAGAATGGTTTTCTCATCAGCATCGGAGACTAGGGCAGAATGGAAAATTCTCTCCAAAAGCTCAATTTCATTTTGTAACTTTAGTTGAACACTAATTGAAAGTCCTTATGTCAAACTCATGCATGACATGTGAGTGGCGGATCCCTTTGCGCAAATGTTGAAGTTGTGAAACTAGTTGTAATATTAGTACAAACATCTCATATTGTCATGTTCAACTAATCAGTGAGGGAGTCTAGAGCTGCATGACAGAGTTTTTGCATAAGCTGAATTTCATTTCTAATATAGTTCGAACCTTGTAGTCATTGAATTTGAACGTTGTAATGCTGAAATTTGAACCTTCGTAATATTTCTGTCATTTGTGATATAGTCATTCAAAGGGCATCGTATGAGACTCGTATATTGGTACTACTACTTTTTCCTTAATATGCAATGGACAATTAATATCTGGACCTTAATTAATATGCTATTGAGGACTGGTATCCTGCGCGGCTCCAATGGCGCTCCCAGCGACTACCAACGACGAGTGCCAATTCACCATGCATCTCGAAGTGGACACGCACACAAGGTTCACGGAGCTCTAGGTGGTGTACACCAACCATCCCATTTGGATGGAGAACTCCATTCGCGTTATGGACATGTTTCTTGACGCGGACAAATACAAAGTGGCCGGGTTTGACCTCGCGTTCCTCCCGGCTCTCGCGTCCTTTGCATGCTCCACTCGCACGCCCCTCCGCGCATGATCTGCTAATGGTTGGGCCGACCCATGATCACATTCGGAGCACCATATGCATGCGTTTGCACGACGCGTGTCACCACCATGCAGTTACGTGTTCCACGATTGAATCACGCGCTGCAAAAACTGTCATCCGGACGTGTCGGTTTTCGAGGACGTCCGACCCCCATTTATACCCACATCCATTAGCCATAGTCTCTTCACGCTTTTGACCGCGCCCAACAACACAATAAGCACACCCACGACAA
The DNA here is from genome assembly GCF_904849725.1 of Hordeum vulgare subsp. vulgare. Lineage (NCBI taxonomy): Eukaryota > Viridiplantae > Streptophyta > Magnoliopsida > Poales > Poaceae > Hordeum > Hordeum vulgare. The sequence goes on along the minus strand of NC_058520.1, from coordinate 579,946,195 downwards.
AACATATAGAGAGGATATCCAACGGCGCTCCATGTAGTTCACGTGCATCATGTGGACACCCACGTGAGGAAGACGGACCTCATGGTTGTGCACACCAATGACCCGGTCGTGGTGGAGGACTCCATCAACACTATGGAGCGGTTGCTTGTTGCGGATGACAAATAGAAAGTGGTCGGCTTCGACCTCGCGTACATCGGCGGTCGTGTCGGGCATGATCAGAAGGTTGTCGTTGCCCAGTTGTGTGTGTGTGTCTTCACGTCCTCCTCTACCACAATGCCATGCAAGTGTTTCACCGGGCTTATCAACAGTACCGACTATAGATTCGCTACGGTGGACACCACCAACGATTTAGAGGTGCTCAAGACTTTGGGCTTGGTCCGCCAGAAGCTTGTTCACATCCACAACCACTACAAGGTCTGGGGCAGCAAGAAGGATAAGCACTCCCATGTTGACCTTGCCATGCCCATCATCGACCCCTACTACACAGACATGAAAGCTAAGTGAGACTAGAACAAGCATGTCTCGGACAAGGCGTGGGTGAAGAGATTGGATGAATATCACCTCCAGACCGCGGTCAAGGAAGCATAGACATGCTATGAGATGTTCAGGCGAACAGTTGACGTGAGGAAGTGTTGCCTACCTAAAGACGGCGAGGGATCGAGCCACAAGCAAAGTCGTGGCAGCAAGCGTCACATGAAGTAGATGATTTGATGACCCTTGCTCATAGTTTAGGTGCGCACCAATGTTATATGTGTAGTCACTTATGTATTTGGATGCTTAATTAGGTTATGCAATCATGTTGTTTTGTGTGTAATTGTTTATTGATGTGTGCCAATGTTATTTTTGTAGTCATTTATGCATTTGAATGTCTAATTTGGTTATGCAATCATGTTCTTATCTACACGGAGCTTAGAAGTTTGTGCAAATTGAGCGAATCACATCGCATACGGATTAAACTACATATCCATCGGTGATAATTTCATTAATCATGGACAGTTCTTTACCAGGAACCATTTGCCCACAACACACATAGCCTATTAGAACAACTCAACAATGGTCTTCAATACAACTGCACATGATTCTGATTACTCACCGGTTTCCTGTCTATCGCACACACCTTCTTATGCCGAGTGGTTTGTGTTCTGCTCTATCATCGCACACACTTTTTATAGTGAACGGTGTGTCCTCTATCGCACACATCTGGATCTCTATAGTTGTTTGTGTTATTTTAGCTAATCGCAAACAGTTCGTATGGAACAACTGTATGGCACGTATCGCACACGTAAGTCTTTTCTGAATTATATTTGATCGATCTCCCATCGCACACAGTTCTCGTTATTGGCGACAAAGCTAGAACTATATTATTTGCGATTCATGCATGTGACATCCTCGACTTTTGCTACAGTAAATATTATAATCAAGCTACAGAGATCACCCGCTAATGATGCCACATCATCGAGAATTACCGTCGTTGACCCGCATTGAAGTTCTATCCGGATTCAGAAATTGGAAACAAAAGAAAAGTATATTTATAAATTCATATTAACTATTAAAGGAAGATATGTATAGAAAGAAAGTATTAAAAATAATAATGATAAAAGAAAGAAAAGAAAAGAAATTAAAAAGAAGAGAAAACGAAATTAGAAAGAAGAAATAATAGAAAAAGAAAAAAAAACAAAACAAAACAAAACAAAAAAGAAAAGAAAAGAAAAAGAGGAAACCCCCCCACCCCCCTGGCCGACTGGGCCAAACTGGCCCAGCCGAGCCGGCCCACCCCACGCTGCTGGAACCCTAGGGCGAGGGAGCCCCCCTGCCTCGCTCCCTCCCCTCCCACTTGCGCCGCCACCCCACCCAGCCGCCACCCCACGAGCCCCGCTCACCAACCGAGCCCCTGGCTCGATCTCACCAACCTGCCGACACCCACCCAACCCCCCCCCCCCCCCCCCGCTCGCTCCACGACCTCCCTCCCGCACGGCCCCATCTTCTCCCACGACCGAGTCCCCCTGGGCTCGATCCCCTACCCCACCTCTCTCGTCTCCCTCCCAACCCACGAGACCCACAGATCCATCCCAGACCGAGCCAATCCTCCCTCCTCTCTCGATCTCCCTCTGGAGACCGAGCCCAGGCCGACCCCCACCTCACCCCAGATCTCTGCCTCCTCCTCCCTCGCGGCTCCCTTCCCCTCGTCCTCCCAGGGACCGAGGGCCCCCCGTGGCCACCCCACTTCGGCCGACCTCCCCATCCCCGGGGGGCCATCTCCGGCGGCCCTCACCTCTCCGGTGGCCGCCCCTCCCCGTCGGCGCATCGGCCGGGGTCCCCACCGACCACGGCGGCCCCGTCATCGGGCCCCTCCCCGTCGGTTCTCCTCCGATCCACCGCGACCCCCGCGCCGGCCGGAGCCCCCGTCGGCGACTCCATCCCGGGGGCCCTCCTCACAGGGGCCCCTCTCGGCACGACCTCGCCGGCACGTCCTCACCGGCACCACCGTCATCACCGCGCCATCACCACCGTCACCTCCGCCTTCCCGCGAATTCCGGCTTCACCGGGCCGTCTCATCAACGTTGGTGAGCCCCTCCTCGGGCTCCTCCCACCATAGCGTTCCCCTCACCGTCCCGGTTCCGTTCCGGCAAACGGGACTCCGATCCGTCGACGGTAGTGATCGGTAGGAAGATTTGGAGATGTGTTCTTCTATGTTGAGTTAGAGGACAAAGTTCTCTATAACTGTGTTAACAGAGAGAGAGATGGAAGTGTTGAGAATTAAAAGAAAATAAAATAAAAGATGTATTAGATGCGTATGTATTTATGTATGTATGAGATGCGATGTATGTATTTGCGTATATAGATATTTGGAGGAATACGATATTTGCATGATTATGTATCTATGAATAAAATCGAGTATTTGGCCTAAAGTCACTTACTGGTGGGGTCAACGCACCCGCTGTCTATGACAGGGAGGCCCCACGCGATAATTAAAAAAATAAAGATAATGATAATGTTTTTATTAAATAAATAAATAGATATATTAGTTAAATTAATTAATTGGATAATTAGAATAATTAGAGTATGACACGTGGGTCCCCCACTAAATTAATCTGATTAATTAATATTTAATCCTAATTAAAACTTGTGCCTATGACGTTCGGGACCCGCTGGTCAGTTGACCAGTCAACTGTTGATGTCAGCATGACATCATGCTGATGTCATAATAGCTTTTATTAAATTATTTAAATCTGCTTTTAATTCCTAATTATTGAATAAAACTTTAAAAATTAATATTAAATAATCCGTAAGTCAGATCAAAAAAAATTCAACATGAAAGTTGATCAGCAGAACGAGACGAACCCGGATACACGGTCCATTCGTCTGTCACGCGTCCCTAGCATAGCAAACATGGAACATTTCCATCGTTTCCAGTATAACCGGTAGTAGCCCGAGACCTGGAAAATATCGTTAGATATTCTTCCGACCCGTCTATGACGGATGTTGCTGCGTTAGCTCATGTCTAGCCTGCATCTTGCCATGTCATGCTTTGTGTTGCACCGTTGCTATTATTTATTGTTTCTTCCCCCTCTTCTTACCGGTAGACCCCGAGACTGACGCTGCTGCCGGGTACATCTACGACCCTGCCGATCAGTCCTTTGCCGCAGAGCAGCAAGGCAAGCAAACCCCCCTTGATCATTCATATATCGCCTATGTCTTTCTTCCTACTGCTTGCATTAGTATTTTGCTACTGTTGTAGTTAGCTCCTATATCTGATGCATAGTCTATTTTTTATGAACTGCTACTTTCAGTCATGTACTTTTAATATGCTTAGTATAGGTGGAGCAGTCATCCCCTCTGACCCCGTAGTTCAGTTGCCCCGCTTGTTTTCAAATCTCGATCCCTGATCGACGAGCCAGACCCGACACGGCACATACACCCCCCTTAGTTGTACGACGCTACAAAGATACTTCGAGTCATGAGGGTGACACATCGCTAAGTACTCCTGATGATATCTCTGTAGTATAGCTAGTCGGTCGTGGTTTTCGAGGGTGATTCCTCTTTCACCATTCCCGACGATGCCTCTGTCGTGCAACCCCTCAAGTGTGGGACCCCCGAGGGTGATTCCTCTAAGCCCACCTTGACGGGTACATCGTTCGGAATCCAACGAGGGTGATACCTCGGGTTCCCCCCCGATGTTACAACCACACAGTTACTCGACCATGTTACTGGTATCATTGGTGATTAGTTGTAAGACGGATGGATTCCCGTGAGACTGTGTTGCTGGCCTAATTAAAATGTTAATGGATTTAGGTATTTGATCTGGGTTGGTCGGAGACCTTTTCGCACTAACCGGCTACGCGGGAAGAATTATGGGTACTCGGCGTCGCGGTATCAGTCGAAGCTTTTCAGATGCCAGCAATGTAGCGGCGCACGCCCGAGTGGTCCCGAGATGCCTCGCTCTTGTGATTAAGGGATGCTAGGACTGACGTCGGCCGCCCACCCCACGTGCAGGAGCGCGAAGGGGAACTGGACCCACGAACCCTTTGTGCTTAGGAGTTAGACCCGCGGGCTGGCCTCTCTGATTAGTCTTAGGTGGGGCTGCGACGTGTCGATATTCTGAGGCCGGGAAGGACCCAGAAAAGTATGTCCGACCAGAGTGTTATCGAGCGTGACGGGACATGTGGTGTACCCCTGCAGGGATGAAAATTAACTATTCGGATAGCCGTGTCCACGGTTACAGGACGACTTGGAGTTGTGCCCTGATCTTTTACAACTACAATTGTTACTTAACTGGATTTAGTTTGCCTCGGGATTGCTTCCTCACAGGGAGTCGAGGGAGGATCTTTAGGCGTGACCTCACTTTAATATTGCTGCAACAATATGACTATTAATGTGTTACCCCTGTTCTACTCTCGTCTATTGCTGCAAGACCCTGAAGATGCTAGTCTTCGATAGGACTAGGCCTTCTCTCTCTATTCTCGCATTGCTGCAGTCAGTCCACATATAACCTCCCCCTTCTTTGATACTGGTGCATATTTAGCATAGTTCTGATGTAAGTCTTGCGAGTACTTTGGATGAGTACTCACCGTTGCTTTGCTCCCCCCCCCCCCTTTGTCCCCTTGATCCGTTGCTGCGACCAGATAATGGAGCCCAGGAGATGGAGTTTTCCCGCCGACGCCTGCCGTCCCGATGGTGTCTTCTTCGTGGAGGCCGCTGAAGCCCAGGAGTAGTTAGGAGGTTCCCAGGCAGGAGGCCTCGCCTCGTTCGATCGTGTTCCTTTTGTGCTAGCCTTCTCTAAGGCACCCCATGTTTTATGTCTGTACTCTGATATTTGTTGCTTCCGCTGACTCGTGTGTTTATCGAGCTTCTGTATTCTAGCCCTCGAGGCCCCTGGCTTGTAATATGAAGCTGATGTTATTTTATTTGTGTCTAGAGTTGTGTTGTGATATCTACCCGTGAGTCCTTGGGTTTGGTCGTACACATTTGCGTGTATGATTAGCGTACGATTAAACCGAGGGCGTCACAAGTTGGTATCAGAGCCAACTGCCTGTAGGTAGCCCCCTTTCCAACTCTTTGGCCGAAGTTGAGTCTAGTCTTTGAAAAACTTTACTAACACTGATGTTGTGGCTTACGGGCCCACATCTCAATTGGGTGGTATTAGTATATGGGCCCACATCTCAATTGGGTGGTATTAGTATCTTTTACTCCTTTCCTGCACTCTGGGCTCTATTCTCTCTTCTCTTTCGGGTTAAAGATTTTTACTAACTCTAACATTAGGTTCTCGTAAATATTTCATTCCGGAGAGCCCCGTATTCCAGACGATGGCTTTATCCCTAAGAAGAACTTCAGTTACTCTTCGATGTTCTCTTGAGCTGTTGTGCTCATTGTTTCTGCAATTTTCCCTTCCTTCGTCAACCACTACGGATGACTACATACAAATGTCGTTCATACTTTCTTCTCCAATTGCTCTTGTTTACGAGATGCAACGAATTATTTTATCGGGGATTCGTCCATCATCAGTTGTCATGGGTTTCGAAAGTTCTTCGACTTACTATTTGGTCTTCCGAAATCCTCCGTAGCCTAATGTTCATGACCTTTCTCACCTGCTTATGTTATGGTTAAATCCATATGTTTAGCAACATTCATTAAAATCCTTTGTGATTTTCCTGTGATCTTATTGATTCTACCGTTGTGTGAATGCGCACAATCATCTGTTGATACTCATAAATTATCTTTTCGGCTCAGACGTCCTTCTAGACAGAGCTGGTTCTCGACAAATCAACTTTGGTTGGTTGTCCATCTAAGTTCATTCAACTTACTGGTATTTGATAGGAGCATCTGATTATGATACGCCAACCTGGAAATCCTAATTCCCTTGGTATTTAAGTATCGATATTTTTCAGATGTTCTATAACCCGATGCATTGCATCCTATCTCCCTCTGATTGAGTACCAGTACACACATGGAGTCCTTGTGGATCGTCAGACCCATTGCTGGGTTATTATCCAATGGCATCCTTTGCTTTCGAAATTCTTGTGATTGCTTCCCCTGACACATGATGCCATTGGTAAATTGTGTCTTCTCCCTCTGATAAGTTGTACCCTACGCTTTGTCAGCCATGCCCTTCAAGCATGTGTTAATTACTCTTGGAGTGTATGGTGTATGTTCCTAAGATGCCCCTATGGGTGAACTTATGCCTTACTAAATCAATATGACCCGAAGAGTTTTCACGAGTCTTGCTCTTCTGGTATTTTGCCGAATGTTCTTTCAAAGCTACAACCTGATCAAAGGCGAGGAATAAATGGCAGGTGATGCATCATGAAGTGGGAGTCGACCTTGAACTTTGTGTTCATGCCCATGGAAACGAAGTTGATCCTATCATAGAAATTTCTCGTAACAATAATCATTCATTCTGTGGTTTAAATCTGGTATCTGTGATCTTGTCCTCTGCAATCGTGGTTCCGACCATGTTGTCCTACCTTGATTTTATTCTCAGACGAGTTAAAGTACTTGTCTTCTTCACATCAATACATCGGTTCGAGCTTTAATGTTGATCGGCCTCCGAGTAATATCCCTTGTAGCTCGATGATATCACGGAGCTGTATAACTTCTTGTGAGCTCCTCATCAACTATGAGATTTTCATTAATTCCAGTTTTCCTCGTGTTTGAGATGTTGGACACGTGAGTACATCGATAACTGAATCGAGTATGCATTGCGATTCAACATTTTTTTGTAATCTGCCTTGTTTACGAGTTTGTACTCAATCATGTCATTCCAAGCTATTAAGCTACATCATCATCGTCATGCTAATACTTGACCATGCTATCTATACCCCTCATCCCTGGAACACAAATCCAATTGTGCGTTAAGCTTGCATCGAGCTTTCCACATCATGTTGTTTGTCTTAAAAGGCAATCTCAACTCTAAGCTAGCAGTCATATCTGTGATTCCGACAACCTCTTGCTTCATCATTCCCTTGCTTGATGTCGTCGCTGATCGATTACATCTTCGTGAAGCTTCTCGACAAATGTGTCGTGATCATCATCAGCATCCCGAGTTCTTCCAGGGTCTCAATCGAATGCATGGTGAGAAATGCCATCCTTGCCCCCTTGATGATTTATGTTTTTATCAACAACCTTTTTTTCCTTCCCTCCAACACAAACTTGATCATGTTTTGTGTTGTCCGTTGTGTTCCTCACTATCCATCTTATGTTATCTTCTACCTTGGAGTATTACTATCTTTTCTGTCAAGAATGTTGAGAGCATCATTGCACCTCTTAAGAATTCTTGATATAATAATACTTCTCGCCATCACCATCCATTTCTTGGCCCCGTGTTGTTTCAAAACCGGAATACCAACAAGCGAACTCTGAGGTGTGATCCCAATACTTCTGGCAACCCTATTGCCTTGAGGTTAACAACTGATTGATTCATTCTTGGTGTGTTGGTTGTTGACTCACCATTCTAGCATTGGTCGTGCTACTCATTCCGTATTTTCGAGTACACCCTTTGACCAATGTTTAATTGTTGATGTTTCCTCGAGCATACGACATTATACCATTTGAATTGACAAATGCTATCTCCTTTATAATATAATTTTGGAAATTCATCCCTATCGAAATCTTGAGGAATTGTTGTTGAGCCCATCAGCCACACCCTCAGCTTCTTCATGTTCCACGATGAAGTTTTTGAAAGCATTATCTTTGTGCCTAGATCATGAAGGATATGTTTGATAGAAGAAGTGTTTTTCCCAAGGTTCACGTGCACTCTTTCCGCCGTGAATATGTGAAAGTTTTGTTTCGCTTCCACTTGGGAAATACCAAATCATTCACGCATGTGCGGAGTGTTATATGTTTTGAAGATTTGTTATTTTCACTTCATATAATTTCTCTTAGCACGCCAAGCCACTGACTGATTTGATCAAGGAAAAGAAGTTACTTCATAAGAGCTAATCGAGGCTTACGCAAGAGCCTTGATAACCTCGATGATGGTTCCCAAAATGAGGACCCAGTTGCATTTTGAGATAATAATTTCACGTGGGCACGAATGTCTTGACATGGCGTTCATGTGTCTTACAATCGAACTCATGATTCAAGGATTGCTTGTGTAGTTCATATCCTGAGACTCCTGCATCATCATCTTTTCTTCTCAGTATCTTGAGCTTGAGGTATCCTAACACCAATCGGATCTGAATATCAGGCATATATGATGGTTGGAACATTTTCCCAATAATTATAACTTTGGTCTTTATGTAACCGGTAAGGTGATGTCTTGTCTGGCACACCGGGCCGGAGGACCTATTGTTATAAATTCTTCCATATGCAAGATTCGCCATTCTACCATGAGGAAATTGTATGACTTAATTTTATAAGTTGCTCCTCATGGTTCCTCTTTGTATACCCCTGAGTCCAACCTTTATTTGATGACCATGTCGATGCTACCCCGAAGCACGGATGTGGTACTTCAAGGTTCAACAGGAACATTGGAAGCGCAATGCTAAATTGTTCCTGATCAATTATCCAGACCGCGTGGTATGGGTAAACATCATGATTCTTCTTGCCTCTTTATCTAAAAGGTTGTGTACTTGATGACCTATCATGCATACCATACTCTATTTTTTTCCTCGGGAATGGTATACTTTTATACCTGTGTGTGAACACATTTTCCTTTATATTGGTCTATTTGACCTTTCTTGTGGCATAACTTATCTAAACAGTGTTAATTCCTTGCTTAGGTAATAATCGGTATACAACTCTGTCAGTAAGACCCTATTACTATTGTGGATAACATTCTGGTAGCCGCCGGTAGACGAGGACCTTGCCTGTTGGTCCGCCTCGTTTCAACGAGCAGGAAAATGGTTCTATTCGTCCCCCGCCTTGGTACCGATGTTGTTGCCAACAAACTGATAGGTTATCCTCTGACATGTCTTGTTACCAATATCGTACAAGATGTCACCCCTCTACCTACTCTCGGCCCACATGGTGGACCCATAACCCAAAGTTCCACAGGATTGAAACCTGACTCTCCTGTACATTTTTGACTCAAAAGTATCCTTACACTTGGCTTCATATGGAATTCCAGAGCCACCGTTCAATGGACGCATCACTCTTTGGTCCGGATATTATTCAACATGCCGAAGATCAAGTCCGCATTGTTCATGAGAATCTGGAGGCTGCTCAGTCTCGTCAGAAGAGTAAGTATGACCGTCATCATCAAGATATGGTCTATCAACCTGGCGAAAAGGCTTATCTTCGCGTCACACCAATGAGAGGTGCACATCGTTTTGGGATCAAGGGCAAGTTAGCTCCTCGCCATATTGGTCATTTCACTGTTCTCGTCAGGCGTGAAAAAGTGGCTTATGAATTGGAACTGCCGTCAAACCTTTCCTAGGTTCACGATGTCTTCCATGTGTCTCAGCTCCGCCGTTGCTTCAAGGATCCTATCCGAGCAGTGGACCATGATATGCTTGAGCTGCAACAAGACCTCTCTTATAAAGAGCATCTGATCCGCATTCTCGACCAAGCTGAACGTAAGACTCGTCGCAAGGTCACCAAGTTCCTTAAGGTGCAGTGGTCAAATCACTCTGAAGATGAAGCCACTTGGGAACGCGAGGATCATCTTCGTGATGCATACCCCGGGCTCTTTCCCTCTACCTCTTAATTCTCGGGACGAGAATTCTTGTTAGTAGGGGAGAATTGTGACATCCTCGACTTTTGCTACAGTAAATATTGTAATCAAGCTACAGAGATCACCCGCTAATGATGCCACATCATCGAGAATTACCGTCGTTGACCCGCATTGAAGTTCTATCCCGATTCAGAAATTGGAAACAAAAGAAAAGTATATTTATAAATTCATATTAACTATTAAAGGAAGATATATATAGAAAGAAAGTATTAAAAATAATAATGATAAAAGAAAGAAAAGAAAAGAAATTAAAAAGAAGAGAAAAATAAATTAGAAAGAAGAAATAATAGAAAAAGAAAAAAAACAAAACAAAAAAAAGAAAAAGAGGAAACCCCCCCCCCCACACCCCCGTGGCCGACTGGGCCAAACTGGCCCAGCCGAGCCGGCCCACCCCACGCCGCTGGAACCCTAGGGCGAGGGGGGCCCCTGCCTCGCTCCCTCCCCTCCCACTTGCGCCGCCACCCCACCTAGCCGCCACCCCACGAGCCCCGCTCACCAACTGAGCCCCTGGCTCGATCTCACCAACCTGCCGACACCCACCCCCCCCCCCCCCGCTCACTCCACGACCTCCCTCCCGCACGGCCCCATCTTCCCCCACGACCGAGTCCCCCTGGGCTCGATCCCCTACCCCACCTCTCTCGTCTCCCTCCCAACCCACGAGACCCACATATCCGTCCCAGGCCGAGCCAATCCTCCCTCCTCTCTCGATCTCCCTCTGGAGACCGAGCCCAGGCCGACCCCCACCTCGCCCCAGATCTCTCCCTCATCCTCCCTCTCGGCTCCCTTCCCACCCGACGGGAGCCCCATCTTGCCGATCTCCTTTCCCCTCGTCCTCCGAGGGACCGAGGGGCCCCCGTGGCCACCCCACTTCGGCCAACCTCCCCATCCCCGGGGGCCCATCTCCGGCGGCCCCCACCTCTCCGATGGCCGCCCCTCCCCGTTGGCACATCGGCCGGGGTCCTCACCGACCACGGCGGCCCCGTCATCGGGCCCCTCCCCGCCGGTTCTCCTCCGATCCACCGCGACCCCCGCGTCGGCCGGAGCCCCCGTCGGCTACTCCATCCCGGGGGCCCTCCTCACCGGGGCCCCTCCCGGCACGACCTCGCCGGCACGTCCTCACCGGCACCACCGTCATCACCGCGCCATCACCACCGTCACCTCCGCCTTCCCGCGAACTCTGGCTTCACAGGGCCGTCTTATCAACGTTGGTGAGCCCCTCCTCGGGCTCCTCCCACCATCGCGTTCCCCTCACCGTCCCGGTTCCGTTCCGGCAAACGGGACTCCGATCCGTCGACGGTAGTGACCGGTAGGAAGATTTGGAGATGTGTTCTTCTATGTTGAGTTAGAGCACAATGTTCTTTGTAACTCTGTTAACACAAAGAGAGATGGGAGTGTTGAGAGTTAAAAGAAAATAAAATAAAAGATGTATTAGATGAGTATGTATTTATGTATGTATGAGATGCGATGTATGTATTTGCGTATATAGATATTTGGAGGAATACGATATTTGCATGATTATGTATCTGTGAATAAAATCGAGTATTTGGCCTAAAGTCACTTACCGGTGGGGCCAACGCACCCGCTGTCTATGACAGGGAGGCCCCACGCGATAATTAAAAAAATAAAGATAATGATAATGTTTTTATTAAATAAATAAATAGATATATTAGTTAAATTAATTAATTGGATAATTAGAATAATTAGAGTATGACACGTGGGTCCCCCACTAAATTAATCTGATTAATTAATATTTAATCTTAATTAAAACTTGTGCCTATGACGTTCGGGACCCGCTCGTCAGTTGACCAGTCAACTGTTGATGTCAGTATGACATCATGCTGATGTCATAATAGCTTTTATTAAATTATTTAAATCTGTTTTTAATTCCTAATTATTGAATAAAACTTTAAAAAATAATATTAAATAATCCGTAAGTCAGATCGAAAAAATTTCAACATGAAAGTTGATCAGCAGAACGAGACGAACCCGGATACACGGTCCATTCGTCTGTCACGCGTCCCTAGCATAGCAAACATGGAACATTCCCATCGTTTCCAATATAACCGGTAGTAGCCCGAGACCTGGAAAATATCGTCAGATATTCTTCCGACCCGTCTATGACGGATGTTGCTGCGTTAGCTCATGTCTAGCCTGCATCTTGCCATGTCATGCTTTGTGTTGCACCGTTGCTATTATTTATTGTTTCTTCCCCCTCTTCTTACCGGTAGACCCCGAGACTGACGCTGCTGCCGGGTACATCTACGACCCTGCCGATCAATCCTTTGCCGCAGAGCAGCAAGGCAAGCAAACCCCCCTTGATCATTCCTATGTCGCCTATGTCTTTCTTCCTACTGCTTGCATTAGTATTTTGCTACTGTTGTAGTTAGCTCCTATATCTGATGCATAGCCTATTTTTGATGAACTGCTACTTTCAGTCATGTACCTTTAATATGCTTAGTATAGGTGGAGCAGTCATCCCTTCTGACCCCATAGTTCAGTTGCCCCGCTTGTTTTCAAATCTCGATCCCTGATCGACGAGCCAGACCCGACACAACACATACACCCCCTTAGTTGTACGACGCTACAAAGATACTATCGGGTACCGAGGGTGACACCTCGCTAAGTACTCCTGATGATATCTCTGTAGTATAGCTAGTCGGTCGTGGTTTTCGAGGGTGATTCCTCTTTCACCATTCCCGACGATGCCTCTGTCGTGCAACCCCTCAAGTGTGGGACCCCCGAGGGTGATTCCTCTAAGCCCACCTTGACGGGTACATCGTTCGGAATCCAACGAGGGTGATACCTCGGGTTCCCCCCAATGTTACAACCACACAGTTACTCGACCATGTTACTGGTATCATTGGTGATTAGTTGTAAGACGGGTGGATTCCCGTGAGACTGTGTTGCTGGCCTAATTAAAATGTTAATGGATTTGGGTATTTGATCTGGGTTGGTCGGAGACCTTTTCGCACTAACCGGCTACGCGGGAAGAATTATGGGTACTCGGCGTCGCGGTATCAGCCGAAGCTTTTCAGATGCCAGCAATGTAGCGGCGTGCGCCCGATGTTGGGGAACGTCGCATGGGAAACAAAAAATTTCCTACGCGTACGAAGACCTATCATGGTGATGTTCATCTACGAGAGGGGATTTCCGATCTACGTACCCTTGTAGATCGCACAGCAGAAGCGTTAGTGAACGCGGTTGATGTAGTGGAACGTCCTCACGTCCCTCGATCCGCCCCGCGAACCGTCCCACGAACCGTCCCGCGATCCGTCCCACGATCTAGTGCCGAACGGACGGCACCTCCGCATTCATCACACGTACAGCTCCATGATGATCTCGGCCTTCTTGATCCAGTAAGAGAGACGGAGAGGTAGATGAGTTCTCCGGCAGCGTGACGGCGCTCCGGAGGTTGGTGGTGATCTAATCTCGGCAGGGCTCCGCCCGAGCTCCGCAGAAACGCGATCTAGAGGTAAAACCGTGGAGGTATGTGGTCGGGCTGCCTTTGAAAAGTTGTCTTAGATCAGCCCTAATTGCCCTAATTGTCTCAAACAACATGATTGACAAAACGGGATTACCGTACCACTCTGGAGCAGCACGTGGTCTCGTCGACCTGCGTGGTTCGATAGGAACTTGAACCGGAGTTTCATGATCATCATCATTAACTTCCTCCTCAACCGGCGTCGCAACGACACGGGTTTCCCCTTGCCCTGCGCCACCATCCAGAGGGATGAGAGGTTCGACAACCTCATCAAGTTCTATCTTCCTCCCACTCAATTCTCTCGAGAGAAACTCCTTCTCGAGAAAAGCTCTGTTTTTAGCAACAAACACTTTGCCCTCGGATTTGAGATAGAAGGTGTACCCAACTGTCTCTTTTGGGTAACCTATGAAGATGCACTTTTCCGCTTTGGGTTCCAGCTTTTCAGGCTGAAGCTTTTTGACATAAGCATCACATCCCCAAACTTTAAGAAACGGCAACTTTGGCCTTTTGTCATACCACAGTTCGTATGGCGTCGTCTCAACGGATTTTGATGGTGCCCTATTTAAAGTGAATGCAGCTGTGTCTAATGCATAACCCCAAAATGATAACGGCAAATCAGTAAGAGACATCATAGATCGCACCATCTCTAATAAAGTACGATTACGACGTTCCGACACACCATTACGCTGTGGTGTTCCAGGCGGTGTCAACTGTGAAACAATTCCACATTGTCTTAAGTGAGCACCAAACTCGAAACTCAGATATTCACCCCCACGATCAGACCGTAGGAACTTGATCTTCTTGTTACGATGATTTTCAACTTCACTCTGAAATTGCTTGAACTTTTCAAATGTTTCAGACTTGTGCTTCATCAAGTAGACATAACCATATCTACTCAAATCGTCAGTGAAGGTGAGAAAATAACGATATCCGCCGCGTGCCTCCACGCTCATCGGACCACACACATCGGTATGTATGATTTCCAACAAGTCACTTGCACGCTCCATTGTTCCGGAGAATGGAGTCTTAGTCATCTTGCCCATGAGCCATGGTTCGCACGTGTCAAGTGAATCAAAGTCAAGTGACTCCAAAAGTCCATTAGCATGGAGTTTCTTCATGCGCTTTACACCAATATGACCTAAGCGGCAGTGCCACAAAAATATGGTGCTATCATTGTTAACTCTAACTCTTTTGGTCTCGATGTTATGTATGTGTGTATCGCTATTAAGATTCAATATGAACAATCCTCTCACATTGGGTGCATGACCATAAAAGATGTTACTCATAGAAATAGAACAACCATTATTCTCTGACTTAAAAGAGTAACCGTCTCGCAATAAACAAGATCCAGATATAATGTTCATGCCCAACGCAGGCACTAAATAACAATTATTCAAGTTCATTACTAATCCCGATGGTAACTGAAGTGAAACTGCGCCGACGGCGATTGCATCAACCTTGGAACCATTTCCTACACGCATCGTCACTTCATCTTTCGCCAGCCTTCGCCTATTCCGCAGTTCCTGTTTCGAGCTACAAATATGAGCAACAGAACCGGTATCGAATAGCTAGGCACTACTACGAGAGCCGGTTAAGTATACATCAATAACATGTATATCAAATATACCTGATTTTTCTTTGGCCGCCTTCTTATCAGCCAGATACTTGGGGCAGTTGCGCTTCCAGTGACCCATACCCTTGCAATAGTAGCACTCTGTTTCAGGCTTAGGTCCAGCTTTGGGTTTCTTCGTCGGATTGGCAACAGGCTTGCCGCTCTTCTTTGAATTACCCTTCTTGCCTTTGCCGTTTCTCTTGAAACTAGTGGTCTTATTCACCATCAACACTTGATGCTCTTTACGGAGTTCAGACTCTGCGACTTTCAGCATCGCAAACAACTCGCCGGGTGACTTGTTCATCCCTTGCATGTGGTAGTTCAACACAAAGCCCTTATAGCTTGGCGGCAGTGATTGAAGAATTCTGTCAGTGATAGCCTCTTGCGGGAGTTCAATCCCCAGCTCAGCTAGACGGTTTGAGTACCCAGACATTTTGAGCACATGTTCACTGACAGACGGATTCTCCTCCATCTTGCAAGCATAGAATTTATCGGAGGTCTCATACCTCTCGATCCGGGCATTCTTCTGAAAGATAAACTTCAACTCCTGGAACATCTCATATGCTCCATGACGCTCAAAGCGACGTTGAAGTCCCGGTTCTAAGCCATACAAGACTGCACATTGAACTACTGAGTAGTCCTCCTTACGCGTTAACCAAGCGTTCTTAGCATCCTCGTCAGCCGTAGCGGGTGGTTCATCTCCTAGCGCAGCATTAAGGACATAATCCTTCTTCCCAGCTTGTAGGATCAACTTAAGATTACGAGCCCAGTCTACAAAGTTGCTTCCATCATCTTTCAACTTAGCTTTCTCTAGGAATGTATTAAAATTCAGGGTGACTGTCGCGTGAGCCATGATCTACAACACAAATATATTCAAAGTGGACTTAGACTATGTTCAAGATAATTAGAGTTTAACTTAATCAAATTACTTGCTAAACTCCCACTCAAAAAGTACATCTCTCTAGTCATTTGAGTGGTTCATGACCCACTTACACTAGCTCAAGTCCGATCATCACGTGAGTTGAGTATAGTTTCAGTGGTAAGCATCCCTATGCTAATCATATCAACTATATGATTCATGATCGACCTTTCGGTCTCATGTGTTCCGAGGCCATGTCTGCACATGCTAGGCTCGTCAAGCTTAACCCGAGTGTTCCGCGTGTGCAACTGTTTTGCACCCGTTGTATGTGAACGTTGAGTCTATCACACCCGATCATTACGTGGTGTCTCGAAACGACGAACTGTAGCAATGGTGCACAGTCGGGGAGAACACAATTTCGTCTTGAAATTTTAGTGAGAGATCACCTCATAATTCTACCATCGTTCTAATCAAAATAAGGTGCATAAAAGGATTAACATCACATGCAATTCATAAGTGACATGATATGGCCATCATCACGTGCTCCTTGATCTCCATCACCAAAGCACCGGCACGATCTTCTTGTCACCGGCGTCACACCATGATCTCCATCAACGTGTTGCCATCGGGGTTGTCGTGCTACTCATGCTATTACTACTAAAGCTACATCCTAGCAAAATAGTAAACGCATCTGCAAGCACAAACGTTAGTTTAAAGACAACCCTATGGCTCCTGCCGGTTGCCGTACCATCGACGTGCAAGTCGATATTATCTATTACAACATGATCATCTCATACATCCAATATATCACATCACATCGTTGGCCATATCACATCACAAGCATACCCTGCAAAAACAAGTTAGACGTCCTCTAATTTTGTTGTTGCATGTTTTACGTGGTGACCATGGGTATCTAGTAGGATCGCATCTTACTTACGCAAACAACACAACGGAGATATATGAATTGCTATTTAACCTTATACAAGGACCTCCTCGGTCAAATCCAATTCAACTAAAGTTGGAGAAACCGACACTTGCCAGTCATCTTTGAGCAAAGGGGGTTACTCGTAGCGATGAAACCAGTCTCTCGTAAGCGTACGAGTAATGTCGGTCCAAGCCGCTTCAATCCAACAATACCGCGGAATCAAGCAAAGACTAAGGAGGGCAGCAAAACGCACATCACCGCCCACAAAAACTTTTGTGTTCTACTCGAGAAGACATCTACGCATGAACCTAGCTCTGATACCACTGTTGGGGAACGTCGCATGGGAAACAAAAAAATTCCTACGCGCACGAAGACCTATCATGGTGATGTTCATCTACGAGAGGGGATTTCCGATCTACGTACCCTTGTAGATCGCACAGCGGAAGCGTTAGTGAACGCGGTTGATGTAGTGGAACGTCCTCACGTCCCTCGATCCGCCCCGCGAACCGTCCCATGAACCGTCCCGCGATCCGTCCCACGATCTAGTGCCAAACGGACGGCACCTCCGCGTTCAGCACACGTACAGCTCGACGATGATCTCGGCCTTCTTGATCCAGCAAGAGAGATGGAGAGGTAGATGAGTTCTCCGGCAGCGTGACGGCGCTCCGAAGGTTGGTGGTGATCTGATCTCGCCAGGGCTCCGCCCGAGCTCCGCAGAAACGCGATCTAGAGGTAAAACCGTGGAGGTATGTGGTCGGGCTACCTTTGAAAAGTTGTCTCAAATCAGCCCTAATTGCTCCATATACATAGGAGGAGGGAGGGGAGGCTTGCCTTGAGGCTCAAGGAGCCCCAAGGGCTGCGCACCAAGGGGAGGAGGAGTCCTCCTCCAATCCTAGTCCAACTAGGATTGGAAAGTGGAGTCCTTCTCTCCTTTCCCACCTCCTTTTTTTTCCTTTCTCTTTGAGTTTCTATCCTTGGCGCATAGGGCCCTCTTGGGCTGTCCCACCAGCCCACCAAGGGCTGGTGCGCCACCCCCAAGGCCTATGGGCTTCCCCGGGGTGGGTCCCCCCCCCCCCCGGTGAACACCTGGAACCCATTCGTCATTCCCGGTACATTCCCGGTAACTCCGAAAACCTTCCGGTAATCAAATGAGATCATCCTATATATCAATCTTCGTTTCCGGACCATTCCGGAAACCCTCGTGACGTCCGTGATCTCATCCGGGACTCCGAACAACATTCGGTAACCAACCATATAACTCAAATACGCATAAAACAACGTCGAACCTTAAGTGTGCAGACCCTGCGGGTTCGAGAACTATGTAGACATGACCCGAGTGACTCCTCGGTCAATATCCAATAGCGGGACCTGGATGCCCATATTGGATCCCACATATTCTACGAAGATCTTATCGTTTGAACCTCAGTGCCAAGGATTCATATAATCCCGTATGTCATTCCCTTTGTCCTTCGGTATGTTACTTGCCCGAGATTCGATCGTCAGTATCTGCATACCTATTTCAATCTCGTTTACCGGCAAGTCTCTTTACTCGTTCCGTAATACAAGATCCCGCAACTTACACTAAGTCACATTGCTTGCAAGGCTTGTGTGTGATGTTGTATTACCGAGTGGGCCCCGAGATACCTCTCCGTCACACGGAATGACAAATCCCAGTCTCGATCCATACTAACTCAACGAACACCTTCGGAGATACCTGTAGAGCATCTTTATAGTCACCGAGTTACGTTGCGATGTTTGATACACACAAAGCATTCCTCCGGTGTTAGTGAGTTATATGATCTCATGGTCATAGGAACAAATACTTGACGCGCAGAAAACAGTAGCAACAAAATGACACGATCAACATGCTACGTCTATTAGTTTGGGTCTAGTCCATCACATGATTCTTCTAATGACGTGATCCAGTTATCAAGCAACAACACCTTGTATATAATCAGAAGACCCTGACTATCTTTGATCAACTGGCTAGCCAACTAGAGGCTTGCTAGGGATAGTGTTTTGTCTATGTATCCACACATGTATATAAGTCTTCATTCAATACAATTATAGCTTGGATAATAAACGATTATCTTGATACAGGAATTATAATAATAACTATATTTATTATTGCCTCTAGGGCATAATTCCAACACCCGAGTGGTCCCGAGATGCATCGCTCTTGTGATTAAGGGATGCTAGGACTGACGTCGGCCGCCCACGCCACGTGCAGGAGCGCGAAGGGGAACTGGGCCCACGAACCCTTTGTGCTTAGGAGTTAGACCGGCGGGCTGGCCTCTCTGATTAGTCTTAGGTGGGGCTGCGACGTGTCGATATTCCGAGGCCGGGCAGGACCCAGAAAAGTATGTCCGGCCAGAGTGTTATCGAGCGTGACGGGACATGTGGTGCACCCGTGCAGGGATGAAAATTAACTATTCGGATAGCCGTGTCCACGGTTACAGGACGACTTGGAGTTGTGCCCCGATCTTTTACAACTACAATTGTTACTTAACTGGATTTAGTTTGCCTCGGGATTGCTTCCTCGCACGGAGTCGAGGGAGGATCTTTAGGCGTGACCTCACTTTAATATTGCTGTAACAATATGACTATTAATGTGTTACCCCTCTTCTACTCTCGTCTATTGCTGCAAGACCCTGAAGATGCTAGTCTTCGATAGGACTAGGCCTTCTCTCTCTATTCTCGCATTGCTGCAGCCAGTCCACATATAACCTCCCCCTTCTTTGATACTGGTGCATATTTAGCATAGTTCTGATGTAAGTCTTGCGAGTACTTTGGATGAGGACTCACCGCTGCTTTGCTCCCCCCTTTGTCCCCTTGATCCGTTGCTGCGACCAGATAATGGAGCCCAGGAGATGGAGTTTTCCCGCCGACGCCTGCCGTCCCGATGGTGTCTTCTTCGTGGAGGCCGCTGAAGCCCAGGAGTAGTTAGGAGGTTCCCAGGCAGGAGGCCTCGCCTCGTTCGATCATGTTCCTTTTGTGCTAGCCTTCTCTAAGGCACCCCATGTTTTATGTCTGTACTCAGATATTTGTTGCTTCCGCTGACTCGTGTGCTTATCGAGCTTCTGTATTCTAGCCCTCGGGGCCCCTGGCTTGTAATATGAAGCTGATGTTATTTTATTTGTGTCTAGAGTTGTGTTGTGATATCTGCCCGTGAGTCCTTGGGTTTGATCGTATGCATTTGCGTGTATGATTAGCGTACGATTAAACCGAGGGCGTCACAATGCATCACACACAGTTTGGTTGAAGGGTCTATGATTGATGTGTCGTCTTAGGATCTTCCTTTAGTAGTGCTAGCATTGTCTTTGTATCCGCTCTTCGCCCTCGTTCGTGATGGGTAGCAACAACTTGTACGAATGAACGATGTACAACGCCAACCTTCCCGTGCCACCAATAAGAGGAATTGGGAATGAATTGTCAGGACATATGTGAATAATTTAAAAGGTTTGATTGTATGCATTTTTCTTTTCTCTCTTATGTGTGGCATCCGTATGTCCGCTCGAACCTAAGTGAGAAAAGTGGGCCCCCCTTATACACGCTCTAAGAGCATCTACATCCGGACTTGACAAATCTGACCCCTCAAACTCCTACAGACGCGCCCGCAAGCGTCCATGGAAAGTGACCGATAACACCGCTAATTTGCTCCTTCGCATCCGGATACCTTAGATGCATAGAAAAGCTACGTAGATCAAGTAACCTAAACTACCCTAGTCTTCGTGATCGGCTACAAGTACATGGGAGGCAACCGCAGCTCCGCCTCATGTGGCTCCTCCCGCAGCTCTGCCTCTGCCTCCATATCGAGTTTAGTGAAAAGTATGCGGCTCCAGCCCGCTCCTTTGGCTCCTCCACCTGCACAGGCTTTGCTTCCGTGTCGAGTTCGGTGAAAAAATACGTTGGTCGCTGCCCGCTTCTATCGGATGAACTATCGGTTAGCCTTCACATAGGCCTCATCATGGATGGACTCCAATTTGACCTCATGCTCTTCCATCTCGGACAATTAGGCGACCGCTAACTCCGCTTTCCCCTCCTTCATGTTGTAGGCCGGAGCTAGAGCCAGCTCCTCCGGTTGCTTCTCCTCGTCCTCCTCCTCCATCGAAACCGGATGCAACTCCTCCTCGTTAGACCCCTCCTCCTCCTTTGGTTGCTCCTTCGGCTCTGGCGAGTCTAGAGGCTGGCTGCGCTGCGGGTAGGGCTCGTCGCTAAGATCTGCTCCTCAATCTTGAAGTGTCGCTCCGGCGTGAGCATAGCATAGGTTGTCTTCTTCTGTCCGTCCATGAAGAAGTCGGACGACGGAGCGAGAGAGAGATGGTGGATGGGCTCACGCTAGCGACGAGGAGACTGAGGAGGTGGATGTGGCTAGGGTTGGGGGACGATGGTCAGCATAAATAGACTGACAATTGGGCGACCGCTAACTCCGCTTTTCCCTCCTTCATGTTGTAGCCCGGAGCTAGAGCCAGCTCCTCCGTCTGCTTCTCCTCCTCCTCCTTCATCGAAACCAGATGCAGCTCCTCCTTGTTAGACTCCTCCTCCTCCTTCGGCTGCTCCTTCGGCTCCGGCGAGTCCAGAGGCTGGCTGCGATGCGGGCGGGGCGCCTCGCCAAGATCTGCTCCCCAATCTTGAAGCATCGCTCCGGCGTGAGCATAGCATAGGTCGTCTTCTTCTGTCGGGCCATGAAAAAGTTGGACGGCGGAGTGGGAGAGAGATGGTGGATGGGCTCACGCTAGCGGCGAGGAGACTTTGGAGGTGGATGTGGCTAGGGTTGGGGGGCGCTGGCCGGCTTAAATAGACGGATTTGGGATCGAGCTGCTCCACGTGACATTCACACATCAACGGAGGAGACGCACGTAGGACATCCGTGTTTTCGGGCGATTGCGTGTGGGACCACATCGTCAGCCCAACGTGGTGAATGCGCCCACGCGCTCTAGATTCGCTCTAGATTTAATCTAAATATGAAAAGTGTTGGTGAGCCCGAATGTCGATGCCCGTTTAACAAGTCTGTTTGGTTATTTTATTTGATCGGTTAGTGACTCGGCCGTCGGATCAGGTGTTTAAGACGGATTTAGGTCGCCTCGGTGTAAAGGAAAAAGTCCGAAACAAACCTTGAAACTATAGACGGAAGTTAAATCGAACACCGAACTTGTAATCCCGGAAGTAAACACATCGAACTGTTTGATGCCGATCATTTTAAATCTTGAAGGCTTTTAGCTGGAATTTGCTCAGATGGCAAGGATTGTTGTGTGTCGTTGGTTGACATTAGGATGAATCGGGCCGGCCCATTAAGTCAATCGCCAGCGTTGTTTTTATTTTATTTTTTTCCTTTTTATTTTGTTTGTTTTACATTTTCGTAATGATATTATCTTATATTTCCGTAAGGAAAATAAATATTTCTAAAAGCTGCAGGAACCCACTTGTCTTCTATTAGGAGCGACAAAATAATAGTTAAAACAAACAATGGGCTTGATAGTCTTCGAACTCAGAACCTCGCTCCCATATTACCCGCACCTTCCGAATCGTCCTATAGGCTGCTAGTGATTATACCTCGCGTGGTACATAAAAAAAAAGGAACATTCATATATGAAAACATTTTTTAAAACTATCAAAACATTTCTTGAAAAAAATAGGGACAATTTCGTAATACCAAATATATATTGTTAAAAACGGAAAAAAAAATACCAAATACCAAATATTTTTACACTGTTTAAAATTATATTTTTTGTTCAGATTTCAATAATAATTCCCATTTTTGAAAAAAAAAATATGTTTCAAATAGTGTTCTCTTTTCCAAAATTAATTGTGTTTTCAGAAAAAATGTTTGTGTTAAAAAAAGTAATTCAGAATTTCATAAAGTGGTCACACTTTATAAAAATTATGAGTTTAGAAAAAAAAAAATGGGCCTGCACGTTTTCAATATTTGTTTGACATTAATAAATATTTTCGAATACCAAAGCTGCGTTGTGTAGTTAAATTGCCCGGGCCTCACATTAAGTAATATGTAATGCTTCTGGTGACCAGGGGCAGGTGTTCAACAGCTGAAGGTCGCAAGTACGAATCAATCCTTCAGAGGTTTTAGTATTTTTACGCTATTTTTACTTTGCATATTAAAACCAAATCGCTTCGCGTCTATTGAGTCGGCCCAGCAGCAACGACAACAAGCAATACCGGGATTCGGCATGCAACATCCACAATCTCTATTTAGGAACGTTCTTAAGGTTTAAAATAGATCAGAATTAAAAAAGATTGTTGTGCTAATTTCCGGAATTAAAAATTTAGGATTTGATTTAGGTTTTGTTTACAAATTCAAGTTTATTTTAAACATTTTCCGGCTGTAAATGTTGTGACTCTTCCGTCATTGGCAAGTAGGCAAATCATGTTACTCTTTTGAAAATTCAAAGATGTGACATCGACGGGATTGTACAACCACATCGACATGACAGGTCGCAGTCAGCAAGTTAATCTTCTGGAAATTCAAAGATGCAGAATAGTATTTCCTACATTTTAAATTAAGTGATTCAATTTTATATTAACTTCTATATCTATTAATAAAGGAAATATGTATTATTAGTCCCTTATGCTATTTTATAAAAAATCATGTTTTTTAACATTAAACCGGCAGTACATATTAAATGTTTCTGAATAGTATTTTTACGCTATTTTTACTTTGCATATTAAAACCAAATCGCTTCGCGCCTATTGAGTCGGCCCAGCAGCAACGACAACAAGCAATACCGGGATTCGGCATGCAACATCCACAATCTCTATTTAGGAACGTTCTTAAGGTTTAAAATAGATCAGAATTAAAAAAGATTGTTGTGCTAATTTCCGGAATTAAAAATTTAGGATTTGATTTAGGTTTTGTTTACAAATTCAAGTTTATTTTAAACATTTTCCGGCTGTAAATGTTGTGACTCTTCCGTCATTGGCAAGTAGGCAAATCATGTTACTCTTTTGAAAATTCAAAGATGTGACATCGACGGGATTGTACAACCACATCGACATGACAGGTCGCAGTCAGCAAGTTAATCTTCTGGAAATTCAAAGATGCAGAATAGTATTTCCTACATTTTAAATTAAGTGATTCAATTTTATATTAACTTCTATATCTATTAATAGAGGAAATATGTATTATTAGTCCCTTATGCTATTTTATAAAAAATCATGTTTTTTAACATTAAACCGGCAGTACATATTAAATGTTTTTGAAAATACTCGTATCTCTAAACCGTAACTCTAAATTTAATATCTATATAAAATTTGATTAGAAAACTATGTAAAATATGAATATGATGTTATTTTACCCGTTAACCATTTTAAAAATGCTATCTAGGGTGCAATCCTAATCAGCAAAATCAAGATTGGGGATAAAATTGAGGTCACTTACCCGTTTTTTTGTACGTATTAAGTTTACATGCAAAACGTGTTTAAAAGTCCTGTGTAGTCTTGAATTGCGTTTTATAAGCTAAGATCATCTTTGTATGAGTTGTAGTTACAAATAGTCAGATTATAAAACTTTTTTAACAAAAAATTAAGAGCGGGTGGTATCTTTTTTTTCCGTTGCAATGCACGGACCTTTTTGCTAGTTATACTAAAATTAGTATAAAGTTGAATCATTTATTTTAAGACAGAGAAAGTATGATACACCGCGTGGAAAAAAAATGTTGCTACAGAGTCAACGACAAGTAGTCAGCCAACAGGTTCGTCTTCTGAAAGTTCAAATATGCAGCGTAGTACTACACCGCGAGGGAAAATCTCCAATTGCCTTGTCATTGATCAGTTCGATATGACCAGCACGCCCATCGTTACCAAGTCGCCGCCGGCGCTCATCCCGCCGGCGGGGCTCACTCCCCGCGGCACACTCTCGCTCTCCTCGATTGACAAAACGGTCGCCGGCTCCGGCTTCGTGTGTCTTATCCAGGTGTTCTCCCCGCCCTCGCTCTCCGCCGCCCGCAAAGACCTGGGCGCCGCCGCAGCCGTGGCCGCAATGCGTGATGGATTCGCGAGGGCGCTCGTACCGTACTACCCAGTAGCCGGACGAATCGCCCCAAGCGGCCTCGCGGTAGATTGCACCGGCGAGGGCATCTGGTTCGTGGAGGCCGCCGCGAGCTGCGCGCTCGCCGACGTGGACGGCCTCGACTGCTGCCCGCTTCTCATCCCACAGAAGCTCCTCCTCCCGCGCCCTCCCCCCGGCGAGAAGCTTGACGACCTCATCTTCATGGTCCAGGCGACGAGGTTCACCTGCGGTGGCTTCGCCGTCGGGATCAGCTTCAGGCACGCGGTGTTCGACGGGCACGGGGCGGCGCAGTTTCTCACGGCGGTGGGGGAGCTAGCGCGGGGGTTCAAGGCGCCGTCAGTGGCTCCGGTGTGGAACCGCGACGCCATCCCAAACCCTCCAAGCCCGCTGCCGGGACAGATCACCGAGTTCAGGCTCGTGACCCAGGTGGCCGACATCTCGGCGCAGAGCATCGCGCGCGTCAAGGACGAGTGCAAGCAAGCTTCTGCGGCATCGACGGGGGAGGTTTGCTCCACCTTCGACGCGGTGACGGCCATCGTGTTCAAGTGCCGCACGCTGGCGCTGGCGTCGGCGCTCCCAGACGACACCGAGGTACGGATGGCCTTCGCCGCCAGCACGCGGCACCTTCTCCGCGGCGTGCTGCCGGCGGTGGAGGGCTACTACGGCAACTGCGTGTTCCTGGCGTGCGTTACCAGGACAGGCAAGGCCGTCCGGGAGGCGGCGCTGGCGGAGGTGGTCGGCGCGGTACGGGAGGCGAAGGAGGCGGTTCCCGCTCGGTTCGCAGGTTGGATGCGCGGTGTCGATCAGTACGACGTGCCGCCGCTGGACTACAGCACGGTGACGTTGTCGGACTGGAGTCGTCTCGGCTTCGACGAGGTGGACTACGGCTTCGGCGCGCCAGGGTACGTGTCCCCGCTCAACGACCACAACAACTTCATCCTGCAGCTCAACTACGTCAGGCCGCCGGCGACCAGGCGTGGAGGCGTCCGGGTGGTGCTCCGCTGCGTCGAGGAGCCTCATGCCGCCGCTTTCGCCGTCGAGCTCGCCAAGTTCGCCTAGATGATGCAACGCATTCATATGCTTCCTGTTTCTTCGACATGTTCGTCCATTAATGTGACACGAATTTTCAACGTTCCTGGGAGCCTGGGTCCTGTAGCTGCGCAGTTGGTGAATTTTTTTCAACCTCACTTATCATAATAGTTCTAGCGTCCACACGTGTGGCGTTAAGATTGTCTTGCCACATGTTCTGCGTAGTGTGTAAGAAAAATATCTCATACGTTTATCTATGGGTAAAACAGTCAACGCTCACACGTCCGGCCTCCAGCCTACACCCGGTCTACCTCTCACGTCATGAATTTATCTTTTTTTTGCAGATTGTATTTTAACATTTTTCATCCTGAAATTTCACACACATATACATAACATCCTTGTTTAATTGCATAATTTTTTCCAGGTTTTTATGAAACCAAAAAGTTTGAATTTTGAATTATTTACAAAAAAAGGTCTTCATGGTGCTTAGGAGCCAAACGTTCATTCTCGCAAAGTTTGAATTATAACAAACTAACTAGCATAGCACAAACACTGCACCTAGAAAGGTTAAAAGCACACAACACCGTAAAGCAAACTACAAAACAAAAGAGCTTAACCTAGTCTAAAACACAACACCTTCTCTCGACTCATGTCAGACACTTCCAAACACCATCAACTTGTGCAGAACTTCATTTGTCGACGCCCCATTCACTTTGGACGTCTAAGAGGAATTGACAAGTGGGTGGTAGGACTCCATCCGATCCGATAAAGACGTCATTTTGAACACACTAGGCACATGCATACATAGCGTCGTCGAGGATCAAGGAGGACAACGGTGAACTCTGGAGGAAATCAACGGGGAATAACTTTAATTTCACAATATCATTATACATATCATTTTTTTTACATATCATAAAGTTCAACAAAGGTATTAAGATGAGCAGCGGAATCCTCATTAGGACTTTCTGAAGTTGTTCTTTCATGACAAGATTCATCAATGCCGCATTTATATCACAAGCATCCGCACTAGTGGCGGATGGTATATGAGTACTAATAAAATTATTAGTAGTAGTATTGGAGAAGTCACACAACTTAGTAGGATCTTGAGACATGATGACCGAGCAAGCAAAGTAACAAGCAAGACAAGCAACCTAGCAAGTAAAGTGAGCAAGGGAGTAAACAAGTGACAAGCAAAGATAAATATTTTTGTATTTTTAATTTTTAGGGAGCAAGCAAAATATAACAGCAAATAAAGAAGAAGAACAAGTGCATGATACTTTGTGTTAAGTGGCTAGATAGTAGATTGATGATACTCCCGGCAACGGCGTCAGAAATCCTTCTTGACGATTGTGATCTGCGTTGGGTTTTTCGTGAAGAGGAACGGATGATGCAACACAATATAGGTAAGTATTTTCCCCAGTAGAGAACCAAGATTTATCGAACCAATAGGAGTAACAACCAACCCCCGTCTTCAGCAACTGCACACAAAAGAAACAAATACTTGCATCCAATGTGGGCAAGAGGGTTGTCAATCCACGTGTCTAGTTATTTGAAAGCAAGTAAGTAGTACGGTTGAAAATGACAAAGTGAAAAGTAAATAGCAAGTAAATAAAAGCAGCGAGGAATTATAGCGTACGTAAATTTATAAGTGAATAAACCCGGAGGGCATAGTGTTCTCTAGTGGCATCTCTCATGAAAGCAAGCATACGATGCGTAGACAAATTATTATTGAAAAATTGATAAAAATTGGATAGTTATGTGATATTCATGACAATGATCATGTGTATATAGGCATCACGTACATAATCAAATATGCCGACTTCTGCCCACACCTATTACTATTACTTCACCCATCGACCGCTATAAAGCATGCATCTAGAGTATTAAGTAAAACGGAATAATGCTTGGAGAACGATGACATGATGTAGACAAGGAGAACTCAATTAATCTGAATTAACCCCATCATTTTACCCTTAGTGGCAACAATACAAAGACGTATCTTGCCCCTACAATGTCACTTGGATATAGAAATTCGTCACATTGAACCCACTACAATGCATCCCTCTCACTGAAGAATGATCAATCTACTTGGCCAAAGCAAATCAATAGATCGGAGAGATTTATGAAGCTATGATGATCATGCACATAAGAATCATATTTAGAATTCATAGAAGACTCAAATATTCATCATGAATAATCTGAATATAAACCCACAATTCATCGGATCCCAACAAACGCACCGCACAAAAGAGTTACATCAGATAGATCAAAGCGAAGATGCGATGATCATTGTATTGAAGATCAAGAGAGAGAGAGTCATCTAGATACTATTTGCGGACTCATAGGTCTCTGGTGAACTACTCACATATCACCATGGGAGCAGCGAGATTGATGTAGAGGTCCTCCGTGATCGAACCCCCCTTCGATAGGGCACCGTAAAAGGGCTCCAGATGGCCTCACGGCGGAACAGAGACTTGTGGCGGCGGAAAAAGTGTTTCGGGGTGCTCCCTAGGGTTTTTAGGATTAAAGAAAATATATAGGACAAAGAGGTACGCCAGGAGGCAGCCAAGGGGGGCACGAGGCAACAGGGGGCAGCCCCCCCACCCCGCGGGGGCGCTCCATGTTGGTGTGGTGCTCCCCTCGTGAGGCCTCTGACCTCCTCCCGAAGCTTCCACGTCTTCTTTTGGTGCAGAAAAAATCACCAAAAAGTTTTGTGGCAATTGGACTTCGTTTGATACTCTAAGCCTGAAAATCTATAATCACGCAGAAAACAACAACTAGCACACGGCACTGGATCAATAGATTAGTGCTCAGAAATAATATAAATTGGTAAATATATACCTAAAAAGTATCCTAGAATGGTAATATAATAGCATGGAACAATGAAAAAAGTATATATGTTGGAGACGTATCAACCTCATGCGGTACGCCCGGCATGTCTCACGTCGTCCACGCAAACATATCGGCGTTCGCCCTGAGGAAGGCGACGAGCACACTCTCCTGTTCGGGGGTGAGGCCGCTGCCAATTGTGAGAGAGGGGCCCTCAGTGCTTCCGTCTAAAGAGAGCTTCTTGTCTTGGCCCGTTCCTGGGAGGATAACAGCCTCTTCTTCGTCGGCGCCGGCTCATCGCGGTCGGGAGTGTCCTCCCAGCCCAAAGATATGGGGGCACTAGCCTTGTAGACTTGTGCGAGGGCGTGCGTCACGTCCTTCTCGTCGAAGTGGATGGTGAGGGTGTCGCGGCACCCTGGCATCTTGACGAGACAATAGGCATGATGAACGGTAGGCATGAACTTGGAGAGCGCCGGGTAGCCCAAGACAGCGCCATAGGGTAGGCCGATGGGGGCTACGTCAAAGTTGACGAACTCTGTCCGGTAATTCTCATGGTTACCGAAGGTGATGGGGAGGCACACCTGCCCCAAGGGCAGGGTGGCGCTGCTAATGACACCCACGAAGGGCCTCGTAGGAGACAGGTGCTCATAAGGCACCTTGAGTGCCTCGAAGATCTGTACTGAAAGCAAGTTGAGGCTCGCGCCGTCATCAATTAGTCTCCTGGAGACCGCCACACCACTGATGGTGGGAGTGCACAGTGTTGGGAAATGTCGCATGGGAAACAAAAAATTTCCTACGCGCACGAAGACCTATCATGGTGATGTCCATCTACGAAAGGGGATGAACGATCTACGTACCCTTGTAGACCGTACAGCAGAAGCGTTAGTGAACGCGGTTGATGTAGTGGAACGTCCTCACGTCCCTCGATCCGTCCCGCGAACTATCCCGCGAAAAGTCCCACGATCTAGTGCCGAACGGACGGCACCTCCGCGTTCCGCACACGTACAGCTCGACGATGATCTCGGCCTTCTTGATCCAGCAAGAGAGACGGAGAGGTAGAAGAGTTCTCCGGCAGCGTGACGGCGCTCCGGAGGTTGGTGATGATCTTGTCTCAGCAGGGCTCCGCCCGAGCTCCGTAGAAACGCGATCTAGAGGTGAAACCGTGGAGATATGTGGTCGGGCTGCCGTGGCAAAAGTTGTCTCAAATCAGCCCTAAAACCCCACTATATATAGGAGGAGGAGGGGGGAGACTTGCCTTGGGGTCCAAGGACTCCCAAGGGAGTCGGCCGAGCCAAGGGGGAAGGTCTCCCCCTCCCAAACCGAAATCCATTTGGTTTGGAAGGTGGAGTCCTTCTTCCCTTTCCCACCTCCTTCTTTTTTTTTCCTTTCCTCTTTGATTTTCTTTCCTATGCGCATAGGCCTCTCTTGGGCTGTCTCACCAGACCACTAAGGGCTGGTGCGGCACCCCAAACACCCATGGGCTTCCCCGGGGTGGGTAGCCCCCCCCCCCCCCCGGTGAACTCCCGGAACCCATTCGTCATTCCCGGTACATTCCCGGTAACTCCGAAAACCTTCCGGTAATCAAATGAGGTCATCCTATATATCAATCTTCATTTCCGGACCATTCCGGAAACCCTCGTGACGTCCGTGATCTCATCCGGGACTCCGAACAACATTCGGTAACCAACCATATAACTCAAATACGCATAAAACAACGTCGAACCTTAAGTGTGCAGACCCTGCGGGTTCGAGAACTATGTAGACATGACCCGAGAGACTCCTCGGTCAATATCCAATAGCGGGACCTGGATGCCCATATTGGATCCTACATATTCTACGAAGATCTTGTCGTTTGAACCTCAGTGCCAAGGATTCATATAATCCCGTATGTCATTCCCTTTGTCCTTCGGTATGTTACTTGCCCGAGATTCGATCGTAAGTATCCGCATACCTATTTCAATCTCGTTTACCGGCAAGTCTCTTTACTCGTTCCGTAATACAAGATCCCATGACTTACACTAAGTCACATTGCTTGCAAGGCTTGTGTGTGATGTTGTATTACCGAGTGGGCCCTGAGATACCTCTCTGTCACACGGAGTGACAAATCCCAGTCTTGATCCATACTAACTCAACGAACACCTTCGGAGATACCTGTAGAGCATATTTATAGTCACCCAGTTACGTTGCGACGTTTGATACACACAAAGCATTCCTCCGGTGTCCGTGAGTTATATGATCTCATGGTCATAGGAACAAATACTTGACACGCAGAAAACAGTAGCAACAAAATGACACGATCAACATGCTACGTCTATTAGTTTGGGTCTAGTCCATCACATGATTCTCCTAATGATGTGATCCCATTATCAAGTGACAACACTTGCCTATGGCCAGGAAACCTTGACCATCTTTGATCAACGAGCTAGTCAACTAGAGGCTTACTAGGGACAGTGTTTTGTCTATGTATCCACACAAGTATTGTGTTTCCAATCAATACAATTATAGCATGGATAATAAACGATTATCATGAACTAAGAAATATAATAATAACTAATTTATTATTGCCTCTAGGGCATATTTCCAACACAAAGTAGGGGGCGCACCTACTGCTCGGGTGGACCGGGGATGGCCACTAGCGTCGAAGGTGACGGGGGCCTCTAACCATCGGGGATGACCAGTCGGTCTGCACGCCAGCTAGGCCGCATTCGCCTCCCGCGATGAGTGCTTGAGGTGGCAGTGGGGCGGAGGGGCCTTTGCGCCGCCGAGGATGCAGGCCACCCAACGGGGTGCCCGGGAGCTCTCATGGGCAGCGACGCCCTTGGTTGTGGCTGCGGCCGCCGCTTGCGCCGCCCGCGCGGCGGTATAGAGGGGGAGGAGAGGCGGTGCGCCCTGGCCGTCCGACGCGCACCACAGAGGCTAGCGTGGAGCAAGGGAGTACCTAGCCGTCGCAGGTGGTGGAGATGAGCTGGGGGCGTGCCGAGGTTCGGCGCCGCGGGTGTGCGCAGTGAGGCGTCGGTGTGGCATCCCCCGAGCCATGAGTTGCGCGACGAGGGGGACAGGGAAACCGCAGCCCACCAGCAAAGGGGAGCGCCTGGGGCGGCCTCGTCCATGTCGATGTTGGTATCAATGACGGCAAGTCCCCTTACCTGGCCTGCCAAACGTCAGAGTTGAGAATCTGCGTCCAAGAACTTCTCCGAGAGCAAGGTTCGAACATTTGTGGCTTGGCTCGCGACCTGCAACACAACGGCAAACACAACAAAGTTGGACGGCGAGCTCTCTCCTCCTCATCTGAAATGTCGGGGATACGCGAGCTACCCAGGTTCGGGCCGCCGAAATGTAAAACCCTACTCCTGCTTGTGTTTTGGTTTCTTGAAAAAGAGAGAGCTTGAGGCTCTCGTACACGGAGGTTGAGGGAGAGAATGGATCGATCCCCTTACAAATATGTCGTCCTACCCTTCTTGTAATGCCTCAATTCTCTTCTCGAAAACATAAGCAGGAAAGGGTGGCCACAACGCGGTAATTCAAAGGGGGACAAGGTTTCAGTACTATCCTGACTAAAGGTGTTCTTCGCCCAATAAAGTAATTTTCATGACGCGATGGTGGGCTCAACGATGACCTCCGTCCTACAGCATTGATCTGTCCTGATCATCTATCATCAAAACAGTAAGCTTTGGCCAACTCCTTTCCATGGGAGCGGCTCGCCTCCTCGTCACCCAAAAAGAAAACCTCTCTTTCCATTCCGGCTGGCACGATCTCTGTTGCCTTCCCCCAATAGTGTATGTCACCCATGCTATGGGCACAAGGCCCCGCGGCATGAGGCGCAAGGCGGCCCCACGAGGGGGCCCTCATGTAGGGCCGTTTGGTGCCTGATGGTCCCCGCCAGGGCTCGCCCCTCCACCCCCACCCCTCGGGCGGCAGAGACAGGGCCGTCTTACTTGAATCTGCACAGTGTTGCCCCGCGGACCAATCGACAGATGAGTCGTGATACCCTGGGTCCCACTAGGTCAATGATGTGGCACGAAGTAGCTGCGCCCATACGTGTGGGCAGTTTGAATATGTCGTACACATGATCATGTGGGTTGTTATGCTACATAGAGTGTGTGAACGGATATCTAATACTATGTCATATATGGGGTGAATATTGGGAAAAAATTAACAATAACAACGGATCGATCACCTGGACGGAGTTCCTATTTGTCACTTGTGGGACGCCTGCAAGGAATTAATCAAACATTATTCCATCATCATATCAGGGATGAAGATCAACTGAATCCGGTCAATCCACCATTCGCCCATAGTCGAGTAGCATACTCTAATTTGGCACGCCAAAATTATCTACGACATATTTGATGGTCATAGGGAAAGCAGCATTCTTAATTTTGATCTAACTAAGCAGTATCTCAAATTCTGAATCGGCTTCATCTACTATCTCTGCTATCCATCGGTAACGACTATAGAATTCATCCGGTCGAGGCGTCAGAGCCTCTCGGCGATCCTGGCGGCGGCGTCGGCGAGCTTGTTGACAGCGGCGAGGAGCGCCCTCCGGTGCTCCCTGTCCGCGTCCCAGTTCGCCCTCTGCGCCTCCAGCTGCTCCGCCAGCAAACGGTTGCCCCTCTCCAGCGCCTCCGTCACCTGCCTCCCCATGCTCGTTGTCCCGGCCTCTGCCGTTGGCGTCGCCGTCGCCGTCGCCGTCGCCGTGTCCGTGTCCTCCGCCCCGACTCCGGCGCCGAACGTGGCCTCGCTGTCCTGCTGCGACGTCGAGTTCTTGTCCGACGCCGGCTTCTTGGCGCTCTCCGTCGCCGGATCGGAGCACTCGTGTTGGGACTGGGAGGAGGCCGGCGGCACGTACATTCTCGCTGCGCGCCGACAAAAAACGTGCATACATACACATATGAGTACGTGGCGAGTGGCAAGCACGTGCGTCCGAATGGAAGGGTGGCGGCGCTTACCTTGGATGGGCATGACCATCATCGGCGACGGCGGGTGCTCGTCGGCGTCGTCGGCGAGCTCCATCTCTTCGGCGGAGTCCGGCCTCAGCTGGTTGGCGGCGCCGGCGCCGACGATGGCGTCGTAGACCTCCCGGTCGAACGAGGACGGCAGCTGCCTGGCGCGCCGCTGCTCCCCGCGCATGTCCCAGAACGACTCCCGCTCCGGCGCCGTCGAGTCCGCGTCGCCCGCGGCGAGGGCGGCGGCGTGCTTCTTCTCCCAGGCGACGATCTTCTTGAGGTCCCAGGAGAGGTTGCCCCAGCGCTTGCGGCACTGCATGGGCCCGCGCTCCACGCCGTGCCGCCGGCAGTAGGCCGACACCACCGCCCACTTGAGCCGCACCGGCTGCGCCGCCCGCTGCTCCGTCACGCGCTTCGCCTGGATCAGCACCAAAGTCTCGTGCCGCGTCCACCGCGGCAGCCGCGACCTCGGCGTCGTCACGGCGGCGCCGGCCGGGGAGTCGCCGTTGGCAGACATCATTTCTGCTTAGTCTCGGTCAGGATTCAGGAGAGGATGGGCACGCATCGAGATCGAGAGGCCTCGCCGGGCTGAGATTTATGTACTGATGTGTTTCTTGGCCATTAAGATCGGCATGGCAGAAATTGGCAAGTACTTAACCCTGCACAGCTAGTGCCATCTATATCTCATTGCACTTATCCAAGAAGTTAATAGATTCAGTGCCATTCTACTGCTGGCAGCAGCCCAAAATCAGCAAAAATTAAACTTGCAAAGCAACAAATATGCCACCTCAAACATTACTGAATAATACTGTGCGACAGCTGCATACAGAATAGATCATGGCACCAGCATCAATTAGCATCCACGACCACACAGAGAAATTATGACTGGCATTTCTCGAGCAATAAGACAGACACACAGACAGTAGAGAAAATTATGGCCCTACCTATGTACACTAAATATAGGACATTTCTGCAGTTCAAATAGAGTAATAAATTAGATCTCGCCTTCTTTCATACTTCCTCCGTCCAAAATAAGTGTCTCAACTTTCTACTAGCTCTAGTACAAATTTATACTAAGCTTAAGACAGTTATTTTGGAACGGATAGAGTAATTTTGACAGCAGAACACGGCACTCACCAAATTATGTGTAAATAACCAGGCATCAGGAAAACAAATATGCTGAAATATGAAGAGGGGATTCAGAAGCATGATGCAAGGAACATGTGAATGTCTAAAGATCGGTTAAACCTTCCATCGCTTATATGGATCAGTTGTTCACAAAATATCATGCCATCATGACCAGCATGTCACCACTTAGACAAACTTCCTTTGCTAAATATAATTAGCATCTCCAGCATGTCATCTACCCTGACAAAATGAGAATGTGCTTCTTTTGCTAATAATCATAGGATATCCTGCTTGTCATATACACAGCAGGTATGGCCACATTCATGTCCCCAATACTACATATACTTCTGCTTCCTCCAAAATCCAGAACAGAAGAGCTCCGCTAGTAGAGTCGCTTGCGGCAGTCAGGGGCACCACAGTAGCATGGCAGCTTCACGATTTCACCATCCGCAGAAACAACACTGTTCAGGACATAGCCATAGTCGTAGCAGAGTTCCTGCGAAGCACATATAACAAGTTGGAACTCAGGAGAAGCTATAGGGCTGTAACTGCAGAAATTACAGAGATGCAACAGAAATCAACTCACCTGAAGTGGGAGTATGGTGTCAGCGGCAAAAAGCATCACCTTTGCTAGCTTGACGTCGTGGTGATTGGTTAGGACGCACTGGACAAACAGGTTAGGGTTACAGCTGTGGTTTATGAACCTTGCAAAACTTCCGACAGAGCCAGCATCGATGCAGTACTCCGGTGCCGGTGGTGCCTCAGAATCATTCTCAGCGTGAAGTGATGGCATGTTCATGTCAGACCCTGCCCTTTTCTGTACAAGAATGGGAACAAATCATTTACAACCCTCCATTTTGCAGAGACAAATTAACAAACCGAGCAATGAGGCCATGAAGTGATGTAAGCAAAATGAAAGTTTGAAGTGAAACAATTGGGTACCTCCCGTCCATCTAAACCCTTCATAGTTTGAAGACAATCAATGTCAAATATGTAGTTATTCTGTAGCACACCATCCACTTCTTCGGTCCTCCTCAACACGCCAACGTATTCACAGATTGGAGCCCCCGGGAGGATCGTGTCCCAGGTCCTAACACCCCATCCTTTGGAAGCTGTCTTAAACACCTACATTTGAGTTCAGTTTATTGAGCAACTGCAGCATATAAGAAATAGGAAACATAACAAGAGATATCAAAATTTGGAATCACTAAAATGTGTAGTGTCTTCCTTGAATGAAGACTGGAGAAAATAAGGAATAGGCAGGATAAACAATGGCAGTTGCGTACATAAACCTAGAGGGCCAAAAACTTAAGAATGGATAGAGAATGAGTGATGTTTGGTTAAAATAAACTACTAAAGTTGAGCCTCCGTACTAATAACATGTGATGAATCTACAGAATTTTACTACCACAAATACAACTACACAGAATATACCAAAGCCATCATTCTCAACTACACTTATGTTATACTCCTCCGTCCCAAAGTAAGTGTCTCAAGCTTAGTACAATTTTGTACTAGAGCTGATACAAAGTTGAGACAGTTATTTTGGGACGGAGGGAGTATAATATTGCAGCATTATCAGATTTGAACAGAGTTGCATGTGTGAAAGTTCCTGGCAAGGTAGAAAGGTGAAAACTGGAAACATTAAGGGCCTCTTTGATTCGCAGGGTTCTAAAAATGTGGGAATAGGAAAAATGTACGAATAGGATGGCATGTCCCGTAGTACCCTACAAGATTTGAAAGAATGTTGTACAAAGAGGTTTGAGTGGATGAAAAATTTCCTCCAAAATGTAGTACAAATGGATCCTATGAAAAAATTCCTAAGAATTCCAATTCTACGAATCAAACGACTAGCGCAGAAAAAATTCCTAAGGGCCCAATCCTATAAAATTCCTTTGAATCACAGGAGCCTTAAAAGATTAGAGGCAGTGGAAAATACAAACCTCTAGCCGATGTTGCAGCCCTTGTTGAGATGTTCTATTAACACAGTTTCGGTTGCAGCTGCAGTTAGCACCACACTCAAATACAACTGCTTTGGGCTCCACCAACCTAAAGAAAGATCATTAGCTCACAAAGGAAAAGATGGTCTTGCTTAAGTAAGGAATAACACTAAACTTTACCTGCCAATATTCTTGAATGATACATAAGGCAAATCGGAGCCGTTAAGTTGAGCACATGAACAGTTTTTGTTATTAGCGCAATCCCCTTCACAGTCACAGCCAGCACAATCAGATGGAATCTTTATGCCCTTCGAGATTTTTAGTGATTTGGAGTACACAAAACCTACAGCATTGCCAAACGTAAGGGATCCAAAAGCACATAAAAACTTAGCCACCAAAGAGTACTGCAAATTTTGAAGACTAAAAGAGGACATGGAGACTAACAAAATAGAAAGAACATGGTAGTTAAGCTGATAGAAGAAAACTTCAAAAAATCTGTATATCGTAAAAACTGATGACTATTATTTACAGTTGTTGCGGAGATGCATGAAAAAAAATCTGGTCCTCAATTTAATGGGCCATAATTTAAAAAAATCTTAACCGGTGAGTGCTGCACCAACAGACATTTTGTTGATATCAATGCTGCAAAAGAATGGTGATATCGATGAAGATGTGAGTTAACGAATCACAGACAGGTGGATGAAGTGGCGCCAAGCTTCTGGTATACTAGAGATGCACATGCTAAGGTGGATATGTGGCCATATAACGAAGGATCGGGTCCAGAATGATGATATATGTGATGGAGTTGGGGTAACACCAATTGAAGTGAAGCTTGTCCAACATCGTCTGATATGGTTTGGGCATATACAACGCAGGCCTCCAAAAGCATGAATGCATAGCAGAAGGATAAAGCATGTTGATAATGAGAGGTTGGGGTAGACCAAACATGACATGGGAGTAGTCAGTATCACCAAGAAACTAGTTTGGGACTCAAAGTCATTGTTTGCTGTTGTTTTACTTGCTGGGTGCTATATGATTTCTGTTGAAACTTAAGCACAACAAAAAGAAACCTAAATCATGAATTAGTAATACCAGATGGAGGAACAGGTGGGTCGTCGACCACATTAGTAGCAGGAATTGGAATGTTCTCCTGTCCTCCAGAGATGTCATCACAAACCAACCTATAAAAGGCAGCACATGGTTCCTATTAGGATAAGTAGCAGGGTGGAGAACAAACATTAATAGTTCAGCAGTTAGAGATTCCTCGATTGAAAAACCAAAACTCCATCATAAACATATGAAATCAAGAAAGGAAGAATGGGAAAGCTATCACATACCCAGGTAATTCAGAAATCTTTCTGGGAGCTTCCGCACGAGTGAATCGCACCTGCAGAAACAAACAATTTATGTGGAAAAAGTAAGGCAAAGTACAAAATACAGACAAAT
The DNA here is from genome assembly GCF_904849725.1 of Hordeum vulgare subsp. vulgare. Lineage (NCBI taxonomy): Eukaryota > Viridiplantae > Streptophyta > Magnoliopsida > Poales > Poaceae > Hordeum > Hordeum vulgare. The sequence goes on along the minus strand of NC_058520.1, from coordinate 579,907,806 downwards.
GTGTTAAATATCCAGCATCAAGATATAAAAAACAAAAAACAGAGACCAAAAATCTTTAAATCACTTCAACCTGCAGTGAGCATACTGAGAAAAATCAGCCTCGTGGCTGTTTTTTTTTTCTATTCGGCCCCATCTACAGCACCAAAACAACCATTAATTGCATTTTCTTAGACCAGCATCAGCCTTGTAACTAACTTACTGTAGGCATAAACTTGAGCAAATTTTATGACCTTAATTCATCATGTAATTTGTATCTGCATTCAGATAGTACACGGTTGCAGAAGAAACTCTTTAGCGCCACCACAACCTACAGTAGGAATTTAGTTCATGTTTCAAGCATATGTACCTCAGTGGTTGTCAACGACGGCTGACCCTCAAGCCTCTTCAATTTATACTTGTATACAACATGTCCTTGTACTCCCTTCTGTACCCAGTCATCTACAACCTACAGATTGAAAACAAAGGAGAATAAAATTAGTCAAAGGAAGATAACAAAAGTACAGAACTATATTTCCAGTTAAGGGTTTGACTAATTTTCCCATTTCTTATCCTGCTTGTAGTTGAATGCCAAAGGGCGGAGATAGTTAGCCAGCATTCATCAATAAAAGTAACAACTAGTGTGGTAAAGGAAGTAATCAAGCAAAATTAATTCATTTAAATGAAACTACCTCCGTCCATAAATACCAGAATTTCTAGAAAGTACGCAGTCAAACTTTTATAATTTAAGATATATAAATGGCTCAATTGATAAAGGCCAAAAATAGTATCGATGGAAACAGTTCATAATTTTCCACTAACATATACATAAAAAAAGTAACAGTCAAAGATACTTATTGTTGATGTGACATTGTCTAAATGTGATCGGTGTAGGAACAGGGGAGTATTAAGCAGGATAAGTGAAGGATAAGACCTTGTACAAGCCATCATATGTGTAGATTTTGCCAGTGTAGGTAGTCTTATCCACATGACCTCTAATAACTCGTATCAGATTGCCATTATCCTTGCTATTCTGTGACGTGACAAGAAATGAACATACAATATATAAAAAAATTGCTATTGGTACGGATGCATGAGAAAATCAGAAAATTGTAAATTGCTAGGCATGATTCAAGTGAGATAAAGATAAATAGCTTCCAAGATTGTACAGCAACCAAAACTCTAACATATTAGAAGATTCAAGTTCGAAGATGGACAAAGTTATCACTGATAAACAAATTGAGAAACTAATCTGCAATAGCTATGACCATTACAAAGTACAAACAACAAAAGATCTACTTTAATGACATATAACAAATAAGAACCATTAAAACTAACCTTCAATGCCAAATTTCCACGGCTCAGTTGTTGAGAACCAATTTGGCGATGGTTACCGAGTAAATCATTTCCTCCTTGACCGGTATAAATAATTTCATTAGCCTTGTCCAGATCATCTTCATATATCCCTGACATGACGATACAAGTTGCCATGGGGAAAGTAAAGTTCTCGTACTCCTTCTGCATAAATGTCAAAAGTGTTAGCTAACTAAAATACCAACAAAACATTTATATGATGATCTTTTTTGAATCAAATTATGGTTGCTTGTCAAATTGGAAATGAACAGGAGGCAGCTAAAGTAGAATTTAGGAAGGGATTACAATCGCACCAAGCAAATCAATTCAACAGTTGGGAGATCTAAATTGGAAATGTTATGTAGCTTACGGCTATGCAATGTTCGAAAAGGCAGAAAGCATAAGCACACTTAAGTGTTTTTTAGAGTTGGCCAGAATTTAAATTTTTTAATAATATGCACAGGAAAATAGGAAACATAGCACATAAGTAATTGAAATAGCATGTAAAATGCAGTTACCACCATTTCAAACACACATGAGGCTCACACAGCAAGCAAAACTAAAATGCAGTTCAGTTCACACCATAGCAAATACACATGAGGTTCACACAGCAAGCAAAACTAAAATGCAGTTCAGTTCAAATAGGCATTGCCTAATAAAGATCTTGTGGCCCAGATTTGGTCAGAATCTGAAGGAACTAGTTCCCAAACAGACACTAACAATAAGAAAAATGGCATATAGAAATTATTGCGCAAGCAGCCAAGCAAAGTATAAAAACAGCCAAATTCTGGATGTTTTTTTAACTTAATCTAACGCTTAGGGCCAAAGCGAATCGTTTTGCCATCGCTGAGCACTTAAGATGGCATATGAAAAGTAGTCAGCTGGTGACTGTTGTATTCATCAGATCATGAAGAGTAAATACAACTTGTACAACGGTTTGTCACTTATGTTTTGCATACATGAAGAGTAAATACAAAGAAACAGCGGCATACAAAGGCGCTAAGTTTGAATTTGCAGTTTCAGCATTTAACTAAAGAGTCAGACTCCACGTCAAGAGAAAGCTATTTTCTCTCTGATCCTTTTCATTCCTTGACATCAGCAATAATCATACTCCCTGCGTCCCAAATTACTTGTGGGCAATTCTGCAACAAGTAATTTGGGACGGAGAGAGAATGTGGTAGGACAGAAAAACTACGTACATACATGAGTTCTTTGGGACTAACCAAGGTTCAGTCCACAATTAAATGGATAAAAGAGTAAAAACATGATCAGTGTGACAGTTGCTATGGAAATGTTTATTGATGTTACCCTTTCTTGGTATTTCATTCCCATATAGTCAATTCCATTCAGCCAATGGCTGTGAATGCCCAAGACAACCATCTCTGCACGAGAATAAAACTGATCCCCGACGTCGATCCCTGAGAAGGAGGATATCAGGGCATCATACATCCAGAGGGTGATAATGTAAGTATCAAATATGGTGGACATCGAAACTGAAATCATGTTCCTAATAACGTAAATCACAAATTTTCTTCCTGGGATAGAACTAGAAGGACAGACTGACCTGGTATTGGCCCCAACACCTTCTCCGTATAAAGCACAGAGTTGTTTTCTTGCATCTAAGATTTCACGAGTTATGATAAGTTCAGCCTAAATAAGGAACTCAAGTAGGTTTGCACTATTGAAACTAAAAGCAGAGGACAGAACACCTTTGTAATTGCTTTCAAATCAGGCCGCTTTGACGGGCGCTTTTCTTTGGTCTCACCTTCGCCGCCTTTCTTGCCATCCTACATTTACAAAGACAACAAAAGAACTTACAGATCTAACCATTCAACACAATGAACAGGAGTTATAGCACTAAGAGACATGTAGAAATATAATTTGAACTGCACGATAATCCACACCTTATTTTTGGCAGCTCCTTTGGCTTGAATCTCCTGTATCACAGCCTGTGCTCTTTTCTGCTCTTCCTGCACCAAGATAAGCAGAGAGTCAGAGTCAGACAAAACATACAGTAAACTAAAAAGAACCTGAACATACAGAGTTGAGACAAACGAGGCTACCTGGACAAGGTGGAGGTAGTGGCTGTTGAAGGCACGCAAGGTTTCCTTGACCCGCAGCTTGGCACTCTTCCCCGTGCCTAGGGCATCGTCCTCCACAGCAGCAGCTCCGGTGAGATCAGCCGAAGGAACCGGTTCCGGCGCAACCACCGGCATCGGCTTCCTCTCCTTTGGCTCGACCTTGGCGGCCTTCCTGGGCACCTTGGCCGCGACCTGCGGAGACGGGTCCTGGTTCTCCGCATCCCTCTTCTTCTTGGGGCGGCTCCGGCGGCCGGTGGACTGCTTGGGCTCCACAGGCTCCGCGTAGACTGGGACGCGTGGCCTGCTGAGGCAGCGGGCGCTGCGGCGCAGCACGAGCTCCGACTCCGGTGGCGCCAGGATCAGAGGAGTGGCACCGACGAAGAGCGGGTCCGGCACCGGCGCCACCTCCATGACGACAACCGAATCCATCGCATCCATCAGCGGGAGCTCCACAGACACTGCAGCAAAAAAACAGAGTATGGTCAGATACTCTGCTCTCGTCTCCCTTCCTTCGTCAATTTCTTCCACGTGACACCGCTGACCAAAACAAAACATACAGCGCAATCTGCAGCGAAGGGAGCAGGAAATCGCACCCAAAACCCCCACCAAAACCCTCGCCCTGTTGGCCGGAAGCACCAGACTTCCAGTTCCCACCCTAATCGCAGACAAGGAAGAAGAAATAACAGCCGGAGATGGATAATCGGCAGGAAATCGACTGGAAAAGCACACACAAAACCCCCAAAAATGGTGGCCAAAATCCCCCAAAAATTAACGGCGCCATCAGCCTCCAACCTACCACCCCGATAACAGCCACGGACGAAGCGACGACGTCCGGAGACGAACAATCGGCAGGAAATCGCCCGGAAAACCACAAGCAAAACCCCCCAAAATCGACGCCAAAAACCCCCGCCCTGCATAACGAAGAGACCAAACCACACCGACAGGCGGGGCAGCACGAGCGCGAGGCGTACAGACGGAGCAGGCCGAGACGGACTCACCGGTGCCGGCGCGGAGGAGCGAGGCGGCGGCGGAGGAGGGGATGGGCCGGCGGAAACGGAAGAGGGGGAGGAAGCGGAAGGCGATGGTGGGGGAGGAGAGGAGGGAACAGGGGACAGAGAGCAAGCAAAATAGCAAGGGCCAGCTGCCGCTTCGCCTTTTCCGAGGCGAGATTACCGCGGTGCCCCCAATGGTACGGCCAAATTACCCGCCGGTGCCACCCATCAAACCGTGTGGGCCGCACGGGCGGGGCGCGTTTGAAATTTGGGCGGGCGCACCGCGGCGTGCATCGGACGGCCGACGATTCGCCACCCTCGACGCGCGGCCGTCAGATGGGGGTGGGGGCCGGCAGGTTTTGTTTTATTTCGGAAAATATGGCAGGCAGTCAAATCGGTGCGCCAGTGTGGAGGGGTAAATTTCGTGTTTTGAACTTTTAAATCAAGATCTGATCCGTGTATGTAAAAAAAAATAAGATGTAACATTTTTCTACCGTCAAGTCTCGTGATGATAGGGTATAACAACCTACCTTTAAAGTCACTGGTGGTAGAAAAATGGGCTATTTATCACTACACGCGCTGACGATAACAAATGCATCTCTATCGTCAAGGTGTCTATCGATAGGATGCGTGCGTGCAGACTTAAAAATATTTGCTATAGATGTACAACCTTATCATCAAAGATCTTGATGATAAGTTGTTATACCCTATCGACATAAAACTTGATGATAGAAAAAAAAATTCCAAAAAATTTACAGACATGAATCAAATCTCGATTTACTTTTAAAAAAACACAAAATTTAGCGTGCGAAATTTAGCCCATAGGGGCGACCCCGTGAGACCCGTTTCTTTCCTTCTTCGTGCCTCCTGCCAGCCTAGGCAGGCCCATAGGCCACGCTGGTTTCCATTCCTGTTTTGCCTCGCCCCTATGGACTCCTGTGGAAAGTGCAGCTGCTTGCGTGGGTGCTTTGAAATTTTGAAATTTGGGTGGTCATCCCGCTCTCCTCTCCGTCTAGCATGCCCATCTTTCCTTTGTGCGTAAATAAGAGTATCTCTAGTAGACTTCTTAAAAATGGTTAAATCTATAAAATTATGATGTTTTCAATTTCATGGTGTACAAAAACATTCTGAGTAAAATCCGTAAAAATGGTCAAACCCGTAAATATTTTATACGCCCCTGAAAATCTATCCCCACGATGTCTTTATTTACAAATTTGGAGGCATGTCTGAGAGCGAACTAAAAACCGATCAACGATACGCAACAAGAAAATTTTGTCGCGTGCACATGGGCTCCCGTGACCTTCCGCCACGAAACTCGTTGGAGTCTCGCCGGAAACTCAAACAGCTACGTAGAAGCTAGCTACGGCGACGGAGCTAGCTAGCTCCTGAATTGATTCGAGCAGCTACAGCGGCGGAGCTACCTAGCTTAGCTATAGCGACAAGCACTTCGTGCAAGCTGTCCTAACACCGTCGGCTCCGTATTTGGCCACTTCGTGTGTTGCCCATCGGTTTTGTAGGAACGAGCTAGCTGACCATGAACACGACAAGAGAAAGAACAAGATGTGGAAAAAATATAAGCGAATATACGTTTTTAAAGTTTAAATTTAAAGGGCCTGTTCGGCCACACCTAAAACGACCCTTAAAATATGTTTTCTGCATTTCCAATTCTGCGGTTTAAGGGTTGTGTTAGAGATGCTCTAAACAGACTTACATGATACATGTACTATGATTTTACTGCAACGAGCTGATGTGAAAGCATTAACTGCAATTATAAGCCCATTGTGTGCTACAAAATAACAATTAAAGCAACCCAACGAAAGGATCCATTAGGTTTGTTCATGTTCATTTGGGTTCATACGGATAAAAATGATGGCCCAATGCAGAGACTCATTTCCATTTTTGTGTTTGCTTTGTGTCCGTAAGGATCCATTTATGCTTCAAATTGGGTCACACTTGGGTTACACGCGGACACAAAGCGGACATTTTTTGTGCTTGCGTCGTTCGCTTGTGTCTGGCCTGACCCAATTGTCACTCACCCACCCACTCATCTTTCAGTACTTATTAAATTTGTTGGCCCACCTCTCTTTTATTATTTTACTATCACAGTGTTTTCGTTCATTTCCTTTTCGTTGGATGCATCAGCTGATCTATTAAAAAAACAGACATGAACAGACGGGCGATCGATCTAAACGGACAAAAAGCGAACAAAAACGCTTTCCGTTTGAGTCCGCACGTTGGAGTTGCTTTTACAGCTGACATGGCTGGAATCTAGTTAAACATTATACATAGCCAAGGAAGACGACGGAAAGCATTTCCTGTGAATGATAATAGTTGTGGCATGGACTAGTTTTTGCATTAATTTTATTTCATTTCAGAAAACAGGGTAGTCGAAGTTTGAACGGTCCTCTGGCTCTCTATCCATGTCCATGACTCACTTGTGTAAGTGGTATGGTGTAAAAAGTTTAATATTGTATATAATTAGTGGTGTTGTGGAAATATATATTTAAAAATAGCTTTGGGCACGCGCTTCTATAATTTACATGTGGAGGGTAGTATCAATAGTGGGGCTCAATTCAAAAATATAACAGTCGGATAGTTAGGCCACTTCCAATGCATTAGTGCTAAGATGAGATGCTAAACACATTAAATAGTTTAGCAACTAAAATCCATAATGCATAGTTGCTTAGTTTATTATAGCTAAGCCTCCTTATTTAATTTTTTATAATTAAAATTATGCATGCATTTGTACACTTCTTTCATTTAATTGTTTTATCTAGGTTCACGCGCTTAGCATTGTTTCTTTCTAAAGTCACCATACCCATCTCTCTCCTGTTAATTAGCAAACCACATCAGATTTTTTGTCTATGTAGCAGCCTTAGCACATGTACAAAAGTGAAGCATGGGAAGTAGCCTTAAAAGTAGATTAGTCGATGTGTCATGGCGTCAGCATACATGTATTATTCTACTCTCACAAGTTGGCGCGTGAGCATTAACTATAGTTATGAGACAACATTGCACTATAAACAACAAACATGTATTATACTTGTATTTTGTGATTAGGCCACTTTCAATGCATTGGTGTTAAGATGAGGTGCTAGGCACATTAAATAATTTAGAAACTAAATACCTCAATAAATAGTTGCTTAGGTTGTCCGTTATGAAAGTATCATGGGTAGTATCATGCATGACTAGGCAATCTCAATGAGGTGGCATAGAATTAAATAAAGAAAGAGAGGGTTGAATATCATATCATGATAATGTATCATACTAAACGATGTGCTACTATATGTCTTGCATGGTAATAAATGAACTACTCTATAATATTAATATATGATACTACTATGCATTACGGATGTGGTATCATAGACTAGTATCATATGCATGATACTAGTATATGATACTACCCATTACAACCAGTCTTACCATATTGTAGCTAAGCATTCTTATTTAATGCTTTTACAACTAAAGTTGTGCATGCATTGGTGCATTTCTTTCATTTAATTGTTTTACCTAGATTCACGCGTTTAGCATTGTTTTTTCCTTGGTCACCATACTCATCTTTTTTTTATTAATTAGCTTGTCACATCAAGAAATTTACATATGTGGCAGACTTAGCACCTGTACAAGGTGAAGCATTAGGAGTAGCCTTAGTCTTGCAATACAATTGTACTTTCATGAGTTAGCGTGAAAGCATTAACTGCAATTATGAGACATTAGTTATCTACAAACAATGAATATGTACTACGGTTGTAGTATTAGGTTGCTCATAGTGGGAAGTCACATATAGTAGTATCATTCATATGTTAATATTGTATGATACTACATTCATAGTGCATAGTATCATAAACTAGTATCATAGGTGTTCTCATTTATTGACATGCATGACACATAGTAGCATAGCATTTAACATGATATGGTATCTACCTGTGTTACTATAACCCTCTCTCTCTTCTTTAATTACTTGGCACATCATCATGTTTGCTATTCCCAAGACTATGACCCTGTTTCTTCAAAAAGTCATAGGACTTTTTTTAGTCCCAACTAAAAAGTCTTTAGGCCCTGTTTCTTCAAAAAGTCCTAGGACTTTTTTTAGTCCCAACTAAAAAGTCTCTAGTCCCTACCCGTTTCTTTCCAGGGACTAAACATGGACTAGGAGTCATTAAATGACTTGCAAAAAGACCATATTACCCCTGACGGGAACTGCGACGGGAACTGGGAGACCACTGCGCCTCGTCTTCTTCATCGGTGGCCATGGCGGCGGCGGCTGCACAGGCGGCGGCGGCGGCTGGGAAGGGCACGGGCGGCGGCGGCTGGGAAGGGGAGAAGCGGCGGCGGCGGCGGGGAAGAGAACGGGCGGCGGCGGCGGCGGCTGGGAAGGGGAGAAGCGGCGGCGGCGGCGGGGAAGAGAACGGGCGGCGGCGGCGGCGGCTGGGAAGGGGAGAAGCGGCGGCGGCGGCGGGGAAGAGAACGGGCGGCGGCGGCGGCGGCTGGGAAGGGGAGAAGCGGCGGCGGCGGCGGGGAAGAGAAGGGGAGGAGCGAGCGGATGGGAGGAGCGAGCGGATGCGGCGCGGGGTACGGTGGGAAAAAGTCCCTAAAAGTCCCTCCTGGAGGGACTTCTTCAACTAGTCCCAAATGACCACTTTTAGTCCCTAAAAGTCCCTCCTGTTTCTTTCTCATGGGACTTTTAGGGACTTTTTTTAGTCCCTACACCAAAAAGTCCCTGGAAAGAAACACCCCCTTAGTCCCTATCCGTTTCTTTCCAAGGACTAAACATGGACTAAAGGTCATTAAATGACATACAAAAAGACCATGTTACACCTAGTAATATATTAGAAGTTATTAAATGACATGCTAAAAGTAGGGGCATTGTTGGAAAAAGTGTCAAAAAAGTCCCCAAAAGTCCCTCTCATAGGAACTTCTTACTTTAGTCCCAAATACCACCTTTTAGTCCTTAAAAGTCCCTCATGTTTCTTTCACATGGGACTAAAAGGAACTTTTTTTAGTCCCTACACCAAAAAGTCACTGGAAAGAAACACCCCCTATGTTGCTAGCTATGGTACCCCCACTATGACCAGCCTTAGACTAGTCATAGAGTGGAGTAATTTAGATTAGTGTCATGCACATGACACTAGTCTATGAATTCGTGTACAGAAGCAAACAACACTCCTTTCGGATTTTTCTGTGATCTGTTTGGTTTGTGTCCTTACGATTTCAATCCTGCCTGGCCTAAAGAACATCATAACATCATTAGTATGGCCCAAAGGTGAGAATGTGGTTAGCGCGACCGAAATCGAAGGCTTGAGTTGTGGCCGGCCTCACGTGCTAAACTTGTTTCTTCAAATAAAAAAGGTATGACAAAGAATACAGTGGAGTGACGAAACATATTTAATACCCAACACGCCAGGCCACAAACCGAACAAAAAACCTAGGAATCTTGCCTACAGAAAATTGCAACACCTCAGGTTCATGTGAGGCACTCAATTTTGCCAGCCAGGCACCCTGTCCAGGACGCGAACCAAACAACATCTATGTTACCATCTTCGTATCTCTATTATTAAAGCAGGATGTGCCGCCGTGATGGTTCAACCTCCGCGATGGTTCGACCTCCGAGCGATCGATCCCACCTCTCGATCCCACCTCGCAAGAAAGAAAAAAAGCATCGTACCCGCGATGGTTCGACCTCCCAGCGGTCGATTCCACCTCTCGATCCCACCTCGCAAGAAAGAAAAAAAAACATCATACGATCCCACCTTTCCTTCGTTCAACCTCCTCTTCCCACGCCCACGTAAAGAAAAACAGTAAGAAAAAAAAAACTTCGTTCGACCTCCTCCTCCACATAAAGAAAAACTGCACGATCTCCACCTCCTGCACGACCAAGCACCGCCGCCATCCTCACGCGACCGCTCATCGCGCCCTTCCTCTCCGCTTCCTCTACCAATTGGCCATAGCCCACGCTCAGGATGCGTTCAGTATGAAGCTCATCTTCGGATCTTCCCGGCAGCGAACTCGATCTTCCGCAATCTGATGTTTGCGTCCGGAAGTATCAAGCTCACCTCCCGGCAGCGAAGTCAATCTTTCGCAAGGGCATCTCCGTGCTGGTGTGCTCTTTCGCAAGGGCATCCTTTAGGTAATCTTCTATTGCTGCACACCAATGTAACATCACAATTCCGTAGCAACAATAGGAAACAAATGTAATCATTTGATCAAAATATGTGAACTGCAAAGAGCTAGCATGCAGCAGATAAGCAAAAAGCAAAGATCTAGCTTCAGATCGCCTTACCCTGATTAAGATAGTAAAAAACAAAAAACTGCCTTAAAACAAAGTGTTCCTCAAACCTAAATACAGCTAAACCCTGCTAGATATACCGAGCTCCATTATATATCGCCTGAAGGATGACAACGAAATACCGACTAGAGCTCGAAATACACCCCTACAATGTACATCTAGATATGAGGTTCAATATAATGGCTGGGCACCGCCTGTAGGTATATCCAACGAAGTCAATTTGGTATACTCAGGTTCCAGTATAGACAGAACAATACTCAGGTTCCAGTATACTCGGGTTGGACAAAACAATAGCGTCGTTGATATCTGCATCAGACTCTAAAGTCAATTTATACTTTAGACAGTGTAAAGGCTTCATAAAAGGCAATGTACATCCAACGAAGTCAATTTGGTATACTCAGGTTCAAGTATATATGGACATGTTGGACAAAAAAATAGTATCGTTGATATCTGAATCAGACTCACATGTTTTTGGTATACTCTAAAGAATCAACGACGAAGTAAAATTTAAGGTAAAACTTTGACAGTCATGGTATACTCTAAAGAATCAACGACGAAGTAAAATTTAAGGTAGAACTTTGACAGTCATGCCGAATGCAAGGTCACTCACAAATGGCAATTTATTCTACCAGCTAATGCAAGATCAGATGAGAACAAAATAAGACCAAGGTCGGTATATGGATAGAATTCATAAATACCCTTCAAGATTTGATGAATTCATAATGTTGTTGTTTAAACTATTAGGGCAGTATTGTTGCATAACATGTAGAATAGTAACCCGTGTATAAGCATGATCCATGTTTTGTTTTTGTTATTCAAATCACTAACAATCATTCATAAACATTGGTTTCTCTCCCCATTCCGGCACAGTAAGGACACATGTACACACATGACCTATGTTTTGTTTCCGCTATTAAAATGACTGACCACCATACATAAACCCCATTTTCTCCCCTAATTCTATGAAGTACTCCTGACTAAACAGCAAACTGTACAATTTCACATATACAACATTCATTAAAATATCAGATGCAGGTCCATGAAGCAGGAAGAATCAGATAATTCTAAAACCACTCCGAACAAGATATGGTTAAAAATGCAAACATATAGGGCAATGGATTCAATGGTTAGACAGACTCGCAAAAAGGTAGACACGGACTCGCAAAAAGGCAGGCGTACCTGTTTCAACCAACACTCATGATGTTTATGCTCATATTTATCTGGTGAATAGCAACCAAACTCTGATGGGCAATATACCCATATATTGCACTTCAATTTACCTGGCTTGGCATTCCTAGCCTGGTCTAGACATGCTTGACAACAATCAGCAACAGATTCTTTGTGGTGCATTAAGCCCCATTTCACAGCAGCACCACCATAATCGGCATGTAGCTCAGTGTTGCATTGTGGACGCAAAGGTGGACCAGCTATTATTTCTTCTTCTGCAACAAATTATTTGAGACTCAATCTCCAAGAAATTCGAAAGATATTCTGTAACTATAATTCCAACACAATGGGTCGGACTTTGGCACCACAGATAAACGGAGCTTCATGAAACATAATTAACATAGGCAATGGTAGAGAAGCAACCTTCTGGTTCATTCGCAGGTTTGTTATCATGATCGGTGTGTGGGACTTCTGCTGAAATCCACAGACCAATATCCTCCAATAGTGCATGCCAGTTGAACTCCAGGGCTCGCTTTAACAATCCTGTAGATAAGGGTGAAACCAAACCATTACAGTTGAGAATTGTGAAACAAAAGAAAAGGAAAACCTTTAGAAGGACCCAGTATGTACCAAATTATTATGAAGGAATTTGAACACATAGAAGTGAGTATATATATTGTTTAACAGTAAAGCTCAGATACGTGCTTCCTCACTGGAGAGGCCCAAATTTGATGAATTCTGAATAGATGCACCTTTTGCAACTTTTAGCGTCTCAACATGCCATGATTCCAAAGCTTCTGTAATACGTTTGGGAATAGAAACATGAGCACTTCAATTTATCACTAATCAAGACAACAAATAATCCATGAACTCTATATCTAACAGGGGAATTCCCAATAGGGTCGATATTCGTGATAGGACCCCTTTCTTCAGGATAGTATTTCCTGATGATTTTCTCATGTTCGGATGGTGTAATGTAAAAGAAGGGGAATGCTGCTCGATCATTGTCAAAAGCTAAATTTGGTAAAGGTTTCACAAATATATGATTTGGTTCTGCCATCAGTATGTACCCTAGGGAATGGTAGCATGTGTCCATTTTAGTGGCTGGATTTAATCGGAAACAGGCCAACAAAAGTTTTGTAACAGCATAGTTGGAGGTTTAATCTTTAGACTGAGCTTAGGAAGGATAACAATGGCGAACTTATACATACCACAGCACAGGATCTCTGTGAACCAACATGTAATGCTGGATAATAAGTCTCTTCACCACAGTACAAGACTTCTTCCACAGTTTCCTGCCATTTTCACAACCAAAATAAACAATAATTATCAACAAAGGGGAATCTGGTGCTCAACACTTTTTCTGTTACACAAATATAGCAGTCCTGTTCTAGAGTCTGTAGTAACCTACTCCAATTTACCCTCCACAAGTCACTATTTTCTTCTATTGGCCAAGGCAATGCTTATATTTTAGCAGCGAAGCAATAATCATAGCACCCCCAAAACACGGAGACGAACTACAGCCAAGGGTACTCTATGGAGGGAACAAGGAAGGTATAAATTACAACAACGAAAACTAATTCTGCCATGCCCATTTTCTTCTTAATCTCTGGTGCTCATATCCTATCAATGTAAACAACTTTCATTTAAAGCATAGTCAGAGAGCTGCTGACATGGGAATAAAGATTATAACGTTGATTTCTACAAAACTAGCATAATAGCAAAAGCCAGGGTTGTAAGGAATAGTACCATCAAGGTGTGTTGCTTTCTAGCTTGCCACTCGGACCATTGTTGCATTAGTTCCATGAGCTTCCTTTTGCTTTCCCTGGAATATTGGAGAAAGTAAAAGTTAGCCCTCAAGCTAGAGTTTATTAAGCTGTTTCGGAAGGATAGATTGATTAACAAATGCAATGCAATGCCATAGATATTATTCAGAGGAAAAAAATAGAAACAGGCTGTGTTTAACCTTGTCAAGTTGTTGTAGACTACACGAACAGAACGCTCAGCTGATTCCGTTCGGGCTCTTTTAACTCCTCTTGTGGCTGAAGACGGAAATATCAAGGAACAAAAACACATAGAAGGTTGTGAGTGTGATATTATCAGTATGAATCGTGTGGATCTCTATTAAAAATGCTCAGGATGTCCAGATGCATGTGTCGTTTGTAATCAAATGCGACAACAAGTCAGATTGTAGTTACCAATGCTGCCTTGTAGTACTTATAGATGTCCTCCATTTAGAAATAAAAAAGCCCTTGCGTTGAGCTTATTAACGACCACGACATCAATAATGTGATTCCTTTTTATAGGTTGTGGCTGGATTTCTAGAACCTAGAAGCAAAGTAATAGAAATTTTTGTTTCTGTGGTCTTAAAGTAAGGGAAAAAGTTTGCCCCATTGTTGTTTGTGTGGTTGTGGTCGTCGCAAATTTTAAGCCCGTATATTTTTTTAGGAAAGAGTGCTTTTATTTATTTTCAATGGCGAGAGTACATTGGAATAGGCTTGTATAGTCCAATATGAGATTCCAGAATGATAGCATGAGTCTGAGTGCGTTGTACTTTGCTTAAAAAGCGTGAGTCTGAGTGTCTATGTACATAAAGAGTTCTCCAATTTGGATGCCACTAGACCGATACGAGCTTGTAAATAACTGTTAAACATATTCTATTTTTTGTTATTGAAAGGCCATGCCTCTATGAGTCTCTTGAAAGAAGTAAAAGAAATGCAGCCTTGATAATTGAAGGCCTACATTAAGTTTACTTAACTTGTTTTTCTCACTGGGTTCAGTCCGTCATGTCCATGGGGGTCTTTATGAGAAATGGTAGTGTCAGCTTTAAATGTTTGTTGAAAAGGGTTGACCAAAAAATTATAAACCTACAGTTACCTGAATATAACTGACTGCTAGAACCAAAGGAATGAGTACTTGTAAATAATAATATTAAAGATTGTTGGGATTTATAGACAAAATGCTTTAGTGGAAATACTCTGGTATCCTCATTATAGTTCATGTTTGTTTGTTTTGTGAAAGAAACGGTAGAGGGAAGACCAACCCTACATATCAAATGTTAAATAGGCATGTGTCCCTGAATTTATGTGTAATTCTGAAATACCAAACGATTGGTCTTTTGGCTGCGCTAAACGATAAAAATTGTTGGCTAGATTTTATCCAAAGGTCTAATGCACAAAAAACATAAGGAACTAAGGATGGATATAAATGTATACCTATCTCAACAAACATCGTGGGTGTACTGGTAAGTGGTCCATGGTGAGTAGCTTCGAGTGTAATCTTCAAAAGCAATGAGTATTAAAATCAGTTGATTCAGAAATAGAAAAGGCGTCAAAGAAACAACGTACCTCGAACTCTGGAACAAGACCTTGGTATGCAGCAACCTTTTGCATCAACCGTAAGCATGGGCCAATTAGAGGGTTTGGCACCGTTGCCCATCCAGGCCTCCCTCCTTGAGGGGGGGGTCTCATCCTCCCTCAGATGTGGCACACCTTCAGACGTACATTCACAAAAATGAGCAAACCATCAATTATAAAACAATGATTGTGGTAAGAAGGAACCACTAATTAGTAATCAATATGCCTATATGAATGGTGGGTGAAAAGCATGGACATTGCTCACAAACCATGGAACCAAACAAACGCAGGCTCACAATATAACATGAAATCGGGAAAATTAAAGAATATAATTAACTGTCTGTATGCATTAACAGGTGCACTACCTTTCAAATATATTAACAATTTGTGGGTGGTATCATATTTACGTATTTAATAGGATTTTACACATAACATATCGAGCTTTGATTGCACCTGTGGGTTAAACAAGATACACACAGATGAATGCAGAACCAACCGATTGGATGGACAATGAGTGCAGGCAATTGGAGACTGCAGTGTGTTTGCAGAGGAATATGACCTCGGAAACAGCCTCTCGAGTGGCTTCCTGCGACCGACGGTCAAGATCATCCTCTGCAACAATGCTGCGTTCATGCTTCAATAACCTAACATTACCATTTGTAAAGCTCTCCATCCCCTCCTAAATACAAATATCAGCAAAGGTTAGTTGGGAACTATACCACAAACACATTTGTCAGATACCTTATACGAATAAATAAAATAAGGATAAAAATTGCAGATAACTTTAACCGAGATCAGAGCCAGTGAAACATAATTGACCATTGTTTTGTTACACCAAATGACCTTAGATCTCCGTACACTAGTGAGGTATGCAATTTACTAGGGTATATACTCGCGGGTAAAAAATTCTAGCAACAACGCACCTAATAAATAGTCTGCTTGTAACTCCCAGATTGCGGTCACTACCACTATGTTGCTAGCGAGAACGGCCATTATGATGGGCTGCAGTTTGGATGTTTGAGTGTGTCAACATGACCTATATGATGAGCTGCAGTTTTATCCATTTCATTGTCTGGACGCATTGACCTGACTGGATCATGATGTAGCGTGTCTTGGACATCTTTCCCAACCAGTGCTGCTCTTTGACTGCATATATTGTATGATGACCCGCCATTAAGAACGAGGAAGAAGGAGAAGACCCTTCCGATGGATAAGAGTGTTCAGTACTACTACTGTTGCTTGAAGGTTTTGGTTCTTCTCCATGCTTTTCAGTACTGTCCATATCTGCTCGTAAGCTTTCCTTGGAAACTATGGCTTTCAAGTCGCTGGAAACTTGTTTGAAATACAGTTGGAGACAGCTAGAAATACAGTCTGTTGTATAACCTGTCTATACCCAACTATGCCTCCGATCACAAATGTCATTCCAAGCACCGAAATAGTCTCCATAACACAGCTTTGGCAACAAATTTCTATTTAATAGTACATTTTTTTTATCCGAGTCCTCTTTCCCTTCAACGGAAACAGAATAGGCAAAAACACCTTATCCAAACAACCTAATCCTAACCGTATACTAATCATCTAGCTAGCTTTCAAAGCGTGTCTATATAAGATAGATTCAATCTATCATCTAGGATTTTTGCTTACCTCCAAGAACGAACTTCACCGACGGTACCAATCGAACAGAGTTGCCGATGCAGGATGCGGAGGGAGAGAGGGGAGCCGACCGTGAGAAGGTAAGATCCAATCCTCCGTTCCTGCCCGATCCCCGACCATCCGGGCGAGCACGGCTTGTTGCAGGTTGTCCTCACGCTACACGACGCGCGTGCGTTGCCGCGCGTTGCTAGCAGAAGAGGCCGAAGGATCTAGCGTCGTGCAACGGGGGCCGCAGGGCGGGGCAGAGGGCGCCGCGCGTGGGTGCCTCCGACTGCGCGCTAGTCGGCGTATGCCACCTTGACGTACGCCGTGGTCGGTATGTGCCAGATCACCAGCTCAGGGATACTGCCATCTGGGTTGAGGAACCGAGCTTGGCTGTGGAACCACGCGACCTATGCTGCTGGCTACGCCTATAGGGATTTCCTTGGCAAATATGCAAAGGATTCCCGCGTGGCCTTGGAGCCTTGCGTTGGTGTTCCCTTGAAGAGGAAAGGGTGATGTAGCACAGCGGCGGTAAGTATTTTCCTCAGTTTGAGAACCAAGGTATCAATCCAGTAGGAGAATCGCGTCAAGTCACAAGTACATGCACAAACACAAAGAGCTTGCACCCAATGCTATGAAGGGGTTGTCAATCCCTTATAGATTGTTTGCAAAGTGAGAACTGAAAGCAAAAAGTAACAAAGCAAAGTAAAAGTAAAAGCTGAGATGATAGTTGTGAATAGACCCGGGGGCCGTAGTGTTCACTAGTGTCTTCTCTCATGAAAGCAAGTAGACGGTGGGTGAACAAATTACTGTCGAGCAATTGATAGAACCGCGCAAAGTCATGCCGTTATCTATGGCAATGATCATACATATAGGCATCACGTCCAAAACAAGTAGACCGATACTTTTTGCGTCTACTACTATTACTCCACACGTCGACCGCTATCCAGCATGCATCTAGTGTATTGAGTTCATAAGAACAGAGTAACGCCTTAAGCAAGATGACATGATGTAGATGGACAATCTCAAATCTATGATGAAAACCCATCTTGTTACCCTTGATGGCAACAACACGATGCGTGCCTTGCTGCCCCCTTCTGTCACTGGGAAAGGCCACCGCACGGTATGAACCCAAAACCAAACACTTCTCCCATTGCAAGAATCATAGATCTAGTTGGCCAAACAAAACCCAAGACTCGGAGGTACTTACAAGGATATCAAATCATGCATATAATAAATCAGCAAAGACTCAAATATAATTCATAGATAATCTGATCACAAATCCACAATTCATCGGATCTCGACAAACACACCGCCAAAGAGGATTACATCGGATAGATCTCCATGAAGATCATGGAGAACTTTGTATTGAAGATCCAAGAGAGAGAAGAAACCATCTAGCTACTAACTACGGACCCGTAGGTCTGAAGTGGACTACTCACGAGTCATTGGAGAGGCAATGATGTTGATGTAGAAGCCCTCCAACTCCAAAGTCCCCTCCGGCAGGGCACCGGGAAGGGTCTCCAGATGAGATGTCGCGGAAACAGAAGCTTGCGGCGGCGGAAAAGTGGTTTCGTGGACGCCCTGATTTTTTCTGGGATTTTAGGGAATATATAGGACAAAGAGCTAGGGTAGGGGAGCTCCAGGGAGGTCACAAGCCTGGTGGCCACGGGCCAGACTCGGCGTTCGGTTCCCCCGAACCGATCGGTACGGTTCTTCGGTCTATATAATAGTTCGGTTTCAAGAAATCGCTGACCGATTAGTGCATAAAAAATAGCCAAACCGACATTCCGGTGCACCGAGAAATCGGTTCGGTCATCGGTTCTGGCCGAACAGCACCGAAGCATACTTATTTAATAGAAAAAGCCACCAGCCTCAGGAATCTCTGTGACCACTGACTCAAGATGTGAGGGACATTACTCGGTGACAGTGACATTGCTCGGTGGCTGTAGCACTGCAACACTGCATGCCTGCTGCTAAAATATAAAATATATGCATAGGGAGAGATATCACGTCTCCAAGGACTCAACAAACATTAGTTTAGCTGCTAAACTTTAGCAGATGAACCAAAGACAACAATAACAGGAAACGACACATAACAGTGTCACAGGAAAGTTCAACGACTTAATTTGGAAATAGGAAATAAATACTAGTGGGCATTGGGCAACTTATAAGAGCACCATCACTGTCATTCATCAACTTTTGAACTTGAAGGCTTCACTTCTGCTCCAGCCTTCATCAACAATTTATCCAAATCTTCTGCTCCAGCCTTCATCAACAAGTTATCCAGAGCTACAACCAATAATACAATTGAGTGGTTCATCCGATAAAATACACTTGTAAATGAGAATATAGTTTTTGAAATCTCACCAATTCTTAAGAAGTAGGCATTGCGGTGGTGGTGGACTTGGCATTGCTTTGGAGCTTTGCTTTCTCCTTATGTTCCGCAATTAAGTCTGAAAACAATAATAGTGTAAAGAAGCATTATGTAACAGCAAATGAACACATACTACAAGATGCAAGACTAATGTATTTGATTTACCTTGTTCAAGCTTGGCTAGCTCTTCAATGTTCTCTGCTATGCTCGGAGGAGTCCCATGTCGAAGCCAATCTTGAGTGCACACAAGAGCTTCTACCATAAAAGGAGTAAGAGAAGTTCTGAAATCATCAAGAATTCGCCCACTAGTTGAGAATGCAGACTCTGATGCAACTGTTGAAATGGGGACTGCCAAAGCATCATGAGCCAAGCATGCCAGTATAGGAAACCTTGATGCATTGACCTTCCACCAAAGTAATATGTCAAAATTTGGGGAATCATCTTCAATTTCCTCAGCAAGGAACTTGTCCAGCTCAGATTTGCTACTACTGCTACCGCCATTGTTCAGCCTCATCTTTTTGGCAATCAAAGACTTCATCATGCTTGCGTGCCCTCCACTTGCACATTTAGCTTCCTGAGAAGCACTACCTTGAGTCGATGCAATTTCTGGAGCATACATCACCCTATACTCTTCAAACAAATCTCTGAGACAATTATTGACTGCAGCCCACACCTTACGCCCTTTGTGATCCCCATACATTTCCAAAATGGCAAGATGTGTGTATTCTGAAAGCTTGTATCTGTGATTATACAATAGATAAATTTAGTATGTGCTACTACAGAAGAAGAAAGCTTACCTAATGAAAAATATATTACAATAATTCAATTGTTTTACCTTGGATCGAGTGTTGCTGCAATGAAAATCAGCAAGTTCATGTTCTCCTTTTCCTTCCCCTTTTTACTCGGATCAGGCTCATGCCAATTACCCCAGTATTTGTCATACTTATCCTTCATCCTCTCTGCCATTGTAATTTTCAAACCATCCCCACTGTCCATCCATTTTTTCACTAATATATTCACCTCACCAATCTCATGGAAAAAACTGTGAGCAGTGACATGTAGTGAGGCAGAAACACGAGTTGTTAGATCAGCAAAATGTGCAAGAAATTCTGCCAACTTGTTGACATTCTCCCAATCTTGCTCTTCTGGAACTCGAGTGGCCTTATCCTTACCTTTATCAGTAAGCAGATCAATTGCATAGTACGGATCCTCATCAGCATACCTCGCAAAAACTTTCTCATAGCTAGCAGTAGCCTTCAACATATAATATGTAGAGTTCCACCTAGTGCTCACATCAAGGATTAAGAAAGCTTTAGTATTAACCTTCTCTAGGTCAGCACATTCTTTGAACTTGGTCAACCTATTTGAGCTATTCCTCACAAATCTAACAGCTGCAGGCACACGCTTCACTGAAGTATCAACTTCTTTCAGACCATCAATAACTATTAAGTTGACAATGTGGGCAACACACCTCATGTGGAGATATTTGCCTTCAGATATGCAAGTCTTAGCTTTATTGAGTTCCTTTTTCATGTAACCAATTCCACCATCATTATTACTAGCATTATCAACTGTAATGCTCATCACCTTTTCTATCCCCCAATCAATCAAGGTTTTATGTAAGTGTTTCCCGATATCATCTCCTTTATGACTCTTAATCTTGAAAAGAACAATCACTTTCTTGTGAAGTTTCCAGTCTTTACAAATGAAGTGGGCAGTAACAGTCATGTAGCTATCTTGTTGTTGAGAAGTCCAACAATCAGTGGCGAGACACACTCTTTCACAATGTTTCTTAAAGAAAAGTTTCAATTTAGCCTTATCTTCAAAATATTTGCCTACAATGTCCCTAGTGCATGTTCTCC
This sequence comes from Hordeum vulgare subsp. vulgare, assembly GCF_904849725.1. Lineage (NCBI taxonomy): Eukaryota > Viridiplantae > Streptophyta > Magnoliopsida > Poales > Poaceae > Hordeum > Hordeum vulgare. Next base: position 579,886,721 of record NC_058520.1, on the reverse strand, counting down.
TAGATGGAACTAGGAAACGTGGGCATGCTAGAGACATAAACTTCTTAAACCCAGATTTTTCACAAAATGCAAACGGGAGCTCGTCCTCTATTATCATTTCAGTAAAAGCAACCCTAATAGCATCCGGATCATATTTCCATGTGTTAACACCATCACCATGATTAGCTTGCAACACGGCTTGCTTATCATCACCAATATTTCTATGAGGATTACGCTTGCAAATATGAAAATGTTTGCGCAAAGCAGATGTACCATTAATAGTAGTATTTGCATTGATATCACTCTTGCAGTAGTTGCATTTTCCCTTCTGCAAAACACCATTGATCATGATCTTTTCAAAGTGGTTCCACATCTCTGATCTTGAAGCCATCTGCTTCCGGGTGTCTTTCTTGTCATTGTCATCTCCCTTCATAGCCTTTGCCTTCCCAGTCCCCTGTTTGTCACCCCCCTTCCCTGCTTCCGCTGCCTGCACCATCTCAACAGCCTTCTCGACATCCATAGGTGCTACACCAGTTGCCGTTAAAGTTGAAGTGGGCACAACAGTGTTTGTCCCCATGATCTCTTGAACCTCAGATGACATCTACAGTCAAACCAAGTTTTTCAGCAACTTCTATTTAGTCAAAACAGAGGACTTATGTTGATGGCTTGCAAGCTGCAACCTTGAAAAATAGCCTGTCAGCACAGGGTGATGTGCGTCGCTGCCACGCCTGACGCGCAACGCTGCTTCAGATGGCGTGCTGGTGCTGGCATGCAGATCCGTCTCCAGCGAGTCGGCTAGGGTTCGGAGCTCGACGGCGGCGGCGTGGTGAGTGACTCCCAGTTCCAGCTGACATGCGGTATATAAGGATGGCTGGATGGGAGGCTCGGCATCGGGAACTGAAGGAAGAGACGGAAGGTGAGCCATCGGCCATTAATCTCCATGCGGGAAGCGATGCGATGATGAATTGAAGTGGAGACTGGAACTCTGGAAGTGTGCGGCTACACGAGGGGATTGGAGATTAGGGTAGGGCGTCGCGGCTGGCGGCTGCAGTCTGCATATGGGCTCGGCGCCTGGCGGCCTGGGCCTCTTTCTAATCGGTCCTCGGTCAGTTCGGTTGACCGAGTGTTAAAACCGAATACACCGATCTAATTTCGGTTTTCCACAAAGGCAAACCGAGTGTATGACCGAAGTAATCGGTTTCGGTTTATTCGGCTTTGGTGTCGGTTTTTTCGGTTCGGTACATCGGTTTTCGGGTTATATGCCCACCCCGAGCCACGCCCCCCCCCCGTGGCCGCGGCCACAGGGCTTGTGGGCTCCCTGTGGGCCTCCTGCCTTGGCCCTCAAGTCCCCCGATCTTCTTATGTTCTGGAAAAAAATTATTTCGGGGATTTTATTCCGTTTGGACTCCGTTCCAAAATCAGACCTGAAAAGAGTCAAAAACACAGAAAAAACAGGAACTGGCGCTTGGCACTGAATTAATAAGTTAGTCCCAAAAAAGATAAAAAAGGTATGTAAAACATCCAAAGATGACAAGATAACAACATGAAACCATCAAAAATTATAGATACGTTTGAGACGTATCAAGCATCCCCAAGCTTAACTCCTGCTCGTCCTCGAGTAGGGAAGTGATAAAGAATGAATTTTCGATGCTTTCATGCTACCTAGCATAGATGTCCTTTGTAACTCCTCTTATGTGACATGAATGTTCAGATCCGTTAGATTCGAAACAATAGTTTGCTATTGACGCGGAGACAATAATACTTCAAGCAAACTAGCAAGGTAATCATGAACTTTCAAAATAACAAGGCCAAAAGAAAGTTATCCCTACAAAATCATATAGTCTGGCTATGCTCCATCATCCTTGCACAACGAATTTAAATCATGCACAACCTCGGTATTGGCCAAGTAATTGTTTTCACACTTTTACTTTCTCAAACTTTTTCAACTCTCACGCAATACATGACCGTGAGCCATGGTTTTAGCACTATAAGTGGAATGGAGTGTGGTGGAGGTTGCAAGGCAAACAAGGAGAAGATGGTCATATTAACTAGGCATATCAATGAGCTATGGAGATGCTCATCAATAGATATCAATATGAATGAGTAGAGATTGCCATACAAATGATGCACTAGAGCTAAGAGTATGTGAAAGCTCTTAAAGAAAACTAGTGGGTGTGCATCCAACTTGCTTGCTCACGAAGGCCTAAGGCAATTTTGAGGAAGCCCATCATTGGAATATACAAGGCAAGTTATATAATGAAAAATTCCCACTAGCTATATGGTTGTGACAAAATGAGAGACTCTCAATCATGATGATCATGGTGCTTAATAAGCACAAGCGTGGAAAGATAATAGCATTGTCCCTTCTCTCTTTTTCTCTCATTTTTTTGGTGGGCTCTTTTTTTGTGGGCATCTTTGGCCTCTTTTGTAAATGGACTTCGATGGCCTCTTTTATTTCCTCACATGGGACAATGCTTCATCAATGATGATCATCACACTTACAACTCAAAACTTAGAGCAATGATGACTCTATATGGAATGCCTTCGGTAGTGTACAGTGACAATGATCTAGCATGGCATAGACATCAATGGAAACATCATGCTAGCTATCTTATGATCATGCAATGGCAATGTAGAAGTGGTGGCACATGTCATGATGGTAGTTGCATGTCAATATATCTCGGAATGGCTTTGAAAAAGCCATAGTAGGTGGGTATGGTGGCTGTTTTGAGGGAGGCTAATGGTGGGTTTTATGCACCGGCGAAAGTTGCACGACGCTAAAGAAGATAGTGATGGTGGAAGGTGAAAGTGCATCTAAACCATGGACTCAACATTAGTCATGAAGAACTCACATACTTGTTGCAAAAGTTTTAGTAGTAATCGAAACAAAGCATTCAACGCATACTCCTAGGGGAAGGGTTGGTAGGTATAAACCATCGCGCGATCCCGACCGCTAGACAAAGGATGACAATCAATAAACTAATCATGCTCAGACTTCATCACATGGCGGTTCATCATACGTGCATGCTACGGGAATCACTAACTTCAACACAAGTATTTCTAGATCCACAACACCTTACTAGTATAACTTAAATATTACCACAACCACATCTCAAAACTAATTGAGATGAATCATACTTCTCTAAGTACTCAATGCAAATGAAGGTGGAAGTTTTCATATCCCTTTGGATAACTACCCCTTTTGAGACTACATTCATAGCATAGATCAACTACCATGCCACGCACTTCCGTGCTCTAAAAGATAGAAGTGAAACACAAAGAGCAAAATCAACTAGCTCAAAAGATATAAGTGAAACACATGTGAGCTGAATTGCCTAACCAAAGGATATAAGTGAAGCTCGACAAAATCACGGTGAGTGCATGTCTCTCTCTCTAGGTGTGCAGCAAGGAAGATTGTGACACAACAAAAATAAAAGACTCCTACGATACAAGACGCTCCAAGCAAAACACATAACATGTGGTGAATAAAAATATAGCCCCAAGTAACGTTACCGATGGATTGAAGACGAAAGAGGGGATGCCTTCCCGGGGCATCCCCAAGCTTAGGCTTTTTCGGCGTCGTTGAATCAACTTGGGGTGCCTTGGGCATCCCCAAGCTTGAGCTCTTGCCACTCTTTATCTCTTTGTCCATAAGAACTTCACCCAAAACTTGAAAACTTCACAACACGAAACTTAAACAGAAACTCGTGATATCATTAGTATAAGAAAGCAAATCACCACTTCCTTAGGTACTGTAGCAAACTTAAATTCTACTTATGTTGATGTTGGTTTACTGTATTTTCAATCTTCCATGGCTAATACCCCCCGATACTATCCATAGTTTCATCAAAATAAGCAACCAACTCAACAAAAACATAATCTGTTAACAGCAGACCAGTCTGTAGAAATCTGTATACTTCGTATACTTATGTACTTCAAAAATTCTGAAAAATTACGACAGTCTGAAGAATTTGCGTAGAAATCGTCAGCAAAAATAATCAACTCAAAATCTCTTACATAAAAAAATGAAAATTCTTTTTGTGAGCAGAAATTTTCTGTCTTTTCCAGCATGATCAAACGATCACCCCCAAGACTAATCATAACGGTTTCACTTGGCACAAACGCAAAAGAAACACAAAAACACAATCATAACTGAATTATGAAAGTATGGAAAACACAAAACAGAAAGAAAAAGGATAGATTCATTGGGTTGCCTTCCAACAAGCGCTATTGTTTAACGCCCTTAGCTAGGTATAAGGTGATGGAATCACGTATAGTCCTCTTTGGTGCTCAAACCATAAGTAGCCCTCATCATAGATTTATAAGGCAATCTTATTTTCTTTCTAGGAAAATGCTCCATGCCCTTCTTTAGAGGAAATTGAAATCTAATATTCCCTTCCTTCATATCGACGATAGCACCAATAGTCCTTAGGAAAGGTCTACCAAGAATAATGGGACATGAAGGATTGCAATCTCTGTCAAGTACAATGAAATCCACGGGTACATAGTTCTTACTTGCAACAATAAGAACATCATTGATCCTTCCCATGGGTTTCTTGACAGTAGAATCCGCAAGATGCAAATTAAGAGAACACTCTTCAATCTCATGAAAACCAAGAATATCACATAAAGACTTTGGAATCGCGGAAACACTAGCACCCAAATCACACAAAGCATTGCATTCATAGTTTTTGATTTTGATTTTGATAGTAGGTTCCCACTCATCATGAAGTTTTCTAGGTATAGAGACTTCTAATTCGAGTTTCTCTTCAAGAGATTTCATCATAGCATCTATGATATGAGCGGTAAAGGCTTTGCTTTGGCTATAAGCATGTGGAGAGTTTGCAATGGATTGCATCAAGGAAATGCATTCAAACAAGGAGCAACTATCATAATTGAATTCCTTGAAATCCAAAGTGGGAGTTTCATTATTACCCAATATTTTGATTTCTTCTACTCCACTCTCCACACCTTTATCATCAAGATAGGTGGACTCCGAATCATTGGGGCATTTTTTAACCAAAGTGGATTCATATCCAGCCCCTTCATCAATAGGTTTGACGCGCGAAAACAAAGATTTAAGAGGAGTCACACCAAGCACTTTAAGATCTTCGTGATTTGCATCACTAGAACGCACCCTTTTAAACCATTCATGCCTAGCGCGAATTTGGGCGGTTCTTTCTTTGCTCTCATTCATGGAGACACGCATAGATTTTAAAGTTTCATCCAAGTTAACCTTGGGAGGAGCACATCTAACTTTCAAAGCATCAATATCACAAGACATCCTATCAACGCTCTTAGCCAAATCGTCTATTTTGAGTAGTTTTTCCTCTATGGACGCATTGAAAATCTTTTGAGAGTTGATGAACTCTTTGATATTACTCTCTAAATCAAAGGGTAATTTGTTGTGATTTCCATAAGTGTTGTTGTAGGAATTGCCATAATTGTTAGAGGAGTTACTAGGAAAAGGTCTAGGAACATAGTTTCCTCTAAAAGCATTGTTGTTGCCAAAATTGTTCCTACCAACAAAATTAACGTCCAAACTAGCGTTGCTACTCTCAATCAAGGAAGATAGTGGCATGTCATTAGGATCTAAAGGAGCATTTCTACTAGCAACCAAATTCATTAACTCGTCCATCTTAGCACTAAGCGAGTTAATTTCTTCTATAATGTGTACCTTTTTGCTAGCAGGTGACCTTTCAGTGTCCCACTGAGAGTAGTTGGTCATGATATTGTCTAGGAGTTTTGTAGCTTCTCCTAACGTGATTTCCATGAACGTTCCACCTGAGGCGGAGTCCAAGATATTGCGAGAAGCAAAACTCAAACCAGCGTAAAAGATTTGTATAATCATCCACAAACTCAAGCCATGAGCGGGACAATTTCTAATCATTAACTTCATCCTCTCCCAAGATTGTGCAACGTGTTCATGATCAAGTTGCTTGAAATTCATGGTATCGTTACGGAGAGAGATAATCTTAGCCGACGGAAAATACTTGGATATGTAAGCATCTTTGCACTTATTCCAAGAATCGATACTATTTTTAGGCAGAGAAGAAAACCAAGTTTTTGCACGATCTCGCAAAGAGAACGGAAAAAGCTTCAATTTAACAACATCATTATCCACATCTTTCTTCTTTTGCATATCGCAAAGTTCAATGAAAGTGTTAAGATGGGATGCGGCATCTTCACTAGGAAGGCCAGAAAATTGCTCTTTCATAACAAGATTCAACAAGGCAGCGTTGTTTTCATATGATTCCGCACTAGTGGCGGGAGCATTCAGAGTACTAATAAAATCATTATTATTAGTATTCGAGAAGTCGCAAAGTTTGGTGTTTTTAGCCATGATGACTTCAACAAACAAACAAGAACACAAGCAAGCAAGAAAACTGGCAAAAGGCAAATTAAAACAGCAAAGGAGAAAGGCAAATGAAAACGGCAAATGTGAAGTGGGGGAGAGGAAAACGAGAGGCAACTGGCAAAAAAGGTAAATGCAAGAGATGAGTTTGTGACACCTACTTGGATAGATTTTGACTTGATCTCCCAGCAACGGTGCGAGAAATCGGCACGTTGACGGGAGACTATTCTTGACTTGATCCTCCCCGGCAACGGCGCCAGATATCCTTCTACTGCTAGCTACGCCTATAGGGATTTCCTTGGCAAATATGCAATGGATTCCCCCGCGGCCTTGGAGCCTTGGGTTGGTGTTCCCTTGAAGAGGAAAGGGTGATGTAGCACAGCGGCGGTAAGTATTTCCCTCAGTTTGAGAACCAAGGTATCAATCCAGTAGGAGAATCGTGTCAAGTCACAAGTACATGCACAAACACAAAGAGCTTGCACCCAACGCTATGAGGGGGTTGTCAATCCCTTATAGATTGTTTGCAAAGTGAGAACTGAAAGCAAAAAGTAACAAAGCAAAGTAAAAGTAAAAGCTGAGATGATAGTTGTGAATAGACCCGGGGGTCGTAGTGTTCACTAGTGGCTTCTCTCATGAAAGCAAGTAGACGGTGGGTGAACGAATTAATGTCGAGCAATTGGTAGAACCGCGCAAAGTCATGACGTTATCTACGACAATGATCATATATATAGGCATTGGTACGTCCATTTTGCATCATGCTTTCATGTTGATATTTATCGCTTTATGGACTGTTATTATACTTTGTGGACCCATACTTATGCCTTTTCTCTCTTATTTTGCAAGGTTTATTTGAAGAGGGAGAACACTGACAGCTGGAATTCTGGACTAAAAAGGAGCAAGTCTGAGTCCTCTATTTTGCGCAACTCCAAATGCCCTGAAAATCAACGTGGAGTTTTTGGGAATATATAAAAAATACCGGGCGAAAGAAGTGTCAGAGGGGAGCAGCCAGGGGCCCACAAGCCTGGTTGCCGCGGCCTACCCCCCTGGCCGCGGCAACAGGGCTTGTGGGCACCCTGGTGGCCCACTGCCCCCCTCTTTTGCTATATGAAGGGTTTCGTCCGAGAAAAAATCAGGGTGGAGCTTTTTCGTGGATTCGCCGCCACGAGGAGGCGGAACTTGAGCAGAACCAATCTAGGGCTCCGGCAGGACGATCCTGCTGGGGAAACTTCCCTCCCGGAGGGGGAAATCGTCGCCTTCGTCATCACCAACACTCCTCTCGTCGGAGGGGAGTCATCTCCATCAGCACCATCTCCTCTCCAAACCCTATTTCATCTCTTGTAACCAATCTCTGTCTCGCGACTCCGATTGGTACTTGTAAGGTTGCTAATAGTGTTGATTACTCTTTGTAGTTGATGCTAGTTGGATTACTTGGTGGAAGACTTTTTTTTGAAAGCTTGGTGGAAGACTTTTTGTTCATATCTTTGATGCTATTCATTACACCTCTGATCATGATTATGATTATGCTTTGTGAGTAGTTACTTTTGTTCCTGAGGACATGGGATAAGTCATGCTAATAATAGTCATGTGAATTTGGTATTCGTTCGGTATTTTGATATGTTGTATGTTGTTTTTCCTCTAGTGGTGTTATGTGAACGTCGACTACATAACACTTCACCATATTTGGGCCCAGAGGAAGGCATTGGGGAGTAGTAAGTAGATGATGAGTTGCTAGAGTGACGGAAGCTTAAACCCCAGTCTATGCGTTGCTTCGTAAGGGGCTGATTTGGATCCACTAGTTTAATGCTATGGTTAGACGTTGTCTTAATTCTTCTTTCGTAGTTGCGGATGCTTGCGAGAGGGGTTAATCATAAGTGGGATGCTTGTCCAAGTAAGGGTAGTACCCAAGTGCCGGTCCACCCACATATCAAACTATCAAAGTAACGAACGCGAATCATATGAACATGATGAAACTAGCATGACAGAAATTCTCGTGTGTCCTCGGGAGCGTTTTTCCTCTTATAAGACTTTGCTCAGGCTTGTCCCTTGATACAAAAGGGATTGGGCCACTTTGCTACACCGTTGCTACTACTTGTCACTGGTTACTTTTCGCTTGCTACGTTTCACCTCACTACACCATCACTTGTTACCGCTACTTTTAGTGCTTGCAGTTATTACCTTGCTGAAAACCGTTTATCTGAGCCTTCTCCTCCTCGTTGGGTTCGACACTCTTACTTATCGAAAGGACTATGATTGATCCCCTATACTTGTGGGTCATCAAGACTCTTTTCTGGCGTCGTTGCCGGGGAGGGAAGCGCCTTTGGTAAGTGGAATTTGGTAAGGAAACATTTATATACTGTGCTGAAATTTATTGTCACTATGGAAACTGTTCCTTTGAGGAGTTTGTTTGGGGTATCTTCACCACGAACGGAAGCACGATGAGTTGTTCCTCAACCTGAGGTACCTACTGAAAATATCTTTTATGAAATTCCTTCGGGTATGCTTGATAAACTGCTGGCTAATCCTTTTACAGGAGATGGATATTCACATCCAGACTTGCATCTAATCTATGTAGATGAAGTTTGTGGTTTATTTAAGCTTGCAGGTTTGCCCGAGGATGAGGTAAAGAAGAAAGTCTTTCCTTTATCTTTGAAGGATAAGGCGTTGACATGGTATAGGCTATGTGATGATACTGGATCATGGGACTACAATCGGTTGAAATTGGAATTTCATCAAAAGTTTTATCCTATGCATTTAGTACATCGTGATCGGAATTATATTTATAACTTTTGGCCTTGTGAAAGGGAAAGCATAGCTCAAGCTTGGGGGAGGCTTAAATCAATGCTATATTCATGCCCCAATCATGAGCTCTCGAGGGAAATTATCACTCAAAACTTTTATGCTCGGCTTTCTCATGAAGATCGTACCATGCTTGACACTTCTTGTACCGGTTCTTTTCTGAAGAAGGATATTGACCACAAGTGGAATTTATTGGAAAGAATCAAACGTAACTCTGAAGATTGGGAGCTTGAAGAAGGTAAGGAGTCAGGTATGAATTTCCAGTTTGATTGCGTTAAATCTTTTGTTGAAACAAACACTTCTAGAGATTTTATCGCTAAGTATGGACTTGACTCTGAGATAGTAGCTTCTCTATGTGAATCTTTTGCTGCTCATGTTGATCTCCCCAAAGAGAAGTGGTTTAAGTATCATCCTCCTGTAGAAGTCAACATAGTTAAACCCAATCTAGTTGAATAGAAAGTCATTGCCTTTAGTGATCCTATTGTTCCTTGTGCCTACGCTGAGAAACCACCTTACCCTGCTAGGAAAAAGGATTAATCTAAAGCACCAACTGTGATACGTAGGGGTTACATTAGACCACTTGCACCCCCTGAGGAGATTAGAGTTGAACCTAGTGTTGCTATTATCAAAGATCTCTTAGCCGAAGACATATACGAGCATGTTATCAAATTCTTTGAGGACTCCGCTAGAATTGCAAAACCTCACGCGAAAGACAAATACATACCTGTAGTTGGCCTGCTTGTTGTTTCTGTCAAGATAGGAGATCACCGTTATCATGGTTTATGTGATATGGGTGCTAGTGTTAGTGCAATACCCCGGTCCCTATATGATGAAATCAAAGATGAGATTGCACCTGCTGAGTTAGAACCCATTGATGTGACTATTACGCTAGCTAATAGAGACACTGTCTGCCCTCTAGGAATTATGAGAGACGTAGAAGTCCTGTGTGGTAAGATGAAGTATCCTACTAATTTCCTCGTCCTTGTTACTGCACAAGATAGCTTTTGTCCCATCACATTTGGTAGACCCTTTCTCAACATTGTCAATGCTCACATTGATTGCATTAAACAGACTGTCACTGTTAGTTTCGAGGGTGTGTCTCATGAATTTAACTTCTCCAAGTTTGGAAGACAACCCCATGAAAAAGAGTCGTCTGGTAGGTATGAAATCATTTCTCTTGCCTCTATTGCCGTACCTCCTACGGATCCTTTAGAGCAATATCTGCTTGAGCATGAAAATGATATGCATATGGATGAAAGAGAGGAGATAGATAAAATTGTTTTAGAAAAATATCCTATTCTCAAGAATAATCTGCCTGTCGAATGCTTAGCAGTCCTCGGCAACGACACTAGAAGAATATTGTTGACGAGTCCCTGACTTGATGCCTTCGCGACAACAGAGCCAGAACTGCTCCCAGTTGCTCAACAATTAGCAATTGTCTTGCAATGGCCCACCAGCACGTGGGTTCGCGGCAGTTTTCGAGGGTAGAGTATTCGACCCAAATTTGTTGATTCGCCAGGCAGGAGGTGAGAGGATACTCTCGAGTATTAGCAGTTGAATGTATCAGATTCAACCACACCTGAAAGATTAGTATCTGCAAGCAAAGTATCAGCAGCAAAGTAGGATGATAACAACGGTGTCAGAAACGATCTGTTGACGGCAGACTATTCCTAACTATTGTATCAATGGCGCCAGAAGTTGCCCGTTGACGGAAATTGTCTTTTCCCGTCAACGCTGAGCGAACCAGAATTGTAGCAGGTAGTAGCAGTGCAACGAGTAACAACAGTAGCAAGTAGCAACAATAGTAACAACAACAGAGCAAAACAAGCAACAGCAGCAGAGCAAAACAAGTAACAACAACAGAGCAAAACAAGTAACAACAACAGTGGGACAAACTCGTAGGCAATGGGTCGGTGATATGTTTGGATGATATTCATCATGCAATAGTTATAACACGGAGAGATATGTGGCTAGCTCCCGTTCATCGATGTGATGTAGGCATGCATTCCGTGTGTAGTCATATGTGCTTAGGGAAAAGAACTTGCATGACATCTATTGTCCATCCCTCCCGTGGCAGCGGGGTCCAAAAGGATACTACAGGATATTAAGGTTCTCCTTTTAATAAAGAACCGGAACAACGCATTAGCACTTGGTGAACACATGAACTCCTCAAACTATGGTCATCACCGGGAGTGGTTCCGGTTATTGTCACTCCGGGGTTGCCGGGTCATAACACATAGTAGGTAACTACAATTTGCAAGATCTGATCTAAAACACACATATATTGGTGACAACATAATAATTTCAGATCTGAAATCATGGCACTCGGGCCCTAGTGACAAGCATTAAGCATGGCAAAGTAGTAGCAACATCAATCTCAGAACATAGTGGATACTAGGGATCAATCCCCGTCAAAACTAACTCGATTACATGATAGATCTCATCCTACTCATCACCGCCCAGCGAGCCTACGAATAGATTACTCACGAACGATGAAGAGCTTCATGGAATTGGAGAGGGAAGAAGGTTGATGATGACGATGGCGACGATTTCCCCTCTCCGGATCCCAAAACGGACTCCAGATCTGTCCTCCAGATGAAGAACAGGATGTGGCGGCGCCTCCGTATCGCAAACGCGACAAAATCTTCTCTTCTGATTTTTTCTGGGCAAAAGTGAATTTATAGAGCTGAGTTTGGGGGCGGCAGAGCCACGTGAGCCCCACAAGCTTGGTTGCCGTGGCCAGGGGGTGGCCGCGACAACAGGGCTTGTGGCCCACTGGCCCATCCCCTCCGGTGGATCTTTGCGCAGGTATTTTTCATATTTTCCAGAAAAATTCTCCGTAAATTTTCAGGACGTTCCGAGAACTTTCATTTCTGCACAAAAACAACACCATGGCAATTCTGCTGAAAACAACGTCAGTCCGGGTTAGTTCCATTCAAATCATGCAAATTAGAGTCCAAAACAAGGGCAAAAGAGTTTGGAAAAGTAGATATGACGGAGACGTATCAACTCCCCCAAGCTTAAAACCTTCCTTGTCCTCAAGCAATTCAGTTGAAAAACTGAAAGAGAAAGAAAAACTTTGACAAACTCTGTTTGATCTTGTTGTTGCAACTATGTCTAACTAATAACCAGAATTTCAGCAAGATCACAAGTTAACCACATAAGCAAGTGACACAAAGGTCTCACGGTAAACTAATATCAATGGCATAATCAGCTAGCGAGCAAATAATAATGAGTTTCAGATACCAACAATTCAATCAAAACAAACATGAAGCAATATGAATAGGTGGTATCTCGCTAGCTCTTTCTGAGACCTCAAAACATAAATGCAGAGCACTTTCAAAGATCAAGGGCTGACTAAACATTGTAATTCATAGCAACGAAGATCCAGTCATAGTCATACTCAATATCAATCAAAAGCAAAGCATAAAAATGACAGAGATGCTCTCTAATTGGTGCTTATATAAGAAGAGGATGACTCAATAGGAAAATAAATAGACAGGCCCTTCGCAGAGGGAAGCATTGATTTGCAGAGGTGCCGGAGCTCAAGCTTTGAAAACAGAGATAATAATTTTGGGTGGCATGCTTTTATTGTCAACGCAATGACCAAGAGTTCTCAATATCTTCCACGCTACTCATGCTATAGGCGGTTCCCAAACAGAAAAGTAAAGTTTTAACTCCCCACCACCAATCAATCACACTCCACGGCTAGCCGAATCCTCGGGTACCGTCCATACTAACATCAATCCGGGGGGAGTCTTGTTTTACAGTTATGTTTTCGATTTAAGCGTGGAACTGGGCATTCCAATTACCGGCCCCTTTCTCGTGAATGACAGTGAATAAACACATGTTGAGGATAACACGCCTAACATGGAAGATATTAATAGCCCCCTGTCACCACATGAGCGGTTCGGGCATGCAAAACAGATTATTTCTTGAAGGTTTAGAGAATGGCACATGCAAATTTACTTGGAACGACAGGTAAATACCACAAATATGTAGGTATGGTGGACTCTCATGGAAAAAAATTTGGGTTTATGGAAGTGGATGCACAAGCAGTATTCCGCTTAGTACAAGTGAAGCCTAGCAAAAGACTGGGAAGCGACCAACTAGAGAGCGACAACGGTCATCAAGATGCAATGAGTTTGACTAACATGGAGTGCAAGCATGAACATGATATAAATCACCATGAACACGAACATCATAGAGGCTATGTTGATTTTGTTTCAACTACATGCATGAACATGCGCCAAGTCAAGCCACTTGAATCATTCAAAGGAGAATACCATCCTATCATACTACATCATAGTCATCTCAAAATCTATGTTGGCATTCAAGACAAACCATTATAAGCTCCTAGCTAAATAAGCATGGCATCAGAAACTATCATCTCTAAGTTGTGATTGCAAACATGGTTCTCTCACAACAAAGCTGAATCTAGGACGACAAGCTAGTCATAATTACAAAAACAAAATAGATAGAGTTCATACCAGCTCTTCCAGTCTCAGTCACTTCATCATATAACATCATTATTGCCTTTCACTTGCACGATCGAACGATGTGAACAATAATAAGAGCGCTTGTGCATTGGACTAAGCTGAATCTGCAGGCAAACACAAAGGAGAAGACAAAGTAATATGGCTCTTTGAAAGCTAAACAGGTATGCATGCAAGAGCCACTAAACATTGTAACCAATATCTTCTACCTTGACCCAAAGAAAAAGAAAACTATTTACACGGGAAAGCTCCCAACAAGCAAAAGAAGAAAGTAAAATCTTTTTGGGTTTTCTCAAAAGGACACAAAACAAGAAAACAAGAGAACGAAAATAAACTAGCATGGATCATACAGTGGCAAAGGGTGAACACCGACTAACAAAGTGAAAGCATAAGCATGAATGTAAGGTCAATGAGAACACATAATCCCCCAAGCTTAGGCTTTTGGCTTAGCTTGGTCTACTCCCACGGCGGGAAATAACTAGCTCCGGGATACTCCGGAGCGGACTGTGGATGCCACTGCTGTGTGAGCTCCTCTGGCTCCCACTGATAAATTGGCGTCTGGTACTCGATTGGCGGCTCGGGCACGGGCACCTGTGGTTGGGCCAAGCCCCAATATGCGTAGATGTCCGAGGGCATAATAATGTACCTGCCTGCATGAAGATCGAACAAAGAAGGAGCAGGCAAAGTAATAGTCTCTCGAGTACCGTGACTAAATACCAGGTTATAAATCATCCATCTACTAGCATCTCTATCCAGAAAATCACGGCGAACCATGCTGTCATAATCCAGATATTTCTCAGGAAGAAGCATCTCTTCTTCCTCGTGAAGTCTAATAGGTATCTCAAAGTGTCTAGCAAGACGAGTAGCATAGATACCTCCATAGACGACACCTTTGGAACGGTTTGTGTTCAACCGCTGAGCTACTATAGCACCTAGACTGTAAGTCTTAGTGCTATAAAGGCCTTCACGCAAAACCGCAAGGTCTGGAGAGCTAAGTGATCCAGCCTCCCCACGGCCAATCTAACATTTTCCCACAAATAATGAGAAGTACCAAAGCACAGGAAAATGTATGCTAGCAATTCTAGCGCGAGACACTCCTCTCTCCTCTCCAACAGCAATAGTACCTATGAAATCCTCCAAGTCCCGTGGACGAGGATCATGAATATCCCCAACATAAGGTAATTTGCACACATTGCAAAAATCCTGTAGTGCCATGCACTGGGGGATATCCACTACTGGAATCCAGTAATTTGCCATCAGCCAGTTCTTTGCCGTCTGCTGGCTGATGACAAAGAAGATCTTTGCCGTCAGCTGACCTAAAGCGGACGGTAAAGGGCTCACTGATGGTAAACAAAATGTTTGCCATCGGCCAGGGCTTTGCCGTCTGCCTGCGGACGACAAAGAGACCTCGGGCAGACGGCAAAGAGGGCAGATGGGTCCCACTAGGCCTTGGGCCTGGCCAGGTCCAACGGACAGGCTCTTTGCCATCCGCCTGGCCTTTGCCATCCGCCGAGAGGCCCTTTGCCGTCCGGGGGCAGACGGCAAAGCTGACGTCTCTATAACGGTCGTCTCCCCCTAGCCCCTCGCTCCACTACCCCACTCCCCACTCTGTCTCTCTCTCCACCGTCGTGCGCGCCTCCCTCGTGCACAACCGGCGGTCGGCCACCCCTGCGCCGCCCCCTACGCCGCCCCCTGCGCCACCCCCTGCGCCGCCCCCTCCCCTCACCTGCCCCGGCGCCGCCCACTCCCCTCACCAGCTCCCTGCTCCACCCCCTGCGCCGCCCCCTCCCCTCACCTGCCCCGGCTCCGCCCCCTCCCCTCATCGACTCCCTGCGCAGGCCCCTCCCCTCACCGGTTCCCGACGACGCCCCTCCCCTCACCGGCCGTCCCCAACTTCGGTGAGTGCCTCCGGTACCCTATTTTTCAGTTTTTTCTTTTAAATTAGATAGTTAATTTAGATAGTTAGTTTATTAGGTTACTACTAGTTTAGGTTAATTCGGTTAGTGCAAGATGAGAAGAAAATGAAGAAGAAGAGGAGGAGGAGAATAAGAAAAGAAGAAGAAGAAGAAGAATAGGAATAAAAGGAAGAAGAAGAAGAGAAAGAAGAAGAAGAAGAAAAAGAGAAGAGTAGTAGAGGAGAGGAGGAGGAGGAGAAGAAGAAGAGGAGGAGGAGGAGGAGGAGGAGGAGAAGAAAGAAGAGGAGAAAGGAAAAGAAGGAGCTATATTTTAGTTACTTAGTGATATAGATTCTATTTTTGTTATTTTTTTGCTGTTTAGTGCTATATAGGTTTAGCGATAGGTTTAGTTAGCTTGGTTAGTTAGGTTAGTTAGTTAGTTAGCTTAATAGAAAGAGAAGGAAGAAGAAGAAGAGGAGGAGGAGGAGCAGAGGAGAAGAGGAGGAGGAGGAGGAGGAGCAGAAGAAGAAGAAGACGAAGAAGAAGAAGAAGAAGAAGAAGAAGAAGAAGAAGAAGAAGAAGAAGAAGAAGAAGAAGAAGAAGAGAAGACAATAATAAGGAGAAGAAGAAAATAAGAAGATAAGAATAGAAGAAGAAGAGAAGAAGAAGAAGAAAAAGAGAAGAAGAGAAGAAGACATAATTAGCCCATTTAGCTCCAAAATGCCATAATAAGCTCAAAATGGCATAAGAACCTTGGTTAGCTCATGAATATTATATTCTTAGCTTGTTTTCCTCTAAAATGGCATAATTAGCCCAAATAGCTCCAAAAAGACATAATTAGATCATTTAGCTCCAACAAGAGGAGAAGAGGAGAAGAAATAGGAAAAATGAAAAAAGAAGAAGAAGAAGAAGAAGAGAAGAAGAGAAGAAAAATACCTTCTCCTCCTTCTCCTTCTTCTCCTCCTCCTCCTTCTCCTCCTTCTCCTCCTTCTTCTTGATTTCTTCTTCTTCTCCTCCTCCTCCTCTTTCATATTATCCTTGCTTTAATTTCCCCAACAATGACATAATTAGCCCATTTAGCTCCAAAATGCCATAATAACCTCAAAATGGCATAAGAACCTTGGTTAGCTCACGAATATTATATACTTAGCTTGTTTTCCTCTAAAATGACATAATTAGAATATTTGTGTTGATCAGGTGGATTTACATGTGATAGTTGTCTCGTCGCTGTGAGGTCTGCTGTGCGAAGACCTGCCTGTGCGTTGTACGAGCTCCGCCCTTGCATTCGTGGGTCAGTACAAATTTCATCTCCTCCCCGCCCCTTCATTTACTGTGGCTCGGTTTCCGGATGAAACTTTCTAGATTTAGGTAATTCAATTTATTTATCAGTATGCATGACCAGTATGCGTCTCCCGTTCGAAAGGGCGACATATATAAATATGCATGTCTTTGCATATTTATAATTGCCATCCTTTCGAATTGTGCAACATTATCCATGGACAGCCCGAGTATGTGTAGATTCGGTTCGTTTTCGCGTATGCTGTGCTCTGGATCCGATGCGGAATTTCTTCAGTGCCTCCCTATTGTTCTCCGGATGCACATCCTCTCTGTTTATTGCGGAGACGTGTATCAGGAGAACAGCGGGGAGGTGTTGCCGAAATTTTGCGTTGGATCCGGAGCAGAGCATGGGAAAACGAACCCAATCTACACATACTCGGGTGGGATTAGGACCTATCTTTACCTATTAGCGTGTAGGTTGCGTGGACGTAATAAAAATAGCGAACCTGATTAACCGATGAATATAAATGCTAAATTATATATAAATATATTTCTTCTGTCTTTAGTAGCTACGCAAGATGAGTGATCGTGCGTGGATGTATACTGGTCACCCTAGTCAGAAAGAGATGACGAAAGAATGGTTTGTAAAAACAAAGGAATTTGTGAAAGCCGCATTTGCAAATGGCCAGGAAAGAAACTATTGCCCCTGTCCTGGATGCGACAACTATAAAAAGACGACAACGGCTGTAATGATTAAACACCTGTAGAGGAGGGGTTTTAAGCCTAATTATACGGTGTGGACATTTCATGGTGAGTCTATACAACACACAAGAGCTGAGGTGGTCCGTCATCGCACGGACGAGCATGGTACTAGGATCGAAGACATGGTGCAAGACTTTGATGATGCTCGGGATTCGGAAGATGAGATGGGGGAATCTACAAAGGCCTTTTATGAAATGTTGGAGTCTTCAAAACGTCCTCTCCATGAGCACACTGAGCTCTGTCAGCTGGATGCAATTGCACAAGTAATGGCTCTGAAGGCTCAGTTCAACTTGGGAAGAGAATGCTACGACGCGATGATGACACTATTTGGACGCTTCCTACCCAAAGCCATGTCATGCCTGCAAACCTGTACCAGTCGGACAAAATACTTCGTGTACTTAAGATGCCCTATGAGAAGATAGATGCATGTGAGAAAGGATGTGTCTTATTTAGGAAGGAGTGTGCACACTTGGACTATTGTCCCAATTGCGAGTCTTGCAGGTATCTTGTGGTAGACAACGGTATGGGTGAGAAGAGGCAGACCAAAATCGCAGTTGGTGTTCTTCGGTATATGCCAATCGTACCAAGACTTCAACGTCTTTTCATGGTCGAAGAGACAGCCAGACAGATGACATGGCACAAATTGGGCAAAAGAACCGAACTAGATGCATATGGGAATAAGATGATGGTACACACATCGGATGGGGAAGTGTGGAAACATTTCGATGGATTGCATCAGGATAAAGCGGCAGATCCAAGGAATCCTCGAGTCTGCGCCGCCACGGATGGTTTTAATCCCTTCGGCATGACGGAAACCCAATGCAGTTGTTGGCCTGTATTTGTCATTCCACTCACCCCCCGGGCAGATTATGCAAAGAAAGAACATATTTCTGACGTTGATAATTCCAGGGCCCAATTATCCGGGGAAGAATATGAATGTGTACCTGCAACCGCTTAAGGATGAATTGGAAGAAGCTTGGGATGATGGGGTCAAGACATACGATGCCGCTAGAAAAGAAAACTTCAAAATGCATGTGTGGTACATGTACTCTATGCATGACTTGCCAGCGTATGCGCTATTCTCTGGATGGTGTGTGCATGGAAGGTTCCCGTGCCCCCAATGCAAGGCAGCTCTTCAGTTTCATTGGTTGCAGGAGGGTCGGAAGTATTCTTGCTTTGACTTGCATAGACAGTTCCTAGATCCTGACCATCAGTTCAGAAAAGACAAGAAGAACTTTACCAAAGGTAAAGTTGTCAAAAACTTGGCACCACCTGCGTTCACAGGCCAACAGATCCTGGATCAGTTAAACGCCCTCGAGCCTGATCCACAGGGTCCAGGGTATTTCAAGGGGTATAATTCAAAACACGCCTGGACTCACAAGCCATGCTTGTGGGATCTGCCTTACTTCAAAGACCTCCTTCTTCCACACAATATCGACATGATGCACACTGAAAAGAATATCAGAGAGGCTATTTTTGGTACATTGTTCGACATAGATGGGAAGACAAAGGATAATATTAAGGCTAGAGTCGATCAAGAGACACTATGTCATAGACCGTTACAAAACATGCGAGAAGGCAAAGGAAAGAAGAAGTGGTCGAAGCCAAAGGCCTGGTTCAATCTTGGAAGGCTAGCTATGAGGGAAATTATCTTGTGGGTCAAAATGCACTTGATGTTCCCCGATGGGTATGCAGCGAATCTAAAGAGGGGAGCGAGTCTTGAAAAATTAAAAATCTTAGGTCTCAAGAGTCATGATTGGCACATATGGCTAGAGCGGGTAATGCCAGTGATGTTACGTGGCTTTATTCCTAAGGATGAATGGCTAGTACTGGCGGAGCTGAGCTATTTCTTCCGTGTTCTTTGTGTGAAAGAATTGTCGCCTGGCATGGTAGAAGACATGGAGGAGTTTGCACCGGAGTTGTTGTGCAAGTTAGAGAAGATCTTTCCACCGGGCTTCTTTAATCCAATGCAGCATTTGATTTTACATCTACTGACCGAGGCAAGATTGGGTGGGCCCGTGCAAGATCGTTGGTGCTATGCAACTGAGAGGATGCAGAAGACCCTTCGAGCTAAATGTAAAAATAAGCGTAGAATTGAAGCATCGATGGCTGAGGCATTCATTACTGAGGAGGTGGCAAACTTTGTGACAGCACACTACGAAGCCAAAAATCATCATTTGCATAATCCGAAGCCTCGGCAGAATGATGCAGACCCTAAAAAAGGTGGGTCCAACCTCAGCCTATTCAAAGGGAAGCTCGCACCAGCCGGTGCTTCAAAACCAATAACGTTGGATATCAAAGAATGGCGGAACATTTCGTTGTATATCTTCAACAACCTAACAGAAGTGCGCCCGTACATCGAGTGAGTTCTCGGCACATTTTCTCGTAACTTCTAATTCATTTGAACAGCTCTTATTCCCGAATATTTCAAACAGCCGTTACGTCACCAAATTCTCGGATGGAGCGGTGATCGAAAATGATTCCGTCGAAGAGTATGAGCTTCTGTCAAAGACAGGAGGCGACTATCCCGGTTTCATCTCTTGGTTCAAACAAACGGTAATTATCAATAATGGACCATTTCGTTCTTGGTCTAACTTGCAGCTAATGCAACAACCGTTTCGTATTAAACTTGTAGGCTAATTCAGAGTCTATGGACGCCGAATTGAGACAAGTCGCTAATGGTTTTGACTATAAGGTCCGTTCATTTGAGAAATACAACATCAACGGGTATCTCTTTCGTACCTTTGGCAAAGAGCTATCTATGCCCGACCGGAAATCTACAAATTGTGGTGTCTCTGCTATCGGCGAAGGTGTTATCGAGTATTATGGAAGAGTTGAAGCAATTTATGAACTTCAATTCTATGATGAAAACCCACCGAACGTCGTAGTCTTCAAATGTTATTGGTTCCAGCCGAAAAAGACTAGAAGGACTCATGAACATATAGGACTAGTCGAAATCAATCCAACCACCCATTTAGATGTTCCCGATGTCTATATTACGGCTCAACAGGCGACCCAAGTTTTCTATTTACCGTGGGCATGCCAAACGGATAAGAATCTGGAAGGTTGGTATGTTGTTTATGAAATGCCGCCACATGTCAGACCACCTCTCCCAAATGAACAGGATTATGAACCTCACATTAACCCAGACACATATGATGGAGAATTCTTCCAAGAAACACGTCTTTCCAAGAAACGTTTCAAGAACCGTCGTGCTTCACCCAAGAACATGGAAGTAGACAGCGACAATGAATCCGACTCCAGCCCCGAGCCGGAACGAGAAGACCTGGAACTCGTAGAGGTTACTGATGCGGATGACCTGTCAATGCTTCAACGATTAAAGGAAGGCATTTCACAACTTCATGCCGTTGAACCCGACGAGCACGTCATTCATGAAGACATGCGTGATAGTGATGATGATGATGCATTTATTGATGATGATTATTAGTTTGTAAGATTCACAACTTAAATTATATATATTTTAATCTTTATTATTCGTGTACATATTATTATTCATGTCAGTTATTCAATTTTTTTATGTTGTACTAATTTATTTTAATCTTTATCATGGCAGGTCACCAGGTGTGGAAAGATGGTGGGCGCTGGTCCAGATCGCTCGACGGGTTCTTCCCAGGCGCCCTGCACGAGGGGTGGTACTTCCCTTCCACCCCTATCTCTCCGTAGAGCCTTGGCAGATAGTCTGTCGACACCACCCATGGGTTCTTCTTCGTCGACGGCATTGCCCATTGGGAGAGGTGCTGGCCGGGTAGGAAAGAAGGGGAAGGGTACAGGGAGAGGTGGTGGCCGCGGAAGATCCAGGAGGACTGTTGAGCCGTCCTCGCCACCACCACCAGCTCATTTACCCGAGCATAGGACTACTATGGTCGACCCGTTTGCGGAGGAGGCTACGGGGACTCCGTTCCAGGAGCCTGTTGTTGACGGGCATTCGTCCTATGAGACTCCGGTCCAGGAGCAACCTCGGGTCGAGGTGCATTCGGCCCAGGAGCAGCCGGAGGAGACTACGGTTCCGGAGGCTTCACCCGACGTGGAGAGGCCCGGATGGGACACCTGGCCGGATCGTACCGAGTTGTCGGATTGGACCGAGGGTCCGGGTGGCTCAGGGGGCGGGGATGAGCTTAAGGATAGTGAGGGCAATGTGCAGGTGGACGGGGCCACCGTGTACAAGCGTGGTAGTACACGTCTCCCGGTCGCGCCGGCTACCCGCGAGCACAAGCCGGTGATTAAACCTGAAGGAGATAGGTAAGTACATTTACTCTTTTTTTAGCTTTTGCCTTCAAGTTTGTTCAAATATCTAATGCGTTGACCTTATCATACGCAGGGGATGGGCACCCTCTTGGAGTCCGTAGGCCGAACTCCGTCCTTGGTGTGCTTTGCCGGACAAATTTCCCGGGGTTTGTCACGTTGCCTGGTGAGGGTCAGGTTCCTACACTAGGATTTTCCTGGGAGCACTACCAGGCTGCGCAGGCCCCGCCGGAGGAGATTATAGATGGTGTCTTGTGCCACACGAGGGCCGAGATGGTGATCAAGAGCTTTTGGGTAAATTATCCTTTTACAGAATCTAAAATTAACAATATAGCTAATTATTGTACTAATCGGTGTTTTCACGTTTGATTGCAGACCTTCTATAGGTGTGAGGATGGATATGAGGAGGAGGCGGCTAGGGTTCTCGAGGCCGAGTGTAGGCGGTTACTATAGAACTTGCGCCACGAGGCTCGGCCGCAGGCTATTCGAGATTACTACGCCACGCGTGGTATTAAGAAGCAGAAGAAGGATTGCCGCGGAAAGTTTTTGAAGAAGGAGCAATACATGAAGGTAATTACCTATTCTTAAGTCCTTCTACGTAGTTTTATTGATTTCATTCATAGGCGTAGCGCTGAAAATTCTTTCTAATAACTTACAGGTGCCCCTGAGATGGTGTGCGGATAAGATGGATTGTTGGGAGGCGTTGGTTGATGAGTGGTGCACATGCAGCTGGCGAGCCGTCCACGAGAATGCGAAGGATCGGCGTAGCCAAATGGTTGGTGTGCCACACCATCAAGGCAGTGCCAACTTACTTCAGTTTGGACGAAACTGGGTATGTGATTTGATTCATGATTCATGCAATTCATTCTTGATGCTAATATTTTGTTACTCTCTTTTAGGCACATCACAATAAGACGGAGATGCCACACTTGTACGACCTTTATGGCATGGCCCATCCTGCCTCGTACAAGAAGGCGAAGGCATTCTGTGAGTCTGACCTGGATGATCCCAATAACTTCACCAACATATCATCCCACCAGAAGCTCGTGGCATACAGGGACGCGGGGAAGGCTACGAAAGGGGATGGCTTTAACCCTAGCCAGGAACCTTTGGATCGAGAGCTGGTGATGATATCTGGTGTCGGGAGGCCCCATGGCTCGATAGCCATTGGAGATGCGATAATAAGTTGTCCACTCACTCTTCCGGAGATCAAGGCGCGCCAGTCGAGCAGCTGTCCTGAGATAATGTGTCGTCCACGGCCAGTCGAACTCGCCATCGAGGTTAGTTGTATGCACTAAGAACACTTTCATCCATTTCATTATGTGTGTTACCATAGATCATTACTGTGGTAACGAGGAATGGTGTTTCAGGCTGCTATTCAGAAAGAGAGATTGGCAAACCAGGCTGCTCTTGAGAAAGAGAGATTGGCAAGCCAGGCTGCTCTTGAGGCTGCTCTTGAGAAAGAGAGATTGGCAAGTCAGGCTGCTCTTGATGAGAGGGACCAGACCACGGCACGATTGATTGAGGAGGAGAGGTCCCGGAACGAGGCGGGTCAACGGGCCCTGTACGAGCTTTTTGTGGTAAGTTTTTTTTTTCACATTAGCCAAATCATGTGTGTAATGTCTGTTTCATTACTAACTAATACGACCCACTCTTCACGGTCTGTGCGAGAAGAGCGGTCAAGTCCCTCCGCTGATGCCCATCTTCTCTTCGATTGGCACGGTGAGTTTCATTATAAACTAGTATTAATAATTGAGTGTCATCATGCTAACTGAGACATTGCAAAATATCTATTCTGCAGAATAACTTCCGAGCGGCATCGCACGACCCTTCTCCAGGTGTTTCTCCTCCTTGATGACCACTACGGTAAGTTTCTCTTCTCCTCTTTCATATTCTCCTTGCCTTAATTTCCCCAACAATGACATAGTTAGCCCATTTAGCTCCAAAAAGACATAATTAGCCCATTTAGCTCCAAAATGCCATAATAACCTCAAAATGGCATAAGAACCTTGGTTAGCTCATTAATATTATATACTTAGCTTGTTTTTCTCTAAAATGAGATAATTAGCCTATTTAGCTCCAAAAAGACATAGTTAGCTAATTTAGCTCCAAGAAGAGGAGAAGAGGAGAAGAAATAGGAAAAATGAAAAGAAAGAAGAAGAAGAAGAGAAGAAGGAGAAGGAGGAGGAGGAGGAGGAGGAGGAGGAGGAGGAGGAGAAGGAGTAGAAGGCCAAGGTCCTTCTAGTCCTTCTACTCCTCCTCCTTCTCCTCCTTCTCCTCCTTCTTCTTGATTTCTTCTTCTTCTCCTCCTCCTCCTTTTTCTTCTCCTCTTTCATATTATCCTTGCTTTAATTTCCCCAAAAGACATAATTAGCCCGTTTAGCTCCAAAATGCCATAATAACCTAAAAATGGCATAAGAACCTTGGTTAGCTCATGAATATTATATACTTAGCTTGTTTTCCTCTAAAATGAGATAATTAGCCCATTTAGCTCCAAAAATACATAGTTAGCTAATTTAGCTCCAAGAAGAGGATAAGAAATAGGAAAAATGAAAAGAAAGAAAGAAGAAGAAGAAGAGAAGAAGGAGAAGGAGGAGGAGGAGGAGGAGGAGGAGGAGGAGAAGGAGGAGAAGGCCAAGGACCTTCTAGTATTTCTCCTCCTCCTCCTTCTCCTCCTTCTTCTTGATTTCTTCTTCTTCTCCTGCTCCTCCTCTTTCTTCTCCTCTTTCATATTATCCTTGCTTTAATTTCCCCAACAATGACATAATTAGCCCATTTAGCTCCAGAATGCCATAATAACCTCAAAATGGCATAAGAACCTTGGTTAGCTCATGAATATTATATACTTAGCTTGATTTCCTCTAAAATGGGATAATTAGCCCATTTAGCTCCAAAAAGACATAATTAGGTAATTTAGCTCCAACAAAAGGATAAGAAATAGGAAAAATGAAAAGAAAGAAAGAAGAAGAAGAAGAAGAGAAGAAGGAGAAGGAGGACGAGGAGGAGGAGAAGGAGATGGAGGAGGAGGAGGAGGAGAAGGAGGAGAAGGCCAAGGACCTTCTAGCCCTTCTCCTCCTCCTCCTTATCCTCCTTCTTCTTGATTTCTTCTTCTTCTCCTCCTCCTCCTCTTTCTTCTCCTCTTTCATATTATCCTTGCTTTAATTTCCCCAACAATGACATAATTAGCCCATTTAGCTCCAAAATGCCATATTAACCTCAAAATGGCATAAGAACCTTGGTTAGCTCATGAATATTATATACTTAGCTTGTTTTCCTCTAAAATGGGATAATTAGCCCATTTAGCTCCAAAAAGACATAATTAGGTAATTTAGCTCCAACAAAAGGAGAAGAAATAGGAAAAATGAAAAGAAAGAATAAGAAGAAGAAGAGAAGAAGGAGGAGGAGGAGGAGGAGTAGGAGAAGGAGGAGAAGGCCAAGGACCTTCTAGTCCTACTCCCCCTCCTCCTTCTCCTCCTTCTCCTGCTTCTTCTTGATTTCTTCTTCTCCTCCTCCTCTTCTTTCTTCTCCTCTTTCATATTATCCTTGCTTTAATTTCCCCAACAATGACATAATTAGCCCATTTAGCTCCAAAATGCCATAATAACCTCAAAATGGCATCAGAACCTTGGTTAGCTCATGAATATTATATACTTAGCTTGTTTTCCTCTAAAATGGGATAATTAGCCCATTTAGCTCCAAAAAGACATAATTAGGTAATTTAGCTCCAACAAAAGGAGAAGAGGAGAAGAAATAGGAAAAATGAAAAGAAAGAAAGAAGAAGAAGAAGAAGAGAAGCAAGAGAAGGAGGAGGAGGAGGAGAAGGCCAAGGACCTTCTAGTCCTTCTCCTCCTCCTTCTCCTCCTTCTCCTCCTTCTTCTTGATTTCTTCTTATTCTCCTCCTCCTCCTCTTTCTTCTCCTCTTTCATATTATACTTGATTTAATTTCCCCAACAATGACATAATTAGCCCATTTATCTCCAAAATGCCATAATAAGCTCAAAAATGGCATAAGAACCTTGGTTAGCTCATGAATATTATATACTTAGCTTGTTTTCCTCTAAAATGGGATAATTAGCCCATTTAGCTCCAAAAAGACATAATTCGGTAATTTAGCTGCAACAAGAGGAGAAGATGAGAAGAAATAGGAAAAATGAAAAGAAAGAAAGAAGAAGAAGAAGAAGAAGAAGAGAAGAAGGAGAAGGAGGAGGAGGAGAAGGAGAAGGCCAAGGACCTTCTAGTCCTTCTCCTCCTCCTCCTTCTCCTCCTTCTTCTTGATTTCTTCTTCTTCTCCTCCTCCTCCTCTTTCTTCTCCTCTTTCATATTATCCTTGCTTTAATTTCCCCAACAATGACATAATTAGCCCATTTAGCTCCAAAATACCATAATAAGCTCAAAATGGCATAAGAACCTTGGTTAGCTCATGAATATTATATACTTAGCTTGTTTTCCTCTAAAATGGGATAATTAACCCATTTAGCTCCAAAAAGACATAATTAGGTAATTTAGCTCCAACAAGAGGAGAAGAGGAGAAGAAATAGGCAAAATGAAAAGAAAGAAGAAGAAGAAGAAGAAGAGAAGAAGGAGAAGGAGGAGGAGGAGGAGAAGGCCAAGGACCTTCTAGTCCTTCTCCTCCTCCTCCTTCTCCTCCTTCTTCTTGATTTCTTCTTGTTCCCCTCCTCCTCCTCTTTCTTCTCCTCTTTCATATTATCATTGCTTTAATTTCCCCAACAATGACATAATTAGCCCATTTAGCTCCAAAATGCCATAATAAGATCAAAATGGCATAAGAACCTTGGTTAGCTCATGAATATTATATTCTTAGCTTGTTTTCCTCTAAAATTGGATAATTAGCCCATATAGCTCCAAAAAGACATAATTAGGTAATTTAGCTCCAACATGAGGAGAAGAGGAGAATAAATAGGAAAAATGAAAAGAAAGAAAGAAAGAAGAAGAAGAAGAAGAGAAGAAGGAGAAGGAGGAGGAGGAGGAGGAGAAGGCCAAGGACCTTCTAGTCCTTCTCCTCCTCCTCCTCCTCCTTCTCCTCCTTCTTCTTGATTTCTTCTTCTTATCCTCCTCCTCCTCTTTCTTCTCCTCTTTCATATTATCCTTGCTTTAATTTCCCAACAATGACATAATTAACCCATTTAGCTCCAAAATGCCATAATAAGCTAAAAATGGCATAAGAACCTTGGTTAGGTCATGAATATTATATTCTTAGCTTGTTTTCTGCTAAAAATGACATAATTAGCTCAAAAACATCATATTTTGTTGTTCTTCTGACTTTCTTATTCACAATTTTGCAGATTTGATATACTACATGCATGGAAGCTGGCATTCATGGAGTTGAACAATGTCGATGGATGACCTTTATATGTATATCATCTAGTTTTCATTTGAGTTGATGAACACTGCCGAACTATATGTATATGTATATATGGATAAACAGTGCAATACTTTGTATGTTGGTTCTTTCGATATATGGGGATGTACATTGATTTATATGTATATCATATATGTGTGGTGAATTATATATATGTGTGGTGAACTATATATCATATATGTGTGGTGAATTATATAAATGTGTTGTCAAATATATATATATATATATGTGTGTGTGTGTGTGTGCTGTGAAATAATATAAAACAAAAAAAACAGGTACTATATGGGCTCTTTGCCGTTTGCTAGCTGATGGCAAAGACCTGTGCCATCAGCTGGCAGATGGCAAAGGTGCCACATGGCACCCAGCTGTGCAGCTTGGGGTGTCTATATAAGCTCTTTTCCGTCTGTCTCCAGGGTGGGCAGACGGCAAATAAGAGGGCACAGAGGAGGGGGGAGGAGGAGGCAGACGGCAAAGAGTGGAGGGGGGACGAGGAGGAGGCAGACGGCAAAGAATAAGGGGGAGGCAGACGGCAAAGCCTCCGTTAACCCCTAACGGAGGCAACGCCTGTCGGCTGCCGTCTCGAGCACTTTGCCGACTGCTCCTATGGAAAGCTGACGGCAAAGCTCTTTGCCGTCCGCTTGGGGGAGACAGACGGCAATAAGGTACGATGTCGTCGTAGGCTGACGCAGAAATTTTGCCGGCCGTGAGAATTTTTGCCGTCTGTGGTATTGTCTTTGCCATCTGTGGAATTGTCTTTGCCTTCTGTGATGGCAGACGGCAAAGAAGCTGATTCCTGTAGTGATCGTACAACATGAACTCAACCATGGGAGGATTCTATCTCGGATAAAAGTTGAAGCTTTGAACGAAAATATTGGTGAAGAGGAGGTATTGTGAGCACTTATCTTCAACGAATGCGGTAAGACCTGCGTTCTCCACCAACTAATAATAAAAGTCTTCATAAAGCCGAGCGGCGCGCAAAAATTCATCACTTGGCCACTCGCACGCTCGAACTTCTGTGACTCGCGGAACCATGTACTTGGGGTGATTCTTCTCATCCTCCTTGGGGTTACGGCTTGAAGAGCCTCTCAAGAACCTCCTCATCTTTTTTCCTTTTCTAGCTCTGAAAAATTCGGAAATTTTTAGAGACTTAAAAAAAAGTGAATAGAGATTAACCCAACTCATAGCAACTACTCCTACTAGTGCCTAGAGACCGTATCACGCGCTAAAAATACTTGGGACCAGCTAAAATTAACATTTGAAGCTCAAGAACACGGTCACCAAGGTAGCAAGAATACGCGAAGGATAAAACACTAGAGAAAAAACTAATTGGACCAATGGAGGAGTCACTTACCAAGGAGTAATTTCCCCAAAACGGTTCGGAGAATGGTGCTTTGAGCAAGGAGATCTAAAATCACAGCCAAATGAGCAAGAACACGGGTTTGAGCTGAGAAACAATTTTTTATGGAGGAAGAAGAAGAGGATGGGAGCTGGAATAAGTGGAGGGGCCCCCTGTGGGCCCCACAAGCTTGCTTGCCGCGTCCCCCCCGGGGGGGGGGGGGTGGCCGCGGTGATAGGGCTTGTGGCCCACTGGGGTGGCCCCCAGGCCAGCTCTTTGTCCCTGTATTTTTCAAATATTCCAGAAATATCATACTAGATTTTCAGGACCATCAGAGAACTTTTATTTTCGAGGTATTTTTCTCTGGGACGCTAAAACAGAAAACAGGGAAAACTAAACTAAATCTATCATTTTTCTTCTAAGAAAAAGAAAGTGAAAGCTTAAAACAGAGGTATGTGACTCTTTGGTTCATCCATTTCATGGTCATTGAAATAAATCCGTCAATGGGGTTAATCAAATCCTTATGACAAAAATTTCTCGAATCGCAAAAGAGAAGGAGAATTTTAGAATAGTCACTAGGTCACCTCAATGGGGATGTGAATATTCCCAACAAGCAAATCATGCTTCATCTTGACACAAGGAATAGGGCATTCAAAGCTCCCAATAAGAATCAATGAAGTTTTTTCGATAACATTGATGCAATGTACTTGATATCATTTCTTCGGAAAGTGCACGGTATGCTCATTACCATTGACGTGGAAAGTGACATTGCCTTTGTTGCAATCTATAACAGCCCCTGAAGTGTTTAAAAAGGGTCTTCCGAGGATGACAGCCATGGCATCGTCCTCGGAAATATCCAAGATAACAAAGTCTGTTAAGATGGTGGTGTTAGCAACCACAACAGGCACATCCTCGCAAATGCCAACAGGGAAAGCAGTTGATTTGTCAGCCATTTGCAGAGAGATTTTAGTAGGTGTCAACTTATCCAGCTCAAGTCTACGATAAAGAGAGAGCGGCATAACACTAACACCGGCTCCAAGGTCACATAAGGCAGTTCTTATGTAGTTTCCTTTAATGGAGCAAGGTATAGTGGGCACTCCTGGATCACCAAGTTTCTTAGGAGTTCCGCTCTTGAAAGTGTAATTGGGAAGCATGGTGGAGATCTCAAGATCTGGTATCTTCCGTTTATTAGTCACGATATCTTTCATGTACTTGGCATACGAAGACATTTTGAGCATATCAACTAACCGCATCTGTAGAAAGACAGGTCTTATCATTTCAATGAAGCGCTCAAAATCCTCATCATCCTTTTTCTTGGATGGCTTAGGAGGAAAGGGCATAGGTCTCTGAACCCATGGCTCCCTTTCTTTACCATGCTTTCTAGCAGTGAAGTCATTCTTATCGTATCTCTTAGGTTGTGGGTTATCAGGATTAACCGTAGGTTCAATCTCCACATCCTCACCATTGCTAGGTTGAGCATTATTATGAACATCGCTGTCCACATTGTCACCAGGTTCATGTTCATCACCAGATTGTGTTTCTGCATCAGACGCAGAAATATCATTTGGTTCTTCAGGTGTGACAGTATTTGGTGAACTAACATGCAGGTTTCTATCATCCTTCTTCTTCTCCTTAGGATGACTGGGTGCATCTGCATTAATTCCTTGAGAATCTTGATCAATTCTCTTAGGAAGACCTTCAGGATACAAAGGTTCCTGAGTCATTTTGCCTCCTCTAGTAATGACCCTGACAAAGTTGTCATTTAATTCATTGAGCAGGTCATTCTGAGCTTTAAGTACTTGTTCTACCTGAGTAGTAATCATAGAAGCATGTTTACTCAGGAGTTTCAGATCATTGACATTTCTGTCTACACAAGCACTTAAATGACTAAGCATACGAGTACTTTGTTCCAAATGTCTGCTAACATAATCATTGAAACTCTGTTGTTTGGCAACAAAGTTGTCAAATTCATCAAAGCACAGGCTAGCAGGTTTATCAAAAGGAATATCACTCTCATCAAACCTACGCAGAGAATTTACTTCCACTACCTGTATCGGGTTATCGAGACCATGGATCTCTTTGATAGGTGGTAGATTTTTGACATCTTCAGATCTAATGCCTTTCTCTTGCATAGATTTCTTGGCTTCTTTCATATCTTCGGGACTGAGGAGTAGAATACCTATTTTCTTCGGAGTTGGCTTAGGAGGTGGTTCGGGAATAGTCCAAGCATTATCGTTGATCAAGATGTTATTCAGTAGAGTCTCGGCTTGTTCTACAGTTTGTTCCCTAAAAACACAACCGACACAACTATCTAGGTGGTCTCTAGAAGCATCGGTAAGTCCGTTATAGAAGATATCAAGTATCTCGTTCTTCTTAAGAGGGTGATTAGGCAAAGCATTTTGTAGCTGGACGAGCCTCCCCCAAGCTTGTGGGAGACTCTCTTCCTTGAGTTGAGCAAAGTTGTATATTTCCTGCAAGGCAGCTTGCTTCTTATGGGCAGGGAAATATTTCCTACAGAAGTAATAGACCATATCTTGGGGACTACTCACACATCCAGAGGCAAGAGAAGCGAGCCAAGCTTTAGCGTCATCCTTTAGAGAGAAAGGAAACAGCTTAAGGATATAGTAGTGGCGGATCTTCTCCTCACTAGTGAAAAGGGTGGCTATATCGTGTAGTTTGGTAAGATGGGCTATGACCGTCTCAGACTCATAACCGTGAAAAGGATAAGATTCGACTAGAGAGATTATCTCAGGGTCGACAGAGAATTCATAATCCTTATCGGTGATAAAGATAGGTGAAGTGGCAAACTTCGGGTCGTATTTCATCCTAGCTTTCAGAGATTTTTCCTTCCACTTGAGAAGTAATTTCTCAGCGTCATAGGCATCCTTACATGCAAGAAAATCCTCAGCTATCCCTCCCTCCATAACGTAACCCTCAGGTATATCAGGCAATTCATATCTAGGAGAGCTAGATCTAGCAGGAGCAAAAGCAGGTTCTATCTCAATAGTATCGGCAGTTTCAGAAGCATCACGAGCATTGGCAGTAACTCTAGCAATATGAGCATCAAGGAATACCCCTAGTGCCACATCAGGAAAAGTAGTATCTCTAGCAGTATCAAGCATATCATCATCAGGCAAAATAGCATCTCTAGCATCATCAGGCAAAGCATCTCTAGCAGTATCAGGCATAGTAGCATCATAAGCATCATCAAGCACAGGCGACATATCAAGATTTCTAGCAGGAGGTGATGTCGCAAACTTACTCCTAACTGAAGGTGAATCAAGTGCAGAGCTAGATGGCAGTTCCTTACCTCCCCTCGTAGTTGAGGGCAAGACTTTGGTTTTCGGATCCTTCAGATTCTTCGTAGTGATCAGTAGATATAAATCCCAAGTGACTCAGAGAATATAGCAATCCCCTCCCCGGCAACGGTGCCAGAAAAATGCTGCTTAGCAGACCCTGACAACGGTGCCAGAAAAATGCTGCTTAGCAGTCCCCGGCAATGACACTAGAAGAATGTTGTTGACGAGTCCCTGACTTGATGCCTGATGTCAGTTGTGCTTCCCTTGCAACGGCGCCAGAAATTGTCGTGTCGACGGCACCAGGAATCCTTCAGCTGCGGCTATGCCTTAAGGAACTTCCTAGGCAAGTATGCAAAGGATTTCCCTCGTGGCCTTGGAGCCTTGCATTGGTGTTCCCTCGAAGCGGAAAGGGTGATGTAGCATAGCGGTGGTAAGTATTTCCCTCAGTTTGAGAACCAAGGTATCAATCCAGTGGAGGAGTATCTCAAGATCCTGCACAAACACAAAAGCTTGCTCCCAACTCTATGAAGGGATTGTCAATCCCTTATAGATTGTTTGCCAAGTGAGAACTGAAAGCAACAAAGTAACAAAGCAAAGTAAAAGCGAAGGTCTAAGATGGATGTGAATAGACCCGGGGGCCGTAGTGTTTACTAGTGGCTTCTCTCATGAAAGCAAGTAGACGGTGGGTGAACAAATTACTGTCGAGCAATTGATATAACCGCGCAAAGTCATGACAATATCTATGCAATGATTATATCTATAGGCATCACGTCCAAAACAACAAGACCGATACTTTCTGCATCTACTACTATTACTGCACACGTCGACCGCTATCCAGCATGCATCTAGTGTATTAAGTCCATAAGAACAGAGTAACACCTTAAGCAAGATGACATGATGTAGAGGGATAATCTCAAACCAATGATAAAAACCCCATCTTTTTACCCTTGATGGCAACTACTTGATGTGTGCCTTGCTGCCCCTATTGTCACTGGGAAAGGTCACCACAAGGTAGAACCCAAAACCAAGCACTTCTCCCATTGCAAGAATCATAGATCTAGTTGGCCAAACAAAACCCAAGACTCGAAGAGACTTACAAGGATATCAAATCATGCATATAAGAAATCAGCAAAGACTCAAATATATATCATAGATAATCTGACCACAAATCCACAATTCATCGGATCTCGACAAACACACCGCCAAAGAAGATTACATCAGATAGATCTCCATGAAGATCATGGAGAACTTTGTATTGAAGATCCAAGAGAGAGAAGAAGCCATCTAGCTACTAACTACGGACCCGTAGGTCCGAAGTGAACTACTCACGAGTCATTAGAGGGGCGATAATGATGATGAAGAAGCCCTCTAACTCCAAAGTCCCCTCCGGCACGGTGCCGGGAAAGGTCTCCAGATGAGATCTCGCAGAAACGGAAGCTTGCGGCGGCGGAAAAGTATTTTCGAGGCTCTCGTGATTTTTTGCTGGATATTTGGGAATATATAGGCCAAGGATCTAGGTCAGGGGGCGGCCAGGGAGGCCACAAGCCCTGCCACTGCCGCCTCCCCCTGGTGGCGGAGTGGGGGCTTGTGGGCTCCTTGGAGGCCACCTGGCTTGGCCCAAAGGCCCCCTGATCTTCTTCCGTTCGGGAAAAAAAATCATTTCGGGGTTTTTCTTCCGTTTGGACTCCGTTCCAAAATCAGATCTGATAAGAGTCAAAAATACGAAAAAAACAGGAATTGACGCTTGGCACTGAATTAATAAGTTAGTCCCAAAAAAGATATAAAAGGTACATAAAACATCCAAAGAAGACAAGATAACAACGTGAAACCATCAAAAATTATAGATACGTTTGAGACGTATCAATGCCTTCACGACAAGAGAGCCAGAACTGCTCCTAGTTGCTCAACAATTAGCAATTGTCTTGCAATGGCCCACCAGCACGTGGGTTCGCGGCAGTTTTCGAGGGAAGAGTATTCGACCCAAATTTGTTGATTCGCTAGGCAGGAGGTGAGAGGATACTCTCGAGTATTAGCAGCTGAATGTATCAGATTCAACCACACCTGAAAGATTAGTATCTGCAAGCAAAGTATCAGCAGCAAAGTAGGATGATAACAACGGTGTCAGAAATGATCTGTTGATGGCAGACTATTCCTAACTGTTGTATCAATGGCGCCAGAAGTTGCCCGTTGACGGAAATTGTCTTTTCCCGTCAACACCGAGCGAACCAGAATTGTAGCAGGTAGCAGCAGTGTAACGAGTAACAACAGTAGCAAGTAGCAACAACAACAAAGCAAAATAAGTAACAGCAGCAGAGCAAAACAAGTAACAGCAGCAGAGCAAAACAAGTAACACCAGCAGTGGGACAAACTCGTAGGCAATGGGTCGGTGATTTGTTTGGATGATATTCATCATGCAACAGTTGTAACACGGAGAGATATGTGGCTAGCTCCCGTTCGTCGATCTGATGTAGGCATGCATTCCGTGTGTGGTCATATGTGCTTAGGGAAAAGAACTTGCATGACATCTATTGTCCATCCCTCCCGTGGCAGCGGGGTCCAAAAGGACACTACATGATATTAAGGTTCTCCTTTTAATAAAGAACCGGAACAACACATTAGCACTTGGTGAACACATGAACTCCTCAAACTATGGTCATCACCGGGAGTGGTTCCGGTTATTGTCACTCCGGGGTTGCCGGGTCATAACACATATTAGGTAACTACAACTTGCAAGATCGGATCTAAAACACACATATATTGGTGACAACATAATAATTTCAGATCTGAAATCATGGCACTCGGGCCCTAGTGACAAGCATTAAGCATGGCAAAGTAGTAGCAACATCAATCTCAGAATATAGTGGATACTAGGGATCAATCCCCGTCAAAACTAACTCGATTACATGATAGATCTCATCCTACTCATCACCGCCCAGCGAGCCTATGAATAGATTACTCACGAACGATGAAGAGCTTCATGGAATTGGAGAGGGAAGAAGGTTGATGATGACGATGGCGACGATTTCCCCTCTCCGGAGCCCAAAACGGACTCCATATCTGTCCTCCAGATGAAGAACAGGATGTGGCGGCGCCTCCGTATCGCAAACGCGATGAAATCTTTTCTTCTGATTTTTTTCTGGGCAAAAGTGAATTTATAGAGCTGAGTTTGGGGGCGGCAGAGCCACGTGGGCCCCACAAGCTTGGTTGCCGCGGCCAGGGGTTGGCCGCGGCAACAGGGCTTGTGGCCCACTGGCCCATCCCCTCCGGTGGATCTTTGCGCAGGTATTTTTCATATTTTCCAGAAAAATTCTCCATAACATACCGAAGGACAAAGGGAATGACATACGGGATTATATGAATCCCTGGCACTGAGGTTCAAACGATAAGATCTTCGTAGAATATGTAGGATCCAATATGGGCATCCAGGTCCCGCTATTGGATATTGACCGAGGAGTCACTCGAGTCATGTCTACATAGTTCTCGAACCCGCAGGGTCTGCACACTTAAGGTTCAATGTTGTTTTATGCGTCCTTGAGTTATATGGTTGGTTACCGAATGTTGTTCGGAGTCCCGGATGAGATCGCGGACGTCACGAGGGTTTCCGGAATGGTCCGGAAACGAAGATTGATATATAGGATGACCTCATTTGATTACCGGAAGGTTTTCGGAGTTACCGGGAATGTACCGCGAATGACGAATGGGTTCCGGGTGTTCACCGGGGGGGGGAGGGGGGGGCAGCCCACCCTGTGGATTGGTGGGCTGGTGGGACAGCCCAAGAAGGCCCTATGCCCCATAGATAGAAAATCAAAGAGAAAAGAAAAAAAAGGAGGTGGGAAAGGAGAGAAGGACTCCACCTTCCAATCCTAGTTGGACTAGGATTGGAGGAGGACTCCTCCTCCCTTGGTGGCGCAGCCCTTGGGGCTCCTTGAGCCTCAAGGCAAGCCTCCCCTCCCCTCCTCCTATATATATGGAGCTATTAGGGCTGATTTGAGACGACTTTACCACGGCAGCCCGACCACATACCTCCACGGTTTTACCTCTAGATCGCGTTTCTGCGGAGTTCGGGCGGAGCCCTGCTGAGATTAGATCACCACCAACCTCCGGAGCGCCGTCACGCTGCCGGAGAACTCATCTACCTCTCCGTCTCTCTTGCTGGATCAAGAAGGTCGAGATCATCGTCGAGTTGTACGTGTGCTGAACGCGGAGGTGCCGTTCGTTCGGCACTAGATCGTGGGACGGATCGTGGGACGGTTCGTGGGATGGTTCGCGGGGCGGATCGAGGGACGTGAGGACGTTCCACTACATCAACCGCGTTCACTAATGCTTCTGTTGTGTGATCTACAAGGGTACGTAGATCGTAAATCCCTTCTCGTAGATGGACATCACCATGATAGGTCTTCGTGCGTGTAGGAAATTTTTTGTTTCCCATGCGACGTTCCCCAACATAAGGGAGGCTATCAATCCAAGCCACAAGTTTATGCCTTATAGAAGCTTTAACTCTATGTGCAAGAAGAGAGATGTCATGTATAAACATACATCTCCAAGAACTAAAGGGTGGTCGAATATCTGTGAAAGTCTTGCCATTTCTGACCGCACAAAACAAAACATCAAAGAAGAAGGGGTGCCCAAAACTCTATTTGGTAAGTAGGATGCAATCAGCAATATCACCTTGGTGTGACCAGTCCATCTGTAAATGATTCCAAGCCCTAATGCTGAAATTACAGGAGAGGAATAAATGCAACATGTCCTCATAGCTCATAGCAAGACATATGAAACATAAATTATCCTCAGTGGTTTTCCTTCATTTCCTTCTCACCAAAAGATCTTTGGTACTCAACCTATAAAAATATAGTAGCCAAGCAAAGACTTTATTTTCATTGTGCATTTGCTTTTCCAAAGCCATTTGCATGGCCTGATAACAGGAACATGGGGATGCATTAAACTGTAATAGCTTTTGGCACAGTAAACATCACGATCCAGCCAACACCAGACATCATTAACATTGACATCTCTGTGTTGATTAACCAACCAACCATGTAGGCAGTGCAATTCAAAAGCAGATACTTGAGATATTGGAAAAGGTTTTGTGGGCGGTGATGTGCGTTTTGCTGCCCTCCTTAGTCTTTTCTTGATTAGGCGGTATTGTTGGATCGAAGCGGCTCGGACCGACATTACTCGTACGCTTACGAGAGACTCGTTTCATCGCTACGAGTAAATCCGTTGCTCAAAGATGACCGGCGAGTGTCGGTTTCTCCAACTTTAGTTGAATCGGATTTGACCGAGGAGGTCCTTGGATGAGGTTAAATAGCAATCCATACATCTCCGTTGTGGTGTTTGCGTAAGTAAGATGCGATCCTACTAGATACCCATGGTCACCACATAAAACATGCAACAACAATTAGAGGACGTCTAACTTGTTTTTGCAGGGTATGCTTGTGATGTGATATGGCCAACGATGTGATGTGATATATTGGATGTATGAGATGATAATGTTGTAATAGTTAATATCGACTTGCACGTCGATGGTACGGCAACCGGCAGGAGCCATAGGGTTGTCTTTAAACTAACATTTGTGCTTGCAGATGCGTTTACTATATTGCTAGGACGTAGCTTTAGTAGTAATAGCATGAGTAGCACGACAACCCCGATGGCGACACGTTGATGGAGATCATGATGATGGAGATCATGGTGTGACGCTGGTGAGAAGAAGATCGTGCCGGTGCTTTGGTGATGGAGATCAAGAAGGACATGATGATGGCCATATCATGTCACTTATGAATTGCATGTGATGTTAATCCTTTATGCACCTTATATTGCTTAGAACAACGGTAGCATTATGAGGTGAACTCTCACTAAAATTTCAAGACGAAATTGTGTTCTCCCCGACTGTGCACCATTGCGACAGTTCTTCGTTTCGAGACACCACGTGATGATCGGGTGTGATAGACTCAACGTTCACATACAACGGGTGCAAAACAGTTGCACACGCGGAACACTCGGGTTAAGCTTGACGAGCCTAGCATGTGCAGACATGGCCTCGGAACACATGAGACCGAAAGGTCGAGCATGAATCATATAGTTGATATGATTAGCATAGAGATGCGTACCACTGAAACTATTCTCGACTCACGTGATGATCGGACTTGAGATAGTGGATTTGGATCATGTAC
Source organism: Hordeum vulgare subsp. vulgare (assembly GCF_904849725.1). Lineage (NCBI taxonomy): Eukaryota > Viridiplantae > Streptophyta > Magnoliopsida > Poales > Poaceae > Hordeum > Hordeum vulgare. Next base: position 579,848,712 of record NC_058520.1, on the reverse strand, counting down.
CACTCAAATGACTAGGGAGATGTACTTTTTGAGTGGGAGTTCTTAAGTAATATGATTAATTGAACTAATTGTCATGAACATAGTCTAATGGTCTTTGCGAATTACGATGTAGCTTGCGCTATAGCTCTACTGTTTTTATATGTCCCTAGAGAAAATTTAGTTGAAAGTTGATAGTAGCAAACTTTGCAGAGGATTGTCCTCGTTGCTGCACAGAAGGCTTATGTCCTTAATGCACCACTCGGTGTGCTGCACCTTGAGCGTCGTTTGTGGATGTTGTGAACATCCGACATACACGTTTCTGATGACTACACGATAGTTCAGTGCAAAATACTTAATGGCTTAGAAGCAAGGCGCCAAAGACGTTTTGAAACGTCACGGAACATAAGTAATGTTCTAAAGATATGAAATTGTGATTTCATGCTTGTGCCCTTGTTAAGAGGTACGAGACCTCCGACAAGATTCTTTGTCCACAAAGTAAAGGAGAAAAGCTCAATCGTTGAGCGTGTGCTCAGATTGTCTGAGTACGACAATCGCTTGAATCAAGTGGGAGTTAATCTTCCAGATGAGATAGTGATGGTTCTCCAAAGTCACTGCCACCAAGCTGTGAGAGCTTCGTGATGAACTATAACATATCAAGGATAGATACAATGATCCTTGAGCGATTCGCGATGTTTGACACTGCGAAAGTAGAAATCAAGAAGGAGCATCAATAGTTGATGGTTAGTAAAACCACTAAGTTTCAAGAAAGGAAAGGGCTAGAAGGGATACTTCATGAAACGGCAAAACAGTTGCTGCACTAATGAAGAGACCCAAGATTAAACCCAAACCCGAGACTAAGTGCTTCTGTAATGAGGGGAACATTCACTGAGGCGGAGTAACTCTAGATACTTGGTAGATAAGAAGGCTGGCAAAAGTCGAAAGAAGTATATTTGATATACATGATGTTGATGTGTACTTTACTAGTACTCCTAGTAGCACGAGGGTATTGGATACCGGTTTGGTTGCTAAGTGATTAGTAACACGAAATGATAGCTACGACATAAACGGAGACTAGCTAAAGGCGAGGTGACGATACGTGTTGGAAGTGTTTCCAAGGTTGATATGATCAAAACGTCGCACGCTCCCTCTACCATCGGGATTGGTGTTAAACCGAAATAATTGTTATTTGGTGCTTGCGTTAAGCATGAACATGATTGGATCGTGTTTATTGCAATACGATTATTCATTTAAAAGAATAATGGTTACTCTATTTGCTTGAATAATCACCTTCAATGGTTTATTGAATCTCGATCGTAGTGTTACACATGTTCATGATATTGGTGCCAAAAGATACGAGGTAATGATGATAGTACCACTTACTTGTGGCACTGCCGCTTGAGTCATGTTGGTACAAATTGCATGAAGAGGCTCCATGATGATGGGTCTTTATACTCACCTGATTTTGAATTACTAGTGACATGCAAATCATACCACATGAGCAAGGCCTTGTTTTCATTGTGATGAAACAAGATAGTAACTTGTTGGAAGTGATACATTTTGATGTATACAGTCCAATGGGTGGTGAGGCACGCAGTGGATATCATTATGTTCTTACTTCAATGACGATTTGAGTGGATACAAGAGTATTTACTTAATGAATCACAAGTCTGAAATATTGAAAAGTTCAATTCTGTTTCGGAGTGAAGTTCGTCGTAACAAGAGGATAAACTGTCTACGATATGATCATGGAAATGAATATCTGAGTTACGAGTTTTGGTACGCAGTTAAGACAATGTGGAAATTGTTTCACAGCTCATGCCACCTGGAACATCATAGTGTGATGATGTGTCTGAACGTCATAGCCACGCACTATTTGGTATGGTGCATGCTATGATGTCTCTTATCAAATTACCACTATCGTTTATGGGTTATGCACTAGAGACAACCGCATTCACTTTAAATAGGGCACCGCGTATTTCCGTTGAGATGACACAGTATAGACTGAGGTTTAGAGAAATCTAAACTGTCGTTTCTTGAAAGTTTGGGGCTTCGACACTTATGTGAAAAAGTTTCAGTCTGATAAGCTCGAACCCAAAGCGGATAAATGCATCTTCATAGGATATCCAAAACAGTTGGGTACATCTCCTATCTCAGATCCGAAAGCAAAGTGTTTGTTTCTAGAAACGGATCCTTTCTCGAGGAAAGGTTTCTCTCGAAAGAATTGAGTGGGAGGGTGATAGAACTTGATGAGGTTATTGAACCATCACTTCGACTAGTGTGTAGCAGGGCACAGGAAGTTGTTCCTGTGGCGCCTACACCAATTGAAGTGGAAGCTGATGATGGTGATCATTGAGCTTCGGATCAAGTTACTACAAACCTCATAGGTCGACAAGGTCGCGTACTACTACAGAGTGGTATGGTAACCCTGTCTTGGAGGTCATGTTGTTGAACAATAATGAACCTACGAGCTGTGGAGAAGCGATGGTGGGCCCGGATTCCGACAAATGGATGGAGGCCATGAAATCCGAGAGAGGATCCATGTATGAAAACAAAGTGTAGACTTTGGAAGAACTACTTGATGGTCGTAGGACTATTGAGTAAAGATGGATCTTTAAAAGGAAGACAGACGACGATGGTGATAAGTCACTATTAAGAAAAGCTCGACTTGTCGCAAAGATGTTTCCGACAAGATCAAACAGTTGACTATGATGAGACTTTCTCACTCGTAGCGATGCTAAAAGTCTATTAGAATTATGTTAGTAGTTGATGCATTATTTATGAAATATTGCACATAGGATGTCAAAACATTGTTTCCTTGACGGTTTCCTTTAGCAAACATTGTATGTGATACAACCATGAGGTTTTGTCGATCCTAAAGATACTAGCAAGTATGCAAGCTCCAGCGATCCTTCAATGGACTGGTGCAAGCATCTCGGAGTTGGAATATACACTTTGATGAGATGATCAAAGAATTTTGGGGTTGTACAAGGTTTATGAGAAACTTGTATTTCCAAAGAAGTGAGTGGGAGCACTATAGAATTTCTGATAAGTATATGTGGTTGACATATTGTGGATCAGAAGTAATGTAGAATTTCTGTAAAGCATACAAGGTTGTTTGAAAGGAGTTTTCAAAGGAATACCTGGATTGCGCTACTTGAAGGTTGAGCATCAAAGATCTATGGAGATAGATCGAAAGCGCTTCATAGAAGTTTCAACAAGATGCATGCCTTGACAAGTTTTTGAAGGAGTTCAAAATAGATAAGCAAAGAAGGAGTTCTTGGTTGCGTTGTAAGGTGTGAATTTGAGTAAGACTCAAAACCCGACCCCGGCAGAATAAAGAGAATAGACGAAGGTCGTCTTCTATGCCTTGGCCGTAGAATCTGAAGTATGACATCCTGGGTACCGCACCTGATGTGTGCCTTGACTCAAAGTCTGTTGAGAGGTATAGAGAGTGATCCATGATTGAATCACTAGCAGCGGTCAAAATTTATCCTTAGTAACTGATGGACTAAGGAATTTTTCTCGATTATGGAGGTGGTTAAAGAGTTCGTGGTAAAGGGTTACGTCGATGCAAGCTTTTACACTAATCCGAATAACTATGAGTAGTGAAACGGATTCGTATAGTAGAGTAGATATTTGGAGTATTTCCGAATAGCACATAGTAGCAGCATCTATAAGATGACATAAAGATTTGTAAAGAACACACGGATCTGAAAGTTTGAGAACCGTTGACTAAAACCTTTCTCACGAGCAAGACGTGATCAGACCCCATAACTATATGGGTGTTGGATTCGTTGGAATCACATGGTGATGTGAACTAGATTATTGACTCTAGTGCAAGTGGGAGACTGTTGGAAATATGCCCTAGAGGCAATAATAAATTAGTTATTATTATATTTCTTTGTTCATGATAATCGTTTATTATCCATGCTATAATTGTATTGATTGGAAACACAGTGCATGTGTGGATACATAGACAAAACACTGTCCCTAGTAAGCCTCTAGTTGACTAGCTCGTTGATCAAAGATGGTCAAGGTTTCCTGACCATAGGCAAGTGTTGTCACTTGATAACGGGATCACATCATTAGGAGAATCATGTGATGGACTAGACCCAAACTAATAGACGTAGCATGTTGATCGTGTCATTTTGTTGCTACTGTTTTCTGCGTGTCAAGTATTTGTTCCTATGACCATAAGATCATATAACTCACTGACACCGGAGGAATGCTTTGTGTGTATCAAACGTCGCAACGTAACTGGGTGACTATAAAGATGCTCTACAGGTATCTCCGAAGGTGTTCGTTGAGTTAGTATGGATCGAGACTGGGATTTGTCACTCCGTGTGACGGAGAGGTATCTCGGGGCCCACTCGGTAATACAACATCACACACAAGCCTTGCAAGCAATGTGACTTAGTGTAAGTTGCGGGGTCTTGTATTACGGAACGAGTAAAGAGACTTGCCGGTAAACGAGATTGAAATAGGTTTGCGGATACTGACGATCGAATCTCGGGCAAGTAACATACCGAAGGACAAAGGGAATGACATACGGGATTATATGAATCCCTGGCACTGAGGTTCAAACGATAAGATCTTCGTAGAATATGTAGGATCCAATATGGGCATCCAGGTCCCGCTATTGGATATTGACCGAGGAGTCACTCGGGTCATGTCTACATAGTTCTCGAACCCGCAGGGTCTGCACACTTAAGGTTCGACGTTGTTTTATGCGTATTTGAGTTATATGGTTGGTTACCGAATGTTGTTCGGAGTCCCGGATGAGATCACGGATGTCACGAGGGTTTCCGGAATAGTCCGGAAACGAAGATTGATATATAGGATGACCTCATTTGATTACCAGAAGGTTTTCGGAGTTACCGGGAATGTACCAGGAATGACGAATGGGTTCCGGGTGTTCACCGGGGGGGGGGGGGCAGCCCACCCCGGGGAAGCCCATAGGCCTTGGGGGTGGCGCACCAGCCCTTGGTGGGCTGGTGGGACAGCCCAAGAAGGCCCTATGCCCCATAGATAGAAAATCAAATAGAAAAGAAAAAAAAGGGAGGTGGGAAAGGAGGGAAGGACTCCACCTTCCAATCCTAGTTGAACTAGGATTGGAGGAGGACTCCTCCTCCCTTGGTGGCGCAGCCCTTGGGGCTCCTTGAGCCTCAAGGCAAGCCTCCCCTCCCCTCCTCCTATATATATGGAGCTATTAGGGCTGATTTGAGACGACTTTGCCATGGCAGCCCGACCACATACCTCCACGGTTTTACCTCTAGATCACGTTTCTGCGGAGCTTGGGCGGAGCCCTGCTGAGATTAGATCACCACCAACCTCTGGAGCGCCGTCACGCTGCCAGAGAACTCATCTACCTCTTCGTCTCTCTTGCTGGATCAAGAAGGCCGAGATCATCGTCGAGTTGTACGTGTGCTGAAAGCGGAGGTGCCGTCTGTTGGGTTACGTAGCATAAATTCAAAAATTTCCTACGCATGTTCAGATCTTCCTATGGAGAGACCAGCAACGAGAGAGGGGTAAGAGCATATTCATACCTTTGAAGATCGCTAAGCGGAAGCGTTTGCTAGAACGCGGTTGATGGAGTCGTACTCGCGGCGATTCCGATCTAGTGCCGAACAACGGCACCTCCGCGTTCAACACACGTGCAGCCCGGTGACGTCTCCCGCACCTTGATCCAGCAAGGAGGAGGGAGAGGTTGGGGAAGAAGACCAGCAACACGACGGCGTGGTGTTGGTGGAGAGACGAGGTCTCCCGGCAGGGCTTCGCCAAGCGTCGGCAGAGAGGAGGAGGGAGAAGTGCGGGGCTGCGCCGAGGGAGAGGGAAAACTGTGTCCTCCAAAGGCCAAAAGTGCCCACTATATATAGGGGAAGGGGAGAGGGGGTGCCACCCCTAGGGTTCCCACCCTAGGGGGTGCGGCAGCCCTCCCAGATGGGGTTTGTGGCGGCCAGATGAGGGAGGAGGGGTGGCGCACCCCTCTGGTGGGCCTAAGGCCCACCTGAGTTAGGGTTCCCCCCCTCTTTTCCTTTCCCCTGCGCCATGGGCTGAGTGGGGAGGCGCACCAGCCCAACTAGGGGCTGGTTCCCACCCCCACTTAGCCCATCTTACCTCTTGGGGTCGCAGCCCCCCTTCGGTGGTCCCCCGGGACCACCTCCGGTGGTCCTGGTGGTCCCGGTACGTTACCGGTGATGCCCGAAACACTTCCGGTCTCCGAAACCATCCGTCCTATATATCAATCTTTACCTCCGGACCATTCCGGAGCTCCTCGTGACGTCCTGGATCTCATCCAGGACTCCGAACAACTTTCGGTAATCTCGTATAACAATTCCCTATAACCCTAGCGTCATCGAACCTTAAGTGTGTAGACCCTACGGGTTCGGGAGACAGGCAGACATGACCGAGACACCTCTCTGGCCAATAACCATCAGCGGGGTCTGGATACCCATGGTGGCTCCCACTAGCTCCACGATGATCTCATCGGATGAACCACGATGTCAAGGATTCAATCAATCCCGTATATGATTCCCTTTGTCTGTCGGTATAGAGCTTGCCCGAGATTCGATCGTCGGTATACCTATACCTTGTTCAATCTCGTTACTGGTAAGTCTCTTTACTCGTTCCGTAGCACATCATCGTGTGACTAACTCCTTAGTCACATTGAGCTCATGATGATGTTCTACCGAGTGGGCCCAGAGATACCTCTCCGTCACACGGAGTGACAAATCCCGATCTCGATTCGTGCCAACCCAACAGACACTTTCGGAGGTACCCGTAGTGCACCTTTATAGTCACCCAGTTACGTTGTGACGTTTGATACACCCAAAGCACTCCTACGGTATCCGGGAGTTGCACAATCTCACGGTCGAAGGAAAAGATACTTGACATTAGAAAAGCATTAGCATACGAACAATACGATCTAGTGCTAGGCTTAGGATTGGGTCTTGTCCACCACATCATTCTCCCAATGATGTGATCCCGTTATCAATGACATCCAATGTCCATGATCAGGAAATCATGATCATCTATTGACTAACGAGCTAGCTAACTAGAGGCTTGCTAGGGACACATTGTGATCTATTCATTCACACATGTATTACTGTTTCCTGTTAATACAATTATAGCATGAACGATAGACGATTATCATGAACAAGGAAATATGATAATAACCATTTTATTATTGCCTCTAGGGCATATTTCCAACAGTCTCCCACTTGCACTAGAGACAATAATCTAGTTACATTGTGATGTATCGAACACCCATAGCATTATGGTGCTGATCATGTTTTGCTCGTGGAAGAGGTTTAGTCAACGGGTCTGCAATATTCAGATCCGTGTGTACTTTACAAATATCTATCACTCCAGTTTGGACATGGTCCTGGATGGAGTTGTAGCGGCGCTTGATGTGCTTCGTCTTCCGGTGAAACCTGGGCTCTTTGGCTATGGCAATGGCTCCAGTGTTATCACAGAAGAGTGTCATAGGACCCGACGCGCTTGGAACCACTCCAAGGTCGGTGATGAGCTCCTTCATCCAAATTCCTTCATGAGCCGCTTCTGAAGCAGCTATGTACTCCGCTTCACATGTAGATGCTGCCACGACTTCTTGCTTGCTGCTGCACCAGCTCACTGCCCCACCATTCAACACATATACGTATCCGGTTTGTGACTTAGAGTCATCCGGATCTGTGTCGAAGCTAGCATCGACGTAACCCTTTACGACGAGCTCTTCGTCACCTCCATAAACGAGAAACATTTCCTTAGTCCTTTTCAGGTACTTAAGGATATTCTTGACCGCTGTCCAGTGTTCCGCACCGGGATTACTTTGGTACCTCCCTACCAAGCTTATCGCAAGGTTTATATCAGGTCTGGTACACAGCATGGCATACATTAGAGAGCCCACGGCTGAAGCGTAGGGGACAGAACTCATCTTCTCTCTATCTGCTGCCGTGGTCGGCGACTGAGTCTTACTCAATCTCATACCTTGCAAAACTGGCAAGAACCCTTTCTTTGAGTTTTCCATATTGAATTTCTTCAATATCTTGTCAAGGTATGTACTTTGCGAAAGACCTATGAGGCGTCTCGATCTATCTCTATAGATCTTGATGCCTAATATGTATGCAGCTTCTCCAAGGTCCTTCATTGAAAAACTCTTGTTCAAGTAGGCCTTTATGCTCTCCAACATCTCTATATCATTCCCCATCAATAATATGTCATCCACATATAGTACGAGGAAAGCTACAGAGCTCCCACTCACTTTCTTGTACAGACAGGCTTCTCCATAAACCTGTATGAACCCAAACGCTTTAATCACCTCATTAAAGCGAATGTTCCAACTCCGAGATGCTTGCACTAGCCCATAGATGGAGCGCTGGAGCTTGCATACTTTGTTAGCACCTTTAGGATCGACAAAACCTTCTGGTTGCATCATATACAACTCTTCCTTAAGATTCCCGTTAAGGAATGCTGTTTTGACGTCCATTTGCCAAATTTCATAATCATAAAAGGCGGCAATTGCTAACATGATTCGGACTGATTTCAGCTTCGCTACGGGAGAGAAAGTCTCTTCGTAGTCAACTCCTTGAATTTGTCGAAAACCCTTTGCGACAAGTCGAGCTTTGTAAACGGTTACATTACCGTTTGCATCAGTCTTCTTCTTGAAGATCCATTTATTTTCTATGGCTTGCCGGTCATCGGGCAAGTCCATCAAAGTCCATACTTTGTTCTCATACATGGATCCTATCTCGGATTTCATGGCCTCAAGCCATTTGTTGGAATCCGGGCCCGCCATCGCTTCTTCATAGTTCGAAGGTTCACCGTTGTCTAACAACATGATTTCCATCACAGGGTTGCCGTACCATTCTGGTGCGGAGCGTACCCTTGTGGACCTTCGTGGTTCAGTAGTAACTTGATCCGAAGCTTCATGATCATCATCATTAACTTCCTCTTCAGTCGGTGTAGGCACCACAGGAACAACTTCTTGCGCTGCGCTACTTTCCTGTTCGAGAGGGGGTGTAATTACCTCATCAAGTTCTACCTTCCTCCCACTTACTTCTTTCGAGAGAAACTCTTTCTCTAGAAAGGATCCGTTCTTGGCAAGAAAGGTTTTACCTTCGGATCTAAGATAGAAGGTATACCCAATAGTTTCCTTAGGGTATCCTATGAATACGCATTTCTCCGCTTTGGGTTCGAGCTTTTCTGGTTGAAGTTTCTTCACATAAGCCTCGCAGCCCCAAACTTTAAGAAACGACAACTTAGGTTTCTTGCCAAACCATAGTTCATACGGTGTCGTCTCAACGGATTTAGACGGTGCCCTATTTAAAGTGAATGCTGCAGTTTCTAATGCGTATCCCCAAAATGATAGCGGTAAGTCGGTGAGAGACATCATAGATCGTACCATATCTAATAAGGTGCGATTACGACGTTCAGACACTCCGTTGCGTTGCGGTGTGCCAGGCGGCGTTAGTTGTGAAACGATTCCACACCTTCTTAGGTGTGTGCCAAATTCGTGACTCAAATATTCTCCTCCACGATCAGATCGTAGACATTTAATCTTTCTGTCACGTTGATTCTCAACCTCACTCTAAAATTCCTTGAACTTTTCAAACGTCTCAGATTTGTGCTTCATCAAGTAGATATACCCATACCTACTCAAATCATCGGTGAGAGTGAGAACATAACGATAACCACCGCGAGCTTCAACGTTCATTGGACCACACACATCAGTATGTATTATTTCCAATAAGTCGGTGGCTCTCTCCATTATTCCTGAGAATGGAGTCTTAGTCATCTTGCCCATGAGGCACGGTTCGCATGTGTCAAATGATTCAAAGTCAAGAGACTCTAGCATTCCATCAGTATGGAGCTTTTTCATGCGCTTAACGCCGATATGACCAAGGCGGCAGTGCCACAAGTATGTGGGACTATCATTATCAACTTTGCATCTTTTGGTACTCACACTATGAATATGTGTAACATCACGATCGAGATTCATCAAGAATAAACCATTCACCAGCGGAGCATGACCGTAAAACATATCACTCATATAAATAGAACAACCATTATTCTCTGACTTAAATGAGTAGCCGTCTCGCATTAAGCAAGACCCTGATACAATGTTCATGCTTAAAGCTGGTACTAAATAACAATTATTAAGGTTTAAAACTAATCCCGACGGTAGATGTAGAGGTAGCGTGCCGACGGCGATCACATCGACCTTTGAACCATTCCCAACGCGCATCGTCACCTCGTCCTTGGCCAGTCTCCGCTTATTCCGTAGTTCCTGCTTTGAGTTGCAAATGTGAGCAACAGCACCGGTATCAAATACCCAGGAGCTACTACGAGCGCTGGTAAGGTACACATCAATAACATGTATATCACATATACCTTTAACGTGTTGGAAATATGCCCTAGAGGCAATAATAAATTAGTTATTATTATATTTCTTAGTTCATGATAATCGTTTATTATCCATGCTATAATTGTATTGATTGGAAACACAATACTTGTGTGGATACATAGACAAAACACTGTCCCTAGTAAGCCTCTAGTTGACTAGCTCGTTGATCAAAGATGGTCAAGGTTTCCTGGCCATAGGCAAGTGTTGTCACTTGATAACGGGATCACATCATTAGGAGAATCATGTGATGGACTAGACCCAAACTAATAGACGTAGCATGTTGATCGTGTCATTTTGTTGCTACTGTTTTCTGCGTGTCAAGTATTTATTCCTATGACCATGAGATCATATAACTTACTAACACCGGAGGAATACTTTATGTGTATCAAACGTCGCAACGTAACTGGGTGACTATAAAGATGCTCTACAGGTATCTCCGAAGGTGTTCGTTAAGTTAGTATGGATCGAGACTGGGATTTGTCACTCCGTGTGACGGAGAGGTATCTCGGGGCCCACTCGGTAATACAACATCACACACAAGCCTTGCAAGCAATGTAACTTAGTGTAAGTTGCGGGATCTTGTATTACGGAACGAGTAAAGAGACTTGCCGGTAAACGAGATTGAAATAGGTATGCGGATACTGACGATCGAATCTCGGGCAAGTAACATACCGAAGGACAAAGGGAATGACATACGGGATTATATGAATCCTTGGCACTGAGGTTCAAACGATAAGATCTTCGTAGAATATGTAGGATCCAATATGGGCATCCAGGTCCCGCTATTGGATATTGACTGAGGAGTCTCTCGGGTCATGTCTACATAGTTCTCGAACCCGCAGGGTCTGCACACTTAAGGTTCGACGTTGTTTTATGCGTATTTGAGTTATATGGTTGGTTACCGAATGTTGTTCGGAGTCCCGGATGAGATCCAGGACGTCACGAGGAGCTCCGGAATGGTCCGGAGGTAAAGATTGATATATAGGAAGTCCTGTTTTGGTCACCGAAAAAGTTTCGGGCTCATCGGTAGTGTACCGGGAGTGCCGGGAGGGGTGCCGGGGACCATCAGGAGGGGTGTCACGCCCCAAGGGGTCTCATGGGCTATGGGAAGAGATAAACCAGCCCCTAGTGGGCTGGAATAAGTTCCCACTAAGGCCCATAAGGTTTGAGAAGGAAAAAACACAAGGTGGAAAGAGTTTCCAAGTGGGAAGGTGGAATCCTACTCCAAGTAGGATTGGAGTAGGACTCCTCCACCTCCAATTTCGGCCAAACCTTTAGGTTTTGAGGCTGCCTCCTCCCCTCCCTCCCTCCTATATATAGTGGGGTTTTAGGGCTGATTTGAGACAACTTTTGCCACGGCAGCCCGACCACATACCTCCACGGTTTTTCCTCTAGATCGCGTTTCTGCAGAGCTCGGGCGGAGCCCTGCTGAGACAAGGTCATCACCAACCTCCGGAGCGCCGTCACGCTGCCGGAGAACTCTTCTACCTCTCCGTCTCTCTTGCTGGATCAAGAAGGCCGAGATCATCGTCGAGCTGTACGTGTGCTGAACGCGGAGGTGCCGTCCGTTCGGTACTAGATCGTGGGACTGATCGCAGGATTGTTCGCGGGGCGGATCGAGGGACGTGAGGACGTTCCACTACATCAACCGCGTTCTCTAACGCTTCTGCTGTACGGTCTACGAGGGTACGTAGATCACTCATCCCCTCTCGTAGATGGACATCACCATGATAGGTCTTCGTGCGCGTAGGAAATTTTTTGTTTCCCATGCGACGTTCCCCAACAGTGGCATCATGAGCTAGGTTCATGCATAGATGTCTTCTCGAGTAGAACACAAAAGTTTTTGTGGGCGGTGATGTGCGTTTTGCTGCCCTCCTTAGTCTTTTCTTGATTCCGCGGTATTGTTGGATCGAAGCGGCTCGGACCGACATTACTCGTACGCTTACGAGAGACTGGTTTCATCGCTACGAGTAACTCCGTTGCTCAAAGATGACTGGCGGGTGTCAGTTTCTCTAACTTTAGTTGAATCGGAATTGACCGAGGAGGTCCTTGGATGAGGTTAAATAGCAATTCATATATCTCCGTTGTGGTGTTTGCGTAAGTAAGATGCGATCCTACTAGATACCCATGGTCACCACGTAAAACATGCAACAACAAAATTAGAGGACGTCTAACTTGTTTTTGCAGGGTATGCTTGTGATGTGATATGGCCAACGATGTGATGTGATATATTGGATGTATGAGATGATCATGTTGTAATAGTTAATATCGACTTGCACGTCGATGGTACGGCAACCGGCAGGAGCCATAGGGTTGTCTTTATAACTAACGTTTGTGCTTGCAGATGCGTTTACTATTTTGCTAGGACGTAGCTTTAGTAGTAATAGCATGAGTAGCACGACAACCCCGATGGCGACACGTTGATGGAGATCATGATGATGGAGATCATGGTGTGACGCCGGTGACAAGAAGATCGTGCCGGTGCTTTGGTGATGGAGATCAAGAAGCACGTGATGATGGCCATATCATGTCACTTATGAATTGCATGTGATGTTAATACTTTTATGCACCTTATTTTGCTTAGAATGACGGTAGCATTATGAGGTGATCTCTCACTAAAATTTCAAGACGAAATTGTGTTCTCCCCGACTGTGCACCGTTGCTACAGTTCGTCGTTTCGAGACACCACGTGATGATCGGGTGTGATAGACTCAACGTTCACATACAACGGGTGCAAAACAGTTGCGCACGCGGAACACTCGGGTTAAGCTTGACGAGCCTAGCATGTGCAGACATGGCCTCGGAACACATGAGACCGAAAGGTCGAGCATGAATCGTATAGTTGATATGATTAGCATAGAGATGCTTACCACTGAAACTATTCTCGACTCACATGATGATCGGACTTGAGATAGTGGATTTGGATCATGTACCACTCAAATGACTAGAGAGATGTACTTTTTGAGTGGGAGTTCTTAAGTAATATGATTAATTGAACTAATTGTCATGAACATAGTCTAATGGTCTTTGCGAATTACGATGTAGCTTGCGCTATAGCTCTACTGTTTTATATGTTCCTAGAGAAAATTTAGTTGAAAATTGATAGTAGCAAACTTTGCAGACTAAGTCTGTAAAACCGAGGATTGTCCTCGTTGCTGCGCAGAAGGCTTATGTCCTTAATGCACCACTCAGTGTGCTGCACCTCGAGCGTCGTCTGTGGATGCTATGAACATCCGACATACACGTTTCTGATGACTACACGATAGTTCAGTGCAAAATACTTAATGGCTTAGAAGCAAGGCGCCGAAAACGTTGTAAAACGTCAGGGAACATAAGTGATGTTCTAAAGAGATGAAATTGTGATTTCATACCTGTGCCCTTGTTAAGAGGTACGAGACCTCCAACAAGATTCTTTGTCCACAAAGTAAAGGATAAAAGCTCAATCGTTGAGCGTGTGCTCAGATTGTCTGAGTACGACAATCACTTGAATCAAGTGGGAGTTAATCTTCCAGATGAGATAGTGATGGTTCTCCAAAAGTCACTGCCACCAAGCTTTGAGAGCTTCGTGATGAACTATAACATATCAAGGATAGATACAATGATCCTTGAGCGATTCGCGATGTTTGACACTGCGAAAGTAGAAATCAAGAAGGAGCATCAATAGTTGATGGTTTGTAAAACCACTAAGTTTCAAGAAAGGCAAGGGCTAGAAGGGATACTTCGTGAAACGACAAAGCAGTTGCTGCACTAATGAAGAGACCCAAGATTAAACCCAAACCCGAGACTAAGTGCTTCTGTAATGAGGGGAACAGTCACTGAGGCGGAACAACTCTAGATACTTGGTAGATAAGAAGGCTGGCAAAAGTCGAAAGAAGTGTATTTGATATACATGGTGTTGGAAGTGTTTCCAAGGTTGATATGATCAAACGTCGCACGCTCCCTCTACCATCGGGATTGGTGTTAAACCTAAATAATTGTTATTTGGTGCTTGCGTTAAGCATGAACATGACTGGATCGTGTTTATTGCAATACGATTATTCATTTAAGGAGAATAATGGTTACTCTATTTTCTTGAATATTCACCTTCAATGGTTTATTGAATCTTGATCGTAGTGTCACACATGTTCATGATATTGGTGCCAAAAGATACGAGTTAATGATGATAGTACCACTTACTTGTGGCACTACCGCTTGAGTCATGTTAGTATAAATTGCATGAAGAGGCTCTATGCTGATGGATCTTTGTACTCACCTGATTTCGAATCACTAGTGACATGCAAATCATACTACATGAGCAAGGCCTTGTTTTCATTGAGATGAAATAAGATAGTAACTTGTTGGAAGTAATACATTTTGATGTATGCAGTCCAATGGGTGCTGAGGCACGTAGTGGATATCATTATGTTCTTACTTCACTGACGATTTGAGTAGATACAGGAGTATTTACTTAATGAATCACAAGTCTGAAATGTTGAAAAGTTCAATTCCGTTTCAGAGTGAAGTTCGTCGTAACAAGAGGATAAACTGTCTACGATATGATCATGGAAATGAATATCTGAGTTACGAGTTTTGGTACGCAGTTAAGACAATGTGGAAATTGTTTCGCAGTTCATGCCACCTGGAACATCATAGTGTGATGATGTGTCTGAACGTCATAGCCACGCACTATTTGGTATGGTGCATACTATGATGTCTCTTATCGAATTACCACTATCGTTTATGGGTTATGCATTAGAGACAACCGCACTCACTTTAAATAGGGCACCGCGTATTTCCGTTGAGATGACACAGTATAGACTGAGGTTTAGAGAAATCTAAACTGTCGTTTCTTGAAAGTTTGGGGCTTCGACACTTATGTGAAAAAGTTTCAGTCTGATAAGCTCGAACCCAAAGCGGATAAATGCATCTTCATAGGATATCCAAAACAATTGGGTACATCTCCTATCTCAGATCCAAAAGCAAAGTGTTTGTTTCTATAAACGGATCCTTTCTCGAGGAAAGGTTTCTCTCGAAAGAATTGAGTGGGAGAGTGGTAGAACTTGATGAGGTTATTGAACCATCACTTCAACCAGTGTGTAGCAGGGCGCAGGAAGTTGTTCCTGTGGCGCCTACACCAATTGAAGTGGAAGCTGATGATGTTGATCATCGAGCATCAGATCAAGTTACTACAAGCCTCGTAGGTTGACAAGGTCGCGTACTACTACAGAGTGGTACGATAACCCTGTCTTGGAAGTCATGTTGTTGAGCAACAGTGAACCTACGAGTTATGGAGAAAGCGATGGTGGGCCCAGATTCCGACAAATGGCTGGAAGCCATGAAATCCGAGAGAGGATCCATGTATGAAAACAAAGTGTAGACTTTGGTAGAACTACTTGATGGTCATAGGACTATTGAAAAAAAATGGATCTTTAAAGGAAGACAGACGATGATGGTGATAAGTCACTATTAAGAAAAGCTCGACTTGTCGCAAAGATGTTTTCGACAAGATCAAACAAGTTGACTATGATGAGACTTTCTCACTCGTAGCGATGCTAAAGGTCTGTTAGAATTATGTTAGTTGTTGATGCATTATTTATGAAATATTGCATGTAGGATGACAAAACATTGTTTTCTCAACGGTTTCCTTGAGCAAACATTGTATGTGATACAACCAGAAGGTTTTGTCGATCCTAAAGATACTAGTAAGTATGCAAGCTCCAGTGATCCTTCAATGGACTGGTGCAAGCATCTCGGAGTTGGAATATACACTTTGATGAGATGATCAAAGATTTTGGGTTTGTACAAGGTTTATGAGAAACTTGTATTTCCAAAGAAGTGAGTGGGAGCACTGTAGAATTTCTGATAAGTGTATGTGGTAGACATATTGTTGATCAGAAGTAATGTAGAATTTCTGTAAAGCATATAAGGTTGTTTGAAAGGAGTTTTCAAAGCAATACCTGGATTGAGCTACTTGAACGTTGAGCATCAAAGATCTATGGAGATATATCGAAAGTGCTTAATGGAAGTTTCGACAAGATACATGCCTTGACAAGTTTTTGAAGGAGTTCAAAATAGATCAGCAAAGAAGGAGTTCTTGGTTGCGTTGTGAGGTGTGAATTTGAGTAAGACTCAAAACCCGACCCCGGCAGAATAAAGAGAATAGACGAAGGTCGTCTTCTATGCCTTAGCCGTAGAATCTAAAGTATGCCATGCTGTGTACCGCACCTGATGTGTGCCTTGACTCAAAGTATGTTGAGAGGTACAGAGAGTGATCCATGATTGAATCACTAGCAGCGGTCAAAATTTATCCTTAGTAACTAATGGACTAAGGAATTTTTCTCGATTATGGAGGTGGTTAAAGAGTTCGTCATAAAAGGTTACGTCGATGCAAGCTTTGACACTAATCCGATTAACTATGAGTAGTGAAACGGATTCATATAGTAGAGTAGATATTTGGAGCATTTCCGAATAGCACGTAGTAGCAGCATCTATAAGATGACATAAAGATTTGTAAAGAACGCACGGATCTGAAAGTTTCAGAACCGTTGACTAAAACCTCTCTCACGAGCAAGACGTGACCAGACTCCAGAACTATATGGGTGTTGGATTCGTTGGAATCACATGGTGATGTGAACTAGATTATTGACTCTAGTGCAAGTGGGAGACTGTTGGAAATATGCCCTAGAGGCAATAATAAATTAGTTATTATTATATTTCTTAGTTCATGATAATCGTTTATTATCCATGCTATAATTGTATTGATTGGAAACACAATACTTGTGTGGATACATAGACAAAACACTGTCCCTAGTAAGCCTCTAGTTGACTAGCTCGTTGATCAAAGATGGTCAAGATTTCCTGGCCATAGGCAAGTGTTGTCACTTGATAACGGGATCACATCATTAGGAGAATCATGTGATGGACTAGACCCAAACTAATAGACGTAGCATGTTGATCGTGTCATTTTGTTGCTACTGTTTTCTGCGTGTCAAGTATTTATTCCTATGACCATGAGATCATATAACTTACTAACACCGGAGGAATACTTTGTGTGTATCAAACGTCGCAACGTAACTGGGTGACTATAAAGATGCTCTACAGGTATCTCCGAAGGTGTTCGTTAAGTTAGTATGGATCGAGACTGGGATTTGTCACTCCGTGTGACGGAGAGGTATCTCGGGGCCCACTCGGTAATACAACATCACACACAAGCCTTGCAAGCAATGTAACTTAGTGTAAGTTGCGGGATCTTGTATTACGGAACGAGTAAAGAGACTTGCCGGTAAACGAGATTGAAATAGGTATGCGGATACTGACGATCGAATCTCGGGCAAGTAACATACCGAAGGACAAAGGGAATGACATACGGGATTATATGAATCCTTGGCACTGAGGTTCAAACGATAAGATCTTCGTAGAATATGTAGGATCCAATATGGGCATCCAGGTCCCGCTATTGGATATTGACTGAGGAGTCTCTCGGGTCATGTCTACATAGTTCTCGAACCCGCAGGGTCTGCACACTTAAGGTTCGACGTTGTTTTATGCGTATTTGAGTTATATGGTTGGTTACCGAATGTTGTTCGGAGTCCCGGATGAGATCCAGGACGTCACGAGGAGCTCCGGAATGGTCCGGAGGTAAAGATTGATATATAGGAAGTCCTGTTTTGGTCACCGAAAAAGTTTCGGGCTCATCGGTAGTGTACCGGGAGTGCCGGGAGGGGTGCCGGGGACCATCAGGAGGGGTGTCACGCCCCAAGGGGTCTCATGGGCTATGGGAAGAGATAAACCAGCCCCTAGTGGGCTGGAATAAGTTCCCACTAAGGCCCATAAGGTTTGAGAAGGAAAAAACACAAGGTGGAAAGAGTTTCCAAGTGGGAAGGTGGAATCCTACTCCAAGTAGGATTGGAGTAGGACTCCTCCACCTCCAATTTCGGCCAAACCTTTAGGTTTTGAGGCTGCCTCCTCCCCTCCCTCCCTCCTATATATAGTGGGGTTTTAGGGCTGATTTGAGACAACTTTTGCCACGGCAGCCCGACCACATACCTCCACGGTTTTTCCTCTAGATCGCGTTTCTGCAGAGCTCGGGCGGAGCCCTGCTGAGACAAGGTCATCACCAACCTCCGGAGCGCCGTCACGCTGCCGGAGAACTCTTCTACCTCTCCGTCTCTCTTGCTGGATCAAGAAGGCCGAGATCATCGTCGAGCTGTACGTGTGCTGAACGCGGAGGTGCCGTCCGTTCGGTACTAGATCGTGGGACTGATCGCGGGATTGTTCGCGGGGCGGATCGAGGGACGTGAGGACGTTCCACTACATCAACCGCGTTCTCTAACGCTTCTGCTGTACGGTCTACGAGGGTACGTAGATCACTCATCCCCTCTCGTAGATGGACATCACCATGATAGGTCTTCGTGCGCGTAGGAAAATTTTTGTTTCCCATGCGACGTTCCCCAACATAACGTTGCCGGCCTTCTTGTCCGCTAAGTATTTGGGGCAGTTCCGCTTCCAGTGACCTTTTCCCTTGCAGTAGAAGCACTCAGTCTCAGGCTTGGGTCCGTTCTTTTTCTTCTTCCCGGCATCTGGCTTACCGGGCGCGGCAACAGCTTTGCCTTCTTTCTTGAAGTTCTTCTTACCCTTGCCTTTCTTGAAACTAGTGGTCTTGTTGACCATCAACACTTGATGCTCCTTCTTGATTTCTACTTCTGCAGACTTGAGCATCGAGTACAACTCGGGAATGGTTTTCTCCATCCCTTGCATGTTGTAGTTAAGTACAAAGCCTTTGTAGCTTGGTGGGAGAGACTGGAGGATTCTGTCAATGATAGCATCATCCGGAAGTTCGACTCCAAGTGAAGTCAGACGACCGTGTAACCCAGACATTTTGAGTATGTGCTCACTGACAGAACTGTTCTCCTCCATCTTACAGCTGAAGAACTTGTCGGAGACTTCATATCTCTCGACACGGGCATGAGCTTGAAATACTAGCTTCAGCTCTTGGAACATCTCATATGCCCCGTGTTGCTCAAAACGTCTTTGGAGCCCCGTTTCTAAACTGTATAACATGCCACACCTGACCAGAGAGTAGTCATCACTTCGCGCTTGCCAGACGTTTAGAACGTCCTGCGCTGCTGTGGGAGCGGGAGGGTCACCTAGCGGCGCATTAAGGACATAAGCCTTTTTAGCTGCTTCAAGGATGAGCTTCAGGTTGCGAACCCAGTCCGCATAGTTGCTACCATCATCTTTCAGCTTGTTTTTCTCTAGGAATGCGTTGAAGTTGAGGTTGACGTTGGACATCTACAATATTTATAAAGACAACTTTTAGACTAAGTTCATGACAATTAAGTTCATTTAATCAAATTAAGTATGAACTCCCACTTAAATCGACATCCCTCTAGTCATCTAAGTGATACATGATCCATGTTGACTAACCCGTGTCCGATCATCACGTGAGACGGACTAGTCACCATGGTGAGCAACTTCATGCTGATCGTATTCAACCATACGACTCATGTTTGACCTTTCGGTCTCTTGTATTCGAGGTCATGTCTGTACATGCTAAGCTCGTCGAGTCAACCTAAGTGTTTTGCGTGTGTAAATCTGGCTTACACCCGTTGTATGCGAACGTTAGAATCTATCACACCCGATCATCACGTGGTGCTTCGAGACAACGAACCTTCGCAACGGTGCACACTTAGGGGAATACGTTCTCGAAATTTTAGGAGGGATCATCTTATTATGCTACCGTCGTTTTAAGCAATAAGATGTAAAGCATGATAAACATCACAATGCAATCATATAGTGACATGATATGGCCATTATCATCTTTGCTCATTCGATCTCCATCTTCAGGCATCGCATGATCATCATCGTCACCGGTGTGACACCATGATCTCCATCATCATGATCTCCATCATCGTGTCTTCGTGAAGTCGTCACGCCAACTACTACTATCACTACTACTATGGCTAACCGTTAGCAATGAAGTAAAATAGCAAGCACATGGCGTTGCATCTCATACAATAAATTAAGACAACTCCTATGGCTCCTGCCGGTTGTCATACTCATCGACATGCAAGTCGTGAAACCTATTACAATAACATGATCATCTCATACATCATACATGCAACATCACAACTTTGGCCATATCACATCACATGTCAAACCCTGCAAAAACAAGTTAGACGTCCTCTAATTGTTGTTGCAAGTTTTACGTGGCTGATTTGGGTTTCTAGCAAGAACGCCTTCTTACCTACGTGACAGCCACAACGATGATATGCCAAAGCTATTTACCCTTCATAAGGACCCTTTTCATCAAATCCAATCCGACTAGAGTAGGAGAGACAGACACCCGCTAGCCACCTTTATGCACGATGTGCATGTCTGTCGGTGGAACCAGTCTCACGTAAGCGTACGTGTAAGGTCGGTCCGGGCCGCTTCATCCCACAATACCGCCGGAAAAGAATAAGACTAGTAACGGCAAGCAAATTGACAAACCATCGCCCACAACTTTTGTGTTCTACTCGTGCATAGAATCTACGCATAGAAAACCTGGCCCGGATGCCACTGTTGGGTTACGTAGCATAAATTCAAAAATTTCCTACGCATGTTCAGATCTTCCTATGGAGAGACCAGCAACGAGAGAGGGGTAAGAGCATCTTCATACCTTTGAAGATCGCTAAGCGGAAGCGTTTGCTAGAACGCGGTTGATGGAGTCGTACTCGCGGCGATTCCGATCTAGTGCCGAACAACGGCACCTCCGCGTTCAACACACGTGCAGCCCGGTGACGTCTCCCGCACCTTGATCTAGCAAGGAGGAGGGAGAGGTTTGGGAAGAAGACCAGCAACACGACGGCGTGGTGTTGGTGGAGAGACGAGGTCTCCCGGCAGGGCTTCGCCAAGCGTCGGCAGAGAGGAGGAGGGAGAAGTGCGGGGCTGCGCCGAGGGAGAGGGAAAATTGTGTCCTCCAAAGGCCAAAAGTGCCCACTATATATAGGGGAAGGGGAGAGGGGGTGCCACCCCTAGGGTTCCCACCCTAGGGGGTGCGGCAGCCCTCCCAGATGGGGTTTGTGGCGGCCAGATGAGGGAGGAGGGGTGGCGCACACCTCTGGTGGGCCTAAGGCCCACCTGAGTTAGGGTTCCCCCCCCCTTTTCCTTTCCCCTGCGCCATGGGCTGAGTGGGGAGGCGCACCAGCCCAACTAGGGGCTGGTTCCCACCCCCACTTAGCCCATCTTACCTCTTGGGGTCGCAGCGCATCTTCGGTGGTCCCCCGGGACCACCTCCGGTGGTCCCGGTGGTCCCGGTACGTTACCGGTGATGCCCGAAACACTTCCGGTCTCTGAAACCATCCGTCCTATATATCAATCTTTACCTCCGGACCATTACGGAGCTCCTCGTGACGTCCTGGATCTCATCCGGGACTCCGAACAACTTTTGGTAATCTCGTATAACAATTTCCTATAACCCTAGCGTCATCGAACCTTAAGTGTGTAGACCCTACGGGTTCGGGAGACAGGCAGACATGACCGAGACACCTCTCTGGCCAATAACCATCAGCGGGGTCTGGATACCCATGGTGGCTCCCACTAGCTCCACGATGATCTCATCGGATGAACCACGATGTCAAGGATTCAATCAATCCCGTATACGATTCCCTTTGTCTGTCGGTATAGAACTTGCCCGAGATTCGATCGTCGGTATACCTATACCTTGTTCAATCTCGTTACTGGTAAGTCTCTTTACTCGTTCCGTAGCACATCATCGTGTGACTAACTCCTTAGACAAATCCCGATCTCGATTCGTGCCAACCCAACAGACACTTTCGGAGGTACCCGTAGTGCACCTTTATAGTCACCCAGTTACGTTGTGACGTTTGATACACCCAAAGCACTCCTACGGTATCCGGGAGTTGCACAATCTCACGGTCGAAGGAAAAGATACTTGACATTAGAAAAGCATTAGCATACGAACAATACGATCTAGTGCTAGGCTTAGGATTGGGTCTTGTCCACCACATCATTCTCCCAATGATGTGATCCCGTTATCAATGACATCCAATGTCCATGATCAGGAAATCATGATCATCTATTGACTAACGAGCTAGCTAACTAGAGGCTTGCTAGGGACACATTGTGATCTATTCATTCACACATGTATTACTGTTTCCTGTTAATACAATTATAGCATGAACGATAGACGATTATCATGAACAAGGAAATATGATAATAACCATTTTATTATTGCCTCTAGGGCATATTTCCAACAGTCTCCCACTTGCACTAGAGACAATAATCTAGTTACATTGTGATGTATCGAACACCCATAGCATTATGGTGCTGATCATGTTTTGCTCGTGGAAGAGGTTTAGTCAACGGGTCTGCAATATTCAGATCCGTGTGTACTTTACAAATATCTATCACTCCAGTTTGGACATGGTCCTGGATGGAGTTGTAGCGGCGCTTGATGTGCTTCGTCTTCCGGTGAAACCTGGGCTCTTTGGCTATGGCAATGGCTCCAGTGTTATCACAGAAGAGTGTCATAGGACCCGACGCGCTTGGAACCACTCCAAGGTCGGTGATGAGCTCCTTCATCCAAATTCCTTCATGAGCCGCTTCTGAAGCAGCTATGTACTCCGCTTCACATGTAGATGCTGCCACGACTTCTTGCTTGCTGCTGCACCAGCTCACTGCCCCACCATTCAACACATATACGTATCCGGTTTGTGACTTAGAGTCATCCGGATCTGTGTCGAAGCTAGCATCGACGTAACCCTTTACGACGAGCTCTTCGTCACCTCCATAAACGAGAAACATTTCCTTAGTCCTTTTCAGGTACTTAAGGATATTCTTGACCGCTGTCCAGTGTTCCGCACCGGGATTACTTTGGTACCTCCCTACCAAGCTTATCGCAAGGTTTATATCAGGTCTGGTACACAGCATGGCATACATTAGAGAGCCCACGGCTGAAGCGTAGGGGACAGAACTCATCTTCTCTCTATCTGCTGCCGTGGTCGGCGACTGAGTCTTACTCAATCTCATACCTTGCAAAACTGGCAAGAACCCTTTCTTTGAGTTTTCCATATTGAATTTCTTCAATATCTTGTCAAGGTATGTACTTTGCGAAAGACCTATGAGGCGTCTCGATCTATCTCTATAGATCTTGATGCCTAATATGTATGCAGCTTCTCCAAGGTCCTTCATTGAAAAACTCTTGTTCAAGTAGGCCTTTATGCTCTCCAACATCTCTATATCATTCCCCATCAATAATATGTCATCCACATATAGTACGAGGAAAGCTACAGAGCTCCCACTCACTTTCTTGTACAGACAGGCTTCTCCATAAACCTGTATGAACCCAAACGCTTTAATCACCTCATTAAAGCGAATGTTCCAACTCCGAGATGCTTGCACTAGCCCATAGATGGAGCGCTGGAGCTTGCATACTTTGTTAGCACCTTTAGGATCGACAAAACCTTCTGGTTGCATCATATACAACTCTTCCTTAAGATTCCCGTTAAGGAATGCTGTTTTGACGTCCATTTGCCAAATTTCATAATCATAAAAGGCGGCAATTGCTAACATGATTCGGACTGATTTCAGCTTCGCTACGGGAGAGAAAGTCTCTTCGTAGTCAACTCCTTGAATTTGTCGAAAACCCTTTGCGACAAGTCGAGCTTTGTAAACGGTTACATTACCGTTTGCATCAGTCTTCTTCTTGAAGATCCATTTATTTTCTATGGCTTGCCGGTCATCGGGCAAGTCCATCAAAGTCCATACTTTGTTCTCATACATGGATCCTATCTCGGATTTCATGGCCTCAAGCCATTTGTTGGAATCCGGGCCCGCCATCGCTTCTTCATAGTTCGAAGGTTCACCGTTGTCTAACAACATGATTTCCATCACAGGGTTGCCGTACCATTCTGGTGCGGAGCGTACCCTTGTGGACCTTCGTGGTTCAGTAGTAACTTGATCCGAAGCTTCATGATCATCATCATTAACTTCCTCTTCAGTCGGTGTAGGCACCACAGGAACAACTTCTTGCGCTGCGCTACTTTCCTGTTCGAGAGGGGGTGTAATTACCTCATCAAGTTCTACCTTCCTCCCACTTACTTCTTTCGAGAGAAACTCTTTCTCTAGAAAGGATCCGTTCTTGGCAAGAAAGGTTTTACCTTCGGATCTAAGATAGAAGGTATACCCAATAGTTTCCTTAGGGTATCCTATGAATACGCATTTCTCCGCTTTGGGTTCGAGCTTTTCTGGTTGAAGTTTCTTCACATAAGCCTCGCAGCCCCAAACTTTAAGAAACGACAACTTAGGTTTCTTGCCAAACCATAGTTCATACGGTGTCGTCTCAACGGATTTAGACGGTGCCCTATTTAAAGTGAATGCTGCAGTTTCTAATGCGTATCCCCAAAATGATAGCGGTAAGTCGGTGAGAGACATCATAGATCGTACCATATCTAATAAGGTGCGATTACGACGTTCAGACACTCCGTTGCGTTGCGGTGTGCCAGGCGGCGTTAGTTGTGAAACGATTCCACACCTTCTTAGGTGTGTGCCAAATTCGTGACTCAAATATTCTCCTCCACGATCAGATCGTAGACATTTAATCTTTCTGTCACGTTGATTCTCAACCTCACTCTGAAATTCCTTGAACTTTTCAAACGTCTCAGATTTGTGCTTCATCAAGTAGATATACCCATACCTAC
Source organism: Hordeum vulgare subsp. vulgare (assembly GCF_904849725.1). Lineage (NCBI taxonomy): Eukaryota > Viridiplantae > Streptophyta > Magnoliopsida > Poales > Poaceae > Hordeum > Hordeum vulgare. Next base: position 579,823,650 of record NC_058520.1, on the reverse strand, counting down.
TCAAATCATCGGTGAGAGTGAGAACATAACGATAACCACCGCGAGCTTCAACGTTCATTGGACCACACACATCAGTATGTATTATTTCCAATAAGTCGGTGGCTCTCTCCATTATTCCTGAGAATGGAGTCTTAGTCATCTTGCCCATGAGGCACGGTTCGCATGTGTCAAATGATTCAAAGTCAAGAGACTCTAGCATTCCATCAGTATGGAGCTTTTTCATGCGCTTAACGCCGATATGACCAAGGCGGCAGTGCCACAAGTATGTGGGACTATCATTATCAACTTTGCATCTTTTGGTACTCACACTATGAATATGTGTAACATCACGATCGAGATTCATCAAGAATAAACCATTCACCAGCGGAGCATGACCGTAAAACATATCACTCATATAAATAGAACAACCATTATTCTCTGACTTAAATGAGTAGCCGTCTCGCATTAAGCAAGACCCTGATACAATGTTCATGCTTAAAGCTGGTACTAAATAACAATTATTAAGGTTTAAAACTAATCCCGACGGTAGATGTAGAGGTAGCGTGCCGACGGCGATCACATCGACCTTTGAACCATTCCCAACGCGCATCGTCACCTCGTCCTTGGCCAGTCTCCGCTTATTCCGTAGTTCCTGCTTTGAGTTGCAAATGTGAGCAACAGCACCGGTATCAAATACCCAGGAGCTACTACGAGCGCTGGTAAGGTACACATCAATAACATGTATATCACATCTACCTTTAACGTGTTGGAAATATGCCCTAGAGGCAATAATAAATTAGTTATTATTATATTTCTTAGTTCATGATAATCGTTTATTATCCATGCTATAATTGTATTGATTGGAAACACAATACTTGTGTGGATACATAGACAAAACACTGTCCCTAGTAAGCCTCTAGTTGACTAGCTCGTTGATCAAAGATGGTCAAGGTTTCCTGGCCATAGGCAAGTGTTGTCACTTGATAACGGGATCACATCATTAGGAGAATCATGTGATGGACTAGACCCAAACTAATAGACGTAGCATGTTGATCGTGTCATTTTGTTGCTACTGTTTTCTGCGTGTCAAGTATTTATTCCTATGACCATGAGATCATATAACTTACTAACACCGGAGGAATACTTTGTGTGTATCAAACGTCGCAACGTAACTGGGTGACTATAAAGATGCTCTACAGGTATCTCCGAAGGTGTTCGTTAAGTTAGTATGGATCGAGACTGGGATTTGTCACTCCGTGTGACGGAGAGGTATCTCGGGGCCCACTCGGTAATACAACATCACACACAAGCCTTGCAAGCAATGTAACTTAGTGTAAGTTGCGGGATCTTGTATTACGGAACGAGTAAAGAGACTTGCCGGTAAACGAGATTGAAATAGGTATGCGGATACTGACGATCGAATCTCGGGCAAGTAACATACCGAAGGACAAAGGGAATGACATACGGGATTATATGAATCCTTGGCACTGAGGTTCAAACGATAAGATCTTCGTAGAATATGTAGGATCCAATATGGGCATCCAGGTCCCGCTATTGGATATTGACTGAGGAGTCTCTCGGGTCATGTCTACATAGTTCTCGAACCCGCAGGGTCTGCACACTTAAGGTTCGACGTTGTTTTATGCGTATTTGAGTTATATGGTTGGTTACCGAATGTTGTTCGGAGTCCCGGATGAGATCCAGGACGTCACGAGGAGCTCCGGAATGGTCCGGAGGTAAAGATTGATATATAGGAAGTCCTGTTTTGGTCACCGAAAAAGTTTCGGGCTCATCGGTAGTGTACCGGGAGTGCCGGGAGGGGTGCCGGGGACCATCAGGAGGGGTGTCACGCCCCAAGGGGTCTCATGGGCTATGGGAAGAGATAAACCAGCCCCTAGTGGGCTGTAATAAGTTCCCACTAAGGCCCATAAGGTTTGAGAAGGAAAAAACACAAGGTGGAAAGAGTTTCCAAGTGGGAAGGTGGAATCCTACTCCAAGTAGGATTGGAGTAGGACTCCTCCACCTCCAATTTCGGCCAAACCTTTAGGTTTTGAGGCTGCCTCCTCCCCTCCCTCCCTCCTATATATAGTGGGGTTTTAGGGCTGATTTGAGACAACTTTTGCCACGGCAGCCCGACCACATACCTCCACGGTTTTTCCTCTAGATCGCGTTTCTGCAGAGCTCGGGCGGAGCCCTGCTGAGACAAGGTCATCACCAACCTCCGGAGCGCCGTCACGCTGCCGGAGAACTCTTCTACCTCTCCGTCTCTCTTGCTGGATCAAGAAGGCCGAGATCATCGTCGAGCTGTACGTGTGCTGAACGCGGAGGTGCCGTCCGTTCGGTACTAGATCGTGGGACTGATCGCGGGATTGTTCGCGGGGCGGATCGAGGGACGTGAGGACGTTCCACTACATCAACCGCGTTCTCTAACGCTTCTGCTGTACGGTCTACGAGGGTACGTAGATCACTCATCCCCTCTCGTAGATGGACATCACCATGATAGGTCTTCGTGCGCGTAGGAAATTTTTTGTTTCCCATGCGACGTTCCCCAACAGTGGCATCATGAGCTAGGTTCATGCATAGATGTCTTCTCGAGTAGAACACAAAAGTTTTTGTGGGCGGTGATGTGCGTTTTGCTGCCCTCCTTAGTCTTTTCTTGATTCCGCGGTATTGTTGGATCGAAGCGGCTCGGACCGACATTACTCGTACGCTTACGAGAGACTGGTTTCATCGCTACGAGTAACTCCGTTGCTCAAAGATGACTGGCGGGTGTCAGTTTCTCCAACTTTAGTTGAATCGGAATTGACCGAGGAGGTCCTTGGATGAGGTTAAATAGCAATTCATATATCTCCGTTGTGGTGTTTGCGTAAGTAAGATGCGATCCTACTAGATACCCATGGTCACCACGTAAAACATGCAACAACAAAATTAGAGGACGTCTAACTTGTTTTTGCAGGGTATGCTTGTGATGTGATATGGCCAACGATGTGATGTGATATATTGGATGTATGAGATGATCATGTTGTAATAGTTAATATCGACTTGCACGTCGATGGTACGGCAACCGGCAGGAGCCATAGGGTTGTCTTTATAACTAACGTTTGTGCTTGCAGATGCGTTTACTATTTTGCTAGGACGTAGCTTTAGTAGTAATAGCATGAGTAGCACGACAACCCCGATGGCGACACGTTGATGGAGATCATGATGATGGAGATCATGGTGTGACGCCGGTGACAAGAAGATCGTGCCGGTGCTTTGGTGATGGAGATCAAGAAGCACGTGATGATGGCCATATCATGTCACTTATGAATTGCATGTGATGTTAATACTTTTATGCACCTTATTTTGCTTAGAATGACGGTAGCATTATGAGGTGATCTCTCACTAAAATTTCAAGACGAAATTGTGTTCTCCCCGACTGTGCACCGTTGCTACAGTTCGTCGTTTCGAGACACCACGTGATGATCGGGTGTGATAGACTCAACGTTCACATACAACGGGTGCAAAACAGTTGCGCACGCGGAACACTCGGGTTAAGCTTGACGAGCCTAGCATGTGCAGACATGGCCTCGGAACACATGAGACCGAAAGGTCGAGCATGAATCGTATAGTTGATATGATTAGCATAGAGATGCTTACCACTGAAACTATTCTCGACTCACGTGATGATCGGACTTGAGATAGTGGATTTGGATCATGTACCACTCAAATGACTAGAGAGATGTACTTTTTGAGTGGGAGTTCTTAAGTAATATGATTAATTGAACTAATTGTCATGAACATAGTCTAATGGTCTTTGCGAATTACGATGTAGCTTGCGCTATAGCTCTACTGTTTTATATGTTCCTAGAGAAAATTTAGTTGAAAATTGATAGTAGCAAACTTTGCAGACTAAGTCTGTAAAACCGAGGATTGTCCTCGTTGCTGCGCAGAAGGCTTATGTCCTTAATGCACCACTCAGTGTGCTGCACCTCGAGCGTCGTCTGTGGATGCTATGAACATCCGACATACACGTTTCTGATGACTACACGATAGTTCAGTGCAAAATACTTAATGGCTTAGAAGCAAGGCGCCGAAAACGTTGTAAAACGTCAGGGAACATAAGTGATGTTCTAAAGAGATGAAATTGTGATTTCATACCTGTGCCCTTGTTAAGAGGTACGAGACCTCCAACAAGATTCTTTGTCCACAAAGTAAAGGATAAAAGCTCAATCGTTGAGCGTGTGCTCAGATTGTCTGAGTACGACAATCACTTGAATCAAGTGGGAGTTAATCTTCCAGATGAGATAGTGATGGTTCTCCAAAAGTCACTGCCACCAAGCTTTGAGAGCTTCGTGATGAACTATAACATATCAAGGATAGATACAATGATCCTTGAGCGATTCGCGATGTTTGACACTGCGAAAGTAGAAATCAAGAAGGAGCATCAATAGTTGATGGTTTGTAAAACCACTAAGTTTCAAGAAAGGCAAGGGCTAGAAGGGATACTTCGTGAAATGACAAAGCAGTTGCTGCACTAATGAAGAGACCCAAGATTAAACCCAAACCCGAGACTAAGTGCTTCTGTAATGAGGGGAACAGTCACTGAGGCGGAACAACTCTAGATACTTGGTAGATAAGAAGGCTGGCAAAAGTCGAAAGAAGTGTATTTGATATACATGGTGTTGGAAGTGTTTCCAAGGTTGATATGATCAAACGTCGCACGCTCCCTCTACCATCGGGATTGGTGTTAAACCTAAATAATTGTTATTTGGTGCTTGCGTTAAGCATGAACATGACTGGATCGTGTTTATTGCAATACGATTATTCATTTAAGGAGAATAATGGTTACTCTATTTTCTTGAATATTCACCTTCAATGGTTTATTGAATCTTGATCGTAGTGTCACACATGTTCATGATATTGGTGCCAAAAGATACGAGTTAATGATGATAGTACCACTTACTTGTGGCACTGCCGCTTGAGTCATGTTAGTATAAATTGCATGAAGAGGCTCTATGCTGATGGATCTTTGTACTCACCTGATTTCGAATCACTAGTGACATGCAAATCATACTACATGAGCAAGGCCTTGTTTTCATTGAGATGAAATAAGATAGTAACTTGTTGGAAGTAATACATTTTGATGTATGCAGTCCAATGGGTGCTGAGGCACGTAGTGGATATCATTATGTTCTTACTTCACTGACGATTTGAGTAGATACAGGAGTATTTACTTAATGAATCACAAGTCTGAAATGTTGAAAAGTTCAATTCCGTTTCAGAGTGAAGTTCGTCGTAACAAGAGGATAAACTGTCTACGATATGATCATGGAAATGAATATCTGAGTTACGAGTTTTGGTACGCAGTTAAGACAATGTGGAAATTGTTTCGCAGTTCATGCCACCTGGAACATCATAGTGTGATGATGTGTCTGAACGTCATAGCCACGCACTATTTGGTATGGTGCATACTATGATGTCTCTTATCGAATTACCACTATCGTTTATGGGTTATGCATTAGAGACAACCGCACTCACTTTAAATAGGGCACCGCGTATTTCCGTTGAGATGACACAGTATAGACTGAGGTTTAGAGAAATCTAAACTGTCGTTTCTTGAAAGTTTGGGGCTTCGACACTTATGTGAAAAAGTTTCAGTCTGATAAGCTCGAACCCAAAGCGGATAAATGCATCTTCATAGGATATCCAAAACAATTGGGTACATCTCCTATCTCAGATCCAAAAGCAAAGTGTTTGTTTCTATAAACGGATCCTTTCTCGAGGAAAGGTTTCTCTCGAAAGAATTGAGTGGGAGAGTGGTAGAACTTGATGAGGTTATTGAACCATCACTTCAACCAGTGTGTAGCAGGGCGCAGGAAGTTGTTCCTGTGGCGCCTACACCAATTGAAGTGGAAGCTGATGATGTTGATCATCGAGCATCAGATCAAGTTACTACAAGCCTCGTAGGTTGACAAGGTCGCGTACTACTACAGAGTGGTACGATAACCCTGTCTTGGAAGTCATGTTGTTGAGCAACAGTGAACCTACGAGTTATGGAGAAAGCGATGGTGGGCCCAGATTCCGACAAATGGCTGGAAGCCATGAAATCCGAGAGAGGATCCATGTATGAAAACAAAGTGTAGACTTTGGTAGAACTACTTGATGGTCATAGGACTATTGAAAAAAAATGGATCTTTAAAGGAAGACAGACGATGATGGTGATAAGTCACTATTAAGAAAAGCTCGACTTGTCGCAAAGATGTTTTCGACAAGATCAAACAAGTTGACTATGATGAGACTTTCTCACTCGTAGCGATGCTAAAGGTCTGTTAGAATTATGTTAGTTGTTGATGCATTATTTATGAAATATTGCATGTAGGATGACAAAACATTGTTTTCTCAACGGTTTCCTTGAGCAAACATTGTATGTGATACAACCAGAAGGTTTTGTCGATCCTAAAGATACTAGTAAGTATGCAAGCTCCAGTGATCCTTCAATGGACTGGTGCAAGCATCTCGGAGTTGGAATATACACTTTGATGAGATGATCAAAGATTTTGGGTTTGTACAAGGTTTATGAGAAACTTGTATTTCCAAAGAAGTGAGTGGGAGCACTGTAGAATTTCTGATAAGTGTATGTGGTAGACATATTGTTGATCAGAAGTAATGTAGAATTTCTGTAAAGCATATAAGGTTGTTTGAAAGGAGTTTTCAAAGCAATACCTGGATTGAGCTACTTGAACGTTGAGCATCAAAGATCTATGGAGATATATCGAAAGTGCTTAATGGAAGTTTCGACAAGATACATGCCTTGACAAGTTTTTGAAGGAGTTCAAAATAGATCAGCAAAGAAGGAGTTCTTGGTTGCGTTGTGAGGTGTGAATTTGAGTAAGACTCAAAACCCGACCCCGGCAGAATAAAGAGAATAGACGAAGGTCGTCTTCTATGCCTTAGCCGTAGAATCTAAAGTATGCCATGCTGTGTACCGCACCTGATGTGTGCCTTGACTCAAAGTATGTTGAGAGGTACAGAGAGTGATCCATGATTGAATCACTAGCAGCGGTCAAAATTTATCCTTAGTAACTAATGGACTAAGGAATTTTTCTCGATTATGGAGGTGGTTAAAGAGTTCGTCATAAAAGGTTACGTCGATGCAAGCTTTGACACTAATCCGATTAACTATGAGTAGTGAAACGGATTCATATAGTAGAGTAGATATTTGGAGCATTTCCGAATAGCACGTAGTAGCAGCATCTATAAGATGACATAAAGATTTGTAAAGAACGCACGGATCTGAAAGTTTCAGAACCGTTGACTAAAACCTCTCTCACGAGCAAGACGTGACCAGACTCCAGAACTATATGGGTGTTGGATTCGTTGGAATCACATGGTGATGTGAACTAGATTATTGACTCTAGTGCAAGTGGGAGACTGTTGGAAATATGCCCTAGAGGCAATAATAAATTAGTTATTATTATATTTCTTAGTTCATGATAATCGTTTATTATCCATGCTATAATTGTATTGATTGGAAACACAATACTTGTGTGGATACATAGACAAAACACTGTCCCTAGTAAGCCTCTAGTTGACTAGCTCGTTGATCAAAGATGGTCAAGATTTCCTGGCCATAGGCAAGTGTTGTCACTTGATAACGGGATCACATCATTAGGAGAATCATGTGATGGACTAGACCCAAACTAATAGACGTAGCATGTTGATCGTGTCATTTTGTTGCTACTGTTTTCTGCGTGTCAAGTATTTATTCCTATGACCATGAGATCATATAACTTACTAACACCGGAGGAATACTTTGTGTGTATCAAACGTCGCAATGTAACTGGGTGACTATAAAGATGCTCTACAGGTATCTCCGAAGGTGTTCGTTAAGTTAGTATGGATCGAGACTGGGATTTGTCACTCCGTGTGACGGAGAGGTATCTCGGGGCCCACTCGGTAATACAACATCACACACAAGCCTTGCAAGCAATGTAACTTAGTGTAAGTTGCGGGATCTTGTATTACGGAACGAGTAAAGAGACTTGCCGGTAAACGAGATTGAAATAGGTATGCGGATACTGACGATCGAATCTCGGGCAAGTAACATACCGAAGGACAAAGGGAATGACATACGGGATTATATGAATCCTTGGCACTGAGGTTCAAACGATAAGATCTTCGTAGAATATGTAGGATCCAATATGGGCATCCAGGTCCCGCTATTGGATATTGACTGAGGAGTCTCTCGGGTCATGTCTACATAGTTCTCGAACCCGCAGGGTCTGCACACTTAAGGTTCGACGTTGTTTTATGCGTATTTGAGTTATATGGTTGGTTACCGAATGTTGTTCGGAGTCCCGGATGAGATCCAGGACGTCACGAGGAGCTCCGGAATGGTCCGGAGGTAAAGATTGATATATAGGAAGTCCTGTTTTGGTCACCGAAAAAGTTTCGGGCTCATCGGTAGTGTACCGGGAGTGCCGGGAGGGGTGCCGGGGACCATCAGGAGGGGTGTCACGCCCCAAGGGGTCTCATGGGCTATGGGAAGAGATAAACCAGCCCCTAGTGGGCTGGAATAAGTTCCCACTAAGGCCCATAAGGTTTGAGAAGGAAAAAACACAAGGTGGAAAGAGTTTCCAAGTGGGAAGGTGGAATCCTACTCCAAGTAGGATTGGAGTAGGACTCCTCCACCTCCAATTTCGGCCAAACCTTTAGGTTTTGAGGCTGCCTCCTCCCCTCCCTCCCTCCTATATATAGTGGGGTTTTAGGGCTGATTTGAGACAACTTTTGCCACGGCAGCCCGACCACATACCTCCACGGTTTTTCCTCTAGATCGCGTTTCTGCAGAGCTCGGGCGGAGCCCTGCTGAGACAAGGTCATCACCAACCTCCGGAGCGCCGTCACGCTGCCGGAGAACTCTTCTACCTCTCCGTCTCTCTTGCTGGATCAAGAAGGCCGAGATCATCGTCGAGCTGTACGTGTGCTGAACGCGGAGGTGCCGTCCGTTCGGTACTAGATCGTGGGACTGATCGCGGGATTGTTCGCGGGGCGGATCGAGGGACGTGAGGACGTTCCACTACATCAACCGCGTTCTCTAACGCTTCTGCTGTACGGTCTACGAGGGTACGTAGATCACTCATCCCCTCTCGTAGATGGACATCACCATGATAGGTCTTCGTGCGCGTAGGAAAATTTTTGTTTCCCATGCGACGTTCCCCAACATAACGTTGCCGGCCTTCTTGTCCGCTAAGTATTTGGGGCAGTTCCGCTTCCAGTGACCTTTTCCCTTGCAGTAGAAGCACTCAGTCTCAGGCTTGGGTCCGTTCTTTTTCTTCTTCCCGGCATCTGGCTTACCGGGCGCGGCAACAGCTTTGCCTTCTTTCTTGAAGTTCTTCTTACCCTTGCCTTTCTTGAAACTAGTGGTCTTGTTGACCATCAACACTTGATGCTCCTTCTTGATTTCTACTTCTGCAGACTTGAGCATCGAGTACAACTCGGGAATGGTTTTCTCCATCCCTTGCATGTTGTAGTTAAGTACAAAGACTTTGTAGCTTGGTGGGAGAGACTGGAGGATTCTGTCAATGATAGCATCATCCGGAAGTTCGACTCCAAGTGAAGTCAGACGACCGTGTAACCCAGACATTTTGAGTATGTGCTCACTGACAGAACTGTTCTCCTCCATCTTACAGCTGAAGAACTTGTCGGAGACTTCATATCTCTCGACACGGGCATGAGCTTGAAATACTAGCTTCAGCTCTTGGAACATCTCATATGCCCCGTGTTGCTCAAAACGTCTTTGGAGCCCCGTTTCTAAACTGTATAACATGCCACACCTGACCAGAGAGTAGTCATCACTTCGCGCTTGCCAGACGTTTAGAACGTCCTGCGCTGCTGCGGGAGCGGGAGGGTCACCTAGCGGCGCATTAAGGACATAAGCCTTTTTAGCTGCTTCAAGGATGAGCTTCAGGTTGCGAACCCAGTCCGCATAGTTGCTACCATCATCTTTCAGCTTGTTTTTCTCTAGGAATGCGTTGAAGTTGAGGTTGACGTTGGACATCTACAATATTTATAAAGACAACTTTTAGACTAAGTTCATGACAATTAAGTTCATTTAATCAAATTAAGTATGAACTCCCACTTAAATCGACATCCCTCTAGTCATCTAAGTGATACATGATCCATGTTGACTAACCCGTGTCCGATCATCACGTGAGACGGACTAGTCACCATGGTGAGCAACTTCATGCTGATCGTATTCAACCATACGACTCATGTTTGACCTTTCGGTCTCTTGTATTCGAGGTCATGTCTGTACATGCTAAGCTCGTCGAGTCAACCTAAGTGTTTTGCGTGTGTAAATCTGGCTTACACCCGTTGTATGCGAACGTTAGAATCTATCACACCCGATCATCACGTGGTGCTTCGAGACAACGAACCTTCGCAACGGTGCACACTTAGGGGAATACGTTCTCGAAATTTTAGGAGGGATCATCTTATTATGCTACCGTCGTTTTAAGCAATAAGATGTAAAGCATGATAAACATCACAATGCAATCATATAGTGACATGATATGGCCATTATCATCTTTGCTCATTCGATCTCCATCTTCAGGCATCGCATGATCATCATCGTCACCGGTGTGACACCATGATCTCCATCATCATGATCTCCATCATCGTGTCTTCGTGAAGTCGTCACGCCAACTACTACTATCACTACTACTATGGCTAACCGTTAGCAATGAAGTAAAATAGCAAGCACATGGCGTTGCATCTCATACAATAAATTAAGACAACTCCTATGGCTCCTGCCGGTTGTCATACTCATCGACATGCAAGTCGTGAAACCTATTACAATAACATGATCATCTCATACATCATACATGCAACATCACAACTTTGGCCATATCACATCACATGTCAAACCCTGCAAAAACAAGCTAGACGTCCTCTAATTGTTGTTGCAAGTTTTACGTGGCTGATTTGGGTTTCTAGCAAGAACGCCTTCTTACCTACGTGACAGCCACAACGATGATATGCCAAAGCTATTTACCCTTCATAAGGACCCTTTTCATCAAATCCAATCCGACTAGAGTAGGAGAGACAGACACCCGCTAGCCACCTTTATGCACGATGTGCATGTCTGTCGGTGGAACCAGTCTCACGTAAGCGTACGTGTAAGGTCGGTCCGGGCCGGTTCATCCCACAATACCGCCGGAAAAGAATAAGACTAGTAACGGCAAGCAAATTGACAAACCATCGCCCACAACTTTTGTGTTCTACTCGTGCATAGAATCTACGCATAGAAAACCTGGCTCGGATGCCACTGTTGGGTTACGTAGCATAAATTCAAAAATTTCCTACGCATGTTCAGATCTTCCTATGGAGAGACCAGCAACGAGAGAGGGGTAAGAGCATCTTCATACCTTTGAAGATCGCTAAGCGGAAGCGTTTGCTAGAACGCGGTTGATGGAGTCGTACTCGCGGCGATTCCGATCTAGTGCCGAACAACGGCACCTCCGCGTTCAACACACGTGCAGCCCGGTGACGTCTCCCGCACCTTGATCCAGCAAGGAGGAGGGAGAGGTTGGGGAAGAAGACCAGCAACACGACGGCGTGGTGTTGGTGGAGAGACGAGGTCTCCCGGCAGGGCTTCGCCAAGCGTCGGCAGAGAGGTGGAGGGAGAAGTGCGGGGCTGCGCCGAGGGAGAGGGAAAATTGTGTCCTCCAAAGGCCAAAAGTGCCCACTATATATAGGGGAAGGGGAGAGGGGGTGCCACCCCTAGGGTTCCCACCCTAGGGGGTGCGGCAGCCCTCCCAGATGGGGTTTGTGGCGGCCAGATGAGGGAGGAGGGGTGGCGCACACCTCTGGTGGGCCTAAGGCCCACCTGAGTTAGGGTTCCCCCCCCTTTTCCTTTCCCCTGCGCCATGGGCTGAGTGGGGAGGCGCACCAGCCCAACTAGGGGCTGGTTCCCACCCCCACTTAGCCCATCTTACCTCTTGGGGTCGCAGCCCCCCTTCGGTGGTCCCCCGGGACCACCTCCGGTGGTCCCGGTGGTCCCGGTACGTTACCGGTGATGCCCGAAACACTTCCGGTCTCCGAAACCATCCGTCCTATATATCAATCTTTACCTCCGGACCATTACGGAGCTCCTCGTGACGTCCTGGATCTCATCCGGGACTCCGAACAACTTTCGGTAATCTCGTATAACAATTTCCTATAACCCTAGCGTCATCGAACCTTAAGTGTGTAGACCCTACGGGTTCGGGAGACAGGCAGACATGACCGAGACACCTCTCTGGCCAATAACCATCAGCGGGGTCTGGATACCCATGGTGGCTCCCACTAGCTCCACGATGATCTCATCGGATGAACCACGATGTCAAGGATTCAATCAATCCCGTATACGATTCCCTTTGTCTGTCGGTATAGAACTTGCCCGAGATTCGATCGTCGGTATACCTATACCTTGTTCAATCTCGTTACTGGTAAGCCTCTTTACTCGTTCCGTAGCACATCATCGTGTGACTAACTCCTTAGACAAATCCCGATCTCGATTCGTGCCAACCCAACAGACACTTTCGGAGGTACCCGTAGTGCACCTTTATAGTCACCCAGTTACGTTGTGACGTTTGATACACCCAAAGCACTCCTACGGTATCCGGGAGTTGCACAATCTCACGGTCGAAGGAAAAGATACTTGACATTAGAAAAGCATTAGCATACGAACAATACGATCTAGTGCTAGGCTTAGGATTGGGTCTTGTCCACCACATCATTCTCCCAATGATGTGATCCCGTTATCAATGACATCCAATGTCCATGATCAGGAAATCATGATCATCTATTGACTAACGAGCTAGCTAACTAGAGGCTTGCTAGGGACACATTGTGATCTATTCATTCACACATGTATTACTGTTTCCTGTTAATACAATTATAGCATGAACGATAGACGATTATCATGAACAAGGAAATATGATAATAACCATTTTATTATTGCCTCTAGGGCATATTTCCAACACCGTCCGTTCGGCACTAGATCGTGGGACGGATCGCAGGACGGTTCTTGGGACGGTTCGTGGGGCGGATCGAGGGACGTGAGGACGTTCCACCACATCATCCGCGTTCACTAACGCTTCTGCTGTGCGATCTACAAGGGTACGTAGATCGGAAATCCCCTCTCGTAGATGGACATCACCATGATAGGTCTTCGTGCGCGTAGGAAATTTTTTGTTTCCCATGCGACGTTCCCGAACATAAGGGAGGCTATCAATCCAAGCCACAAGTTTATGCCTTATAGAAGCTTTAACTCTATGTGCAAGAAGAGAGATGTCATGTATAAACATACATCTCCAAGAACTAAAGGGTGGTCGAATATCTGTGAAAGTCTTGCCATTTCTGACCGCACAAAACAAAACATCAAAGAAGAAGGGGTGCCCAAAACTCTGTTTGGTAAGTAGGATGCAATCAGCAATATCACCTTGGTGTGACCAGTCCATCTGTAAATGATTCCAAGCCCTAATGCTGAAATTACAGGAGAGGAATAAATGCAACATGTCCTCATAGCTCATAGCAAGACATATGAAACATAAATTATCCTCAGTGGTTTTCCTTCATTTCCTTCTCACCAAAAGATCTTTGGTACTCAACCTATAAAAATATAGTAGCCAAGCAAAGACTTTATTTTCATTGTGCATTTGCTTTTCCAAAGCCATTTGCATGGCCTGATAACAGGAACATGGGGATGCATTAAACTGTAATAGCTTTTGGCAGAGTAAACATCATGATCCAGCCAACACGAGACATCATTAACATTGACATCTCTGTGTTGATTAACCACCCAACCATGTAGGCAGTGCAATTCAAAAGCAGATACTTGAGATATTGGAAAATAGAACAATGAAGAAAGTCCAATAGAGTCTAGAAAATCAGCGACCAATATCTTGTCATTTATGGCACAAGAGAATAGATGTGGTTGTCTATTTCTCAACACGTGGTTGATCCATCAGACCATCAATATGCTAGCCATTAGACAAAACAACATAGAGTCCCCAACATTTACCTTGACAATAGCCACAACTCTATAATTATCAGCTGGCTTTAAAACATCCTTCCACCAAAATGATCCACACAGAACAGTAGCTTGGGATACAATTCCATCGTAATAAGAATCCCAGATGCGAGACACCGAACGTATATCTACCTTATTGTAAGTTTGTGCAAGTTTTACTTGTTAACATGGTCGCATGCCTTTGAAATACGTAGAGATTCAGAAACGAACACTCAACGTGTGTCGAGAAAAGATATGGAGATTAATTATTCATGTTCGTAAAGCAAGTTATCAAACAGTGTTGATAGGTTAACCCTTTTTCAGGCTTGTATAAGTAATATTCACCTCTACATGATGCCTTTTTTATACTATTAATATTAGAGTTAGGAAATGGAGTGGCATTTTTAGGGCTAGATCTCTCTCGCAAAGGGATGGGGACAAGAAGAAATACCACATGGTTAACTAAACAACAATTTGTCTACCAAAATACCAAGTGATGAGGACATGGCTTCCTTGCATATTTGTGAGGTGATTTATTATAATAATTATGTAATAATTTATTTATGTTAAATACTTCACATATTTTACTTCATACCTAAATGCAGAATTGTAGAACGCTTGCATGAACCACGTGTGAAGATAAAGGAAGAGAAAATGATTAGGTGTTGTTCAAGAAGTCCTCTCACATCAAAGGAAATGATTATGTGTTGTTTAAGAAGTTCTCACATCACTTTTAGCCCAAGAAAAGATAAATTCTAAGTTCCTCACGTTCTGGACTCAGATTCGAACTGCACAGACATACCTGTCTCAAAATGTCAACAACTTTTTCATACGGACTCCGAACTGGGTGATCCTTTTTTTTAAAGTAGATTTTAAGTGCGTTCCAGCCCTTAGAGAAAAATGGAACTTCGTAAAACATGTGAAAATAATAATATTACAGTTATCAACTTTTAAAATTCGAAAGTTGGTAAAATGCTAAAATTTGTCAAAACTGTATTTAAGAGTGGTCTTGTTTCAAGCCCTCGTTGCAAGGATTACAAATATGCTAGCGATACATAAATTAGTATTTTTGTTCAAAATATGGAGTAGATTCACATCTAGAAGTAAAAAAGCATGATAGGCGGGATGAGTGGAGCATGCAATCTTTGCCCAAGCATGCTTGCATGAGGGCCCCTAAAGTAAACAAGAGCTAAGCACATATAGGAGACCAACCACTAGATGAATTGTGAGGCACATGTATGGCTGGACAAGTGCATGCACCCTTTGGTTTTCTCGGCTAACCAAGGTAATGGGCACTTCCTACATTTCTTTAGATTACATAAAGCCTGCTCGAGCATATATATAGATTTACATCTCATACATTTCGGATCGACGCTATACATAGAGACATTTACATCTGCATACACTTTTTTATCGAGGCTAAAGTTGTTGGTTGAATGCTTGCAGTACTCTCTACTTACAAAAATAGTTGGTGACATGACCTGGATATCAGAATGTTCCAAAAGATTCGTTCGTTGTTTGCCCCATTGAAACATGTTATTACACATACCATGCAATTTCTTTGGTCCTCTTCTGGTTTTCATTGCGTCTTGACATTAAAATTGATTTCTTGTTCCTCTTGATGATTCAAGTGGTATGGTTGCAAAAAGGAGCTTGAAATCATGACGAGATCACAGATTGCCGACAGGCGTAAAGGTGAAAGGCAATAGAGAGGCAAGACAGAGCGGGCATGATGAAGGTGTGGTCCCTTCAGGTAGTGGCGGAGGCAGCGCCCAATTACCTGGGTACTTGCCTGGGATCGCTGGCTCTACAACAACATGGACAACCATATCACAATGTGCTAAACCTGCTTTGTATTGTGCTTTACCCGAGCAAAATTGTGATGTGTCTCCTTCAACAGTCACATGCTCATAGGCGAACCCAATGAACTCACGGCCAAAGCAACTTCTATACATGAGACGAACTATGATCGGCCAATCGATGTCGTCCTCGTCTTTTTGTTTCTCAAAGATGTGCGGCGCAAGGAGTTACGAGCAATTGCGGGCGGGGTGGTGAACCCAAGTACTAGGTGACTCAAGTTGGTGGTTGGCCTGGCCACGAGGCAATGACTTGCATCCTCGACCAACATGCAAGTTTACTTGTCCCCTCCTCCCCTCCTTCTTGACTATGTAAGATTGCTAACTGTTTAGGGCTTAAGTTTTGAGGTCATGGGGAATTGTCTGGTAAGGGGACAAACGGTTTAGTTTTTTTTTCCTTGATAGTCAACACCCAAAATTTGAATCATAAAATTTCAGGGTAGGAGCTAGCTCGTCACCACCTTTTCAATTTGTTCTAGATATTTACTTACTTCCATTATAATTGTGAATTTTATGGTTTGAAAGTTTGGTGTTATATTATATGTTGTGTATCCAAACAACCATTTTTATTTTATTTTTAGATTAAACGCTCGGACTATGTCCAACACCGAACGCTTGGGGAGGCGTCATGATGGTTTTCCCGGTAGATCCTAGCGTGGGATGCGGCATCGGTGCAAAGGCATGCATCGGTCGCTTGGTCCTTTTCCGCTCGCAAAAGGCTCTTGTGCTTTTTAATCAGCATATGGCGTTGAAAGGTAGAGCGCTTATATGTTTTCATATTTATAGTATCCATATTTTCCTCTATAAATGTCTAGTCAAGTAAACAACGTATGGTGTTGTAGATGACCTTAGGCTTGAATTGCTCACACTTTACGAAAGTTCTCACTCCATCGGTACCTTTGAGGCCAGCCCAAGGAACTTGACTTGCATGCGCTGTTCATGCCGAGTTTTGCGCCGAAGTTGATGTTTTCTTGCTTTTGGCCTTTGTGGATGATCAAGTGATCATGTGTATATAAGTTGTGAAGTTTTTCCTGTGTGATATTTTTGTGAGGATTTTTATTTTTTGAAACGGGAGATTTCTTTGAGAGGGTTCAACAGCCAAAACCATCATGTTTGTGAGGATTGAGCAGCCAAAACCACGGCTCCATGAAGATACATGATGCTTATACAAAATTTGTGGTTCAGTAAAATGTTCTGGGCCAAAAAATAGAAAGCGCCAAAAATTTATGGTTTAGTAAAATGTTGTGGGTCAAAAATAGAAAGTGCCCAAAATTTTGTGGTTCAGTAAAATGTTTGCGGGCCAAAAAACTTTTATATCGCCGTCCGTGGGGATCGAACCCACGGCCACGTGGTTAAAAGCCACGCGCTCTACCACTGAGCTAGGACGGCTATCGTGACTTAATTTATTTTACTTCCTTTATATGGATAATACTTTCTCACCACAACTATACGAGAGAAACAGAGACCCACAGATATGTGATACAACAAAAGCTGATATGTTCACGTAAGAGACATACTCCGATACACCTACCACTAAGTACCCTAGAGTCCTTCCGTATTACTGATCCATCGACGTTAGCACCGGCTGGGCTGGCCACACGTACGAAGCAGTCACAACTCACAACGCTGCAAGAGAGTGAGAGCAAGCTGCGCTCGTCTCACTCCCCTGGTTACATTACATGGACATCGCGTGGAGTAGAGCCATCCCCTGGTTACATCCACATGGCACGTGGTTAATTTGTTTCAGGTACATCGATTCCTCTTCCGTGCTCCTCCTCACTCGATCTACTCGAGGGGAACAATGGCCAACTTCCCGCCGTACATCTCCGGGAGCTGGCCGTCGTCCATCTCCCGCCGCAGCGTCTCCTCCAAGCTCTTGTCGTCCACAAACACGAACTGCACCGGTCAATCGAGACGATGCAATTAGCTAGGATTTTACTTCTCAATAAACCATACGTTTATCAGCCATCTCCAAAACACAAGAGAGGCAAAAAAAAGAAAAGAAAAAAAAGACACGAGAAGCATGAAGCCATGAACTATTATTACGTTCTTGCTGTCGAGGTCGCGAACATATATATATGTACCTTGTCCTTGGTGTTGGCGTCGATGAAGGGCTGCACCATCTTCCACGCCTTCATGAACAGGTAAGGCACGTGGATCATGAGCGCCTTGCCCAGCCGCTCCGGGTAGTAGCTCTGCATGATCTCGATGGCCGCGATGTAGGCGCGCACGTCGCAGTTGGCGTACCCCCACCCCTTGAGGTCCACGATGCACAGAAACTTCTCCTGCCGGCCTCTGGGGATCCTGCAGCATCGGATTTCAGTGCCACGCTAAACCCTGCCACAAATTGTGCTCATCTGTTTCTTGATAGGAAAAAAGTGCGTACTTGGCGCAGATGCTGTCGAGCAAGTAGACAATATAACCTGCAGAAAGAAGAAGAAAATGACATCAATTGCCGGCTGGCCGCTACAAATGTTTTGTACTACTATACATCACCAAGAAAAACATCTTCAAGTTCCATTACATTTAGTTAACTACCAAGAGATCATGAGAGTGAAAGGCGAGACGTGAACGTACGTTTGAAGCCGGCCATGTCCCGGTTGGCGGAGAAGTGCTTGGCCGGGAAGGCGAGCAGGACGGGGCGGCCGGAGCGGTCGACGCCGCCCAGGGAGGCCATCTCGCGCGACAGCTCCGTCCGCACAAGCTCCGGCGGCATGACGCCGCCCGGCACGGCCTCCCGCCTCCACGCCATGAACTTGAGGAGCATCGCCGAGGCCTTGCCGACGACATGGCCGCGAGCCCGCAGGAACCTCCGGAGCGTCAGGTTGTCCACCTCCTACGCGCATCGGCATATTCGATCACTTAAAAATACTGACGTCGTGTTTGGATTCTCGTTTTTGTTCTAAGTTCACTTGTAAAATATATACAGGTCTTCGGTGGTTGTTTTGATTTCCGGTTGTAAATAGCTCTTGGTCTGTAAATTACATCCGAAAGTTAAATACACTTGTATTAAATTACAACTATACCAAGCGCCGCCTGAATGTAACTAACTAAATTAATACTGAATGGGACGCCATGTATGTTGGTGACTCGGGCATATACGATCCGCAGGATGCTTGCTTCAAAAGTAGGCGCCCATGCTTCACGTGGCCACGACTTTGTTAGCTAGCTAGAGTTGAAATGGCAGTACACCTGTTCCCATGACTTGATTATTGAGTCCGATCAACTTGTTAAGACGAGTCCCCATCAGCTAGCTTATATAATCAATAGATTTGTCCATACAACCAACTGCTAACAAGATGTTTACCAGCGAGGAGTGACCAAGACATGATGCATTACCGGCAAATTAAAAGGGACAGGTCACCGGCCGGCCACGTAACGACCGTATATAGTAAATACAATCTGTTGTTTGCGTTCTGATCCCAAAGCTCAGGAGCAGACGATCGAAGACCGGCTAGGAAACGGAAGCACACATGCTGATGGCCATGAAGAACAGATCGGGTCGACCAGGCAAATTAAAGGAAAAAAGCAAGAACACGGGGAATTTTGGTTGCTTGCTCATCGATCGATCACCGTGTGACTGAGATAGCAGAAATCCGTCGAGCATATAAATGCATCGACAGACCACCATCCCACAAAAGGAAGACGACGACAGCGACCAAGACGAACGAACGAACGAACGAACGTACCTTGACATGCGGGTCCTGAGCTTCCGCCATGGCCCTCAGCTCGGTGACCTTGAGCCACTCCCCTTCCCCGGCATCTCCCCCCACGCTGCTCGCCATGGATCTCCTCTCCTCCCCGGCCGCTCCTCTCCTTCTTACTGGTACGGTGAGCACTTGTGGAGCGCGGAGGAGTCCCTGCCTGGCTGCGGAGACAAGAGCTAGCTGTGGACGAGGGGGAGGAGGAATGCAGGATAGTACTAGTACGGGAGTAGCAAGCTACGGCACGTACGACTGGTATGCAACACGTGCTTGACTTTGTTAGGCCACGCTGCGAGACCGGTGGAATATGAGCGGGAGGAGAGCGCGCAGTGATTCTCCGTTCCCCTGCTCGTCGTCGGTCGCGTGGGTTGCATTTGTTTTGTCGCGTTCCGTTATCGGATGCAAGCTTGACTTTCGTAAGCCGGCTGCTATTATTGGGCTCGTCTCCAGAGAACATTCATCTCTCTCCAACATAGTCAACATCAATGGCGATTTTCAATTTTTCAAACAATATATTTATCTAACATAACTTAGTGACGGAGCTGGCACTTTGTCAAAGCCCGGACACGTCGCATACTTCATTTCATTACCTCACGTCATGTACTTGGAAGTTTTTTTTTTTTGACAACTATGTACTTAGAAGTTAGAACAGCAAGTATCCGATATTTCGCTACACAACGTGTAAATATCTTATGTTTACAAGGTTTTTTTCCTCGTCAAAATAAACGTGTAAATATAAGCACAACAGATTAGTGGCGCACCGGCAAACCAATCCGAGGTTGTATGGTTAGGAGGACTGTGGTATCCTCTGTCCATCAGAGTTCAAGTCTCAGACTTGACGTTGATGCTTGCACCTTAGGAGTTGTTCAATGATCCTCTGCTCCGTGAAATTTGAGGATCTATGAAGCATCCTTTTTCCCGCTTCATATTTTTTAACTGCTGCTCCATCAACTCCTGGAGTGGGGTTGCAAAGCGGAGGCCCTCCGAACAAGCCCTTAGTAGTAGTACCGTCAGGTCACGCTCTATCCAACCTTCGTACCTATCGGGCCAACACTCTATGGTGCAGCCACAACAACAATACTAGTGGGGCCAGGGCACCATCCAACAACAATATCCGTCGGGTTAGGGCTCCATCCTAGGTGTAATTGTGCATGGTAATTTTTTTTGTTCAGTGGCACGTTTCCTTGTGATGCTCGCACCTGATCCGCGACATCCGCCTTATCCACGATGCCCTCTAAACGGATCTGGAGCATGGTGGGTTCTAACTTCTAACTGCGATTCTGTTTTGTCCTAGGGGTCAGGATGGGAGGGGTGACCGAAAAAAAGTCTAAAGGCATGTACATTAGATTAGCTGGCATCTGTCTATAATAGGCCTCCATGTCATGTGAAGATAGATCTGTAGACAGATTCTACAATGGGGGTGTCTTTTCGAAAGAAGACTGTTGGAGCATGATTTTTATTTGGGGATTAGATATTAGTGACGACCACCCGTACAATGGTAAAATAGCTGTCGATAGGCAACGAACTGGCTAATCGATCATCTGCAGATTTACCGAGTGTATGTTCCTTTTATGGTGTTTTCTTTCCTTCACCTTATTTAAAATCCTTGTTGTCATTCCTCCCAGACAGCTGATTGTACAATGTTGTACACGTCCTAAGGCCGACAGTGTTGACCATGATGACGGCGATGCCTGTGGGCACCATCCCCTATCTATACGTGTCGTCAAGGTAATCCCCCTTCCCCATTTTTCTACCTTGCTCGCGTACCACTTAAAATCAAAAAACCCTACAGATTGAGCAGTAAATACATTGCGGGCGTCGTAACCTCCCTTGGGAGGCCGACTTCAATGAGTTTGAGGTGGATGCGTGCTTGGTCTAATTGGTGGGCGGATTACAACGATATGGTTGGGGCCCAATTCTGGTGTTTGTGTTTGACGAGGCTTGTTTTCTTTGCTCTTTTTGTAGTTGCTCACTGGGCAGTTCTTTCCAAGAGGCAAGGGCAGTTGCTTTTGTGGACGTGTTAGGAGGGGATACTCAATTGTGGCAGCACATTATGTCTGGCGTGAGATCGACACTCTTCCTTTCGTGTGGACAAGGTGTTGCTAGTCAACTATAGCATCCCATCTTCGTCAACAACAACTTGGACGTGCAATTGCTTCTCTGTGCATCCAAATCAATGGTTAGTGATAAAACTTCTCTTACGACGAGCTTGGCATATAGAATGGTGGTCGTGCTCAAGTTGGTTTTACCGATGGCCATGGTGTCAGTATACACTATAGTTATTGGGTGATCGTCTCCATTTTTCGATGGATCGACGCCCTTTGTGCGAGGGTGAGCGGGCAGGAGCCCTCTTATGAGATGGAAGAAGCTCGTCATCTCGAGCCGATGAAGTAGGCGACGGCGTTTCTTCATGTGTTGGTTGTTTCTTTGTTTCGTGATCCATCTTTTGCCTTTGTGAGGTGACCTCTTTGGGGAGGAGGGCTTTATCAACTTCAAGCTGGACCCGTGTCTTAGCAAAAATATACTCCCTTCGTTCGGAATTACTTGTCGCAAAAATGGATAGAAATGAATGTATCTAGAACTAAAATACATCTAGATACATCGATTCTTCGGACAAGTATTTCCGGACAGAGGGAG
This sequence comes from Hordeum vulgare subsp. vulgare, assembly GCF_904849725.1. Classification (NCBI taxonomy): domain Eukaryota; kingdom Viridiplantae; phylum Streptophyta; class Magnoliopsida; order Poales; family Poaceae; genus Hordeum; species Hordeum vulgare. The sequence goes on along the minus strand of NC_058520.1, from coordinate 579,801,439 downwards.
TATATTTTTGCTTGCTGTCCGGACGAAGCTTGTTGGCTGTTTGCACAGCAATTCGGATCTTTTAGCCGTCTCGTATGTTGCTTTGTAACTTGGTGGTTGTTCAATTGTCCAAATCCTGGCCGCGATGATTTGTTAATACGGAGTTGGGTTCGTAAAGAGTCTTCGTGTTCTAAAAAATGGTTTTGATCAGAAATTATCCTACAGTATAAAGCAAGGAGTGACGGTGCGAGAGCTAGCAGCGCATCTCTCCCCCCAATCACATTTACATCTACAAGAGACCGATGTTTGTCTCGGTACTAAGCACGTCGATCGATCCATCGATCGCCGTAGCTAGCTAGTCGTCGGTGAGGGGGGCAATGGGCAGCTTCCCGCCGTACATCTCCGGCACCTGGCTCTCGTCCATCTCCCGCCGCAGCGTCTCCTCCAGGTTCTTGTCATCCACGAACACGAACTGCACACGCGAGCCAACGGTTAAGCAAGGAGAGCCCCTCTCTCTCTCAAAAAAAAAACATTTAAGCAAGGAGAAAAACATTTCATGTCCTTATTATTTTTTGCTAGCAAGAGAGAGATGAACGCACCTTGTCCCTGGTGTTGGTGTCGATGAAAGGGTACACCATCTTCCAGGCCTTCATGAAGATGTAGGGCACGTGGACCATGAGCGCCTTGCCCAGCCGCTCCGGGTAGTAGCCCTGCATGATCTCGATGGCCGCGATGTACGCGCGCACGTCCGAGTTTGCGTAACCCCACCCCTTGAGGTCCACGATGCACATGAACTTGTCCTGCCCCCGCGGGATCCTCGCACTGATCCTGTCCAGCAGGTACACAACAAGCCCTGCAAAAAAAAAAAGACGAGAATGCATGATGATCAAAGTTTCATTGCACTAGCAGACAGTAGTTCGGGATGATCATCTACTCCCTCCGTTTTTAAATATAAGTCTTTTAGAGGTTTCACTAGTGGACTATATACGAAGCAAAATGAGTAAATCTATATTATAAAATATATATGTCTATATATATCCGTATGTAGTCCTTTAATGAAACCTCTTAAAAGACTTATATTTAGGAACGGAGGGAGTAGAATCTATAGCATGTGCATGCATGCACGCACGCTTGTGCTCGGCCATGTCGCGGTCGGCGGAGAAGTGCTTGGCGGGGAAGACGAGCAGGACGGGGCGGCCGGCGCGGTCGACGCCGCCCATGCGGGCCTTGTCCTGCGACAGCTCCGTCCGCACCAGATCGGCCGGCATCACGCCGCCCACGCCGCCCGGCACGGCCTCCCGCCTCCACGCCACGTACTTGAGCAGCATGGCCGAGGCCTTGCACACGTCGTGGTCGCGCGCGCGCAGGAACCTCCGCAGCGTCATGTTGTCCACCTCCTGCAGTGCAGCACCAACATTACTTGCTTCCACGGGTTTGCCATTCTAAAGCAGCTGTCAGGCCTACCTTAGTCTTGAACTGTTTTACTCCGTCTGTCTAAGATTTAACACTGAACTTTTAAACCGTCTAAGATTCAACTCTGAACTATAAAAAACGGCGGAGTAGGCCTGGTTCTAACCCCATTGAACGGCCATCATTCAAGTCAACATCCACGTAAGCAACCCCACTTAAATTACATTTCAGCCCATTTCTTTAAACAAAATTTTGCTAAAAATGAAATAGTCCAGCATTTTTTTTGTGAAATCAACACCAATACAGTGACCATTCAAAGTTCTCACATTTTCGCCTAACAGATATAGTAACACACTTATATTACATCTCCAGTCTCTTTTTTGGTCAAATTTTGCGGGAATTCTTAGTTATGTTCAGCAAAAGTGTTTGAAACTTTCCCGGAATGATCACTATATTAATGTTGACTTTGTAAAAGTTTTTCAACTTTGCCAGGAGACTTTCATTGTTTTTGTTTAGTCAAAAATTTACCAAAAAGGGGCTAAAATGTAATTTAACTGTATTTTTAAATATGTACAGAAAAATGTTTGAAACTTTTTCAGAATGATCGTTATATCAATGGATGTCAGGGCATCAGCCTCAAAAGGCCGTGTTGGTGGAGCATGCAGGGCACATTGGAGCGTTGGTGGTGGTCCCAGGTACCTTCTGTCCTTCAATGGTCGATTGTTTTGGATGTCACGGGTTTCTTGAGGCACACCTCATCACCTACGATGTTTGGGCGACCCATCCCTGCTGTGCTCATAGCGGTGTGGTTTCTCTCCCCTGCATGGTCGATGGTATTAGCGGTGTGGCGCCGCGATGCCTTCTGGTTCATTGGTTTGTCAGTGTGTATGGTGGTGCGTGTGTCTTGAATTCCTTTGCTTTGGCGACTCGTGAGGGACTTTGTTCCTTTTGTATCTGGTTTTGGACTGGTTTTCTGCTGAACAACTTTCTTCTTTATTAAATGTAGGAACCCTGAAAATTTGATTAATGAATGTCTAGTTTCCTGCCCTTCTCGTGTGTAATTCGAAAAAATATATGATGATTTTTCAGAAGTTTTCCAGCTCTTTTTTACACTTCCATTTTTTGGTCAAAATTTCACAAAAAAGGGACTGAAAAAACAATTTAAGTGTATTATAAAATTTGTTTGGGAAAATCTGTGAAACTTCCTAGAATGATCAATGAATTAGTGTTAATTTTACAGAATAGTTTCATTTTATCTGCACACATTTATTTTTTGGGTCAAAATTTGATCAAAAAGGGGCTGAAAATGCAATTTAAGTGTATTTTAAAATATTTTTGGAAACGAAACTTCCTAGAATGATAAATTAATTAGTGTTGATTTTACAGAATAGTTTCATTTTTTTATGCACAAATTTATTTTTGGGTCAAAATTTGATCAATAAGGGGCTAAAAATGTAATTCAAGTGTATTTTTTTAATATGTTTGGCAAACAAATTGTGGAAGTTTCCTAGAATCATCACTGTATTTTTTTTTATTTTTACACTATCAGAAAACTAGACAATTTCATTTTTTGTCAAAATTTAATCTAAAGGAGTGGCCAGTCAACAGATCAAAACCAGGCCTACTCAACTAAAACCAGACTGAGCAGAGGGGACGGGTTATTGTTAGCCAACTTTGATAGTTTAGGGTTGAATATAGGGAAGTACTTGGGTTCATCCGGGGATCGCAGGCGAGCGTCTGCCGCCTCGTTCGTGCGACACATGTCATGCGTGGACTCACCTAAGATTATCTTGTTTAGTTTCGCAACTAAGCCCTTGTTGGAGTTTGCCCTTCGCAACAAATCGTATGTTACAGGATATGGGTCTCCTTCCAAGCTCTTTTTTTTGTACGATGGGCTACCTCTAATTTCTGCAACATCATTCATGTTGCAAAAGTCCTTTCCCAACATCATCTATGTTGCAAAAAAATGAAGACAGAAAAAAAATCTACAACATAATCTCTCTTGAATATTTCTGCAACATGAGCTTTGTTGCAAATGCTTCTGCAACACTGACTTTGTTACAACGAGGACGTGGCTAGGCCGTTGAATGTACCAGATGTAATGGTTGTTGAGGTGGTGGATCTTTTCAGATTATTCATCGGCGAACGCGTAGCGTTCCACTTAAATATATGCCTACTTTTTTTTTTACTAATAAAGGGAGATGTGTTTCTTTAAATTTTTGGTCCGTTCACTGTATAGCTTCTCAGGTGGTACCAAATTCTTGACCCGTCCACGCATGAATAAATTTTTGGCCTAGGCCACCAAACAGTGTAGTCAAGGGATTTGTTTCACGTCTTTCTTTTTTCCTTTGGTTGGGCCATAGCGAGTCCCCTACGTGGGCCAATAGGCCTCCTATGCATCTTCCTTTTTCTTCAATTGGGCCAAAAATAACGAATAAATGCATAAAAATATATTTGTTGAAACTCACGCTCCGAGTAGGGCGACTGCAATTACATAATGCACGTTGCGTTGCGTTCGGTCTAAAAAAATCACCAAATCAACAAGTTGGCTCTTTCTATTGTCATTAAATTAGCAAACATGCCTGTGCGTTGCAATGGAAGAATTTTTTTTTACTTCACATACACGCTCTTGAGATATAAGTAAGTCTGTTGAAATCTTGGACAATGCCACATGAGAAACAACATGATAACCAGTGTTGCGCAAAAACAAAAAAATGTGATAATTTTTTAAGTGCACTTAAGGTTTTTCCAGTTTATTAGATAATAAAAATATCTACGACGTCGCAGGTATCTCTTTACACATTTCCTCACTGATGCACATATTTGCATTATGATGAAAGTAACAAAGTATGTTTTATTTTACTAATGATAGCATATGCATAAGCGTATTATTTTTGTCTTGCTGATATATTTGTTTGCATTTGTAGTCCAAATGAAGTTTTAGTTTGTTTGCAAACAAATTAGACAGCTTCTTCGAGAACAATCAATTTGTAAGAACATGCATACCAAATGTCTTATGTTGCAATGCACGGGCATCTTTGGTAATTTTAAAAAAATCATTACAAAAACAATTTAAAACAATATGAAAATCAAAGTTAAGCCATTGGTCTACGAAAAGCTTGCATCAGCAACATTGTACATTTTTTATACATCAGAAATTTTTTCTATATACACGTTTAATATTTTCCAATTTCATGGTTAACATTTTTTAAAACATATATAGTTTTGATATCTAATTTTTTATACACATTTTACATTTTTTGTATATATCAGAAACATTTTTTATATACACGTTTGACATTCTCCAAATACATAATTAACATTTTAGAAAACTTATATTTGTTATGTCTACTTTGTTCCATACACATTGTATATTTTGGTATACATTTTTATTATAGATCAAAAACATTTTATATGCACATTAAAATAAAATAATTGCATGATCCACATTTTTCAAAAAATAAACGAAAGTTATATTATTTTATCATATATACTGTACTCTCTTATATAATAGATTTTTTTATTCAAGTTTGGCATTTCTTTAATGCATGATTATTTATGTTTCATAGTTTGCATATAGAGGATTTTTTAATTAATATATTAAGAGTATTTTAAAAAATATTCAGACTATATCTAAACAAAGTCAAAAGATAAAAACAAAGTAGAGATAGTCCATAAAAAAATCAGAGATAGAAAAGTAGACAAAAGCAGTGCTGGAGGCCACACTGGGCCGGCCCATCAGGCAGCCACCCGCCGGCACAAAATACAGAAAAGTGGATGAAAAAAAGGCCCAACCAGTTGGACCAACCGCACATGTGATCATTTGGGGTGTATTTGGTTGGAGAACCAACTGTCATGGAATGGAATGGTTCCATTCCAGAGGAACGGGTCGGTTCCGTTCCTGTGTTTGGTACGACCAAAAAAGTGGAACGGGATGGTTCCGTTCGAGTGTTTGGTTGGGAGGCATGGAATGAAAAATGGAAGGGAGAGGGCCGGCGGCGACGCAGCAGAGAGGAAGGGAGAGGGCCGGCGGCGTGGCGCGGCAGCAGAGAGGGAGGGGGCCGGCGGCGCGGCGACGCAACAGAGAGGGAGGGAGGGGGCCGGCGGCGCGGCGCGGCAGCAGAGAGGGAGGGGGCCGAGGGCGCGGCGGCCCGGCGATGGCGCGCGCGGCGGCGAGTCCGGGTCGCGCACCCGCGCAGCGCGGCGGCGACGAGCCTGGGCACGAGCGGCGCCACGGCGTCGCGCGGGTGGGCAGCGACGAGCAGCGCGAGCAGGCGCAGCGAGTGGCGCCGCAGCGGCGCCTTGTCCGTGGGAGACGGCGGCGAGGAAGACGGGCAGCTCGAGCGGCGCAGCTGGGGAAGGAGGAGACGAGGTGCGCGAGACGAGCCGTTCCGTGTGATTCCGTCAATTTCGTGGTACTAGCACGTTCCGGATCCGAGTGGAATATTCCCTAAAGTGGAATGAGTGGGTTCTGTTCCAGTTGGTAAACCAAACGCAGGAACGAGGACTAGGAACGGGTCCGACCCGTGACATTCCAGCCGATGACAGCAACCAAACACACCCTTGAGGGACCGACGCCTATTGAATCAAACGAACGACCGATTTGAAAAGATAGGGAAAACGAATCAGTTTTTCCACTTATCGGTAGCATAGGCGGGTAATTCCAACGAAATTTACAGACAAATTTAACGACAGACGACCAGAAGCAATATTTACTTTTATATTATTATTATTATTATTACGAGGACTAGGAACGGGTCCGACCCGTGACATTCCAGCCGATGACAGCAACCAAACACACCCTTGAGGGACCGACGCCTATTGAATCAAACGAACGACCGATTTGAAAAGATAGGGAAAACGAATCAGTTTTTCCACTTATCGGTAGCATAGGCGGGTAATTCCAACGAAATTTACAGACAAATTTAACGACAGACGACCAGAAGCAATATTTACTTTTATATTATTATTATTATTATTATTATTATTATTAGGTAGAGATAGTACCATCTCGCCCCATCAGAAAAAAATAACCACCGATTTATATATGTCATGGAGTTACCTGTTATATACACCCTTCGTAAAGAAATATAAAAGTAATTAGATCACTAAAGTAGTAATTTAAGCGCTTTTATATTTGTTTATGGGGTAGTACTCAATTCAATAAGTTGGCTTAGGAATCAATAAGCGGATGATGAGGATGAGGACATGGGCATTTGTTCCGGTCTTAAACATATGAAAGAGTTCATATTGTAATATGGATTTCTCTCAAAGTTTAAACTGCATGTAACTCAGCCACTCATCCCCAGCTAATTTATCCTGGTTTAGTTTAGCTAGATCCATCGTGGTCACTTGGTCTGATCGATAAAGGCTCGATTACCCTTTTTTTCGTGGTCGAGCATATTCCGTTGTGATAGAAAATTACAAGCGCCATGCTTCACGTGGCCTGGCAGTTGTGAAGTGGTACACACCCTGTTCATATCCATTTTTTACCGGTAGTATATATGATCAGTCAACGATATTGATCAGTTTGTTAACTTCAAGCCCATCAGCTAGCTTAGTTTAGTTTATCCATGCCATGATATCAGCGATCCCAACAGGCAATTATGCTACTATTCCCTTCGTTCGTAAATATAAGTTTTTTTTTAAAGATTTTATTAAAGGACTATATACGAATATATATATAAACATATGTTTAGAATGTATATTCATTTATTTTGTTTCGTATCTAGTCTCCTAATAAAATATTTTTAAAAACTTATATTTAAAAACGGAGCGAGTAGATACCACTATATTTAGCAGTACATGTTACCACTATTTATCTGGTAGAGGGGGGGGGGGCAAGTTGCAACTAATTATTTAACAGCACTTCTGTAGTAAGCATTGTAGCAGTACACTAGACCGAGGGAACATGAAAGTGACCGGTCACGAGGAACAAGAACAGTTGCACACTATTGTCCGTGCACCTATTGTGCATCATCTCCAGTAAAGTAAGATAAGATAGCAGAGATATCCTCTGGTCAAGCAGAGCATCAAAGAAAAGAAGAAGGATTGATCGACGAACTAGCGATTACGTGATGCGTACCTTAACATGCGGGTCCTGGGCCTCCGCCATGGCCTTCAGCTCGGCGACCTTGAGCCACTCCCCTTCCCCTGCGTCCCCTCCTTCTCCAACGCTGCTCGCCATGGATGATGGATCTCCCTCTTCAACGAGAGGCAGGTTGGGATGGAACCTACTGGCAAGGTGAGTGATCACGCTTGGAGCGCGGAGGAGGGGGATAGAGAGGGAGGGAGGCGAATAGTAGTGGTATCCACGAGCTTGTGTAGATGTTATCGGAGGGAGACCGGTGGGGATATTGGGAGCGAGAGGTGTGCAGCGCAGGGATTCTTCGTTTCTTCGGCTTGTCCTCTCGCGGGCTAAATTTGTTTTCTTGCGTTTTTTTCTCTTCCATTGGCCATCACTCGGCAATCGCGATAGCTGTGGTATGTGACTAGTGGTTGAGGCCCCACCGTGTGGCACCGCTTGAAGCGTGCATGTGCGGAGCTAGATAGATGGCATTTTCATCCCTTTTTTGAGACTCTGGTACATGAAAATATTGTATTCATGTGACAAGCTGAACTTTGATTCCAGTTCAAGCTAAGCAATGTAGCAGCGGTTACATGACCAGTAGAAATGCATTACTGGCAACGTACATTCATAAAATAAGTCAGAAATATTATTACACAGAAGCAACATATATTACACAAAAGCAGCAATCTTATAGTCTAGATGACCGCTGTCATGGTTAGTATGTCTGCAGGCGATGATGAACAGTGAGAGACTAAATTTTCTTCACTCAACCATCCACAAAATGAAATTATATGGTGATGATGATAGATGGTAACCACCGGATATAACAGAGGCCTAACAAGAAGCGAAGACTCCTCGACTAAAATTCTGAATCATACAAGAGAATCATAGCAAGCCTATGATCTGAACTCAGCCCAAGAGTGCTTTGCTCCTTCTTTCTCCGAGTTACAAACTGCAGTAGTCAGAAGTTCCTGCATTTGCAAATTACCTAACAAAGGTACACACACATCTAAAAATAAAAATTGCATGCACCATAATGGGAACTGGTGTAAAACTAAACAATCACATATAATGTAAACAGATCGACACATCATATCGGGGCCGGGCCAGCGAAATTCGACACCCGGTGCGAAACTGTGAAATGGGCCCTACCTCGCTAAAAAAAACTATATAAATATAACTATAATATAACGTAAATATCATAATATCTTACGGAGTAATGAAAAAATATCAAGAATCATACCTATTCTTGGTTGTAAAGTCTTTACTTAAATAACATCATTCTTTTAGTGTTCCTTGAAATAAAATCTTCAATAATATCCTCATAATCAATCTTCTCCAATACTTCACTCTCAAGTGCTATTATGGCCAAATCAGTAAGTCGTTGTTGTGTCATGGTAGTACGCATATAAAGACTTCAATAGCTTCAATTTTGAAAAGCCCCGTTCCGCTGATGCAACAGTCACATGGATGGTCAAAAGAACTCTATATGCAATACTTGCGTTGGGAAAACAATCGTGCGGCTTCAAGAACTTTAAAATTTCCACGGGGCCAATATTTTCTTTTGGTATGAAATTTTGAAGAAACATCAACTCCCCATACAGTTCATTGGCATCAATGTCAGATTTTCCATCATTTCTAAGAGCAACCTCGAGATTATCACAAAAAGTTTTCAAACTCTTCTTATCCAAGGACTGCAATGTTTCGGAGGTAAATAAGAAACCAAATATTTTCTGATAACCTTGGTATTGTTCAAATCTTCTTGTGAGTGAGCTAATTGCTTGATCAACAATACTTACAAAATAGTTTACTCTGAATGATTCTTCTGCAGACTGTGTGGCAATGTTTGTGTCATCTGGGTTCTCATCAAAATGTCACTTTCTTTTAATTTCCGTCTTTTACGAAATGTTGTACCAATATCCATCTCAAGTGCAATTCCTTTGGCCGTCTCCAATGCTTCTAAAAAACCAGTTTCCCGATACCCCTTGAAGAAAGTAATCGGTCCTTGCACTTTCTCAATAGCAACATCAATAAGCATATCCTTTGCTTGCAAATGTTTGTTTACTAAATTAATAGCATACAATACCTCATACCAAATGACTATTGCCCCTATAAGTTCGTAGTCTCCAAGTTCATTATTTGTCAAACCTTTAGCCTCACTGCTCATTTTTATGTCATTATCTGTCTCGAATACCTGAAATAAAAAAATGGTATACTTGGAGATATCTAAAAGAGTTGCATCATTATGATATGAGAAAATTGGGTACCTGAAGTAGGGCCTCCTGAATGTCTGCACATTGAAGTCGAATAGCTTTAACAGTGTCAATACGACTCTTCCAACGTGTAGCTGACACCGACTTGAGAGCTAATCCAGTGATGTTCTTCTTTAGAATATGCCACTTCTTAGTAGAATTAGCAAAAACAATATATATGCGTTGAATAATTCTGAAAAAGTCTTTAGCTTTACCACAAGTCTTAGCCATATCATAAAGTGTGAGATTAAGGCTATGACAACAACAAGCAAAATAGAAAGCGGTAGGATTTACATTCAAAAGTCTCCTTTGGACTCCATGATGTGTTCCTTTCATATTTGACCCGTTATCATAACCTTGTCCCACACATCATCTATATCAAGATCAAGAAGCTTTAGTTCATTCTCTAGCACTTCAAACAGTCTTTGCCCAGTCGTACTATTTACATCTAAAAATCCTAAAAATGATTCCTCTATGCAAACATGACTTGAAGATGAATCCACATATCTTATGATTATAGATATTTGTTCTTGATGACTGCATCAGGGGTACAACCAAGTATGACTCATAAATATTTTGTACTCTTTATTTTCATAACAATCTCGGACTTAATAGCAGAAGCAAGCAAATGTATCAACTCATTCTGAATCTTATGATGAAGATAATGTGCATGGGTTTCTTCATTTGTAATACGACGAACATGCTCCTGAATAACCGGATCAAATTCAGCCAACATCTCAACCAAACCCAAGAAATTTCCATTGCTATGTCCGTACAATTTGCTATTGGTACCATGAAATGATAGATTATGCTTGGAAAGAAATTTTACAATGCAAGCAATTCTGAACAAAACTTTTCTCCAGCGGTCTTTTTCACTCTCAAGTTGTCGCTGGGCGGCTTTATCAATAGTTTGATGCGTTTGCAATCTACTACGCAAGTCATGAAAAGGGTCGAGATGGACCTAGAGGGGGGGTGAATAGGTACAGTTCCAAATTTTAATAATTACTTAGCAATTTTAGGCAAAAGTGCGGAATATGAGTGTAGGCCTAATAATTGCTACAACAAGGAGTAAGCTATTTAGAGTGAAGTAAGGTAAGCGGTAAACAATAATCAAATACAAGTACGTAATAAGGATTAACACAAGTAGAGAGTTAGGGTTAGGAATAACCGAAACTCCAAGAGAGACAAGGATGTATCCCGATGTTCACTTCCTTGGAGGGAAGCTACGTCACCGTTAGAGGGGCGGATGCTACCACGAAGGCACACCAACGCCACGAAGGCTCACCCTATTCTCCCTTTGAGATAACTCCACGAAGGCGTTTCTCAACCACTAGTGGTAAGCCTTGAGGTGGCTTCCAAACCTTCACAAACTTTCCGGGGGAAATCACAATGGTTTGATTCCTCTCCGAAGACTCCTACCGCCTAGGAGTCTCCAACCTCCAAGAGTAACAAGATCACGGGGATTGCTCAAAACTTGCTCAAATCACAAATCACTTTGGTGGGAAGGAGGAGAGGGAGACGATCTATCTTTTGATTGGAACAACACTCAAAGGGACTCACAAATGCTCTTGGGATCTAAGATTTGGTGTAGACAAGAGTGAGTGGGAAGAAAGGTGTTCTTGGATGTGTTCTAGCTGTGTTGGACACCCTCTCACGAAGTGGGAGAGGGGTATATATAGTGGGGAGTGTAAAACAGCCGTTAGGGACACTTTAAGTCACACAGGGTCCGAACGTCCGACAGTTTACGAAAGTCCGGGCGTCCGCAAGGGGTCGGTCGTCCGAGGGCTGTAGATATGACTGGAAACACTGTGAATTGAACAGCGACCGGACGTCCGGAGAAGGCCAGAAATTCGAGTTATTCGACTCAACTTCTTCTGGTGGGAGGTTCCGGATTTCCAAAAGGGGACGGACGTCCGGCCCTCGGACGTCCGGAGGGAGCCGGAAATCCGAGTTATAGAGCTCACGTTCTTCTGGTGCAGGGCTCCGGATTTCCGAAGCTGGTCGGTCGTCCGGCCCTCGGATGTCCGGAGGGAGCCGAAAATCCGAGTTATAGAGCTCAATTTCTTCTGGTGCAGAGCTCCGGATTTCCGGAGCCTGTCGGTCGTCTGACCCTTGACCGGTCCTCGGACGTCCGGAAGGAGCCGGAAGTCCGAGGCAGTAGACCTGTTTTGAGATAGGAGCAGAGTAGAGAATATGTGGTATTGAGCAGAATAGTGAAGATGTGGTATAAGCAAGTTCATCGCAAAACCTGTGATCCCCTCTTAATAGTGCGGGATCCCAATACTCAAGAATAGTAAACTCAAAAGGATAGTCTACATCATCTTTTATCAATCCCGAGCCTTCTTGACATATAAATTCCGATCTTCTCAGACCACCTTTGGCACATAATTCTCAATCTACTAAAGTATTTGCCATCCTGAGATACACTCAACAAATAGGATTAGTTTCCTATGTATGTGTTGTCATTAACACCAAAAGTCGATTAGGGACATAGCATGCACTTTCAACTCATACCAAGTGGTCATATTTAAAACATGATCTGCACTTGTCTCATGCTCTTTGAGTCTAGTGCTAAGATGTGTCCAATCACTGTACCCCTCATTTTCCAAATTACCTTTTCGACGCCCTTTTGCAAATAATTTACAACCGAAGCAAAATACTCTATCTAGTTCCTCGGAATATACAAGCCAATCCCTATCGCAATGCTCTCCATTTGATAGAATTCTAGTGTAGAATAGTGCAGGAAACCTTCTTTTATATATATATCCTTTCGACCTTTCTTAAAATTAGCCAGATTCATGTTCATGAATGATAAAGCGAATAAATTTTAAAAACTACTCCCGAGTTTGAAAATTGTCGTGTTTCAATTAAGAAAATATCATGAATTTATAAAACGATCAAAAATTGAAAACAACTTCATGAATTAAGAAAATTAAAATAATAATATGAGATACAAAACAAGAAAAATGAAAGAAAAAGAACGAAATAAAATGAGAAACGAAAAGAATATATGAAAAAAAGAAACACAAAATACTCGATGGGAAGCATAATGGGCCAGCCATATAACAACGCAGGGCTCGAGAGTGGGGTGGGGTGGGGCCATGGGGATTGGGGGGTATACAAATGCCGAACTCGGAACCCCTCAAAAAAAAAAAGAGGTGCGGAACTCGGATAATAATAATCGAAAAATAACCAGTCTAGATTACTTACTATGTTGTGCCATGCCGCCATGCCAAAGGGAGGCCGAAGCATGGGCAAACTCCTCTTCGAGCTTTGACAGCCTGTAGCCAAACATTCGAACACAACCACTAGGCTGAACTACGTTAGCAGGAATTATGTGGATAAACCACTCTTATTATATCGAAAAGTCTTTGGATCAACCGGTGGATCTCGCGAAAACGTCCACCACGTCGAATGCTCAACACATGTCCTGCAGAGTCACTCTGTCTCTAAAACGCCACACCTCTTCTTATCCAGTCATTCATCACAATCCTCTTCGTCCTCGACACCCACCGCCATGGCATCGCTGCCGCCGCGTTCCTCCTCGCCTTGTTCGCTACCAGGGGGCTTACACTGCGCCCATGGCCGTCGGCTGTTGCGCCGTCCGCCGCTGTGCCGACTCGCTCCGCCTCGCCCTGGGTCAGTCCTCGCTCCGAAGATACAGACCAGCACGACGGCGAAGCCCTTTGATGCGGCCCCGCGGACGGGGCTGGAGGCGGAGGCAGCAGGGACGCTCACCGAGGAGAGCTCACTCGAAGATGAGGCATCTCTTCCCCTCTTCTTTCTCTCCCTCTTCTCTAAACTTGCAACCATTCATCTCCTCTTCAGTTTTCTGTAACGCGGTTGTTGTTTCTGCAACGCGGTTGTTGTTGTAGGAGTTGGAGAAATTGTTTCTGCAACCCGTTCGTTGTTTCGAGAATTATTTCTGCAACCCGTTCGTTGTTTCAGAGATTGTTTTTGCAACACGTCCGTTGTTGCAGAAAGACGAAGGAAAAAAAGCTGCAACAAAGGGATTGTTTCTGAAACTCGACCTTTGTTTCAGAAATTAATGGGTTCAAAGTTTTTTTTGCAACAAAGCGATTGTTTCTGCAACTCGACCGCCGTTTCAGGAATCACTTGATGCCGGCTGGAGCCCCATGCGCGGATCGGATGGACGGATCAGACGGTCGTGCGAGTAGATTGGAGGACCGTCGAGGTGACAGATGTTTACTTAACATCCGCCGGTGGACGCGTAGCAGTCCCTTTATTATATACCCGAACTACTATGCATATTATTTTAGGATAAAATAAAAATGAAAGAGGAACACAGAATATGAAAAACATGAATTTGAAGAAAGTTTATAAAATTGAAAAAGGTGCGTACAAACTGGATAAATTAGTTTCCTGAATTATTTTAAAAAACTCATGAATTTGAATAAGTTCATCAATTTTAAAGAAAATTTGTCATTTTTTAGGAAAAGTTCACAAATTTGAAAAAAATCATCAATTTATAAAAAGTTCATCAATTTTTAAAAAACTTCATATATTTGGAAAAGTTCATCAATTTTTAAAAAAATGTTCATCAATTTAAAGAAAGTTAATCGATTTTTTTAAAAAGGTCAACAATTTCAAAAAAGTTCATTGATTTTATAAAAAGGTCATCGATCTATAAAAAAGTTCATAATGTTTTTGAAAAAGTTCATTAAATTCGAAAAATAAGTTACTTGGTTTTGGATAAGGTTTATCAATTCGAAAAAAAGTTCACAAATTAAAAAAAAATCTGTTAATTTATTTAGAAAAGAAGTTCCTCTATTTGAAGAAATGAATTATGAATTTCGAAAAAGTAAAGTGGAAAAATATAAAGAAAAATGAAGAAAAAGATAAAATAGGAAAAAAAGGAAATAAATAAAAAGTTGAATCAAAGCAGATCCAGCTCCATGGCCGGGTGGTATTACGGACGAACCTCGGTGAACAAGGTCGCTGGTTTGATTCCAGGAAGTGTGGTTGTTTTTTGCGACTTAAAATAATAAATTAACGACCGGCCCAGGATGAGGCGCGGCATGGGCCAGTTTGTGAAAATGCATACGAACAGGCGCCTGCAGCGTTAAATAGGAAATGCCGAAGCATGGCGCAATGGTTGTCGTGCCACCTTTAGGCCGAGTCACCCAAGCACGTGCCAATAGATTTTTTTGCAGTTCATCATATTTTTAGATTACACTTCTACATTTTTTTATTGTTAAATCACTAATTAAGGCACCTTATAAATTGTATTAATACATATTTATTTGGAAAGCCCTTTATTTAGAAGTACATAACTACTTCCTCTGTTCTAAAATATATTTTTTTAACTTCATACTAGGTTTAGTATAAAATTATAATAAACTTAAAACAATTAGTTTAGGACGATAGAAATATATTATATAAGTTCTCCTACTAATCACAGTACGCATTCACAGAGATTTAGAACCCAGCCGGTTCGAGCGGGCCTAAGCATGGGCCACATCATTTTCTCAATTTCCAAGCCAAGCTGGCCCGGTTGGTCATGCGATACCAGCCTGACCTGTTTTACTTTCTAAGAGCAAGTCTAGTAGAGCCCTCAAATCTCTCAAACCCTTAAAAATAATCGTTTTTTTTACAGTTTTCGTCGAAAGAACGGCGTAGACTAGAACCCTTAAACCCTTAAACCCGTAAAAAAATTTAGAGGTCCAACCCTCAAACGCCTTCCCAGCCTGTAGAAGTGAGGGTAATTGGGAGAAAAAACTCCCCCAACCCGCACTCCATTTCCACCTTCGCGCGGGAGGAAGTTGCTTCCCTGCGCTCGTCTCTTCCCCCGAATCCGCCGCCGCCGCCCCTCCGCCGCCCCGCCGCCCCTCCACGCCCCGGCCGCCGCCCCGCCGCCAGTCCGCCGCCCCGCCGCCCGCCCGCGCCCCGCCTCGGCCGGCCGTCCCCGCCCCGCCCCGCTGAGAATTTTTTTTTACTTTTCCAGTTTTTAATTTTTGCTTCATTGGCACTAATTGTACCCACTTGGTATGTAGATGGAGGTGAACAACGACGACATGGACTTGTTGTCCGATTCGTTGGATTGGTTGTTATCGACGATTCGGACATTGACGAGTTGTTGCAAGACGACGACGTCGAGATGATGAGCCTCCTCATCGACGTGCAAGCGTTTGAAGACCGCGCGAAGCTTATGGATCAGAGGAGAGGGTCGAAGATGGGGCGATTCACCATCTACCGGAACCGCGCTCTCGGACACGAGCATTTGATGCAAGACTACTTCGCGGAGGTACCTACATACCCTCCTCGTCTCTTCCGCAGAAGGTACTGGATGCGTGGTAGTTTGTTTGTGAAGATTGTCACCGATTGTGAGGCCGCCTCCTATTATTGTAAACGTCGTAGATCCGCCGCCGGTATCATGGGGTTTAGTGCATATCAAAAGATGTCGGCGGCAATGCGGGTACTCGCTTATGGCATACCCGCGGATTACACCGACGAGTATCTTCGCATTGGGCAAGATACAACCACGGAGTCCGTCCGTAGGTTTGCCAAGTTGGTCTTCCGGTTGTACGGTGACAATTATCTTCGGGCACCAAACGAGGAAGATACAAAGAGATTAATGGAAATGAATGAAAAAAGGGGATGGCCGGGGATGCTTGGTAGTCTTGATTGCATGCATTGGAGGTGGAAAAATTGCCCCAAGGCATGGCATGGAATGTATTGCGGTAAAAGCCGTGATGCTACCATTGTGCTTGAGGCCGTAGCATCGGAGGACACATGGATTTGGCATGCATTCTATCGGTTTCCGGGAACACTCAATGATATCAATGTCCTCAATAGATCTCCTTTGTTCAAAAGATTAATTTCTGGGGATGCTCCAGCTTGCAACTACAAAATCATGAACAATGAGTACTCAATGGGATACTATCTCACCGATGGCATCTATCCCGAATGGGCAACTCTTGTGAAGTCCATCAAGGAGAAAAATGGGGTACCCTTAACAAGAAAAGAGGCTCATTTCACCAAGGCACAAGAGGCAGCCTGCAAGGATATTGAGAGAGCTTTCCGTGTTTTGCAAGCAAGGTTTGCCATAGTTCAGGGTCCAGCTCGGTTTTGGGACAAAAAAACCTTGGTGAACATTATGAAATCTTGTGTGATTCTACACAACATGATCCTAGTGTTGGGTAACGTAGCATAAATTCAAAAAATTTCCTACGCATATTCAGATCTTCCTATGGAGAGACCAGCAACGAGAGAGGGGTGAGTGCATCTTCATACCTTTGAAGATTGCTAAGCGGAAGCGTTGCTAGAACGCGGTTGATGTAGTCGTACTCGCAGCGATTCCGATCTAGTGCCGAACTACGACACCTCCGCGTTCAACACACGTGCAGCCCGGTGACGTCTCCCGCACCTTGATCCAGCAAGGAGGAGGGAGAGGTTGGGGAAGAACTCTAGCAACACGACGGTGTGGTGTCGATGGAGAGACGAGGTCTCCCGGCAGGGCTTCGCCAAGCACCGGCAGAGAGGAGGAGGAAGAAGGGCAGGGCTGCGCCGAGAGAGAGAGAAAACCGTGTGTCAAACAGCCCCGAAACCTCAACTATATATAGGGGGAGGGGGAGGGGCGCAACCCTTAGGGTTCCCACCCCCAAGGGGTGCGGCAGCCCCAGATGGGAGAGGGGCGGCGGCCAGGGCAGGGAGGAGGGGTGGTGCGCACCCCTGGTGGGCCTTAGGCCCACCTGGCTTAGGGTTTGCCCTCTCCTTCCCTCTCCCCTGCGCATTGGGCTGAGTGGGGAGGCGCACCAACCCACCTAGGGGCTGGTTCCCTCCCCCACTTGGCCCATCTTACCTCCCGGGGTCGTTGCCCCCTTCGATGGACCCCCGGGGCCACCTCCGGTGGTCCCGGTGGTCCCGGTACGTTACCGGTGATGCCCGAAACACTTCCGGTGTCCGAAACCATCCGTCATATATATCAATCTTTACCTCCGGACCATTCCGGAGCTCCTCGTGACGTCCAGGATCTCATCCGGGACTCCGAACAACTTTCGGTAACCTCGTATAACAATTCCCTATAACCCTAGCGTCATCGAACCTTAAGTGTGTAGACCCTACGGGTTCGGGAGACAGGCAGACATGACCGAGACACCTCTCCGGCCAATAACCATCAGCGGGGTCTGGATACCCATGGTGGCTCTCACTTGCTCCACGATGATCTCATCGGATGAACAACGATGTCAAGGATTCAATCAATCCCGTATACAATTCCCTATGTCTTTCGGTATAGAACTTGCCCGAGATTCGATCGTCGGTATACCAATACCTTGTTCAATCTCGTTACCGGTAAGTCTCTTTACTCGTTCCATAGCAAGTCATCGTGTGACTAACTCCTTAGTCACATTGATCTCATGATCATGGTCTACCGAGTGGGCCCAGAGATACCTCTCCGTCACATGGAGTGACAAATCCCGATCTCGATTCGTACCAACCCAACAGGCACTTTCAGAGATACCCGTAGTGCACCTTTATAGTCACCCAGTTACGTTGTGACGTTTGATACACCCAAAGCACTCCTAAGGTATCCGGGAGTTGCACAATCTCACGGTCGAAGGAAAAGACACTTGACATTAGAAAAGCTTTAGCATACGAACAATACGATCTAGTGCTATGCTTAGGATTGGGTCTTGTCCATCACATCATTCTCCCAATGATGTGATCCCGTTATCAATGACATCTAATGCCCATGATCAGGAAACCATGATCATCTATTGACTAACGAGCTAGCCAACTAGAGGCTTGCTAGGGACACATTGTGATCTATTTATTCACACATGTATTACTGTTTCCTGTTAATACAATTATAGCATGAACAATAGACTATTATCATGAACAAGGAAATATGATAATAACCATTTTATTATTGCCTCTAGGGCATATTTCCAACAGTCTCCCACTTGCACTAGAGTCAATAATCTAGTTACATTGTGAGGTATCGAACACCCATAGCATTATGGTGTTGATCATGTTTTGCTCGTCGAAGAGGTTTAGTCAACGGGTCTGCAATATTCAGATCCGTGTGTACTTTACAAATATCTATTACTCCACTCTGGACATGGTCCTGGATGGAGTTGTAGCGGCGTTTGATGTGCTTCGTCTTCCGGTGAAACCTGGGGTCCTTGGCTATGGCAATGGCCCCAGTGTTATCACAGAAGAGTGTCATTGGACCCGACGCGCTTGGAACCACTCCAAGGTCGGTGATGAGCTCCTTCATCCAAATTCCTTCATGAGCTGGTTCTGAAGCAGCTATGTACTCCGCTTCACATGTAGACGCTGCGACGACTTCTTGCTTGCTGCTACACCAGCTCACTGCCTCACCATTCAAAACATATACATATCCGGTCTGTGACTTAGAGTCATCCGGATCTGTGTCGAAGCTAGCGTCGGCGTAACCCTTTACGACGAGCTCTTCGTCACCTCCATAAACGAGAAACATTTCCTTAGTCCTTTTCAGGTACTTAAGGATATTCTTGACCGCTGTCCAGTGTTCCATACCGGGATCACTTTGGTACCTTCCTACCAAACTTATGGCAAGTTTTATATCAGGTCTGGTACACATCATGGCATACATAAGAGAGCCTACGGCTGAAGCGTAGGGGACAGAACTCATCTTCTCTCTATCTGCTGTCGTGGTCGGCGACTGAGTCTTACTCAATATCATACCTTGCAAAACTGGCAAGAACCCTTTCTTTGAGTTTTCCATATTGAACTTCTTCAATATCTTGTCAAGGTATGTGCTTTGCGAAAGACCTATGAGGCGTCTCGATCTATCTCTATAGATCTTGATGCCTAATATGTATGCAACTTCTCCAAGGTCCTTCATTGAAAAACTCTTGTTCAAATAGGCCTTTATGCTCTCCAACATCTCTATATTATTCCCCATCAATAATATGTCATCCACATACAGTATGAGGAAAGCTACAGAGCTCCCACTCACTTTCTTGTACAGACAGGCTTCTCCGTAAACCTGTATGAACCCAAACGCTTTAATCACCTCATTAAAGCGAATGTTCCAACTCCGAGATGCTTGCACCAGCCCATAGATCGAGCGCTAGAGCTTGCACACTTTGTTAGCACCCTTAGGGTCGACAAAACCTTCCGGTTGCATCATATACAACTCTTCCTTAAGGTTCCCGTTAAGGAACGCTGTTTTGACGTCCATTTGCCAAATTTCATAATCATAAAAGGCGGCAATCACTAACATGATTCAGACTGATTTCAGCTTCGCTACGGGAGAGAAAGTTTCTTCGTAGTCAACTCCTTGAATTTGTCGAAAACCCTTTGCGACAAGTCGAGCTTTATAAACGGTTACATTACCGTTTGCATCAGTCTTGTTCTTGAAGATCCATTTATTTTCTATGGCTCGCGCGGTCATCGGGCAAGTCCACCAAAGTCCATACTTTGCTCTCATACATGGATCCTATCTCGGATTTCATAGCTTCAAGCCATTTGTTGGAATCCGGGCCCGCCATCGCTTCTTCATAGTTTGAAGGTTCACCATTGTCTAACAACATGATTTCCATCACAGGGTTTCCGTACCACTCTGGTGCGTAGCGTGCCCTTGTGGACCTTCGCGGTTCAGTAGTAACTTGATCCGAAGCTTCATGATCATCATCATTAACTACCTCTTCAGTTGGTGTAGGCACCACAGGAACAACTTCCCGCGCTGCGCTACTATCCTGTTAGAGAGGGGGTGTAATTACCTCATCAAGTTCTACCTTCCTCCCACTTACTTCTTTCGAGAGAAACTCTTTCTCTAGAAAGGACCCGTTCTTGGCAACAAATGTTTTACCTTCGGATCTAAGATAGAAGGTATACCCAATAGTTTCCTTAGGGTATCCTATGAATACGCATTTCTCCGCTTTGGGTTCGAGCTTTTCTGGTTGAAGTTTCTTCATGTAAGCATCGCAGCTCCAAACTTTAAGAAATGACAACTTAGGTTTCTTGCCAAACCATAATTCATACGGTGTCGTCTCAACGGATTTAGACGGTGCCCTATTTAAAGTGAACGCTGCAGTTTCTAATGCGTATCCCCAAAATGACAGCGGTAGGTCGGTAAGAGACATCATAGATCGTACCATATCTAATAAAGTGCGATTACGACATTCAGACACTCCGTTGCGTTGCGGTGTGCCAGGCGGCGTCAGTTGTGAAACGATTCCACACTTCCTTAGGTGTGTGCCAAACTCGTGACTCAAACATTCTCCTCCACAATCAGATCGTAGACACTTAATTTTTCTGTCACGTTGATTCTCGACCTCACTCTGAAATTCCTTGAACTTTTCAAATGTCTCAGATTTGTGCTTCATCAAGTAGATATACCCATACCTACTCAAATCATCAGTGAGAGTGAGAACATAACGATAACCATCGCGATCTTCAACGTTCATTGGACCACACACATCAGTATGTATTATTTCCAATAAGTCGGTTGCTCTCTCCATTATTCCTGAGAATGGAGTCTTAGTCATCTTGCCCATGAGGCACGATTCCCATGTGTCAAATGATTCAAAGTCAAGAGACTCTAATAGTCCATCAGTATGGAGCTTCTTCATGCGCTTAACGCCGATATGACCAAGGCGACAGTGCCACAAGTATGTGGGACTATCATTATCAACCTTACATCTTTTGGTACTCACACTATGAATATGTGTAACATCACGATCGAGATTCATTAAGAATAAACCATTTACCAGCGAAGCATGACCATAAAACATATCACTCATATAAATAGAACAACCATTATTCTCTGACTTAAATGAGTAGCCGTCTCGCATTAAGCAAGACCCTGATACAATATTCATGCTTAAAGCTGGTACTAAATAACAATTATTAAGGTTTAAGACTAATCCCGACGGTAGATGTAGGGGTAGCGTGCCGACGACGATCACATCGACCTTTGAACCATTCCCGACGCGCATCGTCACCTCGTCCTTGGCCAATCTCCGCTTATTCCGCAGTTCCTGTTTTGAGTTGCAAATGTGAGCAACAGCACCGGTATCAAATACCCAGGAGCTATTACGAGTGCTGGTAAGGTACACATCAATAACATGTATATCACATATACCTTTAACATTGCCGGCCTTCTTGTCCGCTAAGTATTTGGGGCAGTTTCGCTTCCAGTGACCCTTTCCCTTGCAATAGAAGCACTCAGTCTCAGGCTTGGGTCCATTCTTTTTCTTCTTCCCGGCATCTGGCTTACCGGGCGCGGCAACAGCTTTGCCGTCTTTCTTGAAGTTCTTCTTACCCTTGCCCTTCTTGAAACTCGTGGTCTTGTTGACCATCAACACTTGATGCTCTTTCTTGATTTCTACTTCTGCAGACTTGAGCATCGAGTACAACTCGGGAATGGTCTTCTCCATCCCTTGCATGTTGTAGTTAAGCACAAAGCCTTTGTAGCTTGGTGGGAGAGACTGGAGCATTCTGTCAATTATAGCATCATCCGGAAGTTCGACTCCAAGTGAAGTCAGACGACCGTGTAACCCACACATTTTGAGTATGTGCTCACTGACAGAACTGTTCTCCTCCATCTTATAGCTAAAGAACTTGTCGGAGACTTCATATCTCTCGACACGGGCATGAGCTTGAAAAACTAGCTTCAGCTCTTGGAACATCTCATATGCTCCGTGTTGCTCAAAACGCCTATGGAGCCCCGTTTCTAAACTGTATAACATGCCACACCTAACCACAGAGTAGTCATCACTCCGCGTTTGCCAGACGTTCAGAATGTCCTGGGCTGCTGCGGGAGCGGGAGGGTCACCTAGCGGCGCATCAAGGACATAAGCCTTTTTAGCTGCTTCAAGGATGAGCTTCAAGTTGCGAACCCAGTCCGCATAGTTGCTGCCATAATCTTTCAGCTTGTTTTTCTCTAGGAATGCGTTGAAATTGAGGTTGACGTTGGCCATCTACAATATTTATAAAGACAAACCTTTTAGACTAAGTTCATGACAATTAAGTTCATTTAATCATATTAAGTATGAACTCCCACTTAAATCGACATCCCTCTAGTCATCTAAGTGATACATGATCCATGTTGACTAACCCGTGTCCGATCATCACATGAGACGGACTAGTCACCATGGTGAGCAACTTCATGCTGATCGTATTCAACCATACGACTCATGTTCGACCTTTCGGTCTCTTGTATTCGAGGTCATGTCTGTACATGCTAAGCTCGTCGAGTCAACCTAGGTGTTTCGCTTGTGTAAATCTGGCTTACACCCGTTGTATGCGAACGTTAGAATCTATCACACCCGATCATCACGTGGTGCTTCGAGACAACGAACCTTCGCAACGGTGCACACTTAGGGGAATACGTTCTCGAAATTTTAAGAGGGATCATCTTATTATGC
This sequence comes from Hordeum vulgare subsp. vulgare, assembly GCF_904849725.1. NCBI lineage: Eukaryota > Viridiplantae > Streptophyta > Magnoliopsida > Poales > Poaceae > Hordeum > Hordeum vulgare. The sequence continues at coordinate 579,778,349 of NC_058520.1, read as the reverse complement.
TACCGTCGTTCTAAGCAATAAGATGAAAAACATGATAAACATCACAATGCAATCATTTAGTGACATGATATGGCCATTATCATCTTTGCCCTTTCGATCTCCATCTTCAGGCATCGCATGATCATCATCGTCACCGGCGTGACACCATGATCTCCATCATCATGATCTCCATCATCGTGTCTCCGTGAAGTCGTCACGCCAACTACTATATCACTACTACTATAGCTAACCGTTAGCAATGAAGTAAAATCAGTAAGCACATGGCGTTGCATCTCATACAATAAATTAAGACAACTCCTATGGCTCCTGCCAGTTGTCATACTCATTGACATGCAAGTCGTGAAACCTATTACAATAACATGATCATCTCATACATCATACATGCAACATCACAACTTTGGCCATATCACATCACATGTCAAACCCTGCAAAAACAAGTTAGACGTCCTCTAATTGTTGTTGCAAGTTTTACGTGACTGATTTGGGTTTCTAGCAAGAACGCCTTCTTACCTACGTGACAGCCACAACGATGATATGCCAAAGCTATTTACCCTTCATAAGGACCCTTTTCATCAAATCCAATCCGACTAGAGTAGGAGAGACAGACACCCGCTAGCCACCTTTATGCACTGTGTGCATGTCTGTCGGTGGAACCGGTCTCACGTAAGCGTACGTGTAAAGTCGGTTCGGGCCGCTTCATCCCACAATACCGCCGGAAAAGAATAAGACTAGTAGCGGCAAGCAAATTGACAAATCATCGCCCAACAACTTTTGTGTTCTACTCGTGCATAGAATCTACGCATAGAAAACCTGGCTCTAATATCACTGTTGGGTAACGTAGCATAAATTCAAAAAAATTCCTACGCATATTCAGATCTTCCTATGAAGAGACCAGCAACGAGAGAGGGGTGAGTGCATCTTCATACCTTTGAAGATTGCTAAGCGGAAGCTGTTGGGGATATTGCCTATTAAGTGACCCGCCGAATATGGGCCGGGTTACTAGTAAGGCGATTCATCCTTTAGGGCTAGTTGGGCCTCAGCCTGGGCGGTTCAAAGTCGCAGGATGGTTATGATTTATGGAAGGTCTCTGGGTTTTGCAAGACGGCGACTTAGAGACCGCGGTGGTCACGATTTGTAAAGGGGAAGGGACTCTTGTAAACCCTAAGGCTTCAACCTATATATAAAGGCGAGTTACGCCCTCCTTGTGATCGGATCCATATCAATACACACCAAAGCAGGACGTAGGCTATTACCTCCTCAGAGGGGCCGAACTTGGGTAAATCGCCGTGTCTCTCCCGCTTAACCCCTTTGAGTCGCCACCAAGGTGCGATGGCTCCAGTACTAAGTCCTTTCACGAGGACATCTGCCGTGACAAAACCACGACAGTTGGCGCCCACCGTGGGGCCTACGCACGGTGGAGTTGAGTTCTCAAAGGGAGCCCTACCAGGGTTTGGGAGTTATGCGACGGCGCTCATGACTTGGAGCCGACGCGGCATAGCCTACATCGACAACCAGCGATGGGGACCTGAAGCGAATTCTCTCGAATCAGGCTACAGGGTCCCCTTCGGCAAGATCAACGTCTTCATCGGCATGATCGGGTCATCTGTTCCTGAGCCGGACACCTCCTCCGACATCGTTGAGCCGGCCAGGTACGTTCATCCAGTCATAACACGGAATCTGACCCACCCGGTCTTTGTGGGGTTCACGCAGGGGTCGGAGGAACCAGAGCACGCGGCGGCTCAGGAGGTTACCCCCGTCAACTCTGACGATGAATCATCCATGCGCGATTCAGATTCCATCCAGTCCCTTCATGGAGACGGTCTCGGAGGCTTGTCATTGGCCATGGACCCGGAAATCCTCGATCGAACAAGCCGCCAGATCGCCATCTACATGGCCGGGGCGACTCAACCCGCACAGAATCCCGCCGGAGGCGATGGAACCGGCGGGACGTCCAGAAGTGCGTCAGCAGTCCTGGTGGATTTAGCGGCGGAGATCACAAGACTAATGTCAACCCCCCTCACGCCAGAGAACCAAGAAGAGATAAATGCGGAGTTAGCAAAACTGAGGGAGGCGGTGACAAAGGCCCATCAGGATGCTGAGACGGAGTCCGCCAGGATGGAAACTCGACAAGCCCAGATTGCGGCCGAAAGGACGCGATTGAACACCGACAACTGGCGGCTTGAAAGACAGCAGTGCGCATCCGACGCCGTCCATCAACGGAGACACCAGGGACTCCTGCCCCATGATCTCAATCCGACTCGCCTGTTCGACACTCCCCAAACACCCGGGATGGGAGCCGCCCCAGCAGGAGGGCTGGGCCGCCCTCCTAACCCGCCGACTCAGCCGACTGAGGGTCAAATTCCTCGTTTCCGTACCCCTCGAGTCCACTTCTCTAACCCGGTGGATAACGTGCTTGCCGCAACTCGCCATCTGGAGTCTCTTCCGATCCACGGGAACACCCCCGCTGAGATCGAAGCAAGAAACGCCATCGAGATGTTGAAAACGGCGGTGGTCCAAAACGCGCAGTTCTCACACAGCCCCGAGCGATTGCACTCCACCCCCCAGGCGAGCTATACCAGGGGTTGGCCGGAGGATCAGCCAGCCGTAAACAGTGCCCCGCGACACTTCCTGCAGGACAACCCGCCCGAGCGGAACCCGCCGGGCAGAGGTCCACCCAACATTCAAGAGGCTCAGACTCCTCCCGCGGGGACCGGAGGGCGAGTTGGGGTGCCCTGCTTGTCCCTGGCCCTTCGAAACGAAAGAATGCCCAAGGATTTCAAAGGACCAAGAAAGGTGCCTAATTACACACCAGATCTCGAACCAACATCTTGGATCGAGGGCTATGAGATCGCCATGGACATGCTCGACGTAAACGAGGCGGTTTGCGCCTGATATTTCACCATGATGCTCGAGGGATCGGCGCGCACTTGGTTGAAAAACTTACCCCCCAATTCTATCCAGTCCTGGGCCGAGTTGAAGGAGCGTTTCATCAAAAACTTCCGGGGAACCTGTAAACGGCCGATGACAATCGTCGACTTGCAACACTGCGTACAACGCTCGGATGAGTCAGCGCACCATTGGCCGCGGCGAGTCGCAGAAATTATCCATTCATCGGATGGCATCACGGCAGCGCAAACTGTGCTTATCCTCGAGCACAACTGCCACTATGAACCACTGGTCCAGAAACTGGGGCGACTCAAACGGAAAGTTCAGGATATGGGCGAGCTGATGGATACCCTCACTAGGTACGCCGAGGCCGATGATACCAAGGATCCCGGCGAGGATGGTAAGGGTAACTCGCCCAAGAAGGGCGATTCAACCAAAAACCACATCCGCATCCAAGGCCGCAACCGTCACAACCAGGAGACCAACGGCAAGCGTAGGCCACATGAGGAGCCCTCGGATCTGGTTGCCAACACCAACGCCAATGACGGCAAAAAGAAGAATCGAGGCTTCAGTAGGAAAAGACCGCGTAACTACGAAGAGCTACTCAAAGGCCCTTGCCCGCACCACGCCACGGCCGACGGCCCGGCGGGCCACTCTTGGGAGAACTGCTTCGTGATGCGAGAATTTCGGGCCGAGGCAATCAAGAAGAGCCAAAGCGAAGATCCGAACCGTCGCCAGGACCAACTCACCGCGCCCAACCAAAGGCACAACCCCGTCGGCGGTTTTCCCGAACAAGAGGCACAGGGGGGCCCGCAGCCAGGCGGCGGCCAGTACCCGGTGCACCACCAACGGCGGTACAACCCGCCGGGAGTTTTCCAGCAGCCACCCCTACAGGGGGCTCCGCAGGACCAGGATGACCATGGGGGCTTCCGCAACAACCCTAAATAGCTAAGTAATGGGCAGTATCATGTTTTCACCACTAATGCTTGCAGGCGTGATAAAAAGGTAAATCACCGGGCGTACAGCGTAATTGAGCCGGCAGTTCCCAGATATCTCCACTGGTCCGAACAGACCATAACATGGAGCAGAGAGGATCACCTGCCGAGAATAGATAACCCAGGCGACCTGGCATTGGTCGTGGCTCCCCAAGTGGGGGGCTACACTCTATCGAAAGTACTAATGGATGGCGGCAGCAGCATTAATATCCTATACTTCGACACCTTCCGGAGGATGAATCTATTAGAGAAAGACTTGATGCCTTCAACCACGGTCTTCCACGGCATCGTCCCAGGAAAATCGGCTTATCCCATAGGCCGGGTCAGTCTCTCAGTAGCGTTTGGGACTGCGCAGAATTATAGGTCAGAGTCTCTGGTCTTTGAGGTGGTCAAACTAAAAAGCCCTTACCATGCGCTGTTCGGGCGACCGGCTTACGCTCGCTTCATGGCCCGCCTGTGCTACGTCTACCTCAAGCTCAAAATGCCTGGTCCTAAAGGGCCCATCACGATTGACGGAGATAGAAGAATTGCAAAGGAGTGTGAGGAAGGAGACGCGGCCTATGCGGAAGTCGCCTGCGCGGCGGAAGAGCTCAAAAACCACCGGGCCAATGTTGACCCGGCAGACATGTCACCGCTCAAGAAGCCGACTACAGATTCCGAGTTGCCCCTCAAGTTCAAACCAACGGATGACACGAAGACAGTCGAATTCGTCCCTGGCGATTCATCCAAGCAGTTTACCATTGGAACGGGTCTGGACCCCAAATAGGAAAGCGCGCTCATCGAATTCATCCGTGAGAATCGGGACATCTTCGCATGGAAGCCCTCTGACATGCCGGGTGTACCGAGAGAATTCGCTGAGCACCATCTTAATATTGACCCAAAATGCAAACCTGTCCAACAATACCTTCGCAGGTTTAACGAGGAGCGACGGAAGGCGATTGGAGAGGAAGTCACCCGTCTTTTAGCCGCCGGGTTCATCGTGGAAGTCTTTCACCCCAAATGGCTAGCTAACCCGGTGTTAGTACTCAAGAAGAATGGCACTTTCCGTATGTGTATTGACTATACAGACCTCAACAGAGCTTGTCCCAAGGATCCTTTCGCTCTTCCCCGCATCGACCAAATCATTGACTCGGTGGCGGGATGCGAACGATTGTGCTTTTTGGACGCCTATTCAGGTTATCATCAGATCAAAATGGTTGTGGAAGATCAGGAGAAGACCGCCTTCATAACCCCCTTCGGGGCCTTTTGCTATGTGTCCATGCCGTTCGGGCTCAAGAGCGCAGGGGCGACTTACCAACGCTGCATCCAGAATTGTCTTCATAGCCAAATTGGCCGCAACGTCCATGCCTATGTTGACGACATTGTGATCAAGACCCACCGGGAGGAGACACTTCTGGAAGACCTTAAGGAAACCTAAATCCTACCAAGTGCGTTTTCGGCGTACCTGCGGGAAAACTATTGGGTTTCTTGGTATCGGAGCGCGGCATCGAGGCTAACCCGGACAAAATTGAAGCGGTTACTTCCCTCGGCAAGCCGACGAATGTTAATCAAGTTCAGCGATTGGCGGGTCGTATTGCGGCTCTCAGTCGTTTCGTGAGCCGCCTCAGAGAAAAGGCGATTCCTCTTTATCAATTGTTGAGAAAGTCCGACCGATTCGTGTGGACAGAGGAGGCTGACGAGGCATTTCAGGCCTTGAAACATCAATTGGTTAACCCGCCGGTCCTGGCGGCCCCGACTGAAAAGGAGCCTATGCTCCTGTATATCGCCGCGAATTCCAAAGCGGTCAGCGTGGCTGTGGTCGTCGAAAGAAAGGAGGAAGGAAAGGAATACCCGGTGCAACGCCCGGTGTACTTTATCAGTGAGGTGTTAACTCTTTCCAAACAGCGATACCCACATTGGCAGAAACTGGTCTATGGGGTGTTCATGGCGAGTCGAAAGCTTAAACATTATTTCCAGGAACACCCGATCACCGTGGTCAGTTCCGCGCCCCTCGGTGACGTCATCCAAAACCGCGAGGCAACAGGGCGAATCGCCAAATGGACAATAGAACTTGGGTCACATCACATACAGTATACCCCCCGCACGGTCATCAAGTCCCAGGCACTAGTTGATTTCGTCAATGATTGGACGGAGCTTCAGGCTCCGGAAGAACGGCCTGACCTTACCTATTGGACTATTTATTTTGATGGATCCAGGCAGTTGGAGGGCTCGGGGGCGGGTGTGGTGTTGATATCCCCTCAAGGAGATAAGTTCTGCTACGTCCTCCGGCTCATGTTCCCTTGCACAAATAATGCGGCAGAGTATGAAACTCTGCTTCACGGTTTGCGACTGGCAAAAGAGATGAACCTAACCCGAGTCAGATGCTTTGGGGATTCAGATTTGGTGGCGCAACAGGTTTCGGGCACCTGGGACTCTCGAGATCCTATGATGGCGGCTTACAGGCGAGCTGTATCTGACGTGGCGGGCTATTTTCATGGGTACCAGGTTGATCATGTTGATCGGCGACTCAACGAAGCAGCTGATGCCCTCTCGCGACTCGGCTCACAGAGAAAACCGGTCCCCCCTAATGTTTTCTTGGATGTCCTGCATAAACCGTCTGTGACTGTACCCACGGAGGAGGAATTGGCGATACGAGATCCCGAGTCTCATCTTGTGGCGGCTCTCCATGTCGCTCCGGATTGGGCTCTTCCTTATCTAGCTTATCTTGCTCGTGGCGAGTTACCCACTGACGAAGTTTTGGCTCGCCAGATTGTTCGGCATAGCAAGTCCATGGTCATCATTAATGGCGAGTTATATAAACGAAGTGCTTCAGGGGTCTTTCAGCGGTGCGTTTCTTCCGAGGAAGGATGCATAATCCTAAATGACATCCATTCTGGAGACTGCGGACATCACGCCGGGTCACGTTCTTTGGTATCAAAAGCCTTTCGACACGGTTTCTTCTGGTTGACGGCTCACGGAGATGCAGAAGATATAGTACGGCGGTGTGAGGGGTGCCAACGATATGGAAGACAGGCTCATGTGCCGGCTCAAGAATTGAGGATGATCCCCATTACTTGGCCTTTCGCGGTCTGGGGGCTGGACATGGTCGGTCCCTTTAAGATGTCCTCCAACAAGAAAACTCACTTATTGGTGGCGGTTGATAAATTCACTAAATGGATTGAGGCGGAACCTGTTGGGGCTTGCGATGCGGAGACTGCGGTCAAATTTCTGAAGAAGCTGATTTTCCGTTTTGGATATCCACACAGTATCATCACGGACAATGGTACTAACTTGTCCCAAGGAGCGATGCTGGATTTCTGTCGCCGTGAACATATCCGGCTTGATATCTCTGCAGTTGCTCACCCGCAGTCAAACGGGCAGGCCGAGCGGGCGAATCAGGAAGTCTTGTGAGGGATCAAACCTCGGCTCATAATTCCCCTGGAAAGAACTCCAGGATGTTGGGTGGAGGAGTTACCTTCGGTATTATGGAGCATCCGGACTACCCCGAATCGGTCCACGGGGTTCACCCCTTTCTTTTTGGTCTATGGAGCAGAAGCCGTCCTCCCTACCGACATAAGGCATGATTCTCTTAGAGTCGCCGCATATGTGGAGCGAGACAACGAGCTGGCGCGTCAGGACTCTTTGGATGCCTTGGAAGAGGCACGTGACTTAGCAGCGGCTCGTTCGGCGATCTATCAGCAAGATCTGCGGCGTTATCATAGTCGTCGGGTGAAGAGTCGGACTTTCCAGGAAGGCGATTTGGTGCTTCGACTGATACAAGATCGGGCAGGCATGCACAAGCTTTCGTCCCCTTGGGAGGGGCCTTTCGTTGTCAGCAAGAACCTCCGCAATGGCTCTTACTACTTGATGGATCTTCGGCCTGATCGACCGACTACGGGGGCTGAGTCAACTCGCCCTTGGAATATTGCCCATTTGCGGCCTTACTACACTTGAGTTCTTAAAACTCCATGCTTTGTAAGTTTTTCAGTTTCATTATGGAATAATATAATGTTTCCCTGACTTGGGGGCTTCTTCTTCTTCAAAAAAAAGAGCAATTTCATGACATCCTGTTGCGACCTTATGAGCCGACAGAACATGCATTAAGGGTGGGTGCACGAGCTTTCTGACTCGCCTCCCCCTGTCGCGACCGTATGAGCCGACGAAACCTGCATTAAGGGTGGGTGCACGAGCTTTCTGACTCGCCTCCCCCTGTCGCGACCGTATGAGCCGACGAAACCTGCATTAAGGGTGGGTGCACGAGCTTTCTGACTCGCCTCCCCCTGTCGCGACCGTATGAGCCGACGAAACCTGCATTAAGGGTGGGTGCACGAGCTTTCTGACTCGCCTCCCCCTGTCGCGACCGTATGAGCCGACAAAATTACTCGTGTTATGATTTGACCTTGGAGATTTTTATCCTCACTGCATATTCGTTGAAACTATTTGTAGTTCTTTTGTTTTCACAGATAATGTGTTCAAGTTTTCATCCTTGGCGGATTGAGCATTACAGGCGGTTCTGATAAGGATTAACAAAATATTTTAAACCGCCTCAAAAACGGTATAAGGGTTTTTTTTGCAGAAGATGTCATCAAAAGATAGTACTGACTATTACATGGCTCTTGGGCAAAATTCAAGGAAAATCTACTCCGCTAAGTCCTGGCGTGAGCTCTGACCAGCTTCGATTTGTAAATCGCCCAAGACCCAATTGCATCTGGACAAAGAGGCAAAATCGTCTTCATCGGTCAAGATTGATGCCAGGTCTGTTTCCCAGTCGAAGGGATTCTTGGGTCGCCGAGGGATTAGGTTGGTCACCACGAAGGTTGGCGGGCTGATTTTCTTATTCTTATCATCGTAAGCCGCCTGATATTTTGTCAAGTCAAGGCTGGCGGCGAGTTGAGTTGCGGCCAGCCGAGAATCTTTGATAACCTTCTGGTAGTCTTCTTCCACGAACTCCGAGCCGTCATCTTTAAGCTGAGGGAAGCCGACAGCTACTTCTTCCAAATTAATTTCCGGAGCGTACGCCAAGCAGCGACTCAGAGCCGTCAGGACACCCTTCCGGGCGGCTCACCGGGTAAACTCGCCGATCTGGGGAGGAAGTGTGGATAGATATCCAAGCACCTTCTTGATGGAAGTTATGGGCTCTTTTGCACCTATCACGGCTTTGACGGTCAGCACACTGCCTGTGTACAGTTGTTCCGTCAGTGTATAGATCGCCTTCAGCATCAACACACAGTCGTCTTGCAGATTGGTGACTCTCGAGCCTCGGATTGAATAACCGGTAAGTTAACATTAAGGAATTTGCCCAAGGAAGAGGATAAGATTGGAGAGTTAGGTAAAGCTTACCAAAGATGGCTTGTGTCATGTTGGAGATATGGCGCTTTAAGCCGGATAGCTCCTGCTGCACAGTTGCCAGCTTTGCTTCTGCTTTTTCGGCTCTCGTCAAAGCCGCGCTGTGGTCAGCCTGAGTTCTTTCTAACTCGGCTTTGAGCTTTTCCAGTTCAACCAGAGCCAACTTATATTTGTCTTCCGACTGAGTTCGGGCATCTTGTTGGTCAGCCAAGTTTTTCCTTAAGTCGCCCAGGGCCAGTTCGGTCTGGGCAAGGCTTTCCTGTTCAAAATTTAAAACAAAGACAAGTCTCAGAATTATTGCAAGGCAATACCCCTGACACTTGGGGGCTAATGTATAATTTTTCAAGGGAAATTATACAGAAATCGAGACCCGGCTCATCATTTTGCTGATGACCCGGCCCTTGGGGGTTACTGGTCGCGAAGCTTTAAAAGACCCGGCTCATCATTTTACTGATGACCCGGCCCTTGGGGGTTACTGGTCGCGAAGCTTTAAAAGACCCGGCTCATCATTTTACTGATGACCCGGCCCTTGGGGGTTACTGGTCGCGAAGCTTTAAAAGACCCGGCTCATCATTTTACTGATGACCCGGCCCTTGGGGGTTACTGGAAATAATATAGAGTATAAAGTTTACCTCATGCTTGTTATTTAACATCTTTAGCAGATTCTTTTCCATCTCATAACTCGCTTCCAGGCGACTTGCGAAGCCAGAACAGAGTTCTTTAAACTCCAGACTTGCATAGTCAGAAAGTTTCGCCTTGGAAGGCCCAGACTCGGGAATTGATGGAGAAGGAGATGCTATATGTTTGGAGAGGACTGTCGCTGCCGGCTTGGAGAAACCAAAACCAGTAATGACTACAGCATCTGGGTCATCAGCTGTCGCCATTACGACCGGTGATCTAGGGACATCCGTTGATCCTTTGGGCGACTCAGGAGGGTTTGCTTGAATTGTCGGCTCGTTTTGACTCGGATCTTCTTGAGTCGGAGTAGCTTTCCTTGGAAGCTCAGAAGTGGCGTCAGGGATTGATCCACTGGTCTTCCTCTTTTTGGCTTGCGCCCTAACGAAAGAGATAGGTGTGTTAACAAATTAAAAAGAGTGCTATTCTCAAGGATCAGGGCAAGAAACTTACCCCGGGACTCGGATCATTGGTGGAAGGGTCGACATCACTGAGTCGCCAGAAGTAGGGGGAGAATCCTGCAGAATTTGTACATCGATAATACAGGCGGGTTATGACTGTGATCCAAAGCAGCACGAACAATGGTTGCTCAAATAAAAAAAAGGAGGTACCTCGCTTGGTCTTCTTTTGTTCGTTGTTGGCAAGCCAGGTGTTAGGTCGCCAGAATGACTTCGCGTTTTCCGTTTCGAGGCGTGCTGCGTTTTCTTCAGTAAGAAATTTGGGTCCAAATGGGCATTTGGATGTGAGAGAGGTACTTTCCCACATATTCGCCGGGCCGGCTTAGGTGGAGAAGGAGATGAATCGGAGGAGACGGAAATTACCTCGATAGAGTCTTCTTGGCTTTCGTTATCTTCATTCTATTATAAGAGGAGTGAGCGATAAATAAAAGTTAAAAGGTGATAGGTGGCGAGTAAAAATGAGGACGGATTGGTACCTCTGAGAGTGCGTCGCCAGCTTGAGATTCGTCGACTTCAGATGGCTCGGCCGCAGCCGATTTACTTTTGCTCTTGTTTTTCTTGGAAGGCGGCTTAGCACTCTTCATGGCTTGTTTCTTAGGTCTCCTAGACCAGAACTTGTCGCCTTTCTGGAAAGATATATGGCATGAAGTCATGATGGCAATAAAACAGATGGAATAAAAGTTGAGGGTGAGTTAGCTTTGGTTACCTTGGGCGCCGGGTTAATCTTGCAGAAGGGCTTAAGGCCGATTTGGCCACACTTTGCTGCAGGTTCGCCGGTCAGCTTCTTGATGATGGCGACGGTGTCTTTTTCCGTTAATGCTGTGTGAAAGTAGCATTGGGGATGATCCAGAGTACCGTCAAATTCGCACATCAGACCTTCTCGGCGGCTCAGAGGAAGGATCCGCCATTCGACCCAGCAGCGGATCAGATCAACCCCGATGAGACCGTTGTTCGTCAAGGATCTCAGTTCAGACAGAATTGGGACGAAGTCCGACTCTTCTTCCTCGGTGAGCTTGTCAGGGAGCTTGAAGTTGACCGGAAGGCGGCTTGGCCTGTAGCCCTGAAGTTTGTTCTCGCCGGCAGGGGATGTTTCTTTGCAATAAAACCAAGATTCACCCCAGCCTTTGGGATGGCTAGGCATAGTGAGTGAAGGGAACGGACTGTCCCTACGACGCTGGACGTTGACCCCGCCGAGTTCCAAACTGGGGCCATTGTGGAATTCCGTCTGGCGATTCAAGTGGAAAAAGTACCAAAACAGAGGGACGGAAGGCTCGATCCGCAAATAAGATTCGCAAAGGACTTGGAATTGACTTAGGTTGCTTATGGAATTGGGTCCCAAATCCTGGAGTCGGACATTCATAAAGTTCAGGGCGTCTCTAAGGAATTTAGATCCGGGCGGCTTAAAACCCCGTTCCAAGTGTTCCACAAAAACTACTATCTCCCCTTCCTTGGGGTTGGGGAGGTCTTCTCCTAACCCGGTGCGCCATCCAATGACGTCTTGAGGATCCAAGCAGCCCGCTTTCACGTAATTCGCCAAAACAGCATCATCGACTTTGGTAGGAAGCCAATCGCTCTTGAAAACGGCGCCCATGCTACAAATAGGCAAGAATATGGTATTACATGTCTCGAACATTTACTATGTGAATCGGGATCAGCTCTTGCTTAACCCACCGGACTGGGAGGCCGGGTTGGGCTGATGTGGCGACCTATCGGAGCAGGGCTATTTTGAAAAGCGACGCTACTGTGGGTGGTAAAATTTATTCTTTCCGAAACACTAAGGGAAGGACGAAGTTTCCAAACAGCTTTTTACAAACAGTGAAAGAGGAATGGATCTGTTCAACAGATATAAAAACTTACGGACATGGCTAAAACATGAACGATGTGTGATCAGGGTGATGCCCCATGTTTGAAGAAACTGGCGTATTTGGAAAATTCGCAAGAGCACAGATGGATAAGACTATTCAAGGCACTGGGTGCCCTAATGGCGTTCGGACTGATAGGTTCTAGGGTAATAGATGGTTACGAACGGAGAGCTTCGGAACCATGGCAATGGCGGAAGTATCAACAAGAAGTAATCTACCCTTAAAGAAGGGGAAACAGGGGCCTAACCTGAAGATCTTGGTCGAGGAAAATCGGTGGTGATGGAGGCTGTTGGGGAAGTGCAGGGGTCCCGGGGAATGAAGGGACCTTCGGCGGCGGCGGAGCCTGGCAACGGTGACGGCTTGCGGGCGGCGCCGGAGCTCCCCGAACGGCGACGGCTTGCGGGCGGCGCCGGAGCTCCTCGAACGGCGACGGCTTGCGGGCGGCACTGGAGTTCTTCGGACAGGGGTGGAGTTTGCGGCCGGCGGCGAAGCCTTCGGGATGCGGAGCGTCTCTTCTCGATGTGATGATGGTGGAGGGACTGACGAGACTGGTAGGTGGCCGGTGTCAGCCCTGTCCCTTCCGCCTATTTATCAGGACGGGCGCGGGGATCGAGGCGCCGTGAGCGGGAACCGTCGAGGAAGAAAAGATTCGCCATGATGACGTCCGAAAATTTTGGGATAATGATGCACTAAAAGATCCGTTGGGATTGTGTTGGAGTTCCCGAAAATCGAGGGCTAAGGAAAGTGCTGACGGGAAATGCATTGGCGGCTCAAAAACTTTTTCCGGTACCAGTTGGCGAGTTAAAATTTCTGGCGTGTGGAGGAACGCAAAGGAGTGAATCACCTTCAACTAAAACGGAAGCATTGGCATGAAGATTCGAGTCAATTTGGGGCCTAATGTTGGGGATATTGCCTATTAAGTGACCCGCCGAATATGGGCCGGGTTACTAGTAAGGCGATTCATCCTTTAGGGCTAGTTGGGCCTCAGCCTGGGCGGTTCAAAGTCGCAGGATGGTTATGATTTATGGAAGGTCTCTGGGTTTTGCAAGACGGCGACTTAGAGACCGCGGTGGTCACGATTTGTAAAGGGGAAGGGACTGTTGTAAACCCTAAGGCTTCGACCTATATATAAAGGCGAGTTACGCCTTCCTTGTGATCGGATCCATATCAATACACACCAAAGCAGGACGTAGGCTATTACCTCCTCAGAGGGGCCGAACCTGGGTAAATCGCCGTGTCTCTCCCGCTTAACCCCTTTGAGTCGCCACCAAGGTGCGATGGCTCCAGTACTAAGTCCTTTCACGAGGACATCTGCCGTGACAAAACCACGACAGAAGCGTTGCTAGAATGCGGTTGATGGACTCGTACTCGCAGCGATTCCGATCTAGTGCCGAACTACGGCACCTCCGCGTTCAACACACGTGCAGTCCGGTGACGTCTCTCGCACCTTGATCCAGCAAGGACGAGGGAGAGGTTGGGGAAGAACTCCAGCAGCACGACGATGTGGTGTCGATGGAGAGACGAGGTCTCCTGGCAAGGCTTCGCCAAGCACCGGCAGAGAGGAGGAGGAAGAAGGGCAGGGCTGCGCCGAGAGAGAGAGAAAACCGTGTGTCAAACAGCCCCGAAACCTCAACTATATATATGGGGAGGGGGCGCAGCCCTTAGGGTTCTCACCCCCAAGGGGTGCGGCAGCCCCAGATGGGAGAGGGGCGGCGGCCAGGGCAGGAAGGAGGGGTGGTGCGCACCCCTGGTGGGCCTTAGGCCCACCTGGCTTAGGGTTTGCCCCCTCCTTCCCTCTCCCCTGCGCATTGGGCTGAGTGGGGAGGCGCACCAGCCCACCTAGGGGCTGGTTCCCTCCCCCACTTGGCCCATCTTACCTCCCGGGGTCGTTGCCCCCCTTCGGTGGACCCCCGGGGCCACCTCCGGTGGTCCCGGTGGTCCCGGTACGTTACCGGTGATGCCTGAAACACTTCCGGTGTTTGAAACCATCCGTCCTATATATCAATATTTACCTCCGGACCATTCCGGAGCTCCTCGTGACGTCCGGATCTCATCCGGGACTCCGAACAACTTTCGGTAACCTCGTATAACAATTCCCTATAACCCTAGCGCCATCGAACCTTAAGTGTGTAGACCCTACGGGTTCGGGAGACAGGCAGACATGACCGAGACACCTATCCGGCCAATAACCATCAGCGGGGTCTGGATACTCATGGTGGCTCCCACTTGCTCCACGATGATCTCATCGGATGAACCACGATGTCAAGGATTCAATCAATCCCGTATACAATTCCCTTTGTCTGTCGGTATAGAACTTGCCCGAGATTCGATCGTCGGTATACCAATACCTTGTTCAATCTCATTACCGGTAAGTCTCTTTACTCGTACCGTAGCACGTCATCGTGTGACTAACTCCTTAGTCACATTGAGCTCATGATGATGTTCTACCGAGTGGGCCCAGAGATACCTCTCCGTCACACGGAGTGACAAATCCCGATCTCGATTCGTACCAACCCAACATACACTTTCAGAGATACCCGTAGTGCACCTTTATAGTCACCCAGTTACGTTGTGACGTTTGATACAGCCAAAGCACTCCTAAGGTATCCGGGAGTTGCACAATCTCACGGTCGAAGGAAAAGACACTTGACATTAGAAAAGCTTTAGCATACGAACAATATGATCTAGTGCTATGCTTAGGATTGGGTCTTGTCCATCACATCATTCTCCCAATGATGTGATCTCGTTATCAATGACATCTAATGCCCATGATCAGGAAACCATGATCATCTATTGACTAACGAGCTAGCCAACTAGAGGCTTGCTAGGGACACATTGTGATCTATTTATTCACACATGTATTACTGTTTCCTGTTAATATAATTATAGCATGAACAATAGACTGTTATCATGAACAAGGAAATATGATAATAACCATTTTATTATTGCCTCTAGGGCATATTTCCAACACCTAGAGGATGAGAGAGGGTTAAACCTCCCTTGTTTCTATGACAATGTTGGTACCCGTGTGCAACCGGAAAGAAAACCTTCTCGCATACACGCTTTTCTTCAAGCACATCGTGAGATTGAGGATATAACCACTCATTGTCGGCTTCGGGATGATCTAGTAGAGCACCACTGGCAGTTGGATGGGCGGCGCATTGGCCCATGATGTATCTTTGTTTTACTTTTCTATGTCCTATTTGATTCGAACAATTATTGTAATTTGCTCAAACATTGTTGTAATAATTTGAATGATTATTGTTTTATTCGGTGGTGTAATAATAACTAGAATGATTATTGTTTTATGTCAAATGTGATGAAATTTGTGATATCTCATATGATGAAATGTGTGATATATGAAATGATAGTTTTAAAGGTTGGGGTTGAGGCAAAGACTAGAACCCTCAAATCCAACCCTTAAAACAGTTTAAGGGTTGGGTTTGAGGGTTCTAGTCTTTGCCCCTGTTTTTCAACCCTTAAAAATGCCAAAAACTGGCACTTCTCAACCCTTAAAACTGCTTTGAGGGTTTGAGGATTTGAGAGTACTACTAGAAATGCTCTAACCAAGGAGGTCTCCTGAAAAAGAAGAGAAATAAAACATGTTTTATAAATACGTGCCTCACGTGAAAGTAAAATCGTGTCTCTTGAAAAATAATCAAAAAAGAAAATGTGAATTTGTTTTTTTTCAATTTGCTTTTTGTTCAAAAGCTAAAAAGGCTGTTGAAAAACCAAAAAACCGAAAAAACAAAACAAAACCCATCTAGAAAGCTAAAAAAGTGGAATAAAATAAAGTCCGAAGAAAACGCATAGAACACGACACGTTGCGACGGCTGAGATCACGTCAATTGACGGCGGCTGAGAGTGACTCTTAGAGCATCTCCAACAGACGGGCGACAGTGCGGTGTTCTAATTTTTTATACATCGTTGAAGTAGTGACAACACGGTGCTCTAAATTTTTTATACATCGCTGAAGTAGCGATAGCGCGGTGCTCTAATTTTTTATACATCGCTGAAGTAGCGATAGGGCGGCGCACTAATTTTTTATACGTCGCTGAAGTAGCGATAGCGCGGAGCACTAAGATTTTGTTCTTCGACAGATGTATAAAAAAAGGCGCCCAATCCAGCGACCTCATTTACAACGGCCAGCATGCGCAATCCAATGCCTCAGTAATGCAGCCCGCAAGCCAACACGCTTAAAATACAATGTGTGGCCGCTGATATTTTTGGTGCGTGCTCTGTTTTAGATCTTGTGCTGAAGCGCCGTTTTGTGTTTTCAACGTCGTAAAGGAAAATTTTCAGGGTGTGGAGCAGTTTTTGGGCTCGGGAGACTTTCGAAGGTACTCTCGGAGGTACGTGTACGTCTCAGCGTACTGTTTGATCTAGGATGAAAATGGAGTGGAAAATTTCCGCTTTTCTGAAGGAAGAATGAAAACAAAGAGAAAATATGAAAATGGAAATGGAAATTTATAAAATAAAAATGAAAATCGAAACAAAAACGAAACAATGTTTTTCGATGAAACATACATGGAAATGGAAATTTTCGTTTTTGGAAGTATGGAATTTACCATTTTTACTATAGTTCTATGACTACTTTGTAGATCAACCAAAAAAAACCCAGAAAATGAGCATTATGGATCATTTGAGGTCTAACTTATACTATCATATATGTACTCAACTAGATCCTATACACAATTGCCATATAGTACTGCAATACTAGGATAGGTTACTAACATAATCATATTATTTTTTAGCCACACAAACAATTCATTTATTTTTGTTGTTGTGTGTATTACTCTATAATTTAAGGGTTTTTTAAGTTCCGGTCAAGGCACATTTCTTTTTCTGTATCCGTTTTGTATTCGCTCCATGTCCGTTTGAGATAGTATGTGTTTTCATATTTATTTTCAGAGTTTTATATTCGTTTCCATTTTTGGAAAAAAATATATAAAAATAAATGCGTCCGTTTCCGGTCCTTTTTCGTCCCTAGCTTGATCACAGTGCAGTCTTGCGCCAAGGAGCCATCTGCGCGCCATCGGCGTGGTCGCCCTTGTCGCGTGCAGACAGCCCGTCGATCGTTCCCCAGCGTCGATCGCGCTGCCGCCCGGCCATGGAGTCCTTTCGTAGATAAAGAAGTACCCGGTCCACATCGTATCAGTCGTCCTAGTTGTTATCGTACTACCAGTGGAGTTTAGCCAGCTCCTCACAGGACCGAGCAAGAAGAGAAGACGACATCTCGATCACAGGCCACACCTAGCCATGGGCATGGGTGAGGAGGCCGCGGCCGCGGTCACCGCGGCGGCGACGTCGTCTACGCCCCACTTGCTCATCATATGCAACCCGTCGCAGGGGAACGTCAACCCCATGCTGCGCCTGGGCAAGCGCTTCGCGGCCAAGGGTCTCTTGGTCACCTTCTCGTCGACCTCCGATGTTGGAGCGAAGATCACGGCTTCCTCCAGGGTGGAATCTGGCGGCGACGGCGTGCCGCTCGGCCTTGGCCGCATCCGGTTCGAGTTCTTAGACGACCATCACGACGGGGAGGAGTTGAAATTCAACGACCTGGTGACGCACCTGGAGACAACCGGGCCGCCGGCGTTCGCGAAGCTGCTGAGGCGCCAGGAGGAGGCGGGCCGGCCAGTGGCGTGCGTCGTCGGGAACCCGTTCATCCCGTGGGCGTTTGACGTCGCCCATGGCGCCGGCATCCCCTATGCAGTGCTGTGGGTGCAGTCGTGCGCGGTGTTCTCGCTCTACTACCACCACGTGCACGGGCTCTTGGAGCTCCCGGCCGAGGACGACCTCGACGCTCGGGTCAAGCTGCCGGGACTCCCGGCGCTGTCTGTCACCGACGTACCGTCGTTCCTGCTGCCGTCGAACCCCTACTGCTACAAGCTCTTCACCGAGGCGATACTGAGGCAGTTCCGAGCCATCCACAAACCGTCGTGGGTGTTCGTCAACTCCTTCTCCGAGCTGGAGCGCGACGTGCTCGACGCTCTCCCGACTGTCTTGCCGCAGCCTCCCCTACTCATCCCCGTCGGTCCACTCTTCGAGCTGGAGGAGGAGGCCGCCGTGCGCGGCGACATGATGAAAGCCGCGGACGACTGCGTTGGATGGCTTGACACGCAGGCGCTGCGCTCCGTGGTGTACGCATCTCTCGGCAGCATGGCGGTGCTCTCCGCCGAGGAGCTGGCCGAGATGGCGCACGGGCTTACGTCCACCGGCCGCCCCTTCCTGTGGGTGGTTCGGCCAGACAACAGCGCGTTGCTCCCGGAGGGTTACCTGAACTCCATCGCCGGGCGCGGCATGGTGGTGCCGTGGAGCCCGCAGGACCTGGTGCTGGCGCACCCGTCCACGGCGTGCTTTCTCACGCACTGCGGCTGGAACTCGACGTTAGAGACGCTCGCCGCGGGCGTTCCCGTGGCGGCCTTCCCGATGTGGGGTGACCAGTGCACGGACGCAAAGTACCTGGTGGAGGAGCTCAAGATAGGCGTGCCCATCCACGGCCCGCTGCGGCGGGACGCCATGCGCGACGCCTTGGAGAACGTTATGGCTGGGCCGGACGCCGACGCGATGCTCGGCAACGCCAGGATGTGGAGCGCGGTGGCGAGGGCGGCTGTGGCGCCAGGCGGGTCGTCGGACCGCCACATACAGGCCTTTGTGGAGGTGTTTCTTAATGTTTCAAGATAGTGTGGTTTGAGAAGAAAATAGGGTCCGTCTAGGTCTTAGTCCACTGAGACTTAACCAAGTCTCAGTCGGCTGACCTCGTTCACGTGGGTGTCGGTCCTGTATGCTCTTCTCTCGTTACTGGTTCACGACGTGTCCATGTTGGATTTGTTTGTAATCAGTTTTTTCTTGTATGTATGGCCTGAACGCTTTCTGGCTGAGCTTTCCTAGAGAATGTATGGGATCGAGTCGGCTAACGGAGCAGGATATATCATTTTTTTTCTATTCCTTCAGTACAACAAATTATATACCTTGTGATCCTAAAAAAATAATTATGTACTTTTTCCGTTTCTAAATATAAGTCTTTTAAATTACTAGTAAAAGGGCTCGTCCGTTGCAACGGGAGAAAAAATACAACACGCTTTTAATATTTTTATAATCATTTTGATTTATTAAAATAATAAGCTAACTAACTAATGTAGTCAGTCCTATCCTATTTTGTTGAGAAATCAACCCATTCATTGTTAATTCCACCATGATGAGAAATTAAGCGGGACAAGCAAAGCAAAACAAATATGCTACTTGAATTGATCAATGAACCGTTATCTTATTTCACTCATGGGGTAGAGAATGTGGGATCAGATGACAAACTGAAGGTGGTGTTTCATTCTCTATCTCTACAACAATACAATCTTACATTTAATACATTCATTCATCAGCAAACAAATTCCCACAAAACAAAATTTCTTGCCGGTGCTTGGCACACGGTTGGAGGCATGGGGAGGGGATCTCACCAGATGATGAGTTCCTGCCGGAGGAGGCGATACGATGAGGGGAGCAAGGGTTAGGCACCTCTATCTGGCCATAAGGAGTCGCTGTTGCCGCGCCATAACCTCGGAGTTCCCCGTGTGAGCCATGGAGGCCCGCCTCCACCTGCAAGTACTTCGCTCCGCCGCGCCGCCGCCCTTTTCTCTCGCTTGCTTTCTGTTCGCTTGTGTGCTTGTTTGCTTGCTGAAGTCACCATGACTGAAAACACCAAAATTTGTGACTTCTCGAATACTAATAATAATGATTTTATTAGTACTCCGATTGCTCCCGCCACTAGTGCGGAATCATACGAAATCAATGCTGCCTTGCTGAATCTTGTTATGAAAGAGCAATTCTCCGGCCTTCCTAGTGAAGATGCCGCATCCCATCTTAATACCTTCATTGAGCTTTGCGATATGCAAAAGAAGAAAGATGTGGATAATGATGTGATTAAATTGGAGCTTTTTTCGTTCTCGTTCCGAGATCGAACAAAAACTTGGTTTTCGTCTTTGCCCAAAAATAGTATTGATTCTTGGAACAAGTGCAAAGATACTTATATATCCAAATATTTTCCGTCGGCTAAGATTATCTCTCTCCGTAATGATATCATGAATTTTAAGCAACTTGATCATGAGCATGTTGCACAATCTTGGGAGAGAATGAAATTGATGATTAGAAATTGTCCCACTCATGGCTTGAGTCTTTGGATGATTATACAAATCTTCTACACTGGTTTGAATTTCGCTTCTAGAAATATCCTGGACTCCGCCTCAGGTGGAACGTTCATGGAAATCACATTAGGAGAAGGCACAAAACTCCTAGACAATATCATGACAAACTACTCTGAGTGGCACACTGAAACATCACCTACTAGTAAGAAGGTACACGCTATAGAAGAAATTAAGTCATTCAGTGCTAAGATGAATGAGTTAATGAATTTGGTTGCTAGTAGAAGTGCTCCTTTAGATCCTAATGACATGCCCTTGTCTTCCTTGATTGAGAGTAGTAATGCGAGCTTGGACGTTAATTTTGTTGGTAGGAATAATTTTGCCAACAACAATGCTTTTACAGGAAACTATGTTCCTAGGCCTTTTCCCAGTAACCCCCCTAATAACTTTGGCAACTCCTACAACAATACTCATGGAAATTGCAATAGATTACCCTCTGATCTAGAGAGTAATATCAAAGAGTTTATCAACTCTTAAAAGATTTTCAATGCGTCCATAGAGGAAAAACTACTCAAAAGTGACAATTTGGCTAGGAGCGTTGATAGAATGTCTAGTGATAGTGATGCTTTGAAAGTTAGATGTGCTCCTCCCAAGATCAATATGGATGAAACTTTGAAAGCTATGTGTGTTTCCATGAGTGAGAGCAAAGAAATAACCGCCCAAATCCGTGCTATACATGAATGGCTTAAAGGGGCGTGTTCTCGTGATAAGAATCACGAAGATCTTAGAGTGCTTGGTGTGACTCTCATTGAATCTTTGTTTTCTAGTGTCAAACCTAATGATGATGGGGCTGGATGTGAATTCACTTTGGTTGAAAAACGCCCCAATGATTCGGAGTCCATCTATCTTGATGCTAAAAGCATTGAAAGTGGAGTAGAAGATATCAAAACTTTGAGTAGTAATGAAACTACTAATTTGTATTTCAAGGAATTCAATTATGATAGTTTCTCCTTGATTGAATGCATTTCCTTGATGCAATCCATGCTAAACTCTCCACACGCTTATAGCCAAAACAAGGCCTGTACCGATCAGATCGTCGATGCTATGATAAAATCTCTTGAAGAGAAACTTGAGTTGGAAGTTTCTATCCCTAGAAAGCTTCATGATGAGTGTGAACCAACTATCAAAATCAAAATAAAAAACTATGAATGCAATGCTTTGTCTGATTTGTGTGCTAGTGTTTCCGTGATTCCAAAGTCTTTATGTGATGTTCTAGGCTTTAATGAGATTGAGGAGTGTTCTCTTAATTTGCATCTTGCGGATTCTACTCTCAAGAAACCCATGGGAAGGATCAATGATGTTCTTATTATTGCAAATAGGAACTATGTGCCCGTGGATTTCATTGTGCTTGATATTGATTGCAATCCTACATGCCCTATGATTCTTGGTAGACCTTTCCTAAGGACTATTGTTGCTATCATCGATATGAAGGAAGGGAATATTAGATTTCAATTTCCTTTAAAGAAGGGCATGGAGCATTTCCCTAGAAATAAAATAAGATTGCCTTATGAATCCATGATGAGGGCTACTTATGGTTTGAGCACCAAAGACGACGATACATGATTCCATCACCTTATGCCTAGCTAAGGGCGTTAAACAATAGCGCTTGTTGGGAGGCAACCCAATGAATTTATCTTTTTCTTTCTGTTTGTTGCATCCACACCATCATAATTCTGTTATGATTGTGTTTTTTGTGTTTCTTTTTGTGTTTGATCCAAGCAAAACAATTATGACTAGTTTTGGTGATGGTTGTTTGATCCTGCCGGAAAAAGACAGAAACTTTTTGCTCACGAAATTATTTTTCATTTTTATCCAGAAAGAGCTTTTGAGTTGATTCCTTTTGCTTCTGGTTTATATGCCTTTTGCCCAGCCTGTCGTAAAGTTTCAGAACTTTTGAGGTACGAGAAGTATATGAAGTATACAGATTGCTACAGATTGTTCTGTTTTTGACAAATTCTGCTTTGTTGTGTTGGTTGCTTGTTTTGATGAAACTATGGATAGTATCGGGGGTACTAGCCATGGAGAAGTGAGAATACAGTAATATAACACCAATATAAATATAAATCAAGATTGCTACAGTACCTAAAGAGGTGGTAGTTTGTTTTCTTGTGCTGATGATATCACGAGTTTCTGTTTAAGTTTTTGGTTGTGAAGTTTTCAAGTTTTGGGTGATGTTCTCATGGACAAATGGATAAAGAGTGGAAATAGCTCAAGCTTGGGGATGCCCAAGGCATCCCAAGCCAAATTCAAGGACACCAAAAAGCCTAAGCTTGGGGATGCCCCGGGAAGGCATCCCCTCTTTCGTCTTCAATCCATCGGTAACATTACTTGGAGCTATATTTTTATTCACCACATGATATGTGTCTTGCTTGGAGCGTCTTGTATCGTAGGAGTCTTTTCTTTTTGTTGTGTCACAATCATCCTTTATGCACACCTTTTGAGAGAGACATGCACTCATCGTGAATTTGCTAGAGTGCTCATTGTGCTTCACTTATATCTTTTGAGCTAGACCATTTTGCTCTGTGTGCTTCACTTAGATCTTTCAGAGCACGGCGGTACGTAACTTGGTAGTTGGCTTGTGCTATGAAAGTAGTCCCAAAGGTGATAGGTACCCCAAGAGGATACAATAAAACCTCCATATTCATGTGCATTGAGTAGAAAGAGAAGTTTTGATTCCTCTCAATCAGTTTTGAGACGTGGATTTGGTAATATTAAGAGTTATGTTAGTAGGGTGTTGTGAATCTAGAAATACTTGTGTTGAAGTTAGTGATTCCCGTAACATGCACGTATGGTGAACCGCTATGTTAGGAAGTCGGAGCATAATTGATGTATTGATTGTCATCCTTTGTGTTGCGGTCGGGATCGCGCGATGGTTTACACCTACCAATGCTTCCCCTAGGAGTATGTGTTTAGCACATTGTTTCGACTACTAATAAAAACTTTCGCAATAAGTATGTGAGTTCTTCATGACTAATGTGAGTCCATGGTATAGATGCACTTTCACCTTCGACCATTGCTAGCCTCTCTAGTACCGCGCAATTTTCGCCGGTGCACAAACCCACCATATGCCTTCCTCAAAACAGTCACCATACCTACCTACTCTGGCATTTTCATAGCCATTCCGATATATATTGCCATGCAACTCCCACCGTTCCGTTTCATGACTTGTGCCGTCACTCTCATATTGCCATTGCATGATCGTAAGATAGCTAGCGAGATGTTTCGACATCATACGCCAAGCTAGATCGTTGCACATCCCGGTACACTGCCGGAGGCATTTCCTATAGAGTAATCATCCTTCTAAGCTTTGAGCTATGAGTAAATAAAAGTGTGATGATCATCATTATTAGAGCATTGTCCCATGTGAGGAAATAAAAAAAAGGCCAAAGTTGCCCACACAAAAAAGAAGAGAGAAATTGAAAGAGGCCAAAGAGCCCAAACAAAAAAAAGAGAAAAAGACAGAAGGGACAATGCTACTATCTTTTCCACACTTGTGCTTCATAATAGCACCATGTTCTTCATGATTGAGAGCCTCTCGTTTTGTCACCACCATATACTAGTGGGAATCTTTATTATATAACTTGGCTTGTATATTCCAATGATGGGCTTCCTCAAAATTGCCCTAGGTCTTCGTGAGTAAGCAAGTTGGATGCACACCCACTAGTTCTCCTTTTGAGCTTTCACATACTTATAGCTCTAGTGCATCCTTTGTATGGCAATCCCTACTCATTCACATTGATATCTAATGGGCATCTCCATAGCCCTTTAATACGCCGAGTCAATGTGACTATCTCCTCCTTTTTCCTTTCACAACCACCACCACACTCTATTCCACCATAGTGCTATATCCATGGCTCACACTCATGTATTGCGTGAGAGTTGAAAAAGGTTTGAGAAAGTAAGAGTGCGAAAACAATTACTTGGCCAATACCGGGGTTGTGCATGATTTAAATTAGTTGTGTGGGGATGATGGAGCATAGCCATACTATATGATTTTGTAGGGATAAATTTCTTTGGCCTTGTTATTTATAAAGTTCATGATTACCTTGCTAGTTTGCTTGAAGTATTATTGTTTTCAAGTCAATAGCAAACTATTGTTTTGAATCTTACGGATCTGAACATTCATGTCACATGAAAGAAGTTACAAAGGACAACTATTCTAGGTAGCATTCCACATCAAAAATTCAGTCTTTATCACTTCCCTACTCGAGAACGAGCAGGAGTTAAGCTTGGGGATGCTTGATACGTCTCCAACGTATCTATAATTTTTGATGGTTCCATGCAATTATCTTGTCAAACTTTGGATGTTTTGTATGCCTTTTATATCTTTTTTGGGACTAACGTATTAACTCAGTGCCAAGTGCCACTTCCTGTTTTTTCCGTGTTTTTTACCCTTTTCAGAGGAGGATTTTAAACGGTGTTCAAACGGAATAAAAGTTCCGAAAAGATTTTTTCCGGAACAGAAGATACGCACGAGACGTGAGAACCAAGGCAGGGGCCACCAGGGGACCCCACAAGCCCCCTAGACGCGGCCAGGGGGGCCCGGGCCTAGCAGGCTTGTGGGCCCCCTGTGGCTCGTCTGCCCTACCTATTCCGCCTATAAATTCCTAAAAATTCTAAAACTGCGCGAGAGATCCACGAAAATACTTTTTCGCCGCCGCAAGCTCCTGTCTCCGCAGGATCCCATCTAGGGCACATTCTGGTGCCCTGCCGGAGGGGGGATTCGGATACGGAGGGCTTCTTCATCAACACCATGACCTCTCCGATGATGCGTGAGTAGTTCACCATAGACCTTCGGGTCCATAGCTAGTAGCTAGTTGGCTTCTTCTCTCTCTTGGATCTTCAATACAAAGTTCTCCATGATCTTCATGGAGATCTATCCGATGTAATCTTCTTTTGCGGTGTGTTTACCGAGATCCGATGAATTGTGGATTTATGATCAGATTATCTATGAATCTTATTTGAGTTTCTTCGGATCTCTTATATGCATGATTTCATATCCTTGTAATTCTCTTCGAGTTGTGGGTTTTGTTTGGCCAACATGATCTATGATTCTTGCAATTCGAGAAGTGCTTGGTTTTGGGTTCATGCCGTGCGGTGACCTCTCCCAATGACAAAAGGGGCAACGAGGCACGCATCGTGTTGTTGCCATCAAGGGTAAAAAGATGGGATTTACATCATTCGTTTGAGTTTATCTCTCTACATCATGTCATCTTGCTTAAGGCGTTACTCTGTTCGTCATGAACTCAATACACTAGATGCATGCTGGATAGCGGTCGATGTGTGGAGTAATAATAGTAGATGCAGAAAGTATCGGTCTACTTGTCTCAGACGTGATGCCTATATGTATGATCATTGCCTTAGATATCGTCATGACTTTGCGCGGTTCTATCAATTGCTCGACAGTAATTTGTTCACCCACCGTATTATTTGCTATTTTGAGAGAAGCCTCTAGTGAACACTATGGCCCCCAGGTCTACTTCACATCATATTTTCAGACTTACACTTTTACTTCGTTGCACTTTCCGCCTTCAGATCTCACTTTGCAATCAATCTTGTAGGGATTGACAACCCATTTATAGCGTTGGGTGCAAGCTCGTTTGTGTTTGCGCAGGTACTCTGGAGCTTAGCTCGATTCTCCTACTGGATTGATACCTTGGTTCTCAAACTGAGGGAAATACTTAGTGCTCCTGTGCTGGATCACCCTTTCCTCTTCAAGGGAAAACCAACGCAAGCTCAAGAGGCAGCAGTGGCTGGATCCGAAACTAATGGACCTTTAATCCTGGTTCGCGTCTGGAACCGGGACTAAAGTTCTCGGCTATATAAGTCCGGGCCTTCGTGTCCTGGTGCCAGCCACCGCACGGGAGAAAGAATAATGCCGCGAGGCTACCAGATTCACCCCCGCCGCCACCCTCTCCGTGCCACCCGCAGCCATAGCACGGCCACCAGCACGCCCCCACGCCTGTGCCACGTGCCGACACAGATTCGGGACGCCCGCGTTATGCCAACCTCGTGCTCCTCCGTCGCCCGAACCTGGTCCGTGCTACCCCCTCTGCCCGACGACCGCCGTGCTGCCCCTTGGTCCTCCTTTGCCCGACACCTCCGACAACACTTTCATCATCGCCTCCATCTGAGCATTATTAGGTTCGATCTGATTTTTGTTTTTTTCATTTGTTGGCTGATTAGGTTGATGAATATTTGACATCTCTAGTTCATAGCTCTCACGCCTAATTTTTTGAGGGGAAAACACACCTCATATTTGGTTGCCTTATCTCCTTAATTATGACAATAATGCACATACTCTTAATAATTTGCACATGTAATTTAGGTTATAACAATTGCTTATTAAAAGAATGATGCAGTATTATTTCTCTCTCATACGGCGTGATATAAAATCTTTGGTCATTGTCATTAACTGTTTCATTTTCGTGGCTATTAGAAGCATGTTTTTTATATTTTGCACGATCCATTAAACTATGGATCAGTGATATGAAATATCAAATTTGACACCGCAAAATTATAAAAGGAAAACTAGATCTGTTGGTAGTAGAGTATTTTTGTTCATCCCGTAAGGTAATCCTAGAGTCTTAAATGTGCTAAGTATTTCTTGAATTATTTAAATTTAGATTTTAAACAAAATAGTACTGTTTTAGCCCTTTATAGGTTTAGTGCTAGTTTGTTTTTATGTTAATTATTTTAAGTTGTTTCAATTATCATTTAGCTAAAAAAAATTAAATGCATGAAAAATGCTCAAAAAAAGTTTGTCATGTATTCAAAACATGTTAATATATTATTTGGAAAATGTTAAAGTTTATTAAATATGAGTATCTACTATATATTTGGCGGCGGCCCGCATCCTCGTCATCGACTCGGCGACGACAGCCAGTTTGAGAGGCGCCACGTCCGAGGCTGGGCTCTGCCGGGCTGGCACTGGGAGGTGGTACCTTCGAGGGTGCGCAGGTTGGTGAAGAATCCAGGTCTCGTCGTCGACCCGGAGTTTCTTTGGTGGCGGTCCCGTGGGCCACTATCGGGGTGAAGGCAGCCGCCCCCCGAGGAGGTGGTACGTCGCCGTGTCAGGGAGGATGACGAGCACGTCCGTCGCTAGATGGTTGTGTTCGATGTCAGGTTCTTCGGGGATCTCACCCGAGATATGATCCTATGATGGTTCCTTCTCTTTGGGTGTCCACCGCCCGCGGCTCAACACAGCTACAATTCTTTGGGTGATTGCTACCTCTTGAGCTTGCGTTGGTTTTTCCCTTGAAGAGGAAAGGGTGATGCAGCACAGTAGCAGTAAGTATTTTCCTCAGTTTGAGAACCAAGGCATCAATCCAGTAGGAGTATCAAGCCAAATTTCCAAAGTACCTGCACAAAAACAGGAAACTTGCACCCAACGCTACAAAGGGGTTGCCAATCCCTTCACGATTGATTGCAAGGTGAGATCTGAAGGTGGAAAGTGCAACAAAGTAAAAGTGTGGAGCTGAAAATGTGATGTGAAGTAGACCCGGGGCCATAGTGTTCACTAGAGGCTTCTCTCATGATAGCAAATATTACGGTGGGTGAACGAATTACTGTCGAGCAATTGTAGAACTACGCAAAGTCATGATGATATCTAAGGCAATGATCATACATATAGGCATCACGTCCGAGACAAGTAGACCGATACTTTCTGCATCTACTACTATTACTCCACACATCGACCACTGTCCAGCATGCATCTAGTGTATTGAGTTCATAACGAACAGAGTAACGCCTTAAGCAAGATTACATGATGTAGAGGGATAAATTCATGCAATAGATATAAACCCCATCTTTTTACCCTTGATGGCAACAACACGATGCGTGCCTCGCTACCCCTTCTGTCACTGCGTGAGGTCACCGCATGGTATTAACGCAAAACCAAGCACTTCTCTCATTGCAAGAATTATAGATCAAGTTGGTCAAACGAAACCCACAACTCAAAGAGAATTACAAGGATATGCAATCATGCATATAAGAGATCAGAAGAAAGTCAAATAAGATTCATAGATAATCTGATCATAAATCCACAATTCATCGGATCTCGACAAACACACCGCAAAAGAAGATTACATCGGATAGATCTCCATGAAGATCATGGAGAACTGTGTATTGAAGATCCAAGAGAGAGAAGAAGCCATCTAGCTAGTAGCTATGGACCCGCAGGTCTGTGGTGAACTACTCACGCATCATCGGAGAGGCAATGGTGTTGATGAAGAAGCCCTCATGTCTGAATCCCCCCTCCGGCAGGGCACCAGAACGTGCCCCAGATGGGATCTTGCGGAGACAGAAGCTTGCGGCGGTGGAAAAGTATTTTCGTGGCTCCCTTCCGTGGTTTCAGATTTTTCGGGGATTTATAGGTGGAAGAAGTAGGGCAAAGGAGCCAAGGGGCCCACAAGCCTGCTAGGCGCGGCCCCCAGGCCGCGGCTAGGGGGCTTGTGGCCTCCCCTGGTGCCCTTTGCCTTGGTTCTCAAGCTCCCTGCGTATCTTCTGTTCCGGAAAAAATCTTTTTGGAGGTTTTATTCCGTTTGGACTCCGTTAATATTCTCCTCTGAAAAAGGTCAAAAACACAGAAAAAACAGGAACTGGCACTTGGCACTGAGTTAATAGGTTAGTCCCAAAAAAGATATAAAAATGCATACAAAGCTTCCAAAGTTGACAAGATAATAGCATGAAACCATCAAAAATTATAGATACGTTAGAGACGTATCAGTGATCAATGTGATCAGGAACCGCGAGTCAAATGAATTATTCGATAATGTTCAAGTTGTAGTAGTGGTATTATATGATAATATTTTTGATGTATTTGTGATAATATTTGTTAATATTCGATGATGCATTAACTTGATTATTCGAGATGTACTAGTGATATTATATGATGATCTTGCTAAAAAAATCCTCCTCCCCATCCCTCACCCCTCATATCGAACCTCGTCGACACCAGATACGACCATGATCAAGATTAGTTAAGCTATTGAATGTATTAGTTAAGCTATGTATTATTTGCTTATTGCATGCATTCTAATTTTCTTATTGAATGCATTCTAATTTGAATACTAAATTGTTTTATATTTCTTCTGGATTAGTTAAGCTATGGACGTTAGCGGCAGATGCGACCATGATCAAGAGGATATCCTCTTTGTCATGATAAGCTCCCAAAACCCAGAGAATGAAGTAGATGACGACTTAAAATATCTGAACGAGTCCGATGAGGGAATATTTGAGGAATAACCAAGAGACGAAAGGCACACAAACGATGATGGCGTAGTAAATATTCTTCAATTAACAAAGTCCAGCGAGGTATATATATATATGTGTGTGTGTGTGTGTGTCTATATATATATATATATCATTACATGTATTAATTTATTTGTATGTATATATATATATAGGCATCACGTCCGAGACAAGTAGACCGATACTTTCTGCATCTACTACTATTACTCCACACATCGACCACTGTCCAGCATGCATCTAGTGTATTGAGTTCATAACGAACAGAGTAATGCCTTAAGCAAGATGACATGATGTAGAGGGATAAATTCATGCAATAGATATAAACCCCATCTTTTTACCCTTGATGGCAACAACACGATGCGTGCCTCGCTACCCCTTCCGTTACTGCGTGAGGTCACCGCATGGTATGAACCCAAAACCAAGCACTTCTCTCATTTCAAGAATTATAGATCAAGTTGGCCAAACGAAACCCACAACTCGAAGAGAATTACAAGGATATGAAATCATGCATATAAGAGATCAGAAGAAACTCAAATAAGATTGATAGATAATCTGATCATAAATCCACAATTCATCGGATCTCGACAAACACACCGCAAAAGAAGATTACATCGGATAGATCTCCATGAAGATCATGGGAACTCTGTATTGAAGATCCAAGAGAGAGAAGAAGCCATCTAACTAGTAGCTATGGACCCGAAGGTCTGTGGTGAACTACTCACGCATCATTGGAGAGGCAATGGTGTTGATGAAGAAGCCCTCATGTCTGAATCCCCCCTCCGGCAGGGCACCAGAACTTGATCATGCAAGGCGTTGTTCCGTGGGTTGAGGGGTGCTGCCTCTTGAGCTTGCGTTGGTTTTTCCCTTGAAGAAGAAAGGGTGATGCAACACAGGAGCAGTAAGTATTTCCCTCAGTTTTGGAACCAAGGTATCAATCCAGTAGGAGAATCGCGTCAAGTCCAGAGTACCTGCACAAACACAAAAGAGCTTGCACCCAACGCTATAAAGGGGTTGTCAATCCCTTCAAGATTGGTTGCAAAGTGAGATCTGAAGGCGGAAAGTGCAACGAAGTAAGAGAGTAAGGCTGAAAATATGGTGTGAAGTAGACCCGGGGGCCATAGTGTTCACTAGAGGCTTCTCTCAAAATAGCAAATATTACGGTGGGTGAACAAATTACTGTCGAGCAATTGATAGAACCACGCAAAGTCATGACGATATCTAAGGCAATGATCATACATATAGGCATCAAGTTCGAGACAAGTAGACCGATACTTTCTGCATCTACTACTATTACTCCACACATCGACCGCTATCTAGCATGCATCTAGTGTATTGAGTTCATGACGAGCAGAGTAACGCTTTAAGCAAGATGACATGATGTAGAGGGATAAACTCAAACCAATGATGAAAACCCCATCTTTTTACCCTTGATGGCAACAACACGATGCGTGCCTCGCTACCCCTCCTGTCACTGGGTGAGGTCACCGCACGGTATGAACCCAAAACCAAGCACTTCTCCCATAGCAAGACTCATAGATCAAGTTGGCCAAACAAAACCCACAACTCGAAGAGAATTACAAACATATGAAATCATGCATATAGAGATCAAAAGAAACTCAAATAAGATTCATAGATAATCTGATCGTAAATCCACAATTCATCGGATCTCGACAAACACACCACAAAATAAGATTACATCGGATAGATCTCCATGAAGATCATGGAGAACTTTGAATTGAAGATCCAAGAGAGAGAAGACGCCATCTAGCTGCTAGCTATGGACCCGAAGGTCTATGGTGAACTACTCACGCATCATCGGAGTGGTCATGGTGTTGATGAGGAAGCCCTCCGTATCTGAATCCCCCTCTGGCAGGGCACTAGAACGTGCCCCAGGTTGGATCTTGCAAAGACAGAAGCTTGCGGCGGCGGAAAAGCATTTTCGTGGATCTCTCGCACAGTTTTGGAATTTTTTTGGATTTATAGGCGGAAGAGGTAGGGCAGACGTATCAGAGGGGGCCCACAAGCCTGCTAGGCACGGGCCCCCCTGGCCGCGCCTAGGGGGCTTGTGGGGTCCCCTACTGGCCCCTGCCTTGGTTCTCAAGTCTGACGCATATCTTCTGTTCCGGAAAAAAATCTTTTCGGAGGTTTTATTCCATTTGGACACCGTTTAAAATCCTCCTCTGAAAAGGGTCAAAAACACGGAAAAAACAGGAACTGGCACTTGGCACTGAGTTAATAAGTTAGTCCCAAAAAAGATATAAAAGGCATACAAAACATCCAAAGTTTGACAAGATAATAGCATGGAACTATCAAAAATTATAGATATGTTGGAGACGTATCAAGCATCCCCAAGCTTAACTCCTGGTCGTCCTCGAGTAGGGAAGTGATAAAGACTGAATTTTTGATGTGGAATGCTACCTAGCATAGTTGTCCTTTGTAACTTCTTTCATGTGACATGAATGTTCAGATCCGTAAGATTCAAAACAATAGTTTGCTATTGACATGAAAACAATAATACTTCAAGCAAACTAGCAAGGTAATCATGAACTTTCGAAATAACAAGGCCAAAGAAAGTTATCCCTACAAAATCATATAGTCTGGCTATGCTCCATCATCCCCACACAACTAATTTAAATCATGCACAACCCCGGTTTTGGCCAAGTAATTGTTTTCGCACTCTTACTTTCTCAAACCTTTTACAAATATCACGCAATACATGAGCCTGAGCCATATAGCACTATAGGTGGAATAGAGTGTGGTGGTGGTTGTGAGACAAAAAAGAAGGAGATGGTCACATTGACTCGGCGTATCAAAGGGTTATGTAGATGCCCATTAATAGATATCAATGTGAATGAGTAGGGATTGCCATACAAAGGATGCACTAGAGCTATAAGTATGTGAAAGCTCAAAGGGAGAACTAGTGGGTGTGCATCCAACTTGCTTGCTCACGAAGACCTAGGGCAATTTGAGGAAGCCCATCCTTGGAATATACAAGCCAAGTTATATAATAAAGATTCCCACTAGTATATGGTGGTGACAAAGCAAGAAGCTCTCAATCATGAAGAACATGGTACTATTATGAAGCACAAGTGTGGAAAAAGATAGTAACATTGTCCCTTCTCTCCTTTTTTTTTATTTGGGCTCTTTGGCCTCTCTTTTTTTCTCTCTTTTTTTGTGGGCAACTTTGGCCTCTTTTTTTTATTTCCTCACATGGGACAATTTGTCGCTTCTCTCTTTTTCTATTTTTTTATTTGGGATCTTTGGCCTCTCTTTTTTATGTTGGAAAATTTGTCGTCTTTTTTTCTCATATGGGACAATGCTCTAATAATGATGATCATCACACTTTTATTTACTCACAGCTCAAAGCTTGAACGATGATGACTCTATAGGAAATGCCTCCAGCAGTGTACCGGGATGTGCAACGATCTAGCTTGGCGTATGACGTTGAAACATCTCGCTAGCTATCTCACGATCATGCAATGGCAATATGAGAGTGATGGCATAAGTCATGAGACGGAACGGTGGGAGTTGCATGGCAATATATCTCGGAATGGCTATGAAAATGCCATAGTAGGTAGGTATGATGGTTGTTTTGAGGAAGGCATATGGTGGGTTTGTGCACCGGCGAAAATTGCGCGGTACTAGAGAGGCTAGTGATACGTCTCCATCGTATCTATAGTTTTTGATTGTTTCATGCCAATATTCTACAACTTTCATATACTTTTGGCAACTTTTTATACTTTTTTTGGGACTAACATATTGATCCGGTGCCCAGTGCCAGGTCCTGTTTGTTGCATGTTTTTTGTTTCGCAGAATATCCATACCAAATGAAGTCCAAACGTAATAAAAACTTACGGGGATTTGTTTTGGAATATTTATGATTTTTCGGAAGAAGAATCAACGCGAGGCGATGCACGGAGTGCCCACAAGCCCTGTCGCCGCGACCAGGGGGTGGGCCCGCGGCAGGGGGGCTTGTGGCCACTGCTTAAGGCGGCTGGAGCCCTTATTTCTCCACAAGAAAGATAATATCCGGAAGAAAATCGTGTTAAAATTTAAGCCCAATCGGAGTTACGGATCTCCGGGAATTTAAGAAATGGTGAAATGCAGAATCTGGGAACGCATAAACAAAAGGATACTGAGAGAGAGATCCAATCTTGGAGGGGCTCTCGCCCCTCCGCCGCCATGGAGACCATGGACCATAGGGGAAACGCTTCTCCCATCTAGGGAGGAAGTCAAGGAAGAGGAAGAAGGAGGGGGGATCTCTCCCCCTCTCTCCCGGCGGCGCCGGAACGCCGCCCGGGACATCATCGTGTTACGGCGATCTACACCAACACCTCCGTCATCTTCACCAACATCTGCATCATCTTCCCCCATCTATATTCGGCGGTTCACTCTCCCGCAACCCGCTGTACCCTCTACTTGAACATGGTGCTTTATGCTACATATTATTATCCAATGATGTGTTGCTATCCTATGATGTTTGAGTAGATTATCGTTGTCCTATCGGTGATTGATGAATTGCTATGATTGGTTTAATTTGCTTGTGGTTATGTTGCTGTCCTTTGGTGCCCATCATATGATCGCGCGCGTGGATCACACCATAGGGTTAGTTGTATGTTGATAGGACTATGTATTGGCAGGCTAGAGTGACAGAAGCTTCAAACCTAGCATAGAAATTGATGCATATGGGATTGAAGGGGGACCAATATATCTTATTGCTATGGTTGGGTTTTACCTTAATGAATGTTAGTAGTTGCGGAGGCTTGCTAATAGTTCCAATCATAAGTGCATAGAATTCCAAGTAAGGGATGACATGCTAGCATAGGCCTCTCCCACATGATACTTGCTATCAATCTAGTAACGTAGCCAATTGCTTAGGGACAATTCCGCAACTCCTACCACCACTTTTCCACACTCGTTAGACACTCGTAGTTGTTTCTTTATCTAACCAGCCCCTAGTTTTATTTACGTGTTCTTTCTTTTTCTTGCAAGCCTATCCTATCACTCCTTCAAAGTACTTCTAGTTTCCTACTTGTTCTAGGTAAAGCGAACGTAAAGTGTGTGTAGAGTTGTATCGGTGGTCGATAGAACTTGAAGGAATATTTGTCCTACCTTTAGCTCCTCGTTGGGTTCGACACTCTTACTTATCTAGAAAGGCTACAATTGATCCCCTATACTTGTGGGTTATCAAGACCTTTTTTTGGCGCCGTTTCCGGGGAGAGATAGCGTGGGGTGAATATCCTGGTGCGTGCTTGTTTTCTTTATCACTAAGTAGATTTATTTGCTGTTCTAAGTTGTTCTCTATCTTTAGTTATGGATATGGAACACGAAATACCAAAAAATTAGGTGTACTTGCTACTCATGGAGATGGGGAACCTCCTAAAACCCTCAAGGCTCGTTATGTGGAAAATACTATGCACTTCTTTATTAATCCTGAGAAAGCCCCATTCATTTATATAATGGGATACACGTTGGATCAACGTGAATACTTTAGGGATTATCGCTTGACTCAAAAAGGGAAATTTTTATGGGATCAAATCCATTTGTTGAAATGGTATGCTTGGGAACTATGCAAGAGATATGGTGTTACTTGTTGCTCTAGGATGAAGGCTCCACACCTTCCCTTTTCTTGTGAATTTAATGATCATAGAACCTTGGCTTGTTATGCTAATGGTATATATGATTACTATGATGTGGATCAAATAGAAGAGTTTGTTGCTTTTATGGGTGCTTATGAAATTGAGGCTTTGTTTAAAAGGTGTGATGATAATGATGATGCTCCTTAACGATCTGAAAATTTGGCTATGCTTCGTTATTGTTATGCTAATTATGAATATAATGCCCATATTGAACGATTTAAGGAGAAATCCTATGCTGCCCAAGAAGAGACTATTATTTTGCAGGAAACTATAGAAGAAGAAAATGCTGAAATTGTGAGCTCATTGGATGAAAAAGATGACGAGGAGAGCGAAGAACAAAAGGAGGAAGAACGGACTAGCTACCCATGTCCACCTTCTAATGAGAGTAACTCTTCTACTCATACATTATTTAATTTCACTTCATTCTTACCGAAGGATGAATGCTATGATCCCTTGGATTCGTTTGAAATATTCCTTTTTGATGAACTTGATGCTTGCTATGCTTGTGGCCATGTTGCCAATATGAATGATGCTTATGAAGATGAGCTAGCTACTGTCCCTTATGTTACACATGATGATTTTGATGAATATAATATGCATGTGCTTGCTGCTCCTACTTGCAATTATTATGAGAGAGGAACTACATCTCCACCTCTCTATGTTTCCAATACGATAAAATTGCAAGAAACTGCTTATGCTATCTATTGGCCTTTACTTGATGTGCATGAATTGTTATTTTATGACATGCCAATGCATAGGAAGAGAGTTAGACTTCGTCATTGCATGATATATGTTACCTTGTGCTCACTACTAAATTTCAAATCATTGCTAATTAAAATTGGCTTTGATATACCTTGGGATCCGGGTGGATCCATTACTTGAGCACTTTATGCCTAGCTTAATGGCTTTAAAGAAAGCGCTGCCTGGGAGATAACCCAGAAGTTTCAGAGAGTAATTTATTTCTGTTGAGTGCTTCTATTTAGTTTAAAAACAAAAAATATATAGAGGGGAACTTAAAACTTTTTCCAAAAAGAGACGCGATTGAAAGGTAATGCATTACGGAAGTGAGGGTCGACCTTGAACACTTGTGTTCATGCTCATGGAAACAATGTAGAATTTTTCATGGAAGTTTCTCAAAAAAATAATTATACCGTTGTACAATTACTTTGTGTTTTTAAAAATAATGTGCCAAGTAAAGCCTTTACGATTAGTTTGGGTGATAGTTGTTTGATCACGCTGAAAAAAGACAGAAACTTTCTGCTCACGAAATTAATTTTCATTTTTATTCTGGAAGAGATTTTGAGTTTATTCTTTTTGATGCTGATTGATATAAAAATTTTCAGACGTTCGTAATTTTTCAGATTTTTTGAGATACCAGAATTATACGGAATATACAGATTGCTACAGACTGTTCTGTTTTGACAGATCTATTTTCTATGCATTGTTCTCTTATTTTGATGAATCTATGGGTAATATCGGGGGGTATGAACCATGGTGAGGTTGGATTACAGTAGGTATAATGCTAATATGAATTTAGAATGAGTTCACAACAGTACTTGAAGTGGTGATTTATTTTATTATACTAACGGATCTCACGAAGTTTTGTTGAGTTTTGTGTGATTGAAGTTTTCAAGTTTTGGGTGAGAGCACGATGGATGAAGGAATAAGGAGAGGCAAGAGCCTAAGCTTGGGGATGCTCGAGGCACCCAAGGTAATATTCAAGGAAGACTCAAGCGTATAAGCTTGGGGATGCCCCGGAAGGCATCCCCTCTTTCGTCTACAATCTATCGGTAATTTTACTCGGAGCTATATTTTAATTCATCACATGATATGTGCAAATGCTTGGAGCGTATTTTGTGTTTATTTTCCCTTTTTATTTTATGCAACATGCTGGTATGATATAGTCCTTGGTTGGCTTTATAGAATGCTTCTTGTGCTTCACTTATATATTTTGAAGTTTGGATTGCCTGTTTCCCTACACGTAGAAAACCGCCATTTGTAGAATGCTCTTTTGCTTCACTTATATCTGTTAGAGCGGGGCATATCTTTTGTAGAAAGAATTAAACTCTCATGCTTCACTTATACCTATTTAGAGAGTTAACCGGAGTTGGTCATTCACATGGTTAGTCATAAAATCCTACATAAAACTTGTAGATCACCGAATATGATATGTTTAATTCCTTGCAACAGTTTTGCGACATGAATATGTGATATTAGAGTCATGCTAGTGAGTAATTGTGTATTTTTAGAAATACTTGTGTTAAGGTTGGTGATTCTCGTAGCATGCACGTATGGTGAACCGTTATGTGATGAAGTTGGAGCATGATTTATTTATTCATTGTCATCCTTTGTGTGGCGGTCGGGATCGCACGATGGTTAACTCCTACCAACCTTTCCCCTAGGAGCATGCGTGTAGTACCTTGTTTCGATGACTAATAGGCTTTTGCAATAAGTATGTGAGTTCTTTATGACTAATGTTGGGTCCATGGATTATACGCACTCTCACCCTTCCACCATTGCTAGCCTCTCTAGTACCGCGCGACTTTCGGCGGTGCATTACACCCACCATATAGCCTCCCTCAAAACAGCCACCATACCTACCTATTATGGCATTTTCATAGCCATTCCGAGATATATTGCCATGCAACTACCACCGTTCCGTCTCATGACATGTGCCACCACTTCCATATTGCTATTGCATGATCGTAAGATAGCTAGCATAATGTTTCCATGGCTTGTCCATTTTTTGATGTCATTGCTATGCTAGATCATTATCACGGTACACTATCGAAGGCATTTCATATAGAGTCATCATTTCTCTAAGTATTGAGTTGTAAGTGTGATGATCATTATTAATAGAGCATTGTACCATGTGAGGAGCGAAGCCCATTTACAAAAGAGGTCAAAGATGCCCACCAAAATAAAATAAAAAATATATTAAAAAAGAGGCCAAAGAGCCCATAAAAATGAGAGAAAAGAGAGAAGGGACAATTGCTACTATCCTCTTTCCACACTTGTGCTTGAAATAGCACTATGATGTTCATGACAGAGAGTCTCCTATGTTGTCACTTCCATATACTAGTGGGAAATTTTCATTATATAACTTGGCTTGTATATTCCAATGACGGGCTTCCTCAAAATTGCCCTAGGTCTTCGTGAGCAAGCAAGTTGGGTGCACACCCACTAGTTTCTTTTGTGAGCTTTCATACACTTATAAGCTCTAGTGCATTCATTGCGTGGCAATCCCTACTCACTCACATTGATATCTATTTATGGGCATCTCCATAGCCCGTTGATACGCCTAGTTGATGTGAGACTATCTCCTCTCTTTTTGTCTTCTCCACGACCACCATATTCTATTCCACCTATAGTGCTATGTCCATGGCTCACGCTCATGTATTGCGTGAAAGTTGAAAAGGTTTGAGAACACTAAAGTATGAAACAATTGTTTGGCTAAAACCGGGGTTGTGCATGATTTAAATACGTTGTGTGGGGAAGATGGAGCATAGCCAGACTATATGATTTTGTAGGGATAACTTTCTTTGGCCATGATATTTTGAGAAGACATGATTGCTTGGTTAGTATGCTTGAAATATTATTGTCTTTATGTCAAATGATAGACTATTGCTTTGAATCACTCGTGTTTTAGTATTCATGCCATGATTAGATTATATGATCAAGATTATGCTAGGTAGCATTCCACATCAAAAAATATCTTTTTTTATCATTTACCTACTCGAGGACGAGCATGAATTAAGCTTGGGGATGCTGATACGTCTCCGTCGTTTCTATAATTTTATATTGTTTCATGCCAATATTCTACAACTTTCATATACTTTTGGCAACTTTTTATACTATTTTTAGGACTAACATATTGATCCAGTGCCCAGTGCCAGTTCGTGTTTGTTGCATGTTTTTTGTTTCGCAGAATATCCATACCAAACGAAGTCCAAACGTAATAAAAACTTACGGGGATTTGTTTTGGAATATTTAAGATTTTTGGGAAGAAGAATCAACGCGAGGCGATGCAGGGAGTGCCCACAAGCCCTGTCGCCGCGGCCAGGGGGTGGGCCCGCGGCAGGGGTGCTTGTGGCCACTCCTTAAGGCGGTTGGAGCCCTTCTTTCGCCGCAATAAATATAATATCCGGAAGAAAGTATTGTTAAAATTTCAGCCCAATCGGAGTTATGGATCTCCGGGAATTTAAGAAATGGTGAAACGCAGAATCTGGGAGCGCAGAAACAGAAGGACACAAAGAGAGAGATCCAATCTCGGAGGGGCTTGAGTCTTCCCGGTGCCCTGCCGGAGGGGACTTTGGAGTTGGAGGGCTTCTTCATCAACATCATCGTCCCTCCAATGACTCGTGAGTAGTTCACTTCAGACCTACGGGTCCGTAGTGTTGGGGAACGTCGCATGGGAAACAAAAATTTTCCTACGCGCACGAAGATCTATCATGGTGATGTCCATCTACGAGAGGGGATGAGTGATCTACGTACCCTTGTAGATCGTACAGCAGAAGCGTTAGAGAACGCGGTTGATGTAGTGGAACATCCTCACGTCCCTCGATCCGCCCCGCGAACAATCCCGCGATCAGTCCCACGATCTAGTACCGAACGGACGGCACCTCCGCGTTCAGCACACGTACAGCTCGACGATGATCTCGGCCTTCTTGATCCAGCAAGAGAGACGGAGAGGTAGAAGAGTTCTCCGGCAGCGTGACGGCGCTCCGGAGGTTGGTGATGATCTTGTCTCAGCAGGGCTCCGCCCGAGCTCCGCAGAAACGCGATCTAGAGGAAAAACTATGGAGGTATGTGGTCGGGCAGCCATGAGAAAGTCGTCTCAAATCTGCCCTAAAAGCTCCATATATATAGGAGGAGGGAGGGGGACCTTGCCTTGGGGTCCAAGGGACCCTCAAGGGGTCGGCCGAGCCAAGGGGGGGAGGACTCCCCCCCCCAAACCGAGTTGGACTTGGTTTGGTGGGAGGAGTCCCCCTCCCTTCCCACTTCCTCCCTCTTTTTTTTTTCTCTTTTCCTTTGATTTCTTTTTCTTGGCGCATAGGCCCCCTTGGGGCTGTCCCACCAGCCCACTAAGGGCTGGTGTGTCTCCCCAAAGCCTATGGGCTTCCCCGGGGTGGGTTGCCCCCCCGGTGAACTCCCGGAACCCATTCGTCATTCCCGGTACATTCCCGGTAACTCCGAAAACCTTCCGGTAATCAAATGAGGTCATCCTATATATCAATCTTCGTTTCCAGACCATTCCGGAAACCCTCGTGACGTCCGTGATCTCATCTGGGACTCCGAACAACATTCGGTAACCAACCATATAACTCAAATACGCATAAAACAACGTCGAACCTTAAGTGTGCAGACCCTGCGGGTTCGAGAACTATGTAGACATGACCCGAGAGACTCCTCGGTCAATATCCAATAGCGGGACCTGGATGCCCATATTGGATCCTACATATTCCACGAAGATCTTATCGCTTGAACCTCAGTGTCAAGGATTCGTATAATCCCGTATGTCATTCCCTTTGTCCTTCGGTATGTTACTTGCCCGAGATTCTATCGTCAGTATCCGCATACCTATTTCAATCTCGTTTACCGGCAAGTCTCTTTACTCGTTTCGTAATACCAGATCCCGCAACTTACACTAAGTTACATTGCTTGCAAGGCTTGTGTGTGATGTTGTATTACCGAGTGGGCCCCGAGATACCTCTCCGTCACACGGAGTGACAAATCCCAGTCTTGATCCATACTAACTCAACTAACACCTTCGGAGATACCTGTAGAGCATCTTTATAGTCACCCATTTACGTTGCGACGTTTGATACACACAAAGCATTCCTCCGATGTCAGTGAGTTATATGATCTCATGGTCATAGGAATAAATACTTGACACGCAGAAAACAGTAGCAACAAAATGACACGGTCAACATGCTACGTCTATTAGTTTGGGTCTAGTCCATCACGTGATTCTCCCAATGACGTGATCCAGTTATCAAGCAACAACACTTTGTTCATAATCAGAAGACACTGACTATCATCGATCAACTGGCTAGCCAACTAGAGGCATGCTAGGGACGGTGTTTTGTCTATGTATCCACACATGTAAATGAGTCTTCATTCAATACAATTATAGCATGGATAATAAACTATTATCTTGATACAGGAATTATAATAATAACTATACATTTATTATTGCCTCTAGGGCATAATTCCAACAGTCTCCCACTTGCACTAGAGTCAATAATCCAGTCTTCACATCACCATGTGAATTACATTGCAATAAATCTAACACCCATACAGTTCTGGTGTCGATCATGTTTTGGCCGTGGAAGAGGTTTAGTCAGCGGGTCTGCTACATTCAGATCCGTGTGCACTTTGCATATATTTACGTCCTCCTCCTCGACGTAGTCGCCGATGAGGTTGAAGCGTCGTTTGATGTGTCTGGTCTTCTTGTGAAACCTTGGTTCCTTTGCTAAGGCAATGGCACCAGTGTTGTCACAGAACAAGGTTATTGGATCCAGTGCACTTGGCACCACTCCAAGATCCGTCATGAACTGCTTCATCCAGACACCCTCCTTAGCCGCCTCCGAGGCAGCCATGTACTCCGCTTCACATGTAGAATCTGCTACGACGCTTTGCTTGGAACTGCACCAGCTTACTGCACCCCCATTAAGAATAAATACGTATCCGGTTTGCGACTTAGAGTCATCCGGATCTGTGTCAAAGCTTGCATCGACGTAACCTTTTACGGCGGGCTCTTCGTCACCTCCATACACGAGAAACATCTCCTTAGTCCTTTTCAGGTACTTCAGGATATTCTTGACCGCCGTCCAATGATCCACTCCTGGATTACTCTGGAACCTACCTGCCATACTTATGGCCAGGCTAACATCCGGTCTAGTGCACAGCATCGCATACATGATAGAGCCTATGGCTGAAGCATAGGGGACGGAGCGCATATGCTCTCTATCTTCATCAGTTGCTGGGCACTGAGTCTTACTCAATCTCGTACCTTGTAACACTGGCAAGAACCCTTTCTTGGACTGTTCCATTTTGAACCTCTTCAAAACTTTATCAAGGTATGTGCTTTGTGAAAGTCCTATCAGGCGTTTTGATCTATCCCTATATATCTTAATGCCTAGAATGTAAGAAGCTTCTCCTAGGTCCTTCATAGAGAAACTTTTATTCAAGTAACCTTTTATGCTCTCCAAAAGCTCTACGTTGTTTCCAATCAGTAATATGTCATCCACATATAATATCAGAAACGCCACAGAGCTCCCACTCACTTTCTTGTAAATACAAGATTCTCCAACCACTTGCATAAACCCAAATGCTTTGATCACCTCATCAAAGCGTTTGTTCCAACTCCGAGATGCTTGCACCAGTCCATAAATGGATCGCTGGAGCTTGCACACCTTGTCAGCATTTTTAGGATCGACAAAACCTTCGGGTTGCATCATATACAACTCTTCCTTAAGGAAACCGTTAAGGAACGCCGTTTTGACATCCATCTGCCAGATTTCATAATCGAAAAATGCAGCTATTGCTAACATGATTCTGACGGACTTAAGCATCGCTACGGGTGAGAAGGTCTCATCATAGTCCACTCCTGGAACTTGTGAAAAACCCTTTGCCACAAGTCGAGCTTTATAAACGGTCACATTACCGTCAGCGTCCGTCTTCTTCTTAAAGATCCATTTGTTCTGAATAGCCTTGCGGCCCTCAGGTAGTATCTCCAAAGTCCACACTTTGTTCTCATACATGGATCCTATCTCGGATTTCATGGCCTCTAGCCATTTGTTGGAATCTGGGCCCACCATTGCTTCTTCATAATTTGCAGGTTCATTGTTGTCTAACAACATGATTGATAAGACGGGATTACCGTACCACTCTGGAGCAGCGCGTGATCTCGTCGACCTGCGTGGTTCAACACAAACTTGAACTGGAGTTTCATGATCATCATTAACTTCTTCCTCAACCGGCGTCGCAATGACAGAGGTTTCCTCTTGCCCTGCGCCACCATCCAGAGGGATGAGAGGTTCGACAACCTCGTCAAGTTCTATCTTCCTCCCACTCAATTCTCTCGAGAGAAACTCCTTCTCCAGAAAAGTTCCGTTCTTAGCAACAAACACTTTGCCCTCGGATTTGAGATAGAAGGTGTACCCAACTGTCTCTTTTGGGGAACCTATGAAGACGCATTTTTCCGCTTTGGGTTCCAGCTTTTCAGGCTGAAGCTTTTTGACATAAGCATCACATCCCCAAACTTTAAGAAACGACAACTTTGGCCTTTTGCCATACCACAGTTCGTATGGTGTCGTCTCAATGGATTTTGATGGTGCCCTATTTAAAGTGAATGCTGCTGTTTCTAATGGATAACCCCAAAATGATAACGGCAAATCAGTAAGAGACATCATAGATCGCACCATCTCTAACAAAGTACGATTACGACGTTCGGACACACCATTACGCTGTGGTGTTCCAGGCGGTGTTAACTGCGAAACAATTCCACATTGTCTTAAGTGAGCACCAAACTCGAAACTCAGATATTCACCCCCACGATCAGACCGCAGGAACTTGATCTTCTTGTTACGATGATTTTCCACTTCACTCTGAAATTGCTTGAACTTTTCAAATGTTTCAGACTTGTGCTTCATCAAGTAGACATAACCATATCTACTTAAGTCGTCAGTGAAGGTGAGGAAATAACGATATCCGCCGCGTGCCTCTACGCTCATTGGACCACACACATCGGTATGTATGATTTCCAACAAGTCACTTGCACGCTCCATTGTTCCGGAGAACGGAGTTTTAGTCATCTTGCCCATGAGGCATGGTTCGCACGTGTCAAGTGAATCGAAGTCAAGTGACTCCAAAAGTCCATCAGCATGGAGTTTCTTCATGCGCTTTACACCAATATGACCTAAACGGCAGTGCCACAAAAATATGGTGCTATCATTGTTTACTCTAACTCTTTTGGTCTCAATGTTATGTATATGCGTATCGCTATCAAGATTCAATATGAACAATCCTCTCACATTCGGTGCATGACCATAAAAGATGTTACTCATAGAAATAGAACAACCATTATT
The DNA here is from genome assembly GCF_904849725.1 of Hordeum vulgare subsp. vulgare. Classification (NCBI taxonomy): domain Eukaryota; kingdom Viridiplantae; phylum Streptophyta; class Magnoliopsida; order Poales; family Poaceae; genus Hordeum; species Hordeum vulgare. The sequence continues at coordinate 579,733,970 of NC_058520.1, read as the reverse complement.
CTCTGACTTAAAAGAGTAACCGTCTCGCAATAAACAAGATCCAGATATAATGTTCATGCTCAACGCAGGCACTAAGTAACAATGATTTAAGTTCATCACTAATCCCGATGGTAGCTGAAGTGACACTGTGCCGACGGCGATTGCATCAACCTTGGAACCATTTCCTACGCGCATCGTCACTTCGTTTTTCGCCAGCCTTCGCCTATTCCGCAGTTCCTGTTTCGAGTTGCAAATATGAGCAACAGAACCGGTATCAAATACCCAGGCACTACTACGAGAGCTAGTTAAGTACACATCAATAACATGTATATCAAATATACCTGATTTTTCTTTGCCCGCCTTCTTATCTGCCAGATACTTGGGGCAATTGCGCTTCCAGTGACCCATACCCTTGCAATAGAAGCACTCTGTTTCAGGCTTAGGTCCAGCCTTGGGTTTCTTCGGTGGATTGGCAACATGCTTGCCGCTCTTCTTCGAATTGCCCTTCTTGCCTTTGCCGTTTCTCTTGAAACTAGTGGTCTTGCTCACCATCAACACTTGATGCTCTTTACGGAGTTCAGACTCTGCGACTTTCAGCATCGCAAACAACTCGCCGGGAGACTTGTTCATCCCTTGCATGTTGTAGTTCAACACAAAGCCTTTATAGCTTGGCGGCAGTGATTGAAGGATTCTGTCAGTGATAGCTTCTTGCGGGAGTTCAATCCCCAGTTCAGCTAGACGGTTTGAGTACCCAGACATTTTGAGCACATGTTCACTGACAGACGAGTTTTCCTCCATCTTGCAAGCATAGAATTTATCGGAGGTCTCATACCTCTCGATCCGGGCGTTCTTCTGAAAGATAAACTTCAACTCCTGGAACATCTCAAATGCTCCATGACGCTCAAAGCGACGTTGAAGTCCCGGTTCTAAGCCATACAAGACTGCACATTGAACTATTGAGTAGTCCTCCTTACGCGCTAACCAAGCGTTCTTAACATCCTGATCAGCCGTAGCGGGTGGTTCATCTCCTAGCGCAGCATTAAGGACATAATCCTTCTTCCCAGCTTGTAAGATTAGCTTAAGATTACGAGCCCAGTCTACAAAGTTGCTTCCATCATCTTTCAACTTAGCTTTCTCTAGGAACGTATTAAAATTCAGGATGACACTTGCGTGAGCCATGATCTACAACACAAATATATTCAAAGTGGACTTAGACTAAGTTCAAGATAATTAGAGTTCAACTTAATCAAATTATATGCTAAACTCCCACTCAAAAAGTACATATCTCTAGTCATTTGAGTGGTTCATGATCCACTTACACTATCCCAAGTCCGATCATCACGTGAGTTGAGTATAGTTTCAGTGGTAAGCATCCCTATGCTAATCATATCAACTATATGATTCATGATCGACCTTTCGGTCTCATGTGTTCCGAGGCCATGTCTGCACATGCTAGGCTCGTCAAGCTTAACCCGAGTGTTCCGCGTGCGCAACTGTTTTGCACCCGTTGTATGTGAACGTTGAGTCTATCACACCCGATCATCACGTGGTGTCTCGAAACGACGAACTGTAGCAACGGTGCACAGTCGGGGAGAACACAATTTCGTCTTGAAATTTTAGTGAGAGATCACCTTATAATGCTACCGTCGTTCTAAGCAAAATAAGGTGCATAAAAGGATTAACATCACATGCAATTCATAAGTGACATGATATGGCCATCATCACGTGCTTCTTGATCTCAATCACCAAAGCACCGGCACGATCTTTTTGTCACCGGCGCCACACCATGATCATCCATCAACGTGTTGCCATCAGGGTTGTCGTGCTACTTATGCTATTACTACTAAAGCTACATCCTAGCAAAATAGTAAACGCATCTGCAAGCACATATGTTAGTATAAAGACAACCCTATGGCTCCTGCCGGTTGCCGTACCATCGACGTGCAAGTCGATATTTCTATTACAACATGATCATCTCATACATCCAATATATCACATCACATCGTTGGCCATATCACATCACAATCATACCCTGCAAAAACAAGCTAGACGTCCTCTAATTTTGTTGTTGCATGTTTTACGTGGTGAACAAGGGTATCTAGTAGGTTCGCATCTTACTTACGCAAACACCACAACGGAGATATATGAGTTGCTATTTAACCTCATCCAAGGACCTCCTCGGTCAAATCCGATTCAACTAAAGTTGGAGAAACCGTCACTTGCCAGTCATCTTTGAGCAAAGGGGGTTACTCGTAACGATGAAACCAGTCTCTCGTAAGCGTACGAGTAATGTCGGTCCAAGCCGCTTCAATCCAACAATACCGCGGAATCAAGAAAAGACTAAGAAGGGCAGCAAAACGCACATCACCGCCGACAAAAACTTTTGTGTTCTACTCGAGAAGACATCTACGCATGAACCTAGCTCATGATGCCACTGTTGGGGAACGTCGCATGGGAAACAAAAATTTTCCTACGCGCACGAAGACCTATCATGGTGATGTCCATCTACGAGAGGGGATGAGTGATCTACGTACCCTTGTAGATCGTACAGCAGAAGCGTTAGATAACGCGGTTGATGTAGTGGAACGTCCTCACGTCCCTCGATCCGCCCCGCGAACAATCCCGCGATCAGTCCCACGATCTAGTACCGAACGGACGGCACCTCCGCGTTCAGCACACGTACAGCTCGACGATGATCTCGGCCTTCTTGATCCAGCAAGAGAGACGGAGAGGTAGAAGAGTTCTCCGGCAGCGTGACGGCGCTCCGGAGGTTGGTGATGATCTTGTCTCAGCAGGGCTCCGCCCGAGCTCCGCAGAAACGCGATCTAGAGGAAAAACTATGGAGATATGTGGTCGGGCAGCCGTGAGAAAGTCGTCTCAAATCTGCCCTAAAAGCTCCATATATATAGGAGGAGGGAGGGGGACCTTGCCTTGGGGTCCAAGGGACCCTCAAGGGGTCGGCCGAGCCAAGGGGGGGAGGACTCCCCCCCCCTAACCGAGTTGGACTTGGTTTGGTGGGAGGAGTCCCCCTCCCTTCCCACTTCCTCCCTCTTTTTTTTTCTGTTTTCCTTTGATTTCTTTTTCTTGGCGCATAGGCCCCCTTGGGGCTGTCCCACCAGCCCACTAAGGGCTGGTGTGTCTCCCCAAAGCCTATGGGCTTCCCCGGGGTGGGTTGCCCCCCCGGTGAACTCCCGGAACCCATTCGTCATTCCCGGTACATTCCCGGTAACTCCGAAAACCTTCCGGTAATCAAATGAGGTCATCCTATATATCAATCTTCGTTTCCGGTCCATTCCGGAAACCCTCGTGACGTCCGTGATCTCATCCGGGACTCCGAACAACATTCGGTAACCAACCGTATAACTCAAATACACATAAAACAACGTCGAACCTTAAGTGTGCAGACCCTGCGGGTTCGAGAACTATGTAGACATGACCCGAGAGACTCCTCGGTCAATATCCAATAGCGGGACCTGGATGCCCATATTGGATCCTACATATTCCATGAAGATCTTATCGTTTGAACCTCAGTGTCAAGGATTCGTATAATCCCGTATGTCATTCCCTTTGTCCTTTGGTATGTTACTTGCCCGAGATTCGATCGTCAGTATCCGCATACCTATTTCAATCTCGTTTACTGGCAAGTCTCTTTACTCGTTCCGTAATACAAGATCCCGCAACTTACACTAAGTTACATTGCTTGCAAGGCTTGTGTGTGATGTTGTATTACTGAGTGGGCCCCGAGATACCTCTCCGTCACACGGAGTGACAAATCCCAGTCTTGATCCATACTAACTCAACTAACACCTTCGGAGATACCTGTAGAGCATCTTTATAATCACCCAGTTACGTTGCGACGTTTGATACACACAAAGCATTCCTCCGGTGTCAGTGAGTTATATGATCTCATGGTCATAGGAATAAATACTTGACACGCAGAAAACAGTAGCAACAAAATGACACGATCAACATGCTACGTCTATTAGTTTGGGTCTAGTCCATCACGCGATTCTCCCAATGACGTGATCCAGTTATCAAGCAACAACACTTTGTTCATAATCAGAAGACACTCACTATCATCGATCAACTGGCTAGCCAACTAGAGGCATGCTAGGGACGGTGTTTTGTCTATGTATCCACACATGTAAATGAGTCTTCATTCAATACAATTATATCATGGATAATAAACTATTATCTTGATACAGGAATTATAATAATAACTATACATTTATTATTGCCTCTAGGGCATAATTCCAACACGTAGTTAGTAGCTAGATGGCTTCTTCTCTCTCTTGGATCTTCAATACAAAGTTCTCCATGATCTTCATGGAGGTCTATCCGATGTAATCCTCTTTAGCGGTGTGTTTGTCGAGATCCGATGAATTGTGGATTTGTGATCAGATTATCTATGATATATATTTGAGTCTTTGCTGATTTCTTATATGCATGATTTGATATCCTTGTAAGTCTCTCCGAGTCTAGGGTTTTGTTTGGCCAACTAGATCTATGATTCTTGCAATGGGAGAAGTGCCTGGTTTTGGGTTCATACTGTGTGGTAACCTTTCCCAGTGACAGAAGGGGAAGCAAGGCACACATCGTGTTGTTGCCATCAAGGGTAACAAGATGGGCTTTTATCGTAGATATGAGATTGTCCGTCTACATCATGTCATCTTGCTTAAGGCGTTACTCTGTTCTCATGAACTTAATACACTAGATGCATGCTGGATAGCGGTCGACGTGTGGAATAATAGTAGTAGATGGAGAAAGTATCGGTCTACTTGTTTTGGTCGTGATGCCTATAGATATAATCATTGCCATAGATAACGTCACGACTTTGCGTGGTTCTATCAATTGCTCGATAGTAATTCGTTCACCCACCGTCTACTTTCTTTCATGAGAGAAGCCACTGTTGAACACTACGGCCCCCGGGTCTATTCACACCTATCGTTTCCACTTTCACGTTTAATTTGCTTTGTTTCTCTTTGCTTTCAGTTTCTCACTTGTCAAACAATCTATAAGGGATTGACAACCCCTTCATAGTGTTGGGTGCAAGCTCTTTGTGTTTGTGCAGGTACTTGTGATATTCCTTCACTGGATCGATACCTTGGTTCTCAAAACTGAGGGAAATACTTACCGCCGCTGTGCTACATCACCCTTTCCACTTCAAGGGAACACCAACACAAGTCTCCAAGGCCATGGGGGGAATCCTTTGCATATTTGCCAAGGAAGTCCCTAAAGGCGTAGCCGTAGCAGAAGGATTCCTAGTGTCGTTGCTGAGGAGTATCAAGACAAGAATAGTCTCCCGTCAACACGCTTGTTTCTCGCGCCATTGGAAGGTCTTTTGTTGCAATAGCAGAAGTATTTCTGGCGCCGTTGCCGGGGAAGGAGAGATCTATCCAAGTAGGTCTCACAAACTCATCTCTTGCATTTACTTTTTTGCCAGTTGCCTCTCGTTTTCCTCTCCCCCACTTCGCATTTGTCGTTTTCATTTGCCTTTCTTTTTTGCCATTTTCTTTTGCCTTTTGCCTTTCTGTCGTTTTCCTTTGCCGGTTTTGTTGCTTGCTTGTGTGCTTGTTTGGTTGTTGAAGTCATCATGGCTGAAAACACCAAACTTTGCAACTTCTCGAGTACCAATAATAATGATTTTATTAGTACTCCGATTGCTCCCGCCACTAGTGCGGAATCGTATGAAATCAACGCAGCTTTGCTGAATCTTGTTATGAAAGAGCAATTCTCTAGCCTTCCTAGTGAAGATGCTGCATCCCATCTCAATAACTTCATTGAGCTTTGCTATATGCAAAAGAAAAGAGATGTGGATAATGACGTGATTAAGTTGAAGCTTTTTCCTTTCTCGTTGCGAGATCGCGCAAAAACTTGGTTTTCTTCTTTGCCTAAAAAATAGTATCGATTCTTGGGATAAGTGCAAAGATGCTCACATATCCAAGTACTTTCTGCCGGCTAAGATTATCTCCTTACGTAACGATATCATGAATTTCAAGTAACTTGATCATGAACACGTTGCACAATCTTGGGAGAGGATGAAGTTAATGATTAGAAATTGTCCCGCTCATGGCTTGAGTTTGTGGATGATTATACAAATCTTTTACGCTGGCTTGAATTTTGCCTCTCGCAGTATCTTGGACTTCGCCTCAGGTGCAACGTTCATGGAAATCACGTTAGGACACGCTACAAAACTCCTATACAATATCATGAGCAACTACTCTCAGTGGCACATTGAAAGGTCACCTGCTAGCAAAAAGGTACATGCTATAGAAGAAATTAACTCGCTTAGTGCTAAGATGGACGAGTTGATGAATTTGGTTGCTAGTAGAAACGCTCCTTTAGATCCTAATGACATGCCACTATCTTCCTTCATTGAGAGTAGCAACGCTAGTTTGGACATTAATTTTGTTGGTAGGAACAATTTTGGCAACAACAATGCTTTTAGAGGAAACTATGTTCCTAGGCCTTTTCCTAGTAACTCCTCTAACAATTATGGCAATTCCTACAACAATACTTATGGAAATCACAACAAATTACCCTCTGATTTAGAGAGTAATATCAAAGAGTTCATCAACTCTCAAAAGATTTTCAATGCGTCCATAGAGGAAAAACTACTCAAAATAGATGATTTGGCTAAGAGCGTTGATAGGATGTCTTGTGATATAGATGCTTTGAAAGTTAGATGTGCTCCTCCCAAGGTCAACTTGGATGAAACTGTGAAAGCTATGCGTGTCTCCATGAATGAGAGCAAAGAAAGAACCGCCCAAATTCGCGCTAGGCATGAATGGTTTAAAAGGGTGCGTTCTAGTGATGCAAATCACGAAGATCTTAAAGTGCTTGGTGTGACTCTTCTTGAACCTTTGTTTTCGCGTGTCAAACCTATTGATGAAGGGGCTGGATATGAATCCACTTTGGTTGAAAAATGCCCCAATGATTCGGAGTCCACCTATCTTGATGATAAAGGTGTGGAGAGTGGAGTAGAAGAAATCAAAATTTTGGGTAGTAATGAAACTCCCACTTTGGATTTCAAGGAATTCAATTATGATAGTTGCCCCTTGTTTGAATGCATTTCTTTGATGCGATCCATTGCAAACTCTCCACATGCTTATAGCCAAAGCAAAGCCTTTACCGCGCATATCGTAGATGCTATGATGAAATCTCTTGAAGAGAAGCTCGAACTAGAAGTCTCTATACCTAGAAAACTTCATGATGAGTGGGAACCGACTGTCAAAATCAAGATAAAAAACTATGAGTGCAATGCTTTGTGTGATTTGGGTGCTAGTGTTTCCGCGATTCCAAAGTCTTTATGTGATATTCTTGGTTTTCATGAGATTGAAGAGTGTTCTCTTAATTTGCATCTTGCGGATTCTACTGTCAAGAAACCCATGGGAAGGATCGATGATGTTCTTATTGTTGCAAATAAGAACTATGTACTCATGGATTTCATTGTACTTGACATAGATTGCAATCCTTCATGCACCATTATTCTCGGTAGACCTTTCCTAAGGACTATTGGTGCTATCATCGATATGAAGGAAGGGAATATTAGATTTCAATTTCCTCTAAAGAAGGGCATGGAGCACTTTCCTAGAAAGAAAATAAGATTGCCTTATGAATCTATGATGAGGGCTACTTATGGTTTGAGCACCAAAGATGACTATACGTGATTCCATCACCTTTTGCCTAGCTAAGGGCGTTAAACAAAAGCGCTTGTTGGGAGGCAACCCAACGAATCTATCCTTTTTATTTCTGTTTTTTGTTTTTCACACTTTCATAATTCTGTTATGATTGTGTTTTTTGTGTTTCTTTTAGCGTTTGTGCCAAGAAAAGCCGTTATGATTAGTCTTGGGGATGATCGTTTGGTCATGCTGGAAATGACAGAAACTTTCTGCTCACGAAAAGAATTTTCATTTTTTGTATGTAAGAGATTTGAGTTGATTCTTTTTTCTGCTGATTCCTACGCAAATTCTTCAGACTGTCGTAATTTTTCTGAATTTTTGAAGTACCAGAAGTATACGAAGTATACAGATTGCTACAGACTGGTCTGGTGTTAACAGATTTTGTTTTTGTTGAGTTGGTTGCTTATTTTGATGAAACTATGGATAGTATCGGGGGGTATTAGCCATGGAAGATTGAAAATGCAGTAACCCAACATCAACATAAGTAGAATTTAAGTTTGCTACACTACCTAAGGAAGTGGTGGTTTGCTTTCTTATACTAATGTTATCACGAGTTTCTGTTTGAGTTTCGTGTTGTGAAGTTTTCAAGTTTTGGGTGAAGTTCTTATGGACAAAAAGATAAAGAGTGGCAACATCTCAAGCTTGGGGATGCCCAAGGCACCCCAAGATGATTCAGGGATGCCGTAAAAGTCTAAGCTTGGGGATGCCCCGGGACGACATCCCCTCTTTCGTCTTCAATCCATCGGTAACGTTACTTGGGGCTATATTTTTATTCACCACATGTTATGTGTTTTTCTTGGAGCGTCTTGTATCGTAGGAGTCTTTTATTTTTGTTGTGTCACAATCATCCTTGATGCACACCTAGAGAGAGACATGCACTCACCGTGATTTTGTCGAGCTTCACTTATATCCTTTGGTAGACAATTCAGCTCACATGTGCTTCACTTATATCTTTTGAGCTAGTTGCTTTTGCTCTGTGTGCTTCACTTATATCTTTTAAAGCACGGCGGTGCGTGGCTTGGTAGTTGATCTATGCTATGAAATTAGTCTCAAAAGGGGTAGTTATCCAAAGGGATACGAAAACTTCCACCTTCATGTGCATTGAACAGTTAGAGAAGTTTGATTCATCTCAACTAGTTTTGAGTTGTGGTTATGGTAATATTGAAGTTATATTAGTAAGGTGTTGTGGATCTAGAAATACTTGTGTTGAAGTTAGTGATTCCCGTAGCATGCACGTATGGTGAACCGCTATGTGATGAAGTTTGAGCATGATTAGTCTATTGATTGTCATCCTTTGTGTGGCGGTCGGGATCGCGCGATGGTTTATACCTACCAACCCTTCCCCTAGGAGTATGCGTTGAATGCTTTGTTTCGATTACTAATAAAACTTTTGCAAGAAGTATATGAGTTCTTCATGACTAATGTTGAGTCCATGGTTTAGATGCACTTTCACCTTCCACCATCACTATCTTCTTTAGTGCCGTGCAACTTTCGCCGGTGCACAAAACCCACCATTAGCCTCCCTCAAAACAGCCACCGTACCTACCTACTATGGCTTTTTCAAAGTCATTCCGAGATATATTGCCATGCAACTACCACCATGACATGTGCCACCACGTCTACATTGCCATTGCATGATTGTAAGATAGCTAGCATGATGTTTCCATTAATGTCTATGCCATGCTAGATCATTATCACGGTACACTACCGAAGGCATTCCATATAGAGTCATCATTGCTCTAAGTTTTGAGTTGTAAGTGTGATGATCATAATTGATGGAGCATTCTCCCATGTGAGGAAATAAAAGAGGCCAAAGATGCCCACCAAAAAAAAGAGGCCAAAGAGCCCACCAAAAAAAGAGAAAAAGAGAGAAGGGACAATGCTACCACCTTTCCACACTTGTGCATATTAAGCACCATGATCTTCATGATTGAGAGTCTCTCGTTTTGTCACTACCATATAGCTAGTGGGAAATTTTCATTTTATAACTTGGCTTGTATATTCCAATGATAGGCTTCCTCAAATTTGCCTTAGGTCTTCGTGAGCAAGCAAGTTGGATGCACACCGACTAGTTTTCTTTAAGAGCTTTCACATACTCTTAGCTCTAGTGCATCATTTGTATGGCAATCCCTACTCATTCACGTTGATATCTATTGATGAGCATCTCCATAGCTCCTTGATATGCCTAGTCAATGTGACCATCTTCTCCTTGTTTGTCTTGCAACCTCCACCACACTTCACACCACTTATAGTGCTAAAACCATGGCTCACGCTCATGTATTGCGTGAGAGTTGAAAAAGTTTGAGAAAGTAAAGGTGTGAAAACAATTACTTGGCCAATACCGGGGTTGTGCATGATTTAAATTCATTGTGCAATCATGATAGAGCATAGCCAGACTATATGATTTTGTAGGGATAACTTTCTTTTGGCCTTGTTATTTTGAAAGTTCATGATTACTTTGCTAGTTTGCTTGAAGTATTATTGTTTCCGCGTCAATAGCAAAATATTGTTTTTGAATCTAATGGATCTGAACATTCATGTCACATAAGAGGAGTTACAAAGGACATCTATGCTAGGTAACATGAAAGCATCAAAAATTCATTCTTTATCACTTCCCTACTCGAGGACGAGCAGGAGTTAAGCTTGGGGATGCTTGATACGTCTCAAACGTATCTATAATTTTTGATGGTTTCACGTTGTTATCTTGTCAACTTTGGATGTTTTATTTACCTTTTATATCTTTGTTGGGACTAACTTATTAACCCAGTGCCAAGTGCCAGTTCCTGTTTTTTTCTGTGCTTTTGACTCTTTTCGGATCTGATTTTGGAACGGTGTCCAAACGGAATAAAATCCCCGAAATAATTTTTTCCAGAACGGAAGAAGATCGGGAGGCTTGAGGGCCAAGCAAGTGGGCCCACAAGCCCTGTTGCCGCGGCAAGGGGGGAGGCCGCGGCAACCAAGCTTGTGCCCCCCTGGCGCTCCCCTGCCCTAGGTCTTTGGCCTATAAATTCTCTAAAAATCCAGAAAAAATCAGGGCATCCACGAAAACACTTTTCCGCCGCCGCAAGCTTTCATTTCCGCGAGATCTCATCTGGAGACCCTTCCCGGTGCCCTGTCGGAGGGAATTTGGAGTTCGAGGGCTTCTTCATCAACATCATCGCCCCTCCAATGACTCGTGAGTAGTTCACTTTAGACCTACGGGTCCGTAGTTAGTAGCTAGATTGCTTCTTCTCTCTCTTGGATCTTCAATACAAAGTTCTCCATGATCTTCATGGAGATCTATCTGATGTAATCCTCTTTGGCGGTGTGTTTGTCGAGATCCGATGAATTGTGGATTTGTGATCATATTATCTATGATATATATTTGAGTCTTTGCTGATTTCTTATATGCATGATTTGATATCCTTGTAAGTCTCTCCGAGTCTTGGGTTTTGTTTGGCCAACTAGATCTATGATTCTTGCAATGGGAGAAGTGCTTGGTTTTGGGTTCATACCGTGTGGTGACCTTTCCCAGTGACGAATCGTGTTGTTGCCATCAAGGGTAACGAGATGGGATTTTATCGTAGATATGATATTGTCCATCTACATCATGTCATCTTGCTTAAGGCGTTACTCTGTTCTCATGAACTTAATACACTAGATGCATGCTGAATAGCGGTCGACGTGTGGAGTAATAGTAGTATATGCAGAAAGTATCGGTATACTTGTTTTGGACGTGATGCCTATAGATATAATCATTGCCATAGATAACGTCACGACTTTGCGCGGTTCTATCAATTGCTCGACAGTAATTCGTTCACCCACCGTCTACTTGCTTTCATGAGAGAAGCCAGTAGTGAACACTATGGCCCCCGGGTCTATTCACACCTATCGTTTCCACTTTCACGTTTACTTTTCTTTGTTTCTCTTTGCTTTCAGTTCTCACTTGGCAAACAATCTATAAGGGATTGACAACCCCTTCATAGCGTTGGGTGCAAGCTCTTTGTGTTTGTGCAGGTACTTGTGATATTCTTTCACTGGATCGATACCTTGGTTCTCAAAACTGAGGGAAATACTTACCGCCGCTGTGCTACATCACCCTTTCCACTTCGAGGGAACACCAACAAAAGGCTCCATGGCCACGGGGGAAATCCTTTACATATTTGCCAAGGAAGTCCCTAAAGGCGTAGCCATAGCAAAAGGATTCCTGGTGCCATTGCTGAGGAGTATCAGGACAAGAATAGTCTCCTGTCACCACACTTGTTTCTGGTGCTGTTGGAAGGTCTTTTGTTGCAATAGCAGAGGTCAAGAAAGAAGAAGAAGGAGGGGGGCTCTCTCCCCCTCTCTCCCGGCGGCGCCAGAACGCCGCCCGGGACATCATCGTGTGACGGTGATCTACACCAACAACTCCGTCATCTTGACCAACATCTCCATCATCTTCCCCCATCTATATTCAGCGGTTCACTCTCCCACAACCCACTGTACCCTCTACTTGAACATGGTGCTTTATGCTACATATTATTATCCAATGATGTGTTGCTATCCTATGATGTTTGAGTAGATTATCGTTGTCCTACCGGTGATTGATGAATTGCTATGATTGGATTAATTTGCTTGTGGTTATGTTGCTGTTCTTTGGTGCCCATCATATGATCGCGCGCATGGATCACACCATAGGGTTAGTTGTATGTTGATAGGACTATGTATTGGCAGGCTAGAGTGACAGAAGCTTCAAACCTAGCATAGAAATTGATGCATATGGGATTGAAGGGGGACCAATATATCTTATTGCTATGGTTGGGTTTTACCTTAATGAACATTAGTAGTTGAGGACGCTTGCTAATAGTTCCAACCATAAGTGCATAGAATTCCAAGTAAGGGATGACATGCTAGCAGAGGCCTCTCCCACATGATACTTGCTATCGATCTAGTAACGTAGTCAGTTGCTTAGGGACAATTCCGCAACTCCTACCACCACTTTTCCACACTCGTTAGAAACTCGTAGTTGTTTCTCTATCTAACCAGCCCCTAGTTTTATTTACGTGTTCTTTCTTTTCTTGCAAGCCTATCCTATCACTCCTTCAAAGTACTTCTAGTTTCCTACTTGTTCTAGGTAAAGCGAACGTAAAGTGTGCGTAGAGTTGTATCGGTGGTCGATAGAACTTGAGGGAATATTTGTCCTACCTTTAGCTCCTCGTTGGGTTCGACACTCTTACTTATCGAGAAAGGCTACAATTGATCCCCTATACTTGTGGGTTATCAGCTAGCAATGGTGGAAGGTGAAAGTGCATCTATACCATGGACTCACATTAGTCATGAAGAACTCACATACTTGTTGCGAATGTTTTTATTAGTAATCTAAACGAAGTGCTAAACGCATACTCCTAGGGGAAGGGTTGGTAGGTGTAAACCAATGCGTGATCCCGACCGCAACACAAAGGATGGCAATCAAAAGATCAATTATGCTCCGACTTCCTAACATAGCGGTTCACCATACGTGCATGTTACGGGAATCACTAACTTCAACACAAGTATTTCTAGATTTACAACACCCTACTAACATAACTCTTAATATTACCAAATCCACGTCTCAAAACTAATTTAGAGGAATCAAACTTCTCTTTCTACTCAAGGAACATGAAGATGGATGTTTTTGTATCCTCTTTGGGTACCTATCACCTTTGGGACTACTTTCATAGCACAAACCAACTACCAAGTCACGCACCGCCGTGCTCTGAAAGATCTAAGTGAAGCACAAAGAGCAAAATTATCTAGCTCAAAAGATATAAGTGAAGCACGATGAGCATTCTAGCAAATTCACGATGAGTGCATGTCTCTCTCAAAATTTGTGCAGCAAGGATGATTGTGACACAACAAAAAGAAAATACTCCTACGATACAAGACGCTCCAAGCAAAAAACATATCATGTGGTGAATAAAAATATAGCTCCAAGTAATGTTACCGATGGATTGAAGCTGAAAGAGGGGATGCCTTCCCGGGGCATCCCCAAGCTTAGGCTTTTTGGTGTCCTTGAATTTGGCTTGGGATGCCTTGGGCATCCCCAAGTTTGAGCTCTTTCCACTCTTTATCCCTTTGTCCATTAGAACATCACCCAAAACTTGAAAACTTCACAACACAAGATGAATTCATTGGGTTGCCTCCCAACAAGCGATATTGTTTAACGCCCTTAGCTAGGCATAAGGCGATAGAATCACGTATCGTCGTCTTTGGTGCTCAAACCATAAGTAGCCCTCATCATAGATTCATAAAGCAATCTTATTTTATTTCTAGGAAAATGATCCATGCCCTTCTTTAAAGGAAATTGAAATCTAATATTCTCTTCCTTCATATCGATGATAGCACAGATTGTCCTTAGGAAAGGTCTACCAAGAATGATAGGGCATGTAGGATTGCAATCAATGTCAAGCACAATGAAATCCACGGGTACATAGTTCCTATTTGCAATAATAAGAACATCATTGATCTTTCCCATGGGTTTCTTGACAGTAGAAGCCGCAAGATGCAAATTAAGAGAACACTCATCAATCTCATTAAAACCCAGAACATCACATAAAGACTTTGGAATCGCGGAAACACAAGCACCCAAATCACACAAAGCATTGCATTCATAGTTTTGATTTTGATTTTGATCGTAGGTTCCCACTCATCATGAAGCTTTATAGGGATAGAAACTTCCAATTCAAGTTTCTCTTCAAGAGATTTTATCATAGCTTCGACGATATGATCGGTAAAGGCCTTGTTATAGATGGACTCCAAATCATTGGGGCGTTTTTCAACAAAAGTGGATTCATATCCAGCCCCATAATCATTAGGTTTGACACAAGAAAACAAATATTAAATGAGAGTCACACCAAGCACTTTAAGATCTTCGTGATTCTTATCACGAGAACACGCCCTTTTAAGCCATTCATTGCTAGCACGAATTTGGGCGGTTCTTTCTTTGCTCTCACTCGTGGAAACACGCATAGCTTTCAAAGTTTCATCCATATTGATCTTGGGAGGAGCACATCTAACTTTTAAAGCATCAATATCACTAGACATTCTATCAACGCTCCTAGCCAAATTGTCAATTTTGAGTAGTTTTTCCTCTATGGACGCATTGAAAATCTTTTGTGAGTTGATAAACTCTTTCATATTACTCTCTAGATCAGAGGGTAATATATTGTAATTTCCATGAGTATTGTTGTAGGAGTTGCCAAAGTTATTAGAGGGGTTACTAGGAAAATGCCTAGGAACATAGTTTCCTCTAAATGCATTGTTGTTGCCAAAATTATTCCTACCAACAAAATTAACGTCCAAGCTAGCGTTACTACTCTCAATCAAGGAAGACAAGGCATGTCATTAGGATCTAAAGGAGCACTTCTACTAGCAACCAAATTCATTAACTCGTCCATCTTAGCACTTAACGAGTTAATTTCTTCTGTAGCGTGTATCTTTTTACTAGTAGGTGACCTTTCAGTGTGCCACTCAGAGTAGTTCGTCATGATATTGTCTAGGAGTTTTGTGGCTTCTCCTAACGTGATTTCCATGAACGTTCCACCTGAGGCGGAGTCCAAGATATTTCTAGAATTGAAATTCAAGCCAGCGTAGGAGATTTGTATATTCATCCAAAGACTCAAGCCATGATCGGGACAATTTCTAATCATCAATTTCATTCTCTCCCAAGATTGTGCAACATGTTCATGATCAAGTTGCTTAAAATTCATGATATCATTATGGAGAGAGATAATCTTAGCCGGCGGAAAATAATTGGATATATAAGCATCTTTGCACTTGTTCCAAGAATCAATACTATTTTTGGGCAAAGACGAAAACCAAGTTTTTGCTCGATCTCGCAAGGAGAACGGAAAAAGCTTAAATTTAATCACATCATTATCCACATCTTTCTTCTTTTGCATATCGCAAAGCTCAATGAAGGTATTAAGATAGGATGCGGCATCTTGACTAGGAAGGCCGGAGAATTGCTGTTTCATAACAAGATTCAACGAAGCAACATTAATTTCGTATTATTCCGCACTAGTGGTGGGAGCAATCGGAGTACTAATAAAGTCATTATTATTAGTATTCAAGAAGTCACAAAGTTTGGTGTTTTCAGTCATGGTGACTTCAGCAAGCAAGCAAGCACACAAGCGAACATAAAGCAAGCGAGAGAAAAGGGCGAACGAAAAAGGCAAATATTTTTGTAAATTTTTGTTTTTCAGAAGTGGGTGAGAGGAAAACGAGAGGCAAAAAAGTAAATGCAAGAGGTGAGTTTGCGACACTTACTTGGATGAGTTCTTGACTTGATTTTCCCCGGCAACGGCGCCAGAAATCCTTCTGCTGCCTCTTGAGCTTGCGTTGGTTTTTCCCTTGAAGAGGAAAAGGTGATGCAGCACAGGAGCAGTAAGTATTTCCCTCAGTTTGAGAACCAAGGTATCAATCCAGTAGGAGAATCGCGTCAAGTCCAGAGTACCTGCGCAAACACAAAAGAGCTTGCACCCAACGCTATAAAGGGGTTGTCGATCCCTTCAAGATTGGTTGAAAAGTGAGATCTGAAGGCGGAAAGTGCAACGAAGTAAAAGAGTAAGGCTGAAAATATGGTGTGAAGTAGACCCGGGGGCCATAGTGTTAACTAGAGGCTTCTGTGAAAATAGCAAATATTATGGTGGGTGAACAAATTACTGCCGAGCAATTGATCAAACCGCGCAAAGTCATGACGATATCTAAGGCAATGATCATAGATATAGGCATCACGTCTGAGACAAGTAGACCGATACTTTCTGCATCTACTACTATTACTCCACACATCGACCGCTATCCAGCACGCATCTAGTGTATGGAGTTCATGATGAACAGAGTAACGCTTTAAGCAAGATGACATGATGTAGAGGGATAAACTCAAACCAATGATGAAAACCCCATCTTTTTACCCTTGATGCCAACAACACGATGTTTGCCTCGCTATCCCTTCTGTCACTGGGTGAGGTAACCGCACGGTATGAACCCAAAACCAAGCACTTCTCCCGTTGCAAGAATATTAGATCAAGTTGGCCAAACAAAACCCACAACTCGAAGAGAATTACAAGGATATGAAACCATGCATATAAGAGATCAGAAGAAACTCAAATAAGATTCATAGATAATCTGATCATAAATCCACAATTCATCGGATCTCGACAAACACACTGCAAAAGAAGATTACATCGGATAGATCTCCATGAAGATCATGGAGAACTTTGTATTGAAGATCCAAGAGAGAGAAGAAGCCATCTAGCTACTAGCTATGGACCCGAAGGTTTATGGTGAACTACTCACGCATCATCGGAGAGGTCATGGTGTTGATGAAGAAGCCCTCCGTATCCGAATCCCCCTCCGGCAGGGCACGAGAACGTGCCCCAGATGGGATCTTGCAGAGACAGAAGCTTGCGGCGGCGGAAAAGTATTTTCGTGGATCTCTCGCGCAGTTTTGGAATTTTTCTGGATTTATAGGCGGAAGAGGTAGGGCAAACGTGCCACAGGGGGGCCACAAGCCTGCTAGGCGCGGCCCCCCCTTGGCCGCGCCTAGGGTCTTGTGGGGTCCCCTGCTGGCCCCTGCCTTGGTTCTCAAGTCTGGCGCGTATCTTCTGTTCCGGAAAAAATCTTTTCGGAAGTTTTATTCCGTTTGGACACCGTTTAAAATCCTCCTCTGAAAAGGGTCAAAAACACGGAAAAAACAGGAACTGGCACTTGGCACTGAGTTAATAAGTTAGTCCCAAAAAAGATATAAAAGGCATACAAAACATCAAGGGGTTTGCGGAGTGGAACGACACTTACAGAAGTCGTGCAAGAAAGAAGAAGCAGGATGTCGTGCAAGAAAGAAGAAGCAGGATGCAGACCGGATTGAAAGGGTAGAAATAAGTAACCAGGACTTATACTTCATATTAAAGCGGCAACACGAGAAATTACACACAATTAGTTAGTAAAGGGCATCTCCGCGGTAGGAGCAAGCAGATCCAGCATTGGATGATACTGCCGTCCCATCTATGCGGAAAACCAGCGTGTGTTCCACAAGGGTCCTGGCTAATGATGCACTACTGGCTTGCTACCCCGTCGATGGTATCAAAGAGAGGACAAGTTGTGAGCTACACCAGCAAATGAAGAACATATCCATGAAGGTGGTTGTTGGCTTTGCTTTACCGAGTGCACCTGGAGCAACCAACCATGGTAATCCGATTCCAGCTGGCTATGCTAAAGATGGGGTGGATGACGTTCTGCCGGGATATGATTCACTAGAGCTTGACATTCCTGGAGGTGAAGGGGAGGAGAGACTAGGAAAGGTCGCACATTTGGTCATTTTACGGAGAAAGGAATGCATCGTGTTTCCAAACTCGGCGCCAAGGCCACCGACTCCCCCGAGTAGCAATACACCTCGATCTCCATCGCGTGAGCCGACGCTAATACCCATCATCGATATCATGGAGCCCAGCGCGAGTCCACATCAATCTCCGCCATCTGAGCCGACTCCACTACCCCACATCGGTACCATGGAGCCCAGTGCGAGTCCACGTCGATCTCCGCCGCGTGAGCCGACTCCAGTACCCCACTCCGAGACGGAGCCGGGTGCGAGTCTGCAATATCGATCTCTCCCGCGTCCGCAGACTCTAAAGCGAAAGAGAGAACCAAATAAGAAACCTGAGCCTCCTGCCAAAAAGAATTTTCCTTATGAGAAGACTGATGAGGAAATTGACACCCAAGTTGCTTCCGAAGTGAAGGCCCATTTTGGACCAAAACCACCCATGGCGCCAAAGGAGAAATACCTGAGAAAATGGTAAAGCGCTTTTTGCATTGGCTAGAGAGACCCCCGCAGACAAGGTGTCCATATGACTATGAACGCTCTATTAGCAAGTCATATCACGCAAATAAAAACGGGAAAACTGTTCCCCAGCTCGAAGAACATGCAGTGCAATCGATCCCTTCGCTCAAGGTGAGTACCTATAAGGAGGCAACCTACGTTCTTGCTAAAAAATTAGGTCTCAGTGTTCAGCAACTCCAAGGCATCGAGGAAGCCCCCATGGCTATAGAATTTTCATGGAGATATGTTTCGGGGAACCCTCTGGCCAGGCATGAGCAATTTCCGCTTCTATCAACAGAAATGTGCAGATTGCATGACTAGTACTTGAGATAAATAAAGGTGGGGTGACAGTGGCTCGTGGTGAAAGTCCATCAAGAGCATTACTTCCATGCAAACGAGATATGTATTGAGTTTTCAGAAATTTTTTAGTTATTCAATCAAGATGCACTTGACAAAACTGTCCTCAGCTGGTATTGTCTGTAAGTAACTTCTTTCTGTAATTTAAGTCTCTAGCTCTGCTCATTCATTGCATGTAATTATCCTCACTATATTCTTTTATGTGCTATTATGCAGACTGAAGATTTTTGAATACAAAAGAGATGGAATCTATGACATTGGGTTCATTGACCCTAATACCATTAATTAAGTTATGTTAGCAAACCACGCTGAAGACTGGGAGCATAACTTGCTAATGTTTTTGAAGGAACTCAATACCAGAACAGAAATACTATTTCCTTATAACTTCCAATGAGTGTTGCACTCTTGTTCTACAAATTCGATTTTGCTTACTTGATTTTAAGTGGTGTTGATGATTTATGCATGCCCACTTATATAAACGTGTGCGGAGTTTCCACTGGATCCTGCTAATCATTAGAGTTGACGAGGGAAATGTTGAAACACTAGACTCACTAGGTAAAGACCCTAGAGAATACATGAGTCTGGTTTTGATGCTCAACATGTAATTTCAATCACTATAGCACTATGTCGGCCTCTTTAGTTCATTTGCTCGTATCAAGTAATTAATAACAACTTTATTCATTTTCTTTGCCGAGGAGGGTTTGTACAAAGTTCATCAAAGAGGAAGTCGGTGCATGAAAACCAGAGCTGAAATGGCGATGGTCCAAGGTAATTAAGTAGTACTAGCTACGTCTGGGCATCTCATTAATTCTAGTTTCAATACCATTATCATGCATGATTATTATCTCATTGAATTCTATTATCGTAAAGTGCATGAAGCAGGAACAGGGGAATAATTTATGTGCATACTACGTGAAAGAACGTGGATGTTGCCTAGAGGGGGGTGAATAGGCGCTTTAAAATAATTATGGTTTAGGCTTGAACAAATGTGGAATAAAACTAACATTTAATTAGTCAAGCACAAAACCTAAAACAACTAGGATCACCTATGTGCACCAACAACTTATGCTAAGCCAGATAAACCACTAAGTGATAGCAAGATACATAACAAGAAACAATATGGCTATCATAAAGTAAAGTGCATAAGGGCTCGGGTAAGAGATAACCGAGGCACGCGGAGACGAAGATGTATCCCGAAGTTCACACCCTTGCGGATGCTAATCTCCATTTGGAGCGGTGTGGAGGCACAATGCTCCCCAAGAAGCCACTAAAGCTACCGTAATCTCCTCACGCCCTCGCACAATGCAACAGGTCATGATTCCACTAAGGGACCCTTGAGGACGGTCACCAAAACCGTACAAGCAAGGTTGGGGCAATCTTTACAACTTAATTGCAGGCTCCCAACAACACCACAAAGCTTCACAATGGAATATGGCTTCGAGGTAACCTCAAATGTTCGGGGGAATCTCCACAACCTAATTGGAGACCCCGATGATACGTCTCCATCGTATCTACTTTTCCAAACCCTTTTGCCTTTGTTTTGGACTCTAATTTGCATGATTTGAATGGAACTAACCCGGACTGACGCTGTTTTCAGCAGAATTTCCATGGTGTTGTTTTTGCGCAGAAATAAAAGTTCTCGGAATGACCTGGAAATTTACGAGGATTTTTTGTGGAATATATAAAAAATACTGGCGCAAGAATTACTTGGAGACGCGGAGCCAGGAGCCCACAAGCCCAGGAGGCGCGGGCCCCCCCTGGCCGTGCCTGGCAGGCTTGTGAGGCCCTCGTGGCTCCGCAGCCTCCAACTCCAGCTCTATATATTCTCTCTCGCCCAGAAAAAATTAGGAGAGAAGAGTTCATCGCGTTTCACAATACGGAGCCGCCGCCGCCACCACCTATTCTTCCTCTAGAGGGCAGATCTGGAGTCCGTTCTGGGCTCCGGAGAGGGGAAATCGACGCCGTCGTCATCACCAACCATCCTTCATCGCCAATTCCATGATGCTCTTCATCGTTTGTGAGTAATCTCATCGTGGGCTTGCTGGACGGTGATGGGTTGGATGAGATCTATCATGTAATCGAGTTAGTTTTCATCGGGTTTGATCCCTAGTATCCACTATGTTCTAAGATTGATGTTGCTACTACTTTGTTATGCTTAATGCTTGTCACTAGGGCCCGAGTGCCATGATTTCATATCTGAACCTATTATGTTTTCATCAATATATGTGTGTTCTTGATCCTATCTTGCAAGTTGTAGTCGCCTACTATGTGTTATGACCCGGCAACCCCGGAGTGACAATAGCCGGAACCACTCCCGGAGATGACCATAGTATGAGGAGTTCATGTATTCACTATGCGCTAATGCTTTGTTCCGGTTCTCTATTAAAAGGAGACCTTAATATCCCTTAGTTTCCATTAGGACCCTGCTGCCACGGGAGGGATGGACAATAGATTTCATGCAAGTTCTTTTCCATAAGAACGTATGACTAAATACGGAATACATGCCTACATTACATTGACGAACTGGAGCTAGTTACATATCACCCTATGTAATAACTGTTACATGATGAATGTCATCTGGCATAATTATCCATCATCGATTCAATGCCTACGAGTCTTTTCTTACTCGTCCTTGCTAAGTTACTTTACCGCTACTGCTGTCACTACCACTGTTGTCACTACTACTGCTGTCACTGCTGCTGCTGTCACTACTGTTACCGTTACTATCACACTACTTTGCTACTGAAACTTTGCTGCAGATACTAAGTCTTTCAGGTGTGGTTGAATAGACAACTCAACTACTAATACTTGAGAATATTCTTTGGCTTCCCCTTGTGTCGAATCAATAAATTTGGGTTGAATACTCTACCCTCGAAAACTGTTGCGATCCCCTATACTTGTGGGTTACCAAGACCTTTTTTGGCGCCGTTGTCGGGGAAGCTTAGCTCTATTCTCTAAGTCACTTGGGATTTACGTCTGTTGATCACCATGAGGAATCCGAGAGATCCAAAAACTAAAGTCTTGCCCTCAACTACGAGGACAGGTAACGAACTGGCATCTAGCTCTGCACTTGATTCACCTTCAGTTATGAGTAAATTTGTGACACCACCACCTATTGGTAATTCTGATGTGTCGCCTGTGCTTGATGATGCTACTTCTGCTATCCATGATGCTTATGATGATGCTTTGCTTGATAATGATTTTCCACTGGGTGCATTTCTAGATGCACAAATTGCTAGAGTTACTGCTGAATGTGATGATACTTCTGAAACTGATGATATTATTGAAGTAGAACCTACTGTTAAACCTGTTAGACCTAGCTCTCCTAGATATGAATTGCGATATACCTAAGGGTTGTGTTATGGAGGGAGAGGTAGCTGAAGACTTTCTTGCTTGTAAGGATAGCTATGATCTTGAGAATTTATTGCGCAAGTGGAAAGAAAAATCTCTGAATGCTAGAATGAAATACGATCCTAAGTTTGCTACTTCGCCTATCTTTGTTACTGATAAGGATTATGTATTCTCTGGCGTTCCCGAGTTAATCACTTCGGTTGAATCTGATCCTTTTCGTGGTTATGATTCTGAAACGGTTGTAGCACATCCTACCAAGCTGCATGATATAGCCACCCTATTCACGAATGAGGAAAAGATTCGCCATTACTATATCCTTAAGTTGTTTCCTTTCTCACTAAAGGGTGATGCTAAGACTTGGTTCACTTCTCTTCCTCCTGGTTGTGTGCTTAGTCCCCAGGTTATGATTTACTACTTCTCTAAGAAATATTTTCCTGTCCATAAGAAACAAGCTGCCTTGCAGGATATATATAACTTTGTGCAAGATGAAGAAGAGAATCTCCCACAAGCTTGGGGGAGGCTTGTCCAGCTACTTAATGCTTTGTCTGATCACCCTCTTGAGAAAAATGGAATACTTGATATCTTTTATAATGGACTAGCCGATGCTTCTAGGGACCACCTAGATAGTTGTGCTGGTTGTGTTTTCAGGGAAAGAACTGTGGAACAATCTGAAATTCTATTGAATAATATCTTGAGCAATCATAATGCTTGGACTATTCCCGAACCACCTCCGAAGCCAACTCCGAAGAAAAGAGGTATTCTATTCCTCAGTCCTGAAGATATGCAAGAAGCCAAGAAATCTATGCAAGAGAAAGGTATTAAATCTGAAGATGTTAAGAATCTACCACCTATCGAAGAAATACATTGTCTTGATAACCTGACACACGTAGTAGAGGTAAATTCTCTTCGTAGATTCAATGAGAGTGATATTCCTTATGATAAACCTGCTAGCTTATGCTTAGATGAATTTGATAACTTTGTTGCCAAACAACAAAATTTCAATGATTATGTTAGCAGAAAATTGAGACAAAATGCTCGTATGATTGATCATATAAGTGCTTGTGTGGATAGAAATGTCAATGATCTTAAGCTTTTGAGTAAACATGCCTCTATGGTCACTACTCAAGTAGAACAAGTACTTAAGGCTCAAAATGACTTGCTCAATGAGTTGAATGACAAGTCTGTTAGAGTTGTCACTAGAGGTGGTAGAATGACTCAGGAACCTTTGTATCCTGAGGGTCATCCAAAGAGAATCGAACAAGATTCTCAAGGAGTTAACACTGATGCACCTAGTCATCCTGTTATTAACAAGAAAAAGAAAGACGATAGGAACTTGCATGCTAGCAAACCTGTTGTTGTTACACCCGAGAATCCAAATGATGTCTCTGTTTCTGATGTCGAAACACAATATGGTGATGAACATGAGCCTAGTGATAATATTGATAGTGGTGTTCACGTTGATGCTCAACCTAGTAATGATAAGGATGTGGAGATTGAACCTGTTGTTGATCTTGATAACCCACAACCTAAGAATAGGAGATACGATAAGAACGACTTTATTGCTAGGAAGCATGGTAAAGAAAGAGAACCATGGGTTCAGAAACCCATGCCCTTTCCTCCCAAACCATCCAAGAAAAAGGATGATGAGGATTTTGAGCGCTTTGTTGAAATGATTAGACCTGTCTTTTTGCAAATGCGTTTGACAGATATACTCAAAATTTCTCCTTATGCTAAGTACATCAAATATATAGTGACTAATAAAAGGAGGATACCTGAGGTTGAGATTTCCACCATGCTCGCTAATTACACCTTCAAGGGTGGAACTCCTAAGAAACTAGGTGATCCTGGAGTGCCCACTATACTTTGCTCCATTAAAGGAAATTATGTTAGAACTGCTTCATGCGATCTTGGAGACGGTGTTAGTGTTATGCCTCTCCCTTTATATCGTAGACTTGAATTGCATAAGTTGACGCCTACTGAAATGTCTTTGCAAATGGCCGACAAATCAATTGCTTTCTCTATCGGCATTTGCGAGGATGTGCCTGTTGTGGTTGCTAACGTTACTATCTTAACGGACTTTGTTATTCTGGATATTCCCGAGGAGGATGCCATGGCGGTCATCCTTGGAAGACCCTTTTTAAACACTACAGTGGCTGTTATTGATTGCAACAAAGGCAATGTCACTTTCCATTTTAATGGTAATGAGCATACGGTGCACTTTCTGAAGAAACAATATCGAGTTCATTGTATCAATGCTATTGAAAAATCTTCATCAATTCTTATTGGAAGCTTTGAATGCCCTATACCTACTGTCAAGATGAAGTATGATTGACTTGTTGGGGATAT
The DNA here is from genome assembly GCF_904849725.1 of Hordeum vulgare subsp. vulgare. NCBI lineage: Eukaryota > Viridiplantae > Streptophyta > Magnoliopsida > Poales > Poaceae > Hordeum > Hordeum vulgare. The sequence goes on along the minus strand of NC_058520.1, from coordinate 579,709,445 downwards.
GCACATCCCCATTGAGGTAACCTAGTGATTATTCGAAAATTCTCTGGTTTTATGTGATTCGAAAAAAAAGATTGTCAATGAGACTGACGGATTTCTTTTGATGACCATGAGATGGATGAATCTAGGAGTCACAACCTTCTGCTCCCAACTTTTACTTTCTGTTGTTTAGAAGAAAAATGATAAATTTAGCTTTATTTTTCCTGTTTTCTACTTTTTCCTTCCCTTAGAAAAGTGACCAGAAAAGAAAAGTTCTCCAAATGCCCTGAAATTCAAGTATGATTTTTTCTAGAATATTAGAAAATATCTAAGATAGAGAGCTAGTCAGGGGGATGCACCAGTGGGCCATAAGCCCAGGAGGCGCGGGCACCCCCCCTGGCCGCGCCTGGCAGGCTTGTGGGTCCCACGTGGCCCCCTCCACTTATTCCAGCTCCCATCTCCTTCTCCTACCTCCAGAAAAAATCATTCCACAGCTCAAAACCGTGTTTTTGCTCTTCTTGCTGCATTTTTTCGATCTCCTTGTGCAAAGCCCCATTCACCAAACTGTTTTGGGGAATTGTTCCTTGGTATGTGATACGTCTCCATCGTATCTACTTTTCTAAACTCTTTTTCCCTTGTTTTGGACTCTAATTTGCATGATTTGAATGGAACTAACCCGGACTAACGCTGTTTTCAGCACAATTGCCATGGTGTTGTTTTTGCGCAGAAATAAAAGTTCTCGGAATGACCTGGAAATTTATGGGGATTTTTTGTGGAATATATAAAAAATACTAGGGCAAGAATACCCCGGAGGGGTGGAGCTGAGAGCCCACAAGCCCACCAGGCGCGGGCCCCCCTGGCCACACATGGCAGGCTTGTGGGGCCCACGAAGCTCCACCGCCTCCAATCTCAGCTCTATTTAGTCCCTTTCGTCCGGAAAAAAATCAGGGAGAAGAGTTCATCGCGTTTTACGATACGGAGGCGCCGCCACCTCCTGTTCTTCCTTTGGAGGGAAGATCTGGAGTCCGTTCTAGGCTCCGGAGAGGGGAGATCGTCGCCATCGTCATCACTAACCTTCCTTCATCGCCAATTCCATGATGCTCTTCACCGTTCGTGAGTAATCTCATCGTAGGCTTGCTGGACGGTGATGGGTTGGATGAGATCTATCATGTAATCGAGTTAGATTTGATGGGGATTGATCCCTAGTATCCACCATCTTCTGAGATTGATGTTGCTACTACTTTGCCATGCTTAATGCTTGTCACTAGGGCCCAAGTGCCATGATTTCAGATCTGAACCTATTATGTTGTCGCAAATATATGTGTGTTCTTGATCCTATCTTGCAAGTTGTAGTCACCTACTATGTGTTATGACCCGGCAACCCTGGAGTAACAATAGCCGGAACCACTCCCGGAGATGACCATAGTATGAGGAATTCATGTATTCACTAAGTGTTAATGCGTTGGTCCGGTTCTTTATTAAAAGGAGAACCTTAATATCCCGTAGTTTTCATTAGGACCCCGCTGCCATGGGAGGGATGGACAATGGGTGTCATGCAAGTTCTTTTCCCTAAGCACGTATGACTACATACGGAATACATGCCTACATTACATTGATGAACTGGAGCTAGTTACATATCTCTCCGTGTTATAACTGTTGCATGATGAATAACATCCGGCATAATCATCCATCACCGATCCAATGCCTATGAGTCTTTCCTACTGGTCTTTGCTGCTACTGATATCACTGCTGCTACTCTTACTCTGTTGCTACTGCTGTTACTTTGCTGCTACTGATGTCACTTTGTTGCTACTGGTTACCGTTGCTACTGTTGCTATCACACTATCTTGCTACTGATACTTTGCTGCAGATACTAAGTCTTTCAGGTGTGGTTGAATTGACAACTCAACTGCTAATACTTGAGAATATTCTTTGGCTTCCCCTTGTGTCGAATCAATAAATTTGGGTTGAATACTCTACCCTCGAAAACTATTGCGATCCCCTATACTTGTGGGTTATCAAGACCTTTTTCTGGCGCCGTTGACGGGGATTCCAAAGTCAAGAATAGTCTCCCGTCAACGTGCCATTTTTTGGCGCCGTTGCCGGGGAAGCACAACTATATTCTCTGAGTCACTTGGGATTTACGTCTGGTGGTCACTATGAGGAATCTAAAAGATCCAAGAACTAAAGTCTTGCCCTCAACTACGAGGACAGGTATGGAACTGCCATCTAGCTCTACACTTGATTCACCTTCAGTTATGAGTAAGCTTGCGACACCACCTCCTGCTAGAAATCTTGATATGTCGCATGTGCTTGATGATGCTACTTCTGCTCCCCATGATGCTTATGATGATGCTATGCTTGATACTGTTTTGCCACTAGGTGCGTTCCTTGATGCACAAATTGCTAGAGTTGCTGCTAGATGTGATGATACTTCTGAAACTGTTGATACTATTGAAGTAGAACCTGTTATTTTGCATGTTAGAACTAGCTCTCCTAGATATGAATTGTCTGATATGCCTGAGGGTTATGCTATGGAGGGAGAGATAGCTGAGGACTTTCTTGCTTGTAAGGATAGCTATGATGTTGAGAAATTAATGCGCAAGTGGAAAGAAAAATCTTTGAACGCTAGGATAGAATACGACCCGAAGTTTGCTACTTCGCCTATCTTTGTCACCGATAAGGATTATGAATTCTCTGTTGACCCTGAGTTAATCACTCTGGTCGAATATGATCCTTTTCACGGTTATGAGTCTGAAACGGTTGTAGCCCATCTTACCAAACTGAACAATATAGCCACCCTATTCACGAGTGAGGAAAAGATCCGCCACTACTATATCCTCAAGTTGTTTCCTTTCTCGCTAAAGGATGATGCTTAGACTTGGTTCACTTCTCTTGCTCCTGGTTGTGTGCGTAGCCCCCAGGATATGATCTACTACTTCTTTGAGAAATATTTCCCTGCCCATAAGAAGCAAGCTGCCTTGCAGGAAATATACAACTTTGCGCAAGTTGAAGAAGAGAGTCTCCCACAAGCTTGGGGGGGGGGGCTTGTCCATCTAATGAATGCTTTCCCTGATCACCCTCTTGAGAAGAATGAAATACTTGATATCTTCTATAATGGACTAACCGATGCTTCTAGAGACCACCTAGATAGTTGTGCCGGTTGTGTTTTTGGGGAACGAACTGTAGAACAAGCTGAGATCGTACTGAATAATATTTTGTGCAATGAGAATGCTTGGACTATTCCCGAACCACCTCCAAAGCCAACTCCTAAGAAAAGAGGTATTCTATTCCTCAATCCTGAAGATATGCAAGAAGCTAAGAAATCTATGAGAGAGAAAGGCATTAAATCTGAAGATGTCAAAAATCTACCACCTATCGAAGAGATCCATGGTCTTGATAACCCGATACAGGTAGTAGAAGTAAATTCTCTTCGTAGCTTCAATGAGAGTGATATTCCTTTTGATAAAACTGCTAGCTTATGCCTGGATGAATTTGATAACTTTGTTGCCAAACAACAAAGTTTCAATGATTATGTTTTTTTTGACCGGCTACTATAGGGAAAAACCCCCACAACCTTTTTTCTTTTATTCCCATATGCAAGAGTAATATGTACAAGAAGAGGTTAGAATGTACAAAGGGGATGGGTAGCTATGGATACAAACCTCAAGGAGGAAAAAAGGAAATCCATTTAAGGAGATCATCCCTGAAACTAGCCTTAATCCTATGAGCTAACAGGGAAATGTCATGGATGAAGCCGGATCTCCATTTTCTGAACCTTGGCTGCTCCTGGTGAAAAACCTTGGCATTTTTGACAGTCCAGATGTTCCAACATGCAGTGAAGACCACCTAGCAAAAAAGGGGTTGTGGAAGTCTCTCTTAGCAGCTAAAGCAGAGCTCCACATGGATTGACCCTGCCATGTGATCTGCAGGTAAGTCCAAACCCTGGTGCTGAAAAGACAGTTGAAAAATAAGTGATCTCTGTCTTCTTTAACTCTAGCATGGCATAGAACTCAGAGATTCGAGTCTGAAACATTCCAGTGATGCCGTTCAAGCATGTCTTGGGTGTTAAGCCTATCCATGATGAGCATCCAGGCAAACATCTTGATCTTCATTGTACAACAGCTCCTCCAGATCCAGTTTAGCAAGGGGTTTGGGGTAATAGTGCTGTGAATATGAATATAGTGTCTCTTGGCTGTGTAGGCCTTAGCATCCTTACCCCATACCCATCTATCAGAGGCCTGGGGATCAATTTCCAGGTCTTGAAGCAGGGAGTTGACTGAAAGTAGCTCATGGTAAGATTGATCAGAGAGGGGCAAGTGGAACATGGAGAGCATACCTTCATCATGAAAAGCTTTAAAAACTTCCTCAGCTGTGCAGAAAGGATCAGCAACAAAGGAGAATAGCCTTTGAAATCTAGCAGCCAGAGGCCTAGTAGAGTTTCCAACCAACCAGGAGTCAGACCAAAACAAGAAAGTGTCACCCTTTTTAGGCTGAACATATGTAACTGATGTGAACTTGTCAAGCCTTTTGCAGATATCCTTCCACCAAAATGAACCACAAAGAGCAGTTTCCTGAGGGACTGTGTTACGGTAGTTGGTGTTCCAGATTAAGTGAACCCATGGGATATCAGCATGATTCAGGAATTTATCAGCATTCTTGAGCAGCAGGGCTTCATTCTGGATTGCCAGATTCATAATGCCTAAATCCCTTTATTTTTGGGTCTGCACACTAGATTCCAGGCAGCAAGAGAGGGTGCATGATCTTGCCCATTTTTCCTCCAGAGGCATTGCCTCTGAATTCTTTCAAGTTGCTTCAGTATGCCTGGTGGGATATCCAGACTGCATAGGAAGAAAATAGGAACAGATGACAGTGCTGAGTTTAAATATTGTAACCTTCCCCCCTGGGCCAGGAAAGACGAACTAGAACTGAGTCTTCTTTCCATGTTATCTACCAGTGGCATGAGATCGATGATTCTTGGTTTAGTTGTCCCAACTGGAAGGTCAATGTCTGTGAAGGGCAAAGATCCTACTTTGCAACTAATGGAGTCTGCTAGGTCTTGGAGATGATGTGGAGAAATGTTGACAGGCAGAAGGGCAGATTTATGATAATTCACTTGTAGTCCAGTGGATTGGGAGAAGAGCAGGAGCATTTTCTTGAACTGTAACAGTTGAGTTTCATCAGCAGGGAGGATGATAAGGGTATCATCAGCATATTGGACTATAGGGAAATCCTTATCATGACAAGGGATGGGCAGCTGAGTCAGTCCCTCCATCAGCAGCTTGTTAACCAAGGTCTGTAAAAAATCAGCAGCAATTGCAAAAAGCAGTGGGGACATGGGATCTCCCTGCCTAACCCCTTTCTTGCACATAAATTTCTTTCCAGACACACCATTGACCAGGACAGAAGAAGAGCCAGAAGTTAGGAGCTGTTGTACCCAAAGTGTCCATTTATCATTGAATCCTTTGTGTTTGAGAATATGAAAGATGGACTCATGTTCCACAGAATCAAATGCCTTTTCAAAATCCAGCTTGAGAATAACTATTGGTTTCTTGGATTGATGACATTGATGCAGGTATTCCAAAGTCCAGCCAACACAATCTTGAATGGTTCTAGACTTGATAAAGCCATACTGATTCTTGTGAATACACTTCATGATCTGCAACTGCAACCTGTTGGCTATCATTTTGGACAGAAACTTGAGGCCCATCCCAGTGAGGGATATTGGTCTGTAGTCTCCCACTTGCTCAGGTGATCTCTTTTTGGGAATCAAAGCAATATAAGATGAATTCATGTTCTCCAGTTTAGTAGTAACAGCATGAAAGGCAGCAGGAAGTTGATAAAACTCACGACAAATAATCGACCAGCATTTCTTAAAGAAAAGGCCATTGAAACCATCAGGTCCAGGAGCTTTGTCAATGGGCATTTCCTGAACAGTCTTGTCCATTTCAGACTTAGAAAAAGGTTGTGTGAGAACATCAAGACCATCCACCTTCTGAATCAGAGATTGTAAATCAAAGGCCATGTTAATTCCAAGGGAAGTTCCCATTCTATCCTTAAAGGATGCCCAAAAGCATGCACCAATTTGATCATGGTCAGATATGATGGATCCATCATTTAACTTGAGAGAGGCTATGGAGTTCCTCCTATATCTCTCAGTTTCCATAGCATGAAAGAATTTGGTGTTTTCCTCACCAACTTTGACAAATCTGATAGTGGCTCTCTTTTTCCAGTACAAGAACTGAAGATGCAATAGGTGCTCCAGGTGCAACTTAATAATGCTCCTGAAGTTAGCTTCAGGTCTGAAAAGGGGCCTTAATTCCTCAAGCTCATCCAAACAGAACACAGCTTGATTGCATCTGGAAATGAAAATTTTCAGCTGGGATAAGTTTGTCTGTCATCTCTTCAGAGCCTGCCTGAGATGTTTCATCTTATCCATAATGACAGCAGTAATATGGGCCTTCTTAGAAGGAATGACCCAGGACTGTTGGACACACTCCATGAAGCCCTCCATTTCAACCCAGTAGTTTTCAAAACGAAATAGGTTACACTTAGGGATGGAAGTGTTGACAGTGACCACACATGGAACATGATCAAAAGCTGTCTTTGCAAGGGGGAGCACTTGTGTAAGAGGATATGAAGAGATCCAGTTGGCAGATGTGAAGAACCAGTCAAGTTGCTCAAGAAGGGGGAATCTTGCATATTGGACCAAGTGAAAGATCTGCCCTTAATGGGTAGCTCGAGTAAGCCCAGATGACCAATAATTTCATTGAAGATGAACATATCATTTACATCAGCCCCAGGGAGGTTTCTGTTGTCAGGTGATCTAATGAAATTAAAGTCTCTAAGAAGCAACCAATTAGCCTCAGCAGGTATATGTAGATTATATAGCTAGCTAACAAAGAGATCTCTAGCTTTACCCTGACAAGGACCATAGACATTCACCAAAGTCCAAGATTCTCCAGTATGATTTGAGGTGAATGAGATGATTAATCCAAAATGTGTGCATTCCACTAACAGACCAGTAAGAATGGATGAGTTCCAGAGTGTGATAAGCCCCCCAGATGCTCCCCTGGAGGGGGAGTAAGCAAATTGATCAAAACATTTAGGACAGAAACACTTGACTGTTCGGAAATCAATGGACTGCATTTTGGTTTCTTGCAAGCACACAACGGCAGCCAGGCTCTCATCAATCTTGTTACGAACCGCACGTTGTCTATGGTCCGAATTTAGGCCACGCACATTCCAACACAGCACACGCCAACTTCTCATAGAACGACTATCCATTAGACGATATATATAAAGCAAAAGCAGGGGTATGTAATAGCCCTTGCAACCGAGGTTCAATTAACCAAAAGACAGAGCAAACAGTAATCTAACGGTACATGGAGCCAGGACAGCAACAATTTAACATAACAAGACTAAACATCTGCAGATGATGGCTTGGAATCAGCTGGATCTTCCATAAGACGATCCACAGTCAGCTTCTCAGGGGCAATGCCAAGCGTCTGCCCAACAGCCTGAATCACCGAGATAGGACTGGCAGGAGGAATTTGCTCTTGTGGATCAGCAGACTCCTGCGCTGGAGAAGGCATTGGCTTGGCCTTGGGCTTCCTCTTCTTAGGGACATGCACCGTTAGCTCCTGCAAAACTGGTTTGAAGTCATCCCGCTTGATGGAGCCGCAAGTGCATCGTCGAACAGAGGAGTCGACGACAGGCGTGGCCTTCTTACGGGTCCCTTTCTTCGTCGGAGCAGGAGATTGAAAGGAGAAAGAGTCCTCTGCACATGAAGAGGGGCTGACTGGGATTACCTCGTCCAAAGAGAGTGGGGTGCTTGCTGGCTCTGGTGGCGGCAGCTCTGGGGCAGCACTATCAAAAGCCACCGCCCAGGATCGCTTGGGGATCACAATGGGCGTCACCATTGGCATCTGCAGCTGGCGAGGGACGTGCATGGTGGTGGCAACTCCCATGAGAGCATCGAAAGTTCGGGACCAGGAGAGTACCGGCGGCAGAGGAGGCCCATAAAAAACCCTGGCAGCCCCAACAAAAAGATTGTCAGACTGAACCTGCGGGGGCTTGTACGGGACGATCGCCAGAGGATTATCGTCCTGCGCCTCATCCTCCCCCTGCACTTCTTCTTCCGGCTCAGCAGCGGGAGCCTGGACAACAGGTGCCACTTCAGCATCAGGGGCGGCAGGGTCAGCAACCACTATCGCATCCAAGTTGGGAGCAGGAGGAGCAAGATCTGCGGCGTCCACCTCAATGTCACCCTGGGGCTGTGGGTCTAAATCCACAAGCTCATGAACCGAGTCGGAAGAAGGACTCGGTTGATCAATCACCATGGACTCTTGGTCTTGAGCAGGAGTAGCAGAGCAGGTGATGCTTCTGGGGCCGCCTCAGGCTCCCATCCTCCTCCATCAGCAGCTGCCGTCGGTGGCCCCCAACTACCTTCATCAGCAGCAGCAGGTACGACTGGTTCAGGTTCTGGGGGTGGCGGCACTGCATTCCAGCCCAAAGCAGGGTACGGGGGAAGAGCAAACAGAAGATTGTCATTGACAAGGTGGCCAGGAAGCGGGTGAGGGTTGCCATTGAGGGGCATAGGAACCTCGTCGTTGGGCAGCAGTTCCGTTAGCGCCGCCCCCGGGATGTAGACAGGTGCAGACCAGGACACCTTCGCCCCACCCCAAGCAGCATATTCTGAGAAGCTGATGCTGCGAGGTACTAGTCGATCATCCGGGAAAGATGCAAACACAATGGAGCGAACCAAGTAGGGATCATCGCTGAACCAATGATGGAACTCTCCGAAAGTGTTGACTGCAGGCCGCAGGTCTTCGGTATTGCGAAAATCCAGAGGGACTCCTAGGAGCATCAGACACCCCTGCCGAAAACCCTCTTGTCCTCGGAAGCCAACACCTTGATCATGCCGCATGAAACGAACCACAGTGTTGTGAGCTAGTTCCTGCAGAACCATCTATACCACAGCGAAGCTTTCTGCCAGATCCCGAAGTTCAAACAGCCCCATGCCCTCGATCCATGGCTGGGCTGATCGAACATGAAGTCCTCTATGAAGAAGAAGAGCGGCCACCTCTTGCCGTACCTGGGCCAAGTTATCTACAGGGGGTGCAGGGTGCACCTCAGCGATGACGAAGCACTCATGACGCCTGGTGATGGGGACGGCACACGTGTTGTAAGTCCGAGGCAGCCGGTCAGGACCGGTGTCGATGGTGTTGTGGCCCGGCGGGAGGAAGAGTTCCGGATCAAGCTCAAAGTTAGCCATTGTGGGAGAAGGCGGCGGCATGGTAGGCGGTGTCTCGGAGGGAGTTCGAGGATGCGACGGCGATGAGACAGGGAAGAACTGTGCTGCAGGCAATGCGGTTTCTCCAAGAGTATCGGCAGTTCCCGAGATATCAGCGACAAGGGAGGTGGTGGGTCTCTTACAGTTTCAAGTAAGACAATTATTACGCATAAAAGAGGCTCCTCTAGATCGTGCGTGGCCCACCTCTCTGTCAGCGTATCCAGGCGAAGCCGTGTAGTTGGCAGCTAGATGTCCCCGAGAGTTGCAAATAGAGCAAGAAAAGATTTCTTCAACCATGCCATTAATAAGTTCATCAAAGGCCAGATGGGCTTCCTGTGAGGAGGGAATATCCATCCTAGTATTGGGTTCGGGCCGAGGTGAGGAAGTAACCTCGGAAGGCTCATTAATGAGCATAGAAATCGTCCCAGAATCTAAACTCTCCACCGAAATTTGATTCTCATAATTCAAAACACCATGAATCTTGGCGGGATCAGCTGCAGCTCCATGTTGCACGGAAGGATTTCCGTTACACTTGGCAATTCGAAAATCAGGCCCGGGAGATCCGGAGGATGACTCTTGGCGAGAAACAGTACCAAACGTAATATGCGGCGTGGCCGTCGTCCACCGGAGTTCCGCCGGCGGTGGTGCAGAAATGATGACACGTTCAGGAGAAGGCACTGTATAACCAGCCTGTTCAAGCGTGAGAATCTCTTCATTGGAAACAGGACATCTATAACCCTTGCAAACCTCATATTGCTGGAGGGACGCGAATGTGAGCTTCTTTTGATCGGATGATCCAGTTTTAAGAGAGGATTTTAGAGGTCTGGAATGCATTGCCATCAGACCTAGTGAGGCTCTCCTCTTGGATGGACTCACAATAATCCATTCAGCATCACATTGTTTCTTCCATAGAGAGAATTCCCGACGCCAATTTGGACCACCATGACCCCATAGATGGAAGAAGCACTTAAAATTTGAGCATTTGTATGAACGTAAGTCCAGAATATGAAAGCCAACTAGCATGCAAGACACTTTGAAGGAGAAAACCGAATCTGTAACTTGAGAGACGCGAAACTCAATGGCAGAGCCCCCAATCACAGATTCCAGAGCTGCGCGACCGTGTCCTCAGAGAGACGGAACACATGACGACCAAAGGAAACCACCATGATGAATGAGCGGTGGTGCTTCATAGGATGCACCGTAACACCAGAATGACGATAAACCTCATCAGCGAAGGCCAAACCATGAGAAAAATCCAGATCCAATGTAGAACCACCCATGCAAGCCATGCACGACCACGTGCGGAGGGGCCGGGAGGGTTCACCTGAGCAGATGAGCGGCGTGGAAGGAGGAAACGCCGGCTAGAGCACCAGATCGCCATGGAGTCGCCGAGGTGGGAGGTGGGAGGTGGGAATCGCCATTTCTTTTTACTCCAAGAAAATTTGCTATGCGAGTGGCATAGATCCCACCAAAGAAATCCCCTTCAATAGCATTCTTATTCAGCCTCCTTGCTATAATAGCTCCCATGTTCTTTCAATGATTATGTTAGCAGACAATTGGAACAGAATTCTCATATACCTAGTCATTTAAGTGCTTGTGTGGACAAAAACGTCAATGATCTTAAGCTCTTGAGTAAACATGCCTCTATGGTTACTACTCAAGTAGAACAAGTACTTAAAGCTCAAAATGACTTGCTCAATGAGTTGAATGACAATTCTGTTAGAGTCGTCACTAGAGGCGGTAGAATGACTCACAAACCTTTGTATCCTGAGGGTCATCCTAAGAGGATTGAACAAGATTCTCAAGGAGTTAGCACTCATGCACCTAGTCATCCTAGAAAGAAGAAGAGAGATGATAGGAACCTGCACGCTAGCAACCCTGATGCTATTACACCTGAGAGTCCAAACAATATCTCTGTTTCTGATGCTGAAACACAATTTGACTTTGTTATTCTGGATATTCCCGAGGACGATGCCATGGCGTTCATCCTCAGAAGACCCTATCTAAACACCGCAGGGGCAGCTATACATTGCAACAAAGGCAATGTCACTTTCCATGTCAACGGTAATGAGTATACGGTGCACTTTCCGAAGAAACAATATCGAGTACATTGCATCAATGCTATCGGAAAAACTTCATCGATTCTTATTGGGAGCTTTGAATGCCCTATACCTCCTGTCAAGATGAAGTATGATTTGCTTGTTGGGGATATGCACATCCCCATTGAGGTAACCTAGTGACTATTCTAAAATTTTGAGTTTCCTTTTACGATTCGAAAAAGTTTGTGAAGGAGACTTGATCAACCTCATTGATGGATTTCTTTCATACCATGAGATGGATGAATCGAGAAGTCACAAACCTCTATTTCAAGCTTTCACCTTCGGTTGCTTAGAAGAAAAATGATAGGTTTAGTTTAGTTTTCCCTGTTTTCTGCTTTTAGCGTCCCGTAGAAAAGTACCCCGAAAATAAAAGTTCTCCGAATGTCCTGAAAATCAAGTATGATTTTTTCTGGAATTTTTGAAAAATACTGAGACGGAGAGCTAGTCAGGGGGCTGCACCAGTGGGCCACAAGCCCTGGAGGCGCGGGCACCCCCCTGGCCGCGCCTACCAGGCTTGTGGGGCCCACGTGCACCCCCTCCACTTATTCTAGCTCCCATCTGCTTCTCCTACCTCCAGAAAAAATCGTTTCGCAGCTCAAACCCGTGTTCTTGCTCTTCTTGCTGGGATTTTCGATCTCTTTGTGCAAAGCACCATTCAGCAAACTGTTTTGGGGAAATTGCTCCTTGGTAAGTGACTCCTCCATTGGTCCAATTAGTTTTTGCTCTAGTGCCTTATACATCGCGTATTTTTACTACCTTGGTGACCCTGTTCTTGAGCTTTGCATGCTAATTTTAGCTGGTCCCAAGTAGTTTTGATGCGTAATATGGCTTCTAGGCACTTGTGGGAGTAGTTGCTACAAGTTTTGTTGGGCTTGTTCACTTTTCCTTAGAATCACTAAAAATTTCAGAAATTTTTAGAGGTAGAAAAGGGAAAATATGAGGAGGTTCTTAAGAGGCTCTTCAAGCCTTGACCCCAAGGATGATGGGAATGAGAAGAAGAAACCCAAGTATCTGGTCCCCCGAGTTGCAGAAGTTCGAGCGTGCGAGTGGCCAAGCGATGTGTTATTACGCGCCGCCGGACTTTATAAGGACTTCTATTAGTTGGTGGAGAACGCAGGCCTTACCGCCTTCGTTGAAAATAAGTGTCCGCAATACCTCCTCCTCACTAATATTTTCGTGCAAAGCTTTAACTTCTATCCAAGGAAGAATCCTCCTATGGTTGAGTTCAAGTTATATGATATCCCCCAGAGCATGTCACTTCAAGATTTTTGCAATGTTTGCAAATTACCTTATGTTGGGGATATTCATGAACCTCGTCCACGGGACTTGGAGGCTTTCATAGATACTATTGCTGTAGGAGAGGAGAGATGAGTGTCTTGCGCTAGAGCTGCTAGCATACATTTTCCCGTGCTTCGGTAGTTCTCATTATTCGTGGGAAAATGTTTGATTGGCCGTGGGAAAGCTGGGGCCCTTAGGTCCCCAGACCTTGCGGTCTTGCGCGAAGCCCTTTATAATGATAAAACTTATAGCTTGGGCGCTATAGTAACTCAACAGTTGAACACGAACCGTTCTAAAGGCGTTGTCTATGGAGGTATCTATGCTACTCGTCTTGCTAGACATTTTGAGATACCTATTAGACTGGACGAGGAAGAAGAGATTCTTCTTCCCGAGAGATATCTAGATTATGATAGCATGGTTCTCCATGACTTTCTTGATATAGATATAAATAGAAGGATGATTTATAACCTGGTATTTAGTCATGGTACTCGTGAGACTATTACTTTGCCTGCTCCTTCATTGTTCAATCTTCATACAGGCAGGTACATTATTATGCCCTCGGACATCTACGCATATTGGGGCATAGCCCAACCACAGGTGCCCGTGCCCGAGCCACCAGTCGAGTACCAGACGCCAATTTATCAGTGGGAGCCAGAGGAGCTCACACAACAGTGACACCCTCAGTACACTCCGGAGTACCCCGGAGCTGGTTATTTCCCTTCTTCGGAGTAGACCAACTTAGGCCAAAAGCCTAAGCTTGGGGGAGTACGTGTTTCTCACCGACTTTATATTCTTGCTTACGCTTTCACTTTGTTAGTCGGTGTTCACACTTTGCCACTGTATCATCCATGCTAGTTTATTTTTTTTCTTTTTTTCTTTTCGTGTGTTTGTCTAGTGAGAAAACCCAAAAACATTTTCCGTTCTTCTTTTGCTTGTTAGGAGCTTTCCCGTGTAAATAGTTTTCTTTTTCTTTGGTTCAAGGTAGAAGACCGTGGTTACAATGTTTAGTGGCTCTCGCATGCATATCTTCTTATCTGTCAAAGAGCCATATTACCTTGTCTTCTCCTTTGTGTTTGCCTGCAGATTCCAGCTTAGTCCAACGCACGAGCACTCTTATTATTGTTCACATCATTCGGTCGTGCAAGTGAAAGGCAATAATGACGATATATGATGAAGTGACTGAGCCTGGAAAAGCTGGTATGAACTCGATCTATTTTGTTTTTGTAAATATGACTAGCTCATTGTTCCTGATTCAGCCTTGTTGTGAGAGAAACATGTTTGCAATGACAACTTAGAGATCAAAGTTTCTGATGCCATGCTTAATTAGCTAGGAGCTTATAATGGTTTGTCTTGGATGCCAACATGAATTTTGAGATGACTATGATGTCGTATGATAGGATGGTATCCTCCTTTGAATGATTCAAGTGGCTTGACTTGGCGCATGTTTACGCATGTAGTTGAAACAAATCAACATAGCCTCTATGATATTCATGTTTATGGTGATTTATGTCCTACTCATGCTTGCACTCAATGTTGGTTAATCTCAATGCATTTTGATGACTGTTGTCGCTCTCTAGTTGGTCGCTTCCCAGTCTTTTGCTAGCCTTCACTTGTACTAAGCGGGAATACTGCTTGTGCATCCACTTCCATAAACCCAAAGTTGTTCCATATGAGTCCACCATACCTACCTATATGCGTTATCTACCTGTCGTTCCAAGTAAATTTGCATGTTCCACTCTCTAAACCTTCAGAAAATAATCTGTTTTGCATGCCCGAACCGCTCATGTGGTGACAGGGGGCTATCAGTATCTTCCATGCTAGGCGTGTTATCCTCGATATGTGTTTAATCACTATCATTCACGAGAAAGGGCCCGGTAATTGGAATTCCCAGTTCCATGCTCAAATCAAAAAGATAATTGCAAACAAAACTCCCCCTGGATTGTTGTTGGTATGGACGGCACCCGAGTATTCAGCTAGTCGTGGAGTGTGATTGATCGGTGGTGGGGAGTCAAAACTTTACTTTTCTGTTTGAGAACCGCCTATAGCATGTGTAGCGTGGAAGATGGTGAAAACTCTTGGTCACTGCGTTGACAATGAAAGCGTGCCACCCAAAATTATTATCTCTGTTTTCAAAGCTTGAGCTCTGGCACCTCTGCAAATCAATGCTTCCCTCTGCGAAGGGCCTGTCTATTTATGTTCCTGTTGAGTCATCCTCTTCTTATAAAAGCACCAATTAGGGAGCACCTCTGTCATTTTTATGCTTTGCTTTTAACTCTGATTGAGTATGACTATGACTGGATCTTCTTTGCCATGAATTACAATGTTTAGTTAGCCCTTGGTCTTTGAAGGTGCTCTCCATTTATGTTTTGCGGTCTCAGAAAGAGCTAGCGAGATACCATCTGTTCGTACTGCTTCATGATTGTTTTGATTGAAGTGTTGATGTTTGAAACTTATTATTATTTTCTTGCTAGTTGATTATGCCATTGATATGAGTTTACCATGAGACCTAGATGTCATTTGCTTATGTGGTTAGCTCGTGATCTTGCTGAAATTCTGGTTATGAGTTAGACATAGTTGCAACAACAAAATCAAACAGAGTTTGTAAAAGTTTTTCTTTTGTCTCTTTCAATTCGTCAACTGAATTGCTTGAGGACAAGCAAGGTTTTAAGCTTGGGGGAATTGATACGTCTCCGTCGTATCTACTTTTCCAAACTCTTGTGTCCTTGTTTTGGACTCTAATTTGCATGATTTGAATGGATCTAACCCGGACTAACGCTGTTTTCAACAGAATTGCGATGGTGTTGTTTTTGCGCAGAAATAAAAGTTCTCGGAATGACCTAGAAATTTACGGGGATTTTTTGTGGAATATATAAAAAATACTGGCACAAGAATCAACCAGAGGGGTGGAGCTGAGAGCCCACAAGCACACTAGGCGCGGGCCCCCCTGGTCGCGCCTGGCAGGCTTGTGGGGCCCACGAAGCTCCACTGCCTCCAATCTCAGCTCTATTTAGTCCCTTTCGTCCGGAAAAAATAAGGGAGAAGAGTTCCTTATGTTTTACGATACGGAGGCGCCGCCACCTCCTGTTCTTCCTCTGGAGGGCAGATCTGGAATCCGTTCTGGGCTCCGGAGAGGGGAGATGTGGCCATCGTCATCACCAACCTTCCTTCATCGCCAATTCCATGATGCTCTTCACCGTTCGTGAGTAATCTCATCGTAGGCTTGCTGGACGGTGATGGGTTGGATGAGATCTATCATGTAATCGAGTTAGTTCTGACGGGGATTGATCCCTAGTATCCACTATGTTCTGAGATTGACGTTGCTACTACTTTGCCATGCTTAATGCTTGTCACTAGGACCCGAGTGCCATGATTTCAGATCTGAACCTATTATGTTGTCGCCAATATATGTGTGTTCTTGATCCTATCTTGCAAATTGTAGTCACCTACTATGTGTTATGACCCGGCAACCCCGGAGTGACAATAGCCGGAACCACTCCCGGAGATGACCATAGTATGAGGAGTTCATGTATTCACTAAGTGTTAATGCGTTGGTCTGGTTCTTTATTAAAAGGAGAACCTTAATATCCCGTAGTTTCCATTAGGACCCCTCTGCCACGGGAGGGATGGATAATAGATGTCATGCAAGTTCTTTTCCCTAAGCACGTATGACTACATACGGAATACATGCCTACATTACATTGACGAACTGGAGCTAGTTACATATCTCTCCGTGTTATAACTGTTGCATGATGAATAACATCCGGCATAATCATCCATCACCGATCCAATGCCTACGAGTCTTTCCTACTGGTCTTTGCTACGTTACTTTGCTGCTACTGATGTCACTGTTGCTACTGTTAGTCTGTTGCTACTGATGTTACTTTGCTGCTACAGTTGTCACTCTGTTGCTACTGGTTACCGTTGCTACTGTTGCTATCACACTATCTTGCTACTGATACTTTGCTGCAGATACTAAGTCTTTCAGGTGTGGTTGAATTGACAACTCAACTGCTAATACTTGAGAATATTCTTTGGCTTCCCCTTGTGTCGAATCAATAAATTTGGGTTGAATACTCTACCCTCGAAAACCGTTGCGATCCCTTATACCTGTGGGTTATCAATATGGGACTCCTCCATTGGTCCAATTAGTTTTTGTTCTAGTGCTTTATTCGTTGCTTATTGTTGTTGTCTTGGTGACCATGTTCTTGAGCTTTGCATGTTAATTTTAGTTGGTCCCAAGTAGTTTTGATGCATGATATGGCCTCTAGGCACTTGTAGGAGTAGTTGCTATGAGTCTTGTTGAGCCTTGTTCACTTTTCTTTGGAGTCACCAAAAATTTCAGAAAAAGAAGATGTTCAGGAAAAGTTATCATGGTGGTTCTTCATGCAAGAGGGGTCCCTGTCTCACAATTCGGGAGCCCGATCCTTACCAGCCGAGGAACGCACAGGTACAACCATGTGAATGGCCTTTTGATGAATTCATGATTGATGCAGGTTTCAAGGACAAGTTTGATACATTTGTTCACAACGCTGGTCTCGAAGAATTCATCTCCAATAAATGTGAACAGTATACTACTCTCACTGCCTCTTTAGTTCATAGATTCAAATTTTCAGTTGGTCGTGACACATCCATACTGTTTGATCTTTATGACAAATCGTATACCATGGATTTAGAGGATTTCAATAGAATTTGCAAGATATCTGATTGGGGTAGTCCCAATGATCCTCCTAAATCTTCGGTTAAAGATTTTATCTCTAGTATAACTGTTGGAGAAACTAGAGATATTACGCAGGCTACCTTGGGGAGCATTCATTTTCCTGCCTTACATTATTTTGCCCTCTTCATAGGTAGACGCATTAACGGCAAGACTGAGCATTGTCACCTCTGCGCACCTGACCTTAATATTCTTAAGAGCACAGTAACGGGTGATAGAAGTTTCAACATGGGAGCTATAATTGCGGGGAGGCTAAATAATAATGCTAATGAAGGGGATTTCTTCGGTGGGATCTATGCCACTCGCATAGCAAATTTTCTTGGAATACCCATCCGCGCAGGAGATCCCCCGCTCCATACAGCTTTCCTTGATCGCGCCGCTATGACATGTTATCAGTTCCTTGAGAGGGATAATGAATCCCTCCTGTACCGGTTAATATTTTGAGCAGAACCAATCTAGAGCTCTGGCAGGGCCGTCCTGCCGGGGAAACTTCCCTCCCGGAGGGGGAAATCGTCGCCATCGTCATCACCAACACTCCTCTCACCGGAGGGGACTCATCACCATCAACATCTTCATCAGCACCATCTCATCTCCAAACCCTAGTTCATCTCTTGAGACCAATCTTCGTCTTGCGACTCCGATTGGTACTTGTAAGGTTGCTAGTAGTGTTAATTACTCTTTGTAGTTGATGCTAGTTGGATTACTCGGTGGAAGATTATATGTTCAGATCCTTGATGCTATTCAATACCTCTCTGGTCATGAACATAACTATGCTTTGTGAGTAGTCACTTTTGTTCCTGAGGACATGGGATAAGTCTTGCTATAAGTAGTCATGTGAATTTGGTATTCGTTCGATATTTTGATGTGTTGTATGTTGTCTTTTCCTCTAGTGGTGTTATGTGAACGTCGACTACATAACACTTCACCATTATTTGGGCCTAGAGGAAGGCATTGGGAAGTAATAAGTAGATGATGGGTTGCTAGAGTGATAGAAGCTTAAACCCTATTAGTTTATGCGTTGCTTCGTAAGGGCCTGATTTTGATCCACTAGTTTAATGCTATGGTTAGACTTTGTCTTAATTCTTATATCGTAGTTGCAGATGCTTGCGAGAGGGGTTAATCATAAGTGGGATGTTTGTCCAAGTAAGGGCAGCACCCAAGCACCGGTCCACCCACATATCAAACTATCAAAGTAGCGAACGTGAATCATATGAACATGATGAAAACTAGCTTGACAGAAATTCCCATGTGTCCTCGGGAGCGCTTTACCTCATATAAGAGTTTGTCCAGGCTTGTCCCTTGCTACAAAAGGGATTGGGCCACTTTGCTGCACCTTTGTTACTATTGCTACTTGCTACTCGCTACGAATCATCTTATCACACAACTATCTGTTACCGATAATTTCAGTGCTTGCAGAGAATACCTTGCTGAAAACCACTTGTTAGATCCTTCTGCTCCTCGTTGGGTTCGACACTCTTACTTATCGAAAGGACTACGATAGACCTTGCTGAAAACCACTTGTTAGATCCTTCTGCTCCTCGTTGGGTTCGACACTCTTACTTATCGAAAGGACTACGATAGATCCCCTACACTTGTGGGTCATCAGTGATGATCTACTCCTGCAGGGCTCTGCCCGAGCTCCACGGAAATCTGATCTAGAGGTAAAACTATGTGGAATAGGCTAGAGTTGCACGTGGCAAAGTTGTGTCTCAAAAAGCCCTAAACCACCAATATATATACGAGGAGGGGAGGGGCTAGCCTTGGGACACAAGGGCTCCAAGGGTGCGTCGGTCGCCAGGGAGGAGGAGGACTCCTCCTCCAATTCGGTTTGGGAAGGAGGAGTCCTCCTCTTCCTTCCCACCTCTCTCTTTCCTTTTTCTTCTTCTTTTCCTTTGGTATTTTTACATGTCGTGCCATAGCCCTCTTGGGCTGACTCCACCAGCCCACTAAGGACTTGGTGCCCCACCCTAGGGCCTTGGGCTCACTCCCGGGTGGGTGGGCCCCTCCCGGTAAACACCCGGAACCCATTCGTCACTCCCGGTACACTGCCAGTAATGCCCGAAACTTTCCGGTGACCAAATGAAACCATCCTATATATCAATCTCCGTTTCCGGACCATTCTGGAAACCCTCATGACGTCCGTGATCTCATCCGGGACTCCAAACAACATTCGGTAACCACACATATAACTCAACTATAGTAAAACATCATCGAACCTTAAGTGTGCAGACCCTATGGGTTCGAGAACTATGTAGACATGACCCGAGACACTCCTCGGTCAATATACAATAGCGGGACCTGGATGCCCATATTGGATCCTACATATTCTCCAAAGATCTTATCGGTTGAACCTCAGTGCCAGGGATTCATATAATCCCGTATGTCATTCCCTTTGTCCTTCGGTATGTTACTTGCCCGAGATTCGATCGTCGGTATCCGCATACCTATTTCAATCTCGTTACTGGCAAGTCTCTTTACTCGTTCCGTAATACAAGGTCCCGTGACTTACACTTAGTCACATTGCTTGCAAGGCTTGCGTGTGATGTTGTATTACCGAGTGGGCCTCGAGATACCTCTCCGTCACACAGAGTGACAAATCTCAGTCTTGATCCATACTAACTCAACGGACACCTTCGGAGATACCTGTAGAGCACCTTTATAGTCACTCAGTTACGTTGCGACGTTTGATACACACAAGGTATTCCTTCGGTGCCAGTGAGTTATATGATCTCATGGTCATAGGAATAAATACTTGACACGCAGAAAACAATAGCAATAAAATGACACGGTCAATATACTACGTTCATAGTTTGTGTCTAGTCCATCACATGATTCTCCTAATGATGTGATCCACTTATCAAGTGACAGCACTTGCACATAGTCAGAAAACCTTGACTATCATTGATCAACTGGCTAGCCAACTAGAGGCTTGCTAGGGACATTGTTTTGTCTATCTATCCACACATGTATCTATGTTTTCATTCAATACAATTATAGCATGGATAATAAATGATTATCTTGTAACAGGAAATATAATAATAACTATTTTATCATTGCCTCTAGGGCATAATTCCAACATCCCTCCCCTCCGCCGCCTGGAGGAAACCAATGGGCTAAGCCCGGTCGGTTGATGACGGTGGCAGAGGAGCCTCTCCTCGTGCGCGAGGGTGACGCGGGGCATCCAGGCGAGCGGAAGTGCGTCCCGAGATCCGAGCCTCTGCGGCGATGGCTCGCTCCCGGTGGCGAGCGGCTGCAGATGACTAGTGGTGGAGCTGCTGCATCTGGCTGTGGCGCTACGGCACCTCGGATCGGCGGCTGCGTGGGGGCTTTGGTGGGCTGGTCAACTACGGGTGTGGTTGGCCCTCCGGCCAAATCTGATGTGACTAGAGTGGCTTGCTCGCTTTGCGGTGGCGAAGATCGGTTGTGGTATGTGCGCACGATGCGAGAGGGTGGTTCGTCGAGCGGATCCGGGTGAAAACCTCGTTCTCGGCTTGTTGCTAAGACCGGCGATGGCGGCACTCTTTTGTGTCGTTACCTTCTTGAGGGCATCGCCATGGAGAAGCTCAAGACCTCTATCCGGTACCTCCGGGGGAAACCCTAGATCAGTAGATCGGATGACGACGGCGCCCATGTGTCGTTTTCCTTTTGGGGATTTCATTCTTGGAGGTGTACACGTGCTCGAGGGACCAGCGGACAACTTCTTTGATGAAGCGATACTTCATCTTACTCATTGAAGGCGGTGGATCTCGGCGGCGCGGCGCAACGGAGACTCGGCGTCCGATGCGCGAATATGGACTCGCGTGGGAGGAGGACGCTCTGTGATGTCATGGTGGCGTCGATAGCAGAGAGGTCTCGCAAGTCAGTGTGTTAGTTTCTACTGTGAAGATGGATTGGTGGAAGATGGCAGCGACGATACATGAGAGTGCGTCGGACCGGTTTGTACCCTAAACCCAGTATGTAGCTCGGTTGGGATCTCCGGCTCTAGATGTTAGGCTTTGGTGCGATGTTTGTTTGGTATTAGGTTCGGACTATCGACACCCCTTCATCAAGTGGTTAGGAATAGCGAAAGTTGTTGTTAAGATGATGGCTTCAGACAAACTGATATACTACTTATAAAGTCTTTGTAAATAAACTGATATACTACTTATAAAATCTTTGTAAATAATTAATAAAATAATTGGGGTAATCCTTCTTTTCTAATAAAAACAAGGTAAAGATAACTCCTCAAGAAATTTCCGAGGCTTTCTTCATGGTCGAGATACTGATATACTCCCTTCGTTCCTAAATATAAGTCTTTTTAGGTAAAGGACTACATACGGATGTATATAGACATACTTTTAAGTAGATTCATTCATTTTGTTTTGTATGTAGTCCTCTAGTAAAATCTTTAAAAAGACTTATATTTAAAAACGGATGAAATAAAAAATTGCAAAATGCAATAGCCCCCGAGCCGTTGGCCGAGCAGCTATGCTCGGCCAGAGGATTGATGTAATCCTTGTTGTATTTTTACATTATTGAAAAATGTGCAAAACCCAGTAGCCCGTTTGACACGGTACCATAACTGCTCGAGGCCACTAGTTTTGAATCATCAGGAGGGAAACCTCCAACTGGAGTGGTAGATCCACATGATGATCATGACTCCGCAGAGACCCTCAGTCCTCTGGTAAAATGAAAAATTTGACCGAAAAACGAAAGTATTTTACAAACTAAATTGTGTTCGAAAAAAATTCATCCGCCTGATCCTTTGTGTAACGTTTTTGGTTTAGACGTCACACAGACACTACGTTGTGTGGCGTCGGAGTTCTAGTGTGACGTCTAAATCATAGACGCGACACTGCATTGTATGCCACATAAAGCAAAAACGCCACATAATAGGGTGTGGCGTCTGACTGTTGGACGCCATATAAAAGGGTCAGCTGAGTGAAAAAAAATCAAACACGATCCACTTTATGAAATACTTTCATCTAGGTCAGATTCGTTAATTTTGGCCAGTCCTCTATCCCGTGTTGACATTAGAAAGACACAGACATGCAGTCAGTCAGGCAGGTAGACGGCGCCCACCTGCATTACCAGCAGCATCAGTAGTCAGTAGAATAAAAGATTTCATGGACGGCCAATCCCACTCGTCATTAGTTAGAAGGGCAATTGACTATTGGAGCACATGGATCATGGACGCGTACGTCGGTGGGTTCCTTCTCTTCTCCTGTCCAAGAATATTTAAGGCACCACTTGAAATAACAAGTAGTACAATAATGCATTACCTGATGAAACGAAAATAAAATAGAAAGGCGCATTTTTCGCTTAAAACGAGGGGCTCACAAAAGATATAGAAGTCCACAGTTTCTGTACTCTTTTGAGGTCCCTCTCTTGTTGATCACCAAACCCGTGGACCCTCATGTTCATGGTACGTACACCTACAGCTAGTCTAACTAATGCTTTATACTCCTTTCTTCTCGTTTATGCGCAGCTAAAGATTCTTTGAGTGCATGACCAATAAGAGAAGTATTGTCTGCAACTACTACTGATTAAGACCCCGAAATGGATCATGACCTGTAAGCCATGACGACGGGCTACTAGCTAGCCATTCCATTTCATGGCTTGCAAATTGTCGTATGTTTCTACAAAGATTCTATCTTGTTTATATGTATGTTCTTTTATAGTATAACTTGAGATCTGTTGTTTTACTTCTTCTTTTTTGCATCCATCTAGGTTTAAAAAATGTGCTACTTCTAGCAGTGTTTAGCGGGTTTATTCCTGCGGGAAATGTGTTAATAGATTCCTCATTATTTATATCCATATTATTTTACTATAAAAATATCTTGTCAAATATACCGAGGTCCTAAAACTTACGTGTCATGCTCATTCCAGTACTCTTACTATGAAAACACACACAATAAAACGAGGTTCACTTTAATCCCCTACATCCAGAAGGACAACTTTCCGCCACGCAAACATTTCACGGGCATCAGACTTTGTTTGTATGCCTCTCACCCCTCTCTAGTTCATCGTTATCGCTTCCCATGCCGGCCATGCCGAGATGGATTCCTCCCCAAGAAGGCTAAGATTGTGACCTCATGTAACCTTTAGATTCACATAAGTTGCCTCACACATCTTGAGTGTCTAAGCTTGACTATTGCAACTACCACTTAATATCTTTTGTTTTGTTTCTTGATTTTTTTTTATTGGTTTGTTTTTGCGGAAGGGTTGTAAGTAGAAGAATTATCCATTTGACCACCACGAAAATGCACGGTGACTAGGATACGACATCAACGGTTATATATAGCCAGGAGAAGAGTTTAGCCTTAAATTGGACAATCTTAACAAGTTTCAGGGCTAAGCGCGTGTTCTTGAAGTTTGGGCACTAAAGTAACCGCAGCTTTGTAAACGAATACTAAGAGCTACATGATGTGTATTTCGAGGTAACATAGTTAATCACTAGAAGTGATCACCTGGTGTTTTCTAAGGTTTTCAGAAAGTCCTAGCCTCAACATTGTGCACAAACCTAAGCCAAAAAATGCCAGAGATAAATGTTGCAATTAAAAAAATAAAAAGCGGAATCTTGTACTGGCCTCACTCCGTTCTGTGTCCCTTGTTGACATCCATAAGAAACAGATATTGAAGCCAGCTGAGTCGTCTTATAATTTTTTACAATTTAACATGTGTAATTATACTCTTTTTTTGCATATATCTAGGTTTCAAAAATATGCTACACCAAATGGGATTACTCTTTAGCGGGTTTATTCTTTCAGGAAGTAGTTTAATAGATTTCACATTTGTTTATATCCACATATTTTTTTCTATAAAACAATCATGTTAAACCCACCAAGGTCCTAAAACTCTTTTGGCGTGCTTCATTCTGATACTCTTACTATGAAAATGCACATAGTGAAAGGAGGATTCGAACAATTTTTGTGTGACAAAAGATTGACAATGTGATCCGAACAATGTTTGTGTGACAAAAGATAAATAACGTGGCGTGTTGACCGTGCCAATTTGTCATATACTCAGCATACATAGTGGCATCTCACTAGCTCAACCCATTATTCATCTTCCGTCACACAAACATTTCCACGAGAAATAGACATGCATATTTGTGTGCCTCTCACCCCTCTCCTTCACGATTATCTCTTACCCACGTCGACCATGCATGAAATTTAGGCACTAACGTAAACACAACTTTGCAAACCAAAAGACTAGGAATTACAGGATGTGTATCCAAATATTTAATGTACATGGTTCTTCGACAGAACATACTCGGCGCTAATCACTAGAGGTGGACACACTGTGTTTTCTCTTTCCTGAGGTTTTTCCAAAAGTGCTAACCTCACCATTGTGCAAAAACCTAAGCCAAGAAAAAATGCACTAGTAGAAAAGGGACCTTTCGTTCGGAGCATTAGTCCCGGTTGGATTTTGGACCGAAACTAATATGACATCTAGTCCCGGTTTCAATGGCTAGGCTTTAGTCCTGGTTCATTTGTGACATCTAGTCCCGGTTCCAACGGCTAGGCTTTAGTCCCGGTTCATTTGTGACATCTAGTCCCGGTTGGTGTTATCAACCGAGATTAAAGGGGTGGTGGCAGGCTCGCGTCGGGCTGGGACCCCTACGAGCCCCTTTAGTCCCGGTTGGTATCACCAACCGGGACTAGAGATAGACCTTTAGTCCCGGTTGGTGATACAAACCAGGACTAAAGAGGGTCTAACCTTTAGTCCCGGTTGGAGATACCAACCCGGGCTAAAGGGTTTTAAAAGTTTCTTTTCTGTTTTTCTATTTGTTGTCTGTTTTTAGTTTCTGTTTTAAATTCCATATATCTTTTAGGATATTTGATGTTTTTGAGTGATTCATTTTGCATTAGATTCAAAATTTTGTCTAGTTTCTGTTTGTGCCTTAGTTTGAAAATTTGAATGGTTTGAATTTGAATTTGTTCAAATTTGCTTCAAACCCTAGATTGTAAATAACTTGAGTTTAAAAATAGTTTTAAATTTAATTCTTTTTGCTCCTAGTAACATGTTAGATTGTTGTCATAGTAAGATTTATGTGGTTATTTTAAGCATAATTTAAATTGGGATTTTAATAAAAACAGTAGTGTTTTGCTTATATAGTTGTTTAGTCATTTAGTTGTTGTTTTTAATTGTTGTCACTACAAATGAACTCTGAAAAGGTTGAAACTTGGCATGGTATCATCATTTCGACCACATAACATGTGATAAAAAGTTGATAGGGTTACAACAAAAACTGGATGCACTTCGTGTACAAATTGGACCATCTCCTTCAAAGTATGAGGGTTTCAGAAGAAAACTCAACTGTTACAAAGGAATTTTATTTTTTAAACTTATTTCAACTCTAGACTTTTTGTGCATTCACTATGCACCATTCTAAGACACATCTTCAAATTTCAACCATTTCTAACTTCATTTGCTACTTTTCATGCATTTAATGATTTTTTTACGCTAAATGACCCTGAAATTAAAGAGCAATACAAATGAACACTGAAAAGGTTGAAACCTCCCATGGTAACATCATTTCGACCACATAGCATGTGCCAAAAAGTTGAGAGGGTTACAGCAAAAATTGGATGAACTTCATGTACAAACTGGACCATCTCCTTTGAAGCATGAGGGTTTCGAACGAAAACTCATTTGTTACAAAAGACATTTCTTTTTTTTAACTTATCTCAACTCTAGACTTTTTGTGCATTCAATATGCACCATTCTAAGCCACATCTTCAAATTTCAATCATTTCTAACTTCATTTGCTACTTTTCATGCATTTAATGGTTTTTTGAGCTAAATGACCCTGAAATTAAAAAGCAATACAAATAAACACTGAAGTTCAATATTATTATTACTTATTTTATTTTGAACTTTTTAGTTATTTTGGTTTTTTATGCTTTTTAAGAATTATTTGAGTTTTATTGAATTTTTTCCTTTTTTAAAGGTTTTTAAAGTTTTAAAATTAATTATTGTAGTTTATTAATCATTGTTGTTTATTTTAATAATTGTTAGAATTAAAAAAAAATTCATGTGACATCAAGACCTAAGGGTTAATAGGACTGATAGCTTATTATTGTCAAGAAAACAACAAGTGCAGACTTGGAAACTAGTGGAGATAAAACCGAAAAGTTAAGCATGCTTGGGCTGGATTAGGGAGAGGATGGGTGACCGACCGGGAAGTTAGATAATTTGAAATGAGTGGAGTGAGTGACTGGCCGAGAAGTTAGACGATTTGAAATGAGTGCTCCACGCTGAAGTGGTGAGTAGGGGTGATTAAAGATTAAATTATCAAATAATTCAAAGATTTAAAAATCGTAAAAATTTAATAGAACCGGGACTATAGACCCTTACCAACCGGAACTATAGCCCCGTTTTCTACTAATGATGCCGGAGAAAATGGCGCAATTATATATAAACAATAAACGGAGGAGTCTTCTCCTCGTCGCGCTTCATTCTGTGTCCCGTGTTGACATCCATAAGGAACATATCCCCTCCGTCCCGAGATACTTGTCGAAGGAATTCTGAACGAAAGGAGTATATTGTAACCAGCTGGGTCGTCTCATCATCTCCAGCAGAATAAGATTTGATGGAAGGCTGTTGCTCGTCATTAGTTAGGAAGAGCAATTGACTACTAACGCCGCACCTGGATCGTGGAAACCGTCGGTGGCTCCCTTCCCTTGTACACAAGAATTTCTAAAGCACGCAATTCCTTTTTCCAAATAAGTACGTACAATAATGCATGACCAAACGAAACGAAAAGAAACTAAAAGCCCACATTTTTTTCGCCTAAAATGAGGGGCTCACACGCTCACATTGCCGCGCCGATGGTTGGGAAGTGCACAGTTTCTATATTCTGCTGGTCCATCAGGGTCCCCTCTTGATTGATCACCAAACCCCTGGACCCTCATGATCAAGTAGACACATACTACAACTAATGCTTTATGCTCTTCTCGAACTCTTCCGGTTTTGGCGTAGATAAAGAAGGAAGCCACCGAGCATAACAAGCTTTGGCCGCAATTATCAAGACCTCAAAATGGACAATGACTCATGAGCCATGATAGCGAGCTCCGTTTCATCCCATGTGATGTGCAAGGGAACAGCCCAAATCGCCAACATTATTAAGGATCGAGAAAGTCCTTTGCCACAGAGGAACAGAAGACCTCGACACAGTAGCAAATGAACCGCACCGCACGCACCAAAGAGTGAGACTTGACAGTTGGCGTGTTTAATAAGGTAGTATAAGATCCTAATTATTTCTGTCGTCTCCCTCCTCACTCGGTTCTGTGTGGCCGGCCGGCTGGCCGCGTGTTGGTCGTCGATCTTGTGATTATGATGAGGAGGGGTTGTCCGCACGTCCGTGTTGACGTTGGAAGCAGATACGGGCATCATCCAGGTCCAGGTCCAGGGTTGGTGGTCACTCGTTTGTAGCAGGACGACGATGGATTGACTATTGCCATTGCCGCACATGGACATGGACGACGCCGTCGGTGGGTGGGGAGGGTTCTCCTGTCCAGCGGGACGGTCCTGGCACTGGCCCTGGCCCCTAGGTATGGCAGCGCCGGCCGTAGGACGCCGCGTCGGCGACGACTCTGTCCTGTTCACATGGCGCATCACCGACGCGACGCCGGTGGTGCAGATACAGCTAGCTAGATGGCTGTGTGGGCAGGGGCGGCGCCATGGCAAGCAGCTCCGGCGGTGACGTACCCATGACTCCATGTCTTGGTACCTTCGGCGACTGACGATGGAGTAGAATCCAGTTCATGGTTGGATGAATACTGATTTGCTTGGAGACATAGACCCATGATGATGACGCAGACGGCTATATCTTAGGCCCCCATCATCATAAAATACATGCGAGCAACCTCCTCCGCAGATCAAATAAAGCACTTTTGCTAAATTTGAGTATACACTTAACATAAATTAAAAATAATACACTACCTAACGAAAGGAAAACAAAGGGAAAGAGAGGACGAATTTATGATTTTTTTTTCTTAGAATAAGGGCTCACACTCCTCCACTAAGAGTTTGCTTCTTCTTTTTTGGGGGAGATATAGGTTTGCTCTTTGTGATCACAAAACCCTTAGCTTGTCTTGGTAGACCTACAATACTGATTTATGCTATTTACTTTTACGATCACTTCTCGTAAGTCCTTCCTCCATGTATGATGCTTTTGAATATTTTTGTGCAGCCTTGGAGATTTAATTTTGACCAATAACTTCTGTTCTAACATATGTATAAAACCAAAAAAAAACATTTTAAGACAAATCTATACACATTAGTTCAAAATTCTAAATCTGAATAATTAAAATGATATTCGTAGTCAAAGTTTTAAAGGTATGACTGAAAACATGCTCACAGCCTATGTTTTTATGGTATGCATGCAGTATGTGGTTTTCTAGAAAACGTATGATCAGTATTTCTTTTAACATTGAAAAAAATTGTGTGCTAAAATTAAGAGATTACTAGGGTTAGCATGAAAATTATTTCGATGGCTACACATACATAAAGAACTGTCAAGGCATATAAGTCAATGATGGAAGAAAACATCAACCATAAGAGAGTTTTGGCAGCAATTATTATGATCCAAAAAATCATGACTCATAACAACAAGTGTCCATCTTTCAAATACCACGTGCGTAAACTATTGGCCTACTCAAGCGGTGGAGACACTCCCCACCCACACATTCCCAGCCCCCTGATTCTCGATATAGATGATCTGAGTCGTCGGTCTAGGTTTGTGGAGCGGGTTTTTAATAGCTCATATCTTCGGCTCTGCCACGACTTCCATTCGGTCCCACTTGATTTAGGCCCATAGAGTAGTCACTTGGTATAATTTCATTCATACGATGTGCAAAATAATCTTGCGGTAAAATGTTTTTTTACATTGATTACTATTTCACACACAAAAATTTGAATTGTTAAAGTTAAAATAGATTACCGAGCTTTTCATGTAAATATTTTCCATGGCATACACGTACAAAATGTAACCGTCAAACATGTATACTCGAGAGCATGTCAATATAAAATATCATCGATGGAAAACATCAACCATAAAAGAAGTTTTGACTATAATTATCATGACCCAGAAAAATCCATCAAACATGTATACCGGAGAGCATGTCAATGTAAAATATTACTATTGAAAAGACATCAACCATAAGAGAAGCTTTGACTACAATTATCATGATCGAGAAAATGATCACGGTCGTAACAATAAGTGGCTATCTCTTCAAGTGCCACATGGTTTAACCACCCGCCCACTCAGTTGGTCACGCAACTCCTACTTGCATGTTATCATTCGTCTATTCGGCACTAGAAACGATTTGAGACGTCGGTTTTGGCTTGCGGAGTGGATTTGATGTTACTTCTACCTTTGGCTCTTCCACCAATTCGACCAGGTCCCACTTGATTGGACCCACAGAGTAGCCACTTGGTATAATTTCTATTCATCCAATGTGAAAACAAAACAGTTCGGATTACTAAGGAGAATGCGTGAGTTGAAAAAATGATGATGACTCACGACAATAAGTGTCCACCTTTCCAGTGCCACGTGGTTCAACTACTCACCACCTCAGATAGTAATACCACTCTTATTCGCTTCCCAATTGTCGCCAGAAATGATTTGAGCCGTCGATCGCGTCTTGTGAAGCGGGTTTCCTATCCCTCCGATATCCGCCTCTTCCACGACGTCCACCTGGTCCCCACTTGATTTGGGCCCACAGAGCAACCACTTGGTATAATTCCATTCATTCCATGTGCAGATTAATTACATACTTTTCTAGTGACTTGGAGAAAGAGACAGAGCACCCAAATACAATAGTACGTATCAATCAATTACTTACCTTCCTAAACAAAACAAATAATTACTCCATGCTAAAGAATGAGAGAAAAAGAGAGAGGACTTGACAGTTGACAAGTTGACATGCTTAAGGTAAAGACAATGCAAGTGAGAGGTCGAATGTCCAAGTTGGGTGAGGTGAAGGGAGCAGGAAAGAAGCCCGGCAGCGGACGGGAAGGGGCTCACCAAACCTCCCTGGAAAACACGCGGCATCAGACTAATCCAGAGCGCCCTACAGCTCATCCACCATTGGTGTGCACGGAAAGTGAAGGAAAGCCGCAGGAAGCAACAAGAGGGAGGGAAGAATCAGCCGCGGACAGCTCTCCCCCACCCTCCTCTCTCGTCAGCCAACAGTATTAATCCCCTCCACCCCCTTCCCTCCCTTGAGGTAAGCACGAGCCGCTCCCATTGTTCTTCAAGCTCGGCCTCGGCGTAGGGAAGCCTAGGATAGGCCCTCCTCACCTTCCGCCGCACCACCAAACGCTTCTTGGTGGGGCAAGGAAGGGATTGCCGGAAAAGCTTCTTGCCTTCCCCCGTTCTCTTCTTCTTTAACTAGCCCTGGCGGTTGCCGCCTAGAGGTTCAGTAGGGCAGAGCAGGTGCCGGGGAGGAGACACAGGTGCTGGGGAGAGGGGCAGGCTTGTGGGGATCGGGAGGATGATGGAGAGGCGGGTCTTGGTTGCCATTGCGGTTCTTGCGGCGGCGGCGGCGCTGTTTGTTGCGGCGGAGGCCCAGCAGGCGGCGGCGCAGCAGGGCCACCAGACAGAGAGGATCTCAGGTGAGGGGCCTTGTCTTGACTTGATACCCACAGTATTGTCAGTTTGTCCAACTAGAACTGCTTGATTTAGTTTCGTGTCCTGCGTCTAAGAAGCCGCTAAAGACAGCATTTTTTGGCATCTTATATTAGGGAATTTCCATGTTTGATTGCTTGTGGTTAGACTTCCCCAGCCTGAATTCACAGGTCCCTTTTTTCAGAGTCAGATGCAGCTGGATTATCATGATACAGATAGGTGGAATGGGGTAGTTTCTATTGGTGTTCTACCTCCAAATAATTGTTCTAGTTTCTGGTTCAATCCAAACAATCTTTTCTTGAACACCCAGATGATATTAACACTTATGTTGTTGTAGTCAAGCCATGTACCTTGCTTAGGGCAATCATGATTCATGCCATTGAGCATAGAGCATTAGAGTTAGACCTTGCTTATCATATAATCCTTTCAAAATGCTATATTGCTATGTGATCATGTTATCAAGCTTGGCATATTCTTTCCTCTGCTTTTGGGCAACACTCATAGATGTCCTGTGGCCAACGAAATGCAGGAAGTGCTGGTGACGTGCTGGACGATGACCCTGTTGGGCGTCTCAAGGTGTTTATCTATGATCTCCCTGGAAAATACAACAAGAAGCTGCTGAAGAAAGACCCTAGGTGCCTGAACCACATGTTCGCCGCGGAGATCTTCATGCACCGGTTCCTGCTGTCGAGCGCGGTCCGGACTACTAATCCCGAGGAGGCAGATTGGTTCTACACACCTGTGTACCCGACATGCGACCTGACGCCTTCGGGTCTCCCCTTGCCCTTCAAGTCTCCGCGGATGATGCGCAGCGCGATCGAGCTGATCGCAACGAAATGGCCTTACTGGAATAGATCGGAGGGGGCAGATCATTTCTTTGTCACACCACATGACTTTGGCGCTTGCTTCCATTATCAGGTACAGACATATGAGCAAATCCTTGCTTTTTATTTGATTAACTGAATACTAGATGTTAAGCAGTTGTTTAGTACTGGAGTACATGTGTTTTGAACAACTGGGGGATATCTAATTGCAGCACAAAGCATGTGGACAGTGGGTCATCAAGATGCTAGTTTTATTATCTGTGCTTTATGAATAGGCAACTCTGACTTAAGTACTTCAGTCTGCACATGTTCTGTTCCTTTGTTTCAGATAATCATTTGCTTGTTTTTTCTGTATAAAGAAGGCAGTCTTACTACTCTTTAGATTTATAGTTAACTGTCCAATTGAAAATAACTACAGTGCATGCCAATCTGCCAAGTCATACCATGTTTTCTTCTGATTGGCACATTATCTGGATGCTTATTCCAACACAATTTTGCCTGTCTGTAACACGAGCTTAAATTATTATTTCAGGAAGAGAAGGCAATTGGGCGAGGAATCCTTCCCTTGCTTCAGCGTGCCACGCTGGTTCAGACCTTTGGACAAAAGAACCATGTCTGCTTGAAGGACGGCTCCATCACAATTCCGCCATTTGCGCCTCCGCAGAAAATGCAAAATCACCTTATTCCCGGAGAGACCCCTCGATCCATCTTCGTATACTTCCGTGGTCTGTTCTACGACACCGGCAATGATCCCGAGGGTGGATACTATGCGAGGTAAATTTTTGTCTGTCGAAAAAGAATGCAGTCAGTCCTATAGACCCTGCTATTCCCTCTTATTGTATTGTATTGTATTGTCAATCTCACATTTCTATGTATTCTACAGAGGTGCTCGTGCATCTGTCTGGGAGAACTTCAAGAACAACCCGCTGTTCGACATCTCAACGGATCACCCACCAACGTACTACGAAGATATGCAAAGGTCTGTGTTCTGCCTGTGTCCATTGGGCTGGGCTCCATGGAGCCCCAGGCTGGTGGAAGCCGTGGTTTTCGGTTGCATCCCGGTGATCATCGCAGACGACATCGTCCTGCCCTTCGCCGACGCCATCCCATGGGAGGAAATCGGCGTGTTTGTTCCCGAGGAGGATGTCCCGAGGCTGGACAGCATCCTGACATCCATACCAACAGAGGACATACTGAGGAAGCAAAGGCTTCTAGCAAACCCTTCGATGAAGCAGGCTATGCTGTTCCCCCAGCCAGCTCAAGCAGGGGATGCGTTCCATCAGATACTCAATGGGCTTGCTCGCAAGCTTCCGCATGGCGAAAGCGTCTTCTTGAAGCCCGGCCAGGCCCGTCTGAACTGGACTGCCGGCCCGGTCGGTGACCTGAAGCCTTGGTAGCATCTCTCGCCTCGCGGTTTGGAGATGTAAAAAACCGTTTTTGAAAATAAACATTTACAGACCTGATATACTTTGCGCCTTTTTTATACTGCCATGGTTGCACAGTGCTGACCATAAGTCAAATGTACATCTTTTTCTTTACCTTCTTTGCTGATAGCTAGTATACCATAGAGCTTCATCCTTTTTCTTTTTCTTCTTTTTTTAGTTGATGAAAAGTGCCATACATTGTGCGCTTTGTTCGTTATATGTGGATATCATAATGGAAATTGCAACATGTAAATCCTATGGGCTGTCTGGTGTTTTGTTGACACAGGCCTGCGATCTCCGATTGTCAAGCCTGCGTATACTTTGTCAGTTGTGTTCTGGTGCTTGACTAGGTCATTGATTTCCGTTCCCCATCTGTTTCTTTTTTCTGTATCCATGATGAACAGTTTGAGAAAGTGTGAACTGCTGTAAGAAACATTTGATCTCATTTTGGATCATTTTTCTTAGGTTGATTGGTTAGAGGCTTGAGAGTGAAAATTCGTTTTTATTAGGGTCCAGAGTGACAATTAGATAACTAGTAGTAACTTTTTTTAGGGAAATTAGACAAGTAACTGCAGACTCCACAGTACATTCTTGCTCTGTTTTGTTTAGGCGCCGCGGGGGAGCTCTGAAACAGAGTGACTGCCGGGTTCTGCAGGACCTTGGAACCATGGCAGCCATGACCAGCGGAAAAATGGGATCGCCAGGTTCAGCATCACCGACTAACCATCAGCCCTTGGCGCTTGCTCAGGACGGTCAGCTCAATCTTCACCGCTTTCGTGGCTAGCAGATACATAGACAGCTTAAACGTATACGTTTGGAAAAATTATACTGCTCCGTATAAAATTGTATTACTAAAGCTGTGTTAATTAATTTGAATCGAAGAGAGTAGTATAATACTTTCTCTTTTTTAAAATAAATGTCCTAATATTAATAGACTTTATACTAAAGTTTGTATAGAAAGACACTTAGGACCTGTTTAGCATCCCTCCGCTCTGCTTTGCAGAGCGGAGTGGCATGCAGCTCTAATTTGGGGACCGGTTAGAACGCCGCTCCTTATTTTGAAACAGAGGAAGTACTTGGTAGTATAGCATATTCTGACTAGACAATACCATGCCCTCGTGTGTCAACTACAGTTCAGATAATATATATTCCTGGACAAAAGAATCATGGTGCATAGATAGATTCGCCTTTATCTTGATGTATGTGTGCTCTGCGTCCTGCTACTCACCGCTCGTCTAGTACAAGTAACAACTATGTCACCTTCGAGAACACTTGATGCTTTTACCATCTAAAATGAAGGGGCACACGGGGAACCACTTGTGGGCCGTGGAAGAAGGGGCACTGTTATTGACTGACCAGTGGTAGTCTACTAGTCTCGCCTCAAACAAAAAACAAAAAGACTAGTGGTAGTCATACAGACATGTACCTTTCGGGTCGGCACTCGTCTTTGTCATAATTAAGAACAGGTCCCCAACCTTAGTCCTTAGAGTCATGTGGAGCAGTGGAAGCTTGCACTAATTAAGCCATGGCTGAACCAATGGAGAGCTATCTTTTGGGCTTCCATCAGTCCCGGAGGCTTGAACTAATTGCGCAATTGTTTAGTGGTGAGCACATGTGTTTCAAACAACTGGGGCATATCTATCTACTTGCAGCACATGGGGGCAATGGACCATCTGAATGCTCTATGCCAGTTTCATCACATATGCTGCTGAATGGGCCAATCTGACTTTTGTTTACTTATGTCTGTACATGTTCCTTGGCACTTTGTTTCAGGTAATAGTTTGCTTTCTTTTCTGAAAAACAGTCTACTCTTCATATATACTAATAATAAGTAGCTCTCTAGTCTAGTTAAAAACAAAACTACCTGCCATTAATACCATAGTATTTCTTTGTGAGTATTGATATACAATGAACCTCGTTGGTTATTTAAAGTTTTAAACACTGTTTCATCTTTCTGTAACCAATGCTTCCATTATTATTTCAGGAAGAGAAAAGCAACCGTACGGGATTCCTTCCCTTGCAGTATCCACGTTGGTTCAGACCTTTGGACAAAAGAACCATGTCTGTATAAAGGCTGGCTCTATCGAATTTTCACCGTATGCGCCTCCGCTGAAAATGCAAAATCCACCTTCATGTATTTCCATGGTCTCTTCTACGACACCAGCAATGTTTTTACAGCACAGCACATGGGGCAATGGACCATCTGAATAGTCTATGCTCCTATCATTATTTAATATTTATACTCTGATTTGGCCAATCTGACTTGATTATTTCAGTATGCACATGTTCTTTGGCACTTTGTTTTCAGATAATGATTTGCTTTCTTTTCTGGAGAACTGTCAGATTACTCTTCATATATACTCCATAGCTAGCTGGTGTTGAAATTGGTAGTGGGCTTTAGGCCCATTAGAGAATTTCAGAAAAATCTCCAAGGGCCCATGTAGGTGGTGGCATGACAAGGTGGTGGGAAGTTTAGTCCCACCCTGCTAATGGAGGAGAAGTTGGACCCCTTTATAAGGGTCTCTCTTCCACATGCTATTGGAGAGTGAGAAGAGAAGGTGCCCTCGCGCACTCCTCCTCCGGCACGCCTCGTCCTGACGCGACGCGACGCGGGAATGAGCTGAGCCGAGCTCATACCTACGCGCTTATTTTTGCCGGTCAGGAACGGAGAATACGGACACGACACGATCCGAGACGTCGGATCGCGGATCACATCTGCCTCACGCGTTCGTTCCTTTTGCTGCTGCTGCCGCCGGCGACTCCGTACGTCCGCGTCGCCCTCGTCATCGCCATGTCTTCACCAAGCGAAGCTGACCGTCTCGTCCGCGAGAAGGCCGAAGCCGAGAAGAAGGCGGCAGAGGATGCCGCCGCCGCCACCGCTGCTGCTACGGCCAATTGGCCGATCGGAGGGTATGATATGTTTATCTCTCTCCTGTTTCCGTCTGCACTAGTAGTACTGCCTATATGCGTAGATGTTTCTGCTACATGCGTAGTACTTGCTAGTATACTCCATGATCAGTGTGTCATGAACCTAGTCAATGCCATGTTAGTAATTATTTCATGGATTAATCTACTCGGCAAATTGCCTATTTTCTCAACAATCCAAAAACCTAATGTATGTAGGAATTTTTCGAGTAATGGTTTTGCTGCTGCACTGAAACCGGATAAGTTTACCGGTACTTCAAGCATTGGCAAACGAGAACCACCTTATGGCTCACGGCTATGAACGTGTTCTGGGTAGCCGGTGTCACTCCTACGGAAACTATCACTCCTGAACAGGAGAAGATGTTTAAGGAGGCCACCGTCCTATTCCTTGGAGCAGTCATTAGCGTGATCGGAGATAAGCTGGTTGATGCATATTTACATATGCATGTTGCCAAGGACTTGTGGGAGGCGCTCGAATCTAAATTTGGGGCCACCGATGCTGGGAGTGAGATGTATGTTATGAAGCAGTTCCGCGATTACAGGTTGGTTGACAACCGTTCTGTATTGGAACAGGCTCATGAGATAATATGCATAGCTAAGGAACTTGAGGTTCTTAAGTGCAATTTGCCGGGCAAGTTTGTCGCGGGCTGTATAATTGCTAAGCTCCCTAATTCCTGGAGGAACTTTGTTACTACTCTGAAACATCAGAGGCGTGAGTTCTCAGTAGAGGACATCATCGGCCATCTGAGTGTTGAGCAGAACTCGAGAGCAAAGGACTCCAATGGAAAAGCGGTGGAAAGCTCTTCTGCTGCCCATATGGTACATCACAGGAACCTTAATTCCCACAAGACCAAGGGAAAGAATTCTGTCCAACAGAATACCGACTTCAAGAAGAAGGGAAAGAAGCCCTTCAAGAAGAATAAGAAGGGAGATGGCTGCTATAATTGTGGTTCAGAGGAACATTGGGCGAACAAATGCCCAAACAAGTACAAGAAGTCGGCGCAGGACTCCAAGTCTGCCAATATGATTGTGGGCAACAATGAAAGTGGTGCATCTGGGTACGGTAATTTACTTACTGTATTTACAGTTTGTCAGTCCACCGATTGGTGGGTGGACACGGGTGCAAATATTCATGTGTGTGTTGACTTATCATTGTTCTCTTCTTATGAGGCCACCGGTCGCGGGTCCGTATTGATGGGGAATGGCGCGAGTGCTTCTGTTCTTGGTGTTGGCACGGTCGATCTGGAGTTTACTTCGGGAAGGATCGTGCAGCTGAAGAACGTGCAGCATGTCCCCGCCATCAGGAAGAATCTCGTTATTGGCTCCCTTCTGTGTAGAGAAGGGTTTAAGTTGGTATTCAAGTATAATAAAGTAGTAGTTACGAAATATGGACTTTTCGTTGGAAAAGGTTATGAATGCGGAGGTCTGTTCCGCCTTTCTCTTGCAGATTTTTTGTAATAAAGTCGTGAACAATATTCATTCGAGTGTTAATGAATCTGAAGTTTGGCATTCACGTCTTTGTCACATAAGTTTCGGTGTTATGTCGCGGCTAGCAAAACTGAATTTAATCCCAACTTTCACTTTAGCCAAAGGTTCTAAGTGCCATTCGTGTGTGCAAGCAAAGCAACCTCGCAAGCCTCACAAGGCTGCAGAGGAGAGACACTTGGCACCATTGGAACTCATACATTCTGGTCTTTGTGAGATGAATGGTGTGTTGACTAAAGGTGGAAAGAAATACTTCATGATATTAATAGATGATTCCACTAGATTTTGCTATGTGTATCTGTTAAATACTAAAGATGAGGCTCTACACTACTTTAAAATCTATAAGGCAGAAGTTGAGAATCAACTTGAAAAGAAAATTAAACGAGTCCGGTCTGATCGTGGTGGAGAGTACTTCTCAAACGAATTTGATTCATTTTGTGCAGAACACGACATTATTCATGAGAGGACGCCTCCCTATTCACCCAGTCAAACGGGGTTGCCGAGCGGAAAAACCGTACTCTAACTAATTTGGTTAACGCCATGTTAGATACACCGGGTTTATCCAAGGCATGGTGGGGGGAGGCTATATTGACCGCGTGTCATGTCCTGAATAAAGTTTGTACAAAAGATAATGAGGTCACTCGCTACGAGGAGTGGTCGAAGAGAAGGACGATGCTCTCGTACTTACGTACTTGGGGCTGCTTGGCGAAAGTCAATGTACCGATCCCCAAGAAACGTAAGCTTGGACCAAAGACTGTGGACTGCGTTAATTTGGGATACGCTAAGAATAGTGTAGGCTATAGATTTCTAGTAGTGAAATCTGAGGTACCTGACGTGAAGGTCGGTACAATAATGGAGTTGAGGGATGCTACATTCTTTGAGGATATATTTCCCATGAGAGATATGCAAAGCACTTCTAGACAGGAATCTGAGATAACTCCTGAGCCTGCCATTCCTATGGAATATTATTAACAAACACATGATGATAATCCTGAGGAAGATGACGAGGAAACCCTTGGCAGGGGCAAGAGACAAAGGACTGCAAAGACCTTTGGTGATGATTTCTTCGTATACCTCGTGGATGATAATCCCACTTCTATTTCAGAAGCGTATGCTTCTCCAGATGCTGATTACTGGAAAGCTGCGGTCCGTAGCGAGATAGATTCCATCATGGCTAACGGGACATGGGAAATCACTGATCATCCCTATGGTTGCAAACCATTGGGATGCAAGTGGGTGTTCAAAAAGAAGCTTAGACCCGATGGTACGATTGAAAAGTACAAGGCTAGGCTTGTGGCCAAGGGCTATGCCCAGAAAGAAGAAGAAGATTTCTTCGATACTTATTCACCTGTGGCTAGACTGACCACCATTCGAGTACTACTCTCATTGGCGACCTCTCATGGTCTTCTCGTTCATCAAATGGACGTTAAGACGGCTTTCATGAATGCAGAGCTAAATGAGGAAATCTATATGCAACAGCCAGATGGCTTTGTGATAGAAGGTCGGGAAGCAAAGGTGTGTAAGTTGCTGAAATCTTTATATGGTCTGAGACAAGCACCTAAGCAATGGCATGAGAAGTTTAATACAACTCTGACATATGTTGGCTTCGTTGTTAATGAAGCTGACAAATGTGTATACTATCGCCATGGTGGGGGCGAAGGAGTTATATTGTGCTTGTATGTTGATGACATACTGATATTTGGAACCAACCTCAAAGTAATTGAGGAGGTCAAGTCTTTTCTGTCTCAAAACTTTGAGATGAAGGACCTTGGGGTGGCTGATGTTATCTTGAACATCAAGCTGTTGAGAGATGATGAGGGTGGGATTACACTTTTGCAATCCCACTATGTTGAGAAGATTTTGAATCGCTTTGGATATTCAGACAACAAAATTTCTCAAACCCCATATGATCCTAGTGTGCTTATTCGAAAGTTTAAAGGCACAACTATAGATCAATTGAGATTCTCTCAAATTATCGGTTCGCTTATGTACCTAGCTAGCGCAACGAGGCCTGACATCGCGTTTGCTGTGAGCAAACTTAGCTGGTTTGTTGCAAATCCGGGCGATGTTCATTGGCGTGCTGTTGAAAGAATTCTGCGCTACTTGAGAGGTACTGTCAACCATGGGCTTCACTATACGGGATAGCCATCGGTACTTGAAGGGTATAGTGATGCGAATTGGATCTCTGATGCTGATGAGATGAAGGCCACTACTGGGTATATGTTTACTCTTGGGGGTGGTGCTGTTTCCTGGAAGTCTTGCAAGCAAACGATCTTAACGAGATCGACAATGGAAGCAGAATTAACAGTATTAGACACATCTGGTGTCGAAGCAGAATTTCTTCGAGATCTTTTGATTGACTTACCTGTGGTTGAGAAGCCGGTTCCGGCTATCCTTATGAACTGCGATAATCAAACATTTATTG
Organism: Hordeum vulgare subsp. vulgare; assembly: GCF_904849725.1. Lineage (NCBI taxonomy): Eukaryota > Viridiplantae > Streptophyta > Magnoliopsida > Poales > Poaceae > Hordeum > Hordeum vulgare. The sequence goes on along the minus strand of NC_058520.1, from coordinate 579,669,382 downwards.
TTAAAGTGAAGAGTTCAAAGGACAATATGAAGTCCAACAAACATATAAGAATGAGATTGAAGTCTGTCAGACGTTTGAGAAACTCCGGAGTGATAGCGTTGGATTATATCCAAACGGCTAAGAATCTGGCAGATCCCTTTACTAAAAGGCTATCACGTGTTGTGATAGATAGTGCATCGAGGGAGATGGGTATGAGACCCACATGAGTTGCCATAGTAGTAACCCAACCTATATGATTGGAGATCCCGTGAAGTAGGACCTGGGAAAACAAGCCAGTGGTGAACTGAGGAGAGTAACTTTACTAACCCACTCCGTTGGAGATGCAATACTCTCGGATACTGTATGGTAGGATGACTACTGTCTTAATGTGTTCTAAAGCTTATGTGTAAGCAAGATGCTGTCCTACAGAGTGATCTTTGGAGGAACACACCTATATGAGCTTGACTGCTGGTCACAGTCTATGAGATTTGGGTGATCTCTAGTAAACTCATGAATAGGCCAGGAGTGTGACTAATATGCTCCACCCGAGGGGTCACCTTCGGCAGTCTAGTACTAGTAAGATTTGTGGTGAAGCTCCTTTACGCCAAACTGACAATTCAAGGCATAGTCCATTGTTCAGTTGTAAAGGGGTGTAGCTACTTGCTCTAGGTGAAGCTCAACCTTAATAGGTCTTCACTGAAATGCTAGTATATTAAAACAGTGATTGGAACGAGGGAACACGATGTGCCCTTGAGATCTGGTGGGGGGATTGTTGAAATTGGTAGTGGGCTTTAGGCCCATTAGATAATTTCAGAAAAATCTCCAAGGGCCCATGTAGGTGGTGGCATGACAAGGTGGTGGGAAGTTTAGTCCCACCTCGCTAGTGGAGGAGAAGTTGGACCCCTTTATAAGGGTCTCTCTTCCACATGCTATTGGAGAGTGAGAAGAGAAGGTGCCCTCGCGCACTCCTCCTCCGCCGCCCGCCTAGCCTCGTCCTGACGCGACGCGCCGCGGGAATGAGCTGAGCCGAGCTCATACCTACGCGCTTATTTTTGCCGGTCAGGAACGGAGAATACGTAACGGACACGGCACGATCCGAGACGTCGGATCGTGGATCACATCTGCCTCACGCGTTCGTTCCTTTTGCTGTTGCTGCCGCCGGCGACTCCGTACGTCCGCGTCGCCCTCGTCATCGCCATGTCTTCACCAAGCGAAGCTGACCGTCTCGTCCGCGAGAAGGCCGAAGCCGAGAAGAAGGCGGCAGAGGATGCCGCCGCCGCCACCGCTGTTGCTACGGCCAATTGGCCGATCGGAGGGTATGATATGTTTATCTCTCTCCTGTTTCTGTCTGCACTAGTAGTACTGCCTATATGCGTAGATGTTTCTGCTACATGCGTAGTACTTGCTAGTATACTCCATGATCAGTATGTCATGAACCTAGTCAATGCCATGTTAGTAATTATTTCATGGATTAATCTACTTGGCAAATTGCCTATTTTCTCAACAATCCAAAAACCTAATGTATGTAGGAATTTTTCGAGTAATGGTTTTGTTGCTGCACTGAAACCGGATAAGTTTACCGGTACTTCAAGCATTGGCAAACGAGAACCACCTTATGGCTCACGGCTATGAACGTGTTCTGGGTAGCCGGTGTCACTCCTACGGAAACTATCACTCCTGAACAGCAGAAGATGTTTAAGTAGGCCACCGTCCTATTCCTTGGAGCAGTCATTAGCGTGATCGGAGATAAGCTGGTTGATGCATATTTACATATGCATGTTGCCAAGGACTTGTGGGAGGCGCTCGAATCTAAATTTGGGGCCACCGATGCTGGGAGTGAGATGTATGTTATGGAGCAGTTCCGCGATTACAGGTTGGTTGACAACCGTTCTGTATTGGAACAGGCTCATGAGATAATATGCATAGCTAAGGAACTTGAGGTTCTTAAGTGCAATTTGCCGGGCAAGTTTGTCGCGGGCTGTATAATTGCTAAGCTCCCTAATTCCTGGAGGAACTTTGTTACTACTCTGAAACATCAGAGGCGTGAGTTCTCAGTAGAGGACATCATCGGCCATCTGAGTGTTGAGCAGAACTCGAGAGCAAAGGACTCCAATGGAAAAGCGGTGGAAAGCTCTTCTGCTGCCCATATGGTACATCACAGGAACCTTAATTCCCACAAGACCAAGGGAAAGAATTCTGTCCAACAGAATACCGACTTCAAGAAGAAGGGAAAGAAGCCCTTCAAGAAGAATAAGAAGGGAGATGGCTGCTATAATTGTGGTTCAGAGGAACATTGAGCGAACAAATGCCCAAACAAGTACAAGAAGTCGGCGCAGGACTCCAAGTCTGCCAATATGATTGTGGGCAACAATGAAAGTGGTGCATCTGGGTACGGTAATTTACTTACTGTATTTACAGTTTGTCAGTCCACCGATTGGTGGGTGGACACGGGTGCAAATATTCATGTGTGTGTTGACTTATCATTGTTCTCTTCTTATGAGGCCACCGGTCGCGGGTCCGTATTGATGGGGAATGGCGCGAGTGCTTCTGTTCTTGGTGTTGGCACGGTCGATCTGGAGTTTACTTCGGGAAGGATCGTGCAGCTGAAGAACGTGCAGCATGTCCCCGCCATCAGGAAGAATCTCGTTATTGGCTCCCTTCTGTGTAGAGAAGGGTTTAAGTTGGTATTCAAGTATAATAAAGTAGTAGTTACGAAATATGGACTTTTCGTTGGAAAAGGTTATGAATGCGGAGGTCTGTTCCGCCTTTCTCTTGCAGATTTTTTGTAATAAAGTCGTGAACAATATTCATTCGAGTGTTAATGAATCTGAAGTTTGGCATTCACGTCTTTGTCACATAAGTTTCGGTGTTATGTCGCGGCTAGCAAAACTGAATTTAATCCCAACTTTCACTTTAGCCAAAGGTTCTAAGTGCCATTCGTGTGTGCAAGCAAAGCAACCTCGCAAGCCTCACAAGGCTGCAGAGGAGAGACACTTGGCACCATTGGAACTCATACATTCTGGTCTTTGTGAGATGAATGGTGTGTTGACTAAAGGTGGAAAGAAATACTTCATGATATTAATAGATGATTCCACTAGATTTTGCTATGTGTATCTGTTAAATACTAAAGATGAGGCTCTACACTACTTTAAAATCTATAAGGCAGAAGTTGAGAATCAACTTGAAAAGAAAATTAAACGAGTCCGGTCTGATCGTGGTGGAGAGTACTTCTCAAACGAATTTGATTCATTTTGTGCGGAACACGGCATTATTCATGAGAGGACGCCTCCCTATTCACCCAGTCAAACGGGGTTGCCGAGCGGAAAAACCGTACTCTAACTAATTTGGTTAACGCCATGTTAGATACACCGGGTTTATCCAAGGCATGGTGGGGGGAGGCTATATTGACCGCGTGTCATGTCCTGAATAAAGTTTGTACAAAAGATAATGAGGTCACTCGCTACGAGGAGTGGTCAAAGAGAAGGACGATGCTCTCGTACTTACGTACTCGGGGCTGCTTGGCGAAAGTCAATGTACCGATCCCCAAGAAACGTAAGCTTGGACCAAAGACTGTGGACTGCGTTAATTTGGGATACGCTAAGAATAGTGTAGGCTATAGATTTCTAGTAGTGAAATCTGAGATACCTGACGTGAAGGTCGGTACAATAATGGAGTTGAGGGATGCTACATTCTTTGAGGATATATTTCCCATGAGAGATATGCAAAGCACTTCTAGACAGGAATCTGAGATAACTCCTGAGCCTGCCATTCCTATGGAATATTATTAACAAACACATGATGATAATCCTGAGGAAGATGACGAGGAAACCCTTGGTAGGGGCAAGAGACAAAGGACTGCAAAGACCTTTGGTGATGATTTCTTCGTATACCTCGTGGATGATAATCCCACTTCTATTTCAGAAGCGTATGCTTCTCCAGATGCTGATTACTGGAAAGCTGCGGTCCGTAGCGAGATAGATTCCATCATGGCTAACGGGACATGGGAAATCGCTGATCGTCCCTATGGTTGCAAACCATTGGGATGCAAGTGGGTGTTCAAAAAGAAGCTTAGACCCGATGGTACGATTGAAAAGTACAAGGCTAGGCTTGTGGCCAAGGGCTATGCCCAGAAAGAAGAAGAAGATTTCTTCGATACTTATTCACCTGTGGCTAGACTGACCACCATTCGAGTACTACTCTCATTGGCGACCTCTCATGGTCTTCTCGTTCATCAAATGGACGTTAAGACGGCTTTCATGAATGGAGAGCTAAATGAGGAAATCTATATGCAACAGCCAGATGGCTTTGTGATAGAAGGTCGGGAAGCAAAGGTGTGTAAGTTGCTGAAATCTTTATATGGTCTGAGACAAGCACCTAAGCAATGGCATGAGAAGTTTAATACAACTCTGACATATGTTGGCTTCGTTGTTAATGAAGCTGACAAATGTGTATACTATCGCCATGGTGGGCGCAAAGGAGTTATATTGTGCTTGTATGTTGATGACATACTGATATTTGGAACCAACCTCAAAGTAATTGAGGAGGTCAAGTCTTTTCTGTCTCAAAACTTTGAGATGAAGGACCTTGGGGTGGCTGATGTTATCTTGAACATCAAGCTGTTGAGAGATGATGAGGGTGGGATTACACTTTTGCAATCCCACTATGTTGAGAAAATTTTGAGTCGCTTTGGATATTCAGACTGCAAAATTTCTCAAACCCCATATGATCCTAGTGTGCTTATTCGAAAGTTTAAAGGCACAACTATAGATCAATTGAGATTCTCTCAAATTATCGGTTCGCTTATGTACCTAGCTAGCGCAACGAGGCCTGACATCGCGTTTGCTGTGAGCAAACTTAGCCGGTTTGTTGCAAATCCGGGCGATGTTCATTGGCGTGCTGTTGCAAGAATTCTGCGCTACTTGAGAGGTACTGTCAACCATGGGCTTCACTATACGGGATAGCCATCGGTACTTGAAGGGTATAGTGATGCGAATTGGATCTCTGATGCTGATGAGATGAAGGCCACTACTGGGTATATGTTTACTCTTGGGGGTGGTGCTGTTTCCTGGAAGTCTTGCAAGCAAACGATCTTAACGAGATCGACAATGGAAGCAGAATTAACAGTATTAGACACATCTGGTGTCGAAGCAGAATTTCTTCGAGATCTTTTGATTGACTTACCTGTGGTTGAGAAGCCGGTTCCGGCTATCCTTATGAACTGCGATAATCAAACAGTTATTGTTAAAGTGAAGAGTTCAAAGGACAATATGAAGTCCAACAAACATATAAGAATGAGATTGAAGTCTGTCAGACGTTTGAGAAACTCCGGAGTGATAGCGTTGGATTACATCCAAACGGCTAAGAATCTGGCAGATCCCTTTACTAAAGGGCTATCACGTGTTGTGATAGATAGTGCATCGAGGGAGATGGGTATGAGACCCACATGAGTTGCCATAGTAGTAACCCAACCTATATGATTGGAGATCCCGTGAAGTAGGACCTGGGAAAACAAGCCAGTGGTGAACTGAGGAGAGTAACTTTACTAACCCACTCCGTTGGAGATGCAATACTCTCGGGTACTCTATGGTAGGATGACTACTGTCTTAATGTGTTCTAAAGCTTATGTGTAAGCAAGATGCTGTCCTACAGAGTGATCTTTGGAGGAACACACCTATATGAGTTTGACTGCTGGTCACAGTCTATGAGATTTGGGTGATCTCTAGTAAACTCATGAATAGGCCAGGAGTGTGACTAATATGCTCCACCCGAGGGGTCACCTTCGGCAGTCTAGTACTAGTAAGATTTGTGGTGAAGCTCCTTTACGCCAAACTGATAATTCAAGGCATAGTCCATTGTTCAGTTGTAAAGGGGTGTAGCTACTTGCTCTAGGTGAAGCTCAACCTTAACAGGTCTTCACTGAAATGCTAGTATATTAAAACAGTGATTGGAACGAGGGAACACGATGTGCCCTTGAGATCTGGTGGGGGATTGTTGAAATTGGTAGTGGGCTTTAGGCCCATTAGATAATTTCAGAAAAATCTCCAAGGGCCCATGTAGGTGGTGGCATGACAAGGTGGTGGGAAGTTTAGTCCCACCTCGCTAGTGGAGGAGAAGTTGGACCCCTTTATAAGGGTCTCTCTTCCACATGCTATTGGAGAGTGAGAAGAGAAGGTGCCCTCGCGCACTCCTCCTCCGCCGCCCGCCACGCCTCGTCCTGACGCGACGCGCCGCGGGAATGAGCTGAGCCGAGGTCATACCTACGCACTTATTTTTGCCGGTCAGGAACGGAGAATACGTAACGGACACGACACGATCCGAGAGTTGGATCGTGGGCTGTTACCGACTCGGACGTGGGTTCGGCCCACGTCTCTCCACCTAGCCGCCTTTATAAGCAGGCTATCGCCTACCCTAGCCGTCAGGAGAATCAGATCGCGTCTGCCTCACGCGTTCGTTCCTTTTGCTGCTCCTGCCGCCGGCGACTCCGACCCGTTTACCGCGTACACGGTCGATGAGAGACCAGGCCTCCGAAACCCCGCCTCTTCGGTTCCTGTACGGGAGAGGGGCGATTAGGTTTTTGGGGAGCGATCACGCGACTTCTCGCCTCCGTCCGTCTGCTTCATCTACGTCCGCGTCGCCCTCGTCATCGCCATGTCTTCACCAAGCGAAGCTGATCGTCTCGTCCGCGAGAAGGCCGAAGCCGAGAAGAAGGCGACACAGGATGCTGCCGCCGCCACCGCTGCTGCTACGGCCAATTGGCCGATCGGAGGGTATGATATGTTTATCTCTCTCCTGTTTCTGTCTGCACTAGTAGTACTGCCTATATGCGTAGATGTTTCTGCTACATGCGTAGTACTTGCTAGTATACTCTGTGATCAGTATGTCATGAACCTAGTCAATGCCATATTAGTAATTATTTCCTGGATTAATCTACTCGGAAAATTGCCTATTTTCTCAACAATCCAAAAACCTAATGTGTGTAGGAATTTTTCGAGTAATGGTTTTGCTGCTGCACTGCAACCGGACAAGTTTACCGGTACTTATTTCAAGCGTTGGCAAACGAGAACTACCTTATGGCTCACGGCTATTAACGTGTTTTGGGTAGCCGGTGTCACTCCTACGGAAACTATCACTCCTGAACAGGAGAAGATCTTTAAGGAGGCCATCGTCCTATTCCTTGGAGCAGTCATTAGCGTGATCGGACATAAGCTGGTTGATGCATATTTACATATGCATGTTGCCAAGGACTTGTGGGAGGCGCTCGAATCTATATTCGGGGCCACCGATGCTAGGAGTGAGATGTATGTTATGGAGCAGTTCCACGATTACAGGATGGTTGACAACCGTTCTGTATTGGAACAGGCTCATGAGATAATACGCATAGCTAAGGAACTTGAGGTTCTTAAGTGCAATTTGTCGGGCAAGTTTGTCGCGGGCTGTATAATTGCTAAGCTCCCTAATTCCTGGAAGAACTTTGCTACTACTCCGAAACATCAGAGGCGTGAGTTCTCACTAGAGGACATCATCGGTCATCTGAGTGTTGAGCAGAACTCGAGAGCAAAGGACTCCAATGGAAAAGCGGTGGAAAGCTCTTCTGCTGCCAATATGGTACATCAGAGGAACCTCAATTCCCACAAGCCCAAGGGAAAGAATTTTGTCCAACAGAATACCGACTTCAAGAAGAAGGGAAAGAAGCCCTTGAAGAAGAATAAGAAGGGAGCTGGCTGCTATACTTGTGGTTCTGAGGAACATTGGGCGAACAAATGCCCAAACAAGTACAAGAAGCCGGCGCAGGACTCCAAGTCTGCCAATATGATTGTGGGCAACAATGAAAGTGGTGCATCTGGGTACGGTAATTTACTTACTGTATTTACAGTTTGTCAGTCCACCGATTGGTGGGTGGACACGGGTGCAAATATTCATGTGTGTGATGACTTATCATTGTTCTCTTCTTATCAGGCCACCGGTCGCGGGTCCGTATTGATGGGGAATGGCGCGAGTGCTTCTGTTCTTGGTGTTGGCACGGTCGATCTGAAGTTTACTTCGGGAAGGATCGTGCAGCTGAAGAACGTGCAGCATGTCCCCGCCATCAGGAAGAATCTCGTTATTGGCTCCCTTCTGTGTAGAGAAGGGTTTAAGTTGGTATTCGAGTCTAATAAAGTAGTAGTTACGAAATATGGAGTTTTCGTTGGAAAAGGTTATGAATGCGGAGGTCTGTTCCGCCTTTCTCTTGCAGGTTTTTGTAATAAAGTCGTGAACAATATTCATTCGATTGTTAATGAATCTGAAGTTTGGCATTCATGTGTTTGTCACATAAGTTTCGGTGTTATGTCGCGGCTAGCAAAACTGAATTTAATCCCAACTTTCACTTTAGCCAATAGTTCTAAGTGTCATTCGTGTGTGCAAGCAAAGCAACCTCGCAAGCCTCACAAGGTTGCAGAGGAGAGACACTTGGCACCATTGGAACTCATACATTCTGATCTTTGTGAGATGAATGGTGTGTTGACTAAAGGTGGAAATAAATACTTCATGACATTGATAGATGATTCCACTAGATTTTGCTATGTGTATCTGTTAAATACTAAAGATGAGGCTCTACGCTACTTTAAAATCTATAAGGCAGAAGTTGAGAATCAACTTGAAAAGAAAATTAAACGAGTCCGGTCCGATCGTGGTGGAGAGTACTTCTCAAACGAATTTGATTCATTTTGTGCTCTAGACGACATTATTCATGAGAGGACGCCTCCCTATTCACCCAGTCAAACGGGGTTGCCGAGCGGAAAAAACGTACTCTAACTGATTTGGTTAATGCCATGTTAGATACATCGGGTTTATCCAAGGCATGGTGGGGGGAGGCTATATTGACCGCGTGTCATGTCGTGAATAAAGTTCCTACAAAAGATAATGAGGTCACTCCCTACGAGGAGTGGTCGAAGAGAAGGACGACGCTCTCGTACTTACGTACTTGGGGCTATTTGGCGAAAGTCAATGTACCGATCCCCAAGAAGCGTCAGCTTGGACCAAAGACTGTGGACTGCGTTAATTTGGGATACGCTAAGAATAGCGTAGGCTATAGATTTCTAGTAGTGAAATCTGAGGTACCTGACGTGAAGGTCGGTACAATAGTGGAGTCGAGGGATGCTACATTCTTTGAGGATATATTTCCCATGAGAGATATGCAAAGCACTTCTAGACAGGAATCTGAGATAACTCCTGAGCCTGCCATTCGCAGAGTTCTCGTATATGAAACCAAGTTCTTGAGGATATGCTAAGAGCTTGTGTTATCTCTTTTGGCATGAAGTGGGAAGATTGTCTGCCTTTCGTGGAGTTCTCGTATAAAAACAGTTACCAAGCTAGTTCTCGCAAGGCTCCGTTTGAAATTCTCTATGGCAGGAAGTGTCGTACTCCGCTCAACTGGTCCGAGACAGGCGAGCGTCAGATCCTTGGCAATGATATCATAGAAGAAGCTGAGGAGATGTGTCGGATCATTCGCGACAACCTCAGAGCAGCTCAGTCCCGTCAGAAGAGCTATTATGATAGCATGCACCGTGACATGTCGTATGAGCTTGATGACTTTGTCTATCTCGAGGTGTCGCCTATGAAGGGTATGCAGCGCTTTGGCATCAAAGGCAAGCTTGCGCCTCGTTTCGTTGTTCCGTTAAGAGTGGTTGGCAAGAGAGGTGACCTTGCGTACCAGCTCGATCTTCCGTCAACCTTTGCAAATGTCCATGATGTGTTCCATGTTTCTCAGCTCCGGAGGTGTTTCAAGACCCCCGAGCGCACTGTTCATCTTCAAGACATCGACCTTCAGCCTGACCTTTCTTATCATGAGCATCCAGTTGTGGTTCTCGAGGCAACTGAGCGCAAGACCCGTAACAAGACTGTCAAATTTCTCAAAGTGCAGTGGTCTCACCATTCCGATAAAGAGGCTACGTGGGAACGCGAGGATCACCTCTGTTCCGAATTTCCCTATTTCTTTCATTCTTAGATCTCGAGGGTGAGATCTTCTTTGTAGTGTGGGAGAGTTTGTAGTGCCCCATATGTAAACCTTCCCTATTTGGAACCTTCTCTATGTGGGTCCAACTTGTCATTGACATGATATTATGTGCATGTGATATTCCATGTGATGATTCCCTTGTTTTGTTTCCTTTTGCATGCATGCATCCATTCCATCCCATTCATCCTTGCCTTTGTATTGTTGTTCTTGTGTTCCATGAGTTGTGATGTGATGATGGTATGTGTGATAAGTGGACTTGTAGTGTGGTGCAATGGTAGTAGGAAGCTATGGGGTTGCTCTAGGTTTATGAAACTTCCCCCCTCTCTTTTATATTAAGCTCCATATTCACTTGTCCCATCCTTGTCTTAAAAATGTCCATGATTTGGTCTATTTTGTGGTGGATGTCAAGATGTGTTTTTGCTGTTTTGGAACTTGGTTTGTGAGGTGCAATTATTCACAAAATAGATAATGCAAATGATGTTTTGTAATTAATTTAATTGCTCCAAAAATACCGTTTGTATTTTATTTATATAGGATAATTATTTTCATGACGAGGGACATTTTTAGTTTGATTTTTCCCACCATAGTTAGCATTGTGTCTTTTCTTTTCTGTCTGGGTGTCTTTTATTAGGAAATACAGTCCAGAGGGCCCTTTTCTTTTTCTGGCGCACTAAGTGGGCTCCCTCCCACTTAGCGGCCCATCTCCCCCTCCCTCGCGCATAGGAGCCCAACCCCGCTCCTCCTTCTCCCACCTGACGCCGTTCCCTCCCAGTGCGCACCTTTCCGTCAAGCCGAGAGACAGAGAGAGAGCGGGCAGTAACGCCGTTGCACAAACGTCGAGGGGCCCTTATATCCTGGGCATCTGTGCCCCCTCCCCTCGCCTAGGGTTCCTCTCCATTCCCTCCTGCCGCCGCCACCTCTCTTCTTCCCCTCCATCTCTCCCTTCCTCCCCAAGGTAAGTACTCTGTAGGAGTTAGCAGAGAAGCAGAGAAGGTGTGGTGCCCCAGATGTAACCTTGCCATATTTGGAACCTATTGCATGTGGGTCCAACTTGTCAGAGTTGTGATGATATCAATTGTGCCATGACTTCTTGTGATGACTCCTTATTGTTTCTTTTCCTTCCCATGCATGCATGCATAGCATATCATTGCATGCCCTTGTCTTGTGTTGTTGCACTATGATTTCATGTGGTGTTAGTACTAAATGTAGGTGGTGATCTTGTGGTTAGCTACCTTGTGATGCATGTGACCTTGTATATGTGATGAGGTGCTGCTATGATGTCATGTGTTGGAGTACTAAGAGTAGTGGTGTTTGTCATATTTTCAAAACCCTCTATTTACTTGCAAACCCTTTTCTCTCTTCATTCTCAAGTTAAAAATTCCACCTTATTATCTCTGCTTTAAAAATGTCTTTTGTTTAGGGATTAATGTGAGTGTGTAGTTGTGCTAGCTTGGTGATTTTTAAGAGTGTTTTAAGCAGGTGCAATGATAACAAAACAGAGGCATTAATTCTGTTTTGTGAAATATTATTTGCTCCTAAAAATCTTGATCTTATCTCCCCTAATAATAAAGCGCGGAGCGCTTCTGTCGTCCGTCGTGGCCTTTTTATAAAAAAGTCCCTCCGTTTTTGAGGATTCAACCCGCAGTCCCTGATTCAGTGGATATCTGAAAAAACATTTCAGATTTGCAAGAACGCCCCTTCATCTGTAACATTTTCACTCGCGATCCTTTGTTTTATCTTATCCTTTTTCCAGCAGCGACGGAGATCCGGAGGAGCGACGGCGACGTGTAAAACTCCATAGCCGGAGCACCTGGTGCCTGTAGTTCCCATAGCCGGAGGATCCGGCGACGAGCACCGCCCACCTCGTCCCGACGCCGTCCTCCTCCTCCTCCTGGGAGCCCCCGTCGCCGCGCGCCGTGGCGGGCTCCTTCTCCCCCGGCATCCGGATCACCGGGTCCCACCTCCCCTTCGAGGCGTCCGCCCCCGCCAACGCACACAGCAACAGAAGCAACGCGAAGCACCACCGCGGAGCCATCCGTCAGCGGAGGCGAGGTCGCAGCAGCACCACTGTCTAGGAGCACCGCGCGGGGGAGCCGGAACGTACGGGCGAGAAGAGCGGCGCGGGGTGCGGGGTAAAGTAGGCGCCGCGCCGCGCCAGCGCCTCCATGCAGGGAGGGCGGGCAGCCTGGAGAGTTGACGCGTGGGGCGTGAGGTGCCAGGTGGTGGTGCCGCTCGTCGCCTTCCGTCGGCGGCGTCGTCTACCCCCCACTCCCCCCGGTCAACAAGCCCAAACGAAACAATGGAGTAGTGGCCCAACAAACATTGGTCGGGCCTGTAGACAAGCAAGGCTTCATGATGGGCTTTTTTAGTTTATTTTTTTTTATTTTTGTTTTCAGTTCCATTTTGTTTTTCTACTTTAAATAAGTTAGAACTTCAAACAACTTTTCTCAATTTTAAGAAACTAAGAATTTCGAAATAAAATATTAAAAAAACATTTTTTTAGAAGTCAAAAACTACTCAGAAGTTTTTAAAAATATCTGCATATAAAAAAATGTTTACACTTTGAGAAAATGTCCATCAAATAAAAAAGTCAACGATTTTAAACAAAAGTCAAAACAGTTCGTGCCTCTGTTTTTAGTCTCATTTTTTATTTTCATTTTTCTGTTCCATTTTTTAGTTTAAATAATTTAGAATTTTGAAAAACTTTTGCAATTAATAAAACTGGGAATTTTGAAATAAAAGTTTGAAGAATATATAAAATGTTTGTGAATTCAAAAAATGCTCAAGATTTTTGTAAAAATATTTGCATATTTAGAAAAAAATTCATAATTTTGAGAATAATGTTGGTGAAAACAATAAAAGTCGTGGATTTTGAAAAAAAGTTTGAGTGTTAATTTTTGAGTGCAATTGAAAAAAATGTTTGCTAATTCAAAAAATGTTCATGCATTTCAAGAAATGTCCTAAAATTTTAAAGACATAATATGATCACCATCATTGGAGATTATAATTATTTTTCTCCCGTTGCAACGCACGGGTCCTTTTTCTAGTTTTATTTAAATAGGTCATATTTTTATATAACCAGGGGGTATTTCCTTTTGAATTTATCCCAGAAGTTTTACCTTGTGTTATTTTCCCCTTTCTGTGTTGTTTTCTAAATAGAACACCCCCCAGCGAATTCTCCTCTCCCCCTGGCGTAGCATGGGCCTCCCCACTTCGGTGGCCCATGTTCCTCTCTGACTAGCGAGAGCCCAGGCGCGCGCGACCCCCCTTCTCCTTTCCTGACGCCGTCCTCTTCCTTCCCCTTTCCGTCAGCTCGCTGAGAGACAGAGAAAGTTGACGTCGTGAGCTCGGACGTCAAGGCCCCCATATATTGTTGGCGTCCGTGCCCCCTCGGCCTAGGGTTCCCCCTCTCTTCCACCGCCGCCGCCACTCCATTCCCCATCTCCCTCCTCTTTCTTTCGTTCCTAGAGGTAAGTCTGTAGGGTAGCAGAGAGAACAGAGAGGTCCTCGCCGCGTCTACCCCGCCATCGTCGACGAACCGCGCCATTTGCCATGTCCAGGAGCTCGGGCCTCGACCCCGCGCTCCATTCCCATCATCGCTAGGGTCGGGAAGCGACCACACCGACGAGCTCGACCTCGTCAACGGCGCGCCCGCGGTGCTCCTTCCCCTACATCGGTTCTGGAGATCAGGGCGTCCTTGTTGTCTCCGGCCAAGTACTCTGCTCCGATCGGGACCCCTCATCCCTTCCCCAAGGTGAGGAGCAACCTCCCCTTCCTTCTCCTCCTCGGCTCCACCTTAGTTTTCGCCGTGGTGCTGCGCGTGCCTCTCTGTCGAGCAGATCGGTAGCAGGGGCTTGCGATGTTGTGGTGTTGTTGGCGTAGAGGAACCGTGTCGTGTGTGTGCGTATCAGCGATCCCTCCCCTCGTAGTGCGTCGGTTAGGAGCAGTGGATCCCTCCGGTAGCGCGCAGTAGCAGCAGAACATGCCGGCGATCTCCCTGTCGCCGTGCTTCTCGGTCTGGAGCAGATGCATCAGGTTGCAATGGTGTATGTGTGTGGCTGTCACGTGTGCTTGTGCGTGTGGTTGTGGTGCAGCAGGGGCTTCCTCCCCCTCGAGTTCGTGTGGGTTGCAGTGGTGGCTCCCCTCGAGGGCAGCAGCAGCAGTAGTTCTGCTCCAGCGTCCTCTCTGTCGCCGACGTGCAGAGCAGAGCAGTAGGTGTTTGCTAGTATGATTAGATTCAGTCCCCTTCTCTGTCATACTTCCAATCGTACCGCACTGGTTGAGCCTTGTGGTTGTTATCGTCAGGTGCAGGGTTCGAATCCCATGTGTTGCACCCCCTTTTCTTTGCCTGTTTTCTTTCCTGTTTCGTAGTAGGGCAGCGCAACAAAGTATATCCTCTGCTTGGGTCCTTCTCTGTCGAGCCCCATGGGCATATCAGAGTGGGTTGTTGCATTAGAGAGCACTAGGAGGTTTAGGGTTCAAATCCTGACCCCTCTTGTTATTCTTTTCTTTTCCTTTTGTTTTTCCTTTTGCTGAAATTTTACTCTCTTCTTGTTGTTGCTGATCTTGTGCCAACCATAGGTGGCAATGGCATTTTTCTTATTTATTTCCTTTGTTGTTATATATGTGCTAGGTGTGTGTGTGAGGGCATACATATGGGGTTAGCTATACATGGTTGTGTGTGTATGGTGGTGCTTCCTAGTAGTTGATCCTAGATTATGATAGCAAGTGTAGATGTAGCATGTGTAGGTTCTTCATTGTTGTAGGTACTAGCACTTGATGTTGCACTAGGTTGTGTGTGTATAAATATAGTTGACCTTGTTCTAGTTGGTTGCTATGATAACATGTGTAAGTGTGTGGTGTTGATCTTGAGCATGATGTGCTTGTGGGTGATGTGGACTAGGTGTGTGTGTGAGTAGCATCCCCCCTTGGCAAACAAGCTTTGCACCTTCACATGACCATATGTGAGAGGGCATGGGGAAGCTTAGTAGTAGGGGTGTGAAGTTGATGTGCATGACACAAACATGGGGTTCAAACCCCCATGTAACTTTGTCATTGTGCACATGAGCTCAACCTTTATAGTTGTTGATATAGTGGAACTACATGAAATGATGCCCTTTTCACTAGGCATGATTTGAAGTAGTTTCCTCCTCCTTAATATGTGGTCACTTGTTCCAAGTAAGTGCCCACATATTATATATGATTTTTGGGTAGGATCTCCCAAGGAATTCTGTGGTGAAGTTACTTTGGCCATTGGGAGACTTTATGGAGTTGATATATTCAGATTTGTTGCAAGTTTGCTCCTTGTTTCCATGAAATAAGTGGAGCCCAAGGGCATGAGCTTTTGTGTGATAGTAGTAGGGGTTTTGCTCGACACCATAGTGGTGTCATTTATCACTTGGTGTTATTTGTGTGCAAGCTATGTCATATTATTTTTCATATTTGGAGGGTTGTAGCTATGTTGCATGTAGCTCACAAAGAGCTAAGATGCACATTATGGCAGTATAGTTATTTTGATGAATGTGGGTGCTTAGTTGATGTTGTGGTGTTCTTCCTTGCTCCAGTCCATTCATGTTGGGTTGTTTTATGTCTTGTCAACCTGGGAATACCAGATTTGTTGCCATTGGAGTGTGTGGTGTTGATTCTTACACGTAGAGCTTCATATCTCGTTTCGTTGGTTCCCGTTGATCCGTAGCTCCGTTCGTAATGTTCTTTATATGGTTTTGCATCATTTTCACGAGACGCGTCTGTTCATGCCATTCTCATGCATGTCAAAATAGCTTAGTGTACAGTTCGGTCCAGAAACTTGTAGTAGTTTCTTTGCTTGTGCTAGTGATAGAAATAGTGATGCATGCTCATTTTTTCATCTCATGCATCATGTGCTTGTTACATCTTGTGGTGCTGCTGTTCATTGGTTGTTATTCTTATGTTGGATAGCACAGGGATCGCAGAACAAATACGCGGAGTCAGGAGAGTACGTGCAGGACAAACCAGAACCATTCCAAGCTGAGGATATCACAGGCAAGATGATATGACCTTGATTCCATCTCTAGACTTGTTATGCTAGTTTTGTTTCCATGTCATATTGCTCGTTGCCTACCACTGAATTAAATTGCCTCTTGATATGCCATGAGCCCAAACATTGATCCCTTCCTAGCAAAACTTGAATGGCTAAGTAGGCTTTGCTCAGCTACTAATGTTAGCGTTGCTAGATGCAGGTGCTTTGACTCATGTGATAACATGAGCTTGATATCATTATCTTAAATTCTGTTATTTAATTAATGCACCTATATACTTGGTAAATGACGGAAGGCCTAGCCTTTTGCCGGGTGCTTTGTTCCGTTATTGCCGCCTTAGTTACCGGTTACCGGTGTTTGATTCCATAATGATCGCCCCTAACACGTTCGGGGTTGTTATGGGGACCCCCTCGATAAATCGCGTAGTGCTAAGACTTGTCCGGCAGGACCCAACATTGGTGTTAATTTGCTAATCACTTAATAATAAACTGCATAGGGAATAGCTACCCCGAGGATTTTAATCAACAACCCGGGCCAGTGCTCCTCGTGAGTGTTGGTCCAAACTAGAGTCGTGTGCGGGGCCAACCCGGGGCAACTCGGGAGATGTCTATCAGGCCACTGTACGCTGTGCTCATCCGGCGTGTCCTGAGACTGAGATACGCGGCTCTTATCGGGGTCGTCGACACGTTGGGAGGTCCTCCTAGCCTTGCCTTACCTTAGTGGTATATCTTGCGTATAGGAATCCCAGTGAAGCTTTGGTTTCCCCCAGAGTTGAGGTTTTCCTCTAAGGAATCCAACGAGATCACGAGATTCGTGATAGAGGATGCCTTTGCGGCCTGTGTACATTTGTGATGGACTAGTTGGAGAACCCCTGCAGGGTTTAATCTTTCAGAAAGCCGTGCCCGCGGTTATGTGGCAACTTGGAATATTTTGTTAACATCAGGTATTAGAGAACTTAAACATAAGCTAGTAAAATTGCCAACTGTGTGCGTAACCGTGATTGTCCCCCTCGAAGATCTCTCTTCGATTGGGAACACGGTGGGGTTATGAATGTCGTAGGTAGGTGTTCAGGATCACTTAGTCATCAAGTAATCACGACCGCTAGTGTAGACCACCTTCATAATTGCTTTACGTAAGTTAGTCACTAAATCAAGCTTAGGATGATGCAGCCTTATACACTTCACCCTTACCCTACCTAGTAACATGACTAGTTCTGGCACCAAGGTCTTAGATTGTTGAGTCCCCGTGGCTCACGGATTCCTCCGAAACTCCCAACAGGTACAGGTACCCCAGAGACAGATGATCCCTACGGCACTCAGCTGGCGTGGCAGTACAACGAGGAGACAGACAACCTCTACGTGAACTATCCAGAGGATTGAGGCGTGGTCGTGATCGTGGGCCTGCAGGCAGGGTAGCATAGCATTTCCATGTTTTGTAGTCCGTAGCGTAACTACCTTGATTGTATCTGTGATGTACTCTGAGTTATTAATGAGAAGACAATTGAATCCCGGATTGTCTACTTCTATTATTATTTGTGCTGTGTTAACTCCTTGCGAAACGCTTAGATGCGCTTCTTTCCTATTCGGGGCCTCGACCCCGAGATCGGAAAGGACCGCATCTTGGTTGTTACAAGTTGATAATCAGAGCCTTACGACCATAGGAGCCTTTCTATGATCGTATTTGGCCGAGTCGGGTCTAGAAAATGTTTTGAGTCTTAGTTATATCGGAGAGTAGGATTCTTTTTTCTCCTCTTCTATGCTCTGGTGAGGTTCCTGTCTTAGGAAATCTTTAACTCTACTCCTTTTCTCGCTCAAATTTTTTTTTTAGGATCACGCGGGTATTTGTGAAATCTATATGATTTCGATGTGACGGAATCCTGTCCTGGTGCCTCCTATCTGCTCTAAGTATCAGGGGAGTTGAGCTCCATGGGATTCTTGCGCACATCGCCATCATTCAGATTTCTGAGTATCTAAGAACGGAGGGTGTTCATTATTGCTTCAATACTGGTAGTGGTGAGATAACCCCGATGTCCCTAGTACTGGTGTAGATTGTTCGGGGGTACTACCACACTCGGTATCATTGTGATCACGAGGATCTGTTGTAGATGAAGGTACGAGATGCTGGTTGTGTGTTCAAGGATGTGATACAGGTGACGGGTTAGTTTAGGAGTTGTGTGAAATACTCCTTGTATCCGTGTACCTGATTGCATGACCAGTTATTTCGGGAATTCATAGGTGGGATATCTAGTAGTATCTTATAGGACTATCTTCCTACAGACGCTTGATTGAGGTTTGGGAAATCTCGGTCATATGTTTGTTCCGAGCAGTTTTAGCTCACACTTGTTTGAAGTGGTCCTTATCGGAATTTTGTCGTCTGTTACTTTGAGGATGCACTCTGGCTATGTTGTTCGAGTGCAATGCTAAATTCTGTTCAAATATTCCTGACTTTTGATTCAGCAATATCTTCATATGTTGTCCGTCTTCAGGATGGCTCCACCGACTTGTCAGACCCCAGGGCGTGAGGATATGCCGCCTCCACCTCCTCCTCCTCCTCCGCCGCCGCCGCCTCCTCCTGCAGAGGCCTGGCAGGCGATGATGGCAGCTACTAATGCAAACACTCAAATGTTGTTGCAGTTGATCCAGGAGAGAGCTAATCATCAGCAGGGCAATTTCCAGCAGGGTGACAATCACTTCGCCAATCTGAGTCAGTTCCTGTCAAACCAGCCTAAGACGTTCACTTCTTGCGACCAGCCTTTTGATGCAGAAGATTGGATCCGTGATATGAACAAACACTTTGAGTGTAGCAATGTGCGTCCGGAGGACTATGTCAAGTTTGCAACGTTTCAGTTGAAGGGACAGGCTCCTATATGGTGGCAGCAGCTCAAGGACTCCATAGGTGACAGGGTGATGTCTTGGGACGAGTTTTGTCGTGACTTCAGGTCCCACTACATCCCTTCCAGTTTTGTGGAGGAGATGCGTGAGAAGTTCAGGCATTTGAAGCAGGGCAGCAATTCTGTGTACAAGTACAATGTCGAGTTCCACGAGCTGGCCCGTTACGCGCTACAGGATGTCCCGGATCAGAAGAGCAAGATCTACTAGCTCAGGGGGTGGCTTGAAAGAAGACTTGCAGTTAGCTCTTGCTTTGCACGATCCTGAGGAGTTTGACAAGTTCTACAACCTAGCTCTTAGAGCAGAGGCAGCCTTGCTCAGGGTGGAAAACTCCAAGAAACGCTTCAGAGATTCCAGCTCTTCCTCGACTTAGGTGGTTCAGAAGCAACAGAGGTTTTGGGTTTCTCCTCCTCCTCCTCGGCACTCACAGCAGCTGAAGCACTCAGGTGGACGTGGTTCTTCCCACCCACCCAACCCTGGCTTCTAGCAGAGATACCAGCATCGGAAGCAAGGGCCTCCTCAGACTCAGTTCCGGCAGCCAGCAGATGTCACTTGTCACAAATGTGGGCAGAAAGGTCACTAAACAACAAATGTACTTCTCAGCTCCGTCTGCCGCCTCCTCCTCCAGGCAAACCTCCAAGCAACGCTCTTGTCAAATTCAACCCCAGACCATCTCGAGTCAACATGGTGAACGCAGCTAAAGTAGACAACTCCTCTGATGTGATCATGGGTAACCTCCTCGTCAATGATATTCCTGCTAAAGTGTTATTTGATTCTGGTGCATCACACTGCTTCATGTCCCTTCCTTTCTTTGCAAATCATGAGTTTGTTTGTCAAGATTTGGTTAAGCCTATGTCAATAGTGTCTCCTGGTAGATTGATGAATTCCAATTGTCTGGTTCCGGAAGTTTCTGTCAAGATGGGCGCTTATGCTTTTCTGGCATCTCCTATTGTCTTGGGCAATTCCGACATCGACTTGATTCTTGGTATGGATTGGTTGGCCATGAACAAGGCGTCAATTGATTGTGAAGCCAAATAAGTCAAGCTTACCCACTCTTCGGAGGATGTGATTATATTCGCGGCGCCCGATGATACAATCCGTCTGTTCTCCTTGAATGAAAAGGGTGAGATACTTCCAATTGAGCAAGTCCCAGTGGTCTGCGAATATCAAGATGTGTTTCCTGAAGAGCTGCCAGGCATGCCTCCGCACCGTGAAGTTGAGTTTGTCATTGAGCTTGAGCCAGGCACAGAGTCAGTGTGCAAACGGCCGTACAAGCTGGGTCCAGAAGAATTGAAGGAACTCAAGAGGCAACTCGATGAGCAGGAGCGTTTGGGTTTGATCAGACCAAGCTCGTCTCCGTGGGGATGTGGTGTTCTATTTGTCAAGAAGAAAGATGGCTCGGACCGACTGTGTGTCGATTACCGTCCATTGAACAAGAAGACAATCAAGAACAAATATCCACTTCCGAACATAACTGAGTTGTTCAAATAGTTGAAAGGTGCTAAAGTATTCTCCAAGCTTGATCTCAGAATGGGCTATCATCAGATTCACATTCGCGAGGAAGACATTCCGAAGACGGCATTCAGGACTAGTTTTGGCTCGTATGAGTATACGGTCATGTCTTTTGGTCTCGCTAATGCTCCTCCGACATTTTGTCGATTGATGAACTATATTTTCTCCCCATACAAGAATGAATTTGTCTTGCTCTATCTCGACGACATTCTGGTCTTTTCTGAGACTGAGGAAGAACAAGAGAAACATCTCAGGTTGGTGCTTGATAAACTGAGAGAGTACAAGTTGTATGCCAAGTTTTCCAAGTGCGAGTTCTGGCTGAAAGAAGTGGTTTATCTTGGACATATTATCTCTGCCGAGGGCATTAAGGTTGACCCGTCCAAGGTTCAAGCCATTGTTGAATGGGAGCCTCCGCAGAATGTGAAGCAGCTTCGAAGCTTTCTCGGGCTTGCTGGATATTGCAGAAGGTTCATTGAGAACTTCTCCAAAATCGCCAAGCCGCTCTCTAGTCTTCTTCAGAAGGGTGTTAAGTATGTTTGGTCTCGAGAGTGTCAACTGGCTTTCGATACACTCAAAGAGAAGCTTATCTCCACTCCGGTCTTGGCCCCTCCGGATGATTCCAAGCCGTACCAGGTCTTTTGCGACGCGTCTCTCCAGGGTCTTGGTGTAGTCCTGATGCAAGATAGGAAGGTGGTTGCTTATACCTCCAGGCAGTTGAAGCCTGCTGAGAAGAACTATCCTATGCACGATCTCGAGCTAGCAGCTGTTGTGCACGCCTTGATGACTTGGAGACATCTCTTGTTAGAACGTAAGGTTGAAGTTTTCACCGATCACAAGAGTCTCAAGTATATCTTCACTCAGCCTAACTTGAATCTTCGGCAAACACGTTGGGTGGAAATGCTCCAGGATTTTAATCCGAGTGTTGAGTATACGCCAGGCAAGGCAAATGTTGTGGCAGATGCATTGAGCAGGAAGGCATATTGCAACAGTCTGATTCTGCAACCTCTCCAGCCGGGTCTTCGTGAGTCTTTCAAGAAGCTCAATCTTAAGCTAGTACCTCAGGGTTTTCTTGCGAACCTTCAGATCTCTCCTACCTTGGAAGATCAGGTCAGAGCAGCTCAGCTTCTTGATGCTATGGTGAAGAAGGTCAAGATTGGCGTGGGAAAGAGTCTCCCCAAGTATAAGTGCTTCACTGTTGATGCCAGGGACACGTTGTTTTTCGAGGATCGTCTTGTCGTCCTGAAAGGTGATCTCAGGAAGGTGATCATGGAAGAAGCTCATAACTCTCTGCTCTCTATTCATCCTGGAAGCTCCAAAATGTACCATGACTTGAAGCAGACTTTCTGGTGGACTCGTATGAAACGTGAAATTGCTCAGTTCGTAAACGAGTGTGATGTATGTCGAAGGGTGAAAGCAGAACATCAATGACCAGCAGGCCTCTTGCAGTCTTTGCCGATTCCCGAGTGGAAGTTTGATCACATTGAGATGGATTTCGTCACCGGGTTTCCGAAGTCCAAGAATGGCAATGATGCTATCTTCGTTGTCATCGACAAATTGAGTAAAGTGGCTCATTTCCTTCCAGTCAAGGAGTCCATTTCAGCAGCTCAGCTGGCAGAGTTGTACACCTCCAGGATTGTCTCCTTGCACGGCGTACCTATGATGATCTCGTCAGATCGCGGAAGTATCTTCACTTCCAAGTTCTGGGACTCCTTTCAGTCTGCTATGGGCACGAAGATCCGCTTCAGCACAGCGTTCCATCCTCAGACTAGTGGTCAAGTGGAGAGAGTGAATCAAGTTCTTGAGGATATGCTGAGAGCCTGTGTTATCTCTTTTGGCATGAAGTGGGAAGATTGTCTGCCTTTCGCGGAGTTCTCATATAACAACAGTTATCAAGCTAGTTCTGGCAAGGCTCCGTTTGAAATTCTCTATGGTAGAAAGTGTCGTACTCCGCTCAACTGGTCCGAGACCGGCGAGCGTCGGATCCTTGGCAATGATATGATAGAAGAAGCCGAGGAGATGTGTCGGATCAGTCGTGACAACCTCACAGCAGCTCATTCCCGTCAGAAGAGCTATTACGATAGCAAGCACCGTGACATGTCTTATGAGCTTGATGACTTTGTCTATCTCAAGGTGTCGCCTATGAAGGGTATGCAGCGCTTTGGCATCAAAGGCAAGCTTGCGCCTCGTTTCGTTGGTCCGTTCAGAGTGGTTGGCAAGAGGGGTGACCTTGCGTACCATTTCGAGCTTCCGTCAACCTTTGCAAATGTCCATGGTGTGTTCCATGTTTCTCAGCTTCGGAGATGTTTCAAGACCCCCGAGCGCAGTGTGCATCTTCAAGATATCGACCTTCAGCCTGACCTTTCTTATCATGAGCATCCAGTTGCGGTTCTCGAGGCGACTGAGCGCAAGACCCGTAACAAGACTGTCAAATTTCTCAAAGCGCAGTGTTCTCACCATTCCGATAAAGAGGCTACATGGGAACGCGAGGATCACCTCCGTTCCGAATTTCCCGATTTCTTTCAGTCTTAGATCTCGAGGGCGAGATCTTCTTTGTAGTGTGGGAGAGTTTGTAGTGCCCCAGATGTAACCTTGCCATATTTGGAACCTATTGCATGTGGGTCCAACTAGTCAGAGTTTTGATGATATCAATTGTGCCATGACTTCTTGTGATGACTCCTTATTGTTTCTTTTCCTTCCCATGCATGCATGCATAGCATATCATTGCATGCCCTTGTCTTGTGTTGTTGCACTATGATTTCATGTGGTGTTAGTACCAAATATAGGTGGTGATCTTGTGGTTAGCTACCTTGTGATGCATGTGACCTTGTATATGTGATGAGGTGCTGCTATGATGTCATGTGTTGGAGTACTAAGAGTAGTGGTGTTTGTCATATTTTCAAAACCCTCTATTTACTTGCAAACCCTTTTCTCTCTTCATTCTCAAGTTAAAAATTCCACCTTATTATCTCTGCTTTAAAAATGTCTTTTGTTTAGGGATTAATGTGAGTGTGTAGTTGTGCTAGCTTGGTGATTTTTAAGAGTGTTTTAAGTAGGTGCAATGATAACAAAACAGAGACATTAATTCTGTTTTGTGAAATATTATTTGCTCCTAAAAATCTTGATCTTAGTTTATTTAAATAGGTCATATTTTTATATGACCAGGGGGTATTTCCTTTTGAATTTATCCCAGAAGTTTTACCTTGTGTTATTTTCCCCTTTCTGAGTTGTTTTCTAAATAGAGCCCCCCCCCCCCCAGTGAATTCTCCTCTCCCCCTGGCGTAGCATGGGCCTCCCCACTTCGGTGGCCCATGTTCCTCTCTGACCAGCGAGAGCCAAGGCACGCGCGACCCCCCTTCTCCTTTCCTGACGCCGTCCTCTTCCTTCCCCTTTCCGTCAGCTCGCTAAGAGACAGAGAAAGTTGACGTCGTGAGCTCGGACGTCGAGGCCCCCATATATTGTTGGCGTCCGTGCCCCCTCGGCCTAGGGTTCCCCCTCTCTTCCATCCGTCGCCGCCACTCCATTCCCCGTCTCCCTCCTCTTTCTTTCGTTCCCAGAGGTAAGTCTGTAGGGTAGCAGAGAGAACAGAGAGGTCCTCGTCACGTCTACCCCTCCAGGAGCTCGGGCCTCGACCCCGCGCTCCATTCCCATCATCGGTAGGGTCGGGAAGCGACCACACCGACGAGCTCGACCTCGTCAACGGCGCGCCCGCGGTGCTCCTTCCCCTACATCAGTTCTGCAGATCAGGGCGTCCTTGTCGTCTCCGGCCGGGTACTCTGCTCCGATCGGGACCCCTCATCCCTTCCCCAAGGTGAGGAGAAACCTCCCCTTCCTTCTCCTCCTCGGCTCCACCTTAGTTTTCGTCGTGGTGCTGCGCGTGCGTCTCTGTCGAACAGATCGGTAGCAGGGGCTTGCGATGTTGTGGTGCTGTTGGCGTAGAGGAACCGTGTCAAGTGTGTGCGTAGCAACGATCCCTCCCCTCGTAGTGCGTCGGTTAGCAGCAGTGGATCCCTCCGGTAGCGCGCAGTAGCAGCAGAACATGCCGGCGATCTCCCTGTCGCCGTGCTTCTCGGTCTGGAGCAGATGCATCAGGTTGCAGTGGTGTATGTGTGTGGCTGTCACGTGAGCTTGTGCATGTGGTTGTGGTGCAGCAGGGGCTTCCTCCCCCTCGAGTTCGTGTGGGTTGCAGTGGTGGCTCCCCTCGAGGGCAGCAGCAGCAGTAGTTCTGCTCCGGCGTCCTCTGTGTCGCCGACGTGCAGAGCAGAGCAGTAGGTGTTTCCTAGTATGATTATATTCAGTCCCCTTCTCTGTCAGACTTCCAATCGTACCGAAGTGGTTGAGCCTTGTGGTTGTTATCGTCAGGTGCAGGGTTCGAATCCCATGTGTTGCACCCCCTTTTCTTTGCCTGTTTTCTTTCCTGTTTCGTAGTAGGGCGGCGCAACAGAGTATATCCTCTGCTTGGGTCCTTCTCTGTCGAGCCCCATGGGCATAGCAGAGTGGGTTGTTGCATTAGAGAGCACCAGGAGGTTCAGGGTTCAAATCCTGACCCCTCTTGTTATTCTTTTATTTTCCTTTTGTTTTTCCTTTTGCTGAAATTTAACTCTCTTCTTGCTGTTGGTGATCTTGTGCCAACCATAGGTGGCAATGGCATTTTTCTTATTTATTTCCTTTGTTGTTATATATGTGCTAGGTGTGTGTGTGAGGGCATACATATGGGGTTAGCTATACATGGTTGTGTGTGTATGGTGGTGCTTCCTAGTAGTTGATCCTAGATTATGATAGCAAGTGTAGATGTAGCATGTGTAGGTTCTTCATTGTTGTAGGTACTAGCACTTGATGTTGCACTAGGTTGTGTGTGTATAAATATAGTTGACCTTGTTCTAGTTGGTTGCTATGATAACATGTGTAAGTGTGTGGTGTTGATCTTGAGCATGATGTGCTTGTGGGTGATGTGGACTAGGTGTGTGTGTGAGTAGCACCCCCCCCTTGGCAAACAAGCTTTGCACCTTCACATGATCATATGTGAGAGGGCATGGTATGTTGTTTGTGTGGGAAGCTTAGTAGTAGGGGTGTGAAGTTGATGTGCATGACACAAACATGGGGTTCAAACCCCCATGTCACTTTGTCATTGTGCACATGAGCTCAACCTTTATAGTTGTTGATATAGTGGAACTACATGAAATGATGCCCTTTTCACTAGGCATGATTTGAAGTAGTTTCCTCTTCCTTAATATGTGCTCACTTGTTCCAAGTAAGTGCCCACATATTATATATGATTTTTGGGTAGGATCTCCCAAGGAATTCTGTGGTGAAGTTACTTTGTCCATTGGGAGACTTTATGGAGTTGATATATTCAGATTTGTTGCTAGTTTGCTCCTTGTTTCCATGAAATAAGTGGAGCCCAAGGGCATGAAATTTTGTGTGATAGTAGTAGGGGTTTTGCTCTACACCATAGTGGTGTCATTTATCACTTGGTGTTATTTGTGTGCAAGCTATGCCTAGACAAAGTGGGCATGTGGCTGAAAAAGTCCAGCTTAGTGAAATCTGGAATTTCACTAAGTCTGAGAATCTGGAAACATTTTCTTCTCCTATACATGAGGTTTTGCTGGTCATTGTGTTGCGAACTAGCCTTAGTTCAGTGCTAGGATTTTGGACCTGATATGTTTGTGAAGCTCCCTGTCAAATTTCATCTCAGTTGGTGTCCTGTAGGTTATGTTTTGCTTGCTGTCAAAAAGCTTCAGAACTAAGACAGAAAGTCAGGTGCAGGAATTTTCACTAAGTCCCTGAGATCTGATGGTTTTGGGAAAGTTTGTGGCCTTGTATCTTCTAGAGTTTAATTCCTTTTTCTGTGATTCTTGCTGGTGCTTGTAGTGTTCTTGGTGGGCTACAGCCACATATATTATTTGTCATATTTGGAGGGCTGTAGCTATGTTGCATGTAGCTCACAAAGAGCTAAGATGCAGATTATGGCAGATTGTGTAGTATAGTTATTTTGATGAATGTGGGTGCTTAGTTGATGTTGTGGTGTTCTTCCTTTCTCCAGTCCATTCATGTTGGGTTGTTTTATGTCTTGTCAACCTGGGAATACCAGATTTGTTGCCATTGGAGTGTGTGGTGTTGATTCTTACACGTAGAGCTTCATATCTCGTTTCGTTGGTTCCCGTTGATCCGTAGCTCCGTTCGTAATGTTCTTTATATGGTTTTGCATCATTTTCACGAGACGCATCTGTTCATGCCATTCTCATGCATGTCAAAATAGCTTAGTGTACAGTTCGGTCCAGAAACTTGTAGTAGTTTCTTTGCTTGTGCTAGTGATAGAAATAGTGATGCATGCTCATTTTTTCATCTCATGCATCATGTGCTTATTGCATCTTGTGGTGCTGCTGTTCATTGGTTGTTATTCTTATATTGGATAGCACAGGGATCAGAGAACAAATACACGGAGTCAGGAGAGTACGTGCAGGACGAACCAGAACCATTCCAAGCTGAGGATATCATGGGCAAGATGATATGACCTTGATTCCATCTCTAGACTTGTTATGCTAGTTTTGTTTCCATGTCATATTGCTCGCTGCCTACCACTGAATTAAATTGCCTCTTGATATGCCATGAGCCCAAATACTGATCCCTTCCTAGCAAAACTTGAATGGCTAAGTAGGCTTTGCTCAGCTACTAATGTTAGCGTTGCTAGATGCAGGTGCTTTGACTCATGTGATAACATGAGATTTGTATCATTATCTTAAATTCTGTTATTTAATTAATGCACCTATATACTTGGTAAATGACGGAAGGCCTAGCCTTTTGCCGGGTGCTCTGTTCCGTTATTGCCGCCTTAGTTACCGGTTACCGGTGTTTGATTCCATAATGATCGCCCCTAACACGTTCGGGGTTGTTATGGGGACCCCCTCGATAAATCGCGTAGTGCTAAGACTTGTCCGGCAGGACCCAACATTGGTGTTAATTTGCTAATCACTTAATAATAAACTGCATAGGGAATAGCTACCCCGAGGATTTTAATCAACAACCCGGGCTAGTGCTCCTCGTGAGTGTTGGTCCAAACTAGAGTCGTGTGCGGGGCCAACCCGGGGCAACTCGGGAGATGTCTATCAGGCCATTGTACGCTGTGCTCATCCGGCGTGTCCTGAGACTGAGATACGCGGCTCTTATCGGGGTCGTCGACACGTCGGGAGGTCCTGCTAGCCTTGCCTTACCTTAGTGGTATATCTTGCGTATAGGAATCCCAGTGAAGCTTTGGTTTCCCCCAGAGTTGAGGTTTTACTCTAAGGAATCCGACGAGATCACGAGATTCATGATAGAGGATGCCTTTGCGGCCTGTGTACGTTTGTGATGGACTAGTTGGAGCACCCCTGCAGGGTTTAATCTTTCAGAAAGCCATGCCCGCGGTTATGTGGCAACTTGGAATATTTTGTTAACATCCGGTATTAGAGAACTTAAACATAAGCTAGTAAAATTGCCAAGTGTGTGCGTAACCGTGATTGTCCCCCTCGAAGATCTCTCTTCGATTGGGAACACGGTGGGGTTATGAATGTCGTAGGTAGGTGTTCAGGATCACTTAGTCATCAAGTAATCACGACCGCTAGTGTAGAACACCTTCATAATTGCTTTACGTAAGTTAGCCACTAAATCAAGCTTAGGATGATGCAGCCTTATACACTTCACCCTTACCCTACCTAGTAACATGACTAGTTCTGGCACCAAGGTCTTAGATTGCTGAGTCCCCGTGGCTCACGGATTCCTCCAAAACTCCCAACAGGTACAGGTACCCCAGAGGCAGATGATCCCTACGGCACTCAGCTGGCGTGGCAGTACGACGAGGAGACAGACAACCTCTACGTGAACTATCCAGAGGATTGAGGCGTGGTCGTGATCGTGGGCCTGCAGGCAGGGTAGCATAGCATTTCCATGTTTTGTAGTTCGTAGCGGAACTACCTTGATTGTATCTGTGATGTACTCTAAGTTATTAATGAGAAGACAATTGAATCCCGGATTGTCTACTTTTATTATTATTTGTGTTGTGTTATCTGCTTGCGAAACGCTTAGATGCGCTTCTTTCCTATTCGGGGCCTTGACCCCCAGATCGGAAAGGACCGCATCTTGGTCGTTACAGAAGGAGCCCGTCGTTGATCCCCTGCCTCACGTCGTCTCCGGCGACGGCGGCCATGTCCAGGAGCTCGGGGTTCGACCCCGCGTTCCATTACCGTCGTCGGTAGGGTCGGGGAGCAACCACACCGACGGGGCCGAGCTCGTCTTCGCCACGGCCACGGTGCCCTCCTTCCTCTACCTCAGCACCAACATATCTTCCTCCGTTCGTTCTTCTTCCTCTTCATCGCCTCGTCGCCGTGGGTTCACGTCCTTCCTTCTCCCTTCTCGAGGTGAGCATCGCCCCCTTGCTTCCTCCTCCTTGGTTCGGTCTAGATCCGAGGAAGGGCTCATCGTTTCCTCTCTGTTGCCGTTCATCAGAGTGTAGCGAGGTGATGCGTGTGCGTAGCGTGGTGCGATATGCGTGATGGCTTTGATTGGTAGTAGTAGGAGCAGGAGCTCGCCTCAATCCGGCGCGTCGAAGCCGCTGCGGCAGCAGGGCGTGCCACCTCCCTCCTTGTCGCCATATTCCTGTCAAGCAGGGTGTACCAGGGCAGCACGAGATGTGTGCGTGTGTATGTTCTCTTATCAGGGCGACATGTAGGCATGTAGCAGTAGCAGGGGATCTCCCCCTTCGTGTTGCTTCGTCTGGTGTACGGTTCCTTCGGTAGTGCGCATCAGCAGCCATGGCGAGGTCAGCCTGACGACCTCCCTGTCGCCGGTGCTGTTTTGTAGGCAGAGCAGGATCACGTTGTCGCTTACCTTGTTCCAGTTCCCGTCTCTGTCAGACTTCGAGGTGTAGTGTAGTGGTAGCGCGTTGTGGTTTACAGACCCACATCGTGGGTTCGATCCCCTCAGCGCCTCTTTTTGTTTTTTTGCATGGATTCTCATGCACAGTAGACGTAGGGGTAGACTATACCTTGTATGCACCCTCTCTGCAGTCGAACCACTGACTTGCAGCAGAGTGGTGAGGCTTTGTGTGTTGTGCATGTTGGAACCAGGGGCACTGGGCTTCGAATCCCAGGGTGACCCCTTTTTCTTTTTACCTTCTTTCTATTTTTTCACTTTGCATTGTTAGCTATGCTTGTGCCTAAGCCAATAGGTGACAAGTGGCATTTTATTTTTCCTTTTGCTTGTTAGAGAAGAGGCAGATTGTGGTGTGTATGTGTGTTCATATGTGAGGTGGTGTATGTGTGTATATGTGTGCACATGGTGATGTGCATGAGTATGTGTGGTGGTGCTAGATCATGTATGTGTTGTTTCCAAGTTTACTTGTTTAGTAGATTTTACCTTCATGTTATACTTTAGTTCAAGTGCTTGTGAAGTGTGTGTGATGATGTATGTGGGTGGTAAGCCGGCCCCAGTTGCAACTTGTGCACCTCCTCATGTTAATATGAGAGAGGGCATGATGATGTGTGTGTGTGGGTGATCTAGTGAGAGAAGTGGTTGTGAAGTTGATGTGCATGCCACAAACATGGGGTTCGAACCCCCATGTCACTTTGTCATTGTGCACATGAGCTCAACCATGTAGTAGTTGATATAGTGAAACTACATGAAATGATGCACTATTCACTAGGCATGATTTGGAGTAGTTTCCTCTTCCTTAATTTGTGGTCACTTGTTCCAAGTAAGTGCCCACATATTATATATGATTTTGGGGTAGAATCTCCCAAGGAATCCAGTGGTGAAGTTAGTTTTTCCATTAGGATACTTTCTGGAGTTTACATATTCAAATGTGTTGCAAGTTTGCTCTTTGTTTCCATGGAATAGGTTGAGCCCAAGGGTATGAGCTTTTGTGTGGTAGTAGTAGGGGTTTTGCTCTACACCATAGTGGTGTCATTTATCTCTTGGTGTTACTTGTGTGCAAGTTATGCCTAGACAATGTGGGCATGTGGCTGGAAATTCCAGATTAGTGAAAATCTGAGATTTTCACTAAGTCTTAGAATCTGGATATATTTTCTTCTCGTGTAGATGAGGTTGTGCTGGTCATTGTGTTGTGATCTAGCCTTAGTTTAGTCCTAGGAATTTGGACCTGATATGTTTGTGAAGCTCCCTGTTAAATTTCATCCCATTTGGAGTCCTGTAGGTTATGTTTTGGCCGCTGTCAAAAAGCTTCAGAACAAAGACAGAAAGTCAGGTGCAGGAATTTTCACTAAGTCCGTGAGATTTGATGGTTTTGGGAAAATTTGCATGCTTGTATCTTCCTGTGTTTAATTCCTTTTTGTGTGATTCTTGCTTGTGATGGTGGTATTCTTGGCTAGCTACAGCCACATATACTATTTGTCATATTTGGAGGGCTGTAGCTATGTGGCATGTAGCTCACAAAGTGCTAAGATGCAGATTATGGCAGATTATGTAGTTTTGTCATTTTGATGATTGTGGGTGCTTAGTTGATGTTGTGGTGTTCTTACTTTCTCCAATCCATTCATGTTGGGTTTTTATATGTCTTGGCAACCTGGAAAAACCAGATTTGTGCCATTTGAGTGTGTGGTGAAGATTTTGACACGTAGGGCTTCATATCTTGTTTCGTTGATTCCCGTTGATCCGTAGCTCCGATTGTATTGTTCTTTATATGGTTTTGCATCAATTTATCGAGACGCATATGATCATGTCATTCTAATGCATGTAAAAATAGCTTAGGGTACAGTTCTGTCCAGGAGCTTGCATTAGCTTCTTTTGCTTGTGCTAGTGAAAGAAATTAGTGATGCATGCTCATATTCATCTCATGCATCATGTGCTTGTTGAATCTTGAGGTGTTGTGGTTCATTGGATGTTATTCTTATGTTGGGTAGCACCGGTATCGGAGAACGAGTACGTGCAGGACGAACAAGAACCATTCCAAGCTGAGGATATCACACGCAAGATGATATGACCTTGATTCCATCTCTAGACTTGTTATGCTAGTTTGAGTTTCCATGTCATATTGCTTTCTGCCTACCACTGAATTAAATTGCCTCTTGGTATGTCATATTGATCGCTCCTAACACGTTCGGGGTTGTCATGGGGACCCCCTCGATAAATCGCGTAGTGTTAAGACTTGTCCGGCACGACCCAACATTGGTTTTATTGCTAATCACTTAATAACCTGCATAGGGAATAGCTACCCCGAGGAATTTAATCAACAACCAGGCCAGCGCTCCTCATGAGTGTAGGTCCAACCACCTAGCAGTCGGCAAGACCACCCCAAGGAAACTTGAGGTTTGGTCCTTGTCCACTTTGCATAGACGGTGTTGTCCTGAGACTGAGATACGCGGCTCTTATCGGGTCGTCGACACACCGGAAGGTCCTGCTAGCCTTGTCTTACCTTAGCAGTATATCTTGCGTATAGGAATCCCAGTGAAGCTTTGGTTTTCCCCAGAGTTGAGGTTTTCCTCTAAGGAATCCGACGAGATTACGAGATTCGTGATAGAGGATGACTTTGCAGCCTGTGTACGTTTGTGATGGACTAGTTGGAGCACCCCTGCAGGGTTAATCTTTCGGAAAGCCGTGCCCGCGGTTATGTGGCAACTTGGAGTATTTTGTTAACATCTGGTATTAGATAACTTAAACATAAGCTAATAAAATTGCCAACTGTGTGTGTAACCGTGATTGTCCCCTTGAAGATCTCTCTTCGATCGGGAACACGGTGGGGTTATGAATGATGTAGGTAGGTGTTCAGGATCACTTAGTGATCAAATATTCACGACCGCTAGTGTAGACCACCTTCTTAAATGCTTTACGTAAGTTAGCAACCAAATCAAGCTTAGGATGCTGCAACCTTAAACACTTCACCTTATCCTACCTAATAACTTGACTAGTTCTGGCACCAAGGCCTTAGATTGTTGAGTCCCCATGGCTCACGGATTCCTCCAAAACCCCAACAGGTTCAGGTACCCCAGAGACAGATGATCCCGACGGCACTCAGCTGGCGTGGCAGTACGATGAGGAGACAGACCGCCTGTACGTGAACTATCCAGAAGATTGAGGCATGGTCGTGATCGTGGGCCTGCAGGCAGGGTAGCACAGCCTTTCTATGTTTTGTAGTCCGTAGCGGAACTACCTTGGTTGTATGTGTGATGTACACTGAGATATTTATGAGAAGGCAATTGAATCCCTGATTGTCTATCTTTATTATTATGTATGTGTTGTATTACCTGTTTGCGAGACGCTTAGATGCGCTCCTTTCCAATTCGGGGCATCGATCCCCAGATCGGAAAGGACCGCATCTTGGTCGTTACAAGTCCGTAGCGAGATGGATTCCATCATGGCTAACGGGGCATGGGAAATCACTGATCGTCCCTATGGTTGCAAACCATTGGGATGAAAGTGGGTGTTCAAAAAGAAGCTTAGGCCCGATGGTACGATTGAAAAGTACAAGGCTAGGCTTGTGGCCAAGGGCTATGCCCAGAAAGAAGAAGAAGATTTCTTCGATACTTATTCACCTGTGGCTAGACTGACCACCATTCGAGTACTACTCTCATTGGCGGCCTCTCATGGTCTTCTCGTTCATCAAATGGACGTTTAGACGGCTTTCATGAATGGAGAGCTAAATGAGGAAATCTATATGCAACAGCCAGATGGCTTTGTGATAGAACGTCAGGAAGGAAAGGTGTGTAAGTTGCTGAAATCTTTATATGGTCTGAGACAAGCACCTAAGCAATGGCATGAGAAGTTTAATACAACTCTGACATCTGTTGGCTTCGTTGTTAATGAAGCTGACAAATGTGTATACTATCGCCATGGTGGGGGCGAAGGAGTTATATTGTGCAATCCCACTATGTTGAGAAGATTTTGAGTCGCTTTGGATATTCAGACTGCAAAATTTCTCAAACACCATATGATCCTAGTGTGCTTATTCGAAAGTTTAAAGGCACAGCTATAGATCAATTGAGATTCTCTCAAATTATCGGTTCGCTTATGTACCTAGCTAGCGCAACGAGGCCTGACATCGCGTTTTCTGTGAGCAAACTTAGCCGGTTTGTTGCAAATCCGGGCGATGTTCATTGGCGTGGTGTTGAAAGAATTCTGCGCTACTTGAAAAGTACTGTCAAGCATGGGCTTTACTATACGGGATTCCCATCGGTACTTGAAGGGTATAGTGATGCGAATTGGATCTCTGATGCTGATGAGATGAAGGCCACTACTGGGTATATGTTTACTCTTGGGGGTGGTGCTGTTTCCTGGAAGTCTTGCAAGCAAACGATCTTAACGAGATCGACAATGGAAGCAGAATTAACAGCATTAGACACATCTGGTGTCGAAGCAGAATTTCTTCGAGATCTTTTGATTGACTTACCTGTGGTTGAGAAGCCGGTTCCGGCTATCCTTATGAATTGCGATAATCAAACAGTTATTGTTAAAGTGAAGAGTTCAAAGGACAATATGAAGTCCAACAAACATATAAGAATGAGATTGAAGTCTGTCAGACGTTTGAGAAACTCCGGAGTGATAGCGTTGGATTACATCCAAACGGCTAAGAATCTGGCAGATCCCTTTACTAAAGGGCTATCACGTGTTGTGATAGATAGTGCATCGAGGGAGATGGGTATGAGACCCACATGAGTTGCCATAGTAGTAACCCAACCTATATGATTGGAGATCCCGTGAAGTAGGACCTGGGAAAACAAGCCAGTGGTGAACTGAGGAGAGTAACTTTACTAACCCACTCCGTTGGAGATGCAATACTCTCGGATACTGTATGGTAGGATGACTACTGTCCTAATGTGTTCTAAAGCTTATGTGTAAGCAAGATGCTGTCCTACAGAGTGATCTTTGGAGGAACACACCTATATGAGCTTGACTGCTGGTCACAGTCTATGAGATTTGGGTGATCTCTAGTAAACTCATGAATAGGCCAGGAGTGTGACTAATATGCTCCACCCGAGGGATCACCTTCGGCAGTCTAGTACTAGTAAGATTTGTGGTGAAGCTCCTTTACGCCAAACTGACAATTCAAGGCATAGTCCATTGTTCAGTTGTAAAGGGGTGTAGCTACTTGCTCTAGGTGAAGCTCAACCTTAACAGGTCTTCACTGAAATGCTAGTATATTAAAACAGTGATTGGAACGAGGGAACACGATGTGCCCTTGAGATCTGGTGGGGGGATTGTTGAAATTGGTAGTGGGATTTAGGCCCATTAGATAATTTCAGAAAAATCTCCAAGGGCCCATGTAGGTGGTGGCATGACAAGGTGGTGGGAAGTTTAGTCCCACCTCGCTAGTGGAGGAGAAGTTGGACCCCTTTATAAGGGTCTCTCTTCCACATGCTATTGGAGAGTGAGAAGAGAAGGTGCCCTCGCGCACTCCTCCTCCGCCGCCCGCCACGCCTCGTCCTGACGCGACGCGCCGCGACGCGGGTTGCGGGAATGAGCCGAGCCGAGCTCATATCTACGCGCTTATTTTTGTCGGTCAGGAACGGAGAATATGTAACGGACACGGCACGATCCGAGACGTCGGATCGTGGACTGTTACCGACTCGGACGTGGGTTCGGCCCACGTCTCTCCACCCAGCCGCCTTTATAAGCAGGCTATCGCCTACCCTAGCCGTCAGGAGAATCAGATCACATCTGCCTCACGCGTTCGTTCCTTTTGCTGCTGCTGTCGCCGCCGACTCCGTCCCGTTCACCACCAAGGTGCGATGGCTCCAGTACTAAGTCCTTTCACGAGGACACCTGTCGTGGTTTTGTCACGGCAGGTGTCCTCGTGAAAGGACTTAGTACTGGAGCCATCGCACCTTGGTGGTGACTCAAAGGGGTTAAGCGGGAGAGACACGACGATTTACCCAGGTTCGGCCCCTCGAGAAGAGGTAATAGCCTACGTCCTGCTTTGTGTGTATTGATGTGGATTCGATTACAAGGAAGGCGTAACTCGCCCTAACCTAGCACTCGATGATTTCTAACCTATCTCTCCCCCTCCAGACTCGCCTTTATATATAGGTCGAAGCCTTAGGGTTTACAAGAGTCCCCTCCTTTTTACAAATCGTGACCACCGCGGTCTCTATGTCGCCGTCTTGTCGAACCCAGAGTCCTTCCATAAATCATAACCATCCTGCGACTTCGAACCGCCCGGACAGAGGCCCAACTAGCCTTAAAGGATGAATCGCCTTAACAATAACCCGGCCCATATTTGGCGGGTCATAACTGCACGCAATATCCCCAACATTAGGCCCCAAATTGACTTGAATCTTCATGCCAATGCCTCCATTTTAGTCGAAGGCGATTCACTCTTCTGTGTTCCTCCTTGCACCAGAAATCTTAACTCGCCAATTGGTGCCGGAAAAAGTCTCTGAGCCGCCAGTGCATTTCCCATCAGTATTCTCCTTAGCCCTCGATTTTCGGGAACTCCAACACAATCTCAACGGATCTTTTGGGCGCATCATTATCCCAAAAATTTCGGATGTCATCATGGCGAATCTTTTCTTTCTCAACGGTTCCCGCTCACGGCGCCTCGATCCCCGCGCCCATCCTTATAAATAGGCGGAAAGGACAGGGCTGACACCGTCCACCTACCAGTCCCGTCGATTTCTCCACCATCATCACAGCGAGGAAAAGACGCTCCGCATCCCGAAAGCTCCGCCGCCGGCCGCAATCTCTGCCTCCGTCCGAAGAACTCCGGTGCTGCCCGCAGGCCGTCGCCGTTCGAGAAGCTCCGGCGCCGCCCGCAAACCGTCGTCGTTCGAGGAGCTCCGGCGCCACCCGCAAGCCGCTGCCGTTCGAAGAGCTCTGGCGCTGCCTGCAAGTCACTGCCGTTCGAAGAGCTCCGGCGCCGTTCGAGGGACTCCAGCGCCGCCCGCACGTCGTCGCCGTCGCCGGGCTCCATCGTCACCAACCTTCTTCGACCAAGATCTTCAGGTTAGGCCACTGCTTCCTTCTCTAAGGGTAGATTTAGTTCTTGTTCTTGCCGCCGCCATTGCCATAGCTTCGAAGTTCTTATGTTCGCCACCATTTTACCTGTTGAACTGATTAGTTCGAGCGCCATTAGGGCACCTAGTGTTTCGGACAATGCTATCCATCTGTGCCCTTGCGGATTTCCGCAACAGACTAGTCTTTTTGAACATGAGGCACCATCCTGATCACACACCGCTCATGTTTTAGCCACGTCCGTAAGCTGTTATATCTGTTGGATAGATCCATTCCTCTTTCACTGTTTGCAAAAAACTGTTTGGAAACCTCATTCTTCCCTTAGTGTTTCGGAAAGAATAAATGTTACCACCCATAGTAGCATCGCTCCTTAAAATAGCCCTGCTCCGATAGGTCGCCACATCAATCCAACCCGGCCTCCCAATTCGGCGGGTTAAACAGACGCTAGTTCCGACTTACATAATAAATGCTCGAGACACGTAATACCATTTTCTTGCCTATTTGTAGCATGGGTGCCGTTTTCAAGAGCGATTGGCTCCCCACCAAAGTTGACGATGCTGTTTTGGCGAATTACGTGAAAGCGGGCTGCTTGGATCCTCAAGATGTCATTGGATGGTGCACCGGGTTAGGAGAAGACCTACCCAACCCTAAGGAAGGAGAGATAGTAGTTTTTGTGGAACACTTAGAACGGGGTTTTAAACCGCCCGGATCTAAATTCCTTAGAGACGCCTTGAATTTTATGAACGTCCGACTCCAGGATTTGGGACCCAATTCCATAAGCAACCTGAGTCAATTCCAAGTCCTTTGTGAAGCTTATTTGCGGATCGAGCCTTCCGTCCCTCTGTTTTGGTACTTCTTCCACTTGAATCGCCAGACGGAATTCCACAACGGCCCCAGTTTGGAACTCGGCGGGGTCAATGTCCAGCGTCGCCGGGACAGTCCGTTCCCTGCGCTCACTATGCCTAGCCATCCCAAGGGCTGGGGTGAATCTTGGTTCTACTGCAAGGAAACATCCCCCGCCGGCGAAAACAAACTTCAGGGTTACAGGCCAAGCCGCCTCCCAGTCAACTTCAAGCTCCCTGACAAGCTCACCGAGGAAGAAGAGTCGGAATTCGTCCCAATTCTGTCCGAACTGAGACCCTTGACGAATAACGGTCTCACCGGGGTTGACTTGATTCGCTGCTGGGTCGAATGGCGGATCCTTCCTCTGAGCCGCCGAGACGGCCTGATGTGCGATTTTGACGGTACTCTGGATCATCCCCAATGCTACTTCCACACAGCGTTGACGGAAAAAGACATAGTCACCATCATCAGGAAGCTGACCGGCGAACCTGCAGCGAAATGCGGCCAAATCGGCCTTAAGCCCTTCTGCAAGATCAACCCGGCACCCAAGGTAACCAAAGCTAACTCGCCCTCAATTTTTACTTCATCTGGTTTACGGTCATCATGACTTCATGCCATATCCCCTTCCAGAAAGGCGACAAGTTCTGGTCTAGAAGACCTAAGAAACAAGCCATGAAGAGTGCTAAGCCGCCTTCCAAGAAAAACAAAGGCAAAGGCAAATCGGCCGCGGCCGAGCCATCTGAAGTCGACGAATCTCAAGCCGGCGACGCACTCTCAGAGGTACCAATCCGTCCTCATCTTCACTCACCATTCATCACCTTTTTATCTTTTACTTATCTCTCGCTCCTTTTATAACAGAATGAAGATAACGAGAGCCAGGAAGACTCTGTCGAGGTAATTTCCGTCTCTTCCGATTCATCTCCTTCTCCACCTAAGCCGGCCAGGCGAATATGTGGGAAAGTACCTCTCTCACATCCAAATGCCCATTTGGACCCAAATTTCTTACTGAAGAAAACGCAGCACGCCTCAAAACGGAAAACGCGAAGTCATTCTGGCGACCTGACACCTGGCTTGCCAACAAGGAACAAAAGAAAACCAAGCGAGGTACCTCCTTTTCTTATGTGAGCAACCATTATTCGTGCTGCTTTGGATCACAGTCCTAACCCGCCAGTATTATCGATGTACCAATTATGCAGGATTCTCCCCCCACTTCTGGTGACTCAGTGATGTCGACCCTTCCACCAATGATCCGAGTCCCGGGGTAAGTTCCTTGTCCTGATCCTTGAGAATGATACTCTTTTATGTATATATTTTTAACACGCCTATTTCTTTCATTAGGGCGCAAGCCAAAAAGAGGAAGACCAGTGGATCAAACCCTGACGCCACTCCTGAACCTCCAAAGAAAGCTACTCCGACTCAAGAGGATCCGGGTCAAAACGAGCCGACAATTCAAGCAAACCCTCCTGAGTCGCCCAAAGGATCAACGGATGTCCCTAGATCACCGGTCGTAATGGCGACAGCTGATGACCCAGATGCTGTGGTCATTACTGGTTTTGGTTTCTCCAAGCCGGCAGAGACAATCCTCTCCAAACATACAGCATCCCCTTCTCCATCAATTCTCGAGTCTGGGCCTTCCAAGGCGAAACTTTCTGACTATGCAGGTCTGGAGTTTAAAGAACTCTGTTCTGGCTTCGCAAGTCGCCTGGAAGCGAGTTACGAGATGGAAAAGAATCTGCTGAAGATGTTAAATAACAAGCATGAGGTAAAAATTTATATTCTATATTATCCTCAGTAACCCCCAAGGGCCGGGTCATCAGTAAAATGATGAGCCGGGTCTTTTAAAAGCTTCGCAACCAATAACCCCCAAGGGCCGGGTCATCAGTAAAATGATGAGCCGGGTCTTTTAAAAGCTTCGCGACCAGTAACCCCCAAGGGTCGGGTCATCAGTAAAATGATGAGCCGGGTCTTGATTTCTGTATAATTTCCCTTGAAAAATTATACATTAGCCCCCAAGTGTCAGGGGTATTGCCTTGCAATAATTCTGAGACTTGTCTCTGTTTTTAAATTTTGAACAGGAAAGCCTTGCCCAGACTGAACTGGCCCTGGGCGACTTAAGGAGAAACTTGGTTGACCAACAAGATGCCCGAGCTCAGTCGGAAGACAAATATAAGCTGGCTCTGGTTGAACTGGAAAAACTTAAAGCCGAGTTAGAAAGAACTCAGGCTGACCACAGTGCGGTTTTGACGAGAGCCGAAAAAGCAGAACCAAAGCTGGCAACTGTGCAACAGGAGCTATCCGGCTTAAAGCGCCATATTTCCAACATGACTCAAGCCATCTTTGGTAAGCTTTACCTAACTCGCCAATCTTATCCTCTTCCTTGGGCAAAATTCTTCAATGTTTAACTTACCGGTTATTTAATCACAGGCTCGAGAGTCGCCAATCTGCAAGATGACAGCGTGTTGATGCTGAAGGCGATCTATACGCTGACGGAACAGCTGTACACAGGCAGTGTGCTGACCGTCAAAGCTGTGATTGGTGCAAAGGAGCCCATAACTTCTATCAAGAAGGTGCTTGGATATCTATCCACGCTGCCTCCCCAGATCGGCGAGTTAACCCGATCAGCCGCCCGGAAGGGTGTCCTGACGGCTCTGAGTCGCTGCCTGGCGTATGCTCTAGAAATCAATTTGGAAGAAGTAGCTGCCGGCTTCCCTCAGCTTAAAGATGACGGCTCGGAGTTCGTGGAGGAAGACTACCAGAAGGTTGTCAAGGACTCTCGACTGGCCGCGACTCAACTCGCCGCCAGCCTTGACTTGACAAAATATCAGGCGGCTTATGATGACAAGAATAAAAAATCAGCCCGCCAACCTTTGTGGTGACCAACCTTATTCCTCGGCGACCCAAGAATCCCTTTGACTGGGAGACAGACCTGGCATCAATCTTGACCGATGAAGACGATTTCGCCTCTTTGTCCAGATGCAATTGGGTTTTGGGCGATTTACAAATCGAAGCTGGTCAAAGCTCACGTCAGGACTTAGCGGGATAGATTTTCCTTGAATTCGGCCCAAGAGCCATGTAATAGTCAGTACTATCCTTTGATGACATCTTCTGCAAGAAACCCTTATACCGCCTTTGAGGCGGTTTAAAATATTTTGTTAATCCTTATCAGAGTCGCCTGAAATGCTCAATCCACTCAGGATGAAAACTTTGAGCATATTATCTGCGAAAATAAAATTCCCAAGGCTAAATCATAACAAGAGTAACTTTGTCGGCTCATATGGTCGCGACAGGAGGGGGCGAGTCAGGAAACTCGTGCACCCACCCTTAATGCAGGTTTCGTCGGCTCATACGGTCGCGACAGGGGGAGGCGAGTCAGGGAACTCGTGCACCCACCCTTAATGCAGGTTTTCGTCGGCTCATACGGTCGCGACAGGGGGAGGCGAGTCAGAAAACTCGTGCACCCACCCTTAATGCAGGTTTCGTCGGCTCATACAGTCGCGACAGGGGGAGGCGAGTCAGAAAGCTCGTGCACCCACCCTTAATGCAGGTTTCGTCGGCTCATACGGTCGCGACAGGGGGAGGCGAGTCAGAAAACTCGTGCACCCACCCTTAATGCAGGTTTCGTCGGCTCATACGGTCGCGACAGGGGGAGGCGAGTCAGAAAGCTCGTGCACCCACCCTTAATGCAGGTTTCGTCGGCTCATACGGTCGCGACAGGGGGAGGCGAGTCAGAAAGCTCGTGCACCCACCCTTAATGCAGGTTTCGTCGGCTCATACGGTCGCGACAGGGGGAGGCGAGTCAGAAAGCTCGTGCACCCACCCTTAATGCATGTTCTGTCGGCTCATAAGGTCGCAACAGGATGTCATGATATTGCTTGTTCTTAAAGAAGAAGCCCCCGAGTCAGGGAAACATTATATTATTCCATAATGAAAACTGAAAAACTTACAAAGCAAGGAGTTTTAAGAACTCAAGTGTAATAAGGCCGCAAATGGGCAATATTCCAAGGGCGAGTTGACTCAGCCCCCGTAGTCGGTCGATCAGACCGAAGGTCCATCAAGTAGTAAGAACCATTGCGGAGGTTCTTGCTGACAACGAAAGGTCCCTCCCAAGGGGGCGAAAGCTTGTGCATGCCTGCCCGATCTTGTATCAGTCGAAGCACCAAGTCGCCTTCCTGGAAGGTCCGACTCTTCACCCGGCGACTATGATAACGCCGCAGATCTTGCTGATAGATCGCCGAACGAGCCGCTGCTAAGTCCCGTGCCTCTTCCAAGGCGTCCAAAGAGTCCTGACGCGCCAGCTCGTTGTCCTGCTCTACATATGCGGCGACTCTAAGAGAGTCATGCCTTATGTCAGTAGGGAGGACGGCCTCTGCACCATAAACCAAGAAGAAAGGGGTGAACCCCGTGGAGCGATTCGGAGTGGTTCGGATGCTCCATAATACCGAAGGTAACTCCTCCACCCAACATCCTGGAGTTCTTTCCAGGGGAATTATGAGCCGAGGTTTGATCCCTCGCAAAACTTCCTGATTCGCCCGCTCGGCCTGTCCGTTTGACTGCGGGTGAGCAACCGCAGAGATATCAAGCCGGATATGTTCACGGCGACAGAAATCCAGCATCGCTCCTTGGGACAAGTTAGTACCATTGTCCGTGATGATACTGTGCGGATATCCAAAACGGAAAATCAGCTTCTTCAGAAATTTTACCGCAGTTTCCGCGTCGCAAGCCCCAACCGGCTCCGCCTCAATCCACTTGGTGAATTTATCAACCGCCACCAATAAGTGAGTTTTCTTGTTGGAGGACATCTTAAAGGGGCCGACCATGTCCAGCCCCCAGACCGCGAAAGGCCAAGTAATGGGGATCATCCTCAATTCTTGAACCGGCACATGAGCCTGTCTCCCGTATCGTTGGCACCCCTCGCATCGCCGTACTATCTCTTCTGCATCTGCGTGAGCCGTCAACCAGAAGAAACCGTGTCGAAAGGCTTTTGATACCAAAGAACGTGACCCGGCGTGATGTCCGCAGTCTCCAGAATGGATGTCATTAAGGATCGCGCATCCTTCCTCGGAGGAGACACACCGCTGAAAGACCCCTGAAGCACTTCGTTTATATAGCTCGCCATTAATGATGACCATGGACTTGCTACGCCGAAGTTTGGCGAGCCAAAACCTCGTCATTGGGTAACTCGCCACGGGCAAGGTAAGCTATATAAGGAAGAGCCCAATCCGGAGCGATATGGAGAGCCGCCACAAGCTGAGACTCGGGATCTGGTATTGCCAATTCCTCCTCCGTGGGTACAGTCACGGATGGTTTGTGCAAGATATCCAAGAAGACATTAGGGGGGACAGGTTTTCTCTGTGAGCCGAGTCGCGAGAGGGCATCAGCTGCTTCGTTGAGTCGCCGATCAACGTGATCAACCTCGTATCCATGAAAATAGCCCGCCACGTCAGATACGGCTCGCCTGTAAGCCGCCATCATAGGATCTCGAGAGTCCCAGGTGCCGGAAACCTATTGCGCCACCAGATCTGAGTCCCCAAAACATCTGACTCGGGTTAGGTTCATCTCCTTTGCTAGTCGCAAACCGTGGAGCAGAGCTTCATACTCTGCCGCATTATTTGTACAAGGGAACATGAGCCGGAGGACGTAGCAGAACTTATCTCCTTGAGGGGATATCAACACCACACCAGCCCCCGAGCCCTCCAACTGCCTGGATCCATCAAAATAAATAGTCCAATAGGTAAGGTCAGGGCGATCTTCCGGAGCCTGAAGCTCCGTCCAATCATTGACGAAATCAACTAGTGCCTGGGACTTGATGGCCGTGCGGGGGGTATACTGAATGTGATGTGACCCAAGTTCTATCGCCCATTTGGCGATTCGCCCTGTTGCCTC
This sequence comes from Hordeum vulgare subsp. vulgare, assembly GCF_904849725.1. Classification (NCBI taxonomy): domain Eukaryota; kingdom Viridiplantae; phylum Streptophyta; class Magnoliopsida; order Poales; family Poaceae; genus Hordeum; species Hordeum vulgare. The sequence continues at coordinate 579,626,333 of NC_058520.1, read as the reverse complement.
GCGGTTTTGGATGACGTCGCCGAGGGGCGCGGAACTGACTACGGTGATTGGGTGCTCTTGGAAATAATGTTTAAGCTTCCGACTCGCCATGAACACCCCATAGACTAGTTTTTGCCAATGGGGGTATCGTTGTTTGGAGAGAGTTAACACCTCACTGATAAAGTACACCGGGCGTTGTACCGGGTATTCCTTTCCTTCCTCCTTTCTTTCGACGACCACAGCCACGCTGACCGCTTTGGAATTCGCGGCGATATACAGGAGCATAGGCTCCTTTTCAGCCGGGGCCGCCAGGACCGGCGGGTTAACCAATTGATGTTTCAAGGCCTGAAGCGCCTCGTCAGCTTCCTCTGTCCACACGAATCGGTCAGACTTTCTCAACAATTGATAGAACGGAATCGCCTTTTCTCCGAGGCGGCTTACAAAACGACTGAGAGCCGCGATGCGACCCGCCAATCGCTGAACTTGGTTAACATTCGTCGGCTTACCGAGGGAGGTAACCGCTTCAATTTTGTCCGGGTTAGCCTCGATGCCGCGCTCCGATACCAAGAAACCCAGTAGTTTTCCCGCAGGTACGCCGAAAACGCACTTGGTAGGATTTAGCTTCATCTGATATACCCGTAAATTATCAAAGGTCTCCTTAAGGTCTTCCAGAAGTGTCTCCTCCCGGCGGGTCTTGATCACAATGTCGTCAACATAAGCATGGACGTTGCGGCCAATTTGGCTATGAAGACAATTCTGGATGCAGCGCTGGTAAGTCGCCCCTGCGCTCTTGAGCCCGAACGGCATGGACACATAGCAAAAGGCCCCGAAGGGGGTTATGAAGGCAGTCTTTTCCTGATCTTCCACAGCCATCTTGATCTGATGATAACCTGAGTACGCGTCCAAAAAGCACAATCGTTCGCATCCCGCCACCGAGTCAATGATTTGGTCGATGCGGGAAAGAGCGAAAGGATCTTTGGGGCACGCTCTGTTGAGGTCCGTATAGTCAATACACATACGGAAAGTGCCATTCTTCTTGAGTACTAACACCGGGTTAGCTAGCCATTTGGGATGAAAGACTTCCACGATGAACCCGGCGGCTAAAAGACGGGCGACTTCCTCTCCAATCGCCTTCCGTCGCTCCTCGTTAAACCTGCGGAGGTATTGTTGGACAGGTTTGTATTTTGGGTCAATATTAAGATGGTACTCAGCGAATTCTCTCGGTACACCCGGCATGTCAGAGGGTTTCCATGCGAAGATGTCCCGATTCTCACGGATGAATTCGATGAGCGCGCTTTCCTATTTGGGATCCAGACCCGTCCCAATGGTGAACTGCTTGGATGAATCGCCAAGGACGAAGTCGACTGTCTTCGTGTCATCCGTCGGTTTAAACTTGAGGGGCGACTCGGAATCTGTAGTCGGTTTCTTGAGTGGTGACATGTCTGCCGGGTCAACATTGGCCCGGTGGTTTTTGAGTTCTTCCGTCGCGCAGGCGACTTCCGCGTAGGTCGCGTCTCCTTCCTCACACTCCCTTGCAATTCTTCTGTCTCCGTCGACTGTGATGGGCCCTTTAGGGCCAGGCATTTTGAGCTTGAGGTAGACGTAGCACGGGCGGGCCATGAAGCGAGCGTAAGCCGGTCGCCCGAACAGCGCATGGTACGGGCTTTTTAATTTGACCACCTCGAAGACCAGAGATTCCGACCTGTAGTTCTGTGCAGTTCCAAAGGCTACTGAGAGCCTGACCCGGCCAATCGGATAAGCGGATTTGCCCGGGACGATGCCGTGGAAGACCGTGGTTGAAGGCATCAAGTCTTTCTCTAATAGATTCATCCTCCGGAAGGTGTCGAAGTATAGGATATTAATGTTGCTGCCGCCATCCATTAGTACTTTTGATAGGGTGTAACCCGCCACTTGGGGAGCTATGACCAAGGCCAGGTCGCCCGGGTTATCTATTCTCGGCGGGTGATCCTCTCTGCTCCACGTTATGGTCTGTTCGGACCAGTGGAGATATCTGGGAACTGCCGGCTCGATTACGCTGTACGCCCGGTGATTTACCTTTTTATCACGTCTGCAAGCATTAGTGGTGAAAACATGATATTGCCCATTACTTAGCTGTTTAGGATTGTTGCGGAAGCCCCCATGGTCATCCTGGTCCTGCGGAGCCCCCTGCGGGGGTTGCTGCTGGAAGACTCCCAGCGGGTTGTACCGCCGGTGGTGGTGCACCGGGTACTGGCCGCCGCCTGGCTGCGGCCCCCCCTGAGCCTCCTGTTCGGGAAAACCGCCGAAGGGGTTGTGCCTTTGGTTGGGCGCGGCGAGTTGGTCTTGGCGACGGTTCGGGTCTTCGCTCTGGCTCTTCTTGATTGCCTCGGCCCGAAACTCCCGCATCACGAAGCAGTTCTCCCAGGAGTGACCCGCCGGGCCATCGGCCGTGGCGTGGTGCGGGCAAGGGCCTTTGAGTAGTTCTTCGTAGTTGCGTGGTCTTTTCCCACTGAAGCCTCGATTCTTCTTTTTGCCATCATTGGCGTTGGTGTTGGCAACCAGATCCGAGGGCTCCTCATGCGGCCTACGTTTGCCGTTGGTCCCCTGGTTATGATGGTTGCGGCCCTGGAGGCGAGCATGCTTATTCGTTGAATCGCCCTTCTTGGGCGAGTTACCCTTGCCATCCTCGCCGAGATCCTTGGTATCGTCGGCTTCGGCGTACCTAGTGAGGGTATCCATCAGCTCGCCCATATCCTGAACTTTCCGTTTGAGTCGCCCCAGCTTCTGGACCAGCGTTCGTAGTGGCAGTTGTGCTCCAGGATAAGCACGGCTTGCGCTGCCGTGATGCCATCCGATGAATGGATAATTTCCGCGACTCGCCGCGACCAATGATGCGCCGACTCATCCGGGCGTTGCACGCAGTGTTGCAAGTCGACGATTGTCATCGGCCGTTTACAGGTTCCCCGGAAGTTTTTGATAAAACGCTCCTTTAACTCGGCCCAGGACTGGATAGAGTTGGGGGGTAAATTTTTCAACCAAGTGCGTGCCGATCCCTCGAGCATCATGGTGAAATATCTGGCGCAAACCGCCTCGTTTACGTCGAGCATGTCCATGGCGATCTCATAGCCCTCGATCCAAGATGTCGGTTCGAGATCTGGTGTGTAATTTGGCACCTTTCTTAGTCCTTTGAAATCCTTGGGCATTCTTTCGTTTCGAAGTTTAGAAGGGCCAGGGACAAGCAGGGCACCCCGACTCGCCCTCCGGTCCCCACGGGAGGAGTCTGAGCCTCCTGAGCGTTGGGTGGACCTCTGCCCGGCGGGTCCCGCTCGGGCGGGCTGTCCTGCGGGGGGTGTCGTGGGGCGCTGTTTACGGCCGGCTGATCCTCCGGCCAACCCCTGGTATAGCTCGCCTGGGGGGTGGAGTGCAATCGCTCGGGGTTGTGTGAGAATTGCGCGTTTTGTACCACCGCTGTTTTCAACATCTCGATCGCGTTCCTTGCTTCGATCTCAGCTGGGGTGTTGCCGTGGATCGGGAGAGACTCCAGATGGCGAGTTGCGGCGAGCACGTTATCCACCGGGTTAGAGAAGTGGCCTCGGGGGGTGCGGAACCGAGGGATTTGACCCTCAGTCGGCTGAATCGGCGGGTTAGGAGGGCGGCCCATCCCTCCTGCTGGAGCGGCTCCCATCCCGGGCGTTTGGGGAGTGTCGAACAGGCGAGTCAGATTGAGATCATGGGGTAGTCGTCCTTGGTGCCTCCGCTGATGGACGGCGTCGGATGCGCACTGCTGTCTTTCGAGCCGCCAATTGTCGGTGTTCAACCGCATCCTTTCGGCCCTAATCTGGGCCTGTCGAGTTTCCATCCTGGCGGACTCCGTCTCAGCATCCTGATGGGCCTTTGCCACCGCCTCCCTCAGTTTTGCTATCTCCGCATTTATCTCTCCTTGGTTCTCCGGCGTGAGGGGGGTTGACATTAGCCTTGTGATTTCCGCCGCTAAATCCACTAGGACTGCTGACGCACTTCTGGACGTCCCGCCGGTTCCATCGCCCCGGCGGGGTTCGGTGCGGGTTGAGTCGCCCCAGCCATGTAGATGGCGATCTGGCGGCGGGTTCGATCGAGGATTTCCGGATCCATGGCCAATGACAAGCCCCCAAGACCGTCTCCGTGGAGGGACTGGATGGAATTAGACTCGCCCATGGATGACTCGTCGTCAGAGTTGACGGGGGTGACCTCCTGAGCCGCCGCGCGCTCTGGTTCCTCCGATCCCTGTGTGAAGCCCACAAAGACCGGGCGGGTCAGATTCCGGGTTATGACTGGACGAACGTACCTGGCCGGCTCGACGATGTCGGAGGAGGTGTCCGGCTCAGGAACGGGTGACCCGATCATGCCGACGAAGACGTTGATCTTGTCGAAGGGGACCCTGTAGCCTGATTCGAGAGAATTTGCTTCAGGTCCCCATCGCCTGTTGTCGATGTAGGCTATGCCGCGTCGGCTCCAAGTCATGAGCGCCGCCGCATAACTTCCAGACCCTGGTAGGGCTCCCTTTGAGAACTCAACTCCACCGTGCGCAGGCCCCACGGTGGGCGCCAACTGTCGTGGTTTTGTCACGGCAGGTGTCCTCGTGAAAGGACTTAGTACTGGAGCCATCGCACCTTGGTGGTGACTCAGAGGGCCGAACCTGGGTAAATCGCCGTGTCTCTCCCGCTTAACCCCTTTGAGTCACCACCAAGGTGCGATGGCTCCAGTACTAAGTCCTTTCACGAGGACACCTGCCGTGACAAAACCACGACAGACGGTGCCCTCGCACACTCCTCCTCCGCCGCCCGCCTCGCCACACCACGCCTCGTCACGACGCGACGCGGGTTGCGGGAATGAGCCGAGCCGAGCTCATATCTACGCGCTTATTTTTGCCGGTCAGGAACGGAGAATACGTAACGGACACGGCACGATCCGAGACGTCGGATCGTGGGTTGTTACCGACTCGGACGTGGGTTCGGCCCACGTCTCTCCACCCAGCCGCCTTTATAAGCACGCTATCGCCTGCCCTAGCCGTCACGAGAATCAGATCACATATGCCTCACGCGTTCGTTCCTTTTGCTGCTGCTGTCGCCGACGACTCTGTCCCGTTTACCGCGTACACGGTCGACGGGAGAGCAGGCCTCCGAAACCCCGCCTCTCCGGTTCCTGTACGGGAGAGGGGCGATTAGGTTTTTGGGAGCGATCACGCGACTGCTCGCCTCCGTCCGTTTGCTTCATCTACGTCCGCGTCGCCCTCGTCATCGCCATGTCTTCACCAAGCGAAGCTGACCGTCTCGTCCGCGAGAAGGCCGAAGCCGAGAAGAAGGCGGCAGAGGATGCTGCCGCCGCCACCGCTGCTGCTACGGCCAATTGGCCGATCGGAGGGTATGATATGTTTATCTCTCTCATGTTTCTGTCTGCACTAGTAGTATTGTCTATATGCGTAGATGTTTCTGCTACATGCGTATTACTTGTTAGTATACTCCGTGATCAGTATGTCATGAACCTAGTCAATGCCATGTTAGTAATTATTTCATGAATTAATCTACTCGAAAAATTACCTATTTTCTCAACAGCTGGCTACTCAAATGAAAACTACCTCCCATTCCATACCATATTTACTTCGGACTGACATACAATGAATCTCGTTGGTTGTAAGTTTTGTTTTGTTTTTGAGGAATGGTTACTTTAAGTTTTAAACGCCACTTTTTATCTTTCTGTGACAAGTGCTTCCAATATTATTTCAGGAAAAAGAAAACAATTGTACGAAGATTACGTATGCGCGGTGTGTCTATTTGGTTGTCTCACTCTTCTCTCTTGTATCCCCTCGTGCTCTGGTTAATCTGAACCTATGTTGCAAGGAGCTGCAAAGCTATATAGGGGAAAATGAATGAAAATTCAGGTGCGCACTCCCCTCCCCCCTCTTTCCTGACCATTAAACAAATTCATTCTTTTGTGGAACAATAGTTGGTTAGCTGGATCAAAAAATCTTATAGTCTGGAGCAAGAAATATTTTGTGAGGAAAAATGTTTCCCACAACAGAAGTACTTTTCGAAATGTTTCTCATTGCATGCTGGAACAAAAAAAAAAAAGAACAGCACCTTACAGACTAGCTCTAGTCGGCTTCAATGGAAATTATCCTCCTTTGCACTCTGTTTTCGAACAGAGGAGACAAAGGCATGCCATTGATTCTGCTGATTGGTGGGTATTGGTTCAACAAGCAATTCACTTTTACATATGTCAATTGAAATTTCCAGTACACACTATAAAATTGGATTTTGCAAGCATGAAAAAAAGGTAATTAGGATACACACAACTGTATATGCCTTTTGTTTTATACTAACAGTATGCTTCATGCCTACGAACTACCGCGGTACACGCAGAGACGACAAGAACTCCTGCTCTTGGCTGAACTGACGTGAGCCGTGCTGACCAATCACCGGAGCAACGCCACCACGGCTATCATCTCCTGCAGCTTCATAGCAAGGCCATGCCGCTTCATCCCGCCCCGCCCTCGGTGCAACACGGCGCCCCGTCAGGATCTGCAGCCTCATCTCCACGTCCTTCATGGTAGGCCTCTGCACTCGTGTCAGACATAGGCACTCCTCCGCCAACCGAGCCATGCACAGAACCCCTTCCTCTCTCGCTTCCTCGAGGATCTGGGCATCCACTATCTCCTCGAGGGGCCTCTCCCTCATAGCCCACAAGAAGTAATTGGACAGGTTCTGCTTCTCGCCATGCTCGTTCTGAATGATCGGCTTCCTCCTCGTCAGCAGCTCAACGAGTATCACTCCAAAACTGTAAACATCGCTCTTTTCGTTGAGCTGGCCAGTGTGATAATACTCTGGATCCAGGTACCCAAATGTGCCCTGAACGGCAGTGATTAGGTGAGTCTGATCTATCGGGATCAGCCTCGACGCTCCGAAGTCTGAAACCTTTGCGGTGTAGCTGTCTGTCAGGAGCACGTTCATGCACTTGACGTCTCTGTGTAGGATCGACACCGAAGCCGCAGAGTGCAGGTACCTGAGCGCACCCGCAATCTCGGTGGCGATCCTCAGGCGCTCCTCCCAGGACAACGGCGACAAGCTACTGTTCTGCTCGCGGTGCAGGAGGTCGTAGAGCGTGCCGTTGGAGACGAACTCGTAGACAAGCAGAGGGACCTCGGATTCTAGGCAACATCCATGGAGCTTAACCACATTCCGATGGTTGATCTGTGATAGGATGGAGACCTCGTTGATGAACTCATCGATCTCGCTGATCACCGCAAGCGTTGATTTCTTGATGGCCACCACACGCTGGTCAGTCAGGATGCCCTTGTAGACGGTGCCATGGCCACCACGTCCGACCACACGGGTGTGATCGAAATTGTTGGTTGCCTTTTGCAGCTCCTCCAGGGAGAATATCTTTGTGCCACCATCACTGGCATTTTGATCAGAAGAGATCAGCTGTTCTAGCAGAATGCCTCTGTTCTTACGGAAATGCCTCTTTCTCAAACTTTTCTGGACACTTCTCTTCCATCTCCGATTAAGAATAACAACAATCGCGGCAAGAAACAGAATGCCTCCACCACTGCTTACTCCAATAGTAACACCTGCAACGGATGACCCGTTTTAAGTCGAGTTATTTATCTCCGAGATTATAGCAGTAACAGTAATACATAGAAATCAGTATGATTTTTTACCTAATATTATAGTAGTTGGTTTGCATTTTCCCGTGAAGCTATGGAAATCTGTTCCACGAGGACAACTGGTGCATGTATAGCTTCCGAAACTATTCTGGCAGATACCCTTGCAAATGTATTTATCTGGCTGATGGCACTCGTTGGTATCTGTAAATAGCACAGTAAGATCTCCGATTATCTTTGCATACGAAATTTGTATGCAATCTGTCCACCAATGGTGCGTGCAATTTTTACAATCAAACTATCTACTTATTTGACCCATGCCACTAATTTTGAGCTTTGAACAGCAACAAATGTTTGTGTGTTTAGCAACCTTCATATTTTTTGGCATTCTGCCACACCGTAGTGCCCCCCAGATTCTTGGAATTTAATTGCAGGGGCAGATAAATCCTCGTGCTCAAAGCTACTTTATGTTGGTCGATTTTGCTATGAATTTATTTATTTATTTTTGGAATAATGAAAACCATGTTGACTGTCTTATGTATCAACTGGTTGCAGGCAGTGAAATATATCCCAACAATCGTTCAGCAGGAGAGGATGGTTCTGGTGCCATGAGGTTAGCGTTGGCTGCAGAGACGTCATGTCCTTGTTAACATATAATGTAATGTTTGATTATTATTTTTCACACCTTATGTAGTCTGTTGTTTCCTTGGAAGTCTTATGATGTGAATATTGTATTGATATTGTAGTACTAATTTACCTTTTGTGCATCTTTGGATGCAGGGGGTGGAATCGTGAAACGAAAAAGTAAATCATTCAATTTTGTATACTGCGGCACCGTTATACATGCTTGAATGTGACTGAAGATTATCCATTTGTAAGTTATCTCTTGTTTTTTATATCTTAGTCATGTTTCTAAGTCTTCGGATCATCACCCAACCATCCCAATCTCATCTCACTTTATATAAACTGTAGGCTAAAAATTTATACAAGCATTACACTAAAATTGCACACTTTCCGCAGTACAATTTTAGGCTAACTAATATTTTTTCGGGAAAATTATTTTCTTGGGGAAAAACTAGTAGGCAGCTTTAGGTGACTGATTATCAAAAAATTCAGAGAACTGAGATTAAGCAGAAATGAAATGATTATGAGAGTATACCTGTGCATCCATCCTTAAAGTAAGGATTCCCTTCAAAACCAGAAGAGCACTTGCACCGGTAACCGATATGTTTGAGTGTTCTATCGTCAGTTACATCAACACATTCGCTGTGGATGCTGAAGCATCTGTAGTCGCTCTTGTTCAGCTTTGCATGCTCGCATGTCATGCTATTAATAGCCCACTTCACCATGCCCCTTTCTCCCTCTCCAGATAAGGCGTAGGGCGGGCGGTCAGAGCCAGACATGAAATCATCTGGCTCCGATGTCTCATGAACTTGTAATACACCGTCATCAATAGATATGTATGTGACGAGTGTTCTATTAGTCAAATGAAGGACGGGAAGGGTGTCCGTTGGAATACATTTGAGGTAGAGATGGGGCTTGGCAAAGCAGCCTAGTTCTGTTCCGAACGGGAACGGGGTGCTCACGTTATTGCATGATGTGGGACAGTTCGTTCTCGGCTGGATGGAATCGTAAGCTGTTGCAGGGGAAAAGGCCATGCCAAGTGTTCGAGCAAATGAACAATCAATATAAAATAATTATATCACATAAATACTGAAACAAAAGTGTAACTAGATATACGAGCCCATCAACTGTACTCTGATAAGGAAGTAGAAATCCCCAGGAAAAATACACTTAGTAAGATCGTGTTTGATTCAGGTGAATGGATACGAATTTAACTTGCCCAGCCCTGCATTTTAAGGAGAGTTGTTTTCTAGGAAAAGAGAGTTAAGTCGCTATACCTAAACCACATATAGTTAAAAATCATTTAGACAAACTAGCTAGGTTCTAGGACAAGGTATTTGTACTCTTAAAACTTACTAGTAGAGATTCCTCGCAAAAGGAAAGTTGCTAGTAACTAACTATAAAAGCTATCCATTTTACCTTGAAGCAAACACAACACAAAATGTTAACCCAGTCACATAAATGGATAGATGACCTGGTGGATTATCTTTGACTTCAATGCAGCCGTCATTCATGTAAGCGTTGCCCACGCCTGACTGGCAATAACAAAGGTATCCACCGATAGGCGAGTCCTGGCACTTGCTGTGGTTGCTAACGCAGGCATAGCTGTCCTTGTCCTCCATGGCATGCTTACAGTTGGGCTGGTAAGGAATAGACCAATCCAGTAGAGCATAGTATTGCTGTAATGACCCAGAGTAGGCGTCAATCGGCCTGAAACTTAGGTACAATTCATCGGTGATGATGGCTTGCACTTGTTTGGAGCCTGGAGATTCGCTGATGCGCGAGATGTTGAGAGTGAATGCCCTTAGGTTCACCTGTATGCCGATGGAACAGCATCCGATACCAACCATGCCCCAGCATAGACTCTCGGGTAGCTTCTCCATGATTTGAGCTTCTGCGCAGACGACAGTGCAGTTCCCGACCTCAACGTCCGAGTTACCAATGTACAGTGAGGCCCTGACGCCGCAGCCAACAACGAACAAGGACATGTACGAGGAGCCAGATATGGCAAAGGGCCTAGCTGGAGCTTCCCAGTGGATGGAGTGGTCGCGGACACCGGGAATCATCTTCACGGAATAAGAGATATTGGTGAACAGGTAGGTGTCGGATGAATTGGGAGGGAAATTGACCTCCAGCATTGAGTTTCCCAGAATGGGATGACCCTTGTTGGTCCGCTTGTCTACAGCACAAGTGATATTGAAACCAGGCAAGGAGCGTGAAGGACTTACTCCGAACGGAAAAGGTATGACATAATTACCACATAAGTCGTAAGAGTTTTTGGTAGCCGTAGTCACCATGGCAGTTGTTGCCGGCGGCAACACGAGCATTCCAAGCATGAGTAATGGTACCATGGCCCTGCTCATCTTGTATATGTATACTCTGTTTCTCTGTATGTGTTGGAAAGCATAGGTGCTTCAACTTGTTAGTGCTATATAACACGCATCTAGCATTCTAGCCGGATCGGTCTCACTCACTGACTGACTAGTAGTGCAACGACTGAAAATGACTCGCCTGGAATGATATGTGAGCCGTGGAAGAAGGGGCACACGGGGAACCACTTGTGGGCCGTGGAAGAAGGGGCACTGTTATTGACTGACCAGTGGTAGTCTACTAGTCTCGCCTCAAACAAAAAACAAAAAGACTAGTGGTAGTCATACAGACATGTACCTTTCGGGTTGGCACTCGTCTTTGTCATAATTAAGAACAGGTCCCCAACCTTAGTCCTTAGAGTCATGTGGAGCAGTGGAAGCTTGCACTAATTAAGCCATGGCTGAACCAATGGAGAGCTATCTTTTGGGCTTCCATCAGTCCCGGAGGCTTGAACTAATTGAGCAATTGTTTAGTGGTGAGCACATGTGTTTCAAACAACTGGGGCATATCTATCTACTTGCAGCACATGGGGGGCAATGGACCATCTGAATGCTCTATGCCAGTTTCATCACATATGCTGCTGAATGGGCCAATCTGACTTGATTACTTATGTCTCAATATCTGTATGTTCTTTGGCACTTTGTTTCAGGTTATACAGTAGTTTGCTTTCTTTTCTGAAAAACGGTCTACTCTTCATATATGCTACTCCCTCCGTCTCAAAAATAAGTATCGTTGTTTTAGTATAAAATTTATATTTACTTAGTACAAAGTTTGTGTCACATATTTTGAGACAGTGGGAGTAATACTGTAGTAACTATCTCTCTAGTCTAGTTTAAAAAAATCCTACCTGACATTCATACCATATTTCCTTCTGAGTTCTGACTGATATACAATGGATCTCGTTGGTTATTTCAAGTTTTAAACAGTGTTTTTATCTTTCTGTAACAAATGCTTCCGTTATCATTTCAGGAAGAGAAAACAACTGTATGGGGAACCCGTCCCTTGCTTCAGCGTCACACATTAGTTCAGACCTTTGGACAAAAGAACAATGTCTGTTTGAAAGGAATCGTCATCCCCCAGTGCGGTTTTCGGTTACATCCGGTGACATCGCAGACAGCATTATCCTGCTCTTGGCAGATGCCATACCATGGAGGCAAAATTAACAAATTTGACCCAGAAGCCAAAGATTTTCATAAACTGAACTATGTTTGAAAATATTTTACCGAGCTGACCATTTTGTGTGACGCCCGGCACTTAGGCGTCACACTATACTGTGTGACGTCTAAGCCGTAGGCGTCACACCCGCGTGCATGCTGGCGTATGGCCTCACCGCAACCCCCACAGGCGTCACACTGCCACTTAAATCTGTGGCCATTCCCGTCACCGTCGACAGCATGCACCAGGTGCTTGGCATCCCGAACCGCGGCCGTGACATCTTGTACGGGCTGGACGATGAGAGCATCGCCTCCGTGTTGGACAAGCACGGTGTCGACAGTCGGCCCTCCATGGCGAGCTTGGAGAAGTCCATCAAGCTGATGAAGTCAGCGGACGAGCACTTCCTTCGAACTTTCATAGTGCTCGTGCTCTCGTGGTCAGCATTGTTGTGGAGCAGCTCGAGAAGGGCGTTTCTTCCCTTGACAAGAAGAACAGCGCAGGGGGCTGCCTTTTCTATCTCGTGGTCAGCATTCTGCACCATGATTCATGAGAGAAAAGAATATGAATGATTGCTACATTTTTTTTATTTATCTGCAAAACTAACTTAGTTCAACACATTTTATTCTATTTTGCAAAATACAGACTCTTTACCTAGACTCGCTCGATGTCCGTGACATGGAAATACCTGACAGCACGCCGGGAGTATGTGCGTGGGACAGGAAGCTGATGGATAAAGTCATCTGATAGACATGAAGAACAATGGTTCTTTCAGAAAATGCTTTGTGAGTTCTTTTTCTCGAATTTTTCCTCTCTAATAGCAAATATTTTTTGTAACTGTTATGATCATCCTCTGCATCTTTTTCATATGTTACATGCAATTGAAAAGGAAAGCACTTCGTCAGATCAATTCCAGGGGCGCATCGAGTTCAAGTGTGTGTGTCTCTGTCCTGCTTAGAGACGTCTCGGCAATAGCCAGTACGCAGCGATAAATTTAAGTGGCAGTGTGACGCCTGCCGGCTTAGGCGTCACACTGTCGGGAGATGCGGTGCGGTCGAACGCTAGTGTGGACAGGGGTGTGACGCCTACGGTTTAGGCGTCACACAGTGTAGTGTGACCCCTAAGCGTCGGGCGTCATATAAAAGGGTCAGCTAAGCGAAAAAAATTCAAACGAAGTTCAGTTTGTGAATTTTTTGTGTTCAGGGATCAAATTTATCGATTTTGCCTACCATGGAAGGATATTTGTGTGTTTGTGTTCCGAGGAGGATGTTCAGTCTTCAGAAGCTGGACAGTATCCTGACATTCGTCCCGATAGAATCATAGAAGTTCTACATAGGAAGCAAAAGACTTGTCCCAATCCCTTCATCATGAAGCAGGCTATGCTGGCCCCATATCCTGCCGAAGCTGGAGATTCGTTTCATCAGATACTGAACGGGCTTTCTCGCATGCTTCCATGTGGTAAAAGAAATTCTTGAAGCCCAGGCAGACTGTCCTGAACTGGACTGCTGGCCCATGGGCGACCTGAAGTTGACCACTAGGACCACCACTCGCGTTTCTGATGGTCAATCCTGCTTATACTCTTGTCAGTTACCTTCTGGAGAAACAATTTGGAAGCGGTGAGCTGCTGTGAGAAGCAATACCATCCCATTTGGGAGCAAGTGATTGGAGATTTGGTGTAACAGTTAGGCATGTACCTGATTCCTCATTCCGACATGTGAATGAATTAGCCAACAAAAATCCTTTGGCTTGATCTTATCTATAATCGCAATCGAGATTGCATCCTCGTTTTCTTGATTTTATTGTAAATTAAAGAGTGAATTCCGGTTTTTACCCCATGTTTTGACATCTTTGACAGTAATTACCCAGGATTTCATCCGTTTTACCCCATTTAACAAAAGTTCTGTCACAATTTACCCTGTTTAAAATTTTGTGAGTGTCTTGATGGGAAAGTCTCAATTGTCACGTTCGGCAGGCATGCCAAATCGATGTTTTTTTCCTATTTTGCTCCATGTTGAACCGGTCCTCGCAGCTTGTCCCGACCCGGACGACCCGTTCGCGACGCTAGCCAATGCATAACTCGATTTTAGAAGTGTGTTGCTTGCGGCAACTACGAGGCTTTGATTGATCAAGAGCAAGACTAGCTAGAAGAAGCTAGCTTTGCACTACGGGTGGATCGGTCAGATCATGTCGGTTTGCTTCTTTGTCGTTCGTCGTTGCATATCCCTCTTGTCGGAAAGTACTCGACGTCGGATCTGAGCCAACAATGCAATCGATTAGGGGCGAGTGTGGCGCGCATCCAACTCAGACATTGTATGTTAGATGTGATGCGGGCGACCTTCATCGGGTTCAGCAAAGAGAAAAATAGGTAGGAAAAAAGGTTCATGTGACAAGACGCTCGTGAAGTTTTAAAGGATGAATCATGGTAAAACATTTCGTAAATGGGGTAAAACGAATGAAATCTCACTAAATGAGTAATTAGTGTCAAAACTATCAAAATAGAGGGTAAAAACCAAACTTCACTCTAAATTAAATATATTTCCAGAAATATGTTCTTAAAACAAGTTTTAAAATATTTGAACATATTAGAAAAATATTTGAAAATTTTGACTGTGTATATTTAAAAATGTCATTATGTACAGAAAAACGCTCGTCATATAAAAGATGTTCGTGTATACACAAGATTCTTTTATATATTTATCGAAACCCCCCTAAAAAATGAAGAGACACGCTTACACCGGTGTCCGATCCAGGTTGCGCATGTCATTGTCCGTTTTTCTCGCAACTCTGACGTAGTGAGCATCAGTCAATAAAATAGGTTTTCCCTCTTTCCTTTAGATAGTGGAAAATGATCTCCTTCAACCGGCTGATTTTTCTACCACTTTCATCACCTTTCACGATCGACACATGTCCCACTCAACTGCCTTATCTTTTCGACTACTCTTACTCCTGTCTACATCTTTTCTTCCTTCCTTCCCCAACCAGGCCATGGGTCACAGCCGCGGATCTTGAGGTGGGCCTTGTAGTCGCCACGGACGACGTAGGCTCTGGAGCAGCGGCGGTAGTGCAGCTTAACGGCGTTGGCGCCGTTAAGGGCACGCAAGGGGTGGTGGCGTCGCCTTGCCGGCCTCCCGCTTCCTCAACTCCAGCAGCGTCGACGGCGAGAGCGACACCACCTCCGTGTCCGGGTCTGCGGCGTGGCGCGAGATCCGTCCATGCCATCCTTGGTGATGTTGTCGGCAATGACGGCGGTATTTCTCATTTTTATTGTAATTTTTTTCTGCAACATCATCTGTGTTGCAAGAATTTTTTGCAACGAATGTCCTGTTGCAGGAATACGACACAACAGTACCTATGTTGCATAAAGACGAAGACAAAAAAAATTTCTACAACCTAACCTATGTTGCAAAAGTTTTCTGGAACATGACATTTGTTGTAAAATTTTCTTTCGCAACACTACCTATGTTGCAGAAAGACCAGGAAAAAAAATCTGCAACAAAGCGCTTGCTTCTCGAACTCGACCGCTGTTTCAGGAATTATTGGGTCCAAAGTTTTCTTTTGCAACAAAGCGATTGTTTCTGCAACTCGATCGTTGTTTCAGGAATACTCGGTGCCGGTCGGAGCCCAGCGCGCGGATCGGACGGCTGCGCGTGTATATCGAACGATCGTCCAGGTGGTTGACGTTTACTAAACATACGCCGGAAGACGCGTAGCAGCCCCTTAGACAATCCAATAGGTTTTATCCGTTTAGAGTTTGCAAGCAACTTGAGAGCAACTAGTTAACGAACGCTTCTTCGTGAGCCTTCCAATGATCACTTCCACACACCGTTACTTGGCATTATACTCGGGTCGGTCCTAAACGTGCCATCGGACCGGGCTGAAGCCTGGAATTTGAGCCCATCGGTAGGGCCGGGTCGGGTACGGGCTTAACAAAAAATGATTTTACGCCGCGGTTGGGCCGAGCCGGACGGGCCTAGTCGGGCTTTTTGAAGCTTGGGCCAGGCTTGGGCTCAATATTTAGGCCCGACGGTCAGGCTGGCCCTGGGTTTTCAGCACCTGGCTTTTTTTGGCCCGGTCCAAAGCCCGACCCGGCCCGAAGAATGCCCAGGTATACTTTGCGTATTCTGAGGCACCGTCATCTGTCAAGCTCTGAGCATTTCTCTCGGATTTTAATTTATATATTTTTTCCGCACGCGTTTTTGGCTTTTTATGTGTTTTTTTTGGGTTTTTCGGTGTTCCAGATTTTCACCGATGTTCCTTAGATTTTGGACGGTTTTTTTGCACGAAATGTTATATATATATATATATATATTTAAAAATTATGTTTTTTGTACCAGAGGTATGAATTTTCTTCCGCGAGATGCACGCCTCAGCCTTTCGGAAACAAAAAAACATGTTTTCTGTTTTTTTCTTCGCGAGAGGCATGATCATGCCCTCTCAAAAACAAAAACAAAACGTGTTTTCTATTTTATTTTTCTTTGTGAGAGGCACGGCCGTGCCTTTCGAAAAAAAAAATGTGTTTTCATTTTTTGCTTCCGTAAAAGGCACGGTCGTGCCTTATGAAAACAAGAAAAAAACGCATTTTTATTTTTTTTCTTTCGGGAGAGGCACGACCGTGTCTCTCGAAAATTGGAAAAAACATGTTTTTTTTCTTTCACAAGAGGAACGAGTTTGTTTCCGTGAGAGGCATAGTCGTGCCTTTTGAAAACAAAAAACCTATTTTCTGTTTTTTTGTAAAAGGCACGAATTTGCTTCCGTTAAAGGCATGGTCATGCCTTCTAGAAATAAAAAAATGTTTTTATCTTTTTCGCGAGAGGCATGAATTTGCTTCCACGAGAGGCATAACCCTGCCTCTCGGAAACGGGAAAAACATTTTTTCCACTTTTCTTTCGCAAGAGGCACGGGTTTGCTTCCGTGAGATATACGACAGTGTCTTTTGAAAACAAAAAAAAATGTATTTATGTTTTTTTCTTTCGTCAGAGGCATGGGTTTGCTTCCGCGAGAGGCACGACCACATGTTTTTTTCTCTTTTTTTCTTTCACAAGAGGCATGGGTTTGAGAAAAAATTCTATAAACATGAGATCTAGTTTTGAAGATCTCTGTGTGAGGAATCTAATGATGAAAACGAGTCGAGATTTGGACGCAAGGTTTAAAAGATAAACCATTTAAAAAATACGAATCTATGAAAAAAAAACTCTTAGATCACGATAAGTGATAAATATATAGTGCGTCATTTGTCGTAATGTAGAAGAGTGAAAGTGATCTTTGAAAGAAGATTTCGTTGTAGTTTTTGGGAGGCATTTTGATAGTGTTTGAGTTTTGGATTGAGAAGTAGCTGGGCCGAGGGAGGTCCCAGGGTAGGCCACGGGCAGGCGGCCGCTTGGTCGGGCAGGCCGTGTACACGGGCTCAAGGCCGTTTTCTATTCTCACGCGGCCCCTCCAAGTCCAAGTCCTTCCTCCCAGGCCTCACGCGCAGGCGCCCGGCTCCCCCTGTTCTCATCCCCGTTCCGGAAGGCTCGACCTCCTCTGGCGGCGCCGCCGGAACCTCCACCGCCACCGCCACCGCCTCCGGCCCCTCCCACCCCACCACCAAAGCACCGCCCAAGGAGCCCTTCCTTCTCCTCCCCTCCACCGGATCCGTCCCAGACGCGGTCCTCTCCTTCCCTTTCCTTGTTGGTAATCAAACCCTAGCCTGCTCCAGTGCTCCGTGCTCCCCCCCTCCCCGTCACCGCCTCAAGCCGTCCGTCGTCCGTCCACTTCCAGCACGATGTCGGTGGCGGCGGGGGTCAGCGATGCGGCCATCGCGGTGCGCGACAAGCTCAGGGGCAAGATCGGCCAGACCAAGGTGAAGCGGTACTGGCCGGGAAAGAAGCCCGAGTGGGCCGAGGAGGCCGAGGACGACATCGACCTCCGGGCGGCCAGGGTCTCCCTCGACGATGCCTTCCCCAAGGCCGAGGAAGGGGACCGGGACCGGGACCGTCTCCCCAAGGACGACCGTCGGCTCCGGCGGCTCGCGGAGACGCGCGCGGAGAACAAGGAGGAGCTCCGGGCCGACCACCGCCGCATCCGGCAGGCCGAGATCGTGTCCACCGCCGAGGAGGAGCGGGACAGGCAGGAGGCCCAGGCGGAGGAAGAGGACGACGAGGACGCCCAGGCGGAGAGGCGGAGGAGGATCAAGGAGAGGCAGCGCCTGAGGGCGCAGGAAGAGGAGGAGCTGCTCCCGCAGGAGGAGGAGCCGCTAGAGGAGGACGAACAGGAGTCGGAGGAGTCTGAGTACGAGACCGACTCGGAGGATGAGCAGATGGGCATGGCCATGGTGAAGCCCGTCTTCATACCCAAGGCGCAGCGGGACACCATTGCCGAGCGTGAGCGGCTGGAGGAGGAGGAGCGACAGATGGACGAGATGATCAAGAAGAGGCTCGAGGCTAGGAAGATTGAGACCAGACAGATTGTGGTGGAGGAGATTAGGAAGGATGAACACATTCAGAAGACGCTTAATGAGGATGCTAGCGTCGAGGATGTCGATACGGATGATGAGCTGAACGAAGCAGAGGAGTATGAGTCATGGAAGAATCGTGAGATGGCGCGGATTAAGAGGGACAGGGAGGAAAGGTATGCAAGGTTGAAGGAGAAGGAAGAGATTGACAAGGTGAGGAATATGACTGAGGAGGAGCGTCGGGAGTGGGAGAAGAAGAACCCAAAATCTTCTCTCCAGAAGTCCAAACAGAAGTGGAACTTTATGCAGAAGTACTACCACAAGGGTGCCTTCTTCCAGGAGGGTGGTGATGACGTGAGTCAGTCAGCTGGTAAAGATGATATATACACCCGTGATTTCTCTGCGCCTACCGGAGAAGATAAGATGGACAAGAGCATCTTGCCTAAGGTCATGCAAGTTAAGCATTTCGGGCGGAGTGGCAGAACAAAGTGGACACATCTTATTAATGAGGACACTACCGACTGGGATGCACCGTATGTACTCATTCTTATGGCATTACTGTTTTCTACTTGAAAATGCTCAGTTGGCCTGTTTAATTATCGTCCTATTGCTTTTCAGTAGAACATGTGCCATCTAGCCACTACTTGGTCCAGACTATACTAGCCTTAATAGAAGACACACTTTGTATGCTTTTCAGCAGAATGCTAATAGCTCCTCTCTAGTTCTTCTATCGGCATGCCTGATTTGTCCCCCTCTTTGTTATTCTAGCCTTGTGGTCTTGTGGATGATATTTATCAATTAGTTTGTTTTTGGTTAAAGGGCAGTTGTTCCGATCTTATAACAAGGAAGTCATGGCCCTTACTTATTTCTTTTTGAATTCCAGATGGGCTACAAACGGGCCGCTGCGGTCAAAATATACTGCAAAAATGGCGGGCATGAATGCACCTATTGCTAAACCAAAGGGAAGTAAGAAGATGAAGGATTGGGACACAAAACGAGATGATTAAATATTTGTTTTGCTGGCTGTGACCTGGTACACTCCTACTACCATATGAACACTAGCTGAAAATGGTGATTATGCAGATGTTTTTCTTCTTTATGTTGATCGCATATGACACATATGCCATCATTTGTTAATGTAGCTGTGCTGTCAAAATTATTCATCCTTAGTCTTGTACTGTCTTGCAAAATGCTTTGTCAGAGAAATATTTCATACATATATGTTTATGTACTTCTTGTGACAGGAGCATGTTCTGTACTTCTATGCTATTTGTTCGAAAATGTTTTCGTCCGCTAGCATGCTATATTTACGTGCTCTTGAGAATCCTATAGTAATAGAATTCCAAGGAAGCCTTAATTTGTAATCCCTCCGGTCCTTTTAGTCTGCATATAATTTTTGTCTGAAGTCAAAGTATCTCTAATTTGACCAGACTTATAGAAAATGTATCACAATTCATAATACCAAATTGATATCATTAGATTCATTATGGAATGTAGTTTCATATTATTTGCATTTGATATGGTAGATGTTGATATTTTTTAATATAAATTTGGTCAAACTTTACAAAGTTTGTCTTGGCACAAATCTTCGGAGTAAAAAGGACAGGAGGGATGTTTAAATGGAAGAAAACATAGGTTAAAAATGTCTCATGGGTGGTTCTATTCGTAGCTGTTGGACCATGAGATACTTGGAATTTGTGTTACAGACTAACAGAAATAAACTATTCTTACCAATCTCAGTTCAAAATTCAAATAGCCATGTAGGCTGCCCAAATCCTCCCCGACTACCCCGAAGCCCAGGCAGACCCTCCTCAAACCTTAGAGGTGTCCTTTAAAAAAAAATACAACTTGGTATACTTTGTGCGCTTATTATACCACCATGGCTGCATACATCATAACTTCATCTCTTTTCTTGTTTGTCATTAGAGGATGAAATGCCAGCCATTATGCGCTTTATCCGTTGTATGTGGATGTCATAATGGAAATTACAAGATTTCAATCCTGTGGATTGTTTGTCTATTGTTGTCTCTAGACAGGCTCGTGCTCCCGGATTGTCAAACCTGCTTGTGTTCTGTCAGTTATGTTCCGGACTTGCGGTACATGACCCCACTGATGTTTCTGTTGCCCCCCTTTGTGTCCCCCAGAAACAGTAGAGGGTGAACTGCTGTAACAAGTAATGCCATCTCATTTGGGAGCCCGTCTGGTAAGTGATTGGAGATTTGGAGTAACAATCCAGGCACGTAGCTGCAGTCTTTGTATAAACACTGTTGCTGATTTCTCAAGGAATAATGTTCAGACATGTTACTGAACTAGCCAACAGATATTTGTTGGCTCTTCTGAGAATTGGAGTCAACGTCAGGCCTTCCTTAGAAAAATGGAATTGTTCAAGTTACACCTCTACTTTTATGAGAATTCGGATTTCTATGAGGCCTGTATAAACTGGTCACTTTTTGAGGTAGCTGGTCACTTTAGTCCACCAACTTTAATAGCCGGTGTAAATATCACCCTGATACCGTGGCATTTTGTAGTGGTTTTGGATACAAGTGGGCACTCGTGACTGGGCCTCCATCAGCTTAATTTTGTCACTTCCCAAACAGAGGGGAGTGAATCACATCTTTCTCAAGAAAGAAAATAAAATCCTAGGCCTGATCTTGACATATAATCGCAATTGGATGCAGTTGATGGCAACTAACCCAGGTGCTGGGTACTGTACTGTAAAAGAGCTCCCTCCACCTGCAGCCCTGCTTATTAAAGGTGATTTCATCTGGTAGCCTGTCTTATGGAAAGTGATTTGACACTTGGAGTAACATATAATTAGGCATCTAGCTAGTTGCGGTCTCTGTCCAAGTGTTGCTGATGCATTAAGCAAAAAAAGAATAGCTCGGACATGTGACCGAATTAGCCAACAGATGTTTGTTGGCTCCTATGAAAAATTAGAGTCGTTGTCCTGACTTTTGTGTCACGGCTCACTTTTGTTAGGCCTTCCTCTAAAAGGGAAAAAGAGGTTCTCCCATATTTTTTTCTCTAGCGAAACTAGTTTTGTACCGTATGCTAGTAATAAATTTTTCTCAGTAGCTTGTATATTCTCGTGTATTCCTTTGGTTAGGCATTTTTTTGTCCAACGATAATTTTGATCAGTCAACTTCAATATTACGACATGACTTCTCAACTTCGTAAAACGCACAACTTTGGTCTCTTTGCTGGCCCAGAAATGTTTTGTGGATGACGTGGCAGTGTTTTTGCACATGACAGAAAAAGACAATAGGAAAGGGAAAACGAATAAGAATATTTATTAAAGGCATGATAAGCATTCTAGAGGAAAATGGATGAGAATGACTTTTGATCATGATAAATATTCTAGACAAGAGAGAAGAATACGGGAATGTCATAAAGTTAAGGAAATAACAAAAACGCTAAAACATGGAATTAGGGAACAACCGCCAGGAGAATTCCAATGCACAAATGTTTGTAACATCTATTTTTTGTGTAAATTTCAAAGTTTTTGGATTCCCGAATTTTAAAGGGGAGGGCGTATTTTGCTCCAGGATGCATTTGCTCCTGCATGAACAGTAAAATAATAATAAAAGTATTTTAAGAAATAAAACTATGGTTTTTTAGATGTTTTTATTAGTATCGCATGCATGCTTGACAATATCTTTTTGTAAGAGCTAACCCCAACGTGTTGACCCGAACAAACGCGTGTTTTGTTTATTTTTTGTTTGTTTGGGTCTATCATTCGTCTGAATCGACTCGTGCTTATTTTTTGTCTGTTTGGGTTTACCATTCGTCTAAATCGATCCGTGCGTCCAACCGGTTGACCCAAATATCCTTCGTGCAAAAAATTGTTTGAACTTAAAAAGGCCCGCAGCCAAAGTTCATGTGAGTGGCCATGCCATTGCCCCAGAGTTCATCTGGTGGCCATGCCACCTTTGGAAAAACACCACATAGTTCATGTTGGTGCATTTGTCAGAGCATGGCACATGTGTCAGGATGTCAACACACAAAAAAATGGTCGGGAGTTCAGCCACACCATCTCGGTCGTGGTCATGCCAACATACAAAAAAAGATATTTTTTTGTCATAGACCAATAGTTGAGCTTGAACATGTCGGCATGCATCCTCTCGAACCAAGGTCTCTTCCTTGGGGACAACATGGTCAAGTCCGCCGTCATGATTTCGTCCTCGTTCACCATGCAATGCCTTCTTTTGCTTTAGTCTTGGCCTTGGTAGTCTCGATCTCAAGCTTCTTGGCCGGGATGTCCACCTTTGTCTTGAGCTTCTTCGTGTGCAATTCCACCTCCACCTCGAGCTTCTTCTCTTGTATTTCGGTCTCCATCTTGAGCTTCTTCTTTCCAAGTTGCAGGTAGGCCTTCATTTGCTCTTCCTTATCTTCTCGACGCTTCTCGTTGTTTCCTTTTGGGTCATCATGCCTTGCGAAGTTTCTTGCAAGGTAATTGATGCCACATCTCGTTTGTCCTTCTTCTTGGAGTTGGTCTTTCCCCACGGTCGCGACTTCTCCCGCTCACCATGCTCCTCGACGGCTTGATGCCCTTCATTCTTTCGGAGGGCCACATAGTGCTCCTTGAATTTCTCATCGCTTATGAGCATCCAACAATAGTTGAGGTTGAACGACTTGTTCCCACGTTGGGGCTTTGAATGCTTCCAAAGCTTGAAAATCCTACAAGTAAAGACGTGAACGCATATTCACATGTGCAATAGACATGCATGCATGAAACAACGAAGATGAAGGAATGTATATCGTGTCTCTGATGTCGAGGTCACTCACAGGGGTAGCCCTCTATGCTTCGAAGGGTGGCACAAAACTTATCGCACTCTTGTTGTATAACGCTCCAATATTTCGAGAGGGACACTCACCCATACTTGCTCTCCATTTTATACAGCGTGAACTTATTGCGTTCATGAAATTGATGATGAACTCTTAGCCAAAATGTTGATGCCTTTTTCTCTGCGCCTATCTTAGGGTCTTGCCCAATGTTCCTCCAACATTCAGATAGGAGTTCTTCCTCGTCCTTTGTGTAGGCCTTCGTCCTTTTGTTTTGACGCTTCTTGTTTGCATTGGCTTGGGCGTTGAGCTTGTTGTCAAAAAAACAAAGGCTCCCCATCGATGTCCACTTCATCTTTTTCTTCTAGGTTGTAGTCATCAGTGAACTTGTGGCCGGCCGGGGAAGTGCTATCCATGCCATCTTGGCCTTGCATGAAGGGGTCGTCCGGATCATCATGGCCTTGAGCGAAGGTGTTAATCGTGCCCTCATAGCCGACCATGAAGGGGCCTCGGGCGTCTTGGCTTTGGGTCCTGTTGAGATCGTATGCCGCATCATCCACGGCATCGCCCACACCGCCTTCGAAGATGATGTTCTCCATGATGAAACGGTTGGTCGAGTCATCGTCCGTGGTCGGCATTGGGTCGAATAAGTTGCGGGCATTGGGAAGCATGACAACAGAAATCTCGCGTGACCCTTTCCTCTACCCCCGATGGACGGCCCTTCGGTCGCATATGTGGCATTGAGGTCGTTGTCCATCGGCGTGGGCATGGCCGGCATGTCCACGCTCACCTTCGAAGAGGTGGAGAAACGAGAGGCTTGAAGGTGGGGGTGGAAGTCGGGCTTATGCGGCGTGATGGACGTGCGATATGACTTCGGTCGTGGTGGACGAGCCCGTGCTGGCCGCAGGCATGGCCGCAGTGACAAGCCCCGTGCTAGTCTGGGTTATCAAATCCTAGGTACAACAGGGCATGTTTTGTGGCCGCAACGACGAGGGTGTTCTTCTTCGTGATGGTGGCCTCTTGTTGTGTGGCGGTGGTGGTTGCGACTTCCAGCTTCTCGGCCTGCACCTGCCTCCAGCCAACCCTCTATATCACGGTATCACCTAATTTTGGGTATCATCTAAAATTTCCCCGACGATGAGGCAAGGGACCACACACATGTACAGTTTAAATTGTACGTGCGGCAAACTTGTGGTTGGATGGTTAGAGGAACACTAGTATCCCGAGCCCATCAAGGTTCAAGTCTTATTGATTGCATTATTTTTGGATTTATTTCACGATTTTCAATGATACGCTTTCAGTGAGAGAAGACGTTCCTGCCGACGATGAGGTGCCTACGTTGACTTCGTAAATCTCAAGATGATATGCCGGCTTAGTCTATCGAAGGTGCTCACACAGATAGGGCTTGCATATGTACGGAATAAGTGTGTGCACATGTATATAAGAGCAACTCCAACCGATCGACCCAAACGGACGGCGATTTTGTCCGCTTTTTGTCTGTTTGGGTCGGACCGACGGACACCAATGTCCGCTTTGGCGTTTGGGTCGGTGCATGCACCCAACGCTGGCGCGCTCCTCCTCCTCCATCTCCCGTCGTTCCTCCTCCGTCTCCTTCATGAGCGCCATCTGCCGACGATCGTCGGGGTGCTCCTCCATCAGGTGTTGCGACCTCTAGTGCTGGAGGTAGGCTTCCTCCTGCTGCGGTGTCGCGCCCAACAAGATGGGCGGCGCGCTGACCTCCTGGTCCTCGCCGCTAACGATGGACGGGGGCGCGGGGGGGGGGGGGCTCCTGGATGCATGTCGCGCATGCCTCGTCGGCGCTGCTCCTCGTGCTCGAGCGCGAATCAGACCTTTCAGTGGGGTGAGTCGACCGCGTACACAGGGTTGAGCCGCTGCTCCGACGTCAGCTGACGCCGACGGCGACTCACCTCCTCCGCGTGCATCCGCGCCGACCGCGGCACGACCCGCACCGGGATCCTCTCCGGATCGAGATGTGAGTGGTGCGGGAAGGTGACATCAGGGTACGACAGTGGGACACGGTGCTCCCAGTGCCATCGCGCTTGGTGCACCGAAACGTTGGCATGCTCGCGAGGCCGGCGAGGAGATCGTGCGGGGGATAGACGGGGGCCTTGCCCTTGTTTTGGAAGTTGCCGGTCATGGCTGCTGGCTAAGGTTTAGTTGTCGACAAGGTGACGAGATGAGGAGGGGGGGTCTGGAAGCAGATGAGGCCGAACCCCACCGCACGTTCGAATTAAAAAGGCCGACCGCGGTCGTTGATGCGTGGGTCCGTGGAGGGTGGTCGTCATAAATAAGTTCACCATCAGTGGTTGGGATGGACACCGAGAGGGCGTGCGCGTCCACGCCGACACATTTCAGTCCCAAATTTTGGCTAAAAATGAATCGCGGGCGCGTATTGGTAATGGATCGACGCGTTGTGTTATCATTTTTGTGTGCGGACCCAAACAAACGGCGGTGGATAAAATGGATCGCCAATTTTGAGTTGGTCTAAGAGCATGGTTAATAGTATAGCCAACTGTTGGCTATAAGAAGTCTTATAGCACATCTTATAGCTGGCTTGTACAATAGTTAGATATAAAAGAGTACTACTTTTATTATATATGGTCCATATTTCATTATCACAAAGCACTTAGGAGCACGTGCTAGAGCTGACTCTTCACGAAGAGCCCGCTTTCCTTCTCTCTCCTCTTCTCTCTCATCGAACTCAGCAAAAACATAATATTTTAATCCTTACAGCCTGCTGATTATACCTTATTGTACTTGCTCTTAAGCGTTTGTGTGTACTATGTTAAAAAATCATACGTGCGGGTCAACTTTCAACACGCATACACCACCGACGACCTACCCCCTGCTTCAGGTCTACAGTCTACCCCTACCTAACTAAGGTACCATGCCGAACGAAACTAGCAGACGCCCGACGGCGACGAGCGAGCGAGCAGCTCGGGAGGTAGACGACAGGTGCCGCCGCTTGCTTGCTGGCTGGCTGTAGGTGAAGTCAAAGGAGGAGGACAGGCGGCACGGCGTCGGATTGATTGCGCGGCAAGCATGCATGGCCATGGCGTTTCCCACCGACGGAAAGGACTCTTTTAAGTACGCGGTTTGGCTCGCTGGGCCCCGCCGAAAAGGCCAGATGAGCGTACGTCGCTCCAGTCGGCGGCGTCCTCCGGTTGGATTTAGTTACCGGAGTAATCTCCGCTCCGCGTCTCCCGGGATGATTGATCCGTCGTCTCCTCCTGCCAGCAAAAGCCTAACTTTCGCTTCCTTTGCGCGCTTAATAATCAACTAATCCCAACGGCCGTTCACACGACTGTTACGAATACGATGTCCACTAGTATAATGTAAATAGTACTTCATCCGTTTAAAAATAAGTGTCTCAACTTTATATTAGCTCTAGTACAAAATTATACTAAGCTTGAGACAGTTATTTTGAGACGGAGGGAGTACTTCCTCCGTAAACTAATACGGAATATAAAAGTATTTAGATCACTAACGTAGTGCACTAAATGCTTCTATACTCCATTAATTTACAGAGCATTGGTTTAAGTGGCTACTGGTGATGCGGGAACATGGACATTTACTGGCATCTCAATTAATAAAAGGCCATAATTAAATGGCTATAATAAATTAACTAATAACTAAATATTAGCTTAGACAATATCTTATGTTTTGTAATTGACAATGCTCGGATTTATCGGGCTTTCTTCTTCAAGCCTTAAAGAGGAGATTTTTTGGGTACATGGTGTCACAATCCCTCCTTCGACTATAGGTCATCGACCCTCTCCTCCTTCGTTGGTCTCGTTGAGAGTATATGAGGTCGTGATTTACCTGATAAAGCTATGTTTTTCCATACTGGGGGGGGAGGGGGGGGGGGGGTAGTAGGGTACCGTCGTGACGCTTAATTGGCGGTGGCGCCGACACGAATCGGACGAATAAATTATCCTCGAGTCTCTTCATCCTGACAATGTTGGTTGTAGTGGCATCGATGGCTCTTTGGTGTTTAGATCCACGCCAACCTCTCACCCGCACGCTTACGATGTCGGTTGTGATAGTTTTCTTTTTGCAATTTGATACTTCGCCCCCACTTCATTACATTGGAGCGACCTTTCAATGCCGACGCGAGGCCTGCGAGCTTTTTTGGAGGTTGAGATCTTTGATCCGTGGATCTTTCACGACAACTACTTTGACGATTTCTTCTCCAGTGTGATGGTCCGGCATAATCTTGGCTTGGTGACTTCTAGTCCGCGACGAACAACTACTGTTAGGCCCAGAAGCAGCCACACCATCGACTCATTCTGAAGGAAGCAGATGTCCAACCCTCCTTTAGGTCCATGTATTGTTTTTCAATTAATTAGCACAATGCCAATGCATTGCAATAGGATGTAAATATTCTAGTACATTAGCTTATGATTTACCTATTCATATTAATACGATTATGTAAATAAATGTTTATCATATCCTGTCTGTGATTTACCTTATATTTTGATGAGAAGTTTGATAAGTAAATGAAGATGAAATTAGTTCAGACTATAAGTAAACTATGAGATGATGGATTATCGATTGTCATGAAAAAAAAGATGATTAATTATCATATAAGAAGGTTGAACAAAGGATGGTGAAAACAAAAACATAAAACCTTGCTTTGTTTTGAATGAAGAAATAAAAGAACGTTTAGAGCATCTCCAACCGCCGCGCTTCGCGCCGCGCCCAAAAAATGCGTTTGCCGCGCGCGCTTCGGCTGGTTTAGCGCGGGGTTAGGCGCATGCTCCAGCAGCCACGCTATGATGCAGCGTGCGCGCCGCTCCAGCAGTGCCAAAAAATGCAGCGCGCGCAAATCATTTTTTAAATAGATTGCATTCAAATAAAAAGCATACAAAGTTATTTTACATAGATTGCAACTTGATAGGTAGTTCGAAAACATAGATAGATAATTTGGTGCTAGATAGTTCGAAAACATAAAACTAATCCCAGTCGCTCCAATCATCGCACCATCATCATCGTCGTTGGTGTCGTCAGAGGTTGACAGCCAGATGTCGAACCAAGGCTCGTCTTCTTCAGTGAAGAAGGAGCTCCCGCCTGCATTGCCGAGGTCGGCCTGCGCACTCGCCAATGCCTTCCGCCGACGCCTGTCCAACCGCTCCTCGCAGCGCCGGCGCGTGTCCTCCTCGCGGCGCCTTGCCCAATAACTCTGCTCGTAGGCGACATCCTCCGGGTGGCGCCGGCGCCACTCCGCCATGACCCGCTCGTCCTCCTGGGCGACGAGGAGGCGGCGCTGCCGCGCAGTGTGCTCCGCACGGTCTTGTGCGGAGTTTACACGAGGCGGCGGGGCGACGTCTAACGCCTGCTGGAGCGTGTAGACGTCCTGAAAGTTCATTCGGCGGCGCGGCCTGCCTAGGCGCCACGCCGCCGCGTCGAACGCGCGGGCGGCCTCGTGCGCCGTGTCGTACGTGCCGAGGCTAAGCCGGAGATCGCCGGAGCGTATCTCGGCGTAGAACCCGCCGTTGGAGCGCTCGCGGACGCCGCGGTAGCCGGACGCAGAACGGCGGCGGGGCGGCATGGTGGCGCGTCGGGGGCGGGGCGCTGGAGCGGCGGTGGCGTGAGAGGCAGAGGGAGAGAGAGAGTGTGTGGAGCGGTGGCGGCATGAGGGAGCGGCAGAGCTGTGCTTTTATAGGCGCGCGAAGCGGCGCGGCAAAAATGACGCGCGAGCTGCCGCCTTTTCGCGCGCGCAACGTGTTACCTCGCGCGCTGTTTTCCCGCCGCTGCTGGAGCGCGTCATTCCGTCCCGCGCGCGCTAAAATGGCTGTTTACCGCGCGCCCCTTTTCGCGCGTGTGTTGGAGATGCTCCTAGGTCATTACTTATAATTTTCTTCCTAGAGGTAGCAGCAGAGATAGAGATAGATTTGTGTCTTGTCCAAAAAGGAAATCCCATTTTACTTGTCAGAATCACGATCACTACGTGCACGCAACGGCGGTGCCGGATTTACTGCGCGCGCGCGCGTGTCTTGAGAGGCTCACCTCCCACCAACCTGCTCCGCCGACAGCTAGCTCATCATTGACACCGAGAGCCGAGCCGGCTCCCACCACCACCACCCTCCACCTCCGCCCCCGCCCCCGCCCCGCTCGCTCCTCCGCATTATTACCACCCGGCGCCCCTCTCCTCTCCCCTCCGACCTCCCCCCGGCCCCCTCCCATCCCTGCTCGCCAACGCGCAGCAGCAGATTCGCCCGTCCCCTCTGTCTCCTCCGCCCTTCTTGGTGCCGAGCAGGGGAGCGCAGCGCACGGGGAGCTGCGGGTGGGCGGCGGCGATGGGGAAGCCGCGGGCGATGCTCGCCCTCGCGGCGGCGCTCGCGCTGCTCCTCTCCTGCTCCGACGTCGTCGTCAGGGCCCAGGACACCGAGAGGATCGAAGGTGTGTATACCAACCTATGCGCGATTCAGCTGTGGAGGCAAAAGAAAAAAAATGCTCCCTTTTCCTTTCCAGCTTTTGATGCTCTACTACTAGTAATCTTTACTGCTCTTCTTCCTGCTGCTGCAATGCTTGTGCTGCCGAGTTCGTTTGATCCCCCAAAATCCGCGTTTCCGCGTGCGCCTCCGTGGTGATTGGGATCTGATTTGGGGGCGTCCGTCCGTACTGTCTTTTGGAGCGAATCCTGCTGGTTGGGGTTGGGGAAGAAGGCGGGCGGCATGAGATCTGCCGCCGCTAGACCAATTCGTTCCAAGATCTCGAAACCCTGATAGGATTTTTTTTTATTATGCGCCGCATGTTCCAACTTTGGTCACCGACAGTGAGAGCATGTCTGACTTTGTAGATAAGCAAGGCCGCCTACCTCAATCACCAAACTTTTTTTTGCTTTTGTTTTTGAGAATTCTCAATCACCAAACTTTACACATCATTACTACTATTATTAAACCTCCCTGTGATTCTGGACGCAAGTCTAAATTGTCTGCACCGTTGCCATATTCGACCAACAGCCCACTCAAACTCTGCATTTTCAGCCATGACAGTACTTGATTCTCATCACGTTTTATGATGCAAATTCAGGGAGTGCTGGTGATGTGCTGGAGGATGATCCTGTCGGGAGGCTGAAGGTGTACGTCTACGAGCTGCCCACCAAGTACAACAAGAAGATGGTGGCCAAGGACTCCAGGTGCCTCAGCCACATGTTTGCCGCCGAGATATTCATGCACCGGTTCCTGCTGTCGAGCGCGATCCGGACCATGAACCCGGAGGAGGCCGACTGGTTCTACACTCCGGTGTACACCACCTGTGACCTTACTCCGTGGGGCCATCCGTTGCCCTTCAAGTCTCCGCGGATCATGAGGAGTGCAGTTCAGTTTATCTCATCACACTGGCCCTATTGGAACCGGACAGCAGGTGCTGATCATTTCTTCGTCGTGCCGCATGACTTTGGGGCATGCTTCCATTATCAGGTGAGTCATGGAGCAGAGAAGAGAAACCTGAATCTTCCTACTATATATTACTCCCTCCGTCCCAAAATTCTTGTCTTAGGTTTGTCTGGAGATACATCCATGTCTAGACAAACCTAAGACAAGAATTTTGGGACGGAGGGAGTAGCACTGAAGCATGGAATGAATGTACTTTGCACACTTGTACTACCACGCTTCGACAACCGTTCATTTGCTTATGTAGCATAATCTGCTTTTATCTTAGATATTTGGAAACAAACTGCATGCTCTGTTAGATATTTGGAAACAAACTGCATGCTCTGTTAGATATTTGGAAACAAGTTGCATGCTCTGTTCTAGTAGAATCTTTCTCTGACATGCATTTGGCATTGCCGTGGTTCAGGAAGAAAAGGCGATTGAACGGGGGATCCTTCCATTGCTTCGCCGCGCTACACTTGTCCAGACATTTGGGCAGAAGGATCATGTCTGCCTAAAGGAAGGCTCAATCAACATCCCACCATATGCTCCTCCCCAGAAAATGAAAACTCACCTTGTTCCCCCGGAAACCCCGCGGTCCATCTTTGTGTATTTCCGGGGTTTGTTCTACGATACTGCGAATGATCCTGAGGGTGGTTACTATGCAAGGTATGCACACATGAAACATGGTAGTACCTCATAATCTTTTCCATTGAATTATTGGGGCACAAAAGTCTTGACGTACCTGCTATATATGCAATGCAGAGGCGCCCGTGCATCGGTGTGGGAGAACTTCAAGAACAACCCTCTGTTCGACATCTCGACGGACCACCCACCCACCTACTACGAGGACATGCAGCGCGCCATTTTCTGTCTGTGCCCGCTGGGGTGGGCGCCATGGAGCCCCCGCCTCGTGGAGGCGGTGGTGTTCGGGTGCATCCCGGTGATCATCGCGGACGACATCGTCCTGCCTTTTGCGGACGCCATCCCGTGGGACGAGATCGGCGTGTTCGTGGCGGAGGACGACGTCCCGAAACTTGACACCATCCTGACGTCCATCCCGATGGAGGTGATCCTGCGGAAGCAGAGGCTGCTGGCGAACCCGTCGATGAAGCAGGCCATGCTGTTCCCGCAGCCCGCGCAGGCCGGGGACGCCTTCCACCAGATCCTGAACGGGCTGGCGCGGAAGCTCCCGCACAGCAAGAGCGTGTACCTGACCCCGGGGCAGAAGGCGCTGAACTGGACCCAGGGCCCCAAGGG
Organism: Hordeum vulgare subsp. vulgare; assembly: GCF_904849725.1. Lineage (NCBI taxonomy): Eukaryota > Viridiplantae > Streptophyta > Magnoliopsida > Poales > Poaceae > Hordeum > Hordeum vulgare. The sequence continues at coordinate 579,594,718 of NC_058520.1, read as the reverse complement.
CGACCTGAAGCCATGGTAGGTAGCAGTGGCACCGGCATTGGCGCCATGTGGGGACGATGTTCAGTCAGAACCAGATGTGAGAGGACTGATGAGTAAGCCCAGCCGTGCAAGCCATTACTGTCATCAAATGTAAAGCTCCTTCCTTTCTGATTACCTTGCTTCTTTTTGTTGTTATGTGCCTGGTCACCTTCCATGTATTACATGGTTCCGTTTTTGTTTTTGTTGTCCTAGTGCTAGAACTGCTGCTGTTGTAGGTGATCATGGATCATATAGTGTTATATATATGCATGACCTTTGTATTATACTGCTATACAGTAGATGCCGATCTGTAATGGCGGAAATAATTAAGTAAGGTTAACAGCAGACCAGTTGTACCCAGTGTGCAGAGTCAGAGAGATATGCTTGCTGCCGAGCATGTCTGCCATTGTATTGTCTGAAGGCGGCACAGGATCGATCTCATCTTTGGTTGATATGGTGATCTTTTGTTTAGAACACGCATCAGGGACGTGAGTTTTGGCTCCGTGCTCCCGGGTGAACAATTACATGAAAAAATAGTAAATATTTTCAAAATATTCTGAATTTTTGTGTGGATGTTAGTGTTAGTATCGCAACCTTGCTTGACAATTTTCACATGAAAAGAAGCAGCAGAGTTTAATTGGTGAAAAAAACAAAATTGAGGTAACATTTGGTGTTTATTTTTATTTTTTGCACAGGCCAAAATGCCTAGCCTTTTTGTATAACAACACATGAAAATTTTGTCTTGATTTTTTTTAACATTTCAAAAATTGTTTTTGTGTCATGCTCCCGGGAGCCGAATTGAATTTCTGCATCAATATAGCTTATATTGGTGATGAAGGTAGATTAAGGTCATGCTGAATACAACTTGCGAGGAACGCCGGCACCCGACAGCTCCTGCTGCAGCAGGCCGGACGTTCCATCGATGCATGCTTGGCAGCAAAGAAATACGTGCTGCAATATTTATATCCCTACTAACACTGACAAGATCATCAAAGGTGCACGAGCCAGAACGGAGCAAGACACTGCAATTGCTGGACTGCTGATCTGTAATGATCGATCATTAGATCTCTAACCAATTCCAAAATCAAAAGCGGGGATAGCTCAGTTGGGAGAGCGTCAGACTGAAGATCTGAAGGTCGCGTGTTCGATCCACGCTCACCGCATATGTACATCTTCTTTTGATTAATCGGTCCTATGTGGTTTTTTCTTTTAAATATCCGTAGGTATCAGTGATTTTTTTACATGGCACTCCCTCTGTAAACTAATATAAATGCATTTAAATCACTCTTTTTTGAAATCCTAACGTGAATTGTGACAATTTTTGCTATTTACTCAACTTTCACCATGTCGATATTGAATCCTATAACCCTCTTTTTGCACATCACGTAAACTGGTTCAAAAAGTAGCCAATGTGAAGCTTCAACTAGCTCACATGGAACAAGAGGTGATCTTTTTTACATGGCACTCCCTCTGTAAACTAATATAAATGTATTTAGATCACTCTTTTTTAAAACCGTAACGTGAATTGTGACAATTTTTGCTATTTACTCAACTTTCACCATGTCGATATTGAATCCTATAACCCTCTTTTTCCACATCACGTAAACTGGTTCAAAAAGTAGCCAGTGTGAATCTTCAACTAGCTCACATGGAACAGAAGGTGATTTTTTTACATGGCGCTCCCTTTGTAAAATAATATAAATGCATTTAGATCACTCTTTTTTGAAACCCTAATGTGAATTGTGATAGTTTTTGCTATTTACTCAACTTTCACCATGTCGATATTAAATCCTATAACCCTCTTTTTGCACATCACGTAAACTGGTTCAAAAAGTAGCCAATGTGAAGCTTCAACTAGCTCACATGGAAGAGAAGGTGTTTTTTTACATGACACTCCCTGTGTAAACTAATATAAATGCATTTAGATCACTTTTTTTTGGAACCCTAATGTGAATTGTGACAGTTTTTGCTATTTACTCAACTTTTATCATATCGATATTGAATCCCATAACCCTCCTTTTGCACATCACGTAAACTGGTTCAAAAAGTAGCCAATGTGAAACTTCAACTAGCTCACATGGAAGAGAAGGTCAATTTGTACTCATGCTAGCAGTAACACGTTGTAATCTCTAGTGCCCTCCTTTTGTAGCACTTGGAAAAACCCATAATATTTGCCATGTAATTTAATCGTGCTTCTTAGACCAAATGCATCCAACCAGTAAGGTTGCATCTTGAGATAAACAATATTTCCCGCTTTCAATTGTCTCGGACCTTTTTAAAATTAACATATCTCCTTATTCCGGCATGTGCTTGAGCTAAGTTAGTCTTGAGTTGCTTTAGCATTTCATGTTTTGTCTGGCTGAAATCTGCAACTTCTAAGTCCTCGGGCCCTGGCACTGCCAATTCTCCAATCGCAGGTGGAGGGAAACCAAACAAAAGCTTGAAAGAGAGTGATGTTCAGAGCAGTGTGGAAAGTAGTATTATACTAGAATTCCGCTAGAGATAACCACTTCATCCAGTTCTTGGGATATTGAAAGCCATACATCTTAGATAAGATTGCAAATATTGGCTCATTCTTTCTTTTTGACAATCTATTTGAGGACGGTGAGCAAAGCTATATCTCAATTCCACTTGTAGTGCTTTGAAAATTTGCTTCCACATCGAGCTTGTAAATAGTATGTCCCTATTAGATATAATGAGTGTTGGGGGGGGGGTACCTTTAGGACATGGTCAATAAATGATTGAGCTTTTGTCTGCATTGAAAGGATGCGATAGAGGGATGAAGTGTGCAAATTTAATGAAGCTATCAACCACTACAAGTATCACGTCCTTGCCCTGAGATTTCAGAAGACATCCCACAAAATCCGTGAGATGTGTTGCCAAGCCATGTGAGCTATCGGCAAAGGTTCTAACGGTACCAAATACTTGCAATTATCATGCTTGGATCTTTGGAAAATTGGGCATGCAACTACTGTTAGAGCATATATCCCCATATGTGGTTTTGGTAATTGATGACAATTCCTATGGGCTAATGGTTGCCTTAAGTTATATTTATAGGATTTGTCCATAGGCACTTCTTGAAGTCCATCTGTTGGGTTCAAGGAGTTTATATGATGACCAAGATGGTATTCAAGGTATTATCCAAAGAATGGTCATAGAGACACTAGGTTGATCAAGATCTCAGACAAAGAGTAAATCAAGATGATCAACACACAAAGCGTATAAGATGTACCGAGAGGGATCAAGTGATCCCATGGTATGGTAAGTATTGTCCATTACGTGTTTGTGTACTAACCCATGGTCTTTGTGAGAGTCCTATGTGGGGGTTAGGTGTGCTTCCATTGGGCTTGCGTCAAAAGGAAGATCTCATACAACCCATGAAGGATGACGTCAAGTGGTGATCGTCATCAAGATTGTGGTGTGCAAGTTCAAGTGGATCAGCACGAATATATCATTGAAACTATTGTCAATGATCATGTGTTGATAAGGACAAGCTCATGTGCTAACAAGGACAAGATCAAGATAAGCATTCCTGAGCACTACATGCTTGATTCTTGTGGATGTTCACATGGTGGACAAATGAAGATGAATACATAAGCTAGGCTTTCCACATTGTGTATGGGAGAGCTACTTGAAGACTTCATCATGTCTTGCTTTCAACTTGAGCCAAGAAGGAACAACAACATCAAGCTCAAGTGAAAGGGCTAACTCAAAGGTATCAGTTCCTTTGAAGTTAGTGGTGCGGAGTGATGATCAGCGAATAAAAGTATACACTCAAGTAGGATCATCAGTACACTTTTATGATTCTTGAGTCTTTATGGATCCCGCACTATTAAGAGGGGATCACAGGTTTTGTGATGAACTTGCTCAAACTAGATATCCATTGTTCTGCTCTTACCACATCTCCACTGCTCTGCTGTTATCAGAAAACAGGACCAGTGCCTCGGACATCCGGCCTCCTCCGGACGTCCGAGACCCGGACATCCCGCCTCCTCCGGACGTCCGAGGCCCGGACGTCCGACCAGCTTCGGAAATCCGGAACTATGCACCAGAGAAACTTGAGCCATATAACTCGGACTTCCGGCTCCCTCCGGACGTCCGAGGGCCGGACGTCCGACCAGCTTCGGAAATCCGGAGCTTTGCACCAGAGAAACTTGAGCCATATAACTCGGACTTCCGGCTCCCTCCGGACGTCCGAGGGCCGGACGTCCGACCAGCTTCAGAAATCCGGAGCTTTGCACCAGAGAAACTTGAGCCATATAACTCGGACTTCCGGCTCCCTCCGGACGTCCGAGGGCTGGACGTCCGTCCCCTTTCGGAAATCCGAAATCTTGCACCAGAGAAGTTTGAGTCGAATAACTCGGACTTCCGGGCTTCTCCGGACGTCCGGTCCCTATTCAAATCCACAGTGGTTCCAGATATATTTACAGCCCTCGGACGTCCGACCCCTTGTGGACGCCCGGACATCCGTGAACTGCCGTATGTGCGAGCCCTGTGTGACTTAAAGTGTCCCCAACGGCTGTTTTTCTCTCCCCACTATAAATACCCCCTCTCACTTCGTGAGAGGGTGCCCTAACACAACCTTATCCTCATAAGAACACATTTCTACCTGACACACATTTGCTCACACCAAATCTTAGATCCCAAGAGCATTTGTGAGCCCCTTTGAGAGTTGTTCCAATCAAAAGATAGATCGTCTCCCTCTCCTTCTCTCAACCCAAGCTATTTGATATTTGAGCAAGTTTTGAGCATTCCCCGTGATCTTGTTACTCTTGGAGGTTGGAGACTCCTAGGCGGTAGGAGTTCTTCGGAGAGGAATCAATCCGTGTGATTACCCCCGGAAAAGTTTGTGAGTGTTTGGAAGCCACCTCAAAGGCTTACCACTAGTGGTTGAGAAACGCCTTCGTGGTGTTATCTGAAAGGGAGAATATGGCGAGCCTTCGTGGCGTTGGTGTGCCTTCGTGGTAACATCCACCTCTCTAACGGTGACTAGCTTCCCTCCAAGGAAGTGAACATCGGGATACATCTTCGTCTCAGTGACCTTGGTTATCCTTAACCCTAACTCCTTACTTGTGGTTTACTTGTGTTACTTGAGCATACATACATTGCATATTGGTGGTGCTCATTATATTGTGTTGGCCATTTCTTGTACAAGATTAATCATTCAAGCATACCCTCTATATCCACACGTTCACACTTGCAGCTTTTGATATATCGTGTGCTATAGTGTGATATAGTATCTTGTGTCGTTCACCTACTTGTCGTGTGATATAGCTCAAGTAAGTTTGTCTAACTTACTTGTGCTTGTTAGTAACTGTATTGTGTCCATCCTGGTAGATCATGTTGTTGTTACACGTTGCAGTGCCTACTGCATTTTGGATTTGTGCTTGACAAGTACCCTCTTAGTTTATTTCCCCATTAGGTTAAGCCAAATCCGAAAAAGTTTTTAAATAGCCTATTCACCCCCCTCTAGGCGTCATCGAGGTCTTTTCAATTGGTATCAGAGCTAGGTCTCTCTTTAATTAGGTTTCACAACCTAGAGAGTATCGATGTCGACTATTGGATTAGTGCACAATGGCACCTTTGACTTTGATGGCACAAATTATACCCTATGGAGAATCCGTATGCTTCATCACTTTCGGGCCATGGGCCCAAATACTTTACGAATTGTTCTTGTAGGGATTGCCGACAAAAAGGATGATGCATCTTCATCTACTAATGAAATGTATCTTGATTGTGAGGCTTTTCTTGCCATTCGTCGAACCATAAGTCCTGAAGTGTTTAAGTCTATCTCGACTTGCAAGTCAGCTCATGAAGTTTGGACTAAACTTGAAGATATATATGGTGGGTCCAATCGTGATGAAGACGATATTATGATGAAGGAGTTGGTGCATGAGCTCTTCACTCTTTTCGATCATAAAGAGTCCACCACTACTTCCATATCCGATTGCTTGCACACCTCAGCATCTTCAATCTCACAAGGTAATGACATGGTGAGTGAAGAAATATATGTTGATGAAAATGTCATAGCCTCTATGGACATGAGCATATCTAGCACCACACATAGTGTAAATTATTGTGCTGATAGGTCATGCATTTCACCTAAAGATCCCTCGACAAATGTTTGTGGTGATATGCCTGCTCTCCCGTGTCCTCTTGATCAAAATATCTTGTTTCTCCCTAGTTGTTCTATGACTAATCATTTAGGGGAAATAAAGAAATATGAAGTACTTTTGACTAATGAAGAATCTGATTCACCAAAAGAATCATCATCAACTCCTCCAGTTCACATGTGCCTCATGGCAAGAGGTAATAATGAGGTATCATCTTCCGTGTGCAATAACGATGATATTTGCGATGAGAATGATGATGATGACTTGACTAAAAATATCTATGTGATCAGTAAAATTCCTCATAAAGCTAAAAATAACGCTCTTCAAAGGTTCCAAGATGTTCTTGCTTACTTTGAAAATTGTAATGATTCACTTAATCATGAACAAGCTAAAAGTGAACAACTTGAACATGAACTTGAGAAGAGTCATCAAGCATGTAGAGACTTAAGATCTTCAAAAGGAGAGATTGAAGTTGCTCATGATAAACTTAAAAGGGATTTTGAGGTCCTTCTCCTTGAATGCAAGAATGTCAAGGGAGAGCTCGTCAAAACCTCTAAGATCTATGAGGAGCTTCAATCTACTCATGAGAAGTCTCTAATCGCTACTTACTCCTCTCAAGTTGATGATACTTGTACATCTAACCCTATATCTTTTGAAGTATCAACATTGAAGGAGAATGTTGAGCTACGTGCTCAACTTGATTTACTAACTAGCAATTATGGGAAGTTGAAAGAAGACCTTGTAATGCTCACAAGCTCTCATGCCGATCTTCTAACATCCCATAATGTGCAAAAGTTAGCTCATGAGGCTAGCATCACCAAGGTAACATCAAGTGAGCCTCATGTGGACAATGGCACTACTTCTAGTCAAAGTACTATATTTCCATGTGCTAGTGCTCGTAATTCGACTACTCATAATGTTGCTACCTCGTGTGATGAATTACTTTCCTTGCCTTGTTGCTCTAACATTGAAGCTTACACTTCCTCTAGTACTTGCATTGATACTAACCGTGCAGAGGAAATCGAAGAGCTCAAGGCCCAAGTCACTTCTTTGAAGAAAGACTTGGAACGATGTCATGAAGGGATGTCCACACTCAACAACGTCCCGTGTGAGCAAACATCTCCCAATGACAAAAATGATGTTGGAGTAAACTCAAACAAGAACAAGAGGGGCCTAGAACAAGTCAATAATTCGGCCAAAATCATTTGCTTCAAGTGCAAAGTTAAAGGGCACCATGTTAGATCTTGCCCTGTGAAGACGAAGTCTCAAAGTTACAAGCAACAAGGGAAGCGGCCACAAACTGAATCACATATTCGGCTACAAGTTGAAGGAAGACATCTTCCCAATAAGACCCAAGCCAACACTCCCCGAGGTGAGAAATCAACTGGGAAGAAAGCAAAGGGTAGATGTTGCTACTTATGTCGTGAGAAGGGTCACGTCGCTTCGTCTTGCACAAGAGGTAACTTATCCAACCCAATCACTATTGATGATATCTATTCCCTTGGGAAGGATAAGGTTGGCAATGTGTTTGCCAAGTTTGTTGGTACTCAAAATGGTGACAAGAAAAGAACCATTTGGGTTGCCAAGCCTATTGTGATTAACCTCTTAGGACCCAACGTAGTTGGGGACCAACAAGCTCAAACTTGATCAATAGGTGACTATGGAGGACATTAGAGACTTGGATACATAATGAACAACTAAGGGGTCTTCATCATTCATATTATCTCAAGCCAAGTCATTTGGATTATCGAGTTTCTATCTTATATCCAATGTGCCTCCTTACGGTAACTTATACTTAAACTGTTTACATTGTTAGGTGCTTGCCCATTTGCATGTTGTGGTTTTGTACCTTGCATGCGTTTGTATATGTTGTTCTTCCAACTTGCTTATCTTGAGTAATCGAGTATGTGTATGTTGGTTTGCACATCATGTACATGTGAGTCTTGTATTGAGCCTGTTTGCATCTTGTTTGTATTTTTGTTGGCTCTTGTGAGAGATTAATGGATTATCCCATTGTGGGGGAGTGATGTGCTTTGCACACCTCACAATCCTATAAATGTGTATACATGGGGAATACCACTTAGTTTTGATATTTCAAGATTATCTAGTTCCTATGTGGTATGTCTTACTCATGAGAAATTCAAATTCTATATGGTCCATTAAGTATCTCTTGTTGGTTTTAATTTGCCACTTGTTAATATTGTTGGTTTATCACATTATGGGGGAATAATATGCTATGTGCATATTACAAACCTAGAAAATGTGTACATTTGAGGTGTTGCCACTTTGTGTTGATATTGTAAATTATCTTGTTCCTAGGTGGCATGTTAGCTCTACAAGTGTCATTTGCTTGCGTTTTATGGGTAAAGATGATCTTGGATATATTTGCGATCTACCAATGAGTATCACTTCCAAAATACTTCATGTCCTTGACAATTGGTATTCCCATCATGTGATAGGAATTGCTAATCGTCTTTACATTGGATTTTGTGTTTCGTTTGTCTTCCTTGCCTCTTATGGATCTATTTTAACATGTCTAGAGTTTTTATAGATATAGAGAAAGTGATGATCCCATCGTGTGCATTTTGTATTTAAATGCAAATTCCATATAATGCACGTCCCTTGGGGGAGCTATCCTATTTTCTTTAGAACACTCTCTTTATTCACCCATCATAAAATCTTTTGATCCCCATCAAGTGTGTGTTGATGGGAGGCAAGTCTTGCTCTTTATGATGCTTTGTGCCATCATGAAAATTTGTCGAGGGCTTGGTTTGTTGGAACCTAGCTCTCTTTTGGAAATTAGATACCTCGTGTTTGTTTTCCTTCAATTGGTTTATTGTTTCCTTTTATTTGGCATGTGTCAATGGATATCTCATTCCTTGAGGTATCTTTTAATTGATATCCTTCAAGTGATAGTTCTTTTTGTTTAGGATCTTATTATCACTTGATACCTTGTGTCTTGGTGACTTATCAACTTTGTGTTAAGTTGATTCTTGAGAGTCTTGAGCATGCATATCTACTATATACAACTTCTTTTGCTTGCTTTCCTTCTTTGACCCAATATATAGGGGAATCTCCACCTTGTCATAAATTGGCTAAAGTGTGTATGAAATTCAAATTAATATCTATATGCACATATGTATGTGGAGTTTGTCCTATGTATTGTCGGTTTTCTAACTCTTTGGTCCCAATGAGTTTGGGCACCATTTTGTTTGTTTTGCTGTTCCAGGAACAACTAGAGATGCATTGGATGCTCAGCTCACCTATAAGGAAGGTGTTGAGACCATGTGATTATTGGAGCCAAGTTAGGATGATCAAAGAACAACTATCTACTACATCAATCCAATGTTGTCTCGGTAACAAGTATCCACTTCATGCATTCTTTTCTTGCAAAGGCCCCAACGTGTCTTTTCTTTTCCAGGTTGCATCATGGCATGAATCTCTTGATTCGTTCTTGTAGTACTTGTTTGCTTTCTCAAAGCATCCGAACGATGATGTCTTACTACTAGTTGGGATGTCTTTGATGTTCGTATGTTGGAAGTTCATATTGTACAATAAGAAAATATTAGGCCATGTGCTATGCTTCCAAGCAAAAGATCTCATTGATATATTTATGACTTCCTTTTGGATATCTAGTTTGTTCCTTCTTGTAACCATTTCGTGTGTACATCCTTCTTTATGGATATATATCATCATGATTGTCTTCTACTTAGAATCTTTTACACATGAGAGAAGTTACATCTCTAATTGATATCCTCTTTTCTTTCACGTCCATCGTTGCATTTCCTTTTCAGTTTTGGTGGATTCGTGAAAGGATTTGTTTTGAGTGCGCATCTTATTTTCCTACATCTTGATGCACTCTTTGGTCGTGAAGATTATTTTTCCTCATGCTTGTCTTGATGAGGGTTTTGCTATTTCAATTAGTATCCCTCCTCTTGACAAGGTTCTTACTTCCTATCTTCACAATGAGTTGTCACAAGCGTTGGTTCTTATTTTGTTTATTAGTAAGCTTGTGAACCCTTGTTCTAGTATGTGTGTGTGGGAATGATATGTCTTGCACTTTGTATCTCATTTCATCAAGACTATGTTGATGAGTAATGCTCATCCTTATCTTAGTCTTCTCAAGTGCTTTGCCATGACTCACACACATTACTTTGGTTGAGCCTATTCTTAAGTTGCTTCTTTTACATGTTGCTCAACCATTTGTTTTGTGCAATTGATATGCTTATTGTCTCATCTATCTTCTTGCACTCGTTGTGTGTTTTTATTCATTTTGGGGAGCAACAATTCTATTTTTTGCACCTGTATCAAATACAAAAATCTCGTATTAGTGCACAAATCATGGGGAACTTCTCTAGTTTTTGATAAAACACTCTGTTGCCTTTATCATAATATCTTTTATTCATGTGGTTCGAAGGACCATATGATTATTTGTTCCATCTGGAATCTTTTGATTGCTTGCCTCTATTTTTGTATGTCTTTGTGGCATACGATCCTTTTATTTGCAATCTTTGGGTCCTCAATATAGTTTGTTTTCCTCCAACTACTTATCATTGTATTTCTGTATTTCTCTGCACTCATGTGCTCACAAGTACACACGTTTTGGAGGACCACCTACTATATTGGCTTTCTAAACTTTTCGTCCATTTTGGCAATCGATGCCAATGGGGGAGAAGTTTAAAGAGTTTACTTTGGATATGTTTAGAGGGTTTTGCTTTTATTGCGTAAGCATTTACATCTTGCACGCATGCATTATTACCTTGTATGTGTGCACTTGGTTATGCTTATTTCCTTATATAAACTCTCTTGAAGTGGTTGTCTTCAATTACCAAAATGGGGGAGATTGTTAGAGCATATATCTCCATATGTGGTTTTGGTAATTGATGACAATTCCTATGGGCTAATGGTTGCCTTAAGTTATATTTATAGGATTTTTCCATAGGCACTTCCTGAAGTCCATCTGTTGGGTTCAAGGAGTTTATATGATGACCAAGATGGTATTCAAGGTATTATCCAAAGAATGGTCATAGAGACACTAGGTTGATCAAGATCTCAGACAAAGAGTAAATCAAGATGATCAACACACAAAGCATATAAGATGTACCGAGAGGGATCAAGTGATCCCATGGTATGGTAAGCATTGTCCATTACGTGTTTGTGTACTAACCCATGGTCTTTGTGAGAGTCCTATGTCGGGGTTAGGTGTGCTTCCATTGGGCTTGCGTCAAAAGGAAGATCTCATACAACCCATGAAGGATGACGTCAAGTGGTGATCGTCATCAAGATTGTGGTGTGCAAGTTCAAGTGGATCAGCACGAATATATCATTGAAACTATTGTCAATGATCATGCGTTGATAAGGACAAGCTCATGTGCTAACAAGGACAAGATCAAGATAAGCATTCCTGAGCACTACATGCTTGATTCTTGTGGATGTTCACATGGTGGACAAATGAAGATGAATACATAAGCTAGGCTTTCCACATTGTGTATGGGAGAGCTACTTGAAGACTTCATCATGTCTTGCTTTCAACTTGAGCCAAGAAGGAACAACAACATCAAGATCAAGTGAAAGGGCTAACTCAAAGGTATCAGTTCCTTTGAAGTTAGTGGTGCGGAGTGATGATCAGCGAATAAAAGTATACACTCAAGTATGGATCATCAGTGTCCTTTTATGATTCTTGAGTCTTTAGGGATCCCGCACTACTAAGAGGGGATCACAGGTTTTGTGATGAACTTGCTCAAACTAGATATCCACTGTTCTGCTCTTACCACATCTCCACTGCTCTGCTGTTATCAGAAAACAGGACCAGTGCCTCGGACATCCGGCCTCCTCCGGACGTCCGAGGCTTGGACGTCCGACCAGCTTCGGAAATCCGGAACTATGCACCAGAGAAACATGAGCCATATAACTCGGACTTCCGGCTCCCTCCGGACGTCCGAGGGCCGGACGTCCGACCAGCTTCGGAAATCCGGAGCTTTGCACCAGAGAAACTTGAGCCATATAACTTGGACTTCTAGCTCCCTCCGGACGTCCGACCAGCTTTGGAAATCCGGAGCTTTGCACCAGAGAAACTTGAGCCATATAACTCGGACTTCCGGCTCCCTCCGGACGTCCGTCCCCTTTCGGAAATCCGGAATCTTGCACCAGAGAAGTTTGAGTCGAATAACTAGGACTTCCGGCCTTCTCCGGACGTCCGGTCGCTGTTCAACTCCAGAGTGGTTCCAGATATATTTACAGCCCTCGGACGTCTGACCCTTGTCGGACGTCCGACCCCTTGTGGACGCCCGGACATCCGTGAACTGCCGGATGTCCGAGCCCTGTGTGACTTAAAGTGTCCCCAACGGCTGTTTTTCTCTCCCCACTATAAATACCCCCCTCCCACTTCGTGAGAGGGTGCCCCAACACAGCCTTATCCTCATAAGAACACATTTCTACCTCACACACATTTGCTCACACCAAATCTTAGATCCCAAGAGGAGTTGTGAGCCCCTTTGAGAGTTGTTCCAATCAAAAGATAGATCGTCTCCCTCTCCTTTTGTCAACCCAAGCTATTTGAGATTTGAGCAAGTTTTGAGCATTCCCCGTGATCTTGTTACTCTTGGAGGTTGGATACTCCTAGGCGGTAGGAGTTCTTCGGAGAGGAATCAATCCGTGTGATTACCCCCGGAAAAGTTTGTGAGGGTTCAGAAGCCACCTCAAAGGCTTACCACTAGTGGTTGAGAAATGCCTTCGTGGTGTTATCTTAAAGGGAGAATAGGGTGAGCCTTCGTGGCGTTGGTGTGCCTTCGTGGTAACATCCACCTCTCTAACGGTGACTAGCTTCCCTCCAAGGAAGTGAACATCGGGATACATCTTCGTCTCAGTGACCTTGGTTATCCTTAACCCTAACTCCTTACTTGTGGTTTACTTGTGTTACTTGAGCATACATACATTGCATATTGGTTGTGCTCATTATATTGTGTTGGCCATTTCTTGTACAAGATTAATCATTCAAGCATACCCTCTATATCCACACGTTCACACTTGCAGCTTTTGATATATCGTGTGCTATAGTGTGATCTAGTATCTTGTGTCGTTCACCTACTTGTCGTGTGATATAGCTCAAGTAAGTTTGTGTAACTTACTTGTGCTTGTTAGTAACTGTATTGTGTCCATCTTGGTAGATCGTGTTGTTGTTACATGTTGCAGTGCCTAGTGCATTTAGGATTTGTGCTTGACAAGTACCCTCTTAGTTTATTTCCGCATTAGGTTAAGCCAAATCCGAAGAAGTTTTTAAATAGCCTATTCACCCCCCTCTAGGCGTCATGGAGGTCTTTTCAACTACCATGTTTCCCATTTGACATTAACATCAGCTAGAAAAAAATCACTGAAAGAGCATCAACTCCAAACCGGACTGGGAAAGAAGAAAGAACAAACGAAGGTAATGTCAATTTGTATTCCTGCTAGAGTAATACATTGTAAGCTCTAGTTCCCACCTTTTGTAGCACTTGGGAAGGCCCATAATATTTGCAATGTAATTTAATGGCACTTCTCACACCAAATGCAACCAACCCATGTAAGGTTGCATCTTAAGATAAACCATATTTGCCACTTTCAATTGTTTCGAACCTTTTTAAATCAAGATATGTCCTCATTCTAGCATGTGCTTGAGCTAAGTTAGTCCCGACTTGCTTAGCATTTCATATTTTGTCTGATTGAAACCTGTAAGTTCTAAGTCCTCGGGCCTTGGTACTGCCAATTCACCGATCACAGGTGGGGAGTGTGACATCCCCTGATTATGCTACACTAATCCATGTAGTTATGCTATAGTAACCTCAAACTAATGGTGCCACATAATGAAGTGAACTAAGCTAAATTTTTACTTATGAAAAATCAAAACCAAATTTCAAATTGAAATTAAAGTCAATTTATTATTTCGCCAAACATAAAAACAAAAGTGTCCATAATGTTGCAATTAATTTGTAACTAATAATGGTGGTGAACCAACATTTTTATAAAGTGCTTTTAATGCCCTAATATTATTAGAGCCGAGGGCACATCAATTATTAAAGGTCATTTTGAATTATAAAATTTTCAAATATTTTCAAACTTATTATGTCTCCACCTTTTTATTGCATTATAATTATTTTGGGCCATGCGGTTTATTTTACAAAAGTATTTGTTGCTAATTTAAATAAAAACAGAAAACTCTAAAAAGAAAGTTTTAAAGAAAAAGAAAATAAATGGAACCCTCCCCTTGTGGGCAACGGCCGAGCTTGCCGCGAGTACAACCTAGCCCCCACCCCCTAGCCGGCCTAGCCACCGCTGGTGGCCCATCTCCCCCCTCTCCATGGCCTATATAAAGGCCCCCTTCCCAACCCTAGCCGGTTTTCCTCCCTCTCCCCTCCTTCCCCACAGCCCGGCGACGCCCCCTGCAGCTCACCCTCCAGCCACCAGCCGGCACCACCTCACCGGACCCCATCGCCGGTGCCCTGCCCCGCATCGGTGCCATCCGTCGGCGGCCCTCCCCCGTGCACCACGCCCATGGCCCGACGCAGCTCTTGAGCTTGTCGTCCACCACCACCGCCAGCACCAGCGCCCTCCCTCATCGGTGCCGTCGTCGCCCCGCCACCGTGCCGCCACCACGTTGCTTCGCCACCCCTCCATGTGCCCACTGCCCTTCCCGCATGCCACTGTGAGCCCCCTTCCCTCTTCCTCCCCCTTGCCACGCGCCTGCTGCGCCCGGCTCGACCGACCACTGCGGCCCCGTTGCACGCGACTCGACCAGCCACCGCGACAACGTTGCGCCTGGCTCGATCGACCACCGCGGCCTCGCCACCCTCCAGCCATCGCCAGCCCCCATCCTGCCATCGCTGCCACGCCATGCCCGCCCCTCCCCGCCGATGGCCCCCTGCCGATGACCCCTTTTCGTTGCCTGCCACTACCGTCGGCCATGACCACGACTGCGGCCGTGATGGTGTTAGTGCGTGTGTGGTGTGCCCCTTGGGCACTGCCAAGTGGTGCCACCCTCACCGGATGATAGAGTCTAAACGTTTTTATTTTTAACAAGGTATACGTAAAAATAAATACATAATTAATTAATTTATAATTAAGCCATTCATTAACCTAATTAAACTAATTCAGTTAATTAATCAACTTGTTATGTTAAGCAAAGTATGAGATGTGGGCCTGGGGAATTAGAGCTAACTAAAACTGTTTAACTAAGTCCGCTAATTAATTACACTAAACACTCTATGACATATGGATTCCACCTATTAATTAATCTCTTTAAAATTAACTAAGGCATTAATTAACCCGAGTCTATGGCAAGTGGGGCCCACATGCCAGATTTGCCAGTCAACACAACTGTTGACTGCTGATATCATGCTGACATCATGCCCATGTCATAGCTATTTAAGGAATTTAATTAAATATGTTTAATTCTTAAATAATTATTAAAACTTTAAAAAGTAATATAAAATAATCCGTAATCGAGATGAAAATATTTTGTACATGAAAGTTGATCAGAAAAACAAGACGAACCCGAATACGCTATCCGTTCGTGTGTCACGCATATCTATCATAGCGAACATGGAACTTTTCCGTCTGTTTCGCTTGTCCGGTAGTAGCCACAGACCCAGAAAATATCATCAGATATTTTCTCGCCGTCTATGACAAGTGATACCGCGTTACCTCATACCTAGCACTCCATATTGCCATTTCATGAATCATGATGCATTTGTGTGCTTTATATTTATTGTCTCTTCCCCCTCTTCTTATGATAGACCCTGAGACCGACGCTGATGCCGGGTACGACTACCCATGTGACGACCAACCCTTTTGCCGCAGAGCAACATGGCAAGCAAACCTCCCTTGGTCATTCCTATATCGCCTATCCTTTCTCTCTCATGCTTGCATTAGAATTTTGCTACTCTTGTAGTTAGCTCCTATATTTGATGCATAGCCTATTTTTGATGTACTGCTACTTTACCCTACCACACTTTAAATTGTTTAGTATAGGTGGAGCAGTGATCCCCTTTGCCCCCTTAGTCCAGTTGCCCCCGCTTTATCGTCAGGTCTCGATCATCTGATCGACGAGCCAAGAACCATCACAGCACCCACACCCCCTTAGTTGTACGACGCTGCACAGCTACTATCGAGTACCGAGGGTAACACCTCGATACATACTCCTAATGTTAGCTTTGTAGTGTAGTTAACCGACAGTGGTTTATGGATGATGATTCATCCTTCACTACCTCCGATAATGACTCTGTCGTACAACCCATCAAGCTGGTCCATCGAGGGTGATTCTCGCTGGTCACCTTAACGGTTACATCGTTCGGAATACGTCGAGGGTGATACCTCGGATCTCTGTGATGTTACAACCACACAGTTACTTGACCGTGCTACTAGGAACATGAAAGGTGTGTTGCGGGTGGATTCCCACGTGAATGTGATGAGGCGTGGCTGGGCATTCTGGTCCTTGCCACACATCCTCGAGATTAATTAAAATGCTAATGGATTTGGGTATTTGATCTGAGTTGGTCAGGAGACCTTTTTGCACTAACCTTCACGTGGGAGAATTTATGGGTACTCGACATCGTGGTATCAACCAAAGCTCTTCAAACGTCATCAATGGAGCGACGTGCGTTCGAGTAGCCCGGATAAGCATCATTCTTGTATAAGAGGTGCCAGGACTGACATCAGCCGCCCTCGCTTCGTGTGGGAGCGCAAAGGGTGATGGGCCCATGACCCCTGCACGCTTAGGATTTAAATTGGCGGGATGGCCTCTCTGTTGAGCTTAGGTAGGGTTGCGACGTGTTGATGTTCCGAGGCCGGGCATGACCCTGGAAAGTGTGTCTGACCATAGTTTATCGAGCGTGGCAGGTAAGATGGTGTGTTGGAAATATGCCCTAGAGGCAATAATAAAATAGTTATTATTATATTTCCTGTTTCAAGATAATCGTTTATTATCCATGCTATAATTGTATTGAATGGAAACACAAATGCATTTGTGGATATATAGACAAAACAATGTCCCTAGTGAGCCTCTAGTTGACTAGCCTGTTGGTCAAGAATGGTTAAGGTTTCCTAGCCATAGACAAGTGTTGCCACTTGATGACGGGATCACATCATTAGGAAAATGATGCGATGGACAAGACCCAAACTACAAATGTAACATATGATCGTGTCATTTTGTTTCTATTATTTTCTGCATGTCAAGTATACATTCCTATGACCATGAGATCATGTAACTCACTGACACCGGAGGAATGCCTTGTGTGCATCGAACGTCGCAATGTTACTGGGTGTCTATAAAGGTACTCTACAGGCATCTACGAAGGTTTCCGTTGAGTTAGCATGGATCAAGACCGGGATTTTTCACTCAGTGTGACGGAGAGGTATCTCGGGGCCCACTCGGTAATATAACATCACAAACAAGCCTTGCAAGCAATGTGACGAAAGAGTTAGCCATGGGGTCTTGTATTATGGAACGAGTAAAGAGACTTGCCGGTAACAAGATTGAAATAGGTATGGCGATTCCGACGATCGAATCTCGGCCAAGTAACATACCGAAGGATAAAGGGAATGATATACGGGATTGTGTGAATCCTTGACATAGAGGTTCAACCGATAAGATCTTCGTAGAATATGTAGGATCCAATATGTACGTACAGGTCCCGCTATTGGATATTGACTGGAGAGTGTCTCGGTCATGTCTACATAGTTCTCGAACCCGCAGGGTTTGCACACTTAAGGTTCGGTCACATTTTCGGTATAGTTGAATTATTGATGTTGGTTACCGAATGTTGTTCGGAGTCCCGAATGAGATCCCAGACATCACGAGTGTCTTCGGAATGGTCCAGAAACAAAGATTGATATATAGGATTGTTGTATTTGGCTTTCGAAAAGATTTCGGGCATTACCGGTAAAGTACCGCGAGTGAAGAATGGGTTCCGGGGTTTTACCGGAAGGGGGAACCCACCCGGGAGAGAACCAAATAGGCCCATGGGTGGCGCACCAGCCCTTAGTGGGCTGGTGAGGCCAGCCCAATAAGGCTATTTCGGCCAAAGCAATAATAAAGAAGGAAAAAAAAGAAGGAGGTGGACAAGATAGGAAGGAGTCCTCCACCAAACCAAATTGGAGGAGGACTCCTCCCTCCTTGCCTCGGCCGAAGCTCCTCCTTGGAGTAGGAGGCAAGCCAACCATCCCTTGGTTCCTCCTATATATAGTGGAGTGTTTTAGGGTTTTTGCAACTCAAGCCTTTGTGCAGCCCTCTCTCCCTCCACTACTTCATGACACCTCGTAGCTAGATCGATACGACACGGCGAAGCCCCGCCGGAGTAGCTCCACCATCATCACCGCCACGCCGTTGTGCTGCCAGAGAATTCAGCTACCTCTTCGTCTCTCTTGCTGGATCAAGAAGGCGGAGATCGTCATCGAGTTGTACGTGTGCTGAACGCGGAGGTGCCGTCCGTTCGGTGCTAGATTGGGACGGATCGTGGGACGGCGACGATTTGGATCGTGAAGACGTTCCACTACATCAACCGCGTTTCTTAATGCTTCCTGCTTAGTGATCTACAAGGGTATGTGGATCCGATCTCCCTCTTATAGTTGATCATCACCATGATAGGTCTTCGTGTGCGTAGGAATTTTTTTGTCTCCCATGCAACGTTCCCCAACATGGTGCACCCCTGCAGGGATGAAAATTAGCTATTCGGATAGCCGTGTCCACGGTTACAGGACGGCTTGGAGTTGTGCCCCGATCTTATACAACTTGAACTGTTACTTTGCTAGAATGTTTGCTCCGAGATTGCTTCCTCACGGGGAGCTGGGGAAGAATCTTTGGGCATGACCTCATATTAATATTGCTGCAACAATATGATTATATAATTGTGTTACTTGATCTATTCTCTTGTATTGCTGCAAGACACCTGAAGATGCTAGTCTTCGATAGGACTAGTCCCCTCTCTCTATTCTCGCATTGCTGCAGCCAGTCCACATAAAACCCCTTTCCTTTGATATTGATGCATACTTAGCATAGTTTTGATGTTAGTCTTGCGAGTACTCTGGATGAGTACTCACCGTTGCTTTGCTCCCCCTTTTCCCCTTGATACGATTGCTGCGACCAGATGATGGAGCCCAGGAGATGGTGTATCCTGCCGCCGGCGACTGCTACCCCGACAGTGCCTACTGCATGGAAGCCGCTGATGACCAGGAGTAGTTTAGGAGGTTCCCACACAGGAGGCCTCACCTCTTTTCGATCGATGTATCTTTTGTGCTAGCCTTCTCTAAGGGTTTGTCATATTTCATGTCTGTACTCAGATATTTGTTTCTTCCGTTGACTCGTGTGTTCATCAAGCTTCTGTATTCTAGCCCTCCAGGCCCGTGGCTTGTAATATGAAGCTTGTATGTTTTTATTTATGTCTAGAGTTGTGTTGTGATATCTTTCCATGAGTCCTTGAGCTTGGTCATATGCATTTGCGTGTATGATTAATGTACGATCAAATCGAAGGCGTCACTGGGAGAAATCAAACAAAAGCTTGAAAGAGAGTGATGTTCAAAGCAGTGTGGAAAGTAGTATTATAATATAATTCAACTAGATATAACCAGTTCATCCAGTTCTTGGGTTCATTGAAAGCCATACATCTTAGATAAGATTACAAACATTGGTTCATTCTTTCTGTTTGACCATCTATTTGAGGATGGTGAGCAGAGCTATATCTTAATTCCACCTGTAATGCTTTGAAAATTTGCTTCCACATTTAGCTTGTAAATATTACGTCCATGTTAAGTATAAATATAATGAGTATGTGTGTGTGTGTGGGACGGGGGCATATACTTTTAGGACATGGTCAATAAATGTTTGAGCTTATGTTTGCATCGAAAGGATGCGATAGAGGGATCAAGTGTGCACATTTAATGAACTTATCGACCACTACAAGTATCACTTCCTTGCACTAAGATTTTGGAAGACTTCCCACAAAATCCATGGAGTTGTGTTGCCAAGCCATGTCAGCTGTTGGAAAAGGTTCTAGCAGCACAGAATACTTGCAATTATCATGCTTGGATCTTTGGCAAATTGGACATGCAACTACTATGTTTTTCACTTGGCATTGACATCAGCGAGGAAAAATTCTTTGAGAGCATCAACTCCAAATTAGATTAGGAAACAAGAAAGAGCAAACCAAGCAACTCGTGGACGAAGCCCTCACACCGATACACCAAACTCCAGTCGTGCCTAAAAAAGCAACAAAGGGAATCACACACCCTACGCCCGCCGCTGACTGCCAACCACCCTTTTCCCCTCTTCCTAGCCGAGAAACTCCATGAAGGTGACACACACAACCGAAAAGGTATCAAAGTTGCATGGTTGATCATAGGGACCTACTAGGACGAGAACTCAGTCAAAATCGAGGGTAGAATCCAGAATTGAAGACATTAATTGATTGGGAGAGCTTCAAACCTAGGGAGCATAGTAAATTTAAAGACTCATGGATGAGCATGTAGATCTTGTTCAGTACTTACCGGTTTTTGTTTGCAGATACCCAACTTCTCGTCCGTGGAAGGGCATGACCCGGTAGACGGATAGGCAAAGTGGTAGTATGATGTTTTCTCTCTAATAATTTTATAGTAGTGTGTGATGGTTAACGGGGCTCTAGTTTGGAAAATCCTATTTAACACTCACAGAGTGTTCTCCCGACTTTTGCACAGGAGCGCCCGGGATAGGCCGACCCATGTGTAGTGAGCGTAGTGTAGCATTTTGTGTTTATGTTTTTGGTTGTTTGGTTTTTCGCTGTTTTTTGGTAACATTCTAGAAGGTTATATTTTTATGTTTTTTGTTGTTTTGTTTATAACTTTTTTTCTGTTTCTTTTTTCTTATTTTTTTAAATTCATATATTTCAAAACGTGCTCATGTTTATAAACTTTATTCAGATTTTTAAAGTATGTTCGTGGACATACAAAATTGTTCACATTTATAAAACCTTTTAATTTATTCATAATTTTGAAAAATGTTTGTAAATTCAAAATTGTTCACAAATTACAAAAAAAAACTTGTGCACACGCACCCCTTGCTCGGGCGCGCCGGCCGCATTCTCGTCGCGTTCGCGAGAGCCATCTCGCTGCAACTACGACCCACCAGGCCACCACTCCTCAAACGAGCGTCCCACAACAGCCCTAGCGTCGTGGGAGGTGGAGAAAACGAGGACCCCACCGCCGTCGACGCCACGTAGGCTTTGCCAGGCGGCGGCGAGGGGAGAGAGGGCTAGAGAGGGTAGGTTCCCCGGCGGCTAGGGTACGTCTAGGTCGCCCGTGGGGGAAACGACGTGGACGTCACTTGAATCTAATCATTTATTCTTGAAAATGGGGCTGTTTGATAAAAGGTTCACTTGCAATTTGAATCCACACGTATTACTTGATTGCTTCATTTTATTCAAAGTGCTATTAATCCTTACTTTGCTAATATCCCGCCGTTGGCTTCCTTCATAGTAGTACAACTAAGCTCTTTCAAGCCTTATTAATGGTGAAATTATTTTACTTATTTAGCTGAATACAAGTGATTGGTTTACATAGGAAATCAACGGCAAAATTAGTAATTACAGAATAACCGGACTTCAACCGAGAAGTCGATAAATAAATAAAGTGTGATGTTAGGATTTTTTTTGGCATCGCATACAACCAGGAGTTCTAATGGGAGTATATTCCTTTGAGAACACATTAAGCTGCTGTTAGCTAGAACCTTGAGATCTATATGATCAAGCTAAAGCTTTAAATCACTTCAAACAGTAATCCCCAAACACCATGCATTTACTTAGCTTCTCTGTATATAACTTAGATCCCTCCTTGCATCTCTAATTCTACTTCAGAAAAAAAATCCGAAATTGAATCAGCTAAGCCGGTACAGTGTATAACCCCAACAATGGATCAGTTCACACAGATAACTGAAGCATAAGAATCGATGCTCAATTACCTTGGATCCAAACGGCGACATCTGTTGGGAAACCGATGGGCCCTGGGCCTCGGTTGCGCTAGTGACGGCTGGCTTAAGTGCGAGTCACGAAGCCAGTCCCTATCGCTTCCCCTCTTTCCGTTAAGTGGGTTCTTATCCCTTGACCCCCATATCCCTATATAAACAGAGGAGATGCAATCATTGTAACAGAGAGACCCATCATATAATAAAGATTGTTTCCTCTCTACTTTCTAGTGTTCATCTACTCTCTTTGTTCGACCACTTCGTCTACGACGCTGCTCCCCTCCGCAATCTTAGAGCGGACTCGTCGGCAGGAGTTGCGGAACGTTATCAGCACGCTTCGCTCCACCAACTCTCCATCGAGCCTGCGTCAAGCCTGCATCAAGCAGGCTCTCGTCGATCACACGAAGGTATAAATCCAATCCCCCTCTTTGCAAAAATGGATTCCTCTCGTTATCACGATTCCGTTTCGCGATTAGTTTTATATTTCGGATTTGATCTACCTACGGTGTGGATTTCTCTCCCAAGAACTGGTTGACGAACACGTCGCCGACCAATGTCGATGTTCTTGGATCCCGAGAGACTTGTTGACTGCATCCTAGGGAGACGGTGCTCGCACGTACTCCTGATGAGCACGATACCGCCGCGATGTACCGGATGTACACGCGTCGTCACGTCCTGCTGATGCACGATCCGTTCTTGACGAACTGCTCCTGTAACATGGCTGCTACACGCCGCACCCACCGCACCCTGCTTGCTGCAGCCCATGGCCGCAGCCACCGCAGCACCGCCCTGACCGCATGGCTGTTATGCTGCCGCTCGCGCTGGCCTCGCTGGCTACAGCGCCACCGGCCGCCGCCCTGCAAGGCTCCTGGCCACCTCCAGCCGCTCCACCTCGCGCTCTGGCCGCGCCGTGCCGCGCCCTTTGGCCGTGTTCTGCCCCCATGGCCGCGTTGTGCCTGGTGGCCGCGCCGCGCCTCTCGGCTGCGCCGTGCCCCGTGGCCGCGTTGTGCCTAGTGGCCGCGCCGTGCCTGGTGGCTGCATCGAGCGCTGCTGACCGCGCCGTGCCCCATGGCTGCGCTGAGCGCTGCTGGCCGGCTCGCCTACCTCAACCGCCGCCTCAGTCATGTGACAGCGCTAGGGGAAACACTAGCGTCGCCCTGCATGCTGGGCCGGCTCGCCCCCCGGGGCCTTGGTGGGCTCAGCAGCCGCCCCCCATGGGCTGCTGTTTCGCTGGCCAGGCCGGCCTCAGGAGCTAACCAAAAAAAAGGGGTGGCTGTCGGGCTTGCTAAAAAAAAGTGGTCGGGCTGGCTGGGGATAGTCTGATTGGGCTAGTTGCCCATTTTTTTTTCCGTTAAAACGTATATCCTGGCTTTAAAAAAAGCTCGGGAATTTCTTTTTCGGACTATTTTTCACGCATTAGCTATGCGTAATATACTATCTCATTTAACATGATTTTATTACATGTTTTTACTACTGTAGATTAATTGTTTTAGCACTTTTAATCATTAAGTAAATCATCTAATAAAAATGTATTAAAAATGAAATGTAATTTTTTATTGAATAAGTTTTTTCCACATCGCATTTATGCAAAAGATTACCTGCTGTAATTTCATTGTTTTTGCATAAATAGCAGATGGCCGGAATCGTGAACACGGAGTTTTCTGAGTTGTCCCTGCTACCTCTTGAGCTTGCGTTGGTTTTCACTTGAAGAGGAAAGGGTGATGGAGCACAACAACAGTAAGTATTTCCCTCAGTTTGAGAACCAAGGTATCAATCCAGTAGGAGTATCAAGGCAAGTCTCCAAAGTACGTGCGCAAAAATAGCAAACTTGCACCCAATGCTACAAAGGGGTTGTCAATCCCTTCACGATTGATTGCAAGGTGAGATCTGAAGGCGGAAAGTGCAACAAAGTAAAAGTGTAAAGCTAAAAATATGATATGAAGTAGACCCGGGGGCCATAGTGTTCACTAGAGACTTCTCTCATGATAGCAAATATTACGATGGGTGAACGAATTACTGTCGAGCAATTGATAGAACCGCGCAAAGTCATGACGATATCTAAGGCAATGATCATACATAAAGGCATCACGCCCGAGACAAGTACACTGATATACTTTCTGCATCTACTACTATTACTCCATACATCGACCGCTATCCAGCATGCATTTAGTGTATTGAGTTCATAACAAACAGAGTAACACCTTAAGCAAGATGACATGATCTAGAGGGATAAATTCATGCAATAGATATAAACCCCATCTTTTTACCCTTGATGGCAACAACACGATGCGTGCCTCGCTACCCCTCTTGTCACTGGGTGAGGTCACCGCACGGTATGAACCCAAAACCAAGCACTTCTCCCATTGCAAGAATTATAGATCAAGTTGGCCAAACGAAACCCACAACTCGAAGAGAATTACAAGGATATGAAATCATGCATATAAGAGATCAGAAGAAACTCAAATAAGATTCATAGATAACCTGATCATAAATCCACAATTCATCGGATCTCGACAAACACACCGCAAAAGAAGATTACATCGGATAGATCTCCATGAAGATCATGGAGAACTTTGTATTGAAGATCCAAGAGAGAGAAGAAGCCATCTAGCTACTAGCTATGGACTAGAAGGTCTGTGGTGAACTACTCACGCATCATAGGAGAGGCAATGGTGTTGATGGAGAAGCCCTCCGTGTCCGAATCCCCCCTCCGTCAGGGCACTAGAACGTGCCCCAGATGGGATCTTGCGGAGACAGAAGCTTGCGGCGGCGGAAAAGTGTTTTCGTGTCTATCTCTCGTGGTTTCAGATTTTTAAGGAATTTATAGGCGAAAGAACTAGGGCTGGGGAGCCACAGGGGGCCCACAAGCCTGCTAGGCCCGCCCCCTAGGCCAGGCCTGGGTGGCTTGCCTTGGTTCTCAAGTCTCATGCGTGTCTTCTGTTATGGAAAAAATCATTCCGCAGGTTTTATTCCGTTTGGACTCCGTTTAATATTCTCCTATGAAAAAGGTCAAAAACACGGAAAAAACAGGAACTGGCACTTGGCACTGAGTTAATAGGTTAGTCCCAAAAAAGATATAAAATAGCATATTCATGCATACAGAACATCCAAAGATGACAAGATAATAGCATGGAACCATCAAAAATTATAGATACGTTGGAGACGTATCAGGCCCAGACATGGCTGAACTACCGGAGCTGGTCTTCCGACTGCGAGATCTGGTTCGAGGGCAAGGGCCTTATAAGAGAGATTGGTAAGGGGACCCTGCTGGGCCCCACTGACCCATGTTCGCGCCAGAAAATGCCCAGGCTCTGCATTTCCTCCGTCACCACCTCTGCCATACTCTAAAAGAGGAGTATATGGCTGAATGAAGTGGCTCTCTCCTCTGGACCTCTCTTAAGCAGCGGTTTGAGAGGCTGAAGTACACTATCAAGCCACGTGCGGAGGCGGAGTGGATCCGTTTGAGGTTCGCGGACTTCAAGACGGTTGGGGAGTACAATTCAGCGCTACACCAGATTTGTACAACTCTTCAGCTGTGTGGTACTGAGGTTACCGACAGTCAGAAGATTGAGAAAACCCTATCCACTTTCCATCCTGACGCGGTCCAGTCCTCACGGAACTACCGCGAGGGGAACTACACGATGTATTCAGAGCTGATCGACATCCTCCATGTGGCAGAGGCGCAAGACGAGGTTGTGAAAAAGAACTTTGTCGCGCAACCTTTTGGGGGGATTTCTCGTCAGGAGGTGAACGCCCTTAAGGTCCGCAAGCCTCTCTAGAAGAAGAGAGGCCGCAAGGGTAATAAGAAGGGCCCTCACGCCCCACTCCAGCTAAGCAGCAGAAGCCGGGAAAGGGGGGGCCAGAGGCCTCAGGACTGCTTCAGGTGTGGATCGTTGGAGCATTTCTCTCGCCAGTGCCGCGCACCAAAGGAGGTGGTTGCTGCGTACAAGGCTCAGAAGGAGCGTGAGACGCACCTCGCCTTGGTTCAGGAGGAATCACCACTGCACCCCCAGCGACACCCGTGATGAGCCCTACGCCTCTTCTTGCGCCCATCGTGGCGACCTCAGTTGTGCCCATAGCGGCAGCCTTGGCGGTCTCTAACGACGCCGACGTTGCCATGGAGGTTGAGCACACGCTCGCCCCTACGGGGCTGCCACTGGATGTTGACACTGCTACCAAGATGATGACTATCGAGGAGGGGCTCACTAGTCTGGAGATCCAGGCTGAACTCAATGGCTTCTTTGCCGAGTCCACTTAGCCCACCTCGTTACAGATCATGATTCCATGTTTTTCAGACAATGCATTCGAATAAATTAAATTTGGTTGTAAGCTCTATGAGAGCACAAAACTTATTCTTTATTTCATGACGCTTGGATGACATTTATATCATTCATTTATTTCATTATTTATACATGATAGTATGTTATGTTATGAAATGTGTGCATTTATTATTAATGTATGTTCTTCCTCGTTACATTAATTAGATGTCATATTTTAGAACGCGTGTGGCGCCCGAATGGAGGAAACGTGCCTTGCCGATAGCGCCACTACACATACCATTTTACGTGAAACTAAGTACTTTGAGTCTATTAAAAAATCTCCGGGAAGTATTATGACAATCGCCGGCTGCGGTTCGAACATAGTTGGCTCCGGACGAGCTACTATCATACTTCCCATGAGAACAACTTTGATCATTCATGATAAATTGTTGTACCCGGAGTCGACTCGTACTCTTCTGAGCTTTAAAGACATCCGCACTAATGGTTTCCATGTTGAGACCGATGATGACAACAGCAAGGAGTGCCTCCTCATCACGAAGCGGGATGCAAATGGTGAACATTTTATCGAAAGGCTTCCGTCGTTTGACACTTGGCTATACTACACCAAGATAGTAGCACCGCCCGTGTACACTACCATTAAGACCGTCTTTAGAAGCTCCGAACTTTTCTGCCTCTGGCATGATAGGTTAGGCCACCCTGGACTTAGGATGATGAGGAATATAATTAACAACTCGCATGGCCATAGTGTTAACGTGAAGAACTTCTTGAATCCCGATGATTTCGTATGCTCCGCAGGCGCCACGGGGAAGTTAGTCATTAGGCCATCGCCGCTAAAGGTGAGGGATGAAATCCCCGTGTTTTTGGAACGTATCCAAGGGGACATATCCGGTCCAATTCAGCCCCTGACAGGGTTGTTTAGGTACTTCATGGTGCTCATCGATGCTTCCTCTAAATGGTCCAATGTTTGCCTACTGTCAACACGGAACCATGCCTTTGCAAAGTTGATTTCTCAGATCACACAAATGAGGAATAATTTCCCTGATTATCGTCTAAAGTCTATTTGAATGGATAATGCCGAAGAATTTTTTCAAAGGCATTCGATGATTATTACATGGAAACATGAATCAAAGTTGAGCACTCGGTACCGCACGTTCATACACACAATGGACTTGCCGAGGCATTGATCAAAAGAATTAAATTCATTGCCCGACCGCTCCTTCAGGGTTGTAATTTACCAAGAAGATGTTGGGGCCACGTTGTGTTACACGCGGCCAAACTCATCAACTTTAGACCGCCGGCCTACAATATCCACTCTCCTGTTCAGCTTGCGCAAGGGTCGGCACTGAAAATTTCCCACCTTCATAGGTTCGGTTGCCACGTATATGTACCAATACCAGCACCCCAGCGGTCAGCAATGGGCCCGCTCCGTAAGTCGGGGATATACGTTGGTTATGAGACTGTGTCCATAATCAGGTATCTGGACCCCATGACAGGCGACTGTCACATGACTCGTTTTGCTGATTGCATTTTTGATGAGGATTTTTTCCCGACTTTAGGGGGAGAGAATCAACCCCTTGATGCCAAAAGTCGAGAAATCACGTGGCAAGCCACTGGAATCCACGCCCATGACCCGCACGCTGCTGAGACTGAGAGAGAAGTCCAAAAGATAATATATTTGCAGTCATTAGCAAATCAACTGCCTGACCACTTTAGTGACTTAAAGACTGTGACAAAATTGCATGTGCATGCACGCAATGCATCGGAAAGGGTCGAAATACCAAAGAAGAATGATGGTATACCCGCTCCCATCCAAAGGCCTAAAAGGACGAGAGATCCGGTTTCTCAAATCCCAAGTACTCGGGGACGCCTGACGAAAAAGGATATGAGAGATTTATCACAGCCTGTCACCAAAGTGCCCCAAAGTGAAATGGGGAGACAGTCGAGACCTGACACAAGTATGGAAAATTCAATGCACGAAATTCCGGACTTAAACTTTCCATAGGAGAAACACCCAGCGGAGATGTGTGCGCACACATCGGCGCGGGGAGTCCGAAGGACCTTGCTCCCAGAATGGGAAATTTGGTAGAGCAAGTATTGGCGCCATATGCGCTCCATGACGAAATGGCCATAGATTATATTTATACGGGAGAGTCCCTGAACCGAGTAACATTGATTGTCGACATTAACTTTGCTACGAAAATTGGCTCAATCATAGATCTTGACCATGAGCCTAAAATGCTCGCTGATTGTAAGAAAATGTCAGATTGGAATGATTGGCAGAAGGCAATTACTGCCGAATTATTATCTCTGAACAAAAGGAAGGTGTTCGGACCAGTTTGTCGAACTCCTCCCCACATTCGCCCGGTTGTCCATAGGTGGCTTTTTGTTCGAAAGAGAGATGAAAATAATAAGGTAGTACGATACAAAGCAAGGCTTGTTGCTCAAGGGTTCACTCAACGACCCAGTGTCGATTTTGAGGAGACATATTCCCCGGTCATGGATGGAGTTAACTTTAGATACTTGATCTCAATGGAAATAAACATGGGCTTGAAAATGAAATTGATGGATGTTGTCACTGCTTACCTATATGGTAACTTGGATTCGAACATATACATGAAGGTTCCTGAAGGTATCCCTGTTCCGAACCATGATAGAGCAAACATGAGTCTATACAGTGTTCAACTTCAGAAGGCATTGTATGGACTTAGACAATCTGGTAGAATGTGCTATAATCGCCTAAGTGATTTCCTTCATCAGAAGGGCTACACGAGCAATATAGATTGCCCATGTGTTTTTATATGGCAATCGCAAGATGGATTTTGTATAATCTTGGTGTACGTGGACGATTTAAACATAATCTGTACACCTCGGGATATTGAGGAAGCGAGTTCCTACCTGATGTCGGAATTTTACATGAAGGACTTGGGTAAAACCAAGTTCTGTCTAGGTCTACAACTTGAACATTCCCCTGATGAGATTCTAGTGCATTAGTCGGCCTACGCCCAGAAGGTGTTGGAAAGATTTGGATTTGACAAGGCATATCCTTCTAAGACCCCGATGGTCAGGAGATCTTTGCAACCAGACAAGGACCCGTTCAGGCCTAAGGAAGAGGGGGAGGAAACTCTGGGCCAGAGGTTCCTTACATGAGTGCAGTTGGGGCACTCATGTACCTCGCGAATTATACACGGTCAGACATCACTTTCGCCGTCAATTTGCTAGCTAGGTACAGTTCTGAACCTACCAAGAGACATTGGAAAGGTGTCAAGGACGTCTTCCGTTACCTGCAAGGGACCAAAGATCTTGGCCTATTTTATAAAAGGAATCAAGACCTATCCCTTATAGGCTATGTCGATGATGGGTATCTGTCGGACCTGCATGATTGCAAATCATAGACTGGATATATTTTCCATTATGGTGGAACTGCGTTCTCCTGGAGATCAACCAAGAAAACACTTGTGTCAACCTCCACGAACCACTCGGAAATAATAGCACTATTCGAAGCATCAAAGGAGTGTGTATCGCTTCGGCAGATGATCAACCACATTGAGTGCACGTGTGGGCTGAACACCGTACAAACGCCAATCATTATCTATGAAGATAATGCTGCTTGTGTTGCACAAGTTTAGATGGGTTATGTGAAGAGTAACCTCACAAAGCATATTAGTCCCAAGTTCTTCTATGCACATGAACTGCAACAGATGAACGAGGTGAGAATCTTGCATACTAAGTTGTGTGACAATCTTGCTGATATGTTCACTAAATCATTATCGACATCGTCCTTTGAAAGGTGTGTGCGTGGAATCGGTATGATGAGACTTAGAGAGATGCAAGGTTCAGGGGGAGAAACTTCACAAACTCGTCGCTAAAATCTCGATCCCGATGATTGAGTACTCAATCGGGTGGTTGGGTGGATTGTACTCATTTTCCCTTTAGTGAGTTTTCCTGATGTTTCTCACCTAAGGTTTTTGACGAGGCAATTCGTGCAATACAACAACGTATACTATGTGCTCTTTCTTCATATTTTTTTCACTGGGTTTTTCGGAGTTTTGAGGCATGGTATACGGATAATTACCCAAGGGAGAGTGTTGGGAAACCGATGGGCTCTGGGCCTCGGTTGCG
The DNA here is from genome assembly GCF_904849725.1 of Hordeum vulgare subsp. vulgare. Classification (NCBI taxonomy): domain Eukaryota; kingdom Viridiplantae; phylum Streptophyta; class Magnoliopsida; order Poales; family Poaceae; genus Hordeum; species Hordeum vulgare. Next base: position 579,564,230 of record NC_058520.1, on the reverse strand, counting down.
CTAGCGACGGCTGCCTTACGTGCGAGGCACGAAGCGAGTCCCTATCGCTTCCCCTCTTTCCGTTAAGTGGGTTCTTATCCCTTGACCCCCATACCCCTATATAAACAAAGGAGAGACAATCATTGTAATAGAGAGACCCATCATATAATAAAGATTGTTTCCTCTCTACTTCCTAGTGTTCATCTACTCTGTGTGTTCGAGTACTTCGTCTACGACGCTGCTCCGCTCCGCAATCTTGGACCGAACTCACCGGAAGGAATTGCGGAACACCAACGACTTCTTGAGGAGGGGCAACTACCACGGCGTCAGACCGAGGCGATAACAGTCGGTTCCGCTCGAGGCGGGTTACATGGACGGAAGGTGGAGACGGTTACATAGAGGAAGGATAAAAACAGAACATGGAGGGGGAGGGAGAAGGATGAGAAGAGAAGAGGTAGACAGGGGAGGAGAGCACATGGGCAAACCACGCAGCGTTTCATTTGTTGGGTCCTCTTCCTTTTCTCAGGACGGCGTCCAGCTCGTGTTCCCATCGTCGACTTACTCGCCGGCATCGTTAGAGATGATATCATGTCAGAAAAAAAGATGGAGATGATATGAATGAGATACGTATTGCCATGCAAAGAGAAAATGATTGGACAAACTTGTAACGCGAGGACATTTCAGCGCAAAAACCTTTGCTGAAACCTCTGTTCCGGGTATGCTTCATCATTAGGTCTGTAATCAATTTGACAAACAAATAGCTGGTGTTGATTTGCAAATATGTCATTAAGGATGTAATTAAATACAAAAACAGAAGCGGGGATAGCTCAGTTGGGAGAGCGTCAGACTGAAGATCTGAAGGTCGCGTGTTCGATCCACGCTCACCGCATTTTTACTTTTTCTCTCTAAGCGTTTTTTTTTACTTGGTGACAGCGAAGATAACACAAAGTCCAAGCTTCCCTTTTTTAAGAGCAGTAGACCCATCCGTCAGTCACTCAAGCTGATATCAGAATCAATGATAAACATCCATCCATTCATTGCCGTTTGTCATGTGACAGTACGATACTACTCTGTTTCAAAATAATTAAACTTCTAGGTTTGTTCTAAGTCAAACGTGTCCAAGTTTGATCAAGTCTATAGAAAAAACATTAACATCTACTCCCTCCGTTCTTAAATATAAGTTTTTTTAAAGGTTTTATTAATGAATTACATATAAATTATATAAACATATTTTAAAGTGTAGATTCACTCATTTTACTCCGTATGTAGACCTTTAATGAAACCTTTTAAAAGACTTATATTTAAAAGCGGAGGGAGTAGAACATCAATTTAATCTTCTCTTAAAAAATAATTATTCTATGAGTTTTTCTACAAAACATATTTTCATATTATGCGTATTTGATATTTAGGTCGTAATATATTTTCATATTATGTGTATTTAATATTTTAGATCGTAACATATTATAAAGGAAATCTCTTAGCGACCGAACTGTCGAGGTGGTTGCATTTCGAACGATTTCAAGTTGTGAAGGGATTTTTTTATGGAAAGGAGGTTAAACCATCGACATCTGCATCAATCAATGCATACAACCATTTCTATTTATTATTTAACATAGGTCTAACAAAAACATACATGAAGCCATCTGAAGTCACAATTCACACCTATAAAGCTCGATAACGTGTAGTGCTCTCACTCCTCATATCTAAAATCGGTGTCGTCGCCGATCCATCCACATAACGTATCGCGATCCACATCAGTGCAGCAGACCTGAAACATACACCACATGCACACATTCTAGATATAATTCATCATCATCGAACCGCTGATCCATCTTCAGAAGAGAGATCTGCATCATCCTTGCGAGTCCGTCCATCCGTCGATGCCACCACGGCGCCCAACGGCGCCACTGAAAAGAATCGAGATGGACCTAGAGGGGGGGGGGTGAATAGGTACAATTCCAAATTTTAATAATTACTTAGCAATTTTAGGCAAAAGTGTGGAATATGAGTGTAGGCCTAATAATTGCTATGACAAGGAGTAAGCTATTTAGCGTGAAGTAAGACAAGCGGTAAACAATAATCAAATACAAGTACGTAATAAGGATTAATACAAGTAGAGAGTTAGGGTTAGGAATAACCGAAACTCCAAGAGAGACAACGATGTATCCCGATGTTCACTTCCTTGGAGGGAAGCTACGTCACCGTTAGAGGGGCGGATGTTACCACGAAGGCACACTAACGCCACGAAGGCTCACCCTACTCTCCCTTTGAGATAACTCCACGAAGGCGTTTCTCAACCACTAGTGGTAAGCCTTGAGGTGGCTTCCAAACCTTCACAAACTTTCCGGGGGAAATCACAATGGTTTGATTCCTCTCCGAAGACTCCTACCGCCTAGGAGTCTCTAACCTCCAAGAGTAACAAGATCACGGGGATTGCTTAAAACTTGCTCAAATCACAAATCACTTTGGTGGGAAGGAGGAGAGGGAGACGATCTATCTTTTTGATTGGAACAACACTCAAAGGGACTCACAAATGCTCTTGGGATCTAAGATTTGGTGTAGACAAGAGTGAGTGAGAAGAAAGGTGTTCTTGGATGTATTCTAGCTGTGTTGAACACCCACTCACGAAGTGGGTGAGGGGTATATATAGTGGGGAGTGTAAAACAGCCGTTGGGGACACTTTAAGTCACACAGGGTCCGGACGTCGGACAGTTCTCGGAAGTCCGGGCGTCCGCAAGGGGTCGGACGTCCGACAGGGGTCGGTCGTCCGAGGGCTGTAGCCATGACTGGAAACACTGTGAATTTGAACAGCGACCGGACGTCCGGAGAAAGCCAGAAATCCGAGTTATTCAACTCAACTTCTTCTCATGGGAGGTTCCGGATTTCCGAACAAGGACGGACGTCCGGCCCTCGGACGTCCGGAGGGAGCCGGCAATCCGAGTTATAGAGCTCATGTTCTTCTGGTGCAGGGCTCCAGATTTCCGAAGCTGGTCGGACGTCCGGCCCTCGGATGTCCGGAGGGAGCCGGAATTCCGAGTTATATGACTCAAATACTTCTGGTGGAGGGCTCCGGATTTCCGAAGCCTTCCGGTCGTCCGGCCCTCGGTCGTCCGGAGGGAGCCGGAAGTCCGAGGCAATAGACATGTTTTGAGATAGGAACAGAGTAGAGAATATGTGGTATTGGGTAGGATAGTGAAGATGTGGTATGAGCAAGTTCATCACAAAACCTGTGATCCCCTCTTAATAGTGCGGGATCCCTATACTCAATAATAGTAAACTCAAAAGGATAGTCTACATCATCTTTTCTCAATCCCGGGCCTTCTTGAAATATAAATCCCGATCTTCTCAAACCACCTTTGGCACATAATTCTCAATCTACTAAAGTACTTGCCATCCTGAGATACACTCAACAAATAGGATTAGTTTCCTATGTATGTGTTGTCATTAACAACAAAAGTCGATTAGGGGCATAGCATGCACTTTCACTCTCCCCCTTTTTGGTAGTTGATGACAACATATACATAGGTCTCAAAAAGATTTAACATACATTATAGCCTAGGAGATATTTAGTAAGGAGCTCCCCCTTAGATGTGCATGATAAAATATCAGAGCTCCCCTTTAATGTGTTTATCGAACATATAATGGATCAACATGTAAAGATAATAGATCATCATAGAAAGACAATAGATCATCATAGAAGTAGTGGAGCAAAATATAATAATCTATGATGATATCATAGCAATCCATAGCAATCACAATCATTCATAAGTAGCCATACATGAGTTTATCCATTACATTAAATCTCCAAAGACTAAAAACTACGATACATTACTCCCCCTTTGGCACCAAGTACCAAAAAGGGAGGCACCAAGAACACCAACCACGCTCAGAGCTCATCAGCATCATCATCAGCACCATCACCATCGTCAGGCAAGCCACTGCCACCAGCCTCGTCAAGGAAATCAGCCCACTCAGGACCAGATGGGAAGCCAAAGTCAGTAGGAGGAGCACCAGGAGGGGCCTCATCATCACTCACATCAAGAGCGCCCGAGGCTCTCAGACGAGCCTTGTGGGCATTCTTGGAGGAGACTAAGCGAGAAACCACATCATGGGTTTGACCACACTGGAAAGAGACGGCCTTCATCATAGCAGAATGTGCCTTGCCAAGGAATTTGGCAATGCGACCGAGAGGAGCGGAGCTAGATGAGGGGGTGGCTGACCGGGCAGCAGTGCGGCGAGTGGATGTGGAGGATGGGGCTTTCCTGGGAGCATAGTTATCCGCCATGTGAGCGGGAATGACCCACTTGCGATGTGTGTGAGTGACAGCCACAGAGAAATCAGCAACATGATTAATAAGAGCTTGTATGAAGGGGGCATGAGGAAAAGCTCGCTTGTACTGAAAGCTAGCAAGCCGAATCTCATGCCATAGAAAATGAGGCACATTAATTTTGCTCTCGGGGTGCTCGTACAAGTGAGACATAATGTCAATACAATAGCCACTGCAAGAGCCCTTATCACCCATCTTGGGATAGATGGTGCGGATGAGACACTGAAAAATGATGAAGTAAGGTGAGCGCCAGATGGATACCTGGTTAAGGTCCTTCATGCGTTCATCCACATCAAGCTCACTTAGTGGTTTGAGAAGATACCCACACGCCTCAATGGACTTAGGCGCATGGTTAGGATCATCCCTATGTATTTTGAAACCGGAGTTGGGGAAACCAAGTGCGGCAACAAAAGTATCATAAGAAGCTGTGAAGCGAACAGTGTGGTTTGGAGCAAAGAAGCATGTGGCATAGAACTGGTGAATGGCAGCAGCATTAAAGTCGCGATGAAAGGCAAACGGGGCGGCAAGCCCCGATGCCTCAATAAGCTCAATGGCACCCGGGTATTTCGCCGGGTGCATGCGAATATGCTCAAGATCTATATAGAGATGAACAGATAAACCCTTAGGAACTATGACCGTAGTAAAAATGTCCGCCTGGACGTGTGTGCGGAAACGTGAGTCCGTAGAGTCACGTACGACAGCGTATTGATCAATGTCGCGGCAGAAAGTGAGGTATGACGACATGGCAAGTGTGGTGAAGTCCGTGATTGCACGACCTAAGGTAGAAGGGGGTTCTAGTGAGATGCGACGAGCTTCACCTGCGGGCTGAGCAGGAGGAGGTGGTGGCATGTAGGACGCCCTGCGAGTCCCGGGATTTGGCTTGGACCTCCGATCGGCGGGCTGGTCAGCAAGGTCCTCGGCGGCAAGCTCATCCTCGAAGTCGGAGTCATCACCATCAGATGACGAGGGGAGCTGTGGAGGCGGAGAACGCCGGGCAGTCCGTTTGAAGGGACCACGTGGCCCGTCGGAGTCCGACCCCGTGCTAGTAGGGGCGCGAGAGGATGACTCAGCAACGTTCTTCCGTGCGGCATGCTTGGTCTTGGGCATGGTGCACAATAACCTATATGGATGGAAACCCCAAATGAGGAACAACATGGTCAAACCATAGGAACGAACACGGAGACTTGGGAGAGAGGGAATCAAACGCGAGGGGAAACGGAGGAGATACCTGTAGACGGATCCCGCGGAGGAAGAAGAGGAAGGAGAGAAGGATCCGCGGAGGAGATCGGGCAGATCTCGGGAAGGGCGGCGCTGGCGAGTGCTCCTGGAGGTGGCGGTGGCGGCGGTAGGAGAAAAAAGGGGCACGTGAGGGCTAGGGCAAAGCCCAGCTCCGCGCCCAGCTATTTATATGCCCCGAAGCGTCGGACGTCCGACAGGCGTCGGACGTCCGGAGAGGATTGTGCCATCGGACGACCGACACTGGTCGGACGATCGGAATGAGATTTGCCGCCGGACGTCCGAGACACGTCGGACGACCGAGAGAGAGGAGGAGGCAGAGGCTGGTTCTGAAATTTTTGCTGATGAGATGATGATTTTTCATGGTTTCTCACAAAAAGTACGAACATAGTTGCCTACAAGCATTACATATACTACTTGTGGACAGAAATTGATTTATGCGTACTTTGTAAACTCAAAAACAAAAAATTAAGACTCACTCCCCCTAAATGCATGCCCACATCAAGACACAAACATAATGTGAGTGTGTGTATGTGTGCAAGGTTTCAAGTTATGTTGTCAAGCTCCAAGATACCAAGTTCATGCCTAAGTTGACAGAACCTAGCTACGCTAAGTGGCTTGGTGAAAATTTCGGCTAGCTGCATGTCGGTACCCACATGGGTAATATCAATGTCACCCTTTTGCACATGGTCTCTCAAGAAATGATACCTAATATCAATATGTTTTGTGCGAGGGTGATCAATGGGGTTCTCAGAGATCTTTATGGCACTTTCATTATCACAGAGAAGAGGAACGTGTCGATACGTGATACCATAATCCTTTAGTGTTTGCCTCATCCATAGCAGTTGGGTTGCACAGCTTGCGACTGCAATATATTCGGCCTCGGCCGTGGAGAGAGAAACACAGTTCTGCTTTTTCGAAGACCAACTTACTAAGGAGCGTCGAAGAAACTGACATGCACCGGAAGTGGATTTCCGTCCCACTTTGTCACCGGCCCAATCCGCATCGGAGTACCCAATAAGATCGAACTTTGCATCCTTAGGGTACCATAAGCCTAACTTTGGGGTGTGAACAAGGTATCTAAGAATATGCTTAACCGCAGTATGATGGCTTTCCCTAGGGGAAGCTTGAAATCCAGCACATATGCCTACACTTAACATGATGTCCGATCTAGATGCGCAAAGATAAAGTAGCGAACCAATCATGGAGCGGTAAGTAGATGGGTCAAAAGGAATACCGTTGGTGTCTTCATTTAGAACTACGTCTGTGGCCATGGGTGTCTTCATAGGTTTAGCATTTGTCATATCAAATTTTTCAAGAATGTCCTTGAGATACTTAGTTTGAGACAAGAAAATCCCTTCTTGAAATTGTTGTATTTGAAACCCAAGAAAGAACTTCAACTCCGTGTTGAGTGACATCTCAAAGGTCTTGGTCATGGAGGCCGCAAACTTCTTGCATAAATGGATGTTAGGAGAACCAAAAATGATGTCATCTACATAGATTTGGCATAAGATCAAATCACCATTTTCCGTCTTAGTAAAATGAGTGGGATCGATCACCCCCACCACAAAGCCATCATCGAGTAGGAACTTCTTAAGATGATCGTACCAAGCACGGGGTGCTTGTTTGAGGCCATACAGAGCCTTGTGAAGTTTGTATACATGGTGTTTGTGGTGAGGGTCAACAAACCCAGGTGGTTGTGATACATATACCTCTTCTTGTAGAGGACCGTTAAGAAAAGCACTTTTCACATCCGTTTGATGCAAAGTAAAACCATTGAAAGCAGCATAGGCCAATAAAATGCAAATGGACTCAAGACGAGCAACAGGGGCGAAAGTTTCACCAAAGTCCAAACCTTCAACTTGGGAGTACCCCTGTGCTACTAACCTTGCCTTGTTGCATAGGATAGTCCCATTCTCATCTTCCTTGTTCTTGAAAATCCATTTAGTTCCAATGACATTATGTTCCTCAGTTGGTCGTTCTACCAATGACCATACTTCGTTGCGTGTAAAACTGTTTAACTCCTCTTGCATAGCAAGGAGCCAGTCATTGTCACACAATGCATCCTGAACCCTGTGTGGCACGGTACTAGAGACAAATGAAAAGTGAGCACAAAAGTTTGTTAATTGTTTACGAGTCACTCTACCTTCCGACACGCCGGTGAGGATTTGATCAATATCAACATGATCGGCCACACGTGGCATGATGGAGGTCAGGGTTTCACGAGGTTTGACTTCGTTTCCATCATCAACGTCCTCAACATATGGATCATTTATGTGCGGAGGAAGATATTCCTCTTCGCGTTGCACCTGTTGAGGTTCATCATCAAACATACCCATACTTTGGTCTAGCTCTTGAAGATCAACTTGTTCTTGAGTGTGATCAGGGTGAGAGACATGTTCTCCCACTTGATCCTCAACAACTGGCATGATGTGTGTGCTAGTATCTTGTGGAGGTACGGGCAGTGAACTGTCTTGAGGATGAGAAATACTCTCATCATCTTCATCATCATCATGGGGTCTTTGTTCCATGGGAAGAAGTGCACCTACACCCATGTTTAAGATATCTTGTGGGGAGTCTTCTTCACCTGCATCATTTAGATCAACTTGCTCCTCATGGGAGCGGTTAAATTCATCAAACGTCACGTCACAGGTTTCTATAACACATCCAGTGGATTTGTTGTAGACTCTATTGGCGTGAGAGTTTGAACCATAGCCAACAAAAATCCCTTCAGTTGTTTTGGATTGAGATTTTCCTAACCGTTCCCGTTTGTTGAGGATGAAACACTTGCATCCAAACACACGAAAGTACTTAACATTGGGCTTGTTCCCAGTTAGGAGCTCATATGGAGTCTTCTCCAATATTGATCGAAGGAAGAGCCGGTTTGATGCATGGCATGCTGTGTTGACGGCCTCAGCCCAAAAACTATGTGGTGACTTGTATTCGTCTAACATGGACCTTGCCATTTCCACAAGTGTTCGGTTCTTCCTCTCTGCCACACCATTTTGCTAAGGGGTGTAAGGTGCGGAGTACTGATGTTCAATTCCCTCATCACTAAGAAATTCTTCTAGGGTGTAGTTCTTGAACTTAGAGCCATTATCACTTCTTACTGCCTTGATGTCCTTGTCAAACTTCCGCTGGGCTTGTTTGGCAAAATCAATGAAGGTGATCTTCGTCTCGTCCTTGGACTTGAGAAAGAACACCCATGTATATCTTGAGTAATCATCAACAATGACTAGGCCATACTTTTTCCCTCCAAGACTTGCCCATGAAGGAGGCCCAAACAGATCCACATGAAGGAGCTCTAACGGCCTCGAAGTGGATACAATGTTCTTGGGTGGATGTTTTAATTGATGTTGTTTTCCAGCTATGCATGCACTGCACACACGATCTTTCTTAAAAGATACATTTGTTAGTCCAAGGATGTGATTGCCGTTTAAGAGATTTTGAAGATTTTTCATGCCAACATGGGCGAGCCGGCGATGCCACAACCATCCCATGTCGGCCTTGGCCATTAGACAAGTTATATGGAAGGTGCTCTCTTTCGAGAAATCAACCGTGTAAAGGTTGCCATCCAACTCTCCAACAAAGGCCACTTCGAGAGTTTCTCTCTTAAAGACTTTCACATCCGTTAGTCCAAATAATGTGTCATAACCGACAGAAGCCAATTGGCGAACTGAAAGTAAATGATATTGAAGAGATTGGACAAGCATGACATTTGCAATAGACATGTCATTAGTGATTGCCACCTTGCCCAACCCAATTACCTGCCCTTTCGACCCTCCACCAAATACAATGCTCATGTATGGTCGAATGGCTTGCATAAAGTCATAGAGCAAGTGTTAGAGCATATATCTCCATATGTGGTTTTGGTAATTGATGACAATTCCTATGGACTAATGGTTGCCTTAAGTTATATTTATAGGATTTGTCCATAGGCACTTCTTGAAGTCCATCTGTTGGGTTCAAGGAGTTTATATGATGACCAAGGTGGTATTCAAGGTATTATCCAAAGAATGGTCATAGAGACACAAGGTTGATCAAGATCTCAGACAAAGAGTAAATCAAGATGATCAACACACAAAGCGAACAAGATGTACCGAGAGGGATCAAGTGATCCCATGGTATGGTAAGCATTGTCCATTACGTGTTTGTGTACTAACCCATGGTCTTCGTGAGAGTTCTATGTGGGGGTTAGGTGTGTTTCCATGGGCTTGAGTATTATCCAAAGAATGGTCATAGAGACACAAGGTTGATCAAGATCTCAGACAAAGAGTAAATCAAGATGATCAACAAACAAAGCATACAAGATGTACCGAGAGGGATCAAGTGATCCCATGGTATGGTAAGCATTGTCCATTACGTGTTTGTGTACTAACCCATGGTCTTCGTGAGAGTTCTATGTGGGGGTTAGGTGTGTTTCCATGGGCTTGCGTCAAAGAGAAGATCTCATACAACCCATGAAGTATGACGTCAAGTTGTGATTGTCATCAAGATTGCAATGTGCAAGTTCAAGTGGATCAGCACGAAGATATCATGCTTGAAGCTTGCCGTCCATTGTGGTGGCAATGGACTTGTGAAGATATGCTGAAGAGTGGCTCACCCATAGTGAGTATGGGGGAGCAATCAACTAGTCTTCATCAAGCCAACGCAATCAAGAAAGGTGGTCCATCTTGAGGAAGTCAAGATCATCATCATCTAGCTCAAGAGGACGAGGTGCAAGGTATAGGTTTGCCCTTGATAGGTTTTCTGGTTAGGATAGATTGCTGTACTATCAAGGGGGGCTCTCAAGTGAGTAGCTTGATCGTATCGTTCGTTGAGAGCTCAAACCATTTGCATCCTTGCATCATACTTCTTGGTTCTTGTTTGGTGTTTCTCTTTGTGAGTTTTAGAGCTTATGGTCATCTTCGTGACAAGCTCGAGTTCATCGAAAATGGAGTCCATATGCATCTACTATGATGTTTTCGATGTTGGAGTTTTTGCCGGTTCTTCATTCATAGAGGACTCACATCTCTATATCATTGGCATTTTCATATCTGCATGGTCTTAAGATTTCCAACAAGCTGTTTGGATAGCTCTTGTCGTCCTGAATCCAACAAGCTTGGGTTTGCTCGATTCGGAGCTCGTATGCGAAAGTTATGGCTGTTTCAGTGGCTGGCGGTAGTACCGCCCCTGGTCAGCGGTAGTACCGCTCCAGGAGCTTAGTACCGCCTGCCTAGCGGTTGTTCGTGGACGGACCTTTTTGCGAAGACTTTCTTGGCGGTGGTAGTGCCTTTGCACTACCAGGGGCCAGCGGTAGTATCGCTGGAGTACCAGCGGTAGTACCGCTGCAGCCAGCGGTAGTACCGCTAGATGGCGGTAGTACCGCCCCTGGTCTGCGGTAGTACTGCCGGAGTGCCGGCGGTAGTACGCTGCAGCCAGCGGTAGTACCGCTGGAGCTCGGGCAGAGAGTGGGGGTAACGGTCTGATTCCTTCCCCCACTATATAAAGGGGGTGTTCTTCCCCCTTGGCTTAATCTATCTGTGGAGCTCTTGTTCTACCTCCATTGTTGACATTCTTAGAGCTTGCTTACTCTCAATCCCTCCAATGATTCTTGCTTGTTCTTGAGGGAGAAGAGAGAGGAGATCTAGATCCACATCTCCACCAATCACTTTCTCCTCTATGTGAGGGGAACCCCTTGGATCTTGATCTTGGAGTTCTTTGTGAGCTCCTTGTTCTTCCTCTCATATTTCTCCATAGCTTTCGTTGTTGTGGAGGGATTTGAGTGTGAGGGACTTGACCACTTCGTGTGTTCTTGCCATTGCATTAGTTGCATCGGTTTGAGTTCTCCACGATGATACGTGGAAGTGAAGTTTGAGAAGCTTATTACCTTTGGTACTTAGTACCCTAGATATTGTTCTTCGCGGATGCTTTGGCGTCCTAGAAGCTTGGTGGTGTCTCGGAGCTCAATCATTGTGGTGTGAAGCTCCGGGAAAGCGTCGGGGTCTCCAATTAGGTTGTGGAGATTGCCCCGAGCAATTTGTACGGGTTCGGTAACCGCCCCCAAGGGTTGCCACGTGTACGGGTTCGGTGACCGCCCCCAAGGTTTGCCATTTGTACGGGTTCGGTGACCGCCCTCAAGGGTCCCTTAGTGGAATCACGACATCTTGCATTGTGCGAGGGCGTGAGGAGATTACGGTGGCCTTAGTGGCATCTTGGGGAGCATTGTGCCTCCACACCGCTCTAACGGAGATTAGCATCCGCAAGGGTGTGAACTTCGGGATACATCATCGTCTCCCCGTGCCTCGGTTATCTCTTACCCAAACCCTTTACTTATGCACTTTACTTTGTGATAGACATATTGTTTATTGTAATATATCTTGCTATCACTTAGTTGTTTATCTTGCTTAGCATAAGTTGTTGGTGCACATAGGTGAGCCTAGTTGTTTGTAGGTTTTGTGCTTGACATATTAAACGTTAGTTTTATTCCGCATTTGTTCAAGCCTAAACCTTAATTATTTTAAAGCTCCTATTCACCCCCCCTCTAGGCGACATCCACGTCCTTTCAATTGGTATCAGAGCTAGGTCTCTCTTTATTAGGTTTAACCACCTAGAGAGTAAGGATGTCGACTAGGGGTTTAGGATTCACTGACACTCTTAGTTTCGATGGCACAAATTTTAATGTTTGGGTAATTCGCATGCTTAATCACTTTCGGGTCTTGGACCCAAATTTAGAGCGAATTGTAGATATGGGTTTTTCTCCTCCAAAGGATTCCCAAAATATATCTTTAGAGGATGAGAAATACTCTTATCTCAATGCTCAAGCTTCTAATGTGCTTTTTGATGCTTTGAGCAATGTAGTTATATTTTAACTCACGCCATTCCGGGATGCTCATGAGTTGTGGACAAAGCTTCAAGATAAATATGGTGTGTCCAAGATTTGCAGGGACGACTATTCTCCCTCCACCTCCAGTCGTGTGGTCTTCTCAACTTCATCTACTTCACCTACATGTGGATTGCCACAAGGTAATGATATGGTGAGTAGTGGTGACCATTGCAATAATAAAAGTGGGTTTATTGTTGATGATCCTTCATCACTATATTATTGCAATGCTTCATCTTTGGGCGTTAACACTTAGAGCACTCTAAATGTTTCACATGCTTGTGTTGCTAGTCCGTGCATATCATATAAAAACTGCGTGTCTAAATCTCATGATGATATGCCTCCTATATCTTGTTGCCATGATAAAAATGTATATATTTCCTCGAGTTGTTGTGCTAACAATGTAGAGGAAATTCATCACTCCATGGAACAAGATGTGGCCTTGAATGATGATTCAAGGGATCCTATATCATCATCTATTGTGACTCACTTTTGCCTTATGGCTAAGGCTTCAAAGGTATCTCCTACTTTGAATTCCAATATATCTCATGATGATGATGTTGATGATAATGGGGATGATGATAATGATAAAGAGAGTGATAATATTGCATCCTTAAAAATTAAGGGTGAAATGATTTTTAAATCTCTTTATAAGAATAAACTTGCTCGTTCCAACTTCTTGGAAATCATGTCTATTGCCACTGAGGGCAAGAAATACATTGAGGAGTTGGAAGCTCATCTTGAGGAGCATGAGGCCACCATTGAGACAACGCAAGGTCATGAGCGTGATTACGCTAATGAGATCGCAGAGCTATCTCAAGCTCTTGATAATGAACAAACCACCAAGGAATCTCTTGAGGAAACCTTTGCTCTAGAATTATCTAGATTAAAGGGATCCTATGGTAGAGCTCTCGAGGTGGCTAATGATTTTAGAACTAAAAATGATAAGCTTCCAGTTGCTCATGCTAAACTCCTTGAGGACTATGAGCACCTCGGAAATGGCTCAAGGGCTATTAAGAGCTCGCTCATCGAACTCACCGAGTCTCATGCTCAACTTGAAGCTTCATATGCTAAAGAGCGTGCCAAGGTGCCTTCTCCTCTTATTGCTAATGATGATGCTTGTGCTACTAACTCTACTTCTTGTGAAGCATCCATTTTAAAGGAGAATGTTGAGCTAAGGGCTCAACTAGAGTTGCTATCTAGCAATTATGGGAAATTGGAAGAAAGTCATGTAATGGTCACAAGCTCTCATGATGATCTTCTAGCATCCCATAAGGTGCTAAAATTAGCTCATGAGGCTATTACTACCAAGGTAACATCGAGTGAGCCTCATGTGGACATTAGCACTACTTCTAGTCAAAAAGCTATATTGCCATGTGCTAGTCCTTGTAATTCATCTACTCATAATGTTGCTACATCTTGTGATGAATTACTCTCCATGCCTTGTTGCTCTAACAATGAAGCTTATACTTCCTCTAGTACTTGTGTTGATACTAACCATGTAGAGGAAATCAAAGAGCTCAAGGCCCAAGTCACTTCCTTGAAGAAAGACTTGGAAAAGAGTCATGAAGGGATGTCCACACTCAAGAATGTCTTGTGTGGACAAAAATCCCCGAATGATAAAAATGGACTTGGATTCAACTCCAACAAGAAGAATAAGTCCAAAAGCTTCAAGAAGAAGGGCCAAGATCAACTCAAGAATTTGGCCAAGATTATTTGCTTCAAGTGCAAAATTGAAGGGCACCATGTTAGATCTTGCCCACTAAAGAAGAAGCCCCAAAGTCACAAACAACAAGGGAAGAGGCCACAAGTGCACTCACATACTCAAGTACAAGTTGAAGAAAGGCCCCTTCCCAATAAGACCCAAGCCAACACTCCTCATGTTCAGAAATCAATAGGGAAGAAATTAAAGTATAGATGTTGCTACTTATGTCGTAAGAAGGGTCACTTCGCTTCTTCTTGCACGAGAGGTAATTTATCCAACCCAATCATTATTGATGATATCTATTCTCTTGGGAAGGATAAGGTTGTCAATGTGTTTGCCAAGTTTGTTGGTACTCAAAGTGGTGTCAAGAAAAGTACCATTTGGGTTGCCAAGCCTATTGTGACTAACCTCTTAGGACCTAACGTGGTTGGGGACCAACAAGCTCAAACTTGATCAATAGGTGAATATGGAGGACATTAGAGACTTGGATACATAATGAAGAATTAAGGGGTCTTCATCATTCATATTATCTCAAGCCAAGTCATTTGGATTATCGAGTTTCTATCTTATATCCAATGTGCCTCCTTACGGTAACTTGTACTTAAACTATTTACATTGTTAGTTGCTTGCCCCTTTTGCATGTTGTGGTTTTGTACCTTGCATGTGTTTGTATATGTGGTGCTTCCAACTTGCTTATCTTGAAGTAAGCGAATATGTGTATGTTGGTTTTCATATCATGTACATGTGAGTCTTGTACTGAGCCTTATTGCATCTTGTTTGTATCTTTGATTGGCTCCTGTGAGAGATTAATGGATTATTTCATTATGGGGGAGTGATGTGCTTTGCACACCTCACGATCCTATAAATGTGTATACATGGGGAATACCACTTAGTATTGATATTTCAAGATTATCTAGCTTCTATGTGGTATGTCTTACTCATGAGAAATTCAAATTCTAAATGGTCCATCAATTGTCTCTTGTTGGTTTTTCATTTGCCACTTGTTAATATTGTTGGGTTATCACATTATGGAGTAGTATTATGCTATGCGCATATTACAAGCCTAGAGAATGTGTACATTTGAGGTATTTCCACTTAGTGTTGATATTGTAAATTATCTTGTTCCTAGGTGGCATGTTTGCTCTACAAGTGTCATTTGCTTGCGTTTTATGGGTAAAGATGATCTTGGATATATTTGCGATCTATCAATGAGTATCATTTCCAAAGTACTTCTTGTCCTTGACAATTGGTATTCCCATCATGTGGTAGGAATTGCTAATCGTCTTTACATTGGATTTTGTGTTTCGTTTGTCTTCCTTGCCTCTTGTGGATCTATTTTAACTTGTCTAGTGTTTTTATAAATATAGAGAAAGTGATGATCCCATCTTGTGCATTTTGTATTTAAATGCAAATTCTATATAATGCACAACCCTTGGGGGAGCTATCCTATTTTCTTTAGAACACTCTCTTTATACGCCCATCATAAAATCTTTTGATCCCCATCAAGTGTATGTTGATGGGAGGCAAGTCTTGCTCTTTATGATGCTTTGTGCCATCATGAAAATTTGTCGAGGGTTTGGTTTGTTGGAACCTAGCTCTCTTTTGGAAACTAGATACCTCGTGTCTGTTTTCCTTCAATTGGTATCTTGTTTCCTTTTTATTTGGCATGTGTCAATGGATATCTCATTCCTTGTTGTATATTTTAATTGATATCCCTCAAGTGATAGTTTTTCATTTTCTATCTTATTATCACTTGATACCTTGTCTTTTGGTATCTTGTCAACTATATGTTGATTGGATTCTTGAAAGCCACGAGCATGCATATTTACTATATGTATTTCCTTTGGCATGCTTTCTTTCTTTGACCCAATATATAGGGGAAACTCCACCTTGTTATAAAATGGTTAACGTGTGCATGAAATTCAAATTCATATCTATATGCACATATGTATGTGGAGTTTGTCCTATGTATTGTCGGTTCTTCTAACTCTTTGGTCCCAATGAGTTTGGGCACCATTTTGTTTGTTTTGTTGTTCTAGGAACAATTGGAGATGCATTGGATGCTCGGCTCACCTATAAGGAAGGTGTTGAGACCATGTGATTATTGAAGCCAAGTTAGGATGATCAAAGAACAACTATCTACTACATCAATCCAATGTTGTCTCGGTAACAAGTATCTACTTCATGCATTATCTTCTTGCAAAGGCCCCTGTCTTTTCTTTGCAGGTTGCATCATGGCATGAATCTCTTGATTCGTTCTTGTAGTACTTGTTTCCTTTCTCAAAGAATCCTAACGATGATGTCTTATTACTAGTTGGGATGTCTTTGATGTTCGTATGTTGAAAGTTCATATTGTACAATAAGAAAATATTAGGCCATGTGCTATGCTTCCAAGCAAAAGATCTTATTGATATATTTATGACTTCCTTTTGGATATCTAGTTTGTTCCTTCTTGTAACCATTTCGTGTGTACATTCTTATTTGTGGATATATATCATCATGATTGTCTTCTACTTAGAATCTTTTACACTTGAGAGAAGTTACATCTCTAATTGATATCCTCTTTTCTTTTACGTCCACCGTTGCATTTCCTTTTTCAGTTCTTGGTGGCTTCGTGAAAGGATTTGTCTTGAGTGCGTATCTTATTTTACTACATCTTGATGCACTCTTTGGCCGTGAAGATTATTTTTCCTCATGCCTGTCTTGATGAGGGTTTTGCCATTTCGATTGGTATCCCTCCTCTCTTGACAAGGTTCTTATTTCCTATCTTCACCATGGGTTGTCACAAGCGTTGGTTCTTATTTTGTTTATTAGTAAGCTTGTGAACCCATTTTCTAGTATGTGTGTGTGGGAATGATATGTCTTGCACTTTGTGTCTCATTTCATCAAGACTATGTTGGTGAGTAATGTTCATCCTTATCTTAGTCTTCTCAAGTGCCTTGCCATGACTCACACACATTATTTTGGTTGAGCCTAATCTTAAGTTGCTTCTTTTACATGTTGCTCAACCACTTGTTTTGTGCAAGAGATTTGCTTATTGTCTCATCTTTCTTCTTGCACCCGTTGTGTGTTTTTATTAATTTTGGGGGAGCAACGATCCTATTTGGTGCACTTGTATCATATACAAAAATCTCCTATTAGTGCACAAATCATGGGGAGCTTCTCTAGTTTTGATGAAACACTCCGTTGCTTTTATCATAATATCTTTTATTCATGTGGTTCGAAGGACCATATGATTGTTTGTTCCATCCGGTATATTTTGATTGCTTGCCTCTATTGTGGTATGTCCTTGTGGCATACGATTCTTTTATTTGCAATCTTTGGGTCCTCAGTATAGTTTGTTTTCCTCCAACTACTTATCATTGTATTTGTGTATTTCTTGGCACTCATTTCCTGAGAAGTACACACTTTTTGGAGGACCACCAAATATATTGGCTTTCTAAACTTTTCGTCCATTTTGGCAATCGATGCCAATGGGGGAGAAGTTTAGAGAGTTTACTTTGGATATGTTTAGAGGGGTTTGCTTTTACTGCGTAAGCACTTACATCTTGCACGCATGCATTATTGCTTTGTATGTGTGCGGTTGGTTATGCTTCTTTTCTTATATAAACTCTCTTGAAGTAGTTGTCATCAATTACCAAAATGGGGGAGAATGTTAGAGCATATATCTCCATATGTGGTTTTGGTAATTGATGACAATTCCTATGGACTAATGGTTGCCTTAAGTTATATTTATAGGATTTGTCCATAGGCACTTCTTGAAGTCCATCTGTTGGGTTCAAGGAGTTTATATGATGACCAAGGTGGTATTCAAGGTATTATCCAAAGAATGGTCATAGAGACACAAGGTTGATCAAGATCTCAGACAAAGAGTAAATCAAGATGATCAACACACAAAGCGTACAAGATGTACCGAGAGGGATCAAGTGATCCCATGGTATGGTAAGCATTGTCCATTACGTGTTTGTGTACTAACCCATGGTCTTCGTGAGAGTTCTATGTGGGGGTTAGGTGTGTTTCCATGGGCTTGAGTATTATCCAAAGAATGGTCATAGAGACACAAGGTTGATCAAGATCTCAGACAAAGAGTAAATCAAGATGATCAACACACAAAGCGTACAAGATGTACCGAGAGGGATCAAGTGATCCCATGGTATGGTAAGCATTGTCCATTACGTGTTTGTGTACTAACCCATGGTCTTCGTGAGAGTTCTATGTGGGGGTTAGGTGTGTTTCCATGGGCTTGCGTCAAAGAGAAGATCTCATACAACCCATGAAGTATGACGTCAAGTTGTGATTGTCATCAAGATTGCGATGTGCAAGTTCAAGTGGATCAGCACGAAGATATCATGCTTGAAGCTTGCCGTCCATTGTGGTGGCAATGGACTTGTGAAGATATGCTAAAGAATGGCTCACCCATAGTGAGTATGGGGGAGCAAACAACTAGTCTTCATCAAGCCAACGCAATCAAGAAAGGTGGTCCATCTTGAGGAAGTCAAGATCATCATCATCTAGCTCAAGAGGACGAGGTGCAAGGTATAGGTTTGCCCTTGATAGGTTTTCTGGTTAGGATAGATTGCTGTACTATCAAGGGGGGCTCTCAAGTGAGTAGCTTGATCGTATTGTTCATTGAGAGCTCAAACCATTTGCATCCTTGCATCATACTTCTTGGTTCTTGTTTGGTGTTTCTCTTTGTGCGTTTTAGAGCTTATGGTCATCTCCGTGACAAGCTCGAGTTCATCGAAAACGGAGTCCATATGCATCTACTATGATGTTTTCGATGTTGGAGTTTTTGCCGGTTCTTCATTCATAGAGGACTCACGTCTCTATATCATTGGCATTTTCATATCTGCATGGTCTTAAGATTTCCAACAAGCTGTTTGGATAGCTCATGTCGTCCTGAATCCAACAAGCTTGGGTTTGCTCGATTCGGAGCTCGTATGCGAAAGTTATGGCTGTTTCAGTGGCGAGCGGTAGTACCGGTGGACCTAGCGGTAGTACCGCGGGCTGGTGGTAGTACCGCCCCTGGTCAGCGGTAGTACCGCTCCAGGAGCTTAGTACCGCCTGCCTAGCGGTTGTTCGTGGACGGACCTTTTTGCGAAGACTTTCTTGGCGGTGGTAGTGCCTTTGCACTACCAGGGGCCAGCGGTTGTACCGCTGGAGTACCAGCGGTAGTACCGCTGCAGCCAGCGGTAGTACCGCTAGCTGGCGGTAGTACCGCCCCTGGTCAGCGGTAGTACCGCTGGAGTGCCAGCGGTAGTACCACTGCAGCCAGTGGTAGTACCGCTGGAGCTCGGGCAGAGAGTGGGGGTAACGGTCTGATTCCTTCCCCCACTATATAAAGGGGGTCTTCTTCCCCCTTGGCTTAATCTATCTGTGGAGCTCTTGTTCTACCTCCATTGTTGACAGTCTTAGAGCTTGCTTACTCTCAATCCCTCCAATGATTCTTGCTTGTTCTTGAGGGAGAAGAGAGAGGAGATCTAGATCCACATCTCCACCAATCACTTTCTCCTCTATGTGAGGGGAACCCCTTGGATCTTGATCTTGGAGTTCTTTGTGAGCTCCTTGTTCTTCCTCTCATATTTCTCCATAGCTTTCGTTGTTGTGGAGGGATTTGAGTGTGAGGGACTTGACCACTTCGTCTGTTCTTGCCATTGCATTAGTTGCATCGGTTTGAGTTCTCCAGGTGATACGTGGAAGTGAAGTTTGAGAAGCTTATTACCTTTGGTACTTAGTACCCTAGATATTGTTCTTCGCGGATGCTTTGGCGTCCTAGAAGCTTGGTGGTGTCTCGGAGCTCAACATTGTGGTGTGAAGATCCGGGAAAGCGTCGGGGTCTCCAATTAGGTTGTGGAGATTGCCCCGAGCAATTTGTACGGGTTCGGTAACCGCCCCCAAGGGTTGCCACGTGTACGGGTTCGGTGACCGCCCCCAAGGTTTGCCATTTGTACGGGTTCGGTGACCACCCTCAAGGGTCCCTTAGTGGAATCACGGCATCTTGCATTGTGCGAGGGCGTGAAGAGATTACGGTGGCCTTAGTGGCATCTTGGGGAGCATTGTGCCTCCACACCGCTCTAACGGAGATTAGCATCCGCAAGGGTGTGAACTTCGGGATACATCATCGTCTCCCCGTGCCTCGGTTATCTCTTACCCAAACCCTTTACTTATGCACTTTACGTTGTGATAGACATATTGTTTATTGTAATATATCTTGCTATCACTTAGTTGTTTATCTTGCTTAGCATAAGTTGTTGGTGCACATAGGTGAGCCCAGTTGTTTGTAGGTTTTGTGCTTGACATATTAAACGTTAGTTTTATTCCGCATTTGTTCAAGCCTAAACCTTAATTATTTTAAAGCGCCTATTCACCCCCCTCTAGGCGACATCCATGTACTTTCAGCAAGTTACTATCTCCGGTCATATGATTGCTGCATCCACTGTCGATCACCCATTTGGCTCCTCCGGAGAAAACAGCCTGTAACGAATTAAGACTTGGTTTGAGGTACCCATTTCGTCATGGGGCCTTTCACATTAGTTACAAGAGTCTTAGGGACCCAAATAACATAGAATCGGAATGCATTACGGGGACCAACGAATTTAGCATAAACCTCTCCTTTCTTTGATTTGCGTAGTACATAGGATGGAGGCATGAATTCGGTTGTCTTGTTGTGAGTAGGCGAGCCCCTAGTGGCCGACCCACTCACAACCTTACCTTTCTCCTTGTGTCCCTCTCGTACAAATATTTCTTTAAGCGGAGTGGTACACTTGAGAGGAGATGCACTTTTCTTGGCGGTGCTTGGGTTGAACCCAAGCCCTTCCTTGGCAAGACCTCCATTGTGTCGACTTAAGATCTCATTGAGAGTCTTTTGTCCTTGTGCACATGTCATGAGACCTCTGTCTAGCTGTGCCTTTAGCGAACTGTTTTCCTCAAGGATAGATGTCAGTTCACTACTAGAGTTAGTAGTGCAGGTATCAACATTAATAATAGGTGAGGAGTAGGCCTTAGCTAAAATGTCAAGATAAGTAACCTTGAGTGCCTCAAAGCTCTTTGTAAGAACAGTGAGTTTCTCTTCCTTGTCTTTGAGAGACAAGGATAGACGCTCACAGTCCTTAGAAAGGGAAGCATGAGAGTTCACTAGTCGGTTTTTATCATTTAGTAACTCCTTGCACACAGATTCAGCCTTTTTCAAGGAGGCAAGATCATTAGCATGTTTATCAAGGTTTTCACCTACTTTTGAGCATAATGCATCATTTTGTGCTTCCTCATACAGGACTTTCTGCTCAAGGATCTCATTTCTTTCCTTCTCCTCAGTGACGAGGGTTTCGAGTTCCTTGATGGTATTGGTGTGCTTACTCACCATTTCCATAAGTATGCGAAACATAGTGAGCTTCTTTCCTTTAAGAGAGCACATAAATTTGTTTATTTTAGCAAACATGGGATGATCTAAATCATTATCCTCATAGTGATCTTCTGCATCAAGATACTCATCAGATGGGGTAGAAGCTAGACTGAAAGAGTTTAACCGTGGAGTTACCTTAACCTTATCATGGGAGCTTTGGTCTTCCTCATCTCCCATGGCAGTCTTTGCCATCAAACACTTGTGAGCGTTGCCCTTGTAGTCCTTCATATAGTTGTAGTGAACAACGTCACCACTTCTGTTGACTAGCCTCAAGGTGTTTTATGTATCCTGAGCTACTCTGGCAACCCCACCAACATCTTCTGGATCTGATTCTTCTTGTGCAACCATTGCTCTTCCATCTGTCCTCTTGAGCTTGGAGTTCATAGGGTTTGGCAACTTCTTATTTACAAAGGTCTTTGGAAACCTTGGTTTGTCTTCTCTCTTCTCATAAGGGCAGTCATTGGAGAAGTGGTTGGTTTCCTCACAGTTGTAGCATTTCCTTACCTTCTTCTTTGGGAATCTTCCCTTGAATTTTCCTGCACTGAACTTCTTTACAAAGAGAGCAATGTCCTCATAAGATGGGTGTGACAGCTCGAGACCGACGCCCAGAAGATTCCCCTTCTATTCCATTTCCGTCATGTGGCTATTTTATTTTGTTGGCTGCATCGTCATTTAGTTTGCATCGTCGCATCATGCATGGCATCATGTCACCTGTGTTTTGTCGGTGTTGCTTGTTGCCGTGTTGTTGGGTGTTAGTGCCTTGGGAGTGTCGTTGTTTTATTGGAGTGTTGAGAGAGGGTGCGTGAGAGCTACCGCTAAACCCTGTTGCACCGCGGACCTAAAACTTTCTCACCCCTCTTTTATTTGTTTTGCGGTTTTCTAAAGTTTCCGTTTTAACCCCGACAAAAGATTCGTCTTCTTTTAAAACCCTTTTATTAAATGTGGGGGCAACCCTTGGGTTTGCCTTATTTTTTTCCTTTTGTTATGTTTAAAAACTAGAGGCTCTTTTATTTTAAAAGAAGGGGTTTGTTTATTATTTATAAAAAAGGGTATTATTTTAATTCTTAAAAATAGGTTTCATTTTATTTGTTTTAAATGCCCAAGCTATTTTATAGTTGGGGTATATTTTTTTCAAAGGGAGCTAAAAGCATTTTTCTATTTTGTTTAAAAACCTTTTCCATTTTTTGTTGGATTTTTCTGTTTTTTTAAAGAAAAAAAACAATAGGAGGGAAGGAGGACCCCAGGCCAGGCCCACCTTCTGGCCCAACCCTAGCGAGCAGGAGCCCTCGCTCCCGTCGTCCCCTGTCTCCTCCCCGAGCGCCGTCGCTTCCCTCGATCCCCTCCTCTGCGCCTCCCTCGCCCGTTCCCCTCGCCATGGTCGTGCTCCCAACGGCTCGCCGCGCCGCCTCGCCGCCTCCGCACGCAGCCGCCTCGCCGCGTCCCCGCGAGCTCGTCCCATGCCCTGCGCCGGTTCCTCATCCTCGCCTCCAGGCCGTCCTGGTCTCCCGAGCTCGCCGCGCCGCCGTGGCCTCCTTGTCGCCCGCCTGCGCCTCCAGCAGCCCCGCGCGCCGCCGTTCCCCGCCGGAGCTCGCCACCGCCGCGCCATGGAGATTCCCCTGCTGCCGTTGCTAAGCCTGCCTGCTGTTGCTGTGTCGATTTGCTGCCGCCTACTGTCGCTCTTGCTGTTGTGCTACCGCTGTCGCTGATGCCTTCCTGAGCTGTTGTTGTTGCTGTGCGTGCCGCTAGCTCTTGTTGATGCGTGCTGTTGCTCGAGCTGCCTTGCGGTTGCCTGGCTGTAGCAGCCGGTTTGTGTTGCTGTTGCCGCTGACGTGCTGCTGTTGTTTGCCGTTGATGCCTTTGCATAGCTGCAGCTGCTTGTTGCTGTTGCCGCTGCCTGCGTGCCGTGTTGGGAGTTGCCGCATGTTGATGTTGGCCGCTGCTGCTTGGAGATGCCTGCGCCGCTGGCAAGTGCTCGCGAGCGGCTAGCTTAGCTGTTGCTGTCGCCCCGTGCTCATGCTGTTGTTGTTGTCATGTGTCGCTGGTGCCTTGCTGTTGCTGTTGTGCTGCTGTAGCTGCTTGCGTGCTTGCTGCCTGATGCTTTTCTGCTAATGCTAGCCAATGCTAGTTGCTGCTAGGCTGCATGCTGTTGCTATTTGCCTACTGTTGCCTGCCTGGCTGTTGCGTGCCATGGCTTGCTAGTTGGTTACTATCGGCTGCTGCTGTAGTAGCTTAGTTGCTGGTTGCTCTTGCATTTGGCTGTTGCTCCTGCTAGATATTAGTTGCTGCTTTGCTTTGCTTTGCTAGGCTGCTGGAGCTGATTGCTGTTGCTTTGCTTTGCTTGCTTTTGTTGCGTCGCTGCATAGACCATCCCCGCCGCGTGGAGTCGACAAGTTCACGACGACCACGACGTCCTCGACGAACCCCGAACATCGATGGACCCGTGTTCGACTACCGAGGTGAAGACCGTGAGCCGACACCGAGCGAACGACTACCGTCGACGAGACCGAGTACCACTACTTCCACGACGACCATGACGACAACTACTTCCACGACGACCATGACAACAACTACTTCCACAACGTACGCTCCGATCCGAACCATTTCGATATGCATGTTTCGAAGGTATACCGATGAGACGTTGTCGTGAACCGAATGCATATGATGTATGAGATGAATGTATGTTTGCGTTGTATGTTGCCCGTTGCACGTATACCTCTTTTGTTGTGCCCCGACACATGGGAACCCGGTAATCGGGATCAACCCATCTTTATTTACTGTTCCCAGTACGTTGGCACGATATCTCGACGAGTATCGTGGTAGGAACGTTGTCGTGGCATCGTTTCCGACTTGCCGCCATGGTTCCCTTTCGCTCGCCATGGCGACACCTGCTTCTTCCCCTTCTTGCCATGATGTTGTAACTTGCATGCATGACGCATTCATGGCATAATATATTGCGTTGCATGTCTCTCGTGACGTAGCTCCGTTCTATGTCTCGCGTGTTACCCGACTAGGATGTCATGTAGGATCATCGCTTCACCCTTGCCATGATAACAACAATGTAATATTGCCGTGATAATTAATGGGGGTGAATTAAATAATTAAACGTGGAGTTTCGTCGATATGCGACCCGTTGCATATCAAGCTTCACTTAATGTGTAGTGTTTGCGTGAGGTGAATTGCCATGGCATCCCTTGCATTTTGATCTGATCATGCATCATAGTAGGGTATGCATCATGTTGTGCATCGTGTGGTGCATATCTGTGTTGATGTTGTTTTCGGTTTGCTCCGTCTCGATAGAGTTCCGCAAGCGTGTCAGAATGTGAGGACCCGTTTGACTACATTGGTTCGCCGACTTCACGGAGTTGTTCTTCTTCCAAGCAGGATCTCAGGCAAGATGACCATTTCCCCAGATACCATTACTATCATTTCCATGCTAATTTTATCGCTTCTATCGATTATGTCTCGTTGCCTATCACATGTTAAATATCAACCTCTCATCAATGCCATGAAACCTTCAACCTGTTCGACCTAGCAAACCACTGATTGGCTATATTACCGCTTGCTTAAACCTGTGTTAGCGTTGTTAGTTCCAGGTGCAGTTGCTTCCATGTGATAACATGGGTTCCTTGTTATATCACCCTATTAATGCTATTTAATTTAATGCACCTATATACTTGGTAAAAGGTGGAAGGCTCGGCCTTTCTAGCCTGGTGTTTTGTTCCACCTTTGCCCCCTTAGTTTCGGCTACCGGTGTTATGTTCCATAAACGAGCGCTCCTAACACGATCGGGGTTGTTATGGGGACCCCCATGATAATTCGTTTTAGATTAAAGCTGGTCTGGCAAGGCCCCACATTGGTACTACATTTGCCCAACATAATAATTTGTTAATACTGAAAGCATAGGGTGTCATGAACCCGAGGAGTAATTTCACATAATACAGGGAGGGCCAGTGCTGATGGTGCTGCTCCAAAAGAGAGCACTGTGCGGGGCCACTGCGAGGAAACTCGAGGTTTGGCACTCGTACGCGTAGCTTATCCGTCGTGTCCTAAGAACGAGATACGCGGCTCCTATCGGGATCGTCGAAACGCCGGGCGGCCTTGCTGGATTAGTTTTACCTTTGACGAGATATCTTGTGCATCGGGATTCCGGTGATGCTTTGGGTAATCTGAGAGTTGAGGTTTTGCACTAGGGAATCCAACGAGATCGCGAGCTTCGTGATTGAGGATTTCTATGCGGCTTATGGTAATTTGTGATGGACTACTTGGAGCACCCCTGCAGGGTTAAATCTTTCGGAAAGCCGTGTCCGCGGTTATGTGGCAACGTGGAAACTTTGTTTAACACTGGTTCTAGATAACTTGAAGTTAACTTAACTAAAATATGCCAACTGTTTGCGTAACCGTGACTGTCTCTTTCGTGAGTTCCTTCTCCGATCGAGGACACGGTGGGGTTATGTCTGACGTAGGTAGGTGTTCAGGATCATTCATTTGATCATCAGTAGTTCACGTCCGTTATGCGTAGATCTTCCCCCTCTTATTTCTTGTACTCGTAAGTTTAGCCACCAAATATATGCTTAGCCGCTGCTGCAACCTCACCACTTAACCATGCCTCACCCATTAAGCTTTGATAGTCTTGATACCTTTGGAAATGAGATTGCTGAGTCCCCTGTGGCTCACAGATTACTACAACACCAGTTGCAGGTACAGGTAAAGGTTACTTGACGCGAGCGCGTTGATTGTTCATCTGGAGTTGCTTCTTCTTCTTCTTCATCATCGATCTAGGATGGGTTCCAGGACGGCAGCCTGGGATAGCAAGGATGGACGTCGTTCTTCTTTTGTCGTTTGTTTCCGTCCGTAGTCGGACCCTGCTCTTACTCTTGATGTTTATGTAATGTACTGATGTGACTCTGATGTAGCTTGTGGTGAGTGTAAGCCAACTCTCTATATATATATATCTATTCTTTTCAGTACATGTACTTGTAACGATATCCATTCTTGCGACACGACGAGATGCGCTTCTATCCCTGACGAGGCCTTCGTGCCAAATTGAGGATAGGGTCGCATCTTGGGCGTGACAATGGGGTTTCATCAGAGTCAACATCATCACCATCTTCGCAGTCATCATCACCCTCTTCTTCTTCACTTTCTTCTTCATCACATTCATGCTTGGCTTTCAAAGCAAGATTGATCTTTGATGTTGAAGTGCCATGCATGGCAAGGTAATTTGTTGCATTCACCTTTGACTCTTCAAATAATTGGAAAGTGGATATGATGTCATCTGGAGTCATTTCTTTGAACCCATGGTGCTGCCTCATGTCCCATACCATTTGATGGTGATATGGAGCAAGTGCATGAAGTAACTTGTCCACGAGAAACCTCTTGGTCAGATTGAAACCATCTTGCGTCTTGTCAGAGTCACATGACTCAATGTCTGCGGCGAGAGTCATGAGCCGTTCTAGTAGTTGCTTGGGAGATTCACCCTTTTCCATATAGAAATTCTGTAATTGCCCCTTGGCAATTTCATATTGAGCAAGCCGAATAGTGGAGGTACCGGTCTTGGTCCTTATAATGCTATCCCACAGTTCCTTGGCACTTGTGATGTGAATGTAAGGTCTCCATTGCTTGTCATTCATTCCTTTTCTTATGCACATGATCACAGTGTCATTGAGATGATTGTCATAAGTTTCTCTGGGAGTGAGGCACCTTGGATCTACATGATTGTACCCATGCTCGAGGATGTCCAACATCTCATCATTGGTGTACCTAAGATGATCCTGCATACCAACTCTCCACAAAGCAAAATCGGAATTGTCATCAAGCAAGGGAGGTTTTCCTCCAGGATTGTACTTAGGTTTCTCAATTTGAGATCTAGCATAAAGCCATGGAACACTGGTTTGGTTCCTTTCCGGAGGTTGTTGGCCAAATGAAGTACCGTGCACATGTGGCCCTGAGGCCCTCGGGGACGTGGTTGTCCCCGTGGTTAGTGATGCCAGTCTCATTTGGACCATGGCCTCAAGAGAAGCATCATGCTCCTCCTTTTGCTTGGCAAGGGCCCGTTCCAGGTCCTTAGAGGCGAAAGACTTGACTTCCGTGGAAGTCCCGTCCCTCTGCACTAGAGCTACCGTAGCTGGAACCCCGTCCATCTCGCTCTAGGGCGGTTAAGCCACAAGAATAGAGCACGAGGCTCTGATACCAATTGAAAAGGATCGAGATGGACCTAGAGGGGGGTGAATAGGTACAATTCCAAATTTTAATAATTACTTAGCAATTTTAGGCAAAACTGCGGAATATGAGTGTAGGCCTAATAATTGCTTTGACAAGGAGTAAGCTATTTAGCGTGAAGTAAGACAAGCGGTAAACAATAATCAAATACAAGTACGTAATAAGGATTAACACAAGTAGAGAGTTAGGGTTAGGAATAACCGAAACTCCAAGAGAGACAAGGATGTATCCCGATGTTCACTTCCTTGGAGGGAAGCTACGTCACCGTTAGAGGGGCGGATGTTACCATGAAGGCACACCAACGCCACGAAGGCTCACCCTATTCTCCCTTTGAGATAACTCCACGAAGGCGTTTCTCAACCACTAGTGGTAAGCCTTGAGGTGGCTTCCAAACCTTCACAAACTTTCCGGGGGAAATCACAATGGTTTGATTCCTCTCCTAAGACTCCTACCACCTAGGAGTCTCCAACCTCCAAGAGTAACAAGATCACGGGGATTGCTCAAAACTTGCTCAAATCAGAAATCACTTTGGTGGGAAGGAGGAGAGGGAGACGATCTATCTTTTGATTGGAACAACACTCAAAGAGACTCACAAATGCTCTTGGGATCTAAGATTTGGTGTAGACAAGAGTGAGTGAGAAGAAAGGTGTTCTTGGATGTATTCTAGCTGTGTTGAACACCCACTCACGAAGTGGGTGAGGGGTATATATAGTGGGGAGTGTAAAACAGCCGTTGGGGACACTTTAAGTCACACAGGGTCCGGACGTCGGACAGTTCTCGGAAGTCCGGGCGTCCGCAAGGGGTCGGACGTCCGACAGGGGTCGGTCGTCCGAGGGCTGTAGCCATGACTGGAAACACTGTGAATTTGAACAGCGACCGGACGTCCGGAGAAAGCCAGAAATCCGAGTTATTCAACTCAACTTCTTCTCATGGGAGGTTCCGGATTTCCGAACAAGGACGGACGTCCGGCCCTCGGACGTCCGGAGGGAGCCGGCAATCCGAGTTATAGAGCTCATGTTCTTCTGGTGCAGGGCTCCAGATTTCCGAAGCTGGTCGGACGTCCGGCCCTCGGATGTCCGGAGGGAGCCGGAATTCCGAGTTATATGACTCAAATACTTCTGGTGGAGGGCTCCGGATTTCCGAAGCCTTCCGGTCGTCCGGCCCTCGGTCGTCCGGAGGGAGCCGGAAGTCCGAGGCAATAGACATGTTTTGAGATAGGAACAGAGTAGAGAATATGTGGTATTGGGTAGGATAGTGAAGATGTGGTATGAGCAAGTTCATCACAAAACCTGTGATCCCCTCTTAATAGTGCGGGATCCCTATACTCAATAATAGTAAACTCAAAAGGATAGTCTACATCATCTTTTCTCAATCCCGGGCCTTCTTGAAATATAAATCCCGATCTTCTCAAACCACCTTTGGCACATAATTCTCAATCTACTAAAGTACTTGCCATCCTGAGATACACTCAACAAATAGGATTAGTTTCCTATGTATGTGTTGTCATTAACAACAAAAGTCGATTAGGGGCATAGCATGCACTTTCACTCTCCCCCTTTTTGGTAGTTGATGACAACATATACATAGGTCTCAAAAAGATTTAACATACATTATAGCCTAGGAGATATTTAGTAAGGAGCTCCCCCTTAGATGTGCATGATAAAATATCAGAGCTCCCCTTTAATGTGTTTATCGAACATATAATGGATCAACATGTAAAGATAATAGATCATCATAGAAAGACAATAGATCATCATAGAAGTAGTGGAGCAAAATATAATAATCTATGATGATATCATAGCAATCCATAGCAATCACAATCATTCATAAGTAGCCATACATGAGTTTATCCATTACATTAAATCTCCAAAGACTAAAAACTACGATACATTACTCCCCCTTTGGCACCAAGTACCAAAAAGGGAGGCACCAAGAACACCAACCACGCTCAGAGCTCATCAGCATCATCATCAGCACCATCACCATCGTCAGGCAAGCCACTGCCACCAGCCTCGTCAAGGAAATCAGCCCACTCAGGACCAGATGGGAAGCCAAAGTCAGTAGGAGGAGCACCAGGAGGGGCCTCATCATCACTCACATCAAGAGCGCCCGAGGCTCTCAGACGAGCCTTGTGGGCATTCTTGGAGGAGACTAAGCGAGAAACCACATCATGGGTTTGACCACACTGGAAAGAGACGGCCTTCATCATAGCAGAATGTGCCTTGCCAAGGAATTTGGCAATGCGACCGAGAGGAGCGGAGCTAGATGAGGGGGTGGCTGACCGGGCAGCAGTGCGGCGAGTGGATGTGGAGGATGGGGCTTTCCTGGGAGCATAGTTATCCGCCATGTGAGCGGGAATGACCCACTTGCGATGTGTGTGAGTGACAGCCACAGAGAAATCAGCAACATGATTAATAAGAGCTTGTATGAAGGGGGCATGAGGAAAAGCTCGCTTGTACTGAAAGCTAGCAAGCCGAATCTCATGCCATAGAAAATGAGGCACATTAATTTTGCTCTCGGGGTGCTCGTACAAGTGAGACATAATGTCAATACAATAGCCACTGCAAGAGCCCTTATCACCCATCTTGGGATAGATGGTGCGGATGAGACACTGAAAAATGATGAAGTAAGGTGAGCGCCAGATGGATACCTGGTTAAGGTCCTTCATGCGTTCATCCACATCAAGCTCACTTAGTGGTTTGAGAAGATACCCACACGCCTCAATGGACTTAGGCGCATGGTTAGGATCATCCCTATGTATTTTGAAACCGGAGTTGGGGAAACCAAGTGCGGCAACAAAAGTATCATAAGAAGCTGTGAAGCGAACAGTGTGGTTTGGAGCAAAGAAGCATGTGGCATAGAACTGGTGAATGGCAGCAGCATTAAAGTCGCGATGAAAGGCAAACGGGGCGGCAAGCCCCGATGCCTCAATAAGCTCAATGGCACCCGGGTATTTCGCCGGGTGCATGCGAATATGCTCAAGATCTATATAGAGATGAACAGATAAACCCTTAGGAACTATGACCGTAGTAAAAATGTCCGCCTGGACGTGTGTGCGGAAACGTGAGTCCGTAGAGTCACGTACGACAGCGTATTGATCAATGTCGCGGCAGAAAGTGAGGTATGACGACATGGCAAGTGTGGTGAAGTCCGTGATTGCACGACCTAAGGTAGAAGGGGGTTCTAGTGAGATGCGACGAGCTTCACCTGCGGGCTGAGCAGGAGGAGGTGGTGGCATGTAGGACGCCCTGCGAGTCCCGGGATTTGGCTTGGACCTCCGATCGGCGGGCTGGTCAGCAAGGTCCTCGGCGGCAAGCTCATCCTCGAAGTCGGGGTTCTAGCTGTGTTGAACACCCACTCAAGAAGTGGGTGAGGGGTATATATAGTGGGGAGTGTAAAACAGCCGTTGGGGACACTTTAACTCACACAGGGTCCGGACGTCCGGTAGTTCTCGGAAGTCCGGGCGTCCGCAAGGGGTCGAACGTCCGACAGGGTCGGTCGTCCGAGGGCTGTAGCCATGACTGGAAACACTGTGAATTTGAACAGCGACCGGACGTCCGGAGAAAGCCTGAAATCCGAGTTATTCGACTCAACTTCTTCTGGTGGGAGGTTCCGGATTTCCGAACGAGGACGGACGTCGAGCCGGCAATCTGAGCTATAGAGCTCATGTTCTTCTGGTGCAGGGCTCCGGATTTCTGAAGCTGGTCGGACGTCTGGCCCTCGGATGTCCGGAGGGAGCCGGAATCCCGAGTTATATGACTCAAATACTTCTAGTGGAGGGCTCCGGATTTCCGAAGCCTGCCGGTCGTCCGGCCCTCGGACGTCCGGAGGGAGCCAGAAGTCCGAGGCAATAGACCTGTTTTGAGATAGGAACAGAGTAGAGAATATGTGGTATTGGGTAGGATAGTGAAGATGTGGTATGAGCAAGTTCATCGCAAAACCTGTGATCCCCTCTTAATAGTGCGGGATCCCTATACTCAATAATAGTAAACTCAAAAGGATAGCCTACATCATCTTTTCTCAATCCCGAGCCTTCTTGAAATATAAATCCCGATCTTCTCAGACCACCTTTGGCACATAATTCTCAATCTACTAAAGTACTTGCCATCCTGAGATACACTCAACAAATAGGATTAGTTTCCTATGTATGTGTTGTCATTAACACCAAAAGTCGATTAGGGGCATAGCATGCACTTTGAGCCACCGCCCCACGCTCGTCCGTCGAGACGCGAAGATTCTGGAAGATCTGTCGTGCGTAACCCTGATACGTCTCAAACATATCTATAATTTTTGATGGTTTCACGTTGTTATCTTGCCTTCTTTGTATGTTTTATGTACCTTTTTATATCTTTTTGGGACTAACTGATTAATTTAGTGCCAAGTGCCAGTTCGTAATTTTTCTTTCTTCTTGACTCTTTTCAGATCTGATTTTGGAACGAGTCCAAACGGAATAAAAACCCTGAAATGATTTTTTCCCAAACGAAAGAAGACTAGGGAGCCTTTGGGCCAAGCCAGGTGGGCCCCAGGGAGCCCACAAGCTCCCACCACACCACCAGGGGGAGGCGGCGGTGGGCAAGCTTGTGGCCACCCTGGCCGCCCCCTGATCTAGATCTTGCGCCTATATATTCCCAAATATTCCGCAAAAAATCAGGGGAGCCTCGAAAATACTTTTCCGCCACCGCAAGTTTCTGTTTCCGCGAGATCTCATCTGGAGACCCTTCCCGGCACCCTGTCGGAGGGGACTTTGGAGGTGGAGGGCTTCTTCATCATCATCATCGCCCGTCCAATGACTCGTGAGTAGTTCACTTCAGACCTACGGGTCCGTAGTTAGTAGCTAGATGGCTTCTTCTCTCTCTTGGATCTTCAATACAAAGTTCTCCATGATCTTCATGGAGATCTATCCGATGTAACATTCTTTGGCGGTGTGTTTGTCGAGATCTGATGAACTGTGGACTTGTGATCAGATTATCTATGATATATATTTGAGTCTTTTCTGATTTCTTATATGCATGATTTGATATCCTTGTAAGTCTCTCTGAGCCTTGGGTTTTGTTTGGCCAACTAGATCTATGATTCTTGCAATGGGAGAAGTGCTTGGTTTTGGGTTCTGCCATGTGGTGACCTTTCCGAGTGACAGTAGGGGCAGCAAGACACACATCAAGCAGTTGCCATCAAGAGTAAAAAGATGGGGTTTTTATCATTGGTTTGAGATTATCCCTCTACATCATGTCATCTTGCTTAAGGCGTTACTCTGTTCTTATGGACATAATACACTAGATGCATGCTGGATAGCGGTCGATGTGTGGAGTAATAGTAGTAGATGCAGAAAGTATCGGTCTACTTGTTTCAGACGTGATGCCTATAGAAATAATCATTGCATAGATATCGTCACGACTCTGCACAGTTCTATCAATTGCTCGACAGTAATTTGTTCACCCACCGTCTACTTGCTTTCATGAGAGAAGCCACTAGTAAACACTACGGCCCCAGGTCTATTCACATCCATCGTTTACATCTCCGCTTTTACTTTGCTTTGTTACTTTGTTGCTTTCAGTTCTCACTTGGCAAACAATCTATAAGGGATTGACAACTCCATAGCGTTGGGTGCAAGCTTTTGTGTTTGTGGAGGATCTTGAGATACTCTTCCGCCGGATTGATACCTTGGTTCTCAAACTGAGGGAAATACTTACCATCGCTATGCTACATCATCCTTTCTGCTTCGAGGAAACACCAACGCAAGGCTCCAAGGCCACGGGGGAAATCCTTTGCATACTCGCCTAGGAAGTCCCTTAAGGCGTAGCCGTAGCTGAAGGATTCCTGGTGCCGTCGACACAACTACTTCCTGGCGCCGTTGCAAGGGATACACAACAAAACAATCAGAAGTATTTCCGGCACCGTTGCCGGGGATCTTTTTGAGGTAGCAAACACCTGTCAACCAGGCATGACACAACGTAGCACCTGTCGGCCAGGCATAACTTGACATCTCCACCGAAAGCTATGTACAAGACGAAGCGGCTCCACCTTCTACCTTTGCCTTCCATTTGTGCTCCACAAATGATGCTCCCAAGAGAGAAAACGAGACCGCCGTACCGCCATCATCTGATCTGGAAGATCAGATCCTAGGGTTTCCCCCGGAGCAGCACGAGTGGGTCGGCGGTAGTTACACGGCGATGCCTTCATCAAGGTCACAAAGCAGAACGCCGCCATCTCCTGCCATCGGCTCAGTTTTCACGGGCAACTATGTCTTCCCGACTCGCAACCAAAACTAGATGGCGGATCTCGAGATCTGACCATCCAACCTCAGGCCGACCACCTCCGACGGAGGAGCTGGCTGTTGGTGAACGTCGCATAGGAAACAAAAATTTTCCTACGCGCACGAAGACCTATCATGGTGATGTCCATCTACGAGAGGGGATGAGTGATCTACGTACCGTTGTAGATTGTATAGCAGAAGCGTTAGAGAACGCGGTTGATGTAGTGGAACGTCCTCACGTCCCTCGATCCGCCCCGCGAACAATCCCACGATCAGTCCCACGATCTAGTACCGAACGGAGGGCACCTCCGCGTTCAGCACACGTACAGCTCGATGATGATCTCGGCCTTCTTGATCCAGCAAGAGAGACGGAGAGGTAGAAGAGTTCTCCGGCAGCGTGACCGCGCTCCGGAGGTTGGTGATGATCTCGTCTCAGCAGGGCTCCGCCCGAGCTCCGCAGAAACGCGATCTAGAGGAAAAACTATGGAGGTATGTGGTCGGGCAGCCGTGAGAAAGTCGTTTCAAATCTGCCCTAAAAGCCGCATATATATAGGAGGAGGGAGGGGGACCTTGCCTTGGGGTCCAACGGACTCCCAAGGGGTCGGCCGAGCCAAGGGGGGGAGGACTCCCCCCCCAAACCGAGTTGGACTTGGTTTGGTGGGAGGAGTCCCCCTCCCTTCCCACTTCTTCCCTCTTTTTTTTCTTTTCGTTTGATTTCTTTCTCTTGGCGCATAGGCCCCCTTGGGGCTGTCCCACCAGCCCACTAAGGGCTGGTGTGTCTCCCCAAAGCCTATGGGCTTCCCCGGGGTGGGTTGCCCCCCCCCCCCTCGGTGAACTCCCAGAACCCATTCGTCATTCCCGGTACATTCCCGGTAACTCCGAAAACCTTCCGGTAATCAAATGAGGTCATCCTATATATCAATCTTCGTTTCCGGACCATTCCGGAAACCCTCGTGACGTCCGTGATCTCATCCGGGACTCCGAACAACATTCGGTAACCAACCATATAACTCAAATACGCATAAAACAACGTCGAACCTTAAGTGTGCAGACCCTGCGGGTTCGAGAACTATGTAGACATGACCCGAGAGACTCCTCGGTCAATATCCAATAGCGGGACCTGGATGCCCATATTGGATCCTCCATATTCTACAAAGATCTTATCGTTTGAACCTCAGTGCCAAGGATTCGTATAATCCCGTATGTCATTCCCTTTGTCCTTCGGTATGTTACTTGCCCGAGATTCGATCGTCAGTATCCGCATACCTATTTCAATCTCGTTTACCGGCAAGTCTCTTTACTCGTTCCGTAACACAAGATCCCACAACTTACACTAAGTTACATTGCTTGCAAGGCTTGTGTGTGATGTTGTATTACCGAGTGGGCCCCGAGATACCTCTCCGTCACACGGAGTGACAAATCCCAGTCTTGATCCATACTAACTCAACTAACACCTTCGGAGATACCTGTAGAGCATCTTTATAGTCACCCAGTTACGTTGCGACGTTTGATACACACAAAGCATTCCTCCGGTGTCAGTGAGTTATATGATCTCATGGTCATAGGAATAAATACTTGACACGCAGAAAACAGTAGCAACAAAATGACACGATCAACATGCTACGTCTATTAGTTTGGGTCTAGTCCATCACGTGATTCTCCCAATGACGTGATCCAGTTATCAAGCAACAACACCTTGTTCATAATCAGAAGACACTGACTATCATCGATCAACTGGCTAGCCAACTAGAGGCATGCTAGGGACGGTGTTTTGTCTATGTATCCACACATGTAAATGAGTCTTCATTCAATACAATTATAGCATGGATAATAAACTATTATCTTGATACAGGAATTATAATAATAACTATACATTTATTATTGCCTCTAGGGCATAATTCCAACAGTCTCCCACTTGCACTAGAGTCAATAATCTAGCCCTCACATCACCATGTGAATTACATTGTAATAAATCTAACACCCATACAGTTCTGGTGTGATCATGTTTTGGCCGTGGAAGAGGTTTAGTCAGCGGGTCTGCTACATTCAGATCCGTGTGCACTTTGCATATATTTACGTCCTCCTCCTCGACGTAGTCGCGGATGAGGTTGAAGCGTCGTTTGATGTGTCTGGTCTTCTTGTGAAACCTTGGTTCCTTTGCTAAGGCAATGGCACCAGTGTTGTCACAGAACAAGGTTATTGGATCCAGTGCACTTGGCACCACTCCAAGATCCGTCATGAACTGCTTCATCCAGACACCCTCCTTAGCCGCCTCCGAGGCAGCCATGTACTCCGCTTCACATGTAGAATCTGCTACGACGCTTTGCTTGGAACTGCACCAGCTTAGCGCACCCCCATTAAGAATAAATACGTATCCGGTTTGCGACTTAGAGTCGTCCAGATCTGTGTCAAAGCTTGCATCGACGTAACCTTTTACGGCGAGCTCTTCGTCACCTCCATACACGAGAAACATCTCCTTAGTCCTTTTCAGGTACTTCAGGATATTCTTGACCGCCGTCCAGTGATCCACTCCTGGATTACTCTGGAACCTACCTGCCATACTTATGGCCAGGCTAACATCCGGTCTAGTGCACAACATTGCATACATGATAGAGCCTATGGCTGAAGCATAGGGGACGGGGCGCATATGCTCTCTATCTTCATCAGTTGCTGGGCACTGAGTCTTACTCAATCTCGTACCTTGTAACACTGGCAAGAACCCTTTCTTGGACTGTTCCATTTTGAATCTCTTCAAAACTTTATCAAGGTATGTGCTTTGTGAAAGTCCTATCAGGCGTTTTGATCTATCCCTATAGATCTTAATGCCTAGAATGTAAGCAGCTTCTCCTAGGTCCTTCATAGAGAAACTTTTATTCAAGTAACCTTTTATGCTCTCCAAAAGCTCTACGTTGTTTCCAATCAGTAATATGTCATCCACATATAATATTAGAAACGCCACAGAGCTCCCACTCACTTTCTTGTAAATACAAGATTCTCCAACCACTTGTATAAACCCAAATGCTTTGATCACCTCATCAAAGCGTTTGTTCCAACTCCGAGATGCTTGCACCAGTCCATAAATGGATCGCTGGAGCTTGCACACCTTGTCAGCATTTTTAGGATCGACAAAACCTTCGGGTTGCATCATATACAACTCTTCCTTAAGGAAAC
This sequence comes from Hordeum vulgare subsp. vulgare, assembly GCF_904849725.1. Classification (NCBI taxonomy): domain Eukaryota; kingdom Viridiplantae; phylum Streptophyta; class Magnoliopsida; order Poales; family Poaceae; genus Hordeum; species Hordeum vulgare. The sequence goes on along the minus strand of NC_058520.1, from coordinate 579,527,079 downwards.
CGTTAAGGAACGCCGTTTTGACATCCATCTGCCAGATTTCATAATCGAAAAATGTAGCTATTGCTAACATGATTCTGACGGACTTAAGCATCGCTACGGGTGAGAAGGTCTCATCGTAGTCAACTCCTGGAACTTGTGAAAAACCCTTTGCCACAAGTCGAGCTTTATAAACGGTCACATTACCGTCAGCGTCCGTCTTCTTCTTAAAGATCCATTTGTTCTGAATAGCCTTGCGGCCCTCAGGTAGTATCTCCAAAGTCCACACTTTGTTCTCATACATGGATCCTATCTCGGATTTCATGGCTTCTAGCCATTTGTTGGAATCTGGGCCCACCATTGCTTCTTCATAATTTGCAGGTTCATTGTTGTCTAACAACATGATTGACAAGACGGGATTACCGTACCACTCTGGAGCAGCGTGTGATCTCGTTGACCTGCGTGGTTCAACAGAAACTTGAACTGGAGTTTCATGATCATCATCATTAACTTCCTCCTCAACCGGCGTCGCAACGACAGAGGTTTCCCCTTGCCCTGCGCCACCATTCAGAGGGATGAGAGGTTCGACAACCTCGTCAAGTTCTATCTTCCTCCCACTCAATTCTCTCGAGAGAAACTCCTTCTCGAGAAAAGTTCCGTTCTTAGCAACAAACACTTTGCCCTCGGATATGAGATAGAAGGTGTACCCAACTGTCTCTTTTGGGTAACCTATGAAGACGCACTTTTTCGCTTTGGGTTCCAGCTTTTCAGGCTGAAGCTTTTTGACATAAGCATCACATCCCCAAACTTTAAGAAACGACAACTTTGGCCTTTTGCCATACCACAGTTCGTATGGTGTCGTCTCAACGGACTTCGATGGTGCCCTATTTAAAGTGAATGCAGCTGTTTCTAATGCATAACCCCAAAATGATAATGGCAAATCAGTAAGAGACATCATAGATCGCACCATCTCTAACAAAGTACGATTACGACGTTCGGACACACCATTACGCTGTGGTGTTCCAGGCGGTGTTAACTGCGAAACAATTCCACATTGTCTTAAGTGAGTACCAAACTCGAAACTCAGATATTCACCCCCACGATCAGACCGTAGGAACTTGATCTTCTTGTTACGATGATTTTGCACTTCACTCTGAAATTGCTTGAACTTTTCAAATGTTTCAGACTTGTGCTTCATCAAGTAGACATAACCATATCTACTTAAATCGTCAGTGAAGGTGAGGAAATAACGATATCCGCCGCATGCCTCTACGCTCATTGGACCACACACATCGGTATGTATGATTTCCAACAAGTCACTTGCACGCTCCATTGTTCCGAAGAACGGAGTCTTAGTCATCTTGCCCATGAGGCATGGTTCGCACGTGTCAAGTGAATCAAAGTCAAGTGACTCCAAAAGTCCATCAGCATGGAGTTTCTTCATGCGCTTTACACCAATATGACCCAGGCGGCAGTGCCACAAAAATATGGCGCTATCATTGTTTACTCTAACTCTTTTGGTCTCAATGTTATGTATATGCGTATCGCTATTAAGATTCAATATGAACAATCCTCTCACATTCGGTGCATGACCATAAAAGATGTTACTCATAGAAATAGAACAACCATTATTCTCAGACTTAAAAGAGTAACCGTCTCGCAATAAACAAGATCCAGATATAATGTTCATGCTCAACGCAAGCACTAAATAACAATGATTTAAGTTCATCACTAATCCCGATGGTAGTTGAAGTGACACTGTGCCGACGGCGATTGCATCAACCTTGGAACCGTTTCCTACGCGCATCGTCACTTCGTCTTTCGCCAGCCTTCGTCTATTCCGCAGTTCCTGCTTCGAGTTGCAAATGTGAGCAACAGAACCGGTATCAAATACCCAGGCACTACTACGAGAGCCGGTTAAGTACACATCAATAACATGTATATCAAATATACCTGATTTTTCTTTGCCCGCCTTCTTATCTGCCAGATACTTGGGGCAACTGCGCTTCCAGTGACCCATACCCTTGCAATAGAAGCACTCTGTTTCAGGCTTAGGTCCAGCTTTGGGTTTCTTCGGCGGATTGGCAACAGACTTGCCGCTCTTCTTCGAATTGCCCTTTTTGCCTTTGCCGTTTCTTTTGAAACTAGTGGTCTTGCTCACCATCAACACTTGATGCTCTTTACGGAGTTCAGACTCTGCGACTTTCAGCATCGCAAACAACTCGCCGGGAGACTTGTTCATCCCTTGCATGTTGTAGTTCAACACAAAGCCTTTATAGCTTGGCAGCAGTGATTGAAGGATTCTGTCAGTGATAGCTTCTTGCGGGAGTTCAATCCCCAGTTCAGCTAGACGGTTTGAGTACCCAGACATTTTGAGCACATGTTCACTGACAGACGAGTTTTCCTCCATCTTGCAAGCATAGAATTTATCGGAGGTCTCATACCTCTCGATCCAGGCGTTCTTCTGAAAGACAAACTTCAACTCCTGGAACATCTCAAATGCTCCATGACGCTCAAAGTGACGTTGAAGTCCCGGTTCTAAGCCATACAAGACTGCACATTGAACTATTGAGTAGTCCTCCTTACGCGCTAACCAAGCGTTCTTAACATCCTGATCAGCCGTAGTGGGTGGTTCATCTCCTAGCGCAGCATTAAGGACATAATCCTTCTTCCCAGCTTGTAAGATTAGCTTAAGATTACGAGCCCAGTCTACAAAGTTGCTTCCATCATCTTTCAACTTAGCTTTCTCTAGGAACGTATTAAAATTCAGGATGACACTTGCGTGAGCCATGATCTACAACACAAATATATTCAAAGTGGACTTAGACTATGTTCAAGATAATTAGAGTTCAACTTAATCAAATTATATGCTAAACTCCCACTCAAAAAGTACATCTCTCTAGTCATTTGAGTGGTTCATGATCCACTTACACTATCCCAAGTCCGATCATCACGTGAGTTGAGTATAGTTTCAGTGGTAAGCATCCCTATGCTAATCATATCAACTATATGATTCATGATCGACCTTTCGGTCTCATGTGTTCCGAGGCCATGTCTGCACATGCTAGGCTCGTCAAGCTTAACCCGAGTGTTCCGCGTGCGCAACTGTTTTGCACCCGTTGTATGTGAACGTTGAGTCTATCACACCCGATCATCACGTGGTGTCTCGAAACGACGAACTGTAGCAACGGTGCACAGTCGGGGAGAACACAATTTCGTCTTGAAATTTTAGTGAGAGATCACCTCATAATGCTACCGTCGTTCTAAGCAAAATAAGGTGCATAAAAGGATTAACATCACATGCAATTCATAAGTGACATGATATGGCCATGATCACGTGCTTCTTGATCTCCATCACCAAAGCAACGGCACGATCTTCTTGTCACCGGCGCCACACCATGATCATCCATCAACGTGTTGCCATCGTGGTTGTCGTGCTATTTATGCTATTACTACTATAGCTACATCCTAGCAAAATAGTAAACGCATCTGCAAGCACATATGTTAGTATAAAGACAACCCTATGGCTCCTGCCGGTTGCCGTACCATCGACGTGCAAGTCGATATTTCTATTACAACATGATCATCTCATACATCCAATATATCACATCACATCGTTGGCCATATCACATCACAATCATACCCTGCAAAAACAAGTTAGACGTCCTCTAATTTTGTTGTTGCAAGTTTTACGTGGTGACCAAGGGTATCTAGTAGGATCGCATCTTACTTACGCAAACACCACAACGGAGATATATGAGTTGCTATTTAACCTCATCCAAGGACCTCCTCGGTCAAATCCGATTCAACTAAAGTTGGAGAAACCGACACTTGCCAGTCATCTTTGAGCAAAGGGGGTTACTCGTAACGATGAAACCAGTCTCTCGTAAGTGTACGAGTAATGTCGGTCCAAGCCGCTTCAATCCAACAATACCGCGGAATCAAGAAAATACTAAGGAGGGCAGCAAAACGCACATCACCGCCCACAAAAACTTTTTGTGTTCTACTCGAGAAGACATCTACGCATGAACCTAGCTCATGATGCCACTGTTGGTGAACGTCGCATGGGAAACAAAAATTTTCCTACGCGCACGAAGACCTATCATGGTGATGTCCATCTACGAGAGGGGATGAGTGATCTACGTACCCTTGTAGATCGTACAGCAGAAGCGTTAGAGAACGCGGTTGATGTAGTGGAACGTCCTCACGTCCCTCGAACCGCCCCGCGAACAATCCCGCGATCAGTCCCACGATCTAGTATCGAACGGACGGCACCTCCGCGTTCAGCACACGTACAGCTCGACGATGATCTCGGCCTTCTTGATCCAGCAAGAGAGACGGAGAGGTAGAAGAGTTCTCCGGCAGCGTGACGGCGCTCCGGAGGTTGGTGATGATCTCGTCTCAGCAGGGCTCCGCCGAGCTCCGCAGAAACGCGATCTAGAGGAAAAACTATGGAGGTATGTGGTCGGGCAGCCGTGAGAAAGTCGTCTCAAATCTGCCCTAAAAGCCCCATATATATAGGAGGAGGGAGGGGGACCTTGCCTTGGGGTCCAAGGGACTCCCAAGGGATCGGCCGAGCCAAGGGGGGGAGGACTCCCCCCCCAAACCGAGTTGGACTTGGTTTGGTGGGAGGAGTCCCCCTCCCTTGCCACTTCTTCCCTCTTTTTTTTCTTTTCGTTTGATTTCTTTCTCTTGGCGCATAGGCCCCCTTGGGGCTGTCCCACCAGCCCACTAAGGGCTGGTGTGTCTCCCCAAAGCCTATGGGCTTCCCCGGGGTGGGTTGCCCCCCCCGGTGAACTCCCGGAACCCATTCGTCATTCCCGGTACGTTCCCGGTAACTCCGAAAACCTTCCGGTAATCAAATGAGGTCATCCTATATATCAATCTTCGTTTCCGGACCATTCCGGAAACCCTCGTGACGTCCGTGATCTCATCCGGGACTCCGAACAACATTCGGTAACCAACCATATAACTCAAATACGCATAAAACAACGTCGAACCTTAAGTGTGCAGACCCTGCGGGTTCGAGAACTATGTAGACATGACCCGAGAGACTCCTCGGTCAATATCCAATAGCGGGACCTGGATGCCCATATTGGATCCTACATATTCTACGAAGATCTTATCGTTTGAACCTCAGTGCCAAGGATTCGTATAATCCCGTATGTCATTCCCTTTGTCCTTCGGTATGTTACTTGCCCGAGATTCGATCGTCAGTATCCACATACCTATTTCAATCTCGTTTACCGGCAAGTCTCTTTACTCGTTCCGTAACACAAGATCCCGCAACTTACACTAAGTTACATTGCTTGCAAGGCTTGTGTGTGATGTTGTATTACCGAGTGGGCCCCGAGATACCTCTCCGTCACACGGAGTGACAAATCCCAGTCTTGATCCATACTAACTCAACTAACACCTTCGGAGATACCTGTAGAGCATCTTTATAGTCACCCAGTTACGTTGCGATGTTTGATACACACAAAGCATTCCTCCGGTGTCAGTGAGTTATATGATCTCATGGTCATAGGAATAAATACTTGACACGCAGAAAACAGTAGCAACAAAATGACACGATCAACATGCTACGTCTATTAGTTTGGGTCTAGTCCATCACGTGATTCTCCCAGTTATCAAGCAACAACACCTTGTTCATAATCAGAAGACACTGACTATCATCGATCAACTGGCTAGCCAACTAGAGGCATGCTAGGGACGGTGTTTTGTCTATGTATCCACACATGTAAATGAGTCTTCATTCAATACAATTATAGCATGGATAATAAACTACTATCTTGATACAGGAATTATAATAATAACTATACATTTATTATTGCCTCTAGGGCATAATTCCAACACTGGCCACCACCTCCAGCGGCAACGGTCAGATGAGATCTGATCGGAGGCGCCGCCGACTAGTCAACCATGGCAATATCCCTTCCTGATCCGCCTGCCCCACGAAGCCGCCGGAGTAGCGCCGAACCGCCGGGAAAAACGAAGACCGAAGGGCATTCTCGCGCCTTCGGTCCCTCCTGACCGTGGGGCTGCAGCCTAGATTCCCGCTGTCCCCATCACCGACGGTGCCCGGGCTTAGCCAGAGCACGTCTCTGGGGACGACGAGGCGAGGAGAAACGGGGGCTGGGGTTGGCCCCTGATCGACCTGGAGGGAGCGATATGAGGGATCCCTTGTTTCTCCTAGGCTCGGTTCCTCTTTCTCACATCAGATCTCTTCTAGTGGTGATGGTATGGCAACCTTTACAGAATAACATGTTAGTTTCTTCAGAAGAAGGTGTTTTTCTTTTAAAACTATCACCTTTTGATCTCGCTAACTAAAACTCTTAGGAGAAAGCGTACACTTGCCACCACCCCTCCCAAGTGACGTTGGCAAGATAACATTATCACAAAAGTTAATCAAACTTAAATAGTTTCATTTATGACAACATTAGAACTTCAATTGTTTTGAATATAAAGTTAATTAAACTTATACAGGACTTATCATAAACCTTCTGACCTCGCGAAGCAAGTAAAACTCTCAAGCAAGAGTGCTAACTAAAATACCTATTCTTTACCAAAAAATGGGGCACCATCAGTGGCGAAGCCAGCAATCTGGCAAGCTTTGGCTGCTGCCATACCTAACTCCTGTCATGTATACTAGGTCTACATGATTCTTCATTGATGATTTGAGCTGAGACACATATGCTAGTTACCTCCGCCACACCAGGAAATTGTGCCTGCATCCGCCACTGGGCACCATACCAGTCGTAGTCCAAGCTCGCCAAGGTAAAAACATTGTCGGCCCCACGCTGCCCCACCTCCCGCCATGTCCAAGGCTCGCCGTGTCCGGCATGACTCACCCTTCATGTGGTGGGCTTTGACCTACGCTTGGCTTTCGACTCTCGGTTTCTGATCCGATGGCTTTGGGAATGCTCAAACCCAGACCAGGGAGAAATCCCTGCCTGTCTTGCCGGTGCTGGCAGCGCCTACAGTGCCAGTAGTTCCATCTCCCCTAGTCGCTCGATTTAAATCTATTAGTTAATGCGATTGGAAAAAACTGCTCCAACATTTCCAATCCACCGCCACCTATTAGATCATCTACCATCGATATGGGAAGGCGATAGGCAAGCGCCATCAGGCAGATCCATAGGCACATCCTGACCAACCGAGTGTACGAACGAGCGGCCAAACGAGGCAAAAGGGTAACTTTATTTTTTTAGGATGAAATGAGTTTGTGTCTTGTAATGTAATTGTAGAACTACAGGCAAGGATAACTAATCACAAAATTTCCGATTTTCTAGTTGTGTTTGTGCAGACATGAATATGAAGAAAGATGAATCAATTCATAATTTTTGTATGCCAATTGATTCAAGCTATCAGCCATGTGAACATAATGCAAATGCAAACGATATGCAACCTAGCCAAGAGAACCACTCTAGTCTTAGTGAAGGTGATTATCAACTTGATCATTGTTTTAGCGAGCATAAAGTGGATTAGGGGAAGCACCATCACAAGGAGCCACTATGGACATAACGATGCATGGCTTCCTCTATGTCTCCATGGTACGACCCCTTTCATCAACTTTAAATTTATTAATTTTTGTGTCTAACATGAATGATCGTTGATTGATCGACATGAAAATTAGATTGGAATCAATTATTTGTAGTACATTGTACCAAATTTTGCTATATAAATTAAAAAATTGAAGTTATCTTGTCAAAGACGGACGATTTGGTAGCCCTTTTCTGGTGTTTACATCAACGAAAACGTGGTGTCGATTTAGGCCTTTTACACGGTCTTAATTTTTTTGGTTGGGTCAAAGCTCATTAGTATGTAAGAGCTCAAGTGAGGAACTCGCCCCCTCTATACCAAATTCCCGGCTCCGTCCCGAGATACTAGTGTATAATACTATCATCATAATACATAATACTCCTTTTATTTTTATATACAAAGACACATATTTAAATTACATGTATAAAGGTAAGGTTTAATAACTGCTTTGCAAGTTAGTTTTTTCTCATTTAGCATATAAATTAATAGGTCACATGCAGATTAGAGAAAATTGAGTGGATGTGAGAAAGGAAGTACTTGAGTTGAATGTGTCATTATCATCCAATGCATGCATGCGGTTAGTTAAACCTTTAGCTATTAGTACGAGGCAACATCATTAATTTTTGCAATGTTTACTGTTGATGACTTTGTATATATATGCAAAATGTATATTTTAGTGTGGCCTTGTATACGAAAATGTAGGAACTATCATAACTTTGTATCATACTAGTCTTATTAATTGTCATACAAAACATATACTAGTACACCATATACTATGATACAATATCATATCATGACACTCAACCTTTTTTTCTCATTTTAATTATGTGCCATCTCAACGCAAATATCTAATTGACATGTATGATATTTTTATTGTGATCAACGGCCACATCACCTCGCGCTAACAGCCACGTCACAAAACTTAATTGACGCGCATCTGAATAATGTGCGAGCGATACAACAACGACATCATGTTTGGTTGAATGATATATATGTCATTGGGTGCAATGCGTTTTCGACATGTCAAATGTTTCGGGCATTTACTTTGGAGAGCTCCCCTCGGTTCTCCAGAGGTACGGATTAAAATGTAATCAAATTTAAAATAAAAAGCGGGGATAGCTCAGTTGGGAGAGCGTCAGACTGAAGATCTGAAGGTCGCGTGTTCGATCCACGCTCACCGCAAATCTTTTATTTTTTTGTTGTCGTCAGCGTTTTTTTGACTTGTGAGTTTTTTTTTACATCCTTTTGACTTGTGAGTTGTGACTCCCTTAATCACTCTGCCATGAAACCATGACAGGTGAATATACACAGAATCGATGCCATCGTTTTCAGGGCAGAAACGGAATGAGCACACCGAGCCGTACGCCGGTCAATCAAGCCATGACAGAATAAACGTCCATTATTCGTTTCGTCGCCGTTTGTCCTGCGACAACACTAGTACTATTACTCCTGGTCTTCACGCTATCTCCAACATCGACCATATGTAATCATCCAAACCACACGGTTCAGACGTATTTTGTGAACACAGGAGTCCGGACGCGTGTCACCCAAGTTTCCGACAAACCTGGTCAAGAAAGAAATCCTCTCCATCACCCGTGCCCTTTTCCTCCAAGTAGTCATCTTCACATACATGTCGCCACATAAATGACGGGGCCATTCACTCGCCCCTTCCTTCTGCATTGAAACGACATCCGTGTGTCCGCCTACCTTCATTAAATCGTCGTATGTGTCGAGAAACCTATTTCGATGGTTCAAGGGTCACATGTTTTTTTTTATGCCGACAAACATTAAACATCACTTCGGTTGGCGCCTCGCATCCACCCGCTATTTAAACGTGGCGAGTCGTTGGTCAAGAACGACCCCACAACTCTGCTCTCCATCTCCTTGTACTACACCCGTCATGGCCTTCGGCACCAAAGTCTTGTGGGACGGCTTATCCAACGAGCACAAGAAGGAGTTGTCCGATGCTGCAGCGGTCTACCTTGCCCAACAAGCGAACCAAATAGAGGCTGGCTTGCCGGCAAGCTCTTCGAAGCAGGCGCCACCGCCATCGCCAAGCCGTCCTCGTCCATCTAGATTGGCAATACCATCTCCTCGCAAATTCGTCATGAGCGATGGCGGCAACACATCAGGTAGGCGGAGAAAAAATCCATGTTCGTCGAGGTTGACACGACGGCAGAGGATTTTGATTGGGGCATCGACGACAACATCGTGAACTCCATGTCGCCACATCGGCCACGTCTGTGGCCGTCGCCAACACCGAGGACAAGTAGACCATCGGAGGCCGCCATCGCTTGTATCCCACGAAGCCCACCACCTAGACCTCACCGAACTACACAACCGGTGGCTTGCCCGCTTCACGGGGGCGTAGGCCATCGTGACCGTCTTCCCCTGCCCCAAAAACCAGCCCCGACTCATAGTTCACGAAAGCGAAGGCTACTCTTTCCTACTGCTGGAGCATATCCCTGTGGAGCTCACGGTAGTCCGATGAGCCGGTTGTCGAACATAGGAAAGATTATTCGAAGACATGTTGTGGGAATGAGGATCCGCTGCGGTTGGCGATAGAACTAGGTTAGAATAGCCTAGACTAGTCAGCTATAATTTAATTTAAATATGTCTTAAATGTAAATCTTTTCTTTTGATATATATGAAAACTATGTGGTTTGCATGTAATTTATCCGGTTAGTTGTAATCCGATTTAAAATGTATGTGGCTATGGTTGAGTGGTCAGATCCTACATTTGTGTCCATGAATTAGTCCTCTCTATCCGCCGACGAACATGATGTGAGGTTTAAGAGTCAGCATTGAAGATGTCCTTAGCTAGCAGAGTTATTACATACACAGGATGTCTCCCAACAACATCTACAATCATGATTGCCAAATGTGACGCACTATACCTTCATGGACGCATCATCGTGGACAATTACCGGTCATCCCTATCTGTTCTCCCTCACAATCATGCTCCTCAAATGTCCGTTTCTCAAATACGTACAACCCACGCAACTACGTAGAACAACAATTCTACATAGATAAATGTACTTATATAACATAGTCTGAACGCAACCAGACAAAGTTTTTGTACAATCATGCCCAAAAGGGCAAGATCAACACCAGATAGAGTTCATCATCACACGGAGTTCATCACCACACATATTAACTACACACAAAAATAAGACAGAATGGGACGATGGGAATCACCATTTCCTCGTTAGGCCATTCTCCTTGTGTGCACAAGAGCGGCGCTAGTAGTCCTGTGTGTAGGCATTTGTGGCGAAAAATGCGTCATCGTAATTGGGGGGATGACCCTCGGGTATCCCAAAGACGGCGAGTCGGACGGGGTGTCTGCCCGTCTGGGCCGGCTGCTCCGATTCCCACCCACAGCCGGCTGCTCCAACCAGTCGGTTGTGCCAGCCATCCGGCTGCCCGGAGTCAACTATGAAGTCCCATCGGACAAGCACGATCGAGACGGCCAACGTCATGCAACTCCATCTACAGTGTAACTTGTCCCCTGGGCGTTGGTTTATAAAGCGTCTAGGTGACAAGGACAACCTAGCTCTCAAGCTACGTTCAGCTTGGCATGTAAACTACCCACTCTAGCTTACATCCCAAGCAGCTTGACATGTAAGCTACCACTGTAGCTTACATGTCAAGCCACCCATTCCACACCTATATAAGAGGCTCACTATGTGCCCTCTCAGGGACAGACACTCTCCCATCCTACACACTCATGTATGAGGAAGAAGCCTATGGCTGTCCTCTCCCATACATCTCCAGGAGCAACCTTGTACTGCAAATAGACCTCATATGCAAACATGCAGGAGTAGGGGTATTATCTCTTCGGAGAGCCCCGAACCTGGGTAACCTTCGCGTGCTACTACCCTATCTCGTCCCGGATCTTCCACGGCAGCCTTGCTCGTACCTCGATTAGCCACCCCGTGGCATCTGTCGTGAGAATACAACGACAGTTGGTGCCCATGGTGGGGCTAGCTGCTGCTGGAACCGCAGTCCGGGCGGCACCCTCTTCATCATCATCACCGCAATGTTGTCGTCGTCTTTCCGGCGGGGCTCGGGGGTCCAACATCGTCACGGCTCCGGGCTCTTAAGTGTTTTGTAGATTATTGCTTAATTTTTCTAAGTTTGGTGAATTTTCTTTTAGGTGTAGGTTAAGCTAGAGGAAACAACATTGTTAGTGTTAGTTTAGGTCACAATTAGTGTTAAATATATAGGTTATGGTTAGTTTAGGTTAAGTAGGTTTCTTTTATGTTAAGTAAGTAATTAGTTTAGGGCCTTTATCATTTCTTTTATGTTAAGTTTGCTACTCGTATTTCTCTATTAATACTTTAGAACTATTTGCAAAAGTTTGATGAATTTTGACATTTGCAAAAGTTTGTTATGTATTTGCAATTAATTATTATATATATGTAGGCAATACATTCTGCTTAGTCCTTTAGTGATGGATTTATCAAGAATGCCACATTATGTATGTGCACAAGTTGATTTAATTTTTTTATCTCATCTATGTAACCTAGCTAGCAAGCTAGATTCTATATATCATGTTGTCTGTCAAAGTATTGAAGAAATCAATGGCTTCATCATTACCTGGTAGTAATAGACGCATGATGCTATGAAGCTCTTGAAAGTTGTTTTGGAACGGAGTTCCTGATAGAATAATACATTTTTTGGTACGAAGTTCAGCAAAGTCCTTCCAAATAGCGATATTCGGATGGCTCTTTTTGAACTGCGTACCAAAAAGCTAATTATCCTATTTGGGATTCCGTTACAAAACAACTTTGTAAAGCTTCATAGCATCATGCGCCTATTACTACTAGGTAATGATGAAGTCATGGTTTTCTTCAATCCTTTGATATTATACAATGTGACATATAGAAGGGTAGATGAGATCAGGAAAAATATGGATCATTTTCTGCACATCCAGAATGTCGCCATTTCGTTAAATCCCTTAAAGGTTAAGAGAATCCGTTAGACATATTTTAGAGTATAGATTCACTCATTTTGCTCCGTATGTAGTTTTCTGATGAAATCTAGGTCTTATATTTTGGAACAAAGGGAGTACGATGCCCGGCCCGCATCCTCGTCGACGATTCGGTGGCGACCACCTGCTTGATAGGCGCCAGCATGTGCGGGACTGGGCTCCGCCGGGCTGGCACTGCGACAGGGCTCCGCCGGGCTGGCACTTGGTGAGGAATCGGGCTACCGTCGTTGAGCCGGAGCTTGTTTGGTGGCGGTCGCGGGGGCCACTTTCGATGCCGAGGGTGCCGACCCCCGAGTAGGAGCTACGTCCCCGTGTCAGGGAGGAGGACGAGCACGTCCGTCCCTACATGGAGGTGTTGGATGCCAGGTCCTCCCATACCTGGCATGTTCTTTAGGGATCTCACCCGAGCTATGATTCGGTGATGGTCCCTCCTCTTTGGGCGTCGACCGCCCGCGACTCAGTACAGCAACGACATTTTGTTGGTTGATCAGTTATATATTATTCGAGAGATGTATTACTGTATTCGAGAGATGTATTATTGATGTATTCCAGATTATGTATTCGATAATATTAAGTGGATTATTCGATGATGCATTAATTAAGTGGACTATTCGATGTATATATAAGTGGGAGTTTTAGTTGTTAGTTAATTTAGTTTTTATGTTTAATGAATTCGCAGATACTATGGATCCAATACACGGCAGAGCCGAATATCAGGAAGACTGATGCATGGTGTCGTCTGCGGGGATGATTTTATTGTTGGCGATGTCACCAATCAGTTTCTGAACAAGTCCGGCGAGGGAGATGAGTCTCTCAACACAAGAGGTAGAAGTTCCAGTGAGGTAGACGCCCACGCCTCGAGCGAGGGAGGACTCGGCGGCTCCAATGAGGGAGAAGCCGACGGCGCCGTCGAGGTGCATATATATTAATAAATTAATCCTCTGCTGTCTATATACATATATTAACACTCTTTCTTTTAGCCCTACGGATCGAACAAAACTTCAGTACGGACGAAACGAGGCCCAACCAAGAAGATGGGTGACGGTGGGAGGTACAGGATCAAAAGCGTCTCAAATGTCGGGCAACCAATTGCTCCCCTAGATGTAAAGCAGAAGTTTGTGAAGCCATGCGGAGTTGTTGTTAGGGACTACATCCCTATCACCATTCGAGAATGGATTAAGCCAAGGGAGGAAGGAGTCTCACATGTCAGCATAGTAGCCACAGAAAACCTTTGGAGAAAGCTCATGATTGGTTTCACCCTGCCGATGCCAAAGGTGGATCCACATGAGGAGGATCCAAATGAGGAGGAAATGAAGAGGCAAAAAGAGGCCCTAGAGAAAAAAGTCAAGGAGTGGGCTCTTAAGAAGATGGCCGATCTATTCACGGGCTGGAAGAAAAAATTGCACCAGGAATTTATCTTGCATGATAAGACTCCAGATTTCGATAACGGCTATGAGAAGATAAAAGACTGCTGGGCCGAATTTGTGGCGTACAAGAAATCGGAGGACGCCTTGAAAAAGGTCTGCATCAAATAAGAGGAATGCACGTATGAAGAAGTACCACCATGTTATGGGGCCTGCTCTCTATGCCGGTCACATGGATAAGTGGGAAGCACTTGAGGCATCATTTGTGGCTAACAATATCACTCCATAGCCCTTAAGATGGATCGAACGGGCAAGAAACTGGTTTTACGGGCATGGGGGCTTGTTGGACGCAGAAGGGAACACAATATATAACCAAAGACACGAAGATAATCCCCTACCCATCGAGAACACAAGACGTGCAGTAAAGGATGTTGAAGAGGGACAGTTTGTTCCCGATAGAGAGAACGACGAGCTCTCACGCACCCTTGGGAATGGTGAACACAAAGGGCGAGCACGAGGCTTATGAGGCTCCCCGCCGTGGACACTTGCGTTTTCCGAGGAAAGGAAGAGATTTCCCGATAGAAGCCATCAGAGGAGAAAGGAAAAGGAGGCAGCTGAGAAAGCGGCTTATGCACACCGGCTACGTAATATAGAAGAAGCAGTAAAGCGGGTTGAGCAGGATCAAATCGACAGACAACAAGGTAGAGGCCAATCTCAGCGGCTCATGATAGAAGCTGCATCGAATCGGAAAAGCAGTGTCGCTTCCACACAACTCCAAGATGATGGTGATGATGATGCACTCACGACGGCTCCTCCTCGTCGCTACCCACTGGATGATATCACAAAGAGCACACCTTGTGAGCTAAAGGTGAAACTTGGTAACTTAAGGTTGACGGTGGCGGTCGGCGTGGCCGTACCAATTGAACATAATCCAACTTGGCATTTCTCTCCGGTTCCAAAAGGGTATGCTGTCGTGGTGGTGGATGAAGTGATGAAAGAATATGAGGAGCTGAAGCTGGACTACCATGCAGGTGAAGATAGAGATTTGACTAAACTTGGAGAAGTCAAGAAACAGACCGTTGTATGGCCAAAGGAGCACATCTTGCTTCCAAATTGGCCACCAAGGCCACCGGCTCCTCAGAGCAGCAATCCTTCTTCGCCTCCACCTCACCAGTCTCCAGCGCAACCGTCATCTTCGCTGCCTGACCAGTCTCCAGCGCAACCGTTGTCTTCGCCGCCTCACTAGTCTCGAGCACAACCGTCTCCACCGCTGCATCAGCCGTCTCCACAGCCCCGTCAGCTGTCTCCGTCCACTGAGGACCATAGCAAAAAGCGGAAATGTACCACCGCTAATAGTGGCGGTGGAAAGGGGTTCCGATCACCGAAACGTAACTTGTCGCCCCTCCCAAAAGTACCTCATAAGGATATGGAGATGAGACCTTGGGACTATACTAGAGAGGACAATATTAATAGGGCACACGCACATCATCAACAGTGGATGGCTGACAAGGGTAACAAGAAGAAGCCGAAAGAGCCAGAGTTCCCAATCACCCCAGAAGATCACGCTGCGTGCGTGAAAATGCTGAAAACCCTTGCAGATCCCCCGCCACCGTTGCCACACTGTGAACGCTCTATTCTCAAGTTGACTGAGGCAAAAAAGCAGCGGTTGAAGAGTAGTACGTCCAGCGGGAAATCAGTTGCCCAGCTCGGACAACAGAAAAACCAATCGTGCCCCCCGCTCAGAGTGTATTCTGATACAAAGGTGTGCTCGAGTGGAGCTGCGGTCGAGCAGAGGAATGATGAAACAGCTGGTATCGATCCGGAGTTTGTTGCATGATACGTCTCCAACGTATCTATAATTTTTGATGGTTCCATGCTATTATCTTGTCAAACTTTGGATGTTTTGTATGCATTTTATATCTTTTTTGGGACTAACTAATTAACTCACTGCCAAGTGCCAGTTCCTCACTTTTCCGAGTTTTTGACCTTTTTCAGAGGAGAATATCAAACGGAGTCCAAACGGAAAAAAAATCTTCGGAATGATTTTTTCCGAAACAGAAGATGCGCAGGGAGCTTGGGAACCAAGCCAAAGGGTCCCGGGGGAGGCCAAAAGCCCCCTAGCCGCGGCCTGGGGGGCGCGCCTAGCAGGCTTGTGGGCCCCCCGTGGATCCTTTGCCCTACTTGTTCCGCCTATAAATCCCCAAAAAATCTGAAACCACGAGAGAGAGCCACGAAAATACTTTTCCGCCGCCGCAAGCTTCTGTCTTCGCAAGATCCCATCTGGGGCATGTTTTGGTGCCCTGCCGGAGGGGGGATTCGGACACGGAGGGCTTCTTCATCAACACCATTGCCTCTCCGATGATGTGTGAGTAGTTCACCACAGACCTTCGGGTCCATAGCTAGTACCTAGATGGCTTATTCTCTCTCTTGGATCTTCAATACAAAATTCTCCATGATCTTCATGGAGATCTATCTGATGTATTCCTCTTTTGCGGTGTGTTTGTTGAGATCCGATGAATTGTGGATTTATGATCAGATTATCTATGAATCTGATTTGAGTTTCTTCTGATCTCTTATATGCATGATTTCATATCCTTGTAATTCTCTTCGAGTTGTGGGTTTCGTTTGGCCAACTTGATCTATAATTCTTGCAATGGGAGAAGTGCTTGGTTTTGGGTTCATACCGTGCGGTGTCCTCACCCAGTGACAGAAGGGGTAGCGAGGCACGCATCATGTTGTTGCCATCAAGGGTAAAAAGATGGGGTTTATATCTATTGCATGAATTTATCCCTCTACATCATGTCATCTTGCTTAAGGCGTTACTCTGTTTGTTATGAACTCAATACACTAGATGCATGCTAGATAGCGGTCGATGTGTGGAGTAACAGTAGTAGATGCAGAAAGTATCGGTCTACTTGTCTCGGACGTGATGCCTATATGTATGATCATTGCCTTAGATATCGTCATGACTTTGCGCGGTTCTATCAATTGCTCGACAGTAATTCGTTCACCCACCGTAATATTTGCTATCATGAGAGAAGCCTCTAGTGAACACTATGGCCCCCAGGTCTACTTCACATCATATTTTCAGTCCTACACTTTTCTTTGTTGCACTTTCCGCCTTGAGATCTCAGCTTGCAATCGATCGTGAAGCGATTGACAACCCCTTTGTAGCGTTGGGTGCAAGTTTGCTATTTTTGCACAGGTACTTTGGAGACTTGCCTAGATACTCCTACTGGATTGATACCTTGGTTCTCAAACTAAGGGATATACTTACTGCTACTGTGCTGCATCACCCTTTCCTCTTCAAGAGAAAAACCAACGCAAGCTCAAGAGGTAGCAAGAAGAAGTTCTAGCGCCGTTGCCGCGGAGGAGGATCAAGTCAAGAATAGTCTTCCTCCAACATGTCAATTTCTGGCACCGGGGATTATTCTAAGTGAAGCTTATCTAAGTAACTATTGCAAACTCATCTCTTGCATTTACTTTTTTGCCTCTCGTTTTCCTCTCCCCCACTTCTGAAAAACAAAAAATTACAAAAATATTTGCCTTTTTCGTTCACCCTTTTCTTTCACTTGCTTTATGTTCGCTTGTGTGGTTGTCTGCTTGCTGAAGTCACCATGACTGAAAACACCAAAGTTTGTGACTTCTCGAATACTAATAATAATGATTTTATTAGTACTCCGATTGCTCCCGCCACTAGTGCGGAATTATATGAAATCAATGCTGCTTTGCTGAATCTTATTATGAAAGAGCAATTCTCCGGCCTTCCTAGTGAAGATGTCGCATGCCATCTTAATACCTTCATTGAGTTATGCGATATGCAAAACAAGAAAGATATGGATAATGATGTGATTAAATTGAAGCTATTTCCGTTCTCATTGCGAGATCGAGCAAAAACTTGGTTTTAATCTTTTCCCAAAAATAGTATTGATTCTTGGAACAAGTGCAAAGATGCTTATATATCCAAGTATTTTCCATCGGCTAAGATTATCTCTCTCCATAATGATATCATGAATTTTAAGCAACTAGATCATGAACATGTTGCACAGTCTTGGGAGAGAATGAAATTGATGATTAGAAATTGTCCCGCTCATGGCTTGAGTCTTTGGATGATTATACAAATCTTCTATACTGGTTTGAATTTTGCTTCTCGAAATATCCTTGATTCCGCCTCCGGTGGAACTTTCATGGAAATCACATTAGGAGAAGCCACAAAACTCCTAGACAATATCATGACAAACTATTCTCAATGGCACACTGAAAGGTCACCTACTAGTAAAAAAGTGCACGCTATAGAAGAAATTAACTCTTTGAGTGCTAAGATGGATGAGTTAATGAAATTGTTTGCTAGTAAAGGTGCTCCTTTAGATCCAAATGATATGCCCTTGTCTTCCTTGATTGAGAGTAGCAATGAGAGCTTGGATGTTAATTTTGTTGGTAGGAATAATTTTGGCCACAACAATGCTTTTAGAGGTAACTATATTCCTAGGCCTTTTCCTAGTAATCCCTCTAATAACTTTGGCAATTCCTACAACAATGCTCATGGAAATTACAATAAATTACTCTTTGATTTACAGAGTAATATTAAAGAGTTTATCAACTCACAAAAGATTTTCAATGCATCCATAGAAGAAAAACTGCTCAAAATTGAAATTGATATGTGCTCCTCCCAAGATCAATATGGATGAAACTTCGAAAGCTATGCGTGTTTCCATGAATGAGAGTAAAGAAAGAACCGCCCAAATTCGTGCTAGACATGAATGGCTTAAAAAGGCGTGTTCTCGTGATGAGAATCACGAAGATCTTAAAGTGCTTGGTGTGACTCCCATTGAATCCTTGTTTTCTAGTGTCAAACCTAAAGATGATGGGGCTGGATATGAATTCACCTTGGTTGAGAAATGCCCCAATGATTCTGAGTCCTTCTATCTTGATGCTAAAAGCATTGAAAGTGGAGTAGAGGATATCAAAACTTTGAGTAGTAATGAAACTACTACTTTGGATTTCAAGGAATTCAGTTATGATAGTTGCTCTTTGATTGAATGTATTTCCTTGATGCAATCCATGCTAAACTCTCCACACGCTTATATCCAAAACAAAGCCTTTACCGATCATATCGTCGATGCTATGATGAAATCTCTTGAAGAGAAACTTGAATTGGAAGTTTCTATTCCTAGAAAACTTCATGATGAGTGGGAACCTACTATCAAAATAGAGATCAAAAACTATGAATGCAATGCTTTGTGTGATTTGGGTGCTAGTGTTTCCGCTATTCCAAAGTCTTTATGTGATATTCTAGGCTTCAATGAGATTGATGAGTGCTCTCTTAATTTGCATCTTGCGAATTCTACTGTTAAGAAACCTATGGGAAGGATCAATGATGTTCTTATTATTGCAAATAGGAACTATGTACCCGTAGATTTCATTGTGCTTGATATTGATTGCAATCCTACATGTCCCATCATTCTTGGTAGACCTTTCCTAAGGACTATTGGTGTTCTCATCGATATGAAGGAAGGTAATATTAGATTTCAATTTCCATTAAAGAAGGGCATGGAACATTTTCCCAGAAAGAAAATAAGATTGCCTTATGAATCCATGATGAGGGCTACTTATGGTTTGAGTACCAAAGACGACAATACGTGATTCTATCGCCTTATGCCTAGCTAAGGGCGTTAGACAATAACGCTTGTTGGGAGGCAACCCATTGAATTTATCTTTGCTTTTTGCTTTCTATTTTGTTGTGTCCGCACCATCATAATTCTGCTATGATTGTGTTTTTTGTATTTATTTTTGTGTTTGTGCCAAGTAAAACCTTTATGACTAGTTTGGTAATGGTTGTTTGATCTTGCTGAAAAAGACAGAAACTTTTCGCTCACGAAATTATTTCCGTTTTTATGCAGAAAGAGATTTTGAGTTGATTCTTATTGCTTCTCCTTCATATGCCAATTGCCCAAATTTTAATAATGTTTCATAATTTTTGAGATACCAAAAGTGTACGAAGTATACAGATTGCTACAGACTAGTCTGTTTTTGACAGATTCTGTTTTTGTTGTGTTGATTGCTTATTTTGATGAAACTATGGATAGTATCGGGGGGTACTAGCCATGGAAAAGTGAGAATACAGTAATATAACACCAATATAAATAGAAATCAAGTTTTCTACAGTACCTAAAGAGGTGGTAGTTTGTTTTCTTGTGCTAATGATATCACGAGTTTCTGTTTAAGTTTTGTGTTGTGAAGTTTTCAAGTTTTGGGTGATGTTCTCATGGATAATGGGATGAAGAGTGGAAAGAGCTCAAGCTTGGGGATGCCCAAGGCATCCCAAGCCAAATTCAAGGACACCAAAAAGCCTAAGCTTGGGGATGCCCCGGGAAGGCATCCCCTCTTTCGTCTTCAATCCATCGGTAACATTACTTGGAGCTATATTTTTATTCACCACATGATATGTGTTTTGCTTGGAGCGTCGTGTATTATAGGAGTCTTTTCTTTTTGTTGTGTCACAATCATCCTTGCTGCACACATTTTGATAGAGACATGCACTCATCGTGAATTTGCTAGAATAGTCATTGAGCTTCCTTATATCTTTTGAGTTAGGCAATTTAGCTCGCATGTGCTTCACTTATATCTTTTGAGCTAGATAACTTTGCTCTAAGTGCTTCACTTAGATCTTTTTAGAGCACGGCGGTGTCATATTTTGGAGAAATAAGAACTCTCGATCTTCACTTATATCTTTTTGAGAGTGCTCTCTTTGAGTAGCTGGGTAATTGGCTTGTGCTATGAAAGTAGTCCTAAAGATGATAGGCATCCAAAGAGGATACTATAAAAACTTCCATATTCATGTGCATTGATTAGAAAGAGAAGTTTGATTCCTCTCAATTAGTTTCGAGACATGGATTTGGTAATATCAAGAGTCATGTTAGTAGGGTGTTGTGAATCTAGAAATAGTTGTGTTGAAGTTAGTGATTCCCCTAACATGCACGTATGGTGAACCGCTATGTTAGGAAGTCAGAGCATAATTGATTTATTTGATATTTATCCTTTGTGTTGCGGTCGGGATCGCGCGATGTTTGACACATACCAACCCTTCCCCTAGGAGTATGCCTTTAGCACTTTGTTTTGATTACTAATAAAAACTTTCGCAATAAGTATATTAATTCTTCATGACTAATGTGAGTCCATGGTATAGATGCACTTTCACCTTCCACAATTTCTAGCTTCTCTAGTGCCGCGCAACTTTCGTCGGTGCACAAAACCACCATACACCTTCCTCAAAATTACCTACCTATCATGGACTTTTCATAGCCATTCCGAGATATATTGCCATGCAACTCCCACCGTTCCGTCTCATGACTTGTGCCGTCACTTACATATTGCCATTGCATGATCGTAAGATAGCTAGCGAGATGTTTCAACGTCATACGCTAAGCTAGATCGTTGCACATCCTGGTACACTGCCGGAGGCATTTCCTATAGAGTCATCATTGCTCTAAGTATTGAGTTGTGAGTAAATAAAAGTGTGATGATCATCATTATTAGAGCATTGTCCCATGTGAGGAAAAATGAAAAGAGGCCAAAGTTGCCCTCACAAAAAAAATGAAAAGAGGCCAAAGAGCCCAAAACAAAAAAAGGAGAGAAAAAGAGAGAAGGGAAAATGCTACTATCTTTTTCCACACTTGTGCTTCTCAATAGCACCATGTTCTTCATGATTGAGAGTCTCTTGTTTTTTCACCACCATATACTAGTGGGAATCTTCATTATATAACTTGGTTTGTATATTCCAATGATGGGCTTCCTCAAAATTGCCCTATGTCTTCGTGAGCAAGCAAGTTGGATGCACACCCACTAGTTCTCCTTTTGAGCTTTCACACACTTATAGCTCTAAATGCATCCGTTGCATGGTAATCCCTAATCATTCACATTGATATCTATTAATGGGCATCTCCATAGCCCTTTGATACGCCGAATCGATGTGACCATCTCCTCCTTTTTGCCTCACAACCTCCACCACACTCTATTCCACCTATAGTGCTATATCCATGGCTCACACTCATGTATTGTGTGAGAGTTGAAAAACGTTTGAGAAAGTAAGAGTGTGAAAACAATTACTTGGCCAATACCGGGGTTGTGCATGATTTAAATTCGTTGTGTGGGGATGATGGAGCATAGCCAGACTATATGATTTTGTAGGGATAACTTTCTTTGGCCTTGTTATTTCGAAAGTTCATGATTACCTTGCTAGTTTGCTTGAAGTATCATTGTTTTCAAGTCAATAGCAAACTATTGTTTTGAATCTTACGGATCTGAACATTCATGTCACATGAAAGAAGTTACAAAGGACAAATATGCTAAGTAGCATTCCACATCAAAAATTCAGTCTTTATCACTTCCCTACTCGGGGACGAGCAGGAGTTAAGCTTGGGGATGCTTGATACGTCTCCAACGTATCTATAATTTTTGATGGTTCCATGCTATTATCTTGTCAAACTTTGGATGTTTTGTATGCATTTTATATCTTTTTTGGGACTAACTTATTAACTCAGTGCCAAGTGCCAGTTCCTGTTTTTTCCGTGTTTTTGACCTTTTTCAGAGGAGAATATCAAATGGAGTCCAAACGGAAAAAAAAATCTTCGGAATGATTTTTTCCGAAACAGAAGATGAGAAGGGAGCTTGGGAACCAAGGCAAAGGGTCCTCGGGGAGGCCACAAGCCCCCTAGCTACGGCCTGGGGGGCGCACCTAGCAGGCTTGTGCCCCCCCCCCCCCCCGTGGCTCCTTTGCCCTACTTCTTCCGCCTATAAATCCCCAAAAAATCTGAAACCACGAGAGAGAGCCACGAAAATACTTTTCTGCCGCCGCAAGCTTCTGTCTCCACAAGATCCCATCTGGGACACGTTCTGCTGCCGTGCCGGAGGGGGATTCAGACACGGAGGGATTCTTCATCAACACCATTCCCTCTCTGATGATGTGTGAGTAGTTCACCACACACCTTCGATCGGGTCCATAGCTAGTAGCTAGATGGCTTCTTCCCTCTCTTGGATCTTCAATACAAAGTTCTCCATGATCTTCATGGAGATCTATCCAATGTAATCCTCTTTTGTGGTGTGTTTGTCTAGATCCAATGAATTGTGGATTTATGATCACATTATCTATGAATCTTATTTGAGTTTCTTCTAATCTCTTATATGCATGATTTCATATCCTTGTAATTCTCTTCGAGTTGTGGGTTTCGTTTGGCCAACTTGATCTATAATTCTAGCAATGGGAGAAGTGCTTGGTTTTGGGTTCATACCGTGCGGTGTCCTCACCCAGTGACAGAAGGGGTAGCGAGGCACACATCGTGTTGTTGCCATCAAGGGTAAAAAGATGGGGTTTATATCTATTACATGAATTTATCCCTCTACATCATGTCATCTTGCTTAATGCGTTACTCCGTTTGTTATGAACTCAATACACTAGATGCATGCTGGATAGCGGTCGATGTGTGGAGTAATAGTAGTAGATGCAGAAAGTATCGGTCTACTTGTCTCGGATGTGATGCCTATATGTATGATCATTGCCTTAGATATTGTCATGACTTTTCACGGTTCTATCAATTGCTCGACAGTAATTCATTCACCCACCGTAATATTTGCTATCATGAGAGAAGCCTCTAGTGAACACTATGGCCCCCGGGTCTACTTCACATCATATTTTCAGTCCTACACTTTTACTTTGTTGCACTTTCTGCCTTGAGATCTCACCTTGCAATCAATCATGAAGGGATTGACAACCCCTTTGTAGCGTTGGGTGCAAGTTTGCTGTTTTTGCGCAGGTACTTTGGAGACTTGCCTTGATACTCCTACTTGATTGATACCTTGGTTCTCAAACTGAGGGAAATACTTACTGTTACTATGGTGCATCACCCTTTCCTCTTCAAGGGAAAAAACAACGCAAGCTCAAGAGGTTGCAAGAAGAATTTCTGGCGCCGTTGGCGAGGAGGAGGATCAAGTCAAGAATAGTCAAGTGTGGGGGCTTGGAAACGGTTCACCGCCAAGTGTCGGGGTGTTTGGAAGCCAGAGCTTACATTTAAACAAATGGATGTAAGTAACTACTAGCTAGATCCACGCATCTCTTTATTCTAGTTTCAATACAATTATCATTCTTGATTATGTTTTTGATTAAACTTTGTTCTTGTAAAGTGCTTGAGGCAGGAACATGGGAACAATTTATGTGGATACTATGTTTGTGAGTTCATTCGCCAGACGACCCATGAGACGCGCAAAAACCGGGACATAAAAAATTGAAGTACGATAAACAATACTCACAACTTTATTTTATTACCATCAATTGTATTCGGTTTCATTGATATATATTGACCCCTTCTTTGAATTAGATCGAAGGGTTGCGGGACGGTCTTCTACCCGAGGAACTTGTACGAGCAATTGAAGAGAAAATTGTCGGATTCTTAGATGCAGAGGTCCTAGATGTGAAGGGAGAATATTATTGCTCGTAGATGCAATTCAGATGAAATGTTAAAGTGTAAAAGAGATGCATATGTGCATGTGTAAGTCGTGTCCACATTTTGTAATATGTTCGACAAAGCACGACGGATGAGATGGTGTAATAGATTCGTGATGATGATGTGCAATATAGTTGTTCCTTTATTGTTGTGTATGTACCATCCAATTTAGTGCAAAACAAGAATTAAAAAGTGACCAAAACAAATAAATGGGAAAATAGGGGGCAGCAAAATAGCCCCATCAAATTTAGTGCAAAACCCTAAACCCTAAAATGTGCTCAAAAAAAGGGAGCGAAGCAATAAACCCGATTTGTAATAAGAACCGGGACTAATACCCCTCCCTCCCTCGCCCACAGCCCCGCGACGTGGAGGAATATTACCCCCGGTTCGGTGCCGAATCGGGGCTAGCATTAGTCCCGCTTTGCTAGCCCCGGTTCATGAACCGGGGCTAAAGGCCCAACCGAATCGGGGCTGTAGCCTCTTTTTCTACTAGTGCCAATACCCTTATCAATAGATGAATTACTTCTCTTGTGCCTATCATATACTCCCCCATCATAAAATAAGTGTCTTGACTTTATATTAGCTCTAAACTTAAAACATTTATTTAAAATGGAGGGAGTATTTCCTTTATTTCAAAATATATGTCTTTTTCAAGACTAACATAAAGTACATACGAAGTTAAATGAATGAATTTACATTTTAAAATACATCTATATATGCCCATATATAGTTTTTATTAAAATATTAAAATAGTGACATTTGAAAACTGAGGGATTACAATATAAACATAACAAGTTAACAACAATGTGGTTCTATTTTTCCGTCCGGAATTATTTCTCGGAAGAGCAATTTATTAACGCTATCATGCCATCACGGAATATCAGAATGACAGTCCCGGGTCATCAATCAATTCATTATCCTTCTATCATTATGTATTGTAGCTCATCTAGCTACTGTCGGCAATTCATAATTTCCATTTGGGTCATCTTCAATTCGATAATCTCTGTATTTAACAACTATTTATTCTCAAATCATCGGTCAAGCTTTATGAATCATCTAAAATTTGGGCCTAATTTTGCGTTTTGTCCCGGGGCCCCAAATGTCTAGAGATGACCCTGCTCGTCATGCCGCTGTTTGACGATGTCATAATGTCGGTGAGACGTGGCTATATCACGATGAGATAATGTCGGCGAGACGTCGGACAACGCGGGCTGCTCCTCCGCGAGTCGTGGCACCTTCGCCTTAGCACCCTTCTGCATCCTGAGCCACAGTGAGTCTTCATGGCACCTCACATTTGTCTCTGTTGTGGCCAAAGGATGATGGAGGACATCATGCACATGCTGCTCCTCCGCATCAACCGACGCAAACTTTGTGCATACGCAGGAGAATCGTCCTCCGCTCTGGGCTATACAACATGAATCAAGTTACAACCTTGAGTGAATCATTGAATTGACGAACATGTAAAGCAACAAGAAGCAAAACTTACTATCTTCATGATTGAAGTGTCGGGTGGCCAACTTCTTTGCATGCGTGCGATTGTACCGTAATACTTCATGCCAGAGTTTGAGATGGTGTACCACCGATTGGCTAACGATTTCATGTTGCAACCATGAATCACACAGAAGTTGTAGGGTGCAAAGTGATTTTGCTCAATTAAACTAAGAATGCATGTTTTGCCAAAACACCGCGTCCCCTTACTTAATGCCTACAAAGTCCACACTTCTTCCCAACCCATCCAATACACAACACCCATTCTCCATCATCGAATACCCACCATAATGCTTGCTCAAAGAAACAATGAGAACTAAAAAAGCTTAATGAAATTTGGCTAAACACTTATGGGGCGTGGTGTTCGGCACGTCGGTCGAATGGGGGCGAAGAATGTGTGGCTGCAAATGGATCCAGGGTGAACGAATGTGCAATCCAAGGCATGTGGGGCTCATGGGTGGGCCGACCGGAGTGGTAGAGCAATGACATCAGACTAGGAGGGTGTGTGCATATAAAGCAAGGAGGGAGGGAATGACGGCGTCCTCGACTAGGGGGTACTCATGTCTCGTTGCAGATTGACGGTGAATTCGTGTTCGTCGTCCCCATCTTCTCGAGTGTCTCTTTGACAATTGCTTCGGTGGAGTTGTCTGGAATTTAATCAACAACAGTCCTTTAACATTTCATCGCGTTCCGATGGAGGAATCTTCGACAGTCTCCGATATATCGGAGCCATGTCGAATTTAGACGGGAATCTGGATGAGTTTAGGGTGAGGGTTCCAGTATCTAGATCGGACATCCGTTGGAAAAATTCCACCGTTCATCGACTGCGGAATTCCTATATCAATCGAGCACCCCTCCAAATTTCAGCTCGATTCGACCATCCGAACTCTGGTAAACGTCCGATGAGTACATCAATTTTTGGACCTGTTTTCTGCGTGAAAATTAATCCGACCCGAGTTCATCTTTTTCATGAACGGGTTATTGGACATCAAGGATATTTTTTAAGTATTGTGCGTTGTTCTCAAACACATGCCCACAAATTTTGAGCCTTTTCCGAGGCAAAATTCACCATAATGATGCTGCCAAATGAGCCCGACAACGTTATTCCATGGCTTTCGACCTGCGCCAACATCGACTGTGTCGTCACTCCATCGAGCCAATGACAACCACCTTAGATCATCACCTTGGCGAGCCCACCAAGAGTTCGGCATCGTTAAGGCCAAATAATCGTCAAGACAATATCGCCGCCCCATATATTTCATGGGTCGGGCACGCCCACATCACCACACGATCACTTCATCAAGCCGACATTGATCGTGTCACAAGTTCCGACCTGCATCGGCATCCTGCGCCATTGCTTCTTCAGGCCGATGTCCACTGCTACTGCAACAAAATACCTTCCAATGGCGCCAGAAATAGGCGTGTTGACGGCACCAGGAATCCTTCTGCTACGGCTACGCCTTAAGGGACTTCCTAGGCAAATATGCAAAGGATTTCCCCCGTGGCCTTGGAGCCTTGCTTTGGTGTTCCCTCGAAGCGGAAAGAATGATGTAGCCCAGCAGTCGTAAGTATTTCCCTCAGTTTTGAGAACCAAGGTATCGATCCAGTTAAGGAGTATCTCAAGTGCGTGCACAAACACAAAAAGCTTGCTCCCAACGCTATGAAGGGGTTGTCAATCCCTTATAGATGGTTCGCAAAGTGAAAACTGAAAGCAACAAAGTATAAAAGCAAAGTAAAAGCAAAAGTGGAAACGATAGGTGTGAATAGACCCGGGGGCCGTAGTGTTTACTAGTGGCTTCTCTCATGAAAGCAAGTAGACGGTGGGTAAACAAATTACTGTCGAGCAATTGATAGAACCGCGCAAAGTCGTGAAGTCATCTATGGCAATGATTATATCTATAGGCATCACGTCCAAAACAAGTAGACCGATACTTTCTGCATCTACTACTATTACTCCACACGTCGACCGCTATCCAGCATGCATCTAGTGTATTATGTCCGAAAGAACAGAATAACGCCTTAAGCAAGATGACATGATGTAGATGGACAATCTCATATCTACGACAAAGCCCACCTTGTTACCCTTGATGGCAACTACACGATGTGTGCCTTGCTGCCCCTACTGTCACTGGGAAAGGTGACCACACCATAAGAACCCAAAACCAAGCACTTCTCCCATTGCAAGAATCATATATCTAGTTGGCCAAACAAAACCCAAGACTCGGAGAGACTTACAAAGATATCAAATTATGCATATAAGAAATCAGCAAAGACTCAAATATATATCATAGATAATCTGATCACAAATCCACAATTCATCGGATCTCGACAAACGCACCGCCAAAGAGGATTACATCGGATAGATCTCCATGAAGATCATGGAGAATTTTGTATTGAAGATCCAAGAGAGAGAAGAAGCCATCTAGCTACTAACTACGGACCCGTAGGTCTGAAGTGAACTATTCACGAGTCATTGGAGGGGCGATGATGTTGATGTAGAAGCCCTCCAACTCCAAAGTCCCCTCCGGCAGGGCTCCGGGAAGGGTCTCCAGATGAGATCTCCCGGAAACGGAAGCTTGCGGCGGCAGAAAAGTATATTCTTGGATCCCTTGATTTATTTCTGTATTTCCGGGAATATATAGGCAAAGGAGCTAGGTCGGGGGGGCGCCAGGGAGGCCACAAGCATGCTGGCCGCCGCCCCCTGGTGGCGGACGGGGGGCTTGTGGGCCCCGTGTAGCCCTCCTGGCTTGGCCCTCAAGCCCCCTGATCTTCTTCCGTTCGGGAAAAAATCATTTCGGGAATTTTATTCCGTTTGGACTCTGTTCCAAAATCAGATCTGAAAAGAGCCCAAAACACAGAAAAAATAGGAACTCGCACTTGGCACTGAATTAATAAGTTAGTCCCAAAAAATACATAAAAGGTACATAAAACATCCAAAGATGACAAGATAACAACATGAAACCATAAAAAATTATAGATACGTTTGAGACGTATCATCCACCATGCCGACCTGCTTCGAATCGTCGGCTGGCATGGAGGCTTCGATACCTCGGCTTGACCGGGGGCATCATCATCTCTTCATCAACCTGTTTCGGGGACTTCAGCATCACCAGCCGACCAGCTTCATTACGTCAGCTTGACCAGGGGATTCGCCTCAGCACATCGACCGTGCTGCATCGCCACTTCATCAGGCCGAGCTCCTCGCTCGCTCACCTCGAGACCGGCTTGGGTGATGGGACCTCGACCGGCCTCAGGCTCAGCTTATGTCATCAATACCAAGCACATTAACCCACTAAGTCACTTTCATGCTCAACTTATTTCAATTTTCAATTTTTGCTTGGTTAACCAAGCATTATGTTTTTGTCTTAAAACGAAAGTTACTTTGTTAAAACATTGTTTATTAAAAACAACATCCTTTACCACGTTATCTCGGGGCTCTTAAATTTATACGAGCCATTTTATGAATTTTTATCTTCTTGGCCATTGCAAAGTCTTTTTCTACTACTCTTTTTTTGATGCGAGTGTGTGGTCAATAGCGAGGTAGCATGGTTTATTTTGAAAGCCGCTCGAGTTTAGTTCGCTACACCGGCCTTGGAGAAGCACTCCACCTTCAAGATATGGAGGTTGAAGTCGAAGGCTGACCCACTTGAAGTCAGGAGATTGTATTTATCATGTTAAAGCATGACCGAAGCACATATTAATTAAGACCAATTTTTTGATTGGCACTGATGACCCACAAGTATAGGGGATCAATCGTAGTCCTTTCGATAAGTAAGAGTGTCGAACCCAATGAGGAGCAGAAGGATGTGACAAGTGGTTTTCAGCAAGGTAAAATCTGCAGGCACTGAAATTGTCGGTAACAAGTGATTGTGTGGTGAGATGAATCATAGAAAGAAACAAGTAACAAAAGTAGCAATGGTGCAGCAAAGTGGGCCAATCCCTTTCGTAGCAAG
Organism: Hordeum vulgare subsp. vulgare; assembly: GCF_904849725.1. NCBI lineage: Eukaryota > Viridiplantae > Streptophyta > Magnoliopsida > Poales > Poaceae > Hordeum > Hordeum vulgare. The sequence continues at coordinate 579,497,267 of NC_058520.1, read as the reverse complement.
GGACAAGCCTGGACAAAGTCTTATAGGAGGAAAAACGCTCCCGAGGACACACGGGAATTTCTGTCATGCTAGTTTTCATCATGTTCATATGACTCGCGTTTGTTACTTTGATAGTTTGATATGTGGGTGGACCGGCGCTTGGGTACTGCCCTTACTTTGACAAGCATCCCACTTATGATTAACCCCTCTCGCAAGCATCCGCAACTACGAAAGAAGAATTAAGACAAAGTCTAACCATAGCATTAAACTAGTGGATCCAAGTCAGCCCCTTACGAAGTAACGCATAAACTAGGGTTTAAGCTTCTGTCACTCTAGCAACCCATCATCTACTTACTACTTCCCAATGCCTTCCTCTAGGCCCAAATAATGGGGAAGTGTTATGTAGTCGACGTTCACATAACACCACTAGAGGAAAAACAACATGCAACACATCAAAATACCGAACGAATACCAAATTCAAATGACTATTATTAGCATGACTTATCCCATGTCCTCAGGAACCAAACTAACTACTCACAAAGCATAATCATATTCATGACCAGAGAGGTAATGAGTAGCATCAAGGATCTGAACATAAACTCTTCCACCAAGTAATCCAACTAGCATCAACTACAAAGAGTAATCAACACTACTAGCAACCTTACAAGTACCAATCGGAGTCGCGAGACGGAGATTGGTTACAAGTGATGAACTAGGGTTTGGAGATGAGATGGTGTTGATGAAGATGTTGATGGTGATGAGTCCCCTCCGATGAGAGGAGTGTTGGTGATGACGATGGCGACGATTTCCCCCTCCGGGTGGGAAGTTTCCCCGACAGGATCGTCCTGTCGGAGCTCTAGATTGGTTCTGCTCAAGTTCCGCCTCGTGGCGGCGGCGCATCCACGAAAAAGCTCCTCCTTGATTTTTTTCTGGACAAAACCCTTCATATAGTAGAAGAGGGGGGCCAGTGGGCCAGCAGGCTGCCCACAAGCCCTCATGGCGCGACCAGGGGGGTGGCCGCGCCAAGCAGGCTTGTGGCTACCTGCTGGCGCCCCTCTGGCGCTTCTTCGGCCCAGTATTTTTTATAAATCCGGCAAAAAATCTTCGTTGATTTTTACGGCGTTTGGAGTTGCGCAGAATAGGTATCTAAACTTTGCTCCTTTTTCAGGCCAGAATTCCAGCTGCCGGCATTCTTCCTCTTCATGTAAACCTTGCAAAATAAGAGATAAAAGGCATAAGTATTGTACCGTGAAGTGAAATAATAGCCCAAGAACCGATAAATATCAACATGAAAACACGATGCAAAATGGACGTATCAACTCCCCAAGATTAGACCTCGCTTGTCCTCAAGCGAAAGCCTAGCTCAATAAATATGTCCACATGTTTAGGGAGAGAGTTGTCGACAAAACAAGATACAAACATGCATGCATCATGATCATGATCTGAACAGCAATACCAACATATAATCTCTCATGCTAAAGTGATAATTCCTTCAGAAAGTAAAGCATGGATCAAGAACCTTACCGAGAAGTAACAATCGATAGCTTTTAGTCACTGAAGCAATTGCAATTTATCACAACATCAAAAAGAGTCAAATAAGAGCTTGTAAAGCAAATCCACATACTTAATCATTCTTCCGTTCTCTACAATTGCTACAACTCATGTGGTACTCATGAGATCAAAGTTTCAGCTGGACACAGAGAAAGATAGGGGCTTATAGTTTTGCCTCCCAACTACTTACCTCAAGGGTAATGTCAACAATAATAATTCATGAATACTTAATTCCAAGTTGACATATGAATATAGATCTTTCCCAAGCATATGACGTTAGCCAAGATAAAGGCCAAACAAGGAATTGGTGAAGATCACCATCACTCTTTCAAGGGAAAAAAGTAAAGGTACAAGATAGGCCCTTCGCAGAGGGAAGCAGAGGTTGTCATGCGCTTTTGAGGTTTGAATGTGTGTCCTCTTAGTGCGGAGGAACGTCACTTTATATTGCCTCCTGTGATAAAGAACTTTATTATGCAGTCTGTCGCTTTTATGTCTTCCTCATCACAGGTTCATACAAATCTTATTTTCCACACACTGATAGATCATACATATTAGAGAGCAATTTTTATTGCTTGCACCGATGACAACTTACTTGAGGGATCTTATTCAATCCACAGGTAGGTATGGTGGACTCTCATGGCAAACTGGGTTGAAGGTTTATGGATGCACAAGTAGTATCTCTACTTAGTCTGGGAGGTTTTGGCTAATATGAGGTGGAAGCAATCGTCACATGCTAAGGGATCTCTAATCATATAACATTGTTTGGAACCAATCAAACACAATTCGTTATGTTGTCTTCCTTGTCCAACATCTACTTCTAGGCATGTAATAGTTTAATGAGTGTTCACAATCATAGATGGTGTCAGAGATGATATATTTATATGTGAAACTCTCCTTCTTTATCACTTCCTATTAATTGCAACCATGACCAAGGTCTACGTTTGCCTACCCTCAACAAGTTTCAATCATCATTCTTTTTATATGTGAAGCCATCACTTTCCATAAGATCATTACATTATCTTTCATACTTTTGTTCTATTCTCACTCTTTTGATCATGGCAAGAGGCAAAGCCCTTCAACTAAGACACTCATTATTATATGGCTCACGAGCTCGAATACATCGGGGGTGACACAAAGAAAAACTCAAGACTAAAAACACTAAGACTTTCAATCTACAAGAGAAAGAGAAAACTGAAAAGGAAAACTAAAACAAAGGTAAAGGCAAAATAGGTGATGGTGATACGATACCAGGGCAACTCCCCCAAGCTTGGCACAATCCAAGGGGATTTCCCATACCCATATTTAGTTGTCTTCCTTTGGTGGTGATGGTGGAGGAGGAGTTGCAGAGGTCTTGAGCTTGTTTAATTTCCACTTGAGCATAAAATTATGCTCCCTCAGATCATCATTTTCCTCTTCAAGCTTCAACACCCTTTGGCATAATTCCTGCTTACTCTCCTGCAAGAAACAAGAAGGGATAAACAAAGTCTTAGACTTCTTCCTTGAGTCAGGGAGGCTCGACTTCTTGAACTCCACATGCATGTGTCCAGGTTGAGGTAGAGGAGCCTCCTCTTCATCGGAACTTGTTTGTTCCTTCCCCTTCGGATCATAATATTCTTCCTCATCGATAGTCCAGCCATAAGGATCCAAGTCCCCATAGACCTTGGGAGTAGCAAGGTAATATGCCACAAAGCTCTCCCCCTCTGAATCTTGAGAAGACATCTTGCCCTAAATCTGCGGCAGAAAACAGGCTTGAAACGAGAACAGAGGAAATCTGCGTGTTGCAGGGGTCAGACCAAACGGGAGTATATATAATGATTTTTTCCTGACCAGAAGGAGTACCCCGCACGAAAACGGAGTCCGGGAGGTGCACGAGGTGGCCACAAGCCCTCCCGGCGCGGACAAGGGGTGGGCCCGCGCCGGGCAGGCATTTCGCCTCCTCGCACACTTTCTGGACTACTTCCAATTTTTGTATTTTTTTCAAATATTCCAAAACGAAGAAAATTTCCTACTGGAAAAATTTTGGACTCTGTTTTCTTACCGAATCACATACCTCTTTGTTTTCGGAGTCTGAAACATGCTGATAAATATCCCTTAGGTATTCTTCTGGAGTTATGGTATTGATAATATTGCTTTCAACATTTATGGGGGTACCTGAGATATAATGCTTGATTCTCTGCCCATTTACAACTCTCGGACAATTACCTTCCGTGTTGTTGATCTTGATAGCACCGGAACGATATACTTCCTCAACAACGTAGGGACCTTCCCATTTTGAGAGAAGCTTGCCTCCAAAGAATCTTAAACGAGAGTTATATATTAAGACATAATCACCTACATTGAACTCACGCTTTTGTATCCTCTTATCATGCCACCTCTTAACCTTTTCTTTGAACAACTTGGCATTCTTATATGCCTGAGTTATCCATTCATCAAGCGAGCTAATATCAAATAACCTCTTCTCACCAGCAAGTTTGAAGTCAAAGTTGAGCTCTTTGATTGCCCAATAAGCTTTATGCTCTAGCTCAAGAGGTAAATGACAAGCTTTACCATACACCATTTTGTACGGAGACATGCCATGGGATTCTTATAGGCAGTTCTATAAGCCCACAGTGCATCATTGAGTTTCTTAGACCAATTCTTTCTAGACCTATTGACAGTCTTTTGCAAAATTAGTTTAATCTCTCTGTTGCTTAGCTCTACTTGATCACTTGACTGAGGGTGATAGGGAGACGCAATTCTATGGTTGACATCGTACTTAGCAAGCGTTTTACGGAAAAGCACCATAAATGAAATGTGAACCACCGTCGGTCATTAGATATCTAGGGACTCCAAATCTAGGGAAGATAACTTCTTTCAGCATCCTGATAGAGGTGTTGTGATCAACACTACTAGTGGGGATAGATTCTACCCACTTAGTGACGTAATCAACAACAACTAGCATATGAGTATACCCGTTGGATTTTGGAAAAGGTCCCATATAATCAAAGCCCCACACATCAAATGGTTCAATGACAAGTGAATAGTTCATAGGCATTTCCTGACGTTTGCTAATATTACCTATTCTTTGACATTCATCACAAGACAAGACAAACTTACGGGCATCCTTGAAGAAAGTGGGCCAATAGAAACCTGATTGCAATGCCTTGTGTGAAGTTCTATCTCCCACATGGTGTCCTCCGTAGGCCTCGGAGTGACACTTCTGTAGGATCTGTCCCTCTTCATGTTCAGGTACACAACGTCGAATAACACCATCTACTCCTTCCTTATAAAGGTGAGGATCATCCCAAAAGTAATGTCTCAAGTCAAAGAAGAATTTCTTCTTTTGCTCGTATGTGAAACTAGGTGGTATATATTTGGCAACGATATAGTTTGCATAATCAGCATACCACGGTGCACTACGGCAAGCATTGATGACATTCAGTTGCTCATCGGGAAAGCTATCATCAATAGGTTGTGGGTCATCAAGAACGTTCTCCAACCTAGACAAGTTATCTGCTACTGGGTTATCAACACCCTTCATGTCGACAATGTGCAAATCAAATTCTTGTAGCAAGAGAACCCATCTGATAAGTCTAGGTTTAGCGTCCTTCTTCTCCATGAGGTACTTAATAGCAGCATGATCAGTGTGAATAGTGACTTTCCAATCAACTATGTAAGACCTGAACTTTTCACATGCAAACACGACTGATAAAAATTCCTTTTCCGTAGTAGCATAGTTTCTCTGGGCACTGTCTAGAGTTTTACTAGCGTAGTGAATAACATTCAACTTCTTATCGACTCTTTGCCCTAGAAAACACCAACAGCATAATCACTAGCGTCACACATGATCTCAAAAGGCAAGTTCTAATCAGGTGGTTGAACAATAGGTGTAGCTATCAAAGCCCTCTTAAATATTTTGAGGGCTTCCTCACAATCATCATCAAAAACAAAAGGAATATCCTTTTGCAAGAGATTGGTAAGAGGCCTAGAAATCTTAGAGAAGTCTTTAATGAACCTTCTATAGAAACCAGCATGACCAAGGAAACTTCTTATACCTTTGATATCTGTGGGGTATGGCATTTTCTCGATTGCATCAACCTTAGCCTTATCGACTTCAATACCTCTTTCAGAATTTTTATGTCCTAAGACAATGCCTTCATTAACCATAAAGTGGCACTTGTCCCAATTCAAGACAAGATTGGTGTCTTTACATCTTTGTAAGACTCCATCAAGGTTGCTGAGGCAATCATCAAAAAAAGACCCATAAACGGAGAAGTCGTCCATGAAAACCTCAACAATCTTTTCACAAAAGTCAGATAATATAGCCATCATACATCTTTGAAAGGTGGCAGGTGCGTTACATAAGCCAAAAGGCATACGTCTATAAGCAAAGGTACCGAAAGGGCAGGTGAAAGTGGTTTTCTCCTGATCAGATTGTGTAACAGGTATTTGGGAGAAACCCGAATAATCGTCTAGAAAGCAGAAGTGTGTGTGTTTAGACAATCTTTCTAGCATTTGGTCGATAAAAGGCAAAGGGTAATGATCTTTCCTAGTGGCTTTATTCAATTTCCTAACATCGATCACCATCCTATAGCCAGTAATAATCCTCTGTGGGATCAATTCATCCTTATCATTAGGGACAACGGTAATACCTCCCTTCTTAGGGACGCAATGCACCAGACTCACCCAATGACTATGAGCAACAGGATAGATAATACCTGCTTCCAGGAGCTTTAGTCTTTCTTTTCTTACTACCTCTTTCATCTTAGCATTTAATCTCCATTGATGATCAGCAACTGGTTTGATGTCCCTTCCGAGAATCTAGTTGGGTGCGATGAACTTGAAGTCCACAGGCTCAGTGCGCGGCTCAAATGTCCTTCCGGGAACGTGCACCTCAATCCTGTAGCGTGAATCCTCCGGGTAAGACGAAGTAGGCTTCCCTGTGATAGTCGGCAAAGCAATCCTCAAGTCCTTGGTGATCTGTATCAGCTCCTTTCCGAAGGGCATAGTGGCGTTGGGCTGGCAAAACTCCGTGAACTTAACGGGAATGAAGGTGGCCATCTAAAACATTGGAAAATCGGAGAGAAGTCAGAAATGATCAGAAGAGGAAATAGAGGATTTATAGACATAAGAAAATAGTTTTCTTCCTAAGGCTTTTCCGTTCCTAGAGGTTACGTCCTACGGTCAGCGTGTGCTCTGAATACCATTTCTGTAGCGACCCGACTCAATACGAGTCAAGCCTCTGGTGTTTCCGTACCATCCCAAGATCATGCTGGTACACACTCAGTACATCAATGTATATATCAAGAGTTCAATCACACAGCTTTATTAATCAAAGTCTCATAACGAGTAATTTATTACAATAATGAATTACAATAAAGTGGCTGAAGGCCATCTCATGAGATATCTAACGAAGACTAGCGGAAGCATCAGGTAGACGAGTCCATCCGACTCCAGGGCATGTCGTTGAGCGTAGATCGTAGCCTCACTCCTGGTCGGAAAAGTACTCTGCAACATGATACGTTGCAGCCGTGTAGGTCAGCATATGGAATATGCCGGCAAGTCATCAAACATAGGGGTAAAATAATAAACAACTATCTCTACATGCATATTTGGTAGGTGGGGCTATAGGTTTTGCATAAAGCCAATTTTCTCCTACAACAAGAGGGGCTGAAAGCAAAATATTACTACATGGTTTGTTGTTAACGAGATGGTTCCGCCAACCAATTCTCGTACCCGAGTTGTTGTCAATACCCACATCACTATTAAGTTGTGTCGAGAGTTCAGGGAAATTTCAATGCCTTCGGCTAAAGTTGTCCATGACCATGGACACGGCTAATCGATTAGGTTTGGGCACTGTGCAGAGTTTTGCACACGTTCCCCACAAGATTTGATCGCCTCCGAGTATGTCCTCGCACTTCAGGGTGTTTGAAGACTGAATGATCAAAACATGGTCTTTCAACGGGTCCCTCTGAATCCCTGTCGGTGCCCATCCATTCCTACCGTTCTTCTACATCTGCTAGCACCGCCTGTCCAGAGTCGCCGTGTTGTCCAACCAAGCCAGAGCCCATAATGACTTGTGGCTGTGCAGGTAAGCCTTGGGTCTTCAAGCCTCCGCCCGTCTCTTCGAGCCTGGGTGAAGCTTTCCGCAAGATGTCATGGCCGTCTCCAGGATCCCGGGGTCGTCCACTGGTTTCTCCAGGGAGCCCGTCAAACCGTCCTTCACCCAGAGTTGCATTTCTTCACTGGGTCTTGAAAATATTGTCTTAACCGGTCTTGGTTATTTAATCATCCTCACATCACTCATGTTATGCACTCAACCAAAATCACGTCTACTCAAGCATAGCCATATGAAATTGTCGTCCCGGGCCAAGTATCGGGGTTGTTGTGTGCCTACCACATGACACTACAACCTATACTAAAATTTCCAAGTACCTACGCAGCATGAAATTGGGCAAAGAAAGGTGAAACTACCATGCATAGAAAAAACATAGGAGATAGTATGATCAAAATGACTTGCCTTGATGATAGTTGTCTTGATCGAGTGCTTCTAAGTAACAAGCTTCGGACTCTGGGTGATCTACCGATACAAACAAATACACACTATAAGCACTACAATCAATCAACAAGTAAAATAACATCACAAGTATAAAATAGCTATGGCCTAAGTGAAAGAATTCACTTCACATAACTAAGGCAGAAATTGTTTCTGTTAAAACCCCAAGTAAAAATATTTACAAAAATTTGAAACTTATACCACAGTAAGATATAATCACTAGGAAGGAGTAGCAAAAGGAATCAAATAAAAATCATTTTTTAAACTCCTGGAATAAGCAAAACAACGTTTAAACTAAATCTGATCTAATTCAAATTTTAAAATTTCAAACATAGACAAATTATATGTTTTTAAAAACTACAGAAAATTTGTGATCTACTGGAAAATGATTCAACTCCAGTGAGGTTCTGGCTCAAAAGTTATTGAGGAAACAAGATTGGAACCCTCTCTGTTTTTGAATTAAAACTAAAAACAGATTAAACTAACTAGTGCACAGGGGGGTATGTGGCGTGCTCTGATTGGCTAAGGGGGTGAGTGCTGCGGGAAAAACTAACAAACGGCCGAAACTTAAGAAAATCCTCTCGGCTAAAACTTAAGTGAAGTAAAATCGTCTCGGTCTTTTAACTAGAAACCGAAGGGGTAACCCTCTCTAATCTATACCGTTTATATCCGATCGAACGGCTAAGGCAGAGATGGGGTTAATGAACTCACAGGGGGGTCGGCTGGGCTCAACTCCGGCGAGCAGGGAGGTGGCGTTGGTCGAGGATGATGCTCCGGTGGTCCTCCGGCGACGGCGAGAGCACCAGGGGACGCGGCGAACCTCCGACGTCCTTTGGAGGCGTCAGAGAGGTCCGGGGTGGCGAGGAGGGTCGTCACGAGCTCGGGGAAGTTCCGGGTCTGGGCAGTACTCCGGCGAGGCGGTGCGGTGGCGCGGGGCGACGAGCTCGGGTGCTTGGTGGAAAAACGGAACGCGGCGGCGATGGGGTGGCTGCTGGTGGCGCGGTTTGTGCGGGGAGGGCTCGGCAAGGAGCAGGGAGGAGCTCGAGGCTTCTGCTCCGGCAAGGCAGGGGGTCGGGCGGCTGGGGCGGCGAGGAGGGGGTCGGGGTGCGGTGGCCTCGGGCTTTATATAGGCGGCCTCGGGGGGGGTCTCAGGCGGCAGGGAATCTCGGATCCGAGCGGGGATCGGCCGGCCGGTGTGGCATGGCAGGGGATCCGACGGTGGGAAGGAAGGAGGAAGAAGGTGACCGACGGGTGGGGTGGATCGGCCAGGGGGTCCCACGAGCAGAGGGAGGGAGGGGTCGGGTGCGGGATCGGGTGGCCGGCTCGGATCTGATTCGGATCCCGGGCCAGGCGGGATCTGGGCTAGATCTGCTATAACGCGCTCAGGCGCTTTCCAAATAAAACAAAAATTCCTATTTCATTTTTTCAAAAACAGAAAGTAAAAAAAATGAAACGGGAATAAAATAAATTCCAAATATATGGGTATTATATACAAAAATTTTCAGAAAAAAAAATTCCTACTCGTTTATCATTTTTCCAAGACCAAAATAAAAACTTTAAAAAAAATTCAGAAAAAACCTCTAAAGGCTTTATTTTCTTTTTGCAATTATTTTCTTCATAAAACTCTGTTTTTTTCTTGGCTCAATATTTTTCAAAAGTGCCCCTGATTTTGGAGGGTCATATTCCTCCTCTCTTTCTTGCTTGCAAGAATTATTCCCCGGCATTTCTCGGGTGAAGAAGAAAAATAGAAAAGCAAAAGCAAAAAAATTTGAAAGAATTCAAATGCAAATCTTTATTTCATTCAATATGCATAGATGCTTAGCTACAATCGTAAAACATTCCAAATTAGTAAATTTGGGATGTTACAAACCTACCCACCTTAAGATGAATCTCGCCCTCGAGATTCGGGTTGGCTAGCAAATTGGTGCGGGTGGTCTCGACGAAGATCCTCTTCTCGTTCCCACGTGGCTTCTTCCTTGGTGTGGTGGCTCCACAACACCTTGCAGAACTTGATGATCTTGCTGCAGGTAACTCTGTCGGCAGTCTCGAGAATCCTGACAGGTTTCTCCTCATACGTGAGATCACTGTCAAGCTGTATGGCCTCTAGGGGCACTGTATCTCTCAACGGAACATCAGCCATCTCAGCGTGGCATTTCTTCAACTAGGAAACATGGAAGACATCATGAACTCCGGACAATCCTTCCGGCAGTTCCAGTTTATATGCAACTTCGCCTCTACGTTCAAGAATTTTGTAGGGGCCAATGAATCAAGGTGCTAACTTTCCTTTCACACCAAATCTCTTGATTCCTCGAAGTGGAGACACCCGAAGATAGGCTCGGTCTCCCACTTCGTATGTCACTTCCTTGCGTTTGCTGTCGGCATAACTTTTCTGCCTGGACTGAGCTATCTTGAGTCGGTCACGAATCAGCTTGACCTTCTCGTCAGAATCTCGGATAAGGTTGGGACCAAAAAGTTGTCGGTCTCCAACTCCATCCCACATCAACGGTGTTCTGCACCTCCTTCCGCATAGAGCTTCGAAAGGGGCCATCTTCAGACTGGTCTGATAGCTGTTGTTGTATGAGAACTCGGCATAAGGCAAATTGTCATCCCAACTAGACCCATAGTCTAGTGCGCAAGCTCTCAACATGTCCTCCAGAATCTGATTGACTCTCTCGGTCTGTCCATCTGTCTGTGGGTGAAAAGCTGTACTGAACTCCAATCTCGTTCCCAAGGTTTCATGCAGTTGGTGCCAAAATTTTGATGTGAACCGAGTCCCTCTATCTGACACAATACTCTTTGGTACTCCATGTAGACATACGATCCTGGTCATATATATCTTGGCCAGCTTGGCACTCGTGTAAGTAGTCTTCACAGGAATGAAGTGAGCTACCTTGGTCAAACGATCGACCACCACCCAAATAGATTCATAGCCAGAACGGGTCCTGGGTAATCCTGTGATGAAATCCATACCAAGCTTTTCCCATTTCCACTCGGGTATCGGCAGAGGTTGAAGCAAACCTGCTGGCTTCTGATGCTCGGCTTTTACTCGCTGACAAACATCGCATATTGCTACAAACTCGGCAATGTCTTTCTTCAATCCTGTCCACCAGAAACTTTCTTTCAGATCCAGATACATCTTGGTGTTGCCGGGGTGTATCGAGTACGGGGAATCACGGGCCTCCTGAAGTATCAACTTCCTGAGTTCGGGATCATTGGGCAGATAAATGCGATCCTCAAACCATAAAGTTCCGTGTTCATCCTCACGAAAACCTTTAGCCTTCCCGTCTTTCATTTTCTGCTTAATCTCAGCTATCTCCTTGTCTGATTTCTATGCCTCGCGGATCTTTTCTGTCAAAGTGGACTGAATTTCTAGTGTGGCAACAAATGCTCTTGGAACTATTTCCAATTTGAGCTCTCGGAGGTCATCGGCTAACTCCTGGGGTAACCCTCCTGCTATGAGTGTGTTCACATAACTCTTGCGGCTCAACGCATTGGCTACAACATTTGCCTTGCCTGGGTGATAATGCAATCTCATGTCATAGTCCTTGATCAATTCTAGCCATCGCCTCTGTCTGAGGTTCAACTCCTTCTGCGTGAAGATATACTTCAGGCTCTTGTGATCAGTGTAAACATCACAACTATTTCCGATCAGGAAATGTCTCCAGGTCTTGAGAGCGTGCACTACGGCTGCTAGTTCCAAGTCATGCGTGGCATAATTCAACTCATGGGGTCTGAGCTGTCTGGATGCATAGGATACAAATTTACCTTCTTGCATGAGCACTCCTCCGAGTCCTTGACGAGAAGCGTCACAGTAAACCTAGAAATCCTTCCGAATGTTCGGCAATATCAGTACTCGGGCTGTAACCAGACGTTTCTTCAACTCTTGAAAACTGGTTTCACATTCCTCAGTCCAAACATACTTGGACTCCTTCTTCAACAACTCTGTCATGGGCTTGGCGATCTTTGAGAAATTCTCAATGAACCTTCGGTAATATCCGGCAAGTCCGAGGAAACTGCGGATCTCCTTCACTGACGTGGGTGCTACCCATTCGATGACTGTTGCGACCTTGGCAGGGTCCACTGCTATTCCTTCTCCTGAGATGACGTGTCCGAGGAATCCGACTTCCTTCAACCAAAACTAACATTTGCTAAACTTTGCATACAGCTTATGCTCTCGAAGTTTCTCCAGAACTAGACGCAGATGTTCCTTGTGTTCTTCCTCATTCTTGGAGAATATCAGTATGTCATCGATGAACACCACGACAAACTTGTCCAAGTATTCCATAAATACCTTGTTCATCAGATTCATAAAATATGCCGGAGCATTAGTCAGTCCAAATGACATGACCGTGTACTCATACAAGCCGTACCGAGTGGTGAAGGCTGTCTTGGGTATATCCTGTTCACGAATCTTCAGCTGATGATACCCGGATCGAAGATCGATCATGGAGAATATTCGGGCTCCAACTAACTGGTCAAACAGATCATTGATCATCGGCAAGGGGTACTTGTTCTTGATGGTCACCTCGTTCAATGCACGATAATCGACAACCATTCTCAAGGACTTATCCATCTTTTCAACCAAGAGCACTGGGGCTCCCCAAGGTGAAGAACTTGGGCGAATATACCCTTTGTCCAACAACTCCTTAATTTGCTTCTTGATTTCTACCAAGTCATTTGCGGGCATCCGATAGGGTCTCTTGGATATCGGGGCTGTTCCGGGTAATAGCTCAATTAGGAACTCAATCTCTCTATCAGGTGGCATGCCCGGCAATTCCTCCGGAAATACATCTGGGTATTCCTGTACAATCGATACTTCCTCCTGGACTACTCCCGTGAGAGAGTTTACTCGTTTACTCCGTGTCGGGCGCTGAGACACGTACTTAATCCGCTTTTGCTCGGGGGTGGTGAGCAAAATAGACTTAAGGGCACAATCAATATTCCCTTCATACTTGGCCAACCAATCCATGCCTAGGATTACATCCAATCCCTGGGACTCTAATACGATGAGGTCAGTGGGAAAATTATGGTTCCCGATGTTGAGACTCAAAGCATGGCATCCTATCACGGCTGTCATCATGCCTCCTGGGGAACTGACCTTAATAGGCTGGCTGAGGGTTCTAGTTGGCAAACTATACTTTTCCACAACTACCCTTGATATGAATGAATGCGTTGCACCGGAATCAAAAAGTACCAATACTGGACGTGAATTTAGCAAAAACTTACCAACCATAGTATCGGGGTGATCATAGACCTCTTCAACATCAATGTGATTCACCTGAGCTCGAGGAAAAGGATTGGGCTTCTTTGCTGCAGAGTTGCCGTTGCCGTTTCCATTTCCCTGCTTGTTCTGGGGACATTCAGTGGCATACTGTCCCGTCTTCTGACACCTGAAGCAGGTGATGTGATTTAGATCCTTCTGAGCTGGAGCTGAATGATGTTGAGTGCCAGTACCGCCATTCTTGAAGTTGTTGTTGTTGCGGTGGTTCCCATTTCCTCCATGGTTGTGCACTGGGTGGTTATGCTGGACGTGTCCTCCAAACTTACCGGATCCAGTCCCGGTATTCCCTGAATAGGGGGTGTAGCGAGGCTTCTGCTGAGTGCCGGAGTTGAACTTTCCATTGCCATACTTCCGCTTGCGGTTCTCCATCTGCTGATGTTTCCCCTCCAAGAAGAGGGCCTTATCTACCAGCTCCTGGTAGTTGTTGAAGTTAGCTACAGTCAGCTGAATGCTCAACTCATCATTGAGTCCCTCCAAGAACTTTTCCTGCTTGGCCGCATCATCGGCCACATCTCCAGGTGCATAACGGGCGAGCATGCTGAATTCATCGACATACTGAGCCATAGAGCGATTTCCCTGGCGTAAGTTGCGAAACTCACGCTTCTTCAGACTCATTGCACCAGTTGAGACATGTGCGGTGTGGAAGGCTTGCTTGAACTGCTCCGAAGTGACTCCAGCAATGGGGTATGTGGTGGTGTAGTTCTCCCACCATGCAGCTGCAGGGCCTTCAAGTTGATGTGCGGCAAAGCGCACCTTCTCAGCTTCAATACAACCAGCCGTGATAAGTTCTCGCTCTATCTTGCGGAGCCAATCATCTGCCACAATGGGATCAATGCTGCTGGAGAAAGTCGGAGGGTTCAACCTCAGGAAACGGGTGAGATTGTCGGCCTGGGGTGGATGATGGTTGTTGTTATTGTTCTGGTTATGGATGATCAGCTGCATCAGGGTATTCTGTTGCTGAATCAACTGGGTGAGTTCCGGCGGAAAGTTGGAAGCAGGGGCATGTCTCGGAGGCATCTGATGTTTGTAGAGGGGTGAGATTAGCATAGAACAATGGTCTAAAGAGTAATTACACTACCCATATGAAATGCAACAAACAAGTATCACACCACAAATTTTATTCAATACCATCACAAAAGGTTCACACACAGGGATACAAAATTCGATAACCTAAACATCGGCCTAAGCGTTTAACGATAAAATAAATTTGGTGGTCTAGTCTAAGTGTCCTCCTCAGAAAAGCATGGTGGTGGGTCCTTCAGTGGAGCTTTCTTCATAGTCCTCCTCATTGCTGATCAAGGAGGCTACGTCTCCTTCGGGATGAAGGTTCTCGCCCATGTCCAGTTCCTCCTCCAGGTATGCAACTCGAGTCTTCAGCTTCTCGATCCTCTCCAGAAAGTCCTTCACCTCCAATTCGTGCTCATAGTGCGCTTCCCGGGCTGCTTCTTCCAGTTCGAGTTCGCGGAGCGACAGTTGCTTGATCTAACTGGCGTCCTTGATCACACGATGCTCTAGAGTCCCGCTGTGCTTCTCCAAGGTCTGCGCATAGGACAGCAGAGCGTCCTTGGTCTTGCGTGAGATGATTTCTCCATCTTATACTCTTCGGGATACCGTGAATAGGTCCGGTGAAATAGGGCAGCCTGTGTACACTTCCTTGATACGTCCGAGTGCACAATGGACCGCCATGTCCCTTCCGAAAATCCAGTTGGGTGCGATGAACTTGAAGTCCATAGGCTCAGTGCGCGGCTCGAATGTCCTTCCGGGAACGTGCACCTCAATCCTGTAGCGTGAATCCTTCGGGTAAGACGAAGTAGGCTTCCCTGTGATAGTCGGCAAAGCAATCCTCAAGTCCTTGGTGATCTGTATCAGCTCCTTTCCGAAGGGCATAGTGGCGTCGGGCTGGCAAAACTCCGTGAACTTAACGGGAATGAAGGTGGCCATCTAAAACATTGGAAAATCGGAGAGAAGTCAGAAATGATCAGAAGAGGAAATAGAGGATTTATAGACATAAGAAAATAGTTTTCTTCCTAAGGCTTTTCCGTTCCTAGAGGTTACGTCCTACGGTCAGCGTGTGCTCTGAATACCATTTCTGTAGCGAACCGACTCAATATGAGTCAAGCCTTTGGTGTTTCCGTACCATCCCAAGATCATGCTGGTACACACTCAGTACATCAATGTATATATCAAGAGTTCAATCACACAGCTTTATTAATCGAAATCTCATAACGAGTACTTTATTACAATAATGAATTACAATAAAGTGGCTGAAGGCCATCTCATGAGATATCTAACGAAGACTAGCGGAAGCATCAGGTAGACGAGTCCATCCGACTCCAGGGCATGTCGTTGAGCGTAGATCGTAGCCTCACTCCTGGTCGGAAAAGTACTCTGCAACATGATACGTTGCAGCCGTGTAGGTCAGCATATGGAATATGCCGGCAAGTCATCAAACATAGGGGTAAAATAATAAACAACTATCTCTACATGCATATTTGGCAGGTGGGGCTATAGGTTTTGCATAAAGCCAATTTTCTCCTACAACAAGAGGGGCTGAAAGCAAAATATTACTACATGGTTTGTTGTTAACGAGATGGTTCCGCCAACCAATTCTCGTACCCGAGTTGTTGTCAATACCCACATCACTATTAAGTTGTGTCGAGAGTTCAGGGAAATTTCAATGCCTTCGGCTCAAGTTGTCCATGACCGTGGACACAGCTAATCAATTAGGTTTGGGCACTCTACAGAGTTTTGCACACGTTCCCCACAAGATTTGATCGCCTCCGAGTATGTCCTCGCACTTCAGGGTGTTTGAAGACCGGATGATCAAAACATGGTCTTTCAACGGGTCCCTTTGAATCTCTGTCGGTGCCCATCCATTCCTACCGTTCTTCTACATATGCTAGCACCGCCTGTCCAGAGTCGCCGCGTTGTCCAACCAAGCCTGAGCCCATAATGACTTGTGGCTGTGTAGGTAAGCCTTGGGTCTTGAAGCCTCCGTCCGTCTCTTCGAGCCTGGGTGAAGCTTTCCGCAAGATGTCATGGCCGTCTCCAGCATCCCGGGGTCGTCCACTGGTTTCTCCAGGGAGCCCGTCAAACCGTCCTTCACCCAGAGTTGCATTTCTTCACGGGGTCTTGAAAATCTTGTCTTAACCGGTCTTGGTTATTTAATCATCCTCGCATCACTCGTGTTATGCACTCAACCAATATCCCGTCTACTCAAGCATAGCCATATGAAATTGTCGTCCCGGGCCAAGTATCGGGGTTGTTGTGTGCCTACCACATGAGACTACAACCTATACTAAAATTTCCAAGTACCTACGCAGCATGAAATTGGGCAAAGAAAGGTGAAATTACCATGCATAGAAAAAACATAGGAGATAGTATGATCAAAATGACTTGCCTTGATGATAGTTGTCTTGATCCAGCGCTTCTAAGTAACAAGCTTTGCACTCCGGGTGATCTACCGATACAAACAAATACACACCATAAGCACTACAATCAATCAACAAGTAAAATAACATCACAAGTATAAAATAGCTATGGCCTAAGTGAAAGAATTCACTTCACATAACTAAGGCAGAAATTGTCTCTGTTAAAACCCCAAGTAAAAATATTTAAAAAAATTTGAAACTTATACTGCAGTAAGATATAATCACTAGAAAGAAGTATCAAAAGGAATCAAATACAAATCATTTTTTGAACTTCTGGAATAAGCAAAACAAGGTTTAAACTAAATCTGATCTAATTCAAATTTTAAAATTACAAACATAGACAAATTATATGTTTTAAAAAACTACAGAAAATTGGTGATCTACTGGAAAACGATTCAACTCCATTGGGGTCCTGGATCAAAAGTTACGGAGGAAACAAGATTGGAACTCTCTCTGTTTTTGAATTAAAACTAAAAACAGATTAAACTAACTAGTGCACGGGGGGGTATGTGGCGTGCTCTGATTGGCTAAGGGGGTGAATGCTGCGGGGGTTGGGTCTAATCTATACCGTTTATATCCGATCGAATGGCTAAGGCAGAGATGGGGTTAATGAACTCACAGGAGGGTCGGGTGGGCTCAACTCCGGCGAGCAGGGAGGTGGCGGTGGTCGAGGATGATGCTCCGGTGGTCCTCTGGCGATGGCGAGAGCACCAGGGGGACGCGGCGAACCTCCGGCGTCGTTTGGAGGCGTCGGAGAGGTCCGGGGTGGCGAGGAGGGTCGTCACGAGCTCGGGGAAGTTCCGGGTCTGGGCAGTACTCCGGCGAGGCGGTGCGGTGGCGCGGGGCGACGAGCTCGGGTGCTTGGTGGAAAAACGGAATGCGGCAGCGATGTGGTGGCTGATGGTGGCGCGGTTGGTGCGGGGAGGGCTCGGCAAGGAGCAGGGAGGAGCTCGAGGCTTCTGCTCCGGCGAGGCAGGGGGTCGGGCGGCTGGGGCAGCGAGGAGGGGGTCGGGGTGCGGTGGCCTCGGGCTTTATATAGGCGGCCTCGGGGGGCTCTCAGGCGGCAGGGAATCTCGGATCCGAGCGGGGATCGGCCGGCCAGTGTGGCATGGCAGGGGATCCGACGGTGGGAAGGAAGGAGGAAGAAGGTGACCGGCGGGTGGGGTGGATCGGCCAGGGGGTCCCACGAGCAGAGAGAGGGAGGGGTCGGGCGCGGGATCGGGTGGCCGGCTCGGATCTGATTCGGATCCCGGGCCAGGCGGGATCTGGGCTAGATCTGCTATAACGCGCTCAGGCGCTTTCCAAATAAAACAAAAATTCCTATTTTCATTTTTCAAAAACAGAAAGTAAAAAAATGAAAAGGGAATAAAATAAATTCCAAATATAGGGGTATTATATACAAAAAATTTCAGAAAAAAAAATCCTACTCGTTTAACATTTTTCCAAGACCAAAATAAAAACTTTTTAAAAATATTTTTTTCAGAAAAAACCTCTAAAGGCTTTATTTTCTTTTTGCAATTATTTTCTTCATAAAACTCTGCTTTTTTCTTGGCTCAAATATTTTTCAAAAGTGCCCCTGATTTTGGAGGGTCATATTCCTCCTCTCTTTCTTGCTTGCAAGAATTATTCCCCGACATTTCTCGGGTGAAGAAGAAAAATAGAAAAGCAAAAGCAAAAATTTGAAAGAATTCAAATGCAAATCTTTATTTCATTCAATATGCATAGATGCTTAGCTACAATTGTAAAACATTCCAAATTAGTAAATTTGGGATGTTACATTCTCAAACTGAGGGAAATACTTACCACCGCTGTGCTACATCACCCTTTCCGCTTTGAGGGAACACCAACGCATGGCTCCAAGGCCACTGGGGAAATCCTTTGCATATTTGCCTAGGAAGTCCCTTAAGGCGTAGCCGTAGCACAAGGATTCCTGGTGCCGTTGCTGAGGAGTATCAAGACAAGATCTCCCGTCAACACTCCTATTTCTCGCGCCGTTGGAAGGTCTTTTGTTGCAGTAGCAGAAGTATTTCTGGCGCCGTTGCCGGGGAAGGGGAGATCTATCCAAGTAGGTCTCACAAACTCATCTCTTGCATTTACTTTTTTGCCAGTTGCCTCTCGTTTTCCTCTCCCCCACTTCACATTTGCCGTTTTCATTTGCCTTTCTCCTTTGTCGTTTCCTTTTGCCTTTTGCCTTTTTGCCGTTTTCCTTTGCCGGTTTTTTGCTTGCTTGTGTGCTTGTTTGTTTGTTGAAGTCATCATGGCTGAAAACACCAAACTTTGCGACTTCTCGAGTACCAATAATAATGATTTTATTAGTACTCCGATTGCTCCCGCCACTAGTGCGGAATCGTATGAAATGAACGCAGCTTTGCTGAATCTTGTCATGAAAGAGCAATTCTCGGGACTTCCTAGTGAAGATGTCGCATCCCATCTCAATACCTTCATTGAGCTTTGTGATATGCAAAAGAAAAGAGATGTGGATAATGACGTGATTAAGTTGAAACTTTTTCCATTCTCGTTGCGAGATCGTGCAAAAACTTGGTTTTCTTCTTTGCCTAAAAATAGTATCGATTCTTGGGATAAGCGCAAAGATGCTTACATAACCAAGTATTTTCCGCCAGCTAAGATCATCTCCTTATGTAACGATATCATGAATTTCAAGCAACTTGATCATGAACACGTTGCACAATCTTGGGAGAGGATGAAGCTTATGATTAGAAATTGTCCCGCTCATGGCTTGAGTTTGTGGATGATTATACAAATATTTTACGCTGGCTTGAATTTCGCTTCTCGCAATATCTTGGACTCCGCCTCAGGTGGAACATTCACGGAAATCACGTTAGGAGACGCTACAAAACTCCTATACAATATCATGACCAACGACTCTTAGTGGCACACTGAAAGGTCACCTCCTAGCAAAAAGGTACACGCTATAGAAGAGATTAACTCGCTTAGTGCTAAGATGGACGAGTTGATGAATTTGGTTGCTAGTAGAAATGCTACTATAGATCCTAATGACATGCCACTATCTTCTTTGATTGAGAGTAGCAATGCTAGTTTGGACGTGAATTTTGTTGGTAGGAACAATTTTGGCAACAACAATGCTTTCAGAGGATCCTAATGACATGCCACTATCTTCTTTGATTGAGAGGCCTTTTCCTAGTAACTCCTCTAACAACTATGGCAATACCTACAACAACACTTATGGAAATCACAACAAATTACCCTCTGATTTAGAGAGTAATACCAAAGAGTTCATCAACTCTCAAAATATTTTCAATGCGTCCATAGAGGAAAAACTACTCAAAATAGACGATTTGTCTAAGAGCGTTGATAGGATGCTTGTGATATTGATACTTCCAAAGTTAGATGTGCTCCTCCCAAGGTCAACTTGGATGAAACTTTGACAGCTATGTGTGTCTCCATGAATTAGAGCAAAGAAAGAACCGCCCAAATTCGCGCTAGGCATGAATGGTTTAAAAGGGTGCGTTCTGGTGATGCAAATCACGAAGATCTTAAAGTGATTGGTGTGTCTCCTCTTGAATATTTGTTTTCGCTTGTCAAACCTATTGATGGAGGGGCTGGATATGAATCCACCCTGGTTGACAAACGGCCCAATGATTCAGAGTCCACCCATCTTGATGATAAAGGTGTGGAGAGTGGAGTACAAGAAATCAAAATTTTGGGTAGTAATGAAACTCCCACTTTGGATTTCAAGGAATTCAATTATGATAATTGCTCCTTGTTTGAATGCATTTCTTTGATGCAATCCATTACAAACTCTCCACACGCTTATAGCCAAAGCAAGCCTTTACCGCGCATATCGTAGATGCTATGATGAAATCTCTTGAAGAGAAGCTCGAATTAGAAGTCTCTATACCTAGAAAACTTCATGATGAGTGGGAACCTACTATCAAAATCAAGATCAAAAACTATGAGTGCAATGCTTTGTGTGATTTGGGTGCTAGTGTTTCCGCGATTCCAAAGTCTTTATGTGATATTCTTGGTTTTCATGAGATTGAAGAGTGTTCTCTTAATTTGCATCTTGCGGATTCTACTGTCAAGAAACCCATGGGAAGGATCGATGATGTTCTTATTTTTTGCAAATAAGAACTATGTACCCGTGGATTTCATTGTACTTGACATAGACTGCAATCCTTCATGTCCCATTATTCTTGGTAGACCTTTCCTAAGGACTATTGGTGCTATCATCGATATGAAGGAAGGGAATATTAGATTTCAATTTCTTTTAAAGAAGGGCATGGAGCACTTTCCTAGAAATAAAATAAGATTGTCTTATAAATCTATGATGAGGGCTACTTATGGTTTGAGCACCAAAGATGACTATACGTGATTTCATCACCTTTCGCCTAGCTAAGGGCGTTAAACAAAAGCGCTTGTTGGGAGGCAACTCCACGAATCTATCCTTTTTATTTGTGTTTTCCACACTTTCATAATTCTGTTATGATTGTGTTTTTTGTGTTTCTTTTTGCGTTTGTGCCAAGCAAAACCGTTATGATTAGTCTTGGGGATGATCGTTTGGTCATGCTGGAAAAGACAGAAACTTTCTGCTCACGAAAAGAATTTTCGTTTTTTTCTATAAGATCTTTTGAGTTGATTCATTTTTCTGCTGATTATACGCAAATTCTTCAGACTGTCGTAATTTTTCAGAATTTTCAAGTACCAGAAGTATACGAAATATACAGATTGCTACAGACTGTTCTGCTGTTAACACATTCTGTTTTTGTTGTGTTGGTTGCTTATTTTGATGAAACTATGGATAGTATCGGGGGGTATTAGCCATGTAAGATTGAAAATACATTAACCCAACATCAGCATAAGTAGAATTTACGTTTGCTACAGTACCTAAGGAAGTGGTGGTTTGCTTTCTCATACTAATGTTATCACGAGTTTCTGTTTAAGTTTTGTGTTGTGAAGTTTTCAAGTTTTGGGTGAAGTTCTTATGGACAAAGAGATAAAGAGTGGCAAGAGCTCAAGATTGGGTATGCCCAAGGCACCCCAAGAGATTCAAGGATGACGTAAAAGCCTAAGCTTGGGGATGCCCCGGGAAGGCATCCCCTCTCTCGTCTTCAATCCATCGGTAACGTTACTTGGGGCTATATTTTTATTCACCACATGTTATGTGTTTTTTCTTGGAGCGTCTTGTATCGTAGGAGTCTTTTATTTTTGTTGTGTCACAATCATCCTTGCTGCACACCTAGAGACAGAGACATGCACTCACCGTGATTTTGTCGAGCTTCACTTATATCTTTTGGTAGACAATTCAGCTCACATGTGCTTCACTTATATCTTTTGAGCTAGATAATTTTGCTCTTTGTGCTTCACTTTTATCTTTTAGAGCACAGCGGTGCGTGGCTTGGTAGTTGATCTATGCTTTGAAAGTAGTCTCAAAAGGGGTAGTTATCCAAAGGGATACGAAAACTTCCACCTTCATGTGCATTGAATAGTTAGAGAAGTTTGATTCATCTCAATTAGTTTTGAGTTGTGGTTTTGGTAATATTGAAGTCATGCTAGTAAGGTGTTGTGGATCTAGAAATACTTGTTTTGAAGTTAGTGATTCCCGTAGCATGCACGTATGGTGAACCGCTATGTGATGAAATCTGAGCATGATTAGTCTATTGAATGTCATCCTTTGCGTGGCGGTCGGGATCGCGCGATGGTTTATACCTACCAACCCTTCCCCTAGGAGTATGCGTTGAATGCTTTGTTTCGATTACTAATAAAACTTTTGCAACAAGTATATGAGTTCTTCATGACTAATGTTGAGTCCATGGTTTAGATGCACTTTCACCTTCCACCACCACTGTCTTCTTAGTGCCGTGCAACTTTCGCCGGTGCACAAACCCCACCATTAGCCTCCCTCAAAACAGCCACCATACCTACCTACTATGGCTTTTTCAAAGTCATTCCGACATATATTGCCATGCAACTACCACCATGACATGTGCCACCACGTCTACATTGCCATTGCATGATCGTAAGATAGCTAGCATGATGTTTCCATTAATGTCTATGCCATGCTAGATCATTGTCACGGTACACTACCGAAGGCATTCCATATAGAGTCGTCGTTGCTCTAAGTTTTGAGTTGAAAGTGTGATGATCATCATTGATGGAGCATTGTCCCATGTGAGGAAATAAAAGAGGCCAAAGATGCCCACCAAAAAAAAGAGGCCAAAGAGCCCACCAAAAAAAATGAGAGAAAAAGAGAGAAGGGACAATGCTACCACTTTTCCACACTTGTGCATATTAAGCACCATGATCTTCATGATTGAGAGTCTCTCATTTTGTCACCACCATATAGCTAGTGGGAAATTTTCATTATATAACTTGTCTTGTATATTCCAATAATAGGCTTCCTCAAAATTGCCTTAGGTCTTCGTGAGCAAGCAAGTTGGATGCACACCCACTAGTTTTCTTTAAAGAGCTTTCACATACTCTTAGCTCTAGTGCATCATTTGTATGGCAATCCCTACTCATTCACATTGATATCTATTGATGAGCATCTCCACAGCTCATTGATATGTCTAGTTAATGTGATCATCTTATCCTTATTTTGTCTTGCAACCTCCACCACACTCCACACCACTTATAGTGCTAAAACCATGCTCACGCTCATGTATTGCGTGAGAGTTGAAAAGGTTTGAGAAAGTAAAGGTGTGAAACAATTACTTGGCCAATACCGGGGTTGTGCATGATTTAAATTCTTTGTGCAATGATGATAGAGCATAGCCAGACTATATGCTTTTGTAGGTATAACTTTCTTTTGGCCTTGTTATTTTGAAAGTTCATGATTACCTTGCTAGTTTGCTTGAATTATTATTGTTTCCACGTCAATAGTAAACTATTGTTTTCAATCTAATGGATCTGAACATTCACGTCACATAAGAGGAGTTACAAAGGACATCTATGCTAGGTAGCATGAAAGCATCAAAAATTCATTCTTTATCACTTCCCTACTCGAGGACGAGCAGGAGTTAAGCTTGGGGATGCTTGATACGTCTCAAACGTATCTATAATTTTTTATGGTTTCATGTTGTTATCTTGTGATCTTTGGATGTTGTATGTACCTTTTATATCTTTTTTGGGACTAACTTATTAATTCAGTGCCAAGTGCCAGTTCCTGTTTTTTCTATGCTTTTGGCTCTTTTCAGATCTGATTTTGGAACGGAGTCCAAACAGAATAAAATCCCCGAAATGATTTTTTCCCGAACGGAAGAAGATCAGGGGGCTTGAGGGCCAAGCCAGGAGGGCTACAGGGGGCCCACAAGCCCCCCATCCGCCACCAGGGGGTCGCGGATGACAGGCTTGTGGCCTCCCTGGCGCCCCCTGAACTAGATCCTTCGCCTATATATTCCCTAAAATACAGAAAAAAATCAAGGGATCCATGAAAATACTTTTCCGCCGCTGCAAGCTTCCGTTTCAGCGAGATCTCATCTCGAGACCCTTCCCGGTGCCCTGCCGGAGGGGACTTTGGAGTTGGAGGGCTTCTACATCAACATCATCGCCCCTCCAATGACTCGTGAGTAGTTCACTTCAGACCTACGGGTCTGTAATTAGTAGCTAGGTGGCTTCTTCTCTCTCTTGGATCTTCAATACAAAGTTCTCCATGATCTTCATGGAGATCTATCCGATGTAATCCTCTTTGGCGGTGTGTTTGTCGAGATCCGGTGAATTGTGGATTTGTGATCAGATTATCTATGATATATATTTGAGTCTTTGTTGATTTCTTATATGCATGATTTGATATCCTTGTAAGTCTCTCCGAGTCTTGGGTTTTGTTTGGCCAACTAGATCTATGATTCTTGCAATGGGAGAAGTGCTTGGTTTTGGGTTCTTACCGTGTGGTGACCTTTCCCAGTGACAGTAGGGGCAGCAAGGCACACATCGTGTAGTTGCCATCAAGGCTAACAAGGTGGGCTTTGTTGTAGATATGAGATTGTCCATCTACATCATGTCATCTTGCTTAAGGCGTTACTCTGTTCTTTCGGACTTAATACACTAGATGCATGCTAGATAGCGGTCGACGTGTGGAGTAATAGTAGTAGATGCAGAAAGTATCGGTCTACTTGTTTTGGACGTGATGCCTATAAATATAATCATTGCCATAGATGAAGTCACGACTTTGCACGGTTCTATCAATTGCTCGACAGTAATTTGTTCACCCACCATCTACTTGCTTTCATGAGAGAAGGCACTAGTAAACACTACGGCCCCCGGGTCTATTCACACCTATGGTTTCCACTTTTGCTTTTACTTTGCTTTGTTACTTTGTTGCTTTCAGTTCTCACTTGGCGAACAATCCACAAGGGATTGACAACCCTTCATAGCGTTGGGAGCAAGCTTTTTGTGTTTGTGCAGGCACTTGAGATACTCCTTCACTGGATCGATACCTTGGTTCTCAAACTGAGGGAAATACTTACCACCGCTGTGCTACATCACCCTTTCTGCTTCGAGGGAACACCAACTCAAGGCTCCAAGGCCACGGGGGAAATCCTTTGCATATTTGCCTAGGAAGTCCCTTAAGGCGTAGCCGTAGCAGAAGGATTCCTGGTGCCGTTGCTGAGGAGTATCAAGACAAAATCTCCCGTTAACACTCCTATTTCTGGCGCCGTTGGAAGGTATTTTGTTGCAGTGGCAATAAGCATACTTAAGAGTATCAGGCAACTATTTAAGCTCGAACACAGGATCACCCTTTGGTGAAGGTGGATCCCCAAGCATTTCAACAGGCAAGTTATTCTTAAGGATATGATATCGTTCTAAGACAACTCTATCTATCTCATCCCTTTCATCCATATGCATATCGTTTTCATGCTCAAGCAAGTATTGCTCTAAGGGATCAGTAGGAGGCACGGCAATAGAAGCTAACGCAATAGTTTCATCCTTACTAGGCAACTCCTTTTCATGAGGTTGTCTACCAAACTTGGAGAAATTGAACTCGTGTGACACACCTTCAAAGCCAACAGTGATAGTTTGCTTCTCACAGTCAATATGAACATTGACAGTATTGAGAAAAGGTCTACAAAATATGATGGGACAGAAGCTATCTTGTCGGTAGCAAGAACGAGGAAATCAGTAGGATACTTCGTTTTACCACACAAGACTTCAACATCCCTAACAATTCCCACAGGGCAGATAGTATCTCTATTGGCAAGCTGAATAGTGACATCAATAGGCTCTATTTCAACAGGTGCAATCTCGTCTTTAATTTCATCGTATAAGGATTGAGGTATTGTACTAACACTAGCACCCACGTCACATAAACCATGATAGCAATGATCTCTTATCTTACCAGAAACAACAGGCGTGCCAACAACAGGCCTATGTTTGTCTCTAGCATGAAGTTTAGCAATCCTAGAAGCATCTTCACAGAAGTGAATATTATGTCCCTCAATATCGCCGGACAGAAGATCTTTGATTATAGCAATGCTAGGTTCAACTCTAATTTGCTCATGGGGTGTAGGTGTTCTAATGTAGCCTCTACGTATCATAGTTGAAGCTTTAGAATGATCCTTTATCCTAACAGGGAAAGGTGGTTTCTCAATGTAAGCACT
The DNA here is from genome assembly GCF_904849725.1 of Hordeum vulgare subsp. vulgare. NCBI lineage: Eukaryota > Viridiplantae > Streptophyta > Magnoliopsida > Poales > Poaceae > Hordeum > Hordeum vulgare. The sequence goes on along the minus strand of NC_058520.1, from coordinate 579,470,915 downwards.
GGGAACCACAGGATCATTATAGGCAATAACTCTCTCTTCAACTGGAGTGGGTTTAACTACATTGACTTCTAAAGGAGGAGGATATTTAAACCACTTCTCTTTGGGGAGATCAATATGAGCAGCAAAGGATTCACACAGTGAAGCTACTATCTCACAGTCAAATCCATACTTAGCGCTAAAGTCACAAAAAGTATTTGTCTCAACAAAGGATTTAACGCAATCAAAAGTGAAATTCATACCTGACTCCTTACCTTCTTCAAGCTCCCAATCTTAAGAGTTGCATTTAATTATCTCCAATAAATTCCATTTGAAGTCAATATCTCTCTTCATAAAAGAACCGGTACAAGAAGTGTCAAGCATGGTGCGATCATCATGAGAAAGCCGAGCATAGAAGTTCTCAATGATAATTTCTCTCGAGAGCTCATGATTGGGGCATGAATATAACATTGATTTAAGCCTCCCCCAAGCTTGAGCGATGCTTTCTCTGTCACGAGGCCAAAAATTATAAATATAATTCCGATCATGATGTACTAAATGCATAGGATAAAACTTTTGATGAAATTCCAATTTCAACCGATTGTAGTCCCATGATCCAGTATCATCACATAGCCTATACCATGTCAACGCCTTATCCTTCAAAGATAAAGGAAAGACCTTCTTCTTTACCTCATCCTCGGGCAAACCTGCAAGCTTAAATAAACCACAAACTTCATCTACATAGATTAGATGCAAGTCTGGATGTGATGTTCCATCTCCTGTAAAAGGATTAGCCAACAGTTTCTCAAGCATACCCGAAGGAAATTCAAAGAAAATATTTTCAGTAGGTGCAGCAGGTTGAGGAGCAACTCTTTGTGCTTCCATTCGATGTGAATATACCCCGAACAAGCCCCTCAAAGGATTAGTATCCATAGTGACAAGTGACAATAAATTTCAGCACACTATATGAATGTTTCCTTACCAAGTTCCACTTACCAAAGGAGATTCACTCCCGGCAACGGTGCCAGAAAAGAGTCTTGATGACCCACAAGTATAGGGGATCAATCCTAGTCCTTTTGATAAGTAAGAGTGTCGAACCCAACGAGGAGCAGAATGATCTGACAAGTGGTTTTCAGCAAGGTAAAATCTGCAAGCACTAAAATTGTCGATAACAAGTGATTGTGTGGTGAGATGAATCGTAGCAAGCAACAAGTAACAAAAGTAGAAATGGTGCAGAAAAGTGGCCCAATCCCTTTTGTAGCAAGGGACAAGCCTGGACAAAGTCTTATAGGAGGAAAAACGCTCCCGAGGACACACGGGAATTTCTGTCATGCTAGTTTTCATCATGTTCATATGATTCGCGTTTGTTACTTTGATAGTTTGATATGTGGGTGGACAGGCGCTTGAGTACTGCCCTTACTTGGACAAGCATCCCACTTATGATTAACCCCTCTCGCAAACATCCGCAACTACGAAAGAAAAATTAAGACAAAGTCTAACCATAGCATTAAACTAGTGGATCCAAATCAGCCCCTTACGAAGTAACGCATAAACTAGGGTTTAAGCTTCTGTCACTCTAGCAACCCATCATCTACTTACTACTTCCCAATGCCTTCCTCTAGGCCCAAATAATGGTGAAGTGTTATGTAGTCGACGTTCACATAACACCACTGGAGGAAAAACAACATGCAACACATCAAAATACCGAACGAATACCAAATTCACATGACTATTATTAGCATGACTTATCCCATGTCCTCAGGAACCAAAGTAACTACTCACAAAGCATAATCATATTCATGACCAGAGAGGTAATGAGTAGCATCAAGGATCTAAACATAAACTCTTCCACCAAGTAATCCAACTAGCATCAACTACAAAGAGTAATCAACACTACTAGCAACCTTACAAGTACCAATCAGAGTCGCGAGACGGAGATTGGTTACAAGTGATGAACTAGGGTTTAAAGATGAGATGGTGCTGATGAAGATGTTGATGGTGATGAGTCCCCTCCGATGAGAGGAGTGTTGGTGATGACGATGGCGACGATTTCCCCCTCCAGGAGGGAAGTTTCCCTGGCACGATCGTCCTGCCGGAGCTCTAGATTGGTTCTGCTCAAGTTCCGCCTCGTGGCGGCGGCGAATCCACGAAAAAGCTCCACCTTGATTTTTTTTCTGGATGAAACCCTTCATATAGCACAAGAGGGGGCCAGTGGGCTAGCAGGCTTCCCATAAGCCCTCATGGCGCAGCCAGGGGGTGGCCGCGCCAAGCAGGCTTGTGGCCACCTACTGGCGCCCCTCTGGCGCTTCTTCGGCCCAGTATTTTTTATAAATCCGGAAAAAAGTACTCCTTTTTCAGGTTAGAATTCTAGCTGACGGCATTCTCCCTCTTCATGTAAACCTTGCAAAATAAGAGAGAAAAGACATAAGTATTGTACCGTGAAGTGAAATAACAGCCCAAGAAGCGATAAATATCAACATGAAAACATGATGCAAAATGGACGTATCAGACCCCAAGAAGCTTGATTTAGTTCGGGTGTAAAGTTTTTGCTAATTATTTTGGGTTTTCCGAGCTTATGGCATCTTTAACCTATTTTTATGTTTTTCTTTCAGGAGGTAGGACATCCTCTTGTTCGAGGTGTTCTACGTGGCGGTTGTGCTCAGGAAATCTTTTCTGACCCACAGTTCGACATCTTCCCGGCCAAGCTGCACCTCGGCGTTGTCAAAACACACTTAATAATGAACTAGTTCGTGATGAGATACAATCCTAGGGTCGGCCATATTGCCCAACCCAAGTCATGGGGCTACTGCATTGACGATTCAATGCACACAATTTAAAAAGTGCAAAAATGTTTCCGAGGAGATTACGATGCTCAGGTTGGTCGACCGCACCCAACCCGAGTCTTGAGGACTATGCACACCGCGTTTCCATTCCTAAGTATGCTGTCGAGCTATGAGTTGATCCTGAGCCCGATTTCCATGAAACAACCTGAGTCTCAGGGGCTACTAGGATCAGCGGTTTTGTTTTATGCTTCACATGCATCTCGGGTTTTACACTCACACACACCTTGAGGACTACTAGCTATATATGTCAACAGTAATTAAATTGCACCGATCGAAATCAGTCCGACATAAAGCTCGGGTGCGAGTGGCTAACTCCATAAAGGACGATTCCGGTATTAAGCTTGGTTGAACTTCTTCAAGTTTTTCATGACCGAGGTAATCTATGACACCTCGAACACCGACTATCATCGGAGCTTGGAGGAAAAAAAGACACCTTAGATGCAGTATGGCTTTGAAGCTGACATGCAAGAGGACCCCAGCGCACATGGAACACTTCAAACCCGAGGTGTGACGTAAAAATAACAAGGCATTGATAAAAATCCATGAATTTAAAGGGGCTCCTCGGATACCCGATGTGTGAACTTTTCGGATTCACCTCGGCTATCCCCAAGATCGAAGATGGGAGGATTTGTTGAACCAACTCTCAAGGCCGATGATGGAAGACGAAGAACAATTTGAAAGAATTGAGGAGCGTGTCCAACTTGAGGACTTGTTCAGGGGGCTACTGACGGTGTCCTGGACTAGGGGGTACTCACCACGTCATCTCCCGACCAGCAGGTCGCACCGAGAACCCTATGGCGGTTCACTAATGGGCCACTTCGGGCAGCCCATGACCAATACGAGGAAGATTCCACAAGACTAGGTGATCAAGAAAAGGACTCCTCTCCACCGACGTAGCCGACTAGGACTCTTATTATCATAGGCCTCTGATGCATTATATAAGCCAAGGTAAGGCTAGTCGATGATTTACGATGACACCCATACACAACATATCAACCCCTAGGGTTTAGCCCACACTTTTACGATCTCGAGGTAGATCAACTTCGTAATTGCTACAACATCAATATAAAAAGAGTATGACATAGGGTTTTACCTCCATCGAGAGGGCCCGACCTGGGTAAAAACATCATGTTCTTTGTCTCATGTTACCCTCGATCCGATCTCACAGTTCGGGCCCCCAACCCGAGGTTTGTCGGTTTTGATATCGACAGGGAGGTAGTGGAAAATACTGGCCCAAAAAAGGAATCTGAGTTAGCAGCATGTAGGGAGGGGCTCGAGCTAGCCCTCCACCGCACAGATCTACCCATTTTCACCGAGATGGACTGTGTCGAAGTTGTGAACATGTTGAACACTTCAACAAGGGATTCTTTGGAGAACCGCCTGTGCATTGAAGAGATTAAGAGGATGAAGGGGGCTAAGACGAGAAGATTTTTGACCCGGCTAGCGAGCGCCAGGGTGCTAGTTTGCATGCACGAGCGCACTCCCATAAATGGAAGGAGAAGCGGCGTGCGCACAAGAATAGCCCAAAGAAACCGCATGCGACCTGGTTCCCTCGTGTAGTGCAATTAATTACTTTTCTTTCTTTTTTAAAAAGGCTACAAACATGATGTTGGGGAATGTTGCATGGGAAACAAAAAAAATCCTACGCACATGAAGACCTATCATGGTGATGTTCATCTACTAGAGGAGATTAGATCCACATACCCTTGTAGATCGCTAAGCGGGAAGCATTAAGAAACACGGTTGATGTAGTGGTACAGCTTCGTGATTCAAATCACCGTCGTCCCACGATCCGTTCCGATCTAGCGCCGAACGAACGGCACCTCCGCGATCAGCACACGTACAGCTCGATGACGATCTCGGCCTTCTTGATCCAGCAAGAGAGATGGAGAAGTAGATGAGTTCTCCGGCATCTTGACAGTGCGCCGGTGTTGGTGATGATCTATTCCTGCAGGGCTTCGCTCGAGCTCCGCAGCAATCTAATCTAGAGGAAGAACTATGAGGTGTAGGTTTGAGTTGCACGTGGAAAAGTTGTGTCTCAAATCAGCCTTAAACCACCAATATATATAGGAGGAAGGGGGAGGGGCTAGCCTTGAGGCACAAGGCCTCAAGGTGCGCCGGCCAAGGGGAGGAGTTGGACTCCAACCCCAATTCGGTTTGGTGGGGAAGGAGTCCACTCCTTCCTTTCCACCTCCCCATTTCTTTTCTTTTGGGTATTTTATTATGTGGCGCCATAGCCCTCTTGGGCTGACTCCACGAGCCCACTAAGTACTTGTGGCGCCACCCTAGGGCCTTGGGCTCATTCCCGGGTGGGTGGGCCCCTCCCGGTGAACACTCGGAACCCATTCGTCACTCCCGGTACACTGTCGGAATTGTCCGAAACTTTTCGGTGACCAAATGAAACCATCCTATATATCAATCTTTGTTTCTGGACCATTCTGGAAACCCTCGTGACGTCCGTGATCTCATCCGGGACTCCGAACAACATTCAGTAACCACACATATAACTCAACTATACTAAAACATTGTCGAACCTTAAGTGTGCAGACCCTGCGGGTTCGAGAACTATGTAGACATGACCTGAGGCATTCCTCGGTCAATATCCAATAGCGGGACCTAGATGCCCATATTGGATCCTACATATTCTCCGAAGATCTTATCGGTTGAACCTCAGTGTCAAGGATTCATATAATCCCGTATGTCATTCCCTTTGTCCTTCGGTATGTTACTTGCCCGAGATTTGATCATCGGTATCCGCATACTTATTTCAATCTCGTTACCAGCAAGTCTCTTTACTCGTTCCGTAATACAATATCCATTGACTTACAGTTAGTCACATTGCTTGCAAGGCTTGTGTGTGATGTTGTATTGCCGAGTGGGCCCCGAGATACCTCTCCGTCACACGGAGTGACAAATCCCAGTCTTGATCCATACTAACTCAACAGACACCTTCGGAGATACTTGTAGAGCACCTTTATAGTCACCTAGTTATGTTGCGATGGTTGATGCACACAAGGTATTCCTCCGGTGCCAGTGAGTTATATGATCTCATGGTCATAGGAACAAATACTTGACACGCAGAAAACAATAGCAATAAAACAACACGGTCAATATGCTACGTTCATAGTTTGGGTCTTGTCCATCACATGATTCTCCTAATGATGTGATCCCGTTATCAAGTCACAAAACTTGTCTATGGTTAGGAAACCTTGACCATCTTTGATCAACGAGCTAGTCAACTAGAGGCTTACAAGGGACAGTGTTTTGTCTATGTATCCACACATGTATTTGAGTTTCCAATCAATACAATCATAGCATGGATAATAAACGATTATCACGAAAAAATAAATATAATAATAACTAACTTATTATTGCCTCTAGGGCACATTTCCAACACTCTCCCACTTGCACTAGAGTCAATAATCTAGTTCACATCACCATGTGATTTTAACGAATCCAACACCCATATAGTTCTGGGGTTTGATCACGCCTTGCTCGTGACAGAGGTTTTAGTCAACGGTTCTGAATCTTTCAGATCCGTGTGTGCTTTACAAATCTTTATGTCACCTTATAGATGTTGCTACTACGTGCTATTCGAAAATACTCCAAATATCTACTCTACTATATGAATCCATTTTACTACTCATAGTTATTCGGATTAGTGTCAAAGCTTGCATCGACGTAACCCTTTACGACGAACTCTTTAACCACCTCCATAATCGAGAAAAAATCCTTAGTCCATTAGTTACTAAGGATAACTTTAACCGTTGTTCAGTGATTCAATCATGTATCACTCTTTGTACCTCTTTACAGACTTGTGGCAAGGCACACATCAGGTGCGGCACACGACATGGCATACTTTAGAGTCTATGGCTAAGGCATAGGAGACGACCTTTGTCCTTTCTCTTTCTTCTACCGTGGTCGGGCTTTGAGTCTTTACTCAAATTCATACCTTACAACACAGCTAAGAACTCCTTCTTTGCCGATCTATTTTAAACTCCTTCAAAAACTCGCCAAGGCATGCATTTCATTTGAAAGTTCTATTAAGCGTTTTGATCTATTTCTATAGATCTTGATGCTCAATGTTTCAAGTACCTCTACCCAGGTCTTCCATTGAAAAACCCCTTTCAAACAACCTTTATGCTTTACAGAAATTCTACATTACTTCCGATCAACAATATATCAACCACATATACTTATCAGAAATTCTATAGTGCTCCCACTCACTTCTTTGAAAATACAAGTTTCTCATAAACCTTGTACAAACCCAAAAGCTTTGATCATCTCATCAAAGCGTATATTCCAACTCCGAGATGCTTGCACCAGTCCATAGAAGGATCGCTGGAGCTTCCATATTTGTTAGCATCCTTAGGATTGAAAGAACCTTCTGGTTGTATCACATACAACCTTTCCTCAAGGAAACCGTCGAGGAAACAATGTTTTGACATCCTATGTGCAATATTTCATAAATGATGCAGCAACTACTAACCTAATTCCAACAGACTTCTAGCATCGCTACGATTGAGAAAGTCTCATCATAGTCAACTCTTTGAACTTGTCGGAAACATCTTTGCGACAAATCGAGCTTTTGTTAATGGTGACTTTGCACCATCATCGTCTGTCTTTATTTTAAAGATCCATATTTACTTAATAGTCCTAGAACCATCAAGTAGCTCTTCCAAAGTCTACACTTTGTCTTCATACATGGATCCTCTCTCGGATTTCATGGCCTCCAGCCATTTGTCGGAGTCCGGGCCCACCATCGCTTCTCCATAGCTCGTAGGTGCATTGTTGTTCAACAACATGACCTCCAAGACAGGGTTACCGCACTACTCTATAGTAGTACGCGACCTTGTCGACCTAGGAGGTTTGTAGTAACTTGATCTGAAGCTCAATGATCACCATCATCAGTTTCCACTTCAATTGGTGTAGGCTCCACAGGAACATCTTCTTGTGCCCTGCTACACACTGGTTGAAGAGATGGTTCACTAACCTTATGAAGTTCCACCACCCTCCCACTCAATTCTTTCGAGAGAAACCTTTCCTCCAGAAAGGACCCGTTTCTAGAAACAAATACTTTGCTTCCAGATCTGAGATAGGAGATGTATCCAACTGTTTTGGATATCCTATGAAGATGCATTTATCCGCTTCGGGTTCGAGCTTATCAGACTGAAACTTTTTCACATAAGCATCACAGTCCCAAACTTTTAAGAAACGATAGCTTAGGTTTCTCCAAACCATAGTCTATACTGTGTCATCTCAACGAAAATACGCGGAGCCCTATTTAAAGTGAATGCGGTTGTCTCTAATGCATAACCCATAAACGATAGTGGCAATTCGATAAGAGACATCATAGTATACACCATATCAAAATAGGGTGCGACTATGACGTTCGGACACACAATCATCGTCTGTGGTGTTCCATGTGGCATGAATTGCGAAACAATTTCCACATTGTCTCAACTGTGTAACCAAACTCGCAACTCAGATATTCATCTCTATGATCATATCGTAGACAGTTTATCCTCTTGTCACGACGATCTTCACTCTGAAATATCTTTGAACTTTTTCAATATTTCAGACTTGGTAATTCATCAAGTAAATACTCTTGTATCTTACCCAAGTCGTCAGTGCAGTAAGAACATAACGTTATCCACTGCGTGCCTAAGCACTTATTGGACTGCACACATCAAAAATGTATTACTTCCAACAAGTTGTTCTCTTGTTCCATGTGGTATGATTTTGCATGTCTCAAGTGATTCAAAATCAAGTGAGTCCAAACAATCCATCTGCATGGAGTTTCTTTATGCATTTATACCAAAAGGTATGGTTTGCATGTCTCGAACATTTCAAAAATGAGTGAGTACAAAGGTCCATCAGCATGGAGCTTCTTCATGAATTTTACACCAACATGACCCAAGCGGCAGTGCCACAAGTAAGTGGTACTATCATTATTACTTTGTATCTTTTGGCACCAATATTATGAACATGTGTAACACTACGATCGAGATTCAATAAACCATTGAAGGTAATTATTCAAGCAAATAGAATAACCATTATTCTCTTTAAATGAATAATCGTATTGCAATAAACACGATCCAATCATGTTCAAGCTCAACGCAAACACCAAATAACAATCATTTAGGTTTAACACCAATCCCGATGGTAGAGGGAGCATGCGATGTTTGATCACATAAACCTTGGAAACACTTCCAACAATTATCGTCACCTCGCCTTTAGCTAGTATCCGTTTATTCCGTAGCTATTATTTCGAGTTACTAATCACTTAGCAATCGAACCGGTATCTAATACCCTCGTGCTACTAGGAGTACTAGTAAAGTACACATCAATATCATGTATATCAAATATACTTCTTTTGACTTCGCCAGCCTTCTCATCTACCAAGTATCTAGGGTAGCTCCGCCTCAGTGACCGTTCCCCTCATAACAGAAGCACTTAGTCTCCGGTTTGGATTCAATCTTGGGTTTCTTTATTAGAGCAGCAATTGGTTTGTCGTTTCATGAAGTATCCCTTCTAGCCCTTGCCCTTCTTGAAACTAATGGTTTTACTAACCATCAACAATTGATGCTCCTTCTTGATTTCTACTTTCGCAGTGTCAAACATTGCGAATCGCTCAAGGATCATCATATCTATCCTTGATATGTTATAGTTCATCACGAAGCTCTAGCAGCTTAGTGGTAGTGACTTTGGAGAACCATCACTATCTCATCTGGAAGATGAACTCCCATTTGATTCAAGCGATTGTTGTACTCAGACAATCTGAGAACATGCTCAACAATTGAGTTTTTATCCATTACTTTGAAGACAAAGAATCTTGTCGGAGGTCTCATACCTCTCAACAAGGGCATGAGCATGAAATCTCAATTTCATCTCTTAGAACATCTCTTATGTTCCGTGATGTTTCAAAACGTTTTCGGCGCCTTGCTTCTAAGCCATTAAGTATTGTGCACTAAACTATCACGTAGTCATAAGAAAGTGTATATCAGATGTTCGCAACATCCACAGACGATGCTCGAGGTACAGCACACCGAGTGGTGCATTAAGGACACAAGCCTTCTGCGTAGCCATGAGGACAATCCTCAGTTTTACGGACTCAGTCCGCAAAGTTCCTACTATCATCTTTCAACTAAATTTTCTAGGAACATATAAAAACCATTAGAGCTATAGCGCAAGCTACATCATAATTCGCAAAACCTTTTGACCATGGTCATGATAAATAGAGTTTAACTAATCAAATTACTGATAAACTCCCACTCAAAAAGTACATCTCTCTAGTCATTTGAGTGGTACATGATCCGAATCCACTAACTCAAGTTCGATCATCACGTGAGTTGAGAATAGTTTCAGTGGTAAGCATCTCTATGCTAATCATATCAACTATACGCTCAACCTTTCAGTCTCATGTGTTCCGAGGCCATGTGTGCACATGCTAGGCTCGTCAAGTTTAACCAGAGTGTTCCGCGTGTGCAACTGTTTTGCACCCGTTGTATGTGAACGTTGAGTCTATCACACCCGATCATCACGTGGTGTCTCGAAATGACAAACTGTTGTAGCGGTGCACAATCGGGGAGAACACAATTTTCATCTTGAAATTTTAGTGAGAGATCACCTTATAATGCTACCGTCATTCTAAGAAAAATAAGGTGCATAAAAGGATTAACATCACATGCAATTAATAAGTGACATGATATGGCCATCATCTTGTGCTTCTTGATCTCCATCACCAATGCACTGGCATGATCTTCTTGTCACCTGGCGCCACACTATGATCTCCATCAACGTGTCGCCATCGAGGTTGTCGTGTTATCTATGCTATTACTACTAAAGCTATGACCTAGCAATATATTAAACACATCTGCAAACACAAACGTTAGTTTAAAGACAACCCTATGGCTCCTGCCGGTTGCCGTAGCATCGACGTGCAAGTCGATATTAACTATTGCAACATGATCATGTCATACATCCAATATATCTCATCACGTCATTGGACATATCATATCACAAGCATATCCTGCAAAAACAAGTTAGACGTCCTCTAATTTGTTGTTGCATGTTTTACGTGGCTGCTATGGGTATCTAGTATGATCGCATCTTACTTACGCAAAAACCACAACGGAGATGTGCAAATTGCTATTTAACCTCTCCAAGGACCGCCTCGGTCAAAACCAATTCAACTAAAGTTGAAGAAACAGGCACCCGCGAGTCATATTTATGCAACGAGGTTGCATGTCAATCGATGAAACCAGTCTCTCGTAAGCATACGAGTTATGTCGGTCCGGGCCGCTTCAATCCAACAAATACCGCTGAATCGAGAAAAGCCTAAGGAGGGCAGCAAATCGAACATCACTATCCACAAAACCTTTTGTGTTCTACTCTTGATAATGTTGGAATTATGCCCTAGAGGCAATAATAAATGTATAGTTATTATTATAATTCCTGTATCAAGATAATAGTTTATTATCCATGCTATAATTGTATTGAATGAAGACTCATTTACATGTGTGGATACATAGACAAAACACCGTCCCTAGCATGCCTCTAGTTGGCTAGCCAGTTGATCAATGATAGTCAGTGTCTTCTGATTATGAACAAGGTGTTGTTGCTTGATAACTGGATCACGTCATTGGGAGAATCACGTGATGGACTAGACCCAAACTAATAGACGTAGCATGTTGATCGTGTCATTTTGTTGCTGCTGTTTTCTGCGTGTCAAGTATTTGTTCCTATGACCATGAGATCATATAACTCACTGACACCGGAGGAATGCTTTGTGTGTATCAAACGTCGCAACGTAACTGGGTGACTATAAAGATGCTCTACAGGTATCTCCGAAGGTGTTAGTTGAGTTAGTATGGATCAAGACTGGGATTTGTCACTCCGTGTGACGGAGAGGTATCTCGGGGCCCACTCGGTAATGCAACATCACACACAAGCCTTGCAAGCAATGTAACTTAGTGTAAGTTGCGGGATCTTGTATTATGGTACGAGTAAAGAGACTTGCCAGTAAACGAGATTGAAATAGGTATGCGTATACTGACGATCGAATCTCGGGCAAGTAACATACCGAAGGACAAAGGGAATGACATACGGGATTATACGAATCCTTGGCACTGAGGTTCAAACGATAAGATCTTCGTAGAATATGTAGGATCCAATATGGGCATCCAGGTCCCGCTATTGGATATTGACCGAGGAGTCTCTCGGGTCATGTCTACATAGTTCTCGAACCCGCAGGGTCTGCACACTTAAGGTTCAACGTTGTTTTATGTGTATTTGAGTTATATGGTTGGTTACCGAATGTTGTTCGGAGTCCTGGATGAGATCACGGACGTCACGAGGGTTTTCGGAATGGTCCGGAAACGAAGATTGATATATAGGATGACCTCATTTGATTACCGGAAGGTTTTCGGAGTTACCGGGAATGTACCGGGAATGACGAATGGGTTCCGGGAGTTCACCGGGGGGGCAACCCACCCCGGGGAAGCCCATAGGCATTGGGGGAGCCACACCAGCCCTTAGTGGGCTAGTGGGACAGCCCACAAGTGCCCAATGCGCCAAGAGAAGAAAAATCAAGAGGAAATAAAAAAAAGAGGAAGGAGGTGGGAAGGAACGGGGACTCCTCCCACCAAACCAAGTCCAACTCGGTTTGGGGGGGGGAGTCCTCCCCCCCTTGGCTCGGCCGACTCCTTGGGGGTCCTTGGACCGCAAGGCAAGGCCCGCCTCCCTCCCACCTATATATACGGAGGTTTTAGGGCTGATTTGAGACGACTTTCTCACGGCTGCCCGACCACATACCTCCACGGTTTTTTCTCTAGATCGCGTTTCTGCGGAGCTCGGGCGGAGCCCTGCTGAGATAAGGTCATCACCAACCTCCGGAGCGCCGTCACGCTGCCGGAGAACTCTTCTACCTCTCCGTCTCTCTTGCTGGATCAAGAAGGCCGAGATCATCGTCGAGCTGTACGTGTGCTGAACGCGGAGGTGTGGTCCGTTCGGTACTAGATCGTGGGACTGATCGCGGGATTGTTCGCGGGGCGGATCGAGGGACGTGAGGACGTTCCACTACATCAACCGCGTTCTCTAACGCTTCTGTTGTACGATCTACAAGGGTACGTAGATCACTCATCCCCTCTCGTAGATGGACATCACCATGATAGGTCTTCGTTCGCGTAGGAAAATTTTTGTTTCCCATGCGACGTTCCCCAACAGTGGCATCATGAGCTAGGTTCATGCGTAGATGTCTTCTCGAGTAGAACACAAAAGTTTTTGTGGGCGGTGATGTGCGTTTTGCTGCCCTCCTTAGTCTTTTCTTGATTCCGCGGTATTGTTGGATTGAAGCGGCTTGGACCGACATTACTCGTACGCTTACGAGAGACTGGTTTCATCGTTACGAGTAACCCCCTTTGCTCAAAGATGACTGGCAAGTGACGGTTTCTCCAACTTTAGTTGAATCGGATTTGACCGAGGAGGTCCTTGGATGAGGTTAAATAGCAACTCATATATCTCCGTTGTGGTGTTTGCGTAAGTAAGATGCGATCATACTAGATACCCTTGGTCACCACGTAAAAACATGCAACAACAAAATTAGAGGACGTCTAACTTGTTTTTGCAGGGTATGATTGTGATGTGATATGGCCAACGATGTGATGTGATATATTGGATGTATGAGATGATCATGTTGTAATAGAAATATCGACTTGCACGTCGATGGTACGGCAACCGGCAGGAGCCATAGGGTTGTCTTTATACTAACGTTTGTGCTTGCAGATGCGTTTACTATTTTGCTAGGATGTAGATTTAGTAGTAGTAGCATAAGTAGCACGACAACCCCGATGGCAACACGTTGATGGATGATCATGGTGTGGCGCCGGTGACAAGAAGATCGTGCCGGTGCTTTGGTGATGGAGATCAAGAAGCACGTGATGACGGCCATATCATGTCACTTATGAATTGCATGTGATGTTAATCCTTTTATGCACCTTATTTTGCTTAGAACGACGGTAGCATTATGAGGTGATCTCTCACTAAAATTTCAAGACGAAATTGTGTTCTCCCCGACTGTGCACCGTTGCTACAGTTCGTCGTTTCAAGACACCACGTGATGATCGGGTGTGATAGACTCAACGTTCACATACAACGGGTGCAAAACAGTTGCGCACGCGGAACACTCAGGTTAAGCTTGACGAGCCTAGCATGTGCAGACATGGCCTCGGAACACATGAGACTGAAAGGTCGATCATGAATCATATAGTTGATATGATTAGCATAGGGATGCTTACCACTGAAACTATACTCAACTCACGTGATGATCGGACTTGAGCTAGTGTAAGTAGATCATGAACCACTCAAATGACTAGAGAGATGTACTTTTTGAGTGGGAGTTTAGCGAATAATATGATTAAGTTAAACTCTAATTATCTTGAACATAGTCTAAGTCCACTTTGAATATATTTGTTGTAGATCATGGCTCACGCAACAGTCATCCTGAATTTTAATACGTTCCTAGAGAAAGCTAAGTTGAAAGATGATGGAAGCAACTTTGTAGACTGGGCTCATAATCTTAAGCTAATCTTACAAGCTGGGAAGGAGGATTATGTCCTTAATGCTGCGCTAGGAGATGAACCACCCGCTACGGCTGATCAGGATGTTAAGAACGCTTGGTTAGCGCGTAAGGAGGACTACTCAATAGTTCAATGTGCAGTCTTGTATGGCTTAGAACCGGGACTTCAACGTCGCTTTGAGCGTCATGGAGCATTTGAGATGTTCCAGGAGTTGAAGTTTATCTTTCAGAAGAACGCCCGGATCGAGAGGTATGAGACCTCCGATAAATTCTATGCTTGCAAGATGGAGGAAAACTCGTCTGTCAGTGAACATGTGCTCAAAATGTCTGGGTACTCAAACCGTCTAGCTGAGCTGGGGATTGAACTCCCGCAAGAAGCTATCACTGACAGAATCCTTCAATCACTGCCGCCAAGCTATAAAGGTTTTGTGTTGAACTACAACATGCAAGGGATGAACAAGTCTCCCGGCGAGTTGTTTGCGATGCTGAAAGTCGCAGAGTCTGAACTCCGTAAAGAGCATCAAGTGTTGATGGTGAGCAAGACCACTAGTTTCAAGAGAAATGGCAAAGGAAAGAAGGGCAATTCGAAGAAGAGCGGCAAGCCTGTTGCCAATCCGCCGAAGAAACCCAAGGCTGGACCTAAGCCTGAAACAGAGTGCTTCTATTGCAAGGGTATGGGTCACTGGAAGCGCAATTGCCCCAAGTATCTGGCAGATAAGAAGGCGGGCAAAGAAAAATCAGGTATATTTGATATACATGTTATTGATGTGTACTTAACCGGCTCTCGTAGTAGTGCCTGGGTATTCGATACCGGTTCTGTTGCTCACATTTGCAACTCGAAGCAGGAACTACGGAATAGACGAAGGCTGGCGAAAGACGAAGTGACGATGCGCGTAGGAAATGGTTCCAAGGTTGATGCAATCGCCGTCGGCACAGTGTCACTTCAGCTACCATCGGGATTAGTGATGAACTTAAATCATTGTTACATAGTGCATGCGTTGAGCATGAACATTATATCTGGATCTTGTTTATTGCGAGACGGTTACTCTTTTAAGTCTGAGAATAATGGTTGTTCTATTTCTATGAGTAACATCTTTTATGGTCATGCACCGAATGTCAGAGGATTGTTCATATTGAATCTTGATAGCGATACGCATATACATAACATTGAGACCAAAAGAGTTAGAGTAAACAATGATAGCGCCATATTTTTGTGGCACTGCCGTTTAGGTCATATTGGTGTAAAGCGCATGAAGAAACTCCATGCAGATGGACTTTTGGAGTCACTTGACTTTGATTCACTTGACGCGTGCGAGCCATGCCTCATGGGCAAGATGACTAAAACTCCGTTCTCCGGAACAATGGAGCGTGCAAGTGACTTGTTGGAAATCATACATACCGATGTGTGTGGCCCAATGAGCGCAGAGGCACGCGGTGGATATCGTTATTTTCTCACCTTCACTGACGATTTAAGTAGATATGGTTATGTCTACTTGATGAAGCACAAGTCTGAAACATTTGAAAAGTTCAAGCAATTTCAGAGTGAAGTGGAAAATCATCGTAACAAGAAGATCAAGTTCCTACGGTCTGATCGTGGGGGTGAATATCTGAGTTTCGAGTTTGGTGCTCACTTAAGACAATGTGGAATTGTTTCGCAGTTAACACCGCCTGGAACACCACAGCGTAATGGTGTGTCCGAACGTCGTAATCGTACTTTGTTAGAGATGGTGCGATCTATGATGTCTCTTACTGATTTGCCGTTATCATTTTGGGGTTATGCATTAGAAACAGCTGCATTCACTTTAAATAGGGCACCATCAAAATCCGTTGAGACGACACCATACGAACTGTGGTATGGCAAAAGGCCAAAGTTGTCGTTTCTTAAAGTTTGGGGATGTGATGCTTATGTCAAAAAGCTTCAGCCTGAAAAGTTGGAACCCAAAGCGGAAAAATGCGTCTTCATAGGTTACCCAAAAGAGACAGTTGGGTACACCTTCTATCTCAAATCCGAGGGCAAAGTGTTTGTTGCTAAAAACGGAGCTTTTCTCGAGAAGGAGTTTCTCTCGAGAGAATTGAGTGGGAGGAAGATAGAACTTGACGAGGTTGTCGAACCTCTCATCCCTCTAGATGGTGGCGCAGGGCAAGGGGAAACCCCTGTCATTGCGACGCCGGTTGAGGAGGAAGTTAATGATGATGATCATGAAACTCCAGTTCAAGTTTCTGTCGAACCACGCTGGTCGACGAGACCACGTGCTGCTCCAGAGTGGTACGGTAATCCCGTCTTATCAATCATGTTGTTAGACAACAATGAACCTGCGAATTATGAAGAAGCAATGGTGGGCCCAGATTCCAACAAATGGCTAGAAGCCATGAAGTCCGAGATAGGATCCATGTATGAGAACAAAGTGTGGACTTTGGAGGTACTACCTGAGGGCCGCAAGGCTATTCAGAACAAATGGATCTTTAAGAGGAAGACGGACGCTGACGGTAATGTGACCGTTTATAAAGCTCGACTTGTGGCAAAGGGTTTTTCACAAGTTCAAGGAATTGACTACGATGAGACATTCTCACCCGTAGCGATGCTTAAGTCCTTCAGAATCATGTTAGCAATAGCTGCATTTTTTGATTATGAAATCTGGCAGATGGATGTCAAAACGGCGTTCCTTAACGGTTTCCTTAAGGAAGAGTTGTATATGATGCAACCCGAAGGTTTTGTCGATCCTGAGAATGCTAACAAGGTGTGCAAGCTCCAGCGATCCATTTATGGACTGGTGAAAGCATCTCGGAGTTGGAACAAACGCTTTGATGAGGTGATCAAGGCATTTGGGTTTATACAAGTGGTTGGAGAATCTTGTATTTACAAGAAAGTGAGTGGGAGCTCTGTGGCGTTTCTAATATTATATGTGGATGACATATTATTGATTGGAAACAACATAGAGCTTTTGGAGAGCATAAAAGGTTACTTGAATAAAAGTTTCTCTATGAAGGACCTAGGAGAAGCTGCTTACATTCTAGGCATTAAGATCTATAGGGATAGATCAAAACGCCTGATAGGACTTTCACAAAGCACATACCTTGATAAAGTTTTGAAAAGGTTCAAAATGGAACAGTCCAAAAAAGGGTTCTTACCAGTTCTACAAGGTACGAGATTGAATAAGACTCAGTGCCCAGCAACTGATGAAGATAGAGAGAATATGCGCTCCGTCCTCTATGCTTCAGCCATAGGTTCTATCATGTATGCGATGTTGTGCACTAGACCGGATGTTAGCCTGGCCATAAGTATGGCAGGTAGGTTCCAGAGTAATCCAGGAGTGGATCACTGGACAGCGGTCAAGAATATCCTGAAGTACCTGAAAAGGACTAAGGAGATGTTTCTCGTGTATGGAGGTGACGAAGAGCTCGCCGTAAAAGGTTACGTCGATGCAAGCTTTGACACAGATCCGGACGACTCTAAGTCGCAAACCGGATACGTATTTATTCTTAATGGGGGTGCAGTAAGCTGGTGCAGTTCCAAGCAAAGCGTAGTAGCAGATTCTACATGTGAAGCGGAGTACATGGCTGCCTCGGAGGCGGCTAAGGAGGGTGTCTGGATGAAGCAGTTCATGACGGATCTTGGAGTGGTGCCAAGCGCACTGAATCCAATAACCTTGTTCTGTGACAACACTGGTGCCATTGCCTTAGCAAAGGAACCACGGTTTCACAAGAAGACCAGACACATCAAACGACGCTTCAACCTCATCCGCGACTACGTCGAGGGAGAGGACGTGAATATATGCAAAGTGCACACGGATCTGAATGTAGCACATCCACTGACTAAACCTCTTCCACAGCCAAAGCATGATCAACACCAGAACTGTATGGGTGTTAGATTTATTACAATGTAATTCACATGGTGATGTGAGGGCTAGATTATTGACTCTAGTGCAAGTGGGAGACTGTTGGAATTATGCCCTAGAGGCAATAATAAATGTATAGTTATTATTATAATTCCTGTATCAAGATAATAGTTTATTATCCATGCTATAATTGTATTGAATGAAGACTCATTTACATGTGTGGATACATAGACAAAACACCGTCCCTAGCATGCCTCTAGTTGGCTAACCAGTTGATCAATGATAGTCAGTGTCTTCTGATTATGAACAAGGTGTTGTTGCTTGATAACTGGATCACGTCATTGGGAGAATCACGTGATGGACTAGACCCAAACTAATAGACGTAGCATGTTGATCGTGTCATTTTGTTGCTGCTGTTTTCTGCGTGTCAAGTATTTGTTCCTATGACCATGAGATCATATAACTCACTGACACCGGAGGAATGCTTTGTGTGTATCAAACGTCGCAACGTAACTGGGTGACTATAAAGATGCTCTACAGGTATCTCCGAAGGTGTTAGTTGAGTTAGTATGGATCAAGACTGGGATTTGTCACTCCGTGTGACGGAGAGGTATCTCGGGGCCCACTCGGTAATGCAACATCACACACAAGACTTGCAAGCAATGTAACTTAGTGTAAGTTGCGGGATCTTGTATTACGGTACGAGTAAAGAGACTTGCCGGTAAACGAGATGGAAATAGGTATGCGGATACTGACGATCGAATCTCGGGCAAGTAACATACCGAAGGACAAAGGGAATGACATACGGGATTATACGAATCCTTGGCACTGAGGTTCAAACGATAAGATCTTCGTAGAATATGTAGGATCCAATATGGGCATCCAGGTCCCGCTATTGGATATTGACCGAGGAGTCTCTCGGGTCATGTCTACATAGTTCTCGAACCCGCAGGGTCTGCACACTTAAGGTTCGACGTTGTTTTATGCGTATTTGAGTTATATGGTTGGTTACCGAATGTTGTTCGGAGTCCCGGACGAGATCACAGACGTCACGAGGGTTTCCGAAATGGTCCGTAAACGAAGATTGATATATAGGATGACCTCATTTGATTACCGGAAGGTTTTCGGAGTTACCGGGAATGTACCGGGAATGACGAATGGGTTCCGGGAGTTCACCGGGGGGGCAACCCACCCCGGGGAAGCCCATAGGCATTGGGGGAGCCACACCAGCCCTTAGTGGGCTGGTGGGACAGCCCACAAGTGCCCAATGCGCCAAGAGAAGAAAAATCAAGAGGAAAGAAAAAAAAAGAGGAAGGAGGTGGGAAGGAAGGGGGACTCCTCCCACCAAACCAAGTCCAACTCGGTTTGGGGGGGGAGTCCTCCCCCCCTTGGCTCGGCCGACTCCTTGGGGGTCCTTGGACCCCAAGGCAAGGCCCCCCTCCCTCCCACCTATATATACGGAGGTTTTACGGCTGATTTGAGACGACTTTCTCACGGCTACCCGACCACATACCTCCACGGTTTTTCCTCTAGATCGCGTTTCTGCGGAGCTCGGGCGGAGCCCTGCTGAGATAAGGTCATCACCAACCTCCGGAGCGCCGTCATGCTGCCGGAGAACTCTTCTACCTCTCCGTCTCTCTTGCTGGATCAAGAAGGCCGAGATCATCGTCGAGTTGTACGTGTGCTGAACGCGGAGGTGTCGTCCGTTCGGTACTAGATCGCGGGATTGTTCGCGGGGCGAATCGAGGGACGTGAGGACATTCCACTACATCAACCGCGTTCTCTAACGCTTCTGCTGTATGATCTACAAGGGTACGTAGATCACTCATCCCCTCTCGTAGATGGACATCACCATGATAGGTCTTCGTGCGCGTAGGAAATTTTTTGTTTCCCATGCGACGTTCCCCAACAGATAACATCTACGCATGAACCTAGCTCATGATGCCACTCTTGGGGAACGTTGCATGGGAAAAAAAAAATCCTACGCACACGAAGACCTATCATGGTGATGTTCATCTACGAGAGAAGATTAGATCCACATACCCTTGTATATCGCTAAGCAGGAAGCGTTAAGAAACGCGGTTGACGTAGTGGTACAGCTTCGTGATTCAAATCACCGTCGTCCCATGATCCGTTCCGATCTAGCGCCGAACGGACGGCACCTCAGCGTTCAACACGCGTACAGCTCGATGACGATCTCGGCCTTCTTGATCCAGCAAGAGAGACGGAGAAGTAGATGAGTTCTCCGGCAGCGTGACGGCGCGCCGGTGTTGGTGATGATCTATTCCTGCAGGGCTCCACCCGAGCTCCGCAGAAATCTAATCTAGAGGAAGAACTATGAGGTGTAGGTTTGAGTTGCACGTGGCAAAGTTGTGTCTCAAATCAGCCTTAAACCACCAATATATATAGGAGGAAGGGGGAGGGGCTAGCCTTGAGGCACAAGGTCTCAAGGTGCGCCGGCCAAGGGGAAGGAGTTGGACTCCAACCCCAATTCGGTTTGGTGGGGAAGGAGTCCACTCCTTCCTTCCCACCTCCCCTTTTCTTTTTCATTTTCTTTTCTTTTTGGTATTTTCTTATATGGCGCCATAGCCCTCATGGGCTGATTCCACCATCCCACTAAGGACTTGTGGCGCCACCCTAAGGCCTTGGGCTCACTCCCGGGTGGGTGGGCCCCTCCCGGTGAACACCCAGAACCCATTCGCCACTCCCGGTACCCTGCCAGAATTGTTCGAAACTTTCCGATGACCAAATGAAACCATCCTATATATCAATCTTTGTTTCCGGATGAAAAGACCTCGGTGACGCCTAGAGGGGGGTGAATAGGCTATTTAAAAACTTCTTCGGATTTGGCTTAAACCTAATGCGGAAATAAACTAAGAGGATACTTGTCAAGCACAAATCCTAAATGCACTAGGCACTGCAACGTGTATCAACAACACGATCTACCAAGATGGACACAATATAGTTACTAACAAGCACAAGTAAGTTACACAAACTTACTTGAGCTATATCACACGACAAGTAGGTGAACGACACAAGATACTAGATCACACTAGCACACGATATATCAAAAGCTGTAAGTGTGAACGTGTGGATATAGAAGGTATGCTTGAATGATTAATCTTGTACAAGAAATGGCCAACACAATATAATGAGCACAACCAATATGCAATGTATGTATGCTCAAGTAACACAAGTAAACCACAAGTAAGGAGTTAGGGTTAAGGATAACCAAGGTCACCGAGACGAAGATGTATCCCGATGTTTGTTGGAATTATGCCCTAGAGGCAATAATAAATATAGTTATTATTATAATTCCTGTATCAAGATAATAGTTTATTATCCATGCTATAATTGTATTGAATGAAGACTCATTTACATGTGTGGATACATAGACAAAACACCGTCCCTAGCATGCCTCTAGTAGGCTAGCCAGTTAATCAATGATAGTCAGTGTCTTCTGATTATGAACAAGGTGTTGTTGCTTGATAACTCGATCACCTCATTGGGAGAATCACGTGATGGACTAGACCCAAACTAATAGACGTAGCATGTTGATCGTGTCATTTTGTTGCTACTGTTTTCTGCGTGTCAAGTATTTGTTCCTATGACCATGAGATCATATAACTCACTGACACCGGAGGAATGCTTTGTGTGTATCAAACGTCGCAATGTAACTGGGTGACTATAAAGATGCTCTACAGGTATCTCCGAAGGTGTTAGTTGAGTTAGTATGGATCAAGACTGGGATTTGTCACTCCGTGTGACGGAGAGGTATCTCGGGGCCCACTCGGTAATGCAACATCACACACAAGCCTTGCAAGCAATGTAACTTAGTGTAAGTTGCGGGATCTTGTATTACGGAACGAGTAAAGAGACTTGCCGGTAAACGAGATTGAAATAGGTATGCGGATATTGATGATCGAATCTCGGGCAAGTAACATACCGAAGGACAAAGGGAATGACATACGGGATTATACGAATCCTTGGCACTGAGGTTCAAACGATAAGATCTTCATAGAATATGTAGGATCCAATATGGGCATCCAGGTCACGCTATTGGATATTGACCGAGGAGTCTCTCGGGTCATGTCTACATAGTTCTCGAACCCGCAGGGTCTGCACACTTAAGGTTCGACGTTGTTTTATGCGTATTTGAGTTATATGGTTGGTTACCGAATGTTTTTCGGAGTCCCGGATGAGATCACGGACGTCACGAGGGTTTCCGGAATGGTCCGAAAACGAAGATTAATATATAGGATGACCTCATTTGATTACCGGAAGGTTTTCGGAGTTACCGGGAATGTACCGGGAATGACGAATGGGTTCCGGGAGTTCACCGGGGGGGCAACCCACCCCGGGGAAGCCCATAGGCCTTTGGGGAGACACACCAGCCCTTAGTGGGCTTGTGGGACAGCCCACAAGTGCCCTATGCGCCAAGGAGAAGAAAATCAAGAGAGAAAGAAAAAAAAAGGAGGAGGTGGGAAGGAAGGGGGACTCCCTCCCACCAAACCTAGTCCAACTCGGTTTGGGGGGGAGAGTCCTCCCCCTTGGACTCGGCCGACCCCCTTGGGGCTCCTTGAGCCCCAAGGCAAGGCCCCCTCCCTCCCACCTATATATACGGAGGTTTTAGGGCTGATTTGTGACGACTTTTCCACGGCAGCCCGACCACATACCTCCACGGTTTTTCCTCTAGATCGCGTTTCTGCGGAGCTCGGGCGAAGCCCTGCTGAGACAAGGTCATCACCAACCTCCGGAGCGCCGTCATGCTGCCGGAGAACTCTTCTACCTCTCCATCTCTCTTGCTGGATCAAGAAGGCCGAGATCATCGTCGAGCTGTACGTGTGTTGAACGCGGAGGTGCCGTCCGTTCGGTACTAGATCGTGGGACTGATCGCGGGATTGTTCGCGGGGCGGATCGAGGGACGTGAGGACGTTCCACTACATCAACCGCGTTCTCTAACGCTTCTGCTGTACGGTCTACAAGGGTACGTAGATCACTCATCCCCTCTCGTAGATGGGCATCACCATGATAGGTCTTCATGCACGTAGGAAATTTTTTTGTTTCCCATGCGACGTTCCCCAACAATGTTCACTTCCTTGGAGGGAAGCTAGTCACCGTTAGAGAGGTGGATGTTACCACGAAGGCACACCAACGCCACGAAGGCTCACCCTATTCTCCCTTTGAGATAACACCACGAAGGCGTTTCTCAACCACTAGTGGTAATCCTTTGAGGTGGCTTCCAAACCCTCACAAACTTTTCCGGGGGATAATCACACGGATTGATTCCTCTCCGAAGAACTCCTACCGCCTAGGAGTCTCCAACCTCCAAGAGTAACAAGATCATGGGGAATGCTCAAAACTTGCTCAAATCTCAAATAGCTTGGGTTGAGAGGAGGAGAGGGAGACGATCTATCTTTTGATTGGAACAACTCACAAGGGGGCTCACAAATTCTCTTGGGATCTAAGATTTGGTGTGAGCAAATGTGTGTGAGGTAGAAGTGTGTTCTTATGAGGATAAGGCTGTGTTGGGCCCCCTCTCACGAAGTGGGAGGGGGGTATTTATAGTGGGGAGAGAAAAACAGCCGTTGGGGACACTTTAAGTCACACAGGGGTCGGACATCTGGCAGTTCACGGATGTCCGGGAGTCCACAAGGAGTCGGACATCCGACAGGGGTCGGACGTCCGAGGGCTAAATATATCTGGAACCACTCTGGAGTTGAACAGGGACCGGACGTCCGGAGAAGGCCGGGAGTCCAAGTTATTCGACTCAAACTTCTCTGGTGCAAGATTCCGGATTTCCGAAAGGGGACGGACATCCGGCCCTCGGACGTTCGGAGGGATCCAGAAGTCGGAGTTATATGGCTCGAGTTTTTCTGGTGCAAAGCTCCGGATTTCCGAAGCTGGTCGGACGTCCGGAGGGAGCCGGAAGTCCGAGTTATATGGCTCAAGTTTCTCTGGTGCATAGTTCCAGAATTCTGAAGCTGGTCGAATGTCCGGGCCTCGGACGTCCGGAGGGAGCCGGAAGTCCGAGTTATATGGCTCTGATTTATCTGGTATAGGATTCCGGATTTCCGAAGCTGGTCGGACGTCCAAGCCTCGGACGTCCGGAGGAGGCCGGATGTCCGAGGCACTGGTCCTGTTTTCTGATAACAGCAGAGCAGTGGAGATGTGGTCTGAGCAGAACAGTGGATATCTAGTTTGAGCAAGTTCATCACAAAACCTGTGATCCCCTCTTAGTAGTGCGGGATCCCTAAAGACTCAAGAATCATAAAAGGGGTACTGATGATCCATACTTGAGTCTATACTTTTATTCGCTGATCATCACTCGGCACCACTAACGTCAAAGGAACTGATACCTTTGAGTTAGCCCTTTCACTTGAGCTTGATGTTGTTGTTCCTTCTTGGCTCAAGTTGAAAGCAAGACATGATGAAGTCTTCAAGCAGCTCTCCCATACACAATGTGGAAAGCCTAGCTTATGTATTCATCTTCATTTGTCCACCATGTGAACATCCACAAGAATCAAGCATGTTGTGCTCAGGAATGCTTACCTTGATCTTGTCCTTGTTAGCACATGAGCTTCTCCTTATCAACACATGATCATTAACAATAGTTTCAGTGATATATTCGTGTTGATCCACTTGAACTTGCACACCACAATGTTGATGACGATCACCACTTGACGTCATCCTTCATGGGTTATATGAGATCTTCCTTTTGACGCAAGCCCATGGAAGCACACCTAACCCCCACATAGGACTCTCACAAAGACCATGGGTTAGTACACAAACACGTAATGGACAATGCTTACCATACCATGGGATCACTTGATCCCTCTCGGTACATCTTATACGCTTTGTGTGTTGATCATCTTGATTTACTCTTTGTCTGAGATCTTGATCAACCTAGTGCTTCTATGAGCATTCTTTGGATAATACCTTGAATACCATCTTGGTCATCATATAAACTCCTTGAACCCAACAGATGGACTTCAAGAAGTGCCTATGGACAAATCCTATAAATATAACTTAAGGCAACCATTAGTCCATAGGAATTGTCATCAATTACCAAAACCACATATGGAGATATATGCTCTAACAATCTCCCCCGTTTTGGTAATTGAAGACAACCACTTCAAGAGAGTTTATATAAGGAAATAAGCATAACCAAGCGCACACATACAAGGTAATAATGCATGCGTGCAAGATGTAAATGCTTACGCAATAAAAGCAAAACCCTCTAAACATATCCAAAGTAAACTCTCTAAACTTCTCTCCCATTGGCATGGATTGCCAAAATGGACGAAAAGTTTAGAAAGCCAATATAGTAGGTGGTCCTCCACAAAGTGTGTACTTCTCAGCAAATGAGTGCAGAGAAATACACAAATACAATGATTAGTTGGAGGGAAACAAACTATATTGAGGACCCAAAGATTGCAGATAAAAGGATCGTATGCCACAAAGACATACAAAAATAGAGGCAAGAAATCAAAAGATTCCAGATGGAACAAACAATCATAAGGTCCTTCGAACCACATGAACAAAAGATATTATGATAAAGGCAACAGAGTGTTTTATCAAAAACTAGAGAAGCTCCCCATGATTTGTGCACTAATACGAGATTTTTGTATTTGATACAGGTGCACAAAATAAGATCGTTGCTCCCCCAAAATTAATAAAAACACACAACGAGTGCAAGAAGATAGATGAGACAGTAGGCATATCAATTGCACAAAACAAATGATTGAGCAACATGTCAAAGAAGCAACTTAAGAATAGGCTCAACCAAAGTAATGTGTGTGAGTCATGGCAAAGCACTTTAGAAGACTAAGATAAGGATGAGCATTACTCATCAACATAGTCTTGATGAAATGAGATACAAAGTGCAAGACATATCATTCCCACACACACATACTAGAAAATGGGTTCACAAACTTACTAATAAACAAAATAAGAACCAACGCTTGTGACAACCCATTGTGAAGATAGGAAGTAAGAACCTTGTCAAGAGGAGGGATACTAATTGAAATGGCAAAACCCTCATCAAGACAAGCATGAGGAAAAATAATCTTCACGGCTAAAGAGTGCATCAAGATGTAGGAAAATAAGATACGCACTCAAAACAAATCCTTTCACGAAGCCACCAAAAACTGAAAAAGGAAATGCAACGATGGACGTGAAAGAAAAGAGGATATCAATTAGAGATGTAACTTCTCTCATGTGTAAAGGATTCTAAGTAGAAGACAATCATGATGATATATATCCACAAAGAAGGATGTACACACGAAATGGTTACAAGAAGGAACAAACTAGATATCCAAAAGGAAGTCATAAATATATCAATGAGATCTTTTGCTTGGAAGCATAGCACATGGCCTAATATTTTCTTATTGTACAATCTGAACTTCCAACATACGAACATCAAAGACATCCCAACTAGTAGTAAGACATCATCGTTCGGATGCTTTGAGAAAGCAAACAAGTACTACAAGAACGAATCAAGAGATTCATGCCATGATGCAACCTGAAAAAGAAAAGATAGGTTGGGCCCTTTGCAAGAAAAGAATGCATGAAGTGGATACTTGTTACCGAGACAACATTGGATTGATGTAGTAGATAGTTGTTCTTTGATCATCCTAACTTGGCTCCAATAATTACATGGTCTCAACACCTTCCTTATAGGTGAGCCGAGCATCCAATGCATCTCCAATTGTTCCTAGAATAGCAAAACAAACAAAATGGTGCCCAAACTCATTGGGACCAAAGAGTTAGAAAACCAGCAATACATAGGACAAACTCCACATACATATGTGCATATAGATATGAATTTAAATTTCATGCACACTTTAGCCAATTTATGACAAGGTGGAATTTCCCCTATATATTGGGTCAAAGAAGGAAAGCAAGCAAAAGAAGTTGTATATAGTAGATATGCATGCTCAAGACTCTCAAGAATCAACTCAACACAAAGATGATAAGTCACCAAAAGACAAGGTATCAAGTGATAATAAGATCTTAAACAAAAAAAAAGGAACTATCACTTGAAGGATATCAATTAAAAGATACCTCTAGGAATGAGATATCCATTGACACATGCCAAATAAAAGGAAACAAGAAACCAATTGAAGGAAAACAAACACGAGGTATCTAATTTCCAAAAGAGAGCTAGGTTCCAACAAACCAAGCCCTCGACAAATTTTCATGATGGCACAAAGCATCATAAAGTGTAAGACTTGCCTCCCATCAACACACACTTGATGGGGATCAAAAGATTTTATGATGGGTGAATAAAGAGAGTGTTCTAAAGAAATAGGATAGCTCCCCCAAGGGACGTGCATTATATAGAATTTGCATTTAAATACAAAATGCACACGATGGGATCATCACGTTCTCTATATCTGTAAAAACACTAGACATGTTCAAATAGATCCATAAGAGGCAAGGAAGACAAACGAAACACAAAATCCAATGTAAAGATGATTAGCAATTCCTATCACATGACGGGAATACCAATTGTCAAGGACAAGAGGTATTTTGGAAGTGATACTCATTGGTAGATCGCAAATATATCCAAGATCATCTTTACCCATAAAACGCAAGCAAATGACACTTGTAGAGCTAACATGCCACCTAGGAATAAATGTGAGGATAGTTTGAAAACTAAACCATACCTCAACCAAACCTATAGGAATAAACGTGGCAACCCAAACCAAACTAAACCCAGTTGATATTTATGTCAGCCCAACCAAAACCAAACCAATTTGAATCTGTACCCAAATTGAACTGAAACTGAGTGCTTACCTGTGGTTGAAACCATTTGCTGAAATGGTTTGAAAACCATTTGAGTAGTAATAAGAACCATCCTTGTATGGCATATCCCTTATATCTCACTGTAACTTGACAACAGCGGCTGACAGCCACGGAGGCACGCCCAGAGAGCCGCGTGCGAGCGGCACTCGACCACATCGGGTACGGACGCAGGTGCAAATAGCTGCGCGCGGGCGGCGCTCGACAGCAACGGCCACGGAGGCCACTCCGGCAAGCTGTGGATGATAGTAGCTTCGGCGAAGGCGGGGCCGACGAGCCACGCGCGAGCAGCTCTGGCGAAGGCGGGTGCGGCGATCCACACGCGAGCAACTCCGGCAAACGTCGGACAGGCGAGCGACGGCGTTGAGGTCCGATGTGTGGAGAAGAATAGTCTCAAGAACCAACGTCAACAACCGGGCATGAACTGCGGGTCTGAACTTTTTTGAGTTGGACCTATTCAGGCCTATAACCAACCATACCCAGCCATTTGTTGTAAGAAACCGAACTGAACCAAACTCTTCTCAGAGTCAACCTATTAACACCTGAACCAAGCGAAACCGTCAGCAGAAACCAAACCGATACACCCAGTTAATCCAAAACCATTCTCAAATTTACCTAGGAACAAGATAATTTACAATATCAACACTAAGTGGCAACACCTCAAATGTACACATTTTCTAGGTTTGTAATATGCACATAGCATATTACTCCCCCATAATGTGATAAACCAACAATATTAACAAGTGGCAAATTGAAACCAACAAGAGATAATTAATGGACCATATAGAATTTGAATTTCTCATGAGTAAGACATACCACATAGAAACTAGATAATCTTGAAATATCAAAACTAAGTGGTATTCCCCATGTATACACATTCATAGGATTGTGAGATGTGCAAAGCACATCACTCCCCCACAATGGGATAATCCATTAGTCTCTCACAAGAGCCAACAAAAATACAAACAAGATGCAAAAGGCTCAATACAAGACCCACATGTACATGATATGCAAACCAACATACACATACTCGGTTACTCAAGATAAGCAAGTTGGAAGCACAGCATATACAAACGTATGCAAGGTACAAAACCACAGCATGCAAAGGGGCAAGCACCTAACAATGTAAACAGTTTAAGTACAAGTTATCGTAAGGAGGCACATTGGATATAAGATAGAAACTCGGTAATCCAACTGACTTGGCTTGAGATAATATGAATGATGAAGACCCCTTAATTCTTCATTATGTATCCAAGTCTCTAATGTCCTCCATAGTCACCTATTGATCAAGTTTGAGCTTGTTGGTCCCCAACTACGTTGGGTCCTAAGAGGTTAATCACAATAGGCTTGGCAACCCAAATGGTTCTTTTCTTGACACCATTTTGAGTACCAACAAACTTGGCAAACACATTGCCAACCTTATCCTTCCCAAGGGAATAGATATCATCAATAGTGATTGGGTCGGATAAGTTACCTCTTGTGCAAGACGAAGCGACGTGACCCTTCTCACGACATAAGTAGCAACATCTACCCTTTGCTTTCTTCCAAGTTGATTTCTCAACTCGGGGAGTGTTGGCTTGGGTCTTATTGGGAAGAGGCCTTCCTTCAACTTGTAGCTGAATATGTGATTGAGTTTGTGGCTGCTTCCCTTGTTGCTTGTGACTTTGAGACTTCGTCTTCAGAGGGCAAGATCTAACATGGTGCCCTTTAACTTTGCACTTGAAGCAAATGATTTTGGCCGAATTCTTGACTTGTTCTAGGCCCCTCTTGTTCTTGTTTGAGTTTACTCCAAGATCATTTTTGTCATTCGGAGATGTTTTCTCACACAGGACGTTGTTGAGTGTGGACATCCCTTCATGACATTGTTCCAAGTCTTTCTTCAAAGAAGTGACTTGGGCCTTGAGCTCTTCGATTTCCTCTGCACGGTTAGTATCAATGCAAGTACTAGAGGAAGTGTAAGCTTCAATGTTAGAGCAACAAGGCAAGGAAAGTAATTCATCACACGAGGTAGCAACATTATGAGTAGACGAATTACGAGGACTAGTACATGGAAATATAGTACTTTGACTAGAAGTAGTGCCATTGTCCACATGAGGCTCACTTGATGTTTCCTTGGTGATGATAGCCTCATGAGCTAACTTTTGCACATTATGAGATGTTAGAAGATCGGCATGAGAGCTTGTGAGCATTACATGGTTTTCTTCCAACTTCCCATAATTGCTAGTTAGTAAATCAAGTTGAGCACGTAGCTCAACATTCTCCTTCAATGTTGATACTTCAAAAGAGATAGGGTTAGATGTACAAGTATCATCAACAATGTGAGAGAAGTAAGTAGCGATTAGAGACTTCTCATGAGTAGATTGAAGCTCCTCATAGATCTCAGAGGTTTTGACGAGCTCTCCCTTGACATTCTTGCATTCAAGGAGAAGGACCTCAAAATCCCTTTTAAGTTTATCATGAGTAACTTCAATCTCTCCTTTTGAAGATCTTAAGTCTCTACATGCTTGATGACTCTTGTCAAGTTCATGTTCAAGTTGTTCACTTTTAGCTTGTTCATGATTAAGTGAATCATTACAATTTTCAAAGTAAGCAAGAACATCTTGGAACCTTTGAAGAGCGTTATTTTTAGCTTTATGAAGAATTTTACTGATCACATAGATATTTTCAGTCAAGTCATCATCATCATCCTCATCGCAAATATCATTGTTATTCCATAGGGAAGATGATACCTCATTATTACCTCTTGCCATGAGGCACATGTGAACTGGAGGAGTTGATGATGATTCTTTTGGTGAATCAGATTCTTCATTAGTCAAAAGTACTTCATATTTCTTGATTTCCCCTAAATGATTAGTCACAGAACAACTAGGGAGAAACAAGATATTTTGATCAAGAGGACACGGGAGAGCAGGCATATCACCACAGACATTTGTCGAGGGATCTTTAGGTGAAATGCATGACCTATCAGCACAATAATTTACACTATGTGTGGTGCTAGATATGCTCATGTCCATAGAGGCTATGACATTTTCATCAACATATATTTCTTCACTCACCATGTCATTACCTTGTGAGATTGCAGATGCTGAGGTGTGCAAGCAATCGGATATGGAAGTAGTGGTGGACTCTTTATGATCGAAAAGAGTGAAGAGCTCATGCACCAACTCCTTCATCATAATATCGTCTTCATCAAGATTGGACCCACCATATATACCTTCAAGTTTAGTCCAAACTTCATGAGCTGACTTGCAAGTCGAGATAGACTTAAACACTTCAGGACTTATGGTTCGATGAATGGCAAGAAAAGCCTCACAATCAAGATACATTTCATTAGTAGATGAAGATGCGTCATCCTTTTTGTCGGCAATCCCTACAAGAACAATTCGTAAAGTATTTGGGCCCATGGCCCGAAAGTGATGAAGCATACGGATTCTCCATAGGGTATAATTTGTGCCATCAAGGTCAAAGGTGCCATTGTGCACTAATCCAATAGTCGACATCGATACTCTCTAGGTCATGAAACCTAATTAAAGAGATACCTAGCTCTGATACCAATTGAAAGACCTCGATGACGCCTAGAGGGGGGGTGAATAGGCTATTTAAAAACTTCTTCGGATTTGGCTTAAACCTAATGTGGAAATAAACTAAGAGGATACTTGTCAAGCACAAATCCTAAATGCACTAGGCACTGCAACGTGTATCAACAACACGATCTACCAAGATGGACACAATATAGTTACTAACAAGCACAAGTAAGTTACACAAACTTACTTGAGCTATATCACACGACAAGTAGGTGAACGACACAAGATACTAGATCACACTAGCACACGATATATCAAAAGCTGCAAGTGTGAACGTGTGGATATAGAAGGTATGCTTGAATGATTAATCTTGTACAAGAAATGGCCAACACAATATAATGAGCACAACCAATATGCAATGTATGTATGCTCAAGTAACACAAGTAAACCACAAGTAAGGAGTTAGGGTTAAGGATAACCAAGGTCACTGAGACGAAGATGTATCCCGATGTTCACTTCCTTGGAGGGAAGCTAGTCACCGTTAGAGAGGTGGATGTTACCACGAAGGCACACCAACGCCACGAAGGCTCACCCTATTCTCCCTTTGAGATAACACCACAAAGGCGTTTCTCAACCACTAGTGGTAAGCCTTTGAGGTGGCTTCCAAACCCTCACAAACTTTTCCGGGGGGTAATCACACGGATTGATTCCTCTCCGAAGAACTCCTACCGCCTAGGAGTCTCCAACCTCCAAGAGTAACAAGATCACGGGGAATGCTCAAAACTTGCTCAAATCTCAAATAGCTTGGGTTGAGAGGAGGAGAGGGAGACGATCTATCTTTTGATTGGAACAACTCTTAAGGGGGCTCACAAATGCTCTTGGGATCTAAGATTTGGTGTGAGCAAATGTGTGTGAGGTAGAAGTGTGTTCTTATGAGGATAAGGCTGTGTTGGGCCCCCTCTCACGAAGTGGGAGGGGGTATTTATAGTGGGGAGAGAAAGCAGCCGTTGGGGACACTTTAAGTCACACAGGGGTCGGACATCCGGCAGTTCACGGATGTCCGGGCGTCCACAAGGGGTCAGACGTCCGACGGGGGTCGAACGTCCGAGGGTTGTAAATATATCTGGAACCACTATGGAGTTGAACAGGGACCGAACGTCCGGAGAAGGCCGGAAGTCCGAGTTATTCGACTCAAACTTCTCTGGTGCAAGATTCCGGATTTCCGAAAGGGGACGGACGTTCGGCCCTCGGACGTCCGGAGGGATCTGGAAGTCCGAGTTATATGGCTCAAGTTCTTCTCGTGCAAAGCTCCGGATTTCCGAAGCTGGCCGGACGTCCGACCCTCGGATGTCCGGAGGGAGCCGGAAGTCCGAGTTATATGGCTCAAGTTTCTCTGGTGCATAGTTCCGGAATTCTGAAGCTGGTCGGATGTTCGGGCCTCAGACGTCCGGAGGGAGCCGGAAGTCCGAGTTATATGGCTCTGATTTCTTTGGTATAGGATTCCGGATTTCCGAAGCACTCGGTCGTCCGGCCCTCGGACGTCCGGAGGAAGCCGGATGTCCGAGGCACTAGTTCTGTTTTCAGATAATAGCAGAGCAGTGGAGATGTGGTCTGAGCAGAACAGTGGAGATGTAGTTTGAGCAAGTTCATCGCAAAACCTGTGATCCCCTCTTAATAGTGCGGGATCCCTAAAGACTCAAGAATCATAAAAGGGGTACTGATGATCCATACTTGAGTGTATACTTTTATTCGTTGATCATCACTCCGCACCACTAACGTCAAAGGAACTGATATCTTTGAGTTAGCCCTTTCACTTGAGCTTGATGTTGTTGTTCCTTCTTGGCTCAAGTTGAAAGCAAGACATGATGAAGTCTTCATGCAGCTCTCCCATACACAATGTGGAAAGCCTAGCTTATGTATTCATCTTCATTTGTCCACCATGTGAACATCCACAAGAATCAAGCATGTAGTGCTCAGGAATGCTTATCTTGATCTTGTCCTTGTTAGCACATGAGCTTGTCCTTATCAACACATGATCATTAACAATAATTTCAGTGATATATTCGTGTTGATCCACTTGAACTTGCACACCACAATGTTAATGACGATCACCACTTGACGTCATCCTTCATGGGTTGTATGAGATCTTCCTTTTGACGCAAGCCCATGGAAGCACACCTAACCCCCACATAGGACTCTCACAAAGACCATGGGTTAGTACACAAACACGTAATGGACAATGCTTACCATACCATGGGATCACTTGATCCCTCTCGCTACATCTTATACGCTTTGTGTGTTGATCATCTTGATTTACTCTTTGTCTGAGATCTTGAACAACCTAGTGTTTCTATGACCATTCTTTGGATAATACCTTGAATACCATCTTGGTCATCATATAAACTCCTTGAACCCAACAGATGGACTTCAAGAAGTGCCTATGGACAAATCCTATAAATATAACTTAAGGCAACCATTAGTCCATAGGAATTGTCATCAATTACCAAAACCACATATGGAGATATATGCTCTAACACCGGACCATTCCGGAAACTATCGTGACGTCCGTGATCTCATCCGAGACTTCGAACAACATTCGGTAACCACACATATAACTCAACTATACTAAAACATCGCCGAACCTTAAGTGTGCAGACCATGCGGGTTCGAGAACTATGTAGACATGACCCGAGGCATTCCTTGGTCAATATCCAATAGCGGGACCTGGATGCCCATATTGGATCCTACATATTCTCCGAAGATCTTATCGGTTGAACCTCAGTGTCAAGGATTCATATAATCCCGCATGTCATTCCCTTTGTTCTTCGGTATGTTACTTGCCCGAGATTTGATCGTCGGTATCCGCATACTTATTTCAATCCCTTTACCGGCAAGTCTCTTTACTCGTTCCGTAATACAAGATCCCGTGACTTACACTTAGTCACATTGCTTGCAAGGCTTGTGTGTGATGTTGTATTACCGAGTGGGCCCCGAGATACCTCTCTGTCACACGGAGTGACAAATCCCAGTCTTGATCCATACTAACTCAAAGGACACCTTCGGAGATGCCTGTAGAGCACCTTTATAGTCACCTAGTTACGTTGCAACGTTTAATGCACACAAGGTATTCCTCCGGTGCCAGTGAGTTATATGATCTCATGGTCATAGGAATAAATACTTGACACGCAGAAAACAATAGCAATAAAACGACACGATCAATATGCTACGTTCATAGTTTGGGTCTTGTCCATCACATGATTCTCCTAATGATGTGATCCCGTTATCAAGTGATAACACTTGTCTATGGTTAGGAAACCTTGACCATATTTGATCAACGAGCTAGTCAACTAGAGGCTTACTAGGGACAGTGTTTTGTCTATGTATCCACACATGTATTTGAGTTTCCAATCAATACAATCATAGCATGGATAATAAACGATTATCAAGAACAAAGCAATATAATAATAACTAACTTATTATTGCCTCTAGGGCACATTTCCAACACATGAGACACATTTAGTGCTACATACAAGTAACTTTATTGTACTATGTGTACGTGTGAATCTTACCAACATTATCTCAACTTCTCTATTGTTGCTGCTCAACTGCCTCTCATTGATGATTAGTTGTGTGCGGTTGATGCTAAGTTGCATACAAACCCTATGAAATTGCCAAACATTAATGCCTAGTTGCCTATTAATGATGCTCAGCTGCCTATATTTGATATTCAGTTGCCTACAAATACTATGAAATTGCTCAACTCTGATGCTCAATTGACTATTACTAATGTCAGTTGCCTACGGTTGAGTTTAGTTGCCTATAGATACTATAAATTGCCTACCATTGATGCACATTTGCGTGCTGTTGGTAATTAGTATTATTAATTGCTGCTCAGTTGCCTAACTTTGTAAAATAGTTGCTTACATATTATGAAGTTTGTGATCATTGTTTTTCTAAGTGAATTTCAAACTCTCTAGAGTGGCTTAGATTCATCAGCATGTTGTGTGGCATAACTAACAATAGCAGACACAAGAGCATCAGTGGTAGATGATTTCATAGTTTTACAGGCAATTTGGAAAACAACGACATACATGCATGAACAATTGGCAACTTAGAAGCGCTGGTGAGGAAGTTGGAAGAATTTTAGTCAAAATTAGCAAGGACACAAAATGTAGTGAAGTTGCATGTTTTAGCACGACAGTTGCCTCTAGTAGAAGGGAAGCTGCTTATGAAGGTAATATGATCTTATCTACCTTTGTTTCAAAGTTGTTCTCTATTATTTGCTAGTTGTTTATTGTTGCTAATTAGTTACTTTTAATGGAGTGAAGTTGCTTATGTTTAGCACTAAAATTGCCTCATCTAGCATCAAAGTTGCTTATAATTATTTTGTCTAAGTTGCCTAAAAACAGTATGAAATTGCATATAGGTGATGTTGAGGTTACTGCCATTACTATTTTAGTTGCCTACAATATATTAAAAAGTTACAGGTTTGCGGGCAAATGTTTGATCCGCCCCCTATGAAATTTCTCATTACCCCTGTGCGTTTTCTGATCTTTCTCGACTTTTGCAACTAGTCAACACCCGGGACCTAACTAGTCAACACATGCATGCTCAGTAGCATAGGCGGGCGGACTACCCTAGAAAAAGAAAAGAAAAAAAGGCTCTCATACCATCCATCTCCACGTCATTTTGAGTTGCCTCATTTAGTGCTGGAAGTTGCCTCAATGTAATTCCAAAGTTGCCTACGGGTGCTGCTCAATTGTCTACATACGGTGAAAATTTGTCTGTCATGATTTCTATGTTGTCTATGATACTTGCTAGGTAAATTCACCAATACACATGGTGAAAGGAAGTTGCTTCTGTTTAGCACTTAAGTTGCTTCATCTATTGCCAAAGTTGCAAAAAAAATCACATGGGATCTAGTTTTGAAGAGCTCGTCACGAGAAACCTAACAGTAAAAATGGATCATCGTTCTGACACTCAGTTTAAGAGTTATAGTTTTTTGAAAAAAATGAGACGAAATAAAGTGGGATGACATCACCACATGCATGCAGAAAGTCCGTGAGATGTACATTGCCCACTTCCACCACTACACCGTGCACCGACCTCCCTTCTGTCCCCACCTGTGTCAGGACGACCATGTTGTCTCCGTAGCGATCAACACAATCGCACGGCTAAGACGCATGTGCTCGGTTTCACCAAAAAGTGTACCTGCACTTTTAAATATTTGAGGGACATTTTGATTACATTTATTAGTTGTTGCAGAACAAAGTTAGCCACGCTCTTGCTGCGTACGGCAGTGGTACCCCTACCGCGGTATGGCTGGGATCGGATATTCATGTCATTGTAAACTTGCTTCTGCCTATGGCATGTGCTACAAATCATCCGGATGAAGTTTGTCAAAAAATCATCTGCCCCGGGAGCCGTTCGATTAGGTGCACCGGGCATTGGATCGTAGGCTTCACATGACGTCTTCCGTCACCTTGTCTCTCCTCCACTACAGCAGCGGCGACCGTGTGCAGCACCGGCAGAGCTCCAATACGACACTGACGGCTCCGGCGAGCTCCAATGCACCATTGATGGCTCTGGTGAAGTTCCAATGCAACTCCGATGAGCTCCAATGCAACTCCGACAGGGCTGAAGTGCAACATGGGCGACTCCGGTGAAGCTCCAAGGTAACTCCGCGAGAGCTTCAACCCATCTCCAACGCTCCGGCGAAGCTCCATTGCAGCCTGACGGAGCTCCAACGCAGCATCGACGGCTCCGCGTGAGGCGTCCTTGCAACTCCAGCGCTGGAAAGAAGCGGTGTATGTAGCAGTGATGTCACCATCAAGATCTCACCGTCGACGCTTCGCGGCACTCCGACCTTTGTGGCAACAACAACTCCGCTGGCAGGGATGAAGGGGTCGTGGACGAGGAAGGGGAGGCGCTCGCCGAGAGAAAGAGAGCTGATGTAGGAGATGGGGAGGGAGGAGCTGGGGCTGGTCTAGAGGATGAGGATGACTCGTTTTGGATAGAAGATAAAAACGAGGGGATGGAGTTGTGTTGTGCGAGCGTGGCCTGGACTCGTGGCAACCATCAGAAACGGCTTACGCATGCGAAAAATCAGTCGGTTGATCTAGAGTATTTTCCTCTAGCTATTTGCCTATTTGAGTAATAGAAATCTTCTTTTACCCTGGAAAAAAAATTCCGAAGTTGTCGGAGTCCTATATGACGTTTAGATCTGAATGTTCACAAACCTCTCCCATTGTATGGCCGGTTTGCCGGAATTCTGACGTGTCCACACGCGTGAGACACCGTTTTGAATGGCAAAAAAGAAGTTTGGGCACCATTTGATTCAAAAAAAGAAGTTTGGGCACCATTTGAACGAAAAAAGAAAAAAAGAAAAAAAAAAGGTTCAGACGCCTCGGTGTAAACGTTTGCGTGCGAGATGCCCCATCAACCCAGCATGCCCGACACGCAGCATCAGCACCCCCCAACCCACGATTAAAAAAGCGCAAGATGCCATTCCTCCACCCTGACACCGTAGCCGCGGACCCACATGCCGGCCATCATTGTACTCACGGCGAGCCGAG
The DNA here is from genome assembly GCF_904849725.1 of Hordeum vulgare subsp. vulgare. Lineage (NCBI taxonomy): Eukaryota > Viridiplantae > Streptophyta > Magnoliopsida > Poales > Poaceae > Hordeum > Hordeum vulgare. The sequence continues at coordinate 579,432,776 of NC_058520.1, read as the reverse complement.
GATCAATGCCTTGGGTATCATCGACTATCCATCCACAGCCCAGCGGCACAGGGAAGCTCTGCATCTACCCGCCTTCCTCCTTCCCCCTCCCCCCTGTTTTTCCTCTTTCTTTTTTCCGGCCATCCTCCTCCTCCCCTGTCCTTCCTCCCATCTCTCTCAGATCCAGCGCTCGGAGTGCCAGGAGGGCGACGAGTGCGGCGGCCAAACCTGCGGGATCTCCCGGCCAACCCTTGCCGCCACCGGCTGCGTTCAAGGCACCCGCCCTTCTTCCTTGCAGAGTAAAAGGAGGGGTCGCGGGGACTCGTCGCCGGAGGCCTCCATTCGCTGCCCCCAAGGTGAAAGTCCAATCGAATTGCCCGTGCATGTGTGCGTGTCTTGTTTAGTTCTTGCATGTGGCGAAGGTGCTTGACGTGAACACCGGCAAACAAACCCTTCAGGGTGTCAGCTTCGTCTTGTATTTGATTTGGACACGCTGGAAACAAGCTTCCTCCCATGTCAAAATTGGAATCTTGATCAAATAGTTTCTAGTTTATGTGTGCCAAATTGATGCTTATGTACAAGAGACATGGACTTGTCTGAAATTTACATCTGTGGTGTGACTGTTCACAAGTTGTGAGAATCGATTCTGGAGTTGCAGCTGCATGTGTGTGTGTGTGATAGAGCTGTGGAGAATTGATTCTGGAGTTGCCGCTGCATGTGTGTGTGTGTGACCTGTGGTCTGGCCTGTAGGTGCAGATGCGTGTTTGTGGAATACTTGTGTACTATCCAAACAAGTCCCGATAGTTTTTCTTTTCACAGGGGAAATGGTTTCCGGTGGTTTCATCCTTGACCAGTAAAATACCCCTGTATCTTAATACAGCTGCATATATTTACATGGTATCCAAGCAGGGCCGTAGTGTAGTATTGTCAGCTGCTGAATTTTTTTGAACTCTAGTATCCAGCTCAGTTGATTCGACTGATCTTCAACTGTGAAGGTCACTATTGTTTTAGTTTTGTCTTTGGAGTTTTGACTTATCTTTGTCGGAACACCTTGTTAAGGAAGGTAAAAGGATCTAGACATAGTGTAGTATTATAAACTGCTGCACAATGTTAAGAAGTCCTCGGGTACACAGTTTGCTTATTTGGGTTGATCTTGAACCATACATGCCCCTACCGTTTTCATCTTTCACTTATCTATGTTAGAATAATTGTATGGAAGGCTGTTATGCAGTCTAGTCTGATTGTGCAAATCACGTTTGAAATTTGTTGCTGAGATCTTGGCTATTATGTCTATTTTGCAGAACGGAGGGGATCCGCTTCCTTTTGGTTTATTTGTGAGGCAATACACCTGAAGAAATGTCAGGAGGTAGGCAGACATATTGGTGCTTCCAGTGTAGACAGCGGGTTAGGCCGCGTGGCCGGGAGATGGAGTGTCCTTACTGTGATTCTGGATTTGTGGCTGAAATGGATGATGTCGATGCTCTCATGAGCCAATTTGTTGGGACGTACAGTGATTTCCATCGTGACCCAAGGTTTGGGATCATGGAGGCAATGTCTGCCGTGATGCGACATGGAATGAGGAGCATGAATCGAGAGGTTGATGTAAGAGGAAGGCCAAGCATATTATCTGACCTGGAGATGGAATTTGGTTCAGGGCCATGGTTGCTCTTCCGTGGCCAGCTCCCTGGTCATCTCTCCGAGGACAATAATGGTTTCGACGTTTTCGTCAATGGACGCCGTGGTGTTGGCATGCGGAGGGCAGATGTTGCAGATTATTTTGTTGGGCCTGGATTAGAAGATCTGATTGAGCAGTTGACTCATAGTGATCGTCAAGGGCCACCACCTGCCTCTCAGTCCTCGATTGATGCCATGCCTCGTGTTAGGATCACTGGCAGGCATCTCACTGGAGACTCGCATTGCCCTGTCTGCAAGGACAAGTTCGAACTGGAATCAGAAGCAAGAGAGATGCCATGCAATCATTTATACCACTCTGATTGCATCCTTCCTTGGCTAGAACAACACAATTCCTGTCCTGTTTGCCGATACGAGTTGCCAACACAGAGCTCTAGTGGTGCCAGCTGCTCACGCTCAAGATCAACTAACCAAAATGACAATTCAAGCAGCTCAAGTAGCAGTGGGAGAACCGGTGGGCGTCAGAGAAGAAGGAATCCGTTCTCTTTCCTATGGCCTTTCCGCTCATCAAGTTCTAGCACTGGTTCTCGTTAGATTAGTTTGGTTACCTGGTTGGAGTTCACAATGCTATTTTAGTGAAGATGCTGATCAAATGGGCTTTATGTGTGTCGCATCTTACAATCAATATGTAATGTATGGCTTGTTATAGTGGCCACAAAATGGATTTGCTTGCAAGTATATATTCATCTATCTTGCTAAAATTCATAGCAGCAGATTTTGTTTGCTTTTACATAAGTCAATATAAACTTTTGGGGGGCTGAGAGGCCGGGTTTATTTTGTGTTGTATTGGTTATTTTGTGGTTGCTGCGTATTGTATGCCTAGTAAATTTGTGCATTTGTTGCTAGACAATATTTTTTGGAACCTGGTTCCACGCTCCACGCGAAATGACACCTGAGAAACCTGTTGATTGTTGCACCTTTTCAATGTATCCATCCATGGTAACAAGTACTCCGTATGATTCTACTTTCTTCATTTCTTTTTTACTCTGTGTACTTCCTCCGTTTTTAAATATAAGTCTTTTTAGAAATTCCATTACGGACTACATACAAAGCAAAATAAATGAATCTATACTCTAAAGTATGTCTATACACATCTGTATGTAGTCCATACTAGAATCTTTAAAATGACTTATACTCCCTCTGTCCCAAAATTCTCGTCTTAGATTTGTTTAGATATGAATGTATCTAGTCAAATTTTAGTATGTAAATACATTTATTTCTAGACAAAGCTAAGACAAGAATTTTAGAACGGAGGGAGTATTAGATTTGTCTGAAATCAAACTTTGCAAGCTTTGACCAATTTTGTATAAGAAAACAACATCTACAATACCTAATAAATATAATATGAAAATAGAGAACATGATGGATCTAATAATTAATGTTGTGTTGTGATTGTTCATATCTTTTTATATAAATTTGATCAAATTTTAAAGAGTTTGATTTCAGAAAAACCTAATACACAGAGTGAGAAGAACCGAAGGGAGTATAATATTGCATACAAACACTTGCACACACGCGTAGGTTGTTTATATTAATGGGTTGTTAAGTTGCTGACTGATATTTGTTAGCACAAGCTAAAAATACGTCTTACTCGAGTGGATCCTTGGGTTGATCCCCAAAAAGCAGGTATGCCCATTCGCTCTCACGGCTCAATAGCCCACCACCTTCCACAAATGGCGGCCGCTCCGGTGCCGTCGGCCACCCCCTTTCCTCTTCAGCCTACCCTTACTTTCTAAACGTCTCGATGATGTTGGGGCTTCCTCCCTATACAACCATCTCTGGTCGTGGGGAGCATCGCTGCGTCGAATCTGGATTGGAAGGCTGAGTCCCCTCCGCCACCGCCACCGCCATCTTAGACGTCCCCTCCGCCACCGCCACCGCCACCTTAGACGTCCCCTCCGCCACCGCCACCTTGGACGTCCCCTCCGCCACCGCCACCTTATGTGGCCAATATGGGTGTCCGATGAGGTGGATATAGCCCCGAAGAATCCCGCCTAACGGTTACACGTCATCTAACGCAGCCCCCGTCTTCATGAAGGACTCCTCATCTATCATTTTCTTTGATTTAATGGCTATAACTAAGTGTGACTCACATAGCCTGCATAGACAGTCTGGATATCATACTTGATTGTCGTTCGGTTTAAAAAATTTACGTCGTTACTTACTTGTTGTTATAGAGCATGTAATGAAGTTGTAGACAAACTCACAATGTATAGTGCAAATCGTGTGATCTTTTTTTCTTCGAAAAGAAGCATCATCCCCACCATTGCAGCCATAAATCTTATTGATGTGCCCCCATGTGTCATTTGACCAAGACATGCACAAAAGTCATGTATGGACCCGAATTAGGCTTTCGCTCCAGCTTCATACATAAAGTTCAAACTGCCAAAATGATTCAAACTGGTGGGGAAGTCCCCATGCCAACAATTCAAAAGGAAATAAAACCCGGCCATTGAGCGGACGGCGAGAACGCCACCACTCCAAAGCCAAGCATGAAAACAAGAGTTGCCACACTACATGATGCGATCTAGACCAGTGATGGAGCGAGGCAAACACTAGACACATGCCATCTTGAGAGTTACAATGACCTACAATGTCAAATAGTACTAAAAATGCTACAATCAAAGAAGGTTTTTGGTGCCATGACCCAGGCCCGCCCCCCCTAGGCCTAGGGTGTAGCTCCGCCACTGATCTAGACAACTCAGTGTAGCCAGCGATCTCAATGAGCTTGTTCAGTGATGAAAAGTTTTGTCAAGTACACCCTACTTCTCCATTGAATGGCATAACCCCTTTTCTGTGACTTTTAGTTTTCTTTTGAAAATATATCTCTTTTAGAGGGGGAAAACTAAGTTTTATTAATCAAAAGCCACTTGAAGTGGGATACAATGTGGATCGTGGGGGTGAAACCAAACATGGAGCCCCTCATTTAGAGAATTCAAAAACTTAGCTAAGTTATCTGCTTCTTTATTCGCCACTCACCCTTCGAATGTAAATTTGCAATTAAAGTTGGACGCTTGATGATTTATCTCCCTACAAATACTCTCAGAGTTACTACTAGTGCCTTCATGTATATCCTTTATAACCTGCTTCGTGTCCGACACAAGAACAACATTTCGGAGTAGCAAATCTTGAGCTAGCGACAAGGCCTCTCGGCAGGCAATGGCTTCCAACACTGCCGCATTAGTAATTCCTCGAACAACCGGGGCTGAGCTACCTGTGAAAAGACATCCTGCATCTCGGCTCACCACTGCTGCCGAGCCACCCAAGCAAGATCACGCTACACTAGCATCAACGTGGATCTTAGCATAACCTCGTGGTGGTGCTTTTGGTCTTGCATTTGTATTTCTTGGTGTGGTATGATTCGTGGTGCTTCTCATCAGGATAATCTCAAGGTCCGAGATAAATCTGTTCATAAACAGATGAGAGGTGCTTGATATATCTTCTCATGGATCGTCTTTTCCCCTTTTTTCAGAGTTGAGAAGAGCGGCGGACACTCGGTGGACTGAAAGACAAGTACGACATGAAAGGTGCACGAGCGCCGGGCTGGGCCACAATTCGAGGACATCCACGTGACTGTAAGCCGAAACCTTTGACGACCCAGAACGGTTAACATAATTTGACTCATGCTGATCTCCAGTCCTGATTCATTAGAGGCTTAACCAGGATAAAAATCAGAAGCGGGGATAGCTCAGTTGGGAGAGCGTCAGACTGAAGATCTGAAGGTCGCGTGTTCGATCCACGCTCACCGCAATTCTAATTTTTTTTCGTCGTCGTAGCACCAGCGTCAGCTAACGTTTCACTTGCTATACTCCTGAACATTCTTTCTGACATAAAACGGTGACAGACTGACAGTGAAGACATACACAAAGTGGAAATTTCCGTTTTTATCAAAGGCAGAAAACCGAGTGACTCATGAGCACACCGAGCCGTCGGCCAATCAAACCGATCTCGGAATCATCAAATGATAAACGTCCATCCGTTCATTGCCGTTTGTTCTGTCACAGTATGTGCTACACTAATTAGACTCTGTTTGAAACCACCCAGATTATATAATCCAGTTTTTATAATCTATTATGTTTTCAAAGAGACAGATTATGGTGTAGATTATAAAAACTAGATAGACAGATTATTAAAAACTCATAATCTATTCTACACTAGCTAAAATCAGATTATGGATTGCTAATGCCCCATTACCCTTGTAAAGTTGGAGATAATTACATTCCTACTACCGTCATCTTCCTCTTTTTTTAAAAACAGAGGACGGACAGGTCATTATGCAATGTAAAATCTGGATTATAGTTTATATAATCTAACCTTCAAACATGCACACGTAGATTATTTTTATAAACCAGATTATATATTCTATCTTCATAATCCAGATTATCATAATCTATTATGGTCCCAAACAGGGCCTTAATACGCCTCTTCTTTTACCCAATAATGGAGCTCGGCCGGTCGCAGTCCAGGCGAGCCGAGCCCACTACTACTTTGCTATGGTTAGATAGGCAATCCGATGGTTCTCCCTACCCCCTTATCTTGAGTATATTAGGCTGGTCATAGTGGTAAGTATCATATAATATTATCATGCATATAATATTATTGTATGATACTATCTTCATAGTGTATAGTATCATAAAATAGTATCCTAGATGACCTTATTTATTGACATGCATGGCACATAGTAGCACACAAAGTTGTCAGAATCACGATTCTGTTGTACGATTCTACGACTTTACGATCCAAACTAACCCATTTGATTCTACGATTTTGATTTATAAAATCTACGTTTTTACGATCCTGATAGTGAAGATTCTACGATTTGCGATTCTGTCATTGGAGCTCCGATCAGATTCAGAATCACGATTCTGACAAACTTGGTAGCATAGCATTTAACATGTTACGGTATCTACTTATGTTACTCTAACCCTCTTTCTCTTCTTTAATTGTCTGTCACATCAGCATGTTTGCTAGTCCCAAGTGCATGATACTACCTTAGTTACTCCCACTATGGCCAGCCTTAGAGCATCTATACCCGAATCCTTCAAATTCGTGTCAAATATTCGAGTAGCCCGCCGGTCACTCATCGGTCACAGAAAATCGATCTAGTCGGACCCTTCATATCCATCTTAAACGTTTGGACTGACCGGCACCTCTCAAATCCATCTCAAACATGGGAACGATATGAGGGCTCGCGGACGCGTCCACGCACGCCCGGTCAGTATGCCACATAGGACGCTACCCCATCCTGGACCACCTTTTCTATTTCTTTATTCATTCTTTTCTTTCTTTCTCTTTCTTTTTCATCAATCACATGCAAGTGACCGGACATATAAGGAAAAATATGACAGATGCGGCTGCACAAATGAAAAACTATGGTTCAAAACGGACACGCTCGCGTGTTCGCGGATGTTTGAGGGATCGGATTTGCAAGTTCCGGTTGTAGATGCTCTTATAGTTATAATTGCGTTCAGCTGCGGGCGGGGACTACTTACACATCTTGGCTCGATCATGCATGGTCTTTTATCATGGCTAGTGCGCCCTTAGATCATCTACAACCGGACCCCTCATATCCGTATCAAACGTCAGGGCAGGCCACCCGTTCATTGTCCAGTCATGACATTTTGATCCAACCGAGTGTCTCAAACAGGGCTCAAACGCTCGAGCTGATCGGCACCCCTCATATCTAGCCTAAATATAAGGCGTACGGGCCTGCCCTGACCCGCGCTGGCCCGTATCGACCTCACATATATCCGTCCCCATTCGCTCGTCGGACCAAACCCTAGCCACTTCACTTCACTCCCCTCCACTCCCATTCGTCACTCAAGCTCAACCCCGACGATCTCTGGCCTACTCCATCACGGAGGGCAGCGGATTTGACTCCGACTAATCCGGATCCGTCAACTGGGGTGTAGTCCCCCGTGGGTTGGAGGAGGCAATGACGGTCCTCATTGCACTATGTCGCTCCCGTGAGGATAGCGCCCGACCGACAACAGGATCCGTGTGGCGCGACTCCATATTGTCAGCTCAACGGGGGCTTGTGTCCTTCAAGGCTGAATCATCGCGGTCCCGACGGCCAGAAAATCTCTTTTTCCTCATCACGTGTCCGGCAGACTCTGAGTCCCACGGGGAACGGGCTGCTTGTTGTGGGAAGGGGAGGATAAGGGTCGCCGAGGCCCGTATCACAAAGGAAATGGTGGCGATGGAGGCAACTGATGCAGCGGTGTGGGAAGCCGAAGACGAGGAAGTAATTTGCGCCCTAATTTTGAAGAAACGACAACGAAGGAACACACATGACCTCGTCCGAGAGAAGAATCGGGTGGTCTATGAAATGGCTGGACTACCTGTCGGTGTCAAAACCGGCAGATCTCGGGAAGGGGGGCAAGCTGCGAGATCAGATCAAGGGTAACATGAGACAAAGAAGACAAGGTTTTACCCAGGTTCGGGCCCTCCCGATGGAGGTAAAATCCTACGTCTTGCTCTTGTTGTATTGATGTTGTAGCGATTACAGAGTTGATCTACCTCGAGATCGTGAGATTTTGGCTAAACTCGAGGGGATTACGATGTTGTGTATACGTGTGTTCTACGGGCTAAACCCCATGGTTTATATAGTCATCGAGGGTATCAAGGGTTACATGAATGTCAGTTACCATCTATGGATTAGATGTTGAACGAATCATTTTTTTCCTGGAGTGCACGCAAAGCTTTGATAGAATACAACATGTCCACGCTCCGTCATAAGGCCTCTGAAGTCCTTCTCCTTGATGGCCCCCAGTCCGGCACATGGACTAAACCACCTCGGCTGGGACCCCTTAGTCCAGGTAACCCTCAGTAGCCCCCGAACTAGTCTTCTATGCCGAGAATAAGGATCTTCATCGGACAATCTTCTCGAACTTCGGCTCGATAGACGAGTTATCCAGCAATCTGCATGACACCTTCTTTCGCGTGAAGTGTTTACCTGAGTTCTGAAGACGAGAACATTGACCGATCCCAAAACAAGGTACTGACAACTTTTTGCGAATCGTCATATTAATGACATCATGCCTATCGGTCATAACTTACATGATCCGCGGTTTGAGGCGACTCTTGGCATGTTGTATCAAAACAGAGATTGTGCCCCGTGTTTCAGGGGATATCATCAATCAAGTACCACACCCTATGCGCCCACAACGGCTCGATCCAGCCAAAATGTGGCGATTTCACCAACACGGTTAAGGGTACCATTCATCTTACCACCATCCTATAAAGGCCCGAGGGGTTTATCCCTTCTCCCCATGCCCCGTTACTACTCTTGCATCAAAACATCCTCTGCTTCCAGAGACCACAATCTTCTCCGCTCGAGCTTCTCCACCGCAATGGCAGACGCAGATTCAAAGAGGAAATGGGACCCTTCAAAGGTGGATCTCGCCACCATCGACGAGCTCCGGGCAGCGAGATACATTCCCGCATGTGTCACCTCTAGAGTGTTGGAGCCCAACGAGTGTGTCCCCACTCATCAAGTCGGGGAGCGGGTCATCTTCATTTCCCACCTCGTCCTAGGCATGGGCATCCCCATTCATCCATTCATGCGGGGGGTTATTTTCTTCTACAACATTGATTTCTAAAACCTCTCCCCCAACTTGATCCTCCCTGATCCAAACTTGGCCCAAATATGGGAACAAATGGGTACGAAGCGGACAGAAGCATACGCTCCCATCGACCGTTGTCGTCCGCTCGTGTCCACCTTGGTCCCACATCTCAGTGACTGCACACGAGTTGGGCATCGACCTTCACAACCGTCGCAACAAGAGGGAGGACACCGACGAGGCCGCCGCGACGCTTACCAGCGAGGCCACAGGCGCAGGCCGCCACATCCCTCGCTGGAGTAACCGGTGTTGGCGCTGGAGCTCATGGGGAGCTGGAGCCCGCAACGGAGCGAGCCCCCGACTTCGGCACCGGCAAGATCCGACGATGGCGCGAGGGGCGGAGGGGCGGCGCGAAGGGGGTCGGAGGGCGCGAAGAGGTACCGAGTCAACGACGAGGAGCGGAGGGGCGACGCGACAAAGAGCAGAGGGGCGACACGAGGAGGCGCCCGCCAACGATGAGGAGCGGAGGGGCGACACGACAGGGAGGAAAGGTGCGACGCGATAGGGAGGAGAGGGGCGACACGAGGACGAGCGGAGGCGCGGCGCGACGGGGAGCGGAGGGGCAACGCGATGTGGAGCACAGGGGCAACATGAGGAGATGCCTGCCAACAACGAGGAGCGAAGGAGCGACACGACGGGGAGGAGTGGGGCGACGCAGGAGGGAGGAGAGGGGCGGCACGAGGAGGTGACCGTCGATGAGTACGAGCGGAGGGGCGGCGCAACGGGTAGCGGAGGGGCGACACAACATGGAGAGGATGAGCAGTGCGAGGTGGTGCCCACCGACGAGGAGGAGCGAAGGTTCGACACAAGGAGGTTCCTGCATGCGTCGGCGCCGACACCGCGGAAGAGGAGACGTGGCAGGTGCAGAGTGTTGCTTGCCATGATGCTGTTGTGCGATTGTCCGTTTTTGTGTTTGCACGTTGAAAGTAGTCATCATCCGTACGTGTCAACTCCTTCGCTAGACGGGCGGGTGAGCCAAACGGACGAAAAACATATAAAATTCGTATCCATTTGGATCATTAAATTGGAATTGCTCTTACTACGTCCAGTTGGAATGCATATGTTTGGTTCGATCGTGCCCGGATTTTCTGGCCTGTGGCACGCCCATGACGTGATGTCATACGAGTATCCATTAACTCCTAGACTAGATAGCCAGCTTCTCTATCGTCCCTGTCTATTCTAGTCCCAATAGATAATACTCTGCTCATGCGGTTCCTTCTCCTTTTTCCCTTAGAAGAAAAATGATCCAGCACGGGAAATCCCTTCCACAATCACGGAAAAAGGCCCCCCCGCCTTGAGGACCCGTGATCGGAGCCGCACACCATCATCGTCGTCACCGGAGTGGTTCTCCACTTCTCCTCGCCACCGGCGCCCCACCCACCAATGCACAGTGATTGAACGGAAAATAAAATGAAAATGTACCGGCCATGAGGAGGGGGAGACGCTTTTTTTTGCTTAAACGTGAAGAACGAGCTGGAGCGTCCGTGCGTGCGTGTTACCACTGTACTCCTCTGGGTTGGCACGCCCTGCAGTGCAGCCTGGAGTAGAGTGAGTAGAGTAGGTGGGCGTTGCGTTGCCGCCGCCACACGACACACGATCCAACAACGGTGCGTGCATGCAGCACACGCGACGGGCAGAGTTATTACACAGGCTGGCCGTCCGTCGGTACCACGCTGCGTGCAGAATTGACACACACACACACACACGGTGAGGATGGATGGAGTCAGTCGCGTGAAGCATCTCCGAGTGCTGGTACTGGTACCGTGGTACCGTGGTAGCAGTACGTGCAGTAAGTAGGCGCTTATTGATCACACGTGCCGGCCTGTAAGAACAAGCCAAGGCTCGCCAGGTGGACGTACAGCGCGAGCAGGCGCCGCAACGTGGTGCGACGGATCCCTCCACCGTCTCTGCACCGCATGATCTAGCTGCATGCCTGCAACTGCAACCGGTGGAATGGCCTGTGTGTTTGATGGATCGCTGGGCGCGCATCACATCCGCAGGGCCGTCATGGTCACAGTCAAGCTCACATGATTAGATTTCTTCCAACTGCTAATATCAGTTCAGCCGGCTAACCACTCCACCTAACGGCACGGCACGGCACGGCACACACACAATCACGCACACATGACACGAAGTTTTTTTTTTTTTTAGAGAGAGGACATGACACGAACCCTTTTCTACTATTTTGATGCTCCTTTTCGCCTGCCTTTCGCTCTCCGTCTCCAGCTCACGCGCGTGATTGAGGGAGGGAGGGAGGGCAGTGCCTATGCTTAATAAAGCAGCAGGCGACGCCCAGTAAACTAATCAAATCAAAACTGAGGAAAAATGATGCATGATTCCGCATGCACGGTCTCGTGCGTGGCCGATGGCAGCATGATGCTAATAGCACCAGCAGCCGATTAAACTAGTCGTGGGGTAACATGGTAGCCACCACGACGTGCCGGAGAAAAGCTAAAGAAATGGTAAGAATGGCATGTTGGCATGGGAGGGGAGACGATAGGAATCGTTCGGGTTTGCGCCGGAGAAGAGAAAAAGAACGGGGCGCACTTTTTTTTAGAGGAAATGAACGACCGGGCATCACAATTACGTATGTGTGGTTTTTTATCTGTTGATGCATGTTCTTATTGACATTAAATGTGTTCATTCTGGTTAGTCCGGTTTGAAAGAATCAATTTCACGTGTATTTATTTTGATTTTTTTGAATTTTTAAAAAATCATATCTTTCAAACCGCATGTCGGAATTCAGATCCGTCTTCATCTTTGGATTCTTGGCGGCGAGATCTTTGAAACTAGATCCCGCATGAATATGTTTCGATGAATTTTTTTATATCAACTTTGATATTACATGGTGTAACTTCAATACTGCATTGTGCAACTTTAGTACTACAAGGTGTGATTTTGTTGGAGCTGTATGATCTAACTTAACATGAGGTTGCACCTATCAAGCATGGAAACTTGATGTGCAACTAGTCTATTGTGCCGATCAACTATGTAGTAATCGGTGTGCAATCCTTGTCCCTATTTGTGGATGTGTAGTTTCTTTTTACAGTTGACAAACCCTGCCCCATCTTCCATACCAATGATATGTGCAACTTAGTATGTTGTTTGAGCTAACTTTCTATCACTCGATGTGCAACTTCTTTCTCTTTCTACTTCTGGATATGTAGTTTCAGTTGGCGGGGCAACAAATGTAGTTGTAAAAGTTTGTTAGGCAGTTGGTCGGAGTGACATATAAAGTTGCATATCTCATAGGCAGGGATAGTTGGATGATGAAAATCCCACATTCATGAGGGCAGTGAAAAGTTGCATATTCACAAGGATAGTAAAAGTTGCATATAAATGGGACGCTAAAGTTGCATATCCCATTAAAGGGGTGGCTTCGAGAGTTAGTAAGAAAGTTATACATCCATAAGGTATAAGGGATAGTTGCACATCACTGATAGACAGTTGACGGTGACAGAAGCCGAAATTATAAATCCACTGCTAAATAGTTGATCAATGCATTAAACAGTGAAAACACAATCACGTGCAGAGGAAAAATTGCACATGAACTACTAGGTAGTTCGCGTGCGCAAAACACGAATTTATACATCTAACCAGAAGGAAGTAGTTTGGGTGTGGATGGACCATTAGTGAAAACTTACATCTAATCAAAATCGCACCTTTTAATCTCACATCCATGATTAAAAGGAAAACTTACACATCGGCTGTCAACTAATTACACATCAATGGGTAAACAATTACACCAAATGAAGAGTAAATTGCACATAAATTTTTTTTGTAAAAACATATTCATGTGGGATCTAGTTTCAAAGAACACGCCGCATGGGTTCGAAAGGTGAAAACGGATCTCAGTTCCGATGCGTGATTTGAAAATTGTGATTTAAAAAAAATGAAACACGAATTAAATACGTTCACACCTATTTATATGGATACTTTGTAATAATTTTCTGTTTACATAGTATTTTCTAGTATATTTTAATTAATTATCACCTGTTATAAATTAGGGGATTAAAAAACATTCCATTTTCAACCGGCAGCCCTGGACGGCTAGCGAGAAAGAAATAAACGAGAGGTGGTAATAGACAACGGGGGGAGGACGGGGCGGCGTCGGTTGATTCCGTCGCACGCCAACACCTGCCCCCGCCCCGCTTTCTTCCCCCTCTCCCCCGCTTTCCTTTCTTTTCTTTTCTTTTCCGCCACCCCTCCAGCCAGCCGGCCTATAGACTCTCCCGTAGCCCGTAGCCCGTAGCCCGCGTTCGAGCGAGCACTCCTTTTCCGGAGCGGAGCATCGGCGAGACGAGTTGTATATTTCCCACTGGCTCGCTCGCTCGCTCGTCACCTTGACCACCTCGCCGCTCCCAGTCCCAGGCCAGGTCCTCCGCCCGCCCGCCCGCTCCATACCTTTGTCCAGTTACCATCGTCGTCATCATCCCGCTCCCTCTACTCTCCTCGGTGCTACGGCCTTCCCGGGCTGTCCACTGACCGTGAGGGGCTGAGAGGGACGCTCCAACGCACGCCGACAGGGACCGGGAGACGAGGAGGACTAGCAAACCAAGCACCACCGACTTGAGCAAGACAACCAGCGCCCTCGCTCAATTGCTTGCTGCTCCCTCCAGCTTGCGCCCTCGGCCGCGGCCGTCCTGGTTCCCTCCGGTGACTGACCCGGTCAAGGAGCCCCAGCCAGGGGTCGCCGGCCGCCTGCCATCCCGGACCGGAGCACAGCGCCGGCGAAAGAGACAAATGGGGGCCGGGACTAGGCCGTCCGCGGCGGCGGCGTCCCTGCTCGCCGTAGCCGCCTGCTGCGCGGCGCTCCTCGTCGCGGCCGCGCCGCCGCAGCAGCAGCACAAGCACGTCAGGATCTCAGGTGCGCCCTTCCATCTCCACCTTCTTCCATTCTTGGGCCTTTCCTAAATCCCCCCGTCCGTCAGAGCCGACGCCGCGCAACGGGAATCGAAATTGGCCCCGCCGAGATTCAGATTTCCCCCGCTCCGGCGGCGCCGCAGAATGCAATGCCGCGGCCAACTGGCTCCCTTTCTGCTGAATCCGCGCCGAAATTGGGCTGCGCTGCTCGCCCAGCTAGCCTAGCTGCATCCGTGCCATCCATCCCTCCCGTCCGCCGACGCTCATCCATTTTTTGCTCTGCTGCATCTGCATTCCTCCGGCCGCCGGTTCGAATTAGTTCTTAGCGCCGTCCCTCTGACCGCAAGCACAGCTGTTTGTTGCTCCCCGGGATCAACCGCCTCCTGCATTGCCACTGCGCCGGCGAATGATCCAGCCACCGTGCGACCCGCCGGCCGGCCGGACGGCCGGACGGTACCGGACAGGCAGACACCGACTGTAATCAAGGACTGTACCGTCAGCCAAGCCCCATCAGTAATAACCACCAATTCCGCAAGCAAACCCGTGGTCGGTAGGCGAATTCAGTACTGAATTATCCTCTCCTCCAGTTCCATTACCACATTGCATCGGATCAGATCGTTCCGGAGACGCCATCATCTCCACCATGAGTGGGATCACGGCCCCATCACCCCCGGGCCCCGTAATGGGGCTGCCTCTCCGCTTCGGGAACCAAGCGGGGACGGATGCCATTATTGGCATTTCTTGCGAGGAGCACTGCCGCGACGCTGTACCTAACCTAGCTAACCCGCACAGCTTGCTCCATCGGATGCATTTTCGGTGGACGCAAAGATCCGGAGATTGATTTATAAAAGTAGCGGCTAAATTCAGCGCCGGTCGTCCACTCGCTCCGCCGCTGATGGATATCATGTCACTGATTCCCTTTGCTGTGTTTTTTTTCTTTCCTGCCGTTGAAACCTGACGTGCTAACAACCACCGTGTTGGTTATTGAAACGGGGATAAAAATTAGGAGGTTTATGGAGTAGTTCTCATCAAAGTGTAAAACTGCCTGACAGGGATTGATCTTTGTAGCATCTGAGCAGATGGAATGGTTGGTGAACTGCTGCTGACTGCTACAGCTCAGCCATTAATTTCGCACCAACTGCTGCTAATCTGTTGTTCATGACATAAGTGGTGACTTTGTTATGCACAAATACGAGCGCCTTCCCCCATCATGAATATCCATCCATCATTTTCTCTCCAGAGAATCAAACTAACTGTAGCCGGTACTGAAACCAGTTTTTCTTCTTTCTAAAGTGTCATCTGTGCACTTCACATTTTGTTAACATAGCTATAAACTGATCATATATGTTGAAAACATAAAATGGCTTCAGGGAATGCCGGCGACGTGCTGGAGGACGACCCGGTGGGGAAGCTCAAGGTGTTCGTCTACGAGATGCCGAGGAAGTACAACCATTACCTGCTCGAGAAGGACAACCGGTGCCTCTACCACATGTTTGCGGCGGAGATCTTCATGCACCAGTTCCTGCTGGCGAGCGCGGTGCGGACCATGAACCCGGAGGAGGCCGACTGGTTCTACACCCCGGTGTACGTGACCTGCGACCTGACGCAGCAAGGGTTCCCGTTGCCGTTCCGGGCTCCCCGGATCATGCGGAGCGCCATACAGTACATCGCGGCGACATGGCCTTACTGGAACCGGACGGAGGGGGCAGACCACTTCTTCCTTGCTCCCCATGATTTTGGGGCGTGCTTCCACTATCAGGTACACACTACTGAAAGCAGGAATGCTCACACTTACTACTGGGTATCAACTGAATTTTTTTCTCTGCATGAAGAACATTACTGAAATCATCAAGACACACAAATCATTTGTGTTTGTTTTTTCATTCAGGAGGAGAGAGCTATTGAGAGGGGGATCCTCCCGCTTCTCCGGCGCGCGACCCTGGTGCAGACGTTTGGGCAGAGGAACCATGTGTGCATGCAGGAAGGGTCCATAACCATTCCTCCCTATGCCAACCCCCAGAAGATGCAGGCTCACCTCATCTCCCCCGGCACTCCCCGGTCCATCTTCGCCTACTTCCGCGGCCTCTTCTACGACATGGGCAACGACCCCGAGGGCGGCTACTACGCCAGGTAAGCAGTTGATGTCGTCGTGATCGTTGTTGTCCGTGGATCGACAAGCCGATGGCTGCAGCTGCAAAATGGCTAATGGTGGACGATGGACGGCGTGCAGGGGCGCGCGGGCGTCGGTGTGGGAGAACTTCAAGGACAACCCGCTGTTCGACATGTCGTCGGAGCACCCGTCGACGTACTACGAGGACATGCAGCGGGCCATCTTCTGCCTGTGCCCGCTGGGGTGGGCGCCGTGGAGCCCGCGGCTGGTGGAGGCGGTGGTGTTCGGGTGCATCCCGGTGATCATCGCGGACGACATCGTGCTGCCCTTCGCGGACGCCATACCATGGGAGCAGATCAGCGTGTTCGTGGCCGAGGCGGACGTGCCGCGGCTCGACTCCATCCTGGCGTCCGTGGCCCCCGAGGACGTGCTCCGGAAGCAGCGCCTGCTGGCCAGCCCGGCCATGAAGCAGGCCGTGCTCTTCCACCAGCCGGCCAGGCCCGGCGACGCCTTCGACCAGGTGCTCAACGGGCTCGCCCGCAAGCTGCCGCACCCGGACGGCGCCTTCCTCAAGCCCGGCCAGAAGGTGCTCGACTGGAACGCCGGACTCGACAGCGACCTCAAGCCGTGGTAGCCGTGTGTGTAGATCGTCGGAGCGCTTTGCATAGTCTCGTGTACATTTTTGTTCTTCGGAAGACCTCACGCCCTGTTCCTTTTTCTTCTTCCGTTTCGTTATTTCGTTTGTTCTTCTTTTTTCCACGGCCACTTTTGCGTGTATGCAGCAGCAGCAGCAGCAGCGATAGAGATTTGATGAGAAGCAGCCCAGCGTCAACTCTCTTTGTAGTGTGCAAACCAACCCTCTTTTATAGCCGCCGTGTGGTGAGAACGGACGTTTGGAGGCCGAGCTCCATGATGGCCGGAATTTTTGAATAATTCAAAATTCAAACTTTTCGGTTTAAAAAATCTAAAAATATATGCAAATAAAGAAGAATGTTATGTGTATGTATGTAAAATTTTAGGATGAAATACCTTGAAATAAGATCTGCACAAAAAAGATAAAATCATGACCTGAAACGGTGAATAGTGTCATTTGTAAAAAAGCCTTCAGATTTATCTTTTTTATACAACTCTTATTTTAACGTATTTTTTTCTGAAAATTTACACACATGTGTGTTACGCCTTCACTTATCCTTGTATTTTTTTAGAATTCTTTAAAATGTAAAAATATAAATTTTTATGAAATTTGAATTTTAAATTTAAAGGCCTTCATGAAGGCCGAGCTCCAAAAGCAATTTCCGCACGCTATAACGAACTTGCCAGTGCTGACCATAGTTTTAAATAGCTCGTTATAGCCTTTTTAGCAGCGTGCCGTTAAATGATAACATGTATAAATATATCGTTATAGTTGATTTAGAGGTTCATCATTATTTGTTATAGTCCGTTATTTAAAACATTGGTGCTGACAGAGAAAAGAAAAAGAGATGACAGTTTCCTTCTGGCGCAGTACTCAAGAACAGATACTAGAGACATGTTTGCAGCAACAATTAAATGTACAAATCCCGAGACAAGCAACCGGATCTGATAACATTTAAGACATTTGATTCGTGGGGGCTTTCTCAGAAACAGAGAAAACACCTTACAAAAAATTAGCAGCAATGCTACACCTACGGCCTAGGTGTCACTTTTGAGTTGAATTCACCTTTTACTAAAAAATACCGTATGCACATCACACTAAGCAGCATACGTTAATTTCAGCAATGTTACACCTACGAACATATCATATATTAGTTTACGTAGAATAGCTATGACCCTGTTTAGATACTCTAACCTGGT
The DNA here is from genome assembly GCF_904849725.1 of Hordeum vulgare subsp. vulgare. NCBI lineage: Eukaryota > Viridiplantae > Streptophyta > Magnoliopsida > Poales > Poaceae > Hordeum > Hordeum vulgare. Next base: position 579,414,677 of record NC_058520.1, on the reverse strand, counting down.
TAGAGCAAGTATAATGGGTTCTAGTCAGCAGGCTATAAGCTATTCCATGTAAGCAGAATCCTACGTGGAAGAGTGAGAAAGGAAGAGAGAGAGGGAAGCGGGCGCTTCTGCTGCCGCCCGGCTGCAGCACGCTAAACCAGAAACAAGCGTCCGCATGCAGCCGGTGTAAGTACTTTCAGCTGGCGTTTTTCATGTCCCTTCCAATCACTATACGTTTTATATGCTTTTTCACATGCAAACAGTTACTCCTAGGGTTCATCTAATAGCCAATGTACAGCCAGCTTGCTATATGAGTTGACTTTTCCAATAGCTCTAAGTGACATGGCATATTCTTAGAGCCGACGGTAGGCTTTTCTATTAACCATGCTCTTAGAGTTAGAGTTAGATTTAACCCTTGAACTAACCTGAACTAACTCTAACTCTAAAGGTGTTTGGATGGGAGGGTTAGATGGACAATAAATGCTTTTTTTAATCATTTGGCTACTTTAAACCTCTCTCTTTCCCTGGACCCCACCTACTCTAACCCAAAAAAGCACCTCTTGGGTGGGTTAGAGTTTTTGGGTGGGTTAGATGCATCTAACCAACTCTAACCCACCTGTTTGGATGTTTGAGGGTTAGATGGTTCAAATCTAACCTACTCTAACTCTAACCCTAGGATCCAAACAGGGCCTATGTAGATGTAGCATTCTTGAAATTAGCATACGCTACTTAGTGTGGCGTGCACACAGTATCTCTATTATTAAAAGAGGATCTGCTGTCTGTCGTGATGGTTCAACCTCTTCTCACTCCTCGTATGATCCTACCAACTCCCCCTCGTCCCTCGACCGATTCCCCCATCGACCGTTTCCCCCATGATTTTTATCCATAGAAGAAAATCGATGAAAACCGATGCCCGGTCAAACCCTAGCTGCAGGCCCGCACGGCCGCACCCTCACTCCCTTTCCCTTCCTCCCGAAAGCAACCTCCCTCTGCCCCGCCGCCGCCTACCTCCGTTGATCCATGTGACCATGGCGGGTCAAAGTTGCTGGAGATGCGCGGTGTGGAGGATCTTCCGTCATTGCACCGCCTATCACGCCACCCATCGCCTCTTTGTTCCATCATAGTCGGGCGTCTTCATCTGACTCCTCCATGAGCTCGACGCCCAACCCCGCATGCCCCTACCTCCGCTCCATCCCACACGACACCGGCCGCCGTGTCGACCGTCTGCCCCCGCGTTGCGCCGCCTGAACCCTATCCCCGCCCCGCCGTGCTACAAGAACCCTATCCCCACCCCGTCGCGCCGCACTATGCCCCACAAGCAGCTAAGGGATGGAGAAGGGCCCGCCGGAGTCATCGTCACTCGACTTTGCTCACTACGACAAGCCCGCGTCTCTCCAGTATGTTTTCTTGCCCATCTTCCTCCCGTCATCACCAGTTAGTTGCAAAACAGTTGTAAGACCTCAATTTTTTTCCACGTCTCTGCGTACTAGAGCATCAAATTTTTGTTGTCGTGTTGCTGCGGACCTTGTGGACATCTTTGAGGTGCTTTTACCTCAGCTTCTTGTACCCAGACCTCAGACCCCTTGAACGGGGAGGCAGCAAGAATGCATATGTACTCCAAAAGGGCGCATATATGTGCCTGCATCACGGGATTCGAGCGTGGGGATTGTCCTAGGTAGTAGTCCGATCATATCCCTCAAAAAAGGTAGTAGTTCAATCACTATTCCGTAAGGCTCGTAATCCCTGCTAGATAACTGTGGCGAGCGATTCTTACGGGCTGGACGGGCACATATCCCTATGAATGTGGACGTTTCGTATAAAAGGACCGGGCGCACCTGCTCTATTGAATATTTTTTCCCTTCTGCAATATGTAAATCTACTGCTAGTTTTATATTAATTTTTTGTTTGTTAACTGAAGTATATTAACATGCTTGCGTTTTTGGCAGAGAAAGTAGAAGAACATAGCTTTGTCTGAGAAGGAAGCCGGCTTCACATGTATTCTATCAAATTCTTGCCTAGCATTTTTTGACTCCATCTTTCTTATCTATTAGTCAAAGTTGGAGATCTTTCACATGATATAATCACAAGTAACCCATATGATATTTGATACAGGTATGTAGCAAGAGCACTTAGATAGTAGTTCATTATGTCTTTGAATTTCCCATCCTATATGTATCTTTTCCTGAGGAACAAAGCGCCCTGGCTCTGAGTTTCCATGGTTCAGGTAAAATATAAAGATAGCTAAAGTTGTTGCAAGAGCTCATTCCAGATTAAATCTACGGGAATCTCTACTATTAAAGGAGGATCTGCCGTCTGTCATGATGGTTCAACCTCTTTCCACTCCTCGTACGATCCTACCAACTCTCCCTCGTCCCTCGATCGATTCCCCCATCGATTGTTTCCCCCACGATTTTTATCCATAGAAGAAAACCGATGAAAACCGTTGCCCGGTCAAACCCTAGTTGCAGGCCCGCACGGCCGCACACCCACTCCCTTACCCTTCCTCCCGAAAGCAACCTCCCTCTGCCCCGCCGCCGCCTACCTCCGTTGATCCATGTGGCCATGGGGGGGCCAAAGTTGCCAGACATGCGCGGCGTGGAGGATCTTCCGTCATTGCACCGCCCATCTGTTAGCAAACGTTGCATGGGAAACAAAAAAATTCTTACGCACACGAAGACCTATCATGGTGATGTCCATCTACGAGAGGAGATTTGGATCTACATACCCTTGTAAATCACACAATAGGAAGCATTAAGAAACGCGGTTGATGTAGTGAAACGTCTTCACGTCCCTCAATCCACCCCACGAACCATCCCACGAACCGTCCCGCGATCTGTCCCATGATCCATTCAGATCTAGTGTCGAACGGACGACACCTCCGCCTTTAGCACACGTACAGCTCGACGATGATCTCGGCCTTCTTGATCCAGCAAGCAAGACGGAGAAGTAGATGAGTTCTGCGGCAGCGTGACGGCGCTCCGGTGGTGGTGATGATCTATTCCTGCAGGGCTCCGCCCGAGCTCCGCATAAATTCGTTCTAGAGGTAGAACTATGTGCTCTAGGGTTGAGATGCATGTGGCAAAAGTTGTCTCAAATCAGCCCTAAATCACCACTATATATAGAGGGAGGGGGAGGAGGCTTGCCTTGAGGATCAAGCCCTCAAGGGTGCGCCGGCCAAGGAGGAGAGGAGGAATCCTACTCCAATTAGGTTTGGAAGGTGGAGTACTCCTCTTCCTTCCCACCTCCCCTTTTTTCTCTTTGGTTTTTCTTTTCTTGGCGCCAAGGCCTTCTTGGGTTGTCCCACCAGCCCACTAAGGGCTGGTGCGCCACCCTAAAGACATTGGGCTCCCTCCGGGTGGGTTGCCCCCCTCCCGGTGAACTTCGAGAACCCATTCGTCACTCCCGGTACAATGCCGGTAATGCCCGAAAACTTTTCGGTAACCAAATGAAACCAGCCTATATATCAATCTTCGTTTCCGGACCATTCCGAAAACCCTCGTGACGTCTGTGATCTCATCCGGGACTCCGAACAACATTCGGTAACCACACATATAACTCAACTATACTAAAACATCGTCGTACCTTAAGTGTGCAGACCCTGCGGGTTCGAGAACTATGTAGACATGCTCCGAGGCACTCCTCGGTCAATATCCAATAGCGGGACCTGGATGCCCATATTGGATCCTACATATTCTCCGAAGATATTATCGGTTCAACCTAACTGCCAAGGATTCATATAATCCCGTATGTCATTCCCTTGGTCCTTCGGTATGTTACTTGCCCGAGATTTGATCGTTGGTATCCGCATACTGATACGTCTCCAACGTATCTATATTTTTTGATGGTTTCATGCTATTATCTTGTCAAACTTTGGATGTTTTGCATGCCTTTTATATAATTTTTGGGACTAACTTATTAACTCAGTGCGAAGTGCCACTTCCTGTTTTTTCCATGTTTTTGACCCCTTTAAGAAGAGATTTTGAAACGGAGTCCAAAGGAATAAAACCCCCGAAAAGAATTTTTCCGTAACGGAAGAAGATCAGGAGACTTGAGAGCCAAGGCAGGGGGGCTCAGGGGCCCCACAAGCCCTCACCCCGCGGCCAGGGGGAGGCCGCGACCCACAGGCCTGTGGGCCCCCTGGACGCCCTCTGCCCTAGGGGTTGCGCCTATATATTCCCTAAAAATCCCAAAAAAATCAGGAGATCATCGAAAGTACTTTTCCGCGGCCGCAAGCTTCTGTCTGTGCAAGATCCCATATGGGGCACGTTCTGGTGCCCTGCCGGAGGGGGGATTCGGACACGGAGGGCTTCTTCATCAACACCATGACCTCTCCGATGATGCGTGAGTAGTTCACCATAGACCTACGGGTCCATAACTAGTAACTAGATGGATTATTCTCTCTCTTGGATCTTCAATACAAAGTTCTCCATGATCTTCATGGAGATCTATCCGATGTAATCTTCTTTTGCGGTGTGTTTGTCAAGATCTGATGAATTGTGGATTTATGATCAGATTATCTATGAATCTTATTTGAGTTTCTTCTGATCTCTCTTATGCATGATTTCACGTCCTTGTAATTCTCTTCGAGTTGTGGGTTTTGTTTGGCCAACTAGATCTATGATTCTTGCAACGGGAGAAGTGTTTGGTTTTGGGTTCATACCGTGCGGTGACCTCACCTAGTGACAGAAGGGGTAGCGAGGCACGCATCGTGTTGTTGCCATCAAGGGTAAAAAGATGGGGTTTTCATCATTGGTTTGAGATTATCCCTCTACATCATGTCATCTTGCTTAAGGCGTTACTCTGTTCGTCATGAACTCAATACACTAGATGCATGCTGGATAGCGTTCGATGTGTGGAGTAATAGTAGTAGATGCAGAAAGTATTGGTCTACTTGTCTGTGACGTGATGCCTATATGTATGATCATTGCCTTAGATATCGTCATGACTTTGCGCGGTTCTATCAATTGCTCGACAGTAATTTGTTCACCCACCGTGATATTTTCTATTTTGAGAGAAGCCTCTAGTGAACACTATGGCCCCGAGGGTCTACTCCACACCATATTTTCAGCCTTACACTTTTTACTTCGTTGCACTTTCCGCCTTCAGATCTCACTTTGCAAACAATCTTGAAGGGATTGACAACCCCTTTGAAGCGTTGGGTGCAAGCTTGTTTGTGTTTGCGCAGGTACTCTCAACTTGACGAGACCCTCCTTCTGGATCGATACCTTGGTTCTCAAACTGAGGGAAATACTTACTGCTCATATGTTGCATCACCCTTTCCTCTTTAAGGGAAAAACCAACGCAAGCCCAGCCTCCGTCAACGTGTCAATTTCTGGCGCTGTTGTCTGTTGCCGTAGCACATGCATATTTCAATCTCGTTACCGGCAAGTCTCTTTACTCATTCCGTAATACAAGATCCCGTCAGTTACACTTAGTCACATTGCTTCCAATGCTTGTGTGTGATGTTGCATTACTGAGTGGGCCCCGAGATACCTCTCCGTCACACGGAGTGACAAATCCCAGTCTTGATCCATACTAACTCAACGGACACCTTCGGAGATACCTGTAGAGCACCTTTATAGTCACGCAGTTACGTTGCGACGCTTGATGCACACAAGGTATTCCTCCGGTGCTAGTGAGTTATACGATCTCATGGTCATAGGAACAAATACTTGACACGCAGAAAACAATAGCAATAAAACAACACGATCAATATGCTACGTTCATAGTTTGGGTCTTGTCCATCACATGATTCTCCTAATGATGTGATCCCGTTATCAAGTCACAACCCCATCTTTTTACCCTTGATGGCAACAACACGATGCGTGCCTCGCTACCCCTTCTGCCACTAGGTGAGGACACCGCACGGTATGAACCCAAAACCAAGCACTTCTCCCATTGCAAGAATTATAGATCAAGTTGGCCAAACGAAACCAATAAGTCGAAGAGAATTACAAGGATACGAAATCATGCATATAAGAATCAGAGGAGACTCAAATAATATTCATATATAATCTGATCATAAATCCACAATTCATCGGATCTGACAAACACAACGCAAAAGAAAGTTACATCGGATAGATCTCCATGAAGATCATGGAGAACTTTGTATTGAAGATCCAAGAGAGAGAAGAAGCCATCTTGCTACTAGCTATGGACCCAAAGGTGTGTGGTGAACTACTCACGCATCATCGGAGAGGCAATGGTGTTGATGAAGAAGCCCTCCGTGTCTGAATCCCCCTCCGGCAGGGCACCAGAACGGTCCCCAGATGGGATCTTGCGGAGATAGAAGCTTGCGGCGGTGGAAACGTATTTTTGTGGCTCTCCCTAGAGGTTTTGGGATTATTGGGAATTTATAGGCGAAAGAGGTAGGGCAGAGGAGGCAAGGGGGGCCACGAGCCTGCTAGCCCCCCCCCCATGGCGCGCCTAGGGGGCTCGTGACCTCCCACGAAAGCTCCTGCCTTGGTTCTCAAGTCTTCCGGGTATCTTCTGTTATGGAAAAAATCATCCCACAGGTTTTATTCCGTTTGGACTCCGTTTAATATTCTTTTCTCAAAAAGGTCAAAAACACGGAAAAACAGAAACTGGCACTAGGCACTGAGTTAATAGGTTAGTCCCGAAAAATGATATAAATTGGCATATAAATGCATATAAGACATCCCAAGTTGATAATATAATAGCATGGAATAATCATAAATTATAGATACGTTGGAGACGTATCAAGCATCCCCAAGCTTAACTCCTGCTCGTCCTCGAGTAGGGAAGTGATAAAGACCGAATTTTTGATGTGGAATACTACCTAACATATTTGTTCTTTGTAACTTCTTTACCGTGGCATGAATGTTCAGATCTGTAAGATTCAAAACAATAGTTTAATATTGACATGAAAACAATAATACTTCAAGCATACTAGCAAAGTAATCTTGAACTTTTGAAATAACAAGGCCAAAGAAAGTTATCCCTACAAAATCATATAGTCTGGCTATCCTCCATCATCCCCACATAAAGAGTTTAAATCATGCACAACCCCGGTAATGGCCAATTAATTGTTTTCGAACTCTTACTTTCGCAAACTTTTTCAACTCTCACGCAATACATGAGCGTGAGCCATGGATATAGCACTATGGGTGGAATAGAGTGTGGTGGAGGTTGTGAGGCAAAAAGGAGGAGATGGTCACATCTACTCGGCGTATCAATGGGTTATGGAGATGCCCATCAATAGATATCAATGTGAATGAGTAGGGATTGCCATGCAACGGATGCACTAGAGCTATAAGTGTATGAAAGCTCAAAAAGAAAACTAGTGGGTGTGCACCCAACTTGCTTGCTCACGAAGACCTAGGGCAATTTTGAGGAAGCCCATCATTGGAATATACAAGCTAAGTTATATAATGAAAATTCCCACTAGTATATGAAAGTGACAAAACAAGAGACTCTCTATCATGAAGAACGTGGTGCTATTTTAAAGCACAAGTGTGGAAAAAGATAGTAGCATTGTCCCTTCTCTCTTTTTCTCTCATCATTTTTTTTGTTTGGGCTCTTTGGCCTCTTTTTTTATTTCCTCACATGGGACAATGCTCTAATAATGATGATCATAACACTTTTATTTACTTACAACTCGATACTTAGAACAATAATGACTCTATATGAAATGCCTCCGGTAGTGTACCGGGATGTGCAACGATCTAGCTTAGCGTATGACGTTGGAACATCTCGCTAGCTATCTTACGATCATGCAATGGCAAAATGAAAATGACGGCACATGTCATGAGACGGAACGGTGGAAGTTGCATGACAATATATCTCGGAATGGGTATGAAAATGCCATAATAGGTAGGTATGGTGGCTGTTTTTAGGAAGGTATATGGTGGGTTTGTGCACCGGCGAAAATTGTGCGACACTAGAGAAGCTAGCAATGGTGGAAGGTGAGAGTGCATCTATACCATGGACTCACATTAGTCATGAAGAACTCATATACTTATTGCGAAAGTTTTATTAGTAATCGAAACAAAGTGCTAAACGCATACTCCTAGGGGAAGGGTTGGTAGGTGTTAACCATTGCGCGATCCCGACCACCACACAAAGGATGACAATCAATAAATCAATTATGATCCGACTTCCTAACATAGTGGTTCACCATACGTGCATGGTACGGGAATCACTAACCTCAACACAAGTATTTCTAGATTCACAACACCCTACTAACATAACTCTAATATTACCATATCCATATCTCAAAACTAATTGTGAGGAATCAAATTTCTCTTACTAATCAATGCACTTGAATATGATATTTTTTATTATATCCTCTTTGGATGCCTATCATATTTAGGACTAATTTCATAGCACACGCCAATTACCAGGTAACTTAGAGAGAGCACTCTCAAAATGATATAAGTGAAGATCGAGAGTTTTTATTTCTACAAAATAAGACACCGCCGTGCTCTAAGAAGATTTAGGTGAAGCACTAGAGCAAAATTATCTATCTCAAAATATATAAGTGAAGCTCATGGGAGAAAAATTATCTAGCTCAAAAGATATAAGTGAAGCTTATGCGAGCTAAATTTCCTAGCTCAAAAGATATAAGTGAAGCTCATTGAGTATTCTAACAAATCCACGATGAGTGCATGTGCCTCTCCAAAAGGTGTGCAGCAAGGACGATTGTGATAAAACAAAAATAAAAGACTCCTATAATACACGATGCTCCAAGCAAAACACATATCATGTGGTGAATAAAAATATAGCTCCAAGTAACGTTACTGATGGATTGAAGACGAAAGAGGGGATGCCTTCCCGGGGCATCCCCAAGCTTAGGCTTTTTGGTGTCTTTGGATTTGGCTTGGGATGACTTGGGAATACCCAAGATTAAGCTCTTTACACTCTTTATTCCATTGTCCATAAGAACATCACCCAAAACTCGAAAACTTCACAACACAAAACTTAAACAGAAACTCGTGATATCATTAGCATAAGAAAACAAACTACCAACTTTTTAGGTACTGTAGTAAACTTGATTTCTATTTATATTGATGTTAAATTACTGTATTCTCACTTTTACATGGCTCATAACCCCCGATACTAACCACAGTTTCATTAAAATAAGTAATCAACACAACAAAAATAGAATATGTCAAAAACAGAACAGTATGTAGCAATCTATATATTTCATATACCTCTGCTATCCCAAAAATTCTGAAACAATTATGAAAATTAGGGAAATTTGCATATAAATCAACAGCAAAAATAATCAACTCAAAAGCTCTTTCTGGATAGGAACTAAAAATAATTTCATGAGCACAAAGTTTCTGTCTTTTTTCAGCATGATTAAACAACTATCACCAAAACTAATCATAAAGGTTCTACTTGGCACAAACACTAATAAAAACATAAAAAACACAATCATGATGGTGTGGACTCAGCAAAACAGAAAGTGAAAAGCAAAAAAAATTATTCATTGGGTTGCCTCCCAACAAGCGCTATTGTTTAACGCCCTTAGCTAGGCATAAGGCAATAGAATCAAGTACCGTCATCCTTAGTGCTCAAACCACTCATAGGGTGAACACTCAACATTTTAAGATCTTCGTCTCTTTTACTAGATGGTTCACCATTGTTTTTAGGAACGTAAACAAGCTTAGTGGCCTTATTGTGGGCAAAATTTGGAGTTTTCTGAACAGCAGCAAAAGCGGAACCCCAGTTGGTTATAACATCCTCTAGTTTGCCAATTCTAGCGGAATCATGCTCTAGTTTTTCGTTAACTATGAGTTCCTTCTCCTTTGAGTTTTTCAAAGTCATTCCCACCTTGGATCCATATTGAGTGATTTGATTGTGGATCTTTTTATCCAAATTTTCAATGAGTTCTATCGTAGCAACTTTATTTTCGATAATATCCAGCCTACGCATCACATGTTCCAAAGTTAAAGTAGTTCCATTAACCATGAGTGGGGATGAGCCTACCAAATTTATGAAAGCACCATAAGAATCAATGGTATGGCTACCCAAGAAATTTCCGCCTACGATGGTGTCAAGAACATACCTATTCCAAGGGGAAATACCCACATAAAAATTGTGAAGTAGAACGGTAGTAGATTGCTTACGAGTAGATCTATTCTGAGCATTGCAAATTCTATACCAAGCATCTTTCAAGTTTTCTCCCTCATTTTGTTTAAAATTAAGAACTTTGCTCTCGGGAGTAACGATCGTAGTGATAGGGCTAGCCATAAGGATAAGTAGACTAACCCACACAAGGAGGCAGAAAGCAATCAAAAGAAAGGGCGAACGAAAAAGGCAAATATTTTTGTAAATTTTGTTTTTTAGAAGTGGGGGAGAGGAAAACGAGAGGCAAAAGGCAAGTAATATAAATGCAAGAGATGAGTTTGCGATAGGTACTTGGTAGATATGCTTCACTTCAATACTCCTCGGCAACGGCGTCAGAAATTCTTCCTGCTACTTCTTGAGCTTGCGTTGGTTTTTCACTTGAAGAGGAAAGGATGATGCAGCAAAGTAGAGATAAGTATTTCCCTCCGTTTGAGAACCAAGGTATCAATCCAGTAGGAGTATCAAGATGAGGCACCAATGAACCTGCGCAAAAGCAAACAAACTTGCATCCAACGCGATAAAGGGGTTGTCAATCCCTTCACGATTACTTGCAAGGTGAGATCTGAAGGTGATAAAAGGTGAAAAGAAATAAAAGTGCAACAAGGTATTTTTGGTATTTCTGTATGTAGATCTGAATATATGATGTGTAAAATAGACCAGTGGGCCATAGTGTTCACTAGAGGCTTCTCTCATAATAGCAAGTATTACGGTGGGTGAACGAATTATTGTCGAGCAATTAATAGAATCGCGCAAAGTCATGACGATATCTAAGGCAATGATCATACATATAGACATCACGTTCGAGACAAGTAGATCGATACCGTCTGCATCTACTACTATTACTCCATACATCGACCGCTATCCAGCTTGCATCTAGTATATTAAGTTCATAACAAACAGAGTAACGCCTTAAGCAAGATGACATGATGTAGAGGAATAAATTCATGCAATAATATAAACCCCATCTTTTTACCCTTGATGGCAACAACACGATGTGTGCCTCGCTACCCCTTCTGTCACTAGGTGAGGACACCGCACGGTATGAACACAAAACCAAGCACTTCTCCCATTGCAAGAATTATAGATCAAGTTGGCCAAACGAAACCAATAACTCGAAGATAATTACAAGGATACGAAATCATGCATATAAGAAATCAGAGGAGACTCAAATAATATTCATAGATAATCTGATCATAAATCCACAATTCATCGGATCTCAACAAACACACCGCAAAAGAAAGTTACATCGGATAGATCTCCATGAAGATCATGGAGAACTTTGTATTGAAGATCCAAGAGAGAGAAGAAGCCATCTAGCTACTAGCTATGGACCCGAAGGTCTATGGTGAACTACTCACGCATCATCGGAGAGACAATGGTGTTGATGAAGAAGCCCTCCGTGTCCGAATCCCCCTCCGAGAGGGCACCAGAATGGTCCCCAGATGGGATCTTGCAAAGACAGAAGCTTGCGGCGGCCGAAAAGTATTTTCGTGGCTCTCCCTGGAGGTTTTGGGATTTTTGGGAATTTATAGGCGAAAGAGGTAGGGTAGAGGTGGCAAGGGGGGCCCACGAGCCTGCTAGGCGCAGCCCCCCCCCTAGGGCGCGCCTAGGGGGCTCGTGACCTCCCACGAAACCTCCTGCCTTGGTTCTCAAGTCTTCTAGGTATCTTCTGTTATGGAAAAATTCATCCCCTGGGTTTTATTCCGTTTGGACTCCGTTTAATATTCTTTTCTAAAAAAGGTCAAAAACACGAAAAAAGTAGAAACTGGCACTAGGCACTGTGTTAATAGGTTAGTCCCAAAAAATGATATAAAATGGCATATAAATGCATATAAGACATCCCAACTTGATAATATAATAGCATGAAACGATCAAAAAATATAGATACGTTGGAGACGTATCAACGACCTTCATCCTTTCTCTTTCTTTTGTCGTGGTAGGGCTTTTGAGTCTTACTAATATTCACACCTTACAACACACGCAAGAACTCCTTCTTTGCCGATCTATTTTGAACTCCTTCAAAAACTTGTCAAGGCATGCATTTCATTTGAAAGTTCTATTAAGCGTTTTGATCTATCTCTATAGATCTTGATGCTCAATGTTCAAATAGCTCTATCCAGGTCTTCCTTTGAAAAACTCCTTTCAGACAACCTTTTATGCTTCACAGAAATTCTACATTACTTCCGATCAACAATATGTCAACCACATATACTTATCAGAAATTCTATAGTGCTCCCACTCAGTTCTTTGGAAATACAAGTTTCTCATAAACCTTGTATAAACCCAAAAGCTTTGATCATCTCATCAAAGCGTATATTCCAACTCCGAGATGCTTGCACATGTCCATAGAAGGATCGCTGGAACTTGCATACTTGTTAGCATCCTTAGGATTGACAAAACCTTCTGGTTGTATCACATACAAGCTTTTCTCAAGGAAACCGTCGAGGAAACAATGTTTTGACATCCTATGTGCAATATTTCATAAATAATGCAACAACTACTAACATAATTCCAACAGACTTTTTAGCATCGCTATGAGTGAGAAAGTCTCATCATAGTCAACTCTTTGATCTTGTTGGAAACATCCTTGCGACAAGTCGAGCTTTTCATAATGGTGTCCTTTCACCATCATTGTGTGTCTTTCTTTCAAAGATCCATCTTTACTTAATAGTCCTACGATCATCAAGTAGTTCTTTCAAAGTCTATACTTTGTTTTCATACATGAATCCTGTCATGGGTATAAGCCTGACAGTAGATGTGTAGGGTACGAATAAGATGGGCAGAGTCCTAGCTACGGCGAGGTTGTATGAGTTCAGGCCCCTCTGCGGTGGAGGTAACAGCCCTACGTCTCAGTGCTCTCGGAGCTTGTTGTCGAGTGGAATATAGAATACAATGATTTGCTAACCCCTTTACCAGCGGGGGAGGGTGGCTTATATAGAGTGCGCTGCCCTCCACAACAGTTCTGGTACAGGGGTGGAGTAGTGGCGATTGAATGTGTACGTTACAGGTAACGGACGACCTAAATGCTAATAAATGCACCTGGAAACGTACGACCGTTTCCCTCCAGGGGGGTTACGGTGTACCGAGTGGTACCCAGTCGGTCAGCTTGATAAGCTCCGAATGTTAGTCTCCGACTGGATCATCGAGGACCAGTTACCGACTGGATGATGGGGATTCCTTAGTTCAGTTGGAACTGATTAAGGCCCTTGTCCTTTGGGAGGGGTAGTCCTTGGGTAGGAACTACAGGTCAGGCCTATGACCCTACCCTAGGACTATAACCCCATCATTAGTCCTCGAATGGATTGGGGTTGAAACGACGAGGCAATGCTTGAAGTTTGAATCCGACTGGAACGGATTTGGCTTGGGCGTTGTTTGCCTCGATCCATTTTATCTTTTCTGACCAACGATCCGAGTGAAAACCTCCGTGGAACGAACTGTCGGACGCCGAGTGTTTCCGGGGTATCTCTTGACGCGACCCGTCAACTAAGAGCGGTGGATTTTCCGGGATCTTCAAATTTCGGTTTCCGCGCCCAACGGGGATGATGCCGGCGTGCTTGAGTAGCGCTTGACGCCTCGATTCTCGTGCTTCAACTCCTCCACTGATATCGCCGCGGCCGGTCGAGCGGATAAGGTTTCGGGGCCACCTGCTAGTGACCCAGTCGGAACCCTATTTAAATCTCGGTGGCGAGGCTTCTTCGTTACGCTCGCCGAATCTTTCGCTCTCGCCTGCTCCGTCTTCCTCGCCACCTCCAGCGCTCCTACACTCCTTCCTTCTCCTTCCTCCCGAGGGTTCGCAGTTGCCGCCATGACCAAGGGTCAGACCAGCAAGATGAAGGCGAGGAAGAAGAAGAGCAAGGCGGCGGCGCCTGCTCAGCGGCGGCAGCGGCTGCTGCCGGCGGGGTGGATTCAGGGCGACTTCCTCCCCTACACGGTGACGGAGGGGGATCTACTGGAGCTGGTGGAGCACGGGATGATTGTGCACAAATCCTGGAGGCTGCCGGTGGAGAACGAGGTCGAGCCGGCTCCCCGGGAGGGGGAGCGCGTCTTGCTGCTCAGCCACGTCCACCGAGGTTTCTCCTTGCCTCCGCATCCTTTCTTCAAGGGCATCATGAATCACTTCGGGGCTCAACTTCATCACTTTCCCCCGAATGCCATTGCCCATCTTTCTGCCTTTATAGTTTTGTGCGAGTGTTTCATCGGCTGCCCTCCCCATTGGGGTTTGTTCAAACACATCTTTTCCGCCAGATCCCAAACTATCAAGCGGCTTAGCCAGTCGGATGATAAGACGCATCTCCTCTAGCTCTGCGGGGGTTTAGGTTTCCAGAAAAAGAGTCGGAGTAGTTACCCTGCTCTTCAGTTAAGTGAGTCGGTCAGGAACTGGCAGTCGACGTGGTTCTACTGCCAGGATATCGCATGCCCGAATGCATCGACTAGGCTGCCTCCCTTTAGTTTAGATCGGCCCGCCCCGCCTAAGAAGCTCGCGCTCACGAAGGCGGAGAAGAACGACATCCAACCTTTGGTTGAGGCACTCGTAGATGTCGTCAGGAGGGGGGTCACTGGCATAGACTTGCTGGAGGTCTTCCTCGGTCGGCGTATCCAGCCTCTGCAGGCTCGTGACCATGCCATGTGGCATTACACGGGGCCCGAAGACTCCACTCGGACCAACGTGGTGGGCGTGACTGAGGAGAAGGTGACCTCGTGGGTACTCCAGATCACAGGCCCCTACGAGAATCCCAAAGGATCTCGGCGAGTGAAGCCTTACTGCGCGGATCATCCTCCTCTGAATCAGGTGAGCAACACTTGTCGAGTGTACTTAGGTGTCTTAATTCCTGTCGTTTGTTTGAATCTCTGCGTCATGTCTGATGTTGCCGACTGAAATTTATGCAGAAGTGGACCAACTGGTTCTCCCCCGTCTCAAACGGGAATCCGGCCGAGGAGGAGGAGGAAGGCATCCAGGAGGGCAGCGTGGAGAGCGCTGAGTATGTCTCCGACAGCGGGGAATCGGAGGGGGAGGCTAGCGAGGAGGAGGAGGAAGACGAAGAACAGGACTCACCGCCTCCGCAATTAGAGCATCGGACCAAGCGTCGACACGAGCCCGCCGTCCCCTCGGCTCCTCCCGCGTCTTCGAGTGCTCCGCCCACTGTCCCGGTGGTCCCGGGTGTTCGAAATGCCAAGAGGACCAGGGATGCTGATGCTGAACCTGCGGGTCAGTCTTCTAAGGCGGTCAAACCGAGTGGACCTAAGTCTCGAAAGGCTTTGCCGCGAATGAGGGTTGCTGCCCCTGTCACCTCCACGTAAGCATATCCATCTCCCAATTCCTTCTGATATCCGAGTGAACTCCTGTTTACTGGTCGAATGCATTTTACCCGACAGAGTCGCTACTTCCGCCACCTCTCCGCCGCGCCAAGAAGACGATCCCATGGACACGGACAACGTCGTCTCATCCCAACCAGGTGCGTTGTAATGACGCCGAGTGTTTTATACTATCGCGTCTCGAATAGGTCCTGCTTCTTTCTTTCTCTGAGACCTCGCATCATTCGGCCTGTCAGGGGCGATTTGCTTGGACGAGGGTGACCAGGGGAGAGCCGAACCAGCTGCGGCGCCTGTTCTTGAGGCCGCTCCACCTGCTGCTGCTCTTGCCGCCGACGTGCTGTCGACTGAGGCGCTGCCACAGACTGAACCGGTGTTGGTGGAAGAGGAGCCGACTGGAGCGGACCTTGGGATGCCTCGGGAACTTCCGACGCTGCCAGGCTCGTCGAATGTCGAGTTCAACATCCAGCGTCTCCCGGAGGAGCAGGTGGGAGCGGCCAAGGGAGCTATGGTGCAGGCGGAGCTAATGGCTGGAGAAGCCAAGAGGGCCTACGACTCCGTTGCGTCCTTGTACCAGCGGAGCTTGGAGTTGCGGGATGATATCCGAGTAAGAGGTCTAGTAAGTATTTACTTTTCTCTTGTAACCCACTGGGTGTTCTTGGATATCAGCTGTTGTTTGCACTGGGTTCACTCTGAGTGAACCCAGTGGGTGTAGTCCCCGAGACTTCTGTCGAGTGCTTGCACCGACAGTTGTCTTTATACATACTGTCTTTACTTTGGTCGTTTCTGTAAATAATACGACCGACTGTGAGCAGTTGTTGCACACGGAGTGCACTTACTGTAAGAGTCTCCGAGAGTAAGTTGTACTCAGGTCGGGTAGTATTGGCCTCGTAGGCGTAGGTGAAAACATGCATCTCAATAGGGCA
The DNA here is from genome assembly GCF_904849725.1 of Hordeum vulgare subsp. vulgare. Taxonomy (NCBI): domain Eukaryota; kingdom Viridiplantae; phylum Streptophyta; class Magnoliopsida; order Poales; family Poaceae; genus Hordeum; species Hordeum vulgare. Next base: position 579,398,367 of record NC_058520.1, on the reverse strand, counting down.
GGCCTGCTTGAGTTGTACGAATAAGATGGGCAGAGTCCTAGCTACGGCGAGGTTGTATGAGTTCAGGGCCCTCTGCGGTGGAGGTAACAGCCCTACGTCTCAGTGCTCTCGGAGCTTGTTGTCGAGTGGAATATAGAATACAATGATTTGCTAACCCCTTTACCAGTGGGGGAGGGTGGCTTATATAGAGTGCGCTGCCCTCCACAACGGTTCTGGTACAGGGGTGGAGTAGTGGCGATTGAATGTGTACGTTACAGGTAACGGACGACCTAAATGCTAATAAATGCACCTGGAAACGTACGACCGTTTCCCTCCAGGGGGGTTACGGTGTACCGAGTGGTACCCAGTCGGTCAGCTTGATATGCTCTGAATGTTAGTCTCCGACTGGATCATCGAGGACCAGTTACCGACTTGATGATGGGGATTCCTTACTTCAGTCGGAACTGATTAAGGCCCTTGTCCTTTGGGAGGGGTAGTCCTTGGGTAGGACCTACAGGTCAGGCCTATGACCCTACCCTAGAACTGTAACCCCGTCATTAGTCCCCGAATGGATTGGGGTTGAAACGACGAGGCAATGCTTGAAGTTTGAATCCGACTGGAACGGATTTGGCTTGGGCGTTGTTTGCCTCGATCCATTTTATCTTTTCTGACCAACGATCCAATTGAAAACCTCCGTGGAACGAATTGTCGGACGCCGAGTGTTTTCGGGGTATCTCTTGACGCGACCCGTCAACTGACAGCAGCGGCTTTTCCGGGATCTTCAAATTTCGGTTTCCACGCGCCCAGCGGGGATGACGCCGGAAGCTTGAGTAGCGCCTGACGCCTCGATTCTCGCGCCTTCAACTCCTCCACTGATATCGCCGCGGCCGGTCGGGCGGATAAGGTTTCGGGGCCACCTGCCAGTGACCCAGTTGGGACCCTATTTAAATCTCGGTGGCGAGGCTTCTTCGTTACGCTCGCCGAATCTTTCGCTCTCGCCTGCTCCTTCTTCCTCGCCACCTCCAGCACTCCTACACTCCTTCCTTCTCCTTCCTCCCGAGGGTTCCCAGTTGCCGCCATGACCAAGGGTCAGACCAGCAAGATGGAGGCGAGGAAGAAGAAGAGCAAGGCGGCGGCGCCTGCTCAGCGGCGGCAGCTGCCAGCGGGGTGGATTCAGGGCGACTTCCTCCCCTCCACGGTGACGGAGGGGGATCTGCTAGAGCTGGTGGAGCACGGGATGATCGTGCACAAATCCTGGAGGCTGCCGGCGGAGAACGAGGTCGAGCCGGCTCCCCGGAAGGGGGAGCGCGTCTTGCTGCTCAGCCACGTCCACCGAGGTTTCTCCTTGCCTCCGCATCCTTTGTTCAAGGGCATCATGAATCACTTCGGGGCTCAACTTCATCACTTTCCCCCGAATGCCATTGCCCATCTTTCTGCCTTTATAGTTTTGTGCGAGTGTTTCATCGGCTGCCCTCCCCATTGGGGTTTGTTCAAACACATCTTTTCCGCCAGATCCCAAACCATCAAGCGGCTTAGCCAGTCGGATGATAAGACGCATCTCCTCCAGCTCTGCGGGGGTTTAGGTTTCCAGAAAAAGAGTCGGAGTAGTTACCCTGCTCTTCAGTTAAGTGAGTCGGTCAGGAACTGGCAGTCGACGTGGTTCTACTGCCAGGATATCGCCTGCCCGAATGCATCGACTGGGCTGCCTCCCTTTAGTTTAGATCGGCCCGCCCCGCCTAAGCAGCTCGCGCTCACAAAGGCGGGGAAGAACGACATCCAACCTTTGGTTGAGGCACTCGTAGATGTCGTCAGGAGGGGGGTCACTGGCATAGACTTGCTGGAGATCTTCCTCAGTCGGCGTATCCAGCCTCTGCAGGCTCGCGACCATGCCATGTGGCATTACACGGGGCCCGAAGACTCCACTCGGACCAACGTGGTGGGCGTGACTGAGGAGAAGGTGACCTCGTGGGTACTCCAGATCACAGGCCCCTACGAGAATCCCAAAGGATCTCGGCGAGTGAAGCCTTACTGCGCGGATCATCCTCCTCCGAATCAGGTGAGCAGCACTTGTCGAGTGTACTTAGCTGTCTTAATTCCTGTCGTTTGTTTGAATCTCTGCGTGATGTCTAATGTTTCCGAATGAAATTTATGCAGAAGTGGACCAACTGGTTCTCCCCCGTCTCAAACGGGAATCCGGCCGAGGAGGAGGAGGAAGGCAGCCAGGAGGGCAGCGTGCAGAGCGCTGAGTATGTCTCCGACAGCGGGGAATCGGAGGGGGAGGCTAGCGAGGAGGAGGAGGAAGACGAAGAACAGGACTCGCCGCCTCCGCAATTAGAGCATCGGACCAAGCGTCGACACGAGCCCGCCGTCCCCTCGGCTCCTCCCGCGTCTTCGAGTGCTCCGCCCACTGTCCCGATGGTCCCGAGTGTTCGAAATGCCAAGAGGACCAGGGATGCTGATGCTGAACCTGCGGGTCAGTCTTCTAAGGCGGTCAAACCGAGTGGGCCTAAGGCTCGAAAGGCTCTGCCGCGAATGAGGGTTGTTGTCCCTGTCACCTCCACGTAAGCATATCCATCTCCCAATTCCTTCTGATATCCGAGTGAACTCCTGTTTACTGGTTGAATGCATTTTACCCGACAGAGTCGCTACTTCCGCCACCTCTCCGGCGCGCCAAGAAGACGATCCCATGGACACGGACAACGTCGTCTCGTCCCAACCAGGTGCGTTGTAATGACGCCGAGTGTTTTATACTATCGTGTCTCGAATAGGCCCTGCTTCTTTCTTTCTCTGAGACCTCGCGTCATTCGGCCTGTCAGGGGCGATTTGCTTGGACGAGGGCGACCAGGGAGAGCTGAACCAGCTGCGGCGCCTGTTCTTGAGGCCGCTCCACCTGCTGCTTGCTCTTGCCGCCGACGTGCTGCCGGCTGAGGCGCTACCACAGACTGGACCGGTGTTGGTGGAAGAGGAGCCGACTGGAGCGGACCTTGGGATGCCTCGGGAACTTCCGACGCTGCCAGGCTCGTCGAATGTCGAGTTCAACATCCAGCGTCTCCCGGAGGAGCAGGTGGGAGCGGCCAAGGGAGCTATGGTGCAGGCGGAGCTGATGGCTGGAGAAGCCAAGAGGGCCTACGACTCCGTTGCGTCCTTGTACCAGCGGAGCTTGGAGTTGCGGGATGATATCCGAGTAAGTGGTCTAGTAAGTATTTACTTTTCTCTTGTAACCCACTGGGTGTTCTTGGATATCAGCTGTTGTTTGCACTAGGTTCACTCTGAGTGAACCCAGTGGGTGTAGTCCCCGAGACTTCTGTCGAGTGCTTGCACCGACAGTTGTCTTTATACATACTGTCTTTACTTTGGTCGTTTCTGTAAATAATATGACCGACTGCGAGCAGTTGTTGCACTCGGAGTGCATTTACTGTAAGAGTCTCCGACAGTAAGTTGTACTCAGGCCGGGTAGTATTGGCCTCGTAGGCGTAGGTGAAAACATGCATCTCAATAGGGCAGGCCTGCTTGAGTTGCATGCCAGTGGGGTCACTCTTAGTGAACCCACTGGGTGTAGTCCCCGAGACCGCTGTCGACTGCTTGCGTCGGCAGGGGTCTGAAGAACTTAGACTTTTATTTGTTGAACTTTCTAATTGTCCCTTGGTGTTTGTTGGCAGAAAACCTGTGAAATGGGGACGGCATATGAAACTCTCAGGACAGAGAGGAATCAGTTCGCTGGTGAGCTTGATGCGGCCATGCTCGCAATGGCTGGCATGAAGGATGCTCTGGAGAGACGAGAGAAGTCCTTGGAGGAGGCTCGTGAAGCGAACCAGGTGTTGACTGAGGAAGTGGAAAAGATGGGGAAACAAAGGAGTGCTATGATGGGACAAATGAACGTGCTGAACAAACGCTGTCGAGCACGGGAGAAATATGTGAGCGACTGGGCTCGGCAGATGATGACACGTCTGGCTGGTAAGTCCTGCTTTTTCCGAGTGCTTGTGGTATGTGCGTCAGCACTCGGCGCTTATCGTTTGCTTATCTTGTCGTCGCAGATTTTTGTGGTGACGCTGAAGCTGAAGCCGCTGATGTGGAGCGGTCTATTCTTGAGAACGTTCCACTCGGCGCAGAAGCCAACCGGGATCTGCTCCGAGCGCACATCCGCGTGGGCAAAGTTGGTCCTGTCATCGGTCGACTGAGAGAAGTCGTCGGCCGGATCGACAAGGAGCTTTGGCCTGAAGATGAGTCGCGACAGGAGATGGACAACTTGCTGAGTCGACTGGAGGAGGTCCCCGACCGAGTGCAGTCATGGAAGAAATCTGCGGCTCGTTGTGGTGCAGATGTTGCTCTGTCCTTGGTCCGGGTTCATTGCAAGGAGGTGCGTGAGGAGAAGCTGAAGACGCTGAAGGTCGCCAACACGAAGAAACTTCGATTCGAAGACTTCATGGAGACGTTCCTGGAGAGCGCTACCCACATCGCCGACGGTATTGATCTGGACACGTTCGTGGAGCCTTCTAGTCCTGGCGTTAATCCAGATGACGCGTAAAAACACTTTTATCCTCGGTATGCCGAGTGTTTATCTGTAAGCTACTTTGGCCACTGCTGTTGGCCGTCGCTTTTTTAGATCAGTGCGGGTAAGCTTGACCTGCATCGATTGAACTATCTTTGCTAGAAATTTTGAGTCGGAATCAAAGTATTTGCTCTTGTGTTGCAATGTTGTTTCGAGTGCGACGTTTAGTCCATACTCGGAAGAAGTTAATACTTAGGTGATTCCCAATCACAGCTAAGTCCCCGAGTGCGACGTTTAGTGCACACTCGGAGGAAGTTATTACTTAGGCGATTCTTGATCACAGCTAAGTCCCCGAGTGCGACGTTTAGTGAATACTCGGAGGAAGTGATTACTTAGGTGATTCTTGATCACAGCTAAGTCCCCGAGTGCGACGTTTAGTGCATACTCGGAGGAAGTTAGTACTTAGGCGATTCGGGATCGCAGCTAAGTCTCCGAGTGTGACGTTTAGTACACACTCGGAGAAAGTTAGTACTTAGGCGATTCAGGATCGCAGCTAACTCCCCGAGTGTGACGTTTAGTACACACTCGAAGAAAGTTAGTACTTAGGCGATTCAGGATCGCAGCTAAGTCCCCCAGTGTGACGTTTAGTACACACTCGGAGGAAGTTAGTACTTAGGCGATTCGGGATCGCAGCTAAGTCTCCGAGTGTGACGTTTAGTACACACTCGGAGAAAGTTAGTACTGAGGCGATTCAGGATCGCAGCTAAGTCCCCGAGTGTGATGTTTAGTACACACTCGGAGAAAGTTAGTACTTAGGCGATTCGGGATCGCAGCTAAGTCTCCGAGTGTGACGTTTAGTACACACTCGGAGAAAGTTAGTACTTAGGCGATTCAGGATCGCAGCTAAGTCCCCGAGTGTGACGTTTAGTACACACTGGAGAAAGTTAGTACTTAGGCGATTCGGGATCGCAGCTAAGTCTCCGAGTGTGACGTTTAGTACACACTCGGAGAAAGTTAGTACTTAGGCGATTCAGGATCGCAGCTAAGTCCCCGAGTGTGACGTTTAGTACACACTCGGAGAAAGTTAGTACTTAGGCGATTCAGGATCGCAGCCAAGTCCCCGAGTGTGACGTTTAGTACACACTCGGAGGAAGTTAGTACTTAGGCGATTCGGGATCGCAGCTAAGTTCCCGAGTGTGACGTTTAGTACACACTCGGAGAAAGTTAGTACTTAGGCGATTCAGGATCGCAGCTAAGTCCTCGAGTGTGAAGTTTAGTACACACTCAGAGGAAGTTAGTACTTAGGCGATTCGGAATCGCAGCTAAGTCCCCGAGTGTGACGTTTAGTACACACTCGGAGAAAGTTAGTACTTAGGCGATTCAGGATCGCAACTAAGTTTTTTTTTGTGTGTGTGTGTGACCGGAGTCAGCAACCGCGGAAGAATTACGAATCTGCAAGAACTGAATCTGTTGTATATTATTTCATCAATATTTGTTCTTTACATTGCTTCAGTCGACGATCACGTGTAGAAGCGCTTGAGGAGGTCTCCGTTCCATGCACGCGGCTCGTCTGTCTCCCTCTGGATGTTGTAGAGTCTGTATGCTCCGTTGTTCAGCACCTTGGAGATGATGAAAGGTCCTTCCCAAGCCGGAGCCAACTTGTGAGGTCTTTGCTGATCCACTCGGAGCACTAAGTCGCCTGCTTGGTATGTGCGACTCCTGACGTGATGCGCATGAAAGCGTCGCAGATCTTGCTGATAAATGGTTGAGCGAGTTAGTGCCATCTCGCGCTCCTCCTCTAGAAGATATACTCCATCTTGCCTTGCTTGTTCTGCTTCAGCTTCGGAGAAGAGTTCGACTCGTGGAGCATTATGAAGCAAGTCACTCGGGAGGACCGCTTCTGCTCCATAGACGAGGAAGAACGGTGATCGCCCCGTTGATCTATTCGGAGTGGTGCGGAGACCCCAAAGCACTGAAGGTAACTCGGTGACCCATGCGCCAGCGGCGTGTCCCACCTCTCGTAGGAGTCGGGGTTTCAAACCTTGAAGAATAAGCCCATTCGCCCGCTCAGCTTGTCCATTGGACTGAGGATGTGCTACGGAAGCAAAATCCACTCGGATTCCTTGGCTTGCACAGAAACCTTTGAACCTGTCCGATTCGAAGTTTGTCCCGTTGTCCGTGATTTTGCTGTGAGGTACACCGAATCTGGAGATGATGTCCCTGATAAACTTGATGGCTGTTGAGGCGTCGAGTTTCTTGATGGGCTTGGCTTCGATCCATTTCGTGAACTTGTCGACTACCACCAACAGATGTGTGTATCCCCCTTGGCCTGTCTTGAATGGTCCGACTGTATCTAATCCCCAAACTGCAAACGGCCACACAAGAGGGATTGTCTTCAACGCAGAAGTTGGCTTGTGGGACTTGTTGGAGTAGAACTGGCAGCCTTCACATCAGTCGACCATATCTTTAGCCATCTCGTTTGCCTGCAGCCAAAAGAAACCAGCCCTGAACGCCTTGGCGACGATTGCTCTCGAAGAAGCGTGATGACCGCAGGTTCCCGAGTGAATATCCTCCAGGATCAGCTGCCCCTCCTCTGGGGAGATGCATCGTTGAAGAACGCCTGAGACACTTTCCTTGTACAATTGGCCGTCGATGACAGTGAATAACTTCGACCTTCGGACTATCTGCCTGGCTTGGACTTCGTCTTCTGGAAGTTCTTGCCTCAGGATATATACAATGATCGGCACAGTCCAGTCGGGAATAACAGCCAGAATCTCCATGACCAGATCAACCACAGCAGGTACATCGACTTCAGTCGGATCTGTTGAACTCTTTGGTTGTACTGGTTCTTCTGTGAAAGGATCTTCTTTGACTGAGGGAAGGTGGAGGTGCTCGAGGCAGACGTCACTCGGGACTGGTGTCCGAGTGGATCCGAGTTTTTCCAACTCATCAGCTGCTTGGTTCTTCAGTCTCGGAACATGGTGGAGCTCTAGACCTTCAAACTTCTTCTCCAGCTTCCTCACTGCATTGCAGTAGGGCACTAACTGTCGTGGGTATAAGCCCGACAGTAGATGTGTAGGGTACGAATAAGATGGGCAGAGTCCTAGCTACGGCGAGGTTGTATGAGTTCAGGCCCCTCTGCGGTGGAGGTAACAACCCTACGTCTCAGTGCTCTCGGAGCTTGTTGTCGAGTGGAATATAGAATACAATGATTTGCTAACCCCTTTACCAGTGGGGGAGGGTGGCTTATATAGAGTGCGCTGCCCTCCACAACGGTTCTGGTACAGGGGTGGAGTAGTGGCGATTGAATGTGTACGTTACAGGTAACGGACGACCTAAATGCTAATAAATGCACCTGGAAACGTACGACCGTTTCCCTCCAGGGGGTTACGGTGTACCGAGTGGTACCCAGTCGGTCAGCTTGATATGCTCCGAATGTTAGTCTCCGACTGGATCATCGAGGACCAGTTACCGACTCGATGATGGGGATTCCTTAGTTCAGTCGGAACTGATTAAGGCCCTTGTCCTTTGGGAGGGGTAGTCCTTGGGTAGGACCTACAGGTCAGGCCTATGACCCTACCCTAGGACTATAACCCCATCAAATCCTCTCTCGGATTTCTTGGCCTCCAGCCATTTGTCGGTATCCGGGCCCACCATCGCTTCTCCATAGCTCGTAAGTTCATTGTTGTTCAACAACATGACCTCCAAGACATGGTTACCGTACCAATATGTAGCAGTACGCGACCTTGTCGACCTACGAGGTTTGTAGTAACTTGACCCAAAGATCAATGATCACCATCATCAGTTTTCCACTTCAATTGGTGTAGGCGCCACATGAACAACTTCATGCGCCCTGCTACACACTCGATGAAGTGACGGTCCAATAACCTCATCAAGTTCCACCACCCTCCCACTCAATTCTTTCGAGAGCAACTTTTCCTCGAGAAAGGATCCGTTTCTAGAAACAAATACTTTGCTTCCAGATCTGAGATAGGAGATGTATCCAACTGTTTTGGATATCCTATGAAGATGCATTTATCCGCTTTGGGTTCGAGCTTATCAGACTGAAACTTTTTCACATAAGCGTCGCAGCCTCAAACTTTTAAGAAACGACAGCTTAGGTTTCTCCAAACCATAGTCTATACTGTGTCATCTCAACGGAAATACGCGGTGCCCTACTTAAAGTGAATACGGTTGTCTCTAATGCATAACCCATAAATTATAGTGGTAATTCGATAAGAGACATCATAGTATGCACCATATCAAATAGGGCGCGGCTATGACGTTCGGACACACCATCACACTATGGTGTTCTAGGTGGCATGAACTGCGAAACAATTTCCACATTGTTTTAACTGTGTACCAAAAACTCGCAACTCAGTTATTCATCTCTATGATCATATCATAGATAGTTTATCCTCTTGCCACGACAATCTTCACTCTGAAATAGCTTTAAACTTTTCAATATTTTAGACTTGTGATTCATCAAGTAAATACTCCTGTACCTACTCAAATCATCAGTGAAGTAAGAACATAACAATATCCACTGCGCGCCTTAGCACTCATTGGACTGCACACATAAAAAATGTATTACTTCCAACAAGTTACTTTCTTGTTCCATGTGGTATGATTTTGCATGTCTCAAGTGATTCAAAATCAAGTGAATCCAAACGATCCATCCGCATGGAGTTTCTTCATGCGTTTATACCAACAGGTATGGTCTGCATGTCTCAAACGTTTCAAAAATGAGTGAGTACAAAGATCCATCAGCATGGAGCTTCTTCATCCATTTTACACCAACATGACTCAAGTGGCAGTGCCACAAGTAAGTGGTACTATCATTATTACTTTGTATCTTTTGACACCAATATTATGAACATGTATAACACTATGATCGAGTTTCAATAAACTATTGAAGGAATTATTCAAGAAAATAGAATAACCATTATTCTCTTTAAATGATTAATCGTATTGTAGTAAACACGATCCAATCATGTTCATGCTCAACGCAAACACCAAATAACAATTATTTAGGTTTAACACCAATCTCGATGGTAGAGGGAGCGTGCGATGTTTGATCACATCAACCTTGGAAACACTTCCCACACTTATCGTCACCTCGCCTTTAGCTAGTCTCCGTTTATTCCGTAGCTTTTATTTCGAGTTACTAATCACTTAGCAATCGAACCGGTATCTAATACCCTCGTGCTACTAGGAGTACTAGTAAAGTACACATCAATATCATGTATATCAAATATACTTCTGTTGACTTTGCCAGCCATCTTATCTACCAAGTATCTAGGGTAGCTCCGCCTCAGTGACCGTTCCCCTCATAACAAAAGCACTTACTTTCGGGTTTGGGTTCAATATAGGGTTTCTTCATTAGAGTAGCAACTGGTTTGCCGTTTCATGAAGTATCCCTTCTAGCCCTTGCCCTTCTTGAAACTAGTGGTTTTACTAACCATCAACAATTGATGCTCCTTCCTGATTTCTACTTTTGAAGTGTCAAACATTGCGAAACGCTCAAGGATCATCATATTTATCCTTGATATGTTATAGTTCATCACGAAGCTCTAGCAGCTTGGTGGCAGTGACTTTGGAGAACCATCACTATCTCATCTCGAAGATTAACTCCCACTTGATTCAAGCGATTGTTGTACTCACACAATCTGAGCACACGCTCAACGATTGAGCTTTTCTCCTTTACTTTGTAGACAAAGAATCTTGTCGGAGATCTCATACCTCTCAACAAGGGCACGAGCATGAAATCTCAATTTCATCTCTTAGAACATCTCTTATGTTCCGTGATGTTTCAAAAAAAACGTCTTTGGCGCCTTGCTTCTAAGTCATTAAGTATTACGCACTGAACTATCAAGTAGTCATAAAAAACGTGTAAGTCAGATGTTCGCAACATCCACAGACGACGCTCGAGGTGCAGCACACCGAGTGGTGCATTAAGGACATAAGCCTTCTGCGCAGCAATGAGGACAATCCTCGGTTTTACAGACTCAGTCCGCAAAGTTTCTACTATCATCTTTCAACTAAATTTTCTCTAGGAACATATAAAAAATAGTAGAGCTATAGCGCAAGCTACATCATAATTCGCAAAGACCTTTTGACTATGTTCATGATAATTAGTTCAATTAATCATATTACTTAAGAACTCCCACTCAAAAAGTACATCTCTGTAGTCATTTGAGTGGTACATGATCCAAATTCACTAAGTCAAGTCCCATCATCACGTGAGTTGAGAATAGTTTCAGTGGTAAGCATCCCTATGCTAATCATATCAACTATATGGTTCATGCTCGACCTTTCGGTCTCATGTGTCCCGAGGCCATGTCTGCACATCCTAGGCTCGTCAAGTTTAACCCGAGTGTTCCGCGTGTGCAACTGTTTTGCACCCGTTGTATGTGAACATTGAGTTTATCACACCCGATCATCACATGGTGTCTCGAAACGACGAACTGTATCAACGGTGCACAGTCGAGGAGAACACAATTTTGTCTTGAATTTTAGTGAGAGATCACCTTATAATGCTACCGTCGTTCTAAGCAAAATAAGGTGCATAAAAGGATTAACATCAGATGCAATTCATAAGTGACATGATATGGCCATCATCTTGTGCTTCTTGATCTGCATCACCAAAGCACCGGCATGATCTTCTTGTCACCGTCGCCACACCATGATCTCCATCAACGTGTCGCCATCGTGGTTGTCGTGTTATCTATGCTATTACTACTAAAGCTACGACCTAGCAATATAGTAAACGCATCTGCAAACACAAACATTAGTTTAAATACAACCCTATGGCTCCTGCCGGTTGCCATAGCATCGACGTGCAAGTCGATATTAACTATTACAACATGATCATCTCATACATCCAATATATCACCTCACGTCATTGGCCATATCATATCACAAGCATACCCTGCAAAAACAAGTTAGACGTCCTCTAATTTGTTGTTGCATGTTTTACGTGGCTACTATGCGTATCTAGTATGATCGCATCTTACTTACGCAAAAACCACAACGGAGATGTGCAAATTGCTATTTAACCTCTCCAAGGACCGCCTCGGTCAAAACCAATTCAACTAAAGTTGAAGAAACCGACACCCGCCGGTCATCTTTATGCAACGAGGTTGCATGTCAATTGATGAAACCAGTCTTTCATAAGCATACGAATAATGTCGGTCTGGGCCGCTTCTATCGAACAATACCGCTGAATCGAGAAAGGACTAAGGAGGGCAGCAAATCGAACATCGCCATCCACAAAACCCTTTGTGTTCTACTCAAGATAACATCTACGCATGAACCTAGCTCATGATGCCACTGTTGGGGAACGTTGCATGGGAAACAAAAAATTTCCTACGCACACGAAGACCTATCATGGTGATGTCCATCTACGAGAAGAGATTTGGATCTACGTACCCTTGTAGATCGCACAACATGAAGCGTTAAGAAACGCGGTTGATGTAGTCGAACGTATTCACGTCCCTCGATCTGCCCCACGAACCGTCCCACGAACCATCCCGCGATCCGTCCCACGATCCGTTCCGATCTAGTGCCGAACGGACGGCACCTCCGCGTTCAGCACACGTACAGCTCGACGATGATCCCGGCCTTCCTGATCCAGCAAGCAAGACAGACAAGTAGATGGGTTCTTCGGCACTGTGACGGCACTCCCGTGGTGGTGATGATCTACTCCTGCAGGGGTCCGCCCGAACTCCGCAGAAATCCGATCTAGAGGTGGAACTATGTGGTCTAGGGTTGAGATGCATGTGACAAAAGTTGTCTCAAATCAGCCCTAAATCACCACTATATATAGGAGGGAGGGGGAGGAGGCTTGCCTTGAGGGCCAAGCCCTGAAGGGTGCGCCGACCAAGGAGGAGAGGAGGAATCCTACTCCAATTAGGTTTGGAAGGTGGAGTCCTCTTCTTCTTTCCCACCTCCCATTTTTTTCTCTGTTGTTTTTCTTTTCTTGGCGCCAAGGCCTTCTTGGGATGTCCCACAAGCCCACTAAGGGCTGGTGCGACACCCTAAAGCCATTGGGCTCCCTCCGGGTGGGTTGCCACCCTCCTGGTGAACTTCCGGAACCCATTCGTCACTCCTGGTACAATGCCGGTAATGCCCGAAAACTTTCCGGTAACCAAATGAAACCATCCTATATATCATTATTCGTTTCCGGACCATTCCGGAAACCCTCGTGACGTCCGTGATCTCATCCGGGACTCCGAACAACATTTGGTAACCACACATAAACTCAACTATACTAAAACATCGACGTACCTTAAGTGTGCAGACCCTGCGGGTTCGAGAACTATGTAGACATGCTCCGAGGCACTCCTCGGTCAATATCCAATAGCGGGACCTGGATGCCCATATTGTATCCTACATATTCTCCGAAGATCTTATCGGTTGAACCTCAGTGCCAAGGATTCATATAATCATGTATGCCATTCCCTTTGTCCTTCGGTATGTTACTTGCCCGAGATTTGATCGTCGGTATCCGCATACCTATTTCATTCTCGTTACCGGCAAGTCTCTTTACTCATTCCGTAATACAAGATCCCGTGACTTACACTTAGTCACATTGCTTGCAAAGCTTTTGTGTGATGTTGCATTATCGAGTGGGCCCCGAGATACCTCTCCGTCACACGGAGTGACAAATCTCAGTCTTGATCCATACTAACTCGACGGACACCTTGAGAGATACCTGTAGAGCACCTTTATAGTCACCCAGTTACGTTGTGATGTTTGATGCACACAAGGTATTCCTCCGGTACTAGTGAGTTATATGATCTCATGGTCATAGTAACAAATACTTGACAGCAGAAAACAATAGCAATAAAACGACACGATCAATATGCTACGTTCATAGTTTGGGTCTTGTCCATCACATGATTCTTCTAATGATGTGATCCCGTTATCAAGTGACAACACTTGTCTTATGGTTAGGAAACCTTGACCATCTTTGATCAACGAGCTATTCAACTAGAGGCTTACTAGGAACAGTGTTTTGTCTATGTATCCACACATGTATTTGAGTTTCTAGTCAATACAATTATAGCATGGATAATAAACGATTATCACGAACAAAGAAACATAATAATAACTAATTTATTATTGCCTCTAGGGCATATTTCCAACACATCACGTCACCCATCGCCTCTTTGTTCCATCATAGCTGGTCGCCTTCATCTGACTCCTCCATGATCTCGACGCCCAACCCCAGATGCCCCAACCTCCGCTCATCCCACACGACACCGGCCGCCGGGTCGACCGTTTGCCCCCGCGCTGCGCCGCCTGAACCCTATCCCCGCCCCACCGTGCTGCAGGAACCCTATCCCCACCCCATCGCGCCGCACTGTGCCCCACAAGCAGCTAAGGGATGGAGAAGGGGCCGCCGGAGTCATCGTCACTCGACTTTGCTCACTACAGCAAGCATGCGTCTCTCCAATATGTTTTCTTGCCCATCTTCCTCCCGTCATCACCAGTTAGTTGCAAAACAGTTGTAAGACCTCAATTTTTTTCCACGTCTCTGCGTACTAGAGCATCAAATTTTTGTTGTCCTGTTGCTGCGGACCTTGTGGACATCTTTTCGGTGCTTTTACCTCAACTTCTTGTATCGAGACCTCAGACCCCTTGAACAGGGAGGCAGCATGAATGCATATGTACTCCAAAAGGGCGCATATCTGTGCCTGCATCACGGGCTTCGAGCGTGGGGATTGTCCTAGGTAGTAGTCCGATCATATCCCTAAAAAAAGGTAGTAGTTTGATCACTATTGCGTAAGGCTAGTAATCCCTCCTAGAAAACTGTGGCGAGCGATTCTTACGGGCTCGGCGGGCACATATCCCTATGAATGTGGACGTACCTATAAGAGGACCGGGCGCACCTGCTCTATTGAATATTTTTGCCCTTCTGCAATATGTAAATCTACTGCTAGCTTTATATTAATTTGTTTGTTTGTTAACTGAAGTATATTAACATGCTTGCGTTTTTGGCAGAGAAAGTAGAAGAACATAGCTTTATCTGAGAAGGAAGCTAGCTTCACATGTATTCTATCAAATTATTGCCTAGCATTTTTGACTCCATCTTTCTTATCTATTAGTCAAAGTTGGAGATCTTTCACATGATATAATCACAAGTAACCCCTATTATATTTGATACACGTATGTAGCAAGAGCACTTGGACAGTAGTTCATTATGTCTCTGAATTTCCCATCCTATATGTATCTGTTCCTGAGGAACAAAGCGTCCTGGTTCTGAGTTTCCATGGTTCAGGTAAAATATAAAGATAGCTAAAGTTGCTGCAAGAGCTCATTCCAGATTAAATCTACGGGAAAAACTTGCGAACTGGTGATATTTCGACTGGTTGGCATTCTTTCCCTTCCTTTTAAGCTGATTTTTTGCAGTTCATGTAATTGTTAAACTTTCTGGATCAAAATCTCAGAAATACCCAGTATGTTTTTTTGTTATATTTTTTTGCTGGAACACAACACTGATCCAAGTAGAGTTCCAAAAGAGGTTGTATAGAGCTGGCCATGAGAGCTTTGGCATGTGCATTGTTGCATGTTGAACCGCCGATCGAATGTGTGCTAATTATGTGTGCTAATTGTTTTACTGATAATCGTAGTTCATTATTAGACACAAGGAATTGATTTTTTATTACGAGATACACAATGACGCCTGCAAAGTGGCCACAAGTACGGGAATCTTGTATTGATTATTTGAAGGTGATAATAATGGATATGCATCACAAATTCACCATGGGCGCACGTCTGGTAATTTTTTTCCTTTACACAATATAAATCTTGTTCAACTTCATAGACCATTGGATATATGGTTGATATGTATTTTTGTCACAAGCTTGTGAAATTAGCTACCAGTTTATTTAAGTTTTAGGTTATGTTCATATGTTTCCTTTGCCACACAAATAAATGAACCTGAGTTGTAATGTAGCACCAAAACACTTACTCTGGTGCTTTCTTTTAGATTGAGGATATGTCCATTTTTGTTGTATACACCATTCTCTTCCTTTTATTTCAATATTTTTTAGAACTTACACGTGTATTTTGAATATTTTGTGAAACCAGATCCGTCTGCACACATCCGCGACAGCGAAGGGTACGAAGAACCCACTGACATTGAGGCAGCTCGTGCATGGCCTCAACGGGATCCAACGAGCCTACTTGCCTCGTCCATGGTGTGTGTGACCTTGATTCCCCTAATATGTTTCAATCTACGCTAGAGCTAGGATGTCCTCAAATCCCCTTGCTCTTGTGGTCCACAACTTCCAATAAAGTTTGCCATGAATTTTGGAAAGCACGTTGTAGGGATAATAATTTTATTATAGAGTGTTGTAGTGCAGAATGCGCTGACATTATGGGGGTTTTGTTGACTACTTAGTTGCACATATCAATTTTCTAAAACTTAGTTATTCATTTGCATGTACGCAATGAGTTTTTCTAAGAAATCAGGGAGCATTCTGTTGGGGAACGTCGCATGGGAAACAAAATTTTCCTACGCGCACGAAGACCTATCATGGTGATGTCCATCTACGAGAGGGGATGAGTGATCTACGTATCCTTGTAGATCGTACAGCAGAAGCGTTAGTGAACGCGGTTGATGTAGTGGAACGTCCTCACGTCCCTCGATCCGCCCCGCGAACAATCCCGCGATCAGTCCCACGATCTAGTACCGAACGGACGGCACCTCCGCGTTCAGCACACGTACAACTCGACGATGATCTCGGCCTTCTTGATCCAGCAAGAGAGACGGAGAGGTAGAAGAGTTCTCCGGCAGCGTGACGGCGCTCCGGAGGTTGGTGATGATCTTGTCTCAGCAGGGCTCCGCCCGAGCTCCGCAGAAACGCGATCTAGAGGAAAAACTATGGAGGTATGTGGTCGGGCAGCCGTGAGAAAGTCGTCTCAAATCAGCCCTAAAACCTCCGTATATATAGGTGGGAGGGAGGGGAGGAGGCAGCCTCAAAACCTAAAGGTTTGGCCGAAATTGGAGGTGGAGGAGTCCTACTCCAATCCTACTTGGAGTAGGATTCCACCTTCCCACTTGGAAACTCTTTCCACCTTGTGTTTTTTTCCTTCTCAAACCTTATGGGCCTTAGTGGGAACTTATTCCAGCCCACTAGGGGCTGGTTTATCTCTTCCCATAGCCCATGAGACCCCTTGGGGCGTGACACCCCTCCCGATGGTCCCCGGCACCCCTCCTGGCACTCCCGGTACACTACCGATGAGCCCGAAACTTTTCCGGTAATGCACGAAAACCTTCCGGTAACCAAATGAGGTCATCCTATATATCAATCTTCGTTTCCGGACCATTCCGGAAACCCTCGTGACGTCCGTGATCTCATCCGGGACTCCGAACAACATTCGGTAACCAACCATATAACTCAAATACGCATAAAACAACGTCGAACCTTAAGTGTGCAGACCCTGCGGGTTCGAGAACTATGTAGACATGACCCGAGAGACTCCTCGGTCAATATCCAATAGCGGGACCTGGATGCCCATATTGGATCCTACATATTCTACGAAGATCTTATCGTTTGAACCTCAGTGCCAAGGATTCATATAATCCCGTATGTCATTCCCTTTGTCCTTCGGTATGTTACTTGCCCGAGATTCGATCGTCAGTATCCGTATACCTATTTCAATCTCGTTTACTGGCAAGTCTCTTTACTCGTTCCGTAATACAAGATCCCGCAACTTACACTAAGTTACATTGCTTGCAAGGCTTGTGTGTGATGTTGTATTACCGAGTGGGCCCCGAGATACCTCTCCGTTCACACGGAGTGACAAATCCCAGTCTTGATCCATACTAACTCAACTAACACCTTCGGAGATACCTGTAGAGCATCTTTATAGTCACCCAGTTACGTTGCGACGTTTGATACACACAAAGCATTCCTCCGGTGTCAGTGAGTTATATGATCTCATAGTCATAGGAATAAATACTTGACACGCAGAAAACAGTAGCAACAAAATGACACGATCAACATGCTACGTCTATTAGTTTGGGTCTAGTCCATCACATGATTCTCCTAATGATGTGATCCCGTTATCAAGTGACAACACTTGCCTATGGCCAGGAAACCTTGACCATCTTTGATTAACGAGCTAGTCAACTAGAGGCTTACTAGGGACAGTGTTTTGTCTATGTATCCACACAAGTATTGTGTTTCCAATCAATACAATTATAGCATGGATAATAACCGATTATCATGAACTAAGAAATATAATAATAACTAATTTATTATTGCCTCTAGGGCATATTCCCAACAGTCTCCCACTTGCACTAGAGTCAATAATCTAGTTCACATCACCATGTGATTCCAACGAATCCAACACCCATATAGTTATGGGGTCTGATCACGTCTTGCTCGTGAGAGAGGTTTTAGTCAACGGTTCTGAAACTTTCAGATTCGTGTGTTCTTTCCAAATCTTTATGTCATCTTATAGATGCTGCTACTACGTGCTATTCGGAAATGCTCCAAATATCTACTCTACTATACGAATCCGTTTCACTACTCATAGTTATCCGGATTAGTGTCAAAGCTTGCATTGACGTAACCCTTTACGACAAACTCTTTAACCACCTCCATAATCGAGAAAAATTCCTTAGTCCATTAGTTACTAAGGATAAATTTCGACCGCTGCTAGTGATTCAATCATGGATCACTCTCTGTACCTCTCAACATACTTTGAGTCAAGGCACACTTCAGGTGCGGTACACAGCATGGCATACTTTAGATTCTACGGCTAAGGCATAGAAGACGACCTTCGTCTATTCTCTTTATTCTGCCGTGGTCGGGTTTTGAGTCTTACTCAAATTCACACCTCACAACGCAACCAAGAACTCCTTCTTTGCTGGTCTATTTTGAACTCTTTCAAAAACTTGTCAAGGCATGCATCTTGTTGAAACTTCTATTAAGCGCTTTCGATCTATCTCCATAGATCTTTGATGCTCAACGTTCAAGTAGCGTAATCCAGGTACTCCTTTGAAAACTTCTTTCAAACAACCTTGTATGCTTTACAGAAATTCTACATTACTTCTGATCCACAATATGTCAACCACATATACCTATCAGAAATTCTATAGTGCTCCCACTCACTTCTTTGGAAATACAAGTTTCTCATAAACCTTGTACAAACCCAAAATCTTTGATCATCTCATCAAAGTGTATATTCCAACTCCGAGATGCTTGCACCAGTCCATTGAAGGATCACTGGAGCTTGCATACTTGCTAGTATCTTTAGGATTAACAAAACCTTCTGGTTGTATCACATACAATGTTTGCTCAAGGAAACCGTCGAGAAAACAATGTTTTGACATCCTACGTGCAATATTTCATAAATAATGCATCAACAACTAACATAATTCTAACAGACTTTTAGCATCGCTACGAGTGAGAAAGTCTCATCATAGTCAACTGTTTGATCTTATCGAAAACATCTTTGCGACAAGTCGAGCTTTTCTTAATAGTGACTTATCACCATCATCGTCTGTCTTCCTTTAAAAATCCATCTTTACTCAATAGTCCTATGACCATCAAGTAATTCTTCCAAAGTCTACACTTTGTTTTCATCCATGGATCCTCTCTCGGATTTCATGGCTTCCAGCCATTTGTCGGAATCTGGGCCCACCATCGCTTTCTCCATAACTCGTAGGTTCACTGTTGCTCAACAACATGACCTCCAAGACAGGGTTACCGTACTACTCTGCAGCAGTACGCGACCTTGTCGACCTACGAGGTTTGTAGTAACTTTATTCGAAGCTCAATGATCACCATCATCAGCTTCCACTTCAATTGGTGTAGGCGCCACAGGAACAACTTCCTGCGCCCTGCTACACACTGGTTGAAGTGATGGTTCAATAACCTCATCAAGTTCTACTACCCTCCCACTCAATTCTTTCGAGAGAAACCTTTCCTCGAGAAAGGATCCGTTTCTAGAAACAAACACTTTGCTTTCGGATCTGAGATAGGAGATGTACCCAACTGTTTTGGATACCCTATGAAGAAGCATTTATCCGCTTTGGGTTCGAGCTTATCAGACTGAAACTTTTTCACACAAGTGTCGAAACCCCAAACTTTCAAGAAACGACAGTTTAGATTTCTCTAAACCTCAGTCTATACTGTGTCATCTCAACGGAAATATGCGGTGCCCTATTTAAAGTGAGTGCGGTTGTCTCTAATGCATAACCCATAAACGATAGTGGTAATTCGATAAGAGACATCATAGTATGCACCATACCAAATAGTGCGTGGCTATGACGTTCAGACACATCATCACACTATGATGTTCCAGGTGGCATGAACTGCGAAACAATTTCCACATTGTCTTAACTGCGTACCAAAACTCGTAACTCAGATATTCATTTCTATGATCATATCGTAGACAGTTTATCCTCTTGTTACGACGAACTTCACTCTGAAACGGATTTGAACTTTTCAACATTTCAGACTTGTGATTCATTAAGTAAATACTCCCGTATCTACTCAAATCATCAGTGAAGTAAGAACATAATGATATCCACTGCGTGCCTCAGTACCCATTGGACTGCATACATCAAAATGTATCACTTCCAACAAGTTACTATCTTAATTTCATCTCAATGAAAACAAGGCCTTGCTCACGTGGTATGGTTTGCATGTCACTAGTGATTCGAAATCAGGTGAGTACAAAGATCCATCAGCATGGAGCCTCTTCATGCAATTTATACTAACATGACTCAAGCGGCAGTGCCACATGTAAGTGGTACTATCATCATTTAACTCGTATCTTTTTGGCACCAATATTATGAACATGTGTAACACTACGATCGAGATTCAATAAACCATTGAAGGTGATTATTCAAGAAAATAGAGTAACCATTATTCTCCTTAAATGAATAATCGTATTGCAATAAACACGATCCAATCATGTTCATGCTTAACGCAAGCACCAAATAACAATTATTTAGGTTTAACACCAATCCCGATGGTAGAGGGAGCGTGCGACGTTTGATCATATCAACCTTGGAAACACTTCCAACACGTATCGTCACCTCGCCTTTAGCTAGTCTCCGTTTATGCCGTAGCTTTCATTTCGTGTTACTAATCACTTAGCAACCGAACCGGTATCCAATACCCTCATGCTGCTAGGAGTACTAGTAAAGTACACATCAACATCATGTATATCAAATACACTTCTTTCGACTTTTGCCAGCCTTCTTATCTACCAAGTATCTTGAGTTGCTCCGCCTCAGTGATTGTTCCCCTCATTACAGAAGCACTTAGTCTCGGGTTTGGGTTTAATCTTGGGTCTCTTCATTAGTGCAGCAACTGTTTTGCCGTTTCACGAAGTATCCCTTCTAGCCCTTGCCTTTCTTGAAACTTAGTGGTTTTACAAACCATCAACTATTGATGCTCCTTCTTGATTTCTAATTTCGCAGTGTCAAACATCGCGAATCGCTCAAGGATCATTGTATGTATCCTTGATATGTTATAGTTCATCACGAAGCTCTCACAGCTTGGTGGCAGTGACTTTGGAGAACTATCACTATCTCATCTGGAAGATTAACTCCCACTTGATTCAAGCGATTGTTGTACTCAGACAATCTGAGCACACGCTCAACGATTGAGCCTTTCTCCTTTACTTCGTGGACAAAGAATCTTGTCGGAGGTCTCGTACCTCTTAACAAGGGCACAAGCATGAAATCACAATTTCATCTCTTTAGAACATCACTTATGTTCCGTGACGTTTTACAACGTTTTCGGCGCCTTGCTTCTAAGCCATTAAGTATTTTGCACTGAACTATCGTGTAGTCATCAGAAACGTGTATGTCGGATGTTCATAGCATCCACAGACGACGCTCGAGGTGCAGCACACCGAGTGGTGCATTAAGGACATAATCCTTCTGCGCAGCAACGAGGACAATCCTCGGTTTTACAGACCCAGTCTGCAAAGTTTTGCTACTATCAATTTTCAACTAAATTTTCTCTAGGAACATGTAAAAACAGTAGAGCTATAGTGCAAGCTACATCGTAATTCGCAAAGACCATTAGACTATGTTCATGACAATTAGTTCAATTAATCATATTACTTAAGAACTCCCACTCAAAAAGTACATCTCTCTAGTCATTTGAGTGGTACATGATCCAAATCCGCTATCTCAAGTCCGATCATCACGTGAGTCGAGAATAGTTTCAGTGGTAAGCATCCCTATGCTAATCATATCAACTATACGATTCATGCTCGACCTTTCGGTCTCATGTGTTCCGAGGCCATGTCTGCACATGCTAGGCTCGTCAAGCTTAACCCGAGTGTTCCGCGTGTGCAACTGTTTTGCACCCGTTGTATGTGAACGTTGAGTCTATCACACCCGATCATCACGTGGTGTCTCGAAACGAAGAACTGTCGCAACGGTGCACAGTCGGGGAGAACACAATTTCGTCTTGAAATTTCAGTGAGAGATCACCTCATAATGCTACCGTCGTTCTAAGCAAAATAAGGTGCATAAAAGGATTAACATCACATGCAATTCATAAGTGACATGATATGGCCATCATCACGTGCTTCTTGATCTCCATCACCAAAGCACCGGCACGATCTTCTTGTCACCGGCGCCACACCATGATCATCCATCAACGTGTTGCCATCGGGGTTGTCGTGCTACTTATGCTATTACTACTAAAGCTACATCCTAGCAAAATAGTAAACGCATCTGCAAGCACATATGTTAGTATAAAGACAACCCTATGGCTCCTGCCGGTTGCCGTACCATCGACGTGCAAGTCGATATTTCTATTACAACATGATCATCTCATACATCCAATATATCACATCACATCATTGGCCATATCACATCACAATCATACCCTGCAAAAACAAGTTAGACGTCCTCTAATTTTGTTGTTGCATGTTTTACGTGGTGACCAAGGGTATCTAGTAGGATCGCATCTTACTTACGCAAACACCACAACGGAGATATATGAGTTGCTATTTAACCTCATCCAAGGACCTCCTCGGTCAAATCCGATTCAACTAAAGTTGGAGAAACCGACACTTGCCAGTCATCTTTGAGCAACGGGGTTACTCATAGTGATGAAACCAGTCTCTCGTAAGCGTACGAGTAATGTCGGTCCAAGCCGCTTCAATCCAACAATACCGCGGAATCAAGAAAAGACTAAGGAGGGCAGCAAAACGCACATCACCGCCCACAAAAACTTTTGTGTTCTACTCGAGAAGACATCTACGCATGAACCTAGCTCATGATGCCACTGTTGGGGAACGTCGCATGGGAAACAAAATTTTCCTACGCGCACGAAGACCTATCATGGTGATGTCCATCTACGAGAGGGGATGAGTGATCTACGTACCCTTGTAGATCGTACAGCAGAAGCGTTAGTGAACGCGGTTGATGTAGTGGAACGTCCTCACGTCCCTCGATCCGCCCCGCGAACAATCCCGCGATCAGTCCCACGATCTAGTACCGAACGGACGGCACCTCCGCGTTCAGCACACGTACAACTCGACGATGATCTCGGCCTTCTTGATCCAGCAAGAGAGACGGAGAGGTAGAAGAGTTCTCCGGCAGCGTGACGGCGCTCCGGAGGTTGGTGATGATCTTGTCTCAGCAGGGCTCCGCCCGAGCTCCGCAGAAACGCGATCTAGAGGAAAAACTATGGAGGTATGTGGTCGGGCAGCCGTGAGAAAGTCGTCTCAAATCAGCCCTAAAACCTCCGTATATATAGGTGGGAGGGAGGGGAGGAGGCAGCCTCAAAACCTAAAGGTTTGGCCGAAATTGGAGGTGGAGGAGTCCTACTCCAATCCTACTTGGAGTAGGATTCCACCTTCCCACTTGGAAACTCTTTCCACCTTGTGTTTTTTTCCTTCTCAAACCTTATGGGCCTTAGTGGGAACTTATTCCAGCCCACTAGGGGCTGGTTTATCTCTTCCCATAGCCCATGAGACCCCTTGGGGCGTGACACCCCTCCCGATGGTCCCCGGCACCCCTCCCGGCACTCCCGGTACACTACCGATGAGCCCGAAACTTTTCCGGTAATGCACGAAAACCTTCCGGTAACCAAATGAGGTCATCCTATATATCAATCTTCGTTTCCGGACCATTCCGGAAACCCTCGTGACGTCCGTGATCTCATCCGGGACTCCGAACAACATTCGGTAACCAACCATATAACTCAAATACGCATAAAACAACGTCGAACCTTAAGTGTGCAGACCCTGCGGGTTCGAGAACTATGTAGACATGACCCGAGAGACTCCTCGGTCAATATCCAATAGCGGGACCTGGATGCCCATATTGGATCCTACATATTCTACGAAGATCTTATCGTTTGAACCTCAGTGCCAAGGATTCATATAATCCCGTATGTCATTCCCTTTGTCCTTCGGTATGTTACTTGCCCGAGATTCGATCGTCAGTATCCGTATACCTATTTCAATCTCGTTTACTGGCAAGTCTCTTTACTCGTTCCGTAATACAAGATCCCGCAACTTACACTAAGTTACATTGCTTGCAAGGCTTGTGTGTGATGTTGTATTACCGAGTGGGCCCCGAGATACCTCTCCGTTCACACGGAGTGACAAATCCCAGTCTTGATCCATACTAACTCAACTAACACCTTCGGAGATACCTGTAGAGCATCTTTATAGTCACCCAGTTACGTTGCGACGTTTGATACACACAAAGCATTCCTCCGGTGTCAGTGAGTTATATGATCTCATGGTCATAGGAATAAATACTTGACACGCAGAAAACAGTAGCAACAAAATGACACGATCAACATGCTACGTCTATTAGTTTGGGTCTAGTCCATCACATGATTCTCCTAATGATGTGATCCCGTTATCAAGTGACAACACTTGCCTATGGCCAGGAAACCTTGACCATCTTTGATTAACGAGCTAGTCAACTAGAGGCTTACTAGGGACAGTGTTTTGTCTATGTATCCACACAAGTATTGTGTTTCCAATCAATACAATTATAGCATGGATAATAAACGATTATCATGAACTAAGAAATATAATAATAACTAATTTATTATTGCCTCTAGGGCATATTCCCAACACATTCATCATTCCAAATTTGTTGGGCTCAATGACTATTTATTGGTATATGGACTAACTAATGACTTCATTAGTTTTGTTATCTTCAATATTGACAGCTTGCCTGAAGTTTCTTAGCCCAAACTTGAAATTTCGTGAAGGCTCGGGACTTGATGTTCTGGTTATTGAAGCATATATACATGTGATTGCAATGACTTGTGACAAAGTAGGTCTGCTATGTCGCTTTTCAGGACCAGGTCACGAAATCAACACAATAAGTTGGAAGAAAACTAGGAGCGATATAATGGTTTGTGTCCATGTAATCTGCAAGCATCTATGGTATGAAAGTAGTGTTAAAGGTTATGACCTTTCTCTATAAATTTCTCTTGCGTACCTGTTTTGACAACACAACATATGGTGCAAAAGGATATGGGCCATGTGTACAATCACCTATAGTGAGCTATCTGGCCTACACTATTTTTATTTTCAATTTTCAATTATAGTGATAAATATGTAGCTTTCTTGTGATGTTGTAATTATTGTATTGCATTTTTTTAGTGACATCGAGTATTTGTTATGAAAATTTTGTACTCTTTCTTGATTCACTTTGGTCAATTTCTCTATTCAACGTTTTTGTGTTCTAGAGAACACAACACAATTGAAAAAATTGAACCGCTAAATTAGTGTTGTTCCCCATGAAATTGATTCTGTTGAATTTGCTGGAAGCATAGGTTTGTAGAGGCGTGGGATCGGCGGGGAGGCGCCATGCGACAACGTAGGTGGAGAAGGTCGGTGTCGTGGGCTCGTGGCCCTCGTGGGAGACGGGCTCATGTCCAACATGGTGGCATTCTGGCGCATGGTTGCTGCGCTGGAGGAGAACGATGGCGGTGGCGCCACCAGGCTGGAGGGTGTCGGCAGGGAGGTGGCTTAGAGGGAGCTTTGGTCTCACTAGACGCTTCATATGAACATGCTGATTAGTTTAGACAATTTATTTTTTGCACACGGCTAAGATTTCCGATAGTACTTAAAGAATCTAAATCCATGTTCTTATTTGATTGGAGGCAGCAAAATTGGTTTCAATGCGTGTGCTGCTATATAGTGAAAAAAGAAAGGGATGACCACTATCGGAATAAGGCTCACTGCCGACGGCCTAGTCTGGTACGCCGACGTTTGTGATCCCGAAGGTGCTGCCGACGGTGGTCGTCGATACACCCCTACGCCGACGGGCATCGACCGTCGGCATAGCCACTGATTCTGGTAGTCGATATGATTGTAGTTTGGACTTTGGAATCGTGCACATGCTTGGATCGGACAAAGAGTAAGTAAAGATACACTAACTCATCAACTGGAATGAGATATCAACTGCTTTATTTTGTTGTGTAGATGACCTTTTTTGGGGGAGGCATTGTCACACTACTATGGTGGTTCTCTGGAGTGAGATGCAGAAGCCCTCAATGCCAATAAGCTTCTATGGTTATGGGTTGGTAATCTTGTGATTCCCCGTAGTTGGTTCTCTGCTAGCTTTTAAACCTTAATGGCATGAACTTCATTCCGATGCCTTTTTCTGCTTCTTCTAATTTTGTATGGCCAGCTATGATTCCTAAGTATGCGCCAACGTAAATTATTCCAGACATTGTTGCACCATCTTGCATGAGCTTTTGGTATAACTTACCATTTTCCGTATCGTGTACACATTTTTTGTTAACTAATATCATATGATTAGAAATTCGTATTATGATGTCTTTGTGAACTTATTTGAAAATGATAAATCAATAAAGCATTTTTGTGTTTACCTTGCCAGAGTTACTTGGCTGCATTTACTTTTTGCGCCGATGTGGCCATTTTTCATTTTTATTGTTGATGTTATCAATGATTTTCATACCAGGTGTATTCCTCTTAGCTCTATGGTTGAAAGATTAGCTTGGTTTTCCTACAAGTTGGATGAGCAACTATCGAACCATGAATAGAAATATTTACAAAAGCTATTCTAGAATAGGATAAGAAGAGACTCAAGGATCTAAAAAGTAAAATACTAACATGCACGCAATCATAAAATGTATGGAACTTTGAATATTTCTTTTCTGAACTTTGAATGGGAGTTCAACGCTAGAAATAGCACACGAAAATATATTTTTTTGCATTGAAGCTTTATACCTTCTTAACATGTCTATATCTAAAAAAGACGTGGGTGTGTGGGTGCATCATTTTTCTAGGAAACTACCATGCGACTTGGGTTAGCCTGAACGATATTTCGCGGGCGATTATTATGCTAGACTTTGACAGGAAGAAACAAGTGATCAGTGTGTGGGTGCATGATTTTCTTTAAATGAATGGTTTTGTGTTTCTGATATGAATATGTTGGTTTGCCATGTCAACATACTTAAACTATATATTTCTTTTCATGCTCAGCCTAAACAGATCATGTTTTCCTGTGGTGTAGTTGTGTAGGGAATCACCATCCTTCTGTCACGACCATCTTGTGGGATGGCAATCACGCTTGTTTTTGGACTGTTATTAGATTCAGGAATACTATGAACACTCTGGCTCTTGATCTCTTTGCCACCATCAGAAGCGCACTCACTCCAGGACACCTTGTTGCAAAAATGTTATTATAGGATATAACAAACATCCACTAATGCGAGTTGTTGCTGAGGGGAGATGGTACTCTGATTTGCATGTGTATGAATTGACGAAGCTCCTCCTTTGACAGGATGGAGAGCTTCCCATGTGCAGAACAATTGTGGACGCATATTGGGCACCTTTAAAACACAAATGTATGGCAGGTCTTCAGATACAAGTGTAGATGTGATCTTCAGATGAATCAAGACTGAATACAGTAGTAGAAGATAATATTCGACAAATCAGTGGGTCGAATGGGCCTAATGTACACGGTCAAGAATGAATGCAAACATTTGGTTTTTTTTTTGACATTTTACTAGCTTCTGGCATATTTATCTTTATCTTTTGGATCCTATAAATGACGTGTATACCATATTCTATTAGTTTCTATTAGTAGAAAAATATATGTTTCAAACATAATACCCATTCGATTAATGGGTGAATCCTTCATTGATGTCTGATTTGTTAGCACCAAGAAGATTCAGTACCCGATATAAAGATTTTGCAGGCTCATGACTAGAGCAAATACTTATAGGAATGCACAAGATAGTCCTATTTACTACTCCCTTTGTCCCAAAATTTAGGTCTTAACTTTGTTTAGAAATGAGTGTATCTAAATACTAAAACTTACTTATAGGAATGCACAAGATAGTCCTATTTACTACTCCCTCCGTCCCAAAATTATTATCTTAACTTTGTTTAGAAATGAATGCATCTAAATACTAAAACTTGACTAGATACATTCATAATTAAACAAATCTAAGACAAGAATTTTGAGACGGAGGGAGTATTAATTTGGATACTAGAAGTATGGGTTAAAGGAACATTTTCTTTCGAGCAAACACGATACATGACACTACGTAAAATAACTTTGGTCATCATGATGACACAAGCAACATCACGATGAAATAGCAGGATAAATTGGTCATCATAATGACACAAGCAACATCTCGATGAAATAGCAACATAAACATTTATTCCCGTGACAACGCACGGCACTCAAGACTAGTTATTTAGTAAAAGGCGAAATAATAGTTGGCTTTGTACTCACCACGCATCTGCGTGCCTCTCCCGATTCGCAGCCCGCCTTATTATGTAGGGAAACGCTTTTGGCCGGTGCACCGGCCGAACCGACCGGCCGCACGCGACCGCGCGCGCCCGCTGACTTGACATGTAACTTTTTTCGTCTAAAATTGTTGCAACCAGCGTCATATTGCTACAACCGTTTTTTTGCTACATTTGTGCAGTAAAAAATCTGCATGTATGTTTGGTTGCAACTCCACTTCGTCGGATTTTTCGTTACAATCGGTGTTTTTACTTTTGCTACAACCATGTTAATTTTTGCTACAACCGGCATCATTTTTTGCTGCAACCGTTCACTAAAAAAGTTACATCCACGTTCACGTAGATATTTGCTACCACGCACCATCAGTTTCGTTTTTTTGCTATGGTCACATAGATTTTTTTACTATAAATTTTGTTTTTTGTTGCAACCGTTGAAAAAATTGCTGCATCGCGTCGAAATTTGCTGCATGTTGCATGAAGATCTAACGATGCGGACGCGAGGGGTTGGTGAATTGTGTGGCAGGCGAGCGGTGGCCGAAAGTTTCGGCCGACGCACCGGCACAGAGCACTCCCCTATTATGTAGCCCAGAGCTCTGCCCTCTCCGGTCAGCCAGGCGAGGTGGGACTAAAAATGGCCGCTCCCTGTGCAAAAGAAGGCTCGCCAGCAAGCTGCTGGCTCCTCCAGCACGGCTTCGTGTAGTAGTAGTACATTTTTTTGCGACCTCACGCGTGCATGGAGCGGCGAGAAGAAGCGATGGAGACGTGATGAGGAACAAGCAACCGAGCAATGACCAAGTTCTCTTCATTTCTAGCAGTGCCTTGCTGTTCGTTTGCTGAATTGCCTTTTATAGGATGCCGGGCCCGGGCCGCTGTCTGCTGCGCCAACGAACTTGACGTATGCTGATCTGAGAACCAGAAAGAAAGAAAGAGAGCTGACAGATGGGTTTCCTGGTGAGTTTGATCTGACGCACACGAACAAGTGATTTGATTCATCGGGGAATTGTCTGCTGCCAGTTTCAGTTCCCGGTGACTCGGGAGGGCAGTAATGGGAAGATGGACAGAAAAGCTAGAGACCAGGCACGATATCAGAACAACTCAACACCGTGCACATGATCAGTATGCTCTTTTGGGCTGTGAGTAGGGGATGCGCGGGCGATTTGCTTGGTCAAGCCACCGTGCCCCTCTGCTCTGAGAGAAGCCGCCGTGACGATCTTGACCAACGGAAGCAATCAGAGGGTGGACTTTGCGTTGCAGCTAGCATCATCAGTCGGTCGCCAAAGGGGCAAGTGGCCCTTGGGATGGGGTCAAACATCACGACCGGACGGGTGCTTAGTTTAACTCAGACAGATCAGTGCGTGTTTGCGACCCATCGGGTGGACCGAAATGGACGGTCAAGACGGAGGCCAGTGGCAGTGGCAGGGTTGATCGCGTCTTGCAGTAAAATTACTTTCAGCTGTGTCGAATCCCGAATGGTCATGGACTGGTTGATGCTGAATTGCTGATTTCTGAACAATACACCAAATATTTGTTGTGCAGACTGCAGTACAGGAAGGAACCACGAACGAACGCATCAGAAATGCCCCCGGTCCGATTATCCTCGCCGGTAGGTGTGCCCGGGAGACTCGAGTCTGGACGTAAAAGTGGTGTGGCTTCCGGTTTTTTTTTTTTTCAGTTGGTGGGGTGGCCGCGCCTGCGGTAGGCGGCAGTAGCCGCCACCCTGCGTGCCGCCAGTGTATCCGGCGGCTAGGTGCGACGCACCTGACTGATTGGGAGGAGCGGAGCCCGACGCCCGACGGGGCAAACAAACTAACAAAGCTGCTTCGTGGACTTTTCCTGCGTCCAAGGGCCGGGCCGGCTCACGCCAGGGACGACCGTATGTCTCAATGCCAGGAGTACCGGGGACCTACCTGAATTTACGAACATAATTTTGGGGTCATGCTTAACATCGTCAACAACCCCATCATAAACACCACCAGCCCACCACTTGTGTTCCACACAAAATTGAAGATTATGGCCCCTCGATTGAAAGAACATGTAAACTGAACGTGCGGCGAAAAAAATTCATCGAGCTAATCTTTTTGTGTGGGGTCCAACGTTTAGGTGACACACAGTAGCCATCGGCGTCACACTCCGTCCACGCTGGCGCTGTAGGCCCCACCCCGGCAGTGTGACGTCTAAGGCTCACGCGTTGCACTTGCGGTAGTGTGGCACCGAGCTCTTTCAACACTGTCGGGCGATCATTTGAGCAATGTGGAAAGACGGTCCGCGTATTTGGCCATGCATTTTGGGCATTTGAGCAATGTGTGAGGGCTTTTCAGCACTGTCGGGCGGCCATCTTCATCGATGGCACGTTCTTGACCGGACAATTTAAGGGCACTCTATTGGTTGCAATAGGAAGTGATGCCAATAACCGATTGATGCATTTGGCTTTTGCTTTGGTTGAGGCGGAGAACAATGTTAACTGGGAATGGTTCTTGCATATTTTGAGAACCAAAATATTACCGTCTGAAAGGGAATTCTATGTCATATCGAATCGCCATCATGGAATACTTAACGCGGTTGACATTGTCATTCCCGGCCATGCTCCTTTGCACGATCGATGGTGCATGAGGTATTTCTGTGCAAACTTCTACCGGACATGTGGTAGCAAGAAGTTGACAGATGATGTTCAAGTTCCCACCAAAGGTTGACAAATGGATGATATTTCAATCACGGAAGGCCGACTCCCAAACAGCTATGTTGTACAACAACGAGGATTGGACGTATCAAGTGAATGTGCCCGGAGGAACGACAAACGATGGCCAGCAACACGGAAACACGGCGTTCAAGGTATCTTTATCGTTGTATGATTGCTCTTGCGGGAGGCCAAGGTTGATTAATCTCGCATGCTCGTATTTGTACACGACAGCTCGCACTAGAAATGTGGACATCAACCACCTGCTAACTATGAAGGAGTCTGAGTTCTCGATCATGACCACGAAGCATACATGGGCTCCTAAATTTGAACCATATTTTGACCAATCACAATGGTCGGAGTATCATGGAGTACAACTATGGTCCGACCCGGTGTGGAAGGTGGTCAAACGGGAAAGACAAAAGACAAAGCGTTTTAGAGGAGACATAGGTGGATGTGGCAATGGTGATGGCAGATAAATGGGGAACAACCAATTCCACTTGTTACTATGAAACTCCAGTGGCACAGAAATGGGGAACAACCGATTTGGGATGTAAATCCAAGGAAGAAATCCACAGTCTGAAGGATTTGGAAGGAAGAGATGAGGCAGCCGCCGCCGCCCTGGGAGAAACAAAACGAATGAGGAGGTGGTGGGGGAGGGAGTCGGCCCGCGGGTGCATAACTAAATGTGCGGCGCCTAAGCTCTAGGCGCCACAGTGCCGCATGTGCAACGCCTGAGGCTTAGGCGTCACACCGCCGGGGGATGGGGTCAGCAGCGCCAGCGTGGACGAGTGTGTGGCGCCGACGTCTGAGGTGTCATACAGTGTAGTGTGCCGCCTACGTGCCGGACGGCACACAAAAAGGTCAGCCAGGCGGAAAAAAATTAAAGGCAGTCCAGTTTGTAATTTCTAAACTACTTTTTTAACCAAGCAATTTCTCAGTGCTACCTATCATTGTCGATGAGGAGCCATCATCGATCAAATGTTGTTTTCAAGGTAAAAGTGGACAGAATCAACTACTCCTTCCGTTCCTAAATATAAGTCTTTTTAGAGATTGCACTAGTGAAATACATACAGATATACATAAACATACTTTAGAATATAGATCATTCATTTTGCTTCGTATGTAGACCACTAGTCAAATCTCTTAAAAGAATTATATTTAGGAACGGAGGGAGTACAACTCTCCCATGCTTCATGACACATGGCAATATTCATTAACTAGTCGATGTTGTTGTTCTCTTTTTATGAACATATTACCATCTCATTTTTTTGTGTCTGTGTGCGGGCACTGACGAATCTAGAGAAACATAAAGGGAGGGCTGGACTGTTTGGGTCATGCTAATATGTATTGGGTTGGGCTAGCAATTGACTCACAGTATATTGGGCGTATCTCGCAGGGCTCTCGGACCTAGATGTTTTTCTATTGATAGGAAAAACCGAGCCGACGAGCTATAAAAGCGCCTAATTAATCACAAAACTGACGCATTAATGATCCCCCGTTCACTAAACGAGCGACTTCCTCGCATGCATTGGTGGAGACGGTTTTTAAAACACCCCAATTAATATGCTAATTAATGTCATACGCCTTATTTTCTTCTAATTATGAAAAAATATCGTTTTAAAGATACGTCCAATATAATGTGATGGAGGGAGTAGTAAAAAGTAATTTTATAGGGCTGAAGAGGGGGGGGGGGGGTTGAGCCTGTTAAAGCGTCCTAGTAGATTGGCCAGTGTGTGTGTGGCAGGGGGCTCAGTTTCACGTTAAAAGTTAAAAATAAACTATAACTCACGCAAGCCATTTATTCATGGCACCCCTCATTGTCATTCTTCATGGGAAAGCACACAATTCGATCCCTTGTGTCAAGCTACAACCTATCGGCTATCACCATTGTCTAGAACGAAGGCGCAAGAAAGTGGTCGTTTCGGTTTCCTGCCTCATGTAAAATCATGTCACTGTTCATCACCTAGTTGATCTTATTGCTATTTGTTACCGTCTTCATTTCATAATGTAGTGCATGTGTGCTTTCTGAGATCTAAGTTTGATCATATGTTTAACCAATGTAAGAAAAAAATATACCATTGAATTCGTATTTTCTATTATCGACGCAGTCGGTCTTGTTGGTTAAATTTAGGTTAAAATTTTTATCTCAGAAAACACGGACGCACTACATTGTGAAATGAAGGGAGTACTGAATTGGACCAGTACACGCTGCTCATTAGCTTGGCCTATGGCTTCCTCAATCCTCACAAGTGGCGGTTCAAGGCTCCCCTCCCCTCCTGGTCGCTCCCTGAGCGACGCAGAGGGAAAACCCTAGCCACCGGCCTTAGGGCCTCTCCCCCTCCATGCTTCTCCACTCGCCGCCGCCGGCTCGCGCTAACGGGCGAAGCCCGATCAGCGGCGGCGATGGGGGGCCTCTCTTCCCCGCTCAATGGCGGCCGACGTGGGTCGATGTGGTCAGGTGGCGGCGCGGCGCTGTTAGAGGGCGTGGTGGCGCATGACGGTGTCGTGACCGTTGCCTGGCGGCGGTGTGAGGGGTTGTGTAGCGCCCGACGCGCGTTGCGCCCACGGCGCGGACATAGTCATGAAGCTCGTCGACCCCCATCGGCGGGTGTCCGATGTGTTGGAAATATGCCCTAGAGGCAATAATAATTAGTTATTATTATATTTCTTTGTTCATGATAATCGTTTATTATTCATGCTATAATTGTATTGATTGAAAACACAATACTTGTGTGGATACATAGACAAAACACTGTCCCTAGTAAGCCTCTAGTTGACTAGCTCGTTGATCAAAGATGGTCAAGGTTTCCTAGCCATAGG
Organism: Hordeum vulgare subsp. vulgare; assembly: GCF_904849725.1. Taxonomy (NCBI): domain Eukaryota; kingdom Viridiplantae; phylum Streptophyta; class Magnoliopsida; order Poales; family Poaceae; genus Hordeum; species Hordeum vulgare. Next base: position 579,364,648 of record NC_058520.1, on the reverse strand, counting down.
CAAGTGTTGTTACTTGATAACGGGATCACATCATTAGGAGAATCATGTGATGGACTAGACCCAAACTAATAGACGTAGCATGTTGATCGTGTAATTTTGTTGCTACTGTTTTCTGCGTGTCAAGTATTTGTTCCTATGACCATGAGATCATATAACTCACTGACACCGGAGAAATGCTTTGTGTGTATCAAACGTCGCAACGTAACTGAGTGACTATAAAGATGCTCTACAGGTATCTCCGAAGGTGTTCGTTGAGTTAGTATGGATCAAGACTGGGATTTGTCACTCCGTATGACGGAGAGGTATCTCGGGGCCCACTCGGTAATACAACATCACACACAACCCTTGCAAGCAATGTGACTTAGTGTAAGTTGCGGGATCTTGTATTACGGAACGAGTAAAGAGACTTGCCGGTAAACGAGATTGAAATAGGTATGCGGATAATGACGATCGAATCTCAGCCAAGTAACATACCGAAGGACAAAGGGAATGACATACGGGATTATATGAATCCTTGGCACTGAGGTTCAAACGATAAGATCTTCGTAGAATATGTAGGATCCAATATGGGCATCCAGGTTCCGCTATTGGATATTGACCGAGGAGTCTCTCGGGTCATGTCTACATAGTTCTCGAACCCGCAGGGTCTGCACACTTAAGGTTCGACGTTGTTTTATGCGTATTTGAGTTATATGGTTGGTTACCGAATGTTATTAGGAGTCCCGGATGAGATCACAGACGTCACGAGGGTTTCCGAAATGGTCCGGAAACAAAGATTGATATATAGGATGACCTCATTTGGTTACCGGAAGGTTTTCGTGCATTACCGGAAAAGTTTCGGGCTCATCGGTAGTGTACTGGGAGTGTCGGGTGTTGGAAATATGCCCTAGAGGCAATAATAATTAGTTATTATTATATTTCTTTGTTCATGATAATCGTTTATTATCCATGCTATAATTGTATTGATTGGAAACACAATACTTGTGTGGATACATAGAGAAAACACTATCCCTAGTAAGCCTCTAGTTGACTAGCTCGTTGATCAAAGATGGTCAAGGTTTCCTGACCATAGGCAAGTGTTGTCACTTGATAACGGGATCACATCATTAGGAGAATCATGTGATGGACTAGACCCAAACTAATAGACGTAGCATGTTGATCGTGTCATTTTGTTGCTACTGTTTTCTGCGTGTCAAGTATTTGTTCCTATAACCATGAGATCATATAACTCACTGACACCGGAGGAATGCTTTGTGTGTATCAAACGTTGCAACGTAACTGGGTGACTATAAAGATGCTCTACAGGTATCTCCGAAGGTGTTCGTTGAGTTAGTATGGATCGAGACTGGGATTTGTCACTCCGTGTGACGGAGAGGTACCTCGGGGCCCACTCGGTAATACAACATCACACACAAGCCTTGCAAGCAATGTGACTTAGTGTAAGTTGCGGGATCTTGTATTACGGAACGAGTAAAGAGACTTGCCGGTAAACGAGATTGAAATAGGTATGCGGATACTGACGATCGAATCTCGGGCAGGTAACATACCGAAGGACAAAGGGAATGACATACGGGATTATATGAATCCTTGGCACTGAGGTTCAAACGATAAGATCTTCGTAGAATATGTAGGATCCAATATGGGCATCCAGGTCCCGCTATTGGATATTGACTGAGGAGTCACTCGGGTCATGTCTACATAGTTCTCGAACCCGCAGGGTCTGCACACTTAAGGTTCGACGTTGTTTTATGCGTATTTGAGTTATATGGTTGGTTACCGAATGTTGTTCGGAGTCCCGGATGAGATCACAGACGTCACGAGGGTTTCCGGAATGGTCCGGAAACGAAGATTTATATATAGGATGACCTCATTTGATTACCGGAAGGTTTTCGGAGTTACCGGGAATGTACCGGGAATGACGAATGGGTTCCGGGTGTTCACCGGGGGGGGGGGGGCAACCCACCCCGGGGAAGCCCATAGGCCTTGGGGGTGGCGCACCAGCCCTTAGTGGGCTGGTGGGACAGCCCAAGAAGGCCCTATGCGCCATAGGAAGAAAATCAAAGAGAAAAGAAAAAAAAGGGAGGAGGTGGGAAAGGGAAGAAGGACTCCACCTTCCAAACCAAGTTGGATTCGGTTTGGAAGGGGAGACCTTCCCCCCTTTGGCTCGGCCGACCCCCTTGGGAGTCCTTGGACCCCAAGGCAAGGCTTCCCCTCCTCCCCCTATATATACGGAGGTTTTAGGGCTGATTTGAGACGACTTTGCCACGACAGCCCGACCACATATCTCCACGGTTTTACCTCTAGATCGCGTTTCTGTGGAGCTCGGGCGGAGCCCTGCTGAGATAAGATCACGCTGCCGGAGAACTCATCTACCTCTCCGTCTCTCTTGCTGGATCAAGAAGGCCGAGATCATCGTCGAGCTGTACGTGTGCTGAACGCGGAGGTGCCGTCCGTTCGGCACTAGATCGTGGGACTGATCGCGGGACGGTTCGTGGGGCGGATCGAGGGACGTGAGGATGTTCCACTACATCAACCGCGTTTCTTAACGCTTCTGCTATGCGGTCTACAAGGGTACCTAGATCGAATATCCCCTCTAGTAGATGGACATCACCATGATAGGTCTTCGTGCCCGTAGGAAAATTTTTGTTTCCCATGCGACGTTCCCCAACAGTGGCATCATGAGCTAGGTTCATGCGTAGATGTCTTCTCGAGTAGAACACAAAAGTTTTTGTGGGCGGTGATGTGCGTTTTGCTGCCCTCCTTAGTCTTTTCTTGATTCCGCGGTATTGTTGGATTGAAGCGGCTTGGACCGACATTACTCGTACGCTTACGAGAGACTGGTTTCATCGCTACGATTAACCCCGTTGCTCAAAGATGACTCGCAAGTGTCAGTTTCTCTAACTTTAGTTGAATCGGATTTGACCGAGGAGGTCCTTGTATAAGGTTAAATAGCAATTCATATATCTCCGTTGTTGGTTTTGCGTAAGTAAGATGTGATCCTACTAGATACCCATGGTCACCACGTAAAACATGCAACAACAAAATTAGAGGACGTCTAACTTGTTTTTTGCAGGGTATGCTTGTGATGTGATATGGCCAACGATGTGAGGTGATATATTGGATGTATGAGATGATCATGTTATAATAGATAATATCGACTTGCACGTCGATGGTACGGCAACCGGCAGGAGCCATAGGGTTGTCTTCAAACTAACATTTGTGCTTGCAGATGCGTTTACTATATTGCTAGGACGTAGCTTTAGTAGTAATAGCATGAGTAGCACGACCACCCCGATGGCGACACATTTATGGAGATCATGGTGTGACGCCGGTGACAAGAAGATCGTGCCGGTGCTTTGCTGATGGAGATCAAGAAGCGCATGATGATGGCCATATCATGTCACTTATGAATTGCATGTGATGTTAATCCTTTATGCACCTTATCTTGCTTAGAACGACGGTAGCATTATGAGGTGATCTCTCACTAAAATTTCAAGATGAAATTGTGTTCTCCCCGACTGTGCACCGTTGCGACAGTTCTTCGTTTCGAGACACCACGTGATGATCGGGTGTGATAGACTCAACGTTCACATACAACGGGTGCAAAACAGTTGCACACGCGGAACACTCTGGTTAAGCTTGACGAGCCTAGCATGTGCAGACATGGCCTCGGAACACATGAGACCGAAAGGTCGAGCATGAATCATATAGTTGATATGATTAGCATAGAGATGCTTACCACTGAAACTATTCTCGACTCACGTGATGATCGGACTTGAGATAGTGGATTTGGATCATGTACCACTCAAATGACTAGAGAGATGTACTTTTTGAGTGGGAGTTCTTAAGTAATATGATTAATTGAACTAATTGTCATGAACATAGTCTAATGGTCTTTGCGAATTACGATGTAGCTTGCGCTATAGCTCTACTGTTTTTATATGTTCCTAGAGAAAATTTAGTTGAAAATTGATAGTAGCAAACTTTGCAGAGGATTGTCCTCATTGCTGCGCAAAAGGCTTATGTCCTTAATGCACCACTCGGTGTGCTGCACCTCGAGCGTCGTCTGTGGATGCTGTGAACATCCGACATACACGTTTCTGATGACTACACGATAGTTCAGTGCAAAATACTTAATGGCTTAGAAGCAAGGCGCCGAAGACGTTTTGAAACGTCACAGAACATAAGTGATGTTCTAAAGAGATGAAATTGTGATTTCATGCTTGTGCCCTTGTTAAGAGGTACGAGACCTCCGACAAGATTCTTTGTCCACAAAGTAAAGGAGAAAAGCTCAATCGTTGAGCATGTGCTCAGATTGTCTGAGTACGACAATCGCTTGAATCAAGTGGGAGTTAATCTTCCAGATGAGATAAGTGATGGTTCTCCAAAGTCACTGCCACCAAGCCGTGAGAGCTTCGTGATGAACTATAACATATCAAGGATAGATACAATGATCCTTGAGCGATTCGCGATGTTTGACACTACGAAATTAGATATCAAGAAGGAGCATCAATAGTTGATGGTTAGTAAAACCACTAAGTTTCAAGAAAGGCAAGGGCTAGAAGGGATACTTCGTGGAACGGCAAAACAATTGCTGCACTAATGAAGAGACCCAAGATTAAACCCAAACCCGAGACTAAGTGCTTCTATAATGAGGGGAACAGTCACTGAGGCGGAGCAACTCTAGATGCTTGGTAGATAAGAAGGCTGGCAAAAGTCGAAAGAAGTATATTTGATATACATGATGTTGATGTGTACTTTACTAGTACTCCTAGTAGCACGAGGGTATTGGATACCGGTTCGGTTGCTAAGTGATTAGTAACATGAAATGAAAGCTACGACATAAATGGAGACTAGCTAAAGGCGAGGTGACGATACGTGTTGGAAGTGTTTCCAAGGTTGATATGATCAAACGTCGCACGCTCCCTCTACCATCGGGATTGGTGTTAAACCTAAATAATTGTTATTTGGTGCTTGCGTTAAGCATGAACATGATTGGATCGTGTTTATTGCAATACGATTATTCATTTAAAGAGAATAATGGTTACTCTATTTGCTTGAATAATCACCTTCAATGGTTTATTGAATCTCGATTGTAGTGTTACACATGTTCATGATATTGGTGCCAAAAGATACGAGGTAATGATGATAGTACCACTTACTTGTGGCACTTCCGCTTGAGTCATGTTGGTATAAATTGCATGAAGAGGCTCCATGCTGATGGATCTTTATACTCACTTGATTTTGAATCACTAGTGACATGCAAATCATACCACATGAGCAAGGCCTTGTTTTCATTGAGATGAAATAAGATAGTAACTTGTTGGAAGCGATACATTTTGATGTATGCAGTCCAATGGGTGCTGAGGCACGCAGTGGATGTCATTATGTTCTTACTTCAATGGCGATTTGAGTAGATACAAGAGTATTTACTTAATGAATCACAAGTCTGAAATATTGAAAAGTTCAATTCTGTTTCAGGAGTGAAGTTCGTCGTAACAAGAGGATAAACTGTCTACGATATGATCATAGAAATGAATATCTGAGTTACGAGTTTTGGTACGCAGTTAAGACAATGTGGAAATTGTTTCGCAGTTCATGCCACCTGGAACATCATAGTGTGATGATGTGTCTGAACGTCATAGCCACGCACTATTTGGTATGGTGCATGCTATGATGTCTCTTATCAAATTACCACTATCGTTTATGGGTTATGCATTAGAGACAACCGCATTCACTTTAAATAGGGCACCGCATATTTCCGTTGAGATGACAAAGTATAGACTGAGGTTTAGAGAAATCTAAACTGTCGTTTCTTGAAAGTTTGGGGCTTCAACACTTATGTGAAAAAGTTTCAGTCTGATAAGCTCGAACCCAAAGCGGATAAATGCATCTTCATAGGATATCCAAAACAGTTGGGTACATCTCCTATCTCAGATCCGAAAGCAAAGTGTTTGTTTCTAGAAACGGATCCTTTCTCGAGGAAAGGTTTATCTCGAAAGAATTGAGTGGGAGGGTTGTGGAACTTGATGAGGTTATTGAACCATCACTTCAACCAGTGTGTAGCAGGGCGCAGGAAGTTGTTCCTGTGGCACCTACACCAATTGAAGTGAAAGCTGATGATGGTGATCATCGAGCATCGGATCAAGTTACTACAAACCTCGTAGGTTGACAAGGTCACGTACTACTGCAGAGTGATACGGTAACCCTGTCTTGGAGGTCATGTTGTTGAGCAACAGTGAACCTATGAGATATGGAGAAAGCAATGGTGGGCCCGGATTCCGACAAATGGCTGGAAGCCATGAAATCTGAGAGAGGATCCATGTATGAAAACAAAGTGTAGACTTTGGAAGAACTACTTGATGGTCATAGGACTATTGAGTAAAGATGGATCTTTAAAAGGAAGGCAGATGATGATGGTGATAAGTCACTGTTAAGAAAAGCTCGACTTGTCGCAAAGATGTTTCTGACAAGATCGAACAGTTGATTATGATGAGACTTTCTCACTCGTAGCGATGCTAAAAGTCTGTTAGAATTATGTTAGTAGTTGATGCATTATTTATGAAATATTGCACATAGGATGTCAAAACATTGTTTCCTCGACGGTTTCCTTGAGCAAACATTGTATGTGATACAACCAGGAGGTTTTGTCGATCCTAAATATACTAGCAAGTATGCAAGCTCCAGCGATCCTTCAATGGACTGGTGCAAGCATCTCGGAGTTGGAATATACACTTTGATGAGATGATCAAAGGTTTTGGGTTTGTACAAGGTTTATGAGAAACTTGTATTTCCAAAGAAGTGAGTGGGAGCACTATAGAATTTCTAATAAGTATATGTGGTTGACATATTGTGGATCAGAAGTAATATAGAATTTCTGTAAAGCATACAAGGTTGTTTGAAAGGAGTTTTCAAAGGAGTACCTGGATTGCGCTACTTGAACGTTGAGCATCAAAGATCTATGGAGATAGATCGAAAGCGCTTAATGGAAGTTTCAACAAGATGCATGCCTTGACAAGTTTTTGAAGGAGTTCAAAATAGATCAGCAAAGAAGGAGTTCTTGGTTGCGTTGTGAGGTGTGAATTTGAGTAAGACTCAAAACCCGACCCCGGCAGAATAAAGAGAATAGACGAAGGTCGTATTCTATGCCTTGGCCGTAGAATGTGAAGTATGCCATGCCGGGTACCGCACCTGATGTGTGCCTTGGCTCAAAGTCTGTTGAGAGGTACAGAGAGTGATCCATGATTGAATCACTAGCAGCGGTCAAAATTTATCCTTAGTAACTAAATAGACTAAGGAATTTTTCTCGATTATGGAGGTGGTTAAAGAGTTCGTCGTAAAGGGTTACGTCGATGGAAGCTTTGACACTAATCCGAATAACTATGAGTAGTGAAACGGATTCGTATAGTAGAGTAGATATTTGGAGCATTTCCGAATAACACGTAGTAGCAGCATCTATAAGATGACATAAAGATTTGTAAAGATCGCACGGATCTGAAAGTTCCAGAACCGTTGACTAAAACCTCTTTCACGAGCAAGGCGTGATCAGGCCCCATAACTATATGGGTGTTGGATTCGTTGGAATTACATGGTGATGTGAACTAGATTATTGACTCTAGTGCAAGTGGGAGACTGTTGGAAATATGCCCTAGAGGCAATAATAATTAGTTATTATTATATTTCTTTGTTCATGATAATCGTTTATTATCCATGGTATAATTGTATTGATTGGAAACACAATACTTGTGTGGATACATAGACAAAACACTGTCCCTAGTAAGCCTCTAGTTGACTAGCTCGTTGATCAAAGATGGTCAAGGTTTCCTGACCATAGGCAAGTGTTGTCACTTGATAACGGGATCACATCATTAGGAGAATCATGTGATGGACTAGACCCAAACTAATAGACGTAGCATGTTGATCGTGTCATTTTGTTGCTACTGTTTTCTTCGTGTCAAGTATTTATTCCTATGACCATGAGATCATATAACTCACTGACACCGGAGGAATGCTTTGTGTGTATCAAACGTTGCAACGTAACTGGGTGACTATAAAGATGCTCTACAGGTATCTCCGAAGGTGTTCGTTGAGTTAGTATGGATCGAGACTGGGATTTGTCACTCCGTGTGACGGAGAGGTATCTCGGGGCCCACTCGGTAATACAACATCACACACAAGCCTTGCAAGCAATGTGACTTAGTGTAAGTTGCGGGATCTTGTATTACGGAACGAGTAAAGAGACTTGCCGGTAAACGAGATTGAAATAGGTATGCGGATACTGACGATCGAATCTCGGGCAAGTAACATACCGAAGGACAAAGGGAATGACATACGGGATTATATGAATCCTTGGCACTGAGGTTCAAACGATAAGATCTTCGTAGAATATGTAGGATCCAATATGGGCATCCAGGTCCCGCTATTGGATATTGACCGAGGAGTCACTCGGGTCATGTCTACATAGTTCTCGAACCCGCAGGGTCTGCACACTTAAGGTTCGACGTTGTTTTATGCGTATTTGAGTTATATGGTTGGTTACCGAATGTTGTTCGGAGTCCCGGATGAGATCATGGACGTCACGAGGGTTTCCGGAATGGTCCGGAAATGAAGATTGATATATAGGATGACCTCATTTGATTAACGGAAGGTTTTAGGAGTTACCCGGAATGTACCGGGAATGACGAATGGGTTCCGGGTGTTCACCGGGGGGGGCAACCCACCCCGGGGAAGCCCATAGGCCTTGGGGGTGGCGCACCAGCCCTTAGTGGGCTGGTGGGACAGCCCAAGAAGGCCCTATGCGCCATAGGAAGAAAATGAAAGAGAAAAGAAAAAAAGGGAGGAGGTGGGAAAGGGAAGAAGGACTCCACCTTCCAAACCAAGTTGGATTCGGTTTGGAAGGGGAGACCTTCCCCCCTTTGGCTCGGCCGACCCCCTTGGGAGTCCTTGGACCCCAAGGCAAGGCTTCCCCTCCTCCCCCTATATATACGGAGGTTTTAGGGCTGATTTGAGACGACTTTGCCACGGCAGCCCGACCACATATCTCCACGGTTTTACCTCTAGATCTCGTTTCTGCGGAGCTCGGGCGGAGCCCTGCTGAGATAAGATCACCACCAAGCTTCGGAGCACCGTCACGCTGCCGGAGAACTCATCTACCTCTCCATTTATCTTGCTAGATCAAGAAGGCCGAGATCATCGTCGAGTTGTACGTGTGCGGAACGCGGAGGTGCCGTCCGTTCGGCACTAGATCGTGGGACTGATCGCGGGACGGTTCGCGGGGAGGATCGAGGGACGTGAGGACGTTCCACTACATCAACCACGTTTCTTAACGCTTCTGTTGTGCAGTCTACAAGGGTACGTAGATCGAATATCCCCTCTCGTAGATGGACATCACCATGATAGGTCTTCGTGCGCGTAGGAAATTTTTTGTTTCCCATGCGACGTTCCCCAACACCGGGAGGGGTGCCGGGGACCATCAGGAGGGGTGTCACGCCCCAAGGGGTCTCATGGGCTATGGGAAGAGATAAACCAGCCCCTAGTGGGCTGGAATAAGTTCCCACTAAGGCCCATAAGGTTTGAGAAGGAAAAAACACAAGGTGGAAAGAGTTTCCAAGTGGGAAGGTGGAATCCTACTCGAAGTAGGATTGGAGTAGGACTCCTCCACCTCCAATTTCGGCCAAACCTTTAGGTTTTGAGGCTGCCTCCTCCCCTCCCTCCCTCCTATATATAGTGGGGTTTTAGGGCTGATTTGAGACAACTTTTGCCACGGCAGCCCCACCACATACTCCACGATTTTTTCTCTAGATCGCGTTTCTGCAGAGCTCGGGCGGAGCCCTGATGAGATTAGATCACCACCAACCTCCGGAGCGCCGTCACGCTGCCGGAGAACTCATCTACCTCTCCGTCTCTCTTGCTGGATCAAGAAGGCCAAGATCATTGTCGAGCTGTACGTGTGCTGAACGCGGAGGTGCCGTCCGTTCGGCACTGGATCGGAGCGGATCGTGGGACGGATCGTGGGATGGTTCGTGGGACAGTTCGCGGGGCGGATCGAGGGACGTGAGGACGTTCCACTACATCAACCACGTTTCTTAATGCTTCTGCTGTGCGATCTACAAGGGTACGTAGATCGGAAATACCCTCTCGTAGATGGACATCACCATGATAGGTCTTCGTGCGCGTAGGAAATTTTTTGTTTCTCATGCGACGTTCCCCAACACGATGTAGATGCGGAGGGGCGTTGGGCCTGGCCACGTGGGCGGCTAGCCGACGACGAGTGTGGCTGGCTCCGGGGGCGTCCACGTTTGTCCTTGGAGCGGATGTGAAGACGACAACCTTCCCTAGAGCTTCTTCCCGCGTTGCCGATGTCGGCATCCTTTGATGCCCATATCTGGCTGTGGTGGGGTGGAGGATGTGGTAGGGATGTATTGGGGGAAACCCTTGGCCAATTTTGCAGCCACGATGCCGGCGGCGCTCCAGTGTCGTTCACCTTCTTGAAGGCGGCATCACGATCCTGCCCTCGCCCTCTCCTTCCCGTCCCGGGTGAAAGCCCAAAATCTCTGGATTGGGTGGTGACAACGCATCGACGTCGCTCTCTTCTTGAAGACACCACCTTGGGACGACGTATGGGTGGTTGAAGCTCCGGCGTGGGAAGTGGTCTGCCGTTTTTTTACAGTGTTGTTCCCACTTAGCTACTTGCGGTTGATGGCGTGCACGCGGTGTTGACGATGTTGGGGTGTGCCGGGGTGCGGTGGCCGTGCTTGTCGTCCTCTCCTCGGCCAACTATTGGTCCTAGCCATGCGATCTCGGGTGAGCGACCCGACCTCTTGACGACGCGTCCTCCGATCCTGCTAGAGGGCAGGGGGCCTTCCTCGGAGCCAGGGCGGATGGCGGGCTGGCAATGGTTGGCTTCTTGGGAGTTGACAGAGCGTGGCAATCCTCGTGCAACGGTCCACTACCCCGTCTTAGTCGGATCGTGTGGTGGCTCTTGTTCGCCGAGGGCCTTGATGCTCAAGCGGCTTGTGTATTTGGTGCTTTCTCTTCTTTTGCTCTTTGTATCGGCTTTGGCTTGTATGATTTTTTTTGAAAGGTTCGACATGTATGATCTTGTGGCGCGACGGTTGTTTTATCTATACCTACTAATACAAGAAATAGGTATTCGTAGTTCGTCATATGTTTTTATAAAAAAGTCCTTCATATTTTCTTAGTCCTTCCTGTTTTACTGGTTGGTTTTGGATTTTTTGTACGTTCCCAATGAGGCGCAATGTTTCTGTGTTTGTTTCTCTCATACTAGCAAAATGGCCCGTGCGTTGCAACGAAAAAAAACATAATCTTTAATGATGATGATCACATTATGTTCACACATCATCGCTTGATTTTGAAAATTTTATGCACAAATGCAAGAAAATGTTTCTTCTTTTCAATTTATTCACAAGTTGAAGCAATCTTTACATTTAAAAAAAAACAAAATCATGGTTGTCAAAAATCTTGGTAACTCAAAGAATTATTCTTAATTTCAAGATTTTTCTTTAGAAAACATACAATAATAATTCGATCAATCCAACAGTTAATTCTTCAAAAATCACACGGATATATTTTCACAAAGACTTAGAAGCATTAATGTTTAACTACATACATTAGATGTTTCATGAACAGTTTTACAAATATGAGAACAATTTTAAAATCGAGAACATTTTTTACAGTTTACAAACATTTACTAGAAATCATGATTATTTTTTATATTTCAAACGAGTTTAAATTTTTTCTTTCGAATTGGCGACCAATTCTAGAAAAGACGAACATAATTTTTTATGTTGGAGGATTTTACTTTAAATTTACAAACATTTTTGAAACGCATGAAGTTTTTCTGAATAAACAAACATTTTTATAAGTCAGTAATGTATTTATTAAATTCACGGACATTGTTTTGGAATTTGCAAAAAAAAGCGGCGCCTTTTTTGAATCCACAAACATTTTCTGTTTTTGTCAACATTTTAAATTCCTATTTTTTAATATGCAAATGCTTTTGTAATTCTAAATTATTTAAATTAGAAGTAAACAAAAATGGAACAGAAAAAATTAAATAAAAAAAGAAACTATCAAAATAGGCATTAGCTATTTTTGAAATTTTAGGACATTTTTTAAATGCATTAAAATATTTTGAATTAGAAAGCATTTTGTTAAATGCTTTTAATAGTTTTTAATACATGGAGTTTGATTTGAAATCATGGACTTTTCTTATTTTACAAACATTTTTTCAAACTTGCAAAAAATTTATGTATATGCGAGCATTTTTTACAAAAACTCCGAGCAGTTTTTGAAGTCACAAATATTTTATTTTTTAAAATATGTTGATTTAAAATTTGAAGTTTATTAAATGTTTAAAGGCTATTTGAAGTTCTAAATTATTTAAAATAGAAAAATAAAATGGAACAAAAAACTGGCGCCTGTGCATGGGCCGGCACATACGGTGTGTTGGATATTCTCCCAGGGTCCAGAGCGTAATATAGGAGTTTTTTACATGGGCCGGCCCAGTTCGAGGTTTTTTCGCTTTATGAAACGTTTTCTATTACTTACCAGTGGCATGATGGGTAATTTATGCAAATTTTAGGGATAATTTTCATGACGTACCACAAAAGCAATAGGTGCTTTATTAGTAGGTAAACATAAAGATATATCAATGTGGTAGGAAAAAAATACTCATAGGATTTGAATTCTAGGTCTCTAGAGTCCGGTCTGATCACAACAACCAAGTGAGCCATAGTATATGTTCGGTTATATAGTGGTCGTCAGGCTATTAATAGTCTAACTTCGGTATTTATAGCAAAGCTCACCTATTTTTATTTGCTTCTGAGTTTTTGAAAAATAAGCAAGCCGCTCGAAGACTAGATTAACCAGGTATGCACAAAAATCTGCGAAATTCAATTTAAGAAAATCAGCTGCTAGAACAACATGAACAAATCGAACTCCTCACCATAGGTGCAAATGCAAAGCCCAAGTCCAATTGAGCTACATCGTGGTTGTGTACAAAATTGACAATTTAAAATTGACAATTTATTCACTTATTAAATAGTCCCACCTCGCTTCCCTGTACCGCATTAGATCAACTTATATATGTTTATGGTTTGAAGTCAATAAGCCTCCTGAAGAATTAACGGGACAGGAAGAAAAGTTAAAAGAAAAAAAATCATGATATGAGCGAGGTAGGAAAGGAATATAGAGGATGGAAATTTAAATTCTTCTATGAGAAAAAAGAAGGACAAGGAAAGGCATAAATCTTAAGAGTTACTCACCCTAGATTTCAGACCAAATTAAAGGAAGCATTATTACTTGGACGAGTCGATCCAATGGAGTACTCATCCTCATGTGCCGAGACGGCCTATGAATTGATGATGCCCCGCCTTCATGACTAATTGATCATGTTTGTGGGCAATAGGTGGACAACATGAGCATCATCGACAATGATGACACTCGTTGGCGTTTTTGCGAAAAAACGCTCAGTTTCTTTAAAATCAACCCACGGTCCTTTTGTAAGTTAAAAAACGTTTCAGTTTTACATAAAATCTCCCTGCATTAGTTAGAACACAGCCACCTGCATGCCCCTGTCTTACAATCCCCATATTCATCTTTACCTCCAGCTCACCTCCACCTCCCGCCACGCCCGTCCCGCATCACAAGGAGGCTAGGTAGAGGAGGGGTAGCTCGCGGGCGCGAGGAGGCGGGGTCGAGGATGCGCAGGTGGACGCCACCTGCGGCTTCCGACGAGGACGTGAGGGAACTCGGAGAACTCTGGCGTGGCCTTGTCTCCGGTGACGCGAGGACGAGGGGGTGACATGCGGGCGCGAGGAGACGAGGTCGAGGAGGTGCAGGAGGACGCCACAGGTGGCCCGGGGCGTTGCGAGGGCGGCGGCCACTTCCTGCCATGCCACACCCCGCCTCTCGTCGCAAAACCACGTGTCGCCTACCCACCCCCATGCCACCGCCTAATCGTGCGTCACCGTCTTAAATTAACAATTAGTCCCACCTCGCAGCTTTGTAGCGGATCCGACAAATTTATATATGTTCGAACGGAAAGCATTCCCAGAGGCGAAAGAGCCGACGGGGACGGCCGCTGCCGGAAATCCAAAAAAGCATAGGAGAAAGATGGGGGAAGATGCTAGGGCGTGAGCATGGCCTCCCAACGAGTACGAGACGACCGTCGGTACTAGAGCGAAGGCGGCCTCGAGCACACGGCCGGAGCCATCTCCTCACGGGCCGTCGTGGAATTTCCTGGTGGCACACAGGATATGGGGGAGCGACATCCCGATGGCGCGCAGGTGTGTAGCCCGTGCCATGTGGCTGGTGGAGCGGCGGATCCAACGACGAAGGAGCTTGGGGAGGATCCGGAGATGTGTACAACTTGGGGCGGCTGTGGGCGCAGGCGGCCAATGACGGCGTGCCTCAGGGGTCGTGGATCTGGGTCGGGATGTGGCGAGAGCCAAGCCGTTTGGAAAAGAACGAACCGCGGTCAAGATGAATGATTGCGACCGACGAGTCCGCATACCGACGAGCGTCGGCGAGGCAGCTAGATGTTGCGATGTGGCTGCTGCTAGATGTCAGTCTTTTCTTTGTTGTTGAGTAGAGTTAGATGATGTATCTAAATGTATTTTAGTTCTTTATACATCAAGTTTTATCCATTTTTCACATAAATATTTTTGAATGGATGGAGTATTTCTTAAGAGAAAAGATATTTGCGACTCGACTATGGACTACCTCATCATCAATATATTCCTCGAGTGTAGATACTTTTTATGTCGTTGGTGGGATAGAGAGGAGGGAGGAAAGAAGAGTTGAGAGAGTACGTCAAGGGTTCATCTAGCTCGAACTGGGTCTGGAGGAGGGGTTGCGTTTTATTTCACCCCGCACACCGGCTAGGGAGGGAGAGGGAGAAGCATGCGGTCAAAGGAAACTAACCGTGTTGGTGTAGTCGTTGTGCTCCTACCGCTGGCGTTAGCATATCAACAAAAAAGCACCAAGTATTATAAACTCTTTACAATCTAATGAATCGTCTTATCTCTGAAGTAGTCAAGTATAAAATTATGAATCCATAATAAGATGAGGAAGAATCTAACATACTGAGACACATAGATTAATATTTCATCATAAGAGATAAACTCTTTGAATATCACTCAAACCATGGAATTTATTTCATACCCTTAGCAATGCAGAGACTCTTTTGCTAAAACGTTTACTTTTATAAAAAATAAATATTTTTTTTACGTTTGATCATATTTTAATGTTTATTAAAACTGAATATAAAAATAACGTGCAATGACACATGTTTATTTTTTTCATCCGGTGCAACCCATGGGCATTTGTACTAGTAATATAAAATGAGAAAAAAACTCTTTTTCGTTGAATGGCGGTTCAATTACCAGCGGGTAGCGGCTGCGACTGCGGTAGGCGGTAGCCGCCACCCTGCGTCGTGTGCGTGTCGCCCGTGTATCCGGCCACCTGACTGGGAGGAGAAGCGGAGCCCGACGGGGCAAACAATGCTGCTGCAGATGTTTGGTGGACTTTTCCTGCGTCCAAGGGCCGGCTGGCACCAGGGACGACCGTATGTCTCAATACGAGGAGTACCAGGGACCTACCTGAATTTAGGAATGTCAAATGAAGGACTTTTATAACAGGTCCTAGTACTACTACTACTATAGCACCCGCTTATCTTTTAATGTTATTTTTTTGGGTCCGGACAAGGATAATTTGGGGGCCAGGTTTAGGTGGTGTTTCTTTACCCACGGACTAGACTAAAAGTCCCTTTTAGTCCCTAGATAAAGAAACAGGAGAGACTTTTCCTTAAGAGACTATAAAAAGACTCTTTTGGAGGGACTTTTTTCTTTAGTCCCTGGGACTTAAAAAAAAGTCTAGTCCCTTGAAAAGAAACACCACCTTAACATCGCCAACAACCCCATCATAAACGCCACCAAACCCACCACTTGTGTTCCATTGAAGGTTTTCTCTCTCCTTGTAGGGCTACATGTATTTGTAGCCTCTTTGCATTTTAGCACTGATTTCGCTTTTATGATTTAACCATATTATTTGTGGCTCTACATGTATATTAGCTATATAAATCGCGACCCGTCCTAAATTTTGTGTGTGTGGTGCCTATGAATATTGAAACGGCTTTGTTTTCAACAATAAAGTAGAGGATCCGCTTAATTGGAGCAAACAACTAGTACAGTCTAGGCCCTAGTGAGAGATCCAAGATGTCGCATGCAATTGAAATATAATGAAATTCACAATGTTGGATTTTTTCTTAGATGTCTAAACTACCTTTTCAAAACCAAGTAATTTATCTGTGCTACCTATCATTGTCGACGAGGAGCCACCATCGATCTAATGTTGTTTTCAAGGCGAAAGTGGACATAATGGACCACAACTCTCGCATGCTTCACGAGACACGCTATTATTCATTAACTACTCGATGTTTTGTTCTCTTTTAATTAACATATTTACCATCTCCTTTTTGTGTGTGTGTGGATGGGGGTGGAGGGCTCTAGTTTTACGTTAAAGGTTAAAAATAAAGTACAACTCACCCAATGCATTTATTCGTGCCCCCCCCCTCCCCCCCATATCATCATTCTTGAGGAGAAAGCAGACAATTCGATCCCTTGCGTGAAGCTACAACATATCGGTTATCGCCATTGTCTGCAATGAAGGCGCAAGAAAGTGGTCGCTTCGATTCCCTGCCTCTGTAAAATCATGTAACTGTTCATTAGTTAGTTGATCTTATTGCTATTTGTTAATACTTCCATTTCATAATGTAGTACGTTCATACTTCTCGAGATCTAAGTTTGACCATATGCTTAACCAACGAGACCAATTGCGGTGTGAGTAAAAATTATACCACTGAATTTGTATCAAACATACGAATTCAGTGATATAAATTATGTTCTCGTCGCAAACGGTCTCATTGGTTAACTTTATGTTTAAATTTTAAAAACACAACGCACTGTATTATGAAATGGAGTGAGTACTGGCTTGGCTTCTGGCTTCCTCAATCCCCACAAGTGGCGGTTCAATTACTAGTGTACGTACCTCTCTTTGCTCAAGCCAAAGGAGAGGCAAAAGGGCAATATGACACTGCAAGGCATCTCCAGGACCGGATCATGGCATTGGCACGTTCACATACATGCCTCCGCGTACACACCCGCACCCGCAGCGGCCCACGGCTGATCCGCCCCCTCACCAGCCCCATGATGCATCCCGAAACCCAGAAAGCACAAGGGTCCAAGCGCAAAATGACACTAGAATGGTGCATCTATTTATCGACGATGACAAGGACCAACGGGTAGGAAGGAGGAGGGAGAGATCCGTGCGCAGCTCCGCTAAACCTCGCAACAACCCCCGTGCCGTGAGCGACCAACCAGCCCCCCCCCCCCCCCCCCCCCCCACCAACCCCGCCCCCGGCCCCGGAAGCAGAGCCGCGATGGCCGGCACCGTGCCCAAGCTCGCCGCCCCGAGGCCGGCGGCCGCGGGGCCGCTCCCCTCGCAGTCCCTCCGCTCCGCGGCGCTCGCCTTCGCCCCCTCCGCCCGCCGCTTCCGCGTCTCCCTCGCCGGCCGCGCCAGGAGCCCCGTCATGTGAGTGACAACATACACACGCACGCACCCTCCCCGATCCTCCTAATCTATTCTCTTCGCGCCGCCGGCTGGTTAGATTCGCGATTCCGCCGGGGAGAGCTGCTGCGGCGCCGTAGTAAGGCGAACGACCGACCGACCGGGTTGGGTCGCCGGCGAGGTTCGGTCAGATCAGAGCCGGCCGGGCCGTGATTTGGGGCGTTTTTTTTTTTTGTCTTAATCCACACTTTCACAGCTCGAATTGCGGTGGGTGGGTAGGTGGGATGGATGGCAGCGCTGATGCTCCGCCGCCGCGTAGAATAGATCGCCTCGGCGGCTTGTGAGGCGGGGCGCTCGGATCCGCGGTGGCCTCGAGGTCCTTCCAGGAGGCCTGGGCGCGCGTGTGCGGCCGTCCGATGGGGGATGGACCGCCGGGATCGGGTGGTTTTGGCGAGCCGTCTCGGTCAACTCGGTCCAGATGGCCCGTGTTGCCGTGCGCGGGTTCGTCGCTACATGGTCGATGGCGATGTATCCTATGCAAGCCCGCGCCGCCGGATTCGTTAGGCTACGCGCCACAGCAGGCTGTCGCTTCTATATTCTTCTTGCTTGCTTGATTGATAGGGATAAGCATAGCCTCCCGTCCCGTTTTTCCATGTGTTTCTGGGAATCTCGTATGGCTTTGCGTTGCATTCACTAATATTGTACTCCACCAAGTTTCCACCACCTCATGCATGTGTATAGAAAGTTGAGTAATAGCTCAACATTTACAGTGCTCATGATCATGAATAGAAAGTTCCCTTTGCCAACAGTAAAAGAAGAACAAAAAGTTCCTTTTGTTTGTATTACATATGTATATGATGCATCAATCATTTGGATGTGACGTTAATTCTTGCCCTTCATGAAATTCAATTTTCAGTGCGATGGCTTCCGCCAAGGAAGGAAATGGTGCGGTGACGAAGAGGACCACGCTCCATGACCTCTATGAGCAACAGGGTCAGTCCCCATGGTACGACAACCTCTGCCGGCCCGTTACCGATTTGCTGCCCTACATCGCCAACGGTGTCCGTGGAGTCACCAGCAACCCAACGGTAATAACCCTTTGCCATTTATTTTTCTTATTATGTGCTGTATATGGATTGCTCACGTGCGATGTGTATCCAATGTTCCCTGCTGACTGTGTCCCCCAACGCACCACAGATTTTCCAGAAAGCCATCTCTTCGTCAAACGCATATGACGGCCAGTTCAAGGAGCTTATATCGGCCGGGAAGGATGCAGAGAGTGCTTACTGGGAACTCGTCATAAAGGACATCCAAGACGCGTGCAAACTGTTTGAGCCCATCTACGACGAGACTGATGGGGCTGATGGTTACGTTTCAGTGGAGGTGTCTCCTAGGCTCGCAAATGACACCCAAGGAACCGTTGAAGCTGCGAAGTGGTTACACAAGGTGGTCAACCGCCCTAATGTGTACATAAAGATCCCAGCTACTGCCGAATGTGTTCCTTCTATCAAGGAAGTCATTGCTAATGGCATCAGCGTCAATGTTACTGTAAGTGCTGAGCTCTGGCTTTGCCATCATTATCTTGTATCTCCTTGATCGCCAACGTATCATCTGTGTTTTTTTCCCACTGGACCGCTTATGAAATTGTTTAGTGTAAACTTTGCTGTGCTTGTTATGTAATTTGATGCTAAGCCTATTGATCACAAGTTTATTGATGTCGCTGCAGCTTATCTTCTCCGTTGCAAGATACGAGGCTGTGATTGATGCTTACCTCGATGGGCTTGAGGCTTCTGGTTTGAGTGACTTATCCCGAGTGACCAGTGTAGCATCCTTCTTTGTCAGCCGAGTTGACAGTCTGATCGACAAAATGCTTGAGAAGATTGGAACACCGGAGGCTCTTGCCCTGAGGGGAAAGGTAGAGACAATTGAAGTTACATGTCACCTAGTAGAAGAGCTTTCTAATTTACTGCGGTCTAAGTTTTGAATTAATAACACCTTTTTTTCTCTCAGGCTGCTGTAGCACAAGCAAAGATAGCAAACCAGCTTTACCTCAAGAAATTCTCTGGCCCGAGGTGGGAGGCTTTGGTGAAGAAGGGAGCTAAGAAGCAGAGGTTGTTGTGGGCATCCACCAGCGTGAAGAACCCGGCTTACTCTGACACACTTTACGTCGATCCTCTCATCGGACCTGACACGGTGAGTTTCAACAGCTTGTTCATGGGCATATACAGTTCAGAACTGTTGAGCGCATCCTAACTTGGTCACCACCCTCTGCACATTCAGGTCTCTACGATGCCTGACCAAGCTTTGGACGCATTCATCGACCACGGCACAGTTGCCAGGACAATCGACGCCAACGTGTCAGAAGCAGAGGGCATATACAGTGCCCTGGAGAAGCTGGGCATCGACTGGGAAGAGGTTGGCAAGCAGCTGGAGCACGAGGGCGTGAGCTCCTTCAAGGGGAGCTTCGACAGCCTGCTCACGAGCTTGGAGGAGAAGGGCAACGCCCTCAAGACCGCCGCCAACCTGTAGGCGCTAAAATTATCGGATAGAATGGTTTGGTACCGGCGCTGGCCATCAAACGATTACCGAATAAAAATGCCAGCTTGCTGGCTCTCTCCTTCCATTTGGAAATGAAATGCTACCAGTTATCTGGGTGAGCTTCTCTGTATTCTAGGCGCGCCTGGCTGTCATTGTGTAACTGAGGCCTGTTGCTTGCAACTGCTATTCGTTTTCTGATCAATTGTTTTTGAGCAAGTGAGACATATTTGTGTATCTTTGGGAAATGCTGTTGTGCTTACCATGTTGGCAAGAATATGGAATGTTGCCTGTACCAAAATATAAGACGTTTTTGCAGGTTAAAGTCTACAAAAAATGTCTTGTATTTTGATACGAAGGGAGTGGTAATGTTCTGTTTCCATTGACTGACACTTTTATCCTACGAGAGGCCAAACTATTTTTTCTGCCATTTGAAGGACTACCGTAGGAACTACTCCCTCCGTACCATAGTAATTATTATGGTACAGAGGGAGTATATGTATGCTCAAAATTGTCTTTTTATACAGCTCACATCGGTGAAGATAATATTTTTTGACGAATTTTTGTAACTTTGAGAACTCCCACAACTACTGCTGTCACTAGAAGCTTATACGGATTGGGAAGTATTTCTATATTGTACGTATATATGTACATATTCTTAAACACCACACACATTTGAGAACGCAGACATTTTTGTAAGGGAACCGTGGGCGCATCCTTTGTTCGGACAGTGGCAAATGTGGAGTACTAGGTCATTGTCGCGGCAATAATGAGCCAACAACATAGAGGGTGCTTGAATTCAAGAGACTAAAACTAGTCTGACTAAAACTAGTCTCTTTAAGAGACTAAAGTTCCAAGCACCCCTGACTAAAGAGAGACTAAAATTAGTCTTGAGGCTAAAATCTTTTAGTCAGGGGTACCCCTACTAAAATATGCATTAGTCCTCTCTCTCCTCATTTAACTCCTCATGCAAGTTCTGGATTGGAGGATTTGGAGGATAATAAATGCTCATTACCTTAATTTTAGTCTCTTTAGTAATTGGATCCAAGCAAGGGTGAGGCTAGCAAGTTTTAGTCTCATTACTTTTAGTCATGGGACTAAAACGTATCCAAGCACCGTGATAGTACTGCTCCCGGTGGTGCTCCACTTCCTCAGAGGACCCATTAACTCATGAACAAGCTTTTAATGTACTCCGTCCAGACGGGAATATAAGTTGGGTACGGGATTTTAGGTCATCAATTTAACTGGCGAAACATGTGCTGTATGCATTTATGCCAAAAAATAAATAAATAATGCATACAACACATGTTTGGCTAGCCAATCGAAAACCTAAGACCCAGGCCAGACATATATTTTCATCCGGAGGGAGTAGCACTACTATGAAATTCCACCACTGAATAGTCATTCCACAATATACAGGAAATATCCAGCACGACTTTTTGGTAGACTGATTTCAGTACACATAAGTTGATCTCGGGTACGAGATAGGTTTTCGACAGCAAAGAACTACGGTGTTATTTACAGACTCTCCAGCATCCCATGCTGCAGATACTTTTTCCCACTCTTCCTGATGCCCACCAGCATTCACATTGAAGTTTCTCTCAGGGGCTCTCGCAGAACTCCATTTCCTGCAATTCCAGCAGATTATGGGAGCTGTCAGGCATGCAGAGACAATACATTTCTTAGGGATATAAAGTCTGGAGCATGAGATGTCGTACCTTCCCACAAATTGGGCAGGTATCGCTTCTCTCCATCCACTCATAAATACAACTCAGATGGAAATGGTGGGAGCATTTAGTTACGATCTGCGGATTCTCCGGGGTGTACTCTGCATGATGAGCAAGCAGTGAGAAAATGTTCACACACAATAACATGACCTCTGTATTCAGATAAAAACACGTGCGGACAAACCTTCCAGACAAGTAGGGCAGACATCTTCGTCGTCTGAAGTGATGA
Source organism: Hordeum vulgare subsp. vulgare (assembly GCF_904849725.1). Taxonomy (NCBI): domain Eukaryota; kingdom Viridiplantae; phylum Streptophyta; class Magnoliopsida; order Poales; family Poaceae; genus Hordeum; species Hordeum vulgare. The sequence goes on along the minus strand of NC_058520.1, from coordinate 579,342,568 downwards.
CGGTGTAACTGCTGTTATATGCTTTTCCAGAAAGACTCTTGGTCGATTCAGAACGACGCACCTTATGTTCACCCTCAGGATCAGTGCTGCTCCTTTTCTTTTGAGCAGCTAAATGTTCAACACCGGAGCTGCTGCCATTTCGTCGGAGAGCTGGCGACTCTTCTTGCGTGAGGTTTATAGACTTCTCACGCCTTGATACCAGTCCCTCTCTTTGAACCCGGGCATATCTAGGGTCGATGTCATATGGGAGTGGTCTAGAAACAAGGTGAAAAGTTTCAGACAGCGAACTCTCAGTTATATTAGTACTTGGATTAGTGGATGACAATGGCGCAGCTCCTTGAGCTGGGTTGTTTGGTCTAGAGTCGAGCCTCTGAAATGCTGCAGTATACTACATGGACCAGAGAGGAATACTGGAGTTAGAATAAACATTCAGTACGAAAATAAATGTATTATATCTTTAAAAATCATTGAAAATGAAATATGCCACACATGCTCTATATTTGTTTGTGATTTCTCGTTGCAATGAATATGTCCAGACAATGTGCATACACCATAAGAAGCGTGTAAATGTGGTTGAATGCAATCAAAAGATCAACACTTATGCAAGACCAAGAATAGGTCAATGGTTTCTCTAGTCTCTACCATCTTTTACCTTCCATAAATGTTGTGTACCGATCGTTGTACAGTTCGCCATTGGTCCAACAAACATCAGTGGCACCAATGTGTCATCTAAAATACTCCTCTATATAAGCTAGCATATTGTGCTATTTGCCATAAAATAGCATGTAATCAACATAGCAGTGGCAATTTGGATAATTAGATCGACATGCTACAACAAGAAGATGTATGATAAATTGAAAACCAGAAGACTAAATGTACATGTACAACCATATAAGTGATTGCATCTTGCATAATAGAAAACTCAAATAGTAAGAGGTAACATTACCCCCCCAAACATGTTGTGGAACAAATGCCTCAGGGATATGCATTGCCTATAGACAGGATTATTTGGATGAACATATTCCTCAAAATCGTCTGTGGAAAGGCAGCAGCAAAACCCTCCCATGATTCACTGGAAATGGCAAAGATCACAAGTATTAACTCAATATGGAAATGTAGACTATGCAGACAAACTTAAGTGTCATCAAGTTAATACAACCATTAGCTGTTTGGTGCATGGAAGAAAAGAAAAAACATTGGAAGGCTGAAACTGCCAATTTCAACCCAAAAGCTAGACGGGAGCAATGCAGCACATAAATGCGCATTGTTGAGGAAAGTAGGGAATTAAGGGAACAGCTGGTCCATATATGCCAGCAGCCGTAAGCCCGTAAAGATCAGTGAATCAGCGTAATAAACGTAAACTGAAGGACAAGTCCTAGGTGCCAGCCAAGGGATAAGATTGCCACCAATAACCAAAATCAAAATCATTGGCAGGACAGGGTGTGAAATTAATAGATGGGCAATGGTCAAAGAGCAATCTTGTTAGTTCCAAGTGACTGGTCTGCACACTCATTTACAGGGTAGACAGCGCAGTCATGGCACAGATCAAGCCTCCGATGTTGAGATGCACATCCACCACAGGCATGGTGAGCAACATACCACATCGGAATGTGTTTCTCTATAAACTCGGCCTGCATCGAGGGACCCTATACGCAACATACCACATTGGAATGTGTTCATCATTTTGATTCCATGGAAAATACGCTCACTCACGACGTTCGTCGCCTGCAGTGGGAAGTGGGAACTACGGCGTCAGAAAAATCGAACCTAGCGGGTACTAGCAAGGGAGCTGCGGATAAGGAGGAGCGCGCGTCGCGCGACGCATCGACGCCATCCTTCCGCGCGAACTCGCAGCCCATCGGAGGATGAGCTGATCCACATCTCGGCCGACCGGCCGGCCGGCAGGCGACCGAATCCGAATAGGCACCCGTTGATTACCCGGATCGCATTCCGCGGCAGGAGAAGACGGAGCAAGGTGGGCACACGGAGGCACGGGGACACTCCTTGTCCGAGGACGCGGCAGCGACGGCAAGAAGGCGCCGACGGACGGGATGGGGGGTGAGACGGGATGCGGTGGAGGAGCTCACCTCTCATGCACCGGCGACGAGGCAGGCAGTGGCGGGAAGGGGTAGATGCTTCGTCAGGACGGCGGGCGGCGATGTTGACCGTCCACCGACGGCCGGATTGGAGAGCGGCGAGGAGAATCTGCGGAGTTTGGGGAGGAGGCGAGGTGGGGAGGAGGAAAGGGGAAGGAGGGTTGGTGCGCGTGTGTTGGACTTCACTCCCCTCGTGTGGGGTGGGCTGTCGTTGCGAGGTCAGTCAGTCCCCAGTCCAAGTTGGTAAATATTTTAGTGAGGTTTTGCCTACTTTTGTTTCCATTTTGTCAAATGCTTCGGTTCCAAGAACCATGAAATAAAATTGGATTGGCATGTTACATCGAGTTCTGCAGGACTCGAAACACACGAATCTATAGTGAAACTTGTTCGATTTTGCCATTCCTCAAAAAGTTGCTTGAAAATCTCAATCGTGCCAGTCGATATTTCGCAAAGGAGAGGAGGGCGCGAGAGGCTGAGCCGTCGCCTACATAGCGTCCCAAGCGGAGGTGAATCGGTTTTGCCCGGGAGGGAGGGGGGGGGGGGCTTTTAACTCTAACGATCGCTCGGGTTGAACAAAGACTGAGCAGGGGACGAAGGCGCCGCGCGTCCCCGACGAGGGGTCGGACGAGAACTCGTTGGAGGCGAGGCGATAGACGAGTTGAAAGAGAGGAGGGAGAGATCACAACTTGTATTTCTGTGGAGGAAGAAGATGAACAGTTTGACGGAAAGAGGCGGTTGGAGGAAGAAGAGGACAATCTAACCACTGACTTTCGATCCAACGATACGCAACAAATTGAATGAATGAGGCAAAACAAAAGAAGCAAACAAGTGTTTCATAGACGGTCCTACAAAAATGCAATTTTTTTCTCTATAGTCGGTTCCATAGGCACTACAAAACAAGAGGCCCTTGACTTGTTAGTGTGTTGGTTAACTATGAGCTAATTCCTTGATTTTTTAAATATCGTTTTTATGGATCTCTACCAATGTCATAGTACATTATAAGCTTTGCAATATTAGTTTGGGGTTATTATTTTCGTGCCCATAGTTACTTAGTTGCGCTCAGCTTTGTCAAAAGCCAACTAACTTTGCTCACTTTTCCCCTTCATCGCCTACTCACAAAATTCCAAATGGAGCACTATCGTCGAGTCAAAACCTTTGACCGTTACCTCCTCACTTGTGGGGCCGTGTAATATCCTGACAAGTGGGGCAACTTACCTCGCACGCGACAATTTTTCACGCGTGTTGGAAGGAGAGCGAGGACATTTAGTCAGAATAGATTGTGTGCGACGTATTAAGACAAAAATAACCAAGGCCCGACCGGGCGATAAAACGACTGTGAGCGGAGTGAGGTTAAGTCACGTGGTTCCCACTTAACTCGGTAGTGCATCGAGTGAAACGTGCCCTCATGCCCGAATGAACCCTCCCTGCTCCCCTCTTTCTCTAGATGGCGGGCAAGGAAGCTTTTGTTCTAGGTTGCGGAGAATGTGGTGAGTGAATTTGAAACCCTACTCCGTGTCGATTAGATCTGACCGCGCCACCTCTGTTTTCGGCCGATTTGGACTCTAGATAGTAGGGGGCGTGGGTGGGTTGAACGAGATGGATCCGTCATTGTGGGGATATGGTGCTTCAAGGGTTGCTCTGTTGTTTGGAATTCAGTAGAATTATACGACCTTCATATTTGTTCACTGCATCAATGGCTGACACTAAGATGGTATTTTTTTAGCATTCTAGTAGATGATAGAGATAAGGAGGAGAGGAGTGAATCTAGTTTGTTTGTTGATGCTAACAGAGATTCATCTAAAGATGTGGATGGACAGTTGATGGGAGATGTTGCGGATGATGTAGATGATGCACATGATGACGAGCTGATAAATGTATATGACAAACAAACCCCTGGTATTGAAGTGAGGAACTTGTGGCCAAACATGGATGAGTTTAGGATATGCTTCAAGACGCATGCACTCAAACATGAGTTTGATGCCAAGACTAAGTGGAATGATAGAAATAACTTTTATGTGATGTGCAGAGGTTTTGATGAAATCGCTAAGCCTTGCAAGTGGTTTATATCTGCTAGATGCCAACCTGATGGAAGTACCATCAGGGTTAATCAAATCCTACATCAACATATTTGTATTACAAGTTCACAAAGAGTATCAACCATGAAATCACACCTTTTGGTTGGAGAAAAGGTCACTCCTATTTTAGCCAAGAAACCAAACATCACTGCAAAGAAACTTGGGTTTGGGGTTTAGAACAATATATGTGCATACAACTTGCAGATATGAGCAAGAGCAAAAATATATTCACAAAACATAATAGGTTCAAATCTACAATCATGACACTTGGGCCCTTGTGATGAGCATTAAGCATAGCAAAGTCATAGCAACATCAATCTCAAAACATAGTGGATAATAGGGATCAAGCCCTAACACATTGATAACAACTACATATAAAGTCTCATCCAATCCCATCTACCTTAAGTATGCCTACAAAGGAATTAATCAAACATGAATGTGAGCATCATGAAATAAGTTTATGGAGAAGGGTTGGTGATGACGACAATGATGTTTCCTCTCTTCGGGCCATGAACGAACTCCAGATTAGGGATCCCGATGAAGAAAATGAGGTGGCAGTGGCTCCATATCATAAAAGGTTATGAAACTTTCTCTCTCATTTTTTGGGAGTATGTGCATTTAAAACGTTCTAATTAGATTGAAACGAGGTCCAGGGGCCTCACAAGCCCAGGTGGCGCGACCAGGGGTGGTCGCGCCCCTACCCTTGTGGTCCACTGGTGGGTCTTCAACAATATTTATTCGTCCTTGATTGATTTATTTATTCCAAAATAAATCTCCAAAAATCCCCGTCCAACTTCGAGAGCTTTTATTCCCACAGAAAACACAACATCATGGTAGCTCTGCTAAAAACCATGCCAGTCTGGGTTAGTCTCACTCAAATCAGGCAAATTAGAGGCAAAAACAAAGTGTTTGGAAAAGTAGATACGTTGGAGACGATCGATGAAGAGCCACGAGCTTGGGCCATGGGAGTGAGTTACTTATGCTTGCGACAGTCAGCCATTTGAGGCAGCGAAATTATGTTTTCGTGGGTATGCGGGATTCAAGGAGGGGCTAGATTGCCGGAGCTCAAGAAGGAAGACAAAGGAAGAAGAGGGATGTGTGCGTAAATCTCCCCCCTTGCCGCTTTTAACCTTTTGCAAGTAAGGTAAAAAAACAAAAACTATGACAACAGATTCGTGTCGTGTGGTGGTAAATCCCCCACCTCCCCATGCTCTATGCATTAAGCACGCGCGAGAATCCAGGGGATGTTATTTATTACAGTGTATCTTGATACACATGATCCCTTTTTTGATGGGATGTTAGGCTGATCATATTGGAGAGTATCATATAGTAGTATCATGCATATGATACTATTGTATGATATAACCTTCATAGTGCATAGTATCATAAAGTAGTATCATAGATGATCTTATTTATTGACATGCATGACACATAGTAGCATAGCATTTAACATGTTATGGTATCTACCTATGTTACTCTAACTCTCTCTCTCTCTTCTTTAATTGTCTGCCACATCAGCATGTTTGCTAGTCCCAAGTACATGATACTACCTTAGTTACTCCCACTATGGCCAACCTTATGGGGTTAGGCTCTTCGCCCACGTCCTCACGTCACGTTGACCGCCAGGTCCATGACATCGCATGGACAAGTGGGACCGTGGATAAGACTGGTCGAGGCTTTCAGAGCGAGACCAGATCACCCTCATGACCCGAGTGCGGGAATACTTCATGCCTAAGGAACAACACCGCTAGAATGTTTCTAACGTGCATCAACATAGGCACATCTGAATACTTGTAAATAACCAAGGTGGTTCCAAATACCTCAAATATGTTCAAATAATCAAGATTTCGTTGTAGAAGAAAGATTCATTGAACTAGTTTTCAAGACCGAAGATAAAGAGCAGCTTAGAGGAACCAAGGTGCATACAGACTTGAAGACCGATTCATGGGCTACTGATGGTGTCCCGTCAAGGTGGTCTCTCACCACGTCGTCTCATGGTCTGGTCAGCTGGCCGAGGACCATCATGTTGATTTTGAAGTGGGCACTTGGGCCTCCAATTATGCCTAAACGGAAGGCTCTGGAAGACTTGTCGTGTACTCCAAGATGCCCGATTCGCCGGAGACTCTGTTTCCTCTTACGTAGCCGACTCGGATGTAGATAATATATGCCTTGTACTCACTCCAATGTAATAAACATAGGCAAGACATAGGGTTTTATCTTCTTGGAGAGCCCAAACCTAGGTAAAACCTCGTGCCCTTGTTTCATGCCTAGAAACTTAGCTCAGGAGTCCTTACGCCGAGATCTGTCGGATTTAACCCTGTTACTCATGAATAATTGCAACAATGTCCTTTGTATGACTGATCAACGTCCTTTGTATGCGTGATCAACGGAGGTGCCTCATCTCGCAATGTAATCAATGTGTTCTTCGATGCTAATGCGGTTCATTTGCTAGATAGGCAATATGTTGATGACCTGACTTGACACTCGTGTTTTGTTGTAGATTGTGTTCGACTTCTCGTCGAAACCAAAAATACTTACAATAGGAACGGTGTGTGAAACAACGAGATGAAACTACTCCTTAAACGAAATTTCAAACAGTTATATGCGACGAATTTGACAAAAATAGTCTAAAAAATCTCCAAACTTGAACATAAAATTGAAATGATACAGTCAACGAAACTATGAACTGATTGCATAAAATGGAATCACAACGTTGATATGCATTTTTTTTCATGTAGAGCTTATTTTGAATCGAAGCACAATTGTGTGGATTAGAAGTAGTTAGGTGAAAGGGATTAAGGGAGGTGAGTAGAACATAACACTTGCAAAAGCATGTAACATGCAGACCTGGCCAAATGGACCATGCTAGTCGGGCCAGCCCGACAACCCGCAGGCTAGGCACGACAAGGGCTGGGCCTGACACGACTTAAATGGGCCGTGCCACGCACGCGGCACGCCTCGGGCCGTGCCTGGGCCTGGAGGCTGGGCACGCGGGCCGGCACGGCATGACCCGTTTAACGTTTTTTATTATTTTTTATATATAAGATAAAAATAAAGCCCAGTAGGTTAATATTAACCCAAAAAACAGCCCAAAATGTCAAAACCGGCCCAAATAATAGCCGAACAGGCTGAAATCAGCCCAAATAATGGCCTAAAATATTAAAATCCTAGCAGGCCAGCGGGCCTGGCGTGCCGACGGGCCGACCCGTATAGCCCTCATGCCGTGCTTGGGCTTGGAACCCGGGCACGCGGGCCAGCACGGCACGTCCCGTTTACTAATCAGGCCCAGGAGTGTCGTGCCATGCCAGGCACGATTCTGGCGGGCCGGGCCGTGCCGGGCCGACCCGTTTGGCTAGGTATGGTGCCATGCATGCACTGATATGTCTCCGACGCATCGATAATTTATGAAGTATTCATGCCATATCTACCCAAGTTCTACATGGTTTTTGTGCACTTTTATATGATTTGAATGAAACTAACCTCGACTAACACTGTTTTTAGCAGAACTACCATGGTGTTATTTTTGTGCAGAAATAAAAGTTCTCGGGTCGGGTTGAAACTTTTTGGTGATTTTTTTGGAACATAAGAGACCCTCGAAGCTTCGAGGAAGGACCAGACGAAGTCCTGGGGAGTGACGAGCTCGCGCCATGCACCTTGGGAGTGTTTTTAGCCCCGAGCTCGTCACTCCCTCGGGACCCCACCTGGTGTGAAACCTATGCTGAAAAATCTTAAATATAGGGAAACCCCAAGAAATAAACCTAGAACTTCCACGTACCCGATGCAAGCCTTTGTTTCGAGGTGATCTCATCTGGATCACTTTTCCAGCACCCTGCTCGAGGGGGAAATCATCACGAGAGGTCATCTTCATCATCACAGCGGTCTCCATGACAAGGAGAGAGTGGTTCACCCTCGGGGCTGAGGGTATGTACTAGTAGTTATGTGTTTCATCTCTCTCTCTCTCTCTCTCGTGTTGTTGATTTGGCACGATCTTGATGTACCACGAGCTTTGTTAATATAGTTGGATCATATGGTGTTCCTACCTCTCTATCTCGCGATGAATTGAGTCTTACTCTTTCAGGTTCTTTGCATGGATTGAATGTTATAAATCTGAAATTGTTTGATGCATGTCGAATAATCAACTCACATATACCCATGGTGACATTAGAGTATCTAGGTGACATTAGAGTTGGTTGATGAATATCATATGGTGTTATTTTGGTACAAACTCTAGGGATGTTTGTGACACCCACATGTATGGCTCAATAGATTGATCAGAAAGATAACTTTGAGTTGGTTTGCTACCTACAACAATTTCTTCTTATGTTCTTTGGTATTGATAAGAACTTTGGAGTGATTATTTGTTGTGCGTTGAGGGGTGGTTATATGATTCAATTATGTTAACACTGTTGAGGGATTGCACTGGTTAAAGTATGAACACTAGGTCTTGTTTCCAAGCATTGATTGTAATGACCCAACCCAATAAAGTCAAGTCTCTATGCTTTCTGTGCCATCCGTGGATTAGTATGCTGGCACACACTGTGCTTTGATGAAATACCACAACATCACGTGTAAAATATGCTGGGGAACGTCGCATGGGAAACAAAAATTTTCCTACGCGCACGAAGACCTATCATGGTGATGTCCATCTACAAGAGGGGATGAGTGATCTACGTACCCTTGTAGATCGTACAACAGAAGCGTTAGTGAACGCGGTTGATGTAGTGGAACGTCCTCACGTCCCTCGATCCGCCCCGCGAACAATCCCGCGATCAGTCCCACGATCTAGTACCGAACGGACGGCACCTCCGCGTTCAGCACACGTACAGCTCGACGATGATCTCGGCCTTCTTGATCCAGCAAGAGAGACGGAGAGGTAGAAGAGTTCTCCGGCAGCGTGACGGCGCTCCGGAGGTTGGTGATGACCTTGTCTCAACAGGGCTCCGCCCGAGCTCCGCAGAAACGCGATCTAGAGGAAAAACCGTGGAGGTATGTGGTCGGGCTGCCGTGGAAAAGTCGTCTCAAATCAGCCCTAAAACCTCCGTATATATAGGTGGGAGGGAGGGGAGGAGGCAGCCTCAAAACCTAAAGGTTTGGCCGAAATTGGAGGTGGAGGAGTCCTACTCCAATCCTACTTGGAGTAGGATTCCACCTTCCCACTTGGAAACTCTTTCCACCTTGTGTTTTTTCCTTCTCAAACCTTATGGGCCTTAGTGGGAACTTATTCCAGCCCACCAGGGGCTGGTTTATCTCTTCCCATAACCCATGAGACCCCTTGGGGCGTGACACCCCTCCCGATGGTCCCCGGCACCCCTCCCGGCACTCCCGGTACACTACCGATGAGCCCGAAACTTTTCCGGTAATGCACGAAAACCTTCCGGTAACCAAATGAGGTCATCCTATATATCAATCTTCGTTTCCGGACCATTCCGGAAACCCTCATGACGTCCGTGATCTCATTTGGGACTCTGAACAACATTCGGTAACCAACCATATAACTCAAATACGCATAAAACAACGTCGAACCTTAAGTGTGCAGACCCTGCGGGTTCGAGAACTATGTAGACATGACCCGAGAGACTCCTCGGTCAATATCCAATAGCGGGACCTGGATGCCCATATTGGATCCTACATATTCTACGAAGATCTTATCGTTTGAACCTCAGTGCCAAGGATTCATATAATCCCGTATGTCATTCCCTTTGTCCTTCGGTATGTTACTTGCCCGAGATTCGATCGTTAGTATCCGCATACCTATTTCAATCTCGTTTACCGGCAAGTCTCTTTACTCGTTCCGTAATACAAGATCCCGCAACTTACATTAAGTTACATTGCTTGCAAGGCTTGTGTGTGATGTTGTATTACCGAGTGGGCCCCGAGATACCTCTCCGTCACACGGAGTGACAAATCCCAGTCTCGATCTATACTAACTCAACGAACACCTTCGGAGATACCTGTAGAGCATCTTTATAGTCACCCAGTTACGTTGCGACGTTTGATACACACAAAGCATTCCTCCGGTGTCCGTGAGTTATATGATCTCATGGTCATAGGAACAAATACTTGACACGCAGAAAACAGTAGCAACAAAATGACACGATCAACATGCTACGTCTATTAGTTTGGGTCTAGTCCATCACATGATTCTCCTAATCATGTGATCCCGTTATCAAGTGACAACACTTGCCTATGGCCAGGAAACCTTGACCATCTTTGATCAACGAGCTAGTCAACTAGAGGCTTACTAGGGACAATGTTTTGTCTATGTATCCACACAAGTATTGTGTTTCCAATCAATACAATTATAGCATGGATAATAAACGATTATCATGAACTAAGAAATATAATAATAACTAATTTATTATTGCCTCTAGGGCATATTTCCAACAGTCTCCCACTTGCACTAGAGTCAATAATCTAGTTCACATCACCATGTGATTCCAACGAATCCAACACCCATATAGTTATGGGGGTCTGATCACGTCTTGCTCGTGAGAGAGGTTTTAGTCAATGGTTCTGAAACTTTCAGATCCGTGCGTTCTTTACAAATACTTATGTCATCTTATAGATGCTGCTACTACGTGCTATTCGGAAATGCTCCAAATATCTACTCTACTATACGAATCCGTTTCACTACTCATAGTTATTCGGATTAGTGTCAAAGCTTGCATCGACGTAACCCTTTACGACGAACTCTTTAACCACCTCCATAATCGAGAAAAATTCCTTAGTCCATTAGTTACTAAGGATAAATTTTGACCGCTGCTAGTGATTCAATCATGGATCACTCTTTGTACCTCTCAACATACTTTGAGTCAAGGCACACATCAGGTGCGGTACACAGCATGGCATACTTTAGATTCTACGGCTAAGGCATAGAAGACGACCTTCGTCTATTCTCTTTATTCTGCCGGGGTCGGGTTTTGAGTCTTACTCAAATTCACACCTTACGACGCAACCAAGAACTCCTTCTTTGCTGATCTATTTTGAACTCTTTCAAAACTTGTCAAGGCATGCATCTTATTGAAACTTTCATTAAGCGCTTTTGATCTATCTCCATAGATCTTTGATGCTCAACGTTCAAGTAGCGCAATCCAGGTATTCCTTTGAAAACTCCTTTCAAACAACCTTGTATGCTTTACAGAAATTCTACATTACTTCTGATCCAAAATATGTCAACCACATATACTTATCAGAAATTCTATAGTGCTCCCACTCACTTCTTTAGAAATACAAGTTTCTCATAAACCTTGTACAAACCCAAAATCTTTGATCATCTCATCAAAGTATATATATTCCAACTCCGAGATGCTTGCACCAGTCCATTGAAGGATCGCTGGAGCTTGCATACTTGCTAGTATCTTTAGGATCGACAAAACCTTCTGGTTGTATCACATACAATGTTTGCTCAAGGAAACCGTCGAGAAAACAATGTTTTGACATCCTACGTGCAATATTTCATAAATAATGCATCAACAACTAACATAACTCTAACAGACCTTTAGCATCGCTACGAGTGAGAAAGTCTCATCATAGTCAACTGTTTGATCTTGTCGAAAACATCTTTGTGACAAGTCGAGCTTTTCTTAATAGTGACTTGTCACCATCATTGTCTGTCTTCCTTTCAAAGATCCATCTTTACTCAATAGTCTTATGACCATCAAGTAGTTCTTCCAAAGTCTACACTTTGTTTTCATACATGGATCCTCTCTCGGATTTCATGGCTTCCAGCCATTTGTCGGAATCTGGGCCCACCATCGCTTTCTCCATAACTCGTAGGTTCACTGTTGCTCAACAACATGACCTCCAAGACAGGGTTACCGTACTACTCTGCAGCAGTACGCGACCTTGTCGACCTACGAGGTTTGTAGTAACTTGATTCGAAGCTCAATGATCATCATCATCAGCTTCCACTTCAATTGGTGTAGGCGCCACATGAACAACTTCCTGCGCCCTCCTACACACTGGTTGAAGTGATGGTTCAATAACCTCATCAAGTTCTACTACCCTCCCACTCAATTCTTTCGAGAGAAACCTTTCCTCGAGAAAGGATCCGTTTCTAGAAACAAACACTTTGCTTTCGGATCTGAGATAGGAGATGTACCCAACTGTTTTGGATATCCTATGAAGATGCATTTATCCGCTTTGGGTTCGAGCTTATCAGACTGAAACTTTTTCACATAAGTGTCGAAACCCCAAACTTTCAAGAAACGACAGTTTAGATTTCTCTAAACCTCATTCTATACTGTGTCATCTCAACGGAAATACGCGGTGCCCTATTTAAAGTGAGTGCGGTTGTCTCTAATGCATAACCCATAAACGATAGTGGTAATTCGATAAGAGACATCATAGTATGCACCATACCAAATAGTGCGTGGCTATGACGTTCAGACACATCATCACACTATGATGTTCTAGGTGGCATGAACTGCGAAACAATTTCCACATTGTCTTAACTACGTACCAAAACTCGTAACTCAGATATTCATTTCCATGATCATATCGTAGACAGTTTATCCTCTTGTTACGACGAACTTCACTCTGAAACGGAATTGAACTTTTCAACATTTCAGACTTGTGATTCATTGAGTAAATACTCTAGTATCTACTCAAATCGTCATTGAAGTAAGAACATAATGATATCTACTGCGTTCCTCAGCACCCATTGGACTGCATACATCAAAATGTATCACTTCCAACAAGTTACTATCTTATTTCATCTCAATGAAAACAAGGCCTTGCTCATGTGGTATGATTCGCATGTCACCAGTGATTCAAAATCAAGTGAGTATAAAGATCCATCAGCATGGAGCCTCTTCATGCAATTTATACCAACATGACTCAAGCGGCAGTGCCACAAGTAAGTGGTACTATCATCATTACCTCGTATCTTTTGGCACCAATATCATGAACATGTGTAACACTACGATCGAGATTCAATAAACCATTGAAGGTGATTATTCAAGAAGATAGAGTAACCATTATTCTCTTTAAATGAATAATCGTATTGCAATAAACACGATCCAATCATGTTCATGCTTAACGCAAGCACCAAATAACAATTATTTAGGTTTAACACCAATCCCGATGGTAGAGGGAGCGTGCGACGTTTGATCATATCAATCTTGGAAACACTTCCAACACGTATCGTCACCTCGCCTTTAGCTAGTCACCGTTTATGCCGTAGCTTTCATTTTGCGTCACTGATCACTTAGCAACCGAATCGGTATCCAATACCCTCGTGCTACTAGGAGTACTAGTAAAGTACACATCAACATCATGTATATCAAATACACTTCTTTCGACTTTTGCCAGCCTTCTTATCTACCAAGTATCTTGAGTTGCTCCGCCTCAGTGATTGTTCCCCTCATTACAGAAGCACTTAGTCTCGGGTTTGGGTTTAATCTTGGGTCTCTTCATTAGTGCAGCAACTGTTTTGCCGTTTCACGAAGTATCCCTTCTAGCCCTTGCCTTTCCTGAAACTTAGTGGTTTTACAAACCATCAACTACTGATGCCCCTTCTTGATTTCTACTTTCGCAGTGTCAAACATCGCGAATCGCTCAAGGATCATTGTATGTATCCTTGATATGTTATAGTTCATCACGAAGCTCTCAAAGCTTGGTGGCAGTGACTTTGGAGAACTATCACTATCTCATCTGGAAGATTAACTCCCACTTGATTCAAGCGATTGTCGTACTCAGCCAATCTGAGCACATGCTCAACGATTGAGCCTTTTCTCCTGTGCTTTGTGGACAAAGAATCTTGTTGGAGGTCTCGTACCTCTTAACAAGGGCACAAGCATGAAATCACAATTTCATCTCTTTAGAACATCACTTATGTTCCGTGACGTTTTACAACGTTTTCGGCGCCTTGCTTCTAAGCCATTAAGTATTTTTGTACTGAACTATCGTGTAGTCATCAGAAACGTGTATGTCGGATGTTCACAGCATCCACAGACGACGCTCGAGGTGCAGCACACCGAGTGGTGCATTAAGGACATAAGCCTTCTGTGCAGCAACGAGGACAATCCTCGGTTTTACAGACTTAGTCTGCAAAGTTTGCTACTATCAACTTTCAACTAATTTTCTCTAGGAACATATAAAACAGTAGAGCTATAGCGCAAGCTACATCATAATTCGCAAAGACCATTAGACTATGTTCATGACAATTAGTTCAATTAATCATATTACTTAAGAACTCCCACTCAAAAAGTACATCTCTCTAGTCATTTGAGTGGTACATGATCCAAATCCACTATCTCAAGTCCGATCATCACGTGAGTCGAGAATAGTTTCAGTGGTAAGCATCTCTATGCTAATCATATCAACTATACGATTCATGCTCGACCTTTCGGCCTCATGTGTTCCGAGGCCATGTCTGCACATGCTAGGCTCGTCAAGCTTAACCCGAGTGTTCCGCGTGCGCAACTGTTTTGCACCCGTTGTATGTGAACGTTGAGTCTATCACACCCGATCATCACGTGGTGTCTCAAAACGACGAACTGTAGCAACGGTGCACAGTCGGGGAGAACACAATTTCGTCTTGAAATTTTAGTGAGAGATCACCTCATAATGCTACCTCGTTCTAAGCAAAAGAAGGTGCATAAAAGGATTAACATCACATGCAATTTATAAGTGACATGATATGGCCATCATCACGTGCTTCTTGATCTCCATCACCAAAGCACCGGCACGATCTTCTTGTCACCGGCGTCACACCATGATCTCCATCATCATGATCTCCATCAACGTGTCGCCATCGGGGTTGTCGTGCTACTCATGCTATTACTACTAAAGCTACGTCCTAGCAAAATAGTAAACGCATCTGCAAGCACAAACGTTAGTTATAAAGACAACCCTATGGCTCCTGCCGGTTGCCGTACCATCGACGTGCAAGTCGATATTATCTATTACAACATGATCATCTCATACATCCAATATATCACATCACATCGTTGGCCATATCACATCACAAGCATACCCTGCAAAAACAAGTTAGACGTCCTCTAATTTTGTTGTTGCATGTTTTACGTGGTGACCATGGGTATCTAGTAGGATCGCATCTTACTTACGCAAACACCACAACGGAGATATATGAGTTGCTATTTAACCTCATCCAAGGACCTCCTCGGTCAAATCCGATTCAACTAAAGTTGGAGAAACCGACACTTGCCAGTCATCTTTGAGCAACGGGGTTACTCGTAGCGATGAAACCAGTCTCTCGTAAGCGTACGAGTAATGTCGGTCCAAGCCGCTTCAATCCAACAATACCGCGGAATCAAGAAAAGACTAAGGAGGGCAGCAAAACGCACATCACCGCCCACAAAAACTTTTGTGTTCTACTCGAGAAGACATCTACGCATGAACCTAGCTCATGATGCCACTGCTGGGGAACGTCGCATGGGAAACAATAATTTTCCTACGTGCACGAAGACCTATCATGGTGATGTCCATCTACGAGAGGGGATGAGTGATCTACGTACCCTTGTAGATCGTACAGCAGAAGCGTTAGTGAACGCGGTTGATGTAGTGGAACGTCCTCACGTCCCTCGATCCGCCCCGCGAACAATCCCGCGATCAGTCCCACGATCTAGTACCGAACGGACGGCACCTCCGCGTTCAGCACACGTACAGCTCGACGATGATCTCGGCCTTCTTGATCCAGCAAGAGAGACGGAGAGGTAGAAGAGTTCTCCGGCAGCGTGACGGCGCTCCGGAGGTTGGTGATGACCTTGTCTCAACAGGGCTCCGCCCGAGCTCCGCAGAAACGCGATCTAGAGGAAAAACCGTGGAGGTATGTGGTCGGGCTGCCGTGGAAAAGTCGTCTCAAATCAGCCCTAAAACCTCCGTATATATAGGTGGGAGGGAGGGGAGGAGGCAGCCTCAAAACCTAAAGGTTTGGCCGAAATTGGAGGTGGAGGAGTCCTACTCCAATCCTACTTGGAGTAGGATTCCACCTTCCCACTTGGAAACTCTTTCCACCTTGTGTTTTTTCCTTCTCAAACCTTATGGGCCTTAGTGGGAACTTATTCCAGCCCACCAGGGGCTGGTTTATCTCTTCCCATAACCCATGAGACCCCTTGGGGCGTGACACCCCTCCCGATGGTCCCCGGCACCCCTCCCGGCACTCCCGGTACACTACCGATGAGCCTGAAACTTTTCCGGTAATGCACGAAAACCTTCCGGTAACCAAATGAGGTCATCCTATATATCAATCTTCGTTTCCGGACCATTCCGGAAACCCTCATGACGTCCGTGATCTCATTTGGGACTCTGAACAACATTCGGTAACCAACCATATAACTCAAATACGCATAAAACAACGTCGAACCTTAAGTGTGCAGACCCTGCGGGTTCGAGAACTATGTAGACATGACCCGAGAGACTCCTCGGTCAATATCCAATAGCGGGACCTGGATGCCCATATTGGATCCTACATATTCTACGAAGATCTTATCGTTTGAACCTCAGTGCCAAGGATTCATATAATCCCGTATGTCATTCCCTTTGTCCTTCGGTATGTTACTTGCCCGAGATTCGATCGTTAGTATCCGCATACCTATTTCAATCTCGTTTACCGGCAAGTCTCTTTACTCGTTCCGTAATACAAGATCCCGCAACTTACATTAAGTTACATTGCTTGCAAGGCTTGTGTGTGATGTTGTATTACCGAGTGGGCCCCGAGATACCTCTCCGTCACACGGAGTGACAAACCCCAGTCTCGATCTATACTAACTCAACGAACACCTTCGGAGATACCTGTAGAGCATCTTTATAGTCACCCAGTTACGTTGCGACGTTTGATACACACAAAGCATTCCTCCGGTGTCCGTGAGTTATATGATCTCATGGTCATAGGAACAAATACTTGACACGCAGAAAACAGTAGCAACAAAATGACACGATCAACATGCTACGTCTATTAGTTTGGGTCTTGTCCATCACATGATTCTCCTAATGATGTGATCCCGTTATCAAGTGACAACACTTGCCTATGGCCAGGAAACCTTGACCATCTTTGATCAACGAGCTAGTCAACTAGAGGCTTACTAGGGACAATGTTTTGTGTATGTATCCACACAAGTATTGTGTTTCCAATCAATACAATTATAGCATGGATAATAAACGATTATCATGAACTAAGAAATATAATAATAACTAATTTATTATTGCCTCTATGGCATATTTCCAACAAAATAAATACCGCAGATCCAGAGTATACCTTTTTTTTGAACCGGGCTTTCTCCCCTTTCCATTACTTTCATAACGGAAATACAATGTTTATGAGACCAGGACCAGAAAGAGAGGGAAAGGGAAAAAAAGCGAGTTCGGAGCAATATCAGGAAACCCACCGTTCACGCGTGTCGTCAGGAACATGAACTGCGGGACGAAAACCTGATATCACCCTAAACTACACAACAAAGACCACAAGTATCAGTACCACTACCAGGCACCCCACACAACCACCAACAGACCAGGCTCACCAAAAGAGCACAAAAACAAACCGAAAAAGTTTTCACCAAATGGGACACAAAGCCTAGATCACCACCATGGACACCAAGCCATCATCACTGCAAACCAGCAAAAGTGAGTCGAACATCTCCCTATCTGCATTCACCATTCATCCCAGACTTCTTCTTCATCAGCCTGCTCGCTCGCTTCTGCCCTCGGCGGTTCACACAGGCGCAACATTTGAGCTGCGCTCTTCTTGAGCATCTGAGCTCCCTTCTTGACATTCTCAGCCATCACCGGTTTGTGCATGCTTGCCCAGTAATCAATAAACGCACACGTTGTGAAAGCAATTTAAAAAGGAGTTTTGATCCATTTCTTCTCAAAAGTAGCCCGATTCCGAGCCAACCAAATGGACCAGCAAACTGCAGCTAAGCCAACAGTATAAATTTCGCATAAGCCTGGCAAAAAAGCATATAACCAAGAAAAGAGGTGCGAGATTGTTTTCGAAATATAACTAGTACCAAAAACAGCACCAACCGTTCTCCAAACGATCCTGGCCACAGAACACCCAAAGAAAAGATGCTGCGCCGACTCAAGTTCATTACAAAAAGAACATTTAGGATCTCCCTGCCACTGTCTTTTTCTCATATTATCTCTAGTAAGAATAGAGTTTTGGAAAAGCTGCCACAGGAAAATTTGTATTTTCAGAGGAATTTTAGCCCCCCAAATCCACTTATAATGCGCCCCCGCAAGGTTTCTCTCCAACCATCTATACATGGATTTAGTAGAATATTCTCTGGAGTTATCTAACCTCCAGTAAACCTCATCATCTTTATCTGCACAAATTTTATCCAACACACATTGCTTCATATCATCCCATTTCCGAAGCATAGCTGGAGGTAACCTTCTCCTAAAAGAAGTTAGATGATTCATACTTTCCAGTTTATCCACAGTACACTCCTTATCTAAGCAAATCTCAAAAAGATCAGGATATTTATATTTAAACAGGATATTCTCACCCAGATCATCTAGCCAAAGACTAGCAATGTTACCTTTATTAAGCACCACCCCTCTACCAGCCATGTAATATTCCTTAACTTTCAAAATATTTTTCCAACAAGGGGAATCAGAAGCTTTCTGCTTAACCTTAGCTACAGATGTCCTTCTGAGGTACTTAGCTTTCACAATATCTTGCCATAATCCTTCCTTCTTCTCCAACTTCCACCACCATTTAGCTAACAAGCTGATATTCTGTTTCCTTAAATCTTTAACCCCCAGGCCCCCCTTTGCTTTAGATCTACAAACACGGGTCCATTTCACCATATGATATCCTTTTCTTCCTTTGCGGTGCCAAAAGAATTTCCTTCTCGGTTTGTCCCATTTTTCCAGTGTAGATTTTTTAATCAAGGCCATGGACATATAATATGAGGGAATATGAGATAGTACCGCATTAACCTTAATAATCCTACCCCCACTGGACAAAGATTCACTAATCCAGGATTCCCCATGACTAATAAACTTGTCATCAACAAAAAGCCAATCACTGCACTTAAGTCCAGCATAACTGACAAGCATACCTAAGTATTTAATAGGAAAAGCCCCAATCTCACAATTGAACATATCAGCATAGTTTCTCATAGTGTCATCATCCGCACCAACCGAGAAGATCTCACTCTTCACAAAATTGATTTTCAAACCAGACATAATCTCAAAGAGATAAAGCAGCAGTTTAATATTCAAAGCATTATTAACATTGTCTTCAAAACATAAGATAGTATCATCTGCGTAATGAAGAATTGCTACCCCATTTTCCACTAAGTCCGCTGCTAACCCAGTAAACAGGCCATTCTCCTGTGCTTTCAGGACCATCTTAGTAAGACAATCAACAGCAAGATTAAAAAGGAAAGGGGATAAGGGATCCCCCTGTCTCACTCCCTTAGCACTCTTGAAATATTCTCCCACCTCATCGTTTAATTTTACGCTGATAGTACCACCCACCAGGATTCTCCTAATCCACTCAATCCAGCGTGAGTCAAAATTTCTTTTGCTATGAAATTCCAACAGGAAGTCCCAGTTAACTTTATCATACGCTTTTTCAAAGTCAAGTTTAAGGACAATCCCTTTTTTTCTTCTGAGCATAAGTATGATGCAGGATCTCATGCAGTGACATGATCCCGTCCATGATATCTCTCTTTTTGATAAAGGCATTCTGATGCCGACTAAACAAGATGTTTGCATGGGGCTCTAATCTGATAGTCAGCACCTTAGTAATCAGCTTGTAAATACATCTAAGCAAGCAAATAGGTCTGAACTGTTGCATTTTATCAGCTGCAACTACTTTAGGTAACAGCGTTATTATACCATAGTTGAGTCTCTCCACATCGAGCTTATTTTCATGAAACCATTGGAAAAGTGACAACACATCATCCTTAGCAATATCCTAGCAGGATTGGAAAAACTCAATAGGAATATTATCAGGTCCAGGTGCTTTGTTATGTTTCATTGAGAATAGAGCATTTTTCACTTCTGTATCCGAAAAAGGTCTAAGTAAGAGAAAGTTCTCAATATCTCCCAATCTCTCTTTATCACCCCACATATTCCCATCTATCTTGCACATGTTCCCACGGGCAGGACCAAAAAGTTCTTTATAAAAATCAGTGGCATGCTTAAGCATGTTCTTATTCCCTTCTATTATCACATCCCCACAACTAAGAGAAACGATAGTATTTCTTGTTCTCCTCCCATTCACAATCCTATGAAAATATTCAGTGTTGCTATCACCTTTTAGTAACCAATTATCATGTGATTTCTTTAGCCAAGCTACCTCCTCTTCCATTAGCAGGCTGTTTAGTTCAACTAGCATTTCCACTTTTTTGCAGTAGAGCTCAGGACTCAAAGCATCATTCTCTTGCAACTCCTCAATACGCCCTAATTCCTCTCTCAACCACTTTCTCCTCTTCCTGGCATGACCAAAATTACTCGAGCCCCACCCTTTAAAATACTTTTTGAACCTCTTTAATTTGATATTTATGATATCAATAGGATTACCAGAGTAAACAGGTTGCATCCAAATCTTAGCAACCAAAGTATGAAAATCAGGCTTGTTTAACCAATTCAGATCAAATCTGAACTCTCTCTTACCAAAATTAATGGGAGCATTATCATCAGTATTAAGAATCAGGGGACAGTGATCCGTAATCTCTCTAACAATCTTCCTAACAAAAGTGGAAGGAAACATATGTTCCCAGGATTTGGACATGAAGACCCTATCCAGTTTCTCCAATGTGGGATTCTGCTGATTATTGGACCAGGTATAAATGCCACCACTCATATCCACCTCCCGCAAGGAAAGAGCACTAATAATGGAATTAAAAAGGTCTGAGGAATGTCCTAACTTCACCTTCTTATTTTTCTCCCCCGCAAATCTAAGGATATTAAAATCTCCTCCCACAATGTAGGGACAAGTAATGTGACTGCAAGTAGCCGCCAACTTTGTCAAGAAATTAGTTTTAAACTCTTCATGTGCAGATCCATACACCACGAGAATACAACATTTCATCTTAAGAATCTTGTTCCATAATTCGAATTTCATAAGATATTTTCCCTCCACACAACTAACAAGATCAAATATATTATTTCTAAAGCCTCCCAATATTCCACCCGACTTCCCTTCCGAAGGGATCCACTTCCAACTAAAAGCTTCTCCAGGATCAATCTTTCTCAAGAATTTAGGTGAAAAATCTTTCTTCATAGTTTCTTGAATCCCAACAAAGTCAAGTTTAAAATCCATGACCAAGTCAGAAATATATGTCCCCATGCCTCTCTTCCCAATCCCCCTACAATTCCAAAAGATACTAATCATATTTTCTGTTTCTAGTATTGTGGTTTTTGGTGCTAGGTTTGCTAGGAGCCATAGCCTTACCTGCACCATCTCCCACTTTCTGTTTTTGACTTCTAGTCACAGGTTTAGATATAGTAATGTTAACTTTTTTACTTTCTTTTTTCCTAGATCTAACCACAGTAAAGTCAGCAACATCTAAACCCTCATCTCCTCCCCACTCAGTATCTAAGAGAGATGCTTCTCCAGCAGCATTAGTGATCAACAAAACTGTATCATGTTGATTATCATTCTTATCAACCTTTTTAGCAATATTAGCTCTAGAAATCTCAAGTTCTCTTATAATATCTATGGATTCAAAATCATCATCAGGAATATTAACACCCATTTTAACAGCAGCAGATATAATCTCAAGATTTGATAAAACTTCAAAAGAATTACCAGGAGATATGCTATTACCTTGCAGGTCTCTCTTTTGAGCCAGCCTCTCAGCTCTGACACCCATATGTTCCACATTGCCTCCCATATTCCTCTTGCTGCATCTGACTTGCATTTCCTCCCTCACAGGGGGAGTAGGAATCACTTCCACTTTCTCACCAGAATTATCAGGGGACTGCACCAGATAGGACTGTTTTTTTGGTCACCAGAGATGTCACTAGGGTCCATCTCAGTCACCACAGGTTCACCCATACAAGCATCAAGATATGATAAGAATTTTCTACCAGAAATAGATATAGAGCTTGGCACAATCTGCATAGAATTCACTATAATTTCATCATAGGATACCATCCCAGAATCCACATTCCCCCCTTCCTCATTGTTTTGATTTTTTCAGCCTCTTCCACCATAGTATCAATAAGCAGTTCATTTCCCACTTCCTCACTTTCTTCCTCAGACAATATGTCCTCACTCTCATTTTGTTTCTTTTCCTCCTCCATATTTTCTTCCACATGATTCATCACCACATTTTTCCCATAACCACCTCCAGTTGTTCCTGGAGGAGCCGAAGACTCCCCCATATTTGATGAGGATGCAATGTTTCTCTCACCACGAATATCAGTAGTGAATCTAGCTTTTTTGGCAGCATTACCTTCCTCATTTTCTTGTTGCACTCCAATTCTCTCTCTTGGAGGATTTTTAATCAGAATTTTATCAACAGAATAGAAGAAATCATAAAAGTGTCCTCCCAACACCCCTTCTGCTGAAGCAGGGATATCCTCAGCATCTCTACAACCCAGCTTAATTCTAACAGATTCAGGCCTATTTATAGTTGCTTTATCAATCTCCAAGGTTACTCCCACAAGGGATCCCACATAAGCAATATTCTTCTCATGTCTCTTATCTAGAGGAATGTTACTCACATTAACCCAAGCAACATTCAACACCCCTTTAGCCCCCACAAGTCTTAACATTCATACTCTCAGCAAAGCAAGCTTTATCCACATCTCTAGGAAATGGGAATCTCATAACAAAGGTATTAGGGCCGATAGATCTCGCCGAGCACCTCCAATTAGTATTGATATGTGAATTAAAGAATTCCTCCAACTGTCTACCAGATGCATGGCCCTCCACCACAGAAATCACAATAAACCTGTTCCTATCAGTAGTCTGGCTAGGAGTACTATGATCATGGATATAGAAAAAGCCTTTTCCCTCTGCCTGGAACCCACACATGGGCGCTACACATTCTCATGGAAGAACAATATTGCATATCGGGGCCAGATGCCCATGAATCCCACATCTACCACAAACAGCACGCGGACAGCAAACAGGCAAGTGCCCAGGATCCTTGCAAGTGACGCAAACCTCGGCGCCTCCCACTAGTGGAGAGGCGTTCCTCTTGCCGGGAGTAGGATGTCGACGATCAGTAGGTTGATGAAGTTGTTGCGGACGCGTCTCCTGAAGCCGTCCTCCCACAGATCCGCCTGCAGCGACCTGGGTGCTGTTGTCGCCCCACTTCTCCCCGCGGGCTCCTCCTTGCACCTCCATGGCCACCGCCTCCCATCTGGCCTTGTCAGAACCGCCGTGTTGTGGATCTACGTTGGAGGAGTTTTGCCCGCCGTCTTCGGCTTCGCGCATCCACACCATGTTGCGTCCGCCTCCGCCTCCGCCACGGCAGCGACTTTCTCCAGGTCCGATCCGACCACCACCTCCACCACGCCTGAATCGACCATCGCCTCCTCCATCTCCACGGAACCCACGACCACCCATCTCTCGCCCTGCCATGGGTGGATTCCACGGTGGCGACGCAGTCACCTCAGCAAACGATCTGCTATCCCCTCCCACCTTCCCCTCCCACCAGCCAAACGAAGGTGGAACCCTAGGTGGCGAAACCCTAGCTTTTCCCCAGAAGTGGCCGAGGAGGGAGGAGAGATCTGGAATGGGCGACGCTGCGGGTGCGGGTGGGGATATCGTCGAAACCCTACCACCGCATCCTGTAGCACGCGGGCCTTCTCTTAGCGGGGCCGGGGCCTCGCTCGACACGGGCCTAGGCCCGAGAATGCCCGCCTCGTGCGTGGCTTGCGGCACACGGTCGCGCAGGTGTACGTGGATGCTTCCCACGGTCACGCTCTCCTGCGTGCTGGCCCGACCCGCCGACAATGGGGAGCGCCGTAGCGGGCGCGCCTGCGGTGAGGGAGATGAGATGGAGGTGAGGAAAGCCATCCCTTCACCGTCTCACCTGAGTCTTATGATTTGAGATCTCAAATCCAGAGTATACCTTATATCACAGCAGAAACAAAATATTAAGGGTGTGGAGTCCCATCAACGCCAACGACAAGTTGAGTGTAGACCGTAACCCTATATCATAACTCTTACTCGTCGTTGAAATCCCATGACATGATACTGAAAGTGTGTTATATCAACTAAAGGGGGGGGGTGAATAGGTGATTTTTACAAATTCTTCGCTCAGGAATTACTCGTTGAGGAAATTGCTAAGCGATGAAAAACTAGCAGCGGAATATGTAATCAAGTGCAAGCAAAACATAACAGCAAAATATTCATCATGATGAAATGAAACATACACAGAGCACAGGTAGCATTTAACCAAGATAAGCAGGTGAAGAACCAGGCGACTGAAGAATTTGAGATGAGGAAATTGGGGAAGTCTTCAGTCAAAGTCTTCAAACAATAATAACCAATTTCATCGACAAGTACTTGAGGAAATAGATGAGTTGAAGAAATAGAACTAGGAGCTCGATGAAGACAGTGATTTGATGACCCAGTTAAAACTATTGTGACAGTCGTACGCCTGGTTTGGAGCGGTTTGGCATTTTAAGCAAAGGACACACAATCCCAGGACACACAGTCCTTACCGTATTCTCCTTGAGCTAAGGTCACACAAACCTCACCTAACACTCGTGGTAAGTCTTGAGGGCAGAGTTACTAACCCTCACAAACTCGGTCACCCAGATATCCACTATTTACTACTGGATGTTCTAAACCATTGACGCCTAACCGTGTGGAAGATACACAATCTTCAAAGGTAACAAGTGTCGGTTCCACACAGAAACAATCTCTTCAGTGATGCTCAATCACTTTGGGTTTTGGTTTTGGTTTGGATGTTTGGGTTTTTCCTCACATACGATTTTCTCTCAAAGTCCTTAGAGGATGGGATGCTCTCAAATGACAAGTGTCAAGTTCTCTCTCGGAGCAGCCAACCAGCTAGTGGTTGTAGGGGGCGGCTATTTATAGCCTAGGAGCAACCTCGACATGATATGACATAAATGCCGCCTAATGATATGACCGTTATGTGGATAAGGTTTTGGGACAACTCACGCAAAGCACAATAATGGTCAGAATTTTTGAACTATGAAAATCCTCACATCTATCATGTTCCTCACTTGTTGGAAATTTGCCCTGGCAAAATCCTAACTGCTCAATGAGAACAATTTCCCAGAGACCAGAAAAACTCCGTCTCTGTTACTGAAGAAATTGACTAAACTGCAAGAAATTTCCAAAGGCTTCACTCGAAGGATTGGTTATGTGTAGGCTTTGAGATGAGCATCACTTGGAAAATTTTCCTTAGTATTACCTCGACCCCCTTTAACAATATGATGTTCCTATGACTCAAAAGAAATAAAATGAAACTACGAAAACAAAAGTCTTCTCGCTTCAAAGTCCTCGCATCAATATCTTCAAGGACAAATCAATTTCCTCACTTTCAAAATCTTCAGGAAAGTATCAAAGTCTTCAGTTGAAGACATTCATTTTTAGGGGTCGATATTCTTCGAATATATCAAACTCCTCAACGACTTATAGAGCCTGTGTACACTCACAAACATATTAGTCCCTTAACCTATAAGTCTTCAATACACCAAAATCACTAAGGGGCACTGGATGCACTTACAATCTCCCCCCTTTTGGTGACTGATGACAAATAGGTTAAGTTTTCAACGGGGATAAATATATGAAAGTACAGAGTTGAGGAATTTGATTGCAAGATATAGAGAAATTCCCCGTGAAGATGTGCATATTTGAGGAATTTTCTTTGTACTGCAAATGCACATTGTAGGTTAATATCATGGAGATCTCCCCTTATATCTTGTAATCCATGCACGCATTTAACATATATCATGAGGAAATTGAAATGTATGATGGAAAGTGGAGTTTGACGAAATCCAGCATGCGTGCATTAATGAACACGAGGAATAAGCATGCGAGGAAAAGCATTTCAAAAGTGTCAGACCACCACCGGTCTTATGTTTACAAGTCATATGGCCAAACACTTCAGAAGAATGAGAGTTGCAACTTAACAAAAACATAGCCCATATTGGCAGACCTGCTTGAAGACTAACTCAAATTTCTCCCCCTTTCTCATCAAGTGACGAAAAGATACAAAACTAAGGACTAACGCCCCTGAAGAATATCATCTTGATGATGGTGGAGGAGCGCCATGTTGTTGGGGTCATTTGGCGATGAAGGGCCAAGATCAGTGTTGTCAAGATCCTCAACTTCATCTGTCGAGCGCGATGAAGAAAATGAGCTGGTCACTAGGAAAGGGACTTGAAATTCCTTGATTTCCTTCTTGGGCGGAAATGACCAATCAAAGTCGTGCTGAAATTCCATCTCTTTATGTTCTTGAGGAGTCTTGAGGTGAGACAGAATGTCTCATGTGCGATCGAAGATTTCATCAAGATAATAGCGATTCTTCCTCACATAGTTATGCATGACAATCAGATCACGAAGAATTGCACCAAACTGACGTTTCACCCTCTTGTGATTGCGATCGACCTTCTGATGAAGACTTAGAAGAAGCTCTCGATCAGTCATCACTCACAGGGCATATTCTCGAGGAACTTGAGTTGAGGCTTTTGCAGCAGAATCTTGTGATGTCGTGTCATCATTGGTGGAATATGATGTAGCTTGATGAAATTGTCCATCAAGGGGGCGAGATCCTTCTTCAATGATAGGTTTGCCCTTACCTTCTATTGAGGCGAAGGTTTTCTTGACGACTCCAAGCAGGGACAGGAAACTGAAGTGATTTTGAAAATACGCTTTATAAGGAATTGAGGATCTTTTCGTGATGAATTTCATGATCTAGGGAGCATATGGCTTCAGTTCAGACGGTGAAAGAGCAATGTTGGCCAAAGTCCTCATGAAGTAATCATGAAAGTTGATGGGAATCCCATGAATGATGTTGAACAACAAATTCTTCATGATTCCCACCACATCTTCTTCTATAGAATTATGGCCCTTGATAGGACTAAGGGTTTTGGTCAATATTGGTAGACCGTTCTTGGCACATAGAGCAAGTACTTGACGAGGAATGTGGTTCTGGGAGGTTTGCCTGGTGCCAAAGGCTTCATCAACACTTGCATCATATGATTTGGCAGTTCGGGTTCATCATAGATGCATAGATGCATCTGGCTCCTTTTGAGGGAATACCAATTGGGACCACACGAAGCAATTCCGTTGCTGGAGTAGTGTAATGTGTATCTTCGGTCATCTAGTAAAGTACCCATGTGCTTCACTAGAGATGTGAAAAGTTGCATAGAATTGAATAATTAGTTCTTCATTCCCATCACAGATATCCATGCACAACGGCAAGAGTCCAGTTTCATGAAGAACATTTAGGACTTGTGTGAAGCATGGGATGAACTCCATATCAGCGTGAGGAATTTGACGGTAGTGGAAGAGTTTGTTCTTCCCAAAGAGCACATCACCGTAAAAGTTGATTTGTGTTGAAGTCCAGAACCTCTTGCGCCTTATCCTCAGAGTGTCATAGGGATTTGCACCCATGAAGAAATTATGTTCATCACAAAAATTCTCCTTGAGGAATTTGGGTCGCTTTGTACCTTTGTATGGCTGAAGTGGCTTGGGTTGAAGATATGGCTTGTACCT
The DNA here is from genome assembly GCF_904849725.1 of Hordeum vulgare subsp. vulgare. Classification (NCBI taxonomy): domain Eukaryota; kingdom Viridiplantae; phylum Streptophyta; class Magnoliopsida; order Poales; family Poaceae; genus Hordeum; species Hordeum vulgare. Next base: position 579,314,768 of record NC_058520.1, on the reverse strand, counting down.
CCCAATAAGTCCACTTGGCTCGACAACTGTTCTAGGAGCTTGTGACATAACAACTATTGACTGAGGATTTTGAACTATGGGCACATCAGCAGCAATCTCAGTGTTTATGATGTCAACCTCTCATTCCTCAGGCAGAGGAATTTGAGGTGCAATTTTTTCACACACTGGTTCTTCAGTCTGAGGAATATGTGATGACCCACAAGTATAGGGGATCAATCATAGTCCTTTCGATAAGTAAGAATGTTTAACTCAACGAGGAGCGGAAGCAAATGACAAGCGGTTTTCAGCAAGGTAATTTCCGCAAGCAGTGAAATGGCGGTAACAAGTTGTTTGATAGCAAGACAATTGTAAGAAGTAACGAGTAGCAATAGTAACAATAGGTGCAGCAAGGTAGCCCAATCCTTTTGTGGCAAAGGACAGGCCGAAATAGTTTCTTATAATAGGCAAAGCATTCTTGAGGGCACACGAGAATTTCATCTAGTTAGTTTCGTCATGTTGGGTTAATTCGCATTCGGTACTTTGATAATTTTATATGTGGGTGGACTGGTGCTTGGGTGCTGTTCTTACTTGAAAAAGCCTCCCACTTGTGATTAACCTTCCCGCAGGCATCCGGAACTACGAGAAAAGTATTAAGAATAAATTCTAACCATAGCATTAAACATAGGGATGCAAACTAGCCCCTTACAGAATAGCGCATAAACTGGGGTTTAAGTTTGTGTCACTCTCGGAACCCACCATCTAATTACTACTCCACAATGCATTCCCTTAGGCCCAAAGATGGTGAAGTGTTATGTAGTCCACGTTTACATAACACCACTAAGGAAATTACAACATTCACAACATCAAAATATCGAACAGATATCAACTTCACATGACTACTTGCAGCATGACTTCTCCCATGGTCTTAAGAACGAAAGTAACTACTCACAAGTGATAAACATGTTCATGATTGGAGAGGTATTAAATAACATATTGGATCTGAACATATGATATTCCACAAAATAAACCATAAAGGATGAACTACAAGATGTAATCAACACTACTAGTCACACCCCATGTACCAATCTGAGGTTCTGGTACAAGATTGAGCACAAGAGCTGAACTAGGGTTTTGAGATGAGATGGTGCTGTTGGAGATGTTGATGAAGATTGGTCTCACCAAGATGAGAGGGTTGTTGGTGACGATGATGGCTTCGATTTCCCCCTCCAGTAGGGAAGTTCCTCCGGCAGAATAGTTCCAGCGAAGGGCAAAAGTGCTCGTGCCCAGGTTCCACCTCGAGACAACAATGTTTTGTCCTGAAAGTCCTCTCCTGATTTTCCCCAGTCAAAAGAGAGTTTGTACCACAAGATTGTTGCCGGAGGTGGGCTGGGTGGCCCACTAGCCACCAGTCCGTGCCAGGGGGCTAGCATGCCCTGGTGCCTAGTGGGCACCAAGTAGCCCCCCTCCGACACTTCTTTCCTCCAATATTTCCCCAGTCAAAAAATCCTCGTGAAGTTTCAGCCCATTTGGAGATGTGCAGAATAGGTATCTCTAACATAGCTTTTTCACGTCCAGAATTCCATCTGCCGACATTCTCCCTCTTGGTGTAAACCTTGCATATTATGAGAGAAAAGACATTAGAATTACTCCAATAAGTGGTATAATGCATACGACACTATAAATAACAGTAAAAAACATGATGCAAAATGGACGTATCAACTCCCCCAAGCTTAGACCTTGCTTGTCCTCAAGCGAAAGCCGATAACGAAAATCATGACCGCATGCTTTGAGAGAGAGGTGTCGATAAAAACAAAATACAGACATAGTAGCATCATGCTCATTATTATAACAACAAATAAAACTTTATAAAACACGTTATTACATCATTTTCATCATAAAGGCATCTCATAAACAAGTAACGATTCATCACATCGTCGTAGTATGAAGCCTAAACTCGTTAAAAACTAACAAACTATGTTTTCAGTCGACTTTGCCACACAATTTATCACATTTTCAGGAAGAGTCACATATCAGACCTTTTAAGCAAGTCTACATACTCAACCATCATTTAGTCTTATATGATTGCTAACACTCACCGCATACGATGAGCAAAAGGTTTCAGCCGGACACATAGAAATATAGGGGCTTAGAGTGTGGCTTCCCAATGTATTCACCTCAAGGGTGATGTCAACAATAATAACTCATGGCCACTCACATTCAACTGGCACTAGTGGGGACGGGGCCTATAGTCCCGGCCCGTAAGGGGCTTTAGTTCCGGTTCACCAACCGGGACCAAAGGGGCGGGACTAAAGGCCTAACCTTTAGTCCCGGCCCTGTTCCAAGCCGGGACCAAAGGTGCTCCACGTGGGCGCCTCGGAGCGCCCTCAGGGGCAGGCCCTTTAGTCCCGGGTCTTAACACGGACCGGGACTAAAGAGTTGCTGCAGATTTTGTTTATTTTAGGGTTTCAGGGTTTAGGTGTTCGGGAGATTAAAGTGATGCCTCGTTTGGTGTTCGGGAATTAGTTTTCATATAATTCTAAATATACATGTTTATGCATATATATATAATATTAACTTATCTTACAAGCGAGCATATATATACAATTATATGGAGATCTGAATTATCGGGACTAGAGCCCGTCTATTCGATTACATGGACCAACATCAGTAATGGCCCCTAGCTACACTAAATCGTCCTTTGTCATCTATAGCTTCCGTCCTCAGAAAGGTCGCAAGCTCCTCTGCAACAGCAATCGCGCGTTGCTCTGGTAAGGACTTCTCCCTCATGGCCGTGTACTATATAAGAAGAGGAGATGAATATGAATATCAATCATGATAACAAAGAATGACGGGTAAAAATAGAGGTGTGAATGTTCATTGCTTACGTCATATCTGTAATCCTTGTGCTTAGAGGTAAACGTGCGAATGGTCTCGCAAACACAGTATCCGCATAGATGCGTCCCCCGTGGCTGCTGGTCGCACTTTACGAGAATAGAATATATATAATCAAAATAATAATCTAGCATCATAAATGTATTGAAAATAGAAGTATATCATACTACTACTTACCTGAGCCGCTCTAAAGGTCAGCTTCTCATGCTCGATACCGGGAGTCACGCACTTGAATCGCTTCCAAACCCTGCCCGACAAGGATAATGATTTGCTAAGTTTTTCATTAATTGATATATCAGAAAATCATCGAAAGAGATCGATAGAGCGCAAGAATGATTGAAATTACCCCTGGAGCATGTCCTGCAGGCTTTGGAACTGTTCCAAGGGTCTCGATAATGGGTCGAGGCATCAACTCTTCCCTTATCAATTTGAATGTCAAACCAAATCCAATGGAAGCTGCACATGTATATATATATATATGTGTGTGTGTGTGTCAGTAACTTAGCAATTACACTTATAAGTGAATGGACACAACAGAGTAAAGACCCTCACTTGAAGTTGTATGGAAACAGTATGTGGTCACAGAAATTTTGATCTGTTAGAAACCTTAGAAGGTTTTCCTCCGTCTCCTTGGGTTTATCAATTAGCGTCGCTATATGTATTTTATCTGGGTCAATACACCCAATATTTAGGATGTTCCTACTTTTACATTCCAGAATCTTCATTCTGCATAATAGAGTACAAGTTATATGTAGACAATGAATTGAAATAACTAAACAAGTTATATGTAGACAACGAATTGAAAAACTTACAGACAATAGCAACTCATAAGCGATTTGTCGAGGGTGTCGGCATTGTACATCTGGAAGAGTTCATCAAAGTCGATATGAATTTCTTCGGGGCGGCCGTAGTACTCCCGTGGGACACTCGCCACGATCATCGTTCTCCCATTCTTTGATTCACTTAAGTACCATGTATGCAAGTAACACATATTTGTTGGGAGATCATCTTTGCTAACCAAAGGCGCTCCCATGACAAACTGTGGCTTAGGGGCTACCACAGCCTTGGGTAACCTGTCGTCTTGGGAAGCCAGAACGTATTCAACCGGGATACCCCATTCATCCACCCACTTCTTTGCTAATTCCAAATCTTGCCCCTGCACCAGAGAGGGAACATTCTCGGGTAACACCCTGAGGGGTGGGATCGACTGTTTGGCCTGTTGTCCAAGCTAAGGAACGTCTGATCTTTTTTGCTTGTAGTTGAACTTGATTTGCTCCCACTTGCACTTGCACGTGATCTGCTCTTTTGCCCTTCCTTCTGCAATGTGCGTGTATAGTCATCAGGCTTATGGTGTAAGTCATACTATGATGGAAGGGTCGTGAAGTATTTTGCATATGCTATTTGCTTCTCGGTGTATTCCGGGCGGGGCTCGGGTTCCTTATTTTTCATCTGCGCATCATAATGTTCCTTTGCTATCCTGGCGCTTTCCTCGGCGGTACGATCATAAGGTCGGATAGGAAGATTAGCATGAGGTACCTTTGGGAGGGGCGACAGTTTGCGCTTTGGGGAGCTTCGTCGCTTAGAAATCATCGACGGAGCGTTCTTGCTGGCACGCTTCCGCTTAGTATCCGGAGCGGGCGGCGGCGGAGACGGACGACCCAAGTCCGCCGGCGGTGATCGAGATGGACTCGTGTTGTGCTGGCCGTCGTCATGTGGAGGGCTTGGAGGTGATGGAGGTGTAGGTGACCTGCGACGACTCGGAGGCGGTGTTGTCCTTGGGGCCAAGCCTGGAAGCTTGATGTAGTTCTTGTCCCATAGGATGACTCCACCCAGTACTTCTCCGAGTGTCCTCTCGTCTTCGGGTCCAGCTATGTCGAGCTCCATATCATGAAACCCCGCCATGATTTCATCCACCCCGACTTTAGCAAAGCCAGCTGGAATCTCACGGCCATGCCAGCATGCATCAGGGCCAGAAGGTAAAGCTTGTCCGACGGCCACCTTCATGGATATGTTCTTGAATTTTTGATGGAGTTCACATGATGTTGACTCCTTGATTCCATCCACGGGGTAGCCGGGACTGCCCTCTATCATTCTTCGTGCATCGTCGGGCGGGGCCTCAGATTCAGCCACGCTGCTTTTCCACTTAGATGGGGCGCCGGTAATATCGAGTGCAGGATCTTCCTGGCGCGCTACTCCTCTAAGCTCATCAATCTGCTTTTGTTGCTCGTTAATCCTGACAAGCAACTGGTTGAACTTGTCATTCTCCTCATCCTGCTGTCGCTTCTTTGCTCTCGCTCGGCTTCTGTAAGTGTCTTGGTCTCTGGCAAACCCAAGCCACCACGGGTAAGAAGGACCGAAGCCTCGTGTTCGTCCTCCATGTTCGTCATTGCCGAGGACCAGTGTGAGCAAATCTTTCTCTCTATCTGCAGTGAACTGTCTTTTTCCCTCCTTAATTTCTTTCACTATCTTTTTCCAATTCTTCGTGGGTATCCTAAGACCGTCACTGCAGATGAGGTCCCCTGTTTCTTCATCGTACGAACCACCATGCGCAAGGAACCAATTTCTTGCTCTCAATTCCCACTCATCACGGAGTGGTTCAGGTATGATGCCTTTATCTAGCAGATCTTGCTCTTTCTTATCCCACTTTGGGATGGCAGTCTCATAGCCCCCTAGCCCAGCGTGTGGTGATATTTCTTCTTGTCGGCATTTTTCTTGTTCTTTTCTGATAATGCCTTGGCATCTTCTGACTCCTTGTACTCTGGAAATGCCTTCCAGTGATTCGCTTGCTTGGCTAGATACCCCTCGAATACTGGCACTTTCTTTGTCTTCCGATAGTTTTTCCATAGCTTCTTCTTCCAGCTACGGAACAGTTCGACCATCTTCTTTAGAGTCCACTGCTTGACTTTGGCCCTCATTTTTTTGCCGTTCATTCTCACATTCTGGCACGTTGAAATGTGACATGAGATCATTCCAAAGATTATCTTTGTACCTTTCGGCGACATAGTCACTATCGGCTGCCCCTTTGCGCTTGTTCCACTCCCGAACGCTGATCGGGACGTGATCCCTAACGAGAACTCCGCATTTCTTCTTGAATGTGTCAGCAACATTCTTAGGAAGCTTGGGTTCGCCCGTAGGCAATATGACCTGAAAGGTGTAATGCGTCCGTGCATCCAACTTTTTAGTCGGGCCTCGTTTCGTAGCTTTGCTCGATGTGGAGGCCTAAGAGGGAGAAACATTTGTCAAATGAATGTATATGTATACAATATAGAGCTATCTCCAATATTTTTCACATATTACAAGTGATTGTCGAACTTCATATGTATACCTCGCCGGACTTTATTATTTCTCCACCGGCTTCTCCACCGGCTTCTCCATCAGTGGAGCTATCACCTTCTCCGTCATTGGACCTATCTCCTGCCCCATAGGCTTCATCTTCGTGTCGGTCGACCTCCATTCCATATCCGGAGGGGTTTAGATATGACGAAGAAGATTCAGCTGGTTCAACGTCGGGGCCGTCTTTGATTATATCTTCAAGAAGTTCTTCCTCTTCGAGGTTCCTGATATGTGGATCCATAGTTCTGCAAAAAATGGACATTTGATTAACTAATAAACTAACAAACTATATAAGAGGGGTTGGAAACTTCGAAGTGTCATTTTATATAAGAGGACCTTTAGTCCCGGGTCTTGGCTAGAACCTAAACTCTAAAATATGTCTAACGGATTCTCTTAACCTTTAAGGATTTAACAAAATGGCGACATTCTAGATGTGTAGAAAATGATCCTATTTTTCCTGATCTCATCTACCCTTCTATATGTCACATTGTCTAGTGTCAAAGGACTTTGTTGAACTTTGTACCAAAAAAGAATTATTCTATCAGGAACTCCGTTCCAAAACAACTTTAGTCCCGGGTCGTGGCTCCACGTGGGACTCCTAGATTTCTGCATAGTATTCAAAGTAGGAGTACTTTTCCAATTTGAGCATTCAATAAGCAAAACCAAATCGTAAAATAAAGTAGTATTCAAATTAGCATGCATTCAATTATAAGCAAAACTACATCATCTCTTGTGTCCGTACATCGTCGAATATTATCACTAATACTCCTCGAATACTATCATACATATAGCATCACTAATACACCTAGAACCATAGCGCCCGGCGGGTATCGTCGCGGGCGGTGGACACCCAAATAGAAGGAACCATCACATGATCATAGCTCCACTGAGATCCCTGAAGAACCTGCCAGGTATGGTCGAACCTGCCCTCCAACGCAACCATGTAGCGACGGACGTGCTCATCCTCCTCGCTGACACAGTGACGTACGACCTCCGCGGTGTCCGGAAGCCTCGGCACCATCACTGGCCCACGCGACCGCCACCAAACAAGGATCGGGTCAACAACGGGCTGGCTCCTCACCAACCTACGCCCCCCGGAAGGTAGCACCTCCCAATACCAGCCGGGCGGAGCCCAGTCCCGGACATGCCCTCTCTGATCAAGCAGGTGTCCTCCGCCGAGTCGACGACGAGGATGCGGGATAGGCATCGTAAAATGAACTAAAAAAATAAACTAGTTCTATTAATTTTCTTGCTAAAAATAAACTAATTGTATATATAGTAAAATAAAGTAGTTTTATTAAATCAACTAGTTCAACTATATATTGACAAAAGTTTTAAGTGTGTCCAAAAAACGGACATTTGATTAACTAATAAACTAAGAAACTATATATGATGCAAAATAATTCTATTTCTATTTGCAAATAAATTCTAACTAAATAATTATAACTAAATAATTCTAAGTAAAATAATTCTATCTCTATTTGCAAATAAATTCTAACTAAATAATTCTTACTAAAATAATTCTATTTCTATTTGCAAATAAATTCTAACTAAATAATTCTAACTAAAATAATTCTAACTAAATAATTCTAACAAAATAAATACTAACTAAAATATTTCTATATCTAACTATAACTATATCGAACTAAATACTAACTAAATTTTTTGAATTTAGACAACCTCTGTTTTCCGGCCTCCCCAGTCCCCACCACGGCTGCCGCCCGCCTGAGCAGCCCTCACGGCTGCCGCCCGCCTGATCAGCCCCCGCGGCAACCGCCGACCTCCCCAGTCCCCACCACCTCCCCTGCCCGAGCAGCCCCTGCCCCCGCGGCCGCCGCCCTCCTGAGTAGCCCCCGCGGCCGCCGGCGTGAGCAGTCCCCGCGGCCACCGGCTTGAGCTCCCGCACGCGCTCAGGCGGCGCCGGCGCCGGCGCTCCCTCCTCTGTCCCCCCCTCTCTCTCTCTCTCCGAATCTGATGAAGAGAATCCATACCTCAGCGACGGCGGCAAGCTCAGGCAGTGGCGGGCGTCCTCCTCCTCAGGGACGGCGGGCAGCCTGGCGCCGTCGAGCAGTTCGTCTGGTGCCGCGCCGGGCACGAGAGGCGAGCGAGAGGAAGAAGAGAACGAAAAGGCATTTGGATTTGGATTTTCGTCGGGGCCGTATATATAGTAGGATCTTTAGTCCCGGTTCGGGGCTCGAACCGGGACTAAAGACACCCTTTAGTCCCGGGTGGAGCCACGACCCGAGACTAAAGACCCTTTTTCGGCACACCAAAAGGCGGGAAGCACGGGCCTTTAGTCCCGGGTCTAGCCACGACCCGGGGCTAAAGACCCCTTTTCGGCAGGCGGCAGGCGAGGGGCTTTAGTCCTGGGTCGTGGCTCCACCCGGGACTAAAGGGTGGTCTTCAGTCCTGGCTCGAGCCCCGACCCGGGACTAAAGGCTTGGGCTAGCGGCATTCCAAAGTTTAGTCCCACCTCGCTTGTCGAGAGGAGCCGCCAATGGTTTATAAGCCCCGTTGTCCCAACCGTGTCGAGCTCCTCTCTAAAGCAGGCTTATGGGCCTAAACAGAGTGTAAATTTAAAAGTTGAAAATATATTTGAAATTATGGACAAAATTCAACCTGAATTCAAAGTGAGGTCACTTTGAATTTAGGTTGAATTTTCTCTATAAATTCTCATATAGTTTCAATTTTTTTCCATTATTTTTGTTTTGTTCTTTGCTTTATTTATTTTGTTTTATAATTCTTTTTTTATTAAAATTCTTTTTGCATATTTGAGAATTTGACAAAACTATGAAAATGAAAAGTGTTTGAAATTGAATAAGTGATTCAAAACTATTTTCTATTTTAAAAATTAATTATTTTGACTATCCAAACTATTAACTATTTTGTTATTTTCAATTAAAAACTATGTTTATTAAAATTCTTTTTGCATATTTGAGAATTTGACAAAACTATGAAAATGAAAAGTGTTTGAAATTGAATAAATAATTCAAAACTATTTTCTATTTTCAAAATTAATTATTTTGACTATCCAAACTATTAACTATTTTGTTATTTTCAATTAAAAACTATGTTTATTAAAATTCTTTTTGCATATTTGAGAATTTGACAAAACTATGAAAACGAAAAGTGTTTGAAATTGAATAAATAATTCAAAACTGTTTTCTATTTTAAAAATTAATTATTTTTACTATCCAAACTATTACTATTTTGTTATTTTCTATTAAAAACTATGTTTATTAAAATTCTTTTTGCATATTTGAGAATTTGGCAAAAACTATGAAAAGGAAAAGTGTTTGAAATTGAATAAATAATTCAAAACTATTTTCTATTTTCAAAATTAATTATTTTGACTATTAAAAGTATTAACTATTTTGTTATTTTCAATTAAAAACTATGTTTGTTAAAATTCTTTTTGCACATTTGAGAATTTGACAAAACTATGATAATGAAAAGTGTTTGAAATTGAATACATAATTCAAAAATATTTTCTATTTTCAAAATTAATTATTTTGACTATCTAAACTATTATTTGGTATTTTTCGTGCATTTACTTATTTTTTTGAGCTAGTTGACCATAAAATTGAAAAGCACTACAAATGAACTCTGAAAATGTTGAAAGTTGGCATGGTATCATCATTTCACCCACATAGCATGTGTTAAAAAGTATGAGTGTACAAAATAGACAATCTCTCTCGAAGTATGAGTGTTTCGAACGAGAACTCATCTATTACAAAGGGATTTCATTTTTTGAACTTATTTGAACTCCATACTTTTTGTGTGTTTAAAATGCACCATTAAAAGGCACATCACAAATTTTCAACAATTTCTGACTTAATTTGGTATTCTTCGTGCATTTACTTTTGTTTTTTTGGGCTAGTTGACCCTGAAATTGAAAAGCACTACAAATGAACTCTGAAAATGTTGAAAGTTGGTATGCTATCATCATTTCACCCACATAGCATGTGTTAAAAAGTTGAGAGGGCTACGACAAAAACTGGATGCACTTCGTGTACAAAACGGACAATTTCTCTCGAAGTATCAGGGTTTCGAACAAGAACTCATCTCTTACAAAGGGATTTCATTTTTTTGAACTTATTTGAACTCCATACTTTTTGTGTGTTCAAAATGCACCATTCAAAGGCACATCACAAAATTTCAACAATTTCTGACTTCATTTGGTATATTTCGCGCATTTACTTATTTTTTTGAGCTAGTTGACCCTAAAATTGAAAAGCACTACAAATGAACTATGAAAATGTTGAAAGTTGGCATGCTATCATCATTTCACCCACATAGCATGTGTTAAAAAGTTGAGAGGGCTACGACAACAACTGAATGCACTTCGTGGACAAAACGGACAATCTCTCTCGAAGTATGAGAGTTTCGAACGAGAACTCATCTCTTACAAAGGGATTTCATTTTTTTGAACTTATTTGAACTCCATACTTTTTGTGTGTTCAAAATGCACCATTCAAAGGCACATCACAAAATTTCAACAATTTCTGACTTCATTTGGTATTTTTCGTGCATTTACTTATTTTTTTTGAGCTAGTTGACCCTAAAATTGAAAAGCACTACAAATGAACTCTGAAAATGTTGAAAGTTGGCATGGTATCATCATTTCACCCACATAGCATGTGCTAAAAAGTGGAGAGGGTTACGACAAAAACTGGATGCACTTCGTGTACAAAATAGACAATCTCTCTCGAAGTATCAGGGTTTCGAACGAGAACTCATGTGTTACAAAGGGATTTCATTTTTTGAACTTATTTGAACTCCATACTTTTTGCGTGTTTAAAATGCACCATTCAAAGGCACATCACAAATTTTCAACAATTTCTGACTTAATTTGGTATTTTTCGTGCATTTACTTTTGTTTTTTTGGGCTAGTTGAACCTAAAATTGAAAAGCACTACAAATGAACTCTGAAAATGTTGAAAGTTGACATGCTATCATCATTTCACCCACATAGCATGTGTTAAAAAGTTGAGAGGGCTACGACAAAAACTGGATGCACTTCGTGTACAAAACGGACAATCTCTCTCGAAATATCAGGGTTTCGAACGAGAACTCATCTCTTACAAAGGTTTATTAAAATTCTTTTTGCATATTTGAGAATTTGACAAAACTATGAAAATGAAAAGTGTTGGAAATTGAATAAATAATTCAAAACTAAAAGGTTTAGTACATTCCATACATGCATTACATAAAAGGTTTAATACATTATTACATTATTGCACCAATATTCCTATCTATTATTTCTGTTTTCTATTGGGTCGTAGGCATGGAGAATCTTCATCATTCAGTAGGATGCTTGGGTCACTTTTCACTTTGAAGGGCGGAATTTCATGAAACTTATTATAATCTACTGACGTGTCTGTCTTGTCATCTACTCCCACGATCTTTCTTTTCCCTGAAAGAACTATGTGGCGTTTTGGCTCATCGGACGATATCTTCTTTTGCTGATTTATTTTTCTCGTTTTTGTAGACATGTCCTTCACATAGAAAATCTAAGCGACATCATTGGCTAGGACAAATGGTTCGTCCATGTACGCAAGATTGTTGAGATCCACTGTTGCCATGCCGTACTTTTGGTCTACAACTACCCCGCCTCATGTGAGCTTCACCCATTTGCACCGAAACAAAGGGATCTTAAAAGTAGGTCCATAGACAAGTTCCCATATCTCCTCTATGTACCCGTAATATATTTCCAAACAGTGCCCATTCTCGTCTGTTGCATCAAAGCGGACACCACTATTTTGGTTGGTGCTCTTTTTATCTTGGGCAACCGTGTAAAATGTATTCCCATGTATCTCATACCCTTGGAAAGTACATATAGTCGAAGATGGTGGCCTGGCCAAACAGTACAGCTGATCTCCAACGGTGTCGTCATTCATGAGATGTGTCTGCAACCAACTGCCGAAAGTCTTCTCGTGTTCCCCTTTAATCCAAGAGTCAGCCTTCCCCGGGTTTTCGGAGCATAGAATATTCTTGTGTCTCACGATATACGGAGCCACCACGGTGGAATTGTGTAGAACTGTGTAATGTGCTTGAGAGAAAGAATGCCCGTCCATACATACTTTTGCTTTCCTTCCTAGTGTGCCTTTTCCTGTCAGCCTACCCTCATACCGAGATTCAGGAACACCAATCGGCTTAAGGTCAGGAAGAAAGTCCACACAAAACTCAATGACCTCCTCTGTTCTATAGCCCTTGGAGATGCTTCCTTCTGGCCTAGCACGGTTACGAACATATTTCTTTAAGACTCCCATGAACCTCTCGAAGGGGAACATATTGTGTAGAAACACAGGACCGAGAATTCTAATCTCTTCGACTAGGTGAACTAGGAGGTGTGTCATTATATTGAAGAAGGATGGCCGGAACAACAACTCAAAGCTGACCAGACATTGGACCACATCAATCTGTAACCCTGATAGACTTTCTCGATCGATTACCTTCTGAGAAATTGCATTGAGGAATGCACATACCTTCACAATTGCCAGGCGAACATTTTCCCGTAGAATTCCCCTCAATGCAACCGGAAGCAATTGCGTCATAAGCACGTGGCAGTCATGAGACTTTAGGTTTTGGAGTTTTTTGTCTTTCATATTTACGATTCCCTTTATATTCGACGAGAAGCCAGTCGGGACCTTGATACTGAAAAGGAATTCAAAGAAGATTTCCTTCTCTTCCTTAGTAAGAGCGTAGCTGGCACGCCCTTGAAACTGCCCTAGATGCATGCCATCTCTTCCTTTATGACGTTCCTGGTCCTCCCGTGCTTCCGGTGTATCTTTTGACTTCCCATACAAGCCCAGGAAGCCTAGAATATTCACACAGAGATTCTTCGTCAGGTGCATCACGTCGATTGCCAAGCGGACCTCATGGACTTCCCAGTAGGGTAGCTCCCAAAATATAGATTTCTTCTTCTACATGGGTACGCGCTTATCAGGGCCGTTAGGAACAGGTTGGTTGCCAGGACCCTTTCCAAAGATTACTTTTAAATCTTTGACCATATCAAATATTTTAGCACCAGTACGGATGACAGGCTTCCCCCGGGGTTCTGCCTTGCCATTGAAATGCTTGCCTTTTTTCTTTAAGGGATGCTTGGGCGGAAGAAAACGACGATTGTACGGGTACACATTCTTCCTACATTTGTCGAGATATATACTTTCTGTCTGATCCAAACAGTGCGTGCATGCATTGTATCCCTTGTTTGACTGTCCTGAAATGTTACTAAGAGCAGGCCAATCATTGATGGTTACGAAAAGCAATGCTCGAAGGTCAAATTCCTCTTGTTTGTGCTCGTCCCACACACGTACACCTGGTTCGGCCCACAGCTGTAAAAGTTCATCAACTAATGGCCTTAGGTACACATCAATATCGTTGCCGGGTTGCTTTGGACCTTGGATAAGCACTGGCATCATAATGAACTTCCGCTTCATGCACAACCAAGGAGGAACGTTGTAGATACATAGAGTAACGGGCGAGGTGCTGTGACTGCAACTCTGCTCCCCAAAAGGATTCTTGCCATCTGTACTCAGACCAAACCATAAGTTCCTTGTGTCACCTGCAAATCTCGGGAACTCTCTCTCGATTTTTCTCCACTGCCGACCATCAGCGGTGTGCCTCAACTTATCGTCTTTCATACGATCTTCCATGTGCCATCGCAACAACTTCGCATGATCTTTATTTCCGAACAGACGTTTCAACCGTGGTATTATAGGAGCATACCACATCACCTTGGCAGGAACCATCTTCCTGGGGGGCTCGCCCTCAATATCACCAGGGTCATCTTTTCTGATCTTATACCGCAATGCAGTGCATACCAGACATTTATCCATATTCTCGTACTTCTCACCGCGGTAGAGGATGCAGTCATTAGGGCATGCATGTATCTTCTGCACGTCTAATCCTAGAGGGCAGACAAGCTTCTTTGCTTCGTACGTGCTGGCGGGCAATTCGTTCTTTCTTGGAAGCATCTTCTTCATCACTACCAACAACTTTTCGAATGACGAGTCAGTCACACCGGTCTCTGCCTTCCACTTCAACAATTCAAGTGTGCTACCCAGCTTCTTCTGGCCATCTTCACAAGTTGGGTACAACAATTTGTTGTGGTCCTGTCACATCTGCTCGAACTGCAACCTCTCCTTTTCTGTGTCACAACCTCGCCGTGCATCAGAAATGACCCGGCCAAGATCACCAGCGGGCTCATCTGGTTCCCGTTCTTCATCCCGATCTTCTTCTTCATTGTCTTCCATTGCGGTATCAGCATACTCAGGGAACATAGATCGGTAGTTGTCATCATCGTTCTCTTCTTCTTCATCGTCGTCTTCCATCATAACCCCTCTTTCTCCGTGCTTGGTCCAAACATTATAGCCCAACATAAAACCGGACCGAAGCAGGTGGCTCTGAATGACTCTTGAGGAAGTGTAATCCTTCTCATTCCGACATTCAACACATGGACAAAACATATAGCCACCACCATGCTTGTTCGCATCGGCTGCATCTCGAAATGAATGCACGCCTTCTCTGTAAGCGGCTGTGCGTCGATCACCGTACATCCATGGATGGCTCATCTGCGTTATACGACAATATATCAAATACAATCACAATCCTAAAAATTAGTACCGCACGGTCTAAACGAGGAAATATAGTTGCTAACCTTTTAGAATAAGTAGAAATAAAGAGGAAGAGGTTTAAGCGTGGCTCGGGCATCTCATATCGTAGTTGTGTTCGGTGAACTGAAGCGGCATCGCTCTAACACACATTTCAACAAACACCTCTAGTGCATCCAAGAAAAATGGAGAGCTAGCACACACCCACACTCTTCCATCCAAGAAAAATGCAAGGAAGAGGTGAGAGGGGGGCTGTGGCCAATATATATAGGCAGAGGACTTTAGTCCCAGTTTGAGACACAAACCGGACTAAAGGTGGCGCACATGCGGGCTGCACACCGCGTAGCCCTTTATTCCCGGTTTGAGACACAAACCGGGACTAAAGGATCCTTACGGGCCGGGACCAAAGCCTCGTGGGTGGCATTGCGATTTGGGGCGACGTGGCCGGGCCTTTAGTCCCGGCCTAGAGGGAGGCCGGGACTAAAGGGTCCAGGGCAAAGGCCCGTTTTCCACTAGTGTGGATATATATATATATATATATATATATATATATATATATATATATATATGCTTAGATCTTTCCCCACCACATGATGCTTGCAAAGGAGAAAATAAAAAGGAGTAGATAAGAATACTTTGAATCTTGCATAAAAGTAAAAGATAGGCCCTTCGCGGAGCGAAGGAGAGGTTGACATGTGCTTTTTGGTTGTATGCAAAATCTCTTAGTGCAAAGGTGTCACAACCCTAGTTATATCCTTGCTTGCAAAGCATTCATGCATGCATTTTTATTTTTATTTTGAACTTAAAATGAGGAAGTGATCAAGCCTCACAATTCAAATTTTTGTCAAAAGGCAATATAAAAACTGCTTCAAATAGATCCAAGAAAATGTTCCAAATATTCTGTGAAAATATTGGGATGAAGTAAATTTACCAACCAATATTCTGAAAACAAAAAACATTTTATATTGGAATTTTGAATTAATTAAACAATTATTTGCATTGGATTATATTTCCTATATATAAAATATAAGTCCAATAATTCTGAAACTTTTATGTGGCATTGGTTGTTTTCAACTAACTCATATGACAATTTTCAGAATTTACCAAAAATGGTTTGGAGCTTATCTAATTTAAAAAAAATCAAAAACATACAACACAAAAGAAAAAGAAAAAGTAAAACCTACCTGGCAGCCCAAGTGGGAGGCCCAACCCACGAGGGTTTCCCCGTGTCGTCTTCCTCCTGTGCCAGGAGGCAGAGGAGAGACGTGGAGGGCGCGCAGCCGGCCGAGGACACGTCCCTCGCCACTTCCTGCTCTCATCCCCGTGCCTATCCTCCTCGCTAGGGGATCGGGATGAACCCTCGATCTCATTCCCCATCCCTTGCTGCTCTCTCTCCATCTTCATGTGCTTCTCCCACGTAGGACCGAGCACTACCGTCGCCGCCGCTTGCAGCCACCGCGGCCACCGGACACCGCACGCCCCTGAGCTGCCCAACACCTCCGCCCCCTCGAGTTGGTCCTTCCTGCCGGAGGAATCGAAGCCGGATGCCCTCAATTTTCGTCGCCATCGCCAATTCCTCCATTGGAAACCGAAGCTCGTCGTCGTCAATTCACGGGCCTTCAACCACCTTAGACCTCGCCGTCGCCTCGAGTGCAACCAGAGTGAGCCACCGTCCCTCTCCCTCTCTTCCCATGCACTCGCCCGTGCCGTAGCCTCTACCCCACCGCGAGCCAGTGCCTCTCGCTGCCGGCAATGGCGTGTCCGTGGCCACAGCCACCACGTCTCGCGCCCGAGCACCCCCGTGTGCTCCTGGAGCCCCTGTGATGCCGCCAAGCCGCTTAGCTGGCCTCCCCGATCACTGCGGCCCCACACCCGCACGCGACCGAACATCGGTCCCGCAAACCTCATCGCCGACGTCGATTCCGGTGCCCCCGCGACCAACCACCGCCTCCTCTGGATGAGGCCGAGCCTTGGCTGCATCCGAGTGCTCTCGGCGCTCGAATCCGAGCCATGTAGCGTATTTCCGGCGAGCTCCGCCGTGGATTTGGTCGTCGCCGGCCACACTCCGGCGGGCACTGACGTGGCCGACCGTTTAGCACTAACTAACACTCCACAACCACTGACCAGCGGGCCCCGCAGGTGGTCAAACCTCAATCAGCGTGGGTCAGCGTAGGATTTGTTTGAAGTAAAAAGTAAAGAAACGAAATAGATGAATGAAAGATGAATCATTAGTCTTTACTAGCAAAAGGCCCGTGCGTTGCAACGGAAGAAAAAATATCACACGCTTTTAATTTTTATAATCATTTTGATTTATTAAAATAATAAGCTAACTAACTAATGTAGTAAGTCCTATCCTATTTTGTTGGAAAACCAACCCGTCCATTGTTAATTCCATCATGATGAGAAATTGAGGGGGACAAGTAAAGCAAAACAAAGAGGCTACCTGAATTGATCAATGGACTGTTATCTTATTTCACTCATGGGGTAGAGAATGTGGGATCAGATGACAAACTGAAGGTGGTGTTCCATTCTCTCTCTCTACAACAATGCAATCTTACATTAAATACATTCATTCATCAGCAAACAAATTCCCACAAAACAAAATTTCTTGCTGGTGCTTGGCACACGGTTGGAGGCATGGAGAGGGGATCTCACCAGATGATGAGTTCCTGCCAGAGGAGGGGATACATTGAGGGGAGCAAGGGTTAGGCGCCTCTATCTCGCCATAAGGAGTCGCCGTTGACGCGCCATAACCTCGGAGTTCCCCGTGTGAGCCATGGAGGCCCGCCTCCACCTGCAAGTACTTCGGTCCGTCATGCCTTATCCGTGCGCCACCGCCATTCTGCATCGAGCGGA
Organism: Hordeum vulgare subsp. vulgare; assembly: GCF_904849725.1. NCBI lineage: Eukaryota > Viridiplantae > Streptophyta > Magnoliopsida > Poales > Poaceae > Hordeum > Hordeum vulgare. The sequence continues at coordinate 579,297,093 of NC_058520.1, read as the reverse complement.
CGCATCATCCCAAGTCGCTGTAGCTATCGCGTTGATTTGATCCAAAAGCTGTGCTCGAGCGCCGAAACGGGGGAAGCAAGCAGGCATAGGTACGACCGCGGAGGCGGGTGGGTTGAGATCGACAACAGTGGTGGTTGAGGTCGGCCGCGGCGGCGAGTGGTGTGGCAGCGGCCTGGGCACAGGCCAGGGTGGACCAGGGTCGATGCGATGCGCTCGAGCACCGCAACGGGGGCAGTGAGCGGGGAGAGGTACAGCCGCGGAGGCGGGTGGGTTGAGATCGGCAACGGTGGCGGTTGAGGTCAGCCGCGGCGGCGAGTGGTGTGGCGGCGGCCTGGGCACAGGCCAGGGTGGCCCAGGGTCGATGGAAGGAGGCGATGCGTACGGGTATAATTTTTGCAGCGAATCGTTTTTTCCTTTTGCGTTGCAGATAAATAATGGAGCGCGGGTTGAATAACAAAAATTACAGGGGCTTTAAAAAAATATCGTGGTTGGTTTTCCGACGGAAGCAATAGCCGCTTTATTATTAGGTATTGATTGATGATAGTAATGAGGTATTTATACCCGGACGGAAGTAGACATGTTGCTTGGGAGTCAAGTAACTTGAAGTTACTTAAGGGCCAAGTTATTACATAGTTTTCTTGAGATTCAAGGAAGTGCATGGTTGCCTGAGGACTAAGTAACCTATCTAAGAATTAACTTAATCCTAATCAGCTTAATTAATAAGCAACTAATATATTCTTAACACTCCCCTTGTACAACACCTCTTCTTGAGTATATGCATCATCTTTATAAATTCTTTGAATATTCTTGAAAGTCTCCTCCAAAAACCCTATGGGAAAAATATGAGGAGAATTGTGCAAACATGTTGCTAAAACTCCTTTAAACCCAGTGGGAAAAATAATAAGGAGAAAATGATGCAACATATAATGATTATTGCCTCTTGATAACTCATATGAGAAAAACCTTTGAAGAAGGAGAAAACTCATTGGTGAGTTTAGAGAACAATTGATATGTCTTGAGTACTTCCTTAAAAAACCCCAATAGGGAAAATAAAAAGTATGACATATGATCTTTGATAAGATATTGCCTCATTAAAAACCATTATGAGAAACTTTTGTGAGAAAAACTCATAAGGGAAAAGAGTGCATTTGACATGCCATTGAAAACTCCTTTAAAATCCAGTGGGAAAAATATAAGGAGAAAATGATATGGCATATACAACCACTTGTGTTTATATTGTCTCGTTAAAAACCTTTTATGAGAAACCATTAGGGAAAAACTCATCAAGGAAAAAAGAGTACAATATATGCAGTCTGATGATTGTTAATAAGTTATAGTTTGGGAGATTACTCCTCCTGAACTTTGCAAATATGAAGGATGTCTCATACCAATTTCATGGACATGAACACGAGATTGTGTATAATTTGTTGGATTATAACAATATTTTGTTTGCAAATTATTTCCTCACTTTTCTATAATCTGTGAGGATAAGTAATTTCCGAGCAATGTGATTTATGATGTTGCTCTTCATATAACCTATATGTATTTGAGTAACACAAGTGGAAGTATCTTGATAAATCAAGTTATGTGATTCTGATGAATCTCAACCACATGATTTTGAGTGTGATTAATCATTCTGACGAGCCATACATATCTTGCAATGCTTTTAGATAAAGCAATTTTGTCAGAATAATAAGTGGGAATAACCATTAAAGTCCTATTTACATGACTTCCATATGTAGGCTACTATAGCAAATTCAGTCATTGATATGGCGTTGTTTGGATCAAATAAAGAGCCAATATCATTACATCATATCATGGTCATATCTTCTATTTCTTGATGTAAATATTCAAGATTTACTGTAATCTTTAGATATAAGATGATAGTACTTATATCAACCATATACCTTTTGTTTGGGGTTGCACTCCGAATAAAGATAGCAAATATAGTGTCAGGCCTGACGTAGTTTGCAAGTATACGAGTGCTTTGACATTAGTGAGATATAGAACTTCAATATCACCCCTAGGTATGAATGGATTTGTACCTTATCAAAGGTAGTATGACCATACATGTATTTTGTTGTTATGATATATCCACGCTAAACTTCTTGTATATGTTTTGGATATATGTAGACTAATATGTATTATTGATAGAATGCTCAAGTTGTAAGCTTAAGCTAAATTTGGTTATATCCAAATTTTCCGTCTTGAGATGATTTTATGTATGTTTAGGTCTTGTAGAGACATTGATGATGAAATCATCGATATACACTGAGGTGATATAAGGAATTCAAATTTGGGATTCCTTTGTTACACATAAACAATCATCATTCTTTGAGTAATCCTTCGGAAGAAGAAAATCATTTAGTCGGTAGTACCATATGATTTCCGACTATTTCAAGTCATAGAGTGACTTCTGAAATTTTACACAAATATATGTTGCGATTTATTTTTGGATTTGGAAATGTAAGCCCTCCAGGGACTTTAATATATATGTCCGAAATGAGTGACCCATATGAGTATGTAGCCACTTCATCCATCAACTGCATGGATAATATTATTTGTACTGCCAACGGTATTTATTATCGAAACATAGTTCCACTCATACCAAGAAGGTATGTTACATCGTAATGGATGTTGGGTCTCTGCGTGAACCCTTTTGGTACAAGCCTCGCTTTTTCACCACCTCATTGACTTTGTCTATGAATGAGAAGTTTTTAGTATTCCATATGGAAGATACTTATGAGGAGTAGTATTACAATGGTAAATACCACTCTTTGATTGGCGAGTGCTAGTCTACATTACTTGCTTCCTTTTATGTGAACCAATATGAGTACAAGAGGCACTCTACCATGGATTTTGGTTCAGGGCCCAAAAGGTTTTAGCAATCTTTAGAAGAAATATATGTCGACAAACTAGACTTATGTTATATGATTCTAGAGGAATCGATGAAATTTGTGGAAATGTATTTATTCCTTTTAACTCCTTGTGATTTCCTACAACAATGGAGTCAAGGTGTTTCGATGTCCCGACACCAAAACATTTGTGCACATTTATGTCGGACTTTGGATGATGACCATCCAGTGAGGTGTCTTTCAACTTGATGTTGAATTACATTTACTGGTTGAGGATTTGATTTCCTCTGTTTCCGCGGAAGCTTATGTGAGATTATATCTCATGTGGTCAGATTTCTCCCCCTATTGCTCTCATTCGGGGACAAGAGTGGTTTATCACGTACCTCCACTCTTTCTGACACTTTACTGCAGGAATATAAAATTGAGCGACACCTTTGTCATCCGTAAATGTATGTGGGAGATTTGCAATGAGTTGCAAATATGTGATTCTAAACTTCTAGTTCAGATTCTTCGAGTACGTTGATATAAGGACTGAATGTCAATAACATTTCTAATTTATTTCTCGGCATTCTTTGTGGTACTAATCTCCCCCTAATGCCAGAAATGTCCTTATTGCTGATGCAATCAGCATACAGGCTATGAATAATTTTGATTGACGAATTTTTTTTATTCCTCACATATATCCCTAATTTTCTATGAGGGCCCATTGATGCATGCTGGAGTGGTGATATCGGTATGTAACCGAATTATCGTAGATAGGAAATACTTTGTTGATTTCCACGTAATTAATACAAGGGGAAAGTAGGATGATATGCAGTTGGTATGATTTAGATCATACTTACGGTGTGTAAGGCCGTAGTTGTCCAACAAGAGGCTGGTAAATTTACAATTCTATAAGTTTGGTCATGTTTTTTAATTTCACTATCTTTGATAAGATATTTAACTAAACCATTCTCGGTATGTACATAAAGTATTATATATAATATGACATTGCTCGCGAAATGAGTTCAACGAAGTTGTCCATTCGAATGGATTTATCCCTTGTTTAGGATAACTTGCTCTTACTTTGAGAATTTGAGCAACTAATTTAGTTTTATCATTCATGGTTTTGTGTGACAAGAGACACACTAGAAATCATTTTATAAACGTTTCCATGAGTACCATGAAGTATCTATATAATACCACACAATGGTTGAGTAATGCACATATCTTCTGAATGTGTTCAAGGAAGAATGAGTTGGCTCATTTAGAATTGTTGGGTGACAGTTCCTTAAATTAATTGCCCCTATGGCACATGTGGTGCACATAAAATCTGATGATTTGGGAAATTTTGCAACTTGTTAAGTTGTGACCAATAGAATTGTCAATAATTTTCTAATCATCCCCAAACCAGGATGGATAAGACTATTAAGCTTAATATTTAATTTATTAATACTTAGAAAATCATTGTGTACGCAAAAATATTGAGTATGAATTGATTCATACATTCAAAATTTATCAAATATAATGTCCAATAAATAGGATATTGGACATTACACTACATGTAGTAGCACAAGTATAGGCTAATGTTATTTTGGGAATAATTAGGATATTCCATGAGGTCACCCATATTACTGAAAAATTAATTATGCAAACATATCATAGGCATAAAGGAATTGATATATTTTTGGTTCTCCTTCTGATGAAGATTTGGAAACAATCATTTACGAGGATATTTCCTGGTTGTATGTTTGCAAATTTTCAACTATCCCAATGAACTTATTTGCCTTCTTAATAAATTTATGGTGTGGTTTGACCATATGTTTGATGGTTTGGTAATCATATGTATGATATTTATGTAACCACACATTTGACAAACTTGAGAGTTATCTTTGTGATCATTTGAAAATGATCAATTACCAATTAAAAGGTAATTATGTCATTGGTTCTCTTTAGCCGCCACTTTACTTTGAATTCCTCATGGTTATATTTTGTAACCACTGACTTGCATAGTATTCTTAATGCTAGAAAATATTTGAAGCACCCGTTGGGTGAATATGATGATTTTAAGAAATAACATGTTTCTTTACCATGAAAATTGTAATACCATCATAAGAGGATGTAAAGTGTATTATGGGATTCAATCGGATTCAAATACGAAAAATATCTGATCATAAAATCTCAATTGAAAGTTGATTGAGTGACAAAAATGTGAGCTACGATAGACTTGAGGTCTTGATAAACGAATGGGTGATTATTCATGATGTTCTCATGGTGGCATGTTTCTCTTAAGGGAAATATTCAAGGTGAATAAATATTCATCCATTATGTACTTAGTTTGATAACCAAGTGAAGCTGGTGACATATAAAATGCATATGTGCATCAATAGAATAGCCATGTGTTACATGAAATGATCATGCACTGATTAATTTACTTCTTAGAGTAAAATAAAATATATGGATGAAATGATCTTGTTGAGCAAAATCCGCCAAGGTGATGCTTGGTGAACATGGGGTGTAAACCTTCAATATAATGCATGCGATGAAATCATTGCTAGTGTTTTGGGCTTCATTCGTGAGAAAAATTGTGACTTTGGAGTCACGACCAAAACATATACTTTGCAATTTTAACATTGCCTAGTCACTATGAAAATAACAACCACAATGTTACGTGGATCTTGCTATAGTGTTTGAGACACTCGGTATAAATTATGGTATCCATCTTGATGAATGGATGGCACTATAATTAGAAATAATAACGTAGGCTCTATTGCCATGCATTTTACGAATGTAATAGAAGGTAATCACATGTATGTGCAAATATTTTCATGGTTTCCTATGACATATTCAAGCAAAATGTGCAAGAACAATATTTACTATGAGAGTAAAATATTTTAGTGAACAACAACAATGAATGCTTCGGAGGAGCAAGTTCTAGTATGGCTGATTCCTTATAGCCATATGTGTGGACCTCAATTTATGTAGGATAACACTTTGAAGATAATCACCAATATGGTGTAGATCTCGCAGTAATAGAAAACATAGTCTGACTATTGTCAGTAGATGTTTATAATTCTACTACCTTATGTTATGCTAAATGTATGAAATCACTTTGAAGGTAATCATTTGTCAAAGTGACATAATGTAGACCTTGCAATAATAGTGGATAGTCTGCAAAATTTGCAGTAGATGCCAATATTATCTTATGATATCTTGAGCTAGTCACATTCAATATTAATATTTGGAAGAGCACATTGAAGGTAGTCATCTTGTCAAAATGACATGATGTAGACCTCACAGTAGTGATGGATAATCTGCAAATGATGCAGTAAATGCCACCAATACCTTGTGATTTACAAATAAATTTTGAGTTAGTCGTATTTAATACGACACTTTATAATTCTCATTTTGAACTTACATCAAGATTTGATGTATAGTTGTTGTTCCAAATTGCTAGTATTATATAAAGAATGCTGAGGCAAATATATAGAAGATGACGCAATGCCATCACTAGTATATAATATTCTACACTTGATGATATTATAATGTATGAACACTTACACGGTAATACCAGATGTATTTCACGCAAAAATGCATGTCTTTAAACTTTATGCATAGTATAAGACACCAAACACTTGCCATAGGCATGGGCGTGAACGCAAGTAGTAGTATTAAGGCTCATGGCCTTATTTGGCACTAAGGAAAGTTGGAGGGGAAGCCCCCTATGGGTCATGGTTGTGTTCCGCCGGAGGGTGGAGAGATGCATGGGCTGCCGCTTCTTGGAAGAAGCCATGCCGTGCGCCTCTAGAGGTGCAAAGGTTGTCATTCATGTGTTAATCGTCGATCTGTCTTGTTGTAGAAGGTGTGGCGTCGACGAGACGCCGTGGTGCAGGCATCCGCAGTCGAGCGATGCGGCTGGTGCGCAGGCCGCTGCTTGTCCCACGTGACGTCGGCCGTTAATGGAATCGCTATATCCGTGGAATGTCGCTGCATGATGGTGAGGAAATACATCGTTTTCGGTTCGTACGCAGCGATCGATTATCCTTCTCACAACGCTCGCAAGTACTCCCTCCGTTCCAAAATATAAGACCTTTTAGTTATTTCACTAGGAGACTACGTACAGAGCAAAATGAGTGAATCTATACTCTAAAATATGTCTATGTACATCCGTATGTAGTTTATAGTACAATCTCTAAAATGTCTTATATTTAGAAACGGAGGGAGTATTTCACATTCATAATAAATAATTAGCTATAAGATCCATGATTTATCATTAGAAAACACAATTAAATAGACATTCGGTTTTGTTGTGTACGCATGGCAGATGCATGTCCGCCTTTGCATGGACTCCTAATCAATTTCCCTTTCATGGATGCATGTATGGCCGTCTTTGCGTGGACGCCCTAGTGGAATCCTTCAGCGGTGGAACAACGCTGAGGCCGAGGCGGGCCGCACTGAGCAGCCGTGTCTTGCGTCAGCCGAGTTCCTCGCCGCTGATGTAAGGATGTTCCCGTTGACGGATGGAGCAGTAAGACCGGCCAGAAGCCATGGATCGATCTGTATCCATCCACCATGACCACGGTGCACTCGATTCTGTAGCAAACGCTGCCGATGTTCTGTCGTCTTGAATGATCTTTTTCTAGAGCGAAGTATTGATAACGTGTTTGAAGTAAAAAATAAAGAAACGAAAGAGATAAATGAAAGATGAATCATTGGTCTTTATTGATGATAGCAATGAGGTATTTATACCTGGACGAAAGTACACATGTTGCTTGGGAGCAAGTAACTTGAAGTTACTTAAGGACCAAGTTATTACATAGTTTCCTTGAGATTCAAGAAAGTGCATGGTTGCTTGAGGACTAAGTAACCTATCTAAGAATTAACTTAATCCTAATCAGCTTAATTAATAAGCAACTAATCTATTCTTAACAGGATTAACCCCTCGGACACGGATTAGTGGACCCCATTGGTCAGGTTTGATCTGGACCGCCGTGTTGACCTCCTGACGCCAGCGTGACGCACTAGTGACGTAGTAATCCATTTTTGGATTTATTTAATTCCAGAATCTTTGAAAATTCATAGAAATTAAAATATAACTCGGATGAAAATAAATTATATATAAAAAATTATCAAAAAAATCAAATGAATCTGATGGAACCATTTTCATGCATTTCCAAACAACTTAAACTTGCTGGATATGACAATTTCAATAAAGACATATACATGCTTATACATGGGTTTGAAATTGATCTATATTGATAAAATAACTCCCATTTAACTTGTGACCACTTGCATTAGTTCAAATCAACATCATATTAACATGCCATACTCATGCATCATTGTTAAGCATTTGCCGTGATTAATATGTACCTTGTTTGGTCTTGTTGGTAGACTTGCGAGATGTAGTTATCAACGACATCGAAGAATAGCTGAGTTCTTCTGATCAACAGGCAAGCAAACCCCTTGAGCATTCCGATACAATCCCACTCTCTCGCTCTTGCTCTCATTTCAGTGCATTAGGACAAGATGATTCAACTGCTACTTGTGTTACGATAGATGAACCCATTCCTTTGCATGACCTGTCATTGTCACAGTAAATAGCTAAACCAAGCAACCTAGCATACCTGGTAGATGCTTGAGACATGATGTGCCATTACCCTGTTATGCTTGCTATGCTTACAGTTGAGTTGGTCTCATCATATGGATGATGAGTTGGAATCATCATGTCCTACTGATGAGAGTTAAGTATGTGAACCTATTTTGGTAAAGGTAGTGATGAGAGGCCATGTAGGACTACATGGTGGGTTGTCTCATTGACACCGCACTTAGGACCTGAGATCTTGTGTTGGTGTTCCAAGACTAGCTACTACCACGCATTGGGCTCCGGTAACTCGAGCTCTCTCAGCCTATTAACTACTCCGCTCTTAGTCCAGGAGTCGCAGTAGTTCAAAGATTTCATAGGTTGTGGCAGGGCCTGCTGTAACGACCAAGATACGGTCCTTCCCGATCTGGGGGTCGAGGCCCCCGAATAGGAAAGAAGCGCATCTAAGCGTTTCGCAAGCAAGTAACATAGCACAAATAATTATAAAAGTAGACAATTCGGGATTCAACTGTCTTCTTATTAAACTCAGAGTACAACACAGATACAATCAATGTAGTTTCGGTACGGACTACAAAACATGGAAAATGCTATCCTACCCTGCTGCAGGCCCACGATCACGACCACGCCTCAGTCCTCGGGATAGTTCACGTAGAGGCGGTCTGTCTCCTCGTCGTACTGCCACGCCAGCTGGGTGACGTCGGGATCATCTGTCTCTGAGGTACCTGTACCTGCTGGGAGTTTCGGAGGAATCCGTGAGCCACGGGGACTCAGCAATCTAAGACCTTGGTGCCAGAACTAGTCATGTTATTAGGTAGGGTAAGGATGAAGTGTATCAGGCTGCAGCAACCTATGCTTGATTAGTGGCTAACTTACGCAAAGTAGAAGTAAAGGTGGTCTACACTAACGGTCGGATTTACTTGATCAATAAGTGATCCTGAACACCTACCTACGGCATTCATAACCCCACCGTGTTCCCGATCGAAGAGGGATCTTCGAAGGGACAATCACGGTTACGCACGCAATTGGCAGTTTTATTAATTTATGTTTGAGTTCTCTAATACCGGATGTTATCAAAATATTCCAAGTTGCCACATAACCGCGGGCACGGCTTTCCGAAAGATTAAACCCTGCAGGGGTGCTCCAACTAGTCCATCACAAACGAACACAGGCCGCAAAGGCATCCTCTATCACGAATCTCGTGATCTCGTCAGATCCCTTAGAGGAAAACCTCAACTCCGGGGGAACCCAAAGCTTCACTGGGATTCCTATACGCAAGATATACCGCTAAGGTAAGACAAGGCTAGCAGGACCTCCCGGTGTGTCGACGAACCGATAAGAGTCGTGTATCTCAGTCTCAGGACAACACCGTCTATGCAAAGTGGACAAGGACCAAACCTCAAGTTTCCCTGGGGTGGTCTTGCCGACTGCTAGGTGGTTGGACCAACACTCATGAGGAGCACTGGCCCGGGTTGTTGATTAAATTCCTCGGGGTAGCTATTCCCTATGCAGTTTATTAGGTGATTAGCAAATAGTACCAATGTTGGGTCCTGCCGGACAAGCCTTAGCACTACGCGATTTATCGATGGGGGTCCCCATAACAACCCCGAACGTGTTAGGAGCGATCATTATGGAATCAAACACCGGTAACCGATAACTAAGGCGGCAATAACGGAACAAAGCACCCGGCAAAAGGCTAGGCCTCCCGTCATTTACCAAGTATATAGGTGCATTAAATAAATAACATAATTTAACATAATGATATCAAGCTCATGTTATCACATGAGTCAAAACAACTGCAACTAGCAACGCTAACATTAGTAGCTGAGCAAGCCTACTTAGCCATAAAAGTTTGCTAGGAAGGAGTACGGTGTTTGGGGCTCATGGCATATGAAGAGGCAATTTAATTTCAGTGGTAGGCTGCGAGCAATATGACATGGAACGAAACTAACATAACAAGTCTAGAGATGGAATCAAGGTCATATCATCTTGCCTGTGATATCCTCAGCTTGGAATGGTTCTGGATCGTCCTGCACGTACTCTCCTGACTCCACGTATTCGTTCTCCGCTCCCGGTGCTACCCAACATAAGAATAACAGCCAATGAACAGCAGCACCACAAGATGCAACAATCACATGATGCATGAGATGAAAGTTGAGCATGCACCACTATTTCTATCACTAGCACAAGCAAAAATAAACTACTGCAAGTTTCTGGACAGAACTGTGCCCTAAGCTATTTTGACATGCATGAGAATGACATGAACAGATGCGGCTCATGAAAACGGTGCAAAACCATATAAGGTACATTGCAAACGGAGCTACGGATCAACGGGAATCAACGAAACAAGATATGAAGCTCTACGTGGAAGATTCAACACCACACCCACAATTGGCACAAATCTGGTATTCCCAGGTTGCCAAGACATGTAACAATCCAACATTAATTAATTGGAGCAAGGTAGAACACCACAACACCAATTAAGCACACACTTTGATCAAAATGACAAAACTACATAATCTGCCATAATCTGCATCTTAGCTATTTGGGAGCTACATGCAACATAGCTACAGGCCTCCAAACATGACAAATAATATATGTGGCTGTTGCCAACCAAGAACACTAGAAGCACCAGCAAGAATCACAGCAAAAGGAATTAAACTCTAGAAGATACAAGGCCACAAACTTTCCCAAAACCATCAGATCTCAGGGACTTAGTGAAAATTCCTGCACCTGAGTTTCTGTCTCTGTTCTGAAGCTTTTTGACAGCAACCGAAACACAACCTACTGGACTCCAAATGACTTGAAAATTTACAGGGAGCTTCACAAACATATCAGGTTCAAAATCATAGCACTGAACTAGGGATAGTTCTCAACAGAATGACCAACACATCCTCATCTATAGGGGAAGAAAATGTTTTCAGAATCCCAGACTTAGTGAAATTTCAGAGTTCACTAATCTGGAATTTTTCAGCCACATGCCCATTTTGTCTAGGCATAGTTTGCACACACACAACACCAAGAGGTAATTACCACCACTATGGTGTAGAGCAAAACCCCTACTACTAACACACAAAAACTCATGCCCTTGGGCTCCACCTATTCCATGGAATCGAAGATCAAACTTGCAACAAATATGAATATGCAACTGCATGAAGTACCCTTCTAAGACAACAACTACCAAGGTAGAGTTCATGTGCACAATGACAAAGTGACATGGGGGTTTGAACCCCATGTTTGTGTCATGCACATCAACAACACCAATGCTTATCACAAGCCAACCCCACACACAACATGCCCTCTCTCATATTAAACATGAGGAGGTGTTCAACTTGCAAAAAGGGGGAAGGTCCACACACACACATTTCATCACAATACCCTCATCACAAGCACTTAATCTCAAGCACAACATGAAGGAACAACTTCTATGCAAGTAAACATGGATCCACACATACATACACTCCTGCTAGGTACCACATATGTGTGCACTACTTACACACACATCACCTCAACACACACATCTCACCTATTCCACAATGCACATACTTGCAAGTACTACACACCCAAACACACTAGCAAGATCACATGAGCCACTTCCAATTAAGTCAAATAAACACATCACACAACACTTGCTCTATCACATGTGTGTGCACACACACATCACAACCAAAGAACCTGCCTCTAACTATGCACAGCAGGAGAAGTGATCGAAATGGTCCACTTTAATGCCTATGGGTTAGGCACAAATATGGTAAGACAAGCAAAAGAAATAGGAATAAAAGAAAAGGCAAAAAAAAAATACATCAGGGGCACCTGGGATTCGAACCCAGAACCCACTGACGCCACATACTACCCTCTACCACTCTCCTACTGTCAACTATTCGACAGAATGGAGGGTTCAGGCGAGTTGATGCCATTCCTGCAGTAATATGTACTCATAATTCAGAGAAGCAAAAAGGTGCCGCGGGGAGGGATCGAACCCAGCACCTGCATCAGGCACAACAGGGAACAACCACTCGGCTACGACATGGATACTGGCAGAAGGGGGGGAACTAAAACAGGTAAGCTAACGGGAAAACCCCCTCTGCCTACAGAGAACGCCAACGACAGAGAGGTTGCCGGGTTTCTCTTGCCGGCGTTGCTGCTGCTGCGCTGCGCTACCGAAGAAGAGCCCCTGCAACACGTCCAGCGTTACCTACGAGGGGGAAAGAACCTCTGCTACACGTAACACCGAAACCACCACGCCTCTACTCGATCTGCTGCTGCTGCGCTACCGGACGAGACTACTACTGCACGGAGGTGCGCCGGCAACAGGGAGGTCGCCGGTGCACCGCACTGCTGCTGCTGCCGCTGCTGTGCGCGGGGAGATCAAGGCGCTACGCTGCTGCACCACGAGGAGGGCGACTTCCTACTGCTACTGCTACTGCATGCACCACGAAAAGCTCCAGACTGCACGTACACTTGCTGCAAACGCATGGCACGGCTACCTGCAACCGGCTCGTCGGAACCAACGAGGGAGAAGGGAAGAGAGGGCCTTGCTCACCTCGGGGGAAGAAGGAAGAGCCGCTCGGGGGAGGAGGCCGGCCGGAGAGGAGGGAGGCGCGCAGGAGGAGGCCCTGCTGTCGGCTGATGACGACGGAGGTAGACGGGGTAGTTCACCGGAGGCGGCTTCTTGACGTGCTCCTGGCCGACGTGGTAGACGACCCTCGACCTCACCGAGGGCGAAAATGGGGCGCGGGCACCGTCCCCGTGCCCCTGGACATGGCCGACGGCGCTGCTCAACGGAGTAGACGGGGTAGACGCGGCGACGAACTCTCTCTCTCTCTGCTCCTACCCTACAGAGAGCTTACCAGGGAGAGGGAAGAGGAAAGGAGGGAGGTGGCGGCGCTGGGGAGAAGGAGAGGGAACCCTAGGGGAGGAGGAGGGTTCCCTTCCTCTTATATTACCTCGGGGGAGGCGCTGGAGCCACAGGATCATGCCATGGCGAATCTGTGGAGGAGGTGGAGTCGTACATCGTGACGTCGACGGGAGGAGGAAGAGGGACGGCGCTGGGCTGCTGCAGCGAAGGGGTATTGGGCCTGGGAGGAGGTACTGGGCCTCTCTGAGTGGGAGGGAGCCCACCAGAGAAGTAAAAAAAGAAACAACCTTGGAATTATTCCTAATTAGGTAAAAAAACAGAGAAAGAAAAGAAACTCTCAAGACTACTGCTGATTATAAAACCAAAACAAAAATGTCCCTGGGCCTAAAAATTCCTAAGCTTTCAAAATAAAATGCAAAAGGAATTTTATGGGGCATTTAAATAAATACAAAACAACAATTAATTACACTGTTTTTTGATTTATATACACCCTCAAGGCCAAAAGAAAACTCCACATCATCACATCATCATCCCCATAATAACCTCTAAATACAAGACAATTTAAAACATCTCTTGTGAAGATGGAATTTGAACATAAGAAAAATAGGAGAGGAAAAGGGTTTGAAATTTGCAAAGAGCTTTGGACTCCCAAGCAACCACTATTTCTACACACCATCATCACACATGAAATCACAAGGTAGCTAACCACAAGATCACCACCTACTTATATTACTAACTCCACAAGAAATCATAGTGCAACAACTCAAGGTAAGGGCATGCAATGTTATGCTTTGCATGCATGCATGAGAAGAAAATAAAAGGAACACACATGAAATCATGGTATCAACTTAAACATCATAACCTCTGACAAGGTGGTCCACATGAAGTAGGTCCAAAAAGGGAAGGTTCTACACTTGGGGCATTACACCTGCGAAGTAGATGAACGGACCAATCGGGACCGGCTTGGGGCCCTGCTCACATCGTTTGAGGCCATGTTGGAAAGCTCGGCCAGACTTCCATTATGGGTTCCAACTCAGATAGGCGACTGCCTTGGGCGTGAGTCATTGTAGGTTAACGTCCGTGGCCGACTCCCTCGTCGGGCTTCCGCTTGAAGGTTGCCGAGGTGCTTGTTTTACGTACACATGGCGATAAGTGGTGGGAGCATGCGTGAAAAAGTACACCCCTGCAGGATAATTATCTATTCGAATACCCGTGTCCTCGGATATGGACTACTTGGATGCTTGCATGGTTCATAGACAACTTTAACAGATACTCTCAAATGATCCACATAAGTGTGAGTTCTATGGATGGCCATCTCGTAGAATGAATAGAGAGGATCCATGATGGTGTATTGATGTGGTGGATATGTGGACCCGTGTGTGCTCTCTCGTAGGGAGACGAGAGAGGTATGATACATTGTTGTAGTTTAGGTTAGACAAAGGTCAAAGCTGGCATTTCTGCAGTAAACCCCACAACCCCGTTCATTGATACATGATGCATATGTAGTTAGTTCCGATGTAAGTCTTGCCGAGTACCTTCATACACTCACTGTTGCTTATTTAATTTTTTGCAGAGATAGACACATAGGTTAAGTTTTCAACAGATTTAGCAGTTTCAACAGATTCGGTGCCTTCAACAATTTTCAGAACCTCCTTGGTGACTTCCTCACCACATACCTTCCAGTGATGCTGAAAGAAGTGTGCAGGGAAGCCATCCGGCCCGGCTCTTTGATAGGGAACATTTGGAACAATGTTGACTTCACGTCCTGCAGATTGTATGGAGCATTTAAAATGGCATTCATTTCATGTGTTACTTTGGTTGGCACAATATCTAGCACCTAAACCATGTCATGTACCCCCTTTAAAGTATAAAGATGTTGATAGAACGCAGTGGTCATGTTTTCCATCTCGGATACATTATCAACTAAGACACCAAAGTATTTCTTCTCTGAGGTAAAGCTCCGTCAATCTTTCAATTATTTTTAACTCTGTGTGCACCAGACCAACTCTGTTGGGCGTCTCGCGAAGATCGTGTAGTTCGCGGCGAAGACATTGGATCTCTCGTCGAACATTGCCAAAGTGGGTTCTATCCTAGGTTGATGGGTCAGATGACAGCGATGAGAGCTTATCTGTTAGAGCAAGGACTGAATCAGCTTCGTCTTGACCCCATGCTGTTTCAACCAATGGTGTTAGACCAGGATCCCTCTCCCAAGCTAAATCATATTTGAAAGAGCGAGGTGCCGTGGTCTGATCTTGCTCATGCCCGTACGAGATGTACAGAGCATGATGGTCACTGGTGGCCGTCATTTCCTGCTCCACTTTGTCTATTGGGAAAGCCATCATCCACGCTGGGTTCGCTACTCCCCTGTCTAGACTTACTCTCGTATAACTCCCGCCTGGAACTTTTTTCTTGAACATCCAATTAACTTCATAGCCGATATCAGATAGCCCGCATGTGTCGAGGGCACCTCTGAACGCGTCCATTTGGGCTTGGCTCCTTTGCCCGACTTGATCATGCTCATGTGCATGCAGGACCTCATTGAAATCCCCTAAGACTAGCCATGGGCGATCATTTGCTGCTACGATTCACCGTAGCGTGTCCCAGGTCTTGTAACGTTCATTTGCCTGAGCTTCTCCATATACGAAGGTCACCCTAGTTTCGACATCCTCTAGGTTCCTGACAAGTACATCAATATGATACCGAGAATAACCAACAACCTCGAGATTTATTTCATCATTCCAAAAAAAATCCCAAGCCTTCGTTTCTACCTGAGCTGCTAACTACAAACTTCTGTTAAAACCGAGAGATCCTACCATGTTCTCTACCCTAGTACCTTCTATTATACTCTAGAATTTACTTTCCTGTTGATTTGAGTCGCACAACGAGCAAAGTAGGCTATTATTGGGCTGATTCTTTTCTCGAGTATGCAGTATACATGCCCTTCATCTCTGACTCCTGAATCCTATATGCAGTACATGATTCCTAGCATGGAATACAGGCCCGATCGACCGGCTGATTCTTATTACCTACGTGGTATACACGTCTGTTTTCACGTCACAATCCTTATATGCACCGGCGTGTATAATTAATATTATTTTTTAATAGTAGAGGCATTTTCGGTTTTATAACAAATATAATTTACAACACATACATGGCAACATATAAGATCTGTTGCAGTTTGTGTAGGACAGTATGGTTACGAGTTGCACATATACAAAACATATGCTACAACACTTATATGCGTAGTCAGAACATTGTAGAATATGTGTTTATTTATAAGGGGTATCCTTGTAGTGAGAGAGAGACTAACAGTGGGGTCCCATTGTCAGGATTAAACGGAGAGAGAGAGAGGGAATAGAGAGCGGCAGCTCTGTTGCCGGTGGATCTCCGGTGAGCAGGGGCGGAGACAGGGGGACGAGCAGGGGCCTGCCCCCCCAACGATCGACAAAACCTAAAGTACCTAGCGTATATTTGGCTGATATGCGCTAGTATGTAAGTATTTGGCCCCCCTATCAGCAGCCATATCCAAATCCTGGCTCCGTCACTGCCGATGAGGAGGCCACGATGATCACCAGAGATGAAGGTTCAGCACATCACGGAGGTCATGCACATACCCGAAAGCTTGGGTGAGGTGGACGGATGGTGTCGGAACGAAGCTCTCTCGAAGTGGATGGGGGAGGAACTCACCGGAGTTGGAGAAGGAGGCGCCAATCCGGGAAGTTGGCGGCACTGCCGTACTCAAGAGACCACCAGGAGCTCGATAGATGAGGAGGGTGACGATGGATAGTACCGGAGCGAGTGGATGGCCATGGTGGATCCACGACCAACTCCGACGAGGTCTCGAGGCTAGAGGCCCTCTCGGACTTGCCTCGAGCTAAGGATAATGATTTGAGGCCAGGTGAGGAGTGGGGTATGGTTAGAAAGGCTGTGGAGAACCTCTATTTGTAGGGGAGGGAGAGGCAGAGCTCGGGCTCCGCTGGAGGCGAGGTGGAGGAGGAGAGAAGAAGAGAAAGGGACCGAGAACGGCTTGGGGACGGCGAGGACGACACCAAGGACAGTGCTAGCACACGGGAAAGCCTGCTGCACACTAGGGGAAGCAGGCGGCACGTGCACGCACACTGTTCTGCCCGGTATCGCTTCGACCACGTCCAGTGTGCGGCTTGCCAGCGAAGGAGGAGGTCACATAAGGGCTAGGTGTATGCAGGGGTGGGTGCTAATTGGTGCGAGCATGCTGCAATGGCGCGAGGAGCTCGAATGGACGGGGATAGAGGGTCCCGGAGCCTAGAGTGTGCCTTGTGTATGTCGAACACCTTGCCACCGCGTGGTCACCACATGCTCTGGCATACTCGGGGATTTTTGCAATGCTAGTCCATGTTCAGCACGTTGTCCTTCCAAATCCACGATACTGGGTGCACCGAGAATGGCAAAAAGCTCACTCGACAAGAAATGAGCATGCATGAAAGTTTCTAGACAGAAACTTGCTGAGCAAGCTGGGGAAAAATTACCATGAGTTAGATGGTGAAATTTGGTGGCTAAGCTTGTGCTAGGAGGGTAGCCATGTGGTAAAAATTTCAGCTCAATCAGAGCAAGGAAAATAGCACTTGCTTCACAAAGTGCCATTCCTGGCAAGAAGCAATAATAATTTCCCTAGCTAAAAATTCCTACATGACCATGAGATGTTTTTGCTTGGAAGATTAGGTATGATACAATGGATGTCAGGAAGTTTAATTGGAATTTTTGGAGCAAGATAAATGAGGGTTGCTTCATAGCATAAATAGAAAATGCTCATTTTCAAAGGGAGAATGAGTACTTTTTTGACTTTTCGAAAAATGAATATTTTGTTATTATAATAATGTATGGTATGGAAATATTTGGGTGAGATATAAGGTTTAAGAAGGTCTTCAAGATGCTAGGGTTCACTTGGAAGAAAATCAAAAATAAATCCAAGTGACAAGTCCAAAAGAGTTGATAGGAAAAACAATTTTCCAAATGAAAACCTTTTAATAACTCCAAATAAAAGAATATGAAAAACTAGGGTGTTACACCCCCCCTTAGGATGAATCTCGTCCTCGAGGTTCGGTTGCTCAGAAAATAAATATGGATATGTTGTCCTTAAGGAATCCTCTCTTTCTAGGTGGCTTCATCCTCAGTGTGACGTTCCCACTGTACTTTGTAAAATTTGATAATCTTACTATGAGTGACCCTATCCATATCATCCAAGATCCTTGAGGGTATCTCCTCATAAGTCAAATCTTTAGCAAGCTCTAGTCCTGCCATATTTGTTTCCTTTGGGGGAGCAACTCACAAAGGAGGTCGCGGGCGAACTCGAGAGGGAGGTTGGGGACGACCGGAGCGGCTCGGGGACGAAGTGACTGGCGAGGGGGACGAGGGTGGTGGCTCGTGAGGGGGATGTGGCCGGTGGCCAACGAGGGGGTGTCGCGACCAGTGGCGCCGGGGAAGGGCCGATAAGGTGGCGTCGGTGCGGGGCGGCGTCGGCGTCGGTGTCCGATCCCGATCTGGATCGGGAGGGAGAGGAGAGAGAGAGAGGTGGGGTGGGGGCGAGTGAGGGGATCGAGTGGGTGCGTGGGGGCAGCGGTGCCCTAGTAGTGGCCAGGGTAGGTCGGCCCTTTAGGTGGCCGGATGGGCCATGGCCCAGCTGGGCCCGCCAGGGGGAGGGGTTTTTGTTTTTTTAGTTTCTCTTTTTTTAGTTCTGTTTTTTCTTTATTTTATTATACTAACTTTACAAAAAAAGAAGAGAACATGCCCAATATTGCAAAGCAATATTTTGCATATCCACAATCATTTTGAAGGCCTTTTGAAAACAATAGGAAAAATATTATAATCCAAAAAGGCTTTTGATAATTGTTTGGCATGTGTTAGAATAGTTTTGAGGCACTTAATGATATGATAAAATGTTGGTTCTATTTTTATAAAAGCTTACGGAATATTTACAACCTAAGCATGATTTTTATTTTGAAGTTTGCAAAACTTTTAAATCCACGTTTCATATGATTTTGAGTTGCAAAGGAATTTGAATGAGGGTTTGATTCTAACATTGGTCATATTTGGATTAGCAAAATGGATTAGCTTAACCCTTATGGGCACTCTAGCTTAATCCGGGGATGTCACAATATTAGCTCACTAGATGAATGGAGGACACAAGCTTATGAAAATGCCAAGCTATTTAAAAGAAAAGGTTAAAAGATGGCATGACAAAAGAATTAAAAAATGAGAATTCAATGTAGGAGACCTAGTGCTTTTTTACAACTCTCGCTTTACATTTTTTTGTAGGGAAACTCCTCTCCAAATGGGAAGGACCATATGTTGTCGAGCAGGTATATCCCGCCAGTGCTATAAAAATTAATAACTTCAAAGGTAAAAACCCGAGAGTGGCGAATGGCCAAAGAATCAAGCATTATATTTCACGTACACCCATTAATGAGGAAACCAATATCATCCAAGTCATAACACCGGAGGAGCACATAAAGGAAATCTTTCGGAACACCCTAGAAACCTGAAAAAGGGGTAGGTACGTGGTACGGTAAGTAAACCAACTCCAAAAATTCCAAAATAATAATTTCTGCTGGTTTTGTTATTTTAGAAAAAATATAGAAATAAAAAGGAGTAAAGGGGACCCACTAGGGAGGCACAAGCCAACAGGGTGCGTCCCACCCCTAGGTCGCGCCCTGGTGGCTTGTGGGGCCTTCGTGGGCCTCCCGAACTCCAAATTCTTCCCGAGCACGTATTCTAACCTAGAAAAAGGGATAATTAGATTTATGCCCCTAGTTCTGTCCCACTCGGCTGTTTTATCCCTAATTTCCAAAAGTCACCGGTTTTGTCCAAGTCGTTTCGCTCCTCTTACGCTTTTGCCCTTTGACTGTTTGACCGTCAGTTGGAAAACTTCATAAGTAATTCATACTAAATAAAAATGCAAATAAGATACCAAAATGTTCAAAAAACATCACCTATATGTCAGTGTCATTTGCATTCATGACAAAGGTGTTGGAAAGTGCCCATCCGTGTTTTAGCTCTTATGATACCATCATGAATAGTAAAATATAAAAAATCAAAAAATTCTAAAAAATATTTGGTGGCAAAGAATGACAAATGTTTTAAGTGCTTGCCAAGTTTCATCAATGAACGACATTCGTAGGAGTCATGGCAAAAAAAAACTATTTTGGAGTGCTGATTGTTTCTTTTCCCACGACTTCCATGACTGTTGTTCGCTGATGAAACTTGGCAAGCACTTAAAACATTTGTCATTCTTTGCGAGCAATTTTTTGTTCAATTTTTTTGATTTTTTAAATATATTTTACTATTCATGGTGGTATCATAAGAGCTAAAAATCGGATGGGCAATTTACAACACCTTTGTCATGAATGCAAATGACACTAACATATAGGTGATGTTTTTCCGAACATTTTGGTATCTTATTTGCATTTTCCTGATTTAGTACGAGTTAGTTATGAAGTTTTCAAACTGACGGTCAAATTGTCAAATGGCAAAAGCATAAGAGGAGCGAAGTGACTTGGACAGAACCAGTGACTTTTGGAAATTAGGGGTAAAACAGCCGAATGGGACACAACTAGGGGCATAAATCTAATTATCCATAGAAAAAATCATTATATATACTCCCGTCTGTTTTGACCACCGCATCTCAAGTTTCTCCTCTGTTTTGTTTTGAGCTGTTTTTCTGGCAGATATGAGAATATGTCGTCTCAAGATTCAGATGGAGAGAACTATGCCTCCCACTATATTGCGGACCCAAAGATCTTTGGAGATATTTACCCCTACCTATGGTCCACGGATGAGGAAGAAGATACTTGTTTGGAGAAGATAAAGGATGGTGGTCTGGACGCTAGTTCACATGAAGATGAAGCTCCACTACCTCAACCTGGAGATATGCACGTGGAATTCAAGAAGTCAAGTCTCCCTCATGGAGTAAACAAACCCAAGACCCAATTTATTCCTTCTCTTTTTTGCACGAGAGAAAGGTAACCTTATGCAAAAGGATATTGAAGCTCGAGCAAGAAGACGATGATTTAAGAGAGGAAAATTTCATCCTCAAGCGTAAACTAGAAAATAAGAGTACTACTACATCACCACCACCATCACCTAAGGAGGACGCTTGAGTACATGGGCATGCGCACTATCCTTGGCTTGTCCCAAGCTTGGAGGAGATGCCCCGGCATCGTATCACCATCACTTTTACCACCATTATCCATTTTAGTTTGATCTATAGTTTTTCGTGAATTGGAGAATTGGAATTCCAGATTTGCTTTACTTAGTGTTTTGCTTTGAGATTTATCTATCCTTGTAACCGAGTATGAGAGTTATATAGTAAAGATTAGTTGAGTCCGTGTGCTTTGCTCTCATGCACTCATCATCATATCATGGCAATAGAAAGAATAGAATAGATCATATGCTCATCCCATGAGAAGTAATGACTTCATACAGAAAAGAGGTATAAGTAACAAAAAAGTGTTGGAAACTAACAAACATAGCATTAGTAATTGGTATGATCTATGCAAAAGTATGATTGAGAAGAGGATATTTACATATAAATATACTATCTTGAACGCCTTCCATATTGTGAGCTCCCATCAAATATTATATAATGATCAAGTGTCGATGCTGGACATGGAAGACAACATAATGATCATGATTGTTTACATTTGCACAGAAGTTATATGGTATTGGATCCCTCAACATCTGATGCTTGCTTAGGATCTTTTGCTAGCCCAAAAATTCACACTAAGTAGACATACTACATGTGCATCCATAACCCTTAAACACAATTTCATGCCATGAGAGCCCACCATAACTACATATGGATTGAATAAGATCCTTCAAGTAAGTTGTCATTGGTGCAGAAGGCAATAAAAATTGCCCCTAAACATGTAATATCTTTTATTGTAAGGGAAAGTAATCTTTGTACGATCTTGTGATAGTGAAGAAATAAAAGCGATAAAGTGCATAATAAAGTTTACTATTACAATGGGCAATATAAAGTGATGTTCCTTAACATCAAGAGTTTGCACATATCAAGCAAATAAAAGTTCATGACAACCTCTGCTTCCCCCTGCGAAGGTCATATCTTTTACATTCTTACAATTTTTTTCATGCAAGAGTCAGTAATATCGTCCCTTATTCCTACCTATCAACTCTCTAGTGACAGGCATTATGTGTTAAGGAAAGATCCACACAAATATATCCAGTTGAATGTGAGTGATCATGATTCATTACCCTTCACATTATCCTTGAGGTAAATAAGTTGGATGGCGAGAATAATAGAGCCCCCATCTTCCTATGTGTTGCACATAATCACTAGTTCCAAAAATATGCAATGTGTGTGTCAACAATCATAGAAGGCTACATTATAGTTGAGTATGTGAACTTGCTAGGATTACAAGCTTTTACTTAGACTCTTCTCTTGACTATGATAGCTACGATTATCCCAATGACTAATCACATTGTTTGTCGGTTCTCAATAAAGTTTATGCTTCATACTCCTTCATTTGTGAATAGACTGTTACTTATTTATGACAGGCTATATGACAAAAAACTTGCTGCTATGATAAAATACATGATGCTTGCATGTTCGTATTCTGTTTTTTCATCGACTCCTCTCTCTCAAATCATGTGGTCATTATTCTCGATCTCGGCCTTCGCTTGAGGAGAAGCGACGTCTAAGCTTGGGGGAGTTGATACGTCCATTTTGCATCATGATTTCTTACTGATATTCATGTTATTCTTGTCCATTGTTCCCTAATATCATACAATTCTTATGTTGTTCCTCTCTGAATATGCAAGGTACATCACAAAGAGGGAAATATCTGGAAACTAGAATTCTGGACCTGAAAACCGAGAAAAGGAAGAAAACTCACAAGACACCAATTGGCCTCAAACTTCATGGAGATTTTTTATGGAATATATCAGAATTTCTAGTCCAAAAATATACCAGAGTGGGGCAACCTGCTCGCCACAAGCCAACAGGGCGCCCCCTAGGTCGTGCCCTGATGGCTTGTGGGGCCCCTACAGGTCTCCCGACCCCTCTCTTCTCCTATATGGTGTGTTTTGCCCTAGAAAAAAAATCATAAGTGATCTTTCGGGATGAAGCGCTGCCGTCTCGAGGAGGAAACCTGGGCAGAGGCCCTCTTGCTCTCCGCCACAGAGATTCTGCCGCAGCTTCCCTCAGGGAGGGGGAAATTGAAGCCATCGTCATCACCAACACCTACTCCTTCATGGGAGGACCAATCTTCATCAACATCTTCACCGGCACCATCTCATCTCCAACCCTAGTTCATCTCTTGTATTCAATATGTGTCTCAAAACCTCAGATTGGTACGTGTGGGTTACTAGTTGTGTTGATTACATCTTGTAGTTGATGCTTGTTGGATTACTTGGTGGAAGATATTATGTTCAGATCCTTAATTATTATTATTACACCTCTGATCTTGAACATGTTGATGAGGTGTGAGTAGTAACTATTCTTCCTGAGGACATGGGAGAAGTCTTGTTATAAATAATCATACAAAGTTGGTATTCGTTCGATGTTTTGATGATATGTATGTTGCTACTTCTCTTAGTGGTGTCTTGTGAACGGTGTCATGTGAACGTCGGCTAGATGATACTTCACCATGGGCCTAAGGGAATTCACTGTGGAGTAACAAGTAGATGATGGTTTGCGAGAGTGACAAAAGCTTAAACCTGAGTTTATGTGTTGCTTCATAAGGGACCGATTTGAATCCACATGTTTAATGCTATGGTTAGATTTATCTTAATTCTTCTTTCGTAGTTGCAGAAGCTTGCGAGGGGGGTAATCATAAGTTGGTTGTTTGTTCAAGTAAGAACAACAACGTAGCACAGCTCCACCCACATATCAAATTATCAAAGTAGCAAACGCGAATCAACTCAATATGATGAACATGACTAGATAGAAATCCCCATGTGTCCTCGGGAATGCTTGCTTTATATAAGAGTACTTTCAGGCCTGTCCTTTGCTATAAAATTTATCGGTCTACCTTGATGCACCTTTGTTACTATTGTTACTTGTCACTTGTTATGAACTATCTTGCTACAAAATAATCTATCACTGTTACTTATAACACTTATAGTTGTCGAGAATACCTTGTTCAAAACTGCTTATCATTTCCTTCTGCTCCTCCTTGGGTTCGACACTCTTACTTATCGAATGGACTACGATTGATACCCTATACTTGTGGTTCATCACACACAGATCTGAATGTTGCACACCCGTTGACTAAAACCTCTCTCGCAAGGAGAACATGATCAAACCTCATAACTCATTGGGTGTTAATCACATAGCAATGTGAATTATATTATTGACTCTAGTGCAAGTGTGTGACAGCCCGAGTCCGACATTCCACAAGATTCCCCCTTCTTTCCGTTTTCGTCGTGTGTCTATTTTTTTTTCTTTTGTCGCATCATCATAGCATCATGCGCATCATCTGCATTGCATCGGCATCTCCGTTGCCGCCAGTTTTAAAGCTTGCATTCGTTAGTAGTTGCTGGTTCACGTCGTTGTCCGTTCTGAGCCCGACCGCACTCGCACGCGTCCGCGGCACCGTCGAAACCCTGTTTTTAAAGTGTGCGTAAAACTTTCTCCGATTGAGCTGGAATTTGTCGTGCGGTAGTATTTATTTATAGCTAGGCCGCCTGTCGAATTTCGTCGCGATCGGAGACCGTCTGGTACCCGAACGGTCGACCGTAGCGGCACCGTATTCGGGCTACCGTCGGACATTAGTCGGTGTTTTAAAAATTCGTTGCCGCGCCGCGTGTGCCCCTCTCGTCTCCGGATGTCTACACAACATGTCCACTTAGCACGTCCCGCGTTCGGAATTGTTTAATTCCGACCGCGCGGTTGAAACCGGGGCGAAAAACTTCTAAACCTAGCCCCCCCATTTGTTATAAATAGACCCCTCCTAAATTTTAGGCAGCTAACCCTAGCCCTACCTCAGGATCCGCGCCCCACCTACCCAGCAGCCGCCACCTCCAGCCTCTCTCCTCTCTCCTCCCGCACGGGGCCCGCCCAGGCCCATCTGGAGCCTGCTCGGGCCCGAGCCGCCACCGCCATGGCCCAAGCTCCTGCCCCGAGCTCGACCGGAGCCCTCCTGCGCTCGCGAGCCCCGCCTTCCAGCCACCTCCCGTGCCTCACCGCGCTTCCCCGTCGAACCGCCGCCTCCTTCCGACGCGTGCCCGGGTGGCCAGCCCCTGCCGTCGCCGGAGGCCGCCGCGCAGACCGGAGTTCCGGCCACCTGCAGCAGTTCTGTCATCTTCCCGAGCCACGTCTGCCTGAGGGCCGGTCGCAAGCCGAGCCGCCGTCGCCAGGCCGCCTCGTGCCCTGCCGCTCCCTTCGGCCGCCCATGCACCTGCCGGCGCCGCCAGCAGCGCCAGCTGCCAGATCCACGCCGCCATGACCCGAGATCGACGAGGAGCAGCAACCGCTCCAGCGCCACCCCGTGGGCCCCGCGCCGGCCCAGCATCCGCCTCGCTCGCATGGACCGACGCCCCAGGGCCCAGTCGGTTTCCCCACCTTCGGTCTGCCTCTCCCCTCCTTCACCAGGCCGGCCCAGCTCCTGGGCCAGATCTAGCCCACGAGGTAAGCGCCCCCGAGCCCACTATTCCCCGCCCTAGGCGGCTGATTCTAAGTTGCGCTCAATGGCCGAATCGGCCCTGAATCGAATACGGCCCAATAACGTTTTTTTTTCCAGGTTTTAGAATTTATTTCGTGCTCCGGTTGCTTAAGTTGTCAACTAGGGAGTTGTTCTTGGGTGTTTAGATTAGCCCCTAGTATTTTTAGTGGCAATAGAAATGCATGTTTAGGTGTGTTTTGATTGCTCTCAAGTTGCTAGAAATAGTGCTGTTTTAGAGGAGCTGAATTATTTCTAAGTCTGGAATCTGTTATATTTTGTTGCTGTCTTGTCTTGTTTGCATCTTGTGTTCTGTAGCTCTTTTGAGGTTGGTCCAATGGAGTTAGTTGAACCCCTTGTGTTTCTCTAGCATGCTGTTAAGTTTCATGCCATTTGGACACATGTAGCTTAGGTTTTTGCTGCTGTCAATATTGCTTCAGATCAAAAACTGCACTTTCATGAGGTGTAATTTTCACTAAGTCTGAAATAGTGTGTGGGAGGCCATTTTGTGACTTCTTTCCCTAGTGTTCCTTGCTGCCATGCTAGTTGTTGTTAGTTGTTTGTACTAGTGCTTCTTTCCCTCTTTCGTGCCATGCCTTGCCTGAGCATATCGGAGTTGTGTAGCCCGTAGTTGTGGGGCGTAAGATATGATATGTAGCTGATTTTGGCAGATTGTATTTATTTCTTGTTTAGTTCGTAGTTGATGAACCGTAGCTCCGATTTGATTGTGTCCTACATGAAACTTGCTTAGAATCTCGTGTAGTTTCATGTTCTCTTGCTGTTTGTATGTTTTGAAGTGCTCGTGACCGTCGTTGCACACATATTGCATTCATGCCATCATATCTTGCGGTGCATGTATCTTTTGATCCGTAGCTCCGTTGGAGATGTTCTTTATGTGTAGATTGCTTGAAATGACGCGTAGAATCACGTGAACCTATTTGTTTTGCTGTTTAACAAGTATTTAAAAGCATTAGTTCAGATCTGGTCAGAATTGTAAAGTAACATGTGAGGTCGTTTCGGAGGTGCTATATGGCATTTCCGACCTCAATTAAAATGCCTAGATAGGTAGATTAATTGCGCTTCACCTCTTGCCATGTTTAACCACATTTAATATTGCCGTGTATCTAATCGGGATAGAACTAAATAATTAAACGTGGAGTTTCGTCAATATGCAACTCGTTGCATATTGAACTTCACTTAATGTGTAGTGTTTGTTTGTGTGGAATTGTCATGCCGTGACTTGCATGTATTCATCTGCTCATGCATCATTTGTGTTGTGCATCATGTGGTGAATTCCGTGTGTTGATTTGTGTTTCCGGTTTGCTTCGTCTCGATAGAGTTCCGCAAGCGTGTCGGATGTGAGGACCCGTTCGACTACGTCGGTTCTTCTGCTTCACGGAGACATTCTTCTTCCAAGCGGGATCTCAGGCAAGATGATCATTTCCCCAGATACCACTACTATCATTGCCATGCTAGTTTACCGCTTCTATCGATTATGTCTCGTTACCTACCACTTGTTAAATATCAGCTTCTCAACAATGCCATGATAACCTTCAACCTGCTCGACCTAGCAAACCACTGATTGGCTATGTTACTGCTTGCTTACCATGTTGTTAGCGTTGCTAGTTGCAGGTGCAGATGCTTCCATGTGAAAACATGGGTTCCTTGTCATATCACCAAATTTAACGCTATTTAATTTAATGCACCTATATACTTGGTAAAAGGTGGAAGGATCGGCCTTTCTAGCCTGGTGTTTTGTTCCACCTTTGCCCCCTTAGTTTCGGCTACCGGTGTTATGTTCCATAATTGAGCGATCCTAACACGATCGGTGTTGTTATGGGGACCCCCTTGATAATTCGTTTTAGATTAAAGCTGGTACTACATTTGCCCAACATAATAACTTGTTAATACTGTAAGCATAGGGCGTCATGAACCCGAGGAGTAATTTCACATAATACAGGGGGGCCAGTGCTGTTGGTGCTGGTCCAAAAACTAGAGCCGTTTGCGGGGCCAACCAGGGGCAACTCGGGAGATTTCTATCAGGCCACCGTACGCTGTGCTTATCCGTCGTGTCCTGCAAACGAGATACGCGGCTCCTATCGGGATCGTCGACACGTCGGGCGGCCTTGCTGGATTAGTTTTACCTTTGACGAGATATCTTGTGCATCGGGATTCCGGTGATGCTTTGGGTAATCTCAGAGTTGAGGTTTTCCACTAGGGAATCCGACGAGATCGCGAGCTTCGTGATTGAGGATTTCTATGCGGCTTGTGGTAATTTGTGATGGACTAGTTGGAGCACCCCTGCAGGGTTAAATCTTTCGGAAAGCCGTGCCCGCAGTTATGTGGCAACGTGGAAAATTTGTTTAACACTGGTTCTAGATAACTTGAAGTTAACTTAATTAAAACATGCCAACTGTGTGTGTAACTGTGACTGTCTCTGTCGTGAGTTCTTTCTCCGATCGAGGACACGGTGGGGTTATGTCTGACGTAGGTAGGTGTTCAGGATCATTCATTTGATCATCAGTAGTTCACGTCCGTTATGCGTAGATCTTCCCCCTCTTACTTCTTGTACTCGTAAGTTTAGCCACCAAATATATGCTTAGTCGCTGCTGCATCCTCACCACTTAACCATACCTCACCCATTAAGCTTTGCTAGTCTTGATACCTTTGGAAATGAGATTGCTGAGTCCCCCGTGGCTCACAGATTCCTACAACATCAGTTGTAGGTACAGGTAAAGGTTACTTGACGCGAGCGCGTTGATTGTTCATTTGGAGTTGCTTCTTCTTCTTCTTCTTCTTCATCGATCTAGGATGGGTTCCAGGCCGGCAGCCTGGGATAGCAAGGATGGACGTCGTTCTTCTTTTGTCGTTTGTTTTTGTCTGTAGTCGGACCCTGCTCTTACTCTTGATGATTATGTAATGTACTGATGTGACTCTGATGTAGGTTGTGGCGAGTGTAAGCCAACTCTTTATATATCTCTTCTTTTCAGTACTTGTCCTTGTAACGATATCCATTCTTGCGACACGACGAGATGCGCTTCTATCCCTGACGAGGACTTCGTGCCAGATTGAGGATAGGGTCGCATCTTGGGCGTGACAAGTTGGTATCAGAGCAAGGACCGACCCAGGAGCCCCCTTGATTGATCGAACTTGGCCGAGTCGAGTCTAGTGAAAAAAGTACTTTGAGTCTAGTTATATATCGGAGAGTAGGATTCTTTGTCTCCTCTTCTATGCTCTGGTGAGGAATCTTGACGTAATAATTTATTCTACTCCTCTTCTCTCTCAAATTTTTTTAGGATCACGCGGATATTTTTGGAATCTATATGATGCCGATGTGACGGAGTTCTGTCTTGGTGCCTCCTGTCTGACTTGATTTTCCTCCGGGGAGTTGAGCTCCAGGGGATTCTTGAGCACATCGTTATCATTCAGATTTCTTAGTATCTAAGAACGAAGGATGTTCGTAATTGCTTCAATACTAATAGTGGCGAGATAACCCCGATGTCCCCAGTACTGGTGCAGATTGTTCGGGAGTACTGCCATACTTGGTATCGTTGTGATCACGAGGGTCTGTTGTAGATGAAGGTCCGAGATTCTGGTCGTGTGTTGACGGATGTGATACAAGTGACGGGTTAGTATAGTAGTTGTGTGATATTACTCCTTGTATCCGTGTACCAGATTGCATGACCAGATATTTCGGGAATTCATAGGTGGGAATTCAAGTAGTTGCTTATAGGACAATCTTCCAACAAATGCATGATGTTAGGTTGGGGTTCGACATCTAGTGGATTCGTTTGTTATGCCATCATCTTAATTGTTTTCAATCATGAGTATCCCTTTCTTGCTACCCGGTGCATTTCTGAGTTGTTTTTATTTCTCGTTCCTCCGAAGGCCATCATTTCAGAAGATTCTTTGTTCTCAGCTTTCAGCTTTCGTCCTCAAATCTTCTCAATGGTTGTCTCTTCGTTTGTCTCTCAATTATTCTAGTGCCTTGTTCTAGTTTTCTCTCAGGTGGCTCATGAGCTCTTCATTCTCATGTTTCTCCGTTAATTCGTGGTGTTCCCATTCAGTTCTGAATTCTTACCGGTGCTTCCTTCAATTTTTGCCTCAAGTGGTGCTTATCTCTCTGCCTCTTCAAGATTTTTTCAAGAAGAATAAGTTGTATGCTAATTTCGTTGCTTGTCATCAATTAAACTTGATGAAGGATAAGCATAACATAATTCTTATTCTTGTTCATAGTAATCTGAATTTTTCTTCTGGAGGACTCATGATATCAATTCTTTTCTCAAGTATTCGTTCTCTTGCATTACCAAGTGCATTTGTTCTTCCTTTATCCTTTGAGGTGGTATTATAGCCTTCTTGTTAGTGTAGGAGCCTCAGAGAGTTTTCCTTTCAAGGATGAGATAATTAAACCCACCGATTCTATGGTGTTGAGATATTTTCAACCCATGATTTCTTCATTGAGCTATCTTGGTTTGGGTTTCACCTAAAGATTTTTCCTATGGATTGTTGCTATCATGGTGCTTGTCATTCATCCAAGTTCTCAATGTATCCTCTTGGTGTAAGAATTGTTCATATCTTGTTTCTCCCAACCTATCCTTGTTTCTTTTAGTGGGTGGTTGTCACCTCATAAATGTGAGATGATTTTCATAAGCCCACTACTATCTTGTTCTTTTCGTTGTTGTTTTTCCAACAACTCCGTTCAATTCTTCTTCCAAGGATGCTTGGCAAGTTCATTGGAGTTGATAGTTGTCATTCTCTCTTCATTCTCTTCTTCCGTATGAGCTAGTTCGTATTCTATTGGTCCGGAGGCATTGTGATGTTGCTCTTTTGGGTCTATCATGTTGTTCTACCAAGATCATGGTGTTCCCTTATTCTATTTACTTGTTTGTTGGGATTATTGTCTATTTCTCCTGTTGGAATTATGCCCTAGAGGCAATGATAAATATAGTTATTATTATAATTCTTGTATCAAGATAATCGTTTATTATCCATGCTATAATTGTATTGAATGAACACTCATTTACATGTGTGGATACATAGACAAAACACTATCCCTAGCAAGCCTCTAGTTGGCTAGCCAGTTGATCAACGATAGTCAGTGTCTTCTGATTATGAAAAAGGTGTTGTTGCTTGATAACTGGATCACGTCATTAGGAGAATCACGTGATGGACTAGACCCAAACTAATAGACGTAGCATGTTGATCGTGTCATTTTATTGCTACTGTTTTCTGCGTATCAAGTATTTATTCCTATGACCATGAGATCATATAAGTTACTAACACCGGAGGAATACTTTGTGTGTATCAAACGTCGCAACGTAACTGGGTGACTATAGAGATGCTCTACAGGTATCTCGGAAGGTGTTCGTTAAGTTAGTATGGATCGAGACTGGGATTTGTCACTCCGTGTGACGGAGAGGTATCTCGGGGCCCACTCGGTAATACAACATCACACACAAGCCTTGCAAGCAATGTGACTTAGTGTAAGTTGCGGGATCTTGTATTACGGAACGAGTAAAGAGACTTGCCGGTAAACGAGATTGAAATAAGTATACGGATACTGATGATCGAATCTCGGGCAAGTAACGTGCCGAAGGACAAAGGGAATGACATACGGGATTATATGAATCCTTGGCACTGAGGTTCAAACGATAAGATCTTCGTCGAATATGTAGGATCCAATATGGGCATCCAGGTCCCGCTATTGGATATTGACCGAGGAGTCTCTCGGGTCATGTCTACATAGTTCTCGAACCCGCAGGGTCTGCACACTTAAGATTCGACGTTGTTTTATGCGTATTTGAGTTATATGGTTGGTTAAATGTTGTTCGGAGTCCCGGATGAGATCACGGACGTCACGAGGGTTTCCGGAATGGTCCGGAAACGAAGATTGATATATAGGATGACCTCATTTGATTACCGGAAGGTTTTCGGAGTTACCGGGAATGTACCGGGAATGACGAATGGGTTCCGGGAGTTCACCGGGGGGGGGGGGGGGGCACCCACCCCGGGGAAGCCCATAGGTGTTGGGGGTGCCGCACCTGCCCTTAGTGGGCTGGTGGGACAGCCCAAAAGAGGCCTATGTGTTGGGGAACGTCGCATGGGAAACAAAAATTTTCCTACGCGCACGAAGACCTATCATGGTGATGTCCATCTACGAGAGGGGATGAGTGATCTACGTACCCTTGTAGATCGTACAGCAGAAGCGTTTAGAGAACGCGGTTGATGTAGTGGAACATCCTCACGTCCCTCGATCCGCCCCGTGAACAATCCCGCGATTAGTCCCACGATCTAGTACCGAACGGACGGCACCTCCGCGTTCAGCACACGTACAGCTCGACGATGATCTCGGCCTTCTTGATCCAGCAAGAGAGACGGAGAGGTAGAAGAGTTCTCCGGCAGCGTGACGGCGCTCCGGAGGTTGGTGATGATCTTGTCTCAGCAGGGCTCCGCCCGAGCTCCGCAGAAACACGATCTAGAGGAAAAACTATGGAGGTATGTGGTCGGGCAGCCGTGAGAAAGTCGTCTCAAATCTGCCCTAAAAGCCCCATATATATAGGAGGAGGGAGGGGGACCTTGCCTTGGGGTCCAAGGGATCCCCAAGGGGTCGGCCGAGCCAGGGGGGAGGACTCTCCCCCCCAAACCGAGTCCTACTTGGTTTGGTGGGAGGGAGTCCTTCCCCCTTCCCACTTCTTCCTCTTTTTTTTTCTTTCCTTTGATTTTTCCTTTCTTGGCGCATAGGGGATTGGTGGGCTGTCCCACCAGCCCACTAAGGGCTGGTGTGACCCCCCAAATACCTATGGGCTTCCCCGGAGTGGGTTGCCCCCCTCCGGTGAACTCCCGGAACCCATTCGTCATTCCCGGTACATTCCCGGTAACTCCGAAAAACTTTCCGGTAATCAAATGAGGTCATCCTATATATCAATCTTCGTTTCCGGACCATTCCGGAAACCCTCGTGACGTCCGTGATCTCATCCGAGACTCCGAACAACATTCGGTAACCAACCATATAACTCAAATACGCATAAAACAACGTCGAACCTTAAGTGTGCAGACCCTGCGGGTTCGAGAACTATGTAGACATGACCCGAGAGACTCCTCGGTTAATATCCAACAGCGGGACCTGGATGCCCATATTGGATCCTACATATACTACGAAGATCTTTATCGTTTGAACCTCAGTGCCAAGGATTCGTATAATCCCGTATGTCATTCCCTTTGTCCTTCGGTATGTTACTTGCCCGAGATTCGATCGTCAGTATCCGCATACCTATTTCAATCTCGTTTACCGGTAAGTCTCTTTACTCGTTCTGTAATACAAGATCCCGCAACTTACACTAAGTGACATTGCTTGCAAGGCTTGTGTTGTGATTTTGTATTACCGAGTGGGCCCCGAGATACCTCTCCGTCACACGGAGTGACAAATCCCAGTCTTGATCCATACTAACTCAACTAACACCTTCGGAGATACCTGTAGAGCATCTTTATAGTCACCCAGTTACGTTGCGACGTTTGATACACACAAAGCATTCCTCCGGTGTCAGTGAGTTATATGATCTCATGGTCATAGGAATAAATACTTGACACGCAGAAAACAGTAGCAACAAAATGACACGATCAACATGCTACGTCTATCAGTTTGGGTCTAGTCCATCACGTGATTCTCCCAATGACGTGATCCTGCCCCGAGCTCGACCGGAGCCCTCCTGCGCTCACGAGCCCCGCCTTCCAGCCACCTCCCGTGCCTCACCGCGCTTCCCCGTCGAACCGCCGCCTCCTTCCGACGCGTGCCCGGGTGGCCAGCCCCTGTCGTCGCCGGAGGCCGCCGCGCAGACCGGAGTTCCGGCCACCTGCAGCAGTTCTGTCATCTTCCCAAGCCACGTCTGCCTGAGGGCCAGTCGCAAGCCGAGTCGCCGTCGCCAGGCCGCCTCGTGCCCTGCCGCTCCCTTCGGCCGCCCATGCACCTGCCGGCGCCGCCGGCGCCGCCAGCAGCGCCAGCTGCCAGATCCACGCCGCCATGACCCGAGATCGACGAGGAGCAGCAACCGCTCCAGCGCCACCCCGTGGGCCCCGCGCCGGCCTAGCATCCGCCTCGCTCGCATGGACCGACGCCCCAGGGCCCAGTCGGTTTCCCCACCTTCGGCCTGCCTCTCCCCTCCTTCACCAGGCCGGCCCAGCTCCTGGGCCAGATCTAGCCCACGAGGTAAGCGCCCCCGAGCCAACTATTCCCGGCCCTAGGCGGCTGATTCTAAGTTGCGCTCAATGGCCGAATCGGCCCTGATTCGAATACGGCCCAATAACGTTTTTTTTCTGGTTTTAGAATTTAATTGTATTTCGGGGTTATATAGTTGTTTTCAAACGGCCGTAGATATTTAACCGAGCATCGGATCGAGACGTGTAATATATGGTTTTGTGGTAGTTTTACACGTAGAATACGAATTTGAAACATGCATAATTGTTTGGCGTCGTTTGGCGTGCCGGATGCCTAGTTTTACATGCTGTCTCGATAGGTTTATTGCCCGTAGTTATTTTTCGCGCGTGTCCGGGTTGTTCATATGCCGTAGAATAAATGTCCATGTTTTAGGGACCATATTTCTACGTATTTTAGAGCGGTCATTGATATTTTTGCGTGTAGGGATTTGCCGGTAGCTTATTTTTCCGTGTCTAGGTTTATTTCTCGCATTTTGTGCGGCATTATTTTGTGTTGCAAACCCCACATATTTTATATGTTTTCGGGGTAGAAAAATCCATTGGATTTTTCTGTGCAATTAGTTTTAGCTTTTAATTAAGTTAGTTCGCGCGGTATATTGCCATGTTGCCCTCTTGTCTTTTTCGTAGGATTTATTTCGTGCTCCGGTTGCTTAAGTTGTCAACTAGGGAGTTGTTCTTGGGTGTTTAGATTAGCCCCTGGTATTTTTAGTGGCAATAGAAATGCATGTTTAGGTGTGTTTTGATTTCTCTCAAGTTGCTAGAAATAGTGCTGTTTTAGAGGAGCTGAAATATTTCTAAGTCTGGAATCTGTTATATTTTGTTGTTGTCTTGTCTTGCTTGCATCTTGTGATCTGTAGCTCTTTTGAGGTTGGTCCAATGGAGTTAGTTGAACCCCTTGTGTTTCTATAGCATGCTGTTAAGTTTCATTCCATTTGGAGACCTATAGCTTAGGTTTTTGCTGCTGTCAATATTGCTTCAGATCGAAAACTGCACTTTCATGAGGTGTAATTTTCACTAAGTCTGAAATAGTGTGTGGGCGGCCATTTCGTGACTTCTTTCCCTAGTGTTCCTTGCTGCCATGCTAGTTGTTGTTAGTTGTTTGTACTAGTGCTTCTTTCCCTCTTTCGTGCCACTGCCTTGCCTGAGCATATCGGAGTTGTGTAGCCCGTAGTTGTGGGGCGTAAGATATGCTATGTGGCTGATTTTGGCAGATTGTATTTATTTCTTGTTTAGTTCGTAATTGATGAACCGTAGCTCCGATTTGATCGTGTCCTACATGAAACTTTCTTAGAATCTCGTGTAGTTTCATGTTCTCTTGCTGTTTGTATGTTTTGAAGTGCTCGTGACCGTCGTTGCACACATATTGCATTCATGCCATCATATCTTGCGGTGCATGTATCTTTTGATCCGTAGCTCCGTTGGAGATGTTCTTTATGTGTAGATTGCTTGAAATGACGCGTAGAATCACGTGAACCTATTTGTTTTGCTGTTTAACAAGTATTTAAAAGCATTAGTTCAGATCTGGTCAGAATTGTAAAGTAACATGTGAGGTCGTTTCGGAGGTGCTATATGGTATTTCCGACCTCAATTAAAATGCCTAGATAGGTAGATTAATTGCGCTTCACCTCTTGCCATGTTTAACCACATTTAATATTGCCGTATATCTAACCGAGATAGAACTAAATAATTAAACGTGCAGTTTCGTCAATATGCAACTCGTTGCATATTGAACTTCACTTAATGTGTAGTGTTTGTTTGTGTGGAATTGTCATGCCGTGACTTGCATGTATTCAGCTTCTCATGCATCATTTGTGTTGTGCATCATGTGGTGAATTCCGTGTGTTGATTTGTGTTTCCGGTTTGCTTCGTCTCAATAGAGTTCCGCAAGCGTGTCGGATGTGAGGACCCGTTCGACTACGTCGGTTGGTCTGCTTCACGGAGACATTCTTCCTCCAAGCGGGATCTCAGGCAAGATGATCATTTCCCCAGATACCATTACTATCATTGCCATGCTAGTTTACCGCTTCTATCGATTATGTCTCGTTACCTACCACTTGTTAAATATCAGCCTCTCAACAATGCCATGATAACCTTCAACCTGCTCGACCTAGCAAACCACTGATTGGCTATGTTACTGCTTGCTTACCATGTTGTTAGCGTTGCTAGTTGCAGGTGCAGATGCTTCCATGTGAAAACATGGGTTCCTTGTCATATCACCAAATTTAACGCTATTTAATTTAATGCACCTATATACTTGGTAAAAGGTGGAAGGCTCGGCCTTTCTAGCCTGGTGTTTTGTTCCACCTTTGCCCCCTTAGTTTCGGCTACCGGTGTTATGTTCCATAATTGAGCACTCCTAACACGATCGGGGTTGTTATGGGGACCCCCTTGATAATTCGTTTTAGATTAAAGCTGGTCCGGCAAGGCCCAACATTGGTACTACATTTTCCCAACATAATAACTTGTTAATACTGTAAGCATATGGCATCATGAACCCGAGGAGTAATTTCACATAATACAGGGGGGCCAGTGCTGTTGGTGCTGGTCCAAAAACTAGAGCCGTTTGCGGGGCCAACCCGGGGCAACTCGGGATATTTCTATCAGGCCACCGTACGCTGTGCTTATCCGTCATGTCCTGAGAACGAGATACGCGGCTCCTATAGGGATCGTCGACACGTCGGGCGGCCTTGCTGGATTTGTTTTACCTTTGACGAGATATCTTGTGCATCGGTATTCCGGTGATGCTTTGGGTAATCTCAGAGTTGAGGTTTTCCACTAGGGAATCCGACGAGATCGCGAGCTTCGTGATTGAGGATTTCTATGCGCCTTGTGGTAATTTGTGATGGACTAGTTGGAGCACCCCTGCAGGGTTAAATCTTTCGGAAAGCCGTGCCCGCGGTTATGTGGCAACGTGGAAAATTTGTTTAACACTGGTTCTAGATAATTTGAAGTTAACTTAATTAAAACATGCCAACTGTGTGTGTAACTGTGACTGTCTCTGTCGTGAGTTCTTTCTCCGATCGAGGACACGGTGGGGTTATGTCTGACGTAGGTAGGTGTTCAGGATCATTCATTTGATCATCAGTAGTTCACGTCCGTTATGCGTAGATCTTCCCCCTCTTACTTCTTGTACTCGTAAGTTTAGCCACCAAATATATGCTTAGTCGCTGCTGCATCCTCACCACTTAACCATACCTCACCCATTAAGCTTTGCTAGTCTTGATACCTTTGGAAATGAGATTGCTGAGTCCACCGTGGCTCACAGATTCCTACAACATCAGTTGTAGGTACAGGTAAAGGTTACTTGACGCGAGCGCGTTGATTGTTCATTTGGAGTTGCTTCTTCTTCTTCTTCTTCATCGATCTAGGATGGGTTCCAGGCCGGCAACTTGGGATAGCAAGGATGGACGTCGTTCTTCTTTTGTCGTTTGTTTTCGTCCGTAGTCGGACCCTGCTCTTACTCTTGATGATTATGTAATGTACTGATGTGACTCTGATGTAGCTTGTGGCGAGTGTAGGCCAACTCTTTATATATCTCTTCTTTTCAGTACTTGTATTTGTAACGATATCCATTCTTGCGACACGACGAGATGCGCTTCTATCCCTGACGAGGCCTTCGTGCCAGATTGAGGATAGGGTCGCATCTTGGGCGTGACAAAGTGGGAGCCTGTTGGAAATATGCCCTAGAGGCAATAATAAATTGGTTATTGTCATATTTCCATGTATGTGATAAATGTTTATTATCCATGCTAGAATTGTATTGACCGGACAGTTAAATACATTTGTGTATCCTAGGGGCTTGGAGGGCAAGCC
This sequence comes from Hordeum vulgare subsp. vulgare, assembly GCF_904849725.1. Classification (NCBI taxonomy): domain Eukaryota; kingdom Viridiplantae; phylum Streptophyta; class Magnoliopsida; order Poales; family Poaceae; genus Hordeum; species Hordeum vulgare. Next base: position 579,259,125 of record NC_058520.1, on the reverse strand, counting down.
ACTAGCCTCTCCCACGCCTATATAAAGGCGAGGAGGCGCAAGGGGGCAACACACCCTTCCCAGGGCCGTAGCTCCTCTCCCGTCTCTCCCGTTCCTCGCCCTCGAGGTGTGGCGAAGCCGTGTCGGTGATGCACCACTACCATCACTTGCACGCCGTTGTGTTGGTTGTGATGCTATCTATTTCCGCCTTCTCTTGCTGGATCAAGGAGGAGGAGACGTCACCAAGCCAGATGTGTGCTATACTCGGAGGTGTCATCCATTCGGTGCTAGAACGGTTTGGATCGTGAATGGATCGAGAACAGTACGATTATATCAACCACGTTATATACTCTTTATCTTTCGGTCTACAAGGGTATGTAGACACACTCTTTCCCTCATTGCTATGCATATCCATAGATAGATCTTGGGTGTTCGTAGGGAAAATATTATTTTCCATGCTTCGTTCCTCAACAGTGATCACCATGAGGATCACAGTGAGGGGTTTGTATATACCACCTCAGCAAAATTTATAGACCATAAGATTGTTTTCAAGACCTAACTACAAAAAATATACGCCGTCCTTGTCGTCATCGCCATCGCCGTCGCTGTGGAGGATCATGCATGTCATCACCACAAGCAAAAGCAGCATTAGTAGTTGTGCTTGCCCAATCAGGTCCTGAGTCAGAGACACCCTATGGGAATCTCCCATGGAAACAAACCCAACACCTTGGGCTTTGTTGTCCAGCACGTGGGTGAGAGCCACCATGAGAGCCTCTGGGATGAAACCACCTTGCTCCATGACGTCACCATAGAGCTCAGGGTAGACGTCGACTGTCTTGCTCTCCCTAATGGCGGTGGCCACCTCTGTCACTTCGAGAGTCATGCTGCTGAGACGGTCAGCTCCTCCTCCATGAAGCCTGCTCGCTTCCGCTTCCTATCAACTATAGGAACGTGCTCACCATCCTTCTCGTGAGCATCAATGTTGATGGTGTCTGACTCTTGGGTGTCTGGATACTTGGGCACTGCAGGCATCGGCGAGCCCAGTGGCTGACCAGAGCCCACGACATGCTTGCCGATTGCCAGTCCGAAGGAGAAGATCTGTTGCATATGATGGTAGTTCTAGATAGGTGTGTTGAGGAACTCCGCGTCCTTGGGGTGAGCGTTAGAAAGAAATAGGGCAGAGTGGTTAGGTAGTATGTCAATGGTTCATAGTCTTAAAAGACTGGTTATTTAGAATGGCATGGTTTCTCAGCTAACCGCATTGTGTCCTTGGTAGTGTTTTGCCTCCAAAAGGATCGTGCAGGTCTCCTAATCCCATGAAGCATCACTTAGATATCTCAACTTAGACGAGATGATCCACATCATTCTCCAATTCCTTAGGTGGTTGTAGACCTGGGTCGAGGTGACCTAATGTCCACAAAACTCGAACACTTGCTTTGCCACAACGTTCAAGTGCACCTCTGTGAAGCCCTTGTTAGTCCTCACTCTGTTGGAAATATGCCCTAGAGGCAATAATAAATTGGTTATTATTATATTTCCTTGTTCATGATAGTCGTTTATTATCCATGCTAGAATTGTATTGATTGGAAACTCAAATACATGTGTGGATACATAGACAACACACTGTCCCTAGTGAGCCTCTAGTTGACTAGCTCATTGATCAAAGATGGTCAAGGTTTCCTGGCCATAGGCAAGTGTTGTCACTTGATAACGGGATCACATCATTAGGAGAATGATGTGATGGACAAGACCCAAACTATAAACGTAGCATATGACCGTGTGAGTTTATTGCTAATGTTTTCTGCATGTCAATGTATCTGTTCCTATGACCATGAGATCATGCAACTCCTAGACACCGGAGGAATACCTTGTGGGTTACCAAACATCGCAACGTAACTGGGTGACTATAAAGGTGCTCTACAGGTATCTCCAAAGGTGTCTGTTGGGTTGGCATGGATCAAGACTGGGATTTGTCACCCAGTGTGACGGAGAGGTATCTCGGGGCCCACTCGGTAATACAACATCACAACAAGCCTTGCAAGCAATGTGACTAAGGAGTTAGTTACGGTATCTTGTATTACGGAACGAGTAAAGAGACTTGCCGGTAATGAGATTGAACTAGGTATGGAGATACCGGCGATCGAATCTCGGGCAAGTAACATACCGAAGGACAAAGGGAACAACATACAAGATTAACTGAATCCTTGACATAGAGGTTCAACCGATAGAGATCTTCTAGAATATGTAGGAGCCAATATGTACATCTAGGTCCCGCTATTGGTTATTGACCGGAGAATGTCTCGGGTCATGTCTGCATATTTCTCGAACCCGCAGGGTCTGCACACTTGGTTCGGTGACGTTTCAGTATAGTTGAGTTATAGGTGTTGGTGACCGAAGGTTGTTCGGAGTCCCGGATGAGATCCCGGACGTCACGAGGAGGTCCGGAATGGTCCGGAGGTAAATAGTGATATATAGGAAGTCCTGTTTTGCTCACCGGAAAAGTTTCGGGCTCATCGGTAGTGTACCGAGAGTGCCGGGAGGGGTGCCGGGGACCATCGGGAGGGGTGTCATGCCCCAAGGGGCCTCATGGGCTATGGGAAGAGATAAACCAGCCCCTAGTGGGCTGGAATAAGTTCCCACTAAGGCCCATAAGGTTTGAGAAGGAAAAAACACAAGGTGGAAAGAGTTTCCAAGTGGGAAGGAGGAATCCTACTCCAAACAGGATTGGAGTAGGACTCCTCCTCTCTCCCTTGCGCAAGGAAAGAAAGGGATTCCCTAGGGCGCATCCCTCTCCCTCCTCTCCTCCTATATATACTAAGGGTTTTGAGGGTTTTAGACACAACAGAAAACAACCACGTGCTGCCCTCTCTCTAGATCTATTTCTCCTCTAGTTTCAGCGGTGCTTAGGCGAAGCCCTGCTGGAATAGCATCACCACCACCACCACCACGCCGCCATGTTGTAGAACTCATCTACCTATCCGCCCCCTCTTGCTGGATCAAGAAGGTGGAGATCGTCATTGAGTTGTACGTGTGCGGAAGGCGGAGGTGCCGTCTGTTTGGCACTTGATCGGGACGGATCGTGGGACGGTTCGTGGGACAGATCGTGAAGACGTACCACAACATCAACCGCGTTTGTTAACGCTTCCGCTTAGCAATCTACAAGGGTATGTGGATCGGATCTCCCTCTCATAGATGGTCATCACCATGATAGGTCTTCGTGTGCGTAGGAATTTTTTTGTTTCCCATGGAACGTTCCCCAATAGTGGCATCATGAGCTAGGTTCATGCATAGATGATATCTCGAGTAGAACACAAAAGAGTTTGTGGGCGTTGATGTTCAATTTGCTGCTCTCCTTAGTCTTTTCTTGATTCGGGGGTATTGTTGGATTGAAGCGGCCTTGACCAACTTTACTCGTACGGTTACGAGAGACCGGTTTCATCGACTAACATGCAACTTGTTGCATAAAGATGACTGGCGGGTGCATGTTGCTTCAACTTTAGTTGAATCAGATTTTACCAAGGCGGTCCTTGGAGAAGGTTAAATAGCAATTTGCATATCACCGTTGTGGCTTTGCGTAAGTAAGATGCGATCATTCTAGATACTCATAGCAGCCACGTAAAACACGCAACAACAAATTAGAGGACGTCTAACTTGTTTTTGCAGGGTATGCATGTGATGTGATATGGCCAAAGACATGATGTGATATATTGGATGTATGAGATGATCATGTTGTAATAGTTAAATATCGACTTGCACCTCGATGCTACGGCAACCAGGAGGAGCCATAGGGTTGTCTTTAAACTAACATTTGTGCTTGAAGATGTGTTTACTATATTTCTAGGTAGTAGCTTTAGTAGTAATAGCATAGATAGCACGACAACCTCGATGGCGGCACAATGATGGAGATCATGGTGTTGCGCCGGTGACGATGAAGATCATGCCGGTGCTTTGGTGATGGAGATCAAGAAGCACAAGATCATGGCCATATCATGTCACTTATGATTTGCATGTGATGTTGATCCTTTTATGCACCTTATTGTTCTTAGAATGACAGTAGCATTATAAGGTGATCCCTTGCTGCTTCTCAAACCACAGCGCCAGAAATTGACACGTTGACGGAGACTTGCTTGCGTTGGTTTTTCCCTTGAAGAGGAAAGTGTGATGCAACATAGGAGCAGTAAGTATTTCCCTCAGTTGAGAACCAAGGTATCAATCCAGTAGGAGAATCTTGTCAAGTCCAGAGTACCTGCACAAACACAAAAGAGCTTGCATCCAACGCTATAAAGGGGTTGTCAATCCCTTCAAGATTGATTGCAAAGTGAGTTCCGAAGGCGGAAAGTGAAATGAAGAAAAAGAGTAAGGCTGAAAATATAGTGTGGAGTAGACCCGGGGGCCATAGTGTTCACTAGACTAGAGACTTCTCTCAAAATAGCAAATATCACGGTGGGCAAACAAATTACTGTTGAGCAATTGATAGAACCGCGCAAAGTCATGACGATATCTAAGGCAATGATAATACATATAGGCATCACGTCCGAGACAAGTAGACCGATACTTTGTGCATCTACTACTATTACTCCTCACATCGACCGCTATCCAGCATGCATCTAGTGTATTGATTTCATGACAAACAGAGTAACGCCTTAGGCAAGATGACATGATGTAGAGGAATAATCTCAAACCAATGATGAAAACCCCATCTTTTTACCCTTGATGGCAACAACACGATGGGTGCCTCGCTACCCCTTCTGTCACTGGGTGAGGTCACCGCACGGTATGAACCCAAAACCAAGCAGTTCTCGCATTGCAAGAATCATAGATCTAGTTGGCCAAAAAAAAACCCACAACTCGAAGAGAATTACAAGGATATGAAATCATGCATAAGAGAGATAAGAAGAAACTCAAATAAGATTCAAAGATAATCTGATCATAGATCCACAATTCATCGGATCTCGACAAACACACCGCAAAAAAAGATTACATTGGATAGATCTCGATGAAGATCATGGAGAACTTTGTATTGAAGATCCAAGAGAGAGAAGAAGCCATCTAGCTACTAGCTATTGACCCGTAGGTCTATGGTGAACTACTCACGTATCATCGGAGAGGTCATGGTGTTGATGAAGAAGCCCTCCGTATCCGAATCCCCCCTCCGGCAGGGCACCAAAATGTGCCCCAGATGGGATCTTGCGGAGATAGAAGCTTGCGGCGGCGGAAAAGTACTTTCTATGGTCTCCTGATTTTTTCTAGTATTTTAGGGAATATCTAGGCGGAAGACCTAGGGCAGGGGAGCCACGGGGAGCTCACAAGCCTGCTAGGCCCGCCCCCCTAGGCCGGGCCTGGTGGGCTTGTGACCTCCTCCGAGGTCTCCTGCCTTGGTTCTCAAGTCTCCCGCGTGTCTTCTGTTATGGAAAAAAATCATTTCGCAGATTTTGTTCCGTTTGGACTCCGTTTAAAATTCTCCTCTGAAAAGGGTCAAAAACACGGAAAAAACAGGAACTGGCACTTGGCACTGAGTTAATAAGTTAGTCCCAAAAAATATATAAAAGGCACACAAAACGTCCAAAGTTTGACAAGATAATAGCATGAAACCATAAAAAATTATAGATACATTGGAGACGTATCAAGCATCCCCAAGGTTAACTCCTGCTCGTCCTAGAGTAGGGAAGTGATAAAGACTGAATTTTTTGATGTGGAATGCTACCTAGCATAGTTTTCCTTTGCAACTTCTTTCAGGTGACATGAATGTTCAGATCCGTAAGATTCAAAACAATAGTTTTCTATTGACATGAAAACAATAATACTTCAAGCAAACTAGCAAGGTAATCATTAACTTTCAAAATAACAAGGCCAAAGAAAGTTATCCCTACAAAATCATATAGTCTGGCTATGCTCCATCATCCTCACACAACTAATTTAAATCTTGCACAACCCCGTTATTGGCCAAGTAATTATTTTTGCACTCTTACTTTCTCAAACTTTTTATAACTATCACGCAATACATGAGCGTGAGCCATGGATATAACACTATAGGTGGAATAGAGTGTGATGGTGGTTGTGAGACAAAAAGGAGGAGATGGTCACATTGACTCGGCGTATCAAAGGTCTATGGATATGCCCACTAATAGATATCAATGTGAAAGAGTAGGGATTGCCATACAAATGATGCACTAGAGCTATAAGTATGTGAAAGATCACAAGGAGAACTAGTGGGTGTGCATCCAACTTGCTTGCTCACGAAGACCTAAGGCAATTTTGAGGAAGCCCATCATTGGAATATACAAGCCAAGTTATATAATAAATATTCCCACTAGCTTATGGTGGTGACGAAACGAGAGGCTCTCAATCATGAAGAACATGGTGCTATTATGAAGCACAAGTGTGGAAAAAGATAGTAGCATTGTCCCTTCTCTCTTTTTCTCTCTTTTTTTATTTGGGCTCTTGGCCTTTTTTTATTTGGGCTCGTTGGCCTCTTATTTTTATTTCCTCACATGGGACAATGCTCCAATAATGATGATCATCACACTTTTATGTACTCACAGCTCAAAGCTTAGAACAATGATGTCTCTATAGGAAATGCCTCCGGCACTGTACCGGGATGTGCAACGATCTAGCTTGGCATATGACGTTGAAACATATCGCTAGGTGTCTTACGATCATGCAATGGCAGATGAGAGTGACGACACAAGTCATGAGACGGAACATTGGGAGTTGCATGGCAATATATCTCGGAATGGACTCACATTAGTCATGGTGATACTTGTTGCAAAAGTTTTTATTAGTAATCAAAACAAAGTGCTAAACCGATACTCCCAGGGAAGGGTTGGTAGGTGTTAACCATCACGCGATCCCGACCTCAACACAAAGGATGAAAATCAATAGATCAATTATGCTCCGACTTCCTAACATAGCGGTCACCATACGTGCATGCTACGGGAATCACTAACTTCAACACAAGTGTTTCTAGATTCACAACACCCTACTAACATAACTCTTATTATTACGAAATCCATGTCTCAAAACTAATTGAGTGGAATCAAGACTTCTCTTTCTACTCAATGCACATGAAGATGGAGGTTTTTGTATCCTCTTTGGGTACCTATCACCTTTGGGACTACTTTCATAGCATAAGACAACTACCAAGTCACGCACCGCCATGCTCTAAAAGATCTAAGTGAAGCACATAGAGCAAAATTATCTAGCTCAAAAGATATATGTGAAGCATAATGAGCATTCTAGCAAAATCACGATGAGTGCATGTCTCTCTCAAAAGGTGTGCAGCAAGGATGATTGTGACAAAAAAAAGAAAAGACTCCTAAGATACAAGACACTCCAAGCAAAACACATATCATGTGGTGAATAAAAATATAGACCCAAGTAATGTTACCGATGGATTGAAGACGAAAGAGGGGATGCCTTCCCGGGGCATCCCCAAGCTTAGGCTGTTTGGTGTCCTTGAATTGTCTTGAGATGCCTTGGGCATCCCGAAGCTTGATCTCTTTCCACTCCTTATCTCTTTGTCCATGAGAACATCATCCAAAACTTGAAAACTTCACAGCACAAAACTTAAACAGAAACTCGTGATAACATTAGCACAAGAAAACAAACTACCACCACTTTAGATACTGTAGCAATCTTGATTTCTATTGATATTGGTGTTAGGCTACTGTATTCTCACTTTCCCATGGCTAGTACCCCCCGATACTATCCATAGTTTCATCAAAACAAGCAACCAACTCAACAAAAACAGAATCTGTCAAAAACAGACCAGTCTGTAGCAATTTGTATACTTTGTATACTTCTGTTACCTCAAAAATTCTGAAAACTTACGAATGCATGGGAAAAAGGCATATCAACCAGCAGCAAAAAGAATCAACTCAAAATCTCTTGCTGAATAAAAATGAAAAATCATCTCATGAGCGAAAAGTTTCTGTCTTTTTCCAGCAGGATTAAACAACCATCACCAAGACTAGTCATAAAGGTTTTGCTTGGCTCAAACACAAAAAAGAAACACAAAAAAACACAACTATAACAGAATTATGATGGTGTGGATGCAATAAAACAGAAAGAAAAAGAAATAAATTCATTGGGTTGCCTCCCAACAAGCGCTATTGTTTAACGCCCTTAGCTAGGCATAAGGTGATAGAATCACGTACCGTCATCTATGGTGCTCAAACCATAAGTGGCCCTCATCATGGATTCATAAGGAAATCTTATTTTCTTTCTAGGAAAGTGCTCCATGCCCTTCTTTAAAGGAAATTGAAATCTAATGTTCCCTTCCTTCATATCGATGATAGCACCAATAGTCCTTAGGAAAGGTCTACCAAGAATAATAGGGCAAGTAGGATTGCAATCAATGTCAAGCACAATGAAATACACGTGTACATAGTTCCTATTTGCAATAATAAGAACATCATTGATCCTTTCCATAGTCTTCTTGACAGTAGATCCGCAAGATGCAAATTAAGAGAACACTCTTCAAGCTCATTAAAACCCAGAACATCACATAAAGACTTTGGAATCGCGGAAACACTAGCACCCAAATCACACAAAGCATTGCATTCATAGTTTTTGATTTTTATTTTGATAGTAGGTTCCCACTCATCATGAAGCTTTCTAGGGATAGAGACTTCCGATTCAAGTTTATCTTCAAGATATTTTATCATAGCTTCGACGATATGATCGGTAAAGGCCTTGTTTTGGCTATAAGCGTGTGGAGAGTTTAGCATGGATTGCATCAAGGAAATGCATTCAATCAAGGAGCAACTATCATAATTGAATTCCTTGAAATCCAAAGTAGTAAGTTCACTACTACTCAAAGTTTTAATGTCTTCTACTCCACTTTCAATGCTTTTAGCATCAAGATAGATGGACTCTGAATCATTGGGGCGTTTTTCAACCGAAGTGGATTCATATCCAGCCCCATCATCATTAGGGTTAACACAAGAAAACACAGATTCAATGGGAGTCACACCAAGCACTTTAAGATCTTCGTGATTCTTATCACGAGAACACGCCTTTTTAAGCCATTCATGTCTAGCATGAATTTGGGCGGTTCTTTCTTTGCTCCCACTCATGGAAACACGCATAGCTTTCAAAGTTTCATCCATATTGATCTTGGGAGGAGCACATCTAACTTTCAAAGCATCAATATCACTAGAAATTCTATGAACGCTCTTAGCCAAATCGTCAATTTTAAGTAGTTTTTCCTCTATGGACGCATTGAAAATCTTTTGCGAGTTGATAAACTCTTTGATATTACTCTCCAGATCAGAGGTTAATCTATTGTAATTTCCATGAGTATTGTTGTCGGATTTGCCAAAGTTATTAGAGGAGTTACTAGGAAAAGGCCTAGGAACATAGTTTCCTCTAAAAGCATTGTTGTTGCCAAAATTATTCCTACCAACAAAATTAACGTCCAAGCTAGCGTTGCTACTCTCAATCAAGGAAGACAAGGGCATATCATTAGGATCTAAAGGAGCACTTCTACTATCAACCAAATTCATTAACTCATCCATCTTAGCACTCAACGAGTTAATTTCTTCTATAGCGTGTACCTTCTTACTAGTAGGTGACCTTTCAGTGTGCCACTTAGAGTAGTTCGTCATGATATTGTCTAGGAGTTTTGTGGATTCTCCTAACGTGATTTCCATGAACATTCCACCTGAGGCGGAGTCCAAGATATTTCTAGAAGCGAAATTCAAGCCAGCGTAGAAGATTTGTATAATCATCCAAAGACTCAAGCCATGAGCGGGACAATTTCTAATCATCAATTTCATCCTCTCCCAAGATTGTGCAACATGTGCATGATCAAGTTGCTTAAAATTCATGATATCATTACGGAGAGAGATAATCTTAGCCGGCGGAAAATACTTGGATATATAAGCATCTTTGCACTTATCCCAAGAATCGATACTATTTTTGGGCAAAGACGAAAACCAAGTTTTTGCTCGATCTCGCAACGAGAAAGGAAAAAGCTTCAATTCAATCACATCATTATCCACATATTTCTTGTTTTGCATATCGCAAAGCTCAATGAAGGTATTGAGATGGGATGCAACATCTTCACTAGGAAGGCCGGAAAATTGCTCTTTCATAACAAGATTCACCAAAGCGGCATTGATTTTGTAAGACTCCGCACTAGTGGCGGGGGCAATGAGAGTACTAATAAAATCATTATTATTAGTATTCGAGAAGTCACAGAGTTTGGTGTTTCAGTCCTGGTGACTTCGGCAAGTAGGCAAGCACACAAGCGAACTAAGAGCAAGTGAGAAAAAAGGGAGAACGAAAAGGCAAACGAAATAGGCAAACAAAAAAAGGCAAATCTTTTTATAATTTTTGTTTTTCAGAAGTGGGGGAGAGGAAAACGAGAGGCAAGAAAGTAAATGCAAGAGTTGAGTTTGCGACACTTACTTGGATGAGTCCTTGACTTTATCCTCCCCCGCAACGGCGCCAGAAATCCTTCTAATACTTCTCAAACAACAGCGCCAGAAATTGACACGTTGACGGAGACTTGCTTGCGTTGGTTTTTTCCCTTGAAAAGGAAAGGGTGATGCAGCACAAGAGCAATAAGAATTTCCCTCAGTTGAGAACCAAGGTATCAATCCAGTAGGAGAATCTCGTCAAGTCCAGAGTACCTGCACAAACACAAAAGAGCTTGCACCCAACGCTATAAAGGGGTTGTCAATCCCTTCAAGATTGATTGCAAAGTGAGATCTGAAGGCGGAAAGTGAAATGAAGAAAAAGAGTAAGGCTGGAAATATAGTGTGGAGTAGACCCGGGGGCCATAGTGTTCACTAGAGGCATCTCTCAAAATAGCAAATATCAGGATGGGTAAACAAATTACCGTCGATCAATTGATAGAACCACGCAAAGTCATGACGATATCTAAGGCAATGATCATACATATATGCATCACGTCCGAGACAAGTAGACCAATACTTTCTGCATCTACTACTATTACTCCACACATCGACAACTATCCAGCATGCATCTAGTGTATTGAGTTCACGACAAACAGAGTAATGCCTTAAGCAAGATGACATGATGTAGAGGGATAATCTCAAACCAATGATGAAAACCCCATCTTTTTACCCTTGATGGCAACAACATGATGCGTGCCTCGCTACGCCTTCTGTCACTGGGTGAGGTCACCGCACGGTATGAACCCAAAACCAAGCACTTCTCCCATTGCAAGAATCATAGATCTAGTTGGCCAAACAAAACCCACAACTCGAAGAGAATTACAAGGATATGAAATCATGCATAAGAGAGATCAGAAGAAACTCAAATAATATTCATAGATAATCTGATGATAAATCCACAATTCATCGGATCTCGACAAACACACCGCAAAAGAAGATTACATCGGATAGATCTCCATGAAGATCATGGAGAACTTTGTATTGAAGATCCAAGAGAGAGAAGAAGCCATCTAGCTACTAGCTATGGAACCGTAGGTCTATGGGTGAACTACTCATGCATCATCGGAGAGGTCATGGTGTTGATGAAGAAGCCCTCCGTATCCGAATCCCCCCTCCGGCAGGGCACCAGAACGTGCCCCGGATGGGATCTTGCGGAGACAGAAGCTTACGGCAGCGGAAAAGTACTTTCGATGATCTCCTGATTTTTTCTAGGATTTTAGGGAATATATAGGCGGAAGACCTAGGGCAGGGGAGCCACGGGGAGCTCACAAGCCTGCTAGGACCTCCCCCTAGGCCGGGCGTGGTGGGCTTGTGACCTCCTTCAAGGTCTCCTGCCTTGGTTCTCAAGTCTCCCGCGTGTCTTTTATAATGGAAAAAATCATTCCACGGATTTTATTCCGTTTGGACTCCGTTTAAAATTCTCCTCTGAAAAGGGTCAAAAACACGGCAAAAAACAGGAACTGGCACTTGGCACTGAGTTAATAAGTTAGTCCCAAAATATATATAAAAGGCATACAAAATGTCCAAAGTTTGACAAGATAATAGCGTGAAACCATAAAAAATTATAGATACGTTGGAGACGTATCACCCCTCACTATAATTTCAAGATAAAATAGTGTTCTCCCCGACTGTGCACCGTTGCGACAGTTCATCGTTTCGAGACACCACGTGATGATTGGGTGTGATAGACTCAACGTTCACATACAACGGGTGCAAAACAGTTGCACACGCGGAACACTCGGGTTAAACTTGACGAGCCTAGCATGTACATACATGGCCTCGGAACACAAGAGACCGAAAGGTCGAGCATGAATCATATAGTTGATATGATCAACATGGAGATGTTCACCGCTGAAACTATACTCAACTCACGTGATGATCGGACTTGAGTTAGTGGATTTGGATCATGCACCACTCGAATGACTAGAGGGATGTCTATTTGAGTGGGAGTTATTAGTAATATGATTAGCTAAACTCAATTATTATGAACATAGTCAAAAGGTCTTCGCAAATAATGTTGTAGCCTGCGTTGTAGCTCTACTAATTTTTATATGTTCCTAGAGAAAATTTAGTTGAAAGATGATAGTAGCAATTATGCGGACTGGGTTCGTAAACTGAGGATTGTCCTCATTGCTGTGCAGAAGGATTATGTCCTTAGTGCACCACTCGGTGTGCTGAACCTCGAGCGTCGTGTGTGGATGTTGCGAACATCTTACATACATGTTTTTTGATAACTACGTGATAGTTCGGTGCGTAATGCTTAACGTCTTAGAATTGAGGCGCCAAAGAAGTTTTGAACGTCACGGAACATATGAGATGTTCCGAGAGATGAAATTGGGATTTCATGCTCGTGCCCTTTTCGAGAGGTATGAGACCTTCAACAAGATTCTTTGTCTATAAAGTAAGGGAGAAAAGCTCAATCGTTGAGCATGTGCTCAGATTGTCTGAGTGCTACAATTGCTTGAATCGAGTGGGAGTTAATCTTCCAGATGAGATAGTGATGGTTCTTCAAAGTCATTGCCACCAAGCTACTAAAGCTTCGTGATGAATTGTAACATATCAAGGATACATATGATGATCCTTGAGCGATTCACAATGTTTGACACTGCGAAAGTAGAAATCAAGTAGGAGCATCAATTGTTGATGGTTAGTAAAACCACTAGTTTCAAGAAGGGCAAGGGCAAGAAAGGACACTTCATGAAACGACAAACTAGTTGCTTCTCTAGTGAAGAAACCCAAGGTTGAACCCAAACCCGAGACTAAGTGCTTCTGTTATGAGGGGAACTGTCACTTAGGCGGAACTACCCTAGATACTTGGTAGATGATAAGGCTGACAAAGTCTACAAACGTATATTGGATATACTTGATATTGATGTGTACCTTACTAGTACTCCTAGTAGCACCAGGGTATTAGATACCGGTTTAGTAGCTAAGTGTTAGTAACTCGAAATTATAGCTACGGATTGAATGGATACTAGCAAGGGTGAGGTGGCGATGTGTGTTGGAAGTAATTCTAAGGTTGATGTGATCAAACATCGCACGCTCCCTCTACCATCGGGATTAGTGTTAAACCTAAATAATTGTTATTTGGTGTTTGCGTTCAGCATGAACATGATTAGATCGTGTTTATTGCAATACGATTATTCATTTAAATAGAATAATGGTTATTTTATTTGCTTGAATAAATACCTTCAATGGTTTATTGAATCTCGATCGTAGTGCTACACATGTTCATAATATTGATGCCAAAAGATACAAAGTAGTAATGATAGTACCACTTACTTGTGACACTGCCGCTTGAGTCATGTTGGTATAAAATGCATGAAGAAGCTCCATGCTGATGGGTCTTTGTACTCACTCATTTTTGAAATGTTTGAGACATGCAAACCATACCTATTGGTATAAACGCATGAAGAAACTCCATGCAGATGGATCGTTTGGACTCACTGGATTTTGAATCACTTGAGACATGCAAATCATACCACATTGGCAAGATGACTGAAGGCCTCGTTTTCCAGTGAGATGGAACTAGAAAGTAACTTATTGGGAGTAATAGATTTGGATGTATGCAGTTCAATGAGTGCCGAGGCACGCAGTGGATATCGTTATGTTCTTACTTCACAGATGATTTGAGTAGATACTAGTGTATTTTCTTGATGAAACACACGTCTGAATTATTGAAAGGTTCAAGTAGTTTCAGAGTGAAGTTGAAGATCGTCGTGACAAGAGGGTAACATGTCTACGATATGATCATAGAGATGAATATCTGAGTTGATAATTTGGTACATAATTAAGACAAATGTGAAAATTGTTTCACATCTCATGTCATCTAGAACACCATAGTGTGATGATGTGTTCGAACGTCATAGCCGCGCCCTATTTGATATGGTGCATACTATGATGTCTCTTATCGAATTGCCATTATCGTTTATGGGTTATGCATTAGAGATAACCGCATTCACTTTAAATAGGGCACCACGTATTTCCGTTGAGATGACACCGTATGAACTATGGTTTGGAGAAACCTAAGCTGTCATTTCTTAAAAGTTTGGGGCTGTGATGCTTATGTGGAAAAGTTTCAGCATGATAAGCGCAAACCCAAAGCGGATAAATGCATCTTCATAGGACACCCAAAACAGTTGGGTATACCTCCTATCTCAGATCCGGAAGCAAAGTGTTTGTTTCTAGAAATGGGTCCTTTCTCGAGGAAAAGTTTCTCTCGAAAGAATTGAGTGGGAGGGTGGTGAAACTTGATGAGGTTATTGAACCGTCACTTCAACCACTGTGTAGGAGGGTGCAGGAAGTTATTCCTATGGCGCCAACACCAATTGAAGTGGAAGCTAATGATAGTGATCGTGAAACATCGGATCAATTTACTACAAACCTCATAGGTCGACAAGGTCACGTACTGCTACAGAGTGGTACAGTAACCCTGTCTTGGAGGACATGTTGTTGGACAACAAATGAGCCTACGAGCTATGGAGAAGCGATGGTGGGCCCGGATTCCGGTAAATGGCTAGAGGCCATGAAATCCTAGAGAGGATCCGTGTATAAAAACAAAGTGTAGACTTTGGAAGAACAACTTGATGATCGTAAGACTATTAACTACAGATGGATCTTTTAAAGGAAGACAGACGATGATGGTGAAAGTCACTATTAAGAAAAGCTCGACTTCTCGCAAAGATGTTTCCGACAAGTTCAAAGAGTCGACTATGATGAGACTTTCTCACTCGTAGCGATGCTAAAAGTCTGTTGGAATTATATTAGAAATTGCTGCATTATTTATGAAATATTGCACACAGGATGTCAAAACATTGTTTCCTCGACGGTTTCCTTGATGAAAGGTTGTATGTAATACAACTAGAAGGTTTTGTGGATCCTAAGGATGCTAACAAGTATGCGAACTCCAGCGATCCTTCTATGGATTGGTGCAAGCATCTCGGAGTTGGAATATACGCTTTGATGAGATGATCAAAGCTTTTGGGTTTATACAAGGTTTACGAGAAACTTGTATTTCCAAAGAAGTGACTCGGAGCACTATAGAATTTCTGATAAGTATATGTGGTTGACATATTGTTGATCGGAAATAATATAGAATTTCTGGAAAGCATAAAGGATTGTTTGAAAGGAGTTTTTCAAAGTAAGACCTGGATTAAGCTACTTGAACATTGAGCATCAAGATCTATAGAGATAGATTAAGACGCTTAATAAAACTTTCAATCAAATGCATGCCTTGACAAGTTTTTGAAGGAGTTTAAAATAGATCAGCAAAGAAGGAGTTCTTGGCCATGTTGTAAGATGTGAATTTGAGTAAGTCTCAAAGCCCGACCACGGCATAAGAAAGAGAAAGGATGAAGGTCGTCCCCTATGCCTTAGCCATATGCTCTAAAGTATGCCATGCTGTGTACCGCACCTGATGTGTGCCTTGCCATGAGTCTGTCAAGGGGTACAAAGAGTGATCCATGATTGAATCACTGAACAACGGTCAAAGTTATCATTAGTAACTAGTGGACTAAGAATTTTTTTCTCGATTATGGAGGTGATTAAAGAGTTCATCGTAAAGGGTTACGTCGATGCAAGCTTTGACACTAATCCACATAACTATGAGTAGTAAAACTGATTCGTATAGTGGAGCAGTCATTTGGACTAGTTCCAAATGGTGTGTGGTAGCAACATCTATAGGATGACATAGAAATTTGTAAAGCACACACGGATTTGAAAGGTTCAGACCCATTGACTAAAACCTCTCTCACAAGCAAGATATGATCAAACCCCATGGGTGTTAGGTTCATTGAATAACATAGTGATGTGAACTAAATTATTGACTCTAGTGCAAGTGGGAGACTATTGGAAATATGCCCTGGATGCAATAATAAATTGGTTATTATTATACTTGTTCATGATAATCGTTTATTATCCATGCTAGAATTGTATTGATTGGAAACTCAAATACATGTGTGCATACATATACAACACACTGTCCCTAGTGAGCCTCTAGTTGACTAGCTCGTTGATCAAAGATGGTCAAGGTTTCCCGGCCATAGGCAAGTGTTGTCAATTGATAACGGGATCACATCATTAGGAGAATGATGTGATGAACAAGACCCAAACTATAAACGTACCATATGAACGTGTCAGTTTATTGCTACTCTTTTCTGCATGTCAATGTATCTGTTCCTATGACCATGAGATCATGCAACTCCCGGACACCGGAGGAATACCTTGTGGGTTATCAAACGTCGCAATGTAACTGGGTGACTATAAAGGTTCTGTACAGGTATCTCCAAAGGTGTCTGTTCGGTTGGCATGGATCAAGACTGGGATTTGTCACTCCGTGTGAGGGAGAGGTATCTCGGGACCCACTCGGTAATACAACATCACAACAAGCCTTGCAAGCAATGTGAGTAAGGAGTAAGTTACGGGATCTTGTATTATGGAACGAGTAAAGAGACTTGCCGGTAACGAGATTGAACTAGGTATGGAGATACCGACGATCGAATCTCGGGCAGGTAACATACCGAAGGACAAAGGGAACGTCATACAGGATTAACCGAATCCTTGAAATAGAGGTTCAACCGATAGAGATCTTCTAGAATATGTAGGAGCCAATATGGACATTCAGGTCCCGCTATTGGTTATTGACCGGAGAATGTCTCAGGTCATGTCTGCATAGTTCTCGAACCCGCAGGGTCTGTACACTTAAGGTTCGGTGACGTTTCGGTATTGTTGAGTTATAGGTGTTGGTGACCGAAGTATGTTCGGAGTCCCGGATGAGATCCCAAACGTCACGAGGAGCTGTGGAATGGTCCGGAGGTAAAGATTGATATATAGGAAGTCCTGTTTCGGTCACCAGAAAAGTTTCATGCTCATCGGTAGTGTACCGAGAGTGCCGGGAGGGGTGCCGGGAACCATCGGGAGGGGTGTCACGCCCCAAGGGGCCTCATGGGCTATGCGAAGAGATAAACCAGCCCCTAGTGGGCTGGAATAAGTTCCCACTAAGGTCCATAAGGTTTGAGCAGGAAAAAACACAAAGTGAAAAGAGTTTCCAAGTGGGAAGGAGAAATCCTACTCCAAATAGGATTGGAGTAGGACTCCTCCTCTCTCCCTTGCGCAAGGGAAGAAAGGGCTGCCCTACGGCTTAGCTCTCTCCCTCCTCTCCTCCTACATATACTAAGGGTTTTGAGTATTTTAGACACAACAGAAAACAGCCACGTGCTGCCCTCTTTCTCTAGATCTATTTCTCCTCTAGTTTCAGCGGTGCTTAGGCGAAGCCCTGCTGGAATAGCATTACCACCACCATCACCACGCCGCCGTGCTGGAGAACTCATCTACCTCTCCGCCCTCTCTTGTTGGATCAAGAAGGTGGAGATCATCATCGAGCTGTACGTGTGCGAAACACGAAGGTGCCGTCCGTTCGGCACTTGATCGGGACGGTTCGTGGGACGGATCGTGAAGATGTACCACTACATCAACCACGTTTATTAACGCTTCCGCTTAGCGATCTACAAGGGTATGTGGATCTGAGCTCCCTCTCGTAGATGATCATCACCATGATAGGTCTTCGTGTGCGTAGGAAATTTTTTGTTTCCCATGCAACGTTTCCCAATACACTCTACTAGTTATGATTTCACACATCTTGTTAAGCATGAAAATGGAGAGGAACGACTACCATTTCATGTCGCATCACGTGCCATCCTTCTTCTCCTTTGCGACTGCCTTTCGAGCAACAACATGTGCTGCAATATTGGGTTGAGCTAGCACAAATGGAGTGTAACGACCAAGATGCGGCTCTATCCGATATGGGGATCGAGGCCCCGAATAGGAAAGAAGTGCATCTAAGCGTTTCGCAAACAGGTAACATAGCACAAATAATAATAAAAGTAGACAATTCGGGATTCAATTGTCTTCTCATAAATATCTCAGAGTACAACACACATACAACCAAGGTAGTTCCGCTACGGACTACAAAACATAGAAATGCTATGCTACCCTGCCTGCAGGCCCACGATCACGACCATGCCTCAATCTTCTGGATAGTTCATGTAAAGGCGGTCTGTCTCCTTGTCGTACTGCCACGCCAGCTGAGTGCCGTCGGGATCATCTGTCTTTGGGGTACCTATACCTATTGGGATTTCGGAGGAATCCGTGAGCCACGGTGACTCAACAATCTAAGACCTTGGTGCCAGAACTAGTCAAGTTATTAGGTAGGGTAAGGTGTAGTGTATAAGGTTGCAGCATCCTAAGCTTGATTTGGTGGCTATCTTACGTAAAGCATTAATGTAGGTGGTTTACACGAGCGGTCGTGATTACTTGATCACTAAGTGACCCTGAACACCTACCTACGGCATTCATAACCCCACCGTGTTCCCGATCGAAGAGAGATCTTCGAGGGGACAGTCACGATTACGCACAGAGTTGGCAATTTTATTAGCTTATGTTTGAGTTATCTAATACCCGATGTTAACAAAATATTCCAAGTTGCTACATAACCGTGGGCACGGCTTTCCGAAAGATTAAACCCTGCAGGGGTGCTCCAACTAGTCCATCACAAACGTACACAGGCCGCAAAGGTATCCTCTATCACGAATCTCGTGATCTCGTTGGATTCCTTAGAGGAAAACCTCAACTCTGGGGAAACCAAAGCTTCACTGGGATTCCTATACGCAAGATATACCGCTAAGGTAAGACAAGGCTAGCAGGACCTCCCGGTGTGTCGACGACCCGATAAGAGCCGCGTATCTCAGTCTCAGGACAACACCGTCTATGCAAAGTGGACAAGGACCAAACCTCAAGTTTCCCTTGGGTGGTCTTGCCGACTGCTAGGTGATTGGACCAACACTCATGAGGAGCACTGGCCCGGGTTGTTCATTAAATTCCTCGGGGTAGCTATTCCCTATGCAGGTTATTAGGTGATTAGCAAATAAAACCAATGTTGGGTCCTGCCGTACAAGCCTTAGCACTACGCGATTTATCGAGGGAGTCCCCATAACAACCCGAACGTGTTAGGAGCGATCATTATGGAATCAAACACCGGTAGCCGGTAACTAAGGCGGCAATAACGGAACAAAGCACCCGGCGAAAGGCTAGGCCTTCCGTCATTTACCAAGTATATAGGTGCATTAATTAAATAACAGAATTTAAGATAATGATATCAAGCTCATGTTATCACATGAGTCAAAGCACCTACATCTAGCAACGCTAACATTAGTAGCTGGGCAAAGCCTACTTAGCCATTCAAGTTTTGTTAGGAAGGGATCGGTGTTTGGGTTCATGGCATATCAAGAGGCGATTTAATTCAGTGGTAGGCAGCGAGCAATATGACATGGAAACGCAAACTAGCATAACAAGTCTAGAGATGGAATCAAGGTCATATCATCTTGCCTATGATATCCTCAGCTTGGAATGGTTCTTGTTCGTCCTGCACGTACTCTCCCGAATCCACGTACTCGTTCTCCGATCCCGGTGCTACCCAACATAAAGATAACATCCAATGAACAACAGCACCTCAAGATGCAACAAGCACATGATGCATGAGATGAAAGATGAGCATTCATCACTATTTCTATCACTAGCACAAGCAAAAGAAGTTGCTACAAGTTTCTGGACAGCACTGTACACTAAGCTATTTTGTCATGCATGAGAATGACATGATCAGATGCGTCTCGTGAAAACGATGCAAAACCATATAAAGAACATTACGTTCGGAGCTACGGATCAACGGGAATCAACGAAACAAGGTATGAAGCCCTACGTGTCAAAATCAACACCACACACTCCAATGGCACAAATCTAGTATTCCCAGGTTTCCAATACATATAACAACCCAACATGAATGGATTGGAGCAAGGAAGAACTCCACAACATCAACTAAGCACCCACAAACATCAAAATGACAATTCTACACAATCTGCCATAAGCTGCATCTTAGCACTTTGTGAGCTACATGCAACATAGCTACAGCCCTCCAAATATGACAAATAATATATGTGGCTGTAGCCAACCAAGAATACTACAAGCACAAGCAAGAATCACACCAAAAGGAATCAAACACAGGAAGATACAAGGCTACAAACTTTCCCAAAACCATCAGATCTCAGGGAATTAGTGAAAATTCCTGCACCTGACTTTCTGTCTTAGTTCTGAAGCTTTTCGACAGCAACCAAAACATAACCTACAGGATTCCAAATGGGATGAAATTTTACAGGGAGATTCACAAACATATCAGGTCCAAATTCCTAGCACTGAACTAAGGCTAGATCACAACACAATAACCAGAACAACCTCATCTACAGGAGAAGAAAATGTTTCCAGATTCCCAGACTTGGTGAAATTCCAGATTTCACTAAGCTGGAATTTTCAGCCACATGCACACTTCGTCTAGGCTAGATCACAACACAATAACCAGCACAATGACAAAGTGACATGAAGGTTTGAACCCCATGTTTGTGTCATGCACATCAACTTCATAACCACTACTACCAAGCTATCCACACAAACAACATACCATGCCCTCTCACATAGTCAAGTGAAGGTGCAAAGCTTGCTTGCAAATGTGGAATGCTACTCACACACACATCTATTTCACATCACCCACAAGCACATCATGCTCTAGATCAACACACATACCTACACATGTTATCATAGCAATCATCACTAGAACAAGAGCAACTATATATATACACACACAACCTAGTGCAAACACCAAGTGCTAGTACATACAACAAAGAAGAACCTACACATGCTATATCTACACTTGCTAGCATATTCCTAGGATCAACTACTAAGAAGCATCACCATACACACACACCCATGTGTGACTAACCTCATGTGTATGCACACACACACATGCACCTCTCACAAGCACACCTACATGCACCACATCATCTAGCACTACTATAACAGCGAAAGGAAAAATAAAATAAAATGCCATTGCCACCTATGGTTTTGGCACAAGAACAACAACAACAAAGAAGGGAATAAAATTACAGCAAGAAGGAAAAATAAAGGGGGGCACCCTGGGATTCGAACCCTAGTGCCCCTGGTATCCCTCAGTTCAGTCTACCACTCTGCTACTTTCATTGTCTTCATAGAGAGAGGGGATTCTCTCCAGGTATGCTTGTTGGAAATATGCCCTAGAGGCAATAATAAATTAGTTAATAGTATATTTCTTAGTTCATGATAATCGTTTATTATCCATGCTATAATTGTATTGATTGGAAACACAATACTTGTGTGGATACATAGACAAAACACTGTCCCCAGTAAGCCTCTAGTTGACTAGCTCGTTGATCAAAGATGGTCAAGGTTTCCTGGCCATAGGCAAGTGTTGTCACTTGATAACGGGATCACATCATTAGGAGAATCATGTGATGGACTAGACCCAAACTAATAGACGTAGCATGTTGATCGTGTCATTTTTTTGCTACTGTTTTCTGCGTGTCAAGTATTTGTTCCTATGACCATGACATCATATAACTCACGGACACCGGAGGAATGCTTTGTGTGTATCAAACGTCGCAACGTAACTGGGTGACTATAAAGATGCTCTACAGGTATCTCCGAAGGTGTTCGTTGAGTTAGTATGGATCAAGACTGGGATTTGTCACTCCGTGTGACGGAGAGGTATCTCGGGGCCCACTCGGTAATACAACATCACACACAAGCCTTGCAAGCAATGTGACTTAGTGTAAGTTGCGGGATCTTGTATTACGGAACGAGTAGAGAGACTTGTCGGTAAACGAGATTGAAATAGGTATGCGGATACTGACGATCGAATCTCGGGCAAGTAACATACCGAAGGACAAAGGGAATGACATACGGGATTATATGAATCCTTGGCACCGAGGTTCAAACGATAAGATCTTCGTAGAATATGTAGGATCCAATATGGGCTTCCAGGTCCCGCTATTGGATATTGACCGAGGAGTCTCTCGGGTCATGTCTACATAGTTCTCGAACCCGCAGGGTCTGCACACTTAAGGTTCGACGTTGTTTTATGCGTATTTGAGTTATATGGTTGGTTACCGAATGTTGTTCGGAGTCCCGGATGAGATCACGGGCGTCACGAGGGTTTCCGGAATGGTCCGGAAACGAAGATTGATATATAGGATGACCTCATTTGATTACCGGAAGGTTTTCGGAGTTACCGGGAATGTACCGGGAATGACGAATGGGTTCCGGGAGTTCACCGGGGGGGGCACCCACCCCGGGGAAGCCCATGGGTGTTTGGGGTGCCACACCAGCCCTTAGTGGGCTGGTGAGACAGCCCAAGAGAGTCCTATGCGCATAGGAAAGAAAATCAAAGAGGAAAGGAAAAAAAAGAAGGAGGTGGGAAAGGGAAGAAGGACTCCACCTTCCAAACCAAGTGGATTTCGGTTTGGGAGGGGGAGACCTTCCCCCTTGGCTCGGCCGACTCCCTTGGGAGTCCTTGGACCCCAAGGCAAGCCTCCCCCTCCTCCTCCTATATATAGTGGGGTTTTAGGGCTGATTTGAGACGACTTTTCCACGGCAGCCCGACCACATACCTCCACGGTTTTTCCTCTAGATCGCGTTTCTGCGGAGCTCGGGCGGAGCCCTGCTGAGACAAGGTCATCACCAACCTCCGGAGCGCCGTCACGCTGCCGGAGAACTCTTCTACCTCTCCGTCTCTCTTGCTGGATCAAGAAGGCCGAGATCATCGTCGAGCTGTACGTGTGCTGAACGCGGAGGTGCCGTCCCTTCGATACTAGATCGTGGGACTGATCGCGGGATTGTTCGCGGGGCGGATCGAGGGACGCGAGGACGTTCCACTACATCAACCGCGTTCACTAACGCTTCTACTGTACGATCTACAAGGGTACGTAGATCACTCATCCCCTCTCGTAGATGGACATCACCATGATAGGTCTTCGTGCGCGTAGGAAAATTTTTGTTTCCCATGCGACGTTCCCCAACAATGCTTACTCTGCCTGCTACTGTGTCGAAGAAAAATACACGAGAAAGAAAAGGGATTGCCGAGGGGAGGGATCGAACCCACGGCCTCACCACTGGCACACCACACCACATACCACTGGGCTACACTACGATGTCTGAACAGAGAAGGGGCACTAAATGAGGTAAACACAACGATGCCCTGCTCGGCTCTGCTCAGCGAGCCGACGACAGAGAGGTCGCCAGAGATAACTGCTGCTGCCACTACGACACTCATGAGGGGGAGACGACACCTGCTCTGCATCACACACCACCACATCATCCCCAAACACAAGCCCACGAACATCACTGCTGCTCTGCTACGACGCAGCTCGACAGAGATCATAGCAGCAGGGGGATCGTGGTACCCTGCTGCTGTAGCTGCTACCGGAGTCTACCACGTGCTACTACTGCTCGACGGCTGCTACGCCTCCTCTACACGCCACTACACAAGCTACTGCTACTGCACCAACCTGCACCACCGCATCAACTACTACACCGAGCAAGCCATTAGCACCACGCACGCTACTACGGCTGCTGCTCGGGACAGGGGCGCGCCGCTACTGCTCTTGCCGGATCTGCTCGTGGGAGAGGGGAGGAAGGTCGGCTCACCTAGGGGAAGGAAGGGAAGGTACCGATCAGAGGAGAGGGCGATGGAGAGGAACAATAACGTGAAGAAGAAGCTCCTGAACTTGAGAACTGAAGAAGAGGAGGTAGACCACTAGGTTCGCGGCGAAGACGAGCTCGTGCTCGTCGGTGAGGGCGCTCTCCGAGGCTCCTAACGTCGGGAATGGGTCGCGGGACACACCATTGATCTTCTAGACATGGCGGCCTCACCGGACGGCGACGAAGGCATGGTAGATGGCGGCGAACCTTCCCTTCTCTCTCTGCCTATAGAACTACAGAGAACTCACCAGGGGAGGAAGGGAGAGATGGAGGGGGAGAAGAGAGGTGGCGGCGGCAGGAGAGGGAGAGAGGGGACCCTAGCGAAAGGAGGAGGGCACGGACGCCAAAGTTTATATGGGGGGTTCCCTCGATGTTCGAGCTCACGGCGTTGCGCGTGCTCTCTGTGGAGCCTGACGGAAAAGCAGAGAGGGGGGGGGATAGACGCTGTCAGAAGGGAGAGGGACACCGCATGGGCTGGAGTGCGGGAAGAGGGTTACTGGGCCGCCAGGGGGGAGTGAGCCCACCTGAGGCGGCACTTAAGAGAGAAGGAACCCCTGGTGTTTTTCTTTTAACAGAAAAACCAGAGATGAAAGAAATGCACAGGGAAAACTACTGGAGATAAAAATACAACAAAAATGCCCGTGTGCTTGGAAAAATCTAAACTATTTGAATAAAATGCAAAATAATATTAGGGGCAAATGAATATTTGCAAAACAACAATTTATTTACTGTTTTGGATTTATTTGCACCCTTAAAACTAAGATATAAAACAGCAAAAACACATCTTGACATCCTCCACAAAATATACTAAATCATGGGCATTTTTAAAAGAGGGAAGGGAGAAGAGAATCTTGACATAGGAGAAATAGAGAGGAGGGGTGGAGTTGGTTTGAAACCTATGAAAATACTTTCTCAAGCATCACCCCCCACAAGCTATACACCACATGCAACATCATCACAAGGCAACACATGAAACCACAAGAACACCATGCAACAACAACAACACATGGCATGACAAGGAATGCATGCATGCAAAGGAAGAGAAAAAATAATAATAAGGTGACATCACATGAAATAATGAGCATGTGCTCTCTCATAGCATGACAAGGTGGACCCACATGAGATAGGTTCCAAATGTAGCAAGGTTACATCTGGGGCACTACATGGAGGAACCGTAGGTTGCTCCTCGAAAACTTCTGAGTCAAGAGGCATGTGGTCGACGATAGGCTGAGAGTCATTGATGTAGGACGCCGGGAACCGGCTCTCGGACGACACGAGGGACAAACTAAACTCTTGTGTGCTTGTCTCCTACAAACGTAAGCATCATCAACAACATAACACACTACACATCAACAATATGAACTACTAGTAAACATGAACAAATCGAACTACCAGTAATACATGCACACATGATGAATGATCTTGGTCAAGAGAGTAGTACCAAACCCATCAAAGCATACCATGGGTCAACACAATAGAACACATCACTAATCATGGACACATGGATGATGTTGTTCAACACTTGCACACTAGCATACCACACATCAAAACATACTACCAGTCCATCCATGACAACTACCTGTCAATGCAAGCAATCATGGAAACAACCCCTAGCATGCTTCAAAACCATCCCAACTAGCTACTACAACAACACAGTCGAAGAGATCGGAAGATCTAAGCCCACCACATCGATCGATCTAGCTAGAACTAGTAGATGGATGGTGCTTGAACTTATAGACGCCATCGCTGGAGCCACGGAGGAGGTGCCTGGCAATTCGGAGGAGAGGAGCAGTTGATCCGCCACCGTAGTCAACCCGTCGCCGCAAATAGTTGTGTCGCTTACCTCGTCCTCGAGGTGGATCCGCGTCGAAGGGAAAACTCGAGAGGGAGGAAATGGTGGCTTGAGTTTTGCCGTGCCGCTCACCCTGGCTATATGGACGACCGAACCGGCGGGAGGTGACTTGAATTCGTCCCACCGCTTTTTCGGAGACGCACCATCGCTCCTATAGCTACGCAGCGTAGTGTTTTCCTTCCCTACATCGTACGAGCCTGGCTCACTGGAAATTATCAATTCAATCATTTTTATAATAGACCTAACTGAACATTGTTTTAAGGTTCATGCGTGTCAAGATTTAAGAAGTAAAGTCTGTTTTAAACCTTAAACTCGTAGCCCTCGTCTGATTTAAACCCTAACCTTCTATTCCCTGAAGTCTGTACCCTAAACTCTCTAATCCTGATCTTTTTGTCCTTGCTGCCGTATCCAAACGGGAAAGGCCGGGATTGCTGAATCAGCGAGGAAGGTGTGGCATGCAGGTTCTAAATGAAATGCACCATGTTGAAAACCGCAGGTTCTGTGAGGGCTTCAACCTCTTTCAGAACTGGGATATCACTTGCTGCAAAAAATAGGAACAGGGAAAAGGAAGTTATCAAACGCTGAGTTCATGCTTGATAGTGTACTATTGAATTCCAGATCACAAACTTGTCCTAACAAAGTTGCACTTGCAGTACTGAACAATGAACAATTGTTGCTTTTGTCAATCCATGACGCCGCCATTTTCAACACCTTGAGCATATCGTACGAACTGGAGAGAGATCAAGAAAGGTAGGTGTGCCATAGATGACGGTGAGGACGTTGAGAATCCGCCTCCACATAGCCCTCAAGCGCACCCGCTTGCTCACGTCCCCCCTCTCTTTCCTCCCTTCCTCCCTACCAGCACCGGGATCCTCGAGCAGCGAGCACCGGAGCGACGCGAGAATCCCCGCCCGGCGCAACGACGCGGCCGAGCGGGACGCCGCGGCAACGAGCAGCAGCACGCGGCAGGAGGGGCCTGCTGCCGCGGCAGCAGCCGTAGCCGCCCTCCGATGCAGGGGCAGCGCGCGCAACACGGGCGCGAGGGAAGAAGCCATGCTATGACCACCACTACAGCCGCAGCTACTGCGATTGTGAACGAGCAGGCAACAGTTCTACTTCACTGTCTGTAAGCGTTTGAGGAAGTACAGAACCCGCCCTACCGTGCTGCCGTGCCACGTCACCTAATCCTCTCATCAGACAGCACAAAGGGCAAAAACGACCGGGGATTAGAGAGTTTAGGGTACAGACTTCAGGGATTAAAAGGTGGGGTTTAAAACAGACGAGGGCTATGAGTTTAAGGTTTAAAACAGACTTTACTCAGATTTAAGTGCGGACGACGTGACTCGGCCTGATGCCAACCAAACTCGCCTGAAAAGACATTTTACTCCGGGCGGGTGGGCGAGCTTGCGCCCCACCCCCGAAGCCACCGCCGGCTCCTCCGTCTCATGCCCGGACAGACCCAACATCCCGCGCGCAGACGATCCTCATCTCACCATCTAGCAGCTCCTATCCAACAGTAAAAATGCAAAGCTGGCACTGCGACTCCTGCATTTAGAGTGAGTGAGTGACACTGTGAGAGCTCGAGCGCCGTGTGACAAAAGCAAGCTGCCCCATCTCGTCCCTGCCATTTACCCTCTCTTCTTCCTGCTGCGTCCTCTTCTACTCCTAGTCCTCTTCCTTTTTTCCAACCGGCTACCAGTAGCCACTAAACTAGGCCGCTCGTTCGATTGGAGCCCCGTAGCTAGCTAGATAGGTAGTTTGATTTGGTCGACGCTGAGTCGCTGACTAGCATTGGGATGCTTAGCTCGTCGGCCTCTCCTCCGTGGCTGGTGCGCATGGTGGCGGCAAACGATGACCAGGCATCGTCCTCCTCCTCGTCCAAGGGTGGGGGTGCCATGCTCACCACCGGCACGACCACTATAGGCACGGGATACCTCGGTGGTGGCGGGGCGGGCGGCAATGCCGCTGACCCCCAGGACAGCAGCAATAGCGGGCAGTCCAGGCTTGCGGCGCGCGGCCACTGGCGTCCGGCCGAGGACATGAAGCTACGTGAGCTCGTGGCACTCTATGGCCCCCAGAACTGGAACCTCATCGCCGAGAAGCTCGACGGGAGATCCGGTATGTATGGCCCGGCCGCCGTGCTCCTCAGCTGATGTCATGACACTGTGGCGTTTAACCGATCTCTTTATGCATGAGATGCAGGGAAGAGCTGTCGGCTGCGGTGGTTCAACCAGCTGGACCCGAGGATCAGCAAGCGGCCGTTCACCGACGACGAGGAGGAGAGGCTGATGGCGGCGCACCGCTTCTACGGCAACAAGTGGTCCATGATCGCGCGGCTCTTCCCCGGCCGGACCGACAACGCCGTCAAGAACCACTGGCATGTCATCATGGCGCGCAAGTACCGCGACCAGTCCATAGCCTACCGCCGCCGCAAGCTCAACCAGGCTGTCCAACTCAAGCTTGACTCGTCGCCCCCCGGCTCCGGCGTGGCTGCCGGTGCCGGATACGTCGACGTTGTTAGTCACCACGACAGCCACCTCGTGGCCGCCGCCCACGACTCCGCCATCTTTGCGGACCCCTACGGCTTCAGCTTCAGGCAGTGCTGCGTCTCTTTCCCTGCCGGCGCCGCCGCTGCCTCGGCGCCGTTGGAGCCTACCTTCTGCTTGTTCCCCGGTGAGTAACTTATGTATCACCACCACCACCACGTATAGAGGCGGTAGATTTTCTATAGCAGCACTGCAATCTCAAAACTGTTCACACTGACTGGTGGCCCCTCACACATTCCTAGCTGATTATTCAAGACGACTCAGCTTTCCCAATATAAAATACTCTATATAGTAGTCGAAATTATTTTAAGTGAAGAAGGGTAGAGATTCTACGTGTTTTTTAGGAGGGTAGATCGATCTCAACGTTAGATCATCTCTAATTGATGAAAAAAAAACTCGCCCAAACACGAAAATGCTCTTCTACATCCGAGCTCAAATGAGCTTGAATGAACACCAACTCAAAAACATTTAAAAATAATTTGAATTATTTTTATAGCAAATTTTGACAAATGTTCTAAAAGCTTGTAAATTTTTTATCATGAAATAACGTTTGTGAAAATGATGACAAAATAAAATAAAATTATAGCCTCAAAATGCTTTTCAAAATAGCATTTTTAATGTATCGACATTGTCTTTTTTACCACGACTCCCACGGATATAATTTTGTGATGAAAGTTTGCAAGCTCTTAGAACATTTATGAGAGTTTACCAAAAAATAATTCGTTTTTTAATTGCTTTTAAATATTTTTTTGATTCTGTCGTTTACCCGCGCTCATTTGACCTCGCGGGCAGAAACTTCCAACATTTTTTAGGGCAAAGAAAAAAAACATTCCCTCACCCGTTAACCTTGGACAAAAACCTTTCACAAGAAAACTAGGTAAACGATCACAAAATTGGGTAAGCAAATCATCCCAAAACCCATCATAGAAATGTATGTTTTGGTGGAGAAAATTTCACACCCCAACCACTATCTCTGCCGTCGTCTAAATCGCGTTTGACAACATCTTTCGCCAGGCCACTAACTCCAGCGAGCCGCGTAGGTCTAATCGGCCATGTCCTCGGCCAAGCCTTCTCCCATCGTCGCTGCCTCCCGACACCGAACCAGTGCTCCTTGTTGCTATCGCCACGCCCAACCACGTCTTGAGGCACATTCCGCGAGAGCCAAAGCACGACCTCGATCGTCGCCGACCCATGCATCCGGCCAACACCATGACGTATGTGGCGACCTCCGCACTCTCTGCCCTTGTACATAGTACAATATGTTGGACATAATGAGATATCCACATTCTTTTTTTGATTTTTTTATTTCAATAAAGTGAAAATATAATTGAAATGGATTATAGTAAGAAAAATAAGCTGGATCAAGTTTTGAGAATGGTGACGCACAGCACGTACTCTTTCCGAAATGAATGGATCTGCTGTGTACCACACTCCGGCGAAGCGCACGCGTAGAGGGAGGCCCCCACCGGCCGGTACACGGCCGGCCTTTTCGTCGGTTCCACCGGCACCGGCCGGCAACCGAAATAAATGCCGCGCTCGAAACGGGCAGCATGTGGGCGGGAGACGATGGATCGAACGAACGAAGACCAGGTACTGGCCGGGAAGACTTTGGACTTTTGCCACGCACAGGCACAGGCACAGGCACAGGCACAGTGATCCCTCACACGCACGCACGCTCAGTCGCTCACTCACCCGCGCACAGGCCACAGGGCGCGGCGACAAGCACAGTGATCCCGCACACGCACGCTCGCCTCTGTCCTCCCCGCAGAGGGGCCGGGATCAGCCGCGCACGGGCCGAGCAGGAGCAGCTGCTGCCGAGCGAGCGGTATGGGGGGAGATCCATCTGCCTCCTCCTCATAAATGGCCGTCTCACCTGCACTGTAACCACCACCCCGTCTCCTGTCCTTGAGCTATTCCCCTTTTCTTCGTCGGTTGACGATCCCGATCCAGTTTTTACCGTGTCTACAGACTACATGGCAGTAATGTTTCGCTTGTGTGTTTGTTTCGTCTGGCTGCAGGGCCCGGCGCCGCATCATTGCACAACGGGCGCCTCTCGTGGCCGGACGCCATGGCCGTGCGAGGCGCAGGAGGTGGCGGCCTTTACTGGGAGCCGCTGCTGCCGCAGGGAGGCTGGATCGGCGGCGGCCACCACGAGATGGCACGGTTCAACTCTGTCGACGCGAATGGATCGTCTGCCGCCGTGTTTGCCGTGACGGAGCAAGCTGGCCTTCACTTGGACGGCGCGTCGCGGTCGCCGACTTTCATAGATTTCCTCGGGGTCGGAACGACATGATGGATAGACGGATCGGACGCGCCCATGCATGGATCCATGCGGATGCGGCAGGTGGACCACTAGCTACCTCTAGCCTCTAGACAGCTTCCTGTAAAAGCATCTCTATCCGACCCGATATGATCCGTAAAATAATTGTCAAAATAGGGATCAACACGAAAAATGTTGTTTGATCAGAGCCCGCAAACGCGTCCGATTCATAAATTTTTTTGAGTGACGTGGTAAAATCCCCTCCCTGACTACGAAAACATAGGTTTCCGCCTCGCCCCTACGATGTCCGGCAAAATCGATAAAATTGACCCCTAGATGAAACAAATTCACAAACTAGACTACGTTCAAAATAAATTCACTCTGACCCTTTTGTGTGGCGTCCGACGGTCGAGCGTCATGCTATACTATGGCCCTGTTTCTTTAAGGCCCTGTTTGTTTCATAAGTCCTACGACTTTTTTAAATCCCAACTTATAAGTCATAAGCCTCTACCTGTTTGTTTACAGGGACTTATAAGTCCCGAGTCCCTACCTGTTTGTTTACAGGGACTTATAAGTCCATGTTGCACCTAATAATACACTTGTTCACATAACCCTTGTTCATACAAATGAATTGCAGAATAGTGACAACCGAAATAACAATTGTTCATAACACTTGTTCATACAAACGAATTAACACTTGTTCATAAGAACCAAAATAAGAGAGAGTACATAACAACCGAGATAGCAAAAATTACATAAGCGAAGAACACTTCTTCATATCATTGTTGTTTCAAGGACCACAACCCATCAGCGATTCAAGCTCTGAATTGATTCATAGCAGCACTATCCATCTCATTTGTTGAATCATTTCTTGTAGTCTCGTTGGCATAGACAATGGTACATAATTTTCATCTTGATCACACAAGTTGAAATCTATATCGGCGAGTTGACTTTGTCTAATGAAATTGTGCAGTGCAATGCAAGCCACAATTATTTTTCTTTGTTTCTATTGTGGATAACTAGGCAAGTGAAACAAAATCCTCCACTTGTTCTTCAGGACTCCAAAACACCTCTCGATGACATTTCTAAGTGAAGAATGGGTGAAATTGTAGTGTTCCTTTTTTCCTCTAGGCATTGTGCCATCACGGTACTCCTGGAAATGATAGGTTAAACCCTTGTATGGTGCAAGATAATCCGGTCTATTTGGGTACCCTGAGTCCACAAGATAGAACTTATTAGGTGGAGGTTTTGGAAACATGTCACCAAATCTGGACCGGGCATCATTGAAGACCCTCATGTCATGCACTGATCCTGGCCAACCAGCTAGGACAAATGTGAATCTCATATCAAAGTCACACACACACATCACATTCTGACTCTTCTATAGCGTCCTGACTCAAGACGAGTCAAGCATCTGTGTTTCTGTGCCATCCCTGGATCAGTATGCTGGCACACACAGTACATCAATGTATATATCAAACTGCAATCACATGTAAATAGCGTAAAACTGATATATACCTTAATTATCTCAGCGGAAGCAGTCAAGGGAGTGGAGTCCCAATAAACACCAACGGCAAGTTGAGTGTAGACCGTAACCCTGAATCGTACTCTTACTCGTTGAAGAAAAATATCTGCAACATAAGACGTTGCAGCCGTGTAGGTCAGCATATTGAATATGCCGGCAAGTCACATAAGAGAGGGGTGAAAAGTAATCATCTATACTATATGCATATATGGCAGGTGGGGCTATAAGTTTTTAACGAAAAGCAAGTTTTCTCCTACATCAAGAGAGGGCTAAAAGCAAAATGTTACTACATTGTTGGTTGTTAACGAGATGGTTCCGCCAACCAATTCTCGTACCCGAGTTGTCAATAATTCCCACATCAATATTATTATTTGTGTTGAGAATTTCAGATAACTTCAGTTCCTTTGGCTCAAGTTGTCCATGACCGTGGACACGGCTAATCGATTAGGTTTGAGTACTCTGCAGAGTTGTGCACACGTTCCCCACAAGATTTGATCGCCTCCGTGTATGTCCTCTCACTTCAGGGTGTTTGAAGACCGGATGATCAAAACATGGTCTTTCAACGGGTCCCTCTGAATCCCTGTCGGTGCCCATCCAATCCTACCGTTCTTCTACATCTGCTAGCACCGTCTGTCCAGAGTCGCCGCGTTGTCCAACCAAGCCAGAGCCCATAATGACTTGTGGCTGTGCACGTAAGCCTTGGGTCTTGAAAATATCCGTCCGTCTCTTTGAGCCTGTGTGAAGCTTTCCGCAGGATGTCATGGCCTCTCCAGCATCCCGGGTCATCCACTGGGTTCTCGAGGGAGCCGATCAACCGTCCTTCACCCAGAGTTGCATTGCGTCCGAGGTCTTGAAAATCTTGTCTTAACCGGTCTTGATTATTTAATGAACCTCGCATCACTCGTGTTATGCACTCAACCGAAATCCGTCTACTCAAGCATAACAATATGAAATTTGTCGTCCCGGGCCAAGTATCGGGGTTGTTGTGTGCCTACCACATGATACTACAATCTATACTAAAATTTCCAAGTACCTAAGCAGCATGCAATTGGGCATAGGATGGTAGAACTACGATGCATAAAACATAGGTGATAGTATGATCAAAGCGACTTGCCTGGTATTACTTGATGAAGATAGTCGCTCTTAAAATCCTGATAATTCTACTCGCCACACTCCGAGCAATCTATCGTAAACGAATAGCATTCAATAAACATTCATGCCAAAAAGGAAGAACCAAAAGAACATAAGAACAAAACATGTCTTTGTGCAAAATAACAACATACTAAGGTTTAATAAAAAAATAGGTTCTAAGTGTGTTGTAAAGTGAAGGTGCATGAATGAGATCAAAAGAGTTAATGGACGAGGAACCATTGCTATATAAGCTCGACTTGCATACACTATGGAAGATGATCAAAAATATTGGGAGAACAACATGAATGTTGTTTGACAAATAGTATAAGGCATAAGAATTTATTTGTAGAAAGAATTTCTTGAAATGGAGCACTACAACACAAGTTATAGCAAATTCAAGTATGAATTAAATTTGCATTAAAAAGGTCAAGAGAAGTTGAACTGAAGTACGATGGTTATGTACAAAAATATATGACATGAGTGTTTAGGGGTAAAAGGAATCAATTGAAAAGGTGGTACGACTTGCAAGATAAGATCAAATGAATGTTAGAATACAAATTTGAATCGCTCAAATTTGTAAGGTTCAAAGGTCGAAACTAATTATGCTACCGGATATAGGAGATCAATATGAGCGTGTAGAAAAAGAATTACTCGATTTGAACTAGCGGATCAAAAGATACAAATACGTCAATATAACATTGAATCGGCTTACAATGATGTGAACACTTTTGGACACTAATAGATAAATCTGATTTGATCAAAATTATAAGTTGAAAAGTTAAAACTAATGATACAAACAGAAAGATTACTTTGATACGAATCCGACGCAATTGAATTCATCTAAAACGGAGCTACGGATAAAAAGATATGATCAAAAGAAGTTTGAATATGAATATGAACAAATTTCGAAATTTGAAAATTTCAAAAAGTTGATATGATAGGTTCACAGGATAGGTGGGATCAAGACGAAACTCTAGTCGTTGGTTTCATCTAATTCAGATATACGAGTAAAAAGTTATGGCTGTTTGAAAAATCAAGGTCAAGCTGTTTTACGGAATAAAAGTGTTACGTCTAAAAGAATTCTAGTACTAATGTGGAAATACGAAGACTAATTAATATATCTAATTACTCTACCGTATACTAGTGTAGGAATACTAGTCTAGAAATAATAAACTACGGAAGTATAAAAAAAATACGAAGAGAAATACCTTTAGAATGCAGAGTAAGAATTAATTCCAATGAGGAGACGACTTCGAGAAATCCCGCCGAAGAGAAAAGAATATTTTTATTTAATAAACCTAGTCAAACCAAAAGATTGATTTAACCCGAAATAGATGATTTTTGGATGCTCGTATGGGTCTATATTTATAGGTGGAAGGGATGTCTAATGGTCCATAGATAGACAATGTGGGACTAAACATATACGTACTGTGGAGAAAATAGAAAGAAGAAGGACAAAGGTGCCGCATGGGCCAAATTCAACTCGGCTAACCTCACAAGGCAATTCAGCCAGCTTTGTTTTGTTTTTTTAATTTCGAATGAATAGTGTTTCCTCGTGAATAGTGTCTTTTTTTATTTTTTTAAAAATAAACAGCGAAAACAAATATAAACGAAATTAAGATAATATTTTATATGGGCATATTATATATCAAAATTTTCAGAATAAAATTTTGTACAACATGAACATTTTATTTTTCACAAAATAAAAACTTTATAATTTTTTTTTAAATTCAATAAAATCCAAATTTCGTCTTTAAAATTTTTGGCACTATTTTTCTTCTGACTTTTATTTTTTGGGGGGTGTCATGTTACCTCCTCTCTTTCTTGCTTGGCAAGTATATTGTCAGGAAATATTTTGTGGTTGAAATCTTGTGCCAAAAATAAAATAAAAATTCAAATAAAAAACCAAAGGAAAATTCAAGTGCCACATTCATCCAAATTCTTTATAGTTGAAGAAGTCATGTTATCTTCTCTCACTAATTTTAAATGGATGAATTTGAATTCAAAAGAAAAATGGGAAAGTCATTTTATTCCATCTCAATCAAAAGTTTTAAAAAGTTATAAATTTCACTCAAGTTTCAATCACTCAAACAAACAACCAATCAATCTAATAATTATATTAACATTCCAAAATTTATAATTTTGGGATGTTACAAACTACCACACTTAAAATGAATCTCGTCCTCGAGATTCGAAGAGGCTAGAAAGAAAAGGTTTAGGTTTTGGAGGTCTTCTAACAAATCCAATCTCCTGCAAAGTGGGGTGTTACCACACTTAAAATGAGAGTTACCGGTCCCTCAAATTATTAACAATCCTCTGGGATCTTGGCATCTCACTCCTCACATTCTTCATGGTAACTACTTTGGTGAAGCTCTTACATTGTATTCATAATGTTTCCATCAAAATCAAGGGTTCTTCTGTTGATATAAGCTTCTTCCGTCACTGGGTCTTCTTAATTGACAGGTCTCGTGATCATTCTAAATAACTTATCGATGATTCTCATGGTGGTCTATCATTTGTGGTTATCCTGCAGTGAAATGGGTCTTGGCTTCATCCTCACCGTAAAATTTCCTACGCGTGACAACAAGTGCCATGTACATGGGCTTTCATCATACCATTCTAAGGCTTAAAAAAGGCTTCAAAGAACGTCGTCTCTCACTGTGGGTAACTCTCTCAGATTTACCTTTCCGAATAGCAAGAGAATGATAAGAGTAAGTCATCATGGTGGCCAAGCCATGTCGCACTGAAATCATTACCTTGTATAAGGTATAGTGAATCTCGTATACTAACACTTGGGCATCCTCACAAGCGTTGCATAGTTTCTCTTGTCCACGAACGAAGTTCGGATAAACCATTGGTTCTGCAAACTGAACAAAACATCTATCGTTTCTTCACCACTCTCAGGTTGTCGTATGCTCCAAAAAAAACGTTTGTTGATCCATGTTTCCTTCTCCAAAAAGATAGTACTTGGTACTTGTTAGTCCCGGGGTTTGTGGGTTTCAGACATACTTGGGGTAAATGTGACACGCCGCTGGGTAGTGGGTGGTTCCTTCACACAAGAAACAAGTCACCTGACTAGTTGGGCATTCCTCAGCTGGGTGATTTCCTTCACAATGAGGGCATCCATCCTTCTGTTCTTCCTGGGTGTGTCCTATTTCTCCATAGATCTTGCATGCACAAGGTTTCTTCATCGGGCTTATCATAGCAGTTCTGAATAAGTCGGGATCTTAACAGAGTGTTCTTGAATTCGTCCCAAGTTTCTGCTCCACTAAATCCTTGTATGGCATGGTGCATTTTCCTCCAAATAGGAGCACCTTGGGTAAAGTACTGAAGAGCGTGTGCCACTTCATATTTCCTTGAAATCAAATTGCTCCCGAAGTGGTTCTCCATGTTCTGAATCCATATATCAGCCTCCAGCTGGGTCATTGGTCCAGAGATTACGAGTCCAGCTTCATACTCCATCTAGTAGGGTTGAGGTTTTGGGGATGAGATGGGTAAGAGAGAGAGGGAGATACACACAATACGAATAATATTTTTGAGAATAGGTTTTATTTGTGGCGGTCGGAAAACACACACCAATGACGGCTCACAAATCATCGTATCTAACATGA
This sequence comes from Hordeum vulgare subsp. vulgare, assembly GCF_904849725.1. Classification (NCBI taxonomy): domain Eukaryota; kingdom Viridiplantae; phylum Streptophyta; class Magnoliopsida; order Poales; family Poaceae; genus Hordeum; species Hordeum vulgare. The sequence goes on along the minus strand of NC_058520.1, from coordinate 579,222,183 downwards.
GTATATAAAAGGGGTTTGGACTACTAATGGTCATATAATTATTCGAACACTTCAGGGTCTTTGAATTCTTCGGGTCTTGAGAGTCTTCAATTTGTGTAGCTTCAACTCCATGATGAAATCCTCGTTACTTTGAAGTGGGAGTCGGTTGATTCTTCATGTGGTCAAAGGGGTAAGGGTATTGTCTAACTATTTGAGGTGAGAGAGAACATTTGATGAAATCAGTAAGGATGCGAAGTAAAGGATGTTCTTGGAAATAAAATTTTAGAGAGATCCTATCCTAAGAAATTTTCAGTTTCTAGGGTCACGTCCAACAGTCAACATGTGCTCTGATACCATTTCTGTAGCGACCCGACTCAAGACGAGTCAAGCCTCTGTGTTTCTGTGCCATCCCTGGATCAGTATGCTGGCACACACAGTACATCAATGTATATATCAAAGTGCAATCACATGTAAATAGCGTAAAACTGATATATACCTTAATTATCTCAGCGGAAGCAGTCAAGGAAGTGGAGTCCCAATAAACACCAACGGCAAGTTGAGTGTAGACCGTAACCCTGAATCGTACTCTTACTCGTCGAAGAAAAATATCTGCAACATAAGACGTTGCAGCCGTGTAGGTCAGCATATTGAATATGCCGGCAAGTCACATAAGAGAGGGGTGAAAAGTAATCATCTATACTATATGCATATATGGCAGGTGGGGCTATAAGTTTTTAGCGAAAAGCAAGTTTTCTCCTACATCAAGAGAGGGCTAAAAGCAAAATGTTACTACATTGTTGGTTGTTAACGAGATGGTTCCGCCAACCAATTCTCGTACCCGAGTTGTCAATAATTCCCACATCAATATTATTATCTGTGTTGAGAATTTCAGATAACTTCAGTTCCTTTGGCTCAAGTTGTCCATGACCGTGGACACGGCTAATCGATTAGGTTTGAGTACTCTGCAGAGTTGTGCACACGTTCCCCACAAGATTTGATCGCCTCCGTGTATGTCCTCTCACTTCAGGGTGTTTGAAGACCGGATGATCAAAACATGGTCTTTCAACGGGTCCCTCTGAATCCCTGTCAGTGCCCATCCAATCCTACCGTTCTTCTACATCTGCTAGCACCGTCTGTCCAGAGTCGCCGCGTTGTCCAACCAAGCCAGAGCCCATAATGACTTGTGGCTGTGCACGTAAGCCTTGGGTCTTGAAAATATCCGTCCGTCTCTTTGAGCCTGGGTGAAGCTTTCCGCAGGATGTCATGGCCTCTCCAGCATCCCGGGTCATCCACTGGGTTCTCGAGGGAGCCGATCAACCGTCCTTCACCCAGAGTTGCATTGCGTCCGAGGTCTTGAAAATCTTGTCTTAACCGGTCTTGATTATTTAATCAACCTCGCATCACTCGTGTTATGCACTCAACCGAAATCCCGTCTACTCAAGCATAGCAATATGAAATTTGTCGTCCCGGGCCAAGTATCGGGGTTGTTGTGTGCCTACCACATGATACTACAATCTATACTAAAATTTCCAAGTACCTAAGCAGCATGCAATTGGGCATAGGATGGTAGAACTACGATGCATAAAACATAGGTGATAGTATGCTCAAAGTGACTTGCCTGGTATTACTTGATGAAGATAGTCGCTCTTAAAATCCTGATAATTCTACTCGCCACACTCCGAGCAATCTATCGTAAACGAATAGCATTCACTAAACATTCATGCCAAAAAGGAAGAACCAAAAGAACATAAGAACAAAACATGTCTTTGTGCAAAATAACAACATACTAAGGTTTAATAAAAAAATAGGTTCTAAGTGTGTTGTAAAGTGAAGGTGCATGAATGAGATCAAAAGAGTTAATGGACGAGGAACCATTGCTATATAAGCTCGACTTGCATACACTATGGGAGATGATCAAAAATATTGGGAGAACAACATGAATGTTGTTTGACAAATAGTATAAGGCATAAGAATTTATTTCTAGAAAGAATTTCTTGAAATGGAGCACTACAACGCAAGTTATAGCGAATTGAAGTATGAATTAAATTTGCATTAAAAAGGTCAAGAGAAGTTGAACTGAAGTACGATGGTTATGTACAAAAATATATGACATGAGTGTTTAGGGGTAAAAGGAATCAATTGAAAAGGTGGTACGATTTGCAAGATAAGATCAAATGAATGTTCGAATACAAATTTGAATCGCTCAAATTTGTAAGGTTCAAAGGTCGAAAATAATTATGCTACCGTATATAGGAGATCAATATGAGCGTGTAGAAAAAAGAATTACTCGATTTGAACTAGCGGATCAAAAGATACAAATACGTCAATATAACATTGAATCGGCTTACAATTATGTGAACACTTTTGGGCACTAATAGATAAATCTGATTTGATCAAAATTATAAGTTTAAAAGTTAAAACTAATGATACAAACAGAAAGATTACTTTGATACGAATCCGACGCAATTGAATTCATCTAAAACGGAGCTACGGATAAAAAGATATGATCAAAAGAAGTTTGAATATGAATATGAACAAATTTCGAAATTTGAAAATTTCAAAAAGTTGATATGATAGGTTCACAAGATAGGTGGGATCAAGACGAAACTCTAGGCGTTGGTTTCATCTAATTCGGATATACGAGTAAAAAGTTATGGCTGTTTGAAAAATCAGGGTCAAGCTGTTTTACGGAATAAAAGTGTTACGTCTAAAAGAATTCTAGTACTAATGTGGAAACACGAAGACTAATTAATATATCTAATTACTCTACCGTATACTAGTGTAGGAATACTAGTCTAGAAATAATAAACTACGGAAGTATAAAAAAAATACGAAGAAAAATACCTTTAGAATGCAGAGTAAGAATTAATTTCAATGAGAAGACGACTTCGAGAAATCCCACCGAAGAGAAAAGAATATTTTTATTTAATAAACCTAGTCAAACCAAAAGATTGATTTAACCCGAAATAGATGATTTTTATATGCTCCTATGGGTCTATATTTATAGGTGAAAGGGATGTCTAATGGTCCATAAATAGACAATGTGAAACTAAAGATATACGTACTGTGGAGAAAATAGAAAGAAGAAGGACAAAGGTGCCGCATGGGCCAAATCCAACTCGGCTAACCTCACAAGGCAATTCAGGCAGCTTTGGTTTGTTTTTTTAATTTTGAATGAATAGTGTTTCCTGGTGAATAGTGTCTTTTTTTTATTTTTTTTAAAATAAACAGCGAAAACAAATATAAACGAAATTAAGAGAATATTTTATATAGGCATATTATATATCAAAATTTTCAGAATAAATTTCGTACAACATGAACATTTTGTTTTTCACAAAATAAAAACTTTATATATTTTTTTTAAATTCAATAAAATCCAAATTTTGTCTTTAAAATTTTTGGCACTATTTTTCTTCTGACTTTTATTTTTTGGGGGGTGTCATGTTACCTCCTCTCTTTCTTGCTTGGCAAGTATATTGTCAGGAAATATTTTGTGGTTGAAATCTTGTGCCAAAAATAAAATAAAAATCAAATACAAAACCAAAGGAAAATTCAAGTGCCACATTCATCCAAATTCTTTATAGTTGAAGAAGTCATGTTATCTTCTCTCACTGATTTTAAATGGATGAATTTGAATTCAAAAGAAAAATGGGAAAGCCATTTTATTCCCTCTCAATCAAAAGTTTTAAAAAGTTATAAATTTCACTCAAGTTCCAATCACTCAAACAAACAAACAATCAATCTAATAATTATATTAACATTCCAAAATTTATAATTTTGGGATGTTACATCTTCTCCTTATGTCTATTCCTATGCTGGGCAGCAGTGACAGTATGGCGACGACGGGGCGGGGCGGCGACGGGGCGGCTACTCTAGCGATGCGGGGCGTTGGGCCGGCGGCGGGGCGGGCGGGGACGGGGCGGCTAGCGATGCGGGGCGGTGGGAAAAACGACGCGGGCCAACGAGCATAAGTCCCAATAAGCTCCTCCCTGAGAGTCTTATTTGATAAGTCCCAAATAACCACAATAAGTCCCAATAAGTCCCTTGTGTTTGGTTTAGGTGAGACTTATAGGGACTTTTTTAAGTCCCTAAACCAATAAATCCCTGGAAACAAACACCCTCTAAAAAGTCTTAGGACTTATTTTAGTCCCAACTAAAATGTCCCTAGTCCCTATACGTTTCTTTTCAAGGACTAAATAGGGACTAGAGGTCATTAAATGACATGCAAAAAGATCATGTTACCCCTAGTAATGTACTAGAAGTTATTAAATGACATGCTAAAAGTAGGGGCACTATTGAAAAAAGTGTCAAAAAAGTCCCCAAAAGTCCCTCCCATAGGAACTTCTTCCTTTAGTCCCAAATACCTCATTTTAGTCCTTAAAAGTCCCTCCGGTTTCTTTCACATGGGACTAAAAGGGACTTTTTTAGTCCCTGCAGCAAAAAGTCCTTGTAAAGAAACATCCCCTATGTAGCGCCTAGCATATGGGCGTTACACATCTGGCCAATGTGGCATCCGGGGCCACACTCCTGATTGTGTGGCGCCTAAGAGAAAGGAGCCACACTACATTGTGTGGCGCCTGACTGAAAGGAGTCACACTACCTTATATTAAAATCGATGTAACTTTTAATCAGTACATCCGATGAAAACGTGCCTTATATGAATATTGTGTAATTTTTTGTGTTCTACGCAATGGAAATATTTTCAACTATATTAGGATATATTATTTTAATGAAAATTACGTTACAAAAATGCATCATAGTATAACTAGCTGATTTTTTAAGACTTACAAACTTAGCATGATGATAGCCATTGACCTGTGAGGATGGTACACATTTGTTTGCTCCTGATGTGAAGTTGTGGAAGTTGGAAGAAAGGAGATCTCAGGTGTGTTCTTGCAGTAAGGCAAAGAGATGTGATTCCCCTTCCCTGGTGCTTGTTGAAGTTATAAAATCATGATTGACGAAATGACTTACCACCAGGTGAAATGTGGTGAAACATCATGGTGCTTTCTTTCTTCCAGATGAAATGTGCTGAAAGTGCATGTTGATGGTGCTTGTTTCTTCTTCGAGGAAACGAGACAAAACATGGCGGCATGGCTTTGCTGTATTATGCTCCCTCCATTTTTTTACTCCACATGTAATGTTTGTTTGGAGTCAAGCTACACAAAGTTTGACCAAAATCCATTTTCATCAGTGACTTTGTCGCGACGAGATCTTCAAACTAGATCTCACGTTGACATGTTTCGACAATTTTTGTTTTCGTCGATACTTGTCAGATTACTATCACTTAGTTGTCACATTATATGTCACATAGTTCTCAAATTTATGAATGTCGACATACCCCACTAAAAAACTTGATTCATTGTACTTGTGCCGGTTCGTGCATTTACTTGCTTATTGTTAGTGCCTTAATACCCATTTTTTAGCTCCACATAACCAACATGATATGCGAGCGGTTGGTTTTTACTCGGAGAAGCCTCTTTTGAATTTTGCAAGGTATGTGTTATCCTATATATTGCAATATGCAAGGGGACAAACAAGAACACAAGACATGCTGCATGTGGTGGATTGATGGGCTCCGTGATTCTTCTTGCTCAAGACATACTGGGTCTTCCTTCACTAGATTTACTATGGATCTCATAAAATGTAGCTTTCTGTAATGGAATTTCATTTATATCATGTTAGTCACTTAGATGCAAGACATGAACATGTTAAAGATGACAAACATGGAAAGCATAAGCATGATGTGAACGTACACATTATGTAATGCAAAACTCATGTAGTATTCAAATACATAAGAGCTATAGGTCAATGGATATCATCATGCCAAATTGAAGTCTTACCAAATATGGTTAGTTATATTATGATGTATTTTTATAACATATTTTTCATTAAAATTATCCTAATATAGCTAAAAATGTCACCATTGCGTAGAACACAAAAAATACACAATATTCATATAAGACACGTTTTCATCGGATGTACGGATTAAAAGTTACATCAGTTTTAATATAAGATAGTGTGACTCCTTTCAGTCAGGCTCCACACAATGTAAGTGTGACTCCTTTCTCTTAGGCGGCACACAACCAGGAGTGTGGCCCCGGGTGCCACGTTGGCCAGAAGTGTAACGCCCATATGCTAGGCGTTACATAGTGTAGTGTGACGTCCGACTGTCCGGCGCCACACAAAAGGGTCAGCTGAGTAAATTTATTTTGAACGTAGTCGAGTTTGTGAATTTGTTTCGTCTAGGGATTAATCTTGTCGATTTTTCCACGGTGTCCCATATCCCAGAAAAGCGATTGGCAGGAGGGACATTTCAGCCCACGCCCTTTCCCCACCCCCTTCCGCCGCCGCCCGCCATTGGTTCCGCCCGTCCGCCTCCAGCGATTCCGGCCAAATCTGCAAGCGAGACCACGACGCGGGGGCGCCCCTGCCCTCTTCCGCCGAGCCGCTGGACCGGCTCCCCAGATCCTCTAATCCACGACAGCCGGAGAGCCACCGCCGGAGATGGAATTGAGCCCGTGCGAGAAGTTTTTGCTCCACGATTCTTCCGATTTGGACGACTCAGATGTTGAGATGATGCTTCTCACCTTTCGCCAGCAGACTTTGGTGGTGGCCCTTGTCATGAACGAGCACGAAGACGAGAACTGAAAGAGGCGGCAAGGATCAACTGTCAGCCGTATTTGCATTCCTCGAAATCATCATCTCGAGAACGAGATGTTGATGCAAGACTACTTCGCGGACAATCCAACATATCCACCGCACTTCGTCCGGAGAAGCTACCGTATGCGCCGATCCTTTTTTGTGAAAATTGTTCAAACTTGCGAGGCCAATTGTCGGTATTTTACTCAAAGAAGAAATGTCGCGGGCTTGAAGGGATTTAGTGCATATAAAAAAATCTCGGCTCCCATGCGGGTAATTGCATACGACATTCGAGTTGACTATGCCGATGAGTACCTTCTTATTGGTAAAGATACTACAACTGAGCCAGTGCGTAGGTTTTCCAACGTGATCATCCATATCTTTGTTCCTGGATATCTTCGGGCACCGAACGAGGAAGACGCAAAAAAATTTGATGTCATCTAATGATAGAAGAGGTTGGCCTAGTATGCTAGGAAGCATAGATTATATGCATTGGACTTTGAAAAATTGCCCAAAGGCATGGCAGGGAATGTATTGTGGCAAGTCTCGTGATGCAACAATTGTGCTAGAGTCCCTAGCATCCCATGATTTATGGATTTGATATTGCTTATTTGGTATGCCGGGTACTCTCAATGATATCAATGTGTTGCAGCGGTCTCATTTGTTTGCTAGGCTTGCTAGAGGTGATGCTTCTGCTTGCAACTACACTATCAATGGGCATGAAAACACAAAGGGCTACTATCTTGCAGATGATATAAACCCTTCTTGATGCTCATTTGTCAAGAGCATCAAATACCCCAAAACTAGGAAAGAGTGTGAATGTGCAAGGGCACAAGAGGCAGCCCAAAAAGTCATTGAGCACCATTGGCAAAGGGCTTGGCAGTAACACGTTCCATTTTTTCCATTCGTTTTTATTTCATTCATGTGTGATTTGTATATGAGACAAGTTTTGTATTGAATTATTTAGTTTGGTACAGTGATTTGAATACTTATTGTACTTTGGATGATTATTGTATTGTAATATTGACATTTTTCTTATATTGCACGTTAGTAATTTTGATTTACGGGGTTTTCGGTTTGCGGGTCGACGCGACGGCGCTCGAGATGACCCCGCATAGCCGACCCGTAAAAAAACATCTTGTGTGAATATCCTTTTTAACGGGGTCTGACTCTATCCACGCCCTCGCCGGCCCGCAAAACCGTTTTCCCGCGAGCCATAAACGAGTTTTGCGGGTCAGCTTTATACGGGGTCTGCTAGAGATGCTCTTAACTCATGACCTATATAAACATCGGCTTGTGTTGGCAAAATGAATTTTTTTATCTAATGGTGAAATAAATTTATAGAATGAACTGTCCGCGAAACTATTTCACCCAACTAACCCTTCATATAACGTCCAATACTTAGGCTCTATGTTACACGGGATAGGTCCGTTTTGACATGCACTACACTCTGTGTCAACGCACTAGTAGGAAACAGGGCTTTGGTCCTAGCCTGATAAGAGCATTAGTCCCGGTCGACTTACAAACTAGGACTAATGCATGCATCAGTCCCGGTTCGAGCAGCCAGGACGCCGATCGGGCCTCGGCGGGCATTAGTCCCGGTTCTTCTAGAACCTTTAGTCCCGGTTTGTGTCACAAGCAGGGGCTAAAGGGCCTGTCTCTTGGCGCAACCCCTTTAGTCCGAGTTCGTGTCTGGAACCGGGACTAAATAGCTATCTTCAGTCCCGGTTCTAGACACCAACCGAGACTAAAAGATTGGCTATATATATGCTCGTCCCTGCCCGCTCACTCCTCTCATTTTTGGCCGGCCAACGTGTAGAGGTGTGTGCTACTCTAGTTCTCACCTCTCATGCACATGAGATGTTTGATGAAATGCCCGAGCCACACTTAAGCTTTCTTTCCTCTCCAAGATCGACCTCCAAGCTTCCTTTCCCCCAAGATTTGTCTAGGTTTGGCGGTGCACCATCTATCCAAGTATTCTAAAAATGTTAGCAATTCATCTCCTCCTTTCTCACTACTAGTTTAGCTCATTTTAAATGCTCTAGAAGTAGTGTGGTTTGCGGGTTTTAGTGGAGGAATGTGTGTGAGTTTATTCCATATAGATGCACAATTTGATATATATATATATATATATATATATATATATATATATATATATATATATATATATAATGCACGTAGATGGACCGGTAATGGATGTACGGTGACCGACGCACCTCCAACTACATTGACGACCTGCATAATTTTCTTGAAGTGGATGAGGCAAACAAGCAGAATGATTTTATGTATTCTCCATGTACTGTCTGTGGGAATATGAAGGATTACTCTTCCTCAAAAACCCTTCACTTGCACCTGCTTGAGAAGGGTTTCATGCCACACTATAATGTTTGGACCAAGCATGGAGAAAGAGGGGTTATGATGGAAGACAATGAAGAAGAAAAGGATGATGACAGCTATCCGGATCATGTGTTTCCTGAATACGATGATACTGCAACGGGGGAAGCTGAAGATCAAGAGGCACCAGATGTGCCGTTTATGATGATCTTGTTGGGGAACGTTGCATGGGAAACACAAATTTTCCTACGCACACGAAGACCTATCATGATGATGTTCATCTACGAGAGGAGATTTGGATCTACGTACCCTTGTAGATCGCACAACAGGAAGCGTTTAAGAAATGCGGTTGATGTAGTGGAGCGTCTTCACGTCCCTCGATCAGCCCCACGAACCGTCCCACGATTCGTACCACGATCCGTTCCGATCTAGGGCCGAACGTACGACACCTCCACGTTCAGCACACGTACAAATCGACGATGATCTCGGCCTTCTTGATCTAGCAAACAAGACGGAGAATTAGATGACTTCTCCGGCAGCATGACGGCGCTCCGGTGGTGGTGATGAACTATTCCTGCAGGGCTCCGCCGAGCTCCGCAGAAACCTAATCTAGAGGAAGAAGTACGAGGTGTACGTTTGAGTTGCACGTGGCAAAGTTGTCTCTCAAAAGCCCTAAACCTCTAGTAAATATAGTTTGAGGGGAGAGGCAGACCTAGGCAGCCTTGGCGCACCAAGGAGTTCTCCTTGGGTCGGCCGAAGTGGGAGAGGCGGAGGAGTCCTTCTCCAATCCCACTTGGATTAGGACTCCTTCCTTATTTTCCCACCTCTTTTGGATTTTCCACTTTTTCCTCATGGGCTTTCCTTGGACGACTTTGTCAGCCCATTATACCTTATTTTACATCCAATAAATCCACGTGGATCCCGTGGGGCATGGTGGGCCCACCCAGTGGGCCCCCGGAACCCATTCGTCACTCCCGGTACACTGCAGGCAATGCCCGAAAACTTTCCGGAATCCAAACACCAACTTCCTATATATCAATCTTCATTTCCGGACCATTCCGGAAACCCTCGTGACATCCGTGATCTCATCCGGGACTCCGAACAACCTTCGGTCACCAACACATATAACTCAACTATACTAAAACACCATCGAACCTTAAGTGTGCAGACCCCGCGGGTTCGAGAACTATGTAGACATGCCCGAGACACTCCTCGGTCAATATCCAATAGCGGAACCTGGATGCCCATATTGGATCCTACATATTCTATGAAGATCTTATCGGTTGAATCTCTGCGCCAAGGATTCATATAATCACGTATAACATTCCCTTTGTCCTTCGGTATGTTACTTGCCCGAGATTTGATCGTCGGTATCCCTATACCTATTTCAATCTCGTTACCGACAAGTCTCTTTACTCATTCCGTAATACAAGATCCACGTGACTCACACTTGAGTCACATTCCTTGCAAGGCTTATATGTGATGTTGTAATACCGAGTGGGCCCCGAGATACCTCTCCGTCACACGGAGTGACAAATCCAGTCTTGATCCATGCTAACTCAACGGATACCTTTGGGGATACCTGTACAACACCTTTATAGTCACTCAGTTACGTTGCGACGTTTGATACACACAAGGTATTGCTCCGGTGCCAGTAAGTTACATAATCTCATGGTCATAGAAATGAATACTTGACACGCAGAAAACAATAGCAATAAAATAACACGATCACATGCTACGTTTATAATTTGGGTCTTGTCCATCACGTGATTCTCCTAATGATGTGATCTCGTTATCAAGTGACAACACTTGCCTATGGCCAGGAAACCTTGACCATCTTTGACCAACGAACTAGTCAACTAGAGGCTCACTAGGGACAGTGTGTTGTCTATGTATGTACACACGTATTTGAGTTTCCAATAAATACAATTCTAGCATGGATAATAAACGATTATTATGAACAAGGAAATATAATAATAACTAATTTATTATTGCCTCTAGGGCATATTTCAAACAGTCTCCCACTTGCACTAGAGTCAATAATCTAGTCCACATCCATAATCGAGAAAAATTCCTTAGTCCCTTAGTTACTAAGGATAACTTTGACTGCTGTTCAGTGATTCAATCATGTATCACTCTCTGTACCTCTTAACAGACTTATGGTAAGGCACACATTAGGTGCGGCACACAACATGTCATACTTTAGAGTCTACGGCTAAGGCATAGGGGACGACCTTCGTCCTTTCTCTTTCTTCTGCCGTGGTCGCGCTTTAGAGTCTTACTCAAATTCACACCTTACAACGCAGCCAAGAAATCCTTCTTTGCTGATCCATTTTGAACTCCTTCAAAACCTTGTCAAGGCATGCATTTCATTTGAAAGTTCTGTTTAGCATTTGTATCTATCTTCATAGATCTTGATGCTCATTGTTCAAGTAGCTCTTTCCAGGTCTTCCTTTGAAAAACCCCTTTCAAACAACCTTTATGCTTTACAGAAATTGTACATTACTTCTGATCAACAATATGTCAACCACATATACTTATCAGAAATTTTATAGTGCTCCCACTCACTTCTTTGGAAATACAAGTTTCTCATAAACCTTGTACAAACCCAAAAGCTTTGATCATCTCATCAAAGCGTATATTCCAACTCCGAGATGCTTGCACCAGTCCATAGAAGGATCGATGGAGCTTGCACACTGTTAGCATCCTTAGGATCGAAAAAACCTACTGGTTGTATCACATACAACCTTTCCTCAAGGAAACCGTCGAGGAAACAATGTTTTGACATCCTATGTGCAATATTTCATAAATAATGCAGCAACTACTAACCTAATTCCAACAGACTTTTAGCATCGCTACTATTGAGAAAGTCTCATCATAGTCAACTCTTTGAACTTGTCGGAAACATCTTTGCGAAAAATCGAGCTTTTCTTAATGGTGACTTTTCACCATCATCGCCTGTCTTTATTTTAAAGATCCATCTTTACTTAATAGTCCTACGACCATCAAGTAGTTCTTCCAAAGTATACACTTTGTCTTCATACATGAATCCACTCTCGGATTTCATGACCTCCAGCCATTTGTCGGAATCCGGGTCCACCATCGCTTCTCCATAGCTCGTAGGTTCATTGTTCTTCAAAAACATGACCTCCAAGACAGGGTTACCGTACCACTCTATAGTAGTACGCGACCTTGTCGACCTACGAGATTTGTAGTAACTTGATCCGAAGCTTAATGATCACCATCATCAGTTTCCACTTCAATTGGTGTAGGTGCCACAGAAACATCTTCCTACGCCCTGCTACACACTGGTTGAAGTGACGGTTCACTAACCTCATCAAGTTCAACCACCCTCCCACTCAATTCTTTCGAGAGAAACCTTTCCTCGAGAAAGGACCCGTTTCTAGAAACAAACACTTTGCTTCCGGATCTGAGATCGGAGATGTACCCAACTGTTTTGGATATCCTATGAAGTGCTTTTATCCGCTTTGTGTTCGAGCTTATGAGACTGAATTTTTTTCACATAAGCGTCGCAGCCCCAAACTATCAAGAAATGACAGCTTAGGTTTCTCCAAACCATAGTCTATACTGTGTCATCTCAACGGAAATACGCGTTGCCCTATTTAAAGTGAATGCGGTTGTCTCTAATGCATAACCCATAAACGATAGCGGTGATTCGATAAGAGACATCATAGTATGCACCATATCAAATAGGGCGCGGCTATGACGTTCGGACACACCATCACACTATGATGTTCCAGGTGGCATGAATTGCGAAACAATTTCCTCATTGTCTCAACTGTGTACAAAAACTCGCAACTCAGATATTCATCTCTATGATCTTATCATAGACAGTTTTATCCTCTTGTCACAACGATCTTCACTCTGAAATAGCCTTGAACTTTTCAATATTTCAGATTTGTGATTCATCAAGTAAATACTCATGTATGTACTCAAGTCGTTAGTGAAGTAAGAACATAATGATATCCACTGCGTGCCTCAACACTTATTGGACTGCACACATAAAAAATGTATTACTTCCAACAAGTTACTCTCTTGCTCCATGTGGTATGATTTTGCATGTCTCAAGTGATTAAAAATCAAGTGAGTCCAAACGATCCATCTACATGGAGTTTCTTCATGCGTTTATACCAACAGGTATGGTTTGCATGTCTCAAACGTTTCAAAAATGAGTGAGTACAAAGATCCATTAGCATGGAGCTTCTTCATGCATTTTACACCAACATGACTCAATCGGCAGTGCCACAAGTAAGCGGTACTATCATTGTTACTTTGTATCTTTTTCGCACCAATATTATGAACATGTGTAACACTACGATCGAGATTCAATAAACCATTGAAGGTAATTATTCAAGCAAATAGAATAACCATTATTCTCTTTAAATGAATAATCGTATTGCAATAAATACGATCTAATCATGTTCATGCTCAACGCAAACACCAAATAACAATTATTTAGGTTTAACACCAATCCCGATGGTAGAGGGAGCGTGCGGTGTTTGATCACATCAACCTTCGAAACACTTCCAACACGTATCGTCACATCGCCTTTAGCTAGTCTCGTTTATTTCGTAGCTTTTATTTCGAGTTACTAATCACTTAGCAATCGAACTGGTATCTAATACCCTCGTGCTACCAGGAGTACTAGTAAAGTACACATCAATATCATGTATATCAAATATACTTTTCTTGACTTCGCCACCCTTCTCATGTACCAAGTATCTAGGGTAGCTCCGTCTCAGTGACCGTTCCCCTCATAACAGAAGCACTTAGTCTCGGGTTTGGGTTCAATCTTGGGTTTCTTCATTAGAGCAGCAACTGGTTTTGCCGTTCCATGAAGTATCCCTTCTAGCCCTTGCCCTTCTTGAAACTAGTGGTTTTACTAACCATCAACAATTGATGCTCCTTCTTGATTTCTACTTTCGCAGTGTCAAACATTGTGAATAACTCAAGGATCATCATATCTATCCTTGATATGTTATAGTTCATCACGAAGCTCTAGCAGCTTACCGGCAGTGACTTTGGAGAACCATCACTATCTCATCTGCAAGATTAACTCCCACTTGATTCAAGCGATTTTTGTACTCAAACAATCTGAGAACATGCTCAACGATTTGAGCTTTTCTCCTTTACTTTGTAGACAAAGAATCTTGTCGGAGGTCTCATACCTCTCAACAAGGGCACAAGCATCAAATCTCAATTTCATCTCTTAGAACATCTCTTATGTTCCGTGGCATTTCAAAATGTCTTCGGCGCCTTGCTTCTAAGCCATTAAGTATTACGCACTCAACTATCACGTAATCATCAAAAACGTGTATGTCAGATGTTCGCAACATCCACAGACGACGCTCGAGGTGCAGCACACCGAGTGGTGCATTAAGGACATAAGCCTTCTGCGCAGCAATGAGGACAATCCTCAGTTTCATAGGCTGAGTCCGCAAAGTTGCTACTATCATCTTTCAACTAAATTTTCTCTAGGAACATATAAAAATAGTAGAGCTACAGCGCAAGCTACATCATAATTCGCAAATACCTTTTGACTATGTTCATGATAATTAGTTCAATTAATCATATTACTTAAGAAATATCACTCAAAAAATACATCTCTCTAGTCATTTGAGTGGTACATGATCCAAATTCACTAACTCAAGTCCGATCATCACGTGAGTTGAGAGTAGTTTCAGTGGTAAGCATCTCTATGCTAATCATATCAACTATTCGATTCATGCTCGACCTTTCGGTCTCATGTGTTCTGAGGCCATATCTGCACATGCTAGGCTCGTCAAGTTTAACCCAAGTGTTCCGCGCGTGCAACTGTTTTGCACCCGTTGTATGTGAACGTTGAGTCTATCACACCTGATCATCACGTGGTGTCTCGAAACGACGAACTGTCGCAACGGTGCACAGTCGGGGAGAACACAATTTCATCTTGAAGTTTTAGTGAGAGATCACCTTATAATGCTACCGTCGTTCTAAGCAAGGTAAGGTGCATAAAAGGATTAACATCACATGCAATTCATAAGTGACATGATATGGCCATCATCTCGTGCTTCTTGATCTCCATCACCAAAGCACCGACATGATCGTTTTATCACCGGCGCCACACCATGATCTCCATCATCATGATATCCATCATCGTGCCGCCATCGAGGTTGTCGTGCTATCTGTGTATTAGTACTAAAGCTACGACCTAGAAATATAGTAAACGCATCTGCAAACACAAATGTTAGTTTAAAGACAACCCTATGGCTCCTGCCGGTTGCCGTAGCATAGACGTGCAAGTAGATATTAACTATTACAACATGATCATCTCATACATCCAATATATCACATCACATCATTGGCCATATCATATCACAAGCATACCCTGCAAAAACAAGTTAGACGTCCTCTAATTTGTTGTTGCATGTTTTACGTGTCTGCTATGGGCATCTAGTATGACCGCATCTTACTTACGCAAAAACCACAACGGAGATGTGCAAATTGCTATTTAACCTCTCCAAGGACCGCCTCGGTCCAAACCAATTCAAGTAAAGTTGAAGAAACAGGCACCCGCCAACCATCTTTATGCAATGAGGTTGCATGTCAATCGTTGAAACTAGTCTCTCGTAAGCGTACGAGTTATGTCGGTCCGGGCCGCTCCAATGCAACAATACCGTCGAATCGAGAAAAGACTAAGGAGGGAAGCAAATCGAACATCACCGTCCACAAAATCTTTTGTGTTCTACTCGAGATAACATCTACACATGAACCTAGCTCATGATGCCACTGTTGGGGAACGTTGCATGTGAAACAATTTTTTTCCTACGCACACGAAGACCTATCATGGTGATGTCCATCTATGAGAGGAGATTTGGATCTACGTACCCTTGTAGATCGCACAGTAGGAAGCTTTTAAGAAACGCGGTTGATGTACTGAAACATCCTCACGTCCCTCGATCAGCCCCATGAACCGTCCCGCAATCTGTCCCACGAACCGTTCTGATCTAGTGCCGAACGGACGGTACCTCCGCGTTCAGCACACGTACAACTCGACGATGATCTCAGCCTTCTTGATCCAGCAAGAAAGACGTAGAAGTAGATGAGTTCTCTGGCAGCATGACGGCGCTCCGGTGGTGGTGATGAACTATTCCTGCAAGGCTCCGCCCGAGCTCCGCAGAAATCTAATCTAGAGGAAGAACTACGAGGTGTAGGTTTGAGTTGCACGTGGCAAAGTTGTCTCCCAAAAGCCCTAAACCTCTAGTATATATAGGAGGAGGGGAGAGGCAGCCCTAGGCAGCTTTGGCGCACCAAGGAGTCCTCCTTGGGTCGGCCGAAGTGGGAGAGAGGGAGGAGTCCTTCTCCAATCCCACTTGGATTAGGACTCCTTCCTTATTTTCCCACCCCTTTTGGATTTTCCACTTTTTCCTCATGGGCTTTCCTTGGTAGACTTTGTCAACCCATTATACCTTATTGTACATCCAATAAATCCACGTGCACCCCTTGTGGCGTGGTGGGCCCACCCAGTGGGCCCCCGGAACCCATTCGTCACTCCCGGTACACTGCCGGCAATGCCCGAATACTTTCCGGAATTCAAACACCAACTTCCTATATATCAATCTTCGTTTCCGGACCATTCCGGAAACCCTCGTGACGTTCGTGATCTCATCCAGGACTACGAACAACCTTCGGTCACCAACACATATAACTCAACTATACTAAAACACCATCGAACCTTAAGTGTGCACACCCTGCGGGTTCGAGAACTATGTAGACATGACCCGAGACACTCCTCGGTCAATATGCAATAGCGGAACCTGGATGCCCATATTGAATCATACATATTCTACGAAGATCTTATCGGTTGAACCTCTGTGCCAATGATTCATATAATCCCGTATAACATTCCCTTTGTCCTTTGATATGTTACTTGCCCGAGATTTTATCGTCGCCATCCCTATACCTGTTTCAATCTCGTTAACGAGAAGTCTCTTTACTCGTTCCGTAATACAAGATCCACGTGACTCACACTTGAGTCACATTGCTTGCAAGGCTTATATGTGATGTTGTATTACCGAGTGGGCCCCGAGATACCTCTCCGTCACATGGAGTGACAAATCCCAGTCTTGATCCATGCTAACTCAACGGACACCTTCAGAGATACCTGTTGAGCACCTTTATAGTCACCCAGTTACGTTGCAACGTTTGATACACACAAGGTATTCCTCTGGTGCCAGTAAGTTACATGATCTCATGGTCATAGGAATGAATACTTGAGACGCAGAAAACAATAGCAACAAAATAACACGATCACATGCTACGTTTATAATTTGGGTCTTGTCCATCACATGATTCTCCTAATGATGTGATCCCATTATCAAGTGACAACACTTGTCTATGGCCAGGGCTTGACCAGCTTTGATCAACGAACTAGTCAACTAGAGTCTCACTAGGGACAGTGTGTTGTCTATGTATCCACACATGTATTTGAGTTTCCAATTAATACAATTCTAGCATGGATAATAAACGATTATTATGAACAAGGAAATATAATAATAATTAATTTATTATTGCCTCTAGGGCATATTTCCAACAGATCTTCGCCGGGTTTTTGTGGATGCACAGAGAGAATGCAAAAATTAAAGGGAGAAGTGAAGTTCGATCGCATGTTAGAGGATCACAAAAAAGGGTTGTACCCAAATTGCGAAGATGGCAACACAAAGCCTGGTACCACACTGGAATTGCTGCAATGGAAGGCAGAGAATGGTATTATTTGACAAGGGATTTCAGAAGGTACTGAAAATAATGAAGAACAAGCTTCCAAAGGATAACGAATTGCCTGATAGTATGTACGAAGCAAATAAGGTTCTCTGCCCTCTAGGATTAGAGGTGCATAAGATACATGCATGCCCTAATGGTCGCATCCTCTACCGCGGTGAGGATTATGATAATTTGAATGCATGACGGGTATGCGGTGCATTGGGGTATAAGATGATACGAGATGATCCTTTGATGTTGAGGGCCATCGCCCGAAGAAGAGGGTTCTTCCCAAGGTGATGTGGTATGCTCCTATAATACCACAGTTGAAACGTCTGTTTATAAACAAAGAGCATGCCAAGTTGTTGCAATGGCATGGAGAAGGCCATAAGAAAGACAAGATGTTGAGAGTACTCACTGATGGGTCGCTGTTGGATTTCGGGCTCCGCAAAACCCTAGGATTCGAACACACGGGTGTGTGCGGCGATATCTCTCGGCTCGACCTTTCCTAGCCCGCTACTCGATTGAAATGACGGAGAACTCACAAGATGGCGAGGAGAACACAGAACACAACAGTTTACCCAGGGTCGGGACGTTGCGAAGCATAAAACCCTACTCCTGCTTTTGGTGGATTGCCTCTCACGGAGATTGGTGGATGAACTAGTACAGTGCTTTCGGGCCTCCGGAGGCCAAGTGGCTAGGCGTGTTGCTCTGGGGTTCCGAATGATCCCCCCTTTGCCAAGTATTCTACCCTCTCTATTTATAGTGGAGGCCTGGGTCCTCTTCCCTTATCGTTGACAGGAAGGGATCTCACAACGGCCAGCTTCGGTGGGAGACAAGGGAACATGCTTCCCCTGCCAAAAGTGGTCTTTGCCTCCAAAGCAGCTGCCAGCGTCGCCGAGGTGGGTACATGGGTGATGCTCGTCCTTCCGGTGGGGGACCATGGTCTTGTTGCTCCGGAAGAGAAACCTATGGAAGATGCCTTTTGGACATTGATACGTTCCTTGCTCTTCTGCACTAAAGGGGAAACTGCCCTGTCCTGCCACCTTCTGCTCGCCTGTCCTTCCATGGCGTCACCCTTGACTCCTGAGGCCCTGCCTTGCCTTGAAATATCCGCCGCTCCGGAGGGGTCCTGAGGAGGGCCCCTGCAGGTCTTGATGTCTCTCTTCCTCACGAGGCTTAGCCCCTCGCAAAGGCCTTGTTCGGGGTGGTGCTATTCCTTGCCGATCTTGCGTTGATGAAGTGGGCCTGCCCTGGACCGCAGGCAGGCAGGCCTGGGTACCTCCGTTCACAGAATGCCGACAGTAGCCTGCTACTTCAACAAAAGACCTTCCAACGACGCCCGAAATAGGCACGTTGACGGGAGAATACTTGGTTTGATCTTTCTGCTGCGGCTACGCCTTAAGGGACTTCCTAGGCAGGTATGCAAAGGATTTCCCCCGTGGCCTTGGAGCCTTGCGTTGGTGTTCCCTCGAAGCGGAAACAGTGATGTAGCATAGCGGTGGTAAGTATTTCCCTCAGTTTGAGAACCAAGGTATCAATCCAGTGGAGGAGTATCTCAAGATCCCGCACCAACACAAAAGCTTGCTCCCAACGCTATGAAGGGGTTGCCAATCCCTTATAGATTGTTTGCCAAGTGAGAACTGAAAGCAACAAAGTAACAAAGCAAAGTAAAAGCGGAGGTGTAAACAATGGCCGTGAATAGACCCCGGGGCCGACCGTTGTGTTTACTAGTGGCTTCTCTCATGAAAGCAAGTAGACGGTGGGTGAACAAATTACTGTCGAGCAATTGATAGAACCGCGCAAAGTCATGACGATATCTATGCAATGATTATATCTATAGGCATCACGTCCTAAACAAGTAAACCGATACTTTCTGCATCTACTACTATTACTCCACACGTCGACCGCTATCCAGCATGCATCTAGTGTATTAAGTCCATAAGAACAGAGTAACGCCTTAAGCAAGATGACACGATGTAGAGGGATAATCTCAAACCAATGATTAAAACCCCATCTTTTTACCCTTGATGGAAACTACTTGATGTGTGCCTTGCTGCCTCTACTGTCACTGGGAAAGGTCACCACATGGTAGAACCCAAAACCAAGCACTTCTCCCATTGCAAGAATCATAGATCTAGTTGGCCAAAGAAAACCCAAGACTCGGAGAGACTTACAAGGATATCAAATCATGCATATAAGAAATCAGCAAAGACTCAAATATATATCATAGATAATCTGATCACAAATCCACAATTCATCGGATCTCGAATAACACACCGCCAAAGAAGATTACATCGAATAGATCTCCATGAAGATCATGGAGAACTTTGTATTGAAGATCCAAGAGAGAGAAGAAGCCATCTAGCTACTAACTACGAACCCGTAGGTCTAAAGTGAACTACTCACGAGTCATTGGAGGGGCGATGATGATGATGAAGAAGCCCTCCAACTCCAAAGTCCCCTCCGGCAGGGTGCCGGGAAGGGTCTCCAGATGAGATCTCGCGGAAACGGAAGCTTGTGGCGGCGGAAAGTATTTTCGAGGCTCCCCTGATTTTTTACGGAATATTTGGGAATTTATAGGCCAAAGACCTAGGTTAGGGGGCGGCTAGGGAGGCCACAAGCCTGCCCACCGTCGCCGCCCCCCTGGTGGCGGAGTGGGGGCTTGTGGGCTCCCTGGAGCCCACCTGGCTTGGCCCAAAAGCCCCCTGGTCTTCTTCCGTTCGGGAAAAAATTATTTCGGGGTTTTTCTTCCGTTTGGACTCCTTTCCAAAATCAGATCTGAAAAGAGTCAAAAACACGGAAAAAACAGGAACTTGCACTTGGCACTGAATTAAGAAGTTAGTCCCAAAAAAGATATAAAAGGTACATAAAACAACCAAAGAAGACAAGACAACAACGTGAAACCATCAAAAATTATAGATACGTTTGAGACGTATCATAGCCCCCGGGCCCAAGGCGCGCCTAGGCTGGCTTATCGACGAAGCCTTGAAGACGACACAAAACGTCGTGGGCCCAATTTGCCTACGGTTCACGCGACGCACATGTCTCGAAGCTACGCAGCGATGCTCTCGCTCCTCAAGGCGCCCGGGTGGTGCCAGGCCACGACGATGCGATTCCCGAGAGTCGCTCAGGCCATCATGTTGCTCATTGAATGTGAACACACCCAATGGCCCTTGCAGATGTGACCGATCGGTGGACAGGTGAGGCGACGTGGGCGGCAACGCTTCCGTCGGACCACCTCGCGACCTTCGTGGGGCGTGCGACACCATGCTCCCGCGATGGTTGGTGGCCAGGATTTGCCTATAAATTCGCCCAGCCCCCTTTTGGGGGGGGCATCGCAACCTTGAGCTTCTTCTCTGCTTCAGTCGTCTGTCACGAGAAGACTTCTTCCCTTCCTTCGCTCTTCATCTTCATGGCGTCCCCCGGAGATGGCTCTTGCCGGGGAAAGCGTGCAGCGCCTCCTGCGCTTTCGTCGGCCCCTGGAGGCTGTGGCAAAGGGCCTTCAGGGCCTACGTGTGTCCGCCACCGCTGGGTGATGGCTGGTGAGTAAGTCCTTCGTAGCATTTCCTTCGCTTGTCGCTTCATCTGTTGTCCTTGGGTTGATTTTCCATCTTCTTTAGCGCACCCTCCTCTAAGAAGCCGAAGCTTGGCGAGCTTCAAGAGGAGGTGGAAGAGCTTCGGGCTCGTCTTGAGAGCGCCCAGGCTGCTCTTAATACCGCTCGCCAAGGTGAGACAGAGGCCAAGGAGGAGCCAACATCACTACAACATCAGGTCTGGGAGGCGGCGGACGCTGTGCAGGTCGCAAAGGACGGGGCATCGTACGCCCGACTGAAGGCGTCCCAGCGCGCCCTGCAGTTTGCCGGTATCGCCGACCGGGCGACCACTGTGACATGCCGGTTTGCCGGGAGGGCCCCAGGGCTGTCCAACATGAGGAGCAACACGGGCTACCTCGTCTTCTTCCAGGAGGCCGTGGAGGCGCTGGAGGCTGGCGTCCACCGCGTGGAGGAGGACATCGCGTACAGCGCGCGCGAGCTCCTTGGCCTTGCCCTCACAATCGTCTTCTCTAACCTGCGCCGCCTCGCCCCAGAGCTCGACCTCCGGTGCGTCGTCGAAATGGTGCCTGTTGAGTCTCGCCGCCTTCTCTGGGATGAGGTCCGCCCGCATGTGGATGCCCTAGTTGGGTGGTACGTCGAGGCGCCCGCCCCAAGCTTCTGTTTGCCTGCTTCTGTAACAGTGGACCAAGAACACTGCCGTGCCGGGCGTTAATCTTGTGCTGTTATTACCTTTGCTGCTCCCCTATTTTCCTTTGCTCCTGAGGTGATGGCTTGCATGTTGGTGGTCGTTGTAGCCAGGCTGCAAAGCTTAGGGCCCATTACTGCAGCTGCCGTGCCTTGGGACGGCGAGGGAAGCACGACCTTTTGGGAGTTCTGCCCTCCTGAGGCACCTCTCGTGCCGCCGCGTTCTTGGGTGTTGGACTCGCTCGTTGCTGCCGTTGAATCCTTAGGCCCTGCATCCTTCGTTAGTGCACATGTTTGAATTCACCGTTAGTTTGTCGTAGACAAGAGGGTCCAGGTCAGGGCCTGTGAGGCACTTAGCTTGCGGATTTGCGTCGGTCCCTCGCGTACTTCCTCCGATGCATCTCCTGTTTCGCAAGCGGGATGAGGTGAAGACCCATTCGGCACTCTATGTCTGCAGGTCCCGGTCCCCCACATTTCCCCGCCACCGTGAGGTTCAACCCGTTACCAAGGTTGTCCCTCACGGGGCAAAGCCCCGGCACCCTAGGGGCCGAGTGGCTTTGTGACCAGTAAGGCTCCTGTGGCGCACTGCTCAGGAGCCCCCTTTGACACTCATTCCGCTCTGCGTCGTCAGGCCCCATCCTTGACGGCCGGTAAGGCTCGTGAGGCGCGCCCAGGAACGCCCCCTTTCTGGCGCTCGAGCGATTCCGCACCTGGTTCCTTAGGTCATCGCCCCAGGAGGCCCTGAGGCCTTCTGAGACTCTTTGTGGTGGTATCGAGTTTTGGTCCGGACCCCCGAGCGGAGGTTGACCACTGAAAAACGTTGCCCCTGAGGTGGCAAGTCCTTGCATTAATTCTCCTTGACTCCTAGGGGCGGCGCGGAGCGGTTTTCTAAAAACACATCCTCCGGGCGGGAGGTTTCAAATCCAATGAAATAAGAGACGCTAGAGAAGGTTTTCCTCCCTTTTTGTTTTTCGAACGTCGGGCATTGAGACTGGAAAAAACCAACTTAAAAAATTAGCCAGTTCAAACTCAGCGGAAGAAAGTTCAAATCCAAGAGAAACCAAACAAGTGCCGCGTCCGGCATTTAAAGCTGGCATAGTCATTGGCAGATTATATGTGTTTCCTTGCCAGCTGCGAGCATGGTCATTGGCAGGCCATGTTGGTTGCCTTCGTCTTTGTACCCAACGCGGAGCTAAGGTCTTCCACTAGGCGTGGGGTGGACCCCTTCCGCGTCCTCGGGGGGCCCTGGGCGTATGTTGGAATTATGCCCTAGAGGCAATAATAAATATAGTTATTATTATAATTCTTGTATCAAGATAATCGTTTATTATCCATGCTATAATTGTATTGAATGAAGACTTATATACATGTGTGGATACATAGACAAAACACTGTCCCTAGCAAGCCTCTAGTTGGCTAGCCAGTTGATCAAAGATAGTCAGGGTCTTCTGATTATGTACAAGGTGTTGTTGCTTGATAACTGGATCACGTCATTAGGAGAATCACGTGATGGACCAGACCCAAACTAATAGACGTAGCATGTTGATTGTGTCATTTTCTTGCTACTGTTTTCTGCGTGTCAAGTATTTGTTCCTATGACCATGAGATCATATAACTCACTGACATCGGAGGAATGCTTTGTGTGTATCAAATGTCGCAACGTAACTGGGTGACTATAAAGATGCTCTACAGGTATATCTGAAGCTGTTCGTTGAGTTAGTATGGATCGAGACTGGGATTTGTCACTCCGTGTGACGGAGAGGTATCTCGGGGCCCACTCGATAATACAACATCACACACAAGCCTTGCAAGCAAAGTGACTTAGTGTAAGTTGCGGGATCTTGTATTACGGAATGAGTAAAGAGACTTGCCGGTAAACGAGATTGAAATAGGTATGCGGATGCTGACGATCGAATCTCGGGCAAATAACATACCGAAGGACAAAGGGAATGACATACGGGATTATATGAATCCTTGGCACCGAGGTTCAAACGATAAGATCTTCGTAGAATATGTGGGATCCAATATGGGCATCCAGGTCCCGCTATTGGATATTGACCGAGGAGTCACTCGGGTCATGTCTGCATAGTTCTCGAACCCGCAGGGTCTGGACACTTAAGGTTCGACGTTGTTTTATGCGTATTTGAGTTATATGGTTGGTTACCGAATGTTGTTCGGAGTCCCGGATGAGATCACGGATGTCACGGGGGTTTCCGAAATGGTACGGAAACGAAGATTGATATATAGGATGACCTCATTTGATTACCGGAAGGTTTTCGGAGTTACCGGGAATGACGAATGGGTTACGGGTGTTCACCGGGGGGGGGGGGGGCAACCCACCCCGGAGAAGCCCGTAGGCCTTGGGGGTGGCGCACCAGCCCTTAGTGGGCTGGTGGGACAGCCCAAGAAGGCCCTATGCGCCAAAGGATAAGAAATCAAAGAGAAAAAAAAGAGGAGGTGGGAAAGGAGAGAAGGACTCCACCTTCCAAACCTAGTTGGATTCGGTTTGGAAGGGAAGGACTTCCCCCCTTGGCTCGGCCGACCCCCTTGGGGCTCCTTGAGCCTCAAGGCAAGGCCCCCTCTCCCACCTATATATATGGAGGTTTTAGGGCTGATTTGAGACAACTTTTCCACGGCAGCCCGACCACATACCTTCATGGTTTTTCCTCTAGATCGCGTTTCTGCGGAGCTCGGGCGGAGCCCTGCCGAGATCAGATCACCACCAACCTCCAGAGCGCCGTCACGCTGCCGGAGAACTCATCTACCTCTGCGTCTCTCTTGCTGGATCAAGAAGGCCGAGATCATCGTCGAGCTGTACGTGTGCTGAACGCGGAGGTGCCGTCCGTTCGGCACTAGATCGTGGGACGGATCGCGGGACGGTTCGCGGGGCGGATCGAGGGACGTGAGGACGTTCCTCTACATCAACCGCGTTCACTAACGCTTCTCCTGTGCGATCTACAAGGGTACGTAGATCGGAAATCCCCTCTCGTAGATGGACATCACCATGATAGGGCTTCGTGCGCGTAGGCAAATTTTTGTTTCCCATGCGACGTTCCCCAACAGTGGCATCATGAGCTAGGTTCATGCGTAGATGTCTTCTCCAGTAGAACACAAAAGTTTTTGTGGGCGGTGATGTACATTTTTCTGCCCTCCTTAGTCTTTTCTTGATTCTGCGGTATTGTTGGATTGAAGCGGCTTGGACCGACATTACTCGTACGCTTACGAGAGACTGGTTTCATCGCCACAAGTAACCCCGTTGCTCAAAGATGACTGGCAAGTGTCGGTTTCTCCAACTTTAGTTGAATCGGATTTGACCGAGGAGGTCCTTGTATAAGGTTAAATAGCAATTCATATATCTCCGTTGTGGTGTTTGCGTAAGTAAGATGCGATCCTACTAGATACCCATGGTCACCACGTAAAACATGCAACAACTAAATTAGAGGACGTCTAACTTCTTTTGCAGGGTATGCTTGTGATGTGATATGGCCAACGATGTGATGTGATATATTGGATGTATGAGATGATCATGTTGTAATAGATAATATCGACTTGCACGTCGATGGTACAACAACCGGCAGGAGCCATAGGGTTGTCTTTAAACTAACGTTTGTGCTTGCAGATGCGTTTACTATTTTGCTAGGATGTAGCTTTAGTAGTAATAGCATGAGTAGCACGACAACCCCGATGGCGACACGTTGATGGAGATCATGGTGTGGTGCCGGTGACAAGAAGATTGTGCCGGTGCTTTGGTGATGGAGATCAAGGAGCACGTGATGATGGCCATATCATGTCACTTATGAATTGCATGTGATGTTAATCCTTTTATGCACCTTATTTTACTTAGAACGACGGTAGCATTATGAGGTGATCTCTCACTAAAATTTCAAGACGAAATTGTGTTCTCCCCGACTGTGCACCGTTGCTACAGTTCGTCGTTTCGAGACACCACGTGATGATCGGGTGTGATAGACTCAACGTTCACATACAACGGGTGCAAAACAGTTGCACACGCGGAACACTCGGGTTAAGCTTGATGAGCCTAGCATGTGCAGACATGGCCCCGGAACACATGAGACCGAAAGGTCGATCATGAATCATATAGATGATATGATTAGCATAGGGATGCTTACCACTGAAACTATACTCAACTCACGTGATGATCGGACTTGAGCTAGTGTAAGTGGGTCATGAACCACTCAAATGACTAGAGAGATGTACTTTTTGAGTGGGAGTTTAGCAAGTAATTTGATTAAGTTAAACTCTAATTATCTTGAACATAGTCTAAGTCCACTTTGAATATATTTGTGTTGTAGATCATGGCTCACGCGACAGTCACCCTGAATTTTAATACGTTCCGAGAGAAAGCTAAGTTGAAAGATGATGGAAGCAACTTTGTAGACTGGGCTCGTAATCTTAAGTTAATCTTACAAGCTGGGAAGTAGGATTATGTCCTTAATGCTGCGCTAGGAGATGAACCACCCGCTACGGCTGACCAGGATGTTAAGAACGCTTGGTTAACACGTAAGGAGGACTACTCAGTAGTTCAATGTGCAGTCTTGTATGGCTTAGAACCGGGACTTCAACGTCGCTTTGAGCGTCATGGAGCATATGAGATGTTCCAGGAGTTGAAGTTCATCTTTCAGAAGAGCACCCGGATCCAGAGGTATGAGACCTCCGATAAATTCTATGCTTGCAAGATGGAGGAGAATTTGTGTGTCAGTGAATATGTGCTCAAAATGTCTGGGTACTCAAACTGTCTAGCTGAGCTGGGGATTGAACTCCCGCAAGAGGCTATCACTGACAGAATCCTTCAATCACTGCCGCCAAGCTATAAGGGCTTTGTGTTGAACTACAACATGCAAGGGATGAACAAGTCACCCGGCGAGTTGTTTGCGATGCTGAAAGTCGCAGAGTCTGAACTCCGTAAAGAGCATCAAGTGTTGATGGTTAATAAGACCACTAGTTTCAAGAGAAACGGCAAAGGAAAGAAGGGTAATTCAAAGAAGAGCGGCAAGCCTGTTGCCAATCCGACGAAGAAACCCAAAGCTGGACCTAAGCCTGAAACAGAGTGCTACTATTGCAAGGGTATGGGTCACTGGAAGCGCAACTGCCCCAAGTATCTGGCTGATAAGAAGGCGGCCAAAGAAAAATAAGGTATATTTGATATACATGTTATTGATGTGTACTTAACCGGCTCTCGTAGTAGTGCATGAGTATTCGATACCGGTTCTGTTGCTCATATTTGCAACTCGAAACAGGAACCGCGTAAGAGGCGAAGGCTGGCGAAAGATGAAGTGACGATGCGCGTAGGAAATGGTTCCAAGGTTGATGCAATCGCCGTCGGCACAGTTTCACTTCAATTACCATCGGGATTAGTTATGAAGTTGAATAATTGTTATTTAGTGCCTGCGTTAAGCATGAACATTACATCTGGATCTTGTTTATTGCGAGACGGTTACTCTTTTAAGTCAGAGAATAATGGTTGTTTTATTTCTATAAGTAACATCTTTTATGGTCATGCACCCAATGTGAGAGGATTGTTCATACTGAACCTTGATAGGGATACACATATACATAACATTGAGACCAAAAGAGTTAGAGTTAACTATGATATCGCCATATTTTTGTGGCACTGCCGCTTAGGTCATATTGGTGTAAAGCGCATGAAAAAACTCCATAGCGATGGACTTTTGGTGTCACTTGACTTTGATTCACTTGACACGTGCGAACCATGTCTCATGGGCAAGATGATTAAAACTCCGTTCTCCGGAACAATGGAGCATGCCAGTGACTTGTTGGAAATCATACATACCGATGTGTGCGGTCTGATGAGCGTAGTGGCACGCGGCGGATATCGTTATTTTCTCACCTTCACTGACGATTTGAGTAGATATGGTTATGTCTACTTAATGAAGCACAAGTCTGAAACATTTAAAAAGTTCAAGCAATTTCAGAGTGAAGTTGAAAATCATCGTAACAAGAAGATCAAGTTCCTACGGTCTGATCGTGGGGGTGAATATCTGAGTTTCGAGTTTGGTGCTCACTTAAGACAATGTGGAATTGTTTCACGGTTGACACCGCCTGGAACACCACAGCGTCATGGTGTGTCCGAACGTCATAATCGTACTTTATTAGAGATGGTGCGATCTATGATGTCTCTTACCGATTTGCCGTTATCGTTTTGGGGTTATGCATGAGACACAACTGCATTCACTTTAAATAGGGCACCATCAAAATCCGTTGAGACGACACCATACGAACTGTGGTATGGCAAAAGGCCAAAGTTGTCGTTTCTTAAAGTTTCGGGATGTGATGCTTATGTCGAAAAGCTTCAGCCTGAAAAGCTGGAACCCAAAGCGGAAAAGTGCATCTTCATAGGTTACCCAAAAGAGACATTTGGGTACACCTTCTATCTCAAATCCGAGGGCAAAGTGTTTGTTGCTAAAAACGGAGCTTTTCTCGAGAAGGAGTTTCTCTCGAGAGAATTGAGTGGGAGGAAGATAGAACTTGATGAGGTTGTTGAACCTCTCATCCCTCTAGATGGTGGCGCAGGGCAAGGGGAAACCCGTGTCATTGCGACGCCGGTTGAGGAGGAAGTTAATGATGATGATCATGAAACTCCGGTTCAAGTTCCTGTCGAACCACGCAGGTCGACGAGACCACGTGCTGCTCCAGAGTGGTACGGTAATCCCGTTTTGTCAATCATGTTGTTAGACAACAATGAACCTGCAAATTATGAAGAAGCAATGGCGGGCCCAGATTCCAACAAATGGCTAGAGGCCATGAAGTCCGAGATAGGATCCATGTATGAAAACAAAGTGTGGACTTTGGAAGTACCACCTGAGGGCCGCAAGGCTATTCAGAACAAATGGATCTTTACGAAGAAGACGGACGCTAACGGCAATGTGACCGTTTATAAAGCTCGACTTGTGGCAAAGGGTTTTTCACAAGTTCAAGGAGTTGACTACGATGAGACATTCTCACCCGTACCGATGCTTAAGTCCGTCAGAATCATGTTAGCAATAGCTGCATTTTTCGATTATGAAATCTGGCAGATGGATGTCAAAACGGCGTTCCTTAACGGCTTCCTTAAGGAAGAGTTGTATATGATGCAACCCGAAGGTTTTATCGATCCTAAGAATGCTAACAAGGTGTGCAAGCTCCAGCGATCCATTTATGGACTGGTGCAAGCATCTCGGAGTTGGAACAAACGCTTTGATGAGGTGATCAAAGCATTTGGGTTTATACCAGTGGTTGGAGAATCTTGTATTTACAAGAAAGTGAGTGGGAGCTCTGTGGTGTTTCTAATATTATATGTGGATGACATATTGCTGATTGGAAACAACATAGAGTTTTTGGAGAGCATAAAGGATTACTTGAATAAAAGTTTCTCTATGAAGGACCTAGGAGAAGCTGCTTACATTCTAGGCATTAAGATCTACAGGGATCGATCAAAACGCCTGATAGGACTTTCACAAAGCACATACCTTGATAAAGTTTTGAAGAGGTTCAAAATGGAACAGTCCAAGAAAGGGTTCTTGCCAGTTTTACAAGGTACAAGATTGAGTAAGACTCAGTTCCCAGCAACTGATAAGGATAGAGAGCATATGAGCACCGTCCCCTATGCTTCAGCCATAGGTTCTATCATGTATGCAATGCTGTGCACTAGACCGGAAGTTAGCCTGGCCATAAGTATGGCAGGCAGGTTCCAGAGTAATCCAGGAGTGGATCACTGGACGGCGGTCAAGAATATCCTGAAGTACCTGAAAAGGACTAAGGAGATGTTTCTCATGTATGGAGGTGATGAAGAGCTCGCCGTAAAGGGTTACGTCGATGCAAGCTTTGACACAGATCCGGACGACTCTAAGTGACAGACCGGATACGTATTTATTCTTAATGGGGGTACGGTAAGCTGGTGCAGTTCCAAGCAAAGCGTCGTAGCAGATTCTACATGTGAAGCGGAGTACATGGCTGCCTCGGAGGCGGCTAAGGAGGGTGTCTGGATGAAGCAGTTCATGACGGATCTTGGAGTGGTGCCAAGCGCACTGAATCCAATAACCTTGTTCTGTGACAACACAGGTGCCATTGCCTTAGCAAAGGAACCACGGTTTCACAAGAAGACCAGACACATCAAACGACGCTTCAACCTCATCCGCGACTACGTCGAAGGGGAGGACGTAAATATATGCAAAGTGCACACGGATCTGAATGTAGCAGACCCGCTGACTAAACCTCTTCCACGGGGCAAAGCATGATCAACACCAGAACTGTATGGGTGTTAGATTTATTACAATGTAATTCGCATGATGATGTGAGGGCTAGATTATTGACTCTAGTGCAAGTGGGAGACTCTTGGAATTATGCCCTAGAGGCAATAATAAATATAGTTATTATTATAATTCTTGTATCAAGATAATCGTTTATTATCCATGCTATAATTGTATTGAATGAAGACTTATATACATGTGTGGATACATAGACAAAACACTGTCCCTAGCAAGCCTCTAGTTGGCTAGCCAGTTGATCAAAGATAGTCAGGGTCTTCTGATTATGTACAAGGTGTTGTTGCTTGATAACTGGATCACGTCATTAGGAGAATCACGTGATGGACTAGACCCAAACTAATAGACGTAGCATGTTGATCGTGTCATTTTGTTGCTACTGTTTTCTGCGTGTCAAGTATTTGTTCCTATGACCATGAGATCATATAACTCACTGACACTGGAGGAATGCTTTGTGTGTATCAAACGTCGCAACATAACTGGGTGACTATAAAGATGCTCTACAGGTATATCCGAAGGTGTTCGTTGAGTTAGTATGGATCGAGACTGGGATTTGTCACTCCGTGTGACGGAGAGGTATCTCGGGGCCCACTCGGTAATACAACATCACACACAAGCCTTGCAAGCAAAGTGACTTAGTGTAAGTTGCGGGATCTTGTATTACGGAACAAGTAAAGAGACTTGCCGGTAAACGAGATTGAAATAGGTATGCGGATGCTGACGGTCGAATCTCGGGCAAGTAACATACCGAAGGACAAAGGGAATGACATACGGGATTATATGAATCCTTGGCACTGAGGTTCAAACGATAAGATCTTCGTAGAATATGTGGGATCCAATATGGGCATCCAGGTCCCTCTATTGGATATTGACCGAGGTGTCACTCGGGTCATGTCTGCATAGTTCTCGAACCCGCAAGGTCTGCACACTTAAGGTTCGACGTTGTTTTATGCGTATTTGAGTTATATGGTTGGTTACCGAATGTTGTTAGGAGTCCCGGATGAGATCACGGATGTCACGGGGGTTTCCGGAATGGTCCGGAAACGAAGATTGATATATAGGATGACCTCATTTGATTACCGGAAGGTTTTCGGAGTTACCGGGAATGTACCGGGAATGACGAATGGGTTCCGGGTGTTCACCGGGGGGGGGGGGGGCAACCCACCCCGGGGAAGCCCATAGGCCTTGGGGGTGGCGCACCAGCCCTTAGTGGGCTGGTGGGACAGCCCAAGAAGGCCCTATGCGCCAAAGGATAAGAAATCAAAGAGAAAAAAAAGAGGAGGTGGGAAAGGAGAGAAGGACTCCACCTTCCAAACCTAGTTGGATTCGGTTTGGAAGGGGAGGACTTCCCCCCTTGGCTCGGCCGACCCCCTTGGGGCTCCTTGAGCCTCAAGGCAAGCCCCCCCTCTCCCACCTATATATACGGAGGTTTTAGGGCTGATTTGAGACAACTTTTCCACGGCAGCCCGACCACATACCTCCACGGTTTTTCCTCTAGATCGCGTTTCTGCGGAGCTCGGGCGGAGCCCTGCCGAGATCAGATCACCACCAATCTCCGGAGCGCCGTCACTCTGCCGGAGAACTCATCTACCTCTCCGTCTCTCTTGCTGGATCAAGAAGGCCGAGATCATCATCGAGCTGTACGTGTGCTGAACGCGGAGGTGCCGTCCGTTCGGCACTAGATCGTGGGACGGATCACGGGACGGTTCGCGGGGCGGATCGAGGGACGTGAGGACGTTCCACTACATCAACCGCGTTCACTAATGCTTCTGCTGTGCGATCTACAAGGGTATGTAGATTGGAAATCACCTCTCGTAGATGGACATCACCATGATAGGTCTTCGTGCGCGTAGGAAATTTTTTGTTTCCCATGCGACGTTCCCCAACAACATATACTTCCTCGACTCGTTATAACGTGAGAGTGTCACGGTGGGGGTGTATATGGGAGGTCGCGACGATGCTTTGGCCTCGCAAGCGTCCCTACCCCCTAGGCATTGGGGCCTGAGCTTCTAGAGTCATTGGTGGACTTTGTTGTACCCAGCACGGAGAATATGTCTTCCACTAGGCGTGGGGTGGACCCCTTCCGCGTCCTCGGGGGGGGGGGGGGGGCTGGGCGTATACAACCTCGGCTCGTTATTACGTGAGAGTGTTACGGGATGAAGTAGGTTCTGGAAGGATTGAAGGATGATGCAGAGGTGCGACGGGTTGATGCAGATCTTACGCGCTCGTGCACCTTCCCGGGAGGCCTATTAAGGGCTTTTTATGAATCTATGTTCATAGGTCCCAATCCCGCACATTTCACGACCGCCGTTGCGTGGGACCGAGTGAACAGATATACCCATGGGGTCGGGCCTTGCCTCCCCTCACACCGACCGGATCCATGGACGCTGTTAAGGGCGGCAAATGGCCTTATGACCGGTAATGCTCCCGAGACACGATGCTCAGGATCCCCCTTCTAACGTTCGAGCGGCTCTACGTCGCTAGGGTCCAGTCCCGCAAATTTCCCGACCGCCGTTGCGTGTGACCGAGTGAACAGATCTAGCCATGGGGTCAGGCCCTGCCTCCCTGTACAACGGTTTGATCAAGGACGCTGTCAAGGGCGGTAGGTGGCCTTGCAACCGGTAAGACTCCTGAATCGCCATGCTCCGGAGCGCCCCTTTTGACGTTCAAGCGGCTCTGCGTCACCGGGACCCGGTCCCGCACATTTCCCGACCGCTGGTGCTTGCGACCGAATAAACGACCTCAACCACGGGGTTAGGCCCTGCCACCCTTGATAACGACCAGATCACCAAGGACGATATCAAGGGCGGCAGGTGGCCTTGTGACCGGTAAGGCTCATGGAGCACCATGCTCTGGACCCCCCTTGGACGCTCAAGCGACTCTGATTTTATGTTGTCGGCCGTGGTCCTGAGGGGCCGTGGGGCTCCCCAATTCCCGCGTTGGGGTGATGCCTTGCGGCCGGTGCCCCCGAGCAAGGAAGGCGGATCGCCAAAGGATGCAAGCAAGGCAGCGTGTTAGGTCGCCAAGTCGATGCAATGGGAATTGTAAAAGATACAACTTGTAGGAGTACGCCTCGAGCAGTTGAATTCCCTGCGGCCAGCATGCACTTCTTAAGGCAGTAAATCCAAAAAATTTACCTCAAATTGCCCCCTTGCGCTTGAGGAGCACCTCGCGAGGCCTGGCCCCCGATGCCCACGCCTTCATCATGGTCGTCGCGGGTGATCCATGCCGCTTGCGTCTCGTCACGGCATTCGACTCATCCTCCTGAGGCTCGTGAGTTTGGCCTTGCGTAGTCCTTCCGTGTGTGTGTGTGGGGGGGGGGGGCTAGTGCCACGCACCGCGGCTTGAGGGCGCCCCCCTGCCTGGGCCTCTTGGGCCCGGCTCAAGGAGGAGTCCCCAGACACTCCTCACTCCTGAGGAGGATAGACGCCCCGGGGGGACGCCTGAAGCTCTTCCTCGTTGGGAGGGTCAGGTAGCACCGCATACTCTGGCACGTACGGTTCCATGTAGGCGCTTTCCCGTCCTCCGCGGCCGGTCATCAGCGCGGTGGTGGAGGTCCCTCTCGGCGGTGGAGGGGGATCCCCCGGCCGTGTTGCTCGAAGATCTTCCTGCGATAAGCCTCCGCTCGAAGTCGCTTGTTCCTGCTGCCGCCGTCGGTTGATCCCGGCGCCGCCCAGTGCTGACTCCCGCCATGATGTCCTGTTGTGTCTCCGCTATCGTAGTTCATCCGCGCCATCGTCTCCGCCCTCTGCTAGCTGCGCCGGATGGAGCGCTCCTGTCGGGCCGCCCCGGGTTGTCGAGGGCTGACCTGGTCTCGGTGATGCATGCCAGTGTGTGCTTCGGTCGTCCCGCCGTTCTCCTCGTGTCCCTGGTGGTTGTCGGCATGGTGCGCTTCAGGGCCAGCCGTTGATACGTCTCAAACGTATCAATAATTTTTGATGGTTTCATGGTGTTATCTTGTCATCTTTGGATGCTTTATGTACCTTTTATATCTTTTTTGGGACTAACTTATTAATTCAGTGCCAAGTGCCAGTTCCTATTTTTTCTGTGATTTTGGCTCTTTTCAGATCTGATTTTGGAATGGAGTCCAAACGGAATAAAATCCCCGAAATAAATTTTTCCCGAACGGAAGAAGATCAGGGGGCTTGGGCCAAGCCAAGAGGGCTACAAGGATCCCACAAGCCCCCTATCCGCCACTAGGGGTACGGTGGTGGGCAGGCTTGTGGCCTCCCAGGCGCCCCCTGACCTAGATCCTTCGCCTATATATTCCCTAAAATACCGAAAAAATAAAGGGATCCATGAAAATACTTTTCCGCCGCCGCAAGCTTCCGTTTCGGCGAGATCTCATCTGGAGACCCTTCCCGGTGCCCTGTCGGAGGGGACTTTGGAGTTGGAGGGCTTCTACATCAACATCATTGCCCCTCCAATGACTCGTGAGTAGTTCACTTCAGACTTACGGGTCCGTAGTTAGTAGCTAGATGGCTTCTTCTCTCCCTTGGATCTTCAATACAAAGTTCTCCATGATCTTCATGGAGATCTATCCGATGTAATCCTCTTTGGCGGTGTGTTTGTCAAGATCCGATGAATTGTGGATTTGTGATCAGATTATCTATGATATATATTTGAGTCTTTGCTGATTTCTTATATGCATGATTTTATATCCTTGTAAGTCTCTCCGAGTATTGGGTTTTGTTTGGCCAACTAGATCTATGATTCTTGCAATGGGAGAAGTGCTTGGTTTTGGGTTCTTACCGTGTGGTGACCTTTCCAAGTGACAGTAGGGGCAACAAGGCACACATCGTGTAGTTGCCCTCAAGGGTAACAAGGTGGGCTTTGTCATAGATATGAGATTGTCCATCTACATCATGTCATCTTGCTTAAGGCGTTACTCTGTTCTTTTGGACTTAATACACTAGATGCATGCTGGATAGCGGTTGACGTGTGGAGTAATAGTAGTAGATGCAGAAAGTATCGGTCTACTTGTTTTGGACGTGATGCCTATAGATATAATCATTGCCATAGATGACGTCACGACTTTGCGCGGTTCTATCAATTGCTCGACAGTAATTTGTTCACCCACCGTCTACTTGCTTTCATGAGAGAAGCCAGTAGTAAACACTACGGCCCCCGGGTATATTCACACCTATCGTTTCCACTTTCGCTTTTACTTTGCTTTGTTACTTTGTTGCTTTCAGTTCTCACTTGGCGAACAATCAATAAGGGATTGACAACCCCTTTATAGTGTTGGGAGCAAGCTTTTTGTGTTTGTGCAGGCACTTGTGATACTCCTTCACTGGATCGATACCTTGGTTCTCAAAGTGAGGGAAATACTTACCACCGCTGCTACATCACCATTTCCGCTTCGAGGGAACACCAACGCAAGGCTCCAAGGCCACAGGGGAAATCCTTTGCATATTTGCCTAGGAAGTCCCTTAAGGCGTAGCCATAGCAGAAGGATTCCTGGTGCCATCAACACACCTATTTCCGGCGCCGTTGGAAGGTCTTTTGTTGCAGTAGCAGAAGTATTTCTAGCGTCGTTTCTGGGGAAGGAGAGATCTATCCAAGTAGGTCTCACAAACTCATCTCTTGCATTTACTTTCTTTGCCAGTTGCCTCTCGTTTTCCTCTCCCCCACTTCACATTTACCGTTTTCATTTGCCTTTCTCCTTTGCCGTTTTCTTTTGCCCGTTTCACTCTCTCTTCCTGGTCGTTCATGTGTGAGATAGTCCATCAATGGCTAGATCCACTAATCCAAACGATACTCCTCAGAATGAAGTTCTCAATTTCAGGCAGAATGAGGAAGAAAATTTAAAGGACGCTTGGTACAGGATTTGCAATGCTCAAAGTAGATCTACTCGTAAGCAATCCACTACCGTCCTCCTTCGTAGTTTCTATGTTGGGATTTCTCCATGGAATAGGTACATCCTTGATACCATTGTAGGCGGGAATTTTTTGGGGAGCCATAATGTTGACTCCTATGGAGCTATCATGAATTTGGTAGGCTCAGCCCCGCTCATGGATAATGGAACTACCTTGACCTTGGAACATGCGATGCAATGGCTTGACGCTATTGAAAACAAAATTGCCACAGTTGAACTTATTGAGGGTTTGGATAGAAAGATCCACAATCAAATTACTCAGTACGGATCCAAGGTGGGATTTTTTTTGAAAAAGACCGTCAAGTCTGTTTTTGTTCCTTAAGCTAGTGTTCAGTAATCCAATAAAGATGAAGATCTTAACATGATAAATGATCACACTACTTAGGGTTTGAGCACCAAAGATGACTATACGTGATTCCATCACCTTTTGCCTAGCTAAGGGCATTAAACAAAAGCGCTTGTTGGGAGGCAACCCAACGAATCTATCATTTTTCTTTCTGTTTTGTGTTTTCCACACTTTCATAATTCTTTTATGATTGTGTTTTTTGTGTTTCTTTTTGCGTTTGTGCCAAGCAAAACTGTTATGATTAGTCTTGGGGATGATCGTTTGGTCATGCTGGAAAAGACAGAAACTTTCTCCTCACGAAAAGAATTTTCATTTTTTTATGTAAGAGCTTTTGAGTTGATTCTTTTTTCTGCGAATTGCTACGCAAATTATTCACAATTTCGTAACTTTTCAGAATTGTTGAAGTACCAGAAGTATACGAAATATACAGATTGCTGCAGACTGGTCTGCTGTTAACAAATTCTGTTTCTGTTGTGTTGGTTGCTTATTTTGATGAAACTACTGATAGTATCAGGGGGTATTAGCCATGGAAGATTGAAAATACAGTAACCCAACATCAGCATAAGTAGAATTTAAGTTTGCTACAGTACCTAAGGAAGTGGTGGTCTGCTTTCTCATACTAATGTTATCACGAGTTTCTGTTTAAGTTTCGTGTTGTGAAGTTTTCAAGTTTTGGGTGATGTTCTTATGGACAAAGAGATAAAGAGTGGCAAGAGCTCAAGCTTGGGGATGACAAAGGCACCCCAAGAGATTCAAGGATTCCGTAAAAGCCTAAGCTTGGGGATGCCCCGGGAAGGCATCCCCTCTCTCGTCTTCAATCCATCGGTAACGTTACTTGGGGCTATATTTTTATTCACCACATGTTATGTGTTTTAGCTTGGAGCGTCTTGTATCGTAGGAGTCTTTTATTTTTTGTTGTGTCACAATCATCCTTGCTGCATACCTAGAAAGAGATACATGCACTCACAGTGATTTTGTCGAGCTTCACTTATATCTCTTGGTAGACAATTCAGCTCACATGTGCTTCACTTATATCTTTTGAGCTAGATACTTTTGCTCTATGTGCTTCACTTATATCTTTTAGAGCACAGCGGTGCATGGCTTGGTAGTTGATCTATGCTATGAAAGTAGTCTCAAAAGGGGTAGTTATCCAAAGGGATACGAAAACTTCCACCTTCATGTGCATTGAATAGTTAGAGAAGTTTGATTCATCTCAATTAGTTTTGAGTTGTGGTTATGGTAATATTGAAGTTATGCTAGTAAGGTGTTGTGGATCTAGAAATATTTGTGTTGAAGTTAGTGATTCCCGTAGCATGCACGTATGGTGAACCGCTATGTGATGAAATCTGAGCATGATTAGTCTATTGATTGTCATCCTTTGTGTGGCGGTCGGGATCGCGCGATGGTTTATACCTACCAACCCTTCCCCTAGGAGTATGCGTTGAATGCTTTGTTTCAATTACTAATAAAACTTCTGCAACAAGTATATGAGTTCTTCATGACTAATATTGAGTCCATGGTTTAGATGCACTTTCACCTTCCACCATCACTATCTTCTTAGTGCCGTGCAACTTTCGCCGGTGCACAAAACCCACCATTAGCCTCCCTCAAAACAGCCACCATACCTACCTACTATGGCTTTTTCAAATTCATTCCGAGATATATTGCCATGCAACTACCACCATGACATGTGCCACCATGTTTACATTGCCATTGCATGATCGTAAGATAGCTAGCATGATGTTTCCATTAATGTCTATGCCATGCTAGATCATTGCCATGGTACACTACCGAAGGCATTCCATATAGAGTCATCGTTGTTCTAAGTTTTGAGTTGAAAGTGTGATGATCATCATTGATGGAACATTGTCCCATGTGAGGAAATAAAAGAGGCCAAATATGCCCACCAAAATAAAAAAGAGAGGCCAAAGAGCCCACCAAAAATATATATATATGAGAGAAAAAGAGAGAAGGGACAATGCTACCACTTTTCCACACTTGTGCATATTAAGCGCCATGATCTTCATGATTGAGAGTCTCTCGTTTTGTCACCACCATATAGCTAGTGGGATTTTTTCATTATATAACTTGGCTTGTATATTCCAATGATAGGCTTCCTCAAAATTGCCTTAGGTCTTCGTGAGCAAGCAAGTTGGATGCACACCCACTAGTTTTCTTTAAGAGCTTTCACATACTCTTAGCTCTAGTGCATCATTTGTATGGCAATCCCTACTCATTCACATTGATATCTATTGATGAGCGTCTTCACAACTCATTTATATGCCTAGTTAATGTGATCATCTTCTCCTTAGTTTGTCTTGCAACCTCCACCACACTCCACACCACTTATAGTGCTAAAACCATGGCTCACGCTCATGTATTGTGTGAGAGTTGAAAAGGTTTGAGAAAGTAAAGGTGTGAAACAATTACTTGGCCAATACCGGGGTTGTGCATGATTTAAATTCGTTGTGCAATGATGATAGAGCATAGCCAGACTATATGCTTTTGTAGGGATAACTTTCTTTTGGCCTTGTTATTTTGAAAGTTCATGATTACCATGCTAGTTTGCTTGAATTATTATTGTTTCCACGTCAATAGCAAACTATTGTTTTGAATATAATGGATCTGAACATTCACGTCACATAAGAGGAGTTACAAAGGACATCTATGCTAGGTAGCATGAAAGTATCAAAAATTCATTCTTTATCACTTCCCTACTCGAGGACGAGCAGGAGTTAAGCTTGGGGATGCTTGATACGTCTCAAACGTATCTATAATTTTTGATGGTTTCATGCTGTTATCTTGTCATCTTTGGATGTTTTATGTACCTTTTATATCTTTTCTGGGACTAACTTATTAATTCAGTGCCAAGTACCAGTTCCTGTTTTTTTCTGTGTTTTTGGCTCTTTCCAGATCTGATTTTGGAACAGAGTCCAAACGGATTAAAATCCCCGAAATGATTTTTTCCCGAACAGAAGAAGATCAGGGGACTTATGGGCCAAGCCAGGAGGGCTACAGGGAGCCCACAAGCCCCCCATCCGCCACCAGGGGGGCAACGGTGGGCAGGCTTGTGGCCTCCCTGGCGCCCCCTGACCTAGATCCTTCGCCTATATATTCCCTAAAATACAGAAAAAAATAAAGGGATCCACGAAAATACTTTTCCGCCGCCGCAAGCTTCCGTTTCTGCGAGATCTCATCTGGAGACCCTTCCCGGTGCCCTGCCGGAGGGGACTTTGGAGTTGGAGGGCTTCTACATCAACATCATCGCCCCTCCAATGACTTGTGAGTAGTTCAATTCAGACCTACGGGTCCGTAGTTAGTAGCTAGATGGCTTCTTCTCTCTCTTGGATCTTCAATACAAAGTTCTCCATGATCTTCATGGAGATCTATCCAATGTAATCCTCTTTGGCGGTGTGTTTGTCGAGATCCGATGAATTGTGGATTTGTGATCAGATTATCTATGATATATATTTGAGTCTTTGCTGATTTCTTATATGCATGATTTGATACCCTTGTAAGTCTCTCCGAGTCTTGGTTTTTTTTGGCCAACTAGATCTATGATTCTTGCAATGGGAGAAGTGCTTGGTTTTGGGTTCTTACCGTGTGGTGACCTTTCCCAGTGACAGTAGGGGCAGCAAGGCACTCATCGTGTAGTTGCCATCAAGGGTAACAAGGTGGGCTTTGTCGTAGATATGAGATTGTCCATCTACATCATGTCATCTTGCTTAAGGCGTTACTCTGTTCTTTTGGACTTAATACACTAGATGCATGCTGGATAGCGGTCGACGTGTGGAGTAATAGTAGTAGATGCAGAAAGTATCGGTCTACTTGTTTTGGACGTGCTGCCTATAGATATAATCATTGCCATAGATGACGTCATGACTTTGCGCGGTTCTATCAATTGCTCGACAGTAATTTGTTCACCCACCATCTACTTGCTTTCATGAGAGAAGCCATTAGTAAACACTACGGCCCCCGGGTCTATTCACACCTATCGTTTCCACTTTCGCTTTTACTTTGCTTTGTTACTTTGTTGCTTTCAGTTCTCACTTGGCGAACAATCTATAAGGGATTGACAACCCCTTTATAGTGTTGGGAGCAAGCTTTTTGTGTTTGTGCAGGCACTTGTGATACTCCTTCACTGGATCGATACCTTGGTTCTCAAACTGAGGGAATTACTTACCACCGCTGCGCTACATCACCCTTTTCGCTTCGAGGGAATACCAACGCAAGGCTCCAAGGCCACGGGGGAAATCCTTTGCATATTTGCCTAGGAAGTCCCTTAAGGCGTAGCCGTAGCAGAAGGATTCCTGGTGCCATCAACACACCTATTTCTGGCGCCGTTGGATGGTCTTTTGTTCCAGTAGCAGTCGTTGGGGTCTGGAGAAGGTGGAGGGCAGCGCGAAGCGCGTCTCTCTCGGCCCTGCCTAGGGTGGGCGGGTCCCTGAAGCTTGCATGCTCGGGGGTCGGCATGCGGTGCGAACCCCCGACACCCGATGCCTGTGGCCTTGAGGATGCACCAGACTGGATGGTCTTCTGGGAGATGGTGATTAGCTCCATGACGTGGTCCACCCAGGCGTCGAAGCCCCTGGTGTCGGTCGTTGGCGGAGCATCTCTCTTGCCATTTGCAACGCGTCGTGTGCGCTGAGGTCTCCCAAGTTGATGCGGCGCACTGTGGGTGCCTGGGCCGCCAGCCCCCATGCGCGTGGGTAGCACCGGTGGCCATCACGGTGGAGACAGTGTTGATGGCCTGGTATGAGCCGCCTAGTCCTGCGAGCTTCCAGCCGTTGTGACATGGCGGTTGGAGACAAGCTCGACGATGCTCGGAGAAGCTGGTTGGTCGCCGGCCATCGGTGCAGCGGCCTTGGAAGGAGGAAGCTCGGGGAAAGCCTTCACATGCCCGCTACCTGGCACGCCAAATGTCGGATTTCGGCCTCCACAAAACCCTAGGATTCGAACACAGGGGCATGTGCAGTGATCTCTCTTGGCTCGACCTTTCCTAGCCCGCTACTTGATGGAAACGGCTGAGAACTTACACGATGGTGAGAAGAACATAGAACACAACAGTTTACCCAGGTTCGGGCCACTGCGAAGCGTAAAACCCTACTCCCCCTTTTGGTGGATTGCCTCTCACGGAGGTTGGTGGATGAACTATTGGAAATATGCCCTAGAGGAAATAATAAAATGGTTATTATCATATTTCCTTGTTCATGATAATCGTCTATTGTTCATGCTATAATTGTATTAACAAGAAAAAGTAATACATGTGTGAATAAATAGATCACAATGTGTCCCTAGCAAGCCTCTAGTTGGCTAGCTCATTGATCAATAGATTATCATGGTTTCCTCATCATGGGCATTAGATGTCATTGATAACGGGATCACATCATTGGGAGAATGATGTGATGGACAAGACCCAATCCTAAACATAGCACTAGATCGTATTGTTCGTACGTTAAAGCTTTTCTAATGTCAAGTGTCTTTTCCTTCGACCGTGAGATTGTGCAACTCTCGGATACCGTAGGAGTGCTTTGGGTGTATCAAACTTCACAACGTAACTGGGTGACTATAAAGGTGCACTACGGGTACCTCCGAAAGTGTTTGTTGGGTTGGTACGAATCGAGATCGGGATTTGTCAATCCTGTGACGGAGAGATATCTCTGGGCCCACTCGGTAGAACATCACCATGAGCTCAATGTGACTAAGGAGTTAGTCACACGATGACGTGCTATGGAACGAGTAAAGAGACTTACCGGTATCGAGATTGAACAAGGTATAGGTATACCGATGATCGAATCTCGGGCAAGTTCTATACCGACAGACAAAGGGAATTGTATACGGGTTTGATTGAATCCTTGACATCGTGGTTCATCCGGTGAGATCATCATTGAGAAAGTGGGAGCCACCATGGGTATCCAGACCCCGCTGATGGTTATTGGTCGGAGAGGTGTCTCGGTCATGTCTGCCTGTCTCCCGAACCCGTAGGGTCTACACACTTAAGGTTCGATGACGCTAGGGTTATAGGGAATTGTTATACGAGGTTATCTAATGTTGTTCGGAGTCCCGGATGAGATTACGTACGTCACGAGGAGCTCCGGAATGGTCCAGAGGTAAATATTGATATAGAGGACGGATGGTTTTGGACTCCGGAAGTGTTTCGGGCGTCGCCGGTAACGTACGAGGACCACTGGAAGTGGCCCCGGGGGTCCACCGGAAGGGGGCCACCACCCCGGGAGGCTAGATGGGCCAAGTGTGGGAGGGAACCAGCCCCTATGTGGGATGGTGCGCCCCCCACACTCAGCCATGGCACAAGAAAAGGGGAGAGGGGGGGGGAACCCTAGCGCAGGTGGGCCTAAGGCCCACTAGAAGGGTGCGCCACCCCTCCTCCCCTCCTGGCTGCCACACCTCCTCCCCATCTAGGGCTGTCGCCTCTCCCGGGAGAGGGAAACCCTCAAGGGGGCACAACCCCTCCCTCCCCCTATATATAGTGGGCACTTTGGGCTGTTGGAGACACCAATCTTCCTCTCCCTCGGCGCAGCCTTGCTCTTCTTTCTCCTCCTCTGTGCCAGTGCTTGGCGAAGCCCTACCGGGAGACCTCGTCTCTCCATCGACACCACGCTGTCGTGCTGCCGGAGATCTTACCCAGCCTCTCCCTCCTCCTTGCTGGATCAAGGTGCGAGAGACGTCACCGGGCTGCACGTGTGTTGAACGCGGAGGTGCCGTGGTTCGGCACTAGATCGGAATCACACCACGATCTGAATCGCCGCGAGTCCGACTCCATCAACCGCGTTCTAGCAACGCTTCCGCGTAGCGACCTTCAAAGGTATGAAGATGCACTCACCCCTCTCTCGTTGCTGGTCTCTCCATAGGAAGATCTGAATATGCGTAGGAATTTTTTTGAATTTATAATACGTTACCCAACAGTGGCATCCGAGCCAGGTTTTCTATGCGTAGATTCTATGCACGAGTAGAACACAAAAGGTTGTGGGCGATGATTTGTCAATTGCTTGTCGCTACTAGTCTTATTCTTTTCCGGCGGTATTGTGGGATGAAGCGGCCCGGACCGACATTACACGTACGCTTACATGAGACTGGTTCCACCGACAGACATGCACATCGTGCATAAAGGTGGCTAGCGGGTGTCTGTCTCTCGTACTCTAGTCGGATTGGATTTGATGAAAAGGGTCCTTATGAAGGGTAAATAGCTTTGGCCTATCATCGTTGTGGCTGTCACATAGGTAAGAAAGTGTTCTTGCTAGAAACCCAAATCAGCCACGTAAAACTGGCAACAACAATTAGAGGACGTCTAACTTGTTTTTGGAGGGTTTGACATGTGATGTGATATGGCCAAAGTTGTGATGTTGCATGTATGATGTATGAGATGATAATGTTATTGTAATAGGTTTCACGACTTGCATGTCGATGAGTATGACAACCGGCAGGAGCCATAGGAGTTGTCTTAATGTATTGTATGATATGCAACGCCATGTGCTTACTACTTTTACTTCATTGCTAATGGTTAGCTATAGTAGTAGTGATAGTAGTAGTTGGCGTGATGATTTCACGGAGACACAATGATGGAGATCATGGTGTCACGCCGATGACAATGATGATCATGCGATGCCTGAAGATGGAGATCGAAAGAGCAAAGATGATAATGGCCATATCATGTCAATATATGATTGCATTGTGATGTTTATCATGTTTTTCATCTTATTGCTTAGAACGACGGTAGCATAATAAGATGATCCCTCTTAAAATTTTGAGAATGTATTCCCCTAAGTGTGCACTGTTGCGAAGGATCGTTGTCTCGAAGCACCACGTGATGATAGGGTGTGATAGATTCTAACGTTCGCATACAATGGGTGTAAGCCAGATTTACACACGTGAAACACCTAGGTTGACTCGACGAGCTTAGCATGTACAGACATGACCTCGAATACAAGATACCAAAAGGTCGAACATGAGTCGTATGGTTGAATACGATCAGGATGAAGTTGCTCACCATGGTTACTAGTCCATCTCACGTGATGGTCGGACATGGGTTAGTCAACATGGATCATGTATCACTTAGATGACTAGAGGGATGTCGATTTAAGTGGGAGTTCATAGTTAATTTGATTAAATGAACTTAATTGTCATGAACTTAGTCTAAAAGTTCTCTTTATAAATATTGTAGATGGCCAACGTCAACCTCAATTTCAATGCATTCCTAGAGAAAAACAAGCTGAAAGATGATGGTAGCAACTATGCGGACTAGGTTCGCAACTTGAAGCTCATCCTTGAAGCAGCTAAAAAGGC
Source organism: Hordeum vulgare subsp. vulgare (assembly GCF_904849725.1). NCBI lineage: Eukaryota > Viridiplantae > Streptophyta > Magnoliopsida > Poales > Poaceae > Hordeum > Hordeum vulgare. The sequence continues at coordinate 579,177,423 of NC_058520.1, read as the reverse complement.
TTATGTCCTTGATGCGCCGCTAGGTGACCCTTCCGCTCCCGCAATAGCCCAGGACATTCTGAATGTCTGGCAAACGCGGAGTGATGACTACTCTCTGGTTAGGTGTGGCATGTTATACAGTTTGGAAACGGGGCTCCAAAGGCGTTTAGAGCAACATGGTGCATATGAGATGTTCCAAGAGCTGAAACTAGTTTTTCAAGCTCATGCCCGTGTCGAGAGATATGAAGTCTCCGACAAGTTCTTTAGCTGTAAGATGGAGGAGAACAGTTCTGTCAGTGAGCACATACTCAAAATGTTTGGGTTACACGATCGTCTGACTTCACTTGGAGTCGAACTTCCGGATGATGCTATAATTGACATAATCCTCCGGTCTCTCCCACCAAGCTACAAAGGTTTTGTGCTGAACTACAACATGCAAGGGATGGAGAAGACCATTCCCGAGTTGTACTCGATGCTCAAGGCTGCAGAAGTAGAAATCAAGAAAGAGCATCAAGTGTTGATGGTCAACAAGACCACTAGTTTCAAGAAGGGCAAGGGTAAGAAGAACTTTAAGAAATACGGCAAAGCCGTTGCCACGCCCGGTAAGCCAGATGCCGGGAAGAAGAAAAAGAATGGACCCAAGCCTGAGACTGAGTGCTTCTATTGTAAGGGAAAAGGTCACTGGAAGCGGAATTGCCCCAAATACTTAGCGGACAAGAAGGCCAGCAACGTTAAAGGTATATGTGATATACATGTTATTGATGTGTACCTTACCAGCGCTCGTAGTAGGTCCTGGGTATTTGATACCAGTGTTGTTGCTCACATTTGCAACTCAAAGCAGGAACTGCGGAATAAGTGGAGACTAGCCAAGGACGAGGTGATGGTGCGCGTCGGGAATGGCTCCAAGGTCGATGTGATCGCCGTCGGCACGCTACCTCTACATCTACCGTCGGGATTAGTTTTAAACCTTAATAATTGTTATTTAGTACCAGCTTTGAGCATGAATATTGTATCAGGGTCTTGCTTAATGCGAGACGGCTACTCATTTAAGTCAGAGAATAATGGTTGCTCTATTTATATGAGTGATATGTTTTATGGTCATGCTCCGCTGGTGAATGGTTTATTCTTGATGAATCTCGATCGTGATGTTACACATATTCATAGTGTGAGTACCAAAAGATGTAAAGTTGATGATGATACTCCCACGTACTTGTGCCACTGCCGCCTTGGTCATATCGGCGTTAAGTGCATGAAGAAGCTCCATACTGATGGACTATTAGAGTCTCTTGACTTTGAATCATTTGACACATGCGAACCGTGCCTCATGGGCAAGATGACTAAGGCTCCATTCTCAGGAATAATGGAGAGAGCAACCGACTTATTGGAAATAATACATACTGATGTGTGTGGTCCAATGAACGTTGAAGCTAGCGGTGGCTATCGTTATGTTCTCACTCTCACCGATGATTTGAGTAGGTATGGGTATATCTACTTGATGAAGCACAAATATGAGACGTTTGAAAAGTTCAAGGAATTTTAGAGTGAGGTCGAGAATCAACTTGACAGGAAAATTAAGTGTCTACGATTTGATCATGGAGGAGAATATTTGAGTCACGAGTTTGGCACACACCTAAGGAAGTGTGGAATCGTTTCACAACTGACGCCGCCTGACACACCGCAACACAACAGAGTGTCTGAACGTCGTAATTGCACTTTATTAGATATGGTATGATCTATGATGTCTCTTACCGACTTACCGCTATCATTTTGGGGATACACATTAGAAACTGCAGCATTCACTTTAAATAGGGCACCGTCTAAATCCGTTGAGACGACACCATATGAACTATGGTTTGGCAAGAAACCTAAGTTGTCGTTTCTTAAAGTTTGGGGCTGCGATGCTCATGTGAAGAAACTTCAACCAGAAAAGCTCAAACCCAAAGCGGAGAAATGCGTATTCATAGGATACCCTAAAGAAACTATTGGGTATGCCTTCTATCTTAGATCCGAAGGTAAAACCTTTGTTGCCAAGAACAGATCCTTTCTAGAGAAAGAGTTTCTCTCGAAAGAAGTAAGTGGGAGGAAGGTAGAACTTGATGAGGTAATTACAACCCCTCTCGAACAGGAAAGTAGCGCAACGCGGGAAATTGTTCCTGTGGCGCCTGCACCAACTGAAGAGGAAGTTAATGATAATGATCATGAAGCTTCGGATCAAGTTACCACTGAACCGCGAAGGTCCACAAGGGCACGCTCCGCACCAGAGTGGTACGGCAACCCCGTGATGGAAATCATGTTGTTAGACAACGGTGAACCTTCGAACTATGAAGAAGCAATGGCGGGCCCGGATTCCAACAAATGGCTTGAAGCTATGAAATCTGAGATAGGATCCATGTATGAGAACAAATTATGGACTTTGGTGGACTTGCGCGATGACCGGCGAGCCATAGAAAATAAATGGATCTTCAAGAAGAAGACTGATGCAAACGGTAATGTAACCGTTTATAAAGCTCGACTTGTCGCAAAGGATTTTCAACAAATTCAAGGAATTGACTACGAAGAGACTTTCTCTCCCGTAGCGAAGCTGAAATCAGTCCAAATCATGTTAGCAATTGCCGCCTTTTATGATTATTAAATTTGGCAAATGGACGTCAAAACAGCGTTCCTTAACGGGAACCTTAAGGAATAGTTGTATATGATGCAACCACAAGGTTTTGTCGACCGTAAGGGTGCTAACAAAGTGTGCAAGCTCCAGCGCTCCATCTATGGGCTGGTGCAAGCATCTAGGAGTTGGAACATTCGCTTTAAAGCGTTTGGGTTCATACATGTTTATGGAGAAGCATGTCTGTACAAGAAAGTGAGTGGGAGCTCTGTAGCTTTCCTCATACTGTATGTGCATGACATATTATTGAAGGGGAATAATATAGAGATGTTGGAGAGCATAAAAGCCTATTTGGACAAGAGTTTTTCAATGAAGGACCTTGGAGAAGCTGCGTACATATTAGGCATCAAGATCTATAGAGATAGATCGAGACGTCTCATAGATCTTTTGCAAAGTACATACCTTGACAAGATATTGAAGAAGTTCAATGTGGAAAACTCAAAGAAAGGGTTCTTGCCAGTTTTGCAAGGTATGAGATTGAGTAAGACTCAGTCACTGACCACGGCAGCAGATAGAGAGAAGATGAGTACTGTCCCTATGCTTCAGCCGTAGGCTCCCTAATGTATGCCATGCTGTGTACCAGACCTGATATAAACATTGCCATAAGTTTGGTAGGGAGGTACCAAAGTGATCCCGGTATGGAACACTGGACAGCGGTCAAGAATATCCTTAAGTACCTGAAGAGGACTAAGGAGATGTTTCTCGTTTATAGAGGTGATGAAGAGCTCGTCGTAAAGGGTTATGTCGACGCTAGCTTCGACACAGATCCGGATGACTCTAAGTCACAGACCGGATACGTATATGTTTTGAATGGTGGGGCAGTGAGCTGGTGCAGCAGCAAGCAAGAAGTTGTGGCAGCATCTACATGTGAAGCGGAGTACATAGCTGCTTGAGAAGCAGCTCATGAAGGAATTTGGATGAAGGAGCTCATCATCAACCTTGGAGTGGTTCCAAGCACGTCGGGTCCAATGACACTCTTCTGTGATAACACTGGGGCCATTGCCATAGCCAAGGAGCCCAGGTTTCACCGGAAGACGAAGCACATCAAACGCCGCTACTACTCCATCCAGGACCATGTCCAGAGTGGAGTAACAGAGATTTGTAAAGTACACACGGATCTGAATGTTGCAGACCCGTTGACTAAACCTGTTCCATGAGCAAAACATGATCAACACCATAATGCTATGGGTGTTCGATACATCACAATGTACTAGATTATTGACTCTAATGCAAGTGGGAGACTGTTGGAAATATGCCCTAGAGGCAATAATAAAATGTTTACTATCATATTTCCTTGTTCATGATAATCGTCTATTGTTCATGCTATAATTGTATTAATAGGAAACAGTAATACATGTGTGAATAAATAGATCATAATGTGTCCCTAGAAAGCCTCTAGTTGGCTAGCTCGTTGATCAATAGATGATCATGGTTTCCTGATCATGGGCATTAGATGTCATTGATAACGGGATCACATCATTGGGAGAATGATGTGATGGACAAGACCCAATCCTAAGCATAGCACTAGATCGTATTGTTCGTATGCTAAAGCTTTTCTAATGTCAAGTGTCTTTTCCTTCGACCTTGAGATTGTGCAACTCCCGGATACCGTAGGAGTGCTTTGGTTGTATCAAACGTCACAATGTAACTGCGTGACTATAAAGGTGCACTACGGGTACCTCCGAAAGTGTCTGTTGGGTTGGTACGAATCGAGATCGGGATTTGTCAATCCGTCTGATGGAGAGGTATCTCTGGGCCCACACGGTAGAACATCATCATGAGCTCAATGTGACTAAGGAGTTAGTCAAACGATGACGTGCTATGGAACGAGTAAAGAGACTTACCGGTAACGAGATTGAACAAGGTATAGGTATACCGACGATCGAATCTCGGGCAAGTTCTATACCAACAGACAAAGGGAATTGTATACGGGATTTATTGAATCCTTAAAATCGTGGTTCATCCGATGAGATCATCGTGGAGCAAGTGGGAGCCACCATGGGTATCCAGACCCCGCTGATGGTTATTGGCCGGAGAGGTGTCTCGGTCATGTCTGCCTGTATCCCGAGCCCGTAGGGTCTACACACTTAAGGTTCGATGACGCTAGGGTTATAGGGAATTGTTACACGAGGTTATGGAAAGTTGTTCGGAGTCCCGGATGAGATCCCGGACATCACGAGGAGCTCCGGAATGGTCCGGAGGTAAAGATTGATATATAGGACGGATGGTTTTGGACTCCGGAAGTGTTTCGGGCGTCGCCGGTAATGTACCGGGACCACCGGGAGTGGCCACGGGGGTCCACCGGAAGGGGGCCACCACCCCGGGAGGCTAGATGGGCCAAGTGCGGGAGGGAACCAGCCCCTAGGTGGGCTGGTGCGCCCCCCACACTCAACCCATGGCGCAAGAAGAGGGGAGAGGGGGGGGGACCCTAGCGCAGGTGGGCCTAAGGCCGACCAGAAGGGTGCGCCACCCCTCCCCCCCTCCTGGCCGCCGCACCTCCTCCCCATCTAGGGCTGCTTCCCCTCCCAGGAGAGGGAAACCCTCAAGGGGGCGCAACCCCTCCCTCCCCCTATATATAGTGGGCACTTTGGGCTGTTGGAGACACCAATCTTCCTCTCCCTCGGCGCAACCCTGCTCTTCTTTCTCCTCCTCTCTGCCGGTGCTTGGCGAAGCCTTGTCGGGAGACCTCGTCTCTCCATCGACACCACGCCGTCGTGCTGCCGGAGATCTTCCCCAACCTCTCCCTCCTCCTTGCTGGATCAAGGTGCGGGAGACGTCAACGGGCTGCACGTGTGTTGACCGCGGAGGTGCCGTGGTTTGGCACTAGATCGGAATCAGACCGCGATCTGAATCGCCGCGAGTACGACTCCATCAACCGCGTTCTAGCAACGCTTCCACTTAGCGATCTTCAAAGGTATAAAGATGCACTCACCCCTCTCTCGTTGCTGGTCTCTCTATAGGAAGATCTGAATATGTGTAGGAATTTTTTTGAATTTATGCTACGTTACCCAACATGAACTAGTACAGTGCTTTCGAGCCTCCAGAGGCCAAGTGGCTAGGCGTGTTGCTCTGGGGTTCCTAATGATATCCCCCCGAGATGACCCGGCATAGCCGACCCTTAAAAAAGCATCTGTTGCGAATATCCTTTTTAACGGGGTCTGACTCTATACGCGCCCTCGCTGGTCCGCAAAACCGTTTTCCCGCGAATTGTAAACGAGTTTTGCGGGTCAGCTTTATATGGCATATGCTAGAGATGCTCTTAACTCATGACCTATATAAACATCAGCTTGTGTTGGCAAAATGAAAAAAATGATCTAATGGTGAAATAAATATATAGAATGAATTGTTCGCGAAACTATTGCCGGGGAACGTTTCATGGGAACAAAAAATTTCCTACGCGCACAAAGACCTATCATGGTGATGATCATCTACAAAAGGGAGATCGGATCTACATACCCTTGTAGATCGCTAAGCAGGAAGCGTTAAGAAACACGGTTGATGTAGTGGAACGTCTTCGTGATTCAAATCACCGCCGTCCCACGATCCGTCCCGATCTAGTACCGAACGGAGGGCACCTCTGCGTTCATCACACGTACAACTCGATGATGATCTCTGCCTTCTTGATCCAGCATGAGAGACGGGGAAGTAGATGAGTTCTCCGACAACGTGATGGCGCGCCGATGGTGGTGGTGATCTATTCCTGCACGGCTTCACCTAAGCAGCGCATAAATCCGATCTGGAGGAAGAACTACGAATTAGAGGAGAGGGTTGCACGTGGCTGAAATTATGTCTCAAAAACCCTAAAACCTCTAGTATGTATGGGAGGACGGAGGAGGTAGCCTTTCCCACCAAGGGAAACCCCTTGGGGTCGGCCAAACCAAAGGAGGGAGGAGTCCTCCTCCAATCCCACTTGGATTAGGACTCCTTCCCAAATTGTCCACCTCTTTTGGATTTTCCACCTTTTTCCACTTGTGCTTTCTTTGCTTGACTAGACAGCCCACTAAGAGCTATAGCGCCACTATGAAGTCCACGTGGCCCTCTTGGGGAGTGGTGGGCCCACCTGGTGGTCCCCGGTACCCATTTGTCACTCCTGGTATGTTGCCGGCAATGCCCGAAATCCTTCCGCAATCCAAATACCAACTTCCTATATATCAATCTTCGTTTTCGGACCATTCTGGAAATCCTCATGATGTCCGGGATCTCATCCGGGACTCCGAACAAAACTTCGGTCACCAGCACCTATAACTCAACTATACCGAAACGTCACCGAACCTAAAGTGTGCAGACCCTGCGGGTTCGAGAACTATGCAGCCATGACCCGAGACACTCTCGGTCAATATCCAATAGCGGGACCTGGATGTCCATATTGGATCGTACATATTCTACGAAGATCTTATTGGCTGAACCTCTATGTCAAGTATTCACATAATCTCGCATACCATTCCCTTTGTCCTTCGGTATGTTACTTGCCCGAGATTCGATCGTCGGTATCTCCATACCTATTTCAATCTCGTTACCGGCAAGTCTCTTTACTCGTTCCGTAATACAAGATCCCATGACTAACTCTTTAGTCACATTGCTTGCAAGGCTTATATGTGATGTTGTATTACCGAGTGGGCCCCGAGATACCTGTCTGTCACACGGAGTGAGAAATGCCAGTCTTGATCCATGCTAACTCAACGGACACCTTCGGAGATGCTTGTAGTGTACCTTTATAGTCACCCATGAACGTTGCGGCGTTTGATACACACAAGGAAGTCCTCCGACGTCAGTGAGTTACAAGATCTCATGGTCATAGGAATGAATATTGGACGTGCAGAAAACAATAGCAACAAAATGACACGATCATATGCTACGTTCATAGTTTGGGTCTTGTGTTGGCGAACGTTGCATGGGAAACAAAAATTTTGCGACGCACATGAAGACCTACCATGGTGATGCTCATCTACGAGAGGGAGATCGGATCCACATACCCTTGTAGATCGCTAAGCGGGAAGCTTTAAGAAACGCGGTTGATGTATTGGTACAGCTTCGTGATTCAAATCACCGTCGTCCCACGATCCGTTCTGATCTAGCGCCAAACGGACGGCACCTCCGCATTCAGCACACGTATAGCTCGATGACGATCTCCGTCTTCTTGATCCAGCAAGAGAGACAGGGAAGTAGATGAGTTCTCTGGCAGCGTGACGGCGCGTCGGTGATGGTGATGATCTATTCCTGCAGGGCTCCACCCGAGCTTCGTAGAAAACTGATCTAGAGGAAGATCTACGAAGTAGAGGTTTGAGTTGCACGTGGCAAAAGTTGTGTGTCAAAAACCCTAAAACCTCGAGTATATATAGGAGGGGGGGGAGGGGCTAGCCTTGGGGTCAAGGGCGTCGGCTGAGAGAGGAGAGGAGGACTCCAACTCCAATTCGGTTTGGTGAAGGAGGAGTCCTCCTCTTCCTTCCCACCTCCCTCTTTTTTTCTTTGGTTTTCTTTTTCCTAGCCGACATAGCCCACTTGGGCTGGCATCACCAGCCCACTAAGGGATTTTGCGCCACCCTTGGGCTATTAGGCTCACTCCCGGGTGGGTGGGCCCCTCCCGGTGAAAACCCGGAACCTATTCCTCACTCCCGGTACACTGCCGGTAATGCCCGAAATCTTTCCGGAGACCAAATGATACATCCTATATTTCAATCTTTGTTTTCGGACCATTCCGGAAACCCTCGTGACGTCCGTGATATCATCCAAGACTGCGAACAACCTTCGGTCACCAACACTTATAACTCAACTATACCGAAACATCACCGAACCTTAATTGTGTAGACCCTGCGGGTTCTAGAACTATGGAGACATGACGTGAGACATTCTCCGGCCAATATCCAATAGCGGGACTTGGATGTCCATATTGGATCCTACATTTTACGAAGATCTTATCGGTTGAACCCCTGTGCCAAGGATTCATATAATCCCGTATACCATTCCCTTTGTCCTTCGGTATGTTACTTGCCCGAGATTTGATCGTCCGTATCCCTATACCTATTTCAATCTCGTTACCGGCAAGTCTATTTACTCGTTCCGTAATACAAGATACCGTGGCTAACACTTTAGTCACATTGCTTGCAAGGCTTATATGTGATGTTGTATTACCGAGTGGGCCCCGAGATACCTCTCCGTGACACGGAGTGACAAATCCCAGCCTTGATCCATGCTAACTCAATGGACATCTTCGGAGATACCTATAGAGCACCTTTATAGTCACCCAGTAACGTTGCGACGTTTGATACACACAAGGTATTCCTCCGGTGTCAGTGAGTAACATGATCTTATGGTCACAGGAATGAATACTTGACACGTAGAAAACAATAGCAACAAAATGACACGATCATATGCTACGTTTATAATTTGGGTCTTGTCCATCACATCATTCTCCTAATGATGTGATCCAGTCATCAAGTGACAACACTTTCATATGTTCAGAAAACCTTAACCATCCTTGATCGACTGGCTAGTCAACTAGAGGCTTACTATGGACATTGTTTTGTCTATATATCCACACATCTATCTATGCTTTCGTTCAATACAATTATAGCATGGATAATAAACGATTATCTTGAAACAGGAAATATAATAATAACTTTTTTATCATTGCCTCTAGGGCATACTTCCAACAGTTCGCACTTGCACTAGAGTCAATAATCTAGTCTCACATCGCTATGCGATTTACATTGGAATGAATCTAACACCCATACAGTTCTAGTGTTGATCATGCTTCGCTCGTGGAAGAGGTTTAGTCAGTGGATCTGCAACATTCAGATCCGTGTGCACTTTGCAAATATTTACGTCCTCTCCTTCGACATAGTCGTGGATGAGGTTGAAGCGTCGTTTGATGTGCCTGGTCTTCTTTTGAAACCTTGTTCGTTTGCTAGAGCAATGGCACCAGTGTTGTCACAGAACAGAGTTATTGGATTTAGTGAACTTAGCAAAACTCCAAGATCCGTCATGAACTACTTCATCGAGACACCCTCCTTAGCTGCCTCTGAGGCACTGCTACTGTGACAACAGACCTTCCCTGACAACAGCGCTAGGAATCATGCTGTTATGGGCTACGCCTATAGGGACTTCCTTGGCAAATATGCAAAGGATTTCCCCGCGGCCTTGGAGCCTTGCGTTGGTGTTCCCTTGAAGAGGAAAGGGTGATGTAGCACAGCGGCGGTAAGTATTTCCCTCAGTTTGAGCACCAAGGTATCAATCCAGTGGGAGGATTGCGTCAAGTCACAAGCAGAATTTTGGATTTCGTTTTGCATTTTTTTCCGGTCCTGGGCGAAATAGACGAATTTCGGAATTTCGGATTTTTTTCGGAAAAAACCGGACGAAAAGTCAAATCCAAAAATTGAAAACTGGGACGAAAACTGGACGAAAATTGAACGAAAAACGTCCGAAATTTGACATAATTTTTGAAATTTTGTGGAACAATGACATATCACAGAAACATACTTAATTGAAGGCAAACTATAGCAATCCAGAATTCAATCTAGATTGACGAATCAGGAGTAAAGATTATAGTCTACCAATCATAACTTAGGTTCTACATCCAGGCCAATCCGTAGCATAGTTTAACTACATCCAAGATCATAGCAAAAGAACATCCATCCAAATGAATTGTCCACAACTAGTCCTGGACAACATTTCATGCATCCCACAAAATAACATTCAGAGTTCTCATACACCACAAAATGCAACCAGAAGCTTCCTTCTTCCATTCTTGTGTCATTTCTTCACTGCACAGCAACCTTGCGACCACATACGATGCTCCAAATGCTTCTACAAATGCCAAAATGATGGTGTATTAAGTCAATCAATATTACAAGGTAAAGTGGGCTGATGCAATCATTTGGCAATTTATGAAGCTATGAATTATTTGGATTAATTTCCACTACAATGACATTCCTCGTGGTTGTACGAATGCTAGAATCAGCAATCTGTAGGTAAACTTGCAACGCCTAACCAAATATAATACTAGTAACTTTGAAAAAAAAACAAACTTGCTAGCATTCCTAACCAGGTCCAATGAACTTAGAACTGTGTCAGCAAAAAGAAACAGTTAGCACGCCCCATGCAACTTTCAGCAAACAAAAACCTTGCCAGAAATGTTTGGGCATTACCGAAATGCGAGGATTACTACAATACTGAAACAGCTTACCTATGAACTTACCTATGAACTTACCTGTCAATTGTAAAGGCTCGTCAAGTCCTTCAGCTTCGTGCTTTGCTTTCCTCGTCGAGACCTACGGCAGTTCAGCAAACCTCCATCATTTCTTTCCTCAACCTCGTTTCCATCTTGGCTTGGTTGATCTTTTTCAACTCGGGTAGTTGAATCTTCTCCATCAGCTTCACTTGCGCTATCATCTCCGCATTCATCCTCATCATCAATGTCTATGTACTCATCTTCTTCTTCATCATCATCACAATCAATGTAGTCATCCTCATCTTCTTCCAATACTCTCTTCCTTTTCGTTCCATTGCCCTTCCTTCCAAGATGAGAGGATTTCTTGCTTGAGTTAAGGCGACGTATTTCCTCGAACACGGCGCTAGCAGCATCAGATCCATCCAAGATTACATGTTCCTCATCCTCATTCAACCACTCCATCATTGGATTAGCCTCATCAAACATGGTTGTATTCATCATCATTGCACATGGATCAACCTCCTTATATTTATCATTCTCTCTCACCCGGTCCTTGTCTTCTTCAGCACGTATCTTCAAAGGTGTGAAAACAAAATCAGTAAATAACAGCAACGTAAACAACAATGTTTTCTAAGAAAATGGAGGATCATGGTCTCAACACACAAGAGAATTTTATACCTTCAAGTTGTGGCGAACGGATACAAACTTGTGCAGCTTGCCATATAATAGACGATTCCTTTGTTTCGTGTGGACCAAGGCCCAAGCGCTCCAGTTCCTTTCACATCCACTTGACGACACACATTGGGAAACAATTCTCAAGGCATACTTCTGCAGATTGGGAACGTCCCCTCCAAACTGAAACCACCACTCGGCTACCACCAAAAAACAATGAGATTAACGAGTTGCAAATTGGAGGAAAGTGCGACTAAGGATCTGCAAGCATTGTAACTTACTTGGTGACATTTTTTCTGCTGAAATGTGTGCGACCCGTTGACCAAACCTTCCACGACGTTCCCTAAAAGCGCTGATTTCATAAATGGCCAAAGCAGCACTATCAGGGTCAGCTATCTTCTCTATCGCAACTGTTAGTGCAGAAGCGAATTCCGGAATATTGCTCAGATTGACCACATAATGTGTGTTTGGATCAAGGACAGCAGCTGCATAAGAAAATAACAGAGGTTATAAACCATGAGAAAAAAGCAAGGTAAACATTTATTTTAGTAGTTTATCACTACCTGCAACCATTAGAGTATCCTTTTCCATGGCCTCAATCCTATGGGACACCTTGCTCATGACTCTACGAAGCATTTCTGACCCACCACCAAGACGAGATTCCAAAGTTTGTACAGCTGTCATCATGCTCTTCTTGAAGCCAGACAAGGTGCATTGCTTTTGAGTATCAGCGTACCTAAGGGCTTTATAAAGTGGCTCTAACAGATTAAGAACCCACTCCAAGGCAGCCCACCACATATTACTAGATAGTAATGCCTCGGAAAACACATAATCAGCATCCTTCCTCCAAATACTTTTCTTCCAATCATCAGATACCATCCATTTCCTAAACTGATCCTTCTTTTCATGATAACTCTCAAGGAACAAGAACACCGTACCAAACCGAGTGGCATTGGGTTTTATCAGTTCACCGCCAACATTCTTTTTCATGCTATCATGCAGGTTATTGTGATTATGAAAAAACCTACAGATTTGCTTGGCACTTTTAACTATCACATCAACTTCCGGAAACTTAGCAATATCTTTAAGCATGAGGTTGATTGTATGGGCAGCACATGGTTGCCAAACAATATGGTTGTACTCCGGTTGTTCTACAAGAGTTTTACAAATTTTTTTATAATTTGAACCATTGTCGGTTATAATTTGAACCACATTCTCATGTCCTATCTCATCAACAACAACCTTTTTAATCTGTCTATAGATAAATTCTGCAAAATTTTACCACAAAAGTATAAGTAACCATATTTAACAAGTAAAGAACGTATAAACATAAGCAACAGTAATTAACAAGTACAAAAACAGAAAATGATGAGCAACCAGAATCAACAAGTAAAATTACAGAAAAGCACAAGTAGACATAATTAACAAGTAGAAAACAGAAAATCATAAGTAGACATAATTAACAAGAAAAAGAAAGCATAAGTAACTAGATTACCATAGTTAACAAGTGAAAAACACTATGCAAGAGAACGAAATAAACAATTTTCATTTCAATAGAAAACTAACCAGAATTTTGAGTTTGACCAGAAGCATCAATGGATTTATGGAAAAACATTTTTTCATTGCAATACACCATGAAGTTGATAACACTCATGCCAGTAGGCCCAGTCCATGAGTGACACATCACGGTAACACCAAAGTTCTTCCAATCTTGTTTGAAAATCTTCAGCCACTCCACAGCTTCATCATAGTTCTTGTCTAGATATATCCCATCAATCTCCTTGGCAGTTGGGAGAGGAATTGGGCCAAGCTTTTGAGTGATCTTCATTGCTGCCCGAAAGTATGGACAGTCAGCTTTCAGACCAGCAATATCATTTGCGTGAAAAAAATTTGCCCAAGATTGGCCGAGTACATCTCTTGACTCAAGATCGAAAGAGGTGGTAATCTTGGGCTGCATTGATACTTTGTTGCTCGATAACTCCTTGTTGAAGAAGGTTGCGATGCTACTTTTCCCAACAGAGACGCGGACACCACTACCACTCCCACGCCTCCTCTCAACTGCACGAGAGACATTCTTGTCGCTAAGTGACTCCCGAATTGCCATCTGAAGTTCAGCATCATCATCATCGTCAATGTTTATCACCCCTTCCCTATGATACAACCCATCCATTATCTCACGCTCCAATCTAAGCTTATCAGTTGCCTTCTTCCTCTTTTTGTTCCTTGTCTCATACACGGCATTCTTCATTAAATCTTTCACATTTCTTGGAACATTTGGGCACTCTCTCACTTCACCTACTACATGGCCAAGATGCTCTTTAAAGCGAGTTGCACCTCCTCCTCTCTTCCTTAGGTTGCAATACTGACAATGAAATCCTCCCTCAAATTTAGAACCATGGTTCCACACACGATTTATGTCTTTGTTCACAAGTCCTACATTTCAAAATATAAGCACCATGTCAACAATGAACACTATACGAAACTTGTTTTTATCGGATTCAGCAAAACAAGTTTCCAAAATTAACGCATGTTGTTCTACATATCTAAATAGGACAGAGTAGCTCACCTTGCAAATCATGGCGTGCTGTCTTGCCACTCGGCTGCCCGTGGTCGCCGCGGATGGTGCTGTTCCAGTGCTGCAGACTCGACCTGATGCGGTCCACAGAGCCGCGGCCGTCGCCAAGGTCACCGCGCGAACGTGCACTGTCGAGGTCGCGGCAGTCGCCCAGGTTGCCTCGCGCACGTGCGCCGTCCAGGTCGCGTCCGTCGAACAGGTTGCCGCGCGCACGGGGGTCGTCGAGGTCGCGGCCGTCGCCGTCGCACAGGTCGCCGCGCGCACGGGCGCTGTCAAGGTCGCGCCTGTCGCCCCGCTCACCGCGTGCACGGGCGCCGTCGAGGTCGCGCCTGTCGCCCCGCTCACCGCGCGCACGGGCGCTCTCGAGGTCGCGCCGGTCGCCCAAGCCCAGGTCGCCGCCGTCGCACAGGTCCATCGGAAGGAGAAGGAGGAGGGGTGACGAGTGGCGACTGTCGAAGACGACGCTGGCCGCGGCAGTGGCGCGCCGGCCGGCCTCGAGCTTCACGTATTGCCTGCAGCCGCCACACACACGCAGCTAGAGAGGAAAACAAAAAATTAGGGTTAGGGTTGGCTGAGTTCACGTATTTATACAACAAGGTAGGATATGTGGGCTATTTTGGGTGGTGGGCTGGGCTGGCAATTTCAAAAAAGGCCGAAATTATTTGACCGGATCGCACTAAATCCGGGCCCAGACGAGATTGACGAATTTCGGTCATTTTCCGTTTTTTCCGGACGAAATCCAAAACTGTGGTCACAAGTACCTGCACAAACACAAAGAGCTTGCACCCAGCGCTATGAAGGGGTTGTCAATCCCTTATAGATTGTTTGCAAAGTGAGAACTGAAAGCAAAAAGGAAACAAAGCAAAGTAAAAGTGAAAGTGGAGACGATAGTTGTGAATAGACCCAGGGGCTGTAGTGTTCACTAGTGGCTTCTCTCATGAAAGCAAGTAGATGGTGGGTGAACGAATTACTGTCGAGCAATTGATAGAACCGCACAAAGTCGTGACGTTATCTATGGCAATGATTATATCTATAGGCATCACGTACAAAACAAGTAGACCGATACTTTCTGCATCTACTACTATTACTCCACACGTCGACCACTATCCAGCATGCATCTAGTGTATTAAGTCCAAAAGAATAGAGTAACGCCTTAAGCAAGATGACATGATGTAGATGAACAATCTCAAATCTATGATGAAAGCCCATCTTGTTACCCTTGATGGCAACAACACGATGCGTGCCTTGCTGCCCCTTCTGTCACTAGAAAAGGTCACCACATGGTATGAACTCAAACCAAGCACTTCTCCCATTGCAAGAATCATAGATCTAGTTGGCCAAACAAAACCCAAGACTCGGAGAGACTTACAAGGATATCAAATCATGCATATAAGAAATAAGGAAAGACTCAAATATAGTTCATAGATAATCTGATCACGAATCCACAATTCATCGGATCTCGACAAACACACCGCCAAAGAGGATTACATCGGATAGATCTCCATGAAGATCATGGAGAAATTTGTATTGAAGATCCAAGCGAGAGAAGAAGCCATCTAGCTACTAACTACAGACCCGTAGGTCTGAAGTGGACTACTCAAGAGTCATTGGAGAGGCGATGATGTTGATGTAGAAGCCCTCCAACTCCAAAGTCCCCTCCGGCAGGACACCGGGAAGGGTCTCCAGATGAGATCTCACGGAAACGGAAGCTTGCGGCGACGGAAAAGCGTTTTCTTGGATGCCCTAATTTTTTCTGCGATTTTAGGGAATTTATAGGCCAAAGAGCTAGGGCAGGGGAGCGCCAAGGAGGCCACAAGCCTGGTTGCCGCGGGCCCCCTGGCCGCGGCAACAGGGCTTGTGGGCTCCCTGTGGGCCCCCTGCCTTGTCCCTCAAGCCTCCCGATCTTCTTTTGTTCTGGAAAAATTTATTTCGGGGATTTTATTCCGTTTGGACTCCGTTCCAAAATCAGATCTGAAAAGAGTCAAAAACATAGAAAAAACAGGAACTGACACTTGGCACTAAATTAATAAGTTAGTCCCAAAAAAGATATAAAAGGTATATAAAACATCCAAAGTTGAGAAGATAATAGCGTGAAACCATCAAAAGTTATAGATACGTTTGAGACGTATCAAGCATCCCCAAGCTTAACTCCTGCTCGTCCTCGAGTAGGGAAGTGATAATGAATGAATTTTTTATGCTTTCATGCTACCTAGCATAGATGTCCTTTGTAACTCTTCTTATGTGACGTGAATGTTCAGATCCATTATATTGAAAACTATAGTTTGCTATTGACGTGGAGACAATAATAATTCAAGCAAACTAGCAAGGTAATCATGAACTTTCAAAATGACTAGGCCAAAAGAAAGTTATCCCTACAAAATCATATAGTCTGGCTATGCTCTATCATCCTTGCACAACGAATTTAAATCATGCACAACTTTGGTATTGGCCAAGTAATTGTTTTCACACCTTTACTTTCTCAAACCTTTTCAACTCTCATGCAATACATGAGCGTGAGCCATGGTTTTAGCACTATAAGTGGTGTGGAGTGTGGTGGAGGTTGCAAGACAAACAAGGAGAAGATGGTCACATTGACTAGGCATATCAATGAGCTATGCGGATGCTCATCAATAGATATCAACGTGAATAAGTAGGGATTGCCATACAAATGATGCACTAGACCTAAGAGTATGTGAAAGCTCTTAAGGAAAACTAGTGGGTGTGCATCCAACTTGCTTGCTCACGAAGATCTAAGGCAATTTTGAGGAAGCCTATCATTGGAATATACAAGCCAAGTTATATAATGAAAATTTCCCACTAGCTATATGGTGGTGAAAAAACGAGAGACTCTCAATCATGAAGATCATGGTGCATAATATGCACAAGTGTGGAAAGGGGGTAGTAGCATTGTCCCTTCTCTCTTTTTCTCTCATTTTTGGTGGTTTCTTTGGCCTCTTTTTTTTATTTTATATATATATATATATATATATATATATATATATATTTATTTATTATGGTGGGCATCTTTGGCCTCTTTTATTTCCTCACATGGGACAATGCTCCATCAATGTTGATCATCACAGGTACAACTCAAAACTTAGAGCAATGATAACTCTATATAGAATGCCTTCGGTAGTGTACCGTGACAATGATCTAGCATGGCATAGACATCAGTGGAAACATCATGCTAGCTATCTTACGATCATGCAATGGAAATGTAGAAGTGGTGGCACATGTCATGGTGGTAGTCGTATGGCAATATATCTCAGAATAGCTTCAAAAAAGCCATAGTAGGTAGGTATGGTGGCTGTTTTGAGGGAGGCTATATGGGTGGTTTTGTGCACCGGCGGAAGTTGCACGACACTAAAGAAGATAGTGATAGTGGATGGTGAAAGCGCATCTAAACCATGGACTCAACATTAGTCATGAAGAACTCATATACTTGTTGCAGAAGTTTTCGTAGTAATCGAAACAAAGCATTCAACGCATACTCCTATGGGAAGGATTGGTAGGTATAAACCATCGCGCGATCCCGACCGCCACACAAAGGATGACAATCAATAGACTAATCATGGTCAGACTTCATCACATAGCGGTTCACCATACATGCGTGCTACGGGAATCACTAACTTCAACACAAGTATTTCAAGATCCAAAACACCTTACTAGTATAACTTCAATATTACCACAACCACAACTCAAAACTAATTGAGATGAATCAAACTTCTCCAACTACTCAAAGCACATGAAGGTGGAAGTTTTCATATCCCTTTGGATAACTGCCCCTTTTGAGACTACTATCATAGCATAGATCAACTACCAAGCCACGCGCTTCCGTGCTCTAAAAGATATAAGTCAAGCACACAGAGCAAAATCAACTAGCTCAAAAGATATAAGTGAAACACATGTGAGGTGAATTGTCTAACCAAAAGATATAAGTGAAGCTCGACAAAATCACGGTGAGTGCATGTCTCTCTCTCTAGGTGTGCAGCAAGGATGATTTTGACACACGAAAAATAAAAGAATCCAACGATACAAGGCGCTCCAATCAAAACACATAACATGTGGTGAATTAAAATATAGGCCCAAGTAACGTTACCGATGGATTGGAGACGAAAGAGGGGATGCCTTCCCGGGGCATCCCCAAGCTTAGGCTTTTAAGGCATCCTTGAATCAACTTGGGGTGCCTTGGGCATCCCCAAGCTTGAGCTCTTGCCACTCTTTATCTCTTTGTCCATAAGAACTTCACCCAAAACTTGAAAACCTCACAACACGAAACTTAAACAGAAACTCGTGATAACATTAGTATAAGAAAGCAAACCACCACTTCCTTAGGTACTATAGCAAACTTAAATTCTACTTATGTTGATGTTGGGTTACTGTATTTTCAATCTTCCATGGCTAGTAGCCCCCTATACTATCCATAGTTTCATCAAAATAAGCAACCAACTCAACAAAAATAGAATCTGTTAATAGCAGACCAGTCTGTAGCAATCTGTATACTTCGTATACTTATGGTACTTCAAAAATTCTGAACAATTACGACAGTCTGAAGAATTATTGTAGAAATCAGCAGCAAAAAGAATCAACTCGAAATCTCGTACAAAACAAACATGAAAATTCTTTTCGTGAGAAGAAAGTTTCTGTCTTTTCCAGCATGACCAAACGATCATCCTCAAGACTAATCATAACGGTTTTGCTTGGCACAAACGCAAAAAGAAACACAAAAAACACAATCATAACAGAATACGGAAGTGTGGAAAACAAAAAATAGAAAGAAAAATGATAGATTCGTTGGGTTGCCTCCCAACAAGCGCTATTGTTTAACGTCCTTAGCTAGGCAAAAGGTGACGGAATCACGTATAGTCATCTTTGGTGCTCAGACCATAAGTAGCCCTCATCATAGATTCATAAGGCAATCTTATTTTTTTTCTAGGAAAGTGCTCCATGCCCTTCTTTAGGGGAAATTGAAATCTAATATTGCCTTCCTTCATATCGATGATAGCACCAATAGTCCTTAGGAAAGGTCTACCAAGAATAATGGGACATGAAGGATTGCAATCTATGTCAAATACAATGAAATCCATGGGTACATAGTTCTTATTTGCAACAATAAGAACATCGATCCTTCCCATGGGTTTCTTGACAATAGAATACTCAAGATGCAAATTAAGAGAACACTCTTCAATCTCATGAAAACCAAGAATATCACATAAACACTTTGGAATCGCGGAAACACTAGCACCCAAATCACACAAAGCATTGCATTCATAGTTTTTGATCTTGACTTTCATAGTAGGTTCCCACTCATCATGAAGTTTTCTAGGTATAGAGACTTCTAATTCGAGCTTCTCTTCAAGAGATTTCATCATAGCATCTACGATATGTGTTGTAAAGGCTTTGCTTTGGCTATAAGCATGTGGAGAGTTTGCAATGGATTGCATCAAGGAAATGCATTCAAAAAAGGAGCAACTATCATAATTTAATTCCTTGAAATCCAAAGTGGGAGTTTCATTACTACCCAAATTTTTGATTTCTTCTACTCCACTCTCCACACCTTTATCATCAAGATAGGTGGACTCCGAATCATTGGGGTGTTTTTCAACCAAAGTGGATTCATATCCAGCCCCTTCATCAATAGGTTTGACATGCCAAAACAAAGATTCAAGAGGAGTCACACCAAGCACTTTAAGATCTTCGTGATTTGCATCACTAGAATGCATCCTTTTAAACCATTCATGCCTAGCGCGAATTTGGGCGATTCTTTCTTTGCTCCCATTCATGGAGACACGCATAGCTTTTAATGTTTCATCCAAGTTGACCTTGGGAGGAGCACATCTAACTTTCAAAGCATCAATATCACAAGACATCCTATCAACGCTCTTAGCCAAACCGTCTGTTTTGAGTAGTTTTTCCTCTATGGACGCATTCAAAATCTTTTGAGAGTTGATGAACTCTTCGATATTACTCTCTAAATCAGAGGGTAATTTGTTTTTATTTCCATAAGTGTTGTTGTAGGAATTGCCATAATTGTTAGAGGAGTTACTAGGAAAAGGCCTAGGAACATAGTTTCCTCTAAAAGCATTGTTGTTGCCAAAATTGTTCCTACCAACAAAATTAACGTCCAAACTAGCGTTGCTACTCTCAATCAAGGAAGATAGTGGCATGCCATTAGGATCTAAAGGATCATTTCTACTAGCAACCAAATTCATCAACTCGTCCATCTTAGCACTAAGCGAGTTAATTTCTTCTATAACATGTATCTTTTTGCTAGCACGTGACCTTTCAGTGTGCCACTGAGAGTAGTTGGTCATGATATTGTCTAGGAGTTTTGTAGCGTCTCCCAACGTGATTTCCATGAATGTTCCACCTGAGGCGGAGTCTAAGATATTGCGAGAAGCAAAATGCAAACCAGCGTAAAAGATTTGTATAATCATCCACAAACTCAAGCCATGAGGAGGACAATTTCTAATCATTAACTTCATCCACTCCCAAGATTGTGCAACGTGTTCATGATCAAGTTGCTTGAAATTCATGATATCGTTACGTAGAGAGATAATCTTAGCCGGCGGAAAATACTTGGATATGTAAGCATCTTTGCACTTATCCCAAGAATCGATACTATTATTAGGCAAAGAAGAAAACCAAGTATTTGCGCGATCTCGCAACAAGAAAGGAAAAAGCTTCAACTTAATCACGTCATTATCCACATCTCTTTTCTTTTGCATATCGCAAAGTTCAATGAAGGTATTGAGATGGGATGCAACATCTTCACTAGGAAGGCCAGAGAATTGCTCTTTCATAACAAGATTCAGCAATGCTGCGTTGTTTTCATACGATTCCGCACTAGTGGCGGGAGCAATCGGAGTACTAATAAAATCATTATTATTGGTACTCGAGAAGTCGCAAAGTTTGGTGTTTTCAGCCATGATGACTTCAACAAACCAACAAGAGCACAAGCAAGCAAGAAAACTGGCAAAGGAAAACGGCAAAAGGCAAAAGAAAACGGGAAAGGAACACGGAAAAAAGGCAAATGAATACGGCAAGGGGAAAGGCAAATGAAAACGACAAATGTGAAGTGGGGGAGAGGAAAACGAGAGGCAACTGGCAAAAAAGGTAAATGCATGATATGAGTTTGTGACACCTACTTGGATAGATCTTGACTTGATCTCTCCTCCCCGGCAACGGTGCCAGAAATCCTTCTGCTACTGCGACAACAGACCTTCCCTGACAATGGCGCCACGAATCCTGCTGCTACGAGCTACGCCTATAGGGACTTCCTTGGCAAATATGCAAAGGATTTCCCCGCGACCTTGGAGCCTTGCGTTGGTGTTCCCTTGAACAGGAAAGGGTGATGTAGCACAGTGGCGGTAAGTACTTCCCTCAGTTTTGAGAACCAAGGTATCGATCCAGTGGGAGGATCGCGTCAAGTCACAAGTACGTGCACAAACACAAAGAGCTTGCACCCAACGCTATGAAGGGGTTGTCAATCCCTTATATATTGTTTGCAAAGTGAGAACTGAAAGCAAAAAGTAAACAAAGCAAAGTAAAAGTGAAAGTGGAGACGATAGTTGTGAATAGACCCAGGGGACGTAGTGTTCACTAGTGGCTTCTCTCATGAAAGCAAGTAGATGGTGGGTGAACGAATTACTGTCGAGCAATTAATAGAACCGCGCAAAGTCGTGACGTTATCTATGGCAATGATTCTATCTATAGGCATCACTTCCAAAACCAGTAGGCCGATACTTTCTGCATCTACTACTATTACTTCACACGTCGACTGCTATCCAGCATGCATCTAGTGTAGTAAGTCCAAATGAACAGATTAACGCCTTAAGCAAGATGACATGATGTAGATGAACAATCTCAAATCTATGATGAAAGCCCATCTTGTTACCCTTGATGGCAACAACACGATGCGTGCCTTGCTGCCCCTTCTATCACTGGGAAAGGTCACCACACGGTATGAACCCAAAACCAAGCACTTCTCCCATTGCAAGAATCATAGATCTAGTTGGCCAAACAAAACCCAGGACTGGGAGAGACTTACAAGGATATCAAATCATGCATATAAGAAATCAGCAAAGACTCAAATATAGATCATAGATAATCTGATCACAAATCCACAATTCATTGGATCTCGACAAACACACCGCCAAAGAGGATTACATCGGATAGATCTCCATGAAGATCATGGAGAACTTTGTATTGAAGATCCGAGAGAGAAGAAGTCATCTAGCTACTAACTACGGACCCGTAGGTCTGAAGTGGACTACTCACGAGTCATTGGAGAGGCGATGATGTTGATGTAGAAGCCCTCCAACTCCAAAGTCCCCTCCAGCAGGGCACCGGGAAGGGTCTCCAGATGAGATCTCGCGGAAGCGGAAGCTTGCGGCGGCGGAAAAGTGTTTTCGTGGATGTCCTGATTTTTCCTGCGATTTTAGGGAATTTATAGGCCAAAGAGCTAGGGTAGGGGAGCGCTAGGGAGGCCACAAGCCTGGTTGCCGCGGCCCCCCTGGCCGCGGCAACAGGGCTTGTGGGCTCCCCGTGGGCCCCCTACCTTGGCCCTCAAGCCTCCCGATCTTCTTCTGTTCTGGAAAAAAATATTTTGGGGATTTTATTCCGTTTGGACTCCGTTCCAAAATCAGATCTGAAAAGAGTCAAAAACACAAAAAAACAGGAACTGACACTTGGCACTGAATTAATAAGTTAGTCCCAAAAAAGATATAGAAGGTATATAAAACATCCAAAGTTGACAAGATAACAACATGAAACCATCAAAAATTATAGATACGTTTGAGACGTACCAGGCACCCATGTACTCCGCTTCACATGTAGAATGTGCTACAACGCTTTGCTTGGAACTGCACCAGGTTACCGCACCCCCATTAAGAATAATTACATATCCGGTTTGAGACTTAGAGTTATTCGGATAAGTGTCAAAGCTTGCATCAACGTAACCCTTTACGACGAGCTCTTCATCACCTCCATAACCGAGAAACATTTCCTTAGTCCTTTTCAGGTACTTCAGAATATTCTTGACCACCGTCTAGTGATCCACTCCTGGATTACTTCGAAACCTGCCTGCCATACTTATGGCCAGGCTGACGTCCGGTCTTGTGCACAACATTGCATACATGATAGACCCTATGGCTAAAGCATAGGGGACGGTACTCATCTTTTCTCTATCTTCTGCAGTTACTGGACACTGAGTCTTACTAAACTTTATACCTTGTAATACTGGCAAGAACCCCTTCTTGGACTGCTCCATTTTGAACTTCTTCAAAACTTTTTTAAGGTATGTGCTTTGTGAAAGTCGTATTAGTCGCCTTGATCTATCCCTATAGATCTTAATGCCTAATATGTAAGCAACTTCTCCTAGGTCTTTGATTGAAAAACATTTGTTCAAGTAATCCTTTACGCTCTCTAAAAACTCCACATTGTTTCCAACCAGCAATATGTCATCCACATATAATATTAGAAACACTACAGAGCTCCCACTCACTTTCTTGTGAATACAAGATTCTCAAACAACTTGTATAAACCCAAATGCTTTGATCACCTCATCAAAGGGCTTATTCCAACTCTGAGATGCTTGCACCAGTCTATAAATGGACCGCTGGAGCTTGCATACTTTGTTAGCATTCTTTGGATCGACAAAACCTTCGGGTTGCATCATATACAACACTTCACTAAGAAAACCATTAAGGAACGCTATTTTGACATCCATCTGCCAGATTTGATAATCGAAAAATGCAACTATTGCTAACACGATTCAGACGGACTTAAGCATCGCTACGGGTGAGAATGTCTCATCGTAGTCAACTCCTTGAACTTGTGAAAAACCCATTGCCACAAGTCGAGCTTTATAAACGGTCACATTACCGTCCGCGTCCGTCTTCTTCTTAAAGATCCATTTGTTCTGAATAGCCTTGCGACCTTCAGGTAATACTTCCAAAGTCCACACTTTGTTTTCATACATAGATCCTATCTGGGACTTCATGGCCTCTAACCATTTGTTGGAATCCGGGCTCTCCATTGCTTCTTCATAATTCGCAGGCTCATTGTTGTCTAACAACATGATAGATAAGACAGGATTACCGTACCACTCAGGAGCAGTACATGATGTTGTCGACCTGCGAGGTCCGATAGTAACTTGATCCGAAGCTTCATGATCATCATCATTAGCTTCCTCCTCAATGGGTGTAGCCTTGACAGAGATTTCTCTCTGCCCTGCGCCACCATCTAGAGGGAGCAGAGGTTCCACAACCTCATCAAGTGCTATCTTCCTCCCACTCAATTCTTTCGAGAGAAACTCCTTCTCAAGAAAAGCTCCGTTCTTAGCAACAAACACTTTGCCCTCGGATCTGAGATAGAAGGTGTACCCAACTGTCTCTTTTGGGTAACCTATGAAGACACACTTTTTCGCTTTGGGTTCCAGTTTTTTAGGCTGAAGCTTTTTGACATAAGCATCACATCCCCAAACTTTAAGAAACGACAACTTTGGCCTCTTGACATGTCGTAGCTCATATGGTGTCGTCTCAACGGATTTTGATGGTGCCCTATTTAAAGTGAATGCATCCGTCTCTAATGCATAACCCCAAAATGATAACGGCAAATCGGTAAGAGACATCATAGATCACACCATATCTAACAAAGTACGATTACGACGTTCGGACACACCATTATGCTCTGGTGTTCCACGTGGTGTCAACTGTGAAACGATTCCACATTGTCTTAAGTGAGCACCAAACTTGAAACTCAGATATTCACCCCCTCGACCAGATCATAGGAACTTGATCTTCTTGTTATGATGATTTTCAACTTCGCTCTGAAGTTGCTTGAACTTTTCAAACGTTTCACACTTGTGCTTGATCAAGTAGATATATCCATACCTACTCAAATCATCAGTGAAGGTGAGAAAATAACGATATCCGCCGCGCGCCTACACACTCATTGGACCGCACGCATCAATATGTATGATCTCCAACAAGTCACTTGCATGCTCCATTGTTCCGGAGAATGGAGTCTTAGTCATCTTGCCCATCACTACAGGAATCGGCTTCTTTGCCGTCTTCCATCACACACGGCAAAGACAATATCCCGGACGGCAAAGACAATATCACAGACGGCAAAGATTCTCATGGCCGGCAAAATTTCTGCGTCAGCCTACGACGGCATAGGACCTTCTTTGCCGTCTGCCCCCCCCAAAGCGGACGACAAAGCTCTTTGCCGTCAGCTTTCCTTAGGAGCAGTCGGCAAAGTGCTCGAGACGGCAGCCGACAGGCGTTGCCTCCGTTAGGGGTTAACGGAGGCTTTGCCGTCTGCCTCCCCGTCCATCTTTGTCGTCTGCCTCCCCGTCCATCTTTGCCGCGTGCCTTCTCTTCCCCTCCCCTCCCCCTCCATCTTTGCCGTCTGCCTCCCCGTCCATCTTTGCCGTCTGCCAGCTCCTCCCCTCCCCCTCTCTCCACTCTTTGTCGTCTGCCTCTTCCTCCCCCCTCCCCTGTTCCCTCTTCTTTGCCGTCTGCCTACCCTGGAGGCTGACGGCAAAGAGACTACATAGACACCCCAGAATGCACAGCTGGGTGCCATGTGGCACCTTTGCCGTCTGCCAGCTGATGGCACAGGTCTTTGCCATCAGCTGGCAGACGGCAAAGAGACTATATAGTTCCTTTTTTTTGTTTTATATTATTTCACAGCACATATATATATATATATATATATATATATATATATATATGACAACACATTTATATAATTCACCACACATATATGATATATAGTTCACTACACATATACTTGCCAACACATATATATAATTCACCACACATATATGATTCACCAATGTACATCCCCATATATCCAAAGAACCAACATACCAAGTATTGCATTGTTTATCCTTATATACATATACATATAGTTCGACATTGTTCATCAACTCAAATGAAAACTAGATGATATACATATAAAGTTCATCCATCGACATTGTTCAACTCCATGAATGCCAGCTTCCATGCATGTAGTATATCCAATCTGCAAAAATGTGAATAAGAAAGTTAGAAGAAGAACAAAATATGATGTTTTTCAGCTAATTATGTCATTTTTAGCGGAAAACAAGCTAAGTATATGTGTGGTGAACTATATATCATTTGTTGGAGCTAAATTACCTAATTATGTCTTTTTTGAGCTAAATGGGCTAATTATGTCATTTTATAGGAAAAAAAGCTAAGTATATGATATTCATGAGCTAACCAAGGTTCTTATGCCATTTTGAGCTTATTATGGAATTTTGGAGCTAAATGGGCTAATTATGTCAATGTTGGGTTAATTAAAGCAATGATAATATGAAAGAGGAGAAGAAAGAGGAGGAGGAGGAGAAGAAGAAGAAATCAAGAAGAAGAAGGAGGAGGAGGAGAAGGAGGAGGAGGAGAAGGATAGAAGGTCCTTGGCGTTCTCCTCCTCCTCCCCCTCCTCCTCCTTCTCCTTCTTCTCTTCTTCTTCTTCTTCTTCTTCTTCTTCTTTCTTTTCATTTTGCCTATTTCTTCTCCTCTTCTCCTCTTGTTGGAGCTAAATTACCTAATTGTGTCTTTTTAAAGCTAAATGGGCTAATTATGTCATTTTAGAGGAAACCAAGCTAAGTATATAATATTCATGAGCTAACCAAGGTTCTTATGCCATTTTGAGCTTATTATGGCATTTTGGAGCTAAATGGGCTAATTATGTCATTGTTGGATTAATTAAAGCAAGGATAATATGAAAGAGGACAAGAAAGAGGAGGAGGAGGAGAAGAAGAAGAAATCAAGAAGAAGGAGGAGGAGGAGGAGAAGGATAGAAGGTCCTTGGCCTTCTCCTCCTCCTCCACCTCCTCCTTCTCCTTCTTCTTCTTCTTCTTCTTCTTCTTATTCTTTCTTTTCATTTTGCCCATTTCTTCTCCTCTTCCTCTCTTGTTGGAGCAAAATTACCTAATTATGTCTTTTTTGAGCTAAATGGGCTAATTATCCCATTTTAGAGGACAACAAGCTAAGCATATAATATTAGTGAGCTAACCAAGGTTCTTGTGCCATTTTGAGCTTATTATGGTATTTTGGAGCTAAATGGGCTAATTATGTCATTGTTGGGTTAATTAAAGCAAGGATAATATGAAAGAGGAGAAGAAAGAGGAGGAGGAGGAGAAGAAGAAGAAATCAATAAGAAGGAGGAGGAGGAGGAGAAGGATAGAAGGTCCTTGGCCTTCTCCATCTCCTCCTCCTCCTCCTCCTCCTTCTCCTTCTTCTCTTCTTCTTCTTCTTCTTCTTCTTCTTTCTTTTCTTTTTGCCTATTTCTTCTCCTCTTCTCCTCTTGTTGGAGCTAAATTACCTAATTATGTATTTTTTGAGCTAAATGGGCTAATTATCCCATTTTAGAGGAAAACAAGCTAAGTATATAATATTAATGAGCTAACCAAGGTTCTTATGCCATTTTGAGCTTATTATGGTATTTTGGAGCTAAATGGGCTAATTATGTCATTGTTAGGTTAATTAAAGCAAGGATAATATGAAAGAGGAGAATAAAGAGGAGGAGGAGGAGAAGAAGAAGAAATCAAGAAGAAGGAGGAGGAGGAGGAGAAGGAGGAGGAGGAGAAGGATAGAAGGTCCTTGGCCTTCTCCTCCTCCTCCTCCTCCTCCTCCTCCTCCTCCTCCTTCTCCTTCTTCTCTTCTTCTTCTTCTTCTTCTTCTTCTTCTTCTTCTTCCTTCTTTTCATTTTGCCTATTTCTTCTCCTCTTGTTGGAGCTAAATTACCTAATTATGTCTTTTTTGAGCAAAATGGGCTAATTATCCCATTTTAGAGGAAAACTAGCTAAGTATATAATATTACTGAGCTAACCAAGGTTCTTATGCCATTTTGAGCTTATTATGGCATTTTGGAGCTAAATGGGCTAATTATGTCATTGTTGCAGAAATTAAAGCAAGGATAATATGAAAGAGGAGAAGGAAGAGGAGGAGGACGAGAAGAAGAAGAAATCAAGAAGAAGGAGGAGGAGGAGGAGAAGGATAGAAGGTCCTTGGCCTTCTCCTCCTCCTCCTCCTTCTCCTTCTTCTCTTCTTCTTCTTCTTCTTCTTTTTTTTTCATCTTGCCTATTTATTCTCCTCTTCTCCTCTTGTTGGAGCTAAATTACCTAGTTATGTCTGTTTTGAGCTTAATGGGCTAATTATCCCATTTTAGAGGAAAACTAACTAAGTATATAATATTAATTATGTCATTGTTGGGGAAATTAAAGCAAGAATAATATGAAAGAGGAGAATAAAGAGGAGGAGGAGGAGAAGAAGAAGAAATCAAGGAGAAGGAGGAGAAGGAGGAGGAGGAGAAGGACTAGAAGGTCCTTGGCCTTCTCCTCCTTCTCCTCCTCCTCCTTCTCCTCCTTCTCCTCCTTCTCTTCTTCTTCTTCTTCTTCTTCTTTCTTTTCATTTTTCCTATTTCTTCTCCTCTTGTTGGAGCTAAATTACCTAATTATGTCTTCTTGGAGCTAAATGGGCTAATTATCTCATTTTAGAGGAAAACAAGCTAAGTTTGGAGGAGAAACTTGCCGTAGTGGTCATCAAGGAGGAGAAACACCACGGTTGCTCGCGCCGGCTTCGTTTGGAGATGGTTGCCCTGGAGAAGGGTCGTGCGATGCCGCTCGGGAGTTATTCTGCGAAAAATATATTTTGCAATGTCTTAGTTAGCATGATGTCACTCAATTATTAATACTAGTTTATAATGAAACTCATCGTGCCAATCGAAGAGAAGACGGGCATCGGCGGAGGGACTTGACCGCTCTTCTCGCACAGACCCTGAAGAGTGAGTCGTATTAGTTAGTATTGAAACAGACATTGCACACATGATTTGGCTAATGTGAAAAAAAACATACCACAAAAAGCTCGTACAGGGCCCGTTGACCCGCCTCATTCCAGGCCCTCTCCTCCTCAAGCAATCGTGTCGTGGTCTGGTCCCTCTCATCAAGAGAAGCCTGGCTTGCCAATCTCTCTTTCTCAAGAGCAGCCTGGTTTGCCGCTCTCTCTTTCTGAAGAGCAGCCTGAAACACCATTCCTCGTTACCACAGTAATGATCTATGGTGACACACATAATGAAATGGATGAAAGTGTTCTTAGTCCGTACAACTAAATTCGATGGCAAGTTCGACTGGCCGTGGACGAGACGTTATCTCAGGACATCTGCTCGACTGGCGCGCCTTGATCTCCGGAAGAGTGAGTGGACAACGTATTATCCCATCTCCAATGGCTATCGAGCCATGGGGCCTCCCGCCACCAGATATCATCACCAGCTCTGGATCCAAAGGTTCCTGGCTAGGGTTAAAGTCATCCCCTTTCGTAGCCTTCCCCGCGTCCTTGTATGCCACGAGCTTCTGGTGGGATGATATGTTGGTGAAGTTATTGGGATCATCCAGGTCAGACTCAGAGAATGCCTTCGCCTTCTTGTACGAGGCAGTATGGGCCATGCCATAAAGGTCGTACAAGTGTGGGATCTCAGTCTTATTGTGATGTGCCTAAAAGAGATGAACAAAATATTAGCATCAAGAATGAATTGCATGAATCATCAAGCAAATCACATACCCAGTTTCGTCCAAACTGAAGTAAGTTGGCGCTGCCTTGATGGTGTGGCACACCAACCATTTGGCTACGCCGATCCTTCGCATTCTCATGGACGGCTCGCCAGCTGCCTGTGCACCACTCATCAACCAACGCCTCCCAACAATCCATCTTATCCGCACACCATCTCGGGGGCACCTGCAAGTTATTAGAAAGAATTTTCAGCGCTACACCTATGAATGAAATCAAGAAAACTACGTAGAAGGACTTAAGAATAGGTAATTACCTTCATGTAGTGCTCCTTCTTCAGAAACTTTGCGCGGCAATCCTTCTTCTCCTTCTTAATACCATGCGTGGCGTAGTAATCTCGAATAGCCTGCGGCCGAGCCTCGTGGCGCAAGTTCTGTAGTAACCGCCTACACTCGACCTCGAGAACCCTGGCCGCCTCCTCCTCATATCCATCCTCACACCTATAGAAGGTCTGCAATCAAACGTGAAAACACCGATTAGTACAATAATTAGCTATATTGTTAATTTTAGATTCTGTAAAAGGATAATTTACCCAAAAGCGGTTGATCACCATCTTGGCCCTCGTGTGGCACAAGACACCATCTATAATCTCCTCCGGCGGGGCCTGCGCAGCCTGATAGTGCTCCCAGGTAAATCCTAGTGTAGGAACCTGACCCTCACCAGGCAACGTGACAAACCCCGGGAAATTTGTCCGGCAAAGCACACCAAGGACGGAGTTCGGCCTGCAGACTCCAAGAGGGTGTACCCATCCCCTGCAGTATGATAAGGTCAGCGCATTAGATATTTGAACAAACTTGAAGGCAAAAGCTAAAAAAAGGATAAATGTACTTACCTATCTCCTTCAGGTTTAATCACCGGCCTCTGCTCGCGGGTAGCCGGGGCGACCGGGAGACGTGTACTACCACGCTTGTACACGGTGGCCCCGTCCACCTGCACATTGCCCTCACAATCCGTAAGCTCATCCCCGCCATCCCCGCCCCCTGAGCCACCCGGACCCTCGGTCCAATCCGGCAACTCGGTACGATCCGGCCAAGGCTCCCATCCGGGCCTGTCCACATCGGGTGAAGCCTCCGGAACCGTTGTCTCCTCCGGCTGCTCCTGGGCCGAATGCACCTCGACCTGAGGCTGCTCCTGGACCGTAGTCTCGTGGGACGAATGCCCGTGAACACCTGGCTCCTGGACTGGAGTCCCCGTAGCCTCCTCCGCAAATGGGTCGACCATACTAGTCCTATGCTCGGGTGAATGAGCTGGTGGTGGTGGCGAGGAAGGCTCAACAGTCCTGCTGGATCTTCCGCGGCCACCACCTCTCCCTGTACCCTTCCCCTTCCTCCCTACCCGACCAGCACCTCTCCCAGTGGGCAATGCCGCCGACAAAGAAGAACCCCCGGCTGGTGTCGAAAGACTGTCTGCCAAGGCTCTACGGAGAGATAGAGGTGGAAGGGAAGTACCACCCCTTGTGCGGGGCGCCTGGGAAGAACCCGTCGAGCGCTCTGGACCCGCGCCCACCATCTTTCAACACCTGCCATGATAAAGATTAAAAGAAATTAGTACAACATAAAAAAATTGAATGACTGACATGAATAATAATATGTACATGAATAATAAAGATTAAAATATATATAATTTAAGTTGTGAATCTTACAAACTAATAATCATCATCAATAAATGCATCATCATCATCACTATCACGCATGTCTTCATGAATGACGTGCTCATCGGGTTCAACGGCGTGAAGTTGTGAAAGGCCTTCCTTTAATCGTTGAAGAATTGACAGGTCATCCGCATCAGTAACCTCTACGAGTTCCAGGTCTTCTGGTTCCGGCTCAGGGCTGGAGTCGGATTCATTGTCGCTGTCTACTTCCATGTTCTTGGATGAAGCACGGCGGTTCTTGAAACGTTTCTTGGAAAGACGTGTTTCTTGGAAGAATTCTCCATCATATGTGTCTGGGTCAATGTGAGGTTCATAATCCTGTTCATTTGGCAGAGGTGGTCTGACATGTGGCGGCACTTCATAAACAACATACCAACCTTCCAGATTCTTATCCGTTTGGCATGCCCACGGTAGATAGAAAACTTGGGTCGCCTGTTGAGCCTTAATATAGACATCGGGAACATCTAAATGGGTGTTTGGATTGATTTCGACTAGTCCTAGGTGTTCATGAGTCCTTCTAGTCTTTTTTGGGCTGGAACCAATAACATTTGAAGACTACGACGTTCGGTGGGTTTTCACCATAGAATTGAAGTTCATAAATTGCTTCAACTCTTCCATAATACTCGATAACACCTTCGCTGATAGCAGAGACACCACAATTTGTAGATTTCCGGTCGGGCATAGATAGCTCTTTGCCAAAGGTACGAAAGAGATACCCGTTGATGTTGTATTTATCAAATGAACGGACCTTATAGTCAAAACCATTAGCGACTTGTCTCAATTCGGCGTCCATAGACTCTGAATTAGCCTACAAGTTTAATACGAAACGGTTGTTGCATTAGCCGCAAGTTAGACCAAGAATGAAATGGTCCATTATTGATAATTACCGTTTGTTTGAACCAAGAGATGAAACCGAGATAGCCGCCTCCTGTCTTTGACAGAAGCTCATACTCTTCGACGGAATCATTTTCGATCACCGCTCCATCCGAGAATTTGATGACGTAACGGCTGTTTGAAATATCCGGGAATAAGAGCAGTTCAAATGAATTACAAGTTACGGGAAAATGTGCCGAGAACTCACTCGATGTACGGCCGCACTTCTGTTAGGTTGTTGAAGATATACAACGAAATGTTCCGCCATTCTTCGATATCCAACGTTATTGGTTTCGAAGCACCGGCTGGTGCGACCTTCCCTTTGAATAGGCCGAGGTTGGACCCACCTTTCTTAGGGTCTCCATCATTGTGCCGAGGCTTCGGATTATGCAAATGATGATTTTTGGCTTCGTAGTGTGCTGTCACAAAGTTTGCCACCTCCTCAGTAATGAATGCCTCAGCCATCGATGCTTCAATTCTACGCTGATTTTTACATTTAGCTCGAAGGGTCTTCTGCATCCTCTCAGTTGCATAGCACCAACGATCTTGCACGGGCCCACCCAATCTTGCCTGGGTCGGTAGATGTAAAATCAAATGCTCATTCGATTAAAGAATCCCGGTGGAAAGATCTTCTCTAACT
Source organism: Hordeum vulgare subsp. vulgare (assembly GCF_904849725.1). Lineage (NCBI taxonomy): Eukaryota > Viridiplantae > Streptophyta > Magnoliopsida > Poales > Poaceae > Hordeum > Hordeum vulgare. The sequence continues at coordinate 579,144,611 of NC_058520.1, read as the reverse complement.
TGCACAACAACTCTGGTGCAAACTCCTCCATGTCTTCTACCACGCCAGGCGACAATTCTTTCGCACAAAGAACACGGAAGAAAAAGCTCAGCTCCGCCAGTACTAGCCATTCATCCTCAGGAGTAAAGCCACGTAACATCACCGGCGTTACCCGCTCTAGCCATATGTGCCAATCATGACTCTTGAGATCAAAGATTTTTAATTTTTCAAGACTCGCTCCCCTCTTTAGATTCGCTGCATACCCGTCGGGGAACATCAAGTGCATTTTGACCCACAAGATAATTTCCCTCATAGCTGGCCTTCCAAGATTGAACCAGGCCTTTGGCTTCGACCACTTCTGCTTTCCTTTGCCTTCTCGCATGTTTTGTAACGGTCTATGACATAGTGTCTCTTGATCGACTCTAGCCTTAATATTATCCTTTGTCTTCCCATCTATGTCGAACAATGTACCAAAAATAGCCTCTCCGATATTCTTTTCAGTGTGCATCATGTCGATATTGTGTGGAAGAAGGAGGTCTTTGAAGTAAGGCAGATCCCAGAAGCATGGCTTGTGAGTCCAGGCGTGTTTTGAATTATACCCCTTGAAATACCCTGGACGCTCTGGATCAGGCTCGAGGGCGTTTAACTGATCTAGGATCTGTTGGCCTGTGAACGCACGTGGTGCCAAGTTTTTGACAACTTTACCTTTGGTAAAGTTCTTCATGTCTTTTATGAACTGATGGTCAGGATCCAGGAAGTGTCTATGCAAGTCAAAGCAAGAATACTTCCGACCCTCCTGCAACCAATGAAACTGAAGAGCTGCCTTGCATTGGGGGCACGGGAACCTTCCATGCACACACCATCCAGAGAATAGCGCATACGCTGGCAAGTCATGCATAGAGTACATGTACCACACATGCATTTTGAAGTTTTCTTTTCTAGCGGCATCGGATGTCTTGACCCCATTTTCCCAAGCTTCTTCCAATTCATCCTTAAGCGGTTGCAGGTACACATTCATATTCTTCCCCGGATAATTGGGCCCTGGAATTATCAACGTCGGAAATATGTTCTTTCTTTGCATAATCTGCCCGAGGGGGGGGGGATTGAGTGGAATGACAAATACAGGCCAACAACTGTATTGGGTTGCCGTCATGCCGAAGGGATTAAAACCATCCATGGCGGCGCAAACTCGAGGATTCCTTGGATCTGCCGCTTTATCCTGATGCAATCCATCGAAATGTTTCCACGCTTCCCCATCTGATGTGTGTACCATCATCTTATTCCCATGCGCATCTAGTTCGGTTCTTTTGCCCAATTTGTTCCATGTCATCTGTCTGGCTGTCTCTTCGACCATGAAAAGACGTTGAAGTTTTGGTACGATTGGCATATACCGAAGAACACTAACTGCGATTTTGGTCTGCCTCTTCTCATCCATACCGTTGTCTACCACAAGATACCTGCAAGACTCGCAATTGGGACAATAGTCCAAGTGTGCATACTCCTTCCTAAATAAGACACATCCTTTCTCACATGCATCTATCTTCCCATAGGGCATCTTAAGTACACGAAGTATTTTGTCCGACTGGTACAGGTTTGCAGGCATGACATGGCCTTTGGGTAGGAAACGTCCAAATAGTGTCATCATCGCGTCGTAGCATTCTCTTCCCAAGTTGAACTGAGCCTTCAGAGCCATTACTTGTGCAATTGCATCCAGCTGACAGAGCTCAGTGTGCTCATGGAGAGGACGTTTTGAAGACTCCAACATTTTATAAAAGGCCTTTGCAGATTCCTCCATCTCATCTTCCGAATCCCGAGCATCATCAAAGTCTTGCACCATGTCTTCGATCCCGGTACCATGCTCGTCCGTGCGACGACGGACTACCTCAGCTCTTGTGCGTTGTATAGACTCACCATGAAATGTCAACACCGTATAATTAGGCTTAAAACCCCTCCTCTGCAGGTGTTTAATCATTACAGCCTATGTCGTCTTTTTATAGTTGTCGCATCCAGGACAGGGGCAATAGTTTCTTTCCTGGCCATTTGCGAATGCGGCTTTCACAAATTCCTTTGTTTTTAAAAACCATTCTTTCGTCATCTCTTTCTGACTAGGGTGACCGGTATACATCCACGCACGATCACTCATCTTCGTAGCTACTAAAGACAGAAGAAATATATTTATATATAATTTAGCATTTATATTCATCGGTTAATCAGGTTCGCCATTTTTATTAAGTCCAGGCAACCTACACGCTAATAGGTAAAGATAGGTCCTAATCCCACCCGAGTATGTGTAGATTGTGTTCGTTTTCCCATGCTCTGCTCCGGATCCAACGCAAAATTTCGGCAGCACCTCCCCGCTGTTCTCCTGATACACGTCTCCGCAATAAACAGAGAGCATGTGCATCCGGAGAACAACAGGGAGGCACTGACGAAATTCCGCATCGGATCCAGAGCACAGCATACGGGAAAACGAACCCAATCTACACATACTCGGGCTGTCCATGGATAATGCTGGACAATTCGAAAGGATGGCGGTTATAAATATGCAAAGACATGCATATTTATAGATGTCGCCCTTTCGAACGGGAGACGCATACTGGTCACGCATACTGATAAATTAATTGAATTACCTAAATCTAGAAAGTTTCATCCGGAAACCAAGCCAGAGTAAATGAAGGGGCGGGGAGGAGATGAAATTTGTACTGACCCACGAATGCAGGGGCGGAGCTCGTACAACGCACGGGCAGGTCTTCGCACAACAAACCTCACAGCGACGAGACAACTATCACATGTAAATCCACCCGATCAACACAAATATTCCAATTATATCATTTTAGAGGAAAACAAGCTAAGTATATAATATTAATGAGCTAACCAAGGTTCTTATGCCATTTTGAGGTTATTATGGCATTTTGGAGCTAAATGGGCTAATTATGTCATTGTTGCGGAAATTAAAGCAAGGATAATATGAAAGAGGAGAAGAAAGAGGAGGAGGAGAAGAAGAAGAAGAAATCAAGAAGAAGGAGGAGAAGGAGGAGGAGGTCTCCTCCTCCTCCTCCTCCTCCTTCTCCTTCTTCTCTTCTTCTTCTTCTTCTTCTTCTTCTTCTTTCTTTTCATTTTGCCTATTTCTTCTCCTCTTCTCCTCTTGTTGGAGCTAAATTACCTAATTATGTCTTTTTTGAGCAAAATGGGCTAATTATCCCATTTTAGAGGAAAAGAAGCTAAGTATATAATATTAATGAGCTAACCAAGGTTCTTATGCCATTTTGAGCTTATTATGGTATTTTGGAGTTAAATGGGCTAATTATGTCATTGTTGGGTTAATTAAAGCAAGGATAATATGAAAGAGGAGAAGAAAGAGGAGGAGGAGGAGAAGAAGAAGAAATCAAGAAGAAGGAGGAGGAGGAGGAGAAGGATCGGAGGAGGAGAAGGATAGAAGGTCCTTGGCCTTCTCCTCCTCCTCCTGCTCCTTCTCCTTCTTCTCTTCTTCTTCTTCTTCTTCTTCTTTCTTTTCATTTTGCCTATTTCTTCTCCTCTTCTCCTCTTGTTGGAGCTAAATTACCTAATTATGTCTTTTTTTGAGCTAAATGGGCTAATTATCCCATTTTAGAGGAAAAGAAGCTAAGTATATAATATTAATGAGCTAACCAAGGTTCTTATGCCATTTTGAGCTTATTATGGTATTTTGGAGCTAAATGGGCTAATTATGTCATTGTTGGGTTAATTAAAGCAAGGATTTTATGAAAGAGGAGAATAATGGCCATTTTTAGCTAAATGGGCTAATTATCTCATTGTTGGGGAAAATAAGGTAAGGAGAATAAGATAGAGGAGAAGAAAGAGGAGGAGGAGAAGAAGAAGAAGAAATCAAGAATAAGGAGAAGGAGGAGGAGGAGAAGAAGGAGGAGAAGAAGGAGAAGGAGGAGAAGGTATTCTTCTTCTCTTCTTCTCTTCTTCATCTCTTCTTCTTTTCTTCTTCTCCTTCTTATTTTTGTCTTCTCCTCCTCCTCCTCTTCTTCTTCTTCTTCTTCTCCTCCTCCTCTTCTCCTCCTCCTCCTCTTCTTCTTCTTCCTATTCTTTCTATTAAGCTAACTAACTAACTAACCTAACTAACGAAGCTAACTAAACCTATCGCTAAACCTAGATAGCACTAAACAGCAAAAAAATAACGAAAACAGAATCTACCACTAAGTAACTAAAAAATAATCTAGCTACCACTAAATAACAAAACAAAATCTACCACTAAACTACCTACTAAATCTACTAATTAACTAACTAAATCTACCAACTAAGTAAACTACCACTAAAACTACTAATTAACTAACCTACCAACTAAACTATATATGCCACAACAACTACAATAACAACAATAACTACAATAACAAGAACAACTACTACAATAACAATAAAAAATCATGCCGGTAGTTATAATCTAATTCCAAAAAACTAAATACCAAACAATAAAAAATAAAAAAATAAAGAACAAGGGGGCGGGGGTGGATGGGCTTACCAGCAGTCGGGCTGCGGGGGCGGCGCCGAGGCCTGCGGGGCAGTGGCTGGGCCGGCGGCGCCGGCGGTGGGGTTGCGGGGGCGGCACCAGGGGCGCCGGGGGTGGGGCAGCGGGGGCGCACCAGGGGCACCATGGGGCGCCGGCGGTGGGGCTTCAGGGGCGGCACCAGGGGGCACTGGGGGGGTTGTGGGGCTTCGGGGGCGGCACAAGGGGCACCGGGGCGGCGCCGATGGTGGCCCGGCTACAGTGGTGGCGGCGTTGGGCGTCGGGGGAGGAGAGAGAGAGGGAGGTGCCGTTTGAGAGAGAGAGAGGGCCGCGGTGGGGGTGGGACAACCGTTAGTAGATTCAAGACCTTTGCCGTCTGCTGGTGGACGACAAAGGGGTCTATACTCTTTGCCGTCTGCCTCTGGCATCTTTGCCGTCCGCCAGCAAACGGCAAAGAAGGGAGTAGGTTGACCTAAGGTTCCCCCGGCCAGATGAGCTTCTTTGCCGTCTGCGGCAGACGGCAAAGAGTTGACTACTGGCAAAGACCTTCTTTGCCATCAGCCAGTTCTTTGCCGTTAGTTTTGCTGAAGCCGATGGCAAAGAGTGTCTTTGCCGTCAGCTAGCAGACGACAGAGAATAGGCAGACGGCAAAATCTCTGATTCCAGTAGGGTATGAGGCATGGTTTGCACGTGTCAAGTGATTCAAAATCAAGTGACTCCAAAAGCCCATCACTATGGAGTTTCTTCATGCGCTTTACACCAATTTGACCTAAGCGGCAGTGCCACAAAAAGGGGGCGCTATCATTGTTAACTCTACATCTTTTGGTCTGAATGTTATGTATATGTGTGTCATCACAATCAAGATTCAATATGAAAAAACCCCTTACATTGGCTGCATGACCATAAAAGATATTACTCATAAAAATAGAACAACCATTATTCTCTGACTTAAATGAGTAACCGTCTCGCAATAAACAAGATCCAGATATAATGTTCATGCTTAACGCATGCACTAAATAACAATTATTTAAGTTCATAACTAATCCTGATGGTAACGGAAGTGAGACTGTGCCGACGGCGATTGCGTCAACCTTGGAACCATTTCCCACGCGCATCGTCACTTCATCCTTCGCCAACCTTCATTTATTCCGCAGTCCCTGCTTTGAGTTGCAAATATGAGCAATAGAACTGGTATCAAATACCTAGGAACTACTACGAGAGTTGGTTAGGTATACATCAATAACATGTATATCACATACACCTGGTGTCGTGGTTTTGTCACGACATATGTCCTCGTGAAAGGACTTAGTGAAGGAGCCATCTAACCTTGGTGGCGACTCGAAGGGGGTGAGCGGAAGCGAGACTCGGATTTACCCAGGTTCGCCCCCTCGTGTGGAGGTAAAAGCCTACGTCCTGCTTTGTGTATATTGATGGTGGATTCGATTACAAGGAGGGTGTAACTCGCCTGACCTAGCTCTCGATGATTTCTAATTGATCTATCTGCCCCAGAGACTTGCTTTTATATACAGGTCGAGGCCCTAGGGTTTACAAAAGTCATGGCCACGCTACAAATCGTGACATTCCATATCTCTAAGTTGTCGTGTTTACCAAGCCAGGAAACCTCCTTTGGCGGCTTATCTTCTTCATCAATCCTGAACCGCCATCCGGCTCATGGGCCCCGGCGGCCTTCTGAAGAATATCTCCCAACACGCCTCAGGCCTGGGCCAAGGCTTACACTAACCATGTATGAGTTGCCGCTTTCCTGACCCGACCCAATTCGGGCGGGTCACACCGCAGGTAATATCCCCAACATTAGGCCCCAGATTGACTTGAATTTATTCAAGCCAATGAACTTCCACGCTCATTCTGGGCGACTCGTACTACTTCCATCCCTTTGATAAGTGACAAGCGGCCATCTCTCACAAATTTTCTGAGCCGCCAGGTTATTTATTGATGACATCACCTTTTCCTCCATTTCCGAGATTCGTTGACATAATTCCCAACGGATCTTTTTCGTCCTCATCCTGCTATCCTGAAAATCTAGGCACCATTACTGTTGGCTTTCAATCTGTCGCCAATGCTCATTTGGACCCCAATTTCCTTTTGAAGAAGGCGAGTTACACCCGTAAACGTCATACTCGAAGTCATTCCAGCGACTTAATGTCTGGGTTACCCGAAAAAGCAACTAGTCAAAAACGGCAAAGTGAGGTATGTTCCCACGAGTATCTTTTCCTTCTTGTGTAAGATTTGCTCGCCATTCGTTCACTCCTTGAATTTTCGTTCGTCAGGTTTCACCTCCTTCATCCGGCGACTCAGTAATGTCGACTCTCCCCCAATGATTCGTGTTCAGGGGCAAGTTCCTTTACTAGCCTTTTTCCTTTCCAATAACGATGCATGTCTTAACTTTGTTGCTTTTACATCTGAGAGCACAAGCAAAGAAAAAGAAAACTAGCGGCTCGTCCTCTGCTCCTAAGGCAGCTGAAGTATTTGGTATGGGGGCCCCTATCCCAGAATTTGGTGCAGAACCAGCGGCGACTCATGATGACCTTGTCGATGATTTTCCTGATGTACAGATTGATCCTTCAAGCCCTCTGAAGGAGGTAACTGAAAATGTTAACCCGCCAAGCTCTTCCAAGGCGCTTGAAGACCTAGATACCGTAGTTGTTACTGGTACTGGTTATTATAAGCCTTCAACTGCGGTGTTAACCAAGCATACACCAAAAGGCGCCCCAACATCAGAGAAGGACATCACCAAGCTGAAGCTTCCCCATTATGAAAAATTGGAGTTTGAAGAATTATACTCCGTTTTTGTGAGCCGCCTAGAAGCTAGCCGAGAGATGGAGAAAAGCCTGGCCAACCTGATGCGAGTCAAACATGAGGTATGACATTTTTGTCTTTGTGAATATATCCTCCCATTACCCCTCGAAAAGGGCGGGTCATCATGATGAATCGTACTTTTTGCATTATTTCAGCAATGTGTAGCCCCCAAGGGTCGGGTAATCTTTTGAAAAAGATGAGCCAGGTCTTGAATCAAATTGCTTCAACCTTTAGCCCCCAACGGCCGGGTCAACTTTTGAAAGATGAGCTGGGTATTGAATAAAAATGTCTTCAACCTGTAGCCCCCAAGGGTCGGGTCATCTTTTGAAAGATGAGCCGGGTCTTGAATAAAACTTCAACCTGTAGCCCCCAAGGGCCGGGTCATCTTTTGAAAGATGAGCCGGGTCTTGAATAAAAACTTCTTCAACCTGTAGCCCCTAAGGGTCGGGTCATCTTTTGAAAGATGAGCCGGGTCTTGAATAAAAACTTCTTCAACCTGTAGCCCCCAAGGGCATGGTCATCTTTTGAAACATGAACCAGGTCTTGAATAAAATTGCTTCAACAGATAGCCCCCAAGGGCCGGGTCATCTTTTGAAAGATGAGCGGGGTCTTGAATAAAAACTTCTCCAACCTGTAGCCCCCAAGGGCCGGGTCATCTTTGAAAGATGAGTCGGGTCTTGAATAAAAACTTCTTCAACCTATAGCCCCAAAGGGCCGGGTCATCTTCTGAAAGATGAACCGGATCTTGAATAAAATTGCTTCAGCCTGTAGCCCCCAAGGGTCGGGTCATCTTTTGAAAGATGAGCCGGGTCTCGAATAAAACTTCAACCTGTAGCCCCCAAGGGTCGGGTCATCTTTCGAAAGATGAGCTGGGTCTTGAATTTGGTATGACTTGAAAAGAATCATACATTAGCCCCCAAGTGTCAGGGATGTTGCTCGCAACAGTTCTGAAACTTGCTTCCCCAAAATTTGTTTGCAGGAATCCTTGACTCGGGCCGACTCAACTTTGGCATGTTTGAGAGAAAACTTAGCCAAACAGCAGGATGCTCGAGCTAAGTATGAAGAGAAATGTCGCCTGGCCCTTACTGACATGGAGAAGATGAAAGCTGAACATCAGAAATTTGTAAAGAAAGCCCATGCTGATCAAGCCGCCATCGTGAAGCGGGCGGAACAAGCTGAAGAGAAGCTAGAAGCCGCTCTGCAAGAACTCTCCGGCTTAAAACAACATATCTTCAAAATGACCCAAACTATCTTTGGTAAGGATCAATTCCCCTCATCTGAAAAGGGCTGCAAAGTATTTCAAATGCTAATTATCTCAGTCTGTCCTTCTAGGTCCGCGAGCCACCCACCTGCAGACCAACTGCATTCTAAAGCTGAAGGCAATTTATACGTTCACACAACAGTTGTACACGGGCGGCATGATGACCATGAAGGCCGTGATGGGCAACAAAGAACCCATAAAGTCCATAAAACACATGCTGGGTTGTGTATCAACATTGCCGCCGCAAGTGGAAGAATTAAAAAGATCAGCCGCCCGGAAAGGAGCACTCACCACTTTAACCCGGTGTCTGGCATATGCTCCCGAACTTAAGCTGGAGGAGGTAGCTGCTAGCTTTCCAGAATTGAAAGATGATGAGTCGGAGTTCATCGAAGAGGACTACCACCAATGTGTGAAAGCATCTCGCTCTACGGCGACTTAGCTAGCAGCCAGCCTGGACTTAGGAAAATACCTGGCGGCTTATGATGAGAGCAATAAAAAGGTGACTCCTCCTTCATATGAAGTCACCAGCCTGACTCCTCGACGCCGTAAGAATCCCTTTGACTTTGATGTCGATCTGTCTGCCATCTTGAGTCATGAAGACGTGTTCATCGCCTTGACCAATTGCAATTGGAAACTAGGCGACTTACAGACCGAAGATGGCCAAAGCTCGAAGCAGGGTGACCCGAAAGCGGCTTGAACTAACTTAGCATGAAGTCGATTCTCCAAGAATATGGTGATATTTTTCCGATCGGGAGATGATTCCCAGGTGGCCTAGTGAGCCATGTAATAGTCTTAGGTATCTGGAAAACAGTGTCACAACCGTACCTTATGTTGTTTGGAAGTTTTAACCTTCAGTAATATGAATCGCCCTTCCCAAACTTATGTCATAGTTTGACAAAATTTCTTCAACCTGTTTATCAGGGAAAACACCATAAACTGACTCAATGAGTTGCAACAAGCAATAAGCCGACCCAGTGGGTCGCAGCGAGTTATAAACAAGGAGCCAGCTTAGTGAGTTGCGACGAGTTATAAAAATGTTTTATGAAACCTTGTGGCAATACCACAAAGATAGTCATAAAATTTGTTGGCTCGATGAGTTACAACAGGATAGCACGAGTTTGTAAAACTCTAGTGCTACCCCAAGAAGGCTTTTGCAACTGCCCAAGTTATTTGGACTTGCTGATCAGGCGCGAGTCAAGCTTCAGTGAAGCGGGTTCAGTGAACCAATGGTTTGTCTATTATCCATGTGTTGGCTCTTGCCGGTACCTTTCATGTTTTAACCAAGGCAAGTTCAGGGTCCAAAAGCGGATTGACTCGCCAAGAGTTCATGGGTTCATAGGGCGATTCATCCAACACATAGTCTAGTATAACCATTGGTAATTCATTAATTTTTCGCTAGCCAAGAGGGTATTCAAGCTTAACTCAGTGAGTGGAAGCCCCCAAGTGACCTATGATTAGGGAAAAACCATAAATAGGATTGCAGAAGTGTATCCGCTCTTACTGCAAAATGACTTGGGAGCTAGTAGCCCCCAAGTAAGCTGGTTTAATTCTCAAAATAATATAAGGCGCCCATGTTTGAACTGTGCAACGTGGCAACTTTGGTCCTGTTTGGCTTACCAGTATCCAGTTTTGAAATAAGTGCAGCATGGCGACTTATGCTCTTTGATACTGATAGCGTCCATGCTTGGACGACTTATAGAACAATAAAGACTCATGCTTTCAAGAAGCTGAGATGACAAAGGACCCCGAAGTTCGTGGGTGCCGGCTTTATTGCTTTATAAACAAAATATTACAAATTCGAAATTGTAAAAATAAATAAGGAGCCTGTGGCTCTAACTGTAGTATGGCCGCAAGTGGGCGATGTTCCACGAGCGAGTTGTCTCAACCTCTGTCGTTGGCCTATCGGGGCGAAGATCCACCAAGTAATATGAAACGTTCTGGAGATTCTTGCTGATGATAAACGGTCATTCCCATGGCGGGGATAACTTATGCATAGCAATGTGGTCTTGAATCAACCGGAGCACTTAGTCGCCCTCTTGAAAAGTTTGGCTCTTGACGCGGCAGCTGTGATAGCGTCGCAAGTCTTGCTGATAAATCGCCGATCGCGATGCAGCCAAGTCTCGCTCCTCCTCCAAAGCATCCAACGAGTCTTGACGTGCTAACTTGTTTTCCTGTTCCACATAAGTAGCGACTCGTGGTGAATCGTGTCTGATGTCACTTGGCAATACTGCCTCTGCCCCGTAGACCAAAAAAAAGGGAGTAAAACCCGTAGAGCGATTTGGGTTGGTTCTGATGCTCCATAAAACAGAGGGCAGTTCTTCAACCCAACATCCCGGGGTACGTTCCAGAGGTACCATAAGCCGGGGCTTGATTCTGTGCAATATTTCTTGATTCTCCCTCTCTGCCTGTCCATTAGATTGAGGGTGTGCGACCGCGGAAACGTCAAGCCGGATATGCTCCCTTCCGCAAAACTCTTGCATTGCGCCTTTTGGTAAATTAGTACCATTATCAGTAATGATACTATGAGGATATCCGAAGCGGAAGATCAACCTTTTCAAGAATTTGACAGTCGTGTCTGCATAACAGCTACTAACCGGTTGTGCTTCAACCCACTTGGTAAGCTTGTCAACCGCCACCAATAGGTGAGTCTTTTCGTTGTACGGCATTTTGAAAGGACCAACCATGTCTAGCCCCCAGACCACAAACGGCCATGTGATTGGGATCATCCGTAATTCCTGAGCCGACACATGCATCTGACGCCCAAATTTTTGGCAACCATCACATCAACGAACTATATCCTCAGCATCTGCATGAGCCGTCAGCCAATAAAACCCATGCCTAAAAGCTCTGGACACCAGGGAGCATGACCCGGCATGATGACCACAGTCGCCTGCATGAATTTCATTAAGAATCACACATCCTTCCTCGGAAGAGACACACCTTGGAAATACTCCTGAAGTGCTTCGCTTATGCAACTCGCCGTTATGTATGACCATGGACTTGCATTGACGAATGATTTGGCGGTCCATCAAATCATCAGTGGGTAACTCGCCTCGTGCTAGATACGCCATGTAGGGAACTGCCCAATCCGGGGTAGCACGGAGAGCCGCCACAAGTTGAGACTCAGGGTCTGACACCACCAAATCTTCCTCTGAAGGCAGCCTTACTGATGGGTTATGCAACACATCCAAAAAGACATTAGGGGGAACCGACCTACGTTGTGAACCGAGAAGTGAAAGGGCATCCGCCACTTCATTAAGTCGTCGATCAATGTGATCCACCTGATAGCCATGAAAATGACCCGCCACATCCGACACAGCTCGCCTGTAAGCCGCCATCAAGGGATCTCTGGAATCCCAAGTGCCAGAAACCTGTTGCACCACTAGATTTGAGTCGCCCAAACATCTGACTCGGCTGAGATTCATCTCTTTGGCGAGTCGCAACTGTCACGCCCAAGATGCGACCCTATCCTCAATTTGGCACGAGGGCCTCGTCACGGATAGAAGCGCATCTCGTCGTGTCGCAAGAATGGATACCCTTAGAAGTACATGTACTGAAAAGAAGAGATAAATATACAGAATTGGCTTACACTCGCCACAAGCTACATCAGAGTCACATCAGTACAATACATAATCATCATGAAGAAGAGCAAGGTCCGACTACATACGAAAACAAACGAGAAAATAAGAACCACGTCCATCCTTGCTATCCCAGGGTGCCAGCCTGGAACCCATCCTAGATCGACGAAGAAGAAGAAGGAGCAACTCCAAATGAACAATCAACGCGCTTGCGTCAACTAACCTTTACCTGTACCTACAACTGATGTTGTAGAAATCTGTGAGCCACAGGGGGACTGAGCAATCTCATTTCCAAAGGTATCAAGACTAGCAAAGCTTAATGGGTAAGGTATGGTTAAGTGGTGAGGTTGCAGCAGCGACTAAGCATATATATGGTGGCTAAATTTACGAGTACAAGAAATAAGAGGGGTTAGAACTACGCATAATGGACGTAACTATTGATGATCAAATGAATGATTCTGAACACCTACCTTCGTCAGACATAACCCCACCGTGTCCTCGATCGGAGAAGGAACACACGAAAGAGACAGTCACGGTTACGCACACAGTTGGCATATTTTAATTAAGTTAACTTCAAGTTATCTAGAACTAGTGTTAAACAAAGTATCCACGTTGCCACATAACCGCGGGCATGGCTTTCCGAAAAGATTTAACCCTGTAGCGGTGCTCCAACTAGTCCATCACAAATTACCACGAGCCGCATAGAAATCCTCGATCACGAAGCTCGCGATCTCTTCGGATTCCCTAGTGGAAAACCTCAACTCTGAGATTACCCAAAGCATCACCGGAATCCCGATGCACAAGATATTTCGTCAAAGGTAAAACTAATCCAGCAAGGCCGCCCAACGTGTCGACGATCCCGATAGGAGCCGCGTATGTCGTTCTCAGGACACGACGGATGACCGATGGTTACCACGCCAAACGCCGGGTTGCCCCGCGTAGCGTTAATAAGCTGCTCTGTTTTGTACCAACACTCATGAGGAGCACTGGCCCGGGGGTTGATTAAATTCCTCGGGTTAATTACTCCCTATGTAGTTCATTAGTGATTAGGCAAATGTAGTACCAGAGTTGGGCCTTGCCAGACCAGCTTTAATCTAAAACGAATTATCAAGGGGTCCCCATAAAAACCTTGATCGTGTTAGGAGCGCTCAATTATGGAACATAACACCGGTAGCCGAAACTAAGGGGGCAAAGGTGGAACAAAACACCAGGCTAGAAAGGCCAAGCCTTCCACCTTTTACCAAGTATATAGGTCCATTAAATTAAATAGCATATAATATGGGGATAAGACAAGGAACCCATGTTCTCACATGGAAGCAACTGCACCTGCAACTAGTAACGCTAACAACATGGTTAAGCAAGCAGTAACATAGCCAATCAGTGGTTTGCTAGGTCGAACAGGTTAAAGGTTATCATGGAATTGTTGAGAGGCTGATATTTAACATGTGGTAGGAAACGAGACATAATCGATAGCATCGAAACAACTAGCATGGCAATGATAGTAATGGTATCTAGGGAAATGGTCATCTTGCCTGAGATCCTGCTCGGAAGAAGAACAACTCTGAGAAGTCGGCGAACCAACATAGTCGAACAGGTCCTCACATTCCGACACGCTTGCGGAACTCTATCGAGACGGAGCAAACCGGAAACAAACATCAACACAGATATTCACCACACGATGCACAACATGATGCACAACCTACTATGATGCATGATCAGTTCAATGATGCAAGGCATGGCATGGCAATTCAGCTCACACAAACACTACACATTAAGTGAAGCTCGATATGCAACGAGTTGCATATCGACGAAACTCCACGTTTAATTATTTAATTCACTCCCATTTATTTACACACAATATTAAATGTTGTTAACATGGCAAGGGGTGAAGCGATGATCCTACATGTCATCCTAGTCGGTTAACACGCGGAGCATAGATCGGAGCTACGTCACAACAAACATGCAACACAAGATATTATGCCATGAATGCGTCATGCATGCGAGTTCATTACATCACGGCAATAAGAGAAAAGAAGCATGAGTCGCCACGGCGAGCGAAAGGGAACCATGGCGGCAAAACGGAAATGATGCCACGACAACGTCCCTATCTCGATAACTCAACGAGATGACGGTGCCAACGAATAGGAAGCGTGTGCGTGACAAACCAAATAATGATGGGGTGATCCCGTTTATCAGGTTCCCTTGTGTCGGGGGCACAACAAAAGAGGAACACGTCCAACGGGCAACATCTATAGGCGCAAACATACATGTACATCTCATACATCACATGCATTCGGTACACGGCACGTTCCAACTTAGACCTTCGAAGCGTGCATATCGGAGCAGTTCGGATCGTTGTGGCGAAGGAGAACCTAGGTCGTCATGGAAGTAGTTGTACACGGTCTCGTCGACGGTTTTCGTACGCTTGGTGTTGGTAGACGAACATGGTTCCGTAGATGGTTCGGGGTCATCGAGGACGTCGTGGGAGTAGTGGTACTCGTGATCTTGTCGACGGGCCACGGTGGCGCGGATGGAGCACGCGGTCTTCGGCGACGGCCCCCAGCGACAACAACAACAGCTAGCAACTAACAACTAACAACAAGCTACGGCAGGCAACCACAAGCTGCAACCCGCAGCACAAGCCTAGGAGCTAGCAGGAGCCGGCAAGCAGGCAAGCAACATCAAGAACAACAACCAGCGACAGCGGCAAGCACGCAGCAACAGCAAAGCGGCAACTAGCAGTAACATACTACGGCGACTAGCAGCAAGTAAGCAACACTACACCAAGCAGCAAGCATCAGCAACAACACAGCAACGGGCAACAATAACTTTCGGGGGCGGCAGCATGCACAGCAACAGCAACATCAGGCGGCAGCAACATAGCGGCATGCAACCTAGCAGCAACGGCACGCAGGGCAAGCAACCTAGCAGCAATGGCAGGCAGGGCAAGCAACCTAGCAGCAAGCCACACAATCAGCCACAGCAGCATCATCGGCTTAGCAACAGTAGCTAGCAACACAGGCAGCAAGCAGGCAGCATGCCCCACAGCGACAGCAACAGGGCGGTAGCAGGCTAGCAGGCAACAGCATCAGCAAGGAAAAGCGGCGCATCAACAATCAGCAGCCAGCATTGGCTAAGCAGCAACAAACATCAGCATCCGGCAGGCACATCGGCAATAGAAACACCATGGCGGCAGGGCGGCGCGGGGCCAAGGGCGGCACGGTGCAGGGGCAAGCCGGCGGTGGGGAATAGCAGCACGGGACGAGGGCGGCGGGCGAGCATCCGGCGAGGCGGCGCGGGGAACGCGGCTGGCTCTTGCAGCAGGCGAGCAATGAGGAAGGAGGAGGCCGCGGCACAGAGCTCCGACACGGGAGGCGAGCATGGCTCGGCAGGGGAGCTGCAGCGGCGGCAAAACGGCAGGTGGGCGGCGAGCGGCAGCGGGGCACGAGGCTGGCGCGCGGGGAACGTAGCAGAGAGGGGAGCTTGGGACGAAGGGAGAATCGGGCCTGGGGAGGAGGTTTGCTGCGCGGGGCATGGGGAGGACGACGGGGCGATAGATCGGGAGGAGGCTGCGAGATGGGATCGGGCTAGAGGAGGGAGACGCGCAGGGGAGGAAGATGGGATCGAGGAGGGCCTTGCCTGCGCTAGGGTTGGAGGGGAAATGGGAATTGGGCCTTGGCAGGCTCCTCCTCTCTCCCTACTTGTTTACTTAAATAGAAAACACACACAAAGATAGGATTTAACAAAATAAAAAAATACCTTTTGGCTCCTTAAAAACACAACCCAACTATAAAAATAGATTGGGCATTTTTTTTAAGAATAAAAATGAAACATTTTTTTAGAATAAAATAAAACCCCTTTTATAAATAAAAATGAGACTCTATTTTGCAATAAAACAAAAGGAGAAATAAAAACTAAAACTAGAAGGTTGCCCCAAAATAAGAATACTTTTTTTAAAAGAGGAGGAACATTTTATTTTAGGCCAAACAGAAACTGGAATGCCTCAAAAGAATTAGGAGAATTGAGGGGAGTTTCCTATTGCACTAAAGACTCTGAGAGAACTCACAACTCAGATCACACCACGCAACAGATGATGCAAGATGCCATGATGCAAACTACATGATGATGCAACAAATAAAAATAATCACACGACGAAAACGGAAATAAAGGGGAATCTTCTGGGGTGTCGGCATCGGGCTGTCACAACTCTCCTACACTACAAGAGGATATCGCCCCGAGATCCAAGAATGAAAGGGGGAGAGGATGAGAAAGAACAACAGGTAAAGACTTAGTCGCTTCTTTGACAAACGAGTGAAACCAACAATCCTTGAAGGGTGCAAAGAGATGAGGACAGATATGAGAAACAAGCAAGAATTCACGGAAAATTTCGGTAGCACTTCGGTAGGAAAATGGGACAAAAAAATTCTATAAGAAGGAAGAATTAGACAATATACATAACAAACAACTAAATAGAACAAGGGAACACCACAATCTTGACAGAACAAGATGATAGACCCAAAAGAGCAACATCACAATGCCTCCGGAACAAGAGAATATGAACTAGCTCAAGCGGAAGAAGAGAATGAAGAAAAGAATGACAACTATCATCACCATAGAATTGAAGAGCCTCCGGACAGAGAATTGACGTAGCAGTTGGAAAAACCAACAAGGAAAAGAACAAGATAGTAGTGGGCTTATGAAAATCATCTCAACAAATATGAGGTGACAACCAACCACTAAAAGAAACAAGGATAGATTGGGAGCAACAAGATATGACCACTTCTTACACCAAGAGGATACCTTGAGAACTTGGATCAATGATAAACACCATAATAGCAACATCCTTAGACAAGCTTTAGGTGAAGTCCAAACCAAGATAGCTCAATGAAGAAATCATGGGTTGAAAATATCTCATGATCAAAGAATTGGTGGATTTAATTATCTCTTTCTTGAAAGGAAAACTCTTCGAGGCTCCTACACTAACAAGAATGCTATAATACCACCTCAAAGGATGAAGGAAGAACAAATGCACTAGAAATGCGAGAGAAATAATACTTGAGGTACTCCAACAGAAATCTTGAAGAACACTTTGAGAAAAATCCCATCCTTGAAGAACCACCATGACGAGCCTCCGTATCAAAAGGATGGTGCAAGATATGAAGCATGAAAGAATAAGATTGAAGCCTTACAAACACTTCGATGAAGCTTCACGAAGAGATACTTGAGAAAACTTGGAAATCCGGAAAATAAAAGATAAGAACACTTGAGAAAAGGAATTGATACCGTGAGCCACTCCGAAAGAAGAATTGAAATCATCTGATGAGACAAGAATAAGAATTATGTTATGCTAATCCTTCATCAAGTTTAATTGATGACAAGCAACGGAATTAGCGTAGCACCTATTCCTCTTGAAATAATCTTGAAGAGACAGAGAGATAAGCACCACTTGAGGCATAATTGAAAAAAGCACCGGTAAGAATTCACAATTGAATGGGAACACCACGAATTAATGGAGATACATGCGAATGAAGAGATCATAATCCACCTGAGAGAAACTAGAACAAGGCACCGGAATAATTGAGAGACGAACGAAGAGACAACAATTGAGAAGAATTGAGGGTGAAAGCTGAAAGCTGAGAACGAAGATGTCTTCTGAAATGATGGCCTTCGGAGGAACGATAAATAAAAACAACTCAGAACTGCATCGGATAGCAAGAAAGGGATGCTCATGATTGACAACAATTAAGATGATGGCACAAATTTGAAATGATGAATCTGCAAGAGAATGAAGAAAGATTTCAGAGAAACACTCCTTCGGTCTTCAAAGAAGAGAATGATGAGAAGAACACCACCAAGAGTTAATGAGACACTCCGGAACAAAGAAGAATTAAATGTTGAGCCAAATATGAAAATTAATTCTAATAGGTCTTGGAGAAGGGATATGACTGATGAAATTCATACTTACGTCACAGCTGAAAAGAATTAGAGATCTCCAGAAAAGATTACAAGAGCCAGATAAGATCCTGGGAAAAACCTATGGGTTATGGGCCCATTCAAAGAAACCACAGTTGAAAATATTACTTGTAAGAGAGATATTGCACCGGTAAAAAGAAAACTAGATGAGGTTAGCACCTCGAAATAATCAAAAGAACTGAAAACACGAAACTCAAAGATATGTTCAGCACTCCGGATAGGAAAGAGATGAATGAATAACAGGGTAGACTGATAAGAATTCCCACATAGGAAAGAATTAACAAGGATGAAAAGGATATGATGAGGACGGACATCTGAATTAAATTAACCGGTACGGATGACAAGAATGAACAAATATGACACGAATCTCCTAAGAATCTTCACAAAGAATCACCGGGTAAGAGAGAACAGAACAGACAACTGAAGCATAATGAAAAGAAAACTCTTGGATGAAAATTGAATCACTTAAGAAAAGGGTGGGAGGGCAGGGAAAAATAAAGACAACTTGAGACAGATGAGAGAAACTCCGGAAAGAATTGAGGGAATGATCTGCATAAATTGGAGAGGATTGAATTCAGTTGAAGAGAAGCACACCGGTTGGCAAAGAATTGATACGATGACTCCGGTTGAATAGGAATTGACATGACAATCTGATTAAGCAAAAGGATTTGAATTCACATAAAAATATGAGAACACTACTTAGGAAAGATCTGGAATCACCACTTACATCGAAGCAACTTGAATTACCACATTCCAACAAAACAAAGGTGAGATTTATGAAACAAGCCAGAACAAACTCATGAGAAAGATTTCCGTTCGATATTTTAGTAGACAGGATCGCACGGGCTCGAACCTTACAGTAGCCATCAAGTGCAAGTCAGTGCACCCGACATACGAAGCGTCCCCGAGTCGTAGCAAGCTACAAGGACTCTTTAAGACACAACGAGAACCGCTCTATGTCGACCGTCAACAAACGAATCTACTAGATGTCGAACCCCAACCTAACATCATGCATTTCTTGGATGATTGTCCTATAAGTAACTACTTGAATTCCCACCTAAGAATTCCCAAAATATCTCGTCATGCAATCTGGTACACGGATACAAGGAGTAATATTCACACAACTCCTATACTAACCCGTCACCTGTATCACATCCGTCAACACACAACCAGAATCTCGAACCTTCATCTACTACAGACCGTCGTGATCACAACGATACAAAGTATGGCAGTACTCCCGAACAATCTACACCAGTACTGGGCACATCGGGGTTATCTCGCCACTACTAGTATTGAAGCAATTACGAACATCCTTCGTTCTTAGATACTAAGAAATCTGAATGATAACGATGTGTTCGAGAATCCCCTGGAGCTCAACTCCCCGGAAGAAATCAAGTCAGACAGGAGGCACCAAGACAGAACTCCGTCACATCAGAATCATATAGATTCCAAAAATATCCGCGTGATCCTAATTTTTTTTAGAGTGAGAAGAGGAGTAGAATGAAAATATTACGTCAAGATTCCTCACTAGAGCATAGAAGAGGAGAAAAAAGAATCCTACTCTCCGATATATAACTAAGACTCAAATAGTTTTTCACTAGACTCGACTCGGCCAAGTTCGATCAATCAAGGGGGCTCCTAGGTCGGTACTGCTCTGATACCAACTTGTCACGCCCAAGATGCGACCCTGTCCTCAATTTGGCACGAGGGCCTTGTCAGGGATAGAAGCGCATCTCGTTGTGTCGCAAGAATGGATATCGTTACAAGTACATGTACTGAAAAGAAGAGATAAATATATAGAATTGGCTTACACTCGCCACAAGCTACATCAGAGTCACGTCAGTACAATACATAATCATCATGAAGAAGAGCAGGGTCTGACTACAGACGAAAACAAACGATAAAAGAAGAACGACGTCCATCCTTGCTATCCCAGGCCGCCAGCCTGGAACCCATCCTAGATCAACGAAGAAGAAGAAGGAGCAACTCCAAAGGAACAATCAACGCGCTCGCGTCAAGTAACCTTTACCTGTACCTGCAACTGATGTTGTAGAAATCTGTGAGCCATAGGGGGACTCAACAATCTCATTTTCAAAGGTACCAAGACTAGCAAAGCTTAATGGGTGAGGTATGGTTAAATGGTGAGGTTGCAGCAGCGACTAAGCATATATTTGGTGGCTAAATTTACGAGTACAAGAAATAAGAGGGAGAAGAACTACGCATAACGGACATAACTACTGATGATCAAATGAATGATCCTGAACACCTACCTACGTCAGACATAACCCCACCGTGTCCTCGATCAGAGAAGGAACTCACGAAAGAGACAGTCACGATTAGGCACATAGTTGACATATTTTAATTAAGTTAACTTCAAGTTATCTAGAACCAGTGTTAAACAAAGTATCCACGTTGCCACATAACCGCGGCCACGACTTTCCGAAAAGATTTAACCCTGCAGGGGTGCTCCAACTAGTCCATCACAAATTACCACAAGCCGCATAGAAATCCTCGATCACGAAGCTCGCAATCTCGTCAGATTCCCAAGTGGAAAACCTCAACTCTGAGATTACCCAAAGCATCACCGGAATCCCAGTGCACAAGATATTTCGTCAAAGGTAAAACTAATCCAACAAGGTCGCCCGATGTGTCGACGATCCCGATAGGAGCCGCGTATCTCGTTCTCAGGACACGACGGATGAGCGATGGTTACCACGCCAAATGCCAGGTTGCCCCGGGTAGCGTTAATTAGGTGCTCTGTTTTGGACCAACAGTCATGAGGAGCACTGGTCCGGGGGTTGATTAAATTCCTCGGGTTAATTACTCCCTATGCAGTTCATTAGTGATTAGGCAAATGTAGTACCAAAGTTGGGCCTTGCGAGACCAGCTTTAATCTAAAACAAATTATCAATGGGGTCCCCATAACAACCCTGATCGTGTTAGGAGCGCTCAATTATGGAACATAACATCGGTAGCCGAAACTAAGGGGGCAAAGGTGGAACAAAACACCAGGCTAGAAAGGCCGAGCCTTCCAACTTTTACCAAGTATATATGTCCATTAAATTAAATAGCATATAATATGGTGATAAGACAAGGAACCCATGGTATCACATGGAAGCAACTGCACCTCCAACTAGCAATGCTAATAACATAGTTAAGCAAGCAGTAACATAGCCAATCAGTGGTTTTCTAGGTCGAACAGGTTGAAGGTTATCATGGCATTGTTCAGAGGCTGATATTTAACATGTGGTAGGCAACGAGACATAATCGATAGCATCGAAACAACTAGCATGGCAATGATAGTAATGGTATATGGGGAAATGGTCATCTTGCCTGAGATCCCGCTGGTAAGAAGAACAACTCCGAGAAGTCGGCGAACCAACGTAGTCGAACGGGTCCTCACATTCTGACACGCTTGCGGAACTCTATCGAGACGGAGCAAACCGGAAACAAACATCAACACATATATTCACCACACGATGCACAACATGATGCACAACCTACTATGATGCATGATCATTTCAATGATGCAAGGCATGGCATGGCAATTCACCTCACACAAACACTACACATTAAGTGAAGCTCGATACGGAACGAGTTGCATATCGACAAAACTCCACGTTTAATTATTTAATTCACTCCCATTTATTTACACACAATATTAAATGTTGTTAACATGGCAAGGGGTGAAGCGATGATCCTACATGTCTTCCTAGCCGGTTAACACACGGAGCATAGATCGGAGCTACGTCACAAGAAACATGCAACACAAGATATTATGCTATGAATGCGTCATGCATGCGAGTTCATTACATCATAGCAAGAAGAGAAAAGAAGCATGAGTCGCCACGGCGAGCGAAAGGGAACCATGGCGGCAAAACGGAAACTATGCCACGGCAACGTCCCTATCCCGATAACTCAACGAGATGACGGTGCCAACGAATAGGAAGCGTGTACGTGACAAACCAAATAATGATGGGATGATCCCGTTTATCGGGTTCCCATGTGTCGGGGGCACAACAAAAGAGGAACACGTGCAACGGGCAACATCTATAGGTGCAAACATACAGGTACATCTCATACATATCATGCATTCGGTACACGACATGTTCCAATGTATACCTTCAAAGCGTGCATATCGGAGCGGTTCAGATCGTTGCGGCGAAGGAGAACATAGCTAGGTCATCGTTGAAGTAGTTGTACACGGTCTCGTCGACGGTAGTCGTACTCTTGGCGTCGGTAGACGAACACGGTTCCGTAGATGGTTCGGGCTCGTCGAGGACGTCGTGGGAGTAGTGGTACTCGTGATCTTGTCGATGGGCCACGGTGGCAGGGATGAAGCACGCGGTCTTCGACGACGGCCACCAGCGACAGCAACAACAGCTAGCAACTAACAACTAACAGCAAGCTACGGCAGGCAACCACAAACAGCAACCCGCATCACAACCCACATGAGCTAGCAAGAGCCTGTCGGCAGGCAAGCAACAGCAACAGCAACAACCAGCGACAGCGGCAAGCACGCAGCAACAGCAAAGCGGCAACTAGCACTAGCATACTACGGTGACTAGCAGCAAGTAAGCAACACTGCACCAAACAGCAAGCATCAGCAACAACACATCAACGGGCAACAGTAACTGTTGTGGGCGGCAGCATGCACAGCAACAGCAGCATCAGGCGGCAGCAACATAGCGGCAAGCAACCTAGCAGCAACGGCAGGCAGGGCAAGCAACCTAGCAGCAACGCAGGCAGGGCAAGCAACTTAGCAGCAAGCCACACAATCAGCCATAGCAGCATCAGCGGCTTACCAACAGTAGCTAGCAACATAGGCAGCAAGCAGGCAGCAGGCAGCACAACGACAGCAACAGGGCGGCAGCAGGCCAGCAAGCAGAAGCGTCGGCAAGGCAAAGCGGCGCATCAACAATCAGTAGCCACCATCGGCTAAGCAGCAGCAAACAGCAGCATCCGGCAGGCACAGGGGCAGCAACAACACCATGGCGACAGGGCGGCGCAGCGCAGGGGCAAGCCGGCGGCGGGGAACAACAACACGGGACGGGGGCGGCGGGTGAGCATCCGGTGAGGCGGCGCGGGGAACGCGGCCGGCTCTTGCAGCAGATGAGCAACGAGGAAGGAGGAGGCCGCGACACAGAGCTCCGGTGCGGGAGGCGAGCATGGCTCGGCAGGGGAGCGGCGGCGGCAAAACGGGAGGTGGGCGACGAGCGGCGGCGGGGCAGGAGGCTGGCACGCGGGGAACGAAGTAGAGAGGGGAGCTCGGGAGGAAGGGAGAATCGGGCCTAGGGAGGAGGTTTGCAGCGCGGGGCATGGGGAGGACGACGGGGCGAGAGATCGAGAGGAGGCTGCGAGATGGGATCGGGCTGGAGGAGGGAGACGTGCAGGGGAGGAAGATGGGATCGAGGAGGGCCTTGCCTGCGCTAGGGTTGGAGGGGAAAGGGGACTTGGGCCTTGGCAGGCTCCTCCTCTGTCCCTACTTGTTTTTTTAAATAGAAAACACACACAAAGAAAGGATTTAACAAAAAAACCTGTTGGCTCCTTAAAAACACACCCAACTATAAAAAATAGATTGGGCATTTTTTTGAAGAATAAAAATGAAACCTTTTTTTAGAATAAAATAAAACCCCTTTTATAAATAAAAATGAGACTCTATTTTGCAATAAAACAAAAGGGGAAATAAAATCTAAAACTAGAAGGTTGCCCCAAAATAAGAATACTTTTTTTAAAAGAGAAGGAACATTTTATTTTAAGCCAAACAGTAACTTGAATGCCTCAAAATAATTAGGAGAGGAGAGGGGAGTTTCCTATTGCACTAAAGACTCTGAGAGCACTCACAACTCAGATCACATCACGCAACGTATGATGCAAGATGCCATGATGGAAACTACATGATGATGCAACAAATAAAAATAATCACACGAAGGAAACGGGAATAAAGGGGAATCTTCTTGCGCGTCGGCATCGGGCTGTCACAGCAACCCATGGAGCAGAGCTTCATATTCCGCCGCATTGTTGGTACATGGAAACATGAGTCGGAGGACATAGCAGAATTTGTCACCTTGAGGCGAAGTCAACACCACGCCAGCCCGTGAGCCTTCCAGCTGCCTAGACCCGTCAAAATGGTTGGTCCAGTATGTGTGATCAGGCCTGTCTTCTAGAATCTGCAACTCGGTCCAGTCGTTGATGAAATCCACTAGTGCTTGAGATTTAATGGTTGTACGAGGGGTATATCGCACATGGTGAGGTCCTAACTCGATGGCCCACTTAGCAATCTGTCGAGTCGCTTCTCGATTCTGTATAATATCACTGAGGGGGGGGGCAGAACTAACCACTGTGATAGGATGCTCTTGAAAGTAGTGTTTCAACTTCCGACTCACCATAAACACCCCAAAGACCAGCTTCTGCCAATGTGGGTAGCGCTGTTTGGAGAGGGTTAGGACTTCGCTGAAAAAGTATACTAGTCGTTGAACCGGATATTCCTTCCCTTCTTCTTTACGCTCGACGACCACTGCCACGCTCACCGCTTTAGAATTGGCCGCAATGTACAAGAGCATAGGCTACTTGTCAGTCGGAGCAGCCAATACAAGCGGCTTAGCTAGTTGTTGCTTCAGGGCTTTGAAGGCTTCGTTGTCTTCATCTGTCCAAACAAAATGATCAATTTTCTTGAGGAACTGATAAAGAGGGATGGCTTTCTCCCCAAGGCGACTTATAAAACGACTTAGAGCCGCGATGCGACCCGCCATGTGCTGAACTTGATTGATATTGGTCGGCTTGCCTAGCAAAGTGATCGCTTCAATTTTATCCCGGTTAGCTTCAATGCCTCGTTCTGACACGAGAAAACCCAATAACTTTCCTGCGGGAACACCAAAAACACACTTTGTAGGGTTAAGTCTCATCTGGTATACGCGCAAATTGTCAAAAGTCTCCTTGAGGTCCTCCAAAAGTGATTCCTTCTTCCGGGACCTAACTACGATGTCGTCAACATAGGCGTGAACATTGTGTCCAATCTGGCTATGCAAGCAATTCTAGATGCAACGTTGATAAGTCGCCCCCGCACTCTTGAGCCCGAATGGCTTATACACGTAACAGAAGGCTCCAAAGGGGGTTATGAAGGACGTTTTCTCTTGGTCCGCCACAGCCATCTTGATCTGGTGGTATCCTGAGTAAACATCCAAAAAACACAACCGCTCGCAACCCGCCGTAGAGTCAATGATTTGATCAATGAGGGGAAGGGTGAAGGGATCCTTTGAACATGCCTTATTGAGGTTGGTGTAGTCGATGCACATGCGGAAGGTGCCATTCTATTTGAGCACCAGGACCGGGTTAGCCAACCATTCAGGATGGAAAACCTCAATGATGAACCCGGCGGCCAAAAGCCGAGCGACTTCCTCTCCAATTGCCTTACGTCGTTCTTCGTTAAACCGGCGAAGATACTGCCAATTGGCTTTACTTTGGGGTCAATATTAAGATGGTGCTTAGCGAATTCTCTCGGCACACCTGGCATGTCTGAAGGTTTCCATGCGAAGATGTCCCAATTCTCACGGATGAATTCGATGAGCGCGCTTTCCTATTTGGGATCGAGACCTGTCCCAATGGTGAACTGCTTGGTTGAGTCGCCAGGCGTGAAGTCTGTCACCATCGTGTCATCCGCTGGTTTAAACTTGGGGGAGGCTTTGAGTCGATTGTGGGTCTCTTGAGCGGTGTCATATCTGCCGAGTCAACATTGGCTTGGTGAAACTTGAGCTCCTCGGCGGCACAAGCCGACTTGGCATAAGCCGTGTCTCCTTTCTCGCATTCTTGGGCTACTTTCCTGTCCCCATTGATTGTGATAATCCCCCTAGGACCAGTCATTTTGAGCTTGAGGTAAACATAACATGGGCAGGCCATGAACCGAGCGTAAGCCGGTCTGCCGAACAGTGTGTGGTAAGGGCTCTTGATCTTGACCACCTCAAACATGAGGGACTCGCTCCTGTAGTTAGACTCCGTGCCCAAAGCTACATTAAGTTTGATTCGCCCAATAGTGTATGCCGACTTACCCGGAACAATACCGCGGAAAACAGTTGAAGATGGCATCAAGTATTTCTCTGAGAAATTCATCCTCCGGAAGGTATCGAAGTATACGATGTTAATGCTGCTGCCACCATCCATAAGGACTTTGGAAAGGGTGTAACCTCCGACTTGGGGAGGCACGACCAAAGCTAAGTCGCCGGGGTTATCAACTCGGGGCGGGTGATCTTCCCTACTCGAGGTAATGGGCTGCTCAGACCAATTGAGGTACTTGGGGAGCGCCGGCTCATCCACGCTAAAGGTTCTATGTTTCAGCTTTTGATCCCGTTTGCAAGTGTTGGTGGTGTACACATGATATTGCCTGCCGTTCAACTGTTTAGGATTATTCTGAAAACCGCCATTGTCATCCTGTCGCTGGGGATCACCCTGGGGGCGGTTGCTGAAACACGCCCTACGGGTTGTACCCTTGTTGATTGTGAATCTCGTACTGTTTGGGATTATACTGTGACCCGCCTTGCGGGCCCGGGTTAGGGAACCCACCGAACGGGCTTCAGTGTGACCCGAGCATGCCAAACTGTTCCTGTCGCCCGCCTTGGTCACCTCCTTGACCTTTCTTGAGCGCCTCAGCTCGGAACTCCTGCATCACATAGCAATCCTCCAAAAAGTAGGTAGACGTTCCTTTGGAGGTGGCGTTCTGTGGGCAGGGGCCTTTGAGCATCTCGTGATAGTTGCGCGGTTTCTTCCCGCTGAAGCCCCTTTTCTTCTAGCATTGATTCCCGTTGCCGGCATTTGTATTAGCGACGAAGTATGTGGCACCTTCCTGCTATCTCATTTTACTTTGCCCGACGTGGTTGTGGTTGCCCCGCCCCTGGAAATGGGAGTGACCCTTTGATGACTCGCCTCGCTTGGCAGTGCTAACCTTGTCATCATCTTCCCCGGGATCTTTAGTGTCCTCTGACTCGGCGTACCTGGTCAGGGTGTCCATCAACTCGCCCATGTCCTGCACCTTACGCTTGAGTCGCCCAAGCTTCAGCACCAAAGGCTCGTAATGACAATTTTCTCCAGAATTAGCACTGCCTGAGCCGCCGAGATGCCATCTGATGAATGAATGACCTGTGCAACCCGCCGTGTCCAATGATGGGCCGACTCATCCGGTCGTTGGACGCAGTGTTGTAGGTCAACGATGGTCATCGGGCCTTTGCAAGTTCCTCGGAAATTCTTGATGAAAAGTTCCTTCAACTCCGTCCAAGTGTTGATGGAATTGGGCGACAGGTTTTTCAACCATGTGCGCGCCGTTCCCTCGATCATCATGGTAAAATACTTGGCGCAGACCGCCTCATTTACATCGAGCATATCCATTGCAAGCTCATAACTCTCGATCCATGACCCTGGCTCGAGATCTGGTGTGTAATTGGGTACCTTTCTCAGTCCTTTGAAATCCTTTGGCATACGCTCGCTGCAAAGGGCGGGTGTGAGACAGGGTACCCCAACGTGCCTGCCGCCTGTATCGGTCGACGCGGGAGGGGACTGGGCGTAAGCCGGATAGCCTTGACCCGTCGCAGCTGCCGTTTCCATCAGGTGGGCGGCTCGCGCCGCATGCACAAGGTCTTGGGCTCGTGTATTGTGCATCCTAGGCAGGTTGGTCTATGGCAAATGTCATTGCTCGCTGGTCACCGCAGGCAGGTCATCATGGCGACTCCTGGTGTAACTCGCCTGGGGCGTGGAGTGTAGCCGGTCACGGCTAAGTGAATATTGCGCATGTTGGACCACCACCATTTTCAGCATCTCGATGGCGTTTCTCGCCTCCACTTCAGCCGGGGAGTTTTAGTAAATTGGGAGAGACACCAAGTGGCGGGTTGCCACCGGCATGTTATCCACGGGATTCGAGAAGTGAGCCCGTGGTGTCTGGAAGCTCGGCGCGCGGGCCTCCGTTGGCTGAGGTGGTGGCGGGTTAGGCGGTGGGCGGGCCGGATCATCCCCTGGAGTGGCCTACCAAGGTCGATTGGGTCCCATCCTGGGGGTATGCGGTCTGTCAAAGAGGCGAGTCGGATTTAGATCGGCCGGGAGGCGGCCATGATGTCTCCTCTGGTGGATAGCATCGGAAGCACGCTGTTGTCGCTCAAGCCGTCAGCCTTCTGTGTTCAACCGCTCTGTCTCCGCGGTGATCTGGGCATGCTGTGTCGCCATCCTGGCGGCTTCGGCTTCCATGTCCCTCTGAGTCTTGGCCATCTCCTCCCGTAGCTTCGCCAGTTCAACGTTGATTGTTTACTGATTCTCTGTTGTTACAATGATCGCCATGAGTTTGGCTGTTTCTGCCGCCAAGTCCGCCATGACCTGAGCCGGAGCTTTCGACGACCCGCCAGTCTCATTATTGTCCGCCGGGTTTGGCTGAGGCGGTGCCGCCCCCGCCATGTAGATGGAGACTTGTCGATGGGGTCGTGCAAAGTCCTCGGAGTTTGCCGCTCGCGGCAACCCTCCGAGCTGTCCCTCGTAGATAGGGTGGATTGAATCTGTGTCGCCCATAGATGACTTGTCGTCCGAGTTGACGGGGGTGATCTCCTAGACTACCGGCTCATCCTGTAGGTCGGCTCCCTGCGTAAAGCTAAAGAAAGCGTGGCGTCCCCTGACCTGATGTGGAGTGGGGTGGGCGTACCGGGCCGGCTCGACAATGTCAGCGAAGGTGTCCACCTCAGGTACGGGTGCCCCAAACATGCCGATGAAGATGTGGATCTTGCCAAAGGTGACCTTGTAACGTAATTCGATTGAATCGACTTCAGGCCCCCACTGCGAGTTGTCGATGTAGTATTTTCCACGTTGGCTCTTCGTCATGATGTTGACTACATAGCTTCCTGACCCTGGAAGGGCTCCCTTTGAGAACTCAACTCCACCGTGCGCTAGCACCATGGTGGGCGCCAACTGTCATGGTTTTGTCACGGCAGATGTCCTCGTGAAAGTACTTAGTGAAGGAGCCATCGCACCTTGGTGGAGCGGAAGCGAGACTCAGATTTACCCAGGTTCGCCCCCTCGTGTGGAGGTAAAAGCCTACGTCCTGCTTTGTGTATATTGATGGTGGATTCGATTACAAGGAGGGCGTAACTCACCTGACGTTGCTCTCCATGTTTTCTAACTTGATCTATCTGCCCCAGAGACTCGCCTTTATATACAGGTCGAGGCCCTAGGGTTTACAAAAGTCCTGGCCATGCTACAAATCGTGACCTTCCATATCTCTAAGTCGCCGTGTTTACAAAGCCAGGAAACCTCCTTGGCGGCTTATCTTCTTCATCAATCCTGAACCGCCATCCAGCTCATGGGCCCCGGCGGCTTTCTAAAGAATATCTCCCAACACGCCTCAGGCGTGGGCCAAGGCTTAAACTAACCATGTATGAGACGTCGCTTTCCTCACCTGGCCCAATTAGGGCGGGTCACACCGTAGGTAATATCCCCAACAGACGCCGGGTTCTCCAATACGTGGCAGGTTCTTCATGGATCTCACCCGACCTATGATCCTGTTATGGTTCCTTCTCTGTGGGTTTCCACTGCCTGTGCCTCATTACAACGATAGCTCTTTGGGTGATCAGTTTGATGATGAACAGCGAGTGGAAGATATTATACTAGAGATGTATTTGAGATTAAATTCGAGATGTATTAAGTTGGTTATTGGTTCTAACTGAAAGAAAACCTTTTTGCCTCTTGAGATCTATTGCATTGTATATCATAACGTACATCTATGAACTATTCAACTTTTGGAAATGAAATATAAAAAAAGTTTTGTGCATGTTTAAAACATAGAAGTTCATGTAATTCGGTTATTCATACAAGGAGCTCAAATGTTTGCAGAAACTATATGGATCAAAGAGAATAGTTGTTGGGGGAGATAATGCTTGGTGATTATTTATCGTATCTCAATGACACTCATGGTCTGGAAGGAGAGGATGACGGCTCGGATGATCGAACAATGGAGGAGGAAGGAAATGATCATGATGGCTCCGGCGATCGAAGGCCGGAGGAAGAAGGAGACCATGATGATGGCTCCGGTGATCGAACGGAGGAGGGAGATGTTGCAAAGTCCGGTGAGGTATATATATATTAACTAAGCCCGAAGGTATGTACATATATTAACTCTCCTTTCTTCTTTTATAACCCTCCGGATCGAGCCAAACTTAGGTAAAGATATGAGGCCTGAAGAGAAGGTTTGCATGATGAAAAGTTCACGATCACACCACTCGCGGACGATGGCCTACCGATTGAACCCAAGCTGACCAAGGACGCATTTTCTGCTCAGTGCGGAGCTATTGTTAGGGATAACATCCCAATCAGCATCAAGCAATGGTAAAAGCCTAAGGGCGACGACGTCCCTGAAGGTGATTATGTCACCGATAGGTAGAAAGATGATCTTTGGACCACACTAAAGGAAAATTTCACCCTACCGGTAGAGGAGGATCCGAATAAGCCAGTTATAGAGCCACTGGTCAAGGCGTGTGCTCTTAAGAAGATGTCACATCTATTCGGGAAGTGGAAAAATGATTTGAAATCAATGTTTGTCGACAAAGGGAAGACTCCAGAATTCGTCGGCCGATTTGAGAAGATAAGAGATCACTGGCCCGCATTTGTGGCCTACAAGTCATCGGAGAAGAGTAAGAAAATGTCAGAGACAAACAAGAACAATGCCGCAAAGAAGCAATATCACCATCACACAGGGTCAGGTGGCTACCTCAAAGCCCGACTGTTGTGGGACAAAGCTGAGAATGACCTAAGTGCTAAAGGGTTCCAAGCACATACATTAAACTAGCCAGACCGTTCAAGGACTTGGTTCTTCGGGGTTGGGGGAACTTTGGACCCTGAAACAGGGAAGTGCCGTTGGACGGACGAGCAACTTGCAATACCCATGATAAAGCTTCAGAAGTGTATCGCCGCAGCGCAGGAAGGGACGTTCATTCCAGATAGAGAGAAGGACGAGCTGACTAAGGCCCTAGGGAATGCTGAGCACCCTGGACGAACACGAGGGACACCAGACTCCGTTCCGTGGAAGGTTGGGTTTCCCGACGCAGGCGGTTACAGAAGTCGAGAGAGAAAGAGGAAAGCGGAGCTGAGCGACATGCAGAAGATCAATGCAAGACTAGAAAAGCTAGAGGAACTTGAGAGCAAGCGAGCTGCCGGTCAACCATCTCAGCGGCACGAACCTACCCTGCCATCTCAGTGGAGAAGCAGTGTGGCTTCCACGGAGCTTGTTCAGCTTGACTTCATGGCTCCCAGCTATCCCGTGGATACTATCACAGAGGCTCAATATTGTGAGCTTATGACGAAATGTCGGAACCTCACTTTCAAGGCTGCTATCGGCTGTGTTGCACCTCCTCAACCCAACATAACTTTTCACTACCTTCCGATTCCACATGGCTTTGTTGTTGTGGTGGTGGATGAAGTATTGGAGGGATTTGAGGTGATCGAGCTTGACCACCCTACAGGTGAAGGGGAGAATAATCTGCGTCATGCTGTGAGGAGTACATGTCTATGGCACAAGGAGTACATCAAGCTTCCAAACTGGACGCCTCCTCTTCGTCCTCCTCCTCCGGCGACTCAGGGCACTCCTCCTCCTCCTGCTCCTCCTTCGGCGAGTGATCAGGGCACTCCGCCCCCTCCTCCTCCTCCTCCGGCGAGTGATCAGGCACTAGGCCTTCTCCTCCTCCGGCGAGTGATCAGGGCACTCCGCCTCCTCCTCCGACGACGACGACGAGTCAGGGCATTCCGCCTCCTCCTCCTCCGGCAAGTGATCAGGGTACTCCTCCTCCTCCTCCCCCGACAAGTGATCAGGGTACTCCACCCTCGACAAACACGGGGCACACCAGGCTCCATTCCGTGGAAGTTTGGGTTTCCTAACGCAAGCGGTTACAGAAGCCGGGAGAGGAAGAGGAAAGCGGATCTAAGTGACATGCAACAAATCAAGGCAAGACTGCAAAAGCTTGAGGAACTTGAGATCCAGCGAGCTACCGTCCAACCATCTCAGCGGCACGAAGCTACCCCAGAAGTTACCCCGCCATCTCAGCGGAGAAGCAGCGTGGTTTCCACGGAGCCCGTTCATCATGACTTCACGGCTCCTAGCTACCCCGTGGATACTATCACGGAGGCTCAATGTTGTGAGCTTATGATAAAATATCGGAACCTCAATTTCAAGGCGGCTGTGGGCTCTGTTGAACCTCCTCAACCCAACGGAACTTTTCACTGCCTTTCGATTCCATATGGCTATGCTGTTGTGATGGTGGATCAAGTAATGGAGGAATTTGAGAAGCTCGAGTTTGACCACCCTATAGGTGAAGGGGAGATTTAGCTTGTTCATGCTCTGGGGAGTACATGTCTATGGCAGAAGGAGTTCATCAAGCTTCCAAACTCGACACCTCCATCACCTCCTCCGACGACGACGAGTCAGGGCACTCCGCCTCCTCCCCCTCCTCCTCCTCCTCCTTCGGCAAGTGACCAGGGCACTCGACCTCCTTCTCCAGCTCCTCCGATATGTGAGGGCACTCCTCCTCCTTCGCCTACTCCGGCGCGTCAGAGCAGTCTGCCTCCTCCTTCGCCTCATCAGCAACATCGGAATACAAAAGCCGCCGCTCCACCTCGTCCGGCGCGTCAGAGCAGTCCGCCTCCTTCTATCAAGCGGAAGAGAGACGCCTCCTTCTCTCCGTTGGCTAGCAGTACAAGCAGAGGCGGGAGGCAATTCAGGTACAGTCCATCTCTCAAGCCTCTAGAAAAGTTACCATATGAGAGGACCAAGGAGGAAAATGAGGACATATGTCGTGCCGCATTGAGGGCCCATTTTGCAAAGAAAAATCCACCTCCAAAGGAGAAGCTAGATCCGCTGAAAGTGGAGCACACTATGAATCAACTGTAGCGACCACCAGCGCCTCCGTCGGATTCCAACTATGACTGCATTCTTAAAAATACATATGCACAAGCGGTGCGGTAGGGAACTATTTATAGCGATGCAAGGTTAGCAGAACGAAGAAGTGGGAAAACAATTTCCGAGCTCGATATCGTCGTCCCTAATCATCCGGAGATGGTGTCCGGTACCAATCCTAATGATTACTTGGGGGACGATGTAACAAAAGAACAATATAAATACGTGCACGGGAAGCCTCCCGTCAAACCTGGTCATCCTGCTCTAACAACGATGATGCACAGATTGCATGAGTGGTACATGAAAATTTGCAGGGAGTCTGCCACAAACGCTATGTATGTGGAAGTGAAACCAGAGCACGAATTCATTGGACTTCCCATGATTACTATTCAATTTGAGGAGTTATTTCAGTTATACAATCAACTGACCCTCGCCAAACAACTCATGGCTTCCTACTGTCTGTAAGTATTACTTCTATAGTTAAGTCTCTAGCTCAGCTCGTTCATTGCATGTATATATAGTTATCCTCACTATATATATTATGCAGATTGAAGATCGTCGAATTAAAAAAAGCAGGAATCGTTGACGTTGGGTTCATTAGCCCACATGTCGTAAATGAATTGACGATACAAAACTCAATCAAAGAGACCGAAGAGAACTTGCTAAACTCGTTCCTTATACATCAAAAAAGGGGAAATGATCTTTCCTTACAACCTCAAGTCAGTGTTGCTGTCTTCTCTGGAAACTCGGTTTCGCTTACTCGAGGTGAATTAAGCAATGTAATTGATGAGTTATATATGCGTGCTCATAGACCAATTTATTCTGCTATCCATTAACATTGGTAGGACATTAGTAAATCTCTTAGACTCGAGACGTAAAGCCGAAGAGGATTATGAGGACATTGCTGCAATGCTCAAGAAGGAAGTTTAGTCAATATACCGAGACCATATCGGCATGCAACTTTCGTTAATTTCCTTATATCAAGTAATCATTTTCTTTGCCTGGTAGGGTTTGGACGAAGTTCGCCAATAAGGTTCCCGGTCTAAACAAAGAGTTGCGATTTACACAACCCAAAGTAAGTAGTACTAGCTAGTTCCGCGCATCTCTAATTGATTCAAATTTTCATCAATATATCATTACCATGATTGCTTATTAGTTTGATTGAACTCTATTCGTAAAGTGTATGTATCAGAAAGAAGGCACTGTTTTATGTGCATACTACGTATGCGAGTTCATTCGACACTCGACCTCTCGGCGGGTCTTCTCTGAGAAACTATTTCAAGTACGTAAATAATATTCACAATTGTGTTGAGTTTTATTCACATATATGCTTGTATTGACCCCCCTTTTTTAAATTAGATCTCGCAGATGCGGGATGAACTCCTACCATATGATCGCATACGAGCAATTCAAGAGGAATTGACGGGATTCTTTCTTGACCACGTCATACCTAAAGACGGAGAATGCCATGTGGATTTGTCATTGGGTCTTAATTAGATGATGTTTTGGATTAATTGTAAAAGATGTTATATTGTATATATGTAACATCGTCGGATAGATATACGAAAACTTGTTGTTCGACCAAGCACGAAGAAAGAGAATACACTTCTCTCTATTAGCTAGCTAACACAATATGAAACCATTAAATTAGCCCTCCAAAACCCCCCATCCCCCCATTAAAAAAACAAAAACCCCAGCTCCTGCCAGATGCTGACGCGTGGATGCCATTTGACCCCGCTTGGTGTGACCAACCGGGACTAAAATTCCTCCTACCTGGTCTCTCCGCAGCGGCCACGTGGAGCTCCTTTAGGACCGGTTCATAAGCCAACCGGGACTAAAGGTTTGGACCTTTAGTCCCGACCCTTTAGTCCCGGTTTCAGAACCGGGGCTAATAGGCGTGTGAAACCGGAAAAATGGGCCTTTTTCTACTAGTGGCAAACTCCTTCTGTGGCCCAAGTAGCTTGTCTACTAACTTCTTACCTTGCCCTAGCCTAACCCTGGTGAGTCCTGGCAGCTTTGGAGTCCTTTTTGGGTGTCGGGCATTTCGTCGAACGAGTGACGTGCGTGCTCTGGGCAAGTCCAGAGTGCACGTTATGCCCGCGCGTGCGCCGAGCCACCGCGTCTGCGCGCCCTTGCCCTTTTGGTCTGCTGCAAAGCCGCATCAACTCTTCCCCGACCATTGGTAGCCACCCCTGTGCTCGAGCAGTACAGCGGCAACGTGACGGTCGTGGCTTCTTCTGGCCCCTGAAGTGGCCGGCACCGCCCAAGCCCCTCCCGAGCGCCACCCGTCCATGGGCCCTCTCCCCTGCGTTATGTGCTACCTGCCCGTTGCCCTGCTGAGCCCCTGCCGCCGCCCTGCTGCTCCACAGTGGTTGACAGAAGCTATTGCCGTCGAGCTTATTTACAAGTGACGGTGAGCCACTTCGAGTAGGCTATAAGAAGGACCCCGAGCCCTCTGAGCTTTGCAGAAGCCTCCCCTGACCCATAGCTGCCTCCCCCTTGCCTCAATTCTACCGGAGCTGCTCGCCTCGCTCGTCTCTGACAGTAGCACCGCTGCAGCCCTCCGGTGAGATTCATCGCATGACGAAGCCCCTAGCCTTCCCCACCGCACCAGCTGCACCCCCTGAACCCTCTCAAAGCCTGGCCACTCCTCGAGCTCGATGAGAAGCCGTTGTAGGCCGAACAACCCGAACCAGAAACCGCCGTGTGCCATTGTTGAAGCTCCGCCCGGCCCCGAGCTCCGTCGCTCTCCTAACCTCCAAAAATGGATGCAGCATCCTTTGCATAGCCGAAGCACGTCGGGAGGTGCCCTGTGCCGCCGGTGAGCGCCGTCGGAGTGCCGCTGCCCTTTGTCGAGTACTCGCGCAAGAGGTAGAAGAGGACCCGCCTGTCGGCGAGCCAGCCTCAGCCCCGAGTAGCACAGCCCCCTGGTACGCTTCCCTGCGAGTTAGGCGTGTTCTTAGGTGGCTGTTTTCGGTATATGTGTTTCCTCTGTCATAAAGTGTACTCTGCCCGAAACGTTTTCTTTTGCATTTGATTTTAAAAACAGATTTTGACCTAATCTTTGACGGGCTATAACTTTTTATAGGAAACTCCAAATGGGCTGATTCTTTTTCCTACCACTTCTAATTGCCTCTAGTTTATTTATATATTTATTTCAAAAAAATTCAAACAACTTTTGTGTGTTGTTGTATGTTTGTGTGTTAATTCAAATATTTTCAAACAGGACTTGGAGAGAGGAGGTTTGTTCCAAGATTTGGGGTGCACCTCACCCTCCTCAAAACCGAAAGGCAAGCATCTTGAATCCAAATTTTCATAAAGTTATGTGATGTTTGTGATGGTGCATATGTTGCGTGATTTTAGATTACGTTAATAAAAATCCTGCATGGAATAATACCTTGCATAAGAGCATGTGATGGATGTTGTTATTGCTAAGTTTGTGGAAGGCAAGTGGTGAGTGGTTACTGCCTCATACTCTGTATGCAACGTTGGTCTGGACAACCTCGGAGTAAGGTGTGTTTGGTGGATATGAGACCATAGGCTAACACCTCGTTGGACGAGAGTGGTCACTAAAAGCATATCGGGGTCACTAGTAGAAAATGGCCCATTTGTCCCGATTCCAGAGGCCCATTAGACCCGGTTCTGGAACCGGGACTAAAGGGTCGGGACTAAAGCCCAAAACCTTTAGTCCCGGTTCACTTACCAACCGGGACAGAAGGGTCTCCACGTGACCTCTGTGGGGAGCCCAGGCAGGAGGGCCTTTAGTCCCGGTTGGTCACACCAACTGGGACCAAATGGTATCCACGCATCAGCATCTGGCCGAGGCTGGGGTTTTTGTTTTTTTTTTGAATGGGGGGGATGGAGGATTAATTTAGTGGTTTCATATTGTGTTAGCTGGCTAATAGAGAGAAGTGTCCTTCCTTTCTCCGTGCTTGGCCGACGCTAGCTACTATACATATAGAGAGAACTTGACACTAGCTAATAAGAAAATGAAGGAAATCATTTACAATCCCTAACATCTTTTACAATATAACATCTTTTACAATCCCTAACATCATCTACCTAAGATCCAATCACAAATAATCCACATAGTATTCTCTGTCTTTAGATATGGCATGGTCAAGAAAGAATCCCGCGAATTCCTCTTGAATTGCTCGTATGCGATCATGTGTTAGGAATTCATCCCGCATCTGCCAGATCTAATTTAAAAAAAGGGGGTCAATACATGCATATATATGAATAAAACTCAACACAATTGATGGTAATATATAAAATAAAATTGTGAATATTGTTTATGAACTTGATATTGTTTATCAGATAAGCCTGCCCGCTCAGAGGTCGAGAGGCGAATGAACTCGCATATGTAGTATGCACATAAATCAGTCCCACCTTCCTGGTACAAGCACTTTACAAGAATAGAGTTCAATCAAACTGATAAGCAAGCATGGTAATGATATATTGGTGAAAATTTAAATCAATTAGAGATGCGTGGAACTAGCTAGTACTACTTACTTTGGGGGGTGCATAAATTGCAACTCTTTGTTTAGACCGGGAGCCTTTGTGGTGAACTTCTTCCAAACCCTGCCACACAAAGAAAATGATTACATGATATCAGGAAATTAACGAAAGTTGCATGCCGATATGGTCCCGGTATTGAGTGAACTTACTTCTTGAGCATTGCAGTCATGTCCGCATAATACTCGGGATCTTTACGTCTCGAGTCTAAGACAGTTACTTTTGCCCCATCAAGCTTAATGGATAGGAGAATAAAGTGGTAAGTCCGCACGCATATATAACTCATCAATTACATTACTTAACCTCGAGTAAGCGAAACAGTCGTGGGGATAACCCCGGGGTAGGCTCAACGAGCCTGCTCCTTTATCTTCGGCCTAGAAGGAATGACCAAAAACAATTCTACAAGGCCCAAGTCCCCTGGCCGGCTAGGCGACACCCACCGGCTGGGGGGCCAGACGGCCAATTCTGTGGTCGGCCAGGCAGCACCTGTTGGCTAGACGCAGGACGACTACCTCTCCCGGGCCGCCTAGGCCAAGCCAGCCGGCTAGGGACGAGGCGGCCTTGCCCAGGCCAGCTAGTCAAACAGGCTAGCCGGCCGGGGATCTCAAGTCACATCATATCGTAGGTCATGAGGAGACCCTACGATTAAAGGTGGCTACGCGTCAGCAAAGGTACTGGATCGGAGTGCATGGCGGCCACGCCGCTGACCTCCCCCTGCTCTGATCCATCACCCATCACAGTGTCGGCTGATACGTCTCCGTCGTATCTATAATTTTTGATTGTTTCATGCCAATATTCTACAACTTTCATATACTTTTGGCAACTTTTTATACTATTTTTGGGACTAACATATTGATCCAGTGCGCAGTGCCAGTTCCTGTTTGTTGCATGTTTTTTGTTTCGCAGAATTTCCATACCAAACGAAGTCCAAACATAATAAAAACTTACGGGGATTTTTTTGAAATATTTATGATTTTTGGGAAGAAGAATCAACGCGAGGCGATGCACGGAGGGCCCACAAGCCCTTTAGCCGCCACCAGGAGGTACGGCGGCGGGCAGGCTTGTGGCCACTCCTTAAGGCGGTTGGAGCCCTTCTTTCGCCGCAAGAAAGATAATATCCGGAAGAAAATCGTGTTAAAATTTCAGCGCAATTAGAGTTACGGATCTCCAGGAATTTTAAGAAACGGTGAAATGCAGAATCTGGGAGTGCAGAAACAGAAGGACACAAAGAGAGAGATCCAATCTCGGAGGCGCTCTCGCCCCTCCGCCTCCATGGAGACCATGGACCAGAGAGGAAACCCTTCTCCCATCTAGGGAGGAGGTCAAGGAAGAAGAAGAAGGAGGGGGGCTCTCTCCCCCTCTCTCCCGGCGGCGCCGGAACACCGCCCGGGACATCATCGTGTGACGGCGATCTACACCAACACCTCCGTGATCTTCACCAACATCTCCATCATATTCCCCCATCTCTATTCAGCGGTTCACTCTCCCGCAACCCGCTGTACCCTCTACTTGAACATGGTGCTTTATGCTACATATTATTATCCAAAGATGTGTTGCTATCCTATGATGTCTGAGTAGATTATCGTTGTCCTATCGGTGATTAATAAATTGCTATGATTGGTTTAATTTGCTTGTGGTTATGTTGCTGTCCTTTGGTGCCCATCATATGATCGCGCGCGTGGATCACACCACAGGGTTAGTTGTATGTTGATAGGACTATGTATTGGCAGGCTAGAGTGACAGAAGCTTCAAACCTAGCATAGAAATTGATGCATATGGGATTTAAGGGGGACCAATATATCTTATTGCTATGGTTGGGTTTTACCTTAATGAACGTTAGTAGTTGCGGACGCTTGCTAATAGTTCAAATCATAAGTGCATAGAATTCCATGTAAGGGATGACATGCTAGCAGAGGCCTCTCCTACATGATACTTCCTATCGATCTAGTAACGTAGTCAATTGCTTAGGGACAATTCCACAACTCCTACCACCACTTTTCCACACTCGTTAGACTAACGTATTTGTTTCTTTTTCTAACCAGCCCCTAGTTTTATTTACGTGTTCTTTACTTTCTTGCAAGCATATCCTATCACTCCTACAAAGTACTTCTAGTTTCATTCTTGTTCTAGGTAAAGCGAACGTAAAGCGTGCGTAGAGTTGTATCTGTGGTTGATAGAACTTGAGGGAATATTTGTCCTACCTTTCGCTCCTCGTTGGGTTCGACACTCTTACTTCTCGAGAAAGGCTACAATTGATCCCCTATACTTGTGGGTTATCAAGACCTTTTTCTCGCGCCGTTGCCGGGGAGCAATAGCGTGGGTGAATATCCTCGTGTGTGCTTGTTTGCTTTATCACCAAGTAGATTTATTTTATGTTCTAAGTTGTTCTCTATCTTTAGTTATGGATATGGAACACGAAATACCAAAAAAATTAGGTGTACTTGCTAGTCATGGAGATGGGGAACCTCCTAAAACCCTCGATGCTCGTTATGTGGAAAATATTATGCACTTCTTTAATAATCCTGAGAAAGGCCCATTCAATTATATAATGGGATACACGTTGGATCAACGTGAATACTTTAGGGATTATCGCTTGACTCAAAAAGGGAAACTTTTATGGGATCAAATCCATTTGTTGAAATGGTATGCTTGGGAACTATGCAAGAGACATGGTGTTACTTGTTATCTAGGATGAAGGCTCCATACCTTCCCTTTTCTTGTGAGTTTAATGATCATAGAACCTTGGCTTCTTATGCTAATGGTATATATGATTACTATGATGTGGATCAAATAGAAGAGTTTGTTGCTTTTACGGGTGCTTATGAAAACGAGGCTCTGTTTAAAAGGTATGATGATAATGATGATGCTCCTTACCGATCTGAAAATTTGGCTATGCTTCGTTATTGTTATACTAATTTATGAATACTAGTCCTCAACCCGTGCATTCGCACGGTCTAGTAAATTGAGAAATTTGACTTGCGGACTACAGAAATACAATATTAAAACGGTTATTACATTCTAATGGTACAATTTAACTAAAGATATTATCTCCATTTGCAAACAAATTGTAATATCACTCCCTTCTTTGTGGATGACAATCAACAACTTTGTTATTATTTAGAATTTGTTCATCTAAAAACCTGCACATAGACGACTATGGAAATATTGCTAAAATAAAAGTTATTTATTAACTCTTCTCAAAGATCATTCCTCAAATCCAAGCATTTGTGTTGGGAAAAAATATATTTTAAACAATACCGAGAAAGAAGTCTGTACTTTGATCTAGGTGAAAGCTTTATAACGTAGCAAGGCAGATACTACATAGATGTAATTGAGAAAATGACAATCATTTGAACTTTCTCAAACACGCATTTAGCCCCAGCTGAAGGCCCGACACTGTGTGCAGGTACCTAAAATCAGTTAGTGAACTATGACAATATGAAATACAAATGGAGAGCAGTGTGATTTCACCCACATACCTCATGCAAGCAAATGGTTAAGAAAGCCAGTACACTGTTTTTGGGCCAGTCACTCCGAGCCGATCTTTGATGAAGGTTCACCCGTGTGAGTTAAGGACCACAATCCACAAGGTTGTATGGACAAAACCCTGTGGTTTACTACCTCTCCATGCACACAGTTTAATCTGATACTCGCTTCGTAAACAAATATAAAAGTTTTTAAATGACTATTTATTGATGTAAACGCTCTTATATTTCTTTACATAGGGACTATATATTAGCGATGGACTTAACCTTCTTGGATGAATGGAGTTAACAACTTATCATATATCATAGTGCCCTGAAACAACTTATAGTAGCATATTTATGTTAGAAACTTGTACACTTGTACCAATAAAACAAATCTTCATGAAGTAGTATCATGCCAAGACTAATAAGTTCATAACTTTTAAGGTTAACAGAGCAGCCAAATTACACTAAGCTACAGTTTTCATGAACCCTTCTCATGGCTAATTGCATTGGCCATATCACCACACAATTATTTTGAACCTTGCATAGCTGAAAATATATGATTCCCGTATCAATATATCTGAACAATCTATCAGCCCTACTTATATCATGAATCCTAATTAAAACGACTTAAATTTGATCTTTATTTGCAAAGCGGGAGAAAAACAGCTTCCAATATCTAAATTAATCCGGTAACTGTTTGTAAAAAGAAAATAAGAAAGCAATAAAATTTGACATGTAAAAGAACACAAACTTTTGAAGATTAGTACTTATTTACTCTTTCATAAAGCTCACCTGATTGGCATAGTTCTGATATGACTTGATTTCCGTGATCCCAAGATTATACGTGAGAACATTGGGGATTGAATTCTTGGAGAGCACACCACTATGAAAGGACGTGATATATAAAATCGATGATCCGTATCTTCGAGAGCTCACCAGATCCATGCCCAGACATACTTGCGGGAGAGAGAGAAATCATGTATTTGATGGAAAGATTACACGTGAGAACAATGGGGATTGAATTCTGGGAGAGCATAGCACAACGAAAGGACATGATATAGAGCACACCATATCCATGCCCGAACTTACTTACCGGGGAGAGAAATTCCATCCATGTGGCAAGATCGCCTTGTGTTTTTTTAACCAAGAGATAAGAGACGGTGGAATAGTAGATAGCTTGAGATGGAAATCATATCTCCTTGAACAGGCTTTACATGAAAGCAAACCTAA
Organism: Hordeum vulgare subsp. vulgare; assembly: GCF_904849725.1. Taxonomy (NCBI): domain Eukaryota; kingdom Viridiplantae; phylum Streptophyta; class Magnoliopsida; order Poales; family Poaceae; genus Hordeum; species Hordeum vulgare. The sequence continues at coordinate 579,102,391 of NC_058520.1, read as the reverse complement.
TCGAGTAACAGCAATGTAGGACCCATACGTACGATTGCACCACCATCACTTCGACAACAGCAGCGCCGCATGCACAATCCATGCAACGACATCACCATCTCACTAACAAGTTGGCGGATCGGCGTGAATAGACCATGCGAGGGCATCATCATCTCGTCGGCACTGGCGGCGGCATGGCATGTGCCTGCTGATTAATTTACCCATGAAGGAAAGGACTGGGCGTGCATAGCCACGATTGAAACCCTTCGTAACAATTGTGTTGGGCCATATAGAACATGGTTACTATTTCTACAAACGTAAGATGAAAGGACTGTGGGCCTTCTATTTTTCTTCAGCCAAATTAAGCAATATCAACCAAAAGTTACATTTATTTCAAAAAAAGTACATCGGTTAATCTGAACCATAACAACTTGGTCTCACCAGATAAACAACTCGTAATTTCTATTAATGTGAGAACTTGTTGGGAGTCTAGAATTAAAAAAAGGTACATCGGTTAATCTAAACTGTAATAACTTGGTCCCACCAGATAAATGGCTCATAATTTCTGATTAATGTGAGAATTTGTTGGGAGTCTAGAATTAGTATAGGTATAGATAATGCCCATATTGAACGATTTAAGGAGAAATCCTATGCTGCCCAAGAAGAGACTATTATTTTGCAGGAAACTATGGAAGAAAAAAATCCTGAAATTGTGAGCTCATTAGATGAAAAAGATGAAGAGGAGAGCGAAGAACAAAAGGAGGAAGAGCAGACTAGCTACCCGTGTCCACCTTCTAATGAGAGTAACTCTTCTACTCATACATTATTTAATTTCCCTTCGTTCTTACCGAAGGATGAATGCTATGATCCCTTGGATTCGTTTGAAATATCCTTTTTCGATGAACTTGATGCATGCTATGCTTGTGGCCATGTTGCCAATATGAATGATGCTTATGAAGATGAGCTAGCTATAGTTCCTTATGTTACACATGATGATTTTGATGAATATAATATGCATGTGCTTTCTGCTCCTACTTGCAATTATTATGAGAGAGGAACTATATCTCCACCTCTCTATGTTTCCAATACGATCAAATTGCAAGAAACTGCTTATGCTATGTATTGGCCTTTACTTGATGTGCACGCATTGTTCTTTTATGACATGCCAATGCATAGGAAGAGAGTTAGACTTCGTCATTGCATGATATATGTTACCTTGTGCTCACTACTAAATTTCAAATAATTGCTAATTAAAATTGGCTTTGATATACCTTGGGATCCGGGTGGATCCATTACTTGAGCACCTTATGCCTAGCTTAATGGCTTTAAAGAAAGCACTGCCTCGGAGACAACCCAGAAGTTTTAGAAAGTCATTTATTTCTGTTGAGTGCTTTTATATAGTTTTAAAACAAAAAAAATATAGAGGGGAACTTAAAACTTTTTCAAAAAGAGAAGTGATTGAAAGGTGATGCATTGTGGAAGTGAGGGTCGACCTTGAACACATGTGTTCATGCTCATGGAAACAATGTAGAATTTTTCATGGAAGTTTCTCACAAAAATAATTATCCCCTTGTACAATTCCTTTGTGTTTTTAAAAATAATGTGCCAAGCAAAGCCTTTACGATTAGTTTGGGTGATAGTTGTTTGATCACGCTGAGAAAAGACAAAAACTTTCTGCTCACGAAATTAATTTTCATTTTAATTCTGGAAGAGATTTTGAGTTTATTCTTTTTTCTGCTGATTTATATGCAAATTTTCGAGACGTTCGTAATTTTTCAGATTTTTTGAGATATCAAAGGTATACGGAATATACAGATTGCTACAGACTGTTCTGTTTTGAAAGATTCTGTTTTCTATGCATTGTTCTCTTATTTTGATGAATCTATGGGTAGTATCGGGGGGTATGAACCATGGTGAAGTTGGATTACAGTAGATATAATGCTAATATGAATTTAGAATGAGTTCACAATAGTACTTGAAGTGGTGACTTATTTTATTATACTAACGGATCTCACGAAGTTTTGTTGAGTTTTGTGTGATTGAAGTTTTCAAGTTTTGGGTGAGAACACGATGGATGAAGGAATAAGGAGAGGCAAGAGCCTAAGATTGGGGATGCCTGAGGCACCCTAAGGTAATATTCAAGGAAGACTCAAGCGTCTAAGCTTGGGGATGCCCCGGATGGCATCTCCTCTTTCGTCTACAATCTATCGGTAATTTTACTCGGAGCTATATTTTAATTGGTCACATGATATGTGCAAATGCTTGGAGCGTCTTTTGTGTTTATTTTTCCATTTTATTTTATGCACCATGCTGGTATGAGATAGTCCTTGGTTGGCTTTATAGAATGCTTCTTGTGCTTCACTTATATCTTTTGAAGTTTGGATTGCCTATTTCCCTACACATGGAAAACCGCCATTTGTAGAATGCTCTTTTGCTTCACTTATATTTGTTAGAGCGGGGCATATATTTTATAGAAAGAATTAAACTCTCATGCTTAACTTATACCTATTTAGAGAGTTAACAGGAGTTGGCCATTCACATGGTTAGTCATAAAACCCTACATAAAACTTGTAGATCAGTGAATATGCTATGTTTGATTCCTTGCAATAGTTTTGCGACATGATTATGTGATATTAGAGTCATGCTAGTGAGTAATTGTGTATTGGTAGAAATACTTGTGTTAAGGTTCGTGATTCCCGTAGCATGCACGTATGGTGAACCGTTATGTGATGAAGTCGGAGCATGATTTATTTATTAATTGTCATCCTTTGTGTGGAGGTCGGGATCGTGCGATGGTTAACTCCTACCAACCTTTCCCCTAGGAGCATGCGTGTAGTACCTTGTTTCGATGACTAATAGACGTTTGCAATAAGTATGTGAGTTCTTTATGACTAATGATTGAGTCCATGGATTATACGCACTCTCACCCTTACACCATTGCTAGCCTCTCTAGTACCGCGCAACTTTCGCCGGTGCATTACACCCACCATATAGCCTCCCTCAAAACAGCCACCATACCGACCTATTATGGCATTTTCACAGCCATCCGAGATATATTGCCATGCAACTACCACCGTTCCGTCTCATGACATGTGCCACCACTTCCATATTGCCATTGCATGATCGTAAGATAGCTAGCATGATGTTTCCATGGCTTTTCCGTTTTTTGATGTCATTGCTATGCTAGATCATTGTCACGGTACACTACCGAAGGCATTTCATATAGAGTCATCATTGCTCTAAGTATTGAGTTGTAAGTGTGATGATCATTATTAATAGAGCATTGTCCCATGTGAGGAAATAAAAGAGGCCAGCGAAGCCCATTTACAAAAAAGAGGCCAAAGATGCCCACCAAAATAAAATATATATATAAAAAAGAGAGGCCAAAGAGCCCACAAAAAAATGAGAGAAAAGAGAGAAGGGACAATTGCTACTATCCTTTTCCACACTTGTACTTCAAATAGCACTATGATCTTCATGAGAGAGAGTCTCCTATGTTGTCATTTCCATATACTAGTGGGAAATTTTCGTTATATAGCTTGGCTTGTATATTCCAATGATGGGATTCCTCAAAATTGCCCTAGGTCTCCGTGAGCAAGAAAGTTGGGTGCACACCCACTAGTTTCTTTTGTGAGCTTTCATACACTTATAAGCTCTAGTGCATCCGTTGCATGGCAATCCCTACTCACTCACATTGATATCTATTGATGGGCATCTCCATAGCCCGTTGATACACCTAGTTGATGTGAGACTATCTCCTCCTTTTTGTCTTCTCCACAACCACCATATTCTATTCCACCTATAGTGCTATGTCCATGGCTCACGCTCATGTATTGCGTGAAAGTTGAAAAAGTTTGAGAACACTAAAGTATGAAACAATTGCTTGGCTAAAATCGGGGTTGTGCATGATTTAAATACGTTATATGGGGAAGATGGAGCATAGCCAAACTATATGATTTTGTAGGGATAAGTTTCTTTGGCCATGATATTTTGAAGACATGATTGCTTTGTTAGTATGCTTGAAATATTATTGTCTTTATGTCAAATGATAGACTATTGCTTCGAATCACTCGTGTTTTAGTATTCATGCCATGATTAGATTATATGATCAAGATTATGCTAGGTAGCATTCCACATCAAAAATTATCTTTTTTATCATTTACCTACTCGAGGAAGAGCAGGAATTAAGCTTGGGGATGCTGATACGTCTCCGTCATATCTATAATATTTGATTGTTTCATGCCAATATTCTACAACTTTCATATACTTTTGGCAACTTTTTATACTATTTTTGGGACTAACATATTGATCGAGTGCCCAGTGCCAGTTCCTGTTTGTTTCATGTTTTTTCTTTCGCAGAATATCCATACCAAACGAAGTCCAAACATAATAAAAACTTATGGGGATTTTTTTTGGAATATTTATGATTTTTGGGAAGAAGAATCAACGCGAGGCGATGCACGGAGGGCCCAGAAGCCCTGTAGCCGCCACAAGGAGGTACGGCGCGGCTGGCAGGATTGTGGCCACTCCTTAAGGCAGTTGGAGCCCTTCTTTCGCCACAAGAAAGATAATATCCGAAAGAAAATTTTGTTAAAATTTCTGCACAATCGGAGTTACGGATCTCCGGGAATTTAAGAAACGGTGAAACGCATAATCTGGGAGCGCGGAAACAGAAGGACACACAGAGAGAGATCCAATCTCGGAAGGGCTCTCGCCCCTCCGCCGCCATGGAGACCATGTACCAGAGGGGAAACCCTTCTCCCATCTAGGGAGGAGGTCAAGGAAGAATAATAAGGAGGGGGCTCTCTCCCCCTCTCTCCCGGCGGCGCCGGAACGCCGCCCGGGACATCATCGTGTGACGGCGATCTACAGCAACACCTCCGTCATCTTCACCAACATCTCTATCATCTTCCCCCATCTATATTCAGCAGTTCACTCTCCCGCAACCCGCTGTACCCTCTACTTGAACATGGTGCTTTATGCTACATATTATTATCCAATGATGTGTTGCTATCCTATGATGTCTGAGTAGATTATCGTTGTCCTATCGGTGATTGATGAATTGCTATGATTGGTTTAATTTGCTTGTGGTTATGTTGTTGTCCTTTGGTGCCCATCATATGATCGCGCGCGTGGATCACACCATAGGGTTAGTTGTATGTTGATAGGACTATGTATTGGCAGGCTTGAGTGACAGAAGCTTCAAACCTAGCATAGAAATTGATGCATATGGGATTGAAGGGGGACCAATATATCTTATTGCTATGGTTGGGTTTTACCTTAATGAACGTTAGTAGTTGCGGACGCTTGCTAATAGTTCCAATCATAAGTGCATAGGATTCCAAGTAAGGGATGACATGCTAGCAAAGGCCTCTCCCACATGATACTTGCTATCGATCTAGTAACGTAGTCAATTGCTTAGGGACAATTCCACAACTCCTACCACCACTTTTCCACACTCGTTAGACTAACGTATTTGTTTCTTTTTCTAACCAGCCCCTAGTTTTATTTACGTGTTCTTTACTTTCTTGCAATCCTATCCTATCACTCCTACAAAGTACTTCTAGTTTCATTCTTGTTCTAGGTAAAGCGAACGTAAAGCATGCATAGAGTTGTATCGGTCGTCGATAGAACTTGAGCGAATATTTGTCCTACCTTTAGCTCCTCGTTGGGTTCGACACTCTTACTTATCGAGAAAGGCTACAATTGACCCCCTATACTTGTGGGTTATCATCGGCCCGTCAAACTCCCACTCCATTACTGCACTCGGCGTGGGAACAGTGGAGGCCGTCGTACCGACTGCCCATGACGAATCTCGTTGGACGATGCCGGACGTACCATACGTGTATTGCGTCAACCTTACGCGAGAGCCTCGTTGGCTAGCCGGCGGGTTCCACAGTCAGACGGGACCTCGCAGCCAACGGGCCCCCCAAGCGACAAGACAAGACCCCTGTGGGCCCCCTGGCCAGCCGGCGAGGCTGCCAGCCGAGTCCCACTCTTGTACCCTGTATCCATATTGTAGGCCGGTGGGTTCGTCTATAAAACCCCCCGGCCCCCTCCATGCAGAGGGTTGGTCAACTGATCACACACACACACACCAACCACACAGGAGATGCATAGACGAGCCGGCTGCTCCTTCTTCCACCTCCGCAATACAGTTCCAGGAGCAACTTGTAATCCCATCCATACACATCATACACTCCGGCAGGACTAGGGGTATCATCTATACAGAGAGCCCTGAACCTGGGTACATCGTGTGTTCATTGCTTGTACCAACCTCGCCCCCAGCACCCTCCGGTGCCACTTCGGTTCCTACCTTCTTTAGCCTACCCATGGCTTATGTTGTGAGTATTCACCGACATTTGGCGCCCACCATGGGGCCGATCGCGGCATCGGCTGGCTTTACGCGCTGGGCGGGGCCCCGCACCTACACCACCAGATGCATCGCGTCCGAACCAATCTGCATGCCCGTGGAGCCTGCCTTCGATGAGGCAACGCCGATGATAATCGACGTCCCTGTCCGCCATGCGGATTCATACGGGGAGTCCGATGACGAGGTTCCTCCCAGCGTCGTCGTCGCTGCTATGGAGAACCTCAGTGTTCTCTTAAGCGACCTGCGCCTCAACGATGGTCCTCTCTACTTTGGCGAAGACTTCGATGTTGAGGCATTATGCGCCAGCTTCAATAGGCTCTCTATCGCTGAGACACCTACACACGACGTGTACCCCAGCAACGAACTCGTCTTCGATGGCCCTCCGCCGTTTGTGGGGTTCTTCACCCCGTACCATGTCGCCACCGTCTCCAACATCGTGGATGTGATGGTCATCGGCGCTGGCACCAGCACGGCTCATGGCAAGGCATCATCAGATGCTGGTGAGCCTGCTGCTGTCACCTCTGACACTCTTCAGGCTACGCTTGCTCGCCTGAAGACGCCCATCGCCGCCTCCACAAACCCTAACGACGCATGAGCCTCGCTGGAGGAGGCTCGCAGGCAGATCTTGGAGGAGGGCAATGCCTTTGCTTCGGCGAAACGCCGGATGGAGGCCACGCAGCGCGAGTATAACTCCGCATACGGCCTTACTCCGGTTTCCGAGGCCCCTAGCCGGCTGGGCTAGGTCCGCGGCCGCTCCCGAGTCATCACCGCGATTCTAGGCGGCAAGCAGCCCATCTACGAGACTCATGCAACCAACTTGCTGGCGACCTAGGCGGCCATGGAAGAAATGCCGAGTTTGGAGGGCGAGGAGCGCGCCTTCCAGGAGAAGCAGGTCAAGGATCTCCTTGACGCCGCCAATGAGCAGCACACATGGCTTGACCCCGATCAAGCCCAATCAGAGTCTCCGGGACCCAACCCCGGAGCACGTCGCAACCCTAGTGGTCATCAGCACACTAAGGGATTTTCCTTGCATCGCACTTCCGACCGGACGGGCGAGGGAAGCCATGACAGGCGCTCCTAGCGCCAAAGCGAGCATACTTCGAGATGGCATCGTGGAGATGACGAGAGCGACTCGGTGTATGAGGTTCTTCGTCCGGGGAGGACCCATGCCACCGGTTCGCAAGGTGCCCTACCGATTGCGGCTCGGATCGGCGCTCGCGTTCCCCAGGGCGACCACGACGCCCGCAAGCGTCTTAACACCCTGACACAGTTAGCTCTTTTGGAGGAGGACGGTCCCATCGGTCCGGCCTGCTTCGCCCCCCGGATCTGAGGGGAGCCGTTTCCCCGAGGCTTCATCTTGCCTCGGGATACTCCCAAGTACAAAGGCACCGCCAAGCCAGAAGACTGGCTGATCGACTACACCACCGCCATTGGCATTGCCACGTGCAACAAGCGCGTAGCCGTCCGCTACGTGCCACTCATGTTGGCCGGCTCGGCTCGGACATGGCTTAAGAGCCTCCTAGCCAACAACATCAACTCATGGGTGGACTTCGAGGAAGCATTCGTCCGCAACTTCACCGACACTTACAAGCGTCCTGGCCGGCCTCGCGAGCTGGCCATGTGCATCGAGAGGCCCGACGAACCCTTCACGACTACGTCACGCGCTGGACGGAGCTTTGCAACTCCTGCAAGGGAGTGCATGAGGTACAGGCCATCCAGTACTTCATCGACGGTTGCCGAGACGGCACCCTCCTCAAGAACAAGCTCATGTGCTCCGATCCCACCTCTCTGGCGGTTCTCATGGCCAAGGCAGACAAGTACGCCACGGCCGACTCCGTGATGCGAGTCAAGGTGACCGCCTCGGACAAGGCTATCCCCACGCCGGCTACTCCTAAGCCGGCTGGAGACAATCGAGGCGGCCAGAACAACAAGTGCAAGGCGGATCAGCTAGATTCGCATTCCAACAACAAGTTGGTAGCCAACATGGAGGGTGAGGCGCCGGCTACTCAGGCCGGCTCCCAACGAAAGCGGCCCTACAAGGGCAACTCGTTGCCCAGGCAGAGTTTTGAGCAGATGCTTGACGCACCCTGCAAAATACATTCTGGGGCACAACCCTCTACCCACACCCTTCGACAGTGCAGGTTTGCACAACGGCTGTCGCAAGGGGAGGGCTTGCCGGCTGCCCCAGTTGCACAGGTTGTGCCTCAAGCTCCGGCTCCCGATCCTGCTCTCGCTCCACCGCCGCCGCCTCACGACGACAGCCGTTTCCACGATGACTACCCCCATCAAGACGGAGCATTCGTCGCCTTCACCAGTGAAGGCGATGACAAGCATAGCCTGCGCCAGCGACGGCGTGAGGTGAATGCCATGGTCCCTCCGGTTTCTCAATACATGCACTGGTCTGAAAAACCCATTACATGGAGCCGGGTTGACCATCCTGCGGTGATGCCCAACCCGGGCTCTGCTACTTCTCAAACAAGAGCACCAGAAATTGGCACGTTGACGGAGACTTGGCTTGCGTTGTTTTTTCCCTTGAAGAGGAAAGGGTGATGCAGCACAGGAGCAATAAGTATTTCCCTCAGTTTGAGAACCAAGGTATCAATCCAGTAGGAGAATCTCGTCAATTCCAGAGTACGTGCGCAAACACAAAAGAGCTTGCACCCAACGCTATAAAGGGATTGTCAATCCCTTCAAGATTGATTGCAAAGTGAGATCTAAAGGCGGAAAGTGCAATGAAGTAAAAGTGTAAGGATAAAAATATGGTGTGAAGTAGACCCGGGGTCCATAGTGTTCAGTAGAGGCTTCTCTCAAAATAGAAAATATTACGGTGGGTGAACAAATTACTGTCGAGCAATTGATAGAACCGCGCAAAGTCATGACGATATCTAAGGCAATGATCATACATATAAGCATCACCTCCGAGACAAGTAGACCGATACTTTCTGCATCTACTACTATTACTCCGCACATCGACCGCTATCCAGCATGCATCTAGTGTATTGAGTTCATGACGAACAGAGTAACGCCTTAAGCAAGATTACATGATGTAGAGGGATAAACTCAAACCAATGATGAGAACCCCATCTGTTTACCCTTGATGGCAACAACACGATGCGTGCCTCGCTACCCCTTCTGTCACTGGGTGAGGTCACCGCTTGGTATGAACCCAAAACCAAGCACTTCTCCCATTGCAAGAATCATAGATCAAGTTGGCCAAACAAAACCCACAACTCGAAGAGTATTACAAGGATATGAAATCATGCATATAAGAGATCAGAAGAAACCCAAATAAGATTCGTAGATAATCTGATCATAAATCCACAATTCATCGGATGTCTACAAACACACCGCAAAACAAGATTACATCAGATAGATCTCCATGAAGATCATGGAGAACTTTGTATTGAAGATCCAAGAGAGAGAAGAAGCCATTTAGCTACTAGCTATGGACCCATAGGTCTATGGTGAACTACTCAGGCATCATCGGAGAGGTCATGGTGTTGATGAAGAAGCCCTCCGGATCCGAATCCCCCCTCCGGCAGGGCACCAGAACGTGCCCCAGATGGGATCTTGCGGAGACAGAAGCTTGCGGCGGCGGAAGAGTACTTTCGATGATCTCTTGATTTTTTCTGGAATTTTTGGGAATATATAGGCGAAAGACCTAGGGCAGAGGAGGCCCAGGGACCCATAAGCCTGGGAGGCGCGCCTGTTGGGGAACGTCGCATGGGAAACAAAAATTTTCCTACGCGCACGAAGACCTATCATGGTGATGTCCATCTACGAGAGGGGATGAGTGATCTACGTACCCTTGTAGATCGTACAGCAGAAGCGATTAGAGATCGCGGTTGATGTAGTGGAACGTCCTCACGTCCCTCGATCCGCCCCGCGAACAATCCCGCGATCAATCCCACGATCTAGTACCGAACGGACGGCACCTCCGCGTTCAACACACGTACAGCTCGACGATGATCTCGGCCTTCTTGATCCAGCAAGAGAGACGGAGAGGTAGAAGAGTTCTCCGGCAGCGTGACGGCGCTCCGGAGGTTGGTGATGATCTTGTCTCAGTAGGGCTCCGCCCGAGCTCCGCGGAAACACGATCTAGAGGAAAAACTATGGAGGTATGTGGTCGGGCAGCCGTGAGAAAGTCGTCTCAAATCTGCCCTAAAAGCCCCATATATATAGGAGGAGGGAGGGGGACCTTGCCTTGGGGTCCAAGGGATCCCCAAGGGGTCGGCCGAGCCAGGGGGGAGGACTCTCCCCCCCCCAAACCGAGTCCTACTTGGTTTGGTGGGAGGGAGTCCTTCCCCCTTCCCACTTCTTCCTCTTTTTTTTTCTTTCCTTTGATTTTTCCTTTCTTGGCGCATAGGGGATTGGTGGGCTGTCCCACCAGACCACTAAGGGCTGGTGTGACCCCCCAAATACCTATGGGCTTCCCCGGAGTGGGTTGCCCCCCTCCGGTGAACTCCCGGAACCCATTCGTCATTCCCGGTACATTCCCGGTAACTCCGAAAAACTTTCCGGTAATCAAATGAGGTCATCCTATATATCAATCTTCGTTTCCGGACCATTCCGGAAACCCTCGTGACGTCCGTGATCTCATCCGGGACTCCGAACAACATTCGGTAACCAACCATATAACTCAAATACGCATAAAACAACGTCGAACCTTAAGTGTGCAGACCCTGCGGGTTCGAGAACTATGTAGACATGACCCGAGAGACTCCTCGGTCAATATCCAACAGCGGGACCTGGATGCCCATATTGGATCCTACATATTCTACGAAGATCTTTATCATTTGAACCTCAGTGCCAAGGATTCGTATAATCCCGTATGTCATTCCCTTTGTCCTTCGGTATGTTACTTGCCCGAGATTCGATCGTCAGTATCCGCATACCTATTTCAATCTCGTTTACCGGCAAGTCTCTTTACTCGTTCTGTAATACAAGATCCCGCAACTTACACTAAGTTACATTGCTTGCAAGGCTTGTGTTGTGATGTTGTATTACCGAGTGGGCCCCGAGATACCTCTCCGTCACACGGAGTGACAAATCCCAGTCTTGATCCATACTAACTCAACTAACACCTTCGGAGATACCTGTAGAGCATCTTTATAGTCACCCAGTTACGTTGCGACGTTTGATACACACAAAGCATTCCTCCGGTGTCAGTGAGTTATATGATCTCATGGTCATAGGAATAAATACTTGACACGCAGAAAACAGTAGCAACAAAATGACACGATCAACATGCTACGTCTATCAGTTTGGGTCTAGTCCATCACGTGATTCTCCCAATGACATGATCCAGTTATCAAGCAACAACACCTTGTTCATAATCAGAAGACACTGACTATCATCGATCAACTGGCTAGCCAACTAGAGGCATGCTAGGGACGGTGTTTTGTCTATGTATCCACACATGTAAATGAGTCTTCATTCAATACAATTATAGCATGGATAATAAACTATTATCTTGATACAGGAATTATAATAATAACTATACATTTATTATTGCCTCTAGGGCATAATTCCAACAGTCTCCCACTTGCACTAGAGTCAATAATCTAGCCCTCACATCACCATGTGAATTACATTGTAATAAATCTAACACCCATACAGTTCTGGTGTTGATCATGTTTTGGCCGTGGAAGAGGTTTAGTCAGCGGGTCTGCTACATTCAGATCCGTGTGCACTTTGCATATATTTACGTCCTCCTCCTCGACGTAGTCGCGGATGAGGTTGAAGCGTCGTTTGATGTGTCTGGTCTTCTTGTGAAACCTTGGTTCCTTTGCTAAGGCAATGGCACCAGTGTTGTCACAGAACAAGGTTATTGGATCCAGTGCACTTGGCACCACTCCAAGATCCGTCATGAACTGCTTCATCCAGACACCCTCCTTAGCCGCCTCCGAAGCAGCCATGTACTCCGCTTCACATGTAGAATCTGCTACGACGCTTTGCTTGGAACTGCACCAGCTTACTGCACCCCCATTAAGAATAAATACGTATCCGGTTTGCGACTTAGAGTCGTCCGGATCTGTGTCAAAGCTTGCGTCGACGTAACCTTTTACGGCGAGCTCTTCGTCAACTCCATACACGAGAAACATCTCCTTAGTCCTTTTCAGGTACTTTAGGATATTCTTGACCGTTGTCCAGTGATTCACTCCTGGATTACTCTGGAACCTGCCTGTCATACTTATGGCCAGGCTAACATCCGGTCTAGTGCACAGCATCGCATACATGATAGAGCCTATGGCTGAAGCATAGGGGACGGAGCGCATATGCTCTCTATCTTCATCAGTTGCTGGGCACTGAGTCTTACTCAATCTCGTACCTTGTAACACTGGCAAGAACCCTTTCTTGGACTGTTCCATTTTGAACCTCTTCAAAACTTTATCAAGGTATGTGCTTTGTGAAAGTCCTATCAGGCGTTTTGATCTATCCCTATAGATCTTAATGCCTAGAATGTAAGCAGCTTCTCCTAGGTCCTTCATAGAGAAACTTTTATTCAAGTAACCTTTTATGCTCTCCAAAAGCTCTACGTTGTTTCCAATCAGTAATATGTCATCCACATATAATATTAGAAACGCCACAGAGCTCCCACTCACTTTCTTGTAAATACAAGATTCTCCAACCACTTGTATAAACCCAAATGCTTTAATCACCTCATCAAAGCGTTTGTTCCAACTCCGAGATGCTTGCACCAGTCCATAAATGGATCGCTGGAGCTTGCACACCTTGTCAGCATTTTTAGGATCGACAAAACCTTCGGGTTGCATCATATACAACTCTTCCTTAAGGAAACCGTTAAGGAACGCCGTTTTGACATCCATCTGCCAAATTTCATAATCGAAAAATGCAGCTATTGCTAACATGATTCTGACGGACTTAAGCATCGCTACGGGAGAGAAAGTCTCATCGTAGTCAATTCCTGGAACTTGTGAAAAACCCTTTGCCACAAGTCGAGCTTTATAAACGGTCACATTACCGTCAGCGTCCGTCTTCTTCTTAAAGATCCATTTGTTCTGAATAGCCTTGCGGCCCTCAGGTAGTATCTCCAAAGTCCATACTTTGTTCTCATACATGGATCCTATCTCGGATTTCATGGCTTCTAGCCATTTGTTGGAATCTGGGCCCACCATTGCTTCTTCATAATTTGCAGGTTCATTGTTGTCTAACAACATGATTGTCAAGACGGCATTACCGTACCACTCTGGAGCAGCGCGTGATCTCGTCGACCTGCGTGGTTCAACAGAAACTTGAACTGGAGTTTCATGATCATCATCATTAACTTCCTCCTCAACCGGCGTCGCAATCACAGGGGTTTCCCCTTGCCCTGCGCCACCATCCAGAGGGATGAGAGGTTCGACAACCTCGTCAAGTTCTATCTTCCTCCCACTCAATTCTCTCGAGAGAAACTCCTTCTCGAGAAAAGTTCCGTTCTTAGCAACAAACACTTTGCCCTCGGATTTGAGATAGAAGGTGTACCCAACTGTCTCTTTTGGGTAGCCTATGAAGACGCACTTTTCCGCTTTGGGTTCCAGCTTTTCAGGCTGAAGCTTTTTGACATAAGCATCACATCCCCAAACTTTAAGAAACGACAACTTTGGCCTTTTGCCATACCACAGTTCGTATGGTGTCGTCTCAACGGATTTCGATGGTGCCCTATTTAAAGTGAATGCAGCTGTTTCTAATGCATAACCCCAAAACGATAACGGCAAATCAGTAAGAGACATCATAGATCGCACCATTTCTAATAAAGTACGATTACGACGTTCGGACACACCATTACGCTATGGTGTTCCAGGCGGTGTTAACTGCGAAACAATTCCACATTGTCTTAAGTGAGTACCAAACTCGAAACTCAGATATTCACCCCCACGATCAGACCGTAGGAACTTGATCTTCTTGTTACGATGATTTTCTACTTCACTCTGAAATTGCTTGAACTTTTCAAATGTTTCAGACTTGTGCTTCATTAAGTAGACGTAACCATATCTACTCAAATCGTCAGTGAAGGTGAGAAAATAACGATATCCGCCGCATGCCTCCACGCTCATCGGACCACACACATTGGTATGTATGATTTCCAATAAGTCACTTGCACGCTCCATTGTTCCGGAGAACGGAGTTTTAGTCATCTTGCCCATGAGGCATGGTTCGCAAGTGTCAAGTGAATCAAAGTCAAGTGACTCCAAAAGTCCATTAGCATGGAGTTTCTTCATGCGCTTTACACCAATATGACCCAAGCGGCAGTGCCATAAAAATATGGCGCTATCATTGTTTACTCTAACTCTTTTGGTCTCAATGTTATGTATATGCGTATCGCTATCGAGATTCAATATGAACAATCCTCTCACATTCGGTGCATGACCATAAAAGATGTTACTCATAGAAATAGAACAACCATTATTCTCAGACTTAAAAGAGTAACCGTCTCGCAATAAACAAGATCCAGATATAATGTTCATGCTCAACGCAGGCACTAAATAACAATGATTTAAGTTCATCACTAATCCCGATGGTAGTTGAAGTGACACGGTGCCGACGGCGATTGCATCAACCTTGGAACCGTTTCCTACGCGCATCGTCACTTCGTCTTTCGCCAGCCTCCGTCTATTCCGCAGTTCCTGCTTCGAGTTGCAAATGTGAGCAACAGAACCGGTATCGAATACCCAGGCACTACTACGAGAGCTGGTTAAGTACACATCAATAACATGTATATCAAATATACCTGATTTTTCTTTGCCCGCCTTCTTATCTGCCAGATACTTGGGGCAATTGCGCTTCCAGTGACCCATACCCTTGCAATAGAAGCACTCTGTTTCAGGCTTAGGTCCAGCCTTGGGTTTCTTCGGCGGATTGGCAACAGGCTTGCCGCTCTTCTTCGAATTGCCCTTCTTGCCTTTGCCGTTTCTCTTGAAACTAGTGGTCTTGCTCACCATCAACACTTGATGTTCTTTACGGAGTTCAGACTCTGCGACTTTCAGCATCGCAAACAACTTGCCGGGAGACTTGTTCATCCCTTGCATGTTGTAGTTCAACACAAAGCTTTTATAGCTTGGCGGCAGTGATTGGAGGATTCTGTCAGTGATAGCTTCTTGCGGGAGTTCAATCCCCAGTTCAGCTAGACGGTTTGAGTACCCAGACATTTTGAGCACATGTTCACTGACAGACGAGTTTTCCTCCATCTTGCAAGCATAGAATTTATCGGAGGTCTCATACCTCTCGATCCGGGCGTTCTTCTGAAAGATGAACTTCAACTCCTGGAACAACTCAAATGCTCCATGACGCTCAAAGCGACGTTGAAGTCCCGGTTCTAAGCCATACAAGATTGCACATTGAACTATTGAGTAGTCCTCCTTACGCGCTAACCAAGCGTTCTTAACATCCTGATCAGCCGTAGCGGGTGGTTCATCTCCTAGCGCAGCATTAAGGACATAATCCTTCTTTCCAGTTTGTAAGATTAGCTTAAGATTACGAGCCCAGTCTACAAAGTTGCTTCCATCATCTTTCAACTTAGCTTTCTCTAGGAACGTATTAAAATTGAGGATGACACTTGCGTGAGCCATGATCTACAACACAAATATATTCAAAGTGGACTTAGACTATGTTCAAGATAATTAGAGTTCAACTTAATCAAATTACATGCTAAACTCCCACTCAAAAAGTACATCTCTCTAGTCATTTGAGTGGTTCATGATCCACCTACACTATCCCAAGTCCGATCATCACGTGAGTCGGGAGTAGTTTTAGTGGTAAGCATCCCTATGCTAATCATATCATCTATATGATTCATGATCGACCTTTCGGTCTCATGTGTTTCGAGGCCATGTCTGCACATGCTAGGCTCGTCAAACTTAACCCGAGTGTTCCGCGTGCGCAACTGTTTTGCACCCGTTGTATGTGAACGTTGAGTCTATCACACCCGATCATCACGTGGTGTCTCGAAACGACGAACTGTAGCAACGGTGCACAGTCGGGGAGAACACAATTTCATCTTGAAATTTTAGTGAGAGATCACCTCATAATGCTATCGTCGTTCTAAGAAAAATAAGGTGCATAAAAGGATTAACATCACATGCAATTCATAAGTGACATGATATGGCCATCGTCACGTGCTTCTTGATCTCCATCACCAAAGCACCGGCACGATCTTCTTGTCACCGGCGCCACACCATGATCTCCATCATCATGATCTCCATCAACGTGTCGCCATCGGGGTTGTCGTGCTACTTATGCTATCACTACTAAAGCTACATCCTAGCAAAATAGTAAACGCATCTGCAAGCACATATGTTAGTATAAAGACAACCCTATGGCTCCTGCCGGTTGCCGTACCATCGACGTGCAAGTCGATATTTCTATTACAACATGATCATCTCATACATCCAATATATCACATCACATCATTGGCCATATCACATCACAATCATACCCTGCAAAAACAAGTTAGACGTCCTCTAATTTTGTTCTTGCATGTTTTACGTGGTGACCAAGGGTATCTAGTAGGATCGCATCTTACTTACGCAAACACCACAACGGAGATATATGAGTTGCTATTTAACCTCATCCAAGGACCTCCTCGGTCAAATCCAATTCAACTAAAGTTGGAGAAACCGTCACTTGCCAGTCATCTTTGAGCAAAGGGGGTTACTCGTAACGATGAAACCAGTCTCTCGTAAGCGTACGAGTAATGTCGGTCCAAGCCGCTTCAATCCAACAATACCGCGGAATCAAGAAAAGACTAAGGAGGGCAGAAAAACGCACATCACCGCCCACAAAACCTTTTGTGTTCTACTCGAGAAGACATCTACGCATGAACCTAGCTCATGATGCCACTGTTGGGGAACGTCGCATGGGAAACAAAAATTTTCCTACGCGCACGAAGACCTATCATGGTGATGTCCATCTACGAGAGGGGATGAGTGATCTACGTACCCTTGTAGATCGTACAGCAGAAGCGATTAGAGATCGCGGTTGATGTAGTGGAACGTCCTCACGTCCCTCGATCCGCCCCGCGAACAATCCCGCGATCAGTCCCACGATCTAGTACCAAACGGACGGCACCTCCGCGTTCAGCACACGTACAGCTCGACGATGATCTCGGCCTTCTTGATCCAGCAAGAGAGACGGAGAGGTAGAAGAGTTCTCCGGCAGCGTGACGGCGCTCCGGAGGTTGGTGATGATCTTGTCTCAGCAGGGCTCCGCCCGAGCTCCGCGGAAACACGATCTAGAGGAAAAACTATGGAGGTATGTGGTCGGGCAGCCGTGAGAAAGTCGTCTCAAATCTGCCCTAAAAGCCCCATATATATAGGAGGAGGGAGGGGGACCTTGCCTTCGGGTCCAAGGGAACCCCAAGGGGTCGGCCGAGCCAGGGGGGAGGACTCTCCCCCCCCCCCAAACCGAGTCCTACTTGGTTTGGTGGGAGGGAGTCCTTCCCCCTTCCCACTTCTTCCTCTTTTTTTTTCTTCCTTTGATTTTTCTTCCTTGGCGCATAGGATTTGTTGGGCTGTCCCACCAGCCCACTAAGGGCTGGTGTGACCCTCACAAATACCTATGGGCTTCCCCGGAGTGGGTTGCCCCCCTCCGGTGAACTCCCGGAACCCATTCGTCATTCCCAGTACATTCCCGGCAACTCGAAAACCTTCCGGTAATCAAATGAGGTCATCCTATATATCAATATTCGTTTCCGGACCATTCCGGAAACCCTCGTGACGTCCGTGATCTCATCCGGGACTCCGAATAACATTCGGTAACCAACCATATAACTCAAATACGCATAAAACAACGTCGAACCTTAAGTGTGCAGACCCTGCGGGTTCGAGAACTATGTAGACATGACCCGAGAGACTCCTCGGTCAATATCCAATAGCGGGACCTGGATGCCCATATTGGATCCTACATATTCTACGAAGATCTTATCGTTTGAACCTCAGTGCCAAGGATTCGTATAATCCCGTATGTCATTCCCTTTGTCCTTCGGTATGTTACTTGCCCGAGATTCGATCGTCAGTATCCGCATACCTATTTCAATCTCGTTTACCGGCAAGTCTCTTTACTCGTTCCGTAATACAAGATCCCGCAACTTACACTAAGTTACATTGCTTGCAAGGCTTATGTGTGATGTTGTATTACCGAGTGGGCCCTGAGATACCTCTCCGTCACACGGAGTGACAAATCCCAGTCTTGATCCATAATAACTCAACTAACACCTTCGAAGATACCTGTAGAGCATCTTTATAGTCACCCAGTTACGTTGCGACGTTTGATACACACAAAGCATTCCTCCGGTGTCAGTGAGTTATATGATCTCATGATCATAGGAATAAATACTTGACACGCAGAAAACAGTAGCAACAAAATGACACGATCAACATGCTACGTCTATTAGTTTGGGTCTAGTCCATCACGTGATTCTCCCAATGACGTGATCCAGTTATCAAGCAACAACACCTTGTTCATAATCAGAAGACACTGACTATCATCGATCAACTGGCTAGCCAACTAGAGGCATGCTAGGGACGGTGTTTTGTCTATGTATCCACACATGTAAATGAGTCTTCATTCAATACAATTATAGCATGGATAATAAACTATTATCTTGATACAGGAATTATAATAATAACTATACATTTATTATTGCCTCTAGGGCATAATTCCAACAGCGCCCCCCTGGCCGCGGCTAGGGGGCTTGTGGGGTCCCTGGTGCCCCCCTGCCTTGGTTCTCAAGTTCCCCGATTGTCTTCTGTTTCCGAAAAAATCTTTTTGGAACTTTCATTCCGTTTGGACTCCGTTTAAAATCCTCCTCTGAAAAGGGTCAAACACACAGAAAGAACAGGAATTGGCACTTGGCACTGAGTTAATAAGTTAGTCCCAAAAAATATATAAAAGGCATACAAAACATCCAAAGTTTGTCAAGAAAATAGCATGAAACCATAAAAAATTATAGATACGTCGGAGACGTATCAAGCATCCCCTTAACTCCTGCTCGTCCTCGAGTAGGGAAGTGATATAGACTGAAATTTTGATGTGGAATGCTACCTAGCATAGTTGTCCTTTGTAACTTCTTTCATGTGACATGAATGTTCAGATCCGTAAGATTCAAAACAATAGTTTGCTATTGACATGAAAACAATAATACTTCAAGCAAACTAGCAAGGTAATCATGAACTTTCAAAATAACAAGGCCAAGGAAAGTTATCCCTACAAAATCATATAGTGTGGCTACGCTCCATCATCCTCACACAACTAATTTAAATCATGCACAACCCCGGTATTGGCCAAGTAATTGTTTTCGCACTGTTACTTTCTCAAACTGTTTATAACTATCACGCAATACATGAGCGTGAGCCATGGATATAGCACTGTAGGTGGAATAGAGTGTGGTGGTGGTTGTGAGACAAAAAAGGAGGAGATGATCACATTGACTCGGCGTATCAAAGGGCTATGGAGATGCCCATTAACAGATATGAATGTGAATGAGTAGGGATTGCCATACAAAGGATGCACTAGAGCTATAAGTATGTGAAAGCTCAAAAGGAGAACTAGTGGGTGTGCATCCAACTTGCTTGCTCACGAAGACCTAGGGCAATTTGAGGAAGCCCATTATTGGAATATACAAGCCAAGTTATATAATAAAGATTCCAACTAGCATATGGTGGTGACGAAACGAGAGGCTCTCAATCTTGAAGAACATAGTGCTATTATGAAGCACAAGTGTGGAAAATGATAGTAGCATTGTCCCTTCTCTCTTTCTCTCTTTTTTTATTTGGGCTCTTGGGCCTCTCTTTTTTCTCTTTTTTTTATTTGGGCTCTTTGGCCTCTTTTTTTTATTTCCTCACATGGGACAATGCTCAAATAATGATGATCATCACACTTTTATTTACTCACAGCTCAAAGCTTAGAACGATGATGACTCTATAGGAAATGCCTCCGGAAGTGTACCGGGATGTGCAACGATCTAGCTTGGCGTATGACATTGAAACATCTCGCTAGCTATCTTACGATCATGCAATGGCAATATGAGAGTGACGGCACAAGTCATGAGACGGAACGGTGGGAGTTGCATGGCAATATATCTCGGAATGGCTATGAAAATGCCATAGTAGGTAGGTATGGTGGTTGTTTTGAGTAAGGCATATGGTGGGTTTGTGCACCGGGGAAAGTTGCGCGGCAGTAGAGAGACTAGCATTGGTGGAAGGTGAAAGTGCATCTATACCATGGACTCACATTAGTCATGAAGAACTCACATACTTGTTGCGAAAGTTTTTATTAGTAATCGAAACAAAGTGCTAAACGCATACTCCTAGGGGAAGGGTTGGTAGGTGTTAACCATCGCATGATCCCGACCTCTACACAAAGGATGACAATCAATAGATCAATTATGCTCCAACTTCCTAACATAGCGGTTCACCATACGTGCATGCTACGGGAATCACTAACTTCAACACAAGTATTTCTAGATTCACAACACGCTACTAACATAACTCTTAGTATTACCAAATCCACGTCTCAAAACTAATTGAGAGGAATCAAACCTTCTCTTTCTACTCAATGCACACGAATATGGAGGTTTTTGTATCCTCTTTGGGTGCCTATCACCTTTGGGACTACTTCCATAGCACAAGCCCACTACCAAGTCACACACCGCCGTGCTCTAAAAGATCTACGTGAAGCACATAGAGCAAAATTATCTAGCTGAAAAGATATAAGTGAAGCACGATGAGCATTCTAGCAAAGTCACGATGAGTGCATGTGTGGGGACCCCGATCCTAAGCCATAGGAACCCAGCTTGTAACACATTGCATCTCATTGCGGTCTCACGCACGGTTAACCCCACGGCTGCAGCCTTACCTTAGCCAGGACCGTTTGCGCCTTTTGACTCGCGTATGCAATTGTGTCGCTAGCAATCCAATGACAAAGAACCCGGATCGACATGTCTAGTCATAAACCAAAGTGGCAGTTCCGCACAGGGACATGCATACATGACCCGGCAAAGCAGGTGTCGGTCACCAGCGATGTAGACGAGTCGTAGAAAGCTACAAGGACTCCATTACATCGCGTGACATTTCCCCAAAGGGCACAGACACAGCAGCTAAGAAGGACACATGCCGGTCAACCAATGTGTCCGGAGCAGTAGCGAACTACCATGGCTCGTTGGATCACAAAGGGGCATTTCCCTATAAGTAATGCTACTAAAGCCTACGGCTAGGTAATCGAACCCCATACATATCAAGTACGACACACGTACACATGGCATACTGATATGTATAGATACATCGATGGCATCACAACATAACCATAATCATACAAGCTTTATTTAAAAGGCTCGGACGAGCCACACACATAATATTACATAGTAGGGGTCTCACGACCCATCATAGCGGTCATTCAAGTTACAAGCCAGCGGAAGTAATTAAACTATCTGAGTACAGACATATGAAACTAGAAGGCACATGGCCTGACTATACTACAGACCCACCCTAGGGCCAGATCGTAGCTGGGATACCAACTACTCGTCGTCGTCGATGTCTAGGAAGAACCCTCCATTAGGGTCATTAACAACCTCTGCAACAAATATTAAGCAAACATGAGTACGGAAGTACTCAGCAAGACTTTAGGATAACTATCTACTCATGCAATGTATCAATAAGGAATTGTGGGGTTTCATGCGGAAAGCCAGCATTTGACTCGTGGCTAAACAACTTGCATTTCAAAACAATTTTTGACAACTTGATTTCTCGCACACGAGTCCACTAACACCACAACAATACTCCATCGTGGAATCATTCCGTCTCCATACGGGAATGCCGTCCACGACACTCACGCTTATCTTAACAGATTTATGGTTAGCCATTGAAGTTATCTATGAACAACATATGTCTCCAAGTAGTCCATATCCGCGGACGCGGCTATTCGAATAGATCATAACCCTGCAGGGGTGTACTTATTCACACACGCTCTCGCCACTTATCGCCATGTGCACGTCATGCACCTCGGCAACCTTCAAGCGGAAGCCCAGCGAGCGAGTCGGCCACGACCGTTAACCACGCTAATAATTAGTCCAGGTCTATCGCCTATCTGAGGGTAACCCGCACGGAAGTCCGGCCGAGGTTTCCGCCACAGCCCCAAACGATGTGCGCAGGGTTCCCAAGCCCACCATCCGGGTGCCACTTGGTACAACATGCCACTGCCTACCGCATCACAGCCCACCTCTCAGGTCAGCACTATGCACGGCCTCCACCATGACTATAAACACAAGAAACTACTTGCAACTCCTGGACCGAGTACTAAGCGATTAATAAATCGAGAGGGTCAATTAAGTATCCCAATGTGTGGTAGTATCTAGTCTTGGATTACATACACGGAACTCAGTTCCTAAGGACGGTTCCAATGAAACAACCCGCCATGTACTCCTACATAGCCTTTCACTGGTACCTTTACCAAATCAGGTTCAACACACAACCTTTACTTACTGAACACATTCTCACAATTCTGTTCATCTCCCAGATGACAGACCATACACAACTCTAAGCATAGCATGCATAGCAGGATAAGGCACATCATGGCTCAAGTATCTACCAGGTATGCTAGGTTGCAAGGTTCAGCTATTTACTGTGACAGAGACAGGTCATGCAAAGGAAGTGGGTTCAACTAACGTGGCGAAAGCATTTGAAGCATTTGATCCTAATGCAATAAGTAAGTGCAGGAGCGAGAACATGGGATTTATCGGGATGATCAAAATGGTTGCTTGCCTTGTTGCTCAGAAGAGGGACAATATCCGCCAGTAGGATTTTCAGTGGAATCCAGAGGAGCGGAGCCTACCGAAATAAATGACAACAATCAATAACAATCATATGCAACAAAATGATGGATGAGCATGGCATGAGGATGCAAGGTGGTATGCTAATGTAGCTATCATTTATTAGGTTTGAAGTTGATTTGAATCATATTCAAATATCACTTCAAACGAGGTATTCTCGAATACCGTTTTAATTGATTCGACCTGATGCTCAGATCAACTTTTTTTTAACATGCATGGAATGATATGTTAAGTTGCTGGTTGTGATTGGACAATGTTTGATCATAGCATTTGAAATGGAATTCAAATGATTTTCAAATTCCAACTCCAAAGCATTTATTAAACTTAACCTATTCATCATTTTACATGTTTGGTCCAGTAACATTTTCAAACATGTTTGAAAATGACATATTCAGATTCCTTGGATTTTTCTGATACTTTTTCATATACAAATTATTTTCATTTGAGTTACAGATTAATTTCTATGATTTTTAGAACTTTTGGGCATTTTCTGGAATTCTTTTAAATAGAAAAGCTACTTATTGCGTCAGCATGGCATGAGGAGGTCCAACTGGCCGTTGAAAGTCAAACCTGACCAGTGGGACCCACTGGTCAGTGACTCTGGTCAGTTTTAGATTAGTTTTAAACTTAATTAGCTAATTAACAGAACTGGACCCACATGTCAGTGACTTATTAGTTTAATTAATTTTATTTTTATTAACCCAAAACATCCAGAGGCTGGCTCCACGTGTCAGTGGCTCAGGCCAGCTGAGGTCCACCGACAGCGAGGTCGTCCTCGCCGGCGGTGAGCCTCCGGCGACACCAGAGATGGAGGAGGGCATCGGAAACGCGTCTCCGACGACCAAACGCACGGCGGAGGCCACAGGGAGAACGACCACTCGACGGCGCGCACGATGGAGCAAACCCCAAGGGCTGGGGTGGCTGGAGTCGACGTCGGCGACAAGCTTGGCGGCGACCGAAGCTCGGCCATCGTCGAGGTCATTGAAAACAAGGTCAAATCGCGCGGGGCTGGGCTCCTAAAGCATCTAGGCGACGAGATGAAACTGGTGCAGGCCTCAGATTGACTAGCCGGTCACCGTAAGGTCACAGGCGACGAGCTACAGCGGCGGTCCTCTTCGGGCTCCGGTGGAACTAGGCCTAGAGCTCGAAAAAGAGACGGGAAAATGGGGGAATCACTCCAGGGCTCACTGCGGTGACGAGGGTATGCTCAAGCTGCTCGGGGAGGCACTGGATCCAGCGAATCGACGGTGGCTTGCCGGCGGCCGAAGCTTGAAGACGACGGTGCCGTGGGCGTTGCAGGGCTCGAGGGGTCTTCTTCTTCTGCAGGGATGACCAGCTCGTCGAGGCGGAGCGGATGGGGCACTCGAGGGGGGGGAGATCCTGTGGCTAGAGGCACGGGCAGCTCGAGCTCGAGCTCCTATCAATGGCGGCAGGAGGGGAGGAAGGAACCGAGAGGAGAGGGGAGGAATGGGTAGCGGGGATGGATAGGGACGTGCTCGGGGAGGTTATCCCCGCTGTCGCGCTGTCCTGGGGAGCACCGGAGCGTGCCACAGCGAAGCAGGAGGTGGAGGAGCCACTGTGGGCGTTCTCTCCTCTGCCAGAAGGCAGGAGGAAGAAGACGCCCCTGCCCCTGGTGGGCTGGGCCTCCTCAGGGCGACAGGTAAGCTTCTTTCCATTTTTTTCTGTTTTGTTTTTCTGATTTGCTAACTATTTTGATTTGCTATTTATTTCAGCTCCAAAATAGTTTATAAAAATATTTTGAACACACCAGAATATTAGTTGGAATATATCCAACCATTCCTGAAGTTTTCAACATTTTTTAAAACTTATAGTTTTTGAATTCAAATT
The DNA here is from genome assembly GCF_904849725.1 of Hordeum vulgare subsp. vulgare. Classification (NCBI taxonomy): domain Eukaryota; kingdom Viridiplantae; phylum Streptophyta; class Magnoliopsida; order Poales; family Poaceae; genus Hordeum; species Hordeum vulgare. The sequence goes on along the minus strand of NC_058520.1, from coordinate 579,077,369 downwards.
TAAACTTGAATCCAGTGGCTTTTTGCTTTTAAATAAAATGCCAAATGTGTTATGAAAATAGTTTTCTTCACTGCTTATTTGCTTTCAAGAATTATCAGAAAAATTGAACTTTTCTTGAGGCCATTTTGGATTCATTGATTTTAACTAGTTTGAAATTTCCTTTAAATTGAGAAGTGGCTAGGGTTTTTGAGTTTTCTTCACCACTTGCTTTGATCTTGTTGCAATTTTCTTGGATGCAGTGCAAAAAAGATATGAGCACAATGTTATACTTTGGTTAGGGTTCCAGGGATGTGACAGCATGTCTCTCTCAAAAGGTGTGCAGCAAGGATGATTATGACACAACAAAAAGAAAAGACTCCTACGATACAAGACGCTCCAAGCAAAACACATATCATGCGGTGAATAAAAATATAGCTCCAAGTAATGTTACCGATGGATTGAAGACGAAAGAGGGGATGCCTTCCCGGGGCATCCCCAAGCTTAGGCTTTTTGGTGTCCTTGAATTTGGCTTGGGATGCCTTGGGCATCCCACAGCTTGAGCTCTTTACACTCCTTATCTCTTTTTCCATGAGAACATCACCCAAAACTTGAAAACTTCACAACACAAAACTTAAACAAAAACTTGTGATAACATTAGCACAAGAAAACAAACTACCACCTCTTTAGGTAATGTAGCAATCTTGATTTCTATTTATATTGGTGTTAGATTACTGTATTCTCACTTTTCCATGGCCAGTACCCCCCGATACTATCCATAGTTTCATCAAAACAAGCAACCAACTCAACAAAAACATAATCTTTCAAAAACAGACCAGTCTGTAGCAATCTGTATACTTCGTATACTTCTGGTACCTCAAAAATTCCGAAACATTACGACTGCTTGGGCAAAAGGCATATCAACCAGCAGAAAAAAGAATAAACTCAAAACATCTTCCCGAATAAAAATGAAAAATAATCTCGTGAGCGAAAAGTTTCTGTCTTTTTCCAGCAGGATCAAACAACCATCACCAGGACTAGTCATAACTGTTTTACTTGGCTCAAATACAAAAAGAATCACAAAAGACACTGTCATAACAGAATTATTATGGTGTGGATGCAACAAAATAGAAATAAAAAGATAAATTCATTGGGTTGCCTCCCAACAAGCGCTATTGTTTAACGCCCTTAGCTAGGCATAGTAGCGATAGAATCACGTATCGTCGTCTTTGGTGCTCAAACCATATGTAGCCCTCATCATGGATTCATAAGGCAATCTTAATTTCTTTCTAGGAAAATGTTCCATGCCCTTCTTTAAAGGAAATTGAAATCTAATATTCCTTCCTTCATATCGATGAAAGCACCGATAGTCCTTAGGAAAGGTCTACCAAGAATAATAGGACATGTAGGATTGCAATCAATGTCGGCACAATGAAATCCACGGGTACATAGTTCCTATTTGCAATAATAAGAACATCATTGATCCTTCCCATGGGTTTCTTGACAGTAGAATCCGCAAGATGAAAATTAAGAGAACACTCCTCAATCTCATTAAAACCCAGAACATCACATAAAGACTTTCGAATCGCGGAAACACTAGCACACAAATCACACAAAGCATTGCATTCATAGTTTTTGATTTTGATTTTGATAGTAGGTTCCCACTCATCATGAAGCTTTCTAGGGATAGAGACTTCCAATTCAAGTTTCTCTTCAAGAGATTTTATCATAGCTTCGACGATATGATCGGTAAAGGCCTTGTTTTGGCTATAAGCGTGTGGAGAGTTTAGCATGGATTGCATCAAGGAAATGCATTAAATCAAGGAGCAGCTATCATAATTGAATTCCTTGCAATCCAAAGTAGTAATTTCATTACTACTCAAAGTTTTATTATCTTCTACTCCACTTTCAATGCTTTTAGCATCAAGATAGATGGACTCCGAATCATTGGGGCGTTTTTCAACCAAAGTGGATTCATATCCAGCCCCATCATCATTAGGTTTGACACAAGAAAACAAAGATTCAATGGGAGTCACACCAAGCACTTTAAGATCTTCGTGATTCTTATCATGAGAACACACCTTTTTTAAGCCATTCATGTCTAGCACGAATTTGGGCGGTTCTTTCTTTGCTCTCACTCATGGAAACACGCATAGCTTTCAAAGTTTCATCCATATTGATCTTGGGAGGAGCACGTATAACTTTCAAAGCATCAATATCACTAGACATTCTATCAACGCTCCTAGCCAAATCGTCAATTTTGAGTAGTTTTCCCTCTATGGACGCATTGAAAATATTTTGTGAGTTGATAAACTCTTTGATATTACTCTCTAGATCAGAGGGTAATCTATTGTAATTTCCATGAGTATTGTTGTAGGAGTTACCAAAGTTATTAGAGGAGTTACTAGGAAAAGGCATATTAACATAGTTTCCTCTAAAAGCATTGTTGTTGCCAAAATTATTCCTACCAACAAAATTAACGTCGAGGCTAGCGTTGCTACTCTCAATCAAGGAAGACAAGGGCATATCATTAGGATCTAAAGGAGCACTTCTACTAGCAACCAAATTCATTAACTCATCCATCTTAGCACTTAACGAGTTAATTTCTTCTATAGCGTGTACCTTCTTACTAGTAGGTGACCTTTCAGTGTGCCACTGAGAGTAGTTCGTCATGATACTGTCTAGGAGTTTTGTGGCTTCTCCTAACGTGATTTGCATGAACGTTCCACCTGAGGCGGAGTCCAAGATATTTCTAGAAGCGAAATTCAAGCCAGCGTATAATCATCCAAAGACTCAAGCCATGAGCGGGACAATTTCTAATCATCAATTTCATTCTCTACCAAGATTGTGCAACATGTTCATGATCAAGTTGCTTAAAATTCATGATATCATTATGGAGAGAGATAATCTTAGCCGGCGGAAAATACTTGGATATGTAAGCATCTTTACACTTATTCCAAGAATAAATACTATTTTTGGGAAAAGACGAAAACCAAGTTTTTGCTCGATCTCGCAATGAGAAAGAAAAAAAGCTTCAATTTAATCACATCATTATCCACATCTTTCTTCTTTTGCATATCGCAAAGCTCAATGAAGGTATTAAGATGGGATGCGGCATCTTCACTAGGAAGGCCGGAGAATTGCTCTTTCATAACAAGATTCAGCAAAGCTGCATTGATTTCGTATTACTCCGCACTAGTGGCGGGAGATATCGGAGTACTAATAAAATCATTATTATTAGTACTCGAGAAGTCACAAAGTTTGGTGTTTTCAGTCATGGTGACTTCAACAAGCAAGCAAGCACACAAGCGAACAAAAAGCAAGCGAGAGAAAAGGGCGAACGAAAAAGGCAAACGAAGAAAAGGGCAAATATTTTTGTAAATTTTTGTTTTTCAGAAGTGGGGGAGAGGAAAACGAGAGGCAAAAAAGTAAATGCAAGAGTTGAGTTTGCGACACTTACTTGGATGAGTTCTTGACTTGATACTTCCCGGCAACGGCGCCAGAAATCCTTCTGCTACTTCTCAAACAACAGCGCTAGAAATTGGCACGCTGACGAAGACTTGGCTCGCGTTGGTTTTTCCCTTGAAGAGGAAAGGGTGATGCAGCACAGGAGCAGCAAGTATTTCCCTTAGTTTGAGAACCAAGGTATCTCTACTCCTAAAGGGGCAGTTGGTAGTCGGATCTCACCGGTTAATTTTCGTCCACCGGTTAATTTTCGTCCACCGTCACCTGATTAATTTTCGTCATCACGACTCGGCACTAGTTTTTATTCGTCATCCCTACTCGGCACAGGTTTTTTTTCGTCTCTGCTTCCACCATCATCCTTCCCCCACTGGTTTATGTTTCAATCTCCTCCCGCAAAAAAAACTGATTCACATGGAGCAAGCGTCGACCCTCAACCGTATAGGGTTAGGGTTCATGTTCCGCCGCCGCGGTCGTCACACATCGACGTGTACGGCGCCGCCACGCACGCTTGAGGCGATCGCCTCCAGGAACCCACCACACGTGCCTAGGCGAGGGCGTCCTGGGCTACGTGTGTCACCGCTTCATCGACGGCCTCGCCGTCGGAGCAGGAGGAGTGCTACCGTGCCTCCAGCTCCGCCACGCGCGCCTAGGCGAGGGCGTCCTGGGCTACGTGTGTCACCGCTTCATCGACGGCCTTGCCGCCGGAGCAGGACGAGTGCTACCGTGCCTCCAGCTCCAGGAACCCGCCGTCGTCTCAGCCACCTCCTACTGACAATGAGTCTTCCGACAATACGTCAAGGTTTTCTCTACATTTATCCCTATGTATGTTCTTTGTCCGAATACATGTGAGCCAGATCTATATATGGTGTCGGATCTACACAATTTCATACACAGAGGTGTGCCTCAAATCTGCCCTGTCCACCTGTGCCTTATCGTTTTTTGACACGATCTACATATAGTCCTGGGCTCCGTCCCTTCAGAATGTACGCTGCAGAGAACAAATGACTGCTTCATTAAAAGTAGATATACTGTTTTCAAAATTGATTTGATAGAGCATATAAACACTATTTGCAAAATAATATTCATAGAACAAACAACTTCAGGGATAAAACTTCCTAAATCTGTAGCTTTTACCACTGTTCGGAACCTCATATATTAACAAACTTCTATTACCGGAGTAGAGATATTGATTTCAAACTTGATTTGGTAGAGCATATAAATACTGTTTTCAAACAACTGGAAGTATAAAACTTCCTAAATCTTTAGCTTTTACCACCGTTCGGAAGCTCATATACTAACAAACTTCTATTACCAGCCAGGATGAATCTGATTTAGTTTACATTTCATAAGCATGCAAAACCATGGATATGATTGAGCTGCTCATTCATTGTAGGTATGGGGAATTCAAAAAGCAAGGCTACTCAAGATGACAAAGTTTCAGATGTACCTACAGGTATATTCTACGCTATCAAATTAAGCTATTAAAAGAGATGTACCTACAGGTGTATGCATTGGAATCAACTTTCAGATTTTATATCGCCTAATGAAGGGCCTTTGTGGTCTCATCCTCGCTAATTTTGTAGTTATTTATTCCTTGCATACAAGTAACACATAATATTTATTAGAAAATATCAATAAAATGAATATTAAACAACAGAAAACTACAAATAAAAAAAATGACCGTGCGTAGGAGTACTATAACATCTTGCTACAAATATGTTAGTGTCACTATAAATGCAAAGTTGCAAGCTTCTTATGATGCCAGATGGAACAGATGATTTTATATACAAAATTACGCATGCTGATGGCGACGATGGTGATCAAGTTAATATAGATGTGGCAAATGTTTATGAATACAATGCAAATGGCCAAATATTAATAAATGCTACTGGACCAGGTAGTTGTTCCGCTATAAAGTTAAGCTGTTCACGTCTTCACGTCAAATATTAATGAAGACATGATGGATCTGATTGAGTTTTCAGTTCATAGGCATGCAAAATGATGGAGCTGATTGAGTTTACAGTTCATAAGCATGCAAAATGATGGATCTGATTGAGCTACTCATTCATTGTAGGTATGGGGAATTCAAAAAGCAAGGCTAGTCAAGATGACAAAGTTTCAGATGTACTTACAGGTATATGCTACGCTATCAAATTAAGCTATTAAAAGAGATGTACCTACACGTGTATGCATTGGAATCAAGTTTCAGACTTTATATCGCCTAATGAAGGGCCTTTGTGGTCTCATCCTCGCTAATTTTGTAGTTATTTATTTCTTGCATACAAGTAACACATAATATTTATTAGAAAATATCATGAAGATGAATATTAAACAACAGAAAACTACAAATAATAAAAAGTGACCGTGCGTAGGAGTACTATAACATCTTGCTACAAATATGTTAGTGTCACTATAAATGCAAAGATGCAAGCTTCTTATGATGCCAGATGGAACAGATGATTTTATATACAAAATTATGGATGCTGATGGCGACGATGGTGATCAAGTTAATATAGATGTGGCAAATGTTTATGAATACAATGCAAATGGGCAAATATTAATCAATGCTACTGGACCAGGTAGTTGTTCCGCTATAAAGGTAAGTTGTTCACGTCTTCATGTCAAATATTAATGAAGACATGATGGATCTGATTGAGTTTTCAGTTCATAGGCATGCAAAATGATGGAGCTGATTGAGTTTACAGTGCATAAACATGAAAAATGATGGATCTGATTGAGCTGCTCATTCATTGTAGGTATGGGGAATTCAAAAAGCAAGGCTACTCAAGATGACAAAGTTTCAGATGTACTAGTGTATGCATTGGAATCAACTTTCTTCAAATATTAATGAAGAAAATATCTATACGTTGTTCATGTCTTCATGACAAATATTGCATGAAGAAAATGTAAAGATGTCAAATATAATTCTTCCTAAATAACTATATATATCTATATTGTAGATATGGGCTATTCAAGAAGCAACACATGTGCAGCTGACAATGATGACCACGAATGCTCTATTGGACCAGGTATATCTTCCTCTATAAAGTTATGATGTTCATGTCTTCATGACAAAAATTGCATGAAGAAAATGTAAAGATGCCAAATATAATTCTGTCCTAAATAACAATATATATCTATATTGTAGATATGGGGTATTCAAGAAGCAACACATATGCAATAGGACACAATGAAATACTGAGTGGCAATCAAAGGAAGTATATAAATGCAAAGATGCAAGCTTCTGTACATTCAAAATTGGCTTCATCAACTATATTTAATTGTGATGAATATGTGGTTCCCCTTACGATTTCAGGTAGCGTTGTTATTTATTTTATGTATCATAATTAGTTAGCATTGTTCTTACATAATTTATATTTGAGGGTGTTGGAGTGACACTAACATGACACTAGGAGCTGTCTTGAATAACACCAAAGAAACAAGACAAATACCTCCAACTGGTCGCAAAAAGGAATTGACTGACGAACAAAGGGAGCATATAAACGCTAAGAGGCGGGCTTCTTATCGGAAGAAAAAAGATATGAATAACCCAGACGAGAAGACAACTCACCAAACGACGACATGTAAGATTGTGATATCTTTCGTCGTTCTATTTAGTATGAACATGTACTACCTTATTCGGGAATGCTAACTCTCATGTCGCAGGCCCTTTTATTGATATCACGAATGTTCATCAACATTGTCATGCGATACGAGGTACTATTTTGAAAACAAACTATGGGTTTTCTTATGTAGATTAATTATGGACGATAAAAAATTATGTTTCATCTTCATGATAGTACTACATGCGTTATGTTTCCCATGACACCAGGAACTGACATGGAAAACATTAAACAAACAAGGAAGACACCGCCAATTGGACGCAATCAAATGTTGAGTGACAAAAAAACCTTATAATCTCAAATATGCAAGCTTCTTATGATGCATCGTTGTCATTATCATGTACCCTAAATCAAGATGAAAATGTGGATCCCCTTACGACATCAGGTAGCGTTGTTATCTATTCTAAGTTTCATTTTAATGAGTTAGCATTGTACTTTGGTACTGTCTTTAGAGTATGATGGATTATTTCGTTTGTTCAAATAGCCAACCCAACTAATGTGACACAAGAAGCTGTCTTGAATAACACAAAGGAACGAAGGGAGATACCTTCAGTTGGGCTCAAAAAAAAATTAATCGATGAACAAAGAGAGCAGATAAACGCAAAGAGCCGGGCTTCTTATCGGAAGAAAAGAGATATGCTTATAGCAGATGAAAAACTTACTCCCCATACGATGAAAAGTAAGACTGTGATATGTTCCTGAATATTGTAATGGTTTATGCGATGTCATTAATATGTTTTTTGATAATGATGTTTAACCAGCCAACCCACCTAACTGCGGTGTTACATCATTCTCACATGACGATGCAGCGTTGTCATTATCAACTATACTCAATCATGATGAAAATGTGCCTCCCCTTACTATATCAGGTAGCGTTGTTAACTGTTTTATGTTTCATCCTAATGATGTATCGTGTCACTTGAATACTGTATTTTTCAAGTATGATGACACATACTTGTTGAACACATATTAACACACATCACAGCAGGAGCTGTCTTGGATAACACCAAAGAAATTAGTCTGATATGTCCAGGTGGATGCAATAAAAACTTGGCTGACGAACAAAGGGATAAGACAAATGCAAGGAGGCGGGCTTCTTATCGGAAGAAAAGAGAAATGCTTATCCAAGATGAAAAACTTACTCCGCATGCGACATCAAGTAAGATTGTATTAACATATATTTGCTTCTGACGTCCCAGATTGTTAGTTAAATGTCGCCCGCTCCATATTTTGTGAATAATGAATTGATGAATGTGTCATCTCACTTGATAATGCAGCGTCGCGTTCTTTAGCTACACTAAAATGTGATGAAAATCTGACACCACTTACGGTATCAGGTAATGTTATACCATGCTATATGTTTCCTGACAATGATTTAGCGTAGTTTGACAATATGTCACTGTCTTTATTATATTTGGTGAATTAATTGAGATGAATGATGACACCCTATCGTTGAACCAGACAACCCAATTAGCTCCATCTATACATCCTTGTCAATTGATGGTGCAACGTTGCGTCCTTCAAACACACTCATATGTGATGTCATTCATGAGAAATATCTAGCTCTTCATATTCAACATTCTTCCATTACACCAGAAGTTGTGTTCAATAACACGAGTGATGTTGAATCAGCAAACACTACTAGCTACAACATTGCATCATTGTCGCCTGATGATGGAACTTTGCCTCCTTCAACTTCACTAAATGATGGAATTCATGACAAAGCCCTAGCCTAGAGGACTTACGATAAAGATCGCAATTCTAAATTAACTGTCGAGCAGAAGGAGCAGAACAACGCAAGGAGGCGAGCTGGTAAACAGAAGAAACGGGAAGAGGGCGCAATCAATATTCAAGAGAAAAATCAGAAGCAACGAGATACACGCATGGAGCGCCGAAAAAGTATGACTTCCGATGAGAAGGTGGAGTCAAGTGCAAAGAGAAAGGGAAATTACCATAAAAGGAAAAACACCCCGTCCATAGTATCTATCGCAATGCCACGGCCAGATCTTCTGGCTGGAGCTGATTCCGCCCCATCAATGACCATGCCGTCATACACCGTCGGAACCGATGGTAAAAATTGGTTATTGTCACAATCTTTAGAACAAAATATCGATTTACACTCTTTTGCTTACTATCTCTACGATGTTGCAGAAGATATGGGGGCCTTCCTAAGCAGCGTCGTGGACGCTGATATGATATCACCCGCCTTGATGGATGATGAGTACTATGTGTTTGGCTCACAAGGTATGGTCTATGGTGAATTAGGATATAGTTTGACTTATTTGAAATAGTTGTTTATGATGATCTGAGTGTGGTGTTTGAACAAATGCAAACAGGATCCGATGTTGATAGCATGGATGGAGATGAATTCATGAACATGTCTAGAGCTGAGTCTATCGACGTTGATCCGTTCGACTTTGTGTACTCAAACCTCCCAAATAAAACACACATCCTGAAGCACGTCGTGAACTGCGAACACTGCAAGGCCAGGAAGTTTGAGTCCGAGACCGACGGTTTCTGTTGTCACAATCGGCAGGTTGAGCTCAAGGAACCATATCCCATCGCCGAGCTAATGAGGCTTTAGTCCAACATGGATGTAGACTGTAGACACTTTCGGGAAAACATACGATTCTTTAATGGACACTTCGCATTCACAACCCTTGGCGTCAGCCTCGATGAAAACTACACAAACATGAAGTCTGGTGTGTACACTTTCTGGGCGCAAGGCACCATCTACCACAACGTGCATTCCTTCGGGCCAAGCTGACATCCAGAACATCTTCAGTTGTACTTCTATGAAGACGACCCAAACCTAACCCATTGCAAGGCTGCCACCTAGCAATTGGACCCGAATGTCGTCAAGTTGTTAGTGGACATACTCCGTGCAAACCCGTACTCCCAACAGTTTAGGATTTTGGGTGCACACAAGGATCACCTCGATGATTACATGATAGACCTCAACACCGACCAGAGGCTTGACCAATGGAGATATAATAGACCAGTGTCATCGGAGGTAGCTGCAATCTGGGTCGAGGGCGCCGACGTATCGAAAAGGTTTGATCGTAGCATTACACTTTGCGGTAACGACAATCAGAGGCACAGTATTGGTGTGACTGATGGCTCTTACGACCCGTTGTCCTATCCCCTATTCTACCCTAGGGGGAGCTCGATTGGCATCCAAAACTACCTAAACGTAATGTCCCTTGGGAGGTTGTACAACAACCAAGAAGGGGGCATGATAATGAGGAGGATGCAGGTAGCCCTTTTCTTTATTATGTTATTATGGAAATAATATAAGGCTCATATGAATACTAACTAAAGTTGCTACATTACCTATTGCAGAGGGGAATAGCAGGTTATGCGTGTCCGTGAGAGACTACTACTGTTACAGGCTGCAGACACGAACTGCTATATTCAATCCCATACTTTGTGGAGCACGATTGCTCCAGCAACGGGTGGTCGACATGTACATCAAGATAGAGAGTTGTAGGTTGAGATGGTACAGAAAGAACCAAACAAAGATCCGTGTCGACCTTTAGAAAGGAGTTGTTGATGCTATCACTTCTGGGGAGACACGAGCGAGCGTTGTCGGAGTAACGATAGTGCTCCCTGGAACGTAGCCTGGTGGCGACCGCGACATGAAATGGAGGCATATGGATGCCATGTCAATTTTCCATACATACGGGAAGTCTGACATCTTCTTGACCATGACCTGCAATCCTAAATGGGAAGAGATATCGAATGAGCTGCTTCCTGGTCAGACAGCACAAGACCGACCTGACCTTGTGGCTCGCGTGTTTTATGGCAAGCTAGAGGCTATGAAAGAGTTGTTGTTCAAGAAGCATATCCTAGGTGTTGTTGTTGTGTATGTATATGTAGTGGAGTTCCAAAAGAGAGGCCTCCCCCACGCACACTTTCTGTTGATCATGGATTCATCATATAAGCTCGTCGTCCCAGAGTAGTACAACCGAGTCATTTCCGCTGAGCTCCCGGACAAGCATAAGTATCCAGAACTCTATGCCTTGGTGGTCAAACATATGATGCATGGTCCATGCGGTGCTCTCAACCCCAAGAATGTGTGCATGCAACAAAACGAGTGCAAGTGCAGATACCCTCGGGCGTTCAATGAAAACACTGCACAGGGCAAGGACTCATACCCAGTTTATCGACGTAGAGATGACGGGCATAGGGCTAAGGTCCGGGGTAAAATGTTGGAGAACAGGTGGGTAGTGCCTTATAATCCTTAACTTTTGCGGATGTTCAATTGCCACATCAACGTCGAGGTCTGCTCGAGCATAAAGGCCGTCAAATACCTTTATAAGTACATATACAAGGGACATGATAGGGCTTCTTTCAGCATCGACTAGCGCGAGCCCGATGGAAACATTGATGAGATCAAAAGATACGTCGATGCGAGGTGGGTTACTCCTCCAAAGGCCATGTGGAGAATATTTGGCTTTTCCTTATGCGGTAACTCCTCGTCTGTCCTACAGTTGCCTCTTCATCTTCCGAATATGCATAGGGTGGCATTTAATGAGCAAGCTGACTTGACCAATGTCGTCGCCTCTGAGAGTGCTTCAAAATCCATATTGACGGAGTATTTCAAGGCTAACCAAGACCACCCGTGGGCTAGGCATATATTATACAAGGATTTTCCTGGGAGCTTCACATGGCAGAGAACAAAGTATTGGAAGCCACGGGTGGAACGTTATCAAATAGGGCGGATCGTGTCTGCCAATCCAGTCGAGGGGGAGCGATACCATCTACGTGTAATACTAAACCATGTTGCGGGCAAAACATCCTTCGAAGACATGCTCACCGTGGATGGCATTCTATGTGGTAGCTTTCGTGAGGCTGCAGAGAGGTTGGGACTCATTGAGGCAGACAACACGCTTGACGATTGTCTTACTGAGGCGGAGCATTGGGCAATGCCATGTTCGCTTAGGAGGCTTTTCGCAACAATCTTGGTGCATTGCGAGTCAGGCGATGTGCGCGGTTTATGGGATATGCACCTTGAGCCTATGTCTGATGACTATCGCCGATCACACAAGTGTACAAATGAGGTGGAGCAGATGGTTTTGCTGGACATTAGAGGTATATTGCAGTCCATGGGGAAAGACATTGTAGATTTTGCTCTTTCGTGCATCGACGATGAGTTCGACCCTACCGGTGGCGAGGCAAGAGAGGTGATTGAGGAGTCGACCGTCGAGTTTGACGTGAACGACACAAAATTGGCTTCGTCACTAAACTTGGAACAGAGGAGTGCATACGATGAGATACAAGCAGTAGTTGACCGCGGTGATGGAGGTGTATTCTTTGCTGATGGCCCAGGAGGTACAGGGAAAACCTTTTTGTATAGGGAGCTACTCGCCAAGGTTCGGAGCGAGGGCAACATCGCTATCGCTACTGCGACGTCTGGCGCCGCTGCTTCTATCATGCCTGGAGGAAGGACTGCCCACTCCAGGTTCAAGATCCCATTGATTTGCGATGATGGTGCCTCATGGAGCTTCACCAAGAAGAGTGGGACCGCAAAGCTACTACGGATGGCTTCGTTCATACTATGGGATGAGGCCACCATGACTAAGCGACAGGCAGTTGAGGCACTTGACAACAGCATGCGCGACATCATGGGAAGATGGGACTGACCCTTCGGAGGAAAGACAGTTGTTTTCGGTGGGGACTTCGGGCAGGTGCTGCCGGTCGCAGAAGGGGGTCCCGGGGTCAGATAACCGATGCAACCCTTCGAAGTTCTCACCTCTGGAAGGGTATGCGCCAGCTAAGGCTCGTCACCAACATGAGGGCTCATAATGACACATGGTTTGCGGATTACTTGCTTAGGGTAGGCAATGGCACCGAGGAAGCTGACGATCAAGGCAACATACAGCTCCCTGAAGATATTTGTGTGCCCTCTACAGGTGAGATGAACGACATAGAGAAGTTGATTGACCATGTGTTTCCTGGTCTAGAGGAAAACATGTCTGATCCCAATTACATGACTAGTCGTGCAATTCTCTTCACCACAAATGACACCGTTGACAAGATAAACATACACATGATAGATCGTTTTAAGGGTGAAGAAGTAATATACCATAGCTTTCATAGTGCACAGGACGACAAGTATGGCTACTACGCTCCCGAGTTCCTGAACGGATTGATCCCCAACGGTCTGCCTCCACATGCACTCAAACTGAAGCTGAACTACCCTGTCATACTTTTGAGGAACATTGATCCAACTAATGTACTATGTAATGGCATGAGGCTTGTTGTTCGAGGTTTCGAGAGGAACGCCATTGACGCAGAAATCGTGATTGGACAACATGCTGGTAGGAGGGTATTCCTTCCTCGGATACGCCTATGCCCATCTGACATAGACAAGTTTCCATTCAAGTTCAAGAGGAAGCAATTTCCTTTAAGGCTTAGCTTTGCTATGACAATTAACAAGGCGCAAGGATAGACCATCCCGATTGTCGACGTGTACCTACCTAATCCGATGTTCTCTCATGGTTAATTCTATGTCGCGTTGTCTCGAGCCACCGCGAAGAGAAACATAAAGATCCTCATTGAGAAGGAGAAGGATAAGGGCAAGAAACAGACCAATAAATTAAAGAAGCAACAAAGACCCACACTATCCTTACAAAGGACGATGAAGAACATCGTCTACAAGGAAGTCCTTACAAGCTGAAGTTTACACTTATCGAACTTAAGTATCTTGCGTGGGTATCATCATGCGAAAGTGTTTAACATGTTGTAGCCGATGTGAATGACATGCACACCTATCGTATATACCCAGCTTATGACGCTCTTAAACTAATGTTAAGGTAAATTGCGTTTGCTTGGAGTTGTTAGTACCGTTATTGTTGATGGAATTCATTTAGTGAAATAACTAACCTATTTGAAGGTGATGTTACTTAAACTGTCACTATGGTACATCTACTAAATTTTTTTGAGTATATGTTTGCCTGTGAACATTGTATTCCATGACATATAATCAGAAAGACCACCATGTGGATGTATTGTGCAATAAGACTACCTGAAGATGAAAGATTTGATGTTACTCTACTGAGAAGATGCCGACATTACATTAACCCACACGGTAATCAGTCTGCACGTTTAATGTTTGTGTGCTTTTATTTTATTTCTCCTTTCCATTTTATTTTCACCGGGAAGTCGTTGCATTTAGATTTCATGAAAAATTAATTTGATAATTATTTAAGGCGTATGCTGCTGCACTAACTTTCATGATTAAGAAGTTATCAATTGTGATTAAATATTTCTGGTTGAGCATATAACTCAAAAAATGGTCCAGTCAAAGCAGAAGTGTGCCAATGCAATAGGGAGAGGGAGAAGGTGTGACCTGTGTAGAAAAGTTACATCTTTATAGAATCCATGCATATATCTTCTTCCAAAAATGTCTTTTCTATAATGAACCCAAGGGAGAAGTAACCTGATAGAGCCAACATTAATTATTATTTGCTTATATAAAATTGATCACAAGAAATTAGTAACTTAGGTTGCGCATGTGTTAATTGTTCATTACTGGACATCATGTAATTAACCCAAGCATGCACATCAAACTGATTTTGCATCGTGTTGAGGCATCTCATAATGAGTAAAGATCAAATTTCATACTGAAGTATTATTTCAGTATCTCAACACCTACAGTTTTTACCACAAAAAACCTCATGGTACGAGAGCATGAGAAAACAAGGTTCTGAAGGAGAATGTTCAAAGGCAGAGTCTATTGTACCATGTGCAAATTATACTTCTTATTATACCGTGGTGTTCACAGTATTTTTTTAATGCATTTCTTATGTTATGTATAATATGGTACGATCAACATTCTCAGCAATTGATTTAAGGAAGTAAACTAAGAAGTCAAAGGCATATAAGATATAACACTAATCAGGTTGTGAGAACGAAACTGGCTGTGAGTGACCAACCTTACCTCAGGTAACTTCAATGATGTATAACTTGTGAATGTGTGAACTTCTTAGGCCCAAGAGGATTGTGGTATCGAGTGCAATCATCTGCAGCTGACAAAGTTGCGTGAAAATAGGTTAGCATTTTGTATCTGCTTAAAATACTTTGTCCCTTAATAACGTGAATAAACTAAGAGATATTTTTATTCATAGAAATATAAATGAGCATCTTATTAAATGAAAAATACTCTTAAGGCAAGAATAACAGTTTATGATGCTGATCCGGTGTGCAAAATACAGAGATTGGCCATGCAGTCTTCATTGCCTGATAGGTTATCAATTTTATATTCAATGTTTCGTGAAGATGGCTCAGATATGTTACTTCAGCAAATTAACCTGTAAACTAAAAATAAAGTACACCACTCATTTCAGATTTCCACCTCAATATTGGCAAACATCACTTGCAGCTTTGGCTTCATCGGTTGCCGTATTTTAGTTACATGAACATAGGCTAATTCCAAATGTTTTCATCAATAGAATACAATGCAATAATTCCATTCCCAAAATGTTGGATAATATTTTTTGCTATATATCAACTATGCATAATACACTAATGATTGCAACAGTTTGACAGATGAACGAGTCCAATGAGATACACTACCAAGGACAAGCAATTTTAATTCTCTAACGAAGTATGAATAGAGAAATTGTAGCCAGACAACTTACCGTAAGCATGATCTCCCACATGAAAAAATCTTTAATTATTTCTGATAAACCAACAAAATAGCATAGACAGATGCCAAGAAAACGCCAAGTTACACAAATTCCTTGGAGAGCAACAGAAAATACTGATCAATTACTGGTTATATCTCATACAGGCAGAAGGACAATTTTAGTCACATGAACATAAGCTAATTCCAAATGTTTTCATTAGTAGAATACAATGCAATAATTCCATTCCCAAAATGTTGGATGAGATTTTTTGCTATATATCAACTATGCATAATACACTAATGAGTGCAACAGTCTGACAGATGAACGAGTCCAATGACATACACTACCAAGGACAAACAATTTTAATACTCTAACGAAGTATGCATAGAGAAGTTGTAGCCAGACAACTTACCGTAAGCATGATCTCCCACATGGAAAAATCTTTAGTTCTTTCCGATAAACCAGCAAAATAGCATAGACAGATGCCAAGAAAACGCCAAGTTACAGAAATTCCTTGCAGAGCAACAGAAAATACTGGTCAATTACTGGTTAATCTCATACAAGCAGAAGGACAATTTTAGTTACGTGAACATAGGCTAATTCCAAATGTTTTCATCAGTAGAATACAATGCAATAATCCATTCCCAAAATGGTGGATAAGATTTTTTGCTATATATCAACTATGCATAATACACTAATGAGTGCAATAGTCTGATAGATGAACGAGTCCAATGACATACACTACCATGGACAAACAATTTTAATTATCTAACGAAGTATGCATAGAGAAGTTTTAGCCAGGAAACTTACCGTAAGCATGATCTCCCACATGGAAAAATCTTTAATTCTTTCTGATAAACCAGCAAAATAGCATAGACAGATGCAAAGAAAACGCCAAGTTACAAGAATTCCTTGTAGAGCAATAGAAAATACTGATGAATTACTGGTTAATCTCATACAGGCAGAAGGACAATTTTAGTTACATGAACATAGGCTAATTCCAAATGTTTTCATCAGTAGAATACAATGCAATAATTCCATTCCCAAAATGGTGGATAAGATTTTTTGCTATATATCAACTATGCAGAATACACTAATGAGTGCAATAGTTTGACAGATGAACGAGTCCAATGGCATACACTACCAAGGACAAACGATTTTAATTCTCTAACCAAGTATGCATAGAGAAATTGTAGCCAGACAACTTACCGTAAGCATGATCTCCCACATGATAAACCAGCAAAATAGCATAGACAGATGCCAAGAAAACGCCAAGTTTCAAAAATTCCTTGCAGAGCAACAGAAAATATTAAACATTACTGGTTAATCTTATTCAGGCAGAAGAACATAATGTGCAGAAAATACTAAGCATGATCTCCCACAACAGTGAATAAATCTTTAAATGTGTGAATCTAGTACCATAAAATATCAATCTTCTACACTTGGAAATAGACATCGCATTCATTATAAAACATGCAA
Source organism: Hordeum vulgare subsp. vulgare (assembly GCF_904849725.1). Taxonomy (NCBI): domain Eukaryota; kingdom Viridiplantae; phylum Streptophyta; class Magnoliopsida; order Poales; family Poaceae; genus Hordeum; species Hordeum vulgare. The sequence goes on along the minus strand of NC_058520.1, from coordinate 579,060,193 downwards.
TTGATGATACAATCTGTTGACTGCATACTACATGGTATTATGGATGGCCTAGAGATATTTGGAAAGGATATTAGTTAAAACATGCAATTAATGATACAATCTGGTCCTTCCATCTATACAAATCATTCATTGATGTACAACTGGGAAATCCTATAGCAATTTTGGTACATAATCATCTATAGAAAACAACGCATGCATCAGTATTTTGATACAATCTGCAACTTCTATATATACAATTTTTTCCCGCAGCCCTTTAGGCTTCCAAAAATGCCCATCACCACTATATATATAAGTCTCCATCATTGTACATCGGATCATCTCCTCTTTCACACCCTCTACTCCATGATTATGGTAATCTCATACAGGTTGACGACCTCAAGGAGAGTGATGGCGTCGCCACCATTTCCTGTCATCCCTCGTCCTAACACCCCCCCATTTACACGCATGATAAAATTGAGCTGCTTGTACGTCAGTTTGCCATCACCGTTGAATTTTGTTTGTCATTCATGAGTTTTATTCTATACACAGGAGCTTGACATTTCGTCACGTCCAGATGGAGCATATATACAAGAATTGTTGGACCATTCATGCAATGGTCCAATGGAAGTCTCAAATCAAAGAGAATTCCATGGGAAACATGTACCTTCAATGCATACTACTGGATCAGGAAGAAAGGCATTGCTCATCACTATTTCATAGCATATATTTTGCTGTACACATTTGATAAACGGTTTTATTTCGTGATTACGTTGATGATTCGTATCTTGCTTTAAGGGGCAAAAATTGAAGCCATTGCGTTCAATAATCAAGCAGTTCGTTTCAACACCATTCTTCAAACTGGCATGTGCTCTGAATTCACTCGTGTAGGATTCAACCCCACGGAAATGGAAGATAATCATTTCCTGTATCTAGACATGGAGTTTATCATGACACTAGATAGTAGGACTCCTGTTGTGATTTCGGCGCACAGGATATCAACGACAATTTGTTCAATGTGTTTCCCACAATTTGGGGCCATCTACTCACTACGAGACAAACGCATAAATGGTGCATTTTTTTATCTTTGTTCTTGCATATTTTTTTATATAACTCAGGGTCTCACTCTGATTAAATCTTCGCGGATGTTATTGCTATTGTTGCCTATGTTGGTAAGGTACAAACTCTATGGGATCCAATATATGATCGACATGTCCCTTTCCTCAAAATTGGCCTCATGAACTTTCGGTGAGAGTCGTTTATAATATGACATTTACATATGTTTTTTTGAATTAATTGTTGCAAACATAAACTAAATTTTGTTTTTGTCTGTAGACGTCAGATAATTTTCCTACGCATATATGACGAGCATGTTGGCTGTCAATTTTACCATTTGCGACGCAGCAAAAATCAGTTCAAAAAAAATATCAATTACTTACATACAGTTTAATCGGAGGCGTTAGTGCTTGCAAACTATGCGGGAGAGCACGTTCATCTATTCTCCTAATGTTGATCATGAGGGTCATCATCTACAACGCAGGTGTTGCGTACTATTTTAATTTTTTTTGTCTTTATATTTTCTTCTACAATACTATGTCATTATTATCACTCACATGTATTTTTATTCGTAGATATCCATGAAGCCAGTCTCATGACACTTGACGAAACACGTGACTACGTCAACAATATTGTCATGGCTAGGAACAATGGACGCTAGAATTATCTTCATATACTCAATAGCACATTTCTTCATTGCCAAGTGTCGTCATGTCTTATCTTATGTAATAAAAATGTATGATATTCAATAAAAAAAATCTTTCTGTGCTAGGTGTTTTGGCATGCAATATTTCGATTGGGAAAATCTGAGATAAAAAAAAACTTGCCTATAAATGATCGACCGATAAAATCGAGCCGATTTATCTCTTAATCGTGTGTCGACCGATAAGTTAATGATAAGCGACATCCCAAACAGGGGTAATAAATGTATGATATTCAATTAAACAATTCTATGTGTAGTAGGTGTTTTGGGCATGCAATATTTTCCAACCAATTTTTTTAAACCCTTTTAGGATTATATATGAATGCCTCATACACGTACTATATCAATGTATGATACATATAATTCCGGGCAACTATAAAGTGCATATATTATTTAATTAGCAGTAATATATAAACCAGGTGGAAGATCAATTAATGAGATAAGTAGTTGAAAATCTTTTATACATGGAATCGAACTATGGTTTTGATTATACTGCATTCATTATTTGGAAGACAATAATATCTTCCAAAACTTTCAGAAAATTGTAGCAATATCCAGAGTATTGGTGAAAAGGAAAGAAAACTTGCGTGGTATGTCATTAATTGTTGGCCCAACATCTATGACAGGAAGGATATCAATTACCGTAGACATACTTAATGCCTCTAGATTTGAAAATAAGGTCAATCAATAGTTGGTTTATTATTTCGAAGGCAAATAAATTTCTATTCCAAGTTATGTGTCTATCAGGATCGCAACCCTTCATATAAGATCCGTTTGGATCCTGTTTCAACACTCAGCTCCCTCCTCACAAATTTCCGATCACACATCACTATATTTGCACCAATGGATGGTGTGCCGGCACCCCAGGAGGTTGTCCACGCACCAATGGATGTTCAGCTCCAAATGCACGTGGCATTGCCTGCCCCTCTAGCGGCTGCATACAACGTGCATGCCGTAGAAGATGCCATCGACTACATATTTCAATGGATCACAAACGCCCAAGAAGATGAGGCATTAAAGTAAGTTATCTTTTCTCCATGTTTTGTTGTAGACCATGCTGTATTACTCTCCTACACAATAGGCTAAGTATACATTCTGTTTTGTGAGTTGAATCATTCTGTTGTTGAATTAACCACGATATTTTAGATGTGTCCAACTCACAGTTGTTACCCGTAAGTATGTGCTTAGTTGTGTACTATATATACTTTTGTAAGCGCGCGTTGTAACAACCAGATCAAAGCAATAAGCAAAATAAGCCAAGCTGGACACACCCCTATTGCCAAACAAATGTTGATGAAGAAAATGTTTCATACCAACTATACTTCTTTCGTAAGTAACAAAGTATATCTATATTGTAGGTATGGGGAATTCAAAAAGCAAAACTTATATCATTCTGTTATTTTCATGTTATTATCATTAACCTAACTTTGGTATAAAACAGTGTAATGTTTGTTCATCCACCAAATTATTAATGAATGTTTATTTTCTCCTATTGGCTAACATTGTTTGGATTTATTTGGGGTATCCTAATATAGAACTGTACTTTTTTTTTCTGTTGTAGATGTGGCCATGTTATTTTTAGATAGCTAATAGATTGTTACATTAAAGAAACAGCTACCGGATTATCATGCTTGTATTTAGCAGATTTTCAATGGAAGTAACTTTTTCACTTCTCTTTGCTTTTAATCAATTGTCTTTATTTGTTCACGATTATCATATTTTTTGGATAAAGTTATTTTTTCAAAATAAGTTTGTTACAATCTCCTAATGGTGATGCAGATATATGTGGATGTTTTTTATTAAAAGTTGTTCTGCTTATATTTGGTAGCACAATATGGATAAGAAGCGCACGACCATACCATATCGAGATCAGCCTACGGGTCATCCGGGAAACAATTTGTCTTCATGGACAAGTTCATCCTGATTGCTTCAATATCGCAGTTCGTAAACTCGCCAGCGCTGAAGTGGAGACCACTACAGGCACAAGGATGTTTGGAAAGAAATATTTTTTTGACCTGCGGTTCCATTCTTAGGCATGGGCTCTAAGACACTCTTGGACGGAGCAAGGACCCCACACCACGGCTCTGATTGACAATGCTATTGTCGAGCCATTTCCTAAATATGATGTGTTCAACTCTACAATTGTAAGAGACTGTTGGTAATTCCTATCTTAAAATTTAATTTTATTATTATATTAGCAGTTAACATGTGTCTATCTACTGCATCTTCCACAGTATCTACTACCATTTACTTGTGTGGATTCAAGCTACGCACTACTTGTAGTCAATATGGAGCGTGGGAGGTTTGTCCATTTTGATCCAGCCATCGACATCTATAGGCGTGGAATTAATTTTCATAACAGTGAGTTGATGAAGGAAATCACAATGTTGAAGAAAGAATTGAACAATGTGTTCCATATGAGGATTCCTGATTTGAATACCCAACTCATGGAATGACCTGTTGATGGCATATCTTGAACTGCCATGCGGTAATATACTAAAGCAGATCACTTACAGTATAATCACACTTATATAGTTTTTAATATATATAGTTTTTTAACAGCAAAGACTTCGCTTTTCAAGTGCTACAAGAGATGGCCCACCAGACTGGTACAACGACGTCGCGATGAGGTCTAAAACAAATGTAAGTACATAATAAATAGGTTTACTGTGCAATTTATTTTCGAGCCATTTGTTCCATTATGTTTTTTCGCATCTTTTATAGGATTCAATACAGCTCAGGAAGCAACTCATGATCCAGATGCTAACAATCAAACATAATGAAGCAGCTGGAAACATCTCGGCTGAAATTAGAGAAGCCTTGAGGGTCATAACAGACTGAATATGGACTGATGGGTCTAAAAATGTCATAAATAAATTCCTAATACATCTTTTTTAAGTGTGTACTTCGGAATTATCTATTCGGCAATACGAATAATTAGTGGATATATTTGATTATCTATTCATTTTGTTTTACTGATATATTCAAAACTCTAAATATCAAGTCTTGGTCTATGTATGATATTTTAGAAGCTATTGGTATTGGCATCCACTAGCTTTGTATTACCTATAAATTTTTATTGGGTTGGTGTATACCAGACCGGTTTAGTAGTACTCGTTAACCGGATTCATTTTGGATTGGACCATGCCAGGTTCACATGATTCTACAAGAGCAGCCAGTTGTCCGTGTACACACACTGGTATCGTGGCTTGCATCCTATACTTCCTCAGATCGCATAACTCCATCCATACGCAGACTGGTATATGATACAAGCTTTATTTTGTCTAAAATCAACCCATTCAAGCTACGGAATATTGAACTTAAAAATATGATGGTCGTAAGTCATGTACCTTGCATTGCCTTTAATCTTCAAGTATCTTCACATGTTTGCACATGATCCAAAATCTATATTAGGATCATGATATTCCCAACTACGTGATTGTTCACTTTTACGTTGACCTGAATGGAATAACCAAATTAAGTGAAAATGTGTTTTATTCTAGACTACATAAAGTAGAAGATGATAAAAACATTTTTCAACAAACAGGGAGGAGGAAGAAATTTATTATTAAGCTACTATAAAGGAGATACATATTCTTTTAATAACCCAATTGTGACCAGGCAATATTTTGTGTTCTATGTATGAAGCATGTTTTTCACTTATCTATTACCACTATTACGAGACAGAACTTTATTCTTTCATAAATCAAGACTCGGTGGGTACCCATGTTGAGAAGTACCATCAGATTATCCCATCTAATTATCTATAACAGCAACCGGATCAAGCTAACCCAACACCATGTTATAACCTAAGAATATAAGTTATTATGTATGAAGTTTAATACTAACCATACAGAGAGAAAATGGACATGTGCGAGGCTACCGAATAACAATTAAAAAATTGATATATGCATGGAAGCATGGATTGAGAAATTTGAAACCTGAGAAAGAAGGTCTATGCTTTAACATGTAAAATAAAGAATAATAGAAATCTCGATAAATACAACCTATCCTTCTACTACTTATCTTATGATTTAAGCATATGCATTCAGTTATAGAATCAACATGTACCAAAATAAAATCATATGCTTGAGATAACTTGGCAGAGGATAAATAGAGTAGAATTCATATGCTTGAAATTTCATTAGAGCATAACTAAGTTACTAAATAACCTACCCGTTTGTCTATGCCATGGTTGGCATCCTCTGTAGCCACTTCTTACTTTAGTAATGCATGGCATATTTTCAAAGATAATACTATCTATCCAAACCAAAAAAAACACTTCATGACAACAGGGAATAATTAGGGACAATTTCACTATGTAAAATGCATTGATAAATATAAAAAATATTTATCACAGAAAATTGAACGCCCGTGCGTTGCCACGAGCTTTCGAGAAAAAAAAAGATGCTACTCAGTGAGCTAACCAAGAACAATGCCGACTAAGCTAACACACATCTTTTTTATATAGTCAGCTAACACATATCATATTATGAAACACAATAATCTTAGAGCACCTATAGCCGGTCCCCTCGAATCCTGCTCAAACGTCCACGAAAACTTCCACTTGGTGACCGAATGGGAGTGAGAAGAAAAAAGATGACCTAACCAGACCCCTTATATCATCCCTATAGAAAAGTTAATCTTACAACCTCATATTAGAGGTTAGATATCTTTCACTCCAATTACCAAAATGATGAACACCCTTACAATAAGGGGAGTCAATGGTGACAACGGGAGAGACACACGTGTACTCGACGACAAGTGCGCATATGAGAGGGGGGATGACTAAGTATTCGCTCCTCTAGCTACACGATGGAAGAAGTAAATAAACTCGGTGTGTGCTTAGTCCATTTAGGATAGTAAAACTGCACCTAAAGCGAGCTCTCTCACGCTCCCAACACTAACGACCATCAGATTTTGCTTTTAATCAATTTTGGCCATCAGATGATCGTTTCAGCAGTTGATTACCACGACTTGGGCCGCATGTCCTAGGGGGCTCATACTCTGGTGATTTTTTTGAAGACCTGTGGTTGATTGGGCTTTGGATGGGCTGGTATGCAAAATAAACATCGCAAACCACAAGAAAATAATTACTATTATACAAATATATCAATAATAATTTCATCCTAAATTCATAATAGGATGGGCTAGTATGATAGCCTATTTGTATATGCGCAAATACTGCTGCTGCAAAAGTATTAATACCTATACAGGCCCCTATCAGCCTAACTTAAATATTACACACACATAAGAAATTTACTATTATGTGGCCCATAACACCACAATTTTTTTAAATAAAAAAATGCAACAAAATAAACATCGCAAACCACAAGAAAATAATTACTATTATACAAATATATCAATAATAATTTCATCCTAAATTCATAATAGACGGGCGCAGCAACGCGCGCCTTTCATGATCTAGTGCAACTTTAAAGTGCACCCAGAAAAGAAAAGCAAAAACTCAGTTTGTTCTCATTGTTCTTTAGTCTAACACTTGCTTGTCCATGTTGCTCTTTACCTTATGCCTATCCGATGCACATCACAACTACACATGCCAAAAGAAAATCTGGAATATAATGACTAAAAATTTGGAATATAATGCCACAAGAACTCGCAAAATGAGTTTTAACTATGCATCTCTACTCTCCCCCGTTCACGAAAATATGTTGTGCTCTAGCTAGCATATACAGATCATACAGGTTATATTGATTAGATGATCAATAATCAGTGGAGAAATATGTATAGAGAGACATGGGCGAGAAAGGCGCAGGCACCATTGCCTATGTGACATATTAGTGTAACAAGCATCACTATTATATACCTTGAAACATACAAGTACAAGTCCACATTGCAGACCACCCAAATATGTTACAATCACTATATTGAGATAATGAAGCAAAAGAACAACCAGTCAGCTTACTTAAAGTACCGTTGAGTTATAAATTGTAGGCAATTATTTAGAGTAGGTGAATTACTAACCAAAGGAGGCATCCAGAATCAAATGGAGCCTGAAACATCATGGAGCATCAGGTCGAAGTGGTTTATTTTCTAGATAATATATCTTCCATTCTTGTAGTAATAAAGTATGAACAATGATTTGAGATTAACAGAAAAAAGATAGAAAGAAACAGTTATTAGAGATCTTGCATTCACACTTCATGTAGCATACTTAGCATACATAAATTATTTTTCTACACGGCACAGAATATAGTAAGTAGTTATCTACCAGCTTTGCTTCTTATGAATCCATAGTGCGTAGGGTTTATAGTCAATGCAAGAGCAAACAATTGAGAATCACATAGCTAGATCAAGCAATTATATATTTGAACCATGTATAAATTAGACATGATAATTGCTTGACACCTGAAAATGCCAACAAATTTGAGCTTCAATTTGAAAGGACCAAAAGCTGATAGCTCACTCATTAAATAACTGATATTATTTACCTCTAGGAATGTATATCAAGTCACTAATCTTGCATGAAATGAGATGGCTGTGAGTTAACTTCCCTTAAGTTTCAACAGTAGCTAGATAACAAAGTTTGAGATCTTAAGCCTAGATTGATACTCACCTTCATTCAATTGGGCTTGTGTTAACCATAAATCTGATCAGCATACCAAATGTATATACATATTATTATAATTTCATATGAAAACCATAATGTTTCACTTAAAAAAAGGACACGGTTAGCAGTCGTGTCGCCAAACTGACACACATCTTGAGAAACTGACACACATCTTGAGAAACTGACACACATCATCCATAGCACGCATATTTAGTCCATGTTCAAATTTCACTATTAGCACATGACGAATCATACGAATCAAATATTTAGGCCATGTTTAAATTTCAGATGGTATCTATCCCAGTAAAATTTCAGATGTTCAGTTTAGTTCATTTAATACCAGTTCTTTCAACTATGATCTAAAGAAGCGGTTCTTTCAGCTATGCAGAAATTATAAGGCTAAATCTATGACATCGTAGAATTAGGGAATCATTAGTTCAATACAAAATTTCCTAAAAGCTATTTCAGTGGAAGATACTATCAAACAACAGTACAAACAAGATGAATAAACTTGAAGAGTTTTCTATAAACAGATGCCAGATTAGGAAGATAAATATTAAAAATAAAGGGTTTTTCTATGAACAGATGTCAGATTAGGAAGAGGGCGCACCTTGCGGAGATGCTCAAGCAGTATGGCCCTCTCATATGTTACACCACTTGGTGTGGTAACTGGATCTCTAAAAATCTCAAAAGTTATTTGACAGGGAAGGTAGTCGGGCACCTAGGTATTCAGAGTAGGAACAACTTAAGAACGCGGAGGGGAGAGGACAACAGTGAACAAGAGAAAACTATTGGTGTATCAACAACACTTAACAAGAAAAATATTGCATTTACATCTCCTGATGTATCAGCAAGTATAGCGCTTATGAAGACTTGAGATAACAATTTGCATTGCTCTGAATACTCATTGGTTGTCCTCTCAATGTTTTCTGAAAGAATGCCGCTAAGAAAGTGATGCTCCTGCAGAGCATTTTTGCAAACTTCCCTGCATGTTCATGTTACAGCAGTGTTACAAAAATCAGTGTCTTGAATGTAAGGCATCAGGGTGAATGTTAAAGTTTCGGCGAATTGACCCTCAACATTAAACACACATTCAATGTACCTTAAGCTTTGCATCTTTCAAACTCTCTGAGTGGAGTGCTTTTCCGAGTCTAGGTATTTAGCCTTGGCAAGAACATGCCAAATGTCCTCGGCCATTTTGTCCCTTGAATTTGAAGACCTCCAGAGATCGAAAGCATGTTCCCCATCAATATGTCACGTCAAAATAACCATCAAAGTCACACAATTAGCTGAGTTCACTAATTAACTTTAGCCCCAATTGCCGTTTAAATCCATAGGTAATCTGAAGAGCCTGGTGAAAGGCATCGAGTTCGTACCACTCATCACACATTCATATCAACATCTTTCTCAAGAAGACAACAAGCCAATGACAAGTTATGTCCAGCCACAAAGTAATAGCGCCGACTAAGCTAACACCCATCTTTTTTATATAATCAGCTAACACATATCATACTATGAAACACAATTATTTTTCTACATGACACAGAATATAGTAAGTAGTTATCTACCAGCTTTGCTTCTAATGAATCCATAGTGTGTAGGGTTTATAGCCAATGCAAGAGCAAACAATTGAGAACCATATAGCTAGATTAAGCAATTATATATTTGAACCATGTATAAATTACACATGAGAATTGCTTGACACCTGAAAATGCCAACAAATTTGAGCTTCAATTTGAAAGGACCCAAAGTTGATAGCTCACTTAGTAAATAACTCCGAAATATTTCACGTGGATACCGTAAGTATGAATGGAATTTGTCAAGGAATTTGTGAAAATAATTCTGAAATATTTCACCTTTATATACCACTTTAGTAGTAGAGATATGCTAGTATGTATGGAATTACTGAGAAGTTCTTTATTTAACAGGTGTGCAGTCAATGGAAAAAGGAAATAAATATACACCATACAAGAATCAAATTTATTAACAAGTGTGAAATCGTTGGAAAAAGGGAAAAGATTCGACATACAAGAATATATGGTAGAACTTGAATACATCAGGATCTGCTACCCAGTGGTCCTCCGCATTGCCTACCTATATAGTTAACCTCCTCTGTCATCCTTCCTTCCCCTCCTTGGTCTTCCTTCGCCCATCACATATAGCGAAGGATCAAAATGGCCAAGGATGCGAGGTTAAATTGAGGAGGAGTACATTGCGTAATCAAGGAGCATCAAGAAGTCGATATCCTCTAGGTATGAACTTTCTTAGATCTTTCACTTTTCTATAAGTTGAATATTTGTTAGATTAGGATCATCTGGTTCAGGTACACTATCAAATTGCAAATGAAGAATGGCAGTGGAGATATTGCCAGGTAATAAAAACCTAACCAAGCAAACCTATTAGGTGGGCTATAGCTCACAATATGTATTCCCAAGTAGCCTCATTAGAAATAATAATATTACAAGGTGCCAACTATCACAACTATTATACATTAACTTGGATCTCGGTGACTAATTAGTAAGGCGGCATTGGGAACAATTAGCAGGGAAAGGAAGAGGGGAATTTTAACGGAGGGGGGAGGAATACAAACCATGAGGAGGAGATATTGAGCAGCATGTCAATGACCTTCGGATGAACATCTCCATCAGATTCTCCTTTGTGCCTGCAGCAACCAATCCCCAAACAATTCATAACCGTCAGCACAAATGCTGATCATATCGAATTAAGTCTGTTAATAGAAATTAGAGGAGGGGGAGGAGGGTGACGACAACAAGATATACGTATGGGCTGGCAGTGGTAGGTGACTTACTCTTGGTAGGCGGTCGGGATGACGGCGAGGACAACACGTAGGGGTTGGAGCCCGCGGGACGTGGTGGTCGGGGTCGTGACACGGCGACGCAATCAAGCGTGTGAGACACGCGTGGATCTAGAATCCAGGCCATGGAAATCGACCGGCCTCCACTGGTAGAGTAGAAGGAGGAGGAGGGAAATCATGGAGACCTTTCCGTTGCTGCCGGCGCCACCGTGGGGGAGAGGATTGGAGGGGAGGGGAGACGAGGGGCGGATGCATCTAGAATCCATGCCATGGAAATTGACCGTGCTTCACCGGCGGAGTAGAAGGAGGAGGAGGGAAATCACTCTTACCTATTCGTCGCTGTCGGCGCCACCGTGGTGGGAGAGGTTTGGAGGGGAAGGGAGAGGAGGGGCGGTTGGATCTAGAACCCAGGCCATGGAAATTGACCGTGCTTCACCGGCAGAGTAGAAGGAGGAGGAGGGAAATCACTCTTACCTATCCGTCACTGCCGGCGCCACCGTGGGGGAGAGGTTTGGAGGGGAAGGGAGAGGAGGGGCGGTTGGATCTAAAAGCCAGGCCATGGAAATCGACCGTGCTTCACCAGCAGAGTAGAAGGAGGAGGAGGGAAATCACTCTTACGTATCCGTCGCTGCCGGCGCCTGATACGTCTCAACCGTATCTATAATTTTTGATGGTTTCATGTTGTTATCTTGTCATCCTTGGATGTTTTATGTACCTTTTATATCTTTTTTGGGACTAACTTATTAATTCAGTGCCAAGTGCCAGTTCCTATTTTTTCTGTGTTTTTGGCTCTTTTCAGATCTGATTTTGGAACGGAGTCCAAATGGAATAAAATCCCTGAAATGATTTTTTCCCGAACGGAAGAAGATCAGGGGGCTTGAGGGCCAAGCCAGGAGGGCTACAGGGGGCCCACAAGCCCCCCCATCCGCCACCAGGGGGGCGGCGGATGGCAGGCTTGTGACCTCCCTGGTGCCCCCCTGACCTAGATCCTTCGCCTATATATTCCCTAAAATACAGAAAAAAGGGATCCACGAAAATACTTTTCCGCCGCTGCAAGCTTCCGTTTCCGCGAGATCTCATCTGGAGACCCTTCCCGGTGCCCTGTCGGAGGGAACTTTGGAGTTGGAGGGCTTCTACATCAACATCATCGCCCCTCCAATGACTCGTGAGTAGTTCAGTTCAGACCTACGGGTCCGTAGTTAGTAGCTAGATGGCTTCTTCTCTCTCTCTCTTGGATCTTCAATACAAATTTCTCCTTGATCTTCATGGAGATCTATCCGATGTAATCCTCTTTGGCGGTGTGTTTGTCGAGATCCGATGAATTGTGGATTTGTGATCAGATTATCTATGATATATATTTGAGTCTTTGCTGATTTCTTATATGCATGATTTGATATCGTTGTAAGTCTCTCCGAGTCTTGGGTTTTGTTTGGCCAACTAGATCTATGATTCTTGCAATGGGAGAAGTGCTTGGTTTTGGGTTCTTACCGTGTGGTGACCTTTCCCAATGACAGTAGGGGCAGTAAGGCACACATCGTGTAGTTGCCATCAAGGATAACAAGGTGGGCTCTGTCGTAGATATGAGATTGTCCATCTACATCATGTCATCTTGCTTAAGGCATTACTCTGTTCTTTTGGACTTAATACGCTAGATGCATGCTGGATACCGGTCGACGTGTGGAGTAATAGTAGTAGATGCAGAAAGTATCGGTCTACTTGTTTTGGACATGATGCCTATAGATATAATCATTGCCATAGATGATGTCACGACTTTACGCGGTTCTATCAATTGCTCGACAGTAATTTGTTCACCCACCGTCTACTTGCTTTCATGAGAGAAGCCACTAGTAAACACTACGGCCCCCGGGTCTATTCACACCTATCATTTCCACTTTTGCTTTTACTTTGCTTTGTTACTTTGTTGCTTTCAGTTCTCACTTGGCAAACAATCTATAAGGGATTGACAACCCCTTCATAGCGTTGGGAGCAAGCTTTTGTGCTTGTGCAGGCACTTTTGATACTCCTACACTGGATCGGTACCTTGGTTCTCAAACTGAGGGAAATACTTACCACCGCTGCGCTACATCACCCTTTCCGCTACGAGGGAACACCAACGCAAGGCTCCAAGGCCACGGGGGAAATCCTTTGCATATTTGCCTAGGAAGTCCCTTAAGGCGTAGCCGTAGCAGAAGGATTCCTGGTGCCGTCGACACGCTTATTTCTGGCGCCATTGGAAGGTCTTTTGTTGCAGTAGCAGCGCCACCGTGGGGGAGGGGTTTGGAGGGGAAGGGTGAGGAGGGGCGGTTGGATCTAGAAGCCAGTCCATGGAAATCGACCGGCCTCCACCGGCAGAATAGAAGGAGGAGGAGGGAAATCATGGAGACCTCTCCGTCGCTGTCGGTGCCACCGTGGGGGATAGTATTGGAGGGGAGGGGAGACGAGGGGGTCGGCTGTGTCCGCCTCTGGCCGCCGGCGGATGGGTGTAGGGGAAGGGATGAGAGGGGGCGGTGGTGGGAGATGAAGGGAGTGGAGTGCGTGGAGTGGGTGAGGCAAGTAGTGGATAAGAATCTAAGAGAGTGAGGTTTTTTTTAGACAAATGGAGAGAGTGAGGTTGAGGCAGATCGGGCTAGTTGGCCCGTGTGGTGAAGGTCAAAGTTGGGTCGTGCTGGATTGCCAATTTTAACCTTTAATCAGCAACTTAGCTATATGAAAAATGATTAAAATGTTTTGAAAATGAAAAATGCCTAAAAAAACTCGACGAAAAATATAGTGTATATATTAAAAGTTGTTTAAAAAACATATATATTATGGTTGGATCATACAAATCAATTATTATACTTATTAGATATATTCATAGTATCAACAAAAAACACAATTTTAAAAGAATAAGCTGAATATAGTTGGTTTATGTTGTATCACTTAGCCTATATAAATATATTTAAATGATTTAAGAAATTTCAGAAGACTTCTTATTTAAATATGAACATTATAGTTGGTTATTTGTGGCGAGAGAAATGCAATGTATTTTTTAATAATATGAAAAAAAACGTTGTTTGTTTCTACAAAATAAAACAGATGTGTTAGTTTCACTTTTATTATATAATATGTTTATATGATGCAATATAAAATATCGTTTATTTTTCATTGCAGATAGAAAGTGATCGGTTCTGACATATGCACTGACTTAAGGATGATGGACCAGACTGAAGCATCACGAGAAGAGGTGCATATAGTTAATCCTTCTTTGTATGTATGTTACTCATGATAATACAAAAGGTTTATTGTTTTATATTATTATTTTTAGAGTATAGGAGACATAGATATGGATTTTGTACATGCACAAAAAGAATCCATCGACATGGTTTGAGGCGGCATATCTAAAAGGGGCCGAGAATCGACCAATTTATTTACAAAACAATGATGTGGAATTGATGATATCTCATAAAGAAACGAAAAGTAATGCCAATTCGAATATTACCACACAAGGTATTTGTCAGTGTAATTATCGATATTTCCTTCTTCATAATGTTTTTTATTCAAGTATTTTTGATCATTTTTTATACTAATTTGGTTCATTGTTGTTACGCAACGACACACTATGTTTGTACCCGTAGAGATATTACAGTCATCGAATCAATCATGTCTGCCCCCAAAAAACCAAGTTCGTGGATATTGGAGATGCATTGTTATCAAATGATGATTTAGAATGCCTTATGAGAGATGATATGTTCTTGCACGACGGTGTAAGGCCAATTGCATCACGTTAGACTTACTAATTAATATGAACCATGTGTAATATCTATTACCGTAATAAGTTATAAACTTGGAATTACAGATGATAAATGCTTATATATATTGTATGCTTGCTCACGACCATCTACCAGAAAGGATGGGTGAAAAGGTACATATTATTAGTACCTTTGTATCTGGGCACATGAAAGAAGACGGAGAAAAAGATACTTATCTACACCAAGATATGGTTAGTCTCGCCTCAATATACATGCATATAATTATGTATTGTTCTAAATTAATCCATTTTTATTATAATTTATATCTAATTCTACATGCAACTTATATGATGTTTACACCAGCTATTCATTTCGGTTAACATCCCAAGGTACCATTGGTATCTAGCAATCGTCAATGCCAAAAAAACATAAAATTCAAGTACTGAACTCACTTGGTGCGAAGGAAAAACGGAGTGAACTTGCCACTATGGAAACTATCTATTATTCTTGATCCTTTTGAGATAAGTTTTGTTTGTCTTAATCCCTAATATTTTTTTTCACGTATAAAACAGTTACTAGGACTTGAGAAGCGTCTAAAACTTGGAGAACACAGTTCAGACTTTAATAGAGATCATAAGTGGCTTGATCTAAATGTTACAAAATGGAATGTTGTAGAACATTTCCACAAGGCAACACAAACGGATGGGTAAGCGTTCGGCACAAACTGAAAATTATTATGGTTGGTACTCATGAACACAAAGATATCATGTAATGGAAAATATTTATAGCAAACTAAAATATTGTATATATTAGTTGATACAAGATTATTTTATTATTCTGGATCATATTTTAAAGCGTTATTTTATATAATGTTACAACACATCATCTGGACTATTCATGTTAAATTATATGGAATCACTACACCAAAAACATGCGATAGAGACATATACCTAGGGACACTCCCCCTTATGCCTCTTAGTATCTAATTCAACCATGGTGTAGAGACACTAAGGGAGACACTATAGATAGTGTGTCATCAATAGAGACATCTTCGTTGAGTCACACCGCTTTATGTCCCTTGTGACTTAGGTAAAGACACTAGAAGAGACATAGAATGGCTCAATAGTAGAGGCACGTAGATAGAGACATTATCCATGATGTCTCATAGGCGCTAGTGTAAAGACACTAGAAGAGGCATTTAGATAATGCCTTAATATGATAGAAGCAATTTCAAGAGACATTGTCCATGATGTCCTTTAGTGATTATGCAAAGACACCGAAAGAGACATTTGAGAGAACGCCTTAACATTTTGGCTCTCGGGACTACACCCTCTCGGTGTGAACTGTACAAGTGTTTAAAATGTTTATAATTTCAAAAAATGATATTTTTAGTGCATATCTATGTCTTTTACATACATGCAAATTTTCATATAGGAAAACTATATATTCTGCCATGGGCAAAAGAGAACAAATAAAGCCTTTGTAAAAAAGGACTTCATTGGAGAACTGAATGCCCCCTTAAAATTTATGCACTCACGTATATAAGAAATGAACGTGCGTATATTGTCATCGGAAGTATATCAGGCGGATTATTTGGGTGTGCCTTGTGTCGTATGCTTGTATGTTTCTGCTTGTATATTTCTATCGTCCAGGAGTTATGGTCACCAAAAGTTATCGTTGACTGCTGCATGGAGTTGTGCCATCGTTGTTTCTATTAGATGGCAAGGTATCTCTCGTAAGCCCTTGAAGAGGATGGCAAGCCGGTCGCCGACTTTAAGAGCGGCAGAATGGCACCGGTGTCGCAAAGCCTACTCGGCAAGCCCGATCCTACCCCTACGTGATGGTGTGTGCTCACTTGCAGAACAATTTTCTTCTCCGAGGATGACAAAATCTTCAGAAACTGAATTGATCTTTGCAAGGTGAAAGATTTAGCTTATTGGTGTTTTTTTGCTCCATGCATTTCGTCCTATTTTCAAAGAAAGCTCTAAAAGATCCAACAAAATAAATTGTTATCCTCACTTTTTGTAACAAAGCAAAAGAGCTCAATGCATAGCTTCGTATTCACAAACTTTATTCATTCCCAATATATCCAACCGATTCACATGTACAAGTCAAAATAAAGATATATATATTTTTGCATCAAATAAAAAAAAATGAACAATTCATCTGTTTTTTTTTGCATGGTATGAACAATTCATCTTTCTTTTTTTGTTCACGACACCAAATATTGACTGATTCCTGCAACCGCTGTACACAACCTTTCACGTTGATACTTGGACCCATATCCATCATTTACATATACATGAAAAGAATATAATTAAAAAGCCCATACTAAAAGCCCACTAGCGTTCAGATCTAGATCAATCTTGTCTCCTGAAACAGCTAAACTACCTTCTATCATCATGATTAGTTTCAACGTGGGTCAGATTAGCCGCCGTCCATCTGCCTCTGATCTCTGAAACAACTGAACTACCTTCTCTCATCGTGATTAGTTTCAACGTGGGTTAGATTAGCCACCGCCGCCGCCGCCGCCCACCATCTGCCTCTGATCTCCCTGCACTGCCACCATCTGCCTCTGATCTCCCTGCACTGCCACTCACGATCTAATTCGAACGACGAGTCAGGGATGCAACCTACTTCATTGCTTCAGCCAACGAACTAGCAGGTAATCTCTGTCAATTCTTATCTCTTACCATTGTTGAAATTATACATCAGATTTTAGTTGTTCCGTTTGACTGAACTTTAGGCATGGCTACGAAATACAGCATGTCACTATTGAGTTCGAATGATGAATTAGCACAAGATACACTAAAAACGAGATTACTCTACTCTGAAAGTAGAGATGCTAGAAAGCGTCACCGGAATAGTAGAACTTGTTGAAATATATGTTCCAGGGACAATACTTTAGTTACTTGAACATCTTTCAAAGGGAAATACAAGTTTTCTCAACTGATATGATACAGGGACAATTACTTAAAGCATATAGCTTTTCTACAATGCCGTGATCCAGTATTTGCCATACCTGTGAAAGGCAATATATAGACAAACATAAATTGAGTATGCTGCCCTAAACTGCAACATGCAAAGTGAAGTACAACCAAGGTCCAATTCATGGCTAGACATCAAATCTTACAACAATTTAACTTCCACAAATAAAACTATATCTATTGTTTCTTTCTACATACCATTACTTAAAATGAAATTGAGACTACATAAAAGTTAAATAAAGAACAGTGGGTGGTATGAAGTTCACTGTTTTGAAGCTGCCTGTTTTGAGGAAAGATGTAGAACAAGCAGTATGATGATAGATAAGAATAATTGAATACAAAGGTTGAGTCAATGGAAAACCATACAGAGATATTTCATTGAAACAAGGAACTAAAACCACGTCAAGTATTTCCAAACGGAGGGAGTATGTTTTAGCTTCTTCTTTATTCGCCAATAATTTTTGTTCACTGAATAGATATGGAATAAGTAATATTTTGGCTATTCCATTTCAGCTTTTGCATTAAATGATGGATAGGAGCTGGATGAGTAAACTAAGAACCAGTGCAGAGTACAAACATGGTGTTGAGCAGTTCCTTTCTTTTGCATTCCATGATGTAAGAGATGGTTGCAAGATTCTGTGTCCATGTGTAAATTGCGCAAACAAGAGGATGCAAACTTACGATGAAGTAAAAACCCATTTGAGATGCCATGGCATCCTACAAGGATATACAACATGGATCTGCCATGGAGAGCAATTTCATTCATGTGAAGATGTATTTGAAGATGTGCTGCATACCTCAAACGATGCATCTATTTCAGATAGCCATGCGTATGTTCCAAGACAAGGTGACTCTAGAAGACTAGATGACACACGAGGGCTCCTTAATGATGTTTTCAACATGCCAGAGTATGATTCACTGGATAGCATATCAGATGATGATAAAGTTGTGCTCTCCAATGAAGAAGGAAATTTTCCAGCTTTATATGATGAGCAACTTGAGGCCCCTAATAGAATGGCTACGTCACCAGCAGAAGAGAATGTTGCCGCTGAAGG
Source organism: Hordeum vulgare subsp. vulgare (assembly GCF_904849725.1). Taxonomy (NCBI): domain Eukaryota; kingdom Viridiplantae; phylum Streptophyta; class Magnoliopsida; order Poales; family Poaceae; genus Hordeum; species Hordeum vulgare. The sequence continues at coordinate 579,041,302 of NC_058520.1, read as the reverse complement.
TCAAGATGGGAGCAAAAAAGAAGAAACATTTTTAAGCTTCTTGAAGGATACAGACTCAAACTTGTACGAGGGATGTCAAAAAATTTCAAAGCTATCCTTCTTAGTCAGGTTATTTCACTTGAAGGTTTTACATGGGTGGACTCAAGCATCATTCAAATCGGTACTTGATTTATTATCTGATGCTTTTCCTAAAGATGCAAGTCTACCAAAGAACTACCATGAAGCAAAGAAAATCATTCGTGGTTTGGGTCTTAGCTACCAGAAAATTCATGCATGTCCGAGAGATTGCATGCTCTATTGGGGTGAGAGGGCTAACCAACAGTATTGCCATGTCTGTAAAAGCTCCCGATGGGCTGATAGAGACAATGATGATACCGAAACAAATTCAAGGCATAAGAAAAAGCCTCCGAAGGTATTGCGCTACTTTCCACTGATAACTGGCTGCAGAGGTTGTATGCCACTAATAAAACATCAAATGATATGAGGTGGCATGAAGAGGGTCGTACAAAAGATGGATTGGTGCGCCATCCAGCAGATGCAGAAGCATGGAAAGATTTGGATGCTCGTTATCCTGACTTTGCCAAGGATTGTCGCAACATACGTCTTGGCATTGTTAGTGATGGGTTCAATCCGTTCAGAAACATGTGCTCAAAGCATAGTACTTGGCCAGTGATGCTTATTCCTTACAACCTACCTCCCTGGATTTGCATGAAAGACACATCTTTAATTTTATCAATGATCATACCAGGACCCAGTGGTCCAGGGAATGATATAGATGTCTATTTGCAGCCATCAGTTGAAGAGCTCTTGCAACTATGGAAAGGTGTGGACACATTTGATTGTACTACTAAAAAAAAGTTCCGCCTCCAGGCTGCATTGCTATGGACACTTAATGATTTCCCTGCATTAGCATACTTATATGGTTGGAGTACAAAGGGGAGATATGCATGTCCATCTTGTGGGGATTCTACAAGATCAGTTTACCTAAAGAAAGGGAAGAAATTTTCTTATATGGGCCATCATCGATGGTTGCCACAAGGCCACTCCTATCGCCGGCAAAAGAAGAAGTTTGACGGAACTGTTGAGAATGAACTTGCACCAAACACTATGAGTGGGAGTTCAGTGTTGAAAATGTTGGAAGGAAGGGTGTTTGTGTATGGAAAAAAAGATGACCCGTCGAAGAAAGGACGTACTGGAAAGAAAGCAAAATCTAAGGCCAAAGGGAAAAGCAATACGGGTAAAAACAAAAGAAAAAGAGAAACATGCAAGAGAAAGTTAACTGGAGGCTCAACTAAGAACAAAAAGGAGCCAAAGGAGTGGCTGAAGAAGAAATCAATATTCTTTTCCTTGCCATACTGGGAGCACAACTTGTTGCGGCACAATCTCGATGTGATGCACATAGAAAAAAATGTTTGTGATAATTTAATAGGGACACTACTAAATATTGATTCTAAGTCGAAAGATAATCGAAATGCTCGACTTGATCTGGTAGATATGGGAATTAGGGTTGCACTCCATCCCGATGAATATGACAAAGGTAAAGAACAGCTGCCACTTGCACCCTTTAATATGACAAAGGAACAAAAGGAGGTTCTCTGCTCAATTATTCAAAAACTTAGAACACCCGACGGTTATGCATCATTCTTATCAAGATGTGTCGATATGAAGGACCTTACAAGGCATGAAAAGTCATGATTGTCATGTTCTTATTGAGGATATTCTTTGAGCCGCACTGCGCTCGTGTCATCCAAGCAAAGATGTTATGAACATTGTTTGTGAGTTAGCTGATTTCTTCAAGAATTTGTGCTCTAAGGTATTAAGTGTCGCTGAGCTTGACAAACTACAAAATAGAATTGTCCAGACACTTTGCAATATGGAAAGAATATTCATTCCCTCATTTTTTTACCATCATGGTACATTTAATGGTGCACTTAGTGGATGAAGTTAAGCTTGGGGGACCAGTACATTATAGGTGGACGTATCCTATAGAAAGGCAAGTAATCTAGTATTTTGTACTTTGTATCTTGTTGAGTTCATGATTCTATCTTAGAGATTGTGTACAATTTATGTTCAGGTACTTTGTTCGACTTAAGGCATTTGTGCGCAATCGAGCTCATCCAGAAGGATCTATGGCAGAAGAATACATTGCTGATGAATGTATGACGTTTTGTTCAAGATTTATAGATGGACCAACTAGGTTTACAAGACCGGAGAGAAACCCAAATCCATCAGACGAGATACAGGATTCTTATATGTTTGAGAGTGCCGGTGAACCTGTAGGAAAAATTGACAGTGTGTATCAGTTTAATGATCACTCGCTTGTTCAAGCACATCGCTATGTTCTGCGACATTGTGATGAACTCGCCGACCTTCGAAGGTGCGCGAGAATAATCAACTACTCCCTCTAATCCTTATTAATTGATGCACATTTAGTACAACTTTGTACTGAAGTTGTAGTAAGTGTGCGTCAATTAATTTAGATCAGAGGGAGTATATATTTTTTACTTTGCACTTGAGTAATGCTAAATAGTTATTTTTTCTAAAAATTGCACTAATAGTAATCTTATATAGAGAATTCCTGGACATGGAGAAAATTAAAGAAGAAGTTGCACGAGATCTGACGTCACATGATGAGGAGCAGTTTATCAATGAACACTTTGCTGATTGGTTGGAGCAAAAGGTACATCACAATTAACTTAGCATCACAAATTTTATTGTTCTATGGGTAAAATATTGTTGTGTTATAGGTGCTATTCGATGACGGACCTAATTTAAGCAAGAAGGTATGCGCACTAGCTAGAAAGCCAAACAAGTCTGGGCTACGGTATAGTGGTTTTGTAATCAATGGGTGTCGGTTCCACACTATTAGTCATGAGGAAGGACGCAAGACACAAAACAGTGGTGTGGTAATCAGGTCAGATAAGGGCATTAACTACTATGGCAGATTGTCTGATATAATAGAGATATCATACGAAGACCAATACAAGGTTGTTCTCTTCAAATGTGAGTGGTATGACGTACAGCATCGTGCAGGTCTGCAAACAGATGAATTTGGATTCACTCTTGTAAACTTTTCTCGAATGATGCACATAGGAGAAGAACTAGAAGACGAACCATTCGTTTTTTCTTCTCAAGCTGAACAAATATTTTACGTAGAAGATGGAAAAACTGAAGAATGGCATGTGGTGAGGCAATTCAGGCCAAGAGATCTATTTGACACGGGTACGGAATCATCTTTGAATAATGCAGTTTAGAAGTGTCGGATGTAGATGGAAATAAGATCCCGAACCATATTGACATTTACTGTGAAATTAATGTTTTATTTACTTATATTGCCTTATTTGAAGTTTTTGTACACAGACAAAACATTTTTTATCCATTGGAAGTTCTCTGTATTGAAATGGCTTACCCCAACAATTGTTGTTGGCTGGAAAGCTACCATGCTTTTAAGTATATAGTTTCACCATTCGATATCCCTACCTGCATGGACACACAATTGACAATCAGTGTCATACTTTTATTATGAGTACTGAAAATGAACATTGTGATAGTAAGGTAATAGGGGCCTAGTATAAGTACCTGTGCACCACACTTCTCCTTTGTCTGTATGAGCAAAGGCTGTGTTAATTAAAACACGCTTCAAATTATAACTTCGTCCATGTCCTATTATGCATTCAGACATAATCCGAATTGTTCAAACTCCCTGCTCAAATAATCCAACCTCAAAATGCAAAGAATGATCAAACATTTACCTGTGCCGAATCATCATCCTCACATTGGACCACCAGCCCGACATGTCCGTCGTGAGGCTTGGCAGCAATCCTGCCGGATGACCTCGAGGGGAAGCTCTCCTGCCGGATGACCTCGAGGGGCAGCAATCCTGCCGGATGACCTCGAGGAGCAGCTCTCCCCCGTAGATCCTATGCTGGGCCGACGAGGGAAGCTCCGGGACAGCCAGCGTCGAGGGGTGTCGGACCTGGGGATGAGCTTGAGGAGAAGGCAAGCAGCAGTCCGCGAGAAGAAACTATGCGCCAAGACCAATGGCGCAGCCAGCAGCTCGTTCGTTTCCCAGGCTATGGGGACCCGACGCCGGCTCCGCCGTGGGGATGTCCACCGGCTCCACCCCAGGAAGCCCATACTACGCCGGTTGGGGAGGAAGCCAGACCGGTGAGGTGGTGGTGCAGGTGGGGAATTTTGTTTTGGGCAGGTCGATTTGGGGGAGATTGGTCAGGGCGGCGGTTAAATGCTCGCGTTTCCATTTTTTTTCATTTACTCTGTTTCACTTTTTCATTTATACTCTTTCACCACTATTTTTCTCTTGTACATTAGGTACATATTTTTGAACACAACACAAGCACTCGTAGATACCTGGTCAAACGGGTCCGACACGGATTCAAAATAAAAAACGCAAAAATGTTTAAATTTAGGAAAACACTTCAAATAAACCGGATGATTTTTCACAGAGATCATCCGTGTCGGCTGGGCGACACATGACCTGATGGGACCATGCATCACCCCCTCTTTCTCGCAGAACCACTCGTTTCTTATCCTTACCCCTCTCTCTCTATTTGACTGTCGGTCTGTTGCCATCTGCTAGCTCTCTCCTTCTCTAACCTCACCGCCCATATCTCTCCCACCACCACACTTGCGAGACGGCACAGCCTGCTGTCGCAGTAGAGCCCCGACGAAGCGACGAGGTCGTTGAGGTTCGCCGCAAATCCATTGAAGCACGACCGCTTCCATTGTCATCTCGCGCTGCATCACAAATACCGCCATGGCCACTGCCTGCTGTGTCGCAGCATCCGCCGTCATCGTCGGTGCTGGGCTTCTATGGAGCGTCACCGTGGAGTCATTCGAGCTTTGTCATGGTTGCAATGGAGTTTTGTCGGAGCTTCAACGGAGCGCTGCCGGGATCGTTGGAGCTTGTCACGGCTGCAATGAAGCTGTCACCGGAGCTGCAATGGATCGATGTTGCTGCCGTCGATGCTGCATACGATGACGGCGGCGCTGCAATAGAGCAGGTTTCTGCCGTCGGCGCTGCATACGAGGATGGCGGCGCTGCTGCCGCCGGCGCTGCATACGAGGACGGCGGCGCTTTAATGGAGTGGACGCTGCTGCCGCCGATGCTTCATATGAGGACGGCGTCGCTGCAAATGAGCGGACGCTTCTGCTGGGGTATCGACAACCTATGACCCGTTCGACGATGACGTTTATGGCTATCGGGCGCCGGTATTCAAGGGCACATGCTTGAAGACTTGTCGGATATCAAAGATAAGGGTATTGCCAGCTTCGGTAAGGGAGCAACTACATCGGCGTGTCATCACCTCGTCTTAACAACGGTAGTGATCGCTCAACGATTTAGCAATCTTGAATTTTTTTTATTATGTGTGTGGTGACTTATACTTCACGTAAACCTTTATAAATGATTCATATATTTTTTATCCAAAAAACATTTTTTCGAAAAAGAATTTTGCCACCATTCTTAATTCCACATATAATATTTTTATATCCAATTCACATATAATCTTAAAGGGGGCTGCTTGGTGGTAGCGTGTGTCTGGCGACATTAGTGGTGGGATGCAGCGAGGATGCTTGGTGGTGGCGCGACGCGGGTGTTTGCCGGTGCCTGCGGTGGCACAGTGGGGGTGCTTGGGAGGAGCATGAGTGATGGCGCGACGCGGGTGCTTTCCGGTGTCAGCGGTGGCGCACTGTGGGTGCTTGGGGGCCATCTCATTAAAATCTGATGCAACGACCATTTTGTTGTTATTGATTATACTCCCCCCGTTTTTAAATATAAATTTATTTAAAATTTTTACTATGGACTACATATAAATCTTTTTTGTAAAAAAAAAGACCATACGCGACCGCTAGATGCAGACCCTAGCTCAAACGGTTGTTAGGTGGGTCATCAAACGGCTGCCCAGGTGACGAAATAATTTTAGAAATCAACTGACGGATGCTAGCGTTTTCGTATTTTATTTCGTATATAGTTTATTATAAAATCTTTAAAAATCTATATCTAGAAACGGAGGATATTTTTTATTAAACGTGAAGATAAAAAATAATTCAATTAAGCGAAAAAGGGTTGGTCGCACTCGGCCATCCACGCCTGACATGCTCATTGATCCGTAAATATCTCATCTATAGTGCCAAAAAACAATTCCCATCTCATGCACCGAACATACTAGACATCGGCACCGCCCATCTCCACCAATCGCTCCATCTATCTCCCAGCTGTTGCCCTCCCAGCTCCAATCGCTCCATCGATCTCGCGCCGTTCTCCCAGCTGTTGCCCCTGCCCGCACCGTTCTCGCGCAGTCGCGCTGCCTCAATCGAGGGCACGCCCGGTGCTCTGCCTCTACGCCAAGCTGCCGCCAGGGGCCGACGCGGGGCAGGCTCGGCTGCTAGTCCACGACCGTCAGGCGAGTCCACACTCCACAGCTATGGGGGCCCTTTGCAGCGGGACTAGTTGCTGCTAGCGATGCCATCGTCCAGGGAACACCTCTACCAAAGCCTGAAGATCATGGTGCCGTCGCCGCCGGTTGTGCTGGAAACTCGACTATGCGACGAGGTATCTGAACTGGGCTGCTTCTGTCCAAAACGGGCTATCACCTGTCAGCCTAGCCACACGTAAGTGCTTCTCCCCTCTCTGTCTTTAATTACAGATCCGAAGAACAAGCTCCACTTTCATCCTCTTCCTCCACGGCAGCCAACAACTCACATCCATAACCTCCCCTCCACGGCTCCACTCTTCATATGGCGCCAAAATCGACCAAGTTATTGGTTTCCCTCGTTGGCTGCACGACCCACTAACACCGTGCTACGCATAGTTAGCACCCAACATTATTCCTCTGTAACTTCCAAGTCGTCCCCTCGCCGGCCACAATTCATCTAGCACCGGTGGAGAGCAGAGCACACCAATTCATCTAGCACTGGTGCTACAGGGATGCCCTCGTCACCAATCCCATCTTCATTGACGGACCCTCTAGATTGACTACTACAATATCTCCACTCTTGTATCTGTTGGAGAATCTCCCCCAAATCTATTTCTTCGGGTTAAATCATCTTCCTCGATCCCCTGGGATACCACTTTTAAATGTTTTTAGGGAGATGTCTGTTGATTTCTCAACCTTTGATTTGACTAACTCTACTTTCGACAAGGATCTGCTCATACTGGTCCAGCGTCACCCCTGCTGAAGTTCTAATTGCAATTCATGATATTAATCCAGAAAAGGACAAAGTTCCTCTAAAGAAGGTAATTTTGTTTCCTATTCTTTATTTCAATGTTGTCTCATGATATTCAACATCTCTCGAGCATATTCTCGTGTGCACAGATAAACAAAGCACCCTTTTCAGTACCTTGTGTACTTCCTGACTTTCCAGCATCAATTCAGTTCTCGAGTTAACTATGTTTTATTAGACATATCGTGTGAATGCCTAGATTTCGCACTCAAACACATACACATGCATGTGTGATGGTGTGATGCTGTGACATAAGTTTATTTGTTGTCCTGCGGTTTAATCGATCTCTGATGGAAATGAACATATGTTCAGGTCATAGATGCTTGTACTGGTTGCTTTGAGCAGCACAAGGTTGCTCAGCAAGTTCTAGAATTTGTCCGTAGGAAGCTGCATCTCCACAGTAATACATGTGGCTTCAAGTTCCACCAATCATTTCGATTATATGTGACTTGTTTGTTGTTCTTGAACAAAGGAAAGAGCTGCTTTTCTCAACAACAGTACTGGAGTTTGATTGTTGATTTACATGTTTTGCCTAATGATTGTTTACCTGGGCATTGACTAATTGTTTTCTCCCATGAATGGACCATGAATATTCCTACATTGTAATCTTAGTCCATCAAAATAATTGATAATTGAATATATGGTCTTGACAGGATGGGAGATGTCATGTGGGAATTGAAACTGTATATGAAGGATGCTTCATCTAGTGAGAAGGTTGTTACGAGAACAATGAAGAGATGTGAAATATGCTACTACAACATTGTTAATCTCATTGAGGAATATGGATACTTTGCAATGGACTATATTTACATAAAGAGCTATGCCCATGGCCAATCAGGAATGGTTGAACTTCAACCTGAAAGTGATGTTCTTAGGATACTTCGTGAACGTGAAGCTGACAGGAAGCTGAGCTTGTATGTCGCAACGTATAGTCCTGGTTTAAACACTAGGGTAGATCGAGGAGATAGTGAGAGAAGCAATGTTATGGAGATGTCACATCAAAATGACCATGAAGAAGAGAGGGTTGAATTAAATGCTGAGTTAGAAGCTATGAAAAGGGGACGGGGGGGGGGGCGTGCTGTGAGCTTGGTATGGTATCTTCTTTCTTGGATAGTTCCTTCAGAGTGACATCACAAGTGCATAATATATTGTTATAACATCTTTTCCATATGCACATTTCACTTTTATACCCGTGCCTACATGTTAATCATATTATATACAAAATGTAATAATCAGTTCAAAAACTTACCTAGTGTCCTATATTCTTATATATCCGTAAAGCATGTTGGATTTGTTTTAATGATTGATAATGCCAAAGTAGCAAATAGTTTGAACAATTATTCACGAAGACTAAGTTATTATATTTTATTGCTTGACTCTCTAACTGCCTTCATAGAAAACCCCAAGATCTATGAGACCGCAAGACATGAGACATGAATTTGAAGATGAAGATTACGTGCCCCAGGATGATGGGAATATGGAATTCACACAAACTTAAGAGGAAGACGAGGAGAATATAGACGATGATCTAGAACTCTCAGAAAATGAGGAGCAAGATGGGAATTTGCAGGATTCTGTACACCTTACTGATAGTACACTTCCTGACATTCCTCAAAAACCAATAAAATTAATTTGTAGGTTCTTATTTCCTATGGCATATTTTCATTTGTTTTTGGTCAGAAAGTGCTTGCATAAAATCCTTGAGCATGCAGGGCCCAATGGACTTGTGAGAGAGGTGGTGGGGCACTTCCAAGTACCAAATTTAATGCGCATGAAGGATGTAAAGGCAATTGTGGAGACAGATAAAAATGGTGTTCCCAACCAAAGGTCGGGTGGACTTCTTGGTTCGTTCTTAGGGGATTTGGCAAAGAAATCCTCGTATGCTCCATTAAACATTGCAAGATGGGACAACAAGTTATTGCGTAGACCCAAGGAATTACTCATCGAATATGTCAAGGTACAACATAGCTGAAATAATGTTTCCTTTAAATTGAGTGTATTCATACTAAGTCACGTATGTGTTAGACAAAATTTGTATACCCCGAGCAAACAGCAGATCATACACGATACTGGATCTTGAAGGTTGTCAACAAACGGTGGAGAGCTTACAAGTCCTTCTTGCGGAACAAGTATTATAATCCAAAAGAGAGGTTACTCGAGGAAATCAAGAAAGATGTGCCTCCTGGTGTCAATGAACATCAATGGATTGGACTACTTGGGATTTAGTGCCAGGAACAACACTTAGTTACGCATATGTTTTCCTTGTGTCCATGTAAATAAAACAAACTTTGATTTGTATTATCCCTGACTGATTTTGTTTTCAGAAAACATGTATGAGGAACTCTGAATCTGCAAAACAACAAAAACATCCACATACCACGGGAAGGAAAAGTCATCCAAGACTAAAAAAGGAGATGGTTATATCTTATTTTCTTAGCATTTTATTAGGTCAATCTTTTTCAAATAGTTAGATTTATTTTATTGTGCAGGAAGACAAGATGAAACAACCAGTTAGCAAAATTGATCTGTGGGATGAAGCTCATAAGAAAAAGGATGGAAGTTATGCAAATAAGAATGTGCAACAACTGATGGTATTCTTATCTTTTTCATTTGATAATATTAGCCATCTAATTTAGTATACCAATCAATGGTTGATTTTTTTATTGAAGGATAAAGCCCATCTCAAGTTAGAACTACTTAAGAAAAGGAAAAGGGGGAACATTTCAGCAAGAGATCTTGACAAAGTTTTTGATGATGTAATTGCTAAAAAGTTGACAGTTGGTGGTTATTATGATGAGTCATATTGGGGAAATACTAGGGCTTACGAAGGTTCAACTTCGGGTGAACAATCAGCAAGGGATGTGTAACGACCAAGATGCGGTCCTTTCCGATCTGGGGGGCGAGGCCCCCGAATAGGAAAGAAGCGCATCTAAGTGTTTTGCAAGCAAGTAAACATAGCACATAATAATAAATAAAGTAGACAATCAGGGATTCAACTGTCTTCTTATTAATAAAACAGAGTACAACGCAGATACAATCAATGTAGTTCCGGTACGGACTACCAAACAAGGAAAATGCTATGCTACCCGCTGCAGGCCCACGATCACGACCACGGCTCAGTCCTCTGGATAGTTCACGTAAAGGCGATCTGTCTCCTCGTCGTACTGCCACGCCAGCTGGGTGCCGTCGGGATCATCTGCCTCTGGGGTACCTGTACCTGCTGGGAGTTTCGGAGGAATCCGTGAGTCACGGGGACTCAGCAATCTAAGACCTTGGTGCCAGAACTAGTCATGTTATTGGGTAAGGAAGGGGTGAAGTGTTTCAGGCTGCTGCATCCTAAGGTTGAATAAGTGGCTAGCTTACGCAAAAGAGAAGTGACAGTGTTCTATACTAACGATCGTGATTACTTGATCAGAAAGTGATCCTGAACACCTACCTACGGCATTCATAACCCCACCGTGTTCCCGATCGAAGAGAGATCTTCGAAGGGACAGTCACGGTTACTCACACAGTTGGCATATTTTATTAGTTTTTGTTTAAGTTTTCTAATACCGGATGTTAACAAAATATTCCAAGTTGCCACATAACCGCGGGCACGGCTTTCCGAAAGATTAAACCCTGCAGGGGTGCTCCAACTAGTCCATCACAAACGAACACAGGCCGCAAAGTCATCCTCTATCACGAATCTCGTGATCTCGTCAGATTCCTTAGAGGAAAACCTCAACTCTGGGGAAAACCAAAGCCTCACCGGGATTCCTGTACGCAAGATATACCGCTAAGGCAAGACAAGGCTAGCAGGACCTCCCGTCGTGTCGACGACCCTGATGAGAGCCGCGTATCTCAGTCTCAGGACACGACAGATGAGCTAGACGTCGGGATGGCTAAACCTCTGGGTGACCAGTGGGGCCCCGGACATCGCTCAGGTGGGGCCAACGCTCATGGGGAGCACTGGCCCGGGTTGTTGATTAAATTCCTCGGGGTAGCTATTCCCTATGCAGATTATTATGTGATTAGCAGATTAAAACCAAAGTTGGGTCCTGCCGGACAAGCCTTAGCACTACGCGATTTATCAAGGGGGTCCCCATAACAACCCCGAACGTGTTAGGAGCGATCATTATGGAATCAAACACCGGTAACCGGTAACTAAGGCGACAACAACGGAACAAGACACCCGGCAAAAGGCTAGGCCTCCCGTCATTTACCAAATATATAGATACATTAATTAAATAACAAAAATTAATATAATGACATCAAGCTCATGGCAACTCATGAGTTATAAACACCTGCAACTAACAATGCTAACATTAGTAGCTGAGCAAGCCTACCTAGCCATGCAACTTTGCTAGGAAAGAGTAAGGTGTTTGGGCTCATGGCATATGAAGAGGCAATATATTTTTCAGAGGTAGGCAGCGAGCAATATGACGTGGAATCGAAACTAACATAACAAGTCTAGATATGGGATCAAGGTCATGTCATCTTGCCTGTGATATCCTCAGCTTGGAATGGTTCTGGATCGTCCTGCACGTACTCTCCTGACTCCACGTAATCGGTCTCCGCTCCCGGTGCTACCCAACACAAGAATGACAGCCAATGAACAGCAGAACCACAAAATGCAACAATCACATGATGCATGAGATGAAAGTTGAGCATGCACCACTATTTCTAACACTAGCACAAGCAAGATAAACTACAACGAGTTCCTGGACAGAACTTTGCTCTAAACTATTTGGACATGCATGGAAATGATATGGACAGATGCATCTCGTAAAAACGGTGCAAAACCATGTAAAGAACTTTGCAAACGGAGCTACGGATCAACGGGAACCAACGAAACACGATATGAAGCCCTACGTGAAAGATTCATCACCACACACACAATTGGCGCAAATCTGGTGTTTCCAGGTTGCCAAGACATATATTAACCCAACATGAACGAAATGGAGCAAGGTAGAACACCCCAACAACAATTAAACACAAACTTTGAACAAAATGTCAAAACTACGCAATCTGCCAATTTCTGCATCTTAGCTGTTTGAGAGCAACATGCAACATAGCTACAGGTCTTCAAACATGGCAAATAATATATGTGGATGTTTCCAACCAAGAACACTACCATCTCCAGCAAGAATCACAGCAAAAGGAATTAAACTCTAGAAGATACAAGGCCACAAACTTTCCCAAAACCATCAGTTCTCAGGGACTTAGTGAAAATTTCTGCACCTGAGTTTCTGTTTCTGTTCTGAAGCCTTTTGACAGCAATCAAAACACAAGCTACTGGACTCCAAATGACTTGAAAATTGACAGGAAGCTGCACAAACATACCAGGTTCAAAGAACTAGCACTGAACTAAGTCCAGTTCTCAACATACTGACCTGCACAACCTTATCTACAGGGGAAGAAAATGTTTTCAGCATTCCAGACTTAGTGAAATTTTCAGAGTTCAAAATTCTGGAATTTTTCCAGCCACATGCCCACTTTGTCTAGGCATAGTTTGCACACACAAGTTCCCAAGAGGTGTTCGACACCACTATGGTATTGAGCACAAACCCCTAAAACTAACACACCAAGATCCATGCCTTTGGGCTCCATCTATACCATGGAAACAAAGCCCAAACTTTCAACAAAATGAAAAATGCAACTCCAAAAGGGTATACTTTCAAGATGACAATGCATAGGAGGGTTTCATGTGCACAATGACAAAGTGACATGGGGGTTTGAACCCCATGTTTGTGTCATGCACATCAACAGCTCCAACACACACAATTCCTCTCAAGCACTAGCATCAAGCTCACACACAAGAAATCTTTATATAACAAGAGAGTATACACACCCCCCACACATGGGCATGTGATGGTGCACACTCTCCCAAGCACCACTAGTATCTTCCTAGTATTCATGTCACCATCATTGTGCAAACTACCACAACAAACCCCACCCTCACAAGCTAACACAATAGCTATCTTGTGCTACTCCTCGCCTCAAGACAACTGATGAGGGGGAGGCACCCACACCCCACTATAACAAGGCAAGATAATAAAATCTACAAGATCCCTTATACCACCTAAAACTCCCAAAGATGGGCTCCACAAGAGTAGCTAGTGCATCTTATCTCCTTAAGGCACAACACACACAATGAAAACACATCACATGCACAACTCCCACCAAGTGTACTCCACACCACTAGATGCAATCCACAAGGCTCACAATGCTAGCATTACCACATCTAATCACTTGCAAGTGTGCAACTCACACACAAAGGGAACTGTTACTAACTACACTAGCAAGAGAAAAAAAATGAACTTAAATCCAGCTTGCTGCCCAAGCCCAAGGAAGAGGTAGAACAACTAAAGGTAGCAAGAAAAGAAAGGAAAAAAAATAGCTACAGCAAATAACAGGGACAAAACACAATAGCAAGAGGGGTCAGGATTTGAACCCTGCACCTCTTGATGCTCTCTACTACACCCATCCACTCTGCTATGCCCCTGGGGCTCGACAGAGAAGGACCCAAACAGAGGTTAAACTCTGTTGTGCTGCCCTACTGCAAATCAGAAAGGAAAACAGGCAAGTTAAAAAAAAGGGGGGTGCAACGCCTGGGATTCGAACCCTGCATCTGATGATAACACAGACACCATCTACCACTGCGCTGCTGTTACTGATGTTAACATGAGAAGGGAAAAAGGGCAAGGTAATCTACCTGCAGGAATAAATCAAAACAAGGAACAAAAGGCGCCGAGGGGGGGACTCGAACCCTGGACCTCTCATCAGGCGCAAGCATATGTCAGAGAGATACTACCATCAGGCTACGATGTCATTACTGACAGAGGGGGGATACTCACGAAGGTAAGCTACAGAAACCGGCTCCTGTCTACAGCGAGAATAAACAGCGACAGAGAACTGCCAGCTACGCGCTTGCCGGCGTTGCTAAGCTGCGCTGCCGGCAACGAGGGGGGTCCTCTTACCACGGGGCTGCTGCCGAGAGGGGGGAGGAAGCCCTCCTCCTACTACCACGAGACTACCTATGAACTGCACTAGCAGGATCCCAAGAAAGCTTCGGCTTTGGTTCCCATGGCAGCAACTCCCGTCAGAGAAGGAGGCGCTCGTCCTCCTGACGAAGCGGACCCTCGCGCTGGGTGGAGGCGCTGCTCCTGCTACCTCTCCCTACCAGCAGCAAGGCCCACCACCTCACTACGCCACCCTCGCCCGCTAACTATGCGACGAACAACAGCAGAGAAGGACCGACGCTCCTAGTGCAGACCATGACCGAACCGCGGAGGAGGAGGCAAGGGCGGAGAACCTCACCTTGGGGAGAAGAGGGGGCGCCGTACGGGGAGGAGGAGCGCCGGAGAGGAAGAAGACGGGCCGACGAAGTCGTTCCGCCGAAGACCGAAGAAGAGGACGTAGTTCGCCCGGTTCGCCCCGTTGACGAGGACGAGCTCGAGGGGAGGGTCGCTCCCCGGGGCTCCTAACGCCGGGAATGGGACGCGGGGAGCCGCCCCGAGCCCCCGGACATGGTGGCCGGGCCGCCCGACGACGCCCGCGGAAGACACCCGCGACTCTCTCCCTCTGCACCCTCTGCTTTCTTACCTGACAGAGAAGAAGGAAGAGAGATGGGAACGAGATGGGTTTGGGAGAGGTGGCGGCGGCGGCTGAGGGGAGGAGAGGAACCCTAGGCTTCGGGCACGGACGCCAACGCATCTTATAGGGGGCCCTCGACGTGTTGCTCACGGCACCGTCAGCTCTCTCTCTCTCACACATGCTGACGGAAAGCAGACAGACAGGGGAGGAGGAGGACGCCGTGAAGAAAGAATGGAGAGGAGAGGCCGCGCGTGGGCTCTCTCTGGAGGGAGCAGATGGGCCAGGAGGGAGGAAAGAGGCCCAAGCTGCCCAGGAGGAAGGGAAAAAATATTGGGGAGGGGATCCCTATTTAGTATATAAACACACTCAAGAAAATAACCCACAAAATAATCTACTGGGGCAAAAATCAAAAGGAAAATCCTGCTGACCTTAAGGAATTTTTGCCCAATAGGGAAAAATAGGAATGCAATATTTGGAGACGTTTGAAATTAATGCAAAACAGGAATTTAAGCTACTGTTTTGAATTAATTTGCACCACTAAAATCAAAGAGCAAACCAGAAAAATTGCACCCCCTCATAAACACATTTTTATCTAACCATGGGACATTTTAGAATCATATTTGGGAAGAAGGAGTTTGACATGGGAAAAGAATAAAATAGGAGGGAAAAGGAGTTTAAAAGCAAGAGCTTAAAAGACTAGCACTCCTCTTGCATCACACACCATTATCACATGCTCACAAGGTAGTGCAAAACCACCACTTAATCTTAGCAAGATCACATGCACTCACAACACCACAACACTACTCCTATCAAACTCAAATGCAACATGATCATGGCATGCAATCATAAGTATGGCAAGGAATGATATGTAATTCATGCATGCAAGGGAAGTAAACACTAGGGAACACACATGAATTCATGGCACAAAGATATCCTCAAGATCTCTGACAAGGTGGCCCCACATGGAAGGTTACAAGAAGGGAAAGTTCTACACTTGGGGCATTACAGGATGCAAGGCATGAAGAGGAACTTACATCTATGAAAAGCGATTTGAAGTTTTATATTGAACTTTCACAGAGAATGTGTGCTTTAATGGCAAAGAAATTTCCAGATGAAAATGTTGGTCTCGTGAACAATGGAGTGATTACTAAAAATGATGTCAGTACCCCGATATACCACTCTTTTTATCCATTTACTTCACTTATTTTGGCTATGTAAAAATTTCTTTGTCCTTTCATAGGATAATACTCCTACTAAAGTTTGTACTGGTGTTACCTCGTACAAGGTTGACAACATTGAGAAATCCATGGACAACATTGCATCATCAGAAAATGATCCAAAGGTTTCATCATAGATGTTTTCTTTAAAATGTCTATATACAATTAGTAAATGCATACCTAATTTTTTTATTACATCTATCATCTAAGGTATTGATAGTTATTCATGCCCCTTTAGCATGTACAAGGTTGAATATTATGTACAAGACTAAAGTTTGGCTAATTGTAATTTGTAGCTTGATGTGCTAAATTATTGTTTATATCCTGAAACTTTGTCTTAACTATAGTTAGCAGATTCTACATAGGATACCATGACGAAAGAGCATCACGTGAACTCATCTTCACCACACCAAGAACAAATTATGAAGGTGTGGTCACGAAGTCCATCTATATTTTCTCCAATTTCATTCAGTCTAGCATGGTTATTTTGAGTTTTTGACTTGTCTGCTGCACCTTGCTAATGTATGCATGAACCCTTTTCCACCATTGCTTGGTCTGCTACAGGCATCTAAAGAGAAGGAATTGCCAAATCGACAAGGTTTACAACAGGTATATCTGTCCTTAGATTATGGTTACTTGAGATGCTTTGTATAAAATGGATACGATTATTTAGTTCGTAAAGAGGAATAGTGTCCTAATTGTTTTTTGCTTTGAATTATTCTGTTATCTTTCTTGTGGATTAATAGTCCAGAAAGAGACAATGGTTTCATCGTGCGCTTGAAAATGTTGTGGAATCCCACGATAATGTTCAAACTGAACAAAATTGTACAAAGGTTATATTGTTGTTTCTCATCTCTTTATTAAGGTTTTATGCAATTGCATGTCTTAACTAATTATAGTATGTCTTTTCATTTATGGTCTGGTTGGTATTCAATTCATTTGTCTGCCATTCTTTACATGATCTTATATGTAGATTATTCTGCTCATCTGGCATATATGATTGCAAGTTTGGTCCACTCCACCTCATGCACTATAATAGTTATTATGCACAATTTAAATTTCTTTAACTAAATTTGCAGCGAGCACCTGTTGCACATGCTAAAGATAAGGGACATTGTGTGAAATCATCTTCAACACACCATGAGAGATTTGAAGAGGTTCTTTCCTAACATACATGTAACTCTTTATTTCTTTGTCACCATGATGCTAATCACTTGCATTATTTCATTTTGCTTGATCTTTTATAGGCATCCAAAACAAAGGAATTACCAAAAGCTTCACAAAAGGTACACAAGTCTTATTTTTAGATATTCATCATAGTTGTTAGGTGTAGGCTGTGTTTGACAACAAAGTACTATAAAAACCTAAGTGTGGAAAAACTATATGGTTTTGACATGTTGGTATAAGATACCACGGTTTTAATAGATCAAAGGATTTTGTAGTACCAATAATGCAGAGGATCTGTTTGGCACCTCCATGTGCAGCGATGAAAAATTGCTCGCATGCAAACTTTTGTAGCTATATAGCTGCATACACAAAGAAACTATCTAGGCACTGAATGCAAACTGGATATAGTCGTTAGTTAGACACATGCACGAAAAGAAACCATGCATAAGCTAAACGGCCATGCAAACTAGCTAGCTAGCCGCTTGAATGAACAATGACCATGCACAAAGATGCGGGGTCTTGCGAGTAATTAGCAAAGTAGATATGCATGAATGACCGTGTATAAGGATCAGGGCTCTTGCGAAGAGTACTCCTGTTGCGAATAATTAGTGAAGAAGATCTGGACGAGCGACCAACTCGCTTTCTTTCTGATGCTGTTTAAAAAAGAGGTCAAGAGTTCGTTCTATTAGACAGAGAAAATACCACATTTTTAGAAAAAATGTGGTATTAGTACTACTATTTGCTTGAGTAGCCAAATAGCCTACAATAATCAAAATCATGGTATTTAGAAAAACTATGGTATTGTCGGAATACTTAGAAAATACTTTGCTATCAAACATAGCCGTAATTGTTTCATTTATTTCACAGAAAAATGGAACTGTTTTTTTGCTCTCAATGAACTCAAGAAATCGACGTATGGCGGTTGCTAAACGAATAATACATAGTAAAGACAATGCATACATCGTTGGAGGGGATATGCTTGGCTCTGCGTTCTACGGAATTATGGTTCAAGAAGTTAGTCATCTTGGGAGTGAAAGATTACCACGGCCCTATGGAAATTTTCAAACTGTGGAAGATGCTATTGGTCATTGTATTGCTTGGCCGCGTACTCATGTAAGTTTTAATGATACATTCTTATTATTGTTTACATAAAAAATCTGATGGTTGGTTGCAAAGTTATTAAAGTACATGTGTACTAGTTGTCACATTTTTTACTGCTACCCTTCGAGGTTAAAAAGCTTAAAGAAAACTGAGCCAACTACCCCTCTCTCAGTTTGAGGATCCTATAGAGGTAATTTTATTTATTTCAAGTTTCTTAATAATGAAACTGGTATATTATATACAACAGTAAATGATGGACGTAAACAAATCAAATAACTTCATTGTTAGATTCAGTAAGCATTAATGTCACAAAAACTTGTATGCTAGTAAATTGTATATATACATGATGTGTTGTTCTTGACCAGTATTAATGTCAAAAGACAACTATACATTGACTAGCATATGAATTGTGGTCCATTCAAGTTGTCTTTTGATAGTTCAGATACAAACCTTTTTTTCTAACTAGTATTAGCATTCTCAGCCATTAACATCACATGACAAAATTCATTCACATTGTTAAATTTGATATGTACGTACCATAAACTTTGTTTGCTTGACTCACTTTTCCAATCCAGGTATAGGTTACTAGGAGATACTATACAAGTGCATAACTGAAAGTGTGTTAGGACTCTAGTTTTTTTTCTTTTTAAACTTTTGGATAACAGAACTTGAAATTAGTTAACTAGAATACATAATTAATAGCCTCACTGTTTTGTTTCAGTATTATAGTCAATGAAGGACAAGGACAATCTCACGAAGTTGTCGTATTTGGGAAAAGTCGAGGCTAGTCCATGTGTGTTGGAAAACCTGCAACCTCACGTGCATATCAAGCAATGGAGAGCTTGTTTAGTTGTATCTTATCATTTATGTAAACTTGAACTGTTAGTATCATTTCTAGTTATTGGTATTTGTATTTGCATCAGAATTAGACATTGTTCTACTAAGCACTCGCCTGAAAGATCATTCCATATTTTCTCTACCTTTTTCCATTAAGCTTATTTATCATTTTAATCTGGAATGAAATGAGTTGCATCTGGAAATATTCTTTCTTTGTTTTGAGAGAGTGAACATACATTTTTACCTTCATGTCTGAAAAATAAATAAAATTTCTCGAGCGATGACTTCTGCTAGATTTTTGAAGGCATCGAATAATGTCTATTTGGGAGCCTTAAATACTTTGTAAACGCCTCTATAAATGTCCCTACTTTCTGTAGAAGCCATTGGCTAATGCGTACATTGAGATGGCTGAGAATGCCTCTATAAATGCCTTTATTAGTTTTAATAGGCGTTGATTCATGTCGATAAGGAATGCCACTATGGCTTTTTAAAGGCATAATACTTTGTCCCTATGAAGTTGTCTCTATGGGTTGAGACATCATGTAGTGACTTAATAGAATGCCTTTACAAATATATAGATACACATTTGAGGTGACTCTTTGAGATGTCTCTATCTGTTGATACATTAACTTATGCCTTTACGAAGTGACTTTATATCATGTAGAGTCACTTTGACATAATGACTCTAAATCGTAAAGACACTGTACATATAGGCATCTGATGAGGCACTATAGTAAGTGTATCTATAGGTATGTAGATACATTACTTAGTGTCTCTAGAAACCCATGATAATGTCTCTATAGTCTGTATCTCTTGTAGTGAATATTGGACAAAAGATGCACTATCTGATGGGTTCACCCATGTATTCATTTTCATACAGTATTCCATTAAAAAATCTCAATATATTATATCAAATATGATTTTTTTGTAATATTTTCAGGAGGATATGAAACACTTTCGACAAAAATTAGTTGTTATTTTGCTTGATTCAGAACTGAATAAGCTAAAAGGATGCCCGTTATACAACCAATATGACGATGAAGTTGTCTTACCTAATTCCGATCTTGAAATCCTGGATAATCCACCAACCGGAATCAAACACAATCGTCCTACCCCAATCCCCACCATGCCCACTGATCAACGTGATTTACTTGCCGGGCTATGCAACTGTATCATGTTGATCGATGATGCTCAATCTTTGGAGTAAGAATCATTTATATTTATAATTATGTAATATAAAAGTATATTTTATTATTCTTCTTACCATCCATTTTGCAGGACGGAATGGGTCCGAACCTCGACACCTGATCCAATGTCCTTAACTCACAAAAAAATTCAAGGCATACTTAACACGGAGCAAAGTATGGACAATGATTGCTTCAACATTGACGTGCGTATACTTGCATGTGATGAGGGAGTATTGTTTACAGACCCTCCTATACACTACATGGATATGCGCTTTTGTGTAAGTTGACATAATTCTTTGTTCAATGCCATTAGTATCAACATGGTGAAACAATAATTATTTTTGTACCCAGTCCATTATGCTAGAGTCAACACGAGGTCAAAAGTTTTGCGAGAAGGAAACTATTCAGACGTTGGGATCATTGTTTGATGGTTGGCCTAGTATGGACAACATCTCATCGTGCAACATGGTAAGTATTGTCACTACTAGGAAAAGGCCTGCTAGTGGCGCACCTGTTTTGGCTACTAATAGCGCACTATAGGTGCGCCACTAGCATCACGCCATTAAATTTTTTACTAATGGCGCACCACAGGTGTGCCATTAGTATCTGGTATACTAATGACGCACCAAGCAGTGCGCCATTAGCATGCCCCCCAAGTGCCCCATTAGTATGCCTCCCAGGTGCGCCATTAGTATGCCTCCCAAGTGTGCCATTAGTATAGCTCATGGTGCGCCACAGGTTATACTACCAGCTCTAAAAATATTCAATTATTATCCTCACATCCACAAAAACGTTCAATAAACACATATTACACCATAATGAAAATATGTTTATAAACATGCACATACATTGAACGCAAGTTGACAAACAAATTAACCTAGAGGAAGCATAGTTTTGACCATCTTAACAATCATCTAGAACACACAAGTCACAAAAAGATAAGGACTATTGGTTACTATGAGAGACTTCAGATGGTTTAGAACACACAAGTTTGTATCTACATGCACAAAGTGCAAGCTCCAAAACACTCGAAATACCAAATGGTCTACAAGACAATAAGGTCCATGATTACAGGTTGGTTGGTCCATAAACACTAGAGAGTCATCATGTCCATGTGCATCAATAGGTTGAGTACCTGAAAACATTTTGCACAAATTTGTCAAGAAAGTGGAACCAGATCAAGTTGTTAAAATCTCATATGCGTATTAAAAATATTCGATCAAAAAATTATCATGATATCATAGTTAACAATATAGTTTCTATAAAAGTTAACCACTTGTTATAGCAGAAGTTTTGTCACTTTATATTAAACAATATTAAAAGTGATATCATATACACTCTGACCCAGGTATTAGGATTTTTGGAGGAACCCTAAATGATCTACTTAGTCTTTCGCCAAAATTCCAACATAAACTATGGGTAATTTTTTATGAAAAAAGATCATTCTTAACAATTACTTTAGCTGCACTATGGTTACCATGCTACCTCGCACCCTTCTAATTACTTAAACACGTCAAACTAAGTAACTATACACGTATTCATCATGACGAAATATTAGGAATTGGGCCACTGATTCTTCTTCATAAAATATAGATCCACTCTAAGAAGAAATACCTAAAGTCCTTTCTCAGAAGAATCGGTTGTTAGATCGATGACGCCGATGATAGCCCTGCGGCCATTCTGGAGGCATGGATGCAGTTCCTACATTGAGAGAGAAGATCACTCTTGACTTCACGTGGGCAAAGGGTCATTGTGCAACAGAAAGATAATGTGCAATAGAATTTCAATGCGGAGATGACTCGTATCATAATGCCATTAATTTTCGTACCAACAATTCAGGGTCTAAACATATGGCAGCAAAACAAGAAAACAGAAGCACCATCCTAATCGCATGAATCGTCTGGGGGTTGAACAAACAATCACAGTTCGCCTGAGTACAACATTTGCAGCTTCACAAAAGTGTTGCCCCCTACCAATTTTCTGGCGTCCCTGACCTCACTCAGCATCGGTGTGCCAAACCGTAATGTACCATCAACCACTAAAATGAACGGGTCCTAGGTATGGGAGTACTGCCTTGCTAGACCTTATCTTCCTTGTCACCTACAAGGGGGAGCATCTCCACCCGACTTCTCGGCGAGTTCGTTCCTTGGCTCCCAAGAGGGGCAGCAGCCTTCTGTTGGGAGATGAGATGCCTCACATACCCGCAGAAAGTACAGCCGACGAGCGTGATTGTGCATCCGATTGCATTCATTGGGGAGATCGGGTTCCGGAAGATCAGCCACGAAACCAACACGGCAACGGCAACCTACAGCACAATGTGCAGGTTTTAGAAACAGAGGAGAAGCTTATGGGAAGAAAGCATAGATAGTCCAGGATGGTCTTACTTTAAGGTTGCCAGCAACATTGAAGGTCACTGCGGTGGTCGAATGGATCACATAGAAGATGGAGAAGTTCAAGCAAAATGCAAGCACCCCTGAGCCTAGGATGATAATCAGCGAAGGAAAGACAGAGTCGTGTGTGTAGAACCAATCAATTACGCCACCTCCTTCAAGCAACATTGCTGGAAGAGCCAGTATCATGGTGGCAAAAGGTGCCATGTAGTATACTGTGTTAATGTTGTAGAAACAAAGAATACTTAATAAATCATCTGACCGAGGCAAGAAGTTACAGGACTGAACCTGACAGTAGCACTACAGTAAAAACTAAATCTTTTGATCTAGTATCATTTTAGTAGGAAAGAAGATAAAATGTTTAAAAATTGAGAATGCCATACTCCAAACCAACCACTGCAGAATAACAGCATCACACGGAATCGTCAGAAAAGTCGTTAACAGGCAGCAACACCACAACTCTACTTCTTCTTTGTGAACAGGAATAGACAGTGCGGTACCTGTGGTTGCAGGGGTGAAGGATTTCATAGTCTGCATGAAGGAGACCGGGATGTACCGCAGGCTGACGTTCCCGAGCACAATGTTCATGCAGAACACGAAGGACATGGGGAAGATCCTCTTCCAACGGTCCTCGGGCTCAACCTGTATCAACGGCTTTGCCTTGAGCACGTGGATCGCGACGTATGCCCCGATGGGCATATGAAGTGGATGCAGGACACCGTCAGGGGGAACTTGAAATCCAACTTCTGCTGGAAACGAAAGGTTATAGTATCAGCAAACAAACACATTGCTCTCTGGAACTAGAAAGGAGGCCATTGTTGTCGTGCCGTATGGTTCGTTCGTTCCCTTTTCGCGGCGAGGCGAGAACACGGCGCCGTAGATGAAGAGCAAATCAAGTCCCCCAGTTACAGGTGCAAAAACATTAGTACTGAGGATTATGGTGAGCTGAAGTGCTCAAGGGGACAATATCTCAAAATCAGGCTGAACCACTAGGTTAGGTCTAGTGAATGTGGTGAGCAGAGACAGCTCCAAATCCAAGGAATGTGATGTTGTTGTAATAGTAGTATGAATCTATGGAAACGGCAGAAAGAGCGGGCCTTTTTTCCCCCATTGGGGGCAAGGAGAGCCACGCGTTACTATCGATTTCTCCTCCTCCTGCTCCTTGTGGGTGTCGTCGCCTCGCATTAGCACCGAATCAGGTCGCAGAGCAGGGCGCGGTGGGGTCCTGAGCCGCAGATCCGAGCAATGGAAACAGCGGCCGAGCGGGCGGGCCGGCGGCGGCGAGAGGGGGAGACGGTGAGAAGTGGGGCGGGTACCTGGAAGATCCACTTGTTGTTGATGATGACGGTGACGTGGAAGCCCCACCACTGGAGGATGGCGAGCACCGCGCGCATGCTGCCCAGCCCGCCGCAGCCGCCGGCAGACTCCATCTCTCAATCTCAACCTGGCCAAGAAACGGCCTTTCCCCTTCCCCCGCCGCACCAGTTGAACCAGCCTCGCGCGGTGGCTCCTATCCTGGTACCGGAGGAGCGGCACGGCGGCGGCGGGAGGGGAGGGGAGGGGGGAGGGGAAGACAAAGGAAAAAGGGTTGTGTCGCGTCCGTCAGTGGAGTAGACAAAGAAAATAGGGTCTTCATTACTAATGGCGCATCAGCTGGTGGTGCGACATTAATAATTTTGCAAAAAAAATTATAGTAGCGGCGCACTGGGTGAGTGGTGCGTCATTACTAGTTAAACTAGTAATGGCGCACTCTACCCCGGTGCGCCATTAGTACTTTTGGGAAAAAAATTGTTAGTAGTGGTGCACCGTGTGTGTGGTGCGCCATTAGTGTGATGGACACTAATGGCGCACCTGCACATGGTGCGCCACTGCTATATAGTAGTGGTGCACCACTTGTCTGGTGCGCCATTAGTGTCTATATTATCTATAGCCCTTTTCCTAGTAGTGTGTATTTCGTCTATTATTGTCATGGATTATTGTTGCTCCTAATTGCTATCACATGTAGATTTATCTTCCGTATGCATACATCGGCCTATACATCTTGTACGTCATCGACAAAGAGGCACGCCTTGTATGCATTATGGACCCTATTCATACATCACAGTCGTCAGAGAATAAAATCTTGAGGCATGTAGTGAAGTTAAAAAGTTTTGCGAGGGAATTCAAAGATGCACTCGAAATAACGCAACCCGGCTGGAATTCAGATATATCTAAATGGCAACGTTTATTTCTGTCTGGTATTCCAATGACCACACACAGGTAATGAATTCATAATATAAACATTTATTTCTGTTATCACTTTATTTTATATAGTATTAATTTAGGAAATTGCAGGGATGTGTCTGGCTATCTTGTTTTTCATTTTATGCTCTCGTGGAACGGTAAAGAACTGACCAAGCCGATTTGCACGGTGAGTATTGTCCATTACATGTTTTAAGATATCCAACATGAAATATTTGTGCTAACTACATATATTTATTGTGCAGGATGTGTATGAGTTGAGGAAACATTTTTTATTATACTTGCTCAAACATCATGGAAATGAAGCTAGAGACAACCTTCCTCATATTGTGCGAGAATTTATTAAGTGCATCAAGTAGATCTTAATAATTTGTAATGGATTTCATTTGATGATCGCTCAATTAGTCACATGGACATGTCGTTAATTTTTTTTTGTTATGAATTTACATTGCAAGTGAAGTGGACTTTTATTATTATTGAAATGAATTTACATGTCGTAAATTTGTAGTCGGGCTCATAGTTTCTACATGTAAAAAGTAACATGCATTACTCATAAAATATTATAAGAGCCCGTGGCAACGCAAGGGCATTCTACTAGTCAATCCAGTAGGAGAATCTCGTCAAGTCCAGAGTACCTGCGCAAACACAAAAGAGCTTGCACCCAACACTATAAAGGGGTTGTCAATCCCTTCAAGATTGATTGCAAAGTGAGATCTGAAGGCGAAAAGTGCAACAATGTAAAAGAGTAAGGCTGAAAATATGGTGTGAAGTAGACCCGGGGGCCATAGTGTTCACTATAGGCTTCTCTCAAAATAGCAAATATTAGGGTGGGTGAACAAATTACTGTCGAGCAATTGATAGAACCGCACAAAGTCATGACGATATATAAGGCAATGATCATACATATAGGCATCACGTCCGAGACAAGTAGACCGGTACTTTCTGCATCTACTACTATTACTCCACACATCGACCGGTATCCAGCATGCATCTAGTTTATTGAATTCATGACGAACAGAGTAACGCCTTAAGCAAGATGACATGATGTAGAGGGATAAACTCAAACCAATGATGAAAACCCCATCCTTTTACCCTTGATGGCAACAACACGATGCGTGTCTCGCTATCCCTTCTGTCACTGGGTGAGGTCACCGCACGGTATGAACCCAAAACCACGCACTTCTCCCATTGCAAGAATCATAGATCAAGTTGGCCAAAAAACCCACAACTCGAGGAGAATTACAAGGATATGAAATCATGCATATAAGAGATCAGAAGAAACCAAAATAAGATTCATAGATAGTCTGATCATAAATCCACAATTCATCGGATCTCGACAAACACCCCAAAAAAGAAGATTACATCAGATAGATCTCCATGAAGATCATGGAGAACTCCGGAATAATATGAGAGAATGATCTGCAACGACTGGAGAAGATTGAATTCAGTTTCAGAGAAGCACACCGGTAAAATGGAATTGATACGACGACTCCGGTTGACAAGAATTGATAAGACAACTGATTGAGCAAAAGAATTAGCATTCACATAAAAATATGAGAACACCTCTTAGGAAAGATCTGAAATCACCACTTCACATCGAAGCAACTTGAATTACCATATTCAACAAAACAAAGGATGAGGCTTATGAAACAAGCCAGAACAAACTCTGAGAAA
Organism: Hordeum vulgare subsp. vulgare; assembly: GCF_904849725.1. Taxonomy (NCBI): domain Eukaryota; kingdom Viridiplantae; phylum Streptophyta; class Magnoliopsida; order Poales; family Poaceae; genus Hordeum; species Hordeum vulgare. The sequence continues at coordinate 579,014,671 of NC_058520.1, read as the reverse complement.
GATTTCGTCCGATATTTTCGTGGACAGGATCCCACGGGCTCGATTTTACAGTAGCCATCAAGTGCAAGGCAGTGCACCCGACATACGAAGCGTCCCTGAGTCGTAGCAAGCTACAAGGACTCTTTAAGACACAACGTGTACCGCTGTAAGTCGACCGTGAACAAACGAATCCACTAGATGTCGAACCCCAACCTAACATCATGCATTTGTTGGAAGATTGTCCTATAAGCAACTACTTGAATTCCCACCTATGAATTCCCGAAATATCTTGTCATGCAATCTGGTACACGGATACAAGGAGTAATATCACACAACTTCTATACTAACCCGTCACCTGCATCACATCCGCCAACACACGACCAGAATCTCGGACCTTCATCTACAACAGACCCTCGTGATCACAACGATACAAAGTATGGCAGTACTCTCGAACAATCTGCACCATTACCGGGGACATCGGGGTTATCTCGCCACTACTAGTATTGAAGTAATTACGAACATCCTTCGTTCTGAGATACTAAGAAATCTGAATGATAATGATGTGCTCAAGAATCCCCTGGAGCTCAACTCCCCTGAAACTCAAAGCAGATAGGAGGCACCAAGACAGACCTCCGTCACATCGGCATCGTATAGATTCCAAAATATCCGCGTGATCCTAATTTTTTTTTGAGTGAGAAGAGGAGTAGAATAATTATTACATCAAGATTCCTCACCAGAGCATAGAAGAGGAGAAAAAAGAATCCTACTCTCCAGTATATCACTAGACTCAAAGCAGTTTTTTTCACTAGACTCGACTCGGCCAAGTTCGATCAATCAAGGGGGCTCCTAGGTCGGTACTTGTTGGGGATATTGCTTATTAAGTGACCCGCCCAATATGGGCCGGGTTACTTGTAAGGCGGTTCATCCTTTGACTCATTTAGGCCTCAGCCTGGGCGGTTTAAGGCCGCAAGATGGTTGTGATTTGTGGAAGGTCTCTGGGTTTTGCAAGACGGCGACTCAGAGGCCGCGGTGGTCACGATTTGTAAAGAGGAAGGGACTCTTGTAAACCCTAAAGCCTCGACCTCTATATAAAGGCGAGTTTGAAGGGGGATAGGCGGGTTAGAAATCATCGAGTGCTAGGTAAGGCGAGTTACGCCTTTCTTGTAATCGAATCCACATCAATACACGCCAAGCAGGACGTAGGCTATTACCTCCACGCGAGGGGCCGAACCTGGGTAACCCGCCGCGTTCCTCCTGTTCAACCCCTTTGAGTCGCCACCAAAGTGCGATGGTTCCCATACTAAGTCCTTTCACGAGGGCATCTGCCGTGACAAAACCACGACAGTTGGCGCCCACCGTGGGGCCTGCGCACGGTGGAGTTGAATTCTCAAAGGGAGCCCTACCAGGGTTTGGGAGTTATGCGACGGCGCTCATGACTTGGAGCCGACGCGGCATAGCCTACATCGACAACCAGCGATGGGGACCTGAAGCGAATTCTCTCGAATCAGGCTACAGGGTCCCCTTCGGCAAGATCAACGTCTTCATCGGCATCATCGGGTCATCTGTTCCTGAGCCGGACATCTCCTCCGACATCGTCGAGCCGGCCAAGTACGTTCATCCAGTCATAACACGGAATCTGACCCACCCGGTCTTTGTGGGTTTCACGCAGGGGTCGGAGGAGCCAGAGCACGCGGCGGCTCAGGAGGTTACCCCCATCAACTCTGACGACGAATCATCCATGGGCGATTCAGATTCCATCCAGTCCCTCCACGGAGACGGTCTCGGAGGCTTGTCATTGGCCATGGATCCGGAAATCCTCGATCGAACCCGCCGCCAGATCGCCATCTACATGGCCGGGGCGACTCAACCCGCACAGAACCCCGCTGGAGGCGATGGGACCGGCGGGACATCCAGAAGTGCGTCAGCAGTCCTGGTGGATTTAGCGGCGGAAATCACAAGACTAATGTCAACCCCCCTCACGCCAGAGAACCAAGAGGAGATAAACGCGGAGTTAGCAAAGCTGAGGGAGGCGGTGGCAAAGGCCCATCAGGATGCTGAGACGGAGTCCGCCAGGATGGAAACTCGACAAGCCCAGATTACGGCCGAAAGGATGCGATTGAACACCGACAACTGGCGGCTTGAAAGACAGCAGCGCGCGTCCGACACCGTCCATCAGCGGAGACACCAGGGTCGCCTGCCCCATGATCTCAATCCGACTCGCCTGTTCGACACTCCCCAAACACCCGGGATGGGAGCCGCCCCAGCAGGAGGGCTGGGCCGCCTTCCTAACCCGCCGATTCAGCCGACTGAGGGTCAAATTCCTCGTTTCCGTACCCCTCGAGGCCACTTCTCTAACCCGGTGGATAACGTGCTTGCCGCAACTCGCCATCTGGAGTCTCTTCCGATCCACGGCAACACCCCAGCTGAGATCGAAGCAAGGAACGCCATCGAGATGTTGAAAACGGCGGTGGTCCAAAACGCGCAGTTCTCACACAGCCCCGAACGATTGCACTCCACCCCCCAGGCGAGCTATACCAGGAGTAGGCCGGAGGATCAGCCAGCCGTAAACAGTGCCCCGCGACACTTCCCGCAGGACAACCCGCCCGAGCGGAACCCGCCGGGCAGAGGTCCACCCAACATCCAAGAAGCTCAGACTCCTCCCGCGGGGACCGGAGGGCGAGTTGGGGTGCCCTGCTTGTCCCTGGCCCTTCGAAACGAAAGAATGCCCATGGACTTCAAAGGACCGAGAAAGGTGCCTAATTACACACCAGATCTCGAACCAACATCTTGGATCGAGGGCTATGAGATCGCCATGGAGATGCTCGACGTAAACAAGGCGGTTTGCGCCAGATATTTCACCATGATGCTCGAGGGATCGGCGCGCACTTGGTTGAAAAACTTACCCCCTAATTCTATCCAGTCCTGGGCCGAGCTGAAGGAGCGTTTCATCAAAAACTTCCGGGGAACCTGTAAACGGTCGATGACGATCGTCGACTTGCAACACTGCGTACAACGCTCGGATGAGTCGGCGCACCATTGGTCGCGGCGAGTCGCGGAAATTATCCATTCATCGGATGGCATCACGGCAGCGCAAGCTGTGCTTATCCTCGAGCACAACTGATGGTCCAGAAATTGGGGCGACTCAAACGGAAAGTTCAGGATATGGGCGAGCTGATGGATACCCTCACTAGGTACGCCGAGGCCGATGATACCAAGGATCCCGGCGAGGATGGTAAGGGTAACTCGCCCAAGAAGGGCGATTCAACCAAAAACCACACCCGCCTCCAAGGCCGCAATCGTCACAACCAGGGGGCCAACGGCAAGCGTAGGCCATAGGAGGAGCCCTCGGATCTGGTTGCCAACACCAACGCCAATGACGGCAAAAAGAAGAACCGAGGCTTCAGTGGGAAAAGGCCGCGTAATTACGAAGAGCTACTCAAAGGCCCTTGCCCGCACCACGCCACGGCCGACGGCCCGGCGGGCCACTCTTGGGAGAACTGTTTCGTGATGCGAGAATTTCAGGCCGAGGCAATCAAGAAGAGCCAAAGCAAAGATCTGAACCGTCGCCAGGACCAACTCGCCACGCCCAATCAAAGGCACAACCCCTTCGGCGGTTTTCCCGAACAAGAGGCTCAGGGGGGCCCGCAGCCAGGCGGCGGCCAGTACCCGGTGCACCACCAACGGCGGTACAACCCGCCGGGAGTTTTCCAGCAGCCGCCCCCACAGGGGGCTCTGCAGGACCAGGATGACCATGGGGGCTTCCGCAACAATCCTAAACAGCTAAGTAATGGGCAGTACCATGTTTTCACCACTAATGCTTGCAGGCGTGATAAAAAGGTAAGTCACCGGGCGTACAGCGTAATTGAGCCGGCGGTTCCCAGATATCTCCACTGGTCCGAACAGACCATAACATGGAGCAGAGAGGATCACCCGCCGAGAATAGATAACCCGGGCGACCTGGCATTAGTCGTGGCTCCCCAAGTGGGGGGCTACACTCTATCGAAAGTACTAATGGATGGCGGCAGCAACATTAATATCCTATACTTCGACACCTTCCGGAGGATGAATCTATTAGAGAAAGACTTGATGCCTTCAACCACGGTCTTCCACGGCATCGTCTCGGGCAAATCGGCTTATCCCATAGGCCGGGTCAGGCTCTCAGTAGCGTTTGGAACTGCGCAGAATTACAGGTCGGAGTCTCTGGTCTTCGAGGTGGTCAAACTAAAAAGCCCGTACCATGCGCTGTTCGGGCGACCGGCTTACGCTCGCTTCATGGCCCGCCCGTGCTACGTCTACCTCAAGCTCAAAATGCCTGGTCCTAAAGGGCCCATCACGATTGACGGAGATAGAAGAATTGCAAAGGAGTGTGAGGAAGGAGACGCGGCCTATGGGGAAGTCGCCTGCGCGGCGGAAGAGCTCAAAAACCATCGGGCCAATGTTGACCCGGCAGACATGTCACCGCTCAAGAAGCCGACTACAGATTCCGAGTCGCCCCTCAAGTTCAAACCAACGGATGACACGAAGACAGTCGACTTCGTCCCTGGCGATTCATCCAAGCAGTTTACCATTGGAACGGGTCTGGACCCCAAATAGGAAAGCGCGCTGATCGAATTCATCCATGAGAATCGGGACATCTTCGCATGGAAGCCCTCTGACATGCCGGGTGTACCGAGAGAATTCGCTGAGCACCATCTTAATATTGACCCAAAATGCAAACCTGTCCAACAATATCTTCGCAGGTTTAACGAGGAGCGACGGAAGGCGATTGGAGAGGAAGTCGCCCGTCTTTTAGCCGCCGGGTTCATCGTGGAAGTCTTTCACCCCAAATGGCTAGCTAACCCGGTGTTAGTACTCAAGAAGAATGGCACGTTCCGTATGTGTATTGACTATACGGACCTCAACAGAGCTTGTCCCAAGGATCCTTTCACTCTTCCCCGCATTGACCAAATCATTGACTCGGTGGCGGGGTGCGAACGATTGTGCTTTTTGAACGCCTATTCAGGTTATCATTAGATCAAAATGGCTGTGGAAGATCAGGAGAAGACCGCCTTCATAACCCCCTTCGGGGCCTTTTGCTATGTGTCCATGCCGTTCGGGCTCAAAAGCGCAGGGGCGACTTACCAACGCTGCATCCAGAATTGTCTCCATAACCAAATTGGCCGCAACGTCCATGCCTATGTTGACGACATTGTGATCAAGACCCGCCGGGAGGAGACACTTCTGGAAGACCTTAAGGAAACCCTTGATAATTTACGGGTATATCAGATGAAGCTAAATCCTACCAAGTGCGTTTTCGGCGTACCTGCGAGAAAACTACTAGGTTTCTTGGTATCGGAGCGCGGCATCGAGGCTAACCCGGACAAAATTGAAGCAGTTATTTCCCTCGGCAAGCCGACGAATGTTAATCAAGTTCAGCGATTGGCGGGTCGTATTGCGGCTCTCAGTCGTTTCGTGAGCCGCCTCGGAGAAAAGGCGATTCCTCTTTATCAATTGTTGAGAAAGTCCGACCGATTCGTATGGACAGAGGAGGCTGACGAGGCATTTCAGGCCTTGAAACATCAATTGGTTAACCCGCCGGTCCTGGCGGCCCCGACTGAAAAGGAGCCTATGCTCCTGTATATCGCCGTGAATTCCAAAGCGGTCAGCGTGGCTGTGGTCGTCGAAAGAAAGGAGGAAGGAAAGGAATACTCGGTGCAACGCCCGGTGTACTTTATCAGTGAGGTGTTAACTCTTTCCAAACAGCGATACCCACATTGGCAGAAACTGGTCTATGGGGTGTTCATGGCGAGTCGAAAGCTTAAACATTATTTCCAGGAACACCCGATCACCGTGGTCAGTTCCGTGCCCCTCGGTGACGTCATCCAAAACCGCGAGGCAACAGGGCGAATCGCCAAATGGGCAATAGAACTTGGGTCGCATCACATGCAATATACCCCCCGCACGGCCATCAAGTCCCAGGCACTAGTTGATTTCGTCAATGATTGGACGGAGCTTCAGGCTCCGGAAGATCGGCCTGACCTTACCTATTGGACTATTTATTTTGATGGATCCAGGCAGTTGGAGGGCTCGGGGGCGGGTGTGGTGTTGATATCCCCTCAAGGAGATAAGTTCTGCTACATTCTCCGGCTCATGTTCCCTTGCACAAATAATGCGGCAAAATATGAAGCTCTGCTTCACGGTTTGCGACTGGCAAAAGAGATGAACCTAACCCGAGTCAGATGCTTTGGGGATTCAGATTTGGTGGCGCAACAGGTTTCAGGCACCTGGGACTCTCGAGATCCTATGATGGCGGCTTACAGGCGAGCTGTATCTGACGTGGCGGGCTATTTTCATGGGTACCAGGTTGATCATGTTGATCGGCGACTCAACGAAGCAGCTGATGCCCTCTCGCGACTCGGCTCACAGAGAAAACCGGTCCCCCCTAATGTTTTCTTGGATGTCTTGCATAAACCGTCTGTGACTGTACCCACGGAGGAGGAATTGGCGATACCAGATCCCGAGTCTCAGCTTGTGGCGACTCTCCATGTCACTCCGGATTGGGCTCTTCCTTATCTGGCTTATCTCGCTCGAGGCGAGTTACCCACTGATGAAGTTTTGGCTCGCCAGATTGTTCGGCGTAGCAAGTCCATGGTCATCATTAATGGCGATTATATAAACGAAGTGCTTCAGGGGTCTTTCAGCGGTGCGTCTCTTCCGAGGAAGGATGCATAATCCTAAATGACATCCATTCTGGAGATTGCGGGCATCACGCCGGGTTACGTTCTTTGGTATCAAAAGCCTTTCGACATGGTTTCTTCTGGTTGACGGCTCACGCAGATGCAGAAGATATAGTACGGCGGTGTGAGGGGTGCCAACGATATGGGAGACAGGCTCATGTGCCGGCTCAAGAATTGAGGATGATTCCCATTACTTGGCCTTTCGCGGTCTGGGGGCTGGACATGGTCGGTCCCTTTAAGATGTCCTCCAACAAGAAAACTCACTTATTGGTGGCGGTTGATAAGTTCACTAAATGGATTGAGGCGGAACCTGTTGGGGCTTGCGATGCGGAGACTGCGGTCAAATTTCTGAAAAAGCTGATTTTCCGTTTTGGATATCCACACAGTATTATCACGGACAATGGTACTAACTTGTCCCAAGGAGCGATGCTGGATTTTTGTCGCCGTGAACATATCCGGCTTGATATTTCTGTAGTTGCTCACCCGCAGTCGAACGGGCAAGCAGAGCGGGCGAATCAGGAAGTCCTACGAGGGATTAAACCTCGCCTCATGGTTCCCCTGGAAAGAACTCCAGGGTGTTGGGTTGAGGAACTACCTTCGGTATTATGGAGCATCCGGACCACCCCGAATCGATCCACGGGGTTCACGCCTTTCTTTTTGGTCTATGGAGCAGAAGTTGTCCTTCCTACCGACATAAGACATGATTCTCTTAGAGTCGCCGCATATGTGGAGCAAGATAATGAGTTGGCGCGTCAGGATTCCTTGGATGCCTTGGAAGAGGCGCGTGACTTAGCGACGGCTCGTTCAGCTATCTATTAGCAAGATCTGCGGCGTTATCATAGCCGCCGGGTTAAGGGTCGGGCTTTCCAGGAGGGCGACTTGGTACTTCGTCTGATACAAGATCGGGCAGGCATGCACAAGCTCTCGCCCCCTTGGGAAGGGCCTTTCGTCGTCAGCAAGAACCTCCGCAATGGCTCTTACTACTTGCTGGATCTTCGGCCTGATCGACCGACTACGGAGGCTGAGTCAACTCGCCCTTGGAATATTGCCCATTTGCGGCCTTACTACACTTGAGTTCTTAAAAACTCCATGCTTTGTAAGTTTTTCAGTTTCATTATGAAGTAATAAAATGTTCCCCGACTTGGGGGCTTCTTCCTTAAAAAAGAGCAATTTGTGTCATCCTGTTGCGACCTTATGAGCCGACAAAACATGCATTTAGGGTGGGTGCACGAGCTTTTTGACTCGCCTCCCCCTGTCGCGACCGTATGAGCCGACGAAACCTGCATTTAGGGTGGGTGCACGAGCTTTTTGACTCGCCTCCCCCTGTCGCGACCGTATGAGCCGACGAAACCTGCATTAAGGGTGGGTGCACGAGCTTTTTGACTCACCTCCCCCTGTCGCGACCGTATGAGCTGACGAAACCTGCATTAAGGGTGGGTGCACGAGCTTTTTGACTCGCCTCCCCCTGTCGCGACCGTATGAGCCGACGAAACCTGCATTTAGGGTGGGTGCACGAGCTTTTTGACTCGCCTCCCCCTGTCGCGACCGTATGAGCCGACGAAACCTGCATTAAGGGTGGGTGCACGAGCTTTCTGACTCGCCTCCCCCTGTCGCGACCGTATGAGCCGACGAAACCTGCATTAGGGGTGGGTGCACGAGCTTTCTGACTCGCCTCCCCCTGTCGCGACCGTATGAGCCGACGAAACCTGCATTAAGGGTGGGTGCACGAGCTTTCTGACTCGCCTCCCCCTGTCGCGACCGTATGAGCCGACGAAACCTGCATTAGGGGTGGGTGCACGAGCTTTCTGACTCGCCTCCCCCTGTCGCTACCGTATGAGCCGACGAAACCTGCATTACTGGTGTTAAGGTTTGAACTTGGAGTTTTTTTCTATCCTCTGCATGTTTTTTGCAACTACTTGCAGTGTCTTTTATGTTCCCAGATGATATGTTCAGAGGTCTGTCCTTGGCGGATTAAGCATTGCAGAAGATTTTTATAAAGGCGGATCAAATATTTCAAACCGCTTCAAAAGCGGTATGAGGTTGTCTTTTTTGGCAGAAGGGGTCATCAAAAGATAGTATTAACTATTACATGGTTCATGGGCCAAATTCGAGAAAGGTCTACTTTCCTAAATCCTGGCGCGAGCTTTGACCGGCTTCAATTTGTAAATCGCCCAAGACCCAATTGCACTTGGACAAAGAAGCAAAATCATCTTCATCGGTCAAGATGGATGCCAGGTCTGCTTCCCAGTCGAAGGGGTTCTTGGGTCGCCGAGGGATTAGGTTGGTCACCACGAAGGTTGGCGGGCTGATTTTCTTATTTTTACCATCGTAAGCCGCCTGATATTTTGTTAAGTCAAGGCTGGCGGCGAGTTGAGTTGCGGCCAGTCGAGAATCTTTGACAACCTTCTGGTAGTCTTCTTCCACGAACTCCGAGCCGTCATCTTTAAGCTGAGGGAAGCCGGTAGCTACTTCTTCCAAATTAATTTCCGGAGCGTACGCCAAGCAGCGACTCAGAGCCGTCAGGACACCCTTCCGGGCGGCTGACCGGGTTAACTCGCCGATCTGGGGAGGAAGTGTGGATAGATATCCAAGCACCTTCTTGATGGAAGTGATGGGCTCTTTTGCACCTATTACGGCTTTGACGGTCAGCACACTGCCTGTGTACAGCTGTTCCGTCAGCGTATAGATCGCCTTCAGCATCACCACGCAGTCGTCTTGCAGATTGGCGACTCTCGATCCTGGGATTTGATAACCGGTAAGTTAACATTAAGGAATTTTCCCAAGGAAGAGGATAATGTTGGAGAGTTAGGTAAAGCTTACCAAAGATGGCTTGTGTCATGTTGGAGATATGGCGCTTTAAGCCGGATAGCTCCTGTTGGACAGTCGCCAACTTTGCTTCTGCTTTTTCGGCTCTCTTCAAAGCCGCGTTTTGGTCAGCCTGAGTTCTTTCTAACTCGGCTTTGAGCTTTTCCAGTTCAACCAGAGCCAACTTATATTTGTCTTCCGACTGAGTTCGGGCATCTTGTTGATCAGACAAGTTTCTCCTTAAGTCGCCCAGGGCCAGTTCGGTCTGGGCAAGGCTTTCCTGTTCAAAATTTAAAACAAAGACAAGTCTCATCAATATTGCAAGGCAATACCCCTGACACTTGGGGGCTAATGTATAATTCTCAAGAAAGATTATACAGAAATCAAGACCCGGCTCATCCTTTTACTGATGAGCCGGCCCATTGGGGGTTAATGGAGATAGTATAGAGTATAAAAGTTTACCTCATGCTTGTTATTTAACATCTTTAGCAGATTCTTTTCCATCTCATAACTCGCTTCCAGGCGACTTGCGAAGCCAGAACAGAGTTCTTTAAACTCCAGACCTGCATAGTCAGAAAGTTTCGCCTTGGAAGGCCCAGACTCGGGAATTGATGGAGAAAGGGATGCTATATGTTTGGAGAGGATTGTCGCTGCCAGCTTGGAGAAACCAGAATCAGTAATGACTACAGCATCTGGGTCATCAGCTGTCGCCATTACGATCGGTGATCTAGGGACATCCGTTGATCCTTTGGGCGACTCAGGAAGGTCCGCTTGAATTGTCGGCTCGTCTTGACTCGGATCTTCTTGAGTCGGAGTAGCTTTCCTTGGAAGCTCAGAAGTGGCGTCAGGGATTGATCCACTAGTCTTCCTCTTTTTGGCTTGTGCCCTAACGAAAGAGATAGGTGTGTTAAAAAATTAAAAAGAGTGCTATTCTCAAGGATCAGGGCAAGAAACTTACCCCGGGACTCGGATCATTGGTGGAAGGGTCGACATCACTGAGTCGCCGGAAGTAGGGGGAGAATCCTGCAGAATTTATACATCGATAATACAGGCGGGTTATGACTGTGACCCAAAAGCAGCACGAACAATGGTTGCTCAAATAAAAAAAAGGGAGGTACCTCGCTTGGTTTTCTTTTGTTCGTTGTTGGCAAGCCAGGTATTAGATCGCCGGAGTGACTTCGCGTTTTCCGGTTCGAGGCGTGCTGTGTTCTCTTCAATAAGAAATTTGGGTCCAAATGGGCATCTAGATGTGAGAAGGGGACTTTCCCACATATTCGCCGGGCCGGCTTAGGCGAGGAAGGAGATGAATCGGAGGAGACGGAAATTACCTCGACGGAGTCCTCTTGGCTTCCGTTATCTTCATTCTGTTACAAGAGGAGTGAGAGATATAAATAAAAGTTAAAAGGTGATAGGTGGCGAGTGAAAAAGAGGACGGATTGGTACCTCTGAGAGTGCGTCGCCAGCTTGAGATTCGTCGACTTCAGATGGCTCAGCCGCAGTAGATTTACCTTTGCCCTTGTTTTTCTTGGAAGGCGGCTTAGCACTCTTCATGGCTTGTTTCTTAGGTCTCCTAGACCAGAAGTTGTCGCCTTTCTGGAAAGGAATATGGCATGAAGTCATGATGGCAGTAAAACAGATGGAATAAAAAGTTGAGGGCGAGTTAGCTTTGGTTACCTTGGGTGCCGGGTTAATCTTGCAGAAGGGCTTAAGGCCGATTTGGCCGCATTTTGCTGCAGGTTCGCCGGTCAGCTTCCTGATGATGGCGACGATGTCTTTTTCCGTTAATGCTGTGTGGAAGTAGCATTGGGGGTGATCCAGAGTGCCGTCAAATTCGCACATCAGACCATCTCGGCGGCTCAGAGGAAGGATCCGCCATTCGACCCAGCAGCGGATCAGGTCAACCCCGGTGAGACCGTTGTTCGTCAAGGATCTCAGTTCGGACAGAATTGGGATGAAGTCCGACTCTTCTTCCTCGGTGAGCTTGTCAGGGAGCTTAAAATTGACTGGAAGGCGGGTTGGCCTGTAGCCCAGAAGTTTGTTCTCACCGGCAGGGGATGTTTCTTTGCAATAAAACCAAGATTCACCCCAGCCTTTGGGGTGGCTAGGCATAGTGAGTGAAGGAAACAGACTGTCCCTGCGACGCTGGACGTTGACCCCGCCAAGTTCCAAACTGGGGCCATTGTGGAATTCCGTCTGGCGATTCAAGTGGAAAAAGTACCAAAACAGAGGGACGGAAGGCTCGATCCGCAAATAAGCTTCGCAAAGGACTTGGAATTGACTTAGGTTGCTTATGGAATTGGGTCCCAAATCCTGGAGTCGGACATTCATGAAGTTCAGAGCGTCCCTAAGGAATTTAGATCCGGGCGGCTTAAAACCCCGTTCCAAGTGTTCCACAAAAACTACTATCTCCCCTTCCTTGGGGTTGGGGAGGTCTTCTCCTAACCCGGTGCGCCATCCAATGATGCCTTGAGGATCCAAGCAGCCCGCTTTCACGTAATTCGCCAAAACAACATCATCGACTTTGGTAGGAAGCCAATCGCTCTTGAAAACGGCACCCATGCTACAAATAGGTAAGAATATGGTATTACATGTCTCGAGCATTTACTATGTGAATCGGGATCAGCTCTTGCTTAACCCGCCGGGCTAGGAGGCCGGGTTGGGCTGATGTGGCGACTTATCGGAGCAGGGCTATTCTCAGAAGCGATGTTACTGTGGGTGGTGAAATTTATTCTTTCCGAAACACTAAGGGAAGGACGAAGTTTCCAAACAGCTTTTTACAAACAGTGAATGAGGAATGGATCTGTTGAACAGATATAAAAACTTGCGGACATGGCTAAAACATGAACGATGTGTGATCAGGGTGGTGCCTCATGTTTGAAGAAACTAGTGTGTTTAGAAAATTCGCAAGAGCACAGATGGATAAGACTATTCAAGGCACTGGGTGCCCTAATTGCGCTCGGACTAATCAGTTCGAGGGTAATAGATGGTTGCGAGCGGAGGGCTTCGGAACTATGGCAATGGCGGAAGCATGGCAATGGCGGAAGCATGAACAAGAAATAAATCTACCCTTAAAGAAGAGGAAACAATGGCCTAACCTGAAGATCTTGGTCGAAGAAGATCGGCGGTGATGGAGGCTGTTGGAGAAGCGCAGGGGTCCCGGAGAATGAAGGGACCCTCGGCGGCGGCGGAGCCTGGCAACGGCGACGGCTTGCGGGCGGCGCCGGAGCTCCTCGAACGGCGACGGCTTGCGGGCAGCACTGGAGTTCTTCGGACGGGGGCGGAGTTTGCGGCCGGCGGCGAAACCCTCGGGAAGCGGTGCGGTTTTCTGTTGCGATAATGGGGGGACTGACGAGACTGGTAGGTGGCCAGTGTCAGCCCTGTCCCTTCCGCCTATTTATCAGGACGGGCGCTGGAATCGAGGCGCCGTGAGCGGGAACCGCTTGGGAATAAAAGATTCGCCATGATGACGTTCGAAAATTTTGGGATGAGGATGCACTAAAAGATCCGTTGGGATTGTGTTAAATTTCCCGAAAATCGAGGGCTAAGGAAAGTGCTGACGGGGAATGCATTGGCGGCTCAAAGACTTTTTCCGGTACCAGTTGGCGAGTTATAATTTCTGGCGTATGGAGGAACACAAAGGAGTGAATCACCTTCAACTAAAACAGAAGCATTGGCATGAAGATTCAAGTCAATTTGGGGCCTAATGTTGGGGATATTGCTTATTAAGTGACCCGCCCAATATGGGCCGGGTTACTTGTAAGGCGGTTCATCCTTTGACTCATTTAGGCCTCAGCCTCGGTGGTTTAAGGCCGCAAGATGGTTGTGATTTGTGGAAGGTCTCTGGGTTTTGCAAGACGGCAACTCAGAGGCCGCAGTGGTCACGATTTGTAAAGAGGAAGGGACTCTTGTAAACCCTAAAGCCTCGACCTCTATATAAAGGCGAGTTTGAAGGGGGATAGGCGGGTTAGAAATCATCGAGTGCTAGGTAAGGCGAGTTACGCCTTTCTTGTAATCGAATCCACATCAATACACGCCAAGCAGGACGTAGGCTATTACCTCCACGCGAGGGGCCGAACCTGGGTAACCCGCCGCGTTCCTCCTGTTCAACCCCTTTGAGTCGCCACCAAAGTGCGATGGTTCCCATACTAAGTCCTTTCACGAGGACATCTGCCGTGACAAAACCACGACAGTACTGCTCTGATACCAAGTATATAGGTGCCTTAAATTAAATAGCATTTAATATGGTGATATAACAAGGAACCCATGCTTTCACATGGAAGCAATGCACCTGCAACTAGCAACGTTAACAACTGAGTTAAGCAAGCAGTAACATAGCCAATCAGTGGTTTGCTAGGTTGAACAGGTTGAAGGTTTTCATGGCATTGTTGAGAGGCTGATATTTAACATGTGGTAGGCAACGAGACATATACGGTAGCAACGGTAAAACTAGCATGGCAATGATAGTAATGGTATCTGGGGAAATGGTCATCTTGCCTGAGATCCGGCTTGCATGAAGAATGACTCCGTGAAGTAGACGAACCGACGTAGTCAAACGGGTCCTCACAATCCGACACGCTTGCGGAACTCTATCGAGACGGAGGAAACCGGAAACACAAATCAACACACGAAATTCACCAGACGATGCACAACACATATGATGCATGAGCAGCTGAATACATGCAAGTCACGGCATGACAATCCACACAATCAAACACTACACATTAAGTGAAGTTCAATATTGCAACGAGTTGCATATTGACGAAACTCCACGTTAATTATTTAGTTCTATCCCGATTAGGTACACGGCAATACTAAATGTGGTTAAACATGGCAAGAGGTGAAGCGTAATTAAACTACCTATCTAGGCATTTTAAATGAGGTCGGAAATGACATATAGCATCTCCGAGACGACCTCACATGATAATTTACAATTCTGTCTAGATCTGAACTAACGCATTCAATTAGTTGTTAAATAGCAAAAAAAATAGGTTTACGTGATTCTACGCGTCATTCCAAGCAATTTACGCATAGAGAACATCTCCAACGGAGCTACGGATCAAAAGTTACAAGCACCGCAAGATATGATGGCATGAATACAATATGTGTGCAACGACGGTCACGAGCACTTCAAAACGTACAACCAGCAAGATAAAATGATACTACACGAGATTCTAAGCAAGTTTCATGTAGGACACGATCAAATCGGAGCTACGGTTCAACAACTACGAGCAATACAAGATATCACTACAATATGCCAAAATCAGACACATGGCACTTTCTACACCCCACAACTATGAGCTACGCAACTCCGATAAACTCAAGCAAGGCATGACACGAAAGAGGGCAAGTAGCACTACTACAAACAACTAACAACAACTAGCATGGCATCATGGATCACTAGGGAAAGAAGTCACAAAATGGCATCCCACACACTATTTCAGACTTAGTGAAAATTACACATCATGAAAGTGCAGTTTTCGATCTGAAGCTATGTTGACAGCAGCAAAACCAATAGCTACAGGACTCCAAACGGCATGAAGATTCACAGCATGCTAGAGAAACACAAGGTTTACAACTAACTACATTGGACCAACCTCAAAAGAGCTACATATCAGAAGATAGAAGCAAAACAAAACAGCAACAAAATAAAACAGATTCCAGACTTAGAAATATTTCAGCTCCTCCAAATCAGCACTATTTCTAGCAACTTGAGAGCAAGCAAACCACACCTAAACATGCATTTCTATTGCAACTAAAAATACCAGGGGCTAGTCTAAACACCCAAGAACAACTCCCTAGTTGACAACTCCGTCAAACGAAGCACGGAATAAATCCTACGAAATAAACAAAAGGGCAACACGGCAAAATATCGCGCAAACTAACTTACTCAAAAGCTAAAACTAATTACACAGAAAAATCCCATGGATTTTTCTACCCCGGAAACATATAAAATATGCGGGGTTGCACAACAAAATAAAGCCACACATAAATGCGGGAAAATAACCTATATATAGGAAAATAAACTAGCGGCAAATCCCTACACACAAAAATACCAAAGACCGCTCTAAAATACATGGAAAAATGGTTCCTAAAACATGGGCATTTCTTACGGGACGTGTCCTATTAAAACATCACGTTATTCTTGTCAAACAGTGAGTCAAACCTCATCAAACATTTATGCAAGTTGCAAAAACGGATACTACACGAAATTCTACACCAAATCCATATATAGATCACCTTGATCTGACTTACAGAATATAAGTTACGGGGGTTTATATATTTAGCTAATACCGGAAATTAGTTAAATCGTCGGGAAAATTACTAATCTAAATGGGCCGGATCTGCAGGCACAATATAACTAAGATGCGCCTAGGGAAAAAATAGAGGGCCGGGGTAGCTCACCTTGGGCCGGCTCGTCCGGCGTGGAGAGGAGGCTAGGGCGCGCTGGGCCTATGGGGATGCGGGGCCCAAGAGGCGAAGCTGGGCCTTGGCGCGGGAAGGAGGCCGGTCGGTCGGGCCTGGGGCAGATCTGGGGCTGGGCCGGCTCGGCTGGAAGGAGGAGCTCCTGGGCCAGGGTCGGTGCACGCCTGGGCCTAGTGACCTAGGCCTGGCGGCGGCCAGCCCACGGCTAGGCGTCTGGGGAAGGCGCTCCCGATCTGGAGCTCGTCGTCTGATCCCGAGCAGGAGGCCATGGCGGCGCGGGAGCAGGGAACCCCGGGCATGCGGGGCGGCGCTCCAGCAAGGCTCGAGGGCCGGCGAGACCTACCAGTGGAAGATCCGCCCCCGGGTTGCCATTCCCGGTGACAGGGGCTTGAGGGGGCGAGCACGGCGACGGATGGCAGCAGCGATGGCGAGGCCATGGGCCGACGACGGGAAGAAGCAAGGATTCGACGCGGGGCCTCGTCCTCGGGTGGTCGGCCGGAGGTAGCGGCTCGACGGCGCTGGCAAGGGAGACGCTGCGGCGGCGCTCCGGCGACCGGCTGATGCTTGAGGGTCTCGGGCAAGCACCGGCCACCATGGGAGGGACGCAAGGGAGCTTGGGGTCGGGCCCAGATGGGTTTCCAGGGCCCGATTTGGGTGCTGACAGACCTGAGGCTGGAGGTGGGGGGAGGAGCAGTCTGGGAGGACCAGGGAAGGCCAAGTGACGGCTAGGGTTAGGCAGGGCGCGTAAATTGAGGGGAAGAAGTGATTGGCTGTCTATTTATAGACATAGGATTTAGGGTTAGGGTTTCGGGCGTTTTCGGACCCTCCGATCGCGATCGGACGCTCCGAAAACGTCCTAGGGTAGGTGGCTAGGCTTAGGCCGTGTAGAGGGGGTGTTGGATAAGATGAGAGGGAGGTGGGCAGCCCGGCAACGCGATAATTAAAACCCCAAAAACATCCGACGAATAACCGAAGACGGTGCCGCTACGGTCGACCGTTCGGGTACCAGACAGACTCCGATCGCGACGAAATTCGACAGGTGGCCTAGCTATAACTTTTTACGACGGCATGCCAAGTTTCACCCCGACCAGAGAAAGTTTCAAACACACTTTTGAAAACAAGATATAAACGTTGCCGCGGGCGCGTGCGAGTGTGGTCGGGCTCAGAATGGACAACGACGAACGCGAAGAGAAGCGGCAACTAATAACGGATGCAACTTTTGAAAACGGGCAGCAACGGAGGTGTCGATGCAATGCAGATGATGTGCATGATGCGATGATGATGCGACAAAAGAAAAATAGACACACGATGAAAATGGAATAGAAGGGGAATCTTCTGGAACGTCGGCATCGGGCTCTCACAACTCTCCTACACTACAAGAGGATCTCGCCCCAAGATCCAAGAATGAAAGGGGGAGAGGATGAGAAAGAACAAGAGGTAAAATTTAGTCGCTTCTCTGACAAAGGAGTGAAACAAACGATCCTTGAAGGTTGCAGAGAGATGAGGACTGATATGAGATAGAAGCAAGAATTCACGGAAAATTTCGGCAGCACTTCGGTAGGAAAATGGGACAAAAAATTCGATAAGAAGAGAGAAATAGACAATATACATAACAAACAACTAAATAGAGCAAGGGAACACCAAGATCTTGATAGAACAAGATAATATACCCAAAAGAGCAACAACACAAAGACTCCGGAACAAGAGAATAGGAACTAGCTCAAGCGGAAGAAGAGAATGAAGAAAAAATGCCAACTATAATCACAATAGAATTGAAGAGCCTCCGGATAGAGAATTGACGTAGTAGTTGGAAAACCAACAACGAAAAGAACAAGATAGTAGTGGGCTTATGAAAATCATCTCAACATCTATGAAGTGACAACCAACCACTAAAAGAAACAAGGATAGTTGAAAGCAAACATATCAAAACTTCTTACACCAAGAGGATACCTCGAGAACTTGGATTAATGACAAGCACCATGATAGTAACAACCCATAGGAAAAGCTTTAGGTGAAATCCAAACCAAGATAATTCAATGAAGAAACCATGGGTTGCAAATATCTCATGATCATAGAATTGGTGGATTTAATTATCTCATTCTTGAAAGGAAAACACTTCGAGGTTCCTACACTAACAAGAATGCTATAATACCACCTCAAATGATAGGGAAGAACATTTGCACATAGAAATGCAAGAGAACAGATACTTGAGGTTCTCCAACAAGAATCTTGAAGAACACTTGAAAATGAATTGAAACCTTGATGAACCACCAAGAAGGACCTCCGTATACAAATGAATGATGCAAAGATATGAAGGATGAAAGAATAAGATTATGACCTTGCCAAGATTTAGATGAAGCCTCACGGAGAGAAACTTGATAGAACTTAGAACTCCGGAAAGGAAAAGATAAGAACACTTGAGAAAAGAATTGATATCATTAGCCACTCCGGAAGAAGAATTGAAATCATTTGATGAAACAAGAATAAGAATTATGTTAAGCTAATCCATCATCAAGTTAAATTGACGACAATCAATGGATTTAGCATACAACTTATTCCTCTTGAAAGAATCTTGAAGAGATAGAGAGATAAATAAAGAACAAAATAGAAGAAATGTTGCACGAAACACCGGTAAGAATTCACAATTGAATGGGAACACCACCAATTAATGGAGAAACATGAGAATGAAGAGCTCATGAGCCACCTGAGAGAAAACTTGAACAAGGCACCGGATAATCGAGAGACGAACGAAGAGACAACAATGGAGAAGAATTGAGGATGAAAGCTGAAAGCTGAGAACGAAGAAGTCTTCTCAAATGATGTCCTTTGGAGGATCGAGAATGAAAACAACTTAGAAATGCACCGGATAGCAAGAAATTAATCATCCATGATTGGAAACAATTCCAGAAGATAACACAAGGCTGAAATGAATAATATCCACGAGAATGAACCAAGATTGGGAGAAACACTCCATCGGTCTTCAAAGAAGAGAATAATGAGAAGAACACCACCAAGGATAATGAGGCACTCTGGAATAAAGAAGAATGAAAGGTTGAGTCGGTATGAGAATTAATTCAAATAGAACTTGACGAAGGGATATGACTGATGAAATTCATACTTACGTCCTAGTTGAAAAGAACTAAAGATCTCTGGAAGATTACAAGAGCTATAACAGATCCTAGGAAAAACCTGTGGGTTATGGGCCCACTCAAAGAAACCACTGTTGAAAGGATTGCTTAGAAAGAGAGATATTGTGCCGGTATGAAGAGAACTAGATGAGGTTGATAACCTCGAAATAACTGACGGATTGAAAACCAGAACATCCGAAATATCTTTAACACTCCGGCTAGAAAGAGAGAGGAATTAATAAACAAGATAGGCTGAAAGAATTTCCAATGTCAGAAAGAATTTAATGGTTGAAAATGATATGATGACCATGGATAACTGAACTGAATTCACCGGTAAGGATGATAAGAATGAACAAATATGACACGAATCTCCTGAGAATCTTCACAATGAATCACCGGGTACACAAGGAAGAAGAGATAGCGGAAGCATCACTGAAAAGAAAACTCTTGGATGAAAATTGAATCACTGAGAAAAAGGGCGGGAGGGTGGGGAAAAACAAAGACAACTTGAGACAGATGAGATGAACTCTGGAATAAAATGAGAGAATGATCTGCAACAACTGGAGAAGATTGAATTCAGTTGCAGAGAAGCACACTGGTAAAATGGAATTGATACGACGACTCCGGTTGACAAGAATTGATAAGACAACTGATTGAGCAGAAGAATTAGCATTCACATAAAAATATGAGAACACCTCTTAGGAAAGATCTGAAATCACCACTTGACATCGAAGCAACTTGAATTACCATATTCAACAAAACAAAGGTTGAGGCTTATGAAACAAGCCAGAACAAACTCATGAGAAAGATTTCGTCCGATATTTTCGTGGACAGGATCGCACGGGCTCGATTTTACAGTAGCCATCAAGTGCAAGGCAGTGCACCCGACATACGAAGCGTCCCCGAGTCGTAGCAAGCTCCAAGGACTCTTTAAGACACAACGTGTACCGCTGTACGTCGACCGTGAACAAACGAATCCACTAGATGTCAAACCCCAACCTAACATCATGCATTTGTTGGAAGATTGTCCTATAAGCAACTACTTGAATTCCCACCTATGAATTCCCGAAATATCGGGTCATGCAATATGGTACACGGATACAAGGAGTAATATCACACAACTCCTATACTAACCCGTCACCTGTATCACATCCGTCAACACACGACCAGAATCTCGGACCTTCATCTACAACAGACCCTCGTGATCACAAGGATACAAAGTATGGCAGTACTCCCGAACAATCTGCACCAGTATTGAGGACATCGAGGTTATCTCGCCACTACTAGTATTGAAGCAATTACGAACATACTTCGTTCTGAGATACTAAGAAATCTGAATGATAACGATGTGCTCAAGAATCCCCTGGAGCTCAACTCCCCTGAAACTCAAAGCAGATAGGAGGCACCAAGACAGAACTCCGTCACATCGGCATCATATAGATTCTGAAATATCCGCGTGATCCTAAAAAAAATTTGAGTGAGAAGAGGAGTAGAATAATTATTACGTCAAGATTCCTCACCAGAGCATAGAAGAGGAGAAAAAAGAATCCTACTCTCCGATATATAACTAGACTCAAAGCAGTTTTTTTCACTAGACTCGACTCGGCCAAGTTCGATCAATCAAGGGGGCTCCTAGGTCGGTACTTCTCTGATACCAACTTGTCACGCCCAAGATGCGACCCTATCCTCAATTTGGCACGAAGGCCTCGTCAGGGATAGAAGCGCATCTCGTCGTGTCGCAAGAATGGATATCATTACAAGTACATGTACTGAAAAGATGAGATATACATATTGAATTGGCTTACACTCGCCACAAGCTACAGCAGAGTCGCATCAGTACATTACATAAACATCAAGAGTAAGAGCAGGGTCCGACTACGGACGGAAACAAACGACAAAATAAGAACGACGTCCATCCTTGCTATCCCAGGCTGCCGGCCTGGAACCCATCCTAGATCGATGAAGAAGAAGAAGAAGAAGCAACTCCAAATGAACAATCAGCGCACTCGCGTCAAGTAACCTTTACCTGTACCTGCAAATGGTGTTGTAGTAAGCTGTGAGTCACTGGGGACTCAGCAATCTCATTTCCAAAGGTATCAAGACTAGCAAAGCTTAATGGGTGAGGCATGGTTAAGTGGTGAGGTTGCAGCAGCGGCTAAGCATATATTTGGTGGCTAACTTACGAGTACCAGAAATAAGAGGGGGAAGATCTACGCAGAACGGACGTGAACTACTCATGATCAAAAGAATGATCCTGAACGCCTACCTACGTCGGTCATAACCCCACCGTGTCCTCGATCGGAGAAGGAACTCACGAAAGAGACAGTCACGGTTACGCACACAGTTGGCAAGTTTTAATTAAGTTAACTTCAAGTTATCTAGAACCAGTGTTAAACAAAGCTTCCACGTTGCCACATAACCGCGGGCACGACTTTTCGAAAAGATTTAACCCTGCAGGGGTGCTCCAACTAATCCATCACAAATTACCACAAGCTGCATAGAAATCCTCAATCACGAAGCTCGTGATCTCATCGGATTCCCTAGTGGAAAACCTCAACTCTGAGATTACCCAAAGCATCACCGGAATCCCGATGCACAAGATATCTCGTCAAAGGTAAAACTAATCCAGCAAGGCCGCCCGACGTGTCGACGATCCCGATAGGAGTCGCGTACCTCGTTCTCAGGACATGACGGATGAGCTAGACGTCGGGATCACTAAACCTCCGGGTGACCAGACGGGCGCCGGACATCGCTCAGGTGTGGCCAACACTCATGAGGAGCACTGGCCCGGGGGTTGATTAAATTAGTCTGCGGGTGCCGGCGGGTCCCTATGCATTATTATTAGGTTATTAGGCAAATGTAGTACCAAAGTTGGGCCTTGCCAGACCAGTCTTAATCTAAAACAAATTATCAAGGGGGTCCCCATAACAACCCCGATCGTGTTAGGAGCGCTCATTTATGGAACATAACACCGGTAGTCGGAAACTAAGGGGGCAAAGGTGGAACAAAACACCAGGCTAGAAAGGCCGAGCCTTCCATCTTTTACCAAGTATATAGGTGCATTAAATTAAATAGCATTTAATATGGTGATATAACAAGCAACCCATGCTTTCACATGGAAGCAATGCACCTGCAACTAGCAACGCTAACAACAGGGTTAAGCAAGCAGTAACATAGCCAATCAGTGGTTTGCTAGGTTGAAGGTTTTCATGGCATTGTTGAGAGGCTAATATTTAACATGTGGTAGGCAACGAGACATATACGGTAGCAACGGTAAAACTAGCATGGCAATGATAGTAATGGTATCTGGGGAAATGGTCATCTTGCCTGAGATCCCGCTTGGATGAAGAATGACTCCGTGAAGCAGACGAACCGACGTAGTCGAACGGGTCCTCACAATCCGACACGCTTGCGGAACTCTATCAAGACGGAGGAAACCGGAAACACAAATAAACACACGAAATTCACCACACGATGCACAACACATATGATGCATGAGCAGCTGAATAGATGCAAGTCATGGCATGACAATCCACACAATCAAACACTACACATTAAGTGAAGTTCAATATTGCAACGAGTTGCATATTGACGAAACTCCACGTTAATTATTTAGTTCTATCCCGATTAGGCACACGACAATATTAAATGTGGTTAAACATGGCAAGAGGTGAAGTGTAATTAAACTACCTATCTAGGCATTTTAAATGAGGTCGGAAATGACATATAGCATCTCCGAGACGACCTCACATGATAATTTACAATTCTGTCCAGATCTGAACTAACGCATTCAATTAGTTGTTAAACAGCAAAACCAATAGGTTCACGTGATTCTACGCATCATTTCAAGCAATTTACGCATAGAGAACATCTCCAACGGAGCTACGGATCAAAAGTTACAAGCACCGCAAGATATGATGGCATGAATGCAATATGTGTGCAACGACGGTCACGAGCACTTCAAAACGTACAACCAGCAAGAGAAAATGATAATACACGAGATTCTAAGCAAGTTTCATGATGGACACGATCAAATCGGAGCTACGGTTCAACAACTACGAGCAATACAAGATATCACTACAATCTGCCAAAATCAGCCACATAACACTTTCTACACCCCACAACTATGAGCTACGCAAGTCCGATAAACTCAAGCAAGACATGACACGAAAGAGGGCAAGTAGCACTACTACAAACAACTAACAACAACTAGCATGGCATCATGGATCACTAGGGAAAGAGGTCACAAAATGACATCCCACACACTATTTCAGACTTAGTGAAAATTACACCTCATGAAAGTGCAGTTTTCGATCTGAAGCTATATTGACAGCAGAAAAACCAATAGCTACAGGACTACAAACGGCATGAAAATTCACAGCATGCTAGAGAAACACAAGGTTTACAACTAACTACATTGGACCAACCTCAAAAGAGCAACAGATCACAAGATAGAAGCAAAACAAAACAGCAACAAAATATAACAGATTCCACACTTAGAAATATTTCAGCTCCTCCAAATCAGCACTATTTCTAGCAACTTGAGAGCAAGCAAACCACACCTAAACATGCATTTCTATTGCAACTAAAAATACCAGGGGCTAGTCTCAACACCCAAGAACAACTCCCTAGTTGACAACTCCGTCAAACGAAGCACGGAATAAATCCTACGAAATAAACAAAAGGGCAACACGGCAAAATATCGCGCAAACTAACTTACTCAAAAGCTAAAACTAATTGCACATAAAAATCCCATGGATTTTTCTACCCTGGAAACATATAAAATATGTGCGGTTGCATAACAAAATAAAGCCACACATAAATGCGGGAAAATAACCTATATACGGGAAAATAAAAACTAGCGGCAAATCCCTACGCACAAAAATACCAAAGACTGCTCTAAAATACATAGAAAAATGGTTCCTAAAACATGGGCATTTCTTATACGGCATACGAACAACCCGGTATTGCGCGAAAAATAATACGGGACGTGTCCTATTTAAACAGCACGTTATTCTAGGCAAACAGTGGGTCAAACCTCATCAAACATTTATGCAAGTTGCAAAACGGATACTACGCGAAATTCTACACCATATCCATATATAGATCACCTCGATCCGACTTACGGAATATAAGTTACGAGGGTTTATATATTTAGCTAATACCGGAAATTAGTTAAATCGTCGGGAAAATTACTAATCTAAATGGGCCGAATCTGCAGGCATAATATAACTAAGATGCGCCTAGGGAAAAAAAATAGAGGGCCGGGGTAGCTCACCTTGGGCCGGCTCGTCCGGCCTGGAGAGGAGGCTAGGGCGCGCTCGGCCTATGGGGATGCGGGGCCCAAGAGGCGAGGCTGGGCCTTGGCGCGGGAAGGAGGCCGGTCGGTCGGGCCTGGGGCAGATCTGGGGCAGGGCCGGCTCGGCTGGCAGGAGGAGCTCCTAGGCCAGGGTCGGTGCATGCGTGGGCCTAGCGACCTGGGCCTGGCGGCGGCCAGCCCACGGCGAGGCGATTGGGGAAGGCGCTCCCGATCTGGAGCTCGTCGTCTGATCCCGAGCAGGAGGCCATGGCGACGCGGGAGCAGGGAACCCCGGGCACGCGGGGCGGCGCTCCAGCGAGGCTCGAGGGCCGGCGAGACCTGCCAGCGGCAGATCCGGCCCCGGGTTGCCATTCTCGGCGACAGGGGCTTGAGGCGGCGAGCACGGCGACAGACGGCAGCATCGACGACGAGGCCATGGGCCGACGACGAGAAGAAGCAAGGATTTGGCACGGGGCCTCGTCCTTGGGTGGTCGGCCAGAGGCAGCGGCTCAACGGCACCGGCAAGGCAGACGCTGCGGCGGCGCTCCGGCGACCGGCTGATGCTCGAGGGTCTCGGGCAAGCACCGGCTGCCATGGGAGGGACGCAAGGGAGCTCGGGGTCGGGCCCAGATGGGCTTTCCAGGGCCCGATATGGGTCCTGACGGGCCTGAGGCTGGAGGTGGGGGGAGGAGCAGTCTGGGAGGCTAGGGTTAGAC
Organism: Hordeum vulgare subsp. vulgare; assembly: GCF_904849725.1. Taxonomy (NCBI): domain Eukaryota; kingdom Viridiplantae; phylum Streptophyta; class Magnoliopsida; order Poales; family Poaceae; genus Hordeum; species Hordeum vulgare. The sequence goes on along the minus strand of NC_058520.1, from coordinate 578,989,605 downwards.
AGGGCGCGGAAATTGAGGGGAAGAAGTGATTGGCGGTCTATTTATAGACAAAGGGGTTAGGGTTAGGGTTTCGGGCGTTTTCGGACCCTCCGATTGCGATCGGACGCTCCGGAAACGTCCTAGGGTAGGTGGCTAGGCTTAGGACTGGTAGAGGGGGTGTTGGCTAAGATGAGAGGGATGTGGGCAGCCCGGCAACGCGATAATTAAAACCCCTAAAACATCCGACGAATAACCGAAGACGGTGCCGCTACGGTCGACCGTTCGGGTACCAGACGGACTCCGATCGCGACGAAATATGATAGGCGGCATAGCTATAACTTTTTACGACCGCATGCCAAGTTTCACCCGGACAGAGAAAGTTTTAAACACACTTTTGAAAACAAGATTTAAACGTTGCCGCGGCACGTGCGAGTGTGGTCGGGCTCAGAACGGACAACGACGAACACGAAGAGAAGCAGCGACTAATAACGGATGCAGGTTTTGAAAACGGGCGGCAACGGAGGTGCCGATGCAATGCAGATGATGCGCATGATGCGATGATGATGCGACAAAAGAAAAATAGACACACAACGAAAACGGAATAGAAGGGCATCTTCTGGAACGTCGGCATCGGGCTGTCACATGGTGTTGATGAAGAAGCCCTCCGTATCTGAATCCCCCCTCCGGCAGGGCACCAGAATGTGCCCCATATGGGATCTTGCGGAGACAGAAGTTTGCGGCGGCGGAAAAGTACTTTCGATGATCTCTTGATTTTTTTTGGATTTTTTGGGAATATATAGGCGAAAGACCTAGGGCAGAGGAGGCCCAGGGAGCCCACAAGCCTGGGAGGCGCGACCCCCCACCTGGCCGTGGCTAGGGGGCTTGTGGGGTATCTGGTGGCCCCCTGCCTTGGTTCTCAAGTTCTCCGATCATCTTCTGTTTCGGAAAAAATCTTTTTGGAAGTTTCGTTCCGTTTGGACTCCGTTTAAAATCCTCCTTTGAAAAGGGTCAAAAACACGGAAAAATAGGACCTGGCACTTGGCACTGAGTTAATAAGTTAGTCCCAAAAAAGATATAAAAGGCATACGAAACATCCAAAGTTTGACAAGAAAATAGCATGAAACCATCAAAAATTATAGATACGTTGGAGACGTATCAGGCTCATACGCGCTCGTCCTCGACCCTACCTTCGCCTCCAAGAGGCTGACCTGTCGGTTCTCCCGGGTGTTGGTCGACGGCGGTAGCAGCATCAACATCCTCTACGTCGACACCCTCCTCAAGCTCGGGCTCAAGGAGACAAACGTCTTGCCGACCAACACTGTCTTCCACGGCATCGTGCCGGGGCAGTCCTGCTCGCCCATCAGCAAAATCCAGTTGGACGTCCTCTTCGGTGACAAGGCTCATTTCCGCCGTGAGTCCATATGGTTCGAGGTGGTGGATCTCAGCAGCCCATATCACGCGCTGCTGGGCAGACTGGCTCTGGCAAAATTCATGGCTATCCCCCACTACGCCTACCTAAAGATGAAGATGTCGGGTCCAAAGGGCATCATCGCCATTGCTGGCGACCACAAGAAGTCGCTCGAGTGTGCATAGGACAGCAGCCGCCTGGCCGACGCAATGGTGATTGCTGAGTAGAGGAGACAGATTGACCGGCTCATGGCTCAGGCTACCGAGCAGCCGGCGATCCCTTCTCCTCCATCCCAGTCGGCCGGTGAAGGCGCCTTCAAGCCGGCTAAAGAAACCAAGCAGATGTCACTCGACCCTGAAAACCCCAAGCAGTGCATCACCATCGAGGCTAGCCTCGGCCCCAAATAGGAAGGCGAGCTCGTCGACTTCCTCCGTAAGAATCTAGACATATTTGCATGGTCCCCCATAGACATGTCGGGTGTTCCAAGGAAGTACGCCGAGCACAACCTTCACATGCGACCGGATGAAAAGCCGGTAAGACAACCTTTGCGCCGCTTCGCCGAGGGGAAGCGTTGCACAATCAAAGAAAAGATTACCCGGCTCCTTGCAGCCGGCTTCATAATGGAGGTTTTCCACCCGGACTGGTTAGCCAATCCAGTCCTGGTGCTGAAGAAAAACAACACATGACGAACGTGTACCGACTACACAACCCTGAATAAGGCATGCCCGAAAGACCCATTCGCGTTGCCTCGGATAGATCAAGTGATCGACTCCACTGCCGGCTGCGAAATGTTGTCATTTATGGATGCTTATTCACGCTACCATCAAATCAAGCTGGATCCAACTGATCGCCTGAAGACCTCCTTCATCACACCCTTCGGGGCCTACTTCTACACCACCATGACGTTCGGTCTGAAGAACGCTCGTGCGACATTCCAATGCTGCATGCATCAGTGCCTACTGACACAGATTGGCAGAAACATCCACGTCTACGTGGATGACATCATCGTCAAGACCAAGCAACACTTCAGCCTCCTCGACAAACTGCGGGAGATGTTCGCCAACCTGCGCGAGTACAAAATCCGGCTCAACCCGCAGAAGTGCGTCTTTGGGGTTCCAGGCGGCAATCTCTTGGGGTTCTTCGTGTCAGCTCGTGGCATTGAGGCCAACCCCGAGAAGATCGGCACCATCGAGCGGATGGTGAAGCCAACTCGAATCCTAGACGTCCAGAAGTTCGCCGGCTACCTGGCGTTCCTTAGCCGGTTCGTTAGCCGGCTCGGCGAGAAGGCCCTTCCACTCTACCAGCTCATGAAGAAGACGACGAAGTTCCAGTGGAACAACCAGGCGGACGAAGCCTTCCGCGACGTCAAGCGGGCCATCTTGAGCCTACCAATTTTGGCAGCGCCGGCTGAAAGGGAACCCATACTCATATACATTCCAGCGACCACTCGCGTGGTTAGTGTAGTGCTGGTAGTTGAAAGCAAAGAGGAGGGCAAGGTACTGTTAGTGCAACGCCCTATCTACTACCTTAGCGAGATCTTGTCCGCGTCCAAGAAAAACTATCCCCACTACCAAAAAATGTGTTATTGTGTTTACCTTGCTGAAAAGAAGTTGAAGCAATATTTCCAAGAGCATGCCATCACTGTGGTGAGCACTGCTCCACTTTCAGAAATCATGGGCAACCGTGATGCGACTAGCATGATCGCCAAGTGGTCCATCGCCATGGCGGACCATGACATCCGCTACGGGCCTCGCACTGCCATCAAATCTCAAGTGGTGGCCGACTTCCTGGTCGACTGGGCTGAAACCCAGTTTGAGCCACCACCTCCAGACTCCACCCAGTTCCAATAGCTTGGTAGCAGTGACTTGGAGAACTACGTGCTGCGGCAACAAACGTCCTTCCCTGGTGCGTAGGAATTATTCTTGTTACTTCTCTGGTTTGCGTTGGTTTTTCCCTCAAAGAGGAAAGGGTGATGCAGCACACGAGCAGTTAGTATTTCCCTCAGTTTGAGACCAAGGTATCAAACCAAAAGGAGGGCCTCGTCAAGTCCAAAGTACCTGCGCAAAAACAAACAACTTGCACCCAACGCTTCAAAGGGGTTGTCAATCCCTTCAAGATTGTTTGCAAAAGTGAGATCTGAAGGCAGAAAGTGCAACGAAGTAAAAAGTGTAAGGCTGAAAATATGGTGTGGAGTAGACCCTGGGGGCCATAGTGTTCACTAGAGGCTTCTCTCATAATAGCAAATATCATGGTGGGTGAACAAATTACTGTCGAGCAATTGATAGAACCGCGCAAAGTCATGACGATATCTAAGGCAATGATCTAGCATATAGGCATCATGTCCGAGATAAGTAGACCGATACTTTCTGCATCTACTACTATTACTCCACACATCGACCGCTATCCAGCATGCGTCTAGTGTATTGAGTTCATGACGAACAGAGTAACGCTTTAAGAAAGATGACATGATGTAGAGGGATAATCTCAAACCAATGATAAAAACCCCATCTTTTTACCCTTAATGGCAACAACACGATACGTGCCTCGCTACCCCTTTTGTCACTGGGTGAGGTCACCGCACGGTATGAACCCAAAACCAAGCACTTCTCCCATTGCAAGAATCATAGATCTAGTTGGCCAAACAAAACCCACAACTCGAAGAGAATTACAAGGATATGAAATCATGCATAAGAGAGATCAGAAGAAACTCAAATAAGATTCATAGATAATCTGATCATAAATCCACAATTCCTTGGATCTCTACAAACACAACGCAAAAGAAGATTACATCGGATAGTTCTCCATGAAGATCATGGAGAACTTTGTATTGAAGATCAAAGAGGAGAAGAAGCCATCTAGTTACTAGCTATGGACCCGTAGGTGTATGGTGAACTGCTCACGTATCATCAGAGAGGTCATGGTGTTGATGGAGAAGCCTTCGGTGTCCGAATCCCACCTCCGACAGAGCACCAGGACGTGCCCTAGATGGGATCTTGCGGAGACAGAGCTTGCGCTGGCGGAAAAATGATTACGATGCTCCCCTGATTTTTTGTGGAATTTTTGGGGATATATAGGCGCAAAACCTAGGGTAGACGTGGCCCATGGAGCCCACAAGCCTGGACGACGCGGGCCCCCTGGCCGCACCATGAGGTCTTGTGAGGTCCCTAAGGGCCCCCTGCCTTGGTTCTCAAGTCTCCCGATCTTCTTCCATTCCGGAAAAAATCTTTTCGGAAGTTTTATTCCGTTTGGACTCCATTCAGAATCCTCCTCTTAAAGGGGTCAAAAACATGGAAAGAACAAGAACTGGCACTTGGCACTGGATTAATAAGTTAGTCCCAGAAAATAAATAGAAGGCATGCAAACATCCAAAGTTTGTCGAGATAATAGCATGAAACCATCAAAAATTATAGATACGTTGGAGATGTATCAAGCATCCCCAAGCTTAACCCCTGCTCGTCCTTGAGTAGGGAAGTGATAAAGAATGAATTTTTGATGTGTAATGCTACCTAGCATAGTTGTCCTTTGCAACTTCTTTCACGTGGCATGAACGTTCAGATCCGTAAGATTCAAAACAATAGTTTGCTATTGACATGAAAACAGTAATACTTCAAGAAAACTAGCAAAGTAGTCATGAACTTTCAAAATAACAAGGCCAAAGAAAATTATCCCTACAAACTCATATAGTCTGGCTATGCTCCATCATCCTCACACAACTAATGTAAATCATGCACAACCCCGGAATTGGCCAAGTAATTGTTTTCGCACTCTTACTTTCTCAAACTTTTTATAACTATCACGCAATACATGAGCGCGAGCCATGGATATAGCACTATAGGTGGAATAGAGTGTGGTGGTGGTTGTGAGACAAAAAGGAGGAGATGGTCACATTGACTCGGCGTATCAATTGGCTATGGAGATGCCCATTAATAGATATCAACGTGAATGAGTAGGGATTGCCATACAAGAGATGCACTAGAGCTATAAGTATGTGAAAGCTCAAAAGGAAATCTAGTGGGTGTGCATCCAACTAGCTTGCTCATGAAGACCTAGGGCAATTTTGAGGAAGCCCATCATTGGAATATACAATCCAAGTTATATAAAAGGTTCCCACTAGCATATGGTAATGACAAAGCAAGAAGCTCTCAATCATGAAGAACATGGTCCTAATATGAAGCACAAGTGTGGAAAAAGATAGTATCATTGTCCCTTCTCTCTTTTTCTCTCATTTTTTTCATTTGGGCTCTTAGACCTCTATTTTTTCTCTTTTCTCTTTTCTCTTTTTTTTTGTTTTTGGGCTCTTTGGGCTCTTTTTTTTCCTCACATGGGACAATGCTCTAATAATGATGATCATCACACTTTTAGTTACTCAAAGCTCAAAAATCACAATGATGATGACTCCATGGGAAATGCCTCCGGCAGTGTACCGCGATGTGCAACGATCTAGTATGATCATGCAATGGCAATATGAGAGTGACGACACAAGTCATGAGACGGAACAGTGGTAGTTGCATGGCAATATATCTCGGAATGGCTATGAAAATGCCATAATAGGTAGGTATGGTGGCTGTTTTGAGGAAGGAATTTGGTGGGTTTGTGCACCGGCGAGAATTGCGCGGCACTAGAGAGGCTAGCAATGGTGGAAGGTGAAAGTGCATCTAATCCATGGACTCAACATTAGTCATAAAGAACTCACATACTTGTTGCGAAAGTTTTTATTAGTAATCGAAACAAGTGCTAAACGCATACTCCGAAGGGAAGGGTTGGTAGGTGTAAACCATCGCGCGATCCCGACCTCAACACAAAGGATGACAATCAATAGATCATTTATGCTCCGACTTCCTAACATAGCAGTTCACCATACGTGCATGCTACGGGAATCACTAACTTCAACACAAGTATTTCTAGATTCACAACACCCTACTAACATAGCTTTTAATATTCCCGAATCCATGTATCAAAACTAATTGAGAGGAATCGAAACTTTTCTTTCTACTCAATGCACATGAAGATGGAAGTTTTTGCATCCTCTTTGGGTACTTAGCACATGGGACTACTTTCATAGCATAAGCCAACTACCAAATCACGCACCGCCGTGCTCTAAAGATATAAGTGAAGCACAAGTGCAAAAGGTATCTAGCTCAAAGGATATAAGTGAAGCACTAGAGCAAAAGTATCTAGCTCAAAAGATATAAGTGAAGCACTAGAGCAAAATTATCTAGCTCAAAAGATATAAGTGAAGCACTATGAGCATTCTAGCAAAATCACGATGAGTGCGTGTCTATCTCTCTCAAAATGGTGTGCAGAAAGGATGATTGTGACACAACAAAAATAAAAGACTCCTATGATACAAGACGCTCCAAGCAAAACACATATCATGTGGTGAATAAAAATATAACTCCAATTAATGTTACCGATGGATTGAAGACGAAAGAGGGGATGCCTTCCCGGGGCATCCCCAAGCTTAGGCTTTTTGGTGTCCTTGAATTTGGCTTGGGGGCCTTGTGCATCCCCAATCTTGAGATCTTTCCACTCTTTATCTCTTTGTCCATGAGAACGTCACCCAAAACTTGAAAACTTCACAACACAAACTTAAACAGAAACTTGTGATAACATTAGTACAAGAAAGCAAACTACCACTTCTTTTGGTATTGTAGCAAACTTGAATTCCATCCATATTGATGATGAGATACTATATTCTCACTTTTACATGGCTAGTACCCCCCGATACTAACCATAGTTTCATCAAAACAAGCAACCAACTCAATAAAAACAGAATCTGTCAACAACAGACCAGTCTGTAGCAATCTGTATACTTCGTATACATGTGGTACCTCAAAAAATCTAAAAAATTACGACGGTCTAGGGAAAAAGCATATCAATAATCAGAAAAAAGAATCAACTCAATATCTCTTTCTGAATAAAAAAGAAAAAACATCTCGTGAGCAAAAAGTTTCTGTGTTTTTCCAGCAAGATCAAACAACCATTACCAAGACCAATCATAAAGGTCTTGCTTGGCTCAAACACAAAAAACACAATCACAACAAAATTGTGAAAGTGTGGACACAAAAAACAGAAATAAAAAGATAAATTCATTGGTTGCCTCCCAACAAGCGCTATTGTTTAACGCCCTTAGCTAGGCATAGTAGCGATAGAATCACGTATCGTCGTCTTTGGTGCTCAAACCATAAGTAGCGTGATCACTTCTCATCTTGAGGTTTTCATCTTTCTTGCTAGATGATTCACCACTACTTTTAGGAACAAAGACGGACTTGGTGATTTTATTGTGGGCAAAATTTGGAGTATTCTGCACAACCGCAAAAGCGGAACCCAAGTTGGTTATAACATTTTCTAGTTTGACAATCCTAGCGGAATCATGACATAGTTTTTTGCTAACTGTGGGTTCCTTCTCCTTTAAATTTTTCAAAACCATTCCCATCTCGGACCCGTACTGAGTGATTTGATTGTGGATCTTTTTATCCAAATTCTCAATGAGTTCAATCATAGCAACTTTATTTTCAATAGCATCTAGCCTACGCATCACATGTTCCAGAGTTAAGGTAGGTCCATTAACCATGAGTGGGGGTGAGCCTCCCACATTTATCACAGCTCCATAAGAATCAACGATATGGCTACCCAAGAAATTTCCACCTATGATGGTGTCAAGAATATACCTATTCCAAGAAGAAATACCCACATAAAAACTGCGAAGCAAGACAGTAGTGGATTGCTTATGAGTAGATCTACTCTGAGCATTGCAAATCCTATACCAAGCGTCCTTTAAGTTTTCTCCCTTGATTTGTTTGAAATTGAGAACTTCGCTCTCGGGACTATCGTTCGAAGTGGTAGATCTAGCCATCAGGATAGACTATCCCACATAGGCGAGCAGAAATCAAGCAAGAGAGAAAGGGCAAACGAAAAGGCGAACGAAAAGGCGAACGAAAAGGCGAACGAAAAAGGCAAATTGGTGAAGTGGGGGAGAGGAAAATGAGAGGCAAGTAGCAAACAAAGTAAATGCAAGAGATGAGTTTGCGACACTTACTTGGATGAATTCTTGACTTGATCTTCCTCCCCGGCAACGGCACCAAAAATTCTTCTGCTGCGGCAACAAAAGTCCTTCCCTGGCGCGTAGAATTTCTTCTTGTTACTTCTCTGTTTGCGTCGGTTTTTCCCTTGAAGAGGAAAGGGTGATGCAGCACAGGAGCAGTAAGTATTTCCCTCAGTTTGAGAACCAAGGTATCGAACAAAAAGAAGTGCCTCGTCAAGTCCAAAGTACCTGCGCAAAAACAAACAACTTGCACCCAACGCTTCAAAGGGGTTGTCAATCCCTTCAAGATTGTTTGCAAAAGTGAGATCTGAAGGCGGAAAGTGCAACGAAGTAAAAAGTGTAAGGCTGAAAATATGGTGTGGAGTAGACCCTGGGGGCCATAGTGTTCACTAGAGGCTTCTCTCATAATAGCAAATATCACGGTGGGTGAATAAATTACTGTCGAGCAATTGATAGAACCGCGCAAAGTCATTACGATATCTAAGGCAATGATCTAGCATATAGGCGTCACGTCCGAGATAAGTAGACCGATACTTTCTGCATCTACTACTATTACTCCACACATCGACCGCTATCCAGCATGCATCTAGTGTATTGAGTTCATGACGAACAGAGTAAAGCTTTAAGCAAGATGACATGATGTAGAGGGATAATCTCAAACCAATGATAAAAACCCCATCTTTTTACCCTTGATGGCAACAACACGATACCTGCCTTGCTACCCCTTCTGTCACTGGGTGAGGTCACTGCACGGTATAAACCCAAAACCAAGCACTTCTCCCATTGCAAGAATCATAGATCTAGTTGGCCAAACAAAACCCACAACTCGAAGAGAATTACAACGATATGAAATCATGCATAAGAGAGATCAGAAGAAACTCAAATAAGATTCATAGATAATCTGATCATAAATCCACAATTCATCGGATCTCGACAAACACACCGCAAAAGAAGATTACATCGTATAGATCTCCATGAAGATCATGGAGAACTTTGTATTGAAGATCCAAGAGAGAGAAGAAGCCATCTAGTTACTGTTGGAAATATGCCCTAGAGGCAATAATAAATTAATTATTATTATATTTATTTGTTCATGATAATCGTTTATTATCCATGCTATAATTGTATTGATTGGAAACACAGTGCATGTGTGGATACATAGACAAAACACTGTCCCTAGTAAGCCTCTAGTTGACTAGCTCGTTGATCAAAGATGGTCAAGGTTTCCTTACCATAGGCAAGTGTTGTCACTTGATAACGGGATCACTTCATTAGGAGAATTATCTGATGGACTAGACCCAAAGTAATAGACGTAGAATGTTGATCGTGTCATTTTGTTCCTACTATTTTCTGCGTGTCAAGTATTTGTTCCTATGACCATGAGATCATATGACTTACTGACACCAGAGGAATGCTTTGTGTGTATCAGACGTTGCAACGTAACTGGGTGACTATAAAGATGCTCTACAGGTATATTCGAAGGTGTTCGTCGAGTTAGTATGGATCAAGACTGGGATTTGTCACTCCGTGTGACGGAGAGGTATCTCGGGGCCCACTCGGTAATACAACATCACACACAAGCCTTGCAAGCAAAGTGACTTAGTGTAAGTTGCGGGATCTTGTATTACAGAACGAGTAGAGAGACTTGCCGGTAAACGAGATTGAAATAGGTATGCGGATACTGACGACCGAATCTCGGGCAAGTAACATACCGAAGGACAAAGGGAATGACATACGGGATTATATGAATCCTTGGCACTGAGGTTCAAACGATAAGATCTTCATAGAATATGTGGGATCCAATATGGGCATCCAGGTCCCGCTATTGGATATTGACCGAGGAGTCACTCGGGTCATGTCTGCATAGTTCTCAAACCCGCAGGGTTTGCACACTTAAGGTTCGACGTTGTTTTATGCGTATTAGAGTTATACGGTTGGTTACCGAATGTTGTTCGGAGTCCCGGATGAGATCACAGACGTCACGAGGGTTTCCGGAATGGTCCGGAAACAAACATTGATATGTAGGATGACCTCATTTGATTACCGGAAGGTTTTCGGAGTTACCGGGAATGTACCGGGAATGACAAATGGGTTCCGGGTGTTCACCAGGGGGAGGGGGGGCAACCCACCCCGGGGAAGCCCATAGGCCTTGGGGGTGACGCACCAGCCCTTAGTGGGCTGGTGGGACAGCCCAAGAAGGCCCTATGCGCCAAAGGATAAGAAATCAAAGAGAAAGAAAAAAAGGGGAGGTGGGAAAGGAGAGAAGGACTCCACCTTCCAAACCTAGTTGGATTCGGTTTGGAAGGGGAGGACTTCCCCCCTTGGCTCGGCCGACCCCCTTGGGGCTCCTTGAGCCTCAAGGCAAGCCCCCCCTCTCCCACCTATATATACGGAGGTTTTAGGCTGATTTGAGACAACTTTTCCACGGCAGCCCGACCACATACCTCCACGGTTTTTCCTCTAGATCGTGTTTCTGCGGAGCTCGGGCGAAGCCCTGCCGAGATCAGATCACCAGCAACCTCCGGAGTGCCGTCACGCTGCCGGAGAAGTCATCTACCTCTCCGTCTCTCTTGCTGGATCAAGAAGGCCGAGATCATCGTCGAGCTGTATGTGTGCTGAACGCGGAGGTGCCGTCCGTTCGGCACTAGATCGTGGGACGGATCGTGGGACGGTTCGCGGGGCGGATCGAGGGACGTGAGGACGTTCCACTACATCAACCGCGTTCACTAACGCTTCTGTTGTGCGATCTACAAGGGTACGTAGATCGGAAATCCCCTCTCGTAGATGGACATCACCATGATAGGTCTTCGTGCGCGTAGGAAATTTTTTGTTTCCCATGCGACGTTCCCTAACAGTGGCATCATGAGCTAGGTTCATGCGTAGATGTAATCTCAAGTAGAACACAAAAGTTTTTGTGGGAGGTGATGTGCGTCTTGCTGCCCTCCTTAGTCTTTTCTTGATTCCGCGGTATTGTTGGATCGAAGCGGCTCGGACCGACGTTACTCGTACGCTTATGAGAGAGTGGTTTCATCGCTACGAGTAACTCCGTTGCTCAAAGATGACTGGCGGGTGTCGGTTTCTCCAACTTTAGTTGAATCGGAATTGACCGAGGAGGTCCTTGGATGAGGTTAAATAGCAATTCATATATCTCCGTTGTGGTGTTTGCGTAAGTAAGATGTGATCCTACTAGATACCCATGGTCACCACGTAGAACATGCAACAACAATTAGAAGATGTCTAACTTGTTTTTGCAGGGTATGCTTGTGATGTGATATGGCCAACGATGTGATGTGATATATTGGATGTATGAGATGATCATGTTGTAATAGTTAATATCGACTTGCACGTCGATGGGACGGCAACCGGCAGGAGCCATAGGGTTGTCTTTAAACTAACGTTTGTGCTTGTAGATGCGTTTACTATATTGCTAGGACGTAGCTTTAGTAGTAATAGCATGAGTAGCACGACAACCCCGATGGCGACACGTTGATGGAGATCATGATGATGGAGATCATGGTGTGACGCCGGTGACAAGAAGATCGTGCCGGTGCTTTGGTGATGGAGATCAAGAAGCACATGATGATGGCCATATCATGTCACTTATGAATTGCATGTGATGTTAATCCTTTATGCACCTTATCTTGCTTAGAACGACGGTAGCATTATGAGGTGATCTCTCACTAAAATTTGAAGACGAAATTGTGTTCTCCCCGACTATGCACCGTTGCGACAGTTCTTCGTTTCGAGACACCACGTGATGATCAGGTGTGATAGACTCAACGTTCACATACAACGGGTGCAAAACAGTTGCACACGCGGAACACTCGGGTTAAGCTTGACGAGCCTAGCATGTGTAGACATGGCCTCGGAACATATGAGACCGAAAGGTCGAGCATGAATCGTATAGTTGATATGATTAGCATAGAGATGCTTACCACTGAAACTATTCTCGACTCACGTGATGATCGGACTTGAGATAGTGGATTTGGATCATGTACCATTCAAATGACTAGAGAGATGTACTTTTTGAGTGGGAGTTCTTAAGTAATCTGATTAATTGAACTAATTATCATGAACATAGTCTAATGGTCTTTGCGAATTACGATGTAGCTTGCGCTATAGCTCTACTATTTTTATATGTTCCTAGAGAAAATTTAGTTGAAAGTTGATAGTAGAAAACTTTGCAGAGGATTGTCCTCGTTGTTGCGCAGAAGGCTTATGTCCTTAATGCACCACTCGGTGTGCTGCACCTCGAGCGTCGTCTGTGGATGCTGTGAACATCCGACATACACGTTTCTGATGACTACACGATAGTTCAGTACAAAATACTTAATGGCTTACAAGCAAGGCGCCGAAGATGTTTTGAAATGTCACGGAACATAAGAGATGTTCTAAAGAGATGAAATTGTGATTTCATGCTTGTGCCCTTGTTAAGAGGTATGATACCTCCGACAAGATTCTTTGTCCACGAAGTAAAGGAGAAAAGCTCAATCGTTGAGCGTGTGCTCAGATTATCTGAGTACGACAATCGCTTGAATCAAGTGGGAGTTGATCTTCCAGATAAGATAGTGATGGTTCTCCAAAATCACTCCCACCAAGCTGTGAGAGATTCGTGATGAACTATAACATATCAAGGATAGATACAATGATCCTTGAGCGATTCGCGATGTTTGACACTGCGAAAGTAGAAATCAAGAAGGAGCATCAATAGTTGATGGTTAGTAAAACCACTAAGTTTCGAGAAAGGCAAGGGCTAGAAGGGATACTTCATGAAACGGCAAAGCAGTTGCTGCACTAATGAAGAGACCCCAGATTAAACCCAAGCCCGGGACTAAGTGCTTCTGTTATGAGGGGAACGGTCACTGAGGCGGAGCAACTCTAGACACTTGGTAGACAAGAAGGCTGGCAAAAGTCGAAAGAAGTATATTTGATATACATGATGTTGATGTGTACTTTACTAGTACTCCTAGTAGCACGAGGGTATTGGATACCGGTTCGGTTGCTAAGTGATTAGTAACACGAAATGAAAGCTACGGCATAAACGGAGACTAGCTAAAGGTGAGGTGACGATACGTGTTGGAAGTGTTTCCAAGGTTGATATGATCAAACGTGGCACGCTCCCTCTACCATCGAGATTGGTGTTAAACCTAAATAATTGTTATTTGGTGCTTGCATTAAGCATGAACATGATTGGATCGTGTTTATTGCAATACAATTATTCATTTAAAGAGAATAATGGTTACTCTATTTGCTTGAATAATCACCTTCAATGGTTTATTGAATCTCGATTGTAGTGTTACACATGTTCATGATATTGGTGCCAAAAGATATGAGGTAATGATGATAGTACCACTTACTTGTGGCACTGCCGCTTGAGTCATGTTGGTATAAATTGCATGAAGAGGCTCCATGCTGATGGATCTTTATACTCACTTGATTTTGAATCACTAGTGACATGCAAATTATACCACATGAGCAAGGCCTTGTTTTCATTGAGATGAAATAAGATAGTAACTTGTTGGAAGTGATACATTTTGATGTATGCAGTCCAATGGGTGCTGAGGCGCGCAGTTGATGTCATTATGTTCTTACTTCAATGACCATTTGAGTAGACACAAGAGTATTTACTTAATGAATCACAAGTCTGAAATATTGAAAAGTTCAATTCTGTTTCAGGAGTGAAGTTCGTCGTAACAAGAGGATAAACTGTCTACGATATGATCATAGAAATGAATATCTGAGTTACGAGTTTTGGTACGCAGTTAAGACAATGTGGAAATTGTTTCGCAGTTCATGCCACCTGGAACATCATAGTGTGATGATGTGTCTGAACGTCATAGCCACACACTATTGGTATGGTGCATGCTATGATGTCTCTTATCGAATTACCACTATCGTTTATGGGTTATGCATTAGAGACAACCGCATTCACTTTAAATAGGGCACCGCGTATTTCCGTTGAGATGACACAGTATAGACTGAGGTTTAGAGAAATCTAAACTGTCGTTTCTTGAAAGTTTGGGGCTTCGACACTTATGTGAAAAAGTTTCAGTCTGATAAGCTCGAACCCAAAGCGGATAAATGCATCTTCATAGGATATCCAAAACAGTTGGGTACATCTCCTATCTCAGATCAGAAAGCAAAGTGTTTGTTTCTAGAAACGGATCCTTTCTCGAGGAAAGGTTTCTCTCGAAAGAATTGAGTGGGAGGGTTGTGGAACTTGATGAGGTTATTGAACCATCACTTCAACCAGTGTGTAGCAGGGCGCAAGAAGTTGTTCCTGTGGCGCCTACACCAATTGAAGTGAAAGCTGATGATGGTGATCATCGAGCATCGGATCAAGTTACTACAAACCTCGTAGGTTGACAAGGTCACGTACTACTGCAGAGTGGTACGGTAACCCTGTCTTGGAGGTCATGTTGTTGAGCAACAGTGAACCTACGAGTTATGGAGAAAGCAATGGTGGGCCCGGATTCCGACAAATGGCTGGAGGCCATGAAATCCGAGAGAGGATCCATGTATGAAAACAAAGTGTAGACTCTGGAAGAACTACTTGATGGTCATAGGACTATTGAGTAAAGATGGATCTTTAAAAGGAAGACAGACGATGATGGTGATAAGTCACTATTAAGAAAAGCTCCACTTGTCGCAAAGATGTTTCCGACAAGATCAAACATTTGACTATGATGAGACTTTCTTACTCGTAGCGATGCTAAAAGTCTGTTAGAATTATGTTAGTAGTTGCTGCATTATTTATGAAATATTGCACATAGGATGTCAAAACATTGTTTCCTCGACGGTTTCCTTGAGCAAACATTGTATGTGATACAACCAGGAGGTTTTGTCGATCCTAAAGATACTAGCAAGTATGCAAGCTCCAGCGATCCTTCAATGGACTGGTGCAAGCATCTCGGAGTTGGAATATACACTTTGATGAGATGATCAAAGATTTTGGGTTTGTACAAGGTTTATGAGAAACTTGTATTTCCAAAGAAGTGAGTGGGAGCACTATAGAATTTCTGATAAGTATATGTGGTTGACATATTGTGGATCAGAAGTAATGTAGAATTTCTGTAAAGCATACAAGGTTCTTTGAAAGGAGTTTTCAAAGGAATACCTGGATTGCGCTACTTGAACGTTGAGCATCAAAGATCTATGAAGATAGATCGAAAGCGCTTAATAGAAGTTTCAACAAGATGCATGCCTTGATAAGTTTTTGAAAGAGTTCAAAATAGATCAGCAAAGAAGGAGTTCTTGGTTGCGTTGTGAGGTGTGAATTTGAGTAAGACTCAAAACCCGACCCCGGAAGAATAAAGAGAATGGACGAAGGTCATCTTCTATGCCTTGGCCATAGAATCTGAAGTATGCCATGCTGGGTACCGCACCTGATGAGTGCCTTGACTCAAAGACTGTTGAGAGGTACAGAGAGTGATCCATGATTGAATCACTACCAGCGGTCAAAATTTATCCTTAGTAGCTGATGGACTAAGGAATTTTCTCAATTATGGAGGTGGTTAAAGAGTTCGTCGTAAAGGGTTACGTCGATGCAAGCTTTGACACTAATCCGAATAACTATGAGTAGTGAAACGGATTCGTATAGTAGAGTAGATATTTGGAGTATTTCCGAATAGCACATAGTAACAGCATCTATAAGATGACATAAAGATTTGTAATGAACACACGGATCTGAAAGTTTGAGAACCGTTGACTAAAACCTCTCTCACGAGCAAGACGTGATCAGACCCCATAACTATATGGGTGTTGGATTCGTTGGAATCACACGGTAATGTGAACTAGATTATTGACTCTAGCGCAAGTGGGGACTGTTGGAAATATGCCCTAGAGGCAATAATAAATTAGTTATTATTATATTTCTTTGTTCATGATAATAGTTTATTATCCATGCTATAATTGTATTGATTGGAAACACAGTGCATGTGTGGATACATAGACAAAACACTGTCCCTAGTAAGCCTCTAGTTGACTAGCTCGTTGATCAAAGATGGTCAAGGTTTCCTGACCATAGGCAAGTGTTGTCACTTGATAACGGGATCACATCATTAGGAGAATCATGTGATGGACTAGACCCAAACTAATAGACGTAGCATGTTGATCGTGTCATTTTGTTGCTACTGTTTTCTACGTGTCAAGTATTTGTTCCTATGACCATGAGATCATATGACTCACTGACACCGGAGGAATGCTTTGTGTGTATCAAACGTCGCAACGTAACCGGGTGACTATAAAGATGCTCTACAGGTATATCCAAAGGTGGTCGTTGAGTTAGTATGGATCGAGACTGGGATTTGTCACTTCGTGTGACGAAGAGGTATCTCGGGGCCCACTCGGTAATACAACATCACACACAAGCCTTGCAAACAAAGTGACTTAGTGTAAGTTGCGGGATCTTGTATTACGGAACGAGTAAAGAGACTTGCCGGTAAACGAGATTGAAATAGGTATGCGGATACTGACGATCGAATCTCAGGCAAGTAACATACCGAAGGACAAAGGGAATGACATACGGGATTATATGAATCCTTGGCACTGAGGTTCAAACGATAAGATCTTCGTAGAATATGTGGGATCCAATATGGGCATCCAGGTCCCGCTATTGGATATTGACCGAGGAGTCACTCGGGTCATGTCTGCATAGTTCTCGAACCCGCAGGGTCTGCACACTTAAGGTTCGACGTTGTTTTATGCGTATTTGAGTTATACGGTTGGTTACCGAATGTTGTTTGGAGTCCCGGCTGAGATCACGGACGTCACGAGGGTTTCTGGAATGGTCCAGAAACGAAGATTGATATATAGGATGACCTCATTTGATTATCGGAAGGGTTTCGGAGTTACCGGGATTGTACCGGGAATGACGAATGGGTTCCGGGTGTTCATCGGGGGGGGGGGGGGGGCAACCCACCCCGGGGAAGCCCATAGGCCTTGGGGGTGGTGCACCAGCCCTTAGTGGGCTGGTGGGACAGCCCAAGAAGGCCCTATGCGCCAAAGGATAAGAAATCAAAGAGAAAGAAAAAAGAGGGGAGGTGGGAAAGGAGAGAAGGACTCCACCTTCCAAACCTAGTTGGATTCGGTTTGGAAGGGGAGGACTCCCCCCCTTGGCTCGGCTGACCCCCTTGGGGCTTGTTGAGCCTCAAGGCAAGGCCCCCCCTCTCCCACCTATATATACGGAGGTTTTAGGGCTGATTTGAGACAACTTTTTCACGGCAGCCCGACCACATACCTCCACGGTTTTTCCTCTAGATCGCGTTTCTGCGGAGCTCGGGCGGAGCCCTGCCGAGATCAGATCACCACCAACCTCCGGAGCGCCGTCACGCTGCCGGAGAACTCATCTACCTCTCCGTCTCTCTTGCTGGATCAAGAAGGCCGAGATCATCGTCGAGCTGTACGTGTGCTGAACGCGGAGGTGTCGTCCGTTCGGCACTAGATCGTGGGACGGATCGCGGGACGGTTCGCGGGGCGGATCGAGGGACGTGAGGACGTTCCACTACATCAACCACGTTCACTAACGCTTCTGCTGTGCGATCTACAAGGGTATGTAGATCGGAAATCTCCTCTCGTAGATGGACATCACCATGATAGGTCTTCGTGCGCGTAGGAAATTTTTTGTTTCCCATGCGACGTTCCCCAATAGTTACTAGCTATGGACCCGTAGGTCTATGGTGAACTACTCACGCATTATCGGAGAGGTCATGGTGTTGATGGAGAAGCCTTTTGTGTCCGAATCCCCCCTCCGAGAGGGCACCAGGACGTGCCCCAGATGGGATCTTGCGGAGACAGAAGCTTGCGGTGGCGGAAAAGTGATTACGATGCTTCCTGATTTTTTGTGGAATTTTTGGGGATATATAGGACAAACCCTAGTGCATACATGGCCCAGGGAGCCCACAAGCCTGGACGGCGCGGGCCCCCTGGCCGCGCCATGAGGGCTTGTGGGGTCCCTGAGGACCCCCTGCCTTGGTTCTCAAGTCTCCCGATCTTCTTCCGTTCCGAAAAACATCTTTTTGGAAGTTTTATTCTGTTTGGACTCCGTTCAAAATCCTCCTCTGAAAGGGGTCAAAAACATGGAAAAAACAGGAACTGGCACTTGGCACTGGATTAATAAGTTAGTCCCAGAAAATAAATAAAAGGCATGAAAAACATCCAAAGTTTGACAAGATAATAGCATGAAACCATCAAAAATTATAGATACGTTGGAGACGTATCACTATGTCAATCACTTATCTTATCTGGAAGATCAACTACCACTTGATTCAAGTGATTGTCGCATCCATACAATCTGAGCACATGCTCACCAATTGAGATATTCTCCTTCATCTTTTAGGCAAAGAATCTTGTCGGAGGTCTCCTACCTTTCAACACGCGCATGAACTTGAAATCCCAATTTCAGCTCTAGTAACATCTCATATGTTTAGTGACGTTCAAAACGTCTTTGGAGGCGAAATTCAAAGTCGTAAAGCTTGACACACTAAAATATCAAGTAATTATCAAAAGTGTGTTTGTTAGATGTTCACAACATCCACATATGACGCTTGGGGGTGGCACACCGAGCGGTGCATCAAGGACATAAGCCTTCTATGCAGCAATGAGGACAATCCTCAGTTTACAGACCCAGTCCACATAATTGCTACTATCATCTTTCAACTTAGTTTTCTCTAGGAACATATAAAAAATATAAGGGAGCTACAACGCGAGCTATTGTTCTACAACATACTTTGGAAAGACAACTTAGACAATGTTCATGATAAAGGGTTCAATTAGTCATATTACTTAAGAACTGCCACTCAACTCAACATCCCTCAGGTTTTTCGAGTGTTACATGATCCAAATCCACCAACCCAAGTCCGATCATCACGTGAGATGAGGTGGTTTCAACGGTGAACATCTCCATGTTGATCATTTCTACTATATGACTCATGTTCGACCTTTCGGCCTCCTATGTTCTGAGGCCATGTCTCTACATGCTAGGCTCGTTGAGTTTAATCCAAGTGTTCTCCATGTGCAAAACGGGCTTACACCCATTGTATACGAACATAGAGTCTATCACACTCGATCATCACGTGGTGCTTCGGAACGACGAACCTTCGCAACGATGCACACTTGGGGAGAACACAATTTATTTTAAAATTTTAGTGAGGGATCATCTTATAATGCTACCTCGTCCTAAGCAAAATAAGATGCATAAAAGGATTAACATCACATGCACATCAAATTAGTGACATGATATGGCCATCATAATCTTGTGCTTTTGATGTCCATTTCCAAAGCACTGGCATGATCTCCACTGTCACCAGCATGACACCATGATCTCCATCATCATGATCTCCATCATTGTGTCACCATTTGGGTTGTTTTGCCAACTATGCTTCTACCACTATTGCTAACTCATAGCGATCAAGTAAAGCAAAAAGGTACAAATAATTAAAGATAACCCTATGGATCCTGTCGGTTGACGTACTCATCGACATGCAAGTCGTGATAATCTATACAAAACATGATCATCTCATACATCACATATAACTCGTCATGTCCTTGGCCATATCATATCACAACATACCCTGCAAAAACAAATTAGACGTCCTCTACTTTGTTGTTGCATGTTTTACGTGTCTTCTATGGGTAACTAGCAAGAACCATTCTTACCTATGCAAAGCCAGAATGGTGATTTTCAAGTTGCTATTTAACCTTCTACAAGAAACTCATGTGTTGCATCCGATTCAAATAAATTGGGAGAGACAAACACCCATCAGCCATCTTTATCCAACAAGTTGCATATGAGTCGAAAGAACAACTACTAGAAAAAAGGCTATTAGTGGCGCACCGATTTTGGCTATTAATGGCGCACTATAGGTGCGCCACTATTATCACGCCATTACTAATAAATAGTAATGCGCACATTTGGTGCGCCATTACTATCACAAATAGTAATGGCGCACTGCTACTGCGACAATAGACCTTCCCTGACAACGGCGCCAGGAATCCTTCTGTCACGGGCTACACCTATAGGGACTTCCTTGGCAAATATGCAAAGGATTTCCCCGCGGCCTTGGAGCCTTGCATTGGTGTTCCCTTGAAGAGGAAAGGGCGATGTACCACAGCGGCGGTAAGTATTTTCCTCAGTTTGAGAACCAAGGTATCGATCCAGTGGGATGCTCGCATCGAGTCACAAGTACCTGCACAAACACAAAGAGCTTTCACCCAGCGCTAAGAAGGGGTTGTCAATCCCTTATAGATTGTTTGCAAAGTGAGAACTGAAAGCAAAAAGGAAACAAAGCAAAGTAAAAGTGAAAGTGGAGACGATAGTTGTGAATAGACCCAGGGGCTGTAGTGTTCACTAGTGGCTTCTCTCATGAAAGCAAGTAGATGGTGGGTGAACGAATTACTGTCGAGGAATTGATAGAACCGCACAAAGTCGTGACGTTATCTATGGCAATGATTATATCTATAGGCATCACGTCCAAAACAAGTAGACCGATACTTTATGCATCTACTACTATTACTCCACACGTCGACCACTATCCAGCATGCATCTAGTGTATTAAGTCCAAAAGAATAGAGTAACGCCTTAAGCAAGATGACATGATGTAGATGAACAATCTCAAATCTATGATGAAAGCCCATCTTGTTACCCTTG
This sequence comes from Hordeum vulgare subsp. vulgare, assembly GCF_904849725.1. Taxonomy (NCBI): domain Eukaryota; kingdom Viridiplantae; phylum Streptophyta; class Magnoliopsida; order Poales; family Poaceae; genus Hordeum; species Hordeum vulgare. Next base: position 578,968,527 of record NC_058520.1, on the reverse strand, counting down.
AAGGCAACAACACGATGCGTGCCTTGCTGCCCCTTCTGTCACTAGAAAAGGTCACCACACGGTATGAACCCAAACCAAGCACTTCTCCCATTGCAAGAATCATAGATCTAGTTGGCCAAACAAAACCCAAGACTCGGAGAGACTTACAAGGATATCAAATCATGCATATAAGAAATAAGGAAAGACTCAAATATAGTTTATAGATAATCTGATCACGAATCCACAATTCATCGGATCTCGACAAACACACCGCCAAAGAGGATTACATCGGATAGATCTCCATGAAGATCATGGAGAAATTTGTATTGAAGATCCAAGAGAGAGAAGAAGCCATCTAGCTACTAACTACGGACCCGTAGGTCTGAAGTGGACTACTCAAGAGTCATTGGAGAGGCGATGATGTTGATGTAGAACCCCTCCAACTCCAAAGTCCCCTCCGGCAGGGCACCGGGAAGGGTCTCCAGATGAGATCTCACGGAAACGGAAGCTTGCGGCGGCGGAAAAGGGTTTTCGTGGATGCCCTGATTTTTTCTAGGATTTTAGGGAATTTATAGGCGAAAGAGCTAGAGCAGGGAAGCTCCAGGGGGGCCACAAGCCTGGTAGCCGCCGGCCCCCTGGTGGCGGCTACAGGGCTTGTGGGCCCCCTGTGGCTCTCCTGCCTTGGCCCTCAAGTCCCCCGATCTTCTTCTGTTCTGGAAAAATTTATTTCAGGGATTTTATTCCGTTTGGACTCCGTTCCAAAATTAGATCTGAAAAGAGTCAAAAACACAGAAAAACAGGAACTGGCACTTGGCACTGAATTAATAAGTTAGTCCCAAAAAAGATATAAAAGGTATATAAAACATCCAAAGTTGACAAGGTAACAACATGAAAACATCAAAAATTAGAGATACGTTTGAGACTTATCACGCACCCATAGTGTAATCTCAGGTCAATATGCATAATCTCAAGTCAAACCGCACTCCGTGGTCAAACTTCCCGAAAGGTCACCCATCCTCACACTACTCCAGCCCGAGCATGCTTAACTTCTCAGTTCTATCCAACCCAGCACCAGCTCACTTAACAGACACTTGTTGATATATGTATCATATCAATCCTATTAAACCTTGTTGATCTCTAGGACTTTGTTCATGTTATGAGTGTGATGAAATTTTTAAAAAATATTTCAAACTTCCCGGTCATATTATGTATCAAAAAAAAAATTGAAACCAATTTTTTTCTTTTCTGTTACTAGTGGCGCACCTAGCAAATGGTGCACCATTACTAAGTTTGAATTTTTTTTCTACTTTCCCCCTCTAGATCTTAAAAGCTCCATATCTTTTATTCTGTTAGGTTTTTGGGGATTCTAAAAATCTTCAACCGGGTTCCCCTAGTTGAATTCGGATGTAACTTTTCGATTAGATGATTTTTCATATAAAAAACTTTTCAATCCGAGTTCGTATGCAAAAGTTATGCCCATTTTACTAAATTCGAGAGAGATTTTGCAAATAAAGTCGAAATTCATATTTGTAAATTTTCCCAACAACTAGACCATATATCACATGGGAAACTTATTTTCTTATATTTTTTGACATTTCCATCATTTTCTTTTTATTTAAACTGAAAATGCGGTCCAAGGGGGTGTGCATTTAGTAATGGCGCACCTATACAAAGTGCGACATTACTATGTGGCAGACTTGGTCAAAGTTAGTAATGGCGCACTTTGTATATGTGCGCCATTACTATGTCAACTTACTAATGGCGCACCTTTACAAAGTGCGTCATTACTAAGTTTGACCAAGGTTTGACCGAGTCATACACATAGTAATGGCGCACTTTCTAAAGGTGTGCCATTACTATGTCAACTTAGTAATGGCGCACCTATACAAAGTGCGCCATTACTATGTGTATGACTGGGTCAAACCTTGTTGGTCAAACTTAGTAATGGCGCACTTTTCACATGTTGTGCCATTACTATTTTGGTTACTAATGGCGCACCTACACATGGTGCGCCATTACTATTTAGTAATGGCGCACCACATGTATAGTGCGCCATTAGTAACCATATTGTCTATAGCTGTTTTTCTAGTAGTGAACCGGTCTCTTGTGCATGGACGAGTAAGGTTAGTCCGGTCCGCTTCATCCCACAATACCGCCGAATCAAAATAAGATTAACGAAGTAAGCAATCTGAACATCACCGCCCACAAACACTTTGTGTTCTACTCGTGCATGTTATCAACGCGTAGACCTAGGTCATGATGCCACTGTTGGGGAACATCGCGTGGGAAAAAATTCCTACTCTCACCAAGATCAATCTATGGATTTTAACAACTACGAGTGGGGGAGTGCATCTACATACCCTTGTAGATAGCTAAGCGGAAGCATTGAGAAACGTGGTTGATGTAGTAGAACGTCTTCGCGATCCAATCACGATCCGTTCCGCGATCCAATCATGAACGTCCCAATCAAGTGCCGAACGGAGGGCAACTCCATGTTTAGCACACATACATATTGATGATGCCTTCATCACCTCGATCCAACGAGTGTGGGTGAAGTAGTAGCTGAGTTGTCCGGCAGCACGATGACATGGTGGTCATCGTGGTGGCGCAATCTCGGCAGGGCTTTGCCAAGTGCTACCGTGATCACGACGGTGGAGAAGTACTGCGATAGAGAGAGGGAGGGTGCAACCAAGGACTTGTGTGTTGGATGCCTTCCTTTCCTCTCATATATATAGGGGGAGGGTGGATAGGTGGCTGACCTAGGGTTTCCCCGAGGAGGGGTGGCGGCCAAGTCGAGAAGCCTTGCCACCCAAGGCAAGGGATGGCGCCCCGCCTTGGGCTGCCCTAGACCTTTGGCCGCATGGGCCTTCAGGTGGGAGGGGCGCCCAGCCCACCATGGGCTGGTGCACCACCTCTCATAGCCCATACGACCCTCCTGAGCAGATGGACCCACCCGGTGGACCCCCGGAATACGTCCGGAACCTCTGTCACAAAACCGGTAACTTTTTGAAACTCTTCTCGAACTCGAATACCAACTTCCCTTATAACTATCTTTACCTCCGAACCATTCTAAAGCTCATTATCATGTCCGAGATCTTATCGAGGACTCCGAACAACCTTCGGTCACCAACACAGTAACTCAACTATATTAGATCATCACCAAATGTTATAGCGTCAAAACCTTCGTAAGCCATGGTTTCAAATTCCACATTAGATGATGGTTCAACCGAAGTTTCTTCCTCTCTAGGTCTTTTCTGTCTTGTGCCTCTAATTGTCCTAGAGCTGGGTCAAACAGAAGTAAGCTTAGCCATCGATAAAAAAGAGAACAAATGCAAAAAAGCACACATACCAAGCTGCTACTTCAGTTGCTTCATTCTCTAAACTTGCTGCATTCTCCTCTGCTGCTGCATTATCCTCTAAACTTGTTGCATTCTCCTCTGCTGCTGCATGCTATTCTGCATTTGCTGCTGCCCATTGTTCCTCTTCTCCAAATTATGCATCAACTGGATTGTTACAAGCCTAGCAATATGCCCTAAGATAACACATCTTTTGCACTTACGCTGTTTTTTACACGACCCTCTTCACCAGCTCTTATCCTGTTTTTCCTTGGTCTTCCTGGTGGTCTAGTCAGTACATGAGAATGGAGTTTGAACCCTGGGTCTACTATGTTCCATTGGTCTTTTCCCAAGAGCACAGGCACATTTTCAGCATAAGCAGCCCTAAATTTGGCAACAGAGAAATATTCAGAGAAATACTGATCAACTTCACCATCTTCACATCCAATAACAGTCATGAGATGTAGGACATGTATTCACGGCTTCCCACGGATCTGCCATTGCCTACAACAGCATTCATTGGTTGCAAGGTTCACTGGATATATCCATTCCCTATTTTTACTGTCAGTGTATGTCACCTTAGCCTTGTATGTCGACGGTCGAATGCGTTTCATTCTTAGTCCTCTTGCCTTGGCATGCAATGCCTTAATCAGAGATGGGAGCATAAGATGGCCAACATATTGTGTTTCTGCAATTCTTTTACGAAGAGCCATCTTTACTATGATCATCTGCCTGATCTTATCAAATGCTTGCCACAACAAAAGCCCTTTCACTGACTTGACCTTTGCATTGAAACACTCAGCGAGGTTATTGGTCACATAGTCTACTTTGTAGATGTGACAGCCCGAGACCGACGCCCAGAAGATTCCCCCTTTTTATTTCCGTTTTCGTCATGTGGTTATTTTATTTTGTGGCCTCTTCATTTAGTTTGCATCGTCGCATCATGCATGGCATCATGTCAACTGTGTTTTGTCGGTGTTGCTTGTTGCTCCGTGTTGTTGCTTGTGAGTGCTTGTGAGTGTGGCGTTGTTCGTTGGCGTGACGAGAGTGGGTGCAACAGAGCCGCTTCAAACCCTGTTGCACCGCGGACCTAAACCCTCCTCTCCCCTCTTATTTCTTTTTTTTTGGTTGCGTAAAAGATTTCGGTTTCAACCCCCTTTAAAAGTTCGTCTTCTTTTAAAATCATTTTATTAATGTGGGGGCAACCCCTTGGGTTTCCTTTATTTTTTTCCTTTTGTTTATTTTCTAAACAGAGTATCATTTTCTTTTCTTCTTTAAAAGAGATTTTATTTTATTCTCTTGTTAAAAGGGTTTTATTTTATTCTCCAAAAAAGGTTTTATTTTTATTCGTTAAAAAACCCAAACTATTTCTTATAGTTGGGGTATTTTTTTAAAAGGAGTAAAAGGCTTTTTTGTTAAAAACCATTTTTCTCTTGTGATTGTTTTCTGATTTTATTTTTTTAAAAGAGAGGGGTTGAGAGGGAGCCAGCCTAGCCGAGCTGGCCGAGGCCCAAGTCCTGCCGTGCTGGCCTAGCGAGCCAACCCGATCCCCATCTCCCTCACGTCCTCCCCTCGCGCCGTCGTCTCCTCCCCGCGTGTCCCCCTCCTCCCAGCGTCAACTCCCCTGGCCTCCCATGCCCTGCGTGCCGCCTTCCTTCTCCTGCCCGCCGCCAGCACTTCCCTCTGTGCCGCAGCCGCAGGCGTCCCTCGCCCCTCACCTCGGCCTCGCTCCCGCCGCCAGCAGCCCTGCGTGCCCCGCTCGCCTCACTGCACCGCAGTCGTCGTGCGCCGCCTTACCCCGGGACCCGCAGCAGCTAGCCTCGAGCTCGCCACCCCACCTGCCGTGGTCGCCGCCAGGCCCCATGCCACGGCCTCCCTTCACCGTCGCCCTCGGCATCACCTCCTTGCTCGAGCCGGTCGCGAGCAGCTTGCCCCGACCTCGTCCAGAGCTCCACCCCGTGCCGCCGACCTTCTCCTCCTGCTCGCCGTCGTGCTCGCCGGTGTGCTTGCCGTGCCGCTGTTGCTGCAGTGCTGCGATTTGCTGTAGCTGCTGCCGAGCCGCCTTGGCGTTCCCTTGCTGTTGCATGTTGCTGCCGCGGTGCGCTTGTGCAGCCGTGCCTTGCTGCCGCTGCTGCGTTAGCTGTTGCCCGTTGTTAGCTGCTGCGTGCTTGCCTTGCTGCTGCCATGCGCCGCATTGCCTTGCCAATGTTGCTAGCCTTCCGCTATTGCTGCCGTCGTGGATGATTTCGTTGCCGTGCTGTTTTGCTGCTGATTTGCTGATGCTTTGCTGCATGCTAGCTTGTGTTAGTGCTAGCTAGTTTGCTAGCTGCTGCTGACTGCCTGCTGCCTAGTTGCTTGTTGCTGCTATGTGTTGCATGTTGCTGCCGCTGAAGCTTGTTGCTGTAGCGTGTTGCTGCCGCTGATGCTTGCTTGCTATCGCTTGCTGCTTGCTGTCGCCGCTTCCGTTGCCTGCTTGCCGTTTTGCTGCTGGTTGTAGATGATGTAGCTGCTTGTGCCGATCTTAGCTGGTGCTTGTGCCGAGGTAGTTTGCTGTGCTTGCTTGCTGCCGAGCTAGCTGATGGCTGTTGCTAATGTTGTTGCCGCTGTTCTGCTGCTGTTGGGTAGCCTTGCAAGATGCTCTTTTTACTTGCTGAATCTTGCCTACTGCCGAGTTGCTGTTGCTGGCCGATGCTTCCTGCCTAGTTATGGTTTTCTGATTCTAGGCTGTAGATAGCTTCCTGCTAGATAGTTAGTTGCTGTAGTTGCCTGATGATATGCTTGCTTACATGTTGCTGTTGCCCGTGCTGCTGTAGATGCTATTGCTTGCTTGTGCTGCCGCTGCCATCACCGCGTGCACCACCCCCCTCCTTCACGGAGCCAACGAGATCGCGTGTACAATGACGTCCTCGACGGCCTCTTTGGAAACGTGTTCGATCCCGACGCCGAAGATCGTGTACCGACGACAAGAGAACGACTACTGTCGACGAGACCGGAGAACCACGACTTCCACGACGACCACGACCTCCACGACCTCTGCTTCGAACCGATCCGCTCCGATGTGCACGCTTCGAAGGTATACCGATGAGACGTGTCGCGTAACGAACGAATGTGTTGTATGAGTTGAATGTATGTTGCACCGTATGTTGCCCGTTGCATGTTGTCTTCTTTCGTCATGCCTCGACACATGGGAACCCGGTAGCTGGACCACCCCATTCTTTATTTAGCATTCCCGCACACGCTTCCTATACGTTGGCACGATATCTCGACGAGTTATCGGGATAGGAACGTTGCCGTGGCATCGTTTCCGTCTTGCCGCCTTAGTTTCCCTTTCGCTTGCCGTGGCGACACCTGCTTCTTTCTCTTCTTGCCGTGATGTTGTAAATCGCATGCATGACGCATTCATGGCATATAATCATGTGTTGCATGCCTCTTGTGCCGTATCTCTGTTCTAAGTCCCGCGTGTTAACCGACTAGTATGACAGGTAGAATCATCGCTTCACCCTTGCCATGTTAACAACAATTTAATATTGCCGTGTAGATAATCGGGAGCGAATTAAATAATTAATCGTGGAGTTTCGTCGATATGCAACCCGTTGCATATCGAGGTTCACTTAATGTGTAGAGTTTGCGTGAGATGAATTGCCATACCATCCCTTGCATCAATGAACTGATCATGCATCATAATCGGGTATGCATCATGTCTTGCTTTTGCTGTGGTGAATATTTGTGTTGATGTTTGTTTTCGGTTTGCCCACCTCGATAGAGTTCCGCAAGCGTGTCAGAATGTGAGGACCCGTTCGACTACTTCAGTTCGACTGCTTCTCGGAGTTGTTCTTCTTCCAAGCGGGATCTCAGGCAAGATGACCATTTCCCCAGATACCATTACTATCATTGCCATGCTAGTTTATCGCTTCTATCGATTATGTCTCGTTGCCTACCACATGTTAAATATCAGCCTCTCAACCATGCCATGATAACCTTCAATCTGTTCGACCTAGCGAACCACTGATTGGCTGTGTTACTGCTTGCTTAACCCTGGTGAAAGCGTTGCTAGTTGCAGGTGTAGTTGCTTCCATGTGATAACATGGGTTCCTTGTCATATCACCCTATATTAATGCTATTTAATTTAATGGACCTATATACTTGGTAAAAGATGGAAGGCTCGGCCTTTCTAGCCTGGTGTTTTGTTCCACCTTTGCCCCCTTAGTTTCGGCTACCGGTGTTATGTTCCATAAATGAGCGCTCCTAACACGATCGGGGTTGTTATGGGGACCCCCTTGATAATTCGTTTTAGATTAAAGCTGGTCTGGCAAGGCCCATATTTGGTACTACATTTGCCTAATCACTAATGAACTGCATAGGGAGTAATTAACCCGAGGAAATTTAATCAACCCCCGGGCCAGTGCTCCTCATGAGTGTTGGTCCAAATTGGCAGACTACGGGACCACCGCGGGGCAACCCGAGGTTTGGTATCTCCTAGTGTGACCCATCCGTCGTGTCCTGAGAACGAGGTACGCGACTCCTATCGGGATCATCGACACGTTGGGTGGCCTTGCTGGATTAGTTTTACCTTTGACGAGAAATCTTGTGCATCGGGATTCCGGTGATGCTTTGGGTAATCTCAGAGTTGAGGTTTTCCACTAGGGAATCCGACGAGATCGCGAGCTTCGTGATTGAGGATTTCTATGCGGCTTGTGGTAATTTGTGATGGACTAGTTGGAGCACCCCTGCAGGGTTAAATCTTTTCGGAAAGCCGTGCCCGCGGTTATGTGGCAACATGGAAACTTTGTTTAACACTGGTTCTAGATAACTTGAAGTTTATTTAAATAAAATATGCCAACTGAGTGCGTAACCGTGACTGTCTCTTTCGTGAGTTCCTTCTCCGATCGAGGACACGGTGGGGTTATGTCTGACGTAGGTAGGTGTTCAGGATCATTCATTTGATCATCCGTAGTTCCCGTCCGCTATGCGTAGATCTTCCCCCTCTTATTTCTTGTACTCGTAATTTAGCCACAAATAAATGCTTAGCCGCTGCTGCAACCTCACCACTTAACCATACCTTAACCATTAAGCTTTGCTAGTCTTGATACCTTTGGAAATGAGATTGCTGAGTCCCCTGTAGCTCACAGATTACTACAACACCAGTTGCAGGTACAGGTAAAGGTTACTTGACGCGAGCGCGTTGATTGTTCATTTGGAGTTGCTACTTCTTCTTCTTCTTCATCGATCTAGGATGGGTTCCAGGCCGGCAGCCTGTGATAGCAAGGATGGACGTCGTTCTTATTTTTCTCGTTTGTTTTCGTCCGTAGTCGGACCCTGCTCTTACTCTTGATGATTATGTAATGTACTGATGTGGCTCTGATGTAGCTTGTGGCGAGTGTAAGCCAATTATATATATATCTCTTCTTTTCAGTACATGTACTTGTAACGATATCCATTCTTGCGACACGACGAGATGCGCTTCTATCCCTGACGAGGCCTTCGTGCCAAATTGAGGATAGGGTCGCATCTTGGGCGTGACAAGTTGGTATCAGAGCCGTACCGACCTAGGAGCCCCCTTGATTGATCGAACTTGGCCGAGTCGAGTCTAGTGAAAAACTACTTTGAGTCTAGTTATATATCGGAGAGTAGGATTCTTTTTTCTCCTCTTCTATGCTCTGGTGAGGAATCTTGACGTAATAATTTAATTCTACTCCTCTTCTCACTCAATTTTTTTTAGGATCACGGGGATATTCTGGGAATCTATATGATGCCGATGTGAAAGAGTTATGTCTTGGTGCCTCCTATCTGCTTTAAGTCTCAGGGGAGTTGAGCTCCAGGGGATTCTTGAGCACATCGTTATCATTCAGATTTCTTAGTATCTCAGAACGAAGGATGTTCGTAATTGCTTCAATACTAGTAGTGGCGAGATAACCCCGATGTCCCCAGTACTGGTGCAGATTGTTCGGGAGTACTGCCATACTTAGTATCGTTGTGATCACGAGGGTCTGTTGTAGATGAAGGTCCGAGATTCTGGTTGTGTGTTGACGGATGTGATACAGGTGACGGGTTAGTATCGGAGTTGTGTGATATTACTCCTTGTATCCGTGTACCAGATTGCATGACCAGATATTTAGGGAATTCATAGGTGGGAATTCAAGTACTTACTTATAGGACAATCTTCCAACAAATGCATGATGTTAGGTTGGGGTTCGACATCTAGTGGATTCGTTTGTTCACGGTCGACTTACAGCGGTACACGTTGTGTCTTAAAGAGTCCTTGTAGCTTGCTACGACTCGGGGATGCTTCGTATGTCGGGTGCACTACCTTGCACTCGATGGCTACTGTAAAATCGAGCCCGTGCGATCATGTCCACGAAAATATTGAACGGAAATCTTTCTCATGAGTTTGTTCTGGCTTGTTTCAAAAGCCTCACTCTTTGTTTTGTTGGAATGTGGTAATTCGTGTTGCTTCGATGTCAAGTGGTGATTTCAGATCTTTCCTAAGAGGTGTTCTCATATTTTTATGTGAGAATGCAAATTCTTTGCTCAATCAATTGTCTTATCAATTCCTTTCAACCGGAGTCATCGTATCAATTCCATTCAAATGGTGTGTTTCTCTCCAAGTGGATTCAATCCTCTCCAATATTGCAGATCAATCTCTCAATTCTTTCCGGAGTTCATCTCATCTGTCCCAAGTTGTCTTTGTTTTTCCCCGCCTCCCGCCCTTTTTTTCAATGTGTGGATTTCATCCAAGTGCCTTCTTATTCAGTGATGCTTCCGCTATCTCTTCTTCCTTTTTGTAGCCGGTGATTCGTTGTGAAGATTCTCAGGAGCTTCGTGTTCATCTTTATTCAGTCTTTTTATCTTTTCCGGTGAATTCAATTCAGTTATCCGTGGTCATCATATCCTTTTCAACCATTAAATTCTTTCCGACGTTGTAAATTCTTTCAGCCTATCTTGTTTAATCATTCCTCTCTTTTCTATCCGGAGTGTTGAAGATATCCCAGTAGTTTCTCGTTTTTAATTCTTTCAATTACTTCAAGGTGCTAACCTCATCTAGTTCTCTTCATACTGGTGCAATATCTATCTTTCTAGCAATCTTTTCAACGGTGATTTCTTTGAGTGGGCCCATAACCCACAGGTTTTTCCCAGGATCTTATCTGTCTCTTCTAATCTTTCCGGAGATCTTTAATTATTTTCAACTATGACGTAAGTATGAATTTCATCAGTCATATTCCTTATCCAAGGCCTATTTCAATTAATTCTCATATTTGGCTCAATCTTGCATTCTTCATTATTCCGGAGTGTCCTAGTTCATTCTTGGTGGTGTTCTTCTCATCATTCTCTTCTTTCAGACCGAAGAACTGTTTCTCTCGAATCTTGGTCCATTCTCTTGGAGATTCATCATTTCAGCTTTGCGGCATTATCTTATTTGTTCCAATCATGAGTAATCCATTTTCTTGCTATTCGGTGCATTTCAATGTTGTGTTCATTTCTCGATCCTCCGAAGGCCATCATTTCAGAAGAATCTTCGTTCTCAGCTTTCAGCTTTCATCCTCAATTCTTCTCAATTGTTGTCTCTTCGTTCGTCTCTCGTTTATCTGGTGCCTTGTTCAAGTTTCTCTCAGGTGGCTTATGTTCTCTTCATTCTCATGTATCTCCATTAATTCTTGGTATTCCCATTCAATTGTGATTTTACCGGTGCTTCCTTCAATTTTGCTTCAAGTGGTGTTTTTCCTCTCTGTCTCTCCAAGAGTCTTTCAAGAAGAATAAGTGGTATGCTAAATCCGCTGCTTGTCATCAATTAAACTTGATGAAGGACAAGCATAACATAATTATTATTCTTGTTCGTAGTATTTTGAATTCTTCTTCCGGAGTGGCTCACGATATCAATTCTTTTCTCAAGTGTTCTTATCTTTTATTTTCCGGAGTTCCAAGTTTTCTCAAGTATCTCCTTGTGAGGCTTCATCTAAATCCTGGCAAGGTCATAATCTTATTCTTTTCTACCTTCTTATGGTTGCATCATTCATTTGTATACAGAGGTCCTTCTTGGTGGTTCTTCAAGGTTTCAATTCTTTCTCAAGTGTTCTTCAAGTTTCTTGTTGAAGTACCTCAAGTATTCTTTCTCTTGCATTTATATGTGCAATTGTTCTTCCTTTGTCCTTTGAGGTGGTATTATAGTATTCTTGTTAGTGTAGGAGTCTCGAAGAGTTTTCGTCTCAAGAATGAGATAATTAAACCCAGCAATTCTGTGATCATGAGATATTTTCAACCCATGACTTCTTCATTGAGCTATCTTGGTTTGGTCTTCACCTAAAGCTCTTCCTATGGATCGTGCTATCATGGTGCTTGTCTTTAATATAAGTTCTCAATGGATCTTCTTGGTGTAAGAAATTGTTCATATCTTGTTCCTCCAAATAAATCCTTGTTATGTTAGTGGCTGGTTGTCACTCATTAGTTTGAAAGGTTTAGATAAGCCCACTACTACCTTGTTCTTTTCGTTGTTGTTTTTCCAACAACTCCGTCCAATTCTTCTTGCAAGGATGCTGGCCAAGTTCATTGGAGTTAGTGGTTGTCATTCTCTCTTCATTCTCTTCTTCCGTATAAGCTAGTTCCTATTCTTTTGTTCCGGAGGCTTTGTGACGTTGCTCTTTTGGGTCTATTATGTTGTTCTATCAAGATCATGGTGTTCGCTTGCTCTATTTACTTGTTTGTTGTGAATATTGTCTATTTCTTCCACCTTGTCGAATTTTTTGTCCCATTTTCCTACCGAAGTGCTGCCGAAATGTTCCGTGAATTCTGGCTTCTTTCTCATGTCATTCCTCATCTCCTTGCAACCTTCAAGGATCGTTGGTTTCACTCGTTTGTCAAAGAAGCGACTATGTTTTTACCTCTTGTTCTTTCTCATCCTCTCCCCCTTTCATTCTTGGATCTCGGGGCGAGATCCTCTTGTAGTGTAGGAGAGTTGTGACAGCCCGAGACCGACGCCCAGAAGATTCCCCCTTTTTATTCCCATTTCCGTTGTGTGGTTATTTTATTTTGTGGCCTCTCCATTTAGTTTGCATCGTCGCATCATGCATGGCATCATGTCAACTGTGTTTTGTCGGTGTTGCTTGTTGCTCCGTGTTGTTGCTTGTGAGTGCTTGTGAGTGTGGCGTTGTTCGTTGGCGTGACGAGAGTGGGTGCAACAGAGCCACTTCAAACCCTGTTGCACCGCGGACCTAACCCTCCTCTCCCCTCTTATTTCTTTTTTTTGGTTGCGTAAAAGATTTCGGTTTCAACCCCCTTTAAAAGTTCGTCTTCTTTTAAAATCATTTTATTAATGTGGGGGCAACCCCTTGGGTTTCCTTTATTTTTTCCTTTTGTTTATTTTCAAAACACAGTATCATTTTATTTTCTTCTTTAAAAGAGCTTTTATTTTATTCTCTTGTTAAAAGGGTTTTATTTTATTCTCCAAAAAAGGTTTTATTTTTATTCGTTAAAAAAACCCAAACTATTTCTTATAGTTGGGGTATTTTGTTTAAAAGGAGTAAAAGGCTTTTTTTAGTTAAAAACCATTTTTCTCTTGTGATTGTTTTCTGATTTGTTTTTTAAAAAAAGAGAGAGGTTGAGAGGGAGCCAGCCGAGCCGAGCTGGCCCAGGCCCAAGTCCTGCCGTGCTGACCTACCGAGCCAGCCCGATCCCCATCTCCCTCACGTCCTCCCCTCGCGCCGTCGTCTCCTCCCCGCGTGTCCCCCTCCTCCCAGCATCAACTCCCCTGACCTCCCATGCCCTGCGTGCCGCCTTCCCTCTCCTCCCGCCGCCAGCACTTCCCTCTGTGCAGCAGCCGCCGGCGTCCCTCGCCCCTCGCCTCGGCCTCGCTCCCGCCGCCAGCAGCCCTGCGTGCCCCGCTCGCCTCCCTGCGCCGCAGTCGTTGTGCGCCGCCTCACCCCGGGCCCCGCAGCAGCTGGCCACGAGCTCGCCACCCCGCCTGCCGTGGTCGCCGCCAGGCCCCGTGCCACGGCCTCCCTTCGCCGTCGCCCTCGGCCTCACCTCCCTGCTCGAGCCGGTCGCGAGCAGCTCGCCCTGACCTCGTCCAGAGCTCCACCCCGCGCCGCCAACCTTCTCCTCCTGCTCGCCGTCGTGCTCGCTGGTGCGCTTACCGTGCCGCTGTTGCTGCAGTGTTGCGTTTTCTGTAGCTGCTGTCGAGCCGCCTTGTCGTTCCCTTGCTGTTGCATGTTGCTGCCGCGGTGCGCTTGTGCAGCCGTGCCTTGCTGCCGCTGCTGCGTTAGCTGTTGCCCGCTGTTAGCTCCTGCGTGCTTGCCTTGCTGCTGCCATGCGCCGCATTGCCTTGACAATGTTGCTAGCCTTCCGCTGTTGCTGCCGTCGTGGATGATTTCGTTGCCGTGCTGTTTTGCTGCTGATTTGCTGATGCTTTGCTGCATGCTAGCTTGTGTTAGTGCTAGCTAGTTTGCTAGCTGCTGCTGACTTCCTGCTACCTAGTTGCTTGCTGCTGCTAGGTGTTGCATGCTGCTGCCGCTGAAGCTTGTCGTTGTAGCGTGTTGCTGCCGCTGATGCTTGCTTGCTGTCGCTTGCTGCTTGCTGTCGCCACTTCCGTTGCCTGCTTGCCGTTTTGCTGTTGGTTGTAGATGATGTAGCTGCTTGTGCCGATCTTAGCTGGTGCTTGTGCCGAGGTAGTTTGATGTGCTTGCTTGCTGCCGAGCTAGCTGATGGATGTTGCTAATGCTGTTGCCGCTGTTCTGCTGCTGTTGGGTAGCCTTGCAAGATGCTCTTGCTGCTTGCTGAATCTTGCCTACTGCCGAGTTGGTGTTGCTGGCCGATGCTTGCCTGCCTAGCTATGGTTTGTTGTTGCTAGGCTGTAGATAGCTTGCTGCTAGATAGCTAGTTGCTGCAGTTGCGTGATGATATGCTTGCTTACGTGTTGCTGTTGCCCGTGCTGCTGTAGATGCTATTGCTTGCTTGTGCTGCCGCTGCCATCACCGCGTGCACCACCCCCCTCCTTCATGGAGCCGACGAGATCACGTGTACAATGACGTCCTCGACGGCCTCTTCGGAAACGTGTTCGATCCCAACGCCGAAGATCGTGTACCGATGACAAGAGAACGACTATTGTCGACGAGACCGAAGAACCACGACTTCCACGACGACCACGACCTCCACGATGACCACGACCTCCACGACCTCCGCTTCGAACCGATCCGCTCCGATGTGCACGCTTCGAAGGTATACCGATGAGACGTGTCGCGTAACGAACGAATGTGTTGTATGAGTTGAATGTACGTTGCACCGTATGTTGCCCATTGTCTTCTTTCGTCGTGCCTCGACACATGGGAACCCGGTAGCGGGACCACCCCATTCTTTATTTAGCGTTCCCGCACACGCTTCCTATACGTTGGCATGATATCTCGACGAGTTATCGGGATAGGAACGTTGCCATGGCATCGTTTCCGTCTTGCCGCCTTAGTTTCCCTTTCGCTCGCCGTGGCGACACCTGCTTCATTCTCTTCTTGCCGTGATGTTGTAACACGCATGCATGACGCATTCATGGCATATAATCGTGTGTTGCATGCCTCTTGTGTCGTATCTCTGTTCTAAGTCCCGCGTGTTAACCGACTAGTATGACAGATAGAATCATCGCTTCACCCTTGCCATGTTAACAACAATTTAATATTGCCGTGTAGATAATCGGGAGCGAATTAACTAATTAATCGTGGAGTTTCGTCGATGTGCAACCCGTTGCACATCGAGCTTCACTTAATGTGTAGAGTTTGCGTGAGATGAATTGCCATGCCATCCCTTGCATCAATGAACTGATCATGCATCATAATCGGGTATGCATCATGTCTTGCTTTTGCTGTGGTGAATATTTGTGTTGATGTTTGTTTTCGGTTTGCCCGCCTCGATAGAGTTCCGCAAGCGTGTCGGAATGTGAGGACCCGTTCGACTACTTCAGTTTGACTGCTTCTCGGAGTTGTTCTTCTTCCAAGCGGGATCTCAGGCAAGATGACCATTTCCCCAGATACCATTACTATCATTGCCATGCTAGTTTATCGCTTCTATCGATTATGTCTCGTTGCCTACCACATGTTAAATATCAGCCTCTCAACCATGCCATGATAACCTTCAATCTGTTCGACCTAGCAAACCACTGATTGGCTGTGTTACTGCTTGCTTAACCCTGGTGAAAGCGTTGCTAGTTGCAGGTGTAGTTGCTTCCATGTGATAACATGGGTTGCTTGTCATATCACCCTATATTAATGCTATTTAATTTAATGGACCTATATACTTGGTAAAAGGTGGAAGGCTCGGCCTTTCTAGCCTGGTGTTTTGTTCCACCTTTGCCCCCTTAGTTTCGGCTACCGGTGTTATGTTCCATAAATGAGCACTCCTAACACGATCGGGGTTGTTATGGGGACCCCCTTGATAATTCGTTTTAGATTAAAGTTGGTCTCGCAAGGCCCAACTTTGGTACTACATTTGCCTAATCACTAATGAACTGCATAGGGAGTAATTAACCCGAGGAAATTTAATCAACCCCCGGGCCAGTGCTCCTCATGAGTGTTGGTCCAAATTGGCAGACTACGGGGCCACCGCGGGGCAACCCGAGGTTTGGTATCTCCTAGTGTGACCTATCCGTCGTGTCGAGAGAACGAGGTACGTGACTCCTATCGGGATCGTCGACACGTCGGGTGGCCTTGCTGGATTAGTTTTACCTTTGACGAGATATCTTATGCATCGGAATTCCGGTGATGCTTTGGGTAATCTCAGAGTTGAGGTTTTCCACTAGGGAATCCGACGAGTTCGCGAGCTTCGTGATTGAGGATTTCTATGCGGCTTGTGGTAATTTGTGATAGACTAGTTGGAGCACCCCTGCAGGGTTAAATCTTTTCGGAAAGCCGTGCCCGCGGTTATGTGGCAACGTGGAAACTTTGTTTAACACTGGTTCTAGATAACTTGAAGTTAATTTAATTAAAATATGCAAACTGAGCGCGTAACCGTGACTGTCTCTTTCGTGAGTTCCTTCTCCGATCGAGGACACGGTGGGGTTATGTCTGACGTAGGTAGGTGTTCAGGATCATTCATTTGATCATCCGTAGTTCCCATCCGCTATGCGTAGATCTTCCCCCTCTTATTTCTTGTACTCGTAAGTTAGCCACCAAATAAATGCTTAGCCGCTGCTGCCACCTCACCACTTAACCATACCTTAACCATTAAGCTTTGCTAGTCTTGATACCTTTGGAAATGAGATTGCTGAGTCCCCTGTGGCTCACAGATTACTACAACACCAGTTGCAGGTACAGGTAAAGGTTACTTGACGCGAGCGCGTTGATTGTTCATTTGGAGTTGCTTCTTCTTCTTCTTCTTCATCGATCTAGGATGGGTTCCAGGCCGGCAGCCTGGGATAGCAAGGATGGACGTCGTTCTTATTTTTCTCGTTTGTTTTCGTCCGTAGTCGGACCCTGCTCTTACTCTTGATGATTATGTAATGTACTGATGTGACTCTGATGTAGCTTGTGGCGAGTGTAAGCCAATTATATATATATATATATATATATATATATATATATATATATATATATCTTCTTTTCAGTACATGTACTTGTAACGATATCCATTCTTGCGACACGACGAGATGCGCTTCTATCCCTAACGAGGCCTTCGTGCCAAATTGAGGATAGGGTCGCATCTTGGGCGTGACAGTAGATTTCATTGAATTTGCTTCTTGACCACAACTTTCCATGATGTTCATCCATGTACTACTCCATCAAAGGATTATGAGCATACAACACTCTCAAATGGTGCTCATGCTTCCTCAAGCTGCATGTGTATGATGCTGGCCATAGATTCTCATCATAAACTTTGCCTTTGAACTTCTTTCTAAAATTCTGCGCTAGGTGTCACATACATTCCCTATGTTCTACTCCAGGGAATACAATTTCTACTGCAGTTTCTAAACCCTTGCAAGCATCTGTGTGTATAACTAAACCTGAGGGTGTAACTATAATGTTGCGCAACTGCTGCATAAACCAGACCCAACTTTCCTCACTCTCTACCTCCAACACACCAAATGCAACTGGGGATAGCCAGTTGTGTCCATTAACTGCAGAAGCTGTTGCTAGCTGGCCTCTCTAGATTCCCATGGAGTGTTGTTGGACCAATTGTTGGTGATTCCCTCACCCAATCCAAGATTGAATGTGTCACCCACCTAGTCTTTGCAAGCTTAGATTTGTCCTTTCCCCCTCCCCCTCCAGGTGGGAAAGTGTGCCCATGTGGGTTGCTTTTTATATGAAACAAAATGAAAATTGATCTCAAATACAATTAATAAACAATACACATGATCTGAATATAGAATGGATAAATAATCTGATAGCAATAGTCAGTTGTAATACCTGAATCAATTTGCTCTTTCGCATAGTGGATGCATGCAACCTCCACCTACACCTATCATAAGGGCAATGAACAGTGAATCTTCCTGGCTCACTCCTATCAACCTCATAAGAGTTTCCAGTGAGAATGCAATATGTAGTCACTGCATTACGACAGTCCACCATCGTTTCGAATACGGTTCCTGGAGTAAGGTCACAATTCTTCCTGTTCCACTCAATTGTTGGCATGTCCTCACCATCATATTCTTGTAAAACTAAGGAGTCGATGTTCTCCTCCCTCTCTTCATCATCAGTGTCTTCAAATCTAGCACGACTGCTAGGCTCCTCTGCATATTCATCTTCTATTGCCCATTGACTAACTCTATCTACCAGTTCAGGGAATATAATCTCATCCTCATCATCATGTCGAGGCACTTCCTCGTCAGGCTCTGCATCTACATCTACATCAGATGCAGAAGGGAGAGCAGAAGTGGCAGAATTAGTGGCTACCGACATGTTGTGGCTTTCAATACCACTAGATTTACTTGGTCTCCACCTACAAGGAGTGCGAGGACGCTCGCTATTAGCAGAGACAGATGATGTCTGAACACCCTTCGAGATACGTTGTTTGCGTGCCTGAAGCACACCAATATGGATTTTACCGAAACGGCTGTCAGCATTCAAACGAAATAGCAATCCCATATGCTCATCACAAGTTAATGGGAGAAATATCTGCTCGGTACTATCGAAATATCTCAGTTCAACAGCATCGGCAGGGCTCCACGGATACTCACAACAGAGTGCCTCGCGGAAATCTCTGAACGAAACGGTGGTTTCTACCAGTTTAGGATAGAAAAATCCAGAAATCACACACGGTTTAGTCCCACGCAGCTCGCTAGTTTCCATTCTAACCGCCAGCCGAAAAGAAAGTGCAGGATCAACCCTATTCGATTGAAATAAGATAAAGGGCGCAGTTAGGCCAAATTTTTTCAGATAAATTGCGTTGATTCACGCCAATGGTGGTCAAATACAGCCTAATTTACGGATCTCCTAATCAATTTGAGAGGAAAACGATGCTTACCCAGGTGGAATCCATGAATTATCAGCCTGTGATTCGACCCAATCATCTCCACGGTCGATGGGCCGGACGGGGTGCCCCCCGACATCGCTTCCTAATCCTAGATGGGGAGAGAGGGTAGATGCGGCGGACGCGGCACGACAGCGGCAGAGGCGGCACGACGGCGGCGGAGAGGGCAACGCGGAAGCGATTGGATCTGATTCAAGTTATAGTGAGTGTCAGTTTCAGGGCCCCACTGGTTACCACATAACGGTCAAAATGTGGACTCCGCCCTATGCGACCCCACTAGTCAGAGTTAACGGTCAAGCCATTAACGCGATCACAACGTCTGTTGTGACCAGTTCTGAGGGTTTCGGGCAAGGGAGTGGGGAAAAGTGAGCAAAACTTAAGTGTGTGAGGATGAATGAGTAGAACTAACGAACCAGGGGCAGGGAAATAAAAATCCCTAATGTAAAAGGATAATCAAATGTATAACTCATAACAGTCTGAACATAATCCCATAATCCATCGGATCCCAACAAACCGAGCATAGCAATAGCAGGAAAGTTACATAGAGCCTTGATCATGTAGGGCATCTCACAAGGGCTAATCATGGAAGCACAAGATTGGAGAGAAGACATCACAAATCTACTAGTCATGGACTCATGGTCCAAGGAGGACTACTCACGGCACGTCCGGGAAGCATCCATGGCGGTGGAGAAGCTCCCGGAGGTCAACCCTCCCTCCGGCAAGGTGCCGGGAAGAGGTCTCCTGACGGTCCCGATCTCGGAAGCGCTGCGGCGACGGAACGATGGAGAAATTTGCGATTCTGGATGCGATGGAAGGGTTTCCTTTCGCAGGAATAAATATAGGCCAAAGGAGGGCGTCAGAAGAGGTGAGGCCCACACAGGCGGCCTGTGGGCACGACCAGGGGCCAGGCCGCGCCACGTGGTCACCTGGGCAGCCCCTCGCACCCATGTGGCCCATCTTCGGTGATCTGGAAGCTTCCGTTATGCTGATTTTTATATATTTTTCTTGGGATTTTTGGGGCTCCAGAAAATTGGGTAAAAGCCCCTGCAAAAAAGACATTTGCAGACAGAAAGTGGCATTGGGTGCACTGAGTTAGTAGGTTAGTTCAAATATGTGTAAAAAGATATAAAAGTGTAGCAAAACATATAACAATGTCACCCAAAAGATCATGGAGCAAGCAAAAATTATAGATACGTTTGGGAGGTATCACCTCTTCCGAGCCTTTGCATCCTCGGCAATGCCGGTGAGCACCACCGGGGATCCTCCCCTCCTCCCTATCCTCCCCCAACTCCGGTGGCCCGGCCAGTTGCTCTGGCGGCCCCTCCTCTCCAACGCCGCAGCTGCCCCGGCAACCCCACCGTGCGCTGCCCGTAGCCCCGCCGCTGCGACCCCCAGCCCTCTCGTCGCTGCCGCAGCTGCTCACCCCTGCTTCGACTTCCCCATCAGCCCGGTCCATCCCTCCGGTGATATGCGCCTCCTATGGACTCCCCAGCACCGATGTTGGCCCACACCCGGCCCCGCTCCGCTGAGCCCTCTCGCACGCCCCTGGCTGCGCCCCGGCTCGCGCACCCGCGTCGTCGCCCCGCCATGCACTCCCCCCCGCGCCTCTGGCCACCTTCCTCCCACCTGACCTCTCCCACCCATGGCCTCGGCCCTCCCTGGCCAAACTCGGACAAATGGGTTAGTGGGGGATTAGACCCCACTACCCCCCCCTTCAGTGGTTGACAACATGGGCCCACACCCCCTGCTAATTAGAATGTTAAATAAAAAAAGACTAAAAAATATTATTAATTAATTAATTAAATGGTTAATTAGGATTAATTAAATCCCTAATTTATTTAAAGTACTTAATTAGAGTAATTATTTTGGAAGATTAATTAGGTTAATTAAACCTAAGCTAACTAGTTTAAAATCTGTTAAATTAATTTAATTGAGTACAGGATGACACGTGGGTCCCACCCCCTTAAATTAATCTATTTAATTGCTAATTAAATAAATTTAAAATGTGAGTATGACGTGTGGGACCCATTGGTCAGATTTGACCAGTCAACTGAGTGTTGACTGCTCATACGTCCAAAATGTACCTATAATTTCTGCTTGTTCCATGATCTTTTGGGTGATATTGTTATATGTTTTGCTACACTTTTATATCATTTTACACATATTTGGACTAACCTACTAACTCAGTGCACCAAGTGCCAGTTTATGTGTGCTGATGTCTATTTTGCACGGGCTTTTACCCAATTTTCCGAAGCCCGAAAAATTCCAGGAAAAATATATAAAAAATCAGCGTAACGGAAGCTTCCATGTCACCGAAGATGGGCCAGAGGGGGGCCAGGAGCGTCCGAGGCGACTTGATGGCATGGCCAGGCCCTAGGCCGCGCCAAGAGGCTGGCTGGGTGGGTGATGACCCTCAAGTATAGGGGATCTATCGTAGTCCTTTCAATAAGTAAGAGTGTCGAACCCAAAGAGGAGCAGAAGGATCTGACAAGTGGTTTTCAGCAAGGTAGTATCTGCAAGCACTGAAATTATTGGTAACAAGTAGATGTGTGGTGAGATGATTCGTAGCAAGCAGCAAGTAACAAACGTAACAACGATGCAGCAAAGTGGTCAAATCCCTTTTGTAGAAAGGGACAAGCCTGGACAAAGTCTTAGAGGAGGAAAAACGCTCCCGAGGACACATGGGAATTTCTGTCAAGCTAGTTTTTGTCATGTTCATATGATTCACATTCGTTACTTTGATTGTTTGATATGTGGGTGGACCGGCGCTTGGGTACTGCACCTTACTTGGAAAAGCATCCCACTTATGATTAACCCCTCTCGCAAGCATCCGCAACTATGAAAGAAGAATTAATAAAAAGTCTAACCATAGCATTAAACTAGTGGATCCAAATCAGCCCCTTACGAAGCAACGCATAAACTAGGGTTTAAGCCTATGTCACTCTAGGAACCCATCATCTACTTACTACTTCCCAATGCCTTCCTATAGGCCCAAATAATGGTGCAGTGTTATGTAGTCGACATTCATATAAAACCACTAGAGGAAAAACAACATACAACACATCAAAATATCAAACGAATACCAAATTCACATGACTACTTATAGCATGACTTATCCCATGTCCTCAGGAACAAAGTAACTACTCACAAAGCATAATCATATTCATGACCAGAGAGGTAATGAGTAGCATCAAGGATCTGAACATAAATTCTTCCACCAAGTAATCCAACTACCGTCATCTACAAAGAGTAATTAACACTACTAGCAACCTTACAAGTACAATCGGAGTTGCGAGACGGAGATTGGTTACAAGAGATGAACTAGGGTTTGGAGATGAGATGGTGCTGATGAAGATGTTGATGGTGATGAGTTGCCTCTGATGAGAGGAGTGTTGGTGATGATGATGGCGACGATTTCCCCCTCCGGGAGGGAAGTTTCCCCGGCAGGATCGTCCTACCGGAGCTGTAGATTGGTTCTGCTCAAGTTCCACCTCGTGGCAGCGGCGAATCCTACAAAAAGCCTCCTCCTGATTTTTTTCCAGACCGAAACCCTTCTTGTGCAAAAGGGGGGAGCCAGAGGGCTAGCTGGGAGCCCACAAGCCCCTAGGCGCGACCAGGGGGTGGCCGCGCCTAGCAGGCTTGTGGCCCCCTGCGGGCGCCCCTCCGACACTTCTTCGGCCCAGTATTTTTTATAAATCCCTAAAAAAATCCACGTTGATTTTCACGGTTTTTGGAGTTGCGCAGAATAGGTCATGATACAATACATAATAATGATCATAATCAGAACAGCAATACCATCATATCAACTCTTATGCTAAAGTGACAATTCCTTCACAAAGTAAAGCATGGATCAAGAACCTTACCGAGAATCGACAACCGATAGCCTTTAGTCATTGGAGCAATTGCAATTTATCACAACATCAGAAAGAGTCAAATAAGAGCTTGTAAAGCAAATCCACGTACTCAATCATCCTTTCGTTCTCTACAATTGCTACAACTCACGTGGTACTCATGAGATCAAAGTTTCAGTTAGACATAGAGAAAGATAGGGGCTTATAGTTTCGCCTCCCAACCACTTACCTCAAGGGTAATTTCAACAATAATAATTCATGAATACTTACCTCCAAGTTGACATATGAATATAGATCTTTCCCAAGTATATGACATTAGCCAAGATAAAGGCGAGATAAGGAATTGGTGAAGATCACCATGACTCTTTCAGGGGCAAAAAGTAAAGGTACAAGAAAGGCCCTTCGCAGAGGGAAGCATAGGTTGTCATGCGCTTTTGAGGTTTGGATGCGTGTCCTCTTAGTGTGGAGGAACGTCACTTTATATTGCCTCCTGTGATAAAGAACTTTATTATGCAGTCTGTCGCTTCTATGTCTTCCTCATCACAGGTTCGTACAAAGCTTATTTTCCACACACTAATAGATCATACATATTAGAGAGCAATTTCTATTGCTTGCACCGATGACAACTTACTTGAGGGATCTTATTCAATCCATAAGTAGGTATGGTGGGCTTTCATGGCAAAACTGGGTTGAAGGTTTGTGGATGCACAAGTAGTATCTCTACTTGGTGCAGGATTTTTGGCTAATATGAGGTGGAAGCAATCGTCACATGCTAAGGGATCTCTAGTCATATAACATTGTTTGGAAACAAGCAAACACAATTAATCATGTTGTCTTCCTTGTCCAACATCTACTTCTAAGCATGTAATAGTTTAGTGAGTGTTCACAATCATAGATGGTGTCCAAGATGATATATATATATATATATATGTGAACCTCTCCTTCTTTAGCACTTGTTATTAATTGCAACAATGACCAAGGTCTACGTTTGTCTACCCTCAACAAGTTTCTATCATCATTCTTTTTATATGTGAAGCCATCACTTCCCGTAAGATCATTGAATGATCTTTCATGCTTTTGTTCTTTTCTCATTCTTTTGATCATGGAACGAGGCAAAGCCCTTAACTAAAACACTCTTTATTATATGGCTCACGAGCTCGAATACATCGGGGGTGACACAAAGCAAAACTCAAGCCTAAAACACTAAGACCTTTAATCTACTAGAGAAAGAGAAAACTGAAAAGGAACAAACTAAAACAAAGGTAAAGGCAAAAGATGTGATGGTGATACGATACCGGGGCAACTCCCCCAAGCTTGGCACAAGCCTAGGGGATTGCCCATACCTGTGCTTAGTTGTCTTCCTTTGGCGGTGATGGTGGTGGAGTTGTTTTGTCCTTTGATTCCAAGATGGCCATCAATCTTTGATTTATACCTTGGAGATGTGTGATATGTTTCTCCAGCAAAACAACTTCACGAGTGAGATAAGTATTGCGAGCATGAGTTGTTTCACAAAACCTCAAGAGTTCAGTCAAGGATGGAGACACTAGGTGGAGTTAGGGTTGGAGGAAATCCACTTCTTCAACTTCTTCCTTGTTGAACACAGATTGTGCTTCGTCCCACGCCTGATTCTTCTCCTTAGTTTTGCCCTTGGTTTCTTTAGGTAGACTTTCCCTGGCCTCCATGACCTCCATTCTTTTTAGATCAGCATTTACTTCTCCATAGATTTGAGAGAGATTGTTCTCCCCCACAGATCTAAATCTGCGGCAGAAAACAGGCTCGAAACAAAAACAGAGGAAATCTGCGCGATATGAGGGTCGGCCTTTCGGGAGGATATATAAAGATTTTTTTCTGACCAGAAGGAGTACTCCGCAAGAAAACAAAGTCCGGGAGGCATGCGAGGTGGCCACGAGCCCCCCAGGCGCGCCCAGGGGGTGGGCCCGCGCCTGGCAGGCTTGTCGCCTCCTCGTGCGCTTTCCAGACTACTTCAATTTTTTCTATTTTTCTAAATATTCCAAAACGGAGAAAAATTCCTACTAGAAAAGTTTTGGAGTCTGTTTACTTACCGAAACACATATCTCTTTGTTTTCGGAGTCTGAAACAGGCTGATAAATATCCCTTAGGTATTCCTCCGGAGTTACGGTATTGATAATATTGCTTTCAGCATTTATGGGAGTACCTGAGATATAATGCTTGATTCTCTGCCCATTTACCACTCTCGGACAATTACCTTCTGTGTTGTTGATCTTGATAGCACCGGAACGATATACTTCCTCAACAATATAAGGACCTTCCCATTTAGAGAGAAGCTTGCCTCCAAGAAATCTTAAACGAGAATTATATAGCAATACATAATCACCTACATTGAACTCACGCTTTTGTATCCTTTTATCGTGCCACCTCTTAACCTTTTCTTTGAACAACTAGGCATTCTCATATGCCTGAATTCTCCATTCATCAAGCGAGCTAATATCAAATAACCTCTTCTCACCAGCAAGTTTGAAATCAAAGTTGAGCTCTTTGATTGCCCTATAAGCTTTATGCTCTAGCTCAAGAGGTAAATGACATGCTTAACCGTACACCATTTTGTACGGAGACATGCCCATGGGATTCTTATAGGCAGTTCTATAAGCCCACAGTGCATCATCGAGCTTCTTAGACCAATTCTTTCTAGATCCGTTGACAGTCTTTTGAAGAATTAGTTTAATCTCTCTATTGCTTAGCTCTACTTGACCACTGGACTAAGGGTGATAGGGAGACGCAATTATATGGATGACATCGTACTTAGCAAGCGTTTTACATAAAGCACCATGAATGAAATGTGAACCACCGTCGATCATTAGATATCTAGGGACAACAAATTTAGGGAAAATCACTTCCTTAAGCATCCTGATAGAGGTGTTGTGATCAGCACTACTAGTGGGGGTAGCTTCTACCCACTTAGTGACATAATCAACAACAACTAGGATATGAGTATACCCATTGGATTTTGGAAAAGGTCCCATATAATCAAAGCCCCAGACATCAAATGGTTCAATGACTAGTGAATAGTTCATAGGCATTTCCTGACGTTTCCCGATATTACCTATTCTTTGACATTCGTCACAAGACAAGACAAACTTATGGGCATCCTTGAAGAGAGTGGGCCAATAGAAACCTGATTGCAATAACTTGTGTGTAGTTCTATCTCCCGCATGGTGTCCTCCGTAGGCCTCGGAGTGACACTTCTGTAGGATCTGTCCCTGTTCATGTTTAGGTACACAACGTCTAATAACGCCATCTACTCCTTCCTTATAAAGGTGAGGATCATCCCAAAAGTAATGTCTCAAGTCAAAGAAGAATTTCTTCTTTTGCTGGTATGTGAAACTAGGTGGTATATATTTGGCAACGATATAGTTTGCAAAATCAGCATACCACGGTGCACTACGTGAAGTATTGATGATATTCAGTTGCTCATCCGGAAAGCTATCATCAATAGGTTTTGGGTCATCAAGAACGTTCTCCAACCTAGACAAGTTATTTGCTACGGGGTTATCCGCACCCTTTCTGTCGACAACATGCAAATCAAATTCTTGTAGCAAGAGAACCCATCTGATAAGTCTAGGTTTAGCGTCTTTCTTCTCCATGAGGTACTTAATAGCAGCGTGATCAGTGTGAATAGTGACTTTGGAATCAACTATGTAAGATCTGAACTTTTCACATGCAAACATGACTGCCAAAATTCCTTTTCAGTAGTAGCATAGTTTCTTTGGGCACTTTCTAGAGTTTTACTAGCATAGTGAATAACATTAAACTTCTTATCAAGTCTTTGCCCTAGGACAGCACCAACAACATAATCACTAGCAGCACACATGATTTCAAAAGGTAAGTTCCAATCAGGTGGTTGAACAATAGGTGCGGTTATCAAAGCCTTCTTAAGTATTTTGAAGTCTTCCTCACAATCATCATCAAAGACAAAAGGAATATCCTTTTGCAAGAGATTAGTAAGAGGCCTAGAAATCTTGGAGAAGTCTTTAATAAACCTTCTACAGAAACCAGCATGACCAAGGAATATCCTTATACCTTTGATATCTATGGGGTATGGCATTTTCTCGATCGCATCAACCTTAGCCTTATCGACTTCAATACCTCTTTCAGAAATTTTATGTCCTAAGACGATGCACTTCTCCTAATTCAAGAGAAGATTGGTGTCTTTACATCTCTGCAACACTCGATCAAGGTCGCTGAGGAAATCATCAAAAGAAGACCCGTAAACGGAGAAGTCATCCATGAAAACATCAACAATCTTTTCACAAAAGTCGGAGAATATAGCCATCATTCATCTTTGAAAGGTGGCAGGTGCATTACATAAGCCAAAAGGCATACGTCTACAAGCAAAGGTACCGAAAGGTCAGGTGAAAGTGGTTTTCTCCTGATCAGATTGTGCAACAGGTATTTGGGAGAAACTAGAATAACCGTCTAGAAAGCAGAAGTGTTTGTGTTTAGACAGTCTTTCTAGCATTTGGTCGATAAAAGGCAAAGGATAATGATCTTTCCTAGTGGCTTTATTCAATTTCGTAAAATCGATCACCATCCTATAGGCAGTAATAATCCTCTGTGGGATCAATTCATCCTTATCATTAGGGACAACGGTAATACCTCCCTTCTTAGGGACGCAATGCACCGGACTCACCCAATCACTATGAGCAACAGGATAGATAATATCTGCTTCCAGGAGCTTCAGTATTTCTTTTCTTACTACCTCTTTCATCTTAGGATTTAATATCCTTTGATGATCACCAACTAGTTTGGAATCAGGATCGGTTTTAATCTTGTGCTGTCATAGAGTGGGACTAATGCCCTTAAGATCATCAAGAGTATATCCAATAGCAGCACGGTGCTTTCTTAGAGTTTTTAGTAACTTCTTTTCTTCATGCTCTAAGAGGCTAGAACTAATTATGACAGGATATATCTCTTTTTCATCAAGATAAGCATACTTAAGAGTATGAGGCAACTGTTTAAGCTCGAACACAGGATCACCCTTTAGTGGGGGTGGATCCTTAAGCAGTTCAACAGGCAAGTTATTCTTAAGAATAGGATATTGTTCTAAGACAACTCTATCTATCTCATCCCTTTCATCCATATGCATATCATTTTCATGCTCAAGCAAGTATTGCTCTAAGGGATCAGTGGGAGGTACAGCAATAGAAGCTAAGGCAATAGTTTCATCCTTACTAGGCAACTCTTTTTCATGAGGTTGTCTACCAAACTTGGAGAAATTGAACTCATGTGACACACTTTCAAAGCCAACAGTGATAGTTTGCTTCTCACAGTCAATCTGAGCATTCACGGTATTGAGGAAGGGTCCGCCAAATATAATGGGACAAAAGCTATCTTGTGTGGTAGCAAGAACCAGGAAATCAGTAGGATACTTTGTTTTACCACACAAGACTTCAACATCCCTAACAATTCCCACAGGGCAGATAGTATCTCTATTGGCAACCTGAATAGTGACATCAATAGGCTCTATCTCAACACGTGCAATCTCGTCTTTGATTTCATCATATAAGGATTGAGGTATTGCACTAACACTAGCACCCACGTCACATAAACCATGATAACAATGATCTCCTATCTTAACAGAAACAACAAGCATGCCAACAACATGCCTATGTTTGTCTCTAGCGTGTGGTTTAGCAATTCTAGGAGCATCTTTAGAGAAGTAAATGTTATGGCCATCAACATTGTCCGACAGGAGATCTTTGATAATAGCATTGCTAGGTCTAACTCTAATTTTCTCAGGGGGTGTAGGTGTTCTAATGTAGCCCCTACGTATGACAGTTGAAGCTTTAGAATGATCCTTTATCCTAACAGGGAAAGGTGGTTTCTCAATGTAAGCACTGGGAACAATAGGATCATTATAGGCAATGACTTTCTCTTCAACTGGATTGGGGTTAACTACATTGACTTCTAAGGTAGGATGATATTTAAACCACTTCTCTTTGGGGAGATCAATATGAGCAGCAAATGATTCACACAATGAAGCTACTATCTCAGAGTCAAGTCCATACTTAGCGCTAAAGTCACAAAAATTATTTGTTTCAACAAAGGATTTAACGCAATTAAACTTGAAATTCATACCTCACTCCTTACCTTCATCAAACTCCCAATCTTCAGAGTTGCGTTTAATTCTTTCCAATAAATTCCATTTGAAGTCAATATCTCCCTTCATAAAAGAACCGGTACAAGAAGTGTCAAGCATGGTGCGATCATCTTGAGAAAGCCGAGCATAGAAGTTCCGAATGATAATTTCTCTCGAGAGCTCATGGTTGGGGCATGAATATAACATTGATTTAAGCCTCCCCTAGCTTGAGCAATGCTTTCTCTGTCATGAGGCCAAAAATTATAAATATAATTCCGATCACGATGTACTAAATGCATACGATAAAACTTTTGATGAAATTCCAATTTCAACCGATTGTAGTTCCATGATCCAGTATCATCACATAGCCTATACCATGTCAACGCCTTATCCCTCAAAGATAAGGGAAGGACCTTATTCTTGACCTCATCCTCACGCAAACCTGCAAGCTTAAATGAACCACAAACTTCATCTACATAGATTAGATGCAAGTCTGGATGTGATGTTCCATCTCGTGTAAAAGGATTAGCCAACAGTTTCTCAAGCATACCTGAAGGAAATCCAAAGCAAATATTTTCAGTAGGTGCAACAGGTTGAGGAGAAACTCTTTGTGCTTCCGTTCGAGGTGAAGATACCCCGAACAAGCCCCTAAACGGATTAGTTTCCATTGTGACAAGTGACAATAAATTTCAGCACACTATATAAATGTTTCCTTTCCAAATTCCACTTAACAAAGGCACTTCACTCTCCGGCAATGGCGCCAGAAAAGAGTCTTGATGACCCAAAAGTATAGGGGATCTATCGTAGTCCTTTTGATAAGTAAGAGTGTCGAACCCAACGAGGAGCAGAAGGATTTGACAAGTGGTTTTCAGCAAGGTAGTATCTGCAAGCACTAAAATTATCGGTAACAAGTAGTTGTGTGGTGAGATGATTCGTAGCAAGCAACAAGTAACAAAAGTAACAATGGTGCAACAAAGTGGCCCAATCCCTTTTGTAGCAAGGGACAAGCCTGTACAATGTCTTATAGGAGGAAAAACGCTCCCGATGACACATGGGAATTTCTGCAAGCTAGTTTTCATCATGTTCATATGACTCGTGATCATTACTTTGATAGTTTGATATGTGGGTGGACCAGCGCTTGGGTACTGCCCTTACTTGGAGAAGCATCCTAGTTATGATTAACCCCTCCCGCAAGCATCCGCAACTACGAAAGAAGAATTAAGACAAAGTCTAACCATAGCATTAAACTAGTGGATCCAAATCAGCCCCTTACGAAGCAACGCATAAACTAGGTTTTAAGCTTCTGTCACTCTAGAAACCTATCATCTCCTTACTACTTCCCAATGCCTTCCTCTAGGCCCAAATAATGGTGAAGTGTTATGTAGTCGACGTTCAAATAACACCACTAGAGGAAAAACAACATACAAGACATCAAAATATCGAACGAATACCAGATTCACATGACTACTTATAGCATGACTTATCCCATGTCCTCAGGAACAAAAGTAACTACTTACAAAGCATAATCATATTCATGACGAGAGAGGTAATGAGTAGCATCAAGGATCTGAACATAAACTCTTCCACCAAGTAATCCAACTAGCATCAACTAACAAGAGTAATTAACACTACTAGCTAGCAACCTTACAAGTACCAATCGGAGTCGCGAGACGGACATTGGTTACAAGAGATGAACTAGGGTTTGGAGATGAGATGGTGCTAATGAAGATGTTGATGGTGATGAGTCACCTCCGATGAGAGGAGTGTTGGTGATGATGATGACGACGGTTTCCCCCTCCGGGAGGGAAGTTTCCCCGCCAGGATCGTCCTGCCGGAGCTCTAGATTGGTTCTGCTCAAGTTCCGCCTCGTGGCGGCGGCGAATCCTCCGAAAAGCCTCCTCCTATTTTTCTTCCAGACCGAAACCCTTCTCGTAGCAAAAGGGGGGAGCCAGAGGGCCAGCTGGGAGCCCACAAGCCCCCTAGGCGCGACCAGTGGGGGTGGCCGCGCCTAGCAGGCTTGTGCCCCCCTGCTGGCGCCCCTCCGGCACTTCTTCGGCCCAGTATTTTTTATAAATCCCAAAAAAAATCCACGTTGATTTTCGCAGCTTTTGGAGTTCGCAGAATAGGCATCTCAAACTTGCTCCTTCTCCAGGCCAGAATTCCAGCTATCGGCATTCTCCCTCTTCATGTAAACCTTGCAAAATAAGAGAGAAAAGGCATAAGTATTGTACCGGGAAGTGAAATAACAGCCCAAGAAGCGATAAATATCAACATGAAAGCATGATGCAAAATGGACGTATCAGTGGGCCCCACCTCCTCCGGTGCCCTCCTTTGGCCTATATTTAGTCCTCCGAGAGGAAACCCTTCCACAACTTCGAGAATAGCGAATTTCTCCATTGTTCCGCCGTCGCAGCACTTCCGAGATCGGGAGCGTCAGGAGACCTCTTCCCGGCACCCTGCCGGAGGGAGGATTGACCTCCGGGAGCTTCTCCACCGCCATGGACGCTTCCCATACGTGACATGAGTACTCCTTCCTGGACCATGGGTCCTTGACCAGTAGCTATGTGATGTATTCTCTCCAATCTTGTGCTTCAATGGTTAGTCCTTGTGAGATGCCCTACTTGATCAAGGCATCTATGTAATTCTCTTGCTATTTCTATGCCCGGTTTGTTGGGATCTGATGGATTATGAGATTATGTTCAGATTGTTATGAGTTATATATTTGATTATCCTTTTATATTATGTTACTTAGTGATTCATGCATGTTCTACGTTGCTATTTATTGCTTTGGCAAAGTAGTAGATTGTAACTCCAAGAGGGAGCGTTATGCATGATTGTGGGTTCATGCCCCTCGATGTCTAGCTTGACTGACAGAAACATGAGACTAGGGGATGTGCTGTTGCCATGAGGGAGAAAACAACCGTGCTTGTGACCACGGTTGCAAGGATTGTTTACCTTGCGCATAGTTCGTTAATGCAGTTGTCCGTTGCTTTGAGTTTACACTTTGGGTGGGGCTCGCAACTTAATACCGAAGAGATGTTCTGGATAGATATCTCAAGGTGGATGATAAGTAAGTAGATGTAGATGAATAAACAGCCTACTTGTCTTGGCATACTACCCATTACTATTGAACCTCTAACTATCAAGTAGCATGATTAGCATTGCGGTGCGTTCGTAATTCTATCAATTGCCCAACTGTGATTTGTTTACCCAGTCATAGTTTTTTATCATCTTTTGGGAGAGAGACATCACTAGTGAACATAATGTGACTCCGGTCCATATCACCATCATTGTTTACACCTCCATCATTTACCGCTTTCATTTACTTTGTCGTTGCTATCACTATTGCTTTCTCGCTTGTGTTTTGATGCTTTGGAAACTACAAGGCCGGAGAGATTGACAACCTCTCTGTACTCGTTGGGAGCAAAGTTATTTGTTGTGTGTGCAGGTCCACGTCTTCTGCTAGCGCCAGGGTGGAAGACACCTACTTGTTGATCCTAGGAGTCCTCCTGGTTCGATAAACCTTACAGTCTTTGTGTGAGGGAAAACTTGCTGCTCACTACATCTCAACCTTCCACTTGGGGTAACCAACGAGGTGCGAGAAGTATATACATCATGTTGTCATCAACTCCTCATGTCGCAGTGACATCATGCTGATGTCATTTTTAATTATTTAATTTAATTAAATCTCTTTATTCTTAATTTATTAATAAAACTTTAGAAATTAATATAAAATAATCCGTAATTCGGATAAAAAAAGTTTTATACATGAAAGTTGATCAGAAAAAGAGACGAACTCGGATACACTATTCGTTTGTGTGTCACGTGCCTCTATTGTAGCGAACATGGAACTTTTCCATCCGTTTCGTGTGTCCGATAGTAGCCAGAGACCCGGGAAATATCGTCATATATTTTCTCGATCCGTCTATAACGTCGAATACTATTTTAGTGCATGCCTAGCCGTGCATATTGCCATGACATGCATCGTGTTGCATCTGTGCTTATATTCATTGTTTCTTCCCCCTCTTCTCTCTGGTAGACCCCGAGACTAATGTTGCAGTCGGGTACAACTACCCACCTGACGACCAACCCTTTGCCGCAGAGCAACAAGGAAAGCAAACCCCCCCTTGATCATTCCTATATCGCCTATTCTTTATCCCTCATGTTTGCATTAGAATTTTTCTACTGTTGTAGATAGCTCCTATTGTGATGCATATCCTGTTTTTGTTGAACACCTACTTCACACTAATCCACTTTAAACTGTTTAGTATAGGTGGAGCAGTGACCCCCTTTGCCCCTTAGTCCAGTTGCCCACGCTTTATCGTCAAGTCTCGATCATCTGATCGATGAGCCAAGACCCGACACTTCACTTCACACCCTCCTTGTTGTACGACGCTACATGGCTACTATCGAGTACCGAGGGTGGCACCTCGATACGTACTCCCGATGTGAGCTCTGTAGTGTATATAATAGGCGGTGTTTCTCGGGGGGTGATTCCTCTTTCACTACCTCCGATAACGACTGTGTCGTACAACCCATCAAGCATGGTCCATCGAGGCTGATTCCTCCCTCACCACCTTGACGGTTACATCATTCGGAATCCATCAAGGGTGATACCTCGGATCCCTCTGATGTTACAACCACACAGTTACTTAACCGTGTTACTGGGAACATGAGTGGTGTTTTGCGGGTGGATTCCCGCGTGAATGTGACGATGAGTTAATTAAAATGCTAATGGATTTGGGTATTTGATCTGGGTTGGTCGAAGACCTTTTTCGCACTAACCTTCACATGGGAGAAGTTATGGGTACTCGACGTCATGGTATCAACCGAAGCTCTTCAAACGTCAGCAATGGAGCGGCGCACGCCCAAGTGGTCCGGATAAGCATCGTTCTTGTATAAGAGGTGTCGGGACTGACATCGGACGCCCACGCATCGTGCAGGAGCGCAAAGGGTGATGGGCCCATGACCTGTGCGTGCTTAGGATTTAGACCGACGGGCTGGCCTCTCTGTTGAGCTTAGGTAGGGTTGCGACGTGTTGATCTTCCAAGGCCGGGCATGACCCAGGAAAGTGTGTCCAGCCAGAGTTTATCAAGCGTGTTTGGTACTGTGGTGCACCCCTGCAGGGAAGAAATTAACAATTTGAATAGCTGTGTCCACGGTTACACGACGACTTTGAGTTGTGCCCCGATCTTATACAACTAGAACTGTTACTTAACTGGAATGTTTTCTTTGAGATTGCTTCCCCGATGGGAGTCGAGGAAGAATCTTTGGGTGTGACCTGATATTAAAATTGCTGCAACGATATGACTATAAATATGTTACTTGCTCCACTCTCGTCTATTACTGCAAGAGCCCTAAAGATGCTAGCCTTCGATAGGACTAGTTCTTCTCTCTCTATTCTCGCATTGCTCCAACCAGTCCACATATGACCCATACTTTGATATTGATGCATAACTTAGCATAGTTCTGATGTCAGTCCTGCGAGTACTTTAAATGAGTAATCGCCATTTCTTTGCTCCCCCTTTTCCCCTTGATACGTTGCTGTGACCAAATGATGGAGCCCAGGAGATGGTGTATCCCGCTGACCACGACTGCTACCCCAATGATGCCTACTACTACGTGGAGGTTGATGACGACCAGGAGTAGTTTAGGAGGTCCCAGGCAAGAGGCATCGCCTCGTTGGATTGTTGTAACTTTTGTGCTAGCCTTCTCTACGGCATTGTCATGTTTCATGTCTGTACTCAGATATTTGTTGCATCCACTGACTCGTGTGTTTATCGAGCTTCTATATTCTAGCCCTCGAGGCCCCTAGCTTGTAATATGAAGCTTGTATGATTTTTATTTGTGTCTAGAGGTGTGTTGTGATATTATCCAATGAGTCCTTGAGCTTGGTCGTACGCATTCCCGTGAGTGCAATAAATTGCAAAATGAATATTAGACCAAATGACATATTTTTACAAAAGATTATTATTACAAAAATAAATAAAAACAAAACACATAAAAGAGAAAAATAAAAAAACAGAAATAAAAGAAAAAGAAAAGGACCCCCTTGGCCCAGCCGGCCGGTCCACTCCCCCCTCTCAACAGAACCGGCGCACCCCCACATAGGGGAACAAAACCGCCAGGGAAATCCTAACTAGTTCCCACTCCCCTCATTTTGCACCCTCTCTACACGAGGCTCATCCCCTCGAGGCTCGTGCGCTCCCCCTCGCTCCCCACTCCGCACTCAACCGGCCTCGCCCCCGATGGCCCCCGTCGGCACCGCCATTGGTCGTCGCCACACCGGCCGCCGCCGGCCTCCGGCGCCCCCTTCGACCGCCTCTTTCTCCTCCCCGTCACGCATCCCCCCCCTCGGAGGATCCCCCGAGCCTCTCGTCTATTGCTGCAACACCCCTGAAGATGCTAATCTTTGATAGGGCTAGTTCTTCTCTCTCTATTCTTGCATTGCTATAGTCAGTCCACATATGACCCCATTCTTTGATACTGATACATAACTTAGCAAAATTCTGATGTCAGTCTTGCGAGTACTTTGGATGACTACTCACCATTGCTTTGCTCCCCCTTTTCCCCTTGATATGTTGTTGCGACAAGATGATGGAGCCCAGGAGAAGGCCTATCCCGCCGACGACGACTGCTACCCCGGCGGTGCCTACTGACGGGGGGATAACCCCAGGGTAGGCTCATCGAGCCTACTCCTCTGTACTTAGGTACAGAAAGGAGCAATAGCTTCCTCAACTGCCGGCTCCCTCTAGCCGGCTACAAAGTAATTGCCGGCTAGGGGCATAGCCGTCTACTCTTTGGCTGGCTGGCTAGCCGCCAGCTGACTGAAGGGCACTTGTCGCATCAATCCCAAGGATGTCACAGGGGCCTTCGATTAAAGGTGA
Organism: Hordeum vulgare subsp. vulgare; assembly: GCF_904849725.1. Lineage (NCBI taxonomy): Eukaryota > Viridiplantae > Streptophyta > Magnoliopsida > Poales > Poaceae > Hordeum > Hordeum vulgare. The sequence continues at coordinate 578,932,922 of NC_058520.1, read as the reverse complement.
AGGTACCTCAGCACGGGTACGATGGAGAAACGCACGCATGGCTACAATGGCGGTAGCCGTACCGCTGACCGACGCCGGCTCCGATCCGTCAACCATGCACAGTACCCGCGCGCCACAACCCACTCCATTACCGGGCTCGACATAGCTACAGTGGAGGCGGCCGTACCGCTGACTGGCGTCGGATCCCGCAAGACGATGCCGGACGTACCGCACCCGTCCTGTGTGGGAAGCACGCACCAAAACCATAGGCTGGCCGGCGGGTCCCATGGCCAGATGGGACCTTGCAGCCGGAGGGCCCCTCAAGCGACAAGACTAAACCTCAGTGGGCCCCCCTAGCCAGCCTGAGAGGTTGCCAGTCGGGTCCCCCATAATGTACTTTGTATCCATTTTGTAGGCCGGTGTGTTCGACTATAAAACCCCCCGCCCCTCCATGCAGAGGGTCGGCCATTCTCATACCCACATACACCACACACGAGGGGTAGATTGCGAGCTGGATGCTCCTTCTTCCTCCTCCGACGAACAGCTCAAGGAGCACCTTGTAAACACTTTGGTTCATCAACCACTCTGGTAGGACTAGGGGTATTATCTCCCACGGAGAGCCCCGAACCTGGGTACATCGTGCGTCTTGCATTGCTAGTTACCAATCCCGTTCCCGGAGCCCGACGGTGTCCTTTCGGTCCCAACCACCCTCGATAAGCCTACCTATGGCATTTGTCGTGAGAAAACGACGACAGTTGGCGCCCACCATGGGGCTGTCCGCGGCACCGGCCAGAGTTACGCACGGGGCGGGACCCTTCGCCTACTCCACCGGATGCCTCGCGTCCGGACAGATCAGCACACCTGTGGAGCCTGCTGATACGTCCATTTTCCATCATGCTTTTATGTTGATATTTATCGCTCTATGGGCTGTTATTACACTTCACGGTACAATACTTATGCCTTTTCTCACTTATTTTACAAGGTTTACATGAAGAGGGAGAATGTCGGCAGCTCGAATTCTGGCCTCCAAAAGGAGCAAGTTTGAGATACCTATTCTGTGCAACTCCAAAAGCCATGAAAATCAACGAGGAATTATTTTGGAATTTATAAAAAATACTGGGCGGAAGAAGTACCAGAGGGGAGCCACCAAGAGGCCACAAGCCTGCTAGGTGCGTCCTACCCCCCTGGCCGCACCTGGGGGGCTTGTGGGCTCCCTGTTGGCCCTCTGGCTCCCATCTTTTGCTATAAGGAGGGTTTCGTTCCAGAAAAAATCAACAGGAGGCTTTCAGGAGGAATTGCCGCCGCCATGAGGCGGAACTTGAGCAGAACCAATCTAGAGCTCCGGCAGGGTCGTCCTTCCAAGGAAACTTCCCTCCCGAAGGGGGAAATCAACGCCATCTTCATCACCAACACTCCTCTGATCAGAGGGGACTCATCTACATCAACATCTTCCTCAGCACCATCTCATCTCCAAACCCTAGTTCATCTCTTGTAACCAACCACCGTCTCTCGACTCCGATTTGTACTTGTAAGGTTGCTAGTAGTGTTAATTACTCTTTGTAGTTGATGCTAGTTGGATTAATCGGTGGAAGATTATATGTTCAGATCCTTGATGCTATTCAATACCTCTCTGGTCATGAATATAATTATGCTTTGTGAGTAGTCACTTTTGTTCCTGAGGACATGGGATAAGTCATGCTATAAGTAGTCATGTGAATTTGGTATTCGTTCGATATTTTGATGCGTTGTATGTTGTTTTTCCTATAGTGGTGTTATGCGAACGTCGACTACATAACACTTCACCATTATTTGGGCCTAGAGGAAGGCATTGGGAAGTGGTAAGTAGATGATGGGTTGCTAGAGTGACAGAAGCTTAAACCCTAGTTTATGCGTTGCTTCGTAAGGGGCTGATTTGGATCCACTAGTTTAATGCTATGTTTAGACTTTGTCTTAATTATTCTTTTGTAGTTGTGGATGCTTGCGATAGGGGTTAATCATAAGTGGGATGTTTGTCCAAGTAAGGGCAACACCGAAGCACCGATCCACCCACATATAAAACTATCAAAGTAGCGAACGCGAATCATATGAACATGATGAAAACTAGCTTGATAGCAATTCCCATGTGTCCTCGGTTGCGCTTTACCTCTTATAAGAGTTTGTCCAGGCTTGTCCCTTGCTACAAAATGGATTTGGCCACTTTGTTGCACCTTCCTTACTATTGTTACTTGCTACTTGCTACTTGCTACGAATCATCTTATCACACAACTATCTGTTACCGATAATTTCAGTGCTTGCAGAGAATAGCTTGCTGAAAACCACTTGTCAGATCCTTCTGCTCTTCGTTGGGTTCGACACTCTTGTCAGTCATCAAGAATCTTTTCTGGTGCCGTTGCCGGGGAGTGAAGCGCCTTTGGTAAGTGGAATTTGGTAAGGAGACATTTATATAGTGTGCTGAATTTTATTGTCACTTGTCACTATGGAAGCTAATCCTTTGAGGAGCTTGTTCGGAGTATCTTCACCTCAAATAGAAGCACAAGGAGTTGCTCCTCGACCTGCTCCGCCTACTGAAAATACTTTTTTTGAAATTCCTTCAGGTATGCTAGAGAAACTGTTGGCTAATCCTTTTCGAGGAGATGGAACATCACATCCCGACTTGCATCTAATCTATGAAGATGAAGTTTGTGGTTTATTTAAGCTTTCAGGTTTGCCCGAGGATGAGGTCAAGAAGAAGGTCTTTCCCTTATCTTTGGGGGATAAAGCATTGACATGGTATAGGCTATGCGATGATACTGGATCATGGAACTACAACCGATTGAAATTGGAATTTCATCAAAAGTTTTATCCTATGCATTTGGTACAGCGTGATCGGAATTATATTTATAATTTTGGGCCTCGTGACAGAGAAAGTATCGCTCAAGCTTGGGGGAGGCTTAAATCAATGTTATAATCATGCCCCAACCATGAGCTCTCGAGAGAAATTATCATTCAGAACTTCTATGCTCGGCTTTCTCATGATAATCGCATCATGCTTAACACTTCTTGTACCGGTTCTTTTATGAAGAGAGATATTGACTTCAAATGGAATTTATTGGAAAGAATTAAATGCAACTCTGAAGATTGGGAGTTTGATGAAGGTAAGGAGTCAGGTATGAATCTCAAGTTTGATTGCGTTAAATCCTTTGTTGAAACAAATACTTTTGGTGATTTTAGCGCTAAATATGGACTTGACTCTGAGATAGTAGCTTCATTGTGTGAATCATTTGCTGCTCATATTGATCTCCCTAAAGAGAAGTGGTTTAAATATCATCCTCCCTTAGAAGTCAATGTAGTTAAACCCAATCCAGTTGAAGAGAAAGTCATTGCTTATAATGATCCTATTGTTCCCAGTGCTTACATTGAGAAACCACCTTTCTCTGTTAGGATAAAGGATCATTCTAAAGTTTCAACTATGATACGTAGGGGCTACATTAGAACACCTACACCCCCTGAGCAAATTAGAGTTGAACCTAGCATTGCTATTATCAAAGATCTCCTGTCCGACAATGTTGATGACCATGATATTCACTTCTGTTAAGATGCTGCTAGAATTGCTAAACCTCATGCTTGAGACAAACATAGGCCTGTTGTTGGCACGCCTGTTGTTTCTGTTAAGATAGGAGATCATTGTTATCATGGTTTATGCGACGTGGGTGCTACTCTTAGTGCAATACCTCAATCTCTATATCATGAAATTAAATACGAGATTGCACCTGTCGAGATGGAACCTACTGATGTCACTATTCAGCTTGCCAATAGAGATATTATCTGCCCTTCAGAAATTGTTAGAGATGTTGAAGTCTTGTGTGGTAAAACTAAGCATCCTGCTGATTTTCTCGTTCTTGCTACCACACAAGATAGCTTTTGTCCAATCATATTTGACAGACCTTTTCTCAATACTTTCAATGCTCATATTGACTATGTGAAGCAAACTGTCAATGTTGGCTTTGAAGGTGTGTCACATGAGTTCAATTTCTCCAAGTTTGGTAGACAACCTCATGAAAAAGAGTTGTCTTGTAAGGATGAAATTATTGCTCTAGCTTCTATTGATGTGCCTCCTTCCGATCCTTTAGAGCAATACTTACTTGAGCATGAAAATGCTATGCATATGGATGAAAGGAATGAGATAGATAGAGTTATCTTTGAACAACATCCTATCCTTAAGAATAATTTGCCTCTTGAACTGCTTGGAGATCCACCCCCACCAAAGGATGATATGGTGATCGAGCTTAAACAGTTGCCTGATACTCTTAAGTATGCTTATATTGAAGAAAAAGAGATATATCGTGTTATTATTAGTGCTAGCCTCTCAGAGCATGAAGAAAAGAAGTTACTAAAAACTCTAAGGAAGCACCGTGCTGCTATTGGATATACTCTTGATGATCTTAAGGGCATTAGTCCCACTCTATGCCAGCACAAGATTAAAACCGATCTTGATTCCAAACCAGTTGCTGATCATCAAAGGAGATTAAATCCTAAGATGAAAGAGGTAGTAAGAAAAGAAATACTGAAGGTCCTGGAAGCAGATATTATCTATCCTATTGCTCATAGTGATTGGGTGAGTCCGGTGCATTGCGTCCCTAAGAAGGGAGGTATTACCGTTGTCCCTAATGATAAGGATGAATTGATCCCACAGAGGATTATTACTGTTATAGGATGGTGATTGATTTTAGGAAATTGAATAAGGCCACTATGAAAGATCATTACCCTTTGCCTTTTATTGACCAGATCATTACCTTGATCTGGTTTTGCAGAGATGTAAAGATACCAACCATGTCTTGAATTGGGAGAAGTGCCACTCTATGGTTAATGAAGGCATCGTCTTAGGACATAAAATTTCTGAAAGAGGTACTGAAGTCGATAAGGCTAAGGTTGATGCGATCGAGAAAATGCCATGCCCCACAGATATCAAAGGTGTAAGAAGTTTCCTTGGTCATGCTGGTTTCTATAGAAGGTTCATTAAAGACTTCTCTAAGATTTCTAGGCCTCTTACCAATCTCTTGCAAAAAGATATTCCTTTTGTTTTTGACGATGATTGTGAGGAAGCTTTCAAAATACTTAAGAAGGCCTTGATAACTGCTCCTATTGTTCAACCACCTGATTGGAACTTACCTTTTGAAATCATGTGTCATGCTAGTGATTATGCTGTTGGCATTGTTCTAGGACAAAGAGTTGATAAGAAGTTGAATGTTATTCACTATGCTAGTAAAACTCTAGACAGTGCCCAAAGAAACTATGCTACTACTGAAAAGGAATTTTAGCAGTCGTGTTTGCATGTGAAAAGTTCAGATCTTACATTGTTGATTCCAAGGTGACTATTCAGGCTCATCATGCTGCTATTAAGTACCTCATGGAAAAGAAAGATGCTAAACCTAGACTTATCAGATGGGTTCTCTTGCTACAAGAATTTGATTTGCATGTTGTTGATAGGAAGGGTGCTGAGAACCCCGTAGCAGATAACTTGTCTAGGTTGGAGAATGTTCTTTTTCACCCACAATCTATTGATGATAGCTTTCCTGATGAGCAATTGAATGTCATAACTGCTTCACGTAGTACACCATGGTATGCTAATTATGCAAACAATATCGTTGCCAAATATATACCACCTAGTTTCACATACCAGCAAAAGAAGAAATTCTTCTTTGATTTGAGACATTACTTTTGGGATGATCCTTACCTTTATAAGGAAGGAGTGGATGGTGTTATTAGATGTTGTGTACCTGAACATGAACAGGGACAGATCGTGCAGAAGTGTCACCCCGAGGCTTACTGAGGACACCATGCGGGAGATAGAACTGCACACAAGGTATTGCAATCAGGTTTCTATTGGCACACTCTCTTCAAGGATGCCCGTAAGTTTGTCTTGTCTTGTGACGAATGTCAAAGAATAGGTAATATTAGTAAACGTCAAGAAATGCCTAGGAATTATTCACTTGTCATTGAACCATTTGATGTTTGGGGTTTTGATTATATGGGACCTTTTCGAAAATCCAACGGGTATACTCGTATCCTAGTTGCTGTTGATTACGTTACTAAGTGGGTAGAAGCTATCCCAACAATAGTGTTGGTCACAACACCTCTATCAGGATGTTTAAAGAAGTTATTTTCCCTAGATTTGGAGTCCCTAGATATCTAATGACTGATGGTGGTTCACATTTTATTCATGGTTCTTTCCGTAAAACGCTTTCTAAGTATGATGTCAACCATAGAGTTGCATCTCCCTATCATCCTCAGTCCAGTGGTCAAGTAGAGCTAAGTAATAGAGAGATTAAACTAATTCTGCAAAAGACCGTTAATAGGTCTAGAAAGAATTGGTCTAAGAAGCTCGATGATGCACTGTGGGCTTATAGAACTGCTTATAAGAATCCCATGGGCATGTCTCCGTACAAAATGGTTTACGGTAAAGCATGTCATTTACCTCTTGAGCTAGAGCATAACGCTTATTGGGCAATCAGAGAGCTCAACTTTGATTTCAAACTTGTTGGTGAGAAGAGGTTATTTGATATTAGCTCACTTGCTGAATGGAGAGCTCAGCCATATGAAAATGTCAAGTTGTTCAAAGAAAAGGTTAAGAGGTGGCATGATAAAAGGATACAAAAACGTGAGTTCAATGTAGGTGATTATGTCTTGCTATATAATTCTCGTTTAAGATTTTTTGCGGGCAAGCTTCTCTCTAAATGGGAAGGTCCTTACATTGTAGAGGAAGTATATCGTTCCGATGCCATCAAGATCAACAACACGGAAGGGAATTTTCCAAGAGTGGTAAGTGGGCAAAGAATCAAGCATTATATCTCAGGCACTCCCATAAACGTTGAAAGCAATATTATCAATACCATAACTCCGGAGGAGTACATAAGGGATATTTATCAGCCTGTTTCAGACTCCAAAAACGAAGAGTATGTGATTCGGTAAGTAAACCGACTCCAAAACTTTTCCAGTAGGAATTTTTATCCGTTTTGGAATTTTTAGAAAATTAGAAAAAATTAAAGTAATCCGAAAAGCGCATGAGGAGGCGACAAGCCTGCCAGGCGCGGGCCACCCCCTAGCCACGCCTGGGGGGCTTGTGACCACCTCGTGTGCCTCCCGGACTCTGTTTTCTTGTGGAGTACTCCTTCTGGTCGGAAAAAAATCATTATATATTCTCCCGAAAGGTCTGACCCTCGTATCACGCAAATTTCATGTGTTTACGTTTCGAGCCTGTTTCTGCCGCAGATTTAGGGCAAGGATGTCGTCTCAGGAATCTGTCGGGGAGAACGATCTCCCTCGAGTCTATGAAGAAGTAAATGCTGATCTGAAAAGAATGGAGGTCATGGAGGCCATGGAAAGGCTGCTTGAAGAAACTAAGGGCAAAATTAAGAAGGAGAACCCGGCGTTGGACGAAGGGAATCTGTGCTCAACAAGGAAGGAGCTGAGGAAGAGGATTTTCTTCAACCCTATCTCCACCCTTTACCTCCATCCTTGATCGAACTCTTGTTGTTATGTGAAGTAACTCGTTTTTGTAATACTTATCTCACCTGTGAAGTTGTTTTGCTGGAGAAACATATCACAGAACTCCAAGGTGTAAATCAAATATTGATGGCCCTCTTGGAATCAAAAGACAGGACAACTCCACCACCATCACCTTCGAAGAAAGACAATTAAGCACGGGTATGGGCAATCCCCTTGGCTTGTGCAAAGCTTGGGGGAGTTGCCCCGGTATTGTATCACCATCACATCTTTTGCCTTTACCTTTTCTTAGTTCGGTCCTTCTTGGTTTTATCTTTCTCTAGTAGAATAAAGTAATTAGCGTTTTAGGCTTGAGTTTTGCTTTGTGTCACCCCCGATGTATTCGAGTTCGCGAGTCATATAATAAAGAGTGTTTTAGTTAAGGGCCTTGATTCATGCCATGATCTCAAAGAAAAGAATGATAAAAGAAAAAAAGCATGAAAGATCATGTAATGATCTTATGGGAAGTGATGGCTCCACATATAAAAAGAATGTTGATTGAAACTTGTTGTGGGTGGACAAAAGTAGACCTTGGTCATTGCTGCGATTAATAGGAAGTAATAAAGAAAGAGAGGTTCACATATAAATATATCATCTTGGGCACCATCTATGATTGTGAACACTCACTAAACTATTACATGCTTAGAGGTAGATGTTGGACAAGGAAGACAACATAATGAATTATGTTTGCTTGTTTCCAAACAATGAAAATAAGACTAGAGATCCCTTAGCATGTGACGATTGCTTCCACCTCATATCAGCCAAAACTTTCGCACTAAATAGAGATACTACTTGTGCATCCATAAACCTTCAACCCAGTTTTGCCATGAGAGTCCACCATACCTACCTATGGATTGAATAAGATCCCTGAAGTAAGTTTTCATCGGCGCAAGCGATAAAAATTTCTCCCTAAATATGTATGATCTATTAGTGTGAGGAAAATAAGCTTTGTACGAACCTGTGATGAGGAAGACATAAAAGCGACAGACTGCATAATAAAGTTCTTTATCACAGGAGGCAATATAAAGTGACGTTCCTTCACACTAACAGGTCACACATCCAAACCTCAAAAGCGCATGACAACCTCTCCTTCCCTCTGCGAAGGGCCTACCTTGTACCTTTACTTTTTGTCCTTAAAAGTGTCATGGTGATCGACACCAATTCCTTATTTCGCCTTTATCTTGGCTAACATAATATTCTAGGGAAAGATCTATATTCATATGTCAACTTGGGAGTAAGTATTCATGAATTATTATTGTTGACATTACCCTTGAGGTAAATAGTTGGGAGGCGAAACTATAAGCACCTATCTTTCTGTGTGTCCGATTGAAACTTTGATCTCATGAGTACCACGAGAGTTTTAGAAATTGTAGGAGACGAAAGGATGATTGAGTATGTGGATTGGCTTTACAAGCTCTTATTTGACTCTTTTCGATGTTATGATAAATTGCAATTGCTTCAATGACTAAAGGCTATTGGTTGTTAATTCTCAATAAGGTTCTTGATCCATACTTTACTTTGTGAAGGAATTATCACTTTAGCATAAGAGATTATATGATGATATTGCTGTTTTAATTATGATCATGATGCGTGCATGTCCGTATTTTGTTTTGTCGACACCTCTCTCTCTAAACATGTGGGCATATTTATTGATCTCGGTTTCCGTTTAGGACAAGCGAAGTCTAAGCTTGGGGGAGTTGATACGTCCATTTTGCATCATGCTTTTACGTTGATATTTATCACTTTATGGGCTGTTATTACACCTCACGGTACAATACTTATGCCTTTTCTCTCTTATTTTGCAAGGTTTACATGAAGAGGGAGAATGCCAGCAGGTGGAATTCTGGCCTGAAAAAGGAGCAAGTTTGAGATACCTACTATGTGCAACTCCAAAAGCCGTGAAAATCAATGAGGAATTATTTTGGAATTTATAAAAAATACTGGGCGGAAGAAGTACCAGAGGGGAGCCACCAGGAGGCCACAAGCCTGCTAGGCGCGGCCTAACCCCTGGCCGCGCCTAGGGGGCTTGTGGGCTCCCTGTTGGCCCTCTGGCTCCCATCTTTTGCTATAAGCAGGGTTTCGTTCCAGAAAAAATCAACAGGAGGCTTTCGGGAGGAATTGCCGCCGCCATGAGGCGGAACTTGAGCAGAACCAATCTAGAGCTCAGGTAGGGTCGTCCTACCGGGGAAACTTCCCTCCCGGAGGGGGAAATCGTCTCCATCGTCATCACCAACACTCCTCTCATCAGAGGGGACTCATCTCCATCAACATCTTCATCAGCACCATCTCATCTCCAAACCCTAGTTCATCTCTTGTAACCAATCTCCATCTCTCGACTCCGATTGGTACTTGTAAGGTTGCTAGTAGTGTTAATTACTCTTTGTAGTTGATGCTAGTTGGATTACTCGGTGGAAGATTATATTTTTAGATCCTTGATGCTATTCAATACCTCTTTGGTCATGAATATAATTATGCTTTGTGATTAGTCACTTTTGTTCCTGGGGACATGGGATAAGTCATGCTATAAGTAGTCATGTGAATTTGGTATTCGTTCGATATTTTGATGCGTTGTATGTTGTTTTTCCTCTAGTGGTGTTATGTGAACATCGACTACATCAAAATTCACCATTATTTGGGCCTAGAGGAAGGCATTGGGAAGTAGTAAGTAGATGATTGGTTGCTAGAGTGACAGAAGCTTAAACCCTAATTTATGCGTTGCTTCGGAAGGGGTTGATTTGGATCCACTAGTTTAATGCTATGGTTAGACTTTGTCTTAATTCTTCTTTCGTAGTTGCGGATGCTTGCGAGAGGGGTTAATCAGAAGTGGGATGTTTGTCCAAGTAAGGGAAGCACCCAAGCACCGGTCCACCCACATATAAAACTATCAAAGTAGCGAACGCGAATCATATGAACATGATGAAAACTAGCTTGACAAAAATTCTCATTTGTCCTCGGGAGCGCTTTTACCTCCTAGAAGAGTTTGTCCAGGCTTGTCCCTTGATACAAAAGGGATTGGGCCACTTTGTTGCACCTTTGTTACTATTGTTACTTGCTACTTGCTACGAATCATCTTATCACACAACTATCTGTTACCGATAATTTCAGTGCTTGCACAGAATACCTTGCTGAAAACCACTTGTCAGATCCTTCTGCTCCTCGTTGGGTTCGACAATCTTACTTATCGAAAGGACTACGATAGATCTCTTACACATGTGTGTCATCACCTTCCCCTACGGAGGTTTCCGTGGTGTTGATCGACGGCTCAACCCGTCCTGCAGGCTCTGCCATGGAGATCGCTAGCATGCCGCTCAGCGGCGGCGTTGCTTCTGACATCGCATGCCTCTGCGTTCTCTTCGACAACCTGCGCCTAGATGAGGAGCCTCGCCACCTTGGGGAGGACATCAACATCAACGCTCTATACGCTCACTTTAGCAGTCTCAGCCTTGAGGATGCACCTACGCCCAACGAGTACCCTTGCGACGTACTCGACTGCAGCGATCCACCATCTTTTGCGGGGTGTCTTGCCCAGCACAAAGCTACCATTCCCTCCGATCTCATGGAGGTGATGGTTGCTGGCACTAGCACCATCTCGGTCCGCGGCAAGGCCGCAGTGGATGCGGTTGACCCACCTCTGGGCCCTACCGACCCGCTTCATGTCACCCTAGCCGGGCTGACTACTCCCATCGCCATGACGGCGAACACAGCCACGACAAGGGCTGAGATGGAGGAAGAAGCTCGCAAACAGCTACTGGCAGAGGGCACCGCCGTAGCCACCACCAACCGCCATATGGAGGCCGCGCATCGCAAGTAAAACTCCGCATACGGCTTCACCCCGGCCACTGAAGGACCCAGCCGGCATGGAGACGTCCCTGGTCGTGGACGGGTTGTCGCCGAAATCCTAGGCGGCAGGCTGCCCATTTAAGACACTCATGCGACCAACATGCGGGTAACCCAGGCGGCCCTTGAAGAAATGAGTGCTTTGGAGGGCGAGGAACGTGCTCGCCAAGATAAGTGTGTGAAGGACCTCCTCGACGCCGCCAACAAGCAGCAGGCTCGCCTCGATCCTACTCATGCCTTCTCGGTGTCTTCGGGTCTCGATCCCGAGGGTCACCACATCCCCAGCGGCCGGCAGCAAGCTCAGCATTCTTCAGCCCCTCGCACCTCTGGCCGAAGGGCTGAGGGATGCCACGATCGGCGTTCCCAACGCCACAGCGAGCCACGGGCAGTTTCTAGACGGCGCTGCAAGGCGGCTGGAGATGATGAAGATGTTGGAATTATGCCCTAGAGGCAATAATAAATGTATAGTTATTATTATAATTCCTGTATCAAGATAATAGTTTATTATCCATGCTATAATTGTATTGAATGAAGACTCATTTACATGTGTGGATACATAGACAAAACACCGTCCCTAGCATGCCTCTAGTTGGCTAGCCAGTTGATCAATGATAGTCAGTGTCTTCTGATTATGAACAAAGGTGTTGTTGTTTGATAACTGGATCACGTCATTGGGAGAATCACGTGATGGACTGGACCCAAACTAATGGACGTAGCATGTTGATCGTGTCATTTTGTTGCTACTGTTTTCTGCGTGTCAAGTATTTATTCCTATGACCATGAGATCATATAACTCACTGACACCGGAGGAATGCTTTGTGTGTATCAAACGTCGCAACGTAACTGGGTGACTATAAAGATGCTCTACAGGTATCTCCGAAGGTGTTAGTTGAGTTAGTATGGATCAAGACTGGGATTTGTCACTCCGTGTGACGGAGAGGTATCTCGGGGCCCACTCGGTAATACAACATCATACACAAGCCTTGCAAGCAATGTAACTTAGTGTAAGTTGCGGGATCTTGTATTATGGAACGAGTAAAGAGACTTTCCGGTAAACGAGATTGAAATAGGTATGCGGATACCGACGATCGAATCTCGGGCAAGTAACATACCAAAGGACAAAGGGAATGACATACGGGATTATACGAATCCTTGGCACTGAGGTTCAAACGATAAGATCTTCGTAGAATATGTAGGATCCAATATGGGCATCCAGGTCCCGCTATTGGATATTGACCGAGGAGTCTCTCGGGTCATGTCTACATAGTTCTCGAACCCGCAGGGTCTGCACACTTAAGGTTCGACGTTGTTTTATGCGTATTTGAGTTATATGGTTGGTTACCGAATGTTGTTCGGAGTCCCGGATGAGATCGCGGACGTCACGAGGGTTTCCGGAATGGTCCGGAAACGAAGATTGATATATAGGATGACCTCATTTGATTACCGGAAGGTTTTCGGAGTTACCGGGAATGTACCGGGAATGACGAATGGGTTCCGGGAGTTCACCGGGGGGGCAACCCACCCCGGGGAAGCCCATAGGCTTTGGGGAGACACAGCAGCCCTTAGTGGGCTGGTGGGACAGCCCCAAGGGGGCCTATGCGCCAAGAGAAGGAAATCAAAGGAAAATAAAAAAAAAGAGGGAGGAAGTGGGAAGGGAGGGGGACTCCTTCCACCAAACCAAGTCCAACTCGGTTTGGGGGGGAGTCCTCCCCCCCTTGGCTCGGCCGACCCCTTGAGGGTCCCTTAGACCCCAAGGCAAGGTCCCCCTCCCTCCTCCTATATATATGGAGCTTTTACGGCAGATTTGAGACGACTTTCTCATGGTTGCCCGACCACATACCTCCATAGTTTTTCCTCTAGATCGCGTTTCTGCGGAGCTCGGGCGGAGCCGTGCTGAGACAAGATCATCACCAACCTCTGGAGCGCCGTCATGCTGCCGGAGAACTCTTCTACCTCTCCGTCTCTCTTGCTGGATCAAGAAGGCCGAGATCATCGTCGAGCTGTACGTGTGCTGAACGCGGAGGTGCCGTCCGTTCGGTACTAGATCGTGGGACTGATCGCGGGATTGTTCGCGGGGCGGATCGAGGGACGTGAGGACGTTCCACTACATCAACCGCGTTCTCCAACGCTTCTGCTGTACGATCTACAAGGGTACGTAGATCACTCATCCCCTCTCGTAGATGGACATCACCATGATAGGTCTTCGTGCGCGTAGGAAAATTTTTGTTTCCCATGCGACGTTCCCCAACAGTGGTATCAGAGCCAGGTTCATGCGTAGATGTCTTCTCGAGTAGAACACAAAAGTTTTTGTGGGCGGTGATGTGCGTTTTGCTGCCCTCCTTAGTCTTTTCTTGATTCCGCGGTATTGTTGGATTGAAGCAGCTTGGACCGACATTACTCGTACGCTTACGAGAGACTGGTTTCATCGTTACGAGTAACCCCCTTTGCTCAAAGATGACTGGCAAGTGACGGTTTCTCCAACTTTAGTTGAATCGGATTTGACCGAGGAGGTCCTTGGATGAGGTTAAATAGCAACTCATATATCTCCGTTGTGGTGTTTGCGTAAGTAAGATGCGATCCTACTAGATACCCTTGGTCACCACGTAAAACATGCAACAACAAAATTAGAGGACGTCTAACTTGTTTTTGCAGGGTATGATTGTGATGTGATATGGCCAATGATATGATGTGATATATTGGATTTATGAGATGATCATGTTGTAATAGAAATATCGACTTGCACGTCGATGGTACGGCAACCGGCAGGAGCCATAGAGTTGTCTTTATACTAACATATGTGCTTGCAGATGCGTTTACTATTTTGCTAGGATGTACCTTTAGTAGTAATAGCATAAGTAGCACGACAACCTCGATGGCAACACATTGATGGATGATCATGGTGTGGCGCCGGTGACAAGTAGATCGTGCCGGTGCTTTGGTGATGGAGATCAAGAAGCACGTGATGATGGCCATATCATGTCACTTATGAATTGCATGTGATGTTAATCCTTTTATGCACCTTATTTTGCTTAGAACGACGGTAGCATTATGAGGTGATCTCTCACTAAAATTTCAAGAGGAAATTGTGTTCTCCCCGACTGTGCACCGTTGCTACAGTTCGTCGTTTCGAGACACCACGTGATGATCGGGTGTGATAGACTCAACTTTCACATACAACGGGTGCAAAACAGTTGCGCACGCGGAACACTCGGGTTAAGCTTGACGAGCCTAGCATGTGCAGACATGGCCTCGGAACACATGAGACCGAAAGGTCGATCATGAATCATATAGTTGATATGATTAGCATAGGGATGCTTACCACTGAAACTACTCTCGACTCACGTGATGATCGGACTTGGGATAGTGTAAGTGGATCATGAACCACTCAAATGACTAGAGAGATGTACTTTTTGAGTGGGAGTTTAGCAAATAATTTGATTAAGTTGAACTCTAATTATCTTGAACATAGTCTAAGTCCACTTTGAATATATTTGTGTTGTAGATCATGGCTCACGCGACAGTCATCCTGAATTTTAATACGTTCCTAGAGAAAGCTAAGTTGAAAGATGATGGAAGCAACTTTGTAGACTGGGCTCGTAATCTTAAGCTAATCTTACAAGCTGGGAAGAAGGATTATGTCCTTAATGCTGCGCTAGGAGATGAACCACCCGCTACGGCTGATCAGGATGTTAAGAACGCTTGGTTAGCACGTAAGGAGGACTACTCAATAGTTCAATGTGCAGTCTTGTATGGCTTAGAACCGGGACTTCAACGTCGCTTTGAGCGTCATGGAGCATTTGAGATGTTCCAGGAGTTGGAGTTTATCTTTCAGAAGAACGCCCGGATCGAGAGGTATGAGACCTCCGATAAATTCTATGCTTGCAAGATGGAGGAAAACTCATCTGTCAGTGAAAATGTGCTCAAAATGTCTGGGTACTCAAACCGTCTAGCTGAACTGGGGATTGAACTCCCGCAAGAAGCTATCACTGACAGAGTCCTTCAATCACTGCCGCCAAGCTATAAAGGCTTTGTGTTCAACTACAACATGCAAGGGATGAACAAGTCTCCCGGCGAGTTGTTTGCGATGCTGAAAGTCGCAGAGTCTGAACTCCGTAAAGAGCATCAAGTGTTGATGGTAAGCAAGACCACTAGTTTCAAGAGAAACGGCAAAGGCAAGAAGGGCAATACGAAGAAGAGCAGCAAGCCTGTTGCCAATCCGCCGAAGAAACCCAAGGCTGGACCTAAGCCTGAAACAGAGTGCTTCTATTGCAAGGGTATGGGTCACTGGAAGCGCAATTGCCCCAAATATCTGGCAGATAAGAAGGCAGGCAAAGAAAAATCAGGTATATTTGATATACATGTTATAGATGTGTACTTAAACCGGCTCTCGTAGTAGTGCCTGGGTATTTGATACCGGTTCTGTTGCTCATATTTGCAACTCGAAACAGGAACTGCGGAATAGGCGAAGGCTGGCGAAAGACGAAGTGACGATGCGCGTAGGAAACGGTTCCAAGGTTGATGCAATCGTCGTCGGCACAGTGTCACTTCAGCTACCATCGGGATTAGTGATGAACTTAAATCATTGTTATTTAGTGCCTGCGTTGAGCATGAACATTATATCTGGATCTTGTTTATTGCGAGACGGTTACTCTTTTAAGTCTGAGAATAATGGTTGTTCTATTTCTATGAGTAACATCTTTTATGGTCATGCACCAAATGTGAGAGGATTGTTCATATTGAATCTTGATAGTGATACGCATATACATAACATCGAGACCAAAAGAGTTAGAGTAAACAATGATAGCGCCATATTTTTGTGGCACTGCCGCTTAGGTCATATTGGTGTAAAGCGCATGAAGAAACTCCATGCTGACGGACTTTTGGAGTCACTTGACTTTGATTCACTTGACACGTGTGAACCATGCCTCATGGGCAAGATGACTAAGACTCCGTTCTCTGGAACAATGGAGCGTGCAAGTGACTTGTTGGAAATCATACATACCGATGTGTGTGGTCCAATGAGCGTGGAGGCACGCGGCGGATATCGTTATTTTCTCACCTTCACTGACGATTTAAGTAGATATGGTTATGTTTACTTGATGAAGCACAAGTCTGAAACATTTGAAAAGTTCAAGCAATTTCAGAGTGAAGTGGAAAATCATCGTAACAAGAAGATCAAGTTCCTACGGTCTTATCGTGGGGGTGAATATCTGAGTTTCGAGTTTGGTGCTCACTTAAGACAATGTGGAATTGTTTCGCAGTTAACACCGCCTGGAACACCACAGCGTAATGGTGTGTCCGAACGTCGTAATCGTACTTTGTTGGAGATGGTGCGATCTATGATGTCTCTTACTGATTTGCCGTTATCATTTTGGGGTTATGCATTAGAAACAGCTGCATTCACTTTAAATAGGGCACCATCAAAATCCGTTGAGATGACACCATACGAACTGTGGTATGGCAAAAGGCCGAAGTTGTCGTTTCTTAAAGTTTGGGGATGTGATGCTTATGTCAAAAAGCTTCAGCCTGAAAAGCTGGAACCCAAAGCGGAAAAGTGCGTCTTCATAGGTTACCCAAAAGAGACAGTTGGGTACACCTTCTATCTCAAATCCGAGGGCAAAGTGTTTGTTGCTAAAAACGGAGCTTTTCTCGAGAAGGAGTTTCTCTCGAGAGAATTGAGTGGGAGGAAGATAGAACTTGACGAGGTTGTCGAACCTCTCATCCCTCTGGATGGTGGCGCAGGGCAAGGGGAAACCTCTGTCGTTGCAACGCTGGTTGAGGTGGAAGTTAATGATGATGATCATGAAACTCTAGTTCATGTTTCTGTTGAACCACGCAGGTCGACGAGATCACGCGCTGCTCCAGAGTGGTACGGTAATCCCGTCTTGTCAATCATGTTGTTAGACAACAATGAACCTGCAAATTATGAAGAAGCAATGGTGGGCCCAGATTCCAACAAATGGCTAGAAGCCATGAAATCCGAGATAGGATCCATGTATGAGAACAAAGTGTGGACTTTGGAGATACTCCCTGAGGGCCGCAAGGCTATTCAGAACAAATGGATCTTTAAGAAGAAGACGGACGCTGACGGTAATGTGACCGTTTATAAAGCTCGACTTGTGGCAAAGGGTTTTTCACAAGTTCCAGGAATTGACTACGATGAGACTTTCTCTCCCGTGGCGATGCTTAAGTCCGTCAGAATCATGTTGGCAATAGCTGCATTTTTCGATTATGAAATCTGGCAGATGGATGTCAAAACGGCGTTCCTTAACGGTTTCCTTAAGGAAGAGTTGTATATGATGCAACCCGAAGGTTTTTGTCGAT
Organism: Hordeum vulgare subsp. vulgare; assembly: GCF_904849725.1. Classification (NCBI taxonomy): domain Eukaryota; kingdom Viridiplantae; phylum Streptophyta; class Magnoliopsida; order Poales; family Poaceae; genus Hordeum; species Hordeum vulgare. The sequence goes on along the minus strand of NC_058520.1, from coordinate 578,915,261 downwards.
CCTAAAAATGCTGACAAGGTGTGCAAGCTCCAGCGATCCATTTATGGACTGGTGGAAGCATCTCGGAGTTGGAACAAACGCTTTGATGAGGTGATCAAAGCATTTGGGTTTATACAAGTGGTTGGAGAATCTTGTATTTACAAGAAAGTGAGTGGGAGCTCTGTGGCGTTTCTGACATTATATGTGGATGACATATTACTGATTGGAAACAACGTAGAGCTTTTGGAGAGCATAAAAGGTTACTTGAATAAAAGTTTCTCTATGAAGGACCTAGGAGAAGCTGCTTACATTCTAGGCATTAAGATCTATAGGGATAGATCAAAACGCCTGATAGGACTTTCACAAAGCACATACCTTGATAATGTTTTGAAGAGGTTCAAAATGGAACAGTCCAAGAAAGGGTTCTTGCCAGTGTTACAAGGTACGAGATTGAGTAATACTCAGTGCCCAGCAACTGATGAAGATAGAGAGCATATGCGCTCCGTCCCCTATGCTTCAGCCATAGGTTCTATCATGTATGCGATGCTGTGCACTAGACCGGATGTTAGCCTGGCCATAAGTATGGCAGGTAGGTTCCAGAGTAATCCAGGAGTGGATCACTGGACAGCGGTCAAGAATATCCTGAAGTACCTGGAAAGGACTAAGGAGATGTTTCTCGTGTATGGAGGTGATGAAGAGCTCGCCGTAAAATGTTACGTCGATGCAAGCTTTGACACAGATCCGGACGACTCTAAGTCGCAAACCGGATACGTATTTATTCTTAATGGGGGTGCAGTAAGCTGGTGCAGTTCCAAGCAAAGCGTCGTAGCAGATTCTACATGTGAAGCGGAGTACATGGCTGCCTCGGAGGCGGCTAAGGAGGGTGTCTGGATGAAGCAGTTCATGACGGATCTTGGAGTGGTGCCAAGTGCACTGGATCCAATAACCTTGTTCTGTGACAACACTGTTGCCATTGCATTAGCAAAGGAACCAAGGTTTCACAAGAAGACCAGACACATCAAACGACGCTTCAACCTCATCCGCGACTACGTCGAGGAGGAGGACATAAATATATGCAAGGTGCACACGGATCTGAATGTAGCAGACCCGCTGACTAAACCTCTTCCACGGCCAAAACATGATCGACACCAGAACTGTATGGGTGTTAGATTTATTACAATGTAATTCACATGGCAATGTGAGGGCTAGATTATTGACTCTAGTGCAAGTGGGAGACTGTTGGAATTATGCCCTAGAGGCAATAATAAATGTATAGTTATTATTATAATTCCTGTATCAAGATAATAGTTTATTATCCATGCTATAATTGTATTGAATGAAGACTCATTTACATGTGTGGATACATAGACAAAACACCGTCCCTAGCATGCCTCTAGTTGGCTAGCCAGTTGATCAATGATAGTCAGTCTCTTCTGATTATGAACAAAGGTGTTGTTGTTTGATAACTGGATCACGTCATTGGGAGAATCACGTGATGGACTGGACCCAAACTAATGGACGTAGCATGTTGATCGTGTCATTTTGTTGCTACTGTTTTCTGCGTGTCAAGTATTTATTCCTATGACCATGAGATCATATAACTCACTGACACCGGAGGAATGCTTTGTGTGTATCAAACGTCGCAACGTAACTGGGTGACTATAAAGATGCTCTACAGGTATCTCCGAAGGTGTTAGTTGAGTTAGTATGGATCAAGACTGGGATTTGTCACTCCGTCTGACGGAGAGGTATCTCGGGGCCCACTCGGTAATACAACATCATACACAAGCCTTGCAAGCAATGTAACTTAGTGTAAGTTGCGGGATCTTGTATTACGGAACGAGTAAAGAGACTTGCCGGTAAACGAGATTGAAATAGGTATGCGGATACCGACGATCGAATCTCGGGCAAGTAACATACCGAAGGACAAAGGGAATGACATACGGGATTATATGAATCCTTGGCACTGAGGTTCAAACGATAAGATCTTCGTAGAATATGTAGGATCCAATATGGGCATCCAGGTCCCGCTATTGGATATTGACCGAGGAGTCTCTCGGGTCATGTCTACATAGTTCTCGAACCCGCAGGGTCTGCACACTTAAGGTTCGACGTTGTTTTATGCGTATTTGAGTTATATGGTTGGTTACCGAATGTTGTTTGGAGTCCCGGATGAGATCACGGACGTCACGAGGGTTTCCGAAATGTTCCGGAAACGAAGATTGATATATAGGATGACCTCATTTGATTACCGGAAGGTTTTCGGAGTTACCGGGAATGTACCGGGAATGACGAATGGGTTCCGGGAGTTCACCGGGGGGGCAACCCACCCCGGGGAAGCCCATAGGCTTTGGGGAGACACACCAGCCCTTAGTGGGCTGGTGGGACAGCCCCAAGGGGGCCTATGCGCCAAGAGAAGGAAATCAAAGGAAAATAAAAAAAAAGAGGGAGGAAGTGGGAAGGGAGGGGGACTCCTCCCACCAAACCAAGTCCAACTCGGTTTGGGGGGGGAGTCCTCCCCCCCTTGGCTCGGCCGACCCCTTGAGGGTCCCTTGGACCCCAAGGCAAGGTCCCCCTCCCTCCTCCTATATATATGGAGCTTTTAGGGCATATTTGAGACGACTTTCTCACGGTTGCCCGACCACATACCTCCATAGTTTTTCCTCTAGATCGCGTTTCTGCGGAGCTCGGGCGGAGCCCTGCTGAGACAAGATCATCACCAACCTCCGGAGCGCTGTCACGCTGCCGGAGAACTCTTCTACCTCTCCGTCTCTCTTGCTAGATCAAGAAGGCCGAGATCATCGTCGAGCTGTACGTGTGCTGAACGCGGAGGTGCCGTCCGTTCGGTACTAGATCGTGGGACTGATCGCGGGATTGTTCGCGGGGCGGATCGAGGGACGTGAGGACGTTCCACTACATCAACCGCGTTCTCCAACGCTTCTGCTGTACGATCTACAAGGGTACGTAGATCACTCATCCCCTCTCGTAGATGGACATCACCATGATAGGTCTTCGTGCGCGTAGGAAAATTTTTGTTTCCCATGCGACGTTCCCCAACAGAAGACTCTATCCACAAAGTTCCCCCGTCTAGGCATCGGGAAAGGGTCTTCACGCCTGTGCCCCGGATCCGGCCTGAGCTCGCGGCTCGGATCAGCCCCCGCGTTCCACGCAGCCAGAATGATGCTCGCAACCGTCTCGACCTTCTGGCGCATTCGGCTCTCCTGGAGGAGGAGGGTCCCATCGGTCTGGCGTGCTTCGTCCATCGGATCCGAGGGGAGCCGTTCCCTTTCGGCTTCACCCTTCCCCGCGACACTCCAAAGTACAACGGCACCACTGGCTGATCGACTACACCACGGCAGTCGGCATCGCCCAGGGCAACAAGCGCGTAGCCGTCCGCTACGTGCCACTCATGATGACCGACTCAGCAATAAATTGGCTTAACCACCTGCCAGCCGGCAGCGTCAACTCTTGGGTTGACTCTGAAGAGCCCTTCGTCTCCAACTTCACCGGGACCTACAAACGCCCTGGCCGCCCCCGTGAGCTGGACATGTGCGTTCAGAAGCCTGAAGAGCCCCTTCACGACTACGTCACGCGCTGGACGGAGTTGCGCAACTCTTGCGAAGGAGTGCGTGAAGTACAAGCTATTAAGTACTTCATCGACCGCTGTCGAGACAACACCCTTCTTAAGCACAAGCTCATCTTCTTCGAGCCTACCTCTTTGGCGGTACACATGGCCAAGGCGGATAAGTACGCCACTGCCGACTCCACCATGAGGATCAAGGTCAGCGCGACGGATAAACCCGTCCAACAGCCGGCTATGACTAAGCCGGTTGGCGACAACCGAGGCGGGCAAAACAACAAGAGCAAGGCGGATCAACTCGACATGTGACCTGGAAGCAAGCAGGTGGCCAATGTGGAGGAAGAGCAGCCGGCTGCTCAAGCCAGCGCTCAGCAACAGCGGACCGGCAAGAACGCTTGGCAGCCCAAGCTCACCATCGAGCAAATGCTCGACGCGCCTTGCAAAATGCATACCAGGGCGAAGCCGGCCACCCACACACTCCGGCAGTGCAGCTTCTCACAGCGCCTTGCCCGGGGTGAGGGTCTGCCGACTCTCCCGGGGGCGGCGCCTTGAGGTCCGGCTGCCAGGCCGGATCTGGCTCCAGCCTAACCGCCTCCCAATGATAGTTGCCTCAATGACCAGTTCCCCGAGCAGGACAGGGCCTACGTCGTCTTCACTAGCGAAGGCGATGACAAGCACAACCAGTGTAAACGCCGGCATGAGGTGAATACCACGGTCCCATCGGTTCCACAGTACATCCATTGGTCTAAAAATCCAATTACATGGAGCCGGACAGACCATCCTCGGTGATGTCATACCCCGGCACATACGCGCTCGTCCTCGACCCCACCCTCACCTCCAAGAGACTCACCTACCGATTCTCGCGGGTGTTGGTTGATGGCGGTAGTGGCATCAACATCCTCTACCGAGATACTCTGCTCAAGCTCGGGTTGAAGGAGAAGGACCTGCAGCCGACCAGGATTGTCTTCCACGACATTGTGTCAGGACAGTCTTGCTCGCCGATCGGCAAAATCCAGCTGGACGTCCTCTTCGCTGACAAGGCACACTTCCGTCGTGAGCCAATCTGGTTTGAGGTGGTGGACCTCAACAACCCCTACCACGCACTGCTGGCGAGGCCGACACTAGCCAAATTCATGGCGATCCCCCATTATGCCTACCTCAAGATGAAGATAAGGGGTCCCAAGGGCATCATCACTTTTGCCGGTGACTACAAGAAGTCGATCGAGTGCGCACGCGGTAGCAGCCGGCTGGCCGAGGCACTCGTGATTGCCGAAGAGAAAAGGCAGCTCAACCGGCTCGTGGCTCAGGCCACCAAGTAGCCGGCGATGCCCACTCCTCCATCCCAGTCGGCCAGTGAGGCCTCATTCGAGCCGTCCAACGAGACGAAGCAAGTGTCGCTCTACCCGGCCAACCCCAAATAGGAAGGCGAGCTCGTCGACTTCCTCCGTGAGAGTCGATACATCTTTGCATGGTCCCCAAAGGACATGCTGGGAGTCCCGAGGAAGTACGTCGAGCACAAGCTTCATGTGCGGCCGGACGCAAAGCCGGTCAAACAACCTTTGCACCACTTTGGTGAGGGAAAGCGGCGCACCATTGGAGAAGAGATCGCCCGGCTACTTGCAGCCGGCTTCATAATGGAAGTTTTCCACCCGGATCAGCTGGCCAACCCAGTCCTGGTGCTGAAGAAGAACAAGACATGGCGCATGTGTATCGATTACACAAGCCTGAATAAGGCATGTTCGAAAGACCCTTTCGCCCTTCCACTGATAGATCAAGTGATCGACTCCACAGCCGGCTGCGAATTGTTGTCCTTTCTAGACGCTTATTCCGGCTACCACCAGATCAAGCTGGACCCGGCCGACCGGCTCAATACCTCCTTCATCACACCTTTTGGAGCCTACTGCTACACGACGATGACGTTCGGCCTGAAGAACGCCGGCGCCACCTTCCAGCACTGCATGCAACAATGCCTCATCCCGCAAATCGACAGGAACCTTCACGTCCACGTCGACGACGTTGTCGTCAAGACAAAGAAGCATTTCACTCTCCTTGACGACTCGTAGGAGACCTTTGCCAACTTGCGCGAGTACAAGATCCGGCTCAATCTGGAGAAGTGCTGTGGCAGCCCGATGCTGACATTCCAGAAGATTCCCCTTCTATTCCGTTTTCGTCGTGTGGTTATATTTTCTTTTGTCGCATCATCATCGCATCATGTGCATCATCCGCATTGCATCGGCATCTCCGTTGCCGCCAGTTTTCGAACTTGCATCCGTTGTTAGTTTCCGGTTCTCGTCGTTGTCCGTTCTGAGCCCGACGGCACACGCACGCGCCCGCGGCATCATCAAATCTTGTTTTTAAAAGTGTGCGTAAAACTTTCTCTGATTGGGTTGAGATTTGACGTGCGGTCTTATTTTAATATAGGTAGGCCGCCTGTCAAGTTTCGTCGCAATCGGAGTCCGTCTGGTACCCGAACGGTCGACCGTAGCGGCCCCGTATTCGGTCTATCGTCGGACGTCTTTCGGTGTTTTAAAAATCGTTGCAGTGCCGCCCGTTTTCCCTCTCGTCTCCGGATAACTACTCTACACGGCCATTTAGTCCATCCCGCATTCAGAATAATTCAAATCCGACCGCACGGTTGAAACCGGGGCGGAATTTCTCTAAACCTAGCCCCCCATTTCTCTATAAATAAACCCCTGTGCATTTTAGACACCCCCCTCCTTCCACCCCGGGATTCGCGCCCCTCAAACCCTAACCCCACTCTCTCTCAACCCTGTCTCCCACCTCCAGCCGCCAGGCCCGCCCGAGCCCGGGTCAGGCCCGCCGAAGCCCATCTGGGCCCGAGGCTAACCCTAGCCCCTGCTCCCGTCGCCGACCCTCGGCCTCCTGTCACCGAGCTCCACCGCGCGCGCTCCCGTCGTAGTGGTGCCCCGTCGCCCGTGCAGGTCGCCGCCGCCGGCCGGTGCGCCGACATAGGTTGCCATGCCCCAGGCCGCCTCCTTCCCATCACCGCCAGGTCTTGCCGTTGCCAGATCCGTCCCCGCCCGGCGAGCCCCGCCAGTCCCTCGTCCCCGCTGGTCCCGGGTCCCCGCCGGCGCCACCGCGGGTGCAGCAGCCGCCGTCGTTCGTCGCGGAGGAGCCAGCTCCTGCCTCTCGCGCCCAGATCCGATCGGGAGCGGTCTGGCTTGCCCCGTTGACCCGCGTGTGGGCCCCGACGGCTGAGATCCGTTTCCCAGGCCAGCGCCCATCGGCCTTCTCCAGCCGCCTCGCAGGTGGGTCGCACCCTCGCCTTGGTCCGCCTAGGCCCACCTCCTCTCCAGCCAGCCACACCCCGAGAAGGCCTGTTGGGCCCCAGGTGATATCCCCCTGCAACCGCTCTATATTGCGCCTACACGACAGTTTTATTATCCAGTGCCCATGTGCTGTTTGGCCCAGTTTAGCAGATTCGGCCCGTTAGATTTTTTTAGGTTTTCAGATTATTTAATTTCAGGTTTATTGCTAGATTTAAAACGTGAATATCTTTTTACTCGTACGTCGGATCGCAGTGAGTAAAATATGAATCTTGTGTAGAATTTTGCGTAGAATATTATTTTACAACTTTCATGCATGTTTGAATTAGTTTGACTTGCCATATGCCTAGAAATGCATGATGTCCTAATAGGGGATTATCCCGTATTTATTTTCATGTGTGTCCGGATTGCTCAAATGTCGATGATCAAATGTTCATATTGTTTGGGGCCTATTGCGATGTATTTTAGAGTTGTTGTTGGTATTTTTGCATATATGTTTTCGACGCTAGTTTATTTAACCGTGTCGTGGACATATTCCCGCATATACGTGTGGGGTTGATTTTACTTTGCAACCCGTCATGATTATATATGTTTTCGGGGTAGAAAAATCCATAGGATTTAACTATGTATTTAGTTTTAGCTTTTGAGCAAGTTAGTGCGTGTGATATTTTTCCATTTTGCCCTCTTGTCTATTTTGTGGGATTTAATCCGTGCGTGATATCAGGTAGTTCTCAATTAGAGTTCTGCCCTTGGATGTTTAGTCTAGCCCCTGGTATTTTTGGTTGCATTAGAAATCCATGTTTAGGTGTGGTTTGCTTTCTACCAAGTTGCTAGAAAATAGTGTTGATTTGGAGATGCTGAAATATTTGTAAGTTTGGAATCTGTTTTATTTTGTTGTTGTCTTTGCATGAGTGTATCTTGTGTTCTGTAGCTTTTTTGAGGTTGGTGCAATGGAGTTAGTTGTAGACTTTGGGATTCTCTAGGATGCTGTGAATTTTCATGCCATTTGGAGTCATGTAGCTTAAGGTTTTGCTGTTGTCAGTATGCCTTCAGATCAAAAACTGCAGTTTCATAAACTGTTATTTTCACGAAGTCTGAAACTGTGTGTGAGAAGCCATTTTGTGACTTCTTTTCCTAGTGATCCATGCTTCCATGCTAGGTGTTATTAGTTGGATATTGTAGTGCTTCTTGCCCTCTATCATCTCATGCCTTGGTTGAGCATGTTGGGATTTTGTAAATCGTAGTTGTGGGGCGTAGAAAGTGTTATGTGGCTGTTTTTGGCAGATTGTAGTGATATCTTGTTTTGCTCGTAGTTGTTGATCCGTAGCTCCGTTTTGATTGTGTCCTATATGGAACTTGCTTAGAATCTCATGTAGCTTCAGTTTATCTTACTGGTTGTGTATTTCTAAATGTTGTGGATGCCATTTGCACACATATTGCATTCATGCCATCATATCTTGCGGTGTCCTTATCTTTTGAACCGTAGCTCCGTTGGAGATGTTCTCTATGTGTAAATTGCTTGTAACGATGCGTAGAATCACGTGAACCTATTTGTTTTACTGTTTAACAACTAATTAAACGTGTTAGTTCAGATATGGACAGAATTGTAAATTAACATGTGAGGTCGTCCCGGAGATGCTATATGTCATTTCCGACCTCATTTAAAATGCCTAGATAGGTAGTGTAATTACGCTTCACCTCTTGCCTTGTGTAACCACATTTAATATTGCCGTGTATCTAATCGGGATAGAACTAAATAATTATACATGGAGTTTCGTCAATATGCAACTCGTTGCATATTGAACTTCACTTAATGTGTAGTGTTTGATTGTCGTGAATTGCCATGTCGTGACTTGCATGTATTCAACTGCTCATGCATCATATGTGTTGTGCATCGTGTGGTGAATCTCGTGTGTTGATTCTTGTTTCCGGTTTCCTCCGTCTCGATAGAGTTCCGCAAGCGTGTCAGATGTGAGGACCCGTTTGACTACATCGGTTCGTCTGCTTCACGGAGTCATTCTTCTTCCAAGCGGGATCTCAGGCAAGATGACCATTTCCCCATATACCATTACTATCATTGCCATGCTAGTTTTATCGCTTCTATCGATTATGTCTCGTTGCCTACCACATGTTAATTTTCAGACTCTCAACAATGCCATGAAACCTTCAACCTGTTCAACCTAGCAAACCATTGATTGGCTATGTTATCGCTTGCTTAACCCTGTGTTAGCGTTGCTAGTTGTAGGTGTAGTTGCTTCCATGTGTTTACATGGGTTCCTTGTTATATCACCCTATTAAATGCTATTTAATTTAATGCACCTATATACTTGGTAAAAAGTGGAAGGCTTGGCCTTTCTATCCTGGTGTTTTGTTCCACCTTTGCCCCGTTAGTTTCGGCTACCGGTGTTATGTTCCATAATTGAGCGCTCTTAACACGATCGGGGTTGTTATGGGACCCCCTTGATAATTTGTTTTAGATTAAAGCTGGTCTGGCAAGGCCCAACATTAGTTCTACATTTTCCCAATATAATAATTCTGTTAATACTGAAATGCATAGGGAGTTAGCGCTACCCGAGGAGTACTTCTACATAATACAGGGGGGACCAGTGCTGATGGTGTTGGTCCCAAAAGGGTAGCATGTGGGGCCACCATGGGGCAACTCAAGGTTTGGCACCTGTAGCCTTTCCCATCCGGCCGTGTCCTGAGAACGAGATACGCGGCTCCTATCGGGTTTGTCGACACGTCGGGCGGCCTTGCTGGGTTAGTTTTACCTTTGACGAGATATCTTGTGCATTGGGATTCCGGTGACGCTTTGGGTAATCACAGAGTTGAGGTTTTCCACTAAGGAGTCCGACGAGATCGCGAGTGTCGTGATCGAGGATTTCTATGCGTCTTGTGGTAATTTGTGATGGACTGGTTGGAGCACTCCTGCAAGCTTAAATCTTTCGGTAAGCCGTGCCCGCGATTATGTGGCAACGGGGAAACTTTGTTTAACACTGGTTCTAGATAACTTGAAGTTAATTTAATTAAATATGCCAACTATGTGCGTAACCGTGACTGTCTCTTTCGCGAGTTCCTTCTCTGATCGAGGACACGGTGGGGTTATGTCTGACGTAGGTAGGTGTTCGGGATCTTTCATTTGATCAACAGTAGTCACGTACGCTATGCGTAGATCTTCCCCCTCTTATTTCTTGTACTCGTAAGTTAGCCACCATATAAATGCTTAGCCGCTTGCTGCAACCTCACAAATTAACCTTACCTCACCTATTAAGCTTTGCTAGTCTTGATACCTTTGGAAATGAGATTGCTGAGTCCCCTGTGGCTCACAGATTACTACAACACCAGTTGGAGGTACAGGTAAAGGTTACGTCACGCGAGCGCGTTGATTGTTTATTTGGAGTTGCTTCTTCTTCTTCTTCTTCATCGATCTAGGATGGGTTCCAGGCCGGCAACCTGGGATACCAAGGATGGACGTCGTTCTTCTTTTCTCGTTTGTTTTTCGTTCGTAGTCGGACCCTGCTCTTTTCATGATGATTATGTATTGTACTGCTGTGACTCTGATGTAGCTTGTGGCGAGTGTAAACCAATTCTATATATATATATATATATATATATATATATATATATATATATTCTTTTCAGTACATGTACTTGTAACGATATCCATTCTTGCAACATGACGAGATGCGCTTCTATCCCTGACGAGGCCCTCGTGCCAAATTGAGGATAGGGTCGCATCTTGGGCGTGACAAGTGCGTCTTTGGAGTACTAACCGGCAAGCTCCTGGGTTTCTTCGTGTCGACTCGCGGCATCGAAGCTAACCCCGAGAATATCAGAACCATCGAGCGCATAGTCAAGCCGGCTCGACTCCTCGATGTTCAGAAGTTTGTCGGTTGCCTCACATCCGTGAGCCGGCTCGTCCGCCGGCTGGGAGAGAAGGCACTACCACTCTATCAACTAATGAAGAAGACAACCAAATTCGAGTGGAATGATCAAGCGGACGAAGCTTTCCGTGTCCTGAAGCGTGTAATCTCCAGCACACTAATCTTGGCCATGCCAGTAGAGAGGGAGCCCATCCTCATCTACATCGCGGCAACCACGCGTGTGCTTAGTGTCGTCTTGGTGGTGGAGCCCAAGGAGGGCAAGGTGCTGCTGATTCAGCGCCCTGCCTACTATCTAAGCAAGGTCTTATCCGCCTCCAAGCAAAACTACCCCCACTATCAAAGGATGTGCTACGGAGTGTACTTTTCCGCCAAGAAGATGAAGCAATACTTCCAGGAGCACGCCATCACGGTGGTGAGCACGACTCCACTTTCAGAAATCATGGGCAACCGTGATGCCACGGGCCGGATCGCCAAGTGGTCCATCGCCATGGCCGACCACGACATCCACTACGGCCCGCGCACCGCCATCAAGTCTCGGGTGGTGGCCGACTTCCTCGTCGATTGGGCAGAGACCCAATTCTTGCCGCGCCTCCTCACTCCACACATTGGTGAATGCACTTTGACGGCTCGAAGATGCGAGCTGGTCTGGGAGCCGGCATCGTCTTGACGTCTCTGAAAGGGGACCAGCTCAAGTACGCTCTCCACATACACGTCGCCGCCTCCATCAACGTCGCCGAGTACGAGGTGCTCGCACACGGCCTGCGGCTTACTAGAGAAGTTGGCATCCGACGGATTCTTTGCTTCGGTGACTCGGATGTTATGGTGCAGCAAGTCTCTAGCGAGTGGGATGCCAGGGATGCCAACATGGTCAGCTATCGCTTCCTCATCCAGTAGCTCAGTGGCCCTTTCGAGGGCTGCGAGTTCCATCATGTCCCCCAAGCAGACAACGAGGCGGCCAATACATTGGCAAAAATCGGCTCCACAAGACAGGCAATCTCGGTCGACGTCTCCCTCGAGCAATTGCACAAGCCCTCCATCAAGCCGTCTCCAGAGTCGGCATCAATCTTCGTGTCGATGGACCCGTCCATCCCAATGACTCTGGGTCCTGTGAAATGGCCGGAGTCATCAACTCCGCCGGCTACGCTCGCTCTACCGACTCCGGTAACCTTGCCGGCTCTAGCTGCTTCACCAGCTCCAGCAACTCCGCCGGCTACGCCAAACCTCAAACCCAGTCGTATCAACACCTAGTGAGTGGACGTCATGGAGGTTGATGGCATGCCGACTGCCACAACGGCGTCAAAAACAGAAGGCATCGAACCCAGGACCAGAACAACAAACTCGGGGGCTTCAGCGGCCCCTGACCTTCAGGCCGAGCCGGAGCCGACTCCTATGTCGGCTCCCTCATGGGCACACCCCATCCTAGCTTTCCTCTTTCACGGTGAGCTCCCTCGTGACGAGGCAGAAGCACGGCAGATCTAACGTCGACCTCCTACGTACGCCATCATCAACCGCAAGCTGGTTTGACGTAGCGTAACTCGCGTATTCCAACGTTGCGTCAAATCGGAAAACGGGCAAGAAAATCTCAAGGACATACACCAGGGTGAGTGCGGGCATCATGCCGCCTCCAGAACCCTGGTGGCCAAGCCATTCCGCCATGGATTCTTTTGTCCCACGACCCTAGAGGAGGCCACAGCCTTGGTCGACAAGTGCGAAGGCTGCCAGCGCTTCAGCTTGCAAAGCCACTTGCCGGCCTCGGCCCTCCAAACCATTCCCCTTTCATGGCCCTTCGCCATTTGGGGGCTGGGCACGATGGGCCCATTCAAAACCGTTCAAGTGGCATGACGCATCATCTGGTAGCCGTTGACAAATTCCCCAAGTGGATTGAAGCCAGGCCAATTAAGAAACTTGACGGTCCCATGGACGTCAAGTTCATCAAGGACATCACCGTTCGCTACGGCATCCCCCACAACATCATCACGAACAAATGGCACCAACTTCGCCAAAGGTGTGATGGCGCTCTTCTGTGCCAAACAAGGCATCCGGCTCGATCAGGCGTAGGTGGCGCACCCGCAGTCAAAGGGCCAGGCGGAAAGGGAAAACGACCTAATCTTAACCGTCATGAACCCAAGACTCGTGGCGCCGCTCGTCAGGTAACCCGGCTGCTGGATCGAAGACTTGCCGGCTATGCTGTGGAGCCTCCGCACCATGCCGAACCGGTCAACCCGCTTCACGCCATTCTTCCTCCTCTACGGGTCCGAGGCAATCATCCTCGCGGATGTCGAGTTTGACTCGCCTCGTGTCACCCTGTACATAGAGGTGGATGCAAAGGTGGCAAGAGAAGATGACGTCCATCTACTCGAGGAGGCACGGGAGCTGGCCCTGAGCCGGACGACCATCTACCAGCAGAAGCTGAGACACTACCATAGCAAGAAGATCAGGCCTCTCTCCTTTCGTGAGGGGGACCTGGTACTTAGAAGAATCCAGCGAACAGCCAGTCAGCAGAAGCTCTCTTCCCCATGGGAGGGACCCTTTATCACGAGCAGGGCGTTGCAAAACCATGTGTACTACCTAATAGAAGCCCAGAAGTCGTAGAAGCACAAGAGTGACGACTCTAGTGAAGAAACGGAGCATCCATGGAACACGGCATTGCTTCGCCTATTCTACTGCGAGAACAAGAGAGAAAAACGTGTACGTATGTATCCTTTACCCTTTTCGGGATTTCAATGAATGTAATGGATGCTCCAAGCCGGTACTTGGGTCATACCTTTTTCAAGTTCATGAAAAGAGTTGTCATTACAAGAGTGGGCTCTCCGGTCCGACTCCTTGGGCTCGGGGGCTCGCTAGCCGGCCCGAGTTAACTTCCTAGTCTAAGGCGAATATATAATGCATGTCGAGCCGAAACCTTTACCACCCCGCACAAGCTACAAACCGGCTCCCGGCTGTCCGGCTAATGGGACCGTGGGAAGGAAGTGCGGTTGCATGTAAAATTCGACTACGAAGGGGTCGCCGGCTCGGGTTGGTCCGATCACTTCTGATCTTCATTTCTAGACGGCCGCTGCCGACTCTCTCGAAGTCTAAGTATCTCTGGGGCTTCAAAAATCCGAGGTTGACGCCTTCGAAGGCAGAAGCTCCGTCCCAGTCACAGACCGGCTCCCGGTTGTCGGGCTGGCGGGGTGGAAGCTGGAGGGGGCAAGCTGTTGGACAGACGGAAGCCAAAGGGAAACAAAAGACCGAAAAGCAAGCCGGCAAGCACAACCTTCATAGGAACAGTTCAAATAGACAAACATATATTACATTCAAAAGGATGTAAAGGACCACGACCGACGTTCAGTACATAACACCCCTAGTGGGTGGAACTGCTGGACTAACAAAAGACGTGTAGAAAATTAAAAAAGTTTCAGTTGGTGGCGGCTCCACCCGCGACTCCGGCGTCACCAGCGGCACCTGAGGTAGAGACACCGGCATTGCCAGCTCCGCCTGAGGTAGAGGCGTCGTCATCCGCCCGAGCGCCTTCGACACTGTCCCTCGTGGTGGAGTCGGCATAGGCCTAGTCGCTCGAGCCGGCGTCCTCATATGTCGTCTCGTCGGAACTGTCGTCAGCGTCTTAAAGGACAAGCTGAAATTGATACTCTCGGATCACGCAGTCGTTGGCCTCCCGCTCCAAGCTTTATTCGTTCCAAGCAGCGAAGGAAGAAATGTTGCTGGCCCGCACATGCAGCTCGTCCTTGACGGCTGCCACCTCCACTTTCGTGACGGCGCGTTGCACTACGAGCAGGCCCTGTTGGGGAACGTCGCATGGGAAACAAAAATTTTCCTATGCGCACGAAGACCTATCATGGTGATGTCCATCTACGAGAGGGGATGAGTGACCTACGTACCCTTGTAGATCGTACAGCAAAAGCGTTAGAGAACGCGGTTGATGTAGTGGAACGTCCTCACGTCCCTCGATCCGCCCCGCGAACAATCCCGCGATCAGTCCCACGATCTAGTACCGAACGGACGGCACCTCCGCGTTCAGCACACGTACAGCTCGACGATGATCTCGGCCTTCTTGATCCAGCAAGAGAGACGGAGAGGTAGAAGAGTTCTCCGGCAGCGTGACGGCGCTCCGGAGGTTGGTGATGATCTTGTCTCAGCAGGGCTCCGCCCGAGCTCCGCAGAAACACGATCTAGAGGAAGAACTATGGAGGTATGTGGTCGGGCAGCTGTGAGAAAGTCGTCTCAAATCTGCCCTAAAAGCCCCATATATATAGGAGGAGGGAGGGGGACCTTGCCTTGGGGTCCAAGGGATCCCCAAGGGGTCGGCCGAGCCAGGGGGGAGGACTCTCCCCCCCCAAACCGAGTCCTACTTGGTTTGGTGGGAGGGAGTCCTTCCCCCTTCCCACTTCTTCCCTTTTTTTTTCCTTTCCTTTTGATTTTTTCTTTCCTGGCGCATAGGGGATTGGTGGGCTATCCCACCAGCCCACTAAGGGCTGGTGTGACCCCCCCAAATGCCTATGGGCTTCCCCGGAGTGGGTTGCCCTCCTCCGGTGAACTCCCGGAACCCATTCGTCATTCCCGGTACATTCCCGGTAACTCCGAAAACCTTCCGGTAATCAAATGAGGTCATCCTATATATCAATCTTCGTTTCCGGACCATTCTGGAAACCCTCGTGACGTCCGTGATCTCATCCGGGACTCCGAACAACATTCGGTAACCAACCATATAACTCAAATACGCATAAAACAACGTCGAACCTTAAGTGTGCAGACCCTACGGGTTCGAGAACTATGCAGACATGACCCGAGAGACTCCTCGGTCAATATCCAATAGCGGGACCTGGATGCCCATATTGGATCCTACATATTCTACGAAGATCTTATCGTTTGAACCTCAGTGCCAAGGATTCGTATAATCCCGTATGTCATTCCCTTTGTCCTTCGGTATGTTACTTGCCCGAGATTCGATCGTCAGTATCCATATACCTATTTCAACCTCGTTTATCGGCAAGTCTCTTTACTCGTTCCGTAATACAAGATCCCATAACTTACACTAAGTTACATTGCTTGCAAGGCTTGTTATGTGATGTTGTATTACCGAGTGGGCCCCGAGATACCTCTCCGTTACACGGAGTGACAAATCCCAGTCTTGATCCATACTAACTCAACTAACACCTTCGGAGATACCTGTAGAGCATCTTTATAGTCACCCAGTTACGTTGCGACGTTTGATACACACAAAGCATTCCTCCGGTGTCATTGAGTTATATGATCTCATGGTCATAGGAATAAATACTTGACACGCAGAAAACAGTAGCAACAAAATGACACGATCAACATGCTACGTCTATTAGTTTGGGTCTAGTCCATCACGTGATTCTCCTAATGACGTGATCCAGTTATCAAGCAACAACACCTTGTTCATAATCAGAAGACACTGACTATCATCGATCAACTGGCTAGCCAACTAGAGGCATGCTAGGAACGGTGTTTTGTCTATGTATCCACACATGTAAATGAGTCTTCATTCAATACAATTATAGCATGGATAATAAACTATTATCTTGATACAGGAATTATAATAATAACTATACATTTATTATTGCCTCTAGGGCATAATTCCAACAGTCTCCCACTTGCACTAGAGTCAATAATCTAGCCCTCACATCATCATGTGAATTACATTGTAATAAATCTAACACCCATACAGTTCTGGTGTCGATCATGTTTTGGCCGTGGAAGAGGTTTAGTCAGCGGGTCTGCTACATTCAGATCCGTGTGCACTTTGCATATATTTACGTCCTCCTCCTCGACATAGTCGCGGATGAGGTTGAAGCGTCGTTTGATGTGTCTGGTCTTCTTGTGAAACCTTGGTTCCTTTGCTAAGGCAATGGCACCAGTGTTGTCACAGAACAAGGTTATTGGATCCAGTGCACTTGGCACCACTCCAAGATCCGTCATGAACTGCTTCATCCAGACACCCTCCTTAGCCGCCTCCGAGGCAGCCATGTACTCCGCTTCACATGTAGAATCTGCTACGACGCTTTGCTTGGAACTGCACCAGCTTACTGCACCCCCATTAAGAATAAATACGTATCCGGTTTGCGACTTAGAGTCGTCCGGATCTGTGTCAAAGCTTGCATCGACGTAACCTTTTACGGCGAGCTCTTCGTCACCTCCATACACGAGAAACATCTCCTTAGTCCTTTTCAGGTACTTCAGGATATTCTTGACCGCCGTCCAGTGATCCACTCCTGGATTACTCTAGAACCTACCTGCCATACTTATGGCCAGGCTAACATACGGTCTAGTGCACAGCATTGCATACATGATAGAGCCTATGGCTGAAGCATAGGGGACGGAGCGCATATGCTCTCTATCTTCATCAGTTGCTGGGCACTGAGTCTTACTCAATCTCGTACCTTGTAACACTGGCAAGAACCCTTTCTTGGACTGTTCCATTTTGAACCTCTTCAAAACTTGATCAAGGTATGTGCTTTGTGAAAGTCCTATCAGGCGTTTTGATCTATCCCTATAGATCTTAATGCCTAGAATGTAAGCAGCTTCTCCTAGGTCCTTCATAGAGAAACTTTTATTCAAGTAACCTTTTATGATCTCCAAAAGCTCTACGTTGTTTCCAATCAGTAATATGTCATCCACATATAATATTAGAAACGCCACAGAGCTCCCACTCACTTTCTTGTAAATACAAGATTCTCCAACCACTTGTATAAACCCAAATGCTTTGATCACCTCATCAAAGCGTTTGTTCCAACTCCGAGATGCTTGCACCAGTCCATAAATGGATCGCTGGAGCTTGCACACCTTGTCAGCATTTTCAGGATCGACAAAACCTTCGGGTTGCATCATATACAACTCTTCCTTAAGGAAACCGTTAAGGAACGCCGTTTTGACATCCATCTGCCAGATTTCATAATCGAAAAATGCAGCTATTGCCAACATGATTCTGACGGACTTAAGCATTGCTACGGGAGAGAAAGTCTCATCGTAGTCAATTCCTGGAACTTGTGAAAAACCCTTTGCCACAAGTCGAGCTTTATAAACGGTCACATTACCGTCAGCGTCCGTCTTCTTCTTAAAGATCCATTCGTTCTGAATAGCCTTGCGGCCCTCAGGCAGTATCTCCAAAGTCCACACTTTGTTCTCATACATGGATCCTATCTCGGATTTCATGGCATCTAGCCATTTGTTGGAATCTGGGCCCACCATTGCTTCTTCATAATTTGCAGGTTCATTGTTGTCTAACAACATGATTGATAAGACGGGATTACCGTACCACTCTGGAGCAGTGCGTGATCTCGTCGACCTGCGTGGTTCAACAGAAACTTGAACTGGAGTTTCATGATCATCATCATTAACTTCCTCCTCAACCGGCGTCGCAATGACAGAGGTTTCCCCTTGCCCTGCGCCACCATCCAGAGGGATGAGAGGTTCGACAACCTCGTCAAGTTCTATCTTCCTCCCACTCAATTCTCTCGAGAGAAACTCCTTCTCGAGAAAAGTTCCGTTCTTAGCAACAAACACTTTGCCCTCGGTTTTGAGATAGAAGGTGTACCCAACTGTCTCTTTTGGGTAACCTATGAAGACGCACTTTTCCGCTTTGGGTTCCAGCTTTTCAGGCTGAAGCTTTTTGACATAAGCATCACATCCCCAAACTTTAAGGAACGACAACTTTGGCCTTTTGCCATACCACAGTTCGTATGGTGTCGTCTCAACGGATTTCGATGGTGCCCTATTTAAAGTGAATGCAGCTGTTTCTAATGCATAACCCCAAAACGATAACGGCAAATCAGTAAGAGACATCATAGATCGCACCATTTCTAACAAAGTACGATTACGACGTTCGGACACACCATTACGCTGTGGTGTTCCAGGCGGTGTTAACTGCGGAACAATTCCACATTGTTTTAAGTGAGTACCAAACTCGAAACTCAGATATTCACCCCCACGATCAGACCGTAGGAACTTGATCTTCTTGTTACGATGATTTTCCACTTCACTCTGAAATTGCTTGAACTTTTCAAATGTTTCAGACTTGTGCTTCATCAAGTAGACATAACCATATCTACTTAAATCGTCAGTGAAGGTGAGAAAGTAACGATATCCGCCGCGTGCCTCCACGCTCATTGGACCACATACATCGGTATGTATGATTTCCAACAAGTCACTTGCACGCTCCATTGTTCCGGAGAACGGAGTCTTAGTCATCTTGCCCATGAGGCATGGTTCGCACGTGTCAAGTGAATCAAAGTCAAGTGACTCCAAAAGTCCATCAGCATGGAGTTTCTTCATGCGCTTTACACCAATATGACCCAAGCGGCAGTGCCACAAAAATATGGCGCTATCATTGTTTACTCTAACTCTTTTGGTCTCAATGTTATGTATATGCGTATCGCTATCGAGATTCAATATGAACAATCCTCTCATATTCGGTGCATGACCATAAAAGATGTTACTCATAGAAATAGAACAACCATTATTCTCAGACTTAAAAGAGTAACAGTCCCGCAATAAACAAGATCCAGATATAATGTTCATGCTCAACGCAGCCACTAAATAACAATGATTTAAGTTCATCACTAATCCCGATGGTAGTTGAAGTGACACGGTGCCGACGGCGATTGCATCAACCTTGGAACCGTTTCCTACGCGCATCGTCACTTCGTCTTTCGCCAGCCTTCGTCTATTCCGCAGTTCCTGTTTCGAGTTGCAAATGTGAGCAACAGAACCGGTATCAAATACCCAGCCACTACTACGCGAGCCGGTTAAGTACACATCAATAACATGTATATCAAATATACCTGATTTTTCTTTGCCCGCCTTCTTATCTGCCAGATACTTGGGGCAATTGCGCTTCCAGTGACCCATACCCTTGCAATAGAAGCACTCTGTTTCAGGCTTAGGTCCAGACTTGGGTTTCTTCGGCGGATTGGCAACAGGCTTGCCGCTCTTCTTAGAATTGCCCTTCTTGCCTTTGCCGTTTCTCTTGAAACTAGTGGTCTTGCTCACCATCAACACTTGATGCTCTTTACGGAGTTCAGACTCTGCGACTTTCAGCATCGCAAACAACTCGCCGGGAGACTTGTTCATCCCTTGCATGTTGTAGTTCAACACAAAGCCTTTACAGCTTGGCGGCAGTGATTGAAGGATTCTGTCAGTGATTGCTTCTTGCGGGAGTTCAATCCCCAGTTCAGCTAGACGGTTTGAGTACCCAGACATTTTGAGCACATGTTCACTGACAGACGAGTTTTCCTCCATCTTGCAAGCATAGAATTTATCGGAGGTCTCATACCTCTCGATCCGGGCGTTCTTCTGAAAGATAAACTTCAACTCCTGGAACATCTCAAATGCTCCATGACGCTCAAAGCGACGTTGAAGTCCCGGTTCTAAGCCATACAAGACTGCACATTGAACTATTGAGTAGTCCTCCTTACGTGCTAACCAAGCGTTCTTAACATCCTGATCAGCCGTAGCGGGTGGTTCATCTCCTAGCGCAGCATTAAGGACATAATCCTTCTTTCCAGCTTGTAAGATAAGCTTAAGATTACGAGCCCAGTCTACAAAGTTGCTTCCATCATCTTTCAACTTAGCTTTCTCTAGGAACGTATTAAAATTCAGGATGACACTTGCGTGAGCCATGATCTACAACACAAATATATTCAAAGTGGACTTAGGCTATGTTCAAGATAATTAGAGTTCAACTTAATCAAATTATACGCTAAACTCCCACTCAAAAAGTACATCTCTCTAGTCATTTGAGTGGCTCATGATCCACTTACACTATCCCAAGTCCGATCATCACGTGAGTCGAGAGTAGTTTCAGTGGTAAGCATCCCTATGCTAATCATATCATCTATATGATTCATGATCGACCTTTCGGTCTCATGTGTTCCGAGGCCATGTCTGCACATGCTAGGCTCGTCAAGCTTAACCCGAGTGTTCCGCGTGCGCAACTGTTTTGCACCCGTTGTATGTGAACGTTGAGTCTATCACACCCGATCATCACGTGGTGTCTCGAAACGACGAACTGTAGCAACGGTGCACAGTCGGGGAGAACACAATTTCGTCTTGAAATTTTAATGAGAGATCACCTCATAATGCTACCGTCGTTCTAAGCAAAATAAGGTGCATAAAAGGATTAACATCACATGCAATTCATAAGTGACATGATATGGCCATCATCACGTGCTTCTTGATCTCCATCACCAAAGCACCGGCACGATCTTCTTGTCACCGGCGCCACACCATGATCATCCATCAACGTGTTGCCATCGGGGTTGTCGTGCTACTTATGCTATTACTACTAAAGCTACATCCTAGCAAAATAGTAAACGCATCTGCAAGCACATATGTTAGTATAAAGACAACCCTATGGCTCCTGCCGGTTGCCGTACCATCGACGTGCAAGTCGATATTTCTATTACAACATGATCATCTCATACATCCAATATATCACATCACATCATTGGCCATATCACATCACAATCATACCCTGCAAAAACAAGTTAGACGTCCTCTAATTTTGTTGTTGCATGTTTTACGTGGTGACCAAGGGTATCTAGTAGGATCGCATCTTACTTACGCAAACACCACAACGGAGATATATGAGTTGCTATTTAACCTCATCCAAGGACCTCCTCGGTCAAATCCGATTCAACTAAAGTTGGAGAAACCGTCACTTGCCAGTCATCTTTGAGCAAAGGGGGTTACTCGTAACGATGAAACCAGTCTCTCGTAAGCGTACGAGTAATGTCGGTCCAAGCCGCTTCAATCCAACAATACCGCGGAATCAAGAAAAGACTAAGGAGGGCAGCAAAACGCACATCACCGCCCACAAAACCTTTTGTGTTCTACTCGAGAAGACATCTACGCATGAACCTAGCTCATGATGCCACTGTTGGGGAACGTCGCATGGGAAACAAAAATTTTCCTACGCGCACGAAGACCTATCATGGTGATGTCCATCTACGAGAGGGGATGAGTGATCTACGTACCCTTGTAGATCATACAGCAGAAGCGTTAGAGAACGCGGTTGATGTAGTGGAACGTCCTCACGTCCCTCGATCCGCCCCGCGAACAATCCCGCGATCAGTCCCACGATCTAGTACCGAACGGACGGCACCTCCGCGTTCAGCACACGTACAGCTCGACGATGATCTCGGCCTTCTTGATCCAGCAAGAGAGACGTAGAGGTAGAAGAGTTCTCCGGCAGCGTGACGGCGCTCTGGAGGTTGGTGATGATCTTGTCTCAGCAGGGCTCCGCCCGAGCTCCGCAGAAACACGATCTAGAGGAAAAACTATGGAGGTATGTGGTCGGGCAGCTGTGAGAAAGTCGTCTCAAATCTGCCCTAAAAGCCCCATATATATAGGAGGAGGGAGGGGGACCTTGCCTTGGGGGTCCAAGGGATCCCCAAGGGGTCGGCCGAGCCAGGGGGGAGGACTCTCCCCCCCCAAACCGAGTCCTACTTGGTTTGGTGGGAGGGAGTCCTTCCCCCTTCCCACTTCTTCCCTTTTTTTTCCTTTCCTTTTGATTTTTTTCTTTCTTGGCACATAGGGGATTGGTGGGCTGTCCCACCAGCCCACTAAGGGCTGGTGTGACCCCCCCAAATGCCTATGGGCTTCCCCGGAGTGGGTTGCCCCCCTCCGGTGAACTCCCGGAACCCATTCGTCATTCCCGGTACATTCCCGGTAACTCCGAAAACCTTCCGGTAATCAAATGAGGTCATCCTATATATCAATCTTCATTTCCGGACCATTCCGGAAACCCTCGTGACGTCCGTGATCTTATCCGGGACTCCGAACAACATTCGGTAACCAACCATATAACTCAAATACGCATAAAACAACGTCGAACCTTAAGTGTGCAGACCCTGCGGGTTCGAGAACTATGCAGACATGACCCGAGAGACTCCTCGGTCAATATCCAATAGCGGGACCTGGATGCCCATATTGGATCCTACATATTCTACGAAGATCTTATCGTTTGAACCTCAGTGCCAAGGATTCGTATAATCCCGTATGTCATTCCCTTTGTCCTTCGGTATGTTACTTGCCCGAGATTCGATCGTCAGTATCCGTATACCTATTTCAACCTCGTTTATCGGCAAGTCTCTTTACTCGTTCCGTAATACAAGATCCCGTAACTTACACTAAGTTACATTGCTTGCAAGGCTTGTGTGTGATGTTGTATTACCGAGTGGGCCCCGAGATACCTCTCCGTTACACGGAGTGACAAATCCCAGTCTTGATCCATACTAACTCAACTAACACCTTCGGAGATACCTGTAGAGCATCTTTATAGTCACCCAGTTACGTTGCGACGTTTGATACACACAAAGCATTCCTCCGGTGTCAGTGAGTTATATGATCTCATGGTCATAGGAATAAATACTTGACACGCAGAAAACAGTAGCAACAAAATGACACGATCAACATGCTACGTCTATTAGTTTGGGTCTAGTCCATCACGTGATTCTCCTAATGACGTGATCCAGTTATCAAGCAACAACACCTTGTTCATAATCAGAAGACACTGACTATCATCGATCAACTGGCTAGCCAACTAGAGGCATGCTAGGGACGGTGTTTTGTCTATGTATCCACACATGTAAATGAGTCTTCATTCAATACAATTATAGCATGGATAATAAACTATTATCTTGATACAGGAATTATAATAATAACTATACATTTATTATTGCCTCTAGGGCATAATTCCAACAGGCCCAAGTTTAGGTTTTTATACCATGACTTGGCAAGGTGAAGCGCCATGTACGCCCCAGCTCGCGCAGCCAACGCGCACCAAACATCTAGGGGAGAGCTTCCCGCCTCAAGCCAGCGGGACAGCCGGCTCATCGACGCCGGCTCCACTTCATCCGTCCAAAGGGCCTTCACCATCACCATCCCGGTGTCTTGGGCCAGGCCACAGACTGCGCCAGCTCTCACATGCGAGCCCTGGCGCCAAGGGCCACTGCTACTGCAACAAAAGACCTTCCAATGGCGCCAGAAATAAGCGTGTCGACGGCACCAGGAATCCTTCTGCTACGGCTACGCCTTAAGGGACTTCCTAGGCAAATATGCAAAGGATTTCCCCCGTGGCCTTGGAACCTTGCGTTGGTGTTCCCTCGAAGCGGAAAGGGTGATGTAGTGCAGCGGTGGTAAGTATTTCCCTCAGTTTGAGAACCAAGGTATTGATCCAGTGAAGGAGTATCACAAGTGCCTGCACAAACACAAAAGCTTGCTCCCAACGCTATGAAGGGGTTGTCAATCCCTTATAGATTGTTTGCCAAGTGAGAACTGAAAACAACAAAGTAACAAAGCAAAGTAAAAGCGAAAGTGGAAACGGTATGTGTGAATAGACCCGGGGGCCGTAGTGTTTACAAGTGGCTTCTCTCATGAAAGCAAGTATACGGTGGGTGAACAAATTACTGTCGAGCAATTGATAGAACCGCACAAAGTCGTGACGTCATCTATGGCAATGATTATATCTATAGGCATCACGTCCAAAACAAGTAGACCGATACTTTCTGCATCTACTACTATTAGTCCACACGTCGACCGCTATCCTGCATGCATCTAGTGTATTAAGTCCAAAAGAACAGAGTAACGCCTTAAGCAAGATGACATGATGTAGATGGACAATCTCATATCTACGACAGAGCCGACCTTGTTACCCTTGATGGCAACTACATGATGTGTGCCTTGCTGCCCCTACTGTCACTCGGAAAGGTCACCACACAGTAAGAACCCAAAACCAAGCACTTCTCCCATTGCAAGAATCATAGATCTAGTTGGTCAAACAAAACCCAAGACTCGGAGAGACTTACAAGGATATCAAATCATGCATATAAGAAATCAGCAAAGACTCAAATATATATCATAGATAATCTGATCACAAATCCACAATTCATTGGATCTCGACAAACACACCGCCAAAGAGGATTACATCGGATAGATCTCCATGAAGATCATGGAGAACTTTGTATTGAAAATCCAAGAGAGAGAAGAAGCCATCTAGCTACTAACTACGGACCCGTAGGTCTGAAGTGAACTACTCACGAGTCATTGGAGGGGCGATGATGTTGATGTAGAAGCCCTCCAACTCCAAAGTCCCCTCCGGCAGGGCACGGGGAAGGGTCTCTAGATGAGATCTCGCGGAAACGGAAGCTTGTGGCGGAGGAAAAGTATTTTCGTGGATCCCTTGATTTTTTTTTGTATTTTAATTTTAGGGAATATATAGGCGAAGGATCTAGGTCAGGGGGGCGCGAGGGAGGCCACAAGCCTGCCATCCGCCGCCCCCCTGGTGGCGGATGGGGGCCTTTTGGGCCCCCTGTAGCCCTCCTTGCTTGGCCCTCAAGCCCCCTGATCTTCTTCCGTTCGGTAAAAAATCATTTCGGGGATTTTATTCCGTTTGGACTCCGTTCCAAAATCAGATCTGAAAAGAGCCAAAAACACAGAAAAAACAGGAACTAGCACTTGGCACTGAATTAATAAGTTAGTCCCAAAAAAGATATAAAAGGTACATAAAACATCCAAGGATGACAAGATAACAGCATGAAACCATCAAAAATTATAGATACGTTTGAGACGTATCAAGCATCCCCAAGATTAACTCCTGCTCATCCTCGAGTAGGGAAGTGATAAAGAATGAATTTTTGATGCTTTCATGCTACCTAGCATAGATGTCCTTTGTAACTTTCTATTATGTGACGTGAATGTTCAGATCCATTAGATTCAAAACAATGGTTTGCTATTGACGTGGAAACAATAATAATTCAAGCAAACTAGCAAGGTAATCATGAACTTTCAAAATAACAAGGCCAAAAGAAATTTATCCCTACAAAAGCATATAGTCTAGCTATGCTCTATCATCATTGCACAATGATTTTAAATCATGCACAACCCCGGTATTGGCCAAGTAATTGTTTTACACATTTACTTTCTCAAACCTTTTCAACTCTCACGCAATACATGAGCGTGAGCCAGGTTGCAAGACAAAAAGGAGAAGATGATCACATTAACTAGGCATATCAATGAGCTGTGGAGATGCTCATCAATAGATATCAATGTGAATGAGTAGGGATTGCCATACAAATGATGCACTAGAGCTAAGAATATGTGAAAGCTCTTAAAGAAAACTAGTGGGTGTGCATCCAACTTGCTTGCTCACGAAGACCTAAGGCAATTTTGAGGAAGCCTATCATTGGAATATACAAGCCAAGTTATATAATGAAAATTTCCCACTAGCTATATGGTGGTAACAAAATGAGAGACTCTCAATCATGAAGATCATGGTGCTTAATATGCAAAAGTGTGGAAAAGTGGTAGCATTGTCCCTTCTCTCTTTTTCTCTCATATTTTTTTGTTATTATTTTTTTGGTGGGCTCTTTGGCCTCTTTTTTTTATTTTTATTTTTATTTTTATTTTGGTGGGCATCTTTGGCCTCTTTTATTTCCTCACATGGGACAATTCTCCATCAATGATAATCATCACACTTTCAACTCAAAAACTTAGAGCAACAACGACTCTATATGGAATGCCTTCGGTAGTGTACCGTGAGAATGATCTAGCATGGCATAGACATTAATGGAAACATCATGCTAGCTATCTTACGATCATGCAATGGCAATGTAGACGTGGTGGCACATGTCATGGTGGTAGTTGCATGGCAATATATCTCGGAATGACTTTGAAAAAGCCATAGTAGGTAGGTATGGTGGTTGTTTTGAGGGAGGCTAATGGTGGGTTTTGTGCACCGGCGAAAGTTGCACGACACTAAGAAGATAGTGGAGGTGGAAGGTGAAAGTGCATCTAAACCATGGACTCAACATTAGTCATGAAGAACTCATATACTTGTTGCAAAAGTTTTATTAGTAATCGAAACAAAGCATTCAACGCATACTCCTAGGGGAAGGGTTGGTAGGTATAAACCATCGCGCGATCCCGACCGGCACGCAAAGGATGACATTCAATAGACTAATCACGCTCAGATTTCATCACATAGCGGTTCACCATACGTGCATGCTACGGGAATCACTAACTTCAACACAAGTATTTCTAGATCCATAACACCTTACTAGCATGACTTCAATATTACCAAAACCACAACTCAAAACTAATTGAGATTAATCAAACTTCTCTAACTATTCAATGCACATGAAGGTGGAAGTTTTCGTATCCCTTTGGATAACTACCCCTTTTGAGACTACTTTCAAAGAATAGATCAACTACCAAGACACGCACCGCTGTGCTCTAAAAGATATAAGTGAAGCACATAGAGCAAAAGTATCTAGCCCAAATGATATAAGTGAAGCACATGTGAGCTGAATTGTCTACCAAAAGATATAAGTGAAGCTCGACAAAATCACTGTGAGTGCATGTCTCTCTCTCTAGGTGTGCAGCAAGGATGATTGTGACACAAAAAAAATAAAAAACTCCTACGATACAAGATGCTGCAAGCAAAAACACATAACATGTGGTGAATAAAAATATAGCCCCAAGTAACGTTACCGATGGATTGAAGACGAGAGAGGGGATGCCTTCCCGGGGCATCCCCAAGGTTAGGCTTTTACGGCATCCTTGAATCTCTTGGGGTGCCTTGGGAATCCCCAAGCTTGAGCTCTTTCCACTCTTTATCTCTTTGTCCATAAGAACTTCACCCAAAACTTGAAAACTTCACAACACGAAACTTAAACAGAAACTCGTGATAACATTAGTATGAGAAAGCAAACCACCACTTCCTTAGGTACTATAGCAAACTTAAATTCTACTTTTGCTGATGTTGGGTTACTGTATTTTCAATCTTCCATGGCTAATACCCCCCGATACTATCCAAAGTTTCATCAAAATAAGCAACCAACACAACAAAAACAGAATTTGTTAACAGCAGACCAGTCTGTAGCAATCTGTATATTTCTTATACTTCAGGTACTTCACAAATTCTGAAAAATTACGAAAGTCTGAAGAATTTCCATAGCAATCAGCAGCAAAAAGAATCAACTCAAAAGCTCTTACATAAAAAATGAAAATTCTTTTCGTGAGCATAAAGTTTCTGTCTTTTCCAGCATGACCAAACGATCATCCCCAAGACTAATCATAACGGTTTTTCTTGGAAAAAACGCAAAAAGGAACACCAAAAAACACAATCATAACAGAATTATGAAAGTGTGGAAAACACAAAATAGAAAGTAAAAGGATAGATTCGTTGGGTTGCCTCCCAACAAGCGCTTTTGTTTAACGACCTTAGCTAGGCAAAAGGTGATGGAGTCACATATAGTCATCTTTGGTGCTCAAAC
The DNA here is from genome assembly GCF_904849725.1 of Hordeum vulgare subsp. vulgare. NCBI lineage: Eukaryota > Viridiplantae > Streptophyta > Magnoliopsida > Poales > Poaceae > Hordeum > Hordeum vulgare. Next base: position 578,887,237 of record NC_058520.1, on the reverse strand, counting down.
CATAAGTAGTGTGATCATTTATCATCTTAAGATCTTCATCTTTATTGGATGCTCACCACTAGCTTTAGGAACAAAAACAGACTTGGCGGTCTTTTTGAGAGTGAGATTTGGAGTATTTTGCACAGCGGCAAAAGCGGAACCCAAGTTGGTTATGACATCTTCTAGTTTGCCAATTCTAGAAGAATCATTAACTATAAGTTCCTTCTCCCTTAAATTTTTCAAAAAATTTCCCACTTTGGATCCGTACTGAGTAATTTGATTGTGGATCTTTCTATCCAAACCCTCAGTAAGTTCAACTGTGGCAATTTTGTTTTCTAGCATCAAGCCTTTGCATCACGTGTTCCAAGGTCAAGGTAGTTCCATTAACCAGGAGCAGGGGTGAGCCTACCAAATTCATGATAGCTCCATAGGAGTCAACAGTATGGCTCCCCAAAAAATTCCCGCCTACAATGGTACCAAGGATGTACCTATTCCAAGGAGAAATCCCAACATAGAAACTTCGAAGGAGGATGGTAGTGGATTGCTTACGAGTAGATCTACTTTGAGCATTGCAAATCCTATACCAAGCGTCCTTTAAATTTTCTTCCTCATTCTGCCTGAAATTTAGAACTTCATTCTCACGAGTATCGTTTGGAGTGATGGGTCTAGCCATCGATGGACTATCTCACACACAAATGAGCAAGAAGAGAGAGTGAAACGGGCAAAAGAAAACGACAAAGGAGAAAGGCAAATGAAAACGGCAAATGTGAAGTGGGGGACAGGAAAACGAGAGGCAACTGGCAAAAAAAGTAAATGCGAGAGATGAGTTTGTGAGACCTACTTGGATAGATCTCTCCTTCCCCGGCAACGGCGCCAGAAATACTTCTGCTACTGCAACAAAAGACATTCCAATGGCGCCAGAAATAAGCGTGTCGACGGCACCAGGAATCCTTCTGCTACGGCTACGCCTTAAGGGACTTCCTAGGCAAATATGCAAAGGATTTCCCCTATGGCCTTGGAGCCTTGCGTTGGTGTTCCCTCGAAGCGGAAAGGGTGATGTAGTGCAGCGATGGTAAGTATTTCCCTCAGTTTGAGAACCAAGGTATCGATCCAGTGAAGGAGTATCACAAGTGCCTGCACAAACACAAAAGATTGCTCCCAACGCTATGAAGGGGTTGTCAATCCCTTATAGATTGTTTGCCAAGTGAGAACTGAGGGAAACAAAGTAACAAAGCAAAGTAAAAGCAAAAGTGGAAACAATAGGTGTGAATAGACCCCGGGGGCCGTAGTGTTTACTAGTGGCTTCTCTCATGAAAGCAAGTAGACGGTGGGTGAACAAATCACTGTCGAGCAATTGATAGAACCGCGCAAAGTCGTGACGTCGTCTATGGAAATGATTATATCTATAGGCATCACGTCCAAAACAAGTAGACCGATACTTTCTGCATCTACTACTATTACTCCACACGTCGACCGCTATCCAGCATGCATCTAGTGTATTAAGTCCAAAAGAAAAGAGTAACGCCTTAAGCAAGATGACATGATGTAGATGGACAATCTCAAATCTACGATAGAGCCCACCTTGTTACCCTTGATGGCAACTACACGATGTGTGCCTTGCTGCCCCTACTATCACTGGGAAAGGTCACCACACGGTAAGAACCCAAAACCAAGCACTTCTCCCATTGCAAGAATCATAGATCTAGTTGGCCAAACAAAACCCAAAACTCGGAGAGACTTACAATGATACCAAATCATGCATATAAGAAATCAGCAAAGACTCAAATATATATCATAGATAATCTGATCACAAATCCACAATTCATCGGATATCGACAAACACACCGCCAAAGAGGATTACATCGGATAGATCTCCATGAAGATCATGGAGAACTTTGTATTGAAGATCCAAGAGAGAGAAGAAGCCATCTAGCTACTAACTACGGACCCGTAGGTCTGAAGTGAACTACTCACAAGTCATTGGAGGGGCGATGATGTTGATGTAGAAGCCCTCCAACTCCAAAGTCCCCTCCGGCAGGGCAACGGGAAGGGTCTCCAGATGAGATCTCGCGGAAACGGAACTTGCGGCGGCGGAAAAGTATTTTCGTGGATCCCTTGATTTTTTCTGTACTTTAGGGAATATATAGGCGAAGGATCTAGGTAAGGGGGGCGCCAGGGAGGCCACAAGCCTGCCATCCGCCACCCCTCTCGTGGCGGATGGGGGGCTTGTGGGCCCCCTGTATCCCTCCTGGCTTGGCCCTCAAGCCCCTTGATCTTCTTCCGCTCGGGAAAAAATAATTTCGGGGATTTTATTCCGTTTGGACTCCGTTCCAAAATCAGATCTGAAAAGAGCCAAAAACACAGAAAAAACAGGAACTGGCACTTCGCACTGAATTAATAAGTTAGTCCCAAAAAAGATATAAAAGGTACATAAAACATCCAAGGATGACAAGATAACAGCATGAAACCATAAAAAATTATAGATACATTTGAGACGTATCAGCCACCTCCTCCACGGTCCAACCGGTGGTGGCGTCCACCTCAACGTTGGCAGCACGTCGCTCGTCACAATTGGCCTCCACGGCTGCGTCCGCCGCATCCTGTGTCCCTGGGAAGAGTTCTGGGGAGCAGGGGTGGGGGCGTGGCATGATAAAAAGAGAGAAGAGAGAAGATAACAACAAGAAGATAAGGCAAGGACGGCTCATGGTTGAGGATAATGTCGACCTCGCCCGTCTGCTCTTGAGTTTCGCGGTCCCGAGCCGCGTGCTCCTGTGTCACGCGGGTGATTTCATCCCGAAGGCCCTGTGCCGCCTCGGTCTCCTTCGCCAATTGGGCCTTCACGTCCTTCAGGGAAGCATCCTCATGTGCCTTTTCATCAAGGTGCAGCTTCTCCAAACGCTTCAAGTCGACGGCGTGGAGGGCATCTGTCTGCGTCACGGCGTCATTATGGGCGATGCACACCTGCCCCAGCTCCGTCTGATGGGCCACCTCGTGGCCCTTCTTCTCCATCTGGAGAAGTTCCAACTCCTAACATAGACGGCCGCCATCACCATGCAAGGTGTCGCGCTCCGATACGGCTTGGTCCAGTTGGCATTGAAGGTCGCTTGCGCGCCTCTCGGCCTCTTGGAGCCGGGCCAACAACGTGTCATGAGCTTGCGCTTGGCTGTTGTGGAGATCCTACGGTGAAAATAAGAAAAACAAATCAAGAATAAGACACGGCCCGGCTAACTCTCAGCCGGCCTGACTCTGGGGGGCTACACACACTGGTGAGCTTGCGCGCTCCCCACTGAAAGAAAAAGAAGAAGGCAAGACGCCGCGAGTAAGACTCGGCCCGACTAACTCTCAGCCGGCCCGACTCTTGGGGGATACACCCAGTGGGTGCGCTGGCACGCCCCCACTGAAGCAAAGAAAGAAGAAGAAAAATCTCAACCGAAAGATGCGGGAATTGAAGACATACCGCGGTCCATTCCTCGTGGCGGTTCAGGTCTTCCCGGGCCACCAGGGCCGCTTGTGCCACCTTGTCACGGCTGCGGGAATACGCTGCCACAAACGCAGGGACCCCACTCAGCATGGCGCCGGGAGGCAAGGTCGCGCGGCTTGCCTTAGCCTCGCTCCAGGACTCTATTGGCAGGCTCCCGGAGAAGGGCCCGGCTCCGGAGGCGGACGGGCCGCGGCCGAACGCGACCATGGTGTCGTCTCCTGGCGACGCGCTTCTGGTCGGCTTCTTCTTCGCAAGCGTGTGCAAATTCCTCATGCCTGCATGACCTAGTCTTCGGTGCCATAGCCATCCTTCTGAGGTTTTTTCTAGTAAGCAAGTGGCTGGTTGAGGACCTGTAGAGAAATCAACAATGTACAAATCCCCTCTTCTTACACCTTCGAAGACTTTGGATCTGTCAGATTCCATGATGACTACACATATATATCTACCAAAGATAACAATCATATCAAGATCACAAAGCATCGAGACTGACATGAGGTTAAAACCAAGGTATTCAACAAGCATCACTTTGTCCATATGCCTATCCTTGGAAATAGCCACTTTGCCAAGTCCCAATACCTTGCTTTTACCTTTGTCAGCATATGTGATTTGCTTCAGAGGTGATGGATTTAGTGGCATATTCATCAACAAGCTTTTATCACCAGTCATGTGATGTGTGCAGCCACTATCAAGAACCCACTCAGTATTCTTGGGTTTGTCATCCTGCAGATGAATTAGTACAGCTTACCATCTCATATGCTTCAGATTTGAAGAATATGATATCAATTTCATCAGAGAAGAATTTCATCACAACAGAATTAAAAAGGATGTGTGAAATATTTCTATTTCATCAATATTTGCTTGCGTCCTGTCAAGCATTTCCTCAGGTCTCCAGCAAATTCTTCACATGATGATTTTCATCTGGAGACCTGTCCTGCAGAAGTGATTAGTTCAATTTCTTCACCACCCACATCTGAAGGGGTGGTAAAGCATTCATCATCCTGCGAGCACCATATGAGAAAGGTGGCATTGCAGCTAATGCACTTCTCTTAACAGTAGGGGGGTTAAAGTACTCATATGAATATGAAGAGAACTGGTTTGAGGATTTATGAACATAATGATTTGAAGAGTAACGCTCATATTCATATTCCTTGTAGTTTCCCAGCATGTTAGACGCATTAGCACGGGTACAAGCATAATTTTGACCAGTTGAGGATTTTGATCCTCTTGAAGACTTTGGTCCTCCTGAGGAATTTGATCTGGGGTTCAGATTCTTCAGTGGTGGTTTCATGAGGACATTCACCTGAAGATTTTCAAGACACCTTTAAGGAACCCAGATTTTCCTCAAGGGAGGGCCATTCCTGCATTTGGTTCCAACATATTGAGCAAATACTTCACCAGATTGATTTTTGAACAGTTTATAGTTGGAGTCAAATGACTCATGTGAGGAATAGGATAATTCACATGAAAAGCCAGTTAGATTAGATGGATCAAAAGGAGGCCCAGTAGCAGCAACCCATGAGGTTTTGGGATACTGCTCAGGTTTCCAATAAGATCCATCAGCATTTAATTTCCTCTCAATGGCAATTCCTTATTTCCTCGGGTTCCTGTTCAAGATCTGTTTTTGAGCACATCACAAAGGGTTTGATGTCCTTTGAGGCTTTTGTATATGCCTGTCACATACAATTCCTTCAACCCTGCATTTTCATCAGTAACATTTGTGTTTTCCTCAAGTGAGGAAATAGACACTACAGGTGCAGTTGAAGAATTTGTAGCAATAGAAGCATTTGATGATGCTGGTGAAGAATTAGCAGTTTCGCGTTGAATGCATTTAAGACATGGAGGAATGAATTCGACTTGACCAGCGCTGATCTGCTGAGCTAGTAATGAATCATTTTCCATACGAAGATCATCATGAGACATCCTCAGCTTCTCTAGATCAAGCTTCCTTTGAAGAAATTCATAGGAAAGCTTCTCATGATCAACGAGGAGTGTATCATAACGATCTTGAAGATTATAAAATCTAGACTGGAGACTTTTCACATCTTCAGTGAGGATTTGGGTAAGGTTCATTTCATCGTTCAACAGATCATCACTTCTATCTAGCAGTTTCTGAAGCTTTTCTAGGGCAGTTTGTTGTTTAGTGGCAATGATAACAAGTTTACTGTAGCTGGGTTTTTTGTAATCATCAGGTTCACAGTCACTTGAATCAGAGGAGGAGGCAATATTTGGTACCTTTGAACCTTTTTCCATGAAGCAATAGGTTGGAGCCAAGTCATCAGCATAGTCATCAGTGTGGATGGTGCAATCGTTTTCTTCAAGATTGAAGATTGACTTGCTGACGAAAGTGGTTGCTAGTTTGCAGTGCCCCAAGTGTAAACCTTCCTTATTTGGAACCTATTGCAAGTGGGTCCACCTTGTCATGATTATGATGTTATATTTGGTACCATGATTTCATGTGTGTTCCCTACTACTACCTTCCCATGCATGCATGCATAGCATATCATTGCACGCCCTTGTCTTGTGTTGTGATTATATGATCTTAGCATCTCATGTGGTGTGGTGATCATGTGGTTAGCTGCTTTGTGATGTTGTGTAGGTGTTGGGGTGCTCTATGATTTCATGTGATGCTAGTTCTAAATGTAGTGGCCTTGTCATGTTTTTAAACCTCCCTCTCTCTTTTATTTCTCACGCAATATTTACTTGTCCCAACCTTGATTCAAAAATGCCCATGACTTAGTATATTTTGTGGTGGATGTCAAGATGTGTTTTTGCTGATTTGAAACTTTGTAGTGAGGTGCAATATCCACAAAAACAGAGGATCAAATGCTGTTTTGCAAATATTTAGTTGCTCCAAAATTCCCTTTTTATTTTTATTCTATTAGGTCATAATTCCTTATGACCAGGGGTGTGTTTGGTATATATTTTTTAGCTTGATCAGATTGCCTAGGGTTTAGTTTTCCTTTCTATGTTGTTTGCTAAATAGAACCCCCCCCCAGGGAATTATTTCTCTCCTCCTGGCGTAGCATGGGCCTTCCCCCTTCGGTGTGGCCCATGTTCCTCTCTGTTCCAGTGGGAGCCCACGCGCGCGACTCCTTCTTGCTACTAACGTCGTACGCCCCCCTCTACTTCTTTCCGTCAGTGGCGAGAGAGAGAGACATGTGTGTGTGTTGGTAAGACGCTTAGATGCGCTCCTTTCCAATTCGGGGGCCTCGATCTCCAAATCGGAAAGGACCGCATCTTGGTCGTTACAAGTTGGTATCAGAGCCTTACGACCATAGGAGCCTTTGTGTGATCGTACTTGGCGGAGTCGAGTCTAGAAAATGTTTTGAGTCTTAGTTATATCGGAGAGTAGGGTTCTTTTTTCTCCTCTTCTATGCTCTGGTGAGGTTCCCGGTTTAGGAAATTCTTAACTCTACTCCTTTTCTCACTCAAATTTTTTTTTGGATCACGCGGGTATTTGTGAAATCTATATGATTTTGATGTGACAGAATCCTGTCATGGTGCCTCCTATCTGCTCTAAGTCTCAGGGGAGTTGAGCTTCGGGGGATTCTTGCGCACATCGCCATCATTCATATTTGTGAGTATCTAAGAACGAAGGATGTTCGTTATTGCTTCAATACTGGTAGTGGTGAGATAACCCCGATGTCCCCAGTACTGGTGTAGATTGTTCGTGGGTACTACCACACTTGGTATCGTTGTGATCACGAGGATCTGTTGTAGATGAAGGTCCGAGATGCTGGTTGTGTGTTGAAGGATGTGATACAGGTGACGGGTTAGTTTAGGAGTTGTGTGAAATACTCCTTGTATCCGTGTACCAGATTGCATGACCAGTTATTTCGGGAATTCATAGGTGGGATATCTAGTAGTATCTTATAGGACTATCTTCCTACAGACGCTTGATTGAGGTTTGGGAAATCTCGATCATATGTTTGTTCCGAGCAATTCTAGCTCACACTTGTTTGCAGTGGTCCTTATCGGAATTTTGTTATCCGTCACTTTGAGGATGCATTCTTGCTATGTTATTCAAGTGCAATTGCTAAATTCTGTTCAGATATTCTGTCTTTTGATTCAGCAATATCTTCAATTATTCTGTGGACTAATATGTTGTCCGTCTTCAGGATGGCTCCACCGACTCGTCAGACCCCAGGGCGTGAGGATATGCCGCCTCCACCACCTCCTCCGCCGCCGCCGCTGCGTCCTCCTGCAGAGGCCTGGCAAGCGATGATGGCAGCTACTAATGCAAACACGCAGATGCTGATTCAGTTGCTGCAAGAGAGAGCCAACCAACAGCCAGGCAATTTTCAACATGGTGGAAATCAGTTTGCGAGTCTGAGCCAGTTCCTGTCAAACCAGCCTAAGATGTTCACTTCTTGCGACTAGTCATTTGATGCAGAAGATTGGATCCGTGATATGAACAAACATTTCGAGTGTAGCAATGTGCGTCCGGAGGACTATGTCAAGTTTGCAACGTTTCAGTTGAAGGGACAGGCTTCTATATGGTGGCAGCACCTCAAGGACTCCAGAGGTGACAGGGTGATGTCTTGGGACGAGTTTTGTTGTGACTTCAGGTCCCACTACATCCCTTCCAGTTTTGTAGAGGAGATGCGTGAGAAGTTCATGCGTTCGAAGCAGTGCAGCAATTCTGTGTACAATTACAATGTTGAATTCCACGAGCTGGCCCGTTACGCGTTGCAGGATATCCCGGATCAGAAGAGAAAGATCTATCAGTTTAGGGGTGGCTTGAAGGAAGACATGCAGTTAGCTCTTGCCTTGCACGATCCTGAGGAGTTTGACAAGTTCTACAACCTAGCTCTCAGAGCAGAGGCAGCCTTGCTCAGGGTGGAAAATTCCAAGAAGCGCTTCAGAGATTCCAGCTCTTCCTCGACTCAAGTGGTTCAGAAGCAACAGAGGTTTTGGGTTTCTCCTCCTCCTCCTCGGCACTCGCAGCTGCTTAAGCACTTAGGTGGTCGTGGTTCTTCCCACCCACCCAACCCTGGCTTTCAGCAGAGATACCAGCATCAGAAGCAATGGCCTCCTTAGACTCAGTTTCGGCAGCCAGCAGATGTCACTTGTCACAAATGTGGGCAGAAGGGTCACTATGCCAACAAATTTACTTCTCAGCTCCGTCTGTCGCCTCCTCCTCCAGGCAAACCTCCAAGCAATGCTCTTGTCAAATTCAACCCCAGATCAGCTCGAGTCAACATGGTGAACGCAGCTGAAGCAGACAACTCCTCTGATGTGATCATGGGTAACCTCCTCGTCAATGTTATTCCTGCTAAAGTGTTATTTGATTCTGGTGCTTTGCATTCCTTCATTTCATACCCCTTTGCATTTGAAAATAATATTACAACCGACACTACAACAGGGCAGAGCTTTAGTAACACCGTGTTATGTTACTACAGGCCCAAAAACGTGTTATTACGCCATGTAGTAACACATTTTGGAATATGTTCCATTAGACCATGTTACTAACAGGTGTGCACTGTAACACATAATAGTTGTTACCACATTTTAAATATTGTGTTACTGTTATGTTGTAGTAACATGCATATTATGTGTTACTCAACAGTATGGTAACATCTTATTGTAGCCACAGTAACACCTATAGTAACATACCTACCTAGACCTAGAATATTGATGGTAACATATTTTGTGACTATAGTAACACAATCCGTAACACATTTTTTAGCTTTGAAACTAAACTAGTAACATAATATTCAAATATTGTAACACTATAAGTTATAGTTGTCAATGCCCTAGTAACACAGTTTGTAACTCTAGTAACTCCATCAGTAACACTAGTATATTAGCATCACAACATAATTAATATATTTATTTTTTATTAAACACAAAATTGGGTACATATTTTATTGAATAAAAAATTATTCAATAAAATTACCACACTTGCTCAAATAATTAAAATGACAGAGAAATTGAAGCACAACACATACACAAATTGAAAATTTCAAGATAATTATTACAAATATACAAAAGTTTAGGATTGTACAGATCATAGCGTAATTACATTGCATTAAAATTAATGTAAGTATCTTCACATCATTCAATACTATTCCTAACATTTCAAATGGTTAAGAAACACTCATTTGGAAAATATTACATTTTTACATCCATCGACATAAACTATACTTGTTGCTTCTATTTTCAATGGACTAAATGCTTCTTGAATTCATCATGAGCATGACGATAGGATCCAACCGGAGGAGTTCTGTCATTACTTCATCTTTATGTTCTGAAAAGAACAAAGGAAATAAACAACCACCTTCACCGTTGCAACCGAAATATTGTATAAGTAAATCAAGAAATGGATAACATAACTTTTATCATTGGAAATAGTAGCTCATATACTCCCGCATGAACAGTAAAATCGGTAAATATAGTAAAAAAATCGAAAAAAATCTGAAATTTGTGGGCCTGAAACATTGATGTTTTTTCTATACGTGTGCAAAATTTCATGGTGAAATCACATTTGTGGAGGTGTGGGCAAAAAAAATCAATGCTTCAAAAATATTGTTTTTGGAACCATTTTGGAGAATCAATTTTTTTTTGTCTACGCCTCGAGGAATGTGATTCCGTTATGAATTTTTGCATGCATGTAGAAAAACATCAATGTTTATTGTCACAAAATTTTTGATTTTTTTAGTTCTTTTACTATTTTTTAGGATTTTACTGTTCATCTGAGAGCATATGAGCTCGAGCTCACAATAACACTTTCGGAGAATTGCAGATAAAAGACATACCGATGCTGCTGGGGCCGTGAGTCATACAGTATGGTCGTATTATAACCTTGATGCCCTCCTCCTTATGATTTGTCCTACAACAAGTACTAAGGTAATAACATGCAGTCTAAAATTAATTCAAGTATCTAGAAGTATGTGCATATAACTGAAATTGACGATCAGAGGAGTATCACAAGTAGAGTTCAGCAATAACAGCTACAGGTTTCACCTGCAATATACCTTGTATAGGAAATGCTCATAACGATCATGAGTACTCAATCATCAATCTTGTGCACCGTGCTATCAAAAACTCATCTGCAAATATATAATGATAAAAGACAAGCTACATACTAAAAAGAAGCTGCATAAGCTTTTCTACTCTTCTTCGTAAGGGATTTTTTCACACACACCCTAGGACCATGGACTGTTGGTGAACATAGATATCTTTTGGCCCCTCTTGATAGGTGATGCAAGTACAAAATAACTGATAGAAAACTGATTACACATACTTGTAGTCACTTACTAAAAAATATGCTTACTTACATTAAAATTTCCAACCCTGTAAATGTGTCAAAAGTGGTTGAATCAACTTAGAGTTTTGGATCACTGAGACCACAAAAGTCAAATGTGGCATGGACGCCATATATAGCCATATAGACATAGTACAAATTAAGGTAGATAGTCACAAGACACCTTTGGTGTAAGACGATTTAGATAAATATAGGATGATGTCTGATGCAGTAAGCAGAGGATGCGCATATCTGAAGTCATCATCCAGAACAATCATTAGAATGATAGGCAAAACACAGTCCTAAAAAGTGAGTGCACTGGTGGAGAAACATAGGACTAATGGATGGGTCAAAAGTAAAATATAGCAATATATTTATGAGCAAGTCAGACAGTGTGATGGTTATACTAATTAACTATACACTAAGAATATATTTAGGTCTGTCATATATTAACTAATTTTTAATCAAGTCTCCTAGCAAATAACAATTTCTCACTGAAAAAGACCCCAATGCAGTTGACCACTTAAGCAAATAGCTTCATCACAGGTTTCGAGAGCTCTACAAACAGGTTATCCCTTGATTACAAATACATTCTAGATATAAACTTAAAAATAAATGCTTCGGGAAAGGTGGATTCGTTTAACGAGGGCCTACCTCCCTTCAGATGAGACCCCGACGGAGTTCCATTGGAGGACTCAAAACCCAAGAAAATGCATTCTAGGTCGATTTTATTTAGAACAATGGCATTGGATTTCTCGGTCATCTTGATTGGATCGGTAAAGTGTACACTAATTTATCACAATAATTAATGCTTCAAAAAATTCTATCACAACTTAATAACAAAATCAAGATATTAACAAACGCAGGTTCGCAACACAGGACAAAGATAAGAACGACCAAGGGTACTCTAGCAGACATATCTGATTAGCTGGATGACCTACATGTTGATTTTGCGGCACCATATGCTGCTGCATGCTAGCCTCCTCCTGAAAAATAAACTCATGTGAAGGTCTTATTAAACTGTGTGAAAAGAAATTAAGGTGGCAAATACAAACCTAGGGAATTAGATCAACGAATCAAATCAAATTCTGAAAAATCGGATCTCAAAATCAGACCTCACAATGGGAACAAGGTCCGGCAAAGGATCAAAGATACGTCTAGATTTTGTCTAATGGTGAGGGGAGGCATGTAGGGGGCATAAATCCATCATCAGGGAAACAGGATCAAGGGCATGGCCGGTGGCGGGATCCCACGAGCGTAGAGGCAATGCCGGGAGCTGATGGTTGGCGGGAGGCGGCGAACAGCGCGGGATCTGGCGATGGGGCGCGACATTCTGGAGCAACGACGAGCGGTAGGAGAATCAAGAGGCAACGGGAGGTGGAGGGCGGCACGGTGGTTGGAGTACGTCGGTGCCGGCTTGCTGGTGGGGGCCGGCGTAGTGGTGGGGCGTCGCGGTCGTCGAAGTACGCCGGTGGCGTCTTGGTGGTGGGGCGACGCGGTCGGGGGCAGCGGCGCGGTGGACGGAGTATGCCGGTGGCGGCTTGGTGCGGGGGCGTAGTGGTCGGGGGCGGTGGCGCGGTGGTCGGAGTACGCCCGTGGCGGCTTGGTGGTAGGGGCCGGCGCAACAGTGGGGCGACGCGATCAGTGGCGGCGGCGCGGTGGTGGGTAGATGAGTATTTCTTTTTCTTGATTGTGCAGATGAGATAATCACGGGGAATTATTTACCGCTGTTTAATCAGAAGGATCTACTTTTTGTATTGGAGGGTAAAGTAAATATTAGCGGGAATCATTAAAAAAATCCCTCCAGCTGTTTTTCTTTCGAAATAGTAGTACGTGGCCTCCTCTCCTCCTCCTCGCCCCCTCCCCTCCCACCCCCGCCGCCTTCCCCCTCTCCTGCGCCTCCTCCTCCTTCGTCGACCCTCCATCCTATGCTGACGTCGCCGCCTCCTCCCCGCGCTTCGCCTCCACCTCCCCGAGATCCGCACTCACCGCCATGTTCGAGTACTCCTACATCACACTCTCCGACCCGAAGACCGAGACTGAGGCTGTCGCCACCTCCCTCGTCCCCAGACCCGGTTCCACCTACAGGGCCGGCGGGGCGGCAGTGGTGAGGAGGACGAGTGTCAGTCACTGATGGGTGGGACCAGGGCGGACACAAGCGGACGGGAGGAGACGACGGGAGCGCCCGCTTTTGTCCGCCGCGGACCCATTTGTGACCCATATTTGGGTTCAGTTTGGGTCGGGAACGGACACCAGACGGACTTGTTGTCCGTTTGGGTCGCCTAGTTGGGCAAAGTTTTTTATCCGTGCCGACTTAAAAAGACAGCGACGGATGAAATAGGTCGCCCCATTGAAGTCGCTCTTATGCTTCATTGATGCTTTTAGTTGGAATACTATAATCTTCATGAGTACATGTATTGACGTCAACTGCTTAATTCTATAGGATCAATTTAAGGTGTGCATATAAGGTCGTTGAGTCATCCTAAAATTAGCGCCTTATTTGGTTAATATAGTATTTACCAAAACCATCTCGAAATAGTTCGATATTTATCAAAACCAAACCATGGATCAACACATGATTACGTGTTACTTTCTCTACAACCTGTAACACACTCCCACTAACATATATTAATATGTTACTGTAGCGACATCTGTGTAACACATTGCGTGCAACACATAATTACGTGTTACTTAGACGATATTGTCGTAACACATTTTCGAGCTTATATTGTATGTGTTACAGTTTGTCTTTGCAACACAAATCATGTGTTACTAGATTTTCGATTGTAACATATTTTACTATGTGTTACATGATTGTGCTACCGAAGCTCTGTTCTCTTGTAGTGCGAGTTCCTTCCCAAGTCATTGCAACTTGTGTCTCCGGGTGTGCGGATGAGCTCTCAGTTGTTCGTCCCAGATGTTTCTGTCAAGATGGGCGCTTATGCTTTTCTGGCATCTCCTATTGTCTTGGGCAATTCCGACATCGACTTGATTCTTGGTATGGACTGGCTTGCCATGAACAAGGCGTCAATCGATTGTGAAGCCAAAGAAGTGAAGCTTACCCACTCTTCGGAAGACGTGATTATATTCACGGCGCGCGATGATACAATCCGTCTGTTCTCCTTGAATGAAAAGGGTGAGATCAATCCTATTGAGCAAGTCCCAGTGGTCTGCGAATATCAAGATGTGTTTCCTGAAGAGCTCCCAGGCATGCCTCCGCACCATGAAGTTGAGTTTGACATTGAGCTTGGGCCAGGCACAGAGCCAGTGTGCAAACGGCCATACAAGCTGGGTCCAGAAGAATTGAAGGAACTTAAGAGGCAACTCGATGAGCAGGAGCGTTTGGGTTTGATCAGACCGAGCTCGTCTCCGTGGGGCTGTGGTGTTCTGTTTGTCAAGAAGAAGGATGGCACGGACCGGCTATGTGTCGATTACCATCGATTGAACAAGAAGACAATCAAGAACAAATATCCACTTCTGAACATAAGTGAGTTGTTGGAACAGTTGAAAGGTGCTAAAGTATTCTCCAAGCTTGATCTCAGAATAGGCTATCATCAAATTCGCATTCGCAAGGAAGACATTCCGAAGACGGCCTTCAGGACTAGTTTTGGTTCATATGAGTATACGGTCATGTCTTTTGGTCTGGCAAATGCTCCTCCGACATTTTGTCGATTGATGAACTATATTTTCTCCCCATACAAGAATGAATTTGTCTTGCTCTATTTCGACGACATTCTGGTCTTTTCTGAGACTGAGGAAGATCATGAAGTACATCTCAGATTGGTGCTTGATAAGCTGAGAGAGTACAAGCTGTATGCCAAGTTTTCCAAGTGTGAGTTCTGGCTGAAAGAAGTGTTTTGTCTTGGGCATATTATCTCTGCCGAGGGCATTAAGGTTGATCCGTCCAAGGTTCAAGCCATTGTTGAATGGGAGCCTCCGCAGAATGTGAAGCAGCTTCGAAGCTTTCTCGGGCTTGCTGGCTATTGTAGAAGGTTCGTTGAGAACTTCTCCAAGATCGCCAAGCCGCTCTCTAGTCTTCTTCAGAAGGGTGTTAAGTATACTTGGTCTCCAGAGTGTCAACTGGCCTTCGATACACTCAAAGAGAAGCTTATCTCCAGTCCGGTCTTGGCCCCTCCGGATGATTCCAAGCCGTACCAGGTCTTTTGCGATGCTTCTCTCCAGGGTCTTGGTGCAGTCTTGATGCAAGATAAGAAGGTGGTTGCTTATACCTCCAGGCAGTTGAAGCCTGCGGAGAAGAACTATCCTGTGCATGATCTCGAGCTAGCAGCTGTGGTACACGCCTTGATGACTTGGAGACATCTCTTGTTGGAACGTAAGGTTGAAGTTTTCACCGATCACAAGAGTCTCAAGTACATCTTCACTCTGCCTAACTTGAATCTTCGGCAAACACGTTGGGTGGAAATGCTCCAGGATTTTAATCCGAGTGTTGAGTACATGCCAGGCAAGGCAAATGTTGTGGCGGATGCTTTCAGCAGGAAGGCATATTGCAATAGTCTGATTCTGCAACCTCTCCAGTCGGGTCTTTGTGAGTCTTTTAGGAAGCTCAACCTTCAGCTAGTACCTCAGGGATTTCTTGCGAACCTTCAGATCTCTCCTACCTTGGAAGATCAGGTCAGAGCAGCTCAGCTTCTTGACGCTTTGGTGAAGAAGGTCAAGATTGGCATGGGAAAGAGTCTCCCCAAGTATAAGTGCTTCACTATTGATGCCAGGGACACGCTGTATTTCGAGGACCGCCTTGTCGTCCCGAAAGGTGATCTCAGGAAGGTGATCATGGAAGAAGCTCATAACTCTCTGCTCTCTATTCATCCTAGAAGCTCCAAAATGTACCATGACTTGAAGCAGACATTCTGGTGGACTCGTATGAAACGTGAGATTGCTCAGTTCGTAAGCGAGTGTGATGTATGTCGAAGAGTGAAAGGGGAACATCAACGCCCAGCAGGTCTCTTGCAGCCTTTGCTGATTCCTGAGTGGAAGTTTGATCACATTGAGATGGATTTCGTCACCGGGTTTCCGAAGTCCAAGAAGGGCAATGATGCTATCTTCGTCGTCATCGACAAATTGAGTAAAGTGGCTCATTTTCTTCCAGTCAAGGAGTCCATTTCAGCAGCTCAGCTAGCAGAGTTGTACACCTCCAGGATTGTCTCTTTGCACGACGTGCCTATGATGATCTCTTCAGATCGCGGAAGTATCTTCACTTCCAAGTTCTAGGATTCTTTTCACTCTGCTATGGGCACGAAGATCCGCTTCAGCACAGCGTTCCATCCTCAGACTAGTGGTCAAGTGGAGAGAGTGAATCAATTTCTTGAGGATATGCTGAGAGCCTGTGTTATCTCTTTTGGCATGAAGTGGGAGGATTGTCTGCCTTTTGCGGAGTTCTCGTATAACAACAGTTATCAAGCTAGTTCTGGCAAGGCTCCATTTGAAATTCTTTATGGCAGGAAGTGTCGTACCCCGCTCAACTTGTCCGAGACCGGCGAGCGTCAGATCCTTGGCAATGATATGATAGAAGAAGCCGAGGAGATGTGTCGGATCATTCGCGACAACCTTAGAGCTGCCCAGTCCCGTCAGAAGAGCTATTATGATAGCAAGCACCGTGACATGTCTTATGAGCTTGATGACTTTGTCTATCTCAAGGTGTCGCCTATGAAGGGTATGCAGCGCTTTGGCATCAAAGGCAAGCTTGCGCCTCGTTTTGTTGGTCCGTTCAGAGTGGTTGGCAAGAGAGGCGACCTTGCGTACCAGCTCGAGCTTCCGTCAACCTTTGCAAATGTCCATAATGTGTTCCATGTTTCTCAGCTTCGGAGGTGTTTCAAGACCCCCGAGCACACTGTGCATCTTCAAGAGATCGACCTTCAGCCTGACCTTTCTTATCGTGAGCTTCCAGTTGCGGTTCTCGAGGCAACTGAGCGCAAGACCTATAACAAGACTGTCAAATTTCTCAAAGTGCAGTGGTCTCACCATTCCGATAAAGAGGCTACGTGGGAACGCGAGGATCGCCTCCGTTCCGAATTTCCCAATTTCTTCCAGTCTTAGATCTCGAGGGCGAGATCTTCTTTGTAGTGTGGGAGAGTTTGTAGTGCCCCAAGTGTAAACCTTCCCTATTTGGAACCTATTGCAAGTGGGTCCACCTTGTCATGATTATGATGTTGTATTTGGTACCATGATTTCATGTGTGTTCCCTACTACTACCTTCCCATGCATGCATGCATAGCATATCATTGCATGCCCTTGTCTTGTGTTGTGATTATATGATCTTAGCATCTCATGTGGTGTGGTGATCTGGTGGTTAGCTTCTTTGTGATGTTGTGTAGGTGTTGGGGTGCTCTATGATTTCATGTGATGCTAGTTCTAAATGTAGTGGCCTTGTCATGTTTGCAAACCTCCCTCTCTCTTTTATTTCTCACGCAATATTTACTTGTCCCAACCTTGATTCAAAAATGCCCATGACTTAGTATATTTTGTGGTGGATGTCAAGATGTGTTTTTGCTGATTTGAAACTTTGTAGTGAGGTGCAATATCCACAAAAACAGAGACTCAAATGATGTTTTGCAAATATTTAGTTGCTCCAAAATTCCCTTTTTCATTTTTATTCTATTAGGTCATAATTCCTTATGACAAGGGGTGTGTTTGGTATATATATTTTAGCTTGATCAGATTGCCTAGGGTTTATTTTTTCCTTTCTATGTTGTTTTCTAAATAGAACCCCCCCCCCCCCAGGGAATTATTTCTCTCCTCCTGGCATAGCATGGGCCTTCCCCCTTCGGTGTGGCCCATGTTCCTCTTTGTTTCAGCGGGAGCCCAGGCGCGCGACTCCTTCTTCTTTCTACTAACGCCGTCCGCCCCCCTCTGCTTCTTTCCGTCAGTGGTGAGAGAGAGAGACAGAGATGCTGCCGTTGCAAACATCGAGGACCACCCCCTTAAAGCATTGGCGTGCGTGCCTCCTTTCACTAGGGTTCCCTCTCCTGCCGCCGCCACCTCTCTTCTTCCCCTCCATCTCTCCCTTCCTCCCCAAGGTAAGTCTGCTGTAGGGCTAGCAGGGAGAAGCAGAGAAGAATCCTGCCGTCGATCCCCTGCCTCCCGTCGTCTTCGGCGATAGCGGCCATGTCCAGACGCTCGGTGATGCGTCCCGCGGCCCATTCCCGGCGCTAGGAGCCCCGGAGAGCGTCCTCACCGACGAGCACGTGCTCGTCTTCGCCGCGAACCCGGTGGTCTCTCCGTCCTCTTCTTTGGTTCGATAGGGCAGGGACTCCTCCAACATCTTCTTCATTATCCGGCGCTTCTTCCTTCTCTGATCGGCTTCCCCCTTCCTTCCCAAGGTGAGGTGCACCTCCCCCTACCTTCTTCCCCCTTAGATCGCCCTGGATCCGGCGAGGTGCTGGCTTCCTTCTCTGGAGTAGCAGGGTAGCAACAGGTAGATGATCGTGGTGCAACAGATAGTAGCGCAGTTCTTGTTTGATGCAGTTGTTGGTGTGTGCCGCGATATGTGGGTAGCAGGCGTGCAGCAGCAGCAGGCGTCGGCCTCCCTGTCGTGCAATAGTAGGAGCAGAGAAGTGCACCGTCGCCTCCCTGTCGCCGGCGTGCGTGTGTGTGGAGAGTAGTCTGAAGGCATGGGTTTTTCTTGCTACAGATCCCCTAGCTAACAGACTTCGATTCGTAGCGCAGTGGTTGGAGTCTCGTGATTGTTCTCGTGAGGTTGCGGGTTCGAGTCCCCCCTCAACTCTTTTGTTTTTTTTTCTAATTTCGTGCAACAGTAGCAGCAGGGGATGGCTTATCCTGTATAAGCCCTCTGTTCTATCGAGAAGTAGGTGTTAGCCCAATGGTTGTGTGGTGGTGTGGTAGACCATTAGGTCCTGGATTCGATTCCCAGGGCATCCTCTTTTTATTTTCTTGCTATTTTTTGTCTTTTGCTGTTTTGCCTTGCTAGTTAATTGTGATGCTTGGGCAGCAATGTTGTGTTGCCAAAAATATGAACACCAGTAGGTTTTACACCTTGTTCTAGTTATGTGCATGTAGTAGGAGATGTGATTTTTGGGTGTATGTGTGAGAAAGCTCACATGTGTGTGTGTTGGTATAATCTTGTGCTTGCTAGCATAATGAAGTGATGCATGTGTGTGTTCTTGTGAGAGGGACTTGTATTGTGTGTGTGTGTGCATACACATCATGTTAGCCACATATGTGTGAGTGTGTGTGGTGATGCTACCCTAGCATATGATGATATGTAGGTGGCTTGTGATCTTTGCTTGTGTGGCTAGTTAGATGGCAGTAGATGATGTGCATGTGTGTGTGTGTGTGTTGCACACACATGAGGTGTTGCTAGTGTAGGTGTGCAAGTGAGTGTAGCCTTACCATCATTTGATTGATAGTGTCCCTTATGTTCTTCTTGGAGTCTTAGAGCTTATGTTGAGAGTGTGGTGTGATGTGTAGGGGGTAAACATCCCCATGTGCAAGTTGTGCACCTCCTCATGTTAATATAAGAGAGGGCATGATGATGTGTGTGTGGGTGATCTAGTGAGAGAAATGGTAGTGAGTTTATGTGCATGACACAAACATGGCGTTCAAACCCCCATGTCACTTTGTCATTGTGCACATGAGCTCAACCATGTAGTAGTTGATATAGTGAAACTACATGAGATGATGCACTATTCACTAGGCATGTTTGAAGTAGTTTCCTCTTCCTTAATTTGTGGTCACTTGTTCCAAGTAAGTGCCCACATGTTATATATGTTTTTGGGGTAAAATCTCCCAAGGAATCCATTGGTGAAGTTAGTTTTTCCATTAGGATACTTTCTCGAGTTGACATAATCAGATATGTTGCAAGTTTGCTCTTTGTTTCCATGGAATAGGTTGAGCCCACGGGCATGAGCTTTTGTGTGGTAGTAGTAGGGGTTTTGCTCTACACCTTAGTGGTGTCATTTATCTCTTGGTGTTACTTGTCTGCAAGTTATGCCTAGACAAAGTGGGCATGTTGCTGAAAATTCCAGCTTAGTGAAATCTGGAATTTCACTAAGTCTGAGAATCTGGAAACATTTTCTTCTCCTGTAGATGAGGTCGTGCTGTTCATTGTGTTGTGATCTAGCCTTAGTTTAGTGCTAGGAAATTGGACCTGATATGTTTGTGAAGCACCCTGTTAAATTTCATCCCATTTGGAGTCCTGTAGGTTATGTTTTGGCTGCTGTCAAAGAGCTTCAGAACAAAGACACAAAGTCAGGTGCAGGAATTTTCACTAAGTCCCTGAGATCTGATGGTTTTTGGGAAAGTTTGCATCCTTGTATCTTCCTGTGTTCAATTCCGTTTTGTGTGATTCTTGCTTGTTCTGGTAGTATTCTTGGCTAGCTACAGCCAAATATATTATTTGTCATATTTGGAGGTCTGTAGCTATGTTGCATGTAGCTCACAAAGTGTAAGATGCAGATTATGGCAGATTATGTAGTTTTGTCATTTTGATGATTGTGGGTGCTTAGTTGATGTTGTGGTGTTCTTCCTTGCTACAATCCATTCATGTTGGGTTGTTATATGTCTTGCCAACCTGGGAATACCAGATTTGTGCCATTTGAGTGTGTGGTGTTGATTTTGACACGTAGGGCTTCATATCTTGTTTCATCGATTCCCGTTGATCCGTAGCTCCGATTGTAATGTTCTTTATATGGTTTTGCATCTTTCACGAGACGCATCTGATCATGTCATTCTCATTCATGTCAAAATAGCTTAGGGTACAGTTCTGTCCAGGAACTTGTCTTAGCTTCTTTTGCTAGTGCTAGAGATAGAAATTAGTGATGCATGCTCATATTCATCTCATGCATCATGTGCTTGTTGCATCTTGAGGTGTTGTTGTTCATTGGATGTTATTCTTATGTTGGGTAGCACCGGGATCGGAGAACGAATACGTGGAGTCAGGAGAGTACGTGCAGGACGAACAAGAACCATTCCAAGCTAAGGATATCACAGGCAAGATGATATGACCTTGATTCCATCTCTAGACTTGTTATGCTAGTTTGTGTTTCCATGTCATATTGCTCGCTGCCTACCACTGAATTAAATTGCCTCTTGATATGCCATGAACCCATACACTGATCCCTTCCTAGCAAACTTGATTGGCTAAGTAGGCTTTGCTCAGCTACTAATGTTAGCGTTGCTAGATGCAGGTGCTTTGACTCATGTGATAACATGAGCTTGATATCATTATCTTAAATTCTATTATTTAATTAACGCACCTATATACTTGGTAAATGACGGAAGGCCTAGCCTTTTGTCGGGTGCTTTGTTCTGTTATTGCCGCCTTAGTTACCGGTTACCGGTGTTTGATTCCATAATGATCGCTCCTAACACGTTCGAGGTTTTTATGGAGACCCCTCGATAAATCGCGTAGTGTTAAGGCTTGTCCGGCAGGACCCAACGTTGGTGTTAATTTGCTAATCACTTAATAATCTGCATAGGGAATGATCACCCCGAGGATCTTTAACCAACAACCCGGGCCAGTGCTCCTCATGAGTGTTGGTCCAAACTGGTCAGCCTGCGGGGCCACCACAAGGAAACTTGAGGTTTGGTACCTGTAGCTAGTTCCATCCGGCGTGTCCTGAGACTGAGATACGCGGCTCTTATCGGGGTCGTCGACACGTCGGGAGGTCCTGCTAGTCTTGTCTTACCTAGCGATATATCTTGCGTATAGGAATCCCAATGAAACTTTGGTTTCCCCCCAGAGTTGAGGTTTTGCTCTAAGGAATCCGACGAGATCACGAGATTCGTGATAGAGGATTACTTTGCGGCCCGTGTACGTTTGTGATGGACTAGTTGGAGCACCCCTGCAGGGTTTAATCTTTCGGAAAGTCGTGCCTGCGGTTATGTGGCAACTTGGAATATTTGTTAATCTCCAGTATTAGATAACTTAAACAAAAGCTAATAAAATGGCCAACTGTGTGTGACTGTCCCCTCGAAGATCTCTCTTCGATCGGGAATACGGTGGGGTTACGTTTGACGTAGGTAGGTGCTCAGGATCACTTAGTGATCAAGTATTTGTAGACCACTAGAATAGTCCACCTTCATAATTGCTACATAAGATAGCCACCAAATCAAGCTTAGGATGCTGCAACCTTAAACACTTCACCTTATCCTACCTAATAACTTGACTAGTTCTGGCACCAAGGTCTTAGATTGCTGAGTCCCCGTGGCTCACGGATTCCTCCACAATACCAATAGGTACAGGTACCCCAGAGACAGATGATCCCGACGGCACTCAGCTGGCGTGGCAGTACGACGAGGAGACAGACCGCCTTTACGTGAACTATCCAGAAGATTGAGGCGTGGTCGTGATCGTGGGCCTGCAAGCAGGGTAGCATAGCCTTTTCTATGTTTTGTAGTCCGTAGCAGAACTACCTTGGTTGTATGTGTGATGTACTCTGAGATATTTATGAGAAGGCAATTGAATCCCTGATTGTCTATCTTTATTATTATGTATGTGATGTTTTACCTGTTTGTGAGACACTTAGATGCGCTCCTTTCCAATTCGGGGGCCTCGATCCCCGAGATCGGAAAGGACCACATCTTGGTCGTTACACCAGTGCAAGACTAGCCTGTCCGGATTCTGAGTCTTCATCAGAACCCTCTTCTTCATCACATTCCTCTGATTCTACCTCGGAGTCCACTTCCTTGCCAATAAGTGCCCGAGCCTTTCTGAAACTAGTCTTCTTGTGCGATGAGGGATTTGAAGATTTCGATTTTGAAGATTTCTTCTTCTTCTTCGAGTCATCAGAACTGTCATCCTTGTATTTCTTCTTCTTTGATTCCTTTCCCCAACGGGGACAATCAACAATGTAATGACCTAATTTCTTGCATTTGTGGTAGGTTCTTTTCTTGTAGTCCTCAGATGAAGATTCTGATTTCCTCATGTCTCTTCTTGAAGATTTACCAAACTGGCCACGTCGTGTAAACCTCTGCAATTTCCTCACGAGCATTGCAAGCTCCTGTCCAAATTCTTCAGGGTCCATATAGATCTTCTTCTTGAGATGAGGAAATTGCTCTAGCCTTTAGTGCACGTGGTCTAGAATAGCTTGGTCCATATAGATCTTTCTTTTTCTTCTAGCTATAATTCATGAGTATTTAGCCTTTCGAGTATATCAGTTGGATCAAGCATCTTGTAGTCTGGTCTTTCTTGAATCATCAGAACTAAAGTATCAAATGAAGAATCCAAAGATCTCAGCAGTTTCTTCACAACTTCGTGATCAGTAATGTCTCGAGCTCCCAGTGCTTGCAGTTCATTTGAAATGTTTGTGAGGCGATCAAAGGTGTCTTGGCAGCTTTCAATGTCATGCCTCTTAAAGCGATTGAAGAGATTGTGAAGAATATCAACACGAGAGTCATGCTGGGTTGATACTCCTTCATTTACTTTGCATAGTCTCTCCCAGATCAGTGTTGCAGAGCCCAAAGCACTCACTCTTCCAAATTGGCCTGGGCTCAGATGGCCACAGATGATATTCTTCGCTTGAGACTCGAGTTGCTTGAATTTCTTCACATCAGCAGCAGAGACACTAGTAGAGATGATGGGGATGCCATGTTCCACAATATACCCGAGATCATTATCAATAGCTTGTAGATGCATTTGCATCTTGTTCTTCCAGAAGGGAAAGTTCTTTCCTTGGAAGGTAGGACATGCTGCAGTCACCTTAAACATGCATGCAGTCGACATAACTAAAACTCCAGGTGGTTAAACCAAAATCACATAGAACAAGGGAGTACCTTGCTCTGATACCAATTGAAAGTGCGTTATATCGACTAGTGGGGGTGAATAGGAGATTTTTATAATTTCATCACTGAGGAAATTCCTTTTGAGGAAATTCCTCACTGATGACTAACTTACAGCGGAAACAGTAAAGGATCAGAAGTGCAAAGTTTCACAACAACAGTTTTTCCAGAGTGAGGAATGTGAAAACAGATTGCACAGTGAGCAGGCACGCGAAATACAGATGAGGATTAACTAGCGTGAAGAATTTGGGGTTGAGGAATTTCGGAGAAAGTCTTCAGCAAATTCTTCAAACAGTAGAAGTGAAAGTCATCAACACCTAATCTGAGGAAAGTAAGGAGTTGAGGAATTAGAACCCGTTTCACAGCGAAGACGGTAGTTGATGACCCAGTTCCAACTGTTGTGGCAGTTGTACATCTGGTTTGGAGCGGCTTGGTATTGAAACCAAAGGACACACAGTCCCGGGACAAACAGTCCCTACCGTGTTCTCCTTGGGCTAAGAACACACAGTCCTCGCCCAACACTCGTGGTAAGTCTTCAGGGCAGACTTCCAAACCCTCAGAAACTTGGTCACCCGGCGATCCACAATTGACTGCTGGAAAGCTCTAGACCATGACGCCTAACCGTCTGGAGGATGCACAATCCTCAAAGGTAAAAGGCTTCAGTCCCACACAGGAACAACTTCTTCAGTGATGCTCAATCACTAGGTTTGGTTTGTGGTTTCGGTGTATGGGGTATTTCCTCACTGATGAATTACTCTCGAAGACTCTGAGGAATTTGGGTTGCTCTTATGACAAGTGTCAGTTCCTAACGGAGCAGCCAACCAGCTAATGGTTGTGGGGGGCGGCTATTTATAGCCTGGGAGCATCCCGACATGATTTGACACTAATGCCCTTAAATAATATGACTGTTGGTGTGGATAAGACCAATGACTTGGCGTGGCTATCGAAACGGTCGGAACCCTCAACTACGAGAGTCCTCATGTCACTCGTATTCCTCACTTGAGGCTTTTGGTAGGATTAGGCTTGGGTTGAGCATCATGAGGAAATTCATTCCAAAGTGTAACTTCGACCCCCTTTAACAGTACGGTGTTCCTATTACTCAAATGCGAAGAAAATAAAACAGAAAGTGCAAATCTTCATGCTTCAAAGTCTTCAAAATGATTTTCTTCAAGACACACCGAATTCCTCAATTTCACTATCTTCATGAGGAATATCAATTTCATCGCCGATTCTTCGCGATTCAATTCTTCAGCTTCAGACCAATTTCTTCAACCGAAGATATACATTTTTAGGTGTCGATATTCATCAAATATATCAAACTCCTTAGTGACTTATAGATCTTGTGTACACTAATAAACACATTAGATACATAACCTATAAGTCTTCAAACAACCAAAATCACTAAGGGGCACTAGATGCACTTACACTAAGGACTTTTTTTCCGGGGAAGATGTTATTATTTACGTGATGGCTGTTGTTTTTATTTTTGCTGGAACTTCACGTGGGTGTTTTTTTTGAACCAGAACTTCACGTGGGTGTTGAGGACTCAACATTCCTCTTTTATTTTATTATTGGGAGGACTCCTCTTGTTGGACGTGGGTGCTAAGGACACTTTTTTTTCCTTTTCCGGGGAAGGTATTATTATTTACGTGAAGGATGTTGTTTTTATTTTTGCTGGAACTTCACGTGGGTGTTGAGGACTCAACTTTCCTCTTTTATTTTTTTAATAGGAGGACTCCTCTTGTTAGTAAAAAAAGTAGTTGGGAGAGATTAGAGTCGTAACAGATAAAGAGAGGGTTGATTTGAGTCCATTTTTTGTCTTTTTGACATGGGAGTCCATACACTAGTGGGGACGGGGCCTATAGTCCCGGCCCGTAAGGGGCTTTAGTCCCGGTTCACCAACCGGGACTAAAGGGGCGGGACTAAAGGCCTAACCTTTAGTCCCAGCCCTGTTCCAAGCCGGGACTAAAGGTGCTCCACGTGGGCGCCTCGTAGCGCCCCAGGGGCAGGCCTTTTAGTCCCGGTTCGTTACATGGACCGGAACTAAAGAGTTTTAGATTTTGTTTATTTTTGGGGGGTTTTTTGAATGAAATTATTTTTGGGTTTTAGGGTTTTAGGGTTTAGGTGTTCGGGAGATTAACGTGATGCCTCGTTTGGTGTTCGGGAATTAGTTTTCATATAATTTAAATAGAAATAATTATGCATATATATATAAGATTAACTTATCTTACAAGCGAGCATATATATACAATTATATGGAGATCTGAATTATCGGGACTAGAGCCCATCTATTCGATTACATGGACGAACATCAGTAATGGCCCCTAGCTACACTAAATTGTCCTTTGTCATCTATAGCATCCGTCCTCAGAAAGGTCGCAAGCTCCTCTGCAACAGCAATCACGCGTTGCTCTGGTAGGACATTCGTCATCATGGCCGAGTACTATATAAGAAGAGGAGATGAATATGAATATCAATCATGATAACAAAGAATGACGGGTAAAAATAGAGGTGTGAATGTTCATTGCTTACGTCGAATCTGTGATCCTTGTGCTCAAAGGTAAACGTGCGAATGGTCTCGCAAACATAGTATCCGCATAGATGCGTCCCCCGTGGCTGCTGGTCGCACTATACGAGAATAGAATATATATAATCAAAATAATAATCTAGCATCATAAATGTATTGAAAATAGAAGTATATCATACTACTACTTACCTGAGCCGCTCTAAAGGTCAGCTTCTCAGGCTCGATACCGGGAGTCATGCACTTGAACCGCTTCCAAACCCTACCCGACAAGGATAATGATTTGCTAAGTTTTTTCATTAATTGATATATCAGAAAATCATCGAAAGAGAGCGATAGAGCGCAAGAATGATTGAAATTACCCTTGGAGCATGTACTGCAGGCTTTGGAACTGTTCCAAGGGTCTCGATAATGGGTCGAAGGCATCAACTCTTCCCTTATCAATTTGAATGTCCAACAGAATCCAATGGAAGCTGCACATGTATATATATGTGTGTGTGTCAGTAACTTATCAATTACACTTATAAGTGAATGGACACAACAAAGTAAAGACCCTCACCTGAAGTTGTATGGAAACAGTATGTGGTCACAGAAATTTTGATCTGTTAGAAACCTAAGAAGGTTTTCCTCCGTCTCCTTGGGTTTATCAGTTAGCGTCGCTATATGTATTTTATCTGGGTCAATAAACCCAGTATTTAGGATTTTCCTACTTTTACAATCCAGAATCTTCATTCTGCATAACAGAGTACAAGTTATATATAGACAATGAATTGAAATAACTAAACAAGTTATATGTAGACAACGAATTGAAAAACTTACAGACAATAGCAACTCATAAGTGATTTGTCTAGGGCGTCGCCATTGTACATCTGGAAGAGTTCATCAAAGTCGATATGAATTTCTTCGGGGCGGCCGTAGTACTCCCGTGGGACACTCACCACGATCATCGTTCTCCCATTCTTTGATTCACTTAAGTACCATGTATGCAAGTAACGCATATTTGTTGGGAGATCATCTTTGCTGACCAAAGGCGCTCCCATGACAAACTGTGGCTTAGCGGCTACCACAGCCTTGGGTAACCTGTCGTCTTGGGAAGCCAGAATGTCTTCAACCGGGATACCCCATTCATCCACCCACTTCTTTGCTAATTCAAAATCTTGCCCCTGCACCGGAGGGGTGACATTCGAGGGGAACACCCTGAGGGGTGGGATCGACTGTTTGGCCTGTTGTCCAATCTGAGGAATGTCTGATTTTTTCTTGCTTGTAGTTGAACTTGATTTGCTCCCACTTGCACTTGCACGTGATCTGCTCTTTTTCACTTCCTTCTGCAATGTGCGTGTATAGTCATCAGGCTTATGGTGTAAGTCATACTGTGATGGAAGGGTCGTGAAGTATTTTGCAAATGCTATTTGCTTCTCGGTGTATTCCGGGCGGGGCTCGGGTTCCTTCTTTTTCATCTACGCATCATGATGTTCCTTTGCTATCCGGAGCGGGCGGCGGCGGAGACGGACGACCCAAGTCCGGCAGCGGTGATCGAGATGGACTCGGGTTCTGCTGGCCGACGTCATGTGGAGGGCTTGGAGGTAATGGAGGTGTAGGTGAGCTGCGACGACTCGGAGGCGGTGTTGTCCTTGGGGCCGAGCCTGGAAGCTTGATGTAGTTCTTGTCCCATAGGATGACTCCACCCAGTAATTCTCCGAGTGTCCTCTCATCTTCGGGTCCAGCTATTTCGAGCTCCATATCATGAAACCCCGCCATGATTTCATCCACCCCGACTTTAGCAAAGCCAGTTGGAATCTCACGGCCATGCCAGCGTGCATCAGGGCCAGAAGGTAAAGCTTGTCCGACGGCCACCTTCATGGATATGTTCTTGAATTTCTGATGGAGTTCACATGATGTTGACTCCTTGATTCCATCCACGGGGTAGCCGGGACCGCCCTCTATCATTCTTCGTGCATCGTCGGGCGGGGCCTCAGATTCAGCCACGCTGCTTTTCCGCTTAGATGTGGCGCCGGTAATACCAAATGCAGGATCTTCCTGGCGCGCTACTCCTCTAAGCTCATCAATCTGCTTCTGTTGCTCGTTAATCCTGGCAAGCAACTGGTTGAACTTGTCATTCTCCTCATCCTGCTGCCGCTTCTTTGCTCTCTCTCGGCTTCTGTAAGTGTCTTGGTCTCTGGCAAACCCAAGCCACCACGGGTAAGAAGGACCGAAGCCTCGCGTTCGTCCTCCATGTTCGTCATTGCCAAGGACCAGTGTGAGCAAATCTTTCTCTCTATCTGGAGTGAACTTTATTTTTCCCTCCTTAATTCCTTTCACTATCCTTTTCCAATTCTCCCTGGGTATCCTAAGACCGTCACTGCAGATGAGGTCCCCTGTTTCTTCGTCGTATGAACCACCATGCGCAAGGAACCAATTTCTTGCTCTCAATTCCCACTCATCACGGAGTGGTTCAGGTACGATGCCTTTAGCTAGCAGATCTTGCTCTTTCTTATCCCACTTTGGGATGGCAGTCTCATAGCCCCCTGGCCCCAGCTTGTGGTGATATTTCTTCTTGTCGGCATTTATCTTGTTCTTTTCTGATAATGCCTGGGCATCTTCTGACTCCTTGTACTCTTGAAATGCCTTCCAGTGATTCGCCTACTTGGCTAGATACCCCTCGAATACTGGCACTTTCTTTGTCTTCAGATAGTTTTTCCATAGCTTCTTCTTCCAGCTACGGAACAGTTCGGCCATCTTCTTCAGAGTCCAGTGCTTGACTTTGGCCCTCAGTTTGTCTGTGGCGTCTTCATTCTCACATTCTGGCAGGTTGAAATGGGACATGAGATCATTCCAAAGATTATCTTTGTACCTTTCGGCGACATAGTCACTATCGGTTGCCCCTTTGCGCTTGTTCCACTCCCGAACGCTGATCGGGACGTGGTCCCTAATGAGAACTCCGCATTGCTTCTTGAATGTGTCAGCAGCATTCTTAGGAAGCTTGGGTTTGCCCGTAGGCAATATCACCTCAAAGGTGTAATGCGTCCGTGCATCCAACTTTCTAGTCGGGCCTCGTTTCGTAGCTTTGCTCGATGTGGAGGCCTAAAAGGGAGAAACATTCGTCCAATGAATGTATATGTATACAATATAGAGCTATCTCCAATATTTTTCACATATTACAAGTGATTGTCGAACTTCGTATGTATACCTCGCCGGACTTTATATTTTCTTCACCGGCTTCTCCATCAGTGGAGCTATCACCTTCTCCGTCATTGAACCTATCTCCTGCCCCATCGGCTTCATCTTCGTGTCGGTCGACCTCCATTCCATATCCGGAGGGGTTTAGATATGACGACGGAGATTCAGCTGGTTCAACGTCGGGGCCGTCTTTGATTATATCTTCGATAAGTTCTTCCTCTTCGAGGTTCCTGATATGTGGATCCATAGTTCTGCAAAAAACGGACATTTGATTAACTAATAAACTAACAAACTTTATAAGAGGGGTTGGAAACTTCGAAGTGTCGTTTTATATAGGAGGACCTTTAGTCCCGGGTCTTGGCTAGAACCTAAACTCTAAAATATGTCTAACGGATTCTCTTAACCTTTGTACCAAAAAAAGAATTATTCTATCAGGAACTCCGTTCCAAAACAACTTTAGTCCCGGGTCGTAGCTCCACCCGGGACTCATAGATTTCTGCATAGTATTCAAAGTAGGAGTACTTTTCCAATTTGAGCATTCAATAAGCAAAACCAAATCGTAAAATAAAGTAGTATTCAAATTAGCATGCATTCAATTATAAGCAAATACATCATCTCTTTTGTCCGTACATCGTCGAATATTATCACTAATACTCCTCGAATACTATCATACATATAGCACCACTCATACATCTAGAACCGTAGCGCCCAACGGGTATCGGCGCGGGCGGTGGACACCCAAAGAGAAGGAACCATCACAGGATCATAGCTCTAGTGAGATCCCCGAAGAACCTGCCAGGTATGCTCGAACCTGCCCTCCAACGCAACCATGTAGCGATGGACGTGCTCATCCTCCTCGCTGACACGGTGACGTACCACCTCCGAGGTGTCCGGAAGCCTCGGCACCCTCTCTGTCCCACGCGACCGCCACCAAAAAAGGATCGGGTCAACGACGGGCTGGCTCCTCACCAACCTACGCCCCCCGGAAGGTAGCACGTCCCAATACCAGCCGGGCGGAGCCCAGTCCCGGACAGGGCCCCTCTGATCAAGCAGGTGTCCTCCGCCGAGTCGATGACGAGGATGCGGGATAGGCATCGTAAAATGAACTAAAAAAATAAACTAGTTCTATTAATTTTCTTGCTAAAAATAAACTATTAACACTTAAGCATATACAATAGCAAAACTAAACTATTAACACTTAAGCATATACAATAGCAAAATTAAGCAATAATCTAAGAAACACTATTAACACTTAAGCATATACACTATACAATAGCAAAATTAAATGACAAAAAAATATTTCTTCTTTTTGTAACCCTAAACTAATTTTTCCTCTTCTTCTATTTCTCCTCTTCTTCTACTTCTTCTTCTACTTCTACTTCTCCTCTTCTTCTACTACTTCTCCTCTTCTCTTCTTCTACTTCTCCTCTCCTCCTCTTCTAATTTTTTCTCTTCTTCTACTTCTCCTCTTCTTCTATTTTTCCTCTTCTTCTCCTCTCCTCCTCTTATTATTCTCCTTTTTCTTATTTTCTTCTCCTCCTCTTCTTCTTTTCCTTTTTCCTAATTCTAAATAATACTAACCCTAATAATCTAGCACAAACCTAATAACAATAGGAATTAAATGACAAAAAAATCGTTTTCTTCTTTTCTTCCCTTTTTCTTCCTTTCTTCTCCTTTTTCTTCCTTTCTTCTCCTTTTTCTTCTTTTCTTCGCCTTTTTCTTCTTTTCTTCTCCTTCCCTTTTTATTCTTTTCTTCTCCTTTTTCTTCCTTTCTTCTCCTTTTTCTTCCTTTATTCTCCTTTTTCTTCCTTTATTCTCCTTTTTCTTCTTTTATTCTCCTTTTTCTTATTTGCTTCTCCTTTTTCTTCTTTTCTTCTCCTTTTTCTTCTTCTCTTCTACTGGCCGGAGTGTTGGGGAGGATGGGGCGGGGGGCTTATCGGCCGGAGTTGTCGACGGCTCGCTGCGCGGAGGAGGACAGCGGCGGCGAGGAGGACGGCGGAGGCGAGGAGGACGACGGCGACGGTGAGGAGGACGGCGGCGGCGAGGAGGACGACGGCGACGGAGAGGAGGACGGCAGGCGGCGGCGAGCAGGACGGCGGGCAGCCTGATGGCGTCGTCGAGTTCGTCGCTGTGCCGCGCCGGGCAGGAGAACGAGGAAGAAGGAGAGAAGGAAATGCGATTTGGGTTGGAAATTTTCTAAATCCCGCTTATATAGGTGGATCTTTAGTCCCGGTTCGGGGCTCGATCCGGGACTAAAGACACCCTTTAGTCCCGGGTGGAGCCACGACCCGGGACGAAAGGTACTTTTTCGGCAGGCCAGAAGGCGGGAAGCAGGGGCCTTTAGTCCCGGTGCGGAGCTCCAACCGGGACCAAAGGGGGGGTCTTTCGTCCCGGATGGAGCCACGCACCAGGACTAAAGCCCCTCCTCGGCAGGCACGATAAGTTTAGTCCCACCTCGCCCAGCGAGGGGGACTAACACTTGTTTATAAGCCCCGTCGCAGCTTCTCCATCGAGCTCCACGCTTACGGGCCTAAACTCACTGAAAATTAAAACTATATTCGAAATTATGGAGAAAATTCAACCTGAATTCAAAGTGAAAGTGAGTTCACTTTGAATTTAGGTTGAATTTTCTCTATAAATTCTCATATAGTTTCAATTTTTTTCTATTTTCAAAATTAATTATTTTGACTATCCAAACTATTATCTATTTTGTTATTTTCAATTAAAAACTATGTTTATTAAAAATTATTTTTGCATATTTGAGAATTTGACAAAACTATAATAATGAAAAGTGTTTGAAATTGAATAAATAATTCAAAACTATTTTCTATTTTCAAAAGTAACTATTTTGACTATCCAAACTATTAACTATTTTGTTATTTTCAATTAAAAACTATGTTTATTAAAATTATTTTTACATATTTGAGAATTTGACAAAACTATGATAATGAATAGTGTTTGAAATTGAATAAATAATTCAAAACTATTTTCTATTTTCAAAAGTAATTATTTTGACTATCCAAACTATTAACTATTTTGTTATTTTCAATTAAAAACTATGTTTATTAAAATTCTTTTTGCATATTTGAGAATTTGACAAAACTATGATAATGAAAAGTATTTGAAATTGAATAAATAATTCAAAACTATTTTCTATTTTCAAAAATAATTATTTTGACTATCCAAACAATTAACTATTTTGTTATTTTCAATTAAAAACTATGTTTATTAAAATTCTTTTTGCATATTTGAGAATTTGACAAAACTATGATAATGAAAAGTGTTTGAAATTTAATAAGTAATTCAAAACTATTTTCTATTTTCAAAAGTAATTATTTTGACTATCCAAACTATTAACTATTTTGTTATTTCCAATTAAAAACTTATTTTTTTTTGAGCTAGTTGACCCTGAAATTGAAAAGCACTACAAATGAACTCTGAAAATGTTGGAAGTTGGCATGCTATCATCATTTCACCCACATAGCATGTGTTAAAAAGTTGAGAGGGCTACGACAAAAACTGGATGCACTTCGTGTACAAAACGGACAATCTCTCTCGAAGTATGAGGGTTTCGAACGAGAACTCATCTCTTACAAAGGGATTTCATTTTTTTAACTTATTTGAAATCCATACTTTTTGTGTGTTCAAAATGCACCATTCAAAGGTACATCACAAAATTTCAACAATTTCTGACTTCATTTGGTATATTTCGTGCATTTACTTTTTTTTTTTTGAGCTAGTTGACCCTGAAATTGAAAAGCACTACAAATGAACTCTGAAAATGTTGAAAGTTGCCATGCTATCATCATTTCACCCACATAGCATGTGTTAAAAAGTTGAGAGGGCTACGACAAAAACTGGATGCACTTCGTGTACAAAACGGACAATCTCTCTCGAAGTATCAGCGTTTCGAACGAGAACTCATCTCTTACAAAGGGATTTCATTTTTTTGAACTTATTTGAAATCCATACTTTTTGTGTGTTCAAAATGCACCATTCAAAGGAAAATCACAAAATTTCAACAATTTCTGACTTCATTTGGTATATTTCGTGCATTTTCTTCTTTTTTTTTGAGCTAGTTGACCCTGAAATTGAAAAGCACTACAAATGAACTCTGAAAATGTTGAAAGTTGGCATGCTATCATCATTTCACCCACATAGCATGTGTTAAAAAGTTGAGAG
The DNA here is from genome assembly GCF_904849725.1 of Hordeum vulgare subsp. vulgare. Classification (NCBI taxonomy): domain Eukaryota; kingdom Viridiplantae; phylum Streptophyta; class Magnoliopsida; order Poales; family Poaceae; genus Hordeum; species Hordeum vulgare. The sequence continues at coordinate 578,853,892 of NC_058520.1, read as the reverse complement.
GGCTACGACAAAAACTGGATGCACTTCGTGTACAAAACGGACAATCTCTCTCGAAGTATCAGCGTTTCGAACGAGAACTCATCTCTTACAAAGGGATTTCATTTTTTTGAACTTATTTGAAATCCATACTTTTTGTGTGTTCAAAATGCACCATTCAAAGGAACATCACAAAATTTCAACAATTTCTGACTTCATTTGGTATATTTCGTGCATTTACTTTTTTTTTGAGCTAGTTGACCCTGAAATTGAAAAGCACTACAAATGAACTCTGAAAATGTTGAAAGTTGGCATGCTATCATCATTTCACCCACATAGCATGTGTTAAAAAGTTGAGAGGGCTACGACAAAAACTGGATGCACTTCGTGTACAAAACGGACAATCTCTCTCGAAGTATCAGCGTTTCGAACGAGAACTCATCTCTTACAAAAGGGATTTCATTTTTTTGAACTTATTTGAAATCCATACTTTTTGTGTGTTCAAAATGCACCATTCAAAGGCACATCACAAAATTTCAACAATTTCTGACTTCATTTGGTATATTTCGTGCATTTACTTTTTTTTTAGCTAGTTGACCCGGAAATTGAAAAGCACTACAAATGAACTCTGAAAATGTTGAAAGTTGTCATGCTATCATCATTTCACCCACATAGCATGTGTTAAAAATTTGAGAGGGCTACGACAAAAACTGGATGCACTTCATTTACAAAACGGACAATCTCTCTCGAAGTATCAGCGTTTCGAACGAGAACTCATCTCTTACAAAGGGATTTCATTTTTCTGAACTTATTTGAAATCCATACTTTTTGTGTGTTCAAAATGCACCATTCAAAGGCACATCACAAAATTTCAACAATTTCTGACTTCATTTGGTATATTTCGTGCATTTACTTATTTTTTTGAGCTAGTTGACCCTGAAATTGAAAAGCACTACAAATGAACTCTGAAAATGTTGAAAGTTGGCATGCTATCATCATTTCACCCACATAGAATGTGTTAAAAGGTTTATTAAAATTCTTTTTGCATATTTGAGAATTTGACAAAACTATGAAAATGAAAAGTGTTTGAAATTTAGTACATTCCATACATGCATTACATAAAAGGTTTAATACATGATTACATTATTGCACCAATATTCCTATCTATTATTTATGTTTTCTTCTGGGTCGTAGCCATGGAGAATCTTCATCATTCAGTAGGATCCTTGGGTCAGTTTTCACTTTGAAGGGCGGAAGTTCATGAAACTTATTATAATCTTCTGACATGTCTGTCTTGTCATCTACTCCCACGATGTTTCTTTTCCCTGAAAGAACTATGTGGCGTTTTGGCTCATCGGACGATATCTTCTTTTGTTGATTTCTTTTTCTCGTTTTTGTAGACATGTCCTTCACATAGAAAACCTGAGCGACATCATTGGCTAGGACAAATGGTTCGTCCATGTACGCAAGATTGTTGAGATCCACTATGTCATGTCGTACTTTTGGTCTACAACTACCCCGCCTCCTGTCAGCTTCACCCATTTGCACCGAATAAAAGGGATCTTAAAAGTAGGTCCATAGTCAAGTTCCCATATCTCCTTTATGTACCCGTAATATGTTTCCAAACCGTGCCCATTCTCGTCTGTTGCATCAAAGCGGACACCACTATTTTGGTTGGTGCTCTTTTTATCTTGGGCAACCGTGTAAAATGTATTCCCATTTATCTCATACCCTTGGAAAGTACATATAGTCGAAGATGGTGGCCTGGCCAAACAGTACAGCTGATCTCCAACGGTGTCGTCATTCATGAGATGTGTCTGCAACCAACTGCCAAAAGTCCTCTCGTGTTCCCCTTTAATCCAAGAGTCAGCCTTCCCCGGGTTTTTGGAGCGTAGAATATTCTTGTGTCTCACGATATACGGAGCCACCACGGTGGAATTGTGTAGAACTGTGTAGTGTGCTTGAGAGAAAGAATGCCTGTCCATACATACTTTTGCTTTCCTTCCTAGTGTGCCTTTTCCTGTCAGCCTACCCTCATACCGAGATTCAGGAACACCAATCGGCTTAAGGTCAGGAAGAAAGTCCACACAAAACTCAATGACCTCCTCTGTTCCATAGCCCTTGGAGATGCTTCCTTCTGGTCTAGCACGGTTACGAACATATTTCTTTAAGACTCCCATGAACCTCTCGAAGGGGAACATATTGTGTAGAAACACAGGACCGAGAATTCTAATCTTTTCGACTAGGTGAACTAGGAGGTGTGTCATTATATTGAAGAAGGATGGCGGGAACAACAACTCAAAGCTGGCCAGACATTGGACCACATCAATCTGTAACCCTGATAGACTTTCTCGATCGATTACCTTCTGAGAAATTGCATTGAGGAATGCACATACCTTCACAAATTGCCAGGCGAACATTTTCCGGTAGAATTCCCCTCAATGCAACCGGAAGCAATTGCGTCATAAGCACATGGCAGTCATGAGACTTTAGGTTTTGGAATTTTTTGTCTTTCATATTTACGATTCCCTTTATATTCGACGAGAAGCCAGTCGGGACCTTGATACTGAAAAGGACTTCAAAGAAGGTTTCCTTCTCTTCCTTAGTAAGAGCGTAGCTGGCACGCCCTTGAAACTGCCCTGGATGCATGCCATCTCTTCCTTTATGACGTTCCTGGTCCTCCCGTACTTCCGGTGTATCTTTTGACTTCCCATACAAGCCCAGGAAGCCTAGAATATTCACGCAGAGATTCTTCGTCAGGTGCATCACGTCGATTGCCGAGCGGACCTCATGGACTTCCCAGTAGGGTAGCTCCCAAAATATAGATTTTTTCCTCCACATGGGTACGCGCTTATCAAGGCCATTAGGAACAAGTTGGCTGCCAGAACCCTTTTGAAAGATTACTTTTAAATCTTTGACCATATCAAATACTTCAGCACCAGTACGGATGACAGGCTTCCCCCGGGGTTCTGCCTTGCCATTGAAATGCTTGCCTTTTTTCTTTAAGGGATGCTTGGGCAGAAGAAAACGACGATTGTACGGGTACACATTCTTCCTACATTTGTCCAGATATATACTTTCTGTCTGATCCAAACAGTGCGTGCATGCATTGTATCCCTTGTTTGACTGTCCTGAAATGTTACTAAGAGCAGGACAATCATTGATGGTTACGAAAAGCAATGCTCGAAGGTCAAATTCCTCTTGTTTGTGCTCGTCCCACACACGTACACCTGGTTCAGCCCACAGCTGTAAAAGTTCATCAACTAATGGCCTTAGGTACACATCAATATCGTTGTCGGGTTGCTTTGGACCTTGGATAAGCACTGGCATCATAATGAATTTCCGCTTCATGCACAACCAAGGAGGAAGGTTGTAGATACATAGAGTAACGGGCCAGGTGCTGTGACTGCAACTCTGCTCCCCAAAAGGATTCATGCCATCTGTACTCAGACCTAACCATAAGTTCCTTGCGTCAGCTCCAAATCTCGGGAACTCTCTCTCGATTTTTCTCCACTGTCGATCATCAGCGGTGTGCCTCAACTTATCGTCTTTCATACGATCTTCCATGTGCCATCGCAACAACTTCGCATGACCTTTATTTCTGAACAGACGTTTCAACCGTGGTATTATAGGAGCATACCACATCACCTTGGCAAGAACCCTCTTCCTAGGTGGCTCGCCCTCAATATCACCAGGGTCATCTTTTCTGATCTTATACCGCAATGCAGTGCATACCGGGCATTTATCCATATTCTCATACTTCTCACCGCGGTAGAGGATGCAGTCATTAGGGCATGCATGTATCTTCTGCACGTCTAATTCTAGAGGGCAGACAAGCTTCTTTGCTTCGTACGTGCTGGCGGGCAATTCGTTCTTTCTTGGAAGCATCTTCTTCATTAGTACCAGCAACTTTTCGAATGACGAGTCAGTCACACCGGTCTCTGCCTTCCACTTCAGCAATTCCGGTGTGCTACCCAGCTTCTTCTGGCCATCTTCACAAGTTGGGTACAACAATTTGTTGTGGTCCTGTAACATCTGCTCGAACTGCAACGTCTCCTTTTCTATGTCGCAACCTCGCTGTGCATCAGAAATGAACCGGCTAAGATCATCAGCGGGCTCATCTGGTTCCCGTTCTTCATCCTGATCTTCTTCTTCATTGTCTTCCATTGCGGTATCAGCATACTCAGGGAACATAGATCGGTAGTTGTCATCATCGTTCTCTTCTTCTTCATCGTCGTCTTCCATCATAACCCCTCTTTCTCCGTGCTTGGTCCAAACATTATAGCCCGACATAAAACCGGACCGAAGCAGGTGGCTCTGAATGACTCTTGAGGAAGTGTAATCCTTCTCATTCCGACATTCAACACATGGACAAAACATATAGCCACCACCATGCTTGTTCGCATCGGCTGCATCTCGAAAGGAATGCACGCCTTCTCTGTAAGCGGCTGTGCGTCGATCACCGTACATCCATGGATGGCTCATCTGTGTTATACGACAGTATATCAAATACAATAACGATCCTAAAAATTAGTACCGCACGGTCTAAACGAGGAAATATAGTTGCTAACCTTTTAGAGTAAGTAGAAATAAAGAGGAAGAGGTTTAAGCGTGGCTCAGGCATCTCATATCGTAGTTGTGTTCGGTGAACTGAAGCGGCATCGCTCTAACACACATTTCAACAAACACCTCTAGTGCATCAAAAAGAAGTGGCGATCTAGCACACACCCACAATCCTCCATCCAAGAAAAATGCAAGGAAGAGGGGAGGGGGGCTGTGCTATATATAGGCAGAGGACTTTAGTCCCGGTTTGAGACACAAACCGGGACTAAAGGTGGCGCACATGCGGGCTGCCCACCGCATAGCCCTTTAGTCCCGGTTTGGGACACGAACCGGGACTAAAGGCTCCTTACGGGCCGGAACTAAAGGCTTGAGGGAGGCATTGAGAATTGGGGCGACGTGGCCGGGCCTTTAGTCCCGGCCCAAAGGCAGGCATGGCCTAAAGGGTCCCGGCCAAAGGCCCGTTTTCCACTAGTGATATCTACTACTACGTATACTACATCTAATGTAGTTTAATTTTTAATTGAACTCCATCCATGATTTTCGTGTTGATGGAGCAATACATTCCATCCATGATTTTTTTTACTTGGGAGAACAATATGTGTTGGTTGGGCCAGATTTGGTCTTGGTTACATGTACATTATCTTTCATTTTTTATCGCAAAAGTTACGTAAATCATGGGATCAAAATAGATCAATTATATACATCAACGGTTAATATTTTTTTGATGATGTGGATTAACGTGAAGACTTGTTTGGTGCCTCCAATTAGTAATAAGAAGATTTAAAATGTGAGTATGACGTGTGGGACCCACTGGTCAGATTTGACCAGTCAGCTCACTATTTACTGTTGATGTCATAGTGACATCATATTGATGCCATCTTTAATTATTGAATTTAATTAAATCTGCTAATTCTTAATTAATTAGTAAAACTTTAAAAATTAATATATAATAATCCGTAAACTCGATGAAAAAGTTGTATACATGAAAGTTGATAAAAAAATAAGACAAACTCGGATACGCTGTTCGTTCGTTTGTCACGCATCTCTTTCATAGCGAACATGAAACTTTTCCATTCGTTTCGCTTGTCCGGTAGTAGCCAGACTCCCGGGAAATATCATGAGATATTTTCTTGATCCGTCTATAATGACTAATATTGCGTTAGTGCATTCCTAGCCCTGCATATTGCCATGCCATGCATCGTGTTGCGTATGTGCTTATATTTATTGTTTCTTCCCCCTCTTCTCTCTGGTAGACCACGAGACTGACGATGTTGCCGGCTAAGACTACCCACCTGACGACCAGCCCTTTCCCGCAGAGCAACAAGGCAAACAAACCCCCTTGATCATTTCTATATCGCCTATTATTTCTCCCTCATGCTTGCATTAGAATTTTGCTACTGTTGTAGATAGCTCATATTATGATGCATAGCCTATTTTTGATGAACTGCTACTTTACTCTACCGCACTTTAAACTGTTTAGTATAGGTGCAGCAGTAATCCCCTTTGCCCATTTTGTTGGGGAACGTTGTATGGGAAACAAAAAAATTCATACGCACACGAAGACCTATCATGGTGATGTTCATCTAAGAGAGGGAGATCGAATCAACATACCCTTGTAGATCGTTAAGCGGAAGCGTTAATAAACGCGGTTAATGTAGTGGTACGTCTTCACGATCCATCCCACGAACCGTCCCACGATCCGTCTCATGATTCGTCCCTCGATTCGTCCTGATCAAGTGCCGAATGGACTGCACCTCCGCGTTCCACACACGTACAGCTCGATGACGATCTCCGCCTTCTTGATCCAGCAAGAGAGACGGGGAAGTAGATGAGTTCTCCGGCAGCGTGACGGCGCGCCGGTGATGGTGATGATTGAAAGTGCATTATATCGACTAGAGGGGGGTGAATAGGAGATTATTAGAATTTCATCACTGAGGAAATTCCTTTTGAGGAAATTCCTCACTGATGACAAACTTACAGCGGAAACAGTAAAGGATTAGGAGTTCAAAGTTTCACTACAGCAGTTTTTCAGTATGAGGAATGTGAAAAACAGATTGCACAGTAAGCAAGCACGCAGAAAACAAATGAGGATTAACTTGCATGAAGAATTTGGGGTTGAGGAATTGCAGAGAAAGTCTTCAGCAAATTCTTCAAACATTGACAGTTAAAGTCATCAACACATAATCTGAGGAATATAAAGAGTTGAGGAATTAGAACCCGTTTCACAGCGAAGACAGTAGTTGATGACCCAGTTCCAACTGTTGTGACAGTTGTACATGTGGTTTGGACCATCTTGGTATTGAAACCAAAAGACACACAGTCCCGGGACACACATTCCCTACCGTATTCTCCATGGGCTCAGAACACACAGTCCTCGCCCAACACTCGTGGTAAGTCTTCAGGGCAGACTTCCAAACCCTCACAAACTTGGTCACCCGACGATCCACAATTGACTGCTGGATTGCTCTAGACCATGATGTGTTGGGGATATTGCCTGCAGTTATGACCCGCCGAATATGGGCCGGGTCACTGTTAAGGCGATTCATCCCTTGAAGCTAGTTGGGTCTCTGTCCGGGCAGTTGAAGTTACAGGATGGTTATGATTTGTGGAAGGACTCCGGGTTCGCAAGACGGCGACTTAAAGACCGCGGTGGTCACGATTTGTAAACCGGCTGGGACTCTTGTAAACCCTAAGGCTTCGACCTATATATATAAAGGCGAGTCTGGAGGGGGAGAGGTAGGTTAGAAATCATCGAGTGCTAGGTTAGGGCGAGTTACGCCTTCCTTGTAATCGAATCCATATCAATACACACAAAGCAGGACGTAGGCTATTACCTCTTCTCGAGGGGCCGAACCTGGGTAAATCGCCGTGTCTCTCCCGCTTAACCCCTTTGAGTCGCCACCAAGGTGCGATGGCTCCAGTACTGAGTCCTTTCACGAGGACATCTGCCGTGACAAAACCACGACAGTTGGCGCCCACCGTGGGGCCTGCGCACGATGGAGTTGAGTTCTCAAAGGGAGCCCTACCAGGGTCTGGGAGTTATGCGGCGGCGCTCATGACTTGGAGCCGACGCGGCATAGCCTACATCGACAACAGGCGATGGGGACCTGAAGCAAATTCTCTCGAATCAGGCTACACGGTCCCCTTCGGCAAGATCAACGTCTTCATCGGCATGATCGGATCACCCGTTCCTAAGCCGGACACCTCCTCCGACATCGTCGAGCCGGCCAGGTACGTCTGCCCAGTCATCACCCGGAAACTGACCCGCCCGGTCTTTGTGGGCTTCACACAGGGATCGGAGGAACCAGAGCGCGCGGCGGCTCCGGAGGTCACCCCCGTCAACTCTGACGACGAGTCATCCATGGGCGAGTCCAACTCCATCCAGTCCCTCCACGGAGACGAACTTGGGGGCTTGTCATTGGCCATGGATCCGGAAATCCTTGATCGAACCCGTCGCCAGATCGCCATCTACATGGCTGGGGCGACTCAACCCGCGCCAAACCCCGCCGGGGGCGACGGAACCGGCGGGACGTCCAGAAGTGCGTCAGCAGTCCTAGTGGCGTTAGCGGCGGAAATCACCAGGCTAATGTCAACCCCCCTCACGCCGGAGAACCAGGGGGAGATAAATGCGGAGCTAGCGAAACTGAGGGAGGCGGTGGCAAAGGCCCATCAGGATGCTGAGACAGAGTCCGCCAGGATGGAAACTCGACAGGCCCAGGTTACGGCCGAAAGAATGCGGTTGAGCACCGACAATTGGCGGCTCGAAAGACAGCAGCGCGCATCCGATGCTGTCCATCAGCGGAGGCACCAAGGACGCCTACCCCATGATCTCAATCCGACTCGCCTGTTCGACACTCCCCAGACGCCCGGGACGGGAGCCGCTCCAGCAGGAGGGATGGGCCGCCCTCCTAACCCGCCGATTCAGCCGATTGAGGGTCAAATCCCTCGGTTCCGCACCCCCCGAGGCCACTTCTCTAACCCGGTGGATAACGTACTCGCCGCAACTCGCCATCTGGAGTCCCTCCCGATCCACGGCAACACCCCAGTTGAGATCGAAGCAAGGAACGCCATCGAGATGTTGAAAACAGCGGTGGTACAAAACGCGCAGTTCTCACACAGCCCCGAGCGATTGCACTCCACCCCCCAGGCGAGCTATACCAGGGGTTGGCCGGAGGACCAGCCGGCCGTGAACAGCACCCCGCGACACCCCCCGCAGGACAACCCGCCCGAGCGGGACCCGCCGGGCAGAGGCCCACCCAACACTCAGGAGGCCCAGACTCCTCCCGTGGGGACCGGAGGGCGAGTCGGGGTGCCCTTCTTGTCCCTGGCCCTTCGAAACAAAAGAATGCCCAAGGATTTCAAAGGACCAAGAAAGGTGCCAAACTACACACCAGATCTCGAACCGACATCTTGGATCGAGGGCTATGAGATCGCCATGGACATGCTCGACGTAAACGAGGCGGTTTGCGCCAGATATTTCACCATGATGCTCGAAGGATCGGCACGCACCTGGTTAAAAAATTTACCCCCCAACTCTATACAGTCCTGGGCCGAGTTAAAAGAGCGTTTTATCAAAAACTTCCGGGGAACCTGTAAACGGCCGATGACAATCGTCGACTTACAACACTGCGTGCAACGCCCGGATGAGTCGGCGCATCATTGGTCGCGGCGAGTCGCAGAAATTATCCATTCATCGGATGGCATCACGGCACCGCAAGCCGTGCTTATCCTCGAGCACAACTGCCACTACGAACCGCTGGTCCAGAAGCTGGGGCGACTCAAACGGAAAGTTCAGGATATGGGCGAGCTGATGGATACCCTCACTAGGTACGCCGAAGCCGACGATACCAAGGATCCCGGCGAAGACGGCAAGGGTAGCTCGCCCAAGAAGGGCGATCCAACGAATAAGCATGCCCGCCTCCAGGGCCGCAACCGTCATAACCAGGGGACCAACGGCAAACGTAGGCCGCATGAGGAGCCCTCGGATCTGGTTGCCAACACCAACGCCAACGACGGCAAAAAGAAGAATCGAGGCTTCAGCGGGAAAAGACCGCGCAACTACGAAGAACTACTCAAAGGCCCTTGCCCGCACCACGCCACGGCCGATGGCCCGGCGGGTCACTCCTGGGAGAACTGCTTCGTGATGCGGGAGTTTCGGGCCGAGGCAATCAAGAAGAGCCAGAGCGAAGACCCGAACCGTCGCCAAGACCAACTCGCCGCGCCCAACCAAAGGCACAACCCCTTCGGCGGTTTTCCCAAACAGGAGGCCCAGGGGGGGGGCCGCAGCCAGGCGGCGGCCAGTACCCGGTACACCACCACCGGTGGTACAACCCGCCGGGAGTCTTCCAGCAGCAACCCCCGCAGGAGGCTCCGCAGGACCAGGATGACCATGGGGGCTTCCGCAACAATCCTAAACAGCTAAGTAATGGGCAATATCATGTTTTCACCACTAATGCTTGCAGACGTGATAAAAAGGTAAATCACCGGGCGTACAGCGTAATTGAGCCGGCAGTTCCCAGATATCTCCACTGGTCCGAACAGACCATAACATGGGGCAGAGAGGATCACCCGCCGAGAATAGATAACCCGGGCGACCTGGCCTTGGTCGTGGCTCCCCAAGTGGCGGGTTACACTCTATCGAAAGTACTAATGGATGGCGGCAGCAGCATTAATATCCTATACTTCGACACCTTCCGGAGGATGAATCTATTAGAGAAAGACTTGATGCCTTCAACCACAGTTTTCCACGGCATCGTCCCGGGCAAATCCGCTTATCCGATTGGCCGAGTCAGGCTCTCAGTAGCGTTTGGAACTGCACAGAACTACAGGTCGGAGTCTCTGGTCTTCGAGGTGGTCAAATTAAAAAGCCCGTACCATGCGCTGTTCGGACGACCGGCTTACGCTCGCTTCATGGCCCGCCCATGCTACGTCTACCTCAAGCTCAAAATGCCCAGGCCTAAAGGGCCTATCACGGTCGACGGAGATAGAAGGATTGCAAAAGAGTGTGAGGAAGGAGACGCAGCCTACGCGGAAGTCGCCTGCGCGGCGGAAGAGCTCAAAAACCACCGGGCCAATGTTGACCCGGCGGACATGACACCACTCAAGAAACCGACTACAGACTCCGAGTCGCCCCTCAAGTTCAAACCAACGGATGACACGAAGACAGTCGATTTCGTCCCTGGCGATTCGTCCAAGCAGTTTACCATTGGGACGGGTCTGGACCCCAAATAGGAAAACGCGCTCATCGAATTCATCCGTGAGAACCAGGACATCTTCGCATGGAAACCCTCTGACATGTCGGGTGTACCGAGAAAATTCGCTGAGCACCATCTTAATATTGACCCAAAATGCAGACCTGTTCAACAATACCTCCGCCGGTTTAACGAGGAGCGACGGAAGGCGATTGGAGAGGAAGTCGCCCGTCTGTTAGCCGCCGGGTTCATCATGGAAGTCTTTCACCCCAAATGGCTAGCTAACCCGGTATTAGTACTCAAGAAGAATGGCACCTTCCGTATGTGCATTGACTATACGGACCTCAACAGAGCTTGCCCCAAGGATCCTTTCGCTCTTCCCCGCATCGACCAAATCATTGACTCGGTGGCGGGATGCGAACGATTGTGCTTTTTGGACGCTTACTCAGGTTATCATCAGATCAAAATGGTTGTGGAAGATCAAGAAAAGACTGCTTTCATAACTCCCTTCGGGGCCTTTTGCTATGTGTCCATGCCGTTCGGACTCAAGAGCGCAGGGGCGACCTACCAACGTTGCATCCAAAATTGTCTCCACAGCCAAATTGGCCGCAACGTCCACGCTTATGTTGACGACATTGTTATCAAGACCCGCCGGGAGGAGACACTTCTAGAAGACCTTAAGGAAACCTTTGATAATTTACGGGTATATCAGATGAAGCTAAACCCTACCAAGTGCGTTTTCGGCGTACCTGCGGGGAAACTACTGGGTTTCTTGGTATCGGAGCGCGGCATCGAGGCTAACCCGGACAAAATTGAAGCGGCTGCCTCCCTCGGCAAGCCGACGAACGTTAACCAAGTCCAGCGATTGGCGGGTCGTATCGCGGCTCTCAGTCGTTTTGTAAGCCGCCTTGGAGAAAAGGCGATTCCGCTCTATCAATTGTTGAGGAAGTCTGACTGATTCGTGTGGACAGAGGAAGCCGACGAGGCACTTCAGGCCTTGAAACGTCAGCTGGTTAACCCGCCGGTCCTGGCGGCCCCGACTGAAAAAGAGCCCATGCTCCTGTATATCGCCGCGAATTCCAAAGCGGTCAGCGTGGCCGTGGTCGTCGAAAGAAAGGAGGAAGGAAAGGAATACCCGGTGCAACGCCCGCTGTACTTTATCAGTGAGGTGTTAACTCTCTCCAAACAACGATACCCCCATTGGCAAAAACTGGTCTACGGGGTGTTCATGGCGAGTCGGAAGCTTAAACATTATTTCCAAGAACACCCAATCACCATGGTAAGTTCCGCGCCCCTCGGCGACGTCATCCAAAACCGCGAGGCGACAGGGCGAATCGCCAAATGGGCGATAGAACTTGGGTCGCATCACATCCAGTATACCCCCCGCACAGCCATCAAGTCCCAGGCGCTGGTTGATTTCGTCAATGATTGGACGGAGCTTCAGGCTCCGGAAGATCGCCCCGACCTTACCTATTGGACTATTTATTTTGATGGATCCAGGCAGTTGGAGGGCTCGGGGGCTGGTGTGGTCTTGATATCCCCCCAAGGAGATAAGTTCTGCTACGTCCTCAGGCTCATGTTCCCTTGTACAAATAATGCGGCGGAGTATGAAGCTCTGCTCCACGGTTTGCGACTAGCAAAGGAGATGAACCTAACCCGAGTCAGATGTTTCGGGGACTCAGATCTGGTGGCACAACAGGTTTCGGGCACCTGGGATTCTCGAGATCCTATGATGGCGGCTTACAGACGAGCCGTATCTGATGTGGCGGGCTATTTTCATGGATACCAGGTTGACCATGTTGATCGACGACTCAATGAAGCAGCTGATGCCCTCTCGCGACTCGGCTCACAGAGAAAACCGGTCCCCCCTAATGTCTTCTTGGATATCTTGCATAAACCATCCGTGGCTGTACCCACGGAGGAAGAATTGGCAATTCCAGATCCCGAGTCTCAGCTGGTGGCGGCTCTCCATGTCGCTCCGGATTGGGCTCTTCCTTATCTAGCTTACCTTGCCTGTGGCGAGTTACCCACTGACGAAGTCTTAGCTCGCCAGATTGTTCGGCCTAGCAAGTCCATGGTCATCATTAATGGCGAGTTACATAAGCGAAGTGCTTCAGGGGTCTTTCAGCGGTGCGTCTCTTCCGAGGAAGGATGCGCGATCCTTAATGACATCCATTCTGGAGACTGCGGACATCACGCCGGGTCACGCTCTTTGGTGTCAAAGGCCTTTCGACACGGTTTCTTCTGGTTGACGGCTCACGCAGATGCGGAAGATATAGTACGGCGGTGTGAGGGATGCCAACGTTACGGGAGACAGGCTCATGTGCCGGCTCAGGAATTAAGGATGATCCCCATTACTTGGCCTTTCGCGGTCTGGGGGCTGGACATGGTCGGTCCCTATAAGATGTCCTCCAACAAGAAAACTCACTTGTTAGTGGCGGTTGATAAATTCACTAAGTGGATCGAGGCGGAGCCAGTTGGGGCCTGCGACGCGGAGACTGCGGTAAAATTTCTGAAAAAGCTGATTTTCTGTTTTGGATATCCGCACAGTATCATCACAGACAATGGTACTAACCTGTCCCAAGGAGCGATGCTGGATTTCTGTCGCCGCGAACATATCCGGCTTGATATCTCTGCGGTTGCTCACCCGCAGTCAAACGGACAGGCCGAGCGGGCGAATCAGGAAGTTTTGCGAGGGATCAAACCTCGGCTCATGGTTCCCCTGGAAAGAACTCCAGGATGTTGGGTGGAGGAGTTACCTTCGGTATTATGGAGCATCCGAACCACCCCAAATCGGTCCACGGGGTTCACCCCTTTCTTCTTGGTCTATGGTGCGGAGGCCGTTCTCCCTACTGACATAAGGCATGATTCTCTTAGAGTCGCTGCATATGTGGAGCATGACAACGAGCTGGCGCGTCAGGACTCTTTGGACGCCTTGGAAGAAGCACGTGACTTAGCAGCGGCTCGTTCGGCGATCTATCAGCAAGATCTGCGGCGTTATCATAGTCGCCGGGTGAAGAGTCGTACCTTCCAGGAAGGCGATTTGGTGCTTCGACTGATACAAGATCGGACGGGCATGCACAAACATTCACCCCCTTGGGAGGGACCTTTCGTTGTCAGCAAAAACCTCCGCAATGGTTCTTACTACTTGATGGATCTTCGGTCTGATCGACCGACTACGGGGGCTGAGTCAACTCGCCCTTGGAATATTGCCCATTTGCGGCCTTACTACACTTGAGTTCTTAAAACTCCATGCTTTGGAAGTTTTTCAGTTTTTCTTATGGAATAATATAATGCTTCCCTGACTCGGGGGGCTTCTTCTTTAAAGAAAGAGCAATTTTCATGATACCCTGTTGCGACCTTATGAGCCGACAGCACATGCATTAAGGGTGGGTGCACGAGCTTTCTGACTCGCCTCCCCCTGTCACGACCGTATGAGCCGACGAAACCTGCATTAAGGGTGGGTGCACGAGCTTTCTGACTCGCCTCCCCCTGTCGCGACCGTATGAGCCGACGAAACCTGCATTAAGGGTGGGTGCACGAGCTTTCTGACTCGCATCCCCCTGTCGCGACCGTATGAGCCGACGAAACCTGCATTAAGGGTGGGTGCACGAGCTTTCTGACTCGCCTCCCCCTGTCGCGACCGTATGAGCCGACGAAACCTGCATTAAGGGTGGGTGCACGAGCTTTCTGACTCGCCTCCCCCTGTCGCGACCGTATGAGCCGACGAAACCTGCATTAAGGGTGGGTGCACGAGCTTTCTGACTCGCCTCCCCCTGTCGCGACCGTATGAGCCGACGAAACCTGCATTAAGGGTGGGTGCACGAGCTTTTTGACTCGCCTCCCCCTGTCGCGACCGTATGAGCCGACGAAACCTGCATTAAGGGTGGGTGCACGAGCTTTTTGACTCGCCTCCCCCTGTCGCGACCGTACGAGCCGACGAAACCTTCATTAAGGATAATGTGCTCAAGGTTTTCATCCTTGGCGGGTTAAGCATTTCAGGCGACTCTAATAAAGGTTGACCAAATATTTTAAACCGCCCTAAAAGCGGTATAGGAGTTTTTTGTAGAAGAAGTCGTCAAAAGATAGTACTGACTATTACATGGCTCTTGAGCCAAAGTCAAGGAAAATCTATTCTGCTAAGTTCTGGCGTGAGCTCTGACCGGCTTCGATTTATAAATCGCCCAAGACCCAGTTGCATCGGGACAAAGAGGCGAAATCGTCTTCATCAATGAAGATTGATGCCAGGTCCGTTTCCCAGTCAAAGGGATTCTTGGGTCGCCGAGGGATAAGGTTGGTCACCACGAAGGTTGGCGGGCTGATTTTCTTATTCTTGTCATCGTAAGCCGCCTGATATTTTGTCAAGTCAAGGCTGGCGGCGAGTTGGGTCGCGGCCAGTCGAGAATCCTTGACAACCTTCTGGTAGTCTTCCTCCACGAACTCCGAGCCGTCATCTTTGAGCTGAGGAAAGCCGGCAGCTACTTCTTCCAAGTTGATTTCTGGAGCGTACGCCAGGCAGCGACTCAGAGCCGTCAGGACACCCTTCCGGGCGGCTGATCGGGTTAACTCGCCGATCTGGGGAGGCAGTGTGCATAGATATCCAAGCACCTTCTTGATAGAAGTTATGGGCTCCTTGGCACCAATCACAGCTTTGACGGTCAGCACACTGCCTGTGTACAGCTGTTCCGTCAGCATATAGATCGCCTTCAGCATCAACACGCTGTCATCTTGCAGATTGGCGACTCTCGAGCCTGTGATCAAATAACCGGTAAGTTAAACATTGAGGAATTTTGCCTAAGAAAGAGGATAAGATTGGCGAGTGAGGTAAAGCTTACCAAAGATGGCTTGAGTCATGTTGGAAATATGGCGCTTTAAGCCGGATAGCTCCTGCTGCACAGTTGCCAGCTTTGTTTCTGCTTTTTCGGCTCTCGTCAAAACCGCGCTGTGGTCAGCCTGAGTTCTTTCTAACTCGGCTTTGAGTTTTTCCAGTTCAACCAGAGCCAGCTTATATTTGTCTTCCGACTGAGCTCGAGCATCTTGTTGGTCAGCCAAGTTCTTCCTTAAGTCGCCCAGGGCCAGTTCGGTCTGGGCAAGGTTTTCCTGTTCAGAATTTTAAAATAGAGACAAGTCTCAGAATTATTGCAAGGCAATACCCCTGACACTTGGGGGCTAATGTATAATTTTTTAAGGGAAATTATACAGAAGTCAAGACCCGGCTCATCATTTTACTGATGACCCGGCCCTTGGGGGTTACTGGTCGCGATGCTTTTACAAGACCCGGATCATCATTTTACTGATAACCCGGCCCTTGGGGGCTAATGTATAATTTTTTAAAGGGAAATTATACAGAAGTCAAGACCCGGCTCATCATTTTACTGATGACCCGGCCCTTGGGGGTTACTGGTCGCGATGCTTTTAAAAGACCCGGATCATCATTTTACTGATGACCCGGCCCTTGGGGGTTACTGAGGATAATATAAAGTATGAAATTTTAACATCTTCAGCAGATTCTTTTCCATCTCGTAACTCGCTTCCAGGCGACTTGCGAAGCCAGAACAGAGTTCTTTAAACTCCAGACCTGCATAGTCAGAAAGTTTCGCCTTGGAAGGCCCAGACTCGAGAATTGATGGAGAAGGGGATGCTGTATGCTTGGAAAGGATTGTATCTGCCGGCTTGGAGAAACCAAAACCAGTAATAACCACAGCATCTGGGTCATCAGTTGTCGCTATTACGACTGGTGATCTAGGGACATCCGTCGATCCTTTGGGCAACTCAGGAGGGTTTGCATGAGTTATCGGCTCGTTTTGACTCGGATCCTCTTGAGTCGGAGTAGCTTTCCTTGGAGGTTCAGGAGTGGCGTCAGGGTTTGATCCACTGGTCTTTCTCTTTTTGGCTTGCGCCCTAATGAAAGAGATAGGCGTATTAAAAAAGAAATTATTATTAAAAAAGAATGTTATTCTCAAGGATCAGGACAAGGAACTTACCCCGGGACTCGGATCATTGGTGGAAGGGTCGACATCACTGAGTCGCCAGAAGTGGGGGGAGAATCCTGTAAGAATTGGTACGTCGATAATACTGGCGGGTTAGGACTGTGATCCAGAGCAGCACAAACAAAGGTTGCTAGCATAAGAAAAGGAGGTACCTCGCTTGGTTTTCTTTTGTTCCTTGTTGGCAAGCCAGGTGTCAGGTCGCCAGAATGACTTCGCGTTTTCCGTTTTAAGGCGTGCTGCGTTTTCTTCAGTAAGAAATTTGGGTCCAAATGGGCATTTGGATGTGAGAGAGGTACCTTTCCACATATTCGCCGGGCCGGCTTAGGTGGAGAAGGAGATGAATCGGAAGAGACGGAAATTACCTCGACAGAGTCTTCGTGGCTTTCGTTATCTTCATTCTGTTATAAAAGGAGCGGGAGATAAATGAAAGATAAAAAGGTGATGAATGGCGAGTGAAGATGAGAACGGTTTGGTACCTCTGAGAGTGCGTCGCCGGCTTGAGACTCGTCGACTTCAGATGGCTCGGCCGCGGCCGATTTGCCTTTGCCTTTGTTTTTCTTGGAAGGCGGCTTAGCGCTCTTCATGGCTTGTTTCTTAGGTCTTCTAGACCAGAACTTGTCACCTTTCTGGAAGGGGATATGGCATGAAGTCATGATGACTGTAAACCAGATGAAGTAAAAATTGAGGGCGAGTTAACTTTGGTTACCTTGGGTGCCGGGTTGATCTTGCAGAAGGGTTTAAGGCCGATTTGGCCGCATTTCGCTGCAGGTTCACCGGTCAGCTTCCTGATGATGGTGACTATGTCTTTTTCCGTCAACGCTGTGTGGAAGTAGCATTGGGGATGATCCAGGGTACCGTCAAAATCGCACATCAGGCCGTCTCGGCGGCTCAGAGGAAGGATCCGCCATTCGACCCAGCAGCGAATCAAGTCAACCCCGGTGAGGCCGTTATTCGTCAAAGATCTCAGTTCGGACAGGATTGGGACGAATTCCGACTCTTCTTCCTCGGTGAGCTTGTCAGGGAGCTTGAAGTTGACTGGGAGGCGGCTTGGCCTGTAACCCTGAAGTTTGTTTTCACCGGCGGGGGATGTTTCCTTGCAATAGAACCAAGATTCACCCTAGCCCTTGGGATGGCTAGGCATGGTGAGCGCAGGGAACGGACTGTCCCGGCGACGCTAGACATTGACCCCGCCAAGTTCCAAACTAGGACCGTTGTGGAATTCTGTCTGGCGATTCAAGTGGAAGAAGTACCAGAACAGAGGGACGGAAGGCTCGATCCGCAAATAAGCTTCGCAAAGGACTTGGAATTGACTCAGGTTGCTTATGGAATTGGGTCCCAAATCCTGGAGTCGGACGTTCATAAAGTTCAAGGCGTCTCTAAGGAATTTAGATCCGGACGGTTTAAAACCCCGCTCTAAGTGTTCCACAAAAACTACTATCTCTCCTTCCTTAGGGTTGGGTAGGTCTTCTCCTAACCCGGTGCGCCATCCAATGACGTCTTGAGGATCCAAGCAGCCCGCTTTCACGTAATTCGCCAAAACAGCGTCGTCAACTTTGGTGGGGAGCCAATCACTCTTGAAAACGGCACCCATGCTACAAGTAGGCAAGAAAATGGTATTACGTGTCTCGAGCATTTATTATGTAAGTCGGAACTAGAGTCTGTTTAACTCGCCGAATTGGGAGGCCGGTTTGGATTGATGTGGCGACCTATCGGAGCTGGGCTATTTTCAGAAGCAACGTTGCTATGGGTGGTAGTGTTTTCCGAAACACTAAGGGAAGAACGAGGTTCCCAAACAGCTTTTTGCAAACGGTAAAAGAGGAGTGGATCTATCCAACAGATATAACATCTTACGGACCTGGCTAAAATATGAGCGGTGTGTGAACAGGATGGTGCCTCATGTTCAAAAAGACTAGTCTGTTGCGAAAATCCGCAAGGACATAGATGGATAGCATTGTCCGAAACACTGGGTGCCCAAATGGCGCTCTAATTAATCAGTTCAATAGCTAAAATGGTGGCGAACGTAGAACTTCGAAGCTATGGCAATGGCGGCGGCAAGAACAAGAACTAAATCTACCCTTCGAGAAGGAGGCAGTGGCCTAACCTGAAGATCTTGGTCGAAGAAGGTTGGTGGCGATGGAGCCTGGCGACGGTGACGATGTGCGGGCGGCGCTGGAATCCCTCGAACGGCGCCGGAGCTCTTAGAAACGGCAACAACTTGCAGGCGGCGCCGGAGTTCTTCGGACGGCAGCGGCTTGCGGGTGGCGCCGGAGCTTCTCAGGCGGCGACGGCCTGCGGGCAGCACCGGAGGTCTCGGGCGGCGACGGCCTGCGGGCGGCACCGGAGTTCTTTGGACGAAGGCAGAAATTGCGGCCGGCGGCGGAGCTTTCGGGATGCGGGGCGTCTTTTCCTCGCTGTGATGATGGTGGAGAAGTCGACGGGACTGGTAGGTGGAGGGTGTCAGCCCTGTCCCTTCCGCCTATTTATAAGGATGGGCGCGGGGATCGAGGCGCCGTGAGCGGGAACCGTTGAAAAAGACAAGATTTGCCATGATGACATCCAAAATTTTTGGGATAATGATGCGCCCAAAAGATCCGTTAAGATTGTGTTGGGGTTCCCGAAAATCGAGGGCTAAGGAGAATACTGATGGGAAATGCGTTGGCGGCTCAGAGATTTTTTTCCGACACCAATTGGCGAGTTAAAGTTTCTGGTGCAAGAAGGAACACAGAAGGATGAACCGCCTTCGACTAAAATGAAGGTATTGGCATGAAGATTCAAGTCAATTCGGGGGCTAATGTTGGGGATATTGCCTGCAGTTATGACCCGCCGAATATGGGTCGGGTCACTGTTAAGGCGATTCATCCCTTGAAGCTAGTTGGGCCTCTCTCCGGGCAGTTGAAGTTACAGGATGGTTATGATTTGTGGAAGGACTCCGGGTTCGCAAGACGGCGACTTAAAGACCGCGGTGGTCACGATTTGTAAACCGGCTGGGACTCTTGTAAACCCTAAGGCTTCGACCTATATATATAAAGGCAAGTCTGGAGGGGGAGAGGTAGGTTAGAAATCATCGAGTGCTAGGTTAGGGCGAGTTACGCCTTCCTTGTAATCGAATCCATATCAATACACACAAAGCAGGACGTAGGCTATTACCTCTTCTCGAGGGGCCGAACCTGGGTAAATCGCCGTGTCTCTCCCGCTTAACCCCTTTGAGTCTCCACCAAGGTGCGATGGCTCCAGTACTAAGTCCTTTCACGAGGACATCTGCCGTGACAAAACCACGACATGATGCCTAACCGTCTGGAGGATGCACAGTCCTCAACGGTAAAAGGCCTCAGTCCCACACAGGAACAACCTCTTCAGTGATGCTCAATCACTTGGTTCTAGGTTTGTAGTTTGGTGTTTGGGGTATTTCCTTACTGATGAATTACTCTCGAAGACTCTGAGGAATTGGGTTGCTCTTATGACAAGTGTCAGTTTCTAACGGAGCAGCCAACCAGCTAATGGTTGTGGGGGCGGCTATTTATAGCCTCGGAGCATCCCGACATGATTTGACACTAATGCCCTTAAATAATATGACCGTTGGTGTGGATAAGACCAATGATGTGGCGTGGCTATCGACACGGTCGGAACCCTCAACTGTGAGAGTCCTCATGTCACTCGTATTCCTCACTTGAGGCTTTTGGTAGGATTAGGCTTGGGTTGAGCATCATGAGGAAATTCATTCCAAAGTGTAACTTTGACCCCCTTTAAGAGTACGGTGTTCCTATTACTCAAGTGTGAAGAAAACAAAACAGAAAGAGTAAATCTTCATGCTTCAAAGTCTTTAGAATGATTTTCTTCAGGACACGCCGAATTCCTCAATTTCAATATCTTCATGAGGAATATCAATTTCATCGCAGATTCTTCGCGATTCAGTTCTTCAGCTTCAGGCCAATTTCTTCAACCGATGATATACATTTTTAGGGGTCGATATTCATCAAATATTTCAAACTCCTCGGTGACTTATAGATCATGTGTACACTCATGAACACATTAGATACTTAACCTATAAGTCTTCAAACTACCAAAATCACTAAGGGGCTCTAGATGCACTTACAATCTCCCCCTTTTTGGTGGTTGATGACAATTAGGTTAAGTCTTCAACAGGAATAAAAATATGAAGTGTAAATACTCATTTGAGGAATTTGAAATCAAGATTCAGGGAGACTCCCCCTGAAGATGTGCATATCTTGAGGATTTTGCTTTTCACAGCAAATGCACATTGATGACTTATATCATGGAGATCTCCCCCTGAGTCTTGTAAATCATGCATACATATGACATATAGTATGAAGAAATTGAGGATGCATGATGACAAATCGTATCTGACGAATTCCAGCATGCGTGCATTAAAAATTTGAGGAATAAGCATGCGAAGTAAAACGTTCAAAAGCGTCAGAGTACCATCAGGCTTAAGTTACAACTCATTACATAAACACTTCAGAAGAGCCAAGAGTTTGTAACTTAAATATAGTTCATAAGCCCCAAAATATCTCGCTTGAAGACTAAATCTCAAGTTTCTCCCCCTTTGTCATCAAGTGACAAAAAGGGACAAACTGAGGACTAATGCCCGTGAAGACTTCACTCCTTGGCAGTTGATGAAGACGCGTGAGGATTCTTGGGAGTAGTCTTCTTCCTTGGACCGGTGGCAGTGTCTTGTTGTTCTTCATCAGATTCAGCAGTGCGGAATGAAGAAAAAGAACTGTCTTCAAGGTCTGGAACTGGAATTGGCCTGAACTACTTCTTGGGTTGCCACGACCAGTCAAAGTCTCGCTCAAACTCCAATTCTTCAAGTTCTGCCGGAGTCTTCAGATGAGCAAGTGTAGCCCAGGTGCGATCAAAAACCTCATGAAGATAGTGATGGTTAAGCTTCACAGAATTCTGTGTTTCAGTGAGGGTTTTCACAATGGCGCCGAACTGGCGTTTGACCCACTTGGATTGCGATCCACCGTCTGGTGAAGACTGAGGAGAAGCTCTCTGGTATTCAGCACGTGAGGAGCAACAGGGCTTGGAGGATGAGTCTCAGTATCATCCCATGAAGAATATGGCTCAGGCTCTTTGAACTGTCCATCAAGGGGCCTACTGCCTTCATCAATGACAGACTTGCCTTTTCCTTCAACAGGCTCGAAAATCTTCTTGTTGACCCGGATAGGAGGCATGTAACCAACATGGTTGTTGTAATCAGCCTGAAAGTTGATGCATGTCCTTTTCCTGATGAATCTCATGATCCATGGAGCATATATCTTGTGGTCAAAAGGACACATTGCATTGTCGGCCAAAGTCCTCAAGAAGAAATCATGGATGTTGATAGGAATACCATGAATGATGTTGAAGAGAATATTCTTCATGAGGCCTACAACATCTTCTTCATCATCGTGTCCCTTGATTGGCGCAAGGACGCTGCAGAGGATTCTGTAAACACGCCTTGGTTCATATTTGAGCTCATGGACGAGGAAGGTTTTTCTCGGTGGTTGTCCTTTAGCCAAAGGCTTCATGAGGACTTCCATCATTCCGTTGGGCATCTCACGCTCATCATAAAGCTTCACGGCTTGCTCTGAGGGAATTGACACTGGCAGTTCACGCTGGAGCTCAATGGCAGGAGCCTTGTGATGTGTTGTTTGCGTCATCCAGTCAAACACCCAAGTGTTGATATCTGTTGGATCCCCAGATATGTGAAGAGTGGCACAAAATTGAAGAATAAGCTCACTGTTCCAATCACAGATATCAGAGCACATTGGGAGAAGTCCAGCTTCATGAAGGAAGTTGAGGACTGGAGCTAGACATGGTATTGCTTCAAGCTCAACATGAGGAATATGCCTGTGCTGAAAAATCTTGTTTCTTCCACACAACACAGAGGCATATTAATTGAGTTGTGTCCTTGTCCAAAACTTCAGATGCCTGATTTGAGGTTTGTCATAGGGATTTTCTCCAATGAAGTACATGCGTTCTTCAAAGAAGTTCTCCTTTTGAAACTTTGGCCGCTTGGAGAAGGGCTGACGCTGCATTGGCTGAAGATTTTGCTGTTGGACTTGAGGGGATACAACAATTGCAGACTCTGGGTTGGGCACGACGAATGCATTGTCTGGATCTGGGGCATTTTCCTCAGCATGGTCCTCAGGGTGAGGAATCTCATCAGCTTGAGCTTCAGGCTGATGTGCATGCTCTTGTTGGGCTTCAGGTTGAGGAATGGGATCTGGCTGATCTTCAGGCTAAGGAATGTGATCCGGCTGGACCTCAGGCTGAGGAATGTCGTCAACTAGAGCATCATGTTGAGGGTTTTGCTCCGGAGGAGGAATGGGTTCATCCTGAGCCTCAGTTTGAGGATCTTGCTCAGGAGGAGTTGGGTCAGCCTGATCCTCAGGGTGAGGATTTTGCTTAGGGCTCTGAATTTCAAAAGCTTGAGGATTTTCACTTTGTTCTTCCTCAGCTTGCTTGGTGACAGAGCCAGATTTATCAGCTGGTGCAGCTGATCCTTGTGTAGTTTCTTCATGAGGAATGGAGGGCCGAGGACTGTCGTCAATGCGAATTTCTTCGTCAGTATGTTCCTTAGATGCAGCATCCTTCATTTCCTCATCCGGCCCTTTCTCCTGGTCTTCAAAGGTGACCATTTCATAAGATGGAGCGATGTTAAGAGGCAGAGGGTCCAGTGGAGCATTTTCTTCAAGTGCTTTGAGGCGCTTGGCCTCTGTGTGTTCTTCTGCTGAGGAGGCCTTTCTCTTCTTGGCTTCCTTTTCAGCAACCCTTGTCTTCTTCACGTCTGATGCAGACGGAGTCATCTTCTTCACCTTTGAAGCTTTTGGTGAAGGTGTTTTCTCAGCAGATTCATCAGCTAGCCTTGAGGAACCAGCTAGAGCAGAGTCATCAGCTGGCTTGGAAGCATCAGCTAGAGCAGATTCAGTCTCACCAGCTGTGGCAGATTCATCAGCTGGCTTGTCCGTGGTGATTTCCTCAATTACGGGTTCATCCGCATAGCTTTCTCGAGGGATTTCCTCAGCTTGAGGAGTTTCATCAGCTGGTTCTTCAATCAGAGGCTGAGGAGTTGGTACTGGAGGGGGAGCTTTCTTGTTGTAGTCATTAACAGCTTCAGTGCAAGTTTGATGAAATTGCTTTTGAGACTTTGACGATCAGAAAGCTTGGAGTACTTATCTGTCAAATTCTTCAACTCTGCCTGTGTTGATACAAGATCATCAGGCGTCAGATTGAGGAGATTCTGCTTGAGGAATTTCTCCTTCTTCAGCTTAGCCACCTTGGCCTGTTTAGCTTGCTGCTCCTTCCACTTGGCCTCGTTGATGAATGTGGCCACCATGTGGCTGATGCCAGGGGGAAGTTTCAAATCATCAAGCGGAGTGTTGGGGTCCTCATACCAGATATTGATGTAGTCTAGGAGGACTTTTGGGTCCATGGCGAGAGGAATCGAGCTGCCAGAAGCTTGAGCTACCCTTTCCTGCTTGTTTCTGATCATTGCTTGCAAAGTTTCATCATCATATTCATCACTACCCTCTGATGCAGAAGGGACCGTGATGATTTTGCTTGGGCTGGGTCTTGTTCCTCTCCCAACAGTCACCTTAGTCTCCAGAGGAGTTGGTGAAGACTTTGTCTCCGAGCTGGTTGCAGCTGGGAGTGAGGAGCTGGAGGTAGCTAGCAGTGGCTTCATTATCGGCTTCTGTTCAGGTTTTGAAGCCTCTAGTGGTGCTAAGGATTTTGGAGCTGAGGGTTTTGGCGCAGATGGTTTTGTTGCTGATGCTGGAGCTGATTTCTCTTGAGGCTTTGAAGCCTTTGGTTTTGATGGCACTGACTTTTGTTGAGGAATTGTCGAGCCAGAAGTCTCAGCAGCAAAGGAAGTATCGGCAGTTGAAGCAGCGGCAGATGATTCATTAAATTTCCTCACAGCAGCATCTGCCTGCTTCTTGAGCTTTGCCAAGTGCTTTTCCTTTTCATCTGGATAGTCATCAAGGGTCTTGAGGCTTGAGAGATGTGCTTCTTGATAATCCTCAAGTGGAGCCCGTTTGCCAGGAGGCTTCAGAGCGAATTTCTTCGCATATTTGGGAGTGACGAATCTGTACTCCTTCCACTCCTTAGCCCATCGGCGTTCTATCTTCTAAAGCCGAATTTTTCTCTTGGCCATAGTTTCATGTTCATCAGGGGTGCAGTAATCCAGGTATATATCCTCAGGGATGTCTAAGGTTGTATTCTACTCAAGTTTCTTGCCTCCCTTTTGCTTCCTGTCATCCTCCAATTTCTTCAACTGAGGATTTTGCAGATGAGATTGAACTCTTGGGGACTCTGATGAGACTTGAAGATTTTCTTCAAGAAATGCTGCAAATGAGTTAATTTGATGAGAACCGAGAGATTCATCAGCTGACATGTGTGTACCTGTGAACAGAGTATAGTTGCGAGGAATTTGGAGAGGTCATATGCGTTCTCAGATTTGAAGAAAATGAAAAAATTTGACAGTTGAGGAATTTGACCAGTGGTTGAGGAATTTGCCTAAGCATACTGTTCTTGGGTTCCAGAGTTGTACAGATCCAAAAATTCACACAATTGAGGAATCTCGTGAAAATCTTAGATGCTTAGTGAAGTTCATCAATAGTGTGGTGTTAGGCAGTGTTTGAGGAATCAGATGCATATGGATTCTTGAGGAAAAACATATTTCACATCTCAGAGGTAAAATAGTAGATCAAACTTGCTGTAAAAATAGGGTTTTTATTTACCCTAGATGGCGCGCACGAAGAACAGAGAAGAGTTGCAGGGAGAGGCTCTTTCGGTGCGTGTCCAATGCGCCCTAACCCGCAAGCAGGGGGCGTCTATGGCGGCGGCGGACGAGGATGGTCCGACTCCGGCGTGGTTTCGGCGACGGAAAAGTCGAGGCAGTGAAGCTCTTCTTCGCCGGCGACGAGACTTCCAGCGGTGGCGCTAGGGTTCGGTGCTTTTGCTGTAGTAGGAGTGCGATGGAGCGAAGAAGTGTTTTACCGAGGGGGATGGGGACATATTTATAGCCGGACAGTTACTGTTGGCGCGAAGAAATCGCACCAAATAGCCCCTGCCTCTACGTCTCCGCAGGACACGTGTAGTTTACGGGCAAAGCGGTGGAGATCGTGGAGATCGTGGTTATCCGAACGAGGAAAGTGGGGTTCAGTTACTGTTCATTAAAAAAATATTTTTGAAGATTTGAGGATTTTGTTACAAAATCATCAGCTGACAAGGAGGCAGTGAGGATTTCGAAGAAAGTTTCAAGTAGAACGCATATGAAGAATTGAATAGACTCGATGAGAATAGCACAGAGGGAAAGTAGGGTCCGATCACATTCACTTAGATGAAATTTCAACTTGAAGAAATAGCTATAAGTGAATGATGTTGAGGACTTGAAATCACAGTCTATCTAGGTAAACGAAAGTCATCAAGTGTTTTTGAAGATTTGACTAACTTGAGGATTTTGTTATAAATCGTCACAATGAAGAACAACTGTTTTGAAGAAAATCAAATTTGGAGGAAATGGAACTTTGAAGAAAATCAACTTGAGGAAATTCATGTTGGGCGGTGGCTGTTGGAAATATGCCCTAGAGGCAATAATAAATTAGTTATTATTATATTTCTTAGTTCATGATAATCGTTTATTATCCATGCTATAATTGTATTGATTGGAAACACAATACTTGTGTGGATACATAGACAAAACACTGTCCCTAGTAAGCCTCTAGTTGACTAGCTCGTTGTTCAAAAGATGGTCAAGGTTTCCTAGCCATAGGCAAGTGTTGTCACTTGATAACGGGATCACATCATTAGGAGAATCATGTGATGGACTAGACCCAAACTAATAGACGTAGCATGTTGATCGTGTCATTTTGTTGCTACTGTTTTCTGCGTGTCAAGTATTTATTCCTATGACCATGAGATCATATAACTCACTGACACCGGAGGAATGCTTTGTGTGTATCAAACGTCGCAACGTAACTGGGTGACTATAAAGATGCTCTACAGGTATCTCCGAAGGTGTTAGTTGAGTTAGTATGGATCGAGACTGGGATTTGTCACTCCGTGTGACGGAGAGGTATCTCGGGGCCCACTCGGTAATACAACATCACACACAAGCCTTGCAAGCAATGTAACTTAGTGTAAGTTACTGGATCTTGTATTACGGAACGAGTAAAGAGACTTGCCGGTAAACGAGATTGAAATAGGTATGCGGATACTGACGATCGAATCTCGGGCAAGTAACATACCGAAGGACAAAGGGAATGACATACGGGATTATACGAATCCTTGGCACTGAGGTTCAAACGATAAGATCTTCGTAGAATATGTAGGATCCAATATGGGCATCCAGGTCCCGCTGTTGGATATTGACCGAGGAGTCTCTCGGGTCATGTCTACATAGTTCTCGAACCCGCAGGGTCTGCACACTTAAGGTTCGACGTTGTTTTATGCGTATTTGAGTTATATGGTTGGTTACCGAATGTTGTTCGGAGTCCCGGATGAGATCACGGACGTCACGAGGGTTTCCGGAATGGTCCGGAAACGAAGATTGATATATAGGATGACCTCATTTGGTTACCGGAAGGTTTTCGTGCATTACCGAAAAAGTTTCGGGCTCATCGGTAGTGTACCGGGAGTGCCGGGAGGGGTGCCGGGGACCATCGGGAGGGGTGTCACGCCCCAAGGGGTCTCATGGGCTATGGGAAGAGATAAACCAGCCCCTAGTGGGCTGGAATAAGTTCCCACTAAGGCCCATAAGGTTTGAGAAGGAAAAAACACAAGGTGGAAAGAGTTTCCAAGTGGGAAGGTGGAATCCTACTCCAAGTAGGATTGGAGTAGGACTCCTCCACCCCCAATTTCGGCCAAACCTTTAGGTTTTGAGGCTGCCTCCTCCCCTCCCTCCCACCTATATATACGGAGGTTTTAGGGCTGATTTGAGACGACTTTCTCACGGCTGCCCGACCACATACCTCCATAGTTTTTCCTCTAGATCGCGTTTCTGCGGAGCTCGGGCGGAGCCCTGCTGAGACGAGATCATCACCAACCTTCGGAGCACCGTCACGCTGCCGGAGAACTCTTCTACCTCTCCGTCTCTCTTGCTGGATCAAGAAGGCCGAGATCATCGTCGAGTTGTACGTGTGCTGAACGCGGAGGTGCCGTCCGTTCGGTACTAGATCGTGGGACTGATCGCGGGATTGTTCGCGGGGCGGATCGAGGGATGTGAGGACGTTCCACTACATCAACCGCGTTCTCTAACGCTTCTGCTGTGCGATCTACAAGGGTACGTAGATCACTCATCCCCTCTCGTAGATGGACATCACCATGATAGGTCTTCGTGCGCGTAGGAAAATTTTTGTTTCCCATGCGACGTTCCCCAACAGTGGCGTGACCCACCATATAAGAATGTTGATTACAGACGCCGCGTACAATTGTCATAGGGCCCTGAGAATCAATTTCTTCGTCGATTTCTTCACATTCAGAGTGATATTCTTCATCAGTTGAAGAAAATCGATTCATCATGTGTTCACATCTAAGTCATCAATTTTGCATAAGTGTTAGGATGTGTGCATGTTTTTACAAAACATTTAAAGATTCTAAGATATTTAGCTCACACCGCAACTTGCAAAACCTTTTCTCATCCAAGGGCTTAGTGAAGTTATGTTCGAGTTGATCATCAGTCTTCACATGGTCGATGAGGATATTGCCCTTGAGGACATGGTCCCGAAGAAAATGATGACGAATCTGGATGTGCTTAGTCTTCGAGTGTTGTACTAGGTTATATGCAATCTTGATTGTACTCTCATTGTCGCAGTAGAGAGGCACATTCTTCATGTTGATGCCGTAGTCCTTGAGGGTTTGCTTCATCCACAGCAATTGAGCACAGCATGAACCCGCAGCAATGTACTCAGCTTCAGAAGTGGAGAGTGATACGTAGTTCTGTTTCTTTGAGGACCAGCAAACTAGTGATCTTCCGAGGAAATGGCATGTGCCAGATGTTGACTTGCGATCCACACGGTCACCAGCATAGTCAGAATCAGAATATCCTACCAGATGAAGATTTGAGCCCTTGGGATACCATAATCCTAGTGTTGGTGTGTGAGCTAAGTATCGAAGAATATGCTTCACAGCCTTATGGTGTGATTCCTTCGGTTTTGCTTGAAAACGTGCACACATGCAAACACTAAGCATTATATCTGGCCTAGATGCAGATAGATACAATAAAGAGCCAATCATAGAGCGATATACCTGCTGATCGAATTCTTTACCATTTTCATCAGTGCCGAGGTGGTCGTTGGTAGGCATTGGAGTCTTGGCACCTTTGCATTCATGCATGTCGAATTTCCTCAGAACATCCTTGAGGTATTTCTCCTGTGATATGAAGATTCCATTGCGTTGTTGAAAAATTTGAAGACCTAAGAAGAATTTCAGCTCCCCCATCATAGACATCTGATATTCTTCACTCATCATGTAAGCAAATTCATCACTGTATCGTTTGTCAGTACAGCCAAATATAATGTCATCGACATATATCTGGCACACGAATAGCTCATTATCATAGGATTTAGTAAAAAGAGTTGGATCGAGTGAACCAGGTTTGAAGCCTTTCTTGATGAGGAATTCCTTCAATGTATCATACCATGCCCTAGGGGCTTGCTTGAGGCCATAGAGCGCCTTTTTGAGTCTGAAGACTTTGTCTGTATTCTTTGGATCCTCAAAACCTAGAGGCTGAGCAACATATACTTCTTCCTCAAGCTTATGATTGAGGAATGCACTTTTCACATCCATTTGATATAATATGATGTTATGATGATTAGCATAAGCAAGTAGTATTCGAATAGCTTCAAGTCTAGCAACAGGTGCAAAAGTTTCATAGAAATCTATTCCTTCAACCTAGGTGTAGCCTAATTTTTTCATTTGTGAATAATTTTTTCATTTGTGAATAATTTTTGAGTTAATGTTCTTTTCCAAATGAGTGAACATTTTCATGAATTCATGCACATTTTTCTGAACTCACCAACATCTTTGAACTCGTGATTTTTGTTTGACTTCATAACCATTTATTTGGATTCAAGAACATTTGTTTGAATTTCACGACATTGTTATGACTTAAAAACGACCTAGATAAAAAAGTAGGTAAAAAACTGACCTAAGAAAAAAAAATAGGTGTGAAAAAAGAGTATGTGATCTTGTGCCAGGTGATTAACTGATGGCTATGACGATTCCCTGATACCATTAGTGGTCGATCTGGCATTAGCACGCGCATTGAGCGATATACAACAACACTTGAAGGTGTCTTCCTCTTCTGGGTTGACTTGTCCGACTAGCTACTATTCTTATTCCTCCTCCTCTAGTTCCTTCCTTATATTCCCCAAATTCTCTAGTTCCTTCCTTAGGTTCCCCAAATTCTCTAGTTCGCTGATCCAACCACCTAAGCTTGTAATTTGATATTGATTGAGTGAACTAGTGCATTGGGTTGCCAACACATTATTTGGATTTATCTCATCGCCATTTTAGCAAATATAAACCGCATAATACATTACCTTATATATATAGAGTAATGCTAAGTTACAGATCATCTAATTTCATTATGCGAGGGAGACGTTCTGGTGCAATACAAACATTATGGCATTTGAGACTCACAGAGAAAAGTATTCCGAGTAGCGCCCTTTTATTCATTGGTTTAGAATAGAGAACACAAAAAGAAGCCAGGTGATTAACGCCCTTTTCATAAGTAGGAGGATAAAGAGAGGAAACAAAACAAAAACATCACTAACAGAAAAGGAAAAGAACAGGGGAGCAAAAAAGAACTAGTGCACATCGCTTCGCCCGTAATTGCTAGGTGCGCAAAATGACTATTAGGTGCACCATGAGCAGAATAAAATTATTCCAATTGGATGGCTTACTCGATGGCAGACCCTATGCAGTGGCCTACCTGCTAGAAACTTTGAAATCAATTGTTAAGGGGTATCCCTTGTAAAGGACACCATCACCTTCTCAGGCTCTTACATGTGGTGCATTGCATGTGCGCCACTTGTTGCACCGAGGTGTCTTTCTTTTTTTCTAGATTTGTTTGTTCAAAATTTTTATTTCTTGAACCATGCATCTAAAGCCATAGCCGGTTTCACCGTTGGATTTGTCGCATCGAGATTTTTCAAACTAGATCACATGTTAATAGGTTTTGACGAAAAAAATCGCAAAGAAACCAAGAAAAGCCAGAAACCTAAAAAACAAAAAAGAGGAAAAATGAAAACAAAAAAGTTAGAAAAAAACCAGAACCCGGAAATAGGGTTGCGGTTTTCTCTTTTTTCTCTTTTCGAGAATCACGTATGTTATCCCGAGTTGTGATTCTCGCACAAGCAAATATGTGCTTCCGCAAGAAATAAAATCGTGTTTTTCATGGAAGCACATTTTTGCATTTTTCGAAGAAGCAAAAGAAGTATGTGCTTCCATAAGAGGCAAATAGTGTTTCTTGTGGAAGCACTATTTTTTCCCTTTTAAAAGAAACAGTTTCGTTTCGCGTAAAAACAAATCTTTGTTTCCCTTGGAAGCACTGTTTTTGTCATTTTCCAAAAAGCACACATGTTTAAAAAAATCTAATAACGTTCACAAATTACAACAAAATGAAAATTTAATAAATATTGTTTGCACTTTATGAAAAAAAATTAAAATCCAAGAACAATTTTTTCATTTGTGAATAATTTTTGAGTTAATGTTCTTTTTCAAATGAGTGAACATTTTCATGAATTCATGCACATTTTTTTGAACTCACCAGCATCTTTGAACTCATGATTTTTTTTGGACTTCATAACCATTTATTGGGATTCAAGAACATTTGTTTGAATTTCACGACATTGTTATGACTTAAAAACGACCTAGATAAAAAAGTAGGTAAAACCTGACCTAAGAAAAAAAAAGTGTGAAAAAAGAGTATGTGATCTTGTGCCAGGCGATTAACTAATGGCTATGACGATTCCCTCATACCATTAGTGGTCGATCTGGCATTAGCACGCACATTGAGCGATATACAACAACACTTGAAGGTGTCTTCCTCTTCTTGATTGACTTGTCTGACTGGCTACTATTCTTATTCCTCCTCCTCTAGTTCCTTCCTTAGGTTCCCCAAATTCTCTAGTTCCTTCCTTAGGTCCCCCAAATTCTCTAGTTCGCTCATCCAACCACCTAAGCTTGTAATTTGAGCTTGATTGAGTGAACTAGTGCATTGGGTTGCCAACACATTATTTGGATTTATCTCATCGCCTATTTAGCAAATATAAACCGCATAATACATTACCCTATATATATCGAGTAATGCAAAGTTACAGATCATCTAATTTCAGTATGTGAGGGAGATGTTCTGGTGCAATTCAAACATGACATTTGAGACTCAGAGAGAAAAGTATTCCGAGTAACGCCCTTTTATTCATTGGTTTAGAATAGAGAACACAATAAGATGAATAGAAGCATTTTCAATTTGCAAAAATAAATAAAAAATTAATAAATAATAGAGGTATGGCAATTGTGTAACAAAATATGGTTATCACATATTTTCATATTTTCATATTTGAATTAAAATTGTTCATTGCGTAAGAAATTCTTCAAGTCATTAAAACATTGAAAAGGGAAAAATATCTAAGGAATGAAAAGCCGAAAATGAAAACATGGTCATTGCATTTTAAAAATGTTCATCATATATTTTATAAATGTTCATCCGGTAATAAAAGATAATCTATGAAAAGGAAACATCGTAAAAATTAAGTAAGAAAAAACAAAGGGTAAAGGAAAAAACAAGAAATAAGTAGGAGGATAAAGAGAGGAAACAAAACAAAAACATCACTAACAGAAAAGGACAAAAAAAGGGGAGCAAAAAAGAACTAGCGCACATCGATTCGCCCGTAATTGCTAGGTGCGCAAAATGACTATTAGGTGCACCATGAGAGGAATAGAATTCTTCCAATTGTATGGCTTACTCGATGGCAGGCCCTATGCAGTGGCCTACGTGCTAGAAACTTTGAAATCAATTGTTATGGGGCATCCTTCGTAAAGGACACCATCACGTTCTCAGGCTTTTACATGTGGTGCATTGCATGTGCGCTACTTGTTGCAACCAAGTGTCTTTCTTTTTTTCGTAGATTTTTTTGTTT
The DNA here is from genome assembly GCF_904849725.1 of Hordeum vulgare subsp. vulgare. Taxonomy (NCBI): domain Eukaryota; kingdom Viridiplantae; phylum Streptophyta; class Magnoliopsida; order Poales; family Poaceae; genus Hordeum; species Hordeum vulgare. The sequence goes on along the minus strand of NC_058520.1, from coordinate 578,821,021 downwards.
AAAATGTTTATTTCTTGAACCAAGCATCTAAAGCCATAGCCGGTTTGACCGTTGGATTTGTCGCGTCCAAATTTTTCAAACTAGATCACATGTTAATAGTTTTTGACGAAAAAAATCGCAAAGAAACCTACAAAAGCCAGAAACCTAAAAAACAAAAAAAGAGGAAAATGAAAACAAAAAAGTTAGAAAAAAACCGGAACCCGGAAATAGGGTTGCGGTTTTCTCTTTTTTCTCTTTACGAGAATCACATATGTTATCCCGAGTTGTGATTCTCGCACAAGCAAATATGTGCTTCCGTAAGAAATAAAATCATGTTTTTCATGGAAGCACATTTTTGCATTTTTCAAAGAAGCAAAAGAAGTATGTGCTTCCATAAGAGGCAAATAGTGTTTCTTGTGGAAGTACAATTTTTTTCCCTTTTCAAAGAAACAGTTTTGTTTCGCGTAAAAAGAAATCTGTGTTTCCCTTGGAAGCACTGTTTTTGTCATTTTCCAAAAAGCACACATGTTTAAAAAAATCTAATAATGTTCACGAATTAAAACAAAATGAAAATTTAATAAGTATTGTTTGCACTTTTCAAAAAATATTTAAAATCCAAGAACATTTTTTTCATTTGCGAATAATTTTTGAGTTAATGTTCTTTTTCAAATGAGTGAACATTTTCATGAATTCATGCACATTTTTCTGAACTCACCAACATCTTTGAACTCGTGAATTTTTTTGAATTCATAACCGTTTATTTGGAGTCAAGAACATTTGTTTGAATTTCACGACATTGTTATGACTTAAAAACGACCTAGATAAAAAAGTAGGTAAAAAACTGACCTAAGAAAAAAAAATAGGTGTGAAAAAAGAGTACGTGATCTTGTGCCAGGTGATTAACTGATGGCTATGATGATTCCCTGATACCATTAGTGGTCGATCTGGCATTAGCACGCGCATTGAGCGATATACAACAACACTTGAAGGTGTCTTCCTCTTCTGTGTTGAGTTGTCCGACTAGCTACTATTCTTATTCCTCCTCCTCTAGTTCCTTCCATAGGTTTCCCAAATTCTCTAGTTCCTTCCTTAGGTTCCCCAAATTCTCTAGTTCGCTGATCCAACCACCTAAGCTTGTAATTTGAGATTGATTGAGTGAACTAGTGCATTGGGTTGCCAACACATTATTTGGATTTATCTCATCGCCATTTTAGCAAATATAAACCGCATAATACATTACCCTATATGTATAGAGTAATGCAAAGTTACAGATCATCTAATTTCAGTATGCGAGGGAGACGTTCTGGTGCAATTCAAACATTATGGCATTTGAGACTCACAGAGAAAAGTATTCCGCCCTTTTATTCATTGGTTTAGAATTGAGAACACAAAAAGATGAATACATGCGAACACATGAATAAATCAATATGGTAGAATACAAGCATTTTCAATTTGCAAAAATAAATAATAAATAGATGCATTTTCGAGCGACTTTGGCCTAGCCAAGTGTCGGGTTAGAAGAAATCAGCTTGCATGTATCGCGACACTTGTTATCTGAGCTATCCTTTTCCTTTGAGCAACGCTTAAAGCAATCCATGTCTTGCTCTATGGCTTTCTTATTGGCGGCGGTGGCCATGATGTAGCCAAATCTCGCAGCCATGTATGGGCAGTCGAGGTTGCAGTGGTCGGTGCGCAAAAAAGAACTAGCACACATCGATTCGCCCGTAATTGCTAGGTGCGCAAAATGACTATTAGGTGCACCATGAGCAGAATAGAATTCTTCCAATTGTATGGCTTACTCGATGGCACCCCTATGCAGTGTCCTACATGCTAGAAACTTTGAAATCAATTGTTTAGGGGTATCCTTTGTAATGAACACCATGGCCTTCTCAGGCTCTTACATGTGGTGCACTACATGTGCGCCAATTATTGCACCGAGGTGTCTTTCTTTTTTTCGTAGATTTTTTGTTTAAAATGTTTATTTCTTGAACCATGCATCTAAAGCCATAGCCGGTTTCACCGTTGGATTTGTCGCGTCGAGATTTTTAAAACTAGATCACATGTTAATAGGTTTTGACGAAAAAAATCGCAAAGAAACCTAAAAAAACAAAAAAGAGGAAAAATGAAAACAAAAAAGTTAGAAAAAAACCGGAACCCGGAAATAGGGTTGCGGTTTTCTCTTTTTTCTCTTTTCGAGAATCACATATGTCATCCCGAGTTGTGGTTCTCGCACAAGCAAATATGTGCTTCCGTAAGAAATAAAATCGTGTTTTTCATGGAAGCACATTTTTGCATTTTTCAAAGAAGCAAAAGAAGTATGTGCTTCCATAAGAGGCAAATAGTGTTTCTTGTGGAAGTACTATTTTTTCCGTTTTCAAAGAAACTATTTTGTTTCGCGTAAAAACAAATCTTTGTTTCCCTTGGAAGTTGTTTTTGTCATTTTCCAAAAAGCACACATGTTGGAAAAAAATATAATAAAGTTCACAAATTACAACAAAATGAAAATTTAATTTATATCGTTTCCACTTTTCAAAAAATATTTAAAATCCAAGAACAATTTTTTCAATTGTGAATAATTTTTGAGTCAATGTTCTTTTTCGGACGACTGAACATTTTCATGAATTCATGCACATTTTTCTGAACTCACCAACATCTTTGAACTCGTGAATTTTTTTTTGAATTCATAACCATTTAGTTGGATTCAAGAACATTTTTTTGAATCTCGAGACATTGTTCTGACTTAAAAACGACCTAGATAAAAAACTAGGTAAAACCTGACCTAAGAAAAAAAAAGGTGTGAAAAAAGAGTATGTGATCTTGTGCCAGGCGATTAACTAATGGCTATGACGATTCCCTCATACCATTAGTGATCGATCTGGCATTAGCACGCGCATTGAGCGATATACAACAACACTTGAAGGTGTCTTCCTCTTCTTGATTGACTTGTCCGACTGGCTACTATTCTTATTCCTCCTCCTCTAGTTCCTTTCTTAGGTTCCCCAAATTCTCTAGTTCCTTCCTTAGGTTCCCCAAATTCTCTAGTTCGCTGATCCAACCACCTAAGCTTGTAATTTGAGCTTGATTGAGTGAACTAGTGCATTGGGTTGCCAACACATTATTTGGATTTATCTCATCGCCTATTTAGCAAATATAAACCGCATAATACATTACCCTATATATAGAGAGTAATGCAAAGTTACAGATCGTCTAATTTAATAAATATCGTTTCCACTTTTCAAAAAGTATTTAAAATCCAAGAACATTTTTTTCATTTGCGAATAATTTTTGAGTCAATGTTCTTTTTCGGACGACTGAACATTTTCATGAATTCATGCACATTTTTCTGAACTCACCAACATCTTTGAACTCGTGAATTTTTTTTTGAAATCATAACCATTTATTTGGATTCAAGAACATTTGTTTGAATCTCAAGACATTGTTCTGACTTAAAAACGACCTAGATAAAAAAGTAGGTAAAACCTGACCTAAGAAAAAAAAGGTGTGAAAAAAGAGTATGTGATCTTGTGCCAGGTGATTAACTAATGGCTATGACGATTCCCTCATACCATTAGTGGTCGATCTGGCATTAGCACGTGCATTGAGCGATATACAACAACACTTGAAGGTGTCTTCCTCTTCTTGATTGACTTGTCCGACTGGCTACTATTCTTATTCCTCCTCCTCTAGTTCCTTCCTTAGGTTCCCCAAATTCTCTAGTTCCTTCCTTAGGTTCCCCAAATTATCTAGTTCGTTGATACAACCACCTAAGCTTGTAATTTGAGCTTGATTGAGTGAACTAGTGCATTGGGTTGCCAACACATTATTTGGATTTATCTCATCGCCTATTTAGCAAATATAAACCGCATAATACATTACCCTATATATATAGAGTAATGCAGAGTTACAGATCATCTAATTTCAGCATGCGAGGGAGATGTTCTGGTGCAATTCAAACATGATATTTGAGACTCAGAGAGAAAAGTATTCCGAGTAACGCCATTTTATTCGTTGGTTTAGAATAGAGAACACAAAAAGATGAATAGAAACATTTTCAATTTGCAAAAATAAATAAATAACTAATAAATAATAGAGGTATGGCAATTGTGTAACAAAATATGGTCATCACATATTTTAATATTTTCATAGTTGAATTAAAATTGTTCATTGCGTAAGAAATTCTTCAAGTCATTAAAACATTGAAAAGGGAAAATTATCTAAGGAGTGAAAAGCCGAAAATGAAAACATGGTCATTGCATTTTAAAAATGTTCATCATATATTTTATAAATGTTCATCCGTTAATAAAAGATAATATATGAAAAGGAAACATTGTAAAAATTAAGTAAGAAAAAACAAATGGTAAAGGAAAAAACAAGAAAGAAGTAGGAGGATAAAGAGAGGAAACAAAACAAAAACATCACTAACAGAAAAGGACAAAAAAAGGGGAGCAAAAAAGAACTAGCGCACATCGATTCGCCCGTAATTGCTAGGTGCGCAAAATGACTATTAGGTGCACCATGAGAGGAATATAATTCTTCCAATTGTATGGCTTACTCGATGGCAGACCCTATGCAGTGGCCTACGTGCTAGAAACTTTGAAATCAATTGTTATGGGGTATCCTTCGTAAAGGACACCATCACCTTCTCAGGCTTTTTCATGTGGTGCATTGCATGTGCGCTACTTGTTGCAACCAGGTGTCTTTCTTTTTTTTCGTAGATTTTTTTGTTTAAAATGTTTATTTCCTGAACCATGCATCTGAAGCCATAGCCGGTTTGACCGTTGGATTTGTCGCGTCCAGATTTTTCAAACTAGATCACATGTTAATAGTTTTTGACGAAAAAAATCGCAAAGAAACCAAGAAAAGCCAGAAACCTAAAAAACAAAAAAAGAGGAAAAATGAAAACAAAAAAGTTAGAATAAAACCGGAACCCGGAAATAGGGTTGCGGTTTTCTCTTTTTTCTCTTTTCGAGAATCACATATGTTATCCCGAGTTGTGATTCTCGCACAAGCAAATATGTGCTTCCGTAAGAAATAAAATCATGTTTTTCATGGAAGCACATTTTTGCATTTTTCGAAGAAGCAAAAGAAGTATGTGCTTCCATAAGAGGCAAATAGTGTTTCTTGTGGAAGTACTATTTCTTCCCTTTTCAAAGAAACAGTTTTGTTTCGCGTAAAAAGAAATCTGTGTTTCCCTTGGAAGCATTGTTTTTGTCATTTTCCAAAAAGCACACATGTTTAAAAAAAATCTAATAACGTTCACAAATTACAACAAAACGAAAATTTAATAAATATTGTTTGCACTTTATAAAAAATATTTAAAATCCAAGAACAATTTTTTCATTTGTGAATAATTTTTGAGTTAATGTTCTTTTTCAAATGAGTGCACATTTTCATGAATTCATGCACATTATTCTGAACTCACCAACATCTTTGAACTCGTGATTTTTGTTTGACTTCATAACCATTTATTTGGATTCAAGAACATTTGTTTGAATTTCACGACATTGTTATGACTTAAAAACGACCTAGATAAAAAAGTAGGTAAAAAACTGACCTAAGAAAAAAAATAGGTGTGAAAAAAGAGTATGTGATCTTGTGCCAGGTGATTAACTGATGGCTATGACGATTCCCTGATACCATTAGTGGTCGATCTGGCATTAGCACGCGCATTGAGCGATATACAACAACACTTGAAGGTGTCTTCCTCTTCTGGGTTGACTTGTCCGACTGGCTACTATTCTTATTCCTCCTCCTCTAGTTCCTTCCTTAGGTTCCCCAAATTCTCTAGTTCCTTCCTTAGGTTCCCCAAATTCTCTAGTTCGCTGATCCAACCACCTAAGCTTGTAATTTGAGATTGATTGAGTGAACTAGTGCATTGGGTTGCCAACACATTATTTGGATTTATCTCATCGCCATTTTAGCAAATATAAAACGCATAATACATTACCTTATATATATAGAGTAATGCTAAGTTACAGATCATCTAATTTCAGTATGCGAGGGAGACGTTCTGGTGCAATTCAAACATTATGGCATTTGAGACTCACAGAGAAAAGTATTCCGAGTAACGCCCTTTTATTCATTGGTTTAGAATAGAGAACACAAAAAGAAGCGAGGTGATTAACGCCCTTTTCATAAGTAGGAGGATAAAGAGAGGAAACAAAACAAAAACATCACTAACAGAAAAGGAGAAAACAGGGGAGCAAAAAAGAACTAGTGCACATCGATTCGCCCGTAATTGCTAGGTGCGCAAAATGACTATTAGGTGCACCATGAGCAGAATAGAATTATTCCAATTGGATGGCTTACTCGATGACAGCCCCTATGCAGTGGCCTACCTGCTAGAAACTTTGAAATCAATTGTTAAGGGGTATCCTTTGTAATAGACACCATCACCTAATCAGGCTCTTACATGTGGTGCATTGCATGTGCGCCACTTGTTGCACCTAGGTGTCTTTCTTTTTTTCTAGATTTGTTTGTTTAAATTTTTTATTTCTTGAACCATGCATCTAAAGCCATAGCCGGTTTCACCGTTGAATTTGTTGCATTGAGATTTTTCAAACTAGATCACATGTTAATAGGTTTTGACGAAAAAAATCGCAAAGAAACCAAGAAAAGCCAGAAACCTATAAAACAAAAAAGAGGAAAAATGAAAACAAAAAAGTTAGAAAAAAACCGGAACTCGGAAATAGGGTTGCGGTTTTCTCTTTTTTCTCTTTTCGAGAATCACGTATGTTATCCCGAGTTGTGATTCTCGCACAAGCAAATATGTGCTTCCGCAAGAAATAAAATCGTGTTTTTCATGGAAGCACATTTTTCCATTTTTCGAAGAAGCAAAAGAAGTATGTGCTTCTATAAGAGGCAAATAGTGTTTCTTGTGGAAGCACTATTTTTTCCCTTTTAAAAGAAACAGTTTTATTCGCGTAAAAACAAATCTTTCTTTCCCTTATAAGCATTGTTTTTGTCATTTTCCAGAAAGCACACATGTTTAAAAAAATCTAATAACGTTCACAAATTACAACAAAACGAAAATTTAATAAATATTGTTTGCACTTTATAAAAAATATTTAAAATCCAAGAACAATTTTTTCATTTGTGAATAATTTTTGAGTTAATGTTCTTTTTCAAATGAGTGCACATTTTCATGAATTCATGCACATTATTCTGAACTCACCAACATCTTTGAACTCGTGATTTTTGTTTGACTTCATAACCATTTATTTGGATTCAAGAACATTTGTTTGAATTTCACGACATTGTTATGACTTAAAAACGACCTAGATAAAAAAGTAGGTAAAAAACTGACCTAAGAAAAAAAATAGGTGTGAAAAAAGAGTATGTGATCTTGTGCCAGGTGATTAACTGATGGCTATGACGATTCCCTGATACCATTAGTGGTCGATCTGGCATTAGCACGCGCATTGAGCGATATACAACAACACTTGAAGGTGTCTTCCTCTTCTGGGTTGACTTGTCCGACTGGCTACTATTCTTATTCCTCCTCCTCTAGTTCCTTCCTTAGGTTCCCCAAATTCTCTAGTTCCTTCCTGAGGTTCCCCAAATTCTCTAGTTCGCTGATCCAACCACCTAAGCTTGTAATTTGATATTGATTGAGTGAACTAGTGCATTGGGTTGCCAACACATTATTTGGATTTATCTCATCGCCATTTTAGCAAATATAAACCACATAATTCATTACCCTATATGTATAGAGTAATGCAAAGTTACAGATCATCTAATTTCAGTATGGAAGGGAGACGTTCTTGTGCAATTCAAACATTATGGCATTTGAGACTCACAGAGAAAAGTATTCCGAGTAACGCCCTTTTATTCATTGGTTTAGAATTGAGAACACAAAAAGATGAATACATGGGAACACATGAATAAATCAATACGGTAAAATACAATCATTTTCAATTTGCAAAAATAAATAATAAATAGATGCATTTTCAAGCGACTTTGGCCTAGCCAAGTGTCGGGGTAGAAGAAATCAGCTTGCATGTATCGCGACACTTGTTATCTGAGCTATCCTTTTCCTTTGAGCAACGCTTAAAGCAATCCATGTCTTGCTCTATGGCTTTCTTATTGGCGGGGGTGGCCATGATGTAGCCAAATCTCGCAGCCATGTATGGGCATTCGACGTTGCAGTGGTCGGTGCAAGTAGGTTCCATGCATGCCTTGTCACAGTCGGCGCCGCATTGGGTAGAATAGTCCTTGACGGTCTTGTTGCCGGGGCAGCCACCATGCTTGTCGATGGATTCTTTCAGGGCACGCTGCCCTCCAGACGTTTGTATATTAAAGGCTTCTTCCTTCTTTTCCCCGACCTCGGCGAGCTCCGTGAACAAGCGCTCGATGAAGGTGACGCTGGTTGCCTCAGTGCCGCATGCCTTGTCGACCATGGCGGTGCACGCGACGTCCTTTTTCTCGCCCTTGCCACAGAGCTTGGAGTACTCGGTGAGGCAGGTGGGAGCAGCCTTCTCATCCCCGGAGGCCACCGGCACACATGATGTGGCCACCGCCACCACAAGGATGACGACTAGCAGCGACCCGGCCTTTCGCTTGGCGGCCATCTTGTTGTCGATTTCTCTTTGATAGCTAGACCACCAACACTAGTATTGATCGAGATGCTAGCATTGCATTACATTTATATAGGAGGTGAATCAGGGTCGGGGCGAGTGGTGTGATAGTGAGGCCATGACCCATTAGAGCTCCATAGACGCTAAATTTGGTGAATGCATTTCTACAAGACCGGCCAGAACATCCACCGACCTAGGTCCAATTTCTATTCAGGGAGCAAGCTCTAATTTTAGTACTAAAAGCATGCCTATATATATGTGAGGTGTGTATTTTTCTACTTATGTCTTTTAAGAAAAATCCTTGGATTTTCTATAGACGTAAATTAGGCGTGGTATGCATCTTTTGTTACTAAATTTAGCTCGCTAGACCTCCTTTCCTGACTGAGACCGTTCCCTCGTCGTGAACCGATGTGACACTTCTCCTTTCTTGGACGAGACCTCCTATTTCATGCCGAGGCACTCGCCAATTAAAAATTGAGCACGTCAAACTTGTAATGGGATGTCGTGTAGCAATTGTGTAGCAAAATATGGTCATCACATATTTTAATATTTGCACAGTTAAATTTAAATTGTTCATTGCGTAAGAAATTCTTCAAGTCATTAAAACATTGAAAAGGGAAAACTATCTAAGGAATGAAAAGCCGAAAATGAAAACATGGTCATTGCATGTTAAAAATGTTCATCATATATTTTATAAATGTTCATCCGGTAATAAAAGATAATATATGAAAAGGAAACATCGTAAAAAGTAAGGATGAAAAAACAAAGGGTAATGGAAAAAACAAGAAATAAGTAGGAGGATAAAGAGAGGAAACAAAACAAAAACATCACTAACAGAAAAGGACAAAAAAAGGGGAGCGAAAAAGAACTAGCGCACATCGATTCGCCTGTAATTGCTAGGTGCGCAAAATGACTATTAGGTGCACCATGAGCGGAATAGAATTCTTCCAATTGTATGGCTTACTCGATGGCAGCCCCTATGCACTGTCCTACCTGTTAGAAACTTTGAAATCAATTCTTTGGGGGTATCCTTTGTAATGAACACCATGGCCTTCTCAGGCTCTTACATGTGGTGCACTACATGTGCGCCAATTGTTGCACCGAGGTGTCTTTCTTTTTTTCGTAGATTTGTTTGTTTAAAATGTTTATTTCTTGAACCATGCATCTAAAGCCATAGCCGGTTTCACCGTTGGATTTGTCGCGTCGAGATTTGTCAAACTAGATCACATGTTAATAGGTTTTGATGAAAAAAATCGCAAAGAAACCTAGAAAAGCCAGAAACCTAAAAAACAAAAAAGAGGAAAAATGAAAACAAAAAAGTTAGAAAAAAACCGGAACCCGAAAATAGGGTTGCGGTTTTCTCTTTTTTCTCTTTTCGAGAATCACATATGTTATCCCGAGTTGTGATTCTCGCACAAGCAAATATGTGCTTCCGTAAGAAATAAAATCGGGTTTTTCATGGAAGCACATTTTTGCATTTTTCAAAGAAGCAAAAGAAGTATGTGCTTCCATAAGAGGCAAATAGTGTTTCTTGTGGAAGCACTATTTTTTCCGTTTTCAAAGAAACAATTTTGTTTTGCGTAAAAACAAATCTTTGTTTCCCTTGGAAGCACTGTTTTTGTCATTTTCCAAAAAGCACACATGTTGGAAAAAAATCTAATAAAGTTCAGAAATTACAACAAAATGAAAATTTAATAAATATTGTTTTCACTTTGCAAAAAATATTTAAAATCCAAGAACATTTTCTTCATTTGCAAATAATTTTTGCGTTAATGTTCTTTTTCGGACGAGTGAACATTTTCAAGAATTCATGCACATTTTTCTGAACTCACCAACATCTTTGAACTCGTGAATTTTTTTTTGAATTCATAACCATTTATTTGGATTCAAGAACATTTGTTTGAATCTCAAGACATTGTTCTGACTTAAAAACGACCTAGATAAAAAAGTAGGTAAAACCTGATTTAAGAAAAAAAAGGTGTGAAAAAAGAGTATGTGATCTTGTTCCAGGTGATTAACTGAATGCTATGACGATTCCCTCATACCATTAGTGGTCGATCTGGCATTAGCACGCGCATTGAGCGATATACAACAACACTTGAAGGTGTCTTCCTCTTCTTGATTGACTTGTCCGACTAGATACTATTCTTATTCCTCCTCCTCTAGTTCCTTCCTTAGGTTCCCCAAATTCTCTAGTTCCTTCCTTAGGTTCCCCAAATTCTCTAGTTCGTTGATCCAACCACCTAAGCTTGTAATTTGAGCTTGATTGAGTGAACTAGTGCATTGGGTTGCCAACACATTATTTGGATTTATCTCATCGCCTATTTAGCAAATATAAACCGCATAATACATTACTCTATATATAGAGTAATGCAGAGTTACAGATCATCTAATTTCAGCATGCGAGGGAGATGTTCTGGTGCAATTCAAACATGATATTTGAGACTCAAAGAGAAAAGTATTCCGAGTAACGCCATTTTATTCGTTGGTTTAGAATAGAGAACACAAAAAGATGAATAGAAGCATTTTCAATTTGCAAAAATAAATAAATAACTAATAAATAATAGAGGTATGGCAATTGTGTAACAAAATATGGTCATCACATATTTTAATATTTTCATAGTTGAATTAAAAAAATTCATTGCGTAAGAAATTCTTCAAGTCATTAAAACATTGAAAAGGGAAAAATTTCTAAGGAATGAAAAGCCCAAAATGAAAACATGGTCATTGCATTTTAAAAATGTGCATCATATATTTTATAAATGTTCATCCAGTAATAAAAGATAATATGTGAAAAGGAAACATCGTAAAGAGTAAGGAAGAAAAAACAAAGGGTAAAGGAAAAAGAAGAAATAAGTAGGAGGATAAAGAGAGGAAACAAAACAAAAACATCAATAACAGAAAAGGACAAAAAAAGGGGAGCAAAAAAGAACTAGCGCACATCGATTCGCCCGTAATTGCTAGGTGCGCAAAATGACTATTAGGTGCACCACGAGCGGAATAGAATTCTTCCAATTGTATGGCTTACTCGATGGCAGCCCCTATGTAGTGGCCTACCTGCTAGAAACTTTGAAATCAATTCTTTGGGGGTATCCTTTGTAATGAACACCATGGCCTTCTCAGGCTCTTACATGTGGTGCACTACATGTGCGCCAATTGTTGCACCGAGGTGTCTTTCTTTTTTTCGTAGATTTGTTTGTTTAAAATGTTTATTTCTTGAACCATGCATCTAAAGCCATAGCCGGTTTCACCGTTGGATTTGTCGCGTCGAGATTTTTCAAACTAGATCACATGTTAATAGGTTTTGATGAAAAAAATCGCAAAGAAACCTAGAAAAGCCCGAAACCTAAAAAACAAAAAAGAGGAAAAATGAAAACAAAAAAGTTAGAAAAAAATCGGAACCCGGAAATAGGGTTGCGGTTTTCTCTTTTTTCTCTTTTCTAGAATCACATATGTTATCCCGAGTTGTGATTCTCGCACAAGCAAATATGTGCTTCCGTAAGAAATAAAATCGTGTTTTTCATGGAAACACATTTTTGCATTTTTCAAAGAAGCAAAAGAAGTATGTGCTTCCATAAGAGGCAAATAGTGTTTCTTGTGGAAGCACTATTTTTTCCCTTTTCAAAGAAACAGTTTTGTTTCGCGTAAAAACAAATCTTTTTTCCCTTGGAAGCACTATTTTTGTCATTTTCCAAAAAGCACACATGTTGAAAAAAATATAATAAAGTTCACAAATTACAACAAAATGAAAATTTAATAAATATCGTTTCCACTTTTCAAAAAATATTTAAAATCCAAGAACATTTTTTTCATTTGCGAATAATTTTTGAGTCAATGTTCTTTTTCGGACGACTGAACATTTTCATGAATTCATGCACATTTTTCTGAACTCACCAACATCTTTGAACTCGTGAATTTTTTTTTGAATTCATAACCATTTAGTTGGATTCAAGAACATTAGTTTGAATCTCAAGACATTGTTCTGACTTAAAAACGACCTAGATAAAAAAGTAGGTAAAACCTGACCTAAGAAAAAAAAAGGTGTGAAAAAAGAGTATGTGATCTTGTGCCAGGCGATTAACAGATGGCTATGACGATTCCCTCATACCATTAGTGGTCGATCTAGCATTAGCACGCGCATTGAGCGATATACAACAACACTTGAAGGTGTCTTCCTCTTCTTGATTGACTTGTCCGACTGGCTACTATTCTTATTCCTCCTCCTCTAGTTCCTTTCTTAGGTTCCCCAAATTCTCAAGTTCCTTCCTTAGGTTCCCCAAATTCTCTAGTTCGCTGATCCAACCACCTAAGCTTGTAATTTGAGCTTGATTGAGTGAACTAGTGCATTGGGTTGCCAACACATTATTTGGATTTATCTCATCGCCTATTTAGCAAATATAAACCGCATAATACATTACCCTATATATATAGAGTAATGCAGAGTTACAGATCATCTAATTTCAGCATGCGAGGGAGATGTTCTGGTGCAATTCAAACATGACATTTGAGACTCAGAGAGAAAAGTATTCCGAGTAACGCCCTTTTATTCATTGGTTTAGAATAGAGAACACAAAAAGATGAATAGAAGCATTTTCAATTTGCAAAAATAAATAAAAAATTAATAAATAATAGAGGTATGGCAATTGTGTAACAAAATATGGTCATCACATATTTTAATATTTTCATAGTTGAATTAAAATTGTTCATTGCGTAAGAAATTCTTCAAGTCATTAAAACATTGAAAAGGGAAAATTATCTAAGGAGTGAAAAGCCGAAAATGAAAACATGGTCATTGCATTTTAAAAATGTTCATCATATATTTTATAAATGTTCATCCGTTAATAAAAGATAATATATGAAAAGGAAACATTGTAAAAATTAAGTAAGAAAAAACAAATGGTAAAGGAAAAAACAAGAAAGAAGTAGGAGGATAAAGAGAGGAAACAAAACAAAAACATCACTAACAGAAAAGGACAAAAAAAGGGGAGCAAAAAAGAACTAGCGCACATCGATTCGCCCGTAATTGCTAGGTGCGCAAAATGACTATTAGGTGCACCATGAGAGGAATATAATTCTTCCAATTGTATGGCTTACTCGATGGCAGACCCTATGCAGTGGCCTACGTGCTAGAAACTTTGAAATCAATTGTTATGGGGTATCCTTCGTAAAGGACACCATCACCTTCTCAGGCTTTTTCATGTGGTGCATTGCATGTGCGCTACTTGTTGCAACCAGGTGTCTTTCTTTTTTTTCGTAGATTTTTTTGTTTAAAATGTTTATTTCCTGAACCATGCATCTGAAGCCATAGCCGGTTTGACCGTTGGATTTGTCGCGTCCAGATTTTTCAAACTAGATCACATGTTAATAGTTTTTGACGAAAAAAATCGCAAAGAAACCAAGAAAAGCCAGAAACCTAAAAAACAAAAAAAGAGGAAAAATGAAAACAAAAAAGTTAGAATAAAACCGGAACCCGGAAATAGGGTTGCGGTTTTCTCTTTTTTCTCTTTTCGAGAATCACATATGTTATCCCGAGTTGTGATTCTCGCACAAGCAAATATGTGCTTCCGTAAGAAATAAAATCATGTTTTTCATGGAAGCACATTTTTGCATTTTTCGAAGAAGCAAAAGAAGTATGTGCTTCCATAAGAGGCAAATAGTGTTTCTTGTGGAAGTACTATTTCTTCCCTTTTCAAAGAAACAGTTTTGTTTCGCGTAAAAAGAAATCTGTGTTTCCCTTGGAAGCATTGTTTTTGTCATTTTCCAAAAAGCACACATGTTTAAAAAAATCTAATAATGTTCAGAAATTAAAACAAAATGAAAATTTAATAAGTATTGTTTGCACTTTTCAAAAAATATTTAAAATCCAAGAACATTTTTTTATTTCGAATAATTTTTGAGTTAATGTTCTTTTTCAAATGAGTGAACATTTTCATGAATTCATGCACATTTTTCTGAACTCACCAACATCTTTGAACTCGTGAATTTTTTGAATTCATAACCATTTATTTGGTGTCAAGAACATTTGTTTGAATTTCACGACATTGTTATGACATAAAAACGACCTAGACAAAAAAGTAGGTAAAAAACTGACCTAAGAAAAAAAAATGGTGTGAAAGAAGAGTATGTGATCTTGTGCCAGGTGATTAACTGATGGCTATGACGATTCCCTGATACCATTAGTGGTCGATCTGGCATTAGCACGCGCATTGAGCGATATACAACAACACTTGAAGGTGTCTTCCTCTTCTGGGTTGACTTGTCCGACTGGCTACTATTCTTATTCCTCCTCCTCTAGTTCCTTCCTTAGGTTCCCCAAATTCTCTAGTTCCTTCCTTAGGTTCCCCAAATTCTATAGTTCGCTGATCCAACCACCTAAGCTTGTAATTTGAGATTGACTGAGTGAACTAGTGCATTGGGTTGCCAACACATTATTTGGATTTATCTCATCGCCATTTTAGCAAATATAAAACGCATAATACATTACCTTATATATAGAGAGTAATGCTAAGTTACAGATCATCTAATTTCAGTATGCGAGGGAGACGTTCTGGTGCAATTCAAACATTATGGCATTTGAGACTCACAGAGAAAAGTATTCCGAGTAACGCCCTTTTATTCATTGGTTTAGAATAGAGAACACAAAAAGAAGCCAGGTGATTAACGCCCTTTTCATAAGTAGGAGGATAAAGAGAGGAAACAAAACAAAAACATCACTAACAGAAAAGGAGAAAACAGGGGAGCAAAAAAGAACTAGTGCACATCGATTCGCCCGTAATTGCTAGGTGCGCAAAATGACTATTAGGTGCACCATGAGCAGAATAGAATTATTCCAATTGGATGGCTTACTCGATGACAGCCCCTATGCAGTGGCCTACCTGCTAGAAACTTTGAAATCAATTGTTAAGGGGTATCCTTTGTAATAGACACCATCACCTAATCACGCTCTTACATGTGGTGCATTGCATGTGCGCCACTTGTTGCACCTAGGTGTCTTTCTTTTTTTCTAGATTTGTTTGTTTAAATTTTTTATTTCTTGAACCATGCATCTAAAGCCATAGCCGGTTTCACCGTTGAATTTGTTGCATTGAGATTTTTCAAACTAGATCACATGTTAATAGGTTTTGACGAAAAAAATCGCAAAGAAACCAAGAAAAGCCAGAAACCTATAAAACAAAAAAGAGGAAAAATGAAAACAAAAAAGTTAGAAAAAAACCGGAACTCGGAAATAGGGTTGCGGTTTTCTCTTTTTTCTCTTTTCGAGAATCACGTATGTTATCCCGAGTTGTGATTCTCGCACAAGCAAATATGTGCTTCCGCAAGAAATAAAATCGTGTTTTTCATGGAAGCACATTTTTGCATTTTTCGAAGAAGCAAAAGAAGTATGTGCTTCTATAAGAGGCAAATAGTGTTTCTTGTGGAAGCACTATTTTTTCCCTTTTAAAAGAAACAGTTTTATTCGCGTAAAAACAAATCTTTCTTTCCCTTATAAGCATTGTTTTTGTCATTTTCCAGAAAGCACACATGTTTAAAAAAATCTAATAACGTTCACAAATTACAACAAAACGAAAATTTAATAAATATTGTTTGCACTTTATAAAAAATATTTAAAATCCAAGAACAATTTTTTCATTTGTGAATAATTTTTGAGTTAATGTTCTTTTTCAAATGAGTGCACATTTTCATGAATTCATGCACATTATTCTGAACTCACCAACATCTTTGAACTCGTGATTTTTGTTTGACTTCATAACCATTTATTTGGATTCAAGAACATTTGTTTGAATTTCACGACATTGTTATGACTTAAAAACGACCTAGATAAAAAAGTAGGTAAAAAACTGACCTAAGAAAAAAAAATAGGTGTGAAAAAAGAGTATGTGATCTTGTGCCAGGTGATTAACTGATGGCTATGACGATTCCCTGATACCATTAGTGGTCGATCTGGCATTAGCACGCGCATTGAGCGATATACAACAACACTTGAAGGTGTCTTCCTCTTCTGGGTTGACTTGTCCGACTGGCTACTATTCTTATTCCTCCTCCTCTAGTTCCTTCCTTAGGTTCCCCAAATTCTCTAGTTCCTTCCTTAGGTTCCCCAAATTCTCTAGTTCGCTGATCCAACCACCTAAGCTTGTAATTTGATATTGATTGAGTGAACTAGTGCATTGGGTTGCCAACACATTATTTGGATTTATCTCATCGCCATTTTAGCAAATATAAACCACATAATACATTACCCTATATGTATAGAGTAATGCAAAGTTACAGATCATCTAATTTCAGTATGGAAGGGAGACGTTCTTGTGCAATTCAAACATTATGGCATTTGAGACTCACAGAGAAAAGTATTCCGAGTAACGCCCTTTTATTCATTGGTTTAGAATTGAGAACACAAAAAGATGAATACATGGGAACACATGAATAAATCAATACGGAAAAATACAATCATTTTCAATTTGCAAAAATAAATAATAAATAGATGCATTTTCAAGCGACTTTGGCCTAGCCAAGTGTCGGGGTAGAAGAAATCAGCTTGCATGTATCGCGACACTTGTTATCTGAGCTATCCTTTTCCTTTGAGCAACGCTTAAAGCAATCCATGTCTTGCTCTATGGCTTTCTTATTGGCGGGGGTGGCCATGATGTAGCCAAATCTCGCAGCCATGTATGGGCATTCGACGTTGCAGTTGTCGGTGCAAGTAGGTTCCATGCATGCCTTGTCACAGTCGGCGCCGCATTGGGTAGAATAGTCCTTGACGGTCTTGTTGCCGGGGCAGCCACCATGCTTGTCGACGGATTCTTTCAGGGCACGCTGCCCTCCAGACGTTTGTATATTAAAGGCTTCTTCCTTCTTTTCCCCGACCTCGGCGAGCTCCGTGAACAAGCGCTCGATGAAGGTGACGCTGGTTGCCTCAGTGCCGCATGCCTTGTCGACCATGGCGGTGCACGCGACGTCCTTTTTCTCGCCCTTGCCACAGAGCTTGGAGTACTCGGTGAGGCAGGTGGGAGCAGCCTTCTCATCCCCGGAGGCCACCGGCACACATGATGTGGCCACCGCCACCACAAGGATGACGACTAGCAGCGACCCGGCCTTTCGCTTGGCGGCCATCTTGTTGTCGATTTCTCTTTGATAGCTAGACCACCAACACTAGTATTGATCGAGATGCTAGCATTGCATTACATTTATATAGGAGGTGAATCAGGGTCGGGGCGAGTGGTGTGATAGTGAGGCCATGACCCATTAGAGCTCCATAGACGCTAAATTTGGTGAATGCATTTCTACAAGACCGGCCAGAACATCCACCGACCTAGGTCCAATTTCTATTCAGGGAGCAAGCTCTAATTTTAGTACTAAAAGCATGCCTATATATATGTGAGGTCTGTATTTTTCTACTTATGTCTTTTAAGAAAAATCCTTGGATTTTCTATAGACGTAAATTAGGCGTGGTATGCATCTGTTGTTACTAAATTTAGCTCGCTAGACCTCCTTTCCTGACTGAGACCGTTCCCTCGTCGTGAACCGATGTGACACTTCTCCTTTCTTGGACGAGACCTCCTATTTCATGCCGAGGCACTCGCCAATTAAAAATTGAGCACGTCAAACTTGTAATGGGATGTCGTGTAGCAATTGTGTAGCAAAATATGGTCATCACATATTTTAATATTTGCACAGTTAAATTTAAATTGTTCATTGCGTAAGAAAAAAAAAAGGTGTGAAAAAAGAGTATGTGATCTTGTGCCACGTGATTAACTGATGGCTATGACGATTCCCTCATACCATTAGTGGTCGATCTGGCATTAGCACGCGCATTGAGCGATATACAACAACACTTGAAGGTGTCTTCCTCTTCTTGATTGACTTGTCCGACTGGCTACTATTCTTATTCCTCCTCCTCTAGTTCCTTCCTTAGGTTCCCCAAATTCTCTAGTTCCTTCCTTAGGTTCCCCAAATTCTCTAGTTCGTTGATCCAACCACCTAAGCTTGTAATTTGAGCTTGATTGAGTGAACTAGTGCATTGGGTTGCCAACACATTATTTGGATTTATCTCATCGCCTATTTAGCAAATATAAACCGCATAATACATTACCCTATATATAGAGAGTAATGCAGAGTTACAGATCATCTAATTTCAGCATGCGAGGGAGATGTTCTGGTGCAATTCAAACATGATATTTGAGACTCAAAGAGAAAAGTATTCCGAGTAACGCCATTTTATTCGTTGGTTTAGAATAGAGAACACAAAAAGATGAATAGAAGCATTTTCAATTTGCAAAAATAAATAAATAACTAATAAATAATAGAGGTATGGCAATTGTGTAACAAAATATGGTCATCACATATTTTAATATTTTCATAGTTGAATTAAAATTGTTCATTGCGTAAGAAATTCTTCAAGTCATTAAAACATTGAAAAGGGAAAAATTTCAAAGGAATGAAAAGCCCAAAATGAAAACATGGTCATTGCATTTTAAAAATGTGCATCATATATTTTATAAATGTTCATCATATATTTTATAAATGTTCATCCGGTAATAAAAGATAATATATGAAAAGGAAACATCGTAAAGAGTAAGGAAGAAAAAACAAAGGGTAAAGGAAAAAGAAGAAATAAGTAGGAGGATAAAGAGAGGAAACAAAACAAAAACATCAATAACAGAAAAGGACAAAAAAAAGGGGAGCAAAAAAGAACTAGCGCACATCGATTCGCCCGTAATTGCTAGGTGCGCAAAATGACTATTAGGTGCACCATTAGCGGAATAGAATTCTTCCAATTGTCTGGCTTACTCGATGGCAGCCCCTATGTAGTGGCCTACCTGCTAGAAACTTTGAAATCAATTCTTTGGGGGTATCCTTTGTAATGAACACCATGGCCTTCTCAGGCTCTTACATGTGGTGCACTACATGTGCGCCAATTGTTGCACCGAGGTGTCTTTCTTTTTTCGTAGATTTGTTTGTTTAAAATGTTTATTTCTTGAACCATGCACCTAAAGCCATAGCCGGTTTCACCGTTGGATTTGTCGCGTCGAGATTTTTCAAACTAGATCACATGTTAATAGGTTTTGATGAAAAAAATCGCAAAGAAACCTAGAAAAGCCCGAAACCTAAAAAACAAAAAAGAGGAAAAATGAAAACAAAAAAGTTAGAAAAAAACCGGAACCCGGAAATAGGGTTGCGGTTTTCTCTTTTTTCTCTTTTCGAGAATCACATATGTTATCCCGAGTTGTGATTCTCGCACAAGCAAATATGTGCTTCCATAAGAAATAAAATCGTGTTTTTCATGGAAGCACATTTTTGCATTTTTCAAAGAAGCAAAAGAAGTATGTGCTTCCATAAGAGGCAAATAGTGTTTCTTGTGGAAGCACTATTTTTTCCCTTTTCAAAGAAACAGTTTTGTTTCGCGTAAAAACAAATCTTTTTTCCCTTGGAAGCACTGTTTTTGTCATTTTCCAAAAAGCACACATGTTGAAAAAAATAAAATAAAGTTCACAAATTACAACAAAATGAAAATTTAATAAATATCGTTTCCACTTTTCAAAAAATATTTAAAATCCAAGAACATTTTTTTCATTTGCGAATAATTTTTGAGTCAATGTTCTTTTTCGGACGACTGAACATTTTCATGAATTCATGCACATTTTTCTGAACTCACCAACATCTTTGAACTCGTGAATTTTTTTTTGAATTCATAACCATTTAGTTGGATTCAAGAACATTTGTTTGAATCTCAAGACATTGTTCTGACTTAAAAACGACCTAGATAAAAAAGTAGGTAAAACCTGACCTAAGAAAAAAAAGGTGTGAAAAAAGAGTATGTGATCTTGTGTCAGGCGATTAACTGATGGCTATGACGATTCCCTCATACCATTAGTGGTCGATCTAGCATTAGCACGCGCATTGAGCGATATACAACAACACTTGAAGGTGTCTTCCTCTTCTTGATTGACTTGTCCGACTGGCTACTATTCTTATTCCTCCTCCTCTAGTTCCTTTCTTAGGTTCCCCAAATTCTCAAGTTCCTTCCTTAGGTTCCCCAAATTCTCTAGTTCGCTGATCCAACCACCTAAGCTTGTAATTTGAGCTTGATTGAATGAACTAGTGCATTGGGTTGCCAACACATTATTTGGATTTATCTCATCGCCTATTTAGCAAATATAAACCGCATAATACATTACCCTATATATATAGAGTAATGCAGAGTTACAGATCATCTAATTTCAGCATGCGAGGGAGATGTTCTGGTGCAATTCAAACATGACATTTGAGACTCAGAGAGAAAAGTATTCCGAGTAACGCCCTTTTATTCATTGGTTTAGAATAGAGAACACAAAAAGATGAATAGAAGCATTTTCAATTTGCAAAAATAAATAAAAAATTAATAAATAATAGAGGTATGGCAATTGTGTAACAAAATATGGTCATCACATATTTTAATATTTTCATAGTTGAATTAAAATTGTTCATTGCGTAAGAAATTCTTCAAGTCATTAAAACATTGAAAAGGGAAAATTATCTAAGGAGTGAAAAGCCGAAAATGAAAACATGGTCATTGCATTTTAAAAATGTTCATCATATATTTTATAAATGTTCATCCGTTAATAAAAGATAATATATGAAAAGGAAACATTGTAAAAATTAAGTATGAAAAAACAAAGGGTAAAGGAAAAAACAAGAAAGAAGTAGGAGGATAAAGAGAGGAAACAAAACAAAAACATCACTAACAGAAAAGGACAAAAAAAGGGGAGCAAAAAAGAACTAGCGCACATCGATTCGCCCGTAATTGCTAGGTGCGCAAAATGACTATTAGGTGCACCATGAGAGGAATATAATTCTTCCAATTGTATGGCTTACTCGATGGCAGACCCTATGCAGTGGCCTACGTGCTAGAAACTTTGAAATCAATTGTTATGGGGTATCCTTCGTAAAGGACACCATCACCTTCTCAGGCTTTTTCATGTGGTGCATTGCATGTGCGCTACTTGTTGCAACCAGGTGTCTTTCTTTTTTTTCGTAGATTTTTTTGTTTAAAATGTTTATTTCTTGAACCATGCATCTGAAGCCATAGCCGGTTTGACCGTTGGATTTGTCGCGTCCAGATTTTTCAAACTAGATCACATGTTAATAGTTTTTGACGAAAAAAATCGCAAAGAAACCAAGAAAAGCCAGAAACCTAAAAAACAAAAAAAGAGGAAAAATGAAAACAAAAAAGTTAGAAAAAAACCGGAACCCGGAAATAGGGTTGCGGTTTTCTCTTTTTTCTCTTTTCGAGAATCACATATGTTATCCCGAGTTGTGATTCTCGCACAAGCAAATATGTGCTTCCGTAAGAAATAAAATCATGTTTTTCATGGAAGCACATTTTTGCATTTTTCGAAGAAGCAAAAGAAGTATGTGCTTCCATAAGAGGCAAATAGTGTTTCTTGTGGAAGTACTATTTCTTCCCTTTTCAAAGAAACAGTTTTGTTTTGCGTAAAAAGAAATCTGTGTTTCCCTTGGAAGCACTGTTTTTGTCATTTTCCAAAAAGCACACATGTTTAAAAAAATCTAATAATGTTCAGAAATTAAAACAAAATGAAAATTTAATAAGTATTGTTTGCACTTTTCAAAAAATATTTAAAATCCAAGAACATTTTTTTCATTTCGAATAATTTTTGAGTTAATGTTCTTTTTCAAATGAGTGAACATTTTCATGAATTCATGCACATTTTTCTGAACTCGCCAACATCTTTGAACTCGTGAATTTTTTTTTGAATTCATAACCATTTATTTGGATTCAAGAACATTTGTTTGAATCTCAAGACATTGTTCTGACTTAAAAACGACCTAGATAAAAAAGTAGGTAAAACCTGATTTAAGAAAAAAAAGGTGTGAAAAAAGAGTATGTGATCTTGTTCCAGGTGATTAACTGAATGCTATGACGATTCCCTCATACCATTAGTGGTCGATCTGGCATTAGCACGCGCATTGAGCGATATACAACAACACTTGAAGGTGTCTTCCTCTTCTTGATTGACTTGTCCGACTAGATACTATTCTTATTCCTCCTCCTCTAGTTCCTTCCTTAGGTTCCCCAAATTCTCTAGTTCCTTCCTTAGGTTCCCCAAATTCTCTAGTTCGTTGATCCAACCACCTAAGCTTGTAATTTGAGCTTGATTGAGTGAACTAGTGCATTGGGTTGCCAACACATTATTTGGATTTATCTCATCGCCTATTTAGCAAATATAAACCGCATAATACATTACTCTATATATAGAGTAATGCAGAGTTACAGATCATCTAATTTCAGCATGCGAGGGAGATGTTCTGGTGCAATTCAAACATGATATTTGAGACTCAAAGAGAAAAGTATTCCGAGTAACGCCATTTTATTCGTTGGTTTAGAATAGAGAACACAAAAAGATGAATAGAAGCATTTTCAATTTGCAAAAATAAATAAATAACTAATAAATAATAGAGGTATGGCAATTGTGTAACAAAATATGGTCATCACATATTTTAATATTTTCATAGTTGAATTAAAAAAATTCATTGCGTAAGAAATTCTTTAAGTCATTAAAACATTGAAAAGGGAAAAATTTCTAAGGAATGAAAAGCCCAAAATGAAAACATGGTCATTGCATTTTAAAAATGTGCATCATATATTTTATAAATGTTCATCCAGTAATAAAAGATAATATGTGAAAAGGAAACATCGTAAAGAGTAAGGAAGAAAAAACAAAGGGTAAAGGAAAAAGAAGAAATAAGTAGGAGGATAAAGAGAGGAAACAAAACAAAAACATCAATAACAGAAAAGGACAAAAAAAGGGGAGCAAAAAAGAACTAGCGCACATCGATTCGCCCGTAATTGCTAGGTGCGCAAAATGACTATTAGGTGCACCACGAGCGGAATAGAATTCTTCCAATTGTATGGCTTACTCGATGGCAGCCCCTATGTAGTGGCCTACCTGCTAGAAACTTTGAAATCAATTCTTTGGGGGTATCCTTTGTAATGAACACCATGGCCTTCTCAGGCTCTTACATGTGGTGCACTACATGTGCGCCAATTGTTGCACCGAGGTGTCTTTCTTTTTTTCGTAGATTTGTTTGTTTAAAATGTTTATTTCTTGAACCATGCATCTAAAGCCATAGCCGGTTTCACCGTTGGATTTGTCGCGTCGAGATTTTTCAAACTAGATCACATGTTAATAGGTTTTGATGAAAAAAATCGCAAAGAAACCTAGAAAAGCCCGAAACCTAAAAAACAAAAAAGAGGAAAAATGAAAACAAAAAAGTTAGAAAAAAATCGGAACCCGGAAATAGGGTTGCGGTTTTCTCTTTTTTCTCTTTTCTAGAATCACATATGTTATCCCGAGTTGTGATTCTCGCACAAGCAAATATGTGCTTCCGTAAGAAATAAAATCGTGTTTTTCATGGAAACACATTTTTGCATTTTTCAAAGAAGCAAAAGAAGTATGTGCTTCCATAAGAGGCAAATAGTGTTTCTTGTGGAAGCACTATTTTTTCCCTTTTCAAAGAAACAGTTTTGTTTCGCGTAAAAACAAATCTTTTTTCCCTTGGAAGCACTATTTTTGTCATTTTCCAAAAAGCACACATGTTGAAAAAAATATAATAAAGTTCACAAATTACAACAAAATGAAAATTTAATAAATATCGTTTCCACTTTTCAAAAAATATTTAAAATCCAAGAACATTTTTTTCATTTGCGAATAATTTTTGAGTCAATGTTCTTTTTCGGACGACTGAACATTTTCATGAATTCATGCACATTTTTCTGAACTCACCAACATCTTTGAACTCGTGAATTTTTTTTTGAATTCATAACCATTTAGTTGGATTCAAGAACATTAGTTTGAATCTCAAGACATTGTTCTGACTTAAAAACGACCTAGATAAAAAAGTAGGTAAAACCTGACCTAAGAAAAAAAAAGGTGTGAAAAAAGAGTATGTGATCTTGTGCGAGGCGATTAACAGATGGCTATGACGATTCCCTCATACCATTAGTGGTCGATCTAGCATTAGCACGCGCATTGAGCGATATACAACAACACTTGAAGGTGTCTTCCTCTTCTTGATTGACTTGTCCGACTGGCTACTATTCTTATTCCTCCTCCTCTAGTTCCTTTCTTAGGTTCCCCAAATTCTCAAGTTCCTTCCTTAGGTTCCCCAAATTCTCTAGTTCGCTGATCCAACCACCTAAGCTTGTAATTTGAGCTTGATTGAGTGAACTAGTGCATTGGGTTGCCAACACATTATTTGGATTTATCTCATCGCCTATTTAGCAAATATAAACCGCATAATACATTACCCTATATATATAGAGTAATGCAGAGTTACAGATCATCTAATTTCAGCATGCGAGGGAGATGTTCTGGTGCAATTCAAACATGACATTTGAGACTCAGAGAGAAAAGTATTCCGAGTAACGCCCTTTTATTCATTGGTTTAGAATAGAGAACACAAAAAGATGAATAGAAGCATTTTCAATTTGCAAAAATAAATAAAAAATTAATAAATAATAGAGGTATGGCAATTGTGTAACAAAATATGGTCATCACATATTTTAATATTTTCATAGTTGAATTAAAATTGTTCATTGCGTAAGAAATTCTTCAAGTCATTAAAACATTGAAAAGGGAAAATTATCTAAGGAGTGAAAAGCCGAAAATGAAAACATGGTCATTGCATTTTAAAAATGTTCATCATATATTTTATAAATGTTCATCCGTTAATAAAAGATAATATATGAAAAGGAAACATTGTAAAAATTAAGTAAGAAAAAACAAATGGTAAAGGAAAAAACAAGAAAGAAGTAGGAGGATAAAGAGAGGAAACAAAACAAAAACATCACTAACAGAAAAGGACAAAAAAAGGGGAGCAAAAAAGAACTAGCGCACATCGATTCGCCCGTAATTGCTAGGTGCGCAAAATGACTATTAGGTGCACCATGAGAGGAATATAATTCTTCCAATTGTATGGCTTACTCGATGGCAGACCCTATGCAGTGGCCTACGTGCTAGAAACTTTGAAATCAATTGTTATGGGGTATCCTTCGTAAAGGACACCATCACCTTCTCAGGCTTTTTCATGTGGTGCATTGCATGTGCGCTACTTGTTGCAACCAGGTGTCTTTCTTTTTTTTCGTAGATTTTTTTGTTTAAAATGTTTATTTCCTGAACCATGCATCTGAAGCCATAGCCGGTTTGACCGTTGGATTTGTCGCGTCCAGATTTTTCAAACTAGATCACATGTTAATAGTTTTTGACGAAAAAAATCGCAAAGAAACCAAGAAAAGCCAGAAACCTAAAAAACAAAAAAAGAGGAAAAATGAAAACAAAAAAGTTAGAATAAAACCGGAACCCGGAAATAGGGTTGCGGTTTTCTCTTTTTTCTCTTTTCGAGAATCACATATGTTATCCCGAGTTGTGATTCTCGCACAAGCAAATATGTGCTTCCGTAAGAAATAAAATCATGTTTTTCATGGAAGCACATTTTTGCATTTTTCGAAGAAGCAAAAGAAGTATGTGCTTCCATAAGAGGCAAATAGTGTTTCTTGTGGAAGTACTATTTCTTCCCTTTTCAAAGAAACAGTTTTGTTTCGCGTAAAAAGAAATCTGTGTTTCCCTTGGAAGCATTGTTTTTGTCATTTTCCAAAAAGCACACATGTTTAAAAAAAATCTAATAATGTTCAGAAATTAAAACAAAATGAAAATTTAATAAGTATTGTTTGCACTTTTCAAAAAATATTTAAAATCCAAGAACATTTTTTTATTTCGAATAATTTTTGAGTTAATGTTCTTTTTCAAATGAGTGAACATTTTCATGAATTCATGCACATTTTTCTGAACTCACCAACATCTTTGAACTCGTGAATTTTTTGAATTCATAACCATTTATTTGGTGTCAAGAACATTTGTTTGAATTTCACGACATTGTTATGACATAAAAACGACCTAGACAAAAAAGTAGGTAAAAAACTGACCTAAGAAAAAAAAATGGTGTGAAAGAAGAGTATGTGATCTTGTGCCAGGTGATTAACTGATGGCTATGACGATTCCCTGATACCATTAGTGGTCGATCTGGCATTAGCACGCGCATTGAGCGATATACAACAACACTTGAAGGTGTCTTCCTCTTCTGGGTTGACTTGTCCGACTGGCTACTATTCTTATTCCTCCTCCTCTAGTTCCTTCCTTAGGTTCCCCAAATTCTCTAGTTCCTTCCTTAGGTTCCCCAAATTCTATAGTTCGCTGATCCAACCACCTAAGCTTGTAATTTGAGATTGATTGAGTGAACTAGTGCATTGGGTTGCCAACACATTATTTGGATTTATCTCATCGCCATTTTAGCAAATATAAAACGCATAATACATTACCTTATATATTGAGAGTAATGCTAAGTTACAGATCATCTAATTTCAGTATGCGAGGGAGACGTTCTGGTGCAATTCAAACATTATGGCATTTGAGACTCACAGAGAAAAGTATTCCGAGTAACGCCCTTTTATTCATTGGTTTAGAATAGAGAACACAAAAAGAAGCCAGGTGATTAACGCCCTTTTCATAAGTAGGAGGATAAAGAGAGGAAACAAAACAAAAACATCACTAACAGAAAAGGAGAAAACAGGGGAGCAAAAAAGAACTAGTGCACATCGATTCGCCCGTAATTGCTAGGTGCGCAAAATGACTATTAGGTGCACCATGAGCAGAATAGAATTATTCCAATTGGATGGCTTACTCGATGACAGCCCCTATGCAGTGGCCTACCTGCTAGAAACTTTGAAATCAATTGTTAAGGGGTATCCTTTGTAATAGACACCATCACCTAATCACGCTCTTACATGTGGTGCATTGCATGTGCGCCACTTGTTGCACCTAGGTGTCTTTCTTTTTTTCTAGATTTGTTTGTTTAAATTTTTTATTTCTTGAACCATGCATCTAAAGCCATAGCCGGTTTCACCGTTGAATTTGTTGCATTGAGATTTTTCAAACTAGATCACATGTTAATAGGTTTTGACGAAAAAAATCGCAAAGAAACCAAGAAAAGCCAGAAACCTATAAAACAAAAAAGAGGAAAAATGAAAACAAAAAAGTTAGAAAAAAACCGGAACTCGGAAATAGGGTTGCGGTTTTCTCTTTTTTCTCTTTTCGAGAATCACGTATGTTATCCCGAGTTGTGATTCTCGCACAAGCAAATATGTGCTTCCGCAAGAAATAAAATCGTGTTTTTCATGGAAGCACATTTTTGCATTTTTCGAAGAAGCAAAAGAAGTATGTGCTTCTATAAGAGGCAAATAGTGTTTCTTGTGGAAGCACTATTTTTTCCCTTTTAAAAGAAACAGTTTTATTCGCGTAAAAACAAATCTTTCTTTCCCTTATAAGCATTGTTTTTGTCATTTTCCAGAAAGCACACATGTTTAAAAAAATCTAATAACGTTCACAAATTACAACAAAACGAAAATTTAATAAATATTGTTTGCACTTTATAAAAAATATTTAAAATCCAAGAACAATTTTTTCATTTGTGAATAATTTTTGAGTTAATGTTCTTTTTCAAATGAGTGCACATTTTCATGAATTCATGCACATTATTCTGAACTCACCAACATCTTTGAACTCGTGATTTTTGTTTGACTTCATAACCATTTATTTGGATTCAAGAACATTTGTTTGAATTTCACGACATTGTTCTGACTTAAAAACGACCTAGATAAAAAAGTAGGTAAAAAACTGACCTAAGAAAAAAAAATAGGTGTGAAAAAAGAGTATGTGATCTTGTGCCAGGTGATTAACTGATGGCTATGACGATTCCCTGATACCATTAGTGGTCGATCTGGCATTAGCACGCGCATTGAGCGATATACAACAACACTTGAAGGTGTCTTCCTCTTCTGGGTTGACTTGTCCGACTGGCTACTATTCTTATTCCTCCTCCTCTAGTTCCTTCCTTAGGTTCCCCAAATTCTCTAGTTCCTTCCTTAGGTTCCCCAAATTCTCTAGTTCGCTGATCCAACCACCTAAGCTTGTAATTTGATATTGATTGAGTGAACTAGTGCATTGGGTTGCCAACACATTATTTGGATTTATCTCATCGCCATTTTAGCAAATATAAACCACATAATACATTACCCTATATGTATAGAGTAATGCAAAGTTACAGATCATCTAATTTCAGTATGGAAGGGAGACGTTCTTGTGCAATTCAAACATTATGGCATTTGAGACTCACAGAGAAAAGTATTCCGAGTAACGCCCTTTTATTCATTGGTTTAGAATTGAGAACACAAAAAGATGAATACATGGGAACACATGAATAAATCAATACGGTAAAATACAATCATTTTCAATTTGCAAAAATAAATAATAAATAGATGCATTTTCAAGCGACTTTGGCCTAGCCAAGTGTCGGGGTAGAAGAAATCAGCTTGCATGTATCGCGACACTTGTTATCTGAGCTATCCTTTTCCTTTGAGCAACGCTTAAAGCAATCCATGTCTTGCTCTATGGCTTTCTTATTGGCGGGGGTGGCCATGATGTAGCCAAATCTCGCAGCCATGTATGGGCATTCGACGTTGCAGTTGTCGGTGCAAGTAGGTTCCATGCATGCCTTGTCACAGTCGGCGCCGCATTGGGTAGAATAGTCCTTGACGGTCTTGTTGCCGGGGCAGCCACCATGCTTGTCGACGGATTCTTTCAGGGCACGCTGCCCTCCAGACGTTTGTATATTAAAGGCTTCTTCCTTCTTTTCCCCGACCTCGGCGAGCTCCGTGAACAAGCGCTCGATGAAGGTGACGCTGGTTGCCTCAGTGCCGCATGCCTTGTCGACCATGGCGGTGCACGCGACGTCCTTTTTCTCGCCCTTGCCACAGAGCTTGGAGTACTCGGTGAGGCAGGTGGGAGCAGCCTTCTCATCCCCGGAGGCCACCGGCACACATGATGTGGCCACCGCCACCACAAGGATGACGACTAGCAGCGACCCGGCCTTTCGCTTGGCGGCCATCTTGTTGTCGATTTCTCTTTGATAGCTAGACCACCAACACTAGTATTGATCGAGATGCTAGCATTGCATTACATTTATATAGGAGGTGAATCAGGGTCGGGGCGAGTGGTGTGATAGTGAGGCCATGACCCATTAGAGCTCCATAGACGCTAAATTTGGTGAATGCATTTCTACAAGACCGGCCAGAACATCCACCGACCTAGGTCCAATTTCTATTCAGGGAGCAAGCTCTAATTTTAGTACTAAAAGCATGCCTATATATATGTGAGGTCTGTATTTTTCTACTTATGTCTTTTAAGAAAAATCCTTGGATTTTCTATAGACGTAAATTAGGCGTGGTATGCATCTGTTGTTACTAAATTTAGCTCGCTAGACCTCCTTTCCTGACTGAGACCGTTCCCTCGTCGTGAACCGATGTGACACTTCTCCTTTCTTGGACGAGACCTCCTATTTCATGCCGAGGCACTCGCCAATTAAAAATTGAGCACGTCAAACTTGTAATGGGATGTCGTGTAGCAATTGTGTAGCAAAATATGGTCATCACATATTTTAATATTTGCACAGTTAAATTTAAATTGTTCATTGCGTAAGAAAAAAAAAAGGTGTGAAAAAAGAGTATGTGATCTTGTGCCACGTGATTAACTGATGGCTATGACGATTCCCTCATACCATTAGTGGTCGATCTGGCATTAGCACGCGCATTGAGCGATATACAACAACACTTGAAGGTGTCTTCCTCTTCTTGATTGACTTGTCCGACTGGCTACTATTCTTATTCCTCCTCCTCTAGTTCCTTCCTTAGGTTCCCCAAATTCTCTAGTTCCTTCCTTAGGTTCCCCAAATTCTCTAGTTCGTTGATCCAACCACCTAAGCTTGTAATTTGAGCTTGATTGAGTGAACTAGTGCATTGGGTTGCCAACACATTATTTGGATTTATCTCATCGCCTATTTAGCAAATATAAACCGCATAATACATTACCCTATATATAGAGAGTAATGCAGAGTTACAGATCATCTAATTTCAGCATGCGAGGGAGATGTTCTGGTGCAATTCAAACATGATATTTGAGACTCAAAGAGAAAAGTATTCCGAGTAACGCCATTTTATTCGTTGGTTTAGAATAGAGAACACAAAAAGATGAATAGAAGCATTTTCAATTTGCAAAAATAAATAAATAACTAATAAATAATAGAGGTATGGCAATTGTGTAACAAAATATGGTCATCACATATTTTAATATTTTCATAGTTGAATTAAAATTGTTCATTGCGTAAGAAATTCTTCAAGTCATTAAAACATTGAAAAGGGAAAAATTTCAAAGGAATGAAAAGCCCAAAATGAAAACATGGTCATTGCATTTTAAAAATGTGCATCATATATTTTATAAATGTTCATCCGGTAATAAAAGATAATATATGAAAAGGAAACATCGTAAAGAGTAAGGAAGAAAAAACAAAGGGTAAAGGAAAAAGAAGAAATAAGTAGGAGGATAAAGAGAGGAAACAAAACAAAAACATCAATAACAGAAAAGGACAAAAAAAAGGGGAGCAAAAAAGAACTAGCGCACATCGATTCGCCCGTAATTGCTAGGTGCGCAAAATGACTATTAGGTGCACCATTAGCGGAATAGAATTCTTCCAATTGTATGGCTTACTCGATGGCAGCCCCTATGTAGTGGCCTACCTGCTAGAAACTTTGAAATCAATTCTTTGGGGGTATCCTTTGTAATGAACACCATGGCCTTCTCAGGCTCTTACATGTGGTGCACTACATGTGCGCCAATTGTTGCACCGAGGTGTCTTTCTTTTTTCGTAGATTTGTTTGTTTAAAATGTTTATTTCTTGAACCATGCACCTAAAGCCATAGCCGGTTTCACCGTTGGATTTGTCGCGTCGAGATTTTTCAAACTAGATCACATGTTAATAGGTTTTGATGAAAAAAATCGCAAAGAAACCTAGAAAAGCCCGAAACCTAAAAAACAAAAAAGAGGAAAAATGAAAACAAAAAAGTTAGAAAAAAACCGGAACCCGGAAATAGGGTTGCGGTTTTCTCTTTTTTCTCTTTTCGAGAATCACATATGTTATCCCGAGTTGTGATTCTCGCACAAGCAAATATGTGCTTCCATAAGAAATAAAATCGTGTTTTTCATGGAAGCACATTTTTGCATTTTTCAAAGAAGCAAAAGAAGTATGTGCTTCCATAAGAGGCAAATAGTGTTTCTTGTGGAAGCACTATTTTTTCCCTTTTCAAAGAAACAGTTTTGTTTCGCGTAAAAACAAATCTTTTTTCCCTTGGAAGCACTGTTTTTGTCATTTTCCAAAAAGCACACATGTTGAAAAAAATAAAATAAAGTTCACAAATTACAACAAAATGAAAATTTAATAAATATCGTTTCCACTTTTCAAAAAATATTTAAAATCCAAGAACATTTTTTTCATTTGCGAATAATTTTTGAGTCAATGTTCTTTTTCGGACGACTGAACATTTTCATGAATTCATGCACATTTTTCTGAACTCACCAACATCCTTGAACTCGTGAATTTTTTTTTGAATTCATAACCATTTAGTTGGATTCAAGAACATTTGTTTGAATCTCAAGACATTGTTCTGACTTAAAAACGACCTAGATAAAAAAGTAGGTAAAACCTGACCTAAGAAAAAAAAGGTGTGAAAAAAGAGTATGTGATCTTGTGTCAGGCGATTAACTGATGGCTATGACGATTCCCTCATACCATTAGTGGTCGATCTAGCATTAGCACGCGCATTGAGCGATATACAACAACACTTGAAGGTGTCTTCCTCTTCTTGATTGACTTGTCCGACTGGCTACTATTCTTATTCCTCCTCCTCTAGTTCCTTTCTTAGGTTCCCCAAATTCTCAAGTTCCTTCCTTAGGTTCCCCAAATTCTCTAGTTCGCTGATCCAACCACCTAAGCTTATAATTTGAGCTTGATTGAATGAACTAGTGCATTGGGTTGCCAACACATTATTTGGATTTATCTCATCGCCTATTTAGCAAATATAAACCGCATAATACATTACCCTATATATATAGAGTAATGCAGAGTTACAGATCATCTAATTTCAGCATGCGAGGGAGATGTTCTGGTGCAATTCAAACATGACATTTGAGACTCAGAGAGAAAAGTATTCCGAGTAACGCCCTTTTATTCATTGGTTTAGAATAGAGAACACAAAAAGATGAATAGAAGCATTTTCAATTTGCAAAAATAAATAAAAAATTAATAAATAATAGAGGTATGGCAATTGTGTAACAAAATATGGTCATCACATATTTTAATATTTTCATAGTTGAATTAAAATTGTTCATTGCGTAAGAAATTCTTCAAGTCATTAAAACATTGAAAAGGGAAAATTATCTAAGGAGTGAAAAGCCGAAAATGAAAACATGGTCATTGCATTTTAAAAATGTTCATCATATATTTTATAAATGTTCATCCGTTAATAAAAGATAATATATGAAAAGGAAACATTGTAAAAATTAAGTAAGAAAAAACAAATGGTAAAGGAAAAAACAAGAAAGAAGTAGGAGGATAAAGAGAGGAAACAAAACAAAAACATCACTAACAGAAAAGGACAAAAAAAGGGGAGCAAAAAAGAACTAGCGCACATCGATTCGCCCGTAATTGCTAGGTGCGCAAAATGACTATTAGGTGCACCATGAGAGGAATATAATTCTTCCAATTGTATGGCTTACTCGATGGCAGACCCTATGCAGTGGCCTACGTGCTAGAAACTTTGAAATCAATTGTTATGGGGTATCCTTCGTAAAGGACACCATCACCTTCTCAGGCTTTTTCATGTGGTGCATTGCATGTGCGCTACTTGTTGCAACCAGGTGTCTTTCTTTTTTTTCGTAGATTTTTTTGTTTAAAATGTTTATTTCCTGAACCATGCATCTGAAGCCATAGCCGGTTTGACCGTTGGATTTGTCGCGTCCAGATTTTTCAAACTAGATCACATGTTAATAGTTTTTGACGAAAAAAATCGCAAAGAAACCAAGAAAAGCCAGAAACCTAAAAAACAAAAAAGAGGAAAAATGAAAACAAAAAAGTTAGAATAAAACCGGAACCCGGAAATAGGGTTGCGGTTTTCTCTTTTTTCTCTTTTCGAGAATCACATATGTTATCCCGAGTTGTGATTCTCGCACAAGCAAATATGTGCTTCCGTAAGAAATAAAATCATGTTTTTCATGGAAGCACATTTTTGCATTTTTCGAAGAAGCAAAAGAAGTATGTGCTTCCATAAGAGGCAAATAGTGTTTCTTGTGGAAGTACTATTTCTTCCCTTTTCAAAGAAACAGTTTTGTTTCGCGTAAAAAGAAATCTGTGTTTCCCTTGGAAGCATTGTTTTTGTCATTTTCCAAAAAGCACACATGTTTAAAAAAAATCTAATAATGTTCAGAAATTAAAATAAAATGAAAATTTAATAAGTATTGTTTGCACTTTTCAAAAAATATTTAAAATCCAAGAACATTTTTTTATTTCGAATAATTTTTGAGTTAATGTTCTTTTTCAAATGAGTGAACATTTTCATGAATTCATGCACATTTTTCTGAACTCACCAACATCTTTGAACTCGTGAATTTTTTGAATTCATAACCATTTATTTGGTGTCAAGAACATTTGTTTGAATTTCACGACATTGTTATGACATAAAAACGACCTAGACAAAAAAGTAGGTAAAAAACTGACCTAAGAAAAAAAAATGGTGTGAAAGAAGAGTATGTGATCTTGTGCCAGGTGATTAACTGATGGCTATGACGATTCCCTGATACCATTAGTGGTCGATCTGGCATTAGCACGCGCATTGAGCGATATACAACAACACTTGAAGGTGTCTTCCTCTTCTGGGTTGACTTGTCCGACTGGCTACTATTCTTATTCCTCCTCCTCTAGTTCCTTCCTTAGGTTCCTCAAATTCTCTAGTTCCTTCCTTAGGTTCCCCAAATTCTATAGTTCGCTGATCCAACCACCTAAGCTTGTAATTTGAGATTGATTGAGTGAACTAGTGCATTGGGTTGCCAACACATTATTTGGATTTATCTCATCGCCATTTTAGCAAATATAAAACGCATAATACATTACCTTATATATAGAGAGTAATGCTAAGTTACAGATCATCTAATTTCAGTATGCGAGGGAGACGTTCTGGTGCAATTCAAACATTATGGCATTTGAGACTCACAGAGAAAAGTATTCCGAGTAACGCCCTTTTATTCATTGGTTTAGAATAGAGAACACAAAAAGAAGCCAGGTGATTAACGCCCTTTTCATAAGTAGGAGGATAAAGAGAGGAAACAAAACAAAAACATCACTAACAAAAAAGGAGAAAACAGGGGAGCAAAAAAGAACTAGTGCACATCGATTCGCCCGTAATTGCTAGGTGCGCAAAATGACTATTAGGTGCACCATGAGCAGAATAGAATTATTCCAATTGGATGGCTTACTCGATGACAGCCCCTATGCAGTGGCCTACCTGCTAGAAACTTTGAAATCAATTGTTAAGGGGTATCCTTTGTAATAGACACCATCACCTAATCACGCTCTTACATGTGGTGCATTGCATGTGCGCCACTTGTTGCACCTAGGTGTCTTTCTTTTTTTCTAGATTTGTTTGTTTAAATTTTTTATTTCTTGAACCATGCATCTAAAGCCATAGCCGGTTTCACCGTTGAATTTGTTGCATTGAGATTTTTCAAACTAGATCACATGTTAATAGGTTTTGACGAAAAAAATCGCAAAGAAACCAAGAAAAGCCAGAAACCTATAAAACAAAAAAGAGGAAAAATGAAAACAAAAAAGTTAGAAAAAAACCGGAACTCGGAAATAGGGTTGCGGTTTTCTCTTTTTTCTCTTTTCGAGAATCACGTATGTTATCCCGAGTTGTGATTCTCGCACAAGCAAATATGTGCTTCCGCAAGAAATAAAATCGTGTTTTTCATGGAAGCACATTTTTGCATTTTTCGAAGAAGCAAAAGAAGTATGTGCTTCTATAAGAGGCAAATAGTGTTTCTTGTGGAAGCACTATTTTTTCCCTTTTAAAAGAAACAGTTTTATTCGCGTAAAAACAAATCTTTCTTTCCCTTATAAGCATTGTTTTTGTCATTTTCCAGAAAGCACACATGTTTAAAAAAATCTAATAACGTTCACAAATTACAACAAAACGAAAATTTAATAAATATTGTTTGCACTTTATAAAAAATATTTAAAATCCAAGAACAATTTTTTCATTTGTGAATAATTTTTGAGTTAATGTTCTTTTTCAAATGAGTGCACATTTTCATGAATTCATGCACATTATTCTGAACTCACCAACATCTTTGAACTCGTGATTTTTGTTTGACTTCATAACCATTTATTTGGATTCAAGAACATTTGTTTGAATTTCACGACATTGTTCTGACTTAAAAACGACCTAGATAAAAAAGTAGGTAAAAAACTGACCTAAGAAAAAAAAATAGGTGTGAAAAAAGAGTATGTGATCTTGTGCCAGGTGATTAACTGATGGCTATGACGATTCCCTGATACCATTAGTGGTCGATCTGGCATTAGCACGCGCATTGAGCGATATACAACAACACTTGAAGGTGTCTTCCTCTTCTGGGTTGACTTGTCCGACTGGCTACTATTCTTATTCCTCCTCCTCTAGTTCCTTCCTTAGGTTCCCCAAATTCTCTAGTTCCTTCCTTAGGTTCCCCAAATTCTCTAGTTCGCTGATCCAACCACCTAAGCTTGTAATTTGATATTGATTGAGTGAACTAGTGCATTGGGTTGCCAACACATTATTTGGATTTATCTCATCGCCATTTTAGCAAATATAAACCACATAATACATTACCCTATATGTATAGAGTAATGCAAAGTTACAGATCATCTAATTTCAGTATGGAAGGGAGACGTTCTTGTGCAATTCAAACATTATGGCATTTGAGACTCACAGAGAAAAGTATTCCGAGTAACGCCCTTTTATTCATTGGTTTAGAATTGAGAACACAAAAAGATGAATACATGGGAACACATGAATAAATCAATACGGTAAAATACAATCATTTTCAATTTGCAAAAATAAATAATAAATAGATGCATTTTCAAGCGACTTTGGCCTAGCCAAGTGTCGGGGTAGAAGAAATCAGCTTGCATGTATCGCGACACTTGTTATCTGAGCTATCCTTTTCCTTTGAGCAACGCTTAAAGCAATCCATGTCTTGCTCTATGGCTTTCTTATTGGCGGGGGTGGCCATGATGTAGCCAAATCTCGCAGCCATGTATGGGCATTCGACGTTGCAGTTGTCGGTGCAAGTAGGTTCCATGCATGCCTTGTCACAGTCGGCGCCGCATTGGGTAGAATAGTCCTTGACGGTCTTGTTGCCGGGGCAGCCACCATGCTTGTCGACGGATTCTTTCAGGGCACGCTGCCCTCCAGACGTTTGTATATTAAAGGCTTCTTCCTTCTTTTCCCCGACCTCGGCGAGCTCCGTGAACAAGCGCTCGATGAAGGTGACGCTGGTTGCCTCAGTGCCGCATGCCTTGTCGACCATGGCGGTGCACGCGACGTCCTTTTTCTCGCCCTTGCCACAGAGCTTGGAGTACTCGGTGAGGCAGGTGGGAGCAGCCTTCTCATCCCCGGAGGCCACCGGCACACATGATGTGGCCACCGCCACCACAAGGATGACGACTAGCAGCGACCCGGCCTTTCGCTTGGCGGCCATCTTGTTGTCGATTTCTCTTTGATAGCTAGACCACCAACACTAGTATTGATCGAGATGCTAGCATTGCATTACATTTATATAGGAGGTGAATCAGGGTCGGGGCGAGTGGTGTGATAGTGAGGCCATGACCCATTAGAGCTCCATAGACGCTAAATTTGGTGAATGCATTTCTACAAGACCGGCCAGAACATCCACCGACCTAGGTCCAATTTCTATTCAGGGAGCAAGCTCTAATTTTAGTACTAAAAGCATGCCTATATATATGTGAGGTCTGTATTTTTCTACTTATGTCTTTTAAGAAAAATCCTTGGATTTTCTATAGACGTAAATTAGGCGTGGTATGCATCTGTTGTTACTAAATTTAGCTCGCTAGACCTCCTTTCCTGACTGAGACCGTTCCCTCGTCGTGAACCGATGTGACACTTCTCCTTTCTTGGACGAGACCTCCTATTTCATGCCGAGGCACTCGCCAATTAAAAATTGAGCACGTCAAACTTGTAATGGGATGTCGTGTAGCAATTGTGTAGCAAAATATGGTCATCACATATTTTAATATTTGCACAGTTAAATTTAAATTGTTCATTGCGTAAGAAAAAAAAAAGGTGTGAAAAAAGAGTATGTGATCTTGTGCCACGTGATTAACTGATGGCTATGACGATTCCCTCATACCATTAGTGGTCGATCTGGCATTAGCACGCGCATTGAGCGATATACAACAACACTTGAAGGTGTCTTCCTCTTCTTGATTGACTTGTCCGACTGGCTACTATTCTTATTCCTCCTCCTCTAGTTCCTTCCTTAGGTTCCCCAAATTCTCTAGTTCCTTCCTTAGGTTCCCCAAATTCTCTAGTTCGTTGATCCAACCACCTAAGCTTGTAATTTGAGCTTGATTGAGTGAACTAGTGCATTGGGTTGCCAACACATTATTTGGATTTATCTCATCGCCTATTTAGCAAATATAAACCGCATAATACATTACCCTATATATAGAGAGTAATGCAGAGTTACAGATCATCTAATTTCAGCATGCGAGGGAGATGTTCTGGTGCAATTCAAACATGATATTTGAGACTCAAAGAGAAAAGTATTCCGAGTAACGCCATTTTATTCGTTGGTTTAGAATAGAGAACACAAAAAGATGAATAGAAGCATTTTCAATTTGCAAAAATAAATAAATAACTAATAAATAATAGAGGTATGGCAATTGTGTAACAAAATATGGTCATCACATATTTTAATATTTTCATAGTTGAATTAAAATTGTTCATTGCGTAAGAAATTCTTCAAGTCATTAAAACATTGAAAAGGGAAAAATTTCAAAGGAATGAAAAGCCCAA
The DNA here is from genome assembly GCF_904849725.1 of Hordeum vulgare subsp. vulgare. NCBI lineage: Eukaryota > Viridiplantae > Streptophyta > Magnoliopsida > Poales > Poaceae > Hordeum > Hordeum vulgare. The sequence goes on along the minus strand of NC_058520.1, from coordinate 578,782,402 downwards.
AATGAAAACATGGTCATTGCATTTTAAAAATGTGCATCATATATTTTATAAATGTTCATCCGGTAATAAAAGATAATATATGAAAAGGAAACATCGTAAAGAGTAAGGAAGAAAAAACAAAGGGTAAAGGAAAAAGAAGAAATAAGTAGGAGGATAAAGAGAGGAAACAAAACAAAAACATCAATAACAGAAAAGGACAAAAAAAAGGGGAGCAAAAAAGAACTAGCGCACATCGATTCGCCCGTAATTGCTAGGTGCGCAAAATGACTATTAGGTGCACCATTAGCGGAATAGAATTCTTCCAATTGTATGGCTTACTCGATGGCAGCCCCTATGTAGTGGCCTACCTGCTAGAAACTTTGAAATCAATTCTTTGGGGGTATCCTTTGTAATGAACACCATGGCCTTCTCAGGCTCTTACATGTGGTGCACTACATGTGCGCCAATTGTTGCACCGAGGTGTCTTTCTTTTTTCGTAGATTTGTTTGTTTAAAATGTTTATTTCTTGAACCATGCACCTAAAGCCATAGCCGGTTTCACCGTTGGATTTGTCGCGTCGAGATTTTTCAAACTAGATCACATGTTAATAGGTTTTGATGAAAAAAATCGCAAAGAAACCTAGAAAAGCCCGAAACCTAAAAAACAAAAAAGAGGAAAAATGAAAACAAAAAAGTTAGAAAAAAACCGGAACCCGGAAATAGGGTTGCGGTTTTCTCTTTTTTCTCTTTTCGAGAATCACATATGTTATCCCGAGTTGTGATTCTCGCACAAGCAAATATGTGCTTCCATAAGAAATAAAATCGTGTTTTTCATGGAAGCACATTTTTGCATTTTTCAAAGAAGCAAAAGAAGTATGTGCTTCCATAAGAGGCAAATAGTGTTTCTTGTGGAAGCACTATTTTTTCCCTTTTCAAAGAAACAGTTTTGTTTCGCGTAAAAACAAATCTTTTTTCCCTTGGAAGCACTGTTTTTGTCATTTTCCAAAAAGCACACATGTTGAAAAAAATAAAATAAAGTTCACAAATTACAACAAAATGAAAATTTAATAAATATCGTTTCCACTTTTCAAAAAATATTTAAAATCCAAGAACATTTTTTTCATTTGCGAATAATTTTTGAGTCAATGTTCTTTTTCGGACGACTGAACATTTTCATGAATTCATGCACATTTTTCTGAACTCACCAACATCTTTGAACTCGTGAATTTTTTTTTGAATTCATAACCATTTAGTTGGATTCAAGAACATTTGTTTGAATCTCAAGACATTGTTCTGACTTAAAAACGACCTAGATAAAAAAGTAGGTAAAACCTGACCTAAGAAAAAAAAGGTGTGAAAAAAGAGTATGTGATCTTGTGTCAGGCGATTAACTGATGGCTATGACGATTCCCTCATACCATTAGTGGTCGATCTAGCATTAGCACGCGCATTGAGCGATATACAACAACACTTGAAGGTGTCTTCCTCTTCTTGATTGACTTGTCCGACTGGCTACTATTCTTATTCCTCCTCCTCTAGTTCCTTTCTTAGGTTCCCCAAATTCTCAAGTTCCTTCCTTAGGTTCCCCAAATTCTCTAGTTCGCTGATCCAACCACCTAAGCTTGTAATTTGAGCTTGATTGAATGAACTAGTGCATTGGGTTGCCAACACATTATTTGGATTTATCTCATCGCCTATTTAGCAAATATAAACCGCATAATACATTACCCTATATATATAGAGTAATGCAGAGTTACAGATCATCTAATTTCAGCATGCGAGGGAGATGTTCTGGTGCAATTCAAACATGACATTTGAGACTCAGAGAGAAAAGTATTCCGAGTAACGCCCTTTTATTCATTGGTTTAGAATAGAGAACACAAAAAGATGAATAGAAGCATTTTCAATTTGCAAAAATAAATAAAAAATTAATAAATAATAGAGGTATGGCAATTGTGTAACAAAATATGGTCATCACATATTTTAATATTTTCATAGTTGAATTAAAATTGTTCATTGCGTAAGAAATTCTTCAAGTCATTAAAACATTGAAAAGGGAAAATTATCTAAGGAGTGAAAAGCCGAAAATGAAAACATGGTCATTGCATTTTAAAAATGTTCATCATATATTTTATAAATGTTCATCCGTTAATAAAAGATAATATATGAAAAGGAAACATTGTAAAAATTAAGTAAGAAAAAACAAATGGTAAAGGAAAAAACAAGAAAGAAGTAGGAGGATAAAGAGAGGAAACAAAACAAAAACATCACTAACAGAAAAGGACAAAAAAAGGGGAGCAAAAAAGAACTAGCGCACATCGATTCGCCCGTAATTGCTAGGTGCGCAAAATGACTATTAGGTGCACCATGAGAGGAATATAATTCTTCCAATTGTATGGCTTACTCGATGGCAGACCCTATGCAGTGGCCTACGTGCTAGAAACTTTGAAATCAATTGTTATGGGGTATCCTTCGTAAAGGACACCATCACCTTCTCAGGCTTTTTCATGTGGTGCATTGCATGTGCGCTACTTGTTGCAACCAGGTGTCTTTCTTTTTTTTCGTAGATTTTTTTGTTTAAAATGTTTATTTCCTGAACCATGCATCTGAAGCCATAGCCGGTTTGACCGTTGGATTTGTCGCGTCCAGATTTTTCAAACTAGATCACATGTTAATAGTTTTTGACGAAAAAAATCGCAAAGAAACCAAGAAAAGCCAGAAACCTAAAAAACAAAAAAAGAGGAAAAATGAAAACAAAAAAGTTAGAATAAAACCGGAACCCGGAAATAGGGTTGCGGTTTTCTCTTTTTTCTCTTTTCGAGAATCACATATGTTATCCCGAGTTGTGATTCTCGCACAAGCAAATATGTGCTTCCGTAAGAAATAAAATCATGTTTTTCATGGAAGCACATTTTTGCATTTTTCGAAGAAGCAAAAGAAGTATGTGCTTCCATAAGAGGCAAATAGTGTTTCTTGTGGAAGTACTATTTCTTCCCTTTTCAAAGAAACAGTTTTGTTTCGCGTAAAAAGAAATCTGTGTTTCCCTTGGAAGCATTGTTTTTGTCATTTTCCAAAAAGCACACATGTTTAAAAAAATCTAATAATGTTCAGAAATTAAAACAAAATGAAAATTTAATAAGTATTGTTTGCACTTTTCAAAAAATATTTAAAATCCAAGAACATTTTTTTCATTTCGAATAATTTTTGAGTTAATGTTCTTTTTCAAATGAGTGAACATTTTCATGAATTCATGCACATTTTTCTGAACTCGCCAACATCTTTGAACTCGTGAATTTTTTGAATTCATAACCATTTATTTGGTGTCAAGAAGATTTGTTTGAATTTCACGACATTGTTATGACATAAAAACGACCTAGACAAAAAAGTAGGTAAAAAACTGACCTAAGAAAAAAAAATGGTGTGAAAGAAGAGTATGTGATCTTGTGCCAGGTGATTAACTGATGGCTATGACGATTCCCTGATACCATTAGTGGTCGATCTGGCATTAGCACGCGCATTGAGCGATATACAACAACATTTGAAGGTGTCTTCCTCTTCTGGGTTGACTTGTCCGACTGGCTACTATTCTTATTCCTCCTCCTCTAGTTCCTTCCTTAGGTTCCCAAATTCTCTAGTTCCTTCCTTAGGTTCCCCAAATTCTCTAGTTCGCTGATCCAACCACCTAAGCTTGTAATTTGAGATTGATTAAGTGAACTAGTGCATTGGGTTGCCAACACATTATTTGGATTTATCTCATCGCCATTTTAGCAAATATATACCGCATAATACACTACCTTATATATATAGAGTAATGCTAAGTTACAGATCATCTAATTTCAGTATGCGAGGGAGACGTTCTGGTGCAATTCAAACATTATGGCATTTGAGACTCACAGAGAAAAGTATTCCGAGTAACGCCCTTTTATTCATTGGTTTAGAATAGAGAACACAAAAAGAAGCCAGGTGATTAACGCCCTTTTCATAAGTCGGAGGATAAAGAGAGGAAACAAAACAAAAACATCACTAACAGAAAAGGAGAAAAATAGGGGAGCAAAAAAGAACTAGTGCACATCGATTCGCCCGTAATTGCTAGGTGCGCAAAATGACTATTAGGTGCACCGTGAGCAGAATAGAATTATTCCAATTGGATGGCTTACTCGATAACAGCCCCTATGCAGTGGCCTACCTGCTAGAAACTTTGAAATCAATTGTTAAGGGGTATCCTTTGTAATAGACACCATCACCTTCTCAGGCTCTTACATGTGGTGCATTGCATGTGCGCCACTTGTTGCACCTAGGTGTCTTTCTTTTTTTCTAGATTTGTTTGTTTAAATTTTTTATTTCTTGAACCATGCATCTAAAGCCATAGCCGGTTTCACCGTTGAACTTGTTGCATTGAGATTTTTCAAACTAGATCACATGTTAATAGGTTTTGACGAAAAAAATCGCAAAGAAACCAAGAAAAGCCAGAAACCTATAAAACAAAAAAGAGGAAAAATGAAAACAAAAAAGTTAGAAAGAAACCGGAACTCGGAAATAGGGTTGCGGTTTTCTCTTTTTTCTCTTTTCGAGAATCACGTATGTTATCCCGAGTTGTGATTCTCGCACAAGCAAATATGTGCTTCCGCAAGAAATAAAATCGTGTTTTTCATGGAAGCACATTTTTGCATTTTTCGAAGAAGCAAAAGAAGTATGTGCTTCTATAAGAGGCAAATAGTGTTTCTTGTGGAAGCACTATTTTTTCCCTTTTAAAAGAAACAGTTTTATTCGCGTAAAAACAAATCTTTCTTTCCCTTATAAGCATTGTTTTTGTCATTTTCCAGAAAGCACACATGTTTAAAAAAATCTAATAACGTTCACAAATTACAACAAAACAAAAATTTAATAAATATTGTTTGCCATTTATAAAAAATATTTAAAATCCAAGAACAATTTTTTCATTTGTGAATAATTTTTGAGTTAATGTTCTTTTTCAAATGAGTGAACATTTTCATGAATTCATGCACATTTTTCTGAACTCACCAACATCTTTGAACTCGTGATTTTTGTTTGACTTCATAACCATTTATTTGGATTCAAGAACATTTGTTTGAATTTCACGACATTGTTATGACTTAAAAACGACCTAGATAAAAAAGTAGGTAAAAAACTGACCTAAGAAAAAAAATAGGTGTGAAAAAAGAGTATGTAATCTTGTGCCAGGTGATTAACTGATGGCTATGACGGTTCCCTCATACCATTAGTGGTCGATCTGGCATTAGCACGCGCATTGAGCGATATACAACAACACTTCAGGGTGTCTTCCTCTTCTGGGTTGACTTGTCCGACTAGCTACTATTCTTATTCCTCCTCCTCTAGTTCCTTCCTTAGGTTCCCCAAATTCTCTAGTTCCTTCCTTAGGTTCCCCAAATTCTCTAGTTCGCTGATCCAACCACCTAAGCTTGTAATTTGAGATTGATTGAGTGAACTAGTGCATTGGGTTGCCAACACATTATTTGGATTTATCTCATCGCCATTTTAGCAAATATAAACCGCATAATACATTACCCTATATGTATAGAGTAATGCAAAGTTACAAATCATCTAATTTCAGTATGCGAGGGAGACGTTCTGGTGCAATTCAAACATTATGGCATTTGAGACTCACAGAGAAAAGTATTCCGCCCTTTTATTCATTGGTTTAGAATTGAGAACACAAAAAGATGAATACATGCGAACACATGAATAAATCAATATGGTAGAATACAAGCATTTTCAATTTGCAAAAATAAATAATAAATAGATGCATTTTCGAGCGACTTTGGCCTAGCCAAGTGTCGGGTTAGAAGAAATCAGCTTGCATGTATCGCGACACTTGTTATCTGAGCTATCCTTTTCCTTTGAGCAACGCTTAAAGCAATCCATGTCTTGCTCTATGGCTTTCTTATTGGCGGGGGTGGCCATGATGTAGCCAAATCTCGCAGCCATGTATGGGCATTCGACGTTGCAGTGGTCGGTGCAAGTAGGTTCCATGCATGCCTTGTCGCAGTCGGCGCCGCATTGGGTAGAATAGTCCTTGACGGTCTTGTTGCCGGGGCAGCCACCATGCTTGTCGACGGATTCTTTCAGGGCACGCTGCCCTCCAGACGTTTGTATATTAAAGGCTTCTTCCTTCTTTTCCCCGACCTCGGCGAGCTCCGTGAACAAGCGCTCGATGAAGGTGACGCTGGTTGCCTCAGTGCCGCATGCCTTGTCGACCATGGCGGTGCACGCGACGTCCTTTTTCTCGCCCTTGCCACAGAGCTTGGAGTACTCGGTGAGGCAGGTGGGAGCAGCCTTCTCATCCCCGGAGGCTACCGGCACAAATTGATGTGGCCACCGCCACCACAAGGATGACGACTAGCAGCGACCCGGCCTTGCGCTTGGCGGCCATCTTGTTGTCGATTTCTCTTTGATAGCTAGACCACCAACACTAGTATTGATCGAGATGCTAGCATTGCATTACATTTATATAGGAGGTGAATCAGGGTCGGGGCGAGTGGTGTGATAGTGAGGCCATGACCCATTAGAGCTCCATAGACGCTAAATTTGGTGAATGCATTTCTACAAGACCGTCCAGAACATCCACCGACCGAGGTCCAATTTCTATTCAAGGAGCAAGCTCTAATTTTAGTACTAAAAGCATGCCTATATATATGTGAGGTGTGTATTTTTCTACTTATGTCTTTTAAGAAATATCCTTGGATTTTCTATAGACATAAATTAGGCGTGGTATGCATCTATTGTTGCTAAATTTAGCTCGCTAGACCTCCTTTCCTCACTGAGACCGTTCCCTGGTCGTGAACCGATGTGACACTCCTCCTTTCTTGGACGAGACCTCCAATTTCATGTCGAGGCACTCGCCAATTAGAAATTGAGCACATCAAACTTGTAATGGGATGTCGTGCTTATGAAAATTGTTTGTCACCTATTTGAAAGAATAAAATGTCAATTCTGTATTAAAGAACTGTGGTCGAAATTTGGAAATAATCATCACATATTTGACAATCTGTGAATTTCCGATTAGAGGTATGGCAATTGTGTAACAAAATATGGTCATCACATATTTTAATATTTTTATAGTTGAATAAAAATTGTTCATTGCGTAAGAAATTCTTCAAGTCATTAAAACATTGAAAAGGGCATAATATCTAAGGAATGAAAAGCCGAAAATGAAAACATGGTCATTGCTTTTTAAAAATGTTCATCATATATTTATAAGTGTTCATGTGGTAATAAAAGATAATATATGAAAAGGAAACATCGTAAAAAGTAAGGAAGAAATAACAAAGGGTAAAGGAAAAAACAAGAAATAAGTAGGAGGATAAAGAGAGGAAACAAAACAAAAACATCACTAACAGAAAAGGACAAAAAAAGGGGAGCAAAAAAGAACTAGCACACATCGATTCGCCCGTAATTACTAGGTGCGCAAAATGACTATTAGGTGCACCATGAGCGGAATAGAATTCTTCGAATTGTATGGCTTACTCGATGGCAGCCCCTAGGCAGTGGCCTACCTGCTAGAAACTTTGAAATCAATTGTTATGGGGTATCCTTCGTAAAGGACACCATCACCTTCTCAGGCTCTTACATGTGGTGCATTGCATATGCGCTACTTGTTGCACCGAGGTGTCTTTCTTTTTTTCGTAGATTTTTTTGTTTAAAATGTTTATTTCTTGAACCATGCATCTAAAGCCATAGCCGGTTTGACCGTTGGATTTGTCGCGTCCAGATTTTTCAAACTAGATCACATGTTAATAGTTTTTGACGAAAAAAATCGCAAATAAACCTAGAAAAGCCAGAAACCTAAAAAACAAAAAAGAGGAAAAATGAAAACAAAAAAGTTAGAAAAAACCGGAACCCGGAAATAGGGTTGCGGTTTTCTCTTTTTTCTCTTTTCGAGAATCACATATGTTATCCCGAGTTGTGATTCTCGCACAAGAAAATACGTGCTTCCGTAAGAAATAAAATCATGTTTTTCATGGAAGCACATTTTTGCATTTTTCGAAGAAGCAAAAGAAGTATGTGCTTCCATAAGAGGCAAATAGTGTCTCTTGTGGAAGTACTATTTTTTTCCCTTTTCAAAGAAACAGTTTTGTTTCGCGTAAAAAGAAATATGTGTTTCCCTTGGAAGCATTGTTTTTGTCATTTTCCAAAAAGCACACATGTTTAAAAAAATCTAATAAAGTTCAAAAATTAAAACAAAATGAAAATTTAATAAGTATTGTTTGCACTTTTCAAAAAATATTTAAAATCCAAGAACAATTTTTTCATTTGCGAATAATTCTTGAGTTAATGTTCTTTTTCAAATGAGTGAACATTTTCATGAATTCATGCACATTTTTCTGAACTCACCAACATCTTTGAACTCGTGAATTTTTTTGAATTCATAACCATTTATTTGGAGTCAAGAACATTTGTTTGAATTTCACGACATTCTTATGACTTAAAAACGACCTAGACAAAAAAGTAGGTAAAAACTGACCTAAGAAAAAAAAATGGTGTGAAAGAAGAGTATGTGATCTTGTGCCAGGTGATTAACTGATGGCTATGACGATTCCCTCATACCATTAGTGGTCGATCTAGCATTAGCACGCGCATTGAGCGATATACAACAACACTTGAAGGTGTCTTCCTCTTCTGGGTTGACTTGTCCGATTGGCTACTATTCTTATTCCTCCTCCTCTAGTTCCTTCCTTAGGTTCCCCAAATTCTCTAGTTCCTTCCTTAGGTTCCCCAAATTATCTAGTTCGCTGATCCAACCACCTAAGCTTGTAATTTGAGATTGATTGAGTGAACTAGTGCATTGGGTTGCCAACACATTATTTGGATTTATCTCATCGCCATTTTAGCAAATATAAACCGCATAATACATTACCTTATATATATAGAGTAATGCTAAGTTACAGATCATCTAATTTCAGTATGCGAGGGAGATGTTCTGGTGCAATTCAAACATTATGGCATTTGAGACTCACAGAGAAAAGTATTCCGAGTAACGCCCTTTTATTCATTGGTTTAGAATAGAGAACACAAAAAGAAGCCAGGTGATTAACGCCCTTTTCATAAGTAGGAGGATAAAGAGAGGAAACAAAACAAAAACATCACTAACAGAAAAGGAAAAAACAGGGGAGCAAAAAAGAACTAGCGCACATCGATTCGCCCGTAATTGCTAGGTGCGCAAAATGACTATTAGGTGCACCATGAGCCTAATAGAATTATTCCAATTGGATGGCTTACTCGATGGCAGACCCTATGCATTGGCCTACCTGCTAGAAACTTTGAAATCAATTGTTAAGGGGTATCCCTTGTAAAGGACACCATCACCTTCTCAGGCTCTTACATGTGATGCATTGCATGTGCGCCACTTGTTGCACCGAGGTGTCTTTCTTTTTTTCTAGATTTGTTTGTTTAAAATTTTTATTTCTTGAACCATGCATCTAAAGCCATAGCCGGTTTCACCGTTGGATTTGTCGCATCGAGATTTTTCTAACTAGATCACATGTTAATAGGTTTTGACGAAAAAAATCGCAAAGAAACCAAGAAAAGCCAGAAACCAAAAAAACAAAAAAGAGGAAAAATGAAAACAAAAAAGTTAGAAAAAAACCGGAACCCGGAAATAGGGTTGCAGTTTTCTCTTTTTTCTCTTTTCGATAATCTCGTATGTTATCCCGAGTTGTGATTCTCGCACAAGCAAATATGAGCTTCCGCAATAAAATAAAATTGTGTTTTTCATGGAAGCACATTTTTGCATTTTTCGAAGAAGCAAAAGAAGTATGTGCTTCCATAAGAGGCAAATAGTGTTTCTTGTGGAAGCACTATTTTTTCCCTTTTAAAAGAAACAGTTTTGTTTCGCGTAAAAACAAATCTTTGTTTCCTTGGAAGCACTGTTTTTGTCATTTTCCAAAAAGCACACATGTTGAAAAAAATCTAATAACGTTCACAAATTACAACAAACTGAAAATTTAATAAATATCGTTTGCACTTTATAAAAAATATTTAAAATTCAAGAACAATTTTTTCATTTGCGAATAATTTTTAAGTCAATGTTCTTTTTCAAATGAGTGAACATTTTCATGAATTCATGCACATTTTTTTGAACTCACCAACATCTTTGAACTCATGATTTTTTTTTTGACTTCATAACCATTTATTGGGATTCAAGAACATTTGTTTGAATCTCACGACATTGTTATGACTTAAAAACGACCTAGATAAAAAAGTAGGTAAAAACCTGACCTAAGAAAAAAAAATAGGTGTGAAAAAAGAGTATGTGATCTTGTGCCAGGTGATTAACTGATGGCTATGACGATTCCCTGATACCATTAGTGGTCGATCTGGCATTAGCACGCGCATTGAGCGATATACGACAACACTTGAAGGTGTCTTCCTCTTCTTGATTGACTTGTCCGACTGGCTACTATTCTTATTCCTCCTCCTCTAGTTCCTTCCTTAGGTTCCCCAAATTCTCTAGTTCCTTCCTTAGGTTCCCCAAATTCTCTAGTTCGTTGATCCAACCACCTAAGCTTGTAATTTGAGCTTGATTGAGTGAACTAGTGCATTGGGTTGCCAACACATTATTTGGATTTATCTCATCGCCTATTTAGCAAATATAAACCGCATAATACATTACCCTATATATATAGAGTAATGCAGAGTTACAGATCATCTAATTTCAGCATGCGAGGGAGATGTTCTGGTGCAATTCAAACATGATATTTGAGACTCAAAGAGAAAAGTATTCCGAGTAACGCCATTTTATTCGTTGGTTTAGAATAGAGAACACAAAAAGATGAATAGAAGCATTTTCAATTTGCAAAAATAAATAAATAACTAATAAATAATAGAGGTATGGGAATTGTGTAACAAAATATGGTCATCACATATTTTAATATTTTCATAGTTGAATTAAAATTGTTCATTGCGTAAGAAATTCTTCAAGTCATTAAAACATTGAAAAGGGAAAAATTTCTAAGGAATGAAAAGCCCAAAATGAAAACATGGTCATTGCATTTTAAAAATGTGCATCATATATTTTATAAATGTTCATCCTGTAATAAAAGATAATATATGAAAAGGAAACATCGTAAAGAGTAAGGAAGAAAAAACAAAGTGTAAAGGAAAAAGAAGAAATAAGTAGGAGGATAAAGAAAGGGAACAAAACAAAAACATCAATAACAGAACAGGACAAAAAAAAGGGGAGCAAAAAAGAACAAGCGCACATCGATTCGCCCGTAATTGCTAGGTGCGCAAAATGACTATTAGGTGCACCATGAGCGGAATAAAATTCTTCCAATTGTATGGCTTACTCGATGGCAGCCCCTATGCAGTGGCCTACCTGCTAGAAACTTTGAAATCAATTCTTTGGGGGTATCCTTTGTAATGAACACCATGGCCTTCTCAGGCTCTTACATGTGGTGCACTACATGTGCGCCAATTGTTGCACCGAGGTGTCTTTCTTTTTTTCGTAGATTTGTTTGTTTAAAATGTTTATTTCTTGAACCATGCATCTAAAGCCATAGCCGGTTTCACCGTTGGATTTGTCGCGTCGAGATTTGTCAAACTAGATCACATGTTAATAGGTTTTGATGAAAAAAATAGCTATGAAACCTAGAAAAGCCAGAAACCTAAAAAACAAAAAAGAGGAAAAATGAAAACAAAAAAGTTAGAAAAAAACCGGAACCCGGAAATAGGGTTGCGGTTTTCTCTTTTTTCTCTTTTCGAGAATCACATATGTTATCCCGAGTTGTGATTCTCGCACAAGCAAATATGTGCTTCCGTAAGAAATAAAATCGTGTTTTTCATGGAAGCACATTGTTGCATTTTTCAAAGAAGCAAAAGAAGTATGTGCTTCCATAAGAGGCAAATAGTGTTTCTTGTGGAAGCACTATTTTTTCCCTTTTCAAAGAAACAGTTTTGTTTCGCGTAAAAACAAATCTTTTTTCCCTTGGAAGCACTGTTTTTGTCATTTTCCAAAAATCACACATGTTGGAAAAAAATCTAATAAAGTTCACAAATTACAACAAAATGAAAATTTAATAAATATTGTTTGCACTTTTCAAAAAATATTTAAAATCCAAGAACATTTTTTTCATTTGCGAATAATTTTTGAGTTAATGTTCTTTTTCGGACGAGTGAACATTTTCATGAATTCATGCACATTTTTCTGAACTCACCAACATCTTTGAACTCGTGAATTTTTTTTTGAATTCATATCCATTTATTTGGATTCAAGAACATTTGTTTGAATCTCAAGACATTGTTCTGACTTAAAAACGACCTAGATAAAAAAGTAGGTAAAACCTGACCTAAGAAAAAAAAGGTGTGAAAAAAGAGTATGTGATCTTGTGCCAGGTGATTAACTGATGGCTATGACGATTCCCTCATACCATTAGTGGTCGATCTGGCATTAGCACGCGCATTGAGCGATATACAACAACACTTGAAGGTGTGTTCCTCTTCTTGATTGACTTGTCCGACTGGCTACTATTCTTATTCCTCCTCCTCTAGTTCCTTCCTTAGGTTCCCCAAATTCTCTAGTTCCTTCCTTAGGTTCCCCAAATTCTCTAGTTCGTTGATCCAACCACCTAAGCTTGTAATTTGAGCTTGATTGAGTGAACTAGTGCATTGGGTTGCCAACACATTATTTGGATTTATCTCATCGCCTATTTAGCAAATATAAACCAAATAATACATTACCCTATATATATAGAGTAATGCAAAGTTACAGATCATCTAATTTCAGCATGCGAGGGAGATGTTCTGGTGCAATTCAAACATGACATTTGAGACTCAAAGAGAAAAGTATTCCGAGTAACGCCATTTTATTCGTTGGTTTAGAATAGAGAATACAAAAAGATGAATAGAAGCATTTTCAATTTGCAAAAATAAATAAATAACTAATAAATAATAGAGGTATGGCAATTGTGTAACAAAATATGGTCATCACATATTTTAATATTTTCATAGTTGAATTAAAATTGTTCATTGCGTAAGAAATTCTTCAAGTCATTAAAACATTGAAAAGGGAAAAAATTCTAAGGAATGAAAAGCCCAAAATGAAAACATGGTCATTGCATTTTAAAAATGTGCATCATATATTTTATAAATGTTCATCCAGTAATAAAAGATAATATATGAAAAGGAAACATCGTAAAGAGTAAGGAAGAAAAAACAAAGGGTAAAGGAAAAAGAAGAAATAAGTAGGAGGATAAAGAGAGGAAACAAAACAAAAACATCACTAACAGAAAAGGACAAAAAAAAGGGGAGCAAAAAAGAACTAGCGCACATCGATTCGCCCGTAATTGCTAGGTGCGCAAAATGACTATTAGGTGCACTATGAGCGGAATAGAATTCTTCCAATTGTATGGCTTACTCGATGGCAGCCCCTATGCAGTGGCCTACCTGCTAGAAACTTTGAAATCAATTCTTAAGGGGTATCCTTTGTAAAGGACACCATCACCTTCTCAGGCTCTTACATGTGGTGCATTGCATGTGCGCCACTTGTTGCACCAAGGTGTCTTTCTTTTTTCGTAGATTTGTTTGTTTAAAATGTTTATTTCTTGAACCATGTATCTAAAGCCATAGCCGGTTTCACCGTTGCATTTGTCGCGTCGAGATTTTTCAAACTAGATCACATGTTAATAGGTTTTGACGAAAAAAATCGCAAAGAAACCTAGAAAATCCAGAAACCTAAAAAACAAAAAAAGAGGAAAATGAAAACAAAAAAGTTAGAAAAAACCGGAACCCGGAAAAAGGGTTGCGGTTTTCTCTTTTTTCTCTTTTCGAGAATCACATATGTTATCCCGAGTTGTGATTCTCGCACAAGCAAATATGTGCTTCCGTAAGAAATAAAATCGTGTTTTTCATGGAAGCACATTTTTGCATTTTTCGGAGAAGCAAAAGAAGTATGTGCTTCCATAAGAGGCAAATAGTATTTCTTGTGTAAGCACTAATTTTTCCCTTTTCAAAGAAACAGTTTTGTTTCGCGTAAAAACAAATCTTTTTTGCCTTGGAAGCACTGTTTTTGTCATTTTCCAAAAAGCACACATGTTTAAAAAAATCTAATAACGTTCACAAATTACAACAAAATGAAAATTTAATAAATATTGTTTGCACTTTTCAAAAAATATTTAAAATCCAAGAACAATTTTTTCATTTGCGAATAATTTTTGAGTTAATGTTCTTTTTCAAATGAGTGAACATTTTCATGAATTCATGCACCCCTAAGCCCAACCGTCGCGGAGTAAATCCGCAGAAGATGTCCCGCGCGGAGGCCGAGGGGGCGTCGTGGCGGGACCCAGGGCCAAGGCTGTTGGGGATATTATCTATTGATAACCCGTCCTAGTTGGGCCGGGTCACCAAATCTGGCGATTCATCTAAGAATGGTTCAGGCCTTGGCCTGGAAAGATCAAAGGTTGTATGGTGGTTTATAACTTCCGGAAGGTTTCCATGCTTTGGAAAGATGGCGACTTAGAGATCGTAAGAGTCACGGTTTGTAGAAAGGAAAGGACTCTTGTAAACCCTAAGGGCTCGACCTGTATATAAAGGCGAGTCCCAGGGAAGGAGAGGGCAGGTTAGAAATCATCGAGTGCTAGGTCTGGCGAGTTACACCCTCCTTGTAATCGAAACTCCATCGATACAACTCAAAGCAGGATGTAGACTTTTACCTCCTCACGAGGGGCCGAACCTGGGTAAATCGCCGTCTCACTCCCGTTCAATCCCTTTGAGTCGCCACCAAAGTGCGATGGCTCCAATACTAAGTCCTTTCACGAGGACATCTGCCGTGACAAAACCACGACAGTTGGCGCCCACCGTGGGGCCTGCGCACGGTGGAGTTGAGTTCTCAAAGGGAGCCCTACCAGGGTTTGGGAGCTACGCGACGGGGCTCATGACTCGGAGCCGCCGTGGGAAGTACTACATCAACAACCTGCTGTGGGGGCCCGAGGCGGATTCGATCGAATCTGGTTATAGGGTCCCCTTCGGCAAGATCAGCGTCTTCATCGGCATGATTGGATCTTCCGTGCCTGAGCCGGACATCTCCACCGACATCGTCGAGCCGGCCAGGTACGTCCGCCCAGTGGTGACGCCAAATCTAACTCGCCCGGTCTTTGTTGGATTCACGCAGGGATCAGAGGAACCAGAACACTCAGCGACCCAGGAAACCACACCGGTCAACACTGATGACGAATCGTCCATGGGCGATTCGGATTCAATCCAGTCTCTACATGGGGATTGTCTTGGAGGCTTGTTGCTGGACATGGACCCCGAAGTCCTTGACCGAACCCGCCGTCAGATCGCCATTTACATGGCTGGGGCGACTCAACCCGCGCCAAACCCGGCAGGCGGGGATGGAACTGGCGAGACATCTAGAAGCCCGGCCGCTGTCTTGGTGGAATTAGCAGCGGAAATTACAAGGCTCATGGCGACCCCCATCACGCCGGAAAACCAGGAGGCGGTAAACGCGGAATTGACAAAACTAAGAGAAGCAGTGGCGAAGGCTCAGTGGGATGCCGAGGCGGAGTCCGCCAGGATCGAGACCCGAAAAGCTCAAATTACCGCGGAGATAACTCGCTTAAATACTGACAACTGGCGGCTCGAAAGAAACCAGCGCGCACCTGACGCCGTCCATCAGCGGAGGCACCAGGGTCGCCTGCCACCTGATCTCAACCCGACCCGCTTGTTCGATACTCCGTGAACTCCCGGGACGGGAGCCGCCCCGAGGAGAGGACTGGGTCAACCGCCTAACCCGCCGGTTCAACCAATTGTGGATCGCATCCCCCAATTCCGGACACCTCAAGGTCACTTTTCTAACCCGGTGGACAACGTCCTTGCTGCAACTCGCCATTTGGAATCCCTTCCGATTCACGGCAATACTCCGCCGAGATAGAGGCAAGGAACGCCATTGAAATGTTGAAGACGGCGGTGGTCCAAAGCGCCCAGTTCTCGCTTAGCCTAGATAGGCTGCATTCCACTCCCCAGGCGAGTCACACCAGGAGTCGGCCAGAGGACCAGCCCGCTATAAACAGCGGA
Organism: Hordeum vulgare subsp. vulgare; assembly: GCF_904849725.1. Classification (NCBI taxonomy): domain Eukaryota; kingdom Viridiplantae; phylum Streptophyta; class Magnoliopsida; order Poales; family Poaceae; genus Hordeum; species Hordeum vulgare. The sequence continues at coordinate 578,766,374 of NC_058520.1, read as the reverse complement.
CCGCGGCTCATCCCCCAGGACAACCCGCCTGATCACCAAAGTCCGCCAAGCCGGGATCTCCTGGACATCCAAGGCGCCCCAGCCCCTCTTGTCGAGAGCGGCGGACGAGTGGGGGTGCCGTGCTTGGCCCCCGCCCTTTGCAACGAACGAATGCCCAAGGATTTTAAAGGACCAAGAAAGGTGCCTAACTACACCCCGGACCTTGAGCCGGCGTCGTGGGTCGAGAGTTATGAAATCGCCATGGACATGCTCGACGTAAATGAAGCAGTTTGCGTCAGATACTTCACGATGATGCTCGAAGGGATAGCGCGTACTTGGTTAAAAAACTTACCTCCCAACTCCATCCAGACCTGGGCTGAATTGAAAGAGCGTTTCATCAAAAACTTTCGAGGAACCTGCAAACGTCTGATGACGATTGTCGATCTGCAGCACTGCGTTCAGTGCCCCGATGAGTCGGCCCACCACTGGTCACGGCGGGTCGCGGAAATTATTCATTCATCAGACGGTATCACGGCGCCTCAGGCTGTGTTGATCCTCAAGAAAAATTGCCACTACGAACCTCTTGTACAGAAGTTGGGGCGACTCAAGCGAAAGGTCCAAGACATGGGGGAGCTAATGGATACCCTCACTAGATACGCTGAGGCGGAGGACACCAAAGATCCCGGTGAGGACAGTAAAGCTAACTCGCCAAGGAAGGGCGAGTCATCCAAAAATCATACCCAGTTCCAGGGACGTAACCGCCACAATCAGGGAGCGAATGTCAAGAGAAGGCAGCAGGAAGAATCTTCGGATTTAGTCGCCAATACCAACACCAATAACGGCAACCAACGCCAGAAGAAAGGTAGGGGATACAGTGGTAAAAAGCCGCATAACTATGAAGAGTTACTCAAGGGCCCCTGCCCGCACCACGCCATGGCAGACGGACCAGCGACTCACTCCTGGGAGAACTGTTACGTGATGCGGGAGTTTCGGGCGGAGGCGATTAAAAAGGGCAAAATGGCGACCCGGACCAACGGCAGGAGCAGTTTACCGCACCCAACCAACGTCAGAACCCCTTTGGCGGTTTTCCCGAGCCGGGGGCTCAGGGGGGCTCACAGCCGAGCAGCGGCCAGTATCCGGTGCATCACCAGCGACGGCATAACCCGCCCGGAGTTTTTCAGCAACCACCCCCACAGGGGGCTTCGCAGGGCCAAGATGACAACGGCGGCTTCCGCAGCAACCCCAAACAGTTAAGCAACGAGCAGTACCACGTTTTCACCACCAATACTTGCAGGCGTGATAAAAAGGTGAGTCACTGGGCGTATCGTGTGTCTGAGCCGGCACTCCCCAGGTACCTCCACTGGTCCGAACAGACCATATCATGGAGTAGGGAGGATCATCCGCCAAGAGTTGACAATCCTGGCGACTTAGCGTTGGTCGTAGCTCCCCAAGTTGGGGGGTATACCCTGTCGAAAGTACTAATGGATGGTGGCAGTAGCATTAATATTTTGTATTTTGACACCTTCCAAAGGATGAACCTATTGGAAAAGGATTTGATGCCTTCGACCACGGTATTCCACAGAATCGTCCCAGGCAAGTCGGCGTACCCCATTGGCCGAGTCAGACTCACAGTTGCATTTGGAACATCATATAACTACGGGAGTGAGTCGTTGATGTTTGAGGTGGTCAAATTGAAAAGCCCCTATCATGCGCTGTTTGAGCGGCCAGCTTACGCCCGGTTCATGGCTCGCCCATGCTATGTTTACCTTAAACTCAAGATGCCTGGTCCTAAGGGACCCATCATGGTTGACGGTGATAGAAGGATTGCAAGGGAATGTGAAGAAGGGGACGCGGCTTATGCGGAAGTCACCTGCGCTGCAGAGGAGCTCAAACATCATCGGGCCAATGTTGACCCAGCTGACATGTCACCCTTAAAAAAGCCAACTGCAGATGCTGAGCCGCCCCTCAAGTTCAAACCAACGGATGACACTAAAACGGTTGATTTCGTTCCTGGCGATTCATCCCAGTAGTTCACCATTGGGACGGGTCTGGATCCCAAATAGGAAAGCGCGCTCATCGAATTCATCCGTGAGAAACGGGACATCTTCGCATGGAAACCTTCTGACATGCCTGGTGTGCCGAGAGAATTCACTGAGCACCATCTTAATGTTGACCCAAAGGCAAAACCTATCCAGCAGTATCTTCGTAGGTTTAACGAGGAACGGCGCAAGGCAATCGGGGAAGAGGTTGCCCGTCTCTTGGCTGCAGGATTCATCGTAGAAGTTTGTCACCCCAAATGGTTGGCTAACCCGGTCTTGGTACTTAAAAAGAATGGTACTTTCCGTATGTGCATTGATTACACGGACCTCAACAGAGCTTGTCCAAAAGATCATTTCGCTCTTCCCCGCATCGACCAGATTATTGACTCGGTGGTGGGATGCGAACACTTGTGCTTCTTGGACGCCTACTCTGGATATCACCAAATCAAGATGGTCGTAGAGGATCAAGAGAAAACAGCTTTTATAACCCCCTTTGGGGCTTTTTGCTACGTGTCCATGTCGTTTGGACTCAAGAGTGCGGGGGCGACTTATCAGCGCTGCATCCAGAATTGCCTCCGTAGCCAAATCGGACGTAACTTCCATGCCTATGTCGATGACATTGTGATTAAAACCCGCCGGGGGGAGACGCTACTGGAAGATCTCAAGGAAACTTTTGATAATCTGCGGGTGTATCAGATGAAGCTGAATCCCACCAAGTGTGTTTTTGGTGTTCCTGCAGGGAAATTATTGGGCTTCCTGGTGTCCGAGCGTGGCATTGAAGCTAACCCGGACAAAATCGAAGCAGTTACATCCCTTGGAAAACCAGCAAATGTTAACCAAGTCCAACGAATGGCGGGTCGCATTGCGGCTTTAAGTCGTTTCATAAGCCGCCTAGGAGAAAAGGTGATTCCCCTCTATCAACTGCTAAAGAAATCTGACCATTTTGTTTGGACAGATGAAGCTTTCGAAGCCTTGAAACGGCAACTGGTTAACCCGCCGGTCTTGGCCGCCCCGACCGAGAAAAAACCCATGCTTTTGTATATTGCGGCAAACTCTAAAGCAGTAAGTGTGGCGGTGGTCGTTGAAAGGAAGGAGGAAGGAAAGGAATACCCAGTGCAGCGCCCGGTGTATTTTGTTAGCGAAGTGCTAACTCTTTCCAAGCAACGGTACCCACATTGGCAGAAGTTAGTGTATGGGGTGTTTATGGCGAGTCGGAAGCTTAAACATTATTTTCAAGAACATCCCATCACGGTGGTTAGTTCCGCCCCCCTCGGGGACATCATCCAGAATCGGGAGGCAACGGGGCAGATTGCCAAGTGGGCGATTGAGCTTGGGCCGCATCACGTACGATACACCCCTCGCACAGCCATCAAATCTCAGGCCTTAGTTGATTTCGTCAATGATTGGACCAAGTTGCAGGCCCCGGAAGACAGGCCTGATCTGACATACTGGACTATTTATTTTGATGGATCCAGACAGTTGAAAGGCTCGGGGGCTGGTGTGGTACTGGTGTCCCCTCAAGGAGATAAATTCTGTTATGTCCTCCGACTCATGTTTCCGTGCACCAACGATGCTGCAGAATATGAAGCTTTGTTGCACGGCTTGCGACTCGCCAAGGAGATGAACCTTACGCGGGTCAGATGTTTTGGCGACTCAGATCTGATGGCTCAGCAAGTTTCAGGCACTTGGGATTCTCGAGACCCCGTGATGGCGGCTTACAGAAGAGCTGTGTCCGATGTGGCGGGTCATTTCCATGTCTATCAGGTTGATCACATTGACCGGCGCCTTAACGAGGCAGCTGATGCCCTTTCACGTCTTGGTTCCCAGCGAAAGCCGGTTCCCCCCAATGTTTTCCTGGATATTTTGCATAATCCCTCCGTGAGTTTGCCATCAGAGGAGGAGTTGGCGATACCAGATCCTGAGTCTCAATTCGTGGCGGCTCTCCACGTCACGCCGGATTGGGTTCTTCCCTACCTGGCCTATCTCGCCCGGGACGAGTTACCAACAGATGAAGTTTTGGCCCGCCAAATTGTTCGGCGAAGCAAATCCATGGTGATCATCAACGGTGAATTATATAAGCGGAGTGCCTCTGGGGTTCTTCAACGATGTGTTTCCTTCGAAGAAGGATGCATAATCTTAAATGACATTCATTCCGGAGATTGTGGGCATCACGTCGGGTCATGTTCTTTGGTTTCAAAGGCATTCCATCATGGTTTCTTTTGGTTGACGGCTCATGCAGATGCAGAAGAGATAGTTCATCGATGCGAGGGGTGCCAACGTTATGGACGACAGGCTCATGTGCCGGCTCAAGAATTAAGAATGATTCCCATCACTTGGCCTTTCGCGGTCTAGGGGTTAGACATGGTTGGCCCCTTTAAAATGTCATCCAACAAGAAAACCCATTTGCTGGTGGCGGTTGATAAGTTCACCAAGTGGGTTGAGGCAGAGCCTGTTGGAACTTGCGATGCGGAGACAGCGGTCAAATTCTTGAAAAAGCTCATCTTTCGGTTTGGATATCCACATAGTATCATTACTGATAATGTCACTAATCTGTCTCAAGGGGCGATGCAGGAGTTTTGCCGTCAAGAGCATATCCGGCTTGATGTTTCTGCGGTTGCTCACCCACAATCTAATGGGCACGCGGAACGGGCGAATCAGAAATTTTTACAGGGAATCAAGCCCCGACTCATGGTTCCCTTGGAAAAAACCCCGGGATGTTGGGTTGAGGAGTTGCCTTCAGTGCTATGGAGCATCCGTACCACCCCGAACCGGTCCACGGGTTTTACCCCTTTTTCTGGTCTATGGAGCAGAAGCTGTTCTTCCCACTGACATAAGGCATGACTCGGCTAGGGTCGCCGCTTATGTGGAACAACACAACGAACTGGCGCGTCAAGACTCTTTGGACGCCTTAGAGGAGGCGCGTGACTTGGCTGCGGCCCGATCGGCCATTTATCAGCAGGATTTACGGCGTTATCAAAGCCGCCGGGTCAAGAGCAGAACCTTTCAGGAAGGCGACTTAGTGCTTCGGCTGATACAGGATCGTGCTGGCATGCATAAGTTATCACCACCTTGGGAAGGACCATTCGTCGCCAGCAAAAATCTTCACAACGGCTCTTACTATCTGGTGGATCTCCGGCCTAACCGGCCAACCACGGAGGCTGAGTCGACTCGCCCCTGGAATATTGCCCACTTGCGGCCTTATTACACTTGAGCTTTTAAGCTCTGCATTTTGTAAGTTTTTCAGTTCTTATTATAAAGCAATAAAATTAAAACGCTTCCCGACTTGGGGGCTTCTTCTCATTGAGATCAATTTTATTACCCATTTGGCCTATGAAATTATTATCTTGGGTGGCACTTGAGCTTGTTTGACTCGCCCTATCCTGTCGCGACCTTATGAGCCGACGAAATTATTATCTTGGGTGGCGCTTGAGCTTGTTTGACTCGCCATATCCTGTCGCGACCTTATGAGCCGATGAAATTATTATCTTGGGTAGCGCTTGAGCTTGTTTGACTCGCCCTATCCTGTCGCGACCTTATGAGCCAACGAAATTATTATCGTGGGTGGCGCTTGAGCTTGTTTGACTCGCCCTATCATGTCGCGACCTTATGAGCCGACGAAATTATTATCTTGGGTGGCGCTTGAGATTGTTTGACTCGCCCTATCCTGTCGCGACCTTATGAGCCGACGAAATTACTATCGTGGGTGGCGCTTGAGCTTGTTTGACTCGCCCTATCCTGTTGCGACCTTATGAGCCGACGAAATTATTATTTTAGGTGGAGCTTGAGCTCGTTTGACTTGCCCTATCCTGTCGCGACCCTATGAGCCGACAAAGTTGCTATTTTACCTCCCTGGCATTGCTACAAGGTTTTTCAGACTTTTTTTTCTGACTCGTCTCAAAATATTTTGGGGCGACTACTATTTGTTATCCCTTATTACTCACTGAGATGGTTTAATATATGTTTTCAAGCTTAGAACAAGTTGATGATCAAAATCACTCTAGCCATGGCGGATTAAGCATCATAAAAAGGCCTCAACGACGGATCAAGCATTTCAAAGCACCTTAAGGGCGACATAAGGATTTTTTAAAGGAGTCACAGAAGCAGTGTTGATTCCTAAAAGAGACCTATTACATGTCTCTCATGGCCAATTCAATGAAATTTTATTCTGCTGATGCCCTTGGATCAGCCTACTGCGAGCTTTGGCCAACCTCAATCTGCAAGTCGCCCAGTACCCAGTTACACTTGGATAAAGCGGCAAATTCATCTTCATCGGTCAGGATTGATGAGAGATCCGCGTCCAAGTCAAAAGGATTCTTGGGTCGACGTGGAGTTAAGCTGGTCGTCACAAAGGTTGGCGGGTTGACCTTCTTGTTCTTATTGTCATAGGCGGCTTGGTATTTTGATAAGTCCAGACTTGCAGCAAGCTGAGTCGCCATGAGACGGGAGTCCTTGACAACACGCTGGTAGTCCTCTTCGACGAATTCTGACCCATCATCGTTGAGTTGAGGAAAGCCCGCCGCTACTTCTTCTGGGTTTATCTCTGGAGCATATGCTAAACATCGACTTAGTGTAGTTAGCACTCCTTTCCGGGCGGCTGACCGAGTTAACTCGCCAATCTGGGGAGGAAGAGTGGATAGGAAGCCAAGCATCTTCTTTATTGATGTTATAGGCTCCTTGGCGCCCATCACCGCTTTCACAGTCAGTACACTGCCGGTATATAGTTGCTCCGTCAGCGTGTAAATCGCCTTCAGCGTCAGGACACAATCATCCTGAAGGTTGGCGGCTCTCGGACCTGTATACGGGATAATGATGATCAGTGACTCACATAAAAGTTATTTGTTTACAAAGGTCAAGAATTAGCTTTTTACCAAAGATGGCTTGCGCCATATTTGAGATATGACGTTTTAAGCCGGACAGCTCTTGTTGTACAGTATCCAACTTGGCTTCAGCTTTTTCTGCTCGCTTTGTTAAAACATCTTGGTCAGCTTGAGCCCTTTTTAAGTCGGCTTTTAGCTTTTCCATCTCAGCTAAGACCAGTTGATACTTCTCCTTCGATTTGGCCCAGGCATCCTGCTGATCAGATAAGCTTTTCTTCAAGTCGCCAAGTGCTAATTCAGTCTGGATTAGAGATTCTTTTTGAAGCATATGGTTAAGGGGCAAGTCTCAGAACTATTGCAAGCAACATCCCTGACACTTGGGGGCTAATGTATACTTTTTTTTCAGACAAAATTATACAACATCAAGACCCGGCTCATCTTTTCACTGATGACCCGGCCCTTGGGGGTTACTGGTCGCAAGTTTTAGAGTCATCAAGACCCGGCTCATCTTTTTACTGATGACCCGGCCATTGGGGGTTACTAGTCGCAAGTTTTAAAGTCATCAAGACCCGGCTCATCTTTTTATTGATGACCCGGCCCTTAGGGGTTACTGGTCGAAAAAATTTAAAGTCATCAAGACCTGGCTCATCTTTTTACTGATGACCCGGCCCTTGGGGGTTACTGGTCGCAAGTTTTAAAGTCATCAAGACCCGGCTCATCTTTTTACCGATGACCCGGCCCTTGGGGGTTACTGGTCGAAAAAATTTAAGTCATCAAGACCCGGCTCATGTTTTTACTGATGACCCGGCCCTTGGGGGTTACTGGTCGAAAATTTCTAAGTCATCAAGACCCGACTCATCTTTTTACTGATGACCCGGCCCTTGGGGGTTAATGGAGAGAATATAATATACAACAAAACGTACCTCATGTTTGTTTTTCAGCATCCTAAGCAGGCTTTTCTCCATCTCATAACTTGCCTCCAGGCGACTTGCAAAACCAGAGCAAAGTTCTTTGAATTCCAGATGTTCATATTGAGAGAGCTTAGCCTTGGAGAGTTCATACGCAGGAACAGTTTGAGCTGATGATGATACATGCTTCGATAAAACCGTTGTGGCCGGTTTAGAGAAGCTAGTACCAGTGATAATTACAGCGTCCGGGTCTTCTGCTGTTGTCAATGGACTTGGCGGCTTGGGTGCATCCATTGTTTCCTTGGGAGAGCTAGGGAGATCCACTTGATCCTCAGGTTTGTCTTGGTCCGGGTTGTCTTGGATCGGCGCCGGCTTTTCGATAGGCTCCGAGATTATGATGGGAGTAGACCCGCCAGTTTTCCTTTTCTTCGCATGTGCCCTGAAAGGAGAAGGGGGTACGTTTAAAGGACTGAAAATTTATCACCGTCAGATTCAAAGTAAAAATTATCAAAAGACTTACCCAGGGACACAGATCATTGGCGGAAGTGCTGACATTACCGAGTCGCCAGATGTAGGAGGAGAACTCTGCAAGAATTGTACGTCGAAGATATAAGCAGGTTACAAATACGATCCAAAAAGACATGAAGAAGTGTCGTTAAAAGATACCTCATTTGGCCTTTTCTTGTTCCTTGTTGGTAAACCGGACACCAGATCGCCGGAATGACTTCGGGTCTTCCGATTTGAAGTGTGTTGTGCTTTCTTCAAAATAAAATTTGGGTCCAAACAAGCATTTGGGTGTGAGAAGGGAACTTTCCCACAAATTCGCGTGGCCAGCTTAGGTGGAGAAGGAGATGAATCGGAGGAAACTGAAATTACCTCTACGGAATCCTCCTGGCTTTCATTGTCTTCATTCTATTCAAGAGATGCAGAGGTATAAATACAAAGTTATCACTAATGGATGGAGAGTTAAGAAAGTATAGGTTTTTACCTCCGAAAGTGCGTCGCCGACTTGGGATTCATCGGCCTCGGATGGTTCGGTCACAACAGCTTTGCCCTTGCCCTTGGATTTCTTCTTTGGAGGCGGCCTAGCTTGCTTCATGGCTGAATTTTTTGGCCTCTTGGACCAAAATTTATCACCTTTCTGAAATGGCATATTTTATAAGAGGCCATAGTTCGAATGAGACATAAGAAGTAAAAGACAAAAGGCGGGTTAAAGTTGTTTACCTTGGGTGCCGGATTAATCTTGTAGAAAGGTTTGAGACCTATTTGGCCGCATTTTCCAGCGGGCTCGCCGGTCAGCTTCTTGATGATGGTGACAATATCACTTTCCGTTAGAGCTATGTGGAAGTAGCATTGAGGATGATCTAGAGTGCCGTCGAATTCACACATTAACCCGTCCCGGCGACTTAAAGGGAGGATGCGCCATTCGACCCAGCAGCGGATCATGTCAACTCCAGTAAGGCCGTTGTTTGTCAAAGATCTTAACTCGGACAATACTGGGATAAAATCTGACTCCTCCTCTTCGGTGAGCTTGTCCGGGAGCTTGAAATTCGTTGGAAGGCGATCTTCCCTATAACCGAGAAGTTTGTTTTCACCTACAGGCGAGGTCTCTTGACAATAGAACCAAGACTCGCCCCAGCCTTTGGGGTGGCTTGGCATGGCGAGTGACGGAAATTGGCTGTCCCTGCGGCGCTGAACATTTACACCGTCGAGCTCCAGGCAGGGGCCATTGTGAAATTCTGTTTGGCGATTTAAGTGGAAGAAATACCAAAATAAGGGAACTGAGGGTTCCATCCGCAAATAAGCCTCACAAAACACGTGGAACTGGCATAGGTTGCTTATCGAGTTGGGCCCTAGATCTTGGAGGCGGACATTCATGAAAGCCATGGCGTCTCTGAGGAACTTCGATCCAGGCGGCTTAAAACCCCGCTCAAGGTGTTCAACGACAACAACTATTTCCCCTTCTTTGGGATTGGGTATCTCTTCTCCGAACCCGGTACGCCAACCGATAACATCCTGAGGGTCCAAATTTCCCGTTTTCACATAATCCTCTAGTATGGCATCATTAACCTTGGTAGGAAGCCAGTCACTTTTGAAGACGGCGCCCATGCTACAAAGGGATAAAGTATGGGTGAATTGACACGCCAAAACATCTACTGTAAGAGGTGAAACGATTTCATTTGACTCGCCAAGTAATTTGTCCGCTGGCTGAGGAATTTTTTTGATCCGCCAATGAAGGCCCGGGTCAGGTTGCTAGGGCGACTTACGAAACTTTGGCTACTTAAGGGGGCAGTGTTTCAAGGCATCAGAGGCATTTATCCAAAAATGGCGAAGTATGAAGACTACAAACAGTTTTCACATAACAAGCGGTAGATTATGGATCTACTGGACATATGGAAATAAACACGGAAAATGACCGGATACGGCAACCTACGACTAAGATGGGATAATACTGTTGATTTGGTGAAGTACTACTCTAAGTGTGCAAATCGAGAGTGGACAGATAAAGGTATCAAAGACATTGGATTTCTCGTCATCGTCGCCATCAATTAATCAGGAACAAGTAACAACTATTCGGGAAGCGCCAAGAACGTGGCAGTGATGAACTTCGAAAGAGGACTGGGATCTGCTCTTGAATAAACGGAAACCTAACCTGGTGGATTCGGCTGGAGATGGTCGACAGCGATGAAGGGTTCCGAATGGGCGCGAAAACCTTGGGCGACGACGAAGTATTCGGCAGCGACGAAGTGTTCGGTGGCGACGAGGTGTTCGACGACGACGAGATGGTCGGTAACGGCGAACTGCTCGGCCGCGGCGAAGTGCTTGGCAGCAACAAGGTCCTCAGGCGGCACCAAAGTTTTCGGACGACAGCGAGAACCACGGTTGGTGGCGGAGCTCTCGGAAGACGATGAGGGTTTTTCGCTGCGATAATGGGGAGAAGGGCGACAAGACTGGTAGGTGGAATGCGCCCAGTCCTCTCCCCCCACCTATTTAACAGGGCAGGCGCTAGAATCGAGGTGCCGCGAGCGGGAACCACCAAAAGATAAAGATTCGCTATGATGGCGCTCCAAAAATTTTGGGATAACATACCGAAGGATCCGTTGGGATTACGTCATTATCTTTTCCAGAATTCAAGGGATAAGAAGGTACCAACGAGAAATGGTTAGGCGACTTAATTATTTCTGCAACAGATGGCTGGTTAAGTTCATGGCGTATAAAAGAGGATGAAAAATGAATCGCCCTTAATTGAGTAAGAATATTGGCGTGAAGAAAATTCAAGTCAATCTAGGGCCTAATGTTGGGGATATTATCTATTGATAACCCGCCCTAGTTGGGCCGGTCACCAAATCTGGCGATTCATCTAAGCATGGTTCAGGCCTTGGCCTGGAAAGATCGAAGGTTGTATGGCGGTTTATAACTTCCGGAAGGTTTCCAAGCTTTGGAAAGATGGCGACTTAGAGATCATAAGAGTCACGGTTTGTAGAAAGGAAAGGACTCTTGTAAACCCTAAGGGCTCGACCTGTATATAAAGGCGAGTCCCAGGGAAGGAGAGGGGAGGTTAGAAATCATCGAGTGCTAGGTCTGGCGAGTTACGCCCTCCGTGTAATCGAAACTCCATCAATACAACTCAAAGCAGGACATAGGCTTTTACCTCCTCACGAGGGGCCGAACCTGGGTAAATCGCCGTCTCACTCCCGTTCAACCCCTTTGAGTCGCCACCAAAGTGCGATGGCTCCAATACTAAGTCCTTTCACGAGGACATCTGCCGTGACAAAACCATGACACAGGCCCAGTCCCGTCAAGCAGTAATCGCCATCATTACGCTAGGTGGAGCCTGGCACGTGGCGCTCCCCGGGCCAGTTACGACTGGACCGAAGCGTCGCTTCGAAGCTGCCCGGCTCCGAAGTCGGTGCCCTTCACCGCAAACAACAGCCAAAATATCAAGACAAGACAACAAGCCGGTGAGGCCGCCCACCCGCAGGCGGCAGGCCTCGCCAGCTTCGGGGACTATTGTCGGGGGGACAACCCCGGGGTAGGCTCATCAAGCCTGCTCCTTCATTTCCGGCCCAAGGGACATGAAGATATGGAGACTCCCAAGGCCCAAGTCTTCTGACCGGCTAGGCATCCCCTGCCGGTTGGAAGACGAGGCGGCCACCTTTCTGGCCGGCCCGGCATCCCCTGCCGGCTAGAACGCAGGCGGCCTCCCCTTCAGAGCCGGCCTGGTGCCGCCAGCCGGACTGGGGAGGAGGCGGCCACCCGCGAGCCGGCTAGCAAAGCAGGCTAGCCGGCCGAGGATCACCAGTCACATCAGATCATAGGTCAGGAAAGGACCTCACGATTAAAGGTAGCTACGCGTCAGCAAAGGTACTGGATCGGGGCACCCGGCAGGTACGAGCGTCGGCGGCCACGCCGCTGACCTACCCCGGCTCTGATCCATCACCTAGCCTGATGTCGGACCGTCACACTCCCACTCCATTACTGTACTCGGCGTGGGGAATAGTGGAGGCGGTCGTACAGCCTGCCCATGAAGAATCTCGCGGGGCGACGCTTGACGTACAACGCGTGCCCAGTGTCAACCTTACGCAGGAGCCCCATTGGCCAGCCGGCGGGTCCCACGGGTAAACGAGACCATGCAGCCGGCGGGCCCCTCATCGACAAGACAAGACCCTTGTGGGCCCCTGGCCAGCCGGCGAAGCAGCCAGCCAGGTCCCACACTTGTACCCTTTATCCATATTGTAGCCCGGCGGGTTCGTCTATAAAACCCCCCGGCCGCCCCCCATGCAAGGGGACCGATCACTTGCCAGTCATTCAACACTACACACTCACCAACCAACAGAGAGCGAGGTAGAGACGAGCCGGCTGCTCCCCTCTTTCTCCTCCCAACACAGCTCCAGGAGCGACATTGTACTATGTTCCCAAACATCAAACACACAAGCAGGATTAGGGGTGTTATCTCTACGGAGAGCCCTGGACCTGGGTACATCGTGCGTCCCATGCGTGTACCAACCTCGTTCCCAGCGTCCACCTTTGTCCCTTTGGTTCTCACCGACTTTAGCCTACCTATGGCATATGTTGTGAGTATTCACCGACAGGAGTCGAATCTCCGATGGGAGAAAGCGGCTCGAAAGATGGCTGAAGGCCAACCTCAACCCAGCCGGGCCGAGAAGCCCGCCAAGGAAAGGCGGTCAAAGACGAGGCATGACCCCGCCCCGCGGACGCGCGTGGAGAATCCGGCTTGCGAGCCGATCCCGAACCGCATCGAGGGGGCGAGATAACTAGGACCATCGAGCCGGCACCCTCCACGCCGGTGGATCTTGATGTGATCCCCAACGCGCCTGAAGCTGACGTAGACGGCGCGCTGGAGATGACAATGGAGGCGCCGGAGGCGAAGATGGAGGCGCCGGAGACAGCAAGTCCACCTCCGGTCGTGGAGACGGCATTGACCGAAGTGTCAAGGGATCCGGCCGCAAGCCCATCGCCCGGAGACGGCACCATAATCATAGCCAACAGCGGCCCGTCCGCGCCTGGAGCCGGCCCCAACTTCGAGATCCGACCCATGAAGACCTGGCGCGTGGCCAACGCCGAACGTGCGACTCTGCCCCCAGGCACCGAACTCAGCGGCATTCTGGCACTGGTAGCAAAATTCTCCCGCAGACGCGAGAAGCTGTCTCATGCGGCCCTGATGGCCAAATGTGACTTGGATCGCCTCGAGGGACGAACTACAGTAAGTTTTCAAGCCTTTGCCTTTTATTTGCTTCGACTATGCTTTTTCTCCTTGTTCTTGCATCAGTGGGGGTGCGCGAACGCACCCACTGGGTGTAGCCCCCGAGAATCAGGCCGACTGAGAATTAGCCAGGCCGAATCTCACTTTTGCCTTGCTCGTAGTTTCTTTTTTAGTGGGGGCACGCCAGCGCACCCATTGGATGTAGCCCTCGAGAATCGGACCGGCTGAGAGTTAGCCGGGCCGAATCTCAATTTTTTCTTTTTTTGCATTGTTTGTAGGAACTCCACGACGCCCAGGTGCACGCATACAACGCACTGCTGGCCCGGATCCAGGGGGCCGAAGGCCGAACTGGCGACCTTTAGAGCCGGCTGGACGCAGCCGTCTCGGAGCGAGATGCCCTGCGCAAGGCGGACAAGCAGCTCCACCTACAGTTGGATCTTCTCCAGATGGAGAAGAAGGACCGCGAGAAGGCCCGCCTGAAAGAGCTGGAGCAGCTGCGCGCCGCCCTGCAGGAGAAGGATTCCTCCCACACCATCGGCCTGGAGCGCCTGGAGAAGGTCCATCTCAAGGAAGCGAAACGTAAGGACGCCGCCCTGAAGGAGAAAGACGCCGCCTTGACCCAGGTACAGGCTCAGCTGGCGAAGGAGACCGAGGCTGCCCAGGCCCTCGAAGGCGAGGTCACCCGCCTGGCTCAAGAGAGCGCGACGCGGGATCGCGGCACCCTAGAGGAGGGCCGTGAAACCGACATCCACTTCAACCGTGAGTCTTTTTTGTCTTGATTTGATCTTTATTTTTGCTGATGTTTCCCCTCCTTCCCCTTCATACCACACCCCCATCCCAAGGGTTCTTCCTCGGCACACGGGAAGCAGCAGAAGCAGCTGTAGAGACCAGTCGTGCACAGCATCGCGCCGTTGGTGAAGGAATGGATGCCAACGTCGGCTGGTCCGTTGAGGAGATAGCCACCGGCGCCAAGGCCCGCTTGCATGAGCTGGCGCGTTCCCTGGAGCGGCTCCAGAGCGCGGGATTGGACATGGTGACAACACTGTGGCCTGATGTGGTGGAGCCGGCGTCCATGAGCCAGCTATCCCGCTGGCTTGAGGCCGGCAGCTCTCGCCTCGACGCCTGGCGCGCATCAGCCGCGCGTGCTGGAGCATACATGGCACTCCACCTGGCCAAGTCCTCGTACCAAAACCTGGACTTGGGAAAGCTCGCAGCATAGCGCGAAGGCTCGGAAGCGGAACTGGTGGCCCTCGAGGACCAGCAACAGGTGAGAGCCAGCGACATCGCCTCCTTTCCCCCTGGGACGAGTTTGGCTTGGAGCGCGATGCATACAGCAACGTGGTCCCTAAGGACCCGTTCCATCTGCAGCCTTACAATGCCGAAGGCAGCTCTGCCGAGACAACCTTTGAGGAGGAGGGTGCCGATTCCACCAGCGAGGCCTACGCGGACTCGACCATGAAGGTGTTGGAAATATGCCCTAGAAGCAATGATAAAACAGTTATTATTATATTTCCTGTTTCAAGATATTCGTTTATTATCCATGCTATAATTGTATTGAATGAAAAAATAAATGAATGTGTGGATATATAGACAAAACTATGTCCCTAGTAAGCCTCTAGTTGACTAGCCAGTTGATCAAGGATGGTTGAGGTTTTCTGGCCATATGCAAGTGTTGTCACTTGATGACTGGATCACATCATTGGGAGAATGGTGTGATGGACAGGACCCAAACTATTAAATGTAGCATGTGATCGTGTCATTTTGTTGCTATTATTTTCTGTGTGTCAAGTATTCATTCCTATGACCATGAGATCATGTAACTCACTGACACCGGAGGAATACCTTGTGTGTATCAAACATCGCAACGTTAGTGGGTGACTATAAAGATGCTCTACACGTATCTCCGAAGGTGTCCGTTGAGTTAGCATGGATCAAGACTGGGATTTGTCACTCCATGTGACGGAGAGGTATCTTGGGGCCCACTCGGTAATACAACATCACATATAAGCCTTGCAAGCAATGTGGCTAAAGTGTTAGTCACAGGATCTTGTATTACGGAACGAGTAAAGAGACTTGTCCGTAACGAGATTGAAATAGGTATGGGGATAACAACGATCAAATCTCGGGCAAGTAACATACCGAAGGACAAAGGGAATGGTATACGGGATTATATGAATCCTTGGCACAAAGGTTCAACCGATAAGATCTTCGTAGAATATGTAGGATCCAATATGGACATCTATGTCCTGCTGTTGGATAATGACCGAGGAGTGTCTCAGATCATGTTTGCATAGTTCTCGAACCCGCAGGGTCTGCACACTTCAAGTTCGGTGACGTTTCGGTATAGTTGAGTTATAGGTGTTGGTGACCGAAGGTTTGTTCGGAGTCTCGGATGAGATCACGGACGTCATGAGGGTTTCCGAAATCGTCCGAAAAAGAAGATTGATATATAGGATTGTTTTATTTGGCCTCCGAAAAGATTTCGGGCATTGCCGACAGTGTACCAGGAGTGACCAATGGGTTCCGGGTTTTTACTGGGAGGGGGCCACCCACCTGGGAGAGAACCTAATAGCCCATGGGTGGCGCACCAGCCCTTGGTGGGCTGCTGAGGCCAGTCCAATAGGGCTATTTCGGCTATGGGAAAAAACAAAGGAGAAAAGGAAAATAAGAGGGGAGGTGGGAAGGAAGGAAGGGACTCCTCCTTCCCAAACCGAATTGGAGTTGGAGTCCCTCCTCCTCCACTCGGCCGACGTCCTAGGGGCTCTATTGATCCCCAAGTCTAGCCCCTCCCCTCCTCCTATATATACTAGAGGTTTTAGGCTTTTTGAGACACAACTTTTTCCACGTGCAACCCTAAACCTCTATTTCGTAGTTCTTCTTCTAGATCGGTTTTCTGCGGAGCTCGGGCGAAGCCCTGCAGGAATAGATCAACACCATCACCGGTGCACCGTCATGCTACCGGAGAACTCATCTACTTCCCTATCTCTCTTGCTGGATCAAGAATGCGGAGATTGTCATCGAGTTGTACGTGTGCTGAACGCGGAGGTGCCATCTGTTCGGTGCTAGATCGGGACGGATCATGGGACGACGGTGATTTGAATCACGAAGCTATTCCACTACATCAACCACGTTTCTTAACGCTTCCCGCTTAGCGATCTACAAGGGTATGTGGATCCGATATCCCTCTCGTAGATGAACATCACCATGATAGGTCTTCGTGTGCGTAGGAAATTTTTTGTTTCCCTTGCAACGTTCCCCAAAATAGTGGATCATGAGCTAGGTTCATGCGTAGATGTAATCTCGAGTAGAACACAAAAGTTTTTGTGGGTGTTAATTATCGATTTTCTGCCCTCCTTAGTATTTTATCGATTCGGCAGTATTGTTGGATTGAAGTGGCCCGGACCAACATTACTCATACGCTTACGAGAGACCAGTTTCATCGACTAACATGCAACTTGTTGCATAAAGATGACTGGCGGGTGTATGTTTATTCAACTTTAGTTGAATTGGTTTTGACCGAGGCGGTCCTTGGAGAGAGGTTAAATAGAAATTTGCACATCACAGTTGTGGTTTTGCGTAAGTAAGATGTGATCATACTAGATACCCATAGCAGCCATGTAAAACATGCAACAACAAATTAGAGGACGTCTAACTTTTTTTGTATGGTATGCATGTGATATGGCCAAAGACATGATGTGATATATTGGATGTATGAGATGATCATGTTGTAATAGTTAAATATCGACTTGCATGTCGATGCTACAGCAACCGGCAGGAGCCATAGGGTTGTCTTTAAACTAACGTTTGTGTTTGCAGATGCGTTTACTATATTGCTAGGTTGTAGCTTTAGTAGTAATAGCATAGATAGCACGACAACCTCGACGGCGGCACGATTATGGAGATCATGGTGTGGCGCTGGTGACAATGAAGATCATGTCGGTGCTTTGGTGATGAAGATCAAGAAGCACAAGATCATGGCCATATCATGTCACTTATGAATTGCATGTGATGTTAATCCTTTTATGCACCTTATCTTGCTTAGAACGACGGTAGCATTATAAGGTGATCCCTCACTAAATTTTCAAGATAAAATTGTGTTCTCCCCGACTGTGTACCGTTGCGACAGTTCGTCGTTTCAAGACACCACGTAATGATCGGGTGTGATAGACTCAACGTTCACATACAACGGGTGCAAAATAGTTGCACGCGCGTAACACTCGGGTTAAACTTGACGAGCCTAGCATGTGCAGACATGGCCTCGGAACACAAGAGACCGAAAGGTCGAGCATGAATCGTATGGTTGATATGATTAACATAGAGATGTTTACCACTGAACTGCACTCAACTCACGTGATGATCAGACTTGAGTTAGTGAATTTGGATCATGACACACTCAAATAACTAGAGGGATGTCTATTTGAGTGGGAGTTTATCAGTAATATGATTAGCTAAACTCTAATTGTCTTGAACATAGTCTAAGTCCACTTTGCAATATTTTATGGTGTAGATCAATGGCTCACGCAGTAGCAACCCTGAATTTCAATACGTTCCTGGAGAAAGCTAAGCTGAAAGATGATGGTAGCAACTTTGTAGACTGGGCTCGTAATCTGAGGCTCATCCTACAAGCTGGGAAAAAGAATTATGTCCCTGATGCAGCGCGAGGAGATGAACCACCCGCTACGTCTGATCAAGATGTTTTGAACGCTTGGCAAGCACGTAAGGAGGACTACTCAGTAGTTCAATGTGCAGTCTTGTATGGCTTAGAACCGGGACTTCAATGATGCTTTGAACATCATGGAGCATATGAGATGTTCCAGGAGTTGAAGTTTATCTTTCAGAAGAATGCTCGGATCGAGAGGTATGAGACCTCCGATAAATTCTATGCTTGCAAAATGGAGGAGAATTCGTCTGTCAGTGAACATGTGCTCAAAATGTTTGGGTACTCAAACCGTCTAGCTGAGCTCGGGATTGAACTCCCGCAAGAGGCTATCACTGACAGAATTCTTCAATCACTGCCACCTAGCTACAAGAGATTTGTGTTGAACTATAACATGCAAGGGATGAATAAGTCGCCCGGTGAGTTATTCGCGATGCTGAAAGTCGCAGAGTCAGAACTCCGGAAAGAACATCAAGTGTTGATTGTAAATAAGACCATTGGTTTCAAGAAAAGCGGCAAAGGCAAGAAGGGTATCTCCAAGAAGAGCGGCAAATTTGTTGCTCCTCCGACGAAGAAACCCAAGGCTGGACCAAAGCCGGAAACTGAGTGCTATTATTGCAAGGGGATGGGTCACTGGAAGCGCAACTGCCCCAAGTATTTGGCTAATAAGAAGGCGGCCGACGCCAAACCAGGTATATGTGATATACATGTTATTGATGTGTACCTAACCAACACTCGTAGTAGTGCATGGGTATTTGATACCGGTTCTGTTGCTCATATTTGCAACTAGAAGCAGGAACTGCGAAATAAACGAAGGCTGACGAAGGATGAAGTGACGATGTGCATGGGAAATGGTTCCAAGGTTGATGCAATCGCCGTCGGCACGGTCTCACTTCAGTTACCATCAGGATTAGTTATGAACTTAAATAATTGTTATTTAGTGCTTGTGTTAAGCATGAACATTATATCTGGATCTTGTTTATTGCGAGACGGATACTCATTTAAGTCAGAGAATAATGGTTGTTCTATTTTTGTGAGTAATATCTTTTATGGTCATGCACCCAATGTGAGGGGTTTGTTCATATTGAATCTTGATTGTGATGACACACATATCCATAACATTGAGACCAAAATATGTAGAGTTAACAATGATAGCGCCACCTTTTTGTGGCACTGCCTCTTAGGTCGTATTGGTGTAAAGCGCATGAAGAAACTCCATGTTGATGGACTTTTGGAGTCACTTGATTTCAAATTGCTTGACACATACGAACCATGCCTCATGGGCAAGATGACTAAGACTCTGTTCTCCGGAACAATGGAGCGTGCAAGTGACTTGTTGGAGATCATACATACTGATGTGTGCGGTCCAATGAGTGTGGAGGCGCACGGCGGATATCGTTATTTTCTCACCTTCACTGTTGATTTGAGTAGGTATGGATATATCTACTTGATGAAGCACACGTCTGAAACGTTTGAAAAGTTCAAGCAATTTCAGAGTGAAGTTGAAAATCATCGTAACAAGAAGATCAAGTTCCTACGATCTGATCGAGGGGGGAATATCTGAGTTTCGAGTATGGTGTTCACTTAAGACAATGTGGAATCGTTTCACAGTTGACACCGCCTAGAACACCACAGCGTAATGGTGTGTCCGAATGTCGTAATCGTACTTTGTTAGATATGGTGCTATCTATGATGTCTCTTACTGATTTGCCATTATCGTTTTGGGGTTATGCATTAGAAATAGCTGCATTCACTTTAAATAGGGCACCATCAAAATACGTTGAGACGACACCATATGAGCTATGGCATGACAAGAGGCCAAAGTTGTCGTTTCTTAAACTTTGGGGATGCGATGCTTATGTCAAAAAGCTTCAGCCTGAAAAACTGGAACCAAAGCAGAAAAGTGTGTCTTCATAGGTTACCCAAAAGAGAAAGTTGGGTATACCTTCTATCTTAGATCTGAGGGCAAAGTGTTTGTTGCTAAGAACGGAGCTTTTCTTGAGAAAGAGTTTCTCTCGAAAGAATTGAGTGGGAGAAAGATAGAACTTGATGAGCTTTTGGAACCTCTGCTCCCTCTAGATGGTGGCACGGGGCAGAGGGAAATCTCTGTCCAGGCAACACCGGTTGAGGAGGAAGCTAATGATGATGATCATGAGTCTTCGGATCAAGTTGCTATCGGACCTCGCAGATCGACAAGATCATGTACTGCTCCTGAGTGGTACGGGAATCTTGTCTTATCTATCATGTTGTTAGACAACAATGAGCCTGTGAATTATGAAGAAGCAATGGTGGGCCCGGATTCCAACAAATGGTTAGAGGCCATGAAGTACGAGATAGGATCTATGTATGAAAACAAAGTGTGGACTTTGGAAGTATTACCTGAAGGTCGTAAGGCTATTCAGAACAAATGGATCTTCAAGAAGAAGATGGACGCAGACGGTATTGTGACCGTTTATAAAGCCCGACTTGTGGGAAAGGGTTTTTCACAAGTTTAAGGAGTTGACTACGATGAGACATTCTCACCGGTAGCGATGCTTAAGTCCGTCCGAATCATGTTAGCAATAGATGTATTTTTCGATTATGAAATCTGGCAGATGGATGTCAAAACGGCGTTCCTTAATGGTTTTCTTAAGGAAGAGTTGTATATGATGCAACCCGAAGGTTTTGTCGATCCAGAGAATGCTAACAAAGTATGCAAGCTCCAACGATCCATTTATGGACTGGTGCAAGCATCTCGGAGTTGGAATAAGCGCTTTGATGAGGTGATCAAGGCGTTTGGGTTTATACAAGTTGTTGGAGAATCTTGTATATACAAGAAAGTGAGTGGGAGCTTTGTAGCGTTTCTAATATTATATGTGGATGACATATTGCTGATTGAAAACAATGTGGAGTTTTTAGAGAGCGTAAAGGATTACTTGAACAAATGTTTTTCAATGAAAGACCTAGGAGAAATTGCTTACATGTTAGGCATTAAGATCTATAGAGATAGATCGAGGCGCCTAATAGGACTTTCACAAAGCACATACCTTGATAAAATTTTGAAGAAGTTCAAAATGGAGCAATCCAAGAAGGGGTTCTTGCCGTGGTTACAAGGTATAAAGTTGAGTAAGACTCAGTGTCCGGTAACTGCAGAAGATAGAGAAAAGATGAGTACCTTCCCCTATGCTTCAGCCATAGGGTCTATCATGTATGCAATGATGTGCACAAGACCGGATGTTAGCTTGGCCATAAGTATGGCAGACAGGTTTCAAAGTGATCCAAGAGTGGAACACTGGGCGGCGGTCAAGAATATTCTGAAGTACCTGAAAAGGACTAAGGAAATGTTTCTCGTTTATGGAGGTGAGGAAGAGCTCGTCGAAAGGGTTATGTCGATGCAAGCTTTGACACTGATCTGGATGACTCTAAGTCCCAAACCGGATACATATTTATTCTTAATGGGTGTGCGGTAAGCTAGTGCAGTTCCAAGAAAACGTTATAGAATATTCTACATGTGAAGCAGAGTACATGGCTGCCTCAGAGGCGGCTAAGGAGGGTGTCTGGATGAAGCAGTTCAAGACGGATCTTGGAGTTGTGCCGAGCGCACTAAATCCAATAACTCTGTTCTGTGACAACACTAGTTCCATTGCTCTAGCCAAGGAACCAAGGTTTCACAAGAAGACCAGACACATCAAACGACGCTTCAACCTCATCCGCGACTATGTCGAAGCAGAGGACGCAAATATTTGCAAAGTGCACACGGATCTGAATGTTGCAGATCCGCTGACTAAATCTCTTCCACGAGCGAGGCATGATCAACACCAGAACTGTATGGGTGTTAGATTCATTCCAATGTAAATCGCATAGCGATGTGAGACTAGATTATTGACTCTAGTGCAAGTGGGAGACTGTTGGAAATATGCCCTAGAAGCAATGATAAAACAGTTACTATTATATTTCCTGTTTCAAAATAATCGTTTATTATCCATGCTATAATTGTATTAAATGAAAACATAAATTGATGTGTGGATATATAGACAAAACTATGTCCCTAGTAAGCCTCTAGTTGACTAGCCAGTTGATCAAGGATGGTTGAGGTTTTCTGACCATATGCAAGTGTTGTCACTTGATGACTGGATCACATCATTGGGAGAATGATGTGATGGACAAGACCCAAACTATTAAACGTAGCATGTGACCGTGTCATTTTGTTGCTATTGTTTTCTGCGTGTCAAGTATTCATTCCTATGACCATGAGATCATGTAACTCACTGACACCGGAGGAATACCTTCTGTGTATCAAACGTCGCAACGTTGCTAGGTCACTATAAAGGTGCTCTACAGGTATCTCTGAAGGTGTCCGTTGAGTTAGCATGGATCAAGATTGAGATTTGTCACTCTGTGTGACGGAGAGGTATCTCGGGGCCCACTCCATAATACAACATCACATATAAGCCTTGCAAGCAATGTGGCTAAATTGCTAGTCACGGGATCTTGTATTATGGAACGAGTAAAGAGACTTCCCGGTGACGAGATTGAAATAGGTATGGGATACCGATGATCAAATCTCGAGCAAGTAACATACCGAAGGACAAAGGGAATGGTACACAGGACTATATGAATCCTTGGCACAGAGGTTCAACCGATAAGATCTTCATAGAATATGCAGGATCCAATATGGACATCCAGGTCCCAATGTGTGATACTGACCGGGGAGTGTCTCAGGTCATGTCTGCATAGTTCTCGAACCCGCAGGGTCTGCACACTTAAGGTTCGGTGACATTTCGGTATAGTTGAGTTATAGGTGTTGGTGACCGAAGGTTTGTTCGGAGTCCCGGATGAGATCATGTACGTCACGAGGTTTTCTGTAATGGTCTGGGAACGAAGATTGATATATAGGATTGTTTCATTTGGCCTCCGGAAAGATTTCGGGCATTGCCCATAGTGTACCGGGAGTGACGAATGGGTTTCGGGTTTTTACCGGGAGGGGCCACCCACCCGGGAGAGAACCTAATAGCCCATGGGTGGCGCACTAGCCCTTGGTGGGCTGGTGAGGCCAGCCCAATAGGGCTATTTCGTCTAAGGGAAAAATCAAAGGAGAAAAAGAAAAAAAAAGGGAGGTGGGAAGGAAGGAAGGGACTCGTCCTTCCCAAACCGAATTGGAGTTGGAGTCCCTCCTCCTCCACTTAGCCCACGCCCTAGGGGCTTGATACGTCCATTTTGCATCATGCTTTTATGTTGATATTTATCGCTTTATGGGCTGTTATAACACTTCACGATACAATACTTATGCCTTTTCTCTCTTATTTTGCAAGGTTTACATGAAAAGGGAGAATGCCGGCAGCTGGAATTCTGGCCTGAAGAAGGAGCAACTTTGAGATACCTATTCTGCGCAACTCCAAAAGCCGGGAAAATCAACAAGGAATTATTTTGGAATTTATAAAAATACTGGACGGAAGAAGTACCAGAGGGTAGCCACCAGGAGGCCACAAGCCTGCTAGGCGCGGCCTACCCCCTGGCCGCGCCTAGGGGGCGTGTGGGCTCCCAGTTGGCCCTCTGGCCCCCCTCTTTTTCTATAAGGAGGGATTCATTCCAGAAAAAAATCAAGAGGAGGCTTTTGGGAGGAATCGCCGCCACCACACGGCAGAACTTGAGCAGAACCAATCTAGAGCTCCGGCAGGATCGTCCTGCCGAGGAAACTTCCCTCCCGGAGGGGGAAATCGTCGCCATCGTCATCACCAACACTCCTCTCATCAGAGGGGACTCGTCACCATCAACATCTTCATCAGCACCATCTCATCTCCAAACCCTAGTTCATCTCTTGTAACCAATCTCCGTCTCGCGACCCGATTGTTAATTACTCTTTGTAGTTGATGCTAGTAGGATTACTCGGTGGAAGATTATATGTTCAGATCCTTGATGCTATTCAATACATCTCTGGTCATGAACATAATTATGCTTTGTGAGTAGTCACTTTTGTTCCTGAGGACATGGGATAAGTCATGCTATAAGTAGTAATGCGAATTTGGTATTTGTTCGATATTTTGATGTGTTGTATGTTGTTTTTCCTCTAGTGGTGTTATGTGAACGTCGACTATATAACACTTCACCATTATTTGGGCCTAGAGGAAGGCATTGGGAAGTAGTAAGTAGATGATGGGTTGCTTGAGTGACAGAAGCTAAAACCCTAGTTTATGCGTTGCTTCGTAAGGGGCTGATTTGGATCCACTAGTTTAATGCTATGGTTAGACTTTGTCTTAATTCTTCTTCCGTAGTTGCGGATGCTTGTGAGAGGGGTTAATAATAAGTGGGATGTTTGTCCAATTAAGGGCAGCACCCAAGCACCGGTCCACCCACGTATCAAACTATCAAAGTAGCGAACGCGAATCATATGAACATGATGAAAACTAGCTTGATAGAAATTCCCATGTGTCCTCGGGAGCGCTTTACCTCCTATAAGAGTTTGTCCAGGCTTGTCCCTTGCTACAAAAGGGATTGGGCCACTTTTCTGCACCGTTGTTACTATTGTTACTTGCTACTTGCTACGAATCATCTTACCACACAACTTTATGTTACCGATAATTTCAGTGCTTGTAGAGAATACCTTGCTGAAAACCACTTGTCAGATCCTCTGCTCCTCGTTGGGTTTGACACTCTTACTTATCGAAAGGACTATGATAGATCCCCTACACTTGTGGGTCATCAAGACTCTTTTCTGGCGCCGTTGCCGGGGAGTGAAGCGCCTTTGGTAAGTGGAATTTGGTAAGGAAACATTTATATAGTGTGCTGAAATTTATTGTCACTTGTCACTATGGAAACTAATCCTTTGAGGAGCTTGTTCGGGGTATCTTCACCTCGAACGGAAGCACAAGGAGTTGCTCCTCAACCTGCTGCACCTACTAAAAATATTTTCTATGAATTTCCTTCGGGTATGCTTGAGAAACTGCTAGCTAATCCTTTTACACGAGATGGAACATCACATCCCGACTTGCATCTAATCTATGTAGATGAAGTTTGTGGTTTATTTAAGCTTGCAGGTTTGCCCGAGGATGAGGTCAAGAAGAAGGTCTTTCCCTTATATTTGAGGGATAGAGCATTGACATGGTATAGGCTATGTGATGATACTGGATCATGGAACTACAACCGATTGAAATTGGAATTTCATCAAAGGTTTTATCCTATGCATTTGGTACATCGTGATCGTAATTATATTTATAATTTTTGGCCTCGTGATAGAGAAAGTATAGCTCAAGCTTGGGGAGGCTTAAATCAATGTTAATTCATGCCCCAACCATGAGCTCTCGAGATAAATTATCATTCAGAACTTCTATGATCGGCTTTCTCATGATAATCACACCATGCTTGACACTTCTTGTACCGGTTCTTTTATGAAGAGAGATTGACTTCAAATGGAATTTATTGGAAAGAATTAAATGCAACTCTGAAGATTGGGAGTTTGGTGAAGGTAAAGAGTCAGGTATGAATCTCAAGTTTGATTGCGTTAAATCCTTTGTTGAAACAAATACTTTTTGTGATTTTAGCGCTAAATTTGGACTTGACTCTGACATAGTAGCTTCATTGTGTGAATCATTTGCTGCTCATATTGATCTCCCTAAAGAGAAGTGGTTTAAATATCATCCTCCCATAGAAGTCAATGTAGTTAAACCCAATCCAGTTGAGGAGAAACTCATTGCTTATAATGATCCTATTGTTCCTATTGCTTACATTGAGAAACCACCTTTCCCTGTTAGGATAAAGGATCATTCTAAAGCTTCAACTGTGATATGTAGGGGCTACATTAGAACACCTACACCCCCTGAGAAAATTAGAATTGAACCTAGCATTGCTATTATCAAAGATCTCCTGTCCGACAATGTTGATGGCCTGATATTCACTTCTGTGAAGATACTGCTAGAATTGCTAAACCACATGCTAGAGACAAACATAGGCCTGTTGTTGGCACGCCGGTTGTTTCTCTTAAGATAGGAGACCATTGTTATCATGGTTTATGTGACGTGGGTGCTAGTGTTAGTGCAATACCTCAATCCTTATATGATGAAATTAAAGACGAGATTGCACCTGTGGAGATGGAACATATTGATGTCACTATTCAGCTTGCCAATAGAGATACTATCTGCCCTTTGGGAATTGTTAGAGTTGTTGAAGTCTTGTGTGGTAAAACGAAGTATCCTGCTGATTTTCTCGTTCTTGCTACCACACAAGATAGCTTTTGTCCCATCATATTTGGCAGACCTTTCCTCAATACTGTCAACGCTCATATTGACTGTGAGAAGCAAACTGTCACTGTTGGCTTTGAAGGTGTGTCACATGAGTTCAATTTCTCCAAGTTTGGTAGACAACCTCATGAAAAAGAATTGCCTAGTAAGGATGAAATTATTGCCCTAGCTTATATTGTTGTGCCTCCTACTGATCCTTTAGAGCAATACTTGCTTGAGCATGAAAATGATATGCATATGGATGAAAGGAATGAGGTAGATAGAGTTATCTTTGAACAACATCATATCCTTAAGAATAATTGGCATGTTGAACTGCTGGGAGATCCACCCCCACCAAAGGGTGATCCTGTGTTCGAGCTTAAGCAGTTACCTGATTCTCTTAATTATGCTTATCTTGATGAAAAAGAGATATATCCTGTTATTATTAGTGCTAGCCTCTCAGAGCATGAAGAAAAGAAGTTACTAAAAACTCTCAGGAAGCATCGTTCTGCTATTGGATATACTCTTGATGATCTTAAGGGCATTAGTCCCACTCTATGCCAGCACAAAATTAAAACCGATCCTGATTCCAAACCAGTTGTCGATCATCAACGGAGATTAAATCCTAAGATGAAAGAGGTAGTAATAAAAGAAATCCTAAAGCTCCTAGTAGCAGGTATTATCTATCATGTTGCTCATAGTGATTGGATGAGTCTGGTGCATTGCGTCCCTAAGAAGGGAGGTATTACCGTTGTCCCTAATGATACGGATGAATTGATCCCACAGAGGATTATTACTTGCTATAGGATGGTGATTGATTTTAGGAAATTGAATAAGGCCACTAGGAAAGATCATTACCCTTTGCCTTTTATCGACCAAATGCTAGAAAGACTGTCTAAACACACACACTTCTGCTTTCTATATGGTTATTCTGGTTTCTTCCAAAAACCAGTTGCACAATCTGATCAGGAGAAAACCACTTTCACTTGCCCTTTCGGTACCTTTGCATACAGACGTATGCCTTTTGGCTTATGTAATGCACCTTCTACCTTTCAAAGATGTATGATGGCTATATTCTCTGACTTTTGTGAAAAGATTGTTGAGGTTTTCATGGATGACTTCTCCATTTACGGGTCTTCTTTTGATGATTGCCTCAGCAACCTTGATCGAGTCTTGCACAGATGTAAAGACACCAACCTTGTCTTGAATTGGGAGAAGTGTCACTTTATGGTTAATGAAGGCATTGTCTTAGGACATAAAATTTCCGAAAGAGGTATTGAAGTCGATAAGCCTAAGGTTGATGCGATCGAAAAAATGCCATGCCCTACAGATATCAAAGGTATAAGAAGTTTCCTTGGTCATGGTGGTTTCTATAGAAGGTTCATTAAGGACTTTTCTAAGATTTCTAGGCCTCTTACCAATCTCTTGCAAAAGGATATTCCTTTTGTTTTTGACGATGATTGTGAGGAAGCCTTCGAAATACTTAAAAAGTCCTTGATAACTGCGCCAATTGTTCAACCACCTGATTGGAACTTACCTTTTGAAATCATGTGTGATGCTAGTGATTATGCTGTTGGTGTTGACCTAGGACAAAGATTTGATAAGAAGTCGAATGTTATTCACTATGCTAGTAAAACTCTAGAGAGTGCCCAAAGGAACTATGCTACTACTGAAAAGGAATTTTTAGCAGTCGTGTTTGCATGTGAAAAGTTCATATCATACATAGTTGATTCCAAAGTCACTATTCACACTGATCACACTGCTATTAAATACCTCATGGAAAAGAAAGACGCTAAACCTAGACTTATCAGATGGGTTCTCTTGCTACAAGAATTTGATTTGCATGTTGTCGATAGGAAGGGTGTTGAAAACCCCGTAGCAGATAACTTGTCTAGGTTGGAGAATGTTCTTGATGACCCACAACCTATTGATGATAGCTTTCCTGATGAGCAATTGAATGTCATCAATGCTTCACGTAGTACATCGTGGTATGCTGATTATGCAAACTATATCGTTGCCAAATATATACGACCTAGTTTCACATACCAGCAAAATAATAAATTCTTCTTTGATTTGAGACATTAATTTTGGGATGATCCTCACCTTTATAAGGCAGGAATAGATGGTGTTATTAGACGTTGTGTACCTGAACACGAACAGGGATAGATCCTACAGAAGTGTCACTCCGAGGCTTACGGAGGACACCATGCGGGAGATAGAACTGCACACAAGGTATTGCAATCAGGTTTCTATTGGCCCACTCTCTTCAAGGATGCCCATAAGTTTGTCTTGTCTTGTGACGAATGTCAAAGAATAGGTAATATCGATAAACGTCAGGAAATGCCTATGAACTATTCACTTGTCATTGAACCATTTGATGTTTGGGGCTTTGATTATATGGAACCTTTTACAAAATCCAACGGGTATACTTATATCCTAGTTGTTGTTGATTACGTTACTAAGTGGGTAGAAGCTATCCCAACTAGTAGTGCTGATCACAACACCTCTATCAGGATGCTTAAAGAAGTTATTTTCCCTAGATTTGGAGTCCCTAGATATCTAATGACTGATGGTGGTTCACATTTTATTCATGGCGCCTTCCGTAAAACGCTTGCTAAGTATGATGTCAACCATAGAATTGCATCTCCCTATCACCCTCAGTCTAGTGGTCAAGTAGAGCTAAGCAATAGAGAGATTAAACTAATTCTGCAAAAGACTGTCAATAGGTCTAGAAAGAATTGGTCTAAGAAGCTCGATGATGCACTGTGGGCTCATAGAACTGCTTATAAGAATCCCATGGGCATGTCTCCGTACAAAATGGTTTACGGTAAAGCATGTCATTTACCTCTTGAGCTAGAGCATAAGGCTTATTGGGCAATCAAAGAGCTCAACTTTGATTTCAAACTTGCTGGTGAGAAGAGGTTAGTTGATATTAGCTCGCTTGATGAATGGAGAGCTCAGGCATATGAAAATGCCAAGTTGTTTAAAGAAAAGGTTAAGAGGTGGCATGATAAAAGGATACAAAAACGTGAGTTCAATGTAGGTGATTATGTCTTGCTATATAATTCTCGTTTAAGATTTTTTGCACGCAAACTTCTCTCTAAATGGGAAGGTCCTTACATTGTTGAGGAAGTATATCGTTCCGGTGCCATCAAGATCAACAACACGGAAGGTAATTTTCCGAGAGTGGTAAATGGGCAAAGAATCAAGCATTATATCTCAGGTACTCCCATAAATGTTGAAAGCAATATTATCAATACCATAACTCTGGAGGAGTACATAAGGGATATTTAGCAGCCTGTTTCAGACTCCGAAAACGAAGAGGTATGTGATTCGGTAAGTAAACCAACTCCAAAACTTTTCCATTAGGAATTTTTCTCTGTTTTGGAATTTTTAGAAAAATAGAAAAATTTAAAGTAGTCCAGAAAGCGCACGAGGAGGCGACAAGCCTGCCAGGCACGGGCCACCCCCCTGGCTGCGCCTGGGGGGCTAGTGACCATCTCGTGTGCCTCCCGGACTCCGTTTTCTTGCCGAGTACCCCTTCTGGTCAGAAAAAAATCATTATATATTCTCCCGAAAGGTTTGACCCTCGTATAACGCAAATTTCATCTGTTTTCGTTTCGAGCTGTTGTGCAGACAGATCTAGATCGCTACGGTGTCCCCAAAAGCTTCGAAGGACAAGATCTTCGAGAAGGTCATCAATCCCTACCTCGCGGGAGTGCTGCAACACCCTCAATCTATCGAGAGGCGTGAGGGGGTGCTGCACATCCGTGATGTTGAGGGTCCTAAGAAGACCGGAAGCGTGGAGGTGAGCCTCGAAGCAATGGAGCAACAAGTCTTCAAGTGCCAAGGGATGGTGGAACGCGGACTCAACGCCAACCACATGATGATCACGGAGTTCACCAACAAGCACAAGTAGATGCCAATGACATCGGGAAACATCTCTCCAGGCTCTATGACAGAATTGATCACCTCCAAGCCCAGATCTATGACCTGCAGAACCAAAACTATGAGTATGAGTATAGATTTAAATCAATACGGTTGGCTGCAGATTTGAGGATTCCGGAGACTCGATCATATTTCCATGATGGAGCACCTATGCCTTGGAAGACGGAGGATCAAACCCAGGATGCAACAACTCCACCACCATCACCTCCAAAGGAAGACAACTAAGCACGGGTATGGGCAACCCCCTTGGCTTGTGCCAAGCTTGGGGAGTTGCCCCGGGATCGTATCACCATCACATCTTTTACCTTTACCTTTTCTTAGTTCGATCCTTTTTGGTTTTATCTTTCTCTAGTAGAATAAAGTTCTTAGTGTTTTAGGCTTGAGTTTTGCTTTGTGTCACCCCCGATGTATTCCAGTTCGTGAGTCATATAATAAAGAGTGCCTTAGTTAAGGGTCTTGCTTCGTGCCATGATCTAAAGAAAAGAATAATAAGAGAACAAAAGCATGAAAGATCATATAATGATCTTATGGGAAGTGATGGCTTCACATATAAAAAGAATGTTGATTGAAACTTGTTGTGGGTGGACAAACGTAGACCTTGGTCATTGCTACAATTAATAGGAAGTAA
Source organism: Hordeum vulgare subsp. vulgare (assembly GCF_904849725.1). Classification (NCBI taxonomy): domain Eukaryota; kingdom Viridiplantae; phylum Streptophyta; class Magnoliopsida; order Poales; family Poaceae; genus Hordeum; species Hordeum vulgare. The sequence goes on along the minus strand of NC_058520.1, from coordinate 578,735,481 downwards.
TAAGGAAGGAGAGGTTCACATATAAATATATCATCTTGGGAACCATCTATGATTGTGAACACTCACTAAACTATTACATGCTTAGAAGTAGATGTTGGACAAGGAATACAACATAATGAATTATGTTTGCTTGGTTCTGAATAATGTTATATGACTAGAGATCCCTTAGCATGTGGCGCTTGCTTCCACCTCATATCAGCCAAAACTTCCGCACTAAGTAGAGATACTACTTGTGCATCCATAAACCTCCAACCTAGTTTTGCCATGAGAGTCCACCATACCTACCTATGGATTGAAGAAGATCCCTGAAGTAAGTTGTCATCGGTGCAAGCAATAAAAATTGCTCCCTAATTATGTATGATCTATTAGTGTGTGGAAAATAAGCTTTGTACGAACCTGTGATGAGGAAGACATAAAAGCGACAGACTGCATAATAAAGTTCTTTATCACGGGAGGCAATATAAAGTGATGTTCCTTCACACTAAGAGGTCACACATCCAAACCTCAAAAGCGCATGACAACCTCTGCTTCCCTCTACGAAGGGCCTATCTTGTACCTTTACTTTTTGCCCTTGAAAGAGTCATGGTGATCTACACCAATTCCTTATTTCGCCTTTATCTTGGCTAACGTCATATGCTAGGGAAAGATCTATATTCTTATGTCAACTTGGAAGTAAGTATTCATGAATTATTATTGTTGATATTACCCTTGAGGTAAATAGTTGGGAGGCGAAACTATAAGCCCCTATCTTTCTCTGTGTCCGACTGAAACTTTGATCTCAAGAGTACCACGTGAGTTGTAGCAATTGTAGAAGACGAAAGGATGATTGAGTATGTGGATTTGCTTTACAAGATCTTATTTGACTCTTTCTGATGTTATGATAAATTGCGGTTGCTTCAATGACTAAAGGCTATTGGTTGTTAATTCTCAATAAGGTTCTTGATCCAGACTTTACTTTGTGAAGGAATTATCACTTTAGCATAAGAGATGATATGATGATATTGCTGTTCTAACTATGATCATGATGCCTGCATGTCCGTATTTTGTTTTGTCGACACCTCTCTCTCTAAACATGTGGGCATATTTATTGATCTCGGTTTCGGCTTGAGGACAAGCGAAGTCTAAGCTTGGGGGGGTTGATACGTCCATTTTGCATCATGCTTTTATGTTGATATTTATCGCTTTATGGGTTGTTATTACACTTCACGGTACAATACTTATGCCTTTTCTCTCTTATTTTGCAAGGTTTACATGAAGAGGGAGAATGCCGGCAGCTGGAATTCTGGCTTGAAAAAGGAGCAAGTTTGAGATACCTATTCTGCGCAACTCCAAAAGTCGTGAAAGTCTCACGAGTACCCTGGCTGAATACCAAGTTATAAATCATCCTCTTATCATTATCTTTATCAAGAAAATCATGGCGAACCATGCTATCATAATCTAAATATCTCTCAGGAAGAAGCATCTCTTCTTCCTCGTACAGTCTAATAGGTATCTCAAAATGTTTAGCAAGACGGTAGCATAGATACCTCCATAAACAACGCCTTTAGTACGGTTCGTGTTCAACCGTTGAGCCACTATAGCTCCCAAGCTATAAGTTTTATCATTATAAAGAGCTTCGCGCAAAACCGCAAGATCTGGGAAGCTAAGAGCCCCAGCTTTCCCACGGCCAATCAAACATTTTCCCACGAATAATGAGAGATACCGAAGCACGGGAAAATGTATGCTAGCAACTCTAGAGCAAGACACTCCTCTCTCCTCTCCTACAGCAATAGTATCAATGAAAGCCTCCAAGTCCCGTGGACGAGGTTCATGAATATCCCCAACATAAGGTAAATTGCAAACATTGCAGAAATCATGAAGTGACATGCGCTGGGGGATATCATATAACTTGAACTCAACCATAGGAGGACTCTTCCTTGGATAGAAATTAAAGCTTTGCACGAAAATATTAGTGAGGAGGAGGTATTGTGGACACTTATCTTTGACAAATGCGGTAAGGCCTGCGTTCTCAACCAAGTAACAAAAATCCTCATAAAGACCGGCGGCGTGTATGAACACATCGCTTGGCCACTCGCATGCTCGAACTTCTGCAACTCGGGGGACCGGATACTTGGGTTTCTTCTTCTCATTTTCATCTTCCTTGGGGTCACGGCTTGAAGAGCCTCTTAGGAACCTCCTCATCTTTTCCTTTTTCTTTCTCTGAAAATTTCTGAAATTTTTAGTGACTCGCAAGAAAAGTGAACATGGCTCAACAAAACTCATAGCAACTACTCCTACAAGTGTCTAGAGGTCATATCATGCATCAAAACTACTTGGGACCAACTAAAATTAACATGCAAAGCTCAAGAACAGGGTCATTGTGATAGCCTGGCTTATTAGGGATGATAGACTACTCATATTAATAAGGAATTCCTTCTTTTCCGGGAGCCCATTCAAACAGAACTCTCAAGTTAAGCGTGCTCGGCTTGGAGTAGTTCTAGGATGGGTGACCGATCGGGAAGTTGATCCCGGGTGCGCATGAGTGAGGACAAACTGCACAGAAAAGACTATTATTGATATGTGGGGCCAGTCTAGATCCCGCCAGCAGCAACGACCACCGGCGGGTGTGTCCGGGGCGTTACAAGTTTGGTATTAGAGCCGACCCTCGCAGTTACACGGATGTTTGCGGACAGGTGTGCGGTCATGTTGTTCATGATGTTTGTGACCCGTCGTGGCACATGGCATGGTACATGTACTGGACTGGATGCACAGACGTTTGTACCAAGAGGGAACGCTCATGTGGCCCGACGAGGACGTCGGTTCCTCTGAGTGGTGGTGTATGTGATAGCCTCGCTTATTAGGGATGATAGACTACTCATATCAATAAGGAATTCCTTCTTTTCCGGGAGCCCATTCAAACAGAACTCTCAAGTTAAGCGTGCTCGGCTTGGAGTAGTTCTAGGATGGGTGACCGATCGGGAAGTTCATCCCGGGTGCGCATGAGTGAGGACAAAGTGCGCAGAAAAGACTAGTATTGATATGTGGGGCAGAAAAGACTAGTTCAGATCCCGCCAGGAGTAACGACCACCGGCGGGTGTGTCCGGGGCATTACAGTCACCAAGGCAGCAAAAATATGCAACGAATAAAGCACTAGAACAAAAACTAATTGGACCAATGGAGGAGTCACATACCAAGGAACAATTCCCCAAAACAGTTTGGTGAATGGGGCTTTGCACAAGGAGATCGAAAAATGCAGCAAGAACACGGGTTTGAGCTGTGGAATGATTTTTTCTGGAGGTAGAAGAAGGAGATGGGAGCTGGAATAAGTGGAGGGGGCCACGTGGGGCCCACAAGCCTGCCAGGCTCGCCTAGGGGGGTGGTCGCGCCTCATAGGCTTGTGGCCCACTCGTGCATCCCCCTGACTAGCTTTCTATCTCAGAAATTTTCAAATATTCCAGAAAAATCATACTCGAATTTTAGGGCATTTGGAGAACTTTTATTTTCGCGTCACTTTTCTAAGGAATGGAAAAAAGGAGAAAACATGAAAATAAAGCTAAATTTATTATTTTTCTTCTAAACAACAGAAAGTAAAAGTTGGGAACAGAAGATTGTGACTTCTAGATTCATCCATCTCATGATCATCAAAAGAAATCTGTCAATGAGGTTGATTAAGTCTTCTTGACAAACTTTTTTCGAATCACATAAAACCGAATTTTCAAATAATCACTAGGTTACCTCAACGGGGATGTGCATATACCCAACAAGTAAAACATACTTCATCTTGACACTAGGTATAGGGCATTCAAAGCTTCCAATAAGATTTGATGAAGTTTTTTCAATAGCATTGATGCAATGAACTCGATATTGTTTCTTCGGAAAGTGCACCGTGTGCTCATTACCATTAACATGGAAAGTGACATTCCTTTGTTGCAATCAATAACAGCCCCTGCAGTGTTTAAAAAGGGTCTTCCAAGGATGACCGCCATGGCATCATCCTCGGGAATATCAAGAATAACAAAGTCCGTTAAGATAGTAACATTTGCAACCACAACAGGCACATCCTCGCAAATGCCGATGGGAAAAGCAGTTGATTTGTCGGCCATTTGCAAAGAAATTCCAGTAGGTGTCAACTTATCCAATTCAAGTCTACGATATAAAGAGAGAGGCATAACACTAACACCAGCTCCAAGATCACATAAAGCAGTTCTAAGATAATTTCCTTTAATGGAGCAAGGTATAGTGGGCACTCCGGGATCACCTGGTTTCTTAGGAGTCCCACCCTTGAAGGTATAATTAGCAAGCATGGTGTAAATCTCAACCTCGGGTATCTTCCTTCTATTAGTCACGATATCTTTCATGTACTTAGCATAAGGAGACATTTTAAGCATATCAGTCAAACGCATTTGCAAAAAGATAGGTCTAATCATTTCAACAAAGCGCTCAAAATCCTCATCATCCTTTTTCTTGGATGGTTTGGGAGGAAAGGGCATGGGTTTCTAAACCCATGGTTCTCTTTCTTTACCATGCTTCCTAGCAATAAAATCATTCTTATCATATCTCCTATTATTAGGTTGTGGGTTATCAAGATCAACAACAGGTTCAATCTCCACATCCTTATCATTACTAGGTTGAGCATCAACATGAACACCACTATCAATATTATCACTAGGCTCATGTTCATCACCAGATTGTGTTTCGGCATCAGAAACAGAGACATCATTTGGATTCTCGGGTGTAACAACAACAGGTTTGCTAGCATGCAAGTTCCTATCATCTTTCTTTTTCTTCCTAATACCAGTATGACTAGGTGCATCAGTGTCAGCTCCTTGAGAATCTTGCTCAATTCTCTTAGGATGGCCCTCAGGATATAAAGGTTCCTGAGTCATTCTATCACCTCTAGTGACAACTCTAACAGAATTGTCATTCAACTCATTAAGCAAGTCATTCTGAGCCTTAAGTACTTGTTCTACTTGAGTAGTGACCATAGAAGCATGTTTACCCAAAAGCTTAAGATCATTGACATTTCTATCCACACAAGCACTTATATGATTAATCATACGAGCATTTTGTCTCAATTGTCTGCTAACATAGTCATTGAAACTTTGTTGTTTGGCAACGAAGTTATCAAATTCATCTAAGCATAAGCTAGCAGGTTTATCATAAGGAATATCTCTCTCATTGAATCTACGAAGAGAATTTACCTCTACTACCTGTGTCGGGTTATCAAGACCATGTATTTCTTCAATAGGTGGTAGATTCTTAACATCTTCAGATTTAATACCTTTCTCTTGCATAGATTTCTTGGCTTCTTGCATATCTTCAGGACTGAGGAATAGAATACCTCTTTTCTTCAGAGTTGGCTTCGGAGGTGGTTCGGGAATAGTCCAAGCATTATCATTGCTCAAGATATTATTCAATAGAATTTCAGCTTGTTCCACAGTTCTTTCCCTAAAAACACAACCAGCACAACTATCTAGGTGGTCCCTAGAAGCATCGGTTAGTCCATTATAAAAGATATCAAGTATTTCATTTTTCTCGAAAGGATGATCAGGCAAAGCATTCAGTAACTGGACAAGCCTCCCCCAAGATTGTGGGAGACTCTCTTCTTCAACTTGCACAAAGTTATATATATCCTGCAAGGCAGCTTGTTTCTTATGGGAAGGAAAATATTTCTCAGAGAAGTAGTATATCATATCCTCAGGACTACGCACACAACCAGGAGCAAGAGAAGTAAACCAAGTTTTAGCATCACCCTTTAGTGAGAAAGGAAACAACTTAAGGATATAGTAATGGCAAATTTTTTCATCATTCGTGAATAGGGTGGGTATATCATTCAGTTTAGTAAGATGTGCTACAACCGTTTCAGATTCATAACCATGAAAAGGATCAGATTCAACCAAAGTGATTAACTCATGATCGACAGAGAATTCATAATCCTTATAGGTAACAAAGATGGGTGAAATAGCAAACTTAAGATCATATTTCATTCTAGCATTCAGGGATTTTTCTTTGCACTTGTGTAATAAATTCTCAAGATCATAGCTATCCTTACAAGCAAGAAAGTCTTCAGCTACCTCTCCCTCCATAACATAACCCTTAGGTATATCAGGCAATTCATATCTAGGAGATCTAGGTCTAACAGGTGTAACAGCAGGTTCCACTTCAATAATTCCATCAGTTTTAGAAGTATCATCACATTCAGCAGTAACTCTAGCAATTTGTGCATCAAGAAATGCACCTAGTGGCATATCATTATCAAGCAAAGCATCATCATAAGCATCATGGATAGCAGAAGTAGCATCATCAAGCACATGCGACATATCAGCATTACCCATAGGTGGTGGTGTCGCAAATTTACTCATAACTGAAGGTGAATCAAGTGCAGAGCTAGATGGCAGTTCCTTACCTGTCCTCGTAGTTGAGGGCAACACTTTAGTTTTTGGATCTCTCGGATTCCTCATAGTGATCAACAGACGTAAATCCCAAGTGACTCAGAGAATAGAGCTATGCTCCCCGGCAACGGCGCCAGAAAAAGGTCTTGATAACCCACAAGTATAGGGGATCACAACAGTTTTTGAGGGTAGAGTATTCAACCCAAATTTATTGATTTGACACAAGGGGAGCCAAAGAATATTCTCGAGTATTAGCAGTTGAGTTGTCAATTCAACCACACCTGAAAGACTTAGTATCTTTAGCAAAGTTTTAGTAGCAAAGTAGTGTGATAGTGACGGTAACAGCGGTAACAGTAGAAGTAGTGATTTGTGTAGCAAGTGTGACAACAGTAGCGGTAAAGTAACTTAGCAAGGACCAGTATAGGAAAAGCTCGTAGGCATTGCATCGGTGATGGATAATTATGTCGGATGACATTCATCATGTAACAGTTATAACATAGGGTGATATGTAACTAACTCGAGTTCGTCAATGTAATGTAGGCATGTATTCCGTATTTAGTCATACATGCTTATGGAAAAGAACTTGCATGACATCTTTTGTCCATCCCTCCCGTGGCAGCGGGGTGCTAATGGAAACTAAGGGATATTAAGGTCTCCTTTTAATAGATAACCGGAACAAAGCATTAGCACATAGTGAATACATGAACTCCTCATACTATGGTCATCTCCGGGAGTGGTTCCGGCTATTGTCACTCCGGGGTTGTCGGGTCATAACACATAGTAGGTGACTACAACTTGCAAGATAGGATCAAGAACACACATATGTTGATGAAAACATAATAGGTTCAGATCTTAAATCATGGCACTCGGGCCCTAATGACAAGCATTAAGCATAGCAAAGTAGTAGCAACATCAATCTTAGAACATAGTGGATACTAGGGATCAAACCCCATCAAAACTAACTCGATTACATGATAGATCTCACCCAACCCATCACCGTCCACCAAGCCTACGATGAGATTACTCACGAACGATGAAGACCATCATTGAATTGGCGATGAAGGATGGTTGATGATGACGACGGCGTCGATTTCCCCTCTCCGGAGTCCAGAACGGACTCCAGATCTGCCCTCCCAAGGAAGAACAGGTGGTGGCGGCGGCTCCGTGTCGTGAAACGCGATGAACTCTTCTCTCTTAATTTTTTCTGGGTGAGAGAGACTTTATAGAGTTGGAATTGGAGGCTGCGGAGCTACATGGGCCCCACAAGCCTGCCAGGCGCGCCCTAGGGGGGCCGCGCCTCCTGGGCTTGTGGGCTCCTGGCTCCGTGTCTTCAGGTAATTCTTGCGCCAGTATTTTTTATATATTCCACAAAAAATCCTCGTAAGTTTCCAGGTCATTCCGGGAACTTTTATTTCTGCGCAAAAACAACACCATGGCAATTCTACTGAAAACAGCCTCAGTCTGGGTTAGTTCCATTCAAATCATGCAAATTAGAGTCCAAAACAAGGGCAAAAGAGTTTGGAAAAGTAGATACGATGGAGACGTATCACCCCTCTAGACATAATTCCGATCCTACATCTATTAAAATATGTGCGAGTGCAAAGAAGTGGCAACATGGATAGATCTTTCGGGGCATGTGAGGATTTTATTTCTCACATTGCAATACATGGGCATATCTATTCGTCACCCAGGATGAAGAATTGTTATTCTTCACCCCACCTCCTCACACACCCTATAGTCAACATAAGAACCAAAATGCATGTGAGGTAATATTATGGTGTAGTTAAGGGCTTCTTAACATCCACCGTGAGAAACAAATTTTTCATGCATGTGAGGTAATATTATGGCATGCATGTGTGAGGCGAGGTAAAATTATAACACATCGGTGAGAATTCAACCATTGCGAGGTAAGATTATGAATTGCGTGTGAGGTAAAATTACAACATCCAACAAAAATCATGTCTTGAGAGAGTTGTACACCGGGGTGTAGAATTACTTATTCTTCACCTAGGATGAAAAATAGACTTTATATATATATACATCCTACCACCTAGGGGTAGTTACCCCCACATGTCTCATATACTATTAAGTGGTACTATATATAATACTTTATCATTCTAAATATGTTCATATATTATATATAAGATAATTCAAAGTGAGTTACATGAAAAAATTGCAAGTTGACCCGTTTGAATTTTATTTTATTTGTGAAATACGTACATACTTGTATGTAAAAAGAAGCATACTTAAAATACGGTACATACTACATGAAAAGTACTATATATACTATTTAATCATTATTATATACTACACACTACGCATATATATTCTCCGATTTGATAGATACTACATACAACATACAAAACTCAAGTGGTGGTAATTACCACCGATGGTATCAAAAACTTGTCCTGTATATATCGTTAAAGGGGATTATGCACACATGCAATGGTACGTTGATGGTAGGCTCATCCATTATGTACGTCGATGGTAGGCAAGTTGGTTTAATAGCCATCACTGAACAAACGTGTTCATCCAATCAGACTACTTCAGATCTTCAATCAAACTAGATCATTAATGACGCGCGTTGCCGTGCCCGTGTATTCATAGACTAAAAGATAAGGGGTTTATAAATATATGGGCACACTAAACATATTATTGTTGTGCAAACATAACCTTATATTAGGCAATCATCAACGAAATCTCATATATACTCGTGAAAAAGCAAGATTTACATATCAAATTGGCTTCATATGAGAACATACACAACAATGTAGTAGTATGCAGTAAATACAACCAATCAATTAGCCAAGACAAGCAACGTCAAGAATAAACATGTAACAGGAGACACAACTATCGTTATAGATTGAATATATGGTGCATTAATGAAATCTTACAAGGACTCTCTACCCAAATGGCCACCATGTTCGGCAACAAAGAAGAATTAGTCGAGCTCGGTGCACCTAGGCGTTTCTTGTGGAGTGCATCACATTCATGGAGAAGAGTGCTAACAAGGATTTCAATTAGTTAGGAAATGAAAAAATGATATACTAAATACCATACAAGCAGCTGTAGGGATTGAGGTAGCTAAATAGAACACCTTCGATAGAATTCGGTGGAATGATAGAAATATATTTAAATAAACATACAATTATTTTATCTCTATTTTCAGTGGAACACTTGACTTCTACTTCATTTCACATACTCAAATGAGTGACCGATCATACATGATGTCTTCCTTCTATATTTCTCAGCTTATCCTATTGTTCCGACGGCTGCGGCGAGGACAAGCCTATGCAGACCACACCTCTTCCAAGGCCTCTGACACAACCATGTATATTACAACTGTAAGATCTCATGTCTAATTTGGTCTGCAACACACTTCCTGACTCCTGGGCCAGAAGTTCTACAGAACTGCTTCTCCAGAGGAAACTTTGGAGCAGTCAACAAGAGTTCACAAGAGTCAATTAGTCGGTCGTTTTGAGAAAGAAGACAAGAGGATCGGCGAGCCAATGCTGACTGAGATCCCCCTTCCTTCTTGGCAATTCTACAACATAATAAAGATGTCAGAATGAGCCGCACTTGGTCATACATTACAAACTTAATTATATGAAAGGAATGCAACACGTAATTGTTCTTGCCACTGCATCAGCTACTGAATCAATGGAAATTTTTGTTGTTTCAGTGGATGCATAGCAATAATCATCGATCTTCCACTAAATATAACTGAAAAACACACAAAGTGAGCACTAAACAATGATGCAATATAAAGACTATATTATGATATAATTTTTACATGCATTTTCGTGGCATTACACTACAGTAGGTTACTAAGAAGAAAAACATACCACCCTCTCTGAGAAAAGCATTACCACTACAGTAGATTACCTTTTTATGCTCAATACTTCTTTGCATAGTCCTTCTGAAATCATTTGGTTCATGTCGACATGTTTCTAACAGAACACAAGCCAACTCTGTTATGTATGATGACATCATCTAAAGAAAAGGCAAGCATTCAGAAATATATAGAGCAAGTTTTTTGTGTTGCTACATGGTCCAAGTTAAAGGCATAATCTATCTTCTTGTGTTTCTTCTATGGACTGTCAGATATTTCCGTTTGTTTCTTCATAGTTTCTATCAAATATTTGATTTGCTCTATACGCTCCATAGATCTCCTCTAGTGTTTCTTTGTACTTCTTACAAAAGAAGTTGGTAGTCTATTCATGATTCCTTACTTTACAAAGCAATCGTCTATCTATGATGCCATCATTTTTGTTGGTCTTTATAATAATATGTATTTTGTCTGAAATAAAAAATATAGTCTAATCATCTATCTACGCACCAGGTTACCTCTTGCCTGATGTCCTCGTGACTACCACAATAGTTTACTAAATCATCCTTTGGCATTCCTTTCATCTAAATCTAGGAAAAACACTAAGCTCGAGCCAGGACTCATGCCCGAGAGGATGGTGAAGTGGAAAGCCACAGACAAATAGATCAACACAGATCCATCCAAGCGAGAGGTGTAAGGATCACACTACTTTGCTCATAATCCCTTTCATTGCCCAGACACCATATGCTCTCTTGGGTGGATCAAGAACTATAGTGATAGATTGGACCAAAATTATTAAAGTTCCTGATTCAACCACGTCACACTTTGTCAAGCAGGGGAGATTCCTCCTCAAAATCATCAGGACAGTACACACACAACACCTAGAAATCGCGGCTCAGAGAAAGAATGAGGCACCGGGTGAGCAAAAATACCATAGAGTTGTGAAGTTATTGGGGAACCAGAGTGGTGGGGAACGGCGGCGGCGGCGGCTCCATCCCAATCGCCTCTGGTGCTGCAAGAGAAGGCTCTTCGCTTCCTATTCGTGCTGACCTGCAAGCCAAAAATACAGAGGGGAATTAGGGAGTTGGGTTGAATCCATGGGGAAAACTTGGATTAGCACCAGGGGAGAATGGATCCAGTGGCGGCATCCTTCCCCTCGTTGGTGGCGTACTTGAGGAAATCGATCTGAGCAGGGGAACGAGAGAAGACGTGCACTCGTGTTTGCCGGGGTGCCATCTTTGCTCGTGCGAGACAATCAATCCCTGGATGGAACCGGCCCACCGGCGCTCCTCTCTGCGGCTCGGCCGCATCGGTGCTCCTGCCGGCGACTGGATTCTGGACTGGAGTCGATGCGTTCTCGCTCTCTCAACCTCGAATGGATTGGATTCAGCGGGGGTTCGCGAGTGGATCACGCGATCGCTCATCCCAGCAGTGGGCCGGCTAGCGGAAGGCCCAATGCACCAGAGGCGTTGGTTTTGGCCCATGGATCAGCATCCCACAGGACAGATGGGCTAGATTCAACATACTACGGATTAGATCGGCCTAAACAGTAAATCCGGCGGCCAGAAATTCCCAGATCGCCAAAACGAACGGTCGAAAATGCTAAGCGTTGAGAGGGCAGGAATTAGGTGCAGTTTTACTGTCCTTAATTTGTATTCGTTGATCGCTATGTACTCCATATATAGCTTCAATCAAATCCAAACGTGTTCATCCACGAAGGTAACAAATTACGTAAGCCAGTTAAAATTGGTATTCGTTGATTGCTATGTACTCCATATATAGCTTGAATGAAACAAAAAACATGGATTTCCTCTTAAAAAATTGTTTCATATCATAGGGATCTCATAGAGGTTGGTAGAACATACACTGAACTCTTGGTTTCAGATTTGTTAGTATCGGACTACTAATCCTATTTTATTTCTACCGAGAACAACGAACAAGTTAAATCCTGTGACCATTCTTTATTATATTTGTAAATTGAACTGGTTCTTTCTATATTTGTGTACAATGTTCTCGTTGAGGAGGGAGTAGTCGAAGCACATCCCCACTGTGATACTCCAAACTTCCACTAAATTGCATAGTTAATGTTTCAAATTTAGCATCTCATAATATGTCCAGTTACTTTCAACTAATTTTATTCGTATATGGTGATCTTTGTAATCTATAGAAGATTTTTCGTATATATCACGACTACGTTGTAATGTTTGCTTACCGTTTTTGTAGGGCAGTAGTTTCTGCTATCACTTGCAATAACACCGGTGAGTTAATATGTTAGTGGAATTGTTGGTACCTCATCTGATTTTTATGGGGGCTTGCTCATGTTCTAAAAAAATACCAATACCCACATCAAAAAAATTCAAATGTTCCGGGGTATATAATATGTGTCGTGTTTTAGAATTGTACTGCAACCATACTTGAAAAGTAGTTTCTACATGCCAATACAACCTGTGTTTCAGACATACTTGAAGAAACACCACGATTTAAACTATTTGTCCATGCAATTCAAGTTAAGGGCCTCAATTAGGAAACTAGCACATACAATTCAACTTCTTTGTCAAGTTATGGCCTCTATTTTCTAGAAAAGCACAAGGGTTCGCAATACATCAATCAACTTACTTTTAGTGATGATCAAGACTCCCAAAAATGCCTTTTTCATGGTGAAAAATGCTCATGCACATCATTGTCAGTTTTTCTCATGCTATGCTTGGTCTGTAACTAAATCTGGAAACTTCAGTGGAAGTTTCACAAGTGTGCAACCAAACGTGTATGTCATACTTATGTAAAAAGGATGGTTTCTTCTACCAGATAAAAAGTGATAATGGTAAAAAATATTTTCTTTGGGCAGTCTCCATGTCCAGAATGTTGGAACGTTAAGATATTAGGAAGTGTGCATTTGTATAAAAGATTATTAGAAGCTAGCGGTGGCTCAAATGTGCTCCCCGCGGAATATCGACGGCGAACGAATGAGAATAATGACATGAACTCCAAATTTTTATGATGTGTTTGTATTTGAATTGAAGAAAAACTAAGATAATAAAAATCGTTATATACCTTGATAAAAGTTTAAAGGAATAAGGACAAGAATGTACACACATCACCACCACCACCACCACACATGGATGGGTAACATAACTCTTCTAACCATTCAACTACCGGTTGGGTTCAATAACATTCTTTTAGTTTTCAATAACATATTATTTTGTTTGATGGTACGGCGTGCTTTAGCTGATTGTCAATAAAAAAAGATGTGTATTAACTATTTTGTCAATAAATGCAGGTTCTTTTTCTTGGTCAATCAGACCTCGGTTCCAACAGGTTGGCTGATTCTACTGCATTGCAAGGTGAGTCCCTGCTTTCATATTCAATGATTTCTTGCCTGAGATTAATATGCTTAAGCACAACATCTTCCAATTGCTCATAGTGCTAATTGTTACAGTGTGAGAGTTTTTGTTCGGGTCCAATATTCTTTCACACAGTGCATAGTTGACTTTGAGTAACCCTGTTCTATTCAGCTTTTCTATTATAAATAAACGACATGAGGACGGTGCATATCAGCGTCTTCTATTTGAAGGTACTTCTTATACATAGATATACTCTTATTTGTCCTGTAATTTTCAAGTCCACTCTGTATTTCGCCACGCCTCACTTTCTATGGATGCAAAGTTGTTTGAACTTAGTTCTCATTTGGTGCACGTATTTGGATTGCTTGTAGAGTGATTTTTAAAATTGAATTACTCATCAGAACTAAAGGATAAGCCCAGCGGTCAAAACGAGGGAATAGAAAAAACATAGAGCCAAGCACTTGTTAATGGTATTTATGTTGGTAAACTTGTACAACACAATTTCCTCTTTGTTCATGTTCATTGTAATCCACAGACCTCATCTATGGTGTTGGAGCCTGATTCAGGTGGATTGACTCGGGAATTGCAATGGTTGTCGAACCAGGTTAGTATGTATCCACTGCAATATGTCATCTTCCTACTTCAAGATCTCTCAGTGCGTGAATGGATTTAGTTAGTTAAATTTTATGCTATCGTCTATGTGTGGTTCAAACCATGCTTTGCTGGATCGCAACTTTGGTTCCTATTTGTCAGTAACGTTGTTATGTGGCCAAAGCACATCATGATTTCCTTTTGTTGGATCAATGACTATATATGTGAGTTTGAAGGCAAGCTCTCTAACTTTGTGTGTGTGTGAGAGTGTGTTTCAGTTTTATTACCTTCATTTGATTAGAAATTATGTAGGCGTTCACCAACATTGCTTAAAATTATTTTCTCACTAACTTTATGCATATTTCACTTTCTTCAGGTGTAGAAAAAAAATCCAAGTTTCTTCATCCAACAAAAAGGCTCGTGCATGTAATGTGGTACTCGGGATGATCATTTGTCTTACCTAGCTACCTTTTCCTTCTTCTTTTTTTACTTTTATCGGGCCATGTGTATTCTAAATGTAACGTATGTTTTCTTTCTTGTTCTCCAACATAATGTAAATTTGAATCCCTAATTGAATTGTTTATGTACCCAGGTGCACGTGTTAGGATCTTCAACCTACACTCTCTTACTATTTTATCATTTTTGTTTCATGCATCAGCTGGCCATGACAAGTGTTCTATGTATGTGTGCAACGTCCATGTCAATAGGGAAGATAAAATAAAGTCATCGGATTAACGGAAAATCAATCATGTGGACAGATTCAGTATAGATGTTCGTCAAAGATTTAAATTTATAATTGGTCTATAGCCAAGTAGTACCTGTAGGCAAACTGAGGGATAGTGCAAAAGGAATCAACAAATAATTCGTGTACTAAAATTTACCTGTAGATAAAGGGTTATCAATTCACTTGTCCAGAACGAATTTATTCAATTTGAAGCACTGCTTTCGATTGGGCTGGTTGCATGTGCAGCGCACAAAAAGACCCATGCCAGCCAAACTGAAACAATGTCACCTTTATTATGTCAAGAAATAAAACCAACTCCATGTTTGTAACATTGCAACCCTTTTTTATTCAAGATTCCTAATAAACGGGCACGGCAACGCGTGCCATTCACAATCTAGTATAGATATAAAACTACTCGAAATCGTCACTGTGGGTGCTGTCCGAGGTAGATAGAAACGCGTCCTCCCAACGTTCATCGTTGGAACTAAAGATGGACGGCAAACCGCTTTCGACAGCCCCGAACTGCAATATGGCGAGTAACTTGCGCCGACGCCTGTACTGCCGCTCCGCGCGACGCCTTGTCGTCCTCTCCGCCCAGTAGGCGTTCTCGGCGGCTACGTCCTCCAGGTAGGGTCGGCGCCACTCCGCCATGGCTCGCTCGTCCTCCTCGGCGACGAGGAGCCGGCGTTGCTGCCGACGGTGCTCCTGACGGTCTTGCTCCATGATCAGACGAGGGGGAGGGGCGAGGTCCTACGCCTGCTTGCGCGTGTAGACGTCCTGGAAGTTCATTTGCGCGCGAGGCCGCCCTAGCCGCCACGCCGCCGTGTCGAACGCACCGGCGGCCTCGTGCGCGGTCTAGAACGTGCCGAGGCCGAGGCGGACGTCGCCGGACCGGATCTCGGTGTAGTAGGTGCCGGAGGGGAGACCGCGGACGCCGCGGTAGCCCGAGGATGAATGGTGGCGTGGCGGTATGGTGGCAGAGGGAGCGGCGAGGGACAGGCACAGGAAGAGTCAAGAAAGCGGCGAGGGAGAGGCGCGTGGCTATGGGCAGCCGCGTGGCGGTCGCGACATTTTATAGCGCGCTGAAAGCGGTGCGCCAAATCTGGCGCACAGTCGCCCGCTTTCTCCCGCGCGCGCAAAAGTTTACCGTGCGCGCGTTTTTGCCTCGTCCGCTGAAGCGCGCGAATTCGTCCCGCGCGCGCTAAAAGTCGTGTTTACCGCGCGCGTTTTTTGCGGCCACTGTTAGAGATGCTCAGCGTGGACGCGTGGTAAGGCTGGTCATAGTGGGGAGTAACATATAGTAGTATCATGCATATGATACTATTGTATGATACTAGCTTCATAGTGCATAGTATCATAAACTAGTATCATAGATGATCTTATTTATTCACATGCATGACACAAAGTAGCATAGCATTTAACATGATACGGTATCTACCTATGTTACTCTAACCTTCTCTTTCTTCTTTAATTCTCTGCCACATCAACGTGTTTGCTATTCCGAGTATATGTTACTAACTAAGATATTGTTATGATTAATTAATTATGTTAATCCTTGCTTTTCTTAATTACCAAGGCAATTACTTCTAAGATATTGTTATGATTAATTAATTATGTTAATCCTTGCTTTTCTTAATTACCAAGGCAGTTACTTCTGGCATGTCGGTTGCTCATGTCCCTTTGTAGAGACACCCCTTGGAGGCACCCTTTGTAATCCTATATAAGACATCATCATCAATGAAAAGGATACAGTTGAATCATTTGTTGTCTCTCTCGTTTGTTTCTCGATTCGATTCAACACGTTATCAGCACTGCTTTCTGGCAAGAGCGATTCCATCGACGCAGCGTTTCCTGGCTACTGCATCGCCCCCTCAGCCTGACGGAAAGGCCAGACGAAATAGAAAACCGGCATGGAGGAGGCAGCAACTCCGGCGGTCCTGACCTCCTGTGACCCTCGATTCCACGGGATTGGCCTCGAGAAAGAGAGAAGTCGGAGTTAGATGAACTGATTACTACATGAACGAGGTGCTAATTTCCATTTTACTTTTGCAAATAACAAAAGCTATCGGGAGGAATTAGTACGTTTGGCATTCAGGGAGCCGAATACGCTCCGTGTCTCTTCACGCAAGCCTCACGGCCCGGTCTCCATCGCGCGAGAGGCTGTGGTTAGAGGTCGTGGCAGCCATGACCTTCGGCCTCGGCGAGAGACGAAGGTGCAGACAACGAGGGCAGTGCTCTGCACAGGTGGCTACGCCGCATCGCGGCCGCAGGTGCCGCCTCCGTGCGCCGCGCCCTGTGCTGGACCGCCTCCCTCCGCCGCCCCGCGTCCGGCCGCCCTGCGCGCGCCCGTGGCCGCGCGGCCTCCACCCGGCGGCGACACCCGTGACTACTCATCCGCGCCCGCCGCCGGATCCCCCGAGCACCGGTGTCCCTGGCGCCGCTCAGGCCGGCGGCCATGGCGAGGCCTTCCCGACTGTTGTAGCGGGTCCCTTTCTCTGGAGAGGTCCCTACCACGCGTTACGCTCGCGCCCGTGGTACACCGCGGTGTCGGTCCTCCAACGCGAGGGACCGCACGCGAGATCCTTCAATGGTGTTAACCACACGAAGAGACAGAGATATGGAATCTTATCCTTTCGTGACATTTGCAATTTAGGCTTCCTACTTTATTGTATGTCCGGATAAGCCCTTGCATTTCTTTTGTTGGGCTCTTATTAATGACAATACTATTATTTTAGTATTGTATTCTGTTGAATACTATGTATTCCAGATCATAAATGTGATGTAATATATTTCCATGTTTCTTACATGTTGAGATTAACTACATCTACTATTTACGATTAAGATTAAGTTTTTCTCGCACAGCAATATCGATTTGCGATTGAGAAAATATATTTTTCTTCGCGAAACAATCTCATTGTGATTGAGATTAATTTTCTCTGGCAAAATATTAATTCACTTTGCTGAATTATCTTGCAACTTGATATAAGATCATCTCATTTAATTTGAGGTCTATACAATTCAAGTTTTTCACTTAAACATCAAGTTTGCAACATCATTACTATTCATTACAATAGTAGTGTATTTCCGTTGAGTACGATGTATTCCGGAATGTATGTATCTCCATGTTCGCTACATGTTGAGATTAATACGTTTTTTTTGCAATTGAGATTTTCAATTTCTTGCAAATACGTATGCAAAATTCAAGGTGATTTCTTCAAATTGGTGCTTGGGATCACAAGGTAGTCATATGGATCTACTGCCTACGTAGGTTATCATTGACTACTGATAAAGCCTACATTTTGTCGCATCAACATTATAATTGCTTTACAAAGTGCTCTCCCCCACACATTTTACTAAGTCATGACATAAGGCATTAGGAGTGAGTATCTACTGATTTCATCAGATTATACTTTCTATTGCTACGAGATCTACTCCATTTTGAAGATTATCTTCAAGGTGTCATCCTTAGCAATTTGAGATTCACACATTTTACTAAGTCATGATTTTGCAACATTGTGATATATTTATATTACGCAATCTGTAATATAAATAAATTACCGATTTTCCACCGGAGGTGATATGTTGTGTGTGTTTACCACATTGCCATTTTTCATGAACATGTCTTAGCGGTCGAGATTTATTCCCCCCCCCCCCCGCACAACAGATGATATGTTCTATGTGTCTACCACATCGCCATTTTTCATGAACATGTCTTAGCGCTCGAGATTGATTTCTCCCACACAACAGACTTGTAAATTTTTAACAATTACATCTCCCTCATTATATTAGGAAAATACTAGGTAATGAGTTCGATCTACTGCCCATGTGCAGACTATCACTCTTACGGAGAGGCCTGCGTTTTGTCAATCTCAACAAACGATTACCTCCAACGTGTTTTTCCTAATAATGAAATTGTGACATACACAAGGTAATAGAACCATGTGCATCTACTGACATTGTCACATTATGAGCCTATTACATTGAGATCTATATGATCTTCAACGTGTTATGTTCCCACAAAGCTTGAGCATTTTCAAGTTATACACTTGAGTCAAATTTTTGCATTATTTATTACAAACCATGATGGTTTTAAATTTACTACTGCTAAAGTAACCATCTCTGGTTTGCCCCTATAAGTAGTCGATGGCTAACAATTGGAGGCTCTTGCCCTCAATGGCCACAACTTACTT
Source organism: Hordeum vulgare subsp. vulgare (assembly GCF_904849725.1). Taxonomy (NCBI): domain Eukaryota; kingdom Viridiplantae; phylum Streptophyta; class Magnoliopsida; order Poales; family Poaceae; genus Hordeum; species Hordeum vulgare. The sequence goes on along the minus strand of NC_058520.1, from coordinate 578,716,435 downwards.
AAGCGGGTAATGGACATCAAGATCAGTATTGCATCCCATTGGATAGCGCATGCAATCGAAGCCATGCCTCCGGGACGCAAAGGACCTCAAGGGTAATGGTTTGAAACTCACTTCAAACCCTCAACTTGACACCATCAAGCTATCACGGGACCCTATGAGCATGGAGAGCATGATGGTTGAATATGCTTCAACCGAAATGTTTGGAGACTATGCATTTAGTCCCTTAGTCTCCTTAGTGATCTATTTATTTATGTCCATTTATGATGTCCTAATAAGAACATAGTTATTGTTTTCATCATATATTGTATATCACAATATATTGTATCAGCACTTTGGTACAAATATATTTATATGTATTATATATATCTGACAGTGATTTTCATATTGAGAGTCTTCATGTCTATATATAGATTTCTATGAGAGTCAATCCAATGAAAGATGATATGTGCCTTGTGGACATATGCACCACAAACTCTATACTCAGGGAAATCCAATGTTTTCACTCTCGTTGAGAGAAAGGATATATTTTAAAATCGCTAGACGTGATGAGGTATTTGTTGGCTCAATTTGAGTCATATTTACTATCCCTCTGGGTACTCGAGTAACGCCATGATGCTTTATTGCTTCCTAGTTTAACTCGTACCTTACTAAACTATAGAGGTATCCGTCAAAATAGTCTCCATAGTGAAACTTATGATGACGACAAAGAGGACTAACTTCTCTTTATCCTATGCAACGGATATGGTTGGCACATTCTCTATGTATCATCAGGATTGGACTACAGATACTGCAAAACCCGTATCACATGTTGCATACAAGATAGTTTTCCAGAGTGTCTTGTACATGACAACTTGGCATTCTCGCCTTGGTCATCGAGACATTGGGTTGAAAGCGAAAATAACAATAATTCCAATAGTTTAGGATTATTATTATGCTCAATTCTAACAATATTTGGATTTTGTGTGCATTACATGTGACACGGGGAAGCTAATTTTAAGGCTCGCGCACCTTAAAGTCTACGCTGAACCACTCAGACTCCTTGAATGCATCAAGTCGAGGTAAGTGGCTCTTTCCATCCATTGACTAGACCATTCAGGTACTCCATGGTTCTAAAAGACATATCTATATGATTGTCTCAAATGTGATTTATCCACATGAAACCATTGGCTCATTATCCTGACATCAATTTCAAGAAAATCAAATGGATAACATTGCAAAATTCTCCTTGAGTGCCTTTTCTATGGTCCTTGGATTGAAGTTTGCAATTTGTCCTAATGTCTAGACTCAAAATGGTTTGGTAGAATCCTTTATCCAAAGAATTAAGCTCATTGTATTATCTTTACTTTGGAATTGCAACTTACCGACTTCACGTTGGAGTCATGTAGTTTTACACGCTCATGACAAAACTGCATAATATCATTCCCCCTCTATCTTTGGTACGTGGAAATCTATCGAGTATTTCCCATCTACGGTAATTCGGTTGTATACCGATATCACCACTCGGCATACATCATTGGCCCCTCAACATACAGTTATATCTATGTGAGGAATAACTGTATTTCCGTCAATACCTCCAGCCCCTTGCATGGGGAGTTATTCAAGGCCAGTATGCTGATTCATGAGGAATATTTCCAGCCATTAGGGGGAGATTTCAAGTACCATAAAGAATGTCAGGAAATAGTGGAATGTTCAACACATTTCTGCCTCAAATCTATGTACTCAAAGAACTGAACCATGCGTTCAGAAGGTTTGCAACACATTGCAAATAACCTGCCAGATTCATTTACTGAATATAAAGGTGTCACACAATCCTACAATCCTGGCAAAGTACGCCTGAAAGAGTGGAGGTACCAACAAAAACCACTCCACTCCCCGTTCGATGCAACAGGGGGAGATGTATGGCAAAAGTACATCAGGATTGAGCTTCCCGCAAGCAAGGATATCAAGGCTTGTGAATCAGTAAATGCAAGTCAACTTCACGTTGACAGACACCTAATGGGTAGTATACCCAGTGGATAGGAAACCTCCACCAACCCAGGTCATAGTGCACACAATGACTGGGACATCGGAATACCTGACTTAGTCGCATTGGGAAATCGCGAGCAGTCACCATGGGTAACGATATTTCCATCAACTATATACTGATATATAGATTCTGGAGAATCATATAACCGAAAGTCTACAATTGTTGACATACATTTCTCAACTAGATTGCAAAACCTTTCACATGATTCGGATCCAAAGACCATGGCCATGGCAAAGTGTGAACAACACTCGGATTGAACTCAAGCAAAGGGTATAATCTAGGTAGAAATAATCTTGATCAACAATGGAAAGGTATTCATAAGCAATACCTACACCAGTTTTCTTCTGGAAACAGAATTGAGAACAATGAGGTGGTGAAACAAAGAGCAAGTATTGTAGCACAAGGGTTCACGCAGATACCCGACTATTCTCCAGAGGTGGAATCTTGATGACCCACAAGTATAGGGGATCAATCGTAGTCCTTTCGATAAGTAAGAGTGTCGAACCCAACGAGGAGCAGAAGGATCTGACAAGTGGTTTTCAGCAAGGAAAAATCTGCAAGCACTGAAATTGTCGGTAACAAGTGATTGTGTGGTGAGATGATTCGTGGCAAGCACAAGTAACAAAAGTAGCAGCGGTGCAGCAAAGTGGCCCAATCCCTTTTGTAGCAAGGGACAAGCGTGGACAAAGTCTTATAGGAGGAAAAACATTCCCGAGGACACACGGGAATTTCTGTCATGCTAGTTTTCATCATGTTCATATGATTCGCGTTCGTTACTTTGATAGTTTGATATGTGGTGGACCGGCGCTTGGGTACTGCCCTTACTTGGACAAGCATCCCACTTATGATTAACCCCTCTCGCAAGCATTCGCAACTACGAAATAAGAATTAAGACAAAGTCTAACCATAGCATTAAACTAGTGGATCCAAATTAGCCCCTTACGAAGCAACGCATAAACTAGGGTTTAAGCTTCTGTCACTCTAGCAACCCATCATCTACTTACTACTTCCCAATGCCTTCCTCTAGGCCCAAATAATGGTGAAGTGTTATGTAGTCGACGTTCACATAACACCACTAGAAGAAAAACAACATACAACATATCAAAATACCGAACGAATACCAAATTCACATGACTACTATTAGCATGACTTATCCCATGTCCTCAGGAACAAAAGTAACTACTCACAAAGCATAATCATAATCATGATCAGAGAGGTAATGAGTAGCATCAAGGATCTGAACATAAACTCTTCCACCAAGTAATCCAACTACCATCAACTACAAAGAGTAATCAACACTACTAGCAACCTTACAAGTACCAATCGGAGTTGCGAGACGGAGATTGGTTACAAGTGATGAACTAGGGTTTGGAGATGAGATGGTGCTGATGAAGATGTTGATGGTGATGAGTCCCCTTCAACGAGAGGAGTGTTGGTGATGACGATGGCGACGATTTCCCCCTCCGGGAGGGAAGTTTCCCCGGCGGGATCGTCTTGCCGGAGCTCTAGATTGGTTCTGCTCAAGTTCCGCCTCGTGGCGGCGGCGAAACCACGAAAAAGCTCCTCCCTTATTTTTTTTTTCCTGCACGAAACCCTTCATATAGCAAAAGAGGGGGGCAAGTGGGCCTGCAGGGTGCCCACAAGCCCTCATGGCGCGGCCTAGGGGGTGGCCGCGTCGTGCAGGCTTGTGGCTACCTGCACGTCCCCCTCTAGCACTTCTTCGGCCCAGTATTTTTGATAAATCGGGAAAAAAATCCTCGTTGATTTTTACGGCGTTTAGAGTTGCGCAGAATAGGTATCTCAGACTTGCTCCACTTTCAGGCCAGAATTCCAGTTGCCGGTATTCTCCCTCTTCATGTAAACCTTGCAAAATAAGAGATAAAAGGCATAAGAATTGTACCGTGAAGTGAAATAACAGCCCAAGAAGCGATAAATAATAACATGAAAACATGATGCAAAATGGACGTATCAACTCCCCCAAGCTTAGACCTCGCTTGTCCTCAAGTGAAAGCCTAGCTCAATAAATATGTCCACATGTTTAAGGAGCAAGGTGTCGACAAAACAAGCTACGAACATGCATGCATCATGATCAAGCTCAGAACAGCAATACCAACATATAATCCCTCATGCTAAAGTGATAATTCCTTCACAAAGTAAAGCATGGATCAAGAACCTTACCGAGAAGTAACAACCGATAGCCTTTAGTCATTGAAGCAATTGCAATTTATTACAACATCAGAAAGAGTCAAATAAGAGCTTGTAAAGAAAATCCACATACTCAATCATTCTTTCGTTCTCTATAATTGCTACAACTCATGTGGTACTCATGAGATCAAAGTTTCAGCTGGACACAGAGAAAGATAGGGGCTTACAGTTTTGCCTCCCAACTGCTTACCTCAAGGGTAATGTCAACAATAACAATTCATGAATACTTACTTCCAAGTTGACATATGAATATAGATCTTTCCCAAGCATATGACGTTAGCCAAGATAAAGGCGAGATAAGGAATTGGTGAAGATCACCATGACTCTTTCAAGGGCAAAAAGTAAAGGTACAAGATAGGCCCTTCGCAGAGGGAAGCAGAGGTTGTCATGCGCTTTTGAGGTTTGGATGCGTGTCCTCTTAGTGCGGAGGAACGTCACTTTATATTGCCCCCTGTGATAAAGAACTTTATTATGCAGTCTGTCGCTTTTATGTCTTCCTCATCACAGGTTCGTATAAAGCTTATTTTCCACACACTAATAGATCATACATATTAGAGAGCAATTTTTATTGCTTGCACCGATGACAACTTACTTGAGGGATCTTATTCAATCCATAGGTAGGTATGGTGGACACTCATGGCAAAACTGGTTTTAAGGTTTATGAATGCACAAGTAGTATCTCTACTTAGTGCGGGAGGTTTGGCTATTGTGAGGTGGAAGAAATCGTCACATGCTAAGGGATATCTAATCATATAACATTGTTCGGAGCCAAGCAAACACAATTCATTATGTTGTCTTCCTTGTCCAACATCTACTTCTAGGCATGAATAGTTTAGTGAGTGTTCACAATCATAGATGGTGTCAGAGATGATATATTTATATGTGAACCTCTCCTTCTTTATCACTTACTATTAATTGCAACCATGACCAAGCTGTACGTTTGCCTACCCTCAACAAGTTTCAATCCTCATTCTTTTTATATGTGAAGCCATCACTTCCCATAAGATCATTACATGATCTTTCATGCTTTTCTTCTATTCTCACTCTTTTGATCATGGCAAGAGGCAAAGCCCTTCAACTAAGACACTCTTTATTATATGGCTCATGAGCTCGAATACATCAGGGATGACACAAAGCAAAACTCAAGACTAAAACACTAAGACTTTTAATCTACTAGAAAAAGAGAAAACTGAAAAGGAAAACTAAAACAAAGGTAAAGGCAAAAGATGTGATGGTGATACGATACCGGGGCAACTCCCCCAAGCTTGGCACAAGCCAAGGGGATTGCCCATACCAATGCTCAGTTGTCTTCCTTTGGTGGTGAAGGTGGTGTTGTTGCAACATGGGCTTGATCCTCCGTCTTCCAAGGCATAGGTGCTCCATCATGGAAAGATGAACGAGTCTCCGCAATCCTCAAATCTGTAGCCAACCATATTGATTTAAATCTACACTCATACTCACAGTTTTGGTTCTGCAGGTCATAGATCTGGGCCTGCAGTTGATCAATCCTGTCATAGAGCCTGGAGAGGTGCTTCCCAATGTCATTGGCATCAATCATGTGCTTGCTGGTGAACTCCGTGATCATCATGTGGTTGGCGTTGAGTCCACGCTCCACCATCCCTTGGCACTTGAAGACTTGTTGCTCCATTGCTTCGAGCCTCGTCTCCATGCTTCCGGTCTTCTTAGGCCCCTCAACATCACAGATGTGCAACATCCCCTCACGCATCTCGATAGATTGAGGGTGTTGCAGCACTACCGTGAGGTAGGGATTGATGACCTTCTCGAAGATCGTGTCCTTCGGAGTTTTTGGGGAAGTCATGGCGATCTAGATCTGCAACAGAAACAGGCTTGAAACGAAAACAGAGGAAATCTGCGTGATGCAGGGGTCAGACCAAACGGGAGTATATATAATGATTTTTTTCAGACCAGAAGGAGTACCCCGCACGAAAACGGAGTCCGGGAGGCGCACGAGGTGGCCACAAGCCCTCACGACGCGGCCAGGGGGTGGGTCCGCGCCGTGCAGGCTTGTCGCCTCCTCGCGCACTTTCCGGACTACTTCCATTTTTTGTATTTTTTCAAATATTCCAAAACGGAGAAAATTTCCTACTGGAAAAGTTTTGGACTCTGTTTTCTTACCGAATCACATACCTCTTCATTTTCGGAGTCTGAAACACGCTGATAAATGTCCCTTAGGTATTCTTCCAGAGTTATATATTGATAATATTGCTTTCAACATTTATGGGAGTACTTGAGATATAATGCTTGATTCTCTGCCCATTTACCACTCTCGGACAATTAACTTCCATGTTGTTAATCTTGATAGCATTGGAACGGTATACTTCCTCAACAACATAGGGACCTTCCCATTTAGAGAGAAGCTTGCCTGCAGATAATCTTAAACGAGAGTTATATAGCAAGACATAATCACCTACATTGAACTCATGCTTTTGTATCCTCTTATCATGCCACCTCTTAACCTTCTCTTTGAACAACTTGGCATTCTCATATGCCTGAGTTCTCCACTCATCAAGCGAGCTAATATCAAATAACCTCTTCTCACCGGAAAGTTTGAAATCAAAGTTGAGCTCTTTGATTGCCCAATAAGCTTTATGCTCTAGCTCAAGAGGTAAATGACACGCTTTAACGTACACCATTTTGTACGGAGACATGCCCATGGGATTCTTATAGGCAGTTCTATAAGCCCACAGTGCATCATCGAGCTTCTTAGACCAATTCTTTCTAGACCCGTTGACAGTCTTTTGCAGAATCAGTTTAATCTCTCTGTTGCTTAGCTCTACTTGACCACTGGACTGAGGGTGGTAGGGAGACGCAATTCTATGGTTGACATCGTACTTAGCAAGCGTTTTACAGAAAGCACCATGAATGAAGTGTGAACCACCGTCGGTCATTAAATATCTAGGGACTCCAAATCTAGGGAACATAACTTCTTTCAGCATCTTGATAGAGGTGTTGTGATCAGCACTACTAGTGGGGATAGCTTCTACCCACTTAGTGACGTAATCAACAGCAACTAAGATGTGAGTATACCCATTGGATTTGGGAAAAGGTTCCATATAATCAAAGCCCCAGACATCAAATGGTTCAATGACAAGTGAATAGTTCATAGGCATTTCCTGACGTTTGCTAATATTACCTATTCTTTGACATTCGTCACAGGACAAGACAAACTTACGGGCATCCTTGAAGAGAGTGGGCCAATAGAAACCTAATTGCAATACCTTGTGTGCAGTTCTATCTCCCGCATGGTGTCCTCCGTAGGCCTCGGGGTGACACTTCTGTAGGATCTGTCCATGTTCATGTTCAGGCACACAACATCTAATAACACCATCTACTCCTTCCTTATAAAGGTGAGGATCATCCCAAAAGTAGTGTCTCAAGTCAAAGAAGAATTTCTTCTTTTGCTGGTACGTGAAACTAGGTGGTATGTATTTGGCAATGATATAGTTTGCGTAATCAGCATACCACGGTGCACTACGTGAAGCATTGATGACATTCGATTGCTCGTCGGGAAAGCTATCATCAATAGGTTGTGGGTCATCAAGAACGTTCTCCAACCTAGACAAGTTATCTGTTACGGGGTTATCAGCACCCTTTCTGTCGACAACGTGCAAATCAAATTTTTGTAGCAAGAGAACCCATCTGATAAGTCTAGGTTTAGCGTCCTTCTTCTCCATGAGGTACTTAATAGCAGCATGATCAGTGTGAATAGTGACTTTGGAATCAACTATGTAAGACCTGAACTTTTCACATGCAAACACGACTGCTAAAAATTCCTTCTCCGTAGTAGCATAGTTTCTCTGGGCACTTCCTAGAGTTTTACCAGCGTAGTGAATAACAATCAACTTCTTATCAACTCTTTTCCCTAGAACAACACCAACAGCATAATCACTAGCGTCACACATGATCTCAAAAGGTAAGTTCCAATAGGTGGTTGAACAATAGGTGCAGTTATCAAAGCCCTCTTAAGTATTTCGAAGGCTTCCTCACAATCATCGTCAAAAACAAAAGGAATATCCTTTTGCAAGAGATTGGTAAGAGGCCTAGAAATCTTAGATAAGTCTTTGATGAACCTTCTATAGAAACCAGCATGACCAAGGAAACTTCTTATACCTTTGATATCTGTGGGGTATGGCATTTTCTCGATTGCATCAACCTTAGCCTTATCGACTTCAATACCTATTTCAGAAATTTTATGTCCTAAGACGATGCCTTCATTAACCATAAAGTGGCACTTCCCCAATTCAAGACAAGATTTGTGTCTTTACATCTCTGCAAGACTCGATCAAGGTTGCTGAGACAATCATCAAAGGAAGAACCGTAAACGGAAAAGTCATCCATGAAAACCTCGACAATCTTTTCACAAAAGTCAGAGAATATAGCCATCATACATCTTTGAAAGGTGGCAGGTGCATTACATAAGCCAAAAGGCATACGTCTATAAGTAAAGGTACCGAAAGGGCAGGTGAAAGTGGTTTTCTCCTGATCAGATTGTGCAACTGGTATTTGGGAGAAACCAGAATAACCGTCTATAAAGCAGAAGTGTGTGTGTTTGGACAGTCTTTCTAGCATTTGGTCGATAAAAGGCATGGGGTAATGATCCTTCCTATTGGCCTTATTCAGTTTCCTGAAATCGATCACCATCCTATAGCAAGTAATAATCCTCTGTGGGATCAACTCATCCTTATCATTAGGGACAACGGTAATGCCTCCCTTCTTAGGGACGCAATGCACCGGGCTCACCCAATCGCTATGAGCAACAGGATAGATAATACCCGCTTCCAGGAGCTTTAGTATTTATTTTCTTACTACTTCTTTCATCTTAGGATTCAATCTCCTTTGATGATCAGCAACTGGTTTGAAATCAGGATCGGTTTCGATCTTGTGCTGGCATAGAGTGGGACTAATGACCTTAAGATCATCAAGAGTATATCCAATAGCAGCACAGTGCTTTCTCAGAGTTTTTAGTAACTTCTTTTCTTCATGCTCTTAGAGGCTAGCACTAATTATAACAGGATATATCTCCTTTTCATCAAGATAAGCATACTTAAGAGTATCAGGCAATTGTTTAAGCTTGAACACACGATCACCCTTTGGTGGAGGTGGATCCCCAAGCAGTTCAACAGGCAAGTTATTCTTAAGAATAGGATATTGTTCTAAGACAACTCTATCTATTTCATCCCTTTCATCCATGTGCATATCATTTTCATGCTCAAGCAAGTATTGCTCTAAGGGATCAGTAGGAGGCACGACAATAGAAGCTAAGGCAATAGTTTCATCCTTACTAGGCAACTCCTTTTCATGAGGTTGTCTACCAAACTTGGAGAAATTGAACTCATGTGACACACCTTCAAAGCCAACAGTGATAGTTTGCTTCTCACAATCAATATGATCATTGACGGTATTAAGAAAATGTCTGCCAAATATAATGGGACAAAAGCTATCTTGAGCGGTAGCAAGAACGAGGAAATCAGCAGGATACTTTGTTTTACCACACAAGACTTCAACATCCCTAAAGATTCCCACATGGCAGATAGTATCTCTATTGGCAAGCTGAATAGTGACATTAATAGGCTCGATCTCAACAGGTGCAATCTCATCTTTGATTTCATCATATAAGGATTGAGGTATTGCACTAACACTAGCACCCACATCACATAAACCATGATAACAATGATCTCCTATCTTAACAGAAACCACAGGCATGCCAACAACAGGCCTATATTTGTCTCTGACGTGAGGTTTAGCAATTCTAGTAGCAGCATCACAGAAGTGAATATCATGTCCCTCAACATCGTCGGACAGTAGATCTTTGATAATAGCAATGCTAGGTTCAACTCTAATTTTCTTAGGGGGTGTAGGTGTTCTAATGTAGCCTCTACGTATCACAGTTGAAGCTTTAGAATGATCCTTTATCCTAACAGGGAAAGGTGGTTTCTCAATGTAAGCACTGGGTACCAGAGGATCATTATAGGCAATGACTTTCTCTTCAACTGGAGTGGGTTTAACTACATTGACTTCTAAAGGAGGATGATATTTAAACCACTTCTCTTTGGGGAGATCAATATGGGCAGCAAAGGATTCACACAATGAAGCTACTATCTCAGAGTCAAGTCCATACTTAGCGCTAAAGTCACAAAAAGTATTTGTCTCAACAAAGGATTTAACGCAATCAAAAGTGAAATTCATACTTGACTCCTTACCTTCTTCAAGCTCCCAATCTTCAGAGTTGCATTTAATTCTCTCCAATAAATTCCATTTGAAGTCAATATCTCTCTTCTTAAAAGAACCGGTACAAGAAGTGTCAAGCATGGTGCGATCTTCATGAGAAAGCCGAGCATAGAAGTTCTGAATGATAATTTCTCTCGAGAGCTCATGATTGGGGCATGAATATATCATTGATTTAAGCCTCCCCCAAGCTTGAGCGATGCTTTCTCTATCACGAGGCCAAAAATTATAAATATAATTCCGATCACAATGTACTAAATGCATAGGATAAAACTTTTGATGAAATTCCAATTTCAACCGATTGTAGTCCCATTATCCAGTATCATCACATAGCCTATACCATGTCAATGCCTAGTCCTTCAAAGATAAAGGAAAGACTGTTGGAAATATGCCCTAGAGGCAATAATAAAATGGTTATTATCATATTTCCTTGTTCATGATAATCGTCTATTGCTCATGATAAAATGGTTATTATCAATGCATGTGTGAATAAATGGATCACAATGTGTCCCTAGCAATCCTCTAGTTGGCTAGCTCGTTAGACAATAGATGATCATGGTTTCCTGGTCACGGGCATTAGATGTCATTGATAACAGGATCACATCATTGGGAGAATGATGTGATGGACAAGACCCAATCCTAAGCATAGCACTAGATCGTATTGTTCGTATGCTAAAGCTTTTCTAATGTCAAGTGTCTTTTCCTTCGACCGTGAGATTGTGCAACTCCCGGATATCGTAGGAGTGCTTTGGGTGTATCAAACGTCACAACATAACTGGGTGACTATAAAGGTGCACTACGGGTACCTCTGAAAGTGTCTGTTGGGTTGGTACGAATCAAGATCGGGATTTGTCACTCTGCGTGACGGAGAGGTATCTCTGGGCCCACTCGGTAGAACATCATCATGAGCTCAATGTGACTAAGGAGTTAGTCACACGATGACGTGCTACGAAACGAGTAAAGAGACTTACCGGTAACGAGATTGAACAAGGTATAGGTATACCGACGATCGAATCTCAGGCAAGTTCTATACCGACAGACAAAGGGAACTGTATATGGGATTGATTGAATCCTTGACATCGTGGTTCATCCAATGAGATCATCGTGGAGCAAGTGGGAGCCACCATGGGTATCCAGACCCCGCTGATGGTTATTTTCCGGAGAGGTGTCTCGGTCATGTCTGCCTGTCTCCCGAACCCGTAGGGTCTACACACTTAAGGTTCGATGACCCTAGGGTTATAGGGAATTGTTATACGAGGTTACCGAAAGTTGTTCGGAGTCCCGGATGAGATCCCGAACATCACGAGGAGCTCCGGAATGGTTCGGAGGTAAAGATTGATATATAGGATGGATGGTTTTGAACACTGGAAATGTTTCGGGCGTCACCGGTAATGTACCGGGACCACCGGAAATGGTCCCGGGGGTCCACCGGGAGGGGCCACCAGCCCCAAGAGGTAGCATGGGCCAAAAGAGGGAGGGCAACCAGCCCAAAGTGGGCTGGTGTGCCTCCTACAAGGAGGCCCAAGGCGCAAGAGGTGGAGAGGGGGGAAACCCTAGGCGCTGGTGGGCCTAAGGCCCACCTAGGGGTGCGCCACCCCCTCCCCCTGCCCTGGCCGCCGCACCTCCCATCTGGGGGGGCTGCCGCACCACCTAGTGTGGGAACCCTAGGGTGGCAGCCCCTCCCCTCCTCCTATATATAGTGGGGGTTTTGGGGCTGTTTTACACACAGTTTTCCATCTCCCTCGGCGCAGCCCTGCCCCCCTTCTTCCTCCTCTCCCACGGTGCTTGGCAAAGCCCTGCCGGGAGACCTCGTCTCTCCATCGACACCACGTCGTTGTGCTGCCGGAGATCTTCCCCAACCTCTCCCTCCTCCTTGCTGGATCAAGGTGCGGGAGACGTCACTAGGCTGCACGTGTGTTGAACGCGGAGATGCCGTGGTTCGGCACTAGATCGGAATCACACCGCGATCTGAATCGCCGCGAGTACGACTCCATCAACCGCGTTCTGACAACGCTTCCGCTTAGCGATCTTCAAAGGTATGAATATGCATTCACCCCTCTCTCGTTGCTGGTCTCTCCATAGGAAGATCTGAATATGGCTTAGGAAAATTTTGAATTTATGCTACGTTACCCCACAGTGGTATCAAAGCCAGGTTTTCTACGCGTAGATTCTATGCACGAGTAGAACACAAAAGGTTGTGGGCGATGATTTGTCAATTTCTTGCCGTTACTAGTCTTATTCTTTTCCGGCGGTATTGTGGGATGAAGCGGCCCGGACCGACCTTACACGTATGCTTACGTGAGACTGGTTCCACCGACAGACATGCACACCGTGCATAAAGGTGGCTAGCGGGTGTCTGTCTCTCCTACTCTAGTTGGATTGGATTTGATGAAAAGGTTCCTTATGAAGGGTAAATAGCTTTGGCATATCATCGCTGTGGCTATCACGTAGGTAATAAATCGTTCTTGCTAGAAACCCAAGTCAGCCACGTAAAACTTGCAACAACAATTAGAGGACGTCTAACTTGTTTTTGCAGGGTTTGACATGTGACGTGATATGGCCAAAGTTGTGATGTTGCATGTATGATGTATGAGATGATCATGTTATTGTAATAGGTTTCACGACTTGCATGTCGATGAGTATGACAACCGGCAGGAGCCATAGGAGTTGTCTTAATTTATTGTATGAGATGCAACGCCATGTGCTTACTACTTTTACTTCATTGCTAACGGTTAGCTATAGTAGTAGTGATAGTAGTAGTTGGCGTGACGACTTCACGGAGACACGATGATGGAGATCATGATGATGGAGATCATGGTGTCACGTCGGTGACAATGATGATCATCCGATGCCTGAAGATGGAGATCGAAAGAGCAAAGATGATGATGGCCATATCATGTCACTATATGATTGCATTGTGATGTTTATCATGTTTTTCATCTTATTGCTTAGAACAACGGTAGCATAATAAGATGATCCCTCTTAAAATTTCGAGAATGTATTCCCCTAAGTGTGCACCGTTGCGAAGGATCATTGTCTCGAAGCACCACGTGATGATCGGGTGTGATAGATTCTAACGTTCGCATACAACGGGTGTAAGCCAGATTTACACACGCGAAACACTTAGGTTGACTCGACGAGCTTAGCATGTACAGACATGACCTTGAATACAAGAGACCGAAAGGTCGAACATGAGTCGTATGGTTGAATACGATCAACATGAAGTTGCTCACCATGGTGACTGGTCCGTCTCATGTGATGATCGGACACGGGTTAGTCAACATGGATCATGTATCACTTAGATGACTAGAGGGATGTAGATTTAAGTGGGAGTTCATGCTTAATTTGATTAAATGAACTTAATTGTCATGAACTTAGTCTAAAAGTTGTCTTTATAAATATTGTAGATGGCCAACGTCAACCTCAATTTCAACGCATTCCTAGAGAAAAACAAGCTAAAAGATGATGGTAGCAACTATGCGGACTGGGTTCGCAACTTGAAGCTCATCCTTGAAGCAGCTAAAAAGGCTTATGTCATTGATGCGCCGCTAGGTGACCCTCCCGCTCCCGCAGCAGCCCAGGACATTCTGAAAGTCTGGCAAACGCGGAGTGATGACTACTCTCTGGTTAGGTGTGGCATGTTATACAGTTTAAAAACGGGGCTCCAAAGGCGTTTTGAGCAACACGGTGCATATGAGATGTTCCAAGAGCTGAAACTGGTTTTTCAAGCTCATGCCCGTGTCGAGAGATATGAAGTCTCCGACAAGTTCTTTAGCTGTAAGATGGAGGAGAACAGTTCTGTTAGTGAGCACATACTCAAAATGTCTGGGTTACACGGTCGTCTGACTTCACTTGGAGTCGAACTTCCGGATGATGCTATCATTGACAGAATCCTCCAGTCTCTCTCACCAAGCTACAAAGGTTTTGTGCTGAACTACAACATGCAAGGGATGGAGAAGACCATTCCCGAGTTGTACTCGATGCTCAAGTCTGCAGAAGTAGAAATCAAGAAAGACCATCAAGTGTTGATGGTCAACAAGACCACTAGTTTCAAGAAGGGCAAGGGTAAGAAGAACTTCAAGAAAGACGGCAAAACTGTTGCCGCGCCCGGTAAGCTAGATGCCGGGAAGAAGAAAAAGAATGGACCCAAGCCTGAGACTGAGTGCTTCTATTGCAAGGGAAAAGGTCACTGGAAGCGGAACTGCCCCAAATACTTAGCAGACAAGAAGGCCGGCAACGTTAAAGGTATATGTGATATACATATTATTGATGTGTACCTTACCAGCGCTCGTTGTAGCTCCTGGGTATTTGATACCGGTGTTGTTGCTCACATTTGCAACTCAAAGCAGGAACTGCGGAATAAGCGGAGACTGGCCAAGGACGAGGTGACGATGCGCGTCGGGAATGGCTCCAAGGTCGATGTGATCGTCGTCGGCACGCTACCTCTACATCTACCATCCAGATTAGTATTAAACCTTAATAATTGTTATTTAGTACCAGCTTTGAGCATGAATATTGTATCACGGTCTTGCTTAATGCGAGACGGCTACTCATTTAAGTCAGAGAATAATGGTTGTTCTATTTATATGAGTGATATGTTTTATGGTCATGCTCCGCTGGTGAATGGTTTATTCTTGATGAATCTTGATCTTGATGTTACACATATTCATAGTGTGAGTACCAAAAGATGTAAAGTTGATAATGATAGTCCCACATACTTGTGGCACTGCCGCCTTGGTCATATCGGTGTTAAGCGCATGAAGAAGCTCCATACTGATGGACTATTAGAGTCTCTTGACTTTGAATCATTTGACACATGCGAACCGTGCCTCATGGGCAAGATGACTAAGACTCCATTCTTAGGAATAATGGAGAGAGCAACCGACTTATTGGAAATAATACATACTGATGTGTGTGGTCCAATGAACGTTGAAGCTCGCGGTGGCTATCGTTATGTTCTCACTCTCACCGATGATTTGAGTAGGTATGGGTATATCTACTTGACGAAGAACAAATCTGAGACGTTTGAAAAGTTCAAGGAATTTCAGAGTGAGGTCGAGAATCAACGTGACAGAAAAATTAAGTGTCTACTATCTGATCGTGGAGGGGAATATTTGAGTCACGAGTTTGACACACACCTAAGGAAGTGTGGAATCGTTTCACAACTGACGCCGCCTGGCACACCGCAATGCAACAGAGTGTCTGAACGTCGTAATCGCACTTTATTATATATGGTACGATCTATGATGTCTCTTACTGTCTTACCGCTATCATTTTGGGGATACGCATTAGAAACTACAGCATTCACTTTAAATAGGGCACCGTCTAAATCCGTTGAGACGACACCGTATGAACTATGGTTTGGCAAAAAACCTAAGTTGTCGTTTCTTAAAGTTTGGGGTTGTGATGCTTATGTGAAGAAACTTCAACCAGAAAAGCTCGAACCCAAAGCGGAGAGATGTGTATTCATAGGATACCCTAAGGAAACTATTGGGTATACCTTCTATCTTAGATCCGAAGGTAAAACCTTTGTTGCCAAGAACGAATCATTTCTAGAGAAAGAGTTTCTCTCGAAAGAAGTAAGTGGGAGGAAGGTAGAACTTGATGAGGTAATTACACCCCCTCTCGAACAAGAAAGTAGCGCAGCGCGAGAAATTGTTCTTGTGGCGCCTGCACCAACTGTAGAGGAAGTTAATGATAATGATCATGAAGCTTCGGATCAAGTTACTACTGAACCACGAAGGTCCACAAGGGCACGCTCCGCACCAGAGTGGTACGGCAACCCTGTGATGGAAATCATGTTGTTAGACAACGGCGAATCTTCGAACTATGAAGAAGCGATGGCGGGCCAGGATTCCAACAAATGGCTTGAAGCTATGAAATCCGAGATAGGATCCATGTATGAGAACAAAGTATGGACTTTGGTGGACTTGCCCGATGATCGGCGAGCCATAGAAAATAAATGGATCTTCAAGAAGAAGACTGATGCAAATGGTAATGTAACCGTTTATAAAGCTCGACTTGTCGCAAAGGAGTTTCAACAAATTCAAGGAATTGACTACGAAGAGACTTTCTCTCCCGTAGCGAAGCTAAAATCAGTCTGAATCATGTTAGCAATTGCCGCCTTTTATGATTATGAAATTTGGCAAATGGACGTCAATACAGCGTTCCTTAACGGGAACCTTAAGGAAGAGTTATATATGATGCAACCAGAAGGTTTTGTCGACCCTAAGGGTGCTAACAAAGTGTGCAAGCTCCAGCGCTCCATCTATGGGCTGGTGCAAGCATCTCGGAGTTGGAACATTCGCTTTAATGAGGTGATTAAATCATTTGGGTTCATACTGTTGGGGAACGTCGCATGGGAAACAAAAAGTTTCCTACGCGCAAGAAGACCTATCATGGTGATGTCCATCTACGAGAGGGGATTTCCGATCTACGTACCCTTGTAGATCGCACAGCAGAAGCGTTAGTGAACGCGGTTGATGTAGTGGAACGTCCTCACGTCCCTCGATCCGCCCCGCGAACCGTCCCACGAACCGTCCCATGATCTAGTGCCGAACGGACGGCACCTCCGCGTTTAGCACACGTACAGCTCGACGATGATCTCGGCCTTCTTGATCCAGCAAGAGAGATGGAGAGGTAAATGAGTTCTCCGGCAGCGTGATGGCACTCCGGAGGTTGGTGATGATCTAATCTCGGCAGGGCTCCGCCCGAGCTCCGCAGAGACGCGATCTAGAGGTAAAACCGTGGAGGTATGTGGTCGGGCTGCCTTGAAAAAGTTGTCTCAAATCAGCCATAATTGCTCCATATATATAGGAGGAGGGAGGGGAGGCTTGCCGCGCCACCAAGGGGAGGAGGAGTCCTCCTCCAATCCTAGTCCAACTAGGATTGGAAGGTGGAGTCCTTCTCTCTTTTCCCACCTTTCCTTTTTTTCTCTTCTTTTGGTTTTTTCTTTCTGTTGCGCAAGACAGCCTTGGGCTGACCCCACCTACTTGGTGTGCCACCCCCAAGGTCCTTGGGCCCTCCCGGGTGGGTGGTCCCCCCTCCCGGTGAAGATCCGGAACCCATTCGTCATTCCCGGGACATTACCGGTAATGCCCGAAAACCTTCCAGTAACCAAATGAAGTCATCCTATATATCAATCTTCGTTTCCGGACCATTCCGGAAACCCTCATGACGTCCGTGATCTCATCCGGGACTCCGAACAACATTCGGTAACCAACCATATAACTCAAATACGTATAAAACAACGTCGAACCTTAAGTGTACACACCCTGCGGGTTCGAGAACTATGTAGACATGACCCGAGTGACTCCTCGGTCAATATCCAATAGCGGGACCTGGATGCCCATATTGGATCCTACATATTCTACGAAGATCTTATCGTTTGAACCTCAGTGCCAAGGATTCATATAATCCCGTATGTCATTCCCTTTGTCCTTCGGTATGTTACTTGCCCGAGATTCGATCGTCAGTATCCACATACCTATTTCAATCTCGTTTACCGGCAAGTCTCTTTACTCGTTCCGTAATACAAGATCCCGCAACTTACACTAAGTCACATTGCTTGCAAGGCTTGTGTGTGATGTTGTATTACCGAGTGGGCCCCGAGATACCTCTCCGTCACACGGAGTGACAAATCCCAGTCTCGATCCATACTAAATCAACGAACACCTTCGGAGATACCTGTAGAGCATCTTTATAGTCACCCAGTTACGTTGCGACGTTTGATACACACAAAGCATTCCTCCGGTGTCAGTGAGTTATATGATCTCATGGTTATAGGAACAAATACTAGACACGCAGAAAACAGTAGCAATAAAATGACACGATCAACATGCTACGTCTATTAGTTTGGGTCTAGTCCATCACATGATTCTCCTAATGATGTGATCCCATTATCAAGTGACAACACTTGCCTATGGTCAGGAAACCTTGACCATCTTTGATCAACGAGCTAGTCAACTAGAGGCTTACTAGGGACAGTGTTTTGTCTATGTATCCACACATGCACTGTGTTTCCAATCAATACAATTATAGCATGGATAATAAACGATTATCATGAACAAAGAAATATAATAATAACTAATTTATTATTGCCTCTAGGGCATATTTCCAACAGTCTCCCACTTGCACTAGAGTCAATAATCTAGTTCACATCACCATGTGATTCCAACGAATCCAACACCCATATAGTCATGGGGTCCGATCAAGTCTTGCTCGTGAGAGCGGTTTTAGTCAACGGTTCTGAAACTTTCAGACCCGTGTGTTATTTACAAATCTTTATGTCATCTTATAGATGCTGCTACTATGTGATATTCGGAAATACTCCAAATATCTACTCTACTATACAAATCCGTTTCACTACTCATAGTTATTCGGATTAGTGTCAAAGCTTGCATCGACGTAACCCTTTACGACGATCTCTTTAACCACCTCCATAATCGAGAAAAATTCCTTAGTCCATCAGTTACTAAGGATAAATTTTGACCGCTGCTAGTTATTCAATCATGGATCACTCTCTGTACCTCTCAACAGACTTTGAGTCAAGGCACACATCAGGTGCGGTACCCAGCATGGCATACTTCAGATTCTACGGCCAAGGCATAGAAGACGACCTTCGTCTATTCTCTTTATTCTGCCGGGGTCGGGTTTTGAGTCTTACTCAAATTCACACCTCACAACGCAACCAAGAACTCCTTCTTTGCTGATCTATTTTGAACTCCTTCAAAAACTTGTCAAGGCATGGATCTTGTTGAAACTTCTATTAAGCGCTTTCGATCTATCTCCATAGATCTTTGATGCTCAACGTTCAAGTAGCACAATCCAGGTACTCCTTTGAAAACTCCTTTCAAACAACCTTGTATGCTTTTCAGAAATATTACTTCTGATCCACAATATGTCAACCACATATACTTATCAGAAATTCTATAGTGCTCCCACTCACTTCTTTGGAAATACAAGTTTCTCATAAACCTTGTACAAACCGAAAATCTTTGATCATCTCATCAAAGTGTATATTCCAACTCCGAGATGCTTGCACCAGTCCATTGAAGGATCGCTGGAGCTTGCATACTTGCTAGTATCTTTAGGATCGACAAAACCTCCTGGTTGTATCACACACAATGTTTGCTCAAGGAAACCATCGAGGAAACAATGTTTTGACATCCTATGTGCAATATTTCATAAATAATGCAACAACTGCTAACATAATTCTAACAGACTTTTAGCATCGCTACGAGTGACAAAGTCTCATCATAGTCAACTGTTTGATCTTGTCGGAAACATCTTTGCGACAAGTCGAGCTTTTCTTAATAGTGACTTATCACCATCATCGTCTGCCTTCCTTTTAAAGATCCATCTTTACTCAACCGTCCTATGACCATCAAGTAGTTCTTCCAAAGTCTACACTTTGTTTTCATACATGGATCCTCTCTCGGATTTCATGGCTTCCAACCATTTGTCGAAATCCGGGCCCACCATTGCTTTCTCCATAACTTGTAGGTTCACTGTTGCTCAACAACATGACCTCCAAGACAGGGTTACCGTACCACTCTGCGGTAGTACGCGACCTTGTCAACCTACTAGGTTTGTAGTAACTTGATCCGATGCTCGATGATCACCATCATGAGCTTTCACTTCAATTGGTGTAGGCGCCACAGGAATAACTTCCTGCGCCCTACTACACACTGGTTGAAGTGATGGTTCAATAACCTCATTAGTTTCTACCACCCTCCCACTCAATTCTTTCGAGAGAAACCTTTCCTCGAGAAAGGATCCGTTTGTAGAAACAAACACTTTGCTTTCGGATCTGAGATAGGAGATGTACCCAACTGTTTTGGATATCCTATGAAGATGCATTTATCCGCTTTGCGTTTGAGCTTATTCGACTGAAACTTTTTCACACAAGTGTCGAAGCCCCAAACTTTCAAGAAACGACAGTTTAGATTTCTCTAAACCTCAGTCTATACTGTGTCATCTCAACGGAAATACGCGGTGCCCTATTTAAAGTGAATGCGGTTGTCTCTAATGCATAACCCATAAACGATAGTGGTAATTCGATAAGAGACATAATAGCATGCACCATACCAAATAGTGCGTGGCTATGACGTTCAGACACATCATCACACTATGATGTTCGAGGTGGCATGAGCTGCGAAACACTTTCCACATTGTCTTAACTGCGTACCAAAACTCGTAACTCAGATATTCATTTCTATGATCATATCGTAGACAGTTTATCCTCTTGTTACGACGAACTTCACTCCTGAAACAGAATTGAACCTTTCAATATTTCAGACTTGTGATTCACTAAGTAAATACTCTTGTATCTGCTCAAATCGTTATTGAAGTAAGAACATAATGATATCCACTGCGTGCCTCAGCACCCATTGAACTGCATACATCAAAATGTATCACTTCCAACAAGTTACTATCTTGTTTCATCTCAATGAAAACAAGGCCTTGCTCATGTTGTATGATTTGCATGTCACTAGTGATTCAAAATCAAGTGAGTATAAAGATCCATCGGCATGGAGCCTCTTCATGCAATTTATACCAACATGACTCAAGCGGCAGTGCCACAAGTAAGTGGTACTATCATCATTACCTCGTATCTTTGGGCACCAATATTATGAACATGTGTAACACTACGATCGAGATTCAATAAACCATTGAAAGTGATTTATTCAAGCAAATAGAGTAACCATTATTCTCTGTAAATGAATAATCGTATTGCAATAAACACGATCCAATCATGTTCATGCTTAACGCAAGTACCAAATAACAATTATTTAGGTTTAACACCAATCCCGATGGTAGATGGAGTGTGCGAAGTTTGATCATATCAACCTTGGAAACACTTCCAACACGTATCGTCACCTCGCCTTTAGCTAGTCTCCGTTTATGCCGTAGCTTTCATTTCGTGTTACTAATCACTTAGCAACCGAACTGGTATCCAATACCCTCGTGCTACTAGGAGTACTAGTAAAGTACACATCAACATCATGTATATCAAATATACTTCTTTCGACTTTTGCCAGCCTTCTTATCTACCAAGTATCTAGAGTTGCTCCGCCTCAGTGACTGTTCCCCTCATTACAAAAGCACTTAGTCTCGGGTTTGGGTTTAATCTTGGGTCTCTTCATTAGTGCAGCAACTGTTTTGCCGTTTCACGAAGTATCCCTTCTAGCCCTTGCCTTTCTTGAAACTTAGTGGTTTTACTAACCATCAACTATTGATGCTCCTTCTTGATTTCTACTTTCGCAGTGTCAAACATCGCGAATCACTCAAGGATCATTGTATCTATCCTTAATATGTTATAGTTCATCACGAAGCTCTCACAGCTTGGTGGCAGTGACTTTGGAGAACCATCACTATCTCATCTGGAAGATTAACTCCCACTTGATTCAAGTGATTGTCGTACTCAGACAATCTAAGCACACACTCAACGATTGAGCTTTTCTCCTTTACTTTGTGGACAAAGAATCTTGTCGGGGGTCTCATACCTCTTAACAAGGGCACAAGCATGAAATCACAATTTCGTCTCTTTAGAACATCACTTATGTTCCGTGACGTTTCAAAACGTCTTCGGCGCCTTGCTTCTAAGCCATTAAGTATTTTGCACTGAACTATCGTGTAGTCATCAGAAACGTGTATGTTGGATGTTCACAGCATCCACAGACGACGCTCGAGGTGCAGCATACCGAGTGGTGCATTAAGGACATAAGCCTTCTGCGCAGCAACGAGGGCAATCCTCTGCAAAGTTTGCTACTATCAACTTTCTACTAAATTTTCTCTAGGAACATATAAAAAACAGTAGAGTTATAGCGCAAGCTACATCGTAATTCGCAAACACCATTAGACTATGTTCATGACAATTAGTTCAATTAATAATATTACTTAAGAACTCCCACTCAAAAAGTACATCTCTCTAGTCATTTGAGTGGTACATGATCCAAATCCACTATCTCAAGTCCGATCATCACGTGAGTCGAGAATAGTTACAGTGGTAAGCATCTCTATGCTAATCATATCAACTATACGATTCATGCTCGACCTTTCGGTCTCATGTGTTCCGAGGCCATGTCTGCACATGCTAGGCTCGTCAAGCTTAACCCGAGTGTTCCGCGTGTGCAACTGTTTTGCACCTGTTGTATGTGAACGTTGAGTCTATCACACCCGATCATCACGTAGTGTCTCGAAACGAAGAACTGTCGCAACGGTGCACAGTCGGGGAGAACACAATTTCGTCTTGAATTTTTAGTGAGAGATCACCTCAAAATGCTACCGTCGTTCTAAGCAAGATAAGGTGCATAAAGGATTAACATCACATGCAATTCATAAGTGACATGATATGGCCATCATCATGTGCTTCTTGATCTCCATCACCAAAGCACCGGCACGATCTTCTTGTCACCGGCGTCACACCAAGATCTCCATCATCATGATCTCCATCAACGTGTCGCCATCGGGGTTGTCGTGCTACTCATGCTATTACTACTAAAGCTACGTCCTAGCAATATAGTAAACGCATCTGCAAGCACAAATGTTAGTTTGAAGACAATCCTATGGCTCCTGCCGGTTGCCGTACCATCGACGTGCAATTCGATATTAACTACTACAACATGATCATCTCATACATCCAATATATCACATCACATCGTTGGCCATATCACATCACAAGCATACCCTGCAAAAACAAGTTAGACGTCCTCTAATTGTTGTTGCATGTTTTACGTGGTGACCATGGGTATCTAGTAGGATCGCATCTTACTTACACAAACACCACAACGGAGATATATGAATTGCTATTTAACCTCATCCAAGGACCACCTCGGTCAAATCCGATTCAACTAAAGTTGGAGAAACCGACACTCACCGGTCATCTTTGAGCAACGGAGTTACTCGTAGCGATGAAACCAGTCTCTCGTAAGCGTACGAGTAATGTCGGTCCGAGCCGCTTCGATCCAACAATACCGCGGAATCAAGAAAAGACTAAGGAGGGCAGCAAAACGCACATCACCGCCCACAAAAACTTTTGTGTTCTACTCGAGAAGACATCTACGCATGAACCTAGCTCATGATGCCACTTTTGGGGAACGTCGCATGGGAAACAAAAAATTTCCTACGCGCATGAAGACCTATCATGGTGATGTCCATCTACAAGAGGGGATTTCCGATCTACGTACCCTTGTAGATCGCACAGCAGAAGCGTTGGTGAACGCGGTTGATGTAGTGGAACGTCCTCACGTCCCTCGATCCGCCCCGCGAACCGTCCCACGAACCGTCCCGCGATCCGTCCCACGATCTAGTGCCGAACGGACGGCACCTCCGCGTTCAGCACACGTACAGCTCGACGATGATCTCGGCCTTCTTGATCCAGCAAGAGAGACGGAGAGGTAGATGAGTTCTCCGACAGCGTGGTGGCGCTCCGGAGGTTGGTGATGATCTAATCTCGGCAGGGCTCCGCCCGAGCTCCGCAGAGACGCGATCTAGAGGTAAAACCGTGGAGGTATGTGGTCGGGCTGCCTTGAAAAAGTTGTCTCAAATCAGCCCTAATTGCTCCATATATATAGGAGGAGGGAGGGGAGGCTTGCCTTGAGGCTCAAGGAGCCCCAAGGGCTGCGCCACCAAGGGGAGGAGGAGTCCTCCTCCAATCCTAGTCCAACTAGGATTGGAAGGTGGAGTCCTTCTCTCTTTTCCCACCTTTCCTTTTTTTTCTTTCTCTTCTTTTGGTTTTTTCTTTCTCTTGCGCAAGACAGCCTTGGGCTGACCCCACCTACTTGGTGTGCCACCCCCAAGGTCCTTGGGCCCTCCCGGGTGGGTGGTCCCCCCTCCCGGTGAAGATCCGGAACCCATTCGTCATTCCCGATACATTACCGGTAATGCCCGAAAACCTTCCGGTAACCAAATGAAGTCATCCTATATATCAATCTTCGTTTCCGGACCATTCCGAAAACCCTCGTGACGTCCGTGATCTCATCCGGGACTCCGAACAACATTCGGTAACCAACCATATAACTCAAATACGCATAAAACAACGTCGAACCTTAAGTGTGCAAACCCTGCGGGTTCGAGAACTATGTAGACATGACCCGAGTGACTCCTCGGTCAATATCCAATAGCGGGACCTGGATGCCCATATTGGATCCTACATATTCTACGAAGATCTTATCGTTTGAACCTCAGTGCCAAGGATTCATATAATCCCGTATGTCATTCCCTTTGTCCTTCGGTATGTTACTTGCCCGAGATTCGATCGTCAATATCCGCATACCTATTTCAATCTCGTTTATCGGCAAGTCTCTTTACTCGTTCCGTAATACAAGATCCCGCAACTTACACTAAGTCACATTGCTTGCAAGGCTTGTGTGTGATGTTGTATTACCGAGTGGGCCCCGAGATACCTCTCCGTCACACGGAGTGACAAATCCCAGTCTCGATCCATACTAACTCAACAAACACCTTCGGAGATACCTTTAGAGCATCTTTATAGTCACCCAGTTACGTTGCGACGTTTGATACACATAAAGCATTCCTCCGGTGTCAGTGAGTTATAAGATGTCATGGTCATAGGAACAAATACTTGACATGCGGAAAACAGTAGCAATAAAATGACACGATCAACATGCTACGTCTATTAGTTTGGGTCTAGTCCATCACATGATTCTCCTAATGATGTGATCCCTTTATCAAGTGACAACACTTGCCTATGGTCAGGAAACCTTGACCATCTTTGATCAACGAGCTAGTCAACTAGAGGCTTACTAGGGACAGTGTTTTGTCTATGTATCCACACATGCACTGTGTTTCCAATCAATACAATTATAGCATGGATAATAAACAATTATCATGAACAAAGAAATATAATAATAACTAATTTATTATTGCCTCTAGGGCATATTTCCAACACATACAGGTTTATGGAGAAGCCTGTCTGTACAAGAAAGTGAGTGGGAGCTCTGTAGCTTTCCTCATACTGTATGTGGATGACATATTATTGATGGGGAATAATATAGAGATGTTGGAGAGCATAAAGGCCTATTTGAACAAGAGTTTTTCAATGAAGGACCTTGGAGAAGCTGCATACATATTAGGCATCAAGATCTATAGAGATAGATCGAGACGCCTCATAGGTCTTTCGCAAAGTACATACCTTGACAAGATATTGAAGAAGTTAAATATGGAAAACTCAAAGAAAGGCTTCTTTCTAGTTTTGCAAGGTATGAGATTGAGTAAGACTCAGTCACCGACCACGGCAGCAGATAGAGAGAAGATGAGTACTGTCCCCTACGCTTCAGCCGTAGGCTCTCTAATGTATGCCATGCTGTGTACCAGACCTGATATAAACCTTGCCATAAGTTTGGTAGGGAGGTACCAAAGTGATCACAGTATGGAACACTGGACAGCGGTCAAGAATATCCTTAAGTACCTGAAGAGGATTAAGGAGATGTTTCTCGTTTATGGAGGTGACGAAGAGCTCGTCGTAAAGGGTTACGTCGACACTAGCTTCGACACATATCCGGATGACTCTAAGTCACAGACCGGATACGTATATGTTTTGAATGGTGGGGCAGTGAGCTGGTGCAGCAGCAAGCAAGAAGTCGTGGCAGCATATACATGTGAAGCGGAGTACATAGCTGCTTCAGAAGCAGCTCATGAAGGAATTTGGATGAAGGAGCTCATCACCGACCTTGGAGTGGTTCCAAGCGCGTCGGGTCCAATGACACTCTTCTGTGATAACACTGGGGCCATTGCCATAGCAAAGGAGCCCAGGTTTGACCGGAAGATGAAGCACATCAAACGCCGCTACAACTCCATCCACGACCATGTCCAGAGTGGAGTAATAGAGATTTGTAAAGTACACACGGATCTGAATGTTGCAGACCCGTTGACGAAACCTCTTCCATGAGAAAAACATGATCAACACCATAATGCTATGGGTGTTCGATACATCACAATGTAACTAGATTATTGACTCTAGTGCAAGTGGGAGACTGTTGGAAATATGCCCTAGAGGCAATAATAAAATAGTTATTATCATATTTCCTTGTTCATGATAATCGTCTATTGTTCATGCTATAATTGTATTAACAGGAAACAGTAATACATGTGTGAATAAATGGATCACAATGTGTCCCTGGCAAGCCTCTAGTTGGCTAGCTCGTTAGTCAATAGATGATCATGGTTTTGTTGGAAATATGCCCTAGAGGCAATAATAAATTAGTTATTATTATATTTCTTTGTTCATGATAATCGTTTATTATCCATGCTATAATTGTATTGATTGGAAACACAGTGCATGTGTGGATACATAGACAAAACACTGTCCCTAGTAAGCCTCTAGTTGACTAGCTCGTTGATCAAAGATGGTCAAGGTTTCCTGACCATAGGCAAGCGTTATCACTTGATAACGGGATCACATCATTAGGAGAATCATGTGATGGACTAGACCCAAACTAATAGACGTAGCATGTTGATCATGTCATTTTGTTGCTACTGTTTTCTGCGTGTCAAGTATTTGTTCCTATGACCATGAAATCATATAACTCACTCACACCGGAGGAATGCTTTGTGTGTATCAAACGTCGCAACGTAACTGGGTGACTATAAAGATGCTCTACAGGTATCTCCGAAGGTGTTCGTTGAGTTAGTATGGATCAAGACTGGGATTTGTCACTCCGTATGATGGAGAGGTATCTCGGGGCCCACTCGGTAATACAACATCACACATAAGCCTTGCAAGCAATGTGACTTAGTGTAAGTTGCGGGATCTTGTATTACGGAACGAGTAAAGAGACTTTCCGGTAAACGAGATTGAAATAGGTATGCGGATACTGACGAACGAATCTCAGGCAAGTAACATACCGAAGGACAAAGGGAATGACATACAGGATTATATGAATCCTTGGCACTAAGGTTCAAATGATAAGATCTTCGTAGAATATGTAGGATCCAATATGGGCATCTAGGTCCCGCTATTGGATATTGACCGAGGAGTCTCTCGGGTCATGTCTACATAGTTCTCGAACCCGCAGGGTCTGCACACTTAAGGTTCGACGTTGTTTTATGCGTATTTGAGTTATATGGTTGGTTATCGAATGTTGTTCGGAGTCCCGGATGAGATCATGGACGTCACGAGGGTTTCCGGAATGGTCCGTAAACGAAGATTGATATATAGGATGACCTCATTTGGTTACCGGAAAGTTTTCGTGCATTACCGGAAAGGTTTCGGGCTCATCGGTAGTGTACTGGGAGTGCTGGGAGGGGTGCCGGGGACCATCAGGAGGGGTGTCACGCCCCAAGGGGTCTCATGGGCTATGGGAAGAGATAAAACAGCCCCTAGTGGGCTGGAATAAGTTCCCACTAAGGCCCATAAGGTTTGAGAAGGAAAAAACACAAGGTGGAAAGAGTTTCCAAGTGGGAAGGTGGAATCCTACTCCAAGTAGGATTGCAGTAGGACTCCTCCACCTCCAATTTCGGCCAAACCTTTAGGTTTTGAGGCTGGCTCCTCCCCTCCCTACCTCCTATATATAGTGGGGTTTTAGGGCTGATTTGGGACAACTTTTGCCACAGCAGCACGACCACATAACTCCACGGTTTTACCTCTAGATCGCGTTTCTGCGGAGCTCGGGCGGAGCCCTGCTGAGATTAGATCACCACCAACCCCCGGAGCGCCGTCACGCTGCCGGAGAACTCATCTACCTCTCCGTCTCTCTTGCTGGATCAAGAAGGCCGAGATCATCGTCAAGCTGTACGTGTGCTAAACGCGGAGGTGCCGTCCGTTCGGCACTAGATCGGAGCGGATCGAGGGACGGATCGCGGGACGGTTCGTGGGACGGTTCGCGGGGCGGATCGAGGGACGTGAGGACGTTCTACTACATCAACCGCGTTCACTAACGCTTCTGTTGTGCGATATACATGGGTACGTAGATCGGAAATCCCCTCTCGTAGATGGACATCACCATGATAGGTCTTCGTGCGCGTAGGAAAATTTTTGTTTCCCATGCGACGTTCCACAACAGTGGCATCATGAGCTAGGTTCATGCGTAGATGTAATCTTGAGTAGAACACAAAAGTTTTTGTGGGCGGTGATATGCGTTTTGCTGCCCTCCTTAGTCTTTTCTTGATTCCGCGGTATTGTTGGATCGAAGCGGCTCGGACCGACATTACTCGTACGCTTACGAGAGTCTGGTTTCATCGCTACGAGTAACTCCGTTGCTCAAAGATGACCGGTGAGTGTCGGTTTCTCCAACTTTAGTTGAATCGGATTTGACCGAGGTGGTCCTTGGATGAGGTTAAATAGCAATTCATATATCTCCGTTGTGGTGTTTGTGTAAGTAAGATGCGATCCTACTAGATACCCATGGTCACCACGTAAAACATGCAACAACAATTAGAGGACGTCTAACTTGTTTTTGCAGGGTATGCTTGTGATGTGATATGGCCAATGATGTGATGTGATATATTGGATGTATGAGATGATCATGTTGTAATAGTTAATATCGACTTGCACGTCGATGGTACGGCAACCGGCAGGAGCCATAGGGTTGTCTTTAAACTAACGTTTGTGCTTGCAGATGCGTTTACTATATTGCTAGGACGTAGCTTTAGTAGTAATAGCATGAGTAGCACGACAACCCCGATGGCGACATGTTGATGGAGATCATGGTGTGACGCCGGTGACAAGAAGATCGTGCCGGTGCTTTGGTGATGGAGATCAAGAAGCACATGATGATGGCCATATCATGTCACTTATGAATTGCATGTGATGTTAATCCTTTATGCACCTTATCTTGCTTAGAACGACGGTAGCATTATGAGGTGATCTCTCACTAAAATTTCAAGACAAAATTGTGTTCTCCCCGACTGTGCACCGTTGCGACAGTTCTTCGTTTCGAGACACCACGTGATGATCGGGTGTGATAGACTAAACGTTCACATACAACGGGTGCAAAGCAGTTGCACACGCGGAACACTCGGGTTAAGCTTGACGAGCCTAGCATGTGCGGACATGGCCTCGGAACACATGAGACCGAAAGGTCGAGCATGAATCGTATAGTTGATATGATTAGCATAGAGATGCTTACCACTGAAACTATTCTCGACTCACGAGATGATCGGACTTGAGATAGTGGATTTGGATCATGTACCACTCAAATGACTAGAGAGATGTACTTTTTGAGTGGGAGTTCTTAAGTAATATGATTAATTGAACTAATTGTCATGAACATAGTCTAATGGTCTTTGCGAATTACGATGTGGCTTGCGCTATAGCTCTAGTGTTTTTTATATGTTCCTAGAGAAAATTTAGTTAAAAGTTGATAGTAGCAGACTTTGCAGACTGAGTCTGTAAAACCGAGGATTGTCCTCGTTGCTGCGCAGAAGGCTTATCTCCTTAATGCACCACTCGGTGTGCTGCACCTCGAGCGCTGTCTGTAGATGTTGTGAACATCTGACATACACGTTTCTGATGACTACACGATAATTCAGTACAAAATACTTAATGGCTTAGAAGCAAGGCGCCGAAGACGTTTTGAAACGTCACGGAACATGAGAGATGTTCTAAAGAGATGAAATTGTGATTTCATGCTTGTGCCCTTGTTAAGAGGTATGAGACCTCCGACAAGATTCTTTGTCCACGAAGTAAAGGAGAAAAGCTCAATCGTTGAGCGTGTGCTCAGATTATCGGAGTACGACAATCGCTTGAATCAAGTGGGAGTTGATCTTCCAGATAAGATAGTGATGGTTCTCCAAAGTCTCTGCCACCAAGCTGTGAGAGCTTCGTGATGTACTATAACATATCAAGGATAGATACAATGATCCTTGAGCGATTCGCGATGTTTGACACTGCGAGAGTAGAAGTCAAGAAGGAGCATCAATAGTTGATGGTTAGTAAAACCACTAAGTTTCGAGAAAGGCAAGGGCTAGAAGGGATACTTCGTGAAACAGCAAAGCAGTTGCTGCATTAATGAAGAGACCCCACATTAAACCCAAGCCCGGGACTAAGTGCTTCTGTTATGAGGGGAACGGTCACTGAGGCGGAGCAACTCTAGATACTTGGTAGATAAGAAGGTTGGCAAAAGTCGAAAGAAGTATATTTGATATACATGATGTTGATGTGTACTTTACTAGTACTCCTAGTAGCACGAGGGTATTGGATACCGGTTCGGTTGCTAAGTGATTAGTAACACGAAATGAAAGCTGCAGCATAAACGGAGACTAGCTAAAGGCGAGGTGACGATACGTGTTGGAAGTGTTTCCAAGGTTGATATGATCAAACGTCACACGCTCCCTCTACCATCGGGATTGGTGTTAAACCTAAATAATTGTTATTTGGTGCTTGAGTTAAGCATGAACATGATTTGATCGTGTTTATTGCAATACGATTATTCATTTAAATAGAATAATGGTTACTCTATTTGCTTGAATAATCACCTTCAATGGTTTATTGAATCTCGATCGTAGTGTCACACATGTTCATGATATTGGTGCCAAAAGATACGAGGTAATGATGATAGTACCACTTACTTGTGGCACTGCCGCTTGAGTCATGTTGGTATAAATTGCATGAAGAGGCTCCATGCTGATGAATCTTTATACTCACTTGATTTTGAATCACTAGTGACATGCAAATCATACCACATGAGCAAGGCCTTGTTTTCATTGAGATGAAACAAGATAGTAACTTGTTGGAAGTGATACATTTTGATGTATGCCGTCCAATGGGTGCTGAGGCACGTAGTGGATATCATTATGTTCTTACTTCAATGACGATTTGAGTAGATACAAGATTATTTACTTAATGAATCACAAGTCTGAAATATTGAAAAGTTCAATTCTGTTTCGAAGTGAAGTTCGTCGTAACAAAAGGATAAACTGTCTACGAGATGATCATAGAAATGAATATCTAAGTTACGAGCTTTGGTACGCAGTTAAGACAATGTGGAAATTGTTTCGCGGTTCATGCCACCTGGAACATCATAGTGTGATGATGTGTCTGAACGTCATAGCCACGCACTATTTGGTATGGTGCATGCTATGATGTCTCTTATCGAATTACCACTATCGTTTATGGGTTATGCATTAGAGACAACCGCATTCACTTTAAATAGGGCACCGCGTATTTCCGTTGAGATGACACAGTATAGACTGAGGTTTAGAGAAGTCTAAACTGTCGTTTCTTGAAATTTTTGGGCTTCGACACTTATGTGAAAAAGTTTCAGTCTGATAAGCTCGAACCCAAAGCGGATAAATGCATATTCATAGGATATCCAAAACAGTTGGGTACATCTCCTATCTCAGATCCGAAAGCAAAGTGTTTGTTTCTAGAAATGGATCCTTTCTCGAGGAAAGGTTTCTCTCGAAAGAATTGAGTGGGAGGGTGGTAGAACTTGATGAGGTTATTGAACCATCACTTCAACCAGTGTGTAGCAGGGCGCAGGAAGTTGTTCCTGTGGCGCCTACACCAATTGAAGTGAAAGCTGATGATGGTGATCATCGAGCATCGGATCAAGTTACTACAAGCCTCGTAGGTTGACAAGGTCGCGTACTACTGCAGATTGGTACGGTAACCCTGTCTTGGAGGTCATGTTGTTGAGCAACAGTGAACCTACGAGCTATGGAGAAAGCAATGGTGGGCCCGGATTACGACAAATGGCTGGAGGCCATGAAATCCGAGAGAGAATCCATGTATGAAACAAAGTGTAGACTTTGGAAGAACTGCTTGATGGTCATAGGACTATTGAGTAAAGATGGATCTTTAAAAGGAAGACAGACTATGATGGTGATAAGTCACTATTAAGAAAAGCTCGACTTGTCGCAAAGATGTTTCCGACAAGATCAAACAGTTGACTATGATGAGACTTTCTCACTCGTAGCAATGCTAGAAGTCTGTTAGAATTATGTTAGTAGTTGATGCATTATTTATGAAATATTGCACATAGGATGTCAAAACATTGTTTCCTAGATGGTTTCCTTGAGCAAACATTGTATGTAATACAACCAGGAGGTTTTGTCGATCCTAAAGATACTAGCAAGTATGCAAGCTCCAGCGATCCTTCAATGGACTGGCGCAAGCATCTCGGAGTTGGAATATACACTCTGATGAGATGATCAAAGATTTTGGGTTTGAACAAGGTTTATGAGAAACTTGTATTTCCAAAGAAGTGAGTGGGAGCACTATAGAATTTCTGATAAGTATATGTGGTTGACATATTGTGGATCAGAAGTAATATAGAATTTCTGTAAAGCATACAAGGT
This sequence comes from Hordeum vulgare subsp. vulgare, assembly GCF_904849725.1. Lineage (NCBI taxonomy): Eukaryota > Viridiplantae > Streptophyta > Magnoliopsida > Poales > Poaceae > Hordeum > Hordeum vulgare. The sequence continues at coordinate 578,683,695 of NC_058520.1, read as the reverse complement.
TGTTTGAAAGGAGTTTTCAAAGGAATACCTGGATTGCGCTACTTGAACGTTGAGCATCAAAGATCTATGGAGATAGATCGAAAGCGCTTGATAGAAGTTTCAACAAGATGCATGCCTTGACGAGTTTTTGAAGGAGTTCAAAATAGATCAGCAAAGAAGGAGTTCTTGGTTGCGTTGTAAGGTGTGAATTTGAGTAAGACTCAACACCCGACCCCAGCAGAATAAAGAGAATAGACGAAGGTCGTCTTCTATGCCTTGGCCGTAGAATCTGAAGTATGCCATGTTGGGTACCGCACCTGATGTGTGCCTTGACTCAAAGTCTGTTGAGAGGTACAGAGAGTGATCCATGATTGAATCACTAGCAGCGGTCAAAATTTATCCTTAGTAACTGATGGACTAAGGAATTTTTCTCGATTATGGAGGTGGTTAAGAAGTTCGTCGTAAAGGTTACGTCGATGCAAGCTTTGACACTAATCCGAATAACTATGAGTAGTGAAACGTATTCGTATAGTAGAGTAGATATTTGGAGTATTTCCGAATAGCACATAGTAGCAACATCTATAAGATGACATAAAGATTTGTAAAGAACACACGGATCTGAAAGTTTCAGAACCGTTGACTAAAACCTCTCTCACGAACAAGACGTGATCAGACCCCATAACTATATGGGTGTTGGATTCGTTGGAATCACATGGTGATGTGAACTAGATTATTGACTCTAGTGCAAGTGGGAGACTGTTGGAAATATGCCCTAGAGGCAATAATAAATTAGTTATTATTATATTTCTTTGTTCATGATAATCGTTTATTATCCATGCTATAATTGTATTGATTGGAAACACAGTGCATGTGTGGATACATAGACAAAACACTGTCCCTAGTAAGCCTCTAGTTGACTAGCTCGTTGATCAAAGATGGTCAAGGTTTCCTGACCATAGGCAAGTGTTGTCACTTGATAAAGGGATCACATCATTAGGAGAATCATGTGATGGACTAGACCCAAACTAATAGACGTAGCATGTTGATCGTGTCATTTTGTTGCTACTATTTTCTGCGTGTCAAGTATTTGTTCCTATGACCATGAGATCATATAACTCACTGACACCGGAGGAATGCTTTGTGTGTATCAAACGTCGCAACGTAACTGGGTGACTATAAAGATGCTCTACAGGTATCTCCGAAGGTGTTCGTTGAGATAGTATGGATCAAGACTGGGATTTGTCACTCCGTATGACGGAGAGGTATCTCGGGGCCCACTCGGTAATACAACATCACACACAAGCCTTGCAAGCAATGTGACTTAGTGTAAGTTGCGGGATCTTGTATTACAGAACGAGTAAAGAGACTTGCCGGTAAATGAGATTGAAATAGGTATGCGGATACTGACGATCGAATCTCAGGCAAGTAACATACCGAAGGACAAAGGGAATGACATACAGGATTATATGAATCCTTGGCACTAAGGTTCAAACGACAAGATCTTCGTAGAATATGTAGGATCCAATATGGGCATCCAGGTCCCGCTATTGGATATTGACCGAGGAGTCTCTCGGGTCATGTCTACATAGTTCTCGAACCCGCAGGGTCTGCACACTTAAGGTTCGACGTTATTTTATGCGTATTTGAGTTATATGGTTGGTTATCGAATGTTGTTCGGAGTCCCGGATGAGATCACGGACGTCACAAGGGTTTCCGGAATGGTCCGGAAAGGAAGATTGATATATAGGATGACCTCATTTGGTTACCGGAAAGTTTTCGTGCATTACCGGAAAGGTTTCGGGCTCATCGGTAGTGTACTGGGAGTGCCGGGAGGGGTGCCGGGGACCATCAGGAGGGGTGTCACGCCCCAAGGGGTCTCATGGGATATGGGAAGAGATAAAACAGCCCCTAGTGGGCTGGAATAAGTTCCCACTAAGGCCCATAAGGTTTGAGAAGGAAAAAACACAAGGTGGAAAGAGTTTCCAAGTGGGAAGGTGGAATCCTACTCCAAGTAGGATTGGAGTAGGACTCCTCCACCTCCAATTTCGGCCAAACCTTTAGGTTTTGAGGCTGGCTCCTCCCCTCCCTACCTCCTATATATAGTGGGGTTTTAGGGCTGATTTGGGACAACTTTTGCCACGGCAGCCCGACCACATACCTCAACGGTTTTACCTCTAGATCGCATTTCTACGGAGCTCGGGCGGAGCCCTGCTGAGATTAGATCACCACCAACCTCCGGAGCGCCGTCACGCTGCCGGAGAACTCATCTACCTCTCCGTCTCTCTTGCTGGATCAAGAAGGCCGAGATCATCGTCGAGCTGTACGTGTGCTGAACGCGGAGGTGCCGTCCATTCGGCACTAGATCGGAGCGGATCGTGGGACGGATCGCGGGATGGTTTGTGGGACGGTTCGCGGGGCGGATCGAGGGACGTGAGGATGTTCCACTACATCAACCGCGTTCACTAACGCTTCTGCTGTGCGATATACATGGGTACGTAGATCGAAAATCCCCTCTCGTAGATGGACATCACCATGATAGGTCTTCGCGCGCGTAGGAAATTTTTTGTTTCCCATGCGACGTTCCACAACAGGTTTCCTGGTCATGGGCATTAGATGTCATTGATAACGGGATCACATTATTGGGAGAATGATGTGATGGACAAGACCCAATCCTAAGCATAGCACTAGATCATATTGTTCGTATGCTAAAGCTTTTCTAATGTCAAGTGTCTTTTCCTTCGACCGTGAGATTGTGCAACTCCCAGATACCGTAGGAGTGCTTTGGGTGTATCAAACGTCACAATGTAACTCGGTGACTATAAAGGTGCACTACGGGTACCTCTGAAAGTGTCTGTTGGGTTGGTACGAATCGAGATCGGGATTTGTCACTTCGCGTGACAGAGAGGTATCTCTGGGCCCACTCGGTAGAACATCATCATGAGCTCAATGTGACTAAGGAGTTAGTCACACGATGACGTGCTACGAAACAAGTAAAGAGACTTACCGGTAATGAGATTGAACAAGGTATAGGTATACTGACGATCGAATCTCGGGCAAGTTCTATACCGACAGACAAAGGGAACTGTATACGGGATTGATTGAATCCTTGACATCGTGGTTCATTCGATGAGATCATCGTGGAGGAAGTGGGAGCCACCATGGGTATCCAGACCCCCCTGATGGTTATTGGCCGGAGAGGTGTCTCGGTCATGTCTGCTTGTCTCCCGAACCCGTAGGGTCTACACACTTAAGGTTCGATGACGCTAGGGTTATAGGAAATTGTTATACGAGGTTACCAAAAGTTGTTTGGAGTCCCAGATGAGATCTCGGACGTCACGAGGAGCTCCGGAATGGTCCGTAGGTAAAGATTGATATATAGGATGGATGGTTTTGGACACCGCAAATGTTTCGGGCGTCACCGGTAATGTACCGGGACCACCGGAAATGGTCCCGGGGGTCCACCGGGAGGGGCCACCAGCCCCAAGAGGTAGCATGGGCCAAAAGAGGGAGGGCAACCAGCCCAAAGTGGGCGGGTGCGCCTCCCACAAGGAGGCCCAAGGCGCAGGAGGTGGAGAGGGGGGAAACCCTAGGCGCTGGTGGGCCTAAGGCCCACCTAGGGGTGCGCCACCCCCTCCCCCTGCCCTGGCCGCCGCACCTCCCATCTGGGGGGGCTGCCGCACCACCTAGGGTGGGAACCCTAGGGGTGGCACCCCCCTCCCCTCCTCCTATATGTAGTGGGGGGTTTTGGGGCTGTTTTACACACAGTTTTCCATCTCCCTCGGCGCAGCCCTGCCCCCCTTCTTCCTCCTCTCCCACGGTGCTTGGCAAAGTCCTGCCGGGAGACCTTGTCTCTCCATCGACACCACGTCGTCGTGCTGTCGGAGATCTTCCCCAACCTCTCCCTCCTCCTTGCTTGATCAAGGTGCTGGAGACGTCACCGGGCTGCACGTGTGTTGAACGCGGAGGTGCCGTGGTTCGGCAGTAGATCGGAATCACACCGCGATGTGAATCGCCGCGAGTACGACTCCATCAACCGCGTTCTAGCAACGCTTCCGCTTAGAGATCTTCAAAGGTATGAAGATGCACTCACCCCTCTCTCGTTGCTGGTCTCTCCATAGGAAGATCTGAATATGGCGTAGGAAAATTTTGAATTTATGCTACGTTACCCAACAAAGACCTTCTTCTTGACCTCATCCTCGGGCACACCTGCAAGCTTAAATAAACCACAAACCTCATCTACATAGATTAGATGCAATTTTAGATGTGATGTTCCATCTCCTATAAAAGGATTAGCCAACAGTTTCTCAAGCATACCCGAAGGAAATTCAAAGCAAATATTTTCAGTAGGTGCAGCAGGTTGAGAAGCAACTCTTTGTGCTTCCGTTCGAGGTGAAGATACCCCAAACAAGCCCCTCAAAGGATTAGTATCCATAGTGACAAGTGAAAACAAATTTCAGCACACTATATGAATGTTTCCTTACCAAGTTCCACTTACCAAAGGCGCTTCACTCCCCGGCAACGACGCCAGAAAAGAGTCTTGATGACCCACAAGTATAGGGGATCAATCGTAGTCCTTTCTATAAGTAAGAGTGTCGAACCCAACGAGGAGCAGAAGGATCTGACAAGTGGTTTTCAGCAAGGAAAAATCTGCAAGCACTGAAATTGTCGGTAATAAGTGATTGTGTGGTGAGATGATTCGTGGCAAGCACAAGTAACAAAAGTAGCAGCGGTGCAACAAAGTGGCCCAATCCCTTTTGTAGCAAGGGACAAGCGTGGACAAAGTCTTATAGGAGGAAAAACGTTCCCGAGGACACACGGGAATTTCTGTCATGCTAGTTTTCATCATGTTCATATGATTCGCGTTCGTTACTTTGATAGTTTGATATGTGGGTGGACCGGCGCTTGGGTACTGCCCTTACTTGTACAAGCATCCCACTTATGATTAACCCCTCGCGCAAGCATCCGCAACTACGAAATAAGAATTAAGACAAAGTCTAACCATAGCATTAAACTAGTGGATCCAAATCAGCCCCTTACGAAGCAACGCATAAACTAGGGTTTAAGCTTCTGTCACTCTAGCAACCCATCATCTACTTACTACTTCCCAATGCCTTCCTCTAGGCTCAAATAATGGTGAAGTGTTATGTAGTCGACGTTCACATAACACCACTAGAGGAAAAACAACATACAACATATCAAAATACCGAACGAATACCAAATTCACATGACTGCTATTAGCATGACTTATCCCATGTCCTCAGGAACAAAAGTAACTACTCACAAAGCATAATCATAATCATGATCAGAGAGGTAATGAGTAGCATCAAGGATCTGAACATAAACTCTTCCACCAAGTAATCCAACTAGCATCAACTACAAAGAGTAATCAACACTACTAGCAACCTTACAAGTACCAATCGAAGTCGCGAGACGGAGATTGGTTATAAGTAATGAACTAGGGTTTGGAGATGAGATGGTGCTGATGAAGATGTTGATGGTGATGAGTCCCCTCCGACGAGGGGAGTGTTGGTGATGACGATGGCGACGATTTCCCCCTCCGGGAGGGAAGTTTCCCCAGCAGGATCGTCCTGCCGGAGCTCTAGATTGGTTCTGCTCAAGTTCCACCTCGTGGCGGCGGCGAAACCACGAAAAAGCTCCTCCCTTATTTTTTCCTGGACGAAATCCTTCATATAGCAAAAGAGGGGGCAAGTGGGCCTGCAGGGTGCCCACAAGCCCTCATGGCGCGACCTGGGGGGGTGGCCCTGCCGTGCAGGCTTGTGGCCACCTGCACGCCCCCCTCTGGCACTTCTTCGGCCCAGTATTTTTGATAAATCGGGGAAAAAATCCTCGTTGATTTTTACGGTGTTTAGAGTTGCGCGGAATAGGTATCTCAGACTTGCTCCACTTTGAGGCCAGAATTCCAGTGGCCGGTATTCTCCCTCTTCATGTAAACCTTGCAAAATAAGAGAGAAAAGGCATAAGAGTTGTACCGTGAAGTGAAATAACAGCCCAAGAAGCGATAAATAACAACATGAAAACATGATGCAAAATGGCCGTATCAAATCTCTTTCCGATAACTTATATCATTGGAAGTACAAAATCATCTATCTCTGCAGTTAATAGATGTAGTGAGCACATATCCATGTGGATCACTAGATTCAAACATATATGATTGATTCCCAATGGAATCTCACTTCTGAATCGAAATGCAAAATGCAACATACATTGTGTAAAAATCAGTAAGTCACCATACGACTTATTGTTGTCGGTACATATGGTACAACCGACGTAGTAAGTTCCTTATACACAAGGATTACTCCTACAATGATGATTATCCATGCTTGTGTGTCTGCAATGACGACACATGTAATCATCTAAATGATGGGGTTTAAAATGAAGGATTTGGGTAAACCAAAATACTGCTTGTTACTACAACTTGAGCACCTTCATTCATAAATTTGGTATACTATGTTGCCTATATCCAAAATATATTGGAGAAATTCATTGTGGACAAATCTTGCCCATCCATAACTCTCATGGTAGTTCATTCTCTAGACGTAGAGAAATATCTATTTAGACCAAGAGATGATGGAAATAAGATATTGGGACTCAACGTTTCATAATGCCATTGGATCCACCAAACAAAATTGGTTGAGACTCAAGAATATCTATTGATATCTCCAAAGGCATCAAACATCTTGTCCTGGTTTTTCAAGTTTCAGAAAAATCTGAACACGAATACCATTGGATATATTGATCACATCCCCACCATGTCAGATCATAGACAAGCTTAGTGTTCCTAGTAGGTGTGGTAGCCATCTCATGAAGAGTCTTAGAAACAAACCTCATGGCTACATCCACCAACCATTATCTCAATGATAATGTTTCTTGTGTTGTCCGGATGCAAACATGTTACATAGTAAGCAATATCACTATATTGCATATCTTGCAAGTCAAATCATGTGACTGATTTTTTCATTGGGTCTCTACCAACTTTTATGTTCCAGAAATGTGTTCATGGAATTGGTATGCGACGACTTCGAATTTTGCAAGAATCAAGGGGAGCATCTTCCTGGATTATTCTTCTTCAATGCATCATATTATACTCTTTTTCCCTTCATGAGTTTACTATACAGGTTCTCATAAAGGTTTTTAATGAGGTAATATCAACATGAAATCATATGTCATACTTTCAGTTTTCCCCATTGGGGTTTTTAGGAAAGTATATACGACATATTTATGGACCTCTTAATTCTATGAGTTTTCTCGTATTGAGTTAAAAGAGGCAATAACCATTATATGTTGCATCATTTTTCTCCTTAATTTTTCCACTGGGCTTGAAGGAGTTTTAGCAACATATCAAACACCTATCTCCTCATATTTTTTCCACAGGGTTTTTAGAGGAGCTTTTTCAAGATGATGATGTTTACACAAACAAGCATGGATTAGGGAGGGTGTTATGATTAATTAATTATGTTAATCCTTGCTTTTCTTAATTACCAAGGCAGTTACTTGTGGCATGTCGGTTGCTCATGTCCCTTTGTGCAGACACCCCTTGGAGGCACCCTTTATAATCCTATATAAGACATCATCATCAATGAAAAGGATACAGTTGAATCATTTGTTGTCTCACTCGTTTGTTTCTCGATTCCATTCATCAGATAGCACCACTATGGCTAGCCTAACCGAGGCCTCAATGTCTGGATGAAAAAAAGGAACAATGATTTCGCACAACACAAAGCTAGTCCAGTGAGCGGGTTAATTAGGCTGGTCATAGTGGGGCGTATCATATAGTAGTATCATGCATACGGTACTATTGTATGCTACTACCTTCATAGTGCATAGTATCATAAAGTAGTATCATAGATGACCTTATTTATTGACATGCATGACACATAGTAGCATATAACATTTAACATGTTACGGTATCTACCTATGTTACTCTAACCCTCTCTCTTCTTTAATTGTCTGCCACATCAGCATGTTTGCTAGTTCAAGTCTACATGATATTACCTTAGGCTGGTTGTAATGGATAGTATCATATACTAGTATCATGCATATGATATTAGTGTATGATACCACATCCGTAATGCATAGTATCATATGTTAGTATCATAGTGTAGTTCATTTATTGCCATGCAAGACACATCATAGCACATCATTTAATATGATACGGTATCATGATATGATACTCAATCTTCTTTTTCTCATTTAATTCCATGCCACCTCATAAAAAATGTCTAGTTGGCATGCATGATACTACCATTACGGGCAGCCTTAGGCCCTGTTTGGTTCCAAATAAGTCACCAACTTATAAGTTGAAAAGTGCAAAAAGTGATTTATTTTGCCAAACAGACCCAACTTATAAGTCACTAGCAAATATGCCCGTGCGTCGCAACGGAGACAAAAAATATTATGTGCTATAGCCATATAAGCGTTTTTTAGGATTGATTCAATATCCTCACATATGAACATCCGCTCTTTTAACATGGTGGCTCATCATGTTGCCACTTAAATTTCTCTCCCACCCTCATTGATGATGGTCACGATGTTCACGTGATCACAATACATCCAACATGCTAAATTCTAAGGTAATGAGCTTGCCACTACACGTCACACTTGTCATTATGTTGCGTAAGCAAATATTTAAAAGTTTAAAAACAAATCTCATCGACCACGAACTACTCCCACGTCTATACATATAAAGGCTTTAGAAAATCTAATCAAATTCTAGACATAAAAGACTTTGAATTGGTTAATACTCCCTCCGTCCCAAAATTCTCGTCTTACATTTTTCTAAATATGAATGCATCTAGTCATGTTTTAGTATTTTGATACAATCATTTCTAGACAAATCTAAGGAAATTTTTTGGGATGGAGGGAGTAGCTTTTAAATCGTCATTTTTTGAAATTTTGGATTTTCACAAAAAAATCACGAACATCAGTTTTGTTTACGAAGTTTTTCTGAAATGCATAAATTTTTCTCAAGTTATCAGCATTTTTTGACTCAGCAAACATTTTTTTTAATCACTCAACCTTTAAAAATCAGGGAACAAATTTTAAAAAATGTGTTTTCTCTATTTGTGTACATTTTCTAAATTAGATGGACACTTATTTCAGATTCCCAAATATGTTTTGAATGCACGATCATTTTTTCAAAATCATGAGCATGATCATTTCCCGACTATTTTTTCAAATCGTGATTATTTTACAAATACACAAATATTATTTGAATCCATAAAACTTTTATGATTTCCTAAAAAAATTGAATTCACATACATTTTATAATTTTGCAAACAATTTTTACAATTCACCATTTTTGAAATTTGGAAATGCCAAATTAATTTATAGAAGGATGAGAACAGAATGAGAAAAAAAGAAAGAAAAAACGAAATAAAAAATAGAAGAGTCCAACTGCGCACAGCTCGTGAAAGGAGAACACTGCGTGAGAAAAATGAAAGGAAAAATCATACAGAGTGGGGTTCGAACCCTGGTCACCTTGGTAAAACCGCAATGCAGTAGCCACTATAGCTGACGAGTGTACATTTTCTAAGTTCGTATCAGTACTCTATAATAACAAAGCACGCGACGACTTTGGTTTAAAACGTTTTCTTTATTTATGTATGGCATAGTGGGTAATTTAGATAAACTTTAGGAGCAATGTTAATGACGGACGACAGAAGCACTAATTGCTTTATTAGTACGTAAAGATAAAGATAAGTTGCTTCACCCCAACTTAAAACTTATAAGTCACCCACTTTTACATGGAAAGGTGATTTATAAGTCAGATGATAACCAAACACGCGTGACTTATAAGTCACTGATTTTAAGTCACCTGACTTATTGAAACCAAACAGGGCCTTAGTTAGGGGGTGTTTCTTTCCAGGGACTTTTTGGTGTAGGGACTAAAAAAAGTCCCTAAAAGTCCCATGGGAAAGAAACAGGAGGGACTTTTAGGGACTAAAAGTGGTCATTTGGGACTAGTTGAAGAAGTCCCTCCAGGAGGGACTTTTAGGAACTTTTTCCCACCGTACCCCGCGCCGCATCCGCTCGCTCCTCCCATCCGCTCGCTCCTCCCTTTCTCTTCCCCGCCGCTTCTCCCCTTCCTAGCCGCCGCCGCCCGTTCTCTTCCCCGCCGCCGCCGCCGCTTCTCCCCTTCCCAGCCGCCGCCGCCCGTTCTCTTCCCCGCCGCCGCCGCCGCTTCTCCCCTTCCCAGCCGCCGCCGCCCGTTCTCTTCCCCACCGCCGCCGCCGCCCGTGCCCTTCCCAGCCGTCGCCGCCCGTTCTCTTCCCCGCCGCCGCCGCCCGTGCCCTTCCCAGCCGCCGCCGCCCGTGCCCTTCCCAGCCGCCGCCAGTGCCCTGTGCAGCCGCCGCCGCCATGGCCACCGATGAAGACGACGAGGCGCAGTGGATCTCCCAGTTCCCGTCGCAGTTCCCGTCAGGGGTAATATGGTCTTTTTGCAAGTCATTTAATGACCCCTAGTCCATGTTTAGTCCCTGAAAAGAAACGGGTAGGGACCAGAGACTTTTTAGTTGGGACTAAAAAAAGTCCTAGGACTTTTTAAAGAAACAGGGCCTTACTCACACTATGACCAGCCTAAGAAGGTGACGATGATTACCGATTAATTAAATAGCACCATTATTTTCCCTTAATTACTCAGAAGTACTCGTAGTACATACTGCTCCGCCGCCCTTCTCCCCCCTTTCGTCTCGCATCCCACCTATTCCCACCGCCACCGCCACCGCCACCGCCCCACCACCGGCCGCTTAGCGAGAGGGGACGGAGGGGGCGAAGATGGTGGACGTGTCGCGCGTGCAGAAGGAGCTGACGGAGTGCAACCGGGACTCGGACATCTCCGGCGTCTCCATCGCGCTCCATGACGGGGGCTCCAGCATCACCCACCTCACCGGCACCATCGCCGGGCCCCGCGACAGCCCCTACGAGGGCGGAACCTTCCGCATCGACATCCGCCTGCCAGGTCTCGCCGTCTCCCCATCTCATCTCCTCTCCTATCCTATCCGCGTACGCCCGGCCTGTGGGGGGGGGGGGGGGGGGATCCCGCCTCCGGCCCGCGATTTCGCTCCGGGATTCTGCTAGATTGGGATGCTGCGCGGCGCGATTCGTGCGGATCGGGCTAGGGTTTTGCGCGCGCTCTCCCTCGATCCATCATCCAGATTAGGATTTGTTTGCGCAGGCGTCCGTGACAGCGGTGGATATTCCGGATTGTTTGCGCCGACAGATTTGCATCTTCAGGTTGGAATTCTGCACGTCTGTACGTACATGCGATTCAGGTTGTGTTTTTGTAATGTGAAGGGATTGCGGCGTTACGCATCAGCATGAGCGCATCCCGGATCGTAGCGCGCGGATTTCTATCTGTTGGACCAAAAAGAATCCGCTGTGTCCATTTCTTATTAAAAACTTGGACTTTGTTGCCTGTTACAGAACTGTGCATCACTAATAAGCTAATAACCGGCAGCCAAAGCAGGAGATGTGGAAAATGCTGATGTTGTCTAACTGTCTGCTCTGTGGTCTTTGATTGGCAGGTGGCTATCCCTTTGAGCCTCCTAAGATGCAGTTCATCACCAAAGTATGGTAGGCAAGCTTTCCTTCTGCCTCTGGTTTGTTGTTTGTACTCCCTTCTTTCTGTATGCCTTGATGAAGGAGGATCTGAATGTTCCTTGTCTGTAGGAATGGGCATTACTCTAAGCCAACAACTGGAAATATTTGATATGGTTTCCAAGATCTTACATTTGTTGTTGTTTAACCAAATATGGTCATTGCCAGTAGCACATTGTTAATCAAATGAATGCAACAAGTAGAAAAATCTGCTATTTCAGTGTTGGCATAGAGTCTTAAGGTATTGTGATGATTTTACTCTTCAAATGGGGGGCGAGTCATCCAATCTTCAAATATATGTGATATCTATGCAATGCTCTTGTACTTGCAATGAGTTAACTGCAGCTTCCTGACTGACAAGTACAAGCCACTCTATGTACAACTCTGATTTGTGCTCAACCTATGTTGAAGGCACCCGAATATTAGCAGCCAAAATGGAGCAATTTGCTTGGACATACTGAAAGATCAGTGGAGCCCAGCCCTTACCTTGAAGACGGCATTGCTATCCCTTCAAGCTCTTCTTTCTGCTCCTGCCCCTGATGATCCTCAGGATGCTGTTGTTGCACAACAGGTCTGAACTCAGTCTTTACTATTTAGTTCCATTTTTTTAACACACAATGCCTGGGGGCTACTGTGCATTGGAGGAAAAAAAACTGAGATTTCCTATTCCTCGGGCAATCTCCTAACCATTGACCGAGGCATTTCTTTCTCCTTAAGTTCAGTTCTGTTCTTGTTATTGTTCGTATGTTTTACCTGGGCTACTGAGCATTTAACACCCCTATTCCTGTGACAATTTTGGTTGTTCGTACATGTCAATCAATACACAGCCGTGGTCACCACTGCGGTTGGTTTTTAAGGTTTATGGACATTTAATACTGGCTATGCTGCATGCTCTATGTATAGTTGGTGCTAGATGACACTGTAGGGTGTACGGTAGTTCTGGCTAGTTAGCAATCTTTTCAACACTGAGCGCTTTCTACTCTGTATATGTCATGTAGTTGATAATATACATAAAGTTTAAAATATGTCTTCCAATCAGCTCTTCATGTAAGGTGCAATATTTTACCAGATTGTTAACTAACCTAGTCAGGTTGGAAATGGAGGATATCCAGTCCTAATTAAAAAATTCCACATGTTGTCCTCTTCGCGAGTAAAATTTAGGAGTAGTTGGGCATATAAGCAACAAACACAGCTGGGTGCTTTATTTTCTAGTGTACCATGTTTGCTGGATGAGAGAAGTCCACACTACAACCCTGAACTTGCTACTCGGTTTAAGAATCAACCCTAAATTACAAAACCGGTCGAAACACACCCTGAACTAACTACCAGGTTCAGGAATCAACCCTGCACTCGATTTTGACCATGTTGACCAGTGAATTGTCAGCGTCATGTCAGCAAGTAGGGCAGCAGCTGGCTCCTCTCTCTCTAACTTTTTAACCGCCACATCTATCCAGTAAACTCAAATTGGATGAAACCAACGCCAAATTCTTCATCATGATCCCATCTACCCAATGAAACTATTAGGTCTAACTTTTGCAACTTTAAAATTTGAATTTAGTCAGATTCAAATTTTAACTCAATTAGGCCATAACTTTGGATTTATAACTCCGTTTTATTCGATTCTTTTTGCAAATTTAAGCTCTTAACATCTACTCCCTCCGTCCCAAAATTCTTGTCTTAGATTTGTCTAGATTTGAATGTATCTAGTCATGTTTTAGTATTTAGCTACATCCATTTCTAGATAAATCTAAGACAAGAATTTTGGGACGGAGGGAGTACTTCCTGTAGGAACCCTAAACACATAAATTCCCTACTGTTAAAAATATGTTTCTGTCCAGGAACTTTATTTGGGATCTTTTGAAGTTCTTCATAAGTCATTTCTTTGCATTTTTTTGGATTTTGATGTGCTATTGTTTGCTTCCGATAGATTGTCTGGAGTGCGATGCTGAGTATTATTAATCTTTAGAGTTCGACAGTCATCGACAACGCAAGTTCATCACTTTGATCATACTTTTACATAACCATGTTTTTATTATGCACTTAGCCCACTTGGTACAATGCATGAGTAGTAAATTGAGGTTGTGATTTCACTTTGTAGTTAATTGAGGTAGGAACCCATGATCTTTGAAACATTCCAGGAATCGTTATAAAACCCATGATTCTCCCGGTTCTCAAACACCGGTTCTGAAAGACTGTCTCGATCTTTCAGTTCTCTCTGAAATATTATAACGATCCTCAGGGTGTTTCAAGGATCATGGGTTCCTACCTCAATGAACTACAAAGTAAAACCGCACCCTCAATTTCTTACTCATGCATTGTATCAAGTGGGGCTAAGTGCATAATAAAAAAACACGGGTATGTAAAGTATGATCGAAGTGATGAACTTGCCTTCTGATGACTTCCGAACTCTAAAGATTGATAATATTCAACCTTGCACTCCGGACAATCTATCGTAAGCAAACAATAGCACATACATAAGCAATCCTATCAAAATAAAAAATAAAATGCAAAAAAAGACTTGTGATTCTCCAAAAGATCCAAATAAAGTTCCTGGACAGAAAATATTTTAACAATAGGGAATTTATGTGTTAGGGTTCCTACAAAAAGAAGATGTAAAGAGCTTCAATATGCAAAAAAGAATCGAATAAAACGGATTTATAGATCTAAAGTTATGGCCTAATTAAGTTTAAATTTGAATCTGATTAAATTCAAATTTTAAAGTTGCAAAAATTAGACCTAATAGTTTCACTAGATAGATGGGATCATGATAAAGAATTTGGCTGGTTTCATCCAATCTGCGTGGATCGGATCACCACCGCCGTCTCCGTCACTCCGCCCAAGAAGCTTTGTTGCTGCTAGCCTGCTACTGCCCAAAGCATGCCATGGACACCCAGTCGGCTGCCACTTCCATCAATTCCAACTGTGAGTGCCGGGCCGAAGCAAAGAAGTGGCACGCACCGGTAGCGCTGCAGCTGCGCAGCATGGCGGAGTGGAAGAGTAGCAGCAGCAGGCAGCGGTGTCAGGCCAGACGTGGGTTCTTGCTTCCTCCGCATTTCCCCGGTTCTCGGCGTGATTCCTTGGGAGCCAATGAAGACGAGTTTGCCGATGCCTATGGCCCCTCCACTGTGCTGCTGCTTGTTTTCCCGCCGTCCTGCCAGCATGCCGCTGTGTGCTGCCGCCAAGCTCGCCTCTGGCACACGCGGCCATGCCCATGCAAGCGGGGCGGGGCTGGGGAAGAGCTTACCGGCGTCTTTGCGATCCAAGAGTCCAGCAAACGAGTCTTGGTCGTCAGGGGCGGCGTCTGGCGCGTGGACACGAGACGTGATAGGGAGGGGTTTGGGCTAGGGGCGCGGCTGAGGTGCAGCGCCGCCGTTCGGGTCGGGGGCGGCCGTGGTTCTGGGGATAAAGCTTGGGCATAGAGAAAGAGGGAGACGAGCCAACTGTTTTCCCTAACTCAAGGACTCTCACCTTGTTGGCGTGGCATTGCCCAGTCACCGGTCAACGCGGTCAATGTTTAAAATGCGTGTAGGGTTGATGTCTGAACCTGGTCGTTAGTTTAGGGTGTGTTTCGGTTGGTTGCAGTTTAGGGTTGATTCTTAAACCAAGTGGCAAGTTCAGGGTTGTAATTGGAGTTGTCTCTATGCCCTTGGTTAGTCAGTCTAGGCAGCTCCATAGTCTAGAAGTGACCATTACTTGGTTAGTCGGTCTAGGCAGGTCCACAGTTGGCTATGCTCCATGGCTGGCCTGTGATCTGAGTGGGTCCATTCTGTTGTTTGTTACTGTCATTCAACTGATACAGGGCACAAGCATAGTAATGCCTGAAGTTTCGCCATGATAGCCATTCATGAACACAACAGACCTGGAAATGCTTACGAATTTGAGACAGTGGTCTTAAATGTCAGGTTATCAGGCTCACTGTTGCATTCAACTAATCATTTTTCTTTTCGCTTCTGCTTGCAGTATCTGCGTGACAAGGCCACATTTGTTAGTACTGCTCGCTATTGGACCGAGGCGTTTGCAAAGAGCGACTCCACTGGCATGGAAGAAAAGGTACGGCTATCAAACTGTATATAGTGAAGAGGAAAGCTGGCTATTTGGATGAATCAAACCGTATATAGTGAAGAGGAAAGCTGGCTATCTGGATGAACCTTAGCAATATCCTGTTTTGTGCGAGTACAGGTGCAGAAGCTGGTGGAGATGGGCTTCCCCGAGGATATGGTGAGAAGCGCCCTGAAGAGCGTGAACGGCGACGAGAACATGGCTCTCGAGAAGCTCTGCTCTGGCTGAAGGCCTTGTATGGCCTATAAGAAGTGTAAATTGCGTGGCCATTCATTATGGAATAGCGATCCTAGCTAATGCTCCTGTTATGCCATTCCGGTTTGGCCCACAGGACGCAATATATACATATATATAGTCGACTGAACGAATCATGGGACTGAACTGAAGAGTGCGTTATCATAACTAGGCAGACTGTCTTCCTTGCCTTTGTCATTCTCATGGTTCCTTCCCTTCCACCCATGACCCTGAATTTACGTCTGACGCAAAGCGTCTGTTTGGCAAATAACCTGATGAATCTGGAAGGCCTGCGTGTCCGGTGTTTGTGTCACGGGAATCCTGTCACCCAGATTCACGGCTGTTCGGCTCTTATCGTGTTGTCCTGGAAAGCCTGTGCGTCGGGTGATTGTGTCTTGAGTTTCTTGGTACCGCGCGCGGCGCTTTGCCATGAAGCTTGTTTCTTGTTCATGCCGCTCTCTACTGACTGGAAACCGCTCCATGATTGTGTTCAGTGTCACACCAGGAAATGGGAGAGATCAGAGCAGATTCATCCGAAGTAGAAGCACCGGGGGGATGGATTCAGCTTGATGATTAAGACACTGTAATGATATTACAATGATGACATGGTTACCTGCTCGTTAACTAGTACTTCCTCTGTCGCAAATCTATAACTAAATTAGTGTAAATTTTATACTAAGTCAACAACTAAATTAGTGTAAATTTTATACTAAGTCAACGACAATGGAACGGCAATGGTTGAGCCATCATTATCGCCACTTGGGTGACCTCCCTCTGTTTCAGCTATGTTTTGCAATAATAAGATGGAGTGCCGCAAATCCATCGTGTTCCTGCACCAAGAAACAAGGAGCTCTCTGGTCAAATCTTGCGACGAGCGCTTACATTGAAGAGGTCAGTCCCGTCGTACGCTACAATTCTGTGCGTACACTTCTTGATGCCTAAGAACCGTTCAAAAAAAAATCGCCAGTCACCTAGCTGTCTGTTCAAAGACTAAATAATCAGCCACCTCACCGGCCACCACTGCTGGAATCTATCCACAGCTTATTGCCCCCTTTCTATCTGAAAACAGGCGAGACTTTCTTCAGCAACGAACGACTGACACCTGCTCATTAGAAAATAATTGTAATATCTATCTCGAGATGTTATCCGTCGGTGAGTGCGGGACGCCTAACGGCAACCACACGCGGCAAAATTGACGAATTTAATCCGTGGACCGAAGTATTTCACAAACTGGACCGTGCTTGAAAAATTTTCACTCACCTGACTTTTTCATGTGGCGTCCGACAGTCAGACGCCACACTACACTGTGTGACGCCTTTATCTTGGGCGTCATACAGTGCAGTGTGGCGTCTATGACTTATGCGTCATACTAGGTCTCACACGCCACGCAACGTAGCGTCAGACGCCACACAGTGTAGTGCGGCGTCTAAGCCAAAGACATCATAAAAAGGGTTAAACAGATGAATTTTTTTAAACGCGGTTCAGTTTCCTTGGATCAAAATTTTCCATATTACCACCACACGCGATCGGTCGACTGGAACAGGGAAAGAAAAGGAAAAAAAATGAAAAGGGACGGAGCACTAGCAAAGTAGCAGTCACGCACCAGCACCACCTTCGTCTCATTCACACCTGCGCCGAGCCAAGCCCAAGGCAAAGCCGTGTTGAACAGCTTCGGTGGTACAGTGCTGGTGCTGGTACGATCGAGCATCGCATCCGGCCCAACTCCCGTCCTCGTCAAGCGTTTTAAGACCGTTTCCTCCCCTGTTTGACCCCCGAAAGCAAGCAATCAACGGGGCAGGCGCCGGTTCGGCAATTTGTGGGCTGCCTTGGTTTTTGTTTCTTTCTTCGTTTGTTTGCGTACGTGGGAAGTCGCCTGATGATTCTTTCACCTGCTCCCGACCAGAAAATCTATGCCGAACTCTCTTGTTGTTGTTGAGAAAAAAGCAAGTCGTTTTTGGTGACCATTGCGGATTCGTTCCGGTAAGTTCATGGCAAGGCAGGAGCTAGTAGCGGTTAAATTTGCGCCTTTGCCACTCGACACTGGCTTGGAATTTTCCAGTCGAATCCTCACGCGTTGTTTTGGTCCCTTAAATCCGTTCCTTGTTTTGGTCCAGTTAGTTGTCTCTCAACTCGACTCTACATATATAAAGAGATAATCGATACAAAATACAATATCAACACAAATATGTCCGTATGTTATTCGGAGCGTTTTCGGCGCGCCTATGACAACTTTGATAATTTCAAGTTGTGTTAGCTCGGTCTGAAAAATGCTTATAGGGATAGGGTTTGTACGTGTACATTCATAGTGATGAATATATGTATATATGTATGAATGTATGTGTATGTGTACATTTGAGCAATTCTTATGCAAAGGGTCACCCGACGTCATGCTTTTGCAGATGGCCTAAAGCATGGATGGCACCGGGATCCATAGCCTAGCTAGAAATAGTGATGCCCGCTTGAATAGCTAGCCTAGCGATAGTGATCCATGAATTGCTCGCTTGCCATGATGAAGGTGACATCCACCTAGCTCGATCATTTGGCTGGCTTCAGGGTTTCAACCATATGTTTGGTGTCCTGGTGAAGCGATACTTTTGGTGGTGTAGTCGTTGCCATTGCCAT
The DNA here is from genome assembly GCF_904849725.1 of Hordeum vulgare subsp. vulgare. Lineage (NCBI taxonomy): Eukaryota > Viridiplantae > Streptophyta > Magnoliopsida > Poales > Poaceae > Hordeum > Hordeum vulgare. The sequence goes on along the minus strand of NC_058520.1, from coordinate 578,665,185 downwards.
TACCGTATGCACTCATGTAGGGTCATGCTAGATTTTAGCCAGACATTTCCATGGTGGTTGGTTAGGCCGCGGTCCCGTACATATGGACCGATCAATGGCATCACTCTAGTCAAAACCTTACGTGTATTGGTACGTGTATGACTAGTTTTTTCAGAGGGCAGTTGGCCTTGCCACGACCCGTGATGAAGCTACCTAGCTTTATCTACTTTTGGCGGGGGGAAATGGTAAATTTATTTTACCCATAGCCTCTAGGCCAACTAAAGATGCAAGCAAAGTATTACTACTACAAAGACTAAACAAAAAGGCAACACAATTTGGTAAGAGAAACGATAAATTAGTTATGATATATATATATATATACCAGAAATCATAAAAAAACATTTATATAAATACATATGTTTGACATCACAATTTCGACATCATAACTTTCAACTCTTGGCTTCCCCATTGTTTGCACGGAAGATGTTTGACAGTAGAATCAGCTGCCTAGAGCCAATCACATGTTGGATCCAAGCAAAAACTCAAGATCGTACCATGTCAATCGACGGGTCCAGTCCCACTGTGAACTTGTGTCCAAATGGTCAAGAAAAATAATTTTTTTATCTTGTGTCAAAGGGAATCACGACAAGCACCTGATGTTAGAGAATTAGGGTTTGTGGTCTACCCCATACCTCTGTGTTTATATGTGGTGTGGCTCATAATTCACATAACTGGGGCTACAAGGTAGAGACCTTCTTATACTATTTTCCAAAGAATTCGCCTCTTATACATATAAGGTTCCTGGTCTTTTCAACTAATTTTTGAGATAGAGTCTAGAAACTACCAACCATGATATGGTTTGTATGTTAACGGATTCTGTCCATGGTGTCGTTGAAGCACGCGTTCGTGAGCAGTGTATTATAATAGAGTATAAAATGTTTTAATTATGTTGTTCCACATTAGAGTTATAATCTAACTATATAATCTGCTAGCTCTTTCCCATTATTATACCTGAATAGTATTTTCAATATACATATTATATTATAGTGGATAATTGCCTATGTGTTACAATGGGTGCATAAATATTCTACCGGTTTAAAAATAATATTATCCGACATACACCTTACACCTACCATACTCTAGATTTTAGTAAGATTTAATTTCATTTGAGTATGGGCAGCGAAACACATGTTTTTTTAATTTAGTTAAGATTTTGATAAGATTTGATTTGATTTAGTTATGGGTAAGGGAAGGCAAGGAAAGTTTTGATTTAGTTGTGATTTTGTAAGATTTGATTTAATTTGATTGAGTTAATGCATGACATAGTTTTGGGAAAGTTCTGTTTTTTTTTTTTTTGATAATTCGACTTTATTTATGTTGGTTCCTAGTTTGTGCGGCATCGGTTGAGATTACCGAGAAAAACAACGTGAAAACAAAAGGAGGACGGGGGCCTGGTGAATAAAAATTTGAGAGAGGAGATGAGGCAAACCTACCAACTCCCCTTTAATATAGTATAGATATTCCATTAATAATCGACCAACTTTCTTAAGCATTAAGACTTAAGTGTATCCTCTCTTAACAAAATATAAGACATTTTAAATAATTGTATGTGAAACAAAAAAACTTCCTATACATAGGGTATGTTTCATCAAGTAATAATGCTATGTTAAACATGTAAGGCAGTTCCATGTATAATTTCATACCGTGGTATTTCAAAAATTAGCAATTTCAAATAATTCAAATATAATCTTTTCGATAAGGATTCGGATCTATTATAAAAGTTTACCCAAAATACTCCCTCTGTCCGGAATTACTTGTCATACAAATGGATGTATCTAGAACTAAAATACATCTAGATACATCCATTTCCACGACAAGTATTTCCGGACGGAGGGAGTACAAAGCAACATTATAAAAATTCCATTGAGATCCCTGGACCACCGAGTATAATTCCAACACCCGAGGCCATTGCCCCGTCCTGTATGCCATCATCATCGTCGATCAACCATCACAACATGGAAACAATGCGAGCCCCGGTCGTCGCCATCTACCACGAGGCCCGTGGCCACGGCACCCTCCAAGAGCGGTGGAGGTGTGTGGCTGCCATTCTCGTCGTTGAACATACAAAACAAGTTTTCTAATATTTGTTTTTCCTTCTAGAAATCGATAAAAATATTGGCCGAGAGACGACAATCATCTAGATTTTTCCACACGGAAGGAAAATGACGTTGTCTTCCCACAGGCATCAATTCACATATCCCCCAGTTTCAACTCCACATATCACACATGAAAGTACACCAATAAAAACGATCTCGACCGCCCGTGCAATAGCAGCGCTTACCGTGGAGACAAAAAAGATAAGATGAGAACTTGAGAAGACTCCCACCGCGTGCGTGCTGATTCTGGTCGACGATGCGATGGCACGTCAAATCCTTGAGCGTGTGCGTGTGATTAGTCGTGCCTCTTCATCTCTCTCTCTCTCTCTCTCTCTCTCAGAAGAGTGTGATTAGTCGTACTTGGACGTACAGTACAGTACGTAGGGAACGGTCGGTTTCTCCCGCTGTCGCAGCTTCTGGTTCAGCACCTCTCTCACTCACGGTTTCCGTGTGTTATAGGGCACGCAGGGTTTGGCACCGCTCGCTGCTTTGATTTGATGGATGCATCCGTCGCCTCGCGTCTCCGATCGCTTTCGACGAGCCTTCTCGTCGGCGGGCAAAAATGATTAGCCAAGGCTCGCCTCCGCTCCAATTAATTAGTGCGTAATGTCGGGCTGTTGAGCACCATTAATGCAGCTAAACCAAGTGCTGCACTTGCTTAAGACAGTGCCACTATGGTTGGTATGGCGCTACTAGTAAATTTTCGTTCCTCCTTTTCGGGTACTCCATGTAAGAATATTTGCCTGACGAGGTCAACGACGCACATGGTCACTGGTCACCGGTCAGCAAGGCCAAAAGGCCAAACATTTTAAACTACTCCCTCCGATTCTTAAATAATTATAGTTAAAAATATAAACTAATTTTCATCAACTACAGTTATTTATAAACGAAAAGAGTAGTAAGCAATGTTTTGCCAGGTGGACGGCTGCCCAACTAATATATACTTTTTACGTTTCTAAATATAAGTTTTTTAAAAGGTTTTACTATAATACCACACACGAATGTATATAAACATATTTTAAATTATTGATTCATTCATTTTGCTTCGCACGTAGTTCTCTAATGAAATCTTTAAAAAGACCTGAGAAAGTATACACGTACGCACGCAATGCATGCGACCAGAATACACCGCACTTTAAACTTTGACAGCCTTCATCGAGTGAACGGTCCTGTCGTGCATGTTTTGTGTTGTAGCCGTAACAGCGGCATGGTCTGCATACAGGCGCTGTTTGTGACGTAGCTTTCCATCTGCTTATGCATGCAGACTGGCCACCACCACCAGCAGAGCAGCAGGTAAGGTATAGCCGGTACGCACCCCGAGATCCGCCATCTTTGTACCGTACCCGACGAGGAGGACGAACGGCGACTAGGACCCCTCCTCACGACGCTGAGAAAAAGCGCCTACAATTACAAACAAACCACGGGACCATGAAAGAATGGCATCTATATCCATCTGCTTTTGAAACTCGATCACAACCGTACCTAGGTCTAAGTACTACTCACCTCGTTTTAAAATAAATATTTTAAATTTAACATAATTTTATACTCCCTTGGTTTCAAAATTCTTGTCTTAGGTTTGTCTAGAAATGGATGTATCAAAATACTAAAACATGACTAAATACATTCATATCTAAGCAAATTTGAAACAAGAATTTTAAGACGAAGGAAGTATTAAAGATAGTATAAAATTAAGATATTTATTTTGAAACGAATGGAATACGTGCTTGCAAATTGCAAGTTGCATGGTCAATCGAGAAAATACAGGTGGAAGCTACTGGTCACCGATATTTCTTCTTAGTGTCCGAAACATCCAAGAGTTTTTTTTGAAACAGAGACAAAGATTGCCTCATCTATTAAATAAGCAGAAGAGAATTGCTCAGTTAATCATGGAAAACTGGGCTAAACCGGTACAACAAGGGCCTAGCCCACTCCCATAGACTGACACACTCACGGCAAAGCCCACCCTTATTGACGACACGTCGACCTACGGCCAAACAACGCAGCTCCGATTCTGACGGAGGACTCTGAAGGACAAAACCAGGCACGACTGGCGCCACGAAAGTTTGTCGAACGGGCTATCTGCAGCCAGTCATCGTATACCGCAGGCCCCATCGCCGCAGCTTCGACTCCATAGCAACAAACAAACCGAGGCAAAGCTGTGAACACGTCGAAGAAGAACCGACTACCGCAACCATTGCCGCGTCGCCGACATCGCTCCCACCATCATCGTTGCCACAGAAGTCTGGACGCTACACCCGCCACCCATCACCGATGCCAAGCTCCCAAAACGAAACCCTCAAGAGGGAATACGACACCAAGGCGCCGTCATCGTCCGATCACATATCAAGGTTTCTCCCGGAGAGACCAAAATGACCAGATCCACGCAGAAGGGGTGGAAGAACAAGCAACGATGCCTCCAAGAAGGTCAACGACGGCCACAACCGCCGTCATCGCTGGTCACGGCACAAGGCCAAGAAATGGTTTTCACCAAGTTCCACACCACCTAAGCCGCACATCATCCTGCATTGACATCAACTAGCCCTCCAAGCCTCTTCCCGCGCTCTCCGCCTTGCACAAACGCCGACTGCAACACCACGCGAGACAACCGCAGCCGTTGGTACCCTCATGGTACCTAGCGTCCGCCAGGCCTCGACGCCCACTGACCCATACCGGCGGCGTCCCTTCCGGCGCCGTCGGCCACCGCACGGCCCCTCCCGCCTCCGTCCGCACTGCTGGGCTGCCCCGCCTGCTCGTCCCCTTCGCTGCCATGGGAATTCCCTCCCCTCCAGCACTCCCCTGCGCCTGGGACGCGGACGCGCCGCCGAGGGCGCCAGATCCGCCATCGCACGCGCCCGCATCTTGCGTCGCCCGCCTCCACAGCGGGCCATCCTGACTGAGAGCGCCCCCCGGAGTCCGCAGCCATGCTTCCCCATCACAGCGCCAGCTCCAGCCCGCACCGCCCGCCAGGCACCTCCCCCACCCAATCCAGATCGAAGCCGAGGGAAGCCTCCCCCACGGCCATGCTTCCCCACCACCGCGCCGCCTGGCACACGACCCACGCTCTGACGCCGCCGAGACTGCACCGGAGAACCGCCGCGCCGCTGCGCCCGTCGCTAGCGCCGCATCCCACCGTGGCCGCCCCGTCCCGCATTGGGGCCACCGCGTGAGGAGCCGAGAACGCCCCGCCGCCGCCTGGCCACACACTACGGCGGCAGCGAGGGATGAGGAGTGGGGTGGAGGAGGCCTCTGGTGGCGGCGGTGTGGTCGCCCTTCCTATCGCACACGGGGCGACGGGAAGAGGGAAAAATTAGGAAAGCAGTCTGCTTAGAGCAACTCTAGCAGACCCCGCATCCGCCCCGACCCACAAAATAACCACCAAAATGCGGGTCGGGGCGGAAAAGCCTGCCCGATCAGACCCCGCATCCCGCCCCGGCCCACAAAAAATTTTGGGGGGCGCGGCAAATTCCCGACCCCAACCTGGGAAAACGCGGGTTTCCCCCTCGCGGTTGCGGTGCCCTGCATCACAGAGAAGCAGTTGGCGGGAGGGACATTTCAGCCTGCGCTATGTCCCCCCTCCTTCCGCTGGCGCTCCGCCCTTGCTTTCGCCCGCCCGCCGTCGTTGATTCCGGCCATATCTGCAGGCGAGCCGCTGAACCGCCACTCCGAATCCGGCGAGAAGAGCCGCCGCCGGGGATCGACCACCGCCTCGTCGCAGCCCGGGATCACCGGCCGTCGGTTAGTCCCTTTTTTATGATTTTTGCGAGCCGTGCGAGAAGATGGAGTTGACCCCGTGCGAGAAGTTACTACTATCCGATTCGTCCGATTCGGACGGCTCGGATGTTGAGACCTTGCTTGCGAACTTTCGTCAGCAAACATTAGTCATGGCGCTTGCCGTGAAGGAGCATGAAGACGAGAACCGGAAGAGGAGGCGAGGATCGACTGTCGGGCGTTTGTGCATTCCTCGGAATCGCCATCTTGGGAACGAGATGTTGATGCAAGACTATTTCGCGGAGAATCCTACATATCCTCCGCACCTCTTCCGGAGAAGGTACCGAATGCGCCGATCCCTCTTTTTGAAAATTGTTCAAGCTTGCGAGGAAAATTGCCGGTATTTTACTCAAAGAAAGAATGCGCGGGCTTAAAGGGATTTAGTGCATATCAAAAAATCTCCGCAGCTATGCGGGTGATTGCATATGACGTTCCGGCTGACTATGCCGATGAGTATCTTTGCATTGGTGAAGATACCACAATTGAGTGTGTGCGTAGATTTGTGAAAGTGATCATCCGTGTCTTCGGTCCAGAGTATCTTCGGGCACCCAATGAAGATGACACAAAGAAATTGATGGCATCTAATGAGAGGAGAGGTTGGCCTGGCATGCTAGGTAGCATTGATTGTATGCATTGGAATTGGAAAAATTGCCCCAAGGCTTGGCAAGGAATGTATTGTGGCAAGTCTCGTGATGCAACAATTGTGCTAGAGGCCGCAGCATCCGAGGATTTATGGATTTGGCATTGCTTTTTTGGTATGCCGGACACTCTCAATGATATCAATGTGTTGCAACAGTCTCATTTGTTTGCTAGGCTTGCTAGTGGTGATGTTCCTGCTTGCAACTACACTATTAATGGGCATGAATACACAAAGAGGTACTATCTTGCAGATGGTATATACCCTCCTTGGTGCACATTTGTCAAGAGCATCAAAGAACCCAAAACAAAAAAAATAATGTGAATTTGCAAAGGTGCAAGAGGCAGCCCGCAAAAACATTGAAAGAGCATTCGATGTTTTGCAATCTAGGTTTGTCATTGTCCGTGGTCCTGCTTATTTTGGGGATAAGAAAACCTTGAAGAACATCATGGCATGTTGTGTTATCCTGCACAATATGATTCTTGAAGATGAGAGAGGATTAAACTTAGAATTTTTTTACGACAATGTGGGTAGCGGTGTCAAACCAGCTAGAGACCCAAACCGCATTAGAACGTTTCTTCACACATACAAGGAGATTGAAAATGCAGACGCCCACTTTCAACTTCAGAAAGATCTCATTGAACATCATTGGCAAATGACTGGACAATGACTTATTTTTGTATTTATTTGTATTTGTACTCATGACAAGTTTTGAATAATTATTTGTAATGCGGATGATTATTGTATTATGTTTGATTCGAATAATTCAGTTTATTTTCGATTGTTGAATTATGTTGTATTTTATATTTGCGGGCTGATGATATGCGGGAAGCAGCGGCGCAAAGACCAGACCCCGCAAAACCGACCCGTAAAAAGGTATATTCCGCGAATACACTTTTCTACGGATCCGTTTAGGGGGTCTGCATCTGTGCCAGCCTGGGTCAGCTCGCAAAAGCTGTTTTGCGCGAACTGCAAACACGTTTTGCGGACCGACGAGATGCGGATTCTGCTAAAGTTGCTCTTAGTCCCTGGTCAAAATTGGACAGCAGTGGATTGGCCGCAAAGCTTTTCTTAGTGACATTTGGGTTCGATTTGCCATGGAAAAAAACTAGCTTGTGTTCGAAGAACGGATGGACGTGTGAACCTCTAAACATTCGGGCAGATCCAAACTTTCCGTTTCAAACAAGGTGCCAGGTGCAGGTGCCTGTACCTATCGGCTCCAAAGGTCAAACCCTAATTATTGGGGAACAACCAGAACAATTAACACAGGAAAGCGAACCATCTTCTTAATTTTTAGCTTTTATTTTAAAGTTTTTTTTTCTAGATGATGGAAGAACATTTCCCAGCCCCTGTACCCTTGTAAATTATTGCTTTCAGTTTTAAATGGCCGGCCGCCTCCTTGTTGACATTGGTTTGATAAGTTAGTAATAAATGACTCCTCCTAGCTACAAGGCATGCATCTAGAAACTATAGTTCTTCTTTTGACATCAGACTTGATGGATTTTACATTACAACGAAATCAAGATTCGTAAATTAAAAATTCCCACTAATATATGCAACCACCTTGTATTTTCTAGAACGGGTTTGCCTACCATTTGTGATTAGAGGATTGAAACTATATGGAGAGAAAAATGTGTGTCTGTATGCTTTGCATCACATGATTGCACCATACAAAAAATCCTTAGGACTTTAAGTTAAGAAATATCTTCTTAGGGATTTATATGCTTTTATTCGTTGTAGGATTCCAGAAGCCCATATCACTTTTGATGATGGAAATGTTGTGACCAAATTGCCGTTGCTATAGCCATGGGACCATGAGACAGGTTGCAACTGGTACAAGGAGGGAGGGAGAGGGTAATTACTAAAAAAGTTAAATGGAAAATGTCACTTTAAAAACATGAAGTAGCAAGTAATTACATGGTCTATTGTACTGCCGAGTGTCGAAGTATCAGTATACCTCTCATTTTATCCATACATTTGGACTTTTGAGTTCAAGAACCGCCAAGCACAAAAAAGAGTTGCAGCTCACTTATCTATCATATTTGGGGATGATGAGCAAGGCACACCTAAAAGGGAGTGTCGAGGTACAATGTATGTCGTCATTTATCCAATATTCGGAGCGGCTGAGTAAAATGGTTGATGCGTTGATGAAAGGATGGTCATGCGATCTAGGACTTGCTAACAGGCCCCACCCACGCCCCGCCCCTCTAGGGCGACTCGGGGGGGGGGGGGGGGCTCCCACCGACGTACATACCTCTCTCCCTCCCTCCCACGTCCATGGCGCAGCGGGGACTACGACGGCAGGGCCTTGCTGCTCCGCGTTGCGCTCGAGAGCAATTGGATCTGGCGCGGCAGACCTTCCGGTGAGGTCTCTCTGTGCAGCCGCGAGCGGCGGCGCTGGCGTGGAGCCGCTGGTCTGGTCGGACGGCCGACAGATCTTCGGTGGACCACGGCCTGATGTGGCTGCTCTGGCGGCTCGCGGTGCCTGATCGGTGGCTCTCCTCTGGCCCTGGTCGATGTGCTTCTCTCCTGCGGGTTCCTGGCGGTACCTGTGTGACCACGGGTGAAACTGGCGGAGGGGATTCAGAATGAGGAAAACCCCTTGGTCGGCACCGGCCGGCCGAGCCGACGATGACGCTCAAGGGCGCCGTTGTTTTTTTGGAGACGTCGATCTACGTCTGCTCCTCCACTTCACACCTTCCCGCCTCTCGGATGAAAGCCTAACTCTGGTGGCTGGCGGCAGCGTTCTTGATGTTGTGACCTTCCTGAAGGCATCGCCTTGAGGGCTGAGTGATGGTGGGCACTTTGCGGGTCTTTGACGGTTGCTGCTGGTGGGAACTCAGTACAAACCCTAGAATCTGGTCTTCCAGATTGGACGATGGAGGTACTGCAGTGTCGTTTTTTCTCTTGAAAGCATCGTTTGTGGAGCAACGCTGGATGACAGAGGCAGGAGTTCGAGCGGCTTTGTCTTGCACGGAGCTTTGGTGAAGCTGTCAAGTCATGCCTGACCGACAGGTGCTATGCTGAGTCATGCCTGGTTGACAGGTGCTACGCACGACAGTTCTTCCAGAATCTTCGAGTCTGGACGAATGAGCGTAGGGCGGTGGCGTTGTTGGGTGTCGTGGTGGCGTTGACGGATGTCCGGACTGGCAAGGATGATGCAGATCTCTATCCTGAAGATGGGTCAGTGGTTCGATGATGATGGTGATTTCTAAAACGTGTACATGTGATGTGCGCTTTAGGTCTGCTACACCGGTTGTTGGTCTCAATAACTTATGTGGATGGATTGACAACGACACCAGTTCTAGATATGAAAAGTGAGATAGCACTCCACATTATCGAGTATGTAGGTGTGATTGGTGGCTTCGGGTGGATTGATGTATGTTCTTGTCAGACTTTTATGAAATAATTAATAAAGATGGTTGCATGCATCGATTGATGCAGAGACCGGGATTTAACCTACTTTTAAAAAAACATGATCATGCATGAAAAATCAATGATGAAAGCTTAAAAATATGAATACACACTAGTTAATTCATATTTCTCTCCACGGGTCAAGAAGGCATATAGACTAGTATAGTGTCAAAAAATGCTCTTATATTATAGGACACATGGAGTATTTACAAAAGAGTATAATTGTCATAGCATTCTCTTTAGTAAAGTTATTTTTTCAAAACGTAGGCATAATATTTACCTCATCTATTAAATAAAGAGAGAACAGAGTTTAGAGTTTGACAACACATCCAGAGGTTCGGCATGACAATTATTCATCCGAAAAAATATTCCCTAATTTCTTTGAGCCCACGGTCATCCAAAGCATGGCCTCCTCGACAAATGAGGGAGAGCAAGGTGGTCGGTGGCGCCCTCTTGTGACGGACATCCGTGCATTTTTTTTCGTTCCAAATGGTCCACGAGACAAGCATGATGAGGAAGGTCATAGCTTGCCGATTAGGGTTGCGGTTGTCGGTTTCTTGTCCCACCACTTGTAAATGGATTCATCCATGAGCCACTCAGATGTTTCCATGTGTGCGAGCCCAAGCTTTTCGATGATAAACTTTCATAGCCGAATGTATACCGGCACTTGAAAAAAAGGTGGGATCCCATTTCTTGCTCCCTCTTGCAAAGCTTGCAAAGGCTGCAATTTGACCAATCGCGTTGCTCCGAGCGATTGACGGTGCAAATCCTATCTTGCAACGTCAACCAAGCAAAAAATTTAACCTAGAAATTGAACCCTATACGTAGTGGCCACCGTGTATATTCCATCATCCGCGTGCTTCCAAATGATGAAAATACTGCGTCAAAACTGTCATTGGTATTGCTATGGGAGCACGGAATGTGTGGTCGCTGGTACAAGGAAGAAGAAAGGGTGAGCTAGTAAAATAGTAAAATTTGTGAATACACGAAAAAACTTTGAGTATCATTTTGTGTCTTAGCGCATGTGTGATTCTTTTCAACACATTTGATCTGTAAGTGCTGGAGCTTCATGAGCATGTGAACTGGTTCTGCACGGTACGGTGTGTAACATTGAACGATAACAAAACTACAACAAAATTGGACAACGATTTAGGACGTGTAAGCGCGAGGGCTCGTACATGTCTGCTGTCGCCTTTTTATTTTGGCTTCCGATTTTAAAAGTTTTATATATCTTTAGAAAAATAACTTTTATTTTTATATTCGTGTCTCTCGTCACCAATGCTTTCAAATAAGATCCATGTAAATATATTTTGACGACTTTCAAAAACATGTGTTAAGTTTCAGTGTTGAAACTTAGTACGAGTGAGCGATAAAAATCAATTATTTTGTGTTTATGACCGAGAAAAAAAAGTTTCTTAAAATTATATCTCTGAAAATGGTTGAAACTTGACAGTTTGAAATGCAAAAACCATAAGTTCTATCGTTGAAACTTAAAACTTATTGAGAGATTTGTTTTTACTATGCCCTCATGGGGGACAACTATTACATGAATCGCGAGGACAAAATGAATATTGAGAAATTTGTTTTTACTATGCCCTTGTGGGGGGCAACTATTACACGAATAGCGAGGACAAAATGAAGGGACAACAGGACTTGGTAGATGAGTGGCCCCGTACTCACATGTCCCTGTGAATTTTGGCAATAAAGCTACAACTTGAAGTGTGGGGCGTTTTGGAGCTCGGGCTCCATGGAGTCCTATTTTTAAAAACCTCAAAATTCATTAAAATTCATATTTTTATATTTCAAACAAAATCTGAAAATAAATAAATAAATATGGATATACATGAAGGCATAACACATATGTGTGTAAATTTTTAGAACAAAATACATTGAAACGAGGTCCGTGTAAAAAAGATAAATTTATGGCATTTTAACACATGATACTATTCATCCTAAAGATCCATGAATTTATTCTTTTTGCAAGATCACATCTTAAGGTATTTCATCCTGAATTTTTGCACACATATACATTTCATCCTTGTGTACTTATATATTTTTGTTAGAATTTCTAAAAACAAAAAAAATGAATTTTGAATTTTTTAAAAAGAGAGGGTGTCATGGAGCCCGAGCTCCAAAAGGCATTTCCGCAACTTGATCAATAACAAACCTCCAATACACGATAGAGTGGCAAGGTATCACCGCTTTGTATAGAAAACCTTCTACAACATACACATCCATGTTTTTAATGAGACGGGCACACCTCTCCCTTTCAATCATTTTATACCATATTCTTTTAAACAACAAGTGAATCCATACATGTAGAGACTAGAGGGTAGCTAGTATATGATTTGAATAAATATCTTTTGTTTTTATCATGAATAAAATTATATATGGTATGTTGTGCCAATTGTTTGATTTATATAACAATATGAAATATGTAGACATCATCGGATCATTTCATAGAACCAACTAATGCGCTCTTTTTTGAAAAAAAATCAGATCTATTATAGAAGTTCACTGAAAATACAAAACATCTCAAATGTATTAAAATTTACATCGAGATTCTAATACCACCGAACAACCACTACTGCTGCTAAAACAAGCCGTCGACTCCCCGTTGTCGCAACTCCTCTACCGGAGCCAGCTTGACCTCGTCGATGATAGTCGGGAAGTCTTCGTACACGTGCCCCTAAGGACCACCGCCCTCGAGCTTCAGTCATCACTGTTGAACCCTTGCATAGATCTGAAGCAGCTCATACCAAATCTCGCGCGCCACAAGACGAGAAACCCTAACTATTAAGACCGAGAGTATATCGACCAGAGGAGAGGTGAATGGGAGATTCAACATTTCTTTCAAATCAAAACCAAACACTTTGGTGGAATAGCTAGAAAGTAAGCACAGCTTAGAAGACACATAACCAAGGCCAATACGAAGGATAAGATATTTAGAGATCTAAGCAAAGCTTTTGGCAAAATAAGCAATGATCTCCTTCGTATATTGTACAAGGCTTCCACAGTGACAATGGTAGAACATAATGATATCATGATAAACAACATGGCGAGGCAATCATAGAATGAGAACCAAACAACATAAGCTAGCCATGATATATAACACACGGGGAAAGATAACAAGCTGAGCTAAGATGAACACAGACATAAATACTACAGATACATGGTCATGGATATCATTCGAACCATAGAGCACTTAAGATAAACAAATGAATAAATTGTGGTAGAAGTATAACGAACTAGTGGTGCTCGATGGCGACATTTGATTTAGTAGACCAGTTCATTCTTTTGCAAAAGAGCTATGTCTGGTTGGACGAACTTGTGATTGAACATATGAGCAAACCTCTCTCCATTCTATTCTGCTTCAACCGAAAGCTAATCATACTTTCATTTAATTTACTCGAGATAGATACTTGTCGGCATCTCCAAATCTTAGACATACTTCTTTGCGAACCAGAATTACTCTTGGTTGTTGAAGACTTCTCTTGGTGAAGACAATTACTCTTTCACACTCAACCCGACATCTATCTGTCTTGAGAGTGTGCAGCTCTCAAGAGTAGTAGGTACAAGAACTCTAACTCAAATCTGTTGTGATACTCAACCAATATCTAAGTTTCAGATCTTGATTTTCTCTCAGTGGATTTTACCCTCAAATCTCTCGAGAGGGGTGCTCAATCTAACTTTTCAGAATTCTCAAGCAGAGCGACCAACAAACAATGTCGGTATAGGGTGGCTGTTTATAGCCGCAACCTTTCCAGGAGGGAAATGACTATTTAGGACACGAAGTCCAACCAATGGCCAACCGACACGTTTACAACAGTCGTATTTCTTGAGAACAAAGGTAACTTTCCTTGTGGAGCAAGTAAAGAGAACTCCTCAGTCCGAAAGATATGTCTTGCAACAATGGCAAGTAATTATTCGAAGCACAAAGACATTTCTCTCGGTCTTTCATAGGTTTTGGCTAAGCATCACTACGTACCTAAGCTTCGAGAACCTATAGCCCTCTTAATAGTACGGAGGTCCCATGACTCAAATAAGAGAAAGAAAACAATGAAACAAATGCTACGTCTTCGCTTCCTCATTATGCTTATCAGTTGTAGTCATTCTTCTTCGGACACACCAAATCAAAATTGCTCCGCGTCAGCAATATTTTAAGGGATCAATCTCTTCACACATTCTTTTCAATGTCATCTCTTCTTTAGACATACCTTCTCTTTCTTTGCAATAGAGATAATCTTTGGGGAAGTTCTTCAAACTTACAGAATATAGCATTCTTCTTGGATCTACATGGATTATTTCTCTGAGCGTGCACTATCAAACAAATTAGTCCATCCATGTTTCTGTCAACAATCTCCAAAACACAAGGGGGGCAAGCAATTGCACCAACACTAACCTCACCACCTCAAGGAGATAGCAAGAATCTACGTCGAAGCTCCATTGACTACGTCTAGACGGATGAACTCGAGGAGGCTATCAGAACCCAAAAGATAAACTCAAAGAAGAAGTGCCACCATCCACTCGCCGCACGTGCGAGGACTAGAAAACCTAACCTAAATCACTAACCGGAATTCCCCTCCCCACCACCTACCGATGGAGGGGCAGGCAACTGGGAGGCAAATCCACGAGCTCGCTGGTGAAGTCTGGAATGGGGAGTTTTCCTTAGCCCCTAGGGTTAGAGGAGGAAAACTATAGGAAGGCAAAAAACTAACCAGCTAATGTGTTTGACCCTATATAAAGCACAAACGAATGAACCCGACATAGTAACATTTAATGACCTCGTAGTTATTCCCCCAAAAGGCCAAATGCCGAGAGTGTACTTGCGAGGATATAAGCATACTTTTTTGAATGTAGCCATGCAAAGGACGTTTGGGGGAAGATTGAGCTACTGCATATCATCGAGAAGGTGTTGTATGTCAACCCTTCAGGAAGTGTAGTATTACAGATTTTTGTCTGCAAATGAAATAATTGCATCACATATTGAGGCTACATGCTTTAAGGATACTATTTTGACTGCAATGCGATACAAATGATGGTGCAGGCGGCATCTAGTTCATTGAGAAGGTGTGTCGCCGGCTGCACAAGCTGCAATGTCAATACAAGTGATTATGCGTAATAATATTGAAGCAATGAGAAAACTAGTTACAACTAAGAAGAGTTGTTGGGAGAAGCTGAGTGAGAATTTTGGGATGATAAACGTGGATGCAACTTTTGATGAGAATACAAAGATAGAAGGATTGGGAGTTGTTTGGCACGCAATTCGTTTGGTAATTTCCTCACTGCATGTAGTATTTTGGTTGATTATGCACTCGACGCAACGACCACTAAAGCACATGCGATCAAGCGAGTTTTGGAGCTTGCTAATGAAGTTGGATTTAGCCGGATAAACACCCAATCTGATTTTTTGGTGGCCGTTGAAACATTACAAACATTGGGTTTCAACACTATGTTGATATTTGTGTTCAGGCAACTCCGTTCACTTGGGTGCAGTACAATTATTATAATGGGGATGTCAACATTGTAGCTCATACCTTCTAAGTAGGCTATGCTGTAACATATTTGGGTTGATGAGCCTTCGAGTTTTATTATCTCTTGTCTTATAAATGATGTATCACTTATCTAATGATTAATAAAATTAGCTATGATGGCATTCCCTAAAAAAAGTAGCATACGCATTTTAAAATACCCTTATATAAACTGAAAAATACATCCACATCCTTAGCGGTGTTTGTTTTATGAAAAAAATAGCAATTATTTACAAGAATCGTGTAGCTATTGTTAAATAATCTAGCAACTATATCTAGAGAAACATGCAATGCAACGGGAGAATCTCGTAGCTATCACAAAACAATATGGCAACTATATAGAGAAAACCGACAATTGCATGGACTAAATTTGTCAATTGCATTAGAAGGACCTGGCTACTATATAAACAATGCGGCAACTACATCAGGAGGACACGAGAATTGCATCAGATGAACTTTGCAACTGTTCCTTTTAGTTTGGATTCGTGGATAATTCCTTTTCGGTATATTCTTCCCAGAACCAATTCAGGTTCCACCAACTCCAACTAAAAGAGAGACCATGGAAATTTCTTCTATAAAATCCACGAAACTACAACAAAACAATTTGGTGACTACATGGGAGACCCTGATAACAACCTTCGTAAAACCCGAAAACTACATCAAAACTGTTTGGCAAGCTCATTGGAGTACTCAGTAATTGCTTTGTTAAATGCAGTAACTACATTAAAACAATTTATGAACTGCATATGTGAGCCAACGTGGTAGTCCCATTTTCAAAAACTTATAAGGCAAAGAGGCATATTTATTGTAATTCTGTGTGCTACTAATATGAGCATGATAGCACCGGAGAATGCACGCAGCGAAGAAGCTAGTAGTAGAGCATACATGCACTTAGTGGTCGTGCTTAGCTAGAATCCAATGTGCCAGTAGTTGGGAGCATACACTGGCCTTAATTTAGATGCATATGGTGCTAGTGAATGTTCTCAAGTGCTTTTTACCTTTCGCATCTCATTCCTTTGAGAGAATAGTGTACGCTGCAAGGTAAGATGGATGGTACAAACAAATAAATCAAAAAACTTTTGGATTGGAGGACCTTTTTTCTAGTTCACACAAGGAAGGAAAAAAACCATCAAACCATAATTTGCAAGTACAACTTCAAAACATTACAACCATTGATCATATTGCCAATTTGCATGTCCAAATGCCTCGTTACATGTAGAAAAGGTACAACACACTGAAAAGTAAGATGCTCTTAGGAATACTATCTCCAGCCTACAACAGGAGTTCTAAGTGCAGTTCATCATCATCCAATACAGATGCAACTAGTTGTAAGATTTTGCATTTTTGCATATCTGAGTTGGAACACCAGAGCAACAATTAAGGGGAGACGAGACACATCTCACTTGAATGCACTCGCAAAGATATGATCCATCCCTCCTTAACTAGGACTAAGGTACCCTAATTACCACTGAATCAACGTTCGTGCCGCCTCTCACCACCCAAGCATAGTGGCATCTATCTCTTCTCCACAATTATCAGACCTTCATCTCATCGTCAGCAGACTTGTGTGACTTTTTGTTGGACATAATGCTATTGAAGTTCTCTGATTTACACAGCAGGATCTCAATCTGAAACAAAAAAACACAATAGATGATGAAGGTTTCATGCATGGATTCATGTCACAAATGGATTCTCACTAGTCATGAGACGTGTAGAGTCAAGGCATCTTGCCTTGGCTTTACGAACGAGTCGCCCCTTTGACTCATCTTTGGTTCCAATTGTTGATGTTAGGATCTCTGGAGGGGAGGAGGAATAAAACCATTGACAGATTTAGTGTAATTGACTATTATTGTATCAGGGTAAGTTTGATTATTTAGATGTATACAACAATCGTGTGGCTTACTCTTTTCGGTGGCCAAGCCATTGTTCTTTAGGATCTCCGATACAGTCACAACAGTGCCAATGGCTGGAACAAAAGTTGGATCATAAATGCATAGCCAACAATGAAGTGATTACAAAAAATATCAAGGGGTAAAATGCAAGGTGAGTAAGCATTTGTTACCCATCCCGAGAGCAGAGAGTTCAACCTCATCATAGTTCTGCATGTACCTCTGCAACCACCCATGTTACAAATAAGAGAAATAGCATGATAAGTCGATCCCTTTTGAACAAAAGATTCATGAAATTTGAATGCCATGAAGTAAACTTGCAAAACATATCATTGGCCTATTGTCCATGTTTTGTAAAACCAAAATGTATTTTCCCAAGGTTTAGATTTCACTATTGTCATTAGTTTCATTCCAATATTCTTAATTGTATTATTTGGTTGTCTCATATTAACTAGTTTAATTGTATTGCCCATTGTATGCAATGTCATTGATTGCCCATTTTCTAAATTACAAAAAGATAAGCGCATTACTACAACAAGCCCCGTTGTTAAAGTGAATCAAGTAATACTGCTCATGATTTGCCTCTGGTAGTTTTTTGCCTTGGCGCTCTCGTGTTTGGCTCACATGATGTTCTGTGATGTTGGGAGTATGCGTGTGTTCCTCTTAATCCTATCCCCAAGCTCTGGTTTTTTGTTGTCTTTTGTGTTTGTATTTATTTTTCGCTTAGTTTTCCTTACTTAACCGATATTTGTATGGGCATTGCATTTGCTTTCCCTCAATAATAGGATTAATTCTTCTCTTTTTAATTCAATTGCAGGAGCTCTCCGCCCAATAACGAGGTTTTGTAAAATAAATTACTCATTTTTGCATGGAAATATAAAAGAGCTACCCTAATTTCGTTCCAAATTGATTGATTTGGATAATGCATACCTTGGCGAGGTTGACGTAGAAGTAAAGCGGCTTCTTGTTGGTGGACACCTGGATCCGGTTCTTCTTGGCCGACACCCCGGCCTCGGCCTCGATATCCGCCTCCACCTCCATCTCACTGGCTTCCACCTCGGCATGGATGGCCTTTTGCTCTCCCACCACCGCCACCTCCTTCTCCTCCGGCGCCTCCTCTTCCACCGCCTTCACCACCTCCCTGACCTCTTGCGCCTCCGACTCACTCGTGGCCTGCGCATGTGACTGCTCCACCGCCTCCTCCCTCGTCGCCGGCCTCACTGCTTGCATGGTTGCTAGAATGCTTGATGGTGTGTGTGTTGGTATGGGACAATGAGAGAGAGGTCGCGAGTGGATACCCGAACACGGTGGTGCATACAAGTAGCACTAGTTGTGTGGCGCCGGTGGTTGCGATCGTTCGAGTGGTCACCCGGAGGTGGCGGTTGCCCTGGTGGCTATTCCTGGTGCATATATGTGCATGCTTTCATCCATATGGACCAAGGAATATATTATCTAGCAGTTCAAACATCATAAAATCTACATTGCATAGGTGTGGATGCATGCACCCCGAATGTTGCAGAATGCCAATGAGATCTTGCCTATATAAAAAGCACATGCATGCATGGAAGAACCTCACATATCATGCATATGTTAGGACATTAATCAAATAAAGTTTTGATATGATTTATCTCACAAAGCGTTAATACGATTTGCCATCCATATTCACCGATGAATTTGCCTCAACGAGGGTTTTTAAATAAGATCTTATATTGATACGTTTTGACAATTGTTTCTTTGGTCTTCATTAGTTGCCACATTATGTCACCGTGGTTGTCAATTTTAAGAGTGAATGGTTGCCACAGAGATTATGTATAGTTGCTAGGTAATTATGCTATATGATTTATACATTGTAATATTATTCAAAGTTGGAAGAGCTGTTTGGATTCGGCCTTTGTAGGCACGCCAAATCATTGGCAGGCCTCACAACTATACTGGAAGATCGATCGGGATCGTTAACTCTTGAAATCCTCTCAAAAATTGTTGCTATTTTGAATGATCTGCCAACAACGGAATTGACAATTATAGCGGCGTGGTACATCTGGTGGCAATGCCGACAATTAGTGAAGGGAGTTTCTGTTCATACAGTTGAGAAAACTACACTATCTAGTCGAGTTTTAGCTAAAAGTTTCATTAAGTCAATGACATCACAGCTACAGGTTCGGAAGCATGATCATATGTGGGTAAAACCCAGCCGCGGTTTGGTCAAGTAAATGTTGATGCAACTTTCCATGAAGATAGTCTATCAGGTGCATTTGGGGTTGTTGTTTGTGACGACCATGGTGACTTTGTTGCATCGGCAAATTGATTTCTACCACATGTAAGCAATGCTGAATCAACTGAGTTTTAGGCTATCAGGAATGGGCTATATCTCGCAGCAAACATTGGTTGCAATAGTGTTTAAATTGAATCTAATTGTATGTCTGTGGTAGACGCTATGCAATCAATTGATGAATACCTGGGAGCTGATGCGGTTTTGGTGTTAGAATGTAAGCAGATGGCTATAGATTTCACAAGGATTTGCTTTAAACATTGCTTTAGGGAAGCGAATCAAGTTGCTGATAGTCTAGCTAGATATTCTTTTGATAGCCGATCGTCTGATTTATGGGAGAATTCTATCCCAGATTTTATTTCTCTTCTTCTTGTAAATAATATGACTATCCTATAAGAAATAAAGTCTTTTACCCATAAAAAAATCATTGGCAGGCCAATCAATTGGCGGGCGCTTTGGTCATCATCTTCTAGCCAAGGATTTGGCGTGAAACTGAACCTCACCGCCGATCATCGATCTTGGGCAAGACAGAAAAAATACCCCCTTTCCAAATAAACACACACCACACAGTTAACACCAATTGTTTGGACCAATCAACCTATTGTTAAATGGTTAGAAGGATAGTGATATCCTTAGCCCATCGGGGTTTAAGGCCTGATACTCGCATTATTTTTGAATTTATTTCGGGGTTTCCAACGATGCACGTTAGTGAAAGGAGACATCCTCGTCGATCTTAAGATGATATACCGACTTAGTCTCTTTGAGGTGTTCATAAGGATAGGATCTCCGTATGTGTTCACATAAGTGAGTATAAGTACGTATATATGAGCGTCTGTGTCTGTATTGTGTTTAAAAAAACACCAGTTGTTTGGTTGGGCATGAAAAGGCTCAAATCCAAACAAACCGAGTGTTAGAGCATCTACAACCGGACCTCTTAAATCCGTCTCAAACGTCCGACCAGCCCGCCCGGTCACTGACCGGTCATAAAATATCGACCCACCCGGACCCCTCATATCCATCTCAAACGTCCGGACTGACCGTCACCCTCATATTCATCTCAAATATAAGAACGATATGAGGACTCACGGACATGCCCGGACACGTCTGGTCAGTACGCACGGAGAACACGACCCCACCCCGGACCATCTTTTCTCTTTATTTATTTATTTATTTTCTTTTTTTTCTTCTCCACCAACCACATGCAAGTGAACAGACACACGAAAAAAATATAAAAGATGCGGTTGCACAAACGAAAAAGTAGGAGTTCAAAACGAACACGTCAGGTTACTGACCGATCGTGTCCGCGAACGTTTGAGGGGTCGGACTTACAAGTTCCGGCTGTAGATGCTCTTAACAACAATAAAATTACGGCAATATAAGAACTTCATTATATTCAAACATTAGGGCTGCAACCAGCAGCCAAAAGATCTGCTGTGGCATTTGGGGGCATCCTGTAACCACAAGTAGGAGTGACATGTACCGAACTACTAGGACAAGCGATTTTAATTTTGTAGGAGTACAACCTACTCCCTCCGTTCCAAAATATAAGACCTTTTAGGGATTTTATTAGGAGAATACATACGGAGCAAAATGAGTGAATCTATACTCTAAAATATGTCTATGTACATCTGTATGTATTTTATAATACAATCTTTAAAAGGTCTTATATTTAGAAACGGAGGGAGTATAATGCATAGTCTTTACATGTAATAGTCTCCATGGTGAATGCCAGTAGTAGAGTACAAAATTACAAAAGGGGAGTATGAAATGAACAAAACGGGGGTCCAAAAGTCCAACGTCCAAACTGCCAAACGGTCGTCACAAAAGACCCGCTGCGGTCCGTAGTCGTAGACCGGTGGCCCATTTCCCTCCTCCCCTCCCGCCTCGTCGACGGACGATTCCCGCTCCCTCCCGTCGTCTCCTCTCCCTCCCTCTGCCCGCGACCAACCGCCCTGCCCCCGCCGCCACATGACGCAGGACGGCCATGGGATGCCTCCTCGGTAAGCTCGCGGACGCGCCGGGCTCCTCCCTCTTCTTCCCCGCCGCCGTGACCGCGACCGCAGGGGCCGATGCCGAGGCGCAGCTCAGCGCGCCGCCCCCGGTGCACATCGCGGCGGTGAAGAAGGACGCGTCCGGGTGGCCCCTCTGGCTCTCCTCCGCCGCCGGCGACGCGCTCCACGGCTGGGCGCCCCGCTCCGCCGACGCCTTCCAGAAGCTCGAGAAGGTGAGCGGCGCCACCCCCTGAGATCCTCTGTTCCCTGCTGCTGCTGCCTAGCTAGGTAACCGGTCCGGCCTTCTTTGGTGGTTGCCGCCGGAAAAGCTTCGCCTTTTTCCTCGGAAACGCCGAAGCTGGAGCAGCGAGTGGTTGGGGGAAGCTTTTTGGGTGGCTTCGTTTCAATCTTGTTCGTGATTTCGTTCTCCCGTGGCTGTCCCGTCCTGCCGCGCTCTTGAATTAGTAATCAGATAGCTTGCAGTTTGAGTTCTTGTTGACAAGGAGTGCTTTCAAAGGAAAAGAAATCAACCCAGCCTCTTTTCCAGAGCTGCAAAGAAGTAAGGAACAAGGGTGAGAGGACAAAAAAAAAAGTGACCATTGGTGATATGCTTTCTCCATGGTTCAACCACATAAACAAACCCCAAATTCCAAGAGCCGGGCCGTTAAACTAGAGCAGACGCGAACAAATCCCGAGCTCTCTTCTGATTTAAGAAACCAAACAGCCTCGCTTTCGCTTCATACTTTTTTCTCTACTGTCCGCGTCACAAGAATTCGTAGCAACTCCGAACGTGAAAAAAAATATCGGCAAACAAAGTCAACCCGGCTGCTAGAGTTCTATTGTGTTGTGTTTATCTATTATTAGTCTGGTTTGGTTCTGAACTATTTTGTTTCTCTTTTGTGGGTGTGTGTGCAGATTGGGTCGGGGACGTACAGCAACGTGTACAAGGCGATCGAGGTGGAGACCGGGGCGGTGGTGGCGCTCAAGAAGGTGCGGGTGGATGGCGTCGGCGAGGCCGAGAGCGCGCGCTTCATGGCGCGGGAGATCACCCTGCTCCGCCGTCTCGGCGAGCACGACAACGTCGTCCGGCTCCACGGACTCGTCACCTCACGCCTCGCCACCGCGCCCTCCCTCTACCTCGTCTTCGAGTACATGGACCACGACCTCACCGGGCTCGTCTCCGCCGCCACGGCCTCCGGCGCACGCTTCACCTTGCCCCAGGTACCTACCTTCGTCACTGAAACAGTCGCATGCTCCTTCCTGAAAAACCTTTCTCCATGAACTGAAAATGTACGTGAGATGATGATGTACATTTACATTGGCATAAAAACCTGTTCCTTTGTAAGTTTAATAGACTATGAAACTATAACCACAGACGATCTGGTGCGAACTAAACCTTTCGGCGCCACTTCGACGGGATTGTTTTTTCATGGCCTTTCAAATTATTTGGTTTCAGTTTCTAGAAGGGGTTAGGTTACTATGAGGAATGGAACTTCTTGCTTGCCTGGTTAAATGATATGCTTGAACTCTAATTGATGATGTGGCGAGTTGACATACTACTGTAGTATCTTGATAGTCAAACATAAGAGTTGTCAAAAAAAAATGGAGCACTTAGATGTTTACAGACAAAATTGAACATACATTGGACCACTACAAATGGATGATGTGTACAAATATGTATTTTTAAAAATAGAAAATAATTGTTGTATGGAAAGCATTTTTAAATATCCCCAAAAGAATAGTAGTCTCTGCAGAAATCTAGTCTATAGATTCTAGAACACATAATTGGTTAAGTAGGGTACAGTAATTTCGAGGTATACTCAGTCAGAGCTAAGAATCATTGACTGATCGTCTGCAAGGGATTTGCCTTTGGCTTTTTGTAAAGATGCAAACAAATCAGTCGCTCAGAAACACCGTGATGATGTGGACCTGGAAATCCGTTGGACTACCAAAGTAGAGTATTTTTTACTAGGTTTGAACTTTGAACACGGCTTCCAGTCCAATTGACAAAGACAGACACTCCAATGTTTTCTGTTCACACATTGCTTGCAAGAATTCCCTTCAGATGTTTCAACTGTCAACATTGGCTGCGATTAAATCATTTCATTCAGAATTGTCAAAAGTGTGAAAATGCCTTTCTTTTCCCAAAAGCAAGGCTCCAACAAGGGGCCAACTTTTTTCCATGGACACACTTATGATCATGATTGAATTGCGTTTCTTTTCTCATGAAGTGTAACTGTCTGTTTGCAGGTGAAGTGCTACATGAAACAGCTACTGTCTGGAATTGAGCACTGCCACAACAAGGGTGTCCTTCACCGCGACATCAAGAGTTCGAACCTGCTTGTCAGCGAGGACGGGATCCTTAAGATAGCCGACTTCGGACTGGCCACTCATTTTGATCGTGATAACCCGCGGCCCATGACTAGCCAAGTGATCACACTTTGGTACCGTCCGCCTGAACTAATGTTAGGTGCCACTCACTACAGCGTTGGTGTTGATCTTTGGAGCGTGGGTTGCGTGTTGGCGGAACTCCTTCTCGGCGAGCCTATATTCCCCGGACGAACAGAGGTTGGTCCATAGAAAATACTACGAGTTGCGCATAATTATTAGCAGAAAATTGCACATTTGGAGATTAACTTGTGCTCATCAGGTGGAACAACTTCACAAGGTTTTCAAGCTATGTGGTGCTCCAGCAGACGATTACTGGGACAAACTGAAGCTACCACATCATACATTCAAGCCATATGAGCGGTGTATGGCTCAAAAATTTAAGGACCTGGAACCATCTACCCTATCACTTCTAGAGACTCTCCTATCTATTGACCCTGAGATGAGAGGCACCGCGACTGATGCTCTAAACAGTGAGGTTAATACTACTGTCACCTTCAAGGCATCTACTTTGGACCAGTAGAAAATCAGTCTGAAACACTGCTAAATTCAACCAAAAGCTAGAGATAAAAACAGAGTAGACACTGTGCGATAAGATAATTTATGATTGATCACGATACATGGATTAAACTGAGTTGGCATTGATATAAGATGTTAGACACATAGTTTCAAATAAGAAGCCAACAAATAATAGTCTTCCCGTCACAAGTGCTTACAGTTTGCTGTGAATTCAGTTCTTCAGGACAGAACCATATGCCTGTGAACCATCAAGCCTTCCCCGATATCCGCCGTGTAAAGAAATGGATATC
This sequence comes from Hordeum vulgare subsp. vulgare, assembly GCF_904849725.1. Lineage (NCBI taxonomy): Eukaryota > Viridiplantae > Streptophyta > Magnoliopsida > Poales > Poaceae > Hordeum > Hordeum vulgare. The sequence continues at coordinate 578,640,354 of NC_058520.1, read as the reverse complement.
AAATTAAAGTATGAGAAGCACAAAAGGTCCTGATCAACTCTTTCAAACTTATTTCTGCTACTCTCTTGTGTCACTAGAAGCTTCAACATTCGTTATAATGTATCTTTCAGAAAATTGAGGGCGAATGGGTCGGTAGAACGTCAGAGAACAACCAGAAAGCCCATCTCACAAAATCATGGTCGTAGAAGAGTATTTACTCCAGATGTCAATAATAAGCCACATGGAAACCCAAAGGTATGTTCCCCTTCTTTTCCTTCTGTAAGAATTTTGTCTCAACTGTGAATTGTATAATACAGAAATTTACCACTATGCCTGACAAAAAAATCGCATCTAGTTGTACTTCTAGTGTCCTCTTCAATTGATGCTTTTATTTATCAAAGGTCTATTTAGACATATTATAGATCTATGACTAAAAGGGAAATGTATTTATTGTTCTCTAGATACCAAGACTGGTGACAAGTACAAGCACAACCAAACTTGAGAGATTTCCTCCGCCGCATCTGGATGCATCAATTGGTTATAGTATAGATTCCTCGACCGATATAACAACCAATGAGTTCTTCACGTCATCGGTTGTGGAGCTAAAGAAAATGCCAAGCCTACTATTCGGTCACATGAAATCTTACCTGAACAGCCCGAAGAAGGGAATGCACAAAGCGAAGCCAAGTCTCACGATGGCGCCTTCCACGGTTCTCATAGGTGCATTCCGGCCGTACTCGCTTGGCCATCCGATGGAGGTGAGAAGAAAGAGTAGGGATCAGCATAGAGCTAAAGGAAAATTCCCAGTAGGTGCAGTGAAATGACAAGCTAATTATGTCCCTCTTTTCTAATCTTTTTCTTCTTCTTCTTTTGTTACATTACATCCCATTGTCCCAGTAGCTGTTCATCTTAATACACGATTGGTAGGCTATACTTGTATAGTTAGAGAGCATAATAAAGTAGAGTTGTGAACAGCGATTCTATATGTACATATGAGATTTCACCAGTGAGATGGATTCAGGTGATATAATACCGGACAATGCAGATAACTGGAAATGGTCTTAATCTTGGGAAATGCTTGCGTCCGACCCTCTAGCATTCAAGAACTGATAAAAACTGCCAGAAGAGAAGGCTTGCATGAACAGTTTCCAAACTAGTATGCTTATCCTTTTTCTGTCTGCAACACTAACCAGTAATCCTTCTCTAATGAACAAAAGGAGCACTCACATACCGACGCTCCACGAAACCAGTTGCTCGTATGCAGGGTTAGCTCGCAAACAAGAACCAAGATGAAGTACAGAAAATTAAGGCCGCGAAGCATCATTGGAGGTGACTGAATCATCCACATTTTACATGCTGACACATAAGATGTGAAGAACACATGCAATGCGTGGTCAGAGATAGGGCCCTGCAGCAGCAGCAGCAGCAGCTGGTGAAGCGGCACCGGGACGGCGGGGAGGTTTTGGAGCAGGAGGGGCTGAAGTTCTCTTGCTGTGACAGACGAACAAGCCGTACAGCGCGTCGAAGACCGTCTGGCCTCTGACCTTCAGCCACCCCTCCTTACATTTGGGCAACTGCGCTGCGTGTCAGCAGGATTCAGAAACGGCGGCAGAGCAAGCCATTGGTGCATTTGCAAGTGCTGGATTTGCCGGGATGCCTACCTCGCCGGAGCAGCGTGGGGGATCATTCTTCCTGGCCGCCAGATTCGGATCTGCAAGGGGTAAGGCGATTCAGAGTGTCAGCGCGATGCGCCTGAATAAAGCCTGTGCGATGCATAGTAAGCAAGCAACAGTGGCGGGAGAAGGGGAGCAAATTACCATCGGCGGCGTCGGCCACCAGAGCGTCGACCTGGGCCGCCGCCTTCTGGCAGTAGATCCGGAAGCTGGGAGAGCCCGGCAGCGCCTCGGCCTCTTCCCCGTCCTTGGGCTCCGGGGCCACCTTACACCCCTTTCTCCTCAGATCCGCCTTCGATGCCGGCGCCGACGCTGAAGGGTCCTGCGTACGCGCCGCCAGGGGATCGGGGGCCCCGCTGTGCCCCGGCGTCCGGTCCCGCCTCCGCCGCTCGGCCCTGTCGGTCGACGCAGCGGACCCCATCGCGAGCGAAGGGGAGGGTGGGCGGGAGGGGGGACGACGGGGAGCTGCAGCGCGGACGGACGCGCCATTGCGCGCGTGTGCTTAGTACCGGAGGCGCGCGAGCGGCGGCGAGGGATTCGCGGGGGTGAGGAGGCCAAATTTGGCGGGGAAGGAGGTGAGGTGGCTGATGGCAGCTGGGTCCCGCTTGGCGGGAAGAGGAAGAATCACAGCCCGCCTGTAAGAGCCTTTAGTGAAGATGGGCCGTTAGTGGTAAGCAGGCCTCTTTGATTCAAAATAATTCTGATAGTCTCGAGAGAAAATTCTGAAGGAAATTTGGAGGAACTAATCTCTAGATTATTTGCAAATGTACTCTTTTGATTCATAGGATTTTTTTTTGTTCTGAGGATTCATTTGTTTCCAACCTTAGCAATCATGTTGTGGTATAGGTGGAATCTGGGGCAACCAAAGACAATCAGTTCTCGGTGCAACTAAATTGCTTGGTGACTAGGAGCGCGTGATGCGAGATGGTCCATGGTTATTTCACAATTGCTCGATGTTTGTTGTCCAGCTGTGATGGTTGGTCGGAACTGGAGAAGCAGGGGCGGAGCCGGGGGGGGGGGGGACCCCCATGAATTTCTAGCGGGGACTGTGTATTGGTTGTAATACTCCCGACTAAGTTGCATTTATTATTTGATTGACACGGTCATCGTTATATAGCATACATAAGTAACTATCCAGGGGAGTACGTCTGGAAAACGGCCCAAAGTCGAAATAGCCCACAATGTCATGTGAGATGGATGCCTCGCGTGTGTACTGGATAGTGGATACCGCTAAGAAGAACGCGTGGACTCGATGCATTTTTCCCACGAGACGATTAGCCCTTTTCACTTTGACTGGATGGATGCTCGCGCCGCCTGCTACAGGTGCTAGGGTATTGCCAGCGGCTGGCGATTTGTGCCTTTGTCGATCATCAACCTTCGCCCTCGCCAGTCCCTGTCTGCGATTTGTGCCTTTGTCGATCGTCGACCCTTGCCCTCACCAGCCCCTGCCTGTAGCATGATTCTTTGGAAAAGGCTGTCCAGATTTCCCTTCAGGGATCAGGGTAGCACAACACAAGTCGCCCCAATTTCAAGGTACCATCTTTACCTGCATATTTATGGCTTATGTCCAGGCTATCATTAGTTAAAATTATAGACTCTGTAGAAACTGCTAGACGCTAGTTACTATTTGTCATGTTGATTTTGCATTACATGTTGGTGGTATACACACTACAACATGACCCTACCTATAGCAACTCATTTTTTGTATCTAAAACTCCATATATGCGTTGCTTGTGTCTTTACCAACGGTTTGGGATGCGTTGCCTTATCCAGTGTTGCTAGCGCATCATGCAACGCTTATAGTGTCGTTGGTAAAAGAGACTGTTACAAGAGTACAACACATAAAATTGACTTTAACAACACTTTTATGTGTTGGTGCTTATTCTACAGGAATCCAAATCTCATTGCTTGGCATGGTACCAACAATTATATTAACTCTCCAGATAATGACAGTAATTATGTATATCAAGTGAGGGGAAAATAAGAGTATACTCACAAGAGAAAGAAATCATACATTGACTAAAAACTGTTGGATTGCAATAGTTGATATTACAAGAGGAACATCAGCCAAATGTGATACATAATCTAAATATTTTCTTGATATCGTAACTTAAACAGAAAGCATCCTTCAACATTCCTACAACCTAACTAAAACTTAACCGAGGACCATAATCCAACAGGAACAATATCGCTACAACTTAACTAAAACTAAAAAAATCCATCATCCTCATCACGAATGAGAACATCATCATCATCATGAACCGGAATATCATCATTGCCGTATAGTCATCCATATAACTTTTGAATCTACAATAAAAATAACAAAATGAACTGTTAACAAACAATGTATTGACATGATGCGAGAAGATTGAAGGCCAAGGAATCTTTGTTTTTCCTGCATTGCCGAGAGTACTACATTTTTTACAGTTTTTGTGACACCGTACCAAATCTTCAGTTTTCACAAGTGCCATAGCGACATGCATTGCGTAGAACTTATTTCTAATTTCAACAACTAGCAAGGTAGCCCAGGCACCGAGCAATCTGTTTTGTCCAGGTTTCAGAATATACATATGGTTGATAATATATGTAGATTATTTCCAACTATGCTCTAGTCATACTATCGACCCTAGGGCATTTACAACATGGTCATGAATGTTATATAATTTTAGCTTTATTAACATTCAATTACAGTTTAAGTTATAACATTGTTGTGGCCACAAAATACATACAACTGGTTGAGCACATAACTATACCTAAACATAATTCAACTATTCATTTGCGGAACAATCTAAACTACAATTTCATGTGCGCTAATGTAGTATTATGTATTGTTTATGTGGGATGATCTAGTTCCACATGCAGAGGAAAAGAAATGACGTCAATCAATGGTCTATGAACTATATTGTGGAAGGTGCTTTAACTTAAACCTGCAAATTCAAATCATGTTCAGACATACTGATAAAATAATACATGGATTTTAAATCTTAGTTGCCTTGGCGAAGGAAAAAAAACTACATCTTTCTTGCTTCTTATACAAAGAACACGCAAGGGTCTCGCTTTCCTTATTACTATAATTAAAATTAAATTAGTGTATCAGATTTTATATGAAATTTGAGCCTAACTCATCGTGTAATATTAGTTATGTCTCGATATAGAAAAACACCAAAAACATCTTGCTTTCCATTATTCCCATATATCTTAACCAAAAAATTAACACAAGAACGACAAACTAAAAAAATTGATCGCCTAATATGTATTTGGTGAGTCATTATGTAATCATAATGAACTCGTATTTTGTGTATCCTTACAATTCACTGTTGCAGCCTAAAATGCACGAAAACACGGACAGTAAAATGGGGATACGAGATACATCATTTTTCAAAAAGAGCCATTTGGGGATACGATGAGTATATATAAAATAGAATATGTCATGTAATATAGAGTTAAGTTGGGAAATTAACGAGAAAGAAATCAGAATAGAGAATACTGCCCATTTGGTGTCTCTTTTACAAAGTGCTTGATTGATCATCATCCTCTCATGCCATGTTGTCATTCCAAGTTTCATCCATCTTGCAAAACACATCAAACACGAGTGTAGCAGCATCAGCATGAGCAGCACCAACAACACAAGTCGAAGTGCAGCAGCAGTTCCAGCGTAAGCAGCAGCACAAGTGCTCACCTATTCAAGCAAGTAGTAACATCCTAGCAGCACATGCATTCAAACAACTAGAGAAGCACAACATGGAGCAATAGCACAAGTATTCAAAGAGCAACACGCCAGCCAGCAACATCCAGCATACCAGCAGCTTAATGGCAGAAAATCTGAGGAATAAAAATGGAAGAGGTTCAAGAAAGATGAGAGGTCGTTGTGTTACCTGCGAGGCTGCGACTGTGACAAATCCAGACGGTGGGAGAATCGTATCCAGAGTAACCAGAAAAAATGTAAACACGTTTGGCAAATAGGTATGGCCTAACAAAAAATATCTGGATAAGTGAAATCGAAAAGCTAGAAAATTATAGACATGCACCGAGTATTCAATATCTTTTTATATAGTCCCAACAATCAAAACAAACTTCATCATATTGATAATGTAAACATGCTTGCTAATAATCATGTACATTTATATGATTACATCAGATAAATCTATGCAATATTTGCAACTAGGAATATAAAAAAAGAATGAAGTTTCAGGTGCTGCGAATTTGCGAAACTACTTTACACGGAATGGAAGTGCGAGATATGAACATACAAGTAACACAAAGAGTATGTAATAACAAATGCTTATGTTGAACTAAGGCCTAATCGGCAAAGTTAAACATGAATGTGTGGTAGCAATAAATTTGTGTTTCCGTTGCCGTGATCTCCATGTTGTACGAAGGTTATTTTCATGCTCTTTGCTTCTCCTTTTGCTCTAGAATATCATGATGTATGTTAAGAGTTAAACCCGTAGTGCATGTGTCATTTTCAGTTCAATTCATGTGTACGTATACGTGTAGGTCTTAAAGTAGTCACGGAGTAGGACCAACACTAGTTAGCTTTAGCTATTATATAACACTCTATCCAAAAATAAGTTTCTTAATCTTAGTATAACTTTATAATAGTTAGTACAAACTTAAGACACTTATTTTGGGATGAAGGGAGTGTATATATCGTATATCCCTTGGTAAAAAAATCATCAAAGCGATAAAGCTAACACCATGAGCGATACGCTCTTGTCGCAATAAGCGAACTTCTCTCGTGTGTTGATAGTAATAATTATTCGATCAAAGTAAAGATTGACCAGCTTCTTTCATGCGACCGTGAGGTTGTCTTCCGGCTGTTGTATGTCACCTGACGTGCATACCAGCTAGCTAGCAGGAGGCTAGCTTTGCACTTTGGTGTATCTCGGAATTCGGCGAAAAGGAAATTCGCCAGGATCATGTCATCTTTGCACTGCACTTGTTCGTCGCGGTCGTTCGTCATCGTGCATCGCCACCGCCGTCGGAAATACTCCCGTCGGGGCTGGGCCTGTAGTGTCCACCTTACTTGAACCTAGCCATTTTATCTCTTGGACTACAAACAGAGAAATTGAGAGAAATAACCATCCCGTCATCCACGACTTGAAATTAAAGAGCACTAAGAAAATTATTAGGAGAGTGTAGACTGGCCCAAACCCATCTTGTAGTTGAGGACCATGTCGGAGACTTGTAGCAGCAACAAGTTATATAACTGAAAGACATCTACAGGTTTCTGTTTTTGAACGAAACCTATCTTGCTCGTCGATTCACCTGAAGCCAGCGGACGGGACCAACTTACCTATGCGGCTGTGCCCACTGGCCGTTCCTCCCAGCATATTAACAGGAGGAGAGAAAAACAGAGTTAGAGAGGGGACGGGGCAGGGGAGGGGATGCACTCACCAGATAAGCCAGCGCCTGAAACCCTAGCGATGAGGGACGGTCGCGGGTGTCCTTTGGTGGCAACGAGCACCGAATCTAGCCGGATGTTAGGGCGCCGCGGTGCAAGGGAACCTCGGCCCGTGCTTCACGGTGTCGCAGCGAGGAGCCGTATGAAGAGAGAAGAACCGTGCTTCACGGTGTCGCAGCGAGGAGCCGCAAGAAGAGAGAAGAAAGAGAGATGGGACGCGAGAGGGGTGGTTGGGTGGGCGATTTGGTGGATCCGGTAGCTGCTGCGGCAACAGTAGTCCTTCCCTGGCGCGTAGGAATTATTCTTGTTACTTCTCTGGTTTGCGTCGGTTTTTCCCTTAAAGAGGAAAGGGTGATGCAGCACAGGAGCAGTAAGTATTTTCCTCAGTTTGAGAACCAAGGTATCGGACCAAAAGGAGGGCCTCGTCAAGTCCAAGTACCCGCGCAAAAACAAACAACTTGCACCCAACGCTTCAAAGGGGTTGTCAATCCCTTCAAGATTGTTTGCAAAAGTGAGATCTGAAGGCGGAAAATGCAAAGAAGTAAAAAGTGTAAGGCTAGAAATATGGTGTGGAGTAGACCTTGGGGGCCATAGTGTTCACTAGAGGCTTCTCTCATAATAGCAAATATCACTATGGGTGAACAAATTACTGTCGAGCAATTGATAGAACCGCGCAAAGTCATGACGATATCTAAGGCAATGATCTAGCATATAGGTATCATGTCCGAGACAAGTAGACCGATACTTTCTGCATCTACTACTATTACTCCACACATCGACCGCTATCCAGCATGCATCTAGTGTATTAAGTTCATGACGAACAGAGTAACGCTTTAAGCAAGATGACATGATGTAGATGGATGATCTCAAACCAATGATGAAAACCCCATCTTTTTACCCTTGATGGCAACAACACGATACGTGCCTCGCTACCCCTTCTGTCACTGGGTGAGGTCACCGCACAGTATGAACCCAAAACCAAGCACTTCTCCCATTGCAAGAATCATAGATCTAGTTGGCCAAACAAAACCCACAACTTGAAGAGAATTACAAGGATATGAAATCATGCATAAGAGAGATCAGAAGAAACTCAAATAAGATTCATAGATAATCTGATCATAAATCCACAATTCATGGGATCTCGACAAACACACCACAAAAGAAGATTACATCGGATAGATCTCCATGAAGATCATGGAGAACTTTGTATTGAAGATCCAAGAAAGAGAAGAAGCCATCTAGTTACTAGCTATGGACCCGTAGGTCTATGGTGAACTACTCACGCATCGTCGAAGAGGTCATGGTGTTGATGGAGAAGCCTTCCGTGTCCGAATCCCCCCTCTGGCAGGGCACCAGGACGTGCCCCAGATGGGATCTTGCGGAGACAGAAGCTTGCGGCGGCGGAAAAGTGATTACGATGCTCCCCTGATTTTTTGTGGAATTTTTGGGGATATATAGGCGCAAACCCTAGGGCAGACGTGGCCCAGGGAGCCCACAAGCCTGGACGGCGCGGGCCCCCCTGGCCGCGCCATGAGGGCTTGTGGGGTCCCTGAGGACCCCCTGCCTTGGTTCTCAAGTCTCCCGATCTTCTTCCGTTCCGGAAAAAATCTTTTCAGAAGTTTTATTCAATTTGGACTCCGTTCAAAATCCTCCTCTGAAAGGGGTCAAAAACATGGAAAAAACAAGAACTGACACTTGGCACTGGATTAATAAGTTAGTCCGAGAAAATAAATAAAAGGCATGCAAAACATCCAAAGTTTGACAAGATAATAGCATGAAACTATTAAAAATTATAGATACGTTGGAAACGTATCAGTAGCCTCCGAAGCTGTGAGGTGGGAGCAGGCGAGGGGGAGGGCCGATGACGAGGTGGGTCGGAGGAGGCACACAAGGCGCCGGGTGGTTGCGGTTTGGGAGAGGTGAGGGCAATCGGGGGCCTTTTTTTGCAAATCAGGGGGCCTGTTTCTCACTCCCCCTCTCTTTTTTTCTCCGGTTTTTTCCCATTCTGAGTTGCACGTGTGGAATGCATATGCTTCAACGCTTATATGTGTATCTATTGTAGATTTGGCAACACATAGTAAAAATGTTGTAAAAATTATGTTTCTTTATTGGAGGTATCCTTGTAGTGACATAACAGTTTTATTATCAAAAATCAATTGTTATTAGCTTCAATCTCAGTTTAGTCTATATACAAACTACTGCCAAAATGTTCTGGCATAAGTAGAAATCACACAAGGTAGAATCGAAAGCACACTATGAGAATATCGACTTTGTTTCACATGTTTTAGGCATAAGACCTACTTTCAAACTAATAGAAGTAGACCTTATTCCTAACCAAAAAATTTATATAAAATTTTGTTCCTCTTGTCATGGTCTTTTTCGCCCCCCCCCCTATGCTCAAATCCCGGCTCCGCCCCTGTGGAGGAGGCATGGGTTAGAGTCATGTGACTAAAGGAGAAGTTGTGCACATGGAGCATCACATTGCAAGTGGCGAAGAAAGCAAGCATGGCGGACTTTCTCGACGAGTGATCAATGAAAGACACGGAGGCGGGGTTCGGGTGCGCGTCACTTTGGATGTCCGTAAACCACTGATGAGATGTGCTAGTCTAACCTTGAGGAAGAAGAAGGTTTCTTGATTTTGAATATGAAAATATGGCCATGTTATGTGGTGTTTGCAGCTTGGTCGGTCAAGCATCAAGCACCATCATCTACTCGCCTACTATAATCGTTGTTGAATCCGTACGGAAGAGTACTTTTCGAGTGGCGGTGGCAATAGAGGAGGCAGTGTGAATCGCGGAAGGGGCACATGTGCTGGTGACCTTGGTACCAACATGCCAAGGGAATACAATCTAGATGATGAGAATCTCAAGAGTACAGAGTCTAGCCCTGCAAAACCCCCCAAGTGGAGTGCTTCGTTCTTCGGGATCCACCAAGAAATGCTTGGGTTTTGAGAATCAAGATTGTGTCAATATGTCAAGGGGGCTTCTTATGTTAACAGATGGAAAGACTACTGACCTAGTTGATACTGAGAACTTAAACAAGAAGTGAGAGGATGGTGTTGACGCTACCTCATAGGACATCAAGAGGCAGAAGGCGAATGAAGCAACAACTATGGACTTGGAAACATTGGTGGGCTACGGTGTGGAGTATCGTCGGGCCTAATAAATCGCCTAGTTTGGAACATCCGGACAATTCGGGAGTTGTTGGAGCTCACTCAAGCCAACGCAAGCTTGTTTTCTTATGTGAAACTATAGGCAACCTTCAATTCATATTCAAAGGTTGGAATGCATACTAGGTATGAGAGGAGTCACTGGACTAGATGGGCAAGGGCTCGGTGGTGGTCTTGCTCTCTTTTAGGATGAATGTGACTAGTGGTGGAGCTTAGGGTGTGTTTGGTTCTTGTCACCAAGTGGAACGGCACGGGTCAGTTCCGCCCCGAAGGCCCATTCCCGTGTTCGAATCAACAAAGGTATCGGAACCACTCGATTCTAAAAACGGGATATTCCTAGGATAAGTTGTCCCGAGGGGTCTCTTGAAATCAAGCGGACCACAAGGGACCGCGAGATCTATCCTCCCCCTTCTCTCGGCATTGCCCCACCTGTGTGCTTTTCGCTGCCCGCCTGCCCACTCCACCGTTGCTCGTCTGCCTGGTCCGGAGTCGTTGTTGCCCGCCTGCTTGATCCTGAGTTGACGCAACTCGCATGATCGTTGCACCGATGCTCGCCTGACACCCGCCTGCCTGCCTGTTGTGGAGCTTCTACTGCCCGCTTGCATGCTCCGACACTGCTATTACCCGCGTGCGTGATCTGGCGTCGACGGAGCTCACTTGACCTCTCCATCATTGCTCGCATGCATGCTCTGGCGGTGCCACTGCCTGATCTGGTGCTGCCGCTGCCCGCTTGTGTGCTTTGTGTAGCTCGTACAACCTCATTCGCTACTTCTCCCGCTACCTCTCCTTCGCCGCGCGGTGGAAGAAGGAGTTCCTCGGGCCGGAGGGACGGCGAGGTGGCCGGATCAGCATCCTGGTGGGCTGGTGAGGGTTGCTTATTCGTTCCTGCCCAAAAGACTGTTCCACCCTATCTCGTTCCATTCTAACCAAACAACAAGATGGAATGGTTCTAGAACCAAACACATCCTTAGTGCAATGTTGGGGGGCACCCCCACCCCCCGCCGCCCAACAATGTGACAGATACGTAATGCTAATGCGAGGAGAACTACATATGTGTGTATATGCCAAGCTGCAAACAAAAAAGAAAACCTTATGTGGGAACGTCAAGCACGTTTGGTGATGATCTCTGATGATCTCACCTTCACCAACGAATCGACGGCCATTCGGCAGATAGTGGTGAAGGGTAGCACGTGGGACACAAACATGCCCGCATCGAGCGAGGAGCGTATGATAGAGGCGAGGTTTCCCCAGAACATATCCATCAATTCGTCCATCCGTCGAAGTGCCAACCAAATCATGCACGGTAGGCACGGTCCCCTACTTTCTTCCATGGCTCACTAAGGTGATGCAACCCCAAAATTTTCTTCTCCATCCGTCTACGGACGCAGAAGACCAGTCCGTAAATACGGATATGAGAGACTGCCATCCAATGTTATTCGCATATATTTCAATTTGTATTGAACTAACCGTACGAAATTTAAGCAAACTGATCGATATTCATCAAACTTTAAACAAAAAATAGCACAAATCATCCATGCATAACATGCAAACCAAGTCTAATACAACAATGTCTTCAATTCAGCTAGATTAACCGGATGTCCAACAAGTTTTTCATCAATGGATCACGCCCTCCCATAAATACTCCCCCTTCAGCTTCATCCAACGGTGTTTGTACGTAAATGGTCATCCCTGTGGTATATCATGGCAGCGCGTGCGGGCTACATAATATGTAGACCAATATTGAGTGAACGAATCAATCAACAAGTTGAGCAAGAGGAAGCAAAACTTACGATCTCGTCCTCTGTCGTCGGCTGACGAACCACAACAAAACTTGGTGATGCTGGTCTAGATAGCGTACCAACGATACGATAACGACCTCACATCGCCTTCTTGAATGATGTACATGTCGTAGGGAGCAATATCCTTTCGTGGATGAAATGATTCATGCATTTGCTGCCAGAACGTCTCCCATGTGCTCCTTCATACGAAATCCGTGAATACGGCCAGACAGGCATGGCACAACAACCCATCCTACATGGTCGAGTAGCTCACCATCCTTCATACTCTAAAAATGACATAACATTCAAAAAGCCCAATGCCATTTGACCGAACACCTGCCGAGCATGGTATCCGTCATGGAGGTCATCGACCGGGGGTGGGGGGGTGGAGACACAAATGGCTCCAGGCTGGACAACACCATCATAAAGGCGAGCAGGCGCGTCAGTGCTGGTTGCAGACCTTGGGCAATGCCTAACGTATAACATCGGCGGTGGAGGTGAAGGGTGTGGATGCAAAGTAAGGGGGGAAGGGGCACACTGAAAGGAAATTGGACTGGGAGGGTGAATTTGATGGGTCGGGGGTGTCGGAGTGCTACGTGTGTGGTGTGTAGTCTCTCGCAAAGCCCCCACTCCCTTATTTGCCTTTAACTTTTACGAGAAAAAAACACGTTCGGTTCGCTCCACTTTGGATGACTTCCATGGTCCGAACAGATGCGTGTAGTTTAGGGATCACCGTTGGAGATGCCCTTAGGGCATCTTCAATGCACGACCCCAAACACACGTCTGTTTTGTCCAGATTTTGCCCATTTCGGTAGAGCAATGGGGTGGCGTCCGACCTTTTTCTCGATGCGTTGGCCATGGGCCCAACGCGCGGACGGATCTGATCCACGTATATAATTTTTTTACCGTGTTTTACTTTATTTCAACAACAACATTAGAATACATTCATCAATTCTTTGCTAGAAAAGCAAGACCAAAGAAAACAAGAACTACGATTAGACATTTTAAAATATATCCAACTTCTATAACTTCTCACACTAGTTGTACTAATATCTTTTTTATGTCTTCATTGTTGATCTAAGGATTCTCGAGCTTGCACACTTCTTTCTTCTTTAATTCTAAAGAAGTAGATGTTGATTCCCCTCTAGTCTCTTCTCTAGTCTCGTCTCTAGCCTTAATTCTTCCAAGGAGTGCAGAGCATCTATCAAATTTCGTGCTAACAATAGATCGATGTATTTGGTTTCCAATATCAAAGCTTGCATTTGTTAGCCTACACACAAATTTGAGCAAACATTGCATTGAATCTAATGAACAACCGAATCAAAAGAAGCACATACCCTATCTTTTTTGCACTTAAAGAACATCCATCCGGGATGTTCCAATGTGATAGAAATGCGATGCATGGTGTGCAGCGAGCAGTTGTCGCACTTTATGAATGGTAGCAGTGAGCCGCCGAGCCAGCGCCGAGCCCGGGTGACAGTCGGGCGTGTATTTGCCAGCGATACGCCGAGAGGATATATCCTAACAGCTAGAGGCGGATTCAATATCTGCATGCAGCGCAGAGGCATTATCGGGGCTGTGCGGTCGAGTACTCGGCCATTCCATGGCAAGCGACCGGATGCGCCAAATCCGGCGCCCGGGTGTGCCAATCCCGCCAACATAGATCTAGCGAATAACCGCCGACATAGTGACAAGAGAGGCACAAATCAAGCGGTCGTGTTGTCGTCGGTCGGTCTGCACAACGAGGCGGTCGAGAAATTTAGCGGCGACGGCTATAGTTGGGGTCAGGAGATGAGGGCGGCGGGAAGGGATGGGAGGTGGAGAAGAAAAAGAAACAACGGTGTTCTTGACGGACTAGCCAGGGGAGGATAAGGACACGAGTCGCGTCCGTCTGCGCGTGTCCATTTTGATTCAAACACAATCCAAATTTAAACAAGAGTCGGATCAAAAATGGACAAAAAACGAACAAATGTCCATTTACTGCCGAGCATTGGGCCTTTGTCTTCATCTCTACTATTAAAGGGGATCTGCCGTCGTCGTGATGGTTCAACCTCGTTCGACCCCCTCCTGTCGCTAGATATGCATACATCCTTCCACCGCGTTTTTTAATCCCTCCAAAAACCAGAGGCAAGTAAACAAGAAAACCAAACGGTTCAATCAACCTCTTCCTTCCACCACAAACCAGCCCATGTACTTGTCCAAAGAAGAGCAATGCTACATATACGCAAAGTTACGTTTAGTTTTACGTAAATGGCCATTTGGCAATCTATGATTGGAAGTAGGGGGGGGCACCTCGCTGCAGTTCAGGGGGCCGAGAGAATGGATGAAGGAAGGTTACGTAACACTGCACATAGTTTTTCCTAGATGTAGTATTATTGCCCAAAGAATAAGCAAAAGAAAAGAGAAAGCAACCACGATCACACGACCAACCCACAAACAGACGTCACACATGGCCACAACCCCATCTTTCCCAATCCCTCGCTCCTAGTTCGTTCCCTCCCGAGAAATAATCGCCGCTCCAGAAGGCTGCCACCAGATCCTCCGATCCCTCGCCCCAGATGGGTAGTACGTAAGCTTTTCCGCCGTCGGGGAGGGTGGGGAACTGGGGACGAGCATCCGGGGCGGATAGAGAGATGATGGCTGCCAATGGTGCTACATCGGTGTCGTATGGATTGGGCCTCCGGGATGCCCTCGGGCCTAGGTAAACCGGGTTCTTCGGGGGCATGAAAGCACAACCTGACGATACTCAAGCTCCTGAGAACCTCCTCGCAGCCATCCGAGAAAATCTGCTTGCCTCCTTGCTGGGTGGGATTGATATTGCCATTGCAACGCTTATTGTTGTGATACTAGCCATATAAGGATTTTTAACCAGATGTCCTCTGGTTGGCTCTCGTGTGTAATTAGTACTTGCAAATATGTAGTGCAAATAGGATAACACTCCAATATTGTGTGCATCTGATGGGTGACGTGGCTCAGCCCAGCGGCTCTAGAGATCCTCATGATTTGTCCCGAGATTCCAGGTTATAGTTGGAACATCTTATTTCTGATTATGATTTCTTCTCATTGGGACTATTACTCCTGATGCTACAACTGAAACTTAGAAATTGTAACCATCCATGGCCAACAGTGTTAGCTATTTGTGTATCTGCATTAGATACACCGCTACATGTTTACTGTTTATTGTTGGTCTTGAGCACTTCATGTAAAATGAAATTGAACAAACTCTTTTTTTCCGTCTGGGAAACTACTATTATGAAACTCTGGATATGCAATATAGTAGGTTCTAGAACTGCAGTCTGCATCTCATACATTATTGCATATATATGATAAAAGACAACTCCTACTGGACTCGTCTCATTAGTGATAAAGAAGCATTCATCATCTTTCAGGAAGTGAATCCCTAAAACCATATCAATCAATCTCCCGGTCGAATGTACGATGCTTTGTTTTCTTTGAGAGGATATCTTTTTGAATGATAATGATTTTTCAGCCATATGGTTTGATCAGGTGTAGTGAGGCAAGCCAATACCTAAAGCTTGATATTTATTCTTGGAATGGTGTTTGATTTGTAGGTAATTGTTTATATGTTGGATCGTGTGCAGGACAAGGAACAGGTCAATTTTTCTTTACAACCTGCCTTCTTCTGAAAGGGATGATTTGTGTTCACTTTATGGCTTGTTGCCGGATAATGCAGGGGCACATGTGACCGATGCCTTCTATGATCCAACAATGTATCAAAGATTTTTTGGCAAGATAGTTAGTGGAGATCCTTTTCTGAATCACTTATACTGGAGCAGCCTACATATCCAATATTATGCTGTTTTGTTTTTTGTGTACTAACAAATTAGAATGAAAATTCCTCCATGGCAAGCATGCATTCGTTGAATATTAATTTTAACCAATAATTTCTAGCATATATTTTTGAAAATACAACAGCCAAAACAATTCTGAAGGTTACATGGTTTGTTGAGGCACATATCCTTAATATTGAATTGTCAATGGGAGCTTCCTCACACTATAGTATTTTTAACTAGGATATCTTTTTTGTTCCCTTACCAACTGAACATAGGTTCATATATTGCTAGGAAATAAAGATGCAGCTAGAAAACCAAGAAACAAATATGGGTTGCTGAGATATCGTGACACATATATTGCTTCTGTATTTTCTCCAAATAGTTTCATGATTTTAATGTATGCCCATTTCTGCCAGTGCCCTTCTATCCATATACCTGAATCTAAATGTTAGATGAAATGATAGTGGTGGTGCCTAGTAACTAACACCGATGCATGAAGTTACTTGATAAAAACATAAATAGGTGTGCAATCCGTCCCCGTATCATGTCCATGCTGATTCCAGCTTGGAAACGGGTACATCAAAATTCACAGTATCCATGCATATCTCTTCTAAATCCAGTGACATTAAACGGTTTGGGCTTGTCCCTATAGTGGGATGTCAGGATATATCCTTCCCATAGTTCGCAATACTTATTGTCGACATGACTGTTAATATTACAGGTTTCTATTGTTTCTAGGAGCTGCAAGGCGGTGGTCATTCTGAAATGTCTAGGATGTAGATTGTAAAGAGGCAATACCTGAGAGTGTTTCCATAATTCATTTTGGCATCACCATGTATTCTGCAAGCTGGTATCTGCATGTAGGACTGTAACTTGAAGATGTGTACTCGCTTTTTGCCTTGGTCAGGCTTACATTTTTGTCCCTATGACTCAAGATTGTTATAGTGGCCATCTATAGATAAGAATGCAAATTGAATTTGTTGTACATGAAGGTGAAGCTAATGTTTTTCTTGCTTTAACAATGCGTCATCTAGCATTCTATTTATTTTGTATTCATTAGAAAATTTAGATGACACATTTTTTTTTCTGATCGTTATCCTACTGGACCAAATTATCTCGTCACTGCTCCAAAATTCAGAACTTGTGATATGACATCAAATTGGAAAATGATTAGCAAATTCATGATCTCTTTTTGCCTTGTCTTAATTGGCAACAAAACATTTGTACATTTATTATTGATATATTATGATCGTGATGCTGTGCATAGGTTCATCCTTCCAGTTTAAGCAAAAATAGATTCCTCTAGATGTATAAGTCTATTCGATGATAAAAATGTGAGATGACGAGGGTAGTGAAGCATAATTGTTAGATTAAAATGTGAAGCCTGTGGGTGTGGTGTCATGGTCGTTGAATGTCGCAGTGTCATTCTTGTTATTGCATAACCCTCATCTCATTGAATTGTATTTATTTTTCATTATATTATTGATGCATCAGTGCGTTGCTAATTGCTGCCAAGTGACATCTATAGTGCCAAAAGGCACTTGAAGTTTGAGAAACGAAGCAAATAAAGTTGAGGCAAAGAAGAGACACGTCAGAGAGAAACTAGGACATGCACAACTGAATGGGGATATATAGGATGCAAGAAAAAAATTAGGACATGCACCACATGCTGGAGATACATAGGATATAATGAATAATTGCATGCTATAGCGGAGAGACGTGGAGGGGTGCCGAGCCAAGTGATGAGCTCATAGGAGATGTGGAAGAAAAATGAGGATTTGCAACCAACAATAATATGGCATGATTTAAGCTTCATCTGCATGCACGGCAAAATGTAAACAACAAATTAATTATATATTTTATTATCCGTAGCAACGCCGGGCATTTAACTTGTTTATTCTAAACTAAACGGAGGCAGCCGACCAAACGAGCTACGGTCGTCCGAAATGGTCATCAGGCATAGGCTCCCTCCCCTCCCCTCCCCTCCCCTCTCCTCTCGCTTGCAATTGCAAGTCATCGCCAATTCGCCATGAGTCCTGTATGTACGCGCCGCAAAGAAAGCGATGTGACGAGGAGGAATAGCTTTCTAGAACAGTATGGTCCAGTGAACAGACAGACGTACGGGCTACGGCACTGGCCCGTCCTTGCACCAACCACCACCACTTTACCTATTTATTTAAAATTTGAACTAAAACTAGGACTAGTATTTTGAAATGGAGTGAGTAGTTTTCTTCCCGAAAGAAGCAGCACTTGGCCAAATTTACCACAGGCACAGCACCAATTATTACTGTACTTCACTGTTCATCTTTATCTTCACTTACACGAACACGACACCAAACACGGCGTGTCTCATCTCACACTAATGTATTAATTTTTTTATTACTTCACTGTTCATCTTATCTTCACTAACACGAACACGACACCAAACACGGCGTGCCTCACCTCACACTGATGTAATGTAATACAACAAGCATGTCACATCTCAGGATTAAATATTAGTCTACAGTTTTGTTTATCTTCATAGAGATCACTCGCACCTTCGCTGTTATCATCTTCTCATCTTTCATCTTCCATCTTTCATCAGGAGTTCTCGGTCACGTCTCATGACATCTTCTTCGCTTTCTTGTCCGCCCACTCCTTGCGCTTGGCGTCAATCAGCTTCTGAACATTGGCATGAAAGCCAGGATACGGTTCGTAGGCAGCAAACTTGTGAAGAATCTGAAGCAAACGGCAAGATTGGCATGACTTGTAAGGCAATCTCTTGTCGGATCATCGGAGTGATCATGCTGCAGAATGCTTACCTCTAGAAGCACGAAATATGGGGCCATCAGCAAAGCCTGGACGAGATTGTCAACTAGAGCAGGTGCCCGCTTCTACAATCAGAGTAAGTGTCAAGTATTAATAATCCTTGGGCAAGAGCTTTCCATAGCTAGTGGTTAACCTAATACCGATAGCGCGATATCATAAGAGACTTGCCTCAAAAACTCCATGGCCAACGAATTGCATAGTCCAACAGAACAGCTGAGCTACCAATACCACCTGCAAGAAAACAAAGAATTTATGCTTGATCAATTCATGTTTAGTGAACTTCTTGTTTATTTAGCTACAAAGCATCTTGAACAGCAGAATCTATGCATCATCCTAAAAGCAAACGCTGTCAGAATCAAAATTTCAGAGGTTAAGAAAAAAGAATGAATCAAAATTTCAGAAGTTCAGAAAAGAGATTGAATCAAAATTTCAGAAGTCAAAACCAAATCTCGAACACCTGCAATCTAGCTTTCCAAATTTAAGGTCCAGTGACCTAGGTCCACTGAGACAGAGATCAAAAGAACCCTGAATTTTGTAAATGCGGGAGAACTACATAAGCCGAACACCATGGAGCAAAAAACATGCCAAGACAACTGACGCCTTCAATTGATCAATACCATGTGCAGTGACAGCAATTAGGAGTAGATAGGGTGCAGCGAAGTACGTTAGACATGATCGGAACCCTTCTGTCTAAACGAAAGTCAAGCTTTGGTTACTCCATATCCACTTTTCACAATAATTATCCCCGATGCTGTTCTACGAAGATGACCACAAATTCTCAAAATCCCTCCCCTAGTAGAGAAATTCAGCGCAAAACAACTAGTATTTCTTCTCATAGCCTATCAATAATACACCAAATCAGAGACGGATGGATACTGAACACATAGAAATCACTAGAGAAGGGTCAATCAAGGGAAGAAGCCAAGAGTGGCGAGCGGGGCTGTGTGATGTTGTAGTAGTAATAACCTTCCATCCGAGGGAGAAGCCGAGGCGGGCGGCGAGGGCGGAGCTGGCGCCCCAGCAGAGGAGGCAGAGGACGGCGGCGAGGGCGCCGGAGCGGCGGTCGAGGGAGACGTAGAAGGCCCCGTAGACGGCGGTGAAGACCGCGGCGGCGCGCGGGAACGGGGCGGTGAGGTGGAGGAGCAGGAGGGCGGTGAGGAAGATGGGCCAGACGAAGAGCGCGTGGATGAAGACGTTGACCGGGTTGCTGTGGTACGCGCCGTAGAAGGCGAAGTGCCGCTCCAGGTTGAGGAACCCGCCGCCGCCGCCGCCGCCGCCGCCGCCAGCCATCGCGAGATTCGCCGATCGGGCGCTGCCGCTCGCAGACACAGGAGGCCGCGGCGCCGGGAGGGACGGGCGGGGGAAACGGCGGCGGCGCCTGCAGTGCGGACCCAAAGGGGGCGGGGCGGGGTGCACTGTCGCTCTACTCTGGAGTCTGGATTGCCGTCGACCTTTGCCGTCCTTTTTATTTGACGGAGAACAAGACGGGGGTACTCCTCTGGCGGCTCTATTATTCTACTGCATTCTTCTGTTTTTGTTCGAACGGATGTTCTATACTGCATTTTGGTCAGACGTGCTCCGGTCAGAAAAAATATACGGTATTCAATGTTTCCGCCGGTCGGGTCCCATCCGTTGCATGTGAGCACGGTCGTTTGGATCTTGACTCATGAGAAATAAACTGTTCCCGGAGCACTTTTCTTCTTTCTCCGCCTAGATCCACATCTTGTCTCCTCCGCTGACAGTCCTCGTCGTCGGCCATCGTCCTCGTCGACTTTCCTCGCTGTCCGCCTCCTTGCCGACCACGCCGATTGATGGAGTTATAGTCCTAGGATATGGTCATAGGCCTGCCCTGAAGGTCCAACCCAAGGACTACCCCTCATAAGGGACGAGACCCTTAGTCAGTTCCGACTGAACTAAGGAGTTCCCTTCATCCAGTCGGTAACAGATCATCGACCGTCCAGTGAAAGATTAGCATTCGGAGTTTATCAAACTAACCGACTGGATTCCACTATGTGCATCGTAACCCCCCCTGAAGGGAAACGGTCATACGTTTCTATATGCCATTATTAGCATTTAAGACGTACGTTACCTGTAACGTACGCATTTAATCGCCACTATTCCACTCCTGTACACGGAACCGTTGTGGAGGGCAGCGCACTCTATATAAGCCACCCTCCCCCACTGGTGCAGGGGTTAGCAATTCACTGTATTCTATATTCCACTCGACAACAAGCTCCCTGAGCACTGAGACGTAGGGCTATTACCTCCACCGCAGAGGGGCCTGAACTCATACAACCTCGCCGTAGCTAAGGCTCTGCCCATCCTTTTGTACCCTACATATCTACTGTCAGCCTTATACCCATGACACCGACCATCCTCATCGTCGGTCCTTACCCTCGTCGGACGTCCTCGTCGACGCCTCGACCCATGCAACAGTTGCATATGCAGTTGCAGCTCTCGCGACGACATTTGTATCTCCGCCGCCACCCCTCGCCATTGATGCTCGCTGCACGAAATTGCGTCAACGACGGCCACCGATCAGTCAACACCCGTTAAATGGATGTAGCAAATAACTTTGCTGGTAGTACCAAAATTTAACTACGGTTGCAGCAAAATCTCATGGTTAGCCCGCCATGGTCACCATGGTCGTCGTTTGAAAAGAAGAAAAAATGCAGGTTCCAGCAATATTGTGTGCCGGTTCCGACAAATGTCACAAGCGGTTCAAGCAAAAACGTTGGAGTGTGACAATGGTTCCAACAAACATGTGTAACGTAGGCATTTATTCACCACTATTACACCCCTGTCCACCGGGCCGTTGTGGAGGGAAGCGCACTCTATATAAGCCGCCCTTCCCCACTGGTGCACGGGTTGACATTTACTGTAATCTGATATTCCACTCGACACTAAGCTCCCAAGAGCACTGAGACGTAGGGCTTTTACCTCCATCGTAGAGGGGCCTGAACTCATACAACCTCGTCGTAGCTAAGGCTCTGCCCATCCTTTCGTACCCTACACATCTACTGTCAGGCTTATACCCACGACAGTTGGCGCCCACCGTGGGGCAGGCGTCTAAGCGACTTCCGGCGAGTTTGCGACTACATCACTTCGTCATGTCGTCCGGTGGAGATTCGAGCATGGGTCACGAGATCTTCTTCGCCGCTCTCTCCTTCATCGTCGACGATTCGGCATGGCTTCGGGACGCCCCTCTCGACGTCGAGGCGCTTCCCCGCAGGGCTACGCACTTCCGTGCCGGCGCCCGCGGCATTCTTCTTCTCCAGCAGTTGGCTCCGGTGTCGACCTACACCGCCGTCACGCGCCGCAACAAGCGGTCCCGCCGTCCGCGGCTCCAGCGTTGGGTGCAACACGCCCAGGCGCGCGAGAACGCGTCTTCGCAAGTGGCGGTTCTAGAGTCAGTTGTGGTAGCCCCGCCGTCCCAGCGCTCGGGCTCGGTTCCGACTGAGTTTTCTTCCGAGTACGCGGGTCGCCGGCCTGCAGCAGAAGTACACATGGCCAACTCCCATGAAGATTCCCGTCAAGCTGGCCGGAACGAGCACGAGATCGGCGAAATGTCCGACGCGCGTCGTCCGCCTCGCCGTTCTGCCAGTCGGCACACTCGGCGGAGCAACGTGGAGCTGTTCCGCACACCCCTCCTCAACTTGGCTGCGGCTGCCAAGATAGCCGATTCCCTTCAGCCGACTGATTCAGAGGCTGGCAGGGGGATCGAGCAAATCCGCGCCCTATTGCACACGGCGCAGCAGCAAAATTCGGCGGTCTCCCAGTCGCACAACAGGATCTACAATAGTTCTGTTCATGCGAATACGCATCGGTCAGTTCATAGCCCTGGTTCTCATCAGCGACACAGAGAAGGCAGTCGTTCCATAAATCCCGAAGATCGTCGCCGTTCACGCACCCCTCCGCGGGGTGGGCCCGACGGGCCCCGACATCATGATGATCGGCGTTCAGTCGGTGGCACTTACGACCCAAGGCCCGACGCGAGAGGGCATATCGCCCAGCGGAGGGTCGACAGGGGCCGAGCCCACCGCGATGGTTACGATATTGACCGTCCGAGTGGAAGCAGGACCATCGTTTCTGGTCCCGAGTGTTTCAGTCGAGCCATCCGTTCGGCTGACATCCCTCCCAACTTCCGATTGGCGATGGGAATTAGCAAGTTTACAGGAGAGTCCAAGCCAGAAACGTGGCTGGATGATTACCGAGTGGCAGTCCAGATCGGAGGAGGAGACGACCATGTCGCCATGAAGCACCTCCCTCTGATGCTCGACGGCTCGGCGCGAGCGTGGCTGAACCAGTTGGCCCCCTCAAGCATCTACAGCTGGGCAAATCTGGCCCGAGTGTTCATCGGGACCTTCGAAGGGACGTGCAAGCGCCCTGCTGGCCTCGTGGAGCTCCAGCACTGCGTCCAGAAGCAGAATGAGCCCCTGCGTGATTTCATTCAGCGTTGGACAACTCTCTACCACACGGTGGAGAACGTCACAGAGCATCAAGCAGTCTGCGCCTTCAAGGCAGGCGTGCGGTACAGGGATCTGTACCTGAAGTTCGGCCGAACAGGCGACATCTCCATGAGCAAGATAATGGAGATAGCAACACGCTATGCAAATGGCGAAGAAGAGGACCGCATCCGAAGCGGCAAGCACAAAACAGTCGCCGATGGAGATGGGAATAACACTCGGAAGCAGAAGCAGAAAGCTCCGTCCACTCCGCAGGCAGAAGCTGCAGCCGTAACCAATGCCAAGTTCAAGGGCAAAGGGAAGGCTCAGTTCACCCCCAAGAAGAAGCAGTTCAATAACCCCATCCTGGACCAGCCATGTCCAGTTCATACGAAGATGGATGAAGACGGCAACCCCATATATGCGAAGCATACCACTCGACAGTGTCGCCTCCTGATCCAGGGGTTCAGCGAAGGGCAACCGAGTGAAAAGGGCAATGAACAGGATGAGGAGGAGAAGGAGGATCCGTTCCCCCAAGTCCATGCAACACTGATGATTTTTGCTGACGTTGAGAGGAAGAGTCGACTGAAGCTGGTGAACAGGGAGGTGAACATGGCCACCCCTACCAACCCCAAGTTCCTCAAATGGTCTCAGACTGCGATCACCTTTGACCAGTCGGATCATCCAGCACACGTACCCACCCCAGGGAGACAGGCTCTAGTCGTCGACCCGGTGGTGGAGGGAGTCCGACTGCGCAAAGTCCTCATGGATGGCGGCGGCAGTGGCTTGAACATCATGTACGCCGACACTCTCAAGGGGATGGGCATTCCGATGTCCAAACTCAGCGAGAGCAGCATGCAGTTCCATGGAGTCGTCCCTGGGCGAAAGGCCAAGTCACTCGGCCAGATCGCGTTGGACGTCGTTTTCGGCTCCGACAAGAACTTTCGCAAGGAAAAGCTGACGTTCGAAGTGGTGGACTTCCAGAGCGCCTACCACGTAATTCTGGGCCGCCTAGCGTATGCGCGTTTCATGGCATGTCCGTGTTACGTATACCTGAAGCTGAAGATGCCAGGCACGAAAGGTTTGATCACCATCGCGGGCAATCGACAGCGGGCCGAAGAGTGTCTGCAGCAGGGATCAAGAATCGCTGACCAGGAGATGGCCGTCCTCGAGCTTGACGAATACAAGAAAATAGTCGACCCCGCTGACTTGATGCGTTCGAAGAAGCCAGCTTCGGAGTCTGCATTCCAGTCGGCGGGAGATACGAAGAAGGTCAGCATCCACCCGACGGACGCCACTGCTGCCCCGACGAACATCTCCACCACCCTCGATCCTAAATAGGAAGCCGAGCTCACCCAATTCCTCCGTGAGAACTGGGACATCTTCGCATGGAAACCCTCTGACATGCCAGGTGTACCCAGGGAGTTGGCTGAGCACCGACTGCATGTGGATCCCACCGCTCGGCCTGTCCGAGAACGCCTGCATCGGTCCGCCGCGCATAAGAGGAAGGCAATTGGAGAAGAGGTGGCCAAGCTGTTGGCAGCCAACTTCATTCGCGAGGTTCACCACTCCGAGTGGCTCGCCAATGTTGTCATGGTGCCCAAGAAGGACAAGTCTCTCCGAATGTGCATCAACTTCAAGCACCTCAATAAGGTCTGCCCGAAAGACCATTTTCCGCTCCCCCGCATCGATCAAATCGTCGATTCGACTGCGGGTTGCGAGCGTTTGTCATTTCTTGATGCCTGCTCGGGCTATCATCAGATCTGTCTGTATAGCCCCGATGAATTAAAAACAGCCTTCATCATCCCATTCGGGTGCTTCTGCTACATCACTATGCCATTCGGTTTGAAGAATGTAGGAGCTACCTTTATGCGCATGATCCAAAAATGCCTCCTCGACCAGATCGGTCGGAATGTGAAGGCGTATATGGATGATATCGTAGTCAAGTCACGCAAAGGTTCCGACCTGCTGACTGACTTGGCAGAAACATCCGCCAACCTTTGTAGGTACGATATCAAGCTCAACCCCGCCAAATGTTCATTCGGCGTTCTCAGCGGAAAGTTACTCGGTTTCTTCATTTCCGAACGAGGGATCGATGTCAACCCCGAAAAGATCGGGACCATCGTCCGAATGGAGAGGCCGGTCAGAATACACGATGTTCAACGGCTCACAGGTTGCCTAGCGGCTTTGAGCAGGCTCATCAGTCGACTCGGCGAGAAAGCACTTCCTCTGTACCGACTCATGAAGAAATCAGATACTTTCGAGTGGACAGACGAAGCCCAAGTCGCATTCGACGACCTCAAAGTCCTACTTTCCACCCAGCCGGTTCTTACTACTTCGCTCAGTAAAGAGCCCCTTCTTCTGTACATCGCGGCTACAAATCAAGTCGTCAGCACTGTTCTTAGAGTCGAACGAGAAGAAGAAGGAAAAGCATACAAAGTTCAGCGGCCAGTGTATTACGTCTCCGAAGTCCTGACTCCTTCCAAGCAGAGGTATACCCAGTATCAAAAACTTATCTACGGGATTTACATGACTGCGAAGAAGGTAGCCCATTATTTCCAAGACCACTCGGTGTCTGTCGTTTCTGATGCTCCGTTGGCGGAAATCCTCCACAATCGGGATGCATCAGGCCGAGTGGCGAAGTGGGCAATGGAGATGTTGTACTGCGATATCAAGTTCGAGGCCAAGAAAGCTATAAAGTCTCAAGCCCTGGCTGACTTCATAGCAGAATGGGTAGAACAGCAGCAACCGACCCACATCTACTCGGCTCACTGGACAATGTTCTTCGATGGGTCCAAGATGTTGAATGGCTCCGGCGCTGGCGTTGTGATCGTATCGCCAAAGGGCGACAAACTCAAATATGTGCTGCAGATACACTTTGATTCCTCCAATAATGAGGCAGAGTATGAAGCTCTCCTTTATGGACTATGTATGGCCATCGCACTTGGCGTCCGTCGCCTGATGGTCTATGGTGATTCGGATTTGGTGGTTAATCAAGTGATGAAAGAGTGGGACGTCAGGAACCCCACCATGACCACATACTGCAATGCAGTGAGGAAGCTCGAGAAAAAGTTTGAAGGTCTAGAACTTCACCATGTTCCGCGACTGGAGAACCAAGCAGCTGATGAGTTGGCAAAACTCGGATCCACTCGGAAACCAGTCCCGAGTGACGTCTGCCTCGAGCACCTCCACCTTCCCTCAGTTAAAGAAGATCCTTTCACACAGGAACCAGTACAACCAAAGAGTTCGACAGATCCGACTAAAGTCGACGTACCTGCTGTGGTTGATCTGATCATGGAGATTCTTGCTGTCATCCCCGATTGGACTGTGTCGATCATTGCATATATCTTGAGGCAGGAATTATCACAAGACGAAGTCCAGGCCAGGCAGATAGTCCGCAGGTCGAAGTCGTTCACTGTCATTGATGGCCAGTTGTACAAGGAAAGCGTTTCAGGCGTTCTTCAACGATGCATCTCCCTAGAGGAGGGACAGTTAATCCTGGAAGATATTCACTCGGGAACCTACGGGCATCACGCCTCTTCGAGAGCGATCGTCGCCAAAGCATTCAGGGCTGGTTTCTTCTGGTTGCAGGCAAACGAAATGGCTAAAGATATGGTCGACCGATGTGAAGGCTGTCAGTTCTACTCCAACAAGTCCCACAAGCCAATATCTGCGTTGAAGACAATCCCTCTTGTGTGGCCGTTTGCAGTATGGGGATTAGATACAGTCGGTCCATTCAGGACAGGCCAAGGAGGATACACACATTTGTTGGTGGCAGTCGACAAGTTCAGAAAATGGATTGAAGCCAAGCCCATCAAGAAGCTCGACGCCCTAACAGCCATCAAGTTTGTCAGGGACATCATCTCCAGATTCGGTGTACCTCACAACATAATCACGGACAACGGGACAAACTTTGACTCGGACAGATTCAAAGGTTTCCGTGGCGCATCCTCAATCCAATGGACAAGCAGAGCGGGCGAATGGACTTATTCTGCAAGGTTTGAAGCCCCGACTCCTGCGAGAGGTGGGACATGCTGCTGGCGTGTGGGTCACCGAGCTACCTTCAGTGCTTTGGGGTCTTCGCATAACCCCGAACAGATCTACAGGGCGATCACCGTTCTTCCTCGTTTACGGAGCACAAGCAGTTCTTCCGAGTGACTTGCTTCACAATGCTCCACGAGTCGAACTCTTCTCCGAAGTTGAAGCAGAGCAAGCAAGGCAAGACGGAGTCGGCCTTCTAGAGGAGGAGCGCGAGATGGCACTGACTCGCTCAACCATTTATCAACAAGATGTACGGCGTTTTCACGCACGACACGTCAGGAGTCGCACGTTCCAAGCAGGCGACCTGGTGCTCCGAGTGGATCAGCAAAGACCTCACAAGTTGGCTCCTGCCTGGGAAGGACCCTTCATCATCTCCAAGGTGCTGAACAACGGAGCATACAGACTCTACAACATCGACAGGGAGACAGACGAGCCGCGAGCATGGAACGGAGATCTCCGGAAGCGCTTCTACACGTGACCGTCGACTGAAGCAATGTAAAGAACAAGTATTGGTGAAATAATATAAAGCAGATTGAGCTTTTGCAGATCCAAAATTATTCCGCGGTCGCAGACTCCGGTCTCAAAAAAAAACCTTAGCTGCGATCCAGAATCGCCTAAGTACTAACTTTCTCCGAGTATGCACTAAACGTCGCACTCAGGGACTTAGCTGCGATCCAGAATCGCCTAAGTACTAACTTTCCCCGAGTGTGCACTAAACGTCGCACTCGGGGACTTAGCTGCGATCAAGAATCGCCTAAGTACTCACTTTCTCCGAGTGTGCACTAAACGTCGCACTCGGGAACTTAGCTGAGATCAAGAATCGCCTAAGTACTCACTTTCTCGGAGTGTGCACTAAACGTCGCACTCGGGGACTTAGCTGCGATCAAGAATCGCCTAAGTACTCACTTTCTCCGACTGTGCACTAAACGTCGCACTCGGGGACTTAGCTGCGATCAAGAATCGCCTAAGTAATAACTTTCTCCGAGCGTGCACTGAGCGTCGCACTCGGGGACTTAGCTGCGATCAAGAATCGCCTAAGTAATAACTTTCTCCGAGCGTGCACTACTCGTCACACTCGAAGACTTAACTGCGATCAAGAGTCGCTGAAATGGGAAAGCTTCCCGCGACTGTATCCTACAGATACACTGGGGAACTCAGCAGACCCTCATTGAGGCTCATGTGGATGTCAAGACAACTGACAATTACATGAGTAACAACTCGCTCCGAGTGCAGCATGTCCGTCACACTCGAAGACTTAGCCGCGATCATGAATCACCTAAGCACTCTATTACCTTCGAGTGTATCCTACAGATCCACTCGGGGACTCTGCAGACCCTCATTGAGGCTCATGTGGATGTCAAGACAACTGACAATTACATGAGTAGCAGACCCTCATTGAGGCTCATGTGGATGTCAAGACAACTGACAATTACATGAGTAGCAGACCCTCATTGAGGCTCATGTGGATGTCAAGACAACTGACAATTACATGAGCAGCAGACCCTCATTGAGGCTCATGTGGATGTCAAGACTACTGACAATTACATGAATAATAACTCGCTCCGAGTGCGGCATATCCGTCACACTCGAAGACTTAGCCGCGATCATGAATCACCTAAGTACTCTATTACCCTCGAGTGTATCCTACAGATCCACTCGGTGACTTGGCAGACCCTCAGAGAGGCTCACAAAGATGTCAAGGAAACTGACAATTGCATGCTCCGCATGTTTGCCATTGGCTTCAACAAGAAAAGCCAAACAAAAACTCGAGCCAAAATGGCGTCAACAACTCTTTGGCAACAGAAGAGCAAAAGATTTGATTTAAATTCGAAGTTCACCTAAGGATAGTTGACTCGGTGCGGATCAAGCTTACCCGCACCGAACCAAGAACGTGACGGCCAACAGAAGTGGCCAAGGTTTCTTACAACCAACACTCGGCATACCGAGGTAAAAGTTTTCTTAAGCGTCGTCCGGATTGGCGCCAGGACTGGAGGGCTCCACGAATGTGTCCAGGTCGATCCCATCGGTGATGCGGGTGGCACTCTTAAGGAAGGTTTCCATGAAGTCTTCGAATCGAAGTTTCTTCGTGTTGGCGACCTTCAACGCTTTCAGCTTCTCTTCGCGCACCTCCTTGCAATGCACTCGGACCAGGGACAGCGCAACGTCTGCACCACAGCGAGCCGCAGACTTCTTCCATGACTGCACTCGGTTTGGGACCTCCTCCAGCCGAGTCATCAAGCCTTCCATCTCATGCCGAGACTCGTCTTCAGGCCAAAGCTCCGTGTCGATCCGGCCGACGACTTCTCTCAGTCGACCGATGAAAGGCCCAACTTTGCCCAGGCGAATGTGCGCTCGGAGCATATCTCGATTGGCGTCCTCGCCGAGTGGAATGTTCTCGCGAATCGACCGCTCCACGTCAGCTGCTTCAGCCTCCGCGTCCATGCAAAAATCTGCAAACACAGGACAAGCAACCAATAAGCGCCGAGTGTAACGCACATACCACAAGCACTCGGAAAAAAAGGACTTACCACCCATACGCGTTATCATCTGCCGGGCCCAGTCACTGACGTATTTTTCCTGCGCTATACACCGCTTGTTCATCACATTCATTTGCCCCATCAGATCAGACCTTTGCGCCTTCATCTTCTCAACTTCAGCAGTCAGCGCCTTGTTCGCTTCACGGGCCTGCTCCAACGACTTCTCTCGTTCCACCAGAACATCCTTCATGCCAGCCATTGCAACTAGTGCCGCATCCAGCTCACCAGCAAACTGAACCTTTTCAGCCCTGAGAGTCTCGTACGCCGTCCCCATCTCGCAAGTTTTCTGCCAGCCAGCGCCAAGAGACGATCAGCCAAATCCAACAATAAAAAGTCTAAGTTCTTCAGACCCCTGCCGACGCAAGCAGTCGACAGCGGTCTCGGGGACTACACCCAGTGGGTTCACTGAGAGTGACCCCACTGGCGTGAAACTCAAAGAGGTCCGCCCTATTGAGCTACATGACAACACCTAAGCCTATGAGGCTAATACTACCCGACCTGAGTAAAATTACTCTCGGGGACTCATCCAGTAGGTACACTCCGAGTGCCCCAACTGTCAGCATTCGAACAGATTAATTTGTGATCTGATCAAGTCAAAGACAATGCGTATAAACACAACTGCCGGTGCAAGCACTCGACAGAAGTCTCGGGGTCTACACCCACTGGGTTCACTAAGAGTGAACCCATTGCAAAAATCATACGATATCCGGACACACCCAGTGGGTTACAAGAGAAAAGTAAATACTTACTAGCCCACTTACTCGGATATCGTCCCGCAGTTCCAAGCTTTGCTAGTACAGGGACGCGATGGAGTTGTACGCCTTCTTGCCTTCTCCCGCCATTAGCTCCGCCTGCACCATGGCCCCCTTGGCTGCTCCCACCTGGTCTTCCGAGAGGTGCTGCACGTTGTACTCGAAGTTCGACGGGCCTGGCATTGTTGAAGGCTCCTTCGGCATCCCAAGGCCCGCTCCAGTCGATTCAGCAGCAACCAACGCCGTTTCAGTCGACGGATCGCCTCAGTCGGCGGCACGTCCGCGGCGAGAGCAGTAACTGGCGGAGCAGCCTCAAGGACAGGCACCGCAGCTTGCTCAGACCTTCCCTGGTCACCCTCAGCCGCATAAATCGCCCCTGAGAGAAACCCGACCAAATGGCGTGAGATCACAGAAAAAGAGCAAGACCGAAGACAGAATTCGCGATGCAATAATATAAACTCTCGGGATCGCTATGACGCACCTGGCTGGGACGAGACAACATTGTCCGTGTCCATGGGATCATCCCCCTGGCGCGCCGGAGAGGTGGCAGAGGTGGCAACCCTGTCGAGTGAAATTCATTCGACCATCAAACATGAGTTTAATCAAATATCAGAAGAAGTTAGAAGAACAATGCACTTACGTTGAGGTGACGGGAACGATGACCCTCATCTGCGGCAAAGCCTTCCAAGGTTTAGATCCGCTCGGCTTGGCCACCTTGGAAGGCTGACCCACAGGTTCGGCAGCAGCGTCCCTGGTCCTCTTGGCGCTCCGAGCACTCGGGACCACGGGAGCAGTTGGCGGAGCACTCGAGGATGCTGGAAGGGCCGAGGGAGCTGCAGGTTCATGTCGGCTCTTGGTTCGGTGCTCTGGCGGCGGGGGTGGCGAGTCCCGCTCTTCGTCTTCCTCCTCTTCTTCACCAGACTCCTCCTCCGTCTCCCCACTGTTGGAGACGTACTCGACGCTCTCCACGCTGCCCTCCTGGATGCCCTCTTCCTCCTCCTCGGCCGGGTTCCCGTTCGAGACAGGGGAGAACCAGTTGGTCCACTTCTGCATAAAATACAGTCGGTGACATCAGACGTCAGACGACGATTCAAGACAGCGATAAATCTAAGACAGTTATGTGCACTCGGCAAGTTGTACTCACCTCGTTCGGAGGAGGGTTGTCCGCGCGGAAAGCCTTCACTCGCCGGGACCCTCTGGGGTTCTCGCAGGCGCCTGTGATCTGGAGCACCCACGACGCCAGCGTCTCCCCAGTCACACACTCGGGGTTGGTCCGAGTGGAGTCTTCGGGTCCCGTGTAATGCCACATGGCGTGGTCTCGAGCCTGCAGTGGTTGGATGCGCCGGCCGAGGAAAACCTCGAGCAAATCTATGCCGCTGACTCCCTTTCTGACGACATCTACGAGTGCGTCGACCAGGGGCTGGATAAGGATCTTCTCCGCCTTTGTGAGCGCGAGCTGCTTAGGCGGAGCTGGTCGATCTAAGCTAAAAGGAGGTAGCCCTATCGTGGCATTCAGGCAAGCGACGTCCTGGCAGTAGAACCATGTCGACTGCCAGTTCCTAACCGATTCACTCAGCTGAAGAGCGGGATAATTACTTTTGCTCTTCTTTTGGAAGCCCAAACCCCCACAGAGCTGGAGAAGGTGAGTCTTATCATCCGACTGATTAAGTCGTTTGATGGTTTGAGACCTAGCAGAGAAGATATGTTTGAAAAGCCCCCAATGGGGAGGACAACCGATGAAGCACTCGCATAAGACTACGAAAGCAGATAGATGGGCGATGGCATTCGGGGGAAAGTGGTGGAGCTGCGCCCCAAAGTGGTTCATTATGCCTTTGAAGAAAGGGTGCGGGGGCAGGGAGAAACCTCGATGCACGTGGCTGAGCAGCAGGACGCGCTCCCCCTCCCGGGGCGCCAGCTCGGTCTCACCCTCCTCCGGAAACCTCCATGACTTGTGCGCGATCATCCCATGCTCCACCAGCTCCAGCAAGCTCTCCTCCATCACCATGGAGGGGAGGAAGTCCCCCTGGATCCACCCCGCCGGTAACGCTCGCTGCCGCCGCTGAGCAGGAGCCGCCGCCTTCCCCTTCTTCTTCTTCGCCTCCAGCTTGCTAGTCTGCCCCTTGGTCATGGCGGAAGCTGCGGATGCGCGAGGGAGAAGGAGAAGGAAGAAGCTTGGGTGCGCAGAGGACGGCGAAGGAGGCAGAGCAAAGGCGAGATGTCTGGCGAGCGTAACGAAAAACCCTCGCTGCTGGGATTTAAGTAAGGTTCCGACTGGGTCACTGGCAAGTGGCCCCGAAATCTTATCCACCGACCGACCGCGGCGATATCAGTGGAGAAGATGAAGGCGCGAGAATCGAGGCGTCAGGCGCTACTCGAGCGCGATGGCGTCATCCCCGCTGAGCGCGCGATAACCGAAATTTTAGGATCCCGGAAAATCCGCCGCTATAAGTTGACTGGTCACGTCAGGAGATACCTTGGAAGCACTCGGTTTCCGACAGTTCGTTCCACCAATACTTCCACTCGGATCGTTGGTCAGAAAAGATAAAATGGATCGAGGCAAGCAACGCCAAAGTCACATCCGTTCCAGTCGGATCCAAACTTCAAGCATCGCTTCGTCGTTCCAACCCCAATCCATTCGGGGACTAATGATGGGGTTATAGTCCTAGGGTAGGGTCATAGGCCTGCCCTGAAGGTCCAACCCAAGGACTACCCCTCATAAGGGACGAGACCCTTAGTCAGTTCCGACTGAACTAAGGAGTTCCCTTCATCCAGTCGGTAACAGATCCTCGACCGTCCAGTCGGAGATTAGCATTCGGAGTTTATCAAACTAACCGATTGGATTCCACTCTGTGCATCCTAACCCCCCTGGAGGGAAACGGTCATACGTTTCCATGTGCCTTTATTAGCATTTAAGATGTACGTTACCTGTAACGTAGGCATTTAATCGCCACTACTCCACCCCTGTGAACCGAACCGTTGTGGAGGGCAGCGCACTCTATATAAGCCACCCACCCCCACTGGTGCAGGGGTTAGCAATTCACTGTATTCTATATTCCACTCGACAACAAGCTCCCTGAGCACTGAGACGTAGGGCTATTACCTCCACCGCAGAGGGGCCTGAACTCATACAACCTCGCCGTAGCTAAGGCTCTGCCCATCCCTTCGTACCCTACACATCTACTGTCAGCATTATACCCATGACACCGACCATCCTCATCGTCGGTCCTTACCCTCGTCGGACGTCCTCGTCGACGCCTCGACCCATGCAACAGTTGCATATGCAGTTGCAGCTCTCGTGACGGCATTTGTATCTCCGCCGCCACCCCTCGCCATTGATGCTCGCTGCACGAAATTGCGTCAACGACGGCCATCGATCAGTCAACACCCTATAAATGGATGTAGCAAATAACTTTGCTGGTAGTACCAAAATTTAACTACGGTTGGAGCAAAATCTCATGGTTAGCCTGCCATGGTCACCATGGTCGTCGTTTGAAAAGAAGAAAAAATGCAGGTTCCAGCAATATTGTGTGCCGGTTCCAACAAATGTCGCGAGCGGTTCAAGAAAAAACGTTGGAGTGTGACAATGGTTCCAACAAACATAGTGTCTAGTTCCAGCATTTCGAAATGTTAGTTGTAGCAAATCTCAAAGCCGATTCCAGCATTATCACGACTACTCGGCGTCTAGCCGCCATCCACATGGGTTGACTCTCCTTCGGGGATGTAGCAAGTTTCCATCACCGTTGTAGAAAAAATCTAACACGGTTGTAGCAAAAAAAACAGCAACCAAAACTCGAGCGACGAGTTGAAGCCCAAAAAAAACAGTTGTAGCATCTGTGATGAGGGGTTGTAACATCTTGTTGTCGGGGGGTTGAAGGTGGTGTTGGCACATCCATGACGAGTGTTGCATCACCACTAGTGGGGTAGGGTATCAAGGGGTGTGGCGTGGGAGACGACAAGAAGCTCGTCACAGGAGGAACATGTGAAGAACGATAAGGGGATATCCCCCTGTGGTGGTGGGAAGGGGGGCTCCATGACGACAGTGGACCAGATCCGACAGGAGAGGCTCGGCGACTTGGAGGAACAACACGAATCTAACCAAAAGACTCTCGTCGAGGGAGGTGGGCGTGATAGAGGCAAAGTTGTCCCTGGCTTTTGATGAGATGGTGGTTATCGTTTTAGTGGAGTAAACTTGGACGATCCGATTACGGAAGTATGAGGATGTCGCGCCTTAGCAATCGCTAAACCAACTCCAAGAGGTTATTGACCACGCCGGAGCACTATCAACCTGACCACGAGGGTCTATTTCCTGCACGCAAACAAAGAACAAGCAAGAAACTAAGATTGCAATCTGGATATTGCGAATATAAGAGGAAAGCTTTATTTATAAAAGTGTGGTTCTGTGACGTCTTTGTCTGGTCGTGGAACACAAATAAAGAACGCGAAGTTGCAGCTATGATGAACTTGTAAAGTAAACAAAACCCGAGTCTAAACGGCTCCCTAAGGGTTGTATATATGGGGGAATAGAGGAGGAATTTCGTGACCCCTTGGAGGAGGGGTCCGAAACCGACCCTAACTCAGTTTCCCCACACATACGGACTCTAAAAATAGCCTATAATATGGTATTTCAAAATTACATGGACCTGGCCGAAAAATAAGGTGGTGCAACACCTATAATAGCCTATGGACGAAATTTATAAAGTGGCGTCTTGAATATTTCGGCCAAGCCTTCATGCTCTCCTTATGGTGGCTTTAAAGTGTGAAAATCACTAGTGGAAGCTCATGTTCTTTCCTGCGCGTGCACCTTCTTCTCCATGCTTGATCTCGCTTCAACGGATATCCTTCTTGTCCATGCTAGGTCCTTCATTCATAAGTACAACAAAAGTATCTAACTTAGGCAGCATCATATATTCATGAACATTAGAAGGATTTTCAAGAAACAAAAGTAGCAGGTAATTCAATTGGCGTGCGCGAGCTCTAGTAACTGGTCCAATATGTACAGGAGTTGGTGTTGTGGGTGTAACAATGGTGTTGATGTCCTCATCATCCTCCCCTTCTTGAACTAAAATCGTCCTCGACGGAAGCTCATCTTCCTCACCGAAATATGGCAATGTTAAGAGTGGGACTAACCCCAAAATCTCCAAGTAGCTCAAGTCCATATGCATTATCATTTATTTTCTCTAACACCTTGAAAGGACCATCAGCACGTGGCGTTAGCTTTGACTTGCGCAAATTATGAAACCTATCCTTACGCAAATGCAACCAAACAAGATCTCCCGGTGCAAAGACAACATGTTTTCTACCCTTATTTCCAACAAGTTTATATTTAGCATTCGTACGCTCAGTATTTTCCTTAGTTAACACATGCATATTTAATATCAAATGAGCACATTCTTTAACATCAAAATTAACCTTCTCCAAAGATGGAAGAGGTAACAAATCAATAGGTGCATGAGGTAAGAAACCACTTCAAAAGGGCACATCTTAGTAGTAGAATGCAGCGAACGATTATAAGCAAATTTAATGTGAGGCAAGCGCTCTTCCCACATTTTCAGGTTTTTCTTCATAACAACCCTAAGCATAGTAGACAATGATCTAATGACTACTTCAGTTTATCCATCAATTCGGGGTGACATGTAGTACTAAAAAGCAGTTTTGTCCCCAACTTAGCGCATAAACATCTCCAAAAGTGGCTAAGAAATTTAGCATCACGATATGAAACAATCATATTTGGCACACCATGCAAGCGAATAATTTCAGGAAAGAACAAATCAGCCACATTAGCAGCATCATCACTTTTTTGACATGGTATAAAGTGTGCCATTTTTGAAAATTTGTCCACAACAACAAATATGTTATCTCTTCCATTCTTTGTTAGAGGTAAACCTAAAACAAAGTCTATAGATATATCATCCCAAGGAACACTAGGTAGAGGCAAAGGCATCTATAAACCATGAGGGTTGAGTCGTGACTTAGCTTTTTGGCATGTCGTGCAGCGAGCAAGAAAACGCTCAACATCTTGTTGCATCTTTGGCCAAAAGAAATGTGTAGCAAGTACATCCTCCGTCTTCTTTACGCCAAAGTGTCCCATCAATCCTTCTCATGCGCCTCGTGTGACAACAAAATACGAACGCGGCTAGCTGGAATGCATAGCTTGTTAGAACGGAACACAAATACATCATTAATGATGAACTTGTTCCATGTTCTCCCTTCTTTACAATTCTCCAACACATCTTTAAAATCAGCATCATGCACATATTGATCTTTGATGGTCTCCAAACCAAATATTTTAAACTCAAGTTGTGAAAGCATAGTATAACGACGAGACAATGCATCAACAATAACTTTTTCTTTACCCTTCTTGTGTTTAATGACGTACGAGAAGGTCTTAATTAATTCAACCCATTTAGCATGTATATGGTTCAGTTTTGCTTGCTTCTAATATGTTTCAAAGATTCATGATCAGAATGTATGACAAATTCTTTAGGCCATAAATATTGTTGCCATATTTCCAAAGTCCGAACGAGAGCGTATAATTCCTTATCATAATAATAATTTAGACTAGGCCCACTCAATTTTTCAGAAAAGTATGCAATAGGTTTATCATCTTGTAATAACACACCTCCTAATCCAATTCCACTAGCATCACATTCAAGATCGAAAGTCTTATTAAAATTAGGAAGTTGGAGTAAAGGAGCATGTGCTAACTTATCTTTCAAAACAGTGAATGCTTCTTCCTGTGTGGTACCCCAAGCATAAGGCACATCCTTCCTTGTAAGCTCATTGAGAGGTGCAGCAATGGTGCTGAAATCTCTCACAAAACGCCTACAAAACCCGGCAAGTCCAACAAAACTCCTCACTTGTGTGACCGTTTTGGGCTGCGGCCAACTCTCAATAGCTTCAATCTTAGCTTTATCAACTTCAATTCCCTGTGTAGTAACAACATAGCCAAGAAAAGATACTCGATCAGTGCAAAAGGTGCACTTCCCAAGGTTACCGAACAAACATGCATCAGTAGAGCAATAAAAATAGCACGCAAATGATCCAAGTGTTCCTCCAAAGATCTACTATAAATCAGTATATCATCAAAGTAGACTACCACAAATCGTCCAATGAAAGCACGTAAAACCTCATTCATTAATCTCATGAAAGTGCTAGGTGCATTAGTTAACCCAAAAGGCATAACTAACCACTCATATAATCCAAACTTAGTTTTAAATATTGTTTTCCATTCATCTCCCAATTTCATGCGAATTTGATGGTATCCACTACGCAAATCAACTTTGGAGAAAATTGTAGAGCCACTTAATTCATCAAGCATATCATCTAACCTAGAAATAGGATGACGATAACGAATAGTAATATTATTAATGCCTCTACAATCAACACACATTCGCGATGTACCATCCTTTTTTGGCACTATAATAATAGGAACAGCACAAGGACTAAGAGATTCACGTATATAACCTTTGTCGAGCAACTCCTGTACTTGACGCATAATCTCCTTCCTCTCCTATCAATTGGTGCGGTATGGTGAACGGTTGGGTAGCGATGTACCGGGAATTATGTCAATCTGATGCTCAATCCCTCTAATAGGTAGTAACCCCGGTGGCATTGTTTGTAGAAAGACATCAATGAACTCCTGCAAAATGTTAATGACAGCAGGAGGCAAGGAGGGAGACATGTCCTCGAATGAAAATAATACCTCTTTGCATACGAAAGCATAGCAAACAGATGTAATAACATCAAAATCGGTAATATTAGATTTAGTGGCAAGTAAACAACCACTCTTCAGTTTTATTTCAGAATGCAACACTAGATGATGGTTTATTAGGCTTATTGTGTTGCTAACATTTCTTTGCTACAATATGATTTTCACTCTTATGTAGGTCATGTTTTGCTTTACTAGCCCTAGCAATGTCATCTTTCATAATTTGTTCACGAGCCATATGAAGCAAAGTTATATTTTGATCCTTCTGAACAAGAGTATACTCATTTGTCCTACCATGGTGTACAAAATATTTATCAAATTGCCATGGTCTACCAAGTAAAACGGAGCATGCTTGCATGGGTACCACATCACAATCAACAAAATCAGAATATGTAGCAATGCTAAAATGCACACGAACAATATGTGTTACCTTAACCTTGCTACTGTTGTTGAACCACTCGATGTAATAAGGATGAGGATATGGTCTGGTGGTGAGAGACACCTTCTCCACCATATCCATGCTAGCTAAGCTGTTGCAACTCCCTCCATCGATGAATACGCGAACACTTTGTATGGTACAAGTTGTGCTTCTCACTTTGCTCCACACTTCAAACACGTTAAGCAACTAAGCTTTCATAACTGTCAGCGTAGTCAGCAACCATGTATTGTGTCTCTTGTTCAGTATCATCTACACTGTGCTCTTCACTTGCAATAAGAGCCAGAGTCTCCTCGTCATAATCACTAGCGGAGTCATATCCACCATCCTCAGCAACAATCATCACATGCTTGGATGGGCACTCTCTCGCATAATGACCTCCACCCTTGCAACGTCGACAGATAACCCCATGTGTTTTCCCTGTGGATGCCATGGATGAAGAGTAGCTCTGTGCTGGCCCAGAAGGTGAGCTCTTGGCGGAGGGTGGGGTAGGGGCTTGTTTCCTGATATCTCTGTTAGAGTTGGTGGCTGAAGTAGGCGGTGCTGACGCAGGAGGACATGTGGAAGTAGATGAGGTTTGTGGCGTCCATGAGGAAGTGCGACCTGCAAAAAATGTTAGTTCTCGCCAATGCATGAGATGGAATAAACGAGTGATAGTGTTATAATCCTTATATTCTAGAATAGTCTGAATATCTCTATTTAATCCACCCATAAAACATGCAAGCATAGCTTCATTGTACTCAACAATACCACATCTAATCATGTCAGTTTGTAATTCGTGATAATATTCTTCTATGAAAAAAATTCCTTGTCTTAAACGCTGTAATTTTTGAAGTAATTCACGTTGATAATATGGTGGAACCCAACGAGTACGCATAGTAGTTTTCAAAGTAGCCCAAGTAGTTGGAATATTAGCATGATGTATTCTACAATGTTCACACCACCAAACACAAGCAAAACTAGTGAATGAATAAACAGCATCAACACGTCTATCCTTAGAAAATTGTAAGCATCTAAAACGTTGCTCTGTTTCTAACTCCCAAGTAAGATATATATCAGGAACATACCGACCATCAAATGTAGGAATATTCAATTTAAGTTTAGGGAGATGATCATGATCCCGTACCTGAGGGGGTCGTTTAGCCCTACCATTGCGATTATAACCATGTGGATGATCCGGTGCTTGTGGTTGTAGTTGTTGTCTGTAGTGCTGATTTGGAGCAACCACTCCCCCATCATCGTTATCACCATCATAATCCTCATTCTGCTCAGCCACAGAAACCTCAGTAGTAGCAGCTAGAGCAACAACACCAGAATTATGTGCTTGGTCGGAAGGCACACGTCACGCTCGTCCCATAAAATTCGGGCCTCGTTGCTGTCATTGTTGTTGTTATTGGAGAGGGACGGAAGCTGCAGGTGTTGGTGGTAGACGGGCAAGCACCTCATTGAACTTGGCGTCCATCTTGGTGTCGAATATCTTCTCCAAATCGTCTAGCTTCTCCATGGCCTCTCTAAGTCTGGTCACGAAGTCTTGTACTTGGTCAACCATCATTTGCTGAAATTTATCATGGAACTCCCGGTTGGTTAGGCTCTCCCAGTCGATCTCGTCTTCTTGTGATCCTGACATGGTTAGCAGCAATAGGAACATAGAAGAATATGAACCTACAAACTACTAGGAAGTGGTGGTGGTGGTGGTGGTGGTGTGTCACAAATTCGTCAAGAAAATCTCAAATTCTTACGAGTTCTTACCCAGCAACACGTGGTGATGGGCAACCGGTGTAGTTAAATCTCTCAAAGCTTGGATAGAACGATTGCTAGGTGGTGTCAAACACACAATGTAGATGTATGTGAAGCTGGTAAGGCTTAT
Organism: Hordeum vulgare subsp. vulgare; assembly: GCF_904849725.1. Taxonomy (NCBI): domain Eukaryota; kingdom Viridiplantae; phylum Streptophyta; class Magnoliopsida; order Poales; family Poaceae; genus Hordeum; species Hordeum vulgare. Next base: position 578,599,963 of record NC_058520.1, on the reverse strand, counting down.
AATATGGTAGCAAAAAGGGTCACCAATAATCAGTTCAGATATGCAAAGTTGAAAAGACGCTCAACGACGGTACCGTGCTGGTCCTAGGCTAGACCGTACTATAGATGCGAGCCTAGAACATCAACAAAATCATGACGCTACACGTAATCAAGGGAAGATCCTCTATGATTTCTTTTTTATGCCTTTTCTTTTTGCGCCATTTTTTCAGGAAAATCATTATAATGGCGAGTGTCTCAAAACTCTTTCGAAGGACTAAAAACAGTGTAAGCACGAAAAAAAACTTGACTATTTTTTCGTGGAGCAATTCGGGTCTGGGATGACCAAGAATTGCGACAAAAATTACTATGATGGAGAGTGCCTCAAAACTCTCTAAAAAGCCTAACAACACGATGGGGGGGGATTCATCCTCCTAAATTTTGGCCTAAAAAGTGCTCTGAAAAGCGTGACAGACTCTTTTTTTCCGAAACCTACTCTGGTAAGGAACGTGAAACCGTAAACAAGAGGATCCCAAAATTAACCAAATACATCAAGGACTCGGACTAGGATTGGTGGTGGATATGTGATGGTGATATATGGCAACAAGGATGATGGTGGCATGATGGTGGTATATGGCAGCAACGATGATGGTAGCGTGGTGGTGGTATATGGCAACGATGAAAGATGGCACGGTGGCGACGTGACAAGATGTAAACATAAGTCGAAACTCTAAAGAACTAGACACTAAGACCAGCAACTCGACACGACGATGTAACCGCAAATTCAACAAAGCAAAATACTAAAAGACTACGCAAAGGTTCAGATTGGTTCGGATATGATGATCTAACCGTAATTTTTTCTGTGGCTTTTCCGTGGACTATAGGTATGAAGAACATATGTGATCTAACTACGAAAAACTAGTAAGATCTCACCAAGCAACCTGGAAATCTAATACCACTTCATAGAGGCAAAGTTGTCCTTGTCTTTCGATGAGATGGTGGTTATCATTTTGGTGGAGTAGACTTGGACGATCCGACTACGAACATGTGAGGATGTCGCGCCTTAGCAATCGCTAAGCCAACTCCGAGAGGTTATTGACCATGCCAGAGCACTATCAACCTTACCACGAGGGTCGCGCGCAAACGAAGAACAAGCAAGAAACTAAGATTGCAATCTGGATATTGTGAATATAAGAGGAATGCTTTATTGATGAAAGTGGGGTTGTGTGACACCTCAATCTGGTCGTGGAACACAAACGAAGAAGGCGAAATTGCAGCTATGGTGAACTTGTAAACTAAACAAAACCCAAGTCTAAACGGCACCTTAAGGGCTGTATATATAGGGGAATAGACGAGGAATTTCATGACCCCTTGGAGGAGGGGTCCGAAACCAACCCTAACTCAGTTTCCCCACACATACGGACTCTAAAAATAGCCTTATAATATGGTATTTCGAAATTACATGGGCATGGGCTAAAAATAAGGTGGTGCAATACCTATAATAGCCTATGGACGAAAATTATAAAGCGGTGTCTTGAATATTTCGTCCAAACCTTCATGCTCTCCTTATGATGGCTTCAACGTGCGAAAATCACGAGTGGAAGCTCCATTGTTCTTTCCCGCGCGTGCACCTTCTTCTCCATGCTTGATCCCGCTCCAACATACATCCTTCTTGTCCATGCTAGGTCCTTCATTCGTAAGTACAACAAAAGTATAATTTAAGCAACATCATATGTTCATGAACATTAGAAGGATTTCCAAGAAACGGAAGTATCTCATAATTCAATTGGCGTTTGTGAGTTCTAATAACCGGTCTAGTATGAATAGCAGTTGGGGTTGTGGGTGTAACAATGGTGTTGATGTGCTCATCAGGGCGAAAGTTGCAGTCCTCCATGAGCCCATGAGTGAGCTTTCTTAAAACAAAGAAGGAAAGGAAGAGCGATATGCACGCGCGCGTGAAGGTGACTAGGTGAAACTTCAACCGGCATGCTGTTTCCAAACATTTACCTATTCAAAATTATTTTCATTACACAAAAAATATACTTACTGTATATTTAATGCTTATTCCCTCGTCCCATAATATAAGAGAACGAGGGAGTACGTTGCAATGGGTTTTTTCTTTGTTATATTTGGGTCACAAATCTTTTTTGTGTATCCTGCAAATAGTAGCATTAGTTGAAGAAACTTTACACATATTTGAAGAACATATATTATCGTTTTTAAAGGTCTCCGTGAAGCTCGTCCTATATAACGCCTCACTCAAGCCAAGGAACACTTCCGTCGTGCAATGTTAAGGATACAAGATGATGTCCCGCACGTTGCTGCAGGAACCTTGACAAAACATATACATAAATAGATGCTAGAAAACTAAAATTATTGCAAATTCAAATTTAAATGCTCTTGGAATATATTTTGAAATGATAAAGTATATCAACCATGTGACGAAATGTTGTGTCAAAAGAGAAATATATTAGATTGAAGTCAAACTTGGTGCCATTTTTAACAAAAATGTGTAACATATGATCTACATATATTTTTTCGAGTGTACACCACAAAAATATATGTAGGTCATGCTACAAAAATGTGTAACATGACCGTCTATGTCCGCATAAAAATAAGTGAAACAAATTAACATGGATGATTGGTGAGGTGATGTGGTTGCATGAATAGATTAGTGCACATGATTGGTGAGGTGACATGGTTGCATGAATAGATTAGTTCACAAATTATAACTTATGAGCACATGCATGATTTGATGATGTGATATAGTTGCATGAAGAGGAAAAAATAGATAGTGGGTTGTAACTATTTAGAATAGAAGATAATGTTCTTTGCTTCTATCTTGCTCAAAGTGCCTTCAAGGCATTAAGCTACTATGCATTTCGAAACATGACCCCATTTGAAAATTTCAAAATGTATTGTGGCAGTTCATATGTATGAAAAATTCAAAACAGGTCTCTGTTCAAAAAAGTTATATGTATGGCAATTTGTATGAATGAAACAAAAAACTAAAGTGATTATAAGCACCTCCGGGAAAATAAGTAGAGTTAAATGCAGAACCACCACTTTCGTGTCACGGCTAGCGAAAAAACCACCACTTTACGATTTGTGGCAGAACGGCAGAAAAATGAGTTGGCGACTACCCGATATTGAAGTGACAGAAAGATGAGTTGGTGGGGGTGAACTATGAGACACGGCGGCGAAGGACGCTAACTCAGAGGCTGCCTACATTGTGGCGATGAAACCTCCTTGATCGGGGAGTAGACGGTTGGGATTGCCGGTCCGGTAGGGCAAACATGCACAGACTACGAGACTAGTGTTTTTTTGATTCAGATGTAAAACTAAACACATTTGCTTCTTTTTAGTTGTGATCGGGTATGCGATCCGATGATGGTGTGATCCGACATGATGTACGAATCAGAGTACATTTGAATTTGAGTTTACTCGCAGACATATACATGAGAGGGTTGGAGAACGACCTACTAGTTCGCAGACGGAGGCGGAAGGAAATGTGCAGGTTACCGTTAGAAATGTCGTTATATCCGTATCTATTGAAGATTTTGCAATGTATAGTTAAAATGTTGTAAAATTTATATTGTTTTGTAAGGGATATTCTTGTAATGGGACGGTACATGACCACATTTTATTGATCATGCAAATGTCCGGACTCGCGTCAATTCCGTCATCTTGGTTTTCTATTTACGATAAAATGGACATCTCGACGCGTCGGCGGACCGATGCAAGAGAGTAAACCGCATAAAACACTAGTTTAGAGGCTAGGGTTCTAAAAAAACTACCAGTTTTTATTTTTTCTCACATAACTACCAAACGGGTGGTCGGGTGTTTCAGAAAACCAAAATCTTCGTTGTTAAAAAAATAAACAGGTTTGTGACAGGTCGGGCCCGCACCTAAATGATCCGTCGATTTGACCGTTTGTTTGACCATTAACTTACATGTGGGTCCCACATGTCAGTGTGTGTTAACTTTTCAAAAATGCCATCATGCCGTGGAAACTTTTCAAAAATGCAATCTGGTCCCTACAAACTTTTGAAAAAAAACAATCGAGTCCCTCTCGTGGTCGTGCGTTAGCAGCCATCGTGAGGGGCGTCGGCCAGCAGCCATGGCGCCCCCGTGGAGATCCCTTCCGTCGCGGGCGGCTCGTGGAGCTCCCATCCGTTGCGACCAGCAGCCATGGCGCCGTCGTGGAGCTCCCTTTCGTCGGGGGGGGGCGTGGAGCTCCCTTCCGTCGCGACCAGCAGCCATGGCGCTGTCGTGGAGCTCCCTTCCGTCGCGACCAACAACCATGGCACCGTCGTGGAGCTCCCTTTCATCGCGGGCACCGTCATGGAGCTCCCTTCCGTTGAGACCGTCCATGTCAGCGGGGCAACACCTCTAGTTGGTGGCGCCATGGCACCAAGGTTGGCGGCGCGTTGGGGGGGGGGGATAGGCCACACTCTGGAGAAGGGGTTCCGGGGAAAGGGGGCAGTAGTGAAGGCGGAGGAGCGGTCGGGCGATGCCGACATAGTGGAAGGAGGGGCGGCCGACGGTCCATCGAACTCGTGGGGAAGAAGAGAGGCGGGAGGTGTGAAGAGAACGAATAAGAGAGCTAACATGTGGATCCCACATGTCAGTTAACGGGCACATAGACGGTCAAACAATCAACTTTCTTACGTGCGGGTGCCAATTGTCATAATCACGATCAATGGTAAAGCATTGGATGTTTTGGGCTTTTTTAAACCGCCGACCACGCGTTTAGTAGTTATGTGAGAAAATTTAAAAATCATTTTTTAAATAAATTATAGCATGTAAACTAGCAATTTTATGTGATTTACTCGATGCAAGATCATGTTGAGTGCGAGTGTGAACGTATGACAATCTGAACGTATGCGGAAGATTCAAGGGTGGACGTTGAAGATGTCCTTACTTAATAACTCATTCAAACCTGGGTACGGAATTGGTATGGTTAGTTAGGAGGTCTATCCATCTCAGCAAAAACGTAAAGACTAGAAGGTCTATTCTGTGTTCTAGTTCTAGGATAATGCAGAAAAGTATAGTTAGTCAATCTTGGCGTTGCTTCAGTGTTCTTTTCCCATATAAAATTCAGAAAATTTGTGTCAGCCGTGGAGGTCGTAACGCTAACGCCTTAGGCCCTGTTTGGTTTTAATAAGTCAGGTGACTAAAAATCAGTGACTTATAGGTCACGTCTGTCTGGTTTTCATCTGACTTATAAGTCACATTTTCATGCAAAAGTGGGTGACTTATAAGTTTTAAGTTGGGGTGGAGCAACTTATGACTTATATGTTGGGGTGACTTATAAGTTGGGTCTGTTTGGCAAAATAAGTTACTTTTTACATTTTTCAACTTATAAGTTGGTGACTTATTTGAAACCAAACAGGGCCTTAGGTTGTTAACTCGCACGGCACGACTGCTTCCCCCAGCGCAAAGAACTTGCGGCCAAGTCAGGTATCGCACATGCGTCGCCGGCCTGTACGCGTTGAGTGGAGTATTAAACAAAAAAAAAACCATATTTCATATAATCATGCCTATAAATTATCACTTTACAAATTTATACTGAAAACTATCGCTTTTTCATTAATCTTCGACTAAAAACCTTCTATGTGTGAAAAGCACCGGATTCATCTCGTTCAAACTGATTATGACAGGGTTGACCCACACATAAGTGTTGATATGATGCAATAGTCAACTCCGTTAAATTTATACAGATGATATGTTGGCGGATGCGCCAACAAAGACCGTCGCCCGGTCGTTGGGAGGCCGTCACGAGGGGCACCAGCCCATCGCCCGTCGGCTCGCCTTGTGTGCAGGTGGTGCCATGGGGAGGCCGAGGCGCCACCTAAGGTTGCCGCTACAGGGAGGCCCCAGGACGTTGCGCGACCGATCGCCATGCTTGCAGGCCGCGCCTCGAGGAGGCTCCAAGCCGTCGTCCGGTCGCTCGCCTCGCCTGCAGGTCACGTCGTCTCCTCTAGATGCGACCACGCCGCCGCGGTACTTCGTCTTCTCCACCTTCGGTGAAGGCCGCCGGTGCCTTGATCTCTTTCTACGGTGACCCGCGCGACCTTCGGCTAACGTCCATGACGGAGCTGGTGTCGTCGGAGCGGCCACCGACGGTTGGTCTCCGTCGTCCCTCTTTTCATCATCCACCGTCGGCATCGGGGACATCTTCCTCCGTGCTGACTTCTAAAGGATGGAGCGGAATTTTAGAGGAAGGAGATAGAAATGACATGTGGGTTTTATATGTTGATGATCAAAGTTAACCATGCTCACTTTTGTAGTCTTGCATGTGGATTAACATTGTCATAATCAAGTTTAAATGAGCCGAATCAGGGGCTTTACAAATTTGGTAGTTTTTAGTCAAAGATTAGTGAAAAATGGTAGGTTTTGGGATAAGATGGTAAAGTGATAGTTTGTAGAGGCGGTTCGAAGAATTGTGATAGTTTTTTTAAAATACTTCATCCAATGCACGCACCTCGGTCTATGGCTTTATCTCTTTCTTTTTGTGTGTGTGGGCAGCCAACAATCTGTTGCATGTGTCCCATTTAAGCAAGAGTATGGCTATCTATATTTACGTCAATTATGCTTGATCTTAACTAGTTGAATCCTTCTTTCTTGATATAACAACGACTTGATCTCCAAAACTCTCTGCGTGTGAGCCGAATAATCTTTTCCTAACAACATTCATCAAATGTTCTTCTATATTTATCTTTAGACACGTCCAAGCGTATACGCAAACACCTTTGCTTGGCTATCATTAACGGGTAACCAACTATACATGGTATGTAAAAAATCCATCTTGTGCATCGATTTTTCCATACCTGTCCAATCCTCCTCCTGTTATTTCTCTCAAACTAATCTTTTGCATTTGATGCTGAAATAGTTAAAAGATAATTATTACTATAAAAAATTATGGTAATTTTAGGCATCAAGCGTCAGCTGGGAGTGGTGGCGAGCGGATGCCATTTGATGGCAACTTTAGTTGTGAGGGAAAGATCAAACGATGACGAAAGGATTTTTTTTTTGAAATGCCACCTCTGAAGAAACTGTCATGTAATCATGAAGAAATTGTCATCCTCTCATAACTGAAAATGTCACCTAGAACATTCGCAAATGCCACTTCCCCTGATGAACGCTCGCCAGTTAATAGGGTCCCAAAATTATTATTTTTAATTTATATTCAATTTGTTCGACCTCACGTGCTTTGTTGAAGTGGTGGCGGCAATAGCAGCAGCCTAAGGTGAGTACCAAGGCCAAGGCGTCAATTAGCAGGGGCTTCGCACAGAGGTACTGACTGGCGGGCTTTAATCGGCCAAAATTATTTTTGCACGTGTTTAACTGTTTTCGTCATTGTTTCAGTGTGCGTTCGGGCTGTTTTCTACTGTTTCTTGCTGTCGTTTCCAAGTGTTTTTGGAACTGATTCAACTGTTTTTTTGAACTGTAAAAGAAGATGAAATTTCACTGTTTGTTGTAAAAGTGCTGCTTCGAAAACACTTATAAGGTAACTGTGATGGTTTCTAAAACAGTTGTAGCAGTAAAACAGTTTATTTTACAAATTAAATATACTGTCAAATAATTTTTAAATAACCTTAAGAACTTTTTTTGAAAAACGCAAACAAATTTTTGACTAATTTTATGAACACGATTATTTTTCACAAACGCAATTATTTTATGAAAACGAACAAATGTTGAATTTCCCAATCGATTTTTCAAAATATGAGCATTTTTTAAAACATAGAAAACAAGTTGAAAGCACGCACAATTTTAAAACAGGAACATTTTTTGAATCTTGAGAAAATTTTTGAAACCAAGAACAATATTGAAAACTCCTGAATTTTTTTGGAAGCGTGAATTGATTTTTCAAGCACGGACATTTTTTGAATCTTGAGAACAAATTTTGAACCAGAGAACAATATTGAAAAGTCCTGACCAAAATTCGAAGCACGAACAATTTTTTAAAGCACAAACATATTTTGAATCTTGAGAAGAAATTTTGAAACCAAGAACAATTTTGAAAAATCCTGAACAAATTTGGAAGTGTGAACAATTTTTTAAAGCACGAACATTTTTAAAATCCTGAGATTTACTTTTTTGAAATGGAGAATAATTTTAAAAAATCCCGAACAAATTTGGAAGCACGGACAATGTTTTAAAGCACGAACATATTTTAATATTGAGACAAATTTTGGAAATGAATATAATTTTGAAAATCCTGAACAAATTCATAAATGCTTTTTTTGTTTTGAAAACACGAACAGGTTTTGAATATTTTGCCAAATTTTGATAAACAAGTACATTTTCAAAAGATAAGAATCATCTTTTTGTAAAACAAGAATATTTTTTGAATATTCAGAACATTTTTTGAGCTTATGAACATTGTTTGGAAAAGAATAGTCTTATGAAATGTAGAATATTTTTTAAAAGCAAAAACATATTTCGAAATTTAAGAACAATTTTCGAACTTGAATCTAGTTTAAAAATCGAACAAATTTTGATATTGCAAACATTTTTTGAAAATACGGAACATTGTTTTAAAATACTGAACATTTTTTGAGAATCCCGGAATTTGTTTGAAGTTACGAATGTTTTTGAAAAATGTCAACTATTTAAAATTTAGCACATTTTCTTAAAATGCGAAAACATTTTTTGTATTTGAAGATCAACTTTTAACATGATCTTATTTTTAAAAAAGATAAAATAACCTTATAAAAAAGAAAAAAATAGAAAAAACAGGAAACGAAAAAAAGAAACAGAAACAAAAAAACAAAAACAAAACGTTAAAAAAATGGTTCCGGGAACCTTCCAGAGGGTTTTCAAATCAAGAATCGATGCAAATATTAACGGGTCGGTTCATAACTAACCGCTCGATCATCTTCCCTGTGCGAAACTTCAACATCTTGACGCATACATGAAGAACGAGATTGCTTGTCTAAAAGAAAGAGGCAAAACGACACCGTGGGAGTTATATCGAGCTTATAGCGAGATGGTAGAACGTGTGGCATGGAGGATTGTCTTTGTCTTACAGTATTGGTTCAGTCTGTTGGTTCGCTCGCTCGTGGTTTGCTTCGCTGGTTATTTTTCTTTGTTTCCTTTTTACTCCGTACATTTTAATTTTCTTATTTTAGTTTTCTTTATTTCTTCATCTTTTTTCTATTCAGTTTTCCACGCCTTTTGTTTTTCTTCAATATGCTTTGTTTTCCCTTGATTACTTTTGTTTTTTTGTTTCTTACAACGTTTTTAATGGTTTCCTTTATTTTTTACTTTTATTTAATTTAGATTTTTTAACATAGGTCCACATTTTCGTATACATTAGGTATATTTTTATACATGTGTAATTTTTTTCAAATATGTGTTTGAAACTTTATGCACATGTAACATTTCCCTGCTAGTTGATTATTTTTTCTAGAAAACATGTTTTAATGTTTTAATTTTAATATGCATTGTGTATTTTTTATATACATATAAACATTTTTGTACAAGTTTTGCGTTCTTCCGGTATATGACTAACATTTTTATAAACAAACTTTTGATGTCTAAAATTTTCCATACATGTTGTATTTTTTTGTATACATCAGGAAAATTTTATTATTCATGTATTAAAATTTTCAAATACTTGATTACATTTTTATCTTATACATTTTTTGATATCAAATTCTTCTCATACACATTGTATATTTTTGTATACATGAAAAATGTGTTTTCATACATATCTAATCTTTTTCGAATGTATGATTAATATTTTAGGAAAAAATTTGTGTAGTGTTTTTCCGTAATATATAAACTTATACTCCCTCCGTCCCAAAATAACTGTCTTAAGCTTAATATAATTTTGTATTAGAGCTAGTACAAAGTCAAGACAGTTATTTTGGGACGGAGGGAGTATTATTTTGCGAAATATAAAGTATTTTGAAAAAAAAAGGAAGGACCATGCACTGGATGGCTAGAATTTCAAAGCTACACAGAAGCCTGGAGGGCAAAATATCTGCTTTTAGAGGGTGATGGCAAAATCTTTACCGTTAATAGTTCTATCTAGCTTTGTCGTCTTTAGCATCCTGACGATAAAATGACTGATTTCTGTAATGACACCATCCCTCCACGCTGACGGAATGGACTACAGGAGCTGTTTGGTCCTTGGGGTATTCTTCCTTGACTTGATTTAGGTTCTCTCCTTCGAAAGCAAGAGAAGATCATCTCTAGCAGACTTTGTAAAAACGTAAACTGTAAAAGTGAAATACGGGTCGAAAAAAGGCATTTTAAAGGTCTATTTTATCTATTCCCGAACAGAAACTGTAAAACTACGATAAAGAGTTCCTTCCTCCGGTCCGGCGGCCGCCGCCCCTTCCTCCAACCGGTCGTGCCGGCCACACCGGTCGCGTCCAACCCCGTCGGATGCGCCCCGTCGCCCGTCGGCCGCGCCCGTCGCTCTTCGTCCATGCCCCGTCGCCCGTCAGCCGCGCCCGTCGCTCTTCGTCCATGCCCCGTCGCCCGTCGGCCGCGCCCGTCGCTCTTCGTCCATGCCCCGTCGCCCGTCGGCCGCGCCCGTCGCTCTTCGTCCATGCCCCGTCGCCCGTCGGCCGCGCCCGTCGCTCTTCGTCCATGCCCCGTCGCCCGTCGGCCGCGCCCGTCGCTCTTCGTCCATGCCCCGTCGCCCGTCGGCCGTACCCCATCACCACGCCGGCCACATCCAGCCTTACCGTCCACGCCTTGTCGCCCGCCGGTCATGTGCCCCGTACCTCCATCGTCAGCGACTTGCTCTGTTGCCAGCCGCGTCGTCCGAGCCGTACCCCTTTGCATGCCGCGCTGGGAGGATTCCGGCGGCCAGGCTGAGGTCATGTGAGGCAATGGGGGAGGTTGAGCTCGTCCAATTCATACTGGCGGCGATCGATTGCGGCGTCGAGTGGCCTTTTCGACAAACTCCGCGGCGGCGTGTTTGCTGCGACGATGTTTTGACCGGTACACGCCCCCCCCCCCCCCCCTAGAATTGGCCTTCCTACTTTTAAAAATAAGGGTTTCGGGTATGGCTTTACCGTGACTCTTATAATTTTTACAAATTGAACCATACACCATTTTTATGGTTTCTGTTCTGCATACTTTTTACGACCAAGAGTGTAAAACACAAAAAAATTACAAGTTTGACCACTTATACGCAAGATGCTCTAAGGCAAACAAGCGTATCGGCTAAGTGGCGAGTGACCAGCGAATTAATTTGAGATGGTGGATGTTGTAGGCGGGTAGGCAGCCTATAGGTAGCTAGCTCTTCTTTCTTCCACTCCACTAATTCCTTTTCCCTTTGTCGCTCGCACCTTCGAATCCATGCTTGGGCTCCGCCACATGCAAATGTCCACACCGTAGTCATACCACATGGCACCTAGCTTAGCTCTTATTTTTTCGATGATGGCACCTAGCCTAGCTTGCGTTGACGACAATGTAAACTGCACGACCTCAAATTTTCAGTCGTGCTATGCGTTCCCAAATTTTTGATAAAACATCACGGTTGCGGTGCGCCGTCACTGATACGTTGCTGAGCGAGCATATTCGAGCCCCGTTAATTTGGAAAGAAAGTAAGATCGACGGGCATATGTCTGTGTTCCACCTACGTAGTACATCATTGGTTGATTGACTCTCGATCAGCACATGAATGCATGCGCGCGTGGCCCCATCAGAGAGCTCCATTGGTCCATGCATATGTGCAGTTTCATGATGTGGTTTGCACTTCCAAAGTAATGATCACACGTATTCCTAAACCTCGCTCCTGTTTGGATACTCTAACTTGATTAGAGGTTAGAGTTAGTTTCTAAGTTATACTTAACTGTGAACTAATTTTAGATAAAGATGATGTTCGGATGACATGGTTAAATGTACTTTTCAGTTCTTGTGTGGCATGTGGCTGAATAAAAGGAAGAAAAGTAATTTTTCAATAGAATCCATTAAAACTAGCTCAAATTAGCAGATTTTTTATGAAATAAATTTTTAGATAGGTTAGATGCAACTAGTTTTAATTTAGATCCCATGATTAAATAATTTAACGCTAATTAAGCCTGGCTAGTTTAAACTAACTCTAACCCACGGATGACCCTCGTAGGGTCTCTCCGCTTTGCGAGAGTTACAGGTTCCCGAGTAATAAGAGTAACAAGATTTTGGAGGACCAGTGAGAACAACTCCAACGGAACGACCTATTTTATCTGCTAGCGACTATTTGGGTCCGCGTGAACACAAAAGTCGGCTCAATGCGTCGATCCAAAAAAACGCGTCAGCTTGGCGTCCGTCTACCGACCCATTCCCGGTCTATTTTTGAGCCGGATTTGCATCGGCGCGGACACGAGACGGACGCGCGCGCTCGCCTTCTCCTTCCCCCGGGCCCGCTGGTCGGTGGCAGCCTCCACCATTTCCCTCCATTTCGTCCAAAAACCCTCCCGCCCCACCCCCGCCATGGATGACGATCTCGACACCGCCGCCGGCCTCGCCTCCCTCTCCTCGTCCGACATGACGATCGGCCCCTCCGGCAAAGGCAAGCGCAAGATCGCCGCCGCGTCCAAGCCAAAGAAGAGCTGACGCCCGAACAACGTGCAAGGGAGTAGTCCAAGAGGAAGGGTCGCAGGCACGCGGCACGCAACATGCGCGAGGGATGAAGCCTTCGCGGCGGCCGCCATCGTCGCCGTCGCAGAGCAGGAGGTCACCAACGCCCGCGTCGCGGTGGCAACGAGGGAGACGCTCTATATGCTAGGTTTAAACCCTAACCAGCACGACCTCGTCAACGCCGCCGTGGCCGCGGCCAGCACCGGCTCATCCGCGTTCCCTCGGATGGCGCTGCCTGACTTGCCCCGCGCGTCGGCTTGCACCCCGATGCCCGACTTCTACGTCTACCCGTAGGCCTCCCGCCTCTCCGAGGAGTGCTCGCCGGGGGTGAGCGTGGTGGCGCCTTCCACGCCCGCGCCCATAGACCTCAATGCCACACGATGGCCGGTGGCTCGTCATCCGGAGGCGCGAGGAAACGCGTGCGGCAGATGCCAGACGACGTGCTGCCGGGCGCACGCAACCTGTTCAACAAAATGCCGGCCGCCGGCGATGGGAACGGCATGGCTGTCGGCCTTTTTAAAAAAATTATGTGCGGACACAAAATGGATTTACGACGATCAAAATCTAAAACAGGACGGATGCCGGACGGACAGCCGACTCAAACGGATAAAAAGTGAACAAAAACATCGTTTATTTAGATCGGTCCGTTAGAGTTGCTCTAACCATTGTTTTTGCAGAAGACGCTGTGAGAGGGAGGGAAGCATGCGTGGTGTTGCTTGTTGCTTGATGAACCGATAGCCGATAGCTGGAGAGCTATGGCCCTGTTTGGATCCATAGGCTAAAGTTAATTTGAGCTAGTTGGGGCTCAAATAGCACTAAAGTATCCAAACATGAGGGTTTGATTGGAGCTAGTTGCATCTAACCCAACCAAAAAAAACTAGCCCACCCAAGAGGTGCTAATTGGAGCTAGTTTTTATGGGGCCACTAAAAAGTCACTTTTCTCTCTCTCTATCCACCAGGTAAGAGCATCTCCAACACCCGCGCTTCGCGCCGCGCCCAAAAAATGTATTTACAGCGCGCGCGCCGGCTGGTTTAGCTTAGGGATAGGCGCTGGTTCCAACAGCCGCGCTATAATGCAGCGCGCGCACGCCGCTCCAGCAGTGTCCAAAAATGCAGCGCGCACAACATTTTGTAAAGTAGATTCCATTAAAATAAAAACCATATAAAGTTATTTTACATATATTGCAACTAGATAGGTAGTTTGAAAACATAGATAGATAGTTCGGTGCTAGATAATTCGAAAACAAAAAAACTCCTAGTCGCTCCAGTCATCTGCACCATCATCATTGAAAGGACGTGGATGTCGCCTAGAGGGGGGGGGGATAGGCGCTTTAAAATAATTAAGGTTTAGGCTTGAACAAATGCGGAATAAAACTAACGTTTAATATGTCAAGCACAAAACCTACAAACACCTAGGCTCACCTATGTGCACCAACAACTTATGCTAAGCAAGATAAACAACTGAGTGATAGCAAGATATATTACAATAAACAATATGTCTATCACAAAGTAAAGTGCATAAGTAAAGGGTTCGGGTAAGAGATAACCGAGGCACGGGGAGACGATGATGTATCCCGAAGTTCACACCCTTGCGGATGCTAATCTCCGTTAGAGCGGTGTGGAGGCACAATGCTCCCCAAGATGCCACTAAGGCCACCGTAATCTCCTCACGCCCTCGCACAATGCAAGATGCCGTGATTCCACTAAGGGACCCTTGAGGGCGGTCACCGAACCCGTACAAATGGCAAACCTTGGAGGCGTCACCGAACCCGTACACGTGGCAACCCTTGGGGGCGGTTACCGAACCCGTACAAATTGCTCGGGGCAATCTCCACAACCTAATTGGAGACCCCGACGCTTGCCCGGAGCTTCACACCACAATGATTGAGCTCCGAGACACCACCAAGCTTCTAGGACGTCAAAGCATCCGCGAAGAACAATATCTAGGGTACTAAGTACCAAAGGTAATAAGCTTCTCAAACTTCACTTCCACGTATCACCGTGGAGAACTCAAACCGATGCAACTAATGCAATGGCAAGAACACACGAAGTGGTCAAGTCCCTCACACTCAAATCCCTCCACAACAACGAAAGCTATGGAGAAATATGAGAGGAAGAACAAGGAGCTCACAAAGAACTCCGAGATCAAGATCCAAGGGGTTCCCCTCACATAGAGGAGAAAGTGATTAGTGGAGATGTGGATCTAGATCTCCTCTCTCTTCTCCCTCAAGAACAAGCAAGAATCATTGGAGGGATTGAGAGTAAGCAAGCTCTAAGAATGTCAACAATGGAGGTAGAACAAGAGCTCAACGAATGGATAAGGCCAAGGGGGAAGAAGACCCCCTTTATATAGTGGTGGAAGGAATCAGACCGTTACCCCCACTCTCTGCCCGAGCTCCAGCGGTACCGCTGGCACTCCAGCGGTACTACCGCTGGCTGCAGCGGTACTACCGCTGGCACTCCAGCGGTACTATCGCTGACCAGGGGCGGTACTACCGCCAGCCAGCGGTACTACCGCTGGGCCCCTGGTAGTGCAAAGGCACTACCACCGCCAAGAAAGTCTTCGCAAAAAGGTCCGTCCACGAACAACCGCTAGGCAGGCGGTACTAAGCTCTTGGAGCGGTACTACTGCTGACCAGGGGCGGTACTACCGCCAGCCAGCGGTACTACCGCTAGGGCCCGCGGTACTACCGCCAACTCTAGCGGTATTACCGCTAGGTCCAGCGGTACTACCGCTCGCCACTGAAACAGCCATAACTTTCGCATACGAGCTCCGAATCGAGCAAACCCAAGTTTGTTGGATTCAGGACGACAAGAGCTATACAAACAGCGACCTAGAATGAAGTTATGAAAATGTCAATGATATAGAGATGTGAGATCTCTATGAATGAAGAATCGGCAAAAACTCCAACATCAAAAACATCATACTAGATGCATATGGACTCCGTTTTCGATGAACTCGAGCTTGTCACGAAGATGACCATAAGCACTAAAACTCACAAAGAGAAACACCAAACAAGAACCAAGAAGTATGATGCAAGGATGCAAATGGTTTGAGCTCTCAACGAACGATACGATCAAGCTACTCACTTGAGAGCCCCCCTTGATAGTACAACAATCTATCCTAACCAGAAAACCTATCAAGGGCAAACATATACCTTGCACCTCGTCCTCTTGAGCTAGATGATGATGATCTTGACTTCCTCAAGATGGACCATCTTTCTTGATTGTGTTGGCTTGATGAAGACTAGTTGATTGCTCCCCCATACTCACTATGGGTGAGCCACTCTTCAGCATATCTTCACAAGTCCATTGCCATCACAATGGACAACAAGCTTCAAGCATGATATCTTCGTGCTGATCCACATGAACTTGCACATCGCAATCTTGATGACGATCACAACTTGACGTCATACTTCATGGGTTGTATGAGATCTTCTCTTTGACGCAAGCCCATGGAAACACACCTAACCCCCACATAGAACTCTCATGAAGACCATGGGTTAGTACACAAACACGTAATGGACAATGCTTACCATACCATGGGATCACTTGATCCCTCTCGGTACATCTTGTACGCTTTGTGTGTCGATCATCTTGATTTACTCTTTGTCTGAGATCTTGATCAACCTTGTGTCTCTATGACCATTCTTTGGATAATACCTTGAATACCACCTTGGTCATCATATAAACTCCTTGAACCCAACAGATGGACTTCAAGAAGTGCCTATGGACAAATCCTATAAATATAACTTAAGGTAACCATTAGTCCATAGGAATTGTCATCAATTACCAAAACCACATATGGAGATATATGCTCTAACAATCATCGTCGTTGGTGTCGTCAGAGGTTGACAGCCAGATGTCAAACCAACGCTCATCTTCTTCAGTGAAGAAGGACCTCCCGCCTGCATTGACGAGGTCGGCCTGCGCACATGCCAATGCCTTCCGACGACGCCTGTCCAAGCGCTCCTCGCGGCGCCGGCGCGTGTCCTCCTCGCGGCGCCGTTCCCAATATTCCTGCTCGTAGGCGACGTCCTCCGGGTGGCGTCGGCGCCACTCCGCAATCACCCGCTCGTCCTCCTGGGCGACGAGGAGACGGCGCTGCAGCGCAGTGTGCTCCACACGGTCTTGTGCGGAGTTTAAACGAGGCGGCGGGGCCAGGTCTAACGCCTGCTGGAGCGTGCGGACGTCCGGGAAATTCATCTCGAGGCGCGGCCTGCCTAGTTGCCACGCCGCCGCGTCGAACGCGCGGGTGGCCTCGTGCGCCGTGTCGTAGGTGCCGAGGCTCAGCCGTAGATCGCCGGAGCGTATCTCGGCATAGAACCCGTCGTTGGGGCGCTGGCGGACGCCGCGGTAGCCCGACGCAGAACGGCGCGCGGCGGCGGCGGCGGCGCAAGAGGCAGAGAGAGCCTGTTGGGGCGGCGGCGCGAGAGGCAGAGGGAGAGAGAACGCGGCGCGAGAGGCAGGGCAGCGCGCTGCCTTTTATGGGCGCGCGGGCTGCCGCCTTTTCGCGCGCGCGCGGTTTTCCCGCCGTCGCTGGAGCGCGCAATTCTGTCCCGCGTGCGGTAAAATGCCGGTTTAGCGCGCGCGCCTTTTTGCGCCGCTGTTGGAGATGCTCTAACAGATGTTAATTGGAGCTAGTTCTCATGGGACCCACTAAAAAATCACTTTCCTCTGTCCATCAAGTACAACTATTGTCAATCTAACCCTATCATCCAAACACCTCTTTGACTAGAGTTAGTCTAAGGTTAGTCATGAGCTAGAAACTAACTCTAACCTCCACCTAAGTTAGATTATCCAAACAGGGCCTATAGTGGTGGTGGTCGTTGGTGCAAGGACCGGCCGGAGGTAGTGCCGTACGTACGTCTGTCTGTCCACCGGCCCCATCTTGTGTCCCAGAACACTACTCTACTCCTCCTTGTCACGTCGTTTTTCTACTGGCGCATACACACACGAGTCATGGCGGTGGCTTGCAAGCGAGAGGAGAGGGAAGAGAGCCCATTCCGCCGGATGGACTTTTTGGGCCGACCGTGCAAGTGCAAATGACTGACTGAGCTCAAATGAGGGTGGCGTGTGTGAACTCCCAAGATCTCTATAGTTGGGCGGGGAACGATGATCTCACACGAAACGATGGCAAAACAAACCGCATCGTCCCTAGCATTTGCTCACCTTTCCCTCGGTCGGCTGCCCCGAGCAGCGTGCCATCACATGCACGTATTCATTAAGTTGGTCAAATTAACAACCTAGTTACATATGTCGAACATATAAATTAAGACAGAAAGAGTAGTTTAGGCATTGATTTAATTTTTTGCGGGGATGGATAGTTTAGACACTGATTGATTAGCTTATTGCAAGAAAAAAAGGCTTGTTGCTGTTCACTTGTGCTTAGTTTAAGTCATTATAAGTGTGCGTGTAGGGTTGAAAGATATACTCGGGTTTAGGTGACATGCATGACAGCTGGGTTAGCTTAAGCTAGTACTTGCGTGCTTATGGTTTGATATCGATAGCCAGTTGACATAGAAGAGAAGTGTCTGAAATAAACTTATTAGTCAGGCACACCCTATCTTCTGACCGAACAACCCATTTCAAATTGCAGTTAAATATACGTGCGAGACTGACAGGAAACGCAAGAAAAGAAGAGGCTACTCCATCAACGTGACTACTAAAACCGATGGGTTGCCATCTCCAGTTCTCCACGCATCCAAGATTCCAAGTTAAACTGCAAGCTGCTGCTGCCGCCGCCCCATGTGCCTGCCCGACTGCCTCGGTCCTTGATTCAATTGTCCCTTCACATCACTCACCCACTCGTCAATCAGATCAAGGTAGTACTACCATTAGACATGTAGTGCCTAACCTTATGCAAAGTGTGGCTGTCACAAAAAATGTGGTTAACAAAATGAACACCACAAGTGTGGCAAGATTTAGCAAAAATTAAGTGTATGACATGTGGACCATATAACTAAAAAAGTGTGGCAAGCCACAAGTATGACAATGAACCAAACACATGCCTAAGGTATTGTGGCATGACTAATGTTAAGCGTGGCAACCTTAGGCTGGGAACCAAACAACCCCGTACTCTGTGTTGAAAGTTGTCTGTGCTCCAAGCTCGCACTCCCTTGCAAGGAACCACCACCGCCGGCCTGTTGCAGCCTAGGATCCCAGATCTCCTCGTTTTGATACTCCGGTACTCTTCGCTAAGGCCAACTCTAACGCCACTTTCAATGCATCGTTGCTAAGATGAGGTGTTAATCATATTAGATAGTTTAGCAATTAAAATTTTCAATGCATAGTTATTTAGCTTATTGTAGCTAAGCCTCTTTATTTAATGTTTTTCTAACTAAAATTGTGCATGCATTGATGCATTTTTTTATTTAATTATTTTACCTAGATTCACGCGCTTAGCATTGTTTCTTCCTGGGCCACCACACTCACATCCTTCTTATTAATTAGCTTGCCACATTAAATTATTTGCTTATGTAGCAGCCCCTTAACACATTTACAAGATGAAGCATTGACAATAGCCTAACCGTACACCCCAAACAGACTTTCGATTGGTTCAATTTCTGTTTGTTTGGGACCAAAAATGGATGATCGTGTTTGATTTTCAACGTTCATCGATTTGTGTACCCAACCGGACGGCCTCATTTTAAAATGTCTGGCTTGAAGTTAAAAAAACTCTGTCATACATTTAAAAGCATAACGTAAACTTAATTAATCATTACTGAAACTTTCGGCTCGAACCAAACACATGACCGAAATCAATCCACTCCACTGCAATGGGACGAAACACTTCATTTATTTCGTTCTTTAACCAAACACACACTAAGAACCGCTCATATGGTCGCTGGTACATAGCGAGATGTTGGCTCTGGCCCATTTGGTAGTGGTCAATCTTACGCAAGGCCGTCACTCGGGTCTCCCTCTCAAGCGGCGTTGAGTAAGCTCTCTTGTTCCTTCTCCTATCCGCTTCACCCAATAGCTAAATCCAGTTAAACACAAAGGGTTTAGGGTTTTGCATGGATGGTCTATCCACCTCACGTCTTCATATATATATATATATAGATGATCAGGGTGTTACAATTACATACGAGTCCCTATATGTATAAATACAATATGAACTTGACCCTATTTTACATGTCCTCTCAATCTGAACTACATACAAGATTCAGATTTGTTCTAAAACGGTCTAGCATTTGTCGTGTAGCGGGTTTAGTAAATACATCCGCTAGCTGATCATCTGTTGAAATGAACCTGACATCCAATGAGCCTGCAACTACTCGTTCTCTCACAAAGTGGAAATCAATCTCAATGTGTTTAGCCCGAGCATGGAATAGTGGATTTGCCGTCACATATGTAGCCCCTAAGTTATCACACCACAAAATGGGGGTGCACTGTCGTGAAACTCCAAGTTCCCTAAGAACTGTGTCTATCCAAATGGCTTCAGCAGCTTCATTGGCCAATGCCTTATACTCCGCCTGAGTGCTAGATAACGATACCGTAGGCTGTTTCTTAGAACTCCAAGATATAAGGTTAGGTCCAACAAATATAGCAAAACCACATGTGGAGCGTCTGTCATCAACACAACCTGCCCAGTCTGCATCTGTGAATATACTAACTCCAGTAAACTGTGATTTGCGAATTTGAAGCCCTGTGTTTAGTGTACCTTTCACATACCTCAAAATGCGCTTAACAACTTCCCAATGAACCTCTGTAGGCTGAGACAGAAACTGGCACACTTTGTTCACGGCGAAGGAGATATCAGGGCGAGTGAGTGTTAAGTACTGAAGAGCACCAACCACACTCCGATACCTGAAAGAGTAAACAGAACCCAGAGTTGCATCATTATGGCGTGATAAACTCTTGGACGTAGCAAGTGGAGTGGAGGTGGACTTGCAATTCTCCATGTTGACACGATGAAGAAGATCCAGTGCATACTTTCTTTGTGTCAGCATCGTGCCCCCAAAATGAAAGGACGCTTCCAATCCAAGAAAGTACTCAAGCAAGCCCATATCCCTGATGGGAAAGGTATCCGATAGGGCTTGCACAAGGCGATCAACCGCACCAGGTGTAGAGTCAGCAATCACAATATCATCGACATAAACCAACATGAAGATGTGAGTGGCACCATTAGAGAAGATGCACAAGGATGTGTCCGCTTTGGATGCAACAAAACCAAGCTGGGAAAGACGACAACTCAAACGAGCATACCAGGCGCGAGGCGACTGTTTGAGGCCATAGATAGATCTCTAAAGTTTGCAAACATGAGATGGATACCTGGCATCCTCGAAACCAGGTGGCTGGTGCATGTAGATGTCTTCGGCAAGAAAACCGTGAAGGAATGCATTGCTCACATCTATCTGCCGCAGGCTCCATCCTCGAGATACCGCAATGGAGAGCACGAGCCGAGCCGTAGCAGGCTTGACCATGGGACTGAATGTGTCACCATAGTCAATGTCGTGTTGTTGAGTGAAGCCACGAGCAACAAGACGAGCCTTGTGCTTGTCAACAGAGCCATCCGGACGATGTTTAGTCTTGAAGATCCATTTGCAGCCAACAACGTTAACACCGGGTGGGCGAGGCACGAGCACCCAGGTATTGGTATGGCGTAGGGCGGCAAACTCTTCAGACATGGCAGCACGCCACGCAGGGGCACCAAGCGCCTGATGGTGGGAGACAAGCGCAGCAAAGAAGGCACGTCGGCCGGTATCATACCCAATGGTGGCGTCGGTGTAAGTCTTGGGCCGGCGCGTGTGATCTCGGTTGCAAGTGACCATGGCATGCCCCTGGGTGCCGTCGACAGTAGGGGTAGACGGTGCGGATGTCCCTGCCGAAGGTTTCGCGGCTGAGGACGGCTCAGCAGAAGGCGACACGGGCGGGAACAGAGCTGGGGTCGGCGCAGGCGAATCCTGAGCAAGCGCGTCAGGGGAGCCAGGCGACGGCTATCTCGCAGGTGAGATGGCGGGCGCAGCCAGCACCTCAGACGCGCTAAAAAGCGGGTCCACGTGGGCAGCGGTGGCCCGCGGGGAAGCAGCCGGCGCATCGGCCTCGGGAGGCGTGGCATGCACGTCGGTGGCATGCACGTCGATCGCCTGGGAGGTGGGAACAGCCGCGTGGGGAGAAAACAGAGGAGCACCTGCAGGGGACTGGTTAGGCGATAAATAAGATAAGTCATATTTGCGCAAATGGACATCCGACACCGGTTCATCATGAGGAAAGGCTATGAGATCTTTTAGAGACGCAATATCAACAGAAACTCTGGGATTGGAGTAAGGAAAAACATTCTCGTCGAAGACAACATCGCGAGAAATATAGATTCTACCGGAGGTGCGATCAAGGCACTTGTAACCTTTGTGTAGGGGACTATATCCTAGGAACACACACATCGTGGAGCGAAACGCAAGTTTGTGAGCATTATACTTGCGAAGACTAGGCCAACAAGCACACCCAAAGACCCGAAGAAACGAGTAATTAGGTTGAACATGAAATAGTCCAAAGAAAGGTGTATCCTTGTTGAGAATCGGAGTGGGCATGTGATTGATAACATAATAGGCAGTGAGGAAAGCCTCATCCCAAAACTGAAGTGTGAGAGAGGAGTGAGCCAGCAGAGCAAGGCCTGTGTCCACTAAATGACGGTGCTTGCGCTCGGCAACACCGTTTTGCTGGGACGTGTGTGGACACGACACACGGTGATACACACCCGTGCGTTGAAAGTGACGATGAAGTTTGTGGTATTCACCACCCCAATCAGACTGAACAGCCTTGATCTTGCGGTCGAGAAGGCGTTCGACTTGAGCCTGAAAGATATAAAAGACTTGCTCAACGTCAGACTTGCTCAACGTCAGACTTGTGTTTAAGCAAGTATATCCAAGTGAACCGTGTGTAGTCATCAACAAAGCTAACATAATGCTTGTACCCGCCAGAGGAGGCAATAGCAGGACCCCACACATCGGAATGTATTAATTCAAGTGGTACAGTAGTGACATGATATGACACAGAATAAGGAAGTTGATGACTCTTAGCACACTGACAGGCATCACAAACTAACGACGCATTATGGGAACTAGAACACGGGAGGTCATGATCCCGGACGTCTAATGTGACCACATTATTGGTAGGATGACCAAGACGCTGATGCCATTGGGAGGATGACACTCTGACGCTAGAAGCTGCATGGCGAGATGAAGAGGACGCCCGAGCAAATGGGATGGGGTAGATGCCCCCATAACTTCTACCGTGAAGAAAAACGCACCTCGTTGCCTTGTCCTTAACAAAGAAAAAACGACAGTGAAATTCAATAAACACGTCATTATCACATAGGAGGTGATAAACATACAAGAGGTGTTGTGTGATGTGTGGAACACGCAGGACGTTGCGGAGTTGAAGAGATGAACCGGGTATATGGGAGTGACCAATGTGCGAAATAGACAAACCTGCGCCATTAGCCACCTGGACTTGATCCTTGTCGTCATAGCGCTCATGCACTTGGCGGCGCTCCAGATCACTGGTGAGGTGATCAGTGGCTCCGGTGTCGAGCACCCAGGGGAAGTCGACAGCGCCTGCGGTAGCCGCGTTGGCGGAGCGAGGATGGTGGTCGGTGTCATAGTGTTTGCGACAGTCGCTGGCCTCATGCCCCCAGTTCCGGCAAAGTTGGCACCGGGGACGCCAACGAGTGTTGCGACGACCACCCCCGTCGTTGCCGCCTCTGTTGCCCCCGCCACCCTGGCGGCCGGGGCCGGAGGCACCCGATGGGCGAGCGCGACCATCAAAGGAGCCGCCGGGACCGCCGTGGCGACTCTGTCCGGGCGGACCGTGTCCGTCAGTGGGCCGGCCACCGCCATGGGACGGGTAGGGCTCGGAGTACGGCAGGCAGCCACCTGCCCCCGAGCGAGTGACGGCGTTGGCCGACGGGCTTCATCCCTCGGCGGCACTCTGCTGCGCCTGCAAGGCTTCGAACGAGAGAACGAGCAAGTAGAAGCTGGAATAGGGCATAGGTGTAGCGTGATGCCTAGGGACGCGGCGATGGAGTTATAGGCGGAACCAAGGCCGGTGAGGATGTGATCGATGAGCTCATCATTCCGGATGGGCGAGCCGGCGGCGGCCATGGTGTCAGCCAAAGCCTTCATCTTGTGCATATACTCAGCCGCACAGAGCTCCTCCTTGCGCAGCGTCTGGAGTTGACGCCGGACGTGACGGACGTTGGCGCGGCTCTGGGAGCCAAACATGGCACCGACGGCCGTCCAGACCGCCTGCTCCGACTCGCAGCCGACGAGCTGGCATGCGATATCCTCCTCCATGGAAGTGAGGAGAAAGCCCTTCACCTTCTGGTCGTTGGTCCACCAGAGAAGGTAGGCAGGGTTGCCGGTGATTGCCGCGGTGTCGCCCGTCCCGACGAAGACAAGCTTCGCCGGAGCCGCCTCGGTGCCATCGAGGTAGCCGTGAAGGTTGGCTCCCGCGAGGACGGCGCTGGAGATCCCTTTCCAGAGCAGGAAGTTGGTGCGGCCGAGGCGGACGGAGAGGGTCGGGACGGTGACAGTGGCAGTGGCTGGCGAGACGAGGGCGCCGACGGTGGTGGGAAGCGACAGGGCGGCGGAAGACATCGCGGCTACGAAGGGTGGTAGGCGTAGCGGCGGATGTGGGCACGCGGCGGCGGTGGCGTGAGGGTGGGAGCACGCGGCGGCGACAGTGTAGATGGGATCGGACGACGGCGCGCGGTGCAGCACGCGACGCCTGGTGGCTTATCTGATACCAAGTTAAACACAAAGGGTTTAGGGTTTTGCGTGGGTGGTCTATCCACCTCACGTCTCCATACATATATAGATGATCATGGTGTTACAATTACATACAAGTCCCTGTATGTATAAATACAATATGAACTAGACCCTATTTTACAAATCCAACTGTTCCCGATTGTTTAAACTCTTTGCAAAACCCACTTTGGTCTAAAACAAGTGGTCTGACCGCCTCGTAGGTGCAAAGAACCCGAGCCACCGTCAAACTTTATACATCCCCCCTCTGGGTCTCCTCTCTCTTGTTTCTCCTCGATCCCAATGCGCCCCTGTCCACTAGATACAGTTGTCGTCGCCGCTCCAGCCCTTACACTTAGCTGCCCGATCGCTCCTCTGCCTTCATTTTAACAACTGGCTTTAACTCCTCTGCTCGCTCCATCCTACTTCCTCGGTCCACATTCATTGCGCCCACTTGTTCTCTTTGACCATTTAGGCTGCTCCCAATGCTTCACTTTGGATAGGTGCTAAGCATGCCAATAAGACAAAAAATCCTATGTGTCACCCTAGTTAAGAGAGAGAGATGAGTTTGGTGTCCTCAGAAGGAAACGGTGCTAGTCACCACAACCTATGTAAAACATTAAAAATGAAGGAAACTAGCCTATGCATGCAAGACTTTAGTTGCTAAACAATTAAATGAGACAACCTTAACAACAACAAACTAAGCACCAATGCGTTGGAGATTAGGCTGCCCGTAATGGGAGTATCATAGGTAGTATCATGCATACCAACTAGACAATTTTGATGAGGTGTCATAAAATTAAATGAAGAAAGAGAGGGTTGAGTGTCATATTATCATACCGTATGATATTAAATGATGTGCTACTGTATGTGTCTTGCATGGCAATAAATAAACTATCCTATGATACTAACATATGATACAATGCATTATGAATGTGGTATAATACACTAGTATCATATGCATGATACTACTATATGATACTATCTATTACAACCAACCTTATGGTTGCTTAACATATTTAATGCTCTTAGCACCTCACTTAGCACCTTTGCATTGGAGGAAGCCTTATATTACTAGTACGTACTACTACATCGGTCCAGAATTACTTGTTTTGAAATATTAGATTTGCATTGGAAGGAGGTTCCCATGATATCCTCACTCACTTAAGTTTCTTTACTTAATGCATATTATTAAACTAAAGTCGGTTTATATTGAATGCATGGGTTCTCAAAGAAAGTATAGTGAGATCGACACGGATATATCACTCCATCATCGTCATTTTCTTAACGATGCATAGATGCAAACGCTCATATACACATGCATACACTTACTTTTATGAACGCACACACGCACACTCTATCTTTATGAACACCTACGAAAGACTGAGCCGACATATCATCTTGAAATTTATGAATTCATTGATTGACTCGTGAATAGCACATTCATGCGCGTGTGACCCCAATGGAGCGGTCCATGCATGTACGCAGTTTCATAATCCGATTTGAGGATAATTGTACGACACTTATGCCTTTTGCGGTTCCATGTCCGAAAATGAATGATCACAGATAAACCTCCTAGGGTCTCTTCCTTTTGTGTTTTAGAAAATATTTGGAATTCTAAGATTACGTAAAAACTGTCCGTTATTTTAAAAAATCACATTTGTAAAAAATGTCCAGAAATCGAGCAATTTTTCACATGGTATGAGTAATGATTTGGATTTTAAAATTTTGTGACATATTTTCAAGTAAAATTTTGCGATTTTGTAAATTATATGCGTCTTGGAAAGCACTGAAGCGTTGAACTCCCAAACATTTTATCGGGGCAAACAAATATTGAACACGTAATTTTTTTTTGGAAATGTGAGCACATTTTATAAAGTATGAGCATTCTTGAAATTCTGAATACTTTGAAAAACGGCTGATTTTTGAAAAACAAGCATTTTTTAAAAAGTGAACACTTTTTTGAACATATTTTTTTGAAACTGGAACAAAAAAATTAAACTGCAATTTTTTATTTTATTTTCAAAATGGGAAAAAAATAGAAACCTGAACAAATGTGTAAACAAATGTTTGTGACATCTAAAAATATCATGAATTTAGAAAAATATACGTGGCATTTAACAAAATGTAGGTAAAATGTATATAATATTCCTGTGATTCAAACAAATGTTTCGCACATTCATAAAAGTGTAACATTTCAAGAATGTTCATGAGTTTGAAAAAATGTGCTTGTGACATTTTCAGAAAGAAGTGTATGCAATGTAAAGAAAAGTTTGTGTGATGTAAAAAAATGTGTTATGCCCTTAACATAATATACGTGACATGTGTTTCAAAAAAGTATATATATAATTTAAAAATGTGTAACAACGTAAAAAATGTCTATGTGGTTTTATAATTAATTTATTGTCTTTAAGAAATGCTAAACATTTATTTGGAAAAAAAATACCGTGTGAAAGAAACAATATGACGAAGGAAAACAAAATGAATAAAACCAAGAAAGAAACAAAAGAAACCAAAAGTATAACAAAGAAATAAAAAACACATAAAACAAGTGAAAAAACAAAGTAAAATAAAGGGAAAAAAACAAAAAACAAAAACAGTACAAGAGACTACGTTAATTGGCCGGCCCAATTTTCAAATACCGACTAAATCCTCTCAAGGTTTAAAATAGACCGGGATCATAAGAGTTTGGTGTGTTGATTTCTAAGATTGGGATTACATTGTTTGATTTAACATTTCCCTATAAATTTTTGGTTTATTTTAAACTTTTTCCATATGTAAATATGTAATACCGATCATTTGTTTGTGGGAGTAGTTTGACTTAATCGGCACAACAACGAAAATGAGATTATCCTTGTTGTAAGGGGAGTGATCTGCGCCGGCGCGCCGGCCGCACGATCCACCAACCTCTGCGCGTCCGCATCGTTGGATCTCCATGCAATATTTTTTTTTCGATGCAGCAAAGTTTCGATGCTATGCAACATTTTTTTCAACGGTTGCAACAGAAAACAAAATTTGTAACAAAAAAAATATCTACGTGATCGTAGCAAAAAAACGAAGCTGATGGTATGTGGTAGCAAAAGTGAAATGCCGATTGTAAGAAATATTTACGTGACGTGTATGTAACTTTTTTAATAAACGGTTGGAGCAAAAAATGATGTCGGTTGTAGCAAAAATTAACACGGTTGTAGCAAAAGTAAAAAACATCGATTGTAACGAAAAATTCAAAGAACTAGAGTTGTAACCAAACGTATATGCAGCTTTTTTACTGAACAAATGTAGAAAAAAAATAACAATTGCAGCAAATATGACGCTGGTTGCAACAATTTAAACGAAAAAATGTTGCATGTCCAGGGTCGCGTGCGGCCGGCCGAACGGTACCGGGCAGAAACGATTCCCTTGTTGTAATGGCATGCAAAAAGCTCGTAAGTTTCCAGTTGTAAAAATCAGTCGACTTCTGTAGAAAGGTTCGTAAAAATGACAGAATTCTGAATTCAAGAGAGCCGGAGAGGAGAGAGAGAGTGCGTTTGTCCGTGGGTGGGTTGCTTGTTGCGCGATGAAACCGATAGCTAGCTAGCAGCTAGAGTGGTGCTAGTTGGTGCAAGTGCAATGCAAAGGAAGGACCGGTCGGAGGCGGTGCCGTACATACGTCCGTCAACCCCACACCCCTCGCTGTCATGGTGGTGACTTGCAAGCGAGAAGAGAGAGAGAGAGAGCGTGCCCATGAGTGATGGGCTCTTTGGGGCGACCGCGCAGGGAAGGAAGGAAGCTAGACCCTGTCGTGCATGCATGGTTGATGGTTGACACTTTGATGTATGGATCATCCGGTCTTGGAAAAGGAAGCAAGCAACAGCAACTGCCATACTAGCTATGGTGGTATAGTAGTGGTAGTACCCCACCCCCTCTGCTGTAGAGAGCTGGGAGAACTCTCATCTCAAATGGGGTGGTGGCGTGTGCGAGCTCCCAAGATCTCTCTCTCTTTCTCTACCGGTTGGGAGGTGGTGATCTCACACGTACGAAACGATGGCGAACACCTTTCTTCTCCATCGCCTTCTCTCACCTTCCGGTCTATCGACGGCCTCGAGTAGCGTGCCACCACATGCACGTATGCTGATTCAGCATCATCACCACGGCACCATTAGCTTAGACACCGATTGATTGGCTAATTATCTATGTGTGTGGTTCACTTGGACGCTGGCACGCACAAGTGCGGAGGCGCTAGCTTAATTTAAGCCTGCGTGTCGGGCGCTCCTGACACATGGGTTTAGGTGACACATGCATGCTAGGTGAATTAGCCTTGGCTAGTGTTTTGCGTGCTTATGGTTTGACGACGATGGCAAGTTGACAAACTTTCAGAAAAGTGAGCTTTTCTGCGCAAAAGAAACTTAGTTTGTCCGGCACACCCATGGCCATGGCAGACACTCCCGTTAAGTATTACTGTACTACGAGTGAAGCTCATTTGACCAAGCAAAGCATGATAGACGCTCCGGTTAAGTATACGAGTGAGACTCGCAGGGAGCTCTCTCTAAAACCGATGGGTTGCCATCCTCACTTGTGCACGCATCCAAAGATTCCGAAGTTTAGCAGCACTGCAGCAGCAGCAGCAGCCCCATGTGCCGGCCTCCGTCGTTCATTCAGTTGTACCTTCGCCTCACCCACTCTACGTGTTGAAGGTCGTGTGTGCTCCAATCCAAGCTGACACTCCCCTACAAGGCACCTCCAGGTCCACACCGGATCTTCTCCTTGCCGTCCGTCGGCACGAGAGGCAGAGGGGACGCACGCGCCGGTGTCGTCCTGGTCGCCGGTTGCGTCCGGGGGCGGAGGCGATCACATGCCAAACCGAACGCTTGCGCGCAGTGCAGTAGTGCACGCCAACGCCATGGCCGAAGCTTCCCCGCCGAGCCTGACATTGTTGCGTTGCGAGGTGAGGCAGTGCGTCCGCAAGCAAGAGAGGAGGCGTCTCAAAATGACTGTGCGCGTCAACGGACGGATGCCGGGCGGTGATTGATGAGCCTGAGCCTGAGCCTGAGCCTGAACTGCGCGGACACTCGTGAAAAGATGGGCTCCCTCAGTCGTCCCCGTCTTGAATTGCTGGCAACCTCGAGCCGACCCGGCTGCGCTTGCAGCCGCCGTCAGGCTGTATCCGCCTTACATTTCAATACGGCTTTGACTCCTGTGCTGGCTCCGTCCCACGATACAGACAGCCCCGGACTTTTTTTTTATAGAGTACAATCAAGTCTCTCACATACACGAGCGTACGCTCGTCTTTATGAACGCACGCACGCACATACTATTTCTATGAACACTTTCGAGAGACTAAGCCGACACATCATCTTGGAATTGACGAAGTCGTCAGTAACACTTTCGTTGTCGTCTTCTCCCACTGAAAACACATCATCAAAAGACTTAAAATAAATCCACAAAAATTCAAGAACAATCGTAAGTCTGGGCAGGGATACCACAGTCCTCCCAACTATCCAACCACGGACTTTGCACAACCCTGACCCGTTGCTATCTAGTACTCCCTCCATTCCAAAATAAATATCTTAATTTTTTATTAATTTTAATATAAAGTTATATCAAGTGTGGAATATTTATATTACTATCTACCGCTCCCTTCGTTACAACACATTTTTATGTGTCTTGCCTTCCATTGTCTCAAAATTGAGCGGAGACACACGGCGGTGGGTATTGCCATTTTGGTCCAGTATTCGATCGGCGGCACACAGATTCGCTCCGGTTAAATTCGTTTTACCATCAACATCACGAAGAAACTCGTTGGTTCATGCATGTATGTATGGTCGCTGTTGTTCTGGTACGAGTCCGTTGGACGGACGTGGCCGATGAAGTTTCAACAGATTCCGGCGAGTCGCTCAGATCAGCAGCGGAGGGCGGATGCCCGTAGCCGTCCGATTCTAGTACTCCTACCTAGCTAGCGGTTGTGGCAATAGTGTCACGCTCATATGTTTTACCTTCTTTTCTCTCACGCGGCACCACGTTGTCGTTCTTTTTTCTTAAAAACAAAGGGGTAATTTTATTAATTACTTACAAGGACCTTAATAAAGTATTAACACCCGGATGTTTCATATCCATCTCAAACGTTCGGGCAAGACGCCAGATCAAAAAAATTCAACCAACGCGACACCACAAATGGACCTCAAACGCGTGATTTGACCGGCACCCCTCATATTCAACCTAAATATGAAGCCGATGTGAAGGAGTCCGGACGCATCCGGACAGTCAGCCACGTCACACCCGACATCTTGACCCCACCGCAAATTACATCAAAATCACTCGGCAAAATTATGGGATCCATTTGCTCTTTCCTCTCTTCTTTCTCCTCCACGACGTCCGTCTCGCAGCTCCGCCGCCACGCGCGCTCCGTCGCCGTTCCTAGCCTCTGCTCCGTCAACTCCGTCAAAGAAGCCTTATGTCGTGCCCTCATCGCGGAGGAGTCATCGCTGGCCCGGAACACACCGTGGTACGTCCGACAACTCTGTGGCTCCGCCTTTGCGCTGGATGTGTTCAACAAAATGCCTGACCGGTTTTTTAATCAAATTTGTAGGGAAAACGATGGATTCTGATGCTTCGTCCAACGAGGAGTATGGACTGACGGAGCTTGATCAATTGATTCAATATGATCAATTGATTCAATATGAGTTCTTCGGATTCAGACGAAGAAGTGAACATGCTCATGCTCATGACCATTCAAGATAAAATGGACCGACAAGTGGAGCATATTCTCAATTTCAAGGGCTCAATCAAAGGGAGAAGAGTGATCAATTGGGATAGGATATTCCGAGCAAAGCTACTGCAAAAGGATTACTTTGCTCCGAACCCTATTTTTGGGGATGATCAATGGTTTCGTCGCCGATTTTACTTGTGCTCTCGTTCTTCACTTATACTTGTTTGAGAGCTTGTCATTTGCAATGGAAATTTGCATTAAATGAAATTAGCCACTAAGTGATAAATATTCAGGAAGGATATAATAAAAACTTTCGTGAAGATCATTGGATGTTAAATTTGATTCTTTGGAGTAGTTTTGTGATATGAAGATAGCGATAAGTGAGTTATGTTGATGAGTAATTATGCTTTAATAAGAATATTGGTGTTAAAGTTTGTGATTTCCTATGCATGCACATGAAGTCAATAATTATGCTATGAAATTATATCCGACATGTGTTGCATTATTCGGTGTTAGTTATGTTTAATGTCCACTTATGATGATTTTTGTTCCTTGGTTGGGTGCTTCTCGATCTATTTGCTAGCATTCACTTGTACTAAGTGGGAATACTGCTTGTGCATACAACTCAAATCCAAAGTTGTGACAAATGAGTCCACCATACCTATTTATATGCGGTATTTCAATGCCGTCCAAGTAATTTGCAAGTGCCAACACTAATATTCAAAATAATTTTCTGTTTTGTGTGCCCGTACCGCTCATGAAGCAGCGAGGAGTGGCTGGTACCTTCCATGTTAAATAGGTTATTCGAAGGATGAACGTTTATTCAATTATAATTGCACGAGAGTATGACAGTAATAGGCATGCTTGGTCCCAAAATGCAAAAACTATATTTTATGTTGTCAAATAATCAATTCTTTGGGAAGTGTTGGTATGGACGGTACCCGTGGATACGGCTAGCCGTGGAATGTGAAAAAATGATGGGCAAAAGAATAAACTTTATATTCAGTTTGGGAACCGCCCATAATTTGTTTTGCATGGGTGGTGTTGGAAACTCTTAGTTGTTATCTTTGACAAGGAAAGCATACCACCCAAAATATTTTATCTCTAATTTTTTTACTTGGAGCTCTCGCACCTTTACAAGTCCCTACTTCCCTCTGCGAAGGGCCTATCTATTTACTTTATGCAATTTTTATTTTGAATTTGAGTCTCCATCTTCTCTTATGAAGCACCAACTAAGGAGCACCATTATCATACTTGAGCATTGGATGTAATTAATATTTGGTTGTGTTGCATGAATGGACCAATGATGGAGCATGATAGGCTAGGAATAGCGTTCTTTAGCATTAATATTTTAAAAACTTGGTTGGTTGTTGGTATGCTTGAGTATTGAAATTTTTATGTCAAACTATAGACTATTGTTTTGAATCACCTAGAAATTCATATGTCCATGCTAAAAAAATATGATGAACATGTACGGGAGCATTCCACATCAAAAATTATGTTTTCATCATTTACCTACTCGACGACAAGCAAGAATTAAGATTGGAGATGCTCATACGTCTCCAATGTATCTATAATTTTTTATTGTTTCATGTTGTTATATTATCATTCTTGATTGTTTTGTGATCAATTTATAGCAACTTCATATCATTTTTTGGGACTAACCTATTGACATAGTGCCGAGTGCGAGTTGTTGTTTTTTGCTATTTTTGCCTTCACGAAAAATCAATATCACATGAAGTCCAAATGCCATGAAACTTTACGAAGATTTTTTTGAAATAGAAGAAAACTTGGGAGCCAAGGATGAACACCAGGGGAGGCCCAGGCGGCCCACTAGACACCAGGGCACGCCCAGGGCCCCTGGCGTGGCCTGGTGCCTAGTGGGAGCCTTGGACGCCTTCTCCACCACCTCTGAGCTCTATAAATGGCCCGATATTCCAAAAATCCTAGAGGAGTCGACGGAAAATTGTTTGAGCCACCGCAAGTTCAAGAAGACATGAAATCCAATCTAGAGGCCATTCCGGAGAGGAATACGATCACGGAGGGGTTCATCATCCTCATTGGTGCTCCTCCAATGATGCATGAGTAGTTCAAATCAGACATACGGGTCCGTAGGCAGTCGCTAGATGGCTTTCTCTCTTGTTTGTTTCTCAATACAATGGTCTCTTGGAGATCCATATGATGTAACTCATTCTTTTGCAGTGTGTTTGTTGGAATCCGATGAATTGTGAGTTTATGATGAGATATATGAAATGATATTCATGCTTGATTGTTATGGCCTCATACTTCTTCTCCAATTTTTGGTTTTTGTCTGGCCAACTTGATCGTTTATCTTGCAATAGGAAGATGTGCTTTGTGATGGGTTAAATCTTGCGGTGCTCAAACTGAATGACAGAAAGAGACATGACACACATGCATCGTCGCTATTAGGAATAACACGAGGGGGTCTATTCCTACATGAATAGATCTTGTCTACATCATGTCATCGTTCTTAAGGCATTACTCCATTTTTCATGAACTCAATACAGTAGATGCATGCTGGATAGCGATCAATATGTGCAGTAATAGAAGTAGACGCAGATAGAAGTCGGTCTACTTGTCTTGGACATGGTGCCTATATACATGATCGTTGTCTTGAATATCGTCATAATTATTTGCTCTTCTATCAATTGCCCAACAGTAATTTGTCTATTTCTTGAGAGTATTTTCTTGAGAGGATTCACTAGTGAAACCTACGACCCCCGTGTCTATTTCACATCATCTATTTGCAAACTCTACTATGCTATTCGCGTTTCTATTTTATTCGTTCTTTTATTTTCAGATCTATATCATCGAAAAACCCAAAAATACCTTGATGTGTTTTATTTGCTATCACTCTTATTTGCATCTATCAATCTATCCTTACTTTACCCACGAGGGATTGACAACCCCTATACGGGTTGGGTTGCAAGGATTTGCTATTTACGTGCAGGTACTACTTACATAATCTTGTTGCTCTTCCTACTGGATTGAAACCTTGGTTTCATAACTGAGAAAAATAGTTGTCGTCATTGCGTTACATCATCCTTTAAGATTGGAGGGGAACCAACGCAAATCAGGGGGAGTCACTGGCCTGGAACTTCTCAACGACGATTTCTTCAAGAAGGGAACGACGCCGAGAAGCGTCGCCATCGTCGGCTTGGTAGCTAGCCAAGAGAAGGTTTTCACCCAGACCAGCTTGAAGAACCTCAATCAAGCGTCTTGTGCACGGATCGCCGCCTTCTGTGACACGGACTAGATAAAAGGGTCGAGTCGCCGCCGCTGAACGGCCATGGCATGACCACGGTGCCTAACCAGCCGGCGTGTTCATGCCCACCGCGCTAGACCGTGGCCGCAGAACCGAGCTCCCGGCCCATCCAAGCCCATCTGGGTCGGGCGAGATCCGCGAACCTGACTGCAACCACAAGAGTGCCTCCGGTGCATGGTGACCACGCCTCTATTATCGTTGTTGTCACTCAAACTCTCGGGATTCCGCCCTTCCTTGCCGTCGTATCATCGGAGGAATCAAGGAGAGGAGGCCTAGGTTCGGCGGTGCGATCTCCCTCGTGCAGCCTACGGTTGGGGAAGCGGGGGTCATGGGTGCGGTATTCTTCTCTTCTTCCGTCCTTTGGCTCGTCTCTCAACTTGGAACGATGCCGTTCTATTTTAAGCATGCAAGCAACTCGTTTGTCATGCGCGCGCGTCAAGCTTATCTAGATCACATTTTTTGTTAAATTGGTTATGCGTTTAGGCTCGCATGATTGTCAGATTGTCATAAAATTTGACTTGACAAGAATCTCTACTATTAAACTGGGATCTGCCGTGTGTCGTGATGATTCGACCAACATCGATCCCCCCTTTCTATCGCTAAAAGTCCTCCCCCACGTCCTCCCAATGATTTTTTTCAACACTACGAATACTAGAAGGTTCAATTAAAAAAAAACAGTGTTGCACCGTCTCAACGCCTCACCCACGACGCTCACGATCGCCGAGGTTTCGACCTCCAACACAACTCCCCGCAGCACCGCCGCCGGAGGGCTAGCCGGCAAAGCCGCGCGGTGCCCACGCGGAAGCTGGTGGCACGTGGCAGCGTGGCGGTCTCGTTCCCCTCCCCATGCCTGAGAATCTCCTCCCCCCGCCACACCCCACCAACCCCTCCAACATCGGGACACCACCGGGTCCCCCCTCCAATGCCGCCTCCCTCATCTCCGGTGAGGGATTGCCCCCTCCTTGACGCATCCGCAACAGAGATGCCCCAGTGTCTCCCCCGCGCACTTGGCCCGGCTCGCCTAGATGCGATCTGGTGAAGCTCCTTCCCCACTGAAAAGGATCGAGATGGACCTAGAGGGGGGGGGGGTGAATAGGTACAATACCAAATTTTAATAATTACTTAGCAATTTTAGGCAAAAGTGCGAAATATGAGTGTAGGCCTAATAATTGCTATGACAAAGAGTAAGCTATTTAGAGTGAAGTAA
This sequence comes from Hordeum vulgare subsp. vulgare, assembly GCF_904849725.1. NCBI lineage: Eukaryota > Viridiplantae > Streptophyta > Magnoliopsida > Poales > Poaceae > Hordeum > Hordeum vulgare. The sequence continues at coordinate 578,564,475 of NC_058520.1, read as the reverse complement.
GACAAGCGGTAAACAATAATCAAGTACAAGTGCGTAATAAGGATTAACACAAGTAGAGAGTTAGGGTTAGGAATAACCGAAACTTCAAGAGAGACAAGGATGTATCCCGATGTTCACTTCCTTGGAGGGAAGCTACATCACCGTTGGAGGGGCGGATGTTACCACGAAGGCACACCAACGCCACGAAGGCTCACCCTATTCCCCTTTGAGATAACTCCACGAAGGCGTTTCTCAACCACTAGTGGTAAGCCTTGAGGTGGCTTCCAAACCTTCACAAACTTTCCGGGGGAAATCACAACGGTTTGATTCCTCTCCGAAGACTCCTACCGCCTAGGAGTCTCCAACCTCCAAGAATAACAAGATCATGGGGATTGCTCAAAACTTGCTCAAATCAAAAATCACTTTGGTGGGAAGGAGGAGAGGGAGACGATCTATCTTTTGATTGGAACAACACTCAAAGGGACTTACAAATGCTCTTGGGATCTAGGATTTGTTGTAGACAAGAGTGAGTGAGAAGAAAAGTGTTCTTGGATGTATTCTAGCTGTGTTGAACGCCCTCTCACGAGGTGGGAGAAGAGTATATATAGTGAGGAGTGAAAAACAGCCGTTGGGGACACTTTAAGTCACACAGGGTCCGGACGTCCGACAGTTTCCGGAAGTCCGGGCGTCCGCGAGGGGTCGTCCGAGGCCTGTAGATATGACTGAAAATACTGCGAATTGAACAGCGACCGGACGTCCGGAGAGGACCGGAAATCCGAGTTATTCGACTCAACTTCTTCTGGTGGGAGGTTCCGGATTTCCGAAGGGGGACGGACGTCCGGCCCTCGGATGTCCGGAGGGAGCCGGAAATCCGAGTTATAGAGCTCATGTTCTTCTGGTGCAGGGCTCCGGATTTCCGAGGCTGGTCGGACGTCCGGCCCTCGGATGTCCGGAGGGAGCCGGAAATCCGAGTTATATGACTCAAATACTTCTGGTGGAGGGCTCTAGATTTCCGAAGCCTGTCGGTCGTCCGGCCCTCGGACGTCTGGATGGAGCCGGAAGTCCAAGGCAATAGACCTGTTTTGAGATAGGAACAGAGTGGAGAATATGTGGTATTGGGTATGACAGTGAAGATGTGGTATGAGCAAGTTCATCGCAAAACCTCTGATCCCCTCTTAATAGTGCGGGATCCCTATACTCAATATGAGTAAACTCAAAAGAATAGTCTACATCATCTTTTCTTAATCCCGAGCCTTCTCGAAATATAAATCCCGATCTTCTCAGACCACCTTTGACACATAATTCTCAATCTACTAAAGTACTTGCCATCCCGAGATACACTCAACAAATAGGATTAGTTTCCTATGTATGTGTTGTCATTAACACCAAAAGTCGATTAGGGGCATAGCATGCACTTTCAATCTCTCCCTTTTTGGTAGTTCATGACAACATATACATAGGTCTCAAAAAGATTTAACATACATTATAGCCTAGGAGATATTTAGTACGGAGCTTCCCCTTAGTATGTGCATGATAAAATATCGGAGCTCCCATTTAATGTAGTGTATCGAACATATAATGGATCAACATGTAAGGATAATAAATCATCATAGAAAGACAATATAGAAAGACAATAGATCATCATAGAAGTAATGGAGCAAAAACATAATAGTCTATGATGATATCATAGCAATCCATAGCAATCACAATCATTCATAAATAGCCATATATGAGTTTATCCATTACATTAAATCTCCAAAGACTAAAAGCTACGATACATTCCTCCACCTTTGGCACCAAGTACCAAAAAGGGAGGCACCAACAGCATCAACCATGCTCAGAGCTCATCAGCATCACCATCAGCATCATCCTCATCGTCAGGCAAGCCACTGCCACTAGCCACGTCAAGGAAATCAGCCCACTCAGGACCAGATGGGAAGCCAAAATCAGAAGGAGGAGCAGCAGGAGGAGCCTCATCATCACTCACATCAAGAGTGCCCGAGGCTCTGAGACGAGCCATGAGGGCATTCTTGGAGGAGACTAAGCGAGAAACCACATCATGGGTTTGACCACACTGGAAAGAGATGGCCTTCATCATAGCAGAATGTGCCTTGCCAAGGAACTTGGCAATGCAACCGAGAGGAGCGGAGCTAGATGAGGGGGTGGCTGACCGGGCAGCAGTGCGGCGAGTGGATGTGGAGGATAGGGATTTCTTAGGAGCATAGATATCCGCCATGTGAGGTGGAATGACCCACTTGCGATGTGTGTCAGTGACAGCAACAGAGAAATCAACAACATGATTAATAAGAGCCTGGATGAAGGGGGCATGAGGAAAGGCTCGCTTGTATTGAAAGCTAGCAAGCCGAATTTCATGCCATAGAAAGTGAGGCACATTAATTTTGCTCCTGGGCTGCTCGTATAAGTGAGATATGATGTCAATGCAGTAGCCACTGCAAGAGCCCTTATCACCCATCTTGGGATAGCGGGTGCGGATAAGACACTGAAAGATGATGAAGTAAGGTGAGCGCCAGATGGATACCGGATTAAGATCCTTCATGCATTCATCCGCATCAAGCTCACTTAGTGGTTTGAGAAGATACCCACACACGTCAATGGACTTAGGCGCATGGTTAGGATCATCCCTATGTATTTTGAAGCCGGAGTTGGGGAAACCAAGTGCGGCAACAAATGTATCATAAGAAGCTGTGAAGCGAACGTCAGAGGTGATCCAACTAACAGTGTGGTTTGGAGCAAAGTAGCATGTGGCATAGAACTGGTGAATGGCAGCAGCATTAAAGTCGCGATGAAAGGCAAATGGGGCGGCAAGCCCCGATGCCTCAATAAGCTCAATGGCACCCGGGTATTTCGCCGGGTGCATGCGAATATGCTCAAGATCTATATAGAGATGAAGAGATAAACCCTTAGGAACTATGACTGTGGTAAAAATGTCCGCCTGGACGTTTTTGCGGAAACGTGAGTCCGTAGAGTCACGTACGACAGCGTATGGATCAATGTCGCGGCGGAAAGCGAGGTATGAAGCCGCGCCAAGTGTGGTGAAGTTCGTGATTGCACGACCTAAAGTAGCAGGGGGTTCTAGTGAGATGCGACGAGCTTCACCTGCGGGCTGAGCAGGAGGAGGTGGTGGCATGTAGGACGCCCTGCGAGTCCCGGGCTTTGGCTTGGACCTCCGATCGACGGGCTGGTCAGGAAGATCCTCGGCGGCAAGCTCATCCTCGAAGTTGGGGTCATCACCATCAGACGACGAGGGGAGCTCTGGAGACGGAGAACGCCGGGCCGGAGAACGCAGGGCAGTCCGTTTGAACGGACGACGTGGCCCATCCGAGTCGGACCCCGTGCTAGGAGGGGCGCAAGAGGATGAGCCAGCAACGTTCTTCCGTGCAGGGAGCTTGGTCTTGGGCATGGTGCACAATGTCCTACACGGATGGAAATCCCAAATAAGGAACGAACATGGTCAAACCATAGGAACGAACAATTAGACTTGAGTGAGAGGGAGACCTTTGAGAGGGGACCTCGCGAGGGGAACGGAGGAGTACCTGTAGACGGATCCTGCGGAGGAAGAAGAGGAAGAGGAGAAGGATCCGCGGAGGAGATCGGGCCGATCTCGGGTGTGGCGGCGCTGGGGAGAGCTCCTGGAGCTGGCGGCAGCGGCTGCAGGGGAAAAATGGGGCGCGTGAGGGCTAGGGCAAAGCCCAGCCCCGCGCCCAGCTACTTATAGGCCCCGATGCGTCGGACGTGCGACATGTCTCAGACGTCCGAGAAAGAGGAGGAGGCAGGGGCTGATTCTGGATTTTTTTTATGATGAGATGATGATTTGCATGGTCTCTCACAAAAAGTACGAACATAGTTGCCTACAAGCATTACATATACCTCTTCTTGTAGAGAACCGTTAAGAAAAGCACTTTTCACATCCATTTGATGCAAAGTAAAACCATTGAAAGCAGCATAGGCCAATAAAATGCGAATGGACTCAAGACGAGCAACAAGGGCGAAAGTTTCACCAAAGTCCAAACCTTCAACTTGGGAGTACCCGTGTGCTACTAACCTTGCCTTGTTGCGTAGGACAGTCGCATTCTCATCTTCCTTGTTCTTGAAAATCCATTTAGTTCCAATGACATTATGTTCCTCAGTTGGTCGTTCTACCAATGACCATACTTCGTTGCGTGTAAAACTGTTTAGCTCCTCTTGCATAGCAAGGAGCCAGTCATTGTCACACAATGCATCCTGAACCCTGTGTGGCGCAGTACTAGAGACAAACGAAAAGTGAGCACAAAAGTTTGCTAATTCTTTACGAGTCACTCTACCTTCCGACACGCCGGTGAGTATTTGATCAATATCAACACGACCGGCCACACGTGGCATGATGGAGGTCAAGGTTTCACGAGGTTCGACTTCGTTTCCATCGTCAACGTCCTCAACATATGGATCATTTATGTGCGGAGGAAGATATTCCTCTTCGCGTTGCACCTGTTGAGGTTCATCATCAAACATACCCATACTTTGTCTACCTCTTGAAGATCAACTTGTTCTTGAGTGTGATCAGGGTGAGAGACATGTTCTCCCACTTGATCCTCAACAACTGGCATGATGTGTGTGCTAGTATCTTGTGGAGGTACGGGCAGTGAACTGTCTTGAGGATGAGAAATACTCTCATCATCTTCATCATCATCATGGGGTCTTTGTTCCATGGGAAGAAGTGCACCTACACCCATGTTTAAGATATCTTGTGGGGAGTCTTCTTCACCTGCATCATTTAGATCAACTTGCTCCCCATGGGAGCGGTTAAATTCATCAAACGTCACGTCACAGGTTTCTATAACACATCCGGTGGATTTGTTGTAGACTCTATAGGCGTGAGAGTTTGACCCATAGCCAACAAAAATCCCTTCAGTTGTTTTGGATTGAAATTTTCCTAACCGTTCCCGTTTGTTGAGGATGAAACACTTGCATCCAAACACACGAAAGTACTTAACATTGGGCTTGTTCCCAGTTAGGAGCTCATATGGAGTCTTCTCCAATATTGATCGAAGGAAGAGCCGGTTTGATGCATGACATGCTGTGTTGACGGCCTCAGCCCAAAAACTATGTGGTGACTTGTATTCGTCTAACATGGACCTTGCCATTTCCACAAGTGTCCGGTTCTTCATCTCTGCCACACCATTTTGCAGAGGGGTGTAAGGTGCGGAGTACTCATGTTCAATTCCCTCATCACTAATAAATTATTCTAGGGTGTAGTTCTTGAACTCAGAGCCATTATCACTTCTTACTTCCTTGATGTCCTTGTCAAACTTCCGATGGGCTTGTTTGGCAAAATCAATGAAGGTGATCTTCGTCTCGTCCTTGGACTTGAGAATGAACACCCATGTATATCTTGAGTAATCATCAACAATGACTAGGCCATACTTTTTCCCTCCAAGACTTGCCCATGAAGGAGGCCCAAACAGATCCACATGAAGGAGCTCTAACGGCCTCGAAGTGGATACAATGTTCTTGGGTGGATGTTTCGATTGATGTTGTTTCCCAGCTATGCATGCACTGCACACACGATCTTTCTTAAAAGATACATTTGTTAGTCCAAGGATGTGATTGCCGTTTAAGATATTTTGAAGATTTTTCATGCCAACATGGGCGAGCCGGCGATGCCACAGCCATCCGATGTCGGCCTTGGCCAATAGACAAGTTGTATGGAAGGTGCTCTCTTTCGAGAAATCAACTGTGTAAAGGTTGCCATCCAACTCTCCAACAAAGGCCACTTCGAGAGTGTCTCTCTTAAATACTTTCACATCTGTTAGTCCAAATAATGTGTCATAACCGACGGAAGCCAATTGGCGAACTGAAAGTAAATGATATTGAAGAGATTGGACAAGCATGACATTTGCAATAGACATGTCATTAGTGATTGCCACCTTGCCCAACTCAATTACCTGCCCTTTCGACCCTCCACCAAATACAATGCTCATGTATGGTCGAATGGCTTGCATGAAGTCATAGAGCAAGTTACTATCTCCGGTCATATGATTGGTGCATCCACTGTCGATCACCCATTTGGCTCCTCCGGAGAAAACAACCTGTAACGAATTAAGACTTGGTTTGAGGTACCCATTTTGTCATGGGTGAAAGGATCGATATGGTTGGCTAGAGGGGGGGTGAATAGACAACGACCACTTTTTAATTAATCTTAACAAGTTAAGGTAAACACTATACGGGTTCACAAATAATATGACAAAGAGGTGACCCCAATAGAAGCTACCAACAAGACTTATTAAGACAAGTAAGATATAGTCACAAGTAAGAGCAAATACAAAGTAAAGGTTAGAGATAACCACAAGTGGAACCGATGGAGACGAGGATGTGTTACCGAAGTTCCTTCCCTTTAACAGGAAGTACGTCTCCGTTGGAGCGGTGTGGAGGCACAATGCTCCCCAAAAAGCCACTAAGGCCACCGTATTCTCCTCACGCCCTCGCACGATGCAAGGTACCGTGAGTCCACTATAGGTGCCCTTGAAGGCGGCGACCGAACCTTTACAAACAAGGTTCGGGCAACTCCACACAAAGTTTGGAGGCTCCCAACAAGACCACGAAGCTTCACCACAATGGAATATGGCTTCGAGGTGACCTCAACCGTCTAGGATGCTCAAACACCAAAGAGTAACAAGATCCGCAAGGGATAGGTGGGGGAATCAACTTTTCTCTTGGTAGAAGTGTGGATCTAGGCCTTCTCAACTAATCCCTAAAGAATCAACAAGTTTGATTGGCTAGGGAGAGAGATCGGGCACTTTTAAGCTTGTGGAGCAACAATGGAGCTTTGAGAGGTAAGAGATAGGGTTCCTCAGCTAGAAGAACCCTTTATATAGTGGGGGGAAAAACAGACCGTTTTCCCACTCTTTGCCCGAGAACCAGCGGTACTACCGCTGAGCCTGAGCGGTACTACCGCTGGCTGCAGCGGTACTACCGCTGGGCCTCCAGCGATACTACCGCTGACACCAGCGGTACTACCGCTGAGCCTCCAGCGGTACTACCGCTGTCACCAGCGGTACTACCGTCGGCCCCTTGGTAGTGCACGAGCACTACTACCGCCGGGAAAGTCTTCGCAAAAGGGTCCGTCCACAAACTACCGCTAGGTAGGTGGAACAAAACACCTGGAGCGATACTACCGCTGACCAGGGGCGGTACTACCGCTCCAGCGGTACTACCGCTGACAGTCCAGCGGTACTACCGCTCGAGCCAGCGGTACTACCGCTGGGGACCATTTTGCTGAAAAACTCAAGATGAAAAAGGCGCGGGCCGCTCCAAACAAGGAAGTGGAGAATGTGAAGTGTGCGTGTGTAAAGATAGATTCCACCCAAACCTTTCCACTACGGATCCCCTCTTAATAGTACGGCTTTCCTATGACTCAAATAAAGAGAATCGTAGAGAGCGTCGTGCTTTCGTTCCAGAAGAGAGGAGACGTGTCGTCTTGTGCCGTTGACGAGTGTTTCCTGAAACCTTGACACACACGATTAGTCCTGTACGGTACTGTCATCAATCATCAAAATTACTTAGGCATAAATTATGCCTCAACAATGGGGCCTTTCACATTAGTTACAAGAGTCTTAGGGACCCAAATAGCATAGAATCGGAATGCATTACGGGGACCAACGAATTTAGCATAAACCTCTCCTTTCTTTGATTTGCGTAGTACATAGGATGGAGGCATGAATTCGGTTGTCTTGTTGTGAGTAGGCGAACCCCTAGTGGCCGATCCACTCACAACCTTACCTTTCTCCTTGTGTCACTCTCGTACAAATATTTCTTTAAGCGGAGTGGTACACTTGAGAGGAGATGCACTTTTCTTGGCGGTGCTTGGGTTGAACCCAAGCCCTTCCTTGGCGAAGCCTCCATTGTGTCGACTTAGGATCTCATTGAGAGTCTTTTGTCCTTGTGCACATGTCATGAGACCTCTGTCTAACTGTGCCTTTAGCGAACAGTTTTCCTCAAGGATAGATGTCAGTTCACTACTAGAGTTAGTAGTGCAGGTATCAACATTAATGATAGGTGAGGAGTAGGCCTTAGCTAGAGTGTCAAGATAAGTAACCTTAAGTGCCTCAAAGCTCTTTGTAAGAACAGCGAGTTTCTCTTCCTTGTCTTTGAGAGACAAGGATAGACGCTCACAGTCCTTAGAAAGGGAAGCATGAGAGTTCACAAGTCGGTTTTTATCATTTAGTAATTCTTTGCACACAGATTCAACCTTTTTCAAGGAGGCAAGATCATTAGCATGTTTATCAAGGTTTCCACCTACTTTTGAGCATAATGCATCATTTTGTGCTTCCTCATACAGGACTTTCTGCTCAAGGATTTCATTTCTTTCCTTCTCCTCGGTGACGAGGGTTTCGAGTTCCTTGATGGTATTGGTGTGCTTACTCACCATTTCCATAAGTATGCGAAAATAGTGAGCTTCTTTCCTTTAAGACAGCACATAAATTTGTTTATTTTAGCAAACATGGGATGATCTAAGTCATTCTCCTCATAGTGATCTTCCGCATCAAGATACTCATGAGATGGAGTAGAAGCTAGACTGAAAGAGTTTAACTGTGGAGTTACCTTAACCTTATCATGGGAGCTTTGGTCTTCCTCATCTCCCATGGCAGTCTTTGCCATCAAACACTTGTGAGCGTTGCCCTTGTAGTCCTTCATATAGTTGTAGTGAACAACATCACCACTTTTGTTGACTAGCCTCAAGGTGTTTTGTGTATCCTGAGCTACTCCGGCAACTCCACCAACATCTTCTGGATCTTATTCTTCTTGTGCAACCATTGCTCTTCCATCTGTCCTCTTGAGCTTGGAGTTCATAGGGTTTGGCAACTTCTTCTTTACAAAGGTCTTTGGAAACCTTGGTTTGTCTTCTCTCTTCTCATAAGGACAGTCATTGGAGAAGTGGTTGGTTTCCTCACAGTTATAGCATTTCCTTACCTTCTTCTTTGGGAATCTCCCCTTGAACTTTCCTGCACTGAACTTCTTTACAAAGAGAGCAATGTCCTCATAAGATGGGCTTTCATCAGAGTCAACATCATCACCATCTTCACTGTCATCATCACCTTCTTCTTCTTCATTTTTTTCTTCGTCACATTCATGCTTGGCTTTCAAAGCAAGATTGATCTTTAATGTTGAAGTGCCATGCATGGCAAGGTGCTTTGTTGCATTTGCCTTTGACTCTTCAAATAATTGGAAAGTGGATATGATGTCATCTGGAGTCATTTCTTTGAACCCATGGTGCTGCCTCATGTCCCATACCATTTGATGGTGATACAGAGCAAGAGCGTGAAATAACTTGTCCACAAGAAATCTCTTGGTCAGATAGAAACCATCTTGCGTCTTGTCACAGTCACATGACTCAATCTCTGCGGCGAGAGTCATCAGCCATTCTAGTAGTTGCTTGGGAGATTCACCCTTTTCCATACATAAATTCTGTAATTGCCCCTTGGCAATTTCATATTGAGCAAGCCGAAGAGTGGAGGTACCAGTCTTGGTCCTTATAATGCTATCCCACAGTTCCTTGGCACTTGTGATGTGAATGTAAGGTCTCAGTTACTTGTCATTCATTCCTTTTCTTATGCACATGATCGCAGTGTCATTGAGATGCTTGTCATAACTTTGTCTGGGAGTGAGGCACCTTGGATCTGCAGGATTGTACCCATGCTCGAGGATGTCCAACATCTCATCATTGGCGTACCTAAGATGATCCTGCATACCAACTCTCCACAAAGCAAAATCGGAATTGTCATCAAGCAAGGGAGGTTTTCCTCCAGGATTGTACTTAGGTTTCTCAATTTGAGATCTAGCATAAAGCCATGGAACACTGGTTTGGTTCCTTTCCGGAGGTTGTTGGCCAAATGAAGTACCATGCACATGTGGCCCTGAGGCCCTCGGGGACGTGGTTGTCCCCATGGTTAGTGATACTAGTCTCATTTGGACCATGGCCTCAAGAGAAGTATCATGCTCCTCTTTTTGCTTGGCAAGGGCCCGTTCCAGGTCCTCAGCGGTGAAAGACTTGACTTCCGTGGAAGTCCCGTCCCTCTGCACTGGAGCTACCGTAGCTGGAACCTCATCCATCTCGCTCTAGGGCGGTTAAGCCACAAGAATAGAGCACGAGGCTCTGATACCAATTGAAAAGGATCGAGATGGACCTAGAGGGGGGGGTGAATAGGTACAATACCAAATTTTAATAATTACTTAGCAATTTTAGGAAAAAGTGCAGAATATGAGTGTAGGCCTAATAATTTCTATGACAAAGAGTAAGCTATTTAGAGTGAAGTAAGACAAGCGGTAAACAATCATGAAGTACAAGTGCGTAATAAGGATTAACACAAGTAGAGAGTTAGGGTTAGGAATAACCGAAACTTCAAGAGAGACAAGGATGTATCCCGATGTTCACTTCCTTGGAGGGAAGCTACGTCACCGTTAGAGGGGCGGATGTTACCACGAAGGCACACCAACGCCACGAAGGCTCACCCTATTCTCCCTTTGAGATAACTCCACGAAGGCGTTTCTCAACCACTAGTGGTAAGCCTTGAGGTGGCTTCCAAACCTTCACAAACTTTCCGGGGGAAATCACAACGGTTTGATTCCTCTCCGAAGACTCCTACCGCCTAGGAGTCTCCAACCTCCAAGAGTAACAAGATCACGGGGATTGCTCAAAACTTGCTCAAATCACAAATCACTTTGGTGGGAAGGAGGAGAGGGAGACGATCTATCTTTTGATTGGAACAACACTCAAAGGGACTCACAAATGCTCTTGGGATCTAGGATTTGGTGTAGACAAGAGTGAGTGAGAAGAAAGGTGTTCTTGGATGTATTCTAGCTGTGTTGAACGCCCTCTCACGAGGTGGGAGAAGAGTATATATAGTGAGGAGTGAAAAACAGCCGTTGGGGACACTTTAAGTCACACAGGGTCCAGACGTCCGATAGTTTCCGGAAGTCCGGGCGTCCGCGAGGGGTCGGACGTCCGACAGGGGACGGTCGTCCGAGGCCTGTAGATATGACTGAAAATACTGTGAATTGAACAGCGACCTGACGTCCGGAGAGGACCGGAAATCCGAATTATTCGACTCAACTTCTTCTGGTGGGAGGTTCCAGATTTCCGAAGGGGGACGGACGTCCGGAGGGAGCCGGAAATCCGAGTTATAGAGCTCATGTTCTTCTTGTGCAGGGCTCCGGATTTCCGAGGCTGGTCGGACGTCCGACCCTCGGATGTCCGGAGGGAGCCGGAAATCCGAGTTATATGAATCAAATACTTCTGGTGGAGGGCTCCGGATTTCCGAAACCTGTCGGTCGTCCGGCCCTCGGATGTCCGGAGGGAGCCGGAAGTCCGAGGCAATAGACCTGTTTTGAGATAGGAACAGAGTGGAGAATATGTGGTATTGGGTATGACAGTGAAGATGTGGTATGAGCAAGTTCATCGCAAAACCTGTGATCCCCTCTTAATAGTGCGGGATCCCTATACTCAATATCAGTAAACTCAAAAGAATAGTCTACATCATCTTTTCTTGATCCTGAGCCTTCTCGAAATATAAATCCCGATCTTCTCAGACCACCTTTGACACATAATTCTCAATCTACTAAAGTACTTGCCATCCTGAGATACACTCAACAAATAGGATTAGTTTCCTATGTATGTGTTGTCATTAACACCAAAAGTCGATTAGGGGCATAGCATGCACTTTCACCCACCCCACTCCCTCTGGCTATTGTGTCCTCCAGCTCGGTGTGGCTACAAGGTCGGTCTGCTCCTCCCGTGGCCACCTCTTCCCACGACATCGCGAAGGTGTTCCATAGTGTGAACGAGCTCGATGAGGCCGCGATAGTCCGCCATGGATGATGCGAGGGCGAGGTATGGGGATGGATTTTGGGGGATCTAGTTGCTGATTGATTCATCGACTAACTGAAAACTGATTATAGTTTATCTCTGGTTTGTGTTGCCATTGGCAGGACCAAATTGACAGCAGCAAAGAACGAGTTGCCCCCCTTCAGAATGTCAACTATTTCTACCCCAACGTCAATGCCCCTGTCGTCGGACTAATCCTCACTGGGATGTTCAGGCATTCGATCACCAATCTCTGCAGTGGCAACTACAACATGTGAGATCGGTGATTATGTCCTCTATAATCACCACGAATACAAAGAGATGAATTTAGTACTGCTTGTAAAGTTACCAACTTTCTTTGCTTTCCTGGTACAACAAGATACCAAATTGAAGTTGTCATCATGACCCCAGTCCCCTCTCACGTGCAGCATGATGGATTGGACACCCACAAGGCTGAGAAGTCAGTGCAGTACACACTAACTATCTCATGGATTTCTTTTCTACAGTCCTAATGTAAGTATTGAAGCAATAGATATGTATTGTTGTTGCTAACTGAAACATGTTTTTTTGTTAATATTTGTACACACTAACGACCGCATGTATTTTTTTCTGCATTCCTAATGTAAGTATTGAATGAATAGCACCTTTCATGTTCTACTTTTTGCCTTCTCAAATATCACAATTTCTATCAATGTACATATATATGCAAAGTGTGATTGTCACAATTATTACAGGTTGTTAGGTTATTAGCTAGCAATATGTGGTAGTAATTGCACTTCTGCCAAGTACAAGGTAATCACTAGAACAAGCATCAATTATGTAAATTATTGATGAACAAGCAAACAACATATAAAGCATTGTTATCACCTACTCCCAACTAAAGCCACGTCACTTCTTTTGGATCGAAGGGATTATATGATTGTAAAATTGAAACTTGGTACCGCGCCGCCTTGTTGTCTCCTTTCTGTTTGGGCTTGTTGTGTTGTGCCCATAGCGTAAACATGGTACTTTACGTTGTTGTGCTACCTCGTGTGCGGCGTGGGCGTGTGTGTGTGGTTGGAACTGTTTTTCGAATGTTGTGGCTCGGTTGTTTGCTTTAACTATAGAGCAGGGCGAAAGCCTGTTTTGATAAAGTTGAAACTTAAAAACAAGCATGAACTGTCAGTAGATACTAAGAGTCCCAATTATGACATTTTGAACCTACTATCTCTGTGAGACCGAGGTCAACATCTAAGGTATGGCGAAAAATTCTGACAGATAGGTCAAGAGTAAGGAACATAGGACGATGATAAATTGTGTTCTCATGGTCGTACTATATTGTGTTAAGTTCTGATTCCAAGGTTTTTATGGGGATCAAAGAATAAGTACCATCAAAACATGAACTCTCTTGTTCATCTGCCGAAATGTTCTTCTTTGCAGGTTATCATGTCAAGAAGAACGACAAGACATGAGTTGGACCATATGGTACAGCTAGAAGTTAAAAATGATATCTTTAAACTTCCCAACATTTTTGAATGAGTTTAATAATAATACTGGTTAAAGATGATTTCTTGTAACTTTTCAAGATTGTTGTATGAGCTTAACAATTTAGAACGGTTCTCAGGGTGTTACTAGGATTTAGCGACACAAATAGATTTTTTTACATGTCTTCCACATGGAGTTCTCAATATTTTATTATTTTCTATATTTCGAAAGTGGCTACTCGAGATTTATACATCCAAACAGAAAACAGTTAACCAATGCCTCCAATGCATGGTTGGGGAAATTGCCTTTAAGTTGTGATAACATGCCTTCATTGACATATGCAGGACAAGCTAAATTTCTCATAATATTAGGAAGGCCACTCTCAAAAAATTTAAGTATGTTACATTTCTTAATCTAGCAATAATTACGAATAAACACAGTTTATTGAGGTCAGTTTTGGTTTATGCGTGCAATAGACACTGCAAGAATCATATTTGTACTACAAACTTGATTAGCTGCTATCTATCGGGCATCCATCTATGAAACCTTCATAATGAGCTCACACGATTTTCAGATATCATAGCAATTAGGAGGTATAATTATTAAGATAAGGCTTACGTAGCCTTGCATATCTTTTTGGTAAGGAACCATATTTTATACATGAAGTATATTGACTATCAATTTGAATCTATATGTAAATATCAGCACAATCCACTCCAAACTATGTTATGTTAGACATGTCTTGATGTAATTGTCATTGTTGATGTGAAACATGCACTATTACTTATGAGCCTTGAAAACAATCGGAGGGAGATGTATATGTTTAATTCATGGTGGATACGGAGAATTTGCAGCCCGGAGCTTAATAGCGGTCACAAGGATCTCTTAGAATACACACTGTGGTAATCCTAAATTGCGGAGAATGAAATTTGGAGTTTTTTCTTTCTATATATCCGTCTTTGGATATATTGTTTCTATAAATATTCTCATTTTTCTAATTTACTTAGTATGACAATATATTGTTGGAGCGTCTATCTATAGATAGTAGTATAATCTGAAGATATGTTCTCTCCTTTTGCCTTGCAATTTTTCTATGTCTTTTTTCATTGACTCCAAATGTTTGTACTTGTCACCTACAAAGATGGTTCTCTCTCTCAAGGTGAAGGTGAAAGTGATGCTTCTTGGTCTTTATTTGCTACAGTTTCTTGTCTTAAGATGGCCCCCACCCACCTAACGAAGAAACAAAGCTCAGTCCATAGTCACTTACCCACCCAAAAGTTGCAGTAAAAGATGTTTATGTCAATGCAAAGCTCACGCATGGCATTTTTTCGTTACCATTTGTTCTACTTAAGATGGGTTTCCCCCCATGCCCAACGGAAAACTAGGTTCATGCAATTTTGGCCACTGTGCACAACCACATAGTATCCTAGACACGTGTGGCAAGAAAGCTGAGGAAGAGAGACATTGTGTAATTCGCAGTCTTCGGTACCAAATGTTGTCTTGTGAGTAATGCTTATGTTCATTGAAAAGTCTTGCCGACATCAAAATATATATTTATATTTGTGATCCCGTTACTTATCAAACTAAAATATATTGCCATTGCATCAAAACATGTGATGAACCTTGAATTATCATAAGAACATTTGCAATGAACCGTATGATTTCATTTTCCTTGCATTGATTATTTAAAATATATTTGCATAGTTTTAATTGTCCGATAATGGTACTCCCTCAGATCCGAATTAATTGACGCAGCCTCAAGGGAGTAGCAATAATGTACATTGGTTCATCCGAACAATTTAATTGAAAACAAATTAATGAATGCCTTTCTCTTTTCGTTTTGTCTTTCTATGCTTTTTTTCTTGTAGGAAATAGATGCTTAATTAGCTTCTGTCTATTCAGTTGCTGTTGGTAAGAACATTGATCCCTTCTAAAGTGATGTACAAAGTCAAGATATTTTGAGTCCGATGCATAAGGTGTGCTACAAAGTGTTTGAGTAAGAGAGTCGAGATTAAATATAATGTTCATGATTCGGATTATGATTATATTTATTTTTCATAACACATTTTGTATCCCGTGGCAACGCACGGATACTCAGTTAGTATCAACTAAAGTTTGAATAAATTAGCAATATTTCGGGACAATATTAAAACTGTTAAGTTTACGAAATGCTCGTAGTCACACCATGAGACGCCCTAGCTAGCTACATGGTGAGCCTCGCTCACTTGTAAATCCCTCAATTAAACTAAACTTGGTTAATTTCGAGTCAGCTAGAAGCTGCGCCTGCTCGTAAGCTAAAATATCACGGGATAGCTCAGAATTGAAAGAGAGTAGGATCGACTGACACATATCCGCGTTACGGCTTCATCATTATTTGGTTGACTCCTGATCATCTCATGCGCTTGAGGGTTACCCCAACAGATAGGTCCATGCATGGAGTTTCATGCTGTGGTTTTTGCTGATTATTGGATGGTCCCTGTGTGCTTTCGCGATCGCACATTCGAAATGATCAGACGTAAACCTCGTGGTCGTGGGCGGAGGTGGATCCGCTAACATGAAGGAAAGAAGTTACCTAGGCTACAATTTCCTAACTTATCAAATTTTGGTAGTCCGATGACATGTTAATAGTGATAGAATAGCCTCACAATGTGTGTATGGATCAGTTTTAAGATACGCCATTTGAAGTGTCCAGTTGTATAAAATGCATTATTTAAAACGTGATCGATCAGTGTGTGCGAACGCGTGAGACGCATTCTTGAAAGTTTAAGTGTGTACCTGCAAGTTCCATGTGGAGATGCTTTTAGAGCAACTCTACCAGACACCGCAAAACGCCCGGCTCACAAAAAATCCGGCGAGTATGCGAGTTTGGACTGTTTTTCCTGACAGAACAGATACTGTAAACGCGGCCTGACCCGTAAAAACTTTTGCGGTGGCCCGTAAACGCGTGCGCTCGACCGGTATATCTGTGGGTTCGACCGTTGGATGCGGGTTGAAACCTTATCCCTCCGCCACCGCGAAAAGTCCCCCCACCTCACCACCGACGCCTCCAATCCGCCGTCGCGCGCCTCCATTCCGCCGCCTAGCCGCTCCATTCCATCGCCTGTGATGGCCAACTCCGGTAGCCGTAGGAACAACGACCCCGAGAGGGCTCGTTGCTTCAGATCTGGCGCCGCCCGTAAGCGCGCCGCCCGCCGGTACACGCAGTGGGGCCAGACGCCGCCGCTGTCGCTCCTCCGTCACGAGACAGAGGAGTACGACCGCGCGCGCGGCCGCCTCTTCTCCGGCAACTACTTCGAGGGAGCTCGAAGAGCTCCCGTCGGTGAAGATGGAGCCGGAGGCCGAGGCGGTGCCGGAGCTACGTGCTGGGGTCGTCGTCGGACCGGAGGATTTCCTCCCTCCGGCTGAGGCGGATAGCCTTTTGCCCGTGCTGCTGACGCGGAGTGCACGAGAGGCGGAAGAGGACCAGCAGCGCCGCCGGAGGGAGGAGGAGATTGACACCATGCTCTACGAGCAGGGTGTCGCGTCGGCCCTCCCTTTCGGCCACAAGGTGGAGGAGTGGCGCCGCGAAGCGACTGCGCAGGAGCGCATCTACATCGAGCTTTCTTCCTCCTCCGACGACGACTGAGCGCACTCACTGCTCATCTACTACCGCACGAGCTCGACTCCGGTGAGCTCAGTTTTGCGTAGTGCGGTAGGATAGCTAGTAGCTCTCGTGAGCTTCGTTGAGTTTCAGTAGGTGTGCTTCCCCCTCTAGTAAGTGATGCGGGCTGTGAATGTAGTTTGTATGATCATGTTCTATGTCGACTGTGGTTCTAATTTCGCCCGCAAATGTTTTATTTTAAATTATGCAGTTTGATTATACGGATTCTATTCTGCAGCGCAATATGTCTTTCCGCAAAACCCACTTCGTCGAATTGTAAAATGCGTTTGCAGGTCACAATTATACAGGGTCTGCTACAGTTGCTCTTACATTTCTTCCATGTGCCAAGTAACAAATTTCTAGGGCCATGGTGGGAGCATGTGTGGTGTTGCTTGTAGGGCGATGAAACCGAGTAGTGGTGGTGGTTGGTGGAAGGACCGGTCGAAGGCAGTGCCGTACGTACGTGTAGATATCAACCGGTCAACCCCCACCCCTCGGTGTCCTACAAAATTTATCCCATTTCCTCCGAGCGAGTTCCGTCTCACGGCGATGACTTGCAGGCCAGAAGAGCAGGGAGGGATCGAGTTGAGCCCATGCATGCCCGGCGGACTTTTCGGGGCGGCCCTGCAGTGCATGACATGCGTAGCGTGGCGTGGCGTGGCGTTGCTTGGCCTGCCGGGGAAGGAGAGGGACGAAACGAAACAACGGGACCGTGTCGTGTCTCGTGCCTGTCGACTCGTGCGTGCACGGTTGACGCTTTGATTGATGGATTTGGTCTTGGGAAAGGAAGCAAGCAACTTCTACATCACGCTCCCCGCTGTTGTCCAGGGTGAGATGCTCCGATGGCAGCTGGAATCCCTTCTCTTCTCTTCTCTTCTCTTCTCTTTTTCTTGGGTGAACTGAGCTCAAATTGAGTGGCGTGTGTGAGCTCCCAAGATGTCTCTCTCTCTCTGGCCTGGGGGTGGTGCTCTCACACGGAACGATGGCCTTGGCAACCAACCTTGTTCCACCCTGACCTTTCTTTCGCTCGACCGGCGGCCTCGGGCAGTGTGCCACCGCATGCATGTACTATACGTACTAATTTAGCATCATCACCACGGCATTATATTAGCTTAGGCACCGACTGATTGGCTAATTATCTCTTTATATCGTTCACTTGGACACCGGCACACACAAGTGCGGAGGCGCTTAATTTAAGTCTGCATGTCGGGCTGAAAGATACTCCTGCTCCAAACACAACACATGGTGCGGGTGACATGCATGCCAGCTGAATTAGCCTAAGCTAGCTAGTGCTTGCGTGCTTATGGTTTGACATCGATGGCAAGCTAGTTGACAAACTTTCAGATATGCTTTTTCTGTGTGTAAAAGAAACTTAAATGGTCCGGCACACCCTCTTCTCTGACCGAACAAACCATCCTACCCTGGTCGAATTAAATACATAGTATATGTGAGTGACACTGACAAGGAAGTCTACTTAAACCGATGGGTTGCCATCTCCAGTTCTCTACGCATCCAAAGTTTCCAAGTTAAACCGCAGCGGCATGCCGGCCCACGTGCCCGCTTCCATCCACCATTCAATTGTATGTCCGATTTTTTTTATAACCTTTACTGCAAACAAAACGCAGAACAAATCGTAGATCTGACCCCAGTTTGAAATAAGTTTAAAATTGATCATTTTACGTGATGCCAACGTCCTGGACGTCTGGGTTGCACTGGAGACGCGAGGGACCCTGGCGTTTGGCACGGGCCCAGTTGATCAGCCTGCCGTTGACCGGATGACCTGGCGAAGGCGCCAGACGTCAGGGGCCACGGACCAGACGCCAGGGTCCCTCGCGTCTCGTAAGTCCAATCTAGTGCAAACCTACTCGTGTCAATTGCGCGCACCCAGACGCCAAAGTCCATGGCGTCTCGCCCCGTGGCCACATGACCAGACGCGAGGGACCCTCGCGTGTGGGTACGCGCAATTGACACGAGTAGGTTTACACTAGGACGAGACTACCGCAGGCCCACCCCCTCTTCTTCCTCCTCACCCCTCCCTCTCTCTGTTATGTTCTCTGTCTCTCTCTCGCCCCCACCTTCGTCCTCACCCCCCTTGATCTACTCCCTCCTCCATCAAAACTAACAGATCGGACCCCCCAACCTTCATTGAGGTAATCTCCCCCAAACTATCCAGTCTGGAATCATTGAGAGAGGTTAATTGAAAAAAGGATAGACCCCACAATGATTCTGCCTATGAGAAATATCTTGTGTGGTATGCGGAGCGTTACCGGTTGAAGCTGAAGGCCGGTTGGACTAGGGAAGAGTGGTCTGAGTTGGTGTCAGAAGATCTATCTGCTGCAAAAGGGTATCATGCCTGCAACATGGTTGTGCGACAGACTGGAGGGAGTCAAGTGGACTATGCACCCATGCATGACGAACTCGTAAGTGAATGAATCAGAACCAACCAGCATTACATTGTCTTCTTCAATTCTGAATGTTTGTTGTGTTAATGAATTGAAGGGTAGAGAGTCCCTTATGTGTGTGAATGATGCCAATGTAGCACTTAGTCATCCCCCAGGAGGTGCATCATCTGAGAGAACTCTTAGGACCACGTTGGAGGTATGATCATGTTTACAAATGTTTCTCTTAATGAATTACTTATTTGCGTCTAACATAGTGTTTTGTGTTTTCTCAGAAGTTTAAGTCAAGGTTCCACAAGTGGGCAGCTATGCTTTCTTGCCACGGTGCTCAGTCCGTGGACGTGTTTACAGGTGGTACAAGCCGCTCTTCTAGAGCTCGGTGTCGTGAGCTGACCATCGATGACATAGAAGAAGAGGAAGAAGAAGAGGCGGCACAGGAGCATGAGGTAGATATTGATGCTCCACAACTGTCACAGTCGTCACAACCGTCATAGTCCAGTAAGAAGAAGACACCACGTGCGGTGAGAAAGAAGAAATTAAATTCTCGGCTTCGTAGCCCGGAGTATAGTCGTAAGAATTTGCCTAAGGGGATGCGGTATATTGAAGAAGAGGAAGACGAGGAAGAGGTGGAAGATATAGAAGAGGAAGAGGCAGAGTCTAGCGAAGAAGAGGAGGAGGAAGTGCCTACCAGAAAGGGAAAGCAGCGAAGAGAGGAAGAAGGAAGTGAAGTGAAGTGCACTAGATATGTTATCTTCAATTTGTGAACCTGTCGTGAAGTGAACTTGTCGTGTACTGAACACCTTATGTTATCTTGAATTCTTAAAGTTTTCATGTAGTGAACACCGTATGTTATCTTGACTTCGTGAACATGTCATGAAATGAAATGAAGTGACGTGTTATGTTATCTTTAATTTGTATACTTGTTATGAGTGATAAAGATTACATAGTTGGAATGATAAAGATTGCATAATTGAAATGATAAAGATTGCATAGTTCAAATGATAAAGATTACATAACAGGCTGATGGATACATGTCATTATAGTTGCATATGACAAAGATTACATAGGCTAATTGTCGTTAGGTCCAGGATTGAAGCAAATGACATCATTTCTTTCTATGACCCATGCCCAACGAGAAGCCTGCTTTGGCAGTGGCGAAAAAGGTTGCCTCACTAATCAATCAATGACCTGGCCATGGTTGGGAATGTTAAACTGTTGATGTTCTTTCCTTGTTACACACAGTGCAACTTGCATTGCAAGATCACGCCGACAATCTTTTCCCCTCTTCTTCAGCTTCTTGATCTCGCTCTCTTTTTTGTCGATTATTTTATTGGTAACGTTCTTACAGAAACATTAGTTTGAAAAGGCTCTACACGCCGCATTCAACGCATCAACGGCTGCCATCCATTAGTTCATTTTTTCCTCAATAAATCCGCGTTCACGCTTCGTCGCCGCCTCAATAGAAGCCTTAACATAAATGAAGGGTCTCATCCTGTATTTCAGAAAATGCCTACTCAATACACACTAACTACTCAATACACACTAAATTTAGCTAGGGTTTCTCTAAGATGTAAAACATGTAAGATGAACAAAATGTATCATAATATAGAAGTTTCAACAAAAAAATTGGATGAATCGGAGGAGAATACTACAAGGAACAAAGTTTGTGGACAGATTTATGTTAGGGAATCACCTTCTTGCTCGGATTCGATGGGGGTCTTGAGGGGAAGGTGGTAGGAGGAGAGTAGAAATGAAGCAACAATGGTAGGTGAAAGTGAGTGTGGTGGGACCCACACCAACAGTCCACCACATAGTATAGTTGGGTTGAGGACCCAGACGCCATGGTCCCTAGCGTGTGGTCATGTGGCCAAGGCCAGACGCCAGGGTCCCTGGCGTCCGGGTGCGCACAACAGGAACTAGTAGGTTTGCACTAAACTAGACATATGAGACGCCAGGGACCCTCGCATATGGTCCCTCGTCCAGACGCCATGACCCCTGGCGTCTGGCCCCTTCGCCACGTCATCCGGTCAACGACACGCTGATCGATTGGGTCGACCCGTGCGCCCAATGCTGGACGGACACATTTTTATCGGCATGCAAAACAAAAAATACACAATGCATAATTAAACATTAAAAGCCGGTCACGAAGGCGAGCGATAGTCCACGCGTCCGCATTACATTAATTAAACATAAAAAAACCTAAGACTACGAGGGCAGCCCTAGGCGTCGTCGTCGTCGTCATCGGGCCCGGTAAGGTCGACCAGCGTAGGCACATGGCCGGCCCACGGGAACGCCGAGTTCCAGAGCACAGCTGCGTGCGCCTCCGTCGTCTCCCCGCCGGCGTGGGCTGTGCTGATGGCGAAGGCAGCGCAACAACACGGGCACGCTCCTCCTCCTTCGCCTCCCGTCGCTCCTCCTCCGCCTCCTTCTCCACCTCCATGAGCCGCAGACCTTCAGCGCGCTCCGCCAATAGGTGTTGTGACCTCCAGTGCTCGAGGTAGACTTGCTCCTGCCGCGGTGTCGCGCCCAGCCAGATGGGCGGCACCATGACGAACTCCTCGACGACGTTGGTCCACTCGTAGACCTCCCGCGGCTCCGGCTCGAGCTTCGGCATAGGTGACACGACGCAGCCGCCGGCGGCCGACAGCGTGATCGCCTCCGCGAGCTGCTGCTGGTACGCCACCTCCTCGTCGGCCCTGCGTCGTGCTTCCTCCTCGCTGTCGCGGAGGACAGCTGTGAGCGACACCTGGTAGGCGGCCTCAGCTTCCTGGTCCTCGTCGCTGACGACGGGAGGGGGCAACAGAGGGCCTCCTGCCTGCACTTCGCGCACGCCACGACGACGCTGCGCCTCGTGCTCCACCGCGAACCAGACCTCGTAGTTAGGGTAGTCGGCCGCGTACGTGGCTCTCGCCGCTGCTCCGCCGTCAGCAGACGCCGACGGTGGCTCACCTCCTCCGTATGGACCCGCGCCGACCGCGGCACGGCCGGCACCGAAATCCTCTCCGGATCTAGATGCCAGCCGTGCGACAGCGTGACATCGGGGCAAGAGAGGGACACGCGGTGCTCCCAGTGCCACCGCGCTTGGTACACCTGGACGCTCACGCGCTGGCGAGGCCGGTGGGAAGACGGCGGAGGGGAGATGGCGCGGGGGTAGAGCGGGGTCTTGCCCTTGTTTGGGAAATCGTCAGCCATGGCGGACTAGGGTTTTGGTCGCTTGGTCGCCGAGGAGGTGGCTGGATGTGGACGGTCGGGGTTCTGGAATCAGATGGCGGAACCCACCGCACGCTCGGATTAAAAAAGAGCGGCCGCGGTCGCTGGCGCGTGGGCCCGAGGATGGTGGCCGTCATAAATTATATTGATAGCGGTGGTCGGGGCGGACACCGATAGTGCGCGCGCGCGTCCGCGCCGGCGTATTTCAGTTCCAAATTTGGGCCGGAAATGAATCGGTGCGGACGCGATGGACGCGTTTTGACAATGAATCGACGCGTTGGTCCATCATTTTTATCCGCATCGACCCAAACAAACGACGATGGACGAAATGGATCGTCATTAAAGTTGCTCTAATTTCCCACTCTCGCAGCTAACCTGCTAGTTCGCCAATCAATTCAGTGCTAGATCTGTACTCTACGTGTTGAAGCTTGTGTGTGCTCCAAGCTGACACTCCCCTACAAGGCACCTTGAGCCACAGACCGGATCTCCGCCCGTCGTTAACGAGAAGCAGGCATCCACGTGCCGGTGTCGTGTTGGTCGCCGGTTGCGTCCGGAGACGGAGGCGCTCGGGCGGATAGAGCAACTCCAACCGCACCACCGAAACACACACGTATTCTGTTCGCCTTTTATTTGACATGTCCGTCCTTTTTTACAAATGAATCGGCTGTGTATTTAACACGCCCACCCAAGTTTTGTTCTCACGACCGGTTGTCATTTATTTTTTATCATACATTGTTTTTTTTTTGAATTTGTACGTTATTTTTATTTCATCAAATGCATTTCGACACATACTTTTTTTATCAATTCTTCTCTACGAGCATAAAATCAAAGAGAACAAAAACCATAATTAGACATTTTAAAACATGTCCAACTTTCATAATCAAAAGCTTAACAACATTGTTGATCTATTAAAGCTTAACAACGTGTTTACTTCTTTGGTTTTAAAAGATTAGACTTTTTTTTTCCTTTGGTCTCATTTTTACTATTATCTACACCTTTAATTCCAGCTAGAAGTGCGTCAATATCTAGCAAATTTCATGAGATCAATAGATCGGTATGTTCTTCTTCCTAATACCAAAAATTACATTTGCTCTACACGCATAATTGAGCAAGTATAAGCTACCAAAGTTGCATGGACTCTAATAGCAAAAGGCCACACTAAAATCATACCCCGTCATTTATATACTTGCCGTGCAAGAAACGCATAGGACGACTTGCAGCGGGAAGTCGTCTACGTCTACTACATAATTTTATTCTTGTAGACTCGTGTTGGGCCTCCAAGCACAGAGTTTTGTAGGACAGTAACAATTTTCCCTCAAGTGGATGACCTAAGGTTTATCAATCCGTCAAAGGTGTAGGATGAAGATGGTATCTCTCAAGCAACCCTGCAATTAAATACAAGAAATTTCTTGTGTCCCCAACAAACCCAATACAATGATAAATTCTATAGGTGCACTAATTCGACGAAGAGATGGTGATACAAGTGCAATATGGATGGTAGATATACTTTTTGTAATCTAAAAATATAAAAACAACAAGATAACAAGTGGCAAACAACGAGCAAAACGTTGTATTAACTAGGAGAGTGACACGTGCAATTGCGCGGCTAGATTTATATAACGATGTTTTTGTAATTTCACTACATGTGTGTACTATTTATTTCAATGAAGTATATCTTTGTAGAACATATATGTAGAAACTCATTGATAAAGTTCTAGTGAATCTAACGTTGTTGTCATCTATTGTTCTTTTTGTATATGGATTCATTTTTTATTTGATGGAAGTGTCATATATTTATGGCATGAGATATAGACATGTTAATTTAATTGTACTGTTATTTATCACAGTTGTGACTACTCATGGGTTCCAATTTTTTGTTGGCGAGAAGATTTCTAGCTTTCTAACATGACGTTGGTTAACTATTATTGATGGTTTCGCCGGAACAACTCTAGTTGTAGTCGGAGGACACCCACTCTTATTTGTTTTGTCCAATATCTACTTTCTTTTGGTCGCTGTGTGAAACTTGAGTTGTTAGGGGCCTATAAGTTAGTTTCTTTTACATTTGAAAATAATTGTCTCTATATTACTCCACCGCATATGAACCTTGTTTTACTAATAGACATAGAGTTAAAAAAATCACCTAATATATTATTAGTATTAAGATTTTTTTTCATTTGATGGCAGCCTTGGATACTTATTGCATGAGATACAGGCATGGTAATTTAGCTGTAATATTATTTATCATACTTATGGCTACTTATTTGGGTTTCTATTTTCTTGTGAAAAGATTTGTAGCTTTCTAACTTGGTGTTAACTGACTATTAAAATAGCATAGAGTTATGAAAACACCAAATACATTATTAGATTTAATAAAAAATACGATATATAGATTTGTTGTTGTATTTTACGCAACTCTTCTATTTTTTGGAAGCTTTATTCACCGTGGTGACAATTTTTTTAATACTCAGTTAAGGTTTCTAGTCTTTCTTACTTTTAGGCTTCTAGTTTTTCTAACCTAGCGTGGAATATTAATGGATTGATGGGTTCTTTTGATTATTTTTCGTTGCATAACTGGCATATGCATGTTTCTCTCTAAAAAAGCTGGCATATGCATGTGTGTTCGAGTATGTAAAGAAATCTATATTTTGTTTTTAGGGGTATGTAAAGAAATCTATATGCATGTGCATGCACTCTTTAATTAAATGTATATGTATAATATCACACTTCCTCCCGTTCTAAATATAAAACCTTTTATAGATTCTAGTATAGACTACATACAGAACAAAATAAGTGAATATATATTTAAAATACATCTATATACATGTTTATATATAGTTTATTGTAGAATCTTTAGAGAGTCGTATATTTAGGAAAGGAGGGAGTACATGCAGAGGTGTTTTGGCTTCCGGGTGCATATGCACCGGATGAACAGTAACCCGAAAAATAATAGTAATTATTTTCAAAAACATTCTGTATTTTTTTTGTAGGTGATTGTATTAGTGTCACAAACATGCCAATTTTCGTGCGATAAGGAGCAACGGTGTTTCGTCAGCAAAAGAAAAACAAATTTAGCGTGACATTTTTGGGTAACTTTTGGTGTTCAATTTGTTTTTTCGCACAAGCCAAAATGTTTTACCTTTTTGTCTCAAAATTTGCAGGTAACATTTGGATGTGACAAAGTACACAAACAAGGTTTGTCTTGATTTTTGTTATTTCAAACTTTTTTTTGGCCCTGGGAGCATATGCTCCCACGAGTCGAATTGCATTTCCGGGAGTACATTAAAGTGACATCATCCATGCAAGCAAAACAAACTGTTTGCTTCTAATTTATCTATCAATTATAATTATAATCCTCCCGTCCAGTTATCATTGCCACCCTTGAGCAGCCATGGGCACCCTCTCTCACGAACTGCCTCTAACCTTATCTTGTCATTCTTCAACTTCTTGATCTGCACCCTGTTTCTTATTCCATATGTAGTTAAAGCTTTCCTGAACTCAACAACATCAGCAAACACCATACCCAGAGTAAAGACAGGTGATTTCATGTCCACCTTGAAATTGAAAGCTCTGAGCTTGTACTTAAGTTGCTCTTGTTGTTCAATGGAGAGGTTCAAATCTTCATCTTCAAGTAAATTGTCACGCTCAACATCTTCCACCTCTGGCTCAGCCTCTTCAACAACATCATAGCCAATGTTGTCTTTATAAAGATCATCATCTCCATCATCTATGTCATAATCACTGTCACTGAAATCTGATTCTGGCGGCAACACACCATCAATCTGCAAATTTTGAGTAGCTACATCAGTCAACAAGTTTGGCTGGGAAACATCATTCAACAACTGTGGCTGGGAAGCATCATTCAGCAAATTTGGCTGGGAAGCATGATTCAGCAAATTTGGTTGTGCACCATCAGGAAGCAGATTGCATCAGCAAGCAGATTTGCCTCAGTAAGAAGATGTCCCTCATGACTAAGCAAATTATCTGCTACTGTGCTAACTTCTGAAATTGGATTATCAACATTGGCACAAATCATGGTGTCAATAGTATTTTCAGACCCTATACCAGGACTTGCAATTAAAGGCTCCTTGGGTATCATATCTTGCCTGAAATTACTAAAGAAGTATGAATGGTCAATCATTATTGCAAGCACCTTATTCTTAATATTAACTCTCATCGGTTGCTGCAGATCCTGATCACCTGTAATTCTCATCATGCAATCTGAAATGTTTTTGTCAGGTAAGTACCAATAGATGATGTGCTGACTCGTAGGATATCCCAACCAACTTAGGTGCTCTTCTAGTAATGCATATGAAAATGTGGTAGGATCAAGATAGTCGAGGACCTCCAAAGTAGAGTTGTAATACTCCAGTTCACTCACTACTCCTAAGAAAAGTCCACCATGCACAATTTCCAGCGTGAAATAAGGAGTGCCAAGACTTTTCCCATCAATGAATCACAAACTACATCAACAGAGTTAAGAATTCAGTTAAAACTTCAGTTAAAAATTCATTTTTTAATACTAATTCTTAGGCGGAACTAAACATTCAGTTAATAATTCAGTTAAGACTACTGTTAAAAATTCATTTCAAAATTTAGTTAATATTTCAGTTAAGACTAAACTAACATGTGCTTCCACATGATCTGAGCATCTATAGCAAGTTCTTTTTCACCCCAGATCTGAGCATCTATAGCATCTATAGCTTTAACATGATCTCGTGATCTATAGCTTCATCTATAACATGTATCAACAACCAAGAACTTTGGTGCAAAAAACAATAGCCGAAACCCCTTGCTGAAACCCCTCATTTTACGAGCAAACCCTAGCCGAAATCCATTACCGAACAAAACCCGCGTGAGAAAACAACAGGTACACCCAAAGCAGAGACGACGAGCAAAGCAGAGTGCAAGACCACCTCCAGACCATAGATGCCGACCGGAGCAGAGAGGGGGATCACAACATACAAGTGGGGAGGGAGGGGAATATCACCGTAATCGCGGGTGGGGGTACACAGAGTGCGGCCGGACTAGGTGCGCCGAGAGGGGCGGTGCACGGCCACCACCGAAGAACTCTGGCGACGACATCGGTCGGAGGAGACGTACGCCAAACCGGCTCCGACAACTCCGACAGAGAGAGACGAAGAGACAAAGAGAAGGAATAAAGAGTTATGAGCTGTGGGGCAAATTACTAATACAAACAATTAATTCAGGTGCTGCCCCCTGGATAATCAGGGAGATCCGGACAGGGCCGGTCCTGAGATTATGGGGCCCGGGGCGAAACTAAATTTTGGGGCCTTAACATAAATATAAACTAGCCAGAGAGACATATATATATATATATGATGGTTGTGGGAAAAATAAGCAAAGGCCTGTATATCTATCCTAGCCATTCTTAGAAATAGAAAGTCATACTTAATGGTAAGCTTACTACAACTACAGTGGCACACTATATGTTTAAGATACCAAAGGTTTAGAGGCGGGTGACTCTAAGAATAGAACTTCTTTTTTTTGCATTCGGAGTTCTTAGTAGTAAGATTGCTTTTCTAAATAATAACAGTATCCGAGAAATTAATATAGATGAGTAAATCCATACGAGTGATATGCAAAATATTTCGTATGTATCTTTAAAAACAAAATCAAACAATACTACAATAGTGCAAAGTTATTCTTACCAGTTGTGTAAACCAGTGAATCAAGAATAACTTTGTGATACTAATTATTGATTTATTAAAAAACAAAGTTAATCCAAAGCTAATCATTAAGATCAACATGAAAAAAGTACTCCGTTTAGAATCTATTTGAGATCCACCATACGAACATCATTATCAAACTACCAAAACATAATATTTACCAATACATGTACGATGGAAGATGCCGAGCTGCCAAAGTGCCCACGGCCGCGGACGACGTGGCGTCGGTGCGCCGCGGGCTCTCGCGCATAGTCGCATCATTGGACTCGATCTTGGCAAACTTCACCGACGATCTGGGCAGGAGGTGAATAGGCGGCGCCTGCTAGGGTTTGATAGTTGTGATGCTGTCGTGAGACGCTTCAAGTTTTGTTATTGGGAAATACGACGCCAACATGGTCGCACGTAGCTATTACTACTTGGGCTAGGCCCAGTAAACTTGGAGACCAGGCAACTCTCACGATTAGAGAAAGAGAGGAAGAAAAACAGTATAACGAGTCTTCGTGTGCTAAGCTGCTACCTGATGCTGGTTACCTGGCGAGGCCCCCCCGGACTTGGGGGGGCCGGGGCGGCCGCCCCCCCCCCCCTCCCCCCCCTCCCCCCCCCCCCCCCTCCCAGGGCCGGCCCTGGATCCGGAGGGGGCTAGGTGCAAAGTGTCACAAGTTGGCCTGCCCTGTTCAGTTGGCGCGTTGCTATTGGGTGGGGATGAGTTTGGACTGGGTTTGCACATTGCTTGCAAGTTCTAAGAATGGGTAGTGTCAGTTTTCAACTTGTAGGATTTAACCATCACATTGCTTGCACGTTCTGAGACCCCTTATGCTCCCTTGATGCTATTACCTCTTTTTTCTCTGGTGAGCTCAACTCAAATCAAATGCAGTAGCGTGTGTGAGCTCCCAAGATCTCTCTCTGGTAGGGAGGCGGCGATTTCCCCAAGGCCTTCTCCCACCATCCGGTCGATCGACTGCCTCCAGCAGCCTGCCACCGCATGCACGTACGACTAGATTAGCACCATGACCACGACATAATTAGCTCAGACACCGACTGATTGGCTAATTATTTTACTCCCTCCGTATATATATCTACCAGTTCACTTGGACACTGGCACACACAACCACACAAGTGCGAAGGCGCTTAATTTAAGCGTGCGTGTCGGGGTGAAAGATACTCGGCTAATTTAGCCTAGGAAGGTGCTTGGATCCAAGGGACTAAAACTAGTCTGACTAAAACTAGCTTCTTTAAGAGGCTAAAGTTCCAAGCACCCCTGACTAAAGAGAGACTAAAACTAGTCTTGAGGCTAAAATCTTTTAGTCAGGGGTACCCCTACTAAAATGTGCATTAGAGGGTGCTTGGATCCAAAAGACTAAAACTAGTCTGACTAAAACTAGTCTCCTTAAGAGGCTAAAGTTCCAAGCACCCCTGACTAAAGAGAGGCTAAAACTAGTCTTGAGGCTAAAATCTTTTAGTCAAGGGTACCCCTACTAAAATGTGCATTAGTCCTCTCTCTCCTCATTTAACTCCTTATGCAAGTTCTGGATTGGAGGGTTTGGAGGATAATAAATGCTCATTAACTTGATTTTAGTCTCTTTAGTACTTGGATCCAAGCATGGATGAGGCTAGCAAGTTTTAGTCTCACTACTTTTAGTCATGGAACTAAAACGTATCCAAACACCCTCTTAGTCCTCTCTCTCCTCATTTAACTCCTCATGCAAGTTCCGGATTGAAGGGTTAGGAGGATAACAAATGCTCATTAACTTGATTTTAGTCTCTTTAGTACTTGGATCCAAGCATGGGTGAGACTAGCAAGTTTTAGTCTCATTACTTTTAGTCATGGGACTAAAACGTATCCAAGCACCCTCTAAGCTAGTGCTTGCGTGCTTATGGTTTGACACCGATGGCAAGTTGACAAACCTCGATCAAGAAAGGATTTCGCATACAAGAGACTCAGTTGGTCGGGCACACGCACACCCTCTCCTCTGACCGAACAAGCCATGATATACTCTAGTTAAAAAATAGAGGACATGAGCGAGACTCGCAAGGAATTCTCCTAAAACCGACGGGTTGCCATCACCACTTCTCCACGCATCCAAGATTCCAAGTTAAGCAGCACTGCAGCAGCTCCCATGTGCCAGCCTCCATCCTCCATTCAATCGTGCCTCGAGCTCACCCACTCCCACACCAGTCTCTGCCGTCGGCGTTCGGTTCTCTGCTGCCGCGGTCTGCAAACCCAGCCCGTCAATCAAGGCAGCACCAGACCTGTACTCCACCTATGTGTGTATGTGTGTGCGCAACAAGATCACAGTCCCCTACAAGGAACCGCCTCCGCGCCGGATCTTCTCCGTCGGCACTAACCTAGACGGCACCTACGCACGCGCCGCTGTCGTCTTTAGGTCTCCGGTTGCGTCCGGGGACGGGGGCGATCGGGCGGTTAGGATCACATGCCGAGCTGATCATCGCTTGCGGCCTTGCGAGCAGCGCAGTGTTGCACGCCATGGCCGGAGCCTCCCCGCCGAGACTGACACTGTTGCGTTGCGTCCCGGGCTGAGCAAGAGAGGGTGGAGGGGCGGACGCCCGCCGGCCGCCGGTGGCTGATGCCGACAGGCTGGGCGGCGCGGCGGTGATGGGCTTGAGTCTGAACCGCGCGGGAACTCGTGAAAAGACAGGCTCCCTGTCCTGTCAGCCTCGACCCGGCTGTGCTTGCGGCTGCCGTAAGCCTGTAACCGCCGCCGTTTAAATACGGCTTTGACTCCTCCGCTCCACGACACTGACATGCCCGGCTGCCGTGCTCCGTTCCGATCGCCTGAAAAAAAAAATCACGTCGCTTGGTTCCATTTCTCAGGGACAGGGGAGGCAGGCACCATGCACTGTGCAAGGCCGAATTCGTTCTCCCTCATCACAGCCGCCGATGACGAATCGCGACCGTCTCCGGCGAGAGTGTCCGTCGTCGTCGCTGAGATCAGCCGTAGGCGTCCGGCCGATTCCTGTGCTGCTAGCTAGCCAGCCAGCCATAGCTGTCTCCAACACAACAGTATCACGCACGCACGCACGCACGCACGCACGTCTCTCTTTCTCCTTTCGCCGTCGTCGATCGTGGCGACAGTGCCGTCGCAACACGTCGACTCCAGCCGCTGCCGCCCGCACAGCTATTCCACGGATGCAAGCAACCCGACCGTCACGCGCCCGTCACGCCCTACATCATCGCAGAACGATCCGTGACCTAGAGTCTACACCTACACTCCAGGTGCGTGCCGACTCGGGCAGCGCATGAGCACAGGTGGGCATCAGCGCCACTACGGCCGAGAAAGCAGTGCGAAGGTCAGTATTAGCTGCAACCTGGAGAAGAAGAAGAACACGGAGCAAGAAGACAGTGACAGTGTGAAACTGTGAGCGCATGTCCGGTCTAGCGAGGTCTCGGCTGATTCCTCCAGATCTGTCCGTCTTTTATTCGGTCTCGATATAATCTTCGGTGAGACGATGCTCCGGGCCGATGATGCGGCGATGGAGGAAAGTTGTTCGTTCGTTCGCTGGTTGGTTGGCTGGCTCGACCGGCCGGGATTCCTATTCCCCTTGCCAATAGAGATAGCGGGGGGTCCCGTCCCTTGGCTTGTTGGAACAGAAATATTCCTGTCGCCCAGCAGGGGCCCGGCCTCGGGAGGAAGAAGAAAGGCATCTCCGGACTGTGGCCTCAGTGGATTCCAGTATCCAAATCCAATCACTCCATCAATTCATCACTGGCGCCATCATCACCGCGCGCACGCACAATCACACGCGCAGCTCATCATACGTTCATGAACCCGTCCACTTTCTGCCTCCATGAGCTGAGCTCCAGCTCCGTGTTTCTACTCTACCTGTTTGCAGTCGCTAGCTCATTCTTTTACTTGTTGATTTGTACTACAATAAGAAGCAAAAGCATGAGAGAAGACAGAGATGGGTTACTTCGAACATGAACTCTTTGATTCACAGTGAGCTCTCTCAGCTCACTCGTCAAACATGGTGAGGTGTTTGATCGCCTGAGCTCGGTTTCCTGATTGCCTGAGCTCGGATTGATTCTCCTGATAAGTCGGAACTGATGACGATTACTACTGCTACTACGTACTGGTACCACATTAGCAGAGCGACGGATTAAAGGGGGAGCACTGATTAGAAAATTACAGGGACCATGTCCATGATTGAGGTCAGGTCAGGTCAGCTTCTCTAATCCTCTCGCCGCGGCGAATTGGACGCGGCCTCGTCGTCGTCCTCCTCCTCCTCCATGCCGCCGCTGCGCGACTCGGTCACGCAGGAGGACGCCGGGGACGGCGGCGCTGGCAGGTCATCCCCGCCCCTCCGCCGCCCGCGGGCCGTGCCGTGGCGCGCTGGCGTGGCCTTCTTGAACACGCGGCAGACCACCCAGTCCTTGGCGTCGTGGAGGCTCTTGGCGGTGGCGTAGGCGGCGAGGCCGGCTGGCAGGAGGCGGTACTCGTGCATGGCCCAGCCGGTGCGCGCGCCGCCGCGGCGGCAGAAGACGAGCGTCCGCTTGGCTCCGATGGGCCGCCCGCAGCGGGGCGCGACCACCAGCCGCTCCTTCCCGGACGCCCGCCACACGCCGCTGCCGCCCGCCCTGCCGGCGCCGCCGCCCCTCCGCCAGCACCCCGTGGCCGGCAGGTGGAAGAAGTACCGCTCGCCGTCGGCCTCGCCTGCACGTACGCGCATACAGCAAACAGTCAGCGCAATGCGCCAGCAATGCAGCCGCGCTCGCCGTCAGCGTGGCGTGGCAGGTGACTAGCTAGAGCGGCGTACCTGGCAGGTCCCATGGGTGGAGGCGCGCGAGGTCGGCGACGGGGATGATGTCGGCGGGGAGGGGGCAGGAGAGGGCCTTGCGGCGCAGGTAGTGCAGCAGCAGCTCCTCGTCGGTGGGCCGGAACCGGAACCCGATCGGCAGCCCGCCCGGCACCCTGCATCCGCCCACTCCCGCCGCCTCCTCCGCCCGCCTCTCCGCCGGCAGCTCCATACCCACACACAACCCAACCCAAGCAAGCAAGCAAGCAAGATAACTCTGCCCCTCTCTGTCTTTCTTGTTGTAGGGTGGCTCACATGTGATGCGAGAGTGAGTCAGGCACTGGCTCGGTCGTCCATGGAGTACACGGAGGTAGGAGAGAGAGAGTGGTTGGCCTCGTGCGCGATGATAGCTAGCGGGAAAGGGGGAGTCTGTTGGCGGTTATATAGCGAGAGAGGGAGTGAGTCCATGGTCGGGTGTCGTGAAATACACTCAACCGCCATCGGCGAGCTCGGCTTTCTTCTTGCCCTTTCCATCAAGCCAAGGGAACATAGGAAAGAGAGGGAGGGCGGGCGTCCCGTGCAGCTCTTAATCACCCACTAAGCGGTGAGCTCCCAGCTTAAGCAAGCAGGAGAACAAGGCATCGACGGCCGCAGCTGGACGATCTTTTTCGTGAGCGAGCGATTCTCTCTCTCTCTCTCTTTTCATCTTTTCTTTGCGCCCGCCCGTCGAAACGAAATTCCTTCTCATCTCCTGCCTTCCTTTTCTTTTTTCTTTTTTTGGGGGAGGAGGGAGGAGAAGCTTCCACGTTACAGCAACGCGGTGGAACGGGGAATCGGCCAGCGGCCAGCGGCCACCCGCCTCGGATCCCAGCCTTCAATTTGCGACCGGGCTTATTATTATTATTATTCCTTGGCCTCGGGGAAGGAATCGACCAACGTTAGGGTGGGGAAAGTCGTTCCCCCGCTGACACCTCGCGTGCTCGTGCAGGAGTGCCCAAAAAGGAAGCCCAGAACCAGAATCATCATTCCAGCTTAATTGCCTGCCTCGCCTTCTGGTTGAAGCGTTTGACATTGGATGGTCGACGAAACGACGGAACGGAACACCGTCATCGATCCTCAGCAACGGCGGCCCGCTTTGGGTTTGGGGTGGACTTTACAGTGGCTTTCGGGGTCAAATGAATGAATGCATGAATGCATGGCCGGCCGTTGCCGCTTGCTCCTCCTCCCCCGCCTCCGTCTTTGGCTTTGCCTTTGCCTTTGCCGCGGCATCCGAGGAATGGGGAGGTCCGTCCCCGGCCGGCCGGGTGGTAGTAGCTAGCTGCTGCTGCGCGTGTGAACTGGACGGTGCCATGCATGCACGCTGCCGCGCACGGCCATTGGGCGGTGCGCGTGGCCGGCATCAGTAGCGCGCACTGCAGCATTTTGCATCGTTCCGTCCGTCCATCGGGTGCTAGGCTGCTAGCTGCTGCCCGTGTGAAGTGGACGGGGCACGGGGCGCATGGCGCCATGCATGCACGCTGCCACGCACGGCGCCGTCCATCGGGCGGTGCGCGTGGCCGGCATCAGTGGCGCGCACTGCAGCATCTGCATTCTGCATCGTTCCGGACTCGGGCTGTCAGGCTCGGCGCGTCGTCCTCGCCCGCACTTTTCCTCCGTCGCGTGAAACCGTCCGCCGTCGCTGCCGTCCCGGCGCCGGTGCTGTTCCGTCCGGACTCCGGCGGCCGATCCGTCCATCCATACCATACACACTTAGACTGCTCTCTGGTCTCTACTCAAGCACGTGAGCAGTGGCGTTCCCGTTCGGACGGGCGCCCTTTTCTGTACTTTGTCGATGCGCGCGCGGTGGTGTAGATCCATCCGTGGTGGCGCGGGACGACGGCCGGGTTGGGCACCGGCGCCGGCGACGGTCCCTTCACCGTTGTACTGAGCGGGACCGGGAGAGAACGTACGTACGGAGCACCTGTGTCGTGGACGCTTCGGCAGTCCGGCTCCTCCGATCCTCTCGTGTTGGCTTCGGGGGCTGGTTCGGGAGCCAGACGTGT
The DNA here is from genome assembly GCF_904849725.1 of Hordeum vulgare subsp. vulgare. Classification (NCBI taxonomy): domain Eukaryota; kingdom Viridiplantae; phylum Streptophyta; class Magnoliopsida; order Poales; family Poaceae; genus Hordeum; species Hordeum vulgare. The sequence goes on along the minus strand of NC_058520.1, from coordinate 578,529,445 downwards.
CGACAAGAAACGAACGCGTACACATGATCTTTGTTCTTCCACAGCCGAAAATAAATAGCGATGCTCCATTGTTCTTTGTTGGAAGCACGTGGAGTGACTGCTCGTCCTCACCAGCACGTACTTCTTCTTCAAACCACCAACACTCGTGCTCGTCAGTACGTGCTCCTGTCTTCTGTTCTGCTCCAGCCATTTTTTCTTGTTGTGAGAAATCGGCCCCAGCCATCTTTTTTGTAGGCTATCTCTTACTTGGCCAACCGCAAGAAGTGGATGGCCGATGAAGTTCTCTTTCAAATTGAGCTTTCTATGACCCAACTCGCATCATGGAGAAGTTTTGTTTAGAGATGCCTATAATTTTATATGTACCCGTAATTATTCACGGGAGCTCTTATACGCCGCTTACTGCAGCAAATATTGCTCCATTCGCACAGGGAAGAGTCGAGCTGGGCCAGCCCATTTGTCGTAGAGCGCGGTAAAACATCAACAAAAGATCTGGCTGGGAATCAAACTCACGACGAGCTGCAGAATCGTTCAGATTGCTAGCCATCGCGACAGACTGGTACTATCTATATCTATATCTATACCTACTAATAAATCAAGGAGTGTTTCTGCCGTACGTCATTAAATTTACCCCTGAAGTTGATCCAAATTACCCACCAATGCCACGTGACAAAAACGATTCGTTTTTTAAATTTCAAATAAATTGTCTCGCCCTGATTGTGGCGGCCTACACCTTTTTTTTCTTCCTTTTTGCATTTCTTCTACATTTTGTTCTCTTTTGCTTTATTTAAATAAACTTTGCATAAATTTTAATCATGGATTAAATAAATTTCAACTTTGTGGACAAAACAGTTTCCATATATACAAAAAAATGTACAATGCGTATGAATAATAGATAATGTATTTTTGTTTTATTTTGAAGAATATTGATTGTGTATTTAAAAAACTTTAAATATGCATTGAAAAATGTTTTCAGTGTATAAGAAAACATATACAAAAATATATAATGTGTATGAAACAAAGTAGACATAAAAAATAGAACTTTTCAAAAATGTTAATCATGTATTTGAATAATGTAAAACATGTATATAAAAATGTTCATGATGCATACACAATATGTAAAATGTGTATTAAAAAAATTAGACATCAAAATTAAATAATGTTTCTGATGTCGCATGCAAAAAATGTACCTAATGTATAAAAAATATGCAATGTTGTTTATACAAGCTTTACATAAACAAATGGCTTAGCTTTGATTTTTCATATATGTAAACTGTTTTGCTAAATTGTTTTTAAAAAATATCGATGTTGATATGCAACCTTGAACATTTGGTATGCATGTATTTACAAATTGATTATTTTCGATGGAGTTGCCTAATATATTTGCATTCAAATTAAGACTTTACTTAGATTACAAATGCAAACACATATATCAACAAGATAAAAATAATGCTCTTATGCATATGCTATCATTAATTAACAAAACATACTTTGCCATTTTCATCATAATGCAAATATTTGTGTGGCATCATCGAGGAGAACATGGACCATGAAACTTGAAACATCAAGTAAGAACATATCCATGTTTACTTATTATATGTTCATTAATAATATAAATTCACAAGACATGGATTTAAATTGGTTGGAATACCTGCACTCAATATTCTTCCATGCTTTTATTTCTTGATTTGTTCATTAAATATGCATCGAGTTGGTGTATACTCCCTCTCTAACTAAGTATACTAAACATATTGAATGTTTTTCTCAGAGAGAGAGTAAGAGAGATCTTAGGACTGACCACAATCAAACACGTTTTCATTGTATGAGCATTGATGCCCCTATAGAAAAATGTGTAGAGTTTGAATATGTTGTTATTTTACATGTTAAATATTTTTAAAATACTATATATGATACAATGCTAATCAATATTTGTCTTTATTTCGTACCGACTATCTGTATTGTAACATGTAAACTTAAGCATCAATATTTCAAAAATGTTATAATCGTTGGACCTGATGTACTTGCACTAGGTTCTTTCTTTGTACATATTTTATAATCTAAGACTTTACGTACGTGTCTTTTTTACAGTATCCATGCACGTTTTTATCACTGGACTACACTTTTTTCATTGTTCATTTTTCTCCCGTTACAACACATGTGCATTTGTGCTAGTTGCACATCATGCAACATCACTTTAAAATAAATGGCAGCAAATAGCAAAACTTTAAAAAAATAATTCACAAAATATTAAAACGCGTGACAGTAAGAGTGATCAAACACAAAACCTCCAGCGAACATTTAAATTTCCCAATGCAAACATTATTAGGAATTGTGAACATCTTATGAAAATACGAATAAGTTTTCAAACTCGAACATTTTTTGAATTAATAGAAAAAAGTGTTAGAACGAGAACAAAATTTGGAAAACTAAACTTTTCTGAGTCTGTGAACGAATTTTAAAAAATAAACATTTTTGGAATTCGAGATTTTTTTTTGGAAACAGGAACAATGTTTAACTTTGTGAAAAAAATTCAAAATGAGAAAAATCTCTCAAATTCCAAACCAATGTTGAATTCGCGAGCAAAATTTTAAAAGCGAACATTTCTTGATATTATGAACAATCTGCCAACAATTTTCGAAAATCAAGATTTTTGGTTAATGCCGGATTTTCTTTTCGAAAACAAGAACTTTTTTTGTAAATCCAGACCATTTTCCGAATTTGAAGAATAATTTTTAAAAGTCCAATATATTTTTTAAAACTGTGGAAACCGTTTTTTTTTTTCCTTTTGTGAACAATTTTCGAAAACGAGACCATTTTCTGAAATTCCCAAACAATGTTGAATTCATGAGCAAAATTTTAAAAGGGAATTTTTTTTGTATTTATAAACAATCGTCGAAGAATTTTTGAAAGTACCTGTTTTTGGTTAACGCCAGTTTTTTTTGAAAAAAAAAGAATATTTTTTTTGTTAATCCAGAACATTTTCCAAATTTGAATAGTTTTTAAAAAAATCCAGAACTAAACTTAAAACATAAAATGTTTTGGAATTTGTGAACAAATTCCGGAGATAGAAACATTTTTTTTACTTTGTGAACAATTTTTGAAAATGATAAAATTTTCTAAAATACCCAAACAATGTTGAATTTATGAGGAAAAATAAAAAGCGAACATTTTTTGAATTTATGAACAATTTGTGACGAATTTCTAAACGTCCATATTTTTTGGTAAACACCAGATTTATTTAAAAGATAAGAACATTTTTTGTAAATCCAAAACATTATCCCAATTCGAAGAACAATTTTTAAAAAAACAAAAAAGAATTCGAAAATCCAGCATATTTATTAAAAGTACATATTTTTTTGGAAAGTTCTATATATATTTTGTAAAACAAAAACAAATTTTGAAGTTGAAGAACTTGTTCTAGCTCCGGATTTTTTTAAGAATGCAGAAAATTTGTAAAAATCCAAATATTTTTTGAAACACAAACAAAAAAGAAAAAAGAAACCAAAAAATAATAAATATAAAAGAAAAAAGAAAATGAAATAAACCGATGCAGGAAACCATCTAGAAGTTTTCGAAAAAAAATGGCTGAAACCTCAAGAATATTCCTAAATCGGGGCGCTGGAAAAGGGCTGGTCCATTCCCGAACTATCGCTCGCACCTCTGTGTTGTGTGAAGGGTCCGCAGTCTGCAGCAGAATGCGGGAGATTGGATTTTCCCTCTTCTTCAACCCTTGTTCGGTTCTTTTAGAATTGAAGGGGTTTGAAGGGGATTGAAAAGAATTAAATCCCTTACAAGTCAAGTTTTACCTTAATCCCATTCAATCCTCTCCAATCCATGGGATTAACTGAACAAGCCCTCAACGACAGGGGAGGAATCCCCGCTGAAGGTGGGACCTGGATGGGCCGGCCACCAGCACAGGATGCCGTAACCTCCTTTTTTCTTGTTCTTTGGTATTTTCTGTTTCATTTTTTGCTTTTGTTTAGACTTGAAATATATTCCAAAAATATATATTATAAATAAAGACTCTATTGAAACAATTTTTGAATTTTTTTAATATGTATTTAAGAAATGTTGAACAAATATTTAAAAAACTGTTGAACAGGTATTCTAAAAAAATTCAATAAGCATTTTAATGGTGTTAAATAACTATTTAGAAAAATGTTTTTGATGTATATAATAATGTAGAAAAAGTATTTGAAAAATATTGAGCACGTATTCGAAGATGTTGAACAAGTATTATAAAATTTGGAACGAGTATATGAAAAATGTTAAACAAGTATCTGAAATGTTGACTAAATATTTAAAATGTTGAATATGTATTAAATAAGTATTGAAAAATGTTGGACGAGCGTTTGGAAAATGTCGAAAGAGTATTTAAAAATGTTAAATAAGTACTCCCTTCGTTTATAAACATAAGTCTATTTAGATGTTCCAATAGAGGACTACATACAGATCTATATAGACATACTTTAGAGTATAGATTCATTCATTTTGCTTCGTATGTAGTCCCCTAGTGAAATCACTGAAAAGACTTATATATAGAAACGGAGTGAGTATTTGACAAATATTGAATAACTATTAAATATTGAAGAAGTATTTAAGATTGTTTAATAAGCGTGCGTTCAATGTTAAACATGTGTAGCAAAAATGTTGATCACTCATTACAATTGTTTTTTACATATAAAAAATGTAAAGTGAAAATGCAAACAAACACAAGAAAAAATAATAAATGGGGAAGAAAAAGGAAAACCAACCAAAAATAGAATAATGCAAAAAACAAAAATAATAACCAAATTAAAAAAATCAGCAATTAACAAAAGAAACAGGAAAAAGGAAAAAAATCCCAAAAGAAACGGCTGGATTAGCCTCAAGTGTTACGCGCCCCTCATTCTGAGCACAATAGAAGCTTGGGTCAAGTGGTTAGCATGGCATGCATTCTTCGTGGAGAACCATGTTCCATTAGAGAGCAACATTTTTGCACCTGGGCTCACATGAGCCCGAGAGTGAACAATATCCTGATTTAATTAGTAAACAAAATAAAAAAATCTAAATTCTTTTGTAATGAAATATTTTTGAGTGTGTAATGTTCATACCAAATTTGGAGAAGTTTGAACATTTGAGGAGCTTGTGGAAAAAAACAAATTCAGGTCTAAAAGAAACATTTGAAAATAACACTATTCATGTGTGGATTTGTCTTTTTTTTGTCACGCTACTCAAATGTCCAAACATTACCAAATTGTGCACCAACATGATGCACATGCACATCTTGCTTGCAAAAACGTTTCGGATTTTGTAGATTTTGTTTTCTATTTTTTATGATGATACTGTTCACCGGCTTCATTTGAGCATGGGCACCAGAGGGGATCTTCGGTTTGATCCCCCATTCTGACATATTCTCTCCTTTTTAGGACTATTTTATAGCGTGTGAATGGGTTGGCCCAATAAGACGCATGGTGGGAAAATGCTTCGGTAATAGGTCTTACTCCGATCGCTTTACGGTGATAAATAGCTCTCGTGAGAAGATCCAACCTCTTAATGTTCTGCTGCTCCTCTTTCAAACTAGGCTTTCCGTTTTACGACCCACATAGCGCGAGTTCTTTTGGCTCAATTTTAAAGAATTACTGTCCGAGGAATGAAAATAACAAAAGAACTCATCTCTGCCCCAGAAGTTGTTCAAAATCATCCCAGAATTGTAGTGCAATCTAGAATTACCAAAAGTTCACGATTCTGGCAATTTTGGCTAGTCCCTTAAAAGAAAAGTATTTGGGTTGAACCACTACCCTTATAGAAAACACAATTTATGGCTGGAATGCCACTTGGGAGCCAGACCGAGCGAGGTCCAAATCCCTGATTTCCATCGAACCACTTCGGTCGCACCCCCTCCACTGCTTGTTCCTCCTGGTAGGGTTGGAGCGCCGCCAGACCGTTATTCTTTCCAAAATGTTGTCGAAAGATCATTTGATGTTCTCAAAATGAAATGGTGTATTCTCCGAAGCATACCACAATATAAACCAGAGACCCAAAAGATGATCATCACTGCATGCATATGTCTTCACAACTACATCCGTGATAGCAAGTTACGTGATAAGCATTTTGACAAGTTTGACAATGATGCGTATGTGCAACCTCCACATCCATTTAGAGGTGCCAATGCTTTACCACCTGAAGATGACGGTACTATGGCCGCTACACATGGAGCTATTGTTGTGAGTCTTGTACCTTGAGATCCATCGTCTATTTGTAGTTTGCAACTCACTTTTAACCTGTAATATTAAGCAATGACATTTCCGACGCGGGTTCTAAATTGTAATATTAAGCGCTTTATGATATCTGCAACTCGCTTTTGTGTTGTAGGATTATATCTATACTCCTATATAGTATACCAATTTTGAATCGAACTCAAAGCATTCATCGGAACCGTTGATTTCCTAAATCTAGCGGCTGACATGTTCAAGATTTGCAGTGAACAGTGGCATCAGTTTACTCCACGGTCCGTTAGAACCATCCCGCTCTCCTTTCCTGAAAGAAGGGCCCCATGCATCGTGTGCTCGTGACCTGGTACGTACGAGCCTCTTGATATAGCCTGAGAACAAAACTGCAAGGAGACAGAAAAATAATGGGGTACGTGGATACATCTTTCTATATTTTTTTGGTTCCGTTCTTAGTCATCAATTAATAAGTATTTATTTTAAATGACTCGGATTGATCGTCATGCTGGTCCATCGAAAATACAACAAACAAAATAAAATTTACATGAACCAGAATGAGCCGTTGACACGTTGTTTATCATCGTTTTCCTGTCACATCTAACTTAACCTTGTTGATGATAACCGGGATGTCTTCATGCACGACTAACGCACGATAATTTTTTTAACCTCGCCGTCCCAAGGAGTCAGTACAATTGTACGTCGGAGCTCCATCTAATCCATCTCTACAAACGAACTTGAGGACGACCAAAGCCCGGAAAATAAACACGAAGATGAAGTGCCGCCCCTTACGAAGGTTAAAACCCTAATCTATCTACTAGCTGAAGCTTTGTGCCAATATCACTCACTAATTTTAAGTCGTGCATGCACGTGTATTCATACTAGTACTTCATTAGATTTGCAGCTCTTTTTTGTTTTCGTATTAAACATAAATTGTTGGAAATAATCAAGTTTAGCAATTCATCAATCATTTCAACCTAGGGGCGTTTGAGATATTTCAACACACAACTTATACAACAATTACATGTTAGAATCACATAAAAGAAGTGGACAAACAATTCCGTGGCCAGATGATTGTGTGAATAGTTTCTCAATACCACTCCCTCTGTTTCTAAATATTTGTCTTTTTAAAGATTCAACTACGGACTACATACGAAGCAAAATAAATGAACATATACTATAAATTATATCTATATCCTTAGTAAAATCTCTAAAAAGACAAATATTTAGAAACGGAGGAAGTATGATTTAAAAAAATTATGAGGTGAAAAGAACCGGCCATAATGTGGCCCTGGGCAAGATGATACTGGTCCGTACTTCGTGTTGGGCCCAGATGGAGCTCAGTCAATCGTCGCTTGGTGGCACAGTTCCACGTCGACGCACTCTGTATTGTGGTTTGGTGAGCGTTAGCATTCGGATATCCGTAGCAAAATCATTGTCCCCTTCGCGATGCGGACGCTACAAGGACTTGCACGTCCTGGTCAGTGGTGGAGCTGGTTAAGATGTTCTGATCATCTGCAAGTAGCGGTCAGTCGACTCTACATAGCATAGTAGCATTATTACTTCGAGAGTGGAATCTCAGCATGCTTACCTGATTTGAACAATGTTGGTTTCCGGCGTGGAGAAGAAGGAATTTCAGTGTGTAAGTCGGCAGGATGTCTCCCGTCTGCTGACTTTATGGTCAAGAACCGTTGCACATGTGACCAGATTTTTCTTATGTTAGGGTTGATTTTTTTCATCGTCATTATAGATCTTCATTGGTACGATCCCTACCGTCGTAAAAAATAACGACATGATGTGTATGCCTACCGTTACAACGCAAGACCGTAGGAAAAATGGTCTGATCCAAAAAAAAATCGCAAACGAGAATCAGACTGAACTATGTCAAAACGGTGAAATCGTGGCCCGTGCACTCGAAATCATACGGAATCACGTACGGCGGCGACGCGGATGATTGGCGCCACGGCGGGGCGTCGACGACGCTTTCGGGAAAAAGCGGGTCGAAAGAGAATGTGCAACGCAGCGCAGGGGTCCAACGAGGGACGCTTTCCGTCCGGCGATGCCCACTTTTCAGCCTGTTCTTGCGTTCCGCCCCCTACACTTACCAATCTTTCTTTTTTTTGCAAGTAAAAAAAGAAAAAGAAAGAGAAGGATCCCTGCCGAACGATCTCGTCGACTTCTGATCTCTTCCATCCATCTTTTGCTTTGCTTTCTCGTACGCAGGCGCGGCATGTGCTGTGCTCTCTCGTTGGTCTTGGTGTGGAAGCAAACCAGCCTTGGTTTTTTCTATTTCCAGCGATGCTCGGCGGTCAGTGCTGACTTTCGGATCCGGCTTCGTTTATAGTGAGTGAGTGCAAATTGAAGTGCATGGCGCCAATGAACACCACCGCCCGTTTACTACTCGAATACTCGAGGGCATTTCTACCCCTTTTTTGTGAGTACTGATGGAAAAAATCTAGGAAAACCGTAAACAATCACGGGAATACCAACTACCGGTGACGAATTTAGCAGGGGACTTCGACAGGCTTGAGCTCCCCTTCAAAAAAAAAAGGAAAATAAAAATGACTACTATTCTATACAAAAAGCTTACCTTGTTTGGACCAAAGAATTGAAAGTTTTTGACATTTTATACACATATTTTACAATTCAGGCATGACGTAAGAGCAGCGACAAAAATGCATTTCAGAATTCACGCACGTTGCTAGGAGGCATATTACACCACGTCGATAGGAAACAAATTGTCAAAAACTCTGTGTTTGTGGTGACTCAAAAGGAACAGGTACTTGACGCCGGAGTACGCCTCGACGAGGAAGCTAACGGAGAAATCGGACGTGTTCTCCTTCGGGGTGGTGCTCCTGGAGCTCATCACCGTCCGGAAGCCCGTCGACTCGATGGCCACGAAAGTGCAGAGGGTGAGCTTGTGCGCGAGGAGCGCCGACAGGTCGGCGGGAGGGCAGAAGCGGTCCCTGCCGCCAAGGTCGACACTTCAGGCAGCCACAAGCATGGTCGCAGGATGGTGAAGGAGAGGGTGGTCGTAGCCATGGTCGGGAGAGACCCACCTCGACGCCGGTGACCCCCGTCGGTGAGGATCTCCTCCATCGCCAGATGCTCCGCCTAATCCCTCCTCCCGAGCGTCGCCCCGCCATTCAAGCTCTCGCGCCGCCGCCGCCCTGCCGCACGCCACGCCCCAGGCGACCACCTCGCCACGCCGCCTGTTCCCCCGGCCAGAAACGCCGAGCCGAAGCCCCCGCGCCCAGCCGTCGCGCCGCCTGTCGCCAGCTGCGTCGCGCGCCGTCGCCGATTGGATCTCGCGAGCGCGTCGTCTGCTGCCGCCATGGCTCCTCGCCTCGGAAAACATAGGGTCTTATAAAAGTGAAATGTTTTCCTCACTAAAGAAAGGACTGCGGGTTTATTAAGTGAAAACGGAGGGGCCTTTTTGCAAAAATGCCATGACGGACGATCAGAAACAATATTTGCTTTATTATTAGGGAGAGATTTTTAACATTGAGCCCTTCCTTTATTTTCTTTCAAGTTTCGCCACTCCTAGCTACCATACATATCAGCCAAATAGGAATTCTCAGAGCTCATCGATCTGATTACCGTGCATGCGTAGACCGCGTTTGCATGGTCCAGCTTTGCAACATGAGCCATGTTCCAACCCTTTCGAACGCAACAGATAGAGTGAGCGGTACGAGGAAGGGCGATGGCGGTTAGATATCATAGCGACGTTGACGACACATGTCCTAGAAGCTGGTGCACGGAGTGGGGTTCCATGTTACGGTCGATCTGTGACGGATGAAGCACATGCTGCATGATAGGGGGTGTCATAATGTTGTAGAGGGCTAGATTAGAAGAATGATGGGTTCTCGACGACGGGCGATAGCTATTCTTGCGGCGAGCGACGATGCCATACTCGACGTAGCTTTGTTGGGACGGGGGATAGTGGAAGTGGGGATTGTTGTGTTTGTAACATGTCCTATGTGATAAACATCGAGCAGTTGGACGAGCTGACGCGGTAAGGATCGGCAAACGCAACATGCTCTATGTTAAATGCAACGAGCACAACTTGTGGCCTATGTTGGACACAAACGAGTCAGAGTGCAGATTCAACAACTCTGGAGGCGGATGATTTGATCCCCGTGTCGGCCGGTCAACGTGTAGCACGGTCCAAAACTCTATAATACTCCCCCGGTCCACACCGCGTGATATAATACAATGATATATTAAACTAGTGACAATTAATATGAACCGAGGGAGTAGTGCATTTTAGCCAACATTGCTATCATTTCCCTCACCTCCCATATAGGCCAAATTTCGTGTTTTGACCCTTTTGAAGAAGTTTAGTCGGATCTAACCCTCATTAGAAAAAAAATCGACATTTGACCTTTTTGCTACCGCCAGGGTGCTCGACGGTAGGGTTACGTATCCTACCGTCAGGGTCTCCGGCGGTAGGCTAATGATACGTCTTCAACATATCTACTTTTCCAAACACTTTTGCTCTTGTTTTGACCTTTAATTTACATGATTTGAATGAAACTAACCCGGACTGACACTGTTTTCAGCAGAACTACTCTGGTGTTATTTTGTGCAAAATATAAGTTCTCACAATTGGATAAAACTTTTTGTGAATTATTTCAGGTATTTATAAAGATTTATGGAGCAAAGATCTGCCGGAGAAATGCTGCCAGGGGGGCACAAGCCAACAGGAAGCCCACTTTGAATTGTGGAAGAAGTTTTTCTACCTCGTCCCCCGAACAAAGGGCAGAACTATTTATGAAGTTGGGGGACCCAAAGTATGGCGCATAGCCGGGGTCGGGTATCCAGTAGGTACCCCGAAGAAAGCTTTCGAAGAGTGGACCTCCGAATGGTTTTATATTGAAGATGTACCTTTGTTTGACCCCGTTTGACGGGGTCTGTCCAAATTCTCAACCACGTAGCTTAAGAAGCGGTTTAATTGGCGCCTAAGAAGCCCGTATAAAGAAGATGTCTTGAAGGTGAGGCAGCTGGTCGCCAAGGTAAAGCTGCTAACCAACTACTAGCCTACCATGATCGGTGTTATGGCGGAAGCCATAAGGCGATGCGTCCAACCTCTCCAACAGAGATCCCATCCTCTCTGGCAATTCAATGGTGCAAATGACGCCACCTGATACAAGCGGGAGGGCCCGGCGGATCACACAATATTAGCTGTCGTGCTAGCCGATCTTTATAAGGGTGAGAATGAAGGCTTCATTAGTCAAAACACCAATGACGGTTATTCGAACCATAATCCTATCGAATGGCTTAGTTCAGTTCAATTCCCTTAATTCGGATCCCCATGTTGTCTCTAGGTTGACTAGGTTCCTAAAATTTTGTTCTTCAAACGGGATTGGAGGCGTCTGGTATAAAAGATGAGCCGCCCTCCTCCTCAGCCAGAGAACTATGCCAAGGACGAGGACCCTGGATTCCACAATGATCCGGATACATCAATAATTTTTGCACACAGGTTCTTTTATCAGAAGAGTATAAATGACACCGAGGTCACCCTTATTGCTGACTATCCGAGGATACCTCCTTTATCGAACAAGGAGAAAAACAAGAAAGCGCCTTCGTGAAAAGGTCGTTCAGCTATCCCAACGACCCCTCCTGTTACGATAGGCCATCGCTCCATGCGCCGAACAACCAATATTATTAGTGTTGCTGATTCTACGTCGAATACTAGTCGACCTTCCAAACACGGAGGTCCAATAGGGACTGCTCCCACTGCTCTCCCTGCTCCAAAGAGGTATTGATACGTCTCCATCGTATCTACTTTTCCAAACTCTTTTGCCCTTGTTTTGGACTCTAATTTGCATGATTTGAATGGAACTAACCTGGACTGACGCTGTTTTCAGCAGAATTGCCTTGGTGATATTTTTGTGCAGAAATCAAAGTTCTCCAAACGTCCTGAAAATTTACGGGGAGCATTTTTGGAAAATATGAAAAATACTTGCGCCAAGTTCCACCTGAGGGGGTGGGCCAGTGGGCCACAAGCCCTGCCTCCGCCACCCCCTGGTGGCGGTGGGCAAGCTTGTGGGGCCCACACAGCTCTGCCGCCCCCAACCTCAGGTCTATAAGTTCACTTTCGTCCCAAAAAAAATAAAAAGAGAAGATTTCGTCGCGTTTGCGATACGGAGGCGCCGCCACATCCTGTTCTTCATCTGGAGGGCAGATCTGGAGTCCGTTTTGGGCTCCGGAGAGGGGAAATCGTCGCCATCATCATCATCAACCTTCTTCCCTCTCCAATTCCATGAAGCTCTTCATCGTTCGTGAATAATCTATTTGTAGGCTCGCTGGGCGGTGATGAGTAGGATGAGATCTATCATGTAATCGAGTTAGTTTAGATGGGGATTGATCCCTAGTATCCACTATGTTCTGAGATTGATGTTGCTACTACTTTGCCATGCTTAATGCTTGTCACTAGGGCCCGAGTGCCATGATTTCAGATTTGAAATTATTATGTTGTCACCAATATATGTGTGTTTTAGATCCCATCTTGCAAGTTGTAGTTACCTACTATGTGTTATGATCCGGCAACCTCGGAGTAACAATAACCGGAACCACTCCCGGTGATGACCATAGTTTGAGGAGTTCATGTGTTCACCAAGTGCTAATGCGTTGGTCCGGTTCTTTATTAAAAGGAGAACCTTAATATCCCGTAGTTTCCTTTTGGACCCCGCTACCACGGGATGGATGGACAATAGATGTCATGCAAGTTCTTTTCCCTAAGCACGTATGACGACACACGGAATGCATGCCTACATCACATTGACTGTCACGCCCAAGATGCGACCCTATCCTCAATTTGGCACGAAGACCTCGTCAGGGATAGAAGCGCATCTCGTCGTGTCGCAAGAATGGATATCGTTACAAGTACATGTACTGAAAAGATGAGATATATAAGAAGAGTTGGCTTACACTCGCCACAAGCTACATCAGAGTCACATCAGTACATTACATAAACATCAAGAGTAAGAGCAGGGTCCGACTACGGACGAAAATAAACGACAAAAGAAGAACGATGTCCATCCTTGCTATCCCAGGCTGCCGGCCTGGAACCCATCCTAGATCGAAGAAGAAGAAGAAGAAGAGGCAACTCCAAATGAACAATCAACGCGCTCGCGTCATGTAACCTTTACCTGTACCTGCAACTGGTGTTGTAGTAATCTGTGAGCCACAGGGGACTCAGCAATCTCATTTCCAAAGGTATCAAGACTAGCAAAGCTTAATGGGTGAGGTATGGTTAAGTGGTGAGGTTGCAGCAGCGGCTAAGTAGATATGAGGTGGCTAACTTACGAGTACCAGAAATAAGAGGGGGAAGAACTACGCATTGCGGACGTGAACTACTGATGATTAAAAGAATGATCCTGAACACCTACCTACGTCAGACATAACCCACCGTGTCCTCGATCGGAGAAGGAGCTCACGAAAGAGACAATCACGGTTAGACACACAGTTGGCATGTTTTAATTAAGTTATCTTCAAGTTATCTAGGACCAGTGTTAAACAAAGTTTCCACATTGCCACATAACCGCGGGCACGGCTTTCCGAAAGATTTGACCCTGCAGGGGTGCTCCAACTAGTCCATCACAAATTACCACAAGCCGCATAGAAATCCTCAATCACGAAGCTCGCGATCTCGTCGGATTCCCTAGTGGAAGACCTCAACTCTGAGATTACCCAAAGCATCACCAGAATCCCGATGCACAAGATATCTCGTCAAAGGTAAAACTAATCCAGCAAGGCCGCCCGACGTGTCGACGTACCCGATAGGAGCCGCGTATCTCGTTCTCAGGACACGACGGATGGAACTAGCTACAGGTGCCAAACCTCGAGTTTCCTCGCGGTGGCCCCGCAGGCAGACCGTTTGGGACCAACACCATCAGCACTGGCCCCCCTGTTTATGTAAAATTACTCCTCGGGTAGTGCTAACTCCCTATGCATTTCAATATTATCAAGTTTATTATGTTGGGCAAATGTAGAACCAAAGTTGGGCCTTGCCAGACCAACTTTAATCTAAAACGAATTATCAAGGGGGTCCCCATAACAACCCCGATCGTGTTAGGAGCGCTCGTTTATGGAACATAACACCGGTAGCCAAAATCTAAGGGGGCAAAGGTGGAACAAAACACCAGGCTAGAAAGGCCGAGCCTTCCACCTTTTACCAAGTATATATGTGCATTAAAATAAATAGCATTAATATGGTGATATAACAAGGAGCCCATGCTTTCACATGGAAGCAACTGCACCTGCAACTAGCAACGCTGACAACATGGATAAGCAAGCGGTAACATAGCCAATCAGTGGTTTGCTAGGTCGAACAGGTTGAAGGTTTCATGGCATTGTTGAGAGGCTGACATTTAACATGTGGTAGGCAACGAGACATCATCGATAGAAGCGATAAAACCTAGCATGGCAATGATAGTAATGGTATCTGGGGAAATGATCATCTTGCCTGAGATCCCGCTTAGAAGAAGAATGCCTCCACGAAGCAGATGAACCGACGTAGTCGAACGGGTCCTCACAATCCGGCACGATGCGGATCTCTATCGAGACGAAGCAAACCGGAAACAAGAATCAACACACGATATTCACCACACGATGCACAACACATATGATGCATGAGCTACTGAATACATGCAAGTCACGGCATGACAAATCACACAATCAAACACTACACATTAAGTGAAGTTAAATATGCACGAGTTGCATATTGACGAAACTCCACGTTAATTATTTAGTTCACTCCCGGTTATTTACACGGCAATGTTAATGTTGTTAAACATGCAAGAGGTGCAGCGGAAATTAAACTACCTATCTAGACATTTTAAATGAGGTCGGAGATGACATATAGCACCTCCGAACGACCTCACATGTTAATTTACAATTCTGTCCAGATCTGAATTAATGCATTTAATTGGTTGTTAAAAAGCAAAACAAATAGGTTCACGTGATTCTATGCGTCAAGGCAAGCAACCTACACGTAAAGAACATCTCCAACGGAGCTACGGATCAAAAGATACAAGCACCGCAAGATATGATGGCATGAATGCAAAATGTGTGCAACGGCGGCTACGAGCACTTCAACACATTCAACCAGCAAGAGAAAATGAAACTACATGATATTCTAAGCAAGTTCATGTAGGACACGAACAAATCGGAGCTACGGTTTGAAAACTACAAGCAAAACAGGAAAACACTAGAAGCTGCCAGAATCAGCCACATAGCAATTTCTACGCCTCACAACTTCAGCTATACAACTCCGATTTGCTCAAGCAAGGCATGGAACGGAAGAGGGCAAGGAGCACTACTACAAACTACTAACAACAACTAACATGGCAGCAAGGAGCACTAGGAAAAGAAGACACAAAACGGCATCTCGCGCACTATTTCAGACTTAGTGAAAATAATACCTCCTGAAAGTGCAGTTTTCAGCCTGAAGGCATATTGACAGCAGCAAAACCTATAGCTACAGGACTCCAAATGGCATGAAATTTAACAGCATGCTAGAGGAACACAAGGGGAACAACTAACTCCATTGGACCAACCTCAAAAGAGCTACAGATCCAAAGATGCAAGCCAGACAAGACAACAACAAAATAATAGCAGATTCCAGACTTAGAAATATTTCAGCTCCTCTGAAACAGCACTATTTAAGCAACTCGAGGGCAGTCAAACAACACCTAAACATGCATTCCTATTGCAACCAAAAATACCAGAGGCTATACAAAACATCCAAGATCAAATCACTGGTTGACAACTAATTCAAACGAGGCCCGGAATAAAACCTACGGATTAAACAAAAGGGCTTCACGTCAAAATAACTCGCAAACTAACTTCCTTAAAAGCTAAAACTAATTGCACAGAAAAATCCATGAGATTTTTCTACCCCGGAAACATATATAATACGTGGGGTTTGCAACACAAAATAACGCTACACAATAATGCGAGATAATACCTCTAAACGGGAAAATAAACTACCGGCAAAACCCTACACGGGAAAATACGAGTGACCGTTCTAAAATACGTGGAAATATGGTCCCTAAAACATGGACATAAAATCTATGGTATACGGGCAATCCGGATACGCACGAAAATTAACTACGGAATGGATCCTAGCTAATCAGCACGTAAAACGAGGCATTAGGCACTCTAAACAGCGTCAAATAAATATGCCAGTTAAATATTCGGATACTACGCGAAAAGTTACACGAAAAGCATATAAAACCATCGCGATCCGACACACGGACAAATAGATACGAACGTTTAATTATACGTCTACTCCCTGGAATTTATTAAATCCTAAAACCTAAATGGGCCAAAAGGCAGCGACAAACAACAAAAAAAACAAAAGCGGGGAATAGCTCACCGAGTGGGCTCGGCCCAAGCCGGCTGGGGCGGAGGCAGCCTGGGGACGAAGGCCGGTCGGGCCTCGGGGCGATGAGGCCGAGTTGGGCCACGGGCGAGGAGGCGGCAGCGAGGCCCAGGGGGCGCTGTGGGCCGCGGGGAGGAACTGGAGAAGGCCGGCCCAACACGCAGCGAGGCGCCCAGGCGCTGGAGCGCTCGTCGTTCCCCTCGCAGGAACGAGGCCGGCGGCGGCAGCGCTGGCGACGCAGCAGGCGAGGCGGGGCGAGGCGCCGGCGGGAGGCGGCGAATCCGGGGTGACTGGAGCTCGGGGAAGGATCCCCGGGCTGGATCTGGCCTGAGCCGGCCTCGAGGCGGCGACAGACGAAGGCGGCGGCGGTGAGCAGTCGAGCGGGCGGGGCGGCGCTGGTCCGAGGGCGGCGGGGCTCCGGCCGGTGGAGGTGCTCCGGCGAGCTGCTGCCGGCGTCGGGGAATAGGTCGAGGTGCGGGTTAGGCGCGGGGCTGCTGCCTCGGCAGGGAGAGGCCCTGCTCGGGCACGGGCACGGGAGAAGCTCGAGGCTGCCATGAGAGAAACGCCAGGGAGCTCAGGGTCGGGCCGGGATGGGCTTCGACGGGCCTGACCCGGGCTCGGGCGGGCCCGGCGGCTGGAGGTGGGAGACAGGGGAGAGAGAGTGGGGAATTAGGGTTTCGGGACGGCGCGGATCCCGAGGTGGAGAGGGGTTGGCTGCCTAAATTTTAGGAGGGGTCTATATATAGACAAACGGGGGGCTAGGTTTAGCGAAATTTCGTTCCGGATCCAACCATGGGGTCGGATTCGGACGATTCCGAACGCGGGTACGGATACGTGACCGTGTAGAGGGGTATCCGGAGACGAGAGGGAGAACGGGCGACGCGGCACGAATTTAAAAACACCGACAGACGTCCGACGAATAACCGAAGACGGTGCCGCTACGGGCGACCGTTCGGGTACCAGTCGGTCTCCGATCGCGACGAAATTCGACAGGCGGCCTCGCTATAACTAATCACGACCGCACGTCAAATCTCAACCTGATCAGAGAAAGTTTTAAACACACTTTAAAAACAGGATTTCGACGGTGCCGCGGGCGCGTGCGTGTGCGGTCGGACTCAAAACGGACGACGACGGGAACCGGCAACTAACAACGGATGCAAGTTTTGAAAACTAGCGGCAACAGAGATGCCGATGCAATGCTAATGATGCGCATGATGCGATGATGACACGACAATTAAAATAAGCCACACGACGAAAACGGAAAGAGAGGGGAAGCTTCTAGAACGTCGGCATCGGGCTGTCACATTGACGAACGGGAGCTAGCCACATATCTCTGTGTGTTATAACTGTTGCATGATGAATATCATCCAAACAAATCACCAACCCATTGCCTACGAGTTTGTCCTACTGTTGTTGTTACTTGTCTTGCTCTGCTGCTGTTACTTGTCTTGCTCTGCTGCTACTGTTGCTACTACTATCGCTTGCTACTGTTGCTACTTGCTACTGCTGTCACTACTGCTGTTCCTTGCCACTGTCGTTACTCGCTACTTTGTTGTTACTACTTTGCTTGTAGATACTAATCTTTCAGGTGTGGTTGAATCTGACAAATTCAGCTGCTAATACTTGAGAGTATTCTCTCACCTCCTATTTGGCGATCAACAAATTTGGGTCGAATACTCTACCCTCGAAAACTGCTACGATCCCACGCGCTGGTTGGCCGTCAACAACACTCTTCTAGTTTCGATTGCCGGAGAGTGCTAGCAGCATTCTTCTGGTGCCGTTGCAAGGGAAGGTCTGCTGTTACGGAGTTAGCATTTTTCTGGCGCCGTTGCCGGGGAGATATTGCTATATTCTCGGAGTCACTTGGGATTTATATTTGCTGATCACTATGAAGAATCTGAAGGATCCGAAGACCAAAGTCTTGCCCTCAACTATGAGGGGAGGTAAGGAATTGCCATCTAGCTCCGCACTTGATTCACCTTCAGTTATGAGTAAGTTTGCGACATCACCTCCTGCTAGAAATCTTGATATGTCGCATGTGCTTGATGATGCTTATGATGCTACTGCTAGAGATGCTATGCTTGATACTATGTCTGATAATGCTTTTCCTGATACTGCTAGAGATGCTATGCCTGATGATACTATGCTTGATACTGCTAGAGATGATATGCCTCATATTGCTAGAGATGTTATGCCTCATGATGCTATGCTTGATACCGCTAGAGATAATACTTTTCCTGATGTTCCACTAGGGGTATTCCTTGATGCTCATATTGCTAGAGTTACTGCCAATGCTCGTGATGTTTCTGAAACTGCCGATACTATTGAGATAGAACCTGCTTTTGCTCCTGTTAGATCTAGCTCCCCTAGATATGAATTGTCTGATATACCTGAGGGTTACGTTATGGAGGGAGAGATAGTTGAGGATTTTCTTGCGTGTAAGGATGCCTATGACGCTGAGAAATTACTTCTCAAGTGGAAGGAAAAATCTCTGAAAGCTAGGATGAAATACGACCTGAAGTTTGCCACTTCACCTATCTTTATCACCGATAAGGATTATGAATTCTCTGTCGATCCTGAGATAATCTCTCTAGTCGATTCTGATCCTTTCCACGGTTATGAGTCTGAGACGGTCGTAGCCCATCTTGCCAAACTACACGATATAGCCACCCTTTTCACTAATGAGGAGAAGATCTGCCACTACTATATCCTTAAGATGTTTCCTTTCTCTCTAAAGGATGACGCTAAAGCCTGGTTCACCTCTCTTGCTCCTCGATCTGTGAGTAGTCCCCGGGATATGGTCTATTACTTCTGTGAGTAATATTTCCCTGCCCATAAGAAGCAAGCTGACTTGCAAGAAATATACAACTTTGCTCAACTCCAAGAAGAGAGTCTTCCACAAGCTTGGGGGAGGCTCGTCCAGCTACATAATGCTTTGCCTGATCACCCTCTTAAGAAGAACGAGATACTTGATATCCTCTATAACGGACTTACCGATGCCTCTAGAGACCACCTAGATAGTTGTGCCGGTTGTGTTTTTAGGGAACGAACTGTAGAACAAGCTGAGACCCTACTGAATAACATCTTGATCAACGATAATGATTGGACTATTCCTGAACCACCTCCTAAGCCAACTCCGAAGAAAAGAGGTATTCTATTCCTCAGTCCCGAAGATATGCAAGAAGCCAAGAAATATATGCAAGAGAAAGGCAATAGATCTGAAGATGTCAAAAATCTACCAACTATCTAAGAGATCCATGGTCTCGATAACCCGATACAGGTAGTAGAAGTGAATTCTCTGCGTAGGTTTGATGAGAGTAATATTCCTTTTGACAAACCTTCTAGCCTATGCTTTGATGAATTTGACAACTTTATTGCCAAACAACAGAGTTTCAATGATTATGTTAGCAGACATTTGGAACAAAGTACTCGTATGCTTAGCCATTTAAGTGCTTGTGTAGACAGAAATGTCAATGATCTGAAGCTTCTAAGTAAACATGCCTCTATGATTACTACTCAGGTAGAACAAGTACTTAAAGCTCAGAATGACCTGCTCAATGAATTAAATGACTACTCTGTCAGAGTCATTACTAGAGGAGGCAAAATGACTCAGGAACCTTTGTATCCTGAAGGTCATCCTAAGAGAATTGATCAAGATTCTCAAGGAATCAATGCTGATACACCTAGTCATCCTAAGGAGAAGAAGAAGGATGATAGAAGCCTACATGCTAGTTCACCAAATACTGTCACACCTGAAGAACCTAATGATATTTCTGCGTCTGATGCAGAAACACAATCTGGTGATGAACATGAACCTGGTGACAATATGGATAGTGATGTTCATAATAATGCTCAACCTAGCAATGATGATGATGTGGAGATTGAACCTACGGTTAATCCTGATAACCCACAACCTAAGAGATACGATAAGAATGACTTCACTGCTAGGAAGCATGGTAAAGAAAGGGAGCCATTGGTTCAGAGATCTATGCCCTTTCCTCCTAGGCCATCCAAGAAAAAGGATGAAGAGGATTTTGAGCGTTTCGTTGAGATGATAAGACCCATCTTTCTGCATATGAGGTTAACTGATATGCTCAAAATGTCTGTGTATGCCAAGTACATGAAAGATATCGTGACTAATAAACGAAAGATACCAGATCTTGAGATCTCCACCATGCTTGCCAACTACACTTTTAAAGGTGGAACTCCTAAGAAACTTGGTGATCCCGGAGTGCCCACTATACCTTGCTCCATTAAAGGAAACTACATAAGAACTGCCTTATGTGACCTTGGAGCCGGTGTTAGTGTTATGCCGCTCTCTCTTTATCGTAGACTTGAATTGGATAATTTGACACCCACTGAAATTTCTCTGCAAATGGCCGACAAATCAACTGCTTTCCCTATCAGCATTTGCGAGGATATGCCTGTTGTGGTTGCTAATACCACTATCTTAACAGACTTTGTTATCTTGGATATTCCTGAGGACGATGACATGGTTGTCATCCTCGGAAGACCCTTTTTAAACACTGCAAGGGCTGTTATAGATTGCAACAAAGGCAATGTCACTTTCCATGTCAACGGTAATGAGCACATAGTGCACTTTCCGAAGAAACGATATCAAGTACATTGCATCAATGCTATCGAAAAGACTTCATCGATTCTTATTGGGAGCTTTGAATGCCCTATTCCTCGTGTCAAGATGAAGTATGATTTGCTTGTTGGGGAGATACATATCCCCATTGACGTGACTTAGTGGCTATTTGAAAATTCTCCGTTCTCTCTTGCGATTCGAGAAGGTTTTGTCATGAGGATTTGATCAACCCCATTGACGGATTTCTTTCGATGACCATGAAATGGATGAATCAAAGAGTCACATACCTCTGTTTTAAGCTTTCACTTTCTGTTGCTTAGAAGAAAAATGATAGAATTAGTTTAGTTTTTCCTGTTTTCTGTTTTAGTGTCCCGGAGAAAAATACCCCGAAAATAAAAGTTCTCCGATGGTCCTGAATATTTAGTATGATTTTTTCTGGAATTTTTGAAAATTACTGGGCCTGAGAGCTGGCCTGGGGGCCAGACCAGTGGGCCACAAGCCTTGCCACCGGCACCCCTGGTGGCGGAGGGCAAGCTTGTGGGGCCCACATGGACCCCCTCCACTCATTCCAGCTCCCAGCCTCTTCTTCCACCTCTAGAAAAAATTGTTTCGCAGCTCAAACCCGTGTTCTTGCTCATTTGGCTGTGACTTTCGATCTCCTTGCTCAAAGCACCATTCTCCGAACCGTTTTGGGGAAATTACTCCTTGGTAAGTGACTCCTCCATTGGTCCAATTAGTTTTTGCGCTAGTGCTTTATCCTTCGCGTATTCTTGCTACCTTGGTGACCCTGTTCTTGAGCTAGAAATGTTGATTTTAGCTGGTCCCAAGTAGTTTTAGTGCGTGATATGGTCTCTAGGCACTAGTATGAGTAGTTGCTACAAGGTGTGGTGGGTCTTCATTCACTTTTCTCTTGAACTTCAAAAATTTCAGCAAAAGGAAATTATGTTCAGAAGGAAGTTTCATGGTGGTTCCTCAAGTAAGAAGGGTCCTCGTCTTTCTTTTCGGGAGCCCGAACCTTTTCAACTAAGGGACGCATCGGTACAACCATGTGAATGGCCTTCCGATGAGTTCATGATCGAAGCAGGTTTCAAGGATGAGTTCGGTACACTTGTCCGCAATGCCGGGTTAGAAGAGTTCCTCTCAGATAATTGTGAACAGTATGCTATGCTCACTGCCTCTTTCGTGCGTAGATTTAAATTTCCAGTTGGCCGTGACTCATCCATACTGTTTGATCTGTACGATAAATCCTATACCGTGGATTTGGAGGATTTCAATAGGATTTGCAAGATACCCGATGGGGGTAGTATTAATGATCCTTCTAAGTCTTCGGTCAGAGACTTTGTCTCCAGTATAACTGTTGGAGAAACTAGAGATATCATGCAAGCCACCATAGGAAGCATCCATTTCCCTGCCTTGCACTACTTTGCCCTCTTCATAGGTAGGTGCATTAACGGCAAGGGTGCACATTGTCGCCTATGCGCTTCCGACCTTAGTATCCTTAAGAGCGTAGTAACATGTGACAGGAGCTTCAATATGGGAGCTATAATACAAAGGAGGCTGAATAAAAATGCCAGTGAGGGGGATTTCTTTGGTGGAGTTTATGCTACACGCTTAGCAAATTTTCTTGGAGTATCCATCCGTCCAGAAGACCCTCCTCTCCATACAGCCTACCTTGATCGTGTCGCTCTAACACGCTACCAGTTCCTTGAGAGAGATCATGGATCCCTCCTATACCGCTTGATATTTAACCGGCAACGTGTTTTCCATATTACCCTTCCTACTCCTGCTTTCTTTGACTTTCAGGTAAAACAAAGATACTACATAACCATAGGAGAGGCAGAGGAGTATGAGAGGGAGGCGACGGCTGCTCGACTTCGTGAGGCAGCTAGTCAGGCAGTGGCTGCAGCACTCCCGTATAACACCCATTATGATTTTGGGTTTCGTCAGGACCATCCATGGGAGTAGACCAAGCTAGGCCAAAAGCCTAAGCTTGGGGGAGTACGTGTTCTCACCGACTTTACATTCATGCTTATGCTTTCACTTTGTTAGCCGGTGTTTACACTTTGCCACTGTATTATCCATGCTAGTTTATTTTCGTTTTCTTATTTTCTTGTTTTGTGTCCTTTTGAGAAAACCCAAAAAGATTTTTCTTTTTCTTTGGGTCAAGGTAGAAGATATTGGTTACAATGTTTAGTGGTTCTTGCATGCATACCTGTTTAGCTTTCAAAGAGCCATATTACTTTGTCTTCTCCTTTGTGTTTGCCTGCAGATTCAGCTTAGTCCAATGCACGAGCACTCTTATTATTGTTCACATCGTTTGATCGTGCAAGTGAAAGGCAATAATGATGATATATGATGAAGTGACTGAGACAGAAAAGCTGGTATGGACTCTATCTATTTTGTTTTTGTAAATATGACTAGCTTGTCGACCCAGATTTAGCTTTGTTGTGAGAGAACCATGTTTGCAATGACAACTTAGAGATCATAGTTTCTGATGCCATGCTTATTTAGCTGAGAGTTTATAATGGTTTGTCTTGAATGCCAACATAGATTTTGAAATGACTATGATGTAGTATGATAGGATGGTATTCTCCTTTGAATGTTTCAAGTGGCTTGACTTGGCGCATGTTCATGCATGTAGTTGAAACAAAATCAACATAGCCTCTATGATGTTCGTGTTCATGGTGATTTATATCATGTTCATGCTTGGATTCAATGTTAGTCAAACTCATTGCATCTTGATGACTGTTGTCGCTCTCTAGTTGGTCACTTCCCAGTCTTTTGCTAGCATTCACTTGTACTAAGCAGAATACTGCTTGTGCATCCACTTCCATAAACCCATTTTTTTTCCATGAGAGTCCACCATACCTACCTATTTGCGGTATCTACCTGCCGTTCCAAGTAAATTTGCATGTGCCACTCTCTAAACCTTCAAGAAATAATCTGTTTTGCATGCCCGAACCGCTCATGTGGTGACAGGGGGATATTGGTATCTTCCTTGCTAGGTGTGTTATCCTCGACATGTGTTTATTCACAGTCATTCACGAGAAAGGGGCCGGTAATTGGAATGCCCACTTCCACGCTTAAATCGAAAACATAACCGTAAAACAAGGCTTCCCCCGGATTGATGTTAGTATGGACGGTACCCGAGGATTCGGCTAGCCGTGGAGTGTGATTGATTGGTGGTGGGGGAGTTAAAACTTTACTTTTCTGTTTGCGAACCGCCTATAGCATGAGTAGCATGGAAGATATTCAGAACTCTTGGTCATTGCGTTGACAATGAAAGCATGCCACCCAAAATTATTATCTATGTTTTCAAAGCTTGAGCTCTGGCACCTCTGCAAATCAATGCTTCCCTCTGCGAAGGGCGTGTCTATTTATTTTCCTGTCAAGTCATCCTCCTCTTATATAAGCACCAATTAGAGAGCACCTCTGTCATTTTTATGCTTTGCTTTTGATTGATATTGAGTATGACTATGACTGGATCTTCGTTGCTATGAATTACAATGTTTAGTCAGCCCTTGATCTTTGAAAGTGCTCTGCATTTATGTTTTGCGGTCTCAGAAAGAGCTAGCAAGATACTGATGTCTACTACGCAACCTTCTCCTTGTAGACGTTGTTGGGCCTCCAAGTGCAGAGGTTTGTAGGACAGTAGCAATTTTCCCTCAAGTGGATGACCTAAGATTTATCAATCCACGGGAGGCGTAGGATGAAGATGGTCTCTCTCAAGCAACCCTGCAACCAAATAACAAAGAGTCTCTTGTGTCCCCAACACACCCAATACAATGGTAAGTTGTATAGGTGCACTAGTTCGGCGAAGAGATGGTGAAACAAGTGCAATATGGATGGTAGATATAGGTTTTTGTAATCTGAAATTACAAAAACAGCAAGGTAACAAATGGTAAAAGTGAGCACGAACGGTATTGCAATGCGTGGAAAGAAGGCCTATGGTTCATACTTTCACTAGTGAAGTTCTCTCAACAATGATAACATAATTGTATCATATAACTAGCCCTCAACATGCAACAAAGAGTCACTCCAAAGTCACTAATAGCGGGGAACAAACGATGAGAATATTGTCGGGTACGAAACCACCACAAAGTTATTCTTTCTGATCGATCTATTCAAGAGTCCGTAGTAAAATAACACGAAGCTATTCTTTCCGTTCGATCCATCATAGAGTTCGTACTAGAATAACACCTTAAGATACATATCAACCAAGACCCTAATGTCACATAGATACTCCATTTTCACCTCAAGTATCCGTGGGCATGATTATACAATATGCATCACATAATCTCAGAATCATCTATTCAACCAACACATAGAACTTCAAAGAGTGCCCCAAAGTTTCTACCAGAGAGTCAAAACGTGTGCCAACCCCTATGCATAAGTTCCTAATGTCACGAACCCGCAAGTTCATCACCAAAACATACATCGAGTACTCACATGAATCCACGTGCGCCAACCCATATGCATAGGTTCCCAATTGTCACAAACCCGCAAGTTGATCACAACAGATAGACACGTGCAAGACATACATCAAGTGTTCTCAAAGACTCAATCCAAAAAGATAACTCCAAAGGGGAATCTCAATTCACTACAAGAAGGGAGAGGGGGAAGAACATCATAAGATCCAACTATAGTAGCAAAGGCCATGGTACATCGAGATCAAGACATCTCAAGAACACGAGAGAGAGAGAGATCAAACACATAGCTACAGGTACATACCCTCAGCCCCGAGGGAGAACTACTCCCTCCTCGTCATGGAGATCGCCGGGATGATGAAGATGGCCACCCGAGATGGATTCCCCCTTCGGCACGGTGCCGGAACGGGCTCCAGATTGGTTTTTGGTGGCTACGGAGGCTTGCGGCGGCGGAACTCTCGATCTTGGTTTCTTTTTGGGGGTTTATGAATTTATAGGAATTTATGGCGGTGGAATTGCGTCAGTTGGGCCCACAAGGAGGTCACAAACCTGCTCGCCACCATCGGGGGGGGGGGGGGGGTGGCGGCGTGAAGGCTTGTGACTCCCTCGTGGCCCATATGGCCTTCTCCCAAAGCTTCGGGGGTCTCTTTTGGTCCAAAAAAATCATCGTAAAGTTTCATTCCATTTGGACTCCGTTTGAAAATGGGCCAAAAACACGAAAAAAACAAAAAGTGGCACTTGGCACTGAGTTAATAGGTTAGTCCCAAAAAAGATATAAAATAGCATATTCATGCATATAAAGCATCCAAAGTTGACAAGATAACAACATGGAACCGTCAAAAATTATAGATACGTTGGAGACGTGTCAAGCATCCCCAAGCTTAACTCCTTCTCGTCCTCGAGTAGGGAAGTGATAAAGAATGAATTTTTGATGTTGCATGCTACCTAGCATAGTTGTCCTTTGAAACTTCTCTCACGTGACATGAATGTTCAGATCCGTTAGATTCAAAACAATAGTTTGCTATTGACGTGGAAACAATAATACTTCAAGCAAACTAGCAAGGTAATCATGAACTTTCAAAATAACAAGGCCAAAAGAAAGTTATCCCTACAAAATCATATAGTCTGGCTATGCTCTATCATCATTGCACAAAGAATTTAAATCACAAACCCGGTATTGGCCAAGTAATTGTTTCACACCTTTACTTTCTCAAACCTTTTCAACTCTCACGCAATACATGAGCGTGAGCCATGGTTTTACCACTATAGGTGGTGTGGAGTGTGGTGGAGGTTGCAAGGCAAACAAGGAGAAGATGGTCACAATGACTAGGCATATCAATGAGCTATGGAGATTCTCATCAATAGATATCAACGTGAATGAGTAGGGATTGCCATACAAATGATGCACTAGAGCTAAGAGTATGTGAAAGCTCTTAAAGAAAACTAGTGGGTGTGCATCCAACTTGCTTGCTCACGAAGACCTAAGGCAATTTTGAGGAAGCCTATCATTGGAATATACAAGCCAAGTTATATAATGAAAATTTTCCACTAGCTATATGGTGGTGACAAAACAAGAGACTCTCAATCATGAAGATCATGATGCTTAATATGCACAAGTGTGGAAAGGTGGTAGCATTGTCCCTTCTCTCTTTTTCTCTCATTTTTTATATATTTTTTTGGTGGGCTCTTTGGCCTCTTCTCTTTTTTTTGGTGGGCATCTTTGGCCTCTTTTATTTGCTCACATGGGACAATGCTCCATCAATGATGATCATCACACTTTCAACTCAAAACTTAGAGCAACGATGACTCTATATGGAATGCCTTCGGTAGTGTACCGTGACAATGATCTAGCATGGCATAGACATTAATGGAAACATCATGCTAGCTATCTTACGATCATGCAATGGCAATGTAGACATGGTGGCACATGTCATGGTGGTAGTTGCATGGCAATATATCTCGGAATGACTTTGAAAAAGCCATAGTAGGTAGATACGGTGGATGTTTTGAGGGAGGCTAATGGTGGGTTTTGTGCACCGGCGAAAGTTGCACGACACTAAGAAGATAGTGATGGTGGAAGGTGAAGGTGCATATAAACCATGGACTCAACATTAGTCATGAAGAACTCATATACTTGTTGCAAAAGTTTTATTAGTAATCGAAACAAAGCATTCAATGCATACTCCTAGGGGAAGGGTTGGTAGGTATAAACCATCGCGCGATCCCGACCGCCACGCAAAGGATGACAATCAAAAGACTAATCATGCTCAGACTTCATGACATAGAGGCTCACCATACGTGCATGCTACGGGAATCACTAACTTCAACACAAATATTTCTAGATCCACAACACCTTACTAGCATGACTTCAATATTACCAAAACCACAACTCAAAACTAATTGAGATGAATCAAACTTCTCTAACTATTCAATGTACATGAAGGTGGAAGTTTTAGTATCCCTTTGGATAACTACCCCTTTTGAGACTACTTTCAAAGCATAGATCAACTACCAAGCCACGCACCACTGCGCTCTAAAATATATAAGTGAAGCACATAGAGCAAAAGTATCTAGCTCAAAATATATAAGTGAAGCACATGTGAGCTAAATTGTCTACCAAAGGATATAAGTGAAGCTCGACAAAATCATGGTGAGTGCATGTCTATCTCTCTAGGTGTGCAGCAAGGATGATTGTGACACAACAAAAATAAAAGACTCCTACGATACAAGACGCTCCAAGCAAAAACACATAACATGTGGTGAATAAAAATATAGCCCCAAGTAACGTTACCGATGGATTGAAGACGAAAGAGGGGATGCCTTCCCGGGGCATCCCCAAGCTTAGGCTTTTTCAGCATCCTTGAATCAACTTGGGTTGCCTTGGGTATCCCCAAGCTTGAGCTCTTGCCACTCTTTATCTCTTTGTCCATAAGAACTTCACCCAGAACTTGAAAACTTCACAACACGAAACTTAAACAGAAACTCGTGATAACATTAGTATGAGAAATCAAACCACCACTTCCTTTGGTACTATAGCAAACTTAAATTCTACATATGCTGATGTTGGGTTACTGTATTTTCAATCTTCCATGGCTAATACCCTCCGATACTATCCATAGTTTCATCAAAATAAGCAACCAACACAACAAAAACAGAATCTCTTAACAGAAGACCAGTCTGTAGCAATCTGTATATTTCGTATACCTCTGGTACTTAAGAAATTCTGCAAAATTACGACAGTCTGAAGAAATTGCGCAGCAATCAGCAGCAAAAATAATCAACTCAAAAGCTCTTACAGAAAAAAATGAAAACTCTTTTCGTTAGCAAAAAGTTTCGGTCTTTTCCAGCATGACCAAACGATCATCCCCAAGACTAATCATAACGGTTTTGCTTGGCACAAACGCAAAAAGGAACACAAAAAACACAATCATAAAAGAATTATGAAAGTGCGGAAAACACAAAACAGAAAGAAAAAGGAAAGAAAAATTTATTCATTGGGTTGCCTCCCAACAAGCGCTATCGTTTAACGCCCTTAGCTAGGCATTGATTTCAATGATGCTCACATAAAAGGTAAGGATTGAAACACAACGAGAGCATTATGGAGAAAATGGCTATCACATTTAAGTCTAACCCACTTCCTATGCATAGGGATTTTGTGATCAAACAATTTATTGGAGCAATAATCAACTAGCATAGGAAGGCAAAACAAGCATAGCTTCAAAAATTTCAACATATGGAGAGGAAGCTTGATACTATTGCAATAAGTAGAAGCATATGGTCCTCTCTCATAGTAATTTTCAGTAGCATCATGAATGAATTCAACAATATAACCAGCACCTAAAGCATTCTTTTCATGATCTACAAGCATAGAAATTTTACTACTCTCCACATAAGGAAATATATTCTCAAGAATAGTGGTGGGAGTATCGTAAAAGACTTGAGCACTACAAATTGTGTCCACAATGAAAAAGCAAGGTTTAACAAAGGGGTTCTCGAGAGTATGACGAGTTTTATCATCCCTCTTCTTTAAAGCATAAGTATCCTCACAATAATCATCATAGATAGGGGCATGCTTTCATCAAAATGATTTTGATCATTCAAAGTGGAAGAACTAAAAAGATCATCTTCATCAAATATAGCATCCCCAATCTTGTGGCTTTTTATATCATTAGCATCATGGGTATTCATAGAATTCATGCTAACAACATTGCAATCATGCTCATCATTCACATATTCTATGCCAAGCATTCTATGTAATTCTTCTTTCAGCACTTGAGCACAATTTTCCTTCCCATCATGCTCACGAAATACATTGAAAAGGTGGAGCATATGAGGCATCCTCAATTCCATTTTTTTTGTAGTTTTCTAGCGAAAGAACAAGAAACAAAAAGATTCGATTGCAAGATCTAAAGATGTACCTTCAAGCGCTAACCTCCCCGGCAACAGCGTCAGAAAAGAGCTTGATGTCTACTACGCAACCTTCTCCTTGTAGACGTTTTTGGGCCTCCAAGTGCAGAGGTTTGTAGGACAGTAGCAGTTTTCCCTCAAGTGGGTGACCTAAGGTTTATCAATCCGTGGGAGGCATAGGATGAAGATGGTCTCTCTCAAGCAACCCTGTAACCAAATAACAAAGAGTCTCTTGTGTCCCCAACACACCCAATACAATGGTAAGTTGTATAGGTGCACTAGTTCGGCGAAGAGATGGTGAAACAAGTGCAATATGGATGGTAGATATAGGTTTTTGTAATCTGAAATTACAAAAACAGCAAGGTAACAAATGGTAAAAGTGAGCACGAACGGTATTGCAATGCGTGGAAACAAGGCCTAGGGTTCATACTTTCACTAGTGAAGTTCTCTCAACAATGATAACATAATTGGATCGTATAACTAGCCCTCAACATGCAACAAAGAGTCACTCAAAAGTCACTAATAGCAGGGAACAAACAAAGAGATTATTGTCGGGTACGAAACACCACAAAGTTATTCTTTATGATCGATCTATCCAAGAGTCCGTAGTAAAATAACATGAAGCTATTCTTTCCGTTCGATCCATCATAGAGTTCGTACTAGAATAACACCTTAAGATACATATCAACCAAGACCCTAATGTCACCTAGATACTCCATTGTCACCTCAAGTATCAGTGGGCATGATTATACGATATGCATCACATAATCTCATAATCATCTATTAAACCAACACATAGAACTTCAAAGAGTGCCCCAAAGTTTCTACCAGAGAGTCAAAACGTGTGCCAACCCCTATGCATAGGTTCCTAATGTCACGAACCCGCAAGTTGATCACCAAAACATACACCGTGTACTCACATGAATCCACGTGTGCCAACCCATATGCTTAGGTTCCCAATTGTCACAAACCCGTAAGTTGATCACAACAGATAGACACGTGCAAGACATACATCAAGTGTTCTCAAAGACTCAATCCGAAAAGATAACTCCAAAGGGGAAACTCAATTCATTACAAGAAGGGAGAGGGGGAAGAACATCATAAGATCCAACTATAGGAGCAAAGCCCATGGTACATCGAGATCAAGACATCTCAAGAACACGAGAGAGAGAGATCAAACACATAGCTACTCGTACATACCCTCAGCCCCGAAGGAGAACTACTCCCTCCTCGTCATGGAGATCGTCGGGATGATGAAGATGGCCACCGAAGATGGATTCCCCCTCCGGCAAGGTGCCGGAACGGGCTCCAGATTGGTTTTTGGTGGCTACAGAGGCTTGCGTCGGCGGAACTCCCGATCTAGGTTTCTTTTTGGGGGTTTCTGAATTTATAGGAATTTATGGCGGTGGAATTGCGTCAGTTGGGCCCACGAGGAGGTCACAAGCCTGCTCGCCACCATCGGGGGGGGGGGGCGTGAGGTCTTGTGACTCCCTCGTAGCCCATCTAGCCTTCTCCCAAAGCTTCGGGGGTCTCTTTTGGTCCCAAAAAAATCATCGTAAAGTTTCATTCCATTTGGACTCCGTCTGAAAATGGGCCAAAAACACGAAAAAACAGAAACTGGCACTTGACACTGAGTTAATAGGTTAGTCCCAAAAAAGATATAAAATAGTATATTCATGCATATAAAACATCCAAAGTTGACAAGATAACAACATGGAACCATAAAAAATTATAGATACGTTGGAGACGTATTAGATACCACCTATTCATATTGCTTCATGCTTGTTTTGATTGAAGTGTTGGTATTTGAAACTCATTATTATTTGCTCGTTAGCTGATTATCCATTGATATTAGTTTACCGTGAGACCTTTGTGTCACTTGCTTATCTGGTTAACTTGTGATCTTGCTGAAATTCTGGTTATGAGTTAGACATAGTTGCAACAACAAGATCAAACAGAGTTTGTCAAAGTTTTTCTTTCTCTCTCAGTTTGTCAACTGAGTTGCTTGAGGACAAGCAAGGTTTTAAGCTTGGGGGAGTTGATACGTCTCCACCGTATCTACTTTTCCAAACTCTTTTGCCCTTGCTTTTGACTCTAATTTGCATGATTTGAATGGAACTAACCTGGACTGACGCTGTTTTCAGCAGAATTGCCTTGGTGTTGTTTTTGTGCAGAAATCAAAGTTCTTCAAACGTCCTAAAAATTTACGGGGAGCATTTTTGGAAAATATGAAAAATATCTACGCCAAGATCCACCTGAGGGGGTGGGCCAGTGGGCCATAAGCCGTGCTTCCACCACCCCTGGTGGCGGTGGGCAAGCTTGTGGGGCCCACACGGCTCTGTCGCCCCCAACCTCAGCTCTATAAGTTCACTTTCGTCCCAGAAAAAATAAAAAGAGAAGTTTTCTTCACGTTTACGATACGGAGGCGCCGCCACAACCTGTTCTTCATCTCGAGGGCAGATCTGGAGTCCGTCTTGGGCTCCGGAGAGGGGAAATCGTCGCCATCGTCATCATCAACCTTCTTCCCTCTCCAATTCCATGAAGCTCTTCGTCGTTCGTGAGTAATCTATTCGTAGGCTCGCTGCGCGGTGATGAGTAGGATGAGTTCTATCATGTAATCGAGTTAGTTTTGATGGGGATTGATCCCTAGTATCCACTATGTTCTGAGATTGATGTTGCTACTACTTTGCCATGCTTAATGCTTGTCACTAGGGCCCGAGTGCCATGATTTCAGATCTGAAATTATTATGTTGTCACCAATATATGTGTGTTTTAGATCCGATCTTGCAAGTTGTAGTTACCTACTATGTGTTATGATCCGGCAACCCCGGAGTGACAATAACCGGAACCACTCCCGGTGATGACCATAGTTTGAGGAGTTCATGTGTTCACCAAGTGCTAATGCGTTGGTCCGGTTCTTTATTAAAAGGAGAACCTTAATATCCCGTAGTTTCCTTTTGGACCCCGCTGCCACGGGAGGGATGGACAATAGATGCATGCAAGTTCTTTTCCCTAAGCACGTATGACGAAACACGGAATGCATGCCTACATCACATTGACGAACGGGAGCTAGCCACATATCTCTTCGTGTTATAACTGTTGCATGATGAATATTATCCAAACAAATCACTGACCCATTGCCTACGAGTTTGTCCTACTGCTGCTGTTACTTGTCTTGCTCTGCTGGTACTGTTGCTACTACTGTTGCTTGCTCTGTTGCTACTTGCTACTGCTGTCACTACTGCTATTCCTTGCCAGTGCCGTTACTCGCTACTTTGCTGTTACTACTTTGCTTGCAGATACTAATCTTTCAGGTGTGGTTGAATCTGACACATTCAGCTGCTAATACTTGAGAGTATCCTCTCACCTCCTATAGGCGTACCAACAAATTTGGGTCGAATACTCTACCCTCGAAAACTGCTACGATCCCATGCGCTGGTGGGCCGTCAACAACATTCTTCTAGTTTCGATTGTCGGAGAGTGGTAGCAGCATTCTTCTGGTGCCGCTGCAAGGGAAGGTTTGCTATTACGGAGTCAAGTACCGACCTAGGAACCCCCTTGATTGATCGAACTTGGCCGAGCCGAGTCTAGTAAAAAACTGCTTTGAGTCTAGTTATATATCGGAGATGAAAAGACCTCGATGACGCCTAGAGCGGGGGGGGGGGGGGTGAATAGGCTATTTAAAAACTTCTTCAGATTTGGCTTGAACCTGATGCGGAAATAAACTAAGAGGGTACTTGTCAAGCACAAATCCTAAATGCACTAGGCACTACAACGTGTATCAACAACACGATCTACTAAGATGGACACAATGCAGTTACTAACAAGCACAAGTAAGTTACACAAACTTACTTGAGCTATATCACACGACAAGTAGGTGAACAACACAAGATACTAGATCACACTATATCACACGATATATCAAGGGCTGCAAGTATGTATGTGTGAATATAGAGGGTATGCTTGAATGATTAATCTTGTACAAGAAATGGCCAACACAATATAATGAGCACAAGCAATATGCAATGTATGTATGCTCAAATAACACAAGTAAACCACAAGTAAGGAGTTAGGGTTAAGGATAACCAAGGTCACTGAGACGAAGATGTATCCCGATGTTCACTTCCTTGGAGGGAAGCTAGTCACCGTTAGAGAGGTGGATGTTACCACGAAGGCACACCAACGCCACGAAGGCTCACCCTGTTCTCCCTTTGAGATAACTCCACGAAGGCGTTTCTCAACCACTAGTGGTAAGCCTTTGAGGTGGCTTCCAAACCCTCACAAACTTTTCCGGGGGAAATCACGCGGATTGATTCCTCTCCGAAGAACTCCTACCGCCTAGGAGTCTCCAACCTCCAAGAGTAACAAGATCACGGGGAATGCTCAAAACTTGCACAAATCACAAATAGCTTGGGTTGAGAGAAGGAGAGGGAGAAGATCTATCTTTTGATTGGAACAACTCTCAAAGGGGCTCACAAATGCTCTTGGGATCTAAGATTTGGAGTGAGCAAATGTGTGTGAGGTGGAAATGTGTTCTTATGAGGATAAGGCTGTGTTGGGCACCCCTCTCACGAAGTGGGAGGGGGGTATTTATAGTGTGGAGAGAAAAAGAGCCGTTGGGGGTACTTTAAGCCACACACGGTCCGGACGTCCGACAGTTGTCGGAAGTCCGGGCGTCCGCGAGGGACCGGACGTCCGAGACCTGTAGGCATGACTGGAACTCTTCTGAGTTCGTCCGCGGTCGGACGTCCGACAGGGGTCGGTCGTCCGAGGCCTGTAGATGTGCCTGAACATATTTGAATTCATCAGCATACGGACGTCCGGAATGGCCCGGAAGTCCGTGTTATACAACACAATTCCTACTGGTGGTAGGTTCCGGATTTCCGACGGGTGTCGGACGTCCGGCGCTCGGACGTCCGGAGGGAGCCGGATTTCCGAGCTATAGAACTCAACTCCTACTGGTGCAGGCTTCCGGATTTCCGGGACTTGGCCGGACATCCGGGCCTCGGACGTCCGGAGGTAGCCGGAAGTCCGAGTTATATGGCTCTGGTTTCTCTGGTGCATAGTTCCGGAATTCCGAAGCTGGTCGGCTATCCGGGCCTTGGACGTCCGGAGAGAGCCGGAAGTCCGAGTTATATGGCTCAGATTTCTGTGGTATAGGATTCCGGATTTCCGAAGCTGTCGGTCGTCCGGCCCTCGGACGTCCGGAGGAGGCCGGATGTCCGAGGCACTGGTTCTATTTTTAGATAACAGCAGAGCAGTGGAGATGTGGTCTGAGCAGAAAGTGAAGTTGTAGTTTGAGCAAGTTCATCCCAAAACCTGTGATCCCCTCTTAATAGTGCGGGATCCCTAAGGACCCAAGAATCATAAAAGAGTACTGATGATCCATACTTGAGTGTATACTTTTATTCACTGATCATCACTCCGCACAACTAACGTCAAAGGAACTGATACCTTTGAGTTAGCCCTTTCACCTGAGCTTGATGTTGTTGTTCCTTCTTGGCTCAAGTTGAAAGCAAGACATGTTGAAGTCTTCAAGTAACTTTCCCATACACAATGCGGAAAGCCTAGCTTATGTATTCATCTTCATTTGTCCACCAAGTGAACATCCACAAGAATCAAGCATGAAGTTCTCAAGAATGCTTATCTTGATCTTGTCCTGTCCACCATGTGAACATCCACAAGAATCAAGCATGTAGTGCTCAGGAATGCTTATCTTGATCTTGTCCTTGTTAGCACATGAGGTTGTCCTTGTCAGCACATGATCATTGACAATAGTTTCAATGATATATTCGTGCTGATCTGCTTGAACCTGCACACCACAATCTTGATGACGATCACCACTTGACGTCATCCTTCATGGGTTGTATGAGATCTTCCTTTTGACGCAAGCCCAATGGAAACACACATAACCCCAACATAGGAGTCTCACAAAGACCATGGGTTAGTACACAAACACGTAATGGACAATGCTTACCATACCATGGGATCACTTGATCCCTCTCGGTACAGATCCCTCTCGGTACATCTTATACGCTTTGTGTGTTGATCATCTTGATTTGCTCTTAGTCTGAGATCTTGATCAACCTAGTGTTTCTATGACCATTCTTTGGATAATACCTTGAATAACATCTTGGTCAACATATAAACTCCTTGAACCCAACAGATGGACTTCAAGAAGTGCCTATGGACAAATCCTATAAATATAACTTAAGGCAACCATTAGTCCATAGGGATTGTCATCAATTACCAAAACCACATATGGAGATATATTATGCTCTATCAATCTCCCCCATTTTGGTAATTGAAGACAACCATTTCAAGAGAGTTTATATAACGAAATAAGCATAACCAAGCGCACACATACAAGGTAATAGTGCATGTGAGCAAGATGTAAATGCTTACGCAATAAAAGCAAAACCCTCTAAACATATCCAAAGTAAACTCTCTAAACTTCTCCCCCATTGGCATCGATTGCCAAAATGGACGAAAAGTTTAGAACGCAAATATAGTAGGTGGTCCTCCAAAAAGTGTGTATTTCTCGGCAAATGAGTGCAAAAAAATACACAAATACAATGATAAGTAGTTGGAGGAAAACAAACTATATTAAGGACCCAAAGATTGCAAAAAGAATCGTATGCCACAGAGACATACAAAGATAGAGGCAAGCAATCAAAAGATCCCAGATGGAACAAACAATCATATGGTCCTTCGAACCACATGAATAAAAGATATTATGATAAAGTCAACATAGTGCTTTATCAAAAACTAGAGAAGCTCCCCATGATTTGTGCACTAATATGAGATTTTTGTATTTGACACAGGTGCACAAAATAGGATCGTTGCTCCCCCAGAATTAATAGAAACACACAACGAGTGCAAGAAGATAGATGAGACAATAGGCATATCAATTGCACAAAACTAATGGTTGAGCAACATGTAAAGGAAGCAACTTAAGAATAAGCTCAACCAAAGTAATGTGTGTGAGTCATGGCAAAGCACTTGAGAAGACTTAAGATAAGGATGAGCATTGCTCATCAACATAGTCTTGATGAATATGAGACACAAAGTGCAAGACATATCATTCCCACACACACATACTAGAAAATGGGTTCACAAGCTTACTAATAAACAAAATAAGAACCAACGCTTGTGACAACCCATTGTGAGGATAGGAAGTAAGAATCTTGTCAAGAGGAGGGATACTAATTGAGAATGGCAAGACCCTCATCAAGACAAGCATGAGGAAAAATAATCTTCACGACCAAAGAGTGCATCAAGATGTAGGAAAATAAGATACGCACTCAAAACAAATCCTTTCACGTTGCCACCAAAACCGGAAAAAGGAAATGCAGCGGTGGACGTGAAAGAAAAGAGGATATCAATTAGAGATGTAACTTCTCTCATGTGACCAAGATTCTAAGTAGAAGACAATCATGATGATATATATATCCACAAAGAAGGATGTACACACGAAATGGTTACAAGAAGGAAGAACACTAGATATCCAAAAAGGGAAGTCATAAATATATCAATGAGATATTTTGCTTGGAAGCATAGCACATGGCCTAATATTTTCTTATTGTATAATATGAACTTCCAACATACGAACATCAAAGACATCCCAACTAGCAGTAAGACATCATCGTTCGGATGCTTTGAGAAAGCAAAACAAGTACTAAGAGAACAAATCAAGAGATTCATGCCATGATGCAACCTGGAAAAGAAAAGACAGGTTGGGTCCTTTGTAAGAAAAGAATGCATGAAGTAGATACTTGTTACCGAGACAACATTGGATTGATGTAGTAGATAGTTGTTCTTTGATCATCCTAACTTGGCTCCAATAATCACATGGTCTCAACATCTTCCTTATAGGTGAGCCGAGCATCCAATGCATCTCCAGTTGTTCCCGGAACAACAAAACAAACAAAATGGTGCCCAAACTCATTGGGACCAAAGAGTTAGAAAACCAGCAATACATAGGACAAACTCCACACACATATGTGCATATAGATATGAATTTGAATTTCATGCACACTTTAGCCAATTTATGACAGGGTGGAGTTTCCCTTATATATTGGGTCAAAGGAGGGAAGCAAGCAAAAGAAGTTGTATATAGTAGCTAGATATGCATGCTCAAGACTCTCAAGAATCAACTCAACACAAAGTTGATAAGTCATCAAAAGACAAGATATCAAGTGATAATAAGATCCTAAAACAAAAGAACTATCACTTGAAAGATATCAATTAACAGATACATCAAGGAATGAGATATCCATTGACACATGCCAAATAGAAGGCAACAAGAAACCAATTGAAGGAAAACAAACACGAGGTTTCTAGTTTCCAAAAGAGAGCTAGGTTCCAACAAACCAATCCCTCGACAAATTTTCATGATGGCACAAAGCATCATAAAGAGCAAGACTTGCCTCCCATCAACACACACTTGATGGGGATCAAATGATTTTATGATGGGTGAATAAAGAGAGTGTTTTAAAGAGAATAGGATAGCTCCCCCAAGGGACGTGCATTATATAGAATTTGCATTTGAATACAAAATGCACACGATGGGATCATCACTTTCTCTATATATATAACCACACTAGACATGTTAAAAATAGATTCATAAGAGGCAAGAAAGACAAACGAAACACAAAATCCAATGTAAAGATGATTATCAATTCCAATCACATGATGGGAATACCAATTGTCAACGACAAGAAGTATTCTTGAAATGATACTCATTGGTAGATCACAAATATATCCAAGATCATCTTTACCCATAAAATGCAAGCAAATGTCACTTGTAGAGCTAATATGCCACCTAGGAACAAGATAATTTACAATATCAACACTAAGTGGCAATACGTCAAATGTACACATTTTCTAGGTTTGTAATATGCACATAGCATATTACTCCCTCATAATGTGATAAACCAATAACATTAACAAGTGGCAAATTAAAACCAACAAGAGATACTTAATGGACCATATAGAATTTGAATTTCTCATGAGTAAGACATACCACATAGACACTAGATAATCTTGAAGCATCAAAACTAAGTGGTATTCCCCATGTATACACATTTATAGGATTGTGAGGTGTGCAAAGCACATCACTCCCCCACAATGGGATAATCCATTAATCTCTCACAAGAGCCAACAAAAATACAGACAAGATGCAAATAGGCTCAATACAAGACTCACATGTACATGATGTGCAAACCAACATACACATACTTGATTACTCAAGATAAGCAAGTTGGAAGAACAACATATACAAACGCATGCAAGGTACAAAACCACAACATGCAAAAGGGGGCAAGCACCTAACAATGTAAACAGTTTAAGTATAGGTTACCGTAAGGAGGCACATTGGATATAAGATAGAAACTCGATAATCCAAATGACTCGGCTTGAGATAATATGAATGATAAAGACCCCTTAATTCTTCATTATGTATCCAAGTCTCTAATGTCCTCCAGTGTCACCTATTGATCAAGTTTGAGCTTGTTGGTCCCCAACTACGTTGGGTCCTAAGAAGTTAATCACAATAGGCTTGGCAACCCAAATGGTTCTTTTCTTGACACCATTTTGAGTACCAACAAACTTGGCAAACACATTGCCAACCTTATCCTTCCCAAGGGAATAGATATCATCAATAGCGATTGGGTTGGATAAGTTACCTCTTGTGCAAGACGAAGCGACGTGACCCTTCTCACGACATAAGTAGCAACATCTACCCTTTTCTTTCTTCCCAGTTGATTTCTCACCTCGGGGAGTGTTGGTTTGGGTCTTATTGGGAAGAGACCTTCCTTCAACTTGTAGTTGAATATGTGATTGAGTTTGTGGCCGCTTCCCTTGTTGCTTGTGACTTTGAGACTTCGTCTTCAGAGGGCAAGATCTAAC
Organism: Hordeum vulgare subsp. vulgare; assembly: GCF_904849725.1. Lineage (NCBI taxonomy): Eukaryota > Viridiplantae > Streptophyta > Magnoliopsida > Poales > Poaceae > Hordeum > Hordeum vulgare. Next base: position 578,489,518 of record NC_058520.1, on the reverse strand, counting down.
ATGGTGCCCTTTAACTTTGCACTTGAAGCAAATGATTTTTGCCGAATTCTTGACTTGTTCTAGGCCCCTCTTGTTCTTGTTTGAGTTTACTCCAAACTCATTTTTGTCATTCGGAGATGTTTGCTCACACAGGAAATTGTTGAGTGTGGGCATCCCTTCATGACACTGTTCCAAGTCTTTCTTCAAAGAAGTGACTTGGGCCTTGAGCTCTTTGATTTCCTCTGCATGGTTAGTATCAATGCAAGTACTAGAGGAAGTGTAAGCTTCAATGTTAGAGCAACAAGGCAAGGAAAGTAATTCATCACACGAGGTAGCAACATTATGAGTAGACGAATTACGAGGACTAGCACATGGAAATATAGTACTTTCACCAGAAGTAGTGTCATTGTCCACATGAGGCTCGCTTGATGTTACCTTGGTGATGATAGCCTCATGAGCTAACTTTTGCACATTATGGGATGTTAGAAGATCGGCATGAGAGCTTGTGAGCATTACATGGTTTTCTTCCAACTTCCCATAATTGCTAGTTAGTAAATCAAGTTGAGCACGTAGCTCAACATTCTCCTTCAATGTTGATACTTCAAAAGAGGTAGAGTTAGATGTACAAGTATCATCAACAATATGAGAGGAGTAAGTAGCAAATAGAGACTTCTCATGAGTAGATTGAAGCTCCTCATAGATCTTAGAGGTTTTGATGAGCTCTCCCTTGACATTATTGCATTCAAGGAGAAGGACCTCAAAATCCTTTTTAAATTTATCATGAGCAACTTCAATCTCTCCTTTTGAAGACCTTAAGTCTCTACATACTTGATGACTCTTCTCAAGTTCAAGTTCAAGTTGTTCACTTTTAGCTTGTTCATGATTAAGTGAATCATTACAATTTTGAAAGTAAGCAAGAACATCTTGGAACCTTTGAAGAGAGTTATTTTTGGCCTTATGAAGAATTTTACTGATCACATAGATATTTTCAGTCAAGTCATCATCATCATCCTCATTGCAAATATCATCGTTATTGCACAGGGAAGATGATGTTGGGGAACGTCGCATGAGAAACAAAAAATTTCCTACGCGCACGAAGACCTATCATGGTGATGTCCATCTACGAGAGGGGATGAGTGATCTATGTACCCTTGTAGACCGTACAGCAGAAGCGTTAGTGAATGCGGTTAATGTAGTGGAACGTCCTCATGTCCCTCGATCCGCCCCGCGAACTATCCCGCGATCAGTCCCACGATCTAGTGCCGAACGGACGGCACCTCCGCGTTTCGCACACGTACAGCTCGACGATGATCTCGGCCTTCTTGATCCAGCAAGAGATACGGAGAGGTAGAAGAGTTCTCCGGCAGCGTGACGGCGCTCCGGAGGTTGGTGATGATCTCGTCTCAGCAGGGCTCCGCCCGAGCTCCGCAGAAACGCGATCTAGAGGAAAAACCGTGGAGGTATGTGGTCGGGCTGCCGTGGAAAAGTCGGCCCAAATCAGCCCTAAAACCTCCGTATATATAGGTGGGAGAGGGGGAGCCTTGCCTTGGGCCTCAAGGAGCCCCAAGGGGGTCGGCCGAGCCAAAGGGGGGAAGGACTCCCCCCCAAACCGAGTCCTACTTGGTTTGGTGGGTGGAGTCCTTCTTTCCTTTCCCACCTCCTCCTTTTTTTTATTTTCTCTTTGATTTTTCTTCCAATGCGCATAGGGCCCTTTTGGGCTGTCCCACCAGCCCACTAAGGGCTGGTGCGCCACCCTCAAGGCCTATGGGCTTCCCCGGGGTGGGTTGCCCCCCCCCCCCCGGTGAACTCCCGAAACCCATTCGTCATTCCCGGTACATTCCCGGTAACTCCGAAAACCTTCCGGTAATCAAATGAGGTCATCCTATATATCAATCTTCGTTTTCGGACCATTCAGGAAACCCTCGTGACGTCCATGATCTCATCCGGGACTCCAAACAACATTCGGTAACCAACCATATAACTCAAATACTCATAAAACAACGTCGAACCTTAAGTGTGCAGACCCTGCGGGTTCGAGAACTATGTAGACATGACCCGAGAGACTCCTCGGTCAATATCCAATAGCGGGACCTGGATGCCCATATTGGATCCTACATATTCTACGAAGATCTTATCGTTTGAACCTCAGTGTCAAGGATTCATATAATCCCGTATGTCATTCCCTTTGTCCTTCGGTATGTTACTTGCCCGAGATTCGATCGTCAGTATCCGTATACCTATTTCAATCTCGTTTACCGGCAAGTCTCTTTACTCGTTTCGTAATACAAGATACCGCAACTTACACTAAGTCACATTGCTTGCAAGGCTTGTGTGTGATGTTGTATTACCGAGTGGGCCCCGAGATACCTCTCCGTCACACGGAGTGACAAATCCCAGTCTTGATCCATACTAACTCAACGAACACCTTCGGAGATACCTGTAGAGCATCTTTATAGTCACCCAGTTACGTTGCGACGTTTGATACACATAAAGTATTCCTCCGGTGTTAGTGAGTTATATGATCTCATGGTCATAGGAACAAATACTTGACACGCAGAAAACAGTAGCAACAAAATGACACAATCAACATGCTACGTCTTATTAGTTTGGGTCTAGTCCATCACGTGATTCTCCTAATGACGTGATCCAGTTATCAAGCAACAACACCTTGTTCATAATCAGAAGACACTGACTATCTTTGATCAACTGGCTAGCCAACTAGAGGCTTGCTAGGGACAGTGTTTTGTCTATGTATCCACACATGTAAATGAGTCTTCATTCAATACAATTATAGCATGGATAATAAACGATTATCTTGATACAGGAATTATAATAATAACTATATTTATTATTGCCTCTAGGGCATAATTCCAACAGATGATACCTCATTATTACCTCTTGCCATGTGGCACATGTGAACAGGAGGAGTTGATGATGATTCTTTTGGTGAATCAGATTCTTCATTAGTCAAAAGTACTTCATATTTCTTGATTTCCCCTAAATGTTAGTCATAGAGCAACTAGGGAGAAACAAGATATTTTGATCAAGAGGACACGAGGAAGCAAGCATATCACCACAGACATTTGTCAAGGAATCTTTAGGTGAAATGCATGACGTATCAGCACAATAATTTACACTATGTGCGGTGCTAGATATGCTCGTGTCCTTAGAGGCTATGCCATTTTCATCAACATATATTTCTTCACTCACCATGTCATTACCTTGTGAGATTGAAGATGCTGAGGTGTGCAAGCAATCGGATATGGAAGTAGTGGTGGACTCTTTAGGATCGAAAAGAGTGAAGAGCTCATGCACCAACTCGTTCAGCATAATACCGTCTTCATCAAGATTGGACCCACCATATATATCTTCAAGTTTAGTCCAAACTTCATGAGCTGACTTGCAAGTCGAGATAGACTTAAACACTTCAGGACTTATGGTTCGATGAATGGCAAGAAAAGCCTCGCAATCAAGATACATTTCATTAGTAGATGAAGATGCATCATCCTTTTTGTCGGCAATCCATTCAAGAACAATTTGTAAAGTATTTGGGCCCATGGCCCGAAAGTGATGAAGCATACGAATTCTCCATAGGGTATAATTTGTGCCATCAAAGTCAAAGATGCCATTGTGCACTAATCCAATAGTCGACATCGATACTCTCTAGCTCGTGAAACCTAATTAAAGAGAGACCTAGCTCAGATACCAATTGAAAAGACCTCGATGACGCCTAGAGGGGGGGGGGGTGAATAGGCTGTTTAAAAACTTCTTCAGATTTGGCTTGAACCTGATGCGGAAATAAACTAAGAGGGTACTTGTCAAGCACAAATCCTAAATGCACTAGGCACTGCAACGTGTATCAACAACACGATCTACTAAGATGGACACAATGCAGTTACTAACAAGCACAAGTAAGTTACACAAACTTACTTGAGCTATATCACACGACAAGTAGGTGAACAACACAAGATACTAGATCACACTATATCACACGATATATCAAGGGCTGCAAGTATGTACGTGTGAATATAGAGGGTATGCTTGAATGATTAATCTTGTACAAGAAATGGCCAACACAATATAATGAGCACAAGCAATATGCAATGTATGTATGCTCAAATAACACAAGTAAACCACAAGTAAGGAGTTAGGGTTAAGGATAACCAAGGTCACTGAGACGAAGATGTATCCCGATGTTCACTTCCTTGGAGGGAAGCTAGTCACCGTTAGTGAGGTGGATGTTACCACGAAGGCACACCAACGCCACGAAGGCTCACCCTATTCTCCCTTTGAGATAACTCCACGAAGGCGTTTCTCAACCACTAGTGGTAAGCCTTTGAGGTGGCTTCCAAACCCTCACAAACTTTTCTGGGGGAAATCACACGGATTGAGTCCTCTCCGAAGAACTCCTACCGCCTAGGAGTCTCCAACCTCCAAGAGTAACAAGATCACGGGGAATGCTCAAAACTTGCTCAAATCACAAATAGCTTGGGTTGAGAGAAGGAGAGGGAGAAGATCTATCTTTTGATTGGAACAACTCTCAAAGGGGCTCACAAATGCTCTTGGGATCTAAGATTTGGAGTGAGCAAATGTGTGTGAGGTGGAAATGTGTTCTTATGAGAATAAGGCTGTGTTGGGCACCCCTCTCACGAAGTGGGAGGGGGGTATTTATAGTGTGGAGAGAAAAAGAGCCGTTGGGGGTACTTTAAGCCACACACGGTCCGGACGTCCGACAGTTGTCGGAAGTCCGGGCGTCCGCGAGGGACCGGACGTCCGACAGAGTCTGGACGTCCGATACCTGTAGGCATGACTGGAACTCTTCTGAGTTCGTCCGCGGCCGGACGTCCGACAGGGGTCGGTCGTCCGAGGCCTGTAGATGTGCCTGAACATATTTGAATTCATCAGCATACGGACGTCCGGAGTGGCCCGGAAGTCCGTGTTATACATCACAATTCCTACTGGTGGTAGGTTCCGGATTTCCGACGGGTGTCGTACGTCCGGCGCTCGGACGTCCGGAGGGAGCCGGATTTCCAAGCTATAGAACTCAACTTCTACTGGTGCAGGCTTCCGGATTTCCGGGACTTGGCCGGACATCCAGGCCTCGGACGTCCGGAGGTAGCCGGAAGTCCGAGTTATATGGCTCTGGTTTCTCTGGTGCATAGTTCCGGAATTCCGAAGCTGGTCGGCTATCCGGGCCTCGGACGTCCGGAGAGAGCCGGAAGTCCGAGTTATATGGCTCAGATTTCTCTGGTATAGGATTCCGGATTTCAGAAGCCGTCGGTCGTCCGGCCCTCGGACGTCCGGAGGAGGCCGGATGTCCGAGGCACTGGTTCTGTTTTTAGATAACAGCAGAGCACTGGAGATGTGGTCTGAGCAGAAAGTGAAGTTGTAGTTTGAGCAAGTTCATCGCAAAACCTGTGATCCCCTCTTAATAGTGCGGGATCCCTAAGGACTCAAGAATCATAAAAGAGTACTGATGATCCATACTTGAGTGTATACTTTTATTCACTGATCATCACTCCGCACAACTAACGTCAAAGGAACTGATACCTTTGAGTTAGCCCTTTCACCTGAGCTTGATGTTGTTGTTCCTTCTTGGCTCAAGTTGAAAGCAAGACATGTTGAAGTCTTCAAGTAACTTTCCCATACACAATGCGGAAAGCCTAGCTTATGTATTCATCTTCATTTGTCCACCAAGTGAACATCCACAAGAATCATGCATGAAGTTCTCAAGAATGCTTATCTTGATCTTGTCCTGTCCACCATGTGAACATCCACAAGGATCAAGCATGTAGTGCTCAGGAATGCTTATCTTGATCTTGTCCTTGTTAGCACATGAGGTTGTCCTTGTCAGCACATGATCATTGACAATAGTTTCAATGATATATTCGTGCTGATCTGCTTGAACTTGCACACCACAATCTTGATGACGATCACCACTTGACGTCATCCTTCATGGGTTGTATGAGATCTTCCTTTTGACGCAAGCCCAATGGAAACACACCTAACCCCCACATAGGAGTCTCACAAAGACCATGGGTTAGTACACAAACACGTAATGGACAATGCTTACCATACCATGGGATCACTTGATCCCTCTCGGTACATCTTATACGCTTTGTGTGTTGATCATCTTGATTTGCTCTTAGTCTGAGATCTTGATCAACCTAGTGTTTCTATGACCATTCTTTGGATAATACCTTGAATAACATCTTGGTCAACATATAACTCCTTGAACCCAACAGATGGACTTCAAGAAGTGCCTATGGACAAATCCTATAAATATAACTTAAGGCAACCATTAGTCCATAGGGATTGTCATCAATTACCAAAACTACATATGGAGATATATTATGCTCTATTAGGAGAGTAGGATTCTTTTTTCTCCTCTTCTATGCTCTGGTGAGGAATCTTGACGTAATAATTTATTCTACTCCTCTTCTCACTCAATTTTTTTAGGATCACGCGGATATTTTTGGAATCTATATGATGCCGATGTGACGGAGTTCTGTCTTGGTGCCTCGTGTCTGACTTGATTTCTTCCGGGGAGTTGAGCTCCAGGGGATTCTCGAGCACATCGCTATCATTCATATTTCTTAGTATCTCGGAACGAAGGATATTCGTAATTGCTTCAATACTAGTAGTAGCGAGATAACTCTGATGTCCCTAGTACTGGTGCAGATTGTTCAGGAGTACTGCCATACTTTGTATCGTTGTGATCACGAGGGTCTCTAGTAGATGAAGGTCCGAGATTCTGGTTGTGTGTTGACGGATGTGATACATTGGGCGGGTTAGTATAGGAGTTGTGTGAAATATTACTCCTTGTATCCGTGTACCAGATTGCATGACCAGATATTTCGGGAATTCTTAGGTGGGAATTCAAGTAGTTGCTTATAGGACAAGCTTCCAACAAATGCATGATGTTAGGTTGGGGTTCGACATCTAGTGGATTCGTTTGTTGACGGTCGACTTACAACGGTTCTCGTTTTGTCTTAAAGAGTCCTTGTAGCTTGCTACGACTCGGGGACGCTTCGTTTGTCGTGTGCATTGCCTTGCACATGATGGCTACTGTAAGGTTCGAGCCCGTGCGATCCTGTCCACGAAAATATCGAACGGAAATCTCTCTCATGAGTTTGTTCTGGCTTGTTTCATAAGCCTCACCCTTAGTTTTGTTGGAATATGGTAATTCAAGTTGCTTCGATGTCAAGTGGTGATTTCAGATCTTTCCTAATCTGTGTTCTCATATTTTTATGTGAGCGCAAATTCTCTTTCTCAGTCAGTTGTCTTATCAATTCTTGTCAACCGGAGTCGTCATGTTAATTCTTTTCCAACCAGTGTGCTTCTCTTCAGTGCTTTCACATACTCTTAGCTCTAGTGCATCATTTGTATGGCAATCCCTACTCATTCACATTGATATCTATTGACGAGCATCTCCATAGCTCATTGATATGCCTAGTTAATGTGACCATCTTTTCCTTGTTTGTCTTGCAACCTCCACCACACTCCATTCCACTTAGTGCTAAAACCATGGCTCACGCTCATGTATTGAGTGAGAGTTGAAAAGGTTTGAGAAAGTAAAAGTGTGAAAACAATTACTTGGCCAATACCGGGGTTGTGCATGATTTAAATTCGTTGTGCAAGGATGATAGAGCATAGCCAGACTATATGATTTTGTAGGGATAACTTTCTTTTGGCCTTGTTATTTTGAAAGTTCATGATTACCTTGCTAGTTTGCTTGAATTATTATTGTCTCCACATCAATAGCAAACTATTGTTTTGAATCTAATGGATCTGAACATTCACGTCACATAAGAGGAGTTACAAAGGACATCTATGCTAGGTAGCATGAAAGCATCAAAAATTCATTCTTTATCACTTCCCTACTCGAGGACGAGCAGGAGTTAAGCTTGGGGATGCTTGATACATCTCAAACGTATCTATAATTTTTGATGGTTTCATGCTGTTATCTTGTCAACTTTGGATGTTTTATGTACCTTTTATATCTTTTTTGGGACTAACTTATTAATTCAGTGCCAAGTGCCAGTTCCTGTTTTTCTGTGTTTTTGACTCTTTTCAGATCTGATTTTGGAACGGAGTCCAAACGGAATAAAATCCCCGAAATAATTTTTTCCAGAACAGAAGAAGATCAGGGGACTTGAGGGCCAAGGCAGGAGAGCTACACGGGGCCCACAAGCCCTGTAGCCGCCACCAGGGGGCGGCTACCACGCTTGTGGCCTCCCTGGCGCCCCCTGCCCTAGCTCTTTCGCCTATTGATACGTCTCCAACGTATCTACTTTTCCAAACTCTTTTGTCCTTGTTTTGGACTATAATTTGCATGATTTGAATGGAACTAACCTGGACTGACGCTCTTTTCAGCAGAATTGCCTTGGTGTTATTTTTGTGCACAAATCAAAGTTCTCCAATTGTCCTGAAAATTTACGGGGAGCAGTTTTGGAAAATATCAAAAATATCTGCGCCAAGTTCCACCTCAGGGGGTGGGCCAGTGGGCCACAAGCCCCTGCTCCGCCACCACCCCCTGGTGGCGGTGGGCAGGCTTGTGGGGCCCACGGGCACCTGCCGCCCCAACTCCAGCTCTACAAGTTGTCTTTCGTCCCAAAAAAAATAAAAAGAGAAGTTTTCGTCGCGTTTTCGATACGGAGGCGCCGCCACCACCTGTTCTTCATGTGGAGGGCAAATCTGGAGTCCGTCTTGGGCTCCGGAGAGGGGAAATCATCGCCATCGTCATCATCAACCTTCTTCCCTCTCCAATTCCATGAAGCTCTTCGTCGTTCGTGAGTAATCTATTCGTAGGCTTGCTGGGCGGTGATGAGTAGGATGAGATCTATCATGTAATCGAGTTAGTTTTGAAGGGGATTGATCCCTAGTATTCACTATGTTCTGAGATTTGATGTTGCTACTACTTTGCCATGCTTAATGCTTGTCATTAGGGCCCGAGTGCCATGATTTCAGATCTGAAATTATTATGTTGTCACCAATATATGCGTGTTTTAGATTCGATCTTGCAAGTTGTAGTTACCTACTATGTTTTATGATCCGGCAACCCCGGAATGACAATAACCGGAACCACTCCCGGTGATGACCATAGTTTGAGGAGTTCATGTGTTCAGCAAGTGCTAATGCGTTGGTCCGGTTCTTTATTAAAAGGAGAGCCTTAATATCCCGTAGTTTCCTTTTGGACCCCGCTGTCACGGGAGCGGTGGACAATAGATGTCATGCAAGTTCTTTTCCATAAGCATGTATGACGACACACGAAATGCATGCCTACATCACATTGACGAACGGGATCTGGCCACATATCTCTCCGTGTTATAGCTGTTGCATGATGAATATCATCCAAACAAATCACCGACCCATTGCCTACGAGTTTGTCCTACTGCTGTTACTTGTCTTGCTCTTCTGCTGCTACTACTATTGTTACTGCTGTTACTTGTCTTGCTCTGCTGCTGCTGCTACTGTTGCTACTGCTGCTACTTGTTTTGCTCTGCTACTGCTGCTACTGTTGCTACTACTGTCGCTTGCAACTGTTGTCACTACTGCTGTTCCTTGCCACTGCTATTGCTCGTTACACTGCTACTACCTGCTACACTGTTGATTCACCGGACCGTTTACGGGAATTGACAACTTCCGTCGACGCGGCAACGGAGGCGCCATTGATACAATTGTTAGGAATAGTTTGCCGTCAACAGATCGTTTCTGACACCGTTGTTATCATACTACTTTGTTGTTACTATTGTGCTTGCAGATACTAATCTTTCACGTGTGGTTGAATCCGACAAATTCAGCTGCTAATACTTGAGAGTATACTCTCACCTCCTGACTGGCTTACCTACAAATTTGGGTCGAATACTCTACCCTTGAAAACTGCTGCGAACCCACGCGCTGGTGGGCCATCAACAACATTCTTCTAGTCTCATTACTGGGGAGTGCTTTCAGCATTCTTCTGGTGCCGTTGCAGGGGAAGGTTTGTTCTCATAAGCATTCGTCTAGCTAATGCCAGAGATTGCAGGATCAACCCTTTTCCGGAGCTATTTCCAGGGAAGCACAACTGACGTCACCTATATATTCCCTAAAATCCAGAAAAAAAATCAGGGCATCCACGAAAACACTTTTCCCCGCCGCAAGCTTCCGTTTCCGCGAGATCTCATCTGCAGACCCTTCTCGGTGCCTTGCCGGAGGGGACTTTGGAGTTGGAGGGCTTCTACATCAACATCATCGCCTCTCCAATGACTCATGAGTAGTCCACTTCAGACCTACGAGTTCGTAGTTAGTAGCTAGTGTTGGGGAACGTCGCATGGGAAACAAAAAATTTCCTACGCGCACGAAGACCTATCATGGTGATGTCCATCTACGAGAGGGGATGAGTGATCTACGTACCTTTGTAGATCGTACAGCAGAAGCGTTAGTGAACGCGGTTGATGTAGTGGAACGTCCTCACGTCCCTCGATCCGCCCCGCGAACAATCCCGCGATCAGTCCCACGATCTAGTACCGAACGGACGGCACCTCCGCGTTCAGCACACGTACAACTCGACGATGATCTCGGCCTTCTTGATCCAGCAAGAGAGACGGAGAGGTAGAAGAGTTCTCCGGAAGCGTGACGGTGCTCCGGAGGTTGGTGATGATCTCGTCTCAGCAGGGCTCCGCCCGAGCTCCGCAGAAACGCGATCTAGAGGAAAAACCGTGGAGGTATGTGGTCGGGCTGCCGTGGAAAAGTCGTCTCAAATCAGCCCTAAAACCTCCGTATATATAGGTGGGAGAGGGGGGCCTTGCCTTGGGGCTCAAGGAGCCCCAAGGGGGTCGGCCGAGCCAAGGGGGGAAGGTCTCCCCCCCCAAACCGAGTTGGACTTGGTTTGGTGGGTGGGAGTCCTTCCTTCCCTTCCCACCTCCTCCTTTTTTTTTCTTTCTCTTTGATTTTTTCTTCCAATGCGCATAGGGCCCTTTTGGGCTGTCCCACCAGCCCACTAAGGGCTGGTGCGCCACCCTCAAGGCCTATGGGCTTCCCCGGGGTGGGTTGCACCCCCGGTGAACTCCCGGAACCCATTCGTCATTCCCGGTACATTCCCGGTAACTCTGAAAACCTTCCGGTAATCAAATGAGGTCATCCTATATATTAATCTTCATTTCTGGACCATTCCGGAAACCCTCCTGACGTCTGTGATCTCATCCGGGACTCCGAACAACATTCGGTAACCAACCATATAATTCAAATACGCATAAAACAACGTCAAACCTTAAGTGTGCAGACCCCGCGGGTTCGAGAACTATGTAGACATGACCCGAGAGACTCCTTGGTCAATATCCAATAGCGGGACCTGGATGCCCATATTGGATCCTACATATTCTACGAAGATCTTATAGTTTGATCCTCAGTGTCAAGGATTCATATAATCCCGTATGTCATTCCCTTTGTCCTTCGGTATGTTACTTGCCCGAGATTCGATCGTCAGTATCTGCATACCTATTTCAATCTCGTTTACCGGCAAGTCTCTTTACTCGTTCCGTAACACAAGATCCCGCAACTTACACTAAGTGACATTGCTTGCAAGGCTTGTGTGTGATGTTGTATTACCGAGTGGGCCCCGAGATACCTCTCCGTCACACGGAGTGACAAATCCCAGTCTTGATCCATACTAACTCAACTAACACCTTTGGAGATACCTGTAGAGCATCTTTATAGTCACCCAGTTACGTTGCGACGTTTGATACACACAAAGTATTCCTCCGGTGTCAGTGAGTTATATGATCTCATGGTCATAGGAACAAATACTTGACACGCAGAAAACAGTAGCAACAAAATGACACGATCAACATGCTACGTCTATTAGTTTGGGTCTAGTCCATCACGTGATTCTACTAATGACGTGATCCAGTTATCAAGCAACAACACCTTGTTCATAATCAGAAGACACTGACTATCTTTGATCAACTGGCTAGCCAACTAGAGGCTTGCTAGGGACAGTGTTTTGTCTATGTATCCCCACATGTAAATGAGTCTTCATTCAATACAATTATAGCATGGATAATAAACGATTATCTTGATACAGGAATTATAATAATAACTATATTTATTATTGCCTCTAGGGCATAATTCCAACAGTCTCCCACTTGCACTAGAGTCAATAATCTAGCCCTCACATCATCATGCGAATTACATTGTAATAAATCTAACACCCATACAGTTCTGGTGTTGATCATGCTTTGGCCGTGGAAGAGGTTTAGTCAGCGGGTCTGCTACATTCAGATCCGTGTGCACTTTGCATATATTTACGTCCTCCGCTTCGACGTAGTCGCGGATGAGGTTGAAGCGTCGTTTGATGTGTCTGGACTTCTTGTGAAACCGTGGTTCCTTTGCTAAGGCAATGGCACCCGTGTTGTCACAGAACAAGGTTATTGGATTCAGTGCGCTTGGCACCACTCCAAGATCCGTCATGAACTGCTGCATCGAGACACCCTCCTTAGCCGCCTCCGAGGCAGCCATGTACTCCGCTTCACATGTAGAATCTGCTACGATGCTTTGCTTGGAACTGCACCAGCTTACCGCACCCCCATTAAGAATAAATACGTATCCGGTTTGCGACTTAGAGTCGTCCGGATCTGTGTCAAAACTTGCATCGACGTAACCTTTTAAGGCGATCTCTTCGTCACCTCCATACACGAGAAACATCTCCTTAGTCCTTTTCAGGTACTTCAGGATATTCTTGACCGCTGTCCAGTGATCCACTCCTGGATTACTCTGGAACCTACCTGCCATACTTATGGCCAGGCTAACGTGCGGTCTAGTGCACAACATTGCATACATGATAGAGCCTATGGCTGAAGCATAGGGGACGGAGTGCATATGCTCTCTATCCTCATCAGTTGCTGGGCACTGAGTCTTACTCAATCTCGTACCTTGTAAAACTGGCAAGAACCCCTTCTTGGACTGTTCCATTTTGAACCTCTTCAAAACTTTATCAAGGTATGTGTTTTGTGAAAGTCCTATCAGGAGTTTTGATCTATCCCTATAGATCTTAATGCCTAGAATGTAAGCAGCTTCTCCTAGGTCCTTCATAGAGAAACTTTTATTCAAGTAATCCTTTATGCTCTCCAAAAACTCTACGTTGTTTCCAATCAGCAATATGTCATCCACATATAATATTAGAAACGCCACAGAGCTCCCACTCACTTTCTTGTAAATACAAGATTCTCCAACCACTTGTATAAACCCAAATGCTTTGATCACCTCATCAAAGCGTTTGTTCCAACTCCGAGATGCTTGCACCAGTCCATAAATGGATCGCTGGAGCTTGCACACCTTGTTAGCATTTTTAGGATCGACAAAACCTTCTGGTTGCATCATATACAATTCTTCCTTAAGAAAACCGTTAAGGAACGCCGTTTTGACATCCATCTGCCAGATTTCATAATCGAAAAATGCAGCTATTGCTAACATGATTCTGACGGACTTAAGCATCGCTACGGGTGAGAATGTCTCATCGTAGTCAACTCCTTGAACTTGTGAAAAACCCTTTGCCACAAGTCGAGCTTTATAAACGGTCACATTGCCGCTAGCGTCCGTCTTCCTCTTAAAGATCCATTTGTTCTGAATAGCCTTGCGGCCCTCAGGTAGTACCTCCAAAGTCCACACTTTGTTCTCATACATGGATCCTATCTCGGACTTCATGGCTTCTAGCCATTTGTTGGAATCTGGGCCCACCATTGCTTCTTCATAATTTGCAGGTTCATTGTTGTCCAACAACATGATTGACAAGACGGGATTACCGTACCACTCTGGAGCAGCACGTGGTCTCGTCGACCTGCGTGGTTCGACAGAAACTTGAACCGGAGTTTCATGATCATCATCATTAACTTCCTCCTCAACCGGCGTCGCAACGACAGAGGCTTCCCCTTGCCCTGCGCCACCATCCAGAGGGATGAGAGGTTCGACAACCTCGTCAAGTTCTATCTTCCTCCCACTCAATTCTCTCGAGAGAAACTCCTTCTCGAGAAAAGCTCCGTTTTTTAGCAACAAACACTTTGCCCTCGGATTTGAGATAGAAGGTGTACCCAACTGTCTCTTTTGGGTAACCTATGAAGACACACTTTTCCGCTTTGGGTTCCAGCTTTTCAGGCTGAAGCTTTTTGACATAAGCATCACATCCCCAAACCTTAAGAAATGACAACTTTGGCCTTTTGCCATACCACAGTTCGTATGGTGTCGTCTCAACGGATTTTGATGGTGCCCTATTTAAAGTGAATGCAACTGTTTCTAATGCATAACCCCAAAACGATAACGGCAAATCGGTAAGAGACATCATAGATCGCACCATCTCCAATAAAGTACGATTACGACGTTCGGACACACCATTACGCTGTGGTGTTCCAGGCGGTGTCAACTGTGAAACAATTCCACATTGTCTTAAGTGAGCACCAAACTCGAAACTCAGATATTCACCCCCACGATCAGACCACAGGAACTTGATCTTCTTGTTATGATGATTTTCAACTTCACTCTGAACTTGCTTGAACTTTTCAAATGTTTCAGACTTGTGCTTCATCAAGTAGACATAACCATATCTACTCAAATCGTCAGTGAAGGTGAGAAAATAACGATATCCACCGCGTGCCTCCACGCTCATCGCACCACACACATCGGTATGTATGATTTCCAACAAGTCACTTGCACGCTCCATTATTCCAGAGAACGGAGTCTTAGTCATCTTGCCCATGAGGCATAGTTCGCACGTGTCAAGTGAATCAAAGTCAAGTGACTCCAAAAGTCCATCAACATGGAGTTTCTTCATGCGCTTTACACCAATATGACCTAAGCGGCAGTGCCACAAAAATATGGCGCTATCATTGTTAACTCTAACTCTTTTGGTCTCAATGTTATGTATGTGTGTATCGCTATCAAGATTCAATATGAACAATCCTCTCACATTGGGTGCATGACCATAAAAGATGTTACTCATAGAAATAGAACAACCATTATTCTCTGACTTAAAAGAGTAACCGTCTCGCAATAAACAAGATCCAGATATAATGTTCATGCTCAACGCAGGCACTAAATAACAATGATTTAAGTTCATAACTAATCCTTATGGTAACTGAAGTGAAACTGTGCCGACGGCGATTGCATCAACTTTGGAACCATTTCCTACGCGCATCGTCACTTCATCTTTCGCCAGCCTTCGTCTATTCCGCAGTTCCTGTTTCGAGTTGCAAATATGAGCAACAGAACCGGTATCGAATACCCAGGCACTACTATGAGAGCCGGTTAAGTACACATCAATAACTTGTATATCAAATATACCTGATTTTTCTTTGGCCGCCTTCTTATCTGCCAGATACTTGGGGCAATTGCGCTTCCAATGACCTATACCCTTGCAATAGTAACACTCCGTTTCAGGCTTAGGTCCAGCTTTGGGTTTCTTCGTCGGATTGGCAACAGGCTTGCCTCTCTTCTTTGAATTACCCTTCTTACCTTTGCCGTTTCTCTTGAAACTAGTGGTCTTATTCGCCATCAACACTTGATGCTCTTTACGGAGTTCAGACTCTGCGACTTTCAGCATCGCAAACAACTCGCCGGGAGACTTGTTCATCCCTTGCATGTTGTAGTTCAACACAAAGCTTTTATAGCTTGGCGGCAGTGATTGAAGGATTCTGTTGGTGATAGCCTCTTGCGGGAGTTTAATCCCCAGCTCAGCTAGACGGTTTGAGTACCCAGACATTTTGAGCACATGTTCACTGACAGACGAGTTTTCCTCCATCTTGCAAGCATATAATTTATCGGAGGTCTCATACCTCTCGATCCGGGCGTTCTTCTGAAAGATAAACTTCAACTCCTGGAACATCTCAAATGCTCCATGATGCTCAAAGCGACGTTGAAGTCCCGGTTCTAAGCCATACAAGACTGCACATTGAACTACTGGGTAGTCCTCCTTACGTGCTAACCAAGCGTTCTTAACATCCTGATGAGCCGTAGCGGGTGGTTCATCTCCTAGTGCAGCATTAAGGACATAATCCTTCTTCCCAGCTTGTAAGATTAGCTTAAGATTACGAGCCCAGTCTACAAAGTTGCTTCCATCATCTTTCAATTTAGCTTTCTCTAGGAACGTATTAAAATTCAGGGTGACTGTCGCGTGAGCCATGATCTACAACACAAATATATTCAAAGTGGACTTAGACTATGTTCAAGATAATTAGAGTTTAACTTAATCAAATTATTTGCTAAACTCCCACTCAAAAAGTACATCTCTCTAGTCATTTGAGTGGTTCATGATCCACTTACACTAGCTCAAGTCTGATCATCACGTGAGTTGAGTATAGTTTCAGTGGTAAGCATCCCTATGCTACTCATATCATCTATATGATTCATGATCGACCTTTCGGTCTGATGTGTTCCGAGGCCATGTCTGCACATGCTAGGCTCGTCAAGCTTAACCCGAGTGTTCCGCGTGTGCAACTGTTTTGCACCCGTTGTATGTGAACGTTGAGTCTATCACACCCGATCATCACGTGGTGTCTCGAAACGACGAACTGTAGCAACGGTGCACAGTCGGGGAGAACACAATTTCGTCTTGAAATTTTAGTGAGAGATCACCTCATAATGCTACCATCGTTCTAAGCAAAATAAGGTGCATAAAAGGATTAACATCACATGCAATTCATAAGTGACATGAGATGGCCATCATCACGTGCTTCTTGATCTCCATCACCAAAGCACCGGCACGATCTTCTTGTCACCGGCGCCACACCATGATCTCCATCAACGTGTCGCCATCGGGGTTGTCGTGCTACTCATGCTATTACTACTAAAGCTACATCCTAGCAAAATAATAAACGCATCTCCAAGCACAAACATTAGTATAAAGACAACCCTATGGCTCCTGCCGGTTGCCGTACCATCGACGTGCAAGTCGATATTATCTATTACAACATGATCATCTCATACATCCAATATATCACATCACATCGTTGGCCATATCACATCACAAGCATACCCTGCAAAAACAAGTTAGACGTCCTCTAATTTTGTTGTTGCATGTTTTACGTGGTGACCATGGGTATCTAGTAGGATCGCATCTTACTTACGCAAACACCACAACGGAGATATATGAGTTGCTATTTAACCTCATCCAAGGACCTCCTCGGTCAAATCCGATTCAACTAAAGTTGGAGAAACCGACACTTGCCAGTCATCTTTGAGCAACGGGGTTGCTCGTAGCCATGAAACCAGTCTCTCGTAAGCGTACGAGTAATGTCGGTCCAAGCCGCTTCAATCCAACAATACCGCGGAATCAAGAAAAGACTAAGGAGGGCAGCAAAACACACATCACCGCCCACAAAAACTTTTGTGTTCTACTCGAGAAGACATCTACGCATGAACCTAGCTCATGATGCCACTGTTGGGGAACGTCGCATGGGAAACAAAAAATTTCCTACGCGCACGAAGACCTATCTTGGTGATGTCCATCTATGAGAGGGGATGAGTGATCTATGTACCCTTGTAGATCGTACAGCAGAAGAGTTAGTGAACGCGGTTGATGTAGTGGAACGTCCTCACGTCCCTCGATCCGCCCCGCGAACAATCCCGCGATCAGTCCCACGATCTAGTACCGAACGGACGGCACCTCCGCGTTCAGCACACGTACAGCTCGACGATGATCTCGGCCTTCTTGATCCAGCAAGAGAGACGGAGAGATAGAAGAGTTCTCCGGCAGCATGACGGCGCTCCGGAGGTTGGTGATGATCTCGTCTCAGCAGGGCTCCGCCCGAGCTCCGTAGAAACGCGATCTAGAGGAAAAACCGTGGAGGTATGTGGTCGGGCTGCCGTGGAAAAGTTGTCTCAAATCAGCCCTAAAACCTCCGTATATATAGGTGGGAGAGGGGGGGGCTTGCCTTGGGGCTCAGGGGGTCGGCCGAGCCAAGGGGGGAAGGTCTCCCCCCCCCCAAACCGAGTTGGACTTGGTTTGGTGGGTGGGAGTCCTTCCTTCCCTTCCCACCTCCTCCTTTTTTTTCTCTTTGATTTTTTCTTCCAATGCGCATAGGGCCCTTTTGGGCTGTCCCACCAGCCCACTAAGGGCTGGTGCGCCACCCTCAAGGCCTATGGGCTTCCCCGGGGTGGGTTGCCCCCCTCCCCCCCCCCCCGGTGAACTCCCGGAACCCATTCGTCATTCCCGGTACATTCCCGGTAACTCCGAAAACCTTCCAGTAATCAAATGAGGTCATCCTATATATCAATCTTCATTTCCGGACCATTTCGGAAACCCTCGTGACGTCCGTGATCTCATCCGGGACTCCGAACAACATTCGGTAACCAACCATATAACTCAAATACGCATAAAACAACGTCAAACCTTAAGTGTGCAGACCGTGCGGGTTCGAGAACTATGTAGACATGACCCGAGAGACTCCTCGGTCAATATCCAATAGCGGGACCTGGATGCCCATATTGGATCCTACATATTCTACGAAGATCTTATCGTTTGAACCTCAGTGTCAAGGATTCATATAATCCCGTATGTCATTCCCTTTGTCCTTCGGTATGTTACTTGCCCGAGATTCGATCGTCAGTATCCGCATACCTATTTCAATCTCGTTTACCGGTAAGTATCTTTACTCATTCCGTAACACAAGATCCCGTAACTTACACTAAGTTACATTGCTTGCAAGGCTTGTGTGTGATGTTGTATTACCGAGTGGGCCCCGAGATACCTCTTCGTCACACGGAGTGACAAATCCCAGTCTTGATCCATACTAACTCAACTAACACCTTCGGAGATACCTGTAGAGCATCTTTATAGTCACCCAGTTACGTTGCGACGTTTGATACACACAAAGTATTCCTCCGGTGTCAGTGAGTTATATGATGTCATGGTCATAGGAACAAATACTTGACACGCAGAAAACAGTAGCAACAAAATGACACGATCAACATGCTACGTCTATTAGTTTGGGTCTAGTCCATCACGTGATTCTCCTAATGACATGATCCAGTTATCAAGCAACAACACCTTGTTCATAATCAGAAGACACTGACTATCTTTGATCAATTGGCTAGCCAACTAGAGGCTTGCTAGGGACAGTGTTTTGTCTAGGTATCCACACATGTAAATGAGTCTTCATTCAATACAATTATAGCATGGATAATAAACGATTATCTTGATACAGGAATTATAATAATAACTATATTTATTATTGCCTCTAGGGCATAATTCCAATAGCTAGATGGCTTCTTCTCTCTCTTGGATCTTCAATACAAAGTTCTCCATGATCTTCATGAAGATTTATCTGATGTAATCCTCTTTGGCGGTGTGTTTGTCGAGATCCGATGAATTGTGGATTTCTGATTAGATTATCTATGAATTATATTTGAGTCTTTGCTGTTTTCTTATATGCATGATTTGATATCCTTGTAAGTCTCTCCGAGTCTTGGGTTTTGTTTGGCCAACTAGATCTATGATTCTTGCAATGGGAGAAGTGCTTGGTTTTGGGTTCATACCGTGTGGTGACCTTTCCCACTGACAGAAGGGGCAGCAAGGCACACATCATGTTGTTGCCATCAAGGGTAACAAGATGGGCTTTTATTGTAGATATGAGATTGTCCATCTACATCATGTTATCTTGCTTAAGGTGTTACTCTGTTCTTATGAACTTAATACACTAGATGCATGCTCGATAGCGGTCGACGTGTGGAGTAATAGTAGTAGATGCAGAAAGTATCGGTCTACTTGTTTTGGACGTGATGCCTATAGATATAATCATTGCCATAGATGACGTCACGACTTTGCGCGGTTCTATCAATTGCTCGACAGTAATTCGTTCACCCACCGTCTTCTTGCTTTCATGAGAGAAGCCACTAGTGAACACTACGGCCCCGGGGTCTATTCAAAACTATCGTCTCCATTTTCGCTTTTACTTTGCTTTGTTTACGTTTTGCTTTCAGTTCTCACTTTGCAAACAATCTATAAGGGATTGACAACCCCTTCATAGCATTGGGTGCAAGCTCTTTGTGTTTGTGCACGTACTTGTGACTCGACACGCGCCTCCCACTGGATCGATACCTTGGTTCTCAAACTGAGGGAAATACTTACCGCCGCTGTGCTACATCACCCTTTCCTCTTCAAGGGAACACCAACGCAAGGCTCCAAGGCCGCGGGGAAGTCCTTTGCATATTTGCCAAGGAAGTCCCTATAGGCGTAGCCCGTGACAGAAGGATTCCTGACGCCGTTGCGAGGGAAGGTCTGTTGTCGCATTAGCAGAAGGATTTCTGGCGCCGTTGCCGGGGAGGAGGATCGCTTGCTGAGGAGAGATCAAGTCAAGATCTATCCAAGTAGGTGTCACAAACTCATCTCTTGCATTTACCTTTTTTGCCAGTTGCCTCTCGTTTTCCTCTCCCCCACTTCCCATTTGCCGTTTTCATTTGCCTTTCTCCTTTGCCGTTTTCTTTTGCCTTTTGCCGTTTTCCGTTGCCAGTTTTCTTGCTTGCTTGTGTTCTTGTTGGTTTGTTGAAGTCATCATGGCTGAAAACACCAAACTTTGCGACTTCTCGAGTACCAATAATAATGATTTTATTAGTACTCCGATTGCTCCCGCCACTAGTGTGGAATCGTATGAAATCAACGCTGCCTTGCTGAATCTTGTTATGAAAGAACAATTCTCTGGCCTTCCTAGTGAAGATGCCGCATCCCATCTCAATACCTTTATTGAACTTTGTGATATGCAAAAGAAAAGAGATGTGGATAATGACGTGATTAAGTTGAAGCTTTTTCCTTTCTCGTTGCGAGATCGCGCAAAAACTTTGTTTTCTTCTTTGCCTAAAAATAGTATCGATTCTTGGGATAAGTGCAAAGATGCTTACATATCCAAGTATTTTCCGCCGGCTAAGATTATCTCCCTACGTAACGATATCATGAATTTCAAGCAACTTGATCATGAACACGTTGCACAATCTTGGGAGAGGATGAAGTTAATGATTAGAAATTGTCCCGCTCAGGGCTTGAGTTTGTGGATGATTATACAAATCTTTTACGCTGGTTTGAATTTTGCTTCTCGCAATATCTTGGACTCCGCCTCAGGTGGAACGTTCATGGAAATCACGTTAGGAGACTCTACAAATCTCCTAGACAATATCATGACCAACTACTCTCAGTGGCACA
This sequence comes from Hordeum vulgare subsp. vulgare, assembly GCF_904849725.1. Lineage (NCBI taxonomy): Eukaryota > Viridiplantae > Streptophyta > Magnoliopsida > Poales > Poaceae > Hordeum > Hordeum vulgare. The sequence goes on along the minus strand of NC_058520.1, from coordinate 578,468,379 downwards.
CTGAAAGGTCACCTGCTAGCAAAAAGGTACACGCTATAGAAGAAATTAACTCGCTTAGTGCTAAGATGGACGAGTTGATGAATTTGGTTGCTAGTAGAAATGCTCCTTTAGATCCTAATGACATGCCACTATCTTCCTTGATTGAGAGTGGCAACGCTAGTTTGGACGTTAATTTTGTTGGTAGGAACAATTTTGGCAACAACAATGCTTTTAGAGGAAACTATGTTCTTAGGCCTTTTCCTAGTAACTCCTCTAACAATTATGGCAATTCCTACAACAACACTTATGGAAATCACAAAAAATTACCCTCTGATTTAGAGAGTAATATCAAAGAGTTCATCAACTCTCAAAAGATTTTCAATGCGTCTATAGAGGAAAAACTACTCAAAATAGACGATTTGGCTAAGAGCGTTGATATGATGTCTTATGATATTGATGCTTTGAAAGTTAGATGTGCTCCTCCCAAGGTCAACTTGGATGAAACTTTAAAAGCTATGCGTGTCTCCATGAATGAGAGCAAAGAAAGAACCGCCCAAATTCGCGCTAGGCATGAATGGTTTAAAAGGGTGCGTTCTAGTGATGCAAATCACGGAGATCATAAAGTGCTTGGTGTGACTCCTCTTGAATATTTGTTCTCGCATGTCAAACCTATTGATGAAGGGGCTGGATATGAATCCACTTTGGTTGAAAAACGCCCCAATGATTCGAAGTCCACCTATCTTGATGATAAAGGTGTGGAGAGTGGAGTAGAAGAAATCAAAATATTGGGTAGTAATGAAACTCCCACTTTGGATTTCAAGGAATTCAATTATGATAGTTGCTCCTTGTTTGAATGCATTTCTTTGATGCAATCCATTGCAAACTCTCCACATGCTTATAGCCAAAGCAAAGCCTTTACCGCTCATATCGTAGATGCTATGATGAGATCTCTTGAAGAGAAGCTCGAATTAGAAGTCTCTATACCTAGAAAACTTCACGATGAGTGGGAACCTACTATCAAAATCAAAATCAAAAACTATGAATGCAATGCTTTGTGTGATTTGGGTGCTAGTGTTTCCGTGATTCCAAAGTCTTTATGTGATATTCTTGGTTTTCATGAGATTGAAGAGTGTTCTCTTAATTTGCATCTTGCGGATTCTACTGTCAAGAAACCCATGGGAAGGATCGATGATGTTCTTATTGTTGCAAATAAGAACTATGTACCCGTGGATTTCATTGTACTTGACATAGATTGCAATCATTCATGCCCCGTTATTCTTGGTAGACCTTTCCTAAGGACTATTGGTGCTATCATCGATATGAAGGAAGGGAATATTAGATTTCAATTTCCTCTAAAGAAGGGCTTGGAGCATTTTCCTAGAAAGAAAATAAGATTGCCTTATGAATCTATGATGAGGGCTACTTATGGTTTGAGCATCAAAGATGACTATGCGTGATTCCATCACCTTTTGCCTAGCTAAGGGCGTTAAACAATAGCGCTTGTTGGGAGGCAACCCAACGAATCTATCCTTTTTCTTTCTATTTTGTGTTTTCCACACTTTCATAATTCTGTTATGATTGTGTTTTTTGTGTCTCCTTTTGCGTTTGTCCTAAGTAAAACCATTATGATTAGTCTTGGGGATGATCGTTTGGTCATGCTGGAAAAGACAGAAACTTTCTGCTCACGAATTTTTTTTTCATTTTTTTCTGTAATAGATTTTGAGTTGATTCTTTTTGCGCTGATTTCTATAAAACTTCTTCAGACTGTCGTAATTTTTTAGAAGTTTTGATGTCCAGAAGTATACGAAGTATACAGATTGCTACAGACTGGTCTGCTTTTAACAGATTCTGTTTTTGTTGAGTTGGTTGCTTATTTTAATGAAACTATGGATAGTATCGGGGGGTATTAGCCATGGAAGATTGAAAATACAGTAACCCAACATCAACATAAGTAGAATTTAAGTTTGCTACAGTACCTAAGGAAGTGGTGGTTTGCTTTCTTATACTAATGATATCACGAGTTTCTGTTTAAGTTTCGTGTTGTGAAGTTTTCAAGTTTTGGGTGAAGTTCTTATGGACAAAGAGATAAAGAGTGGCAAGAGCTCAAGCTTGGGGATGCCCAAGGCACCCCAAGTTGATTCAAGGATGTCGTAAAAGCCTAAGCTTGGGGATGCCCCGGGAAGGCATCCCCTCTTTCGGCTTCAATCCATCGATAACGTTACTTGGGGCTATATTTTTATTCACCACATGTTATGTGTTTTGCTTGGAGCGTCTTGTATCGTAGGAGTCTTTTATTTTTATTTTGTCACAATCTTCCTTCCTGCACACCTAGAGAGAGAGACATGCACCCACCATGATTTTGTCGAGCTTCACTTATATCCTTTGGTAGACAATTCAGCTCACACGTGCTTCACTTTTATCTTTTGAGCTAGTTGATTTTTCTCTCTGTCCTTCACTTATATCTTTTAGAGCACGGAAGTGCGTGGCTTGGTAGTTGGTCTATGCTATGAAAGTAGTCCCAAAAGGGGTAGTTATCCAAAGGGATATGAAAACTTCCACCTTCATGTGCATTGAATAGTAAGAGAAGTTTGATTCATCTCAATTAGTTTTGAGTTGTGGTTGTAGTAATATTTATGTTGTTAGTAAGGTGTTGTGGATCTAGAAATACTTGTGTTGAAGTTAGTGATTCCCGTAGCATGCACATATGGTGAACCGCTATGTGATGAAGTCTGAGCATGATTAGTCTATTGATTGTCATCCTTTGTGTGGCGGTCGGGATCACGTGATGGTTTATACCTACCAACCCTTCCCCTAGGAGTATGCGTTGAATGCTTTGTTTCAATTACTACTAAAACTTTTGCAGCAAGTATATGATTTCTTCATGACTAATGTTGAGTCCATGGTTTAGATGCACTTTCACCTTCCACCATCACTATCTTCTTTAGTGCCGTGCAACTTTCGCCGGTGCACAAAACCCACCATTAGCCTTCCTCAAAACAGCCACCATACCTACCTACTATGGCTTTTTCAAAGCCATTCCAAGATATATTGCCATGCAACTACGACCATGAAATGTGCCATAGCTTCTACATTGCCATTGCATGATCGTAAGATAGCTAGCATGATGTTTCCATTAATGTCTATGCCATGCTAGATCATTGTCACGGTACACTACCGAAGGCATTTCATATAGAGTCATCATTGCTTTAAGTTTCGAGCTGTAAGTGTGATGATCATCATTGATGGAGCATTGTCCCATGTGAGGAAATAAAAGAGGCCAGCGAAGCCCATTTACAAAAAGAGGCCAAAGATGCTGCTACTGCAACAAAAGACCTTCCAACGGCGCGAGAAATAGGAGTGTTGCTTGATACTCCTCAGCAACGGCACCAGGAATCCTTGTGCTACGGCTACGCCTTAAGGGACTTCCTAGGAAAATATGCAAAGGATTTCCCGTGTGGCCTTGGAGCCTTGTGTTGGTGTTCCCTCGAAGCGGAAAGGGTGATGTAGCACAGCGGTGGTAAGTATTTCCCTCAGTTTGAGAACCAAGGTATCGATCGAGTGAAGGAGTATCTCAAGAGCCTGCACAAACACAAAAAGCTTGCTCCCAACGCTATGAAGGGGTTTTTAATCCCTTATAGATTGTTCGCCAAGTGAGAACTGAAACAGCAAAGTAACAAAGCAGAGTAAAAGCGAAAGTGGAAACGATAGATGTGAATAGACCCGGGGGCCGTAGTGTTTACTAGTGGCTTCTCTCATGAAAGCAAGTAGACGGTGGGTGAACAAATTACTGTCGAGCAATTGATAGAACCACGCAAAGTCATGACGATATCTATGCCAATGATTATATCTATAGGGATCACGTCCAAAACAAGTAGACCGATACTTTCTTCATCTACTACTATTACTCCACACGTCGACCGCTATCCAGCATGCATCTAGTGTATTAAGTCAAAAAGAACAGAGTAACGCCTTAAGCAAGATGACATGATTTAGATGGACAATCTCATATCTACGATAGAGCCCACCTTGTTACCCTTGATGGCAACTACACGATGTGTGCCTTGCTACCCCTAGTGTCACTGGGAAAGGTCACCACACGGTAAGAACCCAAAACCAAGCACTTCTCCCATTGCAAGAATCACAGATCTAGTTGGCCAAAGAAAACCCAAGACTCGGAGAGAGACTTACAAGGATATCAAATCATGCATATAAGAAATCAGCAAAGACTCAAATATAATTCATAGATAATCTGATCACAAATCCACAATTCATCGGATCTCGACAAACACACCGCCAAAGAAGATTACATTGGATAGATCTCCATGAAGATCATGGAGAACTTTGTATTGAAGATCCAAGAGAGAGAAGAAGCCATCTAGCTACTAACTACGGACCCGTAGGTCTGAAGTGAACTACTCACGAATCATTGGAGGGGCGATGATGATGATGAAGAAGCCCTCCAACTCCAAAGTCCCCTCCGACAGGGCACCGGGAAGGGTCTCCAGATGAGATCTCGCGGAAATGGAAGCTTGAGGCGGCGGAAAAGTATTTTCCTGGCTCCCTTGATTTTTTTTCTGATTTTTAGGGAATATATAGGCACAAGAGCTAGGTCAGGGGGTGCCAGGGAGGCCACAAGCCTGCCCACCGCCGCCTCCCCCTGGTGGCGGAGTGGGGGCTTGTGGGCTCCCTGTAGCCCTCCTGGCTTGGCCCATAGCCCCCTGATCTTCTTTCGTTCGGGAAAAAATCATTTCGGGGATTTTATTCCGTTTGGACTCCGTTCCAAAAGCAGATCTGAAAAGAGCCAAAAACACAGAAAAAACAGGAACTAGCACTTGGCACTGAATTAATAAGTTAGTCCCCAAAAAGATATAAAAGGTACATAAAACATCCAAAGATGACAAGATAACAGCATGAAACCATAAAAAATTATAGATACGTTTGAGACGTATCAAGCATCCCCAAGCTTAACTCCTGCTCGTCCTCGAGTAGGGAAGTGATAAAGAATGAATTTTTGATGCTTTCATGCTACCTAGCATAGATGTCCTTTTTAACTCCTCTTATGTGACGTGAATGTTCAGATCCATTAGATTCAAAACAATAGTTTGCTATTGACGTGGAAACAATAATAATTCAAGCAAACTAGCAAGGTAATCATGAACTTTCAAAATAACAAGGCCAAAAGAAAGTTATCCCTACAAAAGCATATATTCTGGCTATGCTCTATCATCATTGCACAACGAATTTAAATCATGCACAACCCCGGTATTGGCCAAGTAATTGTTTCACACCTTTACATTCTCAAACCTTTTCAACTCTCACGCAATACATGAGCGTGAGCCATGGTTTTAGCACTATAGATGGTGTGGAGTGTGGTGGAGGTTGCAAGACAAAATAAGGAGAAGATGATCACATTAACTAGGCATATCAATGAGCTGTGGAGAAGCTCATCAATAGATATCAATGTGAATGAGTAGGGATTTCCATACAAATGATGCACTAGAGCTAAGAGTATGTGAAAGCTCTTAAAGAAAACTAGTGGGTGTGCATCCAACTTGCTTGCTCACGAAGACCTAAGGCAATTTTGAGGAAGCCTATCATTGGAATATACAAGCCAAGTTATATAATGAGAATTTCCCACTAGCTATATGGTGGTGACAAAACAACAGACTCTCAATCATGAAGATCATGGTGCTTAATATGCACAAGTGTGGAAAAAGTGGTAGCATTGTCCCTTCTCTCTTTTTCTCTCATATTTTTTAATTTTTTTCGTGGGCTCATTGGCCTCTTTTTATTTATTTATTTGTTTTGGTGGGCATCTTTTGCCTCTTTTATTTCCTCACATGGGACAATGCTCCATTAATGATGATCATAACACTTTCAACTCAAAACTTAGAGCAATGATGACTCTATATGGAATGCCTTCGGTAGTGTACCGTGACAATGATCTAGCATGGCATAGACATTAATGGAAACATCATGCTAGCTATCTTACGATCGTGCAATGGCAATGTAGACGTGGTGGCACATGTCATGGTGGTAGTTGCATGGCAATATATCTCGGAATGACTTTGAAAAAGCCATAGTAGGTAGGTATGGTGGCTGTTTTGAGGGAGGCTAATGGTGGGTTTTGTGCACCGGCGAAAGTTGCATCGGATCTCGACAAATCATAGATAATCTGATCACAAATCCACAATTCATCGGATCTCGACAAACACACCGCCAAAGAAGATTACATCGGTTAGATCTCCATGAAGATCATGGAGAACTTTGTATTGAAGATCCAAGAGAGAGAAGAAGCCAGCTAGCTACTAACTACGGACCCGTAGGTCTGAAGTGAACTACTCACGAATCATTGGAGGGGCGATGATGATGATGAAGAAGCCCTCCAACTCCAAAGTCCCCTCCGGCAGGGCACCGGGAAGGGTCTCCAGATGAGATCTCGCGAAAACGGAAGCTTGCGGTGGCGGAAAAGTATTTTCGTGGCTCCCTTGATTTTTTTTCCTGATTTTTAGGGAATATATAAGCGCAAGATCTAGGTTAGGGGGCGCCAGGGAGGCTAGAAGCCTACCCACCGCCGCCTCCCCCTGGTGGCGGAGTGGGGGCTTGTGGGCTCCCTGTAGCCCTCCTGGCTTGGCCCATAGGCCCCTGATCTTCTTTCGTTCGGGAAAAAAATCATTTCGGGGATTTTTTCCGTTTGGACTCCGTTCCAAAATCAGATCTGAAAAGAGCCAAAAACACACAAAAAACAGGAACTGGCACTCGACACTGAATTAATAAGTTAGTCCCAAAAAAGATATAAAAGGTACATAAAACATCCAAAGATGACAAGATAACAGCATGAAACCATCAAAAATTATAGATACGTTTGAGACGTATCAGATGCCCACCAAAAATAAAATAAAAGTATATAAAAAAGAGGCCGAAGAGCCCACCAAAAAAAATGAGAGAAAAGGAGAGAAGGGACAATGCTACTATCCTTCCACACTTGTGCTTATTAAGCACCATGATCTTCATGATTGAGAGTCTCTCGTTTTGCACCACCATATAGCTAGTGGGAAATTTTCATTATATAACTTGGCTTGTATATCCCAATGATAGGCTTCCTCAAATTTTCCTTAGGTCTTCGTGAGCAAGCAAGTTGGATGCACACCCACTAGTTTTCTTTAAGAGCTTTCACATACTCTTAGCTCTAGTGCATCATTTGTATGGCAATCCCTACTCATTCACATTGATATCTATTGATGAGAATCTCCATAGCTCATTGATATGCCTAGTTAATGTGACCATCTTCTCCTTGTTTGTCTTGCAACCTCCACCACACTCCATTCCACTTAGTGCTAAAACCATGGCTCACGCTCATGTATTGCGTGAGAGTTGAAAAGGTTTGAGAAAGTAAAAGTGTGAAAACAATTACTTGGCCAATACCGGGGTTGTCCATGATTTACATTCGTTGTGCAAGGATGATAGAGCATAGCCAGACTATATGATTTTGTAGGGAAAACTTTCTTTTGGCCTTGTTATTTTGAAAGTTCATGATTACCTTGCTAGTTTGCTTGAATTATTATTGTCTCCACATCAATAGCAAACTATTGTTTTGAATCTAATGGATCTGAACATTCACGTCACATAAGAGGAGTTACAAAGGACATCTATGCTAGGTAGCATGAAAGCATCAAAAATTCATTCTTTATCACTTCCCTACTCGAGGACGAGCACGAGTTAAGTTTGGGGATGCTTGATGCCAAGTGCCAGTTCTTGTTTTTTCTGTGTTTTTGACTCTTTTCAGATCTGATTTTGGAACGGAGTCCAAACGGAATAAAATCCCCGAAATAAATTTTTCCACAACAGAAGAAGATCAGGGGACTTGAGGGCCAAGGCAGGAGAGCTACAGGGGGGCCACAAGCCGTGTAGCCGCCACGAGGGGGGCGGCGGCTACCAGGCTTGTGGCCTCCCTGGCGCCCCCTACCCTAGCTCTTTCGCCTATATATTCTCAAAAATCCAGAAAAAATCAGGGCATCCACGAAAACACTTTTCCGCCGCCGCAAGCTTCCGTTTCCGCGAGATCTCATCTAGAGACCCTTCCCGGTGCCGTGCCGGAGGGGACTTTGGAGTTGGAGGGCTTCTACATCAACATCATCGCCTCTCCAATGACTCGTGAGTAGTCCACTTCAGACCTACAGGTCCGTAGTTAGTAGCTAGATGGCTTCTTCTCTCTCTTGGATCTTCAATACAAAGTTCTCCATGATCTTCATGGAGATCTATCCGATGTAATCCTCTTTGGCGGTCTGTTTGTCGAGATCCGATGAATTGTGGATTTGTGATCAGATTATCTATGAATTATATTTGAGTCTTTGCTGATTTCTTATATGCATGATTTAATATCCTTGTAAGTCTCTCTGAGCCTTGGGTTTTGTTTGGCCAACTAGATCTATGATTCTTGCAATGGGAGAAGTGCTTGGTTTTGGGTACATACCGTGTGGTGACCTTTCCGAGTGACAGAAGGGGCAGCAAGGCACACATCGTGTTGTTGGCATCAAGGGTAAAAAGATGGGCTTTTATCGTAGATATGAGATTGTCCATCTACGTCATGTCATCTTGCTTAAGGCGTTACTCTGTTCTTATGAACTTAATACACTAGATGCATGCTGGATAGCGGTCGACGTATGGAGTAATAGTAGTAGATGCAGAAAGTATCGGTCTACTTGTTTTGGACGTGATGCCTATAGATATAATCATTGCCATAGATGATGTCACGACTTTGCGCGGTTCTATCAATTGCTCGACAGTAATTCGTTCACCCACCGTCTACTTGCTTTCATGAGAGAAGCCACTAGTGAACACTACGGCCCCCGGGTCTATTCACAACTATCGTCTCCACTTTTGCTTTTACTTTGCTTTGTTTACTTTTTGCTTCCAGTTCTCACTTTGCAAACAATCTATAAGGGATTGACAACCCCTTCATAGCGTTGGGTGCAAGCTCTTTGTGTTTGTGCAGGTACTTGTGACTCAACACGCGCCTCCCACTGGATCGATACCTTGGTTCTCAAACTGAGGGAAATACTTACCTCCGCTGTGCTACATCACCCTTTCCTCTTCAAGGGAACACCAGCGCAAGGCTCCAAGGCCGCGGGGAAGTCCTTTGCATATTTGCCAAGGAAGTCCCTATAGGCGTAGCCCGTGATAGAAGGATTCCTGGCGCCGTTGCCAGGGAAGGTCTGTTGTCGCAGTAGCATCTTCTTATTGTCATTTCTCTCTATTCCATCCGGAGTGCTGGAGTTATCTCAGAGGTTCTTGTTTCCAATCCTTTCAACTATTTCGACGTGCTCAACCTCATCAAGTTTTCATTTGTACTAGTGCAATATCTATCTTTTTGAGCAACCTTTTCAACGGTGGTTTCTTTGAGTGGGCCCATAACCCACAGGTTCTTTCCCACGATCTTATTTAGCTCTTGTAATCTTTTCCCGGAGATATCTATGCTTTCAACTATGACGTAAGTATGATTTTCATCAGTCATATTCCTTCTTCAAGATCAATTTGAATTAATTCTCATATTTGGCTCAACCTTGCATTCTTCTTTATTCCGGAGTGTCTCAGTTATTCGTGGTGTTATTTCTCGTCATCATTCTCAGCTTGCAATTTGAATGAGTGTTTCTCTCAAATCTTGGTCCATTTTCTTGAAGATTCATCATTTCAGCTTCATGTAATCATCTTGAATTATTCCCAATCATGAGTAATCCCTTTCTTGCTATTTGGAGCATTTCAATGTTGTGTTCATTTTCGATCCTCCAAAGGCCATCATTTTAGAAGATTCTTCGTTCTCAGCTTTCAGCTTTCGTTCTCAATTCTTCTCAATTGTTGTCTCTTTGTTCGTCTCTCAGTTAATCCGGTGCCTTGTTCAAGTTTTCTCTCAGGTGGTTCATGATCTCTTCGTTCTCTTGTATCTCCATTAAGTCTTGGTATTCCCATTCAATTGTGAATTCTTACCGGCGCTTCCTTCAATTATGCTTCATGTGGTGCATCTCTCTCTCTCTCTCTTCAAGTTCTTTCTAGAAGAATAAGTGGTATGCTAAATCCGTTGCTTTTCATCAATTAAACTTGATGAAGGATAAGCATAACATAATTCTTATTCTTGTTCATAGTAATCTGAATTCTTCTTTCGGAGTGGCTCATGATATCGATTCTTTTCTCGAGTGCTATCTTTCTTTTCCGGAGTTCCAAGTTCTTCTAAGTGTCTCTTTGTGAGGCTTCATCTAAATCTTGGTAAGGTCATAATCGTATTCTTTCTACCTTCATATCTTTGCATCATTCATTTGTATACGGTGGTCCTTCATGGTGCTTCATCAAGGTTTCAATTCATTCTCAAGTGTTCTTCAAGATTCTTATTGGAGAACCTCAAGTTTTCTTCTCTTGCATTTCCAAGTGCATTTGTTCTTCCTTATCCTTTGAGGTGGTATTATAGCATTCTTGTTAGTATAGGAGTCTCGAAGAGATTTCCTTTCAAGAATGAGATAATTAAACACACCAATTCTGTGATCATGAGATATTTTCAACCCATGATTTCTTCATTGAGCTATCTTGGTTTGGATTTCACCTAAAGCTTTTCCTATGGCTTGTTGCTATCATGGTGCTTGTCATTAATCCAAGTTTTCAATGTATCCTCTTGGTGTAAGAAATTGTTCATATCTTGCTTCTCCCAATCAATCCTTGTTTCTGTTAGTGGTTGGTTGTCACTTCATTAGTTTGAAAAGGTCTCCATAAGCCCACTACTATCTGGTTCTTTTCGTTGTTGTTTTTCCAACAACTCCACTCAATTCTTCTTGCAAGGATGTTTGCCAAGTTCATTTGAGATAGTAGTTGTCATTCTTTTCTTTATTCTCTTCTTCCGTATGATATAGTTTTATTCTCTTGTTCCGGATGCATTGTGATGTTGCTCTTTTGGGTCAATCATGTTGTTCTATCAAGATAACGGTGTTCCCTTGTTATATTTAGTTGTTGGTTGTGAACATTGTCTAATTCTCCCATCTTATCGGATTCTTTGTCCCATTTTCCTACCGAAGTGCTGCCGAAATTTTCCGTGAATTCTTGCTTGTTTCTCATATCTTTCTTCATCTCTTTTGCAACCTTCAAGGATCGTTGGTTTCACTCGTTTGTCAAAGAAGCGACTAAATTTTTACCTCTTGTTATTTCTCATCCTGTCCCTCTTTCATTCTTGGATCTCGGGGCGAGATCCTCTTGTAGTGTAGGAGAGTTGTGACAGCCTGATGCCTGCGTTCCAGAAAATTCCCCTTTTCTTTCCGTTTCCATCGTGTGGTTATTTTTATTTGTCGTATCATCATCGCATCATGCGCACCATCCGCATTGCATCGGCATCTCCGTTGCCGCCAGTTTTCAAAACTTGCATCCGCTGTTAGTTGCCGGTTCTCGTCGCTGTCCGTTCTGAGCCCGACCACACACGCACGCGCCCGCGGCATCGTCAAAACCCTGTTTTAAAAGTGTGTGTAAAACTTTCTCTGGTTGGGTTAGAATTTGACGTGCGGTCTTATTTTAATATAGGTAGGCCGCCTGTCGAATTTCGTCGCAATCGGAGTCCGTCTGGTACCCGAACGGTCGACCGTAGCGGCACCGTATACGGTCTATCGTCGGACGTTTGTCGGTGTTTTAAAATATGTTGCCGCGCCGCTCTATTTCCCTCTCACCCCTACATAGCCCATCTACACAGGTCAGTAGTGCAACCTAGCCACTTCCTCCGTACGTGGTCGTTGGATCGCGATCGGACGAACGGGGTCCACCCCACCAGAGACCAACCCTATATAAGTATCACCCCCCTAGAGAGACCCCTCTCACTTCACTAGGGTTTCCCCTAGTCGTTTTTGCAGCCACCCCCTAGAAATCCACACCTGCTAGCCCACACCCTTCAAATCCCGCAGCCCCAAGCTCCATAGCCTTTCTCAGCCTTCGGATCTGAGATATGGGGCTCAGATTCGCCCAAATCCTCACCTACCGGACATGTCCGTGGTCAAATCGGACATGTCCGGGCGACCAAAGCTCCTCCTGAGGCTCCCGGAGCTAGCCCGAGCCTCCCCTGCCCGAGCAGCCCCGCGCCCCACGCCACCGGCCAACCCCACCGGAACCCCGTAGCAGCCGCCACCTCGTCGGAGCCTCCGCCGCCCGCCTTGTGCCCGCCGGCCGTGCCCGATCCCGTCGGTTCCCATCGCCCAGAACCTGCCCTCGCCGGATCCCGCAGCAGCCGCCCTGAGCGAAGCTTGCCGGCCTCCCCACCGGAACCGGCCGCCTGCATCGCCGCCATGCGCCGCCTCCCGCCGCCGATCTGCCCTTGGCTCGAACCGGGGAACGGGAGGACGACGAAGCCAGCAGCCCCCCCCCCCCCCCGCGTTGACCGTGTAGCGGTCTAGTAGCACTGCCCCGTGGCCCGGCTCCTCCCCAAGGCCCACCTCCAGCCGGGCCAAGGCCCCAAGGTGAGACCCCCTCCTCCAAGCTATTTCCTGCCTAGGCGTGCATTAGTTATCTCGCGCCCACTGTTCAGCCCGTTAGATAATATAGATGATTTTCGGAATTAATTAAATTCCAGAAAAATAGACGTATATTAGTTTGCCCGTAACTTTTATTCCGTAAGTCGGATCGCGACGTGTAGCATATGATTTTTGTGTAGAATATCGCGTAGAATACGATTTTGCAACTTGCATATTTGTTTGACGTTGTTTGACGTGCCGAATGCATAGATTAACGTGATGTTCCAATAGGATACGTCCCGTATTTTATTTCTCGTGTGTGTCCGGATTGCTCGAATGTCGTAGTAGAAATGTTCATGTTTTAGGAACCCCTTTGCCATGTATGTTAGAGTAGTCGTTGGTATTTATGCATGCAGGGTTTAGTCGCTAGTTTATTTTCCGTGTTTAGAATATTTTCTCGCATTTACGTGTGGCAATATTTTGGTGTTGCAACCCCACATGTTTTATATGTTCTCGGGGTAGAAAAATCCATAGGATTTCTCTGTGTATTTAGTTTTAGCTTTTGAGCAAGTTAGTTCGTGCGATATTTTGCCATGTTGCCCTCTTGTCTATTTCGTAGGTTTTATTCCGTGCTTCGTTTGAAGGAGTTGTCAACTAGAGATTTGCCCTTTGATGTTTAGTCTAGCCCCTGGTATTTTTGGTTGCAATAGAAATCCATGTTTAGGTGTGGTTTGGTTGTTATTTACTTGCAAGGAAATAGTGCTGATTTGGAGATGCTGAAATATTTGTAAGTCTGGAATCTGTTATATTTTGTTGCTGTCTTGTCTTGCTTCTATCTTGTGATCTGTAGCTCTTTTGAGGTTGGTGCGATGGAGTTAGTTGTAGACTTTGTGATTCTCTAGCATGCTATGAATTTTCATGCCATTTGGAGTCCTGTAGCATATGGTTTTGCTGCTGTCAATATGCCTTCAGATCGAAAACTGCAGCTTCATAAACTGCTATGTTCACTAAGTCCGAAACTGTGTGTGAGAAGCCATTTTGTGACTTCTTTTCCTAGTGATCCATGCTTCCATGCTAGGTGTTATTAGTTGTATGTTGTAGTGCTTCTTGCCCTGTATCGTCTCATGCCTTGGTTGAGCATATTGGGATTTTGTAGCTCGTAGTTGTGGGGCGTAGAAAATGCTATCTGGCTGATTTTGGCAGATTGTAGTGATTTCTTGTTTTGCTCGTAGTTTTTGAACCGTTGCTCCGTTTTGGTCGTGTCCTATGTGAAACTTGCTTAGAATCTTGTGTAGTATCATTTTTTCTTGCTGGTTGTGTGTTTTGAAGTGCTCGTGACTGTCGTTGCACACATATTGCATTCATGCCATCATATCTCGCAGTGTCCGTATCTTTTGATCCGTAGCTCCGTTGGAGATGTTCTCTATGTGTAAGTTGCTTGTAACGATGCGTAGAATCACGTGAACCTATTTGTTTTGCTGTTTAACAACTATTTAAATGTGTTAGTTCAGATCTGGACAGAATTGTAAATTAACATGTGAGGTCGTTTCGGAGGTGCTATATGTCATTTCCGACCTCATTTAAAATGCGTAGATAGGTAGTTTAATTCCGCTTCACCTCTTTCCATGTTTAATCACATTTAATATTGTCGAGTAAATAATCGGGATAGAACTAAATAACTCGTATGTGGACTTTCATCAATATGCAACTCGTTGCGTATTAGACTTCACTTAATGTGTAGTGTTTGATTGTGTGAATTGCCATGCCGCGTCTTGCTTGTTTTCAGCTGCTCATGCATCATTTGTGTTGTGCATCGTGTGGTGTATATCGTATGTTGATTCTTGTTTCCGGTTTGCTGCGTCTCGATAGAGTTTCGCAAGCGTGTCGGATTGTGAGGACCCGTTCGACTACATCGGTTCGTCTGCTTCACGGAGTCATTCTTCTTTCAAGCGGGATCTCAGGCAAGATGAACATTTCCCCAGATACCATTACTATCATTGCCATGCTAGTTTTGTCGCTTCTATCGATTATGTCTCGTTGCCTACCACATGTTAAATACCAGCCTCTCAACAACGCCATGAAAACCTTCAACCTGTTCAACCTAGCAAACCACTGATTGGCTATGTTACCGCTTGCTTAACCATGTGTTAGTGTTGCTAGTTGCAGGTGCAGTTGCTTCCATGTGATAACATGGGTTCCTTGTTATATCACCCTATTAAATGCTATTTAATTTAATGCACCTATATACTTGGTAAAAGGTGGAAGTCTCAGCCTTTCTGCCTGGTGTTTTGTTCCACCTTTGCCCCCTTAGTTTCGGCTACCGGTGTTATGTTCCATATTGAGCGCTCCTAACATGATCGGGGTTGTTATGGGGACCCCCTTGATAATTCGTTTTAGATTAAAGCTGGTCTGGCAAGGCCCAACATTGGTTCTACATTTGCCCCACATAATATTTCTGATAATATTGAAATGCATAGGGAGTTAGCGCTACCCGAGGAGTAATTCCACATAATACAGGGGGGGGGGCAGTGCTGATGGTGCTGGTCCAAAACAGAGCATTGTGCGGGGCCAACCCAGGGAAACTTGGTTGATTTCTATCCGGCCACCGTACGCGTAGCTTATCCGTCGTGTCCCGAGAACGAGATACGCGACTCCTATCGGGATCGTCGACACGTCGGGCGGCCTTGCTGGATTAGTTTTACCTTTGACGAGATATCTTGTGCATCGGGATTCCGGTAATGCTTTGGGTAATCTCAGAGTTGAGGTTTTCCACTAAGGAGTCCGACGAGATTGCGAGCTTCGTGATCGAGGATTTCTATGCGGCTTGTGGTAATTTGTGATGGATTAGTTGGAGTACCCCGGCAGGGTTAAATCTTTTGGAAAGTCGTGCCCGCGGTTAAGTGGCAACGTGGAAACTTTGTTTAACACTGGTTCTAGATAACTTGAAGTTAACTTAATTAAAACATGCCAACTGAGTGCGTAACCGTGATTGTCTCTTTCGTGAGTTCCTTCTCCGATCGAGGACACGGTGGAGTTATGTCTGACGTAGGTAGGTGTTCAGGATCATTCATTTGATCATCAGTAGTCACGTCCGCTATGCGTAGATCTTCCCCTCTTATTTCTTGTACTCGTAAGTTTAGCCACCAAATATGTGCTTAGCCGCTGCTGCAACCTCGCCACTTAACCTTACCTCACCTATTAAGCTTTGCTAGTCTTGATACCTTTGGAAATGAGATGGCTGAGTCCCCTGTGGCTCACACATTACTACAACACCAGTTGCAGGTACAGGTAAATGTTACTTGACGCGAGCGCGTTGATTGTTCATTTGGAGTTGCTTCTTCTTCTTCGATCTAGGATGGGTTCCAAGCCGGCAACCTGAGATAGCAAGGATGGACGTCGTTCTTCTTTTCTCATTTATTTTCGTCTGTAGTCGGACCCTGCTCTTCTTCATGATGTTTATGTATTGTACTGTTGTGACTCTAATGTAGCTTGTGGCGAGTGTAAGCCAATTCTATATATATACCTCTTCTGTTCAGTACATGTACTTGTAACGATATCCATTCTTGCGACACGACGAGATGCGCTTCTATTCCTGACGAGACCCTCGTGCCAAATTGAGGATAGGGTTGCATCTTGGGCGTGACACTTGTGCTTCTTGATCTCCATCACCAAAGCGCCGCATGATCTCCATCACTAGAGGCTCACTAGGGACAGTGTGTTGTCTATGTATCCACACATGTATTTGAGTTTCCAATCAATACAATTCTAGCATGGATAATAAACGATTGTCGTGCACAAGGAAATGTAATAATAACCAATTTATTATTGCCTCTAGGGCATATTTCCAACAACTTGCCCATCTCACTCGTCACCTGATTGGTAGCTCCCGTGTCCATGTACCACGATGCATCAACATGATAGGAAGGAGTGTGACCTTGCTCATGATTCGCCATCGCAACCTATTTTTCATTGCCCTTGTCATTGTTCCCGATCCCCAAAAAATCATGCTTAAAGCGACGGTTGCAACGAGAAGCTATATGACCATCAAGGCCACAGAGCTCGCAGGGAACCTGAACACCACATGAAGGACAACACGTAGGGACGCGCCCGCCCGCAGAGGTAGTGGAGTTTCGTGGGTTGGGCGTGACCGTCGGTGGCTTGCCACCATCCGGCGGCTTTAAGGGTTTTCCCTTGCCACGCACGGTAGCGTTGGCAGATGGAAAACTCGGCGTAGAGCGGTGAGCCTTGACACGTTGTCTCGTGGTGAGAAGACGCGTGTACAGCTCATGCGGCTGAATGGGAGTGTCATGACCATTGATATTCTCCACCAAATTATCCTAGTCATCACCTAGTCCATTGAGAAGATAAGGGGTGAACTCATCCAGACCAAGAGCCTTGCCAATGGAGGCAAGTGTGTTTGTCATACCCGTCACTTTGTTGAAGTAGTCAGTGACGGTAAGGTCATTAAGCGTCACCTCCCCAAGCACTGTGCGAATAGCATGAGCACGCGCCTGAGACTGCGAAGCGAAACTAGTATGAAGAGCCATCCATGCATCCCGATACGCAACGGCGAAGATGACCAGTGACGAGATGTTGTCCGTAAGAGAGGACTGAATAGAAGAGAGGACGGCTTGATCCTGAGCTACCCAAGCATGTTGCACCAAATGATATGACGGAGGGCACGATAGTGTGCCATCTACATAGCCCTCCAGATAGTGACTGCGATGTAATGGCAGTACTTGAGCACGCCATGGTAGGTAGTTATCCGTCGTGAGCTTCACCGGGATCAGGTGCACAAAGTAGAACGATGCAGTCGCCATGACATGATCTGACGACCATGGTGGCGCATAGAAGCCCGGAGGCAAAGTAATGCCTCGCTGTACAAAAAAAGGCACCAACCCCGTGGAGGGACCGCCGTAGGGCAGCCCATATGACGAGAGAACGCCATGAATCACGGGGGTCGATGGGTAGGCGTCGTAAGTCGAGGGTGCAACAACACCATAGGGCGTCGGCGGCGCGGCGAGGGTACCAGGTGGTAACGGGTAAGGCAGCCACGCTTTGGTCGCGACGCCTCCAGGAGTCGGCGGTTGTAGAGGAGCGTCGTATGGTTGGGCGCACCCCGACCAAGGGTTGGCCGCGGGAGGCCCGTAGGCCGTTGGTGGCGTTGGAGCGAAGCCGGGAGGCGGGGATGAAGCGGCGTCATCGTAGGTGGGTGGTGGCGTGGCGACGACATAGGGAGCCAACAACGGCGGGCCACACACAGGAGCGGCAATGGCCTGATCGGCGGCTGCCGTGGAGGCACTGAGCATGAAGGGCAGTGGACGTGAAGACATGAACGGAGAGGCCGCAGCGGCGGGCGGGGCGGCGACGACCGAGGAAGGCGCGGAAGACATGATCTAACCTAATCTGATACCATGTAAAACTTGAGATTGTGGGAAACAACACGACACTCTAATACGGGTGTGGCTCTCTTATATATATAGGGGTACACGGTATGTACAAATATCAAGTTTATCTCATCCAAAAATCAACTTGCTGACATCTTCACAAAGCCACTTCAACATCCCCAGTTTGAAGGTTGTAGGAGCAATCTTAACTTGCTTTGTACTTTCGGACATAGTTAAGATTAAGGGAGAGTGTTAGACTGTATATTTACATAGAGTTTCTGTATATAACTGTATTTGTATTTGTATTGTACATACCATGTACCCCTATATGTATAAGAGTGCCACACCTGTATTAGGGTGTCGTGCAGTTTTTTACAAACCCTAAGGTTTACATCTACCGTCATAGACCCAGACGGTAGGAAAAATTGTCGGATCCTGATTTTTTTTTTTTGCAACCAGGGTCAGATCTCGAACAACTTTCTAAAAAGGGTCAAAACACCAAATTTTGACCCACCATATCTGTTTCAGCTATATGATTATACTACCTGACAATCCATCCAAAAGACACGCACCATGTTTTTTTTCTTCACTTTTCCAGCTCAAGGGGTGTATTTGAATTACGAAGCCGTGCGACACATTTCGGTTGTACTAACCCCACTCAAGCAACTTTTAGCAACACAGATCACAGCACACCAACCTCCATTAAACAACACAAACACATGGAGACTAGAAAGGTGCGAAGCTACTTAATCATATTCAAATCAGCTACTCAGCTATACTAGTGCAATCTAATGACCACGGGGTGGAAGACGTAAAATGCGAAAACTCCAGGGGCTCCGTTGCAAAACAAAAAGGCACGGACCCGGTTATTACTACGCGTACCCAGCTAGAGTGCCCCCCTCCATTTGCTCTCTCTCTCTTTCGGTGTGTCAGGTGTCTCTCTCTGGGCTCCCGACATCGGCGGCGCCGCGGCGGCGGGCGGGCATTGGGAGCTCACGGCGCACAGCAGCGGCCGGCGGAGCGGGCGCGGGAGCAAGGGAGGGAGCTGTCCGGGGGCCATGCCGCGATCCGGGGCGTGATCCCGCCGGGGGATTGCTGGCCCGGGAGGGCCCGCGGCGATGAACGGGCCGAGCGCCGGCGCCGGCTCCGGCGGCGAGGGGAAGCTGGTGTACCAGGCCTGGAAAGGGAACAATGTGAGCCCGCTGCCTCCCCTCTCCTCCACCTCCCCCTTCCATGTCCCCCTCCCCCATTTTGTTCGGTGCGCGCGCGGATCTGTGCGTTCTCGAGGTGGTCGCTAGATTGGCTCGCGGAAAATGCGTGCTAGGGTTCTCCCGCTGAGCTCCGCGTAGATGGTCGCTCGTTTTTTCCCCTTGCGTTTCACTACGATTTTGTGCATCGTGTGCTAGGGGAGTGTAGGTTCTGGGACATGTATGTTGGTGTCCTTGTTCTTGTTCGTGAGGACAGTAAACGCCAGTGGATAGTTTCGGTTCGGGGACAGTTAATGTGGTGAGGAGGGGAGTTTTAGCTGGGACTTAATGCTCCTAGAAGTAATGAATCTATTAATGATCCTTCCACTTGATGATGCTAAATCGTAAGAGTATGCTATTTCGCGTCATCTTGTTCTTTTCCGAACGAATTATGCATAGAGAAAGTGTAATTGGTGACTACGTTAGCTTGGGACGAAGTTTGTCTGTACGAGATCTTCAGACTGTTATTGTGCAGGTGGGCAGTGGCAAAATGTGACCGGGACTGATATTATGTGCTGTCTATTTGCAGGTGTTTTTCCTCCAGGGGAGGTTTATATTTGGGCCTGATGCGAGATCCTTGTTTGTCACCATGTTCCTCATTATCGCTCCAGTAACAGTCTTCTGTGTGTTCGTCGCGAAAGAATTGATGAATGGCTTCTCTTATGGCCTGGGGTTACCGGTGATGGTTGTGGCAGTTGTATTCACGGCATATGTGAGTACCATTTGCACCCCTTTTGGATCACCTTCTTCCTTGATTTTTAGATGTCTTGCACTCAGTACATGCTATTGTTTGGGGATTGTCGGTGGGACCTTCATTAGTTACAAGCTGCTTTTCAAGTTCAGATAATTTACATGCTGTGAATATATTTTTGTGAAAGAGAGGCCTCTCTCTCCAATTTCCATTAAAAAAACAGAAGCAATATGGTTCGATTACAAGGCTGTGAATCTGTTCTGGGTTTATGTGATTACATGTCCAATCAATAGGAAGTCAGAAACATGAGTTGAAGTACAGATTGTACCACTATTAGTATGTGCCTTTACTTTAAACTGTTCGTTAATTAGCCGATTCGTTCCAGATAATATAGGACATGTTTATCGACCAATTGATCCTGATTGTATAAATGCAATTGAGTTTGTGGATATCAAGGAAGGGGGCCATAGCTTGTTCTACCCTTGAACATGCTGGCCAATAGCACTAGCATATTTTGATGCTGCTATCCCCTCACATCTTTCGAACTGGATATAAACACAATGTTGTTGTCCTTGTTTGTGATTTTCCTGGTAAACAGAAAAGTGTATGTATCCACAGTACTCTTCACTTACTGCTTTGGCATTTCTGTCATCTGTCACTTTGCAGGATTTGAGTCTTCTATTTCTCACTTCTGGGAGGGATCCAGGAATCATACCTCGAAATGCACATCCTCCAGAACCTGAGGGTTTTGAAGGCAATGCTGAAGTTGGAGCTAACCAGACTCCACCATTGCGGTTGCCCCGAGTGAAGGATGTCGTTGTGAATGGAATCACTGTGAAGACAAAGTACTGTGACACCTGTATGCTGTACCGTCCTCCTCGATGCTCCCATTGCTCTATCTGCAACAACTGTGTCGAGCGATTTGACCATCACTGCCCATGGGTTGGGCAGTGCATAGGACTTGTAAGTTCATTAACCGAATACACAGTGCATAGCATGTCCTACATTTTTTTTATTGTCTTGTGCATGCCACACTTATATTTGGTTCTTGAGAACTTATCTAAGAGGTCTGAACTCTTTGCTATGCAACATTTCATCTCCTGTTGTACTCTACACTTGTTGGTTTGATTCACTTGTATATGCTGACAGAATAGGATACTAGCATTTCATATTGTGGTATATAGAGGCTCCTGTTTCAACATGCCCAGTTCTGTTTTATTGATAGATTCTGAAATAATTTAAAGTGCTTACAAGGTTGCATATGATTGTGCAGCGGAATTACAGGTTCTTCTATATGTTTGTCTTCTCAACGACTCTTCTCTGCCTCTATGTCTTTGGATTCTCCTGGGTGTACATTATTAAGATCAGAGATGCGGAGCAGATAACAATATGGAAGGCAATGGCAAAGACCCCTGCGTCGATCGCTCTGGTTGTATACACATTTATTGCGGTTTGGTTTGTTGGTGGCCTCTCAGTGTTTCACTTGTATCTCATGAGCACTAACCAGGTAAATGCTGTTCCCTGAAATGGTATATTCCCAGTCTCGTGTCATGATTCCATTCTGTCAGTTGCTAACTGTTGTTGCCTTTTACTTCTGTAGACAACCTATGAGAACTTCAGGTATCGCTATGACCAACGGGCCAACCCATACAACAGGGGTGTTGTGGAGAACATCAAGGAGATCTTCTTCACGCCAATCCCTGCTTCCAGGAATGACTTCAGTGCCAGGGTTCCACAGGAGCAGGGCCTGAGGCCTCGCTCGACGAACGGTTTCATGAGCCCAAACATGGGGAGAGCTGTGGGCGACATCGAGATGGGCAGAAAGCCCGTGGCATGGGACGAGCCAAGGATGGCAGCCGAGATAGGCGACCTGGGAGGTCTGGGCAACTTGCTGGAGGACAAGGATGGCAGGTTCCGCAACACATCCCCTGATCTAAGCCGCGACGCCCTCGTGGTCGGAGGCTTGGACGAGCAAGGCTCCTCGGTGATGAACCCACCTCGGACGAGCTGGGGAGTCGAAGCGGGCAGATGATGGTAAGGTAATTGGTCAATTCGGCCATGTAAGCAGCTATAGTGGAGGACTAAGGGGTGTATGTTAGTGCCAGCTTATTCCTAGTTTGGTGTCGGGTTGAAACTCGCGGTCGCTGATGTTGTTATTAGGCCTATGACCTGGTTGTTGTTTTGCTTTGCATTTCATGTATCAGTGGATTTAAAGCAGATTGTTGGCGTGTGAGGTCTCCAGTTGAGTAGAATCCTGATTGGGTCTGTATATATGGTTTGGAGTGGTGAACCTGGAAATGGATTGGTTTGCTTTGGCTTCCGTTGTCAAAGATTTGTGAACGGCGTTGTACCTTTCAATTTGAGCTGTGCCACTCCAGAGCTTGAATGTCTCCCTATCTTTTTTAATGGCCAGATGTTGATTTTGCTGTTGCTGCAGTATGCATTTGCATTTTAGAATGCACTTGTGTGGTTGGACGTTGATGGAGCTACCTTATTCCAGTAGGAAACTTCACCATCTTGTGTATTGCTCATGAAATGGCAGTGTGCTCCTCTACTACTAGTAACATGATATCCCTGCTTTATATTTTAAAGCCAATCGGCCGAACAAAGGTACATGGTGTCAGAGAAAATCCTCAAAAACTTATCAAAACAGAAAACAGTGAAAATGCACAGTGTTCTACCAAACGCCACTAGAGTGCCGCCTAGGAGAAGCACATGAGATTTGCTGGTATGACCGATAACCCAATAATCCTACACCTACGTAATGTGGTTACATAATCTTACTTAAGCTTCGTAATCTAATTCTCCACCCTTTCCCTGATTTTCGCGGTGTGGCGCCTGAGCTGTTTTTCTTCCAGTCTAATCACAACAAGTCAACTATCACGTAACTTTATCTAGAATCTATCCATCACCGATAACCACCCACACTCATCGACAACACCCTAAGAAAGTAGTGCCGTCGTAGCCGCCAATGCACACGAAGATTTTCACCATGGGTGCCCAAAAGGAAGGGAGAGGACCAAAGCGGCGCCCCAAATGGAATGTGACACTTGCAGGCGTCATCATCGCCGGCATCGAGACGCAAAGCTTTCGCTCAGCCCCTCCACCTTCTGCACCATGAAAACATGTCACAAACCCACAATGACCGGAGACCCCCACGAGTGTGAGGAACTCCAGATCTAGATAGGGGTTACGTCATCACCGTCTGCGACAGCTTTGCCAGGACCACCAGCAACCGCGCATCACGCCACACACCCACACCTACGGTCGAAGCACACTTGATGGAGAGCCAAGACGCGTAGCCCACCATCCAGGGCCGCTGCCTCAGCATCCTTGGCCCCGAGCCCGCCCCCATTGCAAACCTCACACCACCGACCATCGCATGAGAACTCGGAAAGGCCACTCCCACACGTCCGTGAGCAACACTAAAAAAGTGAGTTATTTTCAAAAAAAGAAAAGAAAATGAATTACTTCATCCGTCCAGAAATACTTGTCATAAGAATAAATGTATCTAGCACCCCGTTTGGATGTGGGAAAATTAGCTTGGAATTGGCAATCTGGAATTGCCAGCCCAGATTCTGCTGTTTGGGGTGGTACAGAATTTGGGCTAGGAAAAGTTGTCCCAATTCCTAGTGAGCGAGCCACGCACCTCCCACGCTCGCGAAACGTTTCCGAGCTAGCGAGTCTGGAAAGGCTCGGAAACTCCCCCCCACCCCTGTCGCATACCTGTTTGTATCCTCCCCTCGCGACTTCGCAACCGACGGCGGCGACT
The DNA here is from genome assembly GCF_904849725.1 of Hordeum vulgare subsp. vulgare. Lineage (NCBI taxonomy): Eukaryota > Viridiplantae > Streptophyta > Magnoliopsida > Poales > Poaceae > Hordeum > Hordeum vulgare. The sequence continues at coordinate 578,444,833 of NC_058520.1, read as the reverse complement.
CCGGTACCCTCCTCTCCCTCTCCCACCCGTCCCCTCCCTCCTCTCCCTCCCACCCGTCACCTCCCTCCTCTCCCTCCCACCCGTCCCCTCCCTCCTATTCCTCCTCTCCCTCTCCAGGCAGGAAACCCTAGATGGGGTACGGGATGTGCGCAGAGGAAGAGAGGAGGTAGTGAAAGGCTGGCGGGAGTGGCGCCATCCCCTCGAGCTCGCGAGTGGCGTAGGGTAACAGGGGGCGGTATGGAACACCGGTGGTAGTAGGTTTCTTGGGGTGTATGGGGGGGGGATTTATATGCATTCCAATACCAGAAATTTAAGAGCTGAAATTTGTGTGTTCTAAAGTTCGATTTGTTTGAACTATGCAGGTTCCAGGGGAATTTAGGAGCTAAAATTTCTGTGGTGTCAAGGTATATTATGTTGGGGAACGTCGCATGGGAAACAAAAATTTTCCTACGCGCACGAAGACCTATCATGGTGATGTCCATCTACGAGAGGGGATGAGTGATCTACGTACCCTTGTAGATCGTACAGCAGAAGCGTTAGTGAACGCGGTTGATGTAGTGGAACGTCCTCACGTCCCTCGATTCGCCCCGCGAACAATCCCGCGATCAGTCCCACGATCTAGTACCGAATGGACGGCACCTCCGCGTTCAGCACACGTACAGCTCGACGATGATCTCGGCCTTCTTGATCCAGCAAGAGAGACGAAGAGGTAGAAGAGTTCTCCGGCAGCGTGACGGTGCTCCGGAGGTTGGTGATGACCTTGTCTCAGCAGGGCTCCGCCCGAGCTCCGCAGAAACGCGATCTAGAGGAAAAACCGTGGAGGTATGTGGTCGGGCTGCCGTGGAAAAGTCGTCTCAAATCAGCCCTAAAACCTCTGTATATATAGGTGGGAGGGAGGGGACCTTGCCTTGGGGCTCAAGGAGCCCCAAGGGGGTCGGCCGAGTCCAAGGGGGGAGGACTCCCCCCCCCAAACCGAGTTGGACTTGGTTTGGTGGGAGGTAGTCCTTCCCTTCCTTCCCACCTCCTCTTTTTTTTTCTCTTGATTTTCTCTTCTTGGCGCATAGAGCCCTTTTGGGCTGTCCCACCAGCCCACTAAGGGCTAGTGTGCCACCCTCAAGGCCTATGGGCTTCCCCGGGGTGGGTTGCCCCCCCGGTGAACTCCCGGAACCCATTCGTCATTCCCGGTACATTCCCGGTAACTCCGAAAACCTTCCGGTAATCAAATGAGGTCATCCTATATATCAATCTTCGTTTCCGGACTATTCCGGAAACCCTCATGACGTCCGTGATCTCATCCGGGACTCCGAACAACATTCGGTAACCAACCATATAACTCAAATACGCATAAAACAACGTCGAACCTTAAGTGTGCAGACCCTGCGGGTTCGAGAACTATGTAGACATGACCCGAGAGACTCCTCGGTCAATATCCAATAGCGGGACCTGGATGCCCATATTGGATCCTACATATTCTACGAAGATCTTATCGTTTGAACCTCAGTGCTAAGGATTCATATAATCCCGTACGTCATTCCCTTTGTCCTTCGGTATGTTACTTGCCCGAGATTCGATCGTCAGTATACGTATACCTATTTCAATCTCGTTTACCGACAAGTCTCTTTACTCGTTCCGTAATACAAGATCCCGCAACTTACACTAAGTTACATTGCTTGCAAGGCTTGTGTGTGATGTTGTATTACCGAGTAGGCCCCGAGATACCTCTCCGTCACACGGACTGACAAATCCCAATCTTGATCCATACTAACTCAACTAACACCTTCGGAGATACCTGTAGAGCATCTTTATAGTCACCCAGTTACGTTGCGACGTTTGATACACACAAAGTATTCCTCCGGTGTCAGTGAGTTATATGATCTCATGGTCATAGGAATAAATACTTGACACGCAGAAAACAGTAGCAACAAAATGACACGATCAACATGCTACGTCTATTAGTTTGGGTCTAGTCCATCACGTGATTCTCCTAATGACGTGATCCAGTTATCAAGCAACAACACCTTGTTCATAATCAGAAGACACTGACTATCTTTGATCAACTGGCTAGCCAACTAGAGGCTTGCTAGGGACGGTGTTTTGTCTATGTATCCACACATGTAAATGAGTCTTCATTCAATACAATTATAGCATGGATAATAAACGATTATCTTGATACAGGAATTATAATAATAACTATATTTATTATTGCCTCTAGGGCATAATTCCAACAGTCTCCCACTTGCACTAGAGTCAATAATCTAGCCCTCACATCATCATGTGAACTACATTGTAATAAATCTAACACCCATACAGTTCTGGTGTTGATCATGTTTTGGCCGTGGAAGAGGCTTAGTCAGCGGGTCTGCTACATTCAGATCCGTGTGCACTTTGCATATATTCACGTCCTCTCCCTCGACGTAGTCGCGGATGAGGTTGAAGCGTCGTTTGATGTGTCTGGTCTTCTTGTGAAACCATGGTTCCTTTGCTAAGGCAATGGCACCCGTGTTGTCACAGAACAAGGTTATTGGATTCAGTGCGCTTGGCACCACTCCAAGATCCATCATGAACTGCTTCATCCAGACACCCTCCTTAGCCGCCTCCGAGGCAGCCATGTACTCCGCTTCACATGTAGAATATGCTACGACGCTTTGCTTGGAACTGCACCAGATTACTGCACCCCCATTAAGAATGAATACGTATCTGGTTTGCGACTTAGAGTCGTACGGATCTGTGTCAAAGCTTGCATCGACGTAACCTTTTACGGCGAGCTCTTCGTCACCTCCATACACGAGAAACATCTCCTTAGTCCTTTTCGGGTACTTCAGGATATTCTTGACCGCTGTCCAGTGATCCACTCCTGGATTACTCTGGAACCTACCTGGCATACTTATGGCCAGGCTAACATCCGGTCTAGTGCACAGCATCGCATACATGATAGAACCCATGGCTGAAGCATAGGGGACGGAGCGCATATGCTCTCTATCTTCATCAGTTGCTGGGCACTGAGTCTTACTCAATCTCGTACCTTGTAGAACTGGCAAGAACCCTTTCTTGGACTGTTCCATTTTGAACCTCTTCAAAACTTTATCAAGGTATGTGCTTTGTGAAAGTCCTATCAGGCGTTTTGATCTATCCCTATAGATCTTAATGCCTAGAATGTAAGCAGCTTCTCCTAGGTCCTTCATAGAGAAACTTTTATTCAAGTAACCTTTTATGCTCTCCAAAAACTCTACGTTGTTTCCAATCAGTAATATGTCATCCACATATAATATTAGAAACGCCACAGAGCTCCCACTCACTTTCTTGTAAATACAAGATTCTCCAACCACTTGTATAAACCCAAATGCTTTGATCACCTCATCAAAGCGTTTGTTCCAACTCCGAGATGCTTGCACCAGTCCATAAATGGATCGCTGGAGCTTGCACACCTTGTTAGCATTCTTAGGATCGACAAAACCTTCGGGTTGTATCATATACAACTCTTCCTTAAGAAAACCGTTAAGGAACGCCGTTTTGACATCCATCTGCCAGATTTCATAATCGAAAAATGCAGCTATTGCTAACATGATTCTGACGGACTTAAGCATCGCTACGGGTGAGAATGTCTCATCGTAGTCAATTCCTTGAACTTGTGAAAAACCCTTTGCCACAAGTCGAGCTTTATAAACGGTCACATTGCCGTCAGCGTCCGTCTTCCTCTTAAAGATCCATTTGTTCTGAATAGCCTTGCGACCCTCAGGTAGTACCTCCAAAGTCCACACTTTGTTCTCATACATGGATCCTATCTCGGATTTCATGGCTTCTAGCCATTTGTTGGAATCTGGGCTCACCATTGCTTCTTCATAATTTGCAGGTTCGTTGTTGTCTAACAACATGATTGATAAGACGGGATTACCGTACCACTCTGGAGCAGCACGTGATCTCGTCGACCTGCGTGGTTCGACAGAAACTTGAACTGGAGTTTCATGATCATCATCATTAACTTCCTCCTCAACCGGCATCGCAACGACAGAGGTTTCCCCTTGCCCTGCGCCACCATCCAGAGGGATGAGAGGTTCGACAACCTCGTCAAGTTCTATCTTCCTCCCACTCAATTCTCTCGAGAGAAACTCCTTCTCGAGAAAAGCTCCGTTTTTTACCAACAAACACTTTGCCCTCGGATTTGAGATAGAAGGTGTACCCAACTGTCTCTTTTGGGTAACCTATGAAGACGCACTTTTCCGCTTTGGGTTCCAGCTTTTCAGGCTAAAGCTTTTTGACATAAGCATCACATCCCCAAACTTTAAGAAACGACAACTTTGGCCTTTTGCCATACCACAGTTCGTGTGGTGTCGTCTCAACGGCTTTTGATGGTGCCCTATTTAAAGTGAATGCAGCTGTTTCTAATGCATAACCCCAAAACGATAACGGCAAATCAGTAAGAGACATCATAGATCGCACCATCTCTAATAGAGTACGATTACGACGTTCGGACACACCATTACGCTGTGGTGTTCCAGGCGGTGTTAACTGTGAAACAATTCCACATTGTCTTAAGTGAGTACCAAACTCGAAACTCAGATATTCACCCCCACGATCAGACCGTAGGAACTTGATCTTCTTGTTACGATGATTTTTCACTTCACTCTGAAATTGCTTGAACTTTTCAAATGTTTTAGACTTGTGCTTCATCAAGTAGAAATAACCATATCTACTTAAATCGTCAGTGAAGGTGAGAAAATAACGATATCCGCCGCGTGCCTCCACGCTCATCGGACCACACACATCGGTATGTATGATTTCCAACAAGTCACTTGCACGCTCCATTGTTCCGGAGAACGGAGTCTTAGTCATCTTGCCCATGAGGCATGGTTCGCACGTGTCAAGTGAATCAAAGTCAAGTGACTCCAAAAGTCCATCAGCATGGAGTTTCTTCATGCGCTTTACACCAATATGACCTAAACGGCAGTGCCACAAAAATATGGTGCTATCATTGTTAACTCTAACTCTTTTGGTCTCAATGTTATGTATATGCGTATCGCTATCAAGATTCAATATGAACAATCCTCTCACATTCGGTGCATGACCATAAAAGATGTTACTCATAGAAATAGAACAACCATTATTCTCTGACTTAAAAGAGTAACCGTCTCGCAATAAACAAGATCCAGATATAATGTTCATGCTCAACGCAGGCACTAAATAACAATGATTTAAGTTCATCACTAATCCTGATGGTAACTGAAGTGACACTGTGCCGACGGCGATTGCATCAACTTTGGAACCATTTCCTACGCGCATCGTCACTTCATCTTTCGCCAGCCTTCGTCTATTCCACAGTTCCTGTTTCGAGTTGCAAATATGAGCAACAGAACCGGTATCGAATACCCAGGCACTACTACGAGAGCCGGTTAAGTACACATCAATAACATGTATATCAAATATACCTGATTTTTCTTTGGCCGCCTTCTTATCTGCCCGATACTTGGGGCAATTGCGCTTCCAGTGACCCATACCCTTGCAATAGTAACACTCCGTTTCAGGCTTAGGTCCAGCTTTGGGTTTCTTCGGCGGATTGGCAACAGGCTTGCCGCTCTTCTTCGAATTACCCTTCTTGCCTTTGTCGTTTCTCTTGAAACTAGTGGTCTTATTCACCATCAACACTTGATGCTCTTTACGGAGTTCAGACTCTGCGACTTTCAACATCGCAAACAACTCGCCGGGTGACTTGTTCATCCCTTGCATGTTGTAGTTCAACACAAAGCCTTTATAGCTTGGCGGCAGTGATTGAAGGATTCTGTCAGTGATAGCCTCTTGCGGGAGTTCAATCCCCAGCTCAGCTAGACGGTTTGAGTACCCAGACATTTTGAGCACATGTTCACTGACAGACGAGTTTTCCTCCATCTTGCAAGCATAGAATTTATCGGAGGTCTCATACCTCTCGATCCGGGCGTTCTTCTGAAAGATAAACTTCAACTCCTGGAACATCTCAAATGCTCCATGACGCTCAAAGCGACGTTGAAGTCTCGGTTCTAAGCCATACAAGACTGCACATTGAACTATTGAGTAGTCCTCCTTACGTGCTAACCAAGCGTACTTAACATCCTGATCAGCCGTAGCGGGTGGTTCATCTCCTAACGCAGCATTAAGGACATAATCCTTCTTCCCAGCTTGTAAGATTAGCATAAGATTACGAGCCTAGTCTACAAAGTTGCTTCCATCATCTTTCAACTTAGCTTTCTCTAGAAATGTATTAAAATTCAGGATGACTGTCGCGTGAGCCATGATCTACAACACAAATATATTCAAAGTGGACTTAGACTATGTTCAAGATAATTAGAGTTCAACTTAATCAAATTATTTGCTAAACTCCCACTCAAAAAGTACATCTCTCTAGTCATTTGAGTGGTTCATGATCCACCTACACCATCTCAAGTCCGATCATCACGTGAGTTGAGTATAGTTTCAGTGGTAAGCATCCCTATGCTAATCATATCATCTATATGACTCATGATCGACCTTTCGGTCTCATGTGTTCCGAGGCCATGTCTGCACATGCTAGGCTCGTCAAGCTTAACCCGAGTGTTCCGCGTGCGTAACTGTTTTGCACCCGTTGTATGTGAACGTTGAGTCTATCACACCCGATCATCACGTGGTGTCTCGAAACGACGAACTGTAGCCACGGTGCACAGTCGGGGAGAACACAATTTCGTCTTGAAATTTTAGTGAGAGATCACCTCATAATGCTACCGTCGTTCTAAGCAAAATAAGGCGCATAAAAGGATTAACATCACATGCAATTCATAAGTGACATGATATGGCCATCATCACGTGCTTCCTGATCTCCATCACCAAAGCACCGGCACGATCTTCTTGTCACCGGCGCCACACCATGATCATCCATCAACGTGTTGCCATCGGGGTTGTCGTGCTACTCATGCTATTACTACTAAAGCTACATCCTAGCAAAATAGTAAACGCATCTGCAAGCACAAACGTTAGTATAAAGACAACCCTATGGCTCCTGCCGGTTGCCGTACCATCGACGTGCAAGTCGATATTTTCTATTACAACATGATCATCTCATACATCCAATATATCACATCACATCGTTGGCCATATCACATCATAAGCATACCCTGCAAAAACAAGTTAGACGTCCTCTAATTTTGTTGCTGCATGTTTTTACATGGTGACCAAGGGTATCTAGTAGGATCACATCTTACTTACGCAAACACCACAACGGAGATATATGAGTTGCTATTTAACCTCATCCAAGGACCTCCTCGGTCAAATCCGATTCAACTAAAGTTGGAGAAACCGACACTTGCCAGTCATCTTTGAGGAACGGGGTTACTCGTAACGATGAAACCAGTCTCTCGTAAGCGTACGAGTAATGTCGGTCCAAGCCGCTTCAATCCAACAATACCGCGGAATCAAGAAAAGACTAAGGAGGGCAGAAAAACGCACATCACCGCCCACAAAAACTTTTGTGTTCTACTCGAGAAGACATCTACGCATGAACCTAGCTCTGATACCACTGTTGGGGAACGTCGCATGGGAAACAAAAATTTTCCTACGCGCACGAAGACCTATGATGGTGATGTCCATCTACGAGAGGGGATGAGTGATCTACGTACCCTTGTAGATCGTACAGCAGAAGCGTTAGTGAACGCGGTTGATGTAGTGGAGCGTCCTCACGTCCTTCGATCCGCCCCGCGAACAATCCCGCGATCAGTCCCACGATCTAGTACCGAACGGACAGCACCTCCGTGTTCAGCACACGTAGAGCTCGACGATGATCTCGGCCTTCTTGATCCAGCAAGAGAGACGGAGAGGTAGAAGAGTTCTCCGGCAGCGTGTCGGCGCTCCGGAGGTTGGTGATGACCTTGTCTCGCAAGGGCTCCGCCCGAGCTCCGCAGAAACGCGATCTAGAGGAAAAACCGTGGAGGTATGTGGTCGGGCTGCCGTGGAAAAGTCGTCTTAAATCAGCCCTAAAACCTCCGTATATATAGGTGGGAGGGAGGGGACCTTGCCTTGGGGCTCAAGGAGCCCCAAGGGGGTCGGCGAGTCCAAGGGGGGAGGACTCCCCCCTCCCCAAACCGAGTTGGACTTGGTTTGGTGGGAGGGAGTCCTTCCCTTCCTTCCCACCTCCTCTTTTTTTTCTTTTCTCTTGATTTTCTCTTCTTGGCGCATAGAGCCCTTTTGGGCTGTCCCACCAGCGCACTAAGGGCTAGTGTGCCACCCTCAAGGCCTATGGGCTTCCCCGGGGTGGGTTGCCCCCCCGGTGAACTCCCGGAACCCATTCGTCATTCCCGGTACATTCCCGGTAACTCCGAAAACCTTCCGGTAATCAAATGAGGTCATCCTATATATCAATCTTCGTTTCCGGACTATTCCGGAAACCCTCGTGACATCCGTGATCTCATCCGGGACTCCGAGCAACATTCGGTAACCAACCATATAACTCAAATACGCATAAAACAACGTCGAACCTTAAGTGTGCAGACCCTGCGGGTTCGAGAACTATGTAGACATGACCCGAGAGACTCCTCGGTCAATATCCAATAGCGGGACCTGGATGCCCATATTGGATCCTACATATTCTACGAAGATCTTATCGTTTGAACCTTAGTGCTAAGGATTCATATAATCCCGTACGTCATTCCCTTTTTCCTTCGGTATGTTACTTGCCCGAGATTCGATCATCAGTATCCGTATACCTATTTCAATCTCGTTTACCGACAAGTCTCTTTACTCGTTCCGTAATACAAGATCCCGCAACTTACACTAAGTTACATTGCTTGCAAGGCTTGTGTGTGATGTTGTATTACCGAGTGGGCCCCGAGATACCTCTCCGTCACACAGAGTGACAAATCCCAATCTTGATCCATACTAACTCAACTAACACCTTCGGAGATACCTGTAGAGCATCTTTATAGTCACCCAGTTACGTTGCGACGTTTGATACACACAAAGTATTCCTCCGGTGTCAGTGAGTTATATGATCTCATGGTCATAGGAATAAATACTTGACACGCAGAAAACAGTAGCAACAAAATGACACGATCAACATGCTACGTCTATTAGTTTGGGTCTAGTCCATCACGTGATTCTCCTAATGACGTGATCCAGTTATCAAGCAACAACACCTTGTTCATAATCAGAAGACACTGACTATCTTTGATCAACTGGCTAGCCAACTAGAGGCTTGCTAGGGACGGTGTTTTGTCTATGTATCCACACATGTAAATGAGTCTTAATTCAATACAATTATAGCATGGATAATAAACGATTATCTTGATACAGGAATTATAATAATAACTATATTTATTATTGCCTCTAGGGCATAATTCCAACATATTATGCCTCCTACTTCATGTGTGTAGTGTGCTTTTGTTTTGTCATTTATTATATACATGTTGCTGCGATGTTTTATTACGTATCAATGCTCTGAATAATTCATGAACAAATGGTGTGTGCATTGTAGCTTATTTCATCATGTCTCAACGAGAGTTGGTTGCCTATTACCGAAGAGAACAAAAGAAGAAAAATAAAGAGGATATTGTTGACAAAGAAATATTTCAAAATTTCATGTCTAGCATTTGCTTATCTTAGTTCTCAAAGGGCACCGAGGGACCTCGGATGCTTCGATGATGATGAGGAAAAGGTTGCATATCAGAAGTATATACTGAAACAAACCTATGAGGGGTCCGAGACAACTTGCTATGATAAGCTACGCTTAACTAAAATAAACTTCCATGATCTTTGTGCCATGTTGCATGAGAAGTGTGGTCTCCAAGATAGCACGTTTGTAACGGTAGAAGAAAATGTTGCTATGTTCTTACAAGTTGTTGGACATGGATTTAAAATGAGGATGTTGGGCGGCACGTACCAGCGTTCTTTAGAGACTATCAGTAGGCATTTATCTACTATGTTATCGGCCATCCTATCTTTAACTAGGGAGTTTATCAAGCTTCCTGATCCTTCTATCACCCCTCCTGATGATTACAAGTGGAAGTGGTTTCCTAATGCAGTTGGTGCACTCGATGGGTGTCATATTCATGTGTTTGTTAATGATGTTGACAGAGGGAGGTATAGGAATAGGCATCAATATATAAGCACTAACATGCTAGGTGTGGTTGATTGGAACATGAAATTTCTCTATGTTCTACCTGGTTGGGTGGGTTCGGCATCAGACTCGAGAGTGCTAAAAGATGCTACGAGAATCTATCACGAAGATGCATTTGTTATACCACAGGGTACAATTCTTTCTCTTTGCGCTTCATTTCTTATATTTAATTGTTAGCTAACTTATGTACTTGTCAATAGGAAAGTACTATCTTGTTGATGCTGGCTATACCAATGGACCGGGATTTCTATCTCCATTCAGACCTACTCGGTACCACTCAAAAGAGTGGGTTGCAAGTCAACAACACCCCTAAATGAAAAAGAGTTGTATAACTTGCCCCATGCTCGTGCTAGAAATGTTGTGGAGAGAACCTTTGATTTGTTAAAGAAAAAACTGACCATCTTGCGTTCTTGTTCTTTCTTTGACATAGAGGACCAGGTAACACATGTCCATTTGGTTGTTCATATGGACCATCCTGTGTTCCTTCTTTGACCATCAACTAAATATTTGCAGATTCAACTTATTAATGCGTGTTATGTGTTACACAACTATGCAAGGGATAGGCAGCATATGCGAGATAATTTGTTGCTTCCGGAAGTCGATGCTGAGCTAGCGGCTATGGCTCTTGACCTTGGATTGCTTGTTGCTATCATGTTTGGTTGATGTGTGGACTATTATGTATTTTGTTGTTTGTGACATAAACTGTTCATTTGTGCTATGTGTAAGAGACATAAACTATCTATTTATGTTGTGTGTAAGAGACATAGACTACCAAAATTATTATCCATGATGTGTTCCGGGCACTTGAAAACTATTTTATGTCATTTGTTCATTCCGTATTTATCTGTACTTGTGTTATTATGTGTGCAAAACAATATATAAATATTCAAGTATACACATAATACTATTTTTCATACATGTATAGAAGTTTATATTGTGCAAGCTAAAAAAAAAATTCCAATTCCATTGTATGTACATCCAAACAACAATTGGAATTGGATGCTACCCTGTGATTCAAAGAGTAAAATTGCATGCACAACCAAACGGTAGAGTCCAAATTGGAGTCCGTTTTTCTTTCCATCTTGAATTTGGAATTATCAGTCCAGTTCAATTCCAAGCAGTTTTTCCAAACACATCGCACTTAGTATTTGGGTAGGCAGATTAAATTTCTCCGATAATTAAAGGAAAAATGCACTTCCTTCCCTCATCGGTGTCCCCGCCGCCACCGTCAACCCCCTTCCATCTCTTCCTCTGACAGGGTCGGCGGCCGCACCCTCGCCGTGGCCTCCGATTCTGGCCCACCCCGTACCAACGAAGAGGAAGGATAGGCCGTCGGTAGTGCGGCGTTTTGCTGCCCGTCGTCGTTCACGGATTCAAGGTAAGATGGGGGCGCCGTGCCGTGCCGTGCCTCCTCTCCAGCTCCTTCCGATCCGTTGATCTCACGAGGAATTATTAGAGCTGGAGAGATCAAATTTCCTTGCCGAATTTCCCCCTCCACGCCTAATACTATCTGTTTCCGCAGGTCTTGTGCTTCGATTTGATTCCTTACACGCGGAAGTGTAATAGCCGTGGTTGCTGCTACTGCTTGCCTGGCAATCAGGAGATGCGGACAGATTGTGGATCGCACATGCTTAATCTGCATAAAGTTCTGCTTCAAGTACATCATCAGGCACTAGTGCAAGAGCTACTCAGCTGGTTTGAAGAAAAGAAACGGACATTGCAGGTAACTATATCATGACACACAACAGTTCATCCTTGAGTTGCAGAAACCCAATCAAAGCATACTGATATCACACTGTATATTAATAAGAAGTCAAATGTGCGCACAAACATCGCACTTATTACATCAAACCGTACACGGATGCTTATGATGTTCGATACAGAGGAAAGCCACACGAATTCGAATCCAAGCATAGATACAACCATTTATGCTCAGTCGGAGCCACCACTAGGGCACTCATGTAGAGCAAGTAAACGGACACACTTAAGTTGTAATGCACGCAGAACATAAACACACAGCAGAAAGAAATCAACAGACAAGCAGAACAGATTGCAATCCACACTAGCACACGCAGACCAAACCATGGGATCAAAGGAGAGGCCCTTCCGGCGTCAAACCTGTTTCTTCCAGCAGAAAAAGAATGTTGCAGCATCATCTTCGCTCTCTTCTTCATCTCCTTTTGTTTAGTCTTGAGTTTCCGGTCCATTGGATCTAAAACTAGGCTTGTTTTTATGGTTTTCAATGGCCTCTCTCACCTCAGGAAGGACTTGGTCACCCTTGAACTCGAGATCCTTCAATCTGGGAAGTTTGTCGATGCCGGAGAGAGATGTGGAAGATGACCAAACAATCTTCTCGAGCTTAGGAGCACACCCACTGTTGAAGACAATCTTGGTGATGGCCGAGCAGTCAACAACAAGGAGGTTGAGCCATAAGAACTCATCTTTTTTCAATGTAATCTCGTTCTGACTTCCACTAAAAGACTTGTCCAGGAGCACCAAAGAGCGTATATTTGATTTCTTGGTGAGTAGTTGTAGAGCATCTTGCTGTAGCAGTGTACCAGAAAGAGTCAGCTTGGCTATATGTGTGGCATTGTCAAATGATGATAGCAAACTGCCGCAGAAGCTGCTATTCAACTCAAGCTCTTTCAAATTTGGAAGGTGGTCAACTCCAGAAATAGAACATATGCTGGTGATAGACAAAACCATCTTCTCGAGCTCACTGGCTGCCTCATCCTCAAAATTGATATTAGTCAAGTCTGACTCCTCAACAAGAAGGTACTTGAGGCATCCGAATTCACCTTTCTTGAAGTTCAGCTTGTGCTCGGTGCATGCAATATGTTGGAGCCTGACACACCGTAACTTGGGCAGCTTGGCAAGGACTTCCAGATCATCTTGGCTCAGCAGAGTGTGACATAGAGTTATCTTGGCAAGTTTGTTGGTATCACCTTTTATGAACAATGGAAGAAGACGCCACTTCTGCGAGGTTCCCCTGATGCTTAGACTCTCAAGAATCTTGGGATGGTTTTTTAGGTAAGATACATTGACTTCTGGTAGCTCTGCCTCATGTGGTACGGCTACGGAAATAGTGATTGACAGAGAACAGAGACACTCATGTAGGTCACTGATCGCCTTAAGCAAATTCCTTAGGTGACTATCCTTATCATCGATAACCACACCTAGCTTCCTCAGCTGCCATAGCCTCCCAATATCTTTTAAATCATGACTCTGTTGGGCCTTGACATTGGATAGTACCTCCATGTTTCCCATTTTGTCGATCCTATGAGGAATGCGGGGAGTAGATCCAAAATCGCTTGGATCAATGTGACCAGCAAGCAGACGCTTCAGCTTCAATAGCAAGATACGTGCTGTTGCATGTGGAGGCACCTTAGTTTCTCGGATATCCAGTACCTCTAGCTCACGGAGGTTGTTGATTTCATTGGGTAGCTGGGTAATATCTGTTCTCCTCAGGCTCAGATACTTGAGCAATAACATCTTGCTGCAGATATCCTTGAGGTACCGCTGGTTCTTCCCACCAAAGCACTGACAACCTTCTAGATCTAGCACCTTGAGCAAGGATACTTGAGATGATTTAGAGAGCCCCTTGAAGAATTGATCAATCCTATCAGAGCTGCGGAGTTGGAGATCGTTGAAAATGGAGAAGTGGCGAGCCAAATGATGTGACAGGCGTGTCTCCACAATGTGCTGTTTTCTGGCGATGGTGGTAATGAATCCATGAACTGGATGACTTACGACACAGCTCTTTACATTTCCCATGCCATCAATATCAGCAGGATCAACAAGGCACCGGCCAACGAGTGTGTCAAAACATCGGTTGGCCTGACGTACAGAACTGGGCCAATCTTCCTTGGATGTCAGCCCTTCTGCAACCCAGCGTGCAATCAAGGTTGACCGCCTGATCTTTTGTCCGTGAGAGAAGATAGCTAGGTACAGCAAGCAAGACTTGTATTCTTTAGGCAGGTCATTGTAAGAGAACTTGAACATAACCTTAGCGACGCTGTTGAATGATTTTGTTGTTGGTAAAGCCTGCAGGGTGCTGTTGAATGATTTTGTTGTTGGTAAAGCCTGCAGGGTGCTGTGCAGCTTGTGTAACTCCTCATCGCTCCTCTTGGGGTTAGCATACAAAGCATTAGTGAAGACCTTCATGCAGAATTCATGTGGCTCACACTGGTACAAGATATCATGAAATATTTGGGGGTTATAGCTGTCTTCATTCTTCTGCTGACTAGTAAGCTCGAGCATTGTATCATGGTAGAGGCCAGCAAGAGAATAGTCTATAGGTTCCCGCTGTGGATAGCAATATTCTTTAGCCATCTAGATGTCCTTTGTAGCGGCGGTGACGATCATCAAATCAGCGCTGCAGTTTAACAGGCTCAAAGCATTTCTGATATCCTCACATGAGGAAACATCCATCAGCTCATCAACTTTGAGGATAAACAGAGGGCATTCACACTCCTTAGCCCGGAACGGATGAGGATTCAAGTTGTTTTTAATCTCGTCCACGAGCCCTTTGATCTTGAGCTGCTCTTTGAACTCGTGCTTCATTTTCTCCATCATCTCATCCACGAAACAGGCAAACATTTTTTCAGAAACAGTTTCTGGGTTTTGATCCGGAGCACCAGGTTCACTCGTCCCTTCACTCTTGTCATATTTGCCTTGCTGCAGCTCCCGTAAGATGTCTTCCTTTGCGTTGTGGATGAGTATTTTTATTTGATCCTCACCCAGTGTAGCTGTTGTCTTTGTAGCTTCTTTGTCCAAGGATCTGTCTTGAGCCTGCACGGGCTCGTTGCTGTTGCTGCTGCTCTCGGGAAACAGCTTCCGCAGGATGTGTGCATATTGTGCCTTATTTAGCTGAATCCATGTCGCCTCTTCTTCTTCTTCTTCTTCTTCTTTTTCTTCTTCGTCTTCTTCTTCGTCATGGTCTTCTTCTTCTTTCTCCCTTTCTTCCTCCTCCTCCCCCTCCTTATCTGTGGTTACTTTTCCTCCCCCATCCTCTGTATCCTCCTCCCTATTCATGGCTACTTCTCCTCCCCCCTCCTCCATATGTTTGCATGTTACTTTTCCTCCTCGTCCTTCTTCTTTCATATGCTTCGTAGCAACTTCTTCTCCTTCCTCCTCCCTATGCATGGTTACTTCCCCTCCCCCTTCCTCCACATGCTTGGCTTCTCCTTCCTCCTCCATATGTATGGTTATTTCTCCTCCCCCCTCCTCCATATGCTTGGCCACGGATTCTTCTCCTTCCTTCACCCCCATATGCTTGGCAGCTTCTTCCTCTTCAAGCTTCTTGTCCTTTTCCTTTGCTTCCATACGCTCCTTAAGCTTCTTGATGATGATGTTCTTCTTGTCCCACGGTGGTAATCTATGCATGCCTTTGTCCTTCCCATTTTGATCTCGTTGAAACGCTGTCTGGAGCAGCAGCTGAAGTAGTTCGTCCAGGTCCAACTGGTCAGAATTACCCTGCAGCTTGTCACCCTTGTGTTGTCCGTCGCCCTTTGCTAGTCGACCATGAATACCACTTTTGATTTTGTCAAGCTTTTCATCAATCTTCATCTCTTCAATAGTCTTCTCGATGTCAAGAAGAGCCATCTCCTTTTCACGGTAAATTTGCCATCTTCTCACGTAAACTTCCCAAGAGTCAAGATCCACTTGGCCTTTTGTGTCTTGCTCCTGGGGGTTGGATTTGGCATGCTTGAGCTTCCCCAGAATGTAGAAGAGAACCTCCTTGGGCTGTAGCGGCATAAAATTGGGGTGCACGGCCGGAGTGTCAACCACGACAATGCGATGGTAGGGAGTGCCCACCCGGTTTTGTCTCCGAACCCACATTTCCTCTACAAGAGCGAGGAGGTCCTGATATGTGTAGGGTGCCACAACGACTACGGACAAAGTTTCGCCAGCGCCTCCAGGAATTCCAACTATCCAGTCCCGTAGCTTTACCCTGACGTAGTCATTCAGTGTTCGTGAATCAGAATGACCGCCGGTTGCCATTGACCCCACGAGTTGGCCGTGACCGTCTTCTTCTTCTTCTTCGTCGTCGTCCCCATCAGCAGCATAGCCACCTGCCACAGCAGCCCATGACGACGACGATGCCGTCAAAGCCGATTGCCCCTTCCCTGACTTGGGTGGGAGTGGGACCTCCACGCCGTACCTCAGCCGCCGCTCGCCGACGTCGCGCGCCCGCTCCTTGAGCAGACGTAGCTCCTCGGCCGCGCGGTGCTGCGCGGCCAACTTGTGCAGGAACCAGGTCGCCCACCAGAGGTAGCCTCGAAGCCCGCCTCTGGCGCGGTGGATGTCGGGGTTCCCCCTGTAGAGGTAGAGGCCTATGGAGTTGTTGCAGTCCTGGGCGAGCAGCCGCACCTGGTTCATCCAGGTCGTGCTCGCCGCTGCCTGGGTGCGCCCACCTGGACAGGTGCGCCAGGAAGCTCTTCATGCTCTCCATCTCCTCCTTGATGAACTGCACGTCGTCCCCGACGCCACGAAGTAGCCGCGCCTCGCTGCGGATGACGCCCAGCAGCGAGCTCACGGCGCCCGCCGCGACCTCGGCCATGGCTCCCTCTCCCTGGTGGTTTCTAGTTGAACTGGTGGAGGCTAGCTGAGCTGGGTGGTGGCGAGGACGCACACATTCTTCCCCGCTGAGCCAGAGGAGAATGTATGAGTGTTGGCGACTCACCCTGTCCAAATCGTCTTATGTTCTCCATGGCCACGAACTAATGTAAATCTTGACTTGACTTGACGAACTGTGTCGTCAAGGGCGTTCACACACTGTGCACTGACATCAACACTGTGGCCGCATTTGCTGCCACAACAGGCCAGTGTACCCGGGGTACTGGACGATGCAAATCATGTCGGTGGATAGAAAAGTTGATGGGGTGTGCGATGAGCTTGGGACCCTGGTTGGGGCTGCCATGGGCGCATGGGCACACCTTTTCAGACAATCATATAAAGAGCATCTTCACCGGAGCCACGCGCCTAAAAAAAGGCTTTTAAACACGCGTGCGACCGAGTCGGCAGCTCCACGACACTCGTAAAAATCGCGCGCTAAAAAACACTTGGTGCGTCGAATAGAATTGCATCGCGCGCGTTGCTTTTTTCCAGCATTCGCTACCACACGCTGAACAACGATTCGCCCGCGCAAATGTCCACCAACTGCCGGATCTGAAATATCCACCTGGGCGGGCAACTTCCCCATCCTCTGCGGCGACCCGTCAGCGCTCCCCCCCTTGTTTCCCACCGCACACACCGTTCCCCCTCTTCCCTGATGGCCACGACCGCTTCCTCCGTCACGGCCGCCCCAGGAGCGACCCGTTTCGCCGAGAAACATTGCCCTGCGGGGGTTTGCAGCTCGACGCCCACAAGGTGTTTGACAAAACGCCTGGAAGGTATATATTGCTAAACTTCATTTTTTGTAGATGATCTTGGTGGCTTTCTTATTGCTTGGAAGACAAAGAAATAGACTGCAGTTTCTCGCTCGAGTATCGAGGTTGAGTTGCGACCGATGGCTATGCTAACGGCTGAGGTGATCTGGTTACGATGGTTACTTGAGGATTTTGGTGTGTCTACTACTACATCGACTCCCTTATTGTGAGACAGCACATGTGCAATCACTATTGCGCGTGAACCGGTGAAGCATGAGCTCACAAAGCACATCAGTATGGATGCCCATTTTGTGTGTGTTGCTGTGCAGGATCAGACTCTCGCTCTTCACTATGTGCCCTGTGAGTTATAATTGACAGACTTCGTGAAGGCACAGACTCGAGTGCAGCATGGGTTCTTTCTTTTCAAACTCAGTGTTGTTGATTCATCATGAGTTTTGTGGGTGGGTGGGGGAGGAGGGGGGAAGGGTGGTAGATGTGTATAGTCCCCTTTTCGGAATATCCTTATTGTATAAGGGGTTTTCTGCATTTTACTTCACATGTACATGTATTGACATTTGATCCTCTGTGAATGCTAGTTGCTCATTGTCCAACAATGTTCAGACACTTACATAACAATCTTCACTTCCTAATGTAAGAAATCAAATCTAAGCATAAGACCTGCAGAGACAGAAGCACGCCTATTATTGAGGCATCGAGGAGGAAATTCAGCAAGAAAAGGTAGTCTCTGCTGCTCTAATTCCTCTTTGAGATCAGCAGATCGGAAGGGGTTGGAGCAGGCGCAGTGCCCCCACCTTAGCTCGGATCCGTGAACGACTACGAGCAGAAAAATACGACACTGACGACGGTTTTGTCCTTCCACTTCGTTGACACCAATGGCGGACCTAGAAATAAAATGACACTTTTGCTTCGGTACACCCTCCTTCCCCCATAAAACGTATAAAGAAGAACGTGTACCCACCTCTTATTATACATTATAGGCTGCCGTACATATATCCACCTCGTATTGTATATGTACGGCGGCTAAATATAGACTGTAACAATCAGTTGACAGAACAATCGTATTATTCGTAGGCATTTCGTCGAACATGTGACGTGCATGACAGGGTGGAACCATAGAGAAGGAGAAACAGTGGTAGGCAAAGGTTACTGGTGCAGCCCACATGGGAAGGGGAGAGCTCAACCAGCCTTCAACTCTTCGAGCTCGCGGGAAAAAATGTTATTGTGATCCCGCTAGCGGCGGATGAAATGAATCTTAATTCCCATCTCCAGACCATGCACGGGGAAGTTAAGGCAATGGCCTAAGTGATCATGGAGCAACGGTATTAACCTAAACCAGAAAAAAGTGTACATAAGGGTTATCTTTGAATAGAAATTAAAACAAATCCTTTTGCAAGCCAACCCACAAATATTCGGTACAATGAATATGTTATGAATGCAAATTTAACAGGTATGAACACAAAAGAGTAGAGACCAGCAGAAGTGTTACCACAGAGATACAAGAAACGTTGGTAACCAACCCGGCAAACTTAAAACACATATAAGAGTAATAAATAAAGGACAAATTAACATGGTAACCAAAATGGGGGGCTGTGGTAATGTGAATACCTGAGTACCAGACTCACCTCTTCAGCACTGAAATTCAAGCTGTACCTAGACAAGCTATGGGACCATTACCAATGTCTTGTTCACCCAACACAGATATGAGGTCAGTGAACTTCCATCGGTCCCTCAAATCAGGGCAATAACACCATATTGTTCTCTGCAAAAGCGCATCACACTTGTAAATGGGAATGGTTAATCTACAGGCATCACAACATAACTCTAACCATTACCGACAACAGTAGTACTAAGGAAATTTAAGAGAATCCTCGCTTTATATATGATATGACATACATACAAAATACAACCGATAAGAGCACTTGTTTTCCGGATTCAGAGATTGTATTTTCTTGTCAATTCTCTACCATCTCACTTTATTCTCAAGTAGGAAGTGGCTAGGATTCACATATCAGTTTTCACCGTTGATTTTTATCATTAGAGCTTTAGAGAAAACGGGCCTCTGCTTCTCAGAAAAGCTTTGATGGCGTCCGTCAGGTCATTAGATCTCAGCATTTCTGAGTTCCACGTCGCTACATGCTCCAGGCCATACTCTACTGTAATATCTCTGCTTCTCAGTAAAACTGCCTTCGACCCTAAAAAAAGCAGAACAGCCTTCGTTCCCATTACTGCTTCTGCCGACTTCTTGGAAGCCGGAAAAAAAATTCTTATTTGGTGTGACCTTGTCGAAGCTCTGGATGCTTGTGTTGGTTTTCCGCTGTAAAGAATTTGGCAAGATATACGCTGTCAAATATTGGAGGTCAATATCAGTTTAGAAGTGATAATAACATCTTCCTTCAGATCTATAAGGATTGAAGGATACATATATCAACTATCCCATCAAACAACCATACACATATTTCTTGTCCGCCCATATTATGCCACTACAATGCTTACTTGCCACATATAATTGGTATTAAAACCGCAAATAAGAGCCAATTTAACAGCTGCAAAGCTTGCCTTCATTCCTTCCACTCAACAGTACAACTTTAAAGATAATCTGAAACAAAGATGAGTAATATCAATCGCGGAATATTTTATGAATTGTTACATTGAAGTTGCATCAGCTTGTGCAGTTATAGCAGCAAGTAGTCTTGGCATCGGGGGCATATCAATCTCCTGCAGACCCTCGAGAACCCAGACCACTTCACCCATCGTCGGCCGATCAGACTCGTTGTCTTGGATGCACCAACACGCAACTTTGCAGACCCTTTCAGCCTGTTCCAAATCAAACTCCCCATGTAAATGTGGATCCACCAGACTCTGCACATCTCCCCTGTGAAGCTTGTCGATGGCTTGCACGGGGAAATACTCAACATCGTAACTGCTGCTAGTGAATGTCTCAGGCGAATTCCTCTTCCCTGATATGATTTGAAACAGTACCATGCCGAAGCCGTACACATCGATCTTCGGTGTAATGGCAACTCCGCAGAGCCACTCTGGGGCAAGATAACCCGCAGTTCCCCTGAATGTGGTCAGAAGTCTGCTGAAATCCCTTCCCACGAACGCGGCCATCCCAAAGTCTGCAACTTTAGGAACAAATGATGCATCCAGGAGTATGTTTTCTGGCTTAATATCACAGTGTATGATGCACTCATGACAGCTCAGATGCAAGTAGGACAATCCTCTAGCAACTCCTAGGATTATTTGATATCTGGTGCTCCAATTTAGAATAGCATCATTGCTCTTAAATAGATGACTATCAAGAGACCCATTTAACATGTGTTCATACACAAGTAACCTGTTATCACCTTCGCAGCAGAAACCAATCAATTTGACAAGGTTGATATGTTAATCAGTCCAATTGAGCTCACCTCGGCTCTGAATTGCTTCTCACCTTGACGGGCACCATCAAGCTTTTTCACTGCTATAGTAGTCGAGTCACTCAACACTCCTTGTATACAGCACCAAAACCACCTGCTCCCAGCTTGTTTGAGAAGTTTTTAGTAACACGAACTAACTCAGTGTGTCTAAAGGCTATAATCCCACCACTACCTTGATTGTGGTGTAATGGCAAACCACACCACTTGAATTTGTTCCTCCATATCAGTAACAACAGCATGAGCATTAGCATCCCAAAACTAATAATGCTTGAAGTAGTAACAACCCCAAAGCTTGGTTTTCTTTTATTTTTTCTCAAACTTGTCAAATCTTTGGCGGCAAGGCGAAGGTAAAGAACATCTTCAGAAGTATTATCAATGCCATCATTCAGATTTACACTAAGCAATTCCCCATGCCAGACAGAGCATCTGCTATTGTTAGGAATAAGCAGTGCAGGAGCAGGAACTGAGACAAGCTTCTTCACATTTGCTCTGAGTGGTAGCACTAGCAACGTCTATGCTTTGCTGGTTGTAGGGCAACGTAACATGAGCAATGGGGTGGAACATGTCTGTTGAACTGGTCATGTTTGTATTACTAGTGCAATGTAAAGCTCTCCATTCAGGGGAACTGCGGGTTAAACTCCCAATGCAGAACCATTACACCAATGGCAATGCAAGATAACAGACATGTTCAACAGACATCTTGGCAATGGCTCTCCATTCAGGGGAACTGCGGGTTAAACTCCCAATGCAGAACCATTACACCAATGTAAAGCTCTCCATCAATGGCAATGCAGAACCGCCTTGTGACTGTATGGAGAGCCACTCTGGGGCAAGATAACCCGCAGTTCCCCTGATATGCATCCTCTTGTTCGATCACTAAACTCCCAATCCCGCCGTGAATTCTGAGTGAAGCTCTCCATACAGTCACAAGGCGGTTCTGCATTGCCATTGCAGACCGTGAAAGGTCCGCAGGCAGCAGACGGAGTGCAGGGATCAACGGGTTGTGCATATATGGCTTGACAAGACTGTTTGGCCTGTGACCAAATATTAAGCTTTATCTGACCAGATATGTTCAGTGAGACAAACATGAGAGGTGATTCATCTGGTGAAGTGTACATGTAGTACTCCCCTTCGTTATTATTAACATATACTGGGTTAATAAAACCTCTAGTCCGTGGATCCAACTCTAGAATCGACTTGACTATTGGTACAAGTTTCAAAGATGGTTGCGGCGCTTGAGGATGACTCCGCTGGTGTCTATTTCAATGCTGTATGAGCCGAGACCCGGATCAATTAGGCCCTTGTCTGAGATGGCCAGGCTATTCAAACCGGTGACCTTGTTCCGGCCAAACTTGGCGCCAGGAAGCAATACGTTTGTTGTGTAGTCGAAGCTCTGCCACAGCAGTATGTCAGATGACGAGCTCTCTGTGAGAGCAAGGTTTCCACTGTTCAAGAGAACGGCACTAGTCGTGTTTATGCTTGTTTGCGTCCTATTGACAATGTGAGTGGACCAAACTACGGACTGAGTGCCAGCATAGTTTACGATGACAAGATTGCCATCACTTGAGATCTTGAGCTGTGCTAGGGGGTCGGTGATGGCCTGATCTGCTCCTCCCTATTGGCAACCCACACAGCAGTAAAAACTGGGATTTTATTAAATCATATGCCAAGGTACCAGCTGGCGTTGTGTGGCTTACTGATGGTGCTTGCTGGTTGGAAGAAGCCGAGCGCAAACGTGCCGTTTCTTGAGACGAGGTTGGCACCGATGGCGAGCACTTGGCCTCCCGTGATAGTATCATTTGCAGCAGAGGAGCTTCAAGGAGTGTGCAAGAGGAGAAGCCCGAGCAATATGTAGAGGGGAGGCATGGATGAATGAGTTGGGGAAGAGAGGAAGTATGGCTGACTAAAGCACGCTGGAGGGATGCATGCTCTGCTCTTCTATTCGGAGAAAAAAGAAGAGGGTGTATATATAGAATGGACAAATTGCATGAAGGCCTATATCATACTCCCTCCGTTTCTAGATATAAGTCTTTTAAGATATTTCATTAGCGGACTACATACAAAGCAAAACGAGTGAATCTATACTTTAAAGTATGTCTATATACATCCGTATGTAGTCCTCTAGTGAAACCTCTAAAAAGACTTATATTTAGGAACGAAGGGAGTACAGTATATGTTTCAGCTGACTGGAGGGGAAGCTATTTGGGATCTATAAAATCCAGATTGATGGTTAAGACAGCACTACATTTGTACCCACTTGAGCTGCCAGTTGAACTTTGGTAGCTGTACACCCACATGGTATCATCTCTCTCTACATATATATCTACATATACACAAGGCAGTATAACAATAAAAACCATGTGCTACCTGACAGGATTTATGAGCTACCTAGCACACTACGACTTGAAATGAAGCTTGGTAAAGTCAGCCATGAGGCTACCACCAAGTTTACAAGGGACATTTTAGCGAGCTCTGTCCCAACAAAACCATACTATTTAAGAAGTGCTAACCATACTATTTAAGAACTCAACAATTAAGGCAATAGCCTGAACGATCATGGATTCATGGTATTAACCAAAACCAAAAAGAGTGTATCATTTACCTCACTTATTCAAGGGTTATCTTTGAAAACTATTTCTAAAGATTCTTTTACTAACTAACCCACAAATATATGCTTCAATGAATATATTATGGCAAACTTGAAACACATAAAAGCTATAAATAAAGCACCAATTAACATGGTAACCAAAAGGGGCTGTGGTAGTGTGAATAACTGATTATCAGAGTACCAGACTCACCTCTTCAGCACTGAAATTCAACTTATACCTAGACAAGCTATGTGACCATCACAGGCTCATTGGATCAATGTCTTGTTCACTCAACCCAGATATAAGCTCGAGTGAACTTATCTGCAAAAATGCATCACACTTGTAACTTTGTAAGTGGGAATGGTCAATCTACATTCTACAGGCATCACAACATAACACTAATCAATACGGACATCACTAGTGCTAAGGAATTTCCAGAAAATCCTCACTTTATATATGGTATACATAAAAGATACAGTCAACAAGAGCACTTGTTTTATCAGAGATAGTATATCTTGTCTGATTTCTACCACCTCATTTTATTCTCAAGTGGCTAGGATTCACATATAAATTTCCGCCTGTGATGTTGATCATCAGAGCTTAGAGAAAACGGGCTTCCGCTTCTCCATGAAAGCTTTGACGGCCTCCATCAGGTCATTAGATCTCAGCATTCCAGAATTCCAAGTCGCTACATGCTCTAGGCCCTGCTCTACTGTGATATCTCTGCTTCTCAGTAGAACTGCCTTTGTTCCCATCACTGCGTTTGCCGACTTCTCTGATATTTCTGAAACAATTAAAAAAATTGTCTCTTAGTCCATCATTGGTTGCAGCTTGTTGAGTTACATGGTTGATGGAGAAAAGGTGGTAGGCATAGTTAACAAGAAACTGGTTTGTGCAGGGACGTCTTGTGCATGAATCTGAATTATGGTAACACCCTATGAACATGGAACAGTCAGACCTACATATGTGCATCTACTTACAACTTGGATGAACAAATCCAACTTGCTTCTAACTTGATAGAGGGGTGACACTAGTGAATTGTGAACCATTTTGAGCCATTATACAATGCTTCGTCGGATTGATTCAAGTGCATCTGACTTCAAACTAACAGCACTAACTACATGCCAAAACTTTCCAGTTTACTTTCCATGACGTTGGGAAATGGAGAACAGCGCCTCTGCAGCCAATCAAGAGAGCGGTGGATTTTGCTGCTTATAATGTAACAAGAGAAACATTTAACCCTGCACTTATAGGACACCAAACACACTGAGCAAATGCACGAAAATAAGGGAATGAGAATATAGATGGATCTTTATGAAAAGTGGGAGAGTTGGAATTCTGGAAAGCCTGTGAAAAGTTTAAGCTGAACTAGATCCTACCTATACTAAAATACCAGAAGGTCACCAACTGTATTTAAAGACGCAATACATGTGTGCTGTGAATGTTACTAACATGAAGTTTTAACCTCTTTTTTTTTTGTCAGAACCAACAGGTTCTGACTAACATAAAATCAAAGATTATCCAGTCAAATGGATCTACCGATTCCAGTTCGATCAACTGCAATCAGAGTACAAATAAGATTTATCGACAGCATATACTACAGATACCCAAGAGAGACACCCTTGTTCATTTTGTTACCGACATGAACTATATAATGATGTAATGACATCACAAGTTGTCAACTCCAAACGGGGACTGTTTTGCAGGTTGTGAAACTCCAAGTAACATCCCTTATTACTTTGAACTTTGAATTGCACAATTCATGTTAAACATTCTAGCAGAGTACAGAAATGAGACAACAGCACTGAAAAGAAAGAACATCAGAGAGAAATTATACCTTTGGCGATCTTGGCAACACCGGCATCCAGCTCCTGCTTGGAATCGAACACCCTGCTGACGAGCCCCATCTCCTTGGCCTCGGCGGCGGTGATCCTGCGGCCGGTGAGCGCGAGGTCGGCGGCGTTCCCGTAGCCGACGATCCGCGGCAGGCGCTGCAGCGCGCCGAGGTCGGCGACGATGGCCATGTCCACCTCCTTGAGCACGAAGGTGGCGTCCCTGGAGCAGTAGCGTATGTCGCAGGCGGCGACGAGGTCGACGCCGCCGCCGACGCAGGCGCCGTGCACGGCCGCGATGACGGGCTTCCGGCAGAGCTCGACGGCGGTGAGCGCGGCCTGCATGCCGAGGATCGCGCGGCGGAGGCCCTCGGCCGCGGCCGCGGGGTCGGCGCCGCGGGCGGAGGGCGCGGTGAGCGGGTTCCCGGGCCCGCCGAGCTCGATGCCCGCGCAGAAGTGCGGGCCCGCGGCGGAGAGCACGACGGCGCGCGCGGCGGGGATGCGGTCGAGCAGCGCCATGGCGCGCGGGATCTCCGCGAAGGAGTCCGGGCTGAGCGCGTTGCGCTGGGCGGGGCGGCTGAGGCGCACCTCGTAGACCGCGGCCGCCGGGTCCGGCCGCGTCACGGCCAGGGCCTTGAAGCCCCGCCGCAGCTCCGCCTCCGCGTCCGACGCGCCGCCGCCGGTGGCCATCTGAGCTGCTCTGCCGTGTAGTGCGTGGCGTGTGCCGTGTGGGGATTAAACTCTAGCCGCTGGCTGCTGGTCTGCTGCTGGTATTATGAAGGAAGGAAGACATCTCTTTTTTCATGGTAAAAACCGAAGCTAATCCTCTTCTCTTGTTGTTCTTGTGCGGACGCAACGAGATTGCTAGATAAGATAAGCAGCTCGAAAATTACCTATCGACAGCTCCTAACGGTGCTGCCTCGGCCCGGCCGCTGTATAATCCAAATCCAGCTTCAGTCTTGTTTCTTTCACCGCGATTTTCCCATGAATCTTCAGCTGGTAAAAGTAAAAGAAATGAGACAATACTAAGACTTCTTTACTGACTGCCATCGGCCCCGTCGCGGACCACTGTTTTTTTCCTAGAGAAAATAACGAAACCACTAATTAAGGAGTACATTTTTCAAATATCACTCTCATTTTCTCAGATGCACCATTTATCGTAATCTGTAAGTTTTTTTATAAATCTGTATTTTTAATACATTTTTTCTCATAACAATGGATTTAAATCTCAAATGGTTTTCACCGTTGGGTTTCTCGCGTTAAAATCTTTTCTCGCGTTAAAATCTTTAAACTAGATTACATTGTAACGGATTTTTTTCACGAAAAAAATCATGCCTTTCACGACAGAAAAAACAAAAACATATTTTTTTCCGGGCCTCTCGCGAAGGTAAAACCGTGCTTCTCACGGAAGCAAAATCGTCCCTCTCGCGAAGATAAAACCGTGTCTCCCACGGAAGCAAAATCATGCTTCTCACGGTAGCAAATCCGTCCCTCTCGCGGAAAAGAAAAAAAGAAAATACATTTTTTTTCCTTTCCGAGGCAAAATCATGCCTCTCACGTAAGCAAAGCCTTGTCTCTTACAAAAAACATGTTTTTTTCCTTTCCGAGAAGCACGGACGTGGCTCTCAAGAAGGCAAAGCCGTGTCTCTCGCGAAAGCAAAACCATGCCTCTCCCGAAAATAATAATCAGAAAACGTGTTTTGATTTTGCAAAACGCATGATTTTGCTTTTGAAAGAGACACGACTGTGCCTCTCGCGAAAGCAAAACCGAACATCTCACGAAAGCAAAACTGCGCCTTTTAAGAAAAAACACATTTTTCCTGTATAAAAATGATTTTTCTGCCAAAAAATAAGAAAGACAGATGAAAAAACGGAACATCAAAAAATAAAAAAATAATCTAAAAAGCCAAAAACGCATGGAAAAAACTCAAAAAAACATTCAAAACATGACACGTAGTGGCGATTGAAAACGCGTTAAATGACGACGTTTAAAAGTGATGTTAGGAGGCTTGTGATGAAGTGTTTCTCAATTAATTGCTCCCGAAAAATAACCACACCAGGCGAGACAAAGGCCCAGTTGTGTCTCCAGAAAAAAAAGGCCTGCTTCAGGATCTTTGCGGCCCACGCCAGCGACCGGTCGCGCGGCGCCAGTCCAACCACCGTCCCAGCAGCCACAGCTCACTCGTTTTTAGTTCCACATCGCCTGGCGAGGTGGAGTCAGGGATGGGCTATAAAAAGCAGGGGTGGCCGACGAGGCAAAGCATTTGTTTCTCGGCCTTTTGGCTAAGATCAAATGTACTATTTGTTCTTACTAGCAAAAGGGCTTGTGCGTTGCAACGGAAGAAAAATATCACACGCTTTTAATTTTTTTATAATCATTATGATTTATTAAAATAATAAGCTATACCTAACTAGTGTAGTCAGTCCTATTCTATTTTGTTGAGAAATCAACCCATACATTGTTAATTCCACCATGATAAAAAATTGAGCGGGGCAAGCAAAGCAAAACAAAGAGGCTACGTGAATTGATCAATAGACCGTTATCTTATTTCACTCATGGGGTAGAGAATGTGGGATCAGATGACAAACTAAAGGTGGTGTTCCATTCTCTGTCTCTACAACAATACAATCTTACATTCAATACATTCATTCATCAGCAAACAAATCCCCATAAAACAAAATTTCTTGCCGGTGCTTGGCACACGGTTGGAGGCATGGGGAGGGGATCTCACCAGATGATGAGTTCCTGTCGGAGGAGGGGATACGATGAGGGGAGCAAGGGTTAGGCGCCTCTATCTGGCCGTAAGGAGTAGCCGTTGCCGCGCCATAACCTCGGAGTTCCCCGTGTGAGCCATGGAGGCCCGCCTCCACCTGCAAGTACTTCGCTCCGCCGCGCCGCCGTCGTTCTGCATCGAGCAGACGCATCATCCCCAGTCACTGTAGCTGCCGCGTTGATTTGATCCGGAAGCTGTGCTCGAGCGTCGAAACGGGGGCAGCAAGCGGGCAGAGGTACGGCCGCGGAAGCGGGTGGGTTGAGATCGACAACAGTGATGGTTGAGGTCGGCCGCGGCGACGAGTGGTGTGGCAGCGGCCTGGGCACACGCCAGAGTGGACCAGGGTCGACGCGATGCGCTCGAGCGCCGCAACGGGGGCAGTGGGCGGGCAGAGGTATGGCAAAAGGGCCCGTGCGTTGCAACAGGAGAAAAAAATACCACACGCTTTTAATCTTTTTATAATCATTTTGATTTATTAAAATAATAAGCTAACTAACTAATGTACTCGGTCCTATCATATTTTGTTGAGAAATCAACCCGTCCATTGTTAATTTCACCATGATGAGAAATTGAGCAGGACAAGCAAAGCAAAACAAAGAGGCTACGTGAATTGATCAATGGACAGTTATCTTATTTAACTCATGAGGTAGAGAATGTGGGATCATATGACAAACTGAAGGTGGTGTTCCATTCTCTCTCTCTACAGCAATGCAATCTTACATTCAATACATTCATTCATGAGTAAACAAATTCCCACAAAACAAAATTTCTTGTCAGTGCTTGGCACGCGGTTGGAGGCATGGGGAGGGGGTCTCACCAGAGGATGAGTTCCTGCCGGAGGAGGGGATACGATGAGGGGAGCAAGGGTTAGGCGCCTCTATCTGGCCATAAGGAGTCGCCGTTGCCGCGCCATAACCTCGGAGTTCCCCGTGTGAGGCATGGAGGCCCACCTCCACCTGCAAGTACTTCGCTCCGCCGCGCCTTATCCGCGCGCCGCCGCCGTTCTGCATCGAGCAGACGCATTATCCCAAGTCGTTGTAGCTGTCGCGTTGATTTGA
Source organism: Hordeum vulgare subsp. vulgare (assembly GCF_904849725.1). Classification (NCBI taxonomy): domain Eukaryota; kingdom Viridiplantae; phylum Streptophyta; class Magnoliopsida; order Poales; family Poaceae; genus Hordeum; species Hordeum vulgare. The sequence goes on along the minus strand of NC_058520.1, from coordinate 578,415,663 downwards.
TCCAGAAGCCGTGCTCGAGCGCCGAAACGGGGGCAACAAGCGGGCAGAGGTACGACCGCGGAGGCGGGTGGGTTGAGATCGACAGCAGTGGCGGTTGAGGTCGGCCGCGGCGGCGAGTGGTGTGGCGGCGGCCTAGGCACAGGCCAGGGTGGCCGAGGGTCGACGGGAGGAGGCGATGCGTACGGGTATAATTTTTGGAGCGAATCGTTTTTCCTTTTGCGTTGCAGATAAATGATGGAGCACGGGTTGAATAACAAAAATTATAGGGGCTTTTGTATAAAAATGCCATGGTGGGTTTTCGGACGGAAGCAATAGCCGCTTTATTATTAGGTATAGATATAGATTAGTTTAATATCTACTAGCAAAAAAGCCCGTGCGTTGCAACGGAAGAGAAAATAACACACGCTGCGAACGCAATATATTTTCACATGGCATCACATTTGTGTCGCCGACGATGGCCTTAGTGCTCACACAATGAAAACGCGTTCGAATGACTCACTCAGAATAAGATGAGAAATATGTTGTTTGGCCCCATGAGGTTTTTCAAAGATGTGCATGTTTGATTAACGATGTTTTCTTTCCTCTCAATTTGATTTTAATTTAATGGATGTTTATTGCAATTCCTATCATCGCCGGAAAGAGAGAGAAAAAAGACCATGCACTATAGATTAAGTTTGCATCAAAAATAATATTTAAGAAGTATTCAACTGCTAAAAATAACATCCTATTTAGATTCTACATATTTTTTAATCAATTATATATATAACATGTTAAAATCGGATTTACGGTTTAAAAGATATGTATAATTTTATTTTAGGTAAAATGTGGATTGATTAACTGAAAAGTCATATTTTTTTGTTAAAACGAAAAAAACGTTTCAGCTGACTTAAATACAGATGGCGGGTTGATTACCTGAAACATCATGGAGTTTTCTAAAAAATACAAAAAAACGGTTCGGTTGTGACTAAAAGATGGATTGTGGGTTAATTATGGAAAAAGGCAGGGACTTCTCTGCAAAATAGCCACGACGGATGAGAGAAGCACCACGTGCTTTATTATTAAACTAGCAAAAGGCCCGTGCGTTGCAACGGAATTTCTTCGTAATTTTCAATGAAGATGACCATATTTTACTACATCACTGAGATACACTATCACTCTTAATATTATGAAATCATGAATAATTTAGAAATCGTAACATTTTCTAAAAATCATGAACATATTTAAAATCATGAATATTTTTTATCACTTATAGGTGATATTGACAATGGGTTATGGTGACAATTAAGCGATAATTTTGCGATATGGCCTTTATGAAAAAAATAACATGTTAAATTTGAAAGTGAGGTTTGAAAGATATGAATATTTTTTAAAATACTTTAATCTGTAAAATATTTGAAGTCTGAGAAAAGGCTAGAAAAAATGGGGTATACATGGGGTCGAACCCAGCTAGCTAGTGCCCTTGTGTAGTCTAATGGCATAAATGTTGATGAATCAGAAGCTAGCGGCGGCGATTTAAGAAAAAAAAAACGAATCATTTTCCATTTATTAATGACATTGGTGGGTAATTTTTATCAACTTTAGAAGCAATGTTAATGACGGACGAGAGAAGCACTAATTTAGGACAATATAACCGCACCTAAAGCGAGTCCTCTCAGCGATTGACGTTTATGGCCGTCTGTTTTCGTGATTAGAATGTTTTTGGCCGTGTGATCAAATGTGTATAGCCATCTCTCCCGCATGTGTTAAATATTGGACCAGCTGTCCTAATGGGCTGCTGCTCTGCAAACCGAAACTAAGGACTCTGGTTAAATGGGCCTGTTCTGCTAGCCCGTTCATATAACCTCGCGCTCCTTATTTGTTTTTTGTTTTCACTTAGAGCATCTCCAACACCCGCGCTATACAAGCGCCGCGCCATAAAAAAGGCTGTATTTAGCGCGCGCGCGACGCGGCGGCAGCTCCAGCGGGCGCGCAAAAAGGCGCGCGCGCCATTTCCAATTGAGCGCGCTGGCCGAAACGCAATCCCGCGCCCATTATTTGCTGCGCCGGCTCCCGCGCGCGCGACTCTCCCGCGCTCGCTCCTGCTTTCTTCTGCGCTCTATCCTGCTCTCTCCTGCGCTGGCTGTGCACTCTCTGCGCTCGCTCTGCACTCTCGTGACCGCCCCCATCCGACCGCGCCGCCGCCGCTGCTCGCGCCACCGTTCGGCGCTGCCCCGGCCTATCCCCGAGCCGCCGTCGCCGCTCGCGCCCGCCGGCGCTTCCCCGGCCTGTCTCCGCTGCGGCCGTGTTGGAAATATGCCCTAGAGGCAATAATAAATTAGTTATTATTATATTTCTTTGTTCATGATAATCGTTTATTATCCATGCTATAATTGTATTGATTGGAAACACAATACTTATGTGGATACATAGACAAAACACTATCCCTAGTAAGCCTCTAGTTGACTAGCTCGTTGATCAAAGATGGCCAAGGTTTCCTGGCCATAGGCAAGTGTTGTTACTTGATAACGGGATCACATCATTAGGAGAATCATGTGATGGACTAGACCCAAACTAATAGACGTAGCATGTTGATCGTGTCATTTTGTTGCTACTGTTTTCTGCGTGTCAAGTATTTGTTCCTATGACCATGAGATCATATGACTCACGGACACCGGAGGAATGCTTTGTGTGTATCAAACGTCGCAACGTAACTGGGTGACTATAAAGATGCTCTACAGGTATCTCCAAAGGTGTTCGTTGAGTTAGTATGGATCAAGACTGGGATTTGTCACTCCGTATGACGGAGAGGTATCTCGGGGCCCACTCGGTAATACAACATCACACACAAGCCTTGCAAGCAATGTAACTTAGTGTAAGTTGCGGGATCTTGTATTACGGAACGAGTAAAGAGACTTGCCGGTAAACGAGATTGAAATAGGTATGCGGATACCGACGATCGAATCTCGGACAAGTAACATACCGAAGGACAAAGGGAATGCCATACGGGATTATACGAATCCTTGGCACTGAGGTTCAAACGATAAGATCTTCGTAGAATATGTAGGATCCAATATGGGCATCCAGGTCCCGCTATTGGATATTGACCGAGGAGTCTCTCGGGTCATGTCTACATAGTTCTCGAACCCGCAGGGTCTGCACACTTAAGGTTCGACGTTGTTTTATGCGTATTTGAGTTATATGGTTGGTTACCGAATGTTGTTCGGAGTCCCGGATGAGATCACGGACGTCACGAGGGTTTCCGGAATGGTCCGGAAACGAAGATTGATATATAGGATGACCTCATTTGATTACCGGAAGGTTTTCGGAGTTACCGGGAATGTACCGGAATGACGAATGGGTTCCGGAAGTTCACCGGGAGGGGGCAACCCACCCCGGGGAAGCCCATAGGCTTTGGGGAGACACACCAGCCCTTAGTGGGCTGGTGGGACAGCCCCAAGGGGGCCTATGCGCCAAGAAAAGGAAATCAAACGAAAAGAAAAAAAAAGAGGGAGGAAGTGGGAAGGGAGGGGGACTCCTCCCACCAAACCAAGTCCAACTCGGTTTGGGGGGGGGGGAGTCCTCCCCCCCTTGGCTCGGCCGACCCCTTGAGGGTCCCTTGGACCCCAAGGCAAGGTCCCCCTCCCTCCTCCTATATATATGGAGCTTTTAGGGCAGATTTGAGACGACTTTCTCACGGCTACCCGACCACATACCTCCATAGTTTTTCCTCTAGATCGCGTTTCTGCGGAGCTCGGGCGGAGCCCTGCTGAGACAAGATCATCACCATCCTCCGGAGCGTCGTCGCGCTGCCGGAGAACTCTTCTACCTCTCCGTCTCTCTTGCTGGATCAAGAAGGCCGAGATCATCGTTGAGCTGTACGTGTGCTGAACGCGGAGGTGCCGTCCGTTCGGTACTAGATCGTGGGACTGATCGCGGGATTGTTCGCGGGGCGGATCGAGGGACGTGAGGACGTTCCACTACATCAACCGCATTCTCTAACGCTTCTGCTGTACGATCTACAAGGGTACGTAGATCACTCATCCCCTCTCGTAGATGGACATCACCATGATAGGTCTTCGTGCGCGTAGGAAATTTTTTGTTTCCCATGCGACGTTCCGCAACAGTGGCATCATGAGCTAGGTTCATGCGTAGATGTCTTCTCGAGTAGAACACAAAAGTTTTCGTGGGCGGTGATGTGCGTTTTGCTGCCCTCCTTAGTCTTTTCTTGATTCCGCGGTATTGTTGGATTGAAGCGGCTTGGACCGACATTACTCGTACGCTTACGAGAGACTGGTTTCATCGTTACGAGTAACCCCCTTTGCTCAAAGATGACTGGCAAGTGACTGTTTCTCCAACTTTAGTTGAATCGGATTTGACCGAGGAGGTCCTTGGATGAGGTTAAATAGCAACTCATATATCTCCGTTGTGGTGTTTGCGTAAGTAAGATGCGATCCTACTAGATACCCTCGGTCACCACGTAAAACATGCAACAACAAAATTAGAGGACGTCTAACTTGTTTTTGCAGGGTATGATTGTGATGTGATATGGACAATGATGTGATGTGATATATTGGATGTATGAGATGATCATGTTGTAATAGAAATATCGACTTGCACGTCGATGGTACGGCAACCGGCAGGAGCCATAGGGTTGTCTTTATACTAACGTTTGTGCTTGCAGATGCGTTTACTATTTTGCTAGGATGTAGCTTTAGCAGTAATAGCATAAGTAGCACGACAACCCCGATGGCAACACGTTGATGGATGATCATGGTGTAGCGCCGGTGACAAGAAGATCGTGCCGGTGCTTTGGTGATGGAGATCAAGAAGCACGTGATGATGGCGATATCATGTCACTTATGAATTGCATGTGATGTTAATCCTTTTATGCACCTTATTTTGCTTAGAACGACGGTAGCATTATGAGGTGATTTCTCACTAAAATTTCAAGACGAAATTGTGTTCTCCCCGACTGTGCACCGTTGCGACAATTCTTCGTTTTGAGACACCACGTGATGATCAGGTGTGATAGACTCAACGTTCACATACTACGGGTGCAAAACAGTTGCACACGCAGAACACTCGGGTTAAGCTTGACGAGCCTAGCATGTGCAGACATGGCCTCGGAACACATGAGACCGAAAGGTCGAGCATGAATCGTATAGTTGATATGATTAGCATAGGGATGCTTACCACTGAAACTATTCTCGACTCACGTGATGATCGGACTTGAGATAGTGGATTTGGATCATGTACCACTCAAATGACTAGAGAGATGTACTTTTTGAGTGGGAGTTCTTAAGTAAATATGATTAATTGAACTAATTGTCATGAACATAGTCTAATCACTACTGAAATTCAGAAATTTGCCGTCTGCCAAGGCGGACGGCAAAGGGGGCTACCACGGACGGCAAAGGATTTGCCGTCGGTCAGCAGACGGCAAAGTAGACGGTAAAAAAAAATCCGGTGAAGAGGCTCTTTGCCGTCTGCTTTCACAAAGCGGACGGCAAAGAATCTTTGCCATGAGGGGGCGGACGGCAAAATAAGTGGGACGGCATATATTGCAACGTCCCCGTTAAGTGTTAACGGAGGCCTCCCCCCTTTGCCGTCTGCCTTCCCCCCTTTGCCATGTGGTGGCAGACGGCAAAGAGGGGAGAGAGGGGGGGCAGATTCCCCCCTTTGCCGTCTGCCTCCCCCCCTTTGCCATGTGGTGGCAGACGGCAAAGAGGGGAGAGAGGGGGGGCAGATTCCTCCCTTTGCCGTCTGCCTCCCCCCCTTTGCCATGTGGTGGCAGACGACAAAGAGGGGAGAGAGGGGGGGCAGATTCCCCCCTTTGCCGTCTGCCTCCCCCCCTTTGCCATGCGGGGGCGGACGGCAAAGAGGGGAACCAGCCCCTTTTTTATTTGTTTTTTGTTATATCCAGCATTTTTAACAATAATCAGGATATATATATATATTTGACATAAATAAATATCTTTCCGTACTCATAACCATATTAAAATAACTCTCATCCATAGTGCATACATATTATGGAAGTTACATCCGTACCAAACCATATATTACACTAGTTTCATCCACGTGCATACAAAGTTTCATATATTCATATACTACAATAGTTTCAATACAACACATGGTACAAGAAATCATCTTCAAGCATTCCATCAACCAAGCTTCCCGTGAAGTGAAGGTAATCTGCAAAATGACAAATAAGAAAGTTAGAAAAATAATACTAGATGAAGTAGTGTATATATAGGTTATTTCGGAGAGAAATTAGCTAAGTATAGACCATTTAGGAGCTAACTAAGCTAATTATGTCATTTAGGTGGAACCCTAGCTAACTATAGGAGAAGAGAAAGAGAAGAAGAAGTAAAAGAAGGAGGAGGAGGAGGAAGAGGAGAAGAAGAAGAAAAAGGAGGAGGAGGAGGAGGAGGAGAAGGAGAAGGAAGAGGAGAAGGAGAAGAAGGAGAAGAAGGAGAAGAAGAAGGAGAAGGAGACTTCTCCTTCTTCTTCTCCTTCTTCTTATCCTTTTGTCCCCTTCTTCTTCTCCTCCTCCCTCTCCTCCTTCTTCTTCTCCTTTTTCCTCTTCCTTGCTTTCATTTTCCTCTTTTTCTATTCTTGTCCCCTTCTTCGGGATAAATTGGCTAAGAATGCCTTTTTGGAGCTAATTATGTCATTTCGAGGATAATTAGCTAAGTATAGGTCATTTTTTATTAAATAGGCCATTTTGGAGCTAACTAAGCTAATTATGTCATTTAGGTGGAACCCTAGCTAACTATAGGAGAAGAGAAAGAGAAGAAGAAGTAAAAGAAGGAGGAGGAGGAGGAAGAGGAGAAGAAGAAGAAAAAGGAGGAGGAGGAGGAGGAGGAGAAGGAGAAGGAAGAGGAGAAGGAGAAGAAGGAGAAGAAGGAGAAGAAGAAGGAGAAGAAGAAGGAGAAGGAGCGCCTTCTCCTTCTTCTCCTCCTTCTTCTCCTTATTCTTATCCTTTTGTCCCCTTCTTCTTCTCCTCCTCCCTCTCCTCCTTCTTCTTCTCCTTTTTCCTCTTCCTTGCTTTCATTTTCCTCTTTTTCTATTCTTGTCCCCTTCTTCGGGCTAAATTGGCTAAGAATGCCTTTTTGGAGCTAATTATGTCATTTCGAGGATAATTAGCTAAGTATAGGTCATTTTTTATTAAATAGGCCATTTTGGAGCTAACTAAGCTAATTATGTCATTTAGGTGGAACCCTAGCTAACTATAGGAGAAGAGAAAGAGAAGAAGAAGTAAAACAAGGAGGAGGAGGAGGAAGAGGAGAAGAATAAGAAAAAGGAGGAGGAGGAGGAGGAGGAGAAGGAGAAGGAAGAGGAGAAGGAGAAGAAGGAGAAGAAGGAGAAGAAGAAGGAGAAGAAGAAGGAGAAGGAGCGGGAGCTCCTTCTCCTTCTCCTTCTTCTCCTTCTTCTTCTTATCCTTTTGTCCCCTTCTTCTTCTCCTCCTCCCTCTCCTCCTTCTTCTTCTCCTTTTTCCTCTTCCTTGCTTTCATTTTCCTCTTTTTCTATTCTTGTCCCCTTCTTCGGGCTAAATTGGCTAAGAATGCCTTTTTGGAGCTAATTATGTCATTTTGAGGATAATTAGCTAAGTATAGGTCATTTTTTATTAAATAGGCCATTTTGGAGCTAACTAAGCTAATTATGTCATTTAGGTGGAACCCTAGCTAACTATAGGAGAAGAGAAAGAGAAGAAGAAGTAAAAGAAGGAGGAGGAGGAGGAAGAGGAGAAGAAGAAGAAAAAGGAGGAGGAGGAGGAGGAGGAGAAGGAGAAGGAAGAGGAGAAGGAGAAGAAGGAGAAGAAGGAGAAGGAGAAGGAGAAGGAGCGGGAGCTCCTTCTCCTTCTCCTTCTCCTTCTTCTCCTTCTTCTTCTTATCCTTTTGTCCCCTTCTTCTTCTCCTCCTCCCTCTCCTCCTTCTTCTTCTCCTTTTTCCTCTTCCTTGCTTTCATTTTCCTCTTTTTCTATTCTTGTCCCCTTCTTCGGGCTAAATTGGCTAAGAATGCCTTTTTGGAGCTAATTATGTCATTTCGAGGATAATTAGCTAAGTATAGGTCATTTTTTATTAAATAGGCCATTTTGGAGCTAACTAAGCTAATTATGTCATTTAGGTGGAACCCTAGCTAACTATAGGAGAAGAGAAAGAGAAGAAGAAGTAAAAGAAGGAGGAGGAGGAGGAAGAGGAGAAGAAGAAGAAAAAGGAGGAGGAGGAGGAGGAGAAGGAGAAGGAAGAGGAGAAGGAGAAGAAGGAGAAGAAGAAGGAGAAGAAGGAGAAGAAGAAGGAGAAGGAGCGGGAGCTCCTTCTCCTTCTTCTTCTCCTTCTTCTTCTCCTTCTTCTTCTTATCCTTTTGTCCCCTTCTTCTTCTCCTCCTTCCTCTCCTCCTTCTTCTTCTCCTTTTTCCTCTTCCTTGCTTTCATTTTCCTCTTTTTCTATTCTTGTCCCCTTCTTCGGGCTAAATTGTCTAAGAATGCCTTTTTGGAGCTAATTATGTCATTTCGAGGATAATTAGCTAAGTATAGGTCATTTTTTATTAAATAGGCCATTTTGGAGCTAACTAAGCTAATTATGTCATTTAGGTGGAACCCTAGCTAACTATAGGAGAAGAGAAAGAGAAGAAGAAGTAAAAGAAGGAGGAGGAGAAGGAAGAGGAGAAGAAGAAGAAAAAGGAGGAGGAGGAGGAGGAGGAGAAGGAGAAGGAAGAGGAGAAAAAGAGGAAGTCCCCTTCTTCTCCTTCTTCTTCTTATCCTTTTGTCCCCTTCTTCTTCTCCTCCTCCCTCTCCTCCTTCTTCTTGGAGCTAACTAAGCTAATTATGTCATTAGATGGAAGTCTAGCTATTTTGCAGCTAACTAAGCTAATTATGTCATTAGATGGAAGTCTAGCTATTTTTTATTAAAACACTAGAAATAACATACCTAAGTTAGGGTGAAGCACGGTGGCTCTGGCTTGTTTCACCTGGAGAAGGCCGCCCTGGAGAAGGCTCGACTGTAGAAGGGTCGTGCGATGCGTTTCGGGACATATTCTGCACCAAACATCGTTTGCAATGTGTAGTTAGCATGAGGACACTCTTAAGATCACTCCACTGAAATGAAACTCACCGTCCCCGCCACATTAATGACTGGCATCGGCGGAGGGACTTGGCCGTTCTTCTCGCACATAGACTGTACATTTGGTTTTGACAAGTCAAACTTTTTATTTATTAATGAAACGGACATTCAAATGCAAGATTTGAAATAACATGAAGAAGAAACTTACCACGAAGAGCTCGTATATGGCCCTGGTAGACGCTTCATTCCGTGCCCTCTCCGCCTCCACCAATGCAGTCGTCCTCTCCTCCAGCTCCCTAATTTCCTTATCCTTCTCCGCCATAGCCGCCTGCATTGCCGCTCTCTCTTTCTGAATAGCAGCCTGCAACACAACTCATTGTTAGCAATGTAATCATATTGGTTCCAATGCACAACATAATGCGGAAAGATAGTTGAGTCCATTAAACTAACCTCGATGGCGAGCTCGACTCGCCGTGGACGACGTGTTATCTCCGGACAAGAGCTCGTTTGGCGTGCCTTTATCTGCCGGAGAGTGCTAGGACAACGTATAAGGCCGTCTCCAATGGCGAGCGAGCCATGGGGCCTCCCGTTGCCAGCTATCATCACCAGCTCTGGATCAATAGGCCCCTCGCTCGGGTTAAAGTCCTCCCCTTTCCTCGCCTTCCCGTGATCTCTGTACTTCACGAGCTTGTCGTGGGAGGAGATGTTGGTGAAGTTTTCTGGATGCTCGAGGTCAGACTGAGAGAATGCCTTGACCTTCTTGTACGAGGCAGTATGGGCCATCGCATACAGGTCGTACATCTGTGGCGCCTCCGTCTTATTGTGACGCGCCTAAAAGAGAGAGAGCAGAAAATTGTATTGGTAAAGGGCTCAAGATAGCATTAAGAATGAATTGCATGAGGCATGAAGCAAACCACATACCCAGTTCTCGCCAAATTGGATTAAGTTGACGCTCCCTTGATGGTGTGGCACGCCAACCATTTTGCCACGCCTCTCCTTGGCGTTGTTGTGGCTGGTCTCCCACGTTTCGGAGCACCACTGGTCCACCAAGGCCTCCCAACAATCCATCTTATCCACACACCATCTCGGGGGCACCTAAGTTAATAAAGAGAAAATTGAGTGCGTAAGAACCAAATCTAGGAAACTAACTACAAAGCCTTAATAATATGTAATTACCTTCATGTAATGCTCCTTCTCCATCTTAGCATCACGGCACTTCGCCTTATCAATCCTAATACGCCGCGTGGCATAGTAGTCTCGAACAGCCTGCACCCGAGCCTCGTGCCGAAAGTTTTTAAGTAGGCGGCGACATTCGGTTTCGATAACCTTTGCCGCGTCGTCCTCGTATCCCTCCTCACACCTGTAGAAGGTCTGCAAACGAGACAACACCGATTAGTACAATAAATAGCTATGGTTAATTTATAATTGTGTGAAAGAGAAATTACCCAAAACTTTCGGATCACCATGTCCGCCCTCGTGTCACACAAAACACCGTCGATCTCCACCTCCGGCGGGGCCGGGGCACCCAAGTAGTGCTCCCAGGTCATCCCTACCTCTCGCTCCCGACTGGGCAACGTAACAAACCCTGGGAAGTTTTGACGGCAAAGAACACCGAGGACGCTGTTGGGCTTGCGGACACCCTTGGCAACAATCCAACCCCTACAGTATGACAAATTGAAGCCAAAACATTAGATATTTGAGAAAACGCGATGGCAAAAGGTTAAATAAGAGTAAATTAACTTACTTGTCCCCATTTGGCCTAATCGACCACCTCTGGTCGGGGGTCGCTGGCACGAGCGGGAGCCCCGAACTACCACGCTGGTAGACGGTATCCCACTGGGTATCCCCCTCACCCAGCTCCTCGTCGCTACCAGCATGGCCAGTTGGCTCAGGCCAGGTATCCCACTGGGTCTCTTGGGACGTACCCTCATCCCTGCTGTGCTCCGCAGTCGTGTGGAAGGAAGCCTCTGGGACACGAGTCTCGTGGGTCAAAGGCTCGTCGACCTGAGGCTCGTCGACCCGAGGCTCGTGAACCGGAGACCGTCTAGCCTCCACCTCAGACGAATCCACCCTAGAAGTCCTCCTGTGCTCAGGTGAATCAGCTTGGGGTGGTGGCGGAGACCGTGTAGCCCTACCTCTCCCGCGGCCACGTGTACCTTTAGTACAACATAAATACCAACATGAGTAATAAAATACCAATATGCATACAACATGAGTACAACATAAATACCAACATGAATACAACGTGTACCTTTAGTGCCTCTCGGCTTCGCGGGTGGTCGACCTCCTCTCACGGGGGCCGCTCCTTGCATAGTAGAGAGCAACACTCTCCGAAGAGGCGAGGCAGGAATGGAAGTACCCATCCCATCACCCGCCGACGAAGAAGCAGCCGCGGCATGCTTTCGACCCTTTCCCACCATCTTTCAACACCTGTCATGACAAAGAGTAAATGAAATTAGTACAACATAAATACCAACATGACTAATAAAAATTGAATACCTAACATGAACTCAAAATTTATATATAGTATAATAGTTGAATACCTGACATGAACTAATAACAATCGTCCTCGTCTATATATGCTTCGGGGTCAATAAATGCATCATGATCATCACTATCATCAATAAATGCATCATCATCATCACTATCTAGAAGAACATGTGGAAGGCCATCATTATGTAATCGGTCAAGAAGTGACAGGTCATCCGCAGCAGTAACCTCTTCTTCTTCCAGCTCTTCCTATTTGGGCTCAGGGGTTAAGACGGATTCACTGTCGCTGTCTACTTCAATGTTCTGGGGTGAAGTAGAGCGGTTCTTCAAACGTTTCTTGGACATACGTGTTTCTTGGAAGAATTCTCCTTCATATGTGTCTGGGTTAATGTGAGGTTCGTAATCCTCTTCATTGAGGGTAGGTGGTCTAAAATGTGGTGGCACTTCATAAACGACATCCCAACCTTTGAGATTTGGATCAGTTTGGCAGGCCCACGGTAGATAGAAAACTTGTGTCGCCTGTTGAGCCGTAATATAGACATCGGGAACATCTAAGTGGGTGTTTTGGTTGATTTCGACTAGTCCTATATGTTCATGAGTCCTTCTAGTCTCCCTCAGCTCAAACCAATAACATTTGAATACTACGACGGTCGGTGGGTTTTCACAATAGAATAGAAGTTCATAAATTGCTTCAACCCTTCCATAATACTCGGTGTCTCCTTCGCCGATAGCAGAGACAGAACAATTTGTAGTCTTTAGGTCGGGCATAGATAGCTCTTTGCCAAAGGTACGAAAGTGATACCCGTTGATGTTGTATTTGTCAAATGAACGGACCTTATAGTCAAAACCATTAGCGACTTGTCTCAACTCGGCGTCCATAGACTCTGCATCAGCCTACAAGTTTAATACGAAAGAATGGATGCATTAGCCGCAAATTAGACCAATAAGTCAAATGGGCCCTTAATGGTAATTAATTACCCTTTGTTTGAACCAAGAGATGAAACCAGGATAGTCGCCTCCATGCTTTGCGAGAAGCTCATACTCTTCGACGGAATCCTTTTCGATGACCGCTCCATCCGAGAATTCGGCGACGTATCGACTATATCAAATATTCGGGAATAAGAGTGGTTCAAAGCAATTAGAAGTTGCGGAACAATAAATTACCGAGAACTTACTCGATGTACGGCCGCACTTCTGTTAGGTTGGTGAAGATATACAATGAAATGGTCCGCCATTCTTCGACATCCAACGATTTCCCTTTCGAAGCACCGGATGGTGCGAGCTTACCTTTGAATAGGCTGAGGTTGGATCGAACTTTTTCTCGATCGCCATCATTGTACCGAGGCTTCGGGTTATGCAAATGATAATTTTTGGCTTCGTAGTGTGCTGTCACGAAGTTTGCCGCCTCCTCAGTAATGAATGCCTCGGCCATCGATGCTTCAATTCTACGTTTATTTTTACACTTAGCTCGAAGCGTCTTCTGCATCCTCTCAGTTGAGTAGCACCATCGATTTTGAACGGGCCCCCCCATTCTTGCCTCGGTCGGGAGATGCAAAATCAAATGTTGCATTGGATTAAAGAAGCCCGGTGGAAAGATCTTTTCTAATTTGCAGACCAACTCCGGCGCCAACTCTTCCATTTCATCTAGCACGCCAGGCGATAGTTCTTTCGCACAAAGAGAACGGAAGAAATAGCTCAGCTCTGCCAGTACTAGCCATTCATCCTCAGGGATAAAGCCACGCAACATCACCGGCATTACCCGCTCAATCCATATGTGCCAATCATGACTCTTGAGCCCAAATATTTTCAATTTCTCAAGACTCGCTCCCCTCTTTAGATTCGCAGCATACCCATCGGGGAACATCAACCGCATTTTCACCCACAATAGCATTTCCCTCATAGCTGGCCTTTCAAGATTGAACCATGCCTTTGGCTTCGCTATGCTTTGCTTTCCTTTCCGTTGTCGCAAGTTTTGCAACGGTCTATCACATAGAGCCTCCAGGTCGATTCTAGCCTTAGGATTATCTTTTGACTTCCCCTCTATGCCGAACAATGTACCAAAAATGGCCTCCGCAATATTCTTTTCAGTGTGCATCACGTCAATGTTGTGTGGGCAAAGGAGGTCTTTGAAGTAAGGGAGATCCCATAAGCATGACTTGTGAGTCCAGGCGTGTTCCGTATTATACCCTTTGAAGTATCCTGGACGCAAAGGATCGGGCTCGAGAGCGTTTAACTGATCAAGGGTCTGTTGGCCTGTCAACGCAGCTGGTGCAGTGTTTTTGACAACTCTACCTTTGATGAAATTCTTCTTGTCTTTTCTGAACTTATGGTCAGGATCCAGGAATTGTCTATGCATGTCGAAGCAAGAATACTTGCGACCAGCCTGCAGCCAACGGAACTGAAGAGCTGCCTTGCATGTGGTGCACGGGAACCTTCCATGCACACACCAGCCAGCGAATAGCGCAAACGCCGGATAATCATGCGTCGAGTACATGTACCACACATGCATTTTGAAATTTGTTTTCGTAGCCGCGTCGTAGGTCTTGATCCCATTATCCCAGGCTTCTTGCAACTCATCCTTAAGCGGCTGCATGTACACATTCATATTCTTCCCCGGATAGTTGGGCCCTGGAATTATCAACGTCAGGAAAATGTTCTTTCTTTTCATAATCTCTCCGGGTGGCAAATTTAGTGGAATGACAAATACAGGCCAACAACTGTATTGTGCTGCCGTCATACCATACACATTGAACCCATCCGTGCTGATGGCAACTCTAGGTTGCCTTGGATCTTCCGATTTATCCTTATGTAATGCATCGAAGTGCCTCCACGCAAAACCATCTGAAGTGTGTACCAGCATCTTGTTCCCATCCGCATCTAGTTCGGTTCTTTTGCCCAATTTGTGCCATGTCATCTGTCTGGCCGTCTCTTCGACCATGAAAAGACGTTGAAGTCTTGGTACGATTGGCAGATATCGAATAACACTAATGGGGATTTTGGTCTGATTCTTCTCACCCATGCCGTTGTCTACCATAATATACCTGGAAGAATTGCAAATGGGGCAATAGTTCAAGGCCGCATACTCAAGCCGAAATAAGGCACATCCATTCTCACAGGCATGTATCTTCTCATAGGGCATCTTTAGTACACGGAGGATTTTCTCTGACTGGTACAGGTTTGCAGGCAGTACATGGCCTTTGGGTAGAAAGCGTCCAAATATCGTCATCATCGCGTCGTAGCATTCTCTGCCTAGGTTGAATTGAGCCTTCAGAGCCATTACTTGCGCGATGGCATCCAGCTGACAAAGCTCAGTCTGCTCGTGGAGAGGACGTTTTGAAGACTCCAGCATTTCATAGAAGGCCTTTGGAGATTCCTCCATCTCATCATCCGAATCCCGAGCATCATCAAAGTCTTGCACCATGTCTTCAATCCCGGTACCATGCTCGTCGGTGCGACGACGAATCACCTCAGCTCTGGCACGTTGGTCAGACTCACCATGAAAAGTCCGCACCGTATAATTAGCGTAAAACCCCACTTCTGCAAGTGTTTACCCATTTCAAACTCTGTCTGCTTTTTCCAGTTGTCGCAGTTGGGACAGGGGCACCATGTTTTTTGCTGGCCATTTGCAAATGCGGCTCTCACAAACCCCCTGGTTTTTGTTAACCATTCATGGGTCATGTCTTTCTGACTAGGGTGACCAATGTACATCCAAGCACGATCACTCATGTTGCCTAGCTACCTATGGGGGCACAAGAAATAAATACATAATTCATCATCTATATTCATACGCTAATCAAGTTTGTCAGTTTTATTACGTCCATGCAACCTACACGCTAATAGGTAAAGATAGGTCCTAATCCCACCCGAGTATGTGTAGACTGGGTTCGTTTTCCCATGCTCTGCTCCAGATGCGACGCACAATTTCGGCAGCACCTCCCCGCTGTTCTCCTGATACACGTCTCGGCAATAAGCAGAGAGGATGTGTACCCGGAGAACAACAGGGGAGGCACTGACGAAATTCCGCATCGGATCCGGAGCACGGCATACGGGAAAACAAACCCAATCTACACATACTCGGGCTGTCCATGGATAATGTTGGACAATTCGAAAGGATGGCGGTTATAAATATGCAAAGAAATGCATATTTATAGATGTCGCCCTTTCGAACGGGAGACGCATACTGGTCACGCATACTCATGATTGAAGAAACCTATAGCTAGCAAGTTTCATCGGCACGAAGACCGGGACAGAGCAAATTAAGGGGGTAGGAGGAGAAGTCATTTGTGCTCACCAACAAACGTCCAACGCACGTGGAGGTCGTCGAACAACTGCACATTGAAATTCACCCGATCAACACAAATACGATGTTTTTATAATTAACATGATCAGAAAATATGTGACCTAACTCATAATTTTCAAAACTATGACCCCGTGGGCCTCTGGAAGGCCGAAAAGCACCTTCTCGTTCAAAAGAAGGCAGAAGAGGTGTCGGGGGTCGGGGCTTAGTGGCGTCGGGAGTCAGTGCCGTCGAGGGTCGGTGGCATCGGTGGTCGGGGGGTTAGTGGCGTCGGTTGTGGGGGGTCAGTGGCGTCGGGGGTCCAGGGTCAGTGGCGTCGGGGGTCCAGGGTCAGTGACGTCGGGTGTCAGTGGCGTCGGGGGTCGGGGGTTGGTGGCGTCGAGCGTCGGGGGTCGGGAGTCGTGGGCCGAGGGGCTGGGTCGGGGGCAGTGGTGTCGGGGGTCGAGGGTTAGTGGCGTCGGGGGTCAGTGGCGTCGGGGGTCGGGGGTCGGGGGTCAGTGGCGTCGGAGGTCGATGGTCGGGGGTCAGTGGCGTCGGGCGTCAGGGGTCGGGGGTCGAGGGTCAGTTTCGGGGTGCCGGGGTTCCCTTTTCCTCTTCTTTCTTCTTCTCCTCTCTCCTCTTTTTCTTCTTCTTCTTCTTCTTCTTCTTCTTCTTCTTCTTCTTCTTCTTCTTCTTTTTTCTCCTCCTACTCCCCCTCCTCTTTTTCTCCTTCTATTCTTTTTCTTCTTCTTCTTCTTCTTCTTCTTCTTCTTCTTTCTCCTCCTCTTTCTCCTCCTCCTCCTCTCCTCTTCTTCTTCTTCTTCTTCTTCTTCTTCTTCTTCTTCTTCTTCTTCTTCTTCTTTTTTCTCCTCCTCCTCCTCCTCCTCTTCTTCTTCTTCTTCTTCTTCTCCTGCTTTTTTTCCTTCTGCTTTTTTTCTTCTAACCTAACTAACTAACCTAATTATCCTAATAATCTAACCAAATAAACTAACTAAATTACCCTATATATAATAAAAAAACTAACCTAATAAACTAACTAAAGTAATTAACTTTTTTAAAAAGAAAAACAAAAAAAACTCACCGGCAGGGGGCGGCGGCAGGGGGCGGCGCGCGGCAGGGGGCGGCGGCAGGGGCGGCGGCGGTAGGGGGCGGCGCGCGGCAGGGGGCGGCGGCAGGGGGCGACGCGCGGCAGGGGGCGGCGGCAGGGGGCGGCGCGCGGCAGGGGGCAGGGGGTGGGTCGCCGCGGGAAGGGGGTCGCCGGGGGGGTGGGCTCGCCGGGGGGTAGGCTCGCCGCGGGGAGGGGATCTCGCCGGCAGGGGTGAGAGTGGTCGGGGTGAGAGAGAGAGAGAGACAGTGAGCGAGGTGGGGGGTAACGGCCGTTATAGGGATGAACCTTTGCCGTCCGCCCCCCGACGGCAAAGGGACGTAAGGCAGACGGCAAAGGGCCGTACGGCTGACGGCAAAGGCCCGCGGACGGCAAAGGCCCCGGATTTCGAACACGGCAGGCATGGGGCCCACGCGTCCCCTTTGCCGTCTGCCCTGGGGCTCTTTGTCGTCTGCTGGCAGACGGCAAAGGACCCACACATGGCAAATAGTATTTTTGCCATGTGTCAGTTCTTTGCCGTCTGTATTGTGTCAACTGATGGCAAAGAGGTTCTTTGCCGTCAGCCAGCAGACGGTAAAGAACTGGCTGACGGCAAATTTCTGGATTCCAGTAGTGAATGGTCTTTGCGAATTACGATGTAGCTTGCGCTGTAGCTCTACTGTTTTTATATGTTCCTAGAGAAAATTTAGTTGAAAATTGATAGTAGCAAAACTTTGCAGACTGGGTCTGTAAAACCGAGGATTGTCCTCGTTGCTGCGCAGAAGGATTATGTCCTTAATGCACCGCTCGGTGTGCTGCACCTCGAGCGTCGTCTGTGGATGCTATGAACATCCGACATACACGTTTCTGATGACTACACGATAGTTCAGTGCAAAATACTTAATGGCTTAGAAGCAAGGCGCCGAAAACGTTGTAAAACGTCACGGAACATAAGTGATGTTCTAAAGAGATGAAATTGTTATTTCATGCTTGTGCCCTGGTTAAGAGGTACGAGACCTCCGACAAGATTCTTTGTCCACAAAGTAAAGGAGAAAGGCTCAATCGTTGAGCGTGTGCTCAGATTGTCTGAGTACGACAATCGCTTGAATCAAGTGGTAGTTAATCTTCCAGATGAGATAGTGATAGTTCTCAAAAATCACTGCCACCAAGTTTTGAGAGCTTCCTGATGAACTATGACATATCAAGGATAGATACAATGATCCTTGAGCGATTCGCGACGTTTGACACTGTGAAAGTAGAAATCAAGAAGGAGCATCAATAGTTGATGGTTTGAAAAACCACTAAGTTTCAAGAAAGGCAAGGGCTAGAAGGGATACTTCGTGAAACGGCAAAACAGTTGCTGCGCTAATGAAGAGACCCAAGATTAAACCCAAACCCGAGACTAAGTGCTTCTGTAATAAGGGGAACAGTCACTGAGGCGAAGCAACTCTAGATACTTGGTAGATTAGAAGGCTGGCAAAAGTCGAAATAAGTGTATTGGATATACATGATGTTGATGTGTACTTTACTAGTACTCCTAGTAGCACGAGGGTATTGGATACCGGTTCGGTTGCTAAGTGATTAGTGACGCGAAATGAAAGCTACGGCATAAACGGAGACTAGCTAAAGGCGAGGTGACGATACGTGTTGGAAGTGTTTCCAAGATTGATATGATCAAACGTCGCACGCTCCCTCTACCATCGGGATTGGTGTTAAACCTAAATAATTGTTATTTGGTGCTTGCGTTAAGCATGAACATGATTGGATCGTGTTTATTGCAATACGATTATTCATTTAAAGAGAATAATGGTTACTCTATTTTCTTGAATAATCACCTTCAATGGTTTATTGAATCTCGATCGTAGTGTTACACATGTTCATGATATTGGTGCCAAAAGATACGAGTTGATGATGATAGTACCACTTACTTGTGGCACTGCCGCTTGAGTCATGTTAGTATAAATTGCATGAAGAGGCTCCATGCTGATGGATCTTTGTACTCACGTGATTTCGAATCACTAGTGACATGCAAATCATACCACATGAGCAAGGCCTTGTTTTCATTGAGATGAAACAAGATAGTAACTTGTTGGAAGTGATACATTTTGATGTATGCAGTCCAGTGAGTGCTGAGGCACGCAGTGGATATCATTATGTTCTTACTTCACTAACGACTTGAGTAGATACAGGAGTATTTACTTAATGAATCACAAGTCTGAAATATTGAAAAGTTCAATTCTGTTTCAGAGTGAAGTTCGTCGTAACAAGAGGATGAAATGTCTACGATATGATCATAGAAATGAATATCTGAGTTACAAGTTTTTGGTACACAGTTAAGACAATGTGGAAATTGTTTCACAGTTCATGCCACCTGGAACATCATAGTGTGATGATGTGTCTGAACGTCATAGCCACGCACTATTTAGTATGGTGCATGCTGTGATGTCTCTTATCAAATTACCACTATCGTTTATGGGTTATGCATTAGAGACAACCGCATTCACTTTAAATAGGGCACCGCGTATTTCCGTTGAGATGACACAGATAGACTGAGGTTTAGAGAAATCTAAACTGTCGTTTCTTGAAAGTTTGGGGCTTCGACACTTATGTGAAAAAGTTTCAGTCTGATAAGCTCGAACCCAAAGCGGATAAATGCATCTTCATAGGATATCCAAAACAGTTGGGTACATCTCCTATCTCAGATCGGAAAGCAAAGTGTTTGTTTCTAGAAACGGATCCTTTCTCGAGAAAATGTTTCTCTCGAAAGAATTGAGTGGGAGGGTAGTAGAACTTGATGAGGTTATTGAACCATCACTTCAACCAGTGTATAGCAGGGCGTAGGAAGTTGTTCCTGTGGCGCCTACACCAATTGAAGTGGAAGATGATGATGGTGATCATTGAGCTTCGAATCAAGTTACTACAAACCTCGTAGGTCGACAAGGTCGTGTACTGCTGTAGAGTAGTACGGTAACCCTATCTTGGAGGTCATGTTGTTGAGCAACAGTGAACCTACGAGTTATGGAGAAAGCGATGGTGGGCCCAGATTCCGACAAATGGCTGGAAGCCATGAAATCCGAGAGAGGATCCATGTGTGAAAACAAAGTGTAGACTTTGGTAGAACTACTTGATGGTCATGGTGTTGGGGAACGTCGCATGGGAAACAAAAATTTTCCTACGCGCACGAAGACCTATCATGGTGATGTCCATCTACGAGAGGGGATGAGTGATCTACGTACCCTTGTAGATCGTACAGCAGAAGCGATGTGAGATCGCGGTTGATGTAGTGGAATGTCCTCACGTCCCTCGATCCGCCCCGCGAACAATCCCGCGATCAGTCCCACGATCTAGTACCGAACGGACGGCACCTCCGCGTTCAGCACACGTACAGCTCGACGATGATCTCGGCCTTCTTGATCCAGCAAGAGAGACGGAGAGGTAGAAGAGTTCTCCGGCAGCGTGACGGCGCTCCGGAGGTTGGTGATGATCTTGTCTCAGCAGGGCTCCGCCCGAGCTCCGCAGAAACACGATCTAGAGGAAAAACTATGGAGGTATGTGGTCGGGCAGCCGTGAGAAAGTTGTCTCAAATCTGCCCTAAAAGCCCCATATATATAGGAGGAGGGAGGGAGACCTTGCCTTGGGGTCCAAGGGACCCCAAGGGGGTCGGCCGAGCCAGGGGGGAGGACTCTCCCCCCCAAACCGAGTCCTACTTGGTTTGGTGGGAGGGAGTCCTTCCCCCTTCCCACCTCTCCCTTTTTTTTTCTTTCCTTTGATATTTTCTCTTCCTTGGCGCATAGGATTTGGTGGGCTGTCCCACCAGCCCACTAAGGGCTGGTGTGACCCCCCCAAATACCCATGGGCTTCCCCGGAGTGGGTTGCCCCCCTCCGGTGAACCCCCGGAACCCATTCGTCATTCCCGGTACATTCCCGGTAACTCCGAAAACCTTCCGGTAATCAAATGAGGTCATCCTATATATCAATCTTCGTTTCCGGACCATTCCGGAAACCCTCGTGACGTCCGTGATCTCATCCGGGACTCCGAACAACATTCGGTAACCAACCATATAACTCAAATACACATAAAACAACGTCGAACCTTAAGTGTGCAGACCCTGCGGGTTCGAGAACTATGTAGACATGACCCGAGAGACTCCTCGGTCAATATACAATAGCGGGACCTGGATGCCCATATTGGATCCTACATATTCTACGAAGATCTTATCGTTTGAACCTCAGTGCCAAGGATTCGTATAATCCCGTATGTCATTCCCTTTGTCCTTCGGTATGTTACTCGCCCGAGATTCGATCGTCAGTATCCGCATACCTATTTCAATCTCGTTTTACCGGCAAGTCTCTTTACTCGTTCCGTAATACAAGATCCCGCAACTTACACTAAGTTACTTTGCTTGCAAGGCTTGTGTGTGATGTTGTATTACCGAGTGGGCCCCGAGATACCTTTCCGTCACACGGAGTGACAAATCCCAGTTTTGATCCATACTAACTCAACTAACACCTTCGGAGATACCTGTAGAGCATCTTTATAGTCACCCAGTTACGTTGCGACGTTTGATACACACAAAGCATTCCTCCGGTGTCAGTGAGTTATATGATCTCATGGTCATAGGAATAAATACTTGACACGCAGAAAACAGTAGCAACAAAATGACACGATCAACATGCTACGTCTATTAGTTTGGGTCTAGTCCATCACGTGATTCTCCCAATGACGTGATCCAGTTATCAAGCAACAACACCTTGTTCATAATCAGAAGACACTGACTATCATTGACCAACTGGCTAGCCAACTAGAGGCATGCTAGGGACGGTGTTTTTGTCTATGTATCCACACATGTAAATGAGTCTTCATTCAATACAATTATAGCATGGATAATAAACTATTATCTTGATACAGGAATTATAATAATAACTATACTTTTATTATTGCCTCTAGGGCATAATTCCAACAGTCTCCCACTTGCACTAGAGTCAATAATCTAGCCCTCACATCACCATGTGAATTACATTGTAATAAATCTAACACCCATACAGTTCTGGTGTCGATCATGTTTTGGCCGTGGAAGAGGTTTAGTCAGCGGGTCTGCTACATTCAGATCCGTGTGCACTTTGCATATATTTACGTCCTCCTCCTCGACGTAGTCGCGGATGAGGTTGAAGCGTCGTTTGATGTGTCTAGTCTTCTTGTGAAACCTTGGTTCCTTTGCTAAGGCAATGGCACCAGTGTTGTCACAGAACAAGTTTATTGGATCCAGTGCACTTGGCACCACTCCAAGATCCGTCATGAACTGCTTCATCCAGACACCCTCCTTAGCCGCCTCCGAGGCAGCCATGTACTCCGCTTCACATGTAGAATCTGCTACGACGCTTTGCTTGGAACTGCACCAGCTTACTGCACCCCCATTAAGAATAAATACGTATCCGGTTTGCGACTTAGAGTCGTCCGGATCTGTGTCAAAGCTTGCATCAACGTAACCTTTTACGGCGAGCTCTTCGTCACCTCCATACACGAGAAACATCTCCTTAGTCCTTTTCAGGTACTTCAGGATATTCTTGACCGCCGTCCAGTGATCCACTCCTGGATTACTCTGGAACCTGCCTGCCATACTTATGGCCAGGCTGACATCCGG
Organism: Hordeum vulgare subsp. vulgare; assembly: GCF_904849725.1. Classification (NCBI taxonomy): domain Eukaryota; kingdom Viridiplantae; phylum Streptophyta; class Magnoliopsida; order Poales; family Poaceae; genus Hordeum; species Hordeum vulgare. The sequence goes on along the minus strand of NC_058520.1, from coordinate 578,393,130 downwards.
TCTAGTGCACAGCATTGCATACATGATAGAGCCTATGGCTGAAGCATAGGGGACGGAGCGCATATGCTCTCTATCTTCATCAGTTGCTGGGCACTGAGTCTTACTCAATCTCGTACCTTGTAACACTGGCAAGAACCCTTTCTTGGACTGTTCCATTTTGAACCTCTTCAAAACTTTATCAAGGTATGTGCTTTGTGAAAGCCCTATCAGGCGTCTTGATCTATCTCGATAGATCTTAATGCCTAGAATGTAAGCAGCTTCTCCTAGGTCCTTCATAGAGAAACTTTTATTCAAATAACCTTTTATGCTCTCCAAAAGCTCTACGTTGTTTCCAATCAGTAATATGTCATCCACATATAATATTAGAAACGCCACAGAGCTCCCACTCACTTTCTTGTAAATACAAGATTCTCCAACCACTTGTATAAACCCAAATGCCTTGATCACCTCATCAAAGCGCTTGTTCCAACTCCGAGATGCTTGCACCAGTCCATAAATGGATCGCTGGAGCTTGCACACTTTGTCAGCATTTTTAGGATCGACAAAACCTTCGGGTTGCATCATATACAACTCTTCCTTAAGGAAACCGTTAAGGAACGCCGTTTTGACATCCATCTGCCAGATTTCATAATCGAAATATGCAGCTATTGCTAACATGATTCTGACGGATTTAAGCATCGCTACGGGAGAGAAAGTCTCATCGTAGTCAATTCCTGGAACTTGTGAAAAACCCTTTGCCACAAGTCGAGCTTTATAAACGGTCACATTACCGTCAGCGTCCGTCTTCTTCTTAAAGATCCATTTGTTCTGAATAGCCTTGCGGCCCTCAGGTAGTATCTCCAAAGTCCACACCTTGTTCTCATACATGGATCCTATCTCGGATTTCATGGCTTCTAGCCATTTGTTGGAATCTGGGCCCACCATTGCTTCTTCATAATTTGCAGGTTCATTGTTGTCTAACAACATGATTGTCAAGACGGGATTACCGTACCACTCTGGAGCAGCGCGTGATCTCGTCGACCTGCGTGGTTCAACAGAAACTTGAACTGGAGTTTCATGATCATCATCATTAACTTCCTCCTCAACTGGCGTCGCAATCACAGGGGTTTCCCCTTGCCCTGCGCCACCATCCAGAGGGATGAGAGGTTCGACAACCTCGTCAAGTTCTATCTTCCTCCCACTCAATTCTCTCGAGAGAAACTCCTTCTCGAGAAAAGTTCTGTTCTTAGCAACAAACACTTTGCCCTCGGATTTGAGATAGAAGGTGTACCCAACTGTCTCTTTTGGGTAGCCTATGAAGACGCACTTTTCCGCTTTGGGTTCCAGCTTTTCAGGCTGAAGCTTTTTGACATAAGCATCACATCCCCAAACTTTAAGAAACGATAACTTTGGCCTTTTGCCACACCACAGTTCGTATGGTGTCGTCTCAACGGATTTCGATGGTGCCCTATTTAAAGTGAATGCAGCTGTTTCTAATGCATAACCCCAAAACGATAACGGCAAATCAGTAAGAGACATCATAGATCGCACCATTTCTAATAAAGTACGATTACGACGTTCGGACACACCATTACGCTGTGGTGTTCCAGGCGGTGTTAACTGCGAAACAATTCCACATTGTTTTAAGTGAGTACCAAACTCGAAACTCAGATATTCACCCCCACGATCAGACCGCAGGAACTTGATCTTCTTGTTACGATGATTTTCTACTTCACTCTGAAATTGCTTGAACTTTTCAAATGTTTCAGACTTGTGCTTCATTAAGTAGACATAACCATATCTACTCAAATCGTCAGTGAAGGTGAGAAAATAACGATATCCGCCGCGTGCCTCCACGCTCATCGGACCACACACATCGGTATGTATGATTTCCAATAAGTCACTTGCACGCTCCATTGTTCCGGAGAACGGAGTTTTAGTCATCTTGCCCATGAGGCATGGTTCGCAAGTGTCAAGTGAATCAAAGTCAAGTGACTCCAAAAGTCCATCAGCATGGAGTTTCTTCATGCGCTTTACACCAATATGACCCAAGCGGCAGTGCCACAAAAATATGGCGCTATCATTGTTTACTCTTACTCTTTTGGTCTCAATGTTATGTATATGCGTATCTCTATCGAGATTCAATATGAACAATCCTCTCACATTCGGTGCATGTCCATAAAAGATGTTACTCATAGAAATCGAACAACCATTATTCTCAGACTTAAAAGAGTAACCGTCTCGCAATAAACAAGATCCGGATATAATGTTCATGCTCAACGCAGGCACTAAATAACAATGATTTAAATTCATCACTAATCCCGATGGTAGTTGAAGTGACACGGTGCCGACGGCGATTGCATCAACCTTGGAACCGTTTCCTACGCGCATCGTCACTTCGTCTTTCGCCAGCCTCCGTCTATTCCGCAGTTCCTGATTTTTCTTTGCCCGCCTTCTTATCTGCCAGATACTTGGGGCAATTGCGCTTCCAGTGACCCATACCCTTGCAATAGAAGCACTCTGTTTCAGGCTTAGGTCCAGCCTTGGGTTTCTTCGGCGGATTGGCAACAGGCTTGCCGCTCTTCTTCGAATTGCCCTTCTTGCCTTTGCCGTTTCTCTTGAAACCAGTGGTCTTGCTCACCATCAACACTTGATGTTCTTTACGGAGTTCAGACTCTGCGACTTTCAGCATCGCAAACAACTCGCCGGGAGACTTGTTCATCCCTTGCATGTTGTAGTTCAACACAAAGCCTTTATAGCTTGGTGGCAGTGATTGGAGGATTCTGTCAGTGATAGCTTCTTGCGGGAGTTCAATCCCTAGTTCAGCTAGACGGTTTGAGTACCCAGACATCTTGAGCACATGTTCACTGACAGACGAGCTTTCCTCCATCTTGCAAGCATAGAATTTATCGGAGGTCTCATACCTCTCGATCCGGGCGTTCTTCTGAAAGATAAACTTCAACTCCTGGAACATCTCAAATGCTCCATGACGCTCAAAGCGACGTTGAAGTCCCGGCTCTAAGCCATACAAGACTGCACATTGAACTATTGAGTAGTCCTCCTTACGTGCTAGCCAAGCGTTCTTAACATCCTGATCAGCCGTAGCGGGTGGTTCATCTCCTAGCGCAGCATTAAGGACATAATCCTTCTTTCCAGCTTATAAGATTAGCCTAAGATTACGAGCCCAGTCTACAAAGTTGCTTCCATCATCTTTCAACTTAGCTTTCTCTAGGAACGTATTAAAATTGAGGATGACACTTGCGTGAGCCATGATCTACAACACAAATATATTCAAAGTGGACTTTAGACTATGTTCAAGATAATTAGAGTTCAACTTAATCAAATTATATGCTAAACTCCCACTCAAAAAGTACATCTCTCTAGTCATTTGAGTGGTTCATGATCCACTTACGCTATCCCAAGTCCGATCATCACGTGAGTCGAGAGTAGTTTCAGTGGTAAGCATCCCTATGCTAATCATATCAACTATATGATTCATGATCGACCTTTCGGTCTCATGTGTTCCGAGGCCATGTCTGCACATGCTAGGCTCGTCAAGCTTAACCCGAGTGTTCCGCGTGCGCAACTGTTTTGCACCCGTTGTATGTGAACGTTGAGTCTATCACACCCGATCATCACGTGGTGTCTCGAAACGACGAACTGTAGCAACGGTGCACAGTCGGGGAGAACACAATTTCGTCTTGAAATTTTAGTGAGAGATCACCTCATAATGCTACCGTCGTTCTAAGCAAAATAAGGTGCATAAAAGGATTAACATCACATGCAATTCATAAGTGACATGATATGGCCATCATCACGTGCTTCTTGATCTCCATCACCAAAGCACCGGCACGATCTTCTTGTCACCGGCGCCACACCATAATCTCCATCATCATGATCTCCATCAACGTGTCGCCATCGGGGTTGTCGTGCTACTTATGCTATCACTACTAAAGCTACATCCTAGCAAAATAGTAAACGCATCTGCAAGCACATATGTTAGTATAAAGACAACCCTATGGCTCCTGCCGGTTGCCGTACCATCGACGTGCAAGTCGATATTTCTATTACAACATGATCATCTCATACATCCAATATATCACATCACATCATTGGCCATATCACATCACAATCATACCCTGCAAAAACAAGTTAGACGTCCTCTAATTTTGTTGTTGCATGTTTTACGTGGTGACCAAGGGTATCTAGTAGGATCGCATCTTACTTACGCAAACACCACAACGGAAATATATGAGTTGCTATTTAACCTCATCCAAGGACCTCCTCGGTCAAATCCGATTCAACTAAAGTTGGAGAAACCGTCACTTGCCAGTCATCTTTGAGCAAAGGGGGTTACTCGTAACGATGAAACCAGTCTCTCGTAAGCGTACGAGTAATGTCGGTCCAAGCCGCTTCGATCCAACAATACCGCGGAATCAAGAAAAGACTAAGGAGGGCAGCAAAACGCACATCACCGCCCACAAAACCTTTTGTGTTCTACTCGAGAAGACATCTACGCATGAACCTAGCTCATGATGCCACTGTTCGGGAACGTCGCATGGGAAACAAAAAATTTCCTACGCGCACGAAGACCTATCATGGTGATGTCCATCTACGAGAGGGGATGAGTGATCTACGTACCCTTGTAGATCGTACAGCAGAAGCGATGTGAGATCGCGGTTGATGTAGTGGAATGTCCTCACGTCCCTCGATCCGCCCCGCGAACAATCCCGCGATCAGTCCCACGATCTAGTACCGAACGGACGGCACCTCCGCGTTCAGCACACGTACAGCTCGACGATGATCTCGGCCTTCTTGATCCAGCAAGAGAGACGGAGAGGTAGAAGAGTTCTCCGGCAGCGTGACGGCGCTCCGGAGGTTGGTGATGATCTTGTCTCAGCAGGGCTCCGCCCGAGCTCCGCAGAAACACGATCTAGAGGAAAAACTATGGAGGTATGTGGTCGGGCAGCCGTGAGAAAGTCGTCTCAAATCTGCCCTAAAAGCCCCATATATATAGGAGGAGGGAGGGAGACCTTGCCTTGGGGTCCAAGGGACCCCAAGGGGGTCGGCCGAGCCAGGGGGGAGGACTCTCCCCCCCCAAACCGAGTCCTACTTGGTTTGGTGGGAGGGAGTCCTTCCCCCTTCCCACCTCTCCCTTTTTTTTCTTTCCTTTGATATTTTCTCTTCCTTGGCGCATAGGATTTGGTGGGCTGTCCCACCAGCCCACTAAGGGCTGGTGTGACCCCCCCAAATACCCATGGGCTTCCCCGGAGTGGGTTGCCCCCCTCCGGTGAACCCCCGGAACCCATTCGTCATTCCCGGTACATTCCCGGTAACTCCGAAAACCTTCCGGTAATCAAATGAGGTCATCCTATATATCAATCTTCGTTTCCGGACCATTCCGGAAACCCTCGTGACGTCCGTGATCTCATCCGGGACTCCGAACAACATTCGGTAACCAACCATATAACTCAAATACACATAAAACAACGTCGAACCTTAAGTGTGCAGACCCTGCGGGTTCGAGAACTATGTAGACATGACCCGAGAGACTCCTCGGTCAATATCCAATAGCGGGACCTGGATGCCCATATTGGATCCTACATATTCTACGAAGATCTTATCGTTTGAACCTCAGTGCCAAGGATTCGTATAATCCCGTATGTCATTCCCTTTGTCCTTCGGTATGTTACTCGCCCGAGATTCGATCGTCAGTATCCGCATACCTATTTCAATCTCGTTTTACCGGCAAGTCTCTTTACTCGTTCCGTAATACAAGATCCCGCAACTTACACTAAGTTACTTTGCTTGCAAGGCTTGTGTGTGATGTTGTATTACCGAGTGGGCCCCGAGATACCTTTCCGTCACACGGAGTGACAAATCCCAGTTTTGATCCATACTAACTCAACTAACACCTTCGGAGATACCTGTAGAGCATCTTTATAGTCACCCAGTTACGTTGCGACGTTTGATACACACAAAGCATTCCTCCAGTGTCAGTGAGTTGTATGATCTCATGGTCATAGGAATAAATACTTGACACGCAGAAAACAGTAGCAACAAAATGACACGATCAACATGCTACGTCTATTAGTTTGGGTCTAGTCCATCACGTGATTCTCCCAATGACGTGATCCAGTTATCAAGCAACAACACCTTGTTCATAATCAGAAGACACTGACTATCATTGATCAACTGGCTAGCCAACTAGAGGCATGCTAGGGACGGTGTTTTTGTCTATGTATCCACACATGTAAATGAGTCTTCATTCAATACAATTATAGCATGGATAATAAACTATTATCTTGATACAGGAATTATAATAATAACTATACTTTTATTATTGCCTCTAGGGCATAATTCCAACACATGGGACTATTAAGTAAAATGGATCTTTAAAAGAAGACAGACGATGATGGTGATAAGTCACTATTAAGAAAAGCTCGACTTGTCGCAAAGATGTTTTCGACAAGATCAAACAGTTGACTATGATGAGTCTTTCTCACTCGTAGCGATGCTAAAGGTCTGTTAGAATTATGTTAGTAGTTGCTGCGTTATTTATGAAATATTGCACATAGGATGTCAAAACATTGTTTCCTCGACGGTTTCCTTGAGTAAACATTGTATGAGATACAACCATGAGGTTTTGTCGATCCTAAGGATACTAACAAGTATGCAAACTCCAGCGATCCTTCAATGGACCGGTGCAAGCATCTCGGAGTTGGAATAAGCACTTTGATGAGATGATCAAAGATTTTGGGTTTGTACAAGGTTTATGAGAAACTTGTATTTCCAAAGAAGTGAGTGGGAGCACTATAGAATTTCTGATAGGTATATGTGGTTGACATATTGTGGATCAGAAGTAATGTAGAATTTCTGTAAAGCATACAAGGCTGTTTGAAAGAAGTTTTTAAAGGAGTACCTGGATTACGCTACTTGAACGTTGAGCATCAAAGATCTATGGAGATAGATCGAAAGCGCTTAATAGAAGTTTCAACAAGATGCATGCCTTGACAAGTTTTTGAAAGAGTTCAAAATAGACCGGCAAAGAAGGAGTTCTTGGTTGCGTTGTGAGGTGTGAATTTGAGTAAGACTAAAAACCCGACCACGGCAGAATAAAGAGAATAGACGAAGGTCGTCTTCTATGCCTTAGCCGTAGAATCTAAAGTATGCCATGCTGTGTACCGCACCTGAAGTGTGCCTTGACTCAAAGTATGTTGAGAGGTACAGAGAGTGATCCATGATTGAATCACTAGCAGCGGTCAAAATTTATCCTTAGTAACAAATGGACTAAGGAATTTTTCTCGATTATGGAGGTGGTTAAAGAGTTCGTCGTAAAGGGTTACGTCGATGCAAGCTTTGACACTAATCCGAATAACTATGAGCAGTGAAACGGATTCGTATAGTAGAGTAGATATTTGGAGTATTTCCGAATAGCACATAGTAGCATCATCTATAAGATGACATAAAGATTTGTAAAGAACACACGGATCTGAAAGCTTCAGAACCGTTGACTAAAACATCTCTCCAGAGCAAGATGTGATCAGACCCCATAACAATATGGGTGTTGGATTCGTTGGAATCACATGGTGATGTGAACTAGATTATTGCCTCTAGTGCAAGTGGGAGACTGTTGGAAATATGCCCTAGAGGCAATAATAAATTAGTTATTATTATATTTCTTTGTTCATGATAATCGTTTATTATCCATGCTATAATTGTATTGATTGGAAACACAATACTTGTGTGGATACATAGACAAAACACTATCCCTAGTAAGCCTCTAGTTGACTAGCTCGTTGATCAAAGATGGCCAAGGTTTCCTGGCCATAGGCAAGTGTTGTTACTTGATAACGGGATCACATCATTAGGAGAATCATGTGATGGACTAGACCCAAACTAATAGACGTAGCATGTTGATCGTGTCATTTTGTTGCTACTGTTTTCTGCGTGTCAAGTATTTGTTCCTATGACCATGAGATCATATGACTCACGGACACCGGAGGAAGGCTTTGTGTGTATCAAACGTCGCAACGTAACTGGGTGACTATAAAGATGCTCTACAGGTATCTCCAAAGGTGTTCGTTGAGTTAGTATGGATCAAGACTGGGATTTGTCACTCCGTATGACGGAGAGGTATCTCGGGGCCCACTCGGTAATACAACATCACACACAAGCCTTGCAAGCAATGTAACTTAGTGTAAGTTGCGGGATCTTGTATTACGGAACGAGTAAAGAGACTTGCCGGTAAACGAGATTGAAATAGGTATGCGGATACCGACGATCGAATCTCGGACAAGTAACATACCGAAGGACAAAGGGAATGACATACGGGATTATACGAATCCTTGGCACTGAGGTTCAAACGATAAGATCTTCGTAGAATATGTAGGATCCAATATGGGCATCCAGGTCCCGCTATTGGATATTGACCGAGGAGTCTCTCGGGTCATGTCTACATAGTTCTCGAACCCGCAGGGTCTGCACACTTAAGGTTCGACGTTGTTTTATGCGTATTTGAGTTATATGGTTGGTTACCGAATGTTGCTCGGAGTCCCGGATGAGATCACGGACGTCACGAGGGTTTCCGGAATGGTCCGGAAACGAAGATTGATATATAGGATGACCTCATTTGATTACCGGAAGGTTTTCGGAGTTACCGGGAATGTACCGGGAATGACGAATGGGTTCCGGAAGTTCACCGGGAGGGGGCAACCGACCCCGGGGAAGCCCATAGGCTTTGGGGAGACACACCAGCCCTTAGTGGGCTGGTGGGACAGCCCCAAGGGGGCCTATGCGCCAAGAAAAGGAAATCAAACGAAAAGAAAAAAAAAGAGGGAGGAAGTGGGAAGGGAGGGGGACTCCTCCCACCAAACCAAGTCCAACTCGGTTTGGGGGGGAGTCCTCCCCCCCTTGGCTCGGCCGACCCCTTGAGGGTCCCTTGGACCCCAAGGCAAGGTCCCCCTCCCTCCTCCTATATATATGGAGCTTTTAGGGCAGATTTGAGACGACTTTCTCACGGCTGCCCGACCACATACCTCCATAGTTTTTCCTCTAGATCGCGTTTCTGCGGAACTCGGGCGGAGCCCTGCTGAGACAAGATCATCACCAACCTCCGGAGCGCCGTCGCGCTGCCGGAGAACTCTTCTACCTCTCCGTCTCTCTTGCTGGATCAAGAAGGCCGAGATCATCGTTGAGCTGTACGTGTGCTGAACGCGGAGGTGCCGTCCGTTCGGTACTAGATCGTGGGACTGATCGCGGGATTGTTCGCGGGGCGGATCGAGGGACGTGAGGACGTTCCACTACATCAACCGCGTTCTCTAACGCTTCTGCTGTACGATCTACAAGGGTACGTAGATCACTCATCCCCTCTCGTAGATGGACATCACCATGATAGGTCTTCGTGCGCGTAGGAAATTTTTTGTTTCCCATGCGACGTTCGCCAAGAGGCCGCCGCCCGCGCCCCCCGTTCAGGCGCTTCCCCGGCCTCCCCGCGCCGCCGCGCTTCCGCCCCACCCCTCCTAGTCCGGCCGGCCCTCGCACGCCTCCGACGTCCGAGGAACAGCGCCCGACCGCTCACTGCCGCGCCGCGCCCGCAAGGTGTTCGACAAAACGCCTACAAGGTATGTATTGCTTCAAATTTATGAATTTGGTGCATGTTTTGAATTGTAGTTTTTTATAGTACAGTATTGAACATTGTAGATGAGTTCGTCGTATGATTCTTCTGAAGAAGAATTTGATATGGAAGAGGAGGAAGATCTTGCAGTGATCATAGCTATGCATATCAATAAAAAACCGAAGCACGGTGGTTCGGTTATGGGTCGGGAAATTTTTTGGAGAGATAGGATTGATGCCCATAACAGATTGATGAAGAACTATTTCGTGGAGAATCCCACATACCCGGAGTCGTATTTTCGTCGTCGGTTTAGGATGAGCACAGACTTCTTCAAGCGCATTGCAGAGAAATTAGCGAGCCATGACCGGTTTTTCCAGCAAAGGAGGAATGCCGCCGGAGAGCTCGGGCATAGCACCTTTCTGAAGGTGACAGCCGCTTTGCGTATGTTGGCATACGGTATCCCGGCTGATTTAGTTGATGATCACTTGGCTATGGGTGAGAGCCAAGCCATCATGTGTGTCAAGCGCTTTGCAGTGGGAATTGTGCAAGTGTTTGGCGAGGAGTATTTGAGATCTCCCACTGCTGAAGACGCCGCAAGGCTATTGGCGATGAACAAATCTCGCGGCTTTCCTGGCATGCTTGGCTCAATAGATTGCATGCATTGGAGTTGGAAGAATTGTCCAAAGGCATGGCATGGGCAATTCCACGGCCAAAAAAAGGGTTCCACTATAATCCTTGAAGCGGTGGCCGATCATGAGACTTGGATTTGGCATGCATTCTTTGGAATGCCTGGATCTTTAAATGACATCAATGTTGTCAACTGGTCACCACTGATGAATAAGATTGCGAATGGTGAGTTGCCACCGGTGCAGTTTGTAGCAAATGACCGTACGTACAACTATGGCTATTATCTAGCGGATAGCATCTATCCAAAGTGGCAAACCTTCGTGAAGCCGTTGAAAAAGCCAGAAGGTAAGAAAAATCTTGATTTTCACAATGCTCAGGCGGCTGCTAGAAAAGATGTGGAGAGAGCATTTGGGATTTTACAAGCCCAATTTGCTATGGTGAGAGGACCGGCTAGATTTTGGGATAAAAAAATGCTTTGATACATCATGCACGCTTGTGTGATCATGCACAACATGATCATCGGGAATGAGCGTGGCCAAGATGTAGACTACTCACAATATGAGCTCTTGGGACATCCCGTGCGAGTGCGACGGAGGGCTGAAAGGGTTGCCCATTTTGTTGCCTCATATCATGCCATTCGGCGTCCCGCAACACACAATGATCTTCAGAAGGATCTGATTGAAGAGTGGTGGGCATGGCATGGACGACAAAGAGCATGATTTGATTGCATTATTTGTATTGTATTGTTCATGAACTATTGGTTGTGTTTATTGCATTATTTGTTGTACTGAACGAGAAACTATTTGTTTGAGTTGTAATAACTATTTATTGTTGATTTATTTTGTTTGTTTGATCGTTTTTCTCACTATTTTTTGAAATGTATATGTGGTTTGTGCCTGCTGCGCGCGCTGCATTTTTGGGCACTGCTGGAGCGCGGCGTGCGCGCTGCATTATAGCGCGGCTGTTCGAGCCAGCGCCTATCCCTGCGCTAAACCAGCCAGCGTGCGCGCTGTAAAAACATTTTTTGGACGCGGCACGAAGGGCGGCTGTTGGAGATGCTCTTAGGGATACAGAGAGGGTGCTGCCCCGCTCCCTCGTCTCCTCCCCCACGCCGTATTCGGTCTCCTGCCCTGTGGCGCCGGCCCTTCTTCGTTTGCTACCGCCACCCCTCTCCCTGGGCGCCATCCCCTCCCTCATCCGGCGGCGCCTCGTCCTCATTTCTTGCATTCCCGGGGGCGGATGTTCGCCAGGAGGTGACTCGATCGGCTGAGACCGGGCATGGAGTTGGCATCACCAAATCCTCACGGGATTGCTCCAATGAGGAGGCGCCCTGGCCCCCGAAGGTGAGGTCCCATGTCTCCCTCTGATGCGCGGTTCATCTCCATCAATGCACATAATAGAGGGGCGCTGGTCTCTGTGAGAGGAAAAGGATTAGAGAGGAGGCCGGCGCGGACGGGGTCTGTGAGAGGAAAAGGTATTATTATTTTTGGTTGCTTCACACTACAAACTCTTGGCATTCAGTTAACTATGTACCATCCTGTATTCATCCGTACTTATAGCTGAGAATAGTAGAGGTCTTGAATAGTGTGATTAGTTAATCTATAGTCGGGCTTCAGTATCTCACAACATGTTGCAATCTAAATTAATCGACTGAAAAACTGAGGCTACGAGACCAATTTGAATGATGGGACCCATTTGTTTTGTGCTGTGTTCCCTCAGCAAGGAAGAGCAACAAGAGGTACTTTGTAGTACATTGCACTGTACTGGTAACATTTCTTACCTTAAAACATATTGAAACAATCTGCTATTTGAAGTTTATTCATTTAGCCTGCTTGTGTGGTCTCATATTTTTGTCGTTGTGGACTCTGGCTTACATACTATCCAATTCTGGTAATTTCATTTTAATCCCTGGACGTTCATGGCCATGAGATCGTTGTTTAATATACTACGCACGTGAGCTGAATGCCTTAAGGGGACGCTAATCTCTGAAAGAAAATTCCAGTTTGCTGGTTCATTGGGTCGTTGTCAACCAACCCATTAGAACATCTTCGGCCATACGGGATTGGTCCGTTCTATTGGCATCCGTGATAGATATGGAACTGGAGCGTGGCCATTGTTGGGCAGTTAAGTGAGGTTCCTAGAAGATACTTTCTCCCTCCCGGTAAAGAAATGTGTTGGACAGACAGAACGTCGCTTCGAGAGAAAGAGTAAATGGCACCGTTCCTGTGAGGGAGATGGGAAGATGTGCAACGAGGATATGCGGACGTTCCAATTTATGTTACTTATGCAAACACATTTTTCACTAAACCTGCAATTCTATTGTAAAACTTTATTAATAGGTAAAGATAGGAAGAGAATACGTGGGTCATGTATTCACAACGATATTAATTTTATTATTTATGAGGAAGGGTTCATCATAATGGTTTTCCATTGGGGCCCTCGGGTGTGGCCCGGTGTGTTGCATTACTGTTTGTGTTCACCTCATCTTTTTTTATGAAGACAAGTCATTTTTTATAATTTATTTTTCCTTCATTTCATCTTTTATCTTACATGGTATTTCTAAAATAGAATCATTGTACTACATGTCCCCATTAAATACAGCTGGAATTCTGTGTTCGTTGAAGCTGAGGTACACCCCTTGCTCTCCCGCAGGATCGCCGCGTCGATCTGCTCGTGTGCGTCGTCCAGGTTGGTCACAGCGTAGCTCCTGGGAGAAGTTTCTCTTTGCACTGTCTGTCATTTTTTCTTTGAAGGGCTGTCTGTCATCAGGTTAGGTTGCTACGCTAATTCCTAAACCTGAGTAGTGTATATGACGAGTTAACAACTGAAGTCACATCTGTTTTCCGCCTATTTTCTCGTCATATTTTTATACACCAAATTGATGAATGAAAATTGCCTCGCAAGCCATGAAACTTTCACGCGGTGCAATGATGATAGTTTAATGTTGAGTTAATTGCAAAAGACTACCATAATTCGGACCGTATTCATAAGTTGGTGTCATCTTTCAATTTTTTTGCAAATACGTACCAAGATACAGGCCGTAGTTTGCAGATCATGTATTTCTACGTATAGATGCTCTTTCTAACAGATATGACCCACCGGTCAGTCTCTTAAAAAAAACCGACCCGGACCGTTTCGATCAGGGAAAAACCGACTATTTCTTTTCGTCTAAACCGGACATGCAAAAAAAAAAAAAAACTTCATCTTGCATCTCCAGACCGAGCCCACCATCTCCCCTGCTCCTCCACCCCGCCTCCCCCTCACCGCCACCACCGCCGGCCACTCCCTCCACCCCCACCACCACCGCCGGCGGTTCCCCTGCGCGAGCTCCTTGTGCGTGAAGCGACGAATGGCGTGCGCGGCGTGCGTGGCAGTCAATGCGGAGCATGCGCTGGGTGGCGTTCCGGTAGTGGGGCGGCACGGCGGAGCACACTGGCGCGCGAGCCATTACTAGTGGTGCCCCGTAACCATCCGGCGCCTAGTGCTTAAGTGCGCGGACGGGGTGACAGCGTCCTGAGCGCCGTGAGGTTGCCCACGGTCCCCGTCGGCAGCTGACCGACCAGGCCAGCGCCGGGGAGCTGCAGGGCGACGACGCGCCCGCCTCCGGTGCTGTTGTCGCACCCGACGCCGCGCCACCCGCACGGCGACGCCCCCGGCGACACGTCCCACGGGAGCCCGGGGCCGATCGCGGCCGGGAACGCGAGCAGCGCCGCGCGGTCCGCCGCGAGGTCCGGCACGGCGCACCGGAGCGTGGAGCACCACAACGCGACGGCGAGGAGCAGCAGGCTGCGGCCGCGCCCCGGCAGCGGCATTACCGGTCGACGAGAGGAGGGAGGGGCGGTGCTGGTGGGGGTGGAGGGAGTGGCCGACGGTGGTGGCGGTGAGGGGGAGGCGGGGTGGAGGAGCAGGGGAACCGCCGGCGGTGAGGGGGAGGCGGGGTGGAGGAGCAGGGGAGATGGGGGAGATGGTGGGCTCGGTCTGGAGATGCAAGATGAAGTTTTTTTTTGCCTGTCCGGTCTAGATGAAAAGAAATAGTCGGTTTTTCCCTAATCGAAGCGGTCCGGGCCGGTTTTTTTAGGAGACTGACCAGTGGGCCATATCTGTCAGAAAGAGCATCTATACGTAGAAATACAGGATCAGCAAACTACGGCATGTATCTTGATACGTATTTATAAAAAAATTAAAAGATGACACCAACTTGTGAATACGGCCCGAATTGTGGCATTCTTTTGCAATTAACTCTTTAATGTTAGAGTATTGCTGTCGGCATAACAGTTATTTGCTAGGAACTTATTTTCTTGATTTTTCAAGCATAAGAAATCATTAAAAATGGATGAAAGGTACTACATCCGTATCAAAATATGTATCGTTTTTGTTAGGCTAGTCACATTTGGGTTGATCTTTTCCAGCGCAAAGACGACTCAACCAGAAAGTTCATAAACGGGGTACATTGTGTTTTCCTTTGTCCTGGTTCTGCATCGCCAGCATAGAAACATTATGTAATATAAGAGTCAAACCAAAAAGTTTTTCTAACATAGTACTAAACCGATGATATGCCGTTCAAAATGACACCACCTCTCCTGTCAGGCATCACCAACAAGGTCACCAACTATGACTGACACCTCCTTTTTTTTTTTTTTTTTGCGAATCTATGACTGACACCTCTTTGTTGGCTCGATATGATCGAGAGGAACCGAGAGACGAAGAGAAGTAAGTAGTGACGGAAAATAATAATTGAACGGGTTAGCTGAGCTCGGCTTAAGCCATAATTTAGCCGAGTCACTATCTTGTCAATGGTAACTTGGCCTAGTTTGTGAGATTTCTCATCAAACGGTTAACCAAACAAATTTCGATTTTTTTTTCACTGCTAGCTCTGAAGTTGTCTGTATTAATTCAAATCGCCTGAACTTGTGTTTTTATGTTACTTCCACTCTAAAGGCTGTGTATTTTCAATTTTTTCTCCTTTTCTTATGACATCATATAACGTTGTACACCACCCATAAACAAGGTAAGTGGGTTGCTCAGCGACAACTTCATAAAATATGACCATTTTATTGCGTACTCTGTCTGCAGAAAGATGAAATCTACATATATTTAAACTAGTTAAACTGTTAAAGAGACCCAATTTGGGACTTGTACAATCAAGAAGCTCTTCCCAGCGAGTGCAGCGCTTCGATGTCTAGGTTTATCTGCACCCTAACAAAAATAAAATAAAATAAAATAATACTAATAAATTTTAAAAAAAGCCAAAAATTTTCATGATAGATAATTTGATATGTGAGGATAGCTTTAAGTTTTGTATCATTTAAACATCCTAGAAGCTCTTAGCAAAAAAGATAAATCAGATTAAAACAATGCATAAACAGTAAATCTTTTTAGAAACTCCGAATTTATTTTATTTTTTATAAAGAGCTGTTCAGATGTCTAAATAATTTAAAATTAGAACGGATCTCACGCATCAAATTATCTATCATCCTAAAAAATTAATTTTTAAAATTAATATTTATTTAGAAAAATTATTTAGCGGGGCTACAGATGAGCCTAGGCTCGTAAATGGATTTTCGCTTCCCAGCCACTTTAAGTTACTTGGCAGCGGCGGCCATAGCAGCCCAGATAGCCCGCAGCTTCCCGGCGTATTCCACTATGCTCTCAATCGGCGACGCCGCCTTCTTGGCCGTCTCCGTCTCCAGGAACCTTCCAGCCCAGGCGGCCAGGCGCGGAGTCCTGCCGGCGTCGACGACCGTCACGCCGAACATCTCGCGCAGCGCCTCGAACCAGAAGAGGTGGCACCCGAGCGCGACGTCGAGGTACCCGACGGAGTCGCCGGCGAAGAAGGCCTTGCCGCCAGAGCAGGCGTCGAAGGCGTCCTCCAAGGGCTTGACCGCCGCGAGCGCGGCGTCGAGCCTCTCCGCTCGCTCCTCCTTGGTGGTCGCGCGCAGGATGGCTAACATCGCATGGACCACCTTGTCGTCGACGTAGGCTGCCCAGAAGCGGGCGACGGCACGGTCATATGGGTCGGCGGGGAGGAGCGAGGCCGCGCCGGCCCAGACCTCGTCGACGTACTCGACGATGGCGAGCGACTCGCAGACGGGCCTGCCGGCGTGGATGAGGACGGGGACCTTCTTGTGCACCGGGTTGGAGGCGAGGAGGAGCTCGCCCTTGTCGAACAGGTCCTGCTCCAGGTCCTCGTAGCTCACGCCCTTGAGGTGCAGCGCCATGCGCACGCGGACCGCGAACGGGCTCACCACGGTGCCCAGCAGCTTGACGCCTTCTCCTTCGCCGGCCATCGTTCTCGACCGATCTCTTCCCCTCACGATTACACTATCTACTCTCCTGTGCCTGTGCTCTGAACTGAATTTGTAAGTGCATATGGTAGTAATATCTTCGTTCTCCTTGTTGTTAATTTATACAAGCAGGAAATTAGGCTGACCAGTTGGTGGTAGAGAAGCTGGGAGAGGCACGGGTCTATGACTATGTGCGTCGTCGTTGGCGTGCGCAGCATGCTTGCACGGAAGAAGGTTGACTAGCTCGGCATCACACGTGACGCTTCACTGATGGACGATATTATTCAGAGTGATTACAAAGATGTTGCATATAGAGTTAGGGAGAAAGGTAGGGACACAATCAATCCAAACAAGATAGTTTTTCAAATCGTAGCCCAAATAGGATTTATATTGATTCTACCCATACAATTTGTGTGTTGCAATTTTCTTCCATATTGTTGATTTCATCCCTTCAAATAAACCGATCGAATAGTGAAGAATCCATTTCCTATATAACTCCAAGCAATGAAGTCAGTTGTATTATGCATACGGAGGGGAATCACGGACACCCACAAAACATCAATTGGCCACAACGTTTGTCTCGTCAACTCTTCATTCTGAAAATCGGAGACTAGATCAATAAGAGACTTTTGACCCGTTCCTATTTGCAATTTTTGGGATCCATGCATCTTTTAAAATATAAATATTTTGTCATGATGTAATGACTTGTTTATCTACTACAAAAAGTTTTGCTATTGTCTTAGAATTCTTACTTCTAAGAGTCGGACCAACGATCCCAATGTCGTCGAACGAGTGCTAAGAACATCTGCAACCATAATTATCTAATCCCGGCACATCCACGGACAGGCGGCCCGCAAATAACTCAATTTACAACTACAATATCTACTTTTGCACATCAAATACATACAAACACATGCACGTAGATCATCTTGGCAAAACAATAAGTAGTGCACATAAATATAAATTATTCGTACATAAGAATACATAATCCAAACATAAATCTGTATATAGTGCATAATTGATAAATCAAAAGTAAACATCACAGATTTTCGGGTCCAAATATGCTCGATAAGATCATCGAGAAGTTAAATATGCACATGTTGATCTTGCAATTGCCAATACATCTTCAGAAAGTTGGAAATGTGCCCCGCCTCTTGTTTCGGGAGGTGGACCTAAACACCGGGCTTCTCAAAATCATATGTGTGGGCTGCCTCTTCACTCTCATCCTCGACAATCATTTTGAGGAAGATTACACAACATACCAGGAGATGCCAAATTACCTCCGCTTTCCACATCATGGCAGCTCCACAAATACTACCCCGACGAGCTTGGACACTACAAATAGCTTCTTGACATCCTTCCCAGTGACCTCGTACATTGTTGCAAAGTGGCTTTGTTTGTTGCCTTGAGGATGAGCTATGGTCTTCACAAACGCCGTCCATTGCGGATGGGTACTATCAGCAAGGTAGTACGTAATGTTGTAGCTATACCCGTTGACGGTGTAGTTGTATGGTGGAGCCTCTCCATCACAAAGTTTGTTGAACAAAGCTGACCGTTGAAGCACATTGACATCACTGCACAAACCTGACATGCCAAAGAAAACATTCCACATCCGCAAATTCTTCGATGCCACTACTTCAAGTATGATGGTGGCTTCTTTGAGTGACCTTGATATTGCCCACACAAACCTTTTGTATAGTTATTTCATTGCCGGCGCATGCAATCAACTAAAACTAACATACTTGGGAATCCTATTGCTGCTCCAATTACGAACATTTTTTCGGTGTCCTCCACAGTTGGCTCTCTCAGGTACTTTAGTCGAAACACCTTCACCATAGTGCATGCAAATTGCACTGTGTTCGCCAGGACCGTGCTCTTTCCATCCAGATTTTAGTATCAATTGCATCTACGGTTTTACTATAAGCAAGCATCGTGAGTGAAGCCGTATATTTCTGCAGAGGAGAGAAGGAAATTTGTGTGAAACAATCCTTCCTCAGCTTCAAGTTGTCATTAGTCATCTGCACAACATTCACTATACGCAAGAACAAATTTCTGCTCATCCGCAAGCGACGTCGAAAGAAATGTTCAAGGTATGTTGGCTCGGGCATGAAGTGGTATGTATACAGAAGCCGTGCACCAGAAAACCTATACAAGGGAATAACTCTCCGACCCTTTATGAAACCTTGAAGTTTAGGACGTGTTCGTCTGCCTTCTCAATCTTCTCTTGGATGCTCATCATTTCAGCATCTTCATCGTCTGAATCTGCCGATGACCTCGTTGAATATGAATTCGTAAAGGTCAGGGTTTCCATAGCCGCCATTGCACGATGGATCCACCAGTTTCCTAGAAGTAGTGACCAAAAGAAAAAAAATTGGATCATACATTTCATGGAACACATAGAGCGCGGGGTGTATATGGGTGAATTGCACATACGGGGACTGCGTCCTATGGTGGCAACCTTGACCGGTTGATCGGCAACGGTGTGGGCTCGGGCCTCTTACGGGGAAGCCATGATTTGCGGATGATGGCGGAGCAATAATGGTGATGAAACACCAGTGGCTGATGTGCAGACTAGGTCAAAAGAGAAGAGGAGAAGGGATGGTCGGGCAAAGAATTGGAATGGCGGGGATGGATATGGGCGAATTTATGCGTGCCCTAACGATCAATCGCACATGACGGGCAAACCGGGTGTCCCCGAATGCAACCCAGATATGGGTCGGATATGACGAGTGTCGGCCAGTTCGAATGTTTGGCCCGAATTTGGCAACCGCGGTTGGGTGGACAGGCTGCCCAGACGTTTGGGGTGGGTAAGGGAAGGGGTCGGTTTTTTTTTTTTTTTGAAACGCGGTCCCTTAGGTACTGATCTCATTAAAAAAGGTCGAAGAGAGTTGCCCGGTTAATAATCGGAAAACCGGGCTAAAACCGTCACAATGCCCCCGCCACAACAGGGCACACAGGGCGACCTGGCAACCTACACAAGAACACACACACGCCGCCTAGGGGAAGAGCTCCGTCGAGGTTGTAATTAGTTGTCATCGTCATCACGCCTCCGCGAGGGCGACTCCGACTTCACCATCGATGACCACCGATGTAGCCTCCACCGCAGACAAGCATAGAGGCCTGCGTCGGACAACGCCAAACAGTCCACCACACGCGCCGGCAACTAGACAGCTTCGAATCAGCCGACGAGCATTGAAGGAAGAAAAGCACTGGACCTGCGTCGAGCCAGCGCCAGAACCGACCATCCGTGTTCACATCATCGTCGCCACAAGGATCCCCCTCAAACAGCTTCGACTTCAGAAGACAAGAGAGGCACGGCGACCCCTCGAACACGTCGGACGAGACCAACTACCAGAACCCAATAGCAAAACCTACTCCGCTTGAAGGGGCCATCGTTGCCACACAAGAAACCGCGCAGATCATCCACATTGCCAGACGAGCCCCAGTCGACCACAGTGTCGCGAGTGTCTAGCCCCTGGAGAGTGCAAACGAGATCCAAAGCTCTTCAAGATGACTCCCCCAAGGAGGAAGCGACGATGCCGACGGCGTCGTTCGGACCAACCAGGCCTAAGGTTTTCACCCAAAGAACTGGATCCGAGGGTGTGTAGGGAGAGAACTTCTCAACGGTGCCTCCAAAGAGGTGAGACAACGTCCACAGACGCCGACATCGTCGGCCGACAAGCTCTTGTCCGGCAAGCTTTTGCCCGGAGCACCTCCCAACACCACAACCCCACGCACAGCACATCCGCTAGCACACACGCCTCCCACCAAACCACCGCGCCACCGGCCCCGGAGAGCCACCGAGCACCAGACCTCCCCGTCGAAGAGGCCGACGGGCCAGATCCGCTAGACCACCCCAGCAAGGAGCACGACGCCACGCCGGACACCTCCAGCAGCCACAGCCACCAGCGGCGGCCGGTGTATGCCGCTTCAGCCCGCGCCGCCTGCTGGCAGAGCATCCACCCGGTCCAGATCTAGGCGGGGACGCCCAAACCCGCCAACCGCGCAGGCATGCCCCACCTCGCCCCCGACGAGCAGCCGCCCGCGCCTCCACCCCATGACACCATTGTCGTGTCGTACCGGATGCAGCCGCACCGCGTCGTCATGCAGAATCGCGCGCATCCGAGCCATGGTGCCGTCCCGCGCCGGCCCACCGCGAGGAAGGGGAAGAGGCCCCGCCGCCACCGAAGCCGGCCGGGCAAAGCCCGACGGTACGAGCCGGTGGCGGCGAGGGAGGGACGGAGGGCGGGGGAGGCTGGAGCCGGCGGCGCTAGGTCTCGCCTCCCCGCTCTCCCGCGAGCGACGAGGAGCGGCCGTTTGTTTTATGATGTTGTGCTAGTTTCAAAGGGTCCGGTTTGTAGATGCTCTAAGATATTAGCAACTCTGCCATGGATAAACCTTATCATAAATAAAATTAAATAGAAAATGTTTTGCTATTCGTCGAGCGATGGTGCGAAAGAAACCAGTCGATGTGAAATTTGCAATTCCTGCAGGTAACCAGTGTCGGAGCTATAGTCATTCCCACAGATACATAGTTTTAAACGTTCCTGTCAAGAACAGCAGAGACAGAACACACAACGTGCTTTTCATTCGACGATACAGAAGAAGGCTGATGCAGCATGCTAACAACACTAGAACAGCAAGAATGCCCTCCTTCTCCTTCCTTGATCGGATGAGACAGAAGGATGGCGATCGGATCTACCAGATGGTCTGGATGACGGGGACGTGCTTGATCTTGTGGTGGTCCTGGCCGCCGTCCTCCTTGATCCTCCCCACCATCTTGGGCATGCTGTACAGCACCACCTCCTCCAGCTCCTTCATCCCGCCCAGCGCCTCCGGGAGCATCTCCATCTTGGCGCACCGCAGCAGCGTCAGCCGGCCCAGCGCCGCCATCGACCCCGCGCTCACCGCCCACTCCTCCAGGTCCGGCAGCCCCAGCCTCAGCTTCTGCAGGCTCCGGAACGCGCCGTCCCCGAACTCCAGCCGCTCGCCCTCGTACGCGCCCCACATCAGCGTCAGCTCCGCCAGGCTCGGCAGCTCGCCCAGCATGTCCACGAACCCCTGCCCCACCATCGTGCCCCACATCGACAGCCGCGTCAGGTTCGGCCGGATGTACCGGATCGCCACCTCGTCGCCGGCGTCCTCATCCTCCTCCTCCGGTGCGTCCATGGCCCCCACCAGCCTCAGGCTCTGCAGCCGCCGCAGGCTCGCGACGGTGAACACGGCCGGCGGCAGAGACTCGCCCTGCAGCACCAGGTGCACCAGCAGGTCCAGGCTCTCCAGAGCCGTCATCAGCGCGCCGGCGTGCGCGGCCGTCAGCCCGCTCAGCTCCAGCGACCGGAGGTTCGTGGCCCTCCCCAGCGGGTTGCCGGCGATGGCGCGCGTGTCCCAGCAGCGCGGCTGCACGCCGTGGAGCGTCTGGAGGCTGTACAGGTCGCCCAGGCACCTGGGCAGCGCGAACGGCGCCACCACGTGCCGCAGCGTCGGGATCGTCCAGAACGCGGCGGTCACGCCCAGCACGCCGCCGCTCCGGCCCTTGAGGATCAGCGACTGCAGGTTCACCAGCTTGCTTATCGTGCTCGGCAGCCTCTCCAGCTGCCCGCACTGGAGACCCAGGTACCTTATGTGGATCATCGAGCCGAGCTCGTCCGGAAGCTTCTTGAGCTCAAGGCCATGAATGTCGATGACGCGGAGGAACTTGGACGCGTGGAGGAAGCCCAGGTCGGTGGAGTGGATGCAGACGCTGGGCTTGGCGGCACCGCCGTTGGCAAAGTCGCAGACGATGGTGCGGAGCTTGGGCAGCGCGTTGCCGAGGTGGACGTGCCTGTCCGTGGTGTTCTGGACGGCGAGGCGGCGCACGGTGGCCGGGGCGAGCACGTCGGTGCTGTCGTGGCTCTCGACGAAGCACGCCTCCTGAGCCTCTTCCTGCGCGAAAGCGTGGAGGCGGTCGTGCACCACCACCGCCGTCACGGTGCTGAACTCGTCCTTGTCCACCAACTGCACCATGCACCGGGAGATGAGCTCCTTGAGGTAACCCTGCCCGACCTCCTCCATGGTGCTCCCGCGCCGCGGCCGCACGAATCCCTCGGCCACCCACAGCCGCACCAGCCTCGCCGCGTCCACTGGGGCGCTCTCGGGCATTGCCGCGAAGTAGAGGAAGCATGACTTGAGGTGGTGCGGCAGGTCGTCGAACGCCAGCGACATGATCTTCCTGGCCCCGCCGCTCCCGCTCTTGCAATGCTGCGGCTGGTCCTTGGCCGCCAGCAGCTGCGCCATCACCTGGTCCCACTCCGCAGGCAGCTCCTTTGACCGGAGCACGCCGGCGAGGATGACGATGGAGAGCGGCAGGCCGCGGGTGATCCGGAACACGTCCTGGTAGTACCTCGACTTGTAGCGGCCGGGGCAGTCACCGCGGTGGCCGAACACGCGGCGCCGGAACAACTCGTACGTGTTCTCCGCGCTGAGCCGCGGGAGCTCGATGGGGTCGTACGTCGGACCGGCGGCATAGCCCACCACCTCGAGCCCCGCCGCATCGGTGACCAACACCACCCTGCTGCCATTGCCCTCGTCGGGGAGCGACGTCCGGAGGCTGTTCCAGTCGGCGACCGCGATGCTGCCGTCCACGACGACAAGGTACCGCCTGCCGGTCATGTTCCGGAACAGCGAGTTGCTGATGTCCTTGCCGCCCTTGGCGTCGCAGCCGCCGTCCTCCGCGTTCTGGCCGTTGGACGGGGACCGGCGGAGCTGTGAAGTGGCTTGCCGGTGGATGTCGCGGAGCACGTCGGCCGGGCGGCTGTTGGGAGGGAGCACGGTCCAGGTGCGTATGGCGAAGTGGTTGCGGACCTCGGGGCTCTGGTAGACCTTGCGCGCGAGCGTGGTCTTGCCGATGCTACTCTCGCCGACGATGGAGACGAGGGCGCGGCCGGGGACGGTGTCGACGTCGAGGAGCTGCTCCTTGAGCATGTCGCTGTACTTGCCGAAGCCGACTGTGTACTCTTCCAGGTCGTCCCTGCATCCAAATTCACCAAGCCAGTCAGCTGCTTGAGTCATTGTTAGCTAGAACTACTTCCATTGCCGGAACAGTGACAGCTTATAATTTGATGTCATTTTCAGAGTGGCAATGAGCCCTGGATTTATAAAACAAAGTAGCTTGACAATACAGCATAATCCACATTGCCTAACTCAGGCAATCAGTGAAAGTGCCTGTTGCACATTAATCATGAATGTGTTTGATGTCATTTTCAGAGTGTAAAAAACTACAATTCTGCAAGCTGCGTGATAGTTCAGCAGAATCTTTGCTCCCAGAACAAGACGATGATAAAAGACAGCAGAATAATCAAGGAACAAATCACAGTACCAACAAGTAGGTTCGTATCTTTCAACTCTTCTTTTTGGTTATTGATTTTGTCTCTGATTTTGGGCGTTGATTTTGGCTGAAAGAAAGAACCAGAGTGGACGAACGAACACGACTGATTTTGGGGGCGGGCGTGCGTGCGTGCGCTGCGTACCAGGCGGCGAGGGTGGTGGCGGAGGAGGCGGCCCAGGCGGGCGAGGCGGCGTGCTCGATGTGGTAGGCGGCGCGGTTGGCGGAGATCTCGTCGAGCCGCTTCCTGATCTGGCGGACGCGCGCCGAGAGGTCGTGGCGGAGCGCGACCTGCAGCCCCGCGCAGCGTGGTCGCCAGCGGCGCCAGCTCCAGCGCCACCCAGAGCAGCGCGCCCCCGTGCCGGGGAGCGGCGGGGCCGGGCTGCTGCGGCGTCTACGGTGTCGCCCGGCTCGGTGGAGGAAGTCGTCGAGCGCGTCCTCGGCCTCGAAGGCGACGTCACGGGTCTGGCGCACCCAGACGGCGACGAACTCGTCGTCGCGGAGGCGGCGCCTGCGGTCGGCGTCGCGGATGAAGGTGTGGAGCCACTCGAGCTTGTCGCGGAGCAGGCGCACGTCGTCCCCCACCTCCAGCAGCACCGCCGCCTCCCACGCCACCAGCTCCGCCACCTTCGCCAGCACCGTCGTGATCGCCGTCTCCGCCATCGCTCTCCGCGCTGTTCTTGCTCGCCCGCTCGCTGTGTGTGGTCTCTGGCTCCCACCTCTCAGCCTGAACCGGAGCGAGGCGGATATCTCCCTCGGGGTTCTGGGCTTGGATGGAGTTTGGTGGAGTCAAGGTCAATGGTGGCGCCGGCGACAGGGAGCTGTGGGAAGCTCGTTGGTTTAGTGGCGGGTAGTATATACTGGATCGATCTGTGCATGTGCAGTGCAGCTGAGATGGTTGGGGGTGGTAAGAAGGTGCTGTCAGTGTAAGCCAAGGAGAAACGAACAACATCGACCGTGCACACGTGCTTCCACATTCGTAGGTTCCTCAAGATGGGAATGGGCCGGGTCGACCAGCTGGGTCACTGACCCGGCCCAAATAATCGAGATCAGTGGGTCAAGTGGGCCGGCCTTAAATTATTTACGGGTCAATGGAGCTGGTCGTGTGAGACCCGATGGATCAGATGGTTTGATCCAATCAAATCGCTATGTCTAGTTGCTGCTGGTCGCCCCGAGCATCTCTGTCGTCGTCGGCATTCCTCATGGTGCGCCTCATGTTCGTTGTTTCGGTCGGCGTCGAGTTCATCGTCCGACGGTCCTGGTCGCCGTCAAGCTCTCCGCCCGAAAGCCTTCGACACCGTTGAGCTCGTCATCTCGGTAGCCGTCCTCTTCCTCTTCAACTTGGCTAGCTCACCACACGCTAGTCTTTCCGGTCTTCGGATTGTGCTCACTCTTGCCAGCTTCCTCCCATTCCCACTTCCCAGCACAATTGCAAGCCAACCACACATCCGATCGTCCTGTTTTGGTTCTTGGTCAATGCGTATATGTACATTCTATAGTAGGAGTTTCAGTGTAGTAGATTCTATAAATTATTACAAAATTCAGTGTAGATCTAGTTGGAGTTTCAGTGCATATAATGATTCTGAAGCTTCACTACGTACATGTGAGACTCCTATAGCTTCACTGTGATTCTATAATAATTTCAGTGTTGGCTCTAGTTTTGGTATGTATATGTATAGGAGTTTTTGTCAATCTTATAAACTGTAAACGTGGATTTTTTTTGGTGCTGATAAAGACTACTCTTTTCTTGTTGTTTGGTGGTGTATCATAGGTATTTTTTTAGTACAACGAATTTGAATTTACTGAATTTGGGTCGGCATTGTATACCCAACGGGCCAATGAGGCCATGACATTATGATGAAATGAGCCGACCCATGGCCTCACATATTGACCTTGGGGACACAGGACCAGGTCCAAGGCTAGGTCCGGGTCGGCCATTCCCATCTTGATAGGTTCCTTCAGCAAATACCAAGTATAGCGATGCTTTGGAAATAGTTTTTTCTTTTCTTAAAATAGGCTTTTGTCCCGCTTTATAAATAAAGCGAACACACATCAGAGTACATGGCCGAACGATACAAAATGGTGGGTAACCCTCACACAACGCCCATCCCAAGATGGCCAAGCCACGAACACGCGACGCGGTCGAAAAGGAGTACAGGGAAAACCGAAAACTCAACCACACTACACCCTACCCCCCCTACATTCCACAACACCGTCCTCAAGAGAGATAACGACGCGAAGCGACGCCGATGTCGAGTCCATGACGGACAAAGGTTTTCACCCGGAGTCTGACACAGAGAGAGTCCCCATAATAACGTCTTCAAGAAGAGAACATCGCCCGCATGCGTCGTCGTTGTTGGCGACCAAGCGCAGAGCTTTCGCTCGATAACTCACCCGTGCCACCGAGGTCTTCAGGGAAAGAGTGATGAGATCAACTCCCAGGTCCGGATCAGGGCGCCACCACCGCTAGAGGCAAAGAACGCCCGAGTCACCTTTCGTCATAGCCCTCACCACCCACACGGCCAAGATACATAGCCACCACCGCCGCCATGGTGTCCGCCAAAGGGCCCACCATGTGAACCGCCCGCCATGGTGTCCGCCAAAGGGCCCACCATGCGAGCCGCCTTCCAGGGCTGCTGCCCCAGCATCCAAGCCCCGATACCTCGTCACCCGCTCGCCTCATAGTGCAGATCCCACGGCAGGAAAAGCCCGGCACCAGTCATAGGGTCGGGGTCAGCGCCACCACCGTAGGGGCGCCCACGCCCACAGACTCCGCCAGTCGCACTGAACCGGAGGAGACATCACCGAGTGACTGCCGACGGTCGTCATGGAGAAACAACTCTAACAACGCCAAGTCCGCAGTTTCAAGCACTTACCCGCCAGCCGACAACCCGAAGTACCATCCACCAATGCCACAGATCTTCACCGATGCCACAACGAGAAGACGCCTCCCCATCCAACCACAAACTCCCATCTTGGGATGGTCGGAGCAGACCCAAAGTTGCACGAGGAGTAGCCAGTCCCGGGCAAGAGGACTATGTCAACTCCTGTCCCGACGACCAGCCTGCACCGTCGGCCTAGTACCAGCGAATGCACCCACAGACGATGGCCGCCGCCGCAATGGAAGAGGGACAAACATGGCAGTCGGCAACTCCGACCATCAAGCATCCACTCCGGCGCGCCGGCCCCGCATCGGCCCCTCAAGCAAACTCATTCCCATCGCCCAGCACCAAGATAACCACCAACCACCCTCGGCCCCGCCTCCACGCCCGCGGGAAGGGATTGAAGCACCACCAAGGCCACCGGCCGCCGGATCTCGTGCCACCGACCAGACCAGGCCCGTGCTTGCTACCCATGGTCGCAAAACGCGTCGTCCCTAGCACCGGCCCCTGCAAGGCCGACGCCCGTAGAGCACGCTGTTGGAAATATGTCCTAGAGGCAATAATAAATTAGTTATTATTATATTTCTTTGTTCATGATAAACGTTTATTATCCATGCTATAATTGTATTGATTAGAAACACAGTGCATGTGTGGATACATAGACAAAACACTGTCCCTAGTAAGCCTCTAGTTGACTAGCTCGTTGATCAAAGATGGTCAAGGTTTCCTGACCATAGGCAAGTGTTGTCACTTGATAACGGGATCAGATCATTAGGAGAATCATGTGATGGACTAGACCCAAACTAATAGATGTAGCATGTTGATCGTGCCATTTTGTTGCTACTGTTTTCTGCGTGTCAAGTATTTGTTCCTATGACCATGAGATCATATAACTCACTAACACCGGAGGAATGCTTTGTGTGTATCAAACGTCGTAACGTAACTGGGTGACTATAAAGATGCTCTACAGGTATCTCCGAAGGTGTTCGTTGAGTTAGTATGGATCGAGACTGGGATTTGTCACTCCGTGTGACGGAGAGGTATCTCGGGGCCCACTCGGTAATACAACATCACACACAAGCCTTGCAAGCAATGTGACTTAGTGTAAGTTGCGGGATCTTGTATTACAGAACGAGTAAAGAGACTTGCCGGTAAACGAGATTGAAATAGGTATGCGGATACTGGCGATTGAATCTCGGGCAAGTAACATGCCGAAGGACAAAGGGAGCGACATACGGGATTATATGAATCCTTGGCACTGAGGTTCAAACGATAAGATCTTCGTAGAATATGTAGGATCCAATATGGGCATCCAGGTCCCGCTATTGGATATTGACCGAGGAGTCACTCGGGTCATGTCTACATAGTTCTCGAACCCGCAGGGTCTGCACACTTAAGGTTCAACGTTGTTTTATGCGTATTTGAGTTATATGGTTGGTTACCGAATGTTGTTCGGAGTCCCGGATAAGATCACGAACGTCACGAGGGTTTCCAGAATGGTCCAAAAACGAAGATTGATATATAGGATGACCTCATTTGATTACCGGAAGGTTTTAGGAGTTACCGGGAATGTACCGGGAATGACGAATGGGTTCCGGGTGTTCACCGGGGGGGGGGGGCACCCCGGGGAAGCCCATAGGCCTTGGGGATGGTGCACCAGCCCTTAGACAGCCCAAGAAGGCCCTATGCGCCATAGGAAGAAAATCAAAGAGAAAAAAAAGAGGAGGTGGGAAAAGGGGGAAGGACTCCTCCTTCCAAACCTAGTTGGACTCGGTTTGGAAGGGGAGGGTTGCCCCCCTTGGCTCGGCCGAACTCCTTTGGGGTCCTTGGACCCCAAGGCAAGGCTCCCCCTCTTCCCCCTATATATACGGAGGTTTTAGGGCTGATTTGACACAACTTTGCCACGGCAGCCCGACCACATATCTCCATGGTTTTACCTCTAGATCGCGTTTCTGCGGAGCTCGGATGGAGCCCTGCTGAGATTAGATCACCACCAACCTCCGGAGCGCCGTCACGCTGCCGGAGAACTCATCTACCTCTCCGTCTCTCTTGCTGGATCAAGAAGGCCGAGATCATCGTCGAGCTGTACGTGTGCTGAACGCGGAGGTGCCGTCCGTTCGGCACTAGATCGTGGGACTGATTGCGGGGCGGATCGACGGACGTGAGGACGTTCCACTACATCAACCGCGTTTCTTAACACTTTTGCTGTGCGGTCTACAAGGGTACGTAGATCGAATATCCCCTCTCGTAGATGGACATCACCATGATAGGTCTTCGTGCGCGTAGGAAAATTTTTGTTTCCCATGCGACGTTCCCCAACACACGCCACCACTGCAGAGCACCTGCCCGCGCCGTCGGCCGACCACCCACCACAGATCCGGCCAGATCTAGACAGGAACTCGACTGCGAGCCTCCTCTGAATCCGGAGCACCCAACCGCGGCGCACCACCGAGCGCAGGACGGCGACATGCCGCCTCCCGGAAGCCATGCCGCCACCCCATGCGCCCGCTGCTACGTCGCGAGGCCCCACGACAACCCCGCCACTGCCAGAAGACGTCGTCCCACGCCAACCGGGCTTTGCCCATCAACGCGAGCCGACGGCGGCGGGGGAGGAGGGAGTGGTGTGGGGGTGGAGCGCTCGGCGGCTACGGTCCCCCCCCCCCCCCGGCGCTCGCGGGAGCATCTCGGGAGGGAAGGGAAAAATAAAAAAAATACTTTTTCACGCCGCTATATTAATATAGCAACCGTCCTATACAATACTATGCTTGGGTCGACAACACAATCACACAAAAAACAAAAGAAAAACAAGAGAAAAGAATGCTAGCAGCACCAGATCAGCGAAGGTTGTAGTATCCCGTAACCGTTGCATTTACGGGATAATTCCATCCTACTCCAATACCATCGAGTTGTCGCGTATCAAGCAACACCTTTAAGAAGGACCGCGATGATGATGCGTTGCTGCCCGTACGAGTCCTAGGATTTCTTCCGATACACGTAGGGGAGGGGGAGGTAAAAGTGACGCCCTTTAGGAAGGGTGGCAGCGCCCACACGCATCACCGCATCGGCACTGGCCAGGCCAGAAGGGATTTCTCCTGACCTCTCATACCCACCACCCAGGACCAACGTCGGTTCCACCATGCCTACCGCCAACTAACATGCGCCACCATAGTCACGAGGACACCACCGTCGTCTCTCCAGATAAACGCTGCAAGGCACCCCAGACCAAACCAAAGCCACTCGAGACAGGGACCGACAGCACCGCATTCGCGTGGCAATGGACAACCTCCACAGACTCATGCAATAGCAGACCAAACACACGAGCAGGAGAACGTGAGGCCAATTGCCAAATGGGTCCGATATCGGGCCCGCTAAGCTCCCGCACCCGTGCTATAGCTGACGCGGCACAAGAGCCGCTGCCCCCATCACCCGTAGCTCCCTTGTCCAACCGGAAGCGGCACATTGAAGGCCAGATCTGCCCATATCAAGCCCAAAGGGCCCAAATCTGGGTTGGAAGGGTGCCGCCGGTCAACCCGTCGACGCCACCCACAACCGTCGCCAAGGGGCTGCACCATCGCTTCGCCACCACCGGATTTGCACTGGAGCGCCGCCGTCGATATACACCACCGATGGTAACGCCTGCCCGAGCCGGATTCCGCGATGGGGAAGGGAGGGGCCGCCACCGCCAGCCACACCATGGTGCCTCGCCACACCAACCGATGACAGCGGCAAGGGGGGAGAGTGAGGGGGAGGGCGCTGGACGACGAGGGAAGGGAGGGGCGCTCAACGATTAGGGGAGGGACGGCCGCCCAGGGCGCCCTGCACGGGAAGGCGACGCGGGGATACGGGGGGGGGGGGGTGAGTTTCCAATATTTTCACACATGCGGTTATCCTGGTAGAGTGATGCTCCACATAGCACATAGTTATTGTTGAACACAATAGGTTGACTTTCATTTTTGGTTTAGTCCATTTTGAACTTTGTCGGAGGGAGGCTGGAGGAAAGGAAGGAGAAGGAAGGAGGTCGCCGGTGGACTGCTCCATCATCTATCTTAGGGTGGGGTGGGGGTGGGAGTGGGAGAACAACAATGATGGGGGAAGGTGGTGGGGCGGTGGTGCAACTTCCTTGGAGAAAATCTTCGTCAACGCCGATGCTAGAGGGATTGCCGAGGGAGCGACAACACAACGATGGCTCGTGGTTGGGGGGACGGCAATGCGACGAGGCTGTCCTTGAGTGCCACCGACCGTGGGTGGCGACATCAGGCAGTTAGGTCAACAATAGCTAGGCAGTTCAAAATAAGAAGATGAGCTGAAACAAGAAGAAAGGTTGCGTGCCGTTGGATTTGCATCCAACGTCCCAAAATGGTCGACACACCCAAACTCGGGAATTAGGCAACTTATATCTAGTCATTCCCAATGTTGAAAGTACAATACAGTACATATATAACAACAAACATAGCAATTTAAATAATTTAAAATCTATATTTTCATAAATTTCTAAGTTTGTTGAGATGTTGCTGAAATGATTGCAAACTTTAATAAAATAATGAAAAAATCTTATAAAGAGTTGGAATTTAAGTTAATCAACATTGAATATAAAAATTCATGTACGAAAGTAGATTTGCGAGGAGGAGCCTACTATGTACGACCCCATTAGAAATGACTTCATTGGTTCACGATTATGTGTGTTACAGTGAAATGCATTCACATCCATATGAGAATTGAAGCTTGCATAATGAGCCCACATTGTCACATACTCCCTCCGTTTATAAATATAAGTCTTTCTAGAGGTTTCACAAGAGGTCCATATACGAATGCATATAGACATATTTTAAAATGTAAATTCATTTATTTTGTTTCGTACGTAGACTATTAATAAAATGTCTTAAAAAACTTATATTTAGTAATGAAGGAAGTACATGACACCGGCTCCTATTCCGTGCATTAAGAACAGTAAAACTAAACCTAAAGCGAGCTCTCTCATCGATTCACGTTTCTGGCCGTCCGTTCTCATGATCTGAACGTTACTGGCCGTCGGATCTGATGTGTAAAACATCTCTCCCGCATCTGGCCCGGCTGTTCTATGGGCAGCCGCTCCCGAGGCCGAAGAGAAGGCTTGTGGTTAACTGGGCCGTCGGGCAGCCCATTTTAGCTGACAACAGAGAGCGGTCGATGTGCGTTCTTCTCAGCCGCCGCACCGCACTCGCCATCCATATCGTGGTCGCGCTTCAAGCAGCACCACCACCCTCACGCCTCCGCCCAGTGCCATTGCCCCCATCCTTTCATCCACACCACGCCGTCCAGCTCGCACCCCAATCGCATCAGCGCCCACACCACAGCCTAGTGCCGTCGCCCTTGCATCCCCCATCCACCCCGACGTCTTCGCATCCCCCATCCACGCATACATCTTCGCATCCCCCATCGACGACGCCTCTGGAACCTGGAGGTCTGGACCGACAAGTGCAAAGTGAGCGGGGACGACGGCAAACTACCCCTCCCATCAATCCAGGTGATCAGGTCAGGAAAGATATGCGGCGTCCAGACCTTCACATCCTTTCTTTCCTTCCTCATGGAGGATGGGCTGAAGCGTCGACTTTCTAGGTGGGAGAGAACAAGGGTGTGATGTGAACCCAACTCAACACTGCCGCTCGCGGGTGAAGCAGGAGGTACAGGCGGAACCCTAGCCGATGGAGCCTGCCATGATTCGTGACGAGGCGGCCATAGTTAGATCCGTTCTGATTGATTCTATCTTTTTTTTCCTTCCAATCCGTCACAGGCCATTGGTTCTGGTGTATTTGTTTGGGGAATCCTAAGGACTAAAGTAGATTTGCAAATCTTCTCCATACCATCAGGTGCTTTTAGATCTCAGTTGAGGTATTCGAATCCTAAAGCTCACGATTTGCAATGTTTGCTGCGAGGTTAGCTTCCATGTTCTCATACATGTCATCTTATTATCCTAGCCATGATTTATACGATTCATGCTACTGGCTATGTATATAATATTGACTATTGCCATCAAATTAAATCTTACCCAAATGGTATGTAAAACTAAGCCTGACCATGTTCTCACATATTGACTATTGCGCGGACCTTGACTCCGTGCACCAGATCATCTCCAAAGTTGACGCGCAGACGAGCGGCACCAGGGAAAAATTCAACAGCAAGGCGGAGATCTGCGCTGCCATGGTCAACGAGATGGGAGACCACACTGCTCATCATAGCTGAGAAAGGGTTCATCAACATTGTCACCGAGTTGCTCAAGCACTCTCACAAGGAGAGCCTTGCGAGGAAGAATAAATCAGGATTCTGAGCTCTGCGTGTCACTGCAAAGGAAGGCCACGGAGGTGAGCATTGACAAACACTTCAATACTAAACCAGTTCTGATGGGTCATATTTTTACATGGGAACAAGGGAGCTTTGGATATTGTGTCTAGACTAGAATCTCATCGTTTGAATGAAGAAAGGGGTTTATGGATTTCTAAATTAATTGATCGCCATGGTTTTGTGGGTCTTTGATCAATCTCCATGGATCCAATTGTATTTGTTTTGCAGTGCTGAAATTTACCTACTCTTTATGATAACTGCAGTGTGCCATTGCCTACACAAGCTAATGAGCAAGAAAATTGGACGTCTGACACTGCTTGTAAATATTGTGAAGGTACTCCTGGACCATGATCGATCCCTTGGGAAAACGTTTGGCCAATCAAAATATGACTCCTTTGATAACTGCGGCGATTAGAGGCCACTACGATGTAGCGAACCTTATACTGGAGTGAGATTCTGGATTAGTTGAACTATCAAAGGCAAATGGAACAACAATTGAACATAACCTTTATTTTCCTGGTACAGGGAATCTCCAGGAACGACAAGATATGTATTTACATCACAAAAACATCATTAGCTTTTGCAAAAATATGATCTTGGTTTAATTATTTATTATCACCATCCCAATTTACATTGCAGTTGTATACACACTTCTGAAAGTAAGGTTGCATGGTACATTTTTGTAGGATCGTATTTTGTAACCGTAACTTATCACAATAACAGTTCAAAGTTAATTGTTTAGCTCAACTTTTCTATTAGCACTTACGTTTTCTTATTTCACCTCACTGCATTAAACTCCACCAGTTTGAATTTCTTAAGTCTCGATACCCTACTTATATATGCCATCATGTGTTCCTCCACTTCTGGCCTCCTCCATTACCAGTGACTAATACTACGATACATATGCAAATAACATAAGTTCACAAGCTCCAATCCAAATTATAGTCATGGTGAGAACTCAGTATTGTATTCCTTCTAATTTGGCAAAATGGTTGTTTGTCAATTTTCTTAAAATTTACAATTGAGTATACGTCACCAGTTTGCATAAAATAGATAGTCTAATTTACTATATGCTTCGGTTTTTTTTTCATAC
This sequence comes from Hordeum vulgare subsp. vulgare, assembly GCF_904849725.1. NCBI lineage: Eukaryota > Viridiplantae > Streptophyta > Magnoliopsida > Poales > Poaceae > Hordeum > Hordeum vulgare. The sequence continues at coordinate 578,358,968 of NC_058520.1, read as the reverse complement.
ATGTTAACTCATTTGAGGAGCTAGCTCATAGATATTTCCTTTGGCGATTGCCAGTTTTAATTTGAGAAATGTATATAGGGAGAGTGGGAGGTAAGATGCCTAGAAGTTTCTTATCGTTTGATCCCCCATTTCATTCGACTAGATATGTGACAAACAATAGTATAATGGTGGTTCTCTTCCTCTACATGCTCTATATAGACATTTTCTATTTTGTGCTACATAGTAAAAATAATATTTGACTTTGATTCCAATTCACAAGTTGTAGTGCTTTGCATATAGGTAGTTTGGCTACAATATAGTAGTGATAATCCTTGTGTGACAGTTGACGGCCAGAAACGTGAATCGATGAGAGAGCTCGCTTTAGGTTCAGTTTTACTGTTCTTAATTACATCATAGCAAAGGGACAATATGAGGGGCTTTCATACTACAGTTTGAGAGACAATTTGTTTGTCCTATGGCGGTGCTCAATGGACTCTCTTTTTTGGTCCCTGTAACTACCATTAGGTATTACTATTCTTCAATAAGTAATAGTTCTACGTTCCGCATGCATTTTCTTCCAACCGACTTTATCCTTTTTCTTATAACTGTGTACCATTTGTTATCCAGTTTGTGAGATTCGGTGTGTTAGTTTTATCTTCTTAGTAGGCCAAAGATCTTACTTTTTCGTAGGGAAGGACAAAGCCCAGACTTGTTCGTGGAACTTACATCAGAATAGCCTAGCTTTTAGGAGAAAATAAGAAGTGAGTGCTTTGTAGTTTTTTGGAACAAAGCCCAGACTTGTTCGTGGAACTTACATAGTTATTTTGGTGTCGCTGTGTCTTGTTCCGAAACAAGAAGTGAGTGATTTGTAGTTTTTCTAAATAGTATAACTAGAATGAATGACATATGTGTGGGTTGAGCTCCTGAGTTGTGTAATTGGCCTAGACCTTTTTGGTTCTTTTTGTTGTTCTTGTGAAAAGTGTGATAATGGAGGCAAAGTTGTGAGAACACCCAGATCATGTATGCTTATGTATCAAGGACTCTGCTCATATCCATCCCAAGTTGATCATTTCTACATGCATACAATATTATCAAGAAGCTTTCGTGTGGCAAGAAGCTCAACTAAATTGAAATTCTCAAATCAATCATGCATGATCAGGTATGTGGTATGTCAGGCTTTGTTCATATATATCCCCACAAACATGCTCTTAAGTTCAATGTCAGTCCTAAATAAGAAGCCGAGGAGAATAGCAATGCGTTCCAAATTTACAATATATGGGCATATGGTTTTCATGATTTTTGCCTGACAAGTGATAAGATTTTGTAAGTCATGATTTCCATGTTTTCACAACAAATCTGGAACAATTTCATGTTTTTTCTTGGAATTTGGAGCATTTTGAATTCTTGAGCATTTTTTATTTCTGTTTTTTTTAATTCCTGGAAAATCCTGAACATTTTTAAAATTCATAAACTTTCTCTGAAATTCAGAAGATCCTTTAATGATTTTACTCGTAATTGGTCTTGAACATCCTTTAATGATTTTACAATGGACAGTTTTATTGACTCATAATTACATATAGACCATACAAAAAATGTTACTGGTCTTGATTACCGTCGATGAAAGAAAAATACATATTTTTCATTTTAAAATGTATTAGAAAGATAGAAATGCATTTTTTCATTGATAAATTTTAAAGCCAAATATACGTTGTACATCGGACGGAGAGAGTAGAGGCAAAAAGGAGCTTCCTCGAACATGATACGAAAGGGATTATCTGAATAGTACGGTTTAGGTGCATGAAAGACATTTTCTAATTTCAGAAGACTAGGAGACTGTCCGAATTCTCTTCGCTCAGTCAATTCCGCTCCTGGAGCGGAGCAGGGTATAACTCATTTTGACGAAGGGGCTTACACCCAGCTCCACAGCTTTTTGAAGTGGAGAGATTCCGAACAGGGCCTACCGTTGCTGGGGGGTGCTTTAATTGTACATTGCGGAGTTATCATCAGTTTGCTAGAGATGATGTTGCGGTGTTGGCCCAGTGGAAAGTTTTTTTTTTGAGATAATCGTGCACTTTATTGATCAAGCAACCATAATGTCATTACAAATTGTCAGCCGGATAAAATCCGGGGACACACCACGCCACACTGAACTAACAGAAGAAGCACACGATCTAGCTGAGAGATGAGCAGCCACATTGGAGTCACGGAAGACATGCTTGAAGACGCACGACTCAAAGGACAAGGCCACTGTCTTGATGTCGGTCACTACAGGTCCAAGTACAAATCGATCCGACGCCTGGTAGGTCAGCCGCTGGATCACCGAAGCACAATCGGAGCTGATAATGACCTTGGAGAAGCCCTCTGCTCGCGCAAAGACGATGGCGTGAAGAACAGCACGTGCCTCCGCCAGTTCGGGATTGGTGACCTCCTGAAAGAGCTCCCGACTAGCCGCCAGGAACGAGCCAAGGTGGTCTCGGATCACCACTCCAGCACCCATGTGTCGAGTAGGAGCAAACACTGCCGCGTCCACATTAACCAGCACGGTTCCTTCCGGCGGCGGTATCCATTTATGAGATCAAGAGGACACACGCCTTTGGACTGAATCATTGTTGTATAGGTGAAGCAGAATCATATTAAGGTAAGCTTTAACCTTCAAAGTGACAGCACTAGGATGGACTAGAGCGCCACCCTCCCGAGCTGAATTCCTGGCATCGCAAATGTGACACATAGTCACCATAACTGTTGTGGCTTCAATGTTGGAGCATCTACTCAGGAAATCCATCGCCCAAGTTCTAGGAGAGAAGAACACACTTCGCCGAAGTTGAACTGGGAAGTCGGCCTTGACCTGGGTCCAAACCTCGTCAGCAAATTGACAGAAAAGCAGCGAGTGTTCTATTGTCTCATGTTGGTTACAGAAAATACAGGAGGTCCTGGCTGGAATTTTCCCCTTCTGTAACTGATGGCCACACGGCAAGCAGTCGTGGGCAAATCTCCATAGAGTGATCTTCATCTTCCCCGGTGCTTTGGCAGCCCAAAGCATTTTCCATTATTTTGCATCACCATCAAGGCTTGAAGAAGAAGGTCCGCGACTGGACCGGCTTCGCTCAACTGCAAACTGGTCCGTACGCATCAGGTTATAAGCCGATCTTACTGTGTATATGCCAAACCGGGCATGCGGCCATGACGCAAAGTCATCGTCCCCGTGGCGGCTGATAGGTATTTGCAGTATGCTAGTAGCCAGATTCGGCGGAAAAAGAGCCCTGACTAGATCCGTGTCCCAAGAATTTGTATCTTCCTTGATAAGGGTATCAACGGTCTGATTAACAGGGATGGGGACAAGAGTACGTACTAACTGCGGTATAAAACCAGGAATCCAATTGTCAGACATGATCCGTGTAGCCTTGCCATTTCCGATGCCCCAACGTACTACCTTCTTCAGAATTTCTCTACCGAAGAGGATGCTGCGCCAAGTATAAGAAGATGATCGGGGGCGGGGAGCATCCCAGAAATCGCAGTCAGGAAAATAACGTGCCTTAAGCACGCGAGCACATAGAGAAGATTGATCCGTCAGCAGCCTCCAAGACTGTCTGCCCAACATTGCTTGGTTAAAAATTTCCATGTCGCGAAAACCCATTCCACCAAGATCTTTGGGTGAGGATAACCATTCCCAAGAACGCCAATGAAGTTTCCTTCTACCCTCCTCTATACCCCACCAGAGATTAGCAATTGATCTTCTCATCGAGTGGTAGTTGGAGGATGGCAGATGAAAGCAGCTCATAATATAGGTGGGTATAGACTGAATCACTGATTTGATAAATGTCTCCTTCCCAGCCCTAGAAAGTGGACGATCAGACACTCCACACATGCGCTGCCACATCCGGTTATGTAGGAACTGAAAGGTGTTTACCGGCGATTGTCCAACCTCTGTAGGCATCCCAAGATATTTCTCCTCGAGTGCTTCATTGCGAACACCCAATGTCTGCATAACATAATTTCTAACCACATCTGAGCAGTGTCGACCAAAGAATAAGGATGACTTATCCAAGTTAATTTTCTGTCCAGAACCTGCACAAAAAGTCTCCAGGGTTTGCTGCAAAGCTTCCACACTCCTCTCATCCGCACGTGCAAAGAAAATGCTGTCGTCCGCAAACAGTAAATGAGTTATTGGGGGGCCAAGTCGACTGTTACGTAAACCTTGTAGTGTACCTTGGGCCTCCCTTCGTTGCAAAAGACAAGATAATCCTTCAGTGCATAGGAGAAAGAGATAGGGGCTGATAGGGTCCCCCTGGCGAATGCCCCTCGATGGAATGACGGGCTCGGTCAAATCACCATTAACACGAACAGCATAGCGTACCATAGTGACACACCTCATAACGGTATTGATCCAGCACTGAGAAAAGCCAAGTTTCTGAAGACAGCCAGAAAGATAATCCCATTCCACTCGATCATACGCCTTCATCATATCAACTTTCAATGCGAAAAAGGTCTTTTCGCATGTTGCCGAATAGTATGTAAACACTCAAAAGCAATCAAAGCATTGTCTGTAATCAACCGTCCTGGCACAAAAGCACTTTGATTCTCCGAGATAATCATCGGCAAGATAAGCTTCAAACGGTTGGCTAACACCTTCGAGGCTATCTTATAGAGCACATTGCACAAACTTATAGGACGGAAATTTTTCAGGTGTAGGGGATTAGTGATCTTCGGAATAAGCACAATGATCGAGTCACAAAAACCCTCTGGGAGCTATCCTCCCTCAAGAAAAGTCCTGACTGCCCGGCAAATATCCTCCTGAAAAAAATTCCAGTGAGTCTGATAGAATAGGGCCGGAAATCCATCCGGCCCAGGGGCTTTTGTTGGGCCCATCTGGAAAAGAGCCTGCTTGATCTCATCATCCGAGTAAGGTTTACTTAAATCATCATTCATATCATCAGTCACCTTCTTTGGAATTGAGCCAAGGATAGCATCACTGGAAAAGATAGGTTTCGAAGAAAATAGGTTTCCATAGAACTCCTGAACCATACCTTTAATGCCAGCGTGGTCTTCGCAGCGCGCGCCATTTTCACGAACCAGCACCTTGATTCGGTTGGTTTTCTTCCGGGCTGTAGCACGTGCATGGAAGAAAGCTGTATTGCGGTCGCCCTCGCGCAACCACTCCACACGAGATCTCTGCCTCGCCATTATTTCTTCCCTTTCGAATAGCTCGCAAAGATCCTTCTCCACCACCTGAACCTCAGCTGTGTGGCCATCCGATAACCGAAGATTCTTCAGTTTGCGTTCAAGTTTTTGGATTTTGTTGCGAATAGCACCGAAGGACTCGCGACTCCACTCCATTAGGGAGACCGCGACCTTCTGTAATTTGGACCACGTGCTCTGGAGCGAGCGGTCACCATGGTCACCATCGAACCAAGCCTTCTCCATAGTCTCCATATAATCTGGTGCTCGGAGCCAAGCTGCTTCAAAGCGAAACCCCCTGCTGACCGGCGCAGCCGGGACGCAGTCGCTGAGCTTGGAGAGAGTTATAGAGATGGCAAGATGATCAGAAGTGGTGGTGACGACGTTTTCAACCTGGCAGTCATCAAAAACAGAGGTGAAAGCACCATTAGCCACCGCACGATCAAGACGAACCTTAACATGACTCTCGGCGTTCTGCCTATTATTCCATGTAAACTTAGGCCCTGTAAACCCGAGATCAATCAGCTCGCACGTATCAAGACAATCACGGAATTGGGATATCTGGGACTCCGATCTCTCTCGAACACCACAGTGCTCGTCCTGGCTAAGAACTTCATTAAAATCGCCACAACAGATCCACGGTCCATTCCATTCCGATCGAAGGCGACACAACAGTTTCCAGAATTCGTGTCTCTGGTCCCTCCGTGCCTCCCCATAGACGAAGGTTGCCCTCCATTGTGCACACTCCCCAGACGCAATCATAACGTCAATGCAATGTGAGTTAAAACCCTTGAGTGTCACCGTAAAATCTGATAACCAGAAAAGCGCGAGGCCTCCGCTGAGACCCGCAGAACTGACAGCAAAACTGCCTGAGTAGCCTAGCGACCACATAAAATTTTGAGCTCGTGTATCCTTCATCTTCATCTCTGACAAGAAGAGGAAGGAGGGTCGATAAGTCCGCACTAACCAGCGGAGCTCGCCAACCACCGAGTCAGACCCCAATCCTCGGTAGTTCCAGCATAAAAGTCTCATTGCGTCTGGCGGGACTGCTCTGCAGTCGCCGCCTGATCTGCCGATCCCGAGGATGCCTCCCCGTCATTCTTCTTGTGTTTCTTGTATGAATCTGTGCCAGACTCAGCCTCCACTCCTATCTCCACTGACAAAGCGGGAGGCAATGTGCCCCCGCCAATGACAGGAACCAACGCTGTTGGAGAGACCTCGACGGGCTGTTTGGGAACATAAACCTTGCGCTTCTGACCAGTCCGCTTATTGCCATCTCCCTGCGTTTTAGCCAATGACTTGCCTGCAACATCTTGTGCATTCATCTTCGGCTTGCGAGTCCTGGTCCTTTTCGGTTTCCCCGGCGACGTGGCCTCGCCGTTACCATCTTTGCCTTGCGGCTGAGCAGACGCACGCGCCTGCGAGGATTGACCATTACGGCCATTGCCAGGCCGAGAGCCCTGTCCACTAGAGAAGGAGCCCTGCCCTGAATTGGTCCCAGCCTTGTTCTGACGTTCATCTGGGACAGATAAGTGCGGACCATGGTACGGAAGGAAACCTTCAGCATCTCGCTCTGCCGGCGTCGGGCAAACCAAGGTGGAGTGCCCAACTAAACCGCATGAGTAGCAGAAGATTGGCAAACGTTCATACTTCACCATTTTTTGAAAGTTAGAGCACGACGGTTCCACCATTTTTTGTCCTGGGCTCCTGGCCTGGAAGCTTCCCACCACCTCGCATCTTCCACCCTACCGTTGCGTGCCACGTACATGTACGGACAATGGCGTGGGTTCGTGAGACGAGCGACCTGGGAGAGTTCGCCAACCGCTAGGACTTGTGTAACTTGTGTTGCAGAAGAAGACGAACAGGCCTGGCCATTGGCCAACATGCGGGGCACCTGCTCTTGTCAACACGTTGACTCACCATGATTTCGCTTCACTTCTTACCAACGTCGCTCTAGTCCTGGGCAGCCGGGACGGTAAAAAGGAGAGAGGCCATCACATGGCCGGCCAGGGCCATTCCATCCAGGTAAGCTGAGTGGTTGCACCGCAGTCAATGGAGGCCATTGTGGAGAAAAGGCGGCATGCTGGCATGTCATTTACTATTACTCCCTCTTTATCACAATACTTGTTGTTGGAGAAAACTAATCTAGTTCCCTCAACAACAAGTATTTAGGAACAGAGGGAGTAGTTTTCTAGAGACTAGAGAGATGGCAACATGCCGGCTAAAGTTGGAGCACGACGGCTTGTTCCGGGTGGGAACGAAGCTTCCCGTCACCTCGGTCGCACACCATTACCACGCTCAACGGTACACTGGTCAGGCCAGCGTCAGTCGTGAATCGTGGCACAAGTGTCCCACCTACCGCTAGCCGGCGGGGTGTGTTGCTGCAGCTTGCAGAACACACGCTGATGGAGGTATAGAATCATGGGTGAGAATATATTTTTTGCTAACAATACAATACAGAATACATATTCACATTGATCCACTATGATTCATTACATGAAAAAAGAATTCAGGTCCCGGTGGTCTAAACTTCTACTTTTGTTGGTCTGTAATGAATTCTTAGAGCATCTCCACCCACGTCCCCAACAGACTCATACCAGTTCTTTTTTATCGTCGGCGAGGCCAAGGGGGAAGAAGACCTCCTTTATATAGTGGGGGAAGGAATCAGACCGTTACCCCCACTATCTGCCCGAGCTCCAGCGGTACTACCGCTGTCTGCAGCGGTACTACCGCTGGCACTCCAGCGGTACTACCGCCAGCCCCAGCGGTACTACCGCTGGCACTCCAGCGGTACTACCGCCAGCCCCAGCGGTACTACCGCTGGGCCCCTGGTAGTGCAAAGGCACTACCACCGCCAAGAAAGTCTTCGCAAAAAGGTCCGTCCACGAACAACCGCTAGGCAGGCGGTACTAAGCTCCTGGAGCTGTACTACCGCTGACCAGTGGCGGTACTACCGCTAGCCAGCGGTACTACCGCCAACTCTAGCGGTACTACCGCCAACTCTAGCGGTACTACCGCTCGCCACTGAAACAGCCATAACTTTCGCATACGAGCTCCGAATCGAGCAAACCCAAGCTTGTTGGATTCAGGACGACAAGAGCTATCCAAACAGCGAGTGGAAATCTTAAGACCATGCAGATATGAAAATGCCAATGATATAGAGATGTGAGTCCTCTATGAATGAAGAACCGGCAAAAACTCCAACATCGAAAACATCATAATAGATGCATATGGACTCTGTTTTCTATGAACTCGAGCTTGTCACGAAGATGACCATAAGCTCTAAAACTCACAAAGAGAAACACCAAACAAGATCCAAGAAGTATGATGCAAGGATGCAAATGGTTTGAGCTCTCAACGAACGATACGATCAAGCTACTCACTTGAGAGCCCCCCTTGATAGTACAACAATCTATCCTAAAGAGAAAACCTATCAAGGGCAAACCTATACCTTGCACCTCGTCCTCTTGAGCTAGATGATGATGATCTTGGCTTCCTCAAGATGGACCACCTTTCTTGATTGTGTTGGCTTGATGAAGACTAGTTGATTGCTCCCCCATACTCACTATGGGTGAGCCACTCTTCAGCATATCATCACAAGTCCATTGCCACCACAACGGACGGCAAGCTTCAAGCATGATATCTTCGTGCTGATCCGCTTGAACTTGCACATCGCAATCTTGATGACGATCACAACTTGACGTCATACTTCATCGGTTGTATGAGATCTTCCCTTTGATGCAAGCCCATGGAAACACACCTAACCCCCACATAGAACTCTCACGAAGACCATGGGTTAGTACACAAACACGTAATGGACAATGCTTACCATATCATGGGATCACTTGATCCCTCTCGGTACATCTTGTACGCTTTGTGTGTTGATCATCTTGATTTACTCTTTGTCTGAGATCTTGATCAGCCTTGTGTCTCTATGACCATTTTTTTGGATAATACCTTGAATACCACCTTGGTCATCATATAAACTCCTTGAACCCAACAGATGGACTTCAAGAAGTGCCTATGGACAAATCCATTAAATATAACTTAAGGCAACCATTAGTCCATAGGAATTGTCATCAATTACCAAAACCACATATGGAGATATATGCTCTAACAGATACTATTCATCTTTTCAGACCATGAATTTATCTTTTTGTACAGGCCGCGTCTCAAAGTATTCTGGCCTGAAATTTTACACACACACGGATCACACACATGTTTAGTTGTATAATGTTTTACAGATTTTTTAAATCAAATTTTTTGAATTTTTGTTTTTTCAAAATTTTCGGCTTCCATGGAGCATGCGTGCCAAAACGCCATTCTCGAGTTGCTATGATCTACTTTCTGTTGAATTTTGCTAGATGGTGGTTTAGTTTTTAGCTGGTCGTTTGCTTTTGTAGTCCTGAACTGGTTGGATGGTTTCTAGTAATGGAACTCAAAAAGTATGAAAGCCTTTTTATAGTGTATCTGTTCGATATGGACCGTCCGTCGGAGCGGATTCGACGGTCCAGATGCAATGCAATACCATGACGTCCCGTTATATTATAACGAAGCCCGAGGGGCATTTTTAGAACAAACAAAATATTTGAACTGATCAAGTATTCCCTCCCAAATATTTTAGGTGTATTCTCGGTACAAATTTCAGGGCTATTTTCGGTACGAATTTTCTCACTGTTCTCGTCAATGAGTCATCGCTAGGGTAAGACTCCTCGCTGGGGGTAGGGTTTCATCCCGCCGGCAGGGTCGAGCCGCACGCCGCACCCCCTCCCTCCATCCACCCTAATTCCCCCACGCTCTGCCACCTCCTCTTCGCCGAAGAGAACGAGAAGAGGCTGATTGTCCTCCTCGTGGTGGCCATCGACGAAGATTCAGCGCCATCCCACCTCGCACTCCTGTATGCGAGTGCCTATAGCCACGAGGCGAGTCGCTACCTCTTTCCCACTTCACGTGTGGTTGTTTGCGTCCTTTATCTCACCTCTCCGCCATGGCCGTAGCTTGATCTGGCAATGCATCTCCTCCGAAGGCAAGGTGGTTGGGCATATACATGGATCATGTTCTCACTGTTGGCAGGGTACTTTGGGAGTGAATGACACCGACCGACGTCGACGGCCAGCCCCATTCGTGCGACCTCATCCACATCACCACACATATGTACAATTATATTTAGTTCAAGCTTTATTCTTTCAATTTAGCTGATAGTTGAGAAGTTGGATTTGGATATCATGAGAGATGATAATCTATTTATTTTGGAATGTAATATAAATAATTCATAGCTTAATGACCAATATTTATGATACTCGTTTCTTCATGTGCAATTGTTGGACTAGGGTCAACAAACTTGGCATGTGATTTATAGTTTTTTTAAATTCACATGCGATACCCACCATTTGACCATTAGTATAAATTCTTATTATGATATTTTATCCTTGTTCACGAGAGATGAATGTTCCTTGCAAAAACAGAGAGAGAGAGAGAGAGAGGGGAAGAGAGAGAGGGGGGAATGAGCATTGGATTATTAAAAATGTTGCATCTCATTCTTCCGTGTTTAGTTATGTGCAACGTTTATTACCTGGATACATGTGACAAGGTGAGTACAAGTAGTAATTTTTCCTCTATTTTGCAGGGCTATGACAGAGGATGCTATGTGATTCCCTGAGGCAGGATGGATGTTCCATGGCCAACCCGATGTGCTTCGGAAGGTGCCTACTGACCCGGAGATCCGTTCAATTCAGCGCATGCCCTGCCATGTCAAACCATGGTCATTGTAGCACCGGTAGAGGGTCCCTTGGGTACGTGCTTTACTCTTGTTATCCTACGCTCTGTTTTATCAGCTTTGCAGCCTGCCTACGAGACATTGGCTCAGATTGAGTGTTGGCTCATGAAGTATTTTACCTTCTCTTGTGAGGCTATGTTCGTGCTCATACATTTTTCTCTTGTATATCCTAGCAAATTTTGTTCAAACTTGTTAGGGCTCAATCTGGCACGTCACTTCCAATTGGCGACCAAAAATTATGAAAATAAACAAATCATAATCCATTATTCTTCTAGGGTTGGTCGTGCAATATAACTGTCACATGGTTGTAAAAAACAAATATAGATTTTATGAACTCCCATATAGACCAAATTTATTTCAAGCAAAGTATTGGAAGCAACAATATTATTGAAGTTTTACAACTTGAGTTATCCGCAATGAACTAAGAACATGGCTAGGAAACCTTCTTGAGGACTAAAATCCAACCACACCTTACTCTATCGCTTTATAACCAAGTGTACACTCCACTGTAAGAATGAACCACTGTTGGACTAACTGCTTACATCTTCATCATCTTCATCCGCACCCGCACCCGATAGGCTAGCATGGTACATCTTGAACCTTTTCTTGTATTTAAATTTGTTGTAGGGTGAATCGACAAGCACAATAGGTAGCTCTCTTCTGAATTTGTTGATGTAGTTCTGCATGGGAGGACATGTTAGTATCATTCCATAAATTTAAAAAATTGACAGAATTTTAAATGTTACTCTATGTACTTGGTCATATTGCAGCGTCAGTTCTTCTCTCATAAAGAATTTGATGTTCTTCAGCATGTACAGTGCACAACAAGAACTGCAAAATTTTCCGTTTATTAGCAACATTTCAAGTATTAACAATGAAAAACAAAAAACAAAAGCTAATATTGTTGACTGGCCTGTCATCGGCTTTTGGCACGCTAACAAGCTTTACTCGCGGTTGGGGGCATGTTAATGTCTTCCCATGCATTGCTTTGTGGTCCATTGATTCACATCGACGCTCTGAGATGTTCTTCCATTCCACGTATCTCCAAGTCCATGGGGGTGAGAAGTTGCTTATGATTAATACTTAGGTAGGATGTTAAATCATTTGTTCTAATGAAAGTTGTTAAAATTCTCACCATGTTATTTACTTCTTTGTGTACCATACAGTGGAAAAGTGATTCAAGAACCTGAATCTCCTTCCTTGTGGGGTTTACGACCACAAGGAGCCACTCGATGTTTAAAGTGTTTGTAGGTAGGAAAATCTGGAGTACACAGATAATTAGATCAATGTGTATAATATTAAAAAAATGTGGAGGCAGTCGTGGTTACAATACCAGATCATGTTTCAGGTAGTTGTGCCTTGTGTTGTTTCAGGTATGCCCCCGAAAGCGTCCTCGTGGCACTTCTATATGCTACCATCTTTTTCGAGGTTAGCGATACCGATGACCATTTCAATGTAAACCAGTTTTGTGTCCCTTGTGCCAATTGGTTCATCATGACGGATGAGCTGAATTGCAGCATCAACCACCTACAAGAAAAATCAAGTTAATTGTATTGTACAAATAAAAATTGATAAAATAGTTTGTGAAATATCTTACTTCGTGACCCAATCTTATGCCATCTTCCGCTACATTTCTGTGGGTGAGGCATTGAAAATGCTTCGATAGCACAACAATATCATCAAATAACACCATTTATTTTTCACGATCTATAGTGTTGATCAGTTCATCCACTAAATCTAGTCGAGGCTTGTCTAGCTTGTTCCTCTTCCATATAGGAACCTCTGTCCTCTTTTTTGAACTGCTAGAGCCGATTTTCCTCTTTTTGTTGGTTTTGTCCTTGGAATCGTTGGTAGACTCTATGGAGTCTTGTTTTACTTTTTTCCCCTTTTTAGTATCGTATGAAAAGTATCCGTTATCCTTAAATTTACCATGATTTGGTGGCGTCCATTCAACCACACTTACTTCCTGCTGCTTTCGAAATGATACATCATGGTTGTCATCATTTGTGAAGGCACGAGGTTCTTGAGGCTCTCGTGATCCCGTAGCCTTCACAGAGTGGTGCTTACTCCGTCTCTTTAACGAATTCTGTTATATGAAATAAACCGCGTGTTAGCCTTTAGCATATTCTTGGTGAGTTGTAGGTAAAATGTGCAACACATGGGAAGTTGTCACAACTCTATAATTTGTTTGTAGAAAATCATGTTAGTTGCAATAGTGAGCATCCATGCATCATGTGAAATTCAACTGAACTTGAAATGGAGATGACCTAATCCAACCCCAAATGGATTAAACAAAATTAAAAAAAAATCAAATCAATGAACCCAAAATGTCCTTCATAAGACCCTAGCAAATGGGATTTACTTCAAATCAAATAACTGGTCCAAACCAACAAATTTTAGGTTTGAAAAGAAATATTTGTAACCAGTGAAAAATATTGTTGGAATTATTTTAACTACTATTGTTTTTCCTAAATAAACAAGTTATTGAAATTATAAAAAAAATGTTCTCTGTGTGTGGAATAATCCACTCAATCACAATAATAAGTTTCAAGTTTTTAGAAAATGTTTTGGTTATGAAAACCAGATCAAAACAGCTACAACAAAAGGAAAAAACCAAAAGAATTAAAAATAGAAAAGGGGAAAACTCTTACATGTGTAACCCAACAGCCGACCCAGCCCGCTGGCCCGTGCGAGTCATCTCCAACCTCTGCCAGAAGGCAGAGGCGAAGGAGAGAATGGCGCACGGTGTCCGTGGGCGTGCCACGCCACGTGCGAGCCTGCCTCCCCACGCCACGTCGACGTCCGTGATAACTACCCCAACACAGTCCGGATAGGGCAGACCTCCCCTCTGGCTTCCTCCTCCTCCCTCTCGCCCAATCGTCGCCATGGCCGAAACGCCATGAGCTCGCCGCTGCCGCCCGCGTGACCACCGCACGCCTCTCGCCTCGTCTGAGTGTCCCAAAGCACCAAAGCGACCTCCGTGACGTTCTCGCTGAGCCATGCTACCAGGAGAGCCCTGTAGCGACGACCGCGACTCAATCTTCAACATCCGCGTCGGTGAAGAACTGGAGCTCACCGACGGACCCGAGCCTCCCCAAGCATGCTAAGAACGGCTGCGAGTTCCCTGTGAGCCAATGATCCTTTCCCGTCATTTCGTCGCCAGCGCTGCTCTGGTGACCTCTGGGTCATTACAACATGTCCAGCAGCTCTCTAAGAACCCGAACAGATCATCCAGTTAGTGAACGATCTGCCCGCTTTACAACATTTCCAGTAGCTCTAGGTCATTACAACATGTCCAGTAGCTCTGGGTCATTACAACATGTCCAGCAGCTCTGTAAGTAGTTTTGGAAGACCAATGAAGAAGAGTAATTTACTTGTTGGCAATAAAACCATTATAAAGCATATCAGTCAAAACATTGTACCATTCGTATAGAGACCGAGACCGATAGTGACTTATTGCAACCAAAGCTTTTGCGATTGCTTTATTTGAAGTTCATATCTAATTGGATAGCTTTGCTTGTTTCATACTTGGCTTACACTTGGTCGCAACTGAGACATGTTTTTTTTTTGAGAAGGAGGTCAAACCCCCAGCCTCTGCATCAATCGATGCATGCAGCCATCTTATTAATTATTCCATAAAGGTCTAACAAGAGTATACATCAATCCATCCAAAGCCACCACTCACACCTACAAACTCGATAATATGAAGTGCTCTCATTCCACATATGTAAGACCGGTGTTGTTTCCAATCCATCCACATAACGTATCGGGAACAACAGGGGAACAACAGCCGGTGCAGCATACCTAAAACGCACACCTCACGCACACGTTTTACCAGCCGCCGTCATCCTCGAACCACTGACCCATCTTCAGGAAAGAGATCCGCATCATCCTTGCCAGTCCAATCATCCGTCGACGCCACCACGGCGCCCAACGGCGCCACCGCCCTGCGCTCATCCGTCCAGCTGTGAAGACTCCGGGAGATCTGTCGTGCGTAGAACCTGCCAACCAGGCATGACTCAGCGTAACACCTGTCGGCCAGGCATGACTTGACAGCTCCACCGAAATACCGTGCAAGACGAAGCCGCTCCACCTCCTGCCTCAGTCCGCCAGCGCTGCTACAGAAACGATGCTCCCAAGAGAGAAACGGCACCGCAGTACCGTCATCGTCTGATCTGAAAGACCAGATCCTAGGGTTTCCCCCGAAGCAATGCTCACCACCAGCAACCGTTCAGGACCCACACAGTGCCCACCACCACTCAGCCCT
Source organism: Hordeum vulgare subsp. vulgare (assembly GCF_904849725.1). Classification (NCBI taxonomy): domain Eukaryota; kingdom Viridiplantae; phylum Streptophyta; class Magnoliopsida; order Poales; family Poaceae; genus Hordeum; species Hordeum vulgare. The sequence goes on along the minus strand of NC_058520.1, from coordinate 578,343,771 downwards.
CAAGGCGACGCCTTCAGGAAGGTCACGACGTCAAGGACGCCGCCGCCGCCCACCGGAGTTAGAGTTTTCACCCGAGAGGCAAGGAGGGGGAGCAGAGGAGCAGATGCATACTGACGTCTCCAAAAAGAAAAACGGCGCCCTTGAGCGTCGTCATCGGCGAGGCCGGCCTGGGCCAACCAAGGGGTTTCCCCCAATCCGAATCTCCTCCACCGGCTTCACCCGCATGTAGGGCTCCGGCAAACGCCGACACCGCCAAGTCCGCAGGAAAGAGGCCCACAAATGAGGGCCGGATGACAGCGGCCAGATCTGGCGCCGCCGGCCGCCATAGCAGCCACCGACGGCTGACCATAACCAGGCGCACCGCCCCCTGATCGGAGCCGTCACCACCAAAACCGTGGCTGCCGCAATCGCGCCCAGCCAACGATCCCTGCCACCGCAGACGCGCCCGGCCGCCGCTCCCTACTGGTCGCGCGCCCCGCATCCGCCATGGCAGCCCCGGTGGGCGAGAGATCTCGCCGGATCCCGCAGCACCAGAGCCCAAGGGCCAATGCCGGCAGAGCGCGAGATCCGGCTGCTAGAGCCAGATCCCGAGATCCCGCCAGAGCCAGAGATCCCGCCGCAAGAGCCCGAGGGGCCCCACCACCGCAAGAGCCCGAGGGGCCCCGCCGCCGCCATCCCCGGGGCGCACGCGGCTTCGTCGGCGTCCCCTCCGACAGCGGCGAAGCGGGAGGGAGGGCGGAGAGGGGGCCGCCGGCGTAGAAGAGAGGAGACGATCGCTGGAAGGGAGCGCCGCGTCCAAGGAGGCACCAGCTGCGACGGCGACCTAGGTGGCTCCCGTGGGGAGGGGGACTTGGATTGGATCTCCAGGTCCTGTAGCCGGATGGCATTACAGGTGACACCGTTGTATATATTCTTCCCTCGTATGGCCGTCCTCGACAGTACGAGATCGGTAGTGGTACATGGTCGGATGTTGATATAACTATTTTTGTTTCAGAAATTTAAAGCCAAGGTTAAATTGTTCTGAGAAAACCGATGTTGATATAATATCTTATCCAAAGACATCGAAGATAGAGTCCAAAATATAATGCATAGCCGAATGGGGAGATTTCAAATCTAAACCATTCGTTTGCTTACCTCCAAAGCAGTTCGCACACCAAGATCGACTAGAAAACAAGAAGTATACCTTCATTTCAAGTATGGGTGATCAAATATTTGATTTGTTGCTGAAGAATAATTACATTACAATTCTCGATCACCATGTCAAGACATCAATCCAAGGACGAATGTATTATAAGTTGCATGATTCGTCCAAGCATAATTTTAAGGATAGCAATATGTTTCGTCAAATAGTTAAATTGATCATTGATAAAGGACGATTACAATTTGTTGAAATACCAAGGGATGACCATTCTATTCCGATTGGTCCTCATGGCAAACGATTTTTTGCATTGGTTGCTTCAAGCCGATCCATTTAAACACAAGAAGGTAAAAATTGTGGATAATGGGATCAAACTTTCAAGTAAGGAAATTGTTCAAAAGCAGAATGATAATATTCTTGAGGGTGAAAATTCCATCAAAATTGCAATGAAGATGCCAGGTACTAGGGGCAACAAGAAAATCCAAAGATCGATGCGAGCACAATCAAAGAAAGCAAAGGCCGATGCAATCACAAAGGTAAAAAGCTGAAAGTCATTTTCACGCAGCTATTGAAAAAATATCGAAAATAAGTGAGGATAAGAATGCTTGTCGTCCAAGTAATTCAAAAGCATCAAGATAGCCCCCTAGGCACAAATCTGAAGACCGCTTTTGGCAAAGGGGAAATTTCAATGCATTGTATTCATATCCATATTTTGGGCCGCCAATATCAATGCCATGGATACCTCGCTGTGCTAATTTTTATCCATATTCATCATGGGACATGTATGATTCAAGTGCACATTCTCCATCTTATTTTAAACTATCTCTCAAAGATCATGTAGCTCCAAAAAGTCCCACATTCAATGAACAATCATATGTTAAAGACCATTTCACTCAAAAAGAATCGGTCCGAAACAGAAGGAAGAATAAGGAGGTGGTTGATCAAGTCTACCGCGTTAAAAAATATGGTCATAAATGTGCTAATTCAGATTACATATTAAAGGATAAAGAGCCAATTAAAGTGTTGACATTTTCTAGGAAAGGCAATGAGATGAAGCAATCAATTGTTTGAGAATCAAAGTGCCAAATCTGAAGAAAATAAGTTGATGGCACACAAGGTAAAACAAGAATTGCCATTGCTTCAAACAAAATCATAGTCGTGGTGCCCACTCGGCTTATTGTATTGGACGAAGAAGAAATTGCAAAACCTTAGTGCAAATGAACTTGAAAAGAGGAACATGGCAATAGGTTCCCAAAGGGAGTATTCAAAATAAGAATGATGTGTAAGCTTCCATTGCGTAAAGTCCGGCAAAGAAGAAGAAGGAGAAGAGTGAAAGCTCTGAACAACCAAGCCAAAGGTTCGTGCATCAAAATCTCCGGTTCAAGTGATACCCATATTCTTTAACTATGCCACAATTATGGTCCCAAGAAGTAAAATGACTGATATATACTCATCATCCTAAGCACGTATAAAATGGCCAATGGAGTGTTGACATCGTTCTTAGAACAAGCTCCGTGTAAAATATTTTTCGACACACAAGCTTTTCCGAAAAATATGGGGGCATGTGTTGACACTAGATTTTGGCATGGTTAAAAACTAAATTAAGCTGGCCTCAAATGGAAACGTGCTCAACATGAGAAATTTTTGTATCGTCAAAATGAGAAACTTTGATGTTTGGGTCATCACCATCCAATCTCATCTAAAGGTCCGAAACTATGTTCAAAGTACTAAGATTTTGTATTTAGAGTACTATTCATCCGATTACGCCTCCAAGATGGTCTGACATAAAAACGATTCCAACATGAAAGGGTCCTGTCTCGTCGAGGCGATCGATTTTGATATAAAAATCGTCTCAATCGAAGGTCGTGTACAACATGTAGAGTCAAACCAAGATCCACAACAGAAACTGCAGAGTCATTTCGGAACAACCGAGTTTATTTTGACTCGGCGAGACCAAGCTGACTCGGTAATTCCGAGAAAAATCACTTGAAAATTCCGAGTGAGATGCAAAAGATTATAGAGAGTTGGCCACGGTCACTCGGTGAGACCAAGAAAACCACTTGGAGGGTCTGAATTGATCCAAAAAATTGCCCAAGTTTTTTGTCAGAGTTAAGTTAGGGGTTTTGGCGTTTTGGATGGATTGTCTATTCTTTTTCTTATACAGGAAGTCCAGTCGCCTCATATATATGTTAGAGGTGATGATCGATTGAACAACACAGAGTCAACAAACCAGCCTATGATATTTTACCTTTACCTTTATCCTTCTTCCCCGCTCTTCTTCTTTCTCGTTCTCTGTGAAGGAGGACAACGATCCGCGAGGCCCTAGGGGCAATCATGTTGACTTATGGCAGCCCATAGCCGCCGCGCACCGTGACGGGTTCCCTCCCGGACATGTGAGATTTCGGGTCTACAAAAACGCTTGCGAGATTGCTTGCATACCACGCTTCCAAAAGATCTCTTTCGGCATGAGCTGCAATGCATCGTTCTCAGTGTTGGAGATACACGATGATGTGTTTGTGTGTGAACAATTTGCCCCTCACCTAGAATTGTACTCCCTCGGTTCCTAAATATAAGTCTTTTAAGAGATTCAACTATAAACTGCATACGGATGTATATAGACATACTTTAGAATGTAGATCCACTCATTTTGCTTCGTATGTAGTCTATAGTGAAATCTCTTAAGAAAAACTTATACTCCCTCCGTTCCTAAATATAAGTCTTTTTAAGGTTTCACTAAAAGACTACATACAAATGTATATAGACATACTTTAAAGTACTGATTCATTCATTTTACTACGTATGTAGACGCTTAGTAAAATCTTTTAAAAGACTTATATTTTGCAACGGAGGGAGTATTTAAAAATGGAGGGGGTAGTTTTCTAGGTCTGCCGCTGCATGGGATGCCTCTCGTGGCCATTCCTGCACTAGTGATCGGAATCACACGATAGCGTTGGAACCATTTTATCTCCTCGTCTGGCTCAACACTCCTTGCTTTGATTGGACGCGCTTCTTATCGAGAGAAATATAGAATCACGTACCCATTTCCACTTGGCGTTTGGCGTATATACACAACATCAAGGGCATTCTTCTTGGTCGATTCCTTGAAAAAGCATAGGAAAACAAAATTAAAAGAAATGTTCCATGGACAATAACAATATATATATATGCTCATTTCCACTAAAGCGAACCTTCTTTTCAAAAAGAATAGAATATCTGAATAAACTTTCGGCATTGGTATCATCAGCAATGCATAGCCTCATCAATCATTCATGCCCTATATAAAGGGCGGCAGGGGCGAGCGGGCTGAGGCAGTCAGTGCAAGCAAAGCTGCAGCTAGCAAACGCACATCGTAGCGCTAACCCAGAGCCATGAACATGAACTACGGTTCCATGGGTCCCGCCGCGATGGTGCGCTGCAGGCAGTGCAGCTCGAGCATCACGGCGATGCCCGGCGCCCGTGCCGTGCAGTGCATGCAGTGCAGCTGCGTGACGCGCGTCAGCGGGCGCGGCCGGCAACAGCACGGCGCCTACGGCCACGGCTACGGGAACGGCGGCGGGATGCTGGTGCCGCCGATGCGCCCCACCCCGGCCTTCGGCGGCGGACGCGGCAAGAAGCGCGCCGTGCTCATCGGGATCAAGTACACCAACCGCCGCTCCTGCGAGCTGAGGGGCCCCATCAACGACGTCAAGTGCATGCGATACCTCCTCACCGAGCGCTTCGGCTTCCCCAACGACTGCGTCCTCATCCTCACCGGTTCGTTTGTAATAAACCTGCAAGAATAATCAATCCAACATCGTCTGATCTTGTTTATTACTGAGTCATTGTCATACTTACTGTGTGGTGTATGCTCGTGCAGATGAGGAGAGGAACCCGTGCAGGCAGCCGACCAAGGACAACATCCGCATGGCGATGCACTGGCTGGTGCAGGGGTGCAGCTACGGCGACTCCCTGGTGTTCCAGTTCTCCGGCATGGGCGCGCAGGTCCCTGACGACGACGGCGACGAGCTGGACGGCATGGACGAGGCCCTCTGCCCCGTGGACTCGTTCCAGCAGGGCCCCATCCTGGACGACGAGATCAACGAGGCCATCGTCCGCCCGCTCGTGCACGGCGTCAAGCTGCACGCCATCGTCGACGCCTGCCACAGCGCCACCGTCCTCGACCTCCCCTACCAATGCACCGTGTCCAAGCAGTCAGTGTCTCGTCCGCTTTCTTTACCCCGATCCCATACTTGGATTTTCGTCACCCGGCTGTTCTTTCACGTTTGATCAGGACCGGGCGCTGGAGGTGGAGGGATGAGCGCCCTATGACGGGCGCCTGCAAGGGCACCAGCGGAGGCCAGGCCGTGCTCATCAGTGGCAGCAGCAACGGGAAGAGCAACATGAGCGTGGTCAGTGCTCAGTACTACTATTGACAAGCTTTTCCCCCGTTCATTCATGCCAGATAGAGGTGTCTCGATCTTTCGTTCTCACACGTATGCCGCCGGTGCGCGAGTGCAGCTGCCTGAGCCCTACGCCACGATCGGCGCCATGACGCACAGCTTCATCAGAGCGGTGGAGTGCGAGCCGCGCACCACCTACGGCCGCCTGCTCACCTCCATGAGGGCCATCATGCGCGACAGCGGCGGCAACTGCAACCTGCAAGGCCCCATCGGCGGCTCCATCCGCAGGGTCGGAAACTTCAGCGGCGTGGAGGTGAGCCAGATCAGACTCTCTCGCTCTGATCACTAGCTAGCCAATGACACCATATATATATATATATATATATATATATATATACTATATACTGAACTGTGCATTTGGTTATTAACTTTGTAGGAACCTCAGCTGTCCTCTGCGTACAAGTTCGACATCGAGCGCGAGCCGTTCTGCATGTAGAACCCGATCGACCAGCGAGTTCGTCGTCACAGCGCTGCAGGCTACTGCAGTCGACGATTACTTTACCTAATCATGCATCGACCGTACTGAATAATGGGCCGGTTAATTTATTATAGTATGCTGCTTGCTGCTATAGTATGTGTGACGATATATCACCTCACCTGCCGCCATGCCATCAAGAATGAGCACTGCATAGCTCATACAAGGCTTTCGAGGATCTTGTTCTCCACTGTACTGTACCTCACTGTAATATGGCTGTTGGGTGTCGTGTCGTCCCCTTCAATAAATCAAGTTATATGTATGCTGCCTGATTCCCGAAAGAGATATATGCAGTCTAAACTGTGGAAAATATGGACGTGTTTGATAAAGAGCATCAGTCTTCCTAAGTCTCAGTCAATTGAGACTTGATTAAGTCCTAGTCGATGCTATACCCTACGATCTTACTTTGATATCTATATATGCAGAAGTTTCTTTTTCCTTTTTTCTTTTTTCTCTTGCTAGTTATGTAACTTGACTCAGATTTGGTTAAATCTAGGTCAACTAGCTAGGACCTAACCACAGCCAAAGAGAATGGTAACGCAAAGATGAAGTGCCATTGTAAACGGAATAAGCAAAATCATAACTTGTTTTGGTTTAACTCTCAACGGCAGTGGATGGTTTGGAGAAAAGCAATCTTCTCCTCACTTCGCCTCGGGCCGTCACTCCCACGCCGTGAGGTGGATTGGAGGGGTTTCTAGTCTCTCCTCCTTTGTGTACTAGATTTTGGGTCAAGGTGACAATGCTCCGACGGTGGTAATGGTGTCATCTCGAATGTCCCCCGATGCCAATCCCGTCTCAGCGACGCTTGATGCGGTGTTGCTAAGGAGCGCCATATTTGTTAAATTGTGATCCAAATTCTACCGTATTAGACTAGACGTAGTACAAACGGTGTGGGCCTTTGCGTTGGTATCGACGCGTACGAGTACAACTCGTTTACTTGTTCTCCAAGGACTCTCCTGTATTGTCCCTCATATATACTTCATGTAGTCGCACCTAAAGATGGTCTGTCGTCTCGTGCTTGTAATACTCCACTCTCATAGTGATTGCGCCTTCGTGCGTCCGTGGTTTTCTCCCGCAAGGGTTTTCACGTAAAAATCCGCGTCTCTCGTGTCTCGTTGATCTCGTTTTATCTAACAAGTGGTATACATAGCTAAGGTTCGTAGATACGAGATTTGAGACGAGAGTTAGGGTTGCGTCTGCCGCCGGACGCGACCTAGCGATCCGAAGCCGGATCGATTTAGAAGGCGAGTTCGACAGGTTTCCGCCGAGCCGCTGTAGTCGTATAAATCCGTCGAAGCCGCCGCTGTTAACTATCGTCGAGTTGCGCTGCTGCTCCACGCTCAGCAAGTCGCCGAGTTGCTGCTGTCCCCTCTGCCGCCAGCCACGCCTCGTCCACCAGACCACATCGACCTGATCCCGGTTCCCAGCGCAGCCACGTGCCAGGAGCCCACCGTGCCGCTGCTCACGTCCAAGTTGCTGCTGCTGAGTTGCCGTCCACCGAAACCGAAGCAACTCTATCGCTGCGCATCGCAGCCCCTGTTCCTGTCCGTTGCTGCTGGAGATAATTGATCAATCATCCATCCATCAGCACGTGACGATACTAGTATAAAGTACTAGTTGGTCTCTTATCTTCTATTGCTACATCTACCCAAGAGAGCTACCAGGTGCTATTTATTCTATTTCGTTTCATCCGCATATTAATTCTATCAAGAATTTTTCTGCCGGCTTGTACTACTTTGTGTACATAGATTTATCTACTCATGGCATCCATGAAGTACGATCTTCCGCTGCTGGATCGTGACACGAGGTTTACCCTATGGCAAGTCAAGATGCGGGCGTTGTTGGCGCAGGCCGACTATGATGACGCACTGGATAGTTTTGGGAAGAATAGAATTGAGGATTGGACTGCTGAGGAGAAATGAAGGGACCGTAAGGCTTTGTCACAAATTCAACTCCATTTGCATAATAATATTTTGCAGGAAGTTTTGAGCGAAAAACTGCCACCGCTCTATGGTTAAAGTTGAAAGGGATTTGCATGACAAAAGATCTCACCAGCAAGATGCATCTGAAGCAAAAATTATTCATGCATAGGTTACCTGAGGGAGGTAATGTTTTGAATCATATTTCAGAATTTAAAGAGATCATATCCGATCTAGCTGCAATGGAGGTTACGTATGATGAAGAAGATACTGTTTTAATGTTACTTTGTTCGCTGCCAAGTTCTTATACCAATTTTCGAGACACCATATTATACAGTCGTGATACCCTCACGCTTAATGAAGTTTATGAAGCTTTGAACTCTAAGGAGAAGATGAAATTAATGGTGCCTCATGATGGTTCGAGTTCATCCCAAGCCGAGGGATTATCTGTTCGTCGCAGGACAAAGGAGAAGAGCTCACATAATGGAAAACGTGGCAAAAGTAAGAACGGCCAGAGGGGCCGGTCGCAATCTAGAGACAAGAAGCAGTCTTGCAGGTATTGCAAGAGAGACGGGCATGACATCTCAGAATGTTTCAAGTTGCAGAACAAGGAAAAGAGGAATGGCACATACAAACCGAAAGGTAACAAACAAGGTGAAAATTCTGCTAATGTTGCTCGTGATGAAAGTTCCGATGATGCTCTTGTTGTTATGGCTGGATGTGCTGAGACCAATGATGAGTGGGTACTTGACACTGCGTGTACTTTTCATATGTGCCCGCATAGATATTGGTTTACTACTTTTGATTCTACTACTGCTGCTGGTTCCGTTTTGGGTTTTGATAATTCACCATGCAAGATTGAAGGCATAGGTTCCATTCGTATCAACATGTTTGATGGCACAATCAGAACTTTGACAAATGTTCGGTATATTCCGAAGATGAAGAATAATCTTATCTCTCTGAGTGCCCTTGATGCAAAGGGCTACAAGTATTCAGGTGGAGATAGCGTTTTGAAGGTCACCAAAGGTTCTCTCATTGTGATGAAAGGTGATTTAAGTTCGACCAATGGTCTTTATTATCTTCGAGGTTCTACCGTTTTAGGTAATGCTACTCCAGTTATTTCAAAGAATTCTGGTTGTGATGCTTCTAACCTTTGGCATATGTGTCTTGGACATATGAGTGAACTTGGTTTGGCAGAGTTAAATAAGAGAGGTCTTCTTAAAGGATACCAAACTGGTAAATTGAAATTTTGTGAGCATTGTATCTTCGGCAAGCATAAGAGGGTGAAGTTCAACACTTCGACTCATACAACTGAAGGTATTCTTGATTATGTGCATTCTGATTTATGGGGACCATCTCGCAAAAGGTCATTAGGTGGTGCTCGTTACATGTTGACTATTATTGATGATTATTCGAGAAAGGTCTGGCCTTATTTCTTGAAGCATAAATGTCAAGCTCTCTCAGCTTTTAAGGAGTGGAAGATTATGATTGAGAGACAAACTGAAAAGAAGGTAAAAATACTTCGCATTGATAATGGTATGGAATTCTGTTCTAAGCAATTTGGGAATTATTGCAAGTCTGAAGGCATTGTCAGACACCGCACCGTTCCTTATACTCCTCAACAAAACGGTGTTGCTGAGCGTATGAACATGACCATTATTTCCACAGCCCGTTGCATGTTGTCCAATGCAGGTTTGCATAGGCGTTTTTGGGCTGAGGCCGCTTCCACTGCTTGTTATCTCATCAACCGTTCACCATCTATTCCTCTTAATAAGAAAACTCCAATTGAGGTATGGTCTGGTTCACCAGCTGATTATTCACAGTTGAGAGTTTTTGGTTGCAGTGCTTATGCTCATGTTGATAATGGAAAGTTGGAGCCTAGGGCTGTTAAGTGCATCTTTCTTGGTTATAAATCTGGTGTTAAAGGTTTTAAATTGTGGAATCCTGAAACACAAAAGATTGTTATGTTGGAAATTATGCCCTAGAGGCAATAATAAATATAGTTATTATTATAATTCCTGTATCAAGATAATCGTTTATTATCCATGCTATAATTGTATTGAATGAAGACTCATTTACATGTGTGGATACATAGACAAAACACCGTCCCTAGCAAGCCTCTAGTTGGCTAGCCAGTTGATCAAAGATAGTCAGTGTCTTCTGATTATGAACAAGGTGTTGTTGCTTGATAACTGGATCACGTCATTAGGAGAATCACGTGATGGACTAGACCCAAACTAATAGACGTAGCATGTTGATCGTGTCATTTTGTTGCTACTGTTTTCTGCGTGTCAAGTATTTATGTTGGGGAACGTCGCATGGGAAACAAAAAATTTCCTACGCGCACGAAGACCTATCATGGTGATGTCCATCTACGAGAGGGGATGAGTGATCTACGTACCCTTGTAGATCGTACAGCAGAAGCGATTAGAGATCGCGGTTGATGTAGTGGAACGTCCTCACGTCCCTCGATCCGCCCCGCGAACAATCCCGCGATCAGTCCCACGATCTAGTACCGAACGGACGGCACCTCCGCGTTCAGCACACGTACAGCTCGACGATGATCTCGGCCTTCTTGATCCAGCAAGAGAGACGGAGAGGTAGAAGAGTTCTCCGGCAGCGTGACGGCGCTCCGGAGGTTGGCGATGATCTCGTCTCAGCAGGGCTCCGCCCGAGCTCCGCAGAAACGCGATCTAGAGGAAAAACTATGGAAGTATGTGGTCGGGCAGCCGTGAGAAAGTCGTCTCAAATCTGCCCTAAAAGCCCCATATATATAGGAGGAGGGAGGGGGACCTTGCCTTGGGGTCCAAGGGAACCCCAAGGGGTCGGCCGAGCCAGGGGGGAGGACTCTCCCCCCCAAACCGAGTCCTACTTGGTTTGGTGGGAGGGAGTCCTTCCCCCTTCCCACTTCTTCCTCTTTTTTTTTCTTCCTTTGATTTTTCTTCCTTGGCGCATAGGATTTGGTGGGCTGTCCCACCAGCCCACTAAGGGCTGGTGTGACCCCCACAAATACCTATGGGCTTCCCCGGAGTGGGTTGCCCCCCCTCCGGTGAACTCCCGGAACCCATTCGTCATTCCCGGTACATTCCCGGCAACTCCGAAAACCTTCCGGTAATCAAATGAGATCATCCTATATATCAATCTTCGTTTCCGGACCATTCCGGAAACCTCGTCACGTCCGTGATCTCATCCGGGACTCCGAACAACATTCGGTAACCAACCATATAACTCAAATACGCATAAAACAACGTCGAACCTTAAGTGTGCAGACCCTGCGGGTTCGAAAACTATGTAGACATGACCCGAGAGACTCCTCGGTCAATATCCAATAGCGGGACCTGGATGCCCATATTGGATCCTACATATTCTACGAAGATCTTATCGTTTGAACCTCAGTGCCAAGGATTCGTATAATCCCGTATGTCATTCCCTTTGTCCTTCGGTATGTTACTTGCCCGAGATTCGATCGTCAGTATCCGCATACCTATTTCAATCTCGTTTACCGGCAAGTCTCTTTACTCGTTCCGTGATACAAGATCCCGCAACTTACACTAAGTTACATTGCTTGCAAGGCTTATGTGCGATGTTGTATTACCGAGTGGGCCCCGAGATACCTCTCCGTCACACGGAGTGACAAATCCCAGTCTTGATCCATACTAACTCAACTAACACCTTCGGAGATACCTGTAGAGCATCTTTATAGTCACCCAGTTACGTTGCGACGTTTGATACACACAAAGCATTCCTCCGGTGTCAGTGAGTTATATGATCTCATGGTCATAGGAATAAATACTTGACACGCAGAAAACAGTAGCAACAAAATGACACGATCAACATGCTACGTCTATTAGTTTGGGTCTAGTCCATCACGTGATTCTCCCAATGACGTGATCCAGTTATCAAGCAACAACACCTTGTTCATAATCAGAAGACACTGACTATCATCGATCAACTGGCTAGCCAACTAGAGGCATGCTAGGGACGGTGTTTTGTCTATGTATCCACACATGTAAATGAGTCTTCATTCAATACAATTATAGCATGGATAATAAACTATTATCTTGATACAGGAATTATAATAATAACTATACATTTATTATTGCCTCTAGGGCATAATTCCAACAGTCTCCCACTTGCACTAGAGTCAATAATCTAGCCCTCACATCACCATGTGAATTACATTGTAATAAATCTAACACCCATACAGTTCTGGTGTCGATCATGTTTTGGCCGTGGAAGAGGCTTAGTCAGCGGGTCTGCTACATTCAGATCCGTGTGCACTTTGCATATATTTACGTCCTCCTCCTCGACGTAGTCGCGGATGAGGTTGAAGCGTCGTTTGATGTGTCTGGTCTTCTTGTGAAACCTTGGTTCCTTTGCTAAGGCAATGGCACCAGTGTTGTCACAGAACAAGGTTATTGGATCCAGTGCACTTGGCACCACTCCAAGATCCGTCATGAACTGCTTCATCCAGACACCCTCCTTAGCCGCCTCCGAGGCAGCCATGTATTCCGCTTCACATGTAGAATCTGCTACGACGCTTTGCTTGGAACTGCACCAGCTTACTGCACCCCCATTAAGAATAAATACATATCCGGTTTGCGACTTAGAGTCGTCCGGATCTGTGTCAAAGCTTGCATCGACGTAACCTTTTACGGCGAGCTCTTCGTCACCTCCATACACGAGAAACATCTCCTTAGTCCTTTTCAGGTACTTTAGGATATTCTTGACCGCTGTCCAGTGATCCACTCCTGGATTACTCTGGAACCTGCCTGCCATACTTATGGCCAGGCTAACATCCGGTCTAGTGCACAGCATCGCATACATGATAGAGCCTATGGCTGAAGCATAGGGGACGGAGCGCATATGCTCTCTATCTTCATCAGTTGCTGGGCACCGAGTCTTACTCAATCTCGTACCTTGTAACACTGGCAAGAACCCTTTCTTGGACTGTTCCATTTTGAACCTCTTCAAAACTTTATCAAGGTATGTGCTTTGTGAAAGTCCTATCAGGCGTTTTGATCTATCCCTATAGATCTTAATGCCTAGAATGTAAGCAGCTTCTCCTAGGTCCTTCATAGAGAAACTTTTATTCAAGTAACCTTTTATGCTCTCCAAAAGCTCTACGTTGTTTCCAATCAGTAATATGTCATCCACATATAATATTAGAAACGCCACAGAGCTCCCACTCACTTTCTTGTAAATACAAGATTCTCCAACCACTTGTATAAACCCAAATGCTTTGATCACCTCATCAAAGCGTTTGTTCCAACTCCGAGATGCTTGCACCAGTCCATAAATGGATCGCTGGAGCTTGCACACCTTGTCAGCATTTTCAGGATCGACAAAACCTTCGGGTTGCATCATATACAACTCTTCCTTAAGGAAACCGTTAAGGAACGCCGTTTTGACATCCATCTGCCAAATTTCATAATCGAAAAATACAGCTATTGCTAACATGATTCTGACGGACTTAAGCATCGCTACGGGAGAGAAAGTCTCATCGTAGTCAATTCCTGGAACTTGTGAAAAACCCTTTGCCACAAGTCGAGCTTTATAAACGGTCACATTACCGTCAGCGTCCGTCTTCTTCTTAAAGATCCATTTGTTCTGAATAGCCTTGCGGCCCTCAGGTAGTATCTCCAAAGTCCATACTTTGTTCTCATACATGGATCCTATCTCGGATTTCATGGCTTCTAGCCATTTGTTGGAATCTGGGCCCACCATTGCTTCTTCATAATTTGCAGGTTCATTGTTGTCTAACAACATGATTGTCAAGACGGGATTACCGTACCACTCTGGAGCAGCGCGTGATCTCGTCGACCTGCGTGGTTCAACAGAAACTTGAGCTGGAGTTTCATGATCATCATCATTAACTTCCTCCTCAACCGGCGTCGCAATCACAGGGGTTTCCCCTTGCCCTGCGCCACCATCCAGAGGGATGAGAGGTTCGACAACCTCATCAAGTTCTATCTTCCTCCCACTCAATTCTCTCGAGAGAAACTCCTTCTCGAGAAAAGTTCCGTTCTTAGCAACAAACACTTTGCCCTCGGATTTGAGATAGAAGGTGTACCCAACTGTCTCTTTTGGGTAGCCTATGAAGACGCACTTTTCCGCTTTGGGTTCCAGCTTTTCAGGCTGAAGCTTTTTGACATAAGCATCACATCCCCAAACTTTAAGAAACGACAACTTTGGCCTTTTGCCATACCACAGTTCGTATGGTGTCGTCTCAACGGATTTCGATGGTGCCCTATTTAAAGTGAATGCAGCTGTTTCTAATGCATAACCCCAAAATGATAACGGCAAATCAGTAAGAGACATCATAGATCGCACCATTTCTAATAAAGTACGATTACGACGTTCGGACACACCATTACGCTGTGGTGTTCCAGGCGGTGTTAACTGCGAAACAATTCCACATTGTTTTAAGTGAGTACCAAACTCGAAACTCAGATATTCACCCCCACGATCAGACCGTAGGAACTTGATCTTCTTGTTACGATGATTTTCTACTTCACTCTGAAATTGCTTGAACTTTTCAAATGTTTCAGACTTGTGCTTCATTAAGTAGACATAACCATATCCACTCAAATCGTCAGTGAAGGTGAGAAAATAACGATATCCGCCGCGTGCCTCCACGCTCATCGGACCACACACATCGGTATGTATGATTTCCAACAAGTCACTTGCACGCTCCATTGTTCCGGAGAACGGAGTTTTAGTCATCTTGCCCATGAGGCATGGTTCGCACGTGTCAAGTGAATCAAAGTCAAGTGACTCCAAAAGTCCATCAGCATGGAGTTTCTTCATGCGCTTTACACCAATATGACCCAAGCGGCAGTGCCACAAAAATATGGCGCTATCATTGTTTACTCTAACTCTTTTGGTCTCAATGTTATGTATATGCGTATCGCTATCGAGATTCAATATGAACAATCCTCTCACATTCGGTGCATGACCATAAAAGATGTTACTCATAGAAATAGAACAACCATTATTCTCAGACTTAAAAGAGTAACCGTCTCGCAATAAACAAGATCCAGATATAATGTTCATGCTCAACGCAGGCACTAAATAACAATGATTTAAGTTCATCACTAATCCCGATGGAAGTTGAAGTGACACGGTGCCGACCGCGATTGCATCAACCTTGGAACCGTTTCCTACGCGCATCGTCACTTCGTCTTTCGCCAGCCTCCGTCTATTCCGCAGTTCCTGCTTCGAGTTGCAAATGTGAGCAACAGAACCGGTATCGAATACCCAGGCACTACTACGAGAGCTGGTTAAGTACACATCAATAACATGTATATCAAATATACCTGATTTTTGTTTGCCCGCCTTCTTATCTGCCAGATACTTGGGGCAATTGCGCTTCCAGTGACCCATACCCTTGTAATAGAAGCACTCTGTTTCAGGCTTAGGTCCAGCCTTGGGTTTCTTCGGCGGATTGGCAACGGGCTTGCCGCTCTTCTTCGAATTGCCCTTCTTGCCTTTGCCGTTTCTCTTGAAACTAGTGGTCTTGCTCACCATCAACACTTGATGTTCTTTACGGAGTTCAGACTCTGCGACTTTCAGCATCGCAAACAACTCGCCGGGAGACTTGTTCATCCCTTGCATGTTGTAGTTCAACACAAAGCTTTTATAGCTTGGCGGCAGTGATTGGAGGATTCTGTCAGTGATAGCTTCTTGCGGGAGTTCAATCCCCAGTTCAGCTAGACGGTTTGAGTACCCAGACATTTTGAGCACATGTTCACTGACAGACGAGTTTTCCTCCATCTTGCAAGCATAGAATTTATCGGAGGTCTCATACCTCTCGATCCGGGCGTTCTTCTGAAAGATGAACTTCAACTCCTGGAACATCTCAAATGCTCCATGACGCTCAAAGCAACGTTGAAGTCCCGGTTCTAAGCCATACAAGACTGCACATTGAACTATTGAGTAGTCCTCCTTACGCGCTAACCAAGCGTTCTTAACATCCTGATCAGCCGTAGCGGGTGGTTCATCTCCTAGCGCAGCATTAAGGACATAATCCTTCTTTCCAGCTTGTAAGATTAGCTTAAGATTACGAGCCCAGTCTACAAAGTTGCTTCCATCATCTTTCAACTTAGCTTTCTCTAGGAACGTATTAAAATTGAGGATGACACTTGCGTGAGCCATGATCTACAACACAAATATATTCAAAGTGGACTTAGACTATGTTCAAGATAATTAGAGTTCAACTTAATCAAATTACATGCTAAACTCCCACTCAAAAAGTACATCTCTCTAGTCATTTGAGTGGTTCATGATCCACCTACACTATCCCAAGTCCGATCATCACGTGAGTCGGGAGTAGTTTCAGTGGTAAGCATCCCTATGCTAATCATATCATCTATATGATTCATGATCGACCTTTCGGTCTCATGTGTTCCGAGGCCATGTCTGCACATGCTAGGCTCGTCAAGCTTAACCCGAGTGTTCCGGGTGCGCAACTGTTTTGCACCCGTTGTATGTGAACGTAGAGTCTATCACACCCGATCATCACGTGGTGTCTCGAAACGACGAACTGTAGCAACGGTGCACAGTCGGGGAGAACACAATTTCGTCTTGAAATTTTGGTGAGAGATCACCTCATAATGCTACCGTCGTTCTAAGCAAAATAAGGTGCATAAAAGGATTAACATCACATGCAATTCATAAGTGACATGATATGGCCATCATCACGTGCTTCTTGATCTCCATCACCAAAGCACCGGCACGATCTTCTTGTCACCGGCGCCACACCATGATCTCCATCATCATGATCTCCATCAACGTGTCGCCATCGGGGTTGTCGTGCTACTTATGCTATCACTACTAAAGCTACATCCTAGCAAAATAGTAAACGCATCTGCAAGCACATATGTTAGTATAAAGACAACCCTATGGCTCCTGCCGGTTGCCGTACCATCGACGTGCAAGTCGATATTTCTATTACAACATGATCATCTCATACATCCAATATATCACATCACATCATTGGCCATATCACATCACAATCATACCCTGCAAAAACAAGTTAGACGTCCTCTAATTTTGTTGTTGCATGTTTTACGTGGTGACCAAGGGTATCTAGTAGGATCGCATCTTACTTGCGTAAACACCACAACGGAGATATATGAGTTGCTATTTAACCTCATCCAAGGACCTCCTCGGTCAAATCCGATTCAACTAAAGTTGGAGAAACCGTCACTTGCCAGTCATCTTTGAGCAAAGGGGGTTACTCGTAACGGTGAAACCAGTCTCTCGTAAGCGTACGAGTAATGTCGGTCCAAGCCGCTTCAATCCAACAATACCGCGGAATCAAGAAAAGACTAAGGAGGGCAGCAAAACGCACATCACCGCCCACAAAACCTTTTGTGTTCTACTCGAGAAGACATCTACGCATGAACCTAGCTCATGATGCCACTGTTGGGGAACGTCGCATGGGAAACAAAAATTTTCCTACGCGCACGAAGACCTATCATGGTGATGTCCATCTACGAGAGGGGATGAGTGATCTACGTACCCTTGTAGATAGTACAGCAGAAGAGATTAGAGATCGCGGTTGATGTAGTGGAACGTCCTCACGTCCCTCGATCCGCCCCGCGAACAATCCCGCGATCAGTCCCACGATCTAGTACCGAACGGACGGCACCTCCGCGTTCAGCACACGTACAGCTCGACGATGATCTCGGCCTTCTTGATCCAGCAAGAGAGACGGAGAGGTAGAAGAGTTCTCCGGCAGCGTGACGGCGCTCCGGAGGTTGGCGATGATCTCGTCTCAGCAGGGCTCCGCCCGAGCTCCGCAGAAACGCGATCTAGAGGAAAAACTATGGAAGTATGTGGTCGGGCAGCCGTGAGAAAGTCGTCTCAAATCTGCCCTAAAAGCCCCATATATATAGGAGGAGGGAGGGGGACCTTGCCTTGGGGTCCAAGGGAACCCCAAGGGGTCGGCCGAGCCAGGGGGGAGGACTCTCCCCCCCAAACCGAGTCCTACTTGGTTTGGTGGGAGGGAGTCCTTCCCCCTTCCCACTTCTTCCTCTTTTTTTTTCTTCCTTTGATTTTTCTTCCTTGGCGCATAGGATTTGGTGGGCTGTCCCACCAGCCCACTAAGGGCTGGTGTGACCCCCACAAATACCTATGGGCTTCCCCGGAGTGGGTTGCCCCCCCTCCGGTGAACTCCCGGAACCCATTCGTCATTCCCGGTACATTCCCGGCAACTCCGAAAACCTTCCGGTAATCAAATGAGGTCATCCTATATATCAATCTTCGTTTCCGGACCATTCCGGAAACCCTCGTGACGTCCGTGATCTCATCCGGGACTCCGAACAACATTCGGTAACCAACCATATAACTCAAATACGCATAAAACAACGTCGAACCTTAAGTGTGCAGACCCTGCGGGTTCGAGAACTATGTAGACATGACCCGAGAGACTCCTCGGTCAATATCCAATAGCGGGACCTGGATGCCCATATTGGATCCTACATATTCTACGAAGATCTTATCGTTTGAACCTCAGTGCCAAGGATTCGTATAATCCCGTATGTCATTCCCTTTGTCCTTCGTTAGGTTACTTGCCCGAGATTCGATCGTCAGTATCCGCATACCTATTTCAATCTCGTTTACCGGCAAGTCTCTTTACTCGTTCCGTGATACAAGATCCCGCAACTTACACTAAGTTACATTGCTTGCAAGGCTTATGTGCGATGTTGTATTACCGAGTGGGCCCCGAGATACCTCTCCGTCACACGGAGTGACAAATCCCAGTCTTGATCCATACTAACTCAACTAACACCTTCGGAGATACCTGTAGAGCATCTTTATAGTCACCCAGTTACGTTGCGACGTTTGATACACACAAAGCATTCCTCCGGTGTCAGTGAGTTATATGATCTCATGGTCATAGGAATAAATACTTGACACGCAGAAAACAGTAGCAACAAAATGACACGATCAACATGCTACGTCTATTAGTTTGGGTCTAGTCCATCACGTGATTCTCCCAATGACGTGATCCAGTTATCAAGCAACAACACCTTGTTCATAATCAGAAGACACTGACTATCATCGATCAACTGGCTAGCCAACTAGAGGCATGCTAGGGACGGTGTTTTGTCTATGTATCCACACATGTAAATGAGTCTTCATTCAATACAATTATAGCATGGATAATAAACTATTATCTTGATACAGGAATTATAATAATAACTATACATTTATTATTGCCTCTAGGGCATAATTCCAACAATTTATTCCTATGACCATGAGATCATATAACTCACTGACACCGGAGGAATGCTCTGTGTGTATCAAACGTCGCAACGTAACTGGGTGACTATAAAGATGCTCTACAGGTATCTCCGAAGGTGTTAGTTGAGTTAGTATGGATCAAGACTGGGATTTGTCACTCCGTGTGAACGGAGAGGTATCTCGGGGCCCACTCGGTAATACAACATCACACACAAGCCTTGCAAGCAATGTAACTTAGTGTAAGTTGCGGGATCTTGTATTACGGAACGAGTAAAGAGACTTGCCGGTAAACGAGATTGAAATAGGTATACGGATACTGACGATCGAATCTCGGGCAAGTAACATACCGAAGGACAAAGGGAATGACATACGGGATTATATGAATCCTTGGCACTGAGGTTCAAACGATAAGATCTTCGTAGAATATGTAGGATCCAATATGGGCATCCAGGTCCCGCTATTGGATATTGACCGAGGAGTCTCTCGGGTCATGTCTACATAGTTCTCGAACCCGCAGGGTCTGCACACTTAAGGTTCGACGTTGTTTTATGCGTATTTGAGTTATATGGTTGGTTACCGAATGTTGTTTGGAGTCCCGGATGAGATCACGGACGTCACGAGGGTTTCCGGAATGGTCCGGAAACGAAGATTGATATATAGGATGACCTCATTTGATTACCGGAAGGTTTTTCGGAGTTACCGGGAATGTACCGGGAATGACGAATGGGTTCCGGGAGTTCACCGGGGGGGGGGGGGGCAACCCACCCCGGGGAAGCCCATAGGCCTTGAGGGTGGCACACCAGCCCTTAGTGGGCTGGTGGGACAGCCTAAGAGGGCCCTATGCGCCTAGAGAAGAAAATGAAGGAGAAAAGAAAAAAAAAGAGGAGGTGGGAACGGAAGGAAGGACTCCCTCCCACCAAACCAAGTCCAACTCGGTTTGGGGGGGGGGACCTTCCCCCTTGGACTCGGCCGACCCCCTTGGGGATCCTTGAGCCCCAAGGCAAGGTCCTCTCCCTCCCACCTATATATACGGAGGTTTTAGGGCTGATTTGAGACGACTTTTCCACGGCAGCCCGACCACATACCTCCACGGTTTTTCCTCTAGATCGCGTTTCTGCGGAGCTCGGGCGGAGCCCTGCTGAGACAAGGTCATCACCAACCTCCGGAGCGCCGTCACGCTGCCGGAGAACTCTTCTACCTCTCCGTCTCTCTTGCTGGATCAAGAAGGCCGAGATCATCGTCGAGCTGTACATGTGCTGAACGCGGAGGTGTCGTCCGTTCGGTACTAGATCGTGGGACTGATCGCGGGATTGTTAGCGGGGCGGATCGAGGGACGTGAGGACGTTCCACTACATCAACCGTGTTCAGTAACGCTTCTGCTGTACGATCTACAAGGGTACGTAGATCACTCATCCCCTCTCGTAGATGGACATCACCATGATAGGTCTTCGTGCGCGTAGGAAATTTTTTGTTTCCCATGCGACGTTCCCCAACAGTGGCATCATGAGCTAGGTTCATGCGTAGATGTCTTCTCGAGTAGAACACAAAAGTTTTTGTGGGCGGTGATGTGCGTTTTGCTGCCCTCCTTAGTCTTTTCTTGATTCCGCGGTATTGTTGGATTGAAGCGGCTTGGACCGACATTACTCGTACGCTTACGAGAGACTGGTTTCATCGTTACGAGTAACTCCGTTGCTCAAAGATGACTGGCAAGTGTTGGTTTCTCCAACTTTAGTTGAATCGGATTTGACCGAGGAGGTCCTTGGATGAGGTTAAATAGCAACTCATATATCTCCGTTGTGGTGTTTGCGTAAGTAAGATGCGATCCTAGTAGATACCCATGGTCACCACGTAAAACATGCAACAACAAAATTGGAGGACGTCTAACTTGTTTTTGCAGGGTATGCTTGTGATGTGATATGGCCAATGATGTGATGTGATATATTGGATGTATGAGATGATCATGTTGTAATAGAAATATCGACTTGCACGTCGATGGTACGGCAACCGGCAGGAGCCATAGGGTTGTCTTTATACTAACGTGTGTGCTTGCAGATGCGTTTACTATTTTTTGCTAGGATGTAGCTTTAGTAGTAATAGCATGAGTAGCACGACAACCCCGATGGCAACACGTTGATGGAGATCATGGTGTGGCGCCGGTGACAAGAAGTTCGTGCCGGTGCTTTGGTGATGGAGATCAAGAAGCACGTGATGATGGCCATATCATGTCACTTATGAATTGCATGTGATGTTAATCCTTTTATGCACCTTATTTGGCTTAGAAAGACGGTAGCATTATGAGGTGATCTCTCACTAAAATTTCAAGACGAAATTGTGTTCTCCCCGACTGTGCACCGTTGCTACAGTTCGTCGTTTTGAGACACCACGTGATGATCGGGTGTGATAGACTCAACGTTCACATACAACGGGTGCAAAACAGTTGCGCACGCGGAACACTCGGGTTAAGCTTGACGAGCCTAGCATGTGCAGACATGGCCTCGGAACACATGAGACCGAAAGGTCGATCATGAATCATATAGATGATATGATTAGCATAGGGATGCTTACCACAGAAACTATACTCAACTCACGTGATGATCGGACTTGAGCTAGTGTAAGTGGATCATGAACCACTCAAATGACTAGAGAGATGTACTTTTTGAGTGGGAGTTTAGCGAATAATTTGATTAAGTTAAACTCTAATTATCTTGAACATAGTCTAAGTCCACTTTGAATATATTTGTGTTGTAGATCATGGCTCACGCGACAGTCATCCTGAATTTTAATACGTTCCTAGAGAAAGCTAAGTTGAAAGATGATGGAAGCAACTTTGTAGACTGGGCTCGTAATCTTAAGCTAATCTTACAAGCTGGGAAGAAGGATTATGTCCTTAATGCTGCGTTAGGAGATGAACCACCCGCTACGGCTGATCAGGATGTTAAGAACGCTTGGTTAGCACGTAAGGAGGACTACTCAATAGTTCAATGTGCAGTCTTGTATGGCTTAGAACCGGGACTTCAACGTCGCTTTGAGCGTCATGGAGCATTTGAGATGTTCCAGGAGTTGAAGTTTATCTTTCAGAAGAACGCCCGGATCGAGAGGTATGAGACCTCCGATAAATTCTATGCTTGCAAGATGGAGGAAAACTCATCTGTCAGTGAACATGTGCTCAAAATGTCTGGGTACTCAAACCGTCTAGCTGAGCTGGGGATTGAACTCCCGCAAGAAGCTATCACTGACAGAATCCTTCAATCACTGCCGCCAAGCTATAAAGGCTTTGTGTTGAACTACAACATGCAAGGGATGAACAAGTCTCCCGGCGAGTTGTTTGCGATGTTGAAAGTCGCAGAGTCTGAACTCTGTAAAGAGCATCAAGTGTTGATGGTCAATAAGACCACTAGTTTTAAGAGAAACGGCAAAGGCAAGAAGGGAAATTCGAAGAAGAGCGGCAAGCCTGTTCCAATCCGACGAAGAAACCCAAAGCTGGACCTAAGCCAGAAACGGAGTGTTACTATTGCAAGGGTATGGGTCACTGGAAGCGCAATTGCCCCAAGTATCTGGCAGATAAGAAGGCGGGCAAAGAAAAATCAGGTATATTTGATATACATGTTATTGATGTGTACTTAACCGGCTCTCGTAGTAGTGCCTGGGTATTCGATACCGGTTCTGTTGCTCATATTTGCAACTCGAAACAGGAACTGCGGAATAGGCGAAGGCTGGCGAAAGATGAAGTGACGATGCGCGTAGGAAATGGTTCCAAGGTTGATGCAATCGCCGTCGGCACAGTGTCACTTCAGTTACCGTCAGGATTAGTGATGAACTTAAATCATTGTTATTTAGTGCCTGAGTTGAGCATGAACATTATATCTGGATCTTGTTTATTGCGAGACGGTTACTCTTTTAAGTCAGAGAATAATGGTTGTTCTATTTCTATGAGTAACATCTTTTATGGTCATGCACCGAATGTGAGAGGATTGTTCATATTGAATCTTGATAACGATACGCATATACATAACATTGAGACCAAAAAGGTTAGAGTTAACAATGATAGCGCCATATTTTTGTGGCACTGCCGCTTAGGTCATATTGGTGTAAAGCGCATGAAGAAACTCCATGCTGATGGACTTTTGGAGTCACTTGACTTTGATTCACTTGACACGTGCGAACCATGCCTCATGGGCAAGATGACTAAAACTCCGTTCTCCGGAACAATGGAGCGTGCAAGTGACTTGTTGGAAATCATACATACCGATGTGTGTGGTCCGATGAGCGTAGAGGCACGCGGCAGATATCGTTATTTTCTCACCTTCACTAACGATTTGAGTAGATATGGTTATGTCTACTTAATGAAGCACAAGTCTGAAACATTTGAAAAGTTCAAGCAATTTCAGAGTGAAGTTGAAAATCATCGTAACAAGAAGATCAAGTTCCTACGGTCTGATCGTGGGGGTGAATATCTGAGTTTCGAGTTTGGTGCTCACTTAAGACAATGTGGAATTGTTTCACAGTTGACACCGCTTGGAACACCACAGTGTAATGGTGTGTCCGAACGTCGTAATCGTACTTTATTAGAGATGGTGTGATCTATGATGTCTCTTACTGATTTGCCGTTATCATTTTGGGGTTATGCATTGGAAACAGCTGCATTCACTTTAAACAGGGCACCATCAAAATCCGTTGAGACGACACCATACGAACTGTGGTATGGCAAGAGGCCAAAGTTGTCGTTTCTTAAAGTTTGGGGATGTGATGCTTATGTCAAAAAGCTTCAGCCTGAAAAGCTGGAACCCAAAGCGGAAAAGTGCGTCTTCATAGGTTACCCAAAAGAGACAGTTGGGTACACCTTCTATCTCAAATCCGAGGGCAAAGTGTTTGTTGCTAAAAACGAAGCTTTTCTCGAGAAGGAGTTTCTCTCGAGAGAATTGAGTAGGAGGAAGATAGAACTTGACGAGGTTGGCGAACCTCTCATCCCATTGGATGGTGGCGCAGGGCAAGGGGAAACCTCTGTCATTGTGACGCCGGTTGGGGAGGAAGTTAATGATGATGATCATGAAACTCCAGTTCAAGTTTCTGTCGAACCACACAGGTCGACGAGACCACGTGCTGCTCCAGAGTGGTACGGTAATCCCGTCTTATCAATCATGTTGTTGGGCAACAATGAACCTGCAAATTATGAAGAAGCAATGGTGGGCCCAGATTCCAACAAATGGCTAGAAGCCATGAAGTCCGAGATAGGATCCATGTATGAGAACAAAGTGTGGACTTTGGAGGTACTACCTGAGGGCCGCAAGGCTATTCACGACAAATGGATCTTTAAGAGGAAGATGGACGCTGACGGTAATGTGACCGTTTATAAAGCTCGACTTGTGGCAAAGGGTTTTTCACAAGTTCAAGGAATTGACTACGATGAGACATTCTCACCCGTAGCGATGCTTAAGTCCGTCAGAATCATGTTAGCAATAGCTGCATTTTTCGATTATGAAATCTGGCAGATGGATGTCAAAACGGCGTTCCTTAACGGTTTCCTTAAGGAAGAGTTGTATATGATACAACCCGAAGGTTTTGTCGATCCTAAGAATGCTAACAAGGTGTGCAAGCTCCAGCGATCCATTTATGGACTGGTGCAAGCATCTCGGAGTTGGAACAAACGCTTTGATGAGATGATCAAAGCATTTGGGTTTGTACAAGTGGTTGGAGAATCTTGTATTTACAAGAAAGTGAGTGGGAGCTCTGTGGCGTTTCTAATATTATATGTGGATGACATATTACTGATTGGAAACAACGTAGAGTTTTTAGAGAGCATAAAGGATTACTTGAATAAAAGTTTCTCTATGAAGGACCTAGGAGAAGCTGCTTACATTCTAGGCATTAAGATCTATAGGGATAGATCAAAACGCGTGATAGGACTTTCACAAAGTACATACCTTGATAAAGTTTTGAAGAGGTTCAAAATGGAACAGTCCAAGAAAGGGTTCTTGCCAGTTCTACAAGGTACGAGATTGAGTAAGACTCAGTGCCCAGCAACTGATGAAGATAGAGAGCATATGCGCTCCGTCCCCTATGCTTCAGCCATAGGTTCTATCATGTATGCGATGCTGTGCACTAGACCGGATGTTAGCCTGGCCATAAGTATGGCAGGTAGGTTCCAGAGTAATCCAGGAGTGGATCACTGGACAGCGGTCAAGAATATCCTGAAGTACCTGAAAAGGACTAAGGAGATGTTTCTCGTGTATGGAGGTGACGAAGAACTCGCCGTAAAAGGTTACGTCGATGCAAGCTTTGACACAGATCCGGACGACTCTAAGTCGCAAACCGGATACGTATTTATTCTTAATGGGGGTGCAGTAAGCTGGTGCAGTTCCAAGCAAGCGTCGTAGCAGATTCTACATGTGAAGCGGAGTACATGGCTGCCTCGGAGGCGGCTAAGGAGGGTGTCTGGATGAAGCACTTCATGACGGATCTTGGAGTGGTGCCAAGCGCACTGAATCCAATAACCTTGTTCTGTGACAACACTGGTGTCATTGCCTTAGCAAAGGAACCACGGTTTCACAAGAAGACCAGACACATCTAACGACGCTTCAACCTCATCCGCGACTACGTCGAGGGAGAGGACGTGAATATATGCAAAGTGCACACGGATCTGAATGTAGCAGACCCACTGACTAAACCTCTTCCACGGCCGAAACATGATCAACACCAGAACTGCATGGGTGTTAGATTTATTACAATGTAATTCACATGGTGATGTGAGGGCTAGATTATTGACTCTAGTGCAAGTGGGAGACTGTTGGAATTATGCCCTAGAGGCAATAATAAATATAGTTATTATTATAATTCCTGTATCAAGATAATCGTTTATTATCCATGCTATAATTGTATTGAATGAAGACTCATTAACATGTGTGGATACATAGACAAAACACCGTCCCTAGCAAGCCTCTAGTTGGCTAGCCAGTTGATCAAAGATAGTCAGTGTCTTCTGATTATGAACAAGGTGTTGTTGCTTGATAACTGGATCACGTCATTAGGAGAATCACGTGATGGACTAGACCCAAACTAATAGACGTAGCATGTTGATCGTGTCATTTTGTTGCTACTGTTTTCTGCGTGTCAAGTATTTATTCCTATGACCATGAGATCATATAACTCACTGACACCGGAGGAATGCTCTGTGTGTATCAAACGTCGCAACGTAACTGGGTGACTATAAAGATGCTCTACAGGTATCTCCGAAGGTGTTAGTTGAGTTAGTATGGATCAAGACTGGGATTTGTCACTCCGTGTGAACCGAGAGGTATCTCGGGGCCCACTCGGTAATACAACATCACACACAAGCCTTGCAAGCAATGTAACTTAGTGTAAGTTGCGGGATCTTGTATTACGGAACGAGTAAAGAGACTTGCCGGTAAACGAGATTGAAATAGGTATACGGATACTGACGATCGAATCTCGGGCAAGTAACATACCGAAGGACAAAGGGAATGACATACGGGATTATATGAATCCTTGGCACTGAGGTTCAAACGATAAGATCTTCATAGAATATGTAGGATCCAATATGGGCATCCAGGTCCCGCTATTGGATATTGACCGAGGAGTCTCTCGGGTCATGTCTACATAGTTCTCGAACCCGCAGGGTCTGCACACTTAAGGTTCGACGTTGTTTTATGCGTATTTGAGTTATATGGTTGGTTACCGAATGTTGTTCGGAGTCCTGGATGAGATCACGGACGTCACGAGGGTTTCCGGAATGGTCCGGAAACGAAGATTGATATATAGGATGACCTCATTTGATTACCGGAAGGTTTTTCGGAGTTACCGGGAATGTACCGGGAATGACGAATGGGTTCCGGGAGTTCACCGGGGGGGGGGGGGGGCAACCCACCCTGGGGAAGCCCATAGGCCTTGAGGGTGGCACACCAGCCCTTAGTGGGCTGGTGGGACAGGCCAAGAGGGCCCTATGCGCCTAGAGAAGAAAATCAAGGAGAAAAAAAAGAGGAGGTGGGAAGGGAAGGAAGGACTCCCTCCCACCAAACCAAGTCCAACTCGGTTTGGGGGGGGGGGAACCTTCCCCCTTGGACTCGGACGACCCCCTTGGGGATCCTTGAGCCCCAAGGCAAGGTCCCCTCCCTCCCACCTATATATACGGAGGTTTTAGGGCTGATTTGAGACGACTTTTCCACGGCAGCCCGACCACATACCTCCACGGTTTTTCCTCTAGATCGCGTTTCTGCGGAGCTCGGGCGGAGCCCTGCTGAGACAAGGTCATCACCAACCTCCGGAGCACCGTCACGCTGCCGGAGAACTCTTCTACCTCTCCGTCTCTCTTGCTGGATCAAGAAGGCCGAGATCATCGTCGAGCTGTACGTGTGCTGAACGCGGAGGTGTCGTCCGTTCGGTACTAGATCGTGGGACTGATCGCGGGATTGTTCGCGGGGCGGATCGAGGGACGTGAGGACGTTCCACTACATCAACCGCGTTCACTAACGCTTCTGCTGTACGATCTACAAGGGTACGTAGATCACTCATCCCCTCTCGTAGATGGACATCACCATGATAGGTCTTCGTGCGCGTAGGAAAATTTTTGTTTCCCATGCGACGTTCCCCAACATGTTATTAACAGGAACGTTATCTTTAATGAATCTGCTATGTTACATGATGTTCCATCTACTAATGTTCCTCTTGAGAGTGAACAACAGTCTACTGTTCAGCAGCCTACTGTTCAGGTGGAGCATGTTATCGATTCAGGTGATACTTCTGATAGGAAAATATTGATGCACATGATGAACTCGTCTTTGATGATGAACATGTTACTCCAAATCAGCCTATTGTTCCACCCGGTTGGAATCTCGCACGTGACAGAGTTAGGCGGGGTATTAATGCACCTGAAAGGTTAATTGAGGAGTGCAATATTGTTTCTTTTGCTTTATCTGTTGCAGAAGAAATTGAAGGTAATGCTGAGCCTTCTTCATATTCCGAGGCTATTATTTCTGGTGATAGTAATAAGTGGATGACTGCTATGCATGATGAGATGGAATCACTTGAAAAGAATGGCACTTGGGATTTGGTAAGATTACCTAGAGAGAAGAAACCTATTCGTTGTAAGTGAGTTTTCAAAATAAAAGATGGTGTTTCTCCCAATGATGAGACAAGATATAAAGCAAGGTTAGTTGCTAAAGGTTATAGCCAAATTCCAGGTATTGACTATAACGAAGTCTTTTCTCCTGTTGTGAAGCATAGCTCTATTCGCACTTTACTTAGTATTGTTGCCATGAATGATTTTGAGCTTGAACAATTGAATGTTAAAACTGCATTCTTACATGGAGAATTAGAAGAGGATATTTATATGGAACAACCTGAAGGTTTTGTTATTCCTGGAAAAGAAAAGCTTGTCTGTAAGTTAAAGAAATCTCTTTATGGATTGAAGCAATCCCCTCGACAGTGGTACAAGAGATTTGACACCTTTATGCTCTCTCAAGGTTTCAATCGGTCTAATTATGATAGCTGTGTTTATTTTAAAACTGTCAATGGTTCAACTATTTATTTGCTCCTTTATGTTGATGATATGTTAATTGCTGCAAAGAGCATGTCAGAGATTGATGAACTAAAGAAGCAATTGAGTAATGAATTTTAGATGAAGGATTTGGGTGCAACAAAGAAAATACTTGGCATGGAAATATCCAGAGATAGACCGTCTGAAAAATTATATCTCAGTCAGAAGGGATATATTGATAAAGTTCTTCGTCGTTTTAATATGCATAATGCCAAGCCAGTAAGTACTCCGTTAGCTGCACACTTCAAATTATCATCAGCCTTATGTCCTGAGTCAGATGCAGATATTGAGTACATGTCTAGAGTTCCCTATTCGAGTGCAGTTGGTTCACTTATGTATGCCATGGTTTGTTCTCGTCCGGATTTATCTTATGCACTGAGTGTTATTAGTAGATACATGGCTAATCCTGGAAAAGAGCATTGGAATGCAGTTCAGTGGATTTTCAGATACCTGCGAGGTACTTCTAATGCCTATTTACAGTTTGGGAAAACTGGAGATGGACTTGTTGGTTTTGTTGATTCTGATTTTGCTGGTGATTTGGATAAGATAAGATCGCTCACAGGTTATGTTTTCACCATTGGTGGTTGTGCTGTGAGTTGGAGAGCAACTTTGCAGTCCATTGTAGCTTGTTCCACTACTGATGCCGAGTATATGGCTATTTCTGAGGCATGCAAAGAAGCTATCTGGTTGAGAGGTTTGTACACTGAGCTTTGTGGAGATTCATCTTGCCCTGCCATATTTTCTGACAGTCAAAGTGCTATATATCTTACAAAGAATCCAATGTATCATGAGAGAACAAAACACATTGATGTCATATTTCACTATGTTCGAGATGTTGTTGCTAAAGGTGATTTGAAGGTATGCAAGATAAGTACTCATGATAATCCAGCTGATATGATGACAAAGCCAGTTCCTACCAATAAGTTTGAGCTTTGCTCAGGCTTAGTTGGTATTTCTCACTAGTCCTATGGACTTTGACGCACAAGGTGTTTATGCTGATTTGGATGGAGTTATTTACTTTCTTCGACTACTGGAGGGAATTTGGCTCAAGGTGGAGATTGTTAAATTGTGATCCAAATTCTACCGTATTGGACTAGACGTAGTACAAACGGTGTGGGTCTTTGCGTTGGTACCGACGCGTACGAGTACAACTCATTTACTTGTCCTCCAAGGACTCTCCTGTATTGCCCCTCATATATACTCCATGTAGTCGCACCTAAAGACGGTCTGTCGTCTCGTGCTTGTAATACTCCACCCTCATAGTGATTGCGTCTTCGTGCGTCCGTGGTTTTCTCCCGCAAGGGTTTCCACGTAAAAATCTGTGTCTCTTGTGTCTCGTTGATCTCGTTTTATCTAACAATATTTTTGGCCCCGTTGTTCTTCATGTATAACATGTTGGTTATCTGTATTGTTCGTCGATGTCACAACAACATCAAGGCTTTGTCAAAGTCGACGTCTTGGGTCTAGCGATACTAACATGTTTGTCTATCTAGATAAGGGCGACACCCTGCTGATATGCTTGGCGTGATTACCAATCTACGTTGTTGGGAATAACCCCACGGTCTGACCCATCCAGGAAGAATGACCCGGCTCACATTTTTGACGGCTCATGTGTCACCTCATTCATTGGGTTAACCTGGGTGACAAGGTCCAGCGTGCAAGCCGGCGTAAGACGGCTCATGGAGAGGCCTAGAGGGCGGCTCACAGAGAAGGCCCAAGAAGAAATCAATTTCCCTCCAAAGGAGAAGCGAGACCCTGATTAGGATTCAAAAGAATATAGTCCAAGTCCAAGAGGGGAAGTTAAGTCTGGACAAGACAAGTCGTTAGGGATAAAGAGATTAGTAACCCTCGAGACTAGAGGTAGCGATTCTGCACCCTTCTAATCGAGATCTTCATCAATGAAACACAAGCAGGACGTAGGCTTTTAACTTCATTGGAAGGGCCAAAACTAGTTAAACTCACGTCTCTCGATTCCAAAAAACCCCTCTCAAGCCGCCACATAGTTGCGATGAGTCGTTTCACAAGAACATCTACCGTGACAAAACCACGACAGTTGGGGGTGATATATTATTGCGGCGATTGAACGAGATTTATTTTTTCTGCAGGTGTTTGCAAGTAATTCAATGGTTGGATTCCTCGATGTTGTTCTTTTTTTTAATATTTTTTTTTGCGAGATGGCATGATATTGTTTGTTATTGGGGTGAGCTATGGTGGCGCAAGGGCGATAAATTCACTTGCGGCTTTGAAAATATTTGGAGACATATAGTTGTAGTCATAGTGTACTCTTAGTTTTGGGGTCGTTTTGGCGTATGTGGGTTCAATTACCATATCTGATTGTAGGTGTCTATTCGATATAATAATTTGAGAAAACGAGAATGTATGGCTTGACCGAAAGTGAATTCGACAAGCAACTTGGGGGTGGCATCTCTCCATTTTTTGGACAGAGAGCAGCGGTCAATAAAGCAGCAGCTGATGCCCGTGGATGCCACCAACGTCGGACCACACGATAGGGTTCGAACCGTTTTATCTTCTCGTCCGGCTCACAGCTCCTTGCCTAGATCGGAACGACGAGGATCTGGGGCACTCAAGTGACAGGGCAATGAAGTCTCTTTGGTATCGGTTTTTTTAATTTAGCTTCTGATTTTTATAATTATTTATCTTTTAAATGGAAAATGTAAACTAAGTTCTGCTTTTGTATTCGTGTTTCTCGTGATAAAGCTCTTTCAAATAAGATTCATTTTAAATATATTTTGATGATTTAAAAAATGTTAAGTGTCAATATTAAGACTTAGTACAAGCGAGTGATAGAAATTAAGTATTTTGTGTCTACAACCGACAGAGAAAATTGTTTAAAATTATATAACAAAAACTGGTTGAAACTTGACAGTTTTAGATGCAAAAAAACCGGAAGTTTCATCGTTGAAACTTAAAGCTCATTGTGCACTCGTATGGGATCCAACTACTACTAGCGAATCGTGAGGCAAATCGAGCGGGCGGCGGGACTGGACAGGCGAGTGCCCCCGCACTCGCGTACCCCTGCAGATTTCTATAGATCGGACACGATTCTTATCAAGAGGAATATATATCAGTATGGTCTGTCATGTTCCTTATCAGATTTCACATGGGCAGGGAGGCTGGTACTTCTTCCTCTCATCCTCTTTTTGTTCTTTCTAGAATAGATTCTTTTTTTTTGAACCTTTCTAGAATAGATTCTTGTTTGGAGATAGAGTTGAATCATTGTAGTTAGGTTTTTCAGCGAGCAAGTATCTGGATTCTTTCCCTTTCTTTGATTGATATGGGAATTTTTCTCTCTTTCTCTGAACAGTGAAAGAACATCACAGATATTTTCTTCCATATGTTTCAGATTCCATATGACTAACTCCTCCAATTAACGTTTTATACCACAGAGATATTCAGCAATAGTAACAAATAAGCTGCACAATTTGAGTGCGGAAATGATTGTACCACCATGCAAAGGCGTCTCCAGAAATTTAGGGCCCTGGTGCAAAAAGCAAAATAAGAACCTAAAATTAAAAAAAATTGTTCATAACATAACTAAAGCATATTCACGTTCATTATATAACTCCAAATTTATGTTGTTTCTTATAAAGTTTAGAAATATATCAAATATCAATGCAAACAACTAAAGGAATGACTAAAGCAATCAAATGACCTCATGTTATTGAAAATCCTAGATGTGTGACAACTTCAATTACTAAGCAACTATATTCACCTAACAATGTAATTGCAGAGCAAGTCTTTCAAAAAGATATTAATGAATCGATGCAAAAATTAATAAATATCAGAACTATCAATATAGTATTCACCAAGATGAACTGATGAGAGAAGAGTGATTAGAAAATGTGAATAGCATTAGTCGCTAGTATAATTTTTCAGTAGAAATTTGCATTAGTAAGTTAAATAGAACTTTGCAGTTTGTCCAAAAAAAAGATGGATATGCCATGGGAAGCGCTACGCGTCGGCCGGCAGATTTTTCTAAAAGACCCGATGGGTTGTGAGCCGTCACATCGGCATAACGTTGTGGCCGAGCTTGTCCTCACTTTTTGCAATAGACGTTGTGTTGCAGTTTTTTTTGTAACACAAGTCTTGTCACAAAAGAATTTATAATAAAGGATTTGCTGCAAATTTTATTTTTGCAAGATAGGACTAGTTGCATTTTTTTGCTACCAAGATCTTGTCGCACAATTTTTTTGACTCTTTTTTTGTAACATATGTGTTGTTGCGGAAAGTACTTTCACAACAAAGGTAATGTTGCGGGCAATATTACAACAAAGATGTAGTAAAATAGTGTGATGCACAAGTCACACAGGACACATATCACGCATTGAAGATGGCGGATGCCCCGTGCCGAATCAGCCGGCTGTTCCAAAGCTTTTCCCATAGGCCATCAACTCAGGCCCTGTTTGGAACCACTCAGATTATATAATCCAGTTTTTATAATCTATTATGTCTCCAAACATGATAGATTATGGTGTAGATTATAAAAACTAGATGGACAGATTATTAAAAACTCATAATCTACTCTATCCAAGTTAAAATAAGATTATGGATTGCTAATGACCCATTACCCTTGTAAAATTGGAGTTAATTACATTCCTACCACCACCATCCTTTTATTTAAAAAAAACAAAGGACAGACAAGTCATTATGCAATGTAAAACCTGAGTTATAGTTTATATAATCTGACCTCCAAACATGTCCACCTAGGTTATTTTTATAAACCAGATTATATTATCTATCTTCATAATTCAGATTATCATAATCTATTGTGGTTACAAACAGGGCCTCAGTTGTTCGAACCAATCGAGTTCTGGACATAGATGAACCTTCTATACTTTAGCGAACAGGAAAACTAGGCCCAAAACTGAAAAAGATGCACATTATGTTTCGAAACAATGCCGGAATTTTGATTCAAATTAAAGGCTCTTAGATTTGGGGCTTGTCCGAGCTCACAACTCGAGCGGCAAAATGCCGGGCGCACGCACATGCAGTACTCTGAGTGGGACGGCCCATGAATGCTACCGAATTGGTACTGTAGCACGAGACTGTAACGCTAAAAAAAAGTGCGCTTGACGTCTTTTGAGCCCAGGACATCCTTCTACAGATGCGGAGGTACTACCAGTTGAGTGCGCAAGAAAATCTGAGTAAGTAGCAGCATAAAAGAATAAGAATGAAGACCAGATTCCAATATTTTTAAAATTCGAGCGCAGTATTTACTTAAAAAGTGAGTGTTTTATGAAAATCAACTGCATTGCAAATTTGTGGACAAATTCCTAAAAACTCGAACAATGTTCCGAGAACACGAAACTTTTTTTAAACTTGGTTTTTTATTCGCGAACAATTTCCCCAAGAAAATTATTTTTTAAAAAAATTACCAAACTAGAATTGAAACATTCGTACAAACATTTCGAACTATTTTGAAAATCCTGAAAAAAATTGAAAACACAAAAATTTCTTAAAATTTACCAACAATTTTGAAACATGAACATTTTACAAACTCCTACTTTTCATTGGAAACACAGACATTTTTAGAATATTTTTGATAAAATTACATTTCTGCAAATGATGAAAAAATATTTTATAAATGGAATTTTTTTTAAACGATGATAAATTTTTTAAGGGAACATTTTTTCAAATAAAAAAACACGAACAATTTTTGAAAATAGAAAAGTTTTTGTTCACAATTTTTCATATATGCGAAAAAAATTTAATACAGTGGAAAATGTTTTTGAAGAACGAGAACCATCTTTTGATGTTATGAACAAGTTATGAAATTCTGAACTGATTTTCAACCACAAATATTTTTTCAATTTCAGCACAAATATTTGAAAAATGGAACATTAAATGAAATTACGAAAAAATGAAACCACGGACATTTTTTTGAATTGTGAAAAAAGTTAAAATGGAAATTATTGAAATATCTAACACAAATTTGAAACCACAAACATTTTCTGAAATTCCTCCACATTTTTTCAAACACAAACATTTTGTTGAGACTGCGACATTTTTTAGAAACAAGAACATTTTTTGAAATTCCCAAACAAATTTGAAAACATGAACTATTCTTGGTAACGCGGACATTTTTAGACATTTTCAAATAATATTTGAAAAAACACGAATATATAAATAAAAATTTGGAAAAGGATAAAAGGAAATTGAAAGTTGAAAGAATAAGAAAAAAAAGGAAAAAGAAGAGAAAAATAAAAAAAAAACAAAAAAATTCCAAAACCAGAAAAAATCATCTGGGAACCAGGATAGCTGCAACCATTAACGGGTCGGCCAAGATCCCGTCCCTCGCTCCTAATGCGAGTGCGAAGCCTAAACAGCTTGACGCAACGTGCGTCATATAGAATTTTCCACTCGCACATGCTCAGGGATGACCCTACAAGCACGAGGAAAGACCGACCACGGACTGAAATATGTTTGTGCCAAGTCGATTCTATGTGAACCATTGAATTAAGATTCAATGGACCATGGACCTTCTTCTAGCTCGAGCTGGTACTGTTCCACTTCTTCCTTAGGGCCAGTTCTTTTGTAGCTTTTTATAACTTATTGTCAAAATAAGCCAGAAGCTGAAAAGAACTGGTTTGGGAGAAGCTACCTTAGCTTATTTCCATCTCCTCGTCATGTGCAATGGGAAAAAGCTGGGTAGCATCGGCTTCTCGCAGATTCCCGCAAGTGAATCGAAGGGGTATCATGAAGGGTCATGTTGTTCAATGGTATTTACGCCCAAATTGCCACCGAGAGGTTACCAGGGAAAAACAGGGTTGCTCTGCCCCGCACCCAGCTCGCGCAAGCCAACTCCCGCACTCACCACGTCTCTCTGCTCTCTCCTAGGGTTCGCCCGCGCCGTCGCGCAGCCGCCCCGCCGTCGTCGTCGTCCCGCCGCCCCTCCGTCGTTGCCGCCCCGCCCCGCCTCCACTCCCTCGTCCCGGTCCCATCCCGTCCCTCCCCATAGGCGCCCCACTCCGCCGACGCCCCCTCCCTCCCCGTGGGCTGGACCCCTCCCTCCCTGTGAGCTCGTGGCCCGGTCCGGCCCCTCCAGCGACCCACTCCGCCGCCGCATCACCATCGTTCCCCCTCCACTCCTCCTGTCCAGCGAAGTGCCCCTGCTCCCCCTCCACTCCTCCTGTCCAGCGAAGGGCCCCCATTCCACCTCCTGTGTTTTTATTTCTACCAAAAATTTCAGCTAGATTTGCTATGATATTTGTGTGATGTTTTGACTCTGCACAATTTGTAGTAGCACATATGGATGTGGTGATTTTGCACAATTTGCTATGATATGGTATTGCTAATTTTGCACAATTATATTCGTAT
Source organism: Hordeum vulgare subsp. vulgare (assembly GCF_904849725.1). NCBI lineage: Eukaryota > Viridiplantae > Streptophyta > Magnoliopsida > Poales > Poaceae > Hordeum > Hordeum vulgare. The sequence goes on along the minus strand of NC_058520.1, from coordinate 578,307,659 downwards.
GTCAGGCAAAATGATATTCGTATGTCGCGCAAAATGATATTCGTATGTGAAATAATCGAGGTTTATTTGAGCAGCAAAATGAGAAAAATAACACAATATCATTTAATCACGACAACCATATCCAAGGGCATTATAGACTTTTCACTTACTGTACAACAGATAAGCTGCAAAAACAGAAATTGAAAAGAACTGGATAGCTTATTATCCGGAGCTTATTTTCATACGAGCTTATCTAGAGCTTATTTCCATAGCACAGCTCAAAAGAACTGGCCCTTAAGATGCTTCATGATGCCACTCGCCTAACCGCATGCCTCCGCCACAAGTGAACGGGGATGGCGTCATCATTGTTGTTGATCAAACCTCTAAACTGCCATACCACCCATTTTTCTTGTGAGCCAGTACCTCCCCCCCTTGCGTGCACCCGGACCATCAACCTTCGAATTCGCCTCCGGTTGATATGTCGTGGTGAGCCGTGTCGTCTCCAGGTACGACTCGTGCATGTAGGAGGCCTTGTCGCGGTATCCCTGGGACTTGCTACGTTTGTCCTGGTACCGCTGTCGATGTGAGGCAACTTACCTTTAACTAAACCAAGTGATCAAAGACTCAAATCTATGGGGTCACCAATTTAGGGGGATGTCCACCCCCCCCCCCCCCAAAAGCATCCCCACTCAGCTAGTTGGATAATTGTCTACGTAATATAAGTTGCACATTTAGCATACTTAGGGCATTTCCAAACGATCCCCTATCTGCCCTTAGAGGAGTAATAAGTCGGTTATATTTTCTTCTCAAATGTGCACCTAACCGATCCATAATCGGACGTAAGGAATTAAAATTATCCTTTGATGCCTCTCATCTCCTTAAATATACTGGGATGCTCTTGGTCCTAGTAAAAGACACGCTTCTCTCTTGTGTCGCCCTGCCACTACACTAACCCACCCCCCGATGATCGCCCGCCGGTCCCGCCGTTACCTCGTCGCCTTCTTTGGCCCCGACAACCTTCTGACCCACGTCCAGCCCATTTGGCCTAGTCACCGTCTCCGGAATCAAGGTGAAACGCTGCCACCTTCGCCATATCTGTTTCGTCGGATTGCTTGAAAGCTTCTTAATTTTCTTGTGTACGTTGTATCTCATCTTGTTTGCACACCGTTAAAGGTCATTTGCATGGATTGCTGCTTGTCTATTTGTTCTAAACGACACCGGACGGCCAGTGCATTACCACTGGACCGCAAGTGTTCAACGAATTGCTTAGGTGAGTTTTTTATGTTAGTTTGTTTTTTAACCGAGCCATTTCAATTGAACATAGTAGCTTGAATTGTAGATGGAGAGGTTGAGGGAGATGCTCTTTGAGGACTCATTGTCATCTGAAGAGGAAGAAGACCACGATGACTTCTACACCATTTTAGGAATGATTTTCAATGATGATGTTCGGCAGCCTAAGAGAGGATCATAGTGTGGCTACATACACATCATCCTTGATAGAGAAGAGCATCACGCCAAGAACACAAGAGACCATTTTTATCCAAATCCAACCTATTGGATGCATACACGTCTTTTTCTGATCACTTCAAAAGCCATTGAGAGGTATGATGATTGGTTCAAGCTCTCGAGAAATGCAAGTGGATATATAAGTGCAAGCCCACTAATGAAGTGCATTGCTTTTGTTCGAGTCTTGCAATATGGGTGATCATCTGATATAATTGACAACTATGTCCGCATTGGTGAAGACAAAATCTTGGAGGCCATTCGAAGGTTCACTAAAGCAATGATCAATGTCTTTGGCCCGGAATAGTTGAGAACACCCACAGAGGAAGATACATAGAGGTTGATGACAGTGAGTGAAGCAACTTGATATCCAGAGATGCTTGGTTCACTTGACTATATGCATTAGACATGGAAGAATTATCCTTCGGGGTGGAAGGGGGAGTACAAAGGCCACACCAACAACCTAACGATCATCTTTGAGGCAGTTGCAATGAAGAATCTTTAGATATGACATTCATTCTTTGGTTTGCGTGGCTCTCACAATGATTTTAATGTGATTTCGAGATCACCACTATTCTCTAGGCTTATTATTGTTGGGAAACGTAGCATGGGAAATAAAAAATTTCCTACACATGCACAATACCTATCCATGGTGATGATCATCTACGAGAGGGGAGAGTGAATCTACATACCCTTGTAGATCGCTAAGAGGAAGCGTATATAACGCGGTTGATGTAGTGGAATATCTTCGCGATCCAAATCGCAGCCCGTCCCGCGATCTCATCATGATCCGTCCCGCGATCCCATCACGATCCATGCCGATCTAGTGCCAACGGACGACACCTCCGCGTTCAGCACACGTACAAATCGATGACGATCTCCGCCTTCTTGATCCAGAAAGAGGGGCGGAGAGGTAGATGACTTCTCCAACACAACGTGGTGGTGGTGAACTAATCCAGGAGGGCTTCGCCTAAGCACCGCCGAACTAGATTGGAGGAGAAACAAATCTAGAGAGAAGTAGAGGGATCACGTGGCAATTAGGGTTATCCCTTCACCTCTAAAACCTCTAGTATATATAGAAGGATGAGGGGAGAGGAGGCAACCTTGGCCTCCACTCCAAGGAGGTTCGGCCAAGCCACAAGGGAGGAATCCACCTCCCACAAGGGAGGTGGAATCCTATTAGGACTCCTTCCTATTTTGGCCCCTTTTTGCCTTTTTCCTTTATCCTTTTCGCATGGGCCCTTGAGAGAGACTTAGGCCAGCCCACCAGGGGCTGGTCCACCTCCTCTCATAGCCCATGAGCCTCTTGGGTTGTCACACCCCTCCCGGTGGCCCCCTCGGCACCCTCCCGACACTCCCGGTACACTACTGATGAGCCCGAAACCTTTCTGGTGACCAAAACAGGACTTCCTATATATCAATCTTTACCCTCAGACCATTCCGGAGCTCCTCATGACATTATGGATCTCATCCGGGACTCCGAACAACCTTCGGTGACCAACACCTACAACTCAACTATACCGAAAACGTCACCGAACCTTAAGTGTGCAGACCCTGCGGGTTCGAGAACTATGCACACATGACCTGAGACACTCCCCGGTCAATAACCAATAGCGGGACCTGGATGTCCATATTGGCTCCTACATATTCTACGAAGTTCTCTATCGGTTGAACCTCTATGTCAAGGACTCAGTTAATCCCGTATGTGTTCCCTTTGTCCTTCGGTAAGTTACTTGCCTGAGATTCGATCGTCGGTATCTCCATACCTAGTTCAATCTCATTACCAACAAGTCTCTTTACTCGTTCCGTTATACAAGATCCCGTGATTAACTCTTTAGTCAGATTGCTTGCAAGGCTTTTTTGTGATCTTGTATTATCGATTGGGCCCCGAGATAGCTCTCCGTCACACGGAGTAACAAATCCCATTCTTGATCCATGCCAACCCAACAGACACCTTCGGAGATACCTGTAGAGCACCTTTATAGTCACCTAGTACCGTTGTGACGTTTGATACACACAAGGTATTCCTCCGGTGCCCGGGAGTTGCATGATCTCATGGTCATAGGAACAGATACATTGACATGCAGAAAACAGTAGCAATAAACTGACATGATCATATGCTACGTTTATAGTTTGGTTCTTGTCCATCACATCATTCTCCTAATGATGTGATCCCGTTATCAAGTGACAATACTTGTCTATGGTCAGGAAACCTTGATCATATTTGATCAACGAGCTAGTCAACTAGAAGCGCACTAGGGACAATGTGTTGTCTATGTATCCACACATGTATTTGAGTTTCCAATCAATACAAATCTAGCATGGATAATAAATGATTACCATGAACAAGGAAATATAATAATAACCAATTTATTATTGCCTCTAGGGCATATTTCCAACAATTACATGGGATGCTTCTACTTGCAACTACTTGGTCAATGGACACAACTACGCGATGGGTTACTACCTTGCGGATGGCATCTATTCACAATGGGTCAGCTTGGCCAAAAAAATTCCACGTCCACAATATAACAAAAATATTCAGTTTGCCCAATGTCAAGAAGCTGCTAGGAAAGATGTGGAGAGAGCCTCCAGTGTGCTTCAGAAGCGCCTTGCAATTGTTCATGGCCATGTTGAGTACGGGAACTCAAAGGTTCTATGGCGGATCATGACTTGTTGCATCATATTGCATGACATGATCATTGAATACAAGAGGGATATGCGTGATAACTTTTCGTACATCACCAACGGGACTTTGGTTGACCCTGGTTGACCCAGGGTATGATACAAACATGATCCTCACATTCATACTCGGCTCGGCTCCAACAAGATCGAGAACCGACAAGTTCATACTCGGCTCCAACAAGTCTTATTAAGTTCATACTCGGCTCCAACAAGTCTTATTAAGTTCATACTCGGCTCCAACAAGATCTTATTAAGCATCACTCGCAATGTCTTAGCGAGTCCTAGTTATTCTATCACATGTTTGTTACATTCGAACCATTCAACATGTTTAAATTTGAATAATTTGGTTCATAAACTTTGGATTTGGTTTGTATGCTCTATTCGTGATTTGCTTGAATATTCATATTTATATTTAAACATGAATATGTGTGCTAATATAAAGTTGCAAGAAAAGTTTTAATAAATGAAAATTTACTCCATTATATATAGGGGATCAACTAGGTCGGGCCAAAATTTTGTGGAGTAAGAGCATCAACAACCGGGCGTCATAAGCCGGCCTAAAAAGCACGGGCGGCCCGTCGAGTCACTGACTGATCACGAAAATCTGACCCAAACGGGTGCCTCAAACGGGTCTCAAACGCCTGGGCTGACCAACACCGCTCACATCCAACCCAAATATGGGGCGGATATGGACGCGCGCGGGCGTGCTTGCCACGTAGGACTGACGAAGGGGTCCCCCTCGGAATTACCCGAGAACCTGGCAGTCCAAAGAACACCTCCTCCGTCGCCGTGGTGTGAACGCCGCGTGGCGCTGCTCCGGCTCACCGCTTGAGGACAAATCTGGCTATTTAAGCTGGCCAACGTCCCCAGCCCTAGCCCATCCACGTCCTACGTCTCTATGCCGTCACCTGAGCCAGTCCGCCCCCTCTCCCACACTCTACCACGCTCACCGGCATCGCCATGGTCTTGGGGAAGATCACCACCTACGCGATGCTCACGCCGGAGTGCCGGAGGCAGATCGAGGAGGAGATTCAGGCCAAGCGTGCCACCTGCATCGCTATCGGTCTGCCTCAGCACCCCCTAGAGCCAGAGAAGGAGGAGGGCGAGGGAGAGCAGCAACCGGAGGCGATGGAGGTGACAGATCTGGAGGAGGACGAGGCGGATCAGCCTGCTACGGGGTTCAACATGGCGGAGGCGGAGGCAGAGTTCATCGTTGCCCAAGCCGAGGAGATGGCTGAGCAAGAGGCCATCCTGGAATCCAGCCAGGATAAGGCATATGTGGAGGCCAACCGACACTTCCTCCAGCAGAAGTAGGCAGAGGCCGACCTGTACTTTGTCGAACTCGACGCAGACATGAAGGAGGAAGAGGCCGGAGCCGAGCAGCTGGAGGCGCCGGAGGAGACGGAGCTGGAGGTGCCACCTTGTTCCCGCAGGAGGGCACAGAGATAGTCGACATCTTCGGCGAGGAGTAGCTAGGTGATCTATGTAGTACATACATTTTTTTGTTTGTATGCTTTTGAATGGATTTTAGAATCTAGTATGAGGTGTTTGGATGTAGTTGTCTTAATCTGAGACATGTCCGGACATTCACTGCGGACTCGCACGAATCCGTCCGTTGATGTTAAGGGGGTCATATTTATCATACTTGGCTGTAGATGCTCCAAATATACTTCACTAAAAGTTCAAGATGCCGGATACTACTCTATTTATAAGGGATTGGTTAGAAATGTCAAGGATGTAGCATAATTCATGTCAAAAAATAAAGAGTATAACCACATCTTTTACAAAAAATACAATACCGTCTTATTATGCAATGAAATCGATCATACAACTTAGAGGAGTGAAATTCACAGTACTTCATATAGGTAACTAATACTCATAAAGTAATAATTAACGTGACGACTGACGCTAATGTAAAAAAAAGGTGACGACTGCAAAACCTCCAAACAGAAGTGACGACCGAAAAATAAAGAAGCTCCTCCGAGCTAGCCAATAATTACTTGGCAGCCGCCGCAGCCCACATAGCCCGCAGCTTCTCGGCCTCCTCCAACATGCTTTCCATGGGTGGCGCCGCCTTCTTTGCAGCCTCCGTCTCCACGAACCTCTCAGCCCAGGCGGCCAGGCGCGGGGTCCTGCCGGCGTCGATGACAGTGATGCCGAACATGTGGCGCAGCGCCTCGATCCAGAAGAGGTTGCACCCGAGCGCGAGGTCCACGTACCCGATGGAGTCGCCGGCGAAGAAGGCCTTCCCGCCAGAGCACTGGGCGAAGGCGTCCTCCAATGGCGCGACGGCCGCGAGCGCAGCGGCCAGCCTCTCCGCCCTGTCCTCCTCCGTGGCCGCCCTCATGATCCCTATCCACGTGGGGACAGCCTTGTCGTCGACGTAGGCGGCCCAGAAGCGGGCGACGGCGCGGTCATAGGGATCGGCGGGGAGGAGCGAGGCGGCGCCGGCCCAGACCTCGTCGATGTACTCGACGATGGCGAGCGACTCGCAGACGGGCCTGCCGGCGTGGATGAGCACGGGGACCGCCTTGCGCACCGGGTTGGAGGCGAGGAGGAGCTCGCCCTTGTGGAACAGGTCCTGCTCCAGGTACTCGTAGCTCACGCCCTTGGCGTGCAGCGCCATGCGCACGCGGATCGCAAACATGCTCGCCGCCGTGCCCAGTACCTTGACATCATCTCCTTCGTTGGCCATCTCTTTCGATCTTCTTCTTCTTCGTCAACTATTTGCTCTGATGTGCACGTACGTATGTGCTCTAAGTTTAACTCAATTTCCAAGTGTACGTATATGGCTTCGTTGTTGTGGTTTATATAGCGCAAATCAAGACGAGCAGCTGTTGGTAGAGAAGCTGATAGACACATGGCAATAGTATTGGGTCTCTATATGTGCATCACCCCATACGCACGCGATCATCTCAGAATTTCTTAGTCACCCAAAAGTAAGGTTGACTAGCTTGGCGTCACACGTGACGCTTCAGTGTTGGACGATCTTCCCGGCGGCATGCCCTGCCAATGGTTCTTCTCTTGCGTTGTCGGTTTTCTGTAGCGACGAGACTCGGTCCACTCATCCGGGGAGCAGTAGCAAACGCAGCATTGCTGCTGCTGCTACCACTACTCCTAATATTTTGATGCTACTACACAACAGATTTTAGGGAGAACTGAAAAGATGGCTTTCCTCACATCCCTCTCGTCTCCCTCACCACCGACGCACCCACGACGGCGTTCAGCGTCGCCGGCGGCTCGGGCCGGCATGCAGGAGAGCGTGAACGTAGGCAGCGTACACATACGTCTACGCGACCGTGTGCCGCAAGTTACACGCGAGCCGGGTATTCTCGGGCCTAGGCTCGTGTGTGAGGCCACGGCCCCGCCAGGAGAAGGCCCGCGTGGTACAGGATGCGACGGTAGGGCTGCGTTATCCTCCCCCGCACCTGTAGTGTCGCCCATTCCCGATCTCTCCTCCCTCCTCGGCCACTTTTGGGGGAAAACTAGGGTTTCGCCACCTAGGGTTTCACCCTCGTTCGGCTGGTGGGAGGGAAAGGTGGGTGGAGACGGCAGATCGTTCGCCGAGGTGACAGCATCGTCACCGCGGCATCCTCCCATGGCCGGCCGTGAGATGGGCGGTCGCGGGTTCCGCGGAGATGGAGGTGGCGAGGGTCGTTTCGGGCGCGGCGGAGGTGGTGGTCAGATCGGGCCTCGAGGAGGTCGCGGCCGTGGCGGAGGCGGAGGCGGCCGTAACATTGTATGGATGCGCGAAGCCGAGGAGGGCGGACAAATCTCCTCCAACATGGATCCGCGCCACGGCGGCTCTGACAAGGGTAGATGGGAGACGGCGGCCATGGAGATGCAATGAGGGACCCGTGGGGAGAAGTGGGGCGACAACAGCACCCAGGTTGCCGCGGGCAGATCTGCGGGAGGGCGCCTTCAAGAGACGCGTCCGCAACAACATCCTGCTGATCGTCGACACCCCACCCCCGGCAAGAGGAACGCCTCTCCACTAGTGGGAGGTACAGAGGTTTGCGTTACTTGCAGAGATCCTGGACACCTTCCTGCCTATTGTCCGCGTGCTGTCTGTGGTAGATGTGGAATTCATGGGCATTTGGTTCCGGTTTGCAATACTGTTCTTCCTTGGGAATGTGTAACACCCATGTGTGGGTTCCAGGCAGAGGGAAAATGTTTTTTCTATGTCCATGACTATAGCACTCCTAGCCAAACTACTGATAGGAACAGATATATTGTGATATCTGTGGTAGAAGGTCATGCATCTGGTAGGCAGCTGGAGGAATTTTTTAATTCTTATATCAACACTAACTGGAGATGCTCGGCCAGATCTATTGGCCCTAACACTTTTGTTATGAGGTTCCCATCTCCTAGGGATGTGGATAAAGCCTGCTTTGCTGAAAGTATGAATGTTAAGAGCTGTGGAGCTGTTATCAATTTGAGAAAATGGTCTGAATCTGTGGGGGCTAAAGGGGTGCTGAATATTGCTTGGGTTAATGTGAGTAACATACCTCTGGATAAGAGACATGAGAAGAACATTGCTTATGTGGGATCTCTTGTGGGGGTAACCCTGGAGATTGATAAAGCTACTATTAATAGACCTGAATCTGTTAGAATCAAGTTGGGCTGTAGAGATGCTGAGGATATCCCTGCTTCAGCAGAGGGGGTATTGGGGGGACACTTTTATGATTTATTTTACTCTGTTGATAAAATCCTGATTAAAAATCCTTCAAAGGAAAGAATTGGAATACAACATGAGAATGAGGAGGGTAATGCTGCTAAAAAAGCTAGACTCAATACTGAGACCCCTGGGGAAAAAAATATTGCATCATCGTCTACTATGAGGGAGTCTTCGGCTCCCCTGGGAACAACTGGTGGATATTATGGAAAAAATGTGGTGATGAAACCTGTGGAAGAATGTATGGAAGAGGAAAAAAATCATAATGAGAGTGATGACATGTTATCTGAAGAAGAGAGTGATGAAATGGGAAATGAGCTACTTATTGATACTATGGTAAAAGAGGCTGAGAAACATGAGAGGGGTGATGAAGGGGGAGAGGAAAAAGGAAATGTGGATTCTGGAAGGATTTTCTATGATGAAATTACTGTGAACTCTTTGCAGCTTGTGCCCAGTTCTATATCTTTTCCTAGCAAAAAATTCTTATCTTATCTTGATGCTTGTATGGGGGAACCTGTGGTAACTGAGATGGATCCTACTGTCATATATGATGATCAAAAGAATCAATCCTATTTGGTGCAATCCCCTGATAATTCTAGTGAGCAAGTGGAAGTGATCCCTACTCCTCCTGTGAGGGAAGAAATGCAAACCAGATATAGCAAGAGGAATGTTGGAGGCAATATGGAGCATATGGGACTCAGAGCTGAGAGACTGGCACAAAAAAGAGACCTGCAAGGTAATAGCATATCTCATGTGAATTCTTTTGAAGTTTTATCAAATCTTGAGATTATATCTGTTGCTGTTCAAATGGGTGTTAATATTCCTGATAATGATTTTGTCTCCATAGACATCATTAGAGAACTTGAGATGTCTAGAGCTAACATTGCTAGGAAAGTTCCTGAAAATAATATTCAACAGGATGCGATTTTGTTGCTTACTAATGCTGCTGGGGAAACATCTCAAGTAGATACTGAATGGGGAGAAGATGAGGATTTAGATATTGATGACTTTAATGTGGTTAGATCCAGGAAAAAAGAGAGGAAAAAAGTTAATGTTACTATATCTAAACCTGTGACTAGAAGTCAAAAACAGAAAATGGGAGATGGTGCAGGTAAGGCTATGCTTCCTCGCAAACCTAGCACCAGAAAACATAACACCAGAAATAGAAAAAATGATTAGTGGTTTTTGGAATTGTAGAGGGATTGGTAAAAGAGGCATGGGGACATATATCTCTGACTTGGTCAGGGATTTTAAGCTTGAATTTATTGGGATTCAGGAAACTATGAAGAAATATTTTTCATCCAAATTCTTGAGAAAAATTGATCCTGGAGAAATTTTTAGTTGGAGGTGGATCCCTTCGGAAGGAAAGTCAGGTGGGATATTAGGAGGCTTTAGAAATAATATTTTTGATCTTGTGAATTGTGTGGAGGGCAAATACCTTATAAATTTCGAATTATGGAATAAGATTCTTAAGATGAAATGTTGTATTGTGGTGGTGTATGGATCTGCTCATGAACAATTTAAAACTGATTTCCTGACAGAATTGGCGGCTACGTGTAGTCACATTACCTGTCCTTACATTGTGGGAGGTGACTTTAATATTCTTAGATTTGTGGGGGAGAAGAATAAGAAAGTGAAATTAGGACACTCCTCAGATCTTTTTAATTCCATTCTTAATGCGCTTTCCTTGCGAGAGGTGGATATGGCTGGTGGTATGTTTACTTGGTCTAATAATCAACATAATCCCACATTGGAGAAATTGGACAGAGTATTCATGTCCAAATCTTGGGAACTTCTGTTTCCTTTTACTTTTGTTAGGAAGATTGTTAGAGAAATGTCGGATCACTGTCCCCTGATTCTCAATACTGATGATAATGTTCCCATTAATTTTGGTAAGAGGGAGTTTAGATTTGACCTGAATTGGTTAAACAAACCTGATTTCCATACTGTGGTTGCAAAGATCTGGATGCAGCCTGTCCGCTCTAATAATCCTATTGATATTTTGAATATCAAACTAAAGAGATTCAAGAAATATTTTAAAGGGTGGGGTTCAAATAATTTTGGCCATGCCAGTAAAAGAAGGAAGTGGCTTAGAGAGGAACTAGGTCGTATTGAGGAATTGCAAGAAAATGGTGTTTTGAATCCTGAGCTATATTGCAAGAAAGTGGAAATGCAAGTTGAATTAAATGGTTTGCTACTGGAAGAGGAGGTAGCTTGGTTGCAGAAATCGCATGATAACTGGTTGTTAAAAGGGGATAGTAATACTGAGTATTTTCATAGGATTGTGAATGGGAGGAGGAGAAGAAATACTATTGTGTCTCTTAGCTGTGGGGATATGATTATAGAAGGAAATAAGAACATGCTTAAGCATGCTACTGATTTTTATAAAGAACTCTTTGGTCCTGCCCCTGGGAACTTATGCAAGATTGAGGAAGATATGTGGTGTGAAAAAGAGAAACTAGGTGATATTGAAAACTTTCTCTTAACTAGACCCTTTTCTGATACAGAAGTGAAAAATGCTCTGTTTTCTATGAAGCATAATAAAGCCCCTGGGCCTGATAATATACCTATAGAATTCTTTCAATCTTGCTGGGATATTGTTAAGGGTGATGTGATGCCTCTCTTTCATTGGTTTCATGAAAATAAGCTTGATGTGGAGAGACTCAATTATGGTATCATAACGCTGCTGCCCAAAGTTGTTGGAGCTAATAAAATGCAGCAGTTCAGACCCATATGCTTACTTAGATGTATCTACAAGCTGATTACTAAGGTGTTGACTATCAGATTAGAACCCCATGTGGACATCTTATTTAGTCGACACCAGAATGCCTTTATAAAAAATAGAGATATTATGGACGGGATCATGTCATTACATGAGATCTTACATCATACTTATGCTCAGAAAAAAGTAGGGATTGTCCTTAAACTTGACTTTGAGAAAGCATATGATAAAGTCAACTGGGAATTCTTGTTGGAGTGTCATTCTAAAAGAAAATTTAACCCACATTGGACTGAATGGATTAGAAGAATTCTGGTGGGTGGTACTGTCAGTGTGAAACTAAATGATGAGGTGGGAGAATATTTCCAGAGTGCTAAGGGAGTGAGACAAGGGGATCCTTTATCACCTTTCCTTTTTAATCTTGCTGCTGACTGCCTTACTAAGATGGTATTAAAAGCACAAAATAATGGCCTATTCACTGGACTAGCAGCAGACTTGGTTGAAAATGGAGTGGCTATCCTCCAATATGCAGATGATACTATCTTGTGTTTTGAAGACAATATTAAGAATGCTTTGAATATTAAACTGCTCCTTTATCTTTTTGAGATCATGTCTGGTCTGAAGATTAATTTTGTGAAAAGTGAGATTTTCTCGGTTGGTGCGGATGATGATATTATGAGAAAATATGCTGATATGTTCAACTATGAGATTGGGACATTCCCTATTAAATACTTAGGTATGCCAGTTAGTTATGCTGGGCTCAAATGCAGTGACTGGCTTTTTGTTGATGACAAATTCATCAGTCATGGAGAATCCTGGATCAGTGAGTCTCTATCTAGTGGGGGTAGACTTATTAAGGTTAATGCGGTACTATCTCACATCCCATCTTACTATATGTCCATGGTGTTGCTTAAGAAATCAACGCTGGAAAAGTGGGACAAGCCGAGAAGAAAATTCTTCTGGCATCGCAAAGGAAGAAGAGGTTATAATATGGTGAAATGGTCACGTGTTTGTAGATCTAAAACAAAAGGGGGCCTGGGGGTTAAAGATCTGAGGAAACAGAATATTAGCCTATTAACCAAATGGTGGTGGAAATTGGAAAAGAAGGACGGGTTATGGCAAGATATTGTGAAAGCTAAGTACTTCCAAAGGACATCTGTAGCTAAAATTAAAAGGAAAGTTTCTGATTCTCCTTGTTGGAAAAATATTATGAAAGTTAAAGATTACTATATGGCTGGTAGAGGGGTGGTGCTCAAGAAAGGTAACATTGCTAGTCTGTGGCTAGATGATCTGGGTGAGAATTTTCTGTTGAAAGATAAATATCCTGATCTCTTTGAGATTTGTTTAGATAAAGATTGTACTGTGGATAAATTAGAAAATATGAATCATCTTACTTCCTTTAGGAGGAGGTTATCTCCAACTATGCTTCAAAAATGGGAAAATATGAAGCAATGGGTGTTAGATAAAGTTTGTGCAGATCAAAATGATGAGGTTTACTGGAAGTTGGATAATTCCAGAATGTACTCCACTAAGTCTATGTACAGATGGTTGGAGAGGAACCTTGCAGGGGCTCATTATAAGTGGATTTGGGGGGCTAAAATCCCTTTGAAAATACAAATTTTCCTGTGGCAACTGTTCCAAAATTCTATTCTTACTAGAGATAATATGAAAAAAAGACAGTGGCAGGGAGATATAAAATGTTCTTTTTGTAGTGAACGTGAATCGGCACAGCATCTTTTCTTTGGATGTTCTGTGGCCAAGATTGTATGGAGAACATTAGGCGCTGTTATTGGTACTAGTTACGTTCCAAAAACAATCTGGCAGGTCTATTCGTGGTTATATGCTTTTTGCCAGGTTTTTATGAAATATACACCGTTGGCTTAGCTGCAGTTTGCTGATCCATTTGGTTGGCCCGAAATAGGGCTACTTTTGAGAAATTTTTTATCAATACTCCTTTTGAAATTGCTTTCACAACAAGTGCATTTTTGGATTACTGGGTAGGTATGCAGAAACCAGAGATGGCAGATAATGTCAAGAAGGGGGCCCAACTGCTAAAGAGAAGTGCAGCTCAAATGCTACGTTTGTGCGAACCGTCGAGGGCTGAAGCAACAGAGCGAGAGGAGAATGAAGGGATCTGGGATGAATGGTGATGTTGTTTTATGATGATGATGATCTGCTGTACATGATGGTGCGTGAGGTTCTGATGATCTGCTGGGAGTAAAACTTGTTCTTAGTTTGGCTTTTGGTGCTCTTTTGGATGAGCCTGGTCTGATGATAGGTGTGATGGTTATGAGACTTATATCTCCTGTAGTATGGTTTTGAGTGATATCAGGTTTTTGCCCCGCAATTCATGTTCCTGATGACAGGCGTGAGTGGCGGGTTTCCTGATATTGCTCTGAACTCGCTTTTTTCCCTTTCCCTCTCTTTTTCTGGTCCTAAGACATTGTATTTCCGTTATGAAAAATAATGGAAAGGGGAGAAAGCCCGGTTCTAAAAAAAATAAAAATCCAAAAGGCGGATTGATTCATTAGAAAGCTCTGTTTGTAGAAGATCGAGTGTTTGATCTGATGCAATATATACATATTTTCCTTTTTGCCGCGTTGATTCGTTGTATGCACTGCCATGCGCCTAAGTTTCCTGGCTCTCGCCATGTCTCTCTCCTTAGCTAGCTCTCCCGAAGGTTAGGCTCAATATGCAATGTTATTACAAATGTATTTTTTAGTTTTTGTTGGATCATAAAAAAATGATGCAATGTTCTTAAGATATTTATTTTACATGAAATTCTAATTTCCAAGGAAGAAATGGAATTTCTTTGATGATGCCGAACTTTCGTAATGTCAGGATAAGTTCCTCATAGGTTGATAAAACACATCTAGATGTGAGATAAATATTGCACATCTAAGTCCTATATCATTCATAGATTCATGTTTTTTTCCTTTTTCTTTCTTTTTCATGTTTGATTTAATTATTTAGATGTGCAATAATTATGTCACATCTAGATGTGTTCTAGACACATTCATCTTAAAAAGGCTAATAGGGTTCGTAATTAAGAAAGTGTCTTGATAACGCCCGCATGTGTGGGGGGAGCAACATTCGCTCACACGCCTATAACACAGAGATTGCAGTCACGTCGCCGCATGCATGCATGTGAGAATCTTTTTGGATTTTCAGTTTTTAAAATATTGTATCTTTTAAATAAAAAATTCGATTGAAGATCCATTTTCACAATTAAATCCATCGCTTCGTAACTAGATCTTATATCAATATGTCTCGACGAATTCTTTTGGGTTAAAAGTTCTCATGTCTATTGCATATGAATTGTCATGGTGTTTACACTGAAGTTGTCATGATATGTTTCAGCTATTTTTTCTTCTATCTTTAAAAGTAAATTTTGACATAGCCATGATGGATTACTAGAAATTGTCATGATTCATGCATTAAATTTGCCGTGATTAATTACTAAAAATTGACATGGTCAATTAATAAAAAATTCCGTAAAAAGTAGTTGAAAATTTAACGTTAGCTTTAAATCTAGAAGAAAAAAATAGATAGAACATGTCATGATAACTTTAATGTAAACACTATGTCAACTATTGTGTAAGCATCGTGACAATTTTTAGTCATTTTTTTTCATCAAAACATAGCAACATAGGATCTAGTTTTGAAGATCTCGTCGAGACGGATTTAATGATGAAAACGAATTTTTAATTGAATTTTGTTGCTAGGAGATAAAAAAGTTTAAACCAAAAAGATTTCCATTGATGTCATATGTTTTGCCGTGTCAAATTAAATGGTATTGTAGGCGTTTAGGCTATGTTGCTTCCGCCACATGTGTGGGCGTTAGCTTTTCCGTTAAGAATCATAAGATACAAAAAACTTTACGTAAGTAATGATGTTGCCTTATTCGATTGGATATAGGGCTCCCATCCTGAAAATCAGAAGGGAGGGGGGTGGGGGGATTAGTGAGGATTAGGAAAGGAGGTGATCTACATAAGTCTGGTACGTTGAGGTGATTGCCGGTACTACAAAGGCGAAATGGTAACCCTGCACAGCCAACACGCCTATGATGCAATGTTGAACATTAACCATGCAACTTAGGATGTGTAAGGGCAAGTCCAACGCGCCGACATGTTTTGTCCAGGCATGTCCGTTTTGATCGAAACAGACACAAATCATGACCCAACGCAACGATGCAAACGGACGACGTCCGTTTGTTGTCCGTCCATGACCAATTTCAGGCCTAAATTTTAGTTAAGTTAGGGTCAGAGTGGACACCTTTTAGTAGAACAATGACCATTCTTCTTCATCCAATGAATAGTTACCACCCGACCCTGGCCGTCGCAGACCACTGCCGGCGTTTTTGACGCTCAACACGTCGCCCACACCATACACACACGCCCCCAGTTGCATGCCGAACCTGGTGGCTGCTCTTGCCAGCATTGGTGGGCTTTTTGCGCCGTCGTCATAGCACCTCCACGACCAAGCCACACCGCTCGTCTCCGTCTTCGTTGGGAGCTCCAAGCCCGAAGTCCTTATTTCTCGCTCGCCTCCACATCGACAGTGTTGGAGTGCCTGTAATGGGTGACACGTGGGGCAATTCACTGGCCGATTTCTTCCACCACGCCCACAAGGTGTTCGTCATTTCACACACAAAGGTACAAATGGATAGTGGAGATGAGTTCTTTTTCAACCACTTTATTTGTGATTTGGACGATTTGTCATCGAACGATGAAGAATTTGTGGTTGCTACTCTTATTGTCAATGACCACATAGCTAGGCAACCAACGAGGTTTAGGGGATTGATCATGGGCCATGCTCCGTCGCTGAATCACAAAAGAGAGATCCATTGTCTACTCCAGGAAGACTATTTTAAGTGCACATCCCCACTCTTCAAACCCAAGCTCGTCTGATACCGCTTCCGCATGGCTAGACATGTGTTTAATCGTATTGGGAAGGAGGTGACAGCGTATGATGATGATTTCATATGCAAGGAGGATGCCCTATGCACTACGACTATTCGGATGGTTGCATACGAACTACCTAGTGATCTTGTTGATGAGTATGTTTGCATGAGTGAGTCCACATGCCTAGAATCCATGTACAGGTTCGGCAAGGCTGTGGTTGCAGTGTTTGGCTCTTAGTACTTGAGGGAGCCCAATGTTACAGATACGACCCCATTGTTGATGATAAATATAATGCAGCCAGGGCTTTTTAGGGATGCTTGACAGCATAGACTGTGTACATTAGAAATGGAAAATTTGTCCATCTATTTGGCATGGGTAGAATAGGGGGGATTTCAAAAGGTGCACTCCCGTACCTGAGGCTGTAGCGTCATAAGATCTCTGGATTTGACACTATTCTTTCAACATGTCTGGACTCACAAGGATATCAATGTGCTACATCGTTTTTGGTGTTTGGAAGACTTACAGAAGGCAACTAGCTAGAGGTCAACATTAAAATCAATGTCCACAACTATAATAAATAGTACTATCTAGCTGATGATACCTACCCTAAGAGGACAACTCATGTGAAGATAAACCCAAGCCGATAGGAGAGAAGAGGCGAGATTTTCACAAGCACAAAAGGATGCTACAAAGGATGTGGAGCGTGCTTTTGGTGTGCTTCAATCTTAACGGGGCATCATTGTGTATCCTGCTAGAACATTGAACACCAATAAATAGGTGATGACTGTTTGTGTGACATGCATAACATGGTAGTAGAGGATTAGCATGAGGATGAAATTTTCGACCAAGAGTTTTAATTTTATGGTGAAAATATTGTGCCGGAGCATGGTGGAATGATAACATTTACACAGTTTACCCAATTTCTTAATGAAAATGTGTGATTGGTCAATCATATTCAACTCCAAATTAATTTGGTTGAGAATATGTCGGCTCACCATGGCAACCAAGACATTGTATCGGTTCTTGTTCTTTTATTGTATTTGTGAGAACTTCAATTTTATTTGGTTTGTAAACTATGAAATTTTTATTTGGTTTTAAACTATGAAATTTTTATTTGGTTCTAATTTAGAATTTGGGCAAAGTTATTACGTATGTAAAAAATGTAAAAAATATGGCCATGCAGACCGCACGGAAGAAATTGCATCGCCGCGTTGGACCAGCAAATGACATACAGAGCCAAATGCCGCACAAAAGGTCCAAACAAAAAAAACAGGCAAAATATGCGTCCATTCGCATCAGTGCATTGTAGTTGTTCTAAGGCGGCGCAACCGATGTTGCAAGCCAGAATGACAAAGTTGCAAGCCCGAACGGCCACACTACAAGACGGACTCACAATGATGCAAACCGAAATAAGCAAGGTTGTAAGGCGTGGCGGCCGGAGGCGGTTATGTAGAAAGCTTGGGGCACTCGGGCTGCAAGGCCAAATCAACAATGTTGCAAATCGGAATGATGACACCACAAAGCCGGGTAGTGATGTTTCCAAGTGTTCCAAGTGTTACTTACCATTTTTTCCATTAGAATAAGCATATCACCGCCGCCGTTGAGGAAGTTGTAGGCCACGGTATAGCCTCATGCTTCAACGGCCCAAAAATATATTTCATTGTCGTCTTTGAAATGTTGCACGACTCTCCAATAATCCTAAGAGGACATGGCTATATTTAAAGCATATACAGCCGGGGCCCTCAAATGACCCCTCATATGTCCATGGAGTGCCCGACCAGTGCCCGAACAGAAGAGAGAAGGAAAAAAAATGACCCAACCGGACCTCTCATATCGTCCCTATATGTCCGGACTGTCCCCGAACCCTCGTATCCATCTCAAATACGGGAAGAATATGAGAGCTCGCGGACGCGCCTGGTCTCGTCCGGTCAGCCTGCCACACAGGACACGATCCCACCCCGGACCACCTTTTTATTTTCTTTATTCATTTTTTTCTCTCTCTCTCTCTTTGTTCTCACCGTGCAAGTGATCAGACCTATGAAAAATAAAATGACGATCATGGATGTACGAATGGACAAATAAAAAACACGTCCGATCAGTGACCGGACCGTCCGTGGATGCTTATGGGCCCGAAATTACAAGTCATGGCTAAGGATGCTCGTACATACATAAAGAATACTAGTACAAATGCCCGTGCGTTGCAACGGGCGAAATCATTACATAACCTACTCTGGCAAAAACATTACATAACCTACTCTGTGTGCCATCACGTTCTATATCTGACATCCAATTTTGATAAACATTGGTAATAAGGTTACCCTCTAATTCTTGTTCGGAGCATCAAGTGTGGACGTGAAGAAATCAGTCTAACTTCCTACATTTGTTGGAAGATAAGTGGTTCATGAAATAGTATGTGAATCGGTTTTATGTTTTGCTTTTCGGGAAAACATATTTTTTGAGAAACTATTTTTTAATTAGAATTGGAACATGTTTTGGTGCCGAATATTTTATGAGGACATGCTTTTTTATAATTTTTTCATGATTTTGTGAACAAATTTAACTTTTTTTTATTTGGAACAATTTTTGGGCTTAAAAAGAGTGAACATATTTAAAATATGAATATCTTTTTGAAACCAATATCAATTAGCAATGTTAATTATCTTTAAAAACACATGCTCGATACCGGTAATTAAACAATGATGCTTGGTGTATGGACCATGGAGTATAGAGTTTAGAAAGTTGTAATGGCCGGTGTCCTTTGATGGCGCTTCCTTCAGCTTAGCGCTATCACCGGATGAACGAGGAGTGGTGTATTTATTTTCAGTGGGACATACAGATGTTGGAATGTTCAATATTATTCAAAAGTTAAATAACTAATCCAAAAGATTTTTTATGTTTTTTAAAACGTTTGAATGCAAATGAATTATTATTATGTTGGATTTGTTTAGAGATAATTGTTTATTTGGTTTGGAAGAGTTTTTTTTAATAGCATATATACACGTGGGTTACAAGATGAAGGAAAATTGATGTGTCTTGTGAACCAAAACACACAATAGTGTAGCATGGCGGGGGCAGGAAGACGCATGCCCAGGTATAGAAGAAATGCATATCTTGCTTTAATGTCCATTATCGCACTTCATGTATGCGTGCCATATATAAATTTGTCAATTTTGTTTGGTATCTTAAAACAAGCACTAATTAAAATCCAGCTTTGACGCTTTGATGTCTCACAAAGGTGAGATAGTCCCTCCGTCACAGTTTATAAAACATGCACGTGTACCTAGGTCATCAATTTAACTTATATAAAATATATTGTTTAACATAAAAATTATATCATTAAAAAATAGAACATCTAAAGTTTTTAATGATATATTTTTTGTAATATATGTCTCTCATTAAGTCGGTCAAATTGACGACCTAGATACACGTGCCAGACTTATAAACTGAAAAGCAGGGAGTATTATTTAAATAGATGATGAAAGACGTTTGTGGTGATTTCATCAATCTCAAGACATGTCGGGCTGAGTGCTTCTAGGGTTTAGTGTATGTATGTGTTTGTGAGTTTGCGTTTGTACTGTGTTTTTCTTTTCAAAAGAAGACTATCTTTAACCTTTGCATGAAACAATTTAATATATTTGCAAATGCACAGGAAGTAAAATATCATCGCATGTTTTTAGTGGCTCATGCTCTTTCTCTATTGAACACATACAATTTGGAGAGACTAGAACTGCATGCACGCATCTCCTACAGTTCCCACATCAAAATAAAATATATATGTTTTCTAGCAGAGAATCGTAGTGTGCCTGTATCCAACGACTTGGAAAGACAACTAAGACTCCGGTATATCTCAATCGACTGAGATTTAGTGAATCTGTTTGAACTTAGTAGCTAAACTTATTTTGAAAAGTAGCTAGTACAATGGCACGTGCATTTCTACATGCGAAAGGCTATGATTGACTTCAAATGCATATATTTCTAATGAGCTCTTTTAGGGTGATTGACGAGTTACGAGTTGTAATTTCGTGTAACTCCCCCTCTGATTTTTTTCTGACCGTCAGGTCTGGAAGATGAATTAATGATTTATTTTTTGGTTAAAAGGGTAGAATGGTAAACATGTTTGTAGTAGTTCCACATAAGAGATAGGATAGCCCGTACCTCACACAGACATAGCATGTCCACCTTGCGGCCTCGGCGACTCTTTCCGGTCGGCTTCGTCCCTGCGCTGGAGCAGATCGTCGGCTTCTTCCATGGGAACCTGCGGGTCTACCCGCGCATCAGGATCAACGGCTCCGGAGCTCGCGCGCTGCCTACCGAGGTTCGCCGGCCACATCTTGGCTGATGACGCTGTTTTTGGAGGCAGTTTTTTGTGACAGGTGGTAGAGGAGGGGGGGTAGTGCTGGAGAGAGATTGTATGTATAGATGATCATTGGTTCATTCTGGGGCTTAGGCCTTAGTTCCTACAAGGTTTTTACTGATTGTGCCTGACTCACCCATTGCTCAGTAGAGGGGGTTTCCCATTTATTCTGTACATCATTACATGAAACTTCAACTTACTAATCCATCTTCATTATGTATTTTATTGTTCCATTGCACCCATGATGTATATAAATCCCAGTGATAGCTCACATGATACATAAACGAAATTGCTTCACTGCGATATTCCAGATTTTGAAAAGATTCATGTAATATATGTACATAAAAAAATAGCAAACACCGTGCAACGCAGTCGCCCGTGCAGCTCTTTACACGTGTGCCTACTGATCTCTAAGCACAGCATATCCCTCTATGATATCTAAGCACAACAGATCCCTCTATGATCTCCTTATTGGACCTAGCATTCTGAATAAGCTTTAGTCATCCACATGACTGAAACCGAAATCGTCTCAGCACCACCTACCATCTTGTCAGGCCGATCGTCGAAACGTGGCGTGTGTTCAGGTACATGACATGCATCCTCAACATCTCCTGAACAATTCTGTTGTGTTCCAGTTACGTCGAGAGATTCCGTTGCCAGGGTCCCAGGTTCGGTTGCCTGTAGCAGTCACGGCTAGCAGCGCGTGAGGTTACGCGGTGGTAGCGCTGGCACGAACCGCCTCGTCTGAAGAATCGTCTGCCCTGGCATTGGCATTGGCCCTGGCAGCGGCGATGGACCTCATCATTTCTTGTTGTTGCTTGCACTCAGCCGCGCGGAGGGTGCTCTCCGTCGAGATCAGGAGAACTGTCATGTCAGCCGGGCTCACGCCGCCGATCCTGCCAGCCTGGCCTAAGGTTTGCGGCCTTACCTACAGATGCATCATCGAAATGTATCGGAAGCCGATCAAATTTGTATCGCTGAAATCAGGCTCAATTAACCATATGTCCTGAAATGGGCATACCAGAAGCAAGATTAGGATCCATAAAATCAAGCTCAATTAAACATATGTCCTGAAATGGGCATATCAGAAGCAATGGACACACCTGAGCTGCAGCTTCTTCATATCCTGTTGTTCCATTAATGTGACCAAAGAATAAGCCCTCACACCTTTTTTGTTATAAGCGATCTTGAGCACTAATAAGCAGGCAAGTAATCATATTCAATAGCATAAGCTGGCCTTAACATCACACAGTTCTCCAGTCCTGGTAGTGTTCTCACAAGTGGTAATTGCAATCTCTCAGGAAGACCAGTGGAAAAGCCCTGTATGAGGTGTATAAATGGTCTAAGTTGTAGATTTTGAGTAACACAATGATACAGAAAATATCGTTTTTACACAAAAATTACATAGATAAGAACAAGTGATACCAAATCTCAGACTGAAAACAATTGGTGAAAAAGGGAAAATTTGCAGAATTGAGGGGCAGAGAGGGACCTCTAGATATAGCTCAGGGACATCTCTACCCTCCGGTTCAAGAAACACCAGATTCTTTATCTTAGAACCTTACAATCTGCAACAAACAAATATACAGTTATGTTTCAGATTGTGATCAGCAAAAAAGTTAGTCTATATAGGGATAAGGCTCCCTAAGATATTTTGTAACAAGATCATCAATCAGAGTCCCAATGTAACTGCTTTCCCTCTCAAGAACAATTAGTCGCTTTCCATCAGAATGTCTAGTTGCATTGATTCCTGAAACTATACCCTGTAATAAAAGTGAGCAAGATTAGGATCTAGAAATTCAGGCTCAATTAACCATATCTCCTGAAATGGGCATATCAGAAGCAATGAACACACCTGAGCTGCAGCTTCTTCATATCGCCTCTAAGCTCAGCATAATAGACAACACCAAAACCACCTTGTCCAATTTAAAGAAGAAGTAGGTCTCGATGCAGTCGGCGCCGTCGTCCTTGGCTTCAGCCACCAGCTTGGGCCACATCTGCGAGCACGTGCGGGGTGCAGGGGCGTACCGCGGGGACGATATGGGGTAGTGGATGGAGAGCAGGCGGCGGCGGCCAGAGAGAGATCGTGCTGAAGGCGGGCCGCCGCAGGAGGTAGCCGGGGAGGTTGCTGGACGGGAATGAGCCATGCGAAGCCAGATCCGGCGGGGGAGGGCTGCCGCGGGGGCGGGGGTACGGCTGCAGCGAGGCTCTGCCGTGTGGAATAAGAGGAGGCGGAAGAGGAGGAGGCGGTCCCCGGCTTCGCGGAGAGGAGGCGGCGGTCGCCGCAGTCGCGGGAGGAGATGGGCCTGTCGTCATGGTGAATTTCTTCGGCTGGAGGTGGAGCTGGGGTCGCCGGAGAAGGCAGAGAATGGGGGAGGAGACCGCGTCGCCGCAGCCCTCTCCACCTCAGCGCGCCATCGCCAGTACGTCTCCAGACCGTGCTGAAGGCGGGCCGCCGCAGGAGGTAGCCGGGGAGGTTGCTGGACGGGAATGAGCCAGGTGAAGCCAGATCCGGCGGGGGACGGCTGCCGCGGGGCGGGGGTACGGCTGCAGCGAGGCTCTGCCATGTGGAATAAGAGGAGGCGGAAGAGGAGGAGGCGGTCCCCGGCTTCGCGGAGAGGAGGCGGCGGTCGCCGCAGTCGCGGGAGGAGATGGGCCTGCCGCCATGGTGAATTGCTTCGGCTGGAGGTGGAGCTGGGGTCGCCGGAGAAGACAGAGAATGGGGGAGGAGACCGCGTCGCCGCATCCCTCTCCACCTCAGCGCGCCATCGCGAGTACGTCTCCGGCCCGTCGCCTCCAAGCGCCGTCGCCGGGCAGTCGACGGCCCATCGCCTCCTCGCCCGTCGCCGGCGAGAAGGCCCCTCCGACGGGAATGGATAAGCCGGGGAGGGGGGGTTATGTAAATCCGAAACGTTAATAACTTAGAAACATACTGCGGGTTGAATACCGAAAACGTGAGGGATGCTTTTAAAAAAATGCCACGACGGACGACAGAAGCGTTGCGTGCTTTATTATTAGGGTAGATATTGCCCGTGAAATTTTGATATTGCAAGGGATAGTCCAACGAGAAAATGCCATATCGATGCATGCACCTGAGCCCCGATATATGCAACACCGCAGGGATTGTGTAAAAGAAGAGAGAAAGCCATGGATCTGGTGGATTCCACCCGTGCAGGAAAGCAACATTCTACGAGCCGGCTGACCCGAGATTGTTTTTCAGTTTTGGTTTTTATTTTCGGTTTTCATTTTAGTGATCCCAATATCCATGTTTCATACTTCCTCTGTTCCAGTCTTCCAGAACATAAGATGTTGTTTTTCATGCAAGTCAACCATTGACTGTTTGACCAATATTGTATAATGAAATGACAAAATCTACAATACCTAATAGATAAAATATAAAATTACTTTTCATGATGATTCGAATTATATAAATTTAGCAATGAGGATTTTGATATATTTTTCTAAAAAGTTTTTCAAACATGCACTCTTTTGACTTTAAAAGAAAATGCACCTTATATAAAGGTGCGGAGGGAGTATAATTTAAGTTTATCGAATGTTCACCCGGGGCGAGGTGCCTCACCTGATATGTTCTAATCTCATTCAAATATATACTCCAAGCCAAGCAATTCCCACGTTAATGCAATTCTACTTAGAGCATCTCCAACGGCAGCGCAAAAAATCCACGCCTAATAAATTTTTTAGCACGCCACTGTAGCAGTTTTAAAGCGCGGGGACCGGAGCATCTCCAACAGACGCGCGCTAGTGCGGCGCCCAATCCAGTCCGATCCAGCGGTCCCATGTGCAGCAGCTCAGAGTTTGCAGCACGCGCAAGCCGGCGCACCAAATATGCTGTGCGCGATAGCGATTTTGAGCGCGCGTCTAAAAAAATTTAACGCGCGCAGTGTTTTGCAGCTTCTGTTGAAGCAGTCCGACGTTCAAAAAACAGATATTTTAACGTGCGGAGCAGTTTTTGATCACCCGTTGGAGATGCTCTTACCACAATCCAGCTTTTAAGGTTGGCCCTATCATCGCTGCAGCAGCCATATTGTATTTGCTCCCGCGTCCCGCTCACCGGATGAGTGAACCACATGTCATGTCTCGTCGGTACAGAAGACCGATCGACACAGCAAGAGTGCCGCAGAAAGATTGTGCAGCCCTGAAGCGTCACATGTGACGCCAAGCTAGTCAACATGCATGCTGCGTACGTCAAGGGTGATGATTGCGCATCGCCGTAGACCCGCCCAACACAATTCCCATGGCTCTAGTAGCTTCTGTTCCAACAACTGCTCAGCTTAATCTGGGCTATATAAACAACGCGACCGAAGCTATGCACGTACACTTGCAAATTGAGTATCACAGGGCTTAAGGCTTTAGAGAGCACACACGTACACAGTAGAGCAGAGAGCTTACGAGCGGCGAAGAGCAAGAGATCGACCGAAGACGATGGCCGGTGAAGGAGATGATGTCAAGCTACTAGGTTCGGTGATGAGCCCGTTCGCGGTCCGCGTGCGCATGGCGCTGCACGCCAAGGGCGTCAGCTACGAGTACCTGGAGCAGGACCTGTTCCACAAGGGCGACCTCCTCCTCGCCTCCAACCCGGTGCACAACAAGGTCCCCGTGCTCATCCACGCCGGCAGGCCCGTCTGCGAGTCGCTTGCCATCGTCGAGTACGTCAACGAGGTCTGGGCCGACGGCGCCTCCCTCCTCCCTGCCGACCCCTACGGCCGCGCTGTCGCCCGCTTCTGGGCCGCCTACGTCGACGACAAGCTGTTCCCCGCGTGGTTAGGCATCCTGCGCGCCGCCACGGAGGAGGACAGAGCGGAGAAGCTCGACGCCGCGCTCGCGGTGATCGGGCTCATGGAGGACGCCCTCGCCCAGTGCTCTGATGGGAAGGACTTCTTTGCCGGCGACTCCGTCGGGTACCTCGACCTTGCGCTCGGGTGCAACCTGTTCTGGTTCAAGGCGCTGCGCGAGATGTTCGGCGTGACGCTCATCGACGCCGGAAGGACTCCGGGCCTGGCCGCCTGGGCTGAGAGGTTCGAGCAGACGGAGGCCGGAAAGGAGGTGGCCCCGCCCATGAAGAGTATGGTGGAGCATGCCCGGAAGCTGCGGGCTATGGCAGGTAATAATTAAGTGGCAAGCTTGGAGGAGTTTCTTCTTGATTCGGTCGACCACGAGTTGGATTTTGTTTGTTCAGTATAAAGGTGGTCATTGTGAATCGCCCCTTTTAGTTAGTTTACTTATTAAAGATTTGTGATCTGTCCAATATGCAATAAAATGGTCATTATTTTTAGAAAGTTGTGGCTGAGCAACCCACTAACTTTGTCAGGAGTGTAGTGTTAAACACCATGTATACTACCCAAAGTTTTAAATAACGGGCTACGCCATTTAGCGGCGGCTCTGCCAACAACTAAAAAAGGCTATAGCAAAGCTATAGCGGGCTATGCCATCATTTAGTGGTTTTACTAAATGATAAGAAAAACAAAATATAATAATACAATCAGGTATCAAATATATATACAATATACATATACTATCCAGCTAGTCATAGAAACTTGCAAATCACAGGAGATGGTTCAGTTCAGCGCATAACAACATAAGGCTCAGGCACACTTGCACAGTAGGTAACTTGCACACTTGCACAATCTAACAACCAGCAGGACCAGGGTCACACTTGCACATAACAAAAGTAAGATGGCAAACTACATACGAACAACCATACAATTGCAGTGCATCAATCTGAATCACCAGAGGCATAGTTAGACTCATCTTGAGCTTGATCATCTGATTCCGAAGATGAAGAACATAGCATGGGATCTTCTTCAATGCTGTTAAGAAGAGAGTGGATGCTCTTCTTCCTCTTCTTCTTGGCTACTGCATACCTCTTTCTTTTTCTTACTTGTGCTTGTGATGTTGAAGTCTCTTGTTGAGCTTGAGCTTCATTACCTAAATATTCACTAGTATTGTCATTAGGAACGATCCCAGGAATGAACTCATTGGCTTCATCCTCCAGAACATCATTGATAACCTTCTCTATAGGATCCCTGTTCTTATTTGCTCTCTTATGCTGCAGCCTCGCGTTGAATTTGACGAAGACAAGATCCCTCAACCTATCACTGAGTAGTCTATTACGTTTTTTTGCATGAACCTACAGAGTGAACAAAAATTCAGTGTAGATGAGAACAAATCAAGGAACACATGAGAACAAAAATAAACCCGTGTGCTCCCATGCTTTCTTATGGTTCTTGAATGAGTCAAGCATCTTCTTCTTTCTTTTCTGCAGGAATGGCCCACTCATCTCATAGGCACTAGGTCCTTGAAGGGTTTTGCCATAATCTCCAATGGCAACTAGCATACATGCAAAGCTAGGAAGTGTCACAGTGTTGTGTGGAATGCCAGCTTCATAGAAAAACTGGCAGATGTACCCACAAGCTCTATTCCTCTTCTCTTCTAACTGTCGAGATGACAATTTGATTGAACCTTTTCGCTGAGAGTTGTCCCTTGATTCCTCTTGACACTTTGTTCTACACTTAACTTGCAGAACTTGTCCATAGGGCCACCTTGGGATCTGCTTGTGCCTGATGTTGATAAAATCATAACATCATTGTCACTATCTTCATCACTCTCCTGTTCTCCCTCCGAGTGATCTATGTTAACTAAACTTCTTAACTTCTCCACTTCTGTGATTTTCTTATCCTTCACATCATTACTCTTTAGGAGCAAAACCTTCATCTCCTCCTTGACATCATGAGGAACCTTCTGGCATGGTGCAACATTGTACTTCTTAATTCCAGCAAGGTGGAACTTCATCCTTGTTACGCCGCTAGTTAATATCTTGTTACAGAAATTGCATTGCAAAGCGTATGTTCTATTAGGATCTGGCATAGTACAGTACTTCCGTGCCGCATCATTTGATGCAACAACATGAGTTGCTGCTGTTTGTGGTACAGAGGCGGCGCTTGAGATACCTGCACCTATGAAACAAAACAAAAAAAATCAAATATTGAGAGATTTTACTCATTTTAGTGACAACAAGCAAATAAGGACGCACATATCTTAGTCTTCATTGTTATTCCAAGTTCAGATATTCAGAAATTTTAGTTACACCAAGCAAGCAAGCACACACATATAACAAATACTTTGCATATAACAGATAACCCATTACAATGAAGCAGGCTGGATCAAATCATACATCCATATTATCTGGAATTAAGCTCGGGGATGATTGATACGTCTCCAATGTATATATACTTTTTCATTATTCCATGCTATTATATTATCTGTTTTGGATGTTTTATATGCATTAATATGTTATTTTATATTATTTTGGGACTAACCTATTAATCTAGAGCATAGTGTGACTTTCTGTTTTTCCACATTTTTGAGTATTGCAGATTAGGAATATTAAACGGAGTCCAAATGGAACAAAACCTCCGGAAAGATTTTTCTTGGACCAGAAGACACCCAGCAGACTTGGAGTAGGGGGAAGGGCATCTGCCGGGAGGCCACAAGCCTGCAGGGCGCGCCCTAGGACGGTGGTCGTGCCCCCTGGCTTGTGGGCCCCTGCAGGTCTCCTAATCCTATTCTTTGGCCTATAAATTCACAAATATTCCTGTATCGCCAAATAGACCCACACAAATACGTTTACGCCGTCGGGAGTCTCTGTTCTATGAGATATAATCTGGGAGCCTTTTCCGGTAATCTGCCGGAGAGGGAATTGATCACGGAGGGCATCTACATCAACTTCATTGCCTCTCCGGTGATGTGTGAGTAGTTCACCACACACCTACGGGTCCATAGCTAGTAGCTAGATGACTTCTTCTCTCTAGTTGATCTTCAATACCATGTGCTTCATGATCTTCATGGAGATCTATTCGATGTAATACTCTTTTGCAGTGTGTTTGTCGAGATTCGATGAATTGTGAGTTTATATTCAGATTATCTATGAATATTATTTGAGTCTCTTCTGAATTCTTATATGCATGATTTCAAATCTTTGCAAGTCTCTTCGAATTATTGGTTTTGTTTGGCCAACTAGATTGGTAATTTTTGCAATGGGAGAAGTGCTTAGTTTTGGGTTTAATCTTGCGGTGTCCTCAGCCACTGACAAAGTAGGGGTAGCGAGGCACGTATTGTATTGTTGCCATTGAGGATAAAAAGATGGGGTTTTCATCATATTGCTTGAGTTTATCCCTCTACATCATGTCATCTTACTTAATGTGTTACTCTGTTCTTCATGAACTTAATACTCTAGATGTAGGCAGGAGTCGGTCCATGTGTGGAGTAATAGTAGAAGATGCAGAATTGTTTCGGTCTACTTGACACGGACGTGATGCCTATATGCATAATCATTGCCTTGAATATCTTCATAATTATTCGTTTTTCTATCAATTGCTCAGTGATTTGTTTGCCCACCGCATTATTTTCCTTTATGGGAGAAGCCTGTAGCGAAGCTTATGGCCCCCGAGTCTATTTTCCATATTATACTTTCACATATATAAACCAAAAATACCAAAAATACTTTGCTACAATTTATTTACTTTTTTTCCACAATCTTTATATATATCTCTATCAGATCTCATCCTTACAAAAACTCTGAAGGGGTTGATAACCCCTTTATAGCGTTGGGTGTAAGAGTTTGATTATTTGTGTAGGTACTACTATTAAGGCCTTGCTTGTTCCTCCTACTAGATTGATACCTTGGTTCTCAAAAAACTGAGGCAAATACTTATCTACTTCGTTGCATCACCCTTTCCTGTTCAAGGGAAAACCAACGCAAGCTCAAGAGGTAGCAGTTACCACTTCCGAATCGGGCCTGAACTCGTTCATCCAAGTGTATCCGCTGCGCCTAGTTAGATTTCGCCCCTCCGTTCGTACCCCAAGGTACTATTGTCAGGGTCATTCGCACGAGAGGCACCACATCAACATTAGTGTGGTCGCCACGGCCAACGACTCATCTTCTTCTTTCTCATTCCTAGTTGGTTTTAGTTCTCGTTCCTACTTATTTTATAGAATATTTATTTTTCTTTTTTGTTTCAATTTTTGGAACACTCTATTTTTATACTATAGCATGAACCACCTAGCGAATGTTGTTTCTTGTTGTGCTCATGGACGAACATTTTATCAATCGTCAGTGTGTCGACATCTTGCAAAGCATAGTCATCATCAAACCTGGTGAACCCTATGTCGCCCAAGTCGCGAGCGTATGGTGGCCATTGTCCATGTTGTTAAGCGGTGCTCGGCCATGCTGCTGAGAGCTTGTTGATCGTCCTTGCCCACAAACGCTTTCAAAAGGATTCAACACAATTAACTGTTTGCTTAATTAAATAAGTACAAAAATGATTAACGACATATCTAATTCTTTGCATGCCTAATTAACTCCCAACCAAACAAATTAATTATGTGACTAACTAAAAAAAATCCCTACTTCTGATTATATGTAGGCATAGATAATTATCTACCTAATTACTCAATTTCATTAATGATTTGATTAACAAATTGATTTGGTGCGAAAATATTTACTATTTTAATGAATCTAATTAATTGCACATGTAATTAAATTTCTAGCTGATAAATTGCTCTAAACGTTTGATTTTCAAATTGATATAGTGCTTGATTTCTAAAATATTTTCGCATGAATGGCTGCTACGAACGATGATGATGATGACGATCAAATATTGTAGGACACATTTTGTTAACGAATTTCTTGATATTTGAATGAACACATTTGATTTGAGAAGGTAGCATGTGTGCCTATTGTCAAAAATATGATATGACCGCGTCCATGAACGCGTATACGTAAGACACAATATGACAAAGTATCTACATACTTCCGATACGATATAAGAAACTTACTTCCTGTAGACACTTGAAAAAACCTAGTTCATGTAATCTGTAGAAAACTGAAGAAGACAAGAAGGTAACAAAAAATTGAATACGAAGGTCCACAATTCCCTCATTGGTCCTCGCATATTCGATTCTGGGTTCACGGGCTCGATCTTTCCAAAAAAATATAAAGATCTTCTAAGAGAGTTACCTGTTACCTTGCATACAATGTATTATCTCAGCCTGCACGTCACACCCATGGTTGCATGAGCATGTAGGTGTAAGTGAGCTCAACACTGAACCATGTGTACCATATACGTGATAGTACCTTCATCGTATTTGTAAGATTACCTCATCTCTGACGTGTCCTCATTGTTGGTGGATGCCGGGTCTGCGAGGGTGTAGATGGAGATCCAACCAAGTTGCACCAAGAATCTGTGTAGCTCCACAGCCAGGATCGTGTTGCACCATGCGACGACCACGTCTCGGCGCCCGAGCGTCGACTTTCCCTTGTCGGTGGCCACTACGACATAGCCGATTCACTTGCACTCCATGCACCGATGCCTCAGATGGACGCCCCTCACATACGCGACGGATAGCTGGGACGGAGGCAATGGCGCATAGGAGCCCAATGACCCGGTACACGGTGGCGTGGCCCAGCAACACACGTGAAGGATCAGGGCCGGAATGGAGCAGCGGCGGTAGGGGAGAAGCCAAGGAGGTAGGAAGGAGGGAAGGAAAGGGGCTTGTGGCGGTTGTGGGAGGAGATTGGGAGGGAGCACATACATTAGGTTTCAACGTAAGGGTTTTTCGGGGTTTCTGTTCATCAATTGGTTTTTTGTGGGATAGAAAAAATCCGTGATTAGTGGGAGGGGAATCTCGATGGGAGGGGGTGGGTGGGAGTGAGAACGAAACGAACGAACGATGACCTAGGTACCGAGACTTTAGGAGTAGAGATTTTTTTGGCACGGTGACGACGACACAACATTATAGAAAATTTTGGACAAAATTATCCTTGGGTAATTTGTTGGTTAGTGGCAAGTAAATCAATTAGGAAAATAAAGGAGGAGATACATACAATCAACAGAGAGATTCTCTCCTTTTTCTACAAAAAGGGATACATGCAATTGTGAGAGAGATACTTTCCTTTCTTTTGCATTAATTAAAGAGACCAATTAAGAAAGTTAGGTATGTGATCTTTTGTATGTAAGAAAACTGTTAATTTGAAAGAAAAGAGTGGAGAGATTCTCTCCTTTTTCTACAAAAAGAGATACATGCAATCGGGAGAGAGATACTTTCCTTTCTTTTGCATTAATTAGATAGATCAGTTAGGAAAGTTAGATATCTGATCTTTTGTATGTTAGGAAAGTGTTGATTTGAAAGAAAGGAACGGATAAAAAAATTTGATGGATAAGAAAACCATTGGGAAGGGGTGGTAAGAGGTGGGAGTAAAATAAACTAGAGTACCAAAATAACTGGTACCACAGTACCAACTACTCCATTAGTAGTAGAGATTGAAGCATTTATAGGCTTATGGGTAAATATGTTTGAGAGTTTTCTATAGTATGGTGCCCCTGGTCAGTTTTTATACTAGGTCCGCCCGTGGACATATGCACTCCCGTTTTAGGAGTAGAGATTAATATAATTTGGCGAGGTATGGAAGTATTAATAAATGTGATTGAGCCTAATTAATTCAGATTTGATCTTTAAAGATTTATTAGAAATTAATGTAATTTGGTGATGTAGGAAAATATTAATAAATGTGATTGAGCCATTTATGGTAAGGTTAATTAATTGAGATTTGGTCTTCAAAGATTTATTAAAAATTGAATATGATTGATTCTTTCACATAAATACATTACTAAATATGTGATGATGGAAGGAGCGAAAAAAAAACAAAAAAAGAGACGAAGGTGAGAGGTGAGGCGGAAAAAACCTGGAAAAGAACCTACCATCACAACCGCGGACATCTACTTTAGGAGTAGAGACAAGAAAATAGTGAAGAGAAAAATAAATCGGTGGCACAGGGTAGTGAGAGGAGATGGTGGTAAGTGACACGAAAAAACGACAAAAATAAACCTAGAACGGAAGCTACCAACTCCTCTTTTAGGAGTAGAGATGAGAGAAGGAAGAAAAAACAAATGAAAAACAGAGGAAGGTGGGAGGAGAAAGATAAAAACAATGTGGAACCGAATGTTAATTAACGTAATTTGGTGATGTATGGTAATATTAATTAATGTGATTGAATAATCTATGGTAAGGTAAATTAATTTAGATTTGGTCTTTAAAGATTCATTACAAATTAATCTTGATTGATTCTTTCAAAGAAATACATTACTAAACTAGTATAATGCCCGTCCATTGTCATGGGTCAGGAATATATTTTTATGAGTTGTAAATATAATTACAATACATGTAAAAATTTGCATGCATAGAAATTATATCATATAAGAGTAAGAAATAATTGAACTCCACTTTAATGATCCAACTAATTATCCCTCACAAACTAAAATCGACTTGATGTTTTAAAGTTATTTTTGTACAATGTGAGGAATGTTGTCTTCAACTTCATTGCATGGCACAATGTGAGTCGCTTCCTGATTATGATGAGTTTTAAATTGTAGGCTATGTATATATCATTTGGTTGGTATTTTTTCTAGAAGTGAGTTTTTATGATATGTGGCATTGATGTCAACATATAGAAGCTCCTCATTTTTACCTTTTTGACACCACTCCTCCCACTCATGCATCGCACAACCACTTTTTACTCTGCCTGCACAACCAACCAGCCACCGATTGTCGGCGCATCTCATCTCCCCACCACACCATCGTCGCTTACATATCTCCGAGGCACGTCCCCTCCATGCAATGGCAAAGCCCGCCCAATCCTCTCCCCACCACCTCATCTCTCATCCATGGCGTCGCCAGCCCCCTCCTCCCCCTGCCATGATGTGGTCTTCCTCCTTATCGCTCTAACAACCTCTCGCGCAGCCACCTCAACACTGAGCTAGCCCACCGGTCTAGCATTCTGGGTAGCTGGATCCGCCTGGGAGGTGAAAAAGGATTGCAACCCTCTAATAGTGCGAGCCACATAGCTAACCCATTTGTATGTGGGATGCACAATCTCCTACACAGTGGTGTAGCACTGCGAGGAGGTACACCTTGATCGTCGAGGATGCTCACCCCAGGCCAATTTCCGGTGCCAAGGAGTGCATATTATCATGCGAGGGGGCGCCAAGGCAATGCGATGTTTTACTCATTTGCCGTGCCCATCCGACTCAAGTTTGATGTAGCTGCCATCATGTCTACCCTTCCTATCAATTATCTTTATGGATTACATGAAAAGACTTCTACATGTGCGCACGTCACAACGCGCGATGGGCTTGAGAGGGCAATCATAATCTCCCTCTTGATATTAGTAGTGGGTCCCAGTATCTAATCTCATTAATTCATCTCCCCTGATTTTAAGGGTGTTTCTGCGGAGCTCGGGCGGAGCCCTGCTGAGACAAGATCATCACCAACCTCCGGAGCGCCGTCACGCTGCCGGAGAACTCTTCTACCTCTCCGTCTCTCTTGCTGGATCAAGAAGGCCGAGATCATCGTCGAGCTGTACGTGTGCTGAACGCGGAGGTGCCGTCCGTTCGGTACTAGATCGTGGGACTGATCGCGGGATTGTTCGCGGGGCGGATCGAGGGACGTGAGGACGTTCCACTACATCAACCGCGTTCTCTAACGCTTCTGTTGTACGATCTACAAGGGTACGTAGATCACTCATCCCCTCTCGTAGATGGACATCACCATGATAGGTCTTCGTGCGCGTAGGAAATTTTTTGTTTCCCATGCGACGTTCCCCAACACTCATGCCCCCCTGATTTTCAGGGGTGGGTGGACAGGTGGCATGAGCTTTTTGTTGCATGCATAAAAAAAGGAAAGGACAAAACATGAAGCACACAACTGCATTGCCTAATCCGGTCTAAGTGCCTTGTTAGAAACTGCACGCTCAATCGCGCGCAAATTTGCAACCATCTATACTATATTTCAGTCCTTGTGGCCATAGACTCAGCGCAAACGAGTGACGCAAAGTCGCAAATCACGCCTTCATTATTTAGACCTTGTTTTTTCTTTTTTTCTTTGGTAATACATGAGAGCCTTGTGTTACTAAGCTCTTTTGATGAAATGGCATCTTGCTATATATTTGCTAAAATAAATTACAGCCCAAGCGGGTATTTACTTTTTAAATATTGTTCCACCATAGCAAAGCATCGCCTACTTTGGTTGTAATTAAACACCATGCTGGGAGCAATGAGATATATACTTAATATATTGGAACCAAACGAATGGCCAAGAACCTGGGTATGTCTGAGTCATGTGCCTTGTGCCCTCACCTGTCTCCGAGCAAAATCCTGCCCGTCGGCCCCAAACCACGACTTAAGCCACCCCCTAGCATCTGTCGCGGAAATAGTATGACACCCCTTATAACGCCCAAGATGCGGTCATATCCTTATTTTGGCACGAGGGCCTCGACAGGGATAGAAACGCATCTCGTCATTTCGCAAGAATGGATATCGTTACAAGTACATGTACTGAAAAGATGAATATAAAGAATTAGCTTACACTCGCCAGAAGCTACATCAGAGTCACATCAATACATCAATATAGAGTCATCATGAAGAAGAGCACGGTCCGACTACAGACGAAAACAAATGACAAAAGAACGACGTCCATCCTTGCTATCCTAGGCTGTCGGCCTGGAACCCATCCTAGATCAATGAAGAAGAAGAAGAAACTCCAAATAGCACAATCAACACGCTCACGTCAAAGTGACTCTTTACCTATACCTGCAACTTGTGTTGTATTAATTTGTGAGCCGTAGGGGACTCAGCAATCTTATTTCCAAAGGTATCAAGACTGCAAAGCTTAATGGGTGAGGAATGGTTAAGTGGTGAGGCTGCAGCAAGCGACTAAGCATTTATTTGAGGTGGCTAACTTACGAGTACAAGTGTAAAAGAGGGGGATGATCTACATATAGCGAACTTGAATTACCGATGATCAAATGAATGATCCTGAACACCTACTTACGTCAGACATAACCCCACCGCGTCCTCGATCGGAGAAGGAGCTCACGAAAGAGACAGTCACGGTTACGCACTCAGTTGGCAAGTTTTTAGTTAAGTTGACTTCAAGTTATCTAGAACCAAATGTTAAACAAAGTTTCCACGTTGCCACATAACCGCGGGCACGGCTTTCCGAAAAATTTAACCCTGCAGGGGTGCTCCAACTAGTCCATCACAAACTACCACACGCTGCGACGAAATGAGCTCGATCAGGGAAAACCCGTGATCTCCTTGGGTTCCTATTGGAAAACCTCAACCTCGAGATAGCCCAAAATATCGTCGGAATCCCTCGTACAAGACGCTCGAGAAAGGTAAAACAAGTCTAGCAAGGCCGCCCGGCGTGTTGACGATCCTGATAGGAGCCGCGTATCTCGTTCTCAAGACACGACGGATGAGCGACACGTACGGTGGCCTGATAGAAATCACCCAAGTTGCCATGGGCTCGCCCCGCACAGTGGTCTAGGTTGGACCAACACTCATGAGGAGCACTGCCCGAGGGGTTTATTTAATTATCCACGGGGTGATCAAACCCTATGCATATTTTAGTTTGTTATTAGCAAATAGTACTAATGTTGGGCCTTGCCAGACAAGTTTTATCCCAAAACGAAAGTCAAGGGGGTCCCCATAACAACCCCAAGCATGTTAGGAGAGCTCATTTATAGAACATAACACCGGTAGCCGAAACTAAGGCGACAAAGATGGAACAAAACACCAGGCGAGAAGGCCAAGCCTTCCACCTTTTACCAAGTATATAGGTGCATTAAATTAATTAGCAATAATATGGTGATATAACAAGGAACCCATGTTTGCACATGGAAGCAACTGCACCTGCAACTAGCAACGCTATCAAAGGCTGAGCAAGTGGTAACATAGACAAACAAGGTTTGCTGGGTAGTGGAAAGATTAGAGGTTTTCATGGCAATGTTGGGAGGTTGATATTTAACAGGTGGTAGGCAACGAGACATAGCGATAGAAACAAAAAAACTAGCATGGCAATGATAGTAAAGATATCTAGGGAAATGATCATCTTGCCTGATATCCCGCTTGGAAGAAGAATGACTTTGTAAAGCAGACAAACCGATGTAGTCAAACGGATCCTCACATGCCGACACGCTTGCGGAACTCTATCGAGACGAAGAAAACCAGAAACAAGAATCAACACATGATACACCACACATATGCATGCCATGATGCACACCCTAATATGACACATGTTCATTTCAAATATGCAAGGCACGACAAGGCAATTCACCACATTCAAACACTACACGTTAAGTGGAGCTCAATATGCAACGAGTTGCATATTGACGAAACTCCACATACGAATTATTTAGTTCACTCATGTTTAGGTACACGATAATATCAAAGTTGTTAGACATGGAAAGGGGGTGAAGCACAAATTAAACTACCTATGTAGGAATTTTAAATGAGGCCGAAAACAACATATAGCATCTCCGAACTGACCCCATGTGTTAAATTCTAAATCTGACCAGATTTGTCCTAATCACATTTTATGTTTGTTAAACGGCAAAAAGAAGTGGTCCATGTGTATCTACTCATCGTTCTGGTCCATTTACATATATGGCTCATCTCCAATGGAGATACGGTTAATTAATTATGACCTAAACCGTTTCTATCACGTCGACACACAAACTGAAGCAAACAACCTGCTAAAGATCTTTAAACATGCTTGAGAGATGGAAACTATAACCTACACAAAATTCTACACGTTCTATATATCTAACTTGTCACAATCCAAAGCACGGTTTAAAAATTACGGGCGTTTTAAAATCATGTTCTTTTCTGAAAATTGCTAAATTCGCTGGAATAATAAAAATCCTACGGGCCGAATGTGCCAACTAATGGGCCAACATGCATGGGCGGAGGACAACTAAACTGTGCCTCGGGCGACATATAATAGGGGGGAATACTCGGTTTCTCACCTTAGCTGGCTTCGACCCAAGCGAGGAGAGCAGGTGGCTGGGCCGGCTTGGCGGGAGCAAGCCGGCTGGCCTGGCGAGGTCTGGCTGGGCCGAGGGGTGGCCAACCCACTCCGGTGCTGCGGTCAACAGGACCGCTCTCCCCGATCTAGATCTCGATCCAGGTCGAGAGCGAGGCGGTGCTCAAAGCACTGGCGGCGGGAGGCGCTGCTCCGGTGGCTGGGCGCTCCGGTGGCTCAGGAAGGCGGTGGTGTAGGCCGATCCAAATCGCGGGAGGAGGCCGCGACGGGGGGCGATGCAGAGGCGACCGACGGCGGTGCAGGCGTTCTCCGGCGAGGGGGCGACGAGGTCGGACTCGAGCAGGGCGGCGACCGTGGCCGGTGGGGCGGCATGCCTGCGGGCACTCGGCACTACAAGACAGCAGGAGCAGGTCACGCGGATATGCAGGGCTCGGGAGTTGCCTTTGCCCCGTTCGGGCCCAGGGCGGGCCAGAGGCGGACTTGACGGGCCCTGGCGACTGCGTCTGAGGAGAGAGAGTTGGTAGGTGGCGGCAACACAGATTTCGAGGTGGAGGAGAGGTGAGGCCAAAATAGGCAGGGTGACCTTTCCTTTTATAGAAGGTAGGTCTAGGCCTAGGGATTTTTTGCCCGTTTTCAAGCCGTACAATCTCGATCGGACGGCTCGGACGTGGGGGTGGTGTTAATAGGATAGGTGAGCTATGTAACCATGATGGGCTGAGAGAAGAGAGGGGTTTGCGGCCCGGCAATGAATTTTTTAAACACAGAAAAACGTCCGACGATAAACCAAAGACGGTGCACTATGGTCGGTCGTTCGGGTATCAAACCGACTCCGATTGCGACGAAATTTGGCAAGCGGCCCACCTAGACCGCACACCAAGTTTCAAGCCAATCTGTGAATATTTTCTGCATAGTTTTAAAACAATATTTTATTGATGCCGTGGGCGCGGGAGTGTGTGGTCGGGCTGAAAATGGTCAACGACGAACACGGAGAGAACTGGTGATAACCCACAAGTGTAGGGTATCGCAACAGTCTTCGCGGGTAAGATAACCA
The DNA here is from genome assembly GCF_904849725.1 of Hordeum vulgare subsp. vulgare. Lineage (NCBI taxonomy): Eukaryota > Viridiplantae > Streptophyta > Magnoliopsida > Poales > Poaceae > Hordeum > Hordeum vulgare. The sequence goes on along the minus strand of NC_058520.1, from coordinate 578,268,890 downwards.
AATTTATTGATTCGACATAAGGGGAGCCAAAGAATATTTATAAGCTTTAACAATTGAGTTGTCAATTCAACAGCACTTGAAAGATACTTGCTTGGCAATGAAACATTAGTAGCAACGGTGATGTGAAAGTGATTGTGGCAACGAAGATAATGGTGGCAAAGCAATGAAAGTAAAACATCTAAAGTAGAGCAACTAGTGACTAGAAAGATTAAAACACTAGGCTAGGGAGATGGATGGTTGGTCAAGGATGAGAGATATCATGTATTTAACCTAGGGCAAGGCACATAGAAAAGTAATGATCATCTAGGAAAATATCAAACATTAGGCATGTATCCCAAGGTAGTGGTGCGTGCTTGCAATAAGAACTTGCACAACATCTTTTGTCCTACCATCCCGCTACCAACAAGGCCAAAAGGAACTTATGGAGATTAAGGTGCTCCTGTCAAATAGCACCGAAACAAAGCATTAACAATCAATGGATACATGGAACCCTCAAACTATAGTCTATCCCCTTTGGTGTCCCAAGCTATCACCATTGGGATCGCCGGTTCCGGACTATAATAGCTAATAGGTGCATACTACTCATAGATAAGATCAAGAACATAAATATATTCATGAAAACATAAGGTATTCAGATATGAAATCATGGCACTCAGGCCCTAAGTTACAAGCATTAAGAGTAACAAGTAGTAGCAAAGATGATAAACACCATAGTAGATGATAGGCAATGCTACGGCAACAGACAACAACGCGAGAAATTGGCACGTTGACGGAGACTTGGCTTGCGCTGGTTTTTCCCTTGAAGAGGAAAGGGTGATGCAGCACAGGAGCAGTAAGTATTTCCCTCAGTTTGAGAACCAAGGTATCAATCCAGTAGGAGAATCACGTCAAGTCCAGAGTACCTGCGCAAACACAAAAGAGCTTGCACCCAACGCTATAAAGGGGTTGTCAATCCCTTCAAGATTGATTGCAAAGTGAGATCTGAAGGCGGAAAGTGCAACGAAGTAAAAGTGTAAGGCTAAAAATATGATATGAAGTAGACCCGAGGGTCATAGTGTTAACTAGAGGCTTCTCTCAAAATAGCAAATATTACGGTGGGTGAACAAATTACTGTCGAGCAATTGATAGAACCACGCAAAGTCATGACGATATCTAAGGCAATGATCATACATATAGGCATCACGTCCGAGACAAGTAGACCGATACTTTCTGCATCTACTACTATTACTCCACACATCGACCGCTATCCAGCATGCATCTAGTGTATTGAGTTCATGACGAAGAGAGTAACGCCTTAAGCAAGATGACATGATGTAGAGGGATAAACTCAAACCAATGATGAAAACCCCATCTTTTTACCCTTGATGGCAATAACACGATGTGTGCCTTGCTACCCCTTCTGTCATAGGGTGAGGTCACTGCATGGTATGAACCCAAAACCAAGCACTTCTCCCATTGCAAGAATCATAGTTCAAGTTGGCCAAACAAAACCCACAACTCGAAGAGAATTACAAGGATATGAAATCATGCATATAAGAGATCAGAAGAAACTCAAATAATATTCATAGATAATCTGATCATAAATCCACAATTCATCGGATCTCGACAAACACACCGCAAAAGAAGATTACATCGGATAGATCTCCATGAAGATCATGGAGAACTTTGTATTGAAGATCCAAGAGAGAGAAGAAGCCATCTAGCTACTAGCTATGGACCCGAAGGTCTATGGTGAACTACTCACGCATCATCGGAGAGGTCATGGTGTTGATGAAGAAGCCCTCCGTATCCGAATCCCCCCTCCGGCAGGGCACCAGAACGTGCCCCAGATGGGATATTGCGGAGACAGAAGCTTGCGGCCGGGGAAAAGTATTTTCGTGGCTCCCCAGATTTTTTTGGGATTTTAGGGAATATATAGGCGAAGGAGTAGGGCAGAGGAGGCCCAGGGAGCCAACAAGCCTGGGAGGCGCGGGCCCCCTGGCCACGCTATGAGGGCTTGTGGGGTCCATGGTGACCTTCTCCCTTGGTTCTCAAGTCTCTTGATCGTCTTCTGTTTCGGAAAAATCTTTTCGGAAGTTTTTATTCCGTGTGGACTCCATTTAAAATCCTCCTCTGAAAAGGGTCAAAAACACGGAAAAAACAGGAACTTGCACTTGGCACTGAGTTAATAGGTTAGTCCCAAAAAAGATAAAAAAGGCATACAAAACATCCAAAGTTTGACAAGATAATAGCATGAAACCATCAAAAATTATAGATACGTTGGAGACGTATCAGGCAACATGCCCCCAACAGTCCGACGAACTACAACATGATCTCACTCATCCAATCCCTACCATCCCCTTCACATACAGCAGGGAATTACTCACACATGATGGAGGAAGCCATGGAAGTGTGATGGAGTGGTGATGGTGATGACGATGGCAACGATTTCCCCTCTCCGGAGGCCAAGGCAGGGAATTACTCACACATGATGGAGGAAGCCATGGAAGGGTGATGGAGTGGTGACGGTGATGACGATGGCAACGATTTCCCCTCTCCGCAGGCCAAGGCAGCCTCCAGATTAGCTCTCTCGGAGAAGAACCGAGGGTGGCGGCGGCTCCGCGTCGAGAACTTGCAAAAGGACTTATGTTCTGGGATTTTTCCGTCAGTGGTAAAAATAGGAGCCAAAGTAGGGCACCAGAGGAGGTGGACCCCACCCAGGCAGCCTCCCAGCGTGGCCAGAGGGCAGGCCACGCCCACAGGTCTCTTGGAGGCCTGGTGGCCCCCCTCTGGCCCATCTTTTGTCCCAGGGTTCCTCCCAGTGCGTGGATTTTCTCTATTTTTTATTGGAATTTTCCGGGACGCCTAAATATCCATTTCCTTGCACACAAGAAAACCATACACGCAGCTGTGCTAAAAACATCGTCAGTCTCGGTTAGTTTCATTCAAATCATGCAAGAATGAGGCCAAAACAGTAGCAAAAGTGTTTGGAAAAGTCGATATGTTTGAGACGTATCAACTCCCCCAAGCTTAGCATATTGCTTGTCCTCAAGCAATTTAGTTCAATGAACTGGACGTGACAAAGAAAACTTTTACAAAATCTTTTGCTTCATCAGATGTATATAAGCATGCACTACAAACAAGTCCAACAAGTATTGAAGCAATGCTACAAAGACAATGCACGAAGCAATCCGTCGATCATGTGAAGAGTTTCAAACAACTAAGAATGAATAATGTGCAACTAAAAATCATGACGAGATCACAATGCACATGACTCGGACATACTAGAGTGGTATCTCGCTAGCCCCCATGAGTGAAGAAAAACATAAATGCACACGCTCCTTCGGAGTCTTAAAGGAGATTAGAAATAAATATTTCAGAATAAGCAATATCACAATCATGTAGAAGACAATGTGGTGCTTTGAGACAATGCACATTATACTCAGAATGACAATTATGCTCTCTATAGTTCGTGCTTTTTATAGGAAGAGGATGACTCAACGGTAAAGTAAAATAGATAGGCCCTTCTCAGAGGGAAGCATTGATTTGCAGAGGCGCCAGAACTTGAGCTTTTAAAAACATAGGTGAATCAAAATTTTGGGTGGTATGGTTTCATTGTCAACATAACAACTAAGAGATCTCAATATCTTCCATGCTAAATAAATTATAGGCGGTTCCCAAACATAATAGTAAAGTTTTTTACTCCCCCTCCACCAATCGATCACACTCCACGGTGAGCCAAATCCACGGGTACCGTCCATACAAACAACAATCCTGGGGGGGGGGGGTTGTTTCATTAAATTTGATTTGACTTTTGAGCATGGAACTGGGCATCCCAGTTACTAGCCACTTTCTCGTGAATGATAGTTAATCAACACATATGTTGAGAATAACCCACTTAGCATGGAAGATACTGATAGCCCCTAGTCACTACATGAGCGATTCGGGCGTACAAAACAAAATATTCATTTGAAAATTTAGAATACGGCACATGCAAATTTACTTAGGACGGCACATAAATACCGCATATAGGAAGGTATGGTGGACTCATAGGGCACACCTGGTTTCAAGGATTTTGGATGCACAAGCAGTCAGTCCGCTTAGTACAGGCGAAGGTTAGCAAAAGACGGGAAATCGACCAACTAGAGAGCAATAACGGTCATAATCATGCAGAGCGATAAAGCAACATTGAATCGGGCATGAAAGCGATATAACTATTCTGAAATAAAAAGATCATCAAGGCTTGATAGACTTCTAGTCATAAACATGTGTAAGCATGTGCCGAGTCAATCCAAAAAACTCTCCGAAGGGAAATACCACTTCAATACGCCAAACCATGATTTAATGCAATGCATGCAAATCATTTCGATAACACATTATGCACTCCGGCTATTTGAGACTAGTCACAAAGAAAGCATGAACTACTGGGAAAGCATTGTAAGCATAGCACTATGGCGCTACAAGCTGGTCTCTAGATCATAAGTACACGCATATGTACAAAGTAGAAACAAATATAGTTCATACCGCCTTTCCTTGTTGCATCCCTTCCGTCCATCTTCGTCATCGTCACTTGCATGATCGAACGTAGAAAGATATAATCAAGTGAAATTGCAACCATGGGCGTGAGCTGAACTCTGCAAACAAAGCAAACTAAAGAGGGAAAAGAAATCTTTTTCGTTTTTCCAAAGGTTAAATGAAAGCAAAAGAAAATAGAAATATTTTTGTTGTTTTTGCAAAGAAAGAACAAGCAATAATGCCGAAAATATTAAAAAGGAAACCACGGATGATACAATGAAAGGGGAGAAGGGTACGTACTCCCCCAAGCTTAGGCTTTTGGCCAAAGTTAGGCTTGGCTACTGCGGGCTTAAGGAGCTCCCTCCGGCTTCGGGGTGGTACGGGTAGCTCCAAGAATTGTACGGGGCCTCGGGCACGTAAACTGATGCCCGATTATCCTCCCAAGAAGAAGGCTCTTCTTCCTCAGGAACAACCCCCTCCATGGGGTTGTGGAACTGCTCCTGGATCACGAACTCGTCCAGCTCAATTGAGGTGAAGGACCATCCGTTCCTGCTAGTGTAATCAAACAAAAGTGGTGCAGGTAGACGGATCTTGCGAGTAGTAAGCTCGCCAAACCTCACAATATAAAAAAGGTTACCAAACTAAGAAGTCCTAGTAACAAACTCATGCCTCTTCATAGCAGTAAGATCAAAGCTTATGAATGAAAAAGGCGTACCATCCGTGTGTACAGTGCGCCCGAGATGCTCGAGGATAAGCGTGGCATAAATGCCACCAAAGTGAGGCCCTTTGTCGATTTTAGCGACGAGGCGATGAGCAATCAAAGCACCAATATTATATGTGTTATCTCCTAAGAGGGCAGCTGCCAAGATAACGAGATCCGGAGCCGAAATGTTGCTCGTGTTGTCACGAGCTAACACCCCTCGAGCAATATAGTATGGCAAATACCTGATGTGGGGAAACAAGATGCTGGAGATCTTCCCTCGGTGAATGTCTCGCGGATCCTTGCTACAAAGAGAAGCGAATAGGGGTTTCAGCTCGTAGGGCTGAACTTTCATTTTGGTCGTCTTCCCGACATTCCGCACACCTATAACGTCACAAAATTCTGCCAACGACATGGTAAAGACATCCTCATATAATATGAATTCAATCATGGAAGTTTTATCATTATATCTAAACCAGTTGACAAAATAATAGGTTAGTTTTGAATATTGTGGCACACGTCGTGTTACGAGACGTGTCAAACCTGCAGCTGCACAGAGGTTATCAAACTCATCCTTAATACCTGCCGCCGTAAGGAAATCTGAACACGAGTATGCCATGGCACGTGCCGTGTCCGTCTCATGGAGCAACTTCGGTGGCACGATATCATCATTGTAACTTGTCCTCATAGTAGAGTGTGAAGCTGCAGCTCGAGTTAGTCTATCGGTATGCTCGGGTCTCTTCTTCCTAAGCCATCCTTTTGGTTTTCCAAACAAACTCATTTCTGAAATTTTTGATGCATAACAAAAACGAATGTTTAAGCAAAAATGAGTTCAAGCAAACTATTCTACTCACTTCCCTGATGCATAAGCTTGCATCAAAACTTCATAAATAAATTCCTAAACATGCATGCCACGTCATATGAACAGCACCAAGAACTCCTAAATGCTCACAAATAAGACTACTGATGTCTACTACGCAACCTTCTCCTTGTAGACGTTGTTGGGCCTCCAAGTGCAGTGGTTTGTAGGACAGTAGCAATTTTCCCTCAAGTGGGTGACCTAAGGTTTATCAATCCGTGGGAGGCGTAGGATGAAGATGGTCTCTCTCAAGCAACCCTACAACCAAATAACAAAGAGTCTCTTGTGTCCCCAACACACCCAATACAATGGTAAATTGTATAGGTGCACTAGTTCGGCGAAGAGATGGTGATACAAGTGCAATATGGATGGTAGATATAGGTTTTTGTAATCTGAAATTACAAAAACAGCAAGCTAACTAGTAACAAAAGTGAGCACGAACGATATTGCAATGCGTGGAAACAAGGCCTAGGGTTCATACTTTCACTAGTGAAGTTCTCTCAACAATAATAACATAATTGGATCATATAACTAGCCCTCAACATGCAACAAAGATTCACTCCAAAGTCACTAATAGCGGAGAACAAACGAAGAGATTATTGTCGGGTACGAAACCACCACAAAGTTATTCTTTCTGATCGATCTATTCAAGAGTCCGTAGTAAAATAACACGAAGCTATTCTTTCCGTTCGATCCATCATAGAGTTCGTACTAGAATAACACCTTAAGATACATATCAACCAAGACCCTAATGTCACCTAGATACTCCATTGTCACCTCAAGTATCCGTGGGCATGATTATATGATATGCATCACACAATCTCAGAATCATCTATTCAACCAACACATAGAACTTCAAAGAGTGCCCCGAAGTTTCTACCGGAGAGTCAAAACGTGTGCCAACCCATATGCATAGGTTCCCAATGTCACGAAACCCGCAAGTTGATCACCAAAACATACATCGAGTACTCACATGAATATCCAAACGTGTGCCAACCCACATGCATAGGTTCCCAATGTCACAAACCCGCAAGTTGATCACCACAAATAGACACGTGTAAGACATACATCAAGTGTTCTTAAAGACTCAATCCGATAAGATAACTTCAAAGGGGAAACTCAATTCATTACAAGAAGGGAGAGGGGGGAAAACATCATAAGATCCAACTATAGTAGCAAAGCCCGCGGTACATCGAGATCAAGACATCTCAAGAACACGAGAGAGAGAGAGAGATCAAACACATAGCTACTGGTACATACCCTCAGCCCCGAGGGTGAACTACTCCCTCCTCGTCATGGAGATCGCCGGGATGATGAAGATGGCCACCGGAGATGGATTCCCCCTTCGACAGGGTGCCGGAACGGGCTCCAGATTGGTTTTTGGTGGCTATAGAGGCTTGCAGCGGCGGAACTCCCGATCTAGGTTTCTATCTGGTGGTTTCTGGATTTATAGGACCAGATGGCGGTGGAGTTGCGTCAAGTGGGCCATTGAGGAGCCCACAATCTTGGTAGGTGCGGCCTGGGGGGGGGGGGGGGTGGCCGCGCCTACACGGCTTGTGGCTTCCTCAGGACCCCTCTCCGGTATCTTTTTTTCCAGTATTTTTGAAATTTTCCATAAAAAATCATCGCGAAAGAATTATTCCGTTTGGACTCCGCTTGAAAAGGGTCAAAAACAAGAAAGAATAGGAACTGACACTTGGCACTGAATTAATAGGTTAGTCCCAAAAAATATATAAAAGGCATATAAAACATCCAAAGTTTGACAAGATAACAGCATGAAACCATCAAAAATTATAGATACGTTGGTGACGTATCAAGCATCCCCAAGCCTAACTCATGCTCGTCCTCGAGTAGGGAAGTGATAAAGAATGAATTTTTGATACTTTCATGCTACCTAGCATAGATGTCCTTTGTAACTCCTCTTATGTGACATGAATGTTCAGATCCGTTAGATTCAAAACAATATTTTGCTATTGATGTGGAGACAATAATACTTCAAGCAAACTAGCAAGGTAATCATGAACTTTCAAAATAACAAGGCCAAAAGAAAGTTATCCCTACAAATTCATATAGTCTGGCTATGCTCTATCATCCTTGCACAACGAATTTAAATCATGCACAACCTTGGTATTGGCCAAGTAATTGTTTTCACACCTTTACTTTCTCAAACTTTTTCAACTCTCACGCAATACATGAGCGTGAGTCATGGTTATAGCACTATAGGTGGAATGGAGTGGTGGAGGTTGTGAGACAAAAAAGGAGAAGATGGTTGATACGTCTCCATCGTATCTACTTTTCCAAACACTTTTGCCATTGTTTTGGACTCTAATTTGCATGATTTGAATGGAACTAACCCGGACTGACGTTGTTTTCAGCAGAATTGCCTTGGTGTTGTTTTTGTGCAGAAATGAAAGTTCTCGGAATGTCCTGAAAATTTACGGAGAATATTCTGGAAAATATGAAAAATACCTGCGCAAAGATCCACCGGAGGGGGTGAGCCAGTGGGCCACAAGCCCTGTGACCGCGACCACCCCCCCCCCCCCAGGCCGCGACGTCAGGGCTTGTGGGGCCCACGTGGCTCTGCCGCCCCCAAACTCAGCTCTATTTATTCTCTTTCGTCCTGAAAAAAATCAAGAGAGAAGATTTCATCGCGTATGCGATACGGAGGCGCCGCCACATCCTGTTCTTCATCTGGAGGGCAGATCTGGAGTCCGTTTTGGGCTCCTGATCAAGGAGATCGTCGCCATCGTCATCATCAACCTTCTTCCCTCTCCAATTCCATGAAGCTCTTCATCGTTCGTGAGTAATATATTCTTAGGCTCGCTGGGCGGTGATGAGTAGGATGGGATCTATCATGTAATCGAGTTTGTTTTGACGGGAAATGATCCCTAGTATCCACTATGTTCTGAGATTGATGTTGCTACTACTTTGCCATGCTTAATGCTTGTCACTAGGGCCCGAGTGCCATGATTTCAAATCTGAAATTATTATGTTGTCACCAATATATGTGTGTTTTAGATCCGATCTTGCAAGTTGTAGTTACCTACTATGTGTTATGATCCGGCAACCCCGGGGTGACAATAACCGGAACCACTCCCGGTGATGACCATAGTTTGAGGAGTTCATGTGTTCACCAAGTGCTAATGCGTTGGTCCGGTTCTTTATTAAAAAGATAACCTTAATATCCCGTAGTATCCATTTGGACCCCGCTGCCACGAGAGGGATGGACAATAGATGTCATGCAAGTTCTTTTCCCTAAGCACGTATGACGACACACGGAATGCATGCCTACATCACATTGACGAACGGGAGCTAGTCACATATCTCTCCGTGTTATAACTGTTGCATGATGAATTTCATCCAACAAATCACCGATCCATTGCCTACGAGTTTGTCCCACTGCTGTTGTTACTTGTTTTGCTCTGCTGCTGTTAGTACTATTGCTGCTGCTGTTACTTGTTTTGCTCTACTCCTGTTACTACTGTTGCTGCTACTGTTACTTGCTGCTACTATTACTTACTTTGTCCAGCTGCTGCTGCCACTACTGTTGCTACTACTGTTACTTGTTGTTGTTGTTACTCGCTACTGCTGCTACTTGCTATTGCTGTTACTCGCTCCTGCTGCTACTTGCTACTGCTTTCACTACTGATGTTCCTTGCCACTGCTGTTACTCCTTACACTGCTGCTACCTGCTACAATACTTTTTCTGGCACCGTTGGTGGGAAAGAATATTTCCCGTCCACGGGCAACTTACTGGCGCCATTGATTCGACAGTTAGGAATAGTCTGCCTTGTCAACAGATCGTTTGTGGCACTGTTGCTGTCATACTACTTTGCTGCTTATACCTTGCTTGCAGACACTAATCTTTCAGGTGTGGTTGAATCTGACGCATTCAACTGCTAATACTTGAGAATATTCTTTCACTTCCCGTCGTGCGAACCAACAAATTTGGGTTGAATACTCTACCCTCGAAAACTGCCGCGATCCCACGCGCTGGTGGGCTATTGCAAGACAATTTCTAATTATTGAGCAACTCGAAGCAGCTCTTTTCTGGATCCGTTGCCGTGGAGGCATCAAGTCAGGAATAGTTGCACGTCAACAACATTTTTCTGGCTCCGTTGCCGGGGAAAAAGATAGCTATATTCTCTGAGTCACTTGGGATTTATATCTGCTGATCACTATGAAGAATCTGAAAGATCCAAAACCAGTCTTGCCCTCAACTACGAGGGGAGGTAAGGAACTGCCATCTAGCTCTGCACTTGATTCACCTTCAGTTATGAGTAAGATTGCGACACCACCTCCTGCTAGAAATCTTGATATGTCGCCTGTGCTTGGCGATGCTTATGATGCTACTATGCATGATACTGCTAGAGATGCTATACCTGATACTGCTAGAGATGCTATTTTGCCTGATGATGCTATGCTTGATACTGATAGAGATACTACTTTGCCTGATATTCCACTAGGGGTATTCCTTGATGCTCATATTGCTAGAGTTACTGCCAATGCTCGTGATGCTTCTGAAACTGTCGATACTATTGAGATAGAACCTGCTTTTGCTCCTGCTAGATCTAGCTCTCCTAGATATGAATTGCCTGATATACCTGAGGGTTACGTTATGAAGGGAGAGATAGCTGAGGATTTTCTTGCATGTAAGGATGCCTATGATGCTGAGAAATAACTTCTCAAGTGGAAGGAAAAAATCTTTGAAAGCTAGGATGAAATACGACCCGAAGTTTGCCACTTCACCTATCTTTATCACCGATGAGGATTATGAATTCTCTGTCGACCCTAAGATAATCTCTCTAGTCAAATCTGATCCTTTCCACGGTTATGAGTCTGAGACGGTCGTAGCCCATCTTACCAAACTACACGATATAGCCACCCTTTTCACTAGTGAGGAGAAGATCCGCTACTACTATATCCTTAAGCTGTTTCCTTTCTCTCTAAAGGATGACGCTAAAGCCTGGTTCACTTCTCTTGCTCCTGGATGTGTGAGTAGTCCCCAGGATATGGTCTATTACTTCTGTGAGAAATATTTCCCTCCCCATAAGAAGCAAGCTACCTTGCAGGAAATATACAACTTTGCTCAACTCAAAGAAGAGAGTCTCCCACAAGCTTGGGGGAGGCTCATCCAGCTACAGAATGCTTTGCCTGATCACCATCTTAAGAAGAACGAGATACTTGATATCTTCTATAACGGACTTAGCGATGCTTCTAGAGACCACCTAGATAGTTGTGACGGTTGTGTTTTTAGGGAATGAACTGTAGAACAAGCTGAGATTCTACTGAATAACATCTTGATCAACGATAATGCTTGGACTATTCCCGAACCACCTCCTAAGCCAACTCCGAAGAAAAGAGGTATTCTATTCCTCAGTCCCGAAGATATGCAAGAAGCCAAGAAACTATGCAAGAGAAAGGCATTAAATCTGAAGATGTCAAAAATCTACCACCTATCGAAGAGATCCATGGTCTCGATAACCCGATACAAGTAGTAGAAGTAAATTCTCTGCGTAGGTTTGATGAGAGTGATATTCCTATTGACAAACCTGCTAGTCTATGCTTTGATGAATTTGATAACTTTGTTGCCAAACAACAGAGTTTCAATGATTATGTTAGCAGACAATTGGAACAAAGTACTCGTATGCTTAGTCATTTAAGTGCTTGTGTAGACAGAAATGTCAATGATCTGAGGCTTCTGAGTAAACATGTCTCTATGATTACTACTCAGGTAGAACAAGTACTTAAAGCTCAGAATGACTTGCTCAATGAATTAAATGACAACTCTGTCAGAGTCATTACTAGAGGAGGCAAAATGACTCAGGAACCTTTGTATCCTGAAGGCCATCCAAAGAGAATTGATCAAGATTGTCAAGGAATTAATGCTGATACACCCAGTCATCCTTAGAATAAGAAGAAGGATGATAGAAACCTACATGTCAGTTCACCAAATACCATCACACCTGAAGAACCAAATGATATTTCTGCGTCTGATGCGGAAACACAATATGGTGATGAACATGAACCTGGTGGCAATATGGACAGCGATGTTCATAATGATGCTCAACCTAGCATTGATAAGGATGTGGAGATTGAACCAACGGTTAGTCCTGATAACCCACAACCTAAGAGATACGATAAGAATGACTTCACTTCTAGGATGCATGGTAAAGAAAGGGAGCCATGGGTTCAGAGACCTATGCCCTTTCCTCCTAAGCCATCAAAGAAAAAGGATGATGAGGATTTTGAGAGCTTTATTGAAATGATAGGACACGTCTTTCTGCAGATGCGGTTAATTGATATGCTCAAAATGTCTCCGTATGCCAAGTACATGAAAGATATCGTGACCAATAAACGGAAGATACCAGATCTTGAGATCTCCACCATCCTCGCCAATTACACTTTCAAAGGTGGAAGTCCTAAGAAACTTGGTGATCCCGGAGTGCCCACTATAACTTGCTCCATTAAAGGAAACTACGTTAGAACTGCTGAAAGTGCATGCTATGCCCCTGATCGTCTTTTGGTGTTAATGACAACACATACATAGGAAACTAATCCTATTTGTTGAGTGTATCTCAGGACGGCAAGTACTTTAAGTAGATTGAGATTTATGTGCCAAAGGTTGTCTGAAAAGATTGGTGATCTATATTTCGAGAAGGCTCGGGATTAAGAAGAGATGATGAAGAGTAGTCTTTTTAGTTTACTGATATTGAGTATAGGGATCCCGCACTATTAAGAGGGGATCACAGGTTCTGTGATAAACTTGCTCATACTACATCTCTACTATCATACCAAACACCACATACTATCCACTCTCTCTTCAACTCAATGCATGTCCAATTGCCTCGGAGGTCCGGCTCCCTCCGGACGTCCGAGGGCCGGACGTCCGGCTGGCTTCGGAAATCCGCAGCCAGCCACGAGAAGTTTGTGAGGCATATAACTCGGAAATCTGGCTCCCTCCGGACATCCGAGGGCCGGACGTCCGACGAAGCTCCGGAAATCCGGAAGTCTTCACCAGTAGAATGTGTGCTCTATATCTCGCAAATCCGGCTACCTCCGGACGTCCGAGCGCCGGACGTCCGACCCCCATCAGAAATTCGGAAGCCACCACCAGTAGAAGTTGTGCTGTATAATACGGATTTCCGGGCCACTCCGGACGTCCGTACGCTGATGAATTCAAATATGTTCAGGCACATCTACAGGCCTCGGACGACCGACCCCTGTCGGACGTCCGGTCGCTGATGAATTCAGAAGAGTTCCGGTCGTGCCTACAGGTCTCGGACGACCGACCCCTGTCGGACGTCCAGCCCCTCACGGACGCCCGGACGTCCGGCATGTGTCGGACGTCCGGACCGTGTGTGACTTATTGCACCTCCAACGGCTGGATTTCACCCCACACTATAAATACTCTTCTCCCACCTCGTGAAAGTGTGTTCAACACAGCTAGAATACACCCAAGAACACCTTTCCTCTCACTCACTCTTGTCTACACCAAATCCTAGATCCCAAGAGCATTTGTGAGTCCCTTTGTGTGTTGTTCCAATCAAAAGATAGATCGTCTCCCTCTCCTCCTTCCCACCAAAGTGATTTGTGATTTGAGCATGTTTAGAGCAATTCCCGTGATCTTGTTACTCTTGGAGGTTGGAGACTCCTAGGTGGTAGGAGTCTTCGGAGAGGAATCAAACCATTGTGATATCCCCCGGAAAGTTTGTGAAGGTTTCGAAGCCACCTCAAGGCTTACCACTAGTGGTTGAGAAACGCCTTCGTGGAGTTATCTCAAAGGGAGAATAGGGTGAGCCTTCGTGGCGTTGGTGTGCCTTCGTGGTAACATCCGCCCCTCTAACGGTGACGTAGCTTCCCTCCAAGGAAGTGAACATCGGGATACATCCTTGTCTCTCTTAGAGTTTCGGTTATTCCTAACCCTAACTCTCTACTTGTGTTAATCCTTATTACATACTTGTATTTGATTATTGTTTACCGCTTGCCTTGGTTCACTCCTAATAGCTTACTCTTTGTCTTAGCAATTATTAGACTTACACTCATATTCTGCACTTTAGCCTAAAATTGCTAAGTAATTATTAAAATTTGGATTTGTACCTATTCACCCCCCCCCTCTAGGTCCATCTCGATCCTTTTCAATTGGTATCAGAGCCTCGTGCTCTATTTGTGTGGCTTAACCGCCCTAGAGCGAGATGGACGTGAATCCAGATATGGTAGCTCCAGTGCAGAGGGACGGGACTTCCTCGGAAGTCAAGTCTTTCACCTCTGAGGACCTAGAACGGGCCCTTGCCAAGCAAAAAGAGGAGCATGATGCTTCTCTTGAGACCATGATCCAAATGAGACTAGCATCACTAACCACGGGGACAACCACGTCCCCGAGGGCCTCAGGGCCCCACATGCACGGTACTCCATTTGGCCAACCTCCTCCAGAGAGGAACCAAACCAGTGTTCCATGGATTTATGCTAGATCTCAAATTGAGAAACCTAAGTACAATCCTGGAGGAAAACCTCCCTTGCTTGATGACAATTCCGATTTTGCTTTGTGGAGAGTTGGTATGCAGGATCATCTTAGGTACGCCAATGATGAGATGCTGGACATCCTCGAACATGGGTACAATCTTGTTGATCCAAGATGCCTCACGCCCAGAGAAACTTATGACAAGCATCTCAATGACACTGCGATCATGTGCATAAGAAAAGGAATGAATGACAAGCAACGAAGGCCTTACATTCACACCACAAGTGCCCAGGAATTGTGGGACAACATCATAAGGACCAAGACCGGTACCTCCACTCTTCGGCTTGCTCAATATGAAATTGCCAAGGGGCAATTACAGAATTTCTGTATGGAAAAGGGTGAATCTCCCAAGCAGCTACTAGAACGGCTCATGACTCTCGCCGCAGACATTGAGTCATGTGACTGTGACAAGACGCAAGATGGTATCAATCTGACCAAGAGATTTCTTGTGGACAAGTTACTTCACGCTCTTGTTCCGTATCACCATCAAATGGTATGGGACATGAGGCAGCATCATGCTTTCAAAGAAATGACTCCGGATGACATCATATCCACCTTCCAATTATTTGAAGAGTAAAAGGCAAATGCAACAAAGCACCTAGCCATGCATGGCACTTCAACATCAAAGATCAATCTTGCGTTGAAAGCCAAGCATGAGTGTGACGAAGAAGAAAGTGAAGCAGAAGAGGGTGATGATGACTGCCAAGATGGTGATGACGTTGACTCTGATGAAAGCCCATATTTTGAGGACATTGCTCTCTTTGTGAAGAAGTTCAGTGCAGGGAAGTTCAAGGGAAGATTCCCAAAGAAGAAGGTAAGGAAATGCTATAACTGTGAGGAAACCAACCACTTCTCCAATGACTGCCCTTATGAGAAGAGAGAAGACAAACCAAGGTTTCCAAACACCTTTGTAAAGAAAAAGTTGCCAAACCCTATGAACTCCAAGTCCAAGAGGACAAATGGAAGAGCAATGGTTGCACAATAAGAATCAGATCCAGAAGATGTTGGTGGAGTTGCCGGAGTAGCTCAAGATACACAGAGTACCTTGAGGCTAGTCAACAAAAGTGGTGATGTTGTTCACTACAACTATATGAAGGACTACAAGGGCAACGCTCACAAGTGCTTGATGGCAAAGACTGCCATGGGAGATGGGGAAGACCAAAGCTCCCATGATAAGGTTAAGGTAACCCCACGGTTAAACTCTTTCAGTCTAGTTTCTACCCCTTCTGATGAGTTTCTTGATGCGGAAGATCACTATGAGGATAATGATTTAGATCATCCCATGTTTGCTAAAATGAACAAATTTATGTGCTCTCTTAAAGGAAAGAAGCTCACTATGTTTCGCATACTTATGGAAATGGTGAGTAAGCACACCAATACCATCAAGGAACTCGAAACCCTCGTCACTGAGGAGAAGGAGAGAAATGAACTCCTTGAGGAGAAAGTCCTGTATGAGGAAGCACAAAATGATGCATTATGTTCAAAAGTAGGTGAAAACCTTGATAAACATGCTAATGATCTTGCCTCCTTGAAAAAGGCTGAAAATGTGTGCAGAGAATTACTAAATGATAAAGACCGACTTGTGAACTCTCATGCTTCTCTTTCTAAGGACTGTGAGCGTCTATCCTTGTCTCTCAAAGACAAGGAAGAGAAACTCACTATTCTTACAAAGAGCTTTGAGGCACTTAAGGTCACTTATCTTGACACTCTAGCTAAGGCCTACTCCTCGCCTATTATCAATGTTGATACCTGCACTACTAATCCTAGTAGTGAACTGACATCTATCCTTGAGGAAAACTGTTCGTTAAAGGCACAGCTAGACAGAGCTCTCATGACATGTGCACAAGGAAAAAAGACTCTCAATGAGATCTTAAGTCGACACAATGGAGGTTTCGCCAAGGAAGGGCTTGGGTTCAACCCAAGCACTACCAAGAAAAGTGCATCTCCTCTCAGGTGTACCACTCCTCTTAAGGAAATATTTGTACCAGAGGGACACACGGAGAAAGGTAAGGTTGTGAGTCGATCAGCCACTAGGGGTTCGTCTACTCACAACAAGACAACCGAATTCATGCCGCCATCCTATGTACTACGCAAATCAAAGGAAGGAGAGGTCTATGCTAAATTCGTTGGTCCCCGTAATGCATTTCGATTCTATGCTATTTGGGTCCCTAAGACTCTTGTAACTAATGTGGAAGGCCCCATGACAAAATGGGTACCTCAAACCAAGTCTTAATTCGTTACAGGCTGTTTTCTCTGGTGGAGCCAAATGGGTGATCGATAGTGGATGCACCAATCATATGACCGGAGATAGTAACTTGCTCTATGACTTCATGCAAGCCATTCGACCATATATGAGCATGGTATTTGGTGGAGGGTCGAAAGGGCAGGTAATTGGGTTGGGCAAGGTAGAAATCTCTAATGACATGTCTATTGCAAATGTCATGCTTGTCCAATCTCTTCAATATCATTTACTTTCAGTTCGCCAATTGGCTTCCGTCGGTTATGACACACTATTTGGACTAACGGATGTGAAAGTCTTTAAGAGAGACACTCTTGAAGTGGCTTTTGTTGGAGAGTTGGATGGCAACCTTTACACGGTTGATTTCTTGAAAGAGAGCACTTTCCATACAACTTGTCTAATGGCCAAGGCCGACATGGGATGGCTGTGGCATCGCCGGCTCGCCCATGTTGGCATGAAAAATCTTCAAAATCTCTTAAATGGCAATCACATTCTTGGACTAACAAATGTATCTTTTAAGAAAGATCGTGTGTGCAGTGCATGCATAGCTGGGAAACAACATCAATCAAGACATCCACCCAAGAACATTGTATCCACTTCGAGGCCATTAGAGCTCCTTCATGTGGATCTGTTTGGGCCTCCTTCATGGGCAAGTCTTGGAGGGAAAAAGTATGGCCTAGTCATTGTTGATGATTACTCAAGATATATATGGGTGTTCTTTCTCAAGTCCAAGGACGAGACGAAGGTCACTTTCATTGACTTTGCCAAACAAGCCCAGCGGAAGTTTGACAAGGACATCAAGGCAGTAAGAAGTGATAATGGCTCTGAGTTCAAGAACTACACCCTAGAAGAATTTCTTAGTGATGAGGGGATTGAACATCAGTACTCCGCACCTTACACCCCTCAACAAAATGGTGTGGCAGATAGGAAGAACCGAACACTTGTGGAAATGGCAAGGTCCATGTTAGATGAATACAAGTCACCACATAGTTTTTGGGCTGAGGCCGTCAACACAGCATGTCATGCATCAAACCGGCTCTTCCTCCGATCAATATTGGAGAAAACTCCATATGAGCTCCTAACTGGTAACAAGCCAAATGTTAAGTACTTTCGTGTGTTTGGATGCAAATGCTTCATCCTCAACAAACGGGAACAGTTAGGGAAATTTCAATCCAAAACAACTGAAGGGATTTTTGTTGGCTATGGGTCAAACTCTCACGCCTACAGAGCCTACAACAAATCCACTGGATGTGTTCTAGAAGCCTGTGACGTGACGTTTGATGAATTTAACCGCTCCCATGGGGAGCAAGTTGATCTAAATGATGCAGGTGAATAAGACTCCCCACAAGATATCTTAAACATGGGTGTAGGTGCACTTCTGCCTATGGAACAAATACCCCATGATGATGATGAAGATGATGAGAGTATCTCGCATCCTCAAGACAGTTCACTGCCCATACCTCCACAATATATTAGCATAGCCATCGTGCCAGTTGTTGAGGATCAAGTGGGAGAAC
The DNA here is from genome assembly GCF_904849725.1 of Hordeum vulgare subsp. vulgare. Lineage (NCBI taxonomy): Eukaryota > Viridiplantae > Streptophyta > Magnoliopsida > Poales > Poaceae > Hordeum > Hordeum vulgare. The sequence continues at coordinate 578,250,560 of NC_058520.1, read as the reverse complement.
ATGTCTCTCACCCTGATGACACTCAAGAACAAGTTGATCTTCACGAGGTAGACCAAAGTATGGGTATGTTTGATGATGAACCTCAACAGGTGCAACGGGAAGAGGAATATCTACCCCCGCACATAAATGATCCATATGTTGAGGACGTTGATGATGGAAATGAGGTTGAACCTCGTGAAACCTTGACCTCCATCATGCCACGTGTGGCCGGTCGTGTTGATATTGATCAAATCCTCACAGGTGTGTCGGAAGGTAGAGTGACTCGTAAACAATTAACAAACTTTTGTGCTCACTTTTCGTTTGTCTCTAGTACCGTGCCACACAGGGTTCAGGATGCATTATGTGACAATGACTGGCTACTTGCTATGCAAGAGGAGCTAAACAGTTTTACACGCAACGAAGTATGGTCATTGGTAGAACGACCAACTGAGGAACATAATGTCATTGGAACTAAATGGATTTTCAAGAACAAGGAAGATGAGAACGAGACTGTCCTACGCAACAAGGCAAGGTTAGTAGCACAGGGGTACTCCCAAGTTGAAGGTTTGGACTTTGGTGAAACTTTTGCCCCTGTTGCTCGTCTTGAGTCCATTCGCATTTTATTGGCCTATGCTGCTTTCAATGGTTTTACTTTGCATCAAATGGATGTGAAAAGTGCTTTTCTTAACGGTCCTCTACAAGAAGAGGTATATGTATCACAACCACCTGGGTTTGTTGACCCTCATCACAAAGACCATGTATATAAACTTCACAAGGCACTTTATGGTCTTAAAGAAGCACCCCGTGCTTGGTACGATCATCTTAAGAAGTTCCTACTCGATGATGGCTTTGTGGTGGGGGTGATCGATCCCACTCTTTTTACTAAGAGGGAAAATGGTGATTTGATCTTATGCCAAATCTATGTAGATGACAACATTTTTGGCTCTCCTAACATCCATCTGTGCAAGAAGTTTGCGGCCTCCATGACCAAGACCTTTGAGATGTCACTCAACACGGACTTGAAGTTCTTTCTTGGTTTTCAAATACAACAATTTCAAGAAGGGATTTTCTTGTCTCAAACTAAGTATCTCAATGACACTCCTGAGAAATTTGATATGACAAATGCTAAACCAATGAAGACACCCATGGCCACCGATGTAGTTCTAAATGAAGACTCAAACGGTATTCCTTTTGACCCATCTACTTACCGCTCCATGATTGGTTCGCTGCTTTATCTTTGCGCATCTAGACCGGACATCATGTTAAGTGTAGGAATATGTGCTAGATTTCCAGCTTCCCCTATGGAAAGCCATCACACGGCGGTTAAGCATATTCTTAGATACCTTGTTCACACCCCAAAGTTAGGCTTATGGTACCCTAAGGATGCAAAGTTTGATCTTATTGGGTATTCTGATGCGGATTGGGCCGGTGATAAAGTGGGACGGAAATCCACTTCCGGTGCATGTCAGTTTCTTGGACGCTCGTTGGTAAGTTGGTCCTCGAAGAAGCAGAACTGTCTTTCTCTCTCCACGGCCGAGGCCAAATATATTGCAGCCGCAAGCTGTGCTACTCAATTGTTATGGATGAGGCAAACACTAAAGGATTATGGTATCACATATCGACACGTTCCTCTTCTCTGTGATAATGAAAGTGCCATAAAGATCTCCGTGAACCCCATTGATCACCCTCGCACAAAACATATTGATATTAGGTATCATTTCTTGAGAGACCATGTGCAAAAGGGTGACATTGATATTACCCATGTGGGTACCGACATGCAGTTAGCCGACATTTTCACCAAGCCACTTAGCGTAGCTAGGTTCTGTCAACTTAGGCGTGAACTTGGTATCCTGGAGCTTGACAACATATCTTTAAATCTTGCACACATACATACACTCAGTTTATGGTTGTGTCTTGATGTGCGCATATATTTAGGGGGAGTGAGTCGTAATTCTTTTTTTAAAGCTTACAATGTACGCACACGTCATTTCATGCATGTAATGCTTCTAGGAAAACAGTGTTCATATTTTGTTTGCAATACCATGCAAGTCACCATCATCAAAACAAAAATTATCAGAACTGGCCTCTCCCTTCTCCTCTTTCTTGGACGTCCGGCCACGCTCGGACGTCCGACGGCAAAACCTCCTCTGGTCGTCCGACCAGTGTCTGTCGTCCGACGCCAGAACAACCTCCGGACGTCCGACGCCTCGGGGCCTCTATATAAAGCTGGGCGCGGGGCTGGGCTTTTGCCCTAACCCCCAGCGACCCCTTTTGCCCCAGCCGCCGCCGCCAGCTCGAGGAGCTCCTGCCCAGCGCCGCCATCCTCGAGATCGGGCCGATCTCCTCCGCGGATCCCTCACCTCTTTCTCCGTATTCTTCACGGGATCCAACCTCAGGTCGCTCCTCCGTCTCTCTCCGCGTTGGATTTGATTTCTCCCATGTATCTCCATGTTTCTTTCCTCATTTGGGGATTTTTCATCCGCGTAGGTGTTGCGCTTCATGGGCAAGACCAAGCACACCGCTCGGAAGACCGTGGCCGGCTCATCCTCCCGCACCCCTATGAACGCGGGGTCGGACTCGGATGAGCCAATCCGTCCTTTCAAACGGACTGCCCGGCGTTCTCTGCCCCGGCGCTCGCCGTCTCCCTCGTCATCTGATGGTGCTGACCCCGACTTTGAGGAGGAGCTTGCCACCGAGGACCTTCCTGAGAACGTCACTCGAAGGTCCAAGCCAAAGCCCGGGACTCGCAGGGCGTCCTACATGCCGCCACCGCCTCCTGCCCAGCTTGCAGGTGAAGCTCGCCGCATCTCACTTGAGCCTCCTGCCACGTTAGGTCGTGATATCACAAATTTCACCACACTTGGCGCAGCTTCCTATCTCACTTTCCGCCGCGACATAGATCAATACGAGGTCGTTCGTGATTCTACGGATTCACGTTTCCGCACAAACGTCCAGGCGGACATCTTTACCACTGTCATAGTTCCTAAGGGGTTATCTAATCATCTTTTTATTGATGTTGAGCATATTCGCATGCACCCGGCGAAATATCCGGGTGCCATTGAGCTTGTTGAGGCATCGGGGCTTGCCGCCCCGTTTGCTTTTCATTGCGACTATAGTGCTGCTGCCATTCACCAGTTCTATGCCACATGTCACTGTCAGCTGGATCACCTCTGACGTTTGCTTCAAAGCCTCTTATGCCTCTTTTGTTGCCGCACTGGGTTTCCCCAATTCCGGCTACAAAATACATAAGGATGATCCTAACCATGCGCCTAAGACTATTGACGTGTGTGGACATCTTCTCAAGCCACTCCGTGAGCTTGATGCGGATGAGCGCCTGAAGGACCTTAACCAGGTATCCATCTGGCGCTCCCCTTACTTCATTATTTTTCAGTGTCTCATCCGCACCATCTATCCCAAGATGGGTGTTAAGGGCTCTTGCAGTGGCTATTGTATCGACATCATGTATCACTTGTTCGAGAACCCCAAGAGCAAAATCAATGTGCCCCATTTCCTATGGCATGAGATTCGGCTTGCTAGCTTTCAGTACAAGCAAGCCTTTCCTCACGCTCCTTTCATCCAGGCACTTATTAACCACGTTGCTGATTTCTCTGTGGCTGCCACTCACACCCATCGCAAGTGGGTCATTCCCGCTCACATGGCGAATGACTTTGCTCCCAAGAAAGCCCCTTCTCCCTCCACATCCACTCGCCGCACTGCTGCACGGGCCGCCACCCCCTCATCTAGCTCCGCTCCTCTCGGTCGCATTGCCAAGTTCCTTGGCAAAGCTCATTCTGCTTTGATGAAGGCTGTCTCCTTTCAGTGTGGTCAAACCCATGACATGGTTTCCCGCCTAGTTTCCTCCAAGAATGCCCTCAAGGCTCGTTTGAGAGCCTCGGGCGCTCTTGATGTGAGTGATGATGAGGCCCCTCCTGCTCCTCCTCCTACTGATTTTGGCTTCCCGTCTGGTCCTGAGTGGTCTGAGTTCTTTGCCGAGGCTGGGGGCAGCGGCTTGGCTGATGATGCTGCTGATGATGGTGATGAGCTTTGAGTTTGATTGGTGCTGTTGACGGCTCCCTTTTTGGTACTTGGTGCCAAAGGGGGAGTAATGTATCGTAGTTAAATTTTTATTATCGTCAGTTTTAGTCTTTGGAGATTTAATGTAATGGATAAAACTCATGTATGGCTACTTATGAATGGTTGTGACTCGCTATGATATCATCATAGACTATTATGTCTTGCTTCCTTATTTCTATGATGATTTATTATCCTTCCATGTTGATCCATTGGAGCTTCAATTTCTTTATCATGCATATCTTAAGGGGGAGCTCCGTACTAAATATCTCCTAGACTATAATGTATGTTTAATCTTTTTGAGACCTATGTATATGTTGTCATCAACTACCAAAAAGGGGGAGATTGAAAGTGCATGCTATGCCCCTAATTGTCTTTTGGTGTTAATGACAGCACATACATATGAAACTAATCCTATTTGTTGAGTGTATCTTAGGACGGCAAGTACTTTAAGTAGATTGAGATTTATGTGCCAAAGGTTGTCTGAAAAGATTGGTGATCTATATTTCGAGAAGGCTCGGGATTAAGAAGAGATGATGAAGAGTAGTCTTTTTAGTTTACTGATATTGAGTATAGGGATCCCGCACTATTAAGAGGGGATCACAGGTTCTGCGATAAACTTGCTCATACTACATCTCTACTATCATACCAAACACCACATACTACCCACTCTGTCTTCAACTCAATGCATGTCCAATGCCTTGGACGTCCGGCTCCCTCCGGACGTCCGAGGGCCGGACGTCCGGCTGGCTTCGGAAATCCGCAGCCAGCCACCAGAAGTTTGTGAGGCATATAACTCGGAAATCCGGCTCCCTCCGGACATCCGAGGGCCGGACTTCCGGCCAAGCTCCGGAAATCCGGAAGTCTTCACCAGTAGAATGTTTGCTCTATATCTCGCAAATCCGGCTACCTCCGGACGTCCGAGCGCCGGACGTCCGACCCCCATCAGAAATCCGGAAGCCACCACCAGTAGAAGTTGTGCTGTATAATACGGATTTCCGGGCCACTCCGGACGTCCGTACGCCGATGAATTCAAATATGTCCATGCGCATCTACAGGCCTCGAACGACCGACCCCTGTCGGACGTCCGGTCGCTGATGAATTCAGAAGAGTTCCAGTCGTGCCTACAGGTCTCGGACGACCGACCCCTGTCGGACGTCCGGCCCCTCACGGACGCCCGGACGTCCGGCATGTGTCGGACGTCCGGACCCTGTGTGACTTATTGCACCTCCAACGGCTGGATTTCACCCCACACTATAAATACTCTTCTCCCACCTCGTGAAAGTGTGTTCAACACAGCTAGAATACACCCAAGAACACCTTTCCTCTCACTCACTCTTGTCTACACCAAATCCTAGATCCCAAGAGCATTTGTGAGTCCCTTTGTGTGTTGTTCCAATCAAAAGATAGATCGTCTCCCTCTCCTCCTTCCCACCAAAGTGATTTGTGATTTGAGCAAGTTTAGAGCAATTCCCGTGAACTTGTTACTCTTGGAGGTTGGAGACTCCTAGGCGGTAGGAGTCTCCGGAGAGGAATCAAACCATTGTGATATCCCCCGGAAAGTTTGTGAAGGTTTCGAAGCCACCTCAAGGCTTACCACTAGTGGTTGAGAAACGCCTTCGTGGAGTTATCTCAAAGGGAGAATAGGGTGAGCCTTCGTGGCGTTGGTGTGCCTTCGTGGTAACATCCGCCCCTCTAACGGTGACGTAGCTTCCCTCCAAGGAAGTGAACATCGGGATACATCCTTGTCTCTCTCAGAGTTTCGGTTATTCCTAACCCTAACTCTCTACTTGTGTTAATCCTTATTACATACTTGTATTTGATTATTGTTTACCGCTTGCCTTGCTTCACTCCTAATAGCTTACTCTTTGTCTTAGCAATTATTAGACTTACACTCATATTCCGCACTTTAGCCTAAAATTGCTAAGTAATTATTAAAATTTGGATTTGTACCTATTCACCCCCCCTCTAGGTCCATCTCGATCCTTTTCAATTGGTATCAGAGCCTCGTGCTCTATTTGTGTGGCTTAACCGCCCTAGAGCGAGATGGACGTGAATCCAGCTATGGTAGCTCCAGTGCAGAGGGACGGGACTTCCTCGGAAGTCAAGTCTTTCACCTCTGAGGACCTAGAACGGGCCCTTGCCAAGCAAAAAGAGGAGCATGATGCTTCTTTTGAGACCATGATCCAAATGAGACTAGCATCACTAACCACGGGGACAACCACGTCCCCGAGGGCCTCAGGGCCCCACGTGCACGGTACTCCATTTGGCCAACCTCCTCCAGAGAGGAACCAAACCAGTGTTCCATGGCTTTATGCTAGATCTCAAATTGAGAAACCTAAGTACAATCCTGGAAGAAAACCTCCCTTGCTTGATGACAATTCCGATTTTGCTTTGTGGAGAGTTGGTATGCAGGATCATCTTAGGTACGCCAATGAGGAGATGCTGGACATCCTCGAACATGGGTACAATCCTGTTGATCCAAGATGCCTCACGCCCAGAGAAACTTATGACAAGCATCTCAATGCCGCACTTTAGCCTAAAATTAGTAAGTAATTATTAAAATTTGGATTTGTACCTATTCACCTCCCCTCTAGGTCCATCTTGATCCTTTTCAACTGCATTATGTGACCTTGGAGCCGGTGTTAGTGTTATGCCTCTCTCTCTTTATCGTAGACTTGAACTGGATAAGTGGACACCCACAGAAATTTCTCTACAAATGGCCGACAAATCAACTGCTTTCCCTGTCGGCATTTGAGAGGATGTGCCTGTTGTGGTTGCTAACACCACTATCTTAACAGGCTTTGTTATCTTGGATATTCCCGAGGACGATGCCATGGCTGTCATCCTCGGAAGACCCTTTTTAAACACGGCAGGGGCTGTTATAGATTGCAACAAAGGCAATGTCACTTTCCATGTCAGCGGTAATGAGCATACCGTGCACTTTCCGAAAAAACGATATCAAGTACATTGCATCAATGCTATCGAAAAAACTGCATCGATTCTTATTGGGAGCTTTGAATGCCCTATTCCTCATGTCAAGATGAAGTATGATTTGCTTGTTGGGGAGATTCATATCCCCATTGAGGTGACTTAGTGGCTATTCGACAATTCTCCGTTCTCTTTTGCAATTTGAAAAGTTTTGTCATGAGGATTTGATCAACCCCATTGACGGATTTCTTTGGATGACCATGAGATGGATGAATCGAGGAGTCACAAACCTCTATTTTAAGCTTTCACTTTCTGTTGCTTAGAAGAAAAATGATAGATTTAGTTTAGTTTTCCCTGTTTCCTGTTTTAGCGTCCTGGAGAAAAGTACCCCGAAAATAAAAGTTCTCCGATGGTCCTGAAAATCAAATATGATTTTTTCTGGATTTTTTGAAAAATACTCGGGCTCAGAGCTGGCCTGGGGGCCACACCAGTGGGCCACAAGCCCTGACGCTGCAGGCTCCCCCCGTGTCGCGGCCACCAAGCTTGTGGGTCCCACAGGGACCCCCTCCACTCATTCCAGCTCCCATCCTCTTCTTCTACCTCCAGAAAAAAATCGTTTCGCAGCTCAAACCCGTGTTCTTGCTCATTTGGGTGTGATTTTCGATCTCCTTGCTCAAAGCACCATTCTCCGAACCGTTTTGGGGAAATTACTCCTTGGTAAGTGACTCCTCCATTGGTCCAATTAGTTTCTACTCTAGTGCTTTATCCTTCGTGTATTCTTGCTACCTTGGTGACCCTGTTCTTGAGCTTGAAATGCTGATTTTAGCTGGTCCCAAGTAGTTTTAGCGCGTGATACGGTCTCTAGGCACTAGTAGGAGTAGTTGCTACAAGGTGTGGTTGGTCTTTATTCACTTTTCTCTTGAACTTCAAAAATTTCAGCAAAAATAAATTATGTTCAAGAGGAAGTTTCATGGTGGTTCCTCAAGTATATAACTTAAGTATTCCAACAAGTAATAATTCCATGATAATCATGTAAAGTAATTCCATGTATATATACATGTATGATCCCATAATGAGGTATTCCGAATATTAGCAATTCCTATCATTTGAATATAGTTGCAGGACACATAATTCCAACACCCGTGACCTGCGCCGGGAACGCGAGGCTGGAGCGCGCGAGCCCCGCCATGCCCACGTCCCCCGCCGGCAGCCCTTGTAGCAGCGAGTCCGGCGCGCAGGACGTCACAACGATGAACGACACAGGGCCCAACGGGTTGATGCCGTCGGTGGCGTTGGCGGAGAGCGCCACGCGGGTCATGTCCCCCGACGCGGTGTCTCCAGAGACGGGGTGGTGCGGATGCACGGTGCACTTGCAGGGGTATTGGCTGTGGACGTCGGGCATGCCGGTGCTGGGCGGGTGGAAGCGGTGCGCGCGCATGTAGTCGATGTCGTTGCACTCGAGCGTGTCGTGGGGAGCGCCGTCGTCGCAGGTGGACCAGACGATGGGGCCGGAGAGGTCGAGGACCATCGGGCGGCCGGACTTGACGGGGATGGTGTAGAGGGACGTTGCCGCGTCCTTGGTGACGGCCGTCACCAGAGGCCTGCCGCCGCCATCGCCCGCCACCGTGCATGCAAGCACACTGCAGAGCGAGACGGCGACGAGGATGAGGAGGTGTTTTGGTTGCCACATTTTGGACTGGACAGTGTTGTGGACCAATGGTGCATCGAAGTCCCTCAAGTAAGAAGGGTCCTCGTCTTTCTATTCGGGAGCCCGATACTTATCAACTAAGGGACGCACCTGTACAACCATGTGAATGGCCTTCAGATGAGTTCATGATCGAAGCAGGCTTCAAGGATGAGTTTGATACACTTGTCCGCAATGCCGGGTTAGAAGAATTCCTCTCAGATAAATGTGAACAGTATGCTATGCTCACTGCCTCTTTCGTGCATAGATTTAAATTTTCAGTTGGCCGTGACTCATCCATACTGTTTGATCTGTATGATAAATCCTACACCATGGATTTGGAGGATTTCAATAGGATTTGCAAGATACCTGATGGGGGTAGTCTTAATGATCATGCTAAGTCTTCGGTTAGAGATTTTGTCTCTAGTATAACTGTTGGAGAAACTTGAGACATCACACAAGCTACCATAGGAAGCATTCATTTCCCTGCCTTGCACTACTTTGCCCTCTTCATAGGTAGATGCATTAACGACAAGGTTGAACATTGTCACCTATGCGCATCCGACCTTAGTATCCTTAAGAGCGCAGTGATGGGTGACAAAAGCTTCAACATGGGAGCTATTATAGCAAGGAGGCTGAATAAGAATGCTATTGATGTGGATTTCTTTGGCTGGATCTATGATACTCGCATAGCAAATTTTCTTGGAGTACCCATCCGCGCAGGAGATCCCCTGCTCCATACAGCTTTCCTTGACCGCGTCGCTATGACACGCTACGAGTTCCTTGAGAGGGATGATGAATCCCTCCTATACCGATTGATATTTAACCAGCAGCGTGTTTTCCATATTACCCTTCCTGCTCCTGCCTTCTTTGACTTTCGGGTAAAACAGAGATATTACATAACCAGAGGAGAGGCATAGGAGTATGAGAGGGAGGCGAAGGCTTCTCGTCTCCATGAGGCAGCTATTCAGGCAGTGGCTGCAGCGTGATTGCAATCTCTGGCGATGGCTAGACGAATGCTGATGACAACAAACCTTCCCCTGCAACAGCACCAAAAGAATGCTGCTAGCACTCCCCGGCAACGGAACTAGAAGAATGTTGTTGATGGACCACCAGCGCGTGGGTTCGCAGCAGTTTTCGAGGGTAGAGTATTCAACCCAAATTTGTTGGTTCGCACGACGGGAGGCGAGAGAATACTCTCAAGTATTAGCAGCTGAATTTGTCAAATTCAACCACACCTGAAAGATTAGTATCTGCAAGCAAAGTAGTAACAGCAAAGTAACGAGTAACGGCAGTGGCAAGGAACAACAGTAGTGACAGCAGTAGCAAGTAGCAACAGTAGTAGCAACAATAGGAGCAGAGCAAGACAAGTAACAGCAGTAGCAACAGTAGTAGCAGCAGGAGCAGAGCAAGACAAGTAATAGGAGTAGCAACAGTTGGACAAACTCGTAGGCAATGGGTCGGTGATTTTTTTGGATGATATTCATCATGCAACAGCTATAACACGGAGAGATATGTGGCTAGCTCCCGTTCATCAATGTGATGTAGGCATGCATTCTGTGTGTCGTCATACGTGCTTAGGGAAAAGAACTTGCATGACATCTATTGTCCATCCCTCCCGTGGCAGCGGGGTCCAAAAGGAAACTACGAGATATTAAGGTTCTCCTTTTAATAAAGAACCGTACCAACGCATTAGCACTTGGTGAACACATGAACTCCTCAAACTATGGTCATCACCGGGAGTGGTTCCGGTTATTGTCACTCCGGGGTTACCGGATCATAACACATAGTAGGTAACTACAACTTGCAAGATTGGATCTAAAACACACATATATTGGTGACAACATAATAATTTCAGATCTGAAATCATGGCACTCGGGCCCTAGTGACAAGCATTAAGCATGGCAAAGTAGTAGCAACATCAATCTTAGAACATAGTGGATACTAGGGATCAATCCCCATCAAAACTAACTCGATTACATGATAGATCTCATCCTACTCATCACCGCCCAGCGAGCCTACGAATAGATTACTCCTGAACGACGAAGAGCTTCATGGAATTGGAGAGGGAAGAAGGTTGATGATGATGATGGCGACGAGTTCCCCTCTCCGGAGTCCAAGACGGACTCTAGATGTGCCCTCCAGATGAAGAACAGGCGGTGGCGGCGCCTCCGTATCGAAAACGCGACGAAAACTTCTCTTTTTATTTTTTCTGGGACGAAAGGGATCTTATAGAGCTGGAATTGGGGGCGGCAGAGCCGTGTGGGCCCCACAAGCCTGCCAACCGCCACCAGGGGGTGGTGGCTGAGCCAGGGCTTGTGGCCCACTGGCCCACCCCTTGAGGTGGAACTTGGCGCAGATATTTTTGATATTTTCCCAAACTGCTCCCCGTAAATTTTCAGGACGTTTGGAGAACTTTGATTTCTGCACAAACATAACACCAAGGCAATTCTGCTGAAAACAGCGTCAGTCCAGGTTAGTTCCATTCAAATCATGCAAATTAGAGTCCAAAACAAGGGCAAAAGAGTTTGGAAAAGTGGATACGATGGAGACGTATCAACTCCCCCAAGCTAAAGACCTTGCTTGTCCTCAAGCAACTCAGTTGACAAACTGAGAGAGAAAGAAAAACTTTGACAAACTCTGTTTGATCTTGTTGTTGCAACTATGTCTAACTCATAACTAGAATTTCAGCAACATCACAAGTTAACCACATAAGCAATTGACACAAAGGTCTCACGGTAAACTAACATCAATGGCATAATCAGCTAACGAGCAAATAATAATGAGTTTCAAATACCAACACTTCAATCAAAACAAGCATGAAGCAATATGAATAGGTGGTATCTCGCTAGCTCTTTCTGAGACCGCAAAACATAAATGCAGAGCACTTTCAAAGATCAAGGGCTGACTAAACATTGTAATTCATAGCAACGAATTTCCAGTCATAGCCATACTCAATATCAATCAAAAGCAAAGCATAAAAATGACAGAGGTGCTCTCTAATTGGTGCTTATATAAGAGGAGGATGACTCGATAGGAAAATAAATAGACAGGCCCTTCGCAGAGGGAAGCATTGATTTGCAGAGGTGCCAGAGCTCAAGCTTTGAAAACAGAGATAATAATTTTGGGTGGCATGCTTTCATTGTCAACGTAATGACCAAGAGTTCTCAATATCTTCCATGCTACTCATGCTATAGGCGGTTCCCAAACAGAAAAGTAAAGTTTTAACTCCCCCACCACCAATCAATCACACTCCACGGCTAGCCGAATCCTTGGGTACCGTCCATACTAACATCAATCCGGGGGAGTCTTGTTTTATAGTTATGTTTTCGATTTAAGCGTGGAACTGGGCATTCCAATTACCGTCCCCTTTCTCGTGAATGACAGTGAATAAACAAATGTTCAGGATAACACTCCTAGCATGGAAGATACCAATAGTCCCGTGTCACCACATGAGCGGTTCGGGCATGCAAAACAGATTATTCTTGAAGGTTTAGAGAATGGTACATGCAAATTTACTTGGAACGGTAGGTAGATACCGCAAATAGGTAGGTATGGTGGACTCTCATGGAAAAACTTTTGGGTTTATGGAAGTGGATGTACAAGAAGTATTCCGCTTAGTACAAGTGAAGGCTAGCAAAAGACCGGGAAGCGACCAACTAGAGAGCGACAACAGTCATCAAGATGCAATGAGTTTGACTAACATTAAATGCAAGCATGAACAAGATATAAATCACCATGAACACGAACATCATAGAGGCTATGTTGATTTTGTTTCAACTACATGCATGAACATGCGCCAAGTCAAGCCACTTGAAACATTCAAAGGAGAATACCCTCCTATTATACTACATCATAATCATCTCAAAATCTATGTTGGCAATCAAGACAAACCATTATAAGCTCTCAGCTAAATAAGCATGACATCAGAAACTATGATCTCTAAGTTGTCATTGCAAACATGGTTCTGTCACAACAAAGCTAAATCTGGGTCAACAAGCTAGTCATATTTACAAAAACAAAATAGATAGAGTTCATACCAGCTTTTCAGTCTCAGTCACTTCATCATATATCATCATTGTTGCCTTTCATTTGCACGATCGAACGATGTGAACAATAATGAATTCTTTAAATTTTTGCTCCTTGCTTTTCTATTTTTCTTCCCACAAGAAATACCCCGTAAATAATTCCTGCAAGCAAGAAAGAGTGGAGGAATATGACCCTCCCAAATTAGGGTTTTTTTTGAAAATATTTGAGCCAAGAAAAACCAAAGTTTTACAGAGAAAATAATTGCCAAAAAGAAAATAAAACCTTAGGGGTTTTCTGAAAAAACATTTTTTTAAGATTTTATTTTTGCCTTGGAAAAATGTTAACGTGTAGAGATTTTTTTTCTAAAAATTTTGGTATATAATACCCCTATTTTAGGATTTTATTTACTTGCCTTTTATTTTGATTTACTTTCTATTTTTTTGAAAAAAAATAGAAAATCGGGAATGTTTTTTTTATTTGGAAAGTGCTCACGCGCTTTATAGCCAAATCGGCCCAATCCCCCTTAGCCCGAGATCCGATCCCGTTAGGAATCGGTCAGCCGACCGAGCTCTCCCCCTCCTTCCCACTGTGCCAGTGGGCCCCGCCCGACCGAACTCCACCCTGCCCCGGTTACCCCCTACCTCTCTCCTTCTCCTTTCCTCTCCCGAGACCCAGCATTCCTTCCCCGCCGGATCCACGCCGGAGCCGCCCCGATCTCCTTTCCCCTCTTCCCTCCCTTCCCTCCCCTATATAAACCGAGCCCCTCCGCACCCCGAGCCCCCCCGAAGCTGCCCCGTTTCGCGCACCACCACCCCTGCAGAGCTCGCCGGAGGCGAGCTCCAGAGAGCACCCCGTCGCCCTGCCGCGCCACCCCCTTGCCGCCCCAACCACCCGACGCCACCAGAGCAACCCCCATCGCCGCCGCACCCCATTTATCCCACCTACATCCGAGCCCCTCCACTCCTCACCACCCCTCGCCACCTCGCCGGAGTTGGAGCAGGCCGAAGCTCCCCAAGCCCCCCTGCTTACCCCGGCCACCGAACTGCCCCTCCGCCGCCACCAACCGACGGAGGAGTTTCCCCGCAACGCCCACGACCTCTCAGCCGCCGCCGGAGGCCACCGGAGCCGCGTCCCCGACCACCCTCCGCCTCGGCTCGCCGGAGAAGCTCGCCGGAGCACCGCCACCCTCTCTGAGTCCACCCCCATCTCTCTGAGTCGTTCGATCTAATTCAACGCGGTAGATTAGAAGCCCCGATACCCTTTCGGTTTAGTTAAGAAAACCACTCGGTTTTCTATTTACATTACTTAGCCGAAGCGGTTTTTATTAGATTTCGGCCGTTTGCTAGTAACTCTCGCAACAAACACCCTCCGAACCAACCAGAGAAAGACACTTTTACCCATGTCCGATTAGAATCAGATTTTTTTTCTTATCTGTTTTAATTCCAAAAACAGAGAGTATTTCAATTTTGTTTTGATCATAACTTTTGATCCACAACTCCAATGGAGTTGAAACTTGTTCCAGTAGATCAAAAAATTTCTGTAGTTTTCAAAAACATATTATTTGCCTATGTTTGAAATTTTCAAATTTGAATTAGATAAGATTTAGTTTAAACCTTGTTTTGCCTATTCTCGGAGTTTAAAAATAGCTTAATTTGATTCTTTTTGCTACTGCTTCCTAGTGATTATATATTTTTGTAGTGTAAGTTTCAAAAAAATTTAAATAATTTTACTTGGGGTTTTATCAAAAAAAGATTTTGTCTTCATTAGGTGAAGTGAATTTTTTCACTTTATGCCATAGTAACTTTATGCTAGTGATGTTATTTTTGCTTGTTGATGATTGCAGTGCTTATGGTGTGTATTTGTTTGTATCGATAGATCACCCGGAGTGCGAAGCTTGCTACTTAGAAGCGCTCGATCACGACAACTATCAGCAAGGCAAGTCATTTGATCATGTATTACCTATGTTTTAAGCATTGTAGTTCTACCCTTCAAACACCCAATTGCATGCTGAGTAGGTACTTGGAAATTATGGTTACTTGTTGTAGTATCATGTGGTAGGCACCCCAACAACCCCGTTACTTGGCCCGGGACGGCAAATTTTATATCGCTATGCTTGTGTAGATGGGGTTGTGGTTGAGAGTTTATCACGAGTGATGCAAGAATAATTTAATAACCAAGACCGGTTAAGTCAAGACTGTTCAAGACCTCGTGATGCAATGCAACTCTGGGTGAAGGACGCTTTAGACGGGCTCCCTGGAGAAAGCAGTGGATGACCCCGGGATGCTTGGTGACGTGCCATGACATCTTGCGGAAAGCTTCACCCAGGCTCGAAGAGACGGAGGGAGGCTTCAAGACCCAAGGCTTACCTGCACAGCCACAAGTCATTATGGGCTCTGGCTTGGTTGGACAAGCGGCGACTCTGGACAGGCGGTGCTAGCAGATGTAGAAGAACGGTAGGATTGGATGGGCACCGACAAGGGATCAGAGGGACCCCTTGAAAGACCATCTTTTGATCATCCGGTCTTCAAACACCCCGAAGTGCGAGGACATACTCGGAGGCGATCAAATCTTGTGGGGAACATGTGCAAAACTCTATAAAGTGCCCAAACCTAACGATTAGCCGTGTCCACGGTCATGGACAACTTGAGCCGAAGGCATTGAAATTTTCCTGAACTCTCAACACAATTTAATAATGATGTGGGAATTACCGACAACTCGGGTACGAGAATTGGTTGGCGGAACCATCTCGTTAACAACAAACAATGTAGTAATACTTTGCTTTCAGCCCTCTCCTGTTGTAGGAGAAAATTTTCTTTATGCTAAAACTTATAGCCGCACCTGCCATATATGCATGTAGAATTAGTTGGATATTATTTCACCCCCTCTCTTTGATGACTTGCTGGCATATTCCATATGCTGACCTACACGGCTGCAACGTATCATGTTGCAGAGTACTTTCCGACCAGGAGTGAGGCTACGATCTACGCTTGGTGACATGCCCTGAAGTCGGATGGACTCGTCTACCTTTGAAGCTTCCGCTAGTCTTCGTTAGTTATCTCATGAGATGGCCTTCAGCCACTTTATTGTAATCCATTATTGTAATAAAGTACTCGATATGAGATTTCGAATAATAAAGCCGTGTGATTGAACTCTTGATATATACATTGATGTACTGAGTGTGTACCAGCATGATCTTGGGATGGTACGGAAACATCAGAGACTTGGCCGTTTCAGGTCGGGTTGCTACATGGATTCTCTGTCGACCCTGAGATAATCACTCTGGTCGAATCTGATCCTTTTCACGGTTATGAGTCTAAAACGGTTGTAGCCCATCTTACCAAACTACACGATATAGCCACCCTATTCACTAGTGAGGAAAAGATCCGCCACTATTATATCCTCTCAAGTTGTTTCCTTTCTCGCTAAAGGATGATGCTAAGACCTGGTTCACTTCTCTTGCTCCTAGCCCCCAGGATATGGTCTGCTACTTCTCTAAAAAATATTTCCGTGTCCATAAGAAGCAAGCTGCCTTGCAGGAAATATACAACTTTGCTCAAGCTGAAGAAGAGAGTCTCCCACAAGCTTGGGGGAGGCTCATCCAGCTGTTGAATGCTTTGCCTGATCACCCTCTTGAGAAGAATGAAATACTTGATATCTTCTATAATGGACTTACCGATGCTTCCAAAGACCACCTAGATAGTTGTGCTGGTTGTGTTTTTAGGGAACGAACCGTAGAACAAGCTGAAATTCTACTGAATAACATCTTGTGCAATGATAATGCTTGGACTATTCCCGAACCACCTCCTAAGCCAACTCCGAAGAAAAGAGGTATTCTATTCCTCGGTCCTGAAGATATGGAAGAAGCCAAGAAATCTATGCGAGAGAAAGGCATTAAATCTGAAGATGTCAAAAATCTACCACCTATCGAAGAGATCCATGGTCTCGATAACCCGATACAGGTAGTAGAAGTAAATTCTCTGCGTAGGTTTGATGAGAGTGATATTCCTTTTGATAAACCTACTAGCCTATGCATGGATGAATTTGATAACTTTGTTGCCAAACAACAGAGTTTCAATTATTATGTTAGTAGACAATTGGAACAGAATGCTCGTATGCTTAGTTATTTAAGTGCTTGTGTGGACAGAAATGTCAATGATCTTAAGCTTCTGAGTAAACATGCCTATATGGTTACTACTCAGGTAGAACAAGTACTTAAAGCTCAGAATGACTTGCTCAACGAGTTGAATGACAATTCTGTCAGAGTCGTCACTAGAGGCGGTAGAATGACCCAGGAACCTTTGTATCTTGAGGGTCATCCGAAGAGAATTGAACAAGATTCTCAAGGAGTTAGCACTGATGCACCTAGTCATCCTAGAAAGAAGAAGAAAGATGATAGGAACCTGCACGCTAGCAACCCTGTTCCTGCTACACCTGAGAGTCCAAACGATGTCTCCGTCTCTGATGCTGAAACACAATCTGGTGATGAACATGAGCCTAATGATAATATCAATAATGATCTTCATGAAGATGCTTGACCTAGCAATGATAAGGATGTGGAGATTGAACCTAGTGTTGATCTTGATAACCCACAGCCTAAGACTAAGAGATACGATAAGAATGACTTCGCTGCTAGGAAGCATGGTAAAGAAAGGGAACCATGGGTTCAAAAACCCATGCCCTTTCCTCCCAAACCATCCAAGAAAAACGATGATGAGGATTTGGAGTGATTCGTTGAAATGATCAGACATGTCTTTCTGCAAATGTGTTTGACAGATATGCTCAGAATGTCTCTGTATGCTAAGTACATGAAAGATATTGTGACTAATAAGAGGAGGATACCTAAGCTTGAGATTTCCACCATGCTTGCTAATTATACCTTCAAGGGTGGAACTCCTAAGAAACTAGGTGATCCCGGTGTGCCCAATATGCCTTGCTCCATTAAAGGCAACTACGTTAGAACTGCATTATGCGACCTTGGAGCTGGTGTTAGTGTTATGCCTCTCTCTCTTTATCGTAGACTTGAGCTGGATAAGTTGACACCCATTGAAATCTCTCTGCAAATGGCTGACAAATAAACTGCTTTCCCTATAGGCATTTGCGAGGATGTGCCTGTTGTGCTTGCTAACACCACTATCTTAACAGACTTTGTTATTTTGGATATTCCTCCGGACGATGCCATGGCAGTCATCCTCGGAAGACCCTTTTTAAACACTGCAGGGGTTGTTATAGATTGCAACAAAGGCAATGTCACTTTCCATGTCAACGGTAATGAGCATACGGTGCACTTTCCGAAGAAACAATATCGAGTACATTGCATCAATACTATCGAAAAAACTTCATCGATTCTTATTGGGAGCTTTGAATGCCCTATTCCTCATGTCAAGATGAAGTATGATTTGCTTGTTGGGGAGATACACATCCCCATTGAGGTAACCCAGTGACTATTCAAAAATTCTCCGTTCTCTTTTGCGATTCGAAAAGGTTTGTCAAAGAGGCTTGATCAACCTCACTGACGGATTTCTTTCGATGACCATGAGATGGATGAATCGAGGAGTCACAAACCTGTGTTCCAAGCTTTCACTTTCGGTTGCTTCAAAGAAAAATGATAGATTTAGTTTAGTTTTCCCTGTTTTCTGTTTTAGCGTCCGGTAGAAAAGTACCCCGAAAATAAAAGTTCTCCGAACTTCCTGAAAATCAAGTATGTTTTTTTCTGGATTTTTTGAAAAATACTAGGACAAAGAGTCTGTCTGGAGGCCACACCAGTGGGCCACAAGCCCTAGGGGCGCGGGCACCCCCCCGGCCGCGCCACCCAGGCTTGTGGGTCCCACAGGCACCCCCTCCACTCATTCTTGCTCTCATCCGCTTCTCCTACCTCCAGAAAAAATCGTTTCGTAGCTCAAACCCGTGTTCTTGCTCCTCTTGCTAGGATTTTCGATCTCTTTGCTCAAATCACCGTTCTCCGAACTATTTTGGGGAAATTACTCCTTGGTAAGTGACTCCTCCATTGGTCCAATTAGTTTTTGCTCTAATGCCTTATACTCCGTGTATTTTTGCTGCCTTGGTGACCATGTTCTTGAGCTTTGCATGCTAATTTTAGCTGCTCCCAAGTAGTTCTGATGTGTAATATGGCCTCTAGGAACTAGTTGGAGTAGTTGCTACGAGTTTCGTTGAGCCTTCTCACTTTTCCTTAGAATCACTAAAAATTTCAGAAATTTTCAGAGAGAGAAAAGGGAAAAGATGAGGAGGTTCTTAAGAGGCTCATCAAGCCATGACCCCAAGGATGATGGGAGTGAGAAGAGGCCCAAGTATTTGGTCCCTCGAGTCGCAGAAGTTCGAGTGTGCGAGTGGCCAAGCAACGTGTTCTTACGCGCCGGTGGAATTTATGAGGACTTTTATCACTTGGTGGAGAACGCAAGCCTTACCGCATTCATTGAAGATAAGTGTCCGCAATACCTCATCCTCACTAATATCTTCGTACAAAGCTTTAACTTCTATCCGATGAAGAATCCTCCTATGGTTGAGTTTAAACTTTATGATATCCCCCAGCGCATGTCACTACAGGATTTTTGCAATATCTGCAAATTACCTTACGTTGGGGATATTCATGAACCTCGTCCACGGGACTTGGAAGCTTTCATCGGTACAATAGCTGTAGGAGAGGAGAGAGGAGTGTCTTGCGCTAGAACTGCTAGCATTCATTTTCCCGTGCTTCAGTACTTCTCATTATTTGTGGGAAAATTTTTGATTGGCCGTGGGAAAATTGGGTCACTTAGTTCCCTAGATCTTGCGGTCTTGCGCGAAGCCCTATATAACGATAAAACTTATAGCTTGGGCGCTATAGTAGCTCAACGGTTGAACCTGAACCGTTCTAAAGGTGTTGTCTATGGAGGTATCTATGCGACCCGTCTTGCCAGACACTTTGAGATACCTATTAGACTGGACAAGGAAGAAGAGATGCTTCTTCCCGAGAGATATCTAGATTACGATAGCATGGTTCGCCATGACTTTCTTGATAGAGATATTAGTAGAAGGATGATTTATAACCTGGTATTTAGTCAGGGTACTCGTGATACTATTACTTTGCTTGCTCCCTCTTTGTTCAATCTTCATGCAGGAAGGTACATTATTATGCCCTCAGACATCTACGCATATTGGGGCCTAGCCCAACCACAGGTGCCCGTGCCCGAGCCGCCAGTCGAGTACCAGACGCCAGTTTATCAGTGGGAGCCAGAGGAGCTCACACAGCAGTGGGATCCTCAGTCCACTCCGGAGTATCCCAGAGCTGGTTATTTCCCTCCATGGGAGTAGACCAACTTAGGCCAAAAGCCTAAGCTTGGGGGAGTACGTGTTCTCACCGACTTTACATTCTTGCTCATGCTTTCACTTTTCGTGTGTCTATCTAGTTTGAGAAAAACCAAAAAGATTTTCTTCTTCTTATTTTTCTTGTTGGGAGCTTTCCCGTGTAGATAGTTTTCTTTCTTTTCTTTGGGTCAAGGTAGAAGATATTGGTTACAATGTTTAGTGGCTCTTGCATGCATACCTGTTTAGCTTTCAAAGAGCCATATTACTGTGTCTTCTCCTTTGTGTTTGCCTGCAGATTCCAGCGTAGTCCAATGCACGAGCACGCTTATTATTGTTCACATCGTTCGGTCGTGCAAGTGAAAGGCAATAATGACGATATATGATGAAGTGACTGAGCCTGGAAAAGCTGGTATGAACTCGATCTATTTTGTTTTTGTAAATATGACTAGCTCATCATGCCTGATTCAGCTTTGTTGTGAGACAAACATGTTTGCAATGACAATTTAGAGATCATAGTTGCTTATGCCATTCTTGCTTAGCTAGGAGCTTATAATGGTTTGTCTTGGATGCCCACATGAATGTTGAGATGACTGTGTTGTAGTATGATAGGATGGTATCCTCCTTTGAATGATTCAAGTGGCTTGACTTGCCGCAAGTTCACGCATGTAGTTGAAACAAAATCAACATAGCCTCTATGATGTTCATGTTCATGGTGATTTATGTCCTACTCATGCTTGCACTCAATGTTAGTTAATCTCTATGCATTTTGATGACTGCTGTCGCTCTCTAGTTGGTCGCTTCCCAGTCTTTTGCTAGCCTTCACTTGTACCAAGCGGGAATACTGCTTGTGCATCCACTTCCATAAACCCAAAGTTGTTCCATATGAGTCCACCATACCTACCTATGTGCGGCATCTACCTACCGTTCCAAGTAAATTTGCATGTGCCAATCTCTAAACCTTCAAGAAATATTCTGGTTTGCATGCCCGAACCGCTCATGTGGTGACAGGGGGCTTTTGGTATCTTCCATGCTAGGCGTGTTATCCTTGATATGTGTTTATTCACTATCATTCACGAGAAAGGGGCCGGTAATTGGAATTCCCAGTTCCATACTCAAATCGAAAAGATAATTGCAAACAAAACTCCCCCAGGATTGATGTTGGTATGGACGGTACCCGAGGATTCGGCTAGCCGTGGAGTGTGATTGATTGGTGGTGGGGGAGTCAAAACTTTACTTTTCTATTCGGGAACCACTTATAACATGTGTAGCGTGGAAGATATTGAGAACTCTTGGTCATTGCGTTGACAATGAAAGCATGCCACCCAAAATTATTATCTCTGTTTTCAAATCTTGAGCTCTGGCACCTCTGCAAATCAATGCTTCCCTCTGCGAAGGGCCTGTCTATTTATGGTCCTGTTGAGTCATCCTCCTCTTACAAAAGCACCAATTAGAGAGCACCTCTGTCATTTTTATGCTTTGCTTTTAACTGTGTTGAGTATGACTGTGACTGGATCTTCATTGCCATGAATTACAATCTTTAGTCAGCCCTTGATCTTTGAAGGTGCTCTGCATTTATGTTTTGCGGTCTCAGAAAGAGCTAGCGAGATACCATCTATTCATACTTCTTCATGTTGTTTTGATTGAAGTGTTGACGTTAGAGACTTATTATTATTTGCTCGCTCGTTGATTATGCCATTGATATGAGTTTACTATGAGACCTAGATGTCATTCGCATATGCGGTTTGCTTGTGATCTTGCTGAAATTCTGGTTATGAGTTAGACATAGTTGCAACAACAAGATCAAACAGAGTTCGTCAAAGTTTTTCTTTTGTCTCTTTCAGTTTGTCAACTGAATTGCTTGAGGAAAAGCAAGGCTTTAAGCTTGGGGGAGTTGATACGTCTCCGTCGTATATACTTTTCCGAACTCTTTTGCCCTTGTTTTGGACTCTAACTTGCATGATTTGAATGGAAATAACCCGGACTGACGTTGTTTTTACCAGAATTGCCATGGTGTTGTTTTTGTTCAGAAATAAAAGTTCTCGGAATGTCCTGAAAATTCATGGAAATTTTTTCTGGAATAAAAGAAAAATACTTGCGCAAAGATCCACCGGAGGAGGTGGACCAGTGGGCCTCAAGCCCACAGGCTGCGGCCACCCCCCCTGGTCGCGCCGTGAGGGCTTGTGGGGCCCACGTGGCTCCACCGCCCCAAACTCAGCTCTATATCTTCCGTCTCGCCCGGAAAAAAAATCAGAGAGAAGGTTTCATCGCGTTTTGCGATACGGAGGCGCCGCCACATCCTGTTCTTCATCTGGAGGGCAGATCTGGAGTCCGTTTTGGGCTCCGGAGAGGGGAAATCATCGCCATCGTCATCATCAACCTTTCTCCTTCGACAATTTCATGATGCTCTTCATCGTTCGTGGGTAATCTCATCGTAGGCTTGCTGAATGGTGATGAGTTGGATGAGATCTATCATGTAATCGAGTTAGTTCTTGACGGGGATTGATCCCTAGTATCCACTATGTTCTAGATTGATGTTGCTACTACTTGGCTATGCTTAATGCTTGTCACTAGGGCCCGAGTGCCATGATTTCAGATCTGAACCTATTATGTTGTCGCCAATATATGTGTGTTTTAGATGCTATCTTGCAAGTTGTAGTCACCTACTATGTGTTATGACCCGGCAACCCCGGAGTGACAATAGCGGAACCACTCCCGGAGATGACCATAGTATGAGGAGTTCATGTATTCACCGTGTGTTAATGCGTTGGTCCGGTTCTTTATTAAAAGGAGAACCTTAATATCCCGTAGTTTCCATTAGGACCCCGCTGCCATGGGAGGGATGGACAATAGATGTCATGCAAGTTCTTTTCCGTAAGCACGTATGACTACATACGGAATACATGCCTACATTAGATCGACGAACGGGAGCTAGTTACGTATCTCTCCGTGTTATAGTTGTTACATGATGAATCACATCCGTCACACTCATCCATCACCGATCCACTGCCTACGAGTCTTTTACTACTGGTCCTCGCTACGTTACTTTGTCTAGGCTTGTCCCTTGCTACAAAAGGGATTGGGCCACTTTACTACTGCTGTCACTTTGCAACTATTGTTGCTACTACTGTTACTCTGCTGCTGCTGCTGTTCCTTGCTATTTCGTTGTTACTTGTTGCAAGATTCTTTTTCGTCAAAGTTGTCGGGGAAGAATAGTTCTCCGTCCACGGGCAACCTACTGCGCCATTGATACAACAGTTAGGAATAGTTTGCCTTGTCATCAGATCGTTTCTTGCACCGTTGCTATCATACTACTTTGCTACTGATACTTTTCTTGCAGACACTAATCTTTCAGGCGTGGTTGAATCTGACAAACTCAGCTGCTAATACTTGAGAATATTCTTTCGCTTCTTCTTTGGCGAACCAACAAATTTGGGTTGAATACTCTACCCTCGAAAACTGTTGCGATCCCATACACTTGTGGGTCGTCACCCCCCTGGTTGGCCCGAGGTGCCCGTGCGTCTCTTTTTCGAGGGAAATTTTTATTTTGATTTTTCTGGAATTTTTCTGACAACTTCACTTTTGAAAAGAAAATCGAAGTACCGAAAGCTGCAAAACTTCCGAAAAGCTCGAAACAATGGTTAAACATATGAAGCTTCAAAAACGTAAAACTTTGGTACAACAAGGAGGATGAAAGATAAAAGAAATAAAACATAACAAGCTTCTGTTCTAACGCATATAAAACATATTTGTTAGCAAGGTTGATCAAGTCTTACTACCAAACAGGTGTTATATCGAGCAAAAAGTTTCACTTCTTATAAAGCGATCATGGTACCTTTATTTTAATGGATATTGTCCCCACCATAATGGTTTTGTACTTGTGGTGCACAAGGAGAGGACAATCCCACTCTCCAACCTTCACGGTCTCAATATTCTCAATAGAATAAGGCCATGCCTTTTATCAATCTTCTTCGGAAAATATACCGTGTGCTCCTTCTCATTAACATTGAAAGTCACCTTTCCATTACTGTAATTAATAATAGCACCTCGGTGTTAAGAAAAGATCTACCAAGAATAATAAACATGCTCCCATCCTCGGGCATGTCAAGCACAACAAAGTCAGTAAGGATCAAGCAAGTAGCAACTTCAACAGGAAAATCCTCACAAATACCAACAGGAACGGCTGTTGACTTATCAGCCATTTGAAGAGAGATATCTGTAGGGATTAGTTTATCTAAACAAAGCCTTTTGTAAAGAGAGAAAGGCATAACACTCACTCATGCACAAAGATCACATAAAGCAGTTCTGACATAATTATTTTTTATGGCGCAAGGAATGGTGGGTATACGTGGATCACCAAGCTTCTCAAGAATCTTACCACTGAAAAAGTAATTAGCAAGCACAGTAGATATTGCCTCATTAGGAACTTCTATTTTATTAGTAATAATATCTTTCATATCCCTTGAGTATGGAGGCAACTTAATAGCATCAGTCAAAGGAATTTGGAGAAAAAGAGGTTTCATCCATTCACAAAATTCATTGTAATGCTCTTCTTCTTTGGTTTTGGAAGACTTACCTGGGAAGGGCATTTACTTCTGTACCCATGGTTCTCTTTCCTTCCCATATCTTCTTGCAACAAAGTCTTCTCTAGTATACCTCTTGCGCTTGTCGGGTGCTTCTTCTTCTTGTATCTCAGGAGGATGATTCTTCTCATTATCTTTATCAGGCTCGGCACCATCTTCAGTTTCAGCATCGGAAATAGATAAACTATTAGGATCAACAATAGGTTCTTCATCAATTATGGGATCATTGGAATTGTCAGCTTCCTTATGTTTCTTCTTCTTCTTCGGGGAGCTGACAACGTCTTCTTCCTGCAATTGAGAATCTTGATCGATCCTCTTTTGATGCCCCTCTGGATAGAGGGGGTCCTGGGTGTGTGTACCACCTCAGGTCTTTATACCATATGCTTGTGTATCAACTTGTTTGGCATTGTTAGCAAGCAAATCTTTTTGCACATTACAAATTTCTTCAAGCTGAGTTTGAACCATATGAAATTGCTTAACAAGACCTTTAACATCATTAACAGTTCTACTTAAAACATCAAGCAAACTTTTGATAGCAAGGGAATTATCATGCAACTGGCTTTGAATCCTCTCATTAAAGTGATTTTGCTTGATAATGAAACTATCAAGCTCATCTAAACATTGATCAGGGGGCTTACCATGAGGGATGTCACTTGCATTGAATTCTAAAAGAGTGTGTACCTCTACCATATGTGTGTGAGTGGTAGGCTCACATAATTTCTCAAGAGGAGGTAGATTCTTCACATCTTCAGCTTTAATACCTTTCTCTTTAATAGACTGCTTAGCTTCTTTCATAGCTTCGGGGCTTAGGAAAATCATACCCCTCTTCTTGGGTGGTGGAGGTGGTTCAGGAACAGACCAATCATCATCATTTTTAGCTATCTTGCCCATTAGTTCTTCAGCATCGTCTGGTGTTCTTTCCCTGAAAACACAACCAGCACAACTATCCAGATAGGTTCTAGATTCATCGCTTAGACCAGCATAAAATATATCAAGCAATTCATTCTTAGGGACTCCATGTCCCGGTCTAGCCTTGAGTAAAGTGCAATACCTCCCCCAAGCTTTAGGGAGGTGCTCATCCTGCAATTGTTTAAAGTTATATATTCTTTGTAAAGCAGCATGTTGCTTATGACCAAGAAAATATTTAGCAACAAAAGATTGAGCTAAATCTTGAGGACTTATAATGGAACCACATGGTAGTGAATCATACCATGCTTTAGCATCTTCCTTCGAAGAGAAAGGAAGTAGCTTAGTAACATAATAATTTCTCTTCTTATCCTTGTAGTGAATAAGCCACCCAACTCAGTGAGTTTGGTAAGGTGTGCAATAGCATCGTCATTTTCTCTGCCATAAAAGGTGCCAGCTTCAACTGTGGATATAAGTGAGAGATCGACAGAGAAATCAAAATCAGCATCCTCAATGCGAATAGGATATGAAGCAAATTTAGGGTCAAGAGTAAATTTGTTCTTCATAGAATGCTTTTCAAGCAGCTTCTTAACAGAAGCAGGGTCAGAGTCGGCACACTCTGTAAGTTCCCTGCATAAATCATCATCAAGTTCAATATAATCATCATCAAGAATTCTTTCCCTGAGACCACTCAAGTCTGGGTAACCAAAGGATATACCAATGGGGTAGCGTGTAATAGGAGTTCCAACCCCAAACTGCTTTGCAGCCTTAGCAATCTGAGACTCAATAAAATAACCAAGTAAACCAGTCTCATCAATAGTAGTAGAAGCATCATCAAAAGTATCAGGCATAGTGACAGACTCGGTAGAAGCAGCATGTGGTGGTGGTGAAGCAAACTTACCCATAGCGGAAGGTGAATCAAGCGTAGCGCTAGTGCTAAGAACATCACCTTTTCGTGTAGTGGATGGTAAAATTGGAACCTTGGGGTCTTCTTT
The DNA here is from genome assembly GCF_904849725.1 of Hordeum vulgare subsp. vulgare. Taxonomy (NCBI): domain Eukaryota; kingdom Viridiplantae; phylum Streptophyta; class Magnoliopsida; order Poales; family Poaceae; genus Hordeum; species Hordeum vulgare. The sequence continues at coordinate 578,224,083 of NC_058520.1, read as the reverse complement.
CTTACCCATAGCGGATAAATCGCAGCAAGCAAAATAACTCCAAGTAGACTTGTAAATAAAGCTATGCTCCTCGGCAACGATGCCAGAAAATAGTCTTGATAACCCACAAGTGTAGGGGATCGCAACAGTCTTTGCGGGTAAGATAACCCAATTTATTGATTCGGCACAAGGGGGGCCAAGGAATATTTATAAGCTTTAACAGTTGAGTTGTCAATTCAACTGCACCTGAAAGATACTTGCTTGGCAACGAAATATTAGTAGCAACGCTGATGTGAAAGTGATTGTGGCAACGGAGATAATGGTGGCAAAGCAACGAAAGTAAAACAGCTAAAGTAGAGCAACTGGTGACTAGCAGGATTAAAACACTGTAGGCTAGGGATATGGATGGTTGGTCATGGATGAGAGATATCATGTATTTAACCTGGGGCAAGACACATAGAAAAGTAATGGTCATCTAGGCAAATATCAAACATTAGGCATGTATCCCAAGGTAGTCGTGTGTGCTTGCAATAAGAACTTGCACAACATCTTCTGTCCTACCATCCCGCTACCAACGGGGCCAAACGGAACTTATGGAGATTAAGGTGCTCTTGTCAAAGAGCACTGGAACAAAGAATTAACAATCAATGGATACATGGAATCCTCAAACTATAGTCTATCCCCTTTGGTGTCCCAAGCTGTCCCCATTGGGATCGCCGGTTCCGGACTATAATAGGTGCATACTACTCATAGAGAGGATCAAGAACACAAATATATTCATGAAAACATAAGGTATCCAGATCTGAAATCATGGCACTCGGGCCCTAAGTTACAAGCATTAAGAGTAACAAGTAGTAGCAAAGATGATAAACACCATACACTACTGAAATTCAGAAATTTGTCGTCTGCCATGGCGGACGGCAAGGGGGGAACCACTGACGGCAAAGGCTTTGCCGTCGGTCAGCAGACGGCAAAGTAGACGGCAAAAAAAATCCGGTGAAGAGGTTCTTTGTCGTCTGCTTTTTTAAAGCGGACGGCAGAGAATCTTTGCCATGAGGGGGCAGACGGCAAATAAAATGGGACGACAGATACACCAACGGCCCCGTTAAGTGTTAACGGTAGGCCTCCTCTCTGTGCCGTCTGCCATCCCCCCTTTGCCATGTGGGGGCAGACGGCAAAGGGGGGAACTTGCCCCCTCTCTCTCCCCTCGTTGTCGTGTGCCATCCCTCCTTTGCCATGTGGGGGCAGACGGCAAAGAGGGGAAAGAGAGGGGGCTGGTTCCCCCCTTTGCCATGTGGTAGCAGACGGCAAAGGGGGGAACCAGCCCCTCCCCCCCTCTCTCCCCTATTTGCCGTCTGCCCTCCCCCCTTTGCCATGTGGGGGCAAACGGCAAAGGGGGGAACCAGCCCCCCCCCCCCTCTCTCCCCCTTTGCCGTCTGCCCTCCCCCCTTTGCCATGTGGGGGCAGACGGCAAAGGGGGGAACCAGCCCCTTTTTAATTATTTCTTATGATATCCAGCATTTTTAACAATAATCAGGATATATATATATATATATATATATATTTGACATAAATAAATTTCTTTCCGTACTCATAACCATATTAAAATAACTTTCATCCATAGTACATACATATTAAGCAAGTTGCATCCGTACCAAACCATATATTACACCAGTTTCATCCAGATGCATACAAAGTTTCATATATATACATATACTACAATAGTTTTAGTACAAGCTTCTGTGAAGCCATGGTACAAGAAATCATCTTCAAGCATTCCATCAATATAAGCCAAGCTTCCCGTGAAGTGAATGTAATCTGCAAAATGACAAATAAGAAAGTTAGAAGAATAATACTAGATGAAGAAGTATATATAGGTTATTTCGGAGAGAAATTAGCTAAGTATAGGCCATTTAATAGCTAAATTAGGTGGAATAGATCATCTTGGACCTACACAGCCTTATTATGTCATTTAGGAAAGAACTTAGCTAAGTATAGGTCATTCTAGAGCTAACTTGGATAAAAATATGTCATTTTGTAGCCAACTACGATTATTAATCCATTTTGACATTATTATGTCATTTTGGAGCTAAATTAGTCATATTAATGAGCTAACCAAGGTTCTTATGAAGTTTTTACCTAACTATGCTAATTATGTCATTTTGGAGGATAATTAGCTAAGTATGTCTTTGTTGGGGAAAATAACCTACGTAGAAGAAGAAAGAGAAGAAGCAAGAAGAGAAGAAGCAAGAAGAAAAGAAGAAGGAGAAGAAAAAGAAGAAGAAGGAGGAGGAGGAGGATAAGGAGGAGGAGAAGGAGAAGAAGAAGAAAATAAGAAAGACAAGAAGAAGGAGAAGAAGGAGGAAGAAGAAGGAGAAGGAGGAGCGCCTTCTCCTTCTTCTCCTCCTTCTTCTCCTTCTTCTTATCCTCCTCCTTCTCTTCTTCTTCTTCTCTTCTTCTTCTTCTTCCTTCCTTTCATTTTCCTCTTTCTTCTCCTCTTCTCCCCTTCTTCGGGCTAAATTAGCTAAGAATGCCTTTTTGGAGCTAATTGTGTCATTTCGAGGATAATTAGCTAAGTATAGGTCATGTTTTATTAAATAGACCATTTTGGAGCTAACTAAGCTAATTGTGCCATTTAGATGGAAGCCTAGCTAACTATAGGTCGTTTTGGAGCTAACTTGGGTAAAATAGGTCATTCCGGAGCAAACTATGCTTATTAAGCCATTTTGGATCTAGCTAGGCTAATTATAGGCCATTTAATACCTAAGTTAGGGGGAATAGGTCATCTTGGAGCTACGTAAGCCTTATTATGTCATTTAGGAGAGAACTTAGGTAACTATAGGTCATTTTTTTTATTAAATAGTTCATTTTGGAGCTAACTAAGCTAATTATGTCATTTTGTAGGATAATTAGCCAATTTAGTCTTTCTTGGATGATTCTAAGCTACGTAGAAGAAGAGAAAGAGAAGAAGAAGTAAAAGAAGAAGGAGGAGGAGAAGGAGAAGGAAGAGGAGAAGAAGAAGAAAAGAAGAAGGAGAAGGATGAAGAAGGAGGAAGAAGAAGGAGAAGGAGGAGCTCCTTCTCCTTCTTCTTCTCCTCCTTCTTCTCCTTCTTCTTATCCTCCTCCTTCTCTTCTTCTTCTTCTCTTCTTCTTCTTCTTCCTTCCTTTCATTTTTCCTCTTTCTTCTCCTCTTGTCCCCTTCTTCGGGCTAAATTAGCTAAGAATGCCTTCTTGGAGCTAATTGTGTCATTTCGAGGATAATTAGCTAAGTATAGGTCATGTTTTATTAAATAGACCATTTTGGAGTTAACTAAGCTAATTGTGCCATTTAGATGGAAGCCTAGCTAACTATAGGTCGTTTCGGAGCTAACTTGGGTAAAATAGGTCATTCCGGAGCAAACTATGCTTATTAAGCCATTTTGGATCTAGCTAGGCTAATTATAGGCCATTTAATACCTAAGTTAGGGGGAATAGGTCATCTTGGAGCTACGTAAGCCTTATTATGTCATTTAGGAGAGAACTTAGGTAACTATAGGTCATTTTTTTATTAAATAGTTCATTTTGGAGCTAACTAAGCTAATTATGTCATTTTGTAGGATAATTAGCCAATTTAGTCTTTCTTGGATGATTCTAAGCTACGTAGAAGAAGAGAAAGAGAAGAAGAAGTAAAAGAAGAAGGAGGAGGAGAAGGAGAAGGAAGAGGAGAAGAAGAACAAAAGAAGAAGGAGAAGGATGAAGAAGGAGGAAGAAGAAGGAGAAGGAGGAGCTCCTTCTCCTTCTTCTCCTCCTTCTTCTCCTTCTTCTTATCCTCCTCCTTCTCTTCTTCTTCTTCTTCCTTCCTTTCATTTTTCCTCTTTCTTCTCCTCTTGTCCCCTTCTTCGGGCTAAATTAGCTAAGAATGCCTTTTTGGAGCTAATTGTGTCATTTCGAGGATAATTAGCTAAGTATAGGTCATGTTTTATTAAATAGACCATTTTGGAGCTAACTAAGCTAATTATGTCATTTAGGTGGAAGCCTAGCTAAGTATAGGTCGTTTCGGAGCTAACTTGGGTAAAATAGGTCATTCCGGAGCAAACTATGCTTATTAAGCCATTTTGGATCTAGCTAGGCTAATTATAGGCCATTTAATACCTAAGTTAGGGGGAATAGGTCATCTTGCAACTACGTAAGCCTTATTATGTCATTTAGGAGAGAACTTAGCTAACTATAGGTCATTTTTATTAAATAGGTCATTTTGGAGCTAACTAAGCTAATTATGTCATTTTGTAGGATAATTGGCCAATTTAGTCTTTCTTGGATGAGTCTAAGCTATGTAGAAGAAGAGAAAGAGAAGAAGAAGTAAAAGAAGAAGAAGGAGGAGGAGGAGGAGGAGAAGGAGAAGGAAGAGGAGAAGAAGAAGAAAAGAAGAAGGAGAAGGAGAAGGAGGAAGAAGGAGGAGCTCCTTCTCCTTCTTATCCTCCTTCTTCTCCTTCTTCTTATCCTCCTCCTTCTCTTCTTCTTCTTCTCTTCTTCTTCTTCTTCCTTCCTTTCATTTTTCCTCTTTCTTCTCCTCTTGTCCCCTTCTGCGGGCTAAATTAGCTAAGGATGCCTTTTTGGAGCTAATTGTGTCATTTCGAGGATAATTAGCTAAGTATAGGTCATGTTTTATTAAATAGACCATTTTGGAGCTAACTAAGCTAATTATGTCATTTAGGTGGAAGCCTAGCTAACTATAGGTCGTTTCGGAGCTAACTTGGGTAAAATAGGTCATTCCGGGGCAAACTATGCTTATTAAGCCATTTTGGATCTATCTAGGCTAATTATAGGCCATTTAATACCTAAGTTAGGGGGAATAGGTCATCTTGCAACTACGTAAGCCTTATTATGTCATTTAGGAGAGAACTTAGCTAACTATAGTTCATTTTTTATTAAATAGATCATTTTGGAGCTAACTAAGCTAATTATGTCATTTTGTAGGATAATTAGCCAATTTAGCCATTTTGGAGCTAACTAAGCTAATTATGTCATTTAGATGGAAGTCTAGCTAATTTTTATTAAAACACTAGAAAGAACATACCATTATCGTCATCACGGCAGTGAAGCACGGTGGCTCTGGCTTGTTTCACCTGGAGAAGGCTGCCCTCGAGAAGGCTCCACTGTAGAAGGGTCGTGCGATGTGTTTCGGGAGATATTCTGCACCAAACATCGTTTGCAATGTGTCGTTAGCATGAGGACACTCTTAAGATCATTGCACTGAAATGAAACTCACCGTCCCCGCCACGTTAATGACTAGCATCGGCGGAGGGACTTGGCCACTCTTCTCGCACATAGACTGTACATTTGGTTTCGACAAGTCAAACTTTTTACTTATTAATGAAACGGACATTCAAATGCAAGATTTGAAATAACATGAAGAAGAAACTTACCACGAAGAGCTCGTATATGGCCGTGTTAGACGCATCATTCTGTGCCCTCTCCACCTCCACCAATGCAGTCGTCCTCTCCTCTAGCTCCCTAATCTCCTTGTCCTTCTCCACCATAGCCGCCTGCATTGCCTCTCTCTCTTTCTGAATAGCAGCCTGCAACACAACTCACTTTTAGCAATGTAATCATATTGGTTCCAACGCACAACATAATGCGGAAGGATAGTTGAGTCCATTAAACTAACCTCGATGGCGAGCTCGACTGGCCGTGGACGACGTGTTATCTCCGGACAGGAGCTCGTTTGGCGTGCCTTTATCTGCCGGAGAGTGCTAGGACAACGTATAAGGCCGTCTCCAATGGCGATCGAGCCATGGGGCCTCCCGTTGCCACGTATCATCACCAGCTCTGGATCAATAGGCCCCTCGCTCGGGTTAAAGTCCTCCCCTTTCCTCGCCTTCCCGTGATCTCTGTACTTCACGAGCTTGTGGTGGGAGGAGATGTTGGTGAAGTTTTCTGGATGCTCGCGGTCAGACTCAGAGAATGCCTTGACCTTCTTGTACGAGGCAATATGGGCCATCGCATACAGGTCGTACATCTATGGCACCTCCGTCTTATTGTGATGCGCCTAAAAGAGAGAGAGAGGAAAATTGTATTAGTAAAGGGCTCGAGATAGCATTAAGAATGAATTGCATGAGGCATGAAGCAAACCACATACCCCGTTCTCGCCAAATTGGATTAAGTTGACGCTCCCTAGATGGTGTGGCACACCAACCATTTTGCCACGCCTCTCCTTGCGTTGTTGTGGCTGGCCTCCCACATTTCGGAGCACCACTGATCCACCAAGGCCTCCCAACAATCCATCTTATCCACACACCATCTCGGGGGCACCTAAGTTAATAAAGAGAAATTTGAGCGCGTAAGAACCAAATCAAGGAAACTAACTACAAAGCCTTAATAATATGTAATTACCTTCATGTAATGCTCCTTCTCCATCTTAGCATCACGACACTTCGCCTTGTCAATCCTAATACGCCGCGTGGCATAGTAGTCTCGAACAGCCTGCACCCGAGCCTCGTGCCGAAAGTTTTAAAGTAGGCGGCGACATTCGGTTTCGATAACCTTTGTCGTGACCTCCTCGCATCCCTCCTCACACCTGTAGTAGGTCTGCAAACGAGACAACACCGATTAGTACAATAAATAGCTATGGTTGATTTATAATTGTGTGAAGGATAAATTACCCAGAACTTTCGGATCACCATGTCAGCCCTCGTGTCGCACAAAACACCGTCGAAATCCACCTCCGGCGGGGCTGGGACACCCAAGTAGTGCTCCCAGGTCATTCCTACCTCTCGCTCCCGACCGGGCTACGTAACAAACCCTGGGAAGTTTTTACGACAAAGCGCACCAAGGACGTTGTTGGGCTTGCGGACACCCTTGGCAAGAATCCAACCCCTACAGTATGACAAATTAAAGCCAAAACATTAGATATTTGAGAAAACGCGAAGGCAAAAGGTTAAATAAGAGTAAATTAACTTACTTGTCCCCATTTGGCCTAATCGACCACCTCTGCTCGGGGGTCGCCAGCATGAGTGGGAGCCCCGAACTACCACGCTGGTAGATGGTAGCCCCCTCACCCAGCTCCTCGTCACTACCAGCATGGCCACTTGGCTCAGCCCAGGTATCCCACTGGGTCTCTTGGGACATACCCTCATCCCTGCTTTGCTCCGGAGTCGCCTGGAATGAAGCCTCTGGGACACGAGTCTCGTGGGTCGAAGGCTCGTCGACCTGAGGCTCGTCGACCCGAGGCTCGTGAACTAGAGACCGTGTAGCCTCCACCTCAGACGAATCCACCCTAGAAGTCCTGTGCTCAGGTGAATCAGCTTGGGGTGGTGGCGGAGACGTGTAGCCTCCACCTCAGAAGGCATGGCAGCCACCGCCCTACCTCTCCCGCGGCCACGTGTACCTTTAGTACAACATAAATACCAACATGAGTAATAAAATATATATATATACCAATATGCATACAACATGAGTACAACATAAATACCAACATGAATACAACGTGTACCTTTAGTACCTCTCGGCTTCGCGGGGGGTCGACCTCCTCTCACCGGGGGCGCTCCTTGCAGAGTAGAGAGCAACGCTCTCCGAAGAGGCGAGGCAGGAATGGAAGTACCCATCCCATCACCCGCCGACGAAGAAGGAGCCGCTGAGTGCTTTCGACCCTTTCCCACCATCTTTCAACACCTGTCATGACAAAGAGTAAATGAAATTAGTACAACATAAATACCAACATGAGTAATAAAATTTATATAATTTAGTTGAATACCTGACATGAACTAATAACAATCATGCTCGTCTATATATGCTTCGGGGTCAATAAATGCATCATGATCATCATTATCATCAATAAATGCATCATCATCATCACTATCACGAAGAACATGTGGAAGGCCACCATTATGTAATCGGTCAAGAAGTGACAGGTCATCCGCAGCAGTAACCTCTTCTTCTTCCAGCTCTTCCTGTTCGGGCTCAGGGGTTAAGACGGATTCACTGTCGCTGTCTACTTCAATGTTCTAGGGTGAAGTAGAGCGGTTCTTGAAACGTTTCTTGGACATACGTGTTTCTTGGAAGAATTCTCCTTCATATGTGTCTGGGTTAATGTGAGGTTCGTAATCCTCCTCATTGAGGGTAGGTGGTCTAAAATGTGGTGGCACTTCATAAATGACATCCCAACCTTTGAGATTTGGATCAGTTTGGCAGGCCCACGGTAGATAGAAAACTTGTGTCGCCTGTTGAGCCGTAATATAGACATCGGGAACATCTAAGTGGGTGTTTCGGTTGATTTCGAATAGTCCTATATGTTCATGAGTCCTTCTAGTCTCCCTCGGCTCAAACAAATAACATTTGAAGACTACGACGGTCGGTGGGTTTTCACCATAGAATAGAAGTTCATAAATTGCTTCAACTCTTTCACAATACTCGGTGTCTCCTTCGCCGATAGCAGAGACAGAACAATTTGTAGTCTTTAGGTCGGGCATAGATAGCTCTTTGCCAATGGTACGAAAGTAATACCCGTTGATGTTGTATTTGTCAAATGAACGGACCTTATAGTCAAAACCATTAGCGACTTGTCTCAACTCGGCGTCCATAGACTCTGCATCAGCCTACAAGTTTAATACGAAAGAATGGATGCATTAGCCGCAAATTAGACCAAGAAATCAAATGGGCCCTTAATGGTAATTAATTACCCTTTGTTTGAACCAAGAGATGAATGCCTCGGCCTTTGTAGTGTGCTGTCACGAAGTTTGCCGCCTCCTCAGTAATGAATGCCTCGGCCATCGATGCTTCAATTCTACGTTTATTTTTACACTTAGCTCGAAGCGTCTTCTGCATCCTCTCAGTTGAGTAGCACCATCGATTTTGAATGGGCCCCCCCATTCTTGCCTCGGTCGGGAGATGCAAAATCAAATGTTGCATTGGATTAAAGAAGCCCGATGGGAAGATCTTCTCTAATTTGCAGATCAACTCCGGCGCCAACTCTTCCATTTCATCTAGCACGCCAGGCGATAGTTCTTTCACACAAAGAGAACGGAAGAAATAGCTCAGCTCTGCCAGTACTAGCCATTCATCCTCAGGGATAAAGCCATGCAACATCACTGGCATTACCCGCTCAATCCATATGTGCCAATCATGACTCTTGAGACCAAATATTTTCAATTTCTCAAGACTCCCTCCCCTCTTTAGATTCACAGCATACCCATCGGGGAACATCAACCGCATTTTCACCCACAATAGCATTTCCCTCATAGCTGGCCTTTCAAGATTGAACCATGCCTTTGGCTTCGCTATGCTTTGCTTTCCTTTCCGTTGTCGCAAGTTTTGCAACGGTCTATCACATAGAGCCTCCAGGTCGATTCTAGCCTTAGGATTATCTTTTGACTTCCCCTCTATGCCGAACAATGTACCAAAAATGGCCTCCGCAATATTCTTTTCAGTGTGCATCACGTTGATGTTGTGTGGGCAAAGGAGGTCTTTGAAGTAGGCAGATCCCATAAGCATGACTTGTGAGTCCAGGCGTGTTCCGTATTATACCCTTTGAAGTATCCTGGACGCAAAGGATCAGGCTCGAGAGCGTTTAACTGATCAAGGGTATGTTGGCCTGTCAACGCAGCTGGTGCAGTATTTTTGACAACTCTACCTTTGATGAAATTCTTCTTGTCTTTTTTGAACTTATGGTCAGGATCCAGGAATTGTCTATGCATGTCGAAGCAAGAATACTTGCGACCAGCCTGTAGCCAACGGAACTGAAGAGCTGCCTTGCATGTGGTGCACGGGAACCTTCCATGCACACACCAGCCAGCAAATAGCGCAAATGTCGGGTAATCATGCGTCGAGTACATGTACCACACATGCATTTTGAAATTTGTTTTGGTAGCCGCGTCGTAGGTCTTGATCCCATTATCCCAGGCTTCTTGCAACTCATCCTTAAGCGGTTGCATGTACACGTTCATATTCTTTCCCGGATAGTTGGGCCCTCGAATTATCAACGTCAGGAAAATGTTCTTTCTTTTCATAATCTCTCCGGGTGGCAAATTTAGTGGAATGACAAATATAGGCCAACAACTGTATTGTGCTGCCGTCATACCATACACATTGAACCCATCTGTGCTGATGGCAACTCTAGGTTGCCTTGGATCTTCCGATTTATCCTTATGTAATGCATCCAAGTGCCTCCACGCAAAACCAACTGAAGTGTGTACCAGCATCTTGTTCCCATCCGCATCTAGTTCGGTTCTTTTGCCCAATTTGTGCCATGTCATCTGTCTGGCCGTCTCTTCGACCATGAAAAGACGTTGAAGTCTTGGTATGATTGGCAGATACCGAAGAACACTAATGGGGATTTTGGTCTGATTCTTCTCACCCATACCGTTGTCTACCACAATATACCTGGAAGAATTGCAAATGGGGCAATAGTTCAAGGCCGCATACTCAAGCCTAAATAAGGCACATCCATTCTCACAGGCATGTATCTTCTCATAGGGCATCTTAAGTACACAAAGGATTTTCTCTGACTGGTACAGGTTTGCAGGCAGTACATGGCCTTTGGTAGAAAGCGTCCAAATATCGCCATCATCGCGTCGTAGCATTCTCCGCCTAGGTTGAATTGAGCCTTCAGATCCATTACTTGCGCGATGGCATCTAGCTGACAAAGCTCAGTCTGCTCGTGGAGAGGACGTTTTGAAGACTCCGACATTTCATAGAAGGCCGTTGCAGATTCCTCCATCTCATCATCCGAATCCCGAGCATCATCAAAGTCTTGCACCATGTCTTCAATCTCGGTACCATGCTCTTCAGTGCGACGACGAATCACCTCAGCTCTAGCACGTTGGTCAGACTCACCATGAAAAGTCCACACCGTATAATTAGGCGTAAAACCCCACTTCTGTAGGTGTTTACCCATTTCAAACTCTGTCTGCTTTTTCTAGTTGTCGCAGCTAGGACAGGGGCACCATGTTTTTTGCTGGCCATTTGCAAATGCGGCTCTCACAAACCACCTGGTTTTTGTTAACCATTCATGGGTCATGTCTTTCTGACTAGGGTGACCAGTGTACATCCAAGCACGATCACTCAGGTTGCCTAGCTACCTATGGGGGCACAGGAAATAAATATATAATTCATCATCTATATTCATACGCTAATCAAGTTTGTCAGTTTTATTACGTCCATGCAACCTACACGCTAATAGGTAAAGATAGGTCCTAATCCCACCCGAGTATGTGTAGATTGGGTTCGTTTTCCCATGCTCTGCTCCAGATGCAACGCAGAATTTCGGCAGCACCTCCCCGCTGTTCTCCTGATACACGTCTCGGCAATAAGCACAGAGGATGTGTACCCGGAGAACAACAGGGGAGGCACTGATGAAATTCTGCATCGGATCCGGAGCACAGCATACGGGAAAACAAACCCAATCTACACATACTCGGGCTGTCCATGAATAATGTTGGACAATTCGAAAGGACGGCGGTTATAAATATGCAAAGAAATGCATATTTATAGATGTCGCCCTTTCGAACGGGAGACGCATACTGGTCACGCATACTCATGATTGAAGAAACCTATAGCTAGCAAGTTTCATCGGCACGAAGACCGGGACAGAGCAAATTAAGGGTGTAGGAGGAGAAGTCATTTGTGCTCACCAACAAACGCAAGGGCGGAGCTCGTCCAAGGCACGTGGAGGTCGTCGAACAACTGCACATTGAAATTCACACGATCAACACAAATACGATGTTTTTATAATTAACATAATCGGAAAATATGTGACCTAACTCATAATGTACAAAACTATGACCTCGTGGGCCTCTGGAAGGCCGAAAAGCACCTTCTCGTTCAACAGAAGGCAGAAGAGGTGTCGGGGGTCGGGGCTTAGTGGCATCGGGAGTCAGTGCCGTTGAGGGTCGGTGGTGTCGGGTGTCGGTGGCATCGGGGTCGGGGGGTTAGTGGCGTCGGTTGTGGGGGTCGGTGGCGTTGGGGGTCGAGGGTCAGTGATGTCGGGTGTTAGTGGCGTCGGGGGTCGGTGGTTGGTGGCGTCGAGCGTCGGGGGTCGAGAGTCGTGCGCCGAGGGTCTGTGTCGGGGGTCAGTGGCGTCGGGGGTCGAGGGTTAGTGGCGTCGGGGGTCAGTGGCGTCGGGAGTCGGGTGTTGGGGGTCAGTGGCGTCGGACATCAGGGGTCGGGGGTCGAGGGTCAGTTTCGGGGTGCCGGGGTTCCCTTTTCCTCTTCTTTCTTCTTCTCCTCTCTCCTCTTTTTCTTCTTCTTCTTCTTTTCTTCTTCTTCTTCTTCTTCTTCTTCTTCTTCTTCTTCTTCTTCTTCTTTCTCCTCCTCCTCCTCCTCCTCTTTTACTCTTCTTCTTCTTCTTCTTCTTCTTCTTCTTCTTCTTCTTCTTCTTCTTCTTCTTCTTCTTCTTTCTCCTCCTCCTCCTCCTCCTCCTCTTCTTCTTCTTCTTCTTCTTCTTCTTCTTCTTCTTCTTCTTTTTTCTCCTCCTCCTCCTCATCTTCTTCTTCTTCTCCTCCTTCTCCTTCTCCTTCTTCTTTTCGTTCTTCTTCTAATTATTTTCTTCTTTTCCTATTTTCTTTTTCATTTTTTCCTTCTTCTTTTCCTCTTTTTTTCTTCTAACCTAACTAACTAACCTAATTAGCCTAATAATCTAACCAAATAAACTAACTAAATTACCCTATATATAATAATAAACCAACCTAATAAACTAACTAAAGTTATTAACTTATTAAAAAAGAAAAAGAAGAAGAACTCACCGGCGGGGTGGCGTGGGCAGCGGTGAACGACGGCAGGAGGCGGCAGCGGCGGTGGACGACGGCAGGGGGGCAGGGGGCGCGTGGCAGGGGGCGGGCGGCAGGGGGCGCGCGGCAGGGGGCACGCGGCAGGGGGCGGCAGGGGCGCCGCGAGGGACGGAGCGGGCTGGGGTGGCCGGGGCGGCTCCGACAACGGCGACGGCGGGAGGTGGGCAGGCGAGAGAGAGAGAGGGCAGGGCGAGAGAGATAGAGAGAGAGAGCGGGCAGTGGGTGCGAGAGCCGTTAGGGGAGGGGTGGGGGGCTAAGCGCCGTTAGAGAGGGAGCCCCCTTTGTAGTCTGCAAAGGCTGGGTGGCAGACGACAAAGGGGTGGGTGGGGTGGGGTGGGCTCCGGCCGCTAGGGTGGCACCCCCTTTGCCGTCTGCCACCCCTTTGCCGTCCGCCTGTGGTTCCTTTGCCGTCCGCTAGCCGACGGCAAAGAGAAGGCCGACGGCAAAGAAAACTTTTTCCTTAGGTGTTGTCTTTGCCGTCTGCTTTGTGCCAACTGACGGCAAAGAAGCTCTTTGCCATGTGTCAGCAGACGGCAAAGGAAAGGCAGACGACAAATTTATGAATTCCAGTAGTGATAGTAGATGATAGGCAACATGCCCCCAACAATCCGACGAACTATTACATGATCAAACTCATCCAATCCCTACCATCCCCTTCACCTACAGCAGGGCATTACTCACACATGATGGGGGAAGCCATGGAAGGGTGATGGAGTGATGATGGTGATAACGAGCGACGATTTCCCCTCTCCGGAGCCCAAGGCAGCCTCCAGATTAGCTCTCCCGGAGAAGAATCGGGGGGGCGGCGGCTCCGTGTCGAGAGCTTGCAAAACGACTTATGTTCTGCGATTTTTCCATCACGGGTAAAAATAGGAGCCAAAGTAGGGCACCAGAGGAGGTGGACCACACCCAAGCGGCCTCCCGGCGTGGCCAGAGGGCATGCCGCGCCCACAGGTCGCTTGGAGGCATGGATTTTCTCCTGGTGCATGGATTTTCTCCTGGTGCATGGATTTTCTCCGGCCCATCTTCTGGACGAGGGTTCCTCCTGGTGCATGGATTTTCTCTACTTTTATTGGAATTTTCTGGGACTCCTAAATATCCATTTTCCTGCACACAAGAAAACCATACAGGCAGCTCTGCTGAAAACGGCGTCAGTTCGGGTTAGTTTCATTCAAATCATGCAAGAATGAGGCCAAAATAATAGCAAAAGTGTTTGGAAAAGTCGATAAGTTTGAGACGTATCAACCGGCAACTAATAATGGATGCAAGTTTGAAAACAGGCAGCAACGGAGTGTCGAAGCAATGCGGATGATGTGCATGATGCGATGATCAATGCGACAGACTATCTAATCACACGACGACAACGAAATAAAAGGGGGATCTTCTGGAGCGTCGGTCTCGGGTTGTTACAACTCTCCTACACTAACAAGAGATCTCGACACGAGATCTAAGAATGAAAGGGGAAGAGGAAGAGAAAAAGGAAGAGGTAAAACTTAGTTCCTTCTTTGACAACGAGTGAAACCAATGAATTTTGAAGGTTGCAAAGACATGAAGAATGACATGAGGAACAAGCAAGAATTCAATAGAAATTTCAGTAGCGCTTCGGTAGGAAAGAGGGCAAGATTGACAAGATTGAAAGGTCTTGGAAAGATTCACAACAATCCAACTAAATTGAATAAGCAAGGAGTGAACATGATCTTAATAGAACAAGATGATAGATTGAAGAGAGCAACATCACCACAACTCCGGAACAAGAGAATAGAAACTAGATCATTGGGAAGAAGGAATGGAGAATAAAATGACAACTACTATGACAATTTAATTTGACAAGTAGCCTTGCAAGAATAATTCAACGGAGTTGTTGGCAAACCAACAATGACAAGAACAAGCTTGTAGTGGACTTATGAAAACCATCCCAAAATAATGAGGTGAGAACCAGCCTCTAAGAGAAACAAGGGTTCATGCTGCCTCTTGAACTTGCGTTGGTTTTTCCCTTGAAGAGGAAAGGGTGATGTAGCACAGGAGCAGTAAGTATTTCCCTTAGTTTGAGAACCAAGGTATCAATCCAGTAGGAGAATCACGTCAAGTCCAGAGTACTTGCGCAAACACAAAAGAGCTTGCACCCAACGCTATAAAGGGGTTGTCAATCCCTTCAAGATTGATTGCAAAGTGAGATCTGAAGGCGGAAAATGCAACGAAGTAAAAGAGCAAGGCTGAAAATATGGTGTGAAGTAGACCCGGGGGCCATAGTGTTCACTAGAAGCTTCTCTCAAAATAGCAAATATTACGGTGGGTGAACAAATTACTGTCGAGCAATTGATAGAACCGCGCAAAGTCATGATGATATCTAAGGCAATGATCATACATATAGGCATCATGTCCGAGACAAGTAGACCGATACTTTCTACATCTACTACTATTACTCCACACATCGACCGATATCCAGCATGCATCTAGTGTATTGAGTTCATGACGAACAGAGTAACGCTTTAAGCAAGATGACATGATGTAGAGGGATAAACTCAAACCAATGATCAAAACCCCATCTTTTTACCCTTGATGGCAACAACACGATGCGTGCCTCGCTACCCCTTCTGTCACTGGGTGAGGTCACCGCACGGTATGAACCCAAAACCAAGCACTTCTCCCATTGCAAGAATCATAGATTAAGTTGGCCAAACAAAACCCACAACTCGAAGAGAATTACAAGGATATGAAATCATGCATAAGAGAGATCCGAAGAAACTCAAATAAGATTCATAGATAATCTGATCATAAATCCACAATTCATCGGATCTCGACAAACACACCACAAAGGAAGATTACATCGGATAGATCTCCATGAAGATCATGGAGAACTTTGTATTGAAGATCCAAGAGAGAGAAGAAGCCATCTAGTTACTAGCTATGGACCCGGAGGTCTATGGTGAACTACTCACGCATCATCGGAGAGGTCATGGTGTTGATGAAGAAGCCCTTTGTATCCGAATCCCACCTCCGGCAGGGCACAAGAACGTTCCCCAGATGGGATCTTGCGGAGACAGGAGCTTGCGGTGGCGGAAAAGTACTTTCGATGATCTCTTGATTTATTTCTAGAATTTTTGGGAATCTATAGGCGAAAGACTGCTACGGCAACAAAAGTCCTTTCCCGGCAATGGTGCCAGAAATCCTTCTGTCGTCTCTTGAGCTTGCGTTGGTTTTTCCCTTGAAGAGGAAAGGGTGATGCAGCACAGGAGCAGTAAGTATTTCCCTCAGTTTGAGAACAAAGGTACCAATCCAGTAGAAGAATCTCGTCAAGTCCAGAATACCTGCGCAAACACAAAAGAGCTTGCACCCATCGCTTTAAAGGGGTTGTCAATCCCTTCAAGATTGATTGCAAAGTAAGATCTGAAGGCGGAAGGTGCGACGAAGTAAAAAGTGTAAGGCTGAAAATATGGTGTGGAGTAGACCAGGGGGGCATAGTGTTAACTAGAGGCTTCTCTCAAAATAGCAAATATCACGGTGGGTGAACAAATTATTGTCGAGCAATTGATAGAACCGCGCAAAGTCATGACGATATCTAAGGCAATGATCATACATATAGGCATCACGTCCGAGACAAGTAGACCAATACTTTCTGCATCTACTACTATTACTCCACACATCGACCGCTATCCAGCATGCATCTAGTGTATTGAGTTCATGACGAGCAGAGCAATGCCTTAAGCAAGATGACATGATGTAGAGGGATAATCTCAAACCAATGATGACAACCCCTTCTTTTTACCCTTGATGGCAACAACACGATGCGTGCCTCGCTACCCCTTCTGTCACTGGGTGAGGTCACCGCACGGTATGAACCCAAAACCAAGCACTTCTCCCATTGCAAGAATCATAGATCTAGTTGGCCAAACAAAACTCACAACTCGAAGAGAATTACAAGGATATGAAATCATGCATAAGAGAGATCAGAAGAAACTCAAATAAGAGAACTTTGTATTGAAGATCCAAGAGAGAGAAGAAGCCATCTAGCTACTAGCTATGGACCCGAAGGTCTATGGGGAACTACTCACGCATCATCGGAGAGGTCATGGTGTTGATGAAGAAGCCCTCTGTATCCAAATCCCCCCTCCGGCAGGGCACCAGAACGTACCCCAGATGGGATCTTGTGGAGACAGAAGCTTGCGGCGGCGGAAAAGTATTTTCGTGGATCTCTCGCGTAGTTTTGGAAATTTTGAGAATTTATAGGCGGAAGAGGTAGGGCAGACGTGCCACACGGGGCTGATACGTCTCAAACGTATCTATAATTTTTGATGGTTTCATGCTGTTATCTTGCCTTCTTTGTATGTTTTATGTACCTTTTATATCTTTTTGGGACTAACTTATTAATTCAGTGTCAAGTACGAGTTCCTGTTTTTCCATCTTTTTGACTCTTTTCAGATCTGATTTTGAAACGGAGTCCAAACAGAAGAAAAACCCCGAAATGATTTTTTCCCGAACGAAAGAAGACCAGGGAGCCTTTGGGCCAAGCCAGGTGGGCCCCAGGGAGCCCAAAGGCTCCCACCACGCCACCAGGGGGAGGCGGCGGTGGGCAAGCTTGTGGCCACCCTGGCTGCCCCTGACCTAGATCTTGCGCCTATATATTCCCAAATATTCCGCAAAAAATCAGGGGAGCCTCGAAAATACTTTTCCGCCGCCGCAAGCTTCCGTTTCCGCGAGATCTCATCTGGAGACCCTTCCCGGCACCCTGCCGAAGGTGACTTTGGAGGTGGAGGGCTTCTTCATCATCATCATCGCCCCTCCAATGACTCGTGAGTAGTTCACTTCAGACCTACTGGTCCGTAGTTAGTAGCTAGATGGCTTCTTCCCTCTCTTGGATCTTCAATACAAAGTTCTCCATGATCTTCATGGAGATCTATCCGATGTAATCTTCTTTGGCGGTGTGTTTGTCGAGATCTGATGAATTGTGGACTTGTGATCAGATTATCTATGATATATATTTGAGTCTTTGTTGATTTCTTATATGCATGATTTGATATACTTGTAAATCTCTCCGAGTCTTGGGTTTTGTTTGGCCAACTAGATCTATGATTCTTGCAATGGGAGAAATGCTTGGTTTTGGGTTCTGCCATGTGGTGACCTTTCCAAGTGACAGCAGGGGCAGCAAGGCACACATCAAGCAGTTGCCATCAAGGGTAAAAAGATGGGGTTTTTATCATTGGTTTGAGATTATCCCTCTACATCATGTCATCTTGCTTAAGGCGTTACTCTGTTCTTATGGACTTAATACACTAGATGCATGCTGGATAGCGGCCGACGTGTGGAGTAATAGTAGTAGATGCAGAAAGTATCGGTCTACTTGTTTCAGACGTGATGCCTATAGAAATAATCATTGCATAGATATCGTCACGACTCTGTACAGTTCTGTCAATTGCTCGACAGTAATTTGTTCACCCACCGTCTACTTGCTTTCATGAGAGAAGCCAGTAGTAAACACTACGGCCCCCGGGTCTATTCACATCCATCGTTTACATCTCCGCTTTTACTTTGCTTCGTTACTTTGTTGTTTTCACTTCTCACTTGGGAAACAATCTATAAGGGATTGACAACCCCTTCATAGTGTTGGGTGCAAGCTTTTGTGTTTGTGCAGGATCTTGAGATACTCTTCCGCCGGATTGATACCTTGGTTCTCAAACTAAGGGAAATACTTACCATCGCTGTGCTACATCACCCTTTCCGCTTCGAGGGAACACCAACGCAAGGCTCCAAGGCCACGGGGTAAATCCTTTGCATACTTGCCTAGGAAGTCCCTTAAGGCGTAGCCGTAGCTGAAGGATTCCTGGTGCCGTTGACACAACTACTTCCTCGCGCCGTTGCAAGGGATACACAGCAAAACAATCAGAAGTATTTTCGGCACCTTTGCTGAGGATCTTTTTGAGGTAGCAGAAGTATTTCTGGCGCCGTTGCCGGGGAGGATAAATAAAGATCTATCCAAGTAGGTCTCACAAACTCTTCTCTTGCATTTACTTTTGTTGCCAGTTGCCTCTCGTTTTCCTCTCCCCCACTTCACATTTGTCGTTTCCATTTGCCTTTCTCCTTCGCCGTTTTCATTTTCCTTTTTCCGTTCGCCGTTCTTCCGCTTGCTTTCTGTTCCCTTGTGTGCCATGTGCCTTCAATATGCTTGCATCTTCGCTTACTGAAAATCTAGTGATATGGATCTTCATCCACTTGCTAGTCTCTTTAAGAGACCCGCTCGTGTGGAATAAATTGCTAGTGAGTTGAGGGCAATTTACTATTTCTTTGGAGTTTTGCGTAAGATGCGTGAATCTGAAAATTGTGAGGAAGAAATTCATGAAGTGATTCACGAGGGCTCCTTGAATGAAAAGCATGATTGCAATGGTTTCACTATAAATGCTATTAGTGACAATCATGCTAAGAATATGCAAAACCCTAAGCTTTGGGATGCTAGTTTTGCTATGACCACTACTTGTTGCAATAATCATGATTGGGGTGATGATCTTTCTTATGATCTTGAAAATTTGTTCAAACCTCATGATGAATATGATATTTGCAACAATACTGAAGGTGGGATTGGAGAAGTCATGACTTTATTTGATGATAATCCCACTATTTTTGAAGAGCGTCAACTTTGCATGCATGTGGATCATGAAAAGAATATCCTATGGGATAGCTATATTGTGGAATTTTAATACGATCCCACATGTAATTGCTATGAGAGAGGAAAATATTTTGGTAGAAACTTTCATGTTACCAAATTACCTCTCATTATGTGGAGATTGCTATTGTCTCTTTCTTATTCCTTGCATTTGGCAACTATTGGTTGTCTTGACAATCTGTTTTCCTATAAAATGTCTATGCATAGGAAGTATGTTAGACTTAGATGTGATTTTCACATGCTTTAGGATGCTCTCGTTGTGCTTCAATTCTTGTCTTTTGTGAGAGCATCATTGAATGCCTAGATAAGGGCGTTAAACAAAAGCGCTTGTTGGGAGGCAACCCAATGAATCTATCCTTTTTCTTTCTGTTTTGTGTTTTCCACACTATCATAATTCTGTTATGATTGTGTTTTTTGTGTTTCTTTTTGCGTTTGTGCCAAGCAAAACCGTTATGATTAGTCTTGAGGATGATCGTTTGGTCATGCTGGGAAAGACAGAAACTTTCTGCTCATGAAAAGAATTTTAATATTTTTTCTGTAAGAGCTTTTGAGTTGATTCTTTTTGCTTCTGATTTCTACGCAAATTCTTCAGAATGTCGTAATGTTTCAGAATTTTTGAAGTAACAAAGGTATACAAAACATACAGATTGCTTCAGACTGGTCTGTTGTTAACAGATTCTGTTTTTATTGTGTTGGTTGCTTATTTTGATGAAACTATGGATAGTATCGGGGGGTATTTGCCATGGAAGATTGAAAGTACAGTAACCCAACATCAGCACAAGTAGAATTTGAGTTTGCTACAGTACCTAAGGAAGTTGTGGTTTGCTTTCTTATACTAATGTTATCACGAGTTTCTGTTTAAGTTTCGTGTTGTGAAGTTTTCAAGTTTTGGGTGAAGTTCTTATGGACAAAAAGATAAAGAGTGGCAAGAGCTCAAGCTTGGGGATGCCCAAGGCACCCCAAGAGATTCATGGATGCCGTAAAATCCTAAGCTTGGGGATGCCCCAGGAAGGCATCCCCTCTCTCGTCTTCAATCCATCGGTAACGTTACTTGGGGCTATATTTTTATTCACCACATGTTATGTGTTTTTGCTTGGAGCGTCTTGTATCGTAGGAGTCTTTTATTTTTGTTGTGACACAATCATCCTTGCTGCACACCTAGAGAGAGAGACATGCACACACCGTGATTTTGTCGAGCTTCACTTATATCTTTTGGTAGACAATTCAGCTCACATGTGCTTCACTTATATCTTTTGAGCTAGATACTTTTGCTCTATGTGCTTCACTTATATCTTTTAGAGCGCAGCGGTGCCTGGCTTGGTAGTTGATCTATGGTTTGAAAGTAGTCTCAAAAGGGGTAGTTATCCAAAGGGATACGAAAACTTCCACCTTCATGTGCATTGAATAGTTAGAGAAGTTTGATTCATCTCAATAAGTTTTGAGTTGTGGTTATGATAATATTGAAGTCATGCTAGTAAGGTGTTGTGGATCTAGAAATACTTGTGTTGAAGTTAGTGATTCCCGTAGCATGCACGTATGGTGAACCGCTATGTGATGAAATCTGAGCATGATTAGCATATTGATTGTCATCCTTTGCGTGGCGGTCGGGATTTCGCGATGGTTTATACCTACCAACCCTTCCACTAGGAGTATGCGTTGAATGCTTTGTTTCGATTACTAATAAAACTTTTGCAACAAGTATATGAGTTCTTCATGACTAATGTTGAGTCCATGGTTTAGATGCACTTTCACCTTCCACCATCACTATCTTCTTAGTGCCGCGCAACTTTCGCCGGTGCACAAAACCTACCATTAGCCACCCTCAAAACAGCCACCATACCTACCTTCTATGGCTTTTTCAAAGTCATTCCGAGATATATTTCCATGCAACTACCACCATGATATGTGCCACCACGTCTACATTTCCTTTGCACGATCGTAATATAGCTAGCATGATGTTTCCATTGATGTCTATGCCATGCTAGATCGTTGCCACGGTACACTACCGAAGGCATTCCATATAGAGTCATAGTTGCTCTAAGTTTTGAGTTGAAAGTGTGATGATCATCATTATTGGAGCATTGTCCCATGTGAGGAAATAAAAGAGGCCAAAGAATCCCATAAAAAAAGAGGCCAAAGAGCCCACCAAAATAATAAAAAAATGAGAGAAAAAGAGAGAAGGGACAATGCTACCACTTTTTCCACACTTGTGCATTTTGAGCACCATGATCTTCATGATTGAGAGTCTCTCGTTTTGTCACCACCATATAGCTAGTGGGAAATTCTCATTATATAACTTGGCTTGTATATTCCAATGATAGGCTTCCTCAAAATTGCCTTAGGTCTTCATGAGCAAGCTAGTTGGATGCACACCCACTAGTTTTCTTTAAGAGCTTTCACATACTTGTAGCTCTAGTGCATCATTTGTATGGCAATCCCTACTCATTCACATTGATATCTATTGATGAGCATCTCCACAGCTCATTGATATGCCTAGTTAATGTGACTATCTTCTCCTTTTTGTCTTGCAACCCCCCACCACATTCCACACCATCTATAGTGCTATAACCATGGCTCACGCTCATGTATTGCGTCAGAGTTGAAAATGTTTGAGTAAGTAAAGGTGTGAAACAATTACTTGGCCAATACCGGGGTTGTGCATGATTTAAATTCGTTGTACAATGATGATAGAGCATAGCCAGACTATATGCTTTTGTAGGGATAACTTTCTTTTGGCCTTGTTATTTTGAAAGTTCAAGATTACTTTGCTAGTTTGCTTGAATTATTATTGTTTCCACGTCAATAGCAAACTATTGTTTTGAATCTAATGGATCTGAACATTCACGTCACATAAGAGGAATTAAAAGGACACATATGCTAGGTAGCATGAAAGCATCAAAAATTCATTCTTATCACTTCCCTACTCGAGGACTAGCAGGAGTTAAGCTTGGGGATGCTTGATACGTCTCAAACGTATCTATAATTTTTGATGGTTTCACGCTGTTATCTTGCCTTCTTTGTATGTTTTATGTACCTTTTCATATCTTTTTGGGACTAACTTATTAATTCAGTGCCAAGTGCTAGTTCCTGTTTTTTCCGTGTTTTTGACTCTTTTCATATCTGATTTTGGAACGGAGTCCAAACGGAATAAAAACAACGAAATGATTTTTTCCCGAACGAAAGAAGACGAGGGAGCCTTTGGGCCAAGCCAGGTGGGCCCCAGGGAGCCCACAAGCTCCCACCGCGCCACTAGGGGGAGGCAGCGGTGGGCAAGCTTGTGGCCACCCTGGCCGCCCCCTGACCTAGATCTTGCGCCTATATATTCCCAAATATTCCACAAAAAATCAGGGGAGCCTCGAAAATACTTTTCCGCCGCCGCAAGCTTCCGTTTCCGCGAGATCTCATCTGGAGACCCTTCCCGGCACCCTGCCAGAGGGGAGGGCTTCTTCAACATCATCATCGCCCCTCCAATGACTCGTGAGTAGTTCACTTCAGACCTACGGGTCCGTAGTTAGTAACTAGATGACTTCTTCTCTCTCTTGGATCTTCAATACAAAGTTCTCCATGATCTTCATGGAGATCTATCCGATGTAATCTTCTTTGGCGGTGTGTTTGTCAAGATCCGATGAATTGTGGACTTGTGATCAGATTATCTATGATATATATTTGAGTCTTTGCTAATTTCTTATATGCATGATTTGATATCCTTGTAAGTCTCTCCGAGTCTTGGATTTTGTTTGGCCAACTAGATCTATGATTCTTGCAATGGGAGAAGTGCTTGGTTTTGGGTTCTGCCATGTGGTGACCTTTCCCAGTGAAAGTAGGGGCAGCAAGGCACACATCAAGCAGTTGCCATCAAGGGTAAAAGATGGGGTTTTTATCATTGGTTTGAGATTATCCCTCTACATCATGTCATCTTTCTTAAGGCGTTACTCTGTTCTTATGGACTTAATACACTAGATGCATGCTGGATAGCGGTCGACGTGTGGAGTAATAGTAGTAGATGCAGAAAGTATCAGTCTACTTGTTTCGGACGTGATGCATATAGAAATAATCATTGCATAGATATCGTCACGACTTTGCACAGTTCTGTCAATTGCTCGACAGTAATTTGTTCACCCACCGTCTAGATGCTTTCATGAGAGAAGCCACTAGTAAACACTACGGCCCTCGGGTCTATTCACATCCATCGTTTGCATCTCCGCTTTTACATTGCTTTGTTACTTTGTTTCTTTCAGTTCTCACTTGGGAAACAATCTATAAGGGATTGACAACCCCTTCATAGCATTGGGTGCAAGCTTTTGTGTTTGTGCAGGATCTTGAGATACTCTTCCGCCGGATTGATACCTTGGTTCTCAAACTGAGGGAAATACTTACCATCGCTGTGCTACATCACCCTTTCCGCTTCGAGGGAACACCAACGCAAGGCTCCAAGGCCACGGGGGAAATCCTTTGCATACTTGCCTAGGAAGTCCCTTAAGGCGTAGCCGTAGCTGAAGGACTCCTGGTGCCGTCGACACAACTACTTCCTCGCACCGTTGCAAGGGATACATAGCGGAACAATCAGAAGTATTTCCGGCACCTTTGCCGGGGATCTTTTTGAGGTAGCAGGGGCCCACAAGCCTGCTAGGTGCGCGGGCCCCCTGGCCGCGCCTAGGGGGCTTGTGGGGTCCCGTGCCGGCCCCTGCCTTGGTTCTCAAGTCTGGCGCGTATCTTCTGTTCCGGAAAAAATCTTTTCGGAAGTTTTATTCCGTCTGGACACCGTCTAAAATTCTCCTTTGAAAAGGGTCAAAAACACGGAAAAAATAGGAACTGGCACTTGGCACTGAATTAATAAGTTAGTCCCAAAAAAGATATAAAAGGCATACAAACATCCAAAGTTTGACAAGATAATAGCATGGAACCATCAAAAATTATAGATACGTTGGAGACGTATCAGTTCACTACTAGGGATAACCCTACTAGTAGCGCTGGATATATGCGTAGCAGTAGCGCTGTTACAAGCGCTACTACTGTCGCGCTACAGCTAAAAACTAGTAGTACCACTGGTACGGGCAGTGCTACTGGTTACTTTAGTAGTAGCGCTTGCTCATAGAAAGCATTGCTGCTAAGCCGCGCTACTGCTAATATTTTCCAGCGCTACTGCTAACTTTTACTGCTTTCACAGATTTGCAATATCAGAATGCATCATCATCATCGACAATATTAGTAGTATTCAGAATATTCAGAATGCATCATTGATACGTCTCCATCGTATCTACTTTTCCGAACTCTTTTGCCCTTGTTTTGGACTCTAATTTGCATGATTTGAATGGAACTAACCCGGACTGGCGCTATTTTCAGCAGAATTGCCATGGTGTTGTTTTTGTGCAGAAATGAAAGTTCTCGGAACGTCCTGAAATTTTACGGAGAATTTTTCTGGAAAATATGAAAAATACCCGCGCAAAGATCCACCGGAGGGGATGGGCGAGTGGGCCACAAGCCCTGTTGCCGCGGCCTCCCCCCCTGGCCGCGGCAACCAAGCTTGTGGGGGCCACGTGGCTCTGCTGCCTCCAAACTCAGCTCTATAAATTCACTTTCACCCAGAAAAAATCAGAGGAGAGGATTTCGTCGCGTTTGCGATACGGAGGCGCGGCCACATCCTGTTCTTCATCTGGAGGACAGATGTGGAGTCCGTTTTGGGCTCCGGAGAGTGGAAATCGCCGCCATCGTCATCATCAACCTTCTTCCCTCTCCAATTCCATGAAGCTCTTCACCGTTCGTGAGTAATATATTCGTAGGCTCGATGGGCGGTGATGAGTAGGATGAGATCTATCATGTAATCGAGTTAGTTTTGACGGGGATTGATCCCTAGAATCCACTATGTTCTGAGATTGATGTTCCTACTACTTTGCCATGCTTAATGCGTGTCACTAGGGCCCGAGTGCCATGATTTCAGATCTTAAATTATTATGTTGCCACCAATATATGTGTGTTTTAGATCCGATCTTGCAAGTTGTAGTAACCTACTATGTGTTATGACCCGGCAACCCCGGAGTGACAATAACCGGAACAACTCCTGGTGATGACCATAGTTTGAGGAGTTCATGTGTTCACCAAGTGCTAATGCGTTGTTCCGGTTCTTTATTAAAAGGAGAACCTTAATATCCTGTAGTATCCTTTTGGACCTCGTTGCCACGGGAGGGATGGACAATAGATGTCATGCAAGTTCTTTTCCCTAAGCACGTATGACTACACACGGAATGCATGCCAACATCACATTGACGAACGGGAGCTAGCCACATATCTCTCCGTGTTATAACTGTTGCATGATGAATATCATCCAAACGAATCACCGACCCATTGCCTACGAGTTTGTCCTACTAATGTTGTCACTTGTTTTGCTCTACTGTTGTTACCGTTGTTACTTGTTTTGCTCTGCTGCTGTTACCACTGCTGCTGCTACTTCTGTTACTTGCTACTGTTGCTACTTGCTACTGCTGTCACTACTGTTGTCCCTTGCTACTGTTGTTACTCGTTACACTGCTGCTATCTGCTATAATACTTGTGTCACATCCCTGACACCTTAATCAAGTTAGCTTTGTGCTCATGTCTTCTTTGCATTGCATCTAGGAAATTTTAAACAAGAACAAAGTAAGTGGTGAAGGAAAACTAACAAAAAAAACCTAGCCACTTCTCAAAGTAAAAAGAAATTTCAAAGTAGTTAAAATCAATGAACCCAAAATGGCCTCCAGAAAAGTTCAACTTTTCTGATAATTCTTGGAAACAAATAAGCAATGAAGGAAACCATTTCTTTTATACTCTTGGCATTTTAAATAAATGCAAAAAGCTATTGGTTTCAAGTTTTAATTTTGAATTCAAAAACTTTAAGTTTTCAAAAATGTTGAAAACTTTAGGATTGGTTGGATACATCCCAACTAATATTCTGGTGTGTCCAAAATATTTTTATAAACTATTTTGGAGCTGAAATAAAAAAGCAAATCAAAATAGTTAGCAATATCAGAAAAACAAAACAGAAAGAAAAGAGGAAAACCTTACCTCTCGCCTGAGGAGGCCCAGCCCACCAGGGGCAGGGTCGTCTTCTTCCTCTGCCTTCTGGCAGAGGGGAGATCGACCACGGCGGCCCCCTCCACCTCCTGCTTCGCCGTGGCGACCTCCAGTGCCCCCCAGGACAGCGCGACAGCGGGGATATCCACCCCGAGCCCGTCTCTATCCGTTCCCCAGCTCTAGTTTCCCCCTCCTCTCGGGATCTGTCCTACCTCCTTCTGCCGCCATTGCCAAGAGCTCGAGCTCGAGCCGCCGCGCCTGTAGCCACAGGACCTCA
This sequence comes from Hordeum vulgare subsp. vulgare, assembly GCF_904849725.1. Taxonomy (NCBI): domain Eukaryota; kingdom Viridiplantae; phylum Streptophyta; class Magnoliopsida; order Poales; family Poaceae; genus Hordeum; species Hordeum vulgare. The sequence continues at coordinate 578,197,364 of NC_058520.1, read as the reverse complement.
CCTCCGAGTAGTCCAGTAGCTTCGCCTCGTCGAGCTAGTTCTCTCTGCAAATGCTGAAGCCTCCCCGAGCTCTGCAACGTCCCCAACGCCATCATCTTCAACCTTCGGTAGCCGGTAAATCAACGGTGAAACGCCGGCTACAGCCCCTCCCCGAGCAGTCTGAGCCTAGCTTCACCTCCACCGTGAGCCTGCGATCATTTCCCCTCTCCTTTCCCTCGGATTCGTGCAGCGTAGCCACTGGACCATCGAACTCGTACTCCGGCAGCCGCCCCGGCTCGTTGCCGGCTTGCTCCGGCCACCTATAGCCCTCCTGGAGGCCAGCGCTGGATGAGGTCGAGCCTGGGGATCATCCCAGTGCTCTCGGCATCCTTTTTCAAACACCACATCACGCTATAGCGTGTCTTCGACGAGGTTCTGCCGCGGATCTGGTCGCTGCCGGCCAGGCTCCGGCGGGGAACGACGTGGCCAACTTAACCCAGTAGTTTAAACCCTAATCACTCGCTGACAGTGGGCCCAAGGCCAAGTCAAACCCACTTAGGGGTAGGGGTGGGCATATAATCCGAACACCGAATTACCGAACCGAAATAACCGGCACCGAAGCCGAAAAAGCCGAAACCGATAAATTCGGTCATAATTTCGGTTTTCATTTTTTTAAAACCGATTTTTCATTGAGAATTTCGGTCCTATGCCATGTCTAACCGAATAGGCCGAAAGACCGAATACGAACAAAAGGCCGAAAGTTAATTAGTAGCCCATATGGCCGAGGTAGCAATACGTTCAGTCACGTTACATGTCCTCTCATACCGCTCAAAAAAAGGTACAAGCCCTCTTGTGCCAAATAAACTCCCAACCCAACATGCCCCAACGACCTCACTAAATTCCCAATTGAACTCATCCAGTTCCCAAGCACCAACGCTGTCCGCGGTGCACTTGTGCATGTTTTCCACGTCAACAGACAAGCAGCCAAGGAGAACTTCCACTCCGTCCCTGTTTAGTAAACAAATCGGGTCCTGCTTGGTCCTACCGATGACCGAACCTAAGTTTTGGTGCACCGAAGCCTCGGTTAACATTTTGTCAAAAGACCGATCGGTCATTAATATTAGTAAACCGAATTTCTTACAAAACCGAAAAACCGAACCGAATTGTTCGGTCCAACCGAATGCCCAGGCCTACTTAGGGGCTGGTCAGCGCGGGATTAGCCCCTAAGACGCTGACCAGTGGGTCCCCCCTGTCAGGTTTGACCTGATCAGGTCAGTTGACCTGCTGACGCCATGATGATGCAGTTATGACGCAATAAGTGAATTTCTGATATAAAAGAATTCCGGAAAAATGCCAAAACTTCTAAAAATCATAGAAATTAATATGTAACTCCAATGAAAATAATTTATATATGAAAAAGTATCAGAAAAATTCAAGGAATCTGAATATGTCATTTTCAAATATGTTTGAAAATGTTACTGAACCCAAACATATGGATTAATGAATAAGCTAACCTTCATAAATACTTTGGAGATGGAATTTGGAAAATATTTAAATTTCACTACAAATGATATGACAAAACAATGTTCAAATCACAAACCAGCAACCTAACATGTTTTTTCCATGCATGTTAAAAGCAAGTGATCTAAGCATCAGGACGAATCAATTAAAATGGTATTCAAGAATACCCCGTTTGAAGTGATATTTGAATTTGATTCAAATCAACTTCAAACCTAATAAATGTTAGCTATAATAGTATACCACTTTGCATCTTCATCCCATGCTCATGCATCATCTTGTTGCATATGTTGTTATTGATTGTTGTCATTCCTTTCGGTAGGCTCCACTCCCCCGGATTCCACCGAATATCCGTCTGACGGATATTGTCCCTCCTCTAAGCAACAAGGCAAACAACCATTTTGATCATCCCGATAAATCCCATGTTCTTGCTCCTGCACTTACTTATTGCATTAGGATCGAATGCTTCAAATGCTTTTTCCACGTTAGTTGAACCCACTTCCTTTGCATGACCTATCCTTGTCACAGTAAATAGCTGAACCTTGCAACCTAGCATACCTGGTAGTTGCTTGAGCCATGATGTGCCTTATCCTGCTATGCATGCTATGCTTAGAGTTGTGTATGGTCTGTCATCTGGGAGATGAACAGAATTGTGAGAATGTGTTCGGTAAGCAAAGGTTGTGTGTTGAACCTGATTTGGTAAAGGTACCCGTGAAAGGCTGTGTAGGAGTACATGGCGGGTTGTTTCATTGGAACCGTCCTTAGGAACTGAGTTCTGTGTATGTAATCCAAGACGAGATACTACCACATGCTGGGCCCTGAAATATGACCCCGCTCGACTTATTAATCGCTTAGTACTCGGTCCAGGAGTTGCAAGTAGTTTCTGGTGTTTATAGTCATGCTGGAGGCCGTGCACGGTGCTGACCTGAGAGGTGGGCTGTGATGCGGTAGGCAGTGGCACGGTGTACCAAGTAGCACCCGGATGGTGGGCTTGGGAACCCTGCGCACATCGTTTGGGGCCGTGGCGGAAACCTCGGCTGGACTTCCGTGCGGGTTACCCTTAGAGAGGCGATAGACCTGGACTAGGTACTAATGTGGTTAACGGTGGTGGTCGACTCCCTCGCTGGGCTTCCGCTTGAAGGTTGCCGAGGTGCATGACGTGCACATGGCGATAAGTGGCGAGAGCGTGTGTGACGAAGTAAACCCCTGCAGGGTTATGATCTATTCGAATAGCCGCGTCCGCGGATATGGACTACTTGGAGACATATGTTGTTCATAGATAACTTAAATGGCTACTCATAAAATTGTCAAGATAAGCGTGAGTGTCGTGGACGGCATTTCCGTATGGAGACGGAATGACTCCACGATGGAGTATTGTTGTGGTGTTAGTGGACTCGTGTGCGAGAAATCAAGTTGTCAAAATTATTTAAAAATACAAGTTGTCTAGCCACGAGTCAAATGCTGGCTTTCCACATGAAACCCCAAAATACCTTATTGATACATTGCATGAGTAGATAGTTATCCTAAAGTCTTGTTGAGCACCTCCGTACTCATGTTTGCTTAATAAATGTTGCAGAGGTTGCTAATGACCCTAATGGAGGGTTCTTCATAGACATCGACGACGACGAGTAGCTGGTGTCCCAGCTACGATCTGGCCCCAGGTTGGGTCTGTAGTATAGTCAGGCCATGTGCCTTCTAGTTGCACCTGTCTGTACTCAGACCGTTTTAAACACTTCCGCTGGCTTGTAACTGAATGACTGCTATTATGGGTCATGAGACCCTTACTGTGTAATATTATGTGTGTGGCTCTTCCGAGCCTCTTAAATAAAGCTTGTATGTTTATGGTTATGTTGTGATGCCATCGATGTATCTATACATATCGGTATGCCATGCGTACGTGTGTCGTACTTGATATGGTTCGATTACCTAGCTGTAAGCTTTAGTAGCACTCCTTACAGCGAAATGCCCCTTTGTGGTCCAACGAGCCATGGTAGCTCGCTACTGCTCCGGACACATTGGTTGACCGGCGTGTGTCCTTCTTAGCTGTTGTGTCTGTTCCCTTTGGGGAAATGTCACGCGATGTAATGGAGTCCTTGTAGCTTGCTACGACTCGTCTACATTCGCTGGTGACCGACACCTGCTTTGTTGGGTCATGTATGCCTGTCCTTGTGCGGTACTGCCACTTTGGTTTATGACTAGACTTGTCGATCCGGGTTCTTTGACATTGGAATGCTAGTGACACAATTGCATACGTGAGTCAAAAGGCGCAAACGGTCCCGGCTAAGGTAAGGCTGCAGCCGTAGGGTTAACCGTGCGTGAGACCGCAAAGGGATGCGATGTGTTACAGGTTGGATTCCTATGGCTTAGGATCGGGGTCCCGACAACTTGTTCGCTCGGCGTAGACGAGAAAAGACTATTACCGTCTACGAGCAACTTCTCGCGCCATTGATACGACAGTTAGGAATAGTCTACCGTCAACAGATCGTTTTTGACATCATTGTTATCATCCTACTTTGTTGCTGATACTTTGCTTGCAGATACTAATCTTTCAGGTGTGGTTGAATCTGACACATTCAGCTGCTAATACTCGAGAGTATCCTCTCACTTCCTATCTAGCGAATCAACAAATTTGAGTCGAATACTCTACCCTCGAAAACTGCCGCGAACCCACGCGCTGGTGGGCCATTGCAAGACAATTGCTAATTGTTGAGCAACTGGGAGCAGTTCTGGCTCTGTTGTCGCGAAGGAATCAAGTCAGGGACTCCTCAATAACATTCTTCTAGTGTCGTTGCCGGGGACTGCCGTTAGCAGCATGCTTGATACGTCTCAAACGTATCTATAATTTTTGATGGTTTCACGTTGTTATCTTGTCAACTTTGGATGCTTTGTTTACCTTTTATATCTTTTTTGGACTAACTTATTAATTCAGTGCCAAGCGCCAGTTCCTGTTTTTCTGTGTTTTTGACTCTTTTCAGATCTGATTTTGGAACGGAATCCAAATGGAATAAAATCCCTGAAATAAATTTTTCCAGAACGATAGAAAATCGGGAGGCTTGAGGGCCAAGGCAGTGGGCCCACAGGGGGCCCACAAGCACTGTTGCCGCGGCCAGGGGGGAGGCCTCGGCAACCAAGCTTGTGCCCCCCTGGCACTCCCCTCCCTAGGTCTTTGGCCTATAAATTCCCTAAAAATCCAGAAAAAATCAGGGCATCCACAAAAACACTTTTCCGCCGCCGCAAGCTTCCGTTTCCGCGAGATCTCATCTGGAGACCCTTCCCGGTGCCCTGCCGGAGGGGACTTTGGAGTTGGAGGGCTTCTTCATCAACATCATCGCCCCTCCAATGACTCGTGAGTAGTTCACTTCAGACCTACGGGTCCGTAGTTAGTAGCTAGATGGCTTCTTCTCTCTCTTGGATCTTCAATACAAAGTTCTCCATGATCCTCATGGAGATCTATCTGATGTAATCCTCTTTGGCGGAGTGTTTGTCGAGATACGATGAATTGTGGATTTGTGATCAGATTATCTATGATATATATTTGAGTCTTTGCTGATTTCTTATATGCATGATTTGATATCCTTGTAAGTCTCTCCGAGTCTTGGGTTTTGTTTGGCCAACTAGATCTATGATTCTTGCAATGGGAGAAGTGCTCGGTTTTGGGTTCATACCGTGTGGTGACCTTTCCCAGTGACAGAAGGGGAAGGAAGGCACGCACCGTGTTGTTGCCATCAAGGGTAACAAGATGGGCTTTTATCATAGATATGAGATTGTCCATCTACATCATGTCATCTTGCTTAAGGCGTTGCTCTGTTCTCATGAACTTAATACACTAGATGCATGCTGGATAGCGGTCGATGTGTGGAGTAATAGTAGTAGATGCAGAAAGTATCGGTCTACTTGTTTTGGACGTGATGCCTATAGATATAATCATTGCCATAGATAACGTCACGACTTTGCGCGGTTCTATCAATTGCTCGACAATAATTCGTTTACCCACCGTCTACTTGCTTTCATGAGAGAAGCCACTAGTGAACACTGCGGCCCCCGGGTCTATTCACACCTACCGTTTACACTTTCGCTTTTACTTTGCTTTGTTTATTTTTGCTTCCAGTTCTCACTTGGCAAACAATCTATAAGGGATTGACAACCCCTTCATAGCGTTGGGTGCAAGCTCTTTGTGTTTGTGCAGGTACTTGTGATATTCCTTCACTGGATCGATTCCTTGGTTCTCAAAAATGAGGGAAATACTTACCGCCATTGTGCTAAATCACCCTTTCCGCTTCGAGGGAACGCCAACGTAAGGCTCCAAGGCCACGGGGGAATCCTTTGCATATTTTACAAGGAAGTCCCTAAAGTCGTAGTCGTAGCAGAAGGATTCATGGTGCCGTTGTTGAGGAGTATCAAGACAAGAATAGTCTCCCGTCAGAACGCTTGTTTCTGGCGCCGTTGGAAGGTCTTTTGTTGAAGTAGCAGAAGTATTTCTGGCGCCGTTGCCGGGGAAGGAGGGATCTATCCAAGTAGGTCTCACAAACTCATCTCTTGCATTTACTTTTTTGCCAGTTGCCTCTCGTTTTCCTCTCCCCCACATCACATTTGCCGTTTTCATTTGCCTTTCTCCTTTGCCGTTTCCTTTTGCCTTTTTCCCGTTTTCTTTTGCCTTTTCGCCCGTTTTCCTTGCCTGCTCTTAGGCTTGTTCGTGAGAAACCTTTCCTCATGGCCAAACCAAAATATTTCAGAAAATTGGAAGAGATTGAAACTAGTGTCAAAGGTTTCATGTCTTCTCGGTTTGACCAAAATAGTTACTTCCGTAGGGAATTAAAAGAGCAAAATTCTTTTATGGTCTGTTTGAATAAAAAAGTTGATGATATGGCCAAAGATTTCCTTGCACTAAATTCTCAGCTTGCTCACCTTGAAAAATTGGTGGGCCAAATTTCTGACAAGCACGCTACCTTAGTCAATAAGATGGCAGCTAAACCTGAAATTTGTGATGCAAATCACGAAGATCTTAAAGTGCTTGGTGTGACTCCTCTTGAATCTTTGTTTTCGCGTGTCAAACCTATTGATGATGGGGCTGCATATGAATCCACTTTGGTTGAAAAACGCCCCAATGATTCGGAGCCCACCTATCTTGATGATAAAGGTGCGTAGAGTGGAGTAGAAGAAATCAAAAATTTGGGTAGTAATGAAACTCCCGCTTTGGATTTCAGGGAATTCAATTATGATAGTTGCTCCTTGTTTGAATGCATTTCTTTGATGCAATCCATTGCAAACTCTCCACATGCTTATAACCAAAGCAAAGCCTTTACCGCGCATATCGTAGATGCTATGATGAAATCTCTTGAAGAGAAGCTCGAACTAGAGGTCTCTATACCTAGAAAACTTCATGATGAGTGGGAACCTACTATCAAAATCAAGATCAAAAACTATGAGTGCAATGCTTTGTGTGATTTGGGTGCTCGTGTTTCCGCGATTCCAAAGTCTCTATTTGATATTCTTGGTTTTCATCAGATTGAAGAGTGTTCTCTTAATTTGCATCTTGAGGATTCTACTGTCAAGAAACCCATGGGAAGGATCGACGATGTTCTTATTGTTGCAAATAAGAACTATGTACCCGTGGATTTCATTGTACTTGACATAGATTGCAATCCTTCATGTCCCATTCTTCTTGGTAGACCTTTCTAAGGACTATTGGTGCTCTCATCGATATGAAGGAAGGGAATATTAGATTTCAATTTCCTCTAAAGAAGGGCATGGAGCACTTTCCTAGAAAGAAAATAAGATTGCCTTATGAATCTATGATGAGGGCTACTTATGGTTTGAGCACCAAAGATGACTATACGTGCTTCCATCACCTTTTGCCTAGCTAAGGGCGTTAAACAATAGCGCTTGTTGGGAGGCAACCCAACGAATCTATCCTTTTTCTTTCTGTTTTGTGTTTTCCACACTTTCATAATTCTGTTATGATTGTGTTTTTTGTGTTTCTTTTTGCGTTTGTGCCAAGCAAAACCGTTATGATTAGTCTTGGGGATGATCGTTTGGTCATGCTGGAAAAGACAGAAACTTTCTGCTCACGAAAAGAATTTTCATTTTTTTCTGTAAGAGTTTTTGAGTTCATTTTTTTGCTGCTGATTGCTAAGCAAATTCTTCAGACTATCGTAAATTTTCAGAATATTTGAAGTACCAGAAGTATACGAATTTTACAGATTGGTACAGACTGGTCTGCTGTTAACAGATTCTATTTTTGTTGTGTTGGTTGCTTATTTTGATGAAACTATGGATAGTATCGGGGGGGTATTAGCCATGGAAGATTGAAAATACAGTAACCCAACATCAACATAAGTAGAATTTAAGTTTGCTATAGTACCTAAGGAAGTGGTGGTTTGCTTTCTTATACTAATGTCATCACGAGTTTCTGTTTAAGTTTCGTGTTGTGAAGTTTTCAAGTTTTGGGTGAAGTTCTTATGGACAAAAAGATAAAGAGTGGCAAGAGCTCAAACTTGGGGATGCCCTAGGCACCCCAAGTTGATTCAAGGATGTCGTAAAAGCCTAAGCTTGGGGATGCCACGGGAAGGCATCCCCTCTGTCGTCTTCAATCCATCGGTAACGTTACTTGAGGCTATATTTTTATTCACCACATGTTATGTGTTTTGCTTGGAGCGTCTTGTATTGTCGGAGTCTTTTATTTTTGTTGTTTCACAATCATCCTTGCTTCACACCTAGAGAGAGAGACATGCACTCACCGTGATTTTGTCGAGCTTCACTTATATCCTTTGGTAGACAATTCAGCTCACATGTGCTTCACTTATATCTTTTGAGCTAGTTGATTTTGCTCTATGTTCTTCACTTATATCTTTTAGAGCACGGCGGTGTGTGGCTTGGTAGTTGATCTATGCTATTAAAGAAGTCTCAAAAGGGGTAGTTATCCAAAGGGATACGAAAACTTCCACCTTCATGTGCATTGAATAGTTAAAGAAGTTTGATTCATCTCAACTAGTTTTGAGTTGTGGTTATGGTAATATTGAAGTTATATTAGTAAGGTGTTGTGGATGTAGAAATACTTGTGTTGAAGTTAGTGATTCCCGTAGCATTCACGTATGGTGAACCGCTATGTGATGAAGTCTGAGCATGATTAGTCTATTGATTGTCATGCTTTGTCTGGCGGTCGGGATCGCGCGATGGTTTATACCTACCAACCCTTCCCCTAGGAGTATGCGTTGAATGCTTTGTTTCGATAACTAATAAAACTTTTGCAACAAGTATATGAGTTCTTCATGACTAATGTTGAGTCCATGGTTTATATGCACTTTCACCTTCCACCATCACTATCTTCTTAGTGCCGTGCAACTTTCGCCGGTGCACAAAACCCACCATTAGCCTCCCTCAAAACAGCCACCATACCTACCTACTACGGCTTTTTCAAAGTCATTCCGAGATATATTGCCATGCAACTACCACCATGACATGTGCCACCACGTCTACATTGCCATTGCATGATCGTAAGATAGCTATCATGATGTTTCCATTAATGTCCATGCCATGCTAGATCATTGTCACGGTACACTACCGAAGGCATTCCATATAGAGTCATCATTGCTCTAAGTTTTGAGTTGTAAGTGTGATGATCATCATTGATGGAGCATTGTCCCATGTGATGAAATAAAAGTGGCCAAATATGCCCACCAAAAAAAGAGGCCAAAGAGCCCATCCGAAAAAAACATAGAAAAAGAGAGAAGGGATAATGCTACCACCTTTCCACACTTGTGCATATTAAGCACCATGATCTTCATGATTGAGAGTCTCTCGTTTTGTCACCATCATATAGCTAGTGGGAAATTTTCATTATATAACTTGGCTTGTATATTCCAATGATAGGCTTCCTCAAATTTTCCTTAGGTCTTCGTGAGCAAGCAAGTTGGATGCACACCCACTAGTTTTCTTTAAGCGCTTTCACATAATCTTAGCTCTAGTGCATCATTTGTATGGCAATCCCTACTCATTCACATTGATATCTATTGATGAGCATCTCCACAGCTCATTGATATGCCAAGTTAATGTGACCATCTTCTCCTTGTTTGTCTTGCAACCCCCACTACACTCCACGCCACTTATAGTGCTAAAACCATGGCTCACGCTCATGTATTGCGTGAGAGTTGAAAAGGTTTGAGAAAGTAAAGGTGTGAAAACAATTACTTGGCCAATATTGGGGTTGTGCATGATTTAAATTCGTTGTGCAATGATGATAGAGCATAGCTATACTATATGATTTTGTGCTACTGCAACAAAAGACCTTCCAACGGTGCCAGAAACAAGCGTGCTCACGGAAGACTATTCTTGTCTTGATACTTCTTTAGCAACGGCACCAGGAATCCTTCTGCTATGGCTACGCCTTTAGGGACTTCATTGGCAAATATGCAAAGGATTCCCCCGTGGCCTTGGAGCCTTGCGTTGGTGTTCCCTCGAAGCGGAAAGGGTGATGTAGCACAGCGGCGGTAAGTATTTCCCTCAGTTTTGAGAACCAAGGTATCGATCCAGTGAAGGATTATCACAAGTACCTGCACAAACACAAAGAGCTTGCACCCAACGCTATGAAAGGGTTGTCAATCCCTTATAGATTGTTTGCCAAGTGAGAACTGAAAGCAAAAAGAAACAAAGCAAAGTGAAAGCGAAAGTGGAAACGATAGGTGTGAATAGACCCGGGGGCCGTAGTGTTCACTAGTGGCTTCTCTCATGAAAGAAAGTAGACGGTGGGTGAACGAATTACTGTCGAGCAATTGATAGAACCGTGCAATGTCGTGATGTTATCTATGGCAATGATTATATCTATAGGCATCACGTCCAAAACAAGTAGACCGATACTTTCCGCATCTACTACTATTACTCCACACATCGACCGCTATCCAGCATGCATCTAGTGTATTAAGTTCATGAGAACAGAGTAACGCCTTAAGCAAGATGACATGATGTAGATGGACAATCTCATATCTACGATAAAAGCCCATCTTGTTACCCTTGATGGCAACAACACGATGTGTGCCTTGCTGCCCCTTCTGTCACTGGGAAAGGTCACCACACGGTATGAACCCAAAACCAAGAACTTCTCCCATTGCAGGAATCATAGATCTAGTTGGCCAAACAAAACCCAAGACTCGGAGAGACTTACAAGGATATCAAATCATGCATATAAGAAATCAGCAATGACTCAAATATATATCATAGATAATCTGATCACAAATCCACAATTCATCGGATCTCGACAAACACACCGCCAAAGAGGATTACATCGGATAGATCTCCATGAGGATCATGGAGAACTTTGTATTGAAGATCCAAGAGAGAGAAGAAGCCATATAGCTACTAACTACGGACCCGTAGGTCTGAAGTGAACTACTTACGAGTCATTGGAGGGGCGATGATGTTGATGAAGAAACCGTCCAACTCCAAAGTCCCCTCCGGCAGGGCACCGGGAAGGGTTGCCAGATGAGATCTTGCGGAAACGGAAGCTTGCGGCGGCGCAAAAGTGTTTTCGTGGATGCCCTGATTTTTTCTGGATTTTTAGGGAATTTATAGGCCAACGACCTCGGGAGGGGAGTGCCAGGGGGCACAAGCTTGGTTGTCGCGGCCTCCCCCTGGATGCGGCAACAGGGCTTGTGGGCCCCCTGTGGGCCCACTGCCTTGGCCCTCAAGCCTCCCGATCTTCTTCCGTTCTGGAAAATTTTATTTCGGGGATTTTATTTCGTTTGGACTCCGTTCCAAAATCTGATCTGAAAAGAGTCAAAAACACAGAAAAAACAGGAACTCGCGCTTAGCACTGAATTAATAAGTTAGTCCCCAAAAATATATAAAAGGTAAACAATACATCCAAAGTTGACAAGATAACAGCGTGAAACCATCAAAAATTATAGATACGTTTGAGACGTATCAAGCATCCCCAAGCTTAACTCCTGCTCGTCCTCGAGTAGGGAAGTGATAAAGAATGAATTTTTGATGCTTTCATGTTACCTAGCATAGATGTCCTTTGTAACTCCTCTTATGTGACGTGAATGTTCAGATCCATTAGATTCAAAACAATAGTTTGCTATTGACGTGGAGACAATAATACTTCAATCAAACTAGCAAGGTAATCATGAACTTTCAAAATAACAAGGCCAAAATAAAGTTATCCCTACAAAATCATATAGTCTGGCTATGCTCTATCATCATTGCACAACGAATTTAAATCATGCACAACCCCGGTATTGGCCAAGTAATTGTTTTCACACCTTTACTTTCTCAAACCTTTTCAACTCCCACACAATACATGAGCGTGAGCCATGGTTTTAGCACTATAAGTGGTGTGGAGTGTGGTGGAGGTTGCAAGACAAACAAGGAGAAGATGGTCACATTAACTAGGCATATCAATGAGCTGTGGAGATGCTCATCAATAGATATCAATGTGAATGAGTAGGGATTGACATACAAATGATGCACTAGAGCTAAGAGTATGTGAAAGCTCTTAAAGAAAACTAGTGGGTGTGCATCCAACTTGCTTGCTCACGAAGACCTAAGGCAAATTTGAGGAAGCCTATCATTGGAATATACAAGCCAAGTTATATAATGAAAAATTCCCACTAGCTATATGGTGGTGACAAAACGAGAGACTCTCAATCATGAAGTTCATGGTGCTTAATATGCGCAAGTGTGGAAAGGTGGTAGCATTGTCCGTTCTCTCTTTTTCTCTCATTTTATTTGGATGGGCTCTTTGGCCTCTTTTTTTTGGTGGGCATATTTGGCCTATTTTATTTCCTCACATGGGACAATGCTCCATCAATGATGATCATCACACTTACAACTCAAAACTTACAGCAATGATGACTCTATATGGAATGCCTTCGGTAGTGTACCGTGACAATGATCTAGCAGGGCATGGACATTAATGGAAACATCATGCTAGCTATCTTACGATCATGCAATGGCAATGTAGAGGTGGTGGCACATGACATGGTGGTAGTTGCATGGCAATATATCTCGGAATGACTTTGAAAAAGCCATAGTAGGTAGGTATGGTGGCTGTTTTGAGGGAGGCTAATGGTGGGTTTTGTGCACCGGCGAAAGTTGCACGACACTAAGAAGATAATGATGGTGGAAGGTGAAAGTGCATCTAAACCATGGACTCAACTTTAGTCATGAAGAACTCATATACTTGTTGCAAAAGTTTTATTAGTAATCGAAACAAAGCATTCAACGCATACTCCTAGGGGAAGGGTTGGTAGGTATAAACCATCGCGCGATCCCGACCGCCACACAAAGGATGACAATCAATAGACTAATCATGCGCAGACTTCATCACATAGCGGTTCACCATACGTGCATGCTACGGGAATCACTAAATTCAACACAAGTATTTCTAGATCCACAACCCCTGACTAATATAACTTCAATATTACCATAACCACAACTCAAAACTAGTTGAGATGAATCAAACTTCTCTAACTATTCAATGCACATGAAGGTGGAAGTTTTCGTATCCCTTTGGATAACTACCCCTTTTGAGACTACTTTAATAGCATAGATCAACTACCAAGCCACGCACCGCCGTGCTCTAAAAGATATAAGTGAAGCACATAGAGCAAAATCAACTAGCTCAAAAGATATAAGTGAAGCACATGTGAGTTGAATTGTCTACCAAAGGATATAAGTGAAGCTCGACAAAATCATGGTGAGTGCATGTATCTCTCTCTAGGTGTGAAGCAAGGATGATTGTGACACGACAAAAATAAAAGACTCCTACGATACAAGACGCTCCAAGCAAAACACATAACATGTGGTGAATAAAAATATAGCCCCAAGTAACGTTACCGATGGATTGAAGACGACAGAGGGGATGCCTTCCCGGGGCATCCCCAAGCTTAGGATTTTACGGCATCCTTGAATCAAATTGGGGTGACTTGTGCATCCCCAAGACTGAGCTCTTGCCACTCTTTATCTTTTTGTCCATAAGAACTTCACCCAAAACTTGAAAATTTCACAACACGAAACTTAAACAGAAACTCGTGATAACATTAGTATGAGAAAGCAAACCACCACTTCCTTAGGTACTGTAGCAAACTTAAATTCTACTTATGTTGATGTTGGGTTACTGTATTTTCAATCTTCCATGGCTAATACCCCCCGATACTATCCATAGTTTCATCAAAATAAGCAACCAACACAACAAAAACAGAATCTGTTAACAGCAGACCAGTCTCTAGCAATCTGTAAACTTCGTATACTTCTGGTACTTCAAATATTCTGAAAAATTACGACAGTCTGGAGAATTTGCGTAGCAATCAGCAGCAAAAAGAATGAACTCAAAAACTCTTACTGAAAAAAATGAAAATTCTTCTCGTGAGCAGAAAGTTTCTGTCTTTTCCAGCATGACCAAACGATCATCCCCAAGACTAATCATAACGGTTTTGCTTGTCACAAACGCAAAAAGAAACACAAAAAACACAATCATAACATAATTATGAAAGTGTGGAAAACACAAAACAGAAATAAAAAGGATAGATTCGTTGGGTTGCCTCCCAACAAGCGCTATTGTTTAACGCCCTTAGCTAGGCAAAAGGTGATGGAATCACGTATAGTCATCTTTGGTGCTCAAACCATAAGTAGCCCTCATCATAGATTCATAAGGCAATCTTATTTTCTTTCTAGTAAAGTGCTCCATGCCCTTCTTTAGAGGAAATTGAAATATAATATTCCCTTCCTTCATATCGATGATAGCACCAATAGTCCTTAGGAAAGGTCTACCAAGAATAATGGGACATGAAGGATTGCAATCTATGTCAAGTACAATGAAATCCATGGGTACATAGTTCTTATTTGCAACAATAAGAACATCATCGATCCTTCCCATGGGTTTCTTGATAGTAGAATCCGCAAGATGCAAATTAAGAGAACGCTCTTCAATCTCATGAAAACCAAGAATATCACATAAAGACTTTGGAATCGCGGAAACACTAGCACCCAAATCACACAAAGCATTGCACTCATAGTTTTTTATCTTGATTTTCATAGTAGGTTCCCACTCATCATGAAGTTTTCTAGGTATAGAGACCTCTAGTTCGAGCTTCTCTTCAAGAGATTTCATCATAGCATCTACGATATGCGCGGTAAAGGCTTTGCTTTGGCTATAAGCATCTGGAGAGTTTGCAATGGATTGCATAAAAGAAATGCATTCAAACAAGGAGCAACTATCATAATTGAATTCCTTGAAATCCAAAGTGGGAGTTTCATTACTGCCCAAAATTTTCATTTCCTCTACTCCACTCTCCACACCTTTATCATCAAGATAGGTGGGCTCCGAATCATTGGGGCGTTTTTCAACCAAAGTGGATTCATATGCAGCCCCTTCATCAATAGGTTTGACATGCAAAAACAAAGATTCAAGAGGAGTCACACCAAGCACTTTAAGATCTTCGTGATTTGCATCACTAGAACACACCCTTTTAAACCATTCATGCCTAGCGCGAATTTGGGCAGTTCTTTCTTTGCTCTCATTCATGGAGACACGCATAGATTTTCAAGTTTCATCCAAGTTGACTTTGGGAGGAGCACATCTAACTTTCAAAGCATCAATATCACAAGACATCCTATCAACGCTCTTACCCAAATCGTCAATTTTGAGTAGTTTTTCCTCTATGGACGCATTCAAAATCTTTTGAGAGTTGATGAACTCTTTGATATTACTCTCTAAATCAGAGGGTAATTTGTTGTGATTTCCATAAGTGTTGTTGTAGGAATTGCCATAATTGTTAGAGGAGTTACTAGGAAAAGGCCTAGGAACATAGTTTCCTCTAAAAGCATTGTTGTTGCCAAAATTGTTCCTACCAACAAAATTAACATCCAAACTAGCTTTGCTACTCTCAATCGAGGAAGATAGTGGCATGTCATTAGGATCTAAAGGAGCTTTTCTACTAGCAACCAAATTCATCAACTCGTCCATCTTAGCACTAAGCGAGTTAATTTGTTCTATAGCGTGTACCTTTTTGCTAGCAGGTGACCTTTCAGTGTGCCACTGAGAGTAGTTGGACATGATATTGTCTAGGACTTTTGTAGCGTCTCCTAACGTGATTTCCATGAACGTTCCACCTGAGGCGGAGTCCAAGATATTGCGAGAAGCGAAATTCAAACCAGCGTAAAAGATTTGTATAATCATCCATAAACTCAAGCCATGAGCGGGACAATTTCTAATCATTAACTTCATCCTCTCCCAAGATTGTGCAACGTGTTCATGATCAAGTTGCTTGAAATTCATGATATCATTACGTAAGGAGATAATCTTAGCCGACGGAAAATAATTGGATATGTAAGCATCTTTGCACTTATCCCAAGAATCGATACTATTTTCAGGCAAAGAAAAAAAACCAAGTTTTTGCGCGATCTCGCAACGAGAAAGGAAAAAGCTTCAACTTAATCACGTCATTATCCACATCTCTTTTCTTTTTCATATCGCAAAGCTCAATGAAGGAATTGAGATGGGATGCGGCATCTTCAGTAGGAAGGCCAGAGAATTGCTCTTTCATAACAAGATTCAGCAAAGCTGCGTTGATTTCATACGATTCCGCACTAGTGGCGGGAGCAATCGGAGTACTAATAAAATCATTATTATTGGTACTCGAGAAGTCGCAAAGTTTGGTATTTTCAGCCATGATGACTTCAACAAACAAACAAGCACACAAGCAAGCAAGAAAACCGGCAAAGGAAATCGGCAAAAAGGCAAAAGGCAAAAGAAAATGGCAAAGGAGAAAGGCAAATAAAAACGGCAAATGTGAAGTGGGGGAGAGGAAAACGAGAGGCAACTAGCAAAAAAGTAAATACAAGAGATGAGTTAGTGAGACCTACTTGGATAGCTCTCTCCTTCCCCGGCAACGGCGCCAGAAATACTGCTGCTACTGCAACAAAAGACCTTCCAACGGCGCCAGAAACAAGCGTGCTGACGGGAGACTATTCTTGTCTTGATACTCCTTAGCAATGGCACCAGGAATCCTTCTGCTACGGCTACGCCTTTAGGGACTTCCTTGGCAAATATGCAAAGGATTCCCCCGTGGCCTTGGAGCCTTGCGTTGGTGTTCCCTCAAAGCGGAAAGGGTGATGTAGCACAGCGGCGGTAAGTATTTCCCTCAGTTTTGAGAACCAAGGTATCGATCCAGTGAAGGATTATCACAAGTACCTGCACAAAGACAAAGATCTTGCACCCAACGCTGTGAAGGGGTTGTCAATCCCTTATAGATTGTTTGCCAAGTGAGAACTGAAAGCAAAAAGAAACAAAGCAAAGTAAAAGCGAAAGTGGAAACGATAAGTGTGAATAGACCCGGGTGTTGTACTGTTCACTAGTGGCTTCTCTCATGAAAGCAAGTAGACGGTGGGTGAACGAATTACTGTCGAGCAATTGATAGAACCGCGCAAAGTCGTGACGTTATCTATGGCAATGATTATATCTATAGGCATCACGTCCAAAACAAGTAGACCAATACTTTCTGCATCTACTACTATTACTCCACACGTCGACCGCTATCCACCATGCATCTAGTGTATTAAGTTCATGAGAACAGAGTAACGCCTTAAGCAAGATGACATGATGTAGATGGACAATCTCATATCTACGATAAAAGCCCATCTTGTAACCCTTGATGGTAACAACACGATGCGTGCCTTGCTGCCCCTTCTGTCACTCGGAAAGGTCACCACACGATATGAACCCAAAACCAAGCACTTCTCCCATTGCAAGAATCATAGATCTAGTTGGCCAAACAAAACCCAAGACTCGGAGAGACTTACAAGGATATCAAATCATGCATATAAGAAATCAGCAAAGACTCAAATATATATCATAGATAATCTGATCACAAATCCACAATTCATCAGATCTCGACAAACACACTGCCAAAGAGGATTACATCGGATAGATCTCCATGAGGATCATGGAGAACTTTGTATTGAAGATCCAAGAGAGAGAAGAAGCCATCTAGCTACTAACTACGGACCTGTAGGTCTGAAGTAAACTACTCACGAGTCATTGGTGGGGCGATGATGTTGATGAAGAAGCCCTCCAACTCCAAAGTCCCCTCCGACAAGGCACCGGGAAGGGTCTCCACATGAGATCTCGCAGAAACGGAAGCTTGCGGCGGCGGAAAAGTGTTTTGGTGGATGCCCTTATTTTTTCTGGATTTTTAGGGAATTTATAGGCCAAAGACCTAGGGCAGGGGAGTGCCACAAGGGCCACAAGATTAGTTGCCGCGGCCTCCCCCCCTGGCCGCGGCAACAGGGCTTTGGGCCCACTGCCTTGGCCCTCAAGCCTCCCGATCTTCTTCCGTTCTGGAAAATTTATTTCAGGGATTTTATTTCGTTTGGACTCCGTTCCAAAATCAGATCTGAAAAGAGTCAAAAACACAGAAAAAACAGGAACTGGCGCTTGGCACTGAATTAATAAGTTAGTCCCAAAAAAGATATAAAAGGTAAACAAAACATCCAAAGTTGACAAGATAATAGCGTGAAACCATCAAAAATTATAGATACGTTTGAGACGTATCATCATCATCGACAATATTAGCAGTATTCATAATATTCAGAATATTTTCAAGCTCTACGTATTTAGCATCATCATCATCATCATCGACAATATTTGCATCAACATCATCTATATCAACAACATGGGGATCGGATTATCGGTAGCTCATACTCATTTAACTCATATAACTCATACTCATTTAACAACTCATATAACTCATATTCATATAACTCATACTCATAGAACTCATACTCATATAACTCATACTCATATAGCTCATACTCATATAACTCATACTCATATAACTCATACTCATATAACAATATCACTAATAATAATCCATTTGACGTCTCACGGTGCAGGTGGTGGCAACCCAAAGTTAAGGAACCATCACCGGATCATAGCTCGGGTGATGTCCCTGGAGAACCTGCCAGGTGTTGGAGAACCTGGCATCCAACGCAGCCATGTAGCGACAGACGTGCTCGTCCTCCTCCCTGACACGACGACGTACCACCTCCGTGGGGGGCGGCTCCCTCATCAACGATAATGGCCCACGCTATCGCCACCAAAGAAGCTCCGGGTCAACGATGAGACCCGGATTCCGCACCAAGGTGTGCCCCCAGGGAGGTAGCACCTCCCAGTGCCAGCCCGACGGAGCCCAGTCCCGGACATGGCGCCTATCAAGCAGGCTCTCGACGACCACTCGACGACGAGGATGCGGGCCGGGCATTGTCAAAGCCGAGAAAAATTCCTCTGAGAAAATTTTCTTATTGTTTAATGTTTCAACCAAATATGACATGGCAACATCATATGACAAATTAACCAAATATTACATAGGCTATCTCAAGAGAACATGGCAACATCATATGACAAATTAACCAAGTTCATATGACAAAAACTAATTAGCTCATGTTCAGGGGATCAACGCTCAGGTAGGTAACCCAAACCCAAAACCAAAACCAAACACAAGATTTTCTTCTTGATTCATGGATGCATAAGCATGATCCTCTAGTCAACAACACAGTGCAATGTACTACTTGCCACCTTTTTTATATCAACTGTAAAAAATGATTGTGCATGTTTGCAAGTTTGAGGTAGTATGAACTGGAGGGGAGCGAGAGCGTCGTAGTACCGTGCGGGGGCAGGGTCGGAGGTGGCCGGGGGTGACGTCGAAGGTGGCCGGGGGCGACGTCAGAGGTGGCCAGAGGCGGCGGCTCTAACTCTACGAGAATGAGAATCGCCGAGAGAGGATGAAAATAAGTTGTCAATAGAAATTAGTTGTCAAATATTTTTAAATAAACGACATAAATTACTTAATAAATATGGTTGAGGAACTTAAATAAACGACATATGATGGACACTCTTCTCTCATGTATGGTGGACACTCCCTCACCGATTTTTTGACCGTCGATGATGGTTGCTACTCCTACTTCCCCTAGTGCATAACAAATATCTAGCACAGGGAGAAGGAGGAGAAGCGACCCCCACGACAACAGTCGGCATTCTTCTTCTCTCATATATGGTGGACACTCCCTCACCGATTTTTCGACCGTCGATGATGGTCGCTACTCCTACTTCCCCTAGTGCATAACAAATATCTAGCACAAGGAGAAGAAGGAGAAGCGACCCCACGACAACAGTCGGCATTCTTCTTCTCTCATATATGGTGGACACTCCCTCACCGATTAAAATATTTCTATTAAACACTTACTAAATAAACTATTTATAATAAACACTTACTAAAAACAGTAAAAAAAGCTACATTATACTTATATTGTAATATAATGTAGCACAAGGAAATAAAACTACTTGTGGCTAAAAAGTTAAGCCAGCTCTAGATGTGCGACACGTGGACACTCGCATGGAACTACTCGTGGTTCTCAGCCGATTTTTTCCTTTTCCTTTTCTAGTTCTTTTTTTTATTTTTCTTTCTCGTTTCAAAAAATGTTCTGGATCAATAAAAAATGCTTTTGGATTTTCAAAACTAATTTTGGATTTTCACCATAATAGTCAATAGAAATCCAAGGTCGACACGTTAAACATCAAGATAATGTTATAGTGTACTAGATGCTTTGAAGTCGTTGAAAGCGATAGTGTTTGGTTTCGGATATCAACTGTTTACGTCATAAGATGGTACCAACAAATTATGCATAATCCTTTGATCTTGACAAGACGTCAATTCGCTGTTTCCCTCTTCTGAAAAGTTATGTTTGGACTTATTTGTGCAGGCCCTCATGCACCAACTATCTTCAACTGTGTAAGGCCACGCTAGTATATTCTTAGTGATTTTCCTTTCCTTCTAATTTTTCTATATAATCATCAAAAAAAATTGTTGTATATCTATATGCTACAAGTTCATATCAATAGCATATCTAATAGGATTAAGTTTCACCTCATATAAAATATATCATCTTTCAAGCCACCTACGTCATTTCAAGCTTTTCATTTTGTTTAGTTGGTTATTATACTAAATGCTCGGAAGTTCTGAACCACAAACTAAAACATGGATTCTATTTTATGCCAGGTCATTGAGATACCTAGGGGAAGCACAAAAGTGAAGCATATTTCACAAAGACCAACAAATATACTGATTTCACATATACAAGAACGACATTGATGAACTCGAACGACAGGGGGGTGGGAGGAGGGAGGAGAGAGGAGGAGGAGGGAGGAGAGAGGAGGAGGAGGGAGGAGGAGAACTAGGAGCGGAGGCGGCGGGCAACGGGAACGGCGGCGGCGGACGACGACGGGCGACGGGAACAACAGCGGCGGCGGCGGACGACGGACGATGGGTGATGGGCGACGGGTGCGAGGGGAGAGTGAATTGGAGTGGAGAGGGGAGTAGGAGGGGCGGCCGACTGGATAAGGTGGATAAGATATATGTAGCAGCAGCGCTCGTTTAAGGAAAGCACTACTGCTATTCAACTTATCAGTAGCGCTATACACAAGCGCGCGCTGCTACTAACCCTACCGTCTGTGCACGTCGTTGGGCCTCCTTTAACAGTAGCGCTGGATCTATATCCAGCGCTACTGCTAAGGTTTTAGTAGTAGCGCTTAGCCGGATCATCGCTACTACTAATTAGCAGTAGCATTTTATGTCTTCCAGCGCTACTACTGAGGTCCTGCCTATAAGGTTTTTCCTAGTAGTGGTTGATTGGATACAACAAGGAAGGCAAAACTTCTTACACCAAGAGAATACATAGGGGACTTGGATTGATGATAATCACCATAATAGCAACAATCCCTAGGAAAATCCTTAGGTGAAATCTAATCCAAGATAACTCAATGAAGAAACTATGGGTCAAAATATCTCATGATCAAAGGATTTGGTGGGTTTACATATTTAATTCTTGAATCAACTTCTCTTCAGGACTCCTTCACTAACAAGAACGCTATAACACCACTTCTAAGGATAAAGGAAAATAAAAAATGGAGCAGTTGGGAAAAGAACTGGTATCATGAGCCACTCTGGAAGAAGAATTGAAATCACTATGAAAAAAGAATAAGAATTATGTTATGCTTATCCTTCATCAAGTTAAATTGATGACATGCAATGGATTTAGCATACCACTTATTCTTGTTGAAAAGATTGAGGAGAGATACAAGCACAAACTTGAAGAATTCCTGAAGGACACACCGGTAAGAATTCGAATGAATGGGGATGACAAGAATGAATGGAGATACATGAGAATGAAGAGATCATGAGCCACCTGAGAGAAAAAAAATGAACAAGGCACTGGAATAATTGAGAGACGAATGAAGAGACAACAATTGAGAAGAATTTGAGATTGAAAGCTGAGAACGAAGAAATCTTGTGAAATGATAGCCTTCGGAGGATCAAGAATGAAAACAAATCTGAAATGCACCGGATAGCAAGAAAGGGATTACTCATGATTGGAAACAATTGGAAAGAATAGCACCAAGCTGAAATGACAATCTCACAAGAATAAAGCAAGATTTGAGAGAAACACTCCTTCGGTCTTCCAAGCTGAAAATGATGAGGAAAACACCACCAAGAATAGCTAAGACACTCCGGAATAATGAAGAATAAAAGGTTGAGCCAAAGATGAGGATTAATTTTGAAGCAATCTTGGAGAAGGAATATGACTGATGGAATGTTGGAAATACGCCCTAGAGGCAATGATAAAATAGTTATTATTATATTTCCTGTTTCAAGATAATCGTTTATTATCCATGCTATAATTGTATTGAATGAAAGCATAGATACATGTGTGGATATATAGACAAAACAATGTACATAGTAAGCCTCTAGTTGACTAGCCAGTTGATCAAGGATGGTTAAGGATTTCTAACCATAGCAAGTGTTGTCACTTGATAATTGGATCACATCATTAGGAGAATGATGTGATGGACAAGACCCAAATTATAAACGTAGCACGTGATCGTGTCATTTTATTGCTATTGTTTTCTGCGTGTCAAGTATTCATTCCAATGACCTTGGGATCATGTAACTCACTGACACCGAAGGAATACCTTGTGTGTATCAAACGTTGCAGCGTTACTGGGTGACTATAAAGGTGCTCTACAGGTATCTCCGAAGGTGTCCGTTGAGTTAGCATGGATCAAGACTGGGATTTGTCACTCCGTGTGACGGAGAGGTATCACGGGGACCACTCGGTAATACAACATCACATATAAGCCTTGCAAGCAATGTGACTAAAGTGTTAGTCACGGGATCTTGTATTACGGAATGAGTAAAGAGACTTGCCGGTAACGATATTGAAATAGGTATAGGGATACCGATGATCAAATCTCGGGCAAGTAACATACCAAAGGACAAAGGGAATGTTATACGGGATTATATGAATCCTCGGCACAGAGGTTCAACCGATAAGATCTTCGTAGAATATGTAGGATCCAATATGGACATCCAAGTCTCGCTATTGGATATTGGTCGGGGAGTGTCTCAGCTCATGTCTACAAAGTTCTCGAACCCGCAGGGTCTGCACACTTAAGGTTTAGTGACGTTTCGGTATCGTTGAGTTATAGGTGTCGGTGACCGAAGGTTGTTAGGAGTCTCGGATGATATCACGGACGTCACGAGGGTTTCTAGAATGGTCCGAAAACGAAGATTGATATATAGGATGGTTTCATTTGGTCACTGGAAAGATTTCGCGCATTAGCCGCAGTATACCGGGAGTGACGAATGGGTTCTGGGTTTTCACCGGGAGGGGCCCACTCACCCGGGACTGAGCCCAATAGTCCTAGGGTGGCGCACTAGCCCTTAGTGGGCTGGTGAGTCTATCCCAAGTCGGCAATGGCGCCACAACAAGAAAACCAAAGAAAAAAAAAGAGGGAGGTGGGAAGGAAGAGGAGGACTCCTCCTTCCCAAACCGAATTGGAGTTGGAGTCCTCCTCCTCATTTCGGCCGGCGCCCTTGGGGCTCCCTTGAGCACCAAGGGTATCCCCTCCCCTCCTCCTATATATACTAGATGTTTTAGGGTTTTTGAGACACAACTTTGCCACGTGCAACTCAAACCTATACCTCGTAGTTCTACCTCTAGATCGGATTTCAATGGAGCTCAGGCGGAGCCCTCCAGGAATAGATCATCACCATCACCGGCACGTCGTCACGCTGCTGGAGAATTCATCTACTTCCTCGTCTCTCTTGCTAGATCAAGAAGGCGGAGATCGTCATCGAGTTGTACGTGTGCTGAACGCGGAGGTGTCGTCCGTTCGGTACTAGATCGGGATGGATCGTGGGACGACGGTGATTTGAATCACGAAGTTGTACCACTACATCAACCGCGTTTCTTAACGCTTCCTGCTGAGCGATCTACAAGGGTATGTGGATCCTATATCCCTCTCATAGATGAACATCACCATGATAGGTCTTCGTGTGCGTAAGAAAATTTCTGTTTCCCATGCAACGTTCCCTAACAGTGGCATCATGAGCTAGGTTCATGCGTAGATGTAATCTCGAGTAGAACACAAAAGTTTTTGTGGGCGTCGATGTTCGATTTGCTTCCCTCCTTAGTCTTTTCCCGATTTGGCGGTATTGTCGGCTTGAAGCAGCCCGCACCAACATTACTCGTACGCTTACGAGAGGCTGGTTTCATTGACTAACATGCAACTTGTTGCATAAAGATGACTGGCGGGTGTCCGTTTCTTCAACTTTAGTTGAATTGGTTTTGACCAAGGCGGTCCTTGGAGAGAGGTTAAATAGCAATTTGCACATCATCGTTGTGGTTTTTGCGTAAGTAAGATGCGATCATACTAGATACCCATAGCAGCCACGTAAAACATGCAACAACAAATTAGAGGACGTCTAACTTGTTTTTGCAGGGTATGCTTGTTATGTGATATGGCCAAAGACATGATGTCATATATTGGATGTATGAGATGATCATGTTGTAATAGTTAATATCGACTTGCACGTCGACGCTACGGCAACTGGCAGGAGCCATAGGGTTGTCTTTAAACTAACGTTTGTGTTTGCAGATGTGTTTTCTATATTGCTAGGTTGTAGCTTTAGTAGTAATAGCATAGATAGCACGACAACCTAGATGGCGGCATGATGATGGAGATCATGGTGTGGCGCCGGTGACGATGAAGATCATGTCGGTGCTTTGGTGATGGAGATCAAGAAGCACAAGATCATGGCCATATCATGTCACTTATGAATTGCATGTGATGTTAATACTTTTATGCACCATATCTTGCTTAGAAAGATAGTAGCATTATAAGGTGATCCCTCACTAAAATTTCAAGATAAAATTGTGTTCTCACCAAATGTGCACCGTTGCGACAGTTCGTCGTTTCGAGACACCATGTGATGATCGGGTGTGGTAGACTCAACGTTCACATACAAAGGGTGCAAGACAGTTGCACACGTGGAACACTCGGGTTAAACTTGACGAGCCTAGCATGTACAGACATGGCCTTGGAACACGAGAGACCAAAAGGTCGAGCATGAATCATATAGTTGATATGATTAGCATAGAGATGTTTACCACTGAAACTACGCTCAACTCACGTGATGATCGGATTTGATTTAGTGAACTTTGATCATGCCACACTCAAGTAACTAGAGGGATGTCTATTTGAGTGGTAGTTTATTAGTAATTTGATTAGTTAAACTCTAGTTATCTTCAACATAGTCCAAGTCCACTTTGCAATATTTCATGTTGTAGAACAATGGCTCACGTAGTAGCAATACTGAATTCAATACATTCCTAGAGAAAGCTAAGCTGAAAGATGGTGGTAGCAACTTTGTAGACTGGGCTCGTAATCTTAGGCTCATCCTACAAGTTGGGAAAAAGAATTATGTCCTTGATGCTGCGCTAGGAGATGAACCACCCGCTACGCCTGACCAAGATGTTTTGAACGCTTGGCAATCGCGTAAGGAGGACTACTCAGTAGTACAATGTGCAGTCTTGTATGGCTTGGAACCGGGACTTCAACGATGCTTTGAACGTCATGGAGCATATGAGATGTTCCATGAGTTGAAGTGTATCTTTCATAATAACGCCCGGATCGAGAGGTATGAGACCTCCGATAAATTCTATGCTTGCAAGATGGAGGAGAATTCGTCTTTTAGTGAACATGTGCTCAAAATGCGTGGATACTCAAACCGTCTAGCAGAGCTCGGGATTGAACTCCCGCAAGAGGCTATCACCGACAGAATTCTTCAATCACTACCACCTAGATACAAGAGCTTTGTATTGAGCTATAACATGCAAGGGAAGAACAAGCCACTCGGCGAGTTATTTGCGATGCTGAAAGTCGCAGAGTCAGAACTCTGGAAAGAGCATCAAGTGTTGATGGTCAATAAGACCACTGGTTTCAAGAAAAACGGCAAAGGCAAGAAGGGTAACTCCAAGAAGAGCGGCAAGACTGTTGCCAATCCGATGAAGAAACCCAAGGCTGGACCTAAGCCGGAAACAGAGTGCTATTATTGCAAGGGGATGGGTCACTGGAAGCGCAACTGCCCCAAGTATTTGGCTGATAAGAAGGCGGCCAACGCCAAACCAGGTATATGTGATATACATGTTATTGATGTGTACTTAACCAACTCTCGTAGTAGTGCCTAGGTATTTGATACCGGTTCTGTTGCTCATATTTCCAACTCAAAGCAGGGAATGCGGAATAAATGAAGGATGGCGAATGATGAAGTGACGATGCGCGTGGGAAATGGTTCCAAGGTTGATGCAATCACCGTCGGCACAGTCTCACTTCAGGTTGATGCAATGTCAAAAAGCTTCAGCCTGAAAAGCTCGAACCCAAAGCGGAAAAGTGTGTCTTCATAGGTTACCCAAAAGAGACAGTTGGGTACACCTTCTATCTCAGATCCGAGGGCAAAGTGTTTGTTGCTAAAAACAGAGCTTTTCTTGAGAAGGAGTTTCTCTCAAAAGAGTTGAGCGGGAGGAAGATAGAACTTGATGAGGTTGTGGAACCTCTGCTCCCTCTAGATGGTGGCGCAGGGCAAGGGTAAACCCCTGTCGAGGCAACACCGGTTGAGGAGGAAGCTAATGATGACGATCGTGGAGCTTCGGATCAACTTACTGTCGAACCTCGCAGGTTGACAAGACCATGTACTTCTCTTGATTGGTACGGTAGTCCTGTCTTATCTATCATGTTGTTAGACAACAATGAGCCTGTGAATTATGAAGAAGCAATGGTGGGCCCGGATTCCAACAAATGGCTAGAGGCCATGAAGTCCGAGATAGGATCTATGTATGAAAACAAAGTGTGGACTTTGGAAGCATTACCTGAAGGTCGCAAGGCTATTCAGAACAAATGGATCTTTAATAAAAAGACGAACGCGGACGGTAATGTGACCGTTTATAAAGCTCGACTTGTGGCAAAGGGTTTTTCACAAGTTCAAGGAGTTGACTACGATGAGACGTTCTCACCCGTAGCGATGCTTAAGTCCGTCTGAATCATGTTAGCAATAGCTGCATTTTTCGATTATGAAATCTGGCAGATGGATGTCAAAACGGCGTTCCTTAACGGTTTTCTTAAGGAAGAGTTGTATATGATGCAACCCGAAGGTTTTGTCGATCCAAAGAATGCTAACAAAGTGTGCAAGCTCCAGCGATCCATTTATGGACCGGTGCAAGCATCTCGGAGTTGGAATAAGCGCTTTGATGAGGTGATCAAAGCATTTGGGTTTATACAAGTTGTTGAACAATCTTGTATTTACAAGAAAGTGAGTGGGAGCTTTGTAGCGTTTCTAATATTATATGTGGATGACATATTGCTGATTGGAAATAATGTGGATTTTTTAGAGAGCGTAAAGGATTACTTGAACAAATGTTTTCAATGAAAGACCTAGGAGAAGTTGCTTACATATTGGGCATTAAGATCTACATGGATAGATCGAGGCGCCTAATAGGGCTTTCACAAAGCACATACCTTGATAAAGTTTTGAAGAAGTTAAAAATGGAGCAGTCCAAGAAAGGGTTCTTGCCAGTATTACAAGGTATAAACTTGAGTAAGACTCAGTACCCAGTAATTTCGGAAGATAGAGAAAAGATGAGTGTCGTCCCCTATACTTCAGCCATAGGGTCTATCATGTATGCAATGATGTGCACAAGATGGGACGTCAGCCTGGCCATAAGTATGGCGGGCAGGTTTCAAAGTAATCCAGGAGTGGATCACTGGACGGCGGTCAAGAATATTCTAAATTACCTGAAAAGGACTAAGGAAATGTTTCTCGTTTATGGAGGTGATGAAGAGCTCGTCGTAAAGGGTTACGTCGATGCAAGCTTTGACACTGATCCGGATGACTCTAAGTCTCAAACCGGATACGTATTTATTCTTAGGGATTTTAATTTCTATGCCCCTGGTTCATTAGTTCTAGTCATTCGTCCCCATGCTCTTAAGTGGTCACAGCGGACGTTGTCGTCGGGTCAATGGCTTGACCATTAACTCTGACTAGTGGGGCCGAATAGGGAGGAGTACACATTTTTGACCGTTATGTGGTAACCAGTGGGGCCACGAAAGTGACACTCACCTGAAACAGATCCAGTCGCTTCCGCGCCGCCCCCTCCGCCACCATCGTGTCGCCTCTGCCGTCGTCATGCCGCCTCCGCCGCACTCTTGCCGCCTCCGCCGCAATTGTGCCGCCTCCGCCGCATCTACCCTCTCTCCCCATCTAGGATTAGGAAGCGATGTCGGGGGGCACCCCGTCTGGCCCATCGACCGTGGAGATGATTGGGTCGAATCAGAGGCTTATAATTCATGGATTCCACCTGGGTAAGCATCATTTTCCTCTCAAATTGACTAGGAGATCCGTAAATTAGGTTGTATTTGACCACCGTTGGTGTGAATCAGCGCAATTTATCTGAAAAATTTAGGCCTAACTGCGCCCTTTATCTTATTTCAAACGAATAGGGTTGATCATGCACTTGCTTTTCGGCTGGCGGTTAGAATGGAAACTAGCGAGCTGCATGGAATTAAACCGTGTGCGATTTATGGATTTTTCTATCCTAAAGTGGTAGAAACCACCGTTTTGTTCAGAGATCTCCACGAGGCACTCTGTTGTGAGTATCCGTGGATCCCTGCCGATGTTGTTGAACTGAGATATTTCGACAGTACCGAGCAGAGATTTCTCCCATTAACTTGTGATGAGCATCTGGGATTGCTATTAGTTTGAATGCTGACAGCCGTTTAGGTAAAATCCATATCGGTGTGCTTCAGGCATGCAAACAACGTATCCCGAAGGGTGTTCAGACATCATTTGTCAATGCTAATAGCGAGCGTCCTCGCACTCCTTGTAGGTCGAGACCAAGTAAACCTAGTGGTTCTGAAAACCACAACATGTCGGCTGCCGTTAATTCTGCCACTTCTCCTCTCCCTTGTGCACCTGATGTAGAAGTAGATGCAGAGCCTGACGAGGAAGTGCCTCGACATGATGATGAGGATGAGATTCTATTCCCTGAACTGGTAGATAGAGTCAATGAACAGGCAATGGAAGATGAATATGCATAGGAGCCTAGCAGCCGTCCTAGATTTGATGACACTGATGATGAAGAGAGGGAGGAGAACATCGACTCCTTAGTTTGACAAGAATATGATGGTGAGGACATGCCAACAATTGAGTGGAACAGGGAGAATCCTGACCTTACTCTAGGAACTATATTCGAATCGATGGTGGACTGTCGTAATGCAGTGACTACATATTGCATTCTCACTGAAAACTCTTATGAGGTTGATAGGAGTGAGCCAGGAAGATTCACTGTTCATTGCCCTTATGATAGGTGTAGGTGGAGGTTGCATGCATCCACTATGCGAAAGAGCAAATTCATTCAGGTATTACAACTGAATATTAATTGTACTCTTTCTTAATTGTATTTGACATCATTTGATTTGTTTCAGGTAAAAAGCAACCCACACGGGCACACTTGCCCACCTGGAGGGGGAGGGGGAAAGGACAAATCACTACAAGAAATATGCTCATATGTGATGTTTTTTAAAATGGCGTTGATGAATTCGTCATAAATCTATGACAATTTCATCCGAGATCGTCGTAAACCGTTTGAGGGGATCAAATCTACATATAAATTACGACGATGTGAGTCAAAACGTCGTAACCGCATAAGATGAGATCGTCATAACTTTTACGACGATTGTAAAAATGTCGTAACATGTTCTAACTATGTTGACATGTCACTCGTGGGTCCATTCTATCCCACTTGATCCTAGTTTGTGAAGCAACCTACTATTCTATCATTCCGAAAATTCTCAAAAAATTCTCATAAATAGTTTGGACTATATATTCCTCAAATATGTGAAAACCCTCCCTTCCATAGTTCAAAAATAATTCAAAAATATTCATTTTCCTATTCTGTTCAGAATAGCACTTTGTGAAGGAAGTGCTATTTCTATTTATTTGATTACCCTCATATTGTTTGGGCACTCTTTCCTATCCAAGTCATTACCTCATGAAAACTTCCGTAATGATTTGCCTAGTAAATCTTTCTCAGCAAATTTCCAAAGTTTGTGTTCAGCTAACAGCTTTGTGAAGGAAGTACTAGATAGGAATATCCCGATGAGTTGAATTTTTTCCACATCATCTATGTGCCCAAAACGTAGCTCTCCATAAAATTTTAGCCACATCTAACAATTCATGTGAGCTCATCATCCAATCTTTGTTTTTGGTAATATTTTCATTTTGTGAAGCAACTATGTTTTATATTGCTTTATAGTTGATGAAAAATTTACCACGGGATGATACTGACCATATAACCTCACTGCACCAAATTTTAGCTCATTTAATTCAGCCAGTTTCTCTCAATATTTTTCCCAATATTCTATTCAGTAGAGAGCATTGTGAAGGAAGTACAATTTTTGTTTATCCAAATTTTATGAATTTTTTACAGTACCTTAATGTGCCCAAATTATCATCCTCCTCCAAATTTAAGCTCAATCCAATCATCTATGTGAGCCCAGTTTTAATTACCATTTTCTGTCCAGATTGGCACATTGTGAAGGAAGTGTCACTTTGGCATGTCCAAATGGTATAATTTTTATACAGTGCCTTCATATGCCCAAATTAACATCATACACCAAATTTCAGGTCAATCCATTCATTCATTTGATCCTAGCTTCAACATCCATATTTCTGCACAATGTGTTACTTTGCAAAGCAAGTGCCACCTAGATTCATCCATTTAAGATAAAAATTTGCCAAGAGAGTCTCCTTAGTAGATGATCATCCTGAGCCAAAATTTAGGCCCATTGTCTATGTGAATTACCCGCACCGCTAATCAAACACTTGGCTGCTAATTCATGTTTGTGCTTAGTTCAGTCTCCTCATGAGATTATTCTATTGTATTATTCTTGCTAACACCTATCGAGGGATTGTCCAACCCACCAGACATGACTATTCCACCTAGAACGCGTGTCAATGCAACGGTTAGGCGGTGACCATGCGACTGGCATGCAAGTTCACGCACTCTGGAATTGGGGCCCTCGACCACCATGCAAACCTCGACGTCAAGGCACCACACCATGTATTTCTGATTAAATAGATACTTATATACCTACAAATGATTTTTGGGAAAAATAAAGAGCAAACTATAATGCAGTTGCAGTTCAAATTTGACCCGCTTCCAGCTGAATCGACATAAATTTGTCTTTTTCACGAGAGGTGGATAAAATCTTTTAACACCCAACCATTTTGTCAATTGTACATTAAATATGGACTGGTATTTTATAAAAATGATTTGGTCCAATTTTAAAACAAATATATGGTAGGTCCTTCACAAAACAACTCATTTTGATCACTTGAAAAATGGAAAATGAATTTTTCATACAAGCAAAATGAAAACTTCCTTAATCAACATTGTTTGCCATTCCTATATGCACCCTTGTGCAGAATATTATATCATTTCAACAAACTATGTCATGAATGTGGCTATAAGATTGATCATTTGGCTTGAAATTCATGAATCTTCACACATGATAGCTCATTTCTAAGAACACTTGTTTAAAATAATTGTCGTATTACAAGTTTATTATTTTTCCTGGTAACTTTTTCACATATAATGACACAATGCAATGGTTTTCCATTTTTTTGAATTTGTTTTGAATTTTCCATGGCCATTTCAAAACGCAGTCAAAATAGCGGGTATGACCGTTCATACCTAGTGGTTGAATCTTGGAAATGTTTTGATGTTTATATGATTAAATAGATATTTGTGTACCTATAAATTGTTTTTAGCAAAAATATAGAGCAAACTATAATGTAGATGCAGTTTAAATTTGACCCGCTTTCAGCTGATTCAACGAAAATTTGTCTTTTTTAGGAGAGATCGATAAAAGCCTTTAACACCCAACCATTTTGTCAATTATACATTAAATATGGCCTAGTATTTTATAAAAATGATTTGGTCCAATTTTGAAACAAATATATGGTAGGTCCTTCACAAAAAAGTTCATTTTGGACACTTGAAAAATGGAAAATGATTTTTACATACCAGGAAAATGAAAACTTCCTTAATCAATATTTTTTGTCATTCCAATATGCATCCTTGTGCATAATATTATATCATTTCAACAAACTATGTCATTAATGTGGCCATAAGATTGATAATTTGGCTTGAAAGCCATGGATCTTCACACATGATAGCTCATTTTTAAGAACACTTTTTTAAAATAATTGTCGTATTACAAGTTTATTATTTTTCCTGGCAACTCTGTCACATATAATGACATAATGCAAAGGTTTTTCATTTTTTTGTTTTTTTTTGAATTTTTCATGGCCATTTCAAAATGCGGTCAAAACAGCGGGTATGCCCGTTCCTACCTAGTGGTTGAATCTTGAAAATATTTTGATGTTTCTCTGATTAAGTAGATACTTGTGTATCTAGAAATGATTTGACCGTTCCCGTTTCTCTGTTCGTTCGTATCCCAGCTGCTCGTCATGGCTCGCAGTAGTGTCTCTCGTTGTTGTGGCTCGTGAACCCGCCTTGTTGTGCTGACCACTCCGCTCCAGACCAAGAAGGTCGAGGTCGACGGCCAAAATAGGTAAGCCACCGTGGTTGATTCATGTGTCGGGCGCAAGCATCCGTCGTCGTCAACCGACGGCGTGCTCACGTAGTCGGATTGGTGCCTGGTGGTCTTCGCGTTGCCGACCCACTGGACCGCCTTGCCAAGTGGATAGACGATGACGATCACCCCTGCTCTTGGCTGGGCGTCAACTGTGACACGTGCACGGGCTGCATGACCTCACTCTCGCTGCTCGCCGCGTTGCTCCCTGGCCGCCTCCTCCCCTGCAACAACCTATTAGGATCAGCTATATCCCCTGCCTCCGCTCTCGTCCTCACATCTTGACTTGTCTAAACGACAACGAGCGAGCACGCGGAGACGCATCCGTCTGCTTCTCTTTTGGAAGAGACGGGGATGACCTTGGGTACCATGACGAGCTTTTTAGACATATTCTAGTGGGTCCCTACCTCCGGGGGCAAATCATCACCAAACTGAAAAAGATACCGCGAATAATCGATGACAAGGAAAACGAAGGCAAATCCTCAAAGTGCAAACAAACATGTGGCAAATCCTCAAATTCCCTTTTTTGAACCAATGAGAAATCTTCACCACAGATCGATGACATGGCGTCCATCCATCCATCCATATCTCCAACCCACATCCATCCATCCATCCATCTACAGAAAAAAAAAACACCCGGAGCCCAAACCCTAGCTCACACCCCCCATCGCACCTTCCTCCCAGATCCGGCGCCGCCGCACGTTCTCCTCTCCTCCTCCTCCCAGATCCGGAGCCTCTCCAAGCCGCCCGCGCTCGCCGACGCGTCCGCCTCACCGTGCTTTCTCTGTCCCCACCCACCCGTCCTCCAATCCCGATCTCTCTCGCCCCGCTCATGCATGAGAGGTCGTCGGGGCCATCGCTAGTCGCCGCCACGCGCCTCCGCTCCGCCTCCCTGGTCCTGCTGCTCCTGGCGCTGTCCCTGCTCGCCGGGTGGTATCTCGGAGGAGGACGCGTTCACCAGGTGCTCGGGGTACCTGTTTGAGGAGGGGATGGCGATAGAGGGGGACCTCCCCACCGCCTACGACATCCCGGTCATCGCCAGAGTGTACGGCCAACGCCCGCTCCTCGTGCTCCGCCGCTCGCTGCAGATGGGGACCTCCTTCGGCCGAATCCCCTCCCTCCCCTCCTCCTTCGTCTCCACCCCGTCCCTCCCCTCCCCTCCTCTTGGATTCGCCGCCCTCCCCTGCCCTTGTATTGGATTCGTCCTCTTGGATTCGTTTTCCTTCCGCAAAAAAGAAAGGTATTGAATTCGATTGAGGTATGTGTATGACGGAGCAGCAAGCCTAGATTCAGATTCATTCATTCATTCGTTAGTCAGATCAGAAAAACAAACAAACTTGTTGGTTGTAGCTCAGTAGATCCACCCGCCACCGTGGTCGCCACTACCAAATCACATTCTATCTTTGTTTGCTTATTAATTTCTTTCTTTCTTTCTTGATTTGTTTGTACTGTACTCTATCTATCTATCTATCTATCTATCTATCTATGCTTGATTTGTTCGTCATCTCGTCTCATCTGCTTTCCTTTCTCTTACGTATTATATATAATATAACATGCATACTTGCTTGCTTTTTGATCGCTCACTTGCTTGCTTTTTTGGTTCATTGCCGTGATCTGGAGAGGCTGGTGAAGTGTGCCAACAACCTGAGGAAGGCTGGAGATGCAGTTCTTAGTGCTACGATCCTCGGGGTCCCGTTGCTTCTCCTCATGGGAAGCAAGGATCAGGCTTGATAACCTCTTTCCTTTGCTTCCTCATGCTTGGGAGCAAGAACCAACTTAGTACTAGTAAAGTTGTACCTGCTGCGTGTTGTGACATATCACCGGTCTAGTTTTGAATTGAAGTCGCTATGTTAATTTATGAAAATTTGAGCAGTGTGTCCGACTTATGTCTTCATATCTTTGCTCCTGGTCTTTGTTTATTTATTGGCGTGCCTCGTCTTTTCATATAAGAGAACAACTTAACCTCCTTGTCTTTGTTTATTGGCGTGCCTGTGTCGACTCATGTACTACTTAGGGAGGAAGATGGGGAATTGGGTACATACATGAGCGTATTGATGAAACCTTCTCTGATTTTGTAAGAAGCACTCTCGGAATCATAGACATGAAAATGGATATGATTAATAAAAGGATATGCAAAGCTTTTGTGTGTGCTATAAAAAACTGTTTTGCTATTAAAAAAGCCATTATATCAGAAAGTATGATTGATGAAAATGGCTGAAAATTTTGCCAACATGTAATCGAAATCAATAAAGAATGTCGATATTTTTGCTTAACTCTATTTGAAGTTGCCAGTGATTACGACAGAAATGCCATGGGATGTATGAAAAAATAGCTACTTCTGCAAAATAGAATCATATTATTTAATCTTGTATGTCATTTATTCTTTAGACTATAGTCCATAGCGTGTATTGTCAAGTTAGTTTTTCTTAGTTTCATCATAGGCAAAATATGCAACTAATTTAGGATTCTAGTTTGCATTTTCCCCTCCTAAGAACTAAGTGAACATGCCACATATATGTGAAATAGTTTTATGCCGTATCTTTGTCTGTTTTGACATATTGAGTGTTTCTCTTCATCTATGGCAGAACCAAAAATAAGGAGTCGCCGTAGTGAAAACTGAAAACAGTAAATAACCAGTCAATAAACAGTCAATAAGGAGACTACTTTTGTTTTCTCTTATATTGTTTCTATATTATGCACTTATGCCTAGTGAAAACTGAAAACAGTCAATAACCAGTGAGAGTATCTTACTGTATCATCTCCAATAATAATTACTATAGTACTCGATGCTGCCTTCTTTTTTGACAACTGAATGTTCCCCTTCATCTATTGCAGAACCAAAAATAAGGAGCTGCCGTCCGTGGTTCTTGTACCCAGTATATCACAGCATCAGGAGACTTCGCAGGGCACAGATTCTGATGATAAGACCATAAGATCTCTTCTTAGGTGAGCTCAATCAGCTTTATATACATCAAGAACTTATTACTGGACGTTCATGATGCCAATTGTTAAAACTCATTAATTTATATGCTATGTTTTTCTTCCCTCAACACATTGGGTGGTGCTAGATGCAGTGGTTCTCCTCACTTAGCATAGTAAAACAGTAATTATAATAGTGATAAGAGTCATGAATTAATGATAGTATCTGCTTAACTTTTCCCATGAAACACATGACTTAAGTTTCTCATGGGAGTGTTTTGATGTGACAGTTATGTATTTCTATCTTGATTTAAAGAACGACATTTGCTATCCAGAAAGTATGCCATGCTGCTTACTCTATTAATAATCTTATCTATTTATTTCAGGACTTGCTCTTTATTTCTAGTTCAGTTCAGTGGCATGCTCTTTATTTATCGACTCCCGGGCCAGCATGGGCGGCTACATCTGTGAGTCCCCTCTTCCTTCCCTTGTGCTCGCGTCCCGGTGCTAGGGTTTGGTGGCGCGGAGGGTCGATTTGCAGCGTCGATGCGTGATTGAGTGTCGGGGAGTTTAGATCTCCGCGTGGAATCTGGTTCCTTTGCCCGTCTATTATGTCTGGGAGGATACGTTGCTGGTCTGCTTGCATGTTGCCGTGTGTTTGGTTACTCTTGTATGTAGGTTTTCGTATCTACTAGTAATTTAGGTTAGTGTTTCATATTTGTATAAAATCTCAAAGCAACCAGAGTAAGGTGTGAAGAACTTCCGCGTTGGTTTAGTGTACATCAAAGAAAGGCGGGCACAATCTCACAACAGTTGAGCCGCAAAGTGCAGTGCCATAACCACACAACAGTTGTGTTCACTGGTTGGCCATTCATTTGGATTATTATGTGATGAATACAAAGATACTTATTGAGGTTAGATGCTAGTTATCTGCTGGAACTAAGAAGGGATGTACTCTGTAGTAGAATTGGTAATGATAGAGTTGGTGAATCTATGTGGTGTAGAGATACACTACGATCATGCAAAAAAATATATTAGTTTCGCTAATACTTGCGAGTGAATTCAAGTCTGCTTATTTGAAGCTCCAATATTTGTGCATATACTGATTTGTGTCCTTTGTGGTTTGGAGAAAGAAAATAGAAAGATGTGGTTGTTGTATAATGTCTGGTTTTCTGCAAGCTTTGATCCTTCTGTAAAATTGCTCTTGCATGTTTGTTGTCATTAAGAAGACTTTCTGGAAGAACTATTTGTCTTTGTAGAAGGCTTTTGTTTGATGCAAGGATTTAAGCTTAAACATTCATCACATATTTATCTCTGTTCTTTACATGACCACATATTTCTTTTCTTGCAGCTTCACAAACGGTGAGGAAAATCATTGAGATTAATCCCTACATGCTGGGAACCATCGCTGGAGGTGCTGTTGATTGCCAATTTTGGCATAGAAACTTGGGCGTCAAGGTAAAATACCACCTACTTGTCTACTTGCATCTCATCATTGCATTAATAACAGCAAACAACCTTTCTGTTTTAGAATTTTGGTATTTCTCCTGATATTTGTTTTAGAATTTTGTACATTACCCTGTTCTGCATAACTGTCTACTTATGTCGTTGTGAAGCAAACATTAGTAACAGCAAACAACATTTAACAATGTAAATCTGGACATACTTTCTGGACATATTTTCTAGTTCAGTTCAGTGGCATGCTCTTTATTTCAGGACATGCTTTGGGATGTGTGCACATGTGTAGTACATCATAAACATGTCCTACTTTTGCATCTCACATAGTTATGTTGTTGGATTTTTGCTTCCTGTTGTCAAGTTGGTAGTAATGCACCTGCTTTAACTTTTGAGATCTGTTTAATTAATGTAAGCATGGATGAATTCTCAATTAATTTCTCGGCATGTTTGTTTGTCTTGTAAAAGTAAATTTGTTCGTGGTTGTGTTTGCCGTATCTGAATTCATATAATCATGTCAGTCTTTTTTTTCTAGTCAATTTTCCTGTTTGACCTGTATGAGTACCGCAGTACTGCTTGTGATGCTGTCGTCAAATCTCTTGCTAGAGATGGGAGTCGAGGAAACTACAAAGAGGGAACAATTGTTATCTGGAATAACGAATCTACATATGCCTTCTCAAATGGAATTCTATTTGTTTTTGCTAGTGAGATGAAGTCCATTGTAGTGACAGTAGTAGATGTTTTTGCTATAGTGACAGTAGTCCATTGTAGTGACAGTAGCAGATGTGCCATTGTTCTATTTCTCAAATGGAATTCTGTTTGTTTTTGCTATATTCCTGTGTATGGAAATGTATTTAGGAGATGGCTTATTGTGTTATGTAAACCTGGGAGATGTATTATATGATGGATGATTTTAATTCGACTTGGAGTTTTCTTGATTTGAATATGAAATAGTGTTGGATTTAATATTGGACAAATAATTGGGTTAAAAGGCCCAACAAATAGAAATGAAACCATGTTTTGGAACAAAAAGTTGCTGAATTAAAAAATAGAAAAAGGCCAAAACTGAATTTGGATCAAATGTATTTGGGCCCTAAAAGGCGAGGGCCAAATTATAATGATAAAAAAATTCAAAAACAAATACTAAAGTGGATGTAAATAGGCTAAGGCCCAAAAAGAAGCCCAATAAGAAAAAGCCCAAAAAAATAAAATCAGCCCATGTGATCAATTGAAATGGGTTGGGCTGATTTCAACCATGATGTTTTGATTTCGTCGTAATTTTGCCACGTAGGACTGCCACGTAGGACTGGGTTTGATTGTCAGCGATGATTTAGGATCGTCGTAAAGGTTACGACAATCCAGGAATTGTCGTAAAGTTACGACGATTTTGATCAAAACGTCGTGGCTGTTCATTTCTGACGCTCAGTTTCCGACGCTTGGTTTTTCGTCGTGCGATCGTCGTAAATGAAAAACCGTGACGATGTAGCGACGAAAAAATAGCGTCGTGTACTAGCATATTCCTTGTAGTGAATCTAAGCTTGCAAAGACTAGGTGGGTGGCAGATGCAATCTTGGATTGGGTGAGGGAAACACCAACAATTGGTCCAACAACACTCCATGGGAAGCTATTTGAGAAGTACTCCCTCCGGTCCTTTTTACTCCGCGTATTAGATTTCGGTCAAGTCAAACTTTGCAAAGTTTGACCAAATTTATATTAAAAAATATCAATATTTACAATACCAAATATATACATTATGAAACCACATTTCGGAAAGAATCTAACAATATTGATTTGGCATGGTGAATGTTCATAATTTTTTCTATAAGTTTGGTCAAAGTAGAGATACTTTGACTTCGGACAAAACTTATATGCAGACTAAAAAGGACCGGAGGGAGTACAAGATTAACGTACAATACATGAAGATTTTCTATGCTAAGGAAAGGGCTCTTGATAGGATTAATGGTCCATGGAATGAGAGTTTTTAGTTGCTTTACACCTTCAAAGCTGAAGTGGAGACGGCTAGTCCAGGGAGTGTTGTAGAGATTGACAAGCATACAGTAAAGTACAAATTAAAAGGGAAGACAATGGAGAAGGAGTGCTTCAAGAGGGCTTTTGTTTGTTTCAAGGCTTGCTGGCAGGGTTTTCTGAATGGTTGTAGGCCCTATTTGGCTGTCGATGCGACTGCTTTGAATGGAAGATGGAGAGGCCAGCTAGCAGCAGCTTCTGCAGTTGATGGACACAACTGGCTATTCCCAGTTGCATTTGGTGTGTTGGAGGTAGAGAGTGAGGAGAGTTGGGTCTGGTTTCTGCAGCAGTTGTGCAACATTATAGGTACACCCTCAGGTTTAGTTATACAAACATATGCTTGCAAGGGTTTAGAAACTGCAGTAGAAATTGTGTTCCCTGGAGTGGAACATAGGGAATGTATGCGACACCTAGTGCAGAATTTTAAAAATAAATTCAAAGGCAAAGTTTATGATGAGAATCTATGGCCAGCATCATACACATGCAGCTTGAGGAAGCATGAACACCATTTGAGAGTGTTGTATGCTCATAATCCTTTGGTGAAGGAGTACATGGATGAACATCATGGAAAGTTGTGGTCAAGAAGCAAATTCAATGAAATCTGCAAAGTAGACTATGTGACCAATAACCTCGCCGAGGGTTTCAATGCAAAGTTCAAGTCAGTGAAAGGGCTTTTGTTGTGGCAAGCATTTGATAAGATCAGGCAAATGATCATGGTAAAGATGGCTCTTCGTAAAAGAATTACAGAAACACAATATGTTGGCCATCTTATGCTCCCATCTCTGATTAAGGCATTGCATGCCAAGGCAAGAGGACTAAGAATGAAATGCATTCGACCGTCGACATACGAGGCTGAGGGGACATACAGTGACACTAAAAATAGGGAATGGAGATATCCAATTAACCTTGCAACCAATGAATGCAGCTGTAGGCAATGGCAGATCCGTAGGAAGCCGTGCATACATGCCCTACATCTCATGACTGTTATTGGAGGTGAAGATGGTGAAGTTGATCAGTATTGCTCTGAATATTTCTCTGTTTCCAAATTTAGGGCTGGTTATGCTGAAAATGTGTCTCCACTCTTGGGAAAATACCAATGGAACATAGTAGACCCAGGGTTCAAACTCCATTCTCATGTACTGACTAGACCACTAGGAAGACCAAGGAAAAACATGATAAGAGCTGGTGAATAGGGTCGTGTAAAAAACAGTGTAAGTGCAAAAGATGTGGTATCTTAGGGCATATTGCTAGGCTTGTAACAATCCAGATGATGCATCATTTGGAGAAGAGGAACAATGGGCAGCAGTAAATGCAGAGGAGCATGCAGCAGCAGAGGAGAATGCATCAAGTTTAGAGGATAATGCAGCAGCAGAGGAGAATGCACCAAGTTTAGAGAATGAAGCAACTGAAGTAGCAGCTTGGTATGTATGATTTTTTGCATTTGTTCTCTTTTTTATCGATGGCTAAGCTTATTTCTATTTGACCCAGCTCTAGGATAATTCGAGGCACAAGACAGAAAATACCTAGAGAGGAAGAAACTTCGGTTGAACCATCATCTCATGCGGAATTTGAAACCATGGCTTATGAAGGTTTTGAAGCTATAAGAGAGGAGGAAGTTATTTTGTCTGAAGTTCCTTTAAAGATTATTGAGCCCACAGATGACCATCAACTAGTCATCACTTGCTCGATCAGTCAAAGCTCAACAAAACCGCCACCACGAGAAGTGAAGATCAAAAGCAACAAGACAAAGCTTTTAAAAGCACAAAATATCCCAGCCAGGGAAACCAGAAGCAAGACGGTTAACCTATCCCGGAACACAAGGAGCAAGGCAAAGATTTGAATTTGAACTTCAATGCAAGTCATAAACTTTGAACTTTAAAGATTTGTAATAAGGATTCTGTCATCAATTTGAAGTACTGCGAAAACTTGTAAGGTGTAATAATTCTATATGTAAACTTTGAATTTGAACTACTAAGGCAAACTTTGAATTTTAGGCAAACTTTGAATTTGAACCATCACTTCAATCCATTCCCATGTGGTGTGAGTTGCACAGTTTGCTGAACTATTATAAACGTTAGGTGATCAATCCGATATCTTTTGCGTCTACAAAACTTGTAGTCATGAGAAATGTGCTCCAAATGAGCTCCCAAGCTAGGGTAAACAACCCATTTGTAATCAAGTTTTCTTTGACCTACTCCAAATGAGCCAAATATTTTTTATTAACACCAAATCAATCTATATAGTGTAGATTCGAAGAATCACTATTTATTGAATTAATCTTTCTATTTGTACATTTTTCAAAAAAAATACTTTAATAGAAAACCATTAAAAACACGTTTACAATATGAAAATGGAAAACTAAGTTCAGATCCTTCTTATTCACTTTGAAATCAAGCTTTGGTGACTTTTTTGATTTTTTTTAAATTTTCAAAAACAGAAGGGAAACCCTACCTCCTCTCCTTGGTTTCTATGAAACGTTGTACATGATATCTCATATGTGCGAAGATTTTTTCATGAAAATGTGCATAAAAAAAGTTTATCATTTTTGGTTGGTAACATGTCACACAAGACAACATTGTGCGGAGGTTTTATATTTTTCTGATTTTGTTTAATTAATGGTGCTCATTTTACCTCGATCGTGGTAGCTAGGTTTTTCCCCTAAATGTACGTATACCAAGTTTAGTATTTTTCCTCGTTACTGTGTCCTATAAAACGACGAACAACGAAGGTTTCATATTTTTTTCGATTTTTTTAAAATTATTTATGCTCAGTCAAAGCCTTTGAAACCCCGTTGACCAGTTCAAAACCCCTCTAAACCCCGTGGGGTTTCACCTAACCCTAGCTCCAAACGTCAGTCGTCCGATCATACCTTAGCGCCAAGCGACAGCCCTCAGATATGGTCTTCTAGAAGTAATTCCGAGGGCAGGCTGCGAGCATGCTCCACACCGTTGGATCACATGGATGGCTCCGCATCGTTGGATCGTGGGGCGATCCGCGAGACTTGTTGGTTGTGCCTCCCCTTTCTTCGGGTATCCCCTTTATTCTGGTGTTTATTCTGCAGCGACAAGAGGAGCCACTCCTCCTCTGCTTCTTCTTCTCTGGTGACGAGAGGAGCCACTCCTCCGCTTCTTCTTCTCCAGTGACTTTGAGCGATATGTCGAGCTCCACTTCAGCCACCCGCCCCTCGTGGACCCAGTATGGTCCACTTCCCTTGGAGCGATGTCCTGACTGCCCACGCAGCGCGCCACTAATACGGTTGACTTCGAAGGAGGTCAAGAATGGCAACTATGGGCGCGAGTTCGTGAAATGCGAGAGCAAGCTAGAGGGGCAGGTTAGATCTCATGATTTTTCTCTGATTTATTTTTCTATTTTCTTTTAATCCTTTTTTGATCTGGGATTTAGGGTTCATTTTTCGTTTCAGATCATGAAGAAATGCACACATTTTGAATGGCTGGATGACTATGTTAAGCGGATTCAATTCAATGGGGCCCCAACCCTGGAGCTCAATCTGCTGTCAGCAATAACGAATTTGGTCTCTGAAAGTGCTACTCTGACAGTTGGGGATGCAGATCTGAAGGGGGAAATAAAGAAGATGAACAAGAACTTGAAGTAGATGATTCAATTGAACAAGCAGGCGAATCTGATAGCTTTAGGATTTTATCCCTTTTATTTTTGTGTAGTTGCTCTAGGATTTTCTTACTTGATGGTCATCACTCGTTAGAGATGTTATTAGTGTGGTGTCATGTCTACGATTTGCTTAAATTTGTGGATCATATGCTCTATGCTCTGTGTTGCTTAATTTGTGGATCATGTCAGTTTCGGGTACCCGTCAGTTTTGTACACTTTCAGTTTCTTCAGTTTCTTCACACAACACCGACCGCAGAAGAAAAAAATGTAGTTCTAGGGCCCAAATTGAAACTAAGCTCTGGTTGGGTCGTCTCATTGCGTTGAGTGTCGAAGGCCCACGCGTTGGCTCTGTTTTTTCCCTTGATTATTACCATGATAATCCATTTATTGCCATGCCGAACAAAAATAGTGCATGATGGTAAATCGATTTATTGTTGGACTTGCACATGTCAAATTTATTTGTACATATCATGGCAATTTCCTTCTGTATATTGTCTACGACACAACACTTTCCTTTTTTGACTACAGGTATTATAAACAAGTTTTTGTTGCAAGAAAAATATTATATACACGATTTTTTGTTTTTGTTTTTTATTAAGAATATGTCAGACTTAATTATGTAGATCATGATATCCATCTGAAACCACGTCTAAAATAAAGTCCGGTGGCACCATTAGCCAGCATATCAATCTAGAGAGCATGTCTAGGCTCGGCTATGGCACCATATCCATCTAGAGAGCTTGTCTACGCCTCGGCTACGTCACCATATCCATCTACCGATATCTCACGTAGCAAGCATACATCCATAACATAAAAAGTAGCAACCATAGCATACTTCTTACATAAAACATAGGGTACCTTAAACCATAGCATAGTCCACAAACTATTCAAAAATTAGCTTGTTTTTGTCCATACAATGTACGGAATAGGGCCACCAAAATTAGCTTTTCTTCTTCTTCTTTTCAACATCAACATGGCTCATTTTTCTAGCTTTAGTTTCCTTTTTGACACTTCAACCACTCCATTATCCGCGCGTTCGAAAACTTGACCCTACTCTAAATGGGCGAAAACTTGCTGGTTTTCATTGAGGAATACTCAATCATTGATTGATTTAGCACAAGGGCTCGTGTACGGCACCATATCCATCTAGCGATTTATCTCACGTCAAATAAGATAGAAATAGCAAGCAAAAACACTGATAACCAATGACATATCAAATAGGGATTCCCTATCAAATAAGGGTAGCAAGCATAACAAAGTTCCTAGGGGATAACACGATAGAGATCAAAAGTTCACGGTACAACCAACGACATAATTAAGATAGATATATATAAAAGATAAAAAGCCCTAACACCCTAGGGAAAGACAAGCTCATGATCGAGACCGGGACTTCACCACCATCTTCAGTGCGCCTTCTCTTCACTGCTCCCTCTCCATGCCGTCCTGGCCGATGTAGTAGGGGAGGCTGTGCATACCATCGCGGGTGGGGAAGATGCAGTCGAAGTTTGTGAAGATGTTGTGGGTTGTGAATGCGATGAATTCGCATCCACACCAAAACACCTTGCCGAGGAGGTAGTACGCATCAAATATGTTGGTGAAGGTGACGGTGAGCCCTATCGGCGGAGTCCTGGAGTTTGGACGCACTTCCTCCAGTCGAAACATCACCGGCGAGCCTGCCGGGAGGTGGGCGAAACCCGCACGGAGGAACCACTCGGCAAACCCCCTTGCACCCTGATGTTTGTTGTGTATCCCTGGCAATGGTGCCAAAAATACTTGTGTTATTGCACCAAAGACCTTCCAATGGCGCCAGAGATAGGCACGTCGACGGGAGAATACTTGGCTTGATCTTTCTGCATTGGTGTTCCCTCGAAGCGGAAAGGGTGATGTAGCACAGCGACGGTAAGTATTTCCCTCAGTTTGAGAACCAAGGTATCAATCCGGCGAAAGAGTATCTCAAGATCCTGCACAAACACAAAAGCTTGCACCCAACGCTATGAAGGGGTTGTCAATCCCTTATAGATTGTTTGCCAAGTGAGATCTGAAAGCAACAAAGTAACAAAGCAAAGTAAAAGCGGAGTTGTAAATGATGGATATGAATAGACCCGAGGGCCATAGTGTTTACTAGTGGCTTCTCTCATGAAAGCAAGTAGACGGTGGGTGAACAAATTACTGTCGAACAATTGATAGAATTGTGCAGAGTCGTGACGATATCTATGCAATGATTATTTCTATAGGCATCACGTCCGAAAAAAGTAGACCGATACTGTCTGCATCTACTACTATTACTCCACACGTCGAC
This sequence comes from Hordeum vulgare subsp. vulgare, assembly GCF_904849725.1. Classification (NCBI taxonomy): domain Eukaryota; kingdom Viridiplantae; phylum Streptophyta; class Magnoliopsida; order Poales; family Poaceae; genus Hordeum; species Hordeum vulgare. Next base: position 578,152,500 of record NC_058520.1, on the reverse strand, counting down.
CGCTATCCAGCATGCATCTAGTGTATTAAGTCTAGAAGAACAGAGTAACGCCTTAAGCAAGATGACATGATGTAGAGGGATAATCTCAAACCAATGATAAAAACCCCATCTTTTTACCCTTGATGGCAACTGCTTGATGTGTGCCTTGCTGCCCCTACTGTCACTGGGAAAGGTCACCACATGGCAGAACCCAAAACCAAGCACTTCTCCCATTGCAAGAATCATAGGATCTAGTTGGCCAAACAAAACCCAAGACTCGGAGAGACTTACAAGGATATCAAATCATGCATATAAGAAATCAACAAAGACTCAAATATATATCATAGATAATCTGATCACAAGTCCACAATTCATCGGATCTCGACAAACACACCGCCAAAGAAGATTACATCGGATAGATCTCCATGAAGATCATGGAGAACTTTGTATTGAAGATCCAAGAGAGAGAAGAAGCCATCTAGCTACTAACTACGGACCCGTAGGTCTGAAGTGAACTACTCACGAGTCATTGGAGGGGCGATGATGATGGTGAAGAAGCCCTCCAACTCCAAAGTCCCCTCCGGCAGGGTGCCGGGAAGGGTCTCCAGATGAGATCTCGCGGAAACGGAAGCTTGCGGCGGTGGAAAAGTATTTTCGAGACTCCCCTGATTTTTTGCGAAATATTTGGGAATATATAGGCGCAAGATCTAGGTTAGGAGGCGGCCAGGGAAGCCACAAGCTTGCCCACCGCAGCCTCCCCCCTAGTGGCGTGGTGCAAGCTTGTGGGCTCCCTCGGGCCCACCTGGCTTGGCACAAAGGCTCCCTGGTCTTCTTTCGTTCGGGAAAAAATCATTTCGGGGATTTTATTCCGTTTGGACTCCGTTCCAAAACCAGATCTGAAAAGAGTCAAAAACACGGAAAAACAGGAACTGGCACTTGGCACTGAATCAATAAGTTAGTCCCCAAAAAAGATATAAAAAGATACATAAAACATACAAAGAAGACAAGATAACAGCGTGAAACCATCAAAAATTATAGATACTACTATATCCTTAAGTTGTTTCCTTTCTCTCTAAAGGATGACGCTAAAGCCTGGTTCACTTCTCTTGCTCCTAGATGTGTGAGTGGTCCCCAGGATATGGTCTATTACTTCTATGAGAAATATTTCCCTGCCCATAAGAAGCAAGCTGCCTTGCAGGAAATATACAACTTTGCTCAACTCAAAGAAGAGAGTCTCCCACAAGCTTGGGGGAGGCTCATCCAGATACAGAATGCTTTGCCTGATCACCGTCTTAAGAAGAACGAGATACTTGATATCTTCTATAATGGACTTACCGATTCTTCTAGAGATCACCTAGATAGTTGTGCCGGTTGTGTTTTTAGGGAACGAACTGTAGAACAAGCTGAGATCCTTCTGAATAACATCTTGATCAACGATAATGCTTGGACTATTCCCGAACCACCGCCTAAGCCAACTCCTAAGAACCACCCAAGTACGTGGTTCCTCGAGTCACAGAAGTTCGAGCGTGCGAGTGGCCAAGTGATGAATTTTTGCGCGCCGCTGGGCTTTATGAAGACTTTTATTACTTGGTGGAGAACGCAGGTCTTACCGCGTTCGTTGAAGATAAGTGCTCACAATACCTCCTCCTCACCAATATTTTCGTTCAAAGCTTCAACTTTTATCCGAGGAAGAATCCTCCCATGGTTGAGTTCATGTTATACTACATCCCCCAGTGCATGACACTACATGATTTTTGCAATGTATGCAAATTACCTTATGTTGGGGATATCCATGACCCTCGTCCACGGGACTTGGAGGATTTCATAGGTACTATTGTTGTTGGAGAGGAGAGAGGAGTGTCTCGCGCTAGAATTGCTAGCATACATTTCCCTGTGCTTCGGTACTTCTCATTATTTGTGGGAAAGTGTTTGATTGGCCGTGGGGAGGCTGGATCACTTAGCTCTCCAGACCTTGCGGTTTTGCGCGTAGGCCTTTATAACGATAAGAATTATAGCCTAGGTGCTATAGTAGCCCAGCGGTTGAACACAAACCGTTCCAAGGGTGTCGTCTATGGAGGTATCTATGCTACCCGTCTTGCCAGACACTTTGAGATACCTGTTAGACTGGGGGAGGAAGGAGAGATGCTTCTTCCTGAGAAATATCTGGATTATGACAGCATGGTTCGCCATGATTTTCTCGATAGAGATGCTAGTAGACGGATGATTTATAACCTGGTATTTAGTCAGGGTACTCGAGAGACCATTACTTTGCCTGCTCCTTCTTTGTTCGATCTTCATGCAGACAGGTACACTATTATTCCCTTGGACATCTACGCATATTGGGGCTTGGCCCAACCACAGGTGCCCGTGCCCGAGCCGCCAGTCAAGTACGAGTCACCAGTTTATCAGTGGGAGCCAGAGGAGCTCACATAGCAGTGGCATCCACAGTCCGCTCCGGAGTATCCCGAAGCTGGTTATTTCCCGCCATGGGAGTAGACCAAGCTAGGCCAAAAGCCTAAGCTTGGGGGAGTACGTGTTCTCACCGACCTTACATTCATGCTTATGCTTTCACTTTGTTAGTCGGTGTTTACACTTTGCCACTTTATTATCCATGCTAGTTTATTTTTGTTTTCTTGTTTTCTTGTTTTGTGTCCTTTTGAGAAAACCCAAAAAGATTTTCATTTCTTCTTTTGCTTGTTGGGAGTTTTCCCATGTAAATAGTTTTCTTTTTCTTTGGGTCAAGGTAGAAAATATTGGTTACAATGTTTAGTGGCTCTTGCATGCATACATGTTTAGCTTTCAAAGAGCCATATTACTTTGTCTTCTCCTTTGTGTTTGCCTACAGATTCAGCTTAGTCCAATGCACGAGCACTCTTATTATTGTTCACATCGTTCGATCGTGCAAGTGAAAGACAATAATGATGATATATGATGAAGTGACTGAGACTGGAAAAGCTGGTATGAACTCTATCTATTTTGTTTTTGTAAATATGACTAGCTTGTCGTCCGAGATTCAGCTTTGTTGTGGGAGAACCATGTTTGCAATGACAACTTAGAGATCATAGTTTCTGATGCCATGCTTAATTAGCTAAGAGCTTATAATGGTTTGTCTTGAATGCCAACATAGATTTTGAGATGACTATGATGTAGTATGATAGGATGGTATTATCCTTCGAACGATTCAAGTGGCTTGACTTGGCGCATGTTCATGCATGTAGTTGAAACAAAATCAACATAGCCTCTATGATGTTCGTATTCGTGGTGATTTATATCCTGTTCATGCTTGCACTCAATGTTAGTCAAACTCATTGCATCTTGATGACTGTTGTCGCTCTCTAGTTGGTCGCTTCCCAGTCTTTTGCTAGCCTTCACTTGTACTAAGCGGAATACTGCTTGTGCATCCACCTCCATAAACACAAATTTTTTTCCATGAGAGTCCACCATACCTACCTATTTGCGGTATCTACATACCGTTCCAAGTAAATTTGCATGTGCCATTCTCTAAACCTTCAAGAAATAATCTGTTTTGCATGCCCGAACAGCTCATGTGGTGACATGGGGCTATTGATATCTTCCATGTTAGGCGTGTTATCCTCGACATGTGTTTATTCACTGTCATTCACGAGAAAGGGGCCGGTAATTAGAATGCCCAGTTCCACGCTTAAATCGAAAACATAAGTGTAAAACAAGACTCCCCCCGGATTGATGTTAGTATGGACGGTACCCGAGGATTCGGCTAGCCGTGGAGTGTGATTGATTGGTGGGGGGGGGGGGAGTTAAAACTTTACTTTTCTGTTTGAGAACCGCCTATAGCATGAGTAGCATGGAAGATATTGAGAACTCTTGGTCATTGCGTTGACAATGAAAGCATGCCACCCAAAATTATTACCTCTGTTTACAAAGCTTGAGCTCTGGGACCTTTGCAAATCAATGCTTCCCTCTACGAAGGGCGTGTCTATTTATTTTCCTGTTGAGTAATCCTCCTCTTATATAAGCACCAATTAGAGAGCACCTCTGTCATTTTTATGCTTTGCTTTTGATTGATATTGAGTATGACTATGACTGGATCTTCGTTGCTATGAATTACAATGTTTAGCCAGCCCTTGATCTTTGAAAGTGCTCTGCATTTATGTTTTGCGGTCTCAGAAAGAGCTAGCGAGATACCACCTATTCATATTGCTTCATGCTTGTTTTGATTGAATTGTTGGTATCTGAAACTCATTATTATTTGCTCGCTAGCTGATTATGCCATTGATATTAGTTTACCTGAGGCCTTTGTGTCACTTGATTATGTGGTTAACTTGTGATCTTGCTGAAATTCTGGTTATGAGTTAGACATAGTTGCAACAACAAGATCAAACAGAGTTTGTCAAAGTTTTTCTTTCTCTTTCAGTTTGTCAACTGAGTTGCTTGAGGACAAGCAAGATTTTAAGCTTGGGGGAGTTGATACATCTCCATCGTATCTACTTTTCCAAACTCTTTTGCCCTTGTATTGGACTCTAATTTGCATGATTTGAATGGAACTAACCTGGACTGACGCCGTTTTCAGCAGAATTGCCATGGTGTTGTTTTTGTGCAGAAATGAAAGTTCTCGGAACGTACTGAAAATTTACGGAGATTATTTCTGGAAAATATGAAAAATACCTGCGCAAAGATCCACTAGAGGGGATGGGCCAGTGGGCCACAAGCCCTGTAGCCGCCGCACCCCTGGTGGCGGCTACCAAGTTTGTGGGGGCCACGTGGCTCTCCCGCCCCCAAACTCAGCTCTATAAAATCACTTTCATCCCAGAAAAAATCAAGAGAGAAGATTTCGTCGCGTTTGCGATACGGAGGCACCGCCACATCCTGTTCTTCATCTGGAGGGCAGATCTGGAGTCCGTTTTGGGCTCCGGAGAGGGGAAATCGTCGCCATCGTCATCATCAACCTTCTTCCCTCTCCAATTCCATGAAGCTCTTCATCGTTCGTGAGTACTGTATTCGTAGGCTCGCTGGGCGGTGATGAGTAGGATGAGATCTATCATGTAATCGAGTTAGTTTTGACGGGGATTGATCCCTAGTATCCGCTATGTTTTGAGATTGATGTTGCTACTACTTTGCCATGCTTAATGCTTGTCACTAGGGCCCGAGTGCCATGATTTCAGATCTGAAATTATTATGTTGTCACCAATATATGTGTGTTTTAGATCCGATCTTGCAAGTTGTAGTTACCTACTACGTGTTATGACCCGGCAACCCCGGAGTGACAATAACCGGAACCACTCCCGGTGATGACCATAGTTTGAGGAGTTCATGTGTTCACCAAGTGCTAATGCGTTGGTCCGGTTCTTTATTAAAAGGAGAACCTTAATATCCCCTAGTTTCCTTTTGGACCCCGTTGCCACGGGAGGGATGGACAATAGATGTCATGCAAGTTCTTTTCCCTAAGCACGTATGACGATGCACGGAATGCATGCCTACATCACAGTGACGAACGGGAGCTAGCCACATATCTCTCAGTGTTATAATTGTTGCATGATGAATATCATCCGACAAATCACCGACCCATTGCCTACGAGTTTGTCCCACTGTTGTTGTTACTACTGTCACTGCTGCTCTTACTTGTTTTGCTCTGTTGCTGTTACTAATGTCGCGGGCGCATGCGTGTGTGGTCGGGCTCAAAATGATCAACGACGAACATGGGGAGAACTGACAACTAATAATGGATGCAAGTTTGAAAAATGGCGGCAACGGATGCCGGTGCAGTGCGGATGATGCGCATGATGCGATGATGAATGCGACAGACAATCTAATCACACGACGGCAACGGAATAAAAGGGGGATCTTCTGGAGCGTCGGTCTCGGGCTGTTAAACCCCTCCTTGTGCTCGTCCACATATGACGATGTCCACTGGCATTGTCACGAGAACGACTGTTCTAGGGATGGTGGCACATCCACAAGAAGAATAGGAGGAGGGAACGTGTGAATATGGGTGGGTGGTTGTGCCCCTCTCCTTATCGACTGGATCCTTTTGTGTGAACCAGGAAAACTGGCGGGGAGGGATGAACGAAGGAATGAAAAAAATGAGTTCAGTGAGGGGATGGGAGGGATTGAAGAAGAGAAGGAAAGTTATGATTCTGCTCATAAGTGTTAATTGAATTATATTTGAAGAAGTAAGATTCAAATATATATTTTTCGATTAGTCAATTAGATTTTTTCTTAAACTATGTTATTTGTTTCCTAAAACAAATTGCATACGAGGCGAGAGGCGGGGCGGCGACGGGGCGAGAGGCGGGGCGACGACGGGGCGAGAGGTGGGGCCGCGACGGGGCGGCGGCGGCGATTGGACCGAGAGGCGGGGCGACGTGCTTGGACCGAGCCTGGAGCGACGCGGGGTAGGTCCGGCCCGGGATGAGTCCCAATAAGCTCCTCCCTGAGAGTCTTATTTGATAAGTCCCAAATCACCACAATAAGTCCCAATAAGTCCCTTGTGTTTGGTTTAGGTGGGACTTATAGGGACTTTTTTAAGTCCCTAAACCAATAAGTCCCTGGAAACAAACACCCTCTTAGTTTACTTGAAGATCAATACCGTACCTTAAACCAACTCTTGTAATCTCTGGCACCTTTGCCTATATTAACACGTATGTGTCCCTGTTAATTGCATACAATCATTGTATCTGATAATCATTGTATCTGATGTGTCTATGCGGGTAGATCAGGGGATCGACCTCAATGAGCTTTTTTCTCAGCTGCTTACGGCGGAGGCCCGCATCAAGGCCCAAAACTCCTTCAACAACAACAACAACGCTAACCTGGCCTCGAAGGGAGGAGGTCGTCCGGGCTTACACTACACCACAACACTGCATTCCCTGCGTGTGTTGAGAAAAGTCAGTATTGCCGCTCCACAGTGACTTGGGAAAACATTTAACAGAAAGTTGGTTAGGAAAGCACGTGAAGAGTGGATGACTGTCGGTCGGGAAAAGTAGGAAATTTGTTGTCGAATCATCGGTGGAGAAAACTCGTATGTGTATCAACCTGTTTGTCGGTAAATAACGCTGACCCACACTTTGTGGCAAATTGGCCGACGGGCGCTAGAGAAATTTTTAGCACGAAAGTTTTGGCTCAAGACCGCGAACCTATTCATTGTACACCACAAACCTACACATGCGTATCGCGAATGCCTGTGTGCTCTTGGAAGAAACTTCCACAACTCCCCCCACATCCGTGCTTCACTTGCATGTCTTTTACACTACAGACACCCACCCCTACTTCGTCCCTCAAATTTAGTGGGGTGCCGCAGTGGTAAAGAAGGACAATGATCAAGCTAGATTCAGGGGTGGATGGGATGGGTACGTATGAAAGGTGGGGCGAAAGGGAAAGAGGATGCAGAGTTTTGTCCTTTTGAAAGGGAGAAACACCCGTTATCACTAGGCGAGCTCAGTGGTTGTTTTGAAGGCGGTCAACTACAATGACACGAGAGATGGGCGAGCGTGGTTCATCTCGTGATGCAACCGTCATACATCAACGCCACTATGCTTAGGGAAGGTGGGGCGCAAGAGCAAGACGGGAGTTTGCGTGCAACGGATGACGAGGGGGCGGACGATGAACCATGCACGGCCATCGGTTTTTGGTACGCTGTGTGCAGTGTCGCGCTGGCTTCGCGTTTTGCGAGGCTCGCTGGGTATGCCACATGTACACACATTATTCGGCCAACAAAAAGGCGGCAATGAACCCACTGGCTTGTGGGCCCCACTCTCCCGCAACGATCACACGGCCGAGAGCATGCCTCAAAAGTTCATAAAACGCCGAAAAACAGCACAGCACAGGTCAGCAGCAGCCCGGCACCGAGAACCGGCGGCCGTCCACCGTTCAGCATCAGCATCAGCAGCCCACTGGCACGCGGACCCCGCCGCCCCGCCCCCACCCTCCGCGAGCCACCCGTGGCGTCGCCGCCGCACGGGACGAGCCACGCCCGCCCTTTCTCTCGCTCTCGCGTCACTGCAGCCGTCCATCCCAGCCACAGCCGCCCACCGCCGCGGCCCGCGACCAGCAACGGACGCTTCTCCCTCCCAAAAGGCCAAAAATTTCCCCCTCCCCTCTCCCCTTCCACGCTCCAGTTCCAGCCCCCCCTCCCTCCCAGTCTCCCACACGCCCATCCCCTCCCCTCCCCCCTCCCCTGAATCTCGAGCTAATAAACCCTAGAATTCCCGCTCCGCCGCCCCGCTCGACGCCCTGAACCCGAACCCTAGCAAGGTCTGGCGCTACTCCCCGCCCCCCCGTCCTCCCGTCGCGCTCTCTCCGTCCCTGCGTGGTGCTCCGTGGTGCCGCCGTTGCTTTGGGCTATTGCCCTGCTTTAGGCGGCGCTGCTTGGTTTTGCCACCGGCAGCGGGAGGCGCCTCCGCCTCCCTGGGCGGCCTCCCGCGGGGAATTTCCCCATTCGGTTGGTGCTGCGCAGGCCGCCGGGATCCCGGAGGCCTCCTCTTTTTTTCCTTTTCCCCATTTTTTCAGCGGTTCTTTAATGGCCTATATGCTGATTTAGAGCGACGAAGATGGGAATTTTCACTTTTGATTGTCGGTGCGCTAGTCTAGTCTAGTGTAGTGTCCGCGCTATCACGTGGTAGCCTTTTGCTGCTGCTGCTGCTGCTGCTGCTGCTGATTTCCATCCCTACCAGAAAGCCGCAGCTTTTTTCTTTACGGCCATACCAACCTAGTCTGTGTGTCATTTCGGGGACTGGGAGTGTGATCTTGCAAAGATCACATTTTACCCCGACTTTCTTTACGGCCATACCAACCTAGCCTGTGTGTCATATATATGTGTTTGAGCAATCAATGCTGGTTTGGTGAGTTATTCAGGAGCTTTAAAGCAGATATATGTGGAATTTTGTTACTTGTTGTATACTACTACATGCTTAGAACCCGCCATCCTGTGCACTGGTACTGTTGCAGATAACTCATATGGACTCCTTTAGTTTGTGACAGAAGATTTTAAAAACATTTCCGTTTATCTGCCGTATCATTTAGAAGTGGGTGTTCCCTGAAGATTTCCCAGCACATTTTTTCCATGCTAATTTATCTTTTTTTATGGACTGTATTTATAGATTAAAAGGAAATTATTACAAGGGGAAGGAATGTGTCCTGCTTTTATCATTGGCACGCACCACTGATAATCTGTAGAGTTTTTAATATATCACTTAATAAGGGTCACTAATTTTCCTAATGTGCTTGTGTATTTTGCAGATTTGCATTTGCTATGTCTTTTGGGAGTTTTTCATAGAACAAGCCAGGTTACATAAGATGAGCACAGGATTCAGCAAAGAGATCTTTGCGCAGAAGCTTGCGAAGCTTAATATTGCACAACAGAGTATAGAGAGTATCCTTACTTTCATCCAGCGTTAACTTAGAGGTTTCTTTTCTGCTGTGTTTTAGTGTAAATGTAACCCAACTAGCGTTTCACACAGAAGAGGCTGAGTTCAGTTTTTACATTTCTCTAGTTGCTCTCGGCACAACACACACACAGCACACACTAATAATTTTCATCATACTTTGTCAGTTGACTTATTCTTTCAATTCATTGGCTTCTATGGTTTGGGAAGCAAAAAGTCAGAGCAGACAGCTTATGGAAAATGTTAGTATTGACTGCGTTCTTTTTTTTTGGTGAAGTATTGACTGTGTTGTTAGTTGTTACTTTTAGCATTTCAAATCACTGTGGCAGTAAACCTTATGCATTGAGCTGATAACTTCCCGACGTGTGTACAAATAAATATTTTTCTGAAGATGCATCTATGTAATTATTAGCTCTCCACACAGCTTCACAATTTTGCTCATAATCTACTGTTATGCTTAACAAAAAAAAAGCTTTATCACACTGGTGCATCTTCCATCATCGTTGCTGCCAGGAAGTTGTTGACACATGGAATAGAGATTTTCACTCAGCTCCTCAAGAGAGAAAGATATCTTTGCTGTACCTTGCAAATGATATTATGCAGAACAGTAAGAAGGATGGCATGAGATATATACATGAATTCCTGAAGGTCATCGCTGCTGCCTTAGATGACTTGTTCACCAATGGTGATGATTTTGGACGGAATGTTGTGAAAAGACTGGTACGTGAAACTTACTCATGTTTATATTATCTCATATTGTAGTTGTTGTGTGTCTTTTAGCCATTTAGGGCAAGGCTGGTATGTGAAACTTACTTTATATACAGAAGCGCTTAAAAGCTTACATCCTTCAGATATACTGTATGATTTTACCTATTATGTCATATTAGTTGCATTTACTGATTGTTGAGTTTAGCAATCTAGTCTGTTTTTTGGTGCATAAAACTGATATGCATGCAATAGGCAATCACTAATTGTTTCCTTTTCTAAATTGTAAATCTGAAGGCTTGAGTTGCTCTTAGTCAATCCATCAGTTGAGTTTAACAAAAGATCTGACCGATCAGTTGCCTATTTTCTTCGAGCTAGCTTCTTAGGTTGTTTTTGCTTGGGCTGCAATTTCAACAGCTGCAGCTCCAACGGCTCCAGCTGAAAGGAGCAGCTGTAGCTGCTAGCTGCGGCTGGAAGGTTGGAGCTGAGATGCAGTCGTTTGGTAGTTGTGCTGTAGCAGCTGCGGCTGGTGCAGAAATGCGCTGAAATGACCAGAATGCCCTCTGTTATTCTGTTAATTAGATTTAAGTGCTGATTGTATCTTTATAATTGCTAATGACACGTTTGACTCGTTTAGGGAGTATATTATTATGATATAGATGAGCAGTTTCTACAGGATCTAACTATAATTACACTTGTTTGACATATGACTACAGCTTTGGGAGGATCCATCTATGTAATCAATTATCAAGGTGCAATAATTTATCTAGGCAAATACTACTGAACATCACAAGTACCAATTCACAATACAAGGTTTTCCTTTATACAGTATCATACACAAGAAATTATATAGGCACTCAGTCCAGAACACTGCAATCAATCTACCTCACACACATCACACACCCAGTCCAGAATGTAACATCTGACGCAACTCAATGAACACACAGCTATGCACGAACACACAGAGCCGCCACACACATGCAGAGCTGGCCCATTCCCCGTGCACACGCAAAGCACACACACATCACATGGAGCACATGTGATGGCTGTGCAGACATAGAGCACGTACATAGATCACTCACACGCAGAGCTGGCCCAGTTGTCGTGCACAGGCAGAGCACGCACACATCACGTAAGCCCAGTCGCCAGCCATGGAGATGGTCGTAGGTGGCCGGATGAGCTCGGCAGCAGCCGAAGATCGGGAGGCGTCTGCAATAAGCAATCACTAATTGTTTCCTTTTCTAAATTGTAAATCTGAATGCTTAAGTTGCTTGTTGTCGATCCATCAGTTGAGTTTAACTGAAGATCAGACTGATCAGTTGCCTATTTTCCGTCGAGCTAGTTTCCTAGTTTCTAAAATTACCCATTTGTCAGCATACATCAGTTTTACTTTCATCTTCACCGTTTTTCTATTATATCAAAAAAATTTACTAGGGGAAGAAGGCTTGTTTGTTGATGGCGGGTCAGATTATCAACAGTCTTCTTTTCGGGGAACAACCAGTTAATCTACCTTACATATCCATTGTTTTGTAATTGGTATGACCTCTCAAGTGCTCATAGACCATAGCTACACATACTAGGGAGGGCCCAGGTGGCAACGGGTGTGCCGCCATTGTCACATAGTGACTACCGTTTCCTTGTGTGTGCACTGAAGTGGGCCCGAGTGCCAATAGTGAGCTATGAGTAGGGACATATCCCCTCCTGTTTAAGGGATTGAGAACTACTTGGCAACCAAGAAGACATGGGACGGGTTCTTCTTCCTCCTTCAGCACCATATCCTTTTCCCTTTCTTCCTCATTGAGATCTCTAGTTAGATGGGGGCATGTTACAATCTGTATGAGCTAGTAGTCCTCCTGGAGAAGCCATGGTACCAGACGAAGCAAGCAACCATGATCGTCCCATGGAGGAGCAAATCAATGCACTCATGGCGGTGGTGAACGAAGGATGAGCGAGGACATGGACAAGTTTGAGGCCATTTTTGGGGGTCCGCAATGACTAACCTCTGTATCTAGGTGGACATACTGCGAGAGCAGGTGGGGAAAGCCATGCTGCATACAAATCTACCCCTACTACCTCAAGGGAGACAACAGTGGTACACGTTGCTCATCACATGCTCGACAATGACTCCAAGAACCACAACCCGTAGCCATCAAGCTATGGTGAGTTCAAAACACGGGGTACTTGGCTCATGGGGTTATCACCAGTCATATGCCGCTTCCTATCAAGGGTGTACCCAACCTCCCAGATTCATACTTCTTCTATACTCCGAATGAGTGGAGATCCAAAGCACAACCCGTGCGCACACGTTTACCTCGTAGAGCGGAGTCGAGTTGATTACTTCCCAAATTGGATTTCGGGCATTCAACAATAATAGTCATCAATTCTAGAGGACGGAATGTGAGAAATACTTTATTGTGTATGGCTTACAGTTTGAGCTTTGGGTTTGAATTGCCACCCTTAATTTTAATGGTAACACAACTTGATGGGTGCAACTTCATGAGTCAAAGAGTCGTGAGTTCACTTAGAAGGCCCTGTGCGTGGCTCTCTGCTCCAATCTTTTACCTCTAGCAGTTCAAGCACACATCCACCAGTTTAACATCCTTCACATGATGAGAATTGTGCTTGAATTCATGAACCACTTTGGGAAGTTGTAGCATCATGTCCTAGCGGCAAATATGACATACCGTTTGAGATGGTGGCCCAGAGTGTATGGATTGACTATCGGTTTGAAGCCAAGCTATATGTTGGCCTACTAAAATCACCGATAAAGTCAACAATGTTTTATGTATCTCACAAAAAGAGGACAAATTTGACATAAGCACACACACAAGGATCGAGATGAAGTAAATGGATGCTTATTGTTGCACACCTTCAACAACGAAATAACATTGGCCATGTTGCACTAGTTTAATTAGTGACTTCTTGGGGACCAATGACTAGAAGGTGCAAAGTTTCAGTGTTGTGAGACGAGTCTTGGGATCAGAAGTGTGAACGTTGTGATGAAAATTATGATAAAGCATCAAAGATTACCATATCGAAGAGCAGATCGATTAGTGGAAGACTCTGTGTGATATGTATGCAGTGGCGGGATAATGGGAGTATGTATTAAAGTCCCCATTTTCAAGCATGTGGTGGATTAAATCACCTCTTTTCTTTTTGCCTTTTTTGGACATTCCTTGTATTGTTATTTGTTATTATATTTCAAGGGCATTGCTCCTTCATATGTTACATTTGTTTCAACATTGGACCTGTATATGAATATATTCCTCGGTCTATGCGCATGGTGGGTTGATGAAAAATATTGTAAAGCAAAGGGAGTAGTTGTTGTTTTATTAACTTCTCAAAATTCGGATACGGGAACACCTAATTGAACACATTCCCTCTTTTTTTGCCACCAAAGGCGAGCTCTCCCGTTCAATGTAAGTAGGAAAAAGTTGTTTGCCTCTTTAGGAAAAGCCATTTTGTTGATTCGCAAACATAGTTACATCGTTCTCAATATTAAGAAAAATAAGGACTAAAAAATCTTGCCAAAGTTGCGTCCAAACTCCCGCCATAGCCCTCTTTAGTGAGGGACAACATCGAGAAGTTTAGTCCTTCAAAGACCTGTAGAGGACAAAACCTCGTTGAAACACTGCAACAATGGACCGTCATGTACGATGGATATTGGCAATCACGACAAGCATATCGATGAGGACAACACCCTGATCAAGAGAGGTAGTTGCGCCATGGTCGCCATACTAGGCAGGTGACCTTGCTCGCAGAGGCTGAAAATAGGAGGTTGTTGAAGAAGACAACATTTTTGCCGTCGGTACCCACGGAGACGTGCCGATGACCTACAATAACCAATCCGTCTTCCATGAAGACTAATGGGAACAAAAACTTACAAGCTCCATGGCAGTAACGAAGCAACCACCACTGAGACGAGATTGGAGCCGACAGACTTCTAGTAGAGGCAACATCGTCATCCTCGTCAGAGCGGCTTACCATGACACCAAAATCTAACCAAAGAAAACTTGCACGCATGATGAGGGACATGAAACCCCTCCTGATGCACCAGGTTGAGCCAAGGTTGCCCGATCTTCACTAACTGGTGGAGGGAAGCGCCGGGGTGCGCTTAGGTTGCCCGATTCACGAATTGGAGGTTGGAAAGAGGCAAAACCAAAAGGAAGAGACAATAACTAACAAGCCTACTCGGAGGAGCACACATCCGGGAGTCTAGGTCAAACATGTAAGTCTCTAAACCGGAACCCAAGTCAACAATGTTCTTGTGACCGATTTACTAATAAATTGGTCAAATGGATACACATAAATCCAAAAGGAAAAGGAGGTACATGTAGAGGTTCATCCCCTTATAGCTGCTAGGTTCACCATGAGAGGTGGCCTTGCATCATTACTATGGAAGGTGGCCTTGGATCCCACAAGGGAGAGGAATGTAGGAGACAAGCACTCTAATCCCTTTTAGTTTAAGTTGTCTGGGGTATTTATAGGTGACCTATTTAAGTTGCACACAAGCAACACTTGGTAGTTCTGAACGAAGGGAGTCTTCACACCATGTGAGGCGTCCGGTAGTGCTGAGGCAGGCGCTCGGTGGTTCTAGATGGAGCTTTGTGGCGTGGAGTTCTTTTACTTGCTCGGAGGTTCTAGTCATGCTTTGGTAGTACCGAGAAGGCGGGTCGATTGAGAGGTGCTTTGTTGGGTCCGGTGGTTCCAGGCTTAGGGTTTGATAGTACTAGAGAGCTGAGGCACTTTAGAGGTGTTCTGCCAAGTCATGTAGTAGCAAGCAGGGATAATCAGACAGTTTCGGGTGCATCTCTTCGCTTGCTCGTTCATACCTAAGCACACAGAAGGTCCATGCGTAAGATAGCACACCATGCTTAGTCATATCAAGTGGAAAGACCTCAAGGAATATTGTCACCTCATGTTGTTGTCATTGGTCCACTTGTAGCTTCCTCGCTTAGCATGGTGATGCCCATGGAACCCGGCATATCACCTCCCTTCCGCCTCACGACGTCGAAGGCAGAGGGGTGTTGATTGGATCTCAAGTGCGCGCCTATTCCCCCCCCCCCCCCCCCTCTTCTATCTTGGGCAATTCGAAATTCAGGTGAAAACCACAAGTACAATGGGCCCACTGCCTAGCTAAACTAGGCCCAAAGCATGGCTATTAGGGTCGCAAAGCTGGGTCCTGCTAAAGCCCACAAGCTGAGCTACTAGCACAAAACACATTAATTGTAGAAGACATGAAATATTAGGTTTTCTTGATCAACCGAAGGACGTGAGCTGATGCGGGATGGCACTTTGCATCGCTAATGACCATCCCGTTCGAGCCTCAACATCACAACCCAACTCAAGCTAAAAACACGTCACCGGGAGCTTCACATGTTGACGCCGCCCACAAGTGTCATGGACCATCGCGTCTGCAACCTAACAACTTTGACTCCCATCACATGAAGGAACCAATTCAAAATAGTTTGATGGCATCACCAAGTGACAGACAAGACCACCAGAGCTAGCCTTGGCGTGCCATTGTCTCGTGATGCCGCAAGCACCATTCAATTGGGATTAATAGAATACTTGTAGGAGTCTCAAATACAACATAAACAACCTCTGTCCTTTGTCGGTCGCTAGGTCTATTAGTACATGTCATCATGCGCATGTAAGGCCACTAGCGGCAACAAACACATTGTTCTTGTAAATGTGCTTGTTTCGCTCATTCCAAATTTCTTGTAAGGTGTAAATCAAAATCCCATTGAACCATCTTCTTTCCTTCTTTGTGAGAACTTTGTGATCTTTATCCCGTTAACCCGTCGATGTAGTGGGATTTATCTATGGAGGTAGATTGGATGTTTTTTTAGGAGCAAATGAAGTCTAGATTTCCTGGGTGAAGGTACAAATCCTTGTGGACGTGGGCCATTGGCTTAGCTAATTGCAAACATATTTACAAACCGTCTTGTGCGACCAACCTCTTGAGGCTTGATCATCCATTAATATCTTTTTGTGAAGCATAACCCAAGCGAAGAAATTACACTTTGGTTTTGTTTGTGCATCTTGTATGACGATTGTCTCAGGTAGGAGCCTAGGAGTGCCATGGTACATAGAATTTTCACCCGGTGGATATAATTTTTCTGTCAGTATCTCATGGATTTGACGTTTACCTATAGGTACAGTGTGTTGGAGATGATTATTATTTCACCCGGGGTGGGTTGGAGATCTCAGAGACAAAAATTAAAAGGAAAGTCAACCTAAAAAAAAGTAATTAAAAGGAAAGTACCACGAGGAAACTAACCAAACTGAAATGACTAACAAGGCAAGTAATCAATCTAACAAGAGTTGATAACAATGAGCCGTTGATTTGGAACCATGTAGATATACATCTGAAATTTTTGATTCCCATCCATCCTACGGCATTGTGTTGTATCTGCCCCGGTGAAGTAATGTGGGTAAGATGCAGGGTAATGGCCTGTGCATGTACATCTCAGGTCCCTAGGAGTTTCACTCAGTTGGGCATGATTTGCTTTGCATTTATGTGTGACCTCTTATCTTGCTACTTTGCGTAATGTTACACTAGCATATTGTCTTTTCTGGCTCAAATGTTGCACTTTAGAGTTTACTATTTTGGGTGAAGCAATTATGGAATCCCTTGGCCCAGGCAACTGCCATACAAGTGTGGTTTACGCGGGGGCTAGAATTGTGGGCCTGTGGTGTTACATTATGTCTCCCTTTCCTCTATTCAGTTTCATGATTATGTGTAAGTGTTGCAGGTTGACATATGGGAAGATCGCAAGTTGTTTGGCACCCAAGGACAACTTCTTAAGGAAGAATACACGCACAAATTTAAGGAGCTAAAGTCGGTAAGTAATATTAATTATTTCTTTTCACATCATATTATTCCTCTGTGCCTGTCGTGTGTACTGTGGACAACTTATTGTGGTTCCACACATTTACAGAAAAAAACAGGTGGAGAGCTAGTGGAGAAGGTTATATTGAGCTATAAGCATATGTTGCGGGCACCTGTAGATGAGGCCAAGTTAATGAGAGAATGCAACAGTGCTCTCAGCTTTGTTGACAACCTCAACAAAGAGTATGGAAGTTCGTACTTAGGTAAGAATGTATATCTGTGAGATGTTATTTTACATCTCATCTAGTATTATTATGGTGCTGTGCAAGTGGTTTCAGTATTATCTTACATTCATCTAGTATTTACTATTTAGTATTATCTGGAGTTTCAGTGTTACTGTGACAGTGCGGGTATTAACTATTGGCTGTGTCACATGTGGGTTGGCGAATGAGATTTGTATCCCTTTAATTTGGAGGTATCCTATGCATCGCAAACTGCTGTGCTATGGATAACATGTCAGTGTTACCTTCATAGGTGGCCTATGGTTCTTTTCCTGAAAATTAGCCAAACCGTTAAATACATGCTGGCACGACCGAATACGCTGACTACTTCCTCCTTGCCACCCCATCTAAGACCAGCCCAACCTGGGTGGTTCCAGCTCTGTACAACTTTACACCCTTAAACTTCAGTAGTTACATCATAAGGCTGCAGTTAATCAACTAGCTTTGTATTTTCCTTTGCATAGATTACCTTCAGTTATCAGTTGTGTACTATTGGTAGCTCAAAAATCTTATATTGCATATTGTCAGGGAGCAGCAATGGATATAGCTTTGTGGAGGAGCTGAAGCAACAACATAGTATTCTGAGAAACACCATTGAACAATTCAAAATGTCTGAATCACTCAGGGCCGCTCTGCTTTCTGATTTGAAGGAAGCACTCCATGAGCAGGTGTGTAGAAGTACATGCATGTGAACAATTTATTCGTTGCATGGCCTTTGACTGCCCCTCCTAATGTTTCTCTTGATTTCAGGAGTTCAAGACAGAATTAGTCAGACACCAACTTCGGGTATGTTCAACAATGTTTTTTCCCTCCTTAAATTATCTGGTTTTGCAGATTTACGATTACACTACACTACATTGAAAAATAATTTTGAACGAAATAAAAATTTATTCCTCATAAAGGAATAGAAATGGTTTACAACATAAACACATCAATGCATGTCTGTGCCCTCAGGTGTTGTGTGCACTAGGCTATTACGCTCTGGTTCCTAAATTCCAGCAGCCACTTACCTGTAAAAAATAATGATGTATTGGGTGAGTATTTTATAGGCTTAAAGGGCAAGTACCGGATGGGTCATTACGTGCTTCTCATGGCTTGCGTAGCTAGAATATTCGTCTGCAAGTATCCGGCATCTTTATATGTTCTCTGATAAACAAGTTTCTTCTCATTAAACAATGAAAGTTTAAGTCCCAATGTTGGGTTACATTGATATGTTTTGTAGTAGGCTGTACACAATGGTTATGCTTGCATTGTTGTTTGAATAGCGGTACTGTGTACTTACGTTTTCCTTATTTACCAGGCAGCTCAGGGCCGATATAGGAAAGCTGATGAACTCTGCCAGAAGCTTGGAATAGATGTACCAAGGCACGAGCCATCTAATGGGTCTGAGAACTCCAGTCTCTCTGAAGTGCCTGCTACTTTTCCCCCAGTTTTAGCTAATGCTAATTCTATTGAGAAGGGACGATCAACTGCAGTGAGGTATTCACGGGAAGGAGATGCAGGTGAGCATGAGACCCTCAACGGCGGCTTTTCTTCACGAGCCACCAGGGACAACTTTGAGCGGAAAACAGAAGAGCACTCCCCTGGTACTAAGAGGCAGAAGATAGAGAACGGTATATCTGTTCCTCAGCCTGAATCACTCCCACTCCCACCGCCACCTCCATTCCCGCATCCTGATACATTTGAGCAGCCACCACCACCGCCTCAGTATCCTCCATCACCAGAGTCTAGCCCACCACCACTTCCACCTTCAATGCCGCCCCCAATCCCACCACCACCACCTTCTACAGATGCATTTATGCCAGTTCCTCCTCTTCCAATGGGAGGAATGCAATATTTCCCACCTTTTCCTCCACCTGTAAACTATCCCATGATCAACATGCCACCACCTTTCCCTGGTGCTCCAAATCCTCCTCACCCAGGTTTCCTTGGATTTGGAGGTCCCTTCTATGGCCCGCCTTTCCCCTCGGCACCCCACCAATGAACAGGAAATCAGACTAGTTCCCTTATCTGCAGATTAGTAGCGACAGCCAGCCAGCATATGAGATTGTGGTACATGGAGCTTGAGAAAAGTTGTCATAGATTTTGTTTTGTTAAAGGATATATGGTTCATGATGATCCATCACTGTAATGTGTTGTGGAGCTTGGAAGGCTGTCCCAGTGTTGTACATTTTAGTCAGTTAGCCTGATATTAGCTTGCGCAGACAGTTAGTTAAGTCAACTGATCTAGTTGTTCCCAGCTCGGTCATGGAGTCAAAACTATAGACTTCGACATGTTTGGATTCTGTTGCTCTGTCAGCTAGACTTCGACATGTTTGGATTCTGTTGCTCTGTCAGCCAGACCGAGCTCTGAAATTGTGACAGTCAAAGGCAGATGCTATCTAGCATGACATGTTGTAGATCGTTATTTCCTGTGTTCTCTGTGAAATTCTCGGTGACAGAGGAAATATACATGGCTGTTCTTGTCATGTTTGGTGCAAGTATTTCCAGTCTTCTTTTAGGGACATGTAATTCCAGTCCTTGGTGCGAGAGGTGACACTTTCTGTTAAGTCTTCTTTCATGCTCATTTAGTTATGCTGCCCTGCATAGTTTTCCCCTACTTCGTTGTGGTAGGAATGCTTAACGTGAGTTGCAGCAACTGAGGTAATGTGCTGTTTAGATCCCTGATGCTGATGGTGTTTGCTATTTATCAATCATGTTTGCTTTGCTTGTTGCCGCCTAGAACGGTCTGCTCCAAATATCATGTTACTAGCCATTTATACATGGAGTGAGGCGTTTTGGTGCTTGGGCTCTGCTATATTGAAAATTTGAAACCACATTTTGAAGTTCCAAAAAATATATGAAAAAAAATTCTACACGTTCACATGGATGTATTATATGTGGATAAAGTTTAATGGTGAAATTAGTTAATTTGTGAATTACAAAAGAATTTTTTTTATGGATATTTGTAGTTGAAAAGACATGGATTTTTAATAGTGAACAATGTATGTACTGTTCACCATTTTCAAAACCATGAATTTGTCTTTTTTGTGTAGCTATGAATTTGTCCTTTTTGTGTAGCCTGCATGTAGAATACATCTATATGAACATGTGGTTTTTTTATCAAAAATTTATGTAACTTCAATAAGCTCCATAAGAATCCGAGCTCTAAAAGTAATTTCCGATTATACACAATGTAAGTTGATAGCGTGGTCTTTATCTAGGTCACGATCCACTGCTATTCAATTAGTTCCCAGCTAAATAAGGATTTATTGTTTGATAATTTGGTAGGAAAAGGTGGTTCAAAAGTTAACTACTTCATGTGGAAGCCTTCATTTGCAACAAATTTATTCACAAACCGAGACAAGAATCTTGATGTTAAAGGCATTCTTAGTTTCAACAAAACAATAATATTCATGGTTTAGTACTGGATTATCACAACTGCATGTGTTGCTAATATAAGTATACAAATGCAAGCAAAATTTTTGTAAGGTTTCTAGTGCTGATTTTGATGATATAAACCCCATGAACCAAACACAGTACCACAAAGTCAGGTACTCACGTACGTGAGTGCACTCAAGCATGCACACAAAAACTATGCTCACAACTTCATAAAGTCACCGTATTCATTAACTAACTCCAATTTAGGACAGTAAAACCGAGCCTAAACGGAGCTTTCTCACGCCATCAACGATTTCGGTCGTTAGATTTTGTATTTCAATTGTTCCTGGCCGTTAGATCTTCGTTTCAGTGCAAGTTTTCCGCTACCTGGGCCATCTGTCCTAAAGGGCTGCTACTCTCGTGACTTTTTTCGAGGCCTGTGGTTGATTGGGCTGCTATGGAAGGCCAGTCAGCTGGATCGACCCCGCATCTCCCCACGGTAGCTGGATCGACCCTTGCCTTTCCCTCGTCCCTCTCGTCTCACCCTCGGTTCGATCCCCTTTCACCGGAGCCGTTCGCCCCCACATCGTCATTGCGGGGAGCTCCTGCTCCGTGTGTCTTCCCTCCTGATCTCACGAGCAGCGGTGGCTATCTCCATCGTGTTCTCTCCCGGAGCAGGCTGCCGATCCCGGATCCAGTGTCATCCGAGTTTCCTCATTGATAGTATAGCAAAAGAAAAACCGATCTCTCTATCTCTCCGCTAACCCAAACCCTAACCCTTGAATCGAAGCAACCAGCCGACGACGATGGGGAAGGGTTCTCCGGGCGGCATGGGCAAGCAGGGCGGTCTCCCCGGTGACCGCAAGCCGGGCGACGGTGTCGCCGGCGACAAGAAGGACAAGAAGTTCGAGCCGCCCGCCGCCCCGCCCGTCGCGCGTGGGCCGCAAGCAGCGGAAACAGAGGGGCCCCGAGGCGGCGGCGCGGCTGCCCCCCGTGGCTCCGCTCTCCAAGTGCCGCCTCCGCCTTCTCAAGCTGGACCGCGTCAAGGACTACCTTCTCATGAAGGAGGAGTTCGTCGCGAGCCAGGAGCGGCTGCGCCCCAGCGAAGACAAGACGGAGGAAGACCGATCTAAGGTCGACGACCTCCGCGGCACCCCTATGAGCGTTGGCTCGCTCGAGGAGATCAT
Organism: Hordeum vulgare subsp. vulgare; assembly: GCF_904849725.1. Classification (NCBI taxonomy): domain Eukaryota; kingdom Viridiplantae; phylum Streptophyta; class Magnoliopsida; order Poales; family Poaceae; genus Hordeum; species Hordeum vulgare. Next base: position 578,130,794 of record NC_058520.1, on the reverse strand, counting down.
CGATGAGAGCCACGCGATCGTCTCGTCGTCCGTTGGGCCTGAGTACTATGTCAGCATACTCTTGTTTGTCGACAAGGACCAGCTGGAGCCGGGATGCTCCATACTGATGCATAACAAGGTACGAATCTGTAAATTCTGCATTTATCTGATGGACTCGAACAGGGATTATAATTGAATACTTTTGACCGCGAGAAAACCTAGGGCGAGTTCAGATTAGGGCTCCTTTGATTCAAAGGATTTTCATAGGAATTTTGGAGGATTAGATTTTTTTTCCTATATTAGTTGTTCGATTCATAGGATTGAATCCCATTGGAATTTTTCCTTAGGATTTCTTTCTACTACCTAGGATTTCTATAATCTATTCAAACCTCTTTTGAAAGAATGAGGGCCTTAGTGTTTTGTTGTGATGCTGGTGATTTCCTTGATTCTAGAAGGTTGATAAGTGGATGACCTTTATGAAGGGAGGCTGACAAGTGACAACATCGCAGTGAGTTATAACTGATCCATTTGGTGAACTTGGGGCATTTTAATGACATTGAGACTTGTGGGATGGGGGGCATAGGGCAAAACATGGGAATTGAGATGAATGTGGTTGTGATCATTGCTTGTTCTGTATGTGCAGAACCGTGACACCTGATTTGATTATATATGAAGATATTTATGCATGAACTTCGCTACAATTTGTAATACAATGCTTATGTTGTCTGTGCTAATTTGTTTTGTTTCATTGCTAAGCGTCATTTCCTTGATTTCTTTAGGAATAATTTTCAGAAACTTATATATTTGGTTAAGTACAATCCTTTTCTGTCTATCTACTCCCTCCATTCCTAAATATAAGTCTTTTTATAGAATCCAATGTGGACTACATACGGAGCAAAATATATATCCGTATGTAGTCCGTATTGAAATCCCTAAAAAGACTTATATTTAGAAACGGAGCGAGTATATATGATGGTGACCACTTACTTGCCTCTATATTAGGACTAACCATCGTCAAGAATTGACAGTTGCAAAAGCAAACACCTGTTCACTTGAACTCCATATTCAAACTTTAAAGCATAATTTATGTTATTGCTTTCTTAACTAACACAGTAACACCATGATCACAACTAAATGCAGTAATTTTCTTGCAGTATTTCTTTTTGTAGTACGTGTTTTCCTGTAATCTGCATTTGTGTCTTCAGCTCTTATATTCTTTGTGTGGTTAATGATATGTTTGTACCAGTGTTTAGATTTATTTTTAATGGGTGCATCTCTAGATCTTCTGTTCCATTCCAGTTTTAAACTCAATATGCTTTTATGCGGACATATCAATTATATGTCTGTTTGATGCAACTCATTCAAAACTTTATTGAGAATCAAGCTTGATATCATTTCTGTCAGGTTCTCTCGGTGGTCGGAATTCTGCAAGATGAAGTTAATCCTATGGTTTCTGTCATGAAAGTTGAGAAGGCACCTTTGGAGTCTTATGCTGACATTGGTGGTTTGGATGCCCAAATTCAAGAGATCAAAGAGGCAGTGGAACTTCCGTTGACACATCCTGAGCTATACGAGGACATTGGGATCAGGCCTCCGAAGGGAGTCATACTATATGGGGAACCTGGAACAGGGAAGACTCTACTTGCAAAGGTTTGTGTCTTATCCTTTCCACTGGGCAAGGATTCCATATTTTGCTTCATTTAAGCATCCTTTTCCACTAATAAATTAGTGAACTCGGCAGAGCAAAGATTTAGAGGTGGAGGCCTGTAGCCAGTGTCCGTCGATGGGAGGAGGGGGGCAGCAATTGGATCAGGCGGCTAGCGAGGAAGACGGCTCTGCCCATCAGCCACTTCTGCTCGGCGTCGTCCTATTCTTCCTTAACTTGCTTTGATTTCTCCAGGACCATCACTAGCAGTAGCAAGGGGGAGGTCAGGCCCCGCACCTCCAGGTTCCTCTTCTTCACCTGCCCTTTCCACGCTCTCCTTTCCAATAGGTTAACTCCTTGTCTATTTATTGGATCTGATCCATTCTTACGGGCTATGACATTGGCACTCGTATATATCTAGGCTGCCCGCGTTAGTCCACCAGCCGATTGCCAGTGTGGCCATCCATTGACATTGGAGAGGAGGCAAGGTGGGCCGACTAGCTGCGGTGGTATACAAACGTAGTAGTCATTGTGAGTACTGATGGTATTTAAACACATATATAGTTTGTTCTATTAACTGTACGAGTACAAACACCATTAATTGTTGGAATTATGCCCTAGAGGCAATAATAAATGTATAGTTATTATTATAATTCCTGTATCAAGATAATAGTTTATTATCCATGCTATAATTGTATTGAATGAAGACTCATTTACATGTGTGGATACATAGACAAAACACCGTCCCTAGCATGCCTCTAGTTGGCTAGCCAGTTGATCAATGATAGTCAGTGTCTTCTGATTATGAACAAGGTGTTGTTGCTTGATAACTGGATCACGTCATTGGGAGAATCACGTGATGGACTAGACCCAAACTAATAGACGTAGCATGTTGATCGTGTCATTTTGTTGCTACTGTTTTCTGCGTGTCAAGTATTTATTCCTATGACCATGAGATCATATAACTCACTGACACCGGAGGAATGCTTTGTGTGTATCAAATGTCTCAACGTAATTGGGTGACTATAAAGATGCTCTACAGGTATCTCCGAAGGTGTTAGTTGAGTTAGTATGGATCAAGACTGGGATTTGTCACTCCGTGTGACGGAGAGGTATCTCGGGGCCCACTCGGTAATGCAACATCACACACAAGCCTTGCAAGCAATGTAACTTAGTGTAAGTTGCGGGATCTTGTATTACGGAACGAGTAAAGAGACTTGCCGGTAAACGAGATTGAAATAGGTATGCGGATACTGACGGTCGAATCTCGGGCAAGTAACATACCGAAGGACAAAGGGAATGACATACGGGATTATACGAATCCTTGGCACTGAGGTTCAAACGATAAGATCTTCGTAGGATATGTAGGATCCAATATGGGCATCCAGGTCCCGCTATTGGATATTGACCGAGGAGTCTCTCGGGTCATGTCTACATAGTTCTCGAACCCGCAGGGTCTGCACACTTAAGGTTCGACGTTGTTTTATGCGTATTTGAGTTATATGGTTGGTTACCGAATGTTGTTCGGAGTCCAGGATGAGATCACGGACATCACGAGGGTTTCCGGAATGGTCCGGAAACGAAGATTGATATATAGGATGACCTCATTTGATTACCGGAAGGTTTTCGAAGTTACCGGGAATGTACCGGGAATGACGAATGGGTTCCGGGAGTTCACCGGGGGGGGGGGCAACCCACCCCGGGGAAGCCCATAGGCTATGAGGGTGGCGCACCAGCCCTTAGTGGGCTGGTGGGACAGCCCAAGAGGGGCCTATGCGCCAAGGATAAGAAATCAAAGGAAAAAAAAGAGGGAGGAGGTGGGAAGGGAGGGGGACTCCCTCCCACCAAACCTAGTCCAACTCGGTTTGGGGGGGGGGAGAGTCCTCCCCCTTGGCTCGACCGACTCCTTGAGGGTCCTTGGACCCCAAGGCAAGGCCCCCCTCCCTCCCACCTATATATACGGAGGTTTTAGGGCTGATTTGAGACGACTTTCTCACGGCTGCCCGACCACATACCTCCACGGTTTTTCCTCTAGATCGCGTTTCTGCGGAGCTCGGGCGGAGCCCTGCTGAGACAAGGTCATCACCAACCTCCGGAGCGCCGTCTCGCTGCCGGAGAACTCTTCTACCTCTCCGTCTCTCTTGCTGGATCAAGAAGGCCGAGATCATCGTCGAGCTGTACGTGTGCTGAACGCGGAGGTGCCGTCCGTTCGGTACTAGATCGTGGGACTGATCGCGGGATAGTTCGCGGGGCGGATCGTGGGACGTGAGGACGTTCCACTACATCAACCGCGTTCTCTAAACGCTTCTGCTGTACGATCTACAAGGGTACGTAGATCACTCATCCCCTCTCGTAGATGGACATCACCATGATAGGTCTTCGTGCGCGTAGGAAATTTTTTGTTTCCCATGCGACGTTTCCCAACAGTGGTATCAGAGCTAGGTTCATGCGTAGATGTCTTCTCGAGTAGAACACAAAAGTTTTTGTGGGCGGTGATGTGCGTTTTGCTTCCCTCCTTAGTCTTTTCTTGATTCCGCGGCATTGTTGGATTGAAGCGACTTGGACCGACATTACTCGTACGCTTACGAGAGACTGGTTTCATCGTTACGAGTAACCCCCTTTGCTCAAAGATGACTGGCAAGTGACGATTTCTCCAACTTTAGTTGAATCAGATTTGACCGAGGAGGTCCTTGGATGAGGTTAAATAGCAACTCATATATCTCCGTTGTGGTGTTTGCGTAAGTAAGATGCGATCCTACTAGATACCCTTGGTCACCACGTAAAACATGCAACAACAAAATTAGAGGACGTCTAACTTGTTTTTGCAGGGTATGATTGTGATGTGATATGGCCAACTATGTGATGTGATATATTGGATGTATGAGATGATCATGTTGTAATAGAAATATCGACTTGCACGTCGATGGTACGGCAACCGGCAGGAGCCATAGGGTTGTCTTTATACTAACGTTTGTGCTTGCAGATGCGTTTACTATTTTGCTAGGATGTAGCTTTAGTAGTAATAGCATAAGTAGCACGACAACCCCGATGGCAACACGTTGATGGATGATCATGGTGTGGCGCCGGTGACAAGTAGATCGTGCCGGTGCTTTGGTGATGGAGATCAAGAAGCACGCAATGATGGCCATATCATGTCACTTATGAATTGCATGTGATGTTAATCCTTTTATGCACCTTATTTTGCTTAGAACGACGGTAGCATTATGAGGTGATCTCTCACTAAAATTTCAAGACGAAATTGTGTTCTCCCCAACTGTGCACCGTTGCTACAGTTTGTCGTTTCGAGACACCACGTGATGATCGGGTGTGATAGACTCAACGTTCACATACAACGGGTGCAAAACAGTTGCGCACGCGGAACACTCGGGTTAAGCTTGACGAGCCTAGCATGTGCAGACATGGCCTCGGAACACATGAGACCGAAAGGTCGATCGTGAATCATATAGTTGATATGATTAGCATAGGGATGCTTACCACTGAAACTATACCCAACTCACGTGATGATCGGACTTGGGATAGTGTAAGTGGATCATGAACCACTCAAATGACTAGAGAGATGTACTTTTTGAGTGGGAGTTTAGCATATAATTTGATTAAGTTGAACTCTAATTATCTTGAACATAGTCTAAGTCCACTTTGAATATATTTGTGTTGTAGATCATGGCTCACGCGACAGTCATCCTGAATTTTAATACGTTCCTAGAGAAAGCTAAGTTGAAAGATGATGGAAGCAACTTTGTAGACTGGGCTCGTAATCTTAAGCTAATCTTACAAGCTGGGAAGAAGGATTATGTCCTTAATGCTGCGCTAGGAGATGAACCACCCGCTACGGCTGATCAGGATGTTAAGAACGCTTGGTTAGCACGTAAGGAGGACTACTCAATAGTTCAATGTGCAGTCTTGTATGGCTTAGAACCGGGACTTCAACGTCGCTTTGAGCGTCATGGAGCATTTGAGATGTTCCAGGAGTTGGAGTTTATCTTTCAGAAGAATGCCCGGATCGAGAGGTATGAGACCTCCGATAAATTCTATGCTTGCAAGATGGAGGAAAACTCGTCTGTCAGTGAACATGTGCTCAAAATGTCTGGGTACTCAAACCGTCTAGCTGAACTGGGGATTGAACTCCCGCAAGAAGCTATCACTGACAGAATCCTTCAATCACTGCCGCCAAGCTATAAAGGCTTTGTGTTGAACTACAACATGCAAGGGATGAACAAGTCTCCCGGCGAGTTGTTTGCGATGCTGAAAGTCGCAGAGTCTGAACTTCGTAAAGAGCATCAAGTGTTGATGGTGAGCAAGACCACTAGTTTCAAGAGAAACGGCAAAGGCAAGAAGGGCAATTCGAAGAAGAGCGGCAAGCCTGTTGCCAATCCGCCGAAGAAACCCAAGGCTGGACCTAAGCCTGAAACAGAGTGCTTTTATTGCAAGGGTATGGGTCACTGGAAGCGCAATTGCCCCAAGTATCTGGCAGATAAGAAGGCGGGCAAAGAAAAATCAGGTATATTTGATATACATGTTATTGATGTGTACTTAACCGGCTCTCGTAGTAGTGCCTGGGTATTTGATACCGGTTCTGTTGCTCACATTTGCAACTCGAAGCAGGAACTGCGGAATAGACGAAGGCTGGCGAAAGACGAAGTGACGATGCGCGTAGGAAACGGTTCCAAGGTTGATGCAATCGCCGTCGGCACAGTGTCACTTCAGCTACCATCGGGATTAGTGATGAACTTAAATCATTGTTATTTAGTGCCTGCGTTGAGCATGAGCATTATATCTGGATCTTGTTTATTGCGAGACGGTTACTCCTTTAAGTCTGAGAATAATGGTTGTTCAATTTCTATGAGTAACATCTTTTATGGTCATGCACCGAATGTGAGAGGATTTTTCATATTGAATCTTGATAGCGATACGCATATACATAACATTGAGACCAAAAGAGTTAGAGTAAACAATGATAGCACCATATTTTTGTGGTACTGCCGCTTGGGTCATATTGGTGTAAAACGCATGAAGAAACTTCATGCTGATGGACTTTTGGAGTCACTTGACTTTGATTCACTCGACACGTGCGAACCATGCCTCATGGGCAAGATGACTAAGACTCCGTTCTCCGGAACAATGGAGCGTGCAAGTGACTTGTTGGAAATCATACATACCGATGTGTGTGGTCCAATGAGCGTAGAGGCACGCGGCGGATATCGTTATTTTCTCACCTTCACTGACGATTTAAGTAGATATGGTTATGTCTACTTGATAAAGCACAAGTCTGAAACATTTGAAAAGTTCAAGCAATTTCAGAGTGAAGTGGAAAATCATCGTAACAAGAAGATCAAGTTCCTACGGTTTGATCGTGGGGGTGAATATCTGAATTTCGAATTTGGTGCTCTCTTAAGACAATGTGGAATTGTTTCGCAGTTAACACCGCCTGGAACACCACAGCGTAATGGTGTGTCCGAACGTCGTAATCGTACTTTGTTAGAGATGGTGCGATCTATGATGTCTCTTACTGATTTGCCGTTATCATTTTGGGGTTATGCATTAGAAACAGCTGCATTCACTTTAAATAGGGCACCATCAAAATCCGTTGAGACGACACCATACGAACTGTGGTATGGCAAAAGGCCAAAGTTGTCGTTTCTTAAAGTTTGGGGATGTGATGCTTATGTCAAAAAGCTTCAGCCTGAAAAGCTGGAACCCAAAGCGGAAAAGTGCATCTTCATAGGTTACCCAAAAGAGACAGTTGGGTACACCTTCTATCTCAAATCCGAGGGCAAAGTGTTTGTTGCTAAAAACGGAGCTTTTCTCGAGAAGGAGTTTCTCTCGAGAGAATTGAGTGGGAGGAAGATAGAACTTGACGAGGTTGTCGAACCTCTCATCCCTCTGGATGGTGGCGCAGGGCAAGGGGAAACCTCTGTCATTGCGACGCCGGTTGAGGAGGAAGTTAATGATGATGATCATGAAACTCCAGTTCAAGTTTCTGTTGAACCACGCAGGTCGACTAGATCACGCGCTGCTCCAGAGTGGTACGGTAATCCCGTCTTATCAATCATGTTGTTGGACAACAATGAACCTGCAAATTATGAAGAAGCAATGGTGGGCCCAGATTCCAACAAATGGCTAGAAGCCATGAAATCCGAGATAGGATCCATGTATGAGAACAAAGTGTGGACTTTGGAGATACTACCTGAGGGCCGCAAGGCTATTCAGAACAAATGGATCTTTAAGAAGAAGACGGACGCTGACGGTAATGTGACCGTTTATAAAGCTCGACTTGTGGCAAAGGGTTTTTCACAAGTTCCAGGAATTAACTACGATGAGACTTTCTCTCCCGTGGCAATGCTTAAGTCCGTCAGAATCATGTTAGCAATAGCTGCATTTTTCGATTATGAAATCTGGCAGATGGATGTCAAAACGGCGTTCCTTAATGGTTTCCTTAAGGAAGAGTTGTATATGATGCAACCCGAAGGTTTTGTCGATCCTAAAAGTGCTAACAAGGTGTGCAAGCTCCAGCGATCCATTTATGGACTGGTGCAAGCATCTCGGAGTTGGAACAAACGCTTTGATGAGGTGATCAAAGCATTTGGGTTTATACAAGTGGTTGGAGAATCTTGTATTTACAAGAAAGTGAGTGGGAGCTCTGTGGCGTTTCTAATATTATATGTGGATGACATATTACTGATTGGAAAAAACGTAGAGCTTTTAGAGAGCATAAAAGGTTACTTGAATAAAAGTTTCTCTATGAAGGACCTAGGAGAAGCTGCTTACATTCTAGGCATTAAGATCTATAGGGATAGATCAAAACGCCTGATAGGACTTTCACAAAGCACATACCTTGATAAAGTTTTGAAGAGGTTCAAAATGGAACAGTCCAAGAAAGGGTTCTTGCCAGTGTTACAAGGTACGAGATTGAGTAAGACTCAGTGCCCAGCAACTGATGAAGATAGAGAGCATATGCGCTCCGTCCCCTATGCTTCAGCCATAGGTTCTATCATGTATGCAATGCTGTGCACTAGACCGGATGTTAGCCTGGCCATAAGTATGGCAGGAAGGTTCCAGAGTAATCCAGGAGTGGATCACTGGACAGCGGTCAAGAATATCCTGAAGTACCTGAAAAAGACTAAGGAGATGTTTCTCGTGTATGGAAGTGACGAAGAGCTCGCCGTAAAAGGTTACGTAGATGCAAGCTTTGACACAGATCCGGACGACTCTAAGTCGCAAACCGGATACATATTTATTCTTAATGGGGGTGCAGTAAGCTGGTGCAGTTCCAAGCAAAGCGTCGTAGCAGATTCTACATGTGAAGCGGAGTACATGGCTGCCTCGGAGGCGGCTAAGGAGGGTGTCTGGATGAAGCAGTTCATGACGGATCTTGGAGTGGTGCCAAGTGCACTGGATCCAATAACCTTGTTCTGTGACAACACTGGTGCCATTGCCTTAGCAAAGGAACCAAGGTTTCACAAGAAGACCAGACACATCAAACGACGCTTCAACCTCATCCGCGACTACGTCGAGGAGGAGGACGTAAATATATGCAAAGTGCACACGGATCTGAATGTAGCAGACCCGCTGACTAAACCTCTTCCAGGCCAAAACATGATCGACACCAGAACTGTATGGGTGTTAGATTTATTACAATGTAATTCACATGGTGATGCGAGGGCTAGATTATTGACTCTAGTGCAAGTGGGAGACTGTTGGAATTATGCCCTAGAGGCAATAATAAATGTATAGTTATTATTATAATTCCTGTATCAAGATAATAATTTATTATCCATGCTATAATTGTATTGAATGAAGACTCATTTACATGTGTGGATACATAGACAAAACACCGTCCCTAGCATGCCTCTAGTTGGCTAGCCAGTTGATCAATGATAGTCAGTGTCTTCTGATTATGAACAAGGTGTTGTTGCTTGATAACTGGATCACGTCATTGGGAGAATCACGTGATGGACTAGACCCAAACTAATAGACGTAGCATGTTGATCGTGTCATTTTGTTGCTACTGTTTTCTGCGTGTCAAGTATTTATTCCTATGACCATGAGATCATATAACTCACTAACACCGGAGGAATGCTTTATGTGTATCAAACGTCGCAACGTAACTGGGTGACTATAAAGATGCTCTACAGGTATCTCCGAAGGTGTTAGTTGAGTTAGTATGGATCAAGGCTGGGATTTGTCACTCCGTGTGACGGAGAGGTATCTCGGGGCCCACTCGGTAATGCAACATCACACACAAGCCTTGCAAGCAATGTAACTTAGTGTAAGTTGCGGGATCTTGTATTACGGAACGAGTAAAGAGACTTGCCGGTAAACGAGATTGAAATAGGTATGCGGATACTGACGATCGAATCTCGGGCAAGTAACATACCGAAGGACAAAGGGAATGACATACGGGATTATACGAATCCTTGGCACTGAGGTTCAAACGATAAGATCTTCGTAGGATATGTAGGATCCAATATGGGCATCCAGGTCCCGCTATTGGATATTGACCGAGGAGTCTCTCGGGTCATGTCTACATAGTTCTCGAACCCGCAGGGTCTGCACACTTAAGGTTCGACGTTGTTTTATGCGTATTTGAGTTATATGGTTGGTTACCGAATGTTGTTCGGAGTCCCGAATGAGATCACGGACGTCACGAGGGTTTCCGGAATGGTCCGGAAACGAAGATTGATATATAGGATGACCTCATTTGATTACCGGAAGGTTTTCGGAGTTACCGGGAATGTACCGGGAATGACGAATGGGTTCCGGGAGTTCACCGGGGGGGGGGGGGGCAACCCACCCCGGGGAAGCCGATAGGCTATGAGGGTGGCGCACCAGCCCTTAGTGGGCTGGTGGGACAGCCCAAGAGGGGCCTATGCGCCAAGGATAAGAAATCAAAGGAAAAAAAAAGAGGGAGGAGGTGGGAAGGGAGGGGGACTCCCTCCCACCAAACCTAGTCCAACTCGGTTTGGGGGGGGGGGGAGTCCTCCCCCTTGGCTCGGCCGACTCCTTGAGGGTCCTTGGACCCCAAGGCAAGGCCCCCTCCCTCCCACCTATATATACGGAGGTTTTAGGGCTGATTTGAGACGACTTTCTGACGGCTGTCCAACCACATACCTCCACGGTTTTTCCTCTAGATCGCGTTTCTGCGGAGCTCGGGCGGAGCCCTGCTGAGACAAGGTCATCACCAACCTCCGGAGCGCCGTCACGCTGCTGGAGAACTATTCTACCTCTCCGTCTCTCTTGCTGGATCAAGAAGGCCGAGATCATCGTCGAGCTGTACGTGTGCTGAATGCGGAGGTGCCGTCCATTCGGTACTAGATCGTGGGACTGATCGCGGGATAGTTCGCGGGGCGGATTGAGGGACGTGAGGACGTTCCACTACATCAACCGCGTTCTCTAAACGCTTTTGCTGTACGATCTACAAGGGTACGTAGATCACTCATCCCCTCTCGTAGATGGACATCACCATGATAGGTCTTCGTGCGCGTAGGAAATTTTTTGTTTCCCATGCGACGTTTCCCAACATTAATACCTAGGCATGTTCATGTCCTTGTTCTGCACTTTGTTTGTTGTTCTGTATTTTGTGGTTGTTCCTACAAACCTTCTCAACGCATGTCGTGCAATTTTGGATTCAGGTCGTGATGAGCCGTAGTCTGCTATCTGCTCTTGTTGTGTCATTGGAGATGACATATAAACTGTGTGCAAGCCGCAAGGTAACCATGGGCCGGTATTTTTTCCGGTAATCAGGGGCTTGGCCATCACCATCAGCCGCCGTCTCTTCCGTCTGTGTCAATCTCGTCGAGACCAAGGGTGCGCCTCAAGTTTGTTGCCTTGGCGGCTGCTACTTTGACCATTGGCAGCGTCACGCCGGTGCCACCCTACCCTAAGCTCTCGTAAGCCTTCTCTCTTTCCGTGGACCAGTTTTGAACCGTCATTGATCTATTATGATTCCTCCCCCCCCCCTTTAATATCTTGTATGTATGTATAGGGTTGCATGGACAAGGTGCTCTTCACACAAGTATCAGGAACAAAAAAAATACTCACACAAGTCGTGGAGCATGTACAGACTTGTTAATGTTATATACCTGATATCTCTGACAAGTTAAAGGTGGCACGAAACGTTTACTCCTTTATATCACTACCTTTCATGATATTTTAATTTGTGTATTCTGGCTTACTACATTATGTTTGTATGTATGAAACCAAAAGTTATTGTGGCTTAGTCGCATGGTCTCTAGACTGAATCTTCATTAGTATGTTTATTCCTTCATCTTTGACTTGACTAGAATGATATTTGATTGCTTGCATAACCTTGCAACTCCTATGTTGAGTGTTATGATATTGCATTACTTTCAGTTTAACCTTCTAGACTGTTGTCGAGGGAAAGTACATAATCACTCATCTTGGTGGGATGTCATCAACTTATCAACCTCACACTACAAAAAATTAGTTTACGATCACATATAAGTACCAGCTTATGTTCTCTTATTTTCCCTCTTTTTTCGCTTCAATATATTTTTCTGTAGTAGGCTTAAAGTATTGTCCTCATGAATATTGAATATGTATCCTTGTATAATATACTGAACTTGTACTACTTCATTTATTGTAGAATCATTCGTGACAATGTTCTCATGTAAAATTTCTTTAACATGGGCAGGCTACAGATAAATAGGAGGCAATATGTTTACTCCTTGCATTTACTTTTGATCATGCTTAGACTTTTGCTTATATGCCTGTATCCATCTTCTTTCTAGGTTTAATTGATTTACTAATTCTATGCTCCTATCAGGAGGACAAATATTGTTCGTTGGAGCTTCATCACAAGGACTTTTTTGCGAGTGAGCAGTGCTATTTTTCTTCAAATTATACCCTTTCCTGTTCTAAAACAAGTGAGTTTCCACAAAAGCTTTTAATATTTAATGAAGGTCAATGAATGTCACATGTGAGGATCAACCTCATTGAGTTTGTTATGCAAAAATATAAGTTCTGCATGTTGCCAAGAATGTTTGTTAGGTCGATGAGGCAGCCATAGGATGCGTGCGGCCGGTCAGAGGAAAGGCAGGGTACTAGCCCAAGGACGAGTTGGTTGCAGGATAACCGTACTAGCATAGGGCAGTTCTATGTTTCCCCTCTCTCTCTACTCTCTCACCCATAGCTCCGACATTTCTGTGCAGTGAACATGGCCAATGGCTACATTCTCAAGCCTGAAGATTAATGCTCCACTCAACTTTGTTGATGTCGACTGCATTACCGAAGAGATGTTTCAAGCCCCCCCCCTTTCACTGCGGCATCGGTCCGTTCACCATGCATTAGCTCTCCCGGCGTGCTTGATATGAACTAACCTAGACGGACGAGCATGCGCGGATTTCTAAGAAAGTCAGAGCAGTGCCGACATCATATGAACTGGAGAACAGAGTAAGTTAATCTTGAGATTTGCATCTTTAGCTCTTTAATTTACTTCTAATTATCATGCTGACATGTTACAGTCACTGATGCCTCTGCCCACTTACAGGAACTGTATGATCTTCATGTTATTTGTGGCGTCAATCATAATGTGTCTGACCCTGTGTACTGCGCTGATGCTGACAAGCCCATTTTCATATTCTATCACATTCATGTTAATTTTCTAGCAAGTACAAGAGATGGAAATCCAAAACTCTTCTATATATACTCATGAGATGCAAATCCCGTAGATCAACCCTGTGAAGAAACACTACCAACACAACCGATTTGACATGAGGTAAGATGCAGGCTTTAGATTTTTGATAATAATTTTGTAAGGCAACTCCAGGACCAACAGAACTTATGGTATAGTGGAATACTGCTACTAATCAAATCTACCTGTTACATGGCACGGTCCATGCATGCTAACTAGCGCTGAAAGAAGATTCCCTGCTTCCTAATTTCCATGTCGTTCACTCGGCCTTGGTCGTTGTTGGCAATTGGTTATCTTGTCAGTACTTCACAATTAGGATGATGCATTCCCCTATTTCTCTTAATTTGGTGCTCATTCCCGTGCTATTTTATTCAACTATACGTATGTGTTTCTTGCCCCTCTTCTGAATCTCTCTAATTCTTGGGTGTAAGTGAGCATGTATATATTTTTATATTTTATATCTGTTGAAATATTCATTGGAGAAAAAAATGACACATACTTAGAAATTTAGTTTAGCTAGATTTTCCAAGTTTAGTTTTTCTTTTAAATAGAAGTGTTCATCTCCTCATATCTCTTTTTTAGGCTGCAAAAGTTGAAATTTATGGGGTAGTTGTGCAGCCAACCAAAGGCACGGATGTTGCCAGCGGCTACAAGGAAATCTAATTATGTTATTTTTGTTGGCATAATTTGGTTGGTGTAGTCAATAAACCATGGAAAACTTTGGACACCCAGAAGTAACTAACCAAATTCAAGATTTGCAAGCAGAGGAGATTTTGTTGAAGCACTATATATGTATATTGTATTATTGTTACATGTTTATTTCATATTTCTGGTGCTGCTTATTATCGGTCTTGACGATATTGATTAGCTATATTTACTAAGTGTACACTATTTTATTGTCATACCAGAGCTCATTTGTAGATATTATATTTCTCTCTGTTACCAACTAATGGTTATTTATCTTTGTGCAAAATTTTATATGTATCATATATTCATATATTTATTGTACAAATAGATGGGCGCAGCAACGCGCGTCATCAATGATCTAGTAAAGTCCTAAAACACCTCTAGTCTGACCTGCCAATGTCATATAAATGATCTAGTAAAGTCCTAAAACACCTCTAGTCTGACCTGCCAATGTCATATAAGGCTCTGCTGGAAATAAGGGTAGTTTTTGCGTGTTCCCAGAGTCCTGTAATACCATCCATGTGGACATATAAACCACATCTCTGTAGAATTCATTTTGTACTTCCTCGGTTTTAAAATAAGTGACTAAAAAATAAATCAATTTTGCATTAACTTTAATACAACGTTGAGTCATTTTTAAGTTACTTATTTTAAAACAGAGGGAGTATAACATTAGTGTCTTCTCAATTTCATGGGCTGTGGAAACAAAATTGGGTTTCGAGTGGATTGTGATGAAGATGTAGCCATTCACAAAACAGCGCACAACCTGTTGCGAACAACTCCATGCTGGCATCGTTTCTTCAAGGTTAACTTTCCACATCTGGAATCCTCAGGAACCTAGAATGATAGTTCGTTAAACGAATATTTGCAAGATATGATTGTTTATGTGATAGAAAATAATATCATACCTATCATCATAACAACATGGTGGGATAGGAAGTGGAATGGTCCTTCAATTCCGTTCTCAAAACGTCCCATCAAAGTCACCAAAATATCAGACATGTTTACAGAACATGGACATAGAAGTCACCAATTATGTTGCAAAACTTCATATTAGACCACATCTCAAGAAATAAAAACAAGGTGAATCAACCTGTGGTTGGATGGTTAGGTGGACAGTGACATGCCTAGTCCACCAAGGTTCAAGTCATGATGCTTGTATTTTTTTAAATTTATTTTAGAATTTTCGTCGATGCACGTTTAATGCGAGAAGACGTTCCCGCCAACTTTGATCCAATCTGGTGGGGAGGACAGCCTAGCTTGGGCTCTTGAAAGCCAGGCATCTACACTGTTAAATCGACGTATCGATCTCTCGTGACCCGCAACGAGCTCCGTTCTCTAGGGGAAGGGACGATCACAGAATCATCATTGGCAAATAAACAACTGTGGACTGCTCTCTAGAAACTACGTGTGGTGCCCAAGGTGAGAGTCTTTTGGTGAAGAGTTTGCGAGGGATTCTCCCAGACTCAAAGACCCTGTAGTATCGACATATTAAGTCACTTGGCATCTGTGAAGTATGCCGCACAACGGAGGAAAGCTTGATGCACGCACTGGAGTGCGTTCATGCAAAGGCATTTTGGATGGCACCCAAGGAGAGGTTTGATCTTCACCTTCCAAACCTGCATCCACTAACTTGGACCCGAGATATTTTGCTGGCCCCTATGTTTTCTGAAGACAACAGGTGTTTGATCATCTCTATTATGCATGCCATTTGGTCTTCAAGGAATAGATGGACGCACGACCGGGACGGCTATGACCCGGCGCAGGCCATCAAATGGGTACACGAGACTCTCGCCATCCTTGAGATCCCGAAGAAGCGCATGGCGCTAGGCGCTAACGAATGGCGGCCGCCTGAGGCGGGTTGGATCACCATCAACGCCGATGGTTCAGCTGTCCCTGACTCTCATGCTGGGGGAGCTGGCGGTGTCACCCGGTCTCATATCGCTTTCCATGGAGCATGGAGTAAGCCTCTGCCGGGCGTCTCAAACCCTTTTTTCGCTGAGCTTCTTGCCTTTCGGGAGGAGGCGATCTTCGCACAACTACGGGGTTACTCACATGTGATAATGGAAGTTAACTGCTTGGAGCTTATCAACCTATGGAATTCGCGACGCAATTCTCGATCGATTGCAGCTCCTATCTTGAACGAAGTGGAGGATATCACTCTTAGTTTTGCTTCCTTTGTGGTTCGGCATATTGGTAGGGAGATCAATTTCCCAGCTCACTTGTGCGCTCGGCGTGCCTATACGCTCGAGGGCACTGCCAGATGGGTTGATCTCTGCTCAGACTTTCTTGTCAGCAGTTTAAAGGCTAATTGTAACCGAACCATGTTATCTTAAATAAACTCCTAATTCGATGCAAAAAAAACTACGAGGAGATGAGATATCAGATCAGCCTCTTGAAGGTGCTTATAAGGATGAGTGTATGCACGTATATGCACTTGCATCTTTGTTAAGAAAACCAAAAAAAAACAAATCAAAGTATCATAATGCCAAGCTGTCCCCTATCCAACTTATTCTATTTTTCTAAAACCAACTAGTGGAGTCTTAATTAGTCGACTTTTAAAAATATATATTTGATTGGACTTGTAGAATAAGCTGGATAGGGGCAACTTATTTCAGCTTATTCCAAAAGCCAGCAAAAGAACTGATCCTGATTTAATTACTATTCATAGCATAATCTATATTTTTTGAATATTGAACTTGTGACATGATATTCAGATGTTGTATAATTATTTTCAAATTTGTAAATGAGCTTGAGGGTTGTATTCAAGCTTGGTTGCTTCGGGTGCACTGAATATGTTTTCCTCATAAATAACGTACTTCTTCCGTTTTAAAATAAATGATTTAATTTTATACTAATTTTAATTAAAGGGGCTGCTAGGAATCAGCTGATTGATTTTTTCCTAAAATTAGGCGACTAGCCAGCCGTTGATTTGGACCGTATGATCTGACCATGAATCAATTTACGTACATGTCCCCTGGAGTACTCCACTCCACCGGTGTGGGCAACACAGATTCTTGATTACCCCGTGGCACGCATAGCTCCGGCAGGAACGCAGTTGGCCGACTTGCAACACCAACTATTGCATGCACCATCCACACTGCTCAGGTTACAGCAGCCACATCACCGGTCATCTCACAGCAATGTCGACGAGCTCGCCGCGCAACGACAAGCTTCAACAGCACACCACCAGCAACGAATCTGCTGCAATCATCCTTGAAGCATTGGCGATGCTCTGATGGCCCGATGATGCTTCATTGCGACACCCGCGAGGTTCCATCAGCTCGACGATGCTCCATTACAGCATCGACGATGCTCCATTGTAGCACCCGCAAGGTTCCGCCGACTCGACGATGCTCCGGTGGCTCGATGATACTCCGGTGCAGCATCGACGCATCGTTGCAGCACTGATGATGCTCTAATGCAGAACCGACGATGCTTCGGTGGCTCGGCGATGCTCCGTTGCAACATTAATGATACTTCGTTGCAGCATCGACGATGCCCCGATGCGGAACCGACGATGCCTCGGTGGCTCAGCGATGCTACGTTGCAGCATCGATGGTGCTACGTTGCAACGTCGGCGATGCTCTCGCAACCGATGTTGCTTTATTCCAGCATCTGCGAGGTTCCGATGGGCCGACGATGCTCCAGCGGCCTGAAGATGCTCCGTTGCAGCATCGACGATGCTCCAACGACCCAACAATGCTTCATTGCAGCATTGATGATGCTTCGGTGGCTCGACGATGCTTCACTGCAACACCGATGATGCTTCGTCGCCCCGACGATGCTCCGTTGCAGTGTCGATGATGCTCCGGTGGCCCGACGACGCCCTATAACAGCACTCGTGAGGTTCTAGAATTCTGGTGATGCTCCATTGCTGCAGCCAACAACACACGCAGTATTGGCCGTGACTTGCAGCCCACCGGTGCTCCGTCGTCCCAGCATCGCCGGCCACTAACTCATCATAGGACCTAGATGACCTAGTAGTATCGTTGTTGGCTGGCCGGCTCGCAACAATGCCGTTGAAGTGCATTCCTCCGGACCCCTCCCCTCACAACATAAGCTCACCATGTATCAACGCCCGGTCTCGCAATACCCGGCGGCAAGCTCCCAGCAACCTAGTGTTGTATGGACAATGTTACCGAAAAAGGGTTTCCCCCCACTTTGTATTCCAGAGCAACCAAGACCCTACATAGAACATTGATGGGGCGAACAACACATCAAGCCCATAAAAAGAGAAACAAATGCCAACAATGGCAGCTCGACAAAGAACGGATGACCCGCCACCGCTGCGTCTTTCAGAGACAAACCACCACAGCCTAAGGCTCCGATCCGCCTCGTGCCAAGCAGTACCTCCAAGAAGGGATGCGACATCGACGACGCTGCTGCCCCAACGAGTCCTGGGGCTTTCCCCGGCACACGGAAGGAGGTAGGGGATGGCTACCATCGACACCCTTCAAGAAGGAATGGTGGCACCCGCCAGTGTCACCGCATCAGAGTCGGACGAACCGGCAAGGAATCTCTCCCGTACTCCAAACCCCACCACCCAACCGGAGCCGGCCAGCCAAACCATCGCCCAACCCCATGCGCCATCACGGTTGCGCCACCATCCATGTTATCTCACCGCAAACACCAACACGAGGCCAAGGAGACCGAAGAGAGGCGCCAAACGATGGAGCAGGAGCAACGAAGCTGAGCGAGAGGAGATCCACCTCCACCGCCGACGTGCGGGAGGCCCGCACCTCCGCCACTGTCGCGATCGCTGACCGAACACTGCAGCATGGCATACCAGGCCACCCTTGGCCCAGCCAGGACCGTCTGCTAAGCCCCGCCGGCCATGCTGCAGCGGGCTGGCGACGGCGCCACGAGCATCCAGTCGCTCGTCGCCGCACTCCCGCCTCCCGCCTCCCGTAAGTTCCGCCGCAGACCCACTCCACCGTTGGCCCGCCTAGGCCAGATGACCCCCGCAAGGCCAGTTCTGGGCCGGGAGGCAGACGCCAGGTCACGCTGCAGTGTCACGCTGCCATCAACGACGATGTTGTTGCCCCACCGCCACACGGACCGTCACCGCCTAGGAGCACCCCTCGGTGCAGCTCTGCCCCACACAGAAGAGCCAACGGGAGGGAAAGGTCAGGGGGCGCTGCCACCAGCGAACCCGGGACCAGGCTGGCCACGTGTGCCAGCGACGACGATGGAGAGGAGAAGGAGATGGGGACTGGAGGAAGGGAAGGCTGGCCTGGTTAGTGTATTTTTCTCTTATGGACAATGTTACAAGTACCCGATTGGAGCATCAACCATCCCGTCCCAGACTACGTCTTATGTAAGCTGTAGTTCAAGTCCAGCAAGCGAACAAATGCACTAGCAACTTGTGTGAAAGAAAAACAAAGCCAAATCACATGCAACGCCACACATCATGCTCACGTGCTCTGTACCACGCACGACTAAACGGACTCATCTGCTAATCGGACGATGGAGCGGGTGGCTTATGCGTCATTAAAAGCAGTCGATAGAATATAAAAGTTTCTCCAATGTTAGTACAAAAATAAGTAATTTATTTTGAAACGAAGGGAGTACATTGTTATCTATGCAAGTACACGCTGTTTAGGCTGTAGACTCGAAGGCTGGCTCATGATAATTGTTAAATCTATATATTTGTACAATTATCTACTCAAGATATTTGTGGATGTTGAAATGGATGTCGATATCTATAAGCATGGTATATTACATCTAACTAGTAAACAATGAAGTAGGAAATTTGTTCTTTTTGTAACTTCTGTTTAATTTGGAAACAAATTAACTCAATTTAGCCTAATATTTTATTAGGTCTAAAATAGTTTTTATGAAAAGCTAACACAATTCAAAGATACATATATGATTATTGCAATTTTTCTCACGGGTGTTTGCAACAATAGACACTATAATGATATAAAAACCGTTGCAAACTATATTTAGCAACACAATTACATGCCCAATTTTGTTACTTACAATATGAAGTTCGGATTTAAATTGTATGCTCAAGCATATATGGATGACATTTAAGAAATTTAACAAGGATGAGTTACTAAATAAGAAAAATTAGTATAAATATTAGATAGTTAGTCATTGAGAAGATTAGTTGCCGATGAACCGAGCAAACATGCACCAACAGAATAAAATGTATACTAATTGTTCCATATTTTAACTTCTCGATTACATTTCTCTCAAACATACATTTATTAAAATTGGAGCATAAAAAACAATATTAAATATATGAAACATGAAATTTGGTGTGCCGTGGATTTTGCGACATGCTATAAACCAACGGGAGCATAACTAAATCGTAGACTATATTAAAGTTTTTGATGACATTTCTAATCTTTGTGTTTCGCTCAAATGGAAACTTTTAAATTTGTCTATAAAACTGATTTTGTAATCTCCACCAAGAAAATTGATCTTGCACAGCGTAATGATAGACTATGTTTGTTAATTAATTCTTTTTAAGCCTAGTGCTCGAGTCCCACACCTATAATGAATGATATTTTTATTATAAAAGTTGACATACTTGAGGTTCAAACTTGAGCAGAACAAATATCATGAATGAATTTTGTATGACTTAGTTTATTACTTATTCAATATGAAGTTTTTATAAATTCAATAAAAAATCATTGATTCGTGTGAAGTAATATACATAATTTATGAAATATTGTTGGTAATAATAAAGAAATTAAATATTGTTGGTCTCAAGGATGGCCAGGATTTTTTATTTCAAAATTCTAAACTTTGTCCTGAGCCCTTCTCAAGGCTCGATAATCTACCATTCGTGAAGTCTAAGACTTGAACGATTGATAGTCTGAAGCAAGAGATCTTAGATGTTAAATTTCTAAACCCTTAATGGTAGTAAAAATATATTTTTTACATTAAATTACAGACGAAAAAAACAATGTAAAATATGCACAAAATGCAGTTTTTCTAGTCTTATGACATATACTTTTGTTTTCTTATGTCAAATTTTACGTAGTGAATCAATATGAATATAACTATTTGAATTTAAAATATAATTTATTTATGAAACGATCATAAAATTATCTCGAGTGAAGAATAACTTATTCCGTACCCTGGGTGATGAATAAACTTTCTATTATGCATTGGTAGAACACACTAAACAGAGCATTACTACTGACAGAGCTATGTGCACAATAGTATTAATCAAAGAAAAACAATGATACTCACACGCTCATAGCAGCCATGCTCCTGCCGTGTTGATTCCTTCAAATGCAACACACCTTATACGGAAGCAAAGGACCCTCCCGTAGCAACTGTTGCACCAATCCGAGATGTTGGATGTGGGACCTAAAATAGCACACAAAAGCAACCAAAATCAAAGATTGATGTCAAATCAAAGCTCAAATCCAAAAATTGACAAATCTAAAAATCCCAACCTTACTTCAGAGAGGACTCATGTGAGCTTCAAGGTCATAGTCGCTCGAGAGCGGCGACCGAGCGTTTACAAAAAAAAGTTACCGAGTGTCGGTGGTCTTTTGCAAAAAAAAAGAAGGGAAATGCTTGTGGCCGATGCGTCGGCCGAACCGTTCGGCCGGTCCCACACGTGCAGTTGATTAGGCATGCAGCTTTTTTCCGTCTAAATTTGCTGCAACCAGCGTTCATATTTGCTACAAGCGTTTTCTGTTTGCTACATTTGTCCAGTAAAAAAGCTGCATATACGTTTAGTTGCAACTCCAGTTCGTCGATTTTTTCGTTACAACCGATGTTTTTTTTACTTTTGCTATAACCGTGTTAATTTTTGCTACAACCAGTATCATTTTTTGCTGCAACCATTTACTAAAAGAGTTGCATACACATTCGTCAGAGTTGTAACTCGAGTTCATCGGATTGTTTTTGCTACAACCCATATTTTGTTTTGCTACCACGCATCATCATCGTCGTTTTTACCACGATCACGTTGATATTTTTTTGTTACAACCATATTTTTATTGCAACCGTGACCGAAATTTGCTGCATCGTGATCGAAATTTGCTGCATCAATTTTCTTTTGCTATAAGGACAGATCTAACGGTGCGCCGTGCGTGCAGCCGACAGATTTGGTGGCCCGCATGCCAAAAAAGAAGTAATGAGACCGCAGTTGTGTTGGTTTTTACCAATTTACTCCCTTCAAGTCTTCAAGCTATTGCAAAGAGCAATGGAACTAGAAGCTGTGGAAGCGCTCCCTTCCGCAAATCACATAGGCTGGATCGTTGTACATACTACAAGCAGTCAGTCTCCAAATTAGTTCCCCTCGGCAACCTTTTGTTCTCAAGTCACGTTTTTTTTTTTTTTTTTTTTTTTTTTTGCGAATACACGTCACGTGTTCTTGACCTCATGCAAGTGTTTAGACAATTTGACTGATATTAGCTTGCTCAGACAGTTAGTTAACTGATCTAGCTGTTGTGGCTCGATCATGGAGTGAAAACTACAGATCTCGACATGTAAACATGTTTGGTTTCTCTTGCTCAGTCATCCCAGACTAACTCTGAAAACTGTGACAGGTAAAGGCAGATGCTATCTAGCATGCCATGTTTGCAAGTAATTCATCCATCATAACCTCCCGCGGGCGACCAGGGGAGCGAACCCTAGCCGCCCCCAGCGCAGCTCCTCTGCCCCCTCCTCTCCTCGTCGCCGCCGGTGGAGTTCGACAGGCAAATCCCGCGCGGCCCGGCGGCGGTGGGGCACTTTCCTCCTCTCGTCTGGGCTCCGACAACACGGTTTGTTTGTCTGGGGTGTGTGCGTGTGGGGGGGGGGGGGGGATCTCCGGTGTAATTAGACACAGTTTTCATGATTAATTCTAGAATATAAAGCATGACGATACTAACTATTAACATGTGAAACTCTAACATACTAGAAGCAGTAGACAACATGAATAGCAGCAACACTGTATATCAAAACATGTACGCATCTAACTTGTTCATCAGGCCAACGGAAACACGACGCACGTATCGAACGTTTGTAGATGAAGCAGATGTGTGCGGTGCAACTACGTTGTTGACGATGCCGTTCGCGATGACGAGACGAAGTAGACGATGGTTGAGGCGGCGGTACGCAACACCGCCCGACTTGCTAAATAGACGACCCATTGTGGAAGCAGCGAGCAGTCGCGCAGAGCGCTTCCCAAAAACCTAATTCGCCCTCTCCCGTACAGGATCACAAAGGTGACTGGTTCCAGAGACCCGCTCTCCCGTTCGTCGTTGGACGCCGGCGCTCGGGATGAGGTAGACTACGATGGCGGCGCAAGTTGTGAGACGAGGCAAAATCCTAGATGTTTTTTGGTGTGTCTTTGGCCGACCACGATAAGCAGTATATATAGGAGGACCAAGGTCGGTTATGTGTCGCGACCACGTCTCAAACCGACTTGATTTCCAAGTCGTATACTTACCGGACAAGAAATTAACTTGTCTGTCAAGACATAAAAAATAAAGCGGCAAAAGGAAGCCGCGCCCCCGCAAGGCATCGGACCATTCAGGCGCATGTCACACGCCACGCGAGGCGAGGCGAGGCGAGCGAGCACGCGCGCGTGGTTCTCTCCTTTCTATTTTCAACACACACTTAGAGTGCTGGGGAGAACTCACTATATAAAAAGGTCAACACTTCCTCCACCAGCGGTATGGGACTAAACTTTAGCACCACCACACCACCACTTGCCATTTTATTCATGGGCTCAATTTAAGATTTCAGAATTTTGTAGATGCCAAGCCCATTAATTCTAACAGTGAGTTTCAATTTCAATCATGTATATAGTTTTGCTGAAACTTTGTAGCTAATTTTTATGATTCTCATCAATTAGACCTCTAGCATTGCAAGAGCTGAGTCATACCTTCACTTAGAAAACATGAATCTACTTACCAAATATCGAGGAGTTAACTCAGTCTCAGTTTAAAATATGAATCTACGTGAAGAAATAAAATATCGAGGAGTTAACTCAGTCTCAGTTTAAAAATATGGTAAGTATGTTATAAAAAAATGGTTTTGCTAGAATTCATCTAGATGAATTTTATTTATGTCTCATTCACCTTTTATTATCATTTTTTGTGATACTATAAGATGAGTGTGTGTTGATGTGGATCATACAACTTTATATATGTTTTTGTTTATCAGGCGAATGAGACCAAATTATATCTGATCTACATGAGTTATAGGTACCCTATAAAAACAAGTGTCCTCGGATAATCAATCGCTTGCAAATATGGATATTCATATAGTTTTTTGAAGTGGGGTAGGGCCCATTTTAAAGTTTGGCAGAGGGTCTCGGATTTTGCCGGCCCAGCCATGGGCAGCGGATCTGGAGCAAGGGGATGGCTGCGGCTAGCAAGGGGAGGAGCAGGGGCGCGTAGGGGGCTGGGCAGGGCGGCGTTGCGCTGGTGGCCGCGTGTTGGGCGTAGCACGTGTGAGTTCGGATCTGGTGTCCACGCGGGGTTGACGTGGATCGGAGGCCATGGCGCAGAGGAGGTGCGCTCCGGTGACGTGTGGTCTCCGGCCGTCGGTGGTCTCCGCTAGGTGTGGTTGGCTGCGATGGATTTTTGTGCTTCTTTGTCGATGGGCAGCTTCGATGGTGGTAATGTTTGGTGGGCTTGCCGACGTCAATGCGGGATGATGTGCGGCTAAGGTGGTGTGGAGCTTGGTGAAAACCATGTCTTGGCCTCGTGCCGTGACCAGCGATGACGGCGGCTGTAGCTGTCGTTGACATTCTTGGAGGCATCGTTGCTTGTTCTCCCACCCCTCCTGCGTGAATCTGGCCATTTCAGCCTCTCCGGGGGAAACCTTGATCTATGATCGAAAGATGACGGCCCTTGGTGTCGTATTCCCTCTTTGGGGCTTCATCTTGGGAGCTTGGCATGGGTTAGCGAGACCGGTGGATGACCATTGGTGGTGGGTGTGGCGTCCAGACTTCTGTGACAACGATGATGGTGGGAGCGATGTCGGCGACACGACAATGGTTGCGGTAGTCGACTCTTCTTCGGCGTGTCCATGGTTTTGCCTCGGTTTGTTTGTTGCTATGGAGTCGAAACTGCGGCGAAGGGCCCATGCGGTATACGATGACTGACTGCAGGTAGCCCATTTGGGGATCTCCCGTGACGTCAGTCCTGTCTGATTTTGTCCTACATAGTTCTCCTTCAGAGTCGGAATTGCGTTGTGTGGCCGTCGGTCAACGTGTCGTCGATAAGGGTGGGCTTGTGGGCTTTGACCCTGAATGTTCCAGTCTATGGGAGTGGGCTTTACCCTTGTTGTAACGGTTTTTGTTCGGTTTTTCATAATTAACTGGGTAATTCTCTTCTTCTTATTTAATAGATGAGATAATTTTTGCCTCCGTTTCAAAAAAAAACCCATCATAATCTGTGTTCCTCGCGCGCGAGATTATCATGACAGTAAAGAAGTGACCCCAACATTTTGTTCCCTAAAAGTTTTCTTCCCATTCTCATTTGTATGCTCTATAGGGTTCTCGTGTTACCATATGCAGACGCTCTCATCATCAAACCCTCCAAGTGCATTAGTCTAATACCCGCACAATCTGCGAAAAGATCTACTAGCATATTCCAGTATCAAAGCTCCTGATATTGACCTCTGTTTCAGGTGAAGCAAACCGAGGGACAATAATGCATAGTTTTGTGGAACCTGAAACCCTACCCACACTATTTTGTGTGCGGCCACGGTTGACTTGGCTGATGCATTATGCTTATGTCGGCAAATTATTGTATCTGTAACGAAAGGTCCGCAAATCACGCGGATAAAAGAGATATAGTGCAGTAGCTATCGGCCATGGCCCTGTCCGGCCCGTCGCCAGCACCGTCTCCATCTCCTGGGCCACACGAGCTTTGCTTCTCCAGAATCTGCCAGACCTGCGCGATGAAGCTACACTTGGCTAGCTCTAGGGTCGGTGTATGCGGCCGGTCCACCCGAGCCCGTAAACCTATTATCAAAGTGTCGAAAAACTCTGCAGTATATTTACCATGACAAGGATTTCAGTTTCAGTTCCTATATATATCCAGATAAAAAGCGAACAAACAAGTTGGACTCTGAATAGCACAAGATTCAGATTGGACGCCAATTTTGACTCATTTGATCATTTCTATATATGTAGAGTTTCAGCTTGATTAATCGTTTCCTTTGTGTGGGAATCGGAGAGCTTTGTTGACGAAAGAATAATGTACAGCACATGCACAGATGCACTGTATTGAGTTTCTCTGATCTGATGTACTATTACTTCAATTTTCACTTGCACGCATGAATTGAGTACACTGCATTCTGCCAACATGCATACAGAGCTTTCAGGCTTGGCAGTTAATGGCCGTCAAACATTTCTCCTCGAGGGCACATTTCGCTTCACACTGTAGCCAGCTCTACCGCCTGGTGTTTCTGTCCGTCTCTCTCTCTCCATCAGCTACTCTAGCCTCCTTGTTTGACACGCACAAACACAAGCTAGCCTGCAGGCTTAGCTAGGTTCCACAGTCATTGCCACTTGCAACTTGCAAGTTATAACAACAATAATTGGAGATCGAAGGAAAGCAACGTTGCATGAGCCCGGCTTGCCTGGTTGCCATTCCATTTCACACCCTCTCAAGGTGGCTAGCTCCATGCATGATTGCGTTTAACAGATATAGTGCCGCATAGTGCCAATGCCATTGACTCTTTGGGTGCTGCACATGCATGTGATTTCATTGAAAATGAGTTATGACTTATGAGAGAATCCTACGGGAGAGCGACGCTCCTGTAGACATAGCTAGAGATTCTGTATGCACCATCGGTTTCGTATGGTGACGGTTCATGACTCTCCTTTCTTTTGAAACTCGTCTCCGATGACTCTCGGAGCCATACAGGGCTGAGTTCCGTTTTGACGGTTGGAGGTTGCGTCTTAGACCAGGTTTGGCGAGGTACGATGGATTGTGCCAGTTTTTGCGTTGAATTTTTTTAGAGCTTGTTATTATACAGGCATAACACAACATACTGACAACCGCAAACTCAGTCTTAGATAGGTTTTGAGTCTACGGTTGAAGGCTGAAAAGAAAATGGATATGTTGTTGATTTTGTATGCAAATTCTAGGTTGTTTCATATAGCGGCGGGTTCGCAGATGAGATAACTTAATAGAACAGATCGCGATGAGGTTCTTTAAAAAAAATAACTAGAAAGCTAGAGCTCCCCAAAAAGCAGTCTTTGCACGTGTCCATGGATCAATATTCAACAAGTGACATGATAAGCATATGAACCAAGTCAAAGGTATATATTTAACATTGACAAATGCATGTGCGGTAGCTTGTCCATTAGTTCTCCACTTACTTAATTATTTCATAGTGACCAATCATATGTATGGCTCATATTCATCATCCATGGCTAAGGCACATTTGTGGGCTGTGGTTCAGCTGCAAGGTAGGCTTGGCCATTCCCATTGAAGCAGCGCATAGTGCTGCCTGCAGTGCACCTCACTTGCTTTGACATCCCACATGTCCCTCAGGACATTGACATTCTTCTTGAAATCGCTAGATTCCCTGGATTGATTTTAGTCAAAGATTGTGGAGCACTTTCGATGGAAAGTGCATGTGGATGGCTCCCCATCTCTTGTAGATTTGGAGTAACAGTGTTTGCTAGGGAGACAAGCCTTGGTGCACCCATACACAATAATTGAGGAGTTGTTGTGTCGCTGATGGTGTCTGTTGTTGCGTTTCAGAAAATCTCGCTTTAATAAAATGAACACAAGAAGGCACATCAACTGTGTGCAAACTGAGCAAAAATCTAATTCATCATCTTGTGCATAGAAGTCGCTCGATAAACTGTGATTAACAAATGTTTATAGCTTGTATACGTCTGTTGTGATTACTGGACACTAATGATAGTGAAATACTAGTATACAGTATAATCTTAACATGTGACGGTTTCATAATTTTTTTACATCATGCAGGTAGAATGGCTCTCTATATTAAAAATTCTCTTCAGAACTTTATAAACAATCTGGATTTAAATATAGTATACTCGTTGTGCTGCCCCATACATACATGGGTATGCCTATTTTTATATATATCTTGTCTCAGTATAGGCAGCACCCAGGGATGCATCTACTGAGGCATGCTTAACTAGCTAAATTAAGTGAGACCTGTTATATTAAGGCAACCAAGTCCAGGATCATCTCCTTGAATTAAATAGAAGGTTGCCATGGTTCTAAAACTCTACTGATGTCTTTTAAATGAGTATATTTTAGACGATTCCATAAAGTATCTCAACTAGACAAAATAATGTGTTTGATTAATGGATTATGCAGTTTATTAGACATAATAATGTCTGATATATTAATTGAAAGTAATAATTGGCAATTCCTGATTTGGTATTGGACTCGTTCCTATAATATGTCAATGTGCATTTGGTGGTGGTGGTGGATATATGTTTTCAATACTTTCTTCATGATGTTGAGATGAAAACCGCCACACCTTACGCGTTAGCCAGTACAATAGACAAGACAACTTGATTGTTGGACTCTTCTCTGAAATAACTAAATAAGTTGGTTGCCAAATTATTTCAATAGAGGTGACATCTATTAATCTGACTAGTATATTGACTAGTTTAGCAGAAATGTCGCATATACAATTTATTGTTGCAGAAAATATAAATGATACATATTGAATAGATAATCTATCAACAAAAAATTTCAATCATTGCCATACGATGAAAAAATTGTTTGTTGGATTTGTAAAGAATTTTATTCAGCAGAAGTGACACATTAGTGAAGAGATAAAATGGTAAACTAGTTAATAAATACATAAATCAAGGGTATACATTAATAATATCACAAGAGTTCCCTTGTTTTTCCTATGTACACCTTCATTTTTTTACTTCTAAATGCAATTTTGTATTCTCTTGTGTTTTATCGTCTAATGGAATCCAAAAGTGTCCCAGGTTTATGTGATTTTTATTATCATGTGCGCCGATGCATCAATTATTCCTCTAAATGTTCAAAGGTTCAACGTCAATGTCATTGTCTAGTGCATACAATATGGGCAATCTGGAACACATTTTGATATCTGGATGTGCCTTAATTTAATTACAAGATTATCCATGCTTAGCGAGCATGCATCAAACACCTGGACAAGAAGAACAAGAACTGCAACCCTCCTAGATTAAAGCATGCTAAGCATAGGTTGATGGAAGCTTTTCGGGAGTTGCCACAAGGAAAAGATGAGGCGGGAGTAAGGACGACACATAGAAAAAAAAGTTGAAGCCCTAGATGGGAATGTTCAACAAATCACCCGTACCAAATGCGATCGAAGTTGCGATTGAAAGATGCAAATAAACCTCACAACAATGGGATTCAATTTTGTTTGTTAGGGGATAGCCTGGTGTGTGGGAACCTCCCATGTTTTTTGGGGTTCTCTTATGGATTGCAGTTCACTGGATTTTGGGTGCACCAGCTTATCATTGTTTCACATGGCGAGATAGTGCTTTGTAGGAGCGTCGGTGATGAACAACTAGTTGCATGAGGTATTCTATGGCGGTGGCGATCACTAATGTTGTTTATGAAACTAATGCGGTGATGTTGGGCATGCACGCTATTCTATTGTATCTGGGTGATGTCTGAGACCTTATTGATCCAGAGTGAGGTGACTGGGATTCATCGCTGGTGAACCAGACTTTTTGCACTATTGATGCTCAAAGAATTCTTGCAATCCCACTCCTAGTATATGAAATGTTAGATTTCCTAGCTTGGAGCCTAACTAAAACATGTGTGTTCACGGTAAAGTAAGCATATCATGCCGTCTGGGGTTCAAAGTTTGGCCATAATTCACAGGGTACGCCATGCTCATCCTTGCCAACAACTACATGGGACTCGGTGTGGAGTCTGTGCTGCCTAGCAAAGATCAATTTTTTTGTCTGGAGAGTACTTCATAGTGCTATCCCATGCCGAGCAATACTAGGTGATACACACATCAAGATCAAGCCACATTGCCCAATTTGCAACCAAGGGCCCGAGAACATCCGCCATCTCCTATTTGAATGTCATGTTGCGGTTCAGGTATGGAAACTCCTTGGAGTGCTGGATGTGATAAAATCTGGATTAGAGATGAACTTGTGTGGCGAGGCAGTGTTTGAATTCCTTCTAAGTTTAGCAGACAATCATATCCATGTGTTGGGCTTGCTGAAGCTGACAGAAACGGTGTCTATATGTTGTTGGTTCTTGTGGTGGGAAAGGAGGAAAACTACACATGGAGGTGTTCCACAAATGGCAGCACAGATCAACCTTGCTATACGAGCTTTGGCGGCAAATGTCATTGCTGCGAATTCCTCAAAGCCAAAAATTCGTATGGGTGGCTGGAAGAAACCAAGCATGATTACGTCAAGTTAAATGTGGATGCGGGTTTTGATTAAGACTCTCTCGAAGGCTCTGTAGGTGCTGTCATCAGAGACCATAACGGAAAGTTCATAGCTGTTGCGAATGAAAAACTTGAAATCTGTTATGACGCCTTCACAGCAGAAGCAATTGCAGTTAGGTTTGGTTTAAACCTCGCCCGCACAGCTGGATGCAACAGAATTGAAGTAAACTCACATAATGTGAAGGTGATTTCAACACTTAAAGAAGGATATTCATCTTAGATGGCCAGCGCGATCTTTGATGATTGTTACTTCTTGTCCTTAGATTTCAATCATATTTTTTTTGAACATTGTTATAGAGAGAACAATAAAATAGCCCATGAATTAGCTACACTAGCTAGATTCACTCCTCCCTGAGGTATGGTTGGATGCAACCCCGTTAGTTGTTATTCTTCTCATTGTATCTGATCAGGGGCGGAGCCAGGATTTCACCATAGGGGGGGCGAAGAACACATTGGAACACATAAGAGACATAACACTAATATATTTCAACTCTTGAATATTATAGAAATATCAAACATGTAACAGTATATGTTAGAGAATATATCTCCATATGTGGTTTTGCTAATTAATGGCAATTCCTATGGACTAATGGTTGCCTTAAGTTATATTTATAGGATTTGTCCATAGGCACTTCTTGAAGTCCATCTGTTGGGTTCAAGGAGTTTATATGATGACCAAGGTGGTATTCAAGGTATTATCTAAAGAATGGTCATAGAGACACAAGGTTGATCAAGATCGTCAGACAAAGAGTAAATCAAGATGATCAACACACAAAGCGTACAAGATGTACCGAGAGGGATCAAGTGATCCCATGGTATGGTAAGCATTGTCCAGTACGTATTTGTGTACTAACCCATGGTCTTCTTGAGAGTTCTATGTGGGGTTAGGTGTGTTTCCATGGGCTTGCGTCAAGAGGAATATCTCATACAACCCATGGAGGATGACGTCAAGTGATGGAGGATGGTGGCAATGGACTTGTGAAGATATGCTGAAGAGCGGCTCACCCATAGTGTGTATGGGGGAGCAACCAACTAGTCTTCATCAAGCCAACGCAAGCAAGAGGAATATCTCATACAACCCATGGAGGATGACGTCAAGTGATGGAGGATGGTGGCAATGGACTTGTGAAGATATGCTGAAGAGCGGCTCACCCATAGTGTGTATGGGGGAGCAATCAACTAGTCTTCATCAAGCCAACACAAGCAAGAAAGGTGGTCCATCTTGAGTAAGCCAAGATCATCGTCATCTAGCTCAAGAGGACGAGGTGCAAGGTATAGGTTTGCCCTTGATAGGTTTTCTGTTTTAGGATAGATTGTCGTACTGTCAAGGGGGCTCTCAAGTGAGTAGCTTGATCGTATCGTTCGTTGAGAGCTCAAACCATTTGCATCCTTGCATCATACTTCTTGGTTCTTGTTTGGTATTTCTATCTGTGAGTTTTAGAGCTTATGGTCATCTTTATGACACGCTCGAGTTCATCGAAAACGGAGTCCATATGCATCTTCTATGATGTTTTCGATGTTGGGAGTTTTTACCGGTCTTATTCGAAGAAGGGTTCTCACCATTATCTTATGGGAAGTTTCTCACTTGCTTATTATTGATATTTATATCAAGATTGTGTTATCCCATGTCGTTAGCTTTCCAACAAACTTGGTTTCGTTGAATTCGGAGTCCATATGCGAAAGTTACATCAGTTTTAGTATCCAGCGTAGTACCGCCCCCGGAGCGGTAGTAATTTTTTACTACCGCTCCCTAGCGGTACTACCGCTCCATCGGACTATTTTTTGCATCCTTTTTGGCCTCAGCATGGTTGGTGAACCTACCGAGCGGTAGTACCGCTCCATGAGCGGTAGTACCGCTCTGTGCGGGCTGTGAGGCTTAACGGTTGGATTTTTCCCCACCTATAAAAGGGGGTCTTCTTCCCCATTGAACCTTATCTCTTTAGC
Organism: Hordeum vulgare subsp. vulgare; assembly: GCF_904849725.1. NCBI lineage: Eukaryota > Viridiplantae > Streptophyta > Magnoliopsida > Poales > Poaceae > Hordeum > Hordeum vulgare. The sequence continues at coordinate 578,098,488 of NC_058520.1, read as the reverse complement.
TCGTGTTATTCCCCCATTTTTGACCTTCTTCGAGCTTGCTAACTCTCAGTCCCTCTAATGATTCTTGCTAGTTCTTGAGGGAAAAGAGAGAGGAGATCTAGATCCATATTTCCACCAATCACTTTCTCCTCTAAGTGAGGGGAACCCCTTGGGTCTAGATCTTGGAGCTCTTCGTGTTCTTCTTCGTTCTTCCTCTCATTTTCCTCCCTAGCATTAGTTCCTTTGGTGGGATTTGGGAGAGAAGGACTTGGGCACTCCGTGTGCCCTTGCCATTGCATTAGTTGCATCGGTTTGAGTTCTCCACGGTGATACGTGGAAGTGAAGTTTGAGAAGCTTATTACCTTTGGTACTTAGTACCCTAGATATTGTTCTTCGTGAATGCTTTGGCGTCCTAGAAGCTTGGTGGTGTCTCGGAGCTCAATCATTGTGGTGTAAAGCTCTGGGCAAGCGTCGGGGTCTCCAATTAGGTTGTGGAGATTGCCCTGAGCAATTTGTACGGGTATCGGTGACCGCCCCCAAGGTTTGCCATTTGTACGGGTTCGGTGACCGCCCTCAAGGGCCCCTTAGTGGAATCACGGCATCTTGCATTGTGCGAGAGCGTGAGGAGATTACGGTGGCCTTAGTGGCATCTTGGGGAGCATTGTGCTTCCACACCGCTCCAACGAAGATTAACATCCGCAAGGGTGTGAACTTCGGGATACATCATCGTCTTCGCGTGCCTCGGTTATCTCTTACCCGAACCCTTTACTTATGCACTTTACTTTGTGATAGCCATATTGTTTATTGTGATATATCTTGCTATCACTCAGTTGTTTATCTTGCTTAGCATAAGTTGTTGGTGCACATAGGTGAGCCTAGTTGTTGTAGGTTTTGTGCTTGACAAATTAAACGTTAGTTTTATTCCGCATTTGTTCAAGCCTAAACCCTAATTATTTGAAAGCACCTATTCACCCCCCCCTCTAGGCGAAATCCACGTCCTTTCAATTGGTATCATAGCTAGGTCTCTCTTTATTAGGTTTAACCACCTAGAGAGTAAGGATGTCGACTAGGGGTTTAGGATTCACTCACACTCTTAGTTTCAATGGCACAAATTTTGATGTTTGGGTAATTCGCATGCTTAATCACTTTCGGGTCTTGGACCCAAATATAGAGCGAATTGTAGATATGGGTTTTTCTCCTCCAAAGAATTCTCAAAATATATCTTTAGAGGATGAGAAAAACTCTTATCTCAATGCTCAAGCTTCTAATGTGCTTTTTGATGCTTTGAGCAATGTAGTTATATTTCAACTCATGCCATTCCGGGATGCTCATGAGTTGTGGACAAAGCTTCAAGATAAATATGGTATGTCCAAGATTTGTGGGAATGATTGTTCCCCCTCCACCTCCGGTCGTGTGGTCTTCTATACTTCATCTACTTCACCTACATGTGGATTGCCACAAGGTAATGATATGGTGAGTAGTGGTGATCATTGCAACGATGATAGTGGGTTTATTGTTGATGATCCTTCATCACTATATTATTGCAATGCTTCATCTTTGGCCATTAACACTTTGAGCACTCTAAATGTTTTACATGCTTGTGTTGATAGTCCTTGCATATCATGTAAAAACTGCTTGACTAAATCTCATGATGATATGCTTCCTATATCTTGCTGCCATGATAAAAATGTATATATTTCTTCGAGTTGTTGTGCTAGAAATGTAGAGGAAATTCATCACTCCATGGAACAAGATGTAGCCTTGAATGATGCATGCTTCAAGGGATCCTACATCATCATCTATTGTGACTCACTTTTGCCTTATGGCTAAGGCTTCAAAGGTATCTCCTACTTTGAATCCCAATATATCTCATGATGATGATGTTGATGATAATGGGGATGAGAATAATGATGAAGAGAGTGATAATATTCCATCCTTAAAAATGAAGGGTGAAATGATTTTTAAATCTCTTTATAAGAATAAACCTTCTTGTTCCAACTTCTTGGAAATCATGTCTATTGCCACTGAGGGCAAGAAATACATTGAGGAGTTGGAAGCTCATCTCGAGGAGCATGAGGCCACCATTGAGACAATGGAAGGTCATGAGCGTGAATACGCTAACGAGATCGCGGAGCTATCTCAAGCTCTTGAAAATGAACAAGCCACCAAGGAATCTCTTGAGGAAACCTTTGCTATAGAATTATCTATATTAAAGGAATCCCATGATAGAGCTCTCGAGGTGGCTAATGATTTTAGAATTAAAAACGATAAGCTTGAAGTTGCACATGCTAAACTCGTTGAGGACTATGAGCACCTCGAAAATGGCTAAAAGTCTATTAAGAGTTTGCTCATCGAACTCACTGAGTCTCATGCTCAACTTGAAGCTTCATATGCTAAAGAGCTTGCCAAGTTGCCTTCTCCTCTTATTGTTTATAATGATGTTTGTGCTACTAATTCTAATTCTTGTGAAGCATCCATTTTAAAGGAGAATGTTGAGCTAAGGGCTCAACTCGAGTTGCTATCTAGCAATTATGGGAAATTGGAACAAAGTTATGTAATTCTCACAAGCTATCATGATGATCTTCTAGTATCCCATAATGTGCTAAAATTAGCTCATGAGGCTATTAATACCAAGGTAACATCGAGTGAGCCTCATGTGGACATTAGCACTACTTCTAGTCAAAAAGCTATATTGTCATGTGCTAGTCCTCGTAATTCATCTACTCACAATGTTGCTACATCTTGTGATGAATTAATTTCAATGCCTTGTTGCTCTAACAATGAAGCTTATATTTTCTCTAGTACTTGTGTTGATACTAACCATGTAGAGGAAATCAAAGAGCTCAAGGCCCAAGTCACTTCCTTGAAGAAAGACTTGGAAAAGAGTCATGAAGGAATGTCCACACTCAACAATGTCTTGTGTGGGCAAAAATCCCCAAATGAAAAATATGGACTTGGATTCAACTCCAACAAGAAGAATAAGTCCAAAAGCTTCAAGAAGAAGGGCCAAGAACAAGTCAAGAATTCGGCCAAGATTATTTGCTTCAAGTGCAATATTGAAGGGCACCATGTTAGATCTTGCCCACCAAAGAAGAAGCCCCAAAGTCACAAGCAACAAGGGAAGAGGCCACAAGTGCACTCACATACTCAACTACGAGTTGAAGAAAGGCCCCTTCCCAAGAAGACCCAAGCCAACACTCCTCATGTTGAGAAATCAATAGGGAAGAAATGAAGGGTAGATGTTGCTACTTATGTCGTGAGAAGGGTCACTTCGCTTCTTCTTGCACGAGAAGTAATTTATCCAACCCAATCATTATTGATGATATCTATTCACTTGGGAAGAATAAGGTTGGCAATGTGTTTGCCAAGTTTGTTGGTGTTCAAAGTGGTGTCAAGAAAAGTACCATTTGGGTTGCCAAGCCTATTGTCACTAACCTCTTAGGACCCAACGTGGTTGGGGACTAACAAGTTCAAACTTGATCAATAGGTGTTTGTGGAGGACATTAGAGACTTGGATACATAATGAAGAATTAAGGGGTCTTCATCATTCATATTTTCTCAAGCCAAGTCATTTGGATTATCGAGTTTCTATCTTATATCCAATGTGCCTCCTTACGGTAACTTATACTTAAACTGTTTACATTGTTAGTTTCCTGCCCCTTTGCATGTTGTGGTTTTGTACCTTGCATGTGTTTGTACATGTTGTGCTTCCAACTTGCTTATGTTGAGTAATCGAGTATGTGTATGTTGGTTTGCATATCATGTACATGTGAGTCTTGTATTGAGCCGTTTTGCATCTTGTTTGTATCTTTGTTGGCTCTTGTGAGAGATTAATGGATTATTCCATTGTGGGGGAGTGATGCGCTTTGCACACCTCACAATCCTATAAATGTGTATACATGGGGAATAGCACTTAGGATTGATATTTCAAGATTATCTAGTTTCTATGTGGTATGTCTTACTCATGAGAAATTCAAATTCTATATGGTCCATTAATTATCTCTTGTTGGTTTTAATTTTCCACTTGTTAATATTGTTGGATTATCACATTATGGGGGAGTAATATGCTATGTGCATATTACAAGCCTAGAGAATGTGTACATTTGAGGTATTGCCACTTAGTGTTGATATTGTAAATTATCTTGTTCCTAGGTGGCATGTTTGCTCTACAAGTGTCATTTGCTTGTGTTTTATGGGTAAAGATGATCTTGGATATATTTGTGATCTATCAATGAGTATCATTTCCAAAATGCTTCTTGTCCTTGACAATTGGTATTCCCATCATGTGGTAGGAATTGCTAATCGTCTTTACATTGGATTTTGTGTTTCGTTTGTCTTCCTTGCCTCTTGTGGATCTATTTTAACATGTCTAGTGTTTTTATAGATATAGATAAAGTGATGATCCCATCTTGTGCATTTTGTATTTAAATGCAAATTTTATATAATGCACATCCCTTGGGGGAGCTATCATATTTTCTTTAGAACACTCTCTTTATTCGCCCATCATAAAATCTTTTGATCCCCATCAAGTGTGTGTTGATGGGAGGCAAGTCTTGCTCTTTATGATGCTTTGTGCCATCATGAAAATTTGTCGAGGGTTTTGTTTGTTGGAACCTAGCTCTCTTTTGGAAACTAGATACCTCGTGTTTGTTTTCCTTCAATTGGTATCTTGTTTCCTTTTTATTTGGCATGTGTAAATGGATATCTCATTCCTTGAGGTATCTTTTAATTGATATCCTTCAAGTGATAGTTTTTCGTTTGGTATCTTATTATCACTTGATACCTTGTCTTTTGGTGTATTATCAACTTTGTGTTGAGTTGATTCTTGAAAGCCTTGAGCATGCATATTTACTATATATAGCTTCTTTTGCTTGCTTTCTTTCTTTGACCCAATATATAGGGGAAACTCCACCTTGTCACAAATTGGCTAAAGTGTGCATGAAATTCAAATTCATATCCTTGTGCACATATGTATGTGGAGTTTGTCCTATGTATTGTTGGTTTTCTAACTCTTTGGTCCCAATGAGCTTGGACACCATTTTGTTTGTTTTGTTGTTCCAAGAACAATTGGAGATGCGTTGGATGCTCGGCTCACCTACAAGGAAGGTGTTGAGACCATGTGATTATTGGAGCCAAGTTAGGATGATCAACGAACAACTATCTACTACATCAATCCATTGTTGTCTCGGTAACAAGTATCTACTTCTTGCATTCATTTCTTGCAAAGGCCCAAACCTGTCTTTTCTTTTCCAAGTTGCATCATGGCATGAATCTCTTGATTCGTTCTGGTAGTACTTGTTTCCTTTCTCAAAGCATCCAAACGATGATGACTTATTGCTAGTTGGGATGTCTTTGATGTTCGTATGTTGGAATTTCATATTGTACAATAAGAAAATATTAGGCCATGTGCTATGCTTCCAAGCAAAGATCTTATTGATATATTTATGACTTCCTTTTGGATATCTTGTTTGTTCCTTCTTGTAACCATTTCATGTGTACATCCTTCTTTGTGGATATATATCATCATGATTGTCTTCTACTTAGAATCTTTTACACATGAGAGAAGTTACATCTCTAATTGATATCCTCTTTTCGTTCACGTCCACCGTTGCATTTCCTTTTTTAGTTTTGGTGGCTTCGTGAAAGGATTTGTCTTGAGTGCGTATCTTATTTTCCTACATCTTGATACACTCTTTGGCCGTGAAGATTATTTTTCCTCATGCTTGTCTTGATGAGGGTTTTGCCATTTCGATTGCTATTCCTCCTCTTGACAAGGTTCTTATTTCCTATCTTCACCATGGGTTGTCACAAGCATTGGTTCTTATTTTGTTTATTAGTAAGCTTGTGAACCCATTTTCTAGTATCTGTGTGTGGGAATGATATCTCTTGCACTTTGTTTCTCATTTCATCAAGACTATGTTGATGAGTAATGCTCATCCTTATCTTAGTCTTCTCAAGTGCTTTGCCATGACTCACACACATTATTTTGGTTGAGCCTATTCTTAAGTTGCTTCTTTTACATGTTGCTCAACCATTTTTTTTGTGCAAGTGATATGCTTATTATCTCATCTATCTTCTTGCACTCGTTGTGTGTTTTTATTAATTTTGGGGGAGCAACGATCCTATTTTGTGCACTTGTATCAAATACAAAAATCTCTTATTAGTGCACAAATCATGGGGAGCTTCTCTAGTTTTGATAAAACACTCCTTTGCCTTTATCATAGTATCTTTTATTCATGTGGTTCGAAGGACCATGTGATTGTTTGTTCCATATGGTATCTTTTGATTACTTGCGTCTATTTTGCATGTCTTTGTGCCATACGATCCTTCTTTTTGCAATCTTTGGGTCCTCAATATAGTTTGTTTTCCTCCAACTACTTATCATTGTATTTGTGTATTTCTTTGCACTCATTTGCTGAGAAGTACACACTTTTTGGAGGACCACCTACTATATTGGCTTTCTAAAATTTTCGTCCATTTTGGCAATCGATGCCAATGGGGGAGAAGTTTAGAGAGTTTACTTTGGATATGTTTAGAGGGTTTTTCTTTTATTGCATAAGCATTTACATCTTGCACGCATGCATTATTGCTTTGTATGTGTGCGCTTGGTTATACTTATTTCCTTATATAAACTCTCTTGAAGTGGTTGTCATCAATTACCAAAATGGGGGAGATTGTTAGAGCATATATCTCCATATGTGATTTTGGTAATTGATGACAATTCCTAAGGACTAAAGGTTGCCTTAAGTTATATTTATAGGATTTGTCCATAGGCACTTCTTGAAGTCCATCTGTTGGGTTCAAGGAGTTTATATGATGACCAAGGTGGTATTCAAGGTATTATCCAAAGAATGGTCATAGAGACACAAGGTTGTTCAAGATCGTTAGGCAAAGAGTAAATCAAGATAATCAACACACAAAGCGTACAAGATGTACCGAGAGGGATCAAGTGATCCCATGGTATGGTAAGTATTGTCGAGTACGTATTTGTGTACTAACCCATGGTCTTCTTGAGAGTTCTATGTGGGGTTAGGTGTGTTTCCATGGGCTTGCGTCAAGAGGAATATCTCATACAACCCATGGAGGATGACATCAAGTGATGGAGGATGGTGGCAATGGACTTGTGAAGATATGCTGAAGAGCGGCTCACCCGTAGTGTGTATGGGGGAGCAATCAACTAATCTTCATCAAGCCAACAAAGCAAGAGGAATATCTCATACAACCCATGGAGGATGACGTCAAGTGATGGAGGATGGTGGCAATGGACTTGTGAAGATATGCTGAAGAGCGGCTCGCCCATAGTGTGTATGGGGGAGCAATCAACAAGTCTTCATCAAGCCAACACAAGCAAGAAAGGTGGTCCATCTTGAGTAAGCCAAGATCATCGTCATCTAGCTCAAGAGGACGAGGTGCAAGGTATAGGTTTGCCCTTGATAGGTTTTCTGTTTTAGGATAGATTGTCGTACTGTCAAGGGGGCTCTCAAGTGAGTAGCTTGATCGTATCGTTGAGAGCTCAAACCATTTGCATACTTGCATCATACTTCTTGGTTCTTGTTTGGTATTTCTCTTTATGAGTTTTAGAGCTTATGGTCATCTTTATGACACGCTCGAGTTCATCGAAAACGGAGTCCATATGCATCTTCTATGATGTTTTCGATGTTGGGAGTTTTTACCGGTCTTATTCGAAGAAGGGTTCTCACCATTCTCTTATGGGACTTTTCTCACTTGCTTCTTATTTATATTTCTATCAATATTTTGTTAGCCCATGTCGTTAGCTTTCCAACAAACTTCGTTTAGTTGAATTCGGAGTCCGTATGCGAAAGTTACAGTAGTTTCACTATCCAGCGGTAGTACCGCTCCTGTAGCGGTAGTACCGCCCCTGGAGAGGTAGTACCGCCCCGGGAGCGGTAGTACCGCTCCATCGGACTGTGTTTTGCATCCTTTTTGGCCTCAGCATGGTTGGTGAACCTACCGAGCGGTAGTACCGCTCCATGAGCGGTAGTACCGCTCTGTGCGGGCTGTGAGGCTTAACGGTTGGATTTTCCCCCACCTATAAAAGGGGGTCTTCTTCCCCATTGAACCTTATCTCTTTAGCTCGTGTTCTTCCCCCATTGTTGACCTTCTTCGAGCTTGCTAACTCTCAATCCCTCCAATAATTCTTGCTAGTCCTTGAGGGAAAAGAGAGAGGACAGCTAGATCCACATTTCCACCAATCACTTTCTCCTCTAAGTGAGGGGAACCCCTTGGGTCTAGATCTTGGAGTTCTTCGTGTTCTTCTTCGTTCTTCCTCTCATTTTCCTCCCTAGCATTAGTTGCTTTGGTGGGATTTGGGAGAGAAGGACTTGGGCACTCCGTGTGCCCTTGCCATTGCATTAGTTGCATCAGTTTGAGTTCTCCATGGTGATACGTGGAAGTGAAGTTTGAGAAGCTTATTACCTTTGGTACTTAGTACCCTAGATATTTTTCTTCGTGGATGCTTTGGCGTCCTAGAAGCTTGGTGGTGTCTCGGAGCTCAATCATTGTGGTGTAAAGCTCCGGGCAAGCGTCGGGGTCTCCAATTAGGTTGTGGAGATTGCCCTGAGCAATTTGTACGGGTATCTATGACCGCCCCAAGGTTTGCCATTTGTACGGGTTCGGTGACCGCCCTTAAGGGTCCCTTAGTGAAATCACGGCATCTTGCATTGTGCGAGAGCGTGAGGAGATTATGGTGGCCTTAGTGGCATCTTGGGGAGCATTGTGCCTCCACACCGCTACAACGGAGATTAGCATCCGCAAGGATGTGAACTTCGGGATACATCATCGTCTCCGCGTGCCTCTTTTATATCTTACCCGAACCCTTTACTTATGCACTTTACCTTGTGATAGCCATATTGTTTATTGTGATATATCTTGCTATCACTTAGTTGTTTATCTTGCTTAGCATAAGTTGTTGGTGCACATAGGTGAGCCTAGTTGTTGTAGGTTTTGTCTTGACAAATTAAACATTAGTTTTATTCCGCATTTGTTCAAGCCTAAACCGTAATTATTTTAAAGCGCCTATTCACCCCCCCCCTCTAGGCGACATCCACGTCCTTTCAGTATAAGCTTTACGAAAAGAAAACTACATTTCTACTAGTTTGAATGAAGATCTATGCCCCGAGCCGGTCGATCGAACAAATCAATAATCTCGTCAACATCTACCTCCACGGTTGCATTTGCATTTTCAACTGCAGAGTTAGAGTTTGTAGCAATTGGCTTGAAAAAATTACTTATGGGTGGTGTCTTCCTCTTATTCAAGACCTGTGCAGTTTCAGTTCTTCCATCGGTAAAAAGCAAATACGTAATTGATCTGATAAGTATCAAAATATATTATTACTAATTACTAAGTTCTAACAATTGATTAATTGATCTGTTGTATGAATCAAACCGACGAATGACAACTACAATAGCACAACTGCATAGACCTAGTATGTAGACACTAGACAGTTGTACAGATACCTCGTCTTCTGATCACAACACATGATCAATCAGTTAAGAATTGCCAAATGGGGGTTGGGCTTGCGTGAGCGCCGTTCAACGGGTCAGCGACGGCAGCATGGCGCGATACCCGGCGGCCGGCATCAATGAAACCTTGGCGGCTGGCGCATCGCGGAGGAAAGAGTCGAGAAGGTAGTCGCCTCAAATTAGGTTATATATAATAACTAGTCTCCGCTAACGTTTCTTGGGGGGAGGGGGGGCATGCCCCCCCACCCCACTGCCTCCGCCTCTGTATTTGATGCTATAGTTGTAGCCAACTAATAAAGGGGTGTGGTTTAAAAAAAGGATCAGACAATGTTCCTTAGTTTTATAAAAAATAAACTTGACTGCTTGGCTACTCTAAACCCCATCATCACACTCTAGTTTGTTTATTTCATCATGTAATCTCTTGGCCGGGTTCTTATCAACTCTATATGATAATAAATGTCTCACATTAGTTGTTTTGTCAATAAGTAGATTAGTCACTCTTTCTTGTCTAAAAGTGGTTTCGTTTGCTTACCAGGTTAGCCGCTTTAACCCTGGCTAAGTTGTCAAACAATGTATCTTTGGTAAAGGCGTTTTTTCGTTCAAACACAACCAAATGCGTGTGTCTTTTTGTATTAGAAGAAGAGAAGAAAGCATCAAGAAGACGCAAGATGGTGAAAACAAAAAACAAACTCGATTTTTTTTGGAAGAAAGGGCAGCTTACGATAAACTAAAGATAAACCAATAAGAAGTAAAATTTTCATTCTCAAGCGCACCTCAAAACGTGTACCATTTATATCAAAATAGCATGAACTAAAGCTACAAAATCACCATGACTGGTGCGGCTCAAACCATGTAGTTGAAAAAATAAGAAAGAAGCAAGATGCGTCGGATTTTACTAAAGATAAATCAATAAGAAGTAAAATTTTCATTCTCAAGCGCACCTCAAAACGTGTACCATTTATATCAAAATAGCATGAACTAAAGCTACAAAATCACCATGACTGGTGCGGCTCAAACTATGTAGTTGAAAAAATAAGAAAGAAGCAAGATGCGCCGGATTTTCATTGATAGAAGATAAAATAAAACTAAGCATATATCTTCCAAATTTAGTGGGAGATATAAAAAGGCAAACCCTTAATTTAATGAACACTCTGATGCTTGCATTAGTAGTAGTAGTAGCTAGGATTAGCAAATGCAGAGCTTTTTCCACATACACTCGGAAGGTGTTGACCATGAGAGATCAGCACCAAGACATGCAATTATTGTCTTAAACTGATATATCCTCCAAATTAGGTGCCCAACCACAGCATGCATGTGCATTTCCTGCCACAACCACAAAACGACTTGCATATAGAGAGTCTTCTCTCTCGATGCGCAAGCAGTACTCTTAATTGCCTCTCTCCCCTCATTCCTCTTCTTATATATATACTCCACAAGTAGACAAGTAGTCAATGCACATATCACAATATTGTATACTCCTACTTGATTAATTAGCCGAGCAGGCAAACAATAATTCACTAATTAAGTAATTAATTGCACCTCCCATCTCATCCTTGTCTTCTCCTCGTCCTCGTCTCCCTGTCAAAAGAATATCTCTGTCTTGGCTAACTAGGCTGATGAGTAGCTAACTGCCCCATATGACCTCTTGCTCCCAACAAGTCAAGGTTCCATATCAGGTCTACGAATTGGGGCTAGCTAGCCACCATGTCACACAGCACGCCACGCCACTCTGTATTCAGCTGATATGTTTAGAGTAAATTTCACTTTGTTACCCCTTATTTATAATATTGTGGTAGGTTTTAACTTACCTAAAACTCATGCCACATTTTACTTCATATTTGTAACATTGACATTACAAGTTTTGGCGTTTTGCCCTGTTTTACTATTTTCTTCCCAAACAGAAGAAGTCCAATTTGTTAGGATGGCAACCAGACGTCCAATTTGTTAGGATGGCAACCAGATGAACGAGTACACAACTTGAACATGTAATCGTTAGGACCTTAGCAGGCTATATCACGTTTCCTTAAATTATACCATATTAACAGATAATGTGTTTCACTACGTATTATGCAACCTTGTACAGAGAATAATGTGGTTTACTTTTCAAAAGAGGGTTAAAAAATGAGATTGCCACAAAACAATTACATGAGTTTTTATTAACACAAACAATGTGGCTGATTTATTATTTATGTAAAAAAATAGGAATATTTGATTCGACGGATATTTTGATCGATCGATAATAATCTGATTGGGTATTCAGTGAGTAAATTCTAGTTGATCTTTCTTAAAAACAAGTCAAAGCAATGAACTAATTTTCCTTGGTTAGTTCCTGAATCAATTAATTGACCATACATGATAAAACATGTCGAGTACAAGACAAGAAACGGAATTGTTGAGGTCAATGTATAGAGAGCTATATTACGTGTGTATGTGTTAGTAACATGCACATTAGCTTAGGTCGATGTTTCATTACTTCACCATGATGTTCAGATGAGACTACTGTTTCCTACCCTATGAACTAGTTCAAGATAGCATGCATATTTGATTGGTGGACTCCTATTCTATTTTTCCGGTTTAATTTAACAGAAATGACATGTATATAATAATTATTTGCTGGTCCAATACTAGGATGTGTTTCTATGCATGTGATACGTCTTCAATGTATCTATAATTTTTGATTGTTCTATGCTATTATATTATCAATCTTGCATGTTTTATATGTATTTATATGATATATTATATCTTTTTTGAGCACTAACCTATTCACCCAGTGCCCAGTGCCAGTTGTTGTTTCCTTCGTGTTTTTGGCTTTTCAGATAAACAATACCAAGCGGAGTCCAAACGCAATAAAAAATTGACAATTTTTATGAACAAAAGTAAGACCTAGAAGCATCAGAGGAAGACTGGAGAGCACACGAGGTGGCCCCAAGCCAACAGGGCGCGCCCTGATGGCTTGGGGCCACCTCCCAGCTCCTCCTGACCTAACTCTGCCAGGATAAATCGATGGAGTTTATTTATATTAGTTAAGTTTACTTCGTCTACATCATGTCATCTTGCTTAAAGCATTAAACTATTTTACTTAATACTCTATATGTATGGTGGATAGCGGTCATTGAGTGAAGTAATAGTAATAGATGCAGGAAGGAGTCGGTCTACTTACTTACAAACGTGATGACTATATGTGTGATCATTGCCATGAATAAATATTGTATAACTGTATGTTTTTTTATCAATTTTTCAACAATATTTGTTTACCTACCGTATGCTTTCTACGAGAGAGAAGGCTAGCGAAAACTATGGCCACCGGGTCTTCATAAATCAAATTTCAAAAACACTAAAAATATTGCTGCCATTTATTTACCTTTATTTTATTTTGCATTTATATTATCTATCTATCACTACTTATCGCTTGCAAGTAACGAGTTCAAGGGATTGACAACCCTCTTGCCCGCGTTAGGTGCAGTGTGTGCTCTTTTGTGTGTAGGCGTTCAAGACGGGCATTTGCGTGGTCCTCCTGTTGATTCGATAATCTTGGTTTTTAGTGAGCAAAATACTTATCTCTACTGTGATGCATCTTCCCTCCTCTTCGAAGAAAATCTCAACGCGTTTACAAGTAGCAGCATGATGTCCTATTTTTGCCGATTATGGCTTTTTATCTTTCTTTATTTAATTTTTCTGCTACCAAATATATCCTTGGCACTTTGATACTTTGATCATTTTAATAAATAACCATGTGCAGAGACCGGGGTGATCTTATTTAAAAAAAGATAAATAAATTGATAAGTGATTTATGTTTATTTACCACAGATGACATACCTGAATAGATAGATTGGACACCGGATTGATTATTCAATTTATTCATTGGGAATATATATATTAGATAAATATCTTGTGCTGAATGATGAATTGATAGATCGATTGTTAGATTTGACAAATTCAACAGAATAAACAATTTGATTGCTCGATTCGACAAATTCAACAGACTAAACAATTTAGTTCCTCGATTAATCAATTAGTGCTTGATTCAACCGACGTGACGACACTAGTTTGATCCACCATAAGCCCCTACACATTTCTGATGTCTCTGTCGTTGATGAGAAAAATAATCGAGCTGGTGAATGGAATCTGACCAGTTGATACTTGCCTATGTGACACGACACCCATAACTCTCTCGTCTTCTGTTATTGTACTCAGGATCACTATCTTCTTCTCGAGTGTGGACTATGTGGAAACTGCCAAAGCTCATTCGTATCCGTAAGTATATCTTTACCTACAACGACACTGAGTCTCTCCTGACACGTGTACTTTAGGTATATTATTTCCATGTAAATTTGAAGAAAAGATGGGAAATTCCAATGCTTTTTCGTTCATGTTATCCACCCGTCAACTTTCATGCCATCCTAATAGGTGGGTTCAACTTTTTGCCAGGGGTAAAACAAAAGTAGGTAAACAAATAGATGTCATCAGAGCCCAAATACAGTGCAAAAATCTGAGAAGATTCTCATATGAGGTAAAAATATGTCACAAAGTCAAAACACGAGAGTAGAAAGTGGAATATACTCCTAGTTAAGTAATCGTCACAAAGCTTGTTGGTTTGGTTAAAGAATACAATGGGGCAAAGGTTGTTACTAAGGGGTAAAATGCAATAAAAAAATTAGACAACGTAAATGTTGTCACAAGGTCACATTTAGGGGTAAAAGGTGGGTTCTGCTCATATTTTTAGTGTATAAATTTTAGGCAATTTGATACATTGCTCCATTGTATATATATACATCGTATGAAGGTAGACAAAATAATATGTTTTACACCTTTTCTAAGTAAGTATACCTACTTTGCGAGAGAGATTAAGAAAAAAAGATGGTCACAAGACAACTACATGAGTTGTCTATTACCGAAAGTAAAGCAACAGGTTTATTATTTGAAGTAATTGCAGAAATACTTGATTCGATAGGTATTCTAATTGATCATATAATACTCCAATTTGGTGTTCAATGGGCGAATTCTATTTGCTCTTTCTTGAAAACAAGTCAAAGCTAGGAATTGTTTTTCATTTGGTTGAATAGGTAGTTCCTGAACCGATTGACCATATATATGATAAACATGTTGATTACAAGACAACGAACCGAATTGTTCAGGTCAACGAATAGAGCAATATACTCCATCTTTTACGTGTCAGTAGTACACACGTTAGCTTAGCTGCTTAGGTCGATGTTTCATTACTTTCTCCCTGATGTTGAGATGAGACTAAACCAACTGGCTAAACGAGTATAAGGATAACCCTACTTTGTTGCCGGTTTAATTCAACAGCAACGACACATGCATTCGATAAATAAACTGATTGCTTGGTTAACTGTTTATTTCATCAGATACGACATTTGAACAGATAGATCGGACACTGGATCGACCCTCAGAAATACTATATGTCTTTGATGATTGATGAATAAATAAAACTATTGTTGGATTTGATAAATTCAGCAGAATAAACAATTTAATTGGTGGATCGATCAATTGGTAGTTAATTCAGCCGAAGTGACGACATCAATTTTGATTTTCTGATCCATCACCAGCCGTCACCTACACCAGTACGTACCAAGCATCTACCCATGTCTTTGTCAGTTGATGAGAAAAATAACCGAGCTGGTAAACCAAGGAAGCCCTAACCAATTGAATAGTTGAAATGCTACCCTGTGTGACACGACACCAGACACCGAAGCTGCACTTTTGGTTTCTCTTGTGCTCTAGTATTTTTCCCTGCAGGGAATCTAAAAGTACAGATAAAAACTTCAGTGAATTGTGTGGTTTTCATATACCCTTGTGTTGTTTTCCTTCCTGTGTGCTCCGGCCGGGGCATATTAATCTATTACACTTACAACTAGTGTCATTTTCTGGAGTATGTGAGGACTGTCAAGCTCATTCTTATCTTATCCTGAAGTATCTTAATTTATAAGGACGCATTGCATCTCTCTTGACACGTGTACTTCGGCTATATGAATTCTCACTGTGGAAATTTCAAAGAAAATATCATCATGTAAATATCTTGATAATTTGGCCATCTAAGAAGAAAGGCGGTGACTAGTTGAAGAATATATTTATCCTACTAATTCCTTTCAAGATTTCCACATATTTTTATACATAACCAAATAAAGCACATCCAATTGAGGACAACTAAGTAAACATGAACACCAAACATTCGGATAAAACAAAAAATTTCATCATGGTACTTCATAGTCGTCGCTTTTTGTTTTACCTTTTACATCTAGATTTTCTTCTATTCCTTCGGTCAAAAACATTGTAGGGAAATAAACCTGCACAACCTAGGCTAGCCTCAAATATTGTGAATGTATACATTGTTCACCCATGAGTGAAACATTAGATCATTGAAAAGGCTAAGGACACACCCTCTCAAGATAGGTTGTCGGACCATTGCTTTCTCACCGTATGGGCTGGAAGAAGATGTAACACACTACAACAAAACTTGAGAGTCAATGGGCAAAAAGTTCTTCGCACCATCGTTGCCACTGCAATCATCAACTCGGGCCAAAGCATGGGGTGGTAATCCGTAGGATCAAAACCGTCGATTCTCGGGAACCAAAACACCACAAGGCCAGTGGTGTCAGCCGCGATGACCATACTAACTAGTAGAAGTATGTGAGGGAGTTGATGGATGTATTCCGTGAAACCGACTCTACTGTCAAGTGGGTTTAATTTTCATTTTGGGGTAAAAACAAAATTAGGTAAGATATACATGTCACAAGATTTGACAAGATTTTTCAAATGAAATGAAATAAAATTTATCTCAAAGTCATGACTACAACACGAGAGTAGAAAGTAGAAGATAGTAATCATCGCTGAAATATTGACTTTGCGCAGAAGAGATCCATCAGACGGTACATGTGTAGGTAAAAACAAGAGGATGTATTCAACTTTAACTTTGGGGTAAAAACAAAGGACTCCCCTGCGGATCTGATGTCAGGTTTTTGACGATAACAAATAAGACGTTTTCCTGAAAAATTGTGTTCTTCGAGGATAGCAGGTTTAGGCCCTGTCTGGAACAACTCAGATTATGATAATCCAGTTTTTATAATCTATATTGTCTTTAGATAGGACAATTATGTTGTAAATTTTAAAACTAGATGGATAGATTATTAAAAACTCACAATGTACTGTACCCCAGATAAAACCAGGTTATGGATTGCTAATGACCCATTATCCTTGTAAAGTTGGAGGTAATTACTAATTTGTGCCACCATCACCCTCCATTTTTCTCCTTCGGCGCGCGCACAGGGCAGACATGTCGTTATGCAATGTAAAATATCCGAATTACAGTTTATATAATCTAGCCTCCAAACATATCCACCTGAATTATTTTTATAAACCTGATTATATAATTTATCTTCATAATTCAGATTATCGTAATTTATTATGGTTCGAAACAAGGCCTTTGTTGGCTAGCATGAAAAATCTGGCTCAGTTTAATTTTTATTTAAAAATTATCGTGCTTCTGAACTAATTTTTTCATCATCACCCCAGTATAAATTGCCATAAAAATCATATTTTGTTTTTAGTGTCCCCCAAAACAAAAGTAGGTGAAAATACACGTTACAAGAGCACGACTACGGTCCCCCTCAAAAAAAGAAAAAAGAGAGCACAACTACGGTGCAAAAACCTGACAAGATATTCGAAACGTGATAAAAACATGTCGCAAAGCCATAACACGAGAGTTGAAAGTGGAATATACTCCTAGTTAGGTAATCGTCGCTGAAGCATAGAGATCTTTGCTGAGAAGAGATTCGTCAGCCGGTGCATGTGTACCCGTAGCAAAAGCGTAGCGATGCAGGTGCAGAGCATCTTCAAAATCACATTCGGGAGGCGTTGACCATGGCGTACGTCGACCACTAAACTAGGGCAATTATTGTCCGTTTGATGTATATCCCACCCGGATTAAGTCCCCACACCACGTACCTTTCCCGATTAGCTTTTCCCCCATAGCCGCTGCAATCGCAAAATCCACTTGCTTCCTTTTCTCCGTCGATGCACATGCACGGCCACTACTACTACTCATATACTACTCCCTCTATTTCAATACATAAAACCTTTCAAAAAATTTATTATGAACGTAAAATAAATAAATGTACACTTTAAAATATGTTTATATACGTTTATACGTAGCCCATAGTAAAATCTCTAAAAGGTCGTATACTTCCTCCTAAACGTAGACGTACACTGGGCCGGGCCGGGCTTCGGACCGGACTTTGGATATACATCACACGACAAATATATGTAGTATTGTCTACATATATGAATGTATGTAGTCAAGTTTTAGTATTTAGATACATCTATTTCTATATGAATCTAAGACAAAAAGATTTAGGAGGGAGGGAGTATTTAGGTAGGTACGGAGGGAGTAGTAGAGTATTACCCATTGCTAACCACTTTTTTAATTAGCAGGCCCAGCAATAAGTCAGTAGTTAATCACCCTGATTAATTATTCCTTGGAGTGAAGGAGCACATCTCCACCTTGCCTTCCTCCTCGTCCTCGATCGTCCTGCACCATATGACCCCGCGAAGCTGCTCGCGACGAGTCACAAGTCAATGCGTGCCCTCGCATCAGTCAGGTCAACTAATGGGGCTAGCCCACCATCCATGTCACACCACACGCGCCGTGTCGCCGTCCGTCCGTCCGTCTTCAGCTAGCTGCCTAGCAGCTCTACCTTTGCTCATCCTTTGCACATATATATACACACAACCCGGCCGGCCCCCTCTCTCGTGCATGCCATCATCCACCGGGCGACCCGTCTAGAGTCTAGAGTCGGCCGACGTCCACCGGCGGCATACATGGCGGCTAGCAAGGGCGCGAGGAAGAGCCTGGTGTCGAGGACGCTGGAGCGGTGCCGGTCCGGGCTGAACAGCGGCGGCCGGTCGTCCGCGGCGGTCGCGCCGGGGTGCTTCTCGGTGTACGTGGGGCCGGAGCGGGAGCGGTTCGTGGTGCGCGCCGACCGTGCCAACCACCCGCTCTTCCGCCGCCTCCTCGACGACGCCGAGCAGGAGTACGGCTACGCGGCGCAGGGGCCCCTCGCGCTGCCCTGCTCCGTCGACGCCTTCCTCGACGTGCTCTGGCACATGGACCACGACGTCCAGGACGAGGACGACGACAACGAGGCCGCCGTGGCCCCGAGGACGCCCATATGCGGCCTGCAGCGCGGCGGCAGCGGGAACATCAAGGTACGGCCGGCGGGGTACCGGGTGCTCAGCCCGCCCAAGTCCACGCCGCCGTCCTTCTTCTTCTCGCAGACGGCGGCCGGCGGCAGGAGGTGAGCTCTAGGCGCGCAGCTGGCTAGCAGAAGCAGAAGCAGAACCGGAAAAGGAATCTGTGCGCGCATACGTACAAAGACCGAGCAGGTGCTTAATTTGCATATACTTACTTAGACGACTCAAGCACACAAACACGCCTAGCTGATTTAGATTGTAGTAAAAGTGAAAGGAAAGAAGATCTATTGTATGCATGCATGTAAGCGCGTGTGTTCGATGTTCTTTGTATTTTCCGGTTTCACGGAAATGAAAATTGGAGCTTAAGCTCCTAAATTAGGAACAAAAAGTGGAAGTGTGTGTGTGGGATACACAAGAAAGAGATTAACTTTGTGTGATCATTTTGTTTGATCTATAACATGTGTTTCTTTATGGAGTATCGAACATTTTTTCTATGGCAAATTATAGTGTCGTGAGGAGGACAATTTTAATTTGCAAGCACGGAAAATCCTGGCGACAAACAGAATAACCCGAATTGCCATGCTTGCTAACTACTCCCTCTGTTTCTAAATATAAGTCTTTTTAGAGATTTCAGTAGGGAACTACATATAAAACAAAATGAGTGAATGTACACTTTAAAGTATGTCTATATGAATCTGTATGTAATCCCCTATTGGAACCTCTAAAAAGACTTGTATTTAGGAACGGAGGGAGTAAAACTCTCATCCTCGGCCATCACAAATTGTCATCCAATTCATTCACCATCGCCATCCGTCCAGCGAACATTCCCTGGTTAAGCCGGTCCAAAATTTTCTAATTAACTCTGGCCTTGGGTTGGATGCAAACATATACTCCCTTGACACTATTATAGCAATACTATACTATGCAGTAAAGTACTCCCTCCGTTCAAAAATACTTATCATAGAAATAGATGTATCTAGATGTATTCTAGTTTTATATACATCCATTTTATCTATTTATCTGACAAGTAATTTTGGATGGAGGGAGTAGTTATTAGAGCATCTAAAATCAGACCCCTCGAACCCACCTCAAACGTCTGGACAGGCAGCCCGATCACTGCTCGATCATGAAATTGCGATCCATACGGGCCTCTCAAATCGGCCTCAAACGCTCGGGCTGACCGGCACCTTCATTTCCAGCCCGAATATGGGGTGGATATGGGGAGCCCGAGCGCGCCCGCCACGTCGGCCAGACGGTTTGGCACCACGCGGACACCCGACGGAACGACAGACGTCTCGACCGTCTGCGCGGTATGAATGACGCGCGGCGCGACTCTGGCTCCCCGTCAGAGGTCGGGGCCGGCTATTTAATCGCGCTGGCGCCCCCAGCCCTAGCGCATCTACCTCCTCCTTCTCTCCGGCGCCACCCGAGCCCGTTCGCCACCTCTCGCAGTTCCCTCTCCGTCGGGATGGTCTGGCGGCTCATCACCTCCTACGCGTAGCTCACTCGGGAGTGACACCTGCAATCGAGCCGGAGATCCAGGCTCACCGCACCACCCGCATCGCTGCGGGTCTCCCTCCGGACTTGTTGGAGACGGAGGAGAAATAGCAGCAGCAGGTAGAGGAGCAGTAGTAGAAAGAGGAGGAGCAGTTGGAGGCCATGGAGGAGGAGGACCCGTAGGAGGAGGCTCCCGGTTTCAGCATGGCGGAGGCGGAGGCGGAGTTCGCCGTCGCCGAATCGGAGGAGATGGCGGAGCACCAAGCCATCCTGGATTCCATCAGGGATGAGACCGAGGTGGAGACCAACCGCCGGCTCATCTGGCAGAGGCAGGCGGAGGCTGACGCCCTCTTCTACGAGCTGGAGGCGGAGGAGGCCGCAACGTAGCAGCCGGAGGGGACGGACCTGCGGCAGGCATCCATTTATCCGTCGGAGGGCACGGACATCGTGGACATCTCCGACAAAGAATAGATGGGTTCTACGTAGTACGTAGTTTTCATATCTTGCATTTTTTTTGTATGGATTTGAGGATCCTAACATGAGATGTCTGGATGTAGAATGCATTATTTGAGAAATGATTGGTCAGTGTCTGCGGACGCACCCGAATGCGTCCGTGGGCGTTCGAGGGGCCGGATTTGCAAGGTCCGGTTGTAGATGCTCTTAATATGATGGAAAACTTTTGAGTTGGTCAATTATTTTCGTTTATCTTACCAAGTTAAAAAAAAGGTTGTACTGAGTATTGACAGAATGACAAGTGTTGTCTCTATTCATGAGTTGCCTGAACCTTTTTGAATCCAGAATCACATTTCTAAGCATTTGTATGAACACCCAAGCAGTCATAGATCTCCAAGTCAATTCATGTAGTATACTTCACTGAAGTGGCCCCACCTTTAAAAAGTTCGGTTCCACCAATAGTAGTGTGCAAAAAAAATGGGAAGTGTACAATTTAAATTAAAGGATATTTTCTAAAAAACATATAGATAACTACAAATTAGAAAAGTGATTTCCTACAATGATGAATTATTGTCATATTTTGATGCCATAATGTCGATTTTGTTAAATTGGAGCCAACCTTCTCTAATTTGTAGTTTTCACTCATATGTTGATTATCTTCATCTCGCTATGCATCGTCATGTCTAGCAATATATGGTGTTATAGTATTACTTGCCTCTCTCTATATTCTTTGTATTATCTGTCTCTCTTTATATTCTGTGCATGGCGACGTTTCTGTCATTTCTATGAATTGGCAAACATATAATGGGAGAAGGGCGAGGAGAAGATGAACAAAAAGCCATGGATGCATGAGTGGACGAGGAGGCAACGAAGAGTCGTGAAGGTGGCAATCACCTACACCGGTGAGGTGGGAATGATAAGAGCATCTACATCTATAGTTGAATCGGGCAAATCCGATCCCTACACACACACGTGGACGCGTCCGGACACATCCACGGACGCATTCAGACAGTCTCTCATATTTTATTTCGTGCATCTATATATCTTACTAGCAAAAGCCCCATGCGTTGCAACGAAAGAAAAAATATCACACGCTTTTAATTTTTATAATCATTTTGATTTATTAAAATAATAAGCTAACTAACTAATGTAGTAAGTCCTATCCTATTTTGTTGGAAAATCAACCCGTCCATTGTTAATTCCATCATGATGAGAAATTGAGCGGGACAAGCAAAGCAAAACAAAGAGGCTACCTGAATTGATCAATGGACTGTTATCTTATTTCACTCATGGGATAGAGAATGTGGGATCAGATGACAAACTGAAGGTGGTGTTCCATTATCTCTCTCTACAACAATGCAGTCTTGCATTAAATATATTCATTCATCAGCAAACAAATTCTCACAAAACAAAATTTCTTGCCGGTGCTTGGCACACGGTTGGAGGCATGGGGAGGGGATCTCACCAGATGATGAGTTCCTCCCAGAGGAGGGGATACATTAAGGGGAGCAAGGGTTAGGCGCCTCTATCTGGCCATAAGGAGTCGCCGTTGACGCGCCATAACCTCGGAGTTCCCCTTGTGAGCCATGGAGGCCCGCCTCCACCTGCAAGTACTTCGCTCCGTCGTGCCTTATCCGCGCGCCACCGCCGTTCTGCATCAAGCGGACGCATCATCCCAAGTCGCTGTAGCTATCGCGTTGATTTGATTCAGAAGCTGTGCTCGAGCGCCGAAACGGGGGCAACAAGCAGGCAGAGGTACGACCGCGGAGGCGGGTGGGTTGAGATCGACAGCAGTGGTGGTTGAGGTCGGCCGCGGCGGCGAGTGGTGTGGCAGCGGCCTGGGGACAGGCCAGGGTGGACCAGGGTCGATGCGATGCGCTCGAGCGCCGCAACGGGGGCAGTGAGCGGGGAGAGGTACAGCCGCGGAGGCGGGTGGGTTGAGATCGGCAGTGGCGGCGAGTGGTGTGGCGGCGGCCTGGGCACAGGCCAGGGTGGCCCAGGGTCGACGGGAGGAGGCGATGCGTACGGGTATAATTTTTGCAGCGAATCGTTTTTTCATAATCGCTTTATTATTAGGTATAGATATCCGGATTTTTAAATTCATACAAAATTATGCACATCGATCATATGCGATATAAATTGTCTGAATTCGATAGTTTTAAACAAAAGCAACTGATAACAAAATCTTTACCTAATAATAAAGAGGCTATCGCTTCCGTCGGAAAACCCACCGAGATGATTTTACAAAAAAACCCTTACTGTTTATGACATTAAACTCGTAGTATATATTAAATGTTTTTTAAAATACTCATATCTTTTAAACCGTAACTCCAAATTTAACATATTATATATGGAATTTGATTAGAAAAATATGTAGAATTTAAATATGATATTATTTTATCTGTTAAACGTTTAATAAAAATATTATCTAGGGTGCAATCTTAATAAATAAGTCATTATTCGTCTTTCTTTCATACCGGTACTCATCCGGGTTGGGGATGAACACGTCAACAAAATCAGGATTAGAGATGAAACTGAAGGTCACTTGACTGATTCTTTGTACGTATTAAATCTACATGCAAGTCGTGTTAAAATAGAAGACCTGTGAAATTTTGAACTGCATTTTTGTAGGATAAGACGATCTTTATTTGTGTCGTAACTACAAATTTTCAGATTATAGACATTTTTTTGTAAATTAAGAGCGTGTGGTATTTCTTTCCCCCGTTGCAACGTATGAGCCCTTTTGCTAGTTTAACCAAACGAACGTGACAAAATAAAATCAATGTCGGACCGAAGTTCACTGGCCAAACGAGTTCGGCGTCGTATGACCACGCGATCGTCCAGCTGCTCGCGACGAGTCATAAGTCAATGCATGCTCACGCGTCAGGTCAACTAATGGGGCTTGCCCACTATGCATCTCACACCGCACGCCGTGTCGCCGTCCGTCTTCAGCCTGTGCACATATATATACACACAACCCGGCCGGCCCCCTCTCCCATGCATGCCATCATCCTTGCACTCCGGCAGGCGCATCGCATCCGCTCTTGGCCAGCAGCCCCGTCGACTAGAGTCGGTCGACGTCCACCGGCGGCATACATGGCGGCGAGCAAGGGCGCGAGGAAGAGCCTGGTGTCGAGGACGCTGGAGCGGTGCCGGTCCGGGCTGAACAGCGGCGGCCGGTCGTCGGCGGCGGTCGCGCCGGGGTGCTTCTCGGTGTACGTGGGCCCGGAGCGGGAGCGGTTCGTGGTGCGCGCCGACCGCGCCAACCACCCGCTCTTCCGCCGCCTCCTCGACGACGCCGAGCAGGAGTACGGCTACGCGGCGCAGGGCCCCCTCGCGCTGCCCTGCTCCGTCGACGCCTTCCTCGACGTGCTCTGGCACATGGACCACGACGTCCACGACGACGACGAGGACGGCGAGGCCGCCGTGGCCCCCTGGACGCCCATATGCGGCCTGCAGCGCGGCGGCAGCGGGAATATCAAGGTACGGCCGGCGGGGTACCGGGTGCTCAGCCCGCCCAAGTCCACGCCGCCGTCCTTCTTCTTCTCGCAGACGGCGGCTGGCGGCAGGAGGTGAGCTCTAGGCGCGCAGCTGGCTAGCAGAAGCAGAAGCAGAACCGGAAAAGGAATCTGTGCGCGCATACGTACAAAGACCGAGCAGATGCTTAATTTGCATATACTTAGGCCTGGTAATCCACCAGCTTCTGGAATCTGTGGAGCTGGGAAACTGCAGCTCCCTTAATTTGAACTACAGCTCCACCAGCTCCGTTCCGGGAACTGTGAAGGAGCGTCTCCGAACATGGCCTTACTTAGACGACTCAAGCACACAAACACGCCTAGCTGATTTAGATTTAGTAAAAGTGAAAGGAAAGAAGATCTTTTGTATGCATGCATGTAAGCGCGTGTGTTCGATGTTCTTTGTATTTCCCGGTCTCATGGAAATGGAAATTGGACCCTGTGCCAACACAAATTGTCATCCAATTCATTCACAATCTCCATCCCTGCAGCGAACATTCGCTGGTTAAGCCGGTCCAAAAATGACTAGCTAAAAGCAACTCTAGCAGACCCCGCATCCCGCCCCGGCCCGTAAAATAACCGTCAAAGTACGGGTCGGGACGAAAAAAACTGTCCGACCAGACCCCGCATCGCGTACGGGTCCTCAAATATTTTTGTCGGGTGCGGCAAAATCTCGGCCCCAACCCGCGTATTCGCGGGTTCCCCCCTCGCCGCTGTGGTGCCGTGCATATAAGTGGGAAGCGGTTGGTGGGGGACATTTCAGCCCGCGCTTTCCCCCACCAACCACCTCCCCTCTCCCCCCTTCGCCCAAGATCCCGGCCGCTGGATTTGGCTTTTGTCGGCCACCGGTGGATGCGCCAAGCGATGGAGTGGTCGGGGAGCATCTCCCGCAGCCCCGGCAAGGCCGCATCATGGATTGGTCGACGATTTGCGGGCATGGATTCGTCTGGCCGTCCAACGGGCTCGGTGCTCGCGCAGCGGCTCTGTGGCTCGCCGTTGCCGCTCATACAGTGCGACGACTGCACGCGGACAGTGCCGCGGCTTACTTCGGGCACGCCGAACCACCCCGGATGGGTGTTCTTCAAATGTGAAAACGACGGGGTACGTGCACTTGCGATATCTCATTGTTTGGTTCAATTGCGGATCCTCATTCCGAACATGGTTATTCTTTTTGTGTAGGAATCTGGATGCTCATTTTGGTTTTGGGAATGCGAATACATTGATTTATTGATAGAAAGAAAGTTAATAGATGTCGATGCACTTCTTAGTAGAATAAAAAACAATGTTGCGGTTGCATGTGCAACGTCTACTTCTTCTGAACCAAAGATGAAGAATGAAGAATGCAAGATGAAGAACCGCAGATCAACAACGAGTGCATGAAGAAGATATTGCTTCAACTAGTTGGAGCAGTTATGGAAGTTGGAAATCTTCTAAAATGCATACTTGTTGCTCTTGTTTTTCTTTGGTCTTGCTATTCTAGCAAAGATGTGGTGATGTTTATGTATCCAAATGTTGTTGGAAAAGCAAAGAAATGCATTATTCTAGCAAAGATGTGGTGCAAATTTAGGTTTTCTGAGCCGAGAGGAGCTGCGTCAGAGCAGACCCCGCAAAGACGACCTGTAAAAAAGCATATTCCGCGAATATGCTTTTTTACGGGTCCGTTATGCGGGGTTTGCAT
This sequence comes from Hordeum vulgare subsp. vulgare, assembly GCF_904849725.1. NCBI lineage: Eukaryota > Viridiplantae > Streptophyta > Magnoliopsida > Poales > Poaceae > Hordeum > Hordeum vulgare. The sequence goes on along the minus strand of NC_058520.1, from coordinate 578,072,676 downwards.
TCATGCCAGCCCGCGCCGGTCCGTAAAAGGAAATTTACGCGAACTGCAAACGCGCTTTGCGGGCCGGACAGATGCGGGGTCTGCTAGAGTAACTCTAACTCCGGTCTTGGGCTAGACGATGCAAACATATACTCCCTTGATATTATTTTGCAATACTATACTATCCGGTTAATTAGTTATTAATATTATGCAAAACTCTTGAGTTGGTCAATTCTTTTCGTTTATTATAACAAATTAAAAGAAAAAGGTTGTGTTGGGTATTGACAGAATGACAGGTGTTGTCTATTCATGAGTTGCCTGAACCTTTTTAAAACCAGAATCACGTTTATAAGCATTTGTGTGAACACCCAAACCGTCATGGGTCTGCAAGTCAATTCATATAGTATACTTCACTGAAGTGGCACACCATAGTAGTGTGCAATTTTTCTTTGTGAACAGTGCAATTAAGGTAAAGAATATTTTCAAAAGAAAAAGATAACTACAAATTAGCAAAAGTGATTCCGTACAATGATAGATTGTTGGCATACTTTGATGCCACAACTACCCATTTTGTTAAATTGGAGCCAATCTTGCTTAATTCATAGTTTTCACTCATATGTTCAGTATCTTCATCTCTCTTGTCCATCTTCATGTCTAGCAATCTATGGTGTTGTAGCATTATTTGTCTCTCTTTACATTCTTTGTATTATCTGTCTCTCTTTACATTCTCTCCACGACCACATTTCTGCCATCCCTATGGATGGGCAAACATACAACAGGACAAGGATGTGGAGAAGATGAAGAGAGAGACCATGGATGCATGAATGGACGAGGAGGTAACGAATACTCTTGAAGGTGGCAATCACCGACACCAGTGAGGTGAGAATGATAACGTGTTGGTAGAACAATGTGATCAGTTCGGAGCCAGGGGCATCAAGCCATCGAATATTATGCTTTGTAAGCATCTAACGCTGCTTATTATCTATTAAGCTAAAAAGATAGTTTACCCTTATGAATATATATAAGGATAAAATAGAGAGATGGCAGCAATTAGATGATGTTGAATGGCTATGGTGTGGTAATATTCCAGGTAGATTCACTTTACTTATTTTCATCATGTGTCTTCATCGGTGTAGCAAACAATTTGTGGTAATCTGGAAACAGCAGCCGGAACGATGCATGATTTCAAGGCTACTTCATGCACTAACTTGAATGACCATTACAAAGGGGGGAGTTAAGCATATTTCCCTTGCCCGATGATACGAATCCGAGCTATTAATTGCAAAGGCAGGGAAGGATATCTCCGAACTACAATATTTTACTACTATCGAATTCGAAAGAGGAGCATACACCTATTTCATTGATTAATTTCTTTCAGTCGTGGGGATCATTGGATAAAAGCGATGGGAATCATAGGAGCAATTCGTATTGGTTTTAAGCCGAGAAAAGGGACTACCCTCATGTAGCAGAGATGTAAGTCCCAAAGGCTACTTGCCTGTCGAGGTGGGGGGGGGGGACTACCTAGTATCAAATTCACAAAGCAACACATTTAGTAGTTGACATATTTCTTTCTTGTTCTCATCGGAAAGTAGGGTTTTCACGTTAAGCAAGAAGAGATACGAGTTGGAGTGCTATTTATGCTCATAAGGAAGGAAAACATGCATATGCATATATGGAGGACCTCACACAAGGCACACCTAAGACGATGTCTTAGATCTTGAGAAAGTTTGTAGCAATGCCTAGAAACGGTCCGAGGTCCTGAAAACCACTTTGAACAACATTAATAACATCAACACACGAGCAACAAATTTTAACGTGGGAACCTCGAGGTCGGGGCAGAAATCACCATCCGATCCCACCCAAGTATTATTCCACTATTATTAATGATGGACACATTAAGTTCTTTTTGAGGTAGCACCAGATTTTTCTCATGCATCAATTGAATAGCAATAATAGAGTCAGTAATTGAAGCAATCTCATCAAATATGATGGAATCATATCTTGCAGGAGGCAAGGTGGGATAACTTCCTTGGCTTGGTAACAAACATCCTCCTTGAAGATATATGCCTTGCATTTCTCATATTTTTCTTCTTATGTGGTAGTGCCGAACTTAGAATTTTCATCACTTATTTCGGTGGCTATGAGATGAAAGAATATCCAAAAATCATAAACTGATGTCTCGTGGGTTCTTAGGAATCTTCAAAACGGACTCTCAAACGATCTATACTTGTCCCGATGAATATGTTCGGACACAGTTTGACATCCAATATGGTACCCCACCTGTCCGACAATGCATGCGGACATTCATTTTTCTAAAAACTGGAACCAGACTAGAAGACTTTAGGGGAATCCGAACATTCACATGACGAATCAAAAGCTATGCCCCTTTTTTCCCCTCCATCCGGTGATTAGCATGCAAACGTTTGGCGGAAGCACTAGTTAAAACATGTTAGCGTTTGATGGAACCTACTAAACATGCCAGCGTTTGCGGAGACTAGTAAACTACTAGCAAGCTAATTGGGCGGAAGCTCTACTGAATCTTGACGCGATCGGGGCAGGGAGAAGACACGAGACGGTGCGGAGAATCTTGACCGCGACCGGGGCAGGGACGGCCGGCCGTCGCCCTCGCGAGTCGCGACGACGGTACAATCATTGAAAAACGTGCGCCCGGTCCAGTCGGCAAACCACAGGCGCGCACGAGTGGAACCCTGGGTCGGACCGAGCTCCATCGCGATCTGCCGGCGGCCAGCTGCAAGCCGCGCCACGCAAAGCTCTCCCCTCTCTTTGGCCCGGCTAGCGCAGCATTCAAGCTTCAAAGGTCCGCGCGCTCGCTGTCGACCGTCGATCTCGTCCGTGTAGAGCCGGCTGTAGGCGCGCCGCGCGTGCTTTGGAGACCTCTGCCCCGTATGCGGGCGCGCGTCACGGAGCATGCGCATGTGTGCCGTCCTCGTCCTCGTCCGTCCCGATCGCGTGTCTGACCGGCCGGCTAGCTCTTCTACATGCGTTAACGGCGAGGGGTCAGTCGCGCAGAGGCGTCCAGGTCCTACGTACTACTCTAGGTACGAGAGCCTCACGCGATCGATCAGTCGATCGACCGTACTCTTGGCACTTGACGCGCCACCGGATCCGGGAGAAAATTCGATCCAACATTTCTTCCAGGTGCTCACCCAATACGAGACAAAGAAGGCAGCTGGGGCTATGCATGTCACGCACAACCGCACGTGCGTTCATCTTGGGCTTGTTTGGTTGTTCCGAGTGAACGGTGTTTGCATTGGGAGCTCGTCTCGAGCCAGCCAGGTTGAGAAAAACAGGTAACAAATCAATATATGTATGTTGTTTGGTTGTCTGCATTGCATCAAAGGACATTTTAGGGTCGGCTGTTTGGTAGTACGCATTTATGCTTAAGGGGTAAGAAGATGCAAACCATAGTTGTTCCGCTGCATACGTGTTTATGTTCTGCTCACTCCATTCAAATGTGGTGGCTCTAGAGCATCTACAGCCGGACCAATCAAATTCTCCTCACACGTACGTGCAAGCCGGCCGATCACTGAGAAAAATCGATCCCGCGTCTCTCAAACCGACCTCAAACGTCCGAACTAACAGGTCACCTCCATTTCCACCCCAAATATGGGGCGGATATGGGGGCACATCCGAGCACGCCCGCCACGTCGGACCCGACAACCCGACCCTACAACAAATTGCACAAAATCTCCCAAACCCTTCCTCCTCTTCCCGCCGCCCGCTAACATTTCCAGTGCCCGACCACTCGTCGTCCCGCACCCGTGCTCTCCATCCTCACCACCTGTCCCGATCCGCCGTCGTGTTGTCTTTCACCCCGTCGCCGACCGCCGCGACGGAGACGCGGTTCGCCTCGTCCGTCGGCGGCCCTTCCACCGCTTCGTCTTGCCGAAGACCATCGCCCGTAAGTCGCGCCGTCGTCGACGGCGATAGAGGGGGTTGGCCGCACAACTACATGCGGGACTCATCAATAAGATGTCTCCCCCAGCGCGCCGGGCTCCCCTCACACCATCCATGCAAGCGTCAGCACGGGCCATTTACTTTTAGCCATTGCTGGCTTTTATTGGATGGCAAGCCAAAGTGGCAACAGGTTGTGGCCTACCTCAAGGCCAGAAAGAAGAGGAATGATGGATCAAGCTCCCACCAACCCATTGGGTTGGATGACGATGTTTTTGTCACCAATGGAAAAGCTACCATGCAAAAGGATAACCGGCTACTCATGGGAACTAAGTAGGAGAAGGCAACGATCGCCCGTGACACCGCAGCTACAAAAATGTCATCCACATGGACGGGCATTTTTTCGGCAAGGGAGAGCAAGAAAGAGGAGAGGTGCAAGCTTATGTTAGACGCGCAAAGGGAGAGGATGGAGTGGAATTGGACGAGGGCAGTGAGGCGGCTTGAAATTGAGAGGGAGAAGATCAAGTTGGAGAAGCAAGAAGCGGCGATCAAATGGGAACTCCAGAAGGCCAAGACATTTGGAGAGATTGAGCTTGAGAAGGATAGGTTGCAACTCTCAGTCGATGTAGAGGATGCAAAATCATGCTCGTGGATGAATCCACTTTGGATGAACATGCCAAAAATGGCTTGTGGACAGGAAGAAGGAGATCAACGACTGTAGAGCGTTAGAGACGGCCAGGGAGGCTACGAATGCGGTAGCGGAGCAGACGGCGAGGATGCCGGCGATGCAAGCAGCCCCGATGCACCGGAGTAGGTAGCCCAGATGCAGGCGGAGATGGATGCCCAGGCGGAGCAGGACGCATGGACGAACTCGTCCGGCCAGTGGTCCGACAACACTTGTAGGTTGGACATTGATTTCATTTTAGCATGTCCATTTGGTAGAACTATGCTATCGTTTGCTTTTGTTTAAAACTGTTGAATTCGAACCATTTGTTTCGGATGATCGACGTGCATGGCTTTGTATGGAGTTGAGAGTCTGGATATGAGGTATGTGGATGAACGGAGCGAAATATGAAGGGTCGTTCGGATGTGTCGGTGTTTGAGGGGCCGAATTTGAGGGGTCCGGCTGTAGATGCTCTTACCACCATATTATGCACAACAGCAAGCAAAGCACTAACTGTTACAAATATGCCCTAAAAGCAATAATAAAGTTGTTATTATTATGTTTCTTTGTTCATAATAGAATTGCATTAACTAGAAATTAAAATACATGTGTGGATATATGAACAGCAACATGTCCCTAGTGAGCCTCTACTAGACTAGCTCATTGATCAAAGATAGCTAAGTTTTTCTAACCGTAGGCATGAGTTATCATTTGATAATGGGATCACATCATTGGGAGAATGATGTGATGGACAAGACCCAACTATAAGCATAGCATTTGATCGTATCACTGATGTTTGCTGTGTGTCCCTTGCAACGGCGCCAGGAAATAGTTATGTCGACGGCACCAGGAATCCTTCAGCTACGGCTACGCCTTAAGGGACTTCCTAGGCAAGTATGCAAAGGATTTCCCCCGTGGCCTTGGAGCCTTGCGTTGGTGTTCCCTCGAAGCGGAAAGGGTGATGTAGCACAGCGACGGTAAGTATTTCCCTCAGTTTGAGAACCAAGGTATCAATCCGGCGGAAGAGTATCTCAAGATCCCGCACAAACACAAAAGCTTGCACCCAACGCTATGAAGGAGTTGTCAATCCCTTATAGATTGTTTGCCAAGTGAGAACTGAAAGCAACAAAGTAACAAAGCAAAGTAAAAGCGGAGGTGTAAACGATGGATGTGAATAGACCCCGGGGCCGTAGTGTTTACTAGTGGCTTCTCTCATAAAAGCAAGTAGACGGTGGGTGAACAAATTACTGTCGAGCAATTGATAGAACCGTGCAAAGTCATGTCGATATCTATGCAATGATTATATCTATAGGCATCACGTCCGAAACAAGCAGACCAATACTTTCTGCATCTACTACTATTACTCCACAGGTCGACCGCTATCCAGCATGTATCTAGTGTATTAAGTCCACAAGAACAGAGTAACGCCTTAAGCAAGATGACATGATGTAGAGGGATAATATCAAACCAATGATAAAAACCCCATCTTTTTACTCTTGATGGCAACTACTTGATGTGTGCCTTGCTGCCCCTACTGTCACTGGGAAAGGTCACCACATGGTAGAACCCAAAACCAAGCACTTCTCCCATTGCAAGAATCATAGATCTAGTTGGCCAAACAAAACCCAAGACTCGGAGAGACTTACAAGGATATCAAATCATGCATATAAGAAATCAGCAAAGACTCAAATATATATCATAGATAATCTGATCACAAATCCACAATTCATCGGATCTCGACAAACACACCGCCAAAGAAGATTACATCGGATACATCTCCATGAAGATCATGGAGAACTTTGTATTGAAGATCCAAGAGAGAGAAGAAGCCATCTAGCTACTAACTACGGACCCGTAGGTCTGAAGTGAACTACTCACGAGTCATTGGAGGGGCAATGATGATGATGAAGAAGCCCTCCAACTCCAAAGTCCCCTCCGGCAGGGTGCCGGGAAGGGTCTCCAGATGAGATCTCGCGGAAACGGAAGCTTCCGACGGCGGAAAAGTATTTTCGAGGCTCCCCTGATTTTTTGCGGAATATTTGGGAATTTATAGGCCAAAGACCTAGGTCAGGGGGCGGCCAGGGAGGCCACAAGCCTGCCCACCGCCGCCTCCCCCTGGTGGCGTGGTGGGAGCTTGTGGGCTCCCTGGAGCCCACCTGTCTTGGCCCAAAGGCCCCCTGGTCTTCTTCCGTTCGGGAAAAAATCATTTCGGGGTTTTTATTCCATTTGGACTCTGTTCCAAAATCAGATCTGAAAAGAGTCAAAAACACGGAAAAAACAGGAACTGGCACTTGGCACTGAATCAATAAGTTAGTCCCAAAAAAGATATAAAAGGTACATAAAACAACCAAAGAAGACAAGATAACAGCGTGAAACCATCAAAAATTATAGATATGTTTGAGACGTATCAAGCATCCCCAAGCTTAACTCCTGCTCGCCCTCGAGTAGGGAAGTGATAAGAATGAATTTTTGATGCTTTCATGCTACCTAGCATAGGTGTCCTTTGTAATTCCTCTTATGTGACGTGAATGTTCAGATCCATTAGATTCAAAACAATAGTTTGCTATTGACATGGAAACAATAATAATTCAAGCAAACTAGCAAAGTAATCATGAACTTTCAAAATAACAAGGCCAAAAGAAAGTTATCCCTACAAAAGCATATAGTCTGGCTATGCTCTATCATCATTGCACAACAAATTTAAATCATGCACAACCCCGGTATTGGCCAAGTAATTGTTTCACACGTTTACTTTCTCAAACCTTTTCAACTCTCACGCAATACATGAGCGTGAGCCATGGTTATAGCACTATAGATGGTGTGGAGTGTAGTGGAGGTTGCAAGACAAAAAGGAGAAGATAGTCACATTAACTAGGCATATCAATGAGCTATGGAGATGCTCATCAATAGATATCAATGTGAATGAGTAGGGATTGCCATACAAATGATGCACTAGAGCTAAGAGTAAGTGAAAGCTCTTAAAGAAAACTAGTGGGTGTGCATCCAACTTGCTTGCTCACGAAGACCTAAGGCAATTTTGAGGAAGCCTATCATTGGAATATACAAGCCAAGTTATATAATGAAAATTTCCCACTAGCTATATGGTGGTGACAAAACGAGAGACTCTCAATCATGAAGATCATGGTGCTTAATATGCACAAGAGTGGAAAAAGGTGGTAGCATTGTCCCTTCTCTCTTTTTCTCTCATTTTTTTTATTTGGTGGGCTCTTTGTCCTCTTTTTTTATGGGCTTCTTTGGCCTCTTTTATTTCCTCACATGGGACAATGCTCCATTAATGATGATCATCACACTTTCAACTCAAAACTTAGAGTAACGATGACTCTATATGGAATGCCTCCGGTAGTGTACCATGGCAATGATCTAGCATGGCATAGACATCAATGGAAACATCATGCTAGCTATCTTACGATCGTGCAAAGGCAAGTTGATGTGGTGGCACATGTCATGGTGGTAGTTGCATGGCAATATATCTCGAAATGACTTTGAAAAAGCCATAGTAGGTAGGTATGGTGGCTGTTTTGAGGGAGGCTAATGGTGGGTTTTGTGCACCGGCGAAAGTTGCACGGCACTAAGAAGATAGTGATGGTGGAAGGTGAAAGTGCATCTAAACCATGGACTCAACATTAGTCATGAAGAACTCATATACTTGTTGCAAAAGTTTTATTTGTAATCGAAACAAAGCATTCAACACATACTCCTAGGGGAAGGGTTGGTAGGTATAAACCATCGCGCGATCCCGACCGCCACGCAAAGGATGACAATCAATATACTAATCATGCTCAGATTTCATCACATAGCGGTTCACCATACGTGCATGCTACGGGAATCACTAACTTCAACACAAGTATTTCTAGATCCACAACACCTTACTAGCATGACTTCAATATTATCATAACCACAACTCAAAACTAATTGAGATGAATCAATCTTCTCTAACTATTCAATGCACATGAAGGTGGAAGTTTTCGTATCCCTTTGGATAACTACCCCTTTTGAGACTACTTTCAAAGCATAGATCAACTACCAAGCCACGCACCGCTGTGCTCTAAAATATATAAGTGAAGCACATAGAGCAAAAGTATCTAGCTCAAAAGATATAAGTGAAGCACATGTGAGCTGAATTGTCTACCAAAAGATATAACTGAAGCTCGACAAAATCACGGTGTGTGCTTGTCTCTCTCTCTAGGTGTGCAGCAAGGATGATTGTGACACAACAAAAATAGAAGACTCCTACGATACAAGATGCTCCAAGCAAAACACATAACATGTGGTGATTAAAAATATAGCCCCAAGTAACGTTCCCGATGGATTGAAGACGAGAGAGGGGATGCCTTCCCGGGGCATCCCCAAGCTTAGGCTTTTACGGCATCCTTGAATCTCTTGGGGTGCCTTGGGCTTCCCCAATCTTGAGCTCTTCCCACTCTTTTATCTCTTTTTCCATAAGAACTTCACCAAAAACTTGAAAACTTCACAACACGAACCTTAAACAGAAATTCGTGATAACATTAGTACAAGAAAGCAAACCACCACTTCCTTAGGTACTGTAGCAAACTTAAATTCTACTTGTGCTGATGTTGGGTTACTGTACTTTCAATCTTCCATGGCTAATACCCCCCAATACTATCCATAATTTCATCAAAATAAGCAACCAACACAACAAAAACAGAATCTGTTAACAGCAGACCAGTCTATAGCAATCTGTATGTTTCGTATACCTCTGGTACTTCAAAATTCTGAACAATTACGACAGTCTGAATAATTTGCGTAGCAATCAGCAGCAAAAAGAATCAACTCAAAAGCTCTTACTTAAAAAAAATGAAAATTCTTTTGGTGAGCACAAAGTTTCTGTCTTTTCCAGCATGACCAAACGATCATCCCCAAGACTAATCATAACGGTTTTGCTTGGCACAAACGCAAAAAGAAACACAAAAAACACAATCATAACAGAATTATGAAAGTGTGGAAAACACAAAACAGAAAGAAAAATGATAGATTCGTTGGTTTGCCTCCCAACAAGCGCTTTTGTTTAACGCCCTTAGCTAGGCGAAAGTGATGGAATCACGTATAGTCATCTTTGGTGCTCAAACCATAGGTAGCGTGATCATTTATCATCTTAAGATTTTAATCTTGATTATATGACTCACCACTAGCTCTAGGAACAAAAACAGGCTTGACGGTCTTTTTGAGAGTAAGATTTAGAGTATTTTGCACAGCGGCAAAAGCGGAACCCAAGTTGGTTATGACATCTTCTAATTTGCCAATTCTAGAAGAATCATTAACTATAAGTTCCTTCTCCTTTAAATTTTTCAAAAAGTTTCCCACTTTGGATCTGTACTGAGTAATTTGATTGTGGATCTTTCTATCCAAACCCTCAATAAGTTCAACTGTGGCAATTTTGTTTTCAATAGCATCAAGCCTTTGCATCACGTGTTCCAAGGTCAAGATAGTTCCATTAACCATGAGCGGGGGTGAGCCTACCAAATTAATGATATCTCTACAGGAGTCAACTGTATGGCTCCCCAATAAGTTCCCGCCTACAATGTTATCAAGGATATACCTATTCCAAGGAGAAATTCCAACATAGAAACTGTGAAGGAGGACGGTAGTGGATTGCTTACGAGTATATCTACTTTGAGCATTACAAATCCTATACCAAGCGTCCTTCAAATTTTCTTCCTCATTCTGTCTGAAATTGAGAACTTCATTTTCATGGGTGTCGTTTGGAGTGGTGGATCTAGCCATTGGTGGACTATCTCACACACAAACGAGCAGGGAGAGAGAGTGAAACGGGCAAAAGAATACAACAATAAGGCAAAAGAAAACGGCGAAGCAGAAAGGCGAAAGAAAACGGCAAATGTGAAGTGGGGGAGAGGAAAACGAGAGGCAACTAGCAACAAAAGTAAATGCAAGAGAAGAGTTTGTGAGACCTACTTGGATAGATCTTGATTTCTCCTCCCCGGCAACGGTGCCAGAAATACTTCTGATGTTTGCTGTGTATCCCTTGCAACGGCGCCAGGAAATAGTTGTGTCGACGGCACCAGGAATCCTTCAGCTACGGCTACGCCTTAAGGGACTTCCTAGGCAAGTATGCAAAGGATTTCCCCCGTGGCCTTGGAGCCTTGCGTTGGTGTTCCCTCGAAGCGGAAAGGGTGATGTAGCACAACGACGGTAAGTATTTCCCTCAGTTTGAGAACCAAGGTATCAATCCGGCGGAAGAGTATCTCAAAATCCCGCACAAACACAAAAGCTTGCACCCAACGCTATGAAGGAGTTGTCAATCCCTTATAGATTGTTTGCCAAGTGAGAACTGAAAGCAACAAAGTAACAAAGCAAAGTAAAAGCGGAGGTGTAAACGATGGATGTGAATAGACCCCGGGGCCGTAGTGTTTACTAGTGGCTTCTCTCATAAAAGCAAGTAGACGGTGGGTGAACAAATTACTGTCGAGCAATTGATAGAACCGTGCAAAGTCGTGACGATATCTATGCAATGATTATATCTATAGGCATCACGTCCGAAACAAGCAGACCAATACTTTCTGCATCTACTACTATTACTCCACACGTCGACCGCTATCCAGCATGTATCTAGTGTATTAAGTCCATAAGAACAGAGTAACGCCTTAAGCAAGATGACATGATGTAGAGGGATAATCTCAAACCAATGATAAAAACCCCATCTTTTTACTCTTGATGGCAACTACTTGATGTGTGCCTTGCTGCTCCTACTGTCACTGGGAAAGGTCACCACATGGTAGAACCCAAAACCAAGCACTTCTCCCATTGCAAGAATCATAGATCTAGTTGGCCAAACAAAACCCAAGACTCGGAGAGACTTACAAGGATATCAAATCATGCATATAAGAAATCAGCAAAGACTCAAATATATATCATAGATAATCTGATCACAAATCCACAATTCATCGGATCTCGACAAACACACCGCCAAAGAAAATTACATCGGATACATCTCCATGAAGATCATGGAGAACTTTGTATTGAAGATCCAAGAGAGAGAAGAAGCCATCTAGCTACTAACTACGGACCCGTAGGTCTGAAGTGAACTACTCACGAGTCATTGGAGGGGCGATGATGATGATGAAGAATCCCTCCAACTCCAAAGTCCCCTCCGGCAGGGCGCCGGGAAGGGTCTCCAGATGAGATCTCGCGGAAACGGAAGCTTGCGGCGACGGAAAAGTACTTTCGAGGCTCCCCTGTTTTTTGTGTGGAATATTTGGGAATTTATAGGCCAAAGACCTAGGTCAGGGGGCGGCCAGGGAGGCCACAAGCCTGCCCACCGCCGCCTCCCCCCTGGTGGCGTGATGGGAGCTTGTGGGCTCCCTCGAGCCCAGCTGGCTTGGCCCAAAGGCCCCCTGGTGTTCTTCCGTTCGGTAAAAAATTATTTCGGGGTTTTTATTCTGTTTGGACTCCGTTCCAAAATCAGATCTGAAAAAGATTCAAAAACACAGAAAAAAAGGAACTCGCACTTGGCACTGAATCAATAAGTTAGTCCCAAAAAAGATATAAAAGGTACATAAAACAACTAAAGAAGACAAGATAACAGCGTGAAACCATCAAAAATTATAGATATGTTTGAGACGTATCAAGCATCCCCAAGCTTAACTCCTGCTCGTCCTCGAGTAGGGAAGTGATAAGAATGAATTTTTGATGCTTTCATGCTACCTAGCATAGGTGTCCTTTGTAATTCCTCTTATGTGACGTGAATGTTCAGATCCATTAGATTCAAAACAATAGTTTGCTATTGATGTGGAAACAATAATAATTCAAGCAAACTAACAAAGTAATCATGAACTTTCAAAATAACAAGGCCAAAAGAAAGTTATCCCTACAAAAGCATATAGTCTGGCTATGCTCTATCATCATTGCACAACGAATTTAAATCATGCACAACCCCGGTATTGGCCAAGTAATTGATTCACACCTTTACTTTCTCAAACCTTTTCAACTCTCACGCAATACATGAGCGTGAGCCATGGTTATAGCACTATAGATGGTGTGGAGTGTAGTGGAGGTTGCAAGACAAAAAGGAGAAGATAGTCACATTAACTAGGCATATCAATGAGCTATGGAGATGCTCATCAATAGATATCAATGTGAATGAGTAGGGATTGCCATACAAATGATGCACTAGAGCTAAGAGTAAGTGAAAGCTCTTAAAGAAAACTAGTGGGTGTGCATCCAACTTGCTTGCTCACGAAGACCTAAGGCAATTTTGAGGAAGCCTATCATTGGAATATACAAGCCAAGTTATATAATGAAAATTTCCCACTAGCTATATGGTGGTGACAAAATGAGAGACTCTCAATCATGAAGATCATGGTGCTTAATATGCACAAGTGTGGAAAAAGGTGGTAGCATTGTCCCTTCTCTCTTTTCTCTCATTTTTTTAGTTGGTGGGCTATTTGGCCTCTTTTTTTTATGGGCTTCTTTGGCCTCTTTTATTTCCTCACAAGGGACAATGCTCCATTAATGATGATCATCACACTTTCAACTCAAAACTTAGAGTAACGATGACTCTATATGGAATGCCTCCGGTAGTGTACCGTGGCAATGATCTAGCATGGCATAGACATCAATGGAAACATCATGCTAGCTATCTTACGATCGTGCAAAGGCATCCAAGGATGGGAAACCCTAGGGTGGCCACCTCCCCTTTTCCTTGGGGGCCAAGGCAGCCCCTTAGGGCGCCGCCCCCACCCCCTAGGGGAAACCCTAGAGGGGATGCCCCCCTTCCTTGCCCCTATATATATTGGAGGAGAGGGAAGGCAGCCGCACCCAAGCCCTTGTCACAGCCCTCCCTCTCTCCCTATCCCATTTTCTCCTCTGATCGCTTCTACAGTAGTGCTTGGTGTAGCCCTGCTGAGATTGTTCTACCACCATCGCCGCCACGTCGTCGTGCTGCCCAAAAAATCATATACTTTTCCACCCTCGCTCGTTGGATCAAGGAGGCGGAGACGTCATCGAACTGCACATGTGGTGAACCCGATGGTGTCATTCGTTCGGCGCTTGATCAGGACGGATTGCGATTGGATCGTGAAGACAAAGAACTACATCAACCATGTTTTTAACGCTTCCGCTTAGCGATCAACAAGGGTATGTAGACACACTCTCCCTCTCGTAGCTATGCATCTCCATGGATAGATCTTGCGTGTGCGTAGAATTTTTTTTGTTTCCCATGCAATGTTCCCCATCAGTGGCATTATGAGGTAGGTCTATGCATAGATGATATGCATGAGTAGAACCCAAAGAAGTTGTGGCTGTTGATGTTCAGATTGCTTACCTCCTTTGTCTTATTTTGATTCAGCGGTATTGTGGGATGAAGCGGCTGAGACCAACCTTACTTGTCCTCGCACAAGAGACCGGTTCCACCGAGTGACGTGCAACTTGTATGCATAAAGGTCGCTGGCGGGCGTCTGGTTTTTGTCTCTCCCACTTTAGTTGAGTTGGATTCGATGAAGGTGGTCCTTGTAGAAGGTTAGAAGGCAACTTGATTATCACTGTTGTGGCTTTGTGTAGGTAAGGACGACTCTTTCTAGTTGCCCCTAGCAGCCACGTAAAACTTGCAATAACAAAGTAGAGGACGTCTAACTTGTTTTTCAGGGTATCATGTGATGTGATGTGATATGGCCAAGACATGATATGATATATGTGATGTATGCGATGATTATGTTTTGTAATAGTTATCACGACTTGCATGTCGATGAGTGCGACAACCGGGAGGAGCCATAGGGTTGTCTTTAATTTATTTTATGTCATCTATTTTACTTTATCGCTATGAGTTACCAATAGCTGTAGAAGCAATAGTTGGCGCGACAACCACATGACGACACGATGATGTAGATCATGGTGTCATGCCGGTGATGATGGAGATCATGGTGGTGCTTTTAAGATGGACATCGAAGGCACAAGATGATGATGGCCATATCATGTCACTTATTTGAATTGCATGTGATGTCTAACTTTTTATGCATCTTATTTTGCTTAGGACGAGGTAGCATTATAAGATGATCCCTCACCAAATTTCAAGATAAAATTATGTTCTTCCCAAGTATGCACCGTTGCAAAAGTTCGTCGTTTTGAAGCACCTCGTGATGATCGGGTGTGATAGACTCTTTGTTCACATACAACGGATGTAAGCCAGTTTTGCATATGCATAATACTTGGGTTAAACTTGACGAGCCTATCATGTACACACAAGGCCTTGGAGCACAGGAGACCGAAAGGTCGAACATGAGCCATATAGTAGATATGATCAACTTGGAGATGTTCACCATTGAAATCACCTCATCTCACGTGATTATCAGAGATGAGTTGGTGAATTTGGATCATGTCACACTTAGACAACCCGAGGGATGTTGATTTCAGTGGGAATTTTTTAGTAATATGATTAAGTAAACTCATTATCATGAACTTAGTCTAAAATTGCCTTTCCAAACTATATGTAGATCAATGGCTCGCTCAGTAGTTCCCCTGAATTTTAATGCATTCCTAGAGAAATCTAAGTTGAAAGATGATGGAAGTAACTATACGGACTCGGTCCGTAATCTGAGGGTTATCCTCACGGCAGCACAAAATTCTTATGTCCTTTATGCACGGTCGTTTGTGGATGTTCTGAACGTGTGGTAGGCATAGTCTGATGACTACTCAATAGTTTGGTCAACTCCGACAAGTTCTTTAGATGCAAGATGGAGGAGAACACTTGTGTCAGTGAGCATGTGCTCAGAATGTATGGATATTATAACCGCTTAAGCCAATTGGGAGTTAATCTTCTGAATGAGGTAATGGTTGTGAGAGTTCTCCAGTCACTACCACCTAGCTACAATACCTTTGTGGTGACCTATAACATCCAAGGGATGGGAAGACCATCCCTGAATTGTTCGTGATGCTTAAATATGTAGAAATAGAAATAAAAAAGGAGCATCAAGTATTTGTAACATCCCAAATTTTGGAAGGTTAAATTAAAAAAAATAGTTTTGAATGCTTGTTTTCTTGTTCGAGTGATTGATTGAAGTTGATTGAATTTTGAAACTTTTTGAAAATTTAATGAGAGGGAATAAAAGGACTTTCCCATTTTTTTTCCTATTTTGAACCCCTATGCAATTTTGAGCTTGAACCTTTTCAAAACCCTTTGATAAACAAATAAAATGAGAGGAGGAAAATGACACTCCAAAATCAGAGACAATGTTTTGATTCATTTTTTTTAATATTTGAAATTCAAATTCCTCTTCATTTTAAAGTTATTACAATAAAAAAGAATTTTTTTGAAGTATTTTATTTGGTGTTGAAAACATGTTCATCATCTAGGAAATTTTATTCTGAAATTTTTGATATATAGTATGCCTATATAAAATGTTTATTTAACTTTGTTTACTTGATTTTGTTTGTTTTTTTAAAATAGAACACTATATAAAGAATAGAACACTATTCATACGAAAAAAATATTTTGAAAAACAAAATGCAGCATTGGCTGCAGCAACCCGCGGCCGGCCGAGGCCCATGCGGTACGCCTCTCTCTTTTCTTTTTAATTCATCTACTATTTCATCTATGTTTAACTTTATATTGTCTATTTATTGACTTTTAGACCTCTCTCCCATCTATAAATATAGACTCATAGAAGCACCCAAAAATCATATAACTCGGGTTAAATTAATCTTTTTGGTTTGACTAGGTTTATTAAATAAAATTATTTTTTCTCTCCGGTGGGATTTATGTAAGTCTTCTCCTCTTTGAAATTATCTCTCCTCGGCATTCTAAAGGTATTCTTTTTGTAATTCTTTTTTATACTCTTGTAGTTTATTATTTTCAGACTTATATTCTTAGACTAGTATATGGTACGGTAATTAGATTATTAATGAGTCTTCGTATTTATAGATTAGTCCTAGAATTCTTTTAGCCATAGCTCTTTTCTTTCGTAAAACAGTTTGGTCCTAGTTTTCTAAATAGTCATAAATTTTTAATCGTTCATCAAAATTAGATGAAAATGTCTAGATTTTTTCTTGACCTCACCTATCAAGTGAACATATCAAATCAACTTTTTACAACTTTCAAATTTGAAAATTTATTCACATTCGTATTCAAAAAAAAAATCATATCTTTTTATCCCTAGCTTCGTTTCCGATGGATTCATATCGGTAGTGTTATCTTTTCAACACATAATTTGATCTTAGTTAGATTTCTCAACTAGTCCACAGCAGTGTTGCCACACAACGTTCTAACCAGATTCAATGTCATATTGAATTATTTGTATCTTTTGATGTGTTATTCTGAATCTAGTAATTCTTTTTTTCTACATGTTCATATTGACCTCCTAGATCTAGTAACATCATTAGTTTCAACTTCCGAACCTTTCGAATTTGAGCGATTCAAATTTGAATTCAAACTTTCATTTGATCATATCTTGCAAACGTAGCACCATTTCAATCGATTCCTTTTACACCTAAACACTTGTGTTATGTACATTTTGTTCATAGCCACCATGCTCCAATTCAAATACTTTTGACCTTTTTGAACTCAAAATTCTTCATACTTCAATTCGCTCTAACTTCTTTTATAGTGCTCCATTTGAGTTGATTCTTTTTGCAAACAAATTTTGATGACATATGCTATCTGTCAAAGAGCATTCATGTTGTTCTCTCTATAGTTTTGATCCTATTCCCTGGCATGTAAAACATAAGCTTATACTCCCTCCTTTCCGGTTTATAGGGCTCAAATCTGAAATCTCATCAACCAAGGTGAATTGTGAGTGGATGACATTAGTTTTAACTAGCCAATGAAATATTTCTCACATATTCAATTTCCAAGGTAATAAATATAGCATCCTCCTTCTCATTGGACTTGCATGATGGATGTAGAAAACGATGCATGCATAGCCACTCATCTCCTTTCCCTAAACTCTATGATTTAAATATGGCGTGGGACTCAAACCACTTTAACTCTATTGGACTCAAAATGAGCCTAATATAATGAAAATCTAAATTTTTTGAGATGAGCCCTATAAACCGGGAAGGAGGGAGTACATCAATAATTCATCGTCCATTAACTCTTTTGAGTTTATTCCTTCACCTTTCACCTTTCACTCACCTTACATCGGCATAAGAACTTATTTTATCTATTAAACCTTTGTATGTTGTTTCCATTTGCACTAAGAAATATTTTGCTCTTGCATTTTTTTGGTTCTTCCTTTTTGTGTGGTTATTTATTGAATGTTGTTAGCCTCACGGCTGCCACCTTACCTTGGCCGGGACCATTTGCCTCTTTTGACTCACGTATGTGAATACGTCGCTATCATTCAAATGTCGAACAACCCGGGTCGACATGACTAGTTATAAACCCAAGTGGCACATCCGTATAGGGATAGACATACATAAGCCAGCAAAGCAGGTGTGGGCCAACAGCGAGTGTAGACGAGTCGTAGCAAGCTACATGGACTCCTTTACACCGTGTGACATTTCCCCAAAGGGAGAGACACAGCAACAAAGAAGGATACATGCCGGTCAACCAATGTGTCTGGAGCAGTAGCTAGCTACCAAGGCTCAGCATAAAGGGGCATTTCCCTGTAAAGAGAACTATTAGAGGTACACAACTTGGTGTTGAATCCCACACATACAATGCATTTCAAAACATATACACAATATGCACGTTATGTGTAGATACAACATGGCATCACAACACAACTCTACGACTCAAGCATTTATTAAAGGCTCATAAGAGTCTACATATTGTGATATTACAAACAGGGGTCACATGACCCAACACTCAAGTCATACAAGCATCAAGCGGAAGCATAATATGTCTGGGTACAGACATCTACTGAAAGTGGTTGGAGGAGACTGAAAATCTACAACGATCCTACCAAATGAGCCAGACCTCTGTGTGGGATTCTCAAGCTATTCCGGTCAACATCGTACACATCACGTAGATCCAATAATGAGACTAATGTCTCCTCTACAAAAACATAAATTAAGAAACCGTGGGTATAATGGTACTCACCAAGACTTATATGAGAACTAGCTACATATGCATCATTGTCAACAAAGGGGGTTGTGGAGTTTAATTGCAGCAAGCCAACATTTAACTCCTGGCTAACCTGTACTACGACCACGAACACTTTCTTTGAGGTGGGGTAGCGCACACGAGTCCACATATTCACCAAATCAATACGCCATTATGGATCCACTCCCGTCTCCCTACGAGAAGTCCATCCATAGCACTCACACTTATCTTGCATGTTTTAGAGTATCCATTTGAACTGTATAGGTACCACATAATGTTTCCAAGTAGTCCATATCTGAGGGTGCGACTATTCGAACAGATTAATTCACCCTGCAGGGGTATACTTATTCACACACGCTCTCACCACTTATCAACATATGCACGTCATGCATCTCGGCAACCTTCAAGCGGAAGCAGTGGCGTGGGTGTCGGCCATGACCGTTAACCACACAAGACCCTAGTCGAGGTTTATCACCTATTTTAGACTGAACCCGCAAGGAAGTCCGGCCGAAGTTTCCTCTATGGCCCCAAACTATGTGCGCAGGGTTCCATAAGCCCACCATCCGGGTGCCACTTGGTACACCATGCCACTGTGTATCTACCACACTGAAGCCTACCCCGTCGGGCTGAGCTAAACACGGCCACCAACACTTTTCCTACAAACCCAAGAAACTAGTTGCAACTCCTGGACAAAGATCTAGGCGATTAATAAGTCGAGCATGGTCATATTTCAGGCCCCATGTGTGGTAATAGCTGTCTTGCATAACATACACGGAACTCGGATCTTAAGGATGGTCCCAATGAGACAACCCTCCATGTACTCCTACATGGCCTCTCATCGCTACCTTTAGCAAATTAGATTCACACACTTAACTCTCATACGGTAGGACATGAACACATCCATTCTGATTCATCACCGAGATGGATCACACCTGACACGACTCTAAGCATAGCAGGCATAGAAGCAAGCATGGATGAGTAGGCACATCAAGGCTCAAGCAGTTGCTACTCATGCTAAGTGGTTTCAACTATTTACTGTAGAAAAAACAGGTCATGCACAAGAATGGGTTCAACTACCGAGAACATGTAATAGTTG
Organism: Hordeum vulgare subsp. vulgare; assembly: GCF_904849725.1. Lineage (NCBI taxonomy): Eukaryota > Viridiplantae > Streptophyta > Magnoliopsida > Poales > Poaceae > Hordeum > Hordeum vulgare. The sequence goes on along the minus strand of NC_058520.1, from coordinate 578,052,990 downwards.
AATCGTGATTGTCCTAATGCAATAAAAGAGAGCAGGGGCGAGAGAGTAGGATTGTATTGGAATGCTCAAGGGGGGTTGCTTGCGTGATAGTTCTGAAGATAACCATGGGTCTTCACTAGTTTGAACGATCACAACGCCGGAACCATCATCTACCGAGTGGAAACAGCACCGGCAAACAGAAAAAGAATAACCTTTACTTCATAGAAATGCAACGCCATGATGCATGATCATGACAAGGAAAAATGTTGTTGATTGAGCTAATCCATCTATTAACAAATTGGTTGAAGCTGGTTTGAATCAAATATTCAAATTCCACTTGAGATAAGGTATTTTGAGATACCCCTTTAATTGATTTGACCTGATGAACACGTATAACTTGTTCTATCATGCATGATAATAGCACCAATGGATTCCTAGGATTTTTCTGATAATTTTTCATATCTAAATTATTTTCATTGGAGTTATTGTTAATTTTTTTATTGATTTTAGAAGTTTTAGGCATTTTCCGGGATTTCCTGAATATTTTAAATACTATAAAAGCTTTAGTGCATCAGCATTGCGTCAGGGTGACGTCATGTGGTCAACTGACCCGGTCGAGATCAAACCTAACCTGTAGGGCCCATTGGTTAGTGATCCGGTCATTTAACAGAGTTTAAATTAACTCCTAATGCAAATTAATTGGGATGGGCCCAATAGTTAGTGATACATTAGGTTAGTTAGTTAGGTTAATTAAACTAGTGCTTAACCTAACATAACCACGGCCTGGCCCCACCTGTGGTGACCCAGGGGGATCAAATCCTAGTCAGCCAGGGTCAAAATCGCTGGGGTTGACGTGCGGCTCATCGTCGGCGTCTCGAGAGACGGCGGAGGGCGTGGGGATCGCACCTCCAGCGATGAAATTAGCAGTGGAGAGGCTCTACGGGTGGTTGGGCATTCGCCACGTCAAGTGGTGCAGCTAGATAGGTGCGGGGAGGTCTGCAATGACGACAGCAACGACGTGGGCGGCCGCCAGAGCTCGGGAGTGAGCGGTTTCATCATTGCGGTGCTCCGCAGGCCTAAAGGTTAGCACCAATCGAACCTACGCATGCACATGACCCAAACGGGCACACGCACGGAGCCCTAAGGCCACCAGAGTTGCGTCGTCGATGAGCTCAGGTGGTGGCACGCTACAATCAGCAAGGGGGTGACGGCTATGGTGACGGACATGCCACGGAATCAGGGGATTCGATGCAGGAGCTCACAACGGTTCGGTTGGTGTAGACGTCGAGGTCGGGGAAGCTTCGGTTGCTGCAAATCGACGGTGACGATCGTCGGAGCCCGAGATTGAAGACAACGATGATGGAGGAGCTACAGGCCTCCCTGGGTCGCGTGCTTCATCTTGGAGCTCCATGATGTCGAGGCGGTTCCATTGGACACGACAGAGGGGCGAGGGGTGGTCGGTGGCTACGCGGACGACGGTGGCTTGGCCATGGTCGCTTTGGGCATGGAGAACAGAGAGCGAGGGAGAGGCGAGGTGGAGGATGAGCTCGAGGGAAAAAGAGGCGTGCACGGGAATGGGTTCTGTGTGTCCATATCCGCTCGGCTCAGTGGCAAGCAGGAGGTGGCGTGCGTGCATGCCCGCGTGCCGCGGCCACACGCCCATATCCTCCTGGCGAGAGGAAGGAGACGACTGGCACTTGGGCCACACGTGCCTCTTCTCTACTAGGCGAGGAAGCGAGGTAAGGTTTTTATTTACTTTATTTTTGGTTCCTATAGAATCTGAAACTTTTTATGAACTCTCACTAAATTATTTCATAGGCCCTTACCAAGTTTCAAATTATTTGGAGCTATGCAATTATATATAACATTTAATAGCTCCAATTGAATTACTTTTGAGTTAATTCCACAAACAAAAGTGACATGGAAAAATCTGCTTCCCCTTTGGTTGATGTTATCACATTTATCCAGAAATGATCAACATTTTTAGAAGGTCACTTTGGTTCATTGAAAACAATTTTGGTTGATCCTATTTGAATTTATTTGGTGCTAGGGTTTGATCATCCCAATTCAAATTCATTTGAATTTAACATGATGCAAGATGATGATGCAAATGATTGCAAGCAATTATTCTAGGGCTGTGACAGAAAACTCTTGATATCCCTTTGTTGTAGGAAAAATTAGCTTTTATGCAAAAACTCAGACCCAGTGCCACACAACCTTTTGCATATGAAATAGTATTTATCATCTGTTCATCTTATTGTGATCTTGTTGGTACATTCAGTGTACTGACCTACACGACTGCAATGTCTTATGTTGCAGATATTTCTATGATGAGTAAGAGTTACGATATAGGGTTACACACTCAACCTGCCGTTGGTGTTGATGGGATTCCACTCCCGTTTGACTGTTTCTGCTAAGAATTTATGAGGTATATATCAATTTTACGTTATTTACATATGATTGCACTTTGATATATGCATTGGTGTACTGTGTGTGCCAGCATACTGATCCAAGGATGGCACAGTAACACAAAGGCTTGACTCGTTTTGAGTCGAGTTGCTACAGTATTGATGGCGAAGAAGACCAGTAGTTTCAAGAAAGACAAAGGCAAGAAGGGAAACTTCAAGAAGAACTGCAAGTCAGTTACCACTCCGTGAAGAAACCCAAGGCTAGACCTAAGCCTGGGGTGAGTGCTTTTACTGCAAGGGGACTAGCCACTGGAAGCGAAACTGCCCTAAGTACTTGGCTGATAAGAAGGCTGGCAACGTTAACAAAGGTTTATTTGATATACATGTTATTGATGTGAACCTAACTAAATCTCGTAGTAGTGCCTCGGTATTTGATACTGGTTCGGTTCCTCATATCTGTAACTCAAGATAGGAACTACGGAATAAACGGAGGCTCGCAAAGGATGAGGTGACGACGCGTATCGAAAATGGTTCCAAGTTTGATGAAATCGCCGTCAACACGCTCACTCTTCGGTTACCATTGTGGGTTAGTTTTTTAAACGTAAATAAGTGTTATTTGGTGCATGCGTTGAGCATGAACATTATATATGGATCTTTTTTATGGTGAGACGACTATTCATTTAAATTAGAGAATAATAGTTTTCCTATTTATATGAGTAATATCTATTATGGTCATGCACCCAATGTGAATGGTTTATTCTTGTTGAATCTCGATCGTAGTGATACACATGTTCATAACACTTATGCCAAAAGATGCAGAGTTAATGATGATAGTACTGATACGTCTCCAACGTATTTATAATTTTTTATTATTCCATGCTATAATTTTATCATTCTAGGATGCTTTTTGGGTGCTTATATACCAATTAATTTTATTTCTGAGCACTAACCTGTTAACCCAGTGCCCACTGCCACTTGTTGTTTTCTGCATGTTTTTGACTTTTCGGGTTTATAGTACCAAATGAACTACAATTGCCTCCAAATTTTTTTATGATTTTTTTTCTCGACCAAAAGAAGATGTGGAAGCTTCAGAAGGAGGCAGGAGGCAACACGAGGGAGCCACCACACAATAGGGTGCGCTTAGAGGAGGTGGTCGCGCCCTGATGTGTGGTGGGTCCCCTTGCGCCTCCTCGCATCCCTCTTCGTCCTATAAATTCCTAAATATCCCAATAAACCTAGGGAGCCTATCGAAACACTTTTTTCACCGCCGCAGGTCTCTATTCCGTCGTGTGCCCATCTGGAGCCCCTTTTCGGTGCCCTGTCAGAGGGAGGATTGATACGTCCATTTTGCATCATGCTTTCATGTTGATATTTATTGCTTTTTGGGCTGTTATATTACTATGGTACCATATTTATGCCTTTTCTCTCTTATTTTGCAAGTTTTATTTGAAGAGGGAGAATTCAGGCAGCTGGAATTCTAGACTGGAAAAGGAGCAAATCCTAGTCCACTATTCTGCACATCTCCAAATGCCCTGAAAAGTTACGTGGATTTTTTCTGGATTATATAAAAAATACTGGGCGAAAGAACTACCGGAGGGGGGCCACCAGGGCTCCACAAGCCCTGCCACCGCCACCACCCCCTGGTGGCGCAGGGCAAGCTTGTGGGCTGACTGACGACCCACTAGCTCCCCCCTTTTGCTATATGAAGGGTTTTGGTCCAGAAAAAAATCATACGGGAGCTTTTTCGTGGTTTCACTGCCGCCACGAGGCGGAACTTGAGCAAATCCAATCTAGAGCTCCGGCAGGACGATCCTGCCAGGGAAACTTCCCTCACGGAGGGGGAAATCGTCGCCATCGTCATCACCAACACTCCTCTCGTCGGAGGGGAGGCATCTTCATCAACATCTTCATCAGCACAATCACCTCTCCAACCCCTAGTTCATCTCTTGTAACCAATCTTCGTCTCGCAACTCCGATTGGTACTTGTAAGGTTGCCAGTAGTGTTGATTACTCTTCGTAGTTGATGCTAGTTGGATTACTTGGTGGAAGAGTTTATGTTCAGATCCTTGATGCTATTCATTACACCTTTGATCATGATTATGATTATGTTTTGTGAGTAGTTACTTTTGTTCCTCAGGACATGGGATAAGTCATGTTAATAATAGTCATGTGAATTTGATATTCGTTCGGTATTTTGATATGATGTATGTTGTCTTTTCCTCTAGTGGTGTTATGTGAACGTCGACTACATAACACTTCACCATATTTGGGCCTAGAGGAAGGCATTGGGAAGTAGTAAGTAGATGATGGGTTGCTGGAGTGACAGAAGCTTAAACCCCAGTCTATGCGTTGCTTCGTAAGGAGCTGATTTGGATCCACTAGTTTAATGCTATGGTTAGACTTTGTCTTAATTCTTCTTTTGTAGTTGTGGATGCTTGCGAGAGAGGTTAATAATAAGTGGGATGCTTGTGCAAGTAAGGGCAGTACCCAAGCGCTGGTCTACCCACATATCAAACTATCAAAGTAACGAACGCGAATCATATGAACATGATGAAACTAGCATGACGGAAATTCCCGTGTGTCCTCGGGAGCGTTTTTCCTCCTATAAGACTTTGTTCAGGCTTGTCCCTTGCTACAAAAGGGATTGGGCCACTTGTTGCGCCGTTGCTACTACTTGTTACTTGGTACTTTTTGCTTGCTACGTTTCACCTCGCTACACAATTACTTGTTATGCTACTTTGAGTGCTTGCAGTTATTACCTTGTTGAAATCCGTTTATCACAGCCTTCTGCTCCTCGTTGGGTTCGACACTCTTACTTATCGAAAGGACTACGATTGATCCCCTATACTTGTGTGTCATCAAGACTCTTTTCTGGCGCCGTTGCCAGGGAGTGAAGCGCCTTTGGGAAGTGGAAATTGGTAAGGAAACATTTATATACTATCCTGAAATTTACTGTCACTTGTCACTATGGAAACTGTTCCTTTGAGGAGTTTGTTCGGTGTATCTTCACCATGAACGGAAGCACGAGGAGTTTATCCTCAACCTGAGGTACCTACTAAAAATATATTTTATGAAATTCCTTCAGGTATGCTTGAGAAACTGCTGGCTAATCCTTTCACAAGAGATGGATCTTCACATCCAGACTTGCATCTAATCTATGTAGATGAAGTTTGTGGTTTATTTAAGCTTGCAGGTTTGCCCGAGGATGAGGTAAAGAAGAAATTCTTTCCTTTATCTTTGAAGGATAAGGCGTTGACATGGTATAGGCTGTGTGATGATACTGGATCATGGGGCTACAATCGGTTGAAATTGGAATTTCATCAAAAGTTCTATCCTATGCATTTAGTACATCGTGATCGGAACTTTATTTATAACTTTTGGCCTTGTGACAGGGAAAGCATAGCTCAAGCTTGGGGGAGGCTTAAATCAATGCTATATTCATGCCCCAATCATGAGCTCTCGAGAGAAATCATCACTCAAAACTTTTATGCTCGGCTTCCTCATGAAGATCGTACCATGCTTGACACTTCTTGTGCCGGTTCTTTTATGAAGAAGGATATTGATCACAAGTGGAATTTATTGGAGAGAATCAAACGCAACTCTGAAGATTGGGAGCTGGAGGAAGGTAAGGAGTCAGGTATGAATTTCCAGTTTGATTGCGTTAAATCTTTTGTTGAGACAAACACTTCTAGAGATTTTAGCGCTAAGTATGGACTTGACTCTGAGATAGTAGCTTCTCTATGTGAATCTTTTGCTGCTCATGTTGATCTTCCCAAAGAGAAGTGGTTTAAATATGATCCTCCTGTAGAAAGCAACATAGCCAAAACCAATCTAGTTGAGGAGAAAGTCATTGCTTTTAGTGATCCTGTTGTTCCTTGCGCTTACACTGAGAAACCACCATACCCTGCTAGGATAAAGGATTATTCTAAAGCTCCAACTCTGATACGTAGGGGCTACATTAGACCACTTGCACCCCCTGAGGAAATTAGAGTTGAACCTAGTGTTGCTATTATCAAAGAACTCTTAGCCGAAGACATAGATGGGCATGTTATCAAATTCTGTGAGGACTGCGCTAGAATTGCTAAACCTCACGCGAAAGACAAACACGGACCTGTAGTTGGCCTGCCCGTTGTTTCTGTTAAGATAGGAGATCACTATTACCATGGTTTATGTGATATGGGAGCTAGTGTTAGTGCAATACCCCGTTCTCTATATGATGAAATCAAAGATGAGATTGCACCTGCTGAGTTAGAACCCATTGATGTCACTATTACGCTAGCTAATAGAGACACTATCTGCCCTCTGGGAATTGTGAGAGACGTAGAAGTCCTGTGTGGTAAGACGAAGTATACTACTGATTTCCTCGTCCTTGGTACTGCACAAGATAGCTTTTGTCCCATCATATTTGGTAGACCCTTTCTCAACACTGTCAATGCTCACATTGATTGCATTAAGCAGACTGTCACAGTAAGTTTCGAGGGTGTGTCTCAAGAATTTAACTTCTCCAAGTTTGGAAGACAAACCCATGAAAGAGAGTCGTCTGGTAGAGATGAAATCATTGTTCTTGCCTCTATTGTCGTACCTCCTACGGATCCTTTAGAGAAATATTTGCTTGAGCATGAAAATGATATGCATATGGAGGAGAGAGATGAGATAGATGAAATTATCTTAGAACAATATCCTATTCTCAAGAATAATCTGCCTGTTGAACTGCTTGGGGATCCTCCTCCACCAAAGGGTGATCATGTGTTCGAGCTTAAACAGTTGTCGGATACTCTTAAGTATGCCTATCTTCATGAGAAGGAGATATATCATGTCATTGTTAGTGCTCTCCTCTTAGAGCGCGAAGAGAAGAAGTTACTAAAAACTCTGAGGAAGCACCGCGCTGCTATTGGATATACTCTTGATGATCTTAAGGGTATGAGTCCTACTCTATGTGAGCACAAGATTAAAACCGATCCTGACTTTAAACCAGTTGCTGATCATCAAAGGAGATTAAATCCTAAGATGAAAGAGGTCGTGAGAAAAGAAATATTAAAGCTTCTGGAAGCAGGAATCATTTATCCTGTTGCTCATAGTGATTGGGTAAGTCCAGTACATTGTGTACCTATGAAGGGAGGTATCACCGTCGTTCCTAATGATAAGGATGAACTAATCCCACAAAGGATTATTACCGGTTATAGAATGGTGATAGACTTCCAGAAACTGAACAAGGCAACCAGGAAAGATCATTATCCTTTGTCGTTCATCGACCAAATGCTAGAGAGGCTATCAAAGCACACACACTTCTGCTTTCTAGACGGTTATTCAGGTTTCTCGCAGATACCTGTTGCACAATCTGATCAAGAGAAAACCACTTTCACCTACCCTTTGGGTACCTTTGCCTATAGACGTATGCCTTTTGGCTTATGTAATGCACCTACCACCTTCCAAAGATGTATGATGGCTATATTCTCTGACTTTTGTGAAAAGATCGTCGAGGTTTTCATGGATGACTTCTCCGTTTATGGGTCTTCCTTTGATGATTGCCTCAGCAACCTTGATCGAGTCTTACAGAGATGCGAAGAAACCAACCTCGTCTTGAATTGGGACAAGTGCCACTTTATGGTTAATGAAGGTATCGTCTTAGGACACAAAATTTCAGAGAGAGGCATTGAAGTTGATAAGGCTAAGGTTGATGCAATTGAGAAAATGCCTTGCCCCACAGATATCAGAGGTATACGAAGTTTCCTTGGTCATGCTGGTTTCTATAGAAGGTTCATTAAAGACTTCTCTAAGATTTCTAGGCCTCTTACCAACCTCTTGCAGAAAGATGTTCCTTTTGTTTTTGATGAGGATTGTGAGGAAGCTTTCGAAATACTTAAGAAGGCTTTGATAACCGCACCTATTGTTCAACCACCTGACTGGAACTTGCCCTTTGAATCATGTGCGACGCTAGTGATTATGATGTTGGTGTTGTTATAGGACAAAGAGTTGACAAGAAGTTGAATGTCATTCACAACGCTAGTAAAACTCTAGACAGTGCCCAAAGAAACTATGCCACTACGGAGAAGGAATTTTTAGCAGTCGTGTTTGCATGTGAAAAGTTCAGATCTTACATAGTTGACTCCAAAGTCACTATTCACTCTGATCATGCTGCTATTAAGTACCTCATGGAGAAGAAGGACGCTAAGCCTAGGCTGATCAGATGGGTTCTCCTGCTACAGGAATTTGATTTGCACGTCCTTGACCGAAAGGGTGCTGATAACCCTGTAGCAGATAACTTGTCTAGGCTAGAGAATGTCCTTGATGACCCACTACCTATTGATGAAAGCTTTCCTGATGAGCAATTAAATGTCATCCGCACTTCACATAGTGCACCGTGGTATGCCGATTATGCAAACTATATCGTAGCCAAATACATACCACCCAGTTTCACCTATCAGCAAAAGAAGAAATTCTTCTTTGATTTGAGACACTACTTTTGGGATGATCCTCACCTTTATAAGGAAGGAGTAGATGGTGTTATTCGACGTTGTGTGCCTGAACATGAACAGGGACAGATCCTGCAGAAGTGTCATTCTGAAGCCTACGGAGGACACCATGCTGGACATAGAACTGCCCATAAGGTATTGCAATCAGGTTTCTATTGGCCCACTCTCTTCAAGGATGCTCGTAAGTTTGTCTTGTCTTGTGACGAATGCCAAAGAATAGGGAACATCAGTAAGCATTGGGAAATGCCTATGAACTATTCACTTGTCATTGAACCATTTGATGTATGGGGCTTTGATTATATGGGACCCTTCCCGAGTTCCAATGGGTACACTCACATTTTAGTTCTTGTGGATTATGTTACTAAGTGGGTAGAAGCTATCCCCACTAAAAATGCTGATCACCACACCTCTATTAAGATGCTTAAAGAAGTCATATTCCCAAGATTTGGAGTCCCTAGATACTTGATGACTGATGGCGGTTCACACTTCATTCATGGTGTTTTCCGCAAGATGCTAGCTAAGTATGATGTCAACCATAGAGTTGCATCTCCTTATCATCCTCAGTCTAGTGGTCAAGTGGAGTTGAGTAATAGGGAGATCAAGTTGATCCTACAAAAGACCGTCAATAGATCTCGAAAGAACTGGTCTAGCAAACTTGACGATGCATTATGGGCTTATAGGACTGCTTATAAGAATCCCATGGGCATGTCACCGTATAAAATGGTTTACGGTAAGGCCTGTCATTTACCTCTTGAGTTGGAACACAAAGCTTATTGGGCAATCAAAGAGCTCAACTTTGATTTCAAACTTGCCGGTGAGAAGCGGTTGTTTGATATCAGCTCGTTAGATGAATGGAGAGCCCATGCATATGAGAATGCCAAGTTTTTCAAGGAAAAGGTTAAGAGATGGCACGACAAACGAATACAGAAACAAGAGTTCCATATAGGTGATTATATCTTGCTATACAATTCTCGTTGGAGATTCTTTGCAGGCAAGCTTCTCTCTAAATGGGAAGGTCCCAATGTTGTCGAGGAAGTATATCGTTCCGGTGCCATCAAAATCAATAACACGGAAGGAAATTTTCCTAGAGTGGTAAATGGTCAAGGAATCAAGCATTACCTCACTCCCATAAATGTTGAGACCAATATCATCAATGTCATAACTCCGGAGGAGTACATAAGGGATGTTTATCAGCCTGTTTCAGACCTTGAAAAGAAGATGTATCTGTTTCGGTAAGAAATGGGACTCCGATACTTTTCCAATAGGAAATTTCTTCCATTTTGGAATTTTTGGAAAATTAGAAAAATAAAAAGCAGTCCGGAGAGCGAACGAGGCGGCCACAAGCCCTGCCACTGCCCCCTACCCCCCTGGTGGCGGAGGGCAAGCTTGTGGGCACCTCGTGTGCCTCCCGGACTTCGTTTTCTTGCGGAGGACTCCTTCTGGCCCAGAAAAAATCAATATATAGTCTCCCGAAGGTTTTGATCTCCGTATCGCGTAGTTTTCCTCTGTTTTCATTTCGAGCTTGTTGTCTGCCGCAGATTTAGAGCAAAGATGTCCCAGGAATCTGTTGGGGAGAATGATCTTCACCAAGTTCATGAGGAAGTAGATGCTGATCTGAAAAGAGTATAAGTCACGGAAGCCAGGGACCAAGCCAAGGAGAAAACCCAAGCTAGGGAGGAAGTTCAACCTATGTTCAACATTGAAGATGTTGAAGGAGTAGATTTTCTCCAACCCTTCCTCCACGTGTTGTCTCCATCCTTGATTGAACTCTTGAGGTTTTGTGAAACAACTCATGCTCGCAATATTTCTCTTTCTCGTGAAGTTGTTTTGCTTGAAAACCTTGTCACAGATCTCAAAGGTATAAATCAAAGATTGATAGATCTCTTGGAATCAAAGGCGACAACAACACCACCATCACCACCAAAGGAAGACAACTAAGCATTGGTATGGGCAATCCCCTTGGCTTTTGCCAAGCTTGGGGGAGTTGCCCTAGTATCGTATCACCTTTTTATCTTTTGCTTTTACCTTTGTTTTAGTTCTTTCCTTTTCAGTTTTTATTTCTTCTTTTAGAGGAATAAGTCTTTAGTTTTTAGTTTGAGTCTTTTGCTTTTGTCTCTCCCCCGATGTATTCAAGCTTACGAGCTATATAATAAAGAGTTTCTTAGTCAAGGGCTTTGCTTTGTGCCATTATCAAAAGTATGAAAAGAACGATAGCATGAAAGATCATGAGATGATCTTATGGAAAGTGATAACTTCACTTATGACACGTATGATGATTGAAACTTCTTGAGAATAAATCAACATAGACCTCAGTCATTGTTGCAATTAATAAGAAGTAATAAGGAAAGAGAGGTTCACATATAAATATATCATCTTAGACACTTTTTGCAATTGTGAGCACTCACCAAACTATTACATGCTTAGGAGTAGATGTTGGACAAGGAAGACAACATAATGAATTGTGTTTGCTTGGTTCCAAGCAATGTTATATGATTAGAGATCCCTTAGCATGTGACGATTGCTTCCACCTCATATTAGCCAAAACTCCCGCACCAAGTAGAGATACTACTTGTGCATCCATAAACCTCCAACCCAGTTTTGCCATGAGAGTCCACCTTACCTACCTATGGATTGAATAAGATCCTTCAAGTAAGTTGTCATCGGTGCAAGCAATAAAAATTGCTCTCTAATATGTATGATCTATTAGTGTGTGGAAAATAAGCTTTGTACGAACCTGTGATGAGGAAGACATAAAAGTGACAGACTGCATAATAAAGTTCTTTATCACAGGAGGCAATATAAAGTGACGTTCCTCCGCACTAAGAGGACACGCATTCAAACCTCAAAAGCGCATGACAACCTCTGCTTCCCTCTGCGAAGGGCCTGTCTTGTACCTTTACTTTTGGCCCTTGTAAGAGTCATGGTGATCTTCACCAATTCCCTTTTTACCTTTGTCTTGGCTACCATCACATGTTTGGGAAAGATCTATATTCATATATCAACTTGGAGTTGAGTACTTATGCTTTATTGTTGTTGACTTTACCCTTGAGGTAAATGGTTGGGAGGCAAAACTATAAGCCCCTATCTTCCTCTGTGTCCAGCTGAAACTTTGACACCATGAGTACCACGTGAGTTATAACAATTGTGGAAAACAATAGAGATGATTGAGTATGTGGATTTGCCTTACAAGCTCTTATTTGACTCTTTCTGATGTTGTGATAAATTGCAATTGCTTCAATGACTATGGACTATTGTTGGTTACTTCTCGGTAAGGTTTTTTGCTTCATGCTTTGCTTTGTGAAGGAATTGTTACTTTCCCATAAGAATCTCTATGATGTATTGCTGTTCTATGTGTGATCATGATGCCCTCATGTCCGTATTATGTTTTATCGACACCTTTGTCCCCAAACATGTGGACATGTTTATGGAACTTGGTTTTCGCTTGAGGACAAGCGAGGTCTAAGCTTGGGTGAGTTGATACGTCCATTTTGCATCATGCTTTCATGTTGATATTTATTTCTTTTTGGGCTGTTATATTACTTGTGGTACCATATTTATGCCTTTTCTCTCTTATTTCGCAAGGTTTATTTGAAGAGGGAGAATTCAGGCAGCTGGAATTCTGGACTGGAAAAGGAGCAAATCCTAGTCCACTATTCTGCACATCTCCAAATGCCCTGAAAAGTTACGTGGATTTTTTCTGGATTATATAAAAATACTGGGAGAAAGAACTACCGGAGGGGGGCCACCAGGGCTCCACAAGCCCTGCCACCGCCACCCCCCCTGGTGGCGCAGGGCAAGCTTGTGGGCTTCCTGACGGCCCACTAGGTCCCCCCTTTTTCTATATGAAGGGTTTTGGTCCAGAAAAAATCATACGGGAGCTTTTTCGTGGTTTCGCCGCTGCCACGAGGCGGAACTTGAGCAGATCCAATCTAGAGCTCCGGTAGGACGATCCTGCGGGGGAAACTTCCCTCCCGGAGGGGGAAATCGTCGCCATCGTCATCACCAACACTCCTCCCGTTTGAGGGGAGGCATCTTCATCATTATCTTCATCAGCACCATCTCCTCTCCAACCCCTAGTTCATCTCTTGTAACCAATCTTCGTCTCGCAACTCCGATTGGTACTTGTAAGGTTGCTAGCAGTGTTGATTACTCTTCGTAGTTGATGCTAGTTGGATTACTTGGTGGAAGAGTTTATGTTCAGATCCTTGATGCTATTCATTACACCTCTGATCATGATTATGATTATGTTTTGTGAGTAGTTACTTTTGTTCCTGAGGACATGCGATAAGTCATGTTAATAATAGTCATGTGAATTTGATATTCGTTCGGTATTTTGATATGATGTATGTTGTCTTTTCCTCTAGTGGTGTTATGTGAATGTCGACTACATAAGACTTCACCATATTTGGGCCTAGATGAAGGCATTGGGAAGTAGTAAGTAGATGATGGGTTGCTGGAGTGACAGAAGCTTAAACCCTAGTCTATGTGTTGCTTCGTAAGGGACTGATTTGGATCCACTAGTTTAATGCCATGGTTAGACTTTGTCTTAATTCTTCTTTTGTAGTTGCGAATGCTTGCGAGAGAGGTTAATCATAAGTGGGATGCTTGTCCAAGTAAGGGCAGTACCCAAGCGCCGGTCCACCCACATATCAAACTATCAAAGTAACGAACACGAATCATATGAACATGATGAAACTAGCATGACAAAAATTCACGTGTGTCCTCGGGAGCGTTTTTCCTCCTATAAGACTTTGTTCAGGATTGTCCCTTCCTACAAAAGGGATTGGGCCACTTGCTGCACCGTTGCTACTACTTGTTACTTGGTACTTTTTTCTTGCTACGTTTCACCTCGCTACACAATTACTTGTTACCGCTACTTTCAGTTCTTGCAGTTATTACCTTGCTGAAATCCGTTTATCAGAGCCTTCTCCTCCTCGTTGGGTTCGACACTCTTACTTATCGAAAGGACTACGATTGATCCCCTATACTTGTGGGTCATCGAGGATCGATCACGGAGGACCTCTACATCAACCTTGTTGCTCCCATGGTGATGTGTGAGTAGTTTACCACACACCTACGGGTCTGTAGCTAGTACCTAGATGGCTATCTCTCTCTCTCTCTTGATCTTCAATACAATGATAATCACATCTTCGCTTTGATCTATCCGATGTAATCCTATTGTGCGGTGCATGTGTTGGGATCCGTTGAATTTTGGGTTTATATTCAGATTATTGATGATAAATATATGAATCTTCTCTGAATTCTAATTATGATTCTTATTTGCATGATTATCATACCTTCGTAATTCTCTCAGATCTATTGAAATAGTTTAGCTAACTACGTTGATATTTCTTCGGTGAGAGGGGTGCATTGTAGTGGGTTCAATGTGATGGGTTTCTATATCCCAATGACAGAAGGGGACAAGATACGTCTTTGTATTGTTGCCACTAAGAATAAAAAGATGGGGTTAATTCATATTGATTGAGTTCTCTTTGTCTACATCATGTCATCGTTCTTGAGGCATTACTCTATTTTTCATGAACTTAATATGTAGAGACGCAAGCATAAAAGCGCTCTTGAAGTGGAGTAATAGTAATAGGTGTAGGCATAGAAGCGGTCAAAAAAACACCATATAGGATAAGAGAGGCGTCGAGAGACCAGCTGGAGCCCCACAAGCCATGAGGACGCGGCCTCGGGGGCTATTGGCTTGTGCCCAGCTGGTGGCCCCTCTCCGGTATATTTTTGGTCTAGAAATTATAAAATATTCCAGAAAAAATCTCCATAATGTTTCAGGTCATTTGGAGCAAGTTGATTTTTGTTCCTTTTTCTCGGTTTCCCGGTCGAGAATTCCAGTTCCGGATATTTCCCTCTCAGTGATGTACCTTTCATATTAAGAGAGAAAGATCATAATAATTGTATGAAAATAATTGATAATGAACAGGATAAACACAAATATCAATAGTAATTCATGATGCAAAATGAGTGTATCAACTCCCCCAAGCTTAGACCTCGCTTGTCCTCAAGCCGAAGCCTAGCTCGAAAATAATGACCATATGATTTGAGAGAGAGTTGTCGATAAAAACAGAATGCAAGCATCATAATATCATGAATATTAGCATAGAATCAAGTAATTTGTCATATAAATTCTTATAAATAATTAAAAATCCATTCACAACTATTGGAGTATGAAGCATAAACTTTATTGATAATCAACAAACTATGTTCTCACTCAATGGGACAATCATAATTCAAAGGAGAGTCTATGTAAGAGCTTTCTTTTTGGCAAGATCACATAATCAACTATCATTTAATCTTCTATAATTGCTCACAGCTCAAGGCTTATTTTTGGAGCTCATGTTTCCATAAGACACATAGGAAGATAGGGGAATAAGTGGCTCACCACCCAACTTATTTCCCTCAAGGATAATGTCAACAATAATAAATCGTGATCATCTACATCCACTTGGATATATAAAACTGAATATTTCCTCAACACATGGTGCTTTCCGCTATAGGATTAATAGGTTGGAACAGGAATAGACTTTATTGTCTCAAGTACAGGATTGAACTTATTAAATTAAAAGATAGGCCCTTCACAGAGGGAAGCAGAGGTTGTCATGCGCTTTCAGTTTGTTGGATTTGTGACCTCTTAATGCAAAGAAACATCACTTGTTATTGCCTGTTATGATAGCAAACTTTATTATGCACTATGTCGCTTTTATTAATTTCCATCACAAGATCGTACAAAGCTTATTTCCCTTGTAATAAAAGATCATACATATTTAGGAGCAATTTTTATTGCTTGATGCACCGATGGCCACTTACTTAAAGGATCTTACTCAATCCATAGGTAGGTATGGTGGACTCTCATGGCAATAAACTAGGTTTTCGTGTTATGGATGCACAAGTAGTATCTCTACTTAGTGCGGAATTTTTGAGCTAGCAAACTATCTAAAGAAAGCATCACATGTTGAAGGATCCAAGACCATATAACTTCTAGGTGAATATAAACTACCATGACCATTATGTTGTCTTCCATGTCCGACATCAACACTTGATCATTATATAATATTAGGTGAAGGCTCACAATCAAAAAGTATGTCCAAGATAGTGTATTTATATGTGAGTCTCGTCCTCTCTATCACAATCTTGCTTAGATTGCAACAATGATTGATACTACGTTTGTTTACTACGAACCAATTTTATCACTTATACCCTTTTTGTGTGAAGTCGTTTCTTCTCATGAGATAAGCCTGTGATCTTTATATTTATTTTTATTGCCATGCTATGATGATGGGTGCCCACAGGTAAATCACAAAAAGTCAACTAATCTTTATTATATAACTCGTATACTCAATTACAAGGATAGATGGAACTCAAAACAAAAATTCTAAGCAAAGCTAATCTGAATTTTATTTCTCTAACTCACGAAACAACTAAGGATCGAACTAAGAAAGATAGTAATGATGGAAGTGATGGTGATACGATACCGGTGCACCTCCCCCAAGCTTGGTATAAGCCAAGGGTGGTGCCCATACCCATGTACTCAAGCGTCCTCCTTCGGTGGTGGTGGTGATGTAGCAGCATTATTCTTCTCCACCTTACGTCAGAGGATAAAATTCTCCTCCCTCAAGTCATCGTTTTCTTGATCAAGCTTCAATAACTTTTTGCATAATGTCATCTTATTTTCCTGCAGAAAACGTGACGGGATAAATTGATCCTTAGACTTATTTACACTGTTTGGGAGACTTGACTTCTCGAATTCCACATGCATACCTTTGGGTTGGGGTAGTGGAAATTCATCTTCATCTGAGGTGTCTCCCTTTGTTTCCTCCAAATCATTGTCCTCCTCTTCATCCATGAACCAAAGGTAGGGATAGATATCCCCAAAGATCTTTCGATCCACAATACAGTGGGAGACATAGCTCTCTCCATCTCAATCTTGAGACGACATATTCTCAGGCCTACCAGAAAAACAGCTCGAAACTAGGACAAAGGAAAATCTCGCGATATGGTGGTCAAAACACACGGGAGTATATATAATGAATTTTTCCAGGTCATAATACGTGATCGGGAAGATTTCGGAGTCCGGGAGGCGCACGAGGGCCCCACAAGCCATCGTGGTGCAGCCTGGGGGCGCACTATTGGCTTGTGCCTCCCTCGTGGGTCCCCTGGACTCCTTTCTATTTTTATATTTTTTCTAAAATACCAAAACAAGAAAACTTATTTTTTTGGAATTTTTGGAGTCGGTTTACTTACCGTACCACGTGCCTACCCCTTTTTGAGGTTTCTGGAGTGTTCCATAAGACTTTCGTTATGTGCTCCTCTCGTGTTATGACTTGGATGATATTAGTTTCCTCATTAATGGGCGTACCTAAAATATAATGCTTGATTCTTTGCCCATTCACCACTCTCGGGTTTTTACCTTCGGATTTATTATTTTTTATAGCATCGAAGCGATAAACCTCCTCGACAACATACGGTCCTTCCCATTTTGAGAGGAGTTTCCCTGCAAAAAATCTAAAAGGAGAATTATACAAAAGCACTAAGTCTCCTACATTGAATTCTCGTTTTTGAATTCTCTTGCCATGCCATATTTTAACATTTTCTTTCAATAACTTAGCATTTTCATAACCTTATGTCCTCCATTCATCCAGTGAGCTAATATCAAATAACCTCTTTTCACCAGCAAGTTAAAAATCATAATTAAGTTCTTTAATTGCCCAATTATCTTTATGTTCTAGCTCAAGAGGTAAATGACAAGCCTTTCCATAAACCATTTTATATGGGGACATCCCCATGGGGTTATTATAAGCAGTTCGATAAGCCCATAAAGCATCATCAAGTTTCTTAGAGCAATTCTTTCTCGACCTATTAACAGTCTTCTGCAAGATCAATTTTATTTCTTGATTGATCAATTCAACTTGACCGCTAGAATGAGGGTGATAAGGTGATGCAATTCTATGGTTAACATCATATTTAGCTAACAGTTTACGGAAAGCACCAAGAATAAAATGTGAACCACCACGAGTCATTAAATATCTAGGGACTCCAAACCTTGGAAAGATAATGTCCTTAAGCATTTTAATAGATGTGTTATGCTAGGGACGCGTGACACACTAACACACAGCGTATCCGGGTTCGTCACGATCTTCTCATCAACTTTCATGTTGAAAATATTTTTATGTGACTTACGGTTTAATTAATATTATTTTTTAAAGTTTTACTCAATACTGAGAAATTAAAACATATTTAACTTAATTCAGTAATTGTATTTATTACATCGTGTCAACAGGATCTGTTGACTAGTCAAACTAACCAATGTGTCCCATACGTCATAGGCATATTTATTAGGGATATTTAAATTAGTGCCCCTCGTTTCTTAGTTGTGCTCACTTTTCCCCACGCTCCAAACGTTTGCTCACTTTTCCCCTCTTCCTTAGCTGAAACTCTCACAAATGCTCATAGCGGCCGTTTGTTGTCTTGACCGTACATTGACCGTTAATTGCTGATGAGTGGGGCCGAGTCTTCGGCTGACTGTTGCTTGCTGACGGGTGGGATCGCAAGGAGACACGTATTGGGCAGCTTGTCTGAATCTGAAACATATCTAGACAGGTCGCACTGCACCGCGCCGCCCCGCCTCCTCCGCTGGTGTCGTGTCGCGTCCACCGCAGTTGTTTCCTCCACCCTATGCCCCCATTCCGTTCGTCGACGACGTCGCGTCTCCGCCAGATATAGCCCACCTCCCTATCTAGGATTACATGGCGATGTTGAGTGAGGACGCCCGGAATGCAGTCGCCCGTGGAGAGGATTGGGTCGAATCCGCGGCAGATAATTCATGGATTAAACCTGGGTAAGCATTGTTTCCTCTCGACTTGACGTTCTAAGTCGTCTTGTAGGCCGTATTTGACTTCTGTTTGCTTGAATCGTTCGAATTTGTGCTCGATTTTACCCGGCTAACTGAAGCCTTTATTTCCTTCAACAAAATAGGATTGATCCCGCGCTGGCTTTCCGGCTGGCGATTAGAATGGAAACTAGTGTGCTGCGTGGTACTAAACCGCATTTGATTTCATCATTTTTCTATCCCAAAGTGGTAGAAACCAGCATATCTTTCAAAGATTTGCAAGCTGAGCTAAGAAACACCTATCCCTGGAGTGATGCCGATGCTGTTGAACTGAATTACTTCAGCAGTGATGAGCAAAGATTTCTCCCACTAACTTGCGACGATCATATGCCGTTACTTTTTGCTCGGATTGCTGGCTGCCGATTCGGTAAACTCCAAATCGATGTGCTTCAGCCACGCGCAGAACGGGTGAAGGGGAAGGGAGTTCAGACATCATCTGTCTGTGCTAATAGCCAGCACCCCGGCACTCCTTATAGGTCGACACCAAGTAAAGCAAGTGGTTCATGGAGCCACAACATGCCTGCTGCCAATTGTGGTTCCGATTCAGCTGCTGCTTCTCGTGTACCTTCTGCAGTTGGTGTAGAAGAGGATGCAGAACCTGACGAGGCAGTTCCTACAAATGATGATGAAGACGAGATGATGGTTCCTGAACTGGTCGATGTAGCCAGTCAGCAAGCAGTGGATGACGAATATATGGAGGAGCCCATCAGCCAAGCTAGGTTTGATGACACTCACAATGAAGAGAAGGTGGAGAACATGGACAGCTTAATCGAGGATGAATACGATGGTGATGACATTCCAACAATTGAGTGGAACAGGGAAAAACCTGAGCTTGGTGTAGGTACCATTTTCCAATCAATGGTGGACTGTCGGAATGCAGTGACAACATGGTGCATTATATCTGAAAACACCTATAAGATTAAAAGGAGTGAGCCAGCAAGGTTCACAATTTTTTGTCCATATCCTAGGTGTAGGTGGAAGTTGCATGCATCTCGTATGAGAAAGAGCAAATATATTCAGGTAATCCAAGTTCACTTAGTAATTTAGTTTCAGATTGTTGAGTCAGGTTTGTTAACTGTTTTTTACCCTTTTATTTTGTTTCAGATAAAGAAAAACCCACACAAGCACACCTGTCCACCTGGAGGGGGAGGGGGGAAGGCCAAAACCAAGCTAGCAAAAACTAGGTGGGTGGCAGATGCTATATTGGATTGGCTGAGAGAAGAACCTGGACTTGGTCCAACAGCACTCCATGGGAAGCTTTTTGAGAAGTACAAGATAGAAATTCCTTACATGAGAATTTTCAATGCTAGGGAAAAGGCTCTTGACCGAATTAATGGTCAATGGAATGACAGTTTTCAGCTGCTTTACACTTTCAAAGCTGAAGTGGAGATGGCAAGTCCAGGGAGTGTTGTAGAGATTGACAAGCATACAGTTCAATTCAAAATAAAAGGGAATTCATTTCAGAAGGAGTGCTTCAGAAGGGATTTTGTTTGTTTCAAGGCTTGCTGGCAGGGGTTTCTAGATGGTTGCAGGCCCTATTTGGTTGTAGATGCTACACATTTGACTGGAAGATGGAGAGGACAGCTAGTAGCAGCTTCTGCAGTTGATGGACACAACTGGCTATTCCCAGTTGCATTTGGTGTGGTGGGGGCAGAGCCTGAGGAAAGTTGGGTCTGGTTTCTACAGCAGTTGCGCAACATTATAGGCACACCCCCAGGTTTGGCTATACACACAGATGCTTGCAAGGGTTTAGAGCAGTGGAAATTGTATTCCCTGGAGTGGAGCATAGGGAATGTATGCGACACCTAGCGCATAATTTCAAAAAGAAGTTCAAAGGTAAAGTTTATGATGAGAACTTATGGCCAGCATCATACACATGCAGCAAAAGGAAGCATGAACACCATTTGAGAGTGTTGTATGCTCAAAATCCTCTTGTGAAGGAGTACATGGATGCACATCATGGTAAGGTGTGGTCAAGAAGCAAATTCAACGAAATCTGCAAAGTAGATTATGTGACCAGTAACCTTGCAAAATGCTTCAATTCAAAGTTCAAGTCAGTGAAAGGGCTCTTGTTGTGGCAAGCATTTGACAAGATGAGGCAAATGATCATGATAAAGATGGATCTTCGCAAAAGAATTGTAGAAACACAATATGTTGGTCATCAAATGCTCCCATCACTGATTAAGGCATTGCACTTGAAGGCAAGAGGCCTGAAGATGAAATGTATTCGATATGGTACATATGAGGGAGAGGTTACCTATACTGACACTAAAAATAGGGTATGGAGGTATCTTGTGAACCTAAGTACTAGAGAATGTACTTGTAGGCAATGGCAGATCCGTGGGAAGCCATGCATACATGCCCTACATTTGATGACCGTTATCGGGGGTGCAGATGGTGAAGTTGATCAATATTGCTCTGAGTATTTCTCTGTTGCCAAATTTATGGTTGCTTATGCTGATAATGTGCCTGCACTATTGGGGAAAGATAAATGGAACATAGTAGATCCAGGGTTCAAACTCCACGCTCCTGTCATTACTAGACCACCAGGAAGACCAAGGAACCAGAGGATTAGAGCAGGTGAGGAGGGTCGTCTACCACAGAAGCGTGCTTGCAAAAAGTGTGGAGTTCTGGGGCATATTGCTAGGCTTTGTACCAATGCAGTGGATGCATCATTTGGAGAGGAGGAAAGATGGACATCAGCCAATGCTGAGGAGAATGCAACAGCAATGGAGATTGAAGATGCAGTGGAGAATGCAGCAGCAATGGAGATTGAAGATGCAGTGGAGAATGCAGCAGCAAATGAAGCAGAAGATTTTGAAACCATGGCCTTTGATGGTTTTGAAGCTATAAGAGAGGAAGAGGAGGGGGTAATTGTTCCAATTGTGCCTTTAAAGATTACTAAACCCATAGATGACCGTCAAATGGTCGTCAAGTGCTCGGCGAGTGGAACTACTCCATCAGCACCTCCACGGGGAAAACACCAAGTAAAGCCCAAGATCAAAAGGAACAAGAGTCTGAAAGAAAAGAGCATCTCAACTAGGGAAACCAGGAGCAAGACGGTGAAGCCAGCTGCAAACACAAGGAGCAAGTCAAAAATTTGAATTAAGTTGTTGGAAAATGTTTGTGTTGTCAATTTGAGGGCGAGTCGATCGCTTAAAACTTGGTAGATTCGTATTAAGATGTTGGCATCTTAAAACTTGGTAGCTTTGAGCTACTGTAATAATGTTGGCATCAGTTGTAATAATGTTGGCATCAGTTGTAATAATGTTGCTTCTACTTTGGTTCCTTATTTGAGTCAAAATTCAAATTTCCATCAAAATTTGAATTTGGGCCAAAATTTGGATTCGAGCCAAAGTTGAAGTTGAACATTGGAGGTTCATTGCTCTCTCCGGTGTATTTGATCGAGCATTTCAAGTCCGATATTCTTAGGTGAACAGTCCGAATGAGAAATGTGCTAGAAACGAGCTCGAAAGCTAGGGTAAACAGCCCTATTTGAAATCAAGTTTTTTTTACCTTCCCTAAATGAGACATATATATTTTTATTAACACTTGTTCCATATATATATAGGGTAAAAACGAAGTCTCACTATTTATTGATTAATATTCATATTACTACTTTTTTTTTTAAAATATGCTTTTAATTCAAAACCGTCAAATAACACGTTTTAGATATGAAAATGAAAAAGTAAGTTCAGATCCTTCTTATTCACTCCAAAATGAAGCTATGGAGATTTTTCTGATTTTTTTGAATTATTTTTTTTTCAAACCCTAAACCCTCTCTCCCTATTCTACGAACTCTCAAAATGTTCATAGGTGATAGCTCATTTTTGTGAAGGCTTTTTTCATGAAAATGACCTACACCAAGTTTATATTTTTTTCTCATAACCTTGTCACATATGACGGCTATGTGCGCAAGAATTACAACATTTTGATTTTTTTGAATTTTTTAAAAACATTTGAACTTGATTTCGACAGGTCACTTCAAAAAATGACTTTTCAAAAAAACGCCCCTATACCGAGTTTATATTTTTTTATGGTAACTAGGTCTCATAAACAGACGAACTACATTTGTTTTATATTTTTGCGATTTTTTATAATTTAGTTATGGACATTTGAAATCTGTTCAAACCCTAATAACCCCGTTGACTCGCTCATAACCCCGCAGAAATGCTCCAAACCCTAGCGTCGAACGTCCGCCGTCGGATCATACCATAGCGCCAAACACAACCCATCAGATGTGGGCAGGCATGCGCGATCCGCGTGATGCATCTTGATTGGCTACTGCACTGTCCTTCTCGGGTTTTTACGATCTGCCCCACTTTACATATGAAATTGTATTTCTCGCACATGACCACCACATGTCAGTGTTAAGAGTTGGTTCAAATATTCAAACTACAAAATACAATGTGGCAAATCGTCAATATAGCTTCCCCTTCTCCTCTTCTCCATGTGACAGACAAAGGCATCGAGCAGATCGAGCAATTCCTCTGTTTCTTTCCCCATCTTCTCGTTCTTCTTCCTCTTGACCAATTCCTCTGTTTTTTCCTCTCGGGCGATATGTCGACCTCCTCGTCAGCCCCCCGTTCCACGTGGCCGGTGTATGGTCCAGTGCCGATGACTCGATGCACTGACTGCCCACGGATTGCGCCACTGAAGCGGTTGACTTCGAAGGAGGAGAAGAATGGGAACTTTGGGCGCGAGTTCGTCAAATGCGAGAGCAAGCTGGAGGGGCAGGTTAGATCTGAGTTTTCCTCGCATCCTTTATCTCTGTCAGATTTGGATTTAGGTTACATGATTTCGTTTTCAGATCGTGAAGAAATGCCACCATTTCGAGTGGATGGATGATTACATCCAGAGGCTTCAAGGGTTGGGCTTGCTGGATTCGAGGGGGGATGCAATCCGCGAGTTCAATCTGCCCCATGACAGTGCCACTCCGGCAGCAGCAGCGCGTCCGGAATACCCGATGGTGGTAGATGTCGAACTGAAGACAGAATTGAAGAAGATGAACAAGAACTTCAAGCAGCTGATTGAGTTGAAGAAGCAATCCAATCTGATAGCTTTAGGAATACTTTCTCTAGGAATTTTTTACTTGATGGCCATCTCTCGTTAGAGATGTTTGTCTACTGTTGTTGCCACTGTTTAGCAATCCTCGTCTGTTTATCTCAAATGCAACTCTGTTTAGTGCAACTGTCGATCTCTGAATGTATGCAGTTTACTCTTAAGTTTCGACACTTTCAGTTTCGACAGAAGACAACTACCAGTTCAGTGATAGGATTATTTTGTTAGCTAATAACCTCGAGTGTTGGGTCATACCCTAGCTCGTCAGATGACAGTAAGCAGTACTTGAGCAGCACGAGGGATATACATCAAGTTCATCTCTTCTCTCTCGCACTTGCCAAACTTTTGTCCTCGAGTTCTCAGTTCTGCTAGAAAAAAAACCTAGTTTGCGGCCCAAAGAGAATCAAGCTGCAATAGGCCCACAAAGGATAAATGAGGCCTAGAAACAAGTGATGTTTCTTTTTTTGTTTAGGAACGATTGCTTTGTTCTTTTTTGTTTTTGATTGCTTTTTTCATTAATTTGATTGCCCAATCTCTTCTATCTCATTGAGGAATTTTTTTGGCTTTCCTTTATGGGTCCCTTCATTTATCCTTTTGACTAAAGCCAAACATCTCAAAGTGTAGTTTTCTACATAGTGTAATTTATACTTCATGATTGGAAAAAGAGGTCCAACCATACTTCAAACATAGTGTAGTTTTCTACATATTAAAGTAGGGATTGAAGTATATAAAACTACACTTTTGACTAAGGCCAAACATCTCAAAGTATTTGATACTTCAATATTTCTGAAAACCAAAGTATTATTGGAATACCTAAAAAATACAGAGCTCAGCAAACCAAAGCCGTGTACAAATGTACAATATGTTCTTATTTTTAGAAGGCATCTATAAACACATCATTTTTACTTAGTTTGGTTAATTTTTCCCACGCCAATTAGCCGTGTCTAAACTTGCGACAAACAAAATACAAACATGACAAAGCATTAATATAACACACATAACTTAACTTAGATAGGGTTGCTAGGGCAACATAAGTTCTTGGGACATATAACACGACACCAATTTCTTACATAGATAATAATAATTAGGGTAGCTAGGTCGGGCAACACACACACCAAACTAATACTACATACTAGATAGGGTAGCTAGGGCAACACCGCCATGTCTTCACCGTCGTCTTCACTTTAACCGCCGGCTTCAGTACTCCTCCTCCTCAAGGCCGTTGTCGCCGAGGTAGTACGGGAGGCTGTGCATGCGGTCGCAAGCGGGGAAGATGCTCTCGAAGTCGGTGAAGATGTTATAGGTGGTGAATGCGATGAACTCGCACCCACACCAATACACCTTGCCGAGCCGGTGGTAGGCATCGAACCTGTTGGTGAAGTCGACGACGAGACCTACCGGTGGAGCGTTGGCGTGGGGACGCTGCTCCACGAGGTTGAACATGGGCGGCGAGCCCGTCGGGAGGTGGTGGAAGCCCGCACGAAGGAACCCCCCTGCAAGCTCAGTGCTACCCCTCCAGTGTGAGAACGCCCACACGCGGAGCGATTCCTCGACGACGACGTTGGCGGGGTACCGCCGTTCCAGCACGGTGGGAGGCTCTTGGAACGTTGGGCCATAGAACTGCATCTTGAACGCTTCGCTGAGTGGAACCGCTCTGGCTTTTGGGGGAAGAAGATAAGTGGGAGGCGCAGATGGATCTGTAGAAGAAGAGGCAACGAAGGGCAGTTTAAATAGCCGGGGGAGATGAAGTGGGTACACGCGCAAACAGCGTAGATCGTGACTCAGTGCTGCTGTGTGAACCGATGCGATCATCAATGTGTGAACGTGAATCGAAGCGAGCGTGCTCTACGTTGGCGGCTGCCTCCCCCTGCTGCGTTGGCGGCTGCCTGCCTCCCCCTGCTGCGTGCTCTGCGTTGGCGACTGCCCCTTCTGCCACCGGCACAACTGAATTGAGCGGCAGCCTTGCGGCGTGAACTGATGCCTCGACATATGGACGCGAGCGTGCGAGCGTGCGTGCAGCCTGCCCCTTATGCCACCAGCACGTATGCATGTGACGCGTGAAACGACGTTGCGGAGCGACTGAATCCACTGCAACCGTGCGGCACGGATCGATGCGTGCGTGTCGGCGTGCATGCATGCGTTTAGGTCTAGGTCACTAGATGCGTGCGTGGCGGTGTTCGCATGCATAGCAGGCTACATCGATGCCAAAGACGGGCATGCATAGTAGGCTGCATCCATCGATAGTAGGCTTTTTTAATTTATTACCAACAAACTAATGGCCCGTCCTATGAACACAAACACGGCCCAACCAGCGAAGCCACAGCCACAGTCAGTAGAGTTCAACATGGCCCCACAAGTCAGTTAACGGCCAAGACGGCAAACGCATGTTATCAACATTTGTGAGAGTTTCAGCTAAGGGAGAGGGAAAAGGTGATCAAAAGTTTGAAGCGTGGGGAAAAGTGAGCACAACTAAGGAATTGGGGGCACAGATGGAATAATCCCTATTTATTATTTAATTTAATTAGTACTTAAATAGATTAATAATTGGGATGGGACCCACCTGTCATAGTGTGCTTATTTTAATTTAATTAACACATTAATTAATAGTTTAACTAATTAATCTATTTAATCTTAAAGATCTTATTAACTAATTAAGAGAGGAATTACCTAATCTAATTAATCCTTAATTATCTATTTAATTAATTAACTAATTAAGTAATATAATTAATTAATTATATATATATATATATATATTATTTTAATTCCCTTTTTTACAGTAATTTAGAGGGGGCGGTCCTCGGCCCCCTATGTCATTCTCATGGGAAGGGGGGCTAATCCCCCAATTCAGCTAATGTAAAGGGGGTAATTCCCCTAGTTTACAGGGAAAGTGGTCGGGGACGGCCGGGGCGAGGCCATCATTGCCGAGGCCACCACCGATGACCAACCGGGGGTGGGGGAAGGCAGCAGCCAGCGGTGTGGGGGGAGCCATGGCGAGGCTCGCGTATGAGGGGAGGGACGGAGCGAGCTGCACGCCGATGGCGAGGCGGCCTGAGGTGCGCGGCGGGGTGGTGCGGTGGTGCTGGCGAGGGGCAACGGGGGGAGCTGCGGCGTGAGGGGGCTGTCGGAGCTACGGGGAAACGGGGACGTCGCTGGAGCGGGGGAGGAGAGGGAGGAGGGGAGAGGCCCGTGATACGTCTCAAACGTATCTATAATTTTTGATGGTTTCATGTTGTTATCTTGTCATCTTTGGATGTTTTATGTACCTTTTATATCTTTTGGGACTAACTTATTAATTCAGTGCCAAGTGCCAGTTCCTGTTTTTTCTGTGTTTTTGGCTCTTTACAGATCTGATTTTGGAACGGAGTCCAAATGGAATAAAATCTCCGAAATAATTTTTCCCCGGACGGAAGAAGATCAGAGGACTTGTGGGCCAAGCCAGGAGAGCTACAGGGAGCCCACAAGCACTATGGCTGCCACCAGGGGGCAGCTAGCAGGCTTGTGGCCTCCCTGGCGCCCCCCTGACCTAGCTCCTTCGCCTATATATTCCTTAAAATACAGAAAAAATCAAGAAATCCACGAAAACACTTTTCCGCCGCCGCAAGCTTCCGTTTCCGCGTGATCTCATCTGGAGACCCTTCCCGGTGCCCTGTCGGAGGGGACTTTGGAGTTGGAGGGCTTCTACATCAACATCATCGCCCCTCCAACGACTCGTGAGTAGTTCACTTCACACCTACGGGTCCGTAGTTAGTAGCTAGATGGCTTCTTCTCTCTCTTGGATCTTCAATACATAGTTCTCCATGATCTTCATGGAGATCTATCCGATGTAATCCTCTTTGGCGGTGTGTTTGTTGAGATCCGATGAATTGTGGATTTGTGATCAGATTATCTATGATATATATTTGAGTATTTGCTGATTTCTTATATGCATGATTTGATATCCTTGTAAGTCTCTCCGAGTCTTGGGTTTTGTTTGGCCAACTAGATCTATGATTCTTGCAATGGGAGAAGTGCTTGGTTTTGGGTTCTTACCGTGTGGTGACCTTTCCCGGTGATAGTAGGGGCAGCAAGGCACACATCGTGTAGTTGCCATCAAGGGTAACAAGGTGGGCTTTGTCGTAGATATGAGATTGTCCATCTACATCATGTCATCTTGCTTAAGGCGTTACTCTGTTCTTTTGGACTTAATACACTAGATGCATGTTGGATAGCGGTGGACGTGTGGAGTAATAGTAGTAGATGCAGAAAGTATTGGTCTACTTGTTTTGGACGTGATGCCTATAGATATAATCATTGTCATAGATGACGTCACGACTTTGCGCGGTTCTATCAATTGCTCGACAGTAATTTGTTCACCCATCGTCTACTTGCTTTCATGAGAGAAGCCAATAGTGAACACTACGGCCCCGGGGTCTATTCACACCTATCGTTTCCAATTTCGCTTTTAATTTGCTTTGTTACTTTGTTGCTTTCAGTTCTCACTTGGCGAACAATCTATAAGGGATTGACAACCCCTTCATAGCGTTGGGAGCAAGCTTTTTGTGTTTGTGCAGGCACTTGAGATACCCCTTCACTGGATCGATACCTTGGTTCTCAAACTGAGGGAAATACTTACCACCGCTGCGCTACATCACCCTTTCCGCTTCAAGGGAACACCAACGCAAGCCTCCAAGGCCACGGGGGAAATCCTTTGCATATTTTCCTAGGAAGTCCCTTAAGGCGTAGCCGTAGGAGAAGGATTCCTGGTGCCGTTGCTCAGGAGTATCAAGACAAGAACAGTCTCCCGTCAGCACGTTTCTGGCGCCGTTGGAAGGTCTTTTGTTGCAGTAGCAGAAGTATTTCTGGCGCCGTTACCGGGGAGGGAGAGATCTATCCAAGTAGGTCTCACAAACTCATCTCTTGCATTTACTTTTTTGCCAGTTGCCTCTCGTTTTCCTCTCCCCCACTTCACATTTTCCGTTTTCATTTGCTTTTCTCCTTTGCCGTTTTCTTTTGCCTTTTGCCTTTTTGCCGTTTTCCTTCGCCGGTTTTCTTGCTTGCTTGTGTGCTTTTTTGTTTGTTGAAGTCATCATGGTTGAAAACACCAAACTTTGCGACTTCTCAAGTACCAATAATAATGATTTTATTAGTACTCCGATTGCTCCCGCCACTAGTGCGGAATCGTATGAAATCAACGGAGCTTTGCTGAATCTTGTTGTGTAAGAGCAATTCTCTGGCCTTCCTAGTGAAGATGCTGCATCCCATCTCAATACCTTCATTGAGCTTTGTGATATGCAAAAGAAAAGATATGTGGATAATGACGTGATTAATTGACACTTTTTCCTTTCTCGTTGCGAGATCGCGCAAAAACTTGGTTTTCTTCTTTGCCTAAAAATAGTATCGATTCTTGGGATAAGTGCAAAGATGCTTACATATCCAAGTATTTTCCGCCGGCTAAGATCATCTCCTTACGTAACGATATCATGAATTTCAAGCAACTTGATCATGAACACGTTGCACAATCTTGGGAGAGCATGAAGCTTATGATTAGAAATTGTCCTGCTCATGGCTTGAGTTTGTGGATGATTATACAAATCTTTTACACTGGCTTGAATTTCGCTTCTCGCAATATCTTGGACTCCGCCTCAGGTGGAACATTCATGGAAATCACGTTAGGAGACGCTACAAAACTCCTAGACAATATCATGACCAACTACTCTCAGTGGCACACATACAGGTCGCCTGCTACCAAAAAGGTACACGCTATAGAAGAAATTAACTCGCTTAGTGCTAAGATGGACGAGTTGATGAATTTGGTTGCTAGTAGAAACGCTGCTGTAGATCCTAATGACATGCCACTATCTTCCTTGATTGAGAGTAGCAACGCTAGTTTGGACGTGAATTTTGTTGGTAGGAACAATTTTAGCAACAACAATGCTTTTCGAGGAAACTATGTTCCTAGGCCTTTTCCTAGTAACTCATGTAACAATTATGGCAATTCCTACAACAAAACTTATGGAAATCACAACAAATTACCCTCTGATTTAGAGAGTAATATCAAAGAGTTCATCAACTCTCAAAAGATTTTCAATGCATCCATAGAGGAGAAACTACTCAAAATAGACAATTTGGCTAAGAGCGTTGATAGGATGTCTTGTGATATTGATGCTTTGAAAGTTAGATGTAACTTTGAAAGCCATGTGTGTCTCCATGAATGAGAGCAAAGAAAGAACCGCCCAAATTCGCGCTAGGCATGAATGGTTTAAAAGGGTGCGTTCTAGTGATGCAAATCACGAAGATCTTAAAGTTCTTGGTGTGACTCCTCTTGAATCTTTGTTTTCACGTGTCAAACCTATTGATGAAGGGGCTGGATATGAATCCACTTTGGTTGAAAACGCCCCAATGATTCGGAGTCCACCCATCTTGATGATAAAGGTGTGGAGAGTGGAGTAGAAGAAATCAAAATTTTGGGTAGTGATGAAACTCCCACTTTGGGTTTCAAGGAATTCAATTATGATAATTGCTCCTTGTTTGAATGCATTTCTTTGATGCAATCCATTGCAAACTCTCCACATGCTTATAGCCAAAGCAAAGCCTTTACCGCGCATATCGTAGATGCTATGATGAAATCTATTGAAGAGAAGCTCGAATTAGAAGTCTCTATACCTAGAAACTTCATGATGAGTGGGAACCTACTATCAAAATCAAGATAAAAAAACTATGAGTGCAATGCTTTGTGTGATTTGGGTGCTAGTGTTTCCGCGATTCCAAAGTCTTTATGTGATATTCTTGGTTTTCATGAGATTGAAGAGTGTGCTCTTAATTTGCATCTTGCAGATTCTACTGTCAAGAAACCCATGGGAAGGATCGATGATGTTCTTATTGTTGCAAATAAGAACTATGTACCCGTGTATTTCATTGTACTTGACATAGAGTGCAATCCTTCATGTCCCATTATTCTTGGTAGACCTTTCCTAAGGACTATTGGTGATATCATCGATATGAAGGAAGGGAATATTAGTTTTCAATTTCCTTTAAAGAAGGGCATGGAGCACTTTCATATAAATAAAATAAGATTGCCTTATGAATCTATGATGAGGGCTACTTATGGTTTGAGCACCAAAGATGACTATACGTGATTCCATCACCTTTTGCCTAGCTAAGGGCGTTAAACAAAAGCGCTTGTTGGGAGGCAACCCAACGAATCTATCCTTTTTCTTTCTATTTTGTGTTTTCCACACTTTCATAATTCTTTATAATTGTGTTTTTTGTGTTTCTTTTTGCGTTTGTGCCAAGCAAAACCGTTATGATTAGTCTTGGGGATGATCGTTTGGTCATGCTGGAAAAGACAGAAACTTTCTGCTCACGAAAAGAATTTTATTTTTTTTATGTAAGAGCTTTTGAGTTGATTCTTTTTTCTGCTAATTTCTACGCAAATTCTTCAGACTAACGTAACGTTTCAGAATTTTTGAAGTACCATAAGTATACGAAGTATACAGATTGCTACATACTAGTCTGCTGTTAACAGATACCGTTTTTTGTTGTGTTGGTTGCTTATTTTGATGAAACTATGGATAGTATCTGGGGGTATTAGCCATGGAAGATTGAAGATACAGTAACCCAACATCAACATAAGTAGAATTTAAGTTTGCTACAGTACCTAAGGAAGTGGTGGTTTGCTTTCTTATACTAATGTTATCACGAGTTTTTGTTTAAGTTTCGTGTTGTGAAGTTTTCAAGTTTTGGGTGAAGTTCTTATGGACAAAGAGATAAAGAGTGGCAAGAGCTCAAGCTTGGGGATGCCCAAGTAACCCCAAGAGATTCAAGGATGCCGTAAAAGCCTAAGCTTGGGGATGCCCCAGGAAGGCATTCCCTCTCTCGTCTTCAATCCATCGGTAACGTTACTTGGGGCAATATCTTTATTCACCACATGTTATGTGTTTTGCTTGGAGCGTCTTGTATCGTAGGAGTCTTTTATTTTTGTTGTGTCACAATCATCCTTGCTGCACACCTAGATAGAGAGACATGCACTCACCGTGATTTTGTCGAGCTTCACTTATATCCTTTGGTAGACAATTCAGCTCACATGTGCTTCACTTATATCTTTTGAGCTAGATACTTTTGCTCTATGTGCTTCACTTATATCTTTTAGAGCACAGCAGTGCGTGGCTTGGTAGTTGATCTATGCTTTGAAAGTAGTCTCAAAAGGGATAGTTATCCAAAGGGATACGAAAACTTCCACCTTCATGTGCATTGAATAGTTAGAGAAGTTTGATTCATCTCAATTAGTTTTGAGTTGTGGTTATGGTAATATTGAAGTTATGCTAGTAAGGTGTTGTGGATCTAGAAATACTTGTGTTGAAGTTAGTGATTCCCGTAGAATGCACGTATGGTGAACCGCTATGTGATGAAGTCTGAGCATGATTAGTCTATTGATTGTCATCCTTTGTGTGGCGGTCGGGATCGCGCGATGGTTTATACCTACCAACCCTTCCCCTAGGAGTATGCGTTGAATGCTTTGTTTCGATTACTACTAAAACTTTTGCAACAAGTATATGAGTTCTTCATGACTAATGTTGAGTCCATGGTTTAGATGCACTTTCACCTTCCACCATCACTATCTTCTTAGTGTCGTGCAACTTTTGCCGGTGCACAAAACCCAACATTAGCCTCCCTCAAAACAGCCACCATACCTACCTACTATGGCTTTTTCAAAGTCATTCCGAGATATATTGCCATGCAACTACCACCATGACATGTGCCACCACTTCTACATTGCCATTGCATGATCGTAATATAGCTAGCATGATGTTTCCATTAATGTCTATGCCATTCTAGATCATTGTCACGGTACACTACCGAAGGCATTCCATATAGAGTCATCGTTGCTCTAAGTTTTGAGTTGAAAGTGTGATGATCATCATTGATGGAGCATTGTCCCATGTGAGGAAATAAAAGAGGCCAAAGATGCCCACCAAAATAAAAATAAAAAAAGAGGCCAAAGAGCCCAGACATAAAAATATGATGAGAGAAAAAGAGAGAAGGGACAATGCTACCACCTTTCCACACTTGTGCATATTAAGCACCATGATCTTCATGATTGAGAGTCTCTCGTTTTGTCACCACCATATAGCTAGTGGGAAATTTTCATTATATAACTTGGCTTGTATATTCCAATGATAGGCTTCCTTAAAATTGCCTTAGGTCTTCGTGAGCAAGCAAGTTGGATGCACACCCACTAGTTTTCTTTAAGAGCTTTCACATACTCTTAGCTCTAGTGCATCATTTGTATGGCAATCCCTACTCATTCACATTGATATCTATTGATGAGCATCTCCACAGCTCATTGATATGCCTAGTTAATGTGATCATCTTCTCCTTGTTTGTCTTGCAACGTCCACCACACTCCACACCACTTATAGTGCTAAAACCATGGCTCACGCTCATGTATTGCGTGAGAGTTGAAAAGGTTTGAGAAAGTAAAGGTGTGAAACAATTACTTGGCCAATACCGGGGTTGTGCATGATTTAAATTTGTTGTGCAATGATGATAGAGCATAGCCAGACTATATGTTTTTGTAGGGATAACTTTCTTTTGGCCTTGTTATTTTGAAAGTTCATGATTACCTTGCTAGTTTGCTTGAATTATTATTGTTTCCACGTCAATAGCAAACTATTGTTTTGAATCTAATGGATCTGAACATTCACGTCACATAAGAGGAGTTACAAAGGACATCTATGCTAGGTAGCATGAAAGCATCACAAATTCATTCTTTATCACTTCCCTACTCGAGGACGAGCAGGAGTTAAGCTAGGCGATGCTTGATACGTCTCAAACGTATCTATAATTTTTGATGGTTTCATGTTGTTATCTTGTCATCTTTGGATGTTTTATGTACCTTTTATATCTTTTTGGGACTAACTTATTAATTTAGTGCCAAGTGTCAGTTCCTGTTTTTTCTTGTTTTTGGCTCTTTTCATATCTGATTTTGGAACGGAGTCCAAACGGAATAAAATCCCCGAAATACACTTTTCCCGGACGGATGAAGATCAGGGGGCTTGTGGGCCAAGCCAGGAGAGCTACAGGGAGCCCACAAGCCCTGTAGCCACCACCAGGGGGCGGCGGCTAGCAGGCTTGTGGCCTCCCTGGCGCCCCCCCTAACCTAGCTCCTTTGCCTATATATTCCCTAAAATACAGAAAAAAATCAGGGAATCCACAAAAACACTTTTCCGCCGCCGCAAGCTTCCGTTTCCGCGAGATCTCATCTCGAGACCCTTCCCGGTGCCCTGCCGGAGGGGACTTTGGAGTTGGAGGGCTTCTACATCAACATCATCGCCCCTCCAATGACTCGTGAGTAGTTCACTTCACACCTACGGGTCCGTAGTTAGTAGCTAGATGGCTTCTTCTCTCTCTTGGATCTTCAATACAAAGTTCTCCATGATCTTCATGGAGATCTATCCGATGTAATCCTCTTTGGCGGTGTGTTTGTCGAGATACGATGAATTGTGGATTTGTGATCAGATTATCTACGATATATATTTGAGTCTTTGATGATTTCTTATATGCATGATTTGATATCCTTGTAAGTCTCTCCGAGTCTTGGGTTTTGTTTGGCCAACTAGATCTATGATTCTTGCAATGGGAGAAGTGCTTGGTTTTGGGTTCTTACCGTGTGGTGACCTTTCCCAGTGACAGTAGGGGCAGCAAGGCACACATCGTGTAGTTTCCATCAAGGGTAACAAGGTGGGCTTTGTCGTAGATATGATATTGTCCATCTACATTATGTCATCTTGCTTAAGGCGTTACTCTGTTCTTTTGGACTTAATACACTAGATGCATGCTAGATAGCGGTCGATGTGTGGAGTAATAGTAGTAGATGCATAAGTATCGGTCTACTTGTTTTGGACGTGATGCCTATAGATATAATCATTGCCATAGATGACGGCACGACTTTGTGCGGTTCTATCAATTGCTCGACAGTAGTTTGTTCACCCACCATCTACTTGCTTTCATGAGAGAAGCCACTAGTGAACACTACGGCCCCCGGGTCTATTCACACCTATCGTTTCCACTTTCTCTTTTACTTTGCTTTGTTACTTTGTTGCTTTCAGTTCTCACTTGGCGAACAATCTATAAGGGATTGGCAACCCCTTCATAGCGTTGGGAGCAAGCTTTTTGTGTTTGTGCAGGCACTTGAGATACTCCTTCACTGGATCGATACCTTGGTTCTCAAACTGAGGGAAATACTTACCACCGCTGCGCTACATCACCCTTTCCGCTTCGAGGGAACACCAACGCAAGGCTCCAAGGCCACGGGGGAAATCCTTTGCACATTTGCCTAGGAAGTCCCTTAAGGCGTAGCCGTAGCAGAAGGATTCCTGGTGTCGTTGCTGAGGAGTATCAAGACAAGAACAGTCTCCCGTCAACACGTTTCTGGCACCGTTGGAAGGTCTTTTGTTGCAGTAGCAGCCCCCGGGTGGCTCACACCGTTGCAGGGGAAGACATGGCCCGGGGACGGTCGGTGCAGACCGACGAGGGAGTCCAATGGGGAGGGGGAGCTAGAGGTGGGGGTGCCGGCGGCCGGCGGTGGGGCATCGGAGGAGCGCCCATGGTGGGGGCAGAGGTGGCCGGTGAGGCACCTGGCCGGTACGGAGCATCGGCCCCCAGCCTCGATCCCTTCTAGATCGGGAGGGGGAGGGAGAGGAACGTGGGGGGTGGTGGCTGTGGGGGTGAGGGGGAGAGTGAGGGAGTGGGTGTGGGTTAGGGTTAGCATTGGGGTTATATACCCCATGGGTATTGGGCCGTTGTGGCTTGCTACCGGTGGACGCTTGGGTTGGCCAGGCTAGGGAGAGTCCCAAGGGGAGAGGGTGCTTTTGGTATGGCATCAGGAACCAAGAAGGAGAAGATGTCCTGAGCTTCGCTCTAGCCTACGACATGGTTATAGCTAACACCCTCTTTAGGAAGAGAGAATCCCATCTAGTGGCGTTCAGTATTGGTCTACACTCTAGCCAGATTGATTTTGTCCTCTCTAGAAGAGATGACAGACGCGCTTGCATTGATTGTAAAGCGGTACCTGGAGAGAGTGTTGTCCCTCAACATAAGCTTGTGGTTGTTGACTTCCGCTTTAGGATTCGTGTCCAACGGGATAAGCGCGCCAAAGTCGCTAGAACGAAGTGGTGGAAGCTCAAGGGGGAGGCATCACAGGCTTTCAGGGAGAGGGTCATTAAGGAGGGCCCTTGGGAGGAAGGAGGCGATGCAAACTTGATGTGGATGAGTATGGCGACCTTCTTGCGGAAGGTCGCTGTAGAGGAGTTTGGGGTGACCAAGGGAAGTAGAACGGAAGCTAAGGACACCTGGTGGTGGAACGATGAGGTCCAGAAGGTTATTATGGAGAAGAAGGACTGTTTGAGATGCCAATATCTGGACAGGAGTGCACTAACATGGAGAAGTATAAGGTGGCGAAGAAGGCTGCAAAGCGGGCGGTGAGTGAAGTGAGAGGTCGGGCGTATGAGGACCTCTACCAACGTTTAAACACTAAGGAAGGCGAAAGGGACATCTATAAGATGGCCAAGATTAGGGAGAGGAAGACGAGGGATGTCGGCGAACTCAAATGCATCAAGGACGGAGATGATCAGCTTCTTGTGAAGGATGAGGGGATCAAGCGTAGATGGCGGGAGTACTTTGACAACCTTTACAATGGAGATGTTGACAGCTCTACCATTGATCTAGACGACTCATTTGATGATACCAGCATGTGCTTTGTGCGACGTATCCAGGAGTGTGAGGTTAAGGAGGCATTAAAAAGGATGAAAGTAGGCAAGGCGATGGGTCCTGATGGTATCCCCATCGAGGTGTGGAGAGGCCTTGGAGACATAGCGATAGTATGGCTAACTAAGCTTTTCAACCTCATTTTTCGGTCAAACAAGATGCCCGAAGAATGGATACGGGGTATTTTAGTACCAATCTTTAAGAACAAGGGGGGTGTTCAAAGTTGTACTAATTACCGCGGAATCAAGCTGATGAGCCATACTATGAAGCTATGGGAGAGAGTCATTGAACACCGCTTAAGAAGGTTGACAAGCGTGACCAAAAACCAATTTGGTTTCATGCATGGGAGGTCTACCATGGAAGCCATCTTCTTGGAAAACAGCTGATGGAGAGATATAGGGAGCAAAAGAAGGACCTTCATATGGTGTTCATTGATTTGGAGAAGGCCTATGATAAGATACCTCGGAATGTCATGTGGTGGGCCTTGGAGAAACACAAAGTCCCAATAAAGTACATTACCTTTATCAAGGATATGTATGATAATGTTGTGACAAGTGTTCGAACAAGTGGTGGCGACACCGATGACTTTCCTATTAGAATAGGGCTACACCAAGGCTCAGCTTTGAGCCCTTATCTTTTTGATTTGGTGATGGATGAGGTCACAAGCGATATACAAGGAGATATCCCATGGTGTTTGCTCTTTGCGGATGATGTGGTGCTAGTCGATGATAGCCGAACGGGGGTTAATAGAAAGTTAGAGTTATAGAGGCGGACTCTAGAATCGAAAGGTTTTAGGCTTAGTAGAACTAAAACTGAATACATGAGGTGCAGTTTTAGTGCTACTAGGCTCGAGGATGGAGAGGTTAGCCTTGGTGGGCAGGTGGTACCGGAGAGAGACATGTTTCGATATTTGGGGTCCATGTTGCAGAAGGATGGCGATATCGATGAAGACGTGGGCCACCGAATCAAGGCTGGGTGGATGAAGTGGCGCCGAGATTCTGGCGTA
Organism: Hordeum vulgare subsp. vulgare; assembly: GCF_904849725.1. NCBI lineage: Eukaryota > Viridiplantae > Streptophyta > Magnoliopsida > Poales > Poaceae > Hordeum > Hordeum vulgare. The sequence goes on along the minus strand of NC_058520.1, from coordinate 578,015,415 downwards.
CTTTGTGACAAGAGAGTGCCACAAAAGCTAAAAGGCAGGTTTTATAGGACAGCTATCCGACCTGCGATGTTGTATGGCGCGGAGTGTTGGCCAACCAAGAGACGACATATCCAAAAGTTAGGTGTAGCAGAGATGCGCATGTTGAGATGGATATGTGGTCACACAAGGAAGGATGGGGTATGGAATGACGATATATGAGAGAGACTTGGGGTAGCACCGATTGAAGAGAAGTTGGTCCAACATCATCTCAGATGGTTTGGACATATTCAACGGAGGCCACCGGAAGCGTCGGTGCATAGCGGACGGATAAAGCGTGCTGAGAATGTCAAGAGGGGTCGTGGTAGACCAAACTTGACATGGGAGGAGTCTGTTAAGAGAGACCTGAAGGTTTGGAATATCGACAAAGACTTAGCCATGGACAGGGGTGCGTGGAAGTTAGCTATCCACGTTCCAGAGCCATGACTTGGCTTCGAGATCTTGTGGATTTCAACTCTAGCCTACCCAACTAGTTTGGGACTGAAAGGCTTGGTTGTTGGTTGGTTGGTTGGTTGGTTGGCATTATTTCTCCTCAGCAAAAATGTGCCACTTGGTCCAATTAATATCTTGCAATAGTCTACATGGCCACAACAATTTTGAGGATTTCTTTAAAAGTTCTTTGTATATCCCAAATGAATTTAAGAGTACCTTAAAATGCTTTAAGCTGTTGTCTTGAATGGTGGGGTCCCCACCAGCTTGAGGGTGATGTTGTTTTCCTTTAACATTAAATGTTTTGTGATTTATCACAAGTGTGCAGCATTTTTCCTTTGTTGTTTGCACACTTATTTTATCACAATAAAATTCAATGCCCTTTTTAATGGAATTTTGAAAGAGATATGAATTTTCAACTTGATCATATTTTGTTTAGCAAAATGATTGATCATGGTCATCATTGTGCTTAATTACAATGAACACTGTAGCAAAAGTTGAGGATGTCACAATGATAAGCACTTTTCAGCAAGGTATTCTGTGAAAGTTCTATAAATAACAATGATATATAGTTTTGTAGCAAGATAATTCATAACAAGTGACAAGTGACGATAGTAGCAAAGGTGCAGCCAGGTAGCCCAATCCTTTTTTATAGAAAAGGAGAGGCCTGAAAGTACTCATATATAAAGCAAGCGCTCCCATGGGAATTTCTGTCTAGTCACGTTCATCATATTGAGTTGATTCGCGTTCGCTACTTTGATAATTTGATATGTGGGTGCACCGGTGCTAAGGTGATGTTCTTACTTGAACTAAAAACCTACTTATGATTACCCCCTCTCGCAAGCATCCGCAACTACAAAAGAAGTATTAAGATAAATCTAATCATAGCATGAAACATGTGGATCCAAATCAGCCCCTCATGAAGCAACACATAAACTGGGGTTTAAGCTTTTGTCACTCTCGCAACCCATCAACTACTTGTTACTCCACAATTACTTCCTTTAGACCCATAACATGGTGAAGTGTTATGTAGTAGACGTTTACATGACACCACTAAAGGAAGTAACAACATACATATCATCAAAATATCGAACGAATACCAACTTTATATGATTACTTATAACAAGACTTCTCCCATGTTCTCGGGAACAATAGTAACTACTCATACCTCATCAGCATCTATACTTATACACTTATACTAATTATGGACTCCCAAGAAAATCCTACGTTAATCAGTAAATACGAGCCGTACATCTGATGGGACCGAGTTATTATGGTGTGGATTAACCCTTACAATTTAAGGCTGCAATTTTTCTCAGTCTGGCAAGAAAAAAAAGGCCCACGACCTTTCACGGTTAGAAGGTGAAATAATAGGATCTTTGTTTCTTTAAATACCCAGGTCCTTTCAATCTAGCCATAGTTAGATATCCTAGGTCACCCCTGCTCTGTCGTTTCCTAGCAGGAAACGCCCCCTCCTTCTATATCATGTTTTGCGCAGCTCCGCCCCATCTACTCAAGGCGAAGGATTTACCATGATGGCTCGGTTCTCCTACCAAGCATTGGCAATGCCCCTGACCAAGGTAATCACGACCTAGCCTCTCCATCTTTCTATAACATGCCCAGCTAATTGGTGTACGTAGAGTCGTAGACCTTCCTCTACATTACTACCTTAGGTTTGATCATCTTATGTATGTGTTTCCTCTGCATGTGAGGATCCAATCTTGGCGAAGGCTCACCTCCCACGTAGCTTTTGTTGCAAATCTAGGTATTCTATTATAATTATTTTATCTCTAAGTTTGGACAGAAAAGTTGTTCTTTTAGTATAACTATATTTTAATACCTTATGCATCGTGGTGATGCACAAGCCGGAGGCAATCCTCCTTTTTTAAGAAAAAAACTATATTTTAATACCTACTAACTAACAAATGTTCGCTACAGTCTACATATGATCGAATCTTTTAGCTTTGATCCTGACTACCATCTGTAATTTTTTTTATGTGCTGGTGGCAGTTCAATTGAAGATGTTTCTACCAACTCTGCTGCTGCTTGCAATCGCCAAACATGAATTAATGGCCCTCTTTGATCAATTTGGCATTGATTTGTTTTTCTTTATCCCAATCACTTTGTTGGTACTATAGGCATTCATTACTCACCGAACTTGAATTAAGAAACTCTGTTAATTAATCACGGTACTTGGATGTCAGTCTGTTTATAACGTACATATTTGCACGACATGGGAACTGATCGAATATGTGGCCATGGGTTTCAGGGTCAACCGGATGTCTTTCATGGAGTTACATGTGCTGATGTGCATGTAATAGCTCGAGTACCGTTATAAGAAATTTAATAGTTATACTTATTGTTTCACCATATAATGTGCTACCACCATTTACTCTATCCAAATTGCATGTTTAGGAGTTTACATGTAGGCTTATCTACCATGTAAAACTGTGTGGCGCTAAGCAACGCAATGGTTGTTCTCTAGACTCCTAGAAGTTAGTCATGTGATCTCTAAGTTTTTTCCGTCATGCTCTCTACTGATTCCCCTTAATTAGTATTTTGACGGAGACTTAACGTTTCTTAAGTTTGGCGGAAAAAAGTGTTTTACAGATTTTTTTTTTTCCTATAAAGATAGCGGTACATTCTGTGGCTGAGAATAGTTGCAAGATTCCATGGTCGTCAGTACTCAACAGGAGTGTGATTTATACTGCTACAACTGCTTAACCGTGATGTAAGATATTTTATATAGGTATTATTTGTGGCTTAACTGTTTCAGTAGGCTCCTTTGGGTGATTAGAACCGCAAGCTTTCTAGGGTCTGACAAGAGTCAGTTTGCATGCGGGCCGTACAAAACTGGGTAGTGCTATGTTTTTGAAGCAACGCAGGTTCCTGAAGTTTTGAGTTCAAAATAATCATTTTAAAGATGTGGAGTAATTGGCAAAGATAAGGGTACATTATATGGGTCGGAACAATGGTAATATGTCCATGGTCATCAACAAGAGTGTGATTTGCATACCTTTATACGATATTATTAAAGGTATTATTGTTGCTTTGTCGATTTTTGTAGGCTCTTTTGGACGACAAAAAGGTAAGCTATCTTACAGTTAAACAGTTGGAAGAAGTAGAAATCGAACTCTTCCAAGATATTTTCCGAAGTATTATTTCATTACCAATTTTCCAAGCTTACTCCGAGCTTTCTTCTTTACCAGGGAATTTCTATCATGATTAAATAGGCAAAATTTAAATTCCCCAAAAGCACAGATAGTATAAATGTGCAGCTTTGTAGTCGAGGTTGAGGTCTTTTATTTTTCAGCTCAAGCAATCTTCGAGTTATGGCCTAGATATATTTTATCCAACTTACATGTTTTCAATTTCATACGCATGCTTCCATATATCTCTTAAAAGAAAGTGGTCCTAAGAAATTCTAGAGCAACACATGGAATTATTTGTTTTGTTAGAGTTTCAGTCCGATTTGATCGTCTCTGCATGCATTGAGGGTTGGTTAAGTGTTCTCAGATGCCTAGGCATTAGCACGGCTGGTCGATGCCTTGCTGCCCTCATTCATGGTGATTATCCGATTCTTCTTTGTTATTGCAGGGGCTTTTATGTTTGGTCGTTTTCCCCTGCAAATAATCATCTTACTTATGGTCTATGTTCAATTCATTTGTAGGATCACGTTTTTCCTATGTTTGCGACTCTACTTAGGTCACCAACATGCTGGAATTCGAGTATTTGATAGACATATGCATACATGCATGTTGTGGTTTAGAAGAATGGTAGGTTGTTAACATCTCCATGATTTATTCTACTATGTGTTGAGGTGTGGAATATATTCTTAGAACTAGAAGTATTACGTATTCTTTGTTTTTTTAGCCGTACTGTTATCTTTTATTTGTTCGTTTTTACCATGGAGTTTTTCTCATGACTAAGTTGACAAAGGGTAAATCCTTTAAAACCACACATAGTATATTTATGCAGGTTAGTTCAGTTCAAGGTTGCTAAATTAAATCTTTGCCTTACCTGTCAAGATGACATTTGCAGGTGTGTAGCTATTCAAAGGCTGGCTTTTCCCATGCATATTCTTCTTTTTGTTAAGACTTATGTCATGGCTTCATGTCCAGATAGAATACTAAATGAAAACAGTTATTTGATTATATTTGAAGAAATGACCATTATGTAGAGTTGCCCACTATGCCTACTATGTTGCAATGTTTGTGTGTCTTCATCATCTGCATGTGCATAATGCTGCCATAGTATATTTGTTTCTTCTTCATTCTCAGTTTACTAAACATCACTAAAAAATCCAAAAAATATATTTTAAAAAATATAGCACGTGCGAATGCACGGGTTGACGACTAGTGTTCATAATTAGAGATATAATAATAATGGTTAAGGATCTGAACATAATATCTTCCACCAAGTAATCCAATAGGCATCAAGTACAAGATGTAATCAACACAACTAGTAACCCACACGTGCCAATCTGAGGTTTTGAGACAAAGATTGAATACTAGAGATGAACTAGGGTTGGAGATGAGATAGTGTTGGTGAAGATGTTGATTAAGATTAGTCCTCCCACGAAGGAGGAAGCGTTGGTGATGATGATGGCTTCGATTTCCCCCTCTCAGAGGGGAATTCCCCCAGCAGAATCTCTTTGTCGGGGAGCAAAAGGGACTCTACCCACGTTTCGGTCTCGATAAGGTGGCGCTTTGTCCCGAAAGATAACTTATGATTTTTTCTAGGGTACAACACACCATGTAGGAGAAGAGAGGCGTCGGGAGACCAACTAGGGCCCCACAAGCCATCAGGGCGCGGCCGAGGGGTGCCCTATTGGCTTGTTCCCAGCTGGTGGCCACTCTTCGTTATATGTTTGTCCCAGAAATTCTCAAATATTACAGAAAAAATCTCCGAAAATCATTTGGATCAAGTTGATTTTTTTGCCTTTTTCTCTGTTTCCGGTCCAAAATTCTAGTTTCCAAATATTTCCCACTGGGTGATGTACCTTGCATATTCAGAGATAAAGAGCATAAGAATTTTATGATAATAATGGATAATGGACATGATTAACACAAAAATCAATAGTAATTCATGATGCAAAATGAGTGTATCATGTTTAATTTGTTATCTTTCATGTGAGCATCATTATCATCATAAGCCTATCTTAATGGCTATAAAGAAAGAGCTTCTTGCGAGGCAACCCAATACTTTCTGTTATTTTTAGTTAACATGACTATTGCATGTGTAATGATTGTGTTTTTGAGTAAAGCCTTTGGGACGATTTGAATGATAGTAGAATTGATGTGGTGCAAAAACATAAACTTTAGCATCCACGGAAAATTTCTCTGATTTTACTCGAACATATTTTTGATGTAAATGATTTACAAAGTATTGCTATAAAATTACTCAGGTCTTCCTAAGTTTTCAGAATTTTTGGAGTTACATAAGTATGGTAATTAATTATATCATTACACACTATTATGTTTTAGACATATTCTGTTTTTTGCTTGCGAATTTGCTTGTTTTGATGATGCTATGGATTTTATCAGGGGGTATAAGTCATGTAGAAGTTAGAATACAATACATTATGGAATAATAAAATATGAATCAATTTATAACAGTACCTTAAGTGTTTGATATGTTTATTATACTAATGGATCCCATGAAGTTTCTGTTGAGTTATGTGTGTTGAAGTTTTCAAGTTTTGGGTGTTATCATGATGGATGAAGGAATAAGGAGCGGCAAGATCCTAAGCTTGGGGATGCCCAAGGCACCCCAAGGTAATATTCTAGGAAGACTCGAGTGTCTACGCTTGGGGATGCCCTAGAAGGCATCCCCTCTTTTGTCTTAATGCATCGGTATGTCACTTGGGACTATATTTGTATTCATCACAAGATATGAGTTTTGCTTCGAGCGTCGTTTGCTTTAGTTTGTTTTTTGTTGTAGTTGCCCAAAATCATTGTTGTCTGAATACACTCACTTGAGAGATACACGAGATCACCATGATTTGTTAGAATACTCTATGTGCTTATGATGTCTACTACACAACTTTATTCTTGTAGACTCGTGTTGGGCCTCCAAGCGCGTAGTTTTGTAGGATAGTAGCATTTTTTCCTCAAGTGGATGACCTACGATTTATCAATCTGTGGGAGGTGTAGGATGAAGATGGTATCTCTCAAGCAACCCTGCAATCAAATACAAGAAATCTCTTATGTCCCCAACACACCCAACACAATGGTAAATTGTATAGGTGCACTAGTTCAGCAAAGACATGGTGATACAAGTGCAATATGGATGGTAGACATAGGTTTTTGTAATATGAAAATATAAAAAACAGCAAGGTAACAAGTGGCAAACTGCGAGAAAAATGTTGTACTAATGCTTGGAAATAAGGCCTAGGGTACATACTTTCACTAGTGCAATCTCTCAACAATGCTAACATAGTTGGATCCCTCAACGTGCAACGAAGAATCACTCCAAAGTTCCTATCTAGTGGAGAACAATAAGATGAAATTATGTAGGTAGTAGAACCACCTCAAAGTTATTATTTCCGATCAATATATTCAAGAGTTCGTACTAAGATAAGATCAAGCTGTCCTTTCTGTTCAATCTATTCAAGAATTCGTACTAAGATAACATCAAGTTATCCTTTCCGTTTGATCTATCTAAGAGTTCGTACTAGAATAACACCAATGATATATATCAATCGATCCTAATGTCACCTAAATTCTCCAATGTCACCTCAAGTCTCCGTGGGTAAATTATGCGACATGCATCAAACAATTTCAGAGCTATCATATCCAATCCAGCACTAAGAACGTGCAAGGAGCACCCCAAGATTTCTATCGGAGAACATGGTATGAAAACGTCCAATCAACCCCTATGCATGGATCCCCAAGGTCACCGGAACCCGCAAGTGACGCCTCAACATATATCAAGTGAATCAACAGAATAGCCCAATGTCACTACGGGTATACCACGCAAGACTTACATCAAGTGTTGTCATACCAATATGCTCAATCCAACATGACAAGATCTTAAAGGAAAAGACTCAATTCATCACAACTAGATGGTAAGGGAAATACATCATATGATCCAACTATATTAATAAAGCCCGTGTTCTTGAGATCGTGCTATCTCAAGAACACAAGAGAGAGAAAGAGAGAGAGAGATAGAGAGAGAGAGAGAGAGAGAGAGAGAGATTGAACACATAGCTACTTGTATATACCCTCAGCCTCGAGGGTGAACTACTCCCTCCTCATCATGGCCTCCGTCGGGATGATGAAGATGGCCACCGGTGATGGTTTTCCCTCTCTGGAAGGGTACTGGAATCGCTCCAGATTGGTTTTCTAACGATACACAGAGTTGCGGCGGCGGAGCGGAAGTTATCTCTTTACTTCTCGGTTTTCTGGAATTTATAGGATTTTTCAGCGTTGGAATCACTCGCAAGGGAGCCACATGGGCCCCACAAGCCATCATGGCGCGTACAAGGCCCAGGCCGCGCCCTGTTGTCTTGTGCCTCTATGGCAGCCCTCCTCTCGTGGTTCTTCGCTCCAACGTTGCTCATATGTTCAAGAAAAAATCATAAAAAGGTTTCGGGCGATTCCGAGAACTTTCATTTTCTGCACAAAAAACAACACCACGGTAATTCTACTGAAAACAGCGCCAGTCCGGGTTAGTTCTAAATAAACCATATAAAGTGCATCAAGACCATATAAAGTTATTATAAACATAGGCAAATATGGCATGAATAATTCATAAATTATCGATGCGTTGGAGACGTATCAGCTTCACTTATATCTTTTGACCTTAGTAGTTGCTCTAGTGCTTCACTTATATCTTTTAGAGCACGCTACGTATAGATTTTAAAGAAATAGTTGCACTCTCGTTCTTCACTTATATTTGTTTGAGAGTTAATAACCAGCGATATTAATTTGCATGGGTTATAAGACTAGTTCAAAAATAATAAGTTTTCAATGAGTGCATAATCAAAACCACATGTAGCACATAAAAGAGAAATCATGATTAATGATATTAATGTGGTAATGTGAAAAAGCATGAGTGCATGATCATTGGTTAATATAAGTATCGTGAATTAGAGGTGTTAGCTTGATGTTCATCCAAATATTTTTATGGCATGGTGATGATATGTGAGCATACTTATTCCTCGTTGAAATCCTAGTGATGTTTAAGTCGGGGTGCGCGATGGTTAACTCCTACCAACCTCCTCCCTTGGGGCATGCGAGTAGTGTTTTGCTTCGAGAAAGCTAGTAAAATCTTGCAATAAGTATGTGAGTTCTTCATGACTAATGTGAATCCATGAATATTCACACTCTCACCTCCACATGTTTTCTAGCCTCTTAAGTACCGTGCATTGCCCATTCTCACCTCAAGGATCGGTGCAACCTTCGCCGGTGTATCCAAGACCCGTGACATGGTACGCTCCATTCCACATAAACCTCATTATATCTTCCTCAAAACAGCCACCATACCTACCTATCATGTCATTTCCATAGCAATTCTGAGATATATTGCCATGCAACTTCCACTGTCACATGATATGACTTGTACTTCCATTGTCATATTGCTTTGCATGATCATATAAGCTGACATAGTATTTGTGGCAAAGCCACCGTTCATCAGTTTTATAGATGTTATGCTTGATCATTGCACAACCTGGTACACTGCCAGAGGCATTCATATAGAGTTATACTACAGTTTTCATGTTGATTTGTAAGTAAACTGAAGTTTGATGATCATCATTATTAGGGTATTGTCTTAGTGAAGGAAGGATGATGGAGACAATGATTCTCCCACAAGCTGAGATGAGACTCCGAACGAAAAAGGAAAGAAAAAAAGAAAAGAAAAACAAAGATAAATAAATAAATGAGAGAAAAGAGAGAAGGAACTGTGCTACTACCTCTTTTTCCATACTTGTGTCTTAAAGTGGCACCATGTTCTTCATATAGAGAGTCTCTTGTTTTGTCACTTTCATATGCTAGTGGGAATTTTCATTATAGAACTTGGCTTGTATATTCCGAAGATGGGCTTCCTCAAATGCCCGAGGTCTTCATGAGCAAGCAAGTTGGATGCACACCCACTTAGATTCTGTTGAGATTTCGTACACTTATAGCTCTAGTGCATCCATTGCATGGCAATCCCTACTCCTCGTATTGATATTTATTGATGGGCATCTCCATAGCCCGTTGGTACGCCTAGTTGATGCGAGACTTTCTTCTCCACTTTCACCCCTTTGAAACCTACCACCATATTCTATTCCACATTTATGCTATATCCAGGGTTCACGCTCATATATTGAGTAAGTAATAAAAAAGATGAAGCACGCTAACAAGTAAGATCAGATTGCGTGACTTGACACCGTGGTGCTTAACATTTGTATTTATGTGGAGAGGACGGGGTCATGCTATACTCATATGATAAAATGGATAGGGGTCAACATTCTTTAAGGATCGTATATTTTTAAAGTTGATGATATGTTGCTTAAGAAAATGCCTTTTGGAGCTCATGGCGGTCGGTTTTTGAAAAACCCAAAATTCATAAAATTCATATTTTTACAAATAAATAAAATCTGGAAAAATGCAGATATACATGGAGGCATAACACTCATGTGTCTACACTTTTAGGACAAAATACGTTGAAATGAGGGTTGCACAGAAAAGATAAATTTGTGCCTTTTTAACACATTATACTATTCATCCTCAAAATCCTCAAATTTGCCTTTTTGTACAGGTCGCATTTAAAGGTACTTCATCCTGGATTTTTACAAACATATACATTTCATCCTAGTATAGTTGCATATTTTTCAGAATTTTTTAAAGTCGTAAAGTTTCAATTTTGAATTTTTAAGAATAAAGGGCTCCATGGAGCTCGGTCACCAAAACACGCTACTTTGTTGCTTATGTTTAAGAACATTACTATGTTTATGTTTGATTATTAATAGTTTCTCAATGATACAACATGCAATAGATTACATGTCGGGTAGCGTGCCACATCAAAAATTCTGTTTTTATCATTTACCTACACGAGGACGAGCAGGAATTAAGCTTGGCGATGTTGATACGTCTCCAACGAATCTACAATTTTTTATTGTTCCATGCTACAATATTATCATTCTAGGATGCTCTTTGGGTGTTTATATACCAATTAATATTATTTTTGAGCACTAACATGTTAACCAGTGCCCAGTGCCAGTTGTTATTTTCTGCATGTTTTTGGCTTTTGAGGTTTACAGTACCAAACAAATTCCAGTTGCCCCAAAACTTTTTTATGAGTTTTTCCTCACCAAAAGAAAACATGGAAGCTTCGGAAGGAGGCAGGAGGCCACACGAGGGAGCCACCACACAACAGGGCGCACCCGAGGGGTAATCGCGCCATGATGTGTGGTGGGCCCCCTAACACCTCCTCGTGTCCCTCTTCATCCTATAAATTCCTAAATATACTACAAACCGTAGGGAGCCTTCAAAAACACTTTTTACGTTGTTGCAAGCCTCTGTTCCTCGGTGTGCCCAGCTGGGGCCCTTTTTCGACGCCCTGTTGGAGGGGGATCGATCACGGAGGACCTCTACATCAACCTTGTTGTTTCCATGGTGATGTGTGAGTAGTTTACCACAGACCTACGGGGCCGTAGCTAGTACCTAGATGCCTCTCTCTCTCTTGATCTTCAATACAATGATCATCGCATCTTCGCTTTGATTTATCTGATGTAATCCTATTGTGCGGTGCGTTTGTTGGGATCCGATGAATTGTGAGTTTATGCTTAGATTATTCATGATAAAGATATTAGTCTTCTTTGAATTCTAATTAGTTTTCTTATTTGCATGATTATCATAGCTTCGTAATTCTCTCAGATCTATTGAAATAGTTTGGCCAACTAGATTGATATTTCTTTGGTGAGAGGTGTGCATTGTAGTGGGTTCAATCTGACGGGTTTCTATATCCCAGTGAAAGAAGGGACGAGATACTTCTTTGTATTGTCGCCACTATGGATAAAACGATGGGGTTAATTCATATTGATTTAGTTCTCTTTGTCTACATCATGCCATCGTCCTCCAAGTGTTATTGTCTTTGTCATGAACTTAATACATAGAGTGGCAAGCATAGAAGCGCTCTTGAAGTGGAGTATTAGTAATAGGTGCACGAAGGAGTCGTCCTATTTTCTTATGGACATGATGTCTATATACATATAATCATTGTCGTGAACATCACATAACTATGCGCTTTTCTATCAATTTCCCAATAGTAATTTGCTTACCCACGGTATGCCTACTACATGAGAGATGCCATTAGGGAAAACTACGCCCCATGGGTCTATTCACTTATAAATTTACAAACGCTACAATACCTCGATGCCTTAATTTACTTTTTATTTACTTTTCACTTTGCAACTTCATTCTACACACTTTACTTGATTGCAAATAACGAGTCCAAGGGGATTGACAACCCTTTTGCCCGTGTTGGGTGCAAGTGTTTGTTTCTTTTGTGTGCAGTCGCTGAAGATAGGGGTTGATTGTTACTCATATTGGTTCGATAAACCTTTGTTCCCTATTGAGTGAAATACTTACCTATACTGTTGTTAGAGCATAATTATCCATACGTGGTTTTGGTAATTGATGATAATCCCTATGGACTAATGGTTGCGTTAAGTTATATTCGAAGGATTTGTCCATAGGCACTTCTTGAAGTCCATATGTTGGTTTCAAGGAGTTTATATGATGACCAAGGTGGTAATCAAAGTATAATCCAAAGATTGGTCATAAAGACACAAGTTTGATCAAGACTAAGTAGAGAGTAAATCAAGATGATCAACACACAAGGTGTACAAGATGTATCGAGAGGGATCAAGTGATCCCATGGTATGGTGAGCATTGTCCATAACGCTTTTGTGTACTAACCCATGGTCATCGTGAGAGTTCTATGTGGGGTTAGGTGTGTTTCCATGGGTTTGCATCAAGAGGAAGATCGCATTCAACCTATGAAGGATGACATCAAGTGGTGATCGTCATCAAGATTGTAATGTGCAAGTTCAAGTGGAGCATCACAAAGATATCATGCTTTCGGCTTGACGTCCATTGTGGTGGCAATGGACATGTGAAGATGTGCTGAAGAGTGGCTCACCCATAGTGAGTATGGGGAAGCAATCAACTAGTCTTCATCAAACCTACGCAATCAAGAAACGTGGTCCATCTTGAGGAAGCCAACATCATTGTCATCTAGCTCAAGAGGACTAGGTGCAAGGTATAGGTTTGCCCTTAATATGTTTTCTATTGTAGGATAGTTTGTCGTACTGCCAAGGGTGGCTCTCAAGTGACGAGCTTGATCATATCGTTTATTGAGAGCTCAAACTAGTTGCATCCTTGCATCATATTTCTTGGTTCTTTTTTCGTGTTTCTCGTTGTGAGTTTTAGAGCTTATGGTCATCTTCATGACAAGCTCGAGTTCATCGAAAACGGATTCCATATGCATCTTCTATGATGTTTTTTATGTTGGAAGTTTTAGCCGGTTCCTCATTCATAGTGGTCTCACATCTCTATATCATTGTAATTTTCATAGATGCATATTATTAGGATAACCATCTCACTGACAAGCTTGAGTTTGCTCGATTCGGAGCTCGTATGTGAAAGTTATGGCACTTTGTTGCACATAAGCTCGTATACAAAGTTATGGCAGTTTGGTGACCATAATCTCATATGTTTATTTTTCTTAGGATAAGTTGGTGGTGCATATAGGTGAGTCTAGTTGCTTGGTGTTTCTACTTGAGAGTTTTATAGCTTATGGTCATCTTTATGACAAGCTCGAGTTCATCGAAAACAGAGTCCGTATGCATCTTCAATGATGTTTTCGATGTTGGAGTTTTTGTCGGTTCTTCAATCATAGAGGTTTCACATCTCTATATCAGTGTCATTTTTATACTCCCTCTTCTTAAGATAACCATCTCACTGTTGGATAGCCCTTGTCGTCCTGAATCCAACAAGCTTGAGTTTGCTCGATTAGGAGCTCGTATGCGAAAGTTATGGCAGTTTCAGTGGCCAGCGGTAGTACCGCACGTGCCAGCGGTGGTACCGCTCTTGGAGCGGTACTATTTTTTTACAACCGCTCTTTGGCGGTAGTACTGTGGGGTACTACCGTCCCGTCGGACTTTTGCACAATCGTAGCCTTAGCGGTGGTAGCCACGGAAGTAATTTTTTACTACCCTCATTGGTGAACCTACCGTGCGGTAGTACCGCTCCTGGCGGCGATAGTACCGCTCTGCTTGGGGTGTGAGTGGGGGTAACGGTTGGATTCTTTCCCCCACTATATAAAGGGGTTCTTCTTCCCCATTGGATCTTATCCATGTGTTGAGCTCGTGTTCCTCCCCCATTATTGACCTTCTTAGAGCATGCTAACCCTCAATCCCTCCAATGATTCTTGCTAGTTCCTGAGGGAAAAGAGAGAGGAGATCTAGATTCACATCTCCACCAATCACTTTCTCCTCTATGTAAGGGGCACCCCTTGGATCTTGATCTTGGAGTTCTTTGTGAGCTCCTTGTTCTTCCTCATATTTCTCCATAGCTTTTGTTGTCGTGGAGGTATTTGAGTGTGAGGGACTTGACCACATCGTGTGTTCTTGCCATTGCATTAGTTGCATCGGTTTGAGTTCGCCACGGTGATACGTGGAAGTGAGAAGTTGAGAATCATATTACCCTTGGGTACTTGGTACCCTAGAGATTGTTCTCCGTGGATGCTTTGGCGTCCTAGAAGCTTGGTGGTGCCTCGGAGCTCTATCATTGTGTTGTAAAGCTCCGGGCAAGCTTCGGGGTCTCCAATTAAGTTGTGGAGATTTCCCGAGCATTTTTGGTCACCTCGAAGCCATATGCCATTGTGGTGAACCTTCGTGGTGTTGTTTGGAGCCTCCAATTAAGTTATGGAGATTGCCCCAAGCCTGCTCGTACGGGTTCGGTGACTGCCCTCAAGGGTACCTTAGTGGAATCACGACATCTTGCATTGTGAGAGGGCATGAGGAGATTACGGTGGCCTTAGTGGCATCTTGGGGGGGGGCATTGTGCCTCCACACGGCTCCAAAGGAGATTAGCATCCGCAAGGGTGTGAACTTCGGGATACATCATCGTCTCTATTAGCCTCGGTTATCTCTTACACGAACCCTTTACTTATGCACTTTACTTTGTGATAGCCATATTGTTTCTTGTTATATATCTTGCTATAACTTTGTTGTTTATCTTCCTTAGCATAAGTTGTTGGTGCACATAGGTGAGCCTAGTTGTTTTAGGTTTTGTGCTTGACAAATTAAATGTTAGTTTTATTCCGCATTTGTTCAAGCCTAAACCATAATTATTTTAGAGCGCCTATTAACCCCCCCCCCTCTAGGCGACATCCAGATCCTTTCAATTGGTATCAGAGCTAGGTCTCTCATTATTAGGTTTAACCACCTAGAGATTAAGTATGTTGACTAGGGGATTAGGATTCTCTCACACTCTTAGTTTTTATGGCGCAAATTTTGAGGTTTGGGTAATTCACATGCTTAATCTCTTTAGGGTCATGGACCAAAATTTAGAGCGAATTATAGATATGGGTTTTTCTCCTCATAAGGATTCTCAAGATATATATTTAGAGGATGAGAAAAACTCTTATCTCAATGCTCAAGCTTCTAATGTGCTTTTTGATGCTTTGAGCAATGTACTTATATTTCAACTCATGCCATTCCGGGATGCTCATGACTTGTGGACAAAACTTCAAGAAAAATATGGCGTGTCCAAGATTTGTAGATATGATTGTTCTCCCTCCACCTCCGGTCGTATGGTCTTCTCAACTTCATCTACTTCACCTACATGTGGATTATCACAAGGTAATGATATGGTGAGTACTGGTGACCATTGCAATGATGATAGTGGGCTTATTCTTGATGATCCTTCAACACTATGTTATTGCAATGCTTCATATTTGGGCATTAACACTTCGAGCACTCTAAATGTTTTACATGCTTGTGTTGATAGTCCTTGCATATCATGTAAAAACTGCTTGACTAAATCTCATGATGATATGCTTTCTATATCTTGTTCGCATGATAAAAATGTATGTATTTCCTCGAGTTGTTGTGCTAACAATGTAGAGGAAATCCATCACTCCTTGGAACAAGATGTGGCCTTGAATGATGCTTCAAGGGATCCCACATCATCATCTATTGTTTCTCACTTTTTCCTTATGGCTAAGGCTTCAAAGGTATCTCCTACCTTGAATCCCAAAATATCTCTTGATGATGAGGAGGATGAGGATGAGTATGATGATAATGACAAAGAGAGTGATAATATTGCATCCTTAAAATTTAAGGGTGAAATGATTTTTAAATCTCTTTATAAGGATAAACTTGCTTGTTCCAACTTCACGGAAATCATGTGTATTGCCACTCAGGGCAAGAAATACATTGAGGAGTTAGAAGCTCATCTCGAGGAGCATGAGGCCACCATTGAGACAATGGAAGGTCATGAGCGTGATTACACTAATGAGATAGTGGAGCTATCCCAAGCTCTTGAAAATGAACAAACCACCAAGGAATCTCTTGAGGAGAACTTTGCTCTAGAATTATCTGGATTAAAGGAATCCCATGATAGAGCCCTCGAGGTGGCTAATGATTTTAGAACTAAAAATTATAACCTTGAAGTTGCTCATGCTAAACTCCTTGAGGACTATGAGCACCTCGAAAATGGCTCAAGGGCTATTAAGAGTTCGCTCATTGAACTCGCCGAGTCTCACGCTCAACTTGAAGCTTCATATGCTAAAGAGCTTGCCAAGTTGCCTTCTCCTCTTATTGTTAATAATGATGCTTGTGCTACTAACTCTATTTCTTGTGAGGCATCCATTTTAAAGGAGAATGTTCAGCTAAGGGCTCAACTTGAGTTGCTATCTAGCAATTTTTGGAAATTGGAAGAAAGTCATGTAATGCTCACAAGCTCTCATGATGATCTTCTAGTATCCCATAATGTGCTAAAATTAGCTCATGAGGCTATTACTACAAAGGTAACATCAAGTGGGCCTCATGTGGACATTAGCACTACTTCAAGTCAAAATGCTATATTGCCATGCGCTAGTCCTCGTAATTCATATACTCATAATGTTGCTACATCTTGTGATGAATTACTTTCCTTGCCTTGTTGCCCTAACAATGAAGCTTATACTTCCTCTAGTACTTGTGTTGATACTAACCATGTAGAGGAAATCGAAGAGCTCAAGGCCCAAGTCACTTTGTTGAAAAAAGACTTGGAAAAGAGTCGGGAAGGGATGTGCACACTCAACAATGTCTTGTGTGGGCAAAAATCCCCAATTGACAAAGTTGGACTTGGGTTCAACTCTAACAAGAAGAACAAGTCCAAAAGCTTCAAGAAGAAGGGCCAAGAACAAGTCAAGAATTTGGCCAAGATTGTTTGCTTCAAGTACAAAATTGAAGGGCACCATGTTAGATCTTGCCCATTAAAGAAGAAGCCCCAAAGTCACAAGCAACAAGGGAAGCAGCCACAAGTTCAATCACATACTCAACTACAAGTTGAAGAAGGCCACTTCCCAAGAATACCCAAGCCAACACTCCTCAAGTTGAGAAATCAATTGGGAAGAAAATAAATAGTAGATGTTGCTACTTATGTCGTGAGAATGGTCACTTCGCTTCTTCTTGCACGAGAGGTAACTTATCCATCCCAATAATTATTTATGATATCTATTCTCTTGGGAAGGATAAGGTTGGCAATTTTTTGCCAAGTTTTTTGGTACCCAAAGTGGTGTCAAGAAAAGTACCATTTGGGTTGCCAAGCCTATTGTGACTAACCTCTTAGGACCCAACGTGGTTGGGGACCAACAAGCTCAATCTTGATTAATAGGTGATCATGCAGGACATTGGAGACTTGGCTTCATCTTGAAGAATTAAGGGACCTTCATAATTCATATTATCTCAAGCCAAGTCATTTGGATTATAGAGTTTCAATCTTATATCCAATGGCCTCCATACGGTAACTTGTACTTAAATTGGTTACATTGTTAATTTCTTGCCCCTTTGCATAATGTGGTTTTGTGTCGTGCATGTGTTTGTATATGTTGTGCTTCCAACTTGCTTATCTTGAGTAATCAAGTATGTGTATATTGGTTTGCACATCATGTACATGTGAGTCTTGTATTGAGCCTCTTTGCATCTTGTTTGTATCTTTGTTGGCTCTTTTGAGAGATTAATGGATTGTCCCATTGTGGGGGAGTGATGTGCTCTACACACCTCACAATCCTATAAATGTGTATACATGAGGAACACTTAGTATTGATATTACAAGTTTATCTAGTCTCTAGGTGGTATGTCCTACTCATGATAAATTCAGATTCTAAATGGTCCATTAGTTATCTTTTGTTGGTTTTCATTTGCCACTTGTTAATAATGTTGGGTTATCACATTATGGGGGAGTAATATGCTATGTGCATATTACAAGCCTAGAAAACGTGCATATTTGAGATATTGCCACTTAGTGTTGATATTATAAATTATCTTGTTCCTAGGTGGCATGTTAGCTCTACAAGTGTCATTTGCTTGCGTTTTAGGAGTAAAGATGATGTTGGATATTTTTGCAATCTACCAATGGTAATTGTTTCCAAATACTTCTTGTCCTTTGACAATTGGTATTCCCTTCATGTGGTAGAAATTGCTAATCATCTTTACATTGGATTTTATGTATCGTTTTTCTTCCTTGCCTCTTGTGCATTAGTTTGAACATGTCTAGTGTTTCTACAAATATAGAGAAAGTGATGACACCATCTTCTGCATTTTATATTCAAATGCAAATTCTATATAATGCACATCCCTTGGGGGAGCTATCCTATTTTCATTAAAACACTCTCTTTATGCGTCTATCATAAAATCTTTTGATCCCCATAAAGTGTGTGTTGATGGAAGGCAAGTCTTGCTCTTTATGATGCTTTGTGCCTTCATGAAAATTTGTCGAGGGTTTGGTTTGTTTGGAAACTAGCTCTCTTTTGGAAACTAGATACCTCGTGTTTGTTTTCCTTCAATTGGTATCTTGTTTCCTTTTGTTTGTCATATCTCATTCCTTGATGTATATTTCAATTGATATCCTTCAAGTGATAGTTTTTCGTTTGGTATCTTATTATCACTTGATACCTTGTCTTTTTGTGTCTTATCAACGATGTGTTGATTTGATTCTTGAAAGCCTTGAGCATGCATATTTACTATATGTAGTTTCTCGACATGCTCTCCTTCTTGGATCTAATATATAGGGGAAACTCCACCTTGTCATAAATTGGCTAAATTGTGCATGAAATTCAAATTCATACATATGTGCACATATTTATGTGGAGTCTGTCCTATGTATTGTTTTCTATCTAACTCTTTGGTCCCAATGAGTTTGGGCACCATTTTGTTTGTGTTGTTGTTCTAGGAACAATTGGAGATGCATTGGATGTTCGGCTCACCTACAAGGAAGGTGTTGACACCATGGACTTATTGGAGCCAAGCCAGGATGATCGATGAACCACTATCTACTACATCAATCCAATTCTATCTTGGTAACAAGTATCTACTTTATGCATACATTTCTTGCATTCAACCTTTCATAGGTTGCATCATGGCATGAATTTCTTGTTTCGTTCTTGTGGTACTTGTTTCCTTTCTCAAAGCATCCGAACGATGATGTCTTATAGCTAGTTGGGATGTCTTTGATGTTCATAAGTTGGAAGTTCATATTGTACAATAAGAAAATATTAGGCCATGTTCTATGCTTTCAAGCAAAGATCTTATTAGTATATTTATGACTTCCTTTTAGATATCTTGTTTGTTCCTTCTTGTAACCATTTCTTGTGTAGATCCTTCTTCGTGGATATATATCATCATGATTGTCTTCTACCTAGAATCTTTTACACATGAGAGAAGTTACATCTCTAGTTGATATCCCCTTTTCTTTCACGTCCACCATTGCATTTCCTTTTTCAGTTTTTGGTGGATTCATGAAAGTATTTGTCTTGAGTGCGGATTTTTTTATATCCTTGCATCTTGATGCACGCTTTGGTGGTGAAGATTATTTTTCCTCATGCTTGTCTTGACGAGGGTTTTGACATTTTGTTGGTATCCCTTCTCTTGACAAGGTTACTATTTCCTTTCTTCACCATGGGTTGTCACAAGCGTGGTTCTCAATTTGTTTATTAGTAAGATTGTGAACCCATTTGCTATTAGTGTGTGTGTGGGGGAAGGATATGTCTTGCACTTTGTTTCTCATTTCTTCAAGACTATGTTGATGAGTAATACTCATCCTTATCTTAGTCTTCTCAAGTGCCTTGCCATGACTCACACACATCAATTTGGTTGAGCCTATTCTTAAATTACCTCTTCTACATGTTGCTCAACCATATGGTTCGTGCAAGGGATATGCTTATTGTCTCATCTATTTTTTGCACTTGTTGTGTGTTTTTATTAATTTTGGGGGAGCAACAATCCTATTTTGTGCACTTGAATCAAATACAAAAAATCTTATTAGTGCACAAATCATGGGGAGCTTCTCTAGTTTTCATAAAACACTCCTTTGCCCTTATCATAATATCTTTTTTTCATGTGGTTCGTAGGACCATATGATTGCTTGTTCCTCTTGGTATCTTTTGATTGCTTGCTTCTCTCTTTTGTATGTCTTTGTGACATACGATCCTTCTTGCAATCTTGGGGTCCTCGATATAGTTTGTTTTCCTCCAATGTTTATCATTGTATTTGTGTATTTCTTTGCACTATTGTTGATAAGTGCACACTTTTTGGAGGACCACCTACGATATTGGCTTTCTAAACTTTTTGTCCATTTTGGCAATCGATGCCAATGGGGGATAAGTTTAGAGAGTTTAGTTTGGTCATTCTTAGAGGTTTTTGCTTTTATTGCTTAAGCATTTACATCTTGTACGCATGCATTATTGCTTTGTATGTGTATGCTTGGTTATGCTTATTTTCTTATATAAAATCTCTTGTACTGATTGTCATCAATTACCAAAATGGGGGAGATTGTTAGAGCATATTTCTCCATATGTGTTTTTGGTAATTGATGACAATCCCTATGGACTAATGGTTGCCTTAAGTTATATTCTAAGGATTTGTCCATAGACACTTCTTGAAGTCCATCTGTTGGTTTCAAGGAGTTTATATGATGACCAAGGTGGTATTCAAAGTATTATCCAAAGATTGGCCATAAAGACACAAGGTTGATCAAGACTAAGCAGAGAGTAAATCAAGATGATCAACACACAAAGTGTACAAGATGTACCGAGAGGGATCAAGTGATCCCATGGTATGGTAAGCATTGTCCATAACGCTTTTGTGTACTAACCCATGGTCTCCGTGGGAGTTCTATCTGGAGTTAGGTGTGTTTCCATGGGTTTGCGTCAAGAGAAAGATCTCATTGAACCTATGAAGGATGACATCAAGTGGTGATCGTCATCAAGATTGTGATGTGCAAGTTCAAGTGGAGCATCACGAAGATATCATGCTTGAAGCTTGCCGTCCATTGTGGTGGAAATGGAGTTGTGAAGATGTGCTGAAGAGTGGCTCACCCATAGTGAGTATGGGGGGAGCAATCAACTAGTCTTCATCAAACCAACGCAATCAAGAAAGGTGGTCCATCTTGAGGAAGCCAAGATCATCGTCATCTATCTCAAGAGGGCTATGTGCAAGGTATAGGTTTCCCCTTGATAGGTTTTTCCATTGTAGGATAGTTTGTCGTACTACCAAGGGTGGCTCTCAAGTGACTAGCTTGATCGTATTGTTTGTTGAGAGCTCAAACCAGTTGCATCCTTGCATCATCTTTCTTGGTTCTTGTTTGGTGTTTCTCGTTGTGAGTTTTAGAGCTTATGGTCATCTTCATGACAAGCTCGAGTTCATCGAAAACGGAGTCCATATGCATCTTCTATGATGTTTTCAATGTTGGAAGTTTTTGTCGGTTCTTCATTCATAGAGGTCTCCCATCTCTATATCATTGGCATTTTCATAACTGCGTGTTCTTAAGATAACCATCTCACTATTGGATAGCTCTTGTCGTCCTCAATCCAACAAGCTTGAGTTTTCTCGATTCAGAGCTCGTATGGGAAAGTTATGGCAGTTTGGTGCACATAAGCTCGTATGCGAAAGTTATGGCAGTTTGGTGACCATAAGCGTGTACGTTTATCTTGCTTAGCATAAGTTGTTTGTGCACATAGGTGATCCTAGTTGTTTTGTGTTTGTCTCTGAGAGTTGTAGAGCTTATGGTCATCTTTATGACAAGCTCGAGTTCATCGAAAAGAGAGTCCATATGCATCTTCTATGATGTTTTCGATGTTGGAGTTTTTGCCAGTTCTTCAATCATAGAGGTTTCACATCTCTATATCATTGGCATTTTTGTACTCCCTCTTCTTAAGATAACCCTTTCACTGTTGGATAGCTCTTGTCGTCCTGAATCCAACAAGCTTGAGTTTGCTCGATTTGGAGCTCGTATGCGAAAGTTATGGCAGTTTCACTGGCTAGCAGTAGTACCGCATGTGCCAGCGATAGTACCACTCTTGGAGTGGTAGTAGTTTTTTACTAGCGCTCTATGGCGGTAGTACCGTCCGGTACTACCGTGTCGTCAGAATTTTGCACAACCGCAGCATCAGCGGTGGTAGGCACGGAAGTAATTTTTTACTACCGTGGTTGGTGAAACTACCGTGCGGTAGTACCACTCCTAGCAGTGGTAGTGCCGCTCCTAGCAGCGGTAGTACCGCTCTACTTGGGCTATGAGTGGGGGTAACGGTTGGATTCTTTCCCCCACTATATATAGGGGGTCTTCTTCCCCATTGGATCTTATCCATGTGTTGAGCTCGTGTTCATCCCCCATTATTGACCTTCTTAGAGCTTGCTAACTCTGAGTCCCTCCAATGATTCTTGCTAGTTCTTGAGGGAAAAGAGAGAGGAGATCTAGATCCACATCTCCAACAATAACTTTCTCCTCTATGTGAGGGGAACCCCTTGCATCTTGATCTTGGAGTTCTTTGTGAGCTCCTTGTTCTTCCTCTCATATTTCTCCATAGCTTTTGTTGTTGTGGAGGGATTTGAGTGTGAGGGACTTGACCACTTAGTGTGTTATTGCCGTTGCATTAGTTGCATCGGTTTGAGTTCTCCATGGTTATATGTGGAAGTGAGAAGTTGAGAAGCTTATTACCCTTGGGTACTTGGTACCCTAGAGATTGTTCTTCGTGGATACTTTGGTGTCCTAGAAGCTTGGTGGTGCCTAGGAGCTCAATCATTGTAGTGTAAAGCTCCGGCAAGCGTCGGGGTCTCCAATTAAGTTGTGGATATTTCCTCGAGCATTTGTGGTCACCTCGAAGCCATATGCCATTGTGGTGAAGCTTCGTGGTGTTGTTGGGAGCCTCCAATTAAGTTGTGGAGATTGCCCCAACCTTGCTTGTACGGGTTCGGTGACCGCCCTCAAGGGTCCCTTAGTGGAATCACGGTATCTTGCATTGTGCGAGGGCGTGAGGAGATTATGGTGGCCTTAGTGGCATCTTGGGGAGCATTGTGCCTCCACACCGCTCCAAACGGAGATTAGCATCCGCAAGGGTGTGAACTTCGGGATACATCATCGTCTCCGCGTGCCTCGCTTATCTCTTACCCGAACCCTTTACTTATGCATTTTACTTTGTGATAGCCATATTGTTTCTTGTTATATATATTGGTATCACTTAGTTGTTTATGTTGCTTAGCATAAGTTGTTAGTGCACATAGGTGAGCCTAGTTTTTTTAGGTTTTCTGCTTGACAAATTAAACGTTAGTTTTATTCCGGATTTGTTCAAGCCTAAACTATAATTATTTTAAAGTGCCTATTCACCCCCCCCCTAGGCGACATCCACGTCCTTTCAACTGTTTTGCATCACCCATTCCTCTTCATAGAAAACCCAATGCAGATCACAAGCATCAAGTACCACTTACTTGTGGCACTGCCGCTTAGGTCATATTGGTGTAAAGCGCATGAAGAAACTCCATGCCAATGGACTTTTGGAATCACTCTATTTTGAATCGCTTGATACGTGTGAACCATGCCTCATGGGCAAGATAACCAAAACCATGTTTTCCAGTACAATGGAGCGGGCAAGTGACTTGTTGAAAATCATACATACGAATGTGTGCGGTCCAATGAGTGTTGAGGTGCGCTGTGGATATCGTTATTTTCTTACCTTCGCGGGTGACTTAAGTAGATATGCAAGTCTAAAACTTTTGAAAGGTTCAAACAATTTTAGAGTGAACATGAAAATCATCGTAACAAGAAGATAAAATTTCTGTGATTTGATCGTGGCGGTGAATATCTGAGTTGCGAGTTTGGCACACACTTGAGACAACGTGGAATCGTTTCACAATCACGCCACCTGGAACAGCATAGTGTAAGGGTTTGTCCGAATGTTGTAATCGTACTTTATTAGATATGGTGCGTTCTATGATGTCTCTTACCAATTTAACACTATTGTTTTGGGGTTATGCATTAGAGACACATGCATTCACTTTAAATAGGGCACCATCAAAGTCCGTTGACACGACATTGTATGAATTATGGTTTGGCAAGAAACCTAAGTTGTCATTTCTCAAAGTTTGGGGATGCGATGCTTATGTCAAAAAGCTTCAACCTGATAAGCTCGAACCCAAAGCGGAGAAGTTTGTCTTCATAGGATACCCTAAGGAAACAATTGAGTACACTTTCTATCTAATATCCGAAGGCAAGGTCTTTGTTTCCAAGAATGGATCCTTTCTAGAGAAGGAGTTTCTCTTGAAAGAATTGAGTGGGAGGAACGTAGAACTTGATGAGGTTATTAAACTGGGACTTCAATTAGAAAGTAGGAAGACACAGGAAGATGTTTTTATGACGCCTACACCAATTGAAGAGGAAGCTAATGATGATGATCATGATGCTTCACATCAAGTCACTATTGAACCTTGTAGGTCGACAAGGACACGTATTGCCCCTAAGTGGTATGGTAATCTTGTCTTGAAGGTCATGTTGTTAGACAACGATGAACCAACGAGATATGAAGAAACGATGGTGGGCCCGGATTCTGAAAAATGTCTAGAGGCCATGAAATATGATATAGGATCCATGTACGAAAACAAAGTATGGACTTTGGAGGACTTACATGATGGCCGTATGGCCATTCAAAACAAATGGATATTTAAGAAAAAGACGGACGCAGATAGTAATGTCATCGTCTATAAAGCACGAATTGTTGCAGAAGGGTTTTCACAAGTTCAAGGAGTTGACTATGATGAGACTTTCTCACCCATAGTGATGCTTAAGTCCGTCGGGATTATGTTAGCAATAGCTGCATTTTTCGATTATGAAATCTGGCAGATGGATGTCAAGACAGTGTCCCTTAATGGCTTCCTTAAGGAAGAGTTGTATATGATGCAACCAGAAGGTTTTTTCGATCCCAAAAATGTTGACAAAGTATGCAATCTCCAGTGATCCATTTATGGGCTGGTGCAAGCATCTCGGAGTTGGAATCTTCATTTCAATGAGGTGATCAAAGCGTTTCGTTTCATACAAGTTTATCGAGAAGCTTGTATTTCAAGAAAGTAAGTGGGAGCTCCATAGCATTTCTAATATTATATGTGGATGACATATTGCTAATTGGAAACAAAATATAACTTTTGGAAAGCGTGAAGATATATTTGAACAAGAGTTTTTCAATGAAATATCTCAGAGAAGTTGCTTACATAATAGGCATCAAGATCATAGAGATAGATCAAGACACTTAATAGGACTTTCACAAAGCACATACCTTGATAAGGTTTTGAAGAAGTTCAAAGCGGACCAGTCCAAGAAGGGGTTCTTGCCTGTCTTACAAGGTGTGAAGTTGAGTAAGACTCAATGCCCAGCAACTGCAGAAGATAGAGAAAATATGAGTGACATCCCATATGCCTCGGCCATAGGCTCTATCATGTATGCAATGTTGTGCACGAGACCGGATGTGAACCTTTCCATAAGTATGGCCGAAAGGTTTCAAAGTGATCCAGGAGTGGAACACTAGACAGCGGTCAAAATATCCTTAAGTACCTAAGAAGGACTAAGGAGATGTTTCTCGTTTATGGAGGTGATCAAGAGCTCGTCATAAAGGGTTACGCTGATGCTAGATTTCACACTGATCTAGGTGACTCCAAGTCTCAAACCGGATACATACTTGTTCTTAATGGTGGAGCGGTTAGCTCATGTAGCTCGAAGCAAAGCATGGTGATAGCATCTACATGTGAGGTGGAATATATAGTTGCTTCGGAAGCAGTGCCGGAAGGAGTTTGGATGAAACAGTTCATGACGGATCTTGGAGTTGTGCCCAGTGCACTGAATCTGATGACTTTCTTTTGCAAGAACGCTGGTGCTATTGCTCTAGCCAAGGAGCCTAGATTTCACAAGAAGACCACACAAATAAAGCGTCATGTCAATTCCATACACGATTACATCAAGGAGGAGTACATAGACATTTGGAAAATACATACGAATCTAAATGTTGTAGACCTATTGACTAAACCTCTCTCACAAGCAAAACATGATCAGCACCAGAACTGTGACAGCCCGATGCCGACGTTCGAGAAGATTCCCCCTTTATTCCGTTTTCGTCGTTTGTCTATTTTCTTTTGTCGCATCATCATCGCATCATGCGCATCATCTGCATTGCATCGGCATCCCGTTGCCGCCCGGTTTCAAAACTTGCATCCGTTAGTAGTTGCCGGTTCTCGTCGTTGTCCGTTCTGAGTCCGACCGCACACGCACGCGCCCGCGGCATCGTCGAAACCCTGTTTTAAAAGTGTGCGTTAAATTTTCTCTGATCAAGGTGAAACTTGGCATGCGGTCGTGATTAGTTATAGCCAGGCCGCCTGTCGAATTTCGTCGCGATCGGAGACCGTCTGGTACCCGAACGGTCGACCGTAGCGGCACTGTATTCGGGCTACTGTCGGACGTCTGTCGGTGTTTTAAAAAATCGTTGCCGCGCTGCCCGTTTTCCCTCTCGTCTCCGCGTATCCTCTCTACACAGTGCATCGACCCTATGCGCAACCTAGCCTGAAAACCTCCCGGTACCCGAAACACACGGTCATGACCGTTGGATCGGGATTAACCCCGTTTTACCGCAAACCGTCTTCGGTTTGTCCATTGGTCATCCTAACCTATTTTTTTCCGATCGTCCGATTTAAAATCAAGGGTCATGAGCTAGTTTGTTTTTCCTATATATAGATGAATCCCTAGCCTAAACCTAAATTCTAGGGATCCTACCCTAGCGCCGCCAGTCACTTTCCCTCGGGATCCAGCCCCGACCACCTCCCTCGAATTCAGCCGTGAGCGAATCCCCTAGGACACCATCCCGATATATAGCCTCACCAGCTATCGCCGCCGGATCCAGTCGCCTGTGTCGCGCCGCACCTGATGCCCCAAGCCGCCGCAATCCCGTGCGCTAGCACGTGCTGCATCGAGCCGCAGCTCGTCGAACCAGGAGGGTTCCCGATCTCGCTCGCCGTTGACCGGGGATGCCACATGGGCCGGCCAGCCGCCTCTCCAATCGGGTCGCGCTAGCTGCAGCTTCCCTAGCGCGCCAACCGCCCGCGCCGAGCCGGCCTTCCCCAGCTCCTCCCCGCGGCCACGGCGCCCCAGGCAACCCGGCCACTGCCTCCTCGTCGACCGGGCCCAGCCCGAGGTGAGAACCCCCCTCTATGTGCTATTCCCCACCTTGGGCTCCTTTTAGTATTATGCGCCCGTGGATAATATTGGCCCATAGGACAGATTCGTCCCGTGTGGGTTTTTATACAATTCCTGTGATTTTTAGCATTTCAGGGAATTAGTTGTTTTTCAAACGAGCGTAGATTCCAAACCGTGCATCGGATCGCAATGTTTTAAATAGGTAACTTGTGTATTTTTTCGCGTAGATTCATAATTTCAACTTGCATGCATGTTTGATGAGGTTTGACCCACTGTTTGCCTAGACTAACGTGCTGTCCCCTTAGAATAGTGTCCGTATTATTTTTTGCGCGTGCCCGGATTACCCGTATACCTTAGATAAAATGCCTATGTTTTAGGGACCATTATTCCATGTATTTTGGAGCGGTCATAGGTATTTTTGCATGTATGGATTGCCGGTAGTTTATTCTCCCGTGTATAGGTTATCTTTCCCGCATTTTCATGTGGCATTATTTTGTTGCGCAACCCCACATATTTTATATGTTTCCGGGGGATTTTTCTATGCAATTAGTTTTAGGTTTTGAGTAAGTTAGTTTGCGCGATATTTTGCCGTGAGGCCCTTTTGTCTATGTCGTAGGATTTATTCCGTGCCTCGTTTGAATTAGTTGTCAACTAGGGAGTTCTTCTTAGATGTTTTGTTTAGCCCCTGGTATTTTTGGTTGCAATAGAAATGCATGTTTAGGTGTGTTTTGATTGCCCTCAAGTTGCTAGAAATAGTGCTGTTTTAGAGGAGCTGAAATATTTCTAAGTCTGGAATCTGTTATATTTTGTTGTTGTTTTGTTTTGCTTCTATATTTAGATCTGTAGCTCTTTTGAGGTTGGTCCAATGGAGTTAGTTGTACCCCTTGTGTTTCTCTAGCATGCTGTAAATTTTCATGCTATTTGGAGTCCTGTAGCTATAGGTTTTGCTGTTGTCAATATAGCTTCAGATCGAAAACTGCACTTTCATGAGGTGTAATTTTCACTAAGTCTGAAATAGTGTGTGCGATGCCGTTTTGTGTCTTCTTGTCCTAGTGCTCCTTGCTGCCATGCTAGTGGTTGTTAGTTGTTTGTAGTAGAGCGTCTTGCCCTCTTTCGTGCCATGCCTTGCTTGAGTTTATTGGAGTTGTGTAGCCGTAGTTGTGGGGCGTAGAAAATGCTATGTGGCTGTTTTTGGCAGATTGTAGTCATTTCTTGTTTTGCTCGTAGTTTTTGAACCGTAGCTCCGATTTGATCGTGTCCTACATGAAACTTGCTTAGAATCTTGCTTAGTTTCATGTTCTCTTGCTGGTTGTATGTTTTGAAGTGCTCGTGACCGTCGTTGCACACATATTGCATTCATGCCATCATATCTTGCGGTGCTTGTATCTTTTGAACCGTAGCTCCGTTGGAGGTGATCTCTATGTGTAGATTGCTTGCCTTGACGCGTAGAATCACGTGAACCTAATTGTTTTTCTGTTTAACAACTAATTAAATGCATTAGTTCAGATCTGGACAGAATTGTAAATTAACATGTGAGGTCGTCTCGGAGGTGCTATATGTCATTTCCGACCTCATTTAAAATGCCTAGATAAGTAGTTTAATTATGCTTCACCTCTTGCCATGTTTAATCACATTTAATATTGCTATGTACCTAATCGGGATAGAACTAAATAAATAGACGTGGAGTATCGTCAATATGCAACTCTTTGCATATTGAACTTCACTTAATGTGTAGTGTTTGATTGCGTGGATTGTCATGCCGTGACTTGCATGTATTCAACTGCTCATGCATCATATGTGTTGTGCATCATGTGGTGAATTCCGTGTGTTGATTTGCGTTTCCGGTTTCCCCCGTCTCGATAGAGTTCCGCAACGTGCCGGATTGTGAGGACCCGTTCGACTACGTCGGTTCGTCTGCTTCACGGAGGCATTCTTCTTCCAAGCGGGATCTCAGACAAGATGATCATTTCCCCAGATACCATTACTATCATTGCCATGCTAGTTTTACCGTCTCTATCGTTATGTCTCGTTGCCTACCACATGTTAAATATCAGCCTCTCAAAAATGCCATGAAACCTTCGACCTGTTCGACCTAGCAAACCACTGATTGGCCATGTTACTGCTTGCTTAACCCTGTGTTAGCGTTGCTAGTTGCAGGTGCAGTTGCTTCCATGTGAAAACATGGGTTCCTTGTCATATCACCATATTAATGCTATTTAATTTAATGCACCTATATACTTGGTAAAAGGTGGAAGGCTCGGCCTTTCTAGCATGGTGTTTTGTTCCACCTTTGCCCCCTTAGTTTCGGCTACCGGTGTTATGTTCCATAATCGAGCGCTCCTAACACGATCAGGGTTGTTATGGGGACCCCCTTGATAATTCGTTTTAGATTAAAGCTGGTCTGGCAAGGCCCAACATTGGTTCTAGATTTGCTCAACATAATAATTCTGTTAAATTGAAATGCATAGGGAGTTAGCGCTACCTGAGGAGTAGTTTTACATAAACAGGGGGGGCCAGTGCTGATGGTGTTGGTCCCAAACGGTCTGCCTGCGGGGCCACCGCGGGGAAACTCGAGGTTTGGCACCTGTAGCTAGTTCCATCCGTCGTGTCCTGAGAACGAGATACGCGTCTCCTACCGGGTACGTCGACACGTCGGGCGGCCTTGCTGGATTAATTTTACCTTTGACGAGATATCTTGTGCATCGGGATTCCGGTGATGCTTTGGGTAATCTCAGAGTTGAGGTTTTCCACTAGGGAATTCGACGAGATCGCAAGCTTCGTGATTGAGGATTTCTATGCGGCTTGTGGTAATTTGTGATGGACTAGTTGGAGCACCCCTGCAGGGTTAAATCTTTTGGAAAGTCGTGCCCGCGGTTATGTGGCAACGTGGAAACTTTGTTTAACACTGGTTCTAGATAACTTGAAGTTAATTTAATTAAAATATGCCAACTCTGTGCGTAACCGTGATTGTCTCTTTCGTGAGTTCCTTCTCCGATCGAGGACACGGTGGGGTTATGACTGATGTAGGTAGGTGTTCAGGGTCATTCATTTGATCATCAGTAGTTCACGTCCGTTATGCGTAGATCTTCCCCCTCTTATTTTTCTTGTACTCGTAAGTTAGCCACTAAATATATGCTTAGTCGCTGCTGCAACCTCACCACTTAACCATGCCTCACCCATTAAGCTTTGCTAGTCTTGATACCTTTGGAAATGAGATTGCTGAGTCCCATGTGGCTCACAGATTACTACAACACCAGTTGCAGGTACAGGTAAAGGTTACTTGACGCGAGCGTGTTGATTGTTCATTTGGAGTTGCTTCTTCTTCTTCTTCTTCATCGATCTAGGATGGGTTCCAGGCCGGCAGCCTGGGATAGCAAGGATGGACGTCGTTCTTCTTTTGTCGTTTGTTTTCGTCCGTAGTCGGACCCTGCTCTTACTCTTGATGATTATGTAATGTACTGATGTGACTCTGATGTAGCTTGTGGCAAGTGTAAGCCAACTCTGTATATACATCTCCTCTTTTCAGTACATGTATTGTAATGATATCCATTCTTGCGACACGACGAGATGCGCTTCTATCCCTGACGAGGCCTTCGTGCCAAATTGAGGATAGGGTCGCATCTGGGCGTGACAAGAACTCTATGGGTGTTTGATTCATTACAATGTAAAGCTAGATTATTGACTGAGTGCAAGTGGGACACTGTTGGAAATATGCCCTAGAGCCAATAATAAAGTTGTTATTATCATATTTCCTTGTTCATGATAATCATTCATTATCCATGCTAGAATTGTATTGACACGAAACTTAAATACATGTGTGGATATGTAAATAACACTGTGTCCCTAGTGAGCCTCTACTATACTAGCTCGTCGATCAAAGATGGTTAAGGTTTCCTAACCATAGACATGAGTTTTCATTTGATAATGAGCTCACATCATTAGGAGAATGATGTGATGTGACGCCCCCGATTTTGATCGTACGCTAATCACAAAGATTAGGGACTTGGGAAGATATCATAACACAACTCTAAACACAAATTAAAAACATACAAGCTTCATATTACAAGCGAGGGGCCTCGAGGGCTCGAATACAAGCTCAGAAACACACGAGTCAGCGGAAGCAACAATATCTGAGTACAGACATAGAAACAATGTATGCCTTAGAGAAGGCTAGCACAAAAGATACATCGATCGAAAGAGGCGAGGCCTCCTGCCTGGGAACCACCTAAAATACTCCTCATCGGCGGTGGCCTCCATGTAGTAGTAGGCACCGTTGGAGGGTAGTAGTCGTCGATGGCGGGATACGCCATCTCCTGGGCTCCATCATCTAGTCGCGGCAATCATATCAAGGGGAAAAGAGGGAGAAAAGCAACGGTGAGTACTCATACAAAGTACTCGCAAGACTGGCATCAGAACTATGCTAAGTATGCATCAGTATCAAGGAATGGGGTTATATCTGGACTGACTGCAACAATGCGGGAATAGAGAGAAGGGACTAGTCCTCTCAAAGACTAGCATCTTCAATGGTCTTGCAGCATTAGAAGAGTGTAGATCAAACACACATAAATATAGTCATATTGTTGCACCAGATTTAATTAAGGCACGCCCAGAGATTCTTCCTCGACTCCCCGTGAGAAAGCAATCTCGGAGCAAACATTCCAGTTAAGTCACAGTTCTAGTTGTATTAGATCGGGATACAATTCCAAGTCGTCGTGTAACCGTGGACACAACTATTCGAATAGTTAATGTTCATCCCTACAGGGGTGTACCAAATTACCCAACACGCTCAATCACACTTTGGTCGGACACACTTTCATGGGTTATGTCCGGCCTCGGAAAATCGACACGGCGCAGCCCTACCTAGGCTCAATAGAGAGGCCACCCCGTCGGTCTAAATCCTAAGCGCGCAGGGGTCATGGTGTTGGAATTATGCCCTAGAGGCAATAATAAATATAGTTATTATTATAATTCCTGTATCAAGATAATCGGTTATTATCCATGCTATAATTGTATTGAATGAAGACTTATATACATGTGTGGTTATATAGACAAAACACTGTCCCTAGCAAGCCTCTAGTTGGCTAGCCAGTTGATCAAAGATAGTCAGTGTCTTCTGATTATGAACAAGGTGTTGTTGCTTGATAACTGGATCACGTCATTAGGAGAATCACGTGATGGACTAGACCCAAACTAATAGACGTAGCATGTTGATCGTGTCATTTTGTTGCTACTGTTTTCTGCGTGTCAAGTATTTGTTCCTATTACCATGAGATCATATAACTCACTAACACCGGAGGAATACTTTGTGTGTATCAAACGTCGCAACGTAACTGGGTGACTATAAAGATGCTCTACAGGTATCTCCAAAGGTGTTCATTGAGTTAGTATGGATCAAGACTGGGATTTGTCACTCCATGTGACGGAGAGGTATCTCGGGCCCACTCGGTAATACAACATCACACACAAGCCTTGCAAGCAATGTGACTTAGTGTAAGTTGCCGGATCTTGTATTACGGAACGAGTAAAGAGACTTGCCGGTAAACGAGATTGAAATAGGTATGGGGATACTGACGATCGAATCTCGGGCAAGTAACATACCGAAGGACAAAGGGAATGACATACGGGATTATATGAATCCTTGGCACTGAGGTTCAAACGATAAGATCTTCGTAGAATATGTAGGATCCAATATGGGCATCCAGGTCCCGCTATTGGATATTGACCGAGGAGTCTCTCGGGTCATGTCTACATAGTTCTCGAACCCGCAGGGTCTGCACACTTAAGGTTCGACGTTGTTTTATGCGTATTTGAGTTATATGGTTGGTTACCGAATGTTGTTCGGAGTCCCGGATGAGATCACGGACGTCACGAGGGTTTCCAGAATGGTTCGGAAACGAAGATTGATATATAGGATGACCTCATTTGATTACCGGAAGGTTTTTGGAGTTACCGGGAATGTACCGGGAATGACGAATGGGTTCCGGGTGTTCACCGGGGGGGCAACCCACCCCGGGGAAGCCCATAGGCCTTGGGGGTGGCGCACCAGCCCTTAGTGGGCTGGTGGCACATCCCAAGAAGGCCATATGCTCCATAGGAAGAAAATCAAAGAGAAAAGAAAAAAAAAGAGGAGATGGGAAAAAGGAGAAGGACTCCTCCTTCCAAACCTAGTTGGACTCGGTTTGGAAGGGGAGGGTTGCCCCCCTTGGCTCGGCCGAAGTCCTTGGGGGTCCTTGGACCCCAAGGCAAGGCTCCCCCTCTTCCCCCTATATATACGGAGGTTTTAGGGCTGATTTGACACAACTTTGCCACGGCAGCCCGACCACATATCTCCATGGTTTTACCTCTAGATCGCGTTTCTGCGGAGCTCGGGCGGAGCCCTGCTGAGATAAGATCATCACCGACCCTCGGAGCGCCGTCACGCTGCCGGAGAACTCATCTACCTCTCCGTCTCTCTTGCTATATCAAGAAGGCCGAGATCATCGTCGAGCTGTACGTGTGCTGAACGCGGAGGTGCCGTCCGTTCGGCACTAGATCGTGGGACTGATCGCGGGACGGTTCGCGGGGCGGATCGAGGGACGTGAGGACGTTCCACTACATCAACCGCGTTTCTTAATGCTTCTGTTGTACGGTCTACAAGGGTACGTAGATCGAATATCCCCTCTCGTAGATGGACATCACCATGATAGATCTTCGTGCGCGTAGGAAAATTTTTGTTTCCCATGCGACGTTCCCCAACAGTGGCATCATGAGCTAGGTTCATGCGTAGATGTCTTCTCGAGTAGAACACAAAAGTTTTTGTGGGCGGTGATGTGCGTTTTGCTGCCCTCCTTAGTCTTTTCTTGATTCCGCGGTATTGTTGGATCGAAGCGGCTTGGACCGACATTACTCATACGCTTACGAGCGACTGGTTTCATCGCTACGAGTAACTCCGTTGCTCAAAGATGACTGGCGGGTGTCAGTTTCTCCAACTTTAGTTGAATCGGATTTGACCGAGGAGGTCCTTGGATGAGGTTAAATAGCAACTCATATATCTCCGTTGTGGTGTTTGCGTAAGTAAGATGCGATCCTACTAGATACCCATGGTCACCACGTAAAACATGCAACAACAAAATTAGAGGAAGTCTAACTTGTTTTTGCAGGTTTGCTTGTGATGTGATATGGCCAACGATGTGATGTGATATATTGGATGTATGAGATGATCATGTTGTAATAGATAATATCGACTTGCACGTCGATGGTACGGCAACCGGCAGGAGCCATAGGGTTGTCTTTATACAAACGTTTGTGCTTGCAGATGCGTTTACTATTTTGCTAGGATGTAGCTTTAGTAGTAGTAGCATGAGTAGCACGACAACCCCGATGGCGACACGTTGATGGAGATCATGGTGTGGCGCCGGTGACAAGAAGATCGTGCCGGTGCTTTGGTGATGGAGATCAAGGAGCACGTGATGATGGCCATATCATGTCACTTATGAATTGCATGTGATGTTAATCCTATTATGCACCTTATTTTGCTTAGAACGACGGTAGCATTATGAGGTGATCTCTCACTAAAATTTCAAGACAAAATTGTGTTCTCCCCGACTGTGCACCGTTGCTACAGTTCGTCGTTTCGAGACACCACGTGATGATCGGGTGTGATAGACTCAACGTTCACATACAACGGGTCCAAAACAGTTGCGCACGCGGAACACTCGGGTTAAGCTTGACGAGCCTAGCATGTGCAGACATGGCCTCGGAACACATGAGACCGAAAGGTCGATCATGAATCATATAGATGATATGATTAGCATAGGGATGCTTACCACTGAAACTATACTCAACTCACGTGATGATCGGACTTGAGCTAGTGTAAGTGGATCATGAACCACTCAAATGACTAGAGAGATGTACTTTTTGAGTGGGAGTTTAGCGAGTAATTTGATTAAGTTAAACTCTAATTATCTTGAACATAGTCTAAGTCCACTTTGAATATATTTGTGTTGTAGATCATGGCTCACGCGACAGTCACCCTGAATTTTAATACGTTCCTAGAGAAAGCTAAGTTGAAAGATGATGGAAGCAACTTTGTAGACTGGGCTCGTAATCTTAAGCTAATCTTACAAGCTGGGAAGAAGGATTATGTCCTTAATGCTGCGCTAGGAGATGAACCACCCGCTACGGCTGACCATGATGTTAAGAACGCTTGGTTAGCACGTAAGGAGGACTACTCAGTAGTTCAATGTGCAGTCTTGTATGGCTTGGAACCGGGACTTCAACGTCGCTTTGAGCGTCATGGAGCATTTGAGATGTTCCAGGAGTTGAATTTTATCTTTCAGAAGAACGCCCGGATCGAGAGGTATGAGACCTCCGATAAATTCTATGCTTGCAAGATGGAGGAGAACTCGTCTGTCAGTGAACATGTGCTCAAAATGTCTGGGTACTCAAACCGTCTAGCTGAGCTGGGGATTGAACTCCCGCAAGAGGCTATCACTGACAGAATCCTTCAATCACTGCCGCCAAGCTATAAAGGCTTTGTGTTGAACTACAACATGCAAGGGATGAACAAGTCTCCCGGCGTGTTGTTTGCGATGCTGAAAGTCGCAGAGTCTGAACTCCGTAAAGAGCATCAAGTGTTGATGGTGAATAAGACCACTAGTTTCAAGAGAAACGGCAAAGGCAAGAAGGGTAATTCAAAGAAGAGCGGCAATCCTGTTGCCAATCCGACGAAGAAACCCAAAGGTGGACCTAAGCCTGAAACAGAGTGTTACTATTGCAAGGGTATGGGTCACTGGAAGCGCAATTGCCCCAAGTATCTGGCTGATAAGAAGGCGGCCAAAGAAAAATCAGGTATATTTGATTTACATGTTATTGATGTGTACTTAACCGGCTCTCGTAGTAGTGCCTGGGTATTCGATACCGGTTCTGTTGCTCATATTTGCAACTCAAAACAGGAACTGCGGAATAGACGAAGGCTGGCGAAATATGAAGTGGCGATGCGCGTAGGAAATGGTTCCAAGGTTGATGCAATCGCCGTCGACACAGTTTCACTTTAGTTACCATCAGGATTAGTTATGAACTTGAATCATTGTTATTTAGTGCCTGCGTTGAGCATGAACATTATATCTGGATCTTGTTTATTGCGAGACGGTTACTCTTTTAAGTCAGAGAATAATGGTTGTTCTATTTCTATGAGTAACATCTTTTATGGTCATGCACCCAATGTGAGAGGATTGTTCATATTGAATCTTGATAGTGATACACACATACATAACATTGAGACCAAAAGAGTTAGAGTTAACAATGATAGCGTCATATTTTTGTGGCACTGCCGCTTAGGTCATATTGGTGTAAAGCGCATGAAGAAACTCCATGCCGATGGACTTTTGGAGTCACTTGACTTTGATTCACTTGACACGTGCGAACCATGCCTCATGGGCAAGATGACTAAAACTCCGTTCTCCGGAACAATGGAGCGTGCAAGTGACTTGTTGGAAATCATACATACCGATGTGTGCGGTCCGATGAGCGTGGAGGCACGCGGCGGATATCGTTATTTTCTCACCTTCACTGACGATTTGAGTAGATATGGTTATGTCTACTTAATGAAGCACAAGTCTGAAACATTTGAAAAGTTCAAGCAATTTCAGAGTGAAGTTGAAAATCATCGTAACAAGAAGATCAAGTTCCTACGGTCTGATCGTGGGGGTGAATATCTGAGTTTCGAGTTTGGTGCTCACTTAAGACAATGTGGAATTGTTTCACAATTGACACCGCCTGGAACACCACAGCGTAATGGTGTGTCCGAACGTCGTAATCGTACTTTATTAGAGATGGTGCGATCTATGATGTCTCTTACCGATTTGCCGTTATCGTTTTGGGGTTGTGCATTAGAAACAGCTGCATTCACTTTAAATAGGGCACCATCAAAATCCGTTGAGACGACACCATACGAACTGTGGTATGGCAAAAGGTCAAAGTTGTCGTTTCTTAAAGTTTGGGGATGTGATGCTTATGTCAAAAAGCTTCAGCCTGAAAAGCTGGAACCCAAAGCGGAAAAGTGCATCTTCATAGGTTACCCAAAAGAGACAGTTGGGTACACCTTCTATCTCAAATCCGAGGGCAAAGTGTTTGTTGCTAAAAACGGAGCTTTTCTCGAGAAGGAGTTTCTCTCGAGAGAATTGAGTGGGAGGAAGATAGAACTTGATGAGGTTGCCAAACCTCTCATCCCTCTAGATGGTGGCGCAGGGCAAGGGGAAACCTCTGTCATTGCGATGCCGGTTGAGGAGGAAGTTAATGATGATGATCATGAAACTCTGGTTCAAGTTTCTATCGAACCACGCAAGTCGACGAGACCACGTGCTGCTCCAGAGTGGTACGGTAATCTCGTCTTGTCAATCATGTTGTTAGACAACAATGAACCTGCAAATTATGAAGAAGCAATGGTGGGCCCAGATTCCAACAAATGGCTATAAGCCATGAAGTCCGAGATAGGATCCATGTATGAGAACAAAGTGTGGACTTTGGAAGTACTACCTGAGGGTCGCAAGGCTATTCAGAACAAATGGATCTTTAAGAGGAAGGCGCACGCTGACGGCAATGTGACCGTTTATAAAGCTCGACTTGTGGCAAAGGGTTTTTCACAAGTTCAAGGAGTTGACTACGATGAGACATTCTCACCCGTAGCGATGCTTAAGTCCATCAGAATCATGTTAGCAATAGCTGCATTTTTCGATTATGAAATCTGGCAGATGGATGTCAAAACGGCGTTCCTTAACGGTTTCCTTAAGGAAGAGTTGTATATGATGCAACCCGAAGGTTATGTCGATCCTAAGAATGCTAACAAAGTGTGCAAGCTCCAGCGATCCATTTATGGACTCGTGCAAGCATCTCGGAGTTGGAACAAACGCTTTGATGAGGTGATCAAAGCATTTGGGTTTATACAAGTGGTTGGAGAATCTTGTATTTACAAGAAAGTGTGTGGGAGCTCTGTGGCGTTTCTAATATTATATGTGGTTGACATATTGCTGATTGGAAACAACGTAGAGTTTTTTGGAGAGCATAAAGTATTACTTGAATAAAATTTTCTCTATGAAGGACCTAGGAGAAGCTGCTTACATTCTAGGCATTAAGATCTATAGGGATAGATCAAAACGCCTGATAGGACTTTCACAAAGCACATACCTTGATAAAGTTTTGAAGAGGTTCAAAATGGAACAGTCCAAGAAAGGGTTCTTGCCAGTTTTACAAGGTACGAGATTGAGTAAGACTCAATGCCCAGCAACTGATAAGGATAGAGAGCATATGAGCACCGTCCCCTATGCTTCAGCCATAGGTTCTATCATGTATGCAATGTTGTGCACTAGACCGGACGTTAGCCTGGCCATAAGTATGGCAGGCAGGTTCCAGAGTAATCCAGGAGTGGATCACTGGACGGCGGTCAAGAATATCCTGAAGTACCTGAAAAGGACTAAGGAGATGTTTCTCGTGTATGGAGGTGACGAAGAGCTCGCCGTAAAGGGTTACGTCGATGCAAGCTTTGACACAGATCCGGACGACTCTAAGTCGCAGACCGGATACGTATTTATTCTTAATGGGGGTGCAGTAAGCTGGTGCAGTTCCAAGCAGAGCGTCCTAGAAGATTCTACATGTGAAGCGGAGTACATGGCTGCCTCGGAGGCGGCTAAGGAGGGTGTCTGGATGAAGCAGTTCATGACGGATCTTGGAGCGGTGCCAAGCGCACTGAATCCAATAACCTTGTTCTGTGACAACACGGGTGCCATTGCCCTAGCAAAGGAACCACGGTTTCACAAGAAGTCCAGACACATCAAACGACGCTTCAACCTCATCCACGACTACGTCGAAGGGGAGGACGTAAATATATGCAAAGTGCACACGGATCTGAATGTAGCAGACCCGCTGACTAAACCTCTTCCACGGGCAAAGCATGATCAACACCAGAACTGTATGGGTGTTAGATTTATTACAATGTAATTCGCATGATGATGTGAGGGCTAGATTATTGACTCTAGTGCAAGTGGGAGACTGTTGGAATTATGCCCTAGAGGCAATAATAAATATAGTTATTATCATAATTCCTGTATCAAGATAATCGTTTATTATCCATGCTATAATTGTATTGAATGAAGACTTATATACATGTGTGGATATATAGACAAAACACTGTCCCTAGCAAGCCTCTAGTTGGCTAGCCAGTTGATCAAAGATAGTCAGTGTCTTCTGATTATGAACAAGGTGTTGTTGCTTGATAACTGGATCACGTCATTAGGAGAATCACGTGATGGACTAGACCCAAACTAATAGACATAGCATGTTGATCGTGTCATTTTGTTGCTACTGTTTTCTGCGTGTCAAGTAATTGTTCCTATGACCATGAGATCATATAACTCACTGACACCGGAGGAATACTTTGTGTGTATCAAACGTCGCAACATAACTGGGTGACTATAAAGATGCTCTACAGGTATCTCCGAAGGTGTTCGTTGAGTTAGTATGGATCTAGACTGGGATTTGTCACTCCGTGTGACGGAGAGGTATCTCGGGGCCCACTCGGTAATACAACATCACACACAAGCCTTGCAAGCAATGTGACTTAGTGTAAGTTACGGGATCTTGTATTACGGAACGAGTAAAGAACTTGCCGGTATACGAGATTGAAATAGGTATGCGGATACTGACGATCGAATCTCGGGCAAGTAACATACCGAAGGACAAAGGGAATGACATACGGGATTATATGAATCCTTGGCACTGAGGTTCAAACGATAAGATCTTCGTAGAATATGTAGGATCCAATATGGGCATCCAGGTCCCGCTATTGGATATTGACCGAGGAGTCTCTCGGGTCATGTCTACATAGTTCTCGAACCCGCAGGGTCTGCACACTTAAGGTTCGACGTTGTTTTATGCGTATTTGAGTTATATGGTTGGTTACCGAATGTTGTTCGGAGTCCCGGATGAGATCACGGACTTCACGAGGGTTTCCGGAATGGTCCGGAAACGAAGATTGATATATAGGATGACCTCATTTGATTACCGGAAGGTTTTCGGAGTTACCGGGAATGACGAATGGGTTCCGGGTGTTCACCGGGGGGGGCAACCCACCCCGGGGAAGCCCATAGGCCTTGGGGTGGCGCACCAGCCCTTAGTGGGCTGGTGGGACAGCCCAAGAAGGCCCTATGCGTCATAGGAAGAAAATCAAAGAGAAAAGAAAAAAAAGAGGAGGTGGGAAAAAGGGGAAGGACTCCTCCTTCCAAACCTAGTTGGACTCGGTTTGGAAGGGGAGGGTTGCCCCCCTTGGCTCGGCCGAAGTCCTTGGGGGTCCTTGGACCCCAAGGCAAGGCTCCCCCTCTTCCCCCTATATATACGGAGGTTTTAGGGCTGATTTGACACAACTTTGCCACGGCAGTCCGACCACATATGTCC
Source organism: Hordeum vulgare subsp. vulgare (assembly GCF_904849725.1). Taxonomy (NCBI): domain Eukaryota; kingdom Viridiplantae; phylum Streptophyta; class Magnoliopsida; order Poales; family Poaceae; genus Hordeum; species Hordeum vulgare. The sequence continues at coordinate 577,974,820 of NC_058520.1, read as the reverse complement.
ACGGTTTTACCTCTAGATCGCGTTTCTGCGGAGCTCAGGCGGAGCCCTGCTGAGATAAGATCATCACCAACCTCCGGAGCGCCGTCACGCTGTCGGAGAACTCATCTACCTCTCCGTCTCTCTTGCTGGATCAAGAAGGCCGGGATCATCGTCGAGTTGTACGTGTGCTGAACGCGGAGGTGCCGTCCGTTCGGCACTAGATCGTGGGACTGATCGCGGGACGGTTCGCGGGGCGGATCGAGGGACGTGAGGACGTTCCACTACATCAACCGCGTTTCTTGACGCTTCTGCTGTACGGTCTACAAGGGTACGTAGATCGAATATCCCCTCTCGTAGATGGACATCACCATGATAGGTCTTCGTGCGCGTAGGAAAATTTTTGTTTCCCATGCGACGTTCCCCAACACATGGGCCCATCACCCTTTGCACTCCTACAAGATGCGAGGGCGGTCGAGGTCAGTCCTGGCACCTCTTATACAAGATCAATGCTTACACAGACCACTCGGACGCGCACCACTCCATTGGTGACGTCTGAAGAGCTTCGCCTGATACTACGACGTCGACTACCCATAACTTCTCCCACATGAAGGTTAGTGCGAAAAGATCAACGACCAACTCACATCAAATACCCAAATCCCATTAGCATTTTAATTAACACTGCAGCGACGACCAGCAATCCATGATATGTGGTACCGTCGCCCTGTCTCGAGGATGTGTGACAAGGGCCAAGAATGCCCAGCCATGCCTCGTCACATCCACGCAGGAATCCACCTGCAACACACCTTTCATCATGTACCTAGTAGTAAGGTCAAGTAACCGTGTGGCTGTAACATCAAAGGGATCCGAGGTATCACCCTCGATGCAGTCCGAACAATGTAACCGTCAAGGTGACCAGGGAGGAATCACCCTCGATGGTCCACGTTTGAGGGGTTGCACGAGAGAATCGTTATCGGAGGTGGTGAAAGAGGAATCACCCTGCGTAAACCACTACCGGTTAACTACAATACAGTGCTAACATCAGGAGTACGTAACGAGGTGTCACCCTCGGTACTCGGTAGTAGCTCTACAGCGTCGTACAACAAGGGGATGAGTGATGTGATGAGTCTTGGCTGGTCGATCAGTTGTTGATCGAGTCTTCGATGATAAAGCGGGGTCAACTGGGACTAAGGGGTCAATGGAGATCACTCCTCCACCTATACTAAGCATTTAATGTGCAGTAGAGTATAATAGCAGTTCAACAAAAACATGTTATGCATTAGAATAAGAGCTATCTACAACAGTAGCAAAATCTAATGCAAGCATGAGGGAGAAAGACTGGGCAATATAGGAATGATCAGGGGGGTGTTTGCCTTGTTGCTCTGCTGCAAAAGGTTGGTCGTCACGAGGGTAGTCGTACCCGGCAGCAGCGTCAGCGTCGGTGTCTATCGGAGAGAAGAGGGGGGAGAAACAATAAATAAAAGCAAGCAGGTGCATCACGATGCATTGCATGGCTATATGCAGTGCTAGGCATGAGCTAACGCAATACTATTCGTCATAGACACATAGGGAAAATACGTGATGATATTTCCCGGATCTCTAGCAACTACTCGACACAAGAAAATGATGGAAAAGTTACATATTCGCTATACTATGGGCATGTGAGAGACGAACGGGGAGCGTATTCTGGTTCGTCTCTTTTTTGTAAGCAACTTTCATGTATAAATTATTTTCATCCGAGTTACGGATTATTTTATATTAATTTTTTAAAAATTATTATTATTCTAAAATTAAACAGATTTATTTTAACTAGAAAATGCATTTATGGCATCAGCATGGCATCATGCTCACATCATCACTCCATAGTCAAGTTTGAGAGGTCTAACTAACGGGTGGGTCCCACATGTCACATAATGTTAATTAATTAACAGAATTAATAAAACAAATTAGGTTTAATTAACCTAATTAATTATGCAGATTAATCGGAATTTATTTAGGTTGACTAATTACTTACTAATAAATAATTACCTTATTTATTCAATATTTTAAGATTATTTATTATTATTATTATTATTTTATTTTTAGATTATTATTATCATTAACATTTAAGGGGCGTGGGCCCCTTTTGTCATCCACCATGAGGGATTAGCCCCCTCGGGGGGTTATCCCCACTAGTTTAACACGGAGGGGCCGGGGTTTTTGCCCGGGCCAGACCGAGGCCATGGCCATAGGCGGCTAGTGGTGGTCGGTCGTGCCGGCGGTGTGGCCGATGCGCGGGGGCGAACGGGGCAGCACGACGGAGCGACGCACGAGGTGCGGCATGGGTGCTCGGGGGCGCGGGGCCAGCGGGGCGTTCTGCGTGCGGCAGCGTGGCCAGAGCTGCGGGGTGAGGGGGTGGTGCGGTCGGCGGGGGTTATGCCGGAGGGGGGCAGGGAATGGCAGCGGCGGCCTGCGGGCAAGGCCGGGGAAGGAGCGCACGGCGGAGCAACGCTAGGGAGGCTGTGGGGCGGCTCGGCACGATGGCCGGAGGGACAGGGACAGGAGCTGGGGGCTTGCCGGAGCGAGGTCGTCGGAGGAAAAAAGGAGGTGAGGGGGGCCTCACAGTCGTTGCAAGCAGGGGGGTCGGCTTGGCTCGAGGAGGCGAGCAGAGGAGAGGGTGAGGAGGTCAGTGGCGGCGAGGTGGTCCCGCGGGGCCGGCACCGGTAGTGGCAGACGGCGAGATCGCCGGGAGGCTCGGGCACGCAGAGGCAGGGCGAACCGTCGGGTGAGTGGGTGAGGGGGAGGGAGTGGGGATACAAGAGGTAGGGTTGGGGTGAGGGTGAGGGAGGTGGGCCAACCGGTGGCGGGGCTGGTTGGGCCCGTCGGTGGGGAGGGGGCTCGGCCGGCCAGCTAGGCCGAGGCCCCAAGGGGTTTTCTTTTATTTATTTCTTTTTTTACCTATTCTTTCTTTTACTTTTTCATTTGTTTTTTATTTTTATTTATTTTAGGGAGTAAATTCTTTTGTAAAAATATGCCACTTGGCCTAACATTCATTTAGTAATTTATGGCACTCTCACAAAATGTTTGGGACCTATTTAGAATTTATTTGTAATTGACTGAAATAAAAGGGCATTTAATAATGAATTGGCCTATGTTAATATTTATTTTGAGGCAACAAAAGACCTCATAAAATATGGTTTCATATTTTTTAATTGCCATGTGAACATTTGCAGTCCAACCATGATTTTTATTTATAGGTTTGCAAAACTTTCACGTTTCAAATGAATTTGAATTGCAAAGGAAAATAAATTTGGATTTGATTTTATTAAGTGACAATCTAGCTTAATTAAACTTGATGACCTCGAATCATTAGTGCGTGGTTATTGTAGCTTAACTACCGGGGCGTCACATATGATGGACAAGACTCAATTGTAAGCATGGCATTCGATCGTATCACTTAGTTTATTACTACTGCTTTTTTATGTCAAGTATGTGTTCAAAAGACCATGAGATCATGCAACTCCCTCACAGTGGAGGAATGCCTTGTGTGTATCAAACGTCACTTCATAAATGGTTGATCATAAAGGTACTCTACACGTATCTCCAGGTTGTCTGTTGGGTTCGCATGGATCGAGACTGAGATTTGTCACTCCGTGTGACGAAGGGGTATCTCTTGGCCCTCTCGGTAATACAACATCATAATAAGTTTGCAAGCAATGTGACTAAGGAGTTCGGGATCTTGTATTATAGAACGAGTAAATAGACTTGTGAGTAACGAGATTGAACTAGGTATGGACATACCGATGATCGAATCTCGGGCAAGTAACATACCGATGGACAAAGGGAATTGCATACGGGATTGAATGATTCATTGGCATCTTGGTTTGACTAATGAAAATCTTCGTGGAATATGTACGAACCAATATGAGTATCCAGGTCCCGCTATTGGTTATTGACCGGAGAGGTGTCTCGCTCATGTCTACATGATTATCGAATCTGTAGGGTCCGCACGCTTAGCGTTTGATGACGATATAATATTATTTGGTTATGTATGTTGGTGACCTAATATTGTTCGGAGCCCCGGATTAGATCCCGAACATGACGAGGAGCTGCGGAATAATTCGAAGGTAAAGAGTCATATGTGGAAAGTTGGTATTCTGGTTCTCGAAAGGTTCCGGGATTTACCGGGGTTTTGTCACGAATGTTGAAAGGGTTCTGGGGGTCCACCGAGGGCGTCCACCTGCCCCGGAGGGGCCCATGGGCTGGGGTGGTGCAGCAGCCCCTCGTAAGTTGGGCACCCACCTCCCTAAGGCACATGCGGTCAAGGGTGGGAAACCCTAGGGTGGCGGCTGCCCCCCTTGCCTTGGGGGCCAAGTATACCTCGTCGTACCTCGGGTCGGGCGTGACAAAGCCGACGGCAAAAAACCCAGGCCCGAGCCCGGCCTGGCCCGGTCGTCGGGCCTGAATTTGAGGCCCAAGCCCGACCCATGAGAGGCAAATCCTGTCAGGCCTCGGGTCATCGAGTCGGGCTCTTCCCTAAATTGGAGAAATGCCACGCCCAAGCCCGGGCCCGTCTCGTGGGTAAGGTCGGATCAGGTCGAGTCGGGCCGACCGTGTCGGGTATGCCATGGCCAGGTATAGGGCCAAGGTAGCCCCTAGAGCGCCGTCCCCACCCCTAAGTGGGACCTAGAGGGGTCGCCCCCCTCCCTTGCCCCTATATATAGTGGAGGAGGGGGCAGTCGCACCCAAGCCCTTGGCGCATCCCTCCCTCTCTCCTTGTCTTGTTTTCTCCTCTGATCGCATCTACAATAGTGCTTGGCGAAGCCCTGCTAAGATTGCTCCACCACCATCATCGCCACGTCGTCGTGCTATCGGAGAACTCATCTACTACTCCGCTCTCGCTCGTTGGATCGAGGAGGTAGAGACGTTATCAATCTGCACGTGTGCTGAACACGGAGGTGTCGTCCGTTCAGCGCTTGATCGGGACGGATCGCGATTGGATTGTGAAGACGTACAACTACATCAATCGCGTTTTTAGTGCTTCCGCTTAGCGATCTACAAGGGTATGTAGACACACTCTCCCTCTCGTAGCTATGCATCTCCATGGATAGATCTTGCATGTGCGTAGAAAAAAAAATGTTTCCTATGCAACATTCCCCATCACTAACAACAGCTAAACAAGTAGCTTAACAGGAGCAAACATCACACAACCAAGCAGATAAACCCATACTTCTTAGTAGCTAGCATTCATACTGCTAACAAAGTATGTTTTAGTATAGCACGGGCATCCCATGCCCCCTGTTTCACCACAGGGTGTTGAACCCTGGACAAAATATTAACAGTTTCACAGCAATTCTCCCATCACCACAGCTAACTAACTACAAGTCCATACTAACATAGTTCAGAGGGCGAAAGCAACATCACCGACATAGTTTTGTGTGATGCAGCGCATCCTGCACCCGATGGAGCTTTCATGGTTGTAGATTTGAACCTTGAGGCCGAAGCCATAGATGCGCATCATGACGAGGTCGCCGGGGATGATCCTGTGACGGCGGTAGAAGTAGTGCCAGCCCCCGCCAAGCACCATATGCCCCTCGAAGTTCTGGACTTGCACCCAGAACTCGCACCACTTTTTTCACCGAGAGCTTGACCACGCGCACGATCTTGACCGTGAGCCACTCCTTCATCACCTCCATGAACTTGGGAGGGATGACGAGCATGGCGAGATGCTCCTCATCTCGGATTTGCAGGTAGAATTGAAGGGGCTCTCGGGACCCCTCCTCATGGCTAGTCCTAGGAGATCGTCCCCTTGAATGTGGAAGGCTCATGAAGGCAACCCTGTCAAGCAGGTTCACCCTCTTGAGCCAACGGTTCATGGGGATGAAGTCCACGGCGGCCTCGACGCAGGCAATGGCATGGGCTCCTCCTCTGGCCATGTCCCACTCCGTCTTCACCACCTTGTCGGGTAAGATGACAACCATTAATAACATTGGCAATGGCATGCTACATTTGTACCAATACTACCTAAAGTAACAAACACATTGGTCCTACCTACCATGAATACCATGCACGTAGCGAAATCATGCAACAAAGAATACCCATTCTAGCACCAATCTAGCTAATATGCACATGAACACGAAGCATGAACATCAAAGCCAACACCAATATAGCTAACTAGCGCATGAACACAAATCATGAACGTCCGAGACAACACCAATATAGCTAACTAGCACATGTACCCTAAGCATGAACATCGAACACAACACCTATCTACATAACTTGCTTCATGAACCCTAAGCATGAACATCAAAAACAGCACCTAACTAGTATGACTAACACATTCTTGCGCATGAGCACTAAACATAAATATGAAACACAAAAACTATCTACCATGCCCATGAATATGGTGTACATCAAGAGCAACACTAAGCACTAAGCAGTATGCACTACGCTTGAACATGAAACACACAACAATCTAGCATGCCTATGAACACAACTATCCTGCCTAGGAAGACTACTAAGCATGCACATCAAACACCTAACTAGGAAGAACACTACTATCCTGCCCAAGAACAGTACCGCGCAAGAAGGAATCGAATCCAATCGATTTGATTTGATTCGATTCGAATCAAATCGACTCAAATCCATTCCAATGCATGCTAATGATGAAAACCCTAATGTACACATCTACGAGCAAACACAAAATTTCATTCTTACCGGAGCGTACGCCACCCGAGGAGAAAACCCCGGCAGGAAGGAGATGGGCGGTCAAGAGGAGGAGGAGGAGCTGCTCAAATTTGGGACTGAAATTAATTAATTCAAGTCCGTGCCGACCCCCTTGATGTCCGCATGTGGCCAGCCTGACTCACTTGTCACACAACCATCCACCTACCTCTGTCTGCTTATTTAATTTGTTTAAAAAAGCGGACATGAACAAGCCAGCGGACAAGCCAAATAAACGAAAAGCAAACAAAATCGCCGTCCATTTAGGTTTGATCTTAGCTCCTCGAGAAGCCTTTGTCTCAGAGCTTGGAAAGACATTGCTCATCCAAAAACATGAGGAAGGATTGCTGTACCGAAAATCTACAGCCTATGAATCAGGGTCTAATACTTTCTACTGTCTGGAGAATTGAAGCAAGTCTAAATATTTCCCTGACTCCTCACTTTGGACAGTTAGATCTAGCTTGCCAAAATCTTCATATTGGACTTCCATCCTCAAGATGATCCGTAAACTGAAAGCTCGCTACTTTCAACACATTACCCAAGGTGAAATTTCTGCCTGGAACACACCTTGATGCACTGCTTTGTGAAGGTAGCCTTGTTTGCACGGCACTCAAAATCAGCCAAACAAGCGTGCATGGAGGCTACTTCGCAAGGCTCTGGTATGAGGAGGGCTGCTCGATTCTCCTTGGCATGTTAGGGTTTAGGGATCATCTTGAGGATGGAAGTCCAATATGAAGCTGCTTACTGATGATCATCCTCATGCCACCATTCCAAATATTTTCAGTTTTCTCTGGTTGTTCAACTCACAGGTATACAAGAATCTCCGGAGTTCATCTTCATGATTTTGTAATTCATGCAGTACTACGCATTTGAGCTGAATGAACATGGTGCGTTCGTTCACCGTTCAAACAACAAAAATCAGACCCCCTATCAACTTCAAAAATGTCACAGCAAAAACAACACTACTATAGTTCATAAGTCATAACACATCAACATAAGACGCATTGCATTTGTAACATGGTGAGAAAGGCATGAATTGCAGACAGCGCAAGCAAGAAATCCACAAGAATACAACTGTTTTACATGGATAAAATGCAAGGAACAGAACAAGGATAAGTATGCATGCTGCAAATTACAGTCAGGGCTAGCTACCTAAGAAAGAAACATAGTCATATGACCAAACAGCTATTGTACATGACCAGCAACTAAGAGACTACAGGTCAATAACACCGAGTCAAGCACAACAACCAGGCATGCAGGGCCACCAAATGGTTAACAAACATTCTAGCACTGCCCAGGCCACCAAAATGGTTGTTGCGGTGCCATCATTGTACAGGCGAAAAACAGCGCCAGCAACCAAGAAGAACACTCGACAAATACAGGATATCACATCTCGTCAGGCCAGCTCAGCTTATTTCTCATCCTTCTCTTCATCAGGATCCTCCTTTGAGTCTTCTTCCTTCCTGCCATTCTCTTCTGCATCCTCTTCCTCGTTTTCTTCCTCGCCTTCATCATCGGACATGCTGTTGATCACTTCCTCTATGATGCGCTTCACCTCCGACTTCCTATCCATGAGGTCCATGTCAAAGTGGTCTCCTGAGGTGATAGCAAAAAACACAGAAAAATGTCAGTGCATTCATTACACCAGACAATTGTGTTCATCATGACTCCTTTACTCCCTCGGTTCCAAAGTGTAGTTCATAGACTTTCTAAACATAGTCAAATTTTGTGATGTTTGACTTTTCAAATAATCTATACACGCTACATTATGCAACAGAGGGGATACTACAATGAAACTTTAGAAAATGGCAAGAACAGGATACCTAATTTCTTGAGAATGTCAGCCAGAGTTGCCTACATGAAGGTAAGGTAATGTAGCCAGGTCAGAATGATGAAGGACCAAAAAACATGCAACATGAACACAACATAACATAATACTCCCTCCATAAAGAAACATAAGAGCATGTAGAACACTAAAATAGGGATCTAAACACTCTTATACTCCCTCCGTCCCAAAATAAGTGTCTTAAGCTTGATACAACTTTGTACTAAAGCTAGTACAAAGTTGAGACAGTTATTTTGGGATGGAGGGGGTATTTCTTTACAGAGGGAGTAATCTGCATCTGCATACCGTATTGAAGTCCACTTCTTTCAATATGTTACTAACAACAGCATGCAACTGTTTAGTGGTTGGGGCCACCTTGCCTTTTCCTGGAGAAGATGGAAACATTGGTTATAACAGCTTTCTACTCCCTCTGTTCCTAAATATAAGTCTTTTAAGAGATTTCACTAGGCGTCTACATACGAAGCAAAATGAGTGAATATACACACTAAAGTATGTCTATATATATCCGTATGTAGTCCATTAATGGAATCTCTAGAAAGACTTAGGTGGTGTTTCTTTTCAAGGGACTAGACTTTTTTTAGTCCCAGGGACTAAAGAAAAAAGTCCCTCCAAGAGAGTCTTTTTGTAGTCCCTTAAGGAAAAGTCCCTCCTGTTTCTTTACCTCGGGACTTTTTAGTCTAGTCCCTGGGTAAAGAAACACCACCTTATATTTAGGAACAGAGGAAGTAAGTGGCATCTCATAACTTGGAACTCAAAAAATACAAATAAAGCAATATCAAACTGGAAGCTGTTAAAACAATTCAATAAGTGTGACTTCTGATAATACTACCAAAACAAAGTAAAGTCAGCCAACATCAATTAAGTCTTTTCATGAGAACAAATAAGCTCGCTGATGATCCAAAATTAACTAAAATTAAATAGTTGTAAGACAGTTGTATTCTTGTGGGTTTCCTGCATGGGTACAAAATTTCATACCTTTATTTTCACCGGTTGCCTTGGGACCTGGCTTCTTGCGTGCCTTACTGTTGTTTTGGCTCTCTTTTCCATCATCCTTTTTAGGTTTTGCAACCTTCTTCTTGGCCTTGTCCACAGGTGTTTTGCTTTGCTTTGTTGAATTCTTTGGTGTTCTCTTGACAGCCTTTTTGTTCTCCAACTCCACATCTGGCTTTGACACACTTTTTACAGATTTAGTAGGAGTCTTCTTTACCGATGCATCCTTTTCCTTTGCCTTGGATCCAGCTTCCTTATTCCCTTGTTTATCATCTTTTGACTTTTTCTTAACTGGTGTCACTTCAGGCTCTTCATCACTCTTGGCATCTTCTTTCACTTCAGCATCCTCATCACTTCCTCCCATTGACAAGTCCTCGGAATCAGCAGGACCAGCACCATCTTCATCATCGTCCTCTTTTTCAGCCTCAACTGCTTGTTTCTGACTCTTCCTCTTTTTCTGTACATAAAACCACATCACAATTGAAGTACTACACACAAACACTAATTACAAATAAATGCTGCAGAAAGTCATAGGCACTACCTAAATGCTAGTTACAAATAACTGTTTTTGTGAAATTTAACATAATAATCAATTGTCAACTAGAAGCAAAATATTAGTGGTTCTCTATGTCCCAAAAAAAACACCAATTATGGAGTACAGAAAGAGAGCATGAAGAAAACACAAGATAGGGCTGAGCGCAAAAGTGAGTGCAAATTTTTGGCCAGGTTCCTTGGAGTCCAGTATAGTGAAAAAAAGGTAAGATATATCCCCATAGATTCCCAGGTATAGCTTCTTAATTTTTTCATAGTGTTTACAATAAAAGATGTTACTAAACTGCCATTCTTTCACCAGTGGAGTGAAAACCTCTCAAATATCCCTTGTTAATGTGACAAACAATAAAAGGCCATCTAGCATTATTTATTTTTATTTGAATCCCATTGGGCAATTGGAATAATACTTTGCTACATTTCTCACTGTCTCTCTGTGATGCACAAGCCAGCCACTAAACATAAGAGGGTACCTAAGGTAGGTGTCACACTGTTGGTGCAGGTCCCATGCAAGCAGAATGTCCTTGAGGAACCTCAAGATTAAATGATTAAATCACTATTTGAACTCAGAAGGTATTAGCCCAAGGACTCGGGGACTCCTAATGAATGAGATTCTCACATGGATAGACATTCTTCCATGAACAGCATAACAGATTACATCCTTGTCACTTATTATTAAAACTGAAATTCGTTGTCCTAAAGATGGTTTGTTCTTTATTGTTCTTCACAAATCACACTGTCAATTTCATTCTTTAAAGAGTGTGTTGCAAGAGAGATAATTCTAAGAAGTCAAAAACATCCAATAACAAACAGTCATCATCTAACATTAAGAAAAGAAACAATTGCAGTAAACTTTCACTGCCACTATGTTGGTGCTGCAGATAGACAGCTACAGAAAGAGTAGACTAGAGAGACATTTCCAATGACAGATGGTTAAACTAAAAATGAGCAGATTACAAATTTTCTGATGCAGCCAACAGAGCACCAGACATCAGGACATAGGTGAAGGCATTCCATGATAAATGGGTTTTCTAGCAGAACAAGAGAGGTTAAAAGGCACTTTATGGGTAGATGCAGGTTTGTAGAAAGGGAATTTTGTAACATTCTTAGCAGACTTGACAAGGCAGGCAGGCAGTGAGTAATCCCCTCACATGTAATAGGTGGACAGGTGTCTCACCCTTCCTCTCTATGAATATATGATACACAAGCATATTCTATAAAAAATGGCACTTTAAGCTGCCATCAGCACAGCATGTTATTACCTTCTCTCCACCTTCAGCTGTTGCCTTGCTAGTTCCTTTAGACTTCATGCGGCGCTTCTTCCCTTTCTGGAATGACAAAGATTAGGATTATGAAATTCGGTTTGCATTCCCATGTGGAAGAGCAAGATCTGCATTAATTAAAAGACATACCTTCACAGCACTGATAACAACAGCTCTGGTAATGCAAGGAGACTCCAGAAACTCAAGCAATTTGGCAGAAACTTCCTCCTGAATATAGCAAAATATTGTTACTACAGACTTCACTACTGAGATCATTAATAACAAGTGCTTAAGCAAATTAACCTTCTTTGCAGTACTTTTGGCCTGAACATCGAGTATATCACAAAAATCTAGCAACTTCTCCTTGTTCATCTTGTCAAGCTTATCTTTTATCTTGCTCCTTTGCTTTTCCTGATCAAAATTACACAAGGACATCTATTAAGACAAAAAAACAAGGATCTAAGCAGAATTGCTAGGTTTACAGCACAGCATCATCACAAAAACTCACCGGATTGTCAGTCCAAACATAACCAGAAAACTGGGATAAGTTTCTTTTCAAGAAATGGGCCTGCAGAGAATCAAACGGGCAGTTAACAAAACAAGCATATAGCAAGTTAAATTAGAGCAAGACAATGTGGAAGCCTCACAGTTGATTTTCTCCCATACAATAAAGAATGGAGACTCTGCAGATTGTCATCCGCCTTTCTCTTGGTTAGTTTGAAAAAAACTAAGGAAACAAACTATTAGTCCAACCTGTGAATTATGAGGTAGCTATTCCCAGAATGATAAACTGTGCAATGCAGTTACAAGATGAAGAGTCCATAATGTCTTTATTTATCCAACACTAACTAAAACACAAGTAACAACTTCAATCATATACTGGACAACTGAGCAAGATGAAGATCATAACACTCAAAATCAGGGGAAGCAAGTTATGAACATTGACAAACAGTAGCACTAACCCAAAGTTCAGAGATAAAGACAAGCAGCAGCAGTAACCAAAAATCCAGAAAATTGCACTTAGAAAACAGGTTAGGTGACTTATGGAAATTACTCATAACAAACTCTGCATGAATCTGCTTATACAGTCCTTTGAAACATGCCAATAAATTTTAGGGATGTGCGAAGTTAGAAATATACAACATTAGGCAAAGATAACTGAATAAACAGATCCACAAGTCATTTACAATGTCCCGGGCGCACATAGACCTTGGACTAAGATCCATCAGAAACGGCCCCTGGGTTGAACAAAGACAGGATCTTATGGATGGCAGGCTGATCCATTCATTATGTTATTTCATTCTACTAGTAACTAAGCAAACTTCTTTATGAATAACTCTGGAAACACCAGATATATCCACCAGAAAACCAGAGACTTCAACAAGATCAGGGACTATTAATAAGCATAGCAAGAGGTCATCACTAGAGCAGGCACGCAAGTGGATCCTGAGCGGCACCACAAGGCAAAACGGGTACAGACATCTAGCAGCAGAGGCAGGAAAAACAGTAGATAATTCAGGGGCTAGGCGAGAGATTACCGTTGGGGATGTCCTTGAGCTTGGTCCCAGAGCCCTGAAACAGAGGAAGCAAGCAAGAAGGAATCAGCAGATGGACAAGCGAGCAGGCGATAGGTTGACGCGTGCAAGAAACGGCCGCATCTATTCTCGGCGCGGCGCCGTCACAGCAGGCTGAGGATAACAGCGGCGCAGATCGGGGGGGCAGAGGAAGGCGAACGGGGGACGTGTGCGGGGATTTGACCTGGAGAATGGAGGCGGACTTCTTGGCGGGGGTGGAGCGCGGGGTGAGCTCGGAGTAGCGCTCGACCGTCTTGCGCTCCCTGGACGGCCTGCCGGTGGCGGGGGTGGCCGGCGCCCTCTTCCTCTTCCCCTTGGCCCGCTTCTTCTGCGGCTGCTCCTCCTCCTCGTGCTCCTCCGCGGACGCCGGCTCCTCCTCGTGCTCCTCCGTGTCCATGGGGTCGTCGGCGGGCGGATCGGCCGGGGCGGGGTCGGCGGGCTTGGCGGCGGTGGCCATGGGCTGCGGGCGGCCGGCGACGGCGGCGGCGAGCGCGGCTAGGGTTTTAGGGCGGGGGCGGGGGTGGAAAAGGGGGGGAATTTTTGGGAGGCGGAGCGGGGCGGACGGGTGTGTTGTGGGACTGGGGCGCCCGGCGCTATTAAATTGGGGGATCGGATGAGGGATTGGGGATGGGCCGACGGGCGGGAGGAGGGGTGGATTGGGGACGATTTTCGGTGTCCTTCCCGCGCACGCCCCGGGAACCGGAACCGGAGCCGGTTGCGCCCTGTGCGCCAAAATTTGCCCCCCCTTGCGTGTTTCCCCGTTTTGCCCTCCTCCTCCTGAGTTGGAAATTACGTCGTCTTCCGTGCTCCAGAGGGTACGCGTGCTAGGAGCATCTCCACCCGCACACACAACACAACACAAGACGCCCCCAAGTCAGGCTGTAGGTGGATCTAGGATTTAGTGGGATTAATGGTTTCATCCCGCTTAAATTGCTTCATTGGGCTTTCACTCGACAGAGAGAGAAATTAGTGGGCTAAAAGCATCTCTATCAGACCCTGTATAATTGGTCAAATTTATAAAAATTGTATTTTACAGTTTTGGTCGTAAAAATATGGAGAACAAAAATCGTAAAAGTGGTCCGACCCGTAAAATTTTCAAGGGGCACGGTAAAGCCACACCCGAAACCCTTATTTTTGAATGTTGCAAGGCCGATTTTAGGGGGGGGGGGGGCGTATACGGTCAAACATCATGAGAGCAAATATGTCGCCGCGGAGTTTGCCGGAATCCGCCTTAAACTTGTCGAAATTCATCACCGCACGCCGAAAAAGGTCGTTGGACGCCGTAATCGATCGTCGCCGGTTTGAATTGGACGAGCTCGACCTCGCCATGGTCTCCCATGACCTCAGCCTGGCCGCCAGAATCCTCCCAGCGCAGCAGCCAAAGGGGCACGACTCGGCGGGCGCAGCTGGCAACACGACAAGTCGCTGGCGACGGAGGCGGCAGGGCATGACCGGCGGGCGACAAGTCGTGGCCGGCGAGGCTGGGCGCGGTCGGCGTGGTGATGGGTCGCGGCCGACGGGCGATGGGGCGCGTTCGACGGGGTTGAACGCGACCAGTGTGGCCGGCACGGCCGGTTGAAGGAAGGGGCGGCTGCCGGCACGACGGGGTTGTCAGTGAGATGTTTATTTGTTCATATTTTTCTTGTTTGCCAGAGAGATGTTTCAACTAAACCATCACTTGAATCTTTTCCCATCGACAAGGATAAGCAACCATCACCTGGATCTTTACCTATTGAGAATAATAAGCACCCATCATAATCATCAAAAAAATTGGCATTTGTAATGTTCATTTTCAAAGCAAATGGTGCTATGATGTGGTTACATGTATGAAGTGAAGAAAAGTTGTGTTAATTCATTTGTTGCATGTTGCATGCGTGTATGAGGTTCTCGAGGCTGGAGCTTTTGTGTAAATTTTATTGTTGCATACTTGTATGAGATGAGTAAATGGGATTCCACTTAATTCCACTTATCCCATCAGATTTTTAGTGGGATGTCCACTTCTTATCAGCAAACACGAATGAAGTGGATTTGAGGTGGGACACCCATCTAGAATCCCACCTACAGCCTGACCCTCAAGGCGTCTTTATTTTTGTTGGCGCAAAAAAAATTGCAATAGCGCCCTCAGGACATCGAATTCCGTCGGTTCGGGCCATTTTTTGGCCCGGCGATCCCAAGCCGAACCCAGCGCGCTCAGAGAAATTTGGTGGCTCCGACGGAAGGAAGAGTGGCATGTGGACCACCGCTGTCACGCGATATATGCCTTTTTCCCGTCTAGATTCGACCCACGCGCAGCGAAACGCCACACTCTCCTTTCGCTTCTCCTTTCGTCGTCATGCCGATACTATGCCCGCAACAGTTGCCCCGTCGTGAGAAAGGTCAATCCCACGTCGAAAAAAAGGGTTTCGCCACGACAGTATCCATCCCCGCTATTGGTCGAGCTTTCCAGGGCCCAACCCCGTAGGAAAGGATACACGCAGCTACCCACTCACCACGCCCGCTAGGTGTTCGATGGTTTACCTGTTTAGCGATGGACTCCGACGACAAGAAGGCGTTCACAGTTCTAATGCAGGAGGAAGCCTAGGCCGACACCAACGACGAAAAGCACCTCATGATCCTCGCCGCTCTGGCCGGCCTGTTTGCAAATAATGCAAAGTCGTCGCGAGGTGGTTCGGCGTCGGGCCGCCACAAGAGCAAGCAAAGGCATCGAATAGACGACTATTTCTTACTCTACGCCGACTACTTCACCAACACTCCACTACACTGTGAGAAAGTACTTCGACGCCGTTATCAAATGATCTGGAAGCTCTTCCTCGAGATTGTGAATGTCATCCGGAAGTTCGACAGTTGTTTCATTTTCAAGAAGGATTGCATCGACATAGTGGGATTCTCCACACCCTAAAAGTGCACGACAGCTATGAGGACACTTGCATATGAAGCTCCCGGTGATATACATGGAGACCATGGACACATGGTTGAGTCCAACATCATTGAGTGCTTGTACAAGTTATGCATGACAATGCTCGAAGTGTTTTGACCACAATACTCGCGATCACCCAATGCTGAAGACACTACTCGGATCCTAACACGGGATGACGCAAGAGGATTTTTTTTTGGGAATGAAAAACGGTCCATTTGCTTGGCAAGGGATGTACAAAGGCGCGAAAGGAGCTTGCAGTGTGGTACCTCAGGCAGTGGCTACACAGGACCTCTCGATTTGGCACTCCTTCATTGATATGCCAGGAACTCACAACAACATCAACGTCTTGCAGTGCTCGAATGTATTTGCCAAGCTTGTTGAAGGCCATGCTTCTCCGGTGAACTTCGAGGTCAATGGTCGCCACTACAACAAAGGATACTACCTAACCGATGGCATCTATCCAAGATGGTCAACATTTGTGAAGACTATCTCAAACCCTATGCGAGGAGGCAAGAAGTCCCACTTTGCTAAGTGCCACGAGGCTTGCACGAAGGATGTCGAGCGGAAATTTGATGTGCTACAATCTCAATTTGTTGTCACTCGGTACCCCGCTCTTACTTGGTCGAAATCCCAGACGTGGGAAGTGATGAATTGTTGTGTCATCTTCCACAACATGATCGTTGAGAGCGACCAGGAGAAGCCAGTGTTTGACACTGAACCATACATTCACGCAGGGTCCTCTTGCAGTTGTTGGTCACGAGGTACTGATACGTCCCAAATGTATCTATAATTTATGCTTGTTCCATCATCTTTTGGGTGACATTATTATATGTTTTGCTACATTTTTATATCTTTTTACACATATTTGGACTAACATACTAACTCAGTGCACCCAATACCAGTTTCTGTCTGCTCATGTCTTTTTTGTAGCGACTTTTACCCAGATTTCCAGAGTCCCAAAAATCCCGAGGAAAATATAAAAATCAGCGTGACGGAAGCTTCACGAAGCACGAAGATGGGCCACAAGGGAGCCAGGGGCTGCCCACGCGGCCTCCCTGTGCGGCCTGGCCCCTCACCGCACCCACTGGTCACCTAGGTGGGTCCCACCTCCTCTAGTGCCCTCCTTCGGCCTATATTTACCTCTCCGGCGGGAAAACCCTATATCATATCCAGAATCGCGAATTTCTCCATCATTCCGCCGCCGCGGCGCTTCCGAGATCGGGAGCGTCGGGATACCTCTTCCCGGCACCCTGCCGGAGGGAGAATTGACCTCCGGGAGCTTCTCCACCGCCATGGACGTTTCCCGGACGTGCTGTGAGTAGTCCTCCGTGGACCATGAGTCCATTACCAGTAGCTATGTGATGTCTTCTCTCCAATCTTGTGCTTCCATGATTAGCCCTTGTGATCTGCCCCTACATGATCAAGGCATTTATGTAAATTCCCTGCTATTGCTATGCTCGGTTTGCTCGGATCCGATGGATTATGAGATTATGTTCAGATTGTGATGAGTTATATATTTGATTATCATTTTATATTATGTTCTTTAGTGATTCATGCATGTTCTCCGTTGCCTTTTATTGCTTTGGTCGAGTAGTAGATTGTAACTCCAAGAGGGAGTGTTATGCATGATTATGGGTTCATGCCCCTCGAGCGACAGAAACATGAGACTAGGAGATGTGATGTTGCCACGAGGGAGAAAACAACGGTGCTTGTGCCCACGGTTGCAAGGATTGTTGACCTTAAGCAAAGTTCGTTAATGCAGTTGTCCGTTGCTTTGAGTTTACACTTTGGGTGGGGCTCGCAACTTAATACCAGCGAGATGTTCTGGATAGATATCTCAAGGTGGATTATTAGTAAGTAGATGCTGATGAATAAACGGTCTACTTGTCTTGGCGTATTGCCCATTACTTTTGAGCCTCTAACTTTCTAGTAGCATGATTAGCATTGTGGTGCGTTTATAATTCTGTCAATTACCCAGCTGTAATTTGTTTACCCAAGCATAGTTGTTTATCGTCTTTTGAAAGAGAGACATCACTAGTGAACATCATGTGATTGAGGTTCATATTACCACCATTGCTTACACCTCCACCATTTACTGCTTTATTCCCGCTTGTGTTTTGATCCTTTGCAAGCTACAAGGTCAGAGAGATTGGCAACCTCTCTGTACTCGTTTGGAGCAAAGTTATTTGTTGTGTGTGCAGGTCCACGTCTTCTGCTAGTGCCAGAGCAGCGGACACCTACTTTTTGATCCTCGAAGTCCTCCTAGTTCGATAAACCTTACAGTCCCCATGTAAGGGAAATTTGTTGATGACTACATCTCCACCTTCCACTTGGGGTAACCAACGAGGGCGAGAAGTATATCCATCGACTCGTCATCAAGCAAATTTCTGGCACCATTGTCGAGGACTCAAGTCTTCAGAATAGGGGAGTTGCACGCTATATTTTACCTTTGCTTTTTAGTCTTGTTAGTTTGCTTTCTAGTTTTTGCTTTAGAGTCTTATACCAAAAACCACAAAATAAATAGTTGCTTTGTTCTTGCTTGTTGTTGTTGCTATGGGTTCTAGTGAGAACACCAAGTTTTGTGACTTCACTAGTCACCACAGCAATGACTTTATCTGCACTCCTAGTGTCGCTCCCGCTACTGGGGCTACCTCCTATGAGATTAAACCTGCTTTACTGAACCTAGTTATGAAACATTAATTCTCCGGTGCTCGAGATGCCGCTGCTTTGCATTTGAATAATTTTGTTGAGCTTTGTGATATGCAAAAATATAAAGAAGTAGATGGTGATATTGTTAAACGTAAGCTTTTTTTCCTTTCTCCTTGAGAGGAGGAGCTAAAGTGTGCTTCAATATTTTCCTAAGAATAGCATAGATTCTTGGGATAAGTGCAAATATGCTTTTATTGGGAAGTATTACCCGCCTGCTAAGATTATCCAGTTAAGAAGTAACATTATGAATTTTAGACAATTGGATAATGAACATGTTGCTCAAGCTTGGGAACGTATGAAATCTCCTGTTAAGAATTGCCCTACACATGGTTTGACTACCTGGATGGTTATCCAAAGTTTGTATGCAGGATTGAACTTTACCTCGCGAAATCTGTTAGATTTGGCCACGGGAGGAACCTTTATGTCAACTACACTTGGTGCTGCCACAAAGCTATTGGATGAGATGATGACAAATTATTCTCAATGGTACATCGAGAGAGCTCCAACAGGTAGGAAGGTAAACTCTGTTGAGGCGATCTCCTCCCTTAATGATAAGGTTGACATGATCATGACTTTACTCACTAACCAAGCTCTTATAGATCCTCATGATGTTCCTTTAAACTCTTTGGTTGCTCAATAAAGAGAGCAACTTGATGTTAATTTTATCTCTATGAACAATTTCAATAATAATGCTTATAGGAGTCATTTTGGTAGCAATCCTAGACCGTTCCCATCCAACAACTATGGGAACAACAACAATTATCCTAGCATAAAAAACTCCACTTCTGAATTAGAGAGCATGCTTAAAGACTTTATCACTTCTCAAAAAGCCTTCAATAAGAGTGTATACGAGAAATTAGAAAAATTAGATAGTCTCTCTTTGAAGGTAGACAACATAGCTCATGATGTAGAGATGCTTAAAATTAGAACTTCTCCCCTTGGGGAAAGGAACACCACACCTATGAATGCTATCCAAGTCCAAATCAATGAGAACATAAGAATGCTAGCGAAACATAAGGATAGATGGGCTAGAGAAAAAGAAGAGGAAGATAGGATTAAGAGCCTTCCTACACATACTACCATTGCTACTATAAGAGTTGTTGAGGATCTCAAAACGTTTAGCACCCATCACACCCCTAATCCCAATGGACCTATTAATGGTGATGCTAATACCTCAAACATAGGACAAGAAGGTCCTTTGAATTTAGAGACTACCAGGAGGATGAGCTTAGATGACATTACCACCACTTTAATTAATGGTAGTAATCTTGATTTTGACAATTGTAGTCTTTCCGAAGTTATCATTTTTTTTGCAAAGAATGGCTAAAGACCCCACACTAGTATACTCAATATTGCCTTCACCGAGCATATTACCAATGCTCTTATCAAAGCCAGAGAGGAGAAGCTCAAGCTAGAGACTTATGTTCCTAAAAAACTAGAACATGGTTGGGATCCTATGGTCAAGATTAAATTGAATAATATCTCTTGCTTTGCTTTATGTGATGTTGGAGCTAGTGCCTCCGTTACGCCACAAGAATGCATGATATGCTTGATTTAAAACCTTTTGATCAATGTTCTTTTGGTGTTCGTCTTGTTGATTCTTCCACAAAGAAACCTTTAGGAAGAATTTATGATGTTCTTATTGTTGTCAATGATAATAATGTGTCTACTGATTTTCTTAATATGGACATTGAGTGTGATCCCTCATGTCCAATTATTTTGGGACGTCCTTTTCTCCGCATCGTTGGTGCTATCATTGACATGAAAGAAGGGACCATTAGATTCCAATTTCCCATTAAAAAGGAATGGAACACTTCCCACGAAAGAAGATTAAGTTACCTTATGAGTCCATTATTCGGGCAAGTTATTCTTACGGAGTTGATAATACTTGATCTTTTTGCATCATGCCTAACTCAAAGGCATAAAAGAAAGCGCTTGTTGGGAGGCAACTCAATTTGTTTTTACTTTCCGTTTTAGTGGTTTAGATACTTGTTACTACCGTAGCAACATCATTGTATCTTTATTTTCAAACTTTGTGCCAAGTATTAGCCTCCGATTGCAAGAAAGTTCAAAAGTTGTGACATGATGTACAGAAACAGATTCTGTGTGCCTGACGAAAAAATTTGCCAAACATCGCCAGATCATCTTTTTGATCTGAATTATTTTGACAGTATGATCTATATAATTGTCTTTCTGATGTCTATTCTGAGTATTTTGATTTGAGTTGCAGAAGTGCCCCGAAAAAATCATTTACTACATGTTGTTCTGTTTTTCACAGATTTTGCCACGTTTTGCGTTTTCATCGTTTTGCAAATCTTAAGCTTGCTTTTCCTTTGCAAAAAACTTATGTAAATCATGAGAAACAGTAGCTTTTCATGAAAATTATTACTTTCAGTAGGGAATAAATTATTTTACTATCGGTACTAACCACTCTAATCAGCTTATGATGAGTTTCGTATGAAGGGGATTTTCAAGTATGCGATGGAAGATGATGAAATAAGATCCATGAGTATCAAACTCTCAAACTTGGGGATGCCCCCATACACCCCAAGAAACATTAAAGGAGACTCAAGCGTCCAAGATTGGGGATGCCCCTGTGCATCCCCTTCTCTATCAACAATCATCAGTTCGTCCATCTCCATGCTATATTTTTATCACTTCATATGTTATGTGCTATGCTTGGAGCGTCCCGCTCTTTACTTTTTAGTTTGTTTTAGTTTTTCTTGATGTTCATAACAATTCGGAACCTAGTCTTCCTTGTTTGGGAGAGAAACACGCTCCACTTCACCCTAGAACACAATATAGGTTTTCATGCTTATCTTTTTGCGTGTTCTTTATCTTTTCATAGTTGCTGTCATGCTTAGCTCTTAGTTTTCATGTTATATCTTTTTAAGAACTTTTATTTAGGTTGATTTTGGAACTCTCTTGAGTTATCATGCTTATCTTGTTTAGAGAGTTGGCTTGTTGCACTGAGTTGTGTGTCTTGCATGAGTAGGTAATCGAGGTTCCTATTTAAGTATAGTAGTAATTTGCAATAGTTTTGATGTATTGATTTGAGTAATGTTTGGACTATTGGTGCCAAGAACTTGAGCCTATTAGTGATAGGTGTCATATTTTGGGAAATCCGTGTGGTTTTTCAAAAAAAAAAAAGTCGCGAACTCTAGCTACTAGATTGATCGCTAACCTCTAGAGGGGTTGGAATATATAGAGTACCGTCACGTTACCATGGGTCGAGGATGCACAAGGATAACCAAGCCCCCAAACACTCCTCCACGGGGTACTTGTCTCTTTGTGAATCTCCTAGCTAGATAGAGAGTTACCTATAATAAGTGTATGAGTTCTCCGGACTAATGTGAGTATTCGATTGTTGGCACTTCCACCATCCATATTTTGTTAGCCTCTTCGGTACCGTGCATTGCCCTTTTCATCTTGAGAGTTGGTGCAAACTTCACCGGTGCATCCAAACCCTTGGCATGATACACTCTGTTATCATAAGCCTCATTATATCTTTTCTCAAAACAGCCACCATACCTACCTATTAATGCATTTCCATAGCCTTTCTGATATACATTGCCATGCAACATCCACCATCTCATGACTTGATCTTCGTGTCATACATGCTTTTGCTTGATCGAGGAGCCGCATGATAGTTGGGCCTTGCCCTTATTATTGCTACATGACGCGCTAGTTTCATTGCATATCTTGCTACACTGATAGAGGCATACATTTACATACACCATGATAGTTTTCATTTGTCTTTATGTTGAGTACTTCTTATAAAGTGTGAAGATCTTCTTTTTATTCTTGTAAAACATAGGGTGTTGCCCTTAAGTGAGGAAAAGATCCCAAAGAGGACAAATTAAAAGATTCCAAATAGGACAAATTTAAAACCCCAAAAGGACAAATGAGAGATAAATAGAAAGATCCAAATAGGGCACACAAAAAGAAAAAAAGAAATAAAAAGAGAGAAGTGGGCAACACTACTATTCCTTTTGAAAGATCCACACTCATACTCCATTGCTATATTTGCACTCCATAGATATTATCATTCATGCATAACTATGTGGGGACCCTTACACTATAGAACTTGGCTTGCATATTCCAATGTTGAGCCTCCTCTAATGAGCTTCGGGTCTTCATGAGCAAGCAAGTTGGATGCACCCCCACTAGTTCCATTGAAGAGCTTACCTTAGCTCATATGTGCATCCGTTGCATGGAAATCCCTACTCCTCACATCGTATCTATCATTTGGCTTTCTCTCGCCTATGATTGTCCTCATTGATATGAGCCTTTCACACCTTTTTGTCTTCCCTCCCCATCATTATTCTCTTTGCCATCCAAAGTGCCAACATATCTTGCTTACGCTCATCCATTGCATGAGTGCTCAAAGTCATAAGGGAGAGGATCACTTTGACTTGTGTGTGACTAGTGGTCTAGGGATGAGTCAAAATAAGATTCTGAAAGAGACCAAGTGTGAAGTTTAGTAGATTGAGTTATCAATTTTAAACTATTTTTATGCTCTAAACCCATCTCCCATTTCTTGCACACAAACACCATTTGGAGACACTCGAGTCACGGACAGCGAGAGCTCTTGCACCTTTATGTTCTTACTTTGCTATTTTCAATACTAGTTATAGAATATTGCTTGTTATTGTCTTGACTTGAATTTCATATCTTACTTGCTTTATTTTGAAGTTCTTATATGTGTGTTAGCATGTCACCACATAAACTATTTGTGTTATCATTTACCTATTTGAGGACGAGCAGGAATTAAGCTTGGGGATGTTGATACGACCCAAACGTATATATAATTTCTGCTTGTTCCATGATCTTTTGAGTGACATTGTTATATGTTTTGCTACACTTTTATATCTTTTTACGCATATTTGGACTAACCTACTAACTCGGTGCACCCAGTGCCAGTTTATGTCTGCTCATGTCTTTTTTGCAAGGACTTTAACAAATTTCCAGAGTCCCAAAAATCCCGAGAAAAATATATAAAAATCAGCGTGACGGAAGCTTCACGAAGCACGGAGATGGGCTAGAGGGGAGCGAGGGGCTGCCCACGCGGCCTGGCCCCTGGCCGCGCCCACAGGTCGCCTAGGCGGGTCTGGTGCCCTCCTACGTCCTATATTTACCTCTCTGACGGGAAAACCCTATATCATATCCAGAATCGCGAATTTCTCCATTGTTCCGCCGCCGCAGCGTCAGGAGACCTCTTTCCGGCACCCTGCCAGAGGGAGGATTGACCTCCGGGAGCTTCTCCACCGCCATGGATGCTTCCCGTACGTGCCGTGAGTAGTCCTCCTTGGACCACGAGTCCATGTCCAGTAGCTATGTGATGTCTTCTCTCCAATCTTGTGATTCCATGATTAGCCCTTGTGAGCTCCCCTACATGATCAATGCATCTATGCAATTTTCCTGCTATTGCTATGCTCGGTTTGCTGGGATCCGATGGATTATGAGATTATGTTCAGATTGTGATGAATTATATATTTGATTATCCTTTTATATTATGTTCTTTAGTGATTCATGCATGTTCTCCGTTGTCTTTTATTGCTTTGGCCGAGTAGTAGATTGTAACTCCAAGAGGGAGCGTTATGCATGATTGTGGGTTCATGCCCCTTGAGTGACAGAAACATGAGACTAGGGGATGTGTTGTTGCCATCAGGGAGAAAACAACGGTGCTTGTGACCACGGTTGCAAGGACTGTTTACCTTACGCAAAGTTCGTTAATGCAGTTGTCCATTGCTTTGAGTTTACACTTTGGGTGGGGCTCGCAACTTAATATTAGCGAGATGTTCTGGATAGATATCTCAAGGTGGATGATTAGTAAGTAGATGCTGATGAATAAACGGTCTACTTTTCCTGGCATACTGTATATTACTTTTGAGCCTCTAACTTTCTAGTAGCATGATTAGCATTGCGGCGCGTTTATAATTCTGTCAATTGCCTAGCTGTAATTTGTTTACCCGAGCATAGTTGTTTATCGTCTTTTGAAAGAGAGACATCACTAGTGAACATCATGCGACTCAGGTCCATATTACCACCATTGCTTACACCTCCATCATTTACTACTTTATTTACTTTCCGTTGCAATCACTATTTCTACTTGTGTTTTTATCATTTGGAAACACAAAGGCCGGAGAGATTGACAACCTCTTTGTACTCGTTGGATGCAAAGTTATTTGTTGTGTGTGCAGGTCCACGTCTTCTACTAGCGCCAGAGCAGCGGACACCTACTTGTTGATCCCCGGAGTCCTCCTGGTTCGATAAACCTTGTAGTCCCCGTGTAAGGGAAATTTGTTGCTGAATACATCTCCACCTTCCACTTGGGGTAACCAACGAGGGGCGAGAAGTATATCCATCAACTCGTCATCAGGTACCGACAACATGGATTGCCTTCCTCATTACGCGTCAAGAGATCTCAGACTGACAAGTGCATCAAAAAGTGCGACACAATCTGGTGGAGAACATATGGAGGCTCAAGGCAACACCTAGTTCGATGTGTATTAATTTGTGTTCAAAATATGAGCTTGCTTCGTTGAGGTATTTGATTTGTATTGATATATGTGATGAACTATGTGATGAAAATTGTCCATTTATTAAAAGTGTTATGAATTTGTGTCGAAACTAAGTTCGAACTCAACAGCTTGGGGGGCGAACTTGGGGCGGCGACTGGGAGCCGGAGCATCCCCACGCCGAAAATAGCGTTGACTCGCTCCCAAGAGGCGCTATTTTTTGCCTAAAAATACTCTTCGGGGGCCGAACGGCTGTAGATGCTCTAAGAGTGTCACACGAACGAAAAAAATCTGACGTAACTAGCAGCTACAACATGAGCAATGGGGCAGCGCTGCCATGTCGTCCACCTAAGCAAAATAAAATAAAAAATAGGGCGACCGTTTACTTTTTCCTTGCCCAAAGCACTAGGTTGGGCTACCGTCTTCCTGTGACCCACCTAAGTGGACCAGAACACCCCGAAGTCTTGTCCCGTGTGGCGACACTCCTACTTCTTCCCCCAAAATTACTCGTGCAAAGTCTCCTTCTTCCTGCAAATCTCAAATTCGTTGTTAAATCGAGCTCTTCTACCCCCATGCCCAAATCCAGTACCCATCCACTTCAATTAGCCGAGAGGTGCCAGAGTCATAACGTTCCCTCAGCTTAGCCGTTGTATCTCGCCACGTGCCTCGGACATGGGCCACCACAACTGGATACAGGTTGCCACCGTCATAGCGCTACTCGGTGTGGTGCACCGGTGCCAGCGACGACTGCGGTCACTACACGCGGGTAGAGAAGCACAACTCTATCCTTTCTATACTATCTCTCTTTCTTGCCTTTTGCTTTCGTTTCACACCTTTCCCTCTCGAGGAAGCCAACTCTTCTGCAGGAAGCACCTTCCCTCTGCAAGCCATATCCTTTTCATCATATTGGCATCCGAGCCTAGCTGGCCTACGGGGTAGCAAGGCTGGAACTACGCATTGGTCACGCCCTTAAGGAGGAGAAAGAACACCCTACGCATTGCTAGGTGTGCCTTTTCACCATTTTTTCATCTTTGTTGGTGCAAGTTATCGATATGATTACTTTGGCGTGTTTAGTCTACATGTTGGGCACATCATCTTCTTTTACACATACATGGAATGACCATAAACAAAGGGATCAAGTCATACAAACGGATCACACTGCATCTTTGCTCTACTCAACCGGGGCGACCGGGACAATGCCCATGTCGCATGTACAAGTCTACACCGTTGCTCTTGAGATGTAGTATTAGTATGGAGGTAGTATTTTGCATGTGATGGTTGAGCCTTTGCCTAACCCCCGTTGTCCCGGCATCGGACATCGGACGCACATAAAAGGTTTACAATTTTTCAAAACCGTTTTCGTACTTTTTATTAAATGAGAGAGATAATATTTTTTCTTTTCTTTTATGAACAACGAAATATGATGCGGTATAGTCAATTCAATTCAACAAAAACACTACCCGTCCGTCCCAAAATGTAAGACTTGTTTTGACCCTGATGTAGTGTCAAAAAAACGTTTTACATTATGTGACATAAGGAGGAGTACTTGCTTTTGATGTAGTAAACCAGAGATAATTCCGTTAATAAAAACCAGCGATAATTAATTAGGATCGGGGCTAACACCGTGGGCATTCACAAAAAAAGAACGAGGGCAGAAGGGTAAATGTCCACACGCGGGCCCCCCGGACAATCCGTTGCGGTGGCAGGGCGCGGCGTCGGCTGCGTCAGAACGAGCCCGTGGCGGCAGGCGGGAAATCATGCCAGGCCGCACGCGCCATTCTTCTTCTTTGGGTTGGTTCAAATTCAAATTTTCGTCCGCCAAATTTTCGGCCTCCCTCGCGTTTTCCCGGTTTCCCACCGACCCCCGCCGAATCTGATCAGAATCACGCGCGAAACGTTTTCTCCGGCCCCCGACTCCCGCCACCCACCCCCCAGGCGAAATCCTCGTTCCTCTCGTGCGTGGCGGCGGCGGCGGCGCATCTACCGGAGAGAGAGCGAGAGAGGCCGCGAGATGTGAGCTCCCTCCTCCTATGCGTCGGTCCCTCCAGCAATGTCGCGCTGCTGGGATCTGGGGGAGGCTGGCGGCGCGGCTGGATCTGGAGGAGGCCGGCGGCGAAGCTGGGTCTTGAGGCGGCGCGCGTGGCCGGTGATTGATGGCTGGGCGGCGGCTGTATGCAGGTGGCTGGTGCGCGCATGAGCGCGGGCACGGCTGCGTCTGCGGTGCTGAGTTCGGCCTGTAGCAGGTCGCTGGATGCGTTTGTGCTCCATGCTGCGTGTGCGGTGCTGAGTTCTCTTCTTTGCAAGCAGCCTGTAGCAGAGCACCGTGAGTATGGCTTGGAGCAGAGCACCTTCAGTCTGGGGCTATTTGGCCCATAAAATATATCCTCTTCTCTTCTTCTTAAATACAATGCCATTTTTTGGTAGACAGATGCTACATAACTACCATTAACTATGTATTATGAGTGAGTACTAGAACCTAAATCTGCTGCTACAAATAAAATGGTTGAGGGCAGCGAAATAGAATGCCATAGTTCGACATCTTTTAGTTCCAGATACCAGTATTTTGTAGACAGATTGGTGTGCAGTTGAGTTGTTTTTCTTCACATGTTGGTTGAAGTATCATTTGTAGTAATGCGTTGTAGAGGGACAGAGATGCCTGCTGTAACGGGTCTTTCTTTATGTTCTAATACTTGCTGAAATTAGTATTTTAATGTCCAAACGCTAGCTGAATTGTTTCTTTATGTCAAAGTACTTGTTGTACTAATGGGTTTCATAATGTCAAATGTTTCCTGTATTTTTTTCTTTAAGCTCAAATACTTGCCGTGATTAGTATCTCAATGTCCAAACACTTGCTGAAACTCTTTCTTGATGTGATTATTGCCAGACTTGCCGTGAGCCTCCTGAATATTGAGCTATCTAGGGTTCTTCCAACCAAACCCCGGCGGCGCCCTCCTCCGCAACTCCACCGCCCCGGCGCCCGATGGCTCGTCTGCAAGGCCGTCCCTGACTGGCGACTCCCCAGCCTTTCCCTGTCTTAGCATGAAGAGCGCAGCGACGACGGCCGCTGTCGCCAGAGCAGAGGACGAGAGAAAAGCCAGGCCCTCGTGCGGTAACACCCCCTCCCCCCTTCACTTCCCGTGCGTCGTCATCGTCCTGGTGGGAGTTGCAGGATCGCTCACTCGGAAACAAAGGAGAGTTCACACGGGTTTGGTTTTGTTCATTCACAGCGATGTTCCCATTGTTCTATCTACCTCCACGGACGTTCCAAAACCTGCCATCTTTCGGCTAAACAATCTTCTGCTCTCAAACCCCTCCTTTATTCATCAAATCGTTCAAACTGGACTAGTGTGGGGCAGCGACACATGGCGTTGGGGTCTGCTGGCCGCATCTGCCTAAAACTTGGGTTGTTAACTCTAAATCTCCTCGACGGCTTGCCTCCAACTGCTCTATTGTTATTTTTGTCCTTGACAAAATTGAAGAAGGCCGCACTCTGTCCACCCTTGAGCTTAACCGACGCATTGCGGTGAAGGTTGCCTGGCATCGTCATAACAAGCTGCTGGCTGCTCACTGGCACCAACGAGCAAAAAACAGAGAATGCACTCTCAGGGACGAAAATTCAAGTTACATGCATGTGTGCGCTTCTGTTCGTTTTCGCAAAAATCAAATCCCTTGTCTGAATGTTGACGGATCGGAAGTGAATTCCCATAGAGGTAAGGCCGTTGTTCTTCATGACTATTTCAAAGCTCTCCTAGGTACACAATCTACCGTAGACATCAATTTTGACCTTCGGAATCTCTTGAACGGATCTCGGCTGAACCCTTCTCAAGCCCTCTCGCTCATTAGGCCCTTCTCATGGAAGAGATTAAATTTGCTATTCTTAGCATGAACGTTAACGCTAGCCTGGGCCAGATGGGTTTGGCCTAGCCTTCTTCAAGGTTAATTTGGATCTTGTTAAGAATGGTCTGTTAGACCTCATGCATGACTTTCACAACAGTTGCGCCGACCTCAAAAGGATTAACAAAGCCTTTATTGTTCTTCTTCCAAAAAAAATTGGTGCGACATCTCCTGATAATTTTCGTCCATTTTCACTCCAAAATTGTCTTATTAAGATTGCCTCTAAATGTCTAGCCTTCAGATCCCAACCCCTAATCCCCTTAATTTCATCATGACCAATCTGGTTTTATCAAAGGTCGATGTACTGCTGAAAATTTTACTTACGCCGCTGATATTGTTCAAACTTGTTTCAAGTGTAAGAAATCAGCAATTGTCCTCAAGTTAGACTTCCAAAAAGCATTTGATTCAGTGTCCTAGACGGCTCTGGCGGCTATTTTAAAAGCCAAAGGCTTCCCTTCGAGATGGTGTGATTGGATTCAAAATCTAAATCAGACCAGTCAGTCTGATGTGCTTCTCAATGGTAAGCCTGGACCATGGATTAGGAGACTCGACCTCCCCTTATCTTTTCATTATTGTCGCTGACGTCCTACAGCGCCTCATCCGGCAGGCATCCTCGAATGGCCTTCTATCTCACCCCATTGACTCGACCATCCACTGCCCTGTTCTTCAATACGCTGACGACACTCTTATCATTTTGCCTGCGGACCTTCGACAGCTTCAAACGCTAAATCTATTCTCCTTGAGTTCTCAAATGCCATTGGATTGGTGATTAATTTCCATAAGAGCACTTTCGCTCCTATTCATGTGGATCGGGACCTTGCCTCTGACTTAGCTTCTTTCTTTGGGTGTTCGGTAGCTTCCTTCCCCCAATCCTATCTTGGTCTACCCCTTTCCACTCACAAGCTAAACATTAAGGACTTCTTTTTCATCATCGACAAGATTGACCGGCGCTTGGCGGGCTGGCGAGGCGTGCTTCTAACCATCGCCGACCGCGCAATCCTGGTCCGGGCTGTTCTTAGAGCCTTGCCTATCAATCTTGTCTGGAAACCCATTGACCACTTTGCCCCGGCCATCTGGAAGAATTATGCATCCAATAAATGCAGAATCTTCCTTTGGCTGGCATGCAAAAATCGCCTCTTCACCAACGAAAGACGCTTCAACAGGGGCCTATTGGACTCCAACAGCTGCCTGTTTTGCACTGTTCCTGAACCAACGGGTCACCTTTTCCTCCACTGCAGCCATCTTCGCCCCCTTTGGTTGGAGCTGACCTCTCTGTCTGCTTCCCCTCCAACAGACCTCCGGCATCTCCGAGGACCGCACCTGGCCAACAAAGTCTGGCTCCACGGTCATCATTGCTGTCCTCCGGAATATTTGGAAAAGAAGAAACGCAAAGGTCTTCAGGGTGATCTGCAACCTATCCACCTCATCGCCCGCTCGGCGGCGGATGGCATCATGCTTTGGTCTAACATGTGCTCCAGTGAGCAGGCAATGACCATCCTTTGGGATTGGTGTATCATGTTGTTTCATTTATCTGAGAGATTGTAACCCAAATACATTGTACACTCACCCCCCCCCCCTCCGCCTCCTTTCCTGTGTAAATGTGCTTGATTTATTAATGGTTTGGTTCAGGCCGGCGTAAGCCCGCTGTAGCACCGTCAAAAAAATGATTGATGCTGCTGCGATAGGCCTGAAGAGGTTTGTACATTGTGCATGTTTGTATAGTTAGCCACACTCAGCTACATCGCGCTAACTAAGCTGTCTACACAATCTTGCAGTGGAAGGTAACATCGGGTGATGAAAGCAAAGAATTCATGACCTCCGTGTGGCAGAGAGAGAAGCAAGATAAGGCGGAAGAGGAGCTGTTCATCCGAGCTCCCGTAACCAAACATGAAAAATACATGGAGAAGCAGATGAAGAAGCAGCTTCATGGGTATGTTCCAGTATTCTCCAGCAGAGTTCATGGATTTTATCTTGTAGGACGGTGCACCCCATTATGAATTGAAGAACCCATCAGCCACATCATGATTTGGTCACTCTAAGCTGAGCTTGTCTCTTGGGATTTTTCGCTTTTACCCAACTTATGAACTGGCATGTTTCTGTGTACAGGTTACAAGTCCTAACTGAAGGATTCGGCCTCGGGATGAACATGCTGCTCGATGAAGAAATGGAAGACGACAGTGGTTCTAGCGAGCCGCGTAGACAGAGCGTGGGGCGGAGAAAACACCAAAAAGGCGGCAAGAGGAAGCGACACTAGTTCGGACCTGACAATAGTCCTGTGAAATTTTGCCATGTTCTCAGTCAAAAGCATGAATTTCGATACCACTAGAAACTGAACCAGTTGTGCACCATAGGAGTAGAGATGAACTTTGCTTAGAAGCAGCAGCAGTTTTGTGCATCCGCTTACACTGACGGCTACTTGTGTCCTTGAGACGATTGCCACATGTTTATCCTCAGTTGTTTGTCTGTGTTTTCTGGTTCCGACGCCTTCGAATCTGTGATGTGTATGAAAAGATGTTCTGTTGAGTATGAGAGTATGACCAGAGAACTGCAAAAAATGCACGCTGGTTGTTGATCCCAACATCGATTTCCATGTACAAATTAATCTGACCTTTATCATCCGTGGTCTGAATCATTATTGACAAAATCCACCATCTGTTAGATGTTCCATTTTCTAAATTGGTGCCGTGCCTTTTTCTACTACAAGGTTGCTGCTAAGAGGATGGCTGCTGGCAAGTGGGGTTGCAACAATGATCAATGGCCAGGCCTGCATTGTTCGTGATTTCATCCATAAGCACGCTGACTTTTGCCCAGAGCTGTACACGCGTATATGTTTGTTTGCACGGTTCTAACTTCTAACCTCTTTTGCAAACCAACCTGTGGTTGGATGGTTAGGAGGATTTTGGTATCCCCTACCACTAGAGTTCAAGTCCCAGGCTTGACGTTGGTGTTTGCATTTTCCTGAATTTATTTCAGGTCTTCTGGCGACATTTTTTTGAATTTATTTCAGGTCTTCCGGCGACGTGTTTTCAGTGGAAGAAGACGTTTCCGTCGTCAACGAAGGCGTCAGTGGCGGCTTCATCAATCTCAAGATGATATGCCGGCTTAGTTTTTCGAAAGTGCTCATAGCGTGTGCGTGCGTTCATAGGGGTGAGTGTACGCTCGTGTATGTGAGCGATTTTGATTGTACTCTGCTTAAAAGAAAAACTTATAACCCTTTTTTTTTTTTTCCTTTTATGAGGGTAACGAGTCCCAACTTTTGTTCAGCGCAATTCGAAAGCCTGAGTTTTACATATATAGTGGTGATGATTTGTTGGTTCGTTATGTCTAGTCCTGTGCGCCGAGTGCGGGTCACGATATGAATATTTTGTCAAGCAATTTATGGTGGGGTTTACCGTTTACATTGGTTATTTCTGGATAAAGACCACCATGCTTTTGTTGGAGAGTGGCTCGCTCTATTACTCCATGAAAACGATTCGATTCAAAAGTTCTTTGTCGAGCAACTTCTTTGTCGAGCGATGAGAGATGAGTTTGAGATGAATCCTCTTTTCCCTGGTTAAAATCTCATCAAAAAGTGAACTGGCCTCGACACAAGAAGCCGGTCCACTAAAAAACTAGTCTAGAAAGCAAATAGTCCAGCAATGAACAAGCATCTTCTAGTTATTCTATTTGCGGTGGCGACTCTGAAGTTCATATTCCGCTGGAGAACTTTACGGCGTCTGCAGCCTCATTTGGTGACATTGATGGAGCGTTCTCTAGCATCGTAGCAAGTTTTCATTCCTGGTTGTTCTTTAAGCAACTTATATACCCCGCAAAAGATGAATAAAAGTCTATAGCATTTGGACATTGGGTTGAGCAGAGTAACTGATGATGCTGTCCAGTATGTTGCAAATATAGGAATGAACCTGAGATATCTAAGCCTCAACAATATTTACTGGCATAACCTCTCAGGCACCATGTATTTTGGCAGGAACAGTTCCAAACCTGAATTGCAAAAAAAAAAAAAAGGTTCCAAACCTGACCATATTCTTTAGCTTATACTCCCTCTGTTCCTAAATATAAGTCTTTTTAGAGATTCAACTAAAGATTACATACGGATGTATATAGACATACTCATTCATTTTGCTCCGTATGTAGTCCTTAGTGGAATCTCTTAAAAGACTTATAGTATTTAGGAACGAATGGAGTACGAAAATGGATGATTCTGCTCTAATAATATATCAGCATGATGCCTGCATTCAGAGCAATAGATCCAACGCATACAAGTATCAAAGGTTGCCTTTTCGCTTTGCATTTTTTTCTTTTTCTTTTTCTTGATTGAACAAAGATGCTTTCTCTTCGAAGAACTGATTTCTATCATATGGCAAGGTTCATTCGTGTTGAAGCAAACTCGAAGAAAATACTGTCTATGCCTCCACTTGAGCATCTCATATATATCTTGTAAGTTTAAATCTGGAGGATGCAGCACTGTCAGATGAAGCTATGCCTCCCCTGGCTGCCATCCTCTAGAGCACTAAAATATCTGTACCTAAAAAGCGATTTCTTGTCTGACCCCGCATTACGTGTCAACCCGTCTTCTGCCTCAAATTCAATACATCTTGGTTTTTGTGGGAATGCAGTATCAAACTCTGGGCTTCGGCAATTTGTGCCCCCTACCCAGCTACACGTGTTGGGTTTAAGTGGCTGCTGGATCTTAACAGGAGATGGCGCCTCAACATTTCGTATTTTCGTAGGCATCAATCACCTGGTGATAGAGGTGAGGCCTGAATTAATGCAGGAACTTCAACCAAATCATTGTGGTACTTATAAGTTCACAAGTCTACGAAACTTCCATAGGCAAAAACAAAAGCTGTTAATGATCCATATATTCTCGTGATCCTGAAGTACGTATTCAGTGAGCTTGCCTGTTTTAACAGAAGGCTTTTGTGTTATGTTGTCAGATGTGACCATGGGTTCAAATGGTTGGGCTTTCGGATCTAGGATGGTTTTTGCCTTCAACAAGCTTATGTATTTGCCATTTGATCACCCTCAAACTTATGAGCAGCACATGGTAGTCCATGAGGTGCAGCATTTTCCATGTAAACATTGTTCCTGGATGTTGGACTAAATGGATCATTTTGTTCCTTCCTGGGTAGAATATAACTAAGTTCATTCCCCCTACAGGCCTACTGGGAACTAAATGGGTGTATTTGTTCTTCTAACCAGCCAGCAGCTACGAGCTTCAGGAAGTTATCCAAGTATGCACAAAAAGATAAGAAACATGCTGCTAGTGAAGTTGTATTGTTCATATATCTGTACCCTTTTTTTGAGGCTATATAACTGTACACACTCTACAACTTTACGATGAACTAACTATACAGAAACAACATCTAATCCTTTGCATAACCAATTGTTTAGAAAAACTAAAAAAAAAGAACATCAGTTAGTGGACATGCTGAGCAAGAAACCTAGAGTTTCTTAAGAAAAAAAACCAAACCTGCTCATCAATCGCCATTCACAAGTCACCAGTACTCTCCGCATGAGCATTTCCCATCTTTCATCCTATGGAACCTGTTGCTATCTCTCAATATTATCTCCCTTCCAGTGGATTTAGAGATATACTTGATTGCAGAATGGCAATCTGCACACACACGGAGATTCTTAAAGATCCTTATTGGTTTTGTTGGCAACGTAGTAATCAAACCAAATGCCACAGCAATCTTCTCGCTGTGCTGAAGCAGACACTGCTCCTTGAGCTTATCCGACATGTCATGGAGCACAATGCTTGTGTCTGGTACATAGCCAATGTCTTTAATTTCTCTGATCAACACAGCCAACTTTGCATAGATCTCTTGTGCTCGCGGATGGCTGGTGTCACCAGCTCGGAACTCGTGAATGGTGTTTCCAACATGCATCCAACTCAAGCCAGTTTCTTTGCTCAAGTTCCTGTGTCTCATCAGACTCCTTATTCTTGCAACTTCGTCCCATAAACCACCATGGGCATACAAGTTTGAGAGAAGGACATATGGAGCTGGATCTTGCGGCTCAAGATCTATGACATGCCTGGCTGCAATTTCCCCAATCTCAATATTTTCGTAAGTCCTACAAGCACCGAGGAGAGTCTTCCAAACCAATGCATCCGCTTTACAGGGCATTTCATTAATGAACTCCAGGGCTTCTTGAACAAGACCTGATCGTGCAAGCAGATCCACCATGCAAGCATAATGTTCCATTCTCGGTATGAGTCTGTGATCCTTCTGCATTGATCTGAAGTATTCCTTTCCTTCTTTCACCAGACCAACATGGCTACAGGCAGATAACACAGCAATGTATGTGACATCATTTGGTTTGACACCGGACAAAATCAT
Organism: Hordeum vulgare subsp. vulgare; assembly: GCF_904849725.1. Classification (NCBI taxonomy): domain Eukaryota; kingdom Viridiplantae; phylum Streptophyta; class Magnoliopsida; order Poales; family Poaceae; genus Hordeum; species Hordeum vulgare. The sequence goes on along the minus strand of NC_058520.1, from coordinate 577,939,536 downwards.
GTCATGAAACAATGACAACGCTCGTTCCGCGTGCCCATGCTTGGCTAAGGCACTGATTATTGAAGTCCATGAAATCACATTATGGTCATCCTCCATTTCATCAAATGCTCGACAAGCATCATCCAAATATCCACACCTAGAATACATGGAAACAAGGGAGTTGCTTATACCTTTATCAGACTCAAAACCTGTTTTGATTGAAAGCGCATGCAGTTGCTGACCCTTGGTTGGCAACCCTACAGTGGCAGCAGCACTAAGCAGACTAGCAAACGTGAACGTGCTGACTCCAACATCCATGCTCTCAATCTGAGAACTCCAAGAGGCATTGCTCCTCCCAGTTTCACCAATATCAGAACTGGTGGAAAGTAAGTTCCTTTCATAAAGCTGGTCAAACGCCTTTCTAGCCTCCTCCATGCAACCAGATTCAGCATACATGCTGACCAGAGCATTCCCAACAACGTTTACATTCCCTATGCTGGTTTTCATGACACGGGCATGAATCTGTCTACCTGAATCTTGATCAGAAAGGTTCGCACAGGCCTTAAGAAGACTAGAATATGTGAGGTGGTTTGGTTCGATGCTCTCATTTAACATTTCGCAGAGGAGTTCTACTGCATTGTTTTCCTGTCCTCCACATTGCACATATCCAGATATCAGTGCCGTCCATGACATGACATTATGTGTGGGCATTCGTTTGAAGACTTTCCTTGCACATTCCATGGACTGTTCCATTTGCAATTTTGTGTACATGTCCACAAGTCCACAGCTCACACAAGTATCAGAAACCAGCCCCAGACGGAGTACTAGAGAATGCAGTTGCTGCCCCAATCCAGCTGATCCCTGCTCTGCGCATGCCGAAACCATGCTGCTCATGGTGTATCCGTCGGGCTCAAAACCATCTTCTAGCATGCCAAGAAATAACTCGACCGCCTTGCCTGCACACCCACCTTGCACATACCGTGTAATCATCAGCGTCCAGACGACCACTGTCCTCTCAACCAACCCATTAAACACCTTCCGTGCTGCCACAAGGTCCCCATTCCTGGCGAACATATCGATCAAGGCACAGCCCACCGACACGTCGGTGCCCCAGAACCCTGTCTTGATTGCAAACCCGAGCACTGTGCCGCCAGACGAGCGAAAGAGCTCCCCGGGAAAGCAGGCGTGCCCCGCGGCGCAGAGCGTGAACGCGTTGGGCCGGAGCCCCGACTCGAGCATCTCGCCGAGGAGGACCAGGGCCTCCTGCTCCGCGCCGTTTCGCGTGAGGCAGAAGGCCATGGCTGTCCAGGACACGAGGTCCCGCAGCCCGCGCATTCCGTCGAACACCCTGCGCGCGGCCCTCACGTGGCCGCACTTGGAGTACATGGTGAGGAGCGAGTTCGCGACCAGGGCGTCGGCGTCGAGGACCTCGGTGCCTAGGAGGCGGCGGTGGAGCGCGCGGCCGAGGCGGAGGTCGCCGGCGCGCGCGGCGGCGGCGAGGAGCGACGCCGCGTCGGAGGCGGAGGGGGGGTCGGACGAGAGCGCCTGCAGGTTTGCTGCTCGTGGGTTGGGGTGGCGGTGAGGGGTCTGGATGGGAGGCGGCGACGGCGGGAGCCTGGGGGGAAGGGCGGCGACGGTTGAAGCCATGGCGGCACCGGCGGTGGCGGGAAGGGAGGGAGACGGCATCGGCGTCGACGCCGGCCGTTGGATGATGATAAGCTGAGAAATGGGCTGCGCGTCGCGTAGTTTTTTTTTTTTTTTTTTAACCAGGGCACACTCGTTTCGGATTAGCTAAAGTTTTACTTTTTTCCTAAGTTAAGCATCTTCGAGTTTGATCAAGTATGTCGAAAAATACATCAGTGTCGAATTAATTTCATCACATTTATCATAAAATATATTCTATATTGTGTAGAGTATATATTTGATGTCATAGATATTAGGAACAATTACATTTGAGTCCCTAGTTGTGTCGCATCCGTTTGATTTGACCCTAAATTTAAAATCCCTCTTTTCTGTTCAAGCTAGTTTGCTCCTTTTATGTTTTTGCCCTTTTACTGCTTGATCGTCATTTTAAAAATTTCATAATGAATTCATACTAATTCAAATAAGATGTCAAAATATCATGAAAAACATCATCTATATCTGGATGTCATTTACATTTATGAGAAAGAGTTGTTGTTATGATGTTAGGAAAAGGGACTGAAATTATCACTGATCAAACTTATGCACTATGCTAGCATTCACACATTATAAATTATTTCTTTTATCATTTACCTATTCAAAAATAAGTAGGAATTAAGCTTGGGGATTGTGATACATCTTCAACATATCCATAATTTATAAAGTATCCATGCCATGTTTATAACAATTTTATATGGTTTTGGTATGATTCGCATAGAACTAACCCGGACTGACGTTGTTTTCAGCAGAACTATCGTGGTATTATTTTTATGCAGAAATAAAAGTTTTCAGAATTGGACGAAATTTTTTGACGATTCTTTTTGATAGAGTCATCGGATCGCTGACCAGCTTTGCGCTCATTGTTAAAGTCAGATTTCAGCTTTCTTCACTGTTGTACTTGACCAGTTAAATTAGAAGTACAATCACGGTGGTTTTCCTTTGCACACGTGGCCGAACAAAGCGGAGTGTAGGAGGCAATCACAAGAGCCAGGCAACCCAACTATTGACCGAAGGCATACTTGGAAACTGATGCATATAAAGCAATATTCGAGAACATAATTGGAAACAAATAATAACACTAACAATGAATAAATAAATATTTTACATAATTATTTATGTGAAATAAATGATTGAACGAGATGTGGCCTGGCGCTAGGCTGACGTGGCAAGGCGAAGCCCCTGGTCCGGCTAACATGACGAAGGTGGTTGGCTGGTGACGCCGAAGTTCAAGAAGCAGGTTGATGACGAGATGGTGAAGCCCTCGGTCTAGCCAAGGTGACGGAGCAGATCGGTAAGGTGACACTAGAGCCCCCATGACAGCCGACGTGTCGAAGCAGATTGGCATGGTGGACGTTGGCTTGAAGAAGCGACAACGTGGCGATGCCGACGCATGTCAGAAGTTGTGACGCGGTCAATGGTTGCTTGATGAAGCAACTGCGCGCCCGACCCATGCAACCCGTGGGGCAACGAGGTTCTCTTGATTATTATTCGATCCTCGCGACGTCGAACTCTTGGTCGGATCATCAAGGTGATGATCCAAGGTGGTTATCGTTGGCTCGACGGAGCGACGACGCAGTCAATCATGGCGCAGCTCGAAACCGTGGAGCAACATTGTTGGGCCGGTTTGACACCAGTGTGATGGTGAAGATTGCCTTGAAAAAGGCTCAAAATTTATGGGCATGTGTTTTAGAACAACACATAATATCTTCGAAAAATTTCCTTCAAATATATTTCCAAAACCCAAACCCTGTTCATGAAGAAAAATGAACTCGGGTCGGATTCGTTTTCGTGCAGAAAACATATCTACAAATTGATGTACTCATCACACGTTTCCTGGAGTTTGGACGGTCGAATCGGGCTGACATTTGGAGGGTGGTCGATACGGGAATTCCGCAACCGATGAACAATGGGATTTTCCAACGGATGTCCGAGCTAGATAATGGACACACTGTCCTAAACTCATCCACATTCCCGTTGAAAAGACCTCGATGACGCCTAAAGGGGGGGTGAATAGGCTATTTAAAAACTTCTTCGGATTAGGCTTAACCTAATGCGGAAATAAACTAAGAGGGTACTTGTCAAGCACAAATCCTAAATGCACTAGGCACTGCAACGTGTATCAAGAACACGATCTACCAAGATGGACACAATACAGTTACTAACGAGCACAAGTAAGTTACACAAACTTACTTGAGCTATATCACACGAAAAGTAGGTGAACGACACAAGATACTAGATCACGCTATATCACACGATATATCAAAAGCTGCAAGTGTGAACGTGTGGATATAGAGGGTATGCTTGAGTGATTAATCTTGTACAAGAAATAGCCAACACAATATAGTGAGCACAACCAATATGCAATGTATGTATGCTCAAGTAACACAAGTAAACCACAAGTAAGGAGTTAGGGTTAAGGATAACCAAGGTCACAGAGACGAAGATGTATCCCGATGTTCACTTCCTTGGAGGGAAGCTAGTCACCGTTAGAGAGGTGGATGTTACCACGAAGGCACACCAACGCCACGAAGGCTCACCCTATTCTCCCTTTGAGATAACACCACGAAGGCGTTTCTCAACCACTAGTGGTAAGCCTTTGAGGTGGCTTCCAAACCCTCACAAACTTTTCCAGGGGTATTCACACGGATTGATTCCTCTCCGAAGAACTCCTACCGCCTAGGAGTCTCCAACCTCCAAGAGTAACAAGGTCACGGGGAATGCTCAAAACTTGCTCAAATCTCAAATAGCTTGGGTTGAGAGAAGGAGAGGGAGACGATCTATCTTTTGATTGGAACAACTCTCAAAGGGGCTCACAAATGCTCTTGGGATCTAAGATTTGGTGTGAGCAAATGTGTGTGAGGTAGAAATGTGTTCTTATGAGGATATGGCTGTGTTTGACACCCTCTCACGAAGTGGGAGGGGGTATATATAGTGGGGAGTGTAAAAACAACCGTTGGGGACACTTTAAGTCACACAGGGTTCGGGCGTCCGCACGGGGTCTGACTGTTGGAATTATGCCCTAGAGGCAATAATAAATGTATAGTTATTATTATAATTCCTATATCAAGATAATAGTTTATTATCCATGCTATAATTGTATTGAATGAAGACTCATTTACATGTGTGGATACATAGACAAAACACCGTCCCTAGCATGCCTCTAGTTGGCTAGCCAGTTGATCGATGATAGTCAGTGTCTTCTGATTATGAACAAGGTGTTGTTGCTTGATAACTGGATCACGTCATTGGGAGAATCACGTGATGGACTAGACCCAAACTAATAGACGTAGCATGTTGATCGTGTCATTTTGTTGCTACTGTTTTCTGCGTGTCAAGTATTTATTCCTATGACCATGAGATCATATAACTCACTGACACCGGAGGAATGCTTTGTGTGTATCAAACGTCGCAACGTAACTGGGTGACTATAAAGATGCTCTACAGGTATCTCCGAAGGTGTTAGTTGAGTTAGTATGGATCAAGACTGGGATTTGTCACTCCGTGTGACGGAGAGGTATCTCGGGGCCCACTCGGTAATACAACATCACACACAAGCCTTGCAAGCAATGTAACTTAGTGTAAGCTGCGGGATCTTGTATTACGGAACGAGTAAAGAGACTTGCCGGTAAACGAGATTGAAATAGGTATGCGGATACTGACGATCGAATCTCGGGCAAGTAACATACCGAAGGACAAAGGAATGACATACGGGATTATACGAATCCTTGGCACTGAGGTTCAAACGATAAGTTCTTCGTAGAATATGTAGGATCCAATATGGGCATCCAGGTCCCGCTATTGGATATTGACCGAGGAGTCTCTCGGGTCATGTCTACATAGTTCTCGAACCCGCAGGGTCTGCACACTTAAGGTTCGACGTTGTTTTATGCGTATTTGAGTTATATGGTTGGTTACCGAATGTTGTTCGGAGTCCCGGATGAGATCACGGACGTCACGAGGGTTTCCGGAATGGTCCGGAGACGAAGATTGATATATAGGATGACCTCATTTGATTACCGGAAGGTTTTCGGAGTTACCGGGAATGTACCGGGAATGACGAATGGGTTCCGGGAGTTCACCGGAGGGGGGCAACCCACTCCGGGGAAGCCCATAGGTATTTGTGGGGGTCACACCAGCCCTTAGTGGGCTGGTGGGACAGCCCACCAAATCCTATGCGCCAAGGAAGAAAAATCAAAGGAAGAAAGAAAAAAAAAGGAAGAAGTGGGAAGGGGGAAGGACTCCCTCCCACCAAACCAAGTAGGACTCGGTTTGGGGGGGGAGAGTCCTCCCCCCTGGCTCGGCCGACCCCTTGGGGTTCCCTTGGACCCCAAGGCAAGGTCCCCCTCCCTCCTCCTATATATATGGGGCTTTTAGGGCAGATTTGAGACGACTTTCTCACGGCTGCCCGACCACATACCTCCATAGTTTTTCCTCTAGATCGCGTTTCTGCGGAGCTCGGGCGGAGCCCTGCTGAGACGAGATCATCACCAACCTCCGGAGCGCCGTCACGCTGCCGGAGAACTCTTCTACCTCTCCGTCTCTCTTGCTGGATCAAGAAGGCCGAGATCATCGTCGAGCTGTACGTGTGCTGAACGCGGAGGTGCCGTCCGTTCGGTACTAGATCGTGGGACTAATCGCGGGATTGTTCGCGGGGCGGATCGAGGGACGTGAGGACGTTCCACTACATCAACCGCGATCTCTAATCGCTTCTGCTGTACGATCTACAAGGGTACGTAGATCACTCATCCCCTCTCGTAGATGGACATCACCATGATAGGTCTTCGTGCGCGTAGGAAATTTTTTGTTTCCCATGCGACGTTCCCCAACACTGACGTCCGACAAGGGTCGGTCGTCCGAGAGCTGTAGATATGTCTGGAAACATTGTGAGTTGAACAGGGACCGGACGTCCGGAGAAGGCCGGAAATCCGAGTTATTCGACTCAACTTCTTCTGGTGCAAGGTTCCGGATTTCCGAAGGGGTCGGACGTCCGGCCCTCAGACGTCCGGAGGGAGCCGGAAATCCTAGTTATAGAGCTCACGTTCTTCTGGTGCAGGGCTCTGGATTTCCGAAGCTGGTCGGTCGACCGGCCCTCGGATGTCCGGAGGGAGCCGGAAATCCGAGTTATAGGGCTCAAGTTCTTCTGGTGCAGGGCTCCGGATTTCCGAAGCCTGTCGGTCGTCCGACCCTTGACCGACCCTCGGACGTCCGGAGGGAGCCGGAAGTCCGAGACATTAGACCTGTTTTGAGATAGGACCAGAGTAGAGAATATGTGGTATTGAGCAGAATAGCGGATATCTAGTTTGAGCAAGTTCATCACAAAAACCCGTGATCCCCTCTTAATAGTGCGGGATCCCTAAAGACTCAAGAATTGTAAAAGGGATACCGATGATCCATACTTGAGTGTGTACTTTTATTCGGTGATCATCACTCCGCACCGCTAACATCAAAGTAACCGATACCTTGAGTTAGCCCTTTCACTTGAGCTTGATGTTGTTGTTCCTTCTTGGCTCAATGTTGAAAGCAAGACATGATGAAGTCTTCAAGTAGCTCTCCCATACACAATGTGGAAAGCCTAGCTTATATATTTATCTTCATTTGTCCACCATGTGAACATCCACAAGGATCAAGCATGTAGTGCTCAGGAATGCTTATCGAGGGACGTGAGGACGTTCCACTACATCAACCGCGATCTCTAATCGCTTCTGCTGTACGATCTACAAGGGTACGTAGATCACTCATCCCCTCTCGTAGATGGACATCACCATGATAGGTCTTCGTGCGCGTAGGAAATTTTTTGTTTCCCATGCGACGTTCCCCAACAGTGGCATCATGAGCTAGGTTCATGCGTAGATGTCTTCTCGAGTAGAACACAAAAGGTTTTGTGGGCGGTGATGTGCGTTTTGCTGCCCTCCTTAGTCTTTTCTTGATTCCGCGGTATTGTTGGATTGAAGCGGCTTGGACCGACATTACTCGTACGCTTACGAGAGACTGGTTTCATCGTTACGAGTAACCCCCTTTGCTCAAAGATGACTGGCAAGTGACGGTTTCTCCAACTTTAGTTGAATCGGATTTGACCGAGGAGGTCCTTGGATGAGGTTAAATAGCAACTCATATATCTCCGTTGTGGTGTTTGCGTAAGTAAGATGCGATCCTACTAGATACCCTTGGTCACCACGTAAAACATGCAACAACAAAATTAGAGGACGTCTAACTTGTTTTTGCAGGGTATGATTGTGATGTGATATGGCCAATGATGTGATGCGATATATTGGATGTATGAGATGATCATATTGTAATAGAAATATCGACCTACACGTCGATGGTACGGCAACCGGCAGGAGCCATAGGGTTGTCTTTATACTAACATATGTGCTTGCAGATGCGTTTACTATTTTGCTAGGATGTAGCTTTAGTAGTGATAGCATAAGTAGCACGACAACCCCGATGGCGACACGTTGATGGAGATCATGATGATGGAGATCATGGTGTGGCGCCGGTGACAAGAAGATCGTGCCGGTGCTTTGGTGATGGAGATCAAGAAGCACGTGATGATGGCCATATCATGTCACTTATGAATTGCATGTGATGTTAATCCTTTTATGCACCTTATTTTGCTTAGAACGATGGTAGCATTATGAGGTGATCTCTCACTAAAATTTCAAGACGAAATTGTGTTCTCCCCGACTGTGCACCGTTGCTACAGTTCGTCGTTTCGAGACACCACGTGATGATCGGGTGTGATAGACTCAACGTTCACATACAACGGGTGCAAAACAGTTGCGCACGCAGAACACTCGGGTTAAGCTTGACGAGCCTAGCATGTGCAGACATGGCCTCGGAACACATGAGACCGAAAGGTCGATCATGAATCATATAGATGATATGATTAGCATAGGGATGCTTACAACTGAAACTACTCCCGACTCACGTGATGATCGGACTTGGGATAGTGTAGGTGGATCATGAACCACTCAAATGACTAGAGAGATGTACTTTTTGAGTGGGAGTTTAGCATGTAATTTGATTAAGTTGAACTCTAATTATCTTGAACATAGTCTAAGTCCACTTTGAATATATTTGTGTTGTATATCATGGCTCACGCAAGTGTCATCCTCAATTTTAATACGTTCCTAGAGAAAGCTAAGTTGAAAGATGATGGAAGCAACTTTGTAGACTGGGCTCGTAATCTTAGGCTAATCTTACAAGCTGGAAAGAAGGATTATGTCCTTAATGCTGCGCTAGGAGATGAACCACCCGCTACGGCTGATCAGGATGTTAAGAACGCTTGGTTAGCGCGTAAGGAGGACTACTCAATAGTTCAATGTGCAGTCTTGTATGGCTTAGAACCGGGACTTCAACGTCGCTTTGAGCGTCATGGAGCATTTGAGATGTTCCAGGAGTTGAAGTTCATCTTTCAGAAGAACGCCCGGATCGAGAGGTATGAGACCTCCGATAAATTCTATGCTTGCAAGATGGAGGAAAACTCGTCTGTCAGTGAACATGTGCTCAAAATGTCTGGGTACTCAAACCGTCTAGCTGAACTGGGGATTGAACTCCCGCAAGAAGCTATCACTGACAGAATCCTCCAATCACTGCCGCCAAGCTATAAAAGCTTTGTGTTGAACTACAACATGCAAGGGATGAACAAGTCTCCCGGCGAGTTGTTTGCGATGCTGAAAGTCGCAGAGTCTGAACTCCGTAAAGAACATCAAGTGTTGATGGTGAGCAAGACCACTAGTTTCAAGAGAAACGGCAAAGGCAAGAAGGGCAATTCGAAGAAGAGCGGCAAGCTCGTTGCCAATCCGCCGAAGAAACCCAAGGCTAGACCTAAGCCTGAAACAGAGTGCTTCTATTGCAAGGGTATGGGTCACTGGAAGCGCAATTGCCCCAAGTATCTGGCAGATAAGAAGGCGGGCAAAGAAAAATCAGGTATATTTGATATACATGTTATTGATGTGTACTTAACCAGCTCTCGTAGTAGTGCCTGGGTATTCGATACCGGTTCTGTTTCTCACATTTGCAACTCGAAGCAGGAACTACGGAATAGACGGAGGCTGGCGAAAGACGAAGTGACGATGCGCGTAGGAAACGGTTCCAAGGTTGATGCAATCGCCGTCGGCACCGTATCACTTCAACTACCATCGGGATTAGTGATGAACTTAAATCATTGTTATTTAGTGCCTGCGTTGAGCATGAACATTATATCTGGATCTTGTTTATTGCGAGACGGTTACTCTTTTAAGTCTGAGAATAATGGTTGTTCTATTTCTATGAGTAACATCTTTTATGGTCATGCACCGAATGTGAGAGGATTGTTCATATTGAATCTCGATAGCGATACGCATATACATAACATTGAGACCAAAAGAGTTAGAGTAAACAATGATAGCGCCATATTTTTGTGGCACTGCCGCTTGGGTCATATTGGTGTAAAGCGCATGAAGAAACTCCATGCTGATGGACTTTTGGAGTCACTTGACTTTGATTCACTTGACACGTGCGAACCATGCCTCATGGGCAAGATGACTAAAACTCCGTTCTCCGGAACAATGGAGCGTGCAAGTGACTTGTTGGAAATCATACATACCGACGTGTGTGGTCCGATGAGCGTGGAGGCACGCGGCGGATATCGTTATTTTCTCACCTTCACTGACGATTTGAGTAGATATGGTTATGTCTACTTAATGAAGCACAAGTCTGAAACATTTGAAAAGTTCAAGCAATTTCAGAGTGAAGTAGAAAATCATCGTAACAAGAAGATCAAATTCCTACGGTCTGATCGTGGGGGTGAATATCTGAGTTTCGAGTTTGGTGCTCACTTAAGACAATGTGGAATTGTTTCGCAGTTAACACCGCCTGGAACACCACAGCGTAATGGTGTGTCCGAACGTCGTAATCGTACTTTATTAGAAATGGTGCGATCTATGATGTCTCTTACTGATTTGCCGTTATCGTTTTGGGGTTATGCATTAGAAACAGCTGCATTCACTTTAAATAGGGCACCATCGAAGTCCGTTGAGACGACACCATACGAACTGTGGTATGGCAAAAGGCCAAAGTTGTCGTTTCTTAAAGTTTGGGGATGTGATGCTTATGTCAAAAAGCTTCAGCCTGAAAAGCTGGAACCCAAAGCGGAAAAGTGCATCTTCATAGGTTACCCAAAAGAGACAGTTGGGTACACCTTCTATCTCAAATCCGAGGGCAAAGTGTTTGTTGCTAAAAACGGAGCTTTTCTCGAGAAGGAGTTTCTCTCGAGAGAATTGAGTGGGAGGAAGATAGAACTTGACGAGGTTGTCGAACCTCTCATCCCTCTGGATGGTGGCGCAGGGCAAGGGGAAACCTCTGTCGTTGCGACGCCGGTTGAGGAGGAAGTTAATGATGATGATCATGAAACTCCGGTTCAAGTTTCTGTCGAACCACGCAGGTCGACGAGACCACGTGCTGCTCCAGAGTGGTACGGTAATCCCGTCTTATCAATCATGTTGTTGGACAACAATGAACCTGCAAATTATGAAGAAGCAATGGTGGGCCCAGATTCCAACAAATGGCTAGAAGCCATGAAATCTGAGATAGGATCCATGTATGAGAACAAAGTATGGACTTTGGAGATACTACCTGAGGGCCGCAAGGCTATTCAGAACAAATGGATCTTTAAGAAGAAGACGGACGCTGACGGTAATGTGACCGTTTATAAAGCTCGACTTGTGGCAAAGGGTTTTTCACAAGTTCCAGGAATTGACTACGATGAGACTTTCTCTCCCGTAGCGATGCTTAAGTCCGTCAGAATCATGTTAGCAATAGCTGCATTTTTCGATTATGAAATTTGGCAGATGGATGTCAAAACGGCGTTCCTTAACGGTTTCCTTAAGGAAGAGTTGTATATGATGCAACCCGAAGGTTTTGTCGATCCTGAAAATGCTGACAAGGTGTGCAAGCTCCAGCGATCCATTTATGGACTGGTGCAAGCATCTCGGAGTTGGAACAAACGCTTTGATGAGGTGATCAAAGCATTTGGGTTTATACAAGTGGTTGGAGAATCTTGTATTTACAAGAAAGTGAGTGGGAGCTCTGTGGCGTTTCTAATATTATATGTGGATGACATATTACTGATTGGAAACAACGTAGAGCTTTTGGAGAGCATAAAAGGTTACTTGAATAAAAGTTTCTCTATGAAGGACCTAGGAGAAGCTGCTTACATTCTAGGCATTAAGATCTATAGGGATAGATCAAAACGCCTGATAGGACTTTCACAAAGCACACACCTTGATAAAGTTTTGAAGAGGTTCAAAATGGAACAGTCCAAGAAAGGGTTCTTGCCAGTGTTACAAGGTACGAGATTGAGTAAGACTCAGTGCCCAGCAACTGATGAAGATAGAGAGCATATGCGCTCCGTCCCCTATGCTTCGGCCATAGGCTCTATCATGTATGCGATGCTGTGCACTAGACCGGATGTTAGCCTGGCCATAAGTATGGCAGGCAGGTTCCAGAGTAATCCAGGAGTGGATCACTGGACAGCGGTCAAGAATATCCTAAAGTACCTGAAAAGGACTAAGGAGATGTTTCTCGTGTATGGAGGTGACGAAGAGATCGCCGTAAAAGGTTACGTCGATGCAAGCTTTGACACAGATCCGGACGACTCTAAGTCGCAAACCGGATACGTATTTATTCTTAATGGGGGTGCAGTAAGCTGGTGCAGTTCCAAGCAAAGCGTCGTAGCAGATTCTACATGTGAAGCGGAATACATGGCTGCCTCGGAGGCGGCTAAGGAGGGTGTCTGGATGAAGCAGTTCATGACGGATCTTGGAGTGGTGCCAAGTGCACTGGATCCAATAACCTTGTTCTGTGACAACACTGGTGCCATTGCCTTAGCAAAGGAACCAAGGTTTCACAAGAAGACCAGACACATCAAACGACGCTTCAACCTCATCCGCGACTACGTCGAGGAGGAGGACGTAAATATATGCAAAGTGCACACGGATCTGAATGTAGCAGACCCGCTGACTAAGCCTCTTCCACGGCCAAAACATGATCGACACCAGAACTGTATGGGTGTTAGATTTATTACAATGTAATTCACATGGTGATGTGAGGGCTAGATTATTGACTCTAGTGCAAGTGGGAGACTGTTGGAATTATGCCCTAGAGGCAATAATAAATGTATAGTTATTATTATAATTCCTGTATCAAGATAATAGTTTATTATCCATGCTATAATTGTATTGAATGAAGACTCATTTACATGTGTGGATACATAGACAAAACACCGTCCCTAGCATGCCTCTAGTTGGCTAGCCAGTTGATCGATGATAGTCAGTGTCTTCTGATTATGAACAAGGTGTTGTTGCTTGATAACTGGATCACGTCATTGGGAGAATCACGTGATGGACTAGACCCAAACTAATAGACGTAGCATGTTGATCGTGTCATTTTGTTGCTACTGTTTTCTGCGTGTCAAGTATTTATTCCTATGACCATGAGATCATATAACTCACTGACACCGGAGGAATGCTTTGTGTGTATCAAACGTCGCAACGTAACTGGGTGACTATAAAGATGCTCTACAGGTATCTCCGAAGGTGTTAGTTGAGTTAGTATGGATCAAGCCTGGGATTTGTCACTCCGTGTGACGGAGAGGTATCTCGGGGCCCACTCGGTAATACAACATCACACACAAGCCTTGCAAGCAATGTAACTTAGTGTAAGCTGCGGGATCTTGTATTACAGAACGAGTAAAGAGACTTGCCGGTAAACAAGATTGAAATAGGTATGCGGATACTGACGATCGAATCTCGGGCAAGTAACATACCGAAGGACAAAGGAATGACATACGGGATTATACGAATCCTTGGCACTGAGGTTCAAACGATAAGTTCTTCGTAGAATATGTAGGATCCAATATGGGCATCCAGGTCCCGCTATTGGATATTGACCGAGGAGTCTCTCGGGTCATGTCTACATAGTTCTCGAACCCGCAGGGTCTGCACACTTAAGGTTCGACGTTGTTTTATGCGTATTTGAGTTATATGGTTGGTTACCGAATGTTGTTCGGAGTCCCGGATGAGATCACGGACGTCACGAGGGTTTCCGGAATGGTCCGGAGACGAAGATTGATATATAGGATGACCTCATTTGATTACCGGAAGGTTTTCGGAGTTACCGGGAATGTACCGGGAATGACGAATGGGTTCCGGGAGTTCACCGGAGGGGGGCAACCCACTCCGGGGAAGCCCATAGGTATTTGTGGGGGTCACACCAGCCCTTAGTGGGCTGGTGGGACAGCCCACCAAATCCTATGCGCCAAGGAAGAAAAATCAAAGGAAGAAAGAAAAAAAAAGGAAGAAGTGGGAAGGGGGAAGGACTCCCTCCCACCAAACCAAGTAGGACTCGGTTTGGGGGGGGAGAGTCCTCCCCCCTGGCTCGGCCGACCCCTTGGGGTTCCCTTGGACCCCAAGGCAAGGTCCCCCTCCCTCCTCCTATATATATGGGGCTTTTAGGGCAGATTTGAGACGACTTTCTCACGGCTGCCCGACCACATACCTCCATAGTTTTTCCTCTAGATCGCGTTTCTGCGGAGCTCGGGCGGAGCCCTGCTGAGACGAGATCATCACCAACCTCCGGAGCGCCATCACGCTGCCGGAGAACTCTTCTACCTCTCCGTCTCTCTTGCTGGATCAAGAAGGCCGAGATCATCGTCGAGCTGTACGTGTGCTGAACGCGGAGGTGTCGTCCGTTCGGTACTAGATCGTGGGACTAATCGCGGGATTGTTCGCGGGGCGGATCGAGGGACGTGAGGACGTTCCACTACATCAACCGCGATCTCTAATCGCTTCTGCTGTACGATCTACAAGGGTACGTAGATCACTCATCCCCTCTCGTAGATGGACATCACCATGATAGGTCTTCGTGCGCGTAGGAAATTTTTTGTTTCCCATGCGACGTTCCCCAACACTGACGTCCGACAAGGGTCGGTCGTCCGAGAGCTGTAGATATGTCTGGAAACATTGTGAGTTGAACAGGGACCGGACGTCCGGAGAAGGCCGGAAATCCGAGTTATTCGACTCAACTTCTTCTGGTGCAAGGTTCCGGATTTCCGAAGGGGTCGGACGTCCGGCCCTCAGACGTCCGGAGGGAGCCGGAAATCCTAGTTATAGAGCTCACGTTCTTCTGGTGCAGGGCTCTGGATTTCCGAAGCTGGTCGGTCGACCGGCCCTCGGATGTCCGGAGGGAGCCGGAAATCCGAGTTATAGGGCTCAAGTTCTTCTGGTGCAGGGCTCCGGATTTCCGAAGCCTGTCGGTCGTCCGACCCTTGACCGACCCTCGGACGTCCGGAGGGAGCCGGAAGTCCGAGACATTAGACCTGTTTTGAGATAGGACCAGAGTAGAGAATATGTGGTATTGAGCAGAATAGCGGATATCTAGTTTGAGCAAGTTCATCACAAAAACCCGTGATCCCCTCTTAATAGTGCGGGATCCCTAAAGACTCAAGAATTGTAAAAGGGATACCGATGATCCATACTTGAGTGTGTACTTTTATTCGGTGATCATCACTCCGCACCGCTAACATCAAAGTAACCGATACCTTGAGTTAGCCCTTTCACTTGAGCTTGATGTTGTTGTTCCTTCTTGGCTCAATGTTGAAAGCAAGACATGATGAAGTCTTCAAGTAGCTCTCCCATACACAATGTGGAAAGCCTAGCTTATATATTTATCTTCATTTGTCCACCATGTGAACATCCACAAGGATCAAGCATGTAGTGCTCAGGAATGCTTATCTTGATCTTGTCCTTGTTAGCACATGAGCTTGTCCTTATCAACACATGATCATTCATAATAGCTTAAAAAGGATTAGTGATTAATTATCTATATGTGTGTTGTCAGCAACACCAAAACACAATTAAGGGCATGAGTGCACTTTCAATCTCCCCCTTTTTGTTAGTTGATGACAACATACATATAGCTCTCAACAATAGTAATAGACATGTGTGGCTTAGGAGAGTTTTGTTACGATGCTTATGAAGCTCCCCCTTATTATATGCATAGTAAAATAGGTAAGTGTGAGAGCTCCCCCTTAATGTGTGCATTGAACATAATAGCATGATATAACACCATAATAGTTCAACAATACATAGCATATCATATGAATCAATAGGATAGCATAAAACTCATGATCATATGACACAATGATAATATCGTGATATCTCATCACCACATGATAGTTCAACAATACATCATCCATAGGTGATGGCATAGCACACCATCCATAAGTATCGTTACATGATGATACATCATTAAGTTCGACATAATACATCATACCATACATTGTGAGAGGAACTAAAATCGAAAACGAAGATAAGATAATGTTCTCCCCCTTTGGCATCAAGGACCAAAAAGGAGGGAAAACCGGCAATGCTATCACATACTCAAGGATCACCCTCATCAATATCATCATTAATCAGGCCCCATCCTCCACATCCACTCGCGGCACTGCTGATGTATGGTTATCCACATAATGGGGTTTTGTTGGGAGCATAGTTATCCGCCATGTGAGCGGGAATGACCCACTTGTGATGTGTGTGAGTGACAGTAACAGAGAAATCAACAACATGATTAATAAGAGCCTGGATGAAGGGGGCATGAGGGAAAGCTCGCTTGTATTGAAAACTAGCAAGCCGAATATCATGCCATAGAAAGTGAGGCACGTTAATTTTGCTCTTGGGGTGCTCGTACAAGTGTGACATGATGTCAATACAGTAGCCACTGCAAGAGCCCTTATCACCCATCTTGGGATAGATGGTGCGGATAAGACACTGAAAGATGATAAAGTAAGGTGAACGCCAGATGGATACCTGGTTAAGATCCTTCATGCGTTCATCCGCATCAAGCTCACGGAGTGGTTTGAGGAGATACCCACACGCCTCAATGGACTTAGGTGCATGGTTAGGATCATTCCTAAGTATTTTGAAGCCGGAGTTGGGGAAACCAAGTGCGGCAACAAACGTATCATAAGAAGCTGTGAAGCGAACGTCAGAGGTGATCCAGCTAACAGTGTGGTTTGGAGCAAAGAAGCATGTGGCATAGAACTGGTGAATGGCAGCAACGTTAAAATCACGATGAAAAGCAAACGGGGCAGCAAGCCCCGATGCCTCAATAAGCTCAATGGCACCCGGGGTATTTCGCCGGGTGCATGCGAATATGCTCAAGATCTATGAAGTGATGAACAGAGAGACCCTTAGGAACTATGACTGCAGTAAAAATGTCCGCCTGGACGTGTGTGCGGAAACGTGAGTCCGTAGAGTCACGTACGACAGAGAATTGATCAATGTCGCGACAGAAAGTGAGGTATGAAGACTTGGCAAGCGTGGTGAAGTTCGTGACTTCACGACCTAAGGTAGCAGGGGGTTCAAGTGAGATGCGACGAGCTTCACCTGCGGGCTGAGCATGAGGAGGTGGTGGCATATAGGACGCTCTGCGAGTCCCGGGCTTTGGCATGGACCTCCGATCGGCAGGCTGGTCAGCACGGTCCTCGGCGGCAAGCTCATCCTCGAAGTCAGAGCCATCACCATCACACGACGAGGGGAGTTATGGAGACGGAGGACGCCGGGCAGTCCGTTTGAAAGGACGACGTTGCCCTTCCGAGTCCGACCCCGTGCCACTAGGGGCACGAGCGGATGAGCCAGCAACGTCCTTCCGGGCGGCGTGCTTAACCCTGGGCATGGTGCACAACAACCTACACGGATGGAAACCCCAAATGAGGAACGAACATGGTCAAACCATATGAACGAACACGTGGACTTGGGAGAGAGGGGGCCAAATGTGAGGGGAACGGAGGAGATACCTGCAGATGGATCCCCCGGAGGAAGAAGAGGAAGAAGAGAAGGATCCGCGGAGGAGATCAGGCAGATCTCGGGAGTGGCGGCGCGGGCGAGCGCTCCTGGTGCTGGCGGCGGCGGCTGCAGGGGAAAAAGGGGGCGCGTGAGGATTAGGGCAAAGCCCAGCCCCACACCCATCTATTTATAGGCCCCGATGTGTCGGACATCCGACAGACGTCGGACGTCCAGAGAGGATTTTGTCGTCGGACGACCGACACTGGTCGGACGTCCGGAATGAGGTTAGCTGCCGGACGTCCGAGACACGTCGGACGACCAAGAGAGAGGAGGAGGCAGAGGCTGATTCTAGAATTTTTGATGACGAGGTGATACTAAGTATTCTCGCATGTGTAGCAGCCAAAGGGACCTCTCAACTAACATATTTTGGACATGGTCTTATGTAAGTCTTTTAATACGATTACTACGATAAATGTGGGTCCAAAATACGTCAAACGCATGAGTGCATAGAATCATGCACAAGTTATCCTCTTATAAGAGCAAGGCACATGACACAAGGGTCATGGCACAAATTTGTCTCATTCATATGACCATGAAGAGCTAAGAGAACACCAACACTAAGCATTTCATCAATGTGATTGACAAGGACATGCAGGAAATTACAAAGTGGAAAAAGTATTATGTTCATGCCATGATGCAACCTACACAGTGTTGACTCTAATATTGTACATGCATGAAGTAAATACTTGTTACCGGAAAAGCATTGGTATGACGTAGAAGTAGCCGAGTCCTGTCTTGACTCTAATTTCTTGATGACTAGCACCATCTTTTTCTGAGAATAAGTCAAGATAGCAATTCTTCTCCAAAGTACCTAAACCACCAATTAAGCACAATATGGTCCCCAAACTTATTGGGTCCGAAGTAGTTAGTCCAACTACAATATATATATATATATATATATATATATATATATATATATATATATATATATATATAGGGTAAGATCACTCAATTATGTGCATATAGAGATAAGTTTTACTTTCAAGCACACCCTAACCTTTTTAATGGATACGTCTAATTTACCATATACATATATTGGATCAAAGATACGATAGACACGGCATGTGCATCTACACATAGTAGATATGCCTACACAATCCTATCAAAATCCAAGGATATACAATTTGGACAAATGAACACATAATTTTCTATTACAGAACATTCATGTCATCCAAAATGGATCAGGGTGACAAATCAACACATGGTAGCACCCCAAGTTCAACACATGAACTGGTCAAGGCATCAAGCCATGTAAGGCATGCATTTTGCACAACATTACATGCATGTCTCACCCCAGTAGATTTATAAGTGTAGGTAATATGATTATAACTCCCACAACATTATGAAGTAAGTAGTGCGAGCTCTACCGGGAGACACATGAATTTCTCGGCACGTTATGTAGGTCAACTGAAGATAGAGCCGAAATAAAATGACCATGAAAAACACTACCAAGCCAGAGATACCATGTGTGAGAGAACACAATGACATTTAGAGTTATCAGTGGTGGTAGGTGCCAAACGAGCACAAGAATCGTTTTATACTCACACAAGTGTGATATGGGAGTTCAACCATAAGCATAATGTCTAGATGACATACGTTAACATCCCAATTAGTTAGATCATAGTGTGGATGATTAATTCGAAAGGCATGCATCAACAATGCCCTTCTTTTAGATACGATCTAGCGGCTAAGCCATGAGCATTGGTGTAGTAGGACATTATACTCACGCACATCTAAGGAATTTAGATACCAACAGGGTTATTATGCAAATTAAGATATGTGGAACATGACACACCACACAGTTATAGGATAACCACATGTGGTGGATTCTGAGTGGCATACATCAGATGTTTTGTCTTACCAGGGGATGTGACATGCACAAAGCATATCATCCTCACATAATGTGATAATCCATGTATTTATCATACAAGGCAATCAATCATCCAACTAAGGTGGTAAGTGGATGCCAATTTAAACTTCGGATGGCCTTGACATCAAACTAATTGATTGGATAATCTTGCACCGAATACTACATGGAGTCCAACACATATGTACACATTTTGGGTTAGTGGTGTGCATAGAGCAGAACACTCCCCCTTAATGTGATGAGCTATTAACGTCGCAAAAGACCCACACAACGGTGCAACTAGGATGCAAGTAATGATTAGGACTACACACAACTATATGACATACATAACGACCTACACATGATAGATAACATATAACAATCATACTAGTAGGCGCAACATGTCAAAGTACATGCTAGGAACCAAACCTAAACATGAGAGGGAGTGGGGCAGGCAACTTTCAATGTAAACAATTTAAGTACAAGTCACCGCAAAGAGGCACATTGGATATGGGATATGGGCTCGATAATCCAAGTGACTTGGCTTGAGATGATACGAATGATGAAGAGTCCTCAAATCTTCATCGTGTATCCAAGTCTCCAATGTCCTCCAGAGTCACCTATTGATCAAGTTTGAGCTTGTTGGTCCCCAACTACGTTGGGTTCTAAGAGGTTAGTCACAATAGGCTTGGCAACCCAAATGGTTCTTTTCTTAACACCATTTTGAGTTCCAACAAACTTGGCAAACACATTGCCAACCTTATCCTTCCCAAGGGAATAGCTATCATCAATAGTGATTGGGTTGGATAAGTTACCTCTCGTGCAAGACGAAGCGACGTGACCCTTCTCACGATATAAGTAGCAACATCTACCCTTTGTTTTCTTCCCAGCTGATTTCTCACCTCGGGGAGTGTTGGCTTGGGTCTTATTGGGAAGAGGCCTTCCTTCAACTTGTAGCTGAGTGTGTGATTGAGTTTGTGGCCGCTTCCCTTGTTGCTTGTGACTTTGAGACTTCGTCTTCAGAGGGCAAGATCTAACATGGTGCCCTTTAACTTTGCACTTGAAGCAAATGATTTCGGCCGAATTCTTAACTCGTTCTAGGCCACTCTTGTTCTTGTTTGAGTTTACTCCAACATCATTTTTGTCATTCGGAGCTGTTTGCTCACACATGACGTTGTTGAGTGTGGACATCCCTTCATGACACTATTCCAAGTCTTTCTTCAAAGAAGTGACTTGGGCCTTGAGCTCTTTGATTTCCTCTGCACGGTTAGTTTTAATGCAAATACTAGAGGAAGTGTATGTTTCATTGTTAGAGCAACAAGGCAAGGAAAGTAATTCATCACACGAGGTAGCAACATTATGAGTGGACGAATTACGAGGACTGGCACATGGAGATATAGTACTTTGATTAGAAGTGGTGCCATTGTCCACCTGAGGCTCACTTGATGTTACCTTGGTGATGATAGCCTCATGAGCTAACTTTTGCACATTATGGGATGTTAGAAGATCGGCATGAGAGCTTGTGAGCATTACATGGTTTTCTTCCAACTTCCCATAATTGCTAGTTAGTAAATCAAGTTGCGCACGTAGCTCAACATTCTCCTTCAATGTTGATACTTCAAAAGAGATAGGGTTAGATATACAAGTATCATCAACAATATGAGGAGAGTAAGTGGCGATTAGAGACTTCTAATGAGTAGATTGAAGCTCCTCATAGACCTTAGAGGTTTTGATGAGCTCTCC
The DNA here is from genome assembly GCF_904849725.1 of Hordeum vulgare subsp. vulgare. Classification (NCBI taxonomy): domain Eukaryota; kingdom Viridiplantae; phylum Streptophyta; class Magnoliopsida; order Poales; family Poaceae; genus Hordeum; species Hordeum vulgare. The sequence continues at coordinate 577,918,404 of NC_058520.1, read as the reverse complement.
CTTGACATTCTTGCATTCAAGGAGAAGGACCTCAAAATCCTTTTTAAGTTTATCATGAGCAACTTCAATCTCTCCTTTTGAAGATCTTAAGTCTCCACATGCTTGGTGACTCTTCTCAAGTTCATGTTCAAGTTGTTCACTTTTAGCTTGTTCATGATTAAGTGAATCATTACAATTTTAAAAGTAAGCAAGAATATTTTGGAATCTTTGAAGAGCTTTATTTTTGGCTTGATGAAGAATTTTACTAATCACATAGATGTTTTCACTCAAGTCATCATCATCATCCTCATCGCACATATCATCGTTATTGCACAGGGAAGATGATACCTCATTATTACCTCTTGCCATGAGGCACATGTGAACTGGAGGAGTTGATGATGATTCTTTTGGTGAATCAGATTCTTCATTAGTCAAAAGTACTTCATATTTCTTGGTTTCCCCTAAAAGTCATAGAACAACTAGGTAGAAACAAGATATTTTGATCAAGAGGACACGTGAAAGCAGTCATATCACCACAAACATTTGTCAAGGGATCTTTAAGTGAAATGCATGACCTATCAACACAATAATTTACACTATGTGTGGTGCTAGATATGCTCGTGTCCATGGAGGCTATGACATTTTCATCAACATGTATTTCTTCACTCACCATATCGTTACCTTGTGAGATTGAAGATGCTGAGGTGTGCAAGCAATCGAATATGGAAGTAGTGGTTGACTCTTTATGATCGAAAAGAGTGAAGAGCTCATGCACCAACTCCTTCATCATAATATCGTCTTCATCAAGATTGGACCCACCATATATATATCTTCAAGTTTAGTCCAAACTTCATGAGCTTACTTGCAAGTCGAGATATACTTAAACACTTAAGGACTTATGGTTCGATGAATGGCAAGAAAAGCCTCACACTCAAGATACATTTCATTAGTAGATGAAGATGCATCATTCCTTTTGTCGGCAATCCCTACAAGAACAATCCGTAAAGTATTTGGGTGGCCCGAAAGTGATGAAGCATACGAATTCTCCATAGGGTATAATTTGTGCCATCAAAGTCAAAGGTGTCATTGTGCACTAATCCAATAGTCGACATTGATACTCTCTAGGTCGTGAAACCTAATTAAAGAGAGACCTTGCTCTGATACCAATTGAAAAGACCTCGATGACGCCTAGAGGGGGGGGGTGAATAGGCTATTTAAAAACTTCTTCGGATTTGGCTTAATCTAATGCGGAAATAAACTAAGAGGGTACTTGTCAAGCACAAATCCTAAATGCACTAGGCACTGCAACGTGTATCAACAACACGATCTACCAAGATGGACACAATACAGTTACTAACGAGCACAAGTAAGTTACACAAACTTACTTGAGCTATATCACACGAAAAGTAGGTGAACGACACAAGATACTAGATCACGCTAGATCACACGATATATCAAAAGCTGCAAGTGTGAACGTGTGGACATAGAGGGTATGCTTGAGTGATTAATCTTGTACAAGAAATAGCCAACACAATATAGTGAGCACAACCAATATGCAATGTATGTATGCTCAAGTAACACAAGTAAACCACAAGTAAGGAGTTAGGGTTAAGGATAACCAAGGTCACTGAGACGAAGATGTATCCCGATGTTCACTTCCTTGGAGGGAAGCTAGTCACCGTTAGAGAGGTGGATGTTACCACGAAGGCACACAACCGCCACGAAGGCTCACCCTATTCTCCCTTTGAGATAACACCACGAAGGCGTTTCTCAACCACTAGTGGTAAGCCTTTGAGGTGGCTTCCAAACCCTCACAAACTTTTCCGGGGGTAATCACACGGATTGATTCCTCTCCAAAGAACTCCTACCGCCTAGGAGTCTCCAACCTCCAAGAGTAACAAGATCACGGGGGATGCTCAAAACTTGCTCAAATCTCAAATAGCTTGGTTTGAGAGAAGGAGAGGGAGACGATATATCTTTTGATTGGAACAACTCTCAAAGGGGCTCACAAATGCTCTTGGGATCTAAGATTTGGTGTGAGCAAATGTGTGTGAGGTAGAAATGTGTTCTTATGAGGATATGGCTGTGTTTGACACCCTCTCACGAAGTGGGAGGGGGTATATATAGTGGGGAGTGTAAAAACAGCCGCTGGGGACACTTTAAGTCACACAGGGTTCGGACGTCCGACAGTTTACGGAAGTCCGGGCGTCCGCAAGGGGTCGGACGTCCGACAGGGGTCGGACGTCCGACAGGGGTCGGTCCTCCGAGAGCTGTAGATATGTCTGGAAACACTGTGAGTTGAACCGGGACCGGACGTCCGGAGAAGGCCGGAAATCCGAGTTATTCGACTCAACTTCTTCTGGTGCAAGGTTTCGGATTTCCGAAGGGATCAGACGTCCGGCCCTCAGACGTCCGGAGGGAGCCGGAAATCCGACTTATAGAGCTCACGTTCTTCTGGTGCAGGGCTCCGGATTTCCGAAGCTGGTCGGTCGACCGGCCCTCGGATGTCCGGAGGGAGCCGGTAATCCGAGTTATAGGGCTCAAGTTCTTCTGGTGCAGGGCTCCGGATTTCGGAAGCCTGTCGGTCGTCCGACCCTTGACCGACCCTCGGTCGTCCGACCCTTGGCTCAATGTTGAAAGCAAGACATGATGAAGTCTTCAAGTAGCTCTCCCATACACAATGTGGAAAGCCTAGCTTATATATTTATCTTCATTTGTCCACCATTTGAACATCCACAAGGATCAAGCATCTAGTGCTCAGGAATGCTTATCTTGATCTTGTCCTTGTTAGCACATGAGCTTGTCCTTATCAACACATGATCATTCACAATAGCTTAAAAAGGATTAGTGATTAATTATCTATATGTGTGTTGTCAGCAACACCAAAACACGATTAAGGGCATGAGTGCACTTTCAATCTCCCCCTTTTTGGTAGTTGATGACAACATACATATAGCTCTCAACAATAGTAATAGACATGTGTGGCTTAGGAGAGTTTTGTTACGATGCTTATGAATCTCCCCCTTATTATATGCATAGTAAAATAGGTAAGTGCGAGAGCTCCCCCTTAATGTGTGCATTGAACATAATAGCATGATATAACACCATAATAGTTCAACAATACATAACATACCATATGAATCAATAGGATAGCATAAAACTCATCATCATATGACACAACGATAATATCGTGATATCTCATCAGCACATGATAGTTCAACAATACATCATCCATAGGTGATGGCATAGCACACCATCCATAAGTATCGTTACATGATGATACATCATTAAGTTCGACATAATACATCATACCATACATTGTGAGAGGAACTAAAATCGAAAACTAAGATAAGATAATGTTCTCCCCCTTTGTCATCAAGGACCAAAAAGGAGGGAAAATCGGCAATGCTATCACATACTTAAGGATCACCCTCATCAATATCATCATTAATCAGGCCCCATCCTCCACATCCACTCGCCGCACTACTGATGTATGGTTATCCACATAATGGGGTTTTCTTGGGAGCATAGTTATCCGCCATGTGAGCAGGAATGACCCACTTGTGATGTGTGTGAGTGACAGCAACAGAGAAATCAGCAACATGATTAATAAGAGCCTGGATGAAGGGGGCATGAGGGAAAGCTCGCTATTATTGAAAACTAGCAAGCCGAATCTCATGCCATAGAAAGTGAGGCACATTAATTTTGCTCTTTGGGTGCTCGTATAAGTGTGACATGATGTCAATACAGTAGCCACTTCAAGAGCCCTTATCACCCATCTTGGGATAGATGGTGCAGATAAGACACTGAAAGATGATAAAGTAAGGTGAACGCCAGATGGATACCTGGTTAAGATCCTTCATGCGTTCATCCGCATCAAGCTCACGGAGTGGTTTGAGGAGATACCCACACGCCTCAATGGACTTAGGTGCATGGTTAGGATCATTCCTATGTATTTTGAAGCCGGAGTTGGGGAAACCAAGTGCGGCAACAAATGTATCATAAGAAGCTGTGAAGCGAACGTCAGAGATGATCCAGCTAACAGTGTGGTTTGGAGCAAACTGTTGGAATTATGCCCTAGAGGCAATAATAAATATAGTTATTATTATAATTCCTGTATCAAGATAATCGTTTATTATCCATGCTATAATTGTATTAAATGAAGACTCATTTACATGTGTGGATACATAGACAAAACACTGTCCCTAGCAAGCCTCTAGTTGGCTAGCCAGTTGATCAAAGATAGTCAGTGTCTTCTTTATGAACAAGGTGTTGTTGCTTGATAACTAGATCACGTCATTAGGAGAATCACGTGATGGACTAGACCCAAACTAATAGACGTAGCATGTTGATCGTGTCATTTTGTTGCTACTATTTTCTGCGTGTCAAGTATTTGTTCCTATGACCATGAGATCATATAACTCACTAACACCGGAGGAATACTTTGTGTGTATCAAACACCACAACGTAACTGGGTGACTATAAAGATGCTCTACAGGTATCTCCGAAGGTGTTCGTTGAGTTAGTATGGATCAAGACTGGGATTTGTCACTCCTTGTGACGGAGAGGTATCTCGGGGCCCACTCGGTAATACAACATCACACACAAGCCTTGCAAGCAATGTAACTTAGTGTAAGTTGCGGGATCTTGTATTATGGAACGAGTCAAGAGACTTGCCGGTAAACGAGATTGAAATAGGTATGCGGATACTGACGATCGAATCTTGGGCAAGTAACATACCGAAGGACAAAGGGAACGACATATGGGATTATATGAATCCTTGGCACTGAGGTTCAAACGATAAGATCTTCGTAGAATATGTAGGATCCAATATGGGCATCCAGGTCCCGCTATTGGATATTGACCGAGGAGTCTCTCGGGTCATGTCTACATAGTTCTCGAACCTGCAGGGTCTGCACACTTAAGGTTCGACGTTGTTTTATGCGTATTTGAGTTATATGGTTGGTTACCGAATGTTGTTCGGAGTCCCGGATGAGATCACGGACGTCACGAGGGTTTCCGGGATGGTCCGGAAACGAAGATTGATATATAGGATGACCTCATTTGATTACCGGAAGGTTTTCGGAGTTACCGGGAATGTACCGGGAATGACGAATGGGTTCCGGGAGTTCACCGGGGGGGGGGGGAACCCACCCCGGGGAAGCCCATAGGCCTTGAGGGTGGCGCATCAGCCCTTGGTGGGCTGGTGGGACAGCCCAAAAGGGCCCTATGCGCATTGGAAGAAAAATCAAAGAGAAAAGGAAAAAAAAGGAGGAGGTGGGAAAGGAAAGAAGGACTCCACCCACCAAACCAAGTAGGACTCGGTTTGGGGGGGAGTCCTTCCCACCTTTTGGCTCGGCCGACCCCCTTGGGGCTCCTTGAGCCCCAAGGCAAGGTCCCCCTTCTCCCACCTATATATACGGAGGTTTTAGGGCTGATTTGAGACGACTTTTCCACGGCAGCCCGACCACATACCTCCACGGTTTTTCCTCTAGATCGCGTTTCTGCGGAGCTCGGGGGGAGCCCTGCTGAGACGAGATCATCACCAACCTCCGGAGCGCTGTCACGCTGCCGGAGAACTCTTCTACCTCTCCGTCTCTCTTGCTGGATCAAGAAGGCCGAGATCATCGTCGAGCTGTACGTGTGCTGAACGCGGAGGTGCCGTCCGTTCGGCACTAGATCGTGGGACTGATCGCGGGATAGTTCGCGGGGCGGATCGAGGGACGTGAGGACGTTCCACTACATAAACCGCGTTCACTAACGCTTCTGCTGTACGGTCTACAAGGGTACGTAGATCACTCATCCCCTCTCGTAGATGGACATCACCATGATAGGTCTTCGTGCGCGTAGGAAAATTTTTGTTTCCCATGCGACGTTACCCAACAGTGGCATCATGAGCTAGGTTCATGCGTAGATGTCTTCTCGAGTAGAACACAAAAGTTTTTGTGGGCGGTGATGTGCGTTTTGCTGCCCTCCTTAGTCTTTTCTTGATTCCGCGGTATTGTTGGATTGAAGCGGCTTGGACCGACATTACTCGTACGCTTACGAGAGACTGGTTTCATCGCTACGAGTAACCCCGTTGCTCAAAGATGACTGGCAAGTGTCGGTTTCTCCAACTTTAGTTGAATCGGATTTGACCGAGGAGGTCCTTGGATGAGGTTAAATAGCAACTCATATATCTCCGTTGTGGTGTTTGCGTAAGTAAGATGCGATCCTACTAGATACCCATGGTCACCACGTAAAACATGCAACAACAAAATTAGAGGACGTCTAACTTGTTTTTGCAGGGTATGCTTGTGATGTGATATGACCAACGATGTGATGTGATATATTGGATGTATGAGATGATCATATTGTAATAGATAATATCGACTTGCACGTCGATGGTACGGCAACCGGCAGGAGCCATAGGGTTGTCTTTATACTAATGTTTGTGCTTGCAGATGCGTTTACTATTTTGCTAGGATGTAGCTTTAGTAGTAATAGCATGAGTAGCACAACAACCCCGATGGCGACACGTTGATGGAGATCATGGTGTGGCGCCGGTGACAAGAAGATTGTGCCGGTGCTTTGGTGATGGAGATCAAGAAGCACGTGATGATGGCCATATCATGTCACTTATGAATTGCATGTGATGTTAATCCTTTTATGCACCTTATTTTGCTTAGAACGACGGTAGCATTATGAGGTGATCTCTCACTAAAATTTCAAGACGAAATTGTGTTCTCCCCGACTGTGCACCGTTGATACAGTTCGTCGTTTCGAGACACCACGTGATGATCGGGTGTGATAGACTCAACGTTCACATACAACGGGTGCAAAACAGTTGCGCACGCGGAACACTCGGGTTAAGCTTGACGAGCCTAGCATGTGCAGACATGGCCTCGGAACACAAGAGACCGAAAGGTCGATCATGAATCATATAGATGATATGATTAGCATAGGGATGCTTACCACTGAAACTATATTCAACTCATGTGATGATCGGACTTGAGCTAGTGTAAGTGGATCATGAACCACTCAAATGACTAGAGAGATGTACTTTTTGAGTGGGAGTTTAGCGAATAATTTGATTAAGTTAAACTCTAATTATCTTGAACATAGTCTAAATCCACTTTGAATATATTTGTGTTGTAGATCATGGCTCACGCGAGAGTCACCCTGAATTTTAATACGTTCCTAGAGAAAGCTAAGTTGAAAGATGATGGAAGCAACTTTGTAGACTGGGCTCGTAATCTTAAGCTAATCTTACAAGCTGGGAAGAAGGATTATGTCCTTAATGCTGCGCTAGGAGATGAACCACCCGCTACGGCTGATCAGGATGTTAAGAACGCTTGGTTAGCACGTAAGGAGGAGTACTCAATAGTTCAATGTGCAGTCTTGTATGGCTTAGAACCGGGACTTCAACGTCGCTTTGAGCGTCATGGAGCATTTGAGATGTTCCAGGAGTTGAAGTTTATCTTTCAGAAGAACGCCCGGATCGAGAGGTATGAGACCTCCGATAAATTCTATGCTTGCAAGATGGAGGAGAACTCGTCTGTCAGTGAACATGTGCTCAAAATGTCTGGGTACTCAAACCATCTAGCTGAGCTGGGGATTGAACTCCCGCAAGAGGCTATCACTGACAGAATCCTTCAATCACTGCCGCCAAGCTATAAAGGCTTTGTGTTGAACTACAACATGCAAGGGATGAACAAGTCACCCGGCGAGTTGTTTGCGAAGCTGAAAGTCGCAGAGTCTGAACTCCGTAAAGAGCATCAAGTGTTGATGGTGAATAAGATTACTAGTTTCAAGAGAAACGGCAAAGGCAAGAAGGGTAATTCAAAGAAGAGCGGCAAGCCTGTTGCCAATCCGACGAAGAAACCCAAAGCTGGACCTAAGCCTGAAACAGAGTGTTACTATTGCAAGGGTATGTGTCATTGGAAGCGCAATTGCCCCAAGTATCTGGCAGATAAGAAGGCGGCCAAAGAAAAATCAGATATATTTGATATACATGTTATTGATGTGTACTTAACCGGCTCTCGTAGTAGTGCCTGGGTATTCGATACCGGTTCTGTTGCTCATATTTGCAACTCGAAACAGGAACTACGAAATAGACGAAGGCTGGCGAAAGATGAAGTGACGATGCGCGTAGGAAATGGTTCCAAGGTTGATGCAATCGCCGTCGGCACAGTTTCACTTCAGTTACCATCAGGATTAGTTATGAACTTGAATCATTGTTATTTAGTGCCTGCGTTGAGCATGGACATTATTTCTGGATCTTTTTTGTTGCGAGGCGGCTACTCTTTTAAGTCAGAGAATAATGGTTGTTCTATTTCTATGAGTAACATCTTTTATGGTCATGCACCCAATGTGAGAGTATTGTTCATATTGAATCTTGATAGCGATACACACATACATAACATTGAGACCAAAAGAGTTAGAGTTAACAATGATAGCGCCATATTTTTGTGGCACTACCGCTTAGGTCATATTGGTATAAAGCGCATGAAGAAACTCCATGCCGATGGACTTTTGGAGTCACTTGACTTTGATTCACTTGACACGTGCGAACCATGCCTCATGGTCAAGATGACTAAAACTCCGTTCTCCGGAACAATGGAGCGTGCAAGTGACTTGTTGGAAATCATACATACCGATGTGTGTGGTCCGATGAGCGTAGAGGCACGCGGTGGATATCGTTATTTTCTCACCTTCACTGACGATTTGAGTAGATATGGTTATGTCTATTTAATGAAGCACAAGTCTGAAACATTTGAAAAGTTCAAGCAATTTCAGAGTGAAGTTGAAAATCATCGTAACAAGAAGATCAAGTTCCTATGGTCTGATCGTGGGGGTGAATATCTGAGTTTTGAGTTTGGTGCTCACTTAAGACAATGTGGAATTGTTTCACAGTTGACACCGCCTGGAACACCACAGCGTAATGGTGTGTCCGAATGTCGTAATCGTACTTTATTAGAGATGGTGCGATCTATGATGTCTCTTACCGATTTGCCGTTATCGTTTTGGGGTTATGCATTAGAAACAGCTGCATTCACTTTAAATAGGGCACCATCAAAATCCGTTGAGACGACACCATACGAACTGTGGTATGGCAAAAGGCAAAAGTTGTCGTTTCTTAAAGTTTGGGGATGTGATGCTTATGTCAAAAAGCTTCAGCCTGAAAAGCTGGAACCCAAAGCGGAAAAGTGCATCTTCATAGGTTACCCAAAAGAGACAGTTGGGTACACCTTCTATCTCAAATCCGAGGGCAAAGTGTTTGTTGCTAAAAACGGAGCTTTTCTCGAGAAGGAGTTTCTCTCGATAGAATTGAGTGGGAGGAAGATAGAACTTGACGAGGTTGTCGAACCTGTCATCCCTCTGGATGGTGGCGCAGGGCAAGGGGAAACCTCTGTCGTTGCGACGCCGGTTGAGGAGGAAGTTAATGATGATGATCATGAAACTCCGGTTCAAGTTTCTGTCGAACCACGCAGGTCGACGAGACCACGTGCTGCTCCAGAGTGGTACGGTAATCCCGTCTTATCAATCATGTTGTTGGACAACAATGAACCTGCAAATTATGAAGAAGCAATGGTGGGCCCAGATTCCAACAAATGGCTAGAAGCCATGAAGTCCGAGATAGGATCCATGTATGAGAACAAAGTGTGGACTTTGGAGGTACTGCCTGAGGGCCGCAAGGCTATTCAGAACAAATGGATCTTTAAGAGGAAGACAGACGCTGACGGCAATGTGACCGTTTATAAAGCTCGACTTGTGGCAAAGGGTTTTTCACAAGTTCAAGGAGTTGACTACGATGAGACATTCTCACCCGTAGCGATGCTTAAGTCCGTCAGAATCATGTTAGCAATAGCTGCATTTTTCGATTATGAAATCTGGCAGATGGATGTCAAAACGGCGTTCCTTAACGGTTTCCTTAAGGAAGAATTGTATATGATGCAACCCGAAGGTTTTGTCGATCCTAAGAATGCTAACAAGGTGTGCAAGCTCCAACGATCCATTTATGGATTGGTGCAAGCATCTCGGAGTTGGAACAAACGTTTTGATGAGGTGATCAAAGCATTTGGGTTTATACAAGTGGTTGGAGAATCTTGTATTTACAAGAAAGTGAGTGGGAGCTCTGTGGCGTTTCTAATATTATATGTGGATGACATATTGCTGATTGGAAACAACGTAGAGTTTTTGGAGAGCATAAAGGATTACTTGAATAAAAGTTTCTCCATGAAGGACCTAGGAGAAGCTGCTTACATTCTAGGCATTAAGATCTATAGGGATAGATCAAAACGCCTGATAGGACTTTCACAAAGCACATACCTTGACAAAGTTTTGAAGAGGTTCAAAATGGAACAGTCCAAGAAGGGGTTCTTGCCAGTTTTACAAGGTACGCGATTGAGTAAGACTCAGTGCCCAGCAACTGATGAAGATAGAGAGCATATGCGCTCCGTCCCCTATGCTTCAGCCATAGGTTCTATCATGTATGCAATGTTGTGCACTAGACCGGACGTTAGCCTGGCCATAAGTATGGCAGGTAGGTTCCAGAGTAATCCAGGAGTGGATCACTGGACAGCGGTCAAGAATATCCTGAAGTACCTGAAAAGGACTAAGGAGATGTTTCTCGTGTATGGAGGTGACGAAGAGCTCGTCGTAAAAGGTTACGTCGATGCAAGCTTTGACACAGATCCGGACGACTCTAAGTCGCAAACCGGATACGTATTTATTCTTAATGGGGGTGCGGTAAACTGGTGCAGTTCCAAGCAAAGCGTCGTAGCAGATTCTACATGTGAAGCGGAGTACATGGCTGCCTCAGAGGCGGCTAAGGAGGGTGTCTGGATGAAGCTGTTCATGACGGATCTTGGAGTGGTGCCAAGCGCACTGAATCCAATAACCTTGTTCTGTGACAACACGGATGCCATTGCCTTGGCAAAGGAACCACGGTTTCACAAGAAGTCCAGACACATCAAACGACGCTTCAACCTCATCCGCGACTACGTCGAAGGAGAGGACATAAATATATGCAAAGTGCACACGGATCTGAATGTAGCAGACCCGCTGACTAAACCTCTTCCACGACCAAAGCATGATCAACACCAGAACTGTATGGGTGTTAGATTTATTACAATATAATTCGCATGATGATGTGAGGGCTAGATTATTGACTCTAGTGCAAGTGGGAGACTGTTGGAATTATGCCCTAGAGGCAATAATAAATATAGTTATTATTATAATTCCTATATCAACATAATCGTTTATTATCCAGGCTATAATTGTATTGAATGAAGACTCATTTACATGTGTGGATACATAGACAAAACACTGTCCCTAGCAAGCCTCTAGTTGGCTAGCCAGTTGATCAAAGATAGTCAGTGTCTTCTGATTATGAACAAGGTGTTGTTGCTTGATAACTGGATCACGTCATTAGGAGAATCACGTGATGGACTAGACCCAAACTAATAGACGTAGCATGTTGATCGTGTCATTTTGTTGCTACTGTTTTCTGCGTGTCAAGTATTTGTTCCTATGACCATGAGATCATATAACTCACTAACACCGGAGGAATACTTTGTGTGTATCAAACATTGCAACGTAACTGGGTGACTATAAAGATGCTCTACAGGTATCTCCGAAGGTGTTCGTTGAGTTAGTATGGATCAAGACTGGGATTTGTCACTCCGTGTGACGGAGAGGTATCTCGGGGCCCACTCGGTAATACAACATCACACACAAGCCTTGCAAGCAATGTAACTTAGTGTAAGTTGCGGGATCTTGTATTACGGAACGAGTAAAGAGGCTTGCCGGTAAACGAGATTGAAATGTATGCGGATACTGACGATCGAATCTCGGGCAAGTAACATACCGAAGGACAAAGGGAATGACATACGGGATTATATGAATCCTTGGCACTGAGGTTCAAACGATAAGATCTTCGTAGAATATGTAGGATCCAATATGGGCATCCAGGTCCCGCTATTGGATATTGACCGAGGAGTCTCTCGGGTCATGTCTACATAGTTCTCGAACCCGCAGGGTCTGCACACTTAAGGTTCGACATTGTTTTATGCGTATTTGAGTTATATGGTTGGTTACCGAATGTTATTCGGAGTCTCGGATGAGATCATGGACGTCACGAGGGTTTCCGGAATGGTCCGGAAACGAAGATTGATATATAGGATGACCTCATTTGATTACCGGAAGGTTTTCGGAGTTACCGGGAATGTACCGGGAATGACGAATGGGTTCCGGGAGTTCACCGGGGGGGGGGGCAACCCACCCCGGGGAAGCCCATAGGCCTTGAGGGTGGCGCACCAGCCCTTAGTGGGCTGGTTGGACAGCCCAAAAGGGCCCTATGCGCATTGGAAGAAAAATCAAAGAGAAAAGGAAAAAAAGGAGGAGGTGGGAAAGGAAAGAAGGACTCCACCCACCAAACCAAGTAGGACTCGGTTTGGGGGGGAGTCCTTCCCCCCTTTTGGCTCGGCCGACGCAAGGTCCCCCTTCTCCCACCTATATATACGGAGGTTTTAGGGCTGATTTGAGACGACTTTTCCACGGCAGCCCGACCACATACCTCCACGTTTTTTCCTCTAGATCGCGTTTCTGCGGAGCTCGGGCGGAGCCCTGCTGAGACGAGATCATCACCAACCTCCGGAGCGCCGTCACGCTGCCGGAGAACTCTTCTACCTCTCCGTCTCTCTTGCTGGATCAAGAAGGCCAAGATCATCGTCGAGCTGTACGTGTGCTGAACGCGGAGGTGCCGTCCGTTCGGCACTAGATCGTGGGACTGATCGCGGGATAGTTCGCGGGGCGGATCGAGGGACGTGAGGACGTTCCACTACATCAACGCGTTCACTAACGCTTCTGCTGTACGGTCGACAAGGGTACGTAGATCACTCATCCCCTCTCGTAGATGGACATCACCATGATAGGTCTTCGTGCGCGTAGGAAATTGTTTGTTTCTCATGCGACGTTACCCAACACAAAGAAGCATGTGGCATAGAACTGGTGAATGGCAGCAGCGTTAAAATCATGATGAAAAGCAAATGGGGCAGCAAGCCCCGATGCCTCAATAAGCTCAATGGCACCCGGGTATTTCGCCGGGTGCATGCGAATATGCTCAAGATCTATGAAGTGATGAACAAAGAGACCCTTAGGAACTATGACTATAGTAAAAATGTCCGCCTGGACGTGTGTCCGGAAACGTGAGTCCGTAGAGTCACGTACGACAGAGAATTGATCAATGTCGCGGCGGAAAGTGAGGTACGAAGACTTGGCAAGCGTGGCGAAGTTCGTGACTTCACGACCTAAGGTAAAAGGGGGTTCAAGTGAGATGCGACGAGCTTCACCTGCGGGCTGAGCAAGTGGAGGTGGTGGCATATAGGACGCCCTGCGAGTCCCGGGCTTTGGCATGGACCTCCGATCGGCAGGCTGGTCAGCACGGTCCTCGGCGGCAAGCTCATCCTCGAAGTCAGAGCCATCACCATCACACGACGAGGGGAGTTATGGAGACGGAGGACGCCGGGCAGTCCGTTTGAAAGGACGACGTTGCCCTTCCGAGTCCGACCCCGTGCCACTAGGGGCACGAGCGGATGAGCCAGCAACGTCCTTCCGGGCGGCGTGCTTAACCCTGGGCATGGTGCACAACAACCTACATAGATGGAAACCCCAAATGAGGAACGAACATGGTGAATCCATATGAACGAACACGTGGACTTGGGAGAGAGGGGGCCAAATGCGAGGGGAACGGAGGGGATACTTGCAGATGGATCCCCCGGAGGAAGAAGAGGAAGAAGAGAAGGATCAGGGGAGGAGATCAGGCAGATCTCGGGAGTGGCGGCGCGGGCGAGCGCTCCTGGTGCTGGCGGCGGCGGCTGCAGGGGAAAAGGGGGCACGTGAGGGTTAGGGCAAAGCCCAGCCCCACGCCCATCTATTTATAGGCCCCGATGTGTCGGACGTCCGACAAGCGTCGGACGTCCGGAGAGGATTTTGAAGTCAGACGACTGACACTGGTCGGACGTCCGGAATGAGGTTAGCTGCCGGACGTCCGAGACACGTCGGACGACCGAGAGAGAGGAGGAGGCAGAGGTTGATTCTGGAATTTTTGATGATGAGGTGATACTAAGTATTCTCGCATGTGTAGCAGCCAAAGGGACCTCTCAACTAACATATTTTGGACATGGTCTTATGTAAGTCTTTTAATACGATTACTACGATAAATGTGGGTCCAAAATACGTCAAACGCATGAGTGCATAGAATCATGCACAAGTTATCCTCTTATAAGAGCAAGGCACATGACACAAGGGTCATGGCACAAATTTGTCTCATTCATATGACCATGAAGAGCTAAGAGAACACCAACACTAAGCATTTCATCAATGTGATTGACAAGGACATGCAGGAAATTACAAAGTGGAAAAAGTATTATGTTCATGCCATGATGCAACCTACAGAGTGTTGACTCTAATATTGTACATGCATGAAGTAAATACTTGTTACCGGAAAAGCATTGGTATGACGTAGAAGTAGCCGAGTCCTGTCTTGACTCTAATTTGTTCATGACTAGCACCATCTTTTTCTGAGAATAAGTCAAGATAGCAATGCTTCTCCAAAGTACCTAAACCACCAATTAAGTACAATATGGTCCCCAAACTTATTGGGTCCGAAGTAGTTAGTCCAACTGTAATATATATATATATATATAGGGTAAGATCACTCAATTATGTGCATATAGATATAAGTTTTACTTTCAAGCACACCCTAACCTTTTTAATGGATACGTCTAATTTACCATATACATATACTGGATCAAAGATACGATAGACACGGCATGTGCATCTACACATAGTAGATATGCCTACATAATCCTATCAAAATCCAAGGATATACAATTTGGACAAATGAACACATAATTTTCTATTACAAAACATTCATGTCATCCAAAATGGACCAGGGTGACAAAGCAACACATGGTAGCACCCCAAGTTCAACACATGAACTGGTCAAGGCATCAAGCCATGTAAGGCATGCATTTTGCACAACCTTACATGCATGTCTCACCCCAGTAGATTTATAAGTGTAGGTAATATGATTATAACTCCCACAACATTATGAAATAAGTAGTGCGAGCTCTACCAGGAGACACATGAATTTCTCGGCACGTTATGTAGGTCAACTGAAGATAGAGCCGAAATAAAATGACCATGAAAAACACTACCAAGCCAGAGATACCATGTGTGAGAGAACACAATGACATTTAGAGTTATCAGTGGTGGTAGGTGCCAAACGAGCACAAGAATCGTTTTATACTCACACAAGTGTGATATGGGAGTTCAACCATAAGCATAATGTCTAGATGACATATGTTAACATTCCAATTAGTTAGATCATAGTGTGGAGGATTAATTCGAAAGGCATGCATCAACAATGCCCTTCTTTTAGATACGATCTAGCGGCTAAGCCATGAGCATTGGTGTAGTAGGACATTATACTCACGCACATCTAAGGAATTTAGATACCAACAGGGCTTATTATGCAAATTAAGATATGTGGAACATGACACACCACACAGTTATAGGATAACCACATGTGGTGGATTCTGAGTGGCATACATCGGATGTTTTGTCTTACCAGGGGATGTGACATGCACAAAGCATATCATCCTCACATAATGTGATAATCCATGTATTTATCATACAAGGCAATCAATCATCCAACTAAGGTGATAAGTGGATGCCAATTTAAACTTCGGATGGCCTTGACATCAAACTAATTGATTGGATAATCTTGCACCGAATACTACATGGAGTCCAACACATATGTACACATTTTGGGTTAGTGGTGTGCATAGAGCAGAACACTCCCCCTTAATGTGATGAGCTATTAACGTCGCAAAATACCCACACAACGGTGCAACTAGGATGCAAGTAATGATCAGGACTACGCACAACTATATGACATACATAACGACCTACACATGATAGATAACATATAACAATCATACTAGTAGGCGCAACATGTCAAAGGACATGCTAGGAACCAAACCTAAACATGAGAGGGAGTGGGGCATGCAACTTTCAATGTAAACAATTTAAGTACAAGTCACCGCAAAGAGGCACATTGGATATGGGATATGGGCTCGATAATCCAAGTGACTTGGCTTGAGATGATACGAATGATGAAGAGTCCTCAAATCTTCATTGTGTATCCAAGTCTCCAATGTCCTCCAGAGTCACCTATTGATCAAGTTTGAGCTTGTTGGTCCCCAACTACGTTGGGTCCTAAGAGGTTAGTCACAATAGGCTTGGCAACCCAAATGGTTCTTTTCTTGACACCATTTTGAGTTCCAACAAACTTGGCAAACACATTGCCAACCTTATACTTCCCAAGGGAATAGCTATCATCAATAGTGATTGGGTTGGATAAGTTACCTCTCGTGCAAGACGAAGCGACGTGACCCTTATCACGACATAAGTAGCAACATCTACCCTTTGTTTTCTTCCCAGCTGATTTCTCACCTCGGGGAGTGTTGGCTTGGGTCTTATTGGGAAGAGGCCTTCCTTCAACTTGTAGCTGAGTGTGTGATTGAGTTTGTGGCCGCTTCCCTTGTTGCTTGTGACTTTGAGACTTCGTCTTCTGAGGGGAAGATCTAACATGGTGCCCTTTAACTTTGCACTTGAAGCAAATGATTTTGGCTGAATTCTTAACTCGTTCTAGGCCACTCTTGTTCTTGTTTGAGTTTACTCCAACATCATTTTTGTCATTCGGAGCTGTTTGCTCACACATGACGTTGTTGAGTGTGGACATCCCTTCATGACACTATTCCAAGTCTTTCTTAAAAGAAGTGACTTGGGCCTTGAGCTCTTCGATTTCCTCTGCACGGTTAGTTTTAATGCAAATACTAGAGGAAGTGTAAGTTTCATTGTTAGAGCAACAAGGCAAGGAAAGTAATTCATCACACGAGGTAGCAACATTATGAGTGGACGAATTACGAGGACTGGCACATGGAGATATAGTACTTTGATTAGAAGTGGTGCCATTGTCCACGTGAGGCTCACTTGATGTTACCTTGGTGATGATAGCCTCATGAGCTAACTTTTGCACATTATGGGATGTTAGAAGATCGGCATGAGAGCTTGTGAGCATTACATGGTTTTCTTCCAACTTCCCATAATTGCTAGTTAGTAAATCAAGTTGAGCACGTAGCTCAACATTCTCCATCAATGTTGATACTTCAAAAGATATAGGGTTAGATATACAAGTATCATCAACAATATGAGGAGAGTAAGTGTCGATTAGAGACTTCTAATGAGTAGATTGAAGCTCCTCATAGACCTTAGAGGTTTTGATGAGCTCTCCCTTGACATTCTTGCATTCAAGGAGAAGGACCTCAAAATCCTTTTTAAGTTTATCATGAGCAACTTCAATCTCTCCTTTTGAAGATCTTAAGTCTCTACATGCTTGGTGACTCTTCTCAAGTTCATGTTCAAGTTGTTCACTTTTAGCTTGTTCATGATTAAGTGAATCATTACAATTTTCAAAGTAAGCAAGAATATCTTGGAATCTTTGAAGAGCGTTATTTTTGGCTTTATGAAGAATTTTACTGATCACGTAGATGTTTTCAGTCAAGTCATCATCATCATCCTCATCGCAAATATCATTGTTATTGCATAGGGAAGATGATACCTCAGTATTACCTCTTGCCATGAGGCACATGTGAACTGGAGGAGTTGATGATGATTCTTTTGGTGAATCCGATTCGTCATTAGTCAAAAGTACTTCATATTTCTTGGTTTCCCCTAAATGATTATTCATAGAACAACTAGGTAGAAACAAGATATTTTGATCAAGAGGACACGGGAAAGCAGGCATATCACCACAGACATTTGTCGAGGGATCTTTAGGTGAAATGCATGACTTATCAGCACAATAATTTACACTATGTGTGGTGCTAGATATGCTCGTTTCCATGGAGGCTATGACATTTTCATCAACATGTATTTCTTCACTCACCATATCGTTACCTTGTGAGTTTGAAGATGCCGAGGTGTGCAAGCAATCGGATATGGAAGTAATGGTGGACTCTTTATGATCTAAAAGAGTGAAGAGCTCATGCACCAACTCCTTCATCATATTATCGTCTTCATCAAGATTGGACCCACCATATATATCTTCAAGTTTAGTCCAAACTTCATGAGCTGACTTGCAAGTCGAGATAGACTTAAACACTTTAGGACTTATGGTTCGATGAATGGCAAGAAAAGCCTCACACTCAAGATACATTTCATTAGTAGATGAAGATGCATCATTCCTTTTGTCGGCAATCCCTACAAGAACAATTCGTAAAGTATTTGGGCCCATGGGCCGAAAGTGATGAAGCATACGAATTCTCCATAGGGTATAATTTGTGCCATCAAAGTCAAAGGTGTCATTGTGCACTAATCCAATAGTCGACATCGATACTCTCTAGGTCGTGAAACCTAATTAAAGAGAGACCTTGCTCTGATACCAATTGAAAAGACCTCGATGACGCCTAGAGGGGGGTGAATAGGCTATTTAAAAACTTCTTCGGATTTGGCTTAACCTAATGTGGAAATAAATTAAGAGGGTACTTGTCAAGCACAAATCCTAAATGCACTAGGCACTGCAACGTGTATCAACAACACGATCTACCAAGATGGACACAATACAGTTACTAACGAGCACAAGTAAGTTACACAAACTTACTTGAGCTATATCACACGACAAGTTGGTGAACGACACAAGATACTAGATCACGCTATATCACACGATATATCAAAAGCTGCGAGTGTGAACGTGTGGATATAGAGGGTATGCTTGAGTGATTAATCTTGTACAAGAAATAGCCAACACAATAT
The DNA here is from genome assembly GCF_904849725.1 of Hordeum vulgare subsp. vulgare. NCBI lineage: Eukaryota > Viridiplantae > Streptophyta > Magnoliopsida > Poales > Poaceae > Hordeum > Hordeum vulgare. The sequence goes on along the minus strand of NC_058520.1, from coordinate 577,899,561 downwards.
AGTGAGCACAACCAATATGCAATGTATGTATGCTCAAGTAACACAAGTAAACCACAAGTAAGGAGTTAGGGTTAAGGATAACCAAGGTCACCGAGACGAAGATGTATCCCGATGTTCACTTCCTTGGAGGGAAGGTAGTCACCGTTAGAGAGGTGGATGTTACCACGAAGGCACACCAACGCCACGAAGGCTCACCCTATTCTCCCTTTGAGATAACACCACGAAGGCGTTTCTCAACCACTAGTGGTAAGCCTTTGAGGTGGCTTCCAAACCCTCACAAACTTTTCCGGGGGTAATCACACGGATTGATTCCTCTCCGAAGAACTCCTACCGCCTAGGAGTCTCCAACCTCCAAGAGTAACAAGATCACGGGGAATGCTCAAAACTTTCTCAAATCTCAAATAGCTTGGGTTGAGAGAAGGAGAGGGAGACGATCTATCTTTTGATTGGAACAACTCTCAAAGGGGCTCACAAATGCTCTTGGGATCTAAGATTTGGTGTGAGCAAATGTGTGTGAGGTAGAAATGTGTTCTTATGAGGATATAGCTGTGTTTGACACCCTCTCACGAAGTGGGAGGGGTATATATAGTGGGGAGTGTAAAAACAGGCGTTGGGGACACTTTAAGTCACACAAGGTTCGGACATCCGGCAGTTTACGGAAGTCCGGGCGTCCGCAAGGGGTCGGACGTCCGACAGGGGTCGGTCGTCCGAGAGCTGTAGATATGTCTGGAAACACTGTGAGTTGAACAGGGACCGAACGTCCGGAGAAGGCCGGAAATCCGAGTTATTCGACTCAACTTCTTCTGGTGCAAGGTTCCGGATTTCCGAAGGGGTCGGACGTCCGGCCCTCGGACGTCCGGAGGGAGCCGGAAATCCAAGTTATAGAGCTCACGTTCTTCTGGTGCAGGGCTCCGGATTTCCGAAGCTGGTCGGTCGACCAGCCCTCGGATGTCGGGAGGGAGCCGGAAATCCGAGTTATAGGGCTCAAGTTCTTCTGGTGCAGGGCTCCGGATTTCCGAAGCCTGTCGGTCGTCCGACCCTTGACTGGCCCTCGGACGTCCGGACGGAGCCGGAAGTCCGAGACATTAGACCTGTTTTGAGATAGGAGCAGAGTAGAGAATATGTGGTATTGAGCAGAATAGTGGATATCTAGTTTGAGTAAGTTCATCACAAAAACCCGTGATCCCCTCTTAATAGTGCGGGATCCCTAAAGACTCAAGAATTGTAAAAGGGAGACCGATGATCCATACTTGAGTGTGTACTTTTATTCGCTGATCATCACTCCGCACCGCTAACATCAAAGTAACTGATACCTTGAGTTAGCCCTTTCACTTGAGCTTTATGTTGTTGTTCCTTCTTGGCTCAATGTTGAAAGCAAGACATGATGAAGTCTTCAAGTAGCTCTCCCATAAACAATGTGGAAAGCCTAGCTTATATATTTATCTTTATTTGTCCACCATGTGAACATCCACAAGGATCAAGCATGTAGTGCTCAGGAATGCTTATCTTGATCTTGTCCTTGTTAGCACATGAGCTTGTTCTTATCAACACATGATCATTCACAATAGCTTAAAAAGGATTAGTAATTAATTATCTATATGTGTGTTGTCAGCAACACCAAAACACGATTAAGGGCATGACTGCACTTTCACTCGTTCAGATTTGACAAGGCTTCGGTATATCGGAGATTGACGGAGATTGCCATAGATTCCTCTATCGATACGCGATGAAATTTTAAAAGGTTTTTATAGATTCAATTCCCGCACAATTCCAGCGAAGCAATCGTTAAAGCGATGCCTGAGGAGGCAGGGACGACGACTCCGCTGTCCACAAAAAACTGCAATTTGCAAACGAGCCATCGATCCTTCTGTCGATCACACAATGGAAATCTCAATGAAAGCACCAATATCGGTGTCAAAACCAACAGATCTCAGGTAAGCGATCCAAACTGTGGATCTTGGATTGATGGGTAACACGAGACAAAGGAGACGATATTTATCCAGGTCCGGACCCTTTTGATGGAGGTAAAACCTTACGTCCTGCTCTTGTTTATATTGATGGTGGAGTAGGTAGTACAGAGTTGATCTATCTTGAGATCGTATGTTGTGGTCTAAACCCTAGGAGTAATGATCTTAATTTATGATCATATAAGATTGTCTATCGACTAACCTGGCATTGGTTTATATAATGCACCATAGGCCTAGGATTACAAGGGTCCTAGTCGGCTACATCGTTGTAAAGGATTCCTTGTCTTGATCACAAAGTCTTGTGGAATCTTTCTTGTACGTGTCATCCGCTACCCTAAGTGGTCGAGGAGTCGAGCCTGTAGATATAGGCTAGAGGCCCGATGACCCCTTAGTCCCGGTCTCCCTGAGTGACTGCAGGCACACTCTCCGGCAACACCAATTGTTTCTCCCCTTCTTCGACTCTGTCTAGCCATCCTCGTCTCAGTTATGCCCCCCGAAAGCTGGTAAGCAGCGTACTACCCCTCCTCTATTAGGTTGTTTGTTAGGATAGTGTATGGTCAATTGCGTCAATGCTGACCGCACCATGGTTGTCGTCTAGGTCATGGATTAATAGAAGAAGCTTGTAGTTCACGCAACAACGCTGATAGGTGTCGTTCAAGTATTGATCTTGTTGGTCCATAAGAGAGTTGTTCGTCGAAAGGATAAGCCTCTCCTCCAGTATGGTCCAATGTTATTACTACAATGACACGTAGGCTTTGTGGATGCTTCAAATGAAAAGAATACCTTTCACCAGGCTTGTGCAAATGTTCAGGAGCAGGGGACTGCTAGAAGATAAAATCCACACCACTGTGAAAGACCAAGTTGCCATGTTCCTTCATGTTATAGGTCATAACGAGAGGTTCAAGGTGATCTACAACACGCTCCGGAGATTAATGGAGATCGTTTTCACGTATTTCAAGCAAGGGTTGTATGTTCTTGAGGAGCTCATAGGAGAGATGATAAGGTCACCAACGGGGCAAACTCCTAGCAAGATTCGCACTAGACCGAGATGGTGTTCATATTTCAAGGTGAGCACTACTCGCAGTTCATCCCTTGACATGCCTGTATTATTCTGCCTTGACATGCTTGTATTGTTCTACTATAGCCATAACACCATATCGTCATGCATTTTCAGGATTGCAATGGAGCAATAGATGGCACTCGTGTCACTGCTAGAATGTCGAGGCCAAACTCTGCATCATATTGGGGGAGAAAGCACTACAGAAGTCAGAATGTTCTTATGTTGACTTTGATATGAAGTTCGCATATGTGTTGGCTGGTTGAGACGGATCAACACACAATGCTAACATTCAAGTGACATCATGAATAGAACTGATAGCATCAACATCCCCGATGTCAACTTCTATATAGGAGATGTTGGCTATGCATGTTGAACATGTGTTCTTTCACCCTTCAGGAAAACCAGGTATCATCTGAATGAGTTCTCTGGTAGGAACTACCCTAAGACTCCATTAAAACTATTTTAGACACTCCAGTCTTAGTGTTACGGTCGAGATGGCATTTATAGCTCTAAAGAATAGGTTTAAGATCGCAGATCAAAAGTCATCCCATCGTTACCCTACTCAGGTTAAGCTTCTTCGTGCATGTTGCATCCTTCATAACTGAATCCTGCAATGGGGTTGTGTCGAACTTATGCCAAAGGAGGAAGATGTGATGCGTGATGATATTGTCAGCTCCGGCCATGGTGTAAAGACATTTGACGACGAAGCCTGGAACAACAAAAGGGAGGAGTGGTCTCACGCAATGTGGAATAACAGAGTTTGGACGAGGATCTAAAGAAGAAGAAGAAGAAGAAGAAGAAGAAGAAGAAGAGGCAAGAGCACATAGAGCAACAAAGAAGAAGAAGAAGAAGCAACATAAGAAGTAGAAGAAGAAGAAGAAGCAACTACAGAAAAGGAGGATGAACTTTCGCTAGTTAGCATAGATGAACTTTCCCCTATTCAGCTATATGGCTCTTAATTTGTACTGCCATTTGTTAGTAGATATAATATACTGTCATTTATTTCCTGGCTAGAACTAAGACGTGTGTGGTAAGGTCACCACTAGTAAGAAGTGATAATTACATATTATGTCGTTTGCAAGTAAACAACATTTAGTTTGTCTAACAACAACGATGCAGGCAACCAAATGTCATGGTAAAAGTTGCTTCCCTCATGCAGGTAGCCTTAGTGCAAGCAACTAAACAACATGCAGATGTTTTTTTTACATGCATCAGCTCAAACAGACTCAACTGAAACAAATATGTAAAATGCCCCAAAACAAAGATGTCAATCAGCCACGTCCCAAATGAACAAATACACTCGCATGAATCCAACTAAACATTGGCATAGTGTGGAGCATGTATGGTTGTGTACCTTTATTTTGGCTTGTTATTTATTAGTGATATCTTGCAGGGCGATACTAAATTCAAACAACTCTGGAAATCAGGAACCAAAAAAGAAGCGATTAAGAAGAATATATAATGCTTGCAAGAGCAAAATTGTGTTGTTCCGAGGGTGCTGACTTTGCTTAGAGCATCTCCAAGGCACGACGTGCAATTTTTTTTAAGCGCGTGCAAGGGCTTTTTTTTACGCCCGAGTAGTTGCTTAACCAGACGCTGAAATTTTTAGTGCACCGCTGTAGCGCTTCAGCAGGCGCGCTGAAAATACAGTAGGTCGTTCATATTTTAACCATAGTTCATCATAGATATAAATTACTCCTTGTCGATAGTTTATAGATAAAAATATAGTTCATACATAATAAAAGACGATAAAAAAGATAAATATTACTCCTCGTCGTCTTCCTCCGACTCGCTGGTACCCGACTCCTCCAACGTGATGAAGGCGTCAGCCCACCGTCCATCACCGGGGTCCAAAGTCGACGCTTCTTTAAGCTCGATGTTGAAGAGCGCGGTCTACTTCCGCATACGCGTGTCCTCGCGATAGATGGCTCGCTCCGCCCTCCTTTGCGTGAAGAATGCGCGCTCGTCGAGGACGTCCCGTGGGAACTGCTGGCGCCATACCGCCATGGCATCCTCGTCCATCTCAGTGATGCCGAGGCGACGCTCCCACCTCCGGTTCCTGCGATGGTCCTCTTCGGTGACAAGCCACGGGAAAGGCGCGAACCGCTTCGTCCACTCCCGTGTCATCTCCTCGGGGAAAATTATCTCCCTACAAGGCCGTGTCGTACGTGTGGGCTTCGGGGTCGTGGAACCTGTCGAGGCCAAGGCAGGTCTCGTCGGAGCGAATCTCGACGAAGAAGGTGCCTGGGGGGGGGGACGCCGCGATAGCCCGAGCTTCCCCGACGGCACGGCGACGGCGAGGCGAGAAGGAAGAGCGACAGAGAAGACGCGTGGCGAGGCAGAGCGGGGAGAGGGCGCGTGGTGAGGCAAAGCGGTGGAGAGAGCGCGTGGAGTGGCGCTGGATTTATAGCGTGCGCGCATCGACACGTGCCAAAACTGCCGCGTGGGCCCTCACTTTGTCCCGCGCATCCTTTTTTACACGCTATTTTTTGGCGCGTCTACTGAAACGCGTCGTGCGGACGTTCTTGCGTTAAAATCGCTGTTTTTCGTACGTGATTTATTTGACGCGTCTGCTCTTAGTTGTTCCAGTTTTAGAGTACGACATACTCCTGGACAACGAAGGAGGCACTAGACTATAAGTGCGCTTTTCACATTAATTAATCACTACTCGCTCAGTAGAAATATTTAGACCACTCGGTGTTGTGGAAGGCCTACCGCAGCAGGATGAAAGCAAAAGATGGTCGGATTAGAGGAAACTTGATGGGGATTGGAGAATCATCATCACACCAGATCCGAACATCAGCATCGAATCAATTGGGGGTGCCTGCCATGCATGGAATGTTTGCTTTGAATCTGACATACCTACACACTACACACAGAATCTGCTACGTACGTACTGCGTATAACATCGAGCATCTTACTATGTAATCATGGTGTCATATTCATTCAGTTCAAGAGGCCAAAACCGCTGATTTATTATCGGAGACCACCCTTCCTAGGATATATATAAGAAACTAATCAACTCGTGAGCACTTGGCGGGGTCTCGAGGGCCGAACACGAAGTTGCCGGCGGTGTAGAGCGCCTGCAGGCCGTCGGGGCGGGTCACGTACTCCCGGAACCTGAGCGGGGAGCCCTGGTTCCGGCGGGGCAGGACGGCGACGCCGCACGCGCCCCGCCGCGGCGAGCGCGGCACGTACACCACGCAGTCCTTGCTCGCGAACGGCACCGCCTGCTCCACCGTCTCGATCATGAAGTAGCCCCGCGCGTCCGTCGCGCCCCACGCCGACATGGCCTGCCTCCCTCGCCGGCACCGCAGCAGCGCCGCCGCGTCTGCGAGCGCAGAGAGAACAGAGAAAACGATCAGTGCCTGCCGCGGTGCGTGAGGCCGCCGGATAGAGCGCAGTTCGTGCCATGAAGATGAAGTGGTGCTTACTCGGGAGGGGCGCGACGTTTTTGGACGGGAGGTAGCCGGCGTAGCGGCAGTGCTTGCACCAGACGGCGCCGATGACGCCGATGGTGAAGTTGACGTCCGGCTGCGGGCGGGACACGCCGATCGACGTGCCGCGGGAGCGGAGCTGGCCGATGCCGCCCATGGCGACGGCCGTGGACCCGGGCGCAGAGAGGGTCCCGAGGAGGGAGAGGCATAGCAGAAGGCGTCTCGCGAGCCAGGCCATTCCTGTGCGTACTGATGAGCTGGTGGGAGTAACCGAGTTCTCCTATGGGTCGAGAAGAGCGCGCGCCATTAATGGAGCCCGATCGGGGGGTGGCTCGGCTTGCTCCTTGTAGCAGCAAAGTGGCGCCGTTGCTTTATATAAAGTGATGTGCGCGCGAAGGGATGTGATATTGCGATCCGTTCATGATTCACCTGATCTCTGATCGATGCCGGATTGATTGATTTTGAGGCTGTCCGTAATGGTAGTATCATAGGTACTATCATGCATGTCAACTAAACACTTCTGATGAGGTGGCATAGAATTAAATGAAGAAATAAATGATTGAGTATCATATCATGATAACGTATCATATTAAATGATGTGCTACTATGTGTTTTGCATGACAATAAATAAACTACACTATGATACTAACATATGATACTATACATTACGGATGTGGTATCATACACTAATATCATATGCATGATACTAGTATATAATGCTACACATTATAACCAGCCTGAGCTTGCTGCTTGACGCACTCAAGTCAACCCACAAGGCCACAAACTTAATAGAACACCAGATGGTAAAATGCTGATTAATTCTGTACTAGAAGGGTAATAGACGTGCTTTGTTGCGTAGTGGTGTTGTTAGTTTTTTAAGAAAAGACACTCTGTTTAAAAAATATAGGGTGTATTACATTTTTGAGAAGACAAACTTTTTAAGTTTGGTTAAATTTGTAGAAAAATATATCAAAAAAATCATAATATCAGATTGATATGATTAGATTTATTATGACATAATTTTCCATAGCTTTTTTGTTTAATATTGTGGATGATGATATTTTTACTCTTAACTGGGCCAAAGTTAAAAAAATAACATTTTGAAAAACTAACACCCCTTATATTTTTGAACTGATGGAATATTTAATTAGCCGGATGGGGGAGATGTTTGAGTGTGTTTAATTTTTATTTATGATACGGTGATTTGGTGGACTTTCGTGGTATGATTATATGTCATCGCTAACCGACCTATATTTATATGAGAAAATTTCTGCTTTGCTAGTTACAATATCATATGGTGAAGCTTGTTCTTTTAGATGGTTGGAGTGTGTGCGAGATTGATATTTTTTTATGCTGGTTGTTGCTCACTGATTTGAAAAACCATTGCCCCAATCAAAATCATAAACCAATCCAAAATTAAATATCTCAACTGAATGGGGACTCAAAATTACAGAACATAGTGAATAAGAGAGTTTGTGAAATTGTTGACCCGGTCAAAATTGGATGACCCGATTCTAAACTGAATACCTCAATTACTTATGAGGCCTTAAAATTTAGAAAGCATAGTGTATAGTATAAAATAATTCAACGAGATCTTTGAGAAACGGTTGATCCAGTCAAAATCGTATGATCCCATTTTAATTGAAGGCCTCGATTAAATGTGCGCTATTTAAATTAGAGGACAACCTTAAAAAATAGTAAGCATAGTGTATAATAAAGAAGAATTGAATAAGAGAGATTTAAAAAAATGTTGACCCGGACAGAGTGACCCAATTTCAACTGAAGATCTCAACTAAATGTGGGCTCTTTAAAATTAAAAAGCATAGTGTTATAGTATATTAGCATAATGCTGATTAGTTTGTTTTTATGTACTCCCTCTGTAAACTAATATAAGAACATTTAGATTACTAAAATAGTGTTCTGAATGCTTTTATATTAGTTTACGGAGGAAATATCAGCGAACAAAATGCTGAGCGAACGCGGTGTATGGCGGGCCGAATGGGCTCCTATCGGGCTGGGAGGGCGTTGCAGACTGCAGCAAACAGAACCTTTGGGTCTTTTCCCTGTTGCAGCCTAGTGCCTTGTCTTGCCTACATCTTCTTGGTTGTTATTGATGATCCTCTCATAGCATGTCGGTGCTGGTCCCGTTCATCTGGAACATATTGATCGGGCGTTGCTTGGTGTTTCTTTGAACTTTGGAGGACAGTTTCTTGTTCCATCTGTTTTTAAAAAAGGAAAAGAGGACCAATTACCTTTTATGCCACGGTCCTTGAGTGGTGAGCAAGCAAACAGTTCCAGAGCTGGTGGCACGACATAAGATATGTACTCGGCCCATATGGATTGACTCCTCATATTGATCCGACGAACAAAGGATCGCTGACCGGACATTAGAAACAAGAGAAAAGTTGATTCAATCGGACTCTTGAAAACCTTAAATGTTCAGGTTGTTCGGCACTTCTGATATTGCCCTCATATATGGGATGCGTATACGGTGCATCCGTATGTGTTCGGTCAGTAATCCTACATCCGCCATATAAGATTTGGCCGACCTTATCTCTTTGTTTATTTTTTCTTTTATTTATCTTACTTTATCTCCATCAATCACATGCATGTGACCAAACGTATAGGGGAAAGTGGGGGACATGGCTGTGAAATTGAAAATTTCATAGGTGACCGATCACTGTCCACGGGCATATGAGGGATCAGATTTTTCAAGTACGATGGTAGATGCTCTAAGGCATAATTTGTATTTTCATATAAATTTTTGTGAGATGCATGCTCTAAAAATTTCATCCTTGAAAAATCCTTTCGAATAAGAATTCAATAATATATTTTTGTGGCATACATCTCATAGATTATTGTTCAAATCCATGGTCATGATAAGTCTTGAAATAGTATATATTATGCCCTACATATTCAGATGGAGTCACCATTTCCTCAGGTTCCAAATGCAGATGCAAGTCATTCGTTAATCAAAGCAAAACCATATTTAAGAATTTTAGGTTCAATCATTCATGTACAAAGAATTATCAGCACTCGATACATCAAAATTAGAATTGTTATATTGGTCATTTATAAGACAACATAAAATCATAGAAAGCAATGGAATGTAGTTTGGCTCACATAGCTCGACAATGGTGATGACAATGTGGCTTTTTAGAGATTTCAATAGGGAATACATAAAGATGGCTATAGGCATATTTTATAGTGTAGATTCATTTATTTTGCTTCGAATGTAGATACATGTAAGATTTGACAACTTAAGCTTATTATCACCGCTATAAAAGTGATCATGAAACTTTTGCTCTAATTGCGACCATAAGATAATTGAACCATGTGGTAAAGCAGCAACCCATGAAAATTCGGTACCAGTTAAAGATAATGAAAATAAACGCACTTTCAGTTCTTCTATGGAACCTGCTTCACCCAACTGCGCTAGATATTGACTAACATGCTCCCATGTTGTTTTCGTGCCCTCTCCACTAAATTTGATAAAATCAGGAACCTTATAGCCTTGAGGGTACAAAACTGCATCAAAGTGTTCAGGATAAGGCTTTTGGTATACACAACTCTTTACTTTCGGCTCGTTTCCAAAATTTTCTAGAAACATCTTATGCAAATCCTCCCTTAATTTAGCTAAAATTGGATCCGAGGTAGATGAAGATGTTTGTGGCAATGACATAGGAGTAACCTGAGTACTAGATAGTGGTGCAACTTGTGGGATGGGCGTTGGACCATAATTCGGCGAAAGACTAAACATGCTTGCACCTATGGGTGGTGTGGCAAAATGATTCGGCGTTGACGCCGAATTGGGCACACTAGTAATAGGGTTAGGATATGCAGGTGCAGCCACAAGCTGGTTGGTTTGACTAGGGGCTCCGATGGGAGGCCACCTGGAGCTCCATTCTGGCACCCTGCGGGAGGGGGGTTGATCTTGAAGGGCCTCTTCATCAACCTTGATGCCCTTACGATGATATGTGAGTAGTTCACCACAGACCTATGGGTCCATGTCCACTACCTACATGGCAATCTCTCTCTCTCTCTCTCTTGGTCTTCAATATAATGATCGTCGCATCTTTGCTTTGATCCACATGATGTAATTCCTTTTGTGAGGTGCGTTTGTTGGGATCTCATGAATTGTGGGTTTATGTTCAGATTATTAATGATAAATATTTGCATCTCCTCTGAATACTTATATGATTCTTTTGTGCATGATTATGATAGTTTCGTAATTCTCTATGATCTATTGAAATAGTTTGGCCAACTAGATTGATATTTGTTCGGTGAGAGAGGTGCATTGTAGTCAAGGACGGATCCTGGATTTGAACATAGGGGGGGGGGGCGAAAGAGATAACATCACACGCATAATATATACAATAACAATTTTCATATAAAATCATAGTGTATATTCTGTAATAGCACAAGTAATAATTTATGCATCAGAAAATAACACATGCTTCGTAACTGACAGTGTAAATTTAGCTCTACGATTACCTTAGCGAATTGAATTCAGATTTTCAGTGCAAATTGCTCAAACCTGAAGCAAATGGCTTGAAAACAGCAATATGTTCTATTCTTTCTATTTTTTGTGTAAAAAGCCCTTCCTCTCGCTGGTAATTTTCCAGCTGGTAGTTTGGTTTTGGTTCTTGTTGAATTGGTGTATGCATTATCTGATTGTGAAAATGCATAGATGATTTAAATGTTGAATGGAAATTAAAATGGAACGGAGTGTGTATGTGAGTATGTGTAATGTGTTGATGAAACTCGAATTGATTCATTTTGCAGTGCTGACAAAGGTATGTACAATATGAAAATATATTTTGAAACGAAATAAATTATGATTATTAATAACGACAGTTGTACGCACAGCTAAAGTCAACTAGGTTTTGTAATGCTGAACTAAGGATGGACCTTTCTCGGAGAAATCAAAAAAATCTGCGGCCCTCCATGAAATAATATACTATCCAACATGTTTTCATTATGCTTTGAAGGACTGTTCTTGGATGCGTAACGAGGAAGTCATATATTCAACAAATCGTTGTTCACCTAGATGGACACATTTTCTTCTTAGAGAATATAAAATGCTAGAATTAGTCTATGCATTAGAATTATAATCGTTAGTGATGAGTTACCTCATAAAGTGTTAACGTGTTTATCGAACAATCGTATATCAACTACACATGAGGCGGTTAACACTAGTAGAAATAAGGGCTTTCGTCCCAGCTCGAAAAACACATTAGTCCCGGTTCCTTTATGAACCGGGACTAATGTTAGTATTAGTCCCGGTTCGAGCGGCAAAGGCGTCGGTCGGGCATTAGTCCCGGTTCGTGTCTCGAACCGGGACTAAAGGGTTTGGAGGATTTAGTCCCGGTTCGTGTCTTGGACCTTTAGTCCCGGTTCGTGTCTCAAACCGGGACTAAAGGGTTTGGAGGATTTAGTCCTAGTTGGTGTCTTGAACTGGGACTAAAGGGTAAACCTTTAGTCCCGGTTCGTGACACGAACCGGGACTAAAGGTGTTCAGATTTTTTTTCTGTTTTTAAATTCTTGTTTGTAGTTTCTGTTTTAAATTGCTTATATCTTTTAGGATATTTGATGTTTTTGATTGATTCTTTTTGCATTAGATTCAAAATTTTGTCTAGTTTCTGTTTGTGCCATTAGTTTTCAAATTTGAATGGTTTAAATTTGAATTTGTTTAAATTTGCTTCAAACCCAGTTTTTGAATAACTTGAGTTTACAAATAGTTTTTAATTTAATTATTTTTGCTCCCACTCATGTGTTAGATTGTTGTCACAGTAAGATTTATTTGGTTATTTTTAGAATAATTTAAATTAGGATTTTAATTAAAGAAATATTGTTTTTCTTATATAGTTGTTTTAGTCATTTAATTGTTGTTTTTTATTATTTTTAGTTAGTTTTTTCTGTAGATTTTAACATGTTGTAGTATGGTGCATATTTAATGCAAAAAAAAATCAATAGTTCAATTAATTTTAAAAAAATGCCTTTGTAGCAGATGGGTTTTCGTCTGAAACCTTGATACTTTGAGTTTTGTAGAAAATAAACAAAAATTATAAAATCTTCAAAAAATAAACAAAAATGATAAAATCTTCAAAAAATAAAATCCTTTGAGATGTTGTTAGGTTTTAGTGTCTAGTCGGTATAGAAATTTTGAGATATGAATTTTGACCTTTTTGCAAAAAAAGGAAAAAAACGGCCATAACTTTTGCATACGATGTCCAAAAAAAATTAATATATTAAAATAAACTAGAAAAATTGATAGTCGATTTCACCCGGGCTTGCCCGGTGAAGTTTTCACATGCTCAAAATTCCAAATGGAAAAAAAGTTTTTTCAAAATAATAATAATAATAATTTTATTTAAAAATCTTAGGTTGTTTTCATTGAAATTCACTATTATTGTTACTTATTAAGTTTATTTTAATAATTGTTTGTAATTCAAAAAATTAAATCATGTGACATGACATCAAGACCCAAGTTGTTTAGGATTGATAGCTTACTATTGTCAGGAAAACAACAAGTGCACACTTGGCAACTAGGGGCGATAGAACCAGAAAGTTAAGCGTGCTCGGGCTGAAGCAGTGAAAGGATGGGTGATCGGCCGGGAAGTTAGACGATTTGAAATGAGTGATCTACGCTAGAGTAGTGAGGATGGGTGATTAGAGATTAAATTGTCAAATAATTGAAAGATTAGAAAATTGGAATAAAACATAAAAAATATTCAAAAATAATTTTTTTATAAAAAAAATCTACCTTTTCGGATTAAACAAACAAAAAAACAGACGAATCCTTTAGTCCCGGTTCGTAAGTAGAACCGGGACTAAAGGTACTCCCTTCGAGGCGGCCACGTGGAGCACCTTTGGTCCCGGCTTGGAACAGGGCCGAGACTACAGGGCCGAGACTAAAGGTTAGGCCTTTAGTCCCGCCCCTTACGGGCCGGCACTAAAGGCCCTGTCTCCACTAGTGTAAAATCTTCACACACTCAACACTTATTATAATAATAAGTGTCTAATATGTAGTTTTCTTACTCCCGTTGCAACGCACGAGCCCTTTTGCTAGTAAAAGTAAAATACAAATTAGAACTTTATCTATCATCGACTAAACACATGTAACTACAACTGTTGCTAATTAATGCATTATGGATTACTGTATCAGACTATATCTATTAAGTTGATGCCAAAAAATATTAATATTTTTATACCGCAAGAAACGATGTATTACCTCCAACGAAGATGGTGTGTGTGCTCTTGCGGCTAGCAGGCAACGGAGATCAACGATGGCCATCGCATTATCACCATTTGGTCGAGTTTGAACGTAGGGGAGATACAACTATAGCGGTCCGTGTGTGTGGCTGATGGCAACAAACGGGAGAGTTTGGGATCAAATCGTGTGAGCTTGGTGTTAATCTCTGTAGTTCTTGAATTACACGTTCTACTGTTTGAAAGACAACCTAATCTAATGCTGAATATGAAAAGCTAACCTGCTTCACTCGTTTAGTTACTCATCCGTGCGGCTGGCCGGCCAGAAATTGTCGTTGGATCGACGCAACAACGAATTCCTGTCCTCTTCCATTCTCGGCAGGAGATTTTTCGATGGAAGACCTAGCAGGCGGCCGGCGGTTGTAGCTTGATCGCTGGAGCACTCATGTTGGGAACAAATACCTAAACTATGCGTACAACTTCCTAGCTTGGCCCCTTTTGTTTTCATGGTGGGCTATTTCCTCTTCCTAGAATTTGGGCCTTTTGGCAGCAATAGTTTGTATATCATTACATGTGCCCTGGCTATGGGAGGTGCACAGGGGGCAAAGCAGGTCACGGATAGTTGCCTAAGAAGAAATATTGGCGACCAACTGATCGCTATCAAGGTAGGACGCGATCGTTAGGGGGGGTCTCGTCCCCCCCCCTCGCCCCCTTGGATCCGCCCCTGGTTGTAGTACGTTCAACCTAACGAATTTCTATATCCCAGTGACAGAAGGGGACAAGATGCATCTTTGTGCTGCTGCTTCTAAGGATAAAACGATGAGATTTATTCTTCTTGATTGAGTTTAATTTGTCTACATCATGTCATTGTTCTCCATGCATTACTCGTTTTTACTTAATCTGGTAGATGCGTATTGGATAGCGGTCGATGAGCAGAGTAATAGAATAGGTGGATGCAGGAGTTGGCCTATTTGTTTATGGACGTGTTGCCTATATACACATGATCATTACCGTGAATTTCGCATAACTATCCGCTTTTCTGTCAATTGTCCAACAGTAATTTGTTTACCCACCATATGCTATTTTTCATGAGAGATGCCATTAGGGAAAACTATGGCCCTCGGTTCTATTCACAACTTATATAAAAAAGCTTCAATACCTTGCTGACATTTACTTGTTTTTATTTTATCTTGCTATCTACAATTATCTACACATCTCACTCGCTTGCAAATAACAAGAACGAGATGATTGCCAACCTTGTTCCCCGCGTTGGGTGCAAGTTGGTTGTTCTTTTGTGTGCAGCCACTGAAGACGGTTGTGGTTGATATTTCTATTGGTTCAATAAACCTTGGTTTCATAATTGACGAAAATACTTACCCACATTGTGCTGCAATAAGCCGTTCCTCTTCACGGAAAACCCAACGTAGATCACACATATCACCCTCCCCAAATTTAGATCCGGACCTCTCATTAGACTGGTGTCATGGACGGAGAAGGCACTCCATTGGGGGGGAGCTGCGGAGGTGGAGGCGCTGCAAAGGTGCATCTCCATCTTGGCGAAGAAGATCGAGCTGACCAACGTAGTCCAGGTCATGCTACGCAGCCGCCTCCTTCCTTGTCAACATCAGACTTCTCCTATGTGGTCTTATAGTCCAGATGACCAGGTCACTGTGCAAAACTTCTTCCGCATCACCCACGAAAAGCTATGGAAGGTGATATGTAACGACTAAGATGCGGTCCTTTCCGATCTGGGGATCGAGGCCCCGAATTGGAAAGGAGCGCATCTAAGCGTCTCGCAAACAAGGTATCATAGCACATACATAATACTAACAGATTGACAATCAGGGGTTCAATTGTCATCTCATAAATATATCAGAGTACATCACACATACAATCAAAGTAGTTCCGCTACGGACTACAAAACAAGGGAAATGGCTATGATACCCTGCCTGCTGGCCCACGATCACGACCACGCCTCAATCTTCTGGATAGTTCATGTACAGGCGGTCGGTCTCCTCGTCGTACTGCCACGCCAGCTGTGTGCCGTCGGGATCACCTGCCTCTGGGGTACCTGAACCTGTTGGTGTTGTGAAGGAATCTGTGAGCCACGGGGACTCAGCAATCTATGACCTCGGTGCCAGAACTAGTCAAGTTATTAGGTTGGATAGGGTAGAGTGTTTAAGGTTGCAGCATCCTAAGCTTGATATGGTGGCTAACTTACATAGAACATATATGAAGGTGATCTATACTAGCGGTCGATAATACTTGATCACTAAGTGATCCTGAACACCTACCTACGTCATTCATAACACCACCGTCCCGATCGAAGAGAGATCTTCGAGGGGACAGTCACGGTTATGCACACAGTTGGCAATTTTATTAGCTTATGTTTAAGTTATCTATTACCGGATGTTAACAAAATATTCCAAGTTGCCACATAACCGCGGGCACGGCTTTCCGAAAGATTAAACCCTGCAGGGGTGCTCCAACTAGTCCATCACAAACGTACACAGGCCGCAAAGTAATCCTCTATCACGAATCTCGTGATCTCGTCGGATTCCTTAGAGGAAAACCTCAACTCTGGGGAGAACCAAAGCTTCACCGGGATTCCTATACGCAAGATATATCGCTAAGGTAAGACAAGACTAGTAGGACCTCCCGACGTGTCGACGACCCTGATAAGAGCCTCGTATCTCAGTCTCAGGACACGCCGGATGAGTCACACTACAGGTATACCAAACCTCAGGTTGCCGTGTGGTGGCCCCATAGTCTGCCCAGTTTGGACCAACACTCATGAGGAGCACTGGCCCGGGTTGTTGATTAAATTCCTCGGGGTAGCTATGCCCTATGCAGATTATTATTAAGTGATTAGCAAATTAACACCAATGTTGGGTCCTGCCGGACAAGTCTTAACACTACGCGATTTATCGAGGGGGTCCCCATAACAACCCCGAACGTGTTAGGAGCGATCAATATGGAATCAAACACCGGTAGCCGGTAACTATGGCGGCAATAACGGAACAAAGCACCCGGAAAAAGGCTAGGCCTTCCGTTATTTACCAAGTATATATGTGCATTAATTAAATAACAGAATTAAGATAATGATATCAAGCTCATGTTATCACATGAGACAAAGCACCTGCATCTAGCAACGCTAACATTAGTAGCTGAGCAAGCCTACTTAGCCATACAAGTTTGCTAGGAAGGGATCAGTGTTTGGGTTCATGGAATAACAAGATGCAAACATTTCAGTGGTAGGCAGTGAGCATATGACAAGTAAACGTAATCTAGCATAACAAGTCTAGAGATGGAATCAAGGTCATATCATCTTGCCTGTGATATCCTCAGCTTGGAATGGTTCTTGATCGTCCTGCACGTACTCTCCTGAATGCACATATTCGTTCTTCGATCCCGGTGCTACCCAACATAAGAATAACATACAATGAACAACATCACCTCAATATTCAACAAGCACATGATGCAATGAGATGAATATGAGCATGCATCACTATTTCTATCACTAGCACAAGTATAAGGAGTAAATACATGTTCCTGGACAGAACTGCATCCTAAGCTATTTTTACATGCATGAGAATGACATGATCAGATGCTTCTCGTGAAAACGAAGCAAAACCATATAAAGAACATTTCAATCGGAGCTACGGATCAACGGGAAACAACGAAACAAGATATGAAGCCCTACGTGTCAAAATCATCACCACACACTCAAATGGCACAACTCTGGTATTTCCAGGTTGCCAAGACATAAAACAAACCAACATGAATGGGGTGGAGCAAAGAATAACACCACATCATCAACTAAGCACCCACAAACATCAAAATGACAAAACTACACAATCTGCCATAAACTGCATCATAGCACTTTGTGAGCTACATGCAAAGCACCTACAGCCACCCAAATATGACAAATAATATATGTGGCTGTAGCTATTCAAGAATACTACAAGCACAAGTAAGAATCACACAAAAAGGAATTAAATACGGAAAGATACAAGGCTGCAAACTTGCCCAAAAATATCAGTTTTCAGGGACTTAGTGAAAATTCCAGATTCTCACTTTCTGTCTATGCTCTGAAGCATTTTGACAGCATCCAAAACAATACCTACAGGACTCCAAATGACATTAAATTTTACAGGGAGCTAGACAAACATATCAGGTCCAACTTTCCAGTTGAAAGCTAAGGCTAGATCACAACACATTGACCTGCACAACCTCATCAACAGGAGAACAAAATATAAACAGATTCTCAAAATCTCAGATTTTCACTAATCTGGAATTTCAGCCACATGCCTACTTTGAGTGGGCATAACTTACACATATGGAATCCTAATCATGAGATGAAACCAACAAGAGGTAGAGGGGGTCACCCTCTACTAGCAAAGCCAAGAAGCAATCCTTTGTGCTCAACAAATCACATGGAACCAAGCTCTAAACATAGAAGAAAATGAAATATGGCATCCCCAGAAATTGTTCCAATGACAAAACTGAGTTCACCAATGGGTTCCTTTGGAGATTCTACCCCAAAAACATATATAATATGTGGCCACTTACTTGGAACAAGTGACCACAAATTAAGAAGGAAGAAGCTACTCCAAATCATGTATAGTGAATAGTGCAACATTTCATGTGACTATCACTAGAACAACTACTACATAGTTGTGCTCATGTGCACAAAGACAATAGTGACATGAGGGTTTGAACCCCATGTTTGTGTCATGCACAACATCACAAGCACTACTTTCACTAGATCACCCACACACACACACATCATGCCCTCTCTCATATGAACTTGAGGAGGTGCACAAGCGTTGCAAATTGGGCCGTTTTCACCACACACACATATCATCACAACAACCTCATCACAAGCACTTAATCCCAATAACAACATGAAGGAAAAACTACTATGCAAGTAAACATGGAGCATCACATACATACACTCTTACAAGGTACCACATATGTGTGCACTACTTACACACACATCACCTCAACACACACACATCTCACCTACTCCACAGTGCACATACTTTGCAAGAACTACACACACACACACACACACACACACACTAGCAAGATCACATGAGTCACTTATCACTTAAGCAACATACACACATACACATGCACTTCTACTAGTGTGTGCAAAACACACACACAACATACAACCTGCATCTGGCTACACTAGCAGGAAGAAGAAATAAAAAGTACACTTTGATGTCTATAGATTAGGCACAAGTGGAGTAGGGCAAAGCAAAAGAAATAAAATAAGAGAGAAGTGGAAAAATGCTAGTGACAGGCCTCGGAATCGAACCCAGGGCCTCTGTTACGCCACTGCACCGCACTACCACCACACCACTGCCACTGGTTCGATAGAGTATGGTGGTTAACCAAGGTAACTAGGTACATTGCTACTGTGCCTAGGCAAAATAAGGAAAAAGGGATGCCGAGGGGGGGACTCGAACCCACGCCCTCCTGACAGGCATCGGAACAAGCTACCACTGGGCTACGAATCGGTTGCTGCTAGAAAGGGGGAATCTATTCACATAAGCTATCCCTAGCACATCTACCTGTGCTCTGCACGCCGGCGACAGAGAAGGTGCCGGAGCAGAACAACTGCTACTGCTGCCCACGAGGGGAGCCACCACTACAACGACGATGCACGAAGGGAAGGAGTCCCTGCTACCCTACACACCACCACGAACCGCGCCTGACAGAGACACACACACACACACATACATATCAAAGCTGCTGCTCTGCTCTGCTCTGCTCGACAAAGAGCATGGCGACAGGGAAGGTCGCTCGCATGTTCCCCTGCTACCGCACGCTACCGGAGGAACCACTGTACCTACACGACGCACTACGAAGGGGAGGATCTACTGCTTCGCAAATGCCGATAGGGAAAGCAATTGATTTGTCGGCCATTTGCAGAGAGATTTCAGTGGGTGTCAACTTATCCAGTTCAAGTCTACGATAAAGAGAGAGAGAGACATAACACTAACACCGGCTCCAAGGTCGCATAACACAGTTCTAACGTAGTTGCCCTTAATGGAGCAAGGTATAGTTGGCACACCGGGATAACCTAGTTTCTTGGGAGTTCCACCTTTGAAAGTGTAATTAGCAAGCATTGTGGAAATCTCAACCTCAGGTATCCTCCTCTTATTAGTCACAATATCTTTCATGTACTTAGCATACGTAGACATCTTGAGCATATCAGTCAAACGCATCTGCAGAAAGACAGGTCTGATCATTTCAACGAAGCGCTCAAAATCCTCATCATCCTTTTTCTTGGATGGTTTGGGAGGAAAGGGCATAGGTTTCTGAACCCATGGCTCCTTTTCTTTACCGTGCTTCCTACCACTGAAGTCATTCTTATCGTATCTTCTATTCTTAGGCTGTGGGTTATCAAGATCAACACTAGGTTCAATCTCCACATCCTTTTCATTGCTAGGTTGAGCATCTTCATGAACATCACTATTGATATTATCATTAGGCTCATGTTCATCACCAGATTGTGTTTCAGCATCAGAGACAGAGGCATCGTTTGGACTCTCAGGTGTAGCAGCAACAGGGTTGCTAGCGTGCAGGTTCCTACCATCTTTCTTCTCCTTTCTAGGATGACTAGGTGCATCAGTGCTAACTCCTTGAGAATCTTGTTCAATTCTCTTCGGATGACCCTAAGGATACAGAGGTTCCTGGGTCATTCTACCACCTCTAGTGACGACTCTGACGGAATTGTCATTTAACTCATTGAGCAAGTCATTTTGAGCTTTAAGTACTTGTTCTACCTGAGTAGTAACCATAGAAGCATGTTTATTCAGAACCTTAAGATCATTGACATTTCTGTCCACACAAGCAATTAAATGACTAAGCACACGAGCATTCTGTTCCAATTGTCTGCTAACATAATCATTGAAACTATGTTGTTTGGCAACAAAGTTATCAAATTCATCCATGCATAAGCTAGCAGGTTTATCAAAAGGAATATCACTCTCATCAAACCTACGCAGAGAATTTACTTCTACTACCTGTATCGGGTTATCGAGACCATGGATTTCTTCGATAGGTGGTAGATTTTTGACATCTTCAGATTTAATGCCTTTCTCTCGCATAGATTTCTTGGCTTCTTGCATATCTTCAGGACTGAGGAATAGAATACCTCTTTTCTTTGGAGTTGGCTTAGGAGGTGGTTCGGGAATAGTCCAAGCATTCTCATTGCACAAGATGTTGTTCAACAGAATCTCAGCTTGTTCTACAGTTCGTTCCCTAAAAATGCTACCGGCACAACTATCTAAGTGGTCTTTGGAAGCATCGTAAGTCCATTATAGAAGATATAAGGTATTCCGTTCTTCTAAAGAGGGTGATCAGGCAAAGCATTCAGTAGTTGGATGAGCCTCCCCCAAGCTTGTGGGAGACTCTCTTCTTCAGCTTGAGCAAAGTTGTATATTTCCTGCAAGGCAACTTGCTTCTTATGGGCAGGGAAATATTTTTCAGAGAAGTAGTAGACCATATCCTGGGGGCTACGAACACAACCAGGAGCAAGAGAAGTGAACCAAGTCTTAGTATCATCCTTTAACGAGAAAGGAAACAGCTTGAGCATGTAGTAGTGGCGGATCTTTTCCTCACTAGTGAATAGGGTGGCTATATCGTGCAGTTTGGTAAGATGGGCTACAACCGTTTCAGACTCATAACCATGAAAAGGATCAGATTCGACCAGAGTGATTAACTCAGGGTCGACAGAGAATTCATAATCCTTATCGGTCAGAAAGATAGGCGAAGTGGCAAACTTCGGGTCGTATTTCATCCTAGCGTTCAGAGATTTTTCTTTCCACTTGCGCAGAAGTTTCTCAACATCATAGCTATCCTTACATGCAAGAAAATCCTCAGCTATCTCTCCCTCCATAACATAGCGCGTATCAGGCATAACAGGAAATTCAGGCATAGTAGCAGGTTCTACTTCAATAGTATCAGCAGTTTCAGAAGTATCATCACATCTAGCAGCAACTCTAGCAATATGTGCATCAAGGAATGCACCTAGTGGCAAAGCAGTATCAAGCATAGCATCATCAGGCATAGTATCAAGCATAGCATCATCACGCATAGTATCAAGCATAGCATCATCATAAGCATCATGGGCAGCAGAAGTAGCATCATCAAGCACAGGCGACATATCAAGATTTCTAGCATGAGGCGAAGTCGCAAACTTACTCAAAACTGAAGGTGAATCAAGTGCAGATCTAGATGGAAATTCCTTACCTCTCCTCGTAGTGGAAGGCAAGATTTTAGTTCTTGGATCTTTCAGATTCCTCATAGTGACCAGCAGACAAAAATCCCAAGTGACTCAGAGAATATAGTTGTGTTTCCCCGGCAACGGCGCCAGAAAAAGCCTTGACAAACCACAAGCATATGGGATCGCAGCAGTTTTCGAGGGTAGAGTATTCAACCCAAATTTGTTGGTTCGCCAAGGAGAAGCAAAATAATATTCTCAAGTATTAGCAGCTGAGTGTGTCAGATTCAACCACACCTGAAAGATTAGTGTCTGCAAGCAAAGTATGAGTAGCAAAGTAGTATGATAGCAACGGTGCCAGAAACGATCTGTTGACGGCAGACTATTCCTAACTATTGTATCAATGGCGCCAGTAAAAAGCACGTTGACGGGGGACTATTCTTCCCCAGCAACTGCTCCAAAAAGGTCTTGCACTAAGTAGCAGCGGAGTAGCAAGGAACAGCAGTAGCAGCAGTAGCAACAGTAGCAGCAAATTGACCCAATCCCTTTTATAGCAAGGGACAAGCCTAGACAAAGTAACGTAGCGAGGACGAGTAGTAAAAGACTCGTAGGCAGTGGATCGGTGATGGATGAGTATGACGGATGTGATTCATCATGTAACAGCTATAACACGGAGAGCTATGTAACTAGCTCCCGTTCGTCAATCTGATGTAGGCATGTATTCCGTATGTAGTCATACGTGCTTAGGGAAAAGAACTTGCATGGCATCTATTGTCCATCCCTCCCGTGGCAGCGGGGTCCTAATGGAAACTATGGGATATTAAGGTTCTCCTTTTAATAAAGAACCGTACCAACGCATTAACACGCGGTGAATACATGAACTCCTCATACTATGGTCATCTCCGGGAGTGGTTCCGGTTATTGTCACTCCGGGGTTGCTGGGTCATAACACATAGTAGGTGACTACAACTTGCAAGATAGGATCTAAAACACACATATATTGGCAACAACATAATAGGTTCAGATCTGAAATCATGGCACTCGGGCCCTAGTGACAAGCATTAAGCATGGCAAAGTAGTAGCAACATCAATCTAGAACATAGTGGATACTAGGGATCAATCCCTGTCAAGAACTAACTCGATTACATGATAGATCTCATCCAACTCATCACCGTCCAGCAAGCCTACGATGAGATTACTCACGAACGATGAAGAACATCATGGAATTGTCGATGGAGAAAGGTTGATGATGACGATGGCAACGATTTCCCCTCTCCGGAGCCCGAAACGGACTCCAGATCTGCCCTCCAGATGAAGAACAGGATGTGGCGGCGCCTCCGTATCGCAAAACGCGATGAAACCTTCTCTCTGATTTTTTTTCCATGCGAAACGAAAGTTATAGAGCTGAGTTTGGGGGCGGTGGTGCCACATGGGCCCCACAATCCTGCACAACGCGGCCTAGGGGGGTGGTCGCGGCCTGTGGTCTTGTGGCCCACTGGCACGGCCCCTCCGGTGGATATTTGCGCAGGTATTTTTCTTTTATTCCAGAAAAAATCTCCGTAAATTTTCAGGACATTCCGAGAACTTTTATTTCTACACAAAAACAACAACATGGCAATTCTGCTGAAAACAGCGTCAGCCCGGGTTAGTTCCATTCAAATCATGCAAATTAGAGTCCAAAACAAGGGCAAAAGACTTTGGAAAAGTAGATACGACGGAGACGTATCACATCTCATATCCAAACCCTAGTTCATCCGTTGTAACCAATCTCCGTCTCATGACTCCGATTGGTACTTGTAAGGTTGCTAGTAGTGTTAATTACTCTTTGTAGTTGATGCTAGTTGGATTATTTGGTGGAAGAGTTTATGTTCAGATCCTTGATGCTACTCATTACCTCTCTGATCATGAATATGATTATGCTTTGTGAGTAGTTACTTTTGTTTCTGAGGACATGGGATAAGTCATGCTAATAGTAGTCATGTGAATTTGGTATTCGTTCGATATTTTGATGTGTTGTATGTTGTTTTTCCTCTAGTGGTGTTATGTGAACGTCGACTACATAACACTTCACCATTATTTGGGCCTAGAGGAAGGCATTGGGAAGTAGTAAGTAGATGATGGGTTGCTAGAGTGACAGAAGCTTAAACCCTAGTTTATGCGTTACTTCGTAAGGGGCTGATTTGGATCCACTAGTTTAATGCTATGGTTAGACTTTGTCTTAATTCTTCTTTCATAGTTGCGGATGCTTGCGAGAGGGGTTAATCATAAGTGGGATGCTTGTCCAAGGGTAGTACCCAAGTGCCGGTCCACCCACATATCGAACTATAAAAGTAACGAACGCGAATCATATGAACATGATGAAACTAGCATGATAGAAATTCTCGTGTGTCCTCGGGAGCGTTTTTCCTCCTATAAGACTTTGTCCAGGCTTGTCCCTTGCTACAAAAGGGATTGGGCCACTTTGCTACACAGTTGCTACTTTTGTTACTTGTTGCTTGCTACGAATCATCTCACCACACAACTACTTGTTACCAATAATTTCAGTGCTTGCACATATTACCTTGCTGAAAACCACTTGTCAGATCCATGTGCTCCTCGTTGGCTTCGACACTCTTACTTATCGAAGGGACTACGATAGATCCCCTATACTTGTGGGTCATCAAGACTCTTCTCTGGCGCCGTTGCCGGGGAGTGAAGCGCCTTTGGTAAGTGGAACTTGGTAAGGAAACATTCATATAGTGTGCTGAAATTTATTGCCACTTGTCACTATGGAAACTAATCCTTTGAGGGGCTTGTTCGGGGTATCTTCACCTAAAACGGAAGCACAAAGAGTTGCTCCTCAACCTGCTGCACCTACTGAAAATATTTGTTTTGAATTTCCTTCAGGTATGCTTGAGAAACTGCTAGCTAATCCTTTTACAGGAGATGGAACATCACATCCAAACTTGCATCTAATCTATGTAGATGAAGTTTGTGGGTTATTTAAGCTTGCAGGTTTGCCCGAGGATGAGGTCAAGAAGAAGGTCTTTCCCTTATATTTGAGGGATAAGGCGTTGACATGGTATAGGCTATGTGATGATACTGGATCATGGAACTACAATCGGTTGAAATTGGAATTTCATCAAAAGTTTTATCCTATGCATCTAGTACATCGTGATCGGAATTATATTTACAATTTTTGCCTCGTGACAGAGAAAGCATCGCTCAAGCTTGGGGGAGGCTTAAATCAATGTTATATTAATGCCCCAACCATGAGCTCTCGAGAAAAAATATCATTCAGAACTTCTATGCTCGGCTTTCTCATGATGATCGCACCATGCTTGACACTTCTTGTGTCGGTTCTTTTATGAAGAGAGATATTGACTTCAAATGGAATTTATTGGAGAGAATTAAATGCAACTCTGAAGATTGGGAGCTGGAAGAAGGTAAGGAGTTAGGTATGAATTTCAAGTTTGATTGCGTTAAATCCTTTGTTGAAACAAATACCTTTAGTGATTTTAGCGCTAAGTATGGACTTGACTCTAAGATAGTAGCTTCATTGTGTGAATATTTTGCTGCTTATATTGATCTCCCCAAAGAGAAGTGGTTTAAATATCATCCTCCTTTAGAAGTCAATGTAGTTAAACCCATTCCAGTTGAAGAGAAAGTCATTGTCTATAATGATCCTATTGTTCCGAGTGCTTACATTGAGAAACCACCTTTCCCTGTTAGGATAAAGGATCATTCTAAAGCTTCAACTGTGATACGTAGAGGCTACATTAGAACACCTACACCCCTTGAGAAAATTAGAGTTGAACCTAGCATCGCTATTATCGAAGATCTTCTGTCTGACGATGTTGAGGGACATAATATTCACTTCTGTGAAGATGCTGCTAGAATTGCTAAACCTCACGTTAGAGATAAACATAGGCCTGTTCTTGGCATGCGTGTGGTTTCTGTTAAGATAGGAAATCATTGTTATCATGGTTTATGTGACGTGGGTGCTAGTGTTAGTGCAATACCTCAATCCTTATATGATGAAATCAAAGACGAGATTGCACCTACTATGATAGAGCATATCGATGTCACTATTCAGCTTGCCAATAGAGATACTATCTGCCCTGTGGGAATTGTTAGGGATGTTGAAGTCTTGTGTGGTAAAACGAAGTATCCTGCTGATTTCCTCGTTCTTGCTACCGCACAAGATAGCTTTTGTCCCATCATATTTGGTAGACCTTTTCTCAATACTGTCAATGCTCATATTGATTGTGAGAAGCAAACTGTCACTGTTTCACATACCAGCAAAAGAAGAATTTCTTCTTTGACTTGAGACATTACTTTTGGGATGATCCTCACCTTTATAAGGAAGGAGTAGATGGTGTTATTATACGTTGTGTACCTGAACATGAACAGGGACAGATCTTACAGAAGTGTCACTCCGAGGCCTACGGAGGACACCATGCGGGAGATAGAACTGCACACAAGGTATTGCAATCAGGTTTCTATTGGCCCACTCTCTTCAAGGATGCCCGTAAGTTTGTCTTGTCTTGTCATGAATGTCAAAGAGTAGACAATATCGGTAAACGTCAGGAAATGCCTATGAACTATTCACTTGTCATTGAACCATTTGATGTTTGGGGCTTTGATTATATGGGACCTTTTCCAAAATCCAATGGATATACTCACATCTTAGTTGCTGTGGATTACGTCACTAAGTGGTAGAAGCTATCCCCACTAGTAGTGCTGATCACAACACTTCTATCAGGATGCTTAAAGAAGTTATCTTCCCTAGATTTGGGGTCCCTAGATATCTAATGACCGACGGTGGTTCATGCTACTTCTTAAACAACAGCGCCAGAATTTGACACGTTGACGGAGACTTGCTTGCGTTGGTTTTTCCCTTGAAGAGGAAAGGGTGATGCAGCACAGGAGCAGTAAGTATTTCCCTCAGTTTGAGAACTAAGGTATCAATCCAGTAGGAGAATCTCGTCAAGTCCAGAGTACCTACACAAACACAAAAGAGCTTGCACCCAACGCTGTAAAGGGGTTGTCAATCCCTTCAAGATTGTTTGCAAAGTGAGATCTGAAGGCGGAAGTGCAACGAAGTAAAAAGTGTAAGGCTGGAAATATGGTGTGGAGTAGAC
Source organism: Hordeum vulgare subsp. vulgare (assembly GCF_904849725.1). NCBI lineage: Eukaryota > Viridiplantae > Streptophyta > Magnoliopsida > Poales > Poaceae > Hordeum > Hordeum vulgare. Next base: position 577,872,523 of record NC_058520.1, on the reverse strand, counting down.
CCTGGGGGCCAAGTGTTCACAAGAGGATTCTCTCAAAATAGCAAGTATTACGGTGGGTGAACAAATTTCTGTCGAGCAATTGATAGAACCGCGCAAAGTCATGACGATATCTAAGGCAATGATCATACATATAGGCATCACGTCCAAGACAAGTAGACCGATACTTTCTGCATCTACTACTATTACTCCACACATCGACCGCTATCCAGCATGCATCTAGTGTATTGAGTTCATGATGAACAGAGTAACGCTTTAAGCAAGATGACATGATGTAGAGGTATAATCTCAAACCAATGATGAAAACCCCATCTTTTTACCCTTGATGGCAACAAGACATACGTGCCTCGCTACCCCTTCTGTCACTTGGTGAGGTCACCGCACGGTATGAACCCAAAACCAAGCACTTCTCCCATTGCAAGAATCATAGATCTAGTTGGCCAGACAAAACCCACAACTCGAAGAGAATTACAAGGATATGAAATCATGCATAAGAGAGATCAGAAGAAACTCAAATAAGATTCATAGATAATCTGATCATAAATCCACAATTCATCGGATCTCGACAAACACACCGCAAAAGAAGATTACATCGGATAGATCTCCATGAAGATCATGGAGAACTTTGTATTGAAGATCCAAGAGAGAGAAGAAGTCATCTAGTTACTAGCTAGGGACCCGGAGGTCTATGGTGAACTACTCACGCATCATCGGAGAGGTCACGGTGTTGATGAAGAAGCCCTCCGTGTCCGAATCCCCCCTCCGGCAGGGCACCAGAACGTGCCCCAGATGGGATCTTGCGGAGACACAAGTTTGCGGCGGCGAAAAAGTACTTTCGACGATCTCCCGATTTTTTTGTGGAATTTTTGGGGATATATAGGCGCAAACCCTAGGGCAAAGGAGGTCCACGGGGCCCACAAGCCTGTGGGCCGCGGCCTCCCCCCTGGCCGCGAGGTGAGGGCTTGTGGGGCCCCTGGGGCCCCCCTGTCTTGACTGTCAAGTCTCATATTCTTCTTCCGTTACGGAAAAAATCTTTTCAGGGATTTTATTCCGTTTGGACTCCGTTTCAAAATATCCTCTGAAAGGGGTCAAAAATATGGAAAAAAACAGGAACTGGCACTTGGCACTAAGTTAATAAGTTAGTCCCAAAAAATATATAAAAGGCATGCAAAACATCCAAAGTTTTACAAGATAATAGCATGAAACCATCAAATATTATAGATACGTTGGAGACGTATCAAGCATCCCCAAGCTTAACTCCTGCTCGTCCTCGAGTAGGGAAGTGATAAAGAATGAATTTTTGATGTGGAATGCTACCTAGCATAGTTGTCCTTTGCAACTTCTTTCACGTGACATGAATGTTCAGATCTGTAAGATTCAAAACAATAGTTTGCTATTGACATGAAAACAATAATACTTCAAGCAAACTAGCAAAGTAATCATGAACTTTCAAAATAACAAGGCCAATGAAAGTTATCCCTACAAAATCATATAGTCTAGCTATGCTCCATCATCCTCACACAACTAATTTAAATCATGCACAAACCCAGTATTGGCCAAGTAATTGTTTTCGCACTCTTACTTTCTCAAACTTTTTATAACTACCACGCAATACATGAGCGCGAGCCATGGATATAGCACTATAGGTGGAATAGAGTGTGGTGGTGGTTGTGAGACAAAAAGGAGGAAATGGTCACATTGACTCGGCGTATCAAAAGGCTATGGAGATTCCCATTAATAGATATCAATGTGAATGAGTAGGGATTGCCATACAAGAGATGCACTAGAGCTATAAGTATGTGAAAGCTCAAAAGGAAAACTAGTGAGTCTGCATCCAACTTGCTTGCTCACGAAGACCTAGGGCAATTTTGAGGAAGCCCATCATTGGAATATACAAGCCAAGTTATATAATGAAGATTCCCACTAGCATATGGTAGTGACAAAGCAAGAAGCTCTCAATCATGAAGAACATGGTGCTATTCTGAAGCACAAGTGTGGAAAAAGATAGTAGCATTGTCCCTTCTCTCTTTTTCTCTCCTTTTTTTTATTTGGGATCTTAGGCCTCTTTTTTAATTTTTTTATTTCTCTTTTTTTGGGCTCTTCGGCCTCTTTTTTTAATTTACTCACATGGGACAATGCTCTAATAATGATGATCATCACACTTTTATTTACTCACAGCTCAAAGCTTAGAAATTACTCTATAGGAAATGAATCCAACAGTGTACCGGGATGTGCAACGATCTAGCATGGCGTATGACGTTGAAACATCTCGCTAGCTATCTTACGATCATGCAATGTCAATATGAGAGTGACGGCACAAGTCATGAGACGGAACGGTAGGAGTTGCATGGCAATATATCTCGGAATGGCTATGAAAATGCCATAGTAGGTAGGTATGGTGGCTGTTTTGAGGAAGGCATATGGTGGGTTTGTGCACCGGCGAGAATTGCGCGGTACTAGAGAGGCTAGCAATGGTGGAAGGTGAAAGTGCATCTATACCATGGACTCACATTAGTCATGAAGAACTCACATACTTTATGCGAAAGTTTTTATTAGCAATCGAAACAAAGTACTAAACGCATACTCCTAGGGGAAGGGTTGGTAGGAGTTAACCATCGCGCGATCCCGACCTCAACACAAAGGATGACAATCAATAGATCAATTATGCTCTGACTTCCTAACATAGCGGTTCACCATACGTGCATGCTACGGGAATCACTAACTTCAACACAAGTATTTCTATATTCACAACACCTTACTAACATAACTCTTAATATTACCGAATCCACGTCTCAAAACTAATTGAGAGGAATCAAGACTTCTCTTTCTACTCAATGCACATGAAGATGGAGGTTTTTGCATCCTCTTTGGGTACCTATCACTTTTGGGACTACTTTCATAGCATAAGCCAACTACCAACTCACGCACCGCCGTGCTCTAAAAGATATAAGTGAAGCACATAGAGCAAAAGTATCTAACTCAAAAGATATAAGTGAAGCACTATGAGCATTATAGCAAAAATCACGATGAGTGCATGTATCTCTCTCTCTCTCAAAAAGGTGTGCAGGAAGGATGATTGTGTCACAACAAAAAGAAAAGACTCCTAAGATACAAGACGCTCCAAGCAAAACACATATCATGTGGTGAATCAAAATATAGCTCCAAGTAATGTTACCGATGGATTAAAGACGAAAGAGGGGATGCCTTCCCGGGGCATCCCCAAGCTTAGGATTTTTGGTGTCCTTGAATTTGGCTTGGGATGCCTTGGGCATCCCCAAGCTTGAGCTCTTTCCACTCCTTATCTCTTTGTCCATGAGAACATCACCCAAAACTTGAAAACTTGACAACACAAAACTTAAACAAAAACTCGTGATACCATTAGCACAAGAAAACAAACTACCACCACTTTTGGTACTCTAGCAAACTTGAATTCTATCTATATTGGTGTTTGGCTACTGTATTCTCACTTTTCCATGGCTAGTACCCCCCCCAATACTAACCATAGTTTCATCAAAACAAGCAACCAACTCAACAAAAACAGAATCTGTCAAAAACATATCACTCTGTAGAAATCTGTATACTTCGTATACTTCTGGTACCTCAACAATTCTGAAAAATTATGACTGCCTATGAAAAAGGCCTATCAATCAGCAGCAAAAAGAATCAACTCAAAATTTCTTTCTGAATAAAAATGAAAAATCATCTCGTGAGCGAAAAGTTTCTGTCTTTTTCCAGCAGGATCAAACAACCATTACCAACACTAGTCATAAAGGTTTTGCTTGGCTCAAACACAAAAATAAACACAAAAAACACAAAAAACACAATCACAACAGAATTATGATGGTGTGGACACAACAAAACAGAAAGAAAAAGATAAATTCGTTGGGTTGCCTCCCAACAAGCGCTATTGTTTAACGCCCTTAGATAGGCATAAAAGCGATAGAATCACGTATCGTCGTCTTTGGTGCTCAAACCATATAGGGCCCTCATCATGAATTCATAATGCAATCTTATTTTCTTTCTAGGAAAGTGCTCCATGCCCTTCTATAAAGGAAATTGAAATCTAATATTCCCTTCCTTCGTATCAATGATAGCACCGATAGTCCTTAGGAAAGGTCTACCAAGAATAATAGGGCATGTAGGATTGCAATCAATGTCAAGAAAAATGAAATCCACGGGTACATAGTTCCTATTTGCAATAATAAAAACATAATTGATCCTTCCCATGGGTTTCTTGACAGTAGAATCCGCAAGATGATAATTAAGAGAACACTCTCCAATCTCATTAAAACCCAGAACATCATATAAAGACTTTGGAATCACGGAAATACTAGCACCCAAATCACACAAAGCATTGCATTCATAGTTTTTGATTTTGATTTTGATAGTAGGTTCCCACTCATCATGAAGCTTTCTAGGGATAGAGACTTCCAATTCAAGTTTCTCTTCAAGATATTTTATCATAGCTTCGACGATATGATCGGTAAAGGCCTTGTTTTGGCCATAAGCGTGTGGAGAGTTTAACATGGACTGCATCAAGGAGATGCATTCAATCAAGGAGAAACTATCATAATTGAATTCCTTGAAATCCAATGTAGGAATTTCATTACTACTCAAAGTTTTAATATCTTCTACTCCACTTTCAACGCTTTTAGCATCAAGATAGATGGACTCCGAATCATTGGGGCACTTTTCAACCAAAGTGGATTCATATCCAGCCCCATAATCAGTAGGTTTGTCACAAGAAAACAAAGATTCAATGGGAGTCACCCAAGCACTTTAAGATCTTCGTGACTCTTATCATGAGAACACGCCTTTTTAAGCCATTCATGTCTAGCACGAATTTGGGCAGTTCATTCTTTAATCTCAATCATGGAAACACACATAGCTTTCAAAGTTTCATCCATATTGATCTTGGGAGGAGCACATGTAACTTTCAAAGCATCAATATCACTAGACATTCTATCAACACTCCTAGCAAAATCGTCAACTTTTGGTAGTTTTTCCTCTATGGACGAATTGAAAATCTTTTGTGAGTTGATAAACTCTTTGATATTACTCTCTAGATCAGAGGGAAATCTATTGTAATTTCCATGAGTATTGTTGTAGGAGTTGCCAAAGTTATTAGAGGAGTTACTAGGAAAAGGCCTAGGAACATAGTTTCCTCTAAAAGCATTCTTGTTGCCAAAATTATTCCTACCAACAAAATTAACGTCCAAGCTAGGGTTGCTACTCTCAATCAAACAAGACAAGGGCATATCATTAGGATCTAAAGGAGCACTTCTACTAGCAACCAAATTCATTAACTCATCCATCTTAGCACTCAACGAGTTAATTTCTTCTATAGCGTGTACCTTCTTACTAGTAGGTGACCTTTCAGTGTGCCACTAAGAGTAGTTCGTCATGATATTGTCTAGGAGCTTTGTGGCCTCCCCTAACGTGATTTCCATGAACGTTCCACCTGAGGCGGAGTCCAAGATATTTCTAGAAGCGAAATTCAAGCCAGGGTAAAAGATTTGAATAATCATCCAAAGACTCAAGCCATGAGCGGGACAATTTCTAATCATCAATTTCATTCTCTCCCAAGATTGAGCAACATGTTCATGATCAAGTTGCTTGAAATTCATGATATCATTACGGAGAGAGATGATCTTAGCCGGCGGAAAATACTTGGAAACATAAGCATCTTTGCACTTATCCCAAGAATCGATACTATTTTTTGGCAAAGATGAAAACCAAGTTTTTGCGCGATCTCGGAACGAGAAAGGAAAAAAGCTTCAATTTAATCACATCATTATCCACATCTTTCTTATTTTGCATATCACATAGCTCAATGAAGGTATTGAGATGGGATGCGACATCTTCACTAGGAAGGCCAGAGAATTTCTCTTTCATAACAAGATTCAGCAAAGCGGCATTGATGTCATATGACTCCGCACTAGTGGCGGGAGCATTCGGAGCACTAACAAAATCATTATTATTAGTATTCGAGAAGTCACAAAGCTTGGTATTTTCATTCATGGTGACTTCAGCAAGCAAGCAAGCACACAAGCGAACAAAGAGCTAGAGAGGAAAAAGGGCGAACGAAAAGGCGAACAAAAAAGGGCAAACGAAAAAGGCAAATTGGTGAAGTGGGGGGGGGGGAGGAAAACGAGAGGCAATTGGCAAACAAAGTAAATGCAAGAGATGAGTTTGCGGCACTTACTTAGATGAGTTCTTGACTTGATCCTCCCCGGCAACGGCGCCAGAAATTGGCATGTTGACGGGAGGCTATTCTTGACTTGATTCTCCCCGGCAACGGCGCCAAAAATTCTTCTGCTACGGCAACAGACAACGGTGCCAGAAATTAACACGTTGACGGAGACAAGGCTTGTGTTGGTTTTTCCCTTCAAGAGGAAAGGGTGATGCAGCACATGAGCAGTAAGTATTTCCCTCAGTTTGAGAACCAAGGTATCAATCCAGTAGGAGAATCTCGTCAAGTCCAGAGTACCTGCACAAACACAAAAGAGCTTGCACCCAACGCTTTAAAGGGGTTGTCAATCCCTTCAAGATTGATTGCAAAGTGAGATCTGAAGGCGGAAAGTGCAACGAAGTAAAAAGTGTAAGGCTGAAAATATGGCGTGGAGTAGACCCGGGGGCCATAGTGTTCACTAGAGGCTTCTCTCAAAATAGAAAATATTACGGTGGGTGAACAAATTACTGTCGAGCAATTGATAGAACCGCGCAAAGTCATGACGATATCTAAGGCAATGATCATACATATAGGCATCACGTCCGAGACAAGTAGACCGATACTTTTTGCATCTACTACTATTACTCCACACATCGACCGCTATCCAGCATGCATCTAGTGTATTGAGTTCATGACGAACAGAGTAACGCCTTAAGCAAGATGACATGATGTAGAGGGATAATCTCAAACCAATGATGAAAACCCCATCTTTTTACCCTTGATGGCAACAACACCATGCGTGCCTCGCTACCCCTTCTGTCACTGGGTGAGGTCACCGCATGGTATGAACCCAAAACCAAGCACTTCTCCCATTGCAAGAATCATAGATCTAGTTGGCCAAACAAAACCCACAACTCGAAGAGAATTACAAGGATATGAAATCATGCATAAGAGAGATCAGAAGAAACTCAAATAAGATTCATAGATAATCTGATCATAAATCCACAATTCATCGGATCTCGACAAACACACCGCAAAATAAGATTACATCGGATAGATCTCCATGAAGATCATGGAGAACTTTGTATTGAAGATCCAAGAGAGAGAAGAAGCCATCTAGCTACTAGCTATGGACCCATAGGTCTATGGTGAACTACTCACGCATCATCGGAGAGGTCATGGTGTTGATGAAGAAGCCCTCCGTGTCCGAATCCCCCCTCCGGCAGGGCACCAAAACGTGCCCCAGATGGGATCTTGTGAAGACAGGAGCTTGCGGCGGTGAAAAAGTACTTTCGATGATCTCCTTATTTTTTCTGGGATTTTAGGGAATATATAGGCGCAAAACCTAGGGCAGAGGTGGCCCAGGGAGCCCACAATCTAGGGTGGCGCCCCCTGGCTGCGCCATGAGGGCTTGTGGGGTCCCTGCAGGCCCCCTGCCCTGATTCTCCGGCTTCCCGATCTTTTTCTGTTTCGGAAAAAATCTTTTTGGCAGTTTCATTCCGTTTGGACTTCGTTCAAAATCCTCCTCTGAAAGGGGTCAAAAACATGGGAAAAACAGGAACTCGCACTTGGCACTGAGTTAATAAGTTAGTCCCAAAAAATAAATAAAAGGCATACAAAACATCCAAAGTTTGACAAGATAATAGCATGAAACTATCAAAAATTATAGATACGTTGGAGACATATCAAGGGGCAACAGGGGGCCCACAAGCCCCCTAGGCGCGGCCAGGGGGTAGGCCACGCCTAGCAGGCTTGTGGCCTCCTGGTGGCTCCCCTCTGGTACTTCTTCCGCCCAGTATTTTTTATAAAATCCAAAATAATTCCTCGTTGATTTTCACGGCTTTTGGAGTTGCGCAGAATAAGTATCTCAAACTTGCTCCTTTTTCAGACCAGATTTCGAGTTGCCGGCATTCTCCCTCTTCATGTAAACCTTGTAAAATAAGAGGGAAAAGCATAAGTATTGTACCTGAAGTGTAATAACAGCCCATAAAGCGATAAATATCAACATAAAAGCATGATGCAAAATGGACGTATCACTATATCATGCATATATAATGTGAAGGGTATAGCAATAATACTAGCATCAATATCACACATGCCATGATAGCAATGATCTCCAATTTTAACCGAGATGACAGGTGTGCCTACCACTGATTTATTTTTATCTAGTTCATCTCGTTTGTTTCTAAAAGGTTTTGCGATTCTAGGAGCTTCATCAGAGAGGTAAATAACTTGCCGATCAATATTATCAACCAAGAGATCTTTAACTATAGCTACATTAGGCTCAACATTTATTTGTTTAGAAGGTGTAGGTGTTCTAACATAACTCTTATTAACCACTGTCGTAGCCTTAGCATGTTATCTAATCCTGACGGGGAAAGGAGGTTTCTCAATGTAAGCAGTAGGAAAAATTGGATAAACGTGGCTAACAATTATTTCTTCCTTATTAATTCTAACCAGTTCCTTAGGTAATTTGTTTAATGGGAGGATGATATTTGAACCACTTTTCCTTAGGCTGGTCAACATAGGTAGCAAAAAATTTGTACAAAGAAGCTACTATCATAGTGTCAAGGCCATATCTCTACTATTAAAGGAGGATTTGCCGTCGCGGTGATGGTTCGACCTCCTCTACTGATCCCACCTAGCGATCGATAGCCCTCCAACTTCCTCGCACGATCGAACTTGTCGTACCCACCGCTACCCACGTTTTCTGCTAAGAAAATAAAATAGCAAAAAATAACACCCGAGGAACATACGCCCCACCCCACGCCTCCATCTCCCCCTCCCCCTGCTCCCGATCTTGTTTTTCTCCTCGCTCCCAGAAAATTCACCGCCGCCGCCGCTACCCTCCTCGTGATCGCGGTGGCCGCGTTCCTGGTCGTGGATAACACCGCCCGCCCCGCACTCTCCTCTACGGGAGTCCCTATGCCCGAGGAACATACACCCCACGCCCCACGCATCAAGTATTATTTTTTTTGTCAACCATCTTTGCGTGTTCGGCTGCATATCCAGCAGCGGCGCCACCGATACGATCGGGGCATGATGAAGGACAATGGCGGAAGGGATCTGGTAGGCAGGGGATGGCGGGGAAACGACGAACGCTGACGCGAGGCGGTTCAGGTCGGGATCCATCATTGTTGCGCTTAGTAGAGGCTGACGAGGGCGGCGCCGATCCGATCAGGGCATGATGCAGGACGTGTTGGATAACGTCGCATGGGAAACAAAAAAATTTCCTATGCGCACGAAGACCTATCATGGTGATGTCCATCTACGAGAGGGGATGAGTGATCTACGTACCCTTGTAGATCATACAGCAGAAGCGTTAGTGAACGCGGTTGATGTAGTGGAACGTCCTCACGTCCCTCGATCCGCCCCGCGAACAATCCCGCGATCAGTCCCACGATCTAGTACCGAACGGACGGCACCTCCGCGTTCAGCACACGTACAGCTCGACGATGATCTCGGCCTTCTTGATCCAGCAAGAGAGACGGAGAGGTAGAAGAGTTCTCCGGCAGCGTGACGGCGCTCCGGAGGTTGGTGATGACCTTGTCTCAGCAGGGCTTTGGGTTTCTTCGTCGGACTGGCAACAGGCTTGCCGCTGTTCTTTGAATTACCCCTCTTGCCTTTGCCGTTTCTCTTGAAACTAGTGGTCTTATTCACCATCAACACTTGATGCTCTTTACGGAGTTCAGACTCTGCGACTTTCAGCATCGCAAACAACTCGCCGGGAGACTTGTTCATCCCTTGCATGTTGTAGTTCAACACAAAGCCTTTATAGCTTGGAGGCAGTGATTGAAGGATTCTGTCAGTGATAGACTCTTGCGGGAGTTCAATCCCCAGCTCAGCTAGACGGTTTGAGTACCCAGACATTTTGAGCACCTGTTCACTGACAGACGAGTTTTCCTCCATCTTGCAAGCATAGAATTTATCGGAGGTCTCATACCTCTCGATCCGGGCGTTCTTCTGAAAGATAAACTTCAACTCCTGGAACATCTCAAATGCTCCATGACGCTCAAAGCGACGTTTAAGTCCCGGTTCTAAGCCATACAAGACTGCACATTGAACTACTGAGTAGTCCTCCTTACGTGCTAACCAAGCGTTCTTAACATCCTGATCAGCCGTAGCGGGTGGTTCATCTCCTAGCGCAGCATTAAGGACATAATCCTTCTTCCCAGCTTGTAAGATTAGCTTAAGATTACGAGCCCAGTCTACAAAGTTGCTTCCATCATCTTTCAACTTAGCTTTCTCTAGGAACGTATTAAAATTCAGGGTGACTGTCGCGTGAGCCATGATCTACAACACAAATATATTCAAAGTGGACTTAGACTATGTTCAAGATAATTAGAGTTTAACTTTAATCAAAATTATACGCTAAACTCCCACTCAAAAAGTACATCTCTCTTAGTCATTTGAGTGGTTCACGATCCACTTTACACTAGCTCAAGTCTGATCATCACGTGAGTTGAGTATAGTTTCAGTGGTAAGCATCCCTATGCTAATCATATCATCTATATGATTCATGATCGACCTTTCGGTCTCATGTGTTCCGAGGCCATGTCTGCACATGCTAGGCTCGTCAAGCTTAACCCGAGTGTTCCGCGTGCGCAACTGTTTTGCACCCGTTGTATGTGAACGTTGAGTCTATCACACCCGATCATCACGTGGTGTCTCGAAACGACGAACTATAGCAACGGTGCACAGTCGAGGAGAACACAATTTCGTCTTGAAATTTTAGTGAGAGATCACCTCATAATGCTACCGTCGTTCTGAGCAAAATAAGGTGCATAAAAGGATTAACATCACATGCAATTCATAAGTGACATGATATGGCCATCATCACGTGCTTCTTGATCTCCATCACCAAAGCACCGGCATGATCTTCTTGTCACCGGTGCCACGCCATGATCTCCATCAACGTGTTGCCATCGAGGTTGTCGTGCTACCCATGCTATTACTACTAAAGCTACATCCTAGCAAAATAGTAAACGCATCTGCAAGCACAAACATTAGTATAAAGACAACCCTATGGCTCCTGCCGGTTGCCGTACCATCGACGTGCAAGTCGATATTATCTATTACAACATGATCATCTCATACATCCAATATATCACATCACATCGTTGGCCATATCACATCACAAGCATACCCTGCAAAAACAAGTTAGACGTCCTCTAATTTTGTTGTTGCATGTTTTACGTGGTGACCACGGGTATCTAGTAGGATCGCATCTTACATACGCAAACACCACAACGGAGATATATGAGTTGCTATTTAACCTCATCCAAGGACCTCCTCGGTCAAATCCGATTCAACTAAAGTTGGAGAAACTGACACTTGCCAGTCATCTTTGAGCAACGGGGTTACTCGTAGCGATGAAACCAGTCTCTCGTAAGCCTACGAGTAATGTCGGTCCAAGCCGCTTCAATCCAACAATACCGCGGAATCAAGAAAAGACTAAGGAGGGCAGCAAAACGCACATCACCGCCCACAAAAACTTTTGCGTTCTACTCGAGAAGACATCTACGGATGAACCTAGCTCATGATGCCACTGTTGGATAACGTCGCAAGGGAAACAAAAAAAAATCCTACGCGCTTGAAGACCTATCATGGTGATGTCCATCTACGAGAGGGGATGAGTGATCTACGTACCCTTGCAGATCGTACAGCAGAAGCGTTATCGAACGCGGTTGATGTAGTGGAACGTCCTCACGTCCCTCGATCCACCCCGCGAACAATCCGGCGATCAGTCCCACGATCTAGTACCGAACGGACGGCACCTCCGCGTTCAGCACACGTACAGCTCGACGATGATCTCGGCCTTCTTGATCCAGCAAGAGAGACGGAGAGGTAGAATAGTTCTCCGGCAGCGTGACGGCGCTCCGGAGGTTGGTGATGACCTTGTCTCAGCAGGGCTCCGCCCGAGCTCCGCAGAAACGCGATCTAGAGGAAAAACCGTGGAGGTATGTGGTCGGGCTGCCGTGGAAAAGTCGTCTCAAATCAGCCCAAAAACCTCCGTATATATAGGTGGGAGGGAGGGGACCTTGCCTTGGGGCTCAAGGATCCCCAAGGGGGTCGGCCGAGCCAAGGGGGGAAGGCTCCCCCCCAAACCGAGTTGGACTTGGTTTGGTGGGTGGGAGTCCTTCCTTCCCTTCCCACCTCCTCTTTTTTTTTCTCTTTGATTTTCTTTTCTAGGCGCATAGGGCCCTTTTGGGCTGTCCCACCAGCCCACTAAGGGCTGGTGCGCCACCCTCAAGGCCTATGGGCTTCCCCGGGGTGGGTTGCCCCGCCCGGTGAACTCCCGGAACCCATTCGTCATTCCCGGTACATTCCCGGTAACTCCGAAAACCTTCCGGTAATCAAATGAGGTCATCCTATATATCAATCTTTGTTTCCGGACCATTCCGGAAACCCTCGTGACGTCCGTGATCTCATCCGGGACTCCGAACAACATTCGGTAACCAACCATATAACTCAAATACGCATAAAACAACGTCGAACCTTAAGTGTGCAGACCCTGCGGGTTCGAGAACTATGTAGACATGACCCAAGAGACTCCTCAGTCAATATCCAATAGCGGGACCTGGATGCCCATATTGGATCCTACATATTCTACGAAGATCTTATCGTTTGAACCTCAGTGCCAAGGATTCATATAATCCCGTATGTCATTCCCTTTGTCCTTCGGTATGTTACTTGCCCGAGATTCGATCGTTAGTATCCGCATACCTATTTCAATCTCGTTTACCGGCAAGTCTCTTTACTCGTTCCGTAATACAAGATCCCATAACTTACACTAAGCTACATTGCTTGCAAGGCTTGTGTGTGATGTTGTATTACCGAGTGGGCCCCGAGATACCTCTCCGTCACACGGAGTGACAAATCCCAGTCTTGATCCATACTAACTCAACTAACACCTTCGGAGATACCCGTAGAGCATCTTTATAGTCACCCAGTTACGTTGCGACGTTTGATATACACAAAGCATTCCTCCGGTGTCAGTGAGTTATATGATCTCATGGTCATAGGAATAAATACTTGACACGCAGGAAACAGTAGCAACAAAATGACACGATCAACATGCTACGTCTATTAGTTTGGGTCTAGTCCATCACGTGATTCTCCTAATGACGTGATCCAGTTATCAAGCAACAACACCTTGTTCATAATCAGAAGGCACTGACTATCTTTGATCAACTGGCTAGCCAACTAGAGGCTTGCTAGGGACGGTGTTTTGTCTATGTATCCACACATGTAAATGAGTCTTCATTCAATACAATTATAGCATGGATAATAAACGATTATCTTGATACAGGAATTATAATAATAACTATATTTATTATTGCCTGTAGGGCATAATTCCAACAGGACGATGGCAGAAGGGATCCGGGAGGTGGGGGACGGTTGGGAAGTGGCGAACACCGACGCGAGACGGATCGGGATCCATCGCTGCAGCGTGTAGTGGAGGCCCAAGGTGGTGGCACTCCATGGCCATGGCGGCTAGGTCTCCGGGAAGAAGAGATGAGGTGGGATCGAGAGAAGAGAAAGGAGAGTACAAACGATGCGGCTACCTGCTGGTTCGGCCGCGGCTCTGGTAGCCCGATCGAGGTTCGAGTCTAATTTTTTCCCTCCCGGCTACGTGATGGGGGTTGCCCAACGGCCACTCTCCCTAACGCTGCTCTCCTCCCCCTAGCTGCACCTCCCTGCACTCACGGAGATGTCTTCGCCCTCGTATACGTCATCTCCGTGGAGGCCAGCATCATGCTTTCTTCCCCTGGCCATGCTTGACCTCCTCCTCACTCACGATGCCCATGTTTAGTTATGTCAAGGTTGTGTTGCACAGGTTGGTCGGCTGCAGATTTATGTTCAGTATAGAACATTAGTTTTCAAGTAAATCTTGTTGATCCATTCATATGCACTTTCTAGTGTACTTGCCAACTAGGGATCATCGATGTATGGTTGCAAATTGATAGAATTTTATCACTGCTCTATAATTTTTTCCCATCATTTTCCATGTCATGTATGCTGGTTTGTTAATACGTGATAAGTTCCTGGCGAGTGGGAACTATTAAAATAATTTAATTTGATAACTCTACGGCAATACAACTCTGATCAGAATGCTGAGTTTAACATAGGAATTTGGTTAGTGAGCCCAACTCATACAAAATCTTGCATGCATTGGCACAATGGCGCGATTGGTTTATTGCTTACGACGTGCACATCCATTGACACTATAGGTTGAGCCATCCATATAATTGTTTAGTCCATTATTAAGATCACACATGCAATGCCTTTTCATTTCTAATGAGACTTCGGTAATATCATTTCAACTGGCCTCATCTAAAACTAATAAGGTATTTTCAGTGGACAAACCCTTGCTATTACTTGTTCTTGTTTTATGTTGACAATCATCCTTCAGAATAACCTACTCAGTCAAAATATTTTCTCAGCATCTAATGTTGTTAGACTTTTTTGCGATCTGGATCATCTTCGTTTTGTGAAATCAGGAAGAATGTGACCAGACGACCATATTTAATCATTTTTTTGGTAAATTTATATTATTGCCTAGGAGCTTAGCTCTTACTATGCGACCATCATAGAAGAAAATACCTGGCTATGCTTCTGAGCAAGAGACTTTGTTTATATAATTTATGCAGATTAACCTCGGAATCTCCTCTTTTATATTTTTCTTTCACGGCTCTTACTATGCGACCTCTTTTATAATTTATGCAGATTAACCAGGTAATAAAAATGGAAGCATGTTGCATAATTTACAATGTCTTTCCTGACCACTGTTGATGTGGGTAACCATGTTTAGAACATGAACTCATAACGTGTCATACCTGATGGTTACTTAGTAGAAAAATAGATGATGGATTTATAGGGTTCTAATATGGTTTCTAAACCAAAGGTATGCACCTCTTGCTCAACACATTTTTAATCAATGTTTAATTATTCTCATTCCTTGGATGCTTAGGTAGGTGTTGTTTTTGTCAATTTTGTACCAAGAGAAGTAGCATGAGGATCTATACTCGATGCATTCTTCCATTGAAGTAGAACTTTGCATATATGTAAAGATTGGATTATGCATGGTGTATGATGGAAAATAATACAAAATATTTTGAGCAAATTGTTGTCTCATATTTGTCTTCTCAACAGGGGGAGCTTTTGTCTTTTTATTAGTAGGAAAAGGAGAAATAAGATGTGTGTCC
Organism: Hordeum vulgare subsp. vulgare; assembly: GCF_904849725.1. NCBI lineage: Eukaryota > Viridiplantae > Streptophyta > Magnoliopsida > Poales > Poaceae > Hordeum > Hordeum vulgare. The sequence continues at coordinate 577,857,145 of NC_058520.1, read as the reverse complement.
AGAAAAATAGAACCAATAGAGGAAGTGTTGAAACATGACAAATACAACTAGAGCCATATTGGTATATTGTACCGTGGCAACGCTCGAACATTTAGCTAGTTTGTTGCTAAACTTGTGAAAAGGAGAAGTTTCTATAAAAGATTTGACACAATCAAAATTAAGCTTTATACTCGACTCTTTACCTTCATCAAGTTCCCAATCTTCAGCGTTGCGTTTAATCTTTTCCACAAGATCCCATCTCAATTCAATAGTCTTCTTCATATAGGAACCGACAACACAAGCATCAAGTAATGTTTGATCATCATGAGAAAGTTGAGCATAAGATTTTTGTATAACCAATTCCTTTGAGAGCTCATGGTTTGGGCAGGTGTGCATCATAGATTTAAGCCTCCCCCAAGCTTGAGCAATGCTTTCTCCTTCATGAGGCCATCAATTATAAACGAAATTCCGACCATGATGAATAAGATGCATAGGATAAAACATCTAATGAAATTCCAGCTTCAAGCGATTCCAATCCCATGATCCGATATCATCCAATAGCATGTACCACATTAGTGTTTTTCCCTCCAAAGATAAAGGGCAAAAAATATTTTTATCTTTGTCTCCGGGTAAACCTTAAAGCTCAAACAATCCACAAATCTCATCAACATATATCAAATGGTAATGAGGACAAGATGAGCCGTTATAAGGATTAGCGAGCAGTTTCTCTACCATACCCGAAGGAATCTCATAATAAATATTTTTCAGTAGGTTCAATAGGTTGAGGAACAATTTCCTCAACTTTCGTTCGAGGCGAAGATGCCTCGAACAAGCCACTAAAAGGGTGATCATTCATAGTGATAAGCAATAGTAAATTTCAGCATGTACCGAAAATGTTTCCTTACCAATTTCTACTTACCAAAGGCGCTTCACTCCCCGAAAATGGTGCCATAAAGGAGTCTTGATGACCCAGAAGTATAGTGGATTGATACGTCCATTTTGCATCATGCTTTCATGTTGATATTTATCGCTTTTTGGGCTATTATTTCACTTCACGGTACAATACTTATGCCTTTTCTCTCTTATTTTGCAAGGTTTACATGAAGAGGGAGAATGTCGGCAGCTGGAATTCTGGCCCGAAAAAGGAGCAAGTTTGAGATTCCTATTATGCGCAACTCCAAAAGCCATGAAAATCAACGTGGATTTTTTTTGGGATTTATAAAAAATACTGGGCCGAAGAAGTGCCAGACGGGCGCCAGCAGGTGGCCACAAGCCTGCTAGGCGCGGCCACCCCCCTCGCCGCGCCTAGGGGGCTTGTGGGCTCCCTGCTGGCCCACTGGCCCCCCTCTTTTGCTACAAGAAGGGTTTCGGTCTGGAAAAAAATCAGGAGGAGGCTTTTTGGAGGATTCGCCGCCGCCACGAGGCGGAACTTGAGCAGAACCAATCTAGAGCTCCGGCACGACGATCCTGTCGGGGAAACTTCCCTCCCGGAGGGGGAAATCATCGCCATCGTCATCACCAACACTCCTCTCATCGGAGGGGACTCATCACCATCAACATCTTTATCAGCACCATCTCATCTCCAAACCCTAGTTCATCACTTGTAACCAATCTCCGTCTCGCGACTCCGATTGGTACTTGTAAGGTTGCTAGTAGTGTTAATTACTCCTTGTAGTTGATGCTAGTTGGATTACTTGGTGGAAGAGTTTATGTTCAGATCCTTGATGCTACTCATTACCTCTCTGGTCATGAATATGATTATGCTTTGTGATTAGTTACTTTTGTTCTTGAGGACATGGGATAAGTCATGATATAAGTAGTCATGTGAATTTGGTATTCGTTCGGTAATTTGATGTGTTGTATGTTGTTTTTCCTCTAGTTGTGTTATGTGAACGTCGACTACATACCACTTCACCATTATTTGGGCCTAGAGGAAGGCATTGGGAAGTAGTAAGTAGATGATGGGTTGCTAGAGTGACACTAGCTTAAACCCTAGTTTATGCGTTGCTTCGTAAGGGGCTGATTTGGATCCACTAGTTTAATGCTATGGTTAGACTTTGTCTTAATTCTTCTTTCATAGTTGCGGATGCTTGCGTGAGGGGTTAATCATAAGTGGGATGCTTGTCCAAGTAAGGGCAGTACCCAAGTGCCGGTCCACCCACATATCAAACTATCAAAGTGACGAACGTGAATCATTTGAACATGATGAAAACTAGCATGACAGAAATTCCCGTGTGTCCTTGGGAGCGTTTTTCCTCCTATAAGAGTTTGTCCATGCTTGTCCCTTTTTACAGAAGGGATTGGTCCACTTTGCTGCACCGTTGTTACTTTTGTTACTTGTTGCTTGCTACGAATCATCTCACCACACAACCACTTGTTACCGATAATTTCAGTGCGTGCACATATTACCTTGCTGAAAACCACTTGTCAGATCCTTTTGCTCCTCGTTGGGTTTGACACTCTTACTTATCGAAAGGACTACGATAGATCCCCTATACTTGTGGGTCATCAAGCGCCTTTGGTAGGTGGAACTTGGTAAGGAAACATTTATATAGTTTGCTGAAATTTATTGTCACTTGTCACTATGGAAACTAATCCTTTGAGGGGCTTGTTTGGGGTATCTTCACCTCGAACGGAAGCACAAAGAGTTGCTCCTCAACCTGCTGCACCTACTTAAAATATTTGCTTTGAATTTCCTTCGGGTATGCTTGAGAAACTGTTGGCTAATCCTTTTTACAAGAGATAGAACATCACATCGAGACTTGCATCTAATCTATGTAGATGAAGTTTGTGGTTTATTTAAGCTTGCACGTTTGCCGAGGATAAGCTCAAGAAGAAGGTATCCCCCTTATCTTTGAGGTATAAGGCGTTGACATGGTATAGGCTATGTGATGATACTGGATCATGGAACTACAATCGGTTGAAATTGGAATTTCATCAAAAGTTTTATCCTATGCATCTAGTACATCGTGATCGGAATTACATTTACAATTTTTGGCCTCGTGACAAAAAAAGCATCGCTCAAGCTTGGGGGAGGCTTAAATCAATGTTATATTCATGCCCCAATCATGAGCTCTCGAGAGAAATTATCATTCAGAACTTCTATGCTCGGCTTTCTCATGATGATCGCACCATGCTTGACACTTCTTGTACCAGTTCTTTTATGAAGAGAGATTATTGGAGAGAATTAAACGCAACTCTGAAGATTGGGAGCTTGAAGAAGGTAAGGAGTGAGGTATGAATTTCAAGTTTGACTGCGTTAAATCTTTTGTTGAAAAATACCTTTTGTGATTTTAGAGCTGAGTATGGACTTGACTCTGAGATAGTAGCTTCATTGTGTGAATCATTTGCTGCTCATATTGATCTCCCCAAAGAGAAGTGGTTTAAATATCATCCTCCCTTAGAAGTCAATGTAGTTAAACCCAATCCAGTTGAAGAGAAAGTCATTGCCTATAATCATCCTATTGTTCCCAGTTCTTACATTGAGAAACCACCTTTCCCTGTTAGGATAAAGGATCATTCTAAAGCTTCAACTGTGATACGTAGAGGCTACATTAGAACACCTACACCCCGTGAGCAAATTAGAGTTGAACCTAACATTGATATTATCAAAGATCTCCTGTCCGATGATGTTGAGGGACATAGTGTTCACTTCTGTGAAGATGGTGCTAGAATTGCTAAACCTCACGCTAGAGACAAACATAGGCTTGTTGTTGGCATGCGTGTTGTTTTCTGTTAAGATAGGAGATCATTGCTATCATGGTTTATGTGACGTGGGTGCTAGTTTTAGTGCAATACCTCAATCCTTATATGATGAAATCAAAGACGAGATTGCACTTGTTGAGATAGAGCCTATTGATGTCACTATTCAGCTTGCCAATAGAGATACTATCTGCCCTGTGGGAATTATTAGGGATGTTGAAGTCTTGTGTTGTAAAACGAAGTATCCTGCTTATTTCGTCGTTGTTGCTACCACCGAAGATAGCTTTTGTCCCATCATATTTGGCAAACCCTTCCTCAATACCGTCAATGCTCATATTGATTGTGAGAAGCAAACTGTCACTGTTGGCTTTGAAGGTGTGTCACATGAGTTCAATTTCTCCAAGTTTGGTAGACAACCTCATGAAAAAGAGTTGCCTAGTAAGGATGAAACTATTGCCTTAGCTTCAATTTTCGTGCCTCCTACTGATCCCTTAGAGCAATACTTGCTTGAGCATGAAAATGATATGCATATGGATGAAAGGGATGAGATAGATAGAGTTGTCTTAGAACAATATCCTATCCTTAAGAATAATTTGCATGTTGAACTGCTTGGGGATCCACCCCCACCAAAGGCTGATCCCGTGTTCGAGCTTAAACAATTGCCTGATACTCTTAAGTATGCTTATCTTGATGAAAAAGAGATATATCCTGTTATAATTAGTGCTAGCCTCTCAGAGCATGAAGAAAAGAAGTTACTAAAAACTCTAAGAAAGCACCGTGTTGCTATTGGATATACTCTTGATGATCTTAAGGGCATTAGTCCCACTCTATGCCAGCACAAGATTAAAACCGATCCTGATTCCAAACCAGTTGCTGATCATCAAAGGAGATTAAATCCTAAGATGAAAGAGTTAGTAAGAACAGAAATACTAAAGCTCCTGGAATCAGGTATTATCTATCATGTTGCTCATAGTGATTGGGTGAGTCCGGTGCATTGCGTCCCCAAGAAGGGAGGCATTACCGTTGTCCCTAATGATAAGGATGAGTTGATCCCACAGAGGATTATTACTGGCTATAGGATGGTGATCGATTTTAGGAAATTGAATAAAGCCACTAGGAAAGATCCTTACCCTTTGCCTTTTATCGACCAAATGCTAGAAAGACTGTCTAAACACACACACTTCTGCTTTCTAGATGGTTATTCTGGTTTCTCCCAAATACCAGTTGCACAATCTGATCATGAGAAAACCACTTTCACCTGCCCTTTTGGTACCTTTGCTTATAGACGTATGCCTTTTGGCTTATGTAATGCACCCGCCACCTTTCAAAGATGTATGATGGCTATATTCTCTGACTTTTGCGAAAAGATTGTCGAGGTTTTCATGGACGACTTCTCCATTTACGGGTATTCTTTTGATGATTGCCTCAACAACCTTGATCGGCTCTTGCAGAGATGTAAAGATACCAATCTTGTCTTGAATTGGGAGAAGTGCCACTTTATGGTTAATGAAGGCATTGTCTTAAGACATAAAATTTCTCAAAGAGGTATTGAAGTCGATAAGGCTAAGGTTGATGCAATCGAGAAAATGCCATACCACACAGATATCAAAGGTGTAAGAAGTTTCCTTGGTCATGTTGGTTTCTATAGAAGGTTCATTAAAGAATTCTCTAAGATTTCTAGGCCTCTTACCAATCTCTTGCAAAAGGATATTCCTTTTGTTTTTGACGATGATTGTGAGGAAGACTTTGGAATACTTAAGAAGGCCTTGATAACTGCACATATTGTTCAACCACCTGATTGGAACTTACCTTTCGAAATCATGTGTGATGCTAGTGATTATGTTGTTGGTGCTGTCCTAGGGCAAAGAGTTGATAAGAAGTTGAATGTTATTCACTATGCTAGTAAAACTCTAGACAGTGCCCAAAGAAACTATGCTACTACGGAAAAGGAATTTTTAGCAGTCGTGTTTGCATGTGAAAAGTTCAGGTCTTACATAGTTGATTCCAAAGTCACTATTCACACTGGTCACGCTGCTATTAAGTACCTCATGGAGAAGAAAGACGCTAAACCTAGACTTATCATATGGGTTCTCTTGCTACAAGAATTTGATTTGCATGTTGTTCATAGGAAGGGTGCTGATAACCTAGTAGCAGATAACCTGTCTAGGTTGGAGAACGTTCTTGATGACCCACAACCTATTGATGATAGCTTCCCTGATGAGCAATTGAATGTCATCAATACTTCACGTAGTGCACCGTGGTATGCTGATTATGCAAACTATATCGTTGCCAAATATATACCACCTAGTTTCACATACCAGCAAAAGAAGAAATTCTTCTTTGACTTGAGACATTACTCTTGGGATGATCCTCACCTTTATAAGGAAGGAGTAGATGGTGTTATTAGACGTTGTGTACCTGAACATGAATAGGGACGGATCCTACAGAAGTTTCACTCTGAGGCCTACGGAGGACACCATGCGGGAGATAGAACTGCACACAAGGTATTGCAATCAGGTTTCTATTGGCCCACTCTCTTCAAGGATGCCCGTAAGTTTGTCTTATCTTGTGACGAATGCCAAAGAATAGGTAATACCGGTAAACGTCAGGAAATGCCTATGAACTATTCACTTGTTATTGAACCATTTGATGTTTGGGGCTTTGATTATATGGGACCTTTTCCAAAATCCAACAGGTATACTCACATCCTAGTCGTTGTTGATTACGTCACTAAGTGGGTAGAAGCTATCCCCACTAGTAGTGCTGATCACAACACCTCTATGAGGATGCTTAAAGAAGTTATTTTCCCTAGATTTGGAGTCCCTAGATATCTAATGATCGATGGTGGTTCACATTTCATTCATGGTGCTTTCCGTAAAATGCTTGCTAAGTACGATGTCAACCATAGAATTGTGTCTCCCTATCACCCTCAGTCCAGTGGTCAAGTAGAGCTAAGCAATAGAGAGATTAAACTGATTCTGCAAAAGACTGTCAACAGGTCTAGAAAGAATTGGTCTAAGAAGCTCGATGATGCACTCTGGGCTTATAGAACTTCCTATAAGAATCCTATGGGCATGTCTCCATACAAAATGGTGTACGGTAAAGCATGTCATTTACCTCTTGAGCTAGAGCATAAAACTTATTGGGCAATCAAAGAGCTCAACTTTGATTTCAAACTTGCTGGTGAGAAGAGGTTATTTGATATTAGCTCGCTTGATGAATGGAGAGCTCAGGCATATGAAAATGCGAAGTTGTTCAAAGAAAAGGTTAAGAGGTGGCATGATAAGAGGATACAAAAGCGTGAGTTGAATGTAGGTGATTATGTCTTGCTATATAATTCTCATTTAAGATTTTTTGCACGCAAGCTTCTCTCTAAATGGGAAGGTCCCTCTATTGTTGAGGAAGTATATCATTCTGGTGCTATCAAGATCAACAACACGGAAGGTAATTGTCCGAGAGTTGTAAATGGGCAGAGAATCAAGCATTATATCTCAGGTACTCCCATAAATGTTAACTCCGGAAGAATACCTAAGGGATATTTATCAGCCTGTTTCAGACTCCGAAAACGAAGAGGTATGTGATTCGGTAAGAAAACGGACTCCAAAACTTTTCCACTAGGAATTTTTCTCCGTTTTGGAATATTTGAAAAAAATAGAAAAATTGGAAGTAGTCCGAAAGCGCGCGAGGAGGCGACAAGCTTGCCAGGCGCGGGCCCACCCCCTGGCCGCGCCTGGGGGCTTGTGGCCACCTCGTGTGCCTCCCGGACTCCGTTTTCGTGCGGAGTACTCCTTCTCGTCTGGAAAAAATATTATATATTATCCCGAAAGGTCAGACCCTCGTATCACGCAAATTTCCTCTGTTTTTGTTTCGAGCCTGTTTTCTGCCGCAGATTTAGGGCAAGATGTCTTCTCAAGATTCAGAGGGGGAGAGCAATGTGGCAGATTACCTTGCTAACCCCAAGGTCTATGGGGACTTGGATCCTTATGGCTGGACCACTAATGAGGAAGAAGATTATGATCCCAAGGGGAAGGAAAAAACAAGTTCCGATGAGGAGGAGACTCCTCTACCTCAACTTGGACACACGCATGTGGAGTTCAAGAAGTCGAGCCTCCCTGACTCAAGGAAGAAGCCTAAGACTTTGTTTATCCCTTCTTGTTTCTTGCAGGAGAGTAAGCAGGAATTATGCCAAAGGGTGTTGAGGCTTGAAGAGGAAAATGATGATCCGAGGGAGAAGAATTTTATGCTCAAATGGAAATTAAACAAGCTCAAGACCTCTGCAACAACTCCACCACCATCACCTCCAAAGGAAGACAACTAAACATGGGTATGGGAAATCCCCTTGGCTTGTGGCAAGCTTGGGGGAGTTGCCCCGGTATCGTATCACCATCACATCTTTTGCCTTTACCTTTGTTTTAGTTTGTTCCTTTTCAGTTTTCTTTTTCTCTAGTAGATTAAAGGTCTTAGTGTTTTAGACTTGAGTTTTGCTTTGTGTCACCCCCGATGTATTCGAGCTCGTGAGCCATATAATAAAGAGTGTCTTAGTTAAGGGCCTTGCCTCATGCCATGATCAAAAGAATGAGAAAAGAACAAAAGCATGAAAGATCATGTAATGATCTTATGGGAAGTGATGGCTTCACATACAAAAAGAATGATGGTTGAAACTTGTTGAGGGTAGACAAACGTAGACCTTGGTCATTGTTGCAATTAATAGGAAGTGATAAAGAAAGAGAGGTTCACATATAAATATATCATCTTTGACACCATCTATGGTTGTGAACACTCACTAAACTATTGCATGCTTAGAAGTAGATGTTGGACAAGGAAGACAACATAATGAATTGTGTTTGCTTGGTTCCGAACAATGTTATATGACTAGAGATCCCTTAGCATGTGACGATTGCTTCCACCTCATATTAGCCAAAACCTCCCGCACCAAGTAGAGATACTACTTGTGTTGGAATTATGCCCTAGAGGCAATAATAAATATAGTTATTATTATAATTCATGTATCAAGATAATCGTTTATTATCCATGCTATAATTGTATTGAATGAAGACTCATTTACATGTGTGGATACATAGACAAAACACCGTCCCTAGCAAGCCTCTAGTTGGCTAGCCAGTTGATCAAAGATAGTCAGTGTCTTCTGATTATGAACAAGGTGTTGTTGCTTGATAACTGGATCACGTCATTAGGAGAATCACGTGATGGACTAGACCCAAACTAATAGACGTAGCATGTTGATCGTGTCATTTTGTTGCTACTGTTTTCTGCGTGTCAAGTATTTATTCCTATGACCATGAGATCATATAACTCACTGACACCGGAGGAATGCTTTGTGTGTATCAAACGTCGCAACGTAACTGGGTGACTATAAAGATGCTCTACAGGTATCTCCGAAGGTGTTAGTTGAGTTAGTATGGATCAAGACTGGGATTTGTCACTCCGTGTGAGGGAGAGGTATCTCGGGGCCCACTCGGTAATACAACATCACACACAAGCCTTGCAAGCAATGTAGCTTAGTGTAAGTTACGGGATCTTGTATTACGGAACGAGTAAAGAGACTTGTCGGTAAACGAGATTGAAATAGGTATGCGGATACTAACGATCGAATCTCGGGCAAGTAACATACCGAAGGACAAAGGGAATGACATACGGGATTATATGAATCCTTGGCACTGAGGTTCAAACGATAAGATCTTCGTAGAATATGTAGGATCCAATATGGGCATCCAGGTCCCGCTATTGGATATTGACCGAGGAGTCTCTCGGGTCATGTCTACATAGTTCTCGAACCCGCAGGGTGTGCACACTTAAGGTTCGACGTTGTTTTATGCGTATTTGAGTTATATGGTTGGTTACCGAATGTTGTTCGGAGTCCCGGATGAGATCACAGACGTCGCGAGGGTTTCCGGAATGGTCCGGAAACGAAGATTGATATATATGATGACCTCATTTGATTACCGGAAGGTTTTCGGAGTTACCGGGAATGTACCGGGAATGACGAATGGGTTCCGGGAGTTCACCGGGGGGGCAACCCACCCCGGGGAAGCCCATAGGCCTTGAGGGTGGCGCACCAGCCCTTAGTGGGCTGGTGGGACAGCACAAAAGGGCCCTATGCGCCTAGAAAAGAAAATCAAAGAGAAAATAAAAAAAAAGGAGGTGGGTAGGGAAGGAAGGACTCCCACCCACCAAACCAAGTCCAACTCGGTTTGGGGGGGGAGCCTTTCCCCCTTGGCTCGGCCGACCCCCTTGGGGCTCCTTGAGCCCCAAGGCAAGGTCCCCTCCCTCCCACCTATATATACGGAGGTTTTAGGGCTGATTTGAGACGACTTTCCCACGACAGCCCGACCACATACCTCCACGGTTTTTCCTCTAGATCGCGTTTCTGCGGAGCTCGGGCGGAGCCCTGCTGAGACAAGGTCATCACCAACCTCCGGAGCGCCGTCACGCTGCCGGAGAACTCTTCTACCTCTCCGTCTCTCTTGCTGGATCAAGAAGGCCGAGATCATCGTCGAGTTGTACGTGTGTTGAACGCGGAGGTGCCGTCCGTTCGGTACTAGATCGTGGGACTGATCGCGGGATTGTTCGCGGGGCGGATCGAGGGACGTGAGGACGTTCCACTACATCAACCGCGTTCACTAACGCTTCTGCTGTATGATCTACAAGGGTACGTAGATCACTCATCCCCTCTCGTAGATGGACATCACCCTGGTAGGTCTTCGTGCACGTAGGAATTTTTTTTGTTTCCCATGCGACGTTATCCAACAGTGGCATCATGATCTAGGTTCATGCGTAGATGTCTTCTCGAGTAGAACACAAAAGTTTTTGTGGGCGGTGATGTGCGTTTTGCTTCCCTCCTTAGTCTTTTCTTGATTCCCCGGTATTGTTGGATTGAAGCGGCTTGGACCGACATTACTCGTACGCTTACGAGAGACTGGTTTCATCGCTACGAGTAACCCCGTTGCTCAAAGATGACTGGCAAGTGTCAGTTTCTCCAACTTTAGTTGAATCGGATTTGACCGAGGAGGTCCTTGGATGAGGTTAAATAGCAACTCATATATCTCCGTTGTGGTGTTTGCGTAAGTAAGATGCGATCCTACTAGATACCCGTGGTCACCACGTAAAACATGCAACAACAAAATTAGAGGACGTCTAACTTGTTTTTGCAGGGTATGCTTGTGATGTGATATGGCCAATGATGTGATGTGATATATTGGATGTATGAGATGATCATGTTGTAATAGATAATATCGACTTGCACATCGATGGTACGGCAACCGGCAGGAGCCATAGGGTTGTCTTTATACTAATGTTTGTGCTTGCAGATGCGTTTACTATTTTGCTAGGATGTAGCTTTAGTAGTAATAGCATGAGTAGCACGACAACCTCGATGGCAATACGCTGATGGAGATCATGGCGTGGCGCCGGTGACAAGAAGATTGTGCCAGTGCTTTGGTGATGGAGATCAAGAAGCACGTGATGATGGCCATATCATGTCACTTATGAATTGCATGGGATGTTAATCCTTTTATGCACCTTATTTTGCTTAGAACGACGGTAGCATTATGAGGTGATCTCTCACTAAAATTTCAAGACGAAATTGTGTTCTCCCCGACTGTGCACCGTTGCTACAGTTCGTCGTTTCGAGACACCACGTGATGATCGGGTGTGATAGACTCAACGTTCACATACAACGGGTGCAAAACAGTTGCGCACGCGGAACACTCGGGTTAAGCTTGACGAGCCTAGCATGTGCAGACATGGCCTCGGAACACATGAGACCGAAAGGTCGCTCATGAATCATATAGATGATATGATTAGCATAGGGATGCTTACCACTGAAACTATACTCAACTCACGTGATGATCGGACTTGAGCTAGTGTAAAGTGGATCATGAATCACTCAAATGACTAAGAGAGATGTACTTTTTGAGTGGGAGTTTAGCGTATAATTTTGATTAAAGTTAAACTCTAATTATCTTGAACATAGTCTAAGTCCACTTTGAATATATTTGTGTTGTAGATCATGGCTCACGCGACAGTCACCCTGAATTTTAATACGTTCCTAGAGAAAGCTAAGTTGAAAGATGATGGAAGCAACTTTGTAGACTGGGCTCGTAATCTTAAGCTAATCTTACAAGCTGGGAAGAAGGATTATGTCCTTAATGCTGCGCTAGGAGATGAACCACCCGCTACGGCTGATCAGGATGTTAAGAATGCTTGGTTAGCACGTAAGGAGGACTACTCAGTAGTTCAATGTGCAGTCTTGTATGGCTTAGAACCGGGACTTCAACGTCGCTTTGAGCGTCATGGAGCATTTGAGATGTTCCAGGAGTTGAAGTTTATCTTTCAGAAGAACGCCCGGATCGAGAGGTATGAGACCTCCGATAAATTCTATGCTTGCAAGATGGAGGAAAACTCGTCTGTCAGTGAACAGGTGCTCAAAATGTCTGGGTACTCAAACCGTCTAGCTGAGCTGGGGATTGAACTCCCGCAAGAGGCTATCACTGACAGAATCCTTCAATCACTGCCGCCAAGCTATAAAGGCTTTGTGTTGAACTACAACATGCAAGGGATGAACAAGTCTCCCGGCGAGTTGTTTGCGATGCTGAAAGTCGCAGAGTCTGAACTTCGTAAAGAGCATCAAGTGTTGGTGGTGAATAAGACCACTAGTTTCAAGAGAAACGGCAAAGGCAAGAAGGGTAATTCAAAGAAGAGCGGCAAGCCTGTTGCCAATCCGACGAAGAAACCCAAAGCTGGACCTAAGCCTGAAACGGAGTGTTACTATTGCAAGGGTAGGGTCACTCGAAGCGCAATTGCCCCAAGTATCTGGCAGATAAGAAGGCGGCAAAAGAAAAATCAGGTATATTTGATATACAAGTTATTGATGTGTACTTAACCGGCTCTCGTAGTAGTGCCTGGGTATACGATACCGGTTCTGTTGCTCATATTTGCAACTCGAAACAGGAACCGCGGAATAGACGAAGGCTGGCGAAAGATGAAGTGACGATGCGCGTAGGAAATGGTTCCAAGGTTGATGCAATCGCCGTCGGCACAGTTTCACTTCAGTTACCATCAGGATTAGTGATGAACTTAAAACATTGTTATTTAGTGCCTGCGTTGAGCATGAGCATTATATCTGGATCTTGTTTATTGCGAGACGGTTACTCTTTTAAGTCAGAGAATAATGGTTGTTCTATTTCTGTGAGTAACATCTTTTATGGTCATGCACCCAATGTGAGAGGATTGTTCATATTGAATCTTGATAGCAATACACACATACATAACACTGAGACCAAAAGAGTTAGAGTTAACAATGATAGCGCCATATTTTTGTGGCACTGCCGCTTAGGTCATATTGGTGTAAAGCGCATGAAGAAACTCCATGCTGATGGAATTTTGGAGTCACTTGACTTTGATTCACTTGACACGTGCGAACCATGCCTCATGGGCAAGATGACTAAGACTCCGTTCTCCGGGACAATGGAGCGTGCAAGTGACTTGTTGGAAATCATACATACCGATGTGTGTGGTCCGATGAGCGTGGAGGCACGCGGCGGATATCGTTATTTTCTCACCTTCACTGACGATTTGAGTAGATATGGTTATGTCTACTTGATGAAGCACAAGTCTGAAACATTTGAAAAGTTCAAGCAATTTCAGAGTGAAGTTGAAAATCATCGTAACAAGAAGATCAAATTCCTACGGTCTGATCGTGGGGGTGAATATCTGAGTTTCGAGTTTCGTGCTCACTTAAGACAATGTGGAATCGTTTCGCAATTAACACCGCCTGGAACACCACAGCGTAATGGTGTGTCCGAACGTCGTAATCGTACTTTATTAGAGATGGTGCGATCTATGATGTCTCTTACCGATTTGCCGTTATCGTTTTGGGGTTATGCATTAGAAACAGCTGCATTCACTTTAAATAGGGCACCATCAAAATCCGTTGAGACGACACCATACGAACTGTGGTATGGAAAAAGGCCAAAGTTGTCGTTTCTTAAAGTTTGGGGATGTGATGCTTATGTCAAAAAGCTTCAGCCTGAAAAGTTGGAACCCAAAGCGGAAAAGTGCGTCTTCATAGGTTACCCAAAAGAGACGGTTGGGTACACCTTCTATCTCAAATCCGAGGGCAAAGTGTTTGTTGCTAAAAACGGAGATTTTCTCGAGAAGGAGTTTCTCTCGAGAGAATTGAGTGGGAGGAAGATAGAACTTGACGAGGTTGTCGAACCTCTCATCCCTCTGGATGGTAGCGCATGGCAAAGGGAAACCTCTATCATTGCGACGCTGGTTGAGGAGGAAGTTAATGATGATGATCATGAAATTCTGGTTCAAGTTTCTATCGAACCACGCAGGTCGACGAGACCACGTGCTGCTCCAGAGTGGTACGGTAATCCCGTCTTGTCAATCATGTTGTTGGACAACAATGAACCTGCAAATTATGAAGAAGCAATGGTGGGCCCGGATTCCAACAAATGGCTAGAAGCCATGAAGTCCGAGATAGGATCCATGTATGAGAACAAAGTGTGGACTTTGGAGGTACTGCTTGAGGGCCGCAAGGCTATTCAGAACAAATGGATCTTTAAGAGGAAGACGGACGCTGACGGCAATGTGACCGTTTATAAAGCTCGACTTGTGGCAAAGGGTTTTTCGCAAGTTCAGGGAGTTGACTACGATGAGACATTCTCACCCGTAGCGATGCTTAAGTCCGTCAGAATCATGTTAGCAATAGCTGCATTTTTCAATTATGAAATCTGGCAGATGGATATCAAAACGGCGTCCTTAAACGGTTTCCTTAAGGAAGAATTGTATATGATGCAACCCGAAGGTTTTGTCGATCCTAAGAATGCTAACAAGGTGTGCAAGCTCCAGTGATCCATTTATGGACTGGTGCAAGCATCTCGGAGTTGGAAGAAGCGCTTTGATGAGGTGATCAAAGCATTTGGGTTTATACAAGTGGTTGGAGAATCTTGTATTTACAAGAAAGTGAGTGGGAGCTCTGTGGCGTTTCTAATATTATATGTGGATGACATATTGCTGATTGGAAACAACGGAGAGTTTTTGGAGAGCATAAAGGATTACTTGAATAAAAGTTTCTCTATGAAGGACCTAGGAGAAGCTGCTTACATTCTAGGCATTAAGATCTATAGGGATAGATCAAAACGCCTGATAGGACTTTCACAAAGCACATACCTTGATAAAGTTTTGAAGAGGTTCAAAATGGAACAGTCCAAGAAAGGGTTCTTGCCAGTTTTACAAGGTACGAGATTGAGTAAGACTCAGTGCCCAGCAACTGATGAAGATAGAGAGCATATTCGCTCCGTCCCCTATGCTTCAGCCATAGGTTCTATCATGTATGCAATGTTGTGCACTAGACCGGATGTTAGCCTGGCCATAAGTATGGCAGGTAGGTTCCAGAGTAATCCAGGAGTGGATCACTGGACAGCGGTCAAGAATATCCTGAAGTACCTGAAAAGGACTAAGGAGATGTTTCTCGTGTATGGAGGTGACGAAGAGCTCGCCGTAAAAGGTTACGTCGATGCAAGCTTTGACACAGATCCGGACGACTCTAAGTCGCAAACCAGATACGTATTTATTCTTAATGGGGGTGCGGTAAGCTGGTGCAGTTCCAAGCAAAGCGTCGTAGCAGATTCTACATGTGAAGCGGAGTACATGGCTGCCTCGGAGGCGGCTAAGGAGGGTGTCTGGATGAAGCAGTTCATGACGGATCTTGGAGTGGTGCCAAGCGCGCTGAATCCAATGACCTTGTTCTGTGACAACACGGGTGCCATTGCCTTAGCAAAGGAACCACGGTTTCACAAGAAGTCCAGACACATCAAACGACGCTTCAACCTCATCCACGACTACGTCGAGGGAGAGGACGTAAATATATGCAAAGTGCACACGGATCTGAATGTAGCAGACCCGCTGACTAAACCTCTTCCACGGCCAAAGCATGATCAACACCAGAACTGTATGGGTGTTAGATTTATTACAATGTAATTCGCATGATGATGTGAGGGCTAGATTATTGACTCTAGTGCAAGTAGGAGACTGTTGGAATTATGCCCTAGAGGCAATAATAAATATAGTTATTATTATAATTCTTGTATCAAGATAATCGTTTATTATCCATGCTATAATTGTATTGAATGAAGACTCATTTACATGTGTGGATACATAGACAAAACATCGTCCCTAGCAAGCCTCTAGTTGGCTAGCCAGTTGATCAAAGATAGTCAGTGTCTTCTGATTATGAACAAGGTGTTGTTGCTTGATAACTGGATCACGTCATTAGGAGAATCACGTGATGGACTAGACCCAAACTAATAGACGTAGCATGTTGATCGTGTCATTTTGTTGCTACTGTTTTCTGCGTGTCAAGTATTTATTCCTATGACCATGAGATCATATAACTCACTGACACCGGAGGAATGCTTTGTGTGTATCAAACGTTGCAACGTAACTGGGTGACTATAAAGATGCTCTACAGGTATCTCCGAAGGTGTTAGTTGAGTTAGTATGGATCAAGACTGGGATTTGTCACTCCGTGTGACGGAGAGGTATCTCGGGGCCCACTCGGTAATACAACATCACACACAAGCCTTGCAAGCAATGTAGCTTAGTGTAAGTTACGGGATCTTGTATTACGGAACGAGTAAAGAGACTTGCCGGTAAACGAGATTGAAATAGGTATGCGGATACTAACGATCGAATCTCGGGCAAGTAACATACCGAAGGACAAAGGGAATGACATACGGGATTATATGAATCCTTGGCACTGAGGTTCAAACGATAAGATCTTCGTAGAATATGTAGGATCCAATATGGGCATCCAGGTCCCGCTATTGGATATTGACCGATGAGTCTCTTGGGTCATGTCTACATAGTTCTCGAACCCGCAGGGTCTGCACACTTAAGGTTCGACGTTGTTTTATGCGTATTTGAGTTATATGGTTGGTTACCGAATGTTGTTCGGAGTCTCGGATGAGATCACGGACGTCACGAGGGTTTCCGGAATGGTCCAGAAACGAAGATTGATATATAGGATGACCTCATTTGATTACCGGAAGGTTTTCGGAGTTACCGGGAATGTACCGGGAATGACGAATGGGTTCCGGGAGTTCAGCGGGGGGCAACCCACCCCGGGGAAGCCCATAGGCCTTGAGGGTGGCGCACCAACCCTTAGTGGGCTGGTGGGACAGCTCAAAAGGGGCCTATGCGCCTAGAAAAGAAAATCAAAGAGAAAAAAAAAGAGGAGGTGGGAAGGGAAGGAAGGACTCCCACCCACCAAACCAAGTCCAACTCGGTTTGGGGGGGAGCCTTCCCCCCTTGGCTCGGCCGACCCCCTTGGGGCTCCTTGAGCCCCAAGGCAAGGTCCCCTCCCTCCCACCTATATATACGGAGGTTTTAGGCCTGATTTGAGACGACTTTTCCACGGCAGCCCGACCACATACCTCCACGGTTTTTCCTCTAGATCGCGTTTCTGCGGAGCTCGGGCGGAGCCCTGCTGAGACAAGGTCATCACCAACCTCCGGAGCGCCGTCACGCTGCCGGAGAACTCTTCTACCTCTCCGTCTCTCTTGCTGGATCAAGAAGGCCGAGATCATCGTCGAGTTGTACGTGTGCTGAACGCGGA
Organism: Hordeum vulgare subsp. vulgare; assembly: GCF_904849725.1. Lineage (NCBI taxonomy): Eukaryota > Viridiplantae > Streptophyta > Magnoliopsida > Poales > Poaceae > Hordeum > Hordeum vulgare. The sequence continues at coordinate 577,839,819 of NC_058520.1, read as the reverse complement.
GGTGCCGTCCGTTCGGTACTAGATCGTGGGACTGATCGCGGGATTGTTCGCGGGGCGGATCGAGGGACGTGAGGACGTTACACTACATCAACCGCGTTCACTAACGCTTCTGCTGTACGATCTACAAGGGTACGTAGATCACTCATCCCCTCTCGTAGATGGACATCACCATGATAGGTCTTCGTGCGCGTAGGAATTTTTTTTGCTTCCCATGCGACGTTCTCCAACAACTTGTGCATCCATAAACCTTCAACCCAGTTTTGCCATGAGAGCTCACCATACCTAACTATGGATTGAATAAGATCCCTCAAGTAAGTTGTCATCGGTGCAAGCAATAAAAATTGCTCCCTAATATGTATGATCTATTAGTGTGTGGAAAATAAGCTTTGTACGAACCTGTGATGAGGAAGACATAAAAGCGACACACTGCATAATAAAGTTCTTTATCACAGTAGGCAATATAAAGTGACATTCCTCCGCACTAAGAGGACACGCATCCCAACCTCAAAAGCGCATGACAACCTCTGCTTCCCTCTGCGAAGGGCCTATCTTGTACATTTACTTTTTGCCCTTGAAAGAGTCATGGTGATCTTCACCAATTCCCTATTTCGCCTTTATCTTGGCTAACGTCATATGCTTGGGAAAGATCTATATTCATATGTCAACTTGGAGGTAAGTATTCATGAATTATTATTGTTGACATTACCCTTGAGGTAAGCAGTTGGGAGGCGAAACTATAAGCCCCTATCTTTCTCTATGTCCAGCTGAAACTTTGATCTCACGAGTACCACGTGAGTTGTAGCAATTGTGGAGAACGAAAAGATGATTGAGTATGTGGATTTGCTTTACAAGCTCTTATTTGACTCTTTCTGATGTTGTGATAAATTGCAATTGCTTCAATGACTAAAGGCTATCGGTTGTTAATTCTTGGTAAGGTTCTTGATCCATACTTTACATTGTGAAGGAATTGTCACTTTAGCATGAGAGATTATATGTTGGTATTGTTGTTCTGATCATGATCATGATGCCTGCATGTTCGTATCTTGTTTTGTCGACACCTCTCTCTCTAAACATGTGGCCATGTTTATTGATCTAGGCTTTCGCTTGAGGACAACGAGGTCTAAGCTTGGGGGAGTTGATACGTCCATTTTGCATCATGCTTTCATGTTGATATTTATCGCTTTTTGGGTTGTTATTTCACTTCACGGTACAATACTTATGCCTTTTCTCTCTTATTTTGCAAGGTTTACATGAAGAGGGAGAATGCTGGCAACTGGAATTCTCGTCTGAAAAAGGAGCAAGTTTGAGATGCCTATTCTGCGCAACTCCAAAAGCCATGAAAATCAACATGGTTTTTTTTTGGGATTTATAAAAAATACTAGGCCAAAGAAGTGCCACAGGGGCGCCAGCAGGTGGCCACAAGCCTGCTAGGCGCGACCACCCCCCTGGCCGCGCCTAGGGGGCTTGTGGGCTCCCTGCTGGCCCACCGCCCCCCTCTTTTGCTACAAGAAGGGTTTTGGTCTGAAAAAAATCAGGAGGAGGTTTTTCGGAGGATTCGCCGCCGCCACGAGGCGGAACTTGAGCAGAACCAATCTAGAGCTCCGGCGGGACGATCCTGCGGGGAAACTTCCCTCCCGGAGGGGGAAATCGTCGCCATCGTCATCACCAACACTCCTCTCATCGGAGGGGACTCATCACCATCAACATCTTCATCAGCACCATCTCATCTCCAAACCCTAGTTCATCACTTGTAACCAATCTCCGTCTCGCGACTCCGATTGGTACTTGTAAGGTTGCTAGTAGTGTTAATTACTCCTTGTAGTTGATGCTAGTTGGATTACTTGGTGGAAGAGTTTATGTTCAGATCCTTGATGCTACTCATTACCTCTCTGGTCATGAATATGATTATGCTTTGTGAGTAGTTACTTTTGTTCCTCAGGACATGGGATAAGTCATGCTATAAGTAGTCATGTGAATTTGGTATTCATTCGGTAATTTGATGTGTTGTATGTTGTTTTTCCTCTAGTGGTGTTATGTGAACGTCGACTACATACCACTTCACCATTATTTGGGCCTAGAGGAAGGCATTTGGAAGTATTAAGTAGATGATGCATTGCTAGAGTGACAGAAGCTTAAACCCTAGTTTATGTGTTGCTTCGTAAGGGGCTGATTTGGATCCACTAGTTTAATGCTATGGTTAGACTTTGTCTTAATTCTTCTTTCGTAGTTGTGGATGCTTGCGTGAGGGGTTAATCATAAGTGGGATGCTTGTCCAAGTAAGGGCAGTACCCAAGCGCCGGTCCACCCACATATCAAACTATCAAAGTAACGAACGCGAATCATTTGAACATGATGAAAACTAGCATGACAAAAATTCCCGTGTGTCCTCGGGAGCGTTTTTCCTCCTATAAGAGTTTGTCCAGGCTTGTTCCTTGCTACAAAAGGGATTGGGCCACTTTGCTGCACAGTTGTTACTTTTGTTACTTGTTGCTTGCTACGAATCATCTCACCACACAACCACTTGTTACCGATAATTTCAGTACCTGCAGATATTACCTTGCTAAAAACCATGGATCAATTGTAACCCTTTCAATGAGTAAGAGTGTCGAACCCAACGAGGAGCAGAAGAAAATGGTAACTAGTTTTCAGCAAGGAATTCTCTGCAAGTGATGTAAGTAACGATGATACATAGTTTTGTAGGTAAATAATTCTTAACAAGTGACACGTAACAATAGTAGCAAAGGTGCATCAAGGTAGCCCAATCCTTTTTATAGGAAAGAACAGGTCTGAAAGGTCTCTTATATAAGGCAAGCGCTCCCGAGGACACATAGGAATTTCTTTCTAGTCATCTTCATCATATTAAGTTGATTCGCGTTCTCTACTTTGATGATTTCATACATGGGTGGAGTGGTGCTAAGGTGTTGTTCTCACTTGAACTAACAACCTACTTATGATTACCCCCTTTCGCAAGCATCCACAACTACGAAAGAAGAATCAAGAATAATCTAACCATATCATGAAACACGTGGATCCAAATCAGCCCCTTATAAAGCAACACATAAACTGGGTTTAAGCTTCTATCATTCTCGCAACTCATCATCTATTTGTTACTACACAATGACTTCCCTTAGGCCCATAACACGGTGAAGTTTCATGTAGTCAACGTTCACATGACACCACTAAAAGAAGTAACAACATCCATATCATCAAAATATCGAATGTATACCAACTTTACATGATTACTTATAACAAGATTTCTTCCATGTCCTTAGGAACAATAATTACTACTCACACAATATAAACATGTTCAATATGAGATGTGTAATAATAATAATTAAGGATATAAACACAATGTCTTCCACCAAGTAATCCAACAAGCATCAACTACAAGATGTAATCAACACTACTAGCAACCCAAAGGTACCAATCTGAGGTTTTGAGACAAAGATTGGATACATGTGACGAACTAGGGTTGGAGATGAGATAGTGTCGGTGAAGATGTTGATGAATATTGGTCCTCCCACGAAGGAGGAAGCATTCGTGATGACGACGACTTCGATTTCCCCCTCCCGGAGGGGAATTCCTTTGGCACAATCTCTCTGTCGGAGAGCAAAAGGTTCTATGCCCAAGTTTTTCTGCCTTGAGACGGTGGCGCTTCGTCCCAAAAGATAACTTATGATTTTTTCCAGGGTAATACACACCATATATGAGAAGATGGTTGCGAGAGGGCTAGTCGGGGCCCCACAATCTATCAGGGCACGGCCGACGCCCTGTTGGCTCGTGCCCAGCTGGTGGCCCCTCTTCGATGTATTTTTGCCCCAGAAATTCTCAAATATTCCAAAAAAACCTCCATAAAGTTTCAGGTCATTTGGAGCAAGTTGATTTTTTTGCCTTTTTCTTGGTTTCCCGGTCAAGAATTCTAGTTTCCAGATATTTCCCTCTGAGTGATGTAGCTTGCATATTCAGAGAGAAAAGACATAAGAATTGTATGATAATAATGGATAATGGATAGGATCAACACAAATACTATTAGTAATTCATGATGCAAAATGAGTGTATCACGCTCCCGAGGGCACATGTGAATTTCTGTCTAGTCATGTTCATCATGTTGAGTTGATTCACGTTCATTACTTTGATAATTTGATATGCGGGTGGACTGGTGCTAATGTGTTTTTCTTACTTGAACAAGCAACCCACTTATGATTACCCCATTTGGCAGCATCTGCAACTATGAAAGAACAATTAAGAAAAATCTAACCATATCATGAAACGTGTGGATCCAAATCAGCCCCTTACGAAGAAACACATAAACTAGGGTTTAAGATTATGTGACTCTTGTAACCCATCATCTACTTGTTACTCCAGGATGCCTTCCCTTAGGCCCTTAGCATGGTGGAGTGTCGTGCAGTCGACATTCACACAACACCACTAATAGAAGCAACAACATACATATCATCAAAATATCAAACAAATACCAACTTCACATGATTACTTATAACAAGACTTCTCTCATGTCCTCAGGAACAACAGTAACTACTCACACATCATGAACATGCTCAAGATCAAGGGTGTAATAATGATAATTAAGGATCTAAACATAACATCTCCCACCAAGTAAATCAACTAGCATCAAGTACGAGATGTAATCAACACTACTAGTAACTGATACTTGTGATCTGCGTTGGGTTTTTCATGAACACGAACGGGTGATGCAACACAATGTAGGTAAGTATTTCCCTCAGTAGAGAACCAAGGTTTATCAAACCAATATGAGTAACAACCAACCCCCTCTTCAGAGACTGCACACAAGAGAAACAATTGCACCCAACACGGGTAAGAGGGTTGTCACTCCCCTTGTCTTGTTATTTGCAAGCATGTAAGTAGTGTGGTTGGAAGTTGCAAAGTGAAATGTAAATAAAAAGTAAAAGAATGCAACGAGGAAATTGTTTATTCAAAACTTATAAGTGAATAGACCTTGGGGCCATAGTTTTCCCTAGTGACATCTCTCATGAAAGCAAGCATACAGTGGGTAGACAAATTACTGTTGAGCAATTGATAGAAAAGCGCATAGTTATGTGATATTCACGGCAATGATCATGTGTATATAGGCATCATGTCCATAAGCAAATATGATGACTCTTGTCTGCACCTATTACTATTGCTCCACCCATCGACCGTTATCCAACATGCATCTAGAGTATTAAGTGAAACCAATGTTCAGGAAATTGGTAACTTCTAGCTGGTCCATAGGCTTGGGAGTAGCGATTAATCTCCGAATCATCCTGTTAACCAAATTAATCGGTCTACCATTAATCGGTAAATTAAATAAAAACTTTCCAACTTATATCTAGATTTTTATGTGTTAAACCATACTTCCATGCACCTAGCTATGCAATATACTAAAATATTCTATTGTAGCCATATAAAAAATAGATAAGAGGTAAAATTAATAATACAAAATCTTAAAATTCAAAATTATCAATTAAACATTTAAACGTGTTCATATACTTGCTAACATACATCACACAATATACTACAAATAAAAACAAAAACCAACACTTACATCAAGTAATTTAGAAAATTATAATTTACAATCTACTAATATATGAATGTTGGATTCTCCACTAAGATAGGAGAAAAGATGGCAGCACCTTTCGTGCTGGTGACGCCATGTGTGAAGAGATTGGGGAACATCCCATGGAAGAGTATGGGGAGCTTCCAAGGGGGGATGGGGGTCCAGGCAGGCGACCGGAGTGATGGATCAACTGGATCTTGGAGGTGTAGTGTGACGGTTGGCACCGATGAGGACCTGACTAACCAATAGCTAGGTTAGGAGGGGATGAAAGGAGAATGAGGGAGCAAGAGGAGGGCAAAACTGTTGGAAATATGCCCTAGAGGCAATGATAAATAGTTATTATTATATGTCCTGTTTAAAGATATTCGTTTATTATCCCTGCTATAATTATATTGAATGAAAACATAGATACATGTGTGGATAAATAGACATAACAATGTCCCTAGCAAGCCTCTAGTTGGCTGGCCAGTTGATCAAGGATAGTCAAGGTTTTCTGACTATGTGCAAAGTGTTGTTGCTTGATAACTCGATCACATCATTAGGAGAATCATGTGATGGACTGGACCCAAACTATGAACATGGCATATTGATCGTGTCATTTTATTGCTATTGTTTTCTACTGTCAAGTATTTGTTCCTATGACCATGAGATCATATAACCCACTGGCACCGGAGGGATACCTTGTGTGTATCAAACGTCACAACGTAACTGGGTGACTACAAAGGTGCTCTACAGGTATTTCCGAAGGTGTCCGTTGGGTTAGTATGGATCAAGACTGGGATTTGTCACTCCGTGTGACGGAGAGGTATCTCGGGGCCCACTCGGTAATACAACATCACACACAACCCTTGCAAGCACTGTGACTTAGTGTAAATCACGGGATCTTGTATTACGGAACGAGAAAAGAGACTTACCGGTAACGAGATTGAAATAGGTATGCGAATACCGATGATCGAATCTTGGGCAAGTAACATACCGAAGGACAAAGGGAATGACATACGGGATTGCCTGAATCCTTGACACTGAGGTTCAACCGATAAGTTATTCGGAGAATATGTAGGATCCAATATGGGATCCAGGTCCCGCTATTGGATATTGACCGAGGAGTACCTCGGGGCATGTCTGCATAGTTCTCGAACCCGCAGGGTCTGCACACTTAAGGTTCGACGATGTTTTAGTATAGTTGAGTTATATGTGTGGTTAACGAATGTTGTTCGGAGTTCTGGATGAGATCACGGACGTCACGAGGGTTTTCGGAATGGTCCGGAGATGAATATTGATATATAGGATGACCTCATTTGATTGCCGGAAGGTTTTCGGGCATTACCGGGAATGTACCGGGAGTGACGAATGGGTTCCGGATGTTCACCGGGAGGGGGCCAACCCACCCGGAGAAGCCCATAGTCCCTAGGAGTGGCGCACCAGCCCTTGGTGGGGCTGGTGGGACAACCCGATAAGGCATATGCGCACGGGATAATAAAATCAAAGAGAAAAGAAAAAAAAGAGGTGGGAAGGAAGGGAAGGACTCCACCTTCCAATCCTAGTTGGACTAGGATTGGAGGTGGACTCCTCCACCTCCTTGGCTGGCGCACCCTTGGGGTCTTGGACCCCAAGGAAAGCCTCCCCTCCCCTCCTCCTATATATAGTGGAGTTTTAGGGCTGATTTGAGACAACTTTTCCCACGGCAGCCCGACCACAAACACCACAGGTTTTCCTCTAGATCGTATTTCTGCAGAGCTCGGGCGGAGCCCTGCAGGAGTAGATCCTTCACCACTACCGGAGTGTTGTCACGCTGCCGGAGAACTCATCTACTTCTCCGTCTTGCTTGCTGGATCAAGAAGGCCGAGATCATCGTCGAGCTGTACGTCTGCTGAACGCGGAGGTGCCGTCCGTTCGGCACTAGATCGGAGCGGATCGTGGGACGGATCGCGGGACGGTTCGCGGGACGGATCGAGGGACGTGAGGACGTTCCACTACATCAACCGCGTTTCTTAACGCTTCCCGCTGTGCGATCTACAAGGGTACGTAGATCCAAATCTCCTCTCGTAGATGGACATCACCATGATAGGTCTTCGTGCGCGTAGGATTTTTTTTGTTTCCCATGCGACGTTCCCCAACAAAAACCTAGGTATTTAGTAGCAAGAGGGGGTGGGTGGGGGTTATGTGTCAAAATTTTGGGATTCATTTGCCCACGAGTTAACAAGATAATAGTGATTACTCGGTCTCGCAATTGATTAATCTGTATGGCAACAGATTAATCGTTCTAACTGGCAATTTAATAAGCCTGACAAGTTAACACGTGAATATGTGCTATTTGATTCGGCCACCCTACGAGTAGCGATTAACTGTTAGGTTAACTCGTTAATCAGATGAATCCTTGAATAGTGAGTAAAACAGAGTAATGCTTGGAGAACATTGAAATGATGTAGACAAAGAGAATTCAATTAATATGAATTAACCCCATTTTTTTAATCCTTAGTGGCAACAATACAAAGACATGTATTATCCCCTAGTATGTCACTCGGATATAGAAATCAGTGAGACTGAACCCACTACACCGCACCGCTCTCACTTAAGGCTGCCTTTGGAACGTTGTTTTTTTGCTACACTTGTAATATTTTACACTTGTATTATACTAGCCTACAATCAGAATACATGTCAGGATTGTATTTCCATTCCGCTTCTCAGCTTCCGTTTGGATTGTTGTTTTTCTCCCACCCTTGTAACCTGGCTGCCATAGCCTAAATTTTCAAAAGCACAAACTTTTAGGTACGGTGGTAACATTGCAAATTCAGGTCATTCGTACTGACTGTACTTCCATAAATTTGAGTTCCCATTCCCCACAAATTAGCATGAGCCATGGCACAGGCGCACATCCAGCATCACAACTCTGTCGTGCTGTTACCTCCAGCAAATAAAATCACAGATCCACACCCAAATGGTGTATCATTATTTATTGCAAGTAGATGGGGGGAGAAAACAAGGACTTGCCAAAAATCAACAGAGCAAACTAAGACCATTCTCACCAACTGGGCAAATACAGAAAAAACATGTCTTTTTTCGGTTGCATTCATCCTCGAGACAATGTGTAAGTCAAAGGAGGAACCAAGAAACTCCTGCAAGCAAATCTTACTTTGCTTGAGGATGCGATGCGATGAAGTCAACTGCTGATTTGATGGAATCGATCTTCTCTGCCTCATTGTCGGGGATTTCGAAGCTGAACTCTTCCTCGAAGGCCATGACAATCTCGACACTGCACATGCCATTCAAGTTCAGTATACACAGAACCAATGCAAATATAGCTTGACAATGAAAGTGCCACTGCAACAATAAAACAATTAAACAGAAAATGCGTGTAGATAAACAGAACATTAAGTGCTGGCATGCAGTCCACCACACAAATTGCCATCTTAAATTCTTGACAATAAGAAACAAAATTCAGTGCTTATATGTTTCACAGCCCTACAAAAGATACTTGTACGTATATATGCAAAACAAATTCGGTTCTAGGAAGAAAAACTGGTTCGAAACATATATGCTGGCCAACTTTTGCACAGTTTTGAGCTAGCTGTCGAGTCTAGGATATAAAAAATACCCGCAAAACATTAAGAGAAGGACAACAAAATCAAACAAACTAATTTCAGATAGACATATATGCAAAACAAATTCGGTTCTAGGAAGAAAAACTGGTTCGAAACAACAAAGTTCATTAACAATATATTGATCTAATTTGAAATAGGAAACTGAAGGTCCGTTACTTAACACGTGGTAGAGTAAATGAACATTTGTCTACCTGACAGTCATGTGAAGTACATTAACAACCAAGTTAACCTGCTCATGCCGATGAAGTAAACTTCGGAAATTAGATAACATAAATGGCTGAACTACTAGCAACCTGAACTTCACAAGTGTAGTGCCCCAAGTGTAGAACTTTCCCTTCTTGTAACCTTCCATGTGGGGCCACCTTGTCAGATATCTTGATGCTATCATTTTGTGCCATGAATCCATGTGTGATCCCTAGTGCTTACTTCCCTTGCATGCATGAATCACATATCATTCCTTGCCATACTTAGGATTGCATGCCATGATCATGTTGCATTTGAGTCTAATGGGAGTAGCGTTGTGGTGTTGTGAGTGCATTTGATCTTGCTAGGATTAAGTGGTGGTTTTGCACTACCTTGTGAGCATGTGATAATGGTGCGTGTGATGCAAGAGTGAGTGCTAGTCTTTTAAGCTCTTGCTTTCAAACTCCTTTTCCCCTCCTATTTTTATTCTTGTCAAAATTCCTTTTTCTCAAAGATGTTTCTAAAATGTCTAGTGGGTAGATAAAAATTGCTTATGAAGGGGTGCAATTTTTATGATTTGATTCTTTGGTTTTGGTGGTGCAAATAAATACAAAACAGTAGGTTAATTACTGTTTTGCATTTATTTCGAACATCTCCAAATATTGCATTCCTATTTTTCCCTATTGGGCTATTATTTTTTTGTGTCTAGCAGGATTTTCCTTTTAATTTTTATCCCGGTATTTTTCTTGGGTAATATTTTTTCTTCCCTGAAAGCATTCCTTCCTCTGTTGTTATATTTGGTTAAACTACCTGGGTGTCTAATACTTTCCCTGGCCCATCAAGCCTTCTCCCGTGCTGGCCCAGTTGGACTTCCCTGGCGATAGAGCCCACCGGCGAGCTCTCCTTCTTCCTCCCGACGTCACCTCCTGTACGACGCGCGCTCAACCTCCCGATCGCCCTCTTCTCGATCCAGCGGCTCGAGCTCGCCTCCCGAGGCGTTAAAAGGAGCCCGAGACCTCCTCCTCCGCCCTAGGGTTCCCTCTCCTTTCCTCCCCAGCGCCGCCAGTTTCCCTCGTGCCCTCGTTCTTCCCTGGTAAGTTCTGAGAGAAAGCAGAGAGAGAGGGTGCAGCGCCTCCTCCGTCTAACCGCCGATCCGTCGTCTCCGGCACTGGGCGCCATGTCCGGGGGCTCGGGGCGGCTCCCCGCGTCCCATTCCCGGCGCTAGGACCCTGAGGCGCCCCCCCCCCCCCCCCCCCCGTCGAGCTCGTCCCCGTCTTCTGGGCGAACCGGGCGAACTGCGCGGCTCCTCTTCTTCGCCTCCGGCGTCCTCCGCCCTGTGCGGCACCCCCTCTTCGCCCCAAGGTGAGGCCCGCCGCCCAGTGCTTCCTCCTCCTCAGTCCGGTCCCGATCCGCGGCGAGGTCGTCGTCTTCCCTGCCGGCGTTCGTCAGGGGGCTGTTGTTGCGTGTACGTGCAGAGTACGAGTGTTAGTTGTTGCTGTTAGAGGTAGGGGTGGTAACAGGGGCTTCCTCCTTCCCTCGACGGTAGCGCGTGACCAGAGGGACCCCCCCCCCCTCGTCGTCGGTAGTGCAGCGCGGCAGCGCTAGCAGGGAGGCCCGTCAAGCTCTCTGTCCCGTGCTCCCAGGCGAACTGCAGCGTAGCAGGAACGCCGCTGCAGTTCAAGGCAGCCAAGGGTGCTCCTTCTCCCATGCTCAGGGCAAAAATGGATCCCCCGGGAGTCCCGCGGGCCCCGCCGACGGTTTCCCCTGCCGGTGGTGGCCGGGAGTGGCGCCGCCAGCGTCCTCGGCTCCGGTCGCCGGCGGGATACTTCTCGCGAGAGGAGTGTTTTTCTATTTTTACCTGCTGCTCTAACCAGTTCCCGATCCGTAGCCCGATGGTAGTGTAGTGCTGGCTTATTCTAGCGCCTGTAGGAGGGCGTGGGTTCGAGTCCCCCCCTCGGCGCCTTTTGGTGGTTGTTTTTGATTTTATTCGTATCAGGGCATGCAGTCAACTTACCTTGCTATTCCCTCCTCTCTTGTTAACAACCGTAGCAGCAGCGTAGTGGTGGGTTGTGGTATTGTTGTATCAGGGGGCTGGGATTCGAATCCCAGTCAGCCCAGATTTCTTTTTCTTTTGTTCTTTTTTTTTCCTCCGGTTTTGCAGTCTTTTTTTTCCCTTGCTATGTGAGCAACCCCATGTCCAGCTCAGAGTATATTTTGACCTATGTATTTCTCCCTTCCATGTTAATTGTAGGAGGTGTAGGAGTAGTTTGTGATGATAGTAGTGGTGTGAATCCATGCCTATGTTCCTCCCTTCCATGTCACTTGTTGAGGAAGTAGGAGAAGTATTGTGATGGTAGTAGTGGTGTGGGCCTAGGTGCTCGTAAATGGTGCTTGAGGTGTGATGTGTGTGAGAGTGTGTTTATATTGGTGCTCTCACTTGGGTGCCTTGCTAGTCTAGTGCATGTGGGTGCTAGTTGCCCTCATGAGGGTGGCCTTGTGCAAGTGTGTGGATGAAGGGGTGCCCTCCCCACCACATATAATTGTGTGTGAGAGCTTATCCTAGTGTTCATTGCCATCATAACATGTGTAGGAATGGAGATGATGTTGTTGTGAGTGCACACCACTTGTGGTACCTACTAAAAGTGTTTGAGAGTTGATGCTACCAAGTTACTTGCTTAGTTTCTTACCCCCTCTAGTTTTCCTTAGGTTTAAGGGCATGATGTTGTTGTAAAAGAAGTGGAATACATGTGAGAGTGTGCACCATCACATGCCCATATGTGGAGGTGTGCATACTCTCTTGTTAGCTTAGAATCCTATTGTATTGTGCTTGAATCTAGTAGTATTGTGATATGGGTGTTGGTGTTGTTGATGTGCATGACACAAACATGGGGTTCAAACCCCCATGTCACTTTGTCATTGTGCACATGAAACTCTCCTATTTACTTGTCATCTTAGGAGCATACCTTATGGATTGCATATGCACTTTGTTGAAAGTTTGGGCCTTGTTCCCATGGTATAGAAGGAGCCCTAAGGCATGGGTCTTGGTGTGCTAGTTGTAGGGGTTTGTGCTCAACACCATAGTGGTGTCAAACACCTCTTGGGGACATGGGTGTGCAAACTATGCCTAGACAAAGTGGGCATGTGGCTGGAAAAATTCCAGATTTTTGAACTCTGAAAATTTCACTAAGTCTGGAGTGCTGGAAACATTTTCTTCCCCTGTAAATAAGGTTGTGCTGGTCATTATGTTGGGAACTGGACTTAGTTCAGTGCTAGTGTTTTGAACCTGGTATGGTTGTGAAGCTTCCTGTCAATTTTCAAGTCATTTGGAGTCCAGTAGATTGTGTTTTGATTGCTGTCAAAAAGCTTCAGAACAGAAACAGAAACTCAGGTGCAGGAATTTTCACTAAGTCCCTGAGAACTGATGGTTTTGGGAAAGTTTGTGGCCTTGTATCTTCTAGAGTTTAATTCCTTTTGCTGTGATTCTTGCTGTAGATGGTAGTATTCTTGGTTGGCAACATCCACATATATTATTTGTCTTGTTTGAAGACCTGTAGCTATGTTGCATGTTGCTCTCAAACAGCTAAGATGCAGAAACTGGCAGATTGCGTAGTTTTGACATTTTGTTCAAAGTTTGCGTTTAATTGTTGTTGGAGTGTTCTACCTTGCTCCATTTCATTCATGTTGGGTTCATATATGTCTTGGCAACCTGGGAACACCAGATTTGTGCCAATTGTGTGTGTGGTGATGAATCTTTCACGTAGGGCTTCATAACGGTTTCGTTGATTCCCGTTGATCCGTAGCTCCGTTTGCAAAGTTCTTTAAATGGTTTTGCACCGTTTTTACGAGATGCATCTGTTCATATCATTCCCATGCATGTCCAAATATTTTAGTGCAAAGTTCTGTCCAGGAACTTGTTGTAGTTATTCGTGCTTGTGCTAGTGTTAGAAATAGTGGTGCATGCTCAACTTTCATCTCATGCATCATGTGAATGTTGAATTTCTTGGTGCTGCTGTTCATTGGCTGTCATTCTTGTGTTGGGTAGCACCGGGAGCGGAGACCGATTACGTGGAGTCAGGAGAGTACGTGCAGGACGATCCAGAACCATTCCAAGCTGAGGATATCATAGGCAAGATGACATGACCTTGATCCCATATCTAGACTTGTTATGTTAGTTTCGATTCCACGTCATATTGCTCGCTGCCTACCACTGATGATATGTAGCCTCTTCATATGCCATGAGCCCAAACACCTTACTCTTTCCTAGCAAATTTGCATGGCTAGGTAGGCTTGCTCAGCTACTAATGTTAGCATTGTTAGTTGCAGGTGTTTATAACTCATGAGTTGCCATGAGCTTGATATCATTATATTAATTTCTGTTATTTATTTAATGTACCTATATATTTGGTAAATGACGGGAGGCCTAGCCTTTTGCCGGGTGTCTTGTTCCGTTATTGCCGCCTTAGTTACCGGTTACCGATGTTTGATTCCATATTGATCGCTCCTAACACGTTCGGGGTTGTTATGGGGACCCCCTTGATAAATCGCGTAGTGTTAAGGCTTGTCCGGCAGGACCCAACATTGGTACTATTTGCTAATCACTTAATAATAAACTGCATAGGGAATAGCTACCCCGGGGTTTCTTAATCAACAACCCGGGCCAGTGCTCCTCATGAGTGTTGGTCCAAACCAGAGCAGCTTATTACGCTCCCCGGGGCAACTCGGAGTTTTGGCGTGGTAACCATCGCTCATCCGGCGTGTCCTGAGACTGAGATACGCGGCTCTTATCAGGGTCGTCGACACGTCGGGAGGTCCTGCTAGTCTTGTCTTGCCTTAGCGGTGTATCTTGCGCACGGAATCCCGGTGAAGCTTTGGTTTCCCCCAGAGTTGAGGTTTTCCTCTAAGGAATCCGACGAGATCACGAGATTCGTGATAGAGGATGCCTTTGCGGCCTGTGTTCGTTTGTGATGGACTAGTTGGAGCACCCCTGCAGGGTTTAATCTTTTCGGAAAGCCGTGCCCGCGGTTATGTGGCAACTTGGAATATTTGTTAACATCCGGTATTAGAGAACTTGAACATAAACTAATAAACATGCCAACTGAGTGCGTAACCGTGACTGTCCCTTCGAAGATCTCTCTTCGATCGGGAACACGGAGGGGTTATGTATGGCGTAGGTAGGTGTTCAGGATCACTTTCTGATCAAGTGTTCTCGATCGTTAGCATATACCATTGTCATTTTTCCCTTTGCGTAAGCTAGCCACTTATTCAATCTTAGGATGCAGCAGCCGGAAACACTTCATCCCTTCCTTACCCATTAACATGACTAGGTCTGGCACCAAGGTCTTAGATTGCTGAGTCCCCGTGACTCACGGATTCCTCCGAAACTCCCAGTAGGTACAGGTACCCCAGAGGCAGATGATCCCGACGGCACCCAGCTGGCGTGGCAGTACGACGAGGAGACAGATCGCCTTTACGTGAACTATCCAGAGGACTGAGCCGTGGTCGTGATCGTGGGCCTGCAGCGGGTAGCATAGCATTTTCCTTGTTTTGTAGTCCGTACCGGAACTACATTGATTGTATCTGCGTTGTACTCTGTTTCATTAATAAGAAGACAGTTGAACCCAGATTGTCTACTTTATTTACTATTATGTGCTATGTTTACTTGCTTGCAAAACACTTAGATGCGCTTCTTTCCTATTCGGGGGCCTCGACCCCCAGATCAGAAAGGACCGCATCTTGGTCGTTACAACAAGGTTCTTTCAGAATGGGACGTAGTACTGATTAAAGATCATGCTCGCGCTCTCGTCCAACCGGTTCATTAATATAGGCATGAGCATCTTTGAGAGGAGAGGGAGCAAGGACAATACCTATGATCAAAGCACCAGATTGATTGAAGGAATATCGCCAGGTGAAAACCGAGCTGCAAAGGAATATTCGCTCAAATAAGCCTTGGAAACTTATCTTTAGTGGGGAGAATAAATGCAGAAAACCAAGTTTTATGGGACTTACAAGGAGGAGGTTGAGGACTCATCTTGTCGACTTCCTTCTTTAACCACATACCCCGCAGTCTTGAGTTGTAACCCAGGAAAATCTCATGGTTTGCTGCATCTTTGAAAACATCAGAGGCAAAGATTTTGACCTCGTCGGGCACATCTTCCATATCATTCAAGATTTCCAAGCATTCTGTAATTGAGGGTTGTTTTTCTTGTTGTGACACTCTCTCCTTCTTAGTAGCTTGCTCTTTCTTGAAATTCACATACGCCATCATTGAATCTTCAAGGCGTTGTACAGATGTGGCACTTTTCTGTTTTTTGGGTCTCCTTCCTTTGGCACTTGATTCACTTATTTGTGGATGGTCTCCATCAGCATCACTGCCAAATTCTTCCTCGTCACGGACAGTGTTTTCTCTTTCAGCATCTCCATCAACATCATCCCATGCATGAATATCATTGATGCCAATTATCGAAGGAGTCCTCATGTTGTCATCGCTTCGATCTCTTGTATTTCTCTTGCTGGAGCTCGCAACCATCTTCTCCTTTGCTCCAAAGTTGCTACCTGATTTTGTGATAGTCGGAGGCTTCCTTGATGTGAGACAATGCCTTCCTTGAGCAATGTGCCCTTCATAGAGCACACCCAATGCCTCATACAAGGGGAAACTTTTTCCTTCATACATTTTGAGCTTTGAATCCTCCTATATAATCAATAGAAAGGTTGAGCAAATCATGCATATGCAAAGGAAAGTACATGCACTGCAAGGAATAAAAACTTACCGCAATGATCTCCTCCCATTTTTCAGGTGTTGTGTTAATCACACATGCAACATCATTCCACGATATTCCAGAACGGTTGACTATGGACTTGATATTTTTGTAGTGCTTCTTCAGTTGAGCTTCCTTATCCTGGACCTGATCCTTGGTAAATCTTGCCTCTGGATATAAATTGTTCAATTCTTTAACAACTTGATTCCATCCTTCAGTAGTCCACCCATTTTGGCCACGATAATGAGATAGATTGTACTCTGTAAGTATCTCGACAAGACCTTTCTCATATCTTGATGTCCACTTAGCCCTATTTTGCGTCATATTGAACCTATGACAATGTAACTTTAGCAAAAAATCAACATCAAGCAACATAACTCAAACATTAAGAAATATAAGAATCTAAAAATGCAAAATCACATCAAGTAAGAATCTGAAAATGAAAAATCCTAATAACATACCTAAAATGTCATATTATATCTCAAATTCCACATCATTACAATAAATTACTTTGATAGAAATAAAAACTAAATTCATTAGCCAACAGATCTCCGTGACGATCTTTCTCTTAGAATTCTTTGATAGTCCGTCCACATCCTGTTGGCAATTTCATCTCTCATGGAATTACCAAGGTCCCTTTGATTGCTTGAGGGTGTAGTCACATGTCGAGGTCTGTCATCTCCATGAGGAAGAGTGACAAATAAAAGGGGATCAATCTGCATTTGTTGTGTATCTAGCCATTGTTCATCACCTTTGTGACTCCGGATTATGTTGTGAAATACTGCTGCCGCCATAGGAATTTTGACTTGAGTGTCAATTGGGTAATGTGTGCCAACTTTTAAAATAGGGAATCGCATTTTCCAGACACCAATCGTGCGCTCTATATGGTTCCGTAGGCGGGCATGCCTTAGATTGAAAAGTTCTTTCGGATTCTTTGGACGAGGACCACTTCTACCAAAATCTTGTAGATGATAACGGACTCCACGGTACGGAGCTAGAAACTGTGGCGTATTTGCGTAGTCTCCGTCAACCAAATAGTACTTGCCCGGA
Organism: Hordeum vulgare subsp. vulgare; assembly: GCF_904849725.1. Taxonomy (NCBI): domain Eukaryota; kingdom Viridiplantae; phylum Streptophyta; class Magnoliopsida; order Poales; family Poaceae; genus Hordeum; species Hordeum vulgare. The sequence continues at coordinate 577,822,654 of NC_058520.1, read as the reverse complement.
GGTACATGAAAACCAGATTGAATGGCAAATTTCAGTACTCCAGCATCTGAGGCAGACCCCTCCCAACCAGCTGACACATAAACAAAGTTGAGATCGAAGTCACAGGCGACCATCACATTTTGGGAGAGGGTCCCCTTTCTATTCCTGTATGGAGCAGCCTCATTGGATGCTATGGTCATGGGAACATGAGTCCCATCTATTGCCCCTATGCAGTTCTGCATTAAACAAGTTATGGTCACTATACGTGATACTAAGGGATGATATAAATCCTAAAGTACATATCAAGGGATGGCGTGTACCTCAAAGAAAGGCCAAAACTGGGGATTTGTTGATATTTTCCAATGAGTATCTAGCGAACCATGCTTGATAAAGTCAAACGCCAATGAACTCATAGCGTTGAAGCATCCATTGATATGTCTATGCACCGTTTCCGGACTGTGCTGAAATCTATCAGTCAGCGTACGATAACTCGCATTCCTGGAAAGCATGTACATAAACATCCCTAGTTGCTCTTCAATGCCGACTCCTTTTGAATTTCGTAGAAGTTTTCTAGATCTAAGATGGTCGCATAGAGCTTGGAAGATGTGGGATTCCATCCTAAGAATATCAAGGCACCGTTGAGGGTGGCCATCCAATATTTCTCGGATATACTTAGCTCCCGTAAGAATGGATGTGTTCATTGGAATTTTTTCTCTCCTAGAAGATATACAATATAATGTTGGGAAGACAAGAAACATCATCTCCTCCTCCTCTTCTTCAGAATCAGTACATGACTCATACCCATCATCATGGTTACTCGTATCCATTATCTAGCGAGAAGAGATTACAAAATAAATACCTCAACTCTCCTTCAAAGTAAATACAACAGTGTATATAATCTATGTTATGACAATGAAAATAAAAGGATCACTAGCACATTAGTTCCTTGCCAAATGACCGAACCTGAATACTAACAAGGAACTATGAACAAGGAACTATGATTGTTATTAGCACACTAGTATTCAGATTCTTATATTTGTATTTTAATAGCACACTAGTATTCAGAACCTGAAACCTAGAACGATCCTAATAGCACACTAGTATTCAGATTGTCAGTAATTTATTAGTAGCAGGTTCAATCTATAATATCATCACTAGCCATTCTTGGGGAATTTTTTTATGGTTGTACAACTACTCCATAATCACCGCTAAGCTTTTATGAAAAGAAATGAAACTTTACAATGCATAATAATTGACTGTCAAACGTGTGCATTCAGTTAAGCTGGTGAGCAGGAAGGAACATATCATGCCATCCCCACATATCATGCTGGTGAGCAGGAAGGAACATATCATGCTGGTGAGCAAGGCCAACGTTTTGGGCCTTGCTTAAACAACGGTTAAGCTGCTGCATGCACACCTTCCACTGAATCAGATGTTTCTGATTCAGAGTCGATTCGGTTCTCTACTGCACGGTTCAGACACCTCCTGTTGATTCAGTTCTCGCCAGGGAGTTCGTGCCCATGGGCGTCATCGCCGACGCGCTGAACCCACTCGCCAAGGAGGCCTTGCCCGCATGCCTAGAGGTTCGACTAAAATGCATCGGGCCATGGAGCGCTACCATCCCGGAGGAAAAAAGAAGAGGTGCCGATCACTCTAGTAGAGGAGGGCAGAAGAGGAAGGAACATACCTTCGATGGAGGGGAGTAGGCCGTGGAGGAGGAGGGAGTCGCCGTCGCGGTTGGAGTCACCGTCGCGGTTGGAGTAGGCCGTGGAGGAGGGAGTCGCCGTCGCGGTTGGAGTAGGCCGTGGAGGAGGGAGTCGCCGTCGCGGTTGGAGTAGGCCGTGGAGGAGGAGGGAGTTGCCGTCGTCGTGAGCGAGTCTTCGTCGAGGTCAGGAGCGAATCCTCGTCGTCGTCGCGCCTCGCCTCGTCTCGTCGTCGCTTCGTCGCGCCTCGCGGACACCGGCGATGGCGCCCCCGGCGGCGCACCCTCCTCGATCCGGTCTAGGTTTCCAGCGAGAGGAAAAACGACGAGGTGTGGAGAAAAACGACGGGACCTGGTCTGTATCGAATACGGGCCTGTTACAGGTGTAAACTCTAATACGAGTGTAAATCTTACGGCCCAAAAACGACCAACCAAGCAGCCCATCTGTATCTTTTTTACGTGTGTATATTTTACAAATGTATTTAGGCCCAAAACGACCAACCAAGCAGGCCTTAAGAAAGATCAATCTACTTGGCCAAAGCAAATCAATAGACGAGAGAGATTTATGAAGTTATGATGATCATGCACATAAGAATCATATTTAGAATTCAAAGAAGACTCGAATATTTATCACAAACGTGATCGGAGAGAGGAACGTCGCAGATGTGGGTGGCGTTGGGTACCTCGGAGTCAGAGGAGAAGGAGGAGCCTAAGGGGTTGTTGCTGCAACCGGAGGAAGACATGGCAGCGGCGGCTAGGGTGGAGCGGCGACACATGTAGGGTTAGGGTTTGGAGCGGCGCGACCGAGAGGTGGCGACAGCGCGAGTGGGAGGGCAGAGACGCGGATAGGCCGATGGGGGCGGCAACGCGGGGTGTAGCGGCGGCTATGCGGCGACGCGGAGGAGGCCCGGCGGGGCGACGCCTAGGGTAGGCGCAACGACGGCTAGGGTAGGATCGGTTAGGGTGATACCATAGAGAGGAATATGATGCAACTCTCGATGTATTGATCGGGTGCAAGCGCACGTATATATGATGCTTTTCGTTGGGTGCATTGACTGACCATTTAAAAAAGCGGATACGAACAGACGGACGATCGACCGGAACGAACAAAAAGCGGACAAAAACGCTGTCCTTTCAAGTTCTTCTTAGGGTTTGCATGAGGATGTTGATCACCGTGTGGGAGGACTACCCACCATCCGTTTGCGGTCAGAATCGAAGCACGAGACGACCGGAAATAATCACAACGACTTGAACATACTCCCATCTCTTCTTAAATACAAGACCTTTTAGACATTTACTATGAGCTATATACGGAACAAAATAAGTGAATCTATATTTTAAAAAAATCCTGTATTTAGAAACCGTGGGAATACTCTCGTGCAGCTTTCTCTCCGAAAATATCGGAGCGCAGAAACGAAGCCTACACTCTATCAAACAACCGAGAAGACCGGAGAAATCATCTTCCTCTCGGGAAACCAGATCCAAAAGCTGGAGAATCGAATATACAGTACAAAGATCAAGCCCTAACAACCTTCCCCGTCCAACAACACTCGAATCCAATTAAGAAAGAAATAAAGGTGAAAAAAGGCTTCACAAAAGTACAATTTTATGATTTTATCCCATCTCCATCCGTCCGTCCGCCCCTGCCCCTCTCTCATCGCATCGCATCATCATCCCTCGTCATCCCCCTGCCCTCCCCCCCTCCGCTCCAAACCCGCCTCCCCCGTCTCCTCCCAGAAACACACAGTTCCCATCCCCGTTCCCAAGTCCCAACCCAACCCGCACGCGGCCTCCGGCGACCACGCGCCTCCCTCCCCCGCAAAACCCTAGCCCCCCGCCCCCCTCCGCCGGCGCCGCCGGCCCGCCTCCCCGTCCCCGCCCGCCCGGATCGCGCGGGGCGCCCCTCCGCCGCCGCCGCAGCCGCCAGCCCGAAACCCTAGCCCACTCCCTCCCTTGCCCGCTCGGATCCGCCATGGCCGAGAGGAAGCTGGATCGATTCGCCGCCCTCGGGAAAGGTGAGCCCCTCCCGATCCCCCGCTCGCCCCGGCCCGCCCTGCGGGCCGGGAGATCCGATCTGCCCCGCTCGCCCGTCGGTTGGCCTTGCCAGCGTATAGGTAGATCTGTGTGGTTGCCTTCTTCGCGCCCCCGATTTGATGTCGTGCTTGTCTCGCAGATGCCCTCTCGCTCGGGATCGACGAGGATAGGTCCACCGCCGCCGCCATGGGTTTCGTCGACGATCCCAAAGGTCCGTACCGTCGCTTCTCCCGGAACCGCATCAGTGTTGCTTCGGCTCTGTTTTTTTTTATTCTTCTGCTTCGGTATTAGCTGTCGGGGGGTTACCATGGTACGCAGGTTGTTTTTTGCTCTACTGTATATTGGATTTGGTTCGTGGGAAATGGAATGGTCGCTGGTAGCGTGCTTGCGTGTCTGCACGTGTGGACCTGTGTGTTCGTGCGTGCGTGCGAGCGACTGTGTGCTTGCTTGCCTGCCTTTGGGGTGGCAGTCTGAGTGCGTGTGTGAGCTATTGTGTACGTGTTTGATGGATATAATAGCATGGTCTTACTGAGTCGTTGACCCTGAAAATCTATTGCTCTTGCAGATCAGCAGCACCTGGAGAACAGCATTCCTCTGTCCCCTCAGTGGCTTTATGCCAAACCAAGCGATGCCAAGGTTTGTCACTGGTTTCCTATTTCTGTATCCATTCAGATGTGTGGGTGTAGTAAGGAGTTTTTAGTCAGTATTATTTACCCAGGGTGTTTACTGGGTGCTGGTACAAGCATGTATTAACTGCAGAACACCTGTTTGCAGATTTCAGCGCCTCATGGGTCCTTGCTTGAACCTTCTGAGAAAGATGTGAGGATGCTCGAAGGCTCTGGGGCTAAGAAAGAGCGCCGTCGGAATGCATTTGATGCTGGTTGGCTTGATGAGGAGAGGGAGACGAGCTTACTTGGGAGGAGGGATCACAAGAAGGAAGTGGACCGGGAGGTGGAGAACCGTAAAAATGATCGCCGATCTGACAATGTTTCTGCAAGGGACAACAACGATTCACGGCCAGCTCCTACATCTGGAAGGTGGGATGATGGCTCCACCAGAAATTCAGGGAATGAAGGTAGGCGTGATGGAAAATGGTCATTAAGATGGGGACCCGACGACAAGGAGAAGGACTCCAAACCAGAAAAGAAGATGGATGCAGAAAAGGATGAACCTCATGGTGAGAAACATACACTTCCTGTAAGGCTGCTGCCTGAGTCAGACTCCCGTGATAAATGGAGACCTCGTCACCGGCAGGAGCCTCAGACTGGTGGTACAGCAACATACCGTGTTGCTCCAGGATTCGGATTGGAGAAAGGACGTGTGAAGGAATCCAATGTTGGTTTTGCCCCTGGAAGAGGCCGGGCAAACCCCAACTCAGTTCCATCCTTCAGCCGTCCATCATCTGCTGGACCAATTGGTGCTCCACCTGTGTATGGGAGGCGTGCGGCAAGTGCTGGTGCTTTTCGCTACCCAAGGGGTAAACTTCTTGACATATACAGGCAACAAAAGGTCGTGCAGTCATTCGAAGATGGCCGACGAATGCTGGAAGAAGTTCCTCCCATAACACTCTCTAGTTCTGTTAAGCCACTAGCCTTTGTCACCCCTGACAACAATGAAGAGGTAACACTTCAGCCACCTCCTTCATGGTTTCTTATAAAGTGTCTGTTCACCAGTTAACTTCTATATCACTACTACCTAGTTTATTTATCCGTTTGTGTTCTATACAGGCTGTTTTGGAAGATATTAGGAAGGGCAGGGTCACCAGCAGTGAAGCGACGAATTCAACTGCATCCCAAAAGGAGAGAAACAAAGATCTTGAAGGTACGCACATCATCATGGGATGCATATATTACCGTCTGCCATATGATTCTTCTGTTCCTTTTGAGTATCATCTGATATTACAATTATTATTTCAATCCAGCTTTTGGTATTGATGCCAACAAGGATAAAAGCGCTGAAGCATTTAGCGGGTTAAGTCAAGAAGGATCTGCTGCTTTAATATCAGAGAAGGATGCATTTTACAATGACGGGATGCTCACAGGTGGTATTACAGGCCCACCAAAGAAGCCTGCCGACGAAAATGCTCCCAGTCATCCGCATGGACTTTCTGGCATGAGGGATGACACACAGTTTAATGAGGTCAAGTCAAGTGCTGATATCGATCCTAGCACCAAGTTACCTGATGATTCAAATGCACAGTTCAATGTAAATGTTGAATATCCTACTGGTCAGGCTAGTTACACTGAAACAAAAGCTGGTGGCCAGGAGAGTTACCCAGAGGAGTTGACCCTATACTATCTGGATCCCCAAGGAGGTGTGCAGGGTCCATTTATGGGTACTGATATAGTTTCCTGGTATGAGGATGGATATTTTGGATTGGAGCTACCTGTGCGTCTAGCTCAGGCTCCAGATGATGCTCCTTTTCGCCCACTTTCTGACCTCATGCCGTACCTTGGACATAAGCCTCAATCTCTCCCACCTGTATCCCGTGGTGGAAGTGCTGAATCTCCGGATTCTGTACATAACAATTTTGAAGACGCACTTCCTACTTCTGGTTCTTTTGGGAAGAGTGATCAGACAACTAAGGCGGACTCTGGAAATTATGCAGCCAATCCTACAAGAGGTGACCAGGAAGCACCGTTACAGTCACATACTAGTTGGTTCCCCTCAGTTGAAGCACAAAAGACTGAAGCAAACCCAGATATTCGTCAGCAGCGCATTCCTGAAACTGTGAGTCATGATGCTGAAGGTTAGTTTCCTTCCTTTTCAGTTATATAGTATTTTTGTTCACATTGTCTTTCTCTATTTATGTGTGAATGCTCACATTTCTTTTCTGTACTTGCTACAGAAGTGTTGTACACTGGGAGGCCTACCAGCGGCATGGGTCAATCTCGACCAGATTTTGATAATGACCGTGCAGATTTCCAGTTGGCATCGGTGGATTCCCGTTCTGGGGTGAGAGAAGCTAATTTGCCCAAGCAGGACGCCCCTAGAGAGAATGAACTCAGCCCTCTTGGTTTGCTTTGGTCTGAGCTGGAAGGGATGCATCCAAAGCAGCCACTCTCATCAAATGTGCTTGGTGTAAATGAGCGGAGAAATCCCAAACAGACAGCTCCAAAGGACATTCCACCTGCAAATATCAGGCATGGGCCGCTTAGCCGGATGAATGAAGCCCCTGCTGTGCGTGATGAGTGGTCCGCAAACCTTGGGCGGCTGGACAGCATTAATGATGCAAACATGTCAGGGCTAATTTCCCAGGTTGAACCTGAGCTAGGTCATCTGAACTATGAGGAGCAAATGCTACTTACACAGATTCGAAGGGAGCAATTGCAGCAGGAACAAATGATGGGTCGTAACAATCTGGAATTTCCTGGACAATTTGCAGGGCAGGTGTTTGATTCATTGCACCAACACAGACAGTCCATCAATCCACCTGCTCCTGAGGTGGAGCACCTTTTGAGAGTCCAGTTTGAACTTGAGCACCAGCAGCGACGCCAACAGCTGCAGCAGGAGCAACACCGCCAGCAGCTTCAGCAAGAGCAGCACCAGAGGCAGCTTCAGCAAGAGCAACACCAGAGGCAGCTGCAGCAGCGCCAAGCACAGCTACTGCAACAGCAGCAGCAGCAGCAACAGCAGCAGCTGATTATTGAGCAAATGTTGCAGCAACAGTTACAGAGTTCAAATTTCGGACAAGCTAACATGGTCGATCAAGTGTTACTCAGGGAACAGTTATTGAATGACTTGCATCATCAACCCCATCATTTTCAAAGGCAGCATGATGCAGCTATTGAACAACTCATTCAAGCAAAATTTGGGCATGGCCATCACAGGGAGCAACACAATGATATGTTAGATGTTCTCTCACGTTCAAACCAGAGGCAGGCTCTTCCTTTGGAGCAGCAAATTCTTTTAGGGCTGCACCATGATCAGCTCCAAACACAACAATTGGCCAATGCTATACGACAACATGCGGGCAGGGAGGAAGAACGACATTTAGGTGGGGGCTGGCCGATGGATGATCCTAGCCAATTTATCCGCACAGGAACTAGTCCAAATCAAAGCCACACCTCCAGACTTGGTCAATTCGATCTTCTGCAGTCCCTTCAGAGGTCGTCATCTGTGGAGCACCATGACCATCTTGACCGAAGCCTATCTATGCATGAACGATTGCACAGAGGAGGTCAAGGTATTCATTCTCTTGAGCGGTCTGGCTCTTTGCCTGGTGGTGCTCCTTTACCAAATCCTGATGTTGTAAATGCCCTAGCACGTCATCATGGCCTCGGTCAGATGGAAACACATGGTGATCTGTATTCTGCAGGCCAGATGCCTATGCATGCCTCAGGAGGGGTTCATCCCCAGCAACACAGGCTGCAGGAGCAGCTGTCAGGTTCTCACATGGGAAGGCTGGAAAGGAACTGGTCAGATGCCAATGGGCAATTGCAAAATAGCCTGATGGAAGCTTCACGCATAAATCAGATGCAAATTGAAGCAGAGAAGCAGAGGAGGAATGTGGAAATGAATCTTCCCATTGACAACCCACATGCATGGGCCTCCCTTATGAACAATGAGAGGAACCCAGAAGCTGAATTGAGTGATATGATTCATCAAAAACTGGTTCTTCAAGCACAGCAATCTCGTGGTTTCCCTGATGTTCCGCCGACGGCATCATTTGGACGTAAAGACCCTTCTTCACTTTTTGCACAGCCCGCTGCAGATAACCCTTTAAGATCATCTGTTGACAGGTTGTCTTTTGATGATCCACTTGCAGAAAGGTCACACTTCTCAAAAATGGGGCACTTAGGACAGGATGGACCAACTAGTCTAGATATTTTACCAAACAATATTGAGATGAACCGGAAACTCGGTGTCAGATCAAGCTCTGCGACAATGCTTGATATGCAAAGGGGAGAATTCCCAGACGTGATGGGTGGTAGTGTGTCAACTAATCAATTGGTTGGGAATGCCAATGATGTAGCCCGGAGGAAAAGGCAGGGTTCTAGTGCAAACTTGGCAGTGGAGGACACTGATTTTTCTGAAGCGGTCAGCAACTGGTACTTTTCTTAACTTTTCATCTGCACCCCTATTTTCATTATCCTTTTTTGAAGCCTCACAATGAACTTTCACTACAGATATATATTTTGTTTCTACAAATATACAGTATAATACTTTATTTGCACAGTCATACAAGTCCTGATATCTAGGCTCTCCATTGCTTATAGACATGCCCTGTTCTTTGTTTATCCTCACTTTTCCAGAGACGTTCGGTAATTTTACTTGTCCAAATTGTTATTGTCAGTTTACACATAGTGGTGCATGTGAACACACAGTTGATTCTAGTATAAGGCTCAATACAGTTATTTTTTTTCAATATGCAGGGTTGATACTGGCATCTCAAAGGGAAGCTCCCATTCCCTGCTAAAGCGCACAGCAAACCCGCACACAGCTACCTCTCAGGCTCAGGCAGCGTCAACAGATCTGTCGTCAACCATTAGGTCCAAGAAAGCAGGCCATGCTTCTTCTGCATCCTCCGATGGTACGCCATGTGCAACCTACCTGTGTGGTTTTCTTCTCCTGTGGAATCTATGTTGTTTATTCAGTGAAGCTCTTTATCTGGGCAGTCATGTTAATGTTAAGTCCAATAATATATTTCCTCTGTTCAGAAATAACTGTCGTGGTTTTAGCTAGAAAAAACCATGTCAGTTATTTCCGAACGGAGGGAGTATATACATAGCTAATCGTATCAACTGAAGACCACTTCGCTTTTGATGGATAGTAAAAAGGAAAGATATAGGCCAGTTCTTACTTGCTGTAGTTGAGCAGTTTGGTCTGTTTGAGCCACCTGACCTTCCATTTATATTTAGCTTCAAACGTTCTCCTTACTGTTCTATGATATGTTATGGGATTTATACCATTTTATGGTTTCAGACCTCTGATATAGTAATCTTGTTGTGCAGAGCATAAGATGGAATCAGGAGTCACGTCAGCAGCCCATGGCGTGGAAGCTGCTGCTTCAGCCAACAAAGAGGCAGGGACGTTTGGCATCCCACCAAGCAGCAATCAGGACGCCTCTGGTCCTTCGTTCAGTGAAATGCTCAAGAGCACAAAGAAGCCTCCCCTGCAGTATGACGCCTCAGAATCCGCTGACGGCGGCCCTGGTGGAAAGGGCACCAAGAAGAAAGCAAAGAAAGGAAAACAGATCGACCCTTCGCTTCTGGGCTTCAAGGTCCACAGCAACCGCATCTTGATGGGCGAGATCCACCGCCCCGATGACTAACGCGCTTGGGTCCTGCCATTTTGTGTACATGCTCACCTCTGTAGACTCTGCACATGTTTTTTGATAACATTCCTTGCTGTGGAGGCCATGGCCTGGCCCCCCTTTGTTCTTTCCCATTAGCCTTAGGATACTCCAGATCAGCCAGAATCTCAAGTTGAAATTAGGGAGGGCTTTTTTTGGTGTGTTTACCTGCGCCCTCGAGTTTATACAGGATACATGAAATCTGTACAGGACACCGGAATCATGGGCATGTATGTCAGTGATCTCCTTGTACAGTGCAAGGAAGTATCATCTTAATTCCTCTTCCATTTCTTTCCCCTCCCTCTGATTGAGCAAGCATAGCGTCCTTGCGATGATTTGTCGGTTACAATCTTTGAGAAGCCCGGCATTATTTGTCTTAGTTAGCATGTGCTGTAGGGCTGATTTGAACGATGTCAAAATCTAAACCCAATAATTAAATTAGATTGCTTATTATGTAGTAAAACTGAGCATTATGAAGGCAGGCATGGAATCCTAAACAAACAGTCCTATTAGGTGGTTGTTACTATTCCAGTGATGGCATTTGCCTTGTTTGTGCATAGGAATGTTAAAAGGGACTTTTGTTGACTGCATAGGAATGTTTTGAATCAAATGAATGACTAATGTCATCCAAGAAAGTAACCTTACTGTTCTATTTCTTCTTCTACTTATCCGTGAAAATAAAAGAGGCCCTGAAATGCTAGACCGTCATGCTTTCCACAAACCCCATCATGGCATCCATCGTTTTCCCCAGGTGATTTGGACGCATGTGCTCAGCATGGAGTCGTGTCATGTATGCAGGTGGAGCACATGCGTGCAAGCCGGGACAGAACTGGTATCGCGCTGTTCCCACATGGCCCAACATTTGAAAACTAGCGACTCGCTCCACTGAACCGCAGAAACGGCATAGTCTACCTCTATCCTACCCGCCCACCCCGTCTCAGGTGCGCGGATCTGAACCGATGAAGAGAGAGACTGGCAGCAGCAGCAGGGTCATGTTGCTGCGGCGACAGAAAAATGCGAGCCAGATTGGATCTATTCATCTATCTGACCCAACCCATGCAAAATGGACAGAAATGATCTCAAGACGCAAGAAATTCACAAACTGAATCATTGGTAAAATAATTCAATCGCATAACCCTTTTGTATAGCGCGGCACAGAGTGCAATATATACGTACATGGATAAGGTTGGTTACAACAGAAACGAGAGAGAGGGAGAGGATCAGGACGTGGAACACGTCGTGGGCGCGCATGCAGGAGAAGGCGCGATCTCTCCCGAGCGTATAGGAAGGCGCTGCCTTGGCGCTGACGTTAGGCCAGTAGGCTGAGGTGAAACGGTCTTCCAACACCCCGCGCAGTCAAAACGCGGTGCTCACCAACGTTTAGACTGGTCCGGAAGTCGTTGAACACATAAGTTGGCAATTCTTTGGTGAAGATGTCCGTGAATTGGGATGTCGTCGGGACGTGTATGACGTGCACCTCGCCCAGGGAGACGCGCTCGCGGACGAAGTGAAGGTCAATCTTGATATGCTTGGTGCGTTGATGCTGGACGGGGTTGCCGGACATGTACATGGCGCTGACGTTGTTGCAGTAGACTATGGTGGCGTGCGGTGGTGGGCGACGAAGTTCGCCGAGGAGTTGGCGAAGCCAACTCGACTCAACGACGGCATTGGCGAGCCCTCTGTATTTGGCCTCGGCACTGGACCGAGACACGGTGTTCTGGCGCTTCGAAGACGAGCTGACGAGGTTGGCGCCAAGGAAGACGACGAAGCTCGAGGTGGACTTGCGCTTGTCGGGGCAGCCGGCCCAGTCGGCATCCGAGTACGTCGTGAGGTCGCCGGAGGTGGAGCGATGAAAGTGGAGACCCAGGTGAGCGGTGCCACGAATGTAGCGGAGGACGCGCTTCACCAGCTGGTAGTGACTGTCGCGAGGGTCATGCGTGAAGAGGCAGCATTGTTGCACGACATAGGAGATGTCGGGTCTGGTGAGGGTGAGGTACTGGAGGGCCCCGACCAAGCTCCGGTAAAGAGATGGGTCGTGAAAGGCAGGACCATCGGTGGCGGAGAGCTTGGCAGTGGTGTCGATGGGTGTAGACACATGTTTGCAGTTAAGCATGCCTGCACGGTCAAGAATCTCGAGTGCATATTGCTCTTGAGAGAGGTGGAGACCGGAGGTGGTATGATGAACGTTGATGCCCAAGAAGTGGTGTAGAGGCCCCAAGTCGGTCATGGCAAACTCTCGGTGTAGGGAGGCGATGATCGAGCGAAGGAAGGCGGATGTGCTGGCGGTGAGAATAATGTCATCGACGTAGAGAAGATAGGCAGTGTCGGAGCCGCGGTGGATGGAGAAGAGCGAGGAGTCCGCCTTGGAGGTGAGGAATCCAAGGGACTCCAAGAAGGTGGTAAACCGCCGGAACCAGGTGCGGGGTGCCTGCTTCAACCCGTAGAGCGACCGATGAAGACGACACACGTCCCCAGGTCGCGTGGAGTCGACGAAGCCGGAGGGCTGCGTGCTGTACACCGTCTCGGCGAGATGGCCGTGAAGAAACACGTTCTTGACGTCAAGTTGGTGAATGGGCCACGAGCTGCCGGTGGCAAGGCTGAGGACGACCCGGATCGTGGCGGGTTTGACCACGGGACTAAAAGTCTCGCCGTAGTCAACACCAGCCTGCTGCGTGAAGCCGCGGAGCACCCACTGCGCCTTGTACCGAGCCAGCGTACCGTCGGGGTTGAACTTGTGCCGAATGATCCATTTGCCAGTCACCACATTCGCACCTGCAGGACGGGAAACCAACGACCAAGTGTCATTCCGCAACAATGCATTATACTCGTCTAGCATGGCGTTGGCCCAGTTCGGATCCTGAAGGGCGGCACGGTAAGAGGAGGGAATGGGGCTAATGGTGGAAGAAACGGAGAGAGAGAGAGAGAGAGAGAGTTGTTGCTTGGGCAGGAAGTAGCCGGACTACCCACGCGTGCGCATGGGATGCTGGTTGGTGGTGGGAGGGACGCGCACAGCTCGGGGAGGGATTTGCGGTGGAGGTGGCATGGGGTCAGGCGGTGTGGGTGGAGCCGGGCCAGGTGGTGACACGACAGGTGGAGTGGGGAGGGGCGGAGTGGTGCATGGCGGCGGGGCCGATGCTGGGGGGCTGCATGACGGTGTAGTGCCGTGCGGGGGAAGGCACGCAGGAGGGCCACACGCGGGGAGTGGTGGGGCTGTAGGCGCGCATGCAGGGCGACCGGTGGGTGGAGGCGGTGCATGGCGCATGCATGGTGCACGACGTGCAGCAGGGCATGCAGGGAGTGGGTGTGTAAGGAGGGATGGCGGCGTCGGAGCGGCAGGTGCTGCGTGCGGTGGCCGCGGCGGAGGCTCGGCGAAAGGGAAGCTATACTCGTCGAACGTGACGTGGCGAGAAAGGTAGACGCGACGAGAGCGAAGGTCCAGACACCGATATCCCTTGTGCTCTAGGGGGTAGCCAAGAAGCACACAGGGGGTAGACCGAGGGGCGAGCTTGTGGGGCGTGAGCGGGGTGAGGTTAGGGAAGCAGAGGCAACCAAAGACGCGGAGGTGGTCGTAGGTGGGGTGGGAGCCGTGGAGGGGGTAGTAGGGGTGTTGTTGTTGACGGCGGACGAGGGGCGTCGGTTAATGAGATGGTTGGCGGTGTGGAGAGCTTCGACCCAGAACTCGGGCGGCATGTGGGCATGAACGACCAAGGTGCAGAGAACGTCATTCGTGGTGCGGAGAAGACGTTCGACCTTGTCGTTCTGAGGGGAGGTATGTGGGCACGTGAGGCGGAGGACAACACCGTTGCGGGAGAGGTGGTCGCGTAGGGGGAAGGAGAGAAACTCGCCACCGTTGTCACACTGCACACACTGAACAGAGAGATTATATTGCGTGTGGACGTAAGAGAAGAACCGTAAGAGAGTAGAGGCGGTGTCAGACTTGGTACGTAGCGGGAAAACCCAAGAGTAATGTGTGAAGTCATCGAGCACTACCAGGTAATACTGAAAACCGGAAAAACTACAAACGAGTGATGTCCACAAATCACAATGTATAATTTGAAAGGGAGCAGTGGTGAGGTGGAGGTAGGAAAAGGTAATCGTGGTTGCTTGCCAAGCTTACAAGATACACAAACAGAGGAACCTTGTAGTTTATTACACGAGTCTAAAAAGTTGTGAGCTAAAATGGAAAGGGAGGCACGACTAGGGTGGCCAAGCCGTAGATGCCATAGGTCGCCGGAGCTTGAAACGGAGAGTGCCAGGGAGCCGCCAGTGGTGGGGAGGAACGGTTAAAGATCGCCGGTGCTACTGGAGCGCATGAGGACCTTCCCCGTTACCATGTCCTTCACAAAAGAACCAAACGGGTCAAAAGAGACAATGCACCAATTATCAATAGTAAAGCGACGAACGGAGATGAGATTTTTAACAATGGCAGGGGAGACTAAGATGTCGTTGAGGGTGAAGGGAGGGAGGGAGGTAGAACCGGTGGCAATGACGGGAATAGATGAGCCGTTACCAACTGTGATGCTAAGAGTATAAGTCACCGAGGAGGAAAGATTGGTGAGGTTACCGGAGGAGCTGGTGATGTGGGAGGTGGTGCCGGTGTCCATGAACCAGTCGGAGCTGGTCGACGGGGGCTGCATCTGGAGGTTGGCGAAGTGCGTCATCAACGCCTGCTGCTGATCCCACGTCGGCGCAGTCGGCGGCTGCCCGACCGCCACGGGATAGGCCTGGTGTGGAGCGGGAGGGCGAGGCCCGATGACACCAGCCGAGTTGGCTGGCACCCACGCGGAACGCCACTGCTGTGGCGAGGGAGCAGGGGAACCCCACGGGGCGAAGTAGCCCAACCACGGCTGTTGGGCGCCGTTGCCACGCCCGCCAGCGGAGCCAGAGGGGGCGCTGGGAGAGCCGCGGCCACGGCACGCCGTGCTGGCGATCGCCGGGAAGGGGCACCTTGCCCTTGTCCTGCGGGGAAGACGACGGGGCATTGGTGGAGGACGAGCCGCCCGAGGAGGAGCCGCCCGCGGGGCCGACGGTGAGGGTGGAGGCGCCAGCGACGGGAGCGAGCCTACACGAAGGTAGGAAACGGCTGCTGCATGGGAAGAAGAGTGGCCATGACGAGAAACCGCCGAGTGAGACCGCAGACGAGCTGGAGGGTGAGGGAGCGGTCGGAGACGGGCTCACTCACGTCGGCCGTGGCGTCGGCCAGTTGCTGTAGACGACGGTAGTACTGGGCCACCGACATGTCCCCCTGCACGGTTGCGCAGAACTCGGCGCCGATGTGGATGGCGCGACCGGCGGCGTTGTCGCGGAAGAAGACCTCCAGCTGGCTCCAGAGGTGGTACACCGTGCTCTCCGACGACTGGATGATGTCGTAGAGCTCGTCAGAGATGGTGCCGTAGATCCAAAGGGTGATCGTGATGTTGTCGTTGCGCCAGCCCGGGTCTTCGTGCAGAGGATCGGCCTCCTCGAGGACGTGTTCCTCGACGTGGAACTTGCAGAGAACGAACCAGAAGAGGTGGCGCCACTTGGAGTAGTTGTTGTCGTCCAGGCTGAGCTTGAACGGGATGTAGGAGGTGATATTGGTGTGATGCATGGCGGGATCAGGGGCGGGCTGGTTTTGTGGTGGTGCATGGGCGAGGACGAGAGCGTCCCCGGGGATGCGGGCGATGCGGAGCGGTGGGACGGCAGGAGCAGCACCGCGATGGAGAACACAGGCGTTGGGAGAGGCGGATAGCGGCGCGACGGGGTCGGCGACCGGTGCGGGCTGGGGACCGGGGGCGACGGGCGGCAGATGAAGGGAGCATCAGCGTCATCGGAGGAGAGAGTGCGGCGGAGCGGACGTCGGAAGCTCATGGCGGAAGCGGAGAGGAACGAGCGACGTCGGCGTCTGATGCCAAGATAGAGGATGAAAACTGAGTATATTCATTCATCCGCACAGAGTGCAATATATACGTACATGGGATAAGGTTGGTTACAACAGAAACGAGAGAGAGGGAGAGGATCAGGACGTGGAACACGTCGTGGGCGCACATGCAGGAGAAGGCGCGATCTCTCCCGAGCGTATAGGAAGGCGCTGCCTTGGCGCTGACGTTAGGCTAGTAGGCTGAGGTGAAACGGTCTTCCAACACGATAGACCGTGCGCTACACTACAGTGTAGCGTCTCATTGACAGATGCTGCACCGTCGACCAGCATGACTGATACCACCGTCCCTGTTGTGCGGCGTCTAGCTTAAAGGCACCACAGTAGCAATGTACGACGCTTACCTTAAAGGCCCCATACTAGCACTGTGCAGCACCTAAGGGTATGTTTGGTAGCATTTTCAACCTAGCACGGTTGTTCTTCTCTAATATGTATTGAGCGTAGACATGTTGAGTACATGCATTTGTTTTTGTTTGATAAAGGTGTATGTGCTGAGACATGCTGAGTTGAGACTTTGTTTGGCAGCATGCATTGGTTTAGACATATCGAACTATTTCGATTTCTGAATATTTTTTTAAAATGGTGAACAAAACTTTGAACATTTTTTAAGACACACACATATTTTGGAATTTTATTTTTTTGTCAAAATTTAAATAAAATGTGAAACTCTCAATATTTTTTGAAAATTCAAACAAAATTTGAAAATCTGAACATTTTGAAAATTTAAACAAAATTTGAAATTATGAACATTTTTTTGAAATTCTAATCATTTTTTGTGAAAATGAAAATGAAATTTTGAAAATCTGAACAATTTTAAAAATTTGAAAATATGACCATTTTTTGAAATAATAGACATTTTTTGAAAATCTAAAGAAACTTTGAAAATTTAACACATTTTAAAATTTTAAACAATTTGAATTTATAAACTTTTTTGAAACACATCTTTGCTCGAGCATGCTGACCAGCGAACAACGGTTGGGGTGTTCTCTCTTCATGCATGCTATGAGGGTATTTGAGCTGAGCTCGTGCATGCTCTTGAGGCACCGTGCACGCTACCAAACACCCAAAAGTGGGTTGAGAAGAGAACTCTTGCCCTCATGCATCCCTCATGCATCCTACCAAACATAGCCAAAGTGAAAGGCGCTGCACATTGACTTATAAGGCACGGGCAGGCCCTCCCCCATTCGTTCCTTCCACGCTACACAAAGGGCGATGGCGACTCTACTCTCTCCTCTCATTCCCCTCTTGGAAATCCGACATATCTCACGATTTTTTCCGCGGATTTCTTCACCAAACCGTTCTAGAAAGTAATATCTTTCGTTGTATCCGAAAATTATTTGTCACTTTTCAGATTTGTGTAAGTTTGGGTGAAATCCTGGTTTTGCTTAGATTCGAAATTTATATGAGAAATTGGAGTAGCTCGGTTTGATTAGGATTTGTAGATGATTTGTGGAACCCTAATGTTGTTGATTTGTTAAGTGCTAGAGAGTATTTAAATTCTTATATAAGTATCCGAATGAGAGTTACTAGTTGAGTATTTAAATGAGTATATAAATGCCTAGATGAGTATTCCTAGATGATTTGTTGATTTGTGAAACCCTTGTGTGGAACATATGTATGATTGTTTAGATGAATATAGATTAGATGATTACTTGTTGGGATGAACATATGTATGATCGTTGATATGAATATGTATTATATAACTCATATAATTTTCTTCAAATATGTAGGATGGTATGGCTTCTCGATGATTACTATGACGTTAAACACCGGACCTACTTGATGTTGGAGAAGGGGACGGTAATGAGCATACTACTTGGTAGTTTATAATGTGTGTTTATTTGGAAAGGTTAAACCGTAATCATCTAACATCTACGTTTACAGAACCTTTTACCCCTGAAGATTCGGTCTCACGGGGCTTCGTCGAGTGCTGTGCCATATGATGAGTGGTACACACCGCACATCGAGATGACAGGACTCCTCCCGTTCATTCAGCTTGTGAGTCGGTCGACGCAAACCTGAACGCTGCGACACTCACCGCACTTATGGATCGATGGAGGCCGGAGATGCACAGTTTCCACCTCCGACCGGGAAGATGACCGTGAAACTTCAGGATGTTTCCATGATCATCGCACTTCCTATCGAGGGAAAGCCTCTTTGTATGAGCACCGATTATGAGGTATGCCACCAGCAAATTGAGGCCCTTATTGGTATGGCTCTCCCACGCCAGCATATGGAGACAAGAAAGAAAGAGTCGCAACCGGCGCTCCTTTCACTTGGATCGTAGCGAACTTTGTGCAGTGCCCCGAAGGCGCCAATGAAGACGTGCTCCAGACTTATTCTCGTGTGTACATGTGGTATGTGAAAGGATGTATATGGCTGACTAGAGAAGGGGGGGGGGGGTGAATAGGAAACTATCAATTTTAAGTTTTTCTTTAAAAATTACATCTAGGAACAAATAGGTTATCTAAATATGCAACTAGGTGAGCAACATATATGATGCTAACAACAACAATAACAAACAAGTAAAGGTAAGAAGTAACCACAAGTGGAACCGATGAAGACGAGGAGGTATTTCTAAAGTTCCTTCCCTTTAAGGGGAAGTACGTCTCCGTTAGAGCAGTGTGGAGGCACAATGCTCCCCAATATGCCACTAAGGACACCGTATTATCCTCAAGCCCTCACACAATGCGAGATTCCGTGATTGCACTAGCGGTGCCCTTGAAGGCGGCGTCCGAACCTGTACAAACAAGGTTGGGGCAATCTTCACAACTGAATTGGAGGCTCCCAACGAAACCATGAAGCTTCACCACAATGTAATATGGCTTTGAGGTTACCTCTTCCGTATAGGGTGCTCAAACACCCAAGAGTACCAAGATCCACAAGGGATTAATGAGGGGATCAGCTTTTCTCTTGGTGGAAGTGTAGATCAAGGCCTTCTCCTACAAACCCTAGAGCATCAACAAGAATAGATGGCTAGGGAGAGAGATCGGCAAGATTAAGCTTAGGAGGAACAATGGAGCTTTTGAGGAAGAAAGGTGAGGTCTCTTGGGGAAGAAGACCTACTTATATAGGGGAGAAGTATCTGACTGTTTTCCTACCCACAAGTCATGCATAAGCAGTAGTACCGCTCACGGGAGCGGTACTTCTTCTTGCATGGAAGTACCGGGCATCATAGTCAGTTGGACACAGTCCCAAAGGCGGTAGTTCTGCTGGCGCGGTACTACCATTCCCATCAGTGGTACTTCCGCTTGGCACTGAAGAACATCCGGACTTAGCAGAAATGAGGAGGGTTGTAAGTTAGTACCGCCCAGAGCGGTACTTCTGTGTATTACTGCTGCTCAAAAACTTCTTGAGTGCCGTAGACAACATAGAGATAAATTAAGCGAAAGTGGGGCCGGAATAGGAGTGCGGCAGTACTGCTACGCTCCCCTCCTAGCGGTACTTCTGCTTAAAATGGGCAAGGGCACTAGAGAGAAAATATAAGTGGAAGTGGGGCCGGAACTAGAGAGCGGCGATACCGGTGGGGCTGTATCTTTAGCGTGGTAACTACGCTTATATGACCTTGAGGGTCTTAGGGACACAACAGAGGCTCCAAAGTGTCGCGAACGAGATGGGGTGCAAATGTGTACGTGATTCTTCCTCCCAACCTTTCCAAATATGGACCCCCTCTTGGTAGTACGGACTTTCCTATGACTCAAGTCCACCAACACTAAATCGATAGGGAAAACACCATCTTCTATTTTAACCACTGAGGGGATAATAACCGTCTCGTGCCACATGATAATTTCTGAAAGTTTAATGCACAAGATTAGTCCGCAAGGTACATCATCATCAACCACCAAAACTACTTAGGTTAAATTGTGCTCTTACAATCCCCCCTTTTTGGTGGGTTAATGAAAATACGGAATTTTCCATTCCAGGAATAAAAAGAAAGACTTAGGTAAACCCGATATCTACAAAATATAGACACGCCCCCTAGATGTGTGCTTATTTGAATATGGTTTTGTAATTTAAGATCACATACTAGGATCAACACTCCTCCTATATTTTATAGACACAACCATATACTTGCATATACAGGAAATGAGTTAAGCATGGATGCAAGCATAGGGAATATAATCTCACATAATAAATAAAGTAGACATAAGAGAGTAGGAGAGGTAGCATATGTCTTACACCATACTTTAGTCCACATAAGTATGGAGAACACAAACCAAAGCAAGCAAATAAAACGAGTGAGTTCACGAGACGAAACAACAGATAAAAGAGAAAGCACTCGTGACTCGGGAAATCTAGCCTAAACACTCTCTCCCCCTTTGGCATCGAGACACCAAAAGGGGCATAGTAGACTAAAAGAAGCCAAGGTGATGATGAGCTTAGTCCTCCTCCTCCTCATCTCCCTCGCAGTCGGCAGAAGCAGCGGACACCTCCTTCTCAAACTTAGTCCACGCACAATGCACCTTGATCCAGTCCTCCTCATCAGTGATCTTGTCCTCAGACCCGCTCTGGACATCTAGGAAAATCTTCCCCATGATCAGCTTGTCGCGACTGCGCGCCTTCTTGGCCTCTACATGTGTCTTATATTGTCCCTTAACCTGGAATCAGAGAAGATTCTTCATCTTGGCCTTGAGCTTGGAAGCCCATGAAGGTTCAGTCTCAGACCTTGGTACAAACTCATAGTATGGCACTGGCTCATCAGCAGAGTCAGCGGGGGAAATCTCAGGAACAACCGAAGGAATTCCCCAGTTCTCCTTCACACCGAGCTTGAGGATACCATGGTGCACCAAGTGGACAGCCACGAGAGGCTTGATACTCGTGATGTGCGTTGGGTTTTCCGTGAAGAGGAACAAGTTATCGCATCACAAAGTGGGTAAGTATTTCCCTAAGTTATGAAACCAGGGTTTATCGAACCAATAGGAATATCAATCCACGACCATCTTCTCCGGCTGCACACAAAAGAACAAACAACTTGCACCCAACGCGAGCAAGAGGGTTGTCAATCCCCTTGATCTCATTATATGCAAGTGAACGAGGTGTGTAGATAATTGTAAATAATTATAAAATGCAAAATAAAAGTAAAGAAAATAAATGGCAACAAGGTGTTGGAGGTTTTAGCAATATGTTTTGAATAGACCCCGGGGCCATAGTTTTCCGTAATGACATCTCTTATCAAAATAAGCATAAATTGGGTAAACAAATTACTGTTGGGCAATTGATAGAAGAGCGGATAGTTATGTGATTTTCACGGAAATGATTATGTAAATATAGGCATCACGTCCATAAACAAATAGGCCAACTCCTGCCTGCACCTATTACTATTACTTCACTTCAAGAGCGCTTCTATGCTTGCCTTTCTACGTATTGAGTTCATGGCGAACGAAGTAATGCTTGGAGTAAGATGACATGATGTAGACAAAGTAAACACAACTAATATGAATGAACCCCATCATTTTACCCTTAGTAGCAACAACACAAAGATGCAAATTGTCCCCTTCTATCAGTGGGATATAGAAACTCGTCAAGTTGAACCTACTACAATGCACCTCTCTCACCGAAGAAATATCAATATAGTTGGCCAAACTATTTCAATAGATCGGAGAGAATTACAAAGCTATCATAATCATGCACATAACAATCATATTATATATGAGTGGAGACTCAAATATTTATCATGAATAATGTGAACATAAACCCACAATTCATCAGATCCCAACAAACACACCATACAAAAGAGTTACATCATATGGATCAAAGCAAAGATGCGATGATCAGTGTATTGAAGATCGAAGAGAGAGAGAGAGAGATGCTATCTAGGTACTTCTATGGACCCATAGGTATGTGGTGAGCTACTCACACATCATCAATATAATAAGGGCATCAAGGCTGATGAAGAAGCCCTCCGTGATCGATCCCCCCTCCGACAGAGTGCCGGAATGGACCTCTAGATGGCCTCCCGCTGGAAGGAGACTTGTGGTGGCGTAAAAAGTGTTTTAGGGACCTCCTCTTGAGTTTTTAGGGTAAATAGGAATTTATAAGCTAGATAACACGGTCGGGAGAGCCACAAGGCGGCCACAAGCCATTAGGCCGGGCCCTGATGGCTTGTGGGGGCCTCTTGTGCCTCCTGACCTTCTTTAGATGCTCCACGGTGTTCTCTTGGTCCAGAAAAAAATCAAAAAAAGTTTCAGGTCGATTGGGCTTTGTTTGTTAGTGGAACCTAAAAAGTGGAAAAAAATGCAGAAAATAGCAAGTGACATTTGGAACTGGGTCAATAGGTTAGTGCTCAAAAATAATATAAATTGGTAGATAAGTGCCTAAAAAGTGTTCTAAAATGATAACATAATAGCATGGAACAATTAAAAACTATAGATACGTGGAGACATTTGAAGGCTCGTGTGGGAATGTAGCAATCCAGGTATCCTTAATCAGCTTGAAGAGTTAAGGGCCATACATCGACACCTTCGTGTCAAGAACGGATGAACGCAGCTCCTTCCACATAATGTGGGAGACATCCAAAGTGGACTCGCGACGCCTCTATTTTATGTAGAAAAGTAACACGTTCACTAGATAAGTATGAACTTGGTCCTTGTTTCTAATGCGAGGAAACAGAGTGTTGCGGAATATCTGGTGTATGATGTCCACAAAGGGAATGATCTCAGTGCGATCACCCTTGGCAATCTTCACAACCGTGGAGTAACTAATAAGCTTGGACTTGTGAACAGCCGGAACACCCTCAGTGCGTGGCCTCAGTCCAGTAGACTCATTCAGGCCTCAGTCAACATAGACCAGAGAGTTCATGAAGGTCTTCTAGTTGGAGCGCAACACGCGACCACCAGTCATCCATGTCAATCTCCTATCTTCATCCTCGTGAAAATGAACGGTGGCATAAAATTGAGCCACAATCTCGCTTTCAAAGTCCTTGTTGGGGATGGTTGATACGTCTCGAGCATATCTGTAATTTTTTATCGTTCCATGCTGATATATTATTATTTTAGAATACTTTGGGGGTATTTATTTAACAATTTATATTATTTTTAAACAGTAACCTATTGACCTAGTTCCTAGTGCTAGTTGTTGTTTTCTGCATGTTTTTCACTTTTTAGGTTTTCCATACCAAACAAAGTTCGGTTGCCCTGAAACTTTTTCGTGATTTTTTCTGGAACAAAAGAAGACCCAGGAGTATCAGAAGAAGGCCGGAGGCCGCACGAGGGGCCCACAAGACAACAGTCGCGACCTGGGGGCGCCTTGATGGCCTGTGCCTCCCTCGTGGCCCTCCTAACTTCATTCTCTCGCTTATAAATTCTCATCTACCCTAAAAACATCACAGGGAGTCCAGAAACACTTTTTACGCCTCCACAAGTCTCTGTTCCGACGAAAGGCCATCTAGAGCTGTGTTCCGACACCCTGCCGGAGGGGTGGGAGTTAATCATGAAGGGCCTCTTCATCAACCTTGCTACCCTCACGATGATGTGTGAGTAATTCACCACAGGCCTACGAGTCCATAACCAGTACTTAGATGGCAATCTCTGTCTGTGTGATTTTCAATACAATGATCATCGCATCTTCGCATTCATCCATATGATGTAATTCCTTTTGTATGGTGCGTTTGTTGAGATCCGATGAATTGTGGGTTTATACTCAGATTATTCATGATATATATTTGAGTCTCCTCTCAATACTTATATGAATCTTATGTGCATGATTATGATAGCTCCATAATTCTCTCCGATCTATTGAAATAGTTTGACCAACTAGATCGATATTTCTTCAGTTAGATAGGTGCATTGTAGTACGTTCAACCTGGCAAATTTCTATGTCCCGGTGATAGAAAGGGACAAATGCGTCTTTGTGTTGCTGCTACTAAGGATAAAACGATGGGGTTTATTCATATTGCTTGAGTTTACTTTGTCTACATCATGTCATTGTTCTCCATGCATTACTTTGTTTTACTTAATACTCTAGATGCATGCTGGATAGCGGTCGATGAGTGGAGTAATAGTAATAGGTGCAAGCAGGAGTCGGCCTATTTGTTTATGGACGTGCTGCCTACATAACCATGATCATTGCCGTGAATATTGCATAACTATCCACTTTTCTGTCAATTTCCCAACAGTAATTTGTTTACCCAGCGTATGCTATTTTTAATGAGATATGCCATTAGGGAAATCTATGGACCCAGGGTTTATTCACAACATATTGATAAAACCTTCAATACCTTGCTGGTATTTACTAGTTTTTATTTTATCTTGCTATCTACAATTATCTACACACCTCACTTGCTTGGAGATAACAAGACTATAGGATTGACAACCCTCTTGCCCGCGTTGGGTGCAAATTGTTTGTTATTTTGTGTGAAGCCGCTGAAGACTGCTGTGGTTGATATTCCTATTGGTTCGATAAACCTTGGTTTCATAACTGAGGCATATTCTTACTCACATTGTTCTGGGATAACCCATTCCACTTATCGGAAAACCCAACGCAGATCACAAGTATCAAGGACCTCGCTAAATTAGAAAAAGATCTTGATCATGCGTGTGCTCTTTCTCGTGTGCTCAAATCCGAAAAGGGTGCACTTGGGTTTGATCATGATAGACTCAATGAGGAGCTTGTCATACTTGACAAGGCTCATAAATCTTTGAAGAGTGCACATGCTTCTCTAAAAGAGTCTCATGCTCAACTCCAAGTAAAACTTACTAAGGAATTAGCCACGTGTTCTCCTTTCGTGCTAATTTATAATGTCAATGCTACTAACCCTTGTTGTGAGCATGTGCATGTTGTGGAAGAGAATGCCAAGTTTAAGGAGCAACTTGAGAAAGGCCTTGTGACATGCATCCAAGGAGAAAAGAATCTTAATGGCCTTTTGAGCAATCAAAAGGAAGTGGTTGCAAAGGAGTTGGGTTTACACCCAAGTCAAAAGGAACAAGAAGATCAATACCAAGGAACCTCCCCCGCTCAAGCAAACCTTTGTTAGAGCTAGAGAGGGTACTCATGAGAAGAAGAAGGACAAAGCCAAGGGTGTTAATGTCAAGAATGACAAAACCCTCCATTCAAACAATGTCGGCGACTTTAACCCCTCATATATTTATGCCGTTCTAGTGATGGAAATGTCTTTGTTAAATTTGTCGTTTCTCCGTATGAGTACATTGAATGGTCTATTTGGGTTCCTAAGATACTTGTTACTAACTTAAAAGGACCCATTAAAGAATGGGTACCTAAATCCAAACATTGATCTTATGTACGAGTTTGCTTCCGGTGGAGTGTCATGGTTGCTTGATAGTGGAGCGACAAATCATATGACCGGAAGCAACTACTTGGTGGTGGATGTTCGTCCCGAACCATCTGTGGCCACTCCAGTCTCCTTTGGTGATTATGCAATTTCAAAGGTATTGGGTCTTGGCAAGGTGGTAATCGCTCCGGAACTAACAATTGAGAATGTCATGCTTGTTGAGACGCTTGCATACAATTTACTTTCCGTTCACCAACTTGCACTCATGGGTTTTAGAACGTTCTTTGGTGTTGACTACGTGTCCCTTTTGTGGAGCAAGACTCTTAAAGTAGCCTTTGTTAGGCATGTCAAGAACATTCTTAATGTGGCTAACTTTTCGAAGCGACCCACTAAGACCGCGACTTGCTTAATGGCTAAAGTTGATATGGGATGGCTTTGGCATCGCCAACTAGTTCGTGTGAATATGAGGTCTTTGCAAAGTCCCCTCAAGGAGGATCACGTTCTTGGACTAAGACACGAGACAACTCACCGACCCACGACTACCATCTAGTCGAAGAGGACCTTGGAGCTCCTCCACATGGATCTATTTGGTCCTCCATCTCTCGATAGTCTTGGGGGAAGAAAATATTGCTCGGTGAATGTGGATGATTACTCAAGATATACTTGGTATACTTCTTCAAGAGGAAGAGTGAGACCCAACAAACTGTCATCGACTTTGCCAATGAAGCTCAACGTCAACATGACGCAAAGATATTGATGATTAGAAGCAACAATGGCACCGAATTCAAGAACTACACCTTGAATGAGTTTCTTAGAGATGAGGGGATGAAGCACCAATACTCTGCACCATATACCCCTCAAAAATGGTGTGGTGGAAAGGAAGAACTGGACTATGATGGACCTGGCAAGGACCATGATGGCGGAGTTCAAATCTCCGTACAACTTGTGGGCCGAAGCCATCAACACCGCATGTCATGCATATAATCGGTCGTACCTCCGCAAAGGCTTGAACAAGATGTTGGAAATATGCCCTAGAGGCAATGATAAAATAGTTATTATTATATTTCCTGTTTCAAGATAATCGTTTATTATCCATGCTATAATTGTATTGAATGAAAACATAAATGCATGTGTGGATATATTGAAAAAACTATGTCCCTAGTAAGCCCCTAGTTGACTAGCCAGTTGATCAAGGATGGTTAAGGCTTTCTAACCATATACAAGATTTGTCACTTGATGCCTGGATCACATCATTGGGAGAATGATGTGATGGACAAGACCCAAACTATAAACGTAGCATGTGATCATGTCATTTTGTTTCTATTGTTTTCTACGTGTCAAGTATTCATTCCTATGACCATGAGATCATGTAACTCACTGACACCGGAGGAATACCTTGTGTGTATCAAACGTCGCAACGTTACTGGGTGACTATAAAGGTGCTCTACAGGTATCTCCGAATGTGTCCGTTGAGTTAACATGGATCATGACTGAGATTTGTCATTCCGTGTGATGGAGAGGTATCTCGGGGCCTACTCGGTAATACAACATCATATATAAGCCTTGCAAGCAATGTGGCTAAAGTGTTAGTCATGGGATCTTGTATTACGGAACGAGTAAAGAGACTTTCCGGTATCGAGATTGAAATAGGTATAGGGATACCGACAATCAAATCTCGGGCAAGTAACATACCGAAGGACAAATGGAATGGTATACAGGATTATATGAATCCTTGGTACATAGGTTCAGCTGATAAGATCTTCGTAGAATATGTAGGATCCAATATGGACATCCAGGTCCAGCTGTTGGATATTGACTGGGGAGTGTCTCAGGTCATGTCTTCATAGTTCTCGAACCCGCAGGGTCTGCACACTTAAGGTTCGGTGACGTTTTGGTATAGTTGAGTTATAGGTGTTGGTGACCGAAGGTTTGTTCGGAGTCTCGGATGAGATCACGGACGTCACGAGGGTTTCCTAAATGGTCCAGAAACAAAGATTGATATATAGGATTGTTTCATTTGGCCTCCAGAAAGATTTCGGGCATTGTCGACAGTGTACCGGGAGTGACGAATAGGTTTCGAGTTTTTACCGGGAGGGGGTCACCCACCCGGGAGAGAACCTAATAGCCCATGGGTGGCGCACCGGCCCTTGGTGGGCTGGTGAGGCTAGCCCAATAGGGCTATTTCAGCTAAGAGGAAAAATCAAAGGAGAAAAAAAAGAGGAGGTGGGAAGGAAGGAAGGGACTCCTCCCTCCAAACCGACTTGGAGGAGGATCCCTCCTCCCTTCGGACGGCGCCCTAGAGGCAAGCCCAACCCCTTGGCTCTTCCTATATATACTTGAAGTTTAGGGATTTTTGAGACACCACTTTGCCATGTGCAACCCTAAACCTTTACTTCGTAGTTCTTCCTCTGGATCGGTTTTCTCTGAAGCTCGGGCGGAGCCCTGCACGAATAGATCATCACCATCACTGGCGCACCATCACGCTGCCAGAGAACTCATCTACTTCCCCATCTCTCTTGCTGTATCAAGAAGGCGGAGATCGTCATCGAGCTGTACGTGTGCTGAACGCGGAGGTGCCGTCCATTTTGTGCTAGACCGGGACGGATCGTGGGACGATGGTGATTTGAATCACGAAGTTGTTCCACTACATCAACCGCGTTTCTTAACTCTTCCCGCTTAGCGATCTACAAGGGTATGTGGATCCGATGTCCCTCTCGCAGATGAACATCACCATGATAGGTCTTCGTGTGCGTAGGAATTTTTTTGTTTCCCATGCAACGTTCCCCAACACAAGACTCCTTATGAAATTATTACCGGTAACAAGACCAACCTGAAGTACTTCCGAGTGTTCATTTATAAGTGTTTCATTCTCAATAAAGGTGCTCGATTGTATAAATTTGAACCTAGAGCTCAAGAGGGCATATTTGTTGGTTATGCTACAAACTCATGCTTACCGTGTCCTCAACAAGTCAAATGGACTCATTGAGGAGACGTTTAACATGGATTTTTATGCACCTTATTTTGCTTAGAACGACGATAGCATTATAAAGTGATCCCTCACTAAAATTTCAAGAGAAAATTGTGTTCTCCCCGACTGTGCACCGTTGCGATAGTTCATCATTTCGAGACACCACGTGATGATCGGGTATGATAGACTCAACGTTCACATACAACGGGTGCAAAACAGTTGCACACGCGGAACACTCGGGTTAGACTTGACGGGGCTAACATGTACAGACATGGCTTCAGAACACAAGAGACCGAAAGGTCGAGCATGAATCATATAGTTGATATGATCAACATGGAGATGTTCACCACTGAAACAATACTCAACTCACGTGATGATCGGACTTGAGTTAGTGGATTTGGATCATGCGCCAGTCAAATGACTAGAGGGATGTCTATTTTGAGTGGGAGTTATTAGTAATATGATTAGGTGAACTCAATTATCATGAACATAGTCAAAGAGGTCTTTGCCAATTATGTTGTAGCTTGCGCTGTAGCTCTACTGTTTTTATATGTTCCTAGAGAAAATTTAGTTGAAAGATGATAGTAGCAATTTTGCGGACTGAGTCCGTAAACTGAGGATTGTCCTCATTGCTGCGCAGAAGGCTTATGTCCTTAATGCACCGCTCGGTGTGCTGAACCTCAAGCGTCGTCTGTGGATGTTGCGAACATCTGACATACATGTTTTTGATGACTACGTGATAGTTTAGTGCATAATGCTGAACGACTTAGAATTGGGGCGCCGAAGACGTTTTGAAACGTCACGGAACATATGAGATGTTCCAAGAGATGAAATTGGGATTTCATGCTCGTGCCCTTGTTAAGAGGTATGAGACCTCCGACAAGATTCTTTGTCTACAAAGTAAGGGAGAAAAGCTCAATCGTTGAGCATGTGCTCAGATTGTCTGAGTGCTACAATCGCTTGAATCGAGTGGGAGTTGATCTTCATGATGAGATAGTGATGGTCCTCCAAAGTCACTGCCACCAAGCTACTACAGCTTCGTGATGAACGATAACATATCAAGGATACATATGGCGATCCTTGAGCTATTCGCAATGTTTGACACTGCAAAAGTAGAAATCAAGTAGGAGCATCAATTGTTTATGGTTAGTAAAACCACTAGTTTCAAGAAAGGGCAAGGGTAAGAATGGATACTTTATGAAACGACAAAACGGTTGCTGCTCTAGTGAAGAAACACAGGGTTGAATGCAAACCTGAGACTAAGTGCTTCTGTTATGAGGGAAACGGTCACTGAGGCGGAACTACCCTAGATACTTGGTAGATGAGAAGGTTGGCAAAGTCGACAAAAGTATATTGCATATACCTGATATTGATGTGTACCTTACTAGTATTCCTAGTAGCACCAGGGTATTAGATATCGGTTCAGTTCCTAAGTGTTAGTAACTCGAACTTATAACTACGGATTAAAAGGATACTAGCAAGGGTGAGGTGACGATGTGTGTTGGAAGTAATTCTAAGGTTGATGTGATCAAACATCGCACACTCCCTCTACCATCGGGGTTTGTGTTAAACCTAAATAATTGTTATTTGGTGTTTGCGTTGAGCATGAACATGATTGGATCGTGTTTATTGCAATACAATTATTCATTTAAAGAGAATAATGGTTATTCTATTTGCTTGAATAATCACCTTCAATGGTTTATTGAATCTCGATCGTAGTGCTACACATGTTCATAATATTGATGCCAAAAGACACAAAGTAGTAATGATAGTACCACTTATTTGTGGCACTGCCACTTGAGTCATGTTGGTATAAAATGCATGAAGAAGCTCCATGCTGATGGATCTTTGTACTCACTCATTTTTAAAACGTTTGAGAGATGCAAACCATACTTATTGGTATAAACGCATGAAGAAACTCCATGCAGATGGATCGTTTGGACTCACTTGATTTTGAATCACTTGAGACATGCAAATCATACCACATGTGCAAGATGACTGAAGGCCTCGTTTTCCAGTGAGATGGAACAAGAAAGTAACTTGTTGGAAGTAATACATTTTTGATGTGTGCAGTCCAATGAGTGCTGAGGCACGCAGTGGATATCGTTAAGTTCTTACTTCACTGACGATTTGAGTAGATACAGGAGTATTTACTTGATGAATCACAAGTCTGAAATATTGAAAAGTTCAAAGCTATTTCAGAGTGAAGATCGTCGTGACAAGAGGATAAACTGTCTACGATATGGTCACAGAGATGAATATCCGAGTGATAACCCACAAGTATAGGTGATCAATTGTAGCCTTTCTCGATAAGTAAGAGTGTCAAACCCAACGAGTAGCTAAAGGTAGGACAAATATTACCTCAAGTTCTATCGACCACCGATACAACTCTACGCACACTTTACGTTCGCTTTACCTAGAACAAGTATGAAACTAGAAGTACTTTGTAGGTGTGATAGGATAGGCTTGCAAGAAAATGTAAATAAAAACTAGGGGCTGGTTAGATAAAGAAACAATTACGTTAGTTTGACGAGTGTGGAAAAGTGGTGGTAGGAGTTGCAGAATTGTCCCTAAGCAATTGACTACGTTACTAGACCGATAACAAGTTTTATGTGGGAGAGGCCACTGCTAGCATGTCATCCCTTACTTGGAATTCTATGCACTTATGATTGAAACTATTAGCAAGCATCCGCAACTACTAACGTTCATTAAGGTAAAACCCAACCATAGCAATAAGATATATTGGTCCCCCTTCAATCCCATATGCATCAATTTCTATGCTGGGCTGAAGCTTCTGTCACCCTTGCCCTCCAATACATTGTCCTATTAACATACTACTAACCCCATGGTGTGATCCACGCGCGCGCTCGTATGATGGGCACCAAAGGACAACAACATAACCACAAGCAAATTAAAGCAATCATAGCAATTCATCAATCACCGATAGGACAACAAAAATCTACTCAGACATCATAGGATGACAACACATCATTGGATAATAATATGAAGCATAAAGCACCATGTTCAAGTAGAGGGTACAATGGGTTGCGGGAGAGTGGACCGCTGAATATAGATGGAGGTGATGGAGGTGTTGGTGAAGATGACCGAGGTGTTGGTGTAGATCGCCGTCACACGATGATGTCCCGGGCGGCGTTCCGGCGCCGCCGGGAGAGAGGGGGAGAGAGCCCCCTTCTTCTTATTCTTCTTCCTTGACCTCCTCCCTAGATGGGAGAAGGGTTTCCCCTATGGTCCATGGTCTCCATGGTGGCGGAGGGGCGAGAGCCCCTTCGAGATTGGATCTCTCTCTCTCTGTGTCCTTCTATTTCTGCGCTCCCAGATTCTGGCTTTCACCATTTCTTAAATTCCCGGAGATCCGTAACTCCGATTGGGATGAAAGTTTAACACGATTTTCTTCCGGATATTAGCTTTTTTGCGGCGAAAGAAGAGACCCAACCGCCTTAGGGATTGGTCACAAGCCTGCTAGCCGCGGCCTAGGGGGGGCACCTCCTGGGCTTGTGACCTCCTCGGGTATCATTTCGCGTAGATTCTTCTTCCCAACAATCATAAATATTCCAAAAAAAAAATCCCCGTAGGTTTTTTTATTGCGTTTGGACTTCGTTTGGTATGGATAATCTGCGAAACAAAAAACATGCAACAAACATGAACTGGAACTGGGCACTGGATCAATATGTTAGTCCCAAAAATAGTATAAAAAGTTGCCAAAAGTATATGAAAGTTGTAGAATATTGGCATGAAACAATCAAAAATTATAGATACGACGGAGACGTATCAGCATCCCCAAGCTTAATTCCTGCTTGTCCTCGAGTAGGTAAATGATAAAAAGATATTTTTTGATGTGGAATGCTACCTAGCATAATCTTGATCATATAATATAATCATGGCATGAATACTAAAACACGAGTGATTCGAAGCAATAGTCTATCATTTGACATAAAGACAATAATATTTCAAGCATACTAACAAAGCAATCATGTCTTCTCAAAATATCATGGCCAAAGAAAGTTATCCCTACAAAATCATAGAGTCTAGCTATGCTCCATCTTCCCCACACAAAGTATTTAAATCAGGCACAACCCCGGTTTTAGCCAAGCAATTGTTTCATACTTTAATGTTCTCAAACTTTTTCAACTTTCACGCAATACATGAGCGTGAGCCATGGACATAGCACCATAGGTGGAATAGAATATGGTGGTTGTGGAGAAGACAAAAAGGAGGAGATAGTCTCACATCAACTAGGCGTATCAACGGGCTATGGAGATGCCCAACAATAGATATCAATGTGAGTGAGTAGGGATTGCCATGCAACAGATGCACAAGAGCTATAAGTGTATGAGAGTTCAAAAAGAAACTAGTGGGTGTGCATCCAACTCGCTTGCTCACGAAGACCTGGGGCAATTTTAGGAAGCCCGTCATTGGAATATACAAGCCAAGTTCTATAATGAAAATTTCCCACTAGTATATGAAAGTGACAACATAGGAGACTCCCTATCATGAAGATCATGGTGCTACTTTGAAGCACAAGTGTGGTAAAGGATAGTAGCATTGTCCCTTCTCTCTTTTCTCTCATTTTTTCTTTTTTTTTTCTTTTTTTTGGTGGGCTTCTTTGGCCTCTTTTTTATTTGGGCTTCATTGGACTCTTTTATTACTTCCTCACATGGGACAATGCTCTAATAATGATGATCATCACACTTTTATTTACTTACAACTCGATTCTTAGAACAAAATATGACTCTATATGAATGCCTCCGGCGGTGTACCGGAATGTGCAATGATCTAGCGTAGCAATGGCATAAAAAAACGGACAAGCCATGAAAACACCATGCTAGCTATCTTACGATCATGCAAAGCAATATGACAATTATGGTGCGTGTCATAATAAACAGAACGATGGAAGTTTCATGGCAATATATCTCGGAATGGCTATGGAAATGCCATAATAGGTATGTATGGTGGCTGTTTTGATGAAGGGTATATGGTGGGTGTAATACACCGGCGAAAGTTGCGCGGTACTAGAGAGGCTAGCAATGGTGGAAGGGTGAGAGTGCGTATAATCCATGGACTCAACAATAGTCATAAAGAACTCACATACTTATTGCAAAAGTCTATTAGTCATCGAAACAAGGTACTATACGCATGCTCCTAGGGGAAGGGTTGGTAGGAGTTAACCATCGCGCTATCCCTACGTCCACACAAAGGAAGACAATCAATAAATAAATCATGCTCCTACTTCGTCACATAACACTTCACCATAAGTGCATGCTGAAAGGACGTGGATGTCGCCTAGAGGGGGGGGGGGTGAATAGGCACTTTAAAATAATTACGGTTTAGGCTTGAACAAATGTGGAATAAAACTAACGTTTAATTTGTCAAGCACAAAACCTACAACAACTAGGCTCACCTATGTGCACCAACAACTTATGCTAAGCAAGATAAACAACTAAGTGATAGCAAGATATATGACAATAAACAATATGGCTATCACAAAGTAAAGTGCATAAGGGTTTGGGTAAGAGATAACTGAGGCACACGGAGACGATGATGTATCCCGAAGTTCACACCCTTGCGGATGCTAATCTCCGTTGGAGCGGTGTGGGGGCACAATGCTCCCCAAGATGCCACTAAGGCCACCGTAATCTCCTCACACTCTCGCACAATGCAAGATGTCGTGATTCTACTAAGGGACCCTTGAGGGCGGTCACTGAACTCGTACAAATGGCAAACCTTGGGGGCGGTCACCGATACCCGTACAAATTGCTCGGGGCAATCTCCACAACCTAATTGGAGACCCCGACGCTTGCCCGGAGCTTTACACCACAATGATTGAGCTCTGAGACACCACCAAGATTCTAGGACGCCAAAGCATCCATGAAGAACAATATCTAGGGTACTAAGTACCAAAGGTAATAAGCTTCTCAAACTTCACTTCCACGTATCAGCATGGAGAACTCAAACGATGCAACTAACGCAATGGCAAGGGCACACGGAGTGACCAAGTCCTTCTCTACCAAATCCCACCAAAGCAACTAATGCTAGGGAGTAAAATGAGAGGAAGAACGAAGAAGAACACGAAGAACTCCAAGATCTAGACCCAAGGGGTTCCCCTCACTTAGAGGAGAAAGTGATTGGTGAAAATGTGGATCTAGATCGCCTCTCTCTTTTCCCTCAAGAACTAGCAAGAATCATTCGAGGGATTGATAGTTAGCAAGATCGAAGAAGGTCAACAATGGGGGAAGAACACGAGCTAAAGAGATAAGGTTCAATGGGGAAGAAGACCCCCTCTTATAGGTGGGGAAAAATCCAACCGTTATGCTTCACAGCCCGCACAGAGCGGTACTTCCATTCATGGGAGCGGTACTACCGCTCGGTAGGTTCACCAACCATGTTGAGGCCAAAAATGATGCGAAAAACAGTCCGACGGAGCGGTACTACCGCTAGGGAGCGGTAGTAAAAAATTACTACCGCTCCGGGGGCGGTACTACCGCTACACGAGCGGTACTACCGCTGGCACGTGGAGCAGTACTACCGCTGGATAGTGAAACTGCTGTAACTTTCGCATACGGACTTCAAATTCAATGAAACCAAGTTTGTTGGAAAGCTAACGACATGGGCTAACGCAATCTTGATAGAAATATCAATAAGAAGGAATTGAGAAAAGTCCCATAAGAAAATGGTGAGAACCCTTCTTTGAATAAGACCGGTAAAAATTCCCAACATCGAAAACATCATAGAAGATGCATATGGACTCCGTTTTCGATGAACTCGAGCTTGTCATGAAGATAACCATAAGAAATAAAATTCACAAAGAGAAACACCAAACAAGAACCAAGAAGTATGATGCAAGGATGCAAATGGTATAAGCTCTCAACGAAAGATATGATCAAGCTACTCACTTGAGAGCCCCCCTTGACAGTACGACAATCTATCCTAAAACAGAAAACCTATCAAGGGAAAACCTATATCTTGCACCTCGTCCTCTTGAGCTAGATGACGATGATCTTGGCTTCCTCAAGATGGACCACTTTTCTTGATTGCGTTGTCTTGATGAAGACTAGTTGATTGCTCCCCCATACACACTATGGGTGAGCCGTTCTTCAGCATATCTTCACAAGTCCATTGCCACCATCCTCCACCACTTGACGTCATCCTCGATGGGTTGTATGAGATCTTCCTCTTGACGCAAGCCCATGGAAACACATATAACCCCACATAGAACTCTCATGAAGACCATGGGTTAGTACACAAATACGTAATGGACAATGCTTACCATACCATGGGATCACTTGATCCCTCTCGGTACATCTTGTACGCTTTGTGTGTTGATCATCCTGATTTACTATTTGTCTGACGATATTGAGCAACCTTGTGTCTCTATGACCATTCTTTGGATAATACCTTGAATACCACCTTGGTCATCATATAAACTCCTTGAACCCAACAGATGGACTTCAAGAAGTGCCTATGGAAAAATCCTATAAATATAACTTAAGGCAACCATTAGTCCATAGGAATTGTCATCAATTACCAAAACCACATATGGAGATATATGCTCAGACAATCTCCCCCATTTTGGTAATTGATGACAACCACTTCAAGAGAGTTTATATAAGGAAATAAGCATAACCAAGCGCACACATACAAAGCAATAATGCATGCGTGCAAGATGTAAATGCTTATGCAATAAAAGCAAAACCCTCTAAACATATCCAAAGTAAACTCTCTAAACTTCTCCCCCATTGGCATCGATTGCCAAAATGGACAAAAAGTTTAGAAAGCCAATATAGTAGGTGGTCCTCCAAAAAGTGTGTACTTCTCAGCAAATGAGTGCAAAGAAATACACAAATACAATGATAAGTAGTTGGAGGAAAACAAACTATATTGAGGACCCAAAGATAGTATAAAGAAGGGTCGTATGGCACAAAGACATACAAAATAGAAGCAAGCGATCAAAAGATACCATATGGAACAAACAATCACATGGTCCTTCGAACCACATGAATAAAATATACTATGATAAAGGAAAAGGAGTGTTTTATCAAAACTAGAGAAGCTCCCCATGATTTGTGCACTAATAAGAGATTTTTGTATTTGATACAAGTGCACAAAATAGGATCGTTGCTCCACCAAAACTAATAAAAACACACAATGAGTGCAAGAAGATAGATGAGACAATAAGCATATCACTTGCACAAAACAAATGGTTGAGCAACATGTAAAAGAAGCAACTTAAGATAGGCTCAACCAAAATAATGTGTGTGAGTCATGGCAAATCACTTGAGCACACTAAGATAAGGATGAGCATTACTCATCAACATAGTCTTGATAAAATGAGAAACAAAGTGCAATACATATCCTTCCCACACACACACTACTAGAAAATGGGTTCACAAGCTTACTAAAAACAAATTGAGAACCAGCGCTTGTGACATCCCATGGTGAAGATAGGAAATAATAACCTTGTCAAGAGGAGGGATACCAATCAAAATGGCAAAACCCTCATCAAGACAAGCATGAGGAAAAATAATCTTCACCACCAAAGAGTGCATCAAGATGAAAGAATATAAGATACACACTCAAGAGAAATCCTTTCACGAAGCCACCAAAAACGGAAAAAGGAAATGCAACGGTAGACGTGAAAGAAAAGAGGATATCTATTAGAGATGTAACTTCTCTCATGTGTAAAAGATTCTAGGTAGAATACAATCATGATGATATATATCCACAAAGAAGGATGTACACACGAAATGGTTACAAGAAGGAACAAACAATATATCAAAAAGGAAGTCATAAATATATCAATAAGGTCTTTGCTTGGAAGCATAACACATGGCCTAATATTTTCTTATTGTACAATATGAACTTCCAACATACGAATATCAAAGACATCCCAACTAGCAATAAGACATCATTGTTTGGATGATTTGAGAAAGGAAACAAGTACCACAAGAACGAATCAAGAGATTCATGCCAAGATGCAACCTGGAGAGAGAGATACAGAACCACGAGAAGAGGGTATAACCCCTCGTGGTCCCGACGGCGCGGTAGTACCGCACGTCATCACGGTAGTACCGCCCGGCCAGCAGTTGTAAAATTTTACTCCCGCTCGCTGGGCGGTAGTACTGTTCGTCCACCGGCAGCAGAAAAATACTGACGTGCTGGATGCGGTAGTATAGTGTCGGTGCTGCTACTGCATGAGTGCAGCAGTAACACATCTCCAATGGTAGTACCATGGCTACCCACGGTAGTACCGCTCAGCCAAGAGAAGACATGTTCGGGCCTTGCAAGGAATGTATGCATGAAGTAGATACTTGTTACCGAGACATCATTGGATTGATGTAGTAGATGGTTGTTCGTTGATCATCCTAACTTGGCTCCATTAAGCACATGGTGTCAACACCTTCCTTGTAGGTGAGCCGAACATCCAATGCATCTCCAATTGTTCCTAGAACAACAAACAAACAAAATGGTGCCCAAACTCATTGGGACCAAAGAGTTAGAAAACGAACAATACATAGGACAAACTCCACATAAATATGTGCATATAGATATGAAATTGAATTTCATGCACGGTTTAGCCAATTTATGACAAGGTGGAGTTTCCCCTATATATCGGGTCAAGGAAAGAAAGCATGCAAAAGAAGCTATATATAGTAAATATGCATGCTCAAGGCTCTCAAGAATCAACTCAACACAAAGTTGATAAGTCACCAAAAGACAAGGTATCAAGTGATAATAAGATCCCAAATGAAAAACTATCACTTGAAGGATATCAATTAAAAGATACCTCAAGGAATGAGATATCCATTGACACACGCCAAATAAAAGGAAACAAGATATAAATTGAAGGAAAACAAACACGAGGTATCTACTTTCCAAAAGAGAGCTAGGTTCCAAACAAACCAAACCCTCGACAAATTTTCATGATGCCACAAAGCATCATAAAGATCAAGACATGCCTCCCATCAACACACTTGATGGGGATAAAAAGATTTTATGATGGACGAATAAAGAGAGTGTTCTAAAGAAAATAGGATAAATCCCCCAAGGGATGTGCATTATATAGAATTTGCATTTAAATACAAAATGCACAAGATGGGATCATCACTTTCTCTATATCTATAAAAACACTAGATATGTTAAAATAGATCCACAAGAGGCAAGCAAGACAAACGAAACACAAAATCCAATGTAAAGACGATTAGCAATTTCTACCACATGATGGGAATACCAATTGTCAAGGACATGAAGTATTTTGGAAATAATACTCATTGGTAGATCATAAATATATCCAACATCATATTTTACCCCTAAAACACAAGCAAATGACACTTGTAGAGATAACATGCCACCTAGGAACAAGATAATTTACAATATCAACACTAAGTGGCAATACCTCAAATGTACACATTTTATAGGCTTGTAATATGCACATAGCATATTACTCCCCAATAATGTGATAACCCAACAATATTAAAAAGTGGAAAATTAAAACCAACAAGAGATAATTAATGGACCATACAGAATTTGAATTTCTCATAAGTAAGACATACCACATAGAAACTAGATAATCTTGAAATATCAATACTAAGTGGTATTCCCCATGTATACACATTTATAGGATTGTGAGGTGTGCAAAGCACATCACTCCCCACAATGGGATAATCCATTAATCTCTCACAAGAGCCAACAAAGATACAAACAAGATGCGAAAAGGCTCAATACAAGACGCACATGTACATGATGTGCAAACCAACATACACATACTCGATTATTCAAGATAAGCAAGTTGGAAGCACAACATATACAAACACATGCAAGGTACAAAACCACAACAAGCAAAGGGGCAAGTAACTAACA
The DNA here is from genome assembly GCF_904849725.1 of Hordeum vulgare subsp. vulgare. Lineage (NCBI taxonomy): Eukaryota > Viridiplantae > Streptophyta > Magnoliopsida > Poales > Poaceae > Hordeum > Hordeum vulgare. The sequence goes on along the minus strand of NC_058520.1, from coordinate 577,783,658 downwards.
ATGTAAACAATTTAAGTACAAGTTGTCGTAAGGAGGCACATTGGATATAAGATAGAAACTCGATAATCCAAATGACTTGGCTTGAGATAATATGAATGATGAATACCCCTTAATTCTTCATTATGTATCAAAGTCTCCAATGTCCTCCACAATCACCAATTGATCAAGTTTGAGCTTGTTGGTCCCCAACCACGTTGGGTCCTAAGAGGTTAGTCACAATAGGCTTGGCAACCCAAATGGTACTTTTCTTGACACCACTTTGAGTACCAACAAACTTGGCAAACACATTGCCAACCTTATCCTTCCCAAGAGAATAGATATCATCAATAATGATTGGGTTGGATAAATTACCTCTCGTGCAAGAAGAAGCGAAGTGACCCTTCTCACGACATAAGTAGCAACATCTACCCTTTAATTTCTTCCCTATTGATTTCTCAACATGGGGAGTGTTTGCTTGGGTCTTCTTGGGAAGAGGCCTTTCTTCAACTTGTAGTTGAGTATGTGATTGAACTTGTGGTCGCTTCCCATGTTGCTTGAGACTTTGGGACTTCTTCTTTAGTGGGCAAGATCTAACATGGTGCCATTCAATTTTGCACTTGAAGCAAATAATCTTGGCCGAATTCTTGACTTGTTCTTGGCCCTTCTTCTTGAAGATTTTGGACTTCTTCTTTTGGTTGGAGTTGAATCCAAGTCCATCTTTGTCATTCGGGGATTTTTTCCCACACAAGACATTGTTGAGTGTGGACATCCCTTCATGACTCTTTTCCAAGTCTTTCTTCAAAGAAGTGACTTGGGCCTTGAGCTCTTCAGTTTCCTATACATGGTTAGTATTAACACAAGTACTAGAGGAAGTATAAGCTTCATTGTTAGAGCAACAAGGCAAGGAAAGTAATTCATCACAAGAGGTAGCAACATTATGAGTAGAAGAATTACGAGGACTAGCACATGGCAATATAACATTTTGACTAGAAGTAGTGCCATTGTCCACATGAGGCTCACTTGATGTTACCTTGGTAGTAATAGCCTCACGAGCTAATTTTAGCGCATTATGGAATGCTATAAGATCATTGATAACCCACAAGTGTAGGGGATCGCAACAGTTTTCGAGGGTAGAGTATTCAACCCAAATTTATTGATTCGACACAAGGGGAAGCGAAAGAATATTCTCAAGTATTAGCAGCCGAGTTTGTCAATTTCAACCACACCTGATAGATTAGTGTCTGCAAGCAAAGTATCAGTAGCAAAGTGGTATGATAGCAACGGTGCCAGAAAAAGGTCTGTTGACGGCAGTCTATTCCTAACTTGTTGTATCAATGGCTCCAGTAAATAGCACGTTGACGGGAGACTATTCTTCCCCAGCAACGACTCCAGAAAAGTCTTGCAACAGGTAACAACAAAGTAACAAGTAACAGCGGTAGTGACGACAGCAGCAAGGAACAACAATAGTGACATCAACAACAAGTAACAACAGTAACGAGTAGTAGCAGCGTAACTGCAGTAGCAATAGAGTAACATCAAGGACCAATAGTAAAAGACTCGTAGGCATTGGATCGGTGATGGATGAGTATGCCGGATGTGATTCATCATGTAACAGCTATAACACGGAGAGACATGTAACTAGCTCCCGTTCGTCAATCTAATGTAGGCATGTATTCCGTATGTAGTCATACGTGCTTAGGGAAAAGAACTTGCATGACATCTGTTGTCCATCCCTCCCGTGGCAGCGGGGTCCTAATGGAAAATACGGGATATTAAGGTTCTCCTTTTAATAAAGAATCGGACCAACGCATTAACACTTGGTGAATACATGAACTCCTCTATGGTCATATCCGGGAGTGGTTCCGGCTATTGTCACTCTGGGGTTGCCGGGTCATAACCCATAGTAGGTGACTACAACTTGCAAGATAGGATCTAAAACACACATATATTGGCGACAACATAATAGGTTCAGATCTGAAATCATGGCACTCGGGCCCTAGTGACAAGCATTAAGCATGGCAAAGTAGTAGCAACATCAATCTCAGAACATAGTGGATACTAGGGATCAATCCTCGTAAAAAATAACTTGATTACATGATAGATCTCATCCAACTCATCACCGTCCAACAAGCCTACGATGAGATTACTCACGAACGGTGAAGAGCATCATGGAATTGGCAATGGAGGAAGGTTGATGATGACGATGGTGACGATTTCCCCTCTCGGGAGCCCAGAACGGACTCCAGATCTGCCCTCCAGATGAAGAACAGGAGGTGGAGGCGCCTCCGTATTGTAAAACGCGATGAATCCTTCTCTCTGATTTTTTTTCCGGGCGAAACGGAATAAATAGAGCCGAGTTTGGAGGCGGTGGAGCCACGTGGGCTCCACAAGCCTCGTTGGTGCGGCATGGGGGGGGGGGGGGTGGCCGCGCCGTCTGGGCTTGTGGCCGACTGGCACACCCCCTCCGGTGGATCTTTGCGTAGGTATTTTTCATTAATTCCAGAAAAATTCTCCGTAAATTTCCAGGACATTCCGAGAACTTTTATTTTTGCACAAAAACAACACCATGGCAATTCTGCTGAAAACAACGTCAGTCCGGGTTAGTTCCATTCAAATCATGCAAATTAGAGTCCAAAACAAGGGCAAAAGAGTTTGGAAAAGTAGATACGACGGAGACGTATCAATCATCATGGGAGCTTGTGAGCATTACATGACTTTCTTTCAATTTCCCATAATTGCTAGATAGCAACTCAAGTTGAGCCCTTAGCTCAACATTCTCCTTTAAAATGGATGATTCACAAGAAGTAGAGTTAGTAGCACAAGCATCATCATTAGCAATAAGAGGAGAAGGCACCTTGGCAAGCTCTTTAGCATATGAAGCTTCAAGTTGAGCATGAGACTCGGTCAGTTCGATGAGCGAACTCTTAATAGCCCTTGAGCCATTTTCGAGGTGCTGATTGTCCTCGAGGAGTTTAGCATGTGCAAATTCAAGCTTATCATTTTTAGTTCTAAAATCATTAGCCACCTCGAGAGCTCTATCATGGGATTCCTTTAATCTAGATAATTCTAGAGCAAAGGTTTCCTCAAGAGATTCCTTGGTGGTTTGTTCATTTTCAAGAGCTTGAGATAGCTCTACGATCTCATTGGCGTAATCACGCTCATGACCTTCCATTATCTCAATGGTGGCCTCATGCTCCTCAAGATGAGCTTACAACTCCTCAATGTATTTCTTGCCCTCAGTGGCAATAGACATGATTTCCAAGAAGTTGGAACAAGCAAGTTTATTCTTATAAAGAGATTTAAAAATCATTTCACCCATAATTTTTAAGGATGCACTATTACCACCCTCTTCATCATTATCCTTATCCCCATTATCATCAACATCATCATCATGAGATATATTGGGATTCAAAGTAGGAGATACCTTTGAAGCCTTAGCCATAAGGCAAAAGTGAGTAACAATAGATGATGATGTAGGATCCCTTGAAGCATCATTCAAGGCCACATCTTGTTCCATGGAGTGATGAATTTCCTCTACATTGTTAGCACAACAACTCGAGGAAACGGATACATTTTTATCATGGGAACAAGATATAGCAAGCATATCATCATGAGATTTAGTCAAGCAGTTTTTACATGATATGCAAGGACTATCAACACAAGCATGTAAAACATTTAGAGTGCTCGAAGTGTTAACGCCCAAAGATGAAGCATTGCAATAATATAGTGATGAAGGATCATCAACAATAAGCCCACAATCATCACTGCAATGATCTCCACTACTCACCATATCATTACATTGTGGCAATCCACATGTAGGTGAAGTAGATGAAGTTGAGAAGACCACATGACCGGAGGTGGATGGAGAACAATCATTCCCACAAATCTTGGACATACAATATTTATCTTGAAGCTTTGTCCACAACTCATGAGCATCCCGGAATGGCATGAGTTGAAATATAACTACATTGCTAGAAGCATCAAAAAGCACATTGGAAGCTTGAGCATTGAGATAAGAGTTTTTCTCATCCTCTAAAGATATATTTTGAGAATCCTTTCGAGGAGAAAAACCCATATCTACAATTCGCTCCAAGTTTGGGTCCATGACCCTAAAGTGATTAAGCATGCGAATTACCCAAACATCAAAATTTGTCCCATCAAAACTAAGAGTGTTAAAGAATCCTAAACCCCTAGTCGGCATCCTTACTCTCTAGGTGGTTAAACCTTATAAAGAGAGACCTAGATCTGATACCAATTGAAAGGACGTGGATGTCACCTAGAGGGGGGGGGGTGAATAGGCGCTTTAAAATAATTACGGTTTAGGCTTGAACAAATGTGGAATAAAACTAACGTTTAATTTGTCAAGCACAAAACCTACAACAACTAGGCTCACCTATGTGCACCAACAACTTATGCTAAGCAAGATAAACAACTAAGTGATAGCCAGATATATGACAATAAACAATATGGCTATCACAAAGTAAAGTGCATAAGTAAAGGGTTCGGGTAAGATATAACCGAGGCACGCGGAGACGATGATGTATCCCGAAGTTCACACCCTTGCGGATGCTAATCTCCGTTGGAGCGGTGTGGAGGCACAATGCTCCCCAAGATGCCACTAAGGCCACCATAATCTCCTCACGCTCTTGCACAATGCAAGATGCCGTGATTCCACTAAGGGACCCTTGAGGGCGGTCACCGAACCCGTACAAATGGCAAACCTTGGGGGCGGTCACCGATACCCGTACAAATTGCTCGGGGCAATATCCACAACCTAATTGGAGACCCCGACGCTTGCCCGGAGCTTTACACCACAATGATTGAGCTCCAAGACACCACCAAGCTTCTAGGACGCCAAAGCATCCACGAAGAACAATATCTAGGGTACTAAGTACCAAAGGTAATAAGCTTCTCAAACTTCACTTCCACGTATCACCGTGGAGATCTCAAACGATGCAACTAATGCAATGGCAAGGTCACACGGAGTGCCCAAGTCCTTCTCTCCCAAATCCCACCAAAGCAACTAATGCTATGGAGGAAAATGAGAGGAAGAACGAAGAAGAACACGAAGAACTCCAAGATCTAGACCTAAGGGGTTCCCCTCACTTAGAGGAGAAAGTGATTGGTGGAAATGTGGATCTATATCTCCTCTCTCTTTTCACTCAAGAACTAGCAAGAATCATTGGAGGGACTGAGAGTTAGCAAGATCGAAGAAGGTCAACAATGGGGAAGAACACGAGCTAAAGAGATAAGGTTCAATGGGGAAGAAGACCCCCTTTTATAGATGGGGAAAAATCCAACCGTTATGCTTCACAGCCCTCACAGAGCGGTACTACCACTCATGGGAGCGGTACTACCGCTCGGTAGGTTCACCAACCATGTTGAGGCCAAAAAGGATGCGAAAAACAGTCCAACGGAGCGGTACTACCACTAGGGAGGGGTAGTAAAAAATTACTACCGCTCCGGGGGCGGTACTACCGCTACAGGAGCGGTACTACCGCTCGCACGTGGAGCGGTACTACCGCTGGATAGTGAAACTGCTGTAACTTTCACATACGGACTCCAAATTCAATGAAACCAAGTTTGTTGGAAACCTAACGACATGGGCTAACGCAATGTCGATAGAAATATCAATAAGAAGCAAGTGAGAAAAGTACCATAAGAAAATTGTGAGAACCCTTCTTCGAATAAGACCGGTAAAAACTCCCAACATCGAAAACATCATAGAAGATGCATATGGACTCCGTTTTCGATGAACTCGAGCTTGTCATGAAGATGCCATAAGATCTAAAACTCACAAATAGAAACACCAAACAAGAACCAAGAAGTATGATGCAAGGATGCAAATGGTCTAAGCTCTCAACGAAAGATACGATCAAGCTACTCACTTGAGAGCCCCCCTTGACAGTACGACAATCTATCCTAAAATAGAAAACCTATCAAGGGCAAACCTATACCTTGCACCTCGTCCTCTTGAGCTAAATGACGATGATCTTGGCTTCCTCAAGATGGACCATGTTTCTTGATTGCGTTGTCTTGATGAAGACTAGTTGATTGCTCCCCCATACACACTATGGGTGAGCCGCTCTTCAACATATCTTCACAAGTCCATTGCCACCATCCTCCACCACTTGACGTCATCATCCATGGGTTGTATGATATCTTCCTCTTGACGCAAGCCCATGGAAGCACACCTAACCCCACATAGAACTCTGACAAAGACCATGGGTTAGTACACAAATACGTAATGGACAATGCTTACCATACCATGGGGTCACTTGATCCCTCTCGGTACATCTTGTACGCTTTGTGTGTTGATCATCTTGATTTACTCTTTGTCTGACGATCTTGATCAACCTTGTGTCTCTATGACCATTCTTTGGATAATACCTTGAATACCACCTTGGTCATCATATAAACTCCTTGAACCCAACAGATGGACTTCAACAAGTGCCTATGGACAAATCCTATAAATATAACTTAAGGCAACCATTAGTCCATAGGAATTGTCATCAATTACCAAAACCACATATGGAGATATATGCTCTAACACATGCTACGAGAATCACAAACCTTAACACAAGTATTTCTACGAATACACAATTACTCACTAGCATGACTCTAATATCACATCTTCATGTCGCAAAACTATTGCAAGGAATCAAACATATCATATTAAGTGATCTACAAGTTTTATGTAGGATTTTATGACTAACCATGTGAATGACCAACTCCTGTTAACTCTCTAAATAGGTATAAGTGAAGCATGAGAGTTTAATTTTTTATACAAAAGATATGCCCCTCTCTAACAAATATAAGTGAAGCAAAAGAGCATTCTACAAATGGCGGTTTTCTATGTGTAGGGAAACAGACAATCCAAACTTCAAATGATATAAGTTAAGCACATGAAGCATTCTATAAAGCCACCAAGGACTATCTCATACCAGCATGGTGCATAAAATAAAAAGGAAAAATAAACACAAAATACGCTCCAAGCATTTGCACATATCATGTGACGAATAAAAATATAGCTCCGAGTAAAATTACCGATAGATTGTAGACGAAAGAGGGGATGCCTTCCGGGGCATCCCCAAGCTTAGACGCTTGAGTCTTCCTTGAATATTACCTTGGGGTGCCTCGGGAATCCCCAAGCTTAGGCTCTTGCCTCTCCTTATTCCTTCATCCATCGTGGTCTCACCCAAAACTTGAAAACTTCAATCACACAAAACTCAACAAAACCTTCATGAGATCCGTTAGTATAATAAAGGAAATCACCACTTTAAGTACTGTTGCGAACTCATTCCAAATTTATATTAGCATTATATCTGCTGTAATCCAACTTCACCATGGTTCATACCCCCCGATACTACCCATAGATACATCAAAATAAGAGAACAATGCATAGAAAACAAAATCTGTCAAAAACAGAACAGTCTATAGTAATCTGAACTTATACCATACTTCTGACACTCCAAAAATTCTGAAAATTAAGGCAATGTGATATCAATCAGCATAAAAAAGAATCAACTCAATAACACTCTCTGTATAGGAAATAAAAATAATTTCGTGAGCACAAAGTTTCTATCTTTTTCAGCATGATCAAACAACTATCACCCAAACTAATCATAAAGGCTTTACTTGGCACATTATTTTTATAATACAATGGAATTGTACAAGGTGATAATTATTTTTGTGAGAAACTTCCATGAAAAATTCTACATTGTTTCCATGAGCATGAACACAAGTGTTCAAGGTCGACCCTTACTTCCGCAATGCATCACCTTTCAATCGCTTCTCTTTTTGAAAAAGTTTTAAGTTCCCCTCTATTTTGTTTTGTTTTTAAACTATATAAAAGCACTCAACATAAATAAATGACTCTCTAAAACTTCCGGGTTGTCTCCTAGGCAGCGCTTTCTTTAAATCCATTAAGCTAGGCATAAAGTGCTCAAGTAATGGATCCACCCGGATCCCAAGGTATATCAAAGCCAATTTTAATTAACAATGATTTGTAGTTTAGTAGTGAGCACAAGGTAACATATATCATGCAATGACGAAGTCTAACTCTCTTCTTATGCCATGACATGTCATAAAAGAACAATTCATGCACATCAAGTAAAGGCCAATACATAGCATAAGCAGTTTCTTGCAATTTTATCATATTCGAAACATAGAGAGGTGGAGATGTAGTTCCTCTCTCATAATAATTGCAAGTAGGGGCAGCAAGCAAATGCATATTATATTCATCAAAATCATCATGTGTAATAGTAGAAGGCAACCCATCTATGTAATCCCTAATAAGAGCAAACTTCTCCGATATAGTGTAGTTGGGAGAGTTCAAAAAGATAATAGGACTATTATAAGTGGGTGCGATAGCAACAATTTCATGTTTAACATAAGGAACTATAGAAAGTTCATATTCATAAGCATCATTCATATTGGCATCATGGCCACAAGCATAACAAGCATCAAGTTCATCAAAAAGGGATATTTCAAACGAATCCAAGGGATCATAGCAATCAACATAGCATTCATCCTTCGGTAAGAACGAAGGGGAATTAAACAATGTATGAGTTGAAGAGTTATTCTCATTAGAAGGTGGGCATGGGTAGCTAGTCCGCTCTTCCTACTTTTGTTCTTCGCTCTCCTCGTCATCTTTTTCATCTAATGAGCTCACAGTTTCAACATTTTCTTCTTCCATAGTTTCCTGCAAAATATTAGTCTCTTCTTGGGCAGCGTAGAGTTTCTCGATAAATCGATAAATATGGGCATTATATTCATAATTAGTATAACAATAACGAAGCATAACCAGATTTTCAGATCGGTAAGCAGCATCATCATTATCATCACACCTTTTGAAGAGAGCTTCAATTTCATAAGCACCCATAAAAGCAACAAACTCTTCTATTTTTTCCACATCATAGTAATCATATATACCATTAGAATAAGAAGCCAAGGTTTCATTAGCATTAAATTTACAAGAAAAGGGAAGGTGTTGAGCCTTCATCCTACAGCAGCAAGTAATATCATATCTCAAGCATAGTTCCCAAGCATACCATTTCAACATATGAATTTGATCCCATAATAGTTTCCCTTTTTGAGTCAAGCGATAATCCCTAAAGTGTTCACGTTGATCCAACGTGTATCCCATTATATAATTTAATGGGGTTTTCTCAGGATTATTAAAGCAGTGCATAATATTTTCCACATAACAAGCATCGAGGGTTTTAGGAGGTTCCCCATCTCCATGAGTAGGAAGTACACCTATTTTTTTGGTATTTCGTGTTCCATATCCATAAATAAATATAGAGAACAACTTAGAACAGCAAATAAATCTACTTAGTGATAAATCAAACAAGCACACACGAGAATATTCACCCCACGCTATTGCTCCCCGGCAACGGCGCCAGAAAAAGGTCTTGAAAACCCACAAGTATAGGGGATCAATTGTAGACTTTCTCGATAAGTAAGAGTGTCGAACCCAACGAGGAGCTAAAGGTAGGACAAATATTCCCTCAAGTTCTATCGACCACCGATACAACTCTACGCACACTTTACGTTCGCTTTACCTAGAACAAGTATGAAACTAGAAGTACTTTGTAGGCGTGATAGGATAGGCTTGCAAGAAAACGTAAATAAAAACTAGGGGCTGGTTAGATAAAGAAACAATTACGTTAGTTTGACGAGTGTGGAAAAGTGGTGGTAGGAGTTGCGGAATTGTCCCTAAGCAATTGACTACGTTACTAGACCGATAACAAGTTTTATGTGGGAGAGGCCACTGCTAGCATGTCATCCCTTACTTGGAATTCTATGCACTTATGATTGAAACTATTAGCAAGCATCCGCAACTACTAACGTTCATTAAGGTAAAACCCAACCATAGCAATAAGATATATTGGTCCCCCTTCAATCCCATATGCATCAATTTCTATGCTGGGCTGAAGCTTCTGTCACCCTTGCCCTCCAATACATTGTCCTATTAACATACTACTAACCCCATGGTGTGATCCACGCGCGCGCTCGTATGATGGGCACCAAAGGACAACAACATAACCACAAGCAAATTAAAGCAATCATAGCAATTCATCAATCACCGATAGGACAACAAAAATCTACTCAGACATCATAGGATGACAACACATCATTGGATAATAATATGAAGCGTAAAGCACCATGTTCAAGTAGAGGGTACAATGGGTTGCGGGAGAGTGGACCGCTGAATATAGATGGAGGTGATGGAGGTGTTGGTGAAGATGACGGAGTTGTTGGTGTAGATCGCCGTCACACGATGATGTCCCGGGCGGCGTTCCGGCGCCGCCGGGAGAGAGGGGGAGAGAGCCCCCTTCTTCTTCTTCTTCTTCTTCCTTGACCTCCTCCCTAGATGGGAGAAGAGTTTCCCCTCTGGTCCATGGTCTCCATGGCGGCGGAGGGGCGAGAGCCCCTCCGAGACTGGATCTGTGTCTCTCTGTGTCCTTGTGTTTCTGCGCTCCCAGATTCTGGCTATCACCATTTATTAAATTCCCGGAGATTCGTAACTCCGATTGGGCTGAAATTTTAACACGATTTTCTTCCGGATATTAGTTTTTTGCGGCGAAAGAAGGGACCCAACCGCCTTAGGGATTGGTCACAAGCCTGCCAGCCGCGGCCTAGGGGGGGCCACGCCTCCTGGGCTTGTGACCTCCTCGGGCATCGTTTCGCGTAGATTCTTCTTCCCAAAAATCATAAATATTCCAAAAAAATCCCCGTAGGTTTATTATTGCGTTTGGACTTCGTTTGGTATGGATAATTGCTACGGCGCCAGAAGTCCCCGGAACGGCGCCAGAGATCCTTCTGCTGCCTCTTGAGCTTGCGTTGGTTTTTCCCTTGATGAGGAAAGGTTGATGCAACATAGGAGCAGTAAGTATTTCCCTCAGTTTGAGAACCAATGTATCAATCCAGTAGGAGAATCGCGTCAAGTCCAGAGTACCTGCGCAAACACAAAAGAGCTTTCACCCAACGCTATAAAGGGGTTGTCAATCCCTTCAACATTGATTGCAAAGTGAGATATGAAGGCGGAAAGTGCAACGAAGTAAAAGAGTAAGGCTGAAAATATGGTGTGAAGTAGACCCGGGGGCCATAGTGTTCACTAGAGGCTTCTCTCAAAATAGCAAATATTACGGTGGGTGAACAAATTACTGTCGAGCAATTGATAGAACCGCGCAAAGTCATGACGATATCTAAGGCAATGATCATACATATAGGCATCGCGTCCGAGACAAGTAGACTGATACTTTCTACATCTACTACTATGACTCCAGACATCGACCGTTATCCAGCATGCATCTAGTGTATTGAGTTCATGACAAACAGAGTAACGCTTTAAGCAAGATGACATGATGTAGAGGGATAAACTCAAACCAATGATGAAAACCCTATCTTTTTACCCTTGATGGCAACAACATGATGCGTGCCTCGCTACCCCTTCTGTCACCCGGTGAGGTCACCACACGGTGTGAACCCAAAACCAAGCACTTCTCCCATTGCAAGAATCATAGATCAAGTTGGCCAAACAAAACCCACAACTCGAAGAGAATTATAAGGATATGAAATCATGCATATAAGAGATCAGAAGAAACTCAAATAAGATTCATAGATAATCTGATCATAAATCCACAATTCAATGGATCTCGACAAACACACAACAAAAGAAGATTACATCGGATAGATCTCCATGAAGATCATGGAGAACTTTGTATTTAAGATCCAAGAGAGAGAAGAAGCCATCTAGCTACTAGCTATGGACCCGAAGGTCTATGGTGAACTACTCACGCATCATCGGAGAGGTCATGGTGTTGACGAACAAGCCCTCCGTATCCGAATCCCCCCTCCGGCAGGGCACCAGAACGTGCCCTAGATGGGATCTTGCGGAGACAGAAGCTTGCGGCGGCGGAAAAGTGTTTTCGTGGATCTCTCTATTTTTTTAGGATTTTAGGGAATTTATAGGCGAAGGAGATAGGGCAGGGGAGGCCCAGGGAGCCCACAAGCCTGGGAGGCGCGGCCCCCTGGCCGCGCCATGGGGGCTTGTGGCCACCCCCGGGACTCCCTGCCTTGGTTCCCAAGCTTTCTGCGTATCTTCTGTTCCGGAAAAAATCTTTTCGGAAGTTTTATTCCGTTTGGACTCCGTTTAAAATCCTCCTCTGAAAAGGGTCAAAAACACGGAAAAAACAGGAACTAGCACTTGGCACTGAGTTAATAAGTTAGTCCCAAAAAGATATAAAGGGCATACAAAACATCCAAAGTTTGACAAGATAATAGCATGAAACCATCAAAAATTATAGATACGTTGGAGGCGTATCAAGCATCCCCAAGCTTAACTCCTGCTCGTCCTCGAGTAGGGATGTGATAAAGACTGAATTTTTGATGTGGAATGCTACCTAGCATAGTTGTCCTTTGTAACTTCTTTCATGTGACATGAATGTTCAGATCCGTAAGATTCAAAACAATAGTTTACTATTGACATGAAAACAATAATACTTCAAGCAAACTAGCAAGGTAATCGTGAACTTTCGAAATGACAAGGCCAAAGAAAGTTATCCCTACAAAATCATATAGTCTGGCTATGCTCCATCATCCTCACACAACTAATGTAAATCATGCACAACCCAGGTATTGGCCAAGTAATTGTTTTTGCACTCTTACTTTCTCAAACCTTTTTCAACTATCACGCAATACATGAGCGTGAGCTATGGATATAGCACTATAGGTGGAATAGAGTGTGGTGGTGGTTGTGAGGCAAAAAAGGAGGAGATGGTCACATTGACTCGACGTATCAAAGGACTATGGAGATTCCCATTAATAGATATCAATGTGAATGAGTATGGATTGCCATACAAAGGATGCACTAGAGCTATAAGTATGTGAAAGCTCAAAAGAAGAACTAGTGGGTGTGCATCCAACTTGCTTGCTCACGAAGACCTAGGGCAATTTGAGGAAGCCCATCCTTGGAATATATAAGCCAAGTTATATAATAAAGATTCCCACTAGTATATGGTGGTGACAAAGCAAGAAGCTCTCAATCATGAAGAACATGGTGCTATTATGAAGCACAAGTGTGGAAACAGATAGTAGCATTGTCCCTTCTCTCTTCCTTTTTTTATTTGGGCTCTTGGGCTCTTTTTTTCTCTTTTTTTATTTGGGCTCTTTGGTCTCTTTTTTTATTTCCTCACATGGGACAATGCTCTAAGAATGATGATCATCACACTTTTATTTACTCACAGCTCAAAGCTTAGAATGAAGATGACTCTATAGGAAATGCCTCCGGTAGTGTACCGGGATGTGCAACGATCTAGCTTGGCGTATGGCGTTGAAACATCTCGCTAGCTATCTTACGATCATGCAATGGCAATATGAGAGTGACGACACAAGTCATGAGACGGAACGGTGGGAGTTGCATGGCAATATATCTCGGAATGGCTATGAAAATGCCATAGTAGGTAGGTATGGTGGCTGTTTTGAGGAAGGCATATGATGGGTTTGTGCACCGACGAAAATTGCGCGGTACTAGAGAGGCTAGCAATGGCGGAAGGTGAAAGTGCATATATACCATGGACTCACATTAGTCAAAAAGAACTCACATACTTGTTGCGAAATTTTTTATTAGTAATCAAAACAAAGTGCTAAACGCATACTCCTAGGGGAAGGGTTGGTAGGTGTAAACCATCGCACGATCCCGACCGCAACACAAAGGATGACAATCAATAGATCAATTATGCTCCGACTTCCTAACATAGCGGTTCACCATACGTGCATGGTACGGGAATCACTAACCTCAACACAAGTACTTCTAGATTCACAACACCCTACTAACATAACTCTTAATATTACCAATTCCATGTCTCAAAACTAATTGAGAGGAATCAAACTTCTCTTTCTACTCAATGGACATGAAGATGGAAGTTTTTGTATCCTGTTTGGGTACCTATCACCTTTGGGACTTGATGGGGTTATAGTCCCAGGGTAGGGTCATAGGCCTGCCCTATAGGTCCTACCCAAGGACTACCGTTCATAGAGGGCAAGGCCCTTAGACAGTTCTGACTGAACTAAGGACCCCTGTCGTGGGTATAAGCCTGACAGTACATGTGTAGGGTACGAATGCGATGGGCAGAGTCCTAGCTACGGCGAGGTTGTATGAGTTCACGCCCCTCTACGGTGGAGGTAACAGCCCTACATCTCAGTGCTCTCGGAGCTTGTTGTCGAGTGGAATATGGAATACAATGATTTGCTAACCCCTCTACCAGTGGGGGAGGGCGGCTTATATAGAGTGCGCTGCCCTCCACAACGGTTCCGGTACAGGGGTGGAGTAGTGGGGATTGAATGCATACGTTACAGGTAACGTATGCTCTAAATGCCAATAAATGCACCCGGAAGCGTACGGCCGTTTCCCTCCGGAGAGGTTACGATGTACCGAGTGTAGCCAGTCGGTTAGCTTGGTATCCTCCGAATGCTAGTCTCCGACTGGATGGTTGAGGACCTGTTACCGACTGGATGGTGGGACTCCTTAATTCAGTCGGGACTCACAAAGGGCCTTGTCCTTTGTGAGGGGTAGTCCTTGGGTAGGACCTACATGGCAGGCCTATGACCCTACCCTAGGACCATGACCCCATCATTAGTCCCCGAATGGATTGGGGTTGAAACGACGAAACGGTGCTTGAAGTTTGGATCCGACTGGAACAGATTTGGCTTGGGCGTTGCCTGCCTCGATCCATTTTATCTTTTCTGACCAACGATCCGAGTGGAAGTACTCGCGAAACAGACTGTCGGAAGCCGAGTGCTTCTGCGGCATCTTTTGACGCGACCGGTCAACTGACAGTGGCGGATTTTCCGGGATCTTCAAATTTCGGTTTCCGCACGTCCAGCGGGGATGACGCCGGCGCGCTCGAGTAGCGCCTGACGCCTCGATTCTCGCGCCTGCAACTCCTCCACTGATATCGCCGCGGCCGGTCAGGCGGATAAGGTTTCGGGGCCACCCGCCAGTGACCCAGTCGGAACCCTATTTAAATCTCGGCGGCGAGGCTTCTTCGTTACGCTCGCGGAATCTTTCGCTCTCGCCCGCTCCGTCTTCTTCGCCGCCTCCAACGCTCCTACACTCCTTCTTTCTCCTTCCTCCCGAGGGTTCGCCGTCGCCTCCATGACCAAGGGTCAGACCAACAAGATGGAGGCGGGGAAGAAGAAGGGCAAGGCGGCGGCGCCTGCTCAGCGGGGGCAGCGGCCGCTGCCGGCGGGGTGGATTCAGGGCGACTTCCTCCCTTCCACGGTGATGGAGGGGGATCTGCTCCAGCTGGTGGAGCACGGAATGATCGTGCATAAGTCCTGGAGGCTGCCGGCGGAGGACGAGGTCGAGCCAGCGCCTGGGGAGGGGGAGCGTGTCCTGCTGCTCAGCCACATCCACCGAGGTTTTTCTTTGCCCCCGCATCCTTTCTTCAAGGGCATCATGAATCACTTCGGGGCCCAACTTCACCATTTTCCTCCGAATGCCATCGCCCATCTTTCTGCCTTTATAGTTTTGTGCGAGTGTTTCATCGGCTGCCCTCCCCATTGGGGTTTGTTCAAACACATCTTTTCCGCCAGATCCCAAACCATCAAACGACTTAGCCAGTCGGATGATAAGACGCATCTCCTCCAGCTCTGTGGGGGTTTAGGTTTTCAGAAAAAGAGTCGGAGTAGTTATCCTGCTCTTCAGTTAAGTGAGTCGGTCAGGAACTGGCAGTCGACGTGGTTCTACTGCCAGGATATCGCCTGTCCGAATGTGTCGACTGGGCTGCCTCCTTTTAGTTTAGATCGGCCCGCTCCGCCTAAGCAGCTCGCGCTCTCAAAGGCGGAGAAGATCGACATTCAGCCCTTGGTTGAGGCACTCGTGGACGTCGTCAGGAGGGGGGTCACCGACATAGACTTGCTGGAGGTCTTCCTTGGTCGGCGGATCCAGCCTCTGCAGGCTCGCGACCATGCCATGTGGCATTACACGGGGCCCGAGGACTCCACTCGGACCAACGTGGTGGGCGTGACTGAGGAGAGGGTGACCTCGTGGGTGCTCCAAATGACGGGCCCCTGCGAGAATCCCAAAGGATCTCGACGAGCGAAGCCTTAGAGCGCGGATCATCCTCCACCGAATCAGGTGAGTGACACTTGTCGAGTGCACCGAACTGTCTTAATTCTTGTCATTTGTCTATATCTGTGTGTGATGTCTGATGTCGCCGACTGAATTTTATGCAGGAGTGGACCAACTGGTTTTCTCCCGTCTCGAACGGAAACCCGGCCGAGGAGGAGGAAGGCAGCCAGGAGGGCAGCGTGGAGAGCGCTGAATATGTCTCCGACCGCGGGGAGTCGGAGGAAGAGACCAGCGAGGAAGAGGAGGAAGACGAAGAGAAGGACTCTCCGCCTCCGCAAACAGAGCATCGGACCAAGCGCTGACACGAGCCTGTCGTTCCCTCGGCCCCTCCAGCATCTTCGAGTGCTCCGCCTACTGCCCCGGTGGTCCCGAGTGCTCGGAGCACCAAAAGGGCCAGGGATGCTGCCGCTGAGCCTGCGGGTCAGTCTTCCAAGGCAGCCAAACCGAGTGGGTCCAAACCTTGGAAGGCTCTGCCGCGGATGAGGGTTGCTGTTCCCGTCACCTCCACGTAAGTGTATCGATCCTCTAATTTCTTCTGATATCCGAGTGAATTCTTGTTCATTGGTCGAATGGATTTTAGTCGACAGAGTCGCTACTTCTGCCACCTCTCCGGCGCGCCAAGAAGATGACCCCATGGACACGGACAACATCGTCTCGTCCTAGCCAGGTGCGTTGTAGTGACTCCGAGTGTTTTATTCTATCGTAGGTTCTGCCTCTTTCATTTTCTGAGACCTCGTGTCATTCGGCCTGTCAGGGGCGATTTGCCTGGACGAGGGGGACCAGAGGAGAGCCGACCCAGCTGTGGAGCCTGTTCTTGAGGCTGCTCCTCCTGCTGCCGCTCTCGCCGCCGACGTGCTGCCGACTGAGGCGCCGCCACAGACTGAACCAGTGCTGGTGGTTGAGGTGCCGACTGGAGCGGACCTCGGGATGCCTCAGGAGCTTCTGACGATGCCAGGCTCGTTGAATGCCGAGTTCAACATCCGGCGTCTCCCAGAGGAGCAGGTGGGAGCGGCCAAGGGAGCCATGGTGCAGGCGAAGCTGATGGTTGGGGAGGCCAAGAGGGCCTACGACTCCGTCGCGTCCTTGTACCAGCGGAGCCTGGAGCTGCGGGATGATATCCGAGTAAGTGGGCTAATAAGTATTTACTTTTCTCTTGTAACCCACTGGGTGTTTTTGGATAGCATCTGTTGTTCGCAATGGGTTCACTCTGAGTGAACCCAGTGGGTGTAGTCCCCGAGACTTCTGTCGAGTGCTTGCACCGGCAGTTGTCTTTATACATATTGTCTTTTCTTTGGTCAAGTCTGTAAATAACATGACCGAGTGCGCGTAGTTGTGGCACTCGGAGTGCACTTACTGTAAGAGTCCCCGAGAGTAATTTGTACTCAGGTCGGGTAGTATTGGCCTCGTAGGCGTAGGTGATAACATGCATCTCAATAGGGCAGGCCTGCTTGAGCTGCATGCCAGTGCGGTCACTCTCAGTGAACCCACTGGGTGTAGTCCCCGAGACCGCTGTCGACTGCTTGCGTCGGCAGGGGTCTGAAGAACTTAGATTTTTAACTGTTGAACTTTCTGATTGTCCCTTGGTGCTTGGTGGCAGAAAACTTGTGAAATGGGGACGACCTATGAGGCACTCAGAGCGGAGAGGAACCAGTTCGCTGGTGAGCTTGATGCGGCTATGCTCGCAATGGCCGGCATGAAGGATGCTCTGGAGGGACGAGAGAAGTCCTTGGTGTTGGAGAACGTCGCATGGGAACCAAAAAATTTCCTACGCTCACGAAGACCTATCATGGTGATGTCCATCTACGAGAGGGGATGAGTGATCTACGTACACTTGTAGACCATACATCAGAAGCGTTAGTGAACACGGTTGATGTAGTGGAACGTCCTCACGTCCCTCGATCCGCCCCGCGAACTATCCCGCGATCAGTCCCACGATCTAGTGCCGAACGGACGACACCTCCGCGTTCAGCACACGTACAGCTCGACGATGATCTCAGCCTTCTTGATCCAGCAAGAGAGACGGAGAGGTAGAAGAGTTCTCCGGCAGCGTGACGGCGCTCCGGAGGTTGGTGATGATCTCGTCTCAGCAGGGCTCCACCCGAGCTCCGCAGAAACGCGATCTAGAGGAAAAACCGTGGAGGTATGTGGTCGGGCTGCCGTGGAAAAGTCATCTCAAATAATCCCTAAAACCTCCATATATATAGGTGGGAGAGGGGGGACCTTGCCTTGGGGCTCAAGGAGCCCCATGAGGGTCGGCCGAGCCAAAGGGGGGAAGGACTCCCCCCCAAACCCAGTCCTACTTGGTTTGGTGGGTGGAGTCCTTCTTTCCTTTCCCACCTCCTCCTTTTTTTTCTTTTCTCTTTGATTTTTCTTCTAATGCGCATAGGGCCCTTTTGGGCTATCCTACCAGCCCACTAAGGGCTGGTGCGCCACCCTCAAGGCCTATGGGCTTCCCCGGGGTGGGTTGCCCCCCCGGTGAACTCCCGGAACCCATTCGTCATTCCCGGTACATTCCCGGTAAATCCGAAAACCTTCCGGTAATCAAATGAGGTCATCCTATATATCAATCTTTGTTTCCGGACCATTCCGGAAACCCTCGTGACGTCCGTGATCTCATACGGGACTCCAAACAACATTCGGTAACCAACCATATAACTCAAATACGCATAAAACAACGTCGAACCTTAAGTGTGCAGACCCTGCGGGTTCGAGAACTATGTAGACATGACCCGAGAGACTCCTCGGTCAATATCCAATAGCGGGACCTGGATGCTCATATTGGATCCTACATATTCTACGAAGATCTTACCGTTTGAACTTCAGTGCCAAGGATTCTTATAATCCCGTATGTCATTCCCTTTGTCCTTCGGTATGTTACTTGCCCGAGATTCGATCGTCAGTATCCGCATACCTATTTCAATCTCGTTTTACCGGCAAGTCTCTTTACTCGTTCCGTAATACAAGATCCCGCAACTGACACTAAGTTACATTGCTTGCAAGGCTTGTGTGTGATGTTGTATTACCGAGTGGGCCCCGAGATACCTCTCCGTCACACGGAGTGACAAATCTCAGTCTTGATCCATACTAACTCAACGAACACCTTCGGAGATACCCGTAGAGCATCTTTATAGTCACCCAGTTACGTTGCGACGTTTGATACACAAAGTATTCCTCTGGTGTTAGTGAGTTATATGATCTCATGGTCATAGGAACAAATACTTGACACGCAGAAAACAGTAGCAACAAAATGACACGATCAACATGCTATGTCTATTAGTTTGGGTCTAGTCCATCACGTGATTCTCCTAATGACGTGATCCAGTTATCAAGCAACAACACCTTGTTCATAATAAGAAGACACTGACTATCTTTGATCAACTGGCTAGCCAACTAGAGGCTTGCTAGGGACAGTGTTTTGTCTATGTATCCACACATGTAAATGAGTCTTCATTCAAGACAATTATAGCATGGATAATAAACGATTATCTTGATACATGAATTATAATAATAACTATATTTATTATTGCCTCTAGGGCATAATTCCAACACTTGGAGGAGGCGCTGAAGTGAACAAGGTGTTGACTGAGGAAGTGGAAAAAATGAAGAAACAGAGGACTGCTCTCACGAATCAGATGGTCGTCCTGAATAAACGATGCACAACTCAGGAGAAGTATGTGAGCGACTGGGCTGGGCATATGATGACGCGTCTGGCTGGTAAGTCTTATGTTTTGCTGAGTGCTTGTACTGTGTGCGTGACACTCGTCGTTTATTGTATGCTTGCCCTTTTGTTGCAGATTTTTGCGTTGATGCTGAAGCTGAAGCAGCGGACGTGGAGCGGTCCATTCGCGACAACTTGCCACTCGGCGAGGACGCCAATCAGGATCTGCTCCGGGCGCATATCCGCGTAGGCAAAGTGGGTCCTTTCATCGGTCGACTGAGAGAAGTTGTCGGCCGAAACGACAAGGAGCTTTGGCCAGAAGATGAGTCGCGGCAGGAGATGGAGAACTTGATGACCTGACTGGCGGAGATTCCCAACCGAGTGCAGTCGTGGAAGAAATCTACAGCTCGTTGCGGTGCAGATGTTGCTCTGTCCTTGGTCCGAGTCCATTGCAAGGAGGTGCGTGAGGTGAAGCTGAAGACACTGAAGGTCGCCAACACGAAGAAAATTTGATTGGAAGACTTCATGGAGACGTTCCTTGAGAGTGCTACCCGCATCGCCGACGGAATCGACTTGGACACCTTCGTGGAGCCCTCCAGTCCTGGCGCCGACCCAGCTGACGCATAAGAAAACTTTATCCTCGGTATGCCGAGTGTTTATCTGTAAGGTACTTTGGCCACTGCTGTTGGCCGTCACATTCTTAGATCGGTGCGGGTAAGCTTGATCCGCACCGAGTGAACTATCTTTGCTAGAGCTGTGAATCGAATTTTTGCTCTTCTGTTGCAATGTTGATTCGAGTTTTTGTTTGGCGTTTCTTGGTGAAGCCAAAGGCAAACATTCGGAACATGTCAGTTGTTTTGACATCTGCGTGAGCCTCATTGAGGGTCCGTGGAATTCCCTAAGTCTCTGAGTGTGACGTTAAGAGTACACTCGGAGAAGCTTAATACTTAGGCGATTCTTGATCGCAGCTAAGCTTCCGAGTCTGACGTGTAGGGCACACTCGGAGAAGGTTAATACGTAGGCGATTCTGGATCGCGGCTAAGCCCCCGAGTGTGACGTGTAGCGCACACTCGGAGAAGGTTAATACTTAGGCGATTCTGGATCGCAGCTAAGCCCCCGAGTGTGACGTGTAGCGCACACTCGGAGAAGGTTAATACTTAGGCGATTCTGGATCGCAGCTAAGCCCCCGAGTGTGACGTGGAGCGCACACTCGGAGAAGTTTAATACTTAGGTGATGCTGGATCGCAGCTAAGCCCCCGAGTGTGACGTGTAGCGCACACTCAGAGAAGGTTAATACTTAGGCGATTCTGGATCGCAGCTAAGCCCCCGAGTGTGGCGTGTAGCGCACACTGGGAGAAGGTTAATACTTAGGCGATTCTGGATCGCAGCTAAGCCCCCGAGTGTGGCGTGTAGCGCACACTCGGAGAAGGTTAATACTTAGGCGATTCTGGATCGCAGCTAAGCCCCTGAGTGTGACGTGTAGCGCACACTCGGAGAAGGTTAATACTTAGGCGATGCTGGATCGCAGCTAAGCCCCCGAGTGTGACGTGTAGCGCACACTCGGAGAAGGTTAATACTTAGGCGATTCTGGATCGCAGCTAAGCCCCCGAGTGTGGCGTGTAGCGCACACTCGGAGAAGGTTAATACTTAGGCGATTCTGGATCGCAGCTAAGCCCCCGAGTGTGGCGTGTAGCGCACACTCGGAGAAGGTTAATACTTAGGCGATGCTGGATCGCAGCTAAGTTTTTTTTTGAGACCGGAGTTTGCGACCGCGGAAGAACTTTGAACCTGCAAAAAAATCAATCTGCTTTGTATTATTTCACCAATACTTGTTCTTTACATTGCTTCAGTCGACGGTCATGTGTAGAAGCGCTTCAGGAGATCTCCGTTCCATGCACGCGGCTTGTCTGTCTCCCTCTCGATGTTGTAGAGTCTGTATGCTCCGTTGTTCAGCACCTTGGAGATGATGAAGGGTCCTTCCCAGGCCAGAGCCAACTTGTGAGGTCTTTGCTGATCCACTCGGATACCAGGTCGCTTGCTTGGAACGTGCGACTTCTGACGTGGCGTGCATGAAAACGCCGCAGATTTTGTTGATAAATGTTCGAGCGAGTTAGTGCCATCTCGCGCTCCTCCTCCAGGAGATCCAATCCGTCTTGCCTTGCTTGTTCTACTTCGGCTTCGGAGAAGAGTTCGACTCGTGGCGCATTGTGAAGCAAGTCACTCGGAAGGACCGCTTCTGCTCCATAAACAAGGAAGAACGGTGATCGCCCTGTAGATCTGTTCGGGGTTGTGCGAAGTCCCCAAAGCACTGAAGGTAGCTCGGTAACCAAAGCGCCAGCGGCATGTCCTATCTCTCGCAGGAGTCGGGGCTTCAAACCTTGCAAAATAAGTCCGTTTGCCCGCTCTGCTTGTCCATTGGACTCAGGATGCGCTACGGAAGCAAAATCCACTCGGATGCCTTGGCTTGTACAGAAACCTTTGAATCTGTCCGAGTCAAAGTTTGTCCTGTTGTCCGTGATTATGCTGTGAGGTACACCGAACCTGAATATGATGTCCCTGACAAACTTGATGGCTGTTGAGGCGTCGAGCTTCTTGATGGGCTTCGCTTCGATCCATTTCGTGAACTTGTCGACTGCCACCAACAGATGTGTGTATCCACCTTGGCCTGTCTTGAATGGGCCGACTGTATCTAATCCCCACACTGCAAACGGCCACACAAGAGGGATCGTCTTCAACGCAGACGTTGGCTTATGGGACTTGTTGGAGTAGAACTGGCAGCCCTCACATCGGTCAACCATATCTTTAGCCATCTCGTTAGCCTGCAGCCAGAAGAAACCAGCCCTGAATGCCTTGGCGACGATTGCTCTCGAAGAAGCATGATGACCGCATGTCCCCGAGTGAATATCCTCCGGAATCAGCTGCCCCTCCTCTGGGGAGATGCATCGTTGAAGAATGCCTGAGATACTTTCTTTGTACAATTGGCCATCAATGACAGTGAATGACTTCGACCTGCGGACTATCTGCCTGGCCTGGACTTTGTCTTCTGGTAGTTCCTGCCTCACAATATATGCAACGATCGACACAGTCCAATCGGGGATGACAACAAGAATCTCCATGGCCAGATCAACCACAGCAGGAACATCGATTTCAGTCGGATCTGTAGAACTCTTTGGTTGTACCGGCTCCTCTGTGAAAGGATCTTCCTTGACTGAGGGGAGATGGAGGTGCTCGAGGCAGACGTCACTCGGGACTGGTCTCCGAGTGGATCCGAGTTTTGCTAACTCATCAGCTGCTTGGTTCTTCAGTCTTGGAACATGGTGAAGTTCTAGACCTTCAAACTTCTTCTCAAGCTTCCTCACTGCATTGCAGTATGTAGTCATGGTGGGGTTTCTGACGTCCCACTCTTTCATCACTTGATTGACCATCAAATCCGAATCGCCGTAGACCATCAGGCGACGGACGCCGAGTGCGATGGCCATACGCAACCCGTAGAGGAGAGATTCATACTCTGCCTCGTTGTTGAAGGAATCAAAGTGTATCTGTAGCACGTACTTGAGCTTGTCGCCCTTTGGTGATATGATCACAATGCCAGCGCCGGAGCCATTCAACATCTTGGACCCATCGAAGAACATTGTCCAATGGGCCGAGCAGATGTGGGTCGGTTGCTGTTGTTCTACCCATTCTGCTATGAAGTCAGCCAGAGCTTGAGACTTAATAGCTTTCTTGGCCTCGAACTTGATATCGCAGTACAACATCTCCATCGCCCACTTCGCCACTCGGCCTGACGCATCTCGATTGTGGAGAATTTCCGACAATGGAGCATCAGAAACGACAGACACCGAGTGGTCTTGGAAATAATGGGCCACCTTCTTCGTAGTCATGTAGATCCCGTAGATAAGTTTTTGATAGTGGGGATACCTCTGCTTGGAAGGTGTCAGGACTTCGGAGATGTAGTACACTGGCCGCTGAACTTTGTATGCTTTGCCTTCTTCTTCTCGCTCGATTGTAAGAACAGTACTGACGACTTGATTTGTAGCCGCGATATACAGAAGAAGGGGCTCTTTACTGAGCGAAGCAGTAAGAACCGGCTGGGTGGAAAGTAGGACTTTGAGGTCGTCGAATGCGACTTGGGCTTCATCTGTCCACTCGAAAGTATCTGATTTTTTCATGAGTCGGTACAGAGGAAGTGCTTTTTCACCGAGTCGACTGATGAACCTGCTCAAAGCCGCTAGGCAACCAGTGAGCCGTTGAACATCGTGTATTCTGACCGGCCTCTCCATTCGGACGATGGTCCCGATCTTTTCGGGGTTGACATCGATCCCTCGTTCGGAAACGAAGAAACCGAGTAACTTTCCGCTGGGAACGCCGACTGAACATTTGGCGGGGTTGAGCTTGATATCGTACCTACGAAGGTTGGCGAATGTTTCTGCCAAGTCAGTCAGCAGGTCGGAACCTTTGCGTGACTTGACTACGATATCATCCATATACGCCTCCACATTCCGACCGATCTGATCGAGGAGACATTTTTGGATCATGCGCATAAAGGTAGCTCCTGCATTCTTCAGACCGAACGGCATAGTGATGTAGCAGAAGCACCCGAATGGGGTGATGAAGGCTGTTTTTAACTCATCGGGACCATACAGACGGATCTGATGATAGCCCGAGTAGGCATCAAGAAATGACAGACGCTCGCAACCCGCAGTCGAATCGACAATTTGATCTATGCGGGGGAGCGGAAAATGGTCTTTCGGGCAGACCTTATTGAGATGCTTGAAGTCGATGCACATTCGGAGCGACTTGTCCTTCTTGGGCACCATGACAACATTGGCGAGCCACTCGGAGTGGTGAACCTCGCGAATGAAGTTGGCTGCCAGCAGCTTGGCCACCTCTTCCCCGATTGCCTTCCTCTTGTGCGCGGCGGACCGGCGCAGGCGCTCTCGGACAGGCCGAGCCGTGGAATCCACGTGCAGTCGGTGCTCAGCCAACTCCCTGGGTACACCTGGCATATCGGAGGGTTTCCATGCGAAGATGTCCCAGTTCTCACGGAGGAATTGGGTGAGCTCGGCTTCCTATTTAGGATCGAGGGTCGTGGAGATGTTCGTCGTGGCAGCAGTGGCGTCCGTCGGGTGGATGCTGACCTTCTTCGTCTCTCCCGCTGACTGAAATGCAGATTCTGAAGCTGGCTTCTTCGAGCGCATCAGGCCGGCGGGGTCGACTGTTTTCTTGTACTCGTCCAGCTCAAGGACGGCCATCTGCTGGTCGGCGATTCTTGATCCCTGCTGCACACACTCTTCAGCCCGCTGCCGATTGCATGTGATGGTGATCACACCCTTCGGGCCTGGCATCTTCAGCTTCAGGTATACGTAACATGGACGGGCCATGAAGTGCGCATACGCTGGGCGACCCAAAATTGCGTGATAAGCGCTCTGGAAGTCAACCACTTCGAACGTCAGCTTTTCCTTGCGGAAGTTCTTGTCGGAGCCGAAAACGACGTCCAACGCGATCTGGCCGAGTGATTTGGCCTTCCGTCCGCGGACGACTCCGTGGAACTGCATGCTGCTCTCGCTGAGTTTGGACATCGGGATTCCCATTCCCTTGAGGGTGTCGGCGTACATGATGTTCAAGCCGCTGCCGCCATCCATGAGGACTTTGCGCAGTCGGACTCCTTCTACCACCGGGTCGACGACCAGGGCCTGTCTTCCCGGGGTGGGTACATGTGCCGGATGATCTGACTGGTCGAAGGTGATCGCAGTCTGAGACCATTTAGGGAACTTGAGGTTGGTAGGGGTGGCCATGTTCACCTCTCTGTTCACCAGCTTCAGTCGGCTCTTGCTCTCGACGTCAGCAAAGATCATCAGGGTTGTATGGACTTGGGGGAACGGATCCTCCTTATCCTCCTCATCCTCCTCATCCTGTTCATAGTCCTTCTCACTCGGTTGCCCTTTGCTGAACCCCTGGATTAGGAGGCGACACTGTCGAGTGGTATGCTTCGCATATATGGGGTTGCCTTCTTCATCCATCTTCGTATGAACCGGACATGGCTGGTCCAGGATGGGGTTATTGAACTGCTTCTTCTTGGGGGTGAACTGAGCCTTCCCTTTGCCCTAGAACTTGGCATTGGTTACGGCTGCACCTTCTGCTTGCGGAGCGGTCGGAGCTTTCTGCTTCTGCTTCCGAGTGTTGCCCCCATCGCCATCAACGACTGTTTTGTGCTTGCCGCTCCGGATTGCTATTTGCATAGCGTGTTGCTATCTCCAGCATCTTGCTCATGGAGATGTCGCCTGTTCGGCCGAACTTCAGGTACAGATCCCTGTACCGCACGCCTGCCATGAAGGCGCAGACTGCTTGATGCTCGGTGATGTTCTCCACCGTGTGATAGAGAGTTTTCCAGCGCTGGATGAAGTCACGCAGGGGCTCATTCTACTTCTGGACGCAGTGCTGAAGCTCCACAAGGCCAGCAGGGCGCTTGCACGTCCCTTCAAAGGTCCTGATGAACACTCGGGCCAGATCTGCCCAACTGTAGATGCTTGAGGGGGCCAACTGGTTTAGCCACGCTCGCGCCGAGCCGTCGAGCATCAGAGGGAGGTGCTTCATGGCGACACGGTCGTCCCCTCCTCCAATCTGGAATGCCACTCGGTAGTCATCCAGCCATGTTCCTGGCTTGGACTCTCCTGTGAACTTGCTAATTCCCGTCGCCAATCGGAAGTTGGGAGGGATGTCAGCCGAACGGATGGCTCGACTGAAACACTCGGGACCAGAAACGGTGGCCCTGCTTCTACTCGGACGGTCGATATCGCGACCATCGCGGTGGGCCCAACCCCTGTCGACCCTCCGCTGGGCGATATGCCCTCTTGCGTCGGGCCTTGGGTCGTAAGTGTCACCGACTGAACGCCGATCATCATGATGTCGGGACCCATAGGGCCCACTCCGCGGAGGGGTGCGTGAGCGGCGGCGATCTTCATGAATCATGGAACGGCTGCCTCCCCTGTGGTGCTGATGGGAACCAGGGCTGTGAACCGACCGATGCGTATTCGCGTGGACGGAACTATTATAGATCCGGTTGTGTGACTGGGAGACCGCCGAATTCTGCTGCTACGCCGTGTGCAACAGGGCTCGGATCTGCTCGATCCCTCTACCAGCCTCTGAATCAGTCGGCTGGAGGGAATCGGCTATCTTGGCAGCTGCAGCCAAGTTGAGGAGGGGTGTGCGGAACAGCTCCACGTTGCTCCGCCGAGTGTGCCGACTAGCAGAACGGCGAGGTGGACGGTGCGCACCAGATGCTTCACCGACCTCGCGCTCGCCTCGGCCAGCTTGACGGGGATCTTCATGGGAGTTGGCCATGTGTACTTCTGCTGCGGGCCTGCGACCCGCATACTCGGAGCGAAACTCAGTCGGAACCGAGTCCGAGTGCTGGGACGGCGGGGCAACCACAACGGACTCAAGAACCGCCACTTGTGAAGATGCGTTATGGCGCGCCTGTGCGTGTTGCACCCAACGCTGGAGCCGCGGACGGCGGGACCGCTTTACGTGGCGCGTGACGGCGGTGTAGGTCGACACCGGAGCCGACTGCTGGAGAAGAAGAATGCCGCGGGCGCCGGCACGGAAGTGCGTAGCCCTGCGACAAGGAAGCGCCTCGACATCGAGGGGCGCATCCCGAAGCCACGCCGAATCATCGACGATGAAGGAAAGAGCGCCAAAGAAGATCTGGTGACCCGTGCTCAAATCTCCACCGGACGACATGACGAAAGGAAGTAGTCGCTAACTCGACGGAAGTCGCTTAGACGCCTGCCCCACGGTGGGCGCCAACTGTCGTGGGTATAAGCCTGACAGTAGATGTGTAGGGTACGAATGAGATGGGCAGAGTCCTAGCTACGGCGAGGTTGTATGAGTTCAGGCCCCTCTGCGGTGGAGGTAACAACCCTACGTCTCAGTGCTCTCGGAGCTTGTTGTCGAGTGGAATATGGAATACCATGATTTGCTAACCCCTCTACCAGTGGGGGAGGGCGGCTTATGTAGAGTGCGCTGCCCTCCACAACGGTTCCGGTACAGGGGTGGAGTAGTGGGGATTGAATGCGTACGTTACAGGTAACGTATGCTCTAAATGCCAATAAATGCACCCGGAAACATACGGCCGTTTCCCTCGAGAGAGGTTACGATGTACCGAGTGTAGCCAG
This sequence comes from Hordeum vulgare subsp. vulgare, assembly GCF_904849725.1. Taxonomy (NCBI): domain Eukaryota; kingdom Viridiplantae; phylum Streptophyta; class Magnoliopsida; order Poales; family Poaceae; genus Hordeum; species Hordeum vulgare. The sequence goes on along the minus strand of NC_058520.1, from coordinate 577,755,706 downwards.
TCGGTTAGCTTGGTATCCTCCGAATGCTAGTCTCCGACTGGATGGTTGAGGACCTCTTACCGACTGGATCATGGGGACTCCTTAATTCAGTCGGGACTCACAAAGGGCCTTGTCCTTTGTGAGGGGTAGTCCTTAGGTAGGACCTACATGGCAGGCCTATGACCCTACCCTAGGACCATGACCCCATCAACCCCCCATCATCCAGTTGGTAACGAGCATTCGGAGCATATTTATCGTACCGACTGAATTCCACTCTGTACATCGTAACCTCCCAGGAGGGCAACGGCCATACGTTTTCATACACCATTATTAGCATTTAAGGCATACGTTACGTGTAACGTAGGCATTTATTCGCCACTACTCCACCCCTATATAAGCTGCCCTTCTCCACTGGTGCAGGGGTTGGCATTCACTGTAATCCTATATTCCACTCGACAATAAGCTCCCAAGAGCACTGAGACGTAGGGCTTTTACCTCCACCGCAGAGGGCCCTGAACTCATACAACCTCGCCGTAGCTAAGGCTCTGCCCATCCTTTCGTACCCTACACATCTACTGTCAGACTTATACCCACGACAGTTGGCGCCCACCGTGGGGCAGGCGTCTAAGCGACTTCCGGCGAGTTTGCAGCTTCACCTTTTCATCATGTCGTCCGGGGAAGATTTATGCATGGGTTGGGAGATCCTCTTCGGTGCACTTTCCTTCATCGTCGATGATTCGGCATGGCTTCGGGATGCGTCTCTCGACGTCGAGGCGCTCCCCAGTCGCGGGGCTACGCACTTCCGTGCCGGTGCCCGCGGCGTCCTTCTTCTCCAGCAGTCGGCCCCGGTATCGACCTTCACCCCCGTCACGCACCGCAACAAGCGGTCCCGCCATCCGCGGCTCCAGCGTTGGGTGCGACATGCTCAGGCGCGCCAGAACGCGTCCTCTCAAGTAGCTGTCCTCGAGTCGGTTGTGGTCGCGCCGCCGTCCCAGTGCTTCGACTCAGTTCCAACTGAGTTACCTTCCGAGTACTTGGGTCGCGGGCCTGCAGCCGAAGTTCTCATGGCAAATTCCCATGAAAGTCCCCACCGGACTGGCCGGAACGAGCACGAGGTCGGCGAATCGTCCGGCGCTCACCGTCAACACCATCGTTCTGCCAGTCCACGCACTCGTCAGAGCAACATCGAGATGTTCCGTACACCCGTCCTCAACTTGGCTGCCGCTGCCAAGATAGCCGATTCCCTCCAACCGACAGATTCGGAGGCTGGTAGAGGGATCGAGCAGATCTGTGCCCTGTTGCACACGGTGCAGCAGCAGAATTCGGCAGTCTCCCAGTTGCACAACAGGATCCACAACAGTTCTGTTCACGCGAACACGCATCGGTCGGTTTACAGCCCCCACTCTCATCAGCGACGCAGAGGGGGCAGCCGTTCCACGAATCCCGAAGATCGTCACAGTTCACGCACCCCTCCGCGGGGTGGGCCTTACGGGCCCCGACATCATGATGATCGGCGTTCAGTCGGTGACACGTATGATCCAAGGCCCGACGCAAGAGGGTACATCGCCCAGAGGATGGTCGACAGGAGTCAAGCCCACCGTGATGGTCACGATAGAGACCGTCCGAGTGGAAGTAGGACCATCGTCTCTGGCCCCGAGTGCTTCAGTCAGGCCATCCGTTCAGCTGACATCCCTCCCAACTTCCGATTGGCGACGGGGATCAGCAAGTTCATAGGAGAATCCAAGCCAGAAATGTGGCTGGACGACTACCGAGTGGCGGTCCAGATCGGTGGCGGAGATGACCAGGTCGCCATGAAACATCTCCCCCTGATGCTCGACGGCTCAGCATGAGCGTGGCTGAATCAGTTGGCTCCGTCAAGCATCTACAGCTGGGCAGATCTGTCCCGAGTGTTCATCAGGACCTTCGAGGGCACGTGCAAACGCCCTGCTGGTCTCGTCGAGCTCCAACACTGCGTCCAGAAGCAGAATGAGCCCCTGCGCGATTTCATCCAGCGCTGGACGACCCTCTACCACACGGTGGAGAATGTCACAGAGCATCAAGCAGTCTGCGCATTCAAGGTAGGCGTGCGGTACAGAGATCTGTACCTGAAGTTCGGTCGGACATGCGACATCTCCATGAGCAAGATGATGGAGATAGCCGCACGCTATGCAAATGGCGAAGAAGAGGACCGCATACGTAGCGGCAAGCACAAGGCAGTCGCCGACGGAGATGGGAACAACAATCGGAAGCAAAAGCAGAAAGCTCCGTCCATTCCGCAGGCAGAGGCAACTGCTGTTACAAATGCCAAGTTCAAGGGCAAGGGGAAAGCTTAGTACACCCCCAAGAAGAAGCAGTTCGGGAACTCCATCCAGGATCAACCATGTCCAATCCACACGAAGATGGATGAAGAAGGCAACACCATATTCCTGAAGCACACCACTCGGCAATGTCGCCTCCTGATCCAAGGGTTCGGTGAAGGGCACCCGAGTGAAAAGGACAACGAGCAGGATGATGAGGACAAGGAGGATCCGTTCCCCCAAGTCCACGCAACATTGATGATTTTTGCTGACGTGGAAAGCAAGAGTTGACTGAAGCTGGTGAATAGGGAGGTGAACATGGCCACCCCGACCAACCCCACGTTCCTCAAATGGTCTCAGACTGCGATCACCTTTGATCAGTCGGATCATCCAGCACATGTGCCCACCCCGGGGAGGCAGGCTCTGGTAGTCGACCCGGTGGTGGAAGGAGTCCGACTGCGCAAAGTCCTCATGGATGGCGGCAGCGGCTTGAACATCATGTACGCTGACACTCTCAAGGAGATGGGCATTCCGATGTCCAAACTTAGCGAGAGCAGCATTCAGTTCCATGGAGTCGTCCCAGGATGAAAGGTCAAGTCACTCGGCCAGATCGGGTTGGACGTCGTTTCGGCTCCGACAAGAACTTCCGCAAGGAAAAGCTGACATTCGAGGTGGTGGACTTCCAGAGTGCATACCATGCAATTCTGGGCCGTCCGGCGTATGCACGTTTCATGGCCCGTCCATGTTACGTGTATTTGAAGCTGAGGATGCCGGGTCCCAAAGGTGTGATCACCATCACAGGCAATCGGCAGCGGGCCGAAGAGTGTCTACAGCAGGGGTCGCGGATTGCCGATCAGCAGATGGCTATCCTCGAGCTGGATGAGTACAAGAAGACGGCTGACCCCGCTGACTTGATGCGTTCTAAGAAGCCAGCTTTGGAGTCCGCATTCCAGTCGGCGGGCGACACGAAGAAAGTCAGCATCCACCCGACAGACAACACCGCCGCCCCGACGAACATCTCCACCACCCTTGATCCAAAATAGGAAGCCGAGCTCATCCAATTCCTCCGTGAGAACTTGGACATTTTCGCATGGAAGCCTGCTGACATGCCAGGTGTACCCAGGGAGTTGGCTGAGCACCGACTGCATGTGGATCCTACCGCTCGGCCCATCCGAGAACGCCTGCTCGGTCCGCCGCGCACAAAAGGAAGGCAATCAGAGAGGAGGTAGCTAAACTTTTGGCAGCCAACTTCATTCGCGAGCTACACCACTCCGAGTGGCTCGCCAATGTTGTCATGGTGCCCAAGAAGGACAAGTCCCTCCGTATGTGCATCGACTTCAAACATCTCAATAAGGTCTGCCCAAAAGATCATTTCCCGCTCCCCCGCATTGATCAAATTGTCGACTCGACTGCAGGTTGCGAGCATTTATCATTCCTTGATGCCTATTCGGGCTATCATCAGATCCGTCTGTATGGTCCGAATGAATTGAAAACAGCCTTCATCACCCCGTTCGGGTGTTTCTGCTACATCACTATGCTATTCGGTTTGAAGAATGCAGGAGCAACTTTTATGCGCATGATCCAAAAATGCCTCCTTGACCAGATCAGTCGAAATGTGGAGGCATATATGGACGATATCGTAGTCAAGTCACGCAAAGGTTCCGACCTGCTGACTGACTTGGCAGAAACATTCGCCAACCTTCGTAGGTACGATATCAAGCTCAACCCTGCCAAGTGTTCATTCGGTGTTCCCAGCGGAAAGTTACTCGGTTTCTTCGTTTCCGAACGAGGAATCGATGTCAACCCCGAAAAGATCGGGACATCGTCTGAATGGAGCGGCCAGTCAGAATACATGATGTTCAAAGGCTCACAGGTTGCCTAGCGACTTTGAGCAGGTTTATCGCTCGACTCGGCGAGAAGGCTTTACCTCTGTACCGACTCATGAAGAAATCAGATACTTTCGAGTGGACAGACAAAGCCCAGATTGCATTCGACGACCTCAAAGCCCTGCTTTCCACCCAGCCGGTTCTTACTGCCCCGCTCAGTAAAGAACCCCTTCTTCTGTACATCGCGGCTACAAATCAAGTCGTCAGCACTGTTCTCACAGTCGAACATGAAGAAGAAGGCAAAGCGTACAAGGTTCAGCGGCCAGTATATTATGTCTCTGAAGTCCTGACTCCTTCCAAGCAGAGGTATCCCCATTATCAAAAGCTTATTTATGAGATCTACATGACTGCAAAGAAGGGGGCTCACTATTTCCAAGACCACTCGGTGTCTGTCGTTTCTGATGCTCCGTTGTCGGAAATCCTCCACAATCGAGACGCATCCGGCCGAGTGGCGAAGTGGGCTATGGAGATGTTATACTGCTACATCAAGTTTGAAGCCAAGAAGGCTATAAAGTCTCAAGCTCTGGCTGACTTCATAGCAGAATGGGTAGAACAACAGCAACCGACTCACATCTACTCGGCTCATTGGACTATGTTCTTTGATGGGTCCAAGATGCTGAATGGCTCCGGCGCTGGCGTAGTGATCATATCGCCAAAAGGTGATAAGCTTAAGTATGTGTTGCAGATACATTTCGATTCTTCCAGCAATGAGGAAGAGTATGAAGCTCTCCTTTATGGATTGCGCATGGCCATCACACTCGGCGTCCGTCGCCTGATGGTCTATGGCAATTCAGATTTGGTGGTTAATCAAGTGATGAAGGAGTGGGATGTCAGGAACCCCACCATGACTGCATACTGCAACGCAGTAAGGAAGCTTGAGAAGAAGTTTGAAGGTCTGGAACTTCACCATGTTCCGCGACTGAAGAACCAAGCAGCTGATGAGTTGGCAAAACTCGGATCCACTCGGAGACCAGTCCCGAGTGATGTCTGCCTCGAACACCTACATCTCCCTTTGGTGAAAGAAGATCCTTTTATAGAGGAACCGGTACAACCGAAGAGTTCAACAGATCCGACTGAAGTCGAGGTCCCTGCTGTGGTTGATTTGATCATGGAGATTCTTGCTATCATCCCCGATTGGACTGTGTCGTTCATTGCATACATCCTGAGGCAAGAATTACCAAAGGACGAAGTCCAAGCGGGGCAGATCGTCCGCAGGTCGAAGTCCTTCACCGTCATTGATGGCCAGTTGTACAAGGAAAGTGTTTTAGGAGTCCTTCAGCGATGCATCTCCCCTGAGGAGGGACAGTTAATCCTGGAAGAAATTCACTCGGGAACTTGCGGCCATCATGCCTCCTTAAGAGCAATCGTCGCCAAAGCATTCAGAGCTGGCTTCTTCTGGTTGCAGGCGAATGAAATGGCAAAGGATATGGTCGACCGATGCGAAGGCTGTCAGTTCTATTCGAACAAGTCCCACAAGCCAACGTCTGCGCTGAAGACAATCCCTCATGTTTGGCCGTTCGCAGTGTGGGGATTAGATACAGTCGGTCCATTCAGAACTGGCCAAGGGGGATTCACTCATCTGTTGGTGGCAGTCGACAAGTTCACCAAGTGGGTTGAAGCCAAGCCCATCAAGAAGCTCGACGCCCTTACGGCCATCAAATTTGTCAGAGACATCATCTCCAGATTCGCAGTCCCGCACAACATAATCACTGACAATGGCACAAACTTTGACTCGGATAGATTCAAAGGTTTTTGCACAGGCCAAGGTATCCGAGTGGATTTTGCATCTATGGCGCACCCTCAAACCAACGGGCAAGCAGAGCGGGCGAACGGCCTTATTCTTCAATGGTTGAAGCCTCGACTCCTATGAGAAGTTGGACATGCCGCCAGCGCATGGGTCACCGAGCTGCCTTCGGTGTTGTGGGGCCTCCGCATAACTCCAAATAGATCTACAGGGCGATCCCCGTTCTTCCTCGTTTATGGAGCAGAGGCAGTCCTTCCGAGTGACTTGCTTCACAACTCTCCACGAGTCGAACTCTTCTCCGAAGCCGAAGCGGAGCAGGCCAGGCAAGACGGAGTGGATCTACTAGAAGAAGAGTGCGATATGGCACTGACTCGCTCAACAATTTATCAACAAGATCTGCGCCGTTTTAACGCGCGGCACGTCAGGAGTCGCACATTCCAAGCAGGTGACCTGGTGCTCCGACTGGACCAGCGGGGGCCTCACAAGTTGGCTCCCGCCTGGGAAGGACCCTTCATCATCTCTAAGGTGCTGAACAACGGAGCATATCGACTCTACAACCTCGACAGGGAAACGGATGAGCCGCGAGCATGGAACGGAGATCTCATGGAGCGCTTCTACACGTGACCGCCGACGGAGGCAATGTAAAGAACAAGTATCATTGAAGTAATACAAAGCAGACTGATTTTTTGCAGGTCCAAAATTCTTCCGCGTTTGCAGACTCCGGTCTAAAAAACTCTCTCCGAGTGTGCGCTAACAGCCGCACTCGGGGACTTAGCTGCGACCCAGAGTCGCCTAAGTAAAAAACTCTCTCCGAGTGTGTACTAAAAGTCGCACTCGGGGACTTAGCTGCGATCCAGAATCGCCTAAGTACAAACTCTCTCCGAGTGTGCACTAAAAGTCGCACTCGGGGACTTAGCTGCGCCCAGAGTCGCCTAAGTAAAAAATTCTCTCCGAGTGTGCACTAACAGCCGCACTCGGGGACTTAGCTGCGACCCAGAGTAAAACTCTCTCCGGGTGTGCGCTAACAGCCGCACTCGGGGACTTAGCTGCGACCCAGAGTCGCCTAAGTAAAAAACTCTCTCTGAGTGTGCGCTAACAGCCGCACTCGGGGACTTAGCTGCGACCCAGAGTCGCCTAAGTAAAAAACTCTCTCCGAGTGTGCCCTAAAAGTCGCACTCGGGGACTTAGCTGCGATCCAGAATCGGCTAAGTACAAACTCTCTCCGAGTGTGCACTAAAAGTCGCACTCGGGGACTTAGCTGCGATCCAGAATCGCCTAAGTACAAACTCTCTCCGAGTGTGCACTAAAAGTCGCACTCGGGGACTTAGCTGCGACCCAGAGTCGCCTAAGTAAAAAACTATCTCCGAGTGTGCGCTAATAGCCGCACTCGGGGACTTAGCTGTGACCCAGAGTCGCCTAAGTAAAAAACTATCTCTGAGTGTGCGCTAACAACCGCACTCGGGGACTTAGCTGCGACCCAGAGTCGCCTAAGTAAAAAACTCTCTCCGAGTGTGCGCTAACAGCCGCACTCGGGGACTTAGCTGCGAAGCAGAGTCGCCTAAGTAAAAAACTCTCTTCGAGTATGCACTAAAAGTCGCACTCAGGGACTTAGTTGCGATTCAGAATCGCCTAAGTACAAAACTCGCTCCGAGTGCGCACCAAAAGCCGGACTCGGAGACTTAGCTGCGATTCAGAATCGCCTAAGTACAAAACTCGCTCCGAGTGCGCACTAAAAGCAGCACTCGGAGACTTAGCTGCGATCCAGAATCGCCTAAGTAAAAAGCTTCCTTCGATTGTATCCTCGAGATCCACTCGGAGGCTTAGCAGACCCTCATTGAGGCTCATGTGGATGTGAAGACAACTGACAACTACATGAGTATCAACTCACTCCGAGTGCGCACGAGATGCCGCAATCAGGGACTTAGCTGCGATCCAGGATCGCCTAAGTAAAAAAAGCTTCCTTCGAGTGTATCCTCGAGATCCACTCGGAGGCTTAGCAGACCCTCATTGAGGCTCATGTGGATGTGAAGACAATTGACAATTACGTGCTCCGCATGTTTTCCATTGGCTTCACCAAGAAATGCCAAACAAAAACCACGAGCCAAAATCGTGTGAGAAAATAAACTTGGCGAAAGAAGAGCAAAATATTCGATTCGAATTCAAAGTTGGATCTACGATAGTCGGCTCGGTGTGGATCAAGCTTATCCACACCGAACCACAAATGTGACGGCCAACAGCAGTGGCCCAAGTTTGATATAGATACCACTCGGCATACCGAGGTAAAGTTTTTCAAGCGTTATCAGGACTGGCACCGGGACTGGCGGGCTCCACAAAGGTGTCAAGGTCGATCCCGTCTGCGATACGAGTGGCTGTCTCGAGGAAGGTCCCCATGAAATCTTCGAATCGAAGCTTCTTGGTGTTTGCGACCTGCAACGCCTTCATCTTTTCTTCGCGAGCTTCCTTGCAGTGCACTCGGACTAGCGAAAGCGCCACGTCCGCACCACAACGAGTGGCAGACTTCTTCCATGCGTGCACTCTGTTCGGGACGTCCTCCAGCCGAGTCATCAACCCTTCTATTTCCCACCGGGAATCGTCTTCGGGCCCCAGCTCCTTGTCGATCCGGCCGATGACTTCTCGCAGGCGGCCAATGAAAGGTCCCGATACGAGTGGCTGTCTCCAAGGCGAATATGTGCTCGGAGCATGTCCCAATTGGCTTCGTCGCCGAGTGGAACATTCGGAACAACCGACCGTTCAATGTCGGCTGCTTCAGCCTCAGCGTCCAGACAAAAATCTGCCAAGAAAAGACAAGGAGAAGGTAAGCGCAGAATAAACCCCAAAGACAAGAAGCACTCGGCAAAAAGCTTACCACCGAGTAGTGCAATCATCTTCCTTGCCCAGTCACTGGCGTACTTCTCCTGCGAAATGCACCGACTGTTCATCAACTTCATCTGACCCATCAGCCAAGTCATTCACAGCTGCCTCCAATTCCGCAGCAAGCTGAACCTTTTCAGCCTTCAGAGTATTGTACGCGGATCCCATTTCACAAGTCTTCTGCCAAATCAGCGCAAAGGGAAGCTCAGACACATTCAACAAGGAAAACAAACAAAGCTCAAAGTTCTTCAGACCCCTGCCGATGCAAGCACTCCACATCGATATCGGGGACTACACGCAGTGGGTTCACTAAGAGTGATCCACTGGCATGAAGCTCGAACAGGCCGGCCCTATTGAGCTACAGGACAAACAGACAAATCTATGAAACTACTAGCACCCGACCCGAGTAACACTACTCTCGGGGGCTACATCCACTGGATGCACTCCGAGTGCCCCCAGTGGTAATATTCGGGCAGACCAGCTCTGATCTGCCCAGATAACTGAAAATGCATATAAAGACAACTGCCGGTGCAAGCACTCGACAGAAGTCTCGGGGACTACACCCACTGGGTTCACTCGGAGTGTACCCACTGCAAAATAATCCTACTGTATCCGAGTATATCACTTAAACCCCCAGTGGGTTACAAGAGGAAAGTAAACACTTACTAGCGCACTTACTCGGATATCGTCCCGGAGCTCCAAGCTTCTCTTGTACAAAGACGCGATGGAGTCGTACGCTCCCTTGGCATCACCCACCATCAACTCCACTTGCACCATGGCCTCCTTGGCGGCTCCCACTTGGTCTTCCGGGAGGTGTCAGGCGTCGTACTGGACGGTCGACGGACCTGGCACGACAGAAGACTCCTTGGGCATCGCAAGTCCCGCTCGAGTTGGTTCCGCCGCAAGGGGCACCGCCTCAGTCGACGGCATCGTCTCGGTCGGCGGCACGTCCGTGGTGGGAGCACATCAGATGGAACAACCTCAAGGACAGGCGCCAAAGTTGGCCCTGATCCCCTTTGGTCGTCCTCCTCAAGATGAATCACCTCCGAAGGAAGCCCGACTGAACAACATGAGGTTACAGAAAAAGGGCAAGATTAAAGGCATCACTCGCGAAACAATAATGCAAACTCTCGGAGTAGTCACAACGTACCTTGCTGGGATGTGGCAGCGTTATCCGTATCCATGGGATCATCGTCCTAGCGCGGCAGAGAGGTGGCGGAGGTAGCAGCTCCGTCGAGTAAAATCCACTCGACCGATAAGCATGAGTTCAATCAAATACTGAAAGAAGATGGGAGAACAAGACACTTATGCTGAGGCAACTGGAACAGCGATCCTCATCCGAGGCAAAGCTTTCCGAGGCTTGGACCCACTCGGTTTGGCCACCTTGGATGGTTGGTCCGTGGGGTCGGCAGCAGCGTCCCTGGTCCTCTTCACGCTCCGAGCACTCGGAGCCACGGGAGGAGCTGGCGGAGCACTCGGCGCCACGGGAGAAGCAGGCGGAGCACTCGGAGTTGCTGGAGGAGCCGGTGGAGCCGCGGGTTCATGATAGCGCTTAGTTCGAGGCTCTGATGGTGGAGGTGGCGAGCTCTGCTCCCCAACCTCGCCCTCCTCCTCTCCAGACTCCTCCTCCGTTTCCCCACTGTCGGAGACGTACTCGGCGCTATCCACGCTGCCCTCCTGGCTGCCCTCCTCTTCCTCAGCGGGATTCCCGTTCGAGACGGGAGAGTGCCAGTTGGTCCACTCATGCACAAAATACAGTCGACAATGTCAGACACCAGGCGGCGGCACAAGAAAAGCGACAGATCTAAGAAGATTGAAGGCACTCGACAAGATGCACTCACCTCATTCGGAGGAGGATTGTCGGCGCGGAAGGGCCTCACTCGCCGGGCTCCTTGGGGGTTGTCACATGCGCCTATAATGCCGTGGACCCACGCTATCACGATCTCCCCGGCCACGCACTCTGGATGAGTCCGAGTGGAATCCTCGGGCCCCACGTAGTGCCACATGGCGTGGTGTCGGGCTTGCAGCGGCTGGATGCACCGACCCAGAAAAGTCTCCAGCAAATCTGTGCCGGTGACTCCCTTGCGGACGACAGCTATCAACGCGTCAACCAGAGGTTGGATCTGGATCTTTTCCAACTTTGAGAGCGCAAGCTGCCTGGGAGGGGCCGGACGATCTAGGCTAAAGGGCGGCAACCCAGTCGCGGCATTCGGACAAGCTATGTTCTGGCAGTAGAACCAGGTCGACTGCCAGTTCCTAACTGACTTGGACAGCTGTAGAGGGGGGTAGCTACTCTTTGTTTTCTTTTGGAAACCTAAGCCCCCGCAGAGCTGGAGGAGATGGGTTTTATCGTCCGACTGGCTAAGCCTTTTGACAGTCTGAGACCTAGCGGAGAAGATGTACTTAAAGAGCCCCCAATGGGGGGGGACATCCAATAAAGCACTCGCACAGAGTGACGAATGCGGCGAGATGGGCTATCGCGTTGGGAGGAAAATGATGGAGCTGCGCCCCGAAGTGATTCATAATACCTCTAAAGAAGGGGTGGGGAGGCAAGGAGAAGCCCCTGTACACGTGGCTGAGCAGCAAGACGCGCTCTCCCTCCTGCGGCGCCGGCTCCATCTCGCCCTCCGCCGGCAGCCTCCACGATTTGTTGGCAATCATGCCTTGCTCCACCAGCTCCAGCACGTCGTCCGCCATCACCGTGGAGTGGAGGAAATCCCCGTGGATCCAACCCGCCGGTAGTGCTCGCTGTCGCCGCTGAGCAGGAGCCGCCGCCTTCTTCTTCTTCTGCGACCCGAGCTTGCTCGTCTGCCCCTTCGTCATGGTGAAGGAAGGAGATCCGCAGAGGAGGAGAGGAAGGAGGAGGCTTGGAACGCGCAGGGAGCTACAGGAGAAGCGAGGCGAGTGCGAGTAACAAGGGCAGCGCAACAAGAAACCCCCGCTGGAGAGGCTTAAATAAGGTTCCGACTGGGTCACTAACAGGTGGCCCCGAAATCTTATCCCCCGACCGGCTGTTGCGATATTAGTGGAGAAGATAAAGGCGCGGTAATCGAGGCGACAAAAACTACTCGATGACGATGTCGACATCCCCGCTGAGCGCGCGGGAACCGAAAGTTGAAGATCCCGGAAAATCCGCCGCTGTCAGTTTGACCGGTCACATCAAAAGATTTCGCGGAAACACTCGGTCCCTGACGGTTCGTTTCACTAGTATATTCACTCGGATCACTGGTCGAAAGGATAAAATGGATCGAGGAAAACAACGCCAAAGTCACATCCATACCAGTCGGATCCATACTCCAGGCAGCACTTCATCGTTCCAACCCCGATCCATTCGGGGACTAATGATGGGGTTATAGTCCCAGGGTAGGGTCATAGGCCTGCCCTATAGGTCCTACCCAAGGACTACCCTTCATAGAGGGCAAGGCCCTTAGACAGTTCCGACTGAACTAAGGACCCCCCATCATCCAGTCGGTGACGAGCATTCGGAGCATTTTTATCGTACCGACTGAATTCCACTCTGTACATCGTAACCTCCCAGGAGGGCAACGGTCATACGTTTTCATACACCATTATTAGCATTTAAGGCATACGTTACCTGTAACGTAGGCATTTATTCGCCACTACTCCACCCCTGTCCACCGGGCCGTTGTGAATGGCAGCACACTCTATATAAGCCGCCCTTCCCCACTGGTGCAGGGGTTGGCATTCACTGTAATCCTATATTCCACTCGACACTAAGCTCTCAAGAGCACTGAGACGTAGGGCTTTTACCTCCACCGCAGAGGGGCCTGAACTCATACAACCTCGCCGTAGCTAAGGCTCTCCCATCCTTTCGTACCCTACACATCTACTTCAGACTTATACCCACGACGGGACTACTTTCATAGCACAAGCCAACTACCAAGTTACGCACCGCCGTACTCTCAAAGATCTAAGTGAAGCACATAGAGCAAAATTATCTAGCTCAAAAGATATAAGTGAAGCACAATGAGCATTCTAGGAAATTCACGATGAGTGCATGTCTCTCTCAAAAGGCGTGCAGCAAGGATGATTGTGACACAACAAAAAGAAAAGACTCCTACGATACAAGACGCTCCAAGCAAAACACATATCATGTGGTGAATAAAAATATAGCTCCAAGTAATGTTACTGATGGATTGAAGACGAAAGAGGGGAAGCCTTCCCGGGGCATCCCCAAGCTTAGGATTTTTGGTGTCCTTGAATTTTTCTTGGGATGCCTTGGGCATCCCCAAGCTTGTGATCTTTCCACTCTTTATCCCTTTGTCCATGAGAACATCACCCAAAACATGGGAACTTCACAACACAAAACTTAAACAGAAACTCGTGATGTCATTAGCACAAGAAAACAAACTACCACCTCTTTAGGTACTGTAGAAATCTTGATTTCTATTTATATTGGTGTTATATTACTGTATTCTCACTTTTCAATGGCTAGTACCCGCCGATACTATACATAGTTTCATCAAAACAAGCAACCAACTCAACAAAAACAGAATCTGTCAAAACATACCAGTCTGTAGAAATCTGTATACTTCGTATACTTATGTTACCTCAAAAATTCTGAAAAATGACAAATGCCTGGGAAAAAGGCATATCAACTAGCATAAAAAAGAATAAACTCAAAATATATTTCTTAATAAAAATGAAAAATAATCTCGTGAGCGCAAAGTTTGTGTCTTTTTCCAGCAGGATCAAACAACCATCACCAAGACTAGTCATAAAGGTTTTGCTTGGCTCAAACACAAAAAGAAACACAAAAGACACTATCATAACAGAATTATGATGGTGTGGACGCAACAAACAAGAAATAAAAAAGATAAATTCATTGGGTTGCCTCCCAACAAGCGCTATTGTTTAACGCCCTTAGCTAGGCATAAAGCGATAGAATCACGTATCGTCGTCTTTGGTGCTCAAACCATAAGTAGCCCTCATCATAGATTCATAAGGCAATCTTATTTCTCTTTCTAGGAAAATGCTCCATGCCCTTCTTTGAAAGAAATTGAAATCTAATATTCCCTTCCTTCATACCGTTGATAGCGTCGATAGTCCTTAGGAAAGGTCTACCAAGAATGATAGGGCATGTAGGATTGCAATCAATGTCAAGCACAATGAAATCCACGGGTACATAGTTCCTATTTACAATAATAAGAACATCATTGATCCTTCCCATGGGTTTCTCGACATTAGAATCCGCAAGATGCAAATTAAGAGAACACTCCTCAATCTCATTAAAACCCAGAACATCACATAAAGACTTTGGAATCGCGGAAACACTAGCACCCGAATCACACAAAGCATTGCATTCATAGTTTTTGATTTTGATTTTGATAGTAGGTTCCCACTCACCATGAAGCTTTCTAGGTAGAAACTTCCAATTCAAGTTTCTCTTCAAGATATTTTATCATAGCTTCGACGATATGATCGGTAAAGGCCTTGTTTTGGCTATAAGCGTGTGGAGAGTTTAGCATGGATTGCATAAAGGAAATGCATTCAATCAAGGAGCAACTATCATAATTGAATTTCTTGAAATCCAAAGTAGTAATTTCATTATTACTCAAGGTTTTAATATCTTCTACTCCACTTTCAAAGCTTTTAGCACCAAGATAGGACGACTCCGAATCATTGGGGCGTTTTTCAACCAAAGTGGATGCATATCCAGCCCCATCGTCATTAGGTTTGACACAAGAAAACAAAGATTCAATGGGAGTCACACCAAGCACTTTAAGATCTTCGTGATTCTTATCACGAGAACATGTCTTTTTAAGCCATTCATGTCTAGCACAGATTTGGGCGGTTCTTTCTTTGCTCTTACTCATGGAAACACGCATAGCTTTCAAAGTTTCATCCATATTGATCTTGGGAGGAGCACATCTAACTTTGAAAGCATCAATATCACTAGACATTCTATCAACGCTCCTAGCCAAATCATCAATTTTGAGTAGTTTTTCCTCTATGGACGCATTGAAAATATTTTGCGAGTTGATAAACTCTTTGATATTACTCTCTAGATCAGAGGGTAATTTACTGTAATTTCCATGAGTATTGTTGTAGGAGTTTCCAAAGTTATTAGAGGGGTTACTAGGAAAAGGCCTAGGAACATAGTTTCCTCTAAAAGCATTGTTGTTGCCAAAATTATTCCTACCAACAAAATTAACGTCCAAGCTAGCGTTGCTACTCTCAATCAAGGATGACAAGGGCATATCATTAGGATCTAAAGGAGCACTTCTACTAGCAATCAAATTCATTAACTCATCCATCTTAGCACTTAACGAGTTAATTTCTTCTATAGCGTGTACCCTTTTACTAGTAGATGACCTTTCAGTGTGCCACTGAGAGTAGTTCGTCATGATATTGTCTAGGAGTTTTGTGGCTTCTCCTAACGTGATTTCCATGAACGTTCCACCTGAGGGGAGTCCAAGATATTTCTAGAAGCGAAATACAAACCAGCGTAGAAGATTTGTATAATCATCCAAAGACTCAAGCCATGAACGGGACAATTTCTAATCATCAATTTCATTCTGTCCCAAGATTGTGCAACATGTTCATGATCAAGTTGCTTAAAATTCATGATATCATTACAGAGAGAGATAATCTTAGCCGGCGGAAAATACTTGGATATGTAAGCATCTATGCACTTATTCCAAGAAACAATACTATTTTTGGGCAAAGACGAAAACCAAGTTTTTGCTCGATCTTGCAGCGAGAAAGGAAAAGGCTTCAATTTAATCACATCATTATCCACATCTTTCTTCTTTTGCATATCGCAAAGCTCAATGAAGGTATTAAGATGGGATGCGGCATCTTCACTAGTAAGGTGATACATCTCCAACGTATCTATAATTTTTGATGGTTTCATGCTATTATCTTGCCAAACTTTGGATGTTTTGTATGCCTTTTATATCTTTTTTGGGACTAACTTATTAACTTGGTGCCTGATACGTTTCCGTCGTATCTACTTTTCCGAACTCTTTTGCCCTTGTTTTGGACTCTAATTTGCATGATTTGAAGGGAACTAACCCGGACTGACGCTGTTTTCAGCAGAATTGCCATGGTGTTGTTTTTGTGCAGAAATAAAAGTTCTCAGAATGTCCTGAAAATTTATGGAGATTTTTTATGGAATAAAAGAAAAATACCTGTGCAAAGATCCACCGGAGGGGGCGTGCCAGTGGGCCACAAGCCCACAGGCCGCGGCCACCCCCTAGGCCGCGCTGTGCAAGCTTGTGGGGCCCACGTGGCACCACCGCCCCCAAACTCAGCTCTATATCTTCCGTTTCGCCTGGAAAAAAATCAGAGAGAAGGTTTCATCGCGTTTTGCGATACGGAGGCGCCGCCACATCCTTTTCTTCATCTGGAGGGCAGATCTGGAGTCCGTTTCGGGCACCGGAGAGGGGAAATCATCGCCATCGTCATCATCAACCTTTCTTCATCGACAATTCCATGATGCTCTTCATCGTTCGTGACTAACCTCATCGTAGGCTTGCTGGACGGTGATGAGTTGGATGAGATCTATCATGTAATCGAGTTAGTTCTTGATGGGGATTGATCCCTAGTATCCACTATGTTCTAGATTGATGTTGCTACTACTTGGCTATGCTTAATGCTTGTCACTAGGGACCGAGTGCCATGATTTCAGATCTAAACCTATTATGTTGTCGCCAATATATGTGTGTTTTAGATCCTATCTTGCAAGTTGTAGTCACCTACTATGTGTTATGACCCAGCAACCCCGGAGTGACAATAGCCGGAACCACTCCCGGAGATGACCATAGTATGAGGAGTTCATGTATTCACCGTGTGTTAATGCGTTGGTCCGGTTCTTTATTAAAAGGAGAACCTTAATATCCCGTAGTTTCCATTAGGACCCTGCTGCCACGGGAGGGATGGACAATAGATGTCATGCAAGTTTCTTTTCCCTAAGCACGTATGACTACATACGGAATACATGCCTACATTAGATTGATGAATGGGAGCTAGTTATATATCTCTCCGTGTTATAGCTGTTACATGATGAATCACATCCGTCATACTCATCCATCACCGATCCACTGCCTACGAGGCTTTCACTACTGGTCCTTGCTACGTTACTTTGCCTAGGCTAGTCCCTTGCTACAAAAGGGATTGGGCCACTTTGCTGCTGCTGTTACTTGTCACTTTGCTGCTGCTATTACTTGTCACTTTGCCGCTCATGTTACTTGTTACTTTGCTGCTGCTGCTACTGCTGTTCCTTGCTACTCCGCTGCTACTTGTTGCAAGACTTTTCTGGAGCCGTAGCCGAGGAAGCATTCTTCTTAAGAATAACCCCCCGTCAACGTGTTGGCGCCATTGATACAACAGTTAGGAATAGTCTGCCGTCAATAGATCGTTTCTCGCACCGTTGCTATCATACTACTTCGCTACTGATACTTAGCTTCCAGACACTAATCTTTCAGGTGTGGTTGAATCTGACACATTCAGCTGCTAATACTTGAGAATATTCTTTCGCTTCCCGTCGTGCGAACCAACAAATTTGGGTTGAATACTCTACCCTCGAAAACTGTTGCGATCCCATACGCTTGTGGGACATCAAAGCTTTTTCTGGCGCCGTTGCCGGGGAAGCACGGCTATATTCTCCGAGTCAATTGGAATTGACGTCTGCTGATCACTATGAGGAATCCGAAAGATCCAAGAACTAAAATCATACCTTCCACTACAAGGAGAGGTAAGGAACTGCCATCTAGCTGTGCACTTGATTCACCTTCAGTTTTGAGTAAGTTTGCGACGTCGCCTCCAGCTAGAAATCTTGATATGTCGCGTGTGCTTTATGATGCTACTTCTGCTGCCTATGATGCTTATGATGCTATGCTTGATACTATGCCCGATGATGCTATGCTTGATACTATGCCTGATGATGCTATGCTAGATACTATGCCTGATATGCCTGATACTGCTTTGCCACTTGGTGCATTCCTTGATGCACATATTGCTAGAACTTCTGCTAGACGTGATGATACTTCTAAAACTGCTGATATTATTGAAGTAGAGCCTGCTATTTTGCCTGCTAGAACTAGCTCTACTATGCCTGAATTGCCTGTTATGCCTGATACGCGCTATGTTATGGAGGGAGAGATAGCTGAGGACTTTCTTGCGTGTAAGGATAGCTATGATGTTGAGAAACTTCTGCGCAAGTGGAAATAAAAATCTCTGAACGCTAGGATGAAATATGACCCGAAGTTTGCTACTTCGCCTATCTTTGTGACCGATAAGGATTATGAATTCTCTGTCGACCCTGAGTTAATCAATCTGGTCGAATCTGATCCATTTCACGGTTATGAGTCTGAAACGGTTGTAGCCCATCTTACCAAACTCCATGATATAGCCACCCTATTCACTAGTGAGGAAAAGATCTGCCACTACTACATGCTCAAATTGTTTCCTTTCTCGCTAAAGGATGATGCTAAGACTTGGTTCACTTCTCTTGCTCCTGGTTGTGTGCGTAGCCCCAAGGATATGGTCTACTACTTCTCTGAAAAATATTTCCCTGCCCATAAGAAGCAAGCTGCCTTGCAGGAAATATACAACTTTGCTCAAGCTGAAGAAGAGAGTCTCCCACAAGCTTGGGGGAGGCTCATCCAGCTATTGAATGCTTTGCCTGATCACCCTCTTGAGAAGAATGAAATACATGATATCTTCTATAATGGACTTACTGATGCTTCCAAAAGACCACTTAGATAGTTGTGCTCGTTGTGTTTTTAGGGAACAAACCGTAGAACAAGCTGAGATTCTACAGAATAACATCTTGTGCAATAAGAATGCTTGGACTATTCCCTAACCACCTCCTAAGCCAACTCCAAAGAAAAGAAGTATTCTATTCCTCAGTCCTGAAGATATGCAAGAAGCCAAGAAATCTATGCGAGAGAAAGGCATTAAATCTGAAGATGTCAAAAATCTACCACCTATCGAAGAGATCCATGGTCTCGATAACCCGATACAGGTAGTGGAAGTAAATTCTCTGCGTAGGTTTGATGAGAGTGATATTCTTTTTGATAAACCTGCTAGCTTATGGATGGATGAATTTGATAACTTCGTTGCCAAACAACAAAGTTTCAATGATTATGTTAGCAGGCAATTGGAAAAGAATGCTCGTATGCTTAGTCATTTAAGTGCTTGTGTGGACAGAAATGTCAATGATCTTAAACTTCTGAGTAAACATGCCTCTATGGTTACCACTCAGGTAGAACAAGTACTTAAAGCTCAGAATGACTTGCTCAATGAGTTGAATGACAATTCCGTCAGAGTCGTCACTAGAGGCAGTAGAATGACCCAGGAACCTTTGTATCCAGAGGATCATCCAAAGAGAATTGAACAAGATTCTCAAGGAGTTAGCACTGATGCACCTAGTCATCCTAGAAAGAAGAAGAAAGATGATAGGAATCTGCACGCTAGCAACCCTGTTGCTGCTACACCTGAGAGTCCAAACGATGCCTCTATCTCTGATGCTGAAACACAATCTGGTGATGAACATGAGCCTAATGGTAATATCAATAGTGATGTTCATGAAGATGCTCAACCTAGCAATGATAAGGATGTGGAGATTGAAACTAGTGTTGATCTTGATAATCCACAGCCTAAGAATAGAAGATACGATAAGAATGACTTCGCTGCTAGGAAGCACGGTAAAGAAAGGGAGCCATGGGTTTACAAACCTATGCCCTTTCCTGCCAAACCATCCAAGAAAAAGGATGATGAGGATTTCGAGTGCTTCGTTGAAATGATCAGACCTGTCTTTCTGCAGATGCGTTTGACTGATATGCTCAAGATGTCTCCGTATGCTAAGTACATGAAAGATATTGTGACTAATAAGAGGAGGATACCTGATCTTGAGATCTCCGCCATGCTCGCTAACTACACTTTCAAGGGTGGAACTCCTAAGAAACTAGGTGCTCCCGGTGTACCCACTATACCTTGCTCCATTAAAGGCAACTACGTTAGAACTGCATTGTGCGACCTTGGAGCCGGTGTTAGTGTTATGCCTCTCTCTCTTTATCGTAGACTTGAACTGGATAAGTTGACACCCACTGCAATCTCTCTGCAAATGGTCGACAAATCAACTGCTTTCCCTATCGGCATTTCCGAGGATGTGCCTGTTGTGGTTGCTAACACCACTATCTTAACACACTTTGTTATCTTGGATATTCCCGAGGACGATGCCATGGTTGTCATCTTCGGAAGACCCTTTTTAAACACTGCAGGGGCTGTTAAGATTGCAACAAAGGCAATGTCACTTTCCATGTCAACGGTAATGAGCATACGGTGCACTTTCCGAAGAAACAATATCGAGTACATTGCATCAATGTTATCGACAAAACTTCATCGATTCTTATTGGGAGCTTTGAACGCCCTATTCCTCATGTCAAGATGAGTATGATTTGCTTGTTGGGGAGGTACACATCCCCATTGAGGTGACCTAGTGACTATTCAAAAATTCTCCGTCTTATTTTGCGATTCGAGACAGTTCTGTCGAGGGGATTTGATCAACCCCATTGACGGATTTCTTTCGATGACCGTGAGACGGATGAATCAAGGAGTCACAAACCTCTGTTCCAAGATTTCACTTTAGGTTGCTTAGAAGAAAAATGATAGATTTAGTTTAGCTTTCCCTGTTTTCTGTTTTAGCGTCCGGAAGAAAAGTACCCCAAAAATCAAAGTTCTCCGAACGCTGTGAAAATCAAGTATGATTTTTTCTGGTTTTTTTGCAAAATTCTGGGACAAAGAGTCTGTCTGGGGGCCACACCAATGGGCCACAAGCCCTAGGGGCGCGGGCACCCCCCTGGCCGCGTCACCCAGGCTTGTGGGGCCCACAGGCACCCCCTCCACTCATTCTTGCTCCCATCCAGTTCTCCTACCTCCAGGAAAAATCGTTTCGCAGCTCAAACCCGTGTTCTTGCTCCTGTTGCTGGGATTTTCGATCTCTTTGCTCAAATCACCGTTCTCCGAACTGTTTTGGGGAAATTACTCCTTGGTAAGTGACTCCTCCATTGGTCCAATTAGTTTTTGCTCTAGTGTCTTATACTCCGCGTATTTTTGCTGCCTTGGTGACCATGTTCTTGAGCTTTGCATGCTGATACTAGCGGGTCCCAAGTAGTTTTGATGCGTAATATGGTCTCTAGGCACTTGTTGGAGTAGTTGCTACGAGTTTAGTTGAGCCTTGTTCACTTTTCCTTATAATCACTAAAAATTTCAGAAAATTTCAGAGATAGAAAACGGAAAGATGAGGAGGTTCTTAAGAGGCTCGTCAAGCCGTGACCCCAAGGATGATGGGAGTGAGAGTGCCAAGTGCCAGTTCCTGTTTTTTCCATGTTTTGACCCCTTTCAGAGGAGGATTTTAAACGGAATCCAAACGGAACAGAGCTTCCAAAAAGATTTTTTCCAAAAGAGAAGAAGATCAAGAAGCCTGAGAATCAGGGCAGGGGGCCACGAGGGACCCCACAAGCCCCCTAGCCGCGGCCAGGGGGCCCGCGCCTCCAGGCTTGTGGGCTCCCTGGGCCACCTCTGCCCTAGGTCTTTCGCCTAAATATTCCGTATAATACCGAAAAATCAGGAGATCATCGAAAGTACTTTTCTGCCGCCGCAAGCTTTTGTCTCCACAGGATCCCATGTGGAGCACGTTCTGGTGCCCTGTCGGAGGGGGATTCAGATACGGAGGGCTTCTTCATCAAAACCATGACCTCTCCGATGATGCGTGAGTAGTTCACCATAGACCTACGGGTCCATAGCAAGTATCTAGATGGCTTCTTCTCTCTCTTGGATCTTCAATACAAAGTTCTCCATGATCTTCATGGAGATCTACCCGATGTAATCTTTCTTTGCGGTGTGTTTGTCGAGATCCGATGAATTGTGGATTTATGATCAGATTATCTATGAATCTTATTTGAGTTTCTTCAGATCTCTTATATGCATGATTTCATATCCTTGTAATTCTCTTCGAGTTGTGGGTTTTGTTTGGCCAACTTGATCCATGATTCTTGCAATGGGAGAAGTGCTTGGTTTTGGGTTCATACCGTGCGGTGACCTCACCCAGTGACAGAAGGGGTAGCGAGGCACGCATCGTGTTGTTGCCATCAAGGGTAAAAAGATGGGGTTTTCATCATTGGTTTGAGTTTATCCGTCTACATCATGTCATCTTGCTTAAGGCGTTACTCTGTTCGTCATGAACTCAATACACTAGATGCATGCTGGATAGCGGTCGATGTGTGGAGTAATAGTAGTAGATGCAGAAAGTATCGGTCTACTTGTCTCGGACGTGATGCCTATATGTATGATCATTGCCTTAGATACCGTCATGACTTTGCGCGGTTCTATCAATTGCTCGACAGTAATTTGTTCACCCACCCTAATATTTGCTATTTTGAGAGAAGCCTCTAGTGAACACTATGGCCCCCGGGTCTACTCCGCACCATATTTTCAGCCTTACTCTTTTTCTTCGTTGCACTTTCCGTCTTCAGATCTGACTTTGCAATCAATCTTGAAGGGATTGACAACCCCTTTATAGTGTTGGGTGCAAGCTCTTTTGTGTTTGCGCACGTACTCTGGACTTGACGAGATTCTCCTACTGGATTGATACCTTGGTTCTCAAACTGAGGGAAATACTTACTGCTCCTGTGTTGCATCTGTAGGGTAACGTAGCATGTATCTACTCAAATCGTCAGTGAAGTAAGAACATAATGATATCCACTGCGTGCCTCAGCACCCATTGGACTGCATACATCAAAATGTATCACTTCCAACAAGTTACTATCTTATTTCATCTCAATGAAAACAAGGCCTTGGTCATGTGGTATGATTCGCATGTCACTAGTGATTCGAAATCAGATGAGTACAAAGATCCATCAGCATGGAGCCTCTTCATGCAATTTATACTAACATGACTCAAGCGGCAGTGCCACAAGTAAGTGGTACTATCATCATCAACTCATATCTTTTGGCACCAATATCATGAACATGTGTAACACTACGATCGAGATTCAATAAACCATTGAAGGTGATTATTCAAGAAAATAGAGTAACCATTATTCTCTTTAAATGAATAATCGTATTGCAATAAACACGATCCAATCATGTTCATGCTTAACGCAAGCACTAAATAACTATTATTTAGGTTTAACACCAATCGCGATGGTAGAGGGAGCGTGCGACGTTTGATCATATCAATCTTGGAAACACTTCCAACACGTATCGTCACCTCGCCTTTAGCTAGTCTCCGTTTATGCCGTAGCTTTCATTTCGCGTCACTAATCACTTAGCAACCGAAGCGGTATCCAATACCCTCGTGCTACTAGGAGTACTAGTAAAGTACACATCAACATCATGTATATCAAATACACTTCTTTCGACTTTTGCCAGCCTTCTTATCTACCAAGTATCTTGAGTTGCTCCGCCTCAGTGATTGTTCCCCTCATTACAGAAGCACTTAGTCTCGGGTTTGGGTTTAATCTTGGGTCTCTTCATTAGTGCAGCAACTGTTTTGCCATTTCAAGAAGTATCCCTTCTAGCCCTTGCCTTTCTTGAAACTTAGTGGTTTTACAAACCATCAACTATTGATGCTCCTTCTTGATTTCTACTTTCGCAGTGTCAAACATCGCGAATCGCTCAAGGATCATTGTATGTATCCTTGATATGTTATAGTTCATCACGAAGCTCTCACAGCTTGGTGGCAGTGACTTTGGAGAACTATCACTATCTCATCTGGAAGATTAACTCCCACTTGATTCAAGCGATTGTCGTACTCAGACAATCTGAGCACATGCTCAACGATTGAGCCTTTTCTCCTGTGCTTTGTGGACAAAGAATCTTGTCGGAGGTCTCGTACCTCTTAACAAGGGCACAAGCATGAAATCACAATTTCATCTCTTTAGAACATCACTTATGTTCCGTGACGTTTTACAACGTTTTCGGCGCCTTGCTTCTAAGCCATTAAGTATTTTTGTACTGAACTATCGTGTAGTCATCAGAAACGTGTACGTCGGATGTTCACAGCATCCACAGACGACGCTCGAGGTGCAGTACACCGAGTGGTGCATTAAGGACATAAGCCTTCTGCGTAGCAACGAGGACAATCCTCGGTTTTACAGACTCAGTCTGCAAAGTTTGCTACTATCAATTTTCAACTAAATTTTCTCTAGGAACATATAAAAACAGTAGAGCTATAGCGCAAGCTACATCGTAATTCGCAAAGACCATTAGACTATGTTCATGACAATTAGTTCAATTAATCATATTACTTAAGAACTCCCACTCAAAAAGTACATCTCTCTAGTCATTTGAGTGGTACATGATCCAAATCCGCTATCTCAAGTCCGATCATCACGTGAGTCGAGAATAGTTTCAGTGGTAAGCATCTTTATGCTAATCATATCAACTATATGATTCATGCTCGACCTTTCGGTCTCATGTGTTCCGAGGCCATGTCTGCACATGCTAGGCTCGTCAAGCTTAACCCGAGTGTTCCGCGTGCGCAACTGTTTTGCACCCGTTGTATGTGAACGTTGAGTCTATCACACCCGATCATCACGTGGTGTCTCGAAACGACGAACTGTAGCAACGGTGCACAGTCGGGGAGAACACAATTTCGTCTTGAAATTTTAGTGAGAGATCACCTCATAATGCTACCGTCGTTCTAAGCAAAATAAGGTGCATAAAAGGATTAACATCACATGCAATTCATAAGTGACATGATATGGCCATCATCACGTGCTTCTTGATCTCCATCACCAAAGCACCGGCACGATCTTCTTGTCACCGGCGTCACACCATGATCTCCATCATCATGATCTCCATCAACGTGTCGCCATCGGGGTTGTCGTGCTACTCATGCTATTACTACTAAAGCTACATCCTAGCAAAATAGTAAACGCATCTACAAGCACAAACGTTAGTTATAAAGACAACCCTATGGCTCCTGCCGGTTGCCGTACCATCGACGTGCAAGTCGATATTATCTATTACAACATGATCATCTCATACATCCAATATATCACATCACATCATTGGCCATATCACATCACAAGCATACCCTGCAAAAACAAGTTAGATGTCCTCTAATTTTGTTGTTGCATGTTTTACGTGGTGACCATGGGTATCTAGTAGGATCGCATCTTACTTACGCAAACACCACAACGGAGATATATGAGTTGCTATTTAACCTCATCCAAGGACCTCCTCGGTCAAATCCGATTCAACTAAAGTTGGAGAAACCGACACTTGCCAGTCATCTTTGAGCAACGGGGTTACTCGTAGCGATGAAACCAGTCTCTCGTAAGCGTACGAGTAATGTCGGTCCAAGCCGCTTCAATCCAACAATACCGCGGAATCAAGAAAAGACTAAGGAGGGCAGCAAAACGCACATCACCGCCCACAAAAACTTTTGTGTTCTACTCGAGAAGACATCTACGCATGAACCTAGCTCATGATGCCACTGTTGGGGAACGTCGCATGGGAAACAAAAAATTTCCTACGCGCACGAAGACCTATCATGGTGATGTCCATCTACGAGAGGGGATGAGTGATCTACGTACCCTTGTAAATCGTACAGCAGAAGCGTTAGAGAACGCGGTTGATGTAGTGGAACGTCCTCACGTCCCTCGATCCGCCCCGCGAACAATCCCGCGATCAGTCCCACGATCTAGTACCGAACGGACGGCACCTCCGCGTTCAGCACACGTACAGCTCGACGATGATCTCGGCCTTCTTGATACAGCAAGAGAGACGGAGAGGTAGAAGAGTTCTCCGGCAGCGTGACGGCGCTTCGAAGGTTGGTGATGATCTCATCTCAGCAGGGCTCCGCCCGAGCTCCGCAGAAACGCGATCTAGAGGAAAAACTATGGAGGTATGTGGTCGGGCAGCCGTGAGAAAGTCGTCTCAAATCAGCCCTAATACCTCAGTATATATAGGAGGGAGGGAGGGGAGGAGGCAGCCTCAAACCCTCAAGGTTTGGCCGAAATTTGAGGTGGAGGAGTCCTACTCCAATCCTACTTGGAGTAGGATTCCACCTTCCCACTTGGAAACTCTTTCCACCTTGTGTTTTTCCTTCTCAAACCTTATGGGCCTTAGTGGGAACTTATTCCAGCCTACTAGGGGCTGGTTTATCTCTTCCCATAGCCCATGAGACCCCTTGGGGCGTGACACCCCTCTCGATGGTCCCCGTCACCCCTCCCGGCACTCCCGGTACACTACCGATGAGCCCGAAACTTTTCCGGTAATGCCCGAAAACTTTCCGGTAACCAAATGAGGTCATCCTATATATCAATCTTCGTTTCCGGACCATTCCGGAAACCCTCGTGACGTCCGTGATCTCATCCGGGACTCCGAACAACATTCGGTAACCAACCATATAACTCAAATACGCATAAAACAACGTCGAACCTTAAGTGTGCAGACCCTGCGGGTTCGAGAACTATGTAGACATGACCCGAGAGACTCCTCGGTCAATATCCAATAGCGGGACCTGGATGCCCATATTGGATCCTACATATTCTACGAAGATCTTATCGTTTGAACCTCAGTGCCAAGGATTCATATAATCCCGTATGTCATTCCCTTTGTCCTTCGGTATGTTACTTGCCCGAGATTCGATCGTTAGTATCCGCATACCTATTTCAATCTCGTTTACCGGCAAGTCTCTTTACTCGTTCCGTAATACAAGATCCCGCAACTTACACTAAGTTACATTGCTTGCA
The DNA here is from genome assembly GCF_904849725.1 of Hordeum vulgare subsp. vulgare. Taxonomy (NCBI): domain Eukaryota; kingdom Viridiplantae; phylum Streptophyta; class Magnoliopsida; order Poales; family Poaceae; genus Hordeum; species Hordeum vulgare. The sequence goes on along the minus strand of NC_058520.1, from coordinate 577,729,197 downwards.
AGGCTTGTGTGTGATGTTGCATTACCGAGTGGACCCCGAGATACCTCTCCGTCACACGGAGTGACAAATCCCAGTCTCGATCCATACTAACTCAACTAACACCTTCGGAGATACCTGTAGAGCATCTTTATAGTCACCCAGTTACGTTGCGACGTTTGATACACACAAAGCATTCCTCCGGTGTCAGTGAGTTATATGATCTCATGGTCATAGGAATAAATACTTGACACGCAGAAAACAGTAGCAACAAAATGACACGATCAACATGCTACGTCTATTAGTTTGGGTCTAGTCCATCACATGATTCTCCTAATGATGTGATCCCGTTATCAAGTGACAACACTTGCCCATGGCCAGGAAACCTTGACCATCTTTGATCAACGAGCTAGTCAACTAGAGGCTTACTAGGGACAGTGTTTTGTCTATGTATCCACACAAGTATTGTGTTTCCAATCAATACAATTATAGCATGGATAATAAACGATTATCATGAACTAAGAAATATAATAATAACTAATTTATTATTGCCTCTAGGGCATATTTCCAACAGGTGCCACGCCTAGGGTTCCCATCCTAGGTGGTGCGGCTGCCCCCCCCAGATGGGAGGTGCGGCGGCCAAGACACGGAGGAGGGGTGGCGCACACCTCTGGTGGTCCTTAGGCCCACCTGTGCTAGGGTCCCCCCCCCTCTCCCCTCTTCCTGCGCCATGGGCTGAGTGGGGGCGCACCAGCCCACCTAGGGGCTGGTTCCCTCCCCCACTTGGCCCATCTAGCCTCCCGGGGTCGTTGCCCCCTTACGGTGGACCCCGGGGTCACCTCCGGTGCCCCCGGTGGTCCCGGTACGTTACCGGTGATGCCCGAAACACTTTCGGTGTCCGAAACCATCTGTCCTATATATCAATCTTTACCTACGGACCATTCCGGAGCTTCTCGTGATGTCCGTGATCTCATCCGGGACTCCGAACAACTTCCGATAACCTCGTATAACAATTCCCTATAACCCTAGCGTCATCGAACCTTAAGTGTGTAGACCCTATGGGTTCGGGAAACACGTAGACATGATCGAGACACCTCTCACCAATAACCATCAGCGGGGTCTGGATACCCATGGTGGCTCCCACTTTCTCCATGATGATCTCATCGGATGAACCACAGTGTCAAGGATTCAATCAATCCCATATACAATTCCCTTTGTCTGTCGGTATAGAACTTGCCCGAGATTCGATCGTCGGTATACCTATACCTTGTTCAATCTCGTTACCGATAAGTCTATTTACTCGTTCCGTAGCACGTCATCGTGTGACTAACTCCTTAGTCACATTGAGCTCACGATGATGTTCTACCGAGTGGGCCCAGAGATACCTCTCCGTCACACGGAGTGACAAATCCCGATCTCGATTCATGCCAACCCAGCAGATACTTTCGGAGGTACCCTTAGTGCACCTTTATAGTCACCCAGTTACGTTGTGATGTTTGATACACCCAAAGCACTCCTAAGGTATCCGGGAGTTGCACAATCTCACGGTCGAAGGAAAAGACACTTGATTAGAAAAGCTTTAGCATACGAACAATACGATCTAGTGTTATGCTTAGGATTGGGTCTTGTCCATCACATCATTCTCCCAATGATGTGATCCCGTTATCAATGACATCTAATGCCCATGACCAGGAAACCATGATCATTTATTGACTAACGAGCTAGCCAACTAGAGGCTTGCTAGGGACAGATGTGATCTATTTATTCACACATGTATTACTGTTTCCTGTTAATACAATTATAGCATGAATAATAGACGATTATCATGAACAAGGAAATATGATAATAACCATTTTAATATTGCCTCTAGGGCATATTTCCAACAGTCTCCCACTTGCACTAGAGTCAATAATCTAGTTACATTGTGATGTATTGAACACCCATAGCATTATGGTGTTGATCATGTTTTGCTCGTGGAAGAGGTTTAGTCAACGGGTCTACAATATTCAGATCCGTGTGTACTTTACAAATATCTATTACTCCACTCTGGACATGGTCCTGGATGGAGTTGTAGCGGCGTTTGATGTGCTTCGTCTTCCGGTAAAACCTGGGCTCCTTGGCTATGGAATGGCCCCACTGTTATCACAGAAGTGTCATTGGACCTGACGCACTTGGAACCACTCCAAGGTCGGTGATGAGCTCCTTCATCCAAATTCCTTCATGAGCCGCTTCTGAAGCAGCTATGTACTCCGCTTCACATGTAGATGCTGCCACAATTTCTTGCTTGCTGCTGCACTAGCTCACTGCCCCACCATTCAAAACATATACGTATCCGGTCTGTGACTTAGAGTCATTTGAATCTGTGTCGCAGCTGGCGTTGGCGTAACCCTTTACGACGAGCTCTTCGTCACCTCCATAAACGAGAAGCAATTCCTTAGTCCTTTTCAGGTACTTAAGGATATTCTTGACCGCTGTCCAGTGTTCCATGCCGGGCTCACTTTGGTACCTCCCTACCAAACTTATGGCAAGGTTTATATCATGTCTAGTACACAACATGGCATACATTAGAGGGCCTACGGCTGAAGCGTAGGGGACAAAACTCATCTTCTCTCTATCTGCTGCCATGGTCGGCGACTGAGTCTTACTCAATCTCATACCTTGCAAAACTGGCAAGAACCCTTTCTTTGAGTTTTCCATATTGAACTTATTCAATATCTTGTCAAGGTATGTACTTTGCGAAAGACCTATGAGGCGTCTAGATCTATCTCTATAGATCTTGATGTCTAATATGTATGCAGCTTCTCCAAGGTCCTTCATTGAAAAACTCTTGTTCAAATAGGCCTTTATGCTCTCCAACATTTCTGTATTGTTCCCCATCAATAATATGTCATCCACATACAGTATGAGGAAAGCTACAGAGCTCCCACTCACTTCCTTGTACAGACAGGCTTCTCCGTAAACCTGTATGAACCCAAATGCTTTAATCACCTCATTAAAGCGAATGTTCCAACTCCGAGATGCTTGCACCAGCCCATAGATGGAGCGCTGGAGCTTGCACACTTTGTTAGCACCCTCAAGGTCGACAAAACCTTCTGGTTGCATCATATACAACTCTTCCTTAAGGTTCCCGTTAAGGAACGCTGTTTTGACGTCCATTTGCCAAATTTCATAATCATAAAAGGCGACAATCGCTAACATGATTCAGACTGATTTCAGCTTCGCTACGGCAGAGAAAGTCTCTTCGTAGTCAACTCCTTGAATTTGTCGAAAACCCTTTGCGACAAGTCGAGCTTTATAAACGGTTAAATTACCGTCTGCATCAGTCTTCTTCTTGAAGATCCATTTATTTTCTATGGCTCGCCGGTCATCGGGCAAGTCCACCAAAGTCCATACTTTGTTCACATACATGGATCCTATCTCGGATTTCATAGCTTCAAGCCATTTGTTGGAATCCGGGCCCGCCATCGCTTCTTCATAGTTCGAAGGTTCACCGTTGTCTAACAACATGATTTCCATCACAAGGTTGCCGTACCACTCTGGTGCGGAGCATGCCCTCTTGGACCTTCGCGGTTCAGTAGTAACTTGATCCGAAGCTTCATGATCATTATCATTAACTTCCTCTTCAGTTGGTGCAGGCGCCACAGGAACAACTTCCCGCGTTGCGCTACTATCCTGTTCGAGAGGGGTGTAATTACCTCATCAAGTTCTATCTTCCTCCCACTTACTTCTTTCGAGAGAAACTCTTTCTCTAGAAAGGATCCGTTCTTGGCAACAAAGGTTTTACCTTCGGATCTAAGATAGAAGGTATGCCCAATAGTTTCCTTAGGGTATCCTATGAATACGCATTTCTCCGCTTTGGGTTCGAGCTTTTCTGGTTGAAGTTTCTTCACATAAGCACCGCAGCCCCAAACTTTAAGAAATGACAACTTAGGTTTCTTGCCAAACCATAGTTCATACGGTGTCGTCTCAACGGATTTAGACGGTGCCCTATTTAAAGTGAATGCTGCAGTTTCTAATGTGTATCCCCAAAATGATAACGGTAAGTCGGTAAGAGATATCATAGATCATACCATATCTAATAAAGTGCGATTACGACGTTCAGACACTCCGTTGCATTGCGGTGTGCCACGCGGCGCCAGTTGTGAAACGATTCCACACTTCCTTAGGTGTGTGCCAAACTCGTGACTCAAATATTCTCCTCCACGATCAGATCGTAGACACTTAATTTTTCTGTCACGTTGATTCTTGACCTCACTCTGAAATTCCTTGAACTTTTCAAATGTCTCAGATTTGTGCTTCATCAAGTAGATATACCCATACCTACTCAAATCATCGGTGAGAGTGAGAACATAACGATAGCCACCGCGAGCTTGAACGTTCATTGGACCACACACATCAGTATGTATTATTTCCAATAAGTCGGTTTCTCTCTCCATTATTCCTGAGAATGGAGTCTTGGTCATCTTGCCCATGAGGCACGGTTCGCATGTGTCAAATGATTCAAAGTCAAGAGACTCTAATAGTCCATCAGTATGGAGATTCTTCATCCGCTTAACGTCGATATGACCAAGGCGGCAGTGCCACAAGTATGTGGGACTATCATTATCAACTTTACATCTTTTGGTACTCACACTATGAATATGTGTAACATCACGATCGAGATTCATCAAGAATAAACCATTCACCAGCGGAGCATGACCATAAAACATATCACTCATATAAGTAGAACAACCATTATTCTCTGACTTAAATGAGTAGCCCTCTCACATTAAGCAAGACCCTCATACAATGTTCATGTTTAAAGCTGGTACTAAATAACAATTATTAATTTTTAAAACTAATCCCGACGGTAGATGTAGAGTTAACGTGCCGACGGCGATCACATCGACCTTGGAGCCATTCCCGACGCGCACCGTCGCCTCGTCCTTTGCCAGTCTCCGCTTATTCCGCAGTTCCTACTTTGAGTTGCAAATGTGAGCAACATCACCGGTATCAAATACCCAGGAGCTACTACGAGCGCTGGTAAGGTACACATCAATAACATGTATATCACATATACCTTTAACGTTGCCGGCCTTCTTGTCCGCTAAGTATTTGGGGCCGTAACGCTTCCAGTGACCCTTTCCCTTGCAATAGAAGCACTCAGTCTCAGGCTTGGGTCCATTCTTTTTCCTCTTCCCGGTATTTGGCTTACCGGGCGTGGCAACGGCTTTGCCGTCTTTCTTGAAGTTCTTCCTACCCTTGCCCTTTTTGAAACTAGTGGTCTTGTTGACCATCAACACTTGATGCTCTTTCTTGATTTCTACTTCTGCAGACTTGAGCATCGAGTACAACTCGGGAATGGTCTTCTCCATCCCTTGCATGTTGTAGTTAAGCACAAAGCCTTTGTAGCTTGGTGGGAGAGACTGGAGGATTCTGTCAATTATAGCATCATCCGGAAGTTCGACTCCAAGTGAAGTCACACGACCGTGTAACCCAGACATTTTGAGTATGTGCTCACTGACAGAACTGTTCTCCTCCATCTTACAGCTAAAGAACTTGTCGGAGACTTCATATCTCTCGACACGGGCATGAGCTTGAAAAACTAGCTTCAGCTCTTGGAACATCTCATATGCACCGTGTTGCCCAAACGCCTTTGGAGCCCCGTTTCTAAACTGTATAACATGCCACACCTAACCAGAGAGTAGTCATCACTCCGCGTTTGCCAGACGTTCAGAATGTCCTGGGCTGCTGCGGGAGCGGGAGGGTCACCTAGCGGCGCATCAATGACATAAGCCTTTTTAGCTGCTTCAAGGATGAGCTTCAAGTTGCGAACCCAGTCCTCATAGTTGCTACCATCATCTTTCAGCTTGTTTTTCTCTAGGAATGCGTTGAAATTGAGGTTGACGTTGGCCATCTACAATATTTATAAAGACAACTTTTAGACTAAGTTCATGACAATTAAGTTCATATAATCAAATTAAGTATGAACTCCCACTTAAATCGACATCCCTCTAGTCATCTAAGTGATACATGATCCATGTTGACTAACCCGTGTCAGATCATCACGTGAGACGGACTAGTCACCATGGTGAGCAACTTCATGCTGATCGTATTCAACCATATGACTCATGTTCGACCTTTCGGTCTCTTGTATTCGAGGTCATGTCTGTACATGCTAAGATCGTCGAGTCAACCTAGGTGTTTCGCGTGTGTAAATCTGGCTTACACCCGTTGTATGCGAACGTTAGAATCTATCACACCCGATCATCATGTGGTGCTTGAAGACAACGATCCTTCGCAACCGTGCACACTTAGGGGAATACGTTCTCGAAATTTGAAGAGGGATCATCTTATTATGCTACCGTCGTTCTAAGCAATAAGATAAAAACATGATAAACATCACAATGCAATCATATAGTGACATGATATGGCCATTATCATATTTGCTCTTTCGATCTCCATCTTCAGGCATCGCATGATCATCATCGTCACCGGCGTCACACCATGATCTCCATCATCATGATCTCCATCATCGTGTCTCCGTGAAGTCGTCACGCCAACTACTACTATCACTACTACTATAGCTAACCGTTAGCAATGAAGTAAAAGTAGTAAGCACATGGCGTTGCATCTCATACTATAAATTAAGACAACTCCTATGGCTCCTGCCGATTGTCATACTCATCGACATGCAAGTCGTGAAACCTATTACAATAACATGATCATCTCATACATCATACATGCAACATCACAACTTTGGCCATATCACATCACATGTCAAACCCTGCAAAAACAAGTTAGACGTCCTCTAATTGTTGTTGCAAGTTTTACGTGGCTGATTTGGGTTTCTAGCAAGAACGCTTTCTTACCTACGTGACAGCCACAACGATGATATGCCAAAGCTATTTACCCTTCATAAGGACCCTTTTCATCAAATCCAATCCGACTAGAGTAGGAGAGACAGACACCCGCTAGCCACCTTTATGCACGGTGTGCATGTCTGTCGATGGAACCAGTCTCACGTAAGCGTACGTGTAAGGTCGGTCCGGGCCGCTTCATCCCACAATACCGCCGGAAAAGAATAAGACTAGTAGCGGCAAGAAATTGACAAATCATCGCCCACAACCTTTTGTGTTCTACTCGCGCATAGAATCTACGCATAGAAAACCTGGCTCGGATGCCACTGTAGGGTAACGTAGCATAAATTCAAAATTTTCCTACACATATTCAGATCTTCCTATGGAGAGACCAGCAACGAGAGAGGGGTGAGTGCATCTTCATACCTTCGAAGATCGCTAAGCGGAAGCATTACTAGAACGCGGTTGATGGAGTCGTACTCGCAGCGATTCAGATCGCGGTGTGATTCCGATCTAGTGCCGAACTATGACACCTCTGCGTTCAACACACGTGTAGCCCGGTGACGTTTCCCGCACCTTGATCCAGCAAGGAGGAGGGAGAGGTTGGGAAGAACTCCAGCAGCACGACGGCGTGGTGTCGATGGAGAGACGAGGTCTCCCGGCACAGCTTCGCCAAGCACCGCCAGAGAGGAGGAGAAAGAAGGGCAGGGCTGCGCCGAGGGAGAGGGAAAAGTGTATCTCCAAAAGCCCAAAAGTGCCCACTATATATAGGAGGAGGGGAGGGGGTGCCACCCCTAGGGTTCCCACCCTAGGTGGTGCGGCAGCCCCCTAGATGGGAGGTGCGGCGGCCAGGGCAGGGAGGAGGGGTGGCGCACCCCTCTAGTGGGCCTTAGGCCCACCTGCGCTAGGGTTCCCCCCTCTCCCCTCTTCCTGCACCATGGGCTGAGTGGGGGGCGCACCAGCCCGCCTAGGGGCTGGTTCCCTCCCCCACTTGGCCCATCTAGCCTCCCGGGGTCGTTGCCCCCTTTCGGTGGACCCCGGGGCCACCTCCGGTGGTCCCGGTGGTCCCGGTATGTTACCGGTGATGCGTGAAACACTTTCGGTGTCCGAAACCATTCGTCCTATATATCAATCTTTACCTCCGGACCATTCCGGAGCTTCTCGTGATGTCTGGTATATCATCCGGGACTCCGAACAACTTTCGATAACCTCGTATAACAATTCCCTATAACCCTAGCGTCGTCGAACCTTAAGTGTGCAGACCCTACGGGTTCGGGAGAAAGGTAGACATGACCGAGAGACCTCTCCGGCCAATAACCATCAGCGGGGTCTGGATACCCATGGTGGCTCCCACTATCTCCACGATGATCTCATCGGATGAACCACGATGTCAAGGATTCAATCAATCTCATATACAATTCCCTTTGTCTGTCGGTATAGAACTTGCTCGAGATTCGATCGTCGGTATACCTATACCTTGTTCAATCTCGTTACCGGTAAGTCTCTTTACTCGTTCCATAGCACGTCATCGTGTGACTAACTCCTTAGTCACATTGAGCTCATGATGATGTTCTACCGAGTGGGCCCAGAGATACCTCTCCGTCACACAGAGTGACAAATCCCGATATCGATTCGTGCCAACCCAACAGATACTTTCAGAGGTACCCGTAGTGCACCTTTATAGTCACCCAGTTACGTTGTGACATTTGATACAACCAAAGCACTCCTATGGTATCCGGGAGTTGCACAATCTCACGGTTGAAGGAAAAGACACTTGACATTAGAAAAGCTTTAGCATACGAACAATACGATCTAGTGCTATGCTTAGGATTGGGTCTTGTCCATCACATCATTCTCCCAATGATGTGATCCCGTTATCAATGACATCTAATGCCCATGACCAGGAAACCATGATCATCTATTGACTAACGAGCTAGCCAACTAGAGGCTTGCTAGGGACACATTGTGATCTATTTATTCACACATGTATTAGTGTTTCCTGTTAATACAATTATAGCATGAACAATAGACGATTATCATGAACAAGGAAATATGATAATAACCATTTTATTATTGCCTCTAGGGCATATTTCCAACAACATCACCTTTTCCTCTTCAAGGGAAAAACCAACGCAAGCAAGTCTCCGTCAACGTGTCAATTTCTGGCGTTGTTGTTTGACAAGTAGCAGAAGGCCGAAGAATTGCTCTTTCATAACAAGATTCAGCAAAGCAGCATTGATTTCGTATGATTCTGCACTAGTGGCGGGAGAAATCGGAGTACTAATAAAATCATTATTATTAGTATTCGAGAAGTCACAAAGTTTGGTGTTTTCAGTCATGGTGACTTCAGCAAGCAAGCAAGCACACAAGCGAACAGAAAGCAAGCGAGAGAAAAGGGCGAACGAAAAAGGCAAACGAAAATGGAAAACATTTGTATCAATTTTTGTTTTTCAGAAGTGGGGGAGAGGAAAACGGGAGGCAAAAAATAAATGCAAGAGATGAGTTTGCGACACTTACTTGGATGAGTTCTTGACTTGATCCTCCCCGGCAACAGCGCGAGAAATCCTTCTGCTACGGTGCCAGAAGTCCCCGGCAATGGCGCCAGAGATCCTTCTGCTGCCTCTTGAGCTTGCGTTGGTTTTTCCCTTGAAGAGGAAAGGTTGATGCAGCACACGAGCAGTAAGTATTTCCATCAGTTTGAGAACCAAGGTATCAATCTAGTAGGAGAATCGCGTCAAGTCCACAGTACCTGCGCAAACACAAAAGAGCTTGCACCCAACGCTATAAAGGGGTTGTCAATCCCTTCAAGATTGATTGCAAAGTGAGATCTGAAAGCGGAAAGTGCAATGAAGTAAAAGAGTAAGGCTGAAAATATGGTGTGAAGTAGACCCGGGGGCCATAGTGTTCACTAGAGGCTTCTCTCAAAATAGCAAATATTACGGTGGGTGAACAAATTACTGTCGAGCAACTGATAGAACCGCGCGAAGTCATGACGATATCTAAGGCAATGATCATACATATAGGCATCACGTCCGAGCCAAGTAGACCGATACTTTCTGCATCTACTACTAGTAATACACACATCGACCGCTATCCAGCATGCATCTAGTGTATTGAGTTCATGACAAACAGAGTAACGCTTTAAGCAAGATGACATGATGTAGAGGGATAAACTCAAACCAATGATGAAAACCCCATATTTTTACCCTTGATGGCAACAACATGATGCGTGCCTCACTATCCCTTCTGTCACTGGGTCAGGTCACCGCATGGTATGAACCCAAAACCAAGCACTTCTCCCATTGCAAGAATCTTAGATCAAGTTGGCAAAAAAAACCACAACTCGAAGAGAATTACAAGGATATGAAATCATGCATATAAGAGATCTGAAGAAACTCAAATAAGATTCATAGATAATCTGATCATAAATCTACAATTCATCGGATCTCGACAAACACACCGCAAAGGAAGATTACATTAGATAGATCTCCATGAAGATCATGGAGAACTTTGTATTGAAGATCCAAGAGAGAGAAGAAGCCATCTAGCTACTAGCTATGGACCCGAAGGTCTATGTTGAACTACTCACGCATCATCAGAGAGGTCATGGTGTTGATGAAGAAGCCCTCCATATCCGAATCCCCCCTCCGGCAGGGCACCAGAACGTGCCCCAGATGGGATCTTGCGGAGACAGAAGCTTGCGGTGGTGGAAAAGTATTTTCGTGGATCTCTCTATTTTTTAGGGATTTTAGGGAATTTATAGGCGAAGGAGCTAGGGCAGGGGAGACCCAGGGAGCCCACAAGCCTGGGAGGCGCGGGCGCCCTTGGCCACACCATGGGGGCTTGTGGCCTCCCCCGGGACTCCCTGCCTTGGTTCCCAAGCTTTCTGCGTATCTTCTATTCTGGAAAAAATCTTTTCGGAAGTTTTATTCCGTTTGGACTCTGTTTAAAATCCTCCTCTGAAAAGGGTCAAAAACACGGAAAAAACAGGAACTGGCACTTGGCACTATGCTAATAAGTTAGTCCCAAAAAAGATATAAAAGGCATACAAAACATCCAAAGTTTGACAAGATAATAGCATGATACCATAAAAAATTATAGATACATTGGAGACGTATCAATAATCTGTGAAACAAAAAACATGCAACAAACAAGAACTGGCACTGGGCACTGGATCAATATGTTAGTCCCAAAAATAGTATAAAAAGTTGCCAAAAGTATATGAAAGTTGTAGAATATTGGCATGAAACAATCAAAAATTATAGATATGACGGAGACGTATCACCGAGTTGCGAGTTTTGGTACACAGTTAAGACAATGTGGAAATTGTTTCGCAATTGATGCCACCTAGAACACCATAGTGCGATGGTGTGTCCGAACGTCATAGCCGCGCCCTATTGGATATAGCGCATACTATGATGTCTCATTGAAACACCACTATCGTTTTGGGTTAGGCATTAGAGACAACCGCATTCACTTTAAATAGGGCACCACATAATTTCGTTGAGATGACACCGTATGAACTATGGTTAGGAGAAACCTAAGCTGTCGTTTCTCGAAAGTTTGGGGCTATGACGCTTATGTCAAAAAGTCTCGAACCCAAAGCGGATAAATGCATCTTCATAGGATATCCAAAACAGTTGGGTACATCTCCTTGTTGGAATTATGCCCTAGAGGCAATAAAAATATAGTTATTATTATAATTCCTGTATCAAGATAATCGTTTATTATCCATGCTATAATTGTATTGAATGAAGACTCATTTACATGTGTGGATACATAGACAAAACACCGTCCCTAGCAAGCCTCTGGTTGGCTAGCCAGATGATCAAAGATAGTCAGTGTCTTCTGATTATGAACAAGATGTTGTTGCTTGATAACTGGATCACGTCATTAGGATAATCACGTGATGGACTAGACCCAAACTAATAGACGTAGCATGTTGATCGTGTCATTTTGTTGCTACTGTTTTCTGCGTGTCAAGTATTTATTCCTATGACCATGAGATCATATAACTCACTGACACCGGAGGAATACTTTGTGTGTATCAAACGTCGCAACGTAACTGGGTGACTATAAAGATGCTCTACAGGTATCTCCAAGGTGTTAGTTGAGTTAGTATGGATCAAGACTGGGATTTGTCACTCCGTGTGACGGAGAGGTATCTCGGGGCCCACTCGGTAATACAACATCACACACAAGCCTTGCAAGCAATGTAACTTAGTGTAAGTTGCGGGATCTTGTATTACGGAACGAGTCAAGAGACTTGCCGGTAAACGATATTGAAATAGGTATGCGGATACTGACGATCGAATCTCGGGCAAGTAACATACCGAAGGACAAATGGAATGACATACGGGATTATATGAATCCTTGGCACTGAGGTTCAAACGATAAGATCTTCGTAGAGTATGTAGGATCCAATATGGGCATCTAGTTCCCGCTGTTGGATATTGACCGAGGAGTCTCTCGGGTCATGTCTACATAGTTCTCGAACACGCAGGGTCTGCACACTTAAGGTTCGACGTTGTTTTATGCGTATTTGAGTTATATGGTTGGTTACCGAATGTTGTTCGGAGTCCCGGATGAGATCACGGACGTCACGAGGGTTTCCGGAATAGTCCGGAAACGAAGATTGATATATAGGATGACCTCATTTGATTACCGGAAGGTTTTCGGAGTTACCGGGAATGTACTGGGAATGACGAATGGGTTCCGGGAGTTCACCGGGGGGGCAACCCACCCCGGGGAAGCCCATAGGCCTTGAGGGTCGCACACCAGCCCTTAGTGGGCTGGTGGGAAAGCCCAAAAGAGCCCTATGCGCCGTAGAGATAAAAATCAAAGAGAAAGAAAAAAAAAAGGGAGGTGGGAAGGAAGGGAAGGACTCCCACCCACCAAACCAAGTCCAACTCGGTTTGGGGGGGAGCCTTCCCCCCTTGGACTCGGCCGACCCCCTTGGGGCCCCTTGAGCCCCAAGGCAAGGTCCCCTCCCTCCCACCTATATATACGGAGGTATTGGGGCTGATTTGAGATGACTTTTCCACGGCAGCCCGACCACATACCTCCACGGTTTTTCCTCTAGATCGCGTTTCTGCGGAGCTCAGGCGGAGCCCTGCTGAGACAAGGTCATCACCAACCTCCGGAGCGCCGTCATGCTGTCGGAGAACTCTTCTACCTCTCCGTCTCTCTTGCTGGATCAAGAAGGCCGAGATCATCGTCGAGCTGCACGTGTGCTGAACGCGAAGGTGTCGTCCGTTCAGTACTAGATCGTGGGACTGATCGCGGGATTGTTCGCGGGGCGGATCGAGGGACGTGAGGACGTTCTACTACATCAACCGCGTTCACTAACGCTTCTGCTGTACGATCTACAAGGGTACGTAGATCACTCATCCCCTCTCGTAGATGGACATCACCATGATAGGTCTTCGTGCGCGTAGGAAAATTTTTGTTTCCCATGCGACGTTCCCCAATAGTGGCATCATGAGCGAGGTTCATGCGTAGATGTCTTCTCGAGTAGAACACAAAAGTTTTTGTGGGCGGTGATGTGCGTTTTGCTGCCCTCCTTAGTCTTGTCTTGATTCCGCGGTATTGTTGGACTGAAGCGGCTTGGACTGACATTACTCGTACGCTTACGAGAGACTGGTTTCATCGTTACGAGTAACCCCGTTGCTCAAAGATGACTGGCAAGTGTCGGTTTCTCCAACTTTAGTTGAATCGGATTTGACCGAGGAGGTCCTTGGATGAGGTTAAATAGCAACTCATATATCTCCGTTGTGGTGTTTGCGTAAGTAAGATGCGATCCTACTAGATACCCATGGTCACCACGTAAAACATGCAACAACAAAACTAGAGGACGTCTAACTTGTTTTTGCAGGGTATGCTTGTGATGTGATATGGCCAACGATGTGATGTGATATATTGGATGTATGAGATGATCATGTTGTAATAGAAAATATCGACTTGCACGTCGATGGTACGGCAACCGGCAGGAGCCATAGGGTTGTCTTTATACTAACGTATGTGCTTGCAGATGCATTTACTATTTTCCTAGGATGTAGCATTAGTAGTAATAGCATGAGTAGCACGACAACCCCGATGGCAACACGTTGATGGATGATCATGGTGTGGCGCCGGTGACAAGAAGATCGTGCCGGTGCTTTGGTGATGGAGATCAAGAAGCACGTGATGATGGCCATATCATGTCACTTATGAATTGCATGTGATGTTAATCCTTTTATGCACCTTATTTTGCTTAGAACGACGGTAGCATTATGAGGTGATCTCTCACTAAAATTTCAAGACGAAATTGTGTTCTCCCTGATAGTGCACCGTTGCTACAGTTCGTCGTTTCGAGACACCACGTGATGATCGGGTGTGATAGACTCAACGTTCACATACAACGGGTGCAAAACAATTGCGCACGCGGAACACTCGGGTTAAGCTTGACAAGCCTAGCATGTGCAGACATGGCCTCGGAACACATGAGACCGAAAGGTCGATCATGAATCATATAGGAGATATGATTAGCATAGGGATGCTTACCACTGAAACTATACTCAACTCACGTGATGATCGGACTTGAGCTAGTGTAAGTAGATCATGAACCACTCAAATGACTAGAGAGATGTATTTTTTGAGTGGGAGTTTAGCGAATAATTTGATTAAGTTAAACTCTAATTATCTTGAACATAGTCTAAGTCCACTTTGAATATATTTGTGTTGTAGATCATGACTCACGCGACAGTCATCCTGAATTTTAATACGTTCCTAGAGAAAGCTAAGTTGAAAGATGATGGAAGCAACTTTGTAGACTGGGCTCGTAATCTTAAGCTAATCTTACAAGCTGGGAAGAAGGATTATGTCCTTAATGCTGCGCTAGGAGATGAACCACCCGCTACGGCTGATCAGGATGTTAAGAACGCTTGGTTAGCACGTAAGGAGGACTACTCAATAGTTCAATGTGCAGTCTTGTATGGCTTAGAACCGGGACTTCAACGCCGCTTTGAGCGTCATGGAGCATTTGAGATGTTCCAGGAGTTGAAGTTTATCTTTCAGAAGAACGCCCGGATCGAGAGGTATGAGACCTCCGATAAATTCTATGCTTGCAAGATGGAGGAAAACTCGTCTGTCAGTGAACATGTGCTCAAAATGTCTGGGTACTCAAACCGTCTAGCTGAGCTGGGGATTGAACTCCCGCAAGAGGCTATCACTGACAGAATCCTTCAATCACTGCCGCCAAGCTATAAAGGCTTTGTGTTGAACTACAACATGCAAGGGATGAACAAGTCTCCCGGCGAGTTGTTTGCGATGCTGAAAGTCGCAGAGTCTGAACTCCGCAAAGAGCATCAAGTGTTGATGGTGAATAAGACCACTAGATTCAAGAGAAACGGCAAAGGCAAGAAGGGTAATTCGAAGAAGAGCAGCAAGCCTGTTGCCAATCCGCCGAAGAAACCCAAAGCTGGACCTAAGCCTGAAACGGAGTGTTACTATTGCAAGGGTATGGGTCACTAGAAGCGCAATTACCCCAAGTATCTGGCAGATAAGAAGACGGCCAAAGAAAAAATCAGGTATATTTGATATACATGTTATTGATGTGTACTTAACCGGCTCTCGTAGTAGTGCTTGGGTATTCGATACCGGTTCTGTTGCTCATATTTGCAACTCGAAACAGGAACTGCGGAATAAACGAAGGCTCACGAAAGATGAAGTGACGATGCGCGTAGGAAATGGTTCCAAGGTTGATGCAATCGCCGTCGGCACAGTGTCACTTCAGTTACCGTCAGGATTGGTGATGAACTTAAATCATTGTTATTTAGTGCCTGCGTTGAGCATGAACATTATATCTGGATCTTGTTTATTGCGAGACGGTTACTCTTTTAAGTCAGAGAATAATGGTTGTTCTATTTCTATGAGTAACATCTTTTATGGTCATGCACCGAATGTGAGAGGATTGTTCATATTGAATCTTGATAGCGATACGCATATACATAACATTGAGACCAAAAGAGTTAGAGTTAACAATGATAGCGCCATATTTTTGTGGCACTGCCGCTTAGGTCATATTGGTGTAAAGCGCATGAAGAAACTCCATGCTGATGGACTTTTGGAGTCACTTGACTTTGATTCACTTGACACGTGTGAACCATGCCTCATGGGCAAGATGACTAAGACTCCGTTCTCCGGAACAATGGAGCGTGCAAGTGACTTGTTGGATATCATACATACCGATGTGTGTGGTCCGATGAGTGTGGAGGCACGCGGCGGATATCGTTATTTTCTCACCTTCACTGATGATTTGAGTAGATATGGTTATGTCTACTTGATGAAGCACAAGTCTGAAACATTTGAAAAGTTCAAGCAATTTCAGAGTGAAGTGGAAAATCATCGTAAAAAGAAGATCAAGTTCCTACGGTCTGATCGTGGGGGTGAATATCTGAGTTTCGAGTTTGGTACTCACTTAAGACAATGTGGAATTGTTTCACAGTTAACACCGCCTAGAACACCACAGCGTAATGGTGTGTCCGAACGTCGTAATCGTACTTTATTAGAGATGGTGCGATCTATGATGTCTCTTACCGATTTGCCGTTATCTTTTTGGGGTTATGCATTAGAAACAGCTGCATTCACTTTAAATAGGGCACCATCAAAATCCGTTGAGACGACACCATACGAACTGTGGTATGGCAAAAGGCCAAAGTTGTCGTTTCTTAAAGTTTGGGGATGTGATGCTTATGTCAAAAAGCTTCAGCCTGAAAAGCTGGAACCCAAAGCGGAAAAGTGCGTCTTCGTAGGTTACCCAAAAGAGACAGTTGGGTACACCTTCTATCTCAAATCCGAGGGCAAAGTGTTTGTTGCTAAAAACGGAGCTTTTCTCGAGAAGGAGTTTCTCTCGAGAGAATTGAGTGGGAGGAAGATAGAACTTGACGAGGTTGTCGAACCTCTCATCCCTCTGGATGGTGGCGCAGGGCAAGGGGAAACCTCTGTCGTTGCAACGCCGGTTGAGGAGGAAGTTAATGATGATGATCATGAAACTCCAGTTCAAGTTTCTGTCGAACCACGCAGGTGGACGAGACCACGTGCTGCTCCAGAGTGGTACGGTAATCCCGTCTTGTCAATCATGTTGTTAGACAACAATGAACCTGCAAATTATGAAGAAGCAATGGTGGGCCCAGATTCCAACAAATGGCTAGAAGCCATGAAGTCCAAGATAGGATCCATGTATGAGAACAAAGTGTGGACTTTGGAGGTACTACCTGAGGGCCGCAAGGCTATTCAGAACAAATGGATCTTTAAGAGGAAGACGGACGCTGACGGCAATGTGACCGTTTATAAAGCACGACTTGTGGCAAAGGGTTTTTCACAAGTTCAAGGAGTTGACTACGATGAGACATTCTCACCCGTAGCGATGCTTAAGTCCGTCAGAATCATGTTAGCAATAGCTGCATTTTTCGATTATGAAATCTGGCAGATGGATGTCAAAACGGTGTTCCTTAACGGTTTCCTTAAGGAAGAGTTGTATATGATACAACCCGAAGGTTTTGTCGATCCTAAGAATGCTAACAAGGTGTGCAAGCTCCAGCGATCCATTTATGGACTGGTACAAGCATCTCGGAGTTGGAACAAACGTTTTGATGAGGTGATCAAAGCATTTGGGTTTATACAAGTGGTTGGAGAATCTTGTATTTACAAGAAAGTGAGTGGGAGCTCTGTGGCGTTTCTAATATTATATGTGGATGACATATTACTGATTGGAAACAACGTAGAGTTTTTGGAGAGCATAAAGGGTTACTTGAATAAAAGTTTCTCTATGAAGGACCTAGGAGAAGCTGCTTACATTCTAGGCATTAAGATCTATAGGGATAGATCAAAACGCCTGATAGGACTTTCACAAAGCACATACCTTGATAAAGTTTTGAAAAGGTTCAAAATGGAACAGTCCAAGAAAGGGTTCTTGCCAGTTCTACAAGGTACGAGATTGAGTAAGACTCAGTGCCCAGCAACTGATGAAGATAGAGAGCATATGCGCTCCGTCCCCTATGCTTCAGCCATAGGTTCTATCATGTATGCAATGTTGTGCACCAGACCGGATGTTAGCCTGGCCATAAGTATGGCAGGTAGGTTCCAGAGTAATCCAGGAGTGGATCACTGGACAGCGGTCAAGAATATCCTGAAGTACCTGAAAAGGACTAAGGAGATGTTTCTCGTGTATGGAGGTGACGAAGAGCTCGCCGTAAAAGGTTACGTCGATGCAAGCTTTGACACAGATCCGGACGACTCTAAGTCGCAAACCGGATACGTATTTATTCTTAATGGGGGTGCAGTAAGCTGGTGCAGTTCCAAGCAAAGCGTCGTAGCAGATTCTACATGTGAAGCAGAGTACATGGCTGCCTCGGAGGCGGCTAAAGAGGGTGTCTGGATGAAGCAGTTCATGACGGATCTTGGAGTGGTGCCAAGCGCACTGAATCCAATAACCTTGTTCTGTGACAACACGGGTGCCATTGCCTTAGCAAAGGAACCACGGTTTCACAAGAAGACCAGACACATCAAACGACGCTTCAACCTCATCCGCGACTACGTCGAGGGAGAGGACATAAATATATGCAAAGTGCACACGGATCTGAATGTAGCAGACCCGCTGACTAAACCTCTTCCACGGCCAAAGCATGATCAACACTAGAACTGTATGGGTGTTAGATTTATTACAATGTAATTCACATGATGATGTGAGGGCTAGATTATTGACTCTAGTGCAAGTGGGAGACTGTTGGAATTATGCCCTAGAGGCAATAATAAATATAGTTATTATTATAATTCATGTATCAAGATAATCGTTTATTATCCATGCTATAATTGTATTGAATGAAGACTCATTTACGTGTGTGGATACATAGACAAAACACCGTCCCTAGCAAACCTCTAGTTGGCTAGCCAGTTGATCAAAGAGAGTCAGTGTCTTCTGATTATGAACAAGATGTTGTTGCTTGATAACTGGATCACGTCATTAGGAGAATCACGTGATGGACTAGACCCAAACTAATAGACGTAGCATGTTGATCGTGTCATTTTGTTGCTACTGTTTTCTGCGTGTCAAGTATTTATTCCTATGACCATGAGATCATATAACTCACTGACACCGGAGGAATACTTTGTGTGTATCAAACGTCGCAACGTAACTGGGTGACTATAAAGATGCTCTACAGGTATCTCCGAAGGTGTTAGTTGAGTTAGTATGGATCAAGACTGGGATTTGTCACTCCGTGTGATGGAGAGGTATCTCGGGGCCCACTCGGTAATACAACATCACACACAAGCCTTGCAAGCAATGTAACTTAGTGTAAGTTGCGGGATCTTGTATTACGGAACGAGTAAAGAGACTTGCCGGTTAACGAGATTGAAATAGGTATGCGGATACTGACGATCGAATCTCGGGCAAGTAACATATCGAAGGACAAAGGGAATGACATACGGGATTATATGAATCCTTGGCACTGAGGTTCAAACGATAAGATCTTCGTAGAGTATGTAGGATCCAATATGGGCATCCAGGTCCCGCTGTTGGATATTGACCGAGGAGTCTCTCGGGTCATGTCTACATAGTTCTCGAACCCGCAGGGTGTGCACACTTAAGGTTCGACGTTGTTTTATGCGTATTTGAGTTATATGGTTGGTTACCGAATGTTGTCCGGAGTCCCGGATGAGATCACGGACGTCACGAGGGTTTCCGGAATAGTCCGGAAACGAAGATTAATATATAGGATGACCTCATTTGATTACCGGAAGGTTTTCGGAGTTACCGGGAATGTACCGGGAATGACGAATGGGTTCCGGGAGTTCACCGGGGGGGGCAACCGACCCCGGGGAATCCCATAGGCCTTGAGGGTGGCACACCAGCCCTTAGTGGGCTGGTGGGACAGCCCAAAAGAGCCCTATGCGCCATAGAGATAAAAATCAAAGAGAAAGAAAAAAAAAGGAGGTGGGAAGGAAGGGAAGGACTCCCACCCACCAAACCAAGTCC
Source organism: Hordeum vulgare subsp. vulgare (assembly GCF_904849725.1). NCBI lineage: Eukaryota > Viridiplantae > Streptophyta > Magnoliopsida > Poales > Poaceae > Hordeum > Hordeum vulgare. The sequence continues at coordinate 577,709,367 of NC_058520.1, read as the reverse complement.
AACTCGGTTTGGGGGGGGAGCCTTCCCCCCTTGGACTCGGCCGACCCCCTTGGGGCCCCTTGAGCCCCAAGGCAAGGTCCCCTCCCTCCCACCTATATATACGAAGGTATTGGGGCTGATTTGAGACGACTTTTCCACGGCAGCCCGACCACATACCTCCACGGTTTTTCCTCTAGATCGCGTTTCTGCGGAGCTCGGGCGGAGCTCGGGCGGAGCCCTGCTGAGACGAGATCATCACCAACCTCCGGAGCGCCGTCACGCTGCCGGAGAACTCTTCTACCTCTCCGTCTCTCTTGCTGGATCAAGAAGGCCGAGATCATCGTCGAGTTGTACGTGTGCTGAACGCGGAGGTGCCGTCCGTTCGCTACTAGATCGTGGGACTGATCGCGGGATTTTTCGCGGGGCGGATCGAGGGACGTGAGGACGTTCCACTACATCAACCGCGTTCACTAACGCTTCTGCTGTACGATCTACAAGGGTACGTAGATCACTCATCCCCTCTCGTAGATGGACATCACCATGATAGGTCTTCGTGCGCGTAGGAAAATTTTTGTTGCCCATGCGACGTTACCCAACACTCCTCTCTTAGATCCGGAAGCAAAGTGTTTGTTTCTAGAAACGGGTCCTTTCTCGAGGAAAGGTTTCTCTCGAAATAATTGAGTGGGAGGATGGTGGAACTTGATGAGGTTACTGAACTATCACTTCAACCAGTGTGTAGCAGGGCGCGGGAAGTTGTTCTTGTGGCGCCTACGCCAATTGAAGTGGAAACTTATGATAGTGATCATTATGCTTCGGATCAAGTTACTACAAACCTCCTAGGTCGACAAGGTCGCGTATTGCTACACAGTAGTACGGTAACCCTGTCTTGGAGGTGATGTTGTAGAACAACAATGAACCTACGAGCTATGGAGAAGCGATGGTGGGCCCGAATTCCGGCAAATGGGTGGAGGCCATGAAATCTGAGAGAGGGTCCGTGTATAAAACAAAGTATAGACTTTGGAAGAACTACTTGATGGTCGTAAGACTATTAAGTACGTATGGATCTTTAAAAGGAAGACAGACGATGATGGTGAAAAGTCACCATTAAGAAAAGCTCGACTTATCGCAAAGATGTTTCCGACAAGTTCAAAGAATTGACTATGATGAGACTTTCTCACTCGTAGCGATGCTAAAAGTCTGTTGGAATTATGTTAGCAGTTGCTGCATTATTTATGAAATATTGCACATAGGATGTCAAAACATTGTTTCCTCGACGGTTTCCTTGAGGAAAGGTTGTATGTGATACAACCAGAAGGTTTTGTCGATCCTAAGGATGCTAACAAGTATGCAAGCTCCGGCGATCCTTCTATGGACTGGTGCAAGCATCTCGGAGTTGGAATATACGCTTTGATGAGATGATCAAAGCTTTTGGGTTTATACAAGGTTTATGAGAAACTTGTATTTCCAAAGAAGTGAGTGGGAGCACTATAGAATTTCTGATAAGTATATGTGGTTGACATATTGTTGATCGGAAGTAATGTAGAATTTCTGGAAAGCTTAAAGGGTTGTTTGAAAGGATTTTTTCAAAGGAAAACCTAGATAGAGTTACTTGAACATTGAGCATCAAGATCTATAGAGATAGATCAAAAATGCTAAATAGAACTTTCAATGAAATGCATGCCTTGACAAGTTTTTGAAGGAGTTCAAAATAGATCAGCAAAGAAGGAGTTCTTGGCTGTGTTGTAAGGTGTGAATTTGAGTAAGACTCAAAGCCCGACCATGGCAGAAGAAATAGAAAGGTCGAAGGTCGTCCCCTATGCCTTAGCAGTAGGCTCTAAATTATGCCAGGCTGTGTACATCACCGGATGTGTGCCTTGCCATAAGTCTGTAAAGGGGTACAAAGAGTGATTCAGGATTGAATCAATGAAAAGCGGTCAAAGTTATCCTTAGTAACTAATGGACTAAGGAATTTTTCTCGATTATGGAGGTGATTAAGGAGTTCGTCGTAAAGGGTTTCGTTGATGCAAGCTTTGACACTAATCCGAATAACTCTAAGGAGTAAAGCGGATTCATATAGTGGAGCAGTCATTTGGAATAGTTCCAAATGGCACGTAGTTGCAGCATCTACAGGATAACATAGAGATTTGTAAAGCACACACAAATCTGAAAGGTTCAGACTCGCTAACTAAACCTCTTCCACGAGCGAAGCATGATCGACACCAGAACTGTATGGGTGTTAGATTCATTCCAATGTAAATCGCATAGCGATGTGAGACTAGATTATTGACTCTAGTGCAAGTGGGAGACTGTTGGAAATATGCCCTGAAGGCAATGATAAAATAGTTATTATTATATTTCATGTTTCAAGATAATCGTTTATTATCCATGCTATAATTGTATTCAACGAAAACATAAATGCACGTGTGGATATATAGACAAAACTATGTCCCTAGTAAGCTTCTAGTTGACTAGCCAGTTGATCAAGGATGGTTAAGGTTTCTGACCATATACAAGTGTTGTCACTTGATGACTGGATCACATCATTGGATGACTGGAGACCCAAACTATAAACGTAGCATGTGATCGTGTCATTTTGTTGCTATTGTTTTCTCCATGTCAAGTATTCATTCCTGTGACCATGAGATCATGTAACAAACTGACACCAGAGGAATACCTTGTGTGTAACAAATGTAGCAACGTTACTGGGTGACTATAAAGGTTCTCTAGAGGTATCTCCGAAGGTGTTCGTTGAGTTAGCATGGATCAAGATTGGGATTTTTCACTCTGTGTGACAGAGAGGTATCTCGGGGCCCACTCGGTAATACAACATCACATATAAGCCTTGCAAGCAATGTGGCTAAAGTGTTAGTCATGAGATCTTGTAGTACGGAATGAGTAAAGAGACTTGCTGGTAACGAGATTGAAATAGGTATAGAGATACCGACGATCAAATCTCGGGAAAGTAACATACCGAAGGACAAAGGGAATGGTATACGGGATTATATGAATCCTTGGCATAGAGGTTCAACCGACAAGAACATAGAATATGTAGGATCCAATATGGAGATCCAGGTCCCGCTATTGGATATTGACCAAGGAGTGTCTTAGGTCATCTCTGCATAGTTCTTGAACCTGCAGAGTCTGCACACTAAAGGTTCGGTGACATTTCAGTATAGTTGAGTTATAGGTGTTGGTGACCGAAGGTTTGTTCGGAGTCCCGGAAGAGATCACAGACGTCACGAGGGTTTCCGAAATGGTCCAGAAACGAAGATTGATATATAGGATTGTTTCATTTGGCCTCCGGAAAGATTTCGGGCATTGTCGACAGTGTACCGGAAGTGACGAATGGGTTCTGGGTTTTTACCGGGAGGGGGCCACCCACCCGGGAGAGAACCTAATAGCCCATGGGGGCGCACCAGCCCTTGGTGGGCTGGTGAGGCCAGCCCAATAGGGCTATTTCGGCTAAGAGTAAAAAATCAAAGGAGAAAAAAAACAGGAGGTAGGAAGGAAGGAAGGGACTCCTCCCTCCAAACTGACTTGGAGGAGGATCCCTCCTCCCTTCGGCCGGCGCCCTAGAGGCAAGCCCCACCCCTTGGCTCCTCCTATATATACTTGAGGTTTAGGGCTTTTTGAGTCACAACTTTGGTACGTGCAACCCTAAACCTCTACTTCGTAGTTCTTCCTCTAGATCGGTTTTCTGTGGAGTTCGAGCGGAGCCCTGCACGAATAGATCATCACCATCACCGGCGTGCCGTCATGCTGCCGGAGAACTCGTCTAGTTCCCCGTCTCTCTTTCTGGATCAAGAAGGCCGAGATCGTCATCGAGGTGTATGTGTGCTGAACGCGGAGGTGCCATCCGTTCGGTGCTAGATCGGGACGGATCGTGGGACGACGGTGATTTGAATCACGAAGTTGTTCCACTACATCAACCACGTTTCTTAATGCTTCCCGCTTAGCGATCTACAAGGGTATGTGGATCCGATCTCCCTCTCGTAGATGAACATCACCATGATAGGTCTTCGTGTGCGTAGGAAATTTTTTGTTTCCCATGCTTCCCCAACACAAGACTCCTCATGAAATTCTTACCGGTAACAAGACCAACCTGAAGTACTTCCTGGTGTTCATTTCTAAGTGTTTCATTCTCAATAAAGGTGCTCGATTGTATAAATTTGAACCTAGAGCTCAAGAGCTCAAGAGAGTCTCATGCTTACCGTGTCCTCAAGATCTCAACAAGTCCAATGGACTCATTGAGGAGACGCTTAACGTGGAGTTTTATGAAAATAATGTCTCCCAAGTGGAACAAGGTGGTGTTTGTGATGTAGGTGATGATATTCCTCCCCAAGCCATGAGAAGAATGGGTTTGGTACACTTCCTAACCGTTGTGGAATCCCTTGTGGCCGAAGGAGAAGGACAATGTTCTACGCAATTGGAACCATCACCGACACAAGACCCACACACTTCTGAAGAACAAAGTGAAGGCCCTAAACCTTGTGATCAAGATCAACCTCATGATGGTGGTTCACCAAGCGATGTCCCTGATCAAGCTCACACCTCCGAGAAAGCTCAAGATCAAGAGAAATCTCACGATGGTGGTCAAGGTCACAAAAATGTTTCTCCTCAACTGTCCATGGAGGAGATTCTAGAAACACGTGCCTACAAGAATGCTGCCAAGCTTAAACATAAACAACACATCTCGGAGAATGTCTATGGTATGTTGAAGAGAGGAGTAACCACTCGTAGACAATTAACAAAATTTAGTCGACATCATGCATTATTTTCTTGCATTGAATCCCTCAAGGTACAAGAAGCCCCCGTGGACTTGGAATGTCTTGAAGCCATGCATAATGAACGCAGCAACTTCGAGCGCAACAAAGTGTGGCGGTTGGTGCAAAGACCAAAGGAGAACCACACCATCATTGGAATCAAATGGATCTTTAAGAACAAGAAGGATGCAAACAGTGACGTCATCTGCAACAAGGGAAGATTGGTAACACAAGGCTACTCCTAAATCGAGGGTATCGACTACGGTGAAATCTTTGCTCCCGTTACTCGCCTAGAATCTATTCGCATGTTGCTTGCATTTGCTTGTCATCATAATTTCAAATTATATCAAATGGATGTGAGGAGTGCATTTCTTAATGATCCCCTTAAGAAGTTGGTATATATCAAGCAACCCCAGGGGTTCGCGGATCCCAAGTACCCCAACAATGTATACATTCTCGATAAGGCACTCTATGGCCTTAAACAAGCCCCACGTGCTTGGTATGAGCACCTTACCGAGATGTTACAAGATCATGGGTTTGAAATTGGGAAAATTGTCCCACTCTTTTCACAAAAAAGTTCAAAGTTAGCTTGTTCATATTCCAACTATATGTTGATGATATTATCTTTGGTTCTCCTAACAAACTTTTAATGAAGATTTTGCAGCACTTATGACCAAAAAGTTTGAGATCTCTATGATGGGAGAGCTGAAGTTCTTCCTTGGATTCGAAGTCAAGCAACAAAGTCAAGGAACCTTCATCAATTAAGCAAAATATACTCAAGACATTATCAAGAGGTTCAACATGGATGAACTCAAATCGACCAAGGCAAACACTCCCATGCTACTCAAATACTTGACATAGATCCCAATGGTAAAGTTGTGGATCAAAAAGTATATCACTCTATGATTTGCTCTTTGCTTTACCTTTGTGCATCTAGACCGGATATTATGTTGAGTGTGGGAATTTGTGCATGATTTCAATCCGCACCAAAGGAAACTCACTTGGTGGTTGTCAAGGGAATCTTTCGATATTTGGCCCATTCCCCAAACTTTGGCTTATGGTATCCCAAAGGTGCTTCATTTGATCTCATGGGATATTCGGACTCGGATTGGGCGGGAGACCGTGTGGAGAGGAAGTCAACTTCCAGAGGTTGCCAAGTCCTTGTCCGCTCTCTCGTAAGTTGGTATTCAAAGAAACAGAATTATGTTTCTCATCCACCGAGGCCGAGTATGTAGCTGCTGCAAGTTGCTGTGCTTAGTTGCTTTGGATAAGGCAAACTTTAAGAGATTACGGTGTCACTTGTGACAAAGTGCCTCTTTATTGTGATAATGAAAGTGCAATCTTTATCTCCAACAACCCGGTCCAAGACTGTAAGACGAAGCACATTGATATTCGTCACCATTTCATTCGGGATCATATCAAACGTGGGGAGATTGATCTTATTCACCTCAATACTAATGAAAAACTTGTGGATACTTACATGAAGCCATTAGATGAAGCAAGATTTCACGAGTTATGGCATGAGCTAAATATCATTAATTCGAGCAATGTGGATTGAAATTAGGCACACCCCACCACTCTCATCATACTATCTTGTTTAGATGTAGGCATGGATTTAGGGGGGTGTTGTTCTCTCAATGAACTCTCCCTCCCCCTATTATGCATAAATCGATCAAAGTTTTCACATTAATCATCTTAGATGACACTTGTGTTTCAAAGACGAGTTTTGGTCATGGGCTCAAGGTTAAAATCTTCGTGGTGCCATACCAATTGACTCAAACATAGGTTGCTTGGACCACCGCTCCCTCCGAGTGAGGCATTTGCTTTTGAGAGCTTATTCATGTGCTGAGTCACTCCAAGGTTTGCTTTCTTTGTGTTTGTACTCTTGTAAATTGGAGTGTCTCTTATTGTATTGAATATTTTGAGAGTCTCCTTCTCAAGTTTTATCTTTCTCTCAAACTGAATAGTTGCATATGTCTTGGTTTTATGTTGTTGGTAGGCTGTTTTTTGGTTGCAAGTGGTACTGTCGCTCTCCGCCCGGTACTATCACCCAATCGGTACTAGCGCGCTGGACCGCAATACTACTGCTTTGGATACTCTTGGACAGTTCAAGTGGTGGTCAGGGGGAGTTCTAACTCCCCCTACCCATTCACTGCTCCTCCTTTTCGAGTTCTCTCCCTGTGGCAACCAAGAACTCCACCGAACGCCGGCTCCGGATCCCCCATTTCGTGTCGTGCTTCGCATTTCCGTCCAGTGGGATTATTCCCCCTGTCTCCCTCGTGCCATGGACTTCGGTATTGCCCTCGATCGCTTGCTCTTTGGTTTAAATTTTTGGATCTTAGATCTAGGGCAATGCATGAGGTTTCCACGTTCTTTTGGCATCATCTTGGCATGGGATGTTGATATGTCCCAAACGTATCTATAATTTCTACTTGTTCCATGATCTTTTGGGTGACATTGTTACATGTTTTGCTACACTTTTATATCATTTTACACATATTTGGACCAACCTACTAACTCAGTGCACCCAGTGTCAGTTTCTGTCTGCTGATGTCTTTTTGCACGGGCTTTTACCCAATTTTCCGGAGCCCAAAAAAATCCAGAAAAATATATAAAAAAATCAGCGAAACAGAAGCTTCAGGGTCACCGAAGGAGGGCCAGGGGCCTCCCAGGCGGCCTGCTGGCGCGGCCTGGCCCTAGGCCGCGGCAGGAGGTCGCCTGGGTAGGCCCCACCTCCTCTGGTGCCCTCCTTTGGCCTATATTTAGTGTTCCGTGAGGAAACCCTTGCAGACTATCTGGAATCGCGAATTTATCCATCGTTCCACCGCGGCATCGCTTCCGAGATCGGGAGCGTCCGGTGACCTCTTCCCAGCACCCTCCGGGGGGAGGATTTACCTCCGGGAGCTTCTCCACCACCATGGACGCCTCCCAGATGTGTTGTGAGTAGTTTACCTTGGACCATGAGTCCATGACCAGTAGCTATGTGATGTCTTCTCTCCAATCTTGTGCTTCAATGGTTAGTCCTTGTGAGCTGCCCTACATGATCTAGGCATCTATGTAATTCTCTTGCTATTGCTATGCTCGGTTTGTTGGGATCCGATGGATTATGAGATTATTTTCAGATTGTTATGAGTTATATATTTGATTATTCTTTTATATTATGTTCCTTAGTGATTCATGCATGTTCTCCGTTGCTTTTTATTGCTTTGGCCAAGTAGTAGATCGTAACTCCAAGAGGGAGCGTTATGCATGATTGTGGGTTCGGGCCCCTCGATGTCTAGCTTGAGTGACAGAAACATGAGAGTAGGGGATGTGCTTGTTGCCACCAGGGATAAAACAACAGTGCTTGTGACCATGGTTGCAAGGATTGTTCACCTTACACATAGTTCGTTAATGAAGTTGTCCGTTGCTTTGAGTTTACACTTTGGGTGGGGCTCACAACTTAATACCGGAGATATGTTCTGGATAGATATCTCCAGGTGGATGATTAGTAAGTAGATGCTGATGAATAAACGGTCTACTTGTCTTGGCGTATTGCCCATTACAATTGAACCTCTAACTATCAAGGAGCATAATTAGCATTGTGGTGCGATCATAATTATGTCAATTGCCCAACTGTGATTTGTTTACCCTAGCATAGTTGTTTATCGTATTTTGGGAGAGAGACATCATTAGTGAACGTCATGTGACTCCGGTCCATATCACCATCATTGCTTAAACCTCCATCATTTACCGCTTTATTTACTTTTCCGTTGCAATCACTATTATCTTCCCGCGTGTATTTTGATCCTTTGCAAACTACAAGGCTAGAGAGATTGACAACCTCTCTTTACTCGTTGGGAGCAAAGTTATTTGTTGTGTGTGCAGCTCCACGTCTTCTTCTAGCGCACGGTGGAAGACACCTACTTGTTGAGCCTAGGAGTCCTCCTCGTTCGATAAACCTTACAATCTCTGTGTGAGGGAAATTTGCTGCTGACTACATCTCCACATTCCACTTGGGCTATCCAACAAGGGGCGAGAAGTATATACATCACCTCGTCATCAGATGGACGTGAAATAAATGCTAGATTGAATAGAGTAGATTCTCACCGGAAGTATTGGGTTCTATGGCTCCGGTACTGCCGTCCCTCTGCGGTGGAAGTTGTTCTGCGTTCTGGGTTGTACTACCGCTCGTGCATGACTAGTACTACCGCTACGGAGGAAGTACCGCTCCTGCATCCGCGGTACTACCGCTCGAGCCAAAGAACCCAATTCTTCTCTATGCTTCTCTATGTTCTCTCTTTTTCTTTGGCTTATGCAATTCTTTTACACCTGTTTTCCTCGTTCCTTTTTTGTGAGTTCCAGGTGATGGTAGCTCTGCTCCTGCTGCTCGTTGCGTGAACCCTAGTCGTGGCTCCAAGCGTTTACACACATCTGACGATGCAGGGTCTGGTTCAAGTGCTTAACCTCAACGGCGGTCTATGAAGAAAACTGTCAGGAAAAAGAAGTGTGCCAAAGTCCTCAAGATATGACTGCAAAAGAGTATCTGGATTTTCACCAGCGTGATCCTTATTGACTTCCTCGGCACGAGGCTTTTGATGGGCGTCCTTTTCGAAACAAGGCTCAATCACTCATTTATGTGTGTATTCTCAAGTTCAAGATGAACCTCTATGTGGATGTCAAGTCTACTGATACATAGTACATGGGCACCCGTCCTCACACTGAGTATTGTGTTGAAGCTCGTGCTCTCTGTCTACAGTGGGGTCTATTTCCCATCACGTGCAGCTTAATTCATGCTCGTCCTTCAATAGGTAAAGGATAAAAAACAGAATTTTTGATGCGACATGCTATCCATGATGTAACCTTATGCATGTATGCTCATTGAGAAACGATGAATTAACAAATATTAACACACCAATACTTATAGGTATAAGTAGCAAATCATTAATCTTTCAAAGTATACGACCCTCAAAGATTGTTTTACCCCTATCCATGTTTATTATATTAGCAAGGCATGGCTCCATCTTCACCACATTAATACAAATGTCAAGTACCAAAGTGTGCAAGTGAAGCAATTGGATCGTACTTTTTCAATATGCATCAAATTTTTATTATTCACGCAATACATGAGCGTGAACCATTGGACATAACATAATGGTGGAATAGAATACGGTGGTAGGTTTCAAAGGGGTAAAAGTGGAGAACATAGTCTCACATCAACTAAGCATACCAACGGGCTATGGAGGTGCCCGTCGATAGATATCAATGCAAGGAGTAAGGATTGTCATGCAAATGATGCACAAGAGCTATAAGTGTATGGAAGCTCCACTGAAGCTAAGTGGGTTGTGCATCCAACTTGCTTTCTCATGAAGACTTCGGGCATTTGAGGAAGCCCGTCATCAGAATATACAAGCAAGTTATGAAAAAGTGATTCCCACTAGCATACGAATGATATAACATGAGACTCTCTATATGAAGAACAAGGTGCCAATTTGAGGTACAAGTGTGGTAAAGGATGGTAGCAAAGTCCCTTCTCTCTTTTTCTCTCATTCATTTTTTTTCATTTTTTCATTTTTTTATAATGATGGTCTCATTTGGCCTCCACCATTTTGATTTCCTCACTCGAACAATGCTCTAATAATGATGATCATCACACTCTTATTTACTTACAACTCAATATGAAAACTGATAGGACGATATGACTATGTATGAATGCCTCCGGTAGTGTGCCAGGATGTGCAAAGATCTAGCATGACATGTATCAAAAATGTGATGAACAGTGGCTTTGCCACAAATACTATGTCAACTCTATATGATCAGGCAAAACATTACGATGATTAACGAACTAGTCATGTGAAGTGACGATGGCATTTGCATGGCAATATATTCCGAAATGGCTATGAAAATGCCATGATAGGTAGGTATGGTGGCTGATTTTAGGAGGATATAAAAAGTTTTATGTGCAGTAGAGCGTGTCATGTCACGGGGTTTGGATGCACCGGCGAAAGTTGCACCGATCCTCAAGGTGAGAACGGGCGATGCACAATACCGTAGGGGCTAGCAAATATGAGGAGGTGAGATTGCGTATGTCCATGGTGTCACATTAGTCATGAATAAATCAGGTACTTATTGCAAAGTTTTATTAGTTTTATCACAAATCAAAGTACTACTCACATGCCCGGAGGGAGAGGGTTGGTAGGAATTAACCATCGCGCGACTCCTACTCAAAACAACACTAGTATTTCAACGAGGAATAGAAATGCTCACACATCATCACAATACCTTTTAATTTTTTTAGATTAGTAAGAATTTTATGATCTCTTAATATCGACACCTCTCTGAATTAATAATAATGCACTCACACCTTTTTCATATCACCACATCAATATCATTAACCCATAATTTCTCTATATGTGCTACATGATGGTTTTAATCATCACCCATTGAATACCCATTATTTTTTATCTAGTATTATGACCCATGAAAATTACCGTAACTATTTGTCAAACTCTCAAAATTATATAAGTGAAGAACTAGAGCATAATATGTCTATAAAATCTACGCGCCACCATGCTCAACAAGATATAAATGAGGTACTAGAGCAACTGCTAAGCTCAAAATATATAAGTGAAGCACAAAGAGTATTCTAACAGATTGTGATGATGTGGTATTTCTATAAAATAGGTGTGTTCAGCAAACATGATTTTGGAAAACTGAAAGTAAAAGCAAACAAAAGCAAACGACGCTCCAAGCAAAACTCATATCATGTGATGAATACAAATATAGCTCCAAGTAACATACCGGTGGATTGAGACAAAAAGAGGGGATGCCTTCCGAAGCATCCCCAAGCTTAGATGCTTGAGTCTTCCTAGAATATTACCTTGGGGTGCCTTGGGCATCCCCAAGCTTAGGCGTTTGCTGCTCCTCAATCCTTTGTCTATCGGGATAATACCCAAAACTTGAAAACTTCAATCACATAAAACTCAACAAAACTTCGTGAGATCCGTTAGTATAAGCAACATATACAATACTTTAAGGTGATGTTATAAGTTGGTTCTTATTTTTTAGCATAGGATACTGTATCCTAACTCCTCCATGGCTTATACCCCCGATAGAATCCATAGCATCATCAAAACATGCAAAGTACACAAGCAAAAACAGAATCTGACTGAAACAGAACAATTTGTAGTAATGTGTAATGAACCTATACTTCTATAAATCCAAAACTTATGAACAATTAGGACGATCTGAGGAATTTATATAGGAATATTGTATAAAAAATCAGCTTAAAAGATGTCCCAGTAAAATCAGAGAAATTCTACACTAGACGTCAAACTTTTTGTTTTTGCATCGTATCAATTCTACTCATCATGCAAATCATCCCAAAGGCTTTACTTGGCACAAACACCAATTAAAACATAAAACACAATCACTACAGAGGCAATAATCATGTTATCAAAAACAAACAAAAAATAAATGATTACTATTGGTTTGTCACCCAACAAGCTCTTTCTTTATAGCCATTAAGATAGGCTTGAAATTTCAATGATGCTCACATAAAAGACAAGAATTAAATCACAAATAGAGCATCATAAAACATGTGACAAGAACATGTAAGTCTAACATACTTCCTATGCATAGGCATTTTATAAGAAAATAATTTATCAAGACAAGAAGTGTCTAACATAAGAAAGTAGGAAGAATGAAGCATTAACAATTTGAATATCAAGAGATGTAAGTGAATAACATGAAAATTTCTATAAACATATTTGCTTCTCATAATGATTAAATGTATGATCATATGAAAATTCAACATTGTAGCAATCTTGCTTTCCATTCAAAGAACTATCATGAATCGCTTTACAAATTTCACAATTTTTAGATTCATGATTTTCAAGCAAGACCTCATAAAGATAATCTAGTCCACTCTCACTAGCAATTCTTCTAACATAAACGTGTCTTTTGAAAAGATTAGCTAGTGGACGAGGATCCATTTATCTTTATTTTTGCATTTTACTTTTTGTTTTGGTGTGACAAAGATAAAGATAGCATAGCTAGGCAAGTAAACTAGAGAGTAAAGATGCAATCTAGTGACAAGCTAAACAAGCAAAGTTAATATTTTTGTATTTTTTTGAGATAAATAAATATACCAGGAAATAAAAATGAGAACAAGTGAATGAAAATTTGTGTGGAGTTACTTGGTAGTTGGTGATGATATTCCCCGGCAACGACGCGTGAAATCCTTCCTCATACTTGTGATCTCCCTTGGGTTTTCCGCAAAGAGGAATGGTTTATCACAACAAAATGTGGGTAAGTATTTCTCTCAGTAATGAAACCAAGGTTCATCAAACCAATAGGAATATCAACCACAACCGTCTTTAGCGGCTGCACACACAAAAACAAACAACTTGCACCCAACGCAGACAAGAGGTTTGTCAATCCTCTTGTCTTGTAATTTGCAAGCAAGTGAGGTGTGTAGATAATTGCAAATAGCAAGATAAAATAAAAAAAAGTAAATATCAGCAAGGTATTGAAGGTTTTATCAATATGTTGTGAATAGACCCGGGGGCCATAGTTTTCCCTAGTGGCATCTCTTATGAAAAATAGCATACGGTGGGTAAACAAATTATTGTTGGGCAATTGACAGAAAAGCGGATAGTTATGCGATATTCACAACAATGATCATGTGTATATAGGAATCACGTCCGTAAACAAATAGGTCGACTCTTGCCTGCACCTATTACTATTACTCCACTCATCGATCGCTATCGATAATGCATCTAGAGTATTAAGTAAAACAGAGTAATGCATGGAGAACAATGACATGATGTATACAAAGTAAACTTAAGCAATATGAATAAACCCCATTGTTTTATCCTTCGTAACAGCAACACAAAGACGCATCTTGTCCCCTTCTATCACTGGGATATAGAAATCTGCCAGGTTGAGCCTACTACAATGCATCTCTCTCACCGAAGAAATGTCTATCTAGTTGGCCAAACTATTTCAATAGATCGGAGAGAATTATGAAGCTATCATAATCATGCACATTAGAATAATATAAGTATTCAGAGGAAACTCAAATATTTATCATGAATAATCTGAACATGAACCCACAATTCATCGGATCCCAACAAACGCACCGCACAAAAGGAATTACTTCATATGGATCAAAGCGAAAATGCGACGATGATTGTATTGAAGATCAAAGAGAGAGAGAGAGAGATTGCCATCTAGGTACTAGCTATGGACCAGTAGGTCTGTGGTGAAATACTCACACATCATTGTGAGGGTAGGAAGGTTGATGAAGAGGCCCTCCGTGATTGATCCACCCTCCGGCAAGGTGCGAGAACGGAGCTCTAGATGACCTCATGTCGGAACAGAGACTTGTGGCAGCGTAAAAGTGTTTCGGGACTCCCTTTGATGTTTTTAGGGTAGATGAGAAATTATAAGCCAAACAAGAGAGTCGGGGAGGGCCACGAAGGAGGCACTAGCTATCAGGGTGCCCCCCAGGCCAGGCCTTGTTGGCTTGTGGGCCCCTCGTGCAGCCTCCAGCCTTCTTCCGTTACTCCTCGGTATTCTTTTGTTCTAGGAAAACCACCAAAAATTTTTAGGGAAATTGGATTTAATTTGGTATGGATAACCTGAAAAGTGAAAAACATGTAGAAAACAACAGCTAGCATTGGGCACTAGGTCAATAGGTTAGTGCTGAAAAATAATATAAATTGGTAAATAAAGACCCCAAAAGTATTCTGAAATGATAATTTATCAACATGGAACAAAAAAATATAGATACATTGGAGACGTATCAGTCATCATTGTGTGACTCCTCAAGAGTCAAACGAAGACCCGCTCTTCCTCAAGAGCAATGGAAAGATCCACTATCTCATCCGGATAGTCATGACTATGCCCTTGTAATGTAGAGATAGTTTCTTCATGAGATTCAATGAGGTCACTAGCCTCACCCAGTTGTTTCAAGAGATCAACAAAATGCTTCTTGGTGTTACCCTTGATATTACCCATGAATCTATCAAAGTAATTTTCCTCAACATTTACCTCCTTTTTTCATCTCCACTATCCATAGGAGAAGGGGTAGTGGAAATGGTAGTTTTGATGTTGGAGGTTACCTTGTTGGATGCCTTGGTCATAAGGCACTTGGCACTGTGGTTCTCGTTGGGGGCGTTGAAGAGGGACACCTTGCTTGGAGAGGAGGTTGCAATAGCCACTGTGGCCATTCTCATTACTTCACCACTTGCATCATCATCATCATCCTCATCGAAGAGGTACTCTTCCTGAACCACCAACACTTTTTGGGGCATCTTCTTGGAGAAGTTGTTCTTGTTGGGGAAGGACTTGGCCTTGTCTTTGCGAATAAGCTTGCCACCGTTGTCTTCCCTCTTCTCATATGGACAATCTGCTACGGAGTGACTCACATTGCCACAATTGTAGCAAGTCCTCACGCGTTGCTTGCCCTTGGACCCACTTGAGTTGTTCTTGGAGAAGTTGGGCCTTGAGTTTCTCTTGTTGCCCCAAAATTGTCTTGACGCAAGAGCCATGTGCTCGTGGTAAGCATATTTGGTGTCTTCGAGACAACTTTCCTCGTTTTCTTCTTCATCTTCCTCCGAAACAGCCTTAGCCTTCAAAGCAAGGTTGGAGGAGTCTTTTCTTGACCGTTGAACACGAGCTAGAGCATTGTCAGCGGTCTTGTTCAATATGTTCATGGCAATGAACTCATCCAACACACCACTTAAGTCCAAGGAGTGGAAGTCCAGCCTTTGACGGATGACGGAGCTCATGGCCTTGTTGATAGGCATGATAGCCTTGAGAAACTTCCACTTGATCCAATTTTCATCCAAGTCCTTCCTTCCATGATCTTGAAGAGCAACGACTGGGGTTGGCACTCTCCACCAGAGCTCACGAGGGTCCTCATCATCAAGCATCACAAATTCATCGGCCGCATCAAGAATCACTTCATAGCTGGACCGTTGAATACTTGAGATTCTCTTATACATCAAAACAATGCGTTCTCAATAATCTTAGGCATGAGTGAAGGGATGCAAGTGAGCAAGATCTTCAATGGGAACAACTGCTTGAAGGATGAACAAGGCACAGTGATTGAGCTGATTGTCGACCTCTTCTCTTGGAGTGAGGTTGCTTGGGTCATGTGGGTAGTACCCTTGCTCAATGATTATCCATAGTTGTGTTGAGTTGTGATTCAAATGAGCCTTGATGCAAAAACCCAATTAGCAAAATCATTCTTAAAAATTTTAGGAGGAGGACCAAGGTTAATAATGTGTGGTGGGTGAACCGGTCCTCCATAGACAGCGGGAGGAGGAACCGAGGCATAGGTATCCTCCCTGCTCGTACCTTGAGACAACTTATTATTATCACTACTAGCCTTATCCTTCTTGGAGTTAGCATCCGACTCTAAATCTATTGGGTTAACCACTGGCAACGAATCGGTAGGAAGATTGAAGCCTTCAAGGAAATCTTTAAGCCTGGATTTGACCTTGGTAGCCACTTAGGATCTAAGAGAGGAAATGGCCTCATTTAGATCCTCTCGGGAGACCGTGTTCACACCCATGACCTCGGGTAACTCCACAACCCGATCCCCTTCGTCAACTATACTATTTGGGTGGTGAAACCCTTAACAGAGAGACGTAGCTCTCATACCAATTGAAAGGATCGATATGGTTGACTAGAGGGGGGGTGAGTAGGCAACTAAGAATTTTAAGCTTTTCTTTAACAAATTACGTTTAGCAACTAATAGGTTGTCTAGATATGAAACTAGGCGAGCAACCTATATGATGCTAATAACAACAATAGAAAACAAGTAACAAATACAAGTAAAGGTAAGAAGTAACCACAAGTGGAACCAATGAAGACGGGGATGTGTTTCCAAAGTTCCTTCCCTTTGAGGGTAAGTACGTCTCTGTTAGAGCGGTGTGGATGCACAATGCTCCCCAAGATGCCACTAAGGCCACCGTATTCTCCTCACGCCCTCACAGAATGCGAGCTACCGTGATTCCACTAGTAGTGTCCTTGAAGGCGGCGACCGAACCTTTACAAATGAGGTTGGGGCAATATCCACAACTTAATTGGAGGCTCCCAACGAAACCACAAAGCTTCACCACAATGAAATATAGCTTCGAGGTGATCTCTTCCATCTAGGATGCTAAACACCCAAGATTAATACGATCCGCAAGAGATTAATGCGGGGAACAACTTTTCTCTTGGTGGAAGTGTAGATCAAGGTCTTCTCCTCCAAACCCTAGAGAATCAACAAGAAATAATGGGTAGGGAGAGAGATCGGGAAAGATTAAGCTTAGGAGCAACAAAGGAGCTTTTTGAGGAAGAAAGGTGAGGTCTCTTGGGGAAGAAGACCTACTTATATAGGTGTAACGCCCCGGACACATCCGCCGGTGGTCGTTACTCCTGGCGGGATCTAGAGTGGCCATACATATCAATACTAGTCTTTTCGCACTTTGTACTCACTCATGCGCACGCGGGATCAACTTCCCGGTTGGTCAACCATCCTAAAACTACTCCAAGTCAAGCACGCTTAACCTATGAGTCCTGTACGGATGGGCTCCCGAAAAAGAAGGAGTTCCTTCTTGATATGAGTAGTCTATCATCCCTAATAAGCGAGGTTATCACATACACCACCACTCTCCGGTCACAAACGTCATGAACAACATGACCGCACACCTGTCCGCAAACATCAGTGTAACCGCGAGGGTCGGCTCTGATACCAACTTGTAACGCCTTGGACACACCCGCGGGCGGTCGTTACACCTCGCGGGATCTAAATTGGCCCCACATATCAATACTAGTCTTTTCTGCGCACTTTGTCCTCACTCATGCGCACCAGGGATCAACTTCCCGGTCCTGTTCAAATGGGCTCCCGGAAAAGAAGGAATTCCTTATTGATATGAGTAGTCTATCATCCCTAATAAGCCAGGCTATCACAATAGGGGAGAAGAAAATCATTGTTTCCTGCCCACAAATCGTTCATAAGCGGTAGTACCGCTCACGGGCGTGCATCACAGTGAGTTGGACACAGTCCGGGAGGCAGTAGTTCCGTCGGAGCGGTACTTCCGCTTGGCATGGAAGAACGCCCGGACTTAGCAGAAATGAGGTGGGTTGTATGTTAGTACATCCCATAGCGGTAATTCCGCATATTACCGCCACTCAAAAACTGCTCGAGTGTCGAAGACAACACACAGATAAATTAAGTGAAAGTGGGGCCGGAAGAGGAGGGCGGCAGTATTGCCGGAGCGGTACTGCCGCTTCGCTCCCAACGGTACTTTCGCTCAAAATGGGAAAAGGCACCGGAGAGAAAATATAAGTGCAAGTGGGGCCGGAACTCGAGGGCGGCACTACCGCTGGGGCGGTACTACCGCTCTTCGTCATGATACTTCCGCTTATATGACCTTGAGGGCCTTAGGAACAGAACAAAGGCTCCAAAGTGCTAGGAACCGGATGGGGTGCAAATGTGTATATGATTGTTCCTCCCAATCATTCCAAATACGGATCCCCTCTTGATAATACAGGTTTTCCTATGACTCAAGTTCACCAACACTAAATCATAAGGAAAACATTGTATTCTGTTTTAACCACTGAGGGGATAATAACCGTCTCGTGCCACCTACTAATCTGTGAAAGCTTAATGCACACAATTAGTTCGCAAGGGGCATCATCATCAACCACCAAAACTACTTAGGATAAATTGTGCTCTTACAATATGTTGTCCCCGAACCGTGAGGCTGACCGATACATCACCGCGTTGGATGGCTTCCGCGATTTGGACCACGCGTCCGAGCTGTTGCGGGAGGTTTGAGATTCCACCATAGATATGCCCTAAGATTGGAGAAGTAGACACGCGTGCACGTAATGGGAAGGTTACGAACATACGGTCATGGGAGATCCGGCGGTGTGAGACACGGCTTGTGGATAGACAGTAATTAGTCGGATGAAATCAAGCTTTTTCCAAACTTTAGTTGTTAATAGATGGCAATTTTGTCCCTCTTTATTTTTTGGCCAGAAAATTTGCATGTTTGTGAATCTCACGTGAACTAAAGTTGTTGTAAAAATGGGAAGTTGCTTCATTTCACCTAGATGCACGCAACCGCGTCAGCGACCGTTTCATGCGTCGTCCGATACTTCTCAATTGTACGGTGGACATGCCGTCTCGTGGACCCTGTGGGACCTCACCCACCTCTCCATGATCTCTCCTTATTGTTGGGGAACGTTGCATGGGAAACAAAAATATTCCTACGCACACGCAGTACCTATCCATGGTGATGATCATCTATGAGAGGTGAGAGTGAATCTACATACCCTTGTAGATCGCTAAGCGAAAGCGTATATAACGTGGTCGATGTTGTGGAACATCTTCACGATCCAAATCGCAGCCCACCCCGCGATCTCATCACGATCCGTCCCGCGATCCCATCACGATCCACCCCGATATAGTGTCGAACGGACGGCACCTCCACGTTCAGCACACGTACAACTCGATGACGATCACCGCCTTCTTGCTCCATCAAGAGGGGCGGAGAGGTAGATGAGTTCTCCATCACGACGGCGTGGTGGTGGTGGTGGTGAACTAATCCACTAGGGCTTCGCCTAAGCACCGCCGAACTAGACTAGAGGAGAAACAAATCTAGAGAGAAGTAGAGGGAGCACGTGGCAATTACGGTTAGCCCTCACCTCTAAAACCTCTAGTATATATAGGAGGAGGGAGAGGGGAGGCTGCCTTGGCCACTCCTCCAAGGAGGAGAAGTTCGGCCGAAGCTAAGGGAGAGTCCTCCTCCCACAAGGGAGGTGGACTCCCTTGGAAGGACTCTTCCTCCTTTCCTTTTAAACTTTCTTGCATTATCCCTCCACTCCTAGCCACATGGGCCTTTAGGGGAGGCTTTGGCCAGCCCACCAAGGGCTGGTCCACCTCCTCTCACAGCCCATGAAGCCCTTGGGTCGTCACACCCCTCCCGGTGGTCCCCCGGTACCCTCCCGGCACTCCCGATACACTACCAATGAGCCCGAAACTTTTCGGGTGACCAAAACAGGACTTCCTATATATCAATCTTTACCTCCAGACCATTTTGGAGCTCCTCGTGACTTCCAGTATCTCATACGAGACTCCGAACAACCTTCGGGAACCAACACCTATAACTCAACTATATCGAAACGTCATCGAACCTTAAGTGTGCAGACCCTGCGGGTTCGAGAACTATGCAGACATGACCTGAGACACTCCCCGGTCAATAACAAATAGCGGGACCTGGATGTCCATATTGGATCCTACATATTTTACAAATATCTATATCGGTTGAACCTCTATGTCAAGGATTCAGTTAATCCCGTATGTTGTTCCCTTTGTCCTTCGGTATGTTACTTGCCCGAGATTCGATCGTCCGTATCTCCATACCTAGTTCAATCTCGTTACCGGCAAGTCTCCTTACTCGTTACGTAATACAAGATCATGTGACTAACTCCTTAGTCACATTGCTTGCAAGGCTTGTTGTGATGTTGTATTACCGAGTGGGCCCCGAGATACCTCTTCGTCACACGGAGTGACAAATCCAGTCTTGATCCACGCCAACCCAACATACACCTTTAGAGATACCTGTAGAGCACCTTTATAGTCACCCAGTTACGTTGTGACGTTTGATACACACAAGGTATTCCTCCGGTGTTCAGGAGTTGCATGATCTCATGGTCATAGGAACAGATACATTGACATGCAAAAACAGTAGCAATAAACTGACACGATCATATGCTACGTTCATAGTTTGGGTCTTATCCATCACATCATTCTCCTAATGGTGTGATCCCGTTATCAAGTGACAACACTTGTCTATGGCCAGGAAACCTTGACCATCTTTGATCAACGAGGTAGTCAACTAGAGCCTCACTAGGGACAGTGTGTTGTCTATGTATCCACACATGTATTTGAGTTTCCAATCAATACAATTTTAGCATGGATAATAAATGTTCATCATGAACAAGGAAATATAATAATAACCAATTTATTATTGCCTCTGGGGCATATTTCCAACGGTATCCCACTTGCACTAGAGTCAAGAATCTATTTCACATCACTATGTGATTGTAATGAATCTAACACCCATACCGTTCTGGGGCTTGATCATGTCTTGCTTGTGAGAGAGGTTTTAGTAAACGGGTCTGAACCTTTCATATCCATGTGTGCTTTACAAATCTCTATGTCATCCAATATATGCTGCTACCACGCGCCATTTGGAACTATTCCAAATGACTGCTCCACTATATGAATCAGGTTTACTACTCAGAGTTATTCGGATTAGTGTCAAAGCTTGCATCGACGTAACTCTTTACTACAAACTCTTTAATCACCTACATAATCGAGAAAAATTTCTTAGTCCACTAGTTACTAAGGATAACTTTGACCGATGTTCAGCGATTCAATCTTGGATCACTCTTTGTACCCCTTGACACACTCATGGCAAGGCACACATCAGGTGCGGTACACAACATGACATACTTTAGAGCCTACGGCTAAGGCATAGGGGACGACCTTCATCCTTTCTCTTTCTTCTTCCATGGTCGGGCTTTGAGTCTTACTCAAATTCACACCTTACAACACAACCAAGAACTCCTTCCTTGCCGATCTATTTTGAACTCCTTCAAAAACATGTCAAGGCATACATTTCGTTGAAAGTTCTATTAAGCGCTTTGATCTACCTCCATAGATCTTGATGCTCAATGTTCAAGTAGCTTAATCAAGGTTTTCCTTTGAAAAACTCCTTTCAAACAACCCTTTATGCTTTCGGGAAATTCTACATTATTTCCGATCGACAATATGTCAACCACATATACTAATCAGAAATTTCATAGTGCTCCCACTCACTTCTTTGGAAATACAAGTTTATCATAAACCTTGTATAAATCCAAAAGCTTTGATCAACTCATTAAAACGTATATTCCAACTCCGAGATGCTTGCTCACTTGTTAGCATCCTTAGGATCGACAAAACCTTCTGGTTGTATCACATACAACCTTTCCTAAAGAAAACCGTCGAGGAAACAATGTTTTGACATCCTATGTGCAAAATTTCATAAATAATGCAGCAACTGCTAACATAATTCCAACAGACTATTAGCATCGCTACGAGTGAGAAAGTCTCATCATAGTCAAGTCTTTGAATTTGTCGAAAACATCTTTGCGGCAAGTCGAGCTTTCTTAACGGTGATATTCACCATCATCGTATGTCTTCCTTTTAAAAGATCCATCTCTACCTAACAATCTTACGACCATCAAGTAGTTCTTCCAAAGTCTACACTTTGTTTTCATGCATGGATCCTCTCTTGGATTTCATGACCTTCAGCCATTCGACGGAATCCAGACCCACCATCGCTTCTCCATAGATCGTAGGTTCATTGTTGTCCAGCAACATGACCTCCAAGACAGGATTACCGTACCACTCTAGAGCAGTATGTTTCCTTGTTGACCTACGAGATTTGTAGTAACTTGATCCGAAGCTTCATGATCACTATCATTAGCTTCCACTTCAATTGGTGTAGGCGTCACACAAACAACTTTCTGCGCCCTGCTACACACTGGTTGAAGTGATGGTTCAATAACCTCATCAAGTTCGACCATCCTCCCACTCAATTCTTTCGAGAGAAAGGACCCCTTTCTAGAAACAAACACTTTCCTTTCGGATCTGAGATAGGAGGTATACCCAACTATTTTGGGTGTCCTATGAAGATGCATTTATCCGCTTTGGGTTCGAGCTTATTAGGATGAAACTTTTTCACATAAGAGTCACAGCCCCAAACTTTTAAGAAATGACAGCTTAGGTTTCTACAAACCATAGTTCATACGGTGTCATCTCAACGGAATTACATGGTGCCCTATTTAAAGTGAATTTGGTTGTCTCTAATGCCTAACCCCAAAACAATAGTGGTAATTCGATAAGATAAATCATAGTATGCACCATATCCAATAGGGCACGACTACGATGTTCGGACACACCATCACACTATGGTGTTCCACGTGGCTTGAGTTGTGAAACAATTTTCACGTTGTCTTAATTGTGTACCAAACTCGCAACTCAGATATTCATCTCTACGATCATATCGTAGACATTTTATCCTCTTGTCATGATGATCTTCAACTTCACTCTAAAATTACTTGAACCTTTCAATAATTCAGACATGTGTTCATCAAGTAAATATACTCATATCTACTCAAATCATTTGTGAAGTAAGACATAACGATATCCACTGCGTGCTTCAGCACTCATTGGACTGCATACATCAAAAATGTAGTACTTCCAATAAGTTACTTTCTTGTTCCATCTCACTGGAAAACGAGGCCTTCAGTCATCTTGCACATGATTCGCATGTCTCAAGTGATTCAAAATCAAGTGAGTCCAAACAATCCATCTGCATGGAGTTTCTTCATGTGTTTACACCAATAGGCATGGTTAGCATGTCTCAAACATTTCAAAAACTATTGAGTCCAAAGATCCATCAGTATGGAGCTTCTTCATGCGTTTTACACCAATATGACTCAAACGGCAGTGCCACAAGTAAGTGGTACTATCATTACTACTTTGTATCTTTTGGCATCAATAGCATGAACATGTGTATCACTACGATCGAAATTCAATAAACCACTGAAGGTATTTATTCAAGCAAATAGAAAAACCATTATTCTCTTTAAATGAATAATCATATTGCAATAAACACGATCTAATCATGTTGATGCTCAACGCAGACACCAAATAACATTTATTTAGGTTCAATACTAATCCCGATGGTAGAGGGAGTGTGTGATGTTTTGAACACATCAACCTTGAAATTTCTTCCAATACACATCATCACCTCACCCTTGCTAGTATCCGTTTATTTTATAGCTTTTATTTCGAGTTACTAACACTTAGCAACTGAATCGGTATCTAATACCCTGGTGCTACTAGGGGTACTAGTAAGGTACACATCAATATCATGTATATCCAATATACTTTTGTCGACTTTGCCGGTCTTCTCATCTACCAAGTATCTTGGGTAGTTCCGCTTCAGTGACCGTTCACCTCATAACAGAAGCACTTAGTCTCGGGTTTGGTTCAACCTTGGGTTTCTTCACTAGAGCAGCAACTAGTTTGTCGTTTCATGAAGTATCCCTTCTTGCCCTTGCCCTTATTGAAACCAATGATTTTGCTAATCATCAAAAATTGATGCTCCTACTTGATTTCTACTTTCGCGGTGTCAAACATACCAAATTGCTAAAGGATCATCATATCTATCCCTGATATGTTATAGTTCATCACGAAGCTCTGTTGCTTGGTGGCAGTGACTTTGGAGAACTATGTCAATCACTATCTTATCTCGAAGATCAACTCCCACTCGATTCAAGCGATTGTAGTACTCACACAATTTGAGCATATGATCAACGATTGAGCTTTCCTCCCTTACTTCGCAGGCCAAGAAACTTGTCTGGGGTCTCATACCTCTCAACGCGGGCACGAGCCTAAAATTCCAATTTCAGCTCTTGAAAGATCTCATATGGTCCGTGACGTTCAAAACGTCTTCGACGCCTCAATTCTAAGCCGTTAAGTATTACACACTTAACTATTACGTAATCATCAAAAAACGTGTATGTCAGATGTTCAGAACATCCATAGACAACACTCGGGGTTCAGCACACCTAGCGGTGCATTAAGGATACAAGCCTTCTATGCAGCAATGAGGACAATCCTCGGTTTATGGACCCAATCCGCATAATTGCTACTATCATCTTTCAACTAAGTTTTTTCTAGGAACATATCAAAAACAATAGAGCTACAGCACAAATAACAACATAATTTGTAGACATTTTGACTATGTTCATGATAATTGAGTTTAGCTAATCATATTACTACTAAACTCCCACTCAAGTTGACATCCCTCTAGTCATTCGAGTGTTGCATGATCCAAATTCACTAACTTAAGTCCGATCATCACGTGAGTTGAGTATAGTTTCAATGGTGAACATCTCCATGTTGATCATATCAACTATATGATTCATGCTCGACCTTTCGGTCTCGTGTGTTTTGAGGCCATGTTTGTACATGCTAGGCTCGTCAAGTTTAATCCGAGTGTTCCGCGTGTCCAACTGTTTTGCACCCTTTGTATGTGAACGTTGAGTCTATCACATCCGATCATCACGTGGTGTCTCGAAATGATGAACTGTCGCAACGGTGCACGTCGGGGAGAACACAATTTTATCTTGAAATTTTAGTGAGGGATCACCTTATAGTGCTACCGTCGTCATAAGCAAAATAAGGTGCATAAAAGGATTAACATCACATGCAAATCATAAGTGACGTGATATGGCGATGAACTTGTGTTTCTTGATCTCCATCACCAAAGCACCGACATGATGTGACAGCCCGAGACCGACGCTCCAGAAGATTCCCCCTTTAGTCTATGGTTGTCGTGTGTTTATTTTTATTTGTCGCATCATCATCGCATCATGCGCATCATCTGCATTGCCTTGGCATCCCGTTGCCGCCAGTTTTTAAACTTGCATCCGTTATTAGTTGATGGTTCTCTCCGTTTTCGTCATTGACCGTTTTGAGCCCGACCACACACGCACGCGCCCACGGCATCGTCAAAACCTTGTTTTTTAAAAGTGTGTATAAAACTTTCTTGGATTGGGTTGAAACTTGTCGTGCGGTCTTATTTAGATGTAGGTAGGCCGCTTGCCAAATTTCGTCGCAATCGGAGTCTGTGTGGTACCCGAACAGTCGACTGTAGCGGCATCTCTTTGGTTATTCGTCGGACGTTTTTCGGTGTTTAAAGACTCGTTGTCGGGTCGCCCGTTTTCCCTGTCGTCTCCGGATAGCACTGTACATACCCACTTAGCTTGTCCCCGCGTTCGAGATCGGCCGATTTCGATCGCGCGGTTGATACCGGGGCGAAATTCTGCTAACCCTAGCCCGTGTCTATAAATAGACAGCCCCACCTACCTAATCTAGCCCCCCTCTCTCTCTCTCTCCTCCTCGAATCCCGTGCCAAACCCCAAACGCTAGCGCAGCCAACCTCCTTGTCTCCCTCCTCCAGCCTCCGGGCCCGCCCGGGCCCGAACCAAGCCCGCCGAAGCCCATCTGGGCCCGGGGATCGTGCCGCCGCCCTCCCGAGCAGCGCCCGCTCGCCCTGCTCCCTCGCCCGAAACGCCCCGCGCCCCGTGAGCCTCGCGCAGCCGCCTGTGCCTCGCGCCCCCGCCACCCGTCGACCTCCGGCGCCGGATCCAGCCAGTGCCCAGGTCGCCTCGCGCCGCCCTCTCCACTGCTCCCGTCTCTCTCTCTCTCTCTCTCTCTCTCTCTCTCTCTCTCTCTCCTGTAACTTCTCCCTCTCTCCCTCATGTCTAGCACCATGGCAGGTGACCGCCGAAGCTCTGCGCTGGGAATGGATCCCTAACACCCGGATCTGTCCAGATCCGTGACCGGAACCCCGTCGTCTCGCGCCGTCCCGACGTCCCCTCGCCGGAGTTTGCGCGTCGCCGCCATGGATCCCGCACGAGAGCTCGACCCGACGCCTGCTCCTCCCACTCGGCAGCTCGCGTGGGCCGGCCCCAACCAGGCCCGGCGCGTCGTGGCCAGGAGCCAGTGCCAAGCCAGCCCAGCTCCTCTGCCAGGCCTGCCCCACGCCGTCCCCTCCGACCGGGCCAGGCCCACGTGGTGAGTTTCCCCCGCAGCCCTATCTCCCGCCCTGGGCGGCATTTAGTTATCCTGGGCCCACCAATTCGGCCCGTGGCATTTTTTCAATTATCTATGCGAATTATTATATTTCAGGAAATGTCTTATTTTGAAACCTTCGTAGAATTCAAACCGAGTGTCGGATCGCGACGTTTTAGATATGTAACTCGTGTAGAATTTCTCGTAGATTATGATTTTACACTTGCATGCATGTTTGAAGTAGTTTGATCCGGTGTGTACCTAGTTTTGCGTGCTGTCCTAATAGGGAATTATCCCGTATTTATTTTCGTGTGTGTCCGGATTGCTCAAATCCCGTAGTTTAAATGTTCGTGTTGTTCGGGACCCTTTCCCATGTATTTTAGAATAGTTGTTTGCATTTTTGAATGTAGGTTCCGTCGCTAGTTTGTTATATCATGTTTAGGACATAATCTCGCATATATGTGTGGCGATATTTTTATTTTGCAACCCCACATATTATACATGTTTTTGGGGTAGAAAAATCCATAGAATTTAACTGTGCATTTAATTTTAGCTTTTGAGCAAGTTAGTGTGCGTGATATTTTGCCATGTTGCCCTTTTGTTTATTTTGTGGAATTTAATCCATGCATGATATGAATGAGTTGTCAACTAGAGATATGCCCTTGGATATGTAGGCTAGCCCCTGGTAATTTTGGTTGCAATAGAAATCCATGTTTAGGTGTTGTTTGCTTGTTCTCAACATGCTAGAAAATAGTGCTGATTTGGAGATCCTGAAATATTTCTAAGTCTGAAATCTGTTATATTTTGTTGTTGTCTTGTCATGAGTTTATCTGGTGATCTATAGCTCTTTTGAGGTTGGTCCAATGGATTTAGTTGTAGCCCTTAAGATTATCTAGCATGCTGGAAATTTTCATGTCATTTGGTGACCTGTAGCATGTAGTTTTGCTGCTGTCAATATGCCTTCAGCTCGAAAACTGCACTGTCAAAACTGATATTTTCACTAAGTCTGAAACTATGTGTGAGATGCCATTTTATGAGTTCTTTTCCTAGTGATCCATGCTTCCATGATATATGTTATTAGTAGTATGTTGTAGTGCATCTTGACCACTACTCTCTCATGTCTTGTTTGAGCATTTTGGATTTATGTAGCTTGTTGTTCGAGGGTGTAGAAAATGACATGTTGCTGTTTTGGGCAGATTGTAGTGATTTCTTGTTTAGCTCGTAGTTATCGAACCGTTGCTCCGTTTTGATCGTGTCATATATGAAACTTGCTTAGAATCTCGTGTAGTTTCATATTATCTTGCTGGTTGTATGTTTTGAAATGCTTGTGACTATCATTGCACACATAATGCATTCATGCCATCATATCTTGCGGTGTTTGTATCTTTTGAACCGTAGCTCCGTTGGAGATGTTCTCTATGTGTAAATTGATTGGAACGACGCGTAGAATCATGTGAACCTATTTATTTTGCTACTTAACAAATATTAAAACATGCTAGTTCAGATCTGGACAGATTTATAAATTAACGTATGAGGTCATCTCGGAGATGCTATATGTCATTTCCGACCTCATTTAAAATGCCTAGATGGATAGCTTAGTTACGCTTCACCTCTTGCCATGTTTAACCAACATTTAATATTGCCGTGTACCTAATCGGAATAGAACTAAATAATTTGTATGTGGAGTTTCGTCAATATGCAACTCGTTGCATATTGAACTTCACTTAATGTGTAGTGTTTGATTGTTGTGAATTGCCATGTCATGCCTTGCATTAAACCGCTCATGCATCATTTGTGTTGTGCATCCTGTGGTGAATATATGTGTTGATGCTTGTTTCCGGTTTCCTTCGTCTCGATAGAGTTCCGCAAGCGTGTCGGAAAGTGAGGACCCGTTCGACTACATCGGTTTGTCTGCTTCACGGAGTCATTCTTCTTCCAAGCGGGATCTCAAGCAAGATGACCATTTCCCCAGATACCATTACTATCATTGCCTTGCTAGGTTTACCGTTCCTATCGTTATGTCTCGCTGCCTACCACCTGTTAAATATTAGCCTCTCAACATTGCCATGAAAACCTTCAACCTGTTCACAACCTAGCAAACCACTGATTGGCTATGTTACCGCTTGCTTAACCATGTGTTAGCGTTGCTAGTCGCAAGTGCAGTTGCTTCCATGTGATAACATGGGTTCCTTGTTATATCACCATATTAATTGCTATTTATTTAATGCACCTATACACTTCGTAAAAGGTGGAAGGCTCGGCCTTTCTAGCCTGGTGTTTTGTTCCACCTTTGACCCCTTAGTTTCGGCTACCGGTGTTATGTTCCATAAATGAGCGCTCCTAACATGCTTGGGGTTGTTATGGGGGCCCCTAGATTCTCGTTTTAGGATAAAGCTCGTCTCGCAACGCCCAACATAATAATATTGTTAATGCTGAAAAGCATAGGGTGTCATGAACCCGAGGAGTAATTTTACATAATACAGGGAGGGACAGTGCTGATGGTGCTGTTCCAAAACAGAGTGGTGTGCGGGGCCAACCCGGGGGAACTCGTGTGATTTCTATCAGGCCACTGTACGCTGCGCTCATCCGATTGTGCCCTGAGAACGAGATACGCGGCTCCTATCAGGATTGTCTGCACGTCAAGTGGCCTTGCTTGACTTGTTTTACCTTTATCGAGCGTCTTGTGCGAGGGATTCCGAGGATGCTTTGAGCTAAACTCGAGGTTGAGGTTTTCCATTAGGGATCCGAGGAGATCACCGATTTCCCTGATCGAGGTCATTCCGTCGCAGCGTGTGGTAGTTTGTGATGGACTAGTTGGAGCATCCCTGCAGGGTTAAATCTTTCAAAAAGCCGTGCCCGCGGTTATGTGGCAACATGGAAACTTTGTTTAACACTGGTTCTAGATAACTTGGAGTAAGCTTAATTAAAATATGCCAACTGAGTGTGTAGATCTTCCCCCTCTTTATTCTTGTACTCGTAAGTTAGCCATCAAATAAATGCTTAGTCGCTTGCTGCAGCCTCACCACTTAACCATGCCTCAACCATTAAGTTTTGCTAGTCTTGATACCTTTGGAAATGAGATTGTTGAGTCCCCTGTGGCTCACAGATTACTACAACACCAGTTTCAGGTACAGGTAAAGGTTACTTTGACGTGAGCGCGATGATTGTTCATTTGGAGTTTCTTCTTCTTCTTCATCGATCTAGGATGGGTTTCAGGCTGACAGCCTGGGATAGCAAGGATGGACGTCGTTCTTTTCTCGTTTGTTCTCATCCGTAGTCAGACCCTGCTCTTCTTCTTGATATTTATGTATTATACTGATGTGACTCTGATGTAGCTTGTGGCGAATATAAGCCAATTCCATATACTCTTCTCTTGAGTACATGTACTTGTAATGTATCCATTCTTGCGAAACGACGAGATGCGCTTCTATCCCTGTTGAGGGCCTCGCGCCAAAATAAGGATGGGGTCGCATCTTGGGTGTTACACATGATCTCCATCGTCACCGGCGCCGCACCATGATCTCCATCATCGTGCTGCCATCGAGGTTGTTGCGCTATCTATGTTGTTACTACTAAAGCTACTGCCTAGCGATATAGCAAGAGCATCTGCAAGCGCAAAATAAATTTAAAGACAACCCTATGGCTCATGTCGGTTGCCGTAGCATCGACGCGCAAGTCGATATTTAACTATTACAACATGATCATCTCATACATCCAATATATCATATCATGTCATTGGCCATATCACATCACAAGCATACCCTGCAAAAACAAGTTAGACGTCCTCTAATTTGTTGTTGCATGTTTTACATGGCTGCTATGGGTATCTAGTATGATCTCATCTTACTTATGCAAAGCCACAACGGTGATATGCAAATTGATATTTAACCTTCTCCAAGGGCCGCCTCGGTCAAATCTGTTCAACTAAAGTTGAAGAAACGGACACCCGCGAGTCATCTTTCTGCAACAAGTGGCATGTCAATCGATGAAACCGGTCTCTCGTAAGCGTACGAGTAAAGTTGGTCCGGGCCGCTTCAATCCAACAATGCCACTAAATCAAGAAAAGACTAAGGAGGGCAGCAAATTGTACATCAACGCCCATAAACTCTTTTGTGTTCTACTCGAGATATCATCTACGCATGAACCTAGCTCATGATGCCACTGTTGAGGAACGTTGCATGGGAAACAAAAAAAATCCTACGCACACGCAATACCTATCCATGGTGATGATCATCTACGAGAGGGGAGAGTGAATCTACATACCCTTGTAGATCGCTAAGCGAAAGCGTATATAATGCGGTTGATGTAGTGGAACATCTTCGCGATCCAAATTGCAGCCCGTCCCGCGATCTCATCACGATCCATCCCGCGATCCCATCACGATCCATCCCGATATAGTGCCGAACAGACGGCACCTCCGCGTTCAGCACACGTACAGCTCCATGACGATCCCCGCCTTCTTGATCCAGCAAGAGGGGCGAAGAGGTAGATGAGTTCTCCAGCACGACGGCATGGTGGTGGTGATGGTGAACTAATCCAGCAGGGCTTCGCCTAAGCACCGCCGAACTAGACTAGAGGAGAAACAAATCTAGAGATAAGTAGAGGGAGCACGTGACAATTAGGGTTAGCCCTCACCTCTAAAACCTCTAGTATATATAGGAGGAGGGAGAGGGGAGGCTGCCTTGGCCCCTCCTCCAAGGAGGAGAGGTTCGGCCAAAGCAAAGGGAGAGTCCTCCTCCCACAAGGGAGGTGGACTCCCTTGGAAGGACTCTTCCTCCTTTCCTTTTAAACTTTCTTGCATTATCCCTCCACTCCTAGCCGCATTGGACTTTAGGAGAGGCTTTGGCCAGCCCACCAAGGGCTGGTCCACCTCCTCTCACAGCCCATGAAGCCCTTGGGTCGTCAAAACCCTCCCAGTGGTCCCCCGGTACCCTCCCGACACTCCCGGTACACTACCGATGAGCCCGAAACTTTTTCGATGACCAAAACAGGACTTCCTATATATCAATATTTACCTCCGGACCATTCCAGAGATCCTCGTGACGTCGAGGATCTCATCCGGGACTCCGAACAACCTTCGGTCACCAACACCTCTAACTCAACTATACGGAAATGTCATCGAACCTTAAGTGTGCAGACCCTGTGGGTTCGAGAACTATGCAGACATGACCTGAGACACTCCCTGGTCAATAGCCAATAGCTGGACCTGGATGTTCATATTGGCTCCTACATATTCTACGAAGATCTGTATCAGCTGAACCTCTATGTCAAGGATTCAGTTAATCTCGTATGTTGTTCCCTTTGTCCTTCGGTATGTTACTTGCCCGAGATTCGATCGTCGGTATCACCATACCTAGTTCAATCTCGTTACCGGCAAGTCTCTTTACTCGTTCCGTAATACAAGATCCCGTGACTAACTCCTTAGTCACATTGTTTGCAAGGCTTGTTGTGATGTTGTATTACCGAGTGGGCCCCGAGATACCTCTCCGTCACACAAAGTGACAAATTCCAGTCTTGATCTACGCCAACCCAACAGACACCTACAGAGATACCTGTAGAGCACCTTTATAGTCACCCAGTTACGTTGCGACGTTTGATAAACACAAGGTATTCCCCCCGTGTCCGGGAGTTGCATGATCTCATGGTCATAGGAACAGATACATTGACATGCAGAAAACAGTAGCAATAAACTGACACGGTCATATGCTACGTTCATAGTTTGGGTCTTGTCCATCACATCATTCTCCTAATGATGTGATCTTATTATCAAGTGACAACACTTGTCTATGGCCAGGAAACATTGACCATCTTTGATCAACGAGCTAGTCAACTAGAGGCTCACTAGGGACAGTGTGTTGTCTATGTGTCTACACATGTATTTGAGTTTCCAATCAATACAATTTTAGCATGGATAATAAACGTTCATCATGAACAAAGAAATATAATAATAACCAATTTATTATTGCCTCTAAGGCATATTTCCAACACTTATCCGTTATTTCAGCCACACGTTCTCGACACCCTGGGTCAAACCATTTTCTCCCCCATCTCTCTTGAACTCAATCCCGTGGAGATCTCACCCATCATGGATGGCCAGGATGGAGGCTTTTCGAGGGCGATCAGGTTGCTCCGGCGATGTCGCGACGACGCTATCGTGCTGCGATGATGGGTAGGACGGCTTCGGCGACGCTGCGATGGTACCATCGTGTTGCGAGCCAATGTTGCGACAATGGTCGACATGTTGCAACTCGATGTTGCACCGCCGCCGCCGTGCTGTGACAAGATCTCGGCTACAGCGACGTCGCAAGTAGCTCAAGGGATGTTGTGACGACGATGCTGCTACGGCGGCTCGGGCTGCTCCTGGGATGCTGTGACGGCGGTTCACACTGCCCTCGAGATGTTGCGATGATGATGCTACTACGGAGGCTCGAGCTCTTCCGACATGTTGCGACGACAGCTCATGCTACTCCGGGGATGGTACGACAACGACTCATGTCGCGACGGCTCTATCAAGCTATGAGATGGTGTTGTGAGGCCGCCAGAATTTTTACGAGCTATTGTTGCCACCATTCTGGAATGCCACCAAAGTTTGTTACACACGAGAGGATGGGTGCCCGACATTCTGCGATGCCACCAGAGTTGTTAAACATGAGAGGATGACTGCCCGACGCTCTGTGATGAGAAGATAGAAGACCATGCTGCATTGACTTCCATCATACAGCTAAGGAAGTCCTACAAAGTTCTTTCTGAGAGTTGGAGCTGCGTTGTCTGGCCGTAGGTCAATGTATCATCGATAAGGGTGGGCTTTGCCGTGAGTGAGTGGGCTTGGCCCTTGTTGTACCGGTTTTTGCCTAGTTTTTTTGTAATTAACTGAACAATTCTCTTCTGCTTATTTAGGCCCTGTTTGGAACCACTCAAATTATATAATCCAGTTTTTATAATCTATTATATCTCCAAACAAGACAGATTATGATGTAGATTATAAAAACTAGATGGACAGATTATTAAAAACTCACAATCTACTCTACCCCAGCTAAAATCAGATTATAGATTGCTAATGACCCGTTACCCTTGTAAAGTTGGAGATAATTACATTCCTGTCACCGCCACCCTTGTTTTTCTTCAAAAAACAAAGGGCAAACAGGTCATTACGCAATGTAAAACCTGAATTACAGTTTATATAATCTGACCTTCAAACATGTCCACCTAGATTATTTTTATAAACCAGATTATATAATCTATCTTCATAATCCAGATTATTATAATCTATTATGGTTCTAAACAGGGCCTTGATAGATGAGGCAATCTTTGCCTCAGCTTCGAAAAAAAAATGGTAGAAAGAGCCCTTGCCAGGCTATGCCCGAGCAAACATATTAACGATAACACACACACAGGCTTATCAAATTAGACTGAGATTTAGCACAAGCGTTAAGCAAAACTACACTTGTGCCTCTGAAGTTCCCTGACCATCACAAAACCCGATCAGTTGGGCGAGACACCCGGTTCGACGTACGTACTACTTTTCCACGCCTTGGAATCGTATATATAGTATATAGGAGACTAATATGAAGAATCCAGTACGCTGCCCACCACCATGGAACTGATGGTGAACGAACATGCCTTTTCAAACGCACCACCAGGCTCAGATTCCGGTAATAAAAGATGAAAGAAAGTTCCGGCGAGCATCAACCACACTTGTCTTCTTCAGAGAAACATCACAACGCTAGTAGTAACTTGGATGACAGCAAAAGCGTCAAAAGAGACCGCTAAACAAAGCAGCTAGCCTCGGAAAAGACTGGACAGACACAAAACTGCCACCGATGGAGGAACAGATGTTGGCGCCTCCGACCACCACCCACCTCACCTCCACCCCTGCCGCTTTCCATCAAGGATCAATACATGCAATTGGCTTTAGCAGAGGAGCTTTTGCATGACACTGTCCAACTGGCTTCAACAAAGCAGCATAAAACCAAACCGCAAAGATGCTACAGGGAGAAGGATGACAAGCGTCCATTCCTCTTTCAAGAGGCACACACAGAATAAATGTGACTACGGCAGTAGTAGATGGGGGGGAACGGATGCATGCATGAGGTCACCGGAAATAACTCCCCGCCTTATCAGACGGGCAACAGAAATCTGTTTCTTGAAGGATGCGATGGCGCATTTCAGTTTCAGGGGTAGGGCGATGCTGCTGCTGATGTTTGCCCCACCATTGGCAACCCACAGCATGTGACCTGACGGTATCATGCAGTTTGGTTCATGGCAACTGGGCAAAGATTTAACAGGTGCCATGCCAAACATGAATGCATGCTCAGATCTTCAGACCGATCCTCTGTCTCACATTTATGGAAGATCTCATGGATGCACTTAACAAGCAAAAACATTGAAAGGACTGACCAACTCCATGCAGACTGAAGAGGTAAAACATGAATCAATTGATGGATCCATGCAAACAAACACACAAGAAGCCAAGGCAGCATGGAAACTAAACTGGAGTATTTTCAACCCCAAACAGAGCCATGACTGACCTTTCCATTGGGGAGCAGGCAAGCAGGCAGCAGTCCAGGTCATGATAAACAAGCACTCAACTGTTAAGAAATAGGCAGTTGCCAGCATGATCATGCTGCCCACACAGAAAGAGACACCTTTTTTTTTTTTCCCTTTTCTTTTGTTATCTCTTGATGGCCACAATGAACATGCTGATCTCCATCTGGTAAAGGGGTTCTTATTATAATGATCCCTTGACACGTTGGCGTATTATTATTGTTCAAGTAGATGAGTGCATTCTACTGCCCCACCAGGGAAAAGAGCACAGCACAAATTCTGTTAGTGTTGGATGAGCTGGCAAATAAACTACCTAAATTCGTACAAATGGCATGCAGCTTGCCCAAAAATTCTACACAGCGGAATATATCCCCAAAACCAGTACACCACCACTTCTGCTGATAACAGTGGCTACTGATCTTCACCATGACAAGAAAAAAAGACAACAAGGGGTATATAAGCTAAGCACAGATGGTGTTTGAAACTTTTCGAGACTCCGGATTAAAAGAGAGCACGTAAAGTTTCTAATCAAGGCCCTGTTTGGAACCATAATAGATTATGATAATCTGGATTATGAAGATAAATTATATAATCTGGTTTATAAAAATAATCTAGGTGAACATGTTTGGAGGCCAGATTATATAAACTGTAATCCAGGTTTTACATTGCATAATGACCTATCTACCATCTGGTTTTTTTTAAAGAGGAGGGTAGCGGTGGTAGAAATGTTATTATCTCCAACTTTACAAGGGTAATGGGTCATTAGCAATCCATAATCTGATTTTAGCTGGTATAGAGTAGATTATGAGTTTTTAATAATCTATCCATCTAGTTTTTATAATCTACACTATAAGTTGTCCTGTTTGGAAACATAATAGATTATAAAAACTGGATTATATAATCTAGGTGGTTCCAAACAGAGTTTAGTTTTGGCCATTTCCATGCAGAACACCTCGTGAAAGGTTTATCAAATCAGAGTTACTGTTAATCCATGCTATTGTGCATCTATCCGCCTTATCATTGTGGAACAGCCCAAAGGTCTGGCATGCTCGCTTGCCCTTAGGCGAACCAATGATACTTTTAACATTTAAGCATAAATATTTCTAGACAGTTTTCATTGCTACCTACGCACCAGATTCTACGATAGACCAAATTCAAAGCTTTTCAATTTTGCTTCTGAATCAAATGACGACATGGCATTTTGTGCGATTGTGCGCAATAAATTTAAGTATCAGTTTTGCTTTAGCACATCTAGATGTGCTCTAAATATTGCACATGTAAGTCATATGTCATTGATTTTACGGTAAGATTCAGGCAAGCATTTTCTTTTGTCTTTTCACTTTTTTTTTAGTTTGATTGAGTCACTTAGTTAGTATCCGTGCGCATGGACATACTAAATACATTTCTCCATACCAACTAAAATTACACATATCCTGAAAATCCTACTACCTTACCATATTTATAGACAGTTCCACCTAGTTAACAAATATACTACTCCCTCCATTCCATAGTTATTGTCGTGGTTTTAGTCAAATAAACTACATAACTCGGCAAGAGCAAGTAGTGTGACTTTTATGCTGGTGAGAAAAAAAATCAAGAGAACCACTGGTCCAACACAGATGAAGCAAGTAAGGATAATGCTATATAAAATATTGTCTAACAAAATAAGCGTATAGAATCAAGGATCTAGAAATGTTTATTATTGTATCATATTTTCGTTGCAGGAATTGGCCGTGAAGGGAGGATAAAATTGCCAGCCATCATCTTGATCGCTCAAGAGCAGATCACTGCTCCTATAAAAGAAGACCTCCCTAGCTGCAAAATTACCTGAATATCTACACACCTTGCAATAACAATAAATAAAGGCACTCACTCTAGGGAGGACGATCGAAATCATCCAGCTCTCAGCTATTATACACCTGCAAAATGGACAGAAAACAAACATGGATACATAGGTTCATCAGTCAACCAAGCTCCCTTTTTTGCACAAATAATCGGACAAGCGGAATGCGGAAAAGGATCGATGTTTTTTACCTGAACCGGAGGGAATTCTGGCGATGATCAAAAGAGCAGCAGGAGTAGAACTGAGGATGACCCTGATCCATTCCACTAAAACCCCAGAGCAAGAAGCCTCTTTTGAGTTTTGGACACCACAAGTGAAAAAAATCGACATAAAAACTCATCACAACCCCAAGAACAACAACAACAACAACAACCTAAAGGTAATCAAAGCTTCGCCATAGCTGCGTGCATACAGTTTTCTCTCCTTCCTTGGTTTCTCCTTCTGCAGAAATTAACAGAAACAGATGTGATGATAACTGGTAACTGGACGACAGCCTGCTACTGGCCGGACTCCTCCTCGGAGTCGCCGTCCTCGCGCTCCTCCTCCCCGTCCTCCTCCTGCTGCTGCTGCTGGTGATGGTGGTGCTGTTCGTGGTGGTGGTGCTGATGAGGGTGCGGGTGCTGCAGCTGCCCGCTGGCCCCGGCGCTGCCGACCTGGTGGTAGAACTGGCTGAGCACCCCGATGTGGCCCTCCTGCGACAGGCCGAGCTCCAGCCCCGGTATGGCGGCCGCCGCGTGGCTGGCGAACATGGGCGCGAACCCGATGTGCCCGCCCATGCCCCCCGCGCCGCCGCCCGGCAGCTCGATCCCGGCGGGGAGGCCGATCCGCTGCATGAGGCCGCCGATGCCCCCGCCGTCGGCGCCAGAGGAGTTCATGAAGCCGGCCTGCGAGAACCCCGCGGAGGCCGGCGGCGGCCCCCACATGTGGTGGTGGTGGTGCGGGCGGCCGGCGAGCGCGGAGGTGGGGGACGGGAGCGAGGGCGCGACGGAGGAGAGCGCGGACGCCGGGATGGTCCCCGTGCCGGTGGCGGCGACGATGGCCGGCTCGGCCTGCTGCAGCAGCCACTGCACGGTCTCGCCGTCCGACTTGTGGCCTAGCTCGCGCGTGAGCTGGAAGATCCGCGCCGCGCAGAGCGCCGGCATCCGGATCCGGCGCCCCCGGCCGTCCACCTTGGTGTGGCGGTCCTTGTTGGAGCTGCGCTTCGGCCCCAGCGCCTGCACCCTCCGGTCCCCCGCCGCCGCCAACACCACCTGCTGCTGCGGCGGCGGCTGCTCCTTCCCCCCGCCTCCGCCCGCGTCCTCCTGCTGCTGATGCACCTGGATTTGCAGCTGGTGCTGCGGCGGCGGCGGCTGCTCCTGCTGCGGCGGATGGTGGTACTGCTCGCGATCCAGCTGCTGCTGCTGCTGCTGGTGCTGGTGGTGGTGGTGCTGGGCGGGCGTGGTGGAGGGGGAGGAGGTGGTGGTGGTGGCCGTCGCCGCGGAGGTGGGCTCCGCTTTGTTTGGCGGTGGGGGAGGGGGGAACTTGGGGTCCATCTCCACGCCCACACGCAAACCAACGACACCACCAACTTGCCGTCCGGCCGGCCGTCCGTCCGTCCGTCCGTCCCCCAAAACCAACAACTTTCTTCTTCCTCCTCCTATCAAATCCCTCCCCTCGCTCAAAAACCAGGCAAGAACGAGGAGGAGGAGGAGACCAATAATGGACCGCAGATGGCGACGGGGAGGGAGAGAAGAGAAGACGCCGGGGAGGGAGAGAGATAGGGGATGGGATGGAGGGAGGGAGGGGGGAATAAGAAAATCCAGGGAAAGAAGATAGATAGATAGATAGATACCACGCCCACTTTCTGGATTTTTACTCTGCTCTCCGGACTTTCTTCCTCCCCTGCAATGTCTTTCCCTCCTCCACTGTCATTTCTTGGCTCTCTTTTTTTAGCTTTTTTCAGCTTTGGTGTGTTAATCTTGTCCAGGGTTAGGGTTAGGATCTACTAGGAGGGTGCTTTTGGCTAGTAACTTAAGTGATGAAGTGCTTTGGTGGTGTAATTTTTACTGCCCTCTTTTGGGGTTGAGCTGTGGTTGGTGGTGGTAGAAGTGAGGTGAGGTGACTGAGACTGACTGAGGCAGGAGGGGTAAAATGGAACAATGGTGGAAAGGGCGAGGGGGCAGAAAGCTGTCAGACAACAACTGCATTCAGGCATTTTGTTACATCCACTTGGACCTCTACACTTGGAGTAGCTACGATTTTTTTGGACAACTACTGTATCTGGAAATACTACAGCCTATGACCATCCTGAAACGTACCCTAGCTGGTTATATCTGAATTGCAGTTTACAATTTCTCTCTCTCAAGATTTGTATTGCTTCGGGTAGAAATACAGCATGGCTTTTATTTCATACTCTCTCTGTTTCATAACGTGGTGCATATTTTATTTTGTTTTGAAAAGTCAAGCATCGCAAACTTTGATCGAATTTATGGAGAATAATATTTACGCCTAGAATGCCAAACTTATATCATTAGATTCATTATAAGATGGACTTTCATACTTTACATATTTTTGTATTGTAGATATGAATAGTTATCTCTATAAAGCTTTGTCAAAGTTATCAAAGTTTGATTTTTTTTTAAATCTATACGCACTATACTATGTAACGGATGGAGTACTAGTTAATTGTTTGTGTGTTTTTATAGTGGCATACATAGGTTCAACATCAATCGTGTACGACATATACATTATACCCATTATATTCTAATGTGGGAAGTGCTTTGATTCGATAAGATTGAGTTAATAGAAAAGGTTTCATTTGAGTCGGTTGCCCATATCCAACATGTTGCTATAATGGTTTGAACTGATTGAGTTAATGTAGTTACCTTACATCATCAACGGGGCCTTGCAAAAGAGTTTATTTGATTTAATTGAGTTGATGCAATTACATACAACCCATCAATGGAGGCGCTATAAAGAAATTGACTTTATTTCATTGCTGTAAATTCCAAACAAAACAAATATAAGGGCATCTCCAACGTCGACCCTCAACCTCCCGTAACCTATTGTCCAACTAGTTGATTGATTTATTCACTCAATGTTGGTCGACACATTATATATGGCACACACGCGCTGTCGTGGCGTACCACATGAAAGAGGGACGACCATCTGTATGCACACATTGTTGGATGAAGCTGAAAGGGCAGTATATGTGAGACGGCATGATCCGTTGATCAACAACTTGTTGTACATCTGCTTAATTGGAGACGTTGTTGTACTAGAATTAATTTGCATGCATGATATGTATGGATGATTTGTGATATTTCCTATCAAAATTTTGATGAATATCGTCCGGTTTGCATGAATTTTGTTTGGTTTGTTAAAATGTGGGCTGAAATGTATGCAGCTAATGTTGGACGTCGTCCTCCCGCATCCGTGTTCGCGGACTGATGCCCCAACCCCAAACCCACCCACCCCACCCCCGGTTTGCGGACAGATGCGGGAGGAAATTTGCGTGTTGCTGTTGGAGATGCCCTAGCCCCGTGTAAAAAACATCTAACTTAAATAATATTAGAGGATTCAAATCCTTAGATTTAAGAACTTTTTGACAAATACCTTTCATAGAAAATTAAACACGCACTCACACCTCTAGAAAATAGTCTATTGTTTTATTTTCACTAATACGCAAGATTGTGTATCATTTCAATGATAGATGAAGGTGAAATCTATTGTTTTTCCGGTGACTTGATCAAAGAAACGAAAACATGGTAAGATGCAAATAACAAGGTATTTCAGTTTTGCATCTTTAGAATCGTGTGAATAAGATATTTCAATGTTGCTGCTATAGAATCGTGCCAATAAAAGATGCCCTAATAATATATGAAACATCAAACTTGTATTATCAGATGGTTTACAAAAATATTACTTTTACAATGTATAGTTAGTTTTATCGTATGTGAGGGAACATGTCGGCACATATATTGATGATCAAACAATTGTTTTGTAAAATGACATGGCGTGACCTACAAAACTTACATGTAGGATCGAATAAAGTATCGAAACACCACTTTGTTATACAACTTTAGTAATGCATCAATGGTCGAAGATGTTATATCCAGCTTGTGAGTCATATTATCTAAGACTATCCATAATGAAAAGTAAGTTACACTAGTAAGAGGCACATGACCCTACACTATGTTACTAGTACCATCATAGTGGGTAGTAATATAAGTATGGTGTTATGCAAAGGTTCATTTACTATGGATTCATATTTTCTTGGGATATTTGACTAACATATTATGTTACTATCACAAACCATTCTCTCTTTATTAATTACTTGACACATCAGCTTATTTACCTAGGTGGCATCTATTTTACTACTCCATTATGGCTAGTTTAAGCGGCCATTGCTTTCTATAAGCTATTTAATCATTAGTGCAATCATTTGTTCTCGTTATTTATATTAGCCGCCACCCGTCTATTTTTTTGAAGCATGCCCTTTTTCATGCCATCTTTCACTAAATGTTTTGATCCGTTCGACGATCACCGGTGACACACGAAAAAAAACATAATAGTCGTGGTGGCTCGCTTCTTCGAAAGTTTGATTCGCCATTTCAAGTCCATACACGAGGTAAGTAGAAACATACTCCCTTCGTTTCATAGTGTAAGAGTATTTTTTTTCTTGAGGAATAATGTAAGAGTATGTTTCATACTATACCGACGTAAAAAACGCTCTCATATTACGTGCCGGAGGGGTATCATTTCTAAAATTAGAATGTAAAATTACCACGCAGCTGTTTTTTATTTTTCCTTTTTTGGGGAATGTTCCATGCAAGTTGTGCACGCGTAGGTAGGTGCTTTGTGGGTGTAGCAGTGGTGGTGCATCTAGTAGGAGATATAGATTCCTGGCCGTCCCTGTCCGTTCCTTTCGCTCCCGGGTCTCCACCAATGGGTGCCGGCAGTGTGGCTCCTTCAGATTTTTCATTCTTTATTTTCATGGCGATGATGATGGATGGAGGACGGGAATGGATAAGCTCGTGACTGTGGCAGTGGAGGTGGGCCAGGCTCCGGTCAAACGCGATGGCCCAGTGAACCGGGCCTTAACCAACCAACCAACCCCCGTGTCTATTCCTCGCCCGACAGCTTAATTGGCATCTAGTTACCCCACTTGGACTTGATATACAACGAAATTTCCAGTTCAGAGCTTTCTTTAGACCAGTTCACAGCTAAATTGGCGCCTAGTTACTCCACTTGCATCACGTATTCTACACACCAGCTAGCAAAAATATACGGTTTGGTAAGTACATTGAATGGGAAATAAAATTTGGGAGGCATGGTTTCGTTGACGCTGAACATTGCACAGGGCGAGTCTCCTCATGGATTGATTACAGGACATGGCTTGGTTGACGCTGAATGAGACCTGACCAGACACAGTACAGGGACCGAGGGACGCATCTTTCTGGTTTCTACTTCCTCCGTAAATTAATATAAGAGCATTTAGAATACTATTTTAATAATCTAAACACTTTTATATTAATTTACAGAGGGAGTAGTACGTAAAAGTCAAAGAAGAGACGTGGAAAAAGTAAGCCTGCGGGATGGGCAGACTGAATAACTTGAGTTAATTGCAAAAGACTATCACAATTCGGGCCTTATTCATAAGTTGGTGCCATCTTTTAAATTTTTTGCAAATACGTATCAAGATACAAGCTGTATTTTACAGATCCTGTATTTCTACGTATAGATGCTCTTTCTGACACATATGACCCACCGGTCAGTCTCTTACAGGGAAAACCGGCCTGAACCGCTTTGGCCGGGGGAAAACCGTCTCTTTCTCTCTCTCTCTATGCGGCAGCAGCAGCGGCAGTCGACCAATAGGCCCCCGGCGACGGCGGTGACAAGTCGAGCCCGGCCTACCAGCGGCGGACCTGGGACGCGGTGAGGCGCAGCATGACCGGCCTCGTCAACAAGGCCACCGCCGCCAACGTCCGCCACGTCCTGTCGGAGCTCCTCGCCGAGAACCTTGTTCGCAGGCGCGGCCTGCTCTGTCGCGCGCTGCTCAGGTCCCAGGCCGCCTGCCCGGCCTTCACCGACGTGTTCGTCGCCATCGCGGCCGTCGTCAACTCCAAGATCCCCGTCGTCGGCCGGCACCTCCTCGTCTGGCTTGTGATCCGTCTTAGGTGCGCCCACGTCGCCGGCGACAAGCCCCAGCTGGCCGCCGCGGCGAGCTTCGTCGCCCACCTCGTCAACCAGGGCATGGCGCACGAGTTGTTGGCGCTGGAGCTCGTTGAGATGCTCCTCGCCGAGCCCACGGACGACGGCGTGGAGGTGGCTGTCGGGGTCGTCACGGAATGCGGCGCTGCACTTAGCATGTCGTGCCCCAGGTAGCTCGACACCGTGTTCGACGCTCTCTGGAGCATCCTTGTCGACGTCGACGTGGACCGGCGCACCGGGTTCTTGATCGAGGGCCTCTTTGCTGTCCGGAGAACTCAGTTCCGGGGGCACCCTCCAGTCCGCCCGGAGCTTGACCTCATCGAGCAGCAGGACCAGTTCACGCATCAGGTCGAGATCCCCCTCGAGGACAGCCATGGCGATCAGCTCGACCCCAAGACCCATCTCGACGTGTTCAAGCCTAGTGCCACCTTCCTGCACGATGAGGCAGCCTACGAGCACCTCAGACGAAGCATGCTTGGCGTTGACCCCGACGACGACGACGAAGACGACGAAGACAAGGATGACGAGTCCGACGGCGATGGGGAAGACATGGAGGTGATCAAGGACGAGATGGACACCAACCTGATGAACCTCCGGCGGACGATATACCAGACGATCATGTCGAGCGCCGGCGCCGAGGAGGCCGGGCAGAAGCCCCTGTCTGTGGTGCGGCCGGGCCAGGAGGCGGAGCTCTGCGCCATGCTCGTGGAGTGCTGCAAGCAGGAGAGGGCGTCCAACACGGAGTCGGGCTGGGAGAGAGCGCGAGTGCGGCTGGATCCGGTCCGCATGGAGAGAGAGAGAGAGACGGTTTTCCCCAGGCCAAAGCGGTCCAGGTCGATTTTTCCTGTAAGAGACTGACCGGTGGGTCATATGTCAGAAAGAGCATCTATACATAGAAATACAGGATCTGCAAAATACGGCATGTATCTTGGTACGTATTTGCAAAAAAAATTGAAAGATGGCACCAACTTGTGAATACGGCCTGAATTGTGGTAGTCTTTTGCAATTAACTCGAATAACTTGGTTGTAGGACCAACATGTACATGACCCACGGGAACAAACCGGAGCACGCCGAGGCCAGTCGGCGACACGACACGGCGCTTGTTCGAAACGGAAATTCCTCCACATGCTAGTGGTGTTGGGCTACGATGCGGATCGACGGGTGCGGTTGCTTCTTTAGGCGGATAAAATTTGTGTTATAACCTTTTGTGCCATCAAGATTCAAAAATGACCTTGTTTTAAAAAACTTATTCTAAAACTAACATGTCTTAGTCACGCCAATATCTCTGATGTGTGGTTACACGAAAAACGTCACGGTCCCTCGCGTCTAGCCTATGGCCCGCACGATCGGCTAACTCATTGCCTAGGTGACGTGGCAAAGGGCCAAATGCCACCATGGCGTCTAGTCCTAGTAAGTGACCAAACGTTAGGGATCTTGGCGTCTCGCCCCAACAGATCACACAAACAGTTTTTTATAATATGTGTCACGTATCCATGCGCCAAGGTCCTTAGCGTTTGGTCATTTACCAGATCAGACGCCAGGGTCCTTGGCGTTTGGTCCTTTGCCACATGAGGACATCAACGAGTTATCCAGTTGTGCGGGACACGGACTAGACGCCAAGAACCATGGCATCTCTCGTGCATTCTAGATGTCACGGATGTTGGCGTGACCAAAACATGTCGAAATCAAAAAATATATATTAAAAGCAAGATCAATTCTGAATTTTGTTAGTACAAAAGGTTAAAACACAAAAAATGTCCTCTTTAGAGTGTGTTTGGTTGCATCTTTGGGGCATGTTTGGTTGTTTAAAGTGAAAAATGATGGTTGTATTTCACTCACATCTTATTAGAGCCTGGTTGAGTAAAAATAGGCAACAAATCAATATCTGCATGTTGTTTGGTTGTCTGAATTGCATCAATGGCCACTTTATCGTTGGTCGTTTAGTTACCCACATTTGTGCTTAAGGGTGTGAGCAGATG
This sequence comes from Hordeum vulgare subsp. vulgare, assembly GCF_904849725.1. Taxonomy (NCBI): domain Eukaryota; kingdom Viridiplantae; phylum Streptophyta; class Magnoliopsida; order Poales; family Poaceae; genus Hordeum; species Hordeum vulgare. The sequence continues at coordinate 577,664,381 of NC_058520.1, read as the reverse complement.
CAAACCACGGTTGTTTGGCTGCATACACGTTTGTGTTCTGCCCTCCCGACAACACGCAGGCAAAGCACTAACAACACATAAACTAGCATCATGAACAACAACTAATATTAGATAAACAAGCAACTAAACATGTATATTGTTAAACATGATTAAGTTTAAATACAAGAGGGGCATGGGATGCCCTTGCTTCAACACACGATGCCGAACCGACAAAATATGAACTAGTTCTCCCAGCGAAAGCATGGTCACCGATGCAGGTGTGCCTGCTGCAACGCACCCTGCACCCGATGGAGTTGATGTGATTGTAGATTTGAACCTTGATGCCTAGGCCGGAGATGTGCACCATGATGAGGTCGTCGTTGACGATCCTGTGGCGGTGACAGAAGTACTGCCAACCCCAGCCAAGCACCATTTGTCCCTTGAATTTCTAGACCTGAACTCAGAACTCACACCACTTTTGTGCCATGAGCTTGAGACGCGCGGAGCTTGATCGTGAGCGACTCCTTCATCACCTCCATGAACTTGGGAGGGGTGGCAAGCATGGCGAGATCCTCCTCGTCCCTGATTTTCACGTAGGAAGGGGCTCTCGGGACCCCTCCTCGTGGCCGGTCCTCGGAGATCATCCCCTTAAACGTGGCTAGCTTATGAAGGGGACCCTGTCACGCAGATTCACCCTCTTTAGCCAGCGGTTCATGGGAATGAAGTCGACGACGGCCTCGGCGCCGGCGACAACATGGGCTCCTCCTCTGGCCCTGTCTAACTTCTTCTTCATCACCTTGTCACGTAAGATGACATGGATTAGTAACAGGGCATTGGTGAAAGGACGTGGATGTCGCCTAGAGGGGGGTGAATATGCGCTTTAAAATAATTATGGTTTAGGCTTGAACAAATGCGGAATAAAACTAATGTTTAAAATTTTGAAGCACAAAACCTAAAAAAACTAGGCTCACCTATGTTCACCAACAACTTATGCTCAGCAAGATAAACAACTAAGTGATAGCAAGATATATAACAAAAAACAATATGGCTATCACAAAGTAAAGTGCATAAGTAAAGGGTTCGGGTAAGAGATAACCAAGGCACGCGGAGACGATGATTTATCTCGAAGTTCACAACCTTGCGGATGCTAATATCCATTTGGAGCAGTGTGGAGGCACAATGCTCCCCAAGAAGCCACTAGGGCCATCGTAATCTCCTCACGCCCTCGCACAATGCAAGATATCGTGATTCCATTAAGGGACCCTTGAGGATGGTCACCGAACCCGTACAAACAAGGTTGGGGCAATCTCCACAACTTAATTGGAGGCTCCCAAGAACACCACCAAGCTTTACCATAATGGAATGTGGCTTCGAGGTAACCTCAAATGCTTGGGGCAATCTTCACAACCTAATTGGATACCTTGAAGCTTGTTCGGAGCTTTACACCACAATGATTGAGCTCCGAGGCATCACCAAGCTTCTAGGATGCCAAAGCACCCAAGAAGAACAAGTATTAGGGTACCAAGCACCCAAGAGTAATAAGCTCTTCAAACTTCACTTCCATGTATCACCGTGGAGAACTCAAACCGATGCAACTAATGCAATGGCAAGAACACACGAGTGGTCAAGTCCCTCACGCTCAAATCCCTCCACAACAAGAAAAGCTATGGAGGAATATGACAGGAAGAACAAGGAGCTCACAAAGAACTCCAATATCAAGATCCAAGGGGTTCCCCTCACATAAAGCAGAAAGTGATTGGTGGAAATGTGGATCTAGATCTCCTCTCTCTTTTCCCTCAAGAACTAGCAAGAATCATTGGAGGGATTGAGAGTTAGCAAGCTCTAAGAAGGTCAACAATGGCGGGCAAATATGAGCTCAAGAGTTGGGGAACCATTGGTGAAGAAGACCCCCTTAAATAGGTCCTCACAAATCTGCCCGCTATGTGCAAAATTACACAAGGGCGGTACAACCAGGGATGCGGGCGGTACAACCGTTGTGACCGGTACAACCGCCCAACCACCGCCCAACTCGAGCGTTGGACATGGAAAAGTCCCAAGTGGTATAACCGCTTGTAACACCGGTAGTACATGGCTATATAAAATAAGGGTACAACCGGTCTACTTCCGCCTAACAACAAAAGCTCAACAGAACTGTGTCCGGTTGAAGTCGGTGCTGGGCCGGTTCAACCGCCCAAGGCTGCCACCGTAGGTCACCCAGCTGTGGGCGGTACAACCACTAGGGAGGGGGGCAGTGGTACAACCGCTGGGGACCACTCAGTGGCAACACCCCTAGGGTATCACTCGTGGAGTGGTGGTTAGACCGGATGACACGAGCAAGCGGTACAATCGTATCAAGAAACACACATAAGACCAGAACTGTCATAACTTCTGCAAATGAGCTCCGAATTGAGAAAACTCAAGCTTGTTGGATTCATGATGACAAGAGCTACCCAACAGCGGCAAAAGAGATGTGAGACCTCTATGAATGAAGAACCGGCAAAAATTCCAACATCGAAAACATCATAGAAGATGCACATGAACTCTGTTTTGGATGAACTCGAACTTGTCATAAAGATGACCATAAGCTCTAATACTCATAAAGAGAACCACCAAACAAGAACCAGGAAATATGATGCAAGGATGCAAATGGTTTGAGCTCCCAACGAATGATACGATCAAGCTACTCACTTGAGAGCCCCCCTTGTCAGTACAACAATCTATCCAAAAATAGAAAAACCTATCATGGGCAAACCTATACCTTGCACATAGTCCACTTGAGTAGATTATGACGATCTTGACTTCCTCAAGATGGACCACTTTTCTCGATTGCATTGGCTTGATGAAGACTAGTCGATTGCTCCCCCGTACTCACTATGGGTGAGCCACTCTTCAACACATCTTCACAAGTCCATTGCCACCACAATGGACGGCAAGATTCAAGCATGATATCTTTGTGATGCTCCACTTGAGCTTGCACACCGCAACCTTGATGACGATCACCACTTGACATCATCCTCTATGGGTTGTATGAGATCTTCCTATTTTCGCAAGCCCATGGAAACACACCTAACACCACATAGAACTCTCACGAAGACCATAGGTTAGTACACAAAGCACAATGGACAATGCTTACCATACCATGGGATCACTTGACCCCTCTCGGTACATCTTGTATGCTTTGTGTGTTGATCAACTTGATTTACTCTTTGACTTAGTCTTGATCAACCTTGTGTCTTTATGACCATTCATTGGATAATACCTTGAATAGCACCTTGGTCATCATATAAACTTGTTGAAACCAACAGATGGACTTCAAGAAGTGCCTATGGACAAATCCTACAAATATAACTTAAGGAAACCATTAGTCCATAGGGATTGTCATCAATTACCAAAACCACATATGGAGAAATATGCTCTAACAATTGGCATGCTGCATTTATACTAGTACCTAAAGTACCAAACACATTTGGCCTACCTACTATGAAAACCATGCAAGTAAAGAAATCATGCAACATAGCATGCCCATTCGAGCATCAATCTAGCTAGCATGCCCATGAAACCTAAGCTTGAAGATCAAACACGAAACAAGCATCATGAACATCTATCCATCTAAGTAGCATCATGAACACTAAGTAGGAACATCAAAGACAACACCAATATACCTAGCATGCACATGATCCCTAAGCATGAACATCAAACACACACCAATCTAGATAACATGCACCTGAACACTAAGCATGAACATGAAATATAGCACCAATATGGCTATCATCATGAACACATTGTTGCACATGAGCACTAAGCATGAACATCAAACACAACACTTATCTACCATGCGTCCATGCCCATGAACACATTGTACATCATGAGGAGATCACGACCCCTTGGGCCAACTTACCATCTTGGGGTTACCTTGTAACCATCGTCACCAACTTACCATTCTGATCCTCAAACGATCACAATGTGCAATCTAAGAGTTATTAAGTGTGCCGGATATTTATCACTGTTGACCCATAGTGTGACCTACCATGAACTATGTCCATATCCGAGGACACGACTATCGATAGTTCATACACTCTACAGCAGTTATTACACTGTACCCACACCATGGAACTCATGACGTCGTGCTCCCATTCGGGTGGACCAACGACATTCCGACAAAACCAATCTATTGCGTGACACTCTCCTGTCCACTCCAACAAACTCCCCTATGGGCTATGTCGTGGGTGGCCCTAATGCCAACTTTTGACATCCACCACCTTTGTGGCTGCCACCGTCATTGCCAAACAAACTCGTCCCTGATAGGGAAACCGGTACCATACAACTACGGGCACACAAGTTTATGCCCGTCCATCGGGCCAGGGTAGCACAAACACATAACCTGCTCTAGTTGGAGGCACCGGCAAGAGGCATGACGATAAACCGCATTAGGGCCTCCCATCCAGACACGTGTGGTTGCACTGGTGAGCTCGATTTGGTGGCACAATGACTCGAGCAATAGCTTGTTCAAGTTGAATTATCATCCCGTTTAACTTGAAAGTAACATGATTGGAGTCATGGTATGAAGTGTGATGCACGGGCCATGATGATAATGCATCCATCTTAATCATAACAATATGAATGTAAGCAACTAATGCACCCATCTTAATATAACAATATGAATGTAAGCAACTAATGCATCCATCTTGATGATGACATGTATCATGAGTCCTACATAACTAGCATAAAATGCGACACGACATGATCGAGTGGAATGGATCAATTACAATAATATGAACCATTTAAATACTTATGCATGAGAAATGAATTTAATTCAAATCAACCATTGACATTGCAATTTCATGTTTGCAAATGAATGTGGTGGCTTGCCTTAGTTTAGAGGAGTGTCACAATACTCCTCGTCCTCTCCAAGGCAATTAGTTTCTTCTAAAAGATAATATAAATGCCAAAGCAAAATGTCACATAAAGCATTTTATTGCACCAGAAATTCTAAACAGCAAGGAAGATTCTCAAACTTTGCACCCAAAAAGTTTAGCTCAAGACAAAAGTAATGCAAAAAAGTTGCAACTCATTGGACTTATGGTTTAAAGACAAAGCTGGTCAAAGTTCTAGTCAAATACATGAACTTAAACTGAAATTAGAAAAATCTAGAGGCGGCCACATCGAAGACGTATTTTCAGTGGGCGCCGCCACTCATACCGCTTCGGTGAGAGAGAGAAAGGATGATAAGGGGTCCCACTCTAAGGGTTAGAGAGAGAGAGAGCACGACGGCTCTATCGTCGGTGGTTCTGTGGCGAGGAGACCACGACGGTCATCGGCGAGAGAGGGAATGGATCCAGTGCATCGAGATGAGCACACACGTACCCGAAACGACGACTAAGGTGGACAGACATCGTCAAAATGTTCCTCTCGAAAGATGGCGGGTGACATAACTTGTCGGAGTAGAGGAAGACAACGTCAATCCAATGAATCAGTGGCACCGTCATGCTCAGAAGATCACCATGATCATTCTTGAGGAGGAGGGAAAAGACAGAGGTGGCTAGAGCGAGTGGATGGGCAAGGGGGATCTGTGGCCAACTCCGGCGATGATCAGCGATAGGAGGCCTTCACGGCCTTGTGTCGCTTGAGGAGAGTCAATTTGTGGCCAGGTGAAGTGATGCGGATGGATAGAACGGCTCCGGGGCCCTATATATAGATGGCGAGGTGGCCGAGATCGGGCTTCGTCAAAGATGATCTGCAGAAGTAATGTGAGGGGAATGAGCTCGGGCGTGACTTGGGACAACGAGGACGATGACGAGCATAGTGCGTGCGCGCGCCCAAGGCTGCAACACACTAAGTGGGACATGGCACACATGCGGGCACACTATTCTGAACAGATGCGTCGTGTCTATGCCCAGCGTGTGGCCTGCCGGCATCGGGGAGGAGCAAAGGGGTACTAGGTGGAAGAAGCGGAGCGTGCTGAGTGGCGCAGGCAAGCTGCGGTGGCGCGAGGAGGGCAAACGTGCGGCGGCAGAGGGTCCTGATATCCAGAGCATGCCGACTACATCGAACACCTTGCACACGCACTGTCACCACGTGCACTGGCACACATGAGACTTTAGGCGATGCTAAACCGTGTCTAGGGTGTTGTCCTTTCAACGCGGTGGTGCTGGGTGCTCTCAACTCAATGGACAAGAGAGGAGCAAGTTGGAAGTTTCTAGACAGAAACTTGGGGAAGAAGATGAGAAAAATTTACTTGGAGTTAGATGGTGAAACTTGGTGTTTAAGCATCTCCTACAAAGGTATTCATGTGGTAAAAATTTCAGCTCAAGTGAATGAAGGAAAAATACAATTGCATCACATACTGTCATTTTTGACCAAAAGCAAGAGTATTTCCTCTAGCGGAAATTCTCCAAATGACTATGGCACATTTTTTAATGGGGAGGTAAGGCATGATCCAAAGAATATTTGGGAATTTATTTGGAATTTTCCGAGTAAGAAAAATGAGGGTTCTTTATAGTATGGAGAGAAAATGTTTCATTTTCAAAGAGAAAATGAATATTTTCCTATTAAATACAAATTATGCCATGCCAAATTTGGGGAGAGGGATGAGGTGTAGAAAGGTTTTCAAGATGTCGGGTTTCACTTGGAAGAAAATCAAAAATAATTGAACGTGATAAGTCAAAATAAGTAGACAGGAAATCCAAATCCAAACGGAAATAGTGAGTAAATGCAAATAAAAATAAAAGTGGGAAAACGAGGGTGTCACACTGGCTGCCCCCTCTGGCGGCGCCACCGAACCCAGGACCACGAGGCTCGGAAATGGCAGCGGAGACAAAGCGGGCGACATCGCATTGGCAGGGCGAGGCAGCCTGGTGCACAGAGGAGACAACGCGCAGAGTCCGAATGAGATCGAACCCAGAGTTCGCCAAACTGATAACCCATCTCTCGTGGATGCGGTTGTTGCCACCGCTGATGGGGGTCAGCTGACGATGCGGCGACGGGAGATAAGAGGAGAGGGGAGCAACGGGTGGCGAGAGGAGAGTGAGGAAGTGTGGTGTGAAAGGCGGTGGACGGTGACACAAGAGAGAGGGGAAGTTATGAGCAGCCCCATCCATCTCCTGTGCTTCCCGAGGCGTGCAGCAAGGAGCCATGCGTGGCCCCGCAGAGCCTGGCTGTGGAGAAACTGTCGATTCAGCAGTAGCTCGCGTGCCTGGTCCAGGACTGCTTTAGGTTCTGTGCGGGCCGAAACGTGGGTGCAGTCCAGGAAACCAAACAATGCATTTTCGTCCCGCGGGGGGTTGTTAGGCCCAAATGCGAGTAACCAAATGCGTCCTTAGGAACCTGTCAACGTGACGCGCCGTTTGCACTGTTTGGAATCTGTTCGCGCGGCTAACCGTGTAAATTGACTCTACATCTCGAGTGCATGCAGTGGGAGAACTTCATACACTTGTGCCCCGTTTGGTTACCTGCATCCTTTTTTGCCACTTTGCATACTTGTCTCGGTTGGGCTGGCTGCATATGGAGGCAAAAAATTAATATATGCATGTTGATTGGTTTCCTCCATATTATCTAGCGTGTATGTGGCGAAACGAATGGCATGTTCTTTGGTTGTGGCCTTGTTTGAGGAGAAATACAAGTATAGTTGTTTGGTTACAACCAAAACAATAGTGTGGTAACCTCGTCTTCGATGTGGCACAAAAATAGAGCAACCAGAACAAACTTAAGCACACATAAAAGTTTAACATAGTACAATAAGTTTTTAACGGTGCCGCAACACATGATATAGTGTTAAACCAACAACCAACACGAAACTAGGAATGAGCGGTCATTTACGCGGTCACTACAAAGGCCTCGTCGTGCTTCTTGCACTTGGTCAACACCTCCACGCCGTCGTTATTGAAGACGCTCACCTTCATGGTGGTAGGGGTGGGCAACTTGAACGTCACCATCTACCCGGTCGTGGCCTGGTGAACATCAGCGAAGGTGGCCCAACCATGATCAAGGGTGACCCTATCGTCGATCAGCTTCACCGTGACCCTCCATGAGCAGCATGTGTTCGTCTTCAGACTGAACTCCGTAGGCACGGTGGGGAAGTGCTTCATGAAGTCAAGAGGCAAAGGCACATGCTCCAGCTTTGGAGCGAAGATCACCTTTGCAGAAGTGGGTTGGTCCTGTCTCCTCATGGTAGTGCCTGTAGGTCCTCCGCTTGGGGCTTGGATGATCTTGCACCTGCACGTCGATGAATGGCGGCACGACCTACTTGCCCTTCTCTAATGATGGCACGACCACCGTTCCCTTGTCCATCTACATTATGAACAACACGCAGTTCAAAGGTCTGCATTCATTTCTATTGGCCAAACACTCTTATATTTACCCACACTACGTAATCAGCACCGCACTCAAACCCTCTCGCATTTTCACCTTCTCTCCTCTTTAACCTCACTGTTTCACCACCTTTCCCTCGTCATGTACTCCAACCCCAACCCTTTCCCCTGGGCCTTGGATGGAGGGCATTCTTCCTCGGATGTTCGCTCGGTGACCATGCAAAGTTCGAGAACACAATGGAAGTGTGCTCGAACTTCAGCAACATGGAAGATGTGCGCAAAAAGGCCGATGCTATGGTGAAGAAGGCGACGACAAAGGAGTTGAAGACTTTGATTCCTGACCCAGCAAAGGGCGCTATATCAGTCGACATCCTTCGTTGGGCCATGAATCAGGCCGACTCCGGCGATGCTTAACAGAGGGCAAAGTGGGCCAATTACACGGAGTACATGCGTCCTAATGACCACTGTGCCGCGGCGTACTGCACAACAAGGAGTGTGGTGGCTCGGGAGGAGGATGACGACGAGGTGCAGATGATGGTCAGGGCATCGGCGGCAGGTGACCGTGCAAGACCCATCATTCTTGACGAAGACGATGAGGAAGAAAAGAAGATGCATATGCCCCAATCCCCACCCCCGATGTAATCGCAAAATTAGCCGTGAACACAATAAGCCATCGATGCAGAATCCAATCCCCTCACTCTCGATGTGTTCAATATCTCTCTAACACTCTCGCGTTCTCAAATTAAATCTAGCCTGAGTTGAAAGCAGTAAATCTAGAGACACGGCAGAGACTTACCGCCATGGCCAATGCGCTCCGGTGGAGGTCTGCAGTCATTGCGGTGGTAACCGCCGTCTTGGATCGTCTTATTGTCGCTTGCTCCACTGGTCACTGCCACCGGTGTGAGTGTGGAAGAGAGGAGAGAGCAGTGAGGACGGTGAGGATAATTTATGACGACGCTTTGAAAAACAACGTGACGTCTCAAGACTGCATCCATGCGTGCAGCCGTCCACGATCACGTGGCTAGGGTTGCACCGCTTGGGTTGGGCTCCAAAAAAATCAATTTAAACGTTTCTCTGAATGCAGGCCTAGAAATACTTTAACGTTCATGTTATGTAAGGTCAAATAGTAAATACGGGTAATTAAACAGGCTATTTTCTTTTTGCACGGGCCTGAATGGGATATATGCGGTAACCAAACGCGTCCTTGGGCACTTGGGCCATCACCGTCTGGCCACTGCATCTGCGTGCGCTCCGTACCGTCACTCTGTCAAAGGAGGAGCAGTAGAAAAAGACACGGTCATCGTCACGGGAAGAAAAGGAAACGAAGAAGAGCAGTGCATGCCGCGCTCTCGGTCGATCGACGGTGACCAGTGGATTGCTGCGCGCCTGCGCCGACGCGACCGAAACGGCCGCTTCGGTGGCCAGCTAGCCGGAGCAGCATTTTCCTCCCCGCCTTTATGCAGCACGACAGGAACACGCAGCGCGAATACCAACTGCCATTCAAACCCTCTCGATTCATTCCGAGCGGGAGGAAGGACAACACAGAGGCACCGACGAACAGAAGAACAACATCGTGCCAGGGACACGCAAAATCCGAGCTCATCCACAACCCCGACGGACGCAGATATTCGGCACCACGCACGTATATGAGTTAGAGGGTGTTTGTTTATAGAGATTTTTAATGTAGGGATTAATTTTTTAGTCCTATTCAAACCAAACATGAAGCATTTTTAGGGACTAAAAGTAAGCATTTGAGACTAAAAAAATAAGACCCGAAGAAAAGTCTTTAAAAGACTTTTTTCAATAGTGTCCCGCACCGCACCTTATCCCTTGCCCGCCGCTCCTTTCTGTTACTCCGAGGGAGTAGTTCATTACTAAAAATAACATAATCTTTTAGCATGTCATTTCACAACCTTTAGTTTAGTCTTGAAATCAAACAAACAAGGATAAAAAACTTCTTAATTGAGACTAAAAAAATCGTAAAACTTTTTAACCAAACAGGACCTTAGAGTAGTAGCAATTCTCCCGGCCCGTGAGAAGTCGAGGGGCCGCCAAAAGATCTGGAGGAACCCGATTGGTGAGGAAGGATATTTTGGAAAGAAATGCCCGTCGTAGTTAGTTTCCAAACGGATAACGCACGTCGGTGTAGGCGTAGCCATCGGCATAAATGCACGGCTGTTCTCTACTGCAGAACGAAAAATAGAAATGTAACGTGCGGTCTTTTGCCCAGTCGACGTCGTTCCAAGCATGACACATCAAACTCGGCATCCAGCCCGCAACAAAACCCGTTCCTTCCACCGATCAGTTTTTGACAGATATTTTATGTTCCTTCGCCATCTGTTTTTTTTCGAGTTTCTGTTTTTGATGACATGCATGCTCACGCATGTCCAATTCTTTTATTAAAATATGCCTGGTCGGTTACTCAAGAAGTAAAAAAAGGTAATACTTCATCTGTTCATTTTTTATAAGACGATAAAGCTATTTGAGACAGCAGTCAAAACCATTAAATGTCTGAACATCTTATAAAAGTGAACGGAGGGAGTAAAGAAAAATGGACGTCCAATGTATCACCGCTTTGTCTCGACCTCTAACTAATTTGCTCCGTCAGACAGGCCGGGGGCATGCGTGTTGCGTCGGGATTTCCAAAATGTGATCCTCTGGTGAGTGCCTTGAGAAACTAGTGTAAGAAAAGAACTGAGGGCCAGTCCTTTTTTAGCTTATTTTGGATTGTAAGAATAAATTGTCCTCTATTCAGCTTATTCTAAAAATCTAAATTAAAATTTATTTTAAAAGCGTACTAATTAATCTTTAATTAATAAGCTTCTAAAATAAATTTTAATTTGATCTTTTTAAATAAGTTGGTTAGTAGGCAGCTTATTTCTACAACTTCAAATAGGCTATGAAAGAACTGGCCCTGAGTTCAGTTCGGTTGCCACTACGGAGACAAGAGCATGTGGAGGCAGCACCCACCACTCGGGATCGAATAGTTGATCACTGCAGTTTTCCACATGCCATGGATTGCAACCATGGGAATCGCTCTATGTCTCGAGCCTGGAGGTCAGCATCCAGTCAAACACGATGGCTCAGCTGGCTTAACACAAAGTGGCTCTGAATGAAAGCTCTTTTATCCGGGCTAACTAACTAACCTGGACGTCTATGGCCTTGTTTGGATACTCTAACCGGGTTAGAGGTTAGAGTTAGATTCTAACCCTTAACTAACCTTGAGCTAACTCTAACCCAAGAGGTGTTTGGATGAGAGGGTTAGATTGACAATAAATTTCCTTTCTCAATCATTTGGTTACTTTTGTTCATATTCACTGCCGGATTTAGTGTGGCCGATCGTTGTGTGGTCGGCAGGGCACGGCCCGGCGGCGGGGCGGCCCGGCGGCAGGGCGGGGCGGGACGGGCCGCGGCAGGGCGCGGCGGGGCGGGCCGCGGCAGGGCGCAGCGGCCGGCGGCTGGGGCGGCCGGCGGCTGGGATGGTGAGGAGGGAGGGCGACGGGAGGGACGGGGGGTTGGTGGGATCTGGTGCGGGCTGGATGCAGTAGCAAGTGATTTTTTTTTCTTTTTTTTGTCCCACCTAACTCTAACCCAAAAAAGCACCTTTTGGGTGGGTTAGAGTTTTTGGGTGGGTGCATCTAACCCAATCTAACCCTACCTGTTTGGATTTTTGAGGGTTAGATAGCTCAACTCTAACCCAATCTAACTCTAACCTTAGGATTCAAATAGGGCCTATATTCCTCGCCCGACGGCCTAATAAGTTGCAAGCATTATCTTTCACTAATAGAAAATCCAAATGCATCTATCCGCTACTGTTTCCAGTATACTAAAAACCAAGTACTACACTAGTACTCCTAGTGCCAGTATAGTAAAAGGAGTGATTGGTCTTATCGTCTACTCGCCTTTGATGTGCACACATCACTTGTACTCCCTCCGTTCATAAATATAAATCTTTTAAACGATTTCATTATGTGTCTACGTACGAAGCAAAATGATTGAATGTACACTCTAAAGTATCTCTATATACATCCGTATGTAGTCCACTAGTGAAATCTCTACAAAGACTTATAGTTAGGAACGGAGGGAGTATGTTCCAACAGCATCTACAGCAGAACCTTTTAAATCCGTCTCAACTGCGCCTGGATAAACGGTCTGTGTCACTCACAGATCACAAAAACGGAATACAACCGGATCCCTTAATGTGTCTCAGATGTCCGGACTGACCAGTATCCCTTATATCCTAGCTAAATATGAGGCGGATATGGGAAGTCCGGGCGTGCCCGGACACGCCCGTCACATCAGCCTAGCGGTGTGGCCCCACACGGATTCGTCCGAAAACCGGACGATCCGACGTGCGTCTCGACCTTTGGCGCGGTGTGAACGCCACGTGAAGTCGCTTCGGCTTGCCGCCCGATGCCAGAGCCGACTATTTAAGCCGACCGGCGTCCCCCAGCCCTATAGCACACCCACCCCTCCCTTCACTACCCGAGCACATCCGCCTCCTCTCCCTCGCTCTCCGGCCTCACTATGGTCCGCCAGAGGATCACCACCTACTCTCAGCTCACGCTAGAGCGCCAGATGCAGATCAAGGCGGAGAACCAGGCTCGTCGCATCGTCCGCATCGTTACGGGCCTCCCTACGGACTCGCGGAAAATGGAGGAGGAGGAGGAGGAGCAGTCGGAGGAGGGCGACAATAATTCGGGCTTCAACATGGCAGAGGCGGAGGAGGAGTTCGTCGTCGCCCAAGCCGGCGAGATGGCGGAGCAGCAGGCCATCCTGCATTCCATCCGGGATGAGGCCGAGGTGGAGGCAAACCACCGGCTCATCCGGCAGAGGCAAGCAGAGGCCGACGCCCTTTTCGACGAGGTCGAGGCGGAGATAGCGGCAGAGGAAGCCACAACGAAGCAGTCGGAGGCGTCCGAGGATGCCAAAGCGTCGGCGCTGGAGGGGGCGGAGCTGCATCTGCCGCACATCTATCCGTCGAATGGCACAAAGATCGTTGATATCTTCGACGAAGAGTAGATAATTCATACGTAGTAAGCAGGTTTAATATGGTGTATGTTTTTGTATGGATTTTTCGGTATCAAATATGAGATGTTCGGATGCAGTAGTCATTTTTTGAGGTGTGACCGTTCACTATCCACGGAAGCGCCGTGTCCAGGCGCGTCCGCGGTTGTTTGAGGGGTCGGATTTGCAATTTTCAGTGGTAGATGCTTCAAGGAAGGAAAGCTATCGAAGCACATCCATTGACACTTTTCCATAGTAGTAATAAATAGACATCCGATGTTGAAGCCCAGGCATGATCTGTAACATAGGGGCTTCGACTGTGTGTGGAGCATATGGAGGTCGACTCATCGTCGATCTCGTGTGAGGGTCATGATTCACCTATGTCATGTGAGCAGGTGGATGTGCCTGAGCCCATTGTGTCGGTGGTACCTCTGGTTGAAGATGTTGAGGCGATTGATACGTTAGCAGTACTTAGCACCTGATCCTTCGGCATCAAGCCAACCGCTCACTTTTGTGGACCTTGGAGGTTCTAATGTTACGATCACCGACTCACATCTGGGATAGAAGTTGTCTGTGCGCGAGAAGCTTGATGAGATTCTCTTTCGGATTGAGATTCACAGCTTAGTCGCACGTTTGGAGAAGGTTAGCCTTGGATCTGACAAGAAGATCGTGGAGGAGGCTCTTAGGAGCAAAACAAAGAAGAGTGACACCATAAAAAAACGTTCGCAGCTGCTTGATTGATCCTCGAATTCTTATGATGCATGTGGTCTTCAGCAAGGTACTCTTGTTGAGGGTTGCCTTGCAATGTATCGTCGTGAGGGTTGATGACTGTTGTGTCTTCCGTGTTGGGTTTAGTTGTCGGGTTAATTATGTGCTTATGAGGTTGCATGCTCCTAATCTACATGTGGTTATTTGTATTGGTTTTTGTTCGGTTTTTCGTTAATTAATTAAAAAAAAAATTAATCAATGAGGCAAATCTATTGTCTAGACATCCACTGAGACTTGAGTCGAGTGTTATACATGGGGTGGTACGATTCCGTTTTCAGATGCGTGCGCACCCATGCATTCCAGTCTGAACCTGGAGCAGGTGGTTGTGAACTTGGAAGATGTGCTCCATTCCACCGACTCCAACTGCTCGGTGCCCGCCTCGGAGCAGGCAACAGAGGATGCGGTAGACACGTGACAAATTGTTGGACGATCGACCGCATGCAGACGCGCGCGCAAGACGACCAATCTGCCGGCGATCGACGGAAGCAAACGAACCATACGGACGACTAGCAGGCCGGCCGACCGTCAGCAGATACTCCTTCAACGACAGTCGACCAGTATAGCACTTCTACCTTCACATTTCGTGACAGCATCTCATGTTATGGCCTGGCCGCTCAAACACTCACCTTTCACGTACTGTTCCCTGACACGACCATGGCATCTAGCACCGTGTGGAGGTGGAGTAGTACATGTATAGTCCAACTGATTGATCCATTCGTGCAGACCACGCGTGGAACAGAAGCACCGATGGCGATCAATCCGGACATATGGCCGGTAGAGCGGCGGCAACATCGACTTTGCACTATCCATTGGCCGGAGAAACTTTGATGGAAAACGAACAGCCAGAGCGTAATAGTAGCAAATAAGGGCGCGATTGGATCGTAGTTTCACGAACGATTACAGGTGTGAAACATGCGTGTGGGAAATTAATACACGCTTCTTCGAGTCAGCCGCTTGGTTGGTCGTTTAGATGGCTATGTTTTGCCTTACATCTGGAAAAAGAACACACACCTTTCACGCTCGGTTTTCTTTCCATCCGGATTTTACGGGAACCCAGTTTAATGCGGGTGGAAGAAGTTACAGGTGAAAAATTGAAACGGTAGAAAAACGATGAACCAAGTGCAGCCTAAAAGGTGTCGACTAGTCGCTTCGTTCCACCTTTTAAAAGATTGCATTATAAACTATATGTTGATGTATATAAATATATTTTAAAATATAAATTTATTCATTTAGTTTCGTATGTAGTCTATAATAAAATCTTTAAAAATCTTATATTTAGAAACGAAGGGAGTATTATTTTGTTCAGTTATAAACTACCACAGTCTTTTTGTTTCTCCTCCAGCAATGACCCGCCGATCCGCCCACTCAGGTCTACCGAGGCTCTCAACAGTCACCACATGCTATCGTTAGCGCCGCTGCACGCGCCAGAGCACACCGCTTTACCCAAGTCGTTGCGGTGCCCCTGCCGCCTTTGGCTAACCCTATATCCCAACGTTATGCGTGCTTACGATTATCGTTGCACCATCATCCCTCCCACCCTCCCCCGCTGCCGCCTTTTTGAAGTAGGTAAGCCTTCTCCTCGCCCCCTCCCCCTGCGGCACCACGACCCGCCATGTCGTCATCAACTCCATCTTGTTCCTCGTGTGGCCTCCTTGAGGACGCGAGGACCCTTCTTGGCCTTAGGCGGTGCTTTGCTAAAAGAATATATTACAACCGGACAATCCTTTTTTTTCATGAATCACTTAACGGAAATATAACAATATCCATTCTAGTTTGGAGTTACACACATCAACGAAGAAATAGTAAGCCAAAAACAGGAGACTAGAAAGAAGGGAGCAAGTTGGAACACTATAGAAAACCTGCTATAGATGCTCAAAAACATCTATTTACCGGGCAAAAACCAGATAACATAACACCAAGCTAGACCAAAATGAACAACAAGGTAACATGTCACAATCCCACACCACATCAGCAAGGAACACAGCTATCCAGCAACTCTAGACCAACGCGCAAAAAGAGCAACAAACTAAAGACTAACATCTATCATCAGGTTCGGCTAAAAAAGAAACATCTATCATCAGGTTCGGCTCAAAAAGAAACATTTATCATCAGGTTCCGTCGCATGCTTCCAAAGAACCAAATTTGAAAGAACACGTAGAAAATTCCACACGAATGCTTAACATCAAACCTGGAAATTAAAAATAAAAGACACCGATAATCATCACACGTGTGATATGAGCAACACCCGACCACAGGTTCCATGATCACACATTGGATCATGTCATCGCATATATGCACAATTGATGAAACTGATGATGTCAGCATGAATCTTTCGTCTTTTCAATTTTCAAAATATTTTACCTCTTAAATAAAAAATTTATTGAAAACCATTTCCATCATTAAATCCGTCGTGAGGAGATCTTGAAAACTATATCTCGTATCGATATGTTTTGATGACTTTTTTTAATTTAAAAGCTACTATGTCTAATGCACATAAATTAACATTATGATTACACTCAAGTTGCCATGATACTCTTTTTTAGTATATTTCAACTAATTTTTCTCCTACGTTTAAAGTAAATTTTGACATGTTATTAAAAATAAATTAAGAAACTAAACATGCCATGATGAGTTACTAAAATTTATCATGATCCTTGAAATATTTTTGACATGGTTCATAAGTAAAAAGGAATATGCTGTCAATAACTTTAAAAATGCATGATTAATGGCTCAAATTTTTCATGAACTATAAACTAAAATTTACATGACACATGCATTAAAATTTGTCGTGATTCATACAAAAAATACATTTCATGTTCAACATACTAGCATTTTCATGGTCAAAATAGTAAAATAGTCACGATCTATAAACTCAATTTGCCATGATGACTTATTAAAAATTGCCATGATCCATGAATTAAATTTGCCATGGTTAATTACTAAAAATTTCATCATGATCCATGAAACATGTCATGACAATTTTATTGTAAACTCTATGACAACTTGAGTGTAAACATCATGACAACTTTTAGATCAAAAAATTCATCGAAATATATCAATATGGATCTAGTTTTAAATATCTCATTGAGACGGATTTTATGATAAAAACAGATTTTTAATTAGATTTTTATTTAAAAGATAAAGCATTTTTAAGTCCAAAAAACTAAAAAAAATAGCTAATGTCATATGTTTGATGTGACAATATAGATGATTATGAAGACGTATGAACCATGTTGCCTCGTGCCACACGTGTAAACGTTTTCCTTTAGGAAAATATAATTCATCAATGAGAATAGATTACGTATATCAACGTAGTTCAGTAAATCGGTTATTCTAGATGCTAGAGCGAGAAAACGAGGAAGAAAATGAAATGATTTAGTAGCAGTAGCATGCATTCGCAGCCTCTGCAAATGCGTAAGTCGCTCCAAGCAGGACACACATATCGAGCTTGGCAACCATCCAACCCCCAACCGTTCGCCCACGGTGACCCATTTCTTTCTTGCTGACTTTGTGGTGTCGCTCCAAGCATACGACACACAAATTAAAGCAGCTACATACCCGATCTGCGGGACACGATTTCCGTGAGACATACAATCAGGGTCATTCATTTATTCACGTATCTGGAGCCACAACCATCCATCTGAGGATCGTATAAGACTATTCACAACAAGGAGTAATATAAAGTAGTAACATATATACTGAAAACCAATGTTTGGTCCGGCAAAAAGGTCATGCTGGCACTGATCTGATCACGATATTGCCCCATACATAGCGGGGCCTGTATGGGCCACCAATTATGAAGTAAAATCTAATAGATCTCGGGTAGGGGTATCGTGCTATTAGTCTTGTCGCGATGGTATCGGTGACAAGAAGGGTTTTACCCAGGCTCTCGCTCTCCTTAGAAATAATATCCTATGTCTTGCATGTGTTGTATTGATTTAAGATGAAGTACAAAATACAGGTTGGTCTACCATAAAATCGTTGTATATCGTCTATATGCCCTATCCATCGGTTTATATAGGCATCAAAGGGTTTAGGGTTACAACTTGATCGGTTACGTATAAGGTGAACATGTTATAGACGACCTTTGAACATATTGAAGTATACATCGATTCTTCAGAAGGCTTCCTTCTACACGTCATGGGCACGGGCGGAGCTACATGCAGCTACCCTGTTGCACAGGCAACAGGGTCAAGTTGTGTTTTGCACTGATACTTTAACACTTAGATCAAACGTATGCATGGATGCATTGGCCTAAATTAGTAAAGATGCAACAGGGTAAATGCAGATGCAGCTCCGCCCCTGGTCATGGGACGATTGGACGTAGCCTATCGGTGAACCGATATGGACGGCTAGGGTTACTTCTAAAATGGACGGTCAAAAATGACGAGGCGTGAGAGGGCTGAGTTTAGGTTCAGTTTTACTGTTTTAAATTTAAATCGTGGTTTTAAGTTTGAGCACATCAAAATGACATTTCCCTCTTCTTTTTGGTCGCTGATTAATTGTTCTCTTTGCACTGCACCGATCGATGAGATGCGTGTGTGGATTCCATTACCATCTGTCCAAATCATGTGGGTGGCCGGAGATATGTAGGATGTGACTAGTTTCAGGGCCGATCGAGTCAATGCTCCTGTCCTGTACACGCGCGAATGCGTAATTGTATTTGAGGTTGGTATATTACTACAGTACAGCCGGGGGCTATCCTCTTTTTTTTTAGAAAAAACATTACTACAGTACATAATACAGGAAAAAACAATTTAAAAAGTGTTAAACTAAAGGAATAATACGCATGCTGGCACCGCAGGGACAGGAGCCAGTGGAGGCAGCAGTCACCGCTTGGAGCTGGAGTTGTATCCACTGGAAAAAAAACGCAATACAATGACGCTAATGGCACGTTATAGCATCCTAAAAATTGTCATGCTAAATAAACTATTCCCTCGTTCCTAAATATAAGTCTTTTTATAGATTGCACTAGTGGACTACATACGGATGTATATAAACATACTTTAGAATATAGATTCATTCATTTTGCTCCGTATGTAGACCACTAGTCAAATCTCTTAAATGACTTATATTTAGGAACAGAGGGAGTAGTGGATATGAGGATTTATGAATAATCCGGATATATATCGATGATAGGAGAGATTCGGTTGGATAGCTTTTTTCATTCTTCCTCTTATACTATCATTGATCGGACGCGTTTACGGACATATGAAACATAATTTGAAGGGTCTGACTATAGATGCTCTAATACCGGCGCTATTTTGTTGTAGCATCTATTTTTTTGTTGGATCCCCGCAGTTCCCTAATGATCCTGACGGGCAGCAACCATGCACGAGGGAGTTTTTTTTTTTTTTTTTTTTTTTTGAGAAATAGGAATCGTATACTAGTAGTTAGGTCCGTCCGGTGGGCAATCGCTCTCCCTCCGATGCCGTCCCGGGGTTGGCCGCCCGGAAGCAGCACCCTTCTTTCCACTCGCCCGTGGTTCACAGCCACGTTGCTCGCGCATATATGCATGCATGCATGAGCCTGGAGGCGGAGCCGCCTGCGCCCGCCAACCACACTGCGTTGCCCATGCGGCCGAGGATCTTTGGGACCACGCCATTGGCATGGCTGTTCCTGTTCGGTTCGGCAGTGTCCTACTCTAACCTTTATCCTATCCTGAGCAACTTTATCAGACCCGCATCCCGTCTCGATCCAGAAAATATCCGTTAAAATGGGGTCGGGACGTAAAAACCTACCCGATCAAACCCCGCATCCCGCCCCGGTCCGTAAATATTTTTGCAGGACGCGGCAAAATCTCGGTCCCAACCCTACGCGGGGTTTCTCCTCGCCGTTGCGGTGCCCCGCATATAAACGAAAGCGGTTGATGAAAGGGACACTTCAACCCGCACGGGTCTGAAAAAGCATATTTCACGAATATGCTTTTTACGGGTTCGTTATGCAGGATCTGCATCCGCGGTCGTGCGCCAGCCCGCAAAGACGTTTTTCTGCGAACTGCAAACCTGTTTTGCGGGCCGGACGGATGCAGGATCTGCTAGAGTTTGCTTTCATGCCATGCCATGGCGGTGCACGCACCAAACACACGTCCACGCCGAGAAGAAGAACTCTCTCTCTCTCTCTTGAGAAATAAGAAAAGGAACTCTCGGAAAAAAGAACAACGAGAGTAGAACAAAAGCCGAGCGCAGGTGGGCTGGGACACACGGCACACCGCCCCCGCTCGGCCTAGCCCAGCCCAATACAAGCCCACCTGCCGCCCCGGGCCCAAAAAACCCTCGTTTTCCCTGAAAAACAAAAAAGCAAAGCCCTGTTCCCCACCGCTGTCCCCTCCCCATCCCACTCCACCGCCCTTGCTCGCGCCACCAAGCCCGCCGCGCCGGAGATGATCTCGTCCATGTCCTGGGTGCCCAGGGGCGCCGCCAGGAGCGCCCCCATCCAGGCGGACCCGCCCACGCAGGAGGAGATCGACGAGGCCATGAGGACCATCGCCCTCGTCACACAGTGAGCGAGCCTCCGTTTCCCCTCCTCCGTTTCGCCCGCCCCCGTCGCGGCCGCCGCGACGATAAGCTCATCACCGTGCATTTTTCTCTCAGATATGCTGGAAATGACGCCGACGCAGACGATGGCGAGATGGAGGTCGACGGCGCCGACCAGGAGGTCGCCCGGGCCAAGGCCGCCGCCGAGGCGCTCGGGAGGACCGGCTCGGGAGGCGCCGTCGTCGTCGGTGCCTCCGATGGGCTCGAGGAGCTCCACATGGAGGAATACGACGACGAGGACTACGGTTGGTGCTCCTGTTGCCCTGCCCACTTTGCTGCTATCGAATTCGATCAGGTCTCGTCTTTGTGTGTGGCTGCTGCTTGAACTGCAGTTTGGATTTTGCGTCAGAGCCTGAGCTTCTCAGTACCGGGAGCGGGGGTTTGTACTATGCAAGCAACGAAGAGGACCCTCATCTCGTCAGGAACAACGACGTGAGTATGATCTGATTTCTCTTGCCGTGAAGGAGATACAGTATTGTCTTCTTTCTTCTTGGTGGTGGTACTGGTACCAGCTATCACATTATATTGGAGGTGAATGAGCCACCTTCTCTGCTTTATTAGGATGATGATGGTGATGAGGACGACGAGGAGATTGAGGACATGGCTATCAAACCTACTGACATGCTGATTGTTTGTGCACATAACGACGATGAGTTCAATTCTCTTCAGGCAAGTGTCAAGTTGGCAACTTCTTTTCTCTGCATTTGCTAAAAAATGTTGCTGTCGCTATTTTCTTCTGATTTTGAATTTTTGATAGTCTTCTTCTAAAAAGAACACAAAGGGGAAATCTTTATGTGGAGCATTATTCTGATTGGACTAAATAAATTTGCATTCTCAAATTTGGTTGATGTCCAGCACAAGCATCTGGATGCGGATGTGCTTATTTCACATTTTAACCCTGCATTTCCCTCTCTGTGCTGGACATTACTAGCTCATATAGTATGTATGCCCAATTATATGCATGTCAAAATGTGACATGTAAAACTTTATTATCTGTGACAGGTTAGTATAGTGGAAGAATTGGAGGACGGGGATCTTAATATGTATGTTCATCATGAGGTCCCTCTCTCAGATTTTCCACTCTGCACAGCTTGGATGGATTTTAACTTTACCGATGCCAAGAAAGAAGGTAAAATTGTGGTGCCACTTGAGTTATAGTAGCAAAGAGTGCCCACTTCTTTCTGTAAAATAAATAAAACATTTAAGGCTTAATCATCTATTTTTATTACAGGGAATTTCATTGCTGTTGGCACCATGGATCCTGCAATCGAAATATGGAACTTGGATATTGTAATGTTCTCAGAAACATGCGAGACTATTACGTCATACGACCATGAGTTGTTTTTCTTGAAATAAATTTATTTTTTATTGTTGGACTTTGATGTTATTCCACAGGTTGATGCGGTCAAACCACATATTGTGCTAGGAGGACTTTCAAAAAACAAAGAAAAAGTTAAGGGGGAAAAGGTATGCTACTAAAATTTCATTGTTGTGCGGGTGAGCGTTCATTCTTTCCTCGAAATCCTAGTTAGTGCATCTACAACCGGACTTAGCAAATATGACCTCCTAAACGCCCGTGGATGCGTCTGGGTAGTGACCGGCGTGTCCGTCTTGAGCCCCTATTTGTGCGTCCGCGCAGGCACATTCCTTATTTTCTTCTCATACTAGAACATTGATGGCGCGCGTTGCAGCGCCCATGAATTTTTCCAGTTGGATGATAGGAATTTTTTTAATGCATGGGCTTGTGAAAATAAAAGTTAAGTTTGTGTAGATAAAGAATATATGTTTGACAGTAAACGAAACAGACGATAATCTACATCAATATTGTCTTAGAGAACATGTTGACACATCAACTATTTGCCAACATGGGAGAAAAATTATAAACCGCCATAGCTAAAAGCTGCAACCTGCACGAAATACAACACCTTCAACGGGTAATATTTCATTGCAGAATGGATGGAGTACTATCATAGGGTTCCACCAGAAGATGATCACCAACCTAGGTCATACATACAGGAGCAGAGCAAAAGGGTTGACACTAGCTGTACCCATTGACACGAGATGCAGAGCCCCAACCGATGATGCAGCAGAGCCTCATTGAGTTATGTGCAGAGTAGTTACAACAAGTAGCCGACAGAGAATCAGCGAGGGAAGCTGATATTTACCTCTCTAATAGTTGATAAGGATCCTTCAGAAGTTTAAGTTTTCCATCGATCCAAAGTGAATACCATACATTAGGAAAGAGTAGATGAAGTCATCGTTTTGGAACCTGTTTGAGGAAAATATCAAAATGGATTTAGTTAAAAAAATCATGACAACGGAAATAAACAATTACAAAATAAATAAATAACTGATGATGATTCACATTAAGCACAACATCCTCCTCTCGCCTTTCTACTTTACAATAGAAAAATCCTTGTGGAGACAATAAACAAATATGGATATTGTGCAATCCAAATTTTTTACATACTCGCACAATGCAGATTAGAATGAAACCATGTCTGTCTCAGATGGAACAGTAATCTAGATAAGAATGCATGTTGTTTTTAACAGATTGTGTATAATTATCTTTGCGTGTAACTTTTAGTTTACATTGCCCGCTAAGCTGAACTTTAACTTGTGCACGATCTCCATGCCAGAAGTAACTATCACTAATTAGAGATGGAATATGAAGAAAATATACCGACCGATTGGCCTTCATGCAGAACATATGCAAAGATTGCTATCCTGCAACATGAATAAACTGAGTAAAAGAACATATGCACAGATTTGTAGCATAGATCAACATTCAACAAAAAGTAAGGACTTCACGGTAGAAGGCAGTAAAAAAGCAAAGTTCAGTGACGAGCATCCATGCATAGATTAACGTGGATAATTTTGAGTAAAAGGACACTGGCGGTGGCCACTTCCTGATTGTCGTGGAATACTACTCGTCATGTAGAAAGTAGACAAATCTGAAGATTAGAACATCCAAGATAAAGAGAAGTGATATTCACATAGACATGGGGATGTAGGTCTGGACCCTTTCCCCTTGCCAAGACGTCCTCTGCAGCAAAGTTCCTCCGTGTTGTACCGAACTGAGAGAAAACCCTTTGTCGCCAGAGATTTGAGAGTGAAGCCCATACCTGCTGCCTGCACCTTCAGAGCAAAGATTGTAGAAGGACAACATAGTTGGCCACCGTCTCTCACGCCCGCTGGATCCCCTCGTCTGCCGGATCCGTTTCCCTCAAGCGAATCGGCTGAAGCGTGTCCCGCTGGATCCCCTCGATCACCTCCCCTCGCGCCGGTTTTGCTCCCTGTGCGTTGGATCGGCTTGCTTCTCTCGTGCTTGATACCCTCGCAAGTGTGGCTGCGGCTCCAAGGGGATCCGATGCTCAGTGACATGCCCAATGGCGTCCCCACCAGGGAAGGCTCCGAGGAGCTTGGGAAGTTATTGCGCTGTCATCGCTCAGATGGAGACGAGCGAGACAAGGCAAGTCGCGAGGAGGTGGGATGGGGTTAGCCCAGCCATAAGCGTATCACGACCGTTCGTTCGTGATCGGACGTTAACTCGTATAGACGAATGAGAGGGCTTCAAACTGGCTTCGGGAGTAGCAGCCCCAGGACAGTCGGCCCGTTAGTAGCCCACGCGTGAGTAGAGGCGCATGAGACAACCCAGTTCGCGACCTGAACATTGATTTGACGGTGATCTACATCCCACACGCGAAATCAACGGCTCACGAGCAAGGATGCGTGAGAGAGCTCGGCCAGCCATAAGCGTATCACGACTGTTCGTTCGTGATCGGACGTTAACTCGTATAGACGAATGAGAGGGCTTCAAACTGTCTTCGGGAGTAGCAGCCCCCAGGACAGTCGGCCCGTTAGTAGCCCACGCGTGAGTAGAGGCGCATGAGACAACCCAGTTCGCGACCTGAACATTGATTTGACGGTGATCTACATCCCACACGCGAAATCAACGGCTCACGAGCAAGGATGCGTGAGAGAGCTCGGCCAGCCATAAGCGTATCACGACCGTTCGTTCGTGATCGGACGTTAACGTGTATAGACGAATGAGAGGGCTTCAAACTGGCTTCGGGAGTAGCAGCCCCCAGGACAGTCGGCCCGTTAGTAGCCCACGCGTGAGTGGAGGCGCATGAGACAACCCAGTTCGCGACCTGAACATTGATTTGACGGTGATCTACATTCCACACGCGAAATCAACGGCTCACGAGCAAGGATGCGTGAGAGAGCTCGGAATAGGTCCGGTTTTACTGTCCTTAATGTCCGGTCACTTTCACGTGATGAGGAGAGAAAAAATGAATAAAGAAAGAGAAAAAGGTGGTCCGGGTGGGGCCGTGTCTTACATGGCGGACTGACTGGGCTGTGAGCCCCTACATTTGTCGTTAATATGAGGGTTAGCGGACAGCCCAAACCTATAGATATGATATGAGGGGTCCGGTTGGATCACTTTTTTTCCTTATCTCTCTTGTCCGGTCACTGACCGGACACCTCCGTGGAAGTATGAGAGATGGTTTGAGGCACCCGGCTGTAGATGCTCTTACATTGTTCATTCCGCATAGCACGTGCAGGGAGAAAAATACAAGGAGGGCAGCCACAGAAGTTCTGTGCTCGGTCTTGCATGGAACACGGTGGTGAGGTGTGTTTTGGTTTCAACCCGAGTAGTTGCATCTCTTGCTGTCTCTTCACCTATTGGATCCCTGCTGATGACTCCTTATGAACTTCAGGAATGCTCTAGCAAGTGCAAGTGCAGATAAAACTGTTAAAGTTTGGGATTTATATACCGGTAAATGTGACCGCACACTGCAAAATCATGATGGCAAGGCAATAACTACATTCTTCGTCTTAACTTCTGAATATATCAGTCCGATTATGATGGCACATTATGTTAATTTTCCCTTACCCCAATGTTTAGGTTCAATCAGTTGCCTGGAGGTCACCTGAAGTTCTTCTCAGTGGGTCTTTTGATAGATCAGTTGCCATGGTAATGGATGTTGTAGGCCACTATGTGAATTATTTTTGAATTACTGTAGATATTTTGAGATGCAGTTCAGTTAATTGGACATTCTTGTAGAAGAGGCTGCTGCTTATCTTATTTTTTTTGTATATTTCGTACTTCCATCCACTCCACTTACATTGGTCACATTTTACAGACTGACATGAGAAATGATAGACAAAGTTGTCATAAATGGTCTGTCGAAGCGGATGTAGAAAGCTTAGTTTGTGATCCACACAATGAGCACACGTTTGTGGTAAGTGGTTTCACTGTTCTGTACATATGCTGAAACCGGCTTATCTGCCTTCTATAGGACACATTGGAAATTGTTGACCGATGACAACTTTTTGCCAAACTTGAAGTGAAGTTTCCATTAGGAAACAGTATGATTGAAATCCAGATGAATAGAATTCATGCTTACCCGATGTAATAGTAATGTGAAAGCTGTGTCTTGCAGGTTAGTCTTGACAACAGGACGGTGCAAGCATTTGATATGCGGACAGCTTCATCGCATTCAAATTGCGGTCAACCCAAGTTTACTCTGCACGCACACGAAAAGGCCGTTTCTTCAGTATCCTTCGCCCCATCCACCCCCAACGTATGTTACATTTGTCATACCAGTAACACACACTAAATAAAAGAGAGATGCAGCCAGGCACATAAACCGAATTACTGATGCTGCCCTGTTTTTGTCTTGCAGCTCCTTGCAACAGGTTCAACTGATAACACGGTGCGAACTTCACATTCTGAAGAAGCCTAATACTTCCGATGTTGAACCCAACTGGTTGCTAACAAACATGCATCTCTGAACGCAGGTGAAGCTCTGGGATCTGTCGAACAACCAGCCGTCATGCGTCGTTTCGCTGAATCCAAACCTTGTATGCACACTCAAGTGGATCCCTTGTTTACCTTTTAGAAGGAATTACTCCGATTACCATGCTGCTTATCGGCTCTCCTTGTTTCCAGGGAGCTATATTCTCGGTATCGTTTTCGAATGACAGCCCCTTCCTGCTAGCATGCGGAGGATCAAAAGGCAAACTGAAGGTAAGCACAATACTGCCCATATATATCATCAGTCTGTTGGAGGTTTGTCA
This sequence comes from Hordeum vulgare subsp. vulgare, assembly GCF_904849725.1. Taxonomy (NCBI): domain Eukaryota; kingdom Viridiplantae; phylum Streptophyta; class Magnoliopsida; order Poales; family Poaceae; genus Hordeum; species Hordeum vulgare. Next base: position 577,637,698 of record NC_058520.1, on the reverse strand, counting down.
CCCATGTCCATGTGTGACTCTTCTCATTTATACAATTACTGTACGCTCTTGCATATTTGGCAGGTTTGGAATACACTGTTGGATCCGGCGGTGGCTAGTAAATTCAGCAAGTAGACATGCTGCGAAATGGATTATCAGTTTTCTCGACAGCCTCCACACATGCATAAAGACTAATATCCGTCACGATTGTAGTATGTGTTATCTACCTTGCCGTTTGTACAGATATAATGTGAATACCCAAATCGATCATTATGATAAGTATGGGTCCAAAATACATACAAACGCATGAGTGCATAAGATTATATGCAAAAAATACAAGCACTTACTTCGCAATCTCTTACCGATACCACCAATGAATCAAAAAGGAAGGAACCAAGTGACCGGCAAGGATCAAGTGATATCGCAAAGATGGGAACTTACTTATGTGCACAAATTTCCTTGAATAGGGCACAATGTAATTCCGTTGGGATGACACCGTATGAACTATGGTTTGGAGAAACCTAAGTTGTCATTTCTTAAAAGTTTGGGGCTGCAAGGCTTATGTGAAAAAAAATCAGCCTGATAAGCTCGAACCCAAAGCGGATAAATGCATCTTCATAGGACACCCAAAACAGCTGAGTATACCTCCTATCTCAGATACGGAAGCAAAGTGTTCGTTTTTAGAAACGGGTCCTTTCTCGAGGAAAATTTTCTCTCGAAAGAATTGAGTGGGATGATGGTGGAACTTAATGAGGTTATTAAACCGTCACTTTAACCAGTGTGTAGCAGGTCACAAGAAGATGTTCTTGTGGCGCCTACACTAGTTGATGTGGAAAGCTGATGACGGTGATCATGAAGATTCGGATCAAGTTACTACCAAACCTTGTAGGTCAAGAAGGAAACGTATTGCTCCAGAGTGGTACGGTAATCCTGTCTTGGAGGTCATGTTGCTAGACAACAATGAACCTACGAGCTATGGAGAAACGATGGTGGGCCCGAATTCTGACGAATGGCCAAAGGACATGAAATCCGAGATAGGATCCATGTACGAAAACAAAGTATAGACTTTGAAAGAGCTACTTTATGGTCATAAGACTGTTAACTATGGATGTATTTTTTAAAATGGAAGACAGACGATGATGGTGAAAGTCACCATTTAGAAAACTCGACTTGTTACAATGAAGTTTCTGACAAGTTCAAAGAGTTGACTATGATGAGACTTTCTCACTCATAGCGATGCTAAAAGTCTGTTGGAGTTATGTTAGCAATTGCTGCATTATTTATGAAATTTTACACATAGGATGTCAAAACATTGTTTCCTCGACGGTTTTCTTAAGGAAAGGTTTTATGTGATACAACTAGAAGGTTTTGTCGATCCTAAGGATGCTGACAAGTATGCAAGCTCCAGCGATCCTTCTATGGACTGGAGCAAGCATCTCGGAATTGGAATAAGTACTTTGATGAGTGATCAAAGCTTTTGATTTTATACAAAGTTTATGAGAAACTTCTATTTCCAAGGAAGTAAGTGGAAGCACTATAGAATTTCTGTTAAGTATATGTGGTTGACATATTGTTGATCAGAAATAATGTAGAATTTCTGGAAAGCATATAAGGTTGTTTTGAAAGGAGTTTTTTCAAAGGGAAATCTGGATTGAGCTACTTGAACATTGATCATCAAGATCTATAGAGATAGATGAAAACGCTTAATAGAACTTTCAAATGAATACATACCATGACAAGATTTTGAAAGAATTCAAAATAAATCAGTCAAACAAGGAGTTCTTGGCTATATTATAAAGGTGTGAAATTTGAGTAAGACTCAAAACCCGACCACGACAGAAGAAACAGAAAGGATGAAGGTCGCCCCCTATGCATTAGCCGTAGGCTCTATAGTATGTTATGCTTTGTACCGCACCTGATGTGTGCCTTGCCATGAATCTGCCAAGGGGTACAAAAGTGATTCAGGAATGGATTACCGGACATCGGTCAAAAGTTATCCTTAGTAACTATTGGACTAAGGATTTTTTTCTTAATTATGGAGGTGATAAAAGAGTTCGTCGTAAATAGGTTACGTTGATGCAAGCTTTGACACTAATCCGAATAACTCTGAGTAGTAAACCGGATTCGTATAGTGGAGCAGTCATTTGGAATAGTTCCAAATGGTGCGTGGTAGCAGCATCTACAGGATGACATAGAGATTTGGAAAGCACACACGGATCTGAAAATTTTAGACCCACTGACTAAAAACCTCTCTCACAAGCAAGATATGATCAAACCCCATGGGTGTTAGATTCATTACAATCACATAGTGATGTGAACTAGATTATTGACTCTAGTGCAAGTGGGAGACTATTAAAAATATGCCCTAGAGGCAATAATAAATTAATTCTTATTATATTTCCTTGTTCATGATAATCGTTTATTATCCATGCTAGAATTGTATTGATTGGAAACTCAAATACAGGTGTGGATACATAGACAACACAATGTACCTAATGAGCCTCTAGTTGACTAGCTCGTTGATCAAAGATGCTCAAGGTTTCCTGGTCATAGAAAATTGTTGTCACTTGATAACGGGATCACATTATTAGGAGAATGATATGATGGACAAGACCCAAACTATGAACGTAACATATGACCGTGTCGATTTATTGTTATTGTTTTCTGCATGTCAATGTATCCGCTCCTATGACCATTAGATCATGCAACTCTCGGACACCGGAGGAATGCCTTGTGTGTATCAAACGTCGCAATGTTACAGGGCGACTATAAAGGTGCTCTACAGGTATCTCCGAAGGTGTCTGTTGGGTTGGCGTGAATCGAGACTGGAATTTGTCACTCCGTATGACGGGGAGGTATCTCGGAACCCACTCGGTAATACAACATCACGATAAGACTTGGAAGCAATGTGACTAAGGAGTTAGCCACGAGATTTTTTATTATGGAGCGAGTAAGGAGACTGTCCGTTAACGAGATTGAACTAGGTATAGAGATACCGACGATCTAATCTCGGGCAAGTAACATACCGAAGGACAAAGGAAACGACATACGGGATTAACTGAATCCTTGACATAGAGGTTCAACCGATAGAGATCTTCGTAGAATATGTAGGAGCCAATATGGGCATCCAGGTCCTGCTATTGGTTATTGACTGGAGAGTGTCTCAAGTCATGTCTACATAGTTCTCGAACCCGCGGGGTCTGCACACTTAAGGTTCGGCGACGTTTCGATATTATTGACTTATGCGTGTTTGGTAACCGAAAGTTGTTCGGAGTCCCGAATGAGATCCCGGACGTCACGAGGAGATCCGGAATGGTCCGAAGGTAAATATTGATATATAGGAAAGTTGCATTTGGCTTCCGGAAAGTTTTCAGGCATTACCGGTAAAGTACCGGGAGTGACGAATGGGTTCCGGGGTTTTACTGGGAGGGGCCACCCATCCGAGAGCAAACCTAATAAGCCTAAAGGTGGTGCACCAGCCCTTAGTGGGCTGGTGTGGCCAACCCAAGATGGCCTATTTCGGCCAAGGAGCAAAAGAAGGAAAAAAACCCCTGAAAGGTGAGAAGGTTTCCAAGTAGGAGGAGTCCTACTTGGAGTAGGATTGAAGGAGGACTCTTCCACCTCCACCTATTCGCCCGAGCCAAGAAGGAGCCTTTTGGCTGCCTACTCCCCTCCCTCCCTCCTATATATACTAGAGGGTAGAGAGGCTTTTGGCACCTCAAGCCAAGGTGCATCCCTCTCTCCCTCTAGATCGTTTACTCCTCTAGATTCATTTGGGATTAACTATGAATTATTGGTAATATTTCTGAAATATTAGATGGGCTATGCCTAATAATTCCAAAAATCCCCCACCAGACCAAGAGTCCGAGCGACAGGTCAACTGATAACACGGTGTGAATCTCGCATTATGAAGAAGCTAACTATTTGATTGATAGAATTCTAGATAGATTGATGAGATGGAAAGAAAAAACCTTATCACTAGGAGGAAAAGAGTTACTTCTCAAAACGATGACTCACGCAATACCATCATATGCAATGTCGGTCTTCAAAATCCCTAAAATTTTATAAGGGGATAACAGAAGTGATGGTGCAATTATGATGGGGAATGATGCTAAACATAAGCGAATGGAGTGGTGAAAAAAATGTATGTTCCCAAGAAGGAAGGTGGAATGAGGTTTAGGGACATCCATTGTTTTAATCTAGCCCTGCTAGCAAAACAAGCATGAGTCATTATGTGCAACAATTCTGTGAGCCAAATATTATTGTGATGGCGACTTATTAGATGCTACTATAAAGAAGAAGGCCTCTTATACTTGGCAAAGTATAATGGGGGTGTCAAAACATTTAAACTTAGGCATATTTGGCGCATCAGAGATGGACATAAGATAAATATGTGGACTGATGCTTGGATCCCTCGTTCTTCTTCAAGGCTACCTATTACTGTGAGATTAAATCAATTATTATCCAAAGTTTAAGATCTAATTGACCCATCTATTGGGCAATGGGATGTACAACTGATTGAGCAAACTTTCTTACCCGTGGATATTCATAGGATATTGAGCATACCTCTCACATCTTTTGACATGCCCGATTTCTTGGCATGGCATCCCTCTCTAAGCATGGTGGATTCGGTGAAATCAGCTTACCTAGAGGTGTGGCGGAACTGTTATGTAACTAAAGTGAAAAGGGGGAATTGTCCAAGCAATGTAGTATCAAACCCAATATGGGAATTCATTTGGAAAATCCCATGGCTAGCTAAGGTAAAAATCTTCCTCTAACGAACTCTACATGGCACACTACATGCACGTGTAACCTTAGCAGGTCGGCACATGAAATTATCAACAAAGTGTCTTGCTTGCGAACAAGCCGAAAGTGTTAAACATATACTCTTTTTGTGTCCAAAATCAAAGCAAGTATGGTATATGTTGGTTTTTGTGGTGGGAAAGGAGGTAGCTGGTTAATGGGGAACTCACGTGAAATAAAAACTAGCGGTCCGGATATCAGGTAATGAGATGTCGCACATTTCGTTTGGGGATGTGTGCGTACACAATGCAGAATCGAATTATGAAATAATAACCACACAAGGTGATATAGGTCATAATATGTGTTTCATGGTAGAATTTGATCAATGGTAAAATTATTAACATATGTGATGTATGATATAAAAACTATATAATAACAAACTCCTTTCACATACGTTTCGAGGGTATGCTTTGTGTGACATGCATGCCATGTAATATTATACTAACCCACGAAGGGTCATATATATATGGATGGAGGGAGTATACCGGATAGTGCATCACTCAAACCAGAGTGAACCAATAATTAAAACATCCAAAAAAATAACAAACCATAATGAAACTTATATCAAAATCAGAGATGAAACATTAATGATTTATAGAATGGAACAATGACGAAAGACATGCGAAAGAAAATGCATGGAAAAATAATGAAAACATAGTTGCGCCACAGAAACGAAATATAATAGCACTCCGCCAAACCATGAAAGATAATTTAGCAAAATAATATGAAAACTTATTTCAAGACTCAAAAAAAGAAACCTGGTTGAATTATTACCGATGTCTGGAATGAAAAAGCAATGAAAACATGCAACAAAAAATAATTTAAATTTGAAAAAATAACAACCGTATCCAAAATTGATTTCCTTTTTAAGATTTAAATATCATGAGTACTAATATCTAAACGGTTTGTGACGTGGACATTTTGTTCAAAAGATAAAGTTGATACAACCTTGTAATCACACTGAAAAGTATGGATGGGTGGGATGTAACATTACCTTTTTACTTCAAACAAGCCCGCTAGTCACTATGTCGTGGGGCCTCCTCGCTAGATGTCGCATATGTCATAGAGGTGCGTAAGAAAGTTAACTTGATGAAAGAGAGGGAGAAGGTAGTGTGGTGTGATGTGTGAGACAATGTGTGGTATTGACATGATAGAGCAATACATGCCACATTCCCAAATGATGAAATGTGTGACATCCTACTATCCGGTAGAAACCGGTACCGCTATAAAAACTACTCTCGGAACTCACTCAATAACCAAATTAGATTTTCCTATATATCAATGCCCTAGATGAGAACTTCTCGGCTGCAACAACTTCCTCTGTAAAGGAGAAGACAAATCCATGGCAGATACCACCGTCGGGATATATCAAATTGAATGTTGATGCCTCATTTGATGCTGACTAACTTCAAGGAACTGTGGGTGTTGTTCTGCGAGACAATACGAGGCATTTCTTGGCAGGGAGTAAAAATGTAGTTGCGGTCCACACCGATGTGTTCATGGCAGGAGTGTTAGCACTCCAGTTTGGTTTAAACCTAGCAAGATCGGTCGGTTGTGCTACGGTGATCGTCAACTCTAATAATACATACGTAATAATGGCAATGCAAGATGGGGGGATGCATCAAGGTCTTCAACTGCAATTTTAGATGATTGTTTCCACATGGCGAGGGACTTCACATATGTGCGCTATGAACATTTTCGTAGGGAAGCTAATGCTCTAGCTGATGAGCTAGCTAGAATTTGTAAATTTTCTTCTTCTAGTTCTTGGTTTGATGAGGCCCCGGATGCCATCATCCCTTTGCTTGTAAAAGACAATGTTTTAATTAACAGCTAATAAAAAGGGGTGATTAGAGTTAAGAAAAAACTATTAACACTTTCGATACCGAATCCAACTAGTTGCTAACAAACATATAACGCAGGTGAAGCTCTTGGATCTATCGAACAACCAGCCGTCATGTGTCGCTTTACTGAACCCTAACCTCGTATGCACCCAAGTGAACCCATTCTTGATATTATGAAGGAATTATCCTGATTTGTACGTTGCTCACCCTGGCAGCTTTCTTGTTTTTTCAGGGAGCTATATTTTCGGTATCGTTTTCGAGTGACAACCCCTTCCTGGTAGCATGCGGAGGATCAAAAGTGACAAACGTTAACAAATGTTTTGTATGTATGCAAGATTTCAACCCCTTCCTGCCCGTATCCGCGGCCTGTTGGAGCTTTGTCGCCCATGTCCATGCATGACTCTTTTCATCTATACACAATTATGGCCCTGTTTCTTTAAAAAGTTCTAGGATTTTTTTTAGTCCCAACTAAAAAGTCTCTAGTCTCTTGTAAATATACTTGCTGGAAATATACTACTCCCTCCGTTCCTAAATATAAGACCTTTTAAAGATTGCACTATGAACTACATACGGATGTACATAGACATATTTTAGAGTATAGATTCGCTCATTTTGTTCCGTATGTAGTCTTTTAGTGGAATTTCTAAAATGTCTTATATTTTGAAACGGAGGGAGTAGTAAAGAAAACTGGACTCCACTTTAAATATACTCCACTCCGTAGTACACTTGTAAATATACTCCACTCCGTAGTACAGTTGCGTGCGGCAACGTGGGCATGCATGCATGCACGCACGCAATTCCCAATCCCTTTTGCTGTAAACTAATCCAATCTCTTCACTTTGGGAAATGATCCAGTCTCTTTTCGCTCGTGGTGCGCCCTTTCCCTACTGCACCGCTCCTCTGCGTACGTGGAGTTCTCTTTTCTGTGTCACGTCGGGGGCGTGCGGTTTGTGGGTGTCTCAGAAAACAATATCCTCCTTTGTGAGTTTCAGCCGGGAAAAGAAAGGGAGTTTTTGAAGAAGAAAAGAGTATGGTGTGCAGTACCGACAGTGTGGTCTCTCGTCGCTGGCAAACGGCGATGGCTGCACGTACGGGTGCACGCACGCACGCACGCTGACGCCTGTCTGAATCAGCAGCGGAAAAGCGTCCCGGCAGCATTTACAAGTGGCTTGGTTTTCGTTGTGAGATATCACTCACAATATATTCGTTTTTCTGACAAATATTTTTAAGAGAATACAATCATTCGATCAGCGTTTTTTGTAAACTGTCAGCACAGTGATGATGGGGTTTTGCAAAAAATATATAATGGTGGTGGTTTCTTGATTTAGGATCCACAATTGTGATGGTTTTTTACAATTTACTCATACAATTTACCTCTGTTTCAAAAATATATCCATTCCTTTATTTCAAAAATAAGTGTTATCGAGAGAGTAGCATTTAACTTAATCCCTTGTGGCTTGTGTGCCTTCTGTGTGCTTGCGTGTGCGCCAATGTGACATTGATAATTTCCAGGGAAAGCTGCGTGTGCATATGCTGATATGCAGGTAGGAGGTTGTCTTTTTGCCGCTACTACTATGCCTGCACAATCAGCATTGCGTGTCATCTTCTTATTTTTACTAACGTAATATCTGTCCCCTCAAAAAAGAAATTAACATAACATTTGAAATGGAAAGAGAGAAAAGCCTCCGGATCAACACCTGCGCCATTTGTTCATGTCTTTCCATTACTTCTTGCTGGCAGGATGACATAACCATTGTTATCAAAGAGACCATAACTCTACCTATAATTCTTCCTGGTAGAAATTGTGGGTGTCACTTTTGAGTGTCAATAGAAGGGGGGTGGGGGCGGACAAAAAAGTCGCAGATCAATAGGTAATGGGTTTGTATAGTTAGTATAGGAGGTAATATCACTGGGAGTGATACAACTTGCGATGGATGTGCAGTTTAGTGCTACAACTCATAAAAAACTTTTTTTGTCATACAACTTGCATTTTGGTGCAGATACAGCCATTCCGTCCGTATCTAATGCTGGTATGGCATGCCACGCATGCACAGGGCCACTGTCCGTGACCGAAAACATCCTCGAGCAACCCGCGCGTGGTTTTCTTGCATGGACCCCCTCGAAAATATTTATTTGCGTAAAAAGTCCCTGTCAGGCGTACGGGCACCAGAGCTGAGGAGAGAGATAGCAGAGATTGCTATAGAAAAGGGGTGGGTGTAGAGACATGAGCAGAATCCGCTCGTTACCCAACTAGCTATACGGTGTCAAGTAATATTGGCAGGTCCTCGGTTCGAATTCCAGGACACTCTTTTTTTGGATGTTCTGTACATGTACTGAATTTTGCCAAAACGTTTACTGATTTTTTTAACAGCATTTTGGCACAGTTCAGTACTGAAGTTTTGGCACATTTTTGTACTGAATTTTGGCACAGGTTTCAACTGAATTTTACCACAATTTTCAACTGAATTTTGGCACAACTTTGTACATGATTGAACCATGAAAATAAGACAAAAAACTGAAACTGTCATGAAGATTGTACACACATGGATCATCAAAAGATATAGATATAACTCCAAACACAACATCATCCATAATTGACAGGAATAGATGTTGCTTGAAACTACAAGTTCACTTGTCTTGATAACATAAAGAGACGATCAAAAGGAGCAGTTTATTCATGAACTTGATCATTGATGAACTTGACCATTCATGCCTAACAAAATTTCATTCATGAACTTTAGCACATGGTGATGAAATCTACAACGATGCGAAATCATGCAGGTCTTCAGGACAACCTTCATGAAACAGAGCATCTTGTGGTGCATTTTGACTCACTATTACCTCCTCTTCAGCCTGCATGAAGAGAGGTGGTTCTTGGTTGACAGCTCCATCAGATCCAAAAAGCAAGTTATAGAATCCTAAAGCAGCAGCCCTTGCTCCTCTGGGAAAATTGCTTCCAGATGCAACATTGCCTCCTCTCGTAGCTCTTGAAACATTCCCTCCCCTTGGAACACTGCCTCCTCTTGTTACATTACCTCCTCTTCTTCCATCAATGCTTCCTCTTATCCCTCTTCCTCTTCTTGGTACATTGCCTCCCTTTTAGTTGAGCCTCCTCTTGTTACATTGCTTGCTGCAGTAGCTGCACTCCTCACCGTGCCCCTTGTCATTGATGTTGTCACCCTGCCTACAGGGATTGTGTCTCTAGCATTTGCAATGAAACTAGACTCGGGCAAGGCACCAAAGTCCATAGAGGTTGGGTCTGTGAATTTTTCCTGGTCAAGAAATTAATTCAGTAAACATATCATGTCAAAAAGTGAAAATAGAGTTACCAAAATAAGACAAATAGAGGGAGTTGTTAATATTGTACATTTTGATGCATCTTGTAGACCATGGAGTTGGAGTTTGTGTTGGATCAAGCTGTGGGTACACTCTGTGTGGCATAATGTTCTACAGAAGTACAAGCAATTTATCAATGTAGTGCATGCATGAGAAAAAGTAGCAGTTAACAAAAGGGGCCTCTTAAGAATATATGTAAGAAACTTACACCGATTATGCTAGGATCATCATCTTCTTCTGATTCCTCAGGTGCTTCCTCGGTAGGTGGTTGATTGGCATGTTTGTAGTGGCTTTTCTTCTTATGATCAGCAGCCCCACAGATAGAGGAATGCATAGTGACACCATGCTTGGTCAACTTCCTCACTCCGGGAGGAGAACGGACTTCGGTGAGATGGGTGAGGCGACTGGCGGGGCGTCTAGCCGCGCTTCAACCGACGAGGAGATCCAGGTGATTCAACCTCCGCGATGTGGTGCAGTTGACCGGTGTAGCGACGGCGACGGCTTAGGTCAGAGCCTGGGGGGAACTCCGATCGACAGCGCACATCACCGGTGGGAGGTATTTTTCTTGCCTTCCTCCTCTGATCTGGGAGGCCGAAAGGGATACATCATCCTCCACATACCATCCTTCTGGACGACCGTTAGAGATGAAGAAGGAGACATTTTGGCGGGTCGGTATTTGCTACATGATGAACTACCTATGGCCGGGCAAATCCTTCTGATAGATGGGTTCCGGCTTCAAGTGCAACAGCCACCGGAGATCGGAGATCATATCAATGTATCGGTATGTAATCCATTGCCCCCTGTTCGTTTTGGTGGACGTTTTTGGGTCCTTGCCGAGCAGGAAGATGAGCTGGAGGACACTCTTGGTGAGGAGCATACGGAGGCGCCAGCAGCTTCGTCACCGTGTACACCGTCCCCGTCCATGGAGGAGCTCCAGGAATGCAAGACGCGTCGCGATCCTATCCTGGCGAGGAAGAAGATGGAGCTTCCTGCTCGGAAGCCATGGATTGGGCCGATCCCAAAGGTAGTTCGTAATCCTATTTCGTTATCAGATTTTATCACACCTAATTGTTGGATCAAGGGTCCCAAGCACAAACACCACGCCCGTAGGGTTCATCCGCGATCGGTAACGACGCTGATCCCGGGTTTCGAGCGGAATTCTGGGGCGACGGGCGCGGAATCCGTGCGTGAATCCGTGCGTGAATTTCGGGCCAACTTTTTTACATGCGCTGACGGATAATGGGCCTGAAGTGACATCGGTTTCCAGGAAGTCTCAAACACCTATAGCTGGGTATATGGCCCAGGACCTATCGGGTTCGATTCTACAAGCCGACCTGGACTCTGTTTCGTCGGGGTATTTGGCCCAAGACGCACCAGACCAGGGAGACTCGTGTGTCCTGATCGCGAGCAGCGGTATTGCGGAAGAGCTTTCTCACGACAGATGTCTTCAGCCGCCACGAACTAGGGTTCGTTCATCAAAAACAGAATTCCCATCGCTGGGACCAGGCAGAGCAACCAGGGTTCCGACGCCTGTCGCTTCTGCTCGGTCTCATATGGCGGGTCGGGGCTCCAAGCCAGCGCCTCTCCAGCGGCAGACGGGGCAGGGAAACCCTCCTGTGGCTAAGCCATCGCCGTTGGCTGTTGCGTAGCCAGGGAAGTCTGTCCCTGCGACGGCATCGGCTCAGCAGGGAAAGACCCATGTTCCAGCGAACAATGGGAGGGTGCCCACTGGCGCGGCAAGGCAGGCGAGGGAGACGTCCTACGCGAACTCGTACAAACATCACAGTCGCTGGGGCGATGATGGCTTCTGCGGCTATGGTGAGGGGTACCATCGAGGGGGTGCTTCTGCTAGAGGTGGTAGAGGACAGGCTTGGCAAAACGATGGGAATGCATGCAATGGTTTTAATGTACCACCGGGGCAGTTTGTTCCGGGACCTTCGGGACCTTCGCATCCGAAGAGAGGAGGTTTTAGGCAAAATTGGATTGGCAGAGGAGGTGGAAGGAAGCCTAGACCCCCTATTGCTGCTCCCGAGCAGCCCGCAGATCCTAATGTTTCTTCCATGGTGACCGTGACGGAAACAGTCAAGGAGGTGGCGGATTCTTCTTTGGCTGATCAGAGCTTGGTGTGTGCCAAGGGAGATGGGCCAGAGAGACCGTCTAAGTGGGCACGTAAAAAGAGAAGATGGTGTGCTACCGGTGCAGTGAGGCAGGGCACTTCGTCTCGGAGTGTAAGGCACAGTTATGCGTGTACTGCTCGAAGCCTACGCATGGTGCTGCTAAGTGTCCTCTTACGATTGGGCCTTTGCCAGTCGTCACTATTTATGGTGTTTCTAGTCAAGACTTGATGTTTTTTGAGTCACCGGCTGCTACGACAAACATTCATGCCCCTGATGCTGGCTTCACGGGTACGGTGACGGTGACTAGGGGGGCGCTCACTGTGGAGCAGATAGTGCAGCAACTTAAGGAGCTAGTCTCTTCAACCTTCCGATGGGAACCGGTTTTGATAGCGGATAATGTCTTCAAGGTTGTCTTTCCTACAAAGGAGGATCTAGCCCGCCTGCTTAAATTTGGGATGTGCAGGGTTGCTAGTACGAGCATTGTACTTGAGTTTGATGCGTGGAAAGGCGAAGAGCCTAAGGGGAGACCTCTACCCCAGATCTGGGTGCATTTTGTAGGAGCTCCATCCAGAGCGACCAACGATTTTCAGGTGACATGGAGTTTGGGCTCGCTTATTGGTAAAACTGAAGAGGTGGATATAGTCTATACTAGAGCCAAAGGTGTTGCCAGGATGCTGGTTAGTGTCCTTGATATTGAACTAGTTCCAGATGAGGTTGTTTGGACCTTTGAAGGGATGAGATACACTCTCCAATTGGAGATTGAGAGTCCTACACTTTTTGATGTCCCTGACTCAAATAAAGATACTCATATGACTGATGGTGATGATGCTAGTGGCTCCAAAGATAATACAGAGGGGTCAAAAGACACAGGTCCTAACGACTTCCCTAAACAGACTACTACTCCACAGCAAAACCAGCCTCATCCTGGCACTGATACTGGTCCAAACAACACTATTTTGCACAGGGATTTGCGGTTTGGTGCTTTTGATCCCGCCTCTGCGCCGGCAAAAATTGGTTCTTGGGCGGAGTCGCCTAGTTTGCCGAGATTTGCGCGAAAGACTTCCAGGAACTACAAAGGAAGCGTGCAGTCTAAATCCGCGCTGAAACCGCTATCGCTGGAGGAGTATCTGGTCGGAGCTAAGGCTACGTCGACTACGCTTCCTATTGTGCTTGGTGCACCTGTTACATCGACTAGCGCTAGACTTATGGAGGATGGTACTGCAGATGGGCTCGGTCCCCCAACCTGCCAGCCGCAGGTTGCCGATTTGTCGCAGTGCACGCAGCCGCTTGCGGACGCAGCAGAGGCCTTGATTGGCCATGCAGCTGCCCCTGCCAGGGTCGAGGAGGCGGCACATCCGGGTCTGCAATGCAGTGTTGTACCAGGGGTTGAACTGCCAGCTTCGGTTGCATGCTTGAGAGGAGTATCAGTACATGATCCGAGTCATGTTGAGGCTGCGGCTGTGGCTTGCGGCGGCGCGGTGGCTACCGCAGGAGCTGTGCAGACAACCCCTTGTGCTGCTCAACCCCACGAAGGTGCTGCTCAGATTTCGGTAATGAATGTTCTTGCGCCCAAGTTGGCCATGCATGAGGATTTTACTGCTGGGGAGGACTGCGTTTCTACTGTACCACGACATGCTCCAGTGGCGGCACAGGTCGCTTCTGTCGAGGCGCTGGCCAGCGTAGGAGGGGTCCTGACAGGTGCGGCCCTTGTTGCTGCTCAGCCCGACGACGTGGAGGATGTCTATGTGGAGGGTCCGCCCATGGCGGGAACGGAATGTATACCTACTGCCGTTGCACCAGAGTCTGGACCGATCTCATTTGATGATGTCATAGCATTCGGACATGTTCCCAAACCGATGGGTCCGGAAAGACGATCTAGTCAACGGGTTCAGTCTCAGCCAGATGTGGATGACTTGCAGATTGGACGGGCGATGCGTATGGCCAAAATGAAGGAGGTTCAAAATTCAACAGGTATGACTTTTAATACTGAACACTATATTCTTCATTTTACTCCGCAAGAGATTCTAGATAATGCGAAGGCAGTGGGGTGACTTTGGGTGAGACTAGCCAACAAGTTTCAAAATCCATCAATGACTTATTAGACTTAGAAGTTGATAGGGCCTTGGATATTATTCGAAACTTAGCGGCGGTTCGACCTATGAATGATAAGGAAATATCAACTATGGGGGGATTGAATTTAATATGTCAAAACTTAGTCCCTGAGGAGGAGTTTAAACAGTCGCATGTAGCGTTTGATGATTCGAATATTACTAATTCTCATCTTACTGATACGACCAAAGATATTCATGGTTATATGGACCAGGAGTATGCTTCGGATAAGCCAAAGAGACGAAGAGTTTATCCAGTTTCGGCTGTTCGTATGAGTGCTAGATTCAGGACTGCTAAAAAAATTTATGATGAAATATGAAAGGACTTTTTTGGAATAGCAGAGGTCTGAGAGACTTGGCTAAAATTAGGTTCCTAGCAGAATCAACGTTACCATAGTAGGGCATGAGAACCTTAAACTCTATATCACAAATTATTATAAACGGTTGTTTGGTGCTCCAGGACATAGCTTTGTGTCTATGGACGAGCATCAGACTGCGGATATTCCTCAAGTTGGACATGCCGACAATGAGAGTCTCTCCGCACCATTTCTAGAGAAAGAGGTGTTACAGGCAATTCAGGGTATGAAAAATGGCAAAGCTCCTGGTCCAGACGGGTTTCCAGCTGAGTTTTATAAACGTTGTTGGCATATTATTAAGGCGAATCTTATGTCTATGGTCAATGATTTGTATTCGGGTCACCTTCAACTTTCTCATCTTAATTTCGGTACGATTACGCTATTACCAAAGAAAGCGGACGCCTCCAGAATTGAACAATTTCGTCCATATGTCTGCTCAATGTTAGCTTGAAAATTTTCACAAAGGTGGGAGCGGATAGGCTAACTAAGATGGCACATTCGGTCGTGTAATCTTCACAGACAGCTTTTATGCCTGGTAGGAATATCCTTGAAGGGGTTGTCGTACTACATGAGATCCTTCATGAACTACACTCCAAGAAACTCAATGGAGTTTTATTTAAGGTTGATTTCGAAAAGGCATACGACAAAGTCAAATGGTCTTTCCTACAACAAACTCTATGTATGAAAGGGTTCGGTGAAATTTGGCGCAAACATGTAGATTGTTTTATAAAAAAAGGAAGTGTCGGTGTTAAAGTAAATGATGATGTCGGTCATTTCTTTCAGACGCTTAAGGGACTTAGGCAAGGAGACCCTATGTCACCTATTTTATTTAACATTGTTGCTGATATGTTGGCGCTGATGATAAGGAGGGCAAATGACAAAGACTTAGTGGGGGGGGGGGCTTGTACCTCATCTAGTTGATGGGGGAGTCTTGATCCTACAGTATGCGGACGACACGATCCTTTTCATGGAACATGATCTCAAAAATGCCAGAAACTTGAAACTCATATTATGCTTATTTGAACAGCTATCTGGGTTGAAGATAAATTTCCACAAAAGTGAGCTTTTCTGCTTTGGGGATGCACAAGCTGAACAGCTTACGTACTACCAACTGTTTGGCTGTGAGGGCGGTACGTTACCATTCTCATATTTAGGAATCCCCATTCATTACCGAAAGTTGACCATCAAGGAGTGGAGATGTATCGAAGATCGTTTTGAGAAAAAATTAAGTTGCTGGAAGGGCAAGCTATTATCCTACGGAGGACGATTGGTTCTTGTTAACTCAGTGTTGACAAGTATGCCAATGTTTCTACTATCCTTTTTCCAAGTGCCTGTTGGGGTGTGGAAAAGGTTGGATTTCTTTCGATCTCGATTTTTCTGGCAGAGCGACGAGGTCAAGACTAAATATAGACTGGCTAGATGGGATATTATTTGTAGACCCAAGGATCAGGGAGGTTTGGGGATTGAAAATCTGGAGGTCAAAAACAGATGTCTGCTTAGCAAGTGGCTGTTCAGATTGTCTGTCGAATCGCAAGGGATGTGGGTACAAATTTTAAAGAACAAGTATCTACAGCACAAAACCTTAGCCCAAGTCACTACGCGACCGGCCGATTCACCTTTTTGGAAAGGTTTAATGAGGACAAAGGCCGCTTTCTTTAACAGAACTAGATTCGTCATTGGTAATGGTGAAAAAACTAGATTCTGGGAAGATACTTGGTTAGGCGCGCTTCCTTTGGCTCTCTAGTATCCGCAACTCTATAATATTACACAACGAAAACAGACTTCCGTTGCTGCAGTGTTACGACACACCCCTCTTAACATTCAATTCCGTAGAGCCTTGATCGGAAATAGATGGGTTAGTTGGTTACATCTAGTCAGAAGACTGATGGATATTTCCCTGTCTGATTTCCCAGATAGTATTCGTTGGAGGCTGACTACCAATGGTACTTTCTCAGTGAAATCGATGTACGACCATATTATTGATACGTCGCCTATTCCAAAGTCCATGCATATTTGGAAGGTCAAGGTTCCCCTTAAGATAAAAATCTTCATGTGGTTTGTTCACAAGGGAGTTGTTTTAACTAAGGATAACTTGACTAAAAGACACTGGAAAGGAAATAAAAGATGTTGCTTCTGTAAGACGCATGAGACGATTAAACACCTCTTTCTGGATTGCCCTATGGCTAAATTATTATGGCGCTCCCTACAAATTTCATTCAACATTACCCCACCTACTAGCATCCACATGTTATTTGGGACGTGGCTAAACGGGGTTAATGTACTTTACGCCAAACTAATTCGGATTGGTACTTGTGCCATGTTGTGGGCGATATGGAACTATAGAAATGATCTAATTTTTAACAGATTGCATCACATTAACTTTTTGCAGGTCATCTTCAGGGCTACCGCCTTGATCCGCACGTGGTCCTTACTCACTCCTGTAGAAATCAGGGAGCCTTTGGTTACTGGGTGTGTCCGATGGAAGATGGCAGCTCAGGTTATCTTCAACCGATATGGATGGCGGCAATGCTAATAGGATTGGACTTTAGTCTAGCCTATCCGTGGGATATAGTCGGTTTTTGGACGGTCTGAGCGCCATGTAACTCTTTTTTGTTTCTTCAATTATCATGCTACTTTGTATTTTTCCAGACTATTTCGTTTCGCAATAAAATGGATGTATGCATCACTCGATGCAGAGGCCGGGGCAACGCCTCCTTTTCGAAAAAAAAACGTCCTCACTCCTTTCTTATCCTTCTTCTCCTCTGCATCTTTTTTCCTATTTTTCTTTGGTCTGCCCATTACTTTGGGTAAGTGGGTGGATAAACTGGAATGTCATGCATCTTTTCCCATTGCTTTGGATCCCTCATTGGCATCATCTTGAAGCAATAACACTTCCCGTACTCCTGAACAGTGTAGCGTGAATGCACGGTGCACTCTGGCTCAATTGTCTCATGCCTAAAACAAGCAATTGCATGATGACAAGGTATGCCGGACAGTTCCCACCTTTTGCAGTTACAGCTATGCATGTTCAGTTCAACAATGTAAGTGTTGTTCAATAAGATAACCTGGAATACACCTCTTCCATACTCCCTCACCCTGCAGTTTTTTGCCCACTCCACATACTTGTCCAGCTTCTTCTGTATCTTGGGGCAAAGCCTACTTGTCCACTCTGCTGCCTCCGTTTGCTTACCAACAATAATATTAGTTATCTTCCAAAAGATGTAATCCAACATTGATTTAATTGGCAAGTCTCCACCATCCAAGATATAACTGCAGATTTACACAGAGAAAATTAACAGGAGCATCCTTAACTCCTGTTAATGAGAATTAACAGGAGTAGCGATCCCAACCATTGGGCTATTGCCCTGTTCTCGTTTCATGTTCTACAATCCTCAAGAACAACTAGTTGACGAGCGCTCCTTCGGAAGCCTCTCAATGATCATATTCACGCGTTTTCAGTCATCGTCACGTATCGCGTTTTGAGTGTTTTCCTTGAAATTTTGTTTTTAATTTTGTTTGCATGCGTTTTTAGCTTTTTAGGTGAGTTTTTTTTTTCAGATTTCCACTAGTTGACGAGCGCTCCTTAATTTTTTTTGTCCAGTATGTTTTTCTTTTGCGAGAGACACAGTTCTTTCATTTGTTTTTCCGTGAAAAAAAGTTTATCAAAACTTGTCAACATGGGATCTAGTTTTAAAGATCTAGACGCGAGGAATCTAACAGTAAAAATGGTTCGAAATTTGGACGCAGGGTTTAAACGATAAAATATTTTAAAAATAACAGATCTACGAAAAAAAGAAAAATTCATAGGTTATAACAAGTGACAGACATACGATGCGTCAGTTATCACAACCTGAGGAGGGACAAGTGATCTTTAAAAGGAATACTTCTTAATTGTTAATTTCCATAATCCCCTTATTATATTCTAGAACGATAGAACTATTATTTCCATCACTAATTTTTCCGGATTATTCACTCGGAAAGGGTATGGTGTTTTTAACCGGTCACCTTTTTTTGCCACTGGTCTGAAATTACATTCATGCATGGGTCAACCTCTAGTTTACACTTGATCACTCCATACGTGCGAGTGAGCTTTTGGCCCCTTTGTCATTTCGACGGCTTTGTGACCATCAGATTCTCTAAGCCACCCGGTATTTGTACGCTCCTCGCTCCCCTCCCGCGTCGCTCCCGCAGGCGACGGGGAGGGAACCCTAGCCACCGCCGGCCTCTTCCCCTCCTCCTGCCCCCTTCCTCCCCCGCCGCCGTCACAGAGTGCGCCCAGGCAGAGCCTGGCCGGCGCTGGCATCGGCGGGCCTCCTCGTCCCCTCGCCTGTGGCGCCGGTGCGGGCGCATCCATGGGCTAGGGCGTCGTGGTTGGTGGGTCGCGGCGGCGCGGTGGGTCTCTGCCGACGACGGAGGAAGGTGGCTTCGTGGCGCGTTGGGCTGCTCGATGTAGGGGCGTGCTTGCGGCTGCCTGCACCAGATCTGGCGCTGGGATTCGTGGGCGACGCGGGCTGTGGGCGGCGCGGGGTCGGCGGCCGCTGTGGGTCCTGGGCGACGGTGGTGGTCCGGCGAGGTTCGGTGGTGGCGGGTTGCTGGCCGTTGCTGGAGGTCCCGGGGTGGCGGGACTTGCTTGGGGCGGCGGTGCTGGACCAGGGGCGGAGCTGACTCAAATGTTATCCTATGCACCACTTTAACAATGTTTAAAAAAATTAATCAACAAATGTATTAAATAAAGGTGTATTTCATAACTTCTAGCACACATTATTGGTTATAACATAAGACGGTTTTTAAAAACAAAATGTAGCCAAGTACGTACTTGTTTGACAAAAGAGGCTGACCGGAATGCTTATTATAATAATAAAACAAGGATCAAAATTACTTGAAAAAGATCGAGTTGCAGTTCCAAATTCTGAAATACATCATCGGACAACAGGTTCAATAACCCACAAGACACAAATAGAATTGAACTTACTAGTAGAATATAATAAAATGCCCAAATGAAAGTACTTAAATGGCTAAAATTTGAAAGTTACCTTTAGTATGTTCTGTTCCTCCGAGCCATGAAATACTCAACCACTTGAGCATTGGTGACCTTTTTCATTTCTTCTTTCTCCACATAACAAATAACATCATCACTCAAACTATCATCATTGAGGCGATTACGCAAGCAAGTTTTGACCAGTTTCATAGCTGAAAAGCATCTCTCAACTGTAGCGCTGGTAATAGGCAAGACGATTACTAGTTTCAACAAGCGATAAAACAATGGATACATAATGTGCCTCCTGATCTGCACCATTTTTTTGAAAGCTCGGTGATTGTTGCTATGTTGGAAAAACTATCATATGTGCGTACTTCAGCGATATAGAGGCGTAGATCCTTATCAAGATCCCTTAGTTCCCCAGAATCAAAATCTTGAGGGTATAGTTTAGCCAAACTCATGAGATTCTCCAAACTGAAATCATGAAATGAATCTCTTGGACTCAAAGCCACCGACCAAACAAGTAAATTAGTGGATGTCTCACTAAACCTACTGTCAAGCTCCTGAACTAGCCAATCAAAAGCATCATTGAAACAATCAACTTGATAGTGATGTATGTTTGTAATCCCAATTACCTTCCTTCTCTTTTTAGGATTAACATATGCTTCTTCCATGTCCAACTCTACAATATCTTGTTTCTCACAAAACACATGAACTTCATCTAGCATAGATTCACATCCATTTTCTCTAAGGTCATTCAGAAGAACACTAGTTGACTTCACACATTTCATGGCATTTACTATGTCTTGATCCTTCCGTTGCAATGCCAATGCTAATGTGTTTGTAGTTGTGAGGATTGTCAACATGAGATGCAAATAGAATACAAAGTCAAAAGATTGAAAATACACTAGAAGACCAAGAGCTTGGTCTCTATTTGTTCTATCAGTGTCTTCTTCTTCAACATATTCTAGAACTTTAACAACTGACCTGAACATGTGAATCAAACTCTTGAGTGTTTTAGCATGGGAACCCCAACAAGTATCTCCGGGTCTTTGAAGGCATTGCTCTTGATTTAATCCTATTCCTGTTGTAAGTTGTCCACACCCTAAAGCCTTTCTCATTTCTTCAAGATTAATATCTCTAATCATGTCCCTTCGCTTGGAAGATCCACCCACAACATTTAGCAAGGTAGAAATCATGCTGAAGAAATTACTAACTCCTTTATGCTTTCTTACCACAGCCACAACAACTAATTGAAGCTGGTGAGCAAAGCAATGAACATAATAAGATGTGCTACTTTCTCTCATGATCAATGATTTGAGGCCATTAAACTCACCTCACATATTGCTAGCACCATCATACCCTTGTCCTCTAACTTGATTGTAACTCAATTTATATTTTGCAAAAAGAGAATCAATTGAACTCTTGAGGTATGAAGAAGTTGTTTCTTTCACATGGACAAGACCAACAAAACTTTCTTTAGAATCTCCAAAATTATCAACATACCTCAAGGCCACAGCCATTTGTTCTTTGCCAGAGATATCTCTAGACTCGTCAACAAGCAAACAGAACACATTATTGCGAACTTCTTTAAAAATAGATTGCACTATCACATGCGCAAAACCTTCAGCGATATCTTTCTGGACTTGAGGAGCACACATAAGAGAATTCTTTGCAACATCTTTTCCCGCAGCCTTGCGTACAACTAGATCATGCTCAGCTAAGAAGTCACAAACTTCCAAGAAGTTTCCTCTGTTGTGCGAGTCCTTTGACTCATCATGTCCCCGGAAAGGCAATCCTTGTTTCAGCAATAGTCTAGCTGTGTCAATAGCGGCATTCAATCGAGCAAAATATGCAACCTACAAAGCTTCACTTTGAACCTGAATAGCAACATCAATGTGTTGATCTTTTTCCTTAAAATCAAGTAACTTTTTCATTGCTTGATTATGGACACTTCCCACCTCACCAACATGTTCTCTTAACCTTGATTTCATGTTCCAGCTCTTCCAACCATTCACAACGAATGCCTCATATCCAGCTTCTTTCTTGTGATTACGGTCCCTAAATAAGAAGCAAGAAAAACAATATGCCCTTTTCTTCTCTTCGCTGTATTCAAGCCGCTGTATTCAAGCCAGCTCTCAAATTCATCAAACCATTCGGGATTGAACTTTCTCTGTTTACCGCCCCCAAAATCTATGGATTCAAAATCAATCTGTCTTAGCTGACAAGGCCCATTCAACAAATATTTTCTTCTTACCAGATCTTTCAAATTAGGATGATAATGCTCTATCAATTTTCTCTTGCCCGGATCATATTGAATCTCCTCTTCCCAATTTATGTCTTCCTGAACATTCTGTGATGGTGCTTTTCTTTTTGAGAAGAAACCTGTCCATAGAAACCTATCTGTATTTGACAAATAACAAGTGAGACATTGTATAGACAGATGACGGTGTACGATGTCGCAAAATTACCGAGCTCCGGATCGGCTAACGGCGTGCGGCTTGCCGGCGTCGCTCGCTCGCGTGCGTCCTATCACGTCTCGCGTGGTCTGCGCTCTGCGGCGTCCGACGCCTTGACGACTGTGTACGCGACGGCCAGCGGTACTGGCAACGGCCGGCGACGAAACTGGCAACGTACGCGACGGCCGGCGGCACTGGCGACGTACGCGACGGCCGGTTAGGTTTCTATAGGCGGCGAAACAAGTTCTAGAAAAAGGCGCATGGTCAGGAACCTAATCGATCCAGCCATCCAGTCCTGATTCCTGAATCAAAAGATGGCATGGTCAGGTACCCGACGTGAGTACTGCGTGAGTACGTGAAACTGTGATGTAGTTTTTCCTGAATCATCATTCTTGGGCTTTCCTGATGCATCACTCTTGGGCTTCCCTGATGCACTAGGCTTTTTTATTTGATAAGTAATACTTCCTCCGCCCCAAAATAACTGTCTCAAGCTTAGTATAATTTTATACTAGAGCTATTACAAAGTTGAGACACTTATTTTGAGACGGAGGGAGTACTAGCTAATTTTTGGACCCGTATTCCAGTGCATACGGGTAGGCCCAATGGGCTCCGCCCCTGCGCTGGACCATGCCGGATCTGCATTGGGGCTCCTCCGTCCGCTGTCTCTTGGCTTCGGGTGCCGGTGGTGGTGCGGCGTGGTGGTGTGCCCTGTCGGGAGGGTCCGGCGGTATGGCCGCGGTGACCGGCTTGACCGGGGTGTGGGTGGAGCGGGTTTGTGGGGGCGGCGGCGCTGTGGCCAGGCCCCATCGACGGCGCAGCGTGGCGGATGTGATCCTCCTTCTCCTCGGTCTAGAATGGCTATGATCGGGGGCGCGTGCTCGAGAGGATCTGATCGGGGCCCGAGGCGTGTCGGAGTTACTACTCTGGGTAGGTGTGATTAGGCTCGACCCGGGATGTTCCCGCGTTTGGCGAGGTCCCTCCCTCCGTTGGTACGGTGGTCGTTGGTGGTGGTCGGGACTTCACGGTACTGTCGGGCAACATGGAGTCGAGGGCCACGGATATGGCGTTGTCCGAGTGTACTCGGCGACGGCCGTCGGGAATCACGGAGGTGTGTCTCCTCTAGTCCACCGGGATTGGCTGGGGACACAGGGCTGGGCCCCTACTGTGGTGGCGCAGGACCAACCTCCGTGGCTCATGCTGGGCTAGGAGTGAAAGATGTGGGCTTTTGCTCTTCCTACCATGGTTGGTACTCTGTGGTGTGGGCAGTGGGTGAGGTCCTGGACTTGGATGCCGGAGTGGCGGCTCCAGAGGGTGGGTCGCTTGGTTGGATCTCCAGCGGGCGCCATGTCGGCGGTGGTGGCTTCCTTCTTGGTTCGTGCGGGCGACGAGAGAGGTAGCAGTTGGTGGCTCGGGCGCGTCCTCTGCTGGACGTCGCCCAGATCTAGATCTGGGGTATGGGCCTGCCACGTCTGCCCTAGGGCCACGGTGACTTTGGATGGGGTGCCAAGCAAAATCTCCGCGCTTCTGCACCGACGACGACGACGCTTGCGGGCGTCGTTCTCTTCTTGAAGACGTCGCTGTGGATCTCCTCTCCGCGTCAGGATTCCGGGTGAAGACCCTTGCCCGGTGGGGCTAGGCATCGACGACGCTCTGCGCCGTTCTTCCTCTTGGGGGTGTTGTATAGGAGCTTAGGGGTCCTATGGTGTTTCGTGATTGTGCTCCATTCTTCCTGTATTCTCCTTCGGTAGCGTTGTTGTTCTGCTTCGCGGTCCGGCTAGCCTAGGATCGGCTTTGTAAGAGGGTCATCTCACCACTATGTATCGTTCAGCTGTGTACTTTGTGCGGTTTGTGCCTTTATCTATAAAGGGGGCGAATGCTTGTTTCAAGAGAGATTCTCTAAGCACAATAATCACTCGATGAGGAAGCAGCCCCCGCGTCGCTCTCCCAGGAGCGGCTCGGGCGGACTCTATGCGCCACCGCGGTCGGCTCCCTCCCGCCTCCTCCCTTCCCTTGCTCACGCCACAGGGCGCTGTCAGGCAAATCTTGCGTAGCGTCGGCGGTGGTGGGACTGTCTTCTCTCGCACACGTCTCGATAGATCTTGAGCGGCGGTCACTGATGCGTCGGTGGTGCGTGGCTTGAAGCTGAGCGCGGACCTGGTGCCTTGCCTCGCGTGCCGGGGTTGGCTTCAACACCGCAAGAGGCTGGCTGTCGGGGCTGGGGGCGACAGCCGGTGCTCGCGCGACCGGATGTCGGGGGGATGGCCCGACGTCGAGCCACCTCGCCGCGCCTTTGCGTTGCTCGCGAACAGGTCGGCCAGAGCGACGAGGACCATGAGGTGCTCTTCGTCCTAGGCGTCGGCATCGACTTCCTCCCCCAGCAGCACCGCGAACGCCTCCTCGTCGTCAGAGTCCATCGCCGAACACCTGGCGGGCGTGGCAGACGCGCAGCCACGTGTGTGGCCGGAGCGCCGGAAAAGCTTGCCCAGAAGCAGGGGCGAAGCCGCGGCGAACCTTCCCTTTCTCGTCGGGGAGATGGCCTTTCTAGCGCTGGTAGGTAGGTGGACGGCGCCGGAATCGGCACGCGACGAAAGGTGTAGTGCGCGGGGGGGGGGGCGAATTTGGAGGTGGAAAGCCGTTTTTTGTCCGACAGTGACGGCCCACGTGTCGTTTTCCCTTCCGCCGGAGCCCCCAAGCGCCCCCAGCGCACTGGGTTCAGACTGGGATGGCCGGGCCTAAAAATGGGCCAAATCGGCGAAAATCGACGTCCTGGGGACACGACTGAAATGATTTTTTGACGTTGGTGAAAAAAAATGCGTCCTGGGGGGTTGTTGGGGACGCGACTGAAGGTGCTCTTATATATGGTTTGACAGACACTGTTGCATGTTTCCAGGTCTGGAATACACCGTTGGATCCAGCGGTGGCTGACAAATTCGGCAAGTAGGCATGTTGCAGAATGGATCATGTTTCTGTAGACTCGAGAGAATAATACTACAGTATCTGCTAAGATTATGAAGTATGTTTGTATTATTTCCTTCGTTTCTAAATACTCCCTCCCCGTTTGAAAATACTTGTTCTAAAAATGAATATAATGAATGTATTTATAACTAAAACTAATCTAGATACATCATTTTTAGAACAAATATTTTCCAACGAAGGAAGTATAAGTCTTTTTTAAGATTACACTAAGGGACTACATACGAAACGAAATGAGTGATTTTTTTCAAAAAAAGAAGAAGAAATGAGTGAATTTATATTTTAAAGTATATCTTTTGTTAGAAAATAAGGCATAGCCCCGGCCTCTGCTTCGAGTGGTGCATGCAGCCTTCTATTAAACACGAAACCAGTCAGAACCAAGTACAAAACGGTCTTGAAAAATAAATAAAAGATACAAGACGTCTATCGCGCCACAACCAATAATGAAAATAGGCCTAGATGACTATCCACCTATCCTATTAATATATTTTAAAGTATATCTATATACATTTGTATATTATAATCCTCTAATGAAAAAAATTTAAACTTATACTCCCTCCATCCCAAAATAACTGTCTTAACTTTGTACTAGCTCTAATATAAAATTGTACTAAGCTTAAGACACTTATTTTGGGACGGAAGGAGTATTTAAGAACATATCCGTCTTGGCGCTTGTAGTTTAAGTGTGTAACTCGCAGCTTACATCATGTCGTCTACACAGCTAGCTCTTTGTATATAATATACGCCTATGGTAGGTACAGTAGAGAGTCGCTAACCTACACGTTTATCAGCTGGAAAAGGGGAGGAAATACACACGGATGAGAAAGTATGTACACATTATTAGCACTGAAAAACATTTGCTGTCTAATTAGAAAATCGACTCCACTCATATATACTCCCTCCGTTTTTAAATATAAGTTTTTTAAAAGTTTTCAATAAAAAAATACATACAGATGTATGTAGACATACATTAAAGTTATATATACTCCCTCCGTTTTTAAATATAAGTTTTTTAAGAGTTTACAATAAAAACTAATATAGACATATATTAAAGCGTAGATTCATTCATTTTGTTTCGTATATAGTCCCTTAATGAAATTTTTAAAAAAGACTTATATTTAAGAATGAAGGAAGTATATCATTATTATGGCACGTAAAGGTGCGGCAGCGTGGGCATGCATGCAATGCTCTTTTGCTCTTTAAATTAACCCAAATCCTTTTCTGTTGCCCTCTCGCACAAGCCGCGTACGTGGAATTCCCTTTTTCCATGTCACGTCGACGTCGCACGGTTTGAGGGCATCTCAGAAGACAATATCATGTGAGTTTCAGCTTGGAAAAAGTAAATTTTGGCCAAGGAAAGAGTTCAAATTCTAGATTTAACATCGCATTTTTTTAATTCATTTCAGGTCCTCGTTCTATGAAAGAAGACGTTATCGTCGACTACAAAGACATCTGTGAAGACTTCATCAATTTAATTTGAGTCTCTTGTAAGTATTCAAAGAGATAGGATGTGTGTTGCGATCATGCTGGGATGACGACGGTCTGAATCAGCATGGGGAAAAGCGTCCCGGGCAGCATCCACAAGTGGTTGGGTTCCCATCACTTGCCATAAACCACCACTCAGAATAGTTTTTAACCTTTTTGAGGGAAGAATTGTATTTAACTTAATACGTTGTGTACCTTTTGTGTGTCTGCGTGTGCGCCAATGTGCCATAGATAATTCTGAAGGGAAAAAGACTGCATGTGCATATGCAGATATGCTGATATGCAGGTGTCTTTTGCCACTATTATGATGCCTGAACATTCAGCATTGCGTGTGATCTGAATATTTTATTTTAAACTTTACGTATCAAATTTTGGATCAACGCCTTCACTATCTTTTCATGTCTCTCCTTCACTCCTTTGCTGCAGGATAATAATATAACCATTGTTCTTCCGTTTCAAAAAATAATAATATAACCATTGTTCTCGATGAGACCATAACTCTTCTTTTAATTCTTGCTGGTAGGACAATATAACTATTGTTTGTTTGAAGCACTATATACTTTTTCCGGATCAAGGGTCCGGTATTTTCGACCGGATGATTCTGCAGCTGATCTGAAAGTACATTCATGCATGTGTCAACCTCTAGTTTACACTTGATCACTTCATACATGTCACTGAGCTTTTGCATCCTTTGTCACCCCGTCAGCTTTGTGACCATCAGTCCATTTGAAAAAAAAAAGCTTTGTGACCATCAGATTCTCTAAGCACTACAATAATCATGGCATCATGCCACCAGCTAGACCACAAAGCAAGATAACTCAAAGACAACAGGCATCACTTCTTTTTCTCCCTCAACTTTCCCAGAGATCACACACACATTCCTTGTCTCTCCTCCTCTCTGCCTAATCCCCGGAGTTAACCAGCTACACCGTGAGAAGAGAAGGCACTGGAATCGGTTCTTCTTCTTCCTCTTACCTCTGATCGACTCTAATTAATAACAAGACATGATTAAGGAGCACAAAGCATTACATATCCTTAATTTGGACGTAATCCTCTCTTGCATGTTGCATGTTGCATCTTCCAGTCCCAAGGAAAATCAGATCATGCATCCATGGTCACCTATCGATCGGTGTCGAAGAAGATCTTGCCTTCGAGCTTCCTCTGCCTCTTCACCCTAGCAATGAAGTCATCCACCCTCTTCTCCAGCTCCTCCTCCCCCTCCTCCTCCTCCTCCTCCTTCTCCTTCTCTCCCTCCCAAACTCCTTGAACCAGCACACTGTCATCGGAGAACACCACCGTGGCCGCCGTCGCAGCCTTTGCGGTCGTCGGCGTGATGTTCCTCTTCACGTGCTCCTCGTGGACGTCGTCCACATCCAGTACGGAACCAGGCTGGCTCCTCGGAGCTAGCCTAGACTGCGCGATGAGGAAGGCGACGATGAGGTTGCCGACGACGAAGAGGCACTTGGGGCTGAGCAGGAAGGCCGTGGCCAGGTCAGGGAGGGTGGTGAGGAGGAAGGAGACGAGGAGCGAGCACAGCCCGGGGAACCAGGCAGGGCTGGTGAGCAGCAGACAGAGGACAGCGCAGGTGGCGACCAGGTAAGGCGCGAGGGCAGGGAGCAGCAGCTGCTGCTGCTTCCTGTTCCTCCTGTACTTCCTCATGGCCCTGATCTTCTCTATGCTCATGGGGTCCATTTCTTTGGACACAACCAAGCTCGTGCAATGGACAGCACAAGAGAAAATCTGAGTACAAAGATCTGAGGAGGCTCAAGAAGCTATGGCCGGAGTGAGGGGGGAGGCAGGGTGGTGGAGGGTTTTATATGTGGCCTGAGAGGGAGGCTGGCCATGGAAAGGTAGAGGAGAGGGGCCAACCAGCCATGCAGGGACACAGATCTCTATCCTACTGGTGGTAGAGATGCATGTTGCTTTTGCACTTTGGGATTTCATAAACAAATGAATGAAAGAAATTGGTGTGTTGTGGGTGGGGGCATTTCCTTGTCAGAAAAGATATATGCATGGTGGCTGTCTGCCTTCTCTTCTCTTCCCTTTCTTTACCCCTTCTCTTTTCCTTTCCCTCACTTGCTCTGCTTTGGGCCCCTCTCATGATCCTGATCCCTGGACTTTTGATGACCTGGATTTATACAACTTTGGATGCCTCCAAAACTCCATGGAATCTGGCTCTAGCTCACTGCAGATGATCTACAGTGTCAAGCTGTGGCAAAACATGGAGGATTGAATGGACATGGATAAGCTTCATTGGCCCAGCCATGTCATGTGTACCAATTGTTGGCAAGCATGACCTCCCTGGCAGTTATGGACTCATGGTAGAGGAGGATGGATGATTCACCTTCAGAACCAGTTGTGGTAAGAGTTGCTGAACCTTTCTGGTCATGTGGTATGCATTCTAGAACCTAGACCCCCTGGTGGCACAGTTGGTGCAAGTGCACATGAAGTTGTTGGTTTGGAGTTTGGGTTCTCTAGAAGAGGTCCTTGTGTCAGGAGGTGAAGTAGCCATGACCAAGTGCTCAACTGTACTTCCAATCGGGATGCAACTCAAACCCAGCAAGTTGGTAATTAGAAGCTTTAGTGAATTTGCTATGAAAGCAAACGATCGTACCGAGTCGCAGAAATAGTACCAAGTTGCATAATAAACTCTGTCCGAAAGGGGGCATGCGATAAAAGGGCAATGGCTTTCAATTAACTGGTGGCCTAAAGAAACAAAAGATCAGTTAAACAAGAGGCCAAGATTAATACTACACAACAGTCTACCAGACGACTAAAAAGTTTCTACCAGAATATGTTTGCACTAGGACCATCTGAACAATTATAGCCTTTTAGTAACCATGTTCCATGTTTTCCTCTAGTAGTAAACTAATGCAACACAAGGAGTTCAAGTTAGATCCTGAGATCTTGTGTTTCTACAAGGGAAACTGAGGAGATGAGGACTGGGAACCATATACTCTCCGAATTTTGTAGAAAGGATGCCTTCTGTCTATGACCATTGCATCAGCAAACCGTTCGAAAACGGAACATCCAACACAAACTTGTCGTCTTATAACAAAAACAGTCTGCAAGTTGCAACTACCCCTTGCATCGAATAACCGAAGACTTGATGGCTAAGGAAAGATGGGGTTAGGCTCACTTCAGTCCGGTCCAACAAACACTAGTGCAGTGCAGTAGTGCCCATTATCCACTTCCCAAGGACCCAGCTTCTCTCTTTAACAAGACTAGTGAGGTGCCTGTTAATTGAGTGCAAGTGTGCCAGTGTGTAACTGATCAGTCTTGACCCTTGAGCAAGGCGAGTAGGCAACACAAAGGTGTTTCTTTGTCCCTGCAATTTGCCTGTCAAGGCAAGATGACATGCATTGCGAGACAAGAATGGCTCTGGAATTATGGCCTCCACACCAGCAAAAGAATGCGCTTTAGGCTCATAATTGAGCAGATGAAAGGAGCACAATGCTTGACAAAACATTATTATTAGCAGTTGGTGGATGCATCTCAGCTTTACTATTATGTGGTGTGGAGTGTGGACTGTGGAGTATGTGTGAAAAGGAAGAACTTGAGGTAAGCATGGCTGCATGGATGATGATGGCTGGATGATTCCATTGGTGCTCTCCTACCCTGGAACACAAACTTCTCTCTCGAAAGTCCATTCATGGGGTGAAGGATGAAGTGCTTTCTTGGTTTATTAGCTTTGCCCTCTCTCCTTAGATGTACGAGGCTCTTTCAACGATGGACAGAAGTTCCGTTCGCTAATTAGAAGATCCTTGAGATCTCACGAGCTTCTTACGCAGGATCTGCACCTAACAGATGATTCTTCAAGTGTGTTAGCTATTGGTGCAAGGCTGCAAGCCTGTAACTACACTTTGTTATATACATTATCTAGGGGGACTTATGTAGTTACAAGAAAAAAGACAGGGGCACATCAAGGAATTCTTCATATCATTCCTTATTTGTAGTTTTTAACTAAAAATCCAGTGTTAAGCAGCTCTATACAGCCAAAAATGGAATTATGCAAATGGGTTTCTCGCAAAAAAGAAAGTATGGATTTTAGTTTGTATGCCCACTATGTATTACTGTCGACAAGAAATGACTGAAATTAATTCAATAAAGCTGCATCTAACAGGTTAACACTGTCTTCTACACCATGAACAAATGGCACTTTTTATGAATTTGGTTTACAGAATCATAGTAGAAAAACTCGAGCTTGCCAGGTCAATTCTGATATATGTGAGAAAAATATATAGATAACATGTTAGAAGATCTCAGTAAAATTCAACTCAACTGAGTAGATCATGCAAAATCACTGATGGATATTCATTTTAAAAATCAACCATTATGAAAAGAACATTTCAAAGGTCCTAGAAATGTGACAAGAGAATAAAGAGATGGCACCGAGTGCTTGGTGAATCTGCAGTACAGCCATTTCAGACATTGCACATGCTTAACTCATCTAAAGTTATTTGTCTCCTAAGGTTATTGACCCAATGTATGGCGACAGATCATAATGTTGCATTACTTTAAATGAACTTTGTTACCAAGGGTGAGGGTAATGAAGCAGTATTTTATCCTGCAAGTTGCATCATCATCGTCGGCATATCTAACTGGAAAGCAAACTGTGACTTAAAATGTGTCAGATGGCTCCCAATGCTGTGTTAATAGGCCCTGTCAGCATGGTAATCTTTGGGTGTCAAAAGAGACCACGACACATGATTTTAGACTTATTGGCACCATGCAATGCCAATACTGATTCCTTTTCAAGATTCCACACGCGAGGAGCATATGGGGACATTGAAAGAGAAAAAAGATCCAGTAATTGACATACTTTGTGCCCCTCTCCATCATGCAACTTGCACAAAGCTTGTCGAGAAACATGGTGGGCTCTCCATAATGCTTGTCTTGGCACCATCATTCACCATTGCTGCTAGCTCCTGGGTTATAGGATGACACAGAGAAGAGAGAGCAAACAAGGTTCATGCTTCTTGATTCCATTGCCCTTTTCCTGTTCTTTGTATTCTGTTTCTTTGATGAAGACTTGTGGCCTCAGAGTCGAGGGGGCAAAAAAAGGGTTGGTAGGCCAATTTTATTTGACAAAAAGCCCACCTGAGCTCAATCATGCCCCTCCATGCTTTGCTTCAGCAAAAGTGAGACGGTTGATACACTAAACCATGAGACACAAAAGAGGGGCCAAGACACTACAGAAATGCCCCTTATATATTTCTTTGTTGGATAGATAATTAGCACCTAATCCATAAGGTTCCATAAAACAAAACCTAAACTTCATTGTTTTCTCTCTAATAATTACGCGCATGGCGTATTTGCTGCCCTATGAGACACAAAAGAGGAGGCAGCACATTAGAAATTTCCCTTGCTATATTTCTTTGTTGGATAAATAATTAGCACCTAATCCATAAGGTTCCATAAAAGAAAACCTAAAATTCCTTGTTTTCTCTCTAATAATTAGGTGTATGGCGTATTTGCTACCCTGTCAGACACAAGAGGAGCCAACACATTAGATAATCAGCACCTAATCCATAAAGTTCCATGATAGAAAAAACTAAATTTAGGCATATAGCGTATCCCCCCCCCCCCTCTCCCGTCAAGCAGAATTAGTATGTATCACTATTTTATTTTATTTTTTGCATTCACCAAATGTAATGTACCATCTCTATTCTAAATAAGTAAATATTGACAAATCAATTTACTTTAACAGAAATTTATGTTGTCTCAAGAGTCAAGGGTAGCCATAATAAATGCAGGGAACCTCATGCACCAATTATCCTAAAATCGTTTAGATCCCAACACCCCAAAAGAAACTTTTCTGCAAAGAGAGCCTATGGAAAGTCGCTCCCAATATGACCTGAACCACATAACACGTCCCAGTAATGATTGTTTTGATGCATTGGCAACATCACAATATTACATGGAGTTTGTGAGAAGTTGGCCTACCTGTTCCCGGAAGTGTAATATCCCGAAAACGCTCAATAGACAGGGCACAGCTAAAATTTAAAATGAAGCTATAGTGCTGGACTTGCATTCATCTTGCAGTTGATGATTTACATTCAAGAAAGATTTGTCAAACATGGATTGTGTAAAAAGAGAAGTACATTACAGTAAACCTATCAGCAGTCTGCATTGACCTCAACACTTGCATCTGCAGCTGCCAACACCAATTCTGGTTCATAAGTTCCCTCTGCTCTGGCCTTCAAGCGTTCGCGCTGCAAGCGGAAGTTCTCTCTCTTCCTTGCTCTGTAACTGTTTGGGTTCTCAGGCTCTTTCTCATATGGGTAGACACTTACCTGTAAAAGAAATAACAGGATATTCACATATCTGGTATCCCCAGAAACCCAATTAGATCCAGTAACTAGTGACTCTACCTTTTTCCTGTCCGGTCCATATTTCTCAAACTTGACAAGTCCATCAATCAAGGAAAAGAGCGTGTGATCCTTTCCCATCCCAACATTATTTCCAGGATAAACCTGAAATGTTGAACATGTAAATAAGAAAACGTAAAACAAAGAGACACAATTCGTTGCGGATTATACAATGTGCACTTTTCATACACCAATGTGAACCTACTTTATGAAAGGTATACAAGTGACAGAAATCCTATATCACCCCAACATGGAAAAATCTAGAATAGTGCATGGTGTCAAAAGACTAAAAGTCATGTTAAATTCACGGTTCAGGAAAATAGCACAAAAGTTGGGAAGGATATTGCATTTGCACACTGAATAATCACTCGGAAGTCGGAACAGATAAAATTACTATGTACACAGAAAGTACTCTCTTTTTTTCTGCCCTTGCAGAATGTAGACTTGGTAGATATCAGTACCCATCGCTTCTGAACAGTGTAACTCTTTTTTTCTAGAAAGTGGAAGCTTTATTACCCCGGCTCGGCATCGATGATGCATAAAGCCAGATTATTACAGAAGTACTAAGCGCTCCGAAAGTACTATTGTCTGCCTTTCAGAATTTAGACTTGGTGGATATCAGTACCAGCGGCTTCTGAAAGAGCGCAACTAGAGGCCACCATACTTGCAAGCTTGTACTACATGTGGCCATGTAAAGATTGATGTAGCAATTGAAGTCACACTTCCTCTAAGATCCTCTTTACAACATGGTCATTGCCATGTTTTTATTTAAATGAATGAATAGTCATGCCATTCACAACATGGTCATTGCCAATTTATCACAACTTAGTCATGCCATTCACATGTAGGAAGTAAGCATTCAACCAAGATAGCATGAATATAGCAGCTTCTAAGCTGCTACCTGCAAAATGATTAGCTGACTAGTGACCACAGACCACAGATGCCATTTCTTTTTCAAATGAATGAATGTGGCTTGCAGTAGTATACAGCTAAAACAGGAACCAAACATTATACTCTGAACAAGTAGGTTTGTACTTTTGTCTGACAGAGAAAAGCAGGAGGGGGAGTGGAATGGACGGGCCGTACGTGCTACAGACAGGAGCAGAGAGCGAGACCTTGGTGCCGCGCTGGCGGATGATGATGGCGCCGGGCTTGGCGAGCTGGTCGCCGTAAATCTTGACCCCGAGGCGCTGGCCCTTGGAGTCCCTGCCGTTCTTGGTGCTCCCGGCCCCCTTCTTGTGCGCCATCTGGATGGTCAGCCCGCGCGCCGGCAGCGTCGCCACGCCCACGCCTCCGGCGGCGCCGCCGGGGAGCGCGGCGCGGTCTCCGCGGAGGAAGGAGGAGGAGGACGCGAGGGACAGGCCCTTGAAGGCTCCCACCAGCGTGAACGCCATTTCTGTCGCGCGGAGAAGATGGCAGAAGCGAGCCAGCAAACGCTCTGCACAGGGGAAAGAAGATGAGGTGATAAGGGTGGAGTCGTGGGCCGTCAGTGGGCTGAATGTCTTGGGATGAATGCTTGAAAGAACGAAGGAGCGCAGACGCATATTTTGGGCTCGTGGGGAGGTTTTAGGGCCCGCTTGACCCGTATAATGACATGTGTTTGCACACGAACTACTCCCTCCGTTCCTAAATATAAGTCTTTTTAGAGGTTCCACTAGTAAACTACATACAGATGTATATAGACATATTTTAAATTATAGATTCATTCATTTTATTCCGTATGTAGACTTCTAGTGAAATCTCTTAAAAGACTTATATTTAGGAACAGAGGGAGTAGTAAGGTAATTTTTGTCAAACGGTCCATCACCGAGCTCGAAAGTATTGAGACGCTCACCCGTTCAGTGGCACCGAGGGCTCACATAAGAAGAGCCCCCACGACGAGTTCGTCTTGGAACCACCACCAACGGGTCACATGAAGATTATGGTTGATGATGAGGTCGCATATGACCGGGGTGTAGGGGCGGTAGTTGTCGTACGTTGAGATCAACATGGGTTATATCTTGGTCCTTCATCACTGGTGATTCTGGATGTTTAGACCCCGACGGTATTGAAAGCCATCGACTATCTGGAGGCGCTTGCATTGGCAGAAGACCTAGCTATGCGAAACATCATAGTGGCTTGTGATTGCAAACAGGTGGTCGATGACATTCATGAAGGGACCGATGCATCTTACTTACCGGTGATTAGAGAAATTACTCTAAGGAGTTCCTATTTTAATAGTTGTAGTTTTATTTCTAAAAGTAAAATATTAAATATTGATGCATATATTTTTGTCAAACACTTTTTTTTGCTTGTTCAGGGTCGCCACTTGTGGCTTTTATCCCCATGACCCAGCATGTATATTTCTCGATGCTATTATAGATCAATAAAGTGTTGGCACCCCTAAAAAAACTAGTAAGGTTTTTCTTTTAGAAAATAAGAGGCGCGGGTGCTATGTCTTGCATTACGCGAGACGGTAGGAGCTCCCGCTGAGGTGTTTTCCTTTGTCTGAGTCGTATTGGACCGGCCATTTGTGCACGCATATAGTAAGCAAAAAAGAGCCGAGGATAAGGGAAAAAAGCAGAGAGGGAGAAACAGGGATTCGTCCCTAGTCTCCAAGGCGACCGAAGGAGCTGCTAGACACTTCGTCCAAGTCACGCTCGTCATAACTAGTATGGGTACATCGCACTTGGGATGATTCGAGCTGGTTTTCTTTTAAAAAAAATTCTATCTTTGTTTCTTTTCTTTTTTCCGCTACATTTTTTTCATTCTTTTTTCATTTCTTTTTGCATTTTGCTTCTTTGTTTTCCTCATTTATTTTTTCTTTCTTCTTCTTTCTTTTTTAGTTTTCTTTGTTCTTTTGATTATTTTCCTATGTTTTTGTATATGTTCACAACATCTTTAAATACACATGTAACATTTTCTAGTACAAGTTAGAAAATTGGTAATACGTGGTTAACATTTTTTCTATACATATTTCTTAATTTTTTTCAGACACAAGATTAACAATTTTTAGTACATGGATAATTTTTTTTCTATACATTTGAAAAATTAATACTTGATTAGCAGTTTTATATACATTTTTCTATTCATACATAACATTTTCTAAACGCTCGATAAAGATTTTTCAAATACTTGGTCAATACAATTTATGCTTGAATAACATTTTTATATATGTGACTAAAATTTTCATAATATTTAAATACATGTTCAACATTTTATTCTATACACATTTAACATTTTCCAAATACTAGATTAACATTTTTTAAATACTTGTTCAACATTTGTTTTAATTTCTAGATTAGTATTTTTATATACATGATCATAAAAATTCATCATTTTTTAATACATGACCAACAATTTTTCTATACACATTCAACATTTCCCAAATTCTGGATTAAGATTTTTCAAATAATTCTTCAAAATAAAACTCAGAATGCATGATTAAAAAAATATCCCGCTTTAATACTACATGATCAACATTTTTATATACATGATTAAAAAAATATCCTGCTTTAATATAGTTTTTATATACATGATTAAAAAAATATCCCGCTTTAATATAGTTTTTATATACATGATTAAAAAAATATCCCGCTTTACTATAGTTTTTATATACATGATTAAAAAAAATATCCCGCTTTAATACTACATGATCAACATTTTTTCAACACACATTCAACATTTTTCAGATAATTGTTCAACATTTTCTAAAATTTTGCAGAGTATATATATATATATATATATACATACATACATACATATGTATATGTATATATGTATGCTATATATATATATATAGAGAGAGAGAGAATATTTGAAAGTACGAGAAACGGTACAAAAAAATTAAAGCAGAAAATGTCAAAAAAAGTTAAAAAAAAAAGTGGTGGCCTCGTGCATATGTGGGCCGGCCATCTAGCTCTCGCCCTTTATCGAATCAGAAATCGAAATTACTAATAGAGGAGTACTCTTTTCAAAGATCACTCTCACCTCCTCAGGTTGCAATAAGTGATGCACCATATGTGTAATATTTTGTCGTAACCTGTGAGTTTTTCCTTTTTTGTAAATCCATATTTTTCAAAACATTTTATCTCTTGAACCGTGCGTTCAAATCTTCAATAATTTTCACCATTGGGTTTTCGCGTCGAGATCTTTAATATTAGATCACATGTTGATAGGTTTTGATAAAACAAAATCATGAAAAAAATCGAATGAAAAAATACAAACGGAAAAATCGTGCCTATCGTGATAGAACAACAGAAAATGTGTTTTTCCTATTTCTAAGAGGCACGGCCATACCTCTTATAGAGATAAAACTGTGTCTCTCACGGAAGCAAAATCGTTTCTCTCATAGAAAAAAAAACGTGTTTTTTCCGTTTTCTAGAGGCACGGTCATGACTCTCGGGAAAGCAAAACCGTGCCTCTCGTAAAAAAACAGAAAACATGTTTTTTTCGACCGTGTTTCAAGCGAAAGCAAAACCGTGCCTCTCGCAAAATATGGAAAACTGTGTTTTTTTATTTTTCCGAGAGCTTGCAAAAGAAAAAGAAAAAGCGGATTTTTCGCGCAATGTTTTTTTGATTTTTTTTGTAGAAAAACTAAAAAGGTCGGTGAAATACCAGAACAGCAAAAAAGAGAGAGAAAAACAAAAACGCGTGCGGATTTTTTTTAAATGAAATCCGGAGGAAACATCCAAAGCGCGACACATGACGGCGACTAAGAGCACGACAAGTGACGGTGCGTGAGAGTGATCACTGGAAAGCTCCCACAAAAATGCTCGCTAACTAGTTGCCCTCGTCGAAAATTACACTCGCTGAAGGCGAGGTATAGGGCCTCCCATGAAGTGAGAGGTCCTTTCGGTATATTCTTTTTAGGGAGTAGCTATATCTCGTGTCACACAAGTAAAGCTTGCGACTCCCTCGAAGCGCTGCGCACAAGCGTATGTGCCAGCCCAGTGCGTTGGAGGCCACAAACCTGTTGTTTTTTATTTCTCACGTTTTTATTCCTTTTTACTTTAGAATACACTTTCAAATATTCTAAACATATATATTAAAAAATATGCATTACATAGTCTTTGAAAAAATGTTAATCATGCAATTGAGAAATATTAAATGTGTCTACAATTTTTTTAACCATATATACTAAACATCTTATACAAAACAATATCCAATATGCATGAAAAAAGTTGATCACGTATTGAAAAAATGTTAATCAAACTTTTTCGAAAAAAAAATTAACCAGTATTTGAGGAATGTTAATCAATCATTTGAAAAAGATAACTATGTATTGAGAAAAATGTTGACCATTTATTTGGAAAATGTTAATCTTGCATTCAAAAAATACTAAATGTGGAAACGAAATTAATGAGCATGAATTCAAAATATGCTACACTTGTAAATGAAAAATGTCAAATATGTATAGAAAAATGGCAATGTATAAATAAATCAACTTGTTTTTCTATAATACTATATATTTTTAGACAAATATTAAACACATATTTGAAATGCTAAACAAGCATTTTCAAAATATTAAATGTATATGGGAAATATATTGACCGCACATTAAAAAGATGTTAAAATTTTAATTATAAAATATTAATAAAGCATTTGACGAAAACTTTAAATGTGCATAGAAAAATGTTATGTATTTTTTGAGTTCTAAAAAATGTGATGTATTGAAAACGTGTTAATTTGGTATTTTAAAAGTGCTACTCAAGCATTTTTAAAATGGTAAACATGTTTAGAAAAATGTATTAGATATTTAATAAAAATGTATAAAAACAATGAAATCTGGGAGAAAACAAAGAAAATCGATTAAAAGTAAGGAAAAAACAATGAGAATAGAGAAAAAAGGTGAATAGATACACAAATCCAAAAAAATAGGAAAACCCGGTTTATCTCGCCCCAAGTAGATCGCGCCCTACTACATCATCATGAGAACCATTTTTCTTCACTATATCTTTTAACTTCCCGGTAATTGGCCGAATAGTGGAGGTTTCTCGTAGAGCGTGGAAGGTGGTCTGGTCTAGTCGGCAGTGAGTTCACTCGAAGTTGTTTTTTCCCTGTTGTGGTTTTGTGTTTTCCTTCTGTTTTTCTAATTTTTCTCTTGTAAGATTTGGTATTTAGTCCTTTTTTTTCTTGTTTGCACATTTTCCTTTTTTATAGTTTTTATAATACTCACACATATGCCCCTTAGTTGCAACGGAAGAGATAATTGATGTGTTCATTGAAAATGTTCATAAGCACTGCCCAACAACATCCGAATTATACACGGTCACGACACAGAGGTGCACTTGGTCTAGTAGATATTCATATGAGTAGGACATTAAGAAGCATGCTACACAAACGATAATTTTGGTACGTTTTTTGTACGGGATTCTGATTTTAAAGAGCCTAATTTTTTCATATATTTTTCATGCCAATGCATTATTTGTAAGTTGAAGTAATGTTTGGAATTTGCATCAACTCGTGAGAAAAATTTCAATAAAATGATTCTCTTTTTCGAAAAATTTAGAATCTCCATTTATTTATCCCCACTACACACAACATTTATTTTCTCCTTTCTTTATTACTCCTATATGCTTATCTAACAAGCTTTATTACTCATATATGCTTATCTAACAAAAATATATTTTAATCCAAGTCACGGTTGCAAAGTTATAGCATTATCATATTTAACCTACTCTATGTAAATAATAAAAGGTCATGGACGTAAATGGGTCGAAAACAATGCAAACTGGGTAAACGCGAAATACTAACCAGCATCCAGGAGCACAAGATAGTGTCTGCTCTGCAGTTGGGACGAAGCCCAACAAAGAAATGGATGTTGGATCGCGGGTTACTTGAAGGAAAAAACGTAAACATATGACGTCCGGTGGGCAGAAACCCTTAGTAGGTATTGAGATCTGGTGAACAGTTTTTCTAATACTCCCTCCATACCTAAACATAAGTCTTTTAAGATATTTTACTAGGTGTCTACATACGGAATAAAATAAATGAATCTATATTCTATAGTATGTCTATATACATCTATATATAGTACATTAGTTGAACCTCTAGAAAGACTTATATTTAGGAACGGAGGGAGTATATGTTGAACATTTTTTAGTTACATACAGAACTTTTCTTAATATATGGTGATCATTTTTCAAATACACACTGATTTTTATTAATACACGACTAACCTTTTTAGTTACATGATGGACATTACGTTTATACACACTGAGCATTTAATGTACGCTGTCTTTTTTATTATACGCTGAATTTTGTTATAAAACACGTACTTAATAATTACCCCCTACCTTTCCTAAATATAAGACGTTCTTGAGTTTTTCTGAAAAAATGGAAGGAAAAAAGGTTTAAGAAAAACGCTGCCGAACCGACGGGGCCGGCCACCTACCCTTGCCTCAGCAATGCCTCCTCTATCTCTCCTAATAATAAAGAGACACTGCTTCTGACGTCCGGCATGGCATTTTTGCAAAAACACCCCTATAGTTTCATCTAATTAACCCGCGGTACGTTTTTAAGTGAGGCTGAACCGGTTTTTTCACATTTTACATAAAACCCCCTTACTTTCGTGCTAAATAACCCGCAGTCTAAATTATATTCAGAACGAATCGTTTTTTAAATTCTTTACATACACCCCTCACATATGTGTTAATAACCTCGAAGTCCATTCAGAATAAATATGTATTCTTAAATAACAATATCTTTTAAACCGTAAATCCAATTTAAACATGTTATATATGAAACTTGATTAGAAAAATGTGTAGAGTTTGAATATGTTGTTATTTTACATATTAAATATTAAAAAAAAACTATTTAGGATACAATGCTAATCAATATTTGTCTTTATTTCGTACCGACTATTTGTATTGTAACATGTTAACTTAAGCATCAATATTTGGAAAATGTTATAATCTTAGAACATGATATACTTGCACTAAGTTCTTTCTTTGTACATATTTTATAATCTAAGACGTTACGTACGTGCCTTTTTTATTTTTCTCCCGTTGCAACGCACGGGCATTTGTGCTAGTTCCTCAAAAAAATCAACAACAAAAAAAACAACGCCTCCTCTGTTTGAGCACTCGGATCCCAATTAGCCGATGTCCCAATCAACCGGACAGCAAATTTAGGCACCGCACATGGGAGAGAAAAGGAAGAAGGTGACAGACAGGGATTAGACACTATCGTGAGGCCAAATAGAAAAGAAGCTAATTACTCACGAAGGTGACCTATGGCTATGGGGATGAGTGCTGGAGGAGGTGAAGAAGAAAAGGATCCACGAAGGTGACACTCATCACTCATTATCACTAGCGTGGGGGGGATGAAATGGCCGAATGGGTGGATGGAGCATGATCGTTGGGCTTGACGTTGGCGCGCAAAGGCAAGGCCTGGCTGAACCAAGGACGCAGGGCCAAGGATTCCTTTCACCCTCCCGATCGTATATATGATCTTTCCTGCGGTACATGTTTCTGTCCCGTCGTCACGGCGGCCGGCCGTTTCTCCTCTCCGGTCGTCGACCGCTCGGCCGTTGCGATCCGCGACCAGCCCGTCCATCCCGCCGTCCACAACCACAACCACAACCACAACCGTCGGGAGGGCCATCAGCTTTAAGGATCTCTGTTTTGACGGTGGCGGTGGGTGGGTCGCAGCTGCACCTGCGCACGGAGTGAGGGACACAACAGTTATTTAGCGACGTGACGGCGCCGCCATCATTGGCCGGCACGACGACGACGTCCGGCTTGAGAGGGCCTCTGCCGACGCTGGGTGGCACGTACTGTACGTAGTATCCAGAAACGCTCGTGCCACAACAGAAGCTCCTCCCGTCCAACCATCTTTTTACACAGGAGCTCGCTAGAGAGAAACCTTTCAGCAAAGATCAAAAGACCCCGTGCGCCCCACCGACTTTTATCTCCCCTGATCAATCATGAACCATAATCTTCTATTTTTAAATAGATACTCCCTCCGTTCTTAAATATAAGTCTTTTTAAAGGTTTTAATAGGAAACTACATACGGATGCATATAGACATACTTTATACTATAGATTAACTCGTTTTGCTCCGTATGTAGTCACTTAATGAAATATCTTAAAAGACTTATATTTAGAAACGGATGGAGTAGAATTCACTATCTAATTTTTCTTTCATGTAATGATATCACGTCATCAAGTTATGCATGTGATCATAAGTTATTTTTTTATTAATCTTTTCATACCCTCATGCATGAATTTATTTAGTAATTAAACAAGACAATTTTATAATGATTTTTGCATTAACATTACTTTTCTAACATTTATTTATATATTTTTAATAATTTTTTCGAAACAACGCGCGGGGCACCTTCTAGTAACAATAATCATCGGGACTCACAATAGTTCTATCCTATGTGTTCCTACGGTGCTACTGAGCGATCCTCCATCATGGCAGCTGTTCCCATACCAACACGTCATCGTATACCATCAACATTAGGGATGATACATCACAGCTCATGTTAAAGATACTTTTCCAAAAACATGATAGGCAAGCCGAATGCTTTTATAGAGCTGAAACCCCACACGTCCGGAAAAAAACCCCGTCAGGGCGTATGGCGGCTATAGGCTACCCTAGGTCGGTCTGACCGCCCCTAGGTCCTCGTGGATCACCATCCTCCAAACGAAGAACGAACAAATAACAAGGAAGAAGAAGAAAAAGGAAGAGAGATAAATGTAAAGGTAAAAGGTGATAAATTAATTTGTTCGATTGTGTGTTGTTCAATCGGTCATCACCTTTCATCTATTTATGAGACGGCTGGGCTTTCCGTACAAAAAATGACTCTGAATCTTGTCTAAAACTTTTCAAAATTAATTGAATTCGGATTTAGGTAAGTC
Source organism: Hordeum vulgare subsp. vulgare (assembly GCF_904849725.1). Classification (NCBI taxonomy): domain Eukaryota; kingdom Viridiplantae; phylum Streptophyta; class Magnoliopsida; order Poales; family Poaceae; genus Hordeum; species Hordeum vulgare. The sequence goes on along the minus strand of NC_058520.1, from coordinate 577,595,044 downwards.
TAAGATAATAGTTTGGTTTTTGGTTCTCACGGACCGCAAACGACCTTGGATAAAGATGAACCCAAAATCAAATTTAACAGTTTCAACGAGAGGAACAACTTTCATGTCAAACATTTTCTTATTCGAAGCCATTTTATGGGTCAAAACGCTCATGCAAATCAAGCAATCAGTGGCGCTACCCACAGCACATATGTCTGATTGGGCGTGTCACTTTTTGCCTACGATCTTGGATTGAAACGATTTTTATATGAAAAACGATCGTTTCAACTAGACGAAGACAATTCATATAAAGAAGTTCATATTGGCCAAAAAATAATCTAAATACAAAATCTTAGAGCATCTACAACCGGACGCCTTAAATGATCCCTCATACGTCCGCGGACGCGCACGGTCAGTGACCGGACAGGAGAGAAGAAAAAAAAAGTGATTCAATCGGACCCCTCATATCATTCGTATACGCTCGGACTGTTCGCGAACCCTCATATCTATCTCAAATATCGAGAGGATATGAGGACTCACGGACGTGCCCGTTCAGCCCGTCACATAGGACGCGGCTCCATCTCGGATCATCTTTTTTATTCATTTTTTTCTTTCTTTCTCTTCCTCTTCATCAATCACGTGCAAATGACTGAACATATGAGGAGGAAAATAAGGAATGTAGTTGTGTGCACGAACAAATAGAAAACACATCCGATCACTGACCGGGCACTTTCGCTGACATTTATGGGGTTATATTTACAATGTCCGGTTGTAAATGCTCTTAGTACTTTGAACATAGTTTCGTCCCTTTAGATAAGATCCGATGGCGATGGCTTAAACTTCGAAGATGTTCATCAAACAATACAAAACTTTTTCATTAAAACACCTCTTTTTTTTTCGAAGTCATCTTAATAATGTTTTGTTCATGTTAAAATTTGATGTCAACAGCAGCCGCTGGATCCGAAGAAAAACGCGGATGGACCGATGGAGATCAGCTCGGAATTCCGGGAGGCCATGATGTCCCCGCGTCGGCGTGCGCGCGCCACGTATCTACCGACCGATCGGTCGATCTCCGGTGGTCACGTAGTACGCCCGCCCGGTCCAACTCACCACGTGTAGAAAAAATGATGGATATCACGCGAAGTCGCAGGATCCGGTGCCCCTTTTTTTTTGGACTACGCATCTTGTTTCTTCCCCGGAGGAGAATGAGATATCAGATATCAGATAGTAGATGCGATCATGCGATGGACGCAACGCGAAGCAATCATCGTCATCATTCGTCCCGGGCCACCACCACCGAATCCCGTCCCACACGACGACCTGCTGCATTCGTGGTCGCCAACCCACACACATCGATCGAGACCGCACCTGAACAATAGAATTTGGTTTCCTTGGGATCGAGCGAGGAGCGATTCGGGCAGGTGATTTGGAGTGCAAGTTAGAGCGGGCATGAGTGGGCTTTGTTGGCCACCATGATTGTTCATCATCCATGGCTTGGCTCTGGAAGAATTCCGTGTGAGTGTAACCAACCGCCACTGCTGCTCCTTCTGCTGCTTGAGCCCGTCTCCATCACATTGGTTTGCGCCCATTGATGATCGGTTGGGTTTTCATCTTTTCCGTTCGGCCATCAAGTGCTACTGCTAGCGGTAAAAGAAAAAGAGGATTATCATTGCTCGCTAATTATTACCATGAGGTAAGGGGCGGACCTTCAAGGGCGCAATGATCTTCCCAGCCATCCTCCATCGATGATGAGACGGTAGATCAGAGGAGGACGGGAAAAGAAAAAGAGAGCGAGGAATTCCGGGGAAAATCATTAAAAGGGGGATTTCAACGGTGCAATGATATATCCCTACCATCCGTCGGCCCAACCAATGCTGGTGGTAGATCACGGAGGGGGTGGCAAGAAAAAGCGGCGATGAAAAAGGGAAAAGGTTTAGGGGAAAGTAATCTTTGGATCAAGCTAGCACTGCTACTTACTAAACCCCAGGTTATTCTTCACAGCTAGCTGAAGCTGAAGCCGATCGTTAATCCGCACACCATGCTCTGCGTCCACACGTGGGGAACTCACTTTCGCTTTATTCCTTGCAGCATCCTCTGCAAAATATCGCGTTGCAGTGGCCTCTCTGATCTGCTGCAGGCTGCCAAACTAGGTGGGAAACTGCAGCGCCGGCTACCGCGAGTTTCGTCTGAAATTTCCGTGTAGTAAAATCTACAGCCCTGGAACAGCTGCAGCAAATTCTATATATACGGTAGCCATACGAATCATTGCGGCGCCAAGAATGCGCATCATTTTAGGGTACGAGTACTGGTAGCGAGCACTCGAGGAGTATAATGAGACGCCGACGGGTTTAATTAGCCTGCCTGCCATCATGGTTTCCACCACAGCTACTCTATACGGACAGCTTACGGGCCCTGTCGTTGCCAGCACTGATTATTTGCCGATCGCGTGTACGCATGCATACGTGTACGTAGCTGTACGCCTGGACGGAGGCCGTTGGTCGCCGCGGCGATCGATTGCTCGGCGCTCGCCGCTCCGACGAGCTACCTGGCCAGGGAAGTTACCGCCGCGGCTTCCACCGGCCGGCCGGCCATGATGGCGAATATATGGAGGAATAAAATCACTCGCTGCAGCCGCTAGCTTTGCTCATCATGAAAAGCAATCTTCCAAGATATACTCCAAACGAATCGACGGGTTTCTGCGCAGGAGCAGCCAGCAGATCAGATCAAGATCAAGATCAACCACCCAACTGCCCGTGAGCCACTGTTTCTTGTCACTGTTTGCAGCATTATTCTGCCTGTTTTTTCGTCTACGGAGGAGGAGGAGGACGTGGACGAAGCTTGGGGCAACGGAGAAATGTGGCGTACGTACGTTATGATGGTCTTTGGAGATTATTACGGGCACAGGAGAATCCGGGTCGATGGGGACAAGCTGCCGCTCGAATCTACTCATGAAAGGCATTCAAAGCTACGCAATGGGAGGGGAGGAGGAGGCCATTCCTCTTCATCATTGTGTCGATTCGGGCATTCCGGTTATCATCTACTGACCGCCCATTCTGTTTCTGCCTTGATTTTTTATTTTTAAAAGAACTGCTTAGCCAATGGCTAACACGTAGTGGTGCTCCGTCTGATTGCAAATGTAAGTCGTATTAGGCCATGTTGGTTGGCCCAGGTTCTAAACTCTGAAACGGCTCGAATTTCTCATGAGAGCTGAGTAGCAAGAAACAAGACCTTAGGCCAACTCAAATACGCGTCCATTTTTTTGGTTCGCTTTTAACTCATTTTCGACCTAACTTTGGGCCGCGTTTGCGGACGGGCGGGACGCACGCCCTTGTCTTTCCCTGACCCTTTCGTCTGGGACACAAACCATTTTCTTATTCCCCAATCCTTCCCCTCCGCCCTCCGTCCGCTGCACACGCCATCGTCGCTACCCCGGTTCCCAACCGCGTCGCCTTCCATCGAGGCCGTCCACCCCACAACCACGCCGTGTTATAGATGGCCGACGCCCGTGTTTCGGTAGAGATTTTTGCCGGCGTTCGTGGTTCCTTGCTGCCGGTGGGAGAGAAGCTACGGCCGCCGATACCGACCGTCCATCCCAACAAATTCCGACAACCGTTGCATTGCCGCAGGGCACACACACCAATGATAACCTTGCTTCGTGTACTCGACTTGCTTGTTCCGACACATCTCCACCACGACCGCACGGTGTTCGACAATTTGCTCACAAGGTATCATGGATAGCGGCAATGAGTTTTTCTTTCACAACTTCATTTGTTCATCGGATGATGAAGAGCTTGTGGTGGCTGCATTGTGTTGGAAATATGCCCTAGAGGCAATAATAAATTAGTTATTATTATATTTCTTAGTTCATGATAATCGTTTATTATCCATGCTATAATTGTATTGATTGGAAACACAATACTTGTGTGGATACATAGACAAAACACTGTCCCTAGTAAGCCTCTAGTTGACTAGCTCGTTAATCAAAGATGGTCAAGGTTTCCTGGTCATAGGCAAGTGTTGTCACTTGATAACGGGATCACGTCATTAGGAGAATCACGTGATGGACTAGACCCAAACTAATAGACGTAGCATGTTGATCGTGTCATTTTGTTGCTACTGTTTTCTGCGTGTCAAGTATTTATTCCTATGACCATGAGATCATATAACTCACTGACACCGGAGGAATGCTTTGTGTGTATCAAACGTCGCAACGTAACTGGGTGACTATAAAGATGCTCTACAGGTATCTCCGAAGGTGTTCGTTGAGTTAGTATAGATCGAGACTGGGATTTGTCACTCCGTGTGACGGAGAGGTATCTCGGGGCCCACTCGGTAATACAACATCACACACAAGCCTTGCAAGCAATGTAACTTAATGTAAGTTGCGGGATCTTGTATTACGGAACGAGTAAAGAGACTTGCCAGTAAACGAGATTGAAATAGGTATGCGGATACTAACGATCGAATCTCGGGCAAGTAACATACCGAAGGACAAAGGGAATGACATACGGGATTATATGAATCCTTGGCACTGAGGTTCAAACGATAAGATCTTCGTAGAATATGTAGGATCCAATATGGGCATCCAGGTCCCGCTATTGGATATTGACCGAGGAGTCTCTCGGGTCATGTCTACATAGTTCTCGAACCCGCAGGGTCTGCACACTTAAGGTTCGACGTTGTCTTATGCGTATTTGAGTTATATGGTTGGTTACCGAATGTTGTTCGGAGTCCCGGATGGGATCACGGACGTCACGAGGGTTTCCGGAATGGTCCGGAGACGAAGATTGATATATAGGATGACCTCATTTGGTTACCGGAAAGTTTCCGGGCATTACCGGAAAAGTTTCGGGCTCATCGGTAGTGTACCGGGAGTGCCGGGAGGGGTGCCGGGGACCATCGGGAGGGGTGTCACGCCCCAAGGGGTCTCATGGGCTATGGGAAGAGATAAACCAGCCCCTAGTGGGCTGGAATAAGTTCCCACTAAGGCCCATAAGGTTTGAGAATGAAAAAACACAAGGTGGAAAGAGTTTCCAAGTGGGAAGGTGGAATCCTACTCCAACTAGGATTGGAGTAGGACTCCTCCACCTCCAATTTCGGCCAAACCTTGAGGGTTTGAGGCTGCCTCTTCCCTCCACCTCCCTCCTATATATACTGAGGTATTAGGGCTGATTTGAGACGACTTTTCTCACGGCTGCCCGACCACATACCTCCATAGTTTTTCCTCTAGATCGCGTTTCTGCGGAGCTCGGGCGGAGCCCTGCTGAGACAAGATCATCACCAACCTCCGGAGCGCCGTCACGCTGCCGGAGAACTCTTCTACCTCTCCGTCTCTCTTGCTGGATCAAGAAGGCCGAGATCATCGTCGAGCTGTACGTGTGCTGAACGCGGAGGTGCCGTCCGTTCGGTACTAGATCGTGGGACTGATCGCGGGATTGTTCGCGGGGCGGATCGAGGGACGTGAGGACGTTCCACTACATCAACCGCGTTCTCTAACGCTTCTGCTGTACGATCTACAAGGGTACGTAGATCACTCATCCCCTCTCATAGATGGACATCACCATGATAGGTCTTCGTGCGCGTAGGAAAATTTTTGTTTCCCATGCGACGTTCCCCAACACATTGGTCGTCCATGACCACATTAGTAGGAACCGACCTCGGTTCAGGGGATCAATCCCCGACCATGCTCCGACCTTGAACTGCAATAGGGATAAAGGACGCACCCTTCTCTAAGCCAGTTACTTTGAGAATAGTGCACTCTTCAAAGCACACAAATTTCGCCTTCGCTTTCGTATTGTGAAACATGTGTCCAATCATATTCGGGAGGGAGCAGTAGCATATGACTCATACTTTGAGTGCAAGGAGGATGCCCTTAGCAAGCTTGGCTTCTCTTCTTACCAGAAATTTACCGCCTCTATTCACATGCTTGCATATGGAATTCCCAGTGATCTTGTGGATGGGTATGTGCGCATGAGTGAGTCCACATGTCTTCTCTCAATGTATAGTATAGTTTCTGTAAGGCCGTGGTGGCAGTGTTCGGCCCTGAGTGTCTGAGAGAGCCAAATGCGACTGATATAGAGAGGTTGTTGGCGATCAATGCCGAGAGGGGCTTTTTGGACATGCTTGGTAGTATCAATTGTATGCACTGGAAGTGAAAGAACTGTCCATTTGCTTGGCAGGGGCGGTACAAGGGGCATGTGAAAAGTGTCACTGTCATACTTGAAGCGGTGGCTTCTCAAGATCTATGGATATGGCATTCTTTCTTTGGCATGGCTGGTTCTCGCATTGATATCAATGTTCTTCAGCGTTCTCCAGTGTTTGCAATACTTGTAGAAGGCCACTCCTCGAAGGTCAACTTTGAGGTCAATGGCCACCAGTACAACAAGGGATATTACCTAGCTGATGGTATCTATCCTCGGTGGTCCACTCTTGTGAAGACCACACCCTATCCATAAGGAGAGAAGAGACAGAGGTTTGCCCAAATATAGGAGAGTGCTAGGAAGGATTTGGAGCGTGCTTTCGATGTGCTTCGGTATTGATGTGGTATCGTTCGAAACCTGCATTGGCATAGAGCATTTAGAAGCTTTAGAAGGTGATGACTACTTGTGTGATCATGAACAATATGATCATGGATGATAAGCGTGATGATAGCATTTACGACAATGGGTTTGATTTTTAAGGTCAAAATGTTGAGCGTGAGCACCCACCTCTTGCAACCTTCGAACAATTCGTTCATTTTCGCCGTGAACTGTGTGATTGGCATATTCATGTCCAGCTCTATTGTTCATTTTCGCCACGAACTGTGTGATTGGCATACTCATGTCCAGCTCCAGGATGACTTGGTTTGTAAGACTATTTGGTATTGGCAACCAGTAGATCTATAGATTTAATTTGTTTTCATGCAAACAAATTTTGATTGAGTTGTAAGACTATTTGGTATTGTGTTTATTTCGATTGGGCTGTAAGACTATTTCAGATGTAGAATTATTTACTATGTTGGCTTTCAACTGTTTATATGTTTATTGATCTCGAACGGACGAGATACGGCTGGAATGCGTCTGTGCGCGGCGCATCCAAAAATCGGAGCGGGGACGGTCCCATTGCCACCCCCTAATGGACGAAAGTCGGATGAACAGACGTCCGTTTGGAATCGTGCATTGGAGTTGGCTTGAGGGCATCTCCAACGTCGGCATCTAAAAGATATATATTATTCGTCCGCGAACATTGATACGAGTGTCTATCATCCGACGTTTGCCGCAAACCTCCATCCACAATACAAACAAAGATGGACATAATTCATGCAAACACCAAAGAATTCATGCAAACGAACATAGGTTCAATATAATTTGCATAAATAGGACAATATTTCGTTCATTCAACTAAAAGCTAGAAAATAAACTTGGTTTGTAGTGTACGATAACCTCGTATACATGCCCGGTTTGTCGGAGGCACATACGTCATCGCTAGTGTCGTCGTCTTCGTCGTTGGAGTGAGCCTTTCCAGCAGGGGAGCGACAACCCTGCCCGACTATCGTGTGGTGCTCGCAAAGGAGCTGTTTCGCTTCCCCTGCAACGCGCGGAGAGCCAACTTGGCCAACGCCAACCTTGGTAGGGAAGCGCTACCCTTGCCACCGCCGGTCGCGGTGGAGGTGTCACTGAGCGACCACTTCTTCTTGATTTTCGTGAGCTCCGTGTCAAAGCAGTGCTGACATCTTTGCGATGGTCATTGACCGATACTGGGCCTAGTCTTCCTCGAGGTCGGGGTCCATGATATGTCAAGCTAGCGCCTCCTCATATTTTGTGAACAATGTTGTGTGAATCCATGTCCGTTCTGGACGGCCTGGCCAACACGAATGTGTGGCAACCGCTTCACGCGAAGAGGATATTTCGAGCGGAGAGAGGTTTTGGATGGGACGTGATGGTCATGTGTGTACGTGGAGGACGCGTGGACTTCCGCATATCCCTTACTGGTTTGCATCTAGTTTGCAGAATTTCGGACATGCAGAGCCATCACGGATCAATGTGACACCGCACTGAATGGATTGCATCGTCTAGACAAGTATGTTCGGATGATTGCATGCGTTTTGAGTTTCCACGTTGAAGATGCCCTTAGAGCATCTACAATTGTTCCTACCAAATCCACCGCTAAATGTCTGTCGACATGTCCGCGGATAGTGGCCTCACCCGTCAAACGTCTGCATCCACCAAGCACACCATTAGCAAATCCTTAAATCCATACAATATTATGCAACGTAAAATAAACACAAGTACTTCATATAGATAAAGACATATCCACAAGGACTCGGTTCATGGTTGGGAAAATTCCTCCTCGGAGCCACGAAGAGCCAGGCAGACGTCCAGCTCCTCCTCGTCCCCACATGGGATGAGGTGCAAATCAATGGATACATACTTACCGGAGTCAGATCCGCTGCCTCCCATACCGGAGGATGCAACGCTCGAGGGAAGCGGCAACATCGATGAAGAGGATCCGGGGAGGGCGAAGCGGCGTGGATTGGAAGTGAAGAGGTAGTGGCGACTGGCTAGCGTTTCGTCTAGATGTAGATATCATGGGATACTTGTGGGGTGATACGTATCCGCCGTATCTATAATTTTTTATTGTTTCATGCAAGTATTCTACAACTTTCATATATTTTTGGCAACTTTTTATACTATTTTTGGGACTAACATATTGATCCAGTGCCCAGTGTGAGTTCCTGTTTGTTGCATGTTTTTGTTTCGCACAATATCCATACCAAACAAAGTCCAAACGTAATAAAAACTTACGGGATTTTTTTTGGAATATTTATGATTTTTGGGAAGAAGAATCAACGCGAGGCGATGCACGGAGTGCCCACAAGCCATGTCGCCGCGGCCAGGGGGTGGGCCCGCGGCAGGCAGGCTTTTGGCCACTCCTTTCGGCAGTTGGAGCCCTTCTTTTGCCGCAAGAAAGATAATATCCGAAAGAAAATCGTGTTAAAATTTCAGCCCAATCGGAGTTACGTATCTCCGGGAATTTAAGAAACGGTGAAACGCAGAATCTGGGAGCGTAGAAACAGAAAGACACAGAGAGAGAGATCCAATCTCGGAGGGGCTCTCGCCCCTCCGCCACCATGGAGACCATGGACCATAGGGGAAACCCTTCTCCAATCTAGGGAGGAGGTCAAGGAAGAAGAAGAAGGAGGGGGGCTCTCTCCGCCTCTCTCCCGGCGGCGTCGGAACGCCGCCCGGGACATCATCATGTGACGGCGATCTACACCAACACCTCCGTCATCTTCACCAACATCTCCATCATCTTCCCCCATCTATATTCAGCGGTTCACTCTCCCGCAACCCGATGTACCCTCTACTTGAACATGGTGCTTTATGCTACATATTATTATCCAATGATGTGTTGTTATCCTATGATGTATGAGTAGATTATCGTTGTCCTATCGGTGATTGATGAATTGCTATGATTGGTTTAATTTGCTTGTGGTTATGTTGCTGTCCTATGGTGCCCATCATATGATTGCACGCGTGGATCACACCATAGGGTTAGTTGTATGTTGATAGGACTATGTATTGACAGGCTAGAGTGACAGAAGCTTCAAACCAAGCATAGAAATTGATGCATATGGGATTGAAGGGGGACCAATATATCTTATTGCTATGGTTGGGTTTTACCTTAATGAACGTTAGTAGTTGCGGACGCTTGCTAATAGTTCCAATAATAAGTGCATAGAATTCCAAGTAAGGGATGACATGCTAGCAGAGGCCTCTCCCACATGATACTTGCTATCGATCTAGTAACGTAGTCAATTGCTTAGGGACAATTCCGCAACTCCTACCACCACTTTTCCACACTCGTTAGACACTCGTAGTTGTTTCTTTTTCTAACCAGCCCCTAGTTTTATTTACGTGTTCTTTACTTTCTTGCAAGCCTTTCCTTTCTCTCCTACAAAGTACTTCTAGTTTCATACTTGTTCTAGGTAAAGCGAACGTAAAGTGTGCGTAGAGTTGTATCGGTGGTCGATAGAACTTGAGAGAATATTTGTCCTACCTTTAGCTCCTCGTTGGGTTCGACACTCTTACTTGTCGAGAAAAGCTACAATTGATCCTCTATACTTGTGGGTTATCAAGACCTTTTTCTGGCGCCGTTGCCGGGGAGAAATAGCGTGGGGTGAATATCCTCGTGTGTGCTTGTTTGCTTTATCACTAAGTAGATTTATTTGCTGTTCTAAGTTGTGCTCTACCTTTAGTTATGGATATGGAACACGAAATACCAAAAAAATTAGGTGTACTTGCTACTCATGGAGATGGGGAACCTCCTAAAACCCTAGAGGCTCGTTATGTGGAAAATATTATGCACTTCTTTAATAATCCTGAGAAAGCCCCATTCAATTATATAATGGGATACACGTTGGATCAACGTGAATATTTTAGGGATTATCGCTTGAATCAAAAAGGGAAACTTTCATGGGATCAAATCCATTTGTTGAAATGGTATGCTTGGGAACTATGCAAGAGATATGGTGTTACTTGTTGCTCTAGGATGAAGGCTCCACACCTTCCCTTTTCTTGTGAATTTAATGATCATAGAACCTTGGATTCTTATTCTAATGGTATATATGATTACTATGATGTGGATCAAATAGAAGACTTTGTTGCTTTTATGGGTGCTTATGAAATTGAGGCTCTGTTTAAAAGGTGTGATGATAATGATGATGCTCCTTACCGATCTGAAAATTTGGCTATGCTTCGTTATTGTTATACTAATTATGAATATAATGCCCATATTGAACGATTTAAGGAGAAATCCTATGCTTCCCAAGAAGAGACTATTATTTTGCAGGAAACTATGGAAGAAGAAGATGCTGAAATTGTGAGCTCATTAGATGAAAAAGATGAAGAGGAGAGCGAAGAACAAAAGAAGGAAGAGCGGACTAGCTACCCGTGTCCACCTTCTAATGAGAGTAACTCTTCTACTCATACATTATTTAATTATCCTTCGTTCTTACCAAAGGATGAATGCTATGATCCTTTGGATTAGTTTGAAATATCCCTTTTTGATGAACTTGATGCTTGCTATGCTTGTGGCCATGATGCCAATATGAATGATGCTTATGAAGATGAGCTAGCTATAGTTCCTTATGTTACACATTATGATTTTGATGAATATAATATGCATGTGTTTGCTGCTCCTACTTGCAATTATTATGAGAGAGGAACTACATCTCCACCTCTCTATGTTTTCAATACGATAAAATTGCAAGAAACTGCTTATGCTATGTTTTGGCCTTTACTTGGTGTGCGTGAATTGTTCTTTTATGACATGCCAATGCATGGAAAGAGGGTTAGACTTCGTTATTGCTTCATATATGTTACCTTGTGCTCACTATTAAATTTTAAATCATTGCTAATTAAAATTGGCTTTGATATACATTGGGATCCGGGTGGATCCATTACTTGAGCACTTTATGCCTAGCTTAATGGATTTAAAGAAAGCGCTGCCTCAGAGACAACCCGGAAGTTTTAGAGAGTCATTTATTTCTGTTGAGTGATTTTATTTAGTTTAAAAACAAAAAAATATAGAGGGAAACTTAAAACTTTTTCAAAAAGAGAAGCGATTGAAAGGTGATGCATTGCGGAAGTGAGGGTCGACCTTGAACATTTGTGTTCATGCTCATGGAAACAATGTAGATTTTTTCATGGAAGTTTCTTACAAAAATAATTATCCCCTTGTAAAATTCCTTTGTATTTTAAAAATAATGTGCCAAGCAAAGCCTTTACGATTAGTTTGGGTGATAGTTGTTTGATCACGCTGAGAAAAGACAGAAACTTTCTGCTCACGAAATTAATTTTCATTTTTATTCTGGAAGAGATTTTGAGTTGATTCTTTTTCCTGATGATTTATATGCAAGTTTTCCAGACGTTCGTAATTGTTCAGATTTTTTGAGATATCAGAAGTATATGGAATATACAGATTTCTACAGACTGTTCTGTTTTGACAGATTCTGTTTTCTATGCATTGTTCTCTTATTTTGATGAATCTATGGATAGTATAGGGGGGTATGAACCATGGTGAAGTTGGATTACATTAGATATAATGCTAATATAAATTTAGAATGAGTTCACAACAGTACTTGAAGTGGTGATTTATTTTATTATACTAACGGATCTCACGAAGTTTTGTTGAGTTTTGTGTGATTGAAGTTTTCAAGTTTTGGGTGAGAGCATGATGGATGAAGGAATAAGGAGAGGCAAGCGCCTAAGCTTGGGGATGCCCGAGGCACCCCAAGGTAATATTCAAGGAAGACTCAAGCGTCCGGGGCATCCCCTCTTTTGTGTACAATTTATCGATAATTTTACTCGGAGCTATATTTTAATTCGTCACATGATATGTGCAAATGCTTGGAGCGTCTTTTGTGTTTATTTTTCCTTTTTCTTTTATGCACCATGCTGATATGAGATAGTCCTTGGTTGGCTTTATAGAATGCTTCTTGTGCTTCACTTATATCTTTTGAAGTTTGGATTGCATGTTTCCCTAGACATTGAAAACCGCCATTTGTAGAATGCTCTTTTGCTTCACTTATATTTGTTAGAGCGGGGCATATATTTTGTAGAAAGAATTAAACTCTCATGATTCACTTATACCTATTTAGAGAGTTAACATGAGTTGGTCATTCACATGGTTAGTCATAAAACCCTACATAAAAATTGTAGATCACTGAATATGATATGTTTGATTCCTTGCAACAGTTTTGCGACATGAATATGTGATATTAGAGTCATGCCAGTGAGTAATTGTGTATTTTTAGAAATACTTGTGTTAAGGTTTGTGATTCCCGTAGCATGCACGTATGGTGAACCGTTATGTGATGAAGTAGGATCATGATTTATTTATTGATTTTCATCCTTTGTGTGGAGGTCGGGATGGCGCGATGGTTAACTCCTACCAACCTTTCCCCAAGGAGCATGTGTGTAGTACCTTGTTTTGATGACTAATAGACTTTTGCAATAAGTATGTGAGTTCTTTATGACTAATGTTGAGTCCATGGATTATACACACTCTCACCCTTCCACCATTGCTAGCCTCTCTAGTACCGCGCAACTTTCGCCGTTGCATTACACCCACCACATAGCCTCCCTCAAAACAACCACCATACCTACCTATTATGGCATTTTCATAGCCATTCCGAGATATATTGCCATGCAACTACCACCGTTCCGTCTCATGACATGTGCCACCACTTCCATATTGCCATTGCATGATCGTAAGATAGCTAGCATGATGTTTCCATGGCTTGTCCATTTTTTATGTCATTGCTATGCTAGATCATTGTCACGGTACACTACCGAAGGCATTTCATATAGAGTCATCATTGCTCTAAGTATTGAGTTGTAAGTGTGATGATCATTATTAATAGAGCATTGTCCCATGTGAGGAAATAAAAGAGGCCAGCGAAGCCCATTTATAAAAAAGAGGCCAAAGATGCCCACCCAAAAAAAAGGAGGCCAAAGAGCCCACAAAAAAATGAGAGAAAAGAGAGAAGGGACAATTGCTACTATCCTCTTTCCACACTTGTGCTTCAAATATCACTATGATCTTCATGACAGAGAGTCTCCTATGTTGTCACTTCCATATACTAGTGGGAAATTCTCATTATATAACTTGGCTTGTATATTCAATGATGGGCTTCCTCAAAATTGCCCTAGGTCTTCGTGAGCAAGCAAGTTGGGTGCACACCCACTAGTTTCTTTTGTGAGATTTCATACACTTATAAGCTCTAGTGCATCCGTTGCATGGCAATCCCTACTCACTCACATTGATATCTATTGATGGGCATCTCCATAGCCCGTTAATACACCTAGTTGATGTGAGACTATCTCCTCCTTTGTGTCTTCTCCACAACCACCATATTCTATTCCACCTATAGTGCTATGTCCATGGCTCACGCTCATGTATTGCGTGAAAGTTGAAAAAGTTTGAGAACACTAAAGTATGAAACAATTGCTTGGCTAAAACCAGGGTTGTGCATGATTTAAATACGTTGTGTGGGGAAGATGGAGCATAGCCAGACTATATGATTTTGTAGGGATAACTTTCTTTGGCCATGATATTTTGAGAAGACATGATTGCTTTGTTAGTATGCTTGAAATATTATTGTCTTTATGTCAAATGATAGACTATTGCTTTGAATCACTCGTGTTTTAGTATTCATGCCATGATTAGATTATATGATCAAGATTATGCTAGGTAGCATTCCACAACAAACATTATCTTTTTTATCATCTACCTACTCGAGGACGAGCAGGAATTAAGCTTGGGGATGCTGATACGTCTCCGTCGTATCTATAATTTTTGATTGTTTCATGCCAATATTCTACAAATTTTATATACTTTTGGCAACTTTTTATACTATTTTTGGGACTAAGATATTGATCAAGTGCCCAGTGTTAGTTCCTGTTTGTTGCATGTTTTTGTTTCACAGAATATCCATACCAAACGAAGTCCAAACGTAATAAAAACTTACGGGGATTTTTTTGGAATATTTATGATTTTTGGGAAGAAGAATCAACGTGAGGCGATGCACGGAGTGCCCACAAGCCCTGTCGCCGCAACCAGGGGGTGGGCCCGCGGCAGGCAGGCTTTTGGCCACTCCTTAAGGCGGCTGGAGCCCTTCTTTCGCCGCAATAAAGATAATATCCGGAAGAAAATCGTGTTAAAATTTCAGCCCAATCGAAGTTACGGATCTCCGAGAATTTAAGAAACGGTGAAACGCAGAATCTGGGAGCGTAGAAACAGAAAGACACAGAGAGAGAGATCCAATCTCGGAGGGGCTCTCGCCCCTCCGCCACCATGGAGACCATGGACCATAGGGGAAACCCTTCTCCCATCTAGGGAGGAGGTCAAGGAAGAAGAAGAAGAAGGAGGGGGGCTCTCTCCGCCTCTCTCCTGGCGGCACCGGAACGCCGCCCGGGACATCATCGTGTGACGGCGATCTACACCAACACCTCCGTCATCTTCACCAACATCTCCATCATCTTCCCCCATCTATATTCAGCGGTTCACTCTCCTGCAACCCGATGTACCCTCTACTTGAACATGGTGCTTTATGCTACATATTATTATCCAATGATGTGTTGTTATCCTACGATGTCTGAGTAGATTATCGTTGTCCTATCGGTGATTGATGAATTGCTAGTGGTTTAATTTGCTTGTGGTTATGTTGCTGTCGTATGGTGCCCATCATATGATCGCGCGCGTGGATCACACCATAGGGTTAGTTGTATGTTGATAGGACTATGTATTGACAGGCTAGAGTGACAGAAGCTTCAAACCTAGCATAGAAATTGATGCATATGGGATTGAAGGGGGACCAATATATCTTATTGCTATGGTTGGGTTTTACCTTAATGAACGTTAGTAGTTGCGGACGCTTGCTAATAGTTCCAATCATAAGTGCATAGAATTCCAAGTAAGGGATGACATGCTAGCAGAGGCCTCTCCCACATGATACTTGCTATCGATCTAGTAACGTAGTCAATTGCTTAGGGACAATTCCGCAACTCCTACCACCACTTTTCCACACTCGTTAGACACTCGTAGTTGTTTCCTTTTCTAACCAGCCCCTAGTTTTATTTATGTGTTCTTTACTTTCTTGCAAGCCTTTCCTTTCTCTCCTACAAAGTACTTCTAGTTTCATACTTGTTCTAGGTAAAGCGAACATAAAGTGTGCGTAGAGTTGTATCGGTGGTCGATAGAACTTGAGGAAATATTTGTCCTACCTTTAGCTCCTCGTTGGGTTCGACACTCTTACTTATCGAGAAAGGCTACAATTGATCCACTATACTTGTGGGTTATCATGGAGTCAGGGGTGGGCCGAATCTGACATGACGGACGTGCTCACACACGATCGGGCTTCCCATATCCACTCAAGATATGGATTGGGTACAATGGATGTCGGCCAGCTCAAGCGTATAGAGCCAGTATGAAGGGTGCGACTATGTCGTGCTTTCTTGACCGGTCACCATCCATCCGGACATATGGATGCAATATAAGGGGTTCGACTATAGATGTTCTTGGCTATGCAATACTTGTTCGCCTTGTTGGTTGGATTTGCCTCCGTGGCATGTGGATCAAATAATAATCTCTCAGCAACTTCGAAAAAACACACATACTTGTAAGAACTTGTGAGCACTCAATCTACCTCGATCTAGATTTCCATGGAGTTCATGAAGGAATTCGAGCTACATACTAGGAGGGGGAGCTTCTTCCCGTCCAAAGCCAAGTCACAACCACTACCCTTTCCTTTACCCTAATCCTACAAACGAGTGGTCTTCAGCTATTTATCCTGGTACAAGGCATATGGCCCATTCTAGGCATACAAGCCGAGCCGACAAGCGAGGGTTACGAGACGACCTACGTTTCAAGTTTCAAACCAGATGCAACTTTTTGCCCTACATTATTAGGTTTTCTCACAATCCCTCGAGTTGAGAAATGGCTTGTCCCCATGTCGGAGCACAAGAGGAAAGTTCCCTGATGGACTCCAAATCCTCCCATGTAGCCATGTCTAAGGTACCATCGCTCCATTGAATAAGTGGTTGGACTACTGACTTTCCAATACGTTGAAAGACGTTGAAGAACCTCCTTAAGCACTTGTAGATGAACGTCGGGCATAGCAAGCCGCGAGGAAGATTGAGATTCAGGCTTCAACACTCTGCAAAGAAGCGAGGCATGGAACACTGGATGGACCTTGTTGGTAAGAGGAAGATCTAGGAAATAAGCCACTTCACCCACTATATCCAAGGCATTGTAGGAACCAAAGAACTTGAAACTAGTTTGTGGTTAGCTCGGGGAGCTACTGATGCTTGAATGTGCATTTCCCGCCTTAAGTATTTTGGTGTTGATGACAATGCAATTTGCGGACTAACATATTTTCTAAGCTATTTAGGTATACTTTATATGACACAAGAAGGTTGGGCACCCCTCCGTATTAAAAAAGAGTGAAGACGACATTTTCGACATGTTTTCATTTTTTTGGTCATTGGAAATCCGTACTATTAAGAGGGAATCTGCATTGGAAGGTATGGTGGAATCAATCACATACAAGAACTCAAATTGCACTCACCATATAGTCTTTCGTTTATAGGAAGGAGCCTCCTATCTAACCTATGGAGAAAAAAAAATCTCCAGAGTGGTTGTACTGTAGGTGACTGAGGTTGTACCGCTCCCTTGTCGAGTGGTCAAAGCAGTCACTACCTCTGCGGTTATACCATAGGCAGTGGCGGTTATACCACTACTCATGCGAGCGATACCACCGACCTTTGCACCAGCTCAACCACCGCCCGAGGGGTGACTCCCTCGGGTATGGAAGTGGTACTCCACAGACGGTTGCCCGGTAGTTCTGATTAATTTATCTTTTAACCGATACCACCGGTGTCCCGAGCGGTTGTACCGCTCTGAACTTAGTGCCCACCGGAGGATGCATTCTAGGCATTTGTATTGACCCATGTACCACTCTAACTACCGTTACTTGGGTTATTCCTCTCGGGTTTGAGGAGCGGAACAGGGCGACGCCTGAACGGTTGTTCAGGTTTATTGCATAATAAACAGTACCACTGGGAGGCCGAGCTATTGTACCACCTCGGTGTTGTAGCAATATGTTTATGCCAAGGGCAGTTGTACCATTGTCGCTGGTGGTTGTACCGCCCTTACGCATTTCTGCACATAACGGTTGGATTTGGTGATACACCATATAAGGAGGGTGTTCTTCCTCATCCTACCCACCTCTTACCCCTCTCCCTTCTCTCCTTCATTAGTGACCAAAACTTGTTCCTTCCCGATCTCCTTCTCTATTCAATCAAACTTGTTGATTTGCTAGGTATTGCGAGAGGAGACCTACATCTATAGTTTCATCAAAGAAAATTTGATTCCCCCGTACATTTCTTTGTGGATCTTGTTACTCCTATGTGTGAGAACCTTAGATGGAAGAGGTCGTCTTGGAGCCATAATCCATTGTGGTGAAGCTTTATGATGGTGCTAGGAGCCTCCAACTAAGTTATAGAGAGAGCCCTAACCTTGTTTGTAAAGGTCTCGTTTGCGGTCTTCAAGGGCACTGCTAATGAATTAATGAGACCTTGCATTGTGCGAGGGCATGAGAAGAATAAGGTGATTCCTTGGGACGCTTGGGGAGCATTATGCCTTCACACCCCTTCAATAGGCAGGGGCAACCCATGCAACTTGTACACTGTGTTTAGGAAGGCATCCACCAGCACTTGCGATGTAAATGCGTTGTAAGGGGATAATGTGCCCACACTTAGATAATTTATCAATTATGACCAAGATGCAGCTGTAATGTCTAGAGGATGGTAGACCTTCAATAAAATCCACGTCGAGAGTATAATTTGTGAGCACTCGATCTCACTCAATCTACATTTCAATGGAGTTCATGAAGGAATTCGAACTACATAAAAAACCGGGAAGAAGGAGGAGGAGCTTCCTCCTGTCCAAGGCAAGCCACGACCACTACCCTTTTCCTCTATGCTAATCCTACAAACGGTTGGTGGTCAACTATTTATCTATTGCAAGACCCAAGGCCCATTCGGGCCCTGCAAGCCCAGCTGGCAAGTGAAGCTCGCGATGCATCCTGCCATTCAAACCAGCCGCAACTTTTCACCCTGTGTCGTTAGGTTTGTTGACAAAATCATAGCTTACTTGATGCAAAAGAAGGTCACAAGGAATGCTCCTTGGCACCTTTTTGGTAAAGATGAGGCGCCATGGGATCGACTAAGAAGAATAAAGAAGGGAAAGATGGCAGAGACACGATCAGTACAAAACAGTGCAACGACCTCGGCAGACAAGCTCTTACCGTTGAATCGTTACCTCACTAGCAATGCTGGCATTTGATGCATGTATCGATTGTGTCAACACAAGAACACATAAAAAAGCACGAAAGAGGAAGATAACACCTGACACATCCATTAAGAAGGACTACCATAGAATGAGTCAAAGCCCTAACTCAAAAACCAACGATGTCACCACCAACGGTATGAGAGTAAGCATTGCTCTTCACTAAAAGAGTAATCCGCATGAACGAAGCACCAAACGTGGGATTTCGATCCCTGATGGACCGGATACATCACTGCCCTCCTAAGCATCCAATCGGTCAGCGCTCGCCCTGAAAACACTCTTTGCAAGACAACATTCCGTTTTTTTATTTAAGCTTTGTTTTTCTAGAGTCCGTTTTTTATGTAAGCTAAAACCCCGTTGAACGGGGCACAATCATCTCGGCGAATTAGCCCTACGTGCATACGTGCTGTCCTTGCTACGTTTCATTTCACTCGGTCCGACCGGTAGACGCACTATTATTATGCTTTACTTAACCCGCACCGCACCCATATCCCGTTGGGCACGACAAGCAAGCAAGCAAGCCGTCGGGCCAACCGTAGCACCACCACATTGCATGCACTGTAACCACAGCGCCACAGCACGCCTCACGCGCAGCATATAATCCAGCGGCCGCGCACGCACGCACGCACGCACGGAGCCAACAAAGAGATAGACGGACACACGCCCGGGGCACACGCTGGTTGCTGCGGGGAGGCAGCGAGAAAAGCAGCGCAGCGTGCCGACTGCCCCGAGCCAACCCCCACCCCACAAAAGGAGGGGGGGAGAGAGCGAGCGAGCGAGAGAGAGCACAGAGGGAAGCGGCGGTGGCGGCGGCGGCGGCGGATGGGGGAGGTGGCGGCGCTGCGGCAGCTGGTCGGCCAGGTGCAGGAGCTCTGGGACCTCTACGGCGCCGTCCACGCACACGCCCACGGCCCCCTCCCCAGGCAAGCACCGCACCCGCAATCCCCAAACCCCCTTTCCCCGCTCCTCTTCCACCCCCCCTCCTCTCCTCCCCCCCGCCGCCGCGGATTCGGTCGGATCTGCTCCGCCCGGCGCTCCTCCGAATTCGCCCCCCCGCTCCGTCGTTTGATCCGCCGCGCGCGCGCGGGCGCGGGGCCGCTCCGGCGGCGCGGAAATTAGGTCGCGCGGATACCCCGCGGGCGCGCTCAGATTGCTGGCGCTGTCGCCGGGCTCCGTTGCGGCGCCTCGCGAGTTTTCCCCGTCGTTTTTCGCTCGGTTGCCTCGGCCGATTCGGTGATGAGTTCGAGGCGCGGTGGCGTGCGACCAAGGGGAACGGCCGTGGCGTCGCCCGCACTGCTAGCCTGCTTCTTCCCTCCTCGAAATTGTTTGTTAATGCCACTATTTTATCCACCAGCCTCCGGAGTAGCGTTTGACATTGCACTTTGCCCCCCCGCCCGCGGCGCACTTCACGCGTATATATCCACCATGGATGGCGGAACGAGGCGCGAGAAATCCCGCGACGTGGAGGCTGTTTCAGGGCATGTGATGCTGCTGCTCCTAATAACATACTGTATATCCTAGTTAAGTTGACTTTGGAGGCGCACCGCGTTTGTACTGCTCCTTGTAGGCAAAGGAACCAGGCGACAAAGGGAAACGGTGATTATTCTGACGGCGTCGTCGTTCAGACTAGTTTGCAAGGCTTGAACGGAATAGAAAAAAAGCAAACGAGTTTACACGATTGCTAACGCCAAGGTGCCGAAATTCAGGAAGTCGTGTATATGAACTGGCGTGGCGAACAACATACTACCCCACAGAAAATTAAAACTAGTGAACAACATGATGATGCGTGCTTATTTTATTCATTCATCACTTTACTGCTGTGCTTCAGCAAGCGTTGCATGCATAGTGCTTACAGTTTGGGGATTATCTCTAGCCTTGCTTAGTTAAGCTGCGTGTTTTTAGGAAATATAATGTGCGTTTGGTTTGGTTTCTTACGGATAAAGCTATAATGGAATTTACAATTCACATTGGTTTGCATTACTATTTGTTTATGCTCACCAAGTCAGTATAGCTAAAACGACAAACAGCTTGGACTCCATTTTGGTAATCTTACGGGTTTGGTTGGTGATTCAAAATCTGTTTAGACTGTGCACATGGTCGTGCTGCTTGTCCTTTTAGAGCGCATAAGTATCGTGCCACCTTCATCCGATATGCATGTAAAACATATTTCTGTGCAACTTTTGTTTTGAATGCGCAAGAATATGTGATGTTTTGCCCTTTGGAGGGCAACTCTATAGTATTCGTTAGAAACATCTAGCTAGCCTGCTAGCAACATAGATTGCTTTATGTTTTATCAGGGTACCAGTTATTACCACGTGACATAGCAATTAATATAAAATGTAACAATCACAGCTTGCTACAAAAAGCTAACTGCTTACCTGTGTTCATGATTTGACAAACCTGTGAACACAGTTGTGAAGCACTGTTCCAAAGACTAAACTGAGCCATCAATTAAACTGTCGATCATCTCCTTTCGTTGGCAGTTGTAAAATTCTTCCATTGCTTTGCCATCAACTAAGACGAACTGTATTTTTTAAATATCTTATTACAGGTGGTATCTACTAGATTTTGAGCATGGTTCGGTCAAGGATGATTATTGTGGAGAAAGGACTGGATACAACTCGGAATTGCTGAAGATCATGGAAGCTAACCAATCTCCTCCTCGCAAGCGACCACGCAGAGACAGAAACCGAGAGAAAGCATCCTTCCTGAACTCAGCTGAAGCAATGAAGCTAGATATTTGGAGCGAGTTCCCTGAAGACCTTTTTGAAACTGTCATCGCAAGGCTTCCAGTGGCTGCCATTTTTCGATTCCGCACTGTTTGTCGGAAGTGGTGTTCTATGGTAGGCTCAGACAATTTCTCTCAGCAGTACTCTGAAGTTCCACATGGAATGCCATGGTTCTATACAATCACACATGAGAATGGCAACAACAATGTAGCGATGTATGACCCTTCGCTAAACAAATGGCACCACCCTTCTGTTCCCCTTGCTCCTGCAAACATAGTAATGCCAGTGGCATCTGCAGGTGGCCTTGTTTGCTTATTGGATCTTAGCCACAGGAACTTCTACATATGCAACCCTCTTACACAATCACTAAAGGAAATTCCTCCCAGGTCAGTTCAGGCATGGTCAAGAGTGTCAGTAGGGATGGTGCTGAATGGAAGAGCTCCTAATGAGGGTTACAAAGTGATGTGGTTGCGAAATGATGGAAATCATGAGGTCTACGACTCTCTGCAGAATATGTGGTTTCAGCCAGGCGAGTTTCCTCCAAGCATCAAGCTCCCACTTGCTCTAAATTTCAGGTCACAGCCAGTCGCGGTTGGCAGCACACTGTACTTCATGTGCTCAGAACCCGAGGGTGTGTTGTCATATGATGTAAGCACCGGGACTTGGATTCATTTCATCATCCCGCTGCCGCTGCATCTGACTGACCACACACTTGCCGAGTTCCAGGGGAAGATCATGCTTGTGGGCCTGCTGTGCAAGAACGCAGCGACCTGCGTCTGCATCTGGGAGTTGCAGAAGATGACTCTCCTCTGGAAGGAGGTGGACAGAATGCCAAATATCTGGTGCTTAGAATTCTACGGTAAGCACATGAGGATGACCTGCCTGGGCAACAGCGGCTTGCTCATGCTCTCCTTGAAGGCGAAGCGAATGAACCGCCTCGTGATGTACAACCTTGTGAGCAAGGAGTGGCAGAAGGTACCTGATTGCATGCTCCCTTGCAGCCGCAAAAAGCAGTGGATAGCATGTGGCGCGGCATTCGGTCCGTGCCCCTCTGCCTCGCCCTGACCGGTTCTTAGCAAAGGTTGACGTTGTCATTTCATTTTGTTATACGTTTCTGTGTCGTTGTGACTTGGCGAGAAGGTTATCTGTTGTGTACAAATTCAATGCCAAAGCGGTTGTTTTCGTTACTTACTGAAGCAATCGGACCGTTCTGTTGTTACTGTCAGTTCTGTCACCTGCGGGAATTTGTGTCGGTGCAATTGCAACTGATCGGTTGAGCTGAATCCGGTAAGGTTGATGTGATCAAAAGGTCGAAAGAGCAGACATCTGTTGGGTCTTAAAACTTCTATTTGTTCCGTTATTCTGTCTTGTTCAGCATGTAATATTTGTACTACATCTTGGGTCATCTCCCCAGAACTGAGCATACTGTATTAATAATAATGGCTGGAGTTTTATCGATGCTCCGCATATGTTCTGTTAATCAGCAAGTATCACTTATTTCTAGTGTAATAATGTTGTGATAGGAGTTTTTGATGTTTGCCATGACCTGGGTACCATTTGTGACAGTCTGCTTGATATCTGTCTAGTCCAGCAGATGCTGGACGTGCTGCTGAATACTTGAAAAGTTTGTGTATGTGGGTCCATAAACCTAGTAACAGGTCCCATGGTAGTAGATTGTTTTCCCTTTAAGTTTTTTATTATTTGAAAAGGAGGATTACCTCCGGCCTTTGCATTTGGATGGTGCATGCATTCATTTTATTAATTATTCACAAAGACCTTATAAAGTAATACAACACGTAGTCTAAAGCCATCATTTTAGCAATATCTGTCGCTACTCCTAACCACATGATGAAGGGGTGTTGATAGTTCGAACCTAATACCAAACAAACATCGCATAAAAGCCTAATATCTAAAGCCAGAGGCCCAAACCAAGTCACATACTGGGTTTGTGACACAAACCGGTTCGACGCACTTTTATGTCGTCGTCGCCATCTTTCACCAATCCATCTCTAGAGCAAACTAACGCACTGCCCTTGCCAGGCTTCTCTGCCATCGACGCCATCATGACGCCAGACAACATCCTCCTCCTGCGCGAGTCCATCCCCGCTCATCAGACGCCGAGTCTCCACAGTGCCATGCCGTCGAGATCCACCGCCATGAATGTGTAAGATGAAGCACAACTCCATCAAAGAAGCCGTCCTCCGGTCCCTCGAGCCCGTGTGTACCTCCAAAAATGCACCCCAAGGGAGAAACAACACCAGAGAGCTGCCGTCATCTGATCTAGTGATCTAGGGTTTCCCCCGAAGGTAACATATAGTGGTAGGGAGATACAAACCATGACGGTGCCTCCAAAGAGGGGCGACACCACTGGCTAGGTCGACATGGTCGACCAATGGATTTCTCCCGATCATGCTGGCACCACCAGACCCGACAGATAGCAGATCCGACGATCAGGAGGTCCTCGACGGCTGGATCTGGCAGGGGAGCGGGCCAAGGAGGTGGATGAATCCCAACTTCAGATCCGACACGGAGGGCGACTTCTTCTGTCGTCGTCTCGCCGCCCACACGGCTGAGGAAGACGGCCAGCATCTGCAGCGCCAAAGGCCCACCGCTTCACCACCCAAGGCCGTCGCCCCGGCGCACCCAAGGCCCTCCGCCAAAGCGACGAAGCAACCGAGACCCCGCCGCCGCCATCCTCGATGTCCGCATGGGCTGGCCTGACCGCTACCTCCAACGACGGCGATAGGGGAAGTGGATGGGGAGTGGCGCCACGGCGGAAAACCTAGTCGCCCTCGGGTCGCCCGCGAGGTCCGATGGGAGGGGAGCCAAAAAAAAAGGAAAAAAAGAGAAAAATTTAAAAATTTAAAAATAAATAAAAAAAATAAAAAAAAATAATAAAAAATCGTCCAACACAAAACTTGGAACAACACACACTGTCACGTCCGCCCTCGGGTATAAGATACACTCCCTCCGTTTCAATTGCATTTTTCAGCGAACGACTGCGCTGATCCTGGTTATCGGAGGTCCAAATTCTATCTTGAATGGCTTTGGACCGCCGATCCTGGTCGGTGTTGACAACCTGGCCAAATCTAAGTTAAAAGATGGAACCGTTGAACCATGTTTCATCCATTTGCATGCTCTAGTTTTATATGCGCAATGTTTTTATTTCGGGAACTTCATATATGGTATATATACATATTCTGAACGGACATCACAATCATATGACTGAATAATTAACAGGGTGTTACAACCTGACTTTTGAGCACCAGTCTGAATTCACACACAAAAGTGTTAGCAACATCGGAAGCCTTTGGCTGACTTGAATTTGAACCGAAATTTGCTATATGCATATGCATACATCGAATGATTTACAGTCGAAAGTAATGCTAATTAGAATCTCCAGGAACCTTTGCAAATCAGATGCAAAGAAGATCTGCACACTCGTTCTTCAGAAGTAGGTCTTCGGTTACTTTGTATATATTCTAGAAAAAAAAAGGTCTTCAATTACTTCGCGCGATGGATCCATCAATCTTGCGCTCCGGACCGTACGATGAAGAGGACGGCCAGCCCGATGACGAGCGCCGACACCACCAGCGCCAGCACCGGCGCCGGCGTTGCCACGCCGAAGTTCTGCAAAACACGTCCAATCACTGTCAATAGTGAACATCTAGCCCAGCAGAGCAAGGCGTCACAGGTCGGTCGATCCATGGGAGCGTGCGTACCTCGACGAGGCCCTTGCCGGTGGACACCTCGGCGACGACCGCCGCGGCGAAGCTCATCATGGCCAGGCGGCTCGCCCACACGTCGACGACGCTGCCGCCTCCCGGCTTGCTGCTCTGCTCGCACCTCACGGACAGAGACGGCGCGGCGGCCCTGATGCTGACGCGTAGCAGGTGGGCACCGTGGTTGGGTGGTCGGCGAGAAGAGGCCGCCGGGACGGCCGGCGGAGACGAGCGTAGGATGGAGAAGAGCGCCATGAGATGGATGCGGTGCGGTGGCCTGGCCTGCGCTCGCGCTCGCTTGTTGGTTTTTGTGCTGCTGGCCTGAGCTAGCTGAAGTGAGTGGCCGTCGGTTGGCCGTTTGGACGTCGCTCTATCCACGGAAAAAACGATCGGACAGCGCACGTCTTGCAACTAAATGAATCTACAAACGTGATGTCCCTGGGCGCCGGCCGACCGGCGCCAGCTTTGGGCCGGTCGCCTCCCAGGTGTAAGATGTGTTTGATTTGGATGCGCATGGCCGTCGGATCGGCATCTGTTCTTTTCCTCTGTACGCAAACACCCATCGCGAATCTCTTTCCTTGCTCGCGGTAGTTTCCGCAGCGCGTTGGCTCGTTGACACCACGGCCTCCCACCGCCTTCCCTTGCAACATCTTGGGGCCGTTCGCCGGCCCGACGGTTGCGGCACCGGTGCTTGCATGGTCCGGAGCAAAACGCGCTGCCGGTCCGAGCAAATCGGCCTTGCGGTTTCCAACATTCATCACCGGTGCAGCACCCTGCCGTAGCCATCGTCGAAGAGAGTTGCAACTACGATGGGTGCCGGTTCCATCATCCAAACACCGCGGTTGCAGCTTCCTGTCGGGTCTTG
The DNA here is from genome assembly GCF_904849725.1 of Hordeum vulgare subsp. vulgare. Classification (NCBI taxonomy): domain Eukaryota; kingdom Viridiplantae; phylum Streptophyta; class Magnoliopsida; order Poales; family Poaceae; genus Hordeum; species Hordeum vulgare. Next base: position 577,568,858 of record NC_058520.1, on the reverse strand, counting down.
GCCACCATTGGAAAAGCTTCCGGTAGTCGCGTTGTAGCATCTAATGATCTCGGTTCCGGATTCAACCAACACGGTTGCAGCACTCGCCGTCCTTCATTGTCGGGTACGACCACTGTTGCAGCATCCTCCGTTGGTTCCAGCATCCTCCAAGCTAGTTCAGGCATCTCGCGCCATCGGTTGCAACATACAACCATGCTGTTAGTCAACTCTTTCATACACGGTTACAGCATACCCCCTACCGACTGTCACAACTTTCTTCGTCCCCGCTGGCACTGACGCTACGTGCGCCCGAGGCACATAACCACTTGTCGATGTTGAACCTCCTGGATTTGCAACAACCGCCCATAGCCGCCGTTGCATCAACCTGTGGATAGAGGAGATCATCCATGGCGGTTGCAGAGAAGAAAATGGACCACAAGGAAGTGTTGATGGGATAACAAATGGGTGGAGGACATAATGTGAAGGAAGCGGTGCACGAGGCCTAATGCCTCGTGATGGGTTGAGCAAGTGACCCGCTCCTAATCTAAAATGACTATACTTTCTTTGAGAGTATGCAAATGACATACTCTATCCATTCCCATATACAAGGCCACAAACTCAGATTACCAAGATAAAATTTAGTGAATGCTTTGCAAGCCAACTTTCTTTTCGTTAACCGGGATCATTAATATACCGCATGCATAGAAGGAAGGAATGGGAAGAAAGTAGCTAATTGTCATTATGATTATATGCATGCAATCATTAAACAAGTTGTTAGTATGAGGAAATATCATTAATTTTGCCCTCAATTAGTGTCTGTGGCCTTATATAGACGCAAAATATATTTTTTATAGTGACCTTGTATAAAGGAACGGAGGGAGTACCATCATTTTCATATATTGGGCAATTAAAGAACTTAACTATGATTTCAAACTTGCCGGTGAAAAGAGGTTATTTGATATTAGCTCATTAGATGAATGGAGGACGCAAGCTTATGAAAATGCTAAGTTGTTTAAAGAGAAAGTTAAAAAATAGCATGACAAGAGAATTCAAAAATGAGAATTCAATGTAGGAGACCTAGTGGTTTTGTATAATTCTCGTTTCAGATTTCTTGCACGTAAACTCCTCTCCAAATGGAATGGACCCTATGTTGTCGAGGAGGTTTATCGCTCCGATGCCATAAAAAATAATAACTTCGAAGGTAAAAACCAAAGAGCGGTGAATGGAAAAAGAATCAAACATTATATTTAAGGTGCACCCGTTAATGAGGAGACTAATATCATCCAAGTCATAACACCGGAAGAGCACATAAAGGAAGTCTTCCGAAACACTTGAGAAACCTGAAAAGGGGTAGGTACATGGTACGGTAAGTAAACCGACTACAAAAATTCAAAAAAAATATTTGTTGGTTTTGGTATTTTAGAAAAAATAGAAAAATAAAAAGGAGTCAAAGGGACCCACGAGGGAGGCATAAACAAACAGGGCGCGATCCCTCCCCAAGCCGCGCCCTGATGGCTTGTGGGGCCCTTGTGTGCCTCCCGAACTCTGACTTCTCCCCGAGCACGTATTCTGGTCCAAAAAATCATTACATATACTCTCGGTCGTTTTGACTATCGCATCACGATATTTTCATATGTTCTTGTTTTAGGCTGTTTTTCTTGACAGTTCTAGGTCACCATGACGGCACCAAGCTCCTCTAAGGACAAGTTCTTCGAGAGGGTCATCAACACGTACCTCCCGAAGGTGTTGAAACACCCTAAGACCATCGAGATGGATGAGGGGGTGCTTCACGTCCGTGACGTCCAAGGGCCAAAGAAGGAGGGAAGCGAGAAGGCAAGGATCGCAACGGTGGAGGAGGAGATCTTCAAGTGTCAGGGGATGGTTGAACATGGTTTGAGTGCTAACCACTCCATGATCATGGACTTCATCCGGGAGAACAAGCTGGACACCAATGAAGTGGGGGGATTCTTTTCAAACTTCAAGAGCGGGTCGACCACCTCCAAGATCAAGTCTATGAACTCCAAAGCCAAAACTGTGAGTATGAATCTAGGTTTTAGAGGATGAGCTTTGCTGTCGGTTTCAGGACTCCCGAGACAAAATTCTCTTATTATGATGGGGAGTCTACACCTTGGAACAGAGGACACCTCGACTACACCACCACCATCACCTGAGAAGTACGCATCAATACTTGGGTATGGTCACCACCCTTGGCATGTTCCAAGCTTGGGAGAGGTGCCCCGGTATCGTATCACCATCACTTTCATCACCATTATCTATCTTAGTTTGATCTTTAGTTTTCGTGGATTAGAAATTTCAAATTTCAGGTATACTTTTATTTAGTATTTTTTGCTTAGAGTTCCATCTATCTTTGTAATCGAGTATGCGAGATATATAATAAAGATTAGTTGAGTTTTTGTGGTTTACCCGTGGGCACCCTTCATCGTAGCATGTTGATGACCCACAAGTGTAGGAGATCTATCGTAGTCCTTTCGATAAGTAAGAGTGTCGAACCCAACAAGGAGCAGAAGGAAATGACAAGTGGTTTTCAGTAAGGTATTCTCTGCAGGCACTGAAATTATCGGTAACATATAGTTGTGTGATAAGATAATTCGTAACGGGTAGCAAGTAACAATAGTAACAAAGGTGCAGCAAGATAGCCCAATACCTTTTGTAGCAAGGGACAAGCCTGTACGAACTCTTATATAAGGTAAAGCGCTCCCGAGGACACATGGGAATTTCTGTCAAGCTAGTTTTCATCATGTTCATATGATTTGCGTTCGCTACTTTGATAGTTTGATATGTGGGTGGACCGGTGCTTGGGTGCTGTACTTACTTGGACAAACATCCCACTTATGATTAACCCCTCTCGCAAGCATCCGCAACTACGAAAGAAGAATTAAGACAAAGTCTAACCATAGCATTAAACTGGTGGATCCAAATCAGCCCCTTGCGAAGCAACGCATAAACTAGGGTTTAAGCTTCTGTCACTCTAGCAACCCATCATCTACTTATTACTTCCCAATGCCTTCCTCTAGGCCCAAATAATGGTGAAGTGTCATGTAGTCGACGTTCACATAACACCACTAGAGGAAAGACAACATACAACGCATCAAAATATCGAACGAATACCAAATTCACATGACTACTTATAGCAAGACTTATCCCATGTCCTTAGGAACAAACGTAACTACTCACAAAGCATAATTATGTTCATGATCAGAGAGGTATTGAATAGCATTAAGGATCTGAACATACGATCTTCCACCGAGTAAACCAACTAGAATCAACTACAAGGAGTAATTAACACTACTAGCAACCTTACAAGTACCAATTAGAATCGCGAGACAGAGATTGGGTACAAGAGATGAACTAGGGTTTGGAGATGAGATGGTGCTGATGAAGATGTTGATGGAGATGAGTCCCCTCCGATGAAAGGAGTGTTGGTGATGACGATGGCGACGATTTCCCCCTCCGGAAGGGAAGTTTCCCCGGCAGGACGGCCCTGCCGGAGCTCTAGATTGGTTCTGCTCAAGTTCCGCCTCGTAGCGGCGGCGTTTCTTCCCAAAAGCTCTCTCTTGATTTTTTCTGGGACAAAACCCTCCATATAGCAGAAGATGGGAGCCGAAGGGGTAACAGGGGGCCCACGAGCCCCCAGGCGCGCCCAGAGGGGTGGGGCGCGCCTGGCAGGCTCGTGACCTCTTGGTGGCTCCCCTCGAGTATTTCTTCCGCCCAATATTTTTTATATATTCCAAAATAATTCCTCGCTGATTTTCATGGCTTTTGGAGTTGTGCAGAATAGGTATCTCAAACTTGCTCCTTTTTCAACCCAGAATTCCAGCTGCCGGCATTCTCCCTCTTCATGTAAACCTTATAAAATAAGAGAGAAAAGGCATAAGTATTGTACCATAATGTGTAATAACAACCCATAATGCGATAACTATCAATATAAAAGCATGATGCAAAATGGACGTATCACATGTCAATAAAAAGAACGATATAGATCATATGATCATCCCACGAGAAGTAATGAATTCACATAGTAAAGAGTATAAGTGATGAAGGTTGCTAAAAATAAATAAAACATAGTATTAGTCATGGTTACAATGTAAGCAAGACTATGGAAGAGGAGAGGAGATTCCCATATAAATATACTATCTTAGACATCTTTTATGATTGTGACCCCTCATCAAATATTATATAATGATCAAGTGTTGACGTAGGACATGGGAGACAACATAATGGTGATAGTATTTCACATTCATATAGAAGTTATATGGTCCTGGATCCTTTAAGATGTGATGCTTGCTTTAGGCCTTTTGCTAGCCCCAAAACTTCGCACTAAGTAGAGACTGCTTGTGCATCCATAACCCTGAAACCCAGTTTCTTGCGATGAGAGTCCACCATACCTACCCATGGATTGAGTAAGATCCTTCAAGTAAGTTGTCATCGGTGCACCAAGCAATATAAAGTTGCTCCTAAATATGCATGATCTTTTAATGCAAGGGAAAATAAACTTTGTACGATCTTGTGATGGCAAAGAAATAAAAGCCACATAATTCATAATAAAGTTTGCTATCTCAAGGGGCGATATAAAGTGACATTCCTTTGCATTAAGAGGTTGCACATTCAAAAACCTAAAAGCGCATGACAACCTTTGCTTCCCTCTGCGAAGGGCCTATCTTTTATCTTTGAAGTTCACTCTTGTGCACAAGTCACTAAATTCATTCTTCTTTCTACCTATTAATTCTATAGAGGCAAGCATCACGTGTTGAGGAAAGATTCAGATTTATATATCCAAGTGAATGTGGATTATCATGATTCATTATTGTTGACATTATCCTTGAGGTAAATGAGTTGGGCGTCGAATCATTCAAGCCCCTATCTTCCTATGCGCCCTATGAAAACATGAGCTCCAAAAATATGACTTGAGTATGATAAATCATAAAAGAATAAATGATAGTTAAGTATATGAACTTGCTAATGAGAAAGCGCTTACATAGACTCTCCTCTGAAATTTGTTTCATTATGATTGTCCGAGTGATTGAGAACATAGTTTGTTGTTTGTCAATAAAGTTTATGCTTCATACTCCAATATTTGTGAATGGACCGTTACTTGTTTATGAGAATATATATGATAAAATAGTTGATGCTATGCTAATATTCATGATGCTCTCATGTCCGTATTTTATTTTTATTGAGTTCTCCCTCTCAAATCATGTGGCTATTATTCTTGAGCTCGGCTTTCACTTGAGGACAAGCAAGGTCTAAGCTTGGGGGAGTTGATACGTCCATTTTGCATCATCAATCTTTATTGATATTTGTCTTATTATTGTCCATTATTCCCTGTTTATGTAATTTTTATGCCTTTTCTCTCTGAATATGCAAGGTACATCACAAAGAGGGAAGTAAATGGAAAATGGAATTCTGGACCGAGAAACCAAGAAAAGGGAAGAAAAATCAAGTTGCTCCAAATGATGTGAAACTTCATGGAGAGTTTTTTGAGAATATATAAGAATTATTGGGAAAAAATAGACCGGGGAGGGGCAACTAACTGGGCACAAGCCAACAAGGCGCCCTCATGCTGCACCGTGATGGCTTGTGGGGCTCGTGCTGGCGTCCGACACCCCACTTCTCCTATATGGTGTGTTAGACCCTAGAAAATAAATCAAGAATTTTCGGGACGAAGCGTAGCCGTCTCGAGGTGGAAACTCGGGCAGAGTCCCTTTTGCTCTGTGACAGTGATTCCGTTGGAGGAATTCCTCTCCGGGAGGGGGAAAACGAAGCCATCGTCATCACCAACGCTTCCTCCTTCGTGGGAGGACGAATCTTTATCAACATATTCACCGGCACCATCTCATCTCCAACCCTAGTTCATTTCATGTATTTAATCTTTGTCTTAAAAGCTCAAATTGGTATGTGTGGATTGCTAGTTGTGTTAATTACATCTTCTAGTTGATACTAGTTGGACCACTTGGTGGAAGACATTATGTTCAGATCCTTAATCATTATTATTATACCTCTGATGTTGAACATGTTGATGAGGTGTGAGTAGTTACTATTTTCTTGAGGACATGGGAGAAGTCTGGTTATAAGTAATCATATAAAGTTGGCATTTGTTTGGTATTTTGATGATATGTATGTTGTTACTTCCTTTAGTGGTGTCATGTGAATGTCGACTACATGCCACTTCACCATGTTATTGGCCCAAGAGAAGTCATTGTGGAGTAACAAGTAGATGATGGGTTGCCAGAGTGATAGAAGCTTAAACCCCAGTTTATGCGTTGCTTCATAAGGGTATGATTTGGATCCACATGTTCCATGCTATGGTTAGATTTATCTTAATTCTTATTTTGTAGTTGCAGATGCTTGCGATAGGGGTTAATCATAAGTAGGTTGTTAGTTCAAATAAGAACATCACCTTAGCACCAGTCCACCCACATATCAAACTATCAAAGTAGCAAACGCGAATCAACTCAATGTGATGAACATGACTAGATAGATATTCACATGTGTCCTCGGGAGCACTTGCTTTATATAAGAGTACTTTCAGGCCTGTCCTTTGCTATAAAAAGGATTGGGATACCTTGCTGCACCTTTGCTACTATTGTTACTTGTCACTTGTTACGAATTATCTTGCTACATAAACTATCTATCATTGTTACTTACAACACTTGGTGAGAATTCCTTGCTGAAAACTACTTATCATTTCCTTCTGCTCCTCGTTGGGTTCAACACTCTTACTTATTGAAAGGACTACGATTGATCCGCTGTACTTGTGGGTCATCTGGGTTGACCTTCATCCTGGTGAGCCTGCATACTTGGTATTCTTGCACCAAACGGGGAACCTTTGGAGATTGCTTTTGGAGCCAACGAGCTAGCCCTGCTCCCTTAGAACAAAAGAGGAAATCCTCCTCATTTGTACCTACTGCCAGGACTCCTGGCATCACTCGGCATGGACCGTGTCACCAACGTGAAGATGCAGGACCGCGCAACCCCGTTGGGATACCCTTTTACTAGTTCGCCTTGCGAGGGCCTCGAGGGCAGCCTCGAGAGGCGTCCTTAAGAGGGGGCTTCGCATGGCCCCCGATGATGCTTGCTGATATGCGCCTCGCGAGGGTCTTGCCGTGAAGTCCAATAGTTCACCGTGCTGGACCCATGGCATGCATCACATCTTGGGTCGCACGCAGACGCCTCGATACCCCCAGTCCCACGGGCTCGACAAAATGTATAAAAATAGAGGGGAGCTATAGCACGACCTATTAATCCACAACATAATTTGTAGACATTTTGACTATGTTGATGATAATTAGTTCAGTTAATGAAATTAGTAATGAACTCCCACTCAAATCAATATCCTTCAGGTTGTCTAAGTGTGTCATGATCCAAATCCACCAACCCAAGTCGGATCATCACGTGAGATGATGTGGTTACAATGGTGAACATCTCCATGTTGATCATGTCTACTATATGACTCATGTTTGACCTTTTGGTCTCCTGTGATCCGAGGCCATGTCCATACATGCTAGGCTCGTCAAGTTTAACCCAAGTATTTCACATGTGTAAAACTCGCTTACACTCGTTGTATGCGAACGAAGATTCTATCACACCCGATCATCACGAGGTGCTTCAAAATGACAAACTTTCGCAATGGTGCATACTTAGGGAGAGCACAATTTTATCTTGAAATTTTAGTGAGGGATTACCTTATAATGCTACCGTCGTCCTAAGCAAAATAAGATGCATAAAATATAAACATCACATGCAAATTAAATAAGTGACATGATGTGGCCATCATCATATTCTGCTTTTGATCTCCATCTTCAAAGCATCGACATATCCATCATCACAGGCATGACACCATGATCTCCATCATCATGATATCCATCATTGTGTCATCATGTGGTTGTCACGCCAACTACTGCTTCTACAACTATTGCTAACTCATAGCGATAAAGTAAAGCAAATGACATGAAATAAATTAAAGACAACCCTATGGATCCTGCCGGTATACCTGGCCATCTTTCCGGTCGAGCCAGGCTTTGGGCCGGGCGTATAAAAGCGCAATGGAAAAAACTTAGGCCCAAGCCCGTCCCAGACCAGTCGTCGGGCCTAAAAATCAGGCCCAAGCCTGACCCACTGGTCAAAAATCCCGTAGGGCCATGGGCCAGGCCTCTTCCTTAAACTGCAAAATTGCTAGGCCCAAGCCCAGCCCAGATCGACCATTAGGCTCACGATCTAGGCCCAGGCCCGGCCCATGGGCAACGTCGGGTCGGTCTGGGTCGGGTCGGGCCGACCGGGCCGGGTTGTCGATGGCAAGATCTACATGCCGGTTGCCGTACTCATCGACATTCAAGTCATGATAACTTGTTACAAAACATGATCATCTCATACATCACATATATCATATCACGTCTTGGCCATATCAATCACAACATGCCCTGCAAAAAACAAGTTAGAATTCCTCCACTTTGTTGTTGTAAGTTTTACGTGGCTGCTTTGGGAAACTAGCAAGAACCTTTATTACCTATGCAAAGAAATAGCGGTGATATTCAAGCTGCCTTTTAACCTTCTATAAGGACCACCTCTATAGAATCCAATTCAACTAAAGTGGGAGAGACAGACACTCGCCAACCACCTTTATGCAAACAAGTTGCATGTTAGTCGGTGGAACCGGTCTCTTGTGCGAGGACAAGTAAGGTTGGTCCGAGCCACTTCATCCCACAATACCGCCGAATCAAAATAAGACTAATGAGGTAAGCAATATGAACATCAACGCCCACAAACACTTTGTGTTCTACTCGTGCATATCATCTACGTACGTATAAACATAGCTCATGATGCCACCGATGGGGAACATTGCATGGGAAACAAAATTTTTCCTATGAACACCCAAGATTTGTCTATGGAAATAAATAGAAAAGAGAGGGGAGAGTGTGTCTACGTACCCTCGTAGACCGTTAATAAGAAGCATATATAACGCGGTTGATGTAGTCGTACTCTTCACAATCCAATCGCGATCCATACCGATCTAGCACCTAACGGACGACGCTTCCGCGTTCAGCACACGTGCGGCTTGATGACGTCTCCGCCTCCTCGATACAACGAGTGAGAGTAGAGTAGTAGATGCAATCTCGACCAGCACGATGACATGGTGGAGATGGTGGTGGAGTAGTGCGAGCAAGGCTTTGCCAAGCTCCTCCGGAACTATGAACGAGGACGAACGGGAGAGAGGGGAGGCCGCAGGGCATGTGGATTGTTGTGTCCAGTCCTTGCGCCTCCTCCCCACTATATATAGGGGTGTTGGAGGACTGGAGGCGCAACCCTAGCCCATCCTCCAAGGAGGGGAGGCAGCCAAAGGTGGAGGAGTGCCCTCCAAGCCAAGTGGATTGCCCTTAGGGTTTCCCTTCCCTAGGCGCATGTATCTTAGGGGGGCTGGTGCGCCTGGCCCAATAAGGCTAGGACGACCCCCTACAACCCATGAATGCCCTAGGTGCTAGAGGGACCCTTCCGGACTCCCGTGGAACCCTTCGAAACCTTCTCGAACCCTCCGGAACCTTCTACATCATATCATTGTTCTCCAAGCATTACTCTATTAACTTAATACTCTAGATTCAAGCAGGATAGTGATTGACGGGTGGAGTAATAGTAGTAGATGCAGGCAGGAGTTGGTCAACTTGCTTACGGGTATGATGCCTACATGTAATGATCGCTGCCAAGAATAAATATTGCATAACTATGGGCTTTTCTACCAGTTGCCCAACAATAATTTGTTTACCCACCGCATGCTTTCTACGAGAGAGAAGCCTCTAGCGAAAACTATGCCCCCGAGTCTATTCAAATATATAAATACAAAAATACAAAATACCATCATGTTGTTATTTAGTTTCTAGTTATTTTCCTTTTATATTTATCAAACTATCCAACTATACTACTTATTACTTGCAAGTAACAAGTTCAAGGGGATTGACAACCCTCTTGCCCACATTGGCTGCAAGTGTGTGCTCTTTTGTGTGTAGGCGCTGAAGGCAGGAAATTGCGTGGTCCTCCTATTTGTTCAAAAACCTTGGTTCGCCCCGAGGGAAATACTTACCTATAGTGTGCTGCATCATCCCCTCCTCTTCGGGAAAAAATCCAATGCAGATCACAAGTATGAGGAAGGATTTCTGGCGCCGTTGTCGGGGAGTATCATCAATTCCCTATCAAGCACCTACACACAAATTATCATTCACTTGTTCTACTTTTTTATTTGCTATTATATTTTGCTTTCTGTAAAAATCAAAAATATAAAAATATTTACTCTTGCTAGTTTGCTTGCAATAATCATGTTGTCACACAAAAATAGAAAATAAAGACTTATGGATCCACATAAGGTTTTTTACTTGGATCATCTTTGATCTGTTTGTGCTCGTGTTGAAACCCCAACTATCTTAGTTGAGGGAAACTCATTAAATTAACATTCTCGTTTGTGCATCACTGGTTGTCTCAAAAGGTGAAACTCTTATGGGATCAAATAAATTGTTTGCTATGCTATGCTTGGAATATGCGTGAAATTTATGATTTTACTTGTTGCTTTGAGAACCCTAAAAACACCTTCCCTGCCCATATGAGTTTAATGATAATGAAATCTTATCTTCTTATGCCAAGGATGTTTTTAGTTACTATGATATTGAACAAACTGAAGAATTTGTTGCTTTTAAGGGTGCCTATGAAGTTGCTTCGTTGATTGAAAAGTATGAGGCTATTCTCTACAAATGTGATTTTTTTATGATACTTAAATATTGCTATGAAAACTCTGCTCCTAATGCCCATGTTAAAGAATTTATTGAGAGAATGTGCTTCTTTGGAAGAAAATTATGACTCCATTGATTCCATTGAAATATCTTCTCTTGATGAATGTGATTCTTGCTATTCTTATCGCCACGATGCCAATATTTATGATGCTTATGGAGATGAACTTGCTATAGTTCCTTAAGTTGAAAATGAAATTATTGTTGTTGCACCCAAAAATCATGCTTACGAGATGTTACTATAAATTCTATTAATGTCAATTGTGCTAACGATATGCAAAGCTACATGCTTGGGGATGATAATTTTGTTATGACCACTAGTCATTGCAATGATCATGATTGGGGTGATAATGTTTCTTTTGATCTTACAATTTATTTAAGCCTCATGATGAATCTATTACTGGTTATGGAATTTTCAATACTACTAAAAGTGGGTTTGGAAGAGCATCAACTTTAGGTAATAATGATCCCTCTACTTTGGATAATGATGAATCTTATGAAATTTTTGACAAAAGTGGGTTTGGAGAGGTCATGACTTTACTTGATGTTGATCACACTACCTTGGAAGATTATAAGACTTGTATGCATATGGATCATAAAGGGAATGCTTTACATGATAATTATATTATTGAGTTTTATTATGACCATACATGTAAATATTATGAGAGAGGAAAATATGGCTATAGGAATTTGCATGTTACTCAATTACCTCTATTTGTGTTGAAAATATTAATGCTTCACTCTTCCTATTTGCATATTCTAGATATTACTTGTCTTGATAATTAGTCCTATAAAATGACTATGTATATGAAGTATGTTAGACTTAGATGTGTTTTTCACATACTATATGATGCTCTTTTTGTGCTTCAGTTCTTGTCTTTTATGTGAGCATCATTGTTGTCCCACACGTATCTTAGTGTCTATAAAGAGAGAACTTGTTGCGAGACAACCCAATACTTTCTGTTTGCTGAGTCAACATGATTATTTATACTGTAATGATTGTGTTTTTATGTTTAAATTAGTGTTTGTGCCAAGTAAAGCCTTTGGGATGATTTGAATGATAAGTAGAATTGATACGGTGCAAAACAGAAACTTTTGCGTCCGTTGCAGAATTTCTATGATTTTACTAGAACAAATTTTTTATATGATTCTTTTACACTGTATTTATATAAAAATTTCTCAGGCCTTCCTAACTTTTCAGAATTGTTTGAGGTACACAAGTAGGGTGTCTTTGCTGATCACTACAGACTCTTCTGTTTTAGACAAATTCTGTTTTTGGTTGCATAGTTTTCTTGTTTTGCTGATGCTATGGATGTTATCGGGGGGTATAACTCATGGAGAAGTTAGAATACAATACCTTATGAAATAATAAAATATGAATCAATTTATAAAAGTACTGTCACATCCCTGACATCTTAAGCAAGTTAGCTTTGTGCTCATGTTTTCCTTTGCATTGCATCTAGGAAATTTCCAACAAGAATAAAGCAAGTGATGAAGGAAAATGCTAAAACCCTAGCCACTTCTCAAAATGAAGGAAAATTCAAACTAGTTAAAATCAATGAACCCAAAATGGCCTCAAGAAAAGTTCAATCTTTCTGATAATTCATGAAAGTAAATAAGCAATGAAGAAAACCATTTTCTTGATACTTTAAGCATTTTAAATAAATGCAAAAGCTACTGGTTTAAAGTTTTAAATTTGAAATCAGAAACTTTAAACTTTCAAAAATATTGAAAACTTTAGGAATGGTTGGAAATATTCCAACAAATATTCTAGTGTGTTTAAAATAGCTTTTACAAACTTTTTGGGAGCTGAAATAAATAGCAAGTTAATGAAATAGCAAAACAGAAACAAATCAGAAAAAAGAGAAAAGGAATTACCTGACGCTCACCTGGCCCGGCCCATCTGCTCCCTCTCGTCTTCCTCCCCCGCCAGTGTGCAGCAGGAGGTGGCCGCCGCGTACTCCGGTGCGGCCACGCACCTGTGCGCCTGCCTGGCCGCTGCTTCACGCTGGCAAGCACGGGGATAACCTCCCCGAGCACGTAGCTATCCATTCCCCTCCTCATTCTCCCCCTCTGCCTCATTTCTTTCTGCCACCATTGGAGCCCGAGCAGAGCTCGATCTCGTCGTCATTCTAGCCTCCCCTTCTCCCTCCTGAGTCGCGCAATAGGTCCGCCGCATCTCCTTGAAGCTTCCTAGCCACGAGCCCGACGCCGAGACGCAGTGAAACGACGAGACGCGGTCGTCTTCTTCCTCGGGTCACCGAAGATCGTCGCCGGCGTTCTTCCTCTCCAGGCCATCCCCGAGCAAGCTAGCGCCACCTCTACACTCCTCGTGAGCTTGCGCATCTTTCCCCTAAGATCTCCACGTCGATCCCCTCCTCTAGGCCTAGTTCCATCGGAGCCCGACGAGATCCGCCGCTGTAGCTCGTCGCCGGTAGCCCTCCGGTGATCAGCTCGTCCTTCTGAGGGCACCAGCAGCTTCAGGCCGTCGCGTAGATGTCGTAGGAGCTGAGACCCGTGCGTAGCTCCCTCTGTTTCGATGCCCCCGATGACGCCCGAACCTTGGCCGCCGCCAAGCTCGTCGCCGGCGTCATCTCCGGCCAGATCAGCCCCAGCTAAGTGCAAAAATGAATCCGCGGGAGAAGTGTCGTTCCTCTGGTGCTCTCTGCGTAGAGTTTGGCCCCTGTGCGCCGTTTCCGAGCCCCTCCGCCGTTCTGGTGGTCGCCGGAGGCTCCCCGCCGGCGAGGACGACCTCGCCGCCGGTGGATCTCAGCTGGCCTGAGCCACTGACACGTGGGGCCAGCCTCTGGGAGTTTAGGATTAAAGAAAATAAATTTAATTAATTTGATAAGTCACTGACATGTGGGTCCAGTGAGATTAATTAACTAATTAAGATTAATCCTAATCTAAAACTGACCAGAGACACTGACCAGTGGGTCCCACTGGTCAGGTTTGACTTCCAACGGTCAGTTGACCTGCTGATGTGAGGCTGACGCAATAAAGGGATTTTCGAGTATAAGAATAATTCCAGAAATGTTTAAAACTTCAAAAATTCATAGAAATTAATCTTTAACTCCAATGAACATAATTTATATATGAAAAGTATCAGAAAAATTCAAGGAATCTGAATATGTCATTTTCAAACATGTTTGAAAATGTTACAGAACCCAAACATGTAGATTAAGGAATAAGTTAATCCTTATAAATACTTTATAAATAGAATTTGGAAAATATTGAAATTTCACTATGAATGACATGATCAAACACTGTTCTAACTACAAACTAGCAACCTAACATGTCATTCCATGCATGTTAAAAGCAAGTTGATCTGAGCATCAGGTCGAATCAATTAAAATGGTATCCGAGAATACCTCGTTTGAAGTGATATTTGAATTTGATTCAAATCAGCTTCAAACCTAATACATGCTAGCTACATTATTTTATCACCTTGCGTTCCCATGCCATGCTCATGCATCATCTTGATTGCATATGTTTGATATTGATTGTTGTCATTCCTTTCGGTAGGCTCCGCTCCCCCGGATTCCACCGAATATCCGTCTGACGGATATTGTCACTCCTCTGAGCAACAAGGCAAGCAACCATTTTGATCATCCCGATAAATCCCATGTTCTTGCTCCTGCACTTACTTATTGCATTAGGATCAAATGCTTCAACTGCTTTTGCCACAGGCTGGATGATGCGATGTGTTACAGGCTGGATTCCTATGGCTTAGGATCGGGGTCCCGACATCGTTGGTATCAGATCCTGACTGAGTGTAGGATTACTAAGCCAAACTGGTCGAAGTTGAGTCTATAATTGCTTTAGTTATATATAAGGGAATTGTTTGTGGAAGGGAACGTAAGACTCTTGTTCTCTTCTCAAGTTATTCTATTCTGGTCATCCTCGTCTTTTCCGCGGGAATTAAGGACTAGGTTACTCATCCTCTTCTAGGCTCGTGTTTCTGATCGGTAGATTATAGTACTACGGGTCAAAAGATATTTGGGTTTCGTTCATTCCTAGGAAAAAGGAAGTAAGTTTGATGATCAGAGAGTTGAACTTGATAGTTGAGTGGTTACGTTATTCCATTTTGGGTTGTCTCAAAATTTGTTTTTGAGCATTTACAGCTGTTATGCTGCCCAATTTTACATTCGGAGCTCTAATGCTTTTGCATTACTCTCTATTTATAGATGCCTGGCCGTCCTTCTCGTCAGGTGGTACGTCTGACCAGGTGCATTGATGTACCGGGTCATACGGCCATGCTGGCCAGGGTGATGTCGGTGTGCGGTTACCGCTGGTACCCCGAGTACACAGTGGAGGAACAGTACCGAGACTTCAACCAGAGCCAGTACATCTGCACTGTTAGGGTATTTCCAGACTACCCTGGAGCTGAGGAGCTAATCCATTGGTCCTATGGGTTGGGAGTCACTGTTGACATGGCAGTACAAGATGCTGCCTATTCAATGCTGACCATTATGAGAGCGAGACATGCACTGCTGCAGAATTCAGAGTTCTGCTATGTTCCGGCCTCTCAGCCTCGTGAAGAGGGATACCTCAGTGGAGTCTATTTTGATTCTTCTATGGAGGATCCACTACTGCAGTCCACTGTTGAGATGCTAGAGAACAGAGACAGGGATGCTCGTGCTCTCCGCATGGAGCTTTATACTACCCGTGCCCATCTGTGGACAGCTTTGACGCAGCTGGCACCGATAGTCCAGATAGGGTACGGAGATATGGAGATGCTGAACCCTGTTAGGACCCATCTTCCGGCCCACGTTGACTGGCCAGCTATAGGAGGAGTCACCCCTCTTCGGGGGCCCCTCTTACCACCAGTCAGGGGACCAAGGCCACATCCGTGTCCTTATGGATCCCAGGGATCTCAGGCTAGAGTGTTTCCTGATCCGCAGGTTGAGCTTCCAGGTCATGGAGGTAATCTCTATGAGATGTTCTATGCGGATGCCTGAGCTGTGAGCGGAAGGATAGTATGGTAGTAGCCGTACGCTCACAGTCCTGCATGACTTGTGAAGTATGCCTGTGATGTGAAATGAATTCCGGAGGCCTAGATAAATAATGTATAGGAAGCTTGTAAGCCTCTGATGAGTAGTTTCATAATTTCAGTAGTTTTCTTTTCGGTTAAGGTTGTACTGAACTATGTAAGGGTGTGTATGAACCATGGTGTATATATAGCAGTTGCTTGTTACCATGCTGTTCGGATATTCATTTCCGCATTCCGTGTGTTCAGTACATTCTTAATCCATAGCTAGTATTGATATGATATTGGTCTAAGCTGTGAGTTTGTTTGTCAGGATGGTGTTCACCAGGTTGAACCGTGCCCCTGGTCATGAGCAAGGCGAGGGTAGTCAAGCGTCGCAGGAAGACCTGCCTCACCCGCCCTCTCTGGCGGAAGTTATGCTTGAGGCAGAGAGAGACAAAAGGGAGACCAACCGACTGTTAGAGCGTATTGAGCAGAATACGGCTCGTCAGCCTAGGAATGCTGCAGTGTCCCTCAACGACTTTGTGAAGCTGAATCCTCCAAAGTTTCATCATTCCGTCGATCCCCTCGATGCTGAGGACTGGCTGTGCGGCATCTCACGCAAGATTCGCTCTGCGAATGTTTCTGAGGCCGACAAGGTGACCTTTGCGGCGTATTTCCTGGAAGGACCCACCAATCTGTGGTGGGAGAACTTTGAAGCTATGCGTCCCGCTGAACCAGCAGCCACATGGGCAGACTTCAGTGCAGCCTTTCGTCTGCACCATATTCCAAAGGGCCTGATGGACAGAAAGAGAGAGGAGTTCTGTGCTTTCACTCAGGGCAAGTTGTCTGTGGATGCCTATAGCCGCGAGTTCGGTAACCTCGCCCGCTATGCAACAGAGGAGGTGTCTACTGATGCAAAGAAGCAAGCAAGATTCCGTAAAGGTCTGAGCCCTGAGCTTCGTCGTGATCTGCGCCTTCACGAGTGTGCAAGTTTTCAAGCCCTAGTCAACAAGGCGATCAGTGCCGAGACTAGTCATACTGACTTTAAGCCACAAGGAAGCACTCCCGTGACTTTGGCTCGTCTTCTGGTTCCGCGTTTCCAAAACGCAGGCTGTGGGTTCCGAACAGTTCTCTGCCGCCAAGATACACTCCGAGGCCATCCTATGTGGCGCCTCAGACGAATCAGGCCAACCCTCCAGCAAAAGCTTACGGTGGTCCAGCTAGCAATGCTGCACCACGTGCCAACCAAGTGATATGCTACAAGTGTGGAGAAACAGGGCATTATTCCCGCGAGTGTCCTCAAAATGTGGGTGCCAAGCAACCCGGAAAGTCCGTCGGGCAAGGCAAGTCGGGCAAAGCTTACTATGTGAAACCAACTCCTGCACGTGGCCGTGTGAACTATGTCTCAGCAGAAGAAGCTGCAGAGGATCCCAACGTCATACTGGGTACGCTTCTTGTTAATCATCACCTAGCGTCTGTTCTCTTTGACACTGGGTCTTGTCATTCCTTCATTTCAGAAAGTTATGCACAGTTGCATAACATGTCTTTTTGTGATATGCCAATTCCATTGGTTGTCCAAACTCCTGGTAGTAAATGGCAAACCTCTAGGATAACCTATGACAATGAAATTCTAGTAGACAGGCTAGTTTTTCTAGCCTCATTGATAGCCTTGAAATCTTCGGATATTAATATCATCTTGGGTATGGACTGGATGTCAGCTCACTATGCCAAGATTGATACTCATTCTAGAAATGTCCAGCTTACCCATTCCTCAGGTGAGATAGTAAATGTCTCTACTCGAGTTGCCAAATGCCAACTCTATTCCCTAAATGCCAACCCTCTTCCGGAACTTGAAGACATTCTGGTAGTCCGTGACTTCCCGGATGTTTTTCCACAGGAACTGCTAGGAATTCCACCTGACAGAGATGTAGAGTTTGTGATAGATCTTGTTCCGGGAACTGTCCCAATAGCGAGAAGACCATATAAGATGGCACCCCTGGAGCTAGCCGAACTTAAGAAGCAACTAGATAAGGCCTTGAATAAAGGTTTCATTCGTCCTAGCTCTTCTCCTTGGGCTTGCCCCGTCCTCTTTGTCAAGAAGAAAGACGGAACGGATCGGATGGTTGTAGATTACCGACCAGTCAATCTGGTCACCATAAAGAACAAGTATCCGCTCCCCAGGATCAACGACCTGTACGATCAGCTCGCTGGATCCTCAGTCTTCTCCAAAATGGATTTGAGGTTGGGATACCATCAAATCAAGATCAAGAACGGGGACATTCCAAAAACGGCTTTTGTTACTCGTTATGGCCAATATGAGTACACCGTCATGTCCTTCGGTTTAACCAATGCCCCAGCCACCTTCTCTAGTTTGATGAATTCAATCTTCATGGAGTATTTGGATAAATTTGTCGTGGTATACCTCGATGATATTCTCATCTACTCGAAGAGCGAACAAGAACATGCCGAGCATCTAAGGCTGGTATTGATGAAAGTTCGAGAGCATCGCCTTTATGCCAAGTTTTCAAAATGTGAATTTTGGTTACCAGAAGTGACCTATCTAGGTCACGTAATCTCTGGTAAGGGTATTGTTGTCAATCCCGAGAGAGTCCAAGCTGTCCTTGATTGGACTCAACCTGAATCGGTCAAGCAAGTTAGGAGTTTTCTTGGTCTAGCGAGCTATTGCCGCCGCTTTGTCGAGAATTTCTCCAAGGTTGCAAAGTCTCTAACTGAACACCTCAAGAAGGATAAAAAGTTCGAGTGGACACCACAGTGTGAGCATAGTTTCCAGGAACTGAAAAGACGCCTGACTTCCGCGCCTGTGTTGCTACCACCAAATTTTTGTAAGGACTTTGTTATCTATTGCGACGCCTCGCGACAAGGATTAGGTTGCATTCTCATGCAAGATCGTCATGTGATCGCATACGCATCTCGACAGTTGCATCCACATGAGGATAATTATCCCACACATGACCTTGAGCTTGCAGCTGTGGTCCATGCACTAAAAACCTGGCGACATTACTTTCTGGTTAATCGTTGTGAAATATTCACTGATCACCAAAGTCTGAAATATATCTTCACCTAGCCAGATTTGAATCTCAAGCAAAGACGATGGGTTGAGTTGATCTCGGATTACGACTTAGGGATAACTTACACCCCGGGGAAGGCCAATGTTATGGCCGATGCACTAAGTCGTAAATCTTATTGTAACAATTTGATGCTACAACAAGGTCAACCACATCTCTATGAGGACTTTCGGAAGTTGAATATTCACATTGTTCCTCAAGGATTCCTTTCTACCCTGGTGGCGAAGCCTACTCTTAAGGATCAAATCATAGCCATGCAGGCTTATGATAAGGGTATATCCCGGATCAAGGAGAATATTGCTAGCGGTAACGCTAGGGATTTCTCCATCAATGAGAAAGGTGTTGTGTTCTTTCAGAACCGTTTAGTGGTTCCTAAGAGAAAACGTTTGCGGCAATTGATCCTTAAGGAGGCTCATGATTCTCCTCTCACCATTCATCCCGGTAGTACTAAGATGTATCAGGATCTACGCCAGAGGTTCTGGTGGACTAGGATGAAGAGAGAAATTGCTGAGTTCGTTGCTAACTGCGACGTTTGTCGTCGAGTTAAGGCAGAACATCAAAGGCCTGCTGGCACCCTTCAACCTCTAGCTATTCCTGAATGGAAATGGGATAAAGTTAGTATGGATTTCATTACCGGATTTCCCAAGACCAAGAAAGGAAATAATGCTATCTTTGTGGTCATTGACCGTCTTTCCAAAGTGGCTCATTTTCTTCCCGTTCGTGAGAGTATAACAGCTAGCCAGCTAGCAGAGTTATATATCTCTCGAATAGTGTCTCTTCATGGTGTTCCCCTGGAGATTAACTCAGACCGTGGGAGTATCTTTACTTCTCGCTTCTGGGAAAGTTTTCAGAATGCCATGGGGACTCATTTATCTTTTAGCACTGCTTTCCATCCCCAATCAAGTGGTCAAGTAGAAAGAGTGAATCAAATCCTAGAAGATATGCTCCAGGCTTGTGTTATATCATTCAGTATGAATTGGGAGAAGTGCCTTCCATTCACCGAATTCGCTTATAACAATAGTTATCAATCAAGCTTGGGCAAAGCTCCTTTTGAAGTTCTCTATGGACGAAGATGTTGAACACCTCTTAATTGGTCAGAAACCGGAGAGAGGCAACTCTTTGGCCCGGACATGATCCAGGATGCAGAAGAGCAGGTTCGCATTATTCGTGAAAAGTTGAAAACAGCCCAGTCTCGTCAAAAGAGCCAATATGATCGTCATCATAAGGCTGTGACCTTTGAAGTTGTCGAGAAGGCTTACCTTCGGGTTACACCTTTGAAGGGTACCCATCGATTCGGTATCAAGGGCAAGTTGGCTCCTCGTTACATTGGTCCTTTTCGCATGCTTGCCAAACGAGGAGAAGTTGCCTACCAGTTGGAACTTCCTCCGCATCTTTCCAAGGTTCATGATGTCTTCCACGTCTCGCAACTCAGGCGTTGCTTTCCGGATCCTATCCGTGAAGTGGACCACGAAACGCTTGATCTCCAAGATAACCTTTCATACCGAGAATGCCCCTTGCATATTCTTGATCAAGCTGAGCGTACCACTCGACATCGAAACCTTAAGTTTCTTACAGTTCAATGGTCAAATCATTCTGAAAAGGAGGCAACTTGGGAAAGAGAGGATCGTCTCCGACTTGAGTATCTTGCGTTATTCCCGACGACTTCTAAATCTCGGGACGAGATTCTTTTGAGTGGGGGTGAGTTGTCACATCCATGACATCTTAAGCAAGTTAGCTTTGTGCTCATGTTTTCCTTTGCATTGCATCTAGGAAATTTCCAACAAGAATAAAGCAAGTGATGAAGGAAAATGCTAAAACCCTAGCCACTTCTCAAAATGAAGGAAAATTCAAACTAGTTAAAATCAATGAACCCAAAATGGCCTCAAGAAAAGTTCAATCTTTCTGATAATTCATGAAAGTAAATAAGCAATGAAGAAAACCATTTTCTTGATACTTTAAGCATTTTAAATAAATGCAAAAGCTACTGGTTTCAAGTTTTAAATTTGAAATCAGAAACTTTAAACTTTCAAAAATATTGAAAACTTTAGGAATGGTTGGAAATATTCCAACAAATATTCTGGTGTGTTTAAAATAGCTTTTACAAACTTTTTGGGAGCTGAAATAAATAGAAAGTTAATGAAATAGCAAAACAGAAACAAATCAGAAAAAAAAGAGAAAAGGAATTACCTGACGCTCACCTGGCCCGGCCCATCTGCTCCCTGTCGTCTTCCTCCCCCGCCAGTGGGCAGCAGGAGGTGGCTGCTGCGTACTCCGGCACGGCCACACACGTGTGCGCCTGCCTGGCCGCCGCTTCGCGCTAGCAAGCACGTGGATAACCTCCCCGAGCACGTAGCTATCCATTCCCCTCCTCATTCTCTCCCTCTGCCTCGTTTCTTTCTGCCGCCATTGGAGCCCGAGCAGAGCTCGAGCTCGCCGTCATTCTAGCCTCCCCTTCTCCCTCCTGAGCCGCGCAATAGGTCCGCTGCATCTCCTTGAAGCTTCCTAGCCACGAGCCCGACGCCGAGACGCAGTGAAACGACGAGACGCGGTCGTCTTCTTCCTCGGGTCACCGAAGATCGTCGCCGGCGTTCTTCCTCTCCAGGCCATCCCCGAGCAAGCTAGCGCCACCTCTGCACTCCTCGTGAGCTTGCGCATCTTTCCCCTAAGATCTCCCCGTCGATCCCCTCCTCTAGGCCTAGTTCCATCGGAGCCCGACGAGATCTGCCACTGTAGCTCGTCGCCGGTAGCCCTCCGGTGATCAGCTCGTCCTTCTGAGGGCACCAGCAGCTTCAGTTCGTCGCGTAGATGCCGTAGGAGCTGAGCCCCGTGCGTAGCTCCCTCTGTTTCGATGCCCCCGATGACGCCCAAACCTTGGCCGCCGCCAAGCTCATCGCCGGCGTCATCTCCGGCCAGATCAGCCCCAGCTAAGTGCAAAAATTAATCCGCGGGAGAAGTGCCGTTCCTCTGGTGCTCCCTGCGCAGAGTTTGGCCCCTTGTGCGCCGTTTCCGAGCCCCTCCGCCGTTCTGGTGGTCGCCGGAGGCTCCCCGCCGGCGAGGACGACCTCGCCGCCGGTGGATCTCAGTTGGCCTGAGCCACTGACGTGTGGGGCCAGCCTCTGGGAGTTTAGGATTAAAGAAAATAAATTTAATTAATTTGATAAGTCACTGACATGTGGGTCCAGTGAGATTAATTAACTAATTAAGATTAATCCTAATCTAAAACTGACCAGAGACACTGACCAGTGGGTCCCACTGGTCAAGTTTGACTTCCAACGGCCAGTTGACCTGCTGATGTTAGGCTGACGCAATAAAGGGATTTTCCAGTATAAGAATAATTCCAGAAATGTTTAAAACTTCAAAAATTTATAGAAATTAATCTGTAACTCCAATGAAAATAATTTATATATGAAAAAGTATCAGAAAAATTCAAGGAATCTGAATATGTCATTTTCAAACATGCTTGAAAATGTTACAGAACCCAAACATGTAGATTAAGGAATAAGTTAATCCTTATAAATACTTTATAAATAGAATTTGGAAAATATTGAAATTTCAGTATGAATGACATGATCAAACACTGTTCTAACTACAAACCAGCAACCTAACATGTCATTCCATGCATGTTAAAAGCAAGTTGATCTGAGCATCAGGTCGAATCAATTAAAATGGTATCCGAGAATACATCGTTTGAAGTGATATTTGAATTTGATTCAAATCAACTTCAAACCTAATACATGCTAGCTACATTAGTTGATCACCTTGCATTCTCATGCCATGCTCATGCATCATCTTGATTGCATATGTTTGATATTGATTGTTGTCATTCCTTTCGGTAGGCTCCGCTCCCCCGGATTCCACCGAATATCCGTCTGACGGATATTGTCACTCCTCTAAGCAACAAGGCAAGCAACCATTTTGATCATCCCGATAAATCCCATGTTCTTGCTCCTACACTTACTTATTGCATTAGGATCAAATGCTTCAACTGCTTTTGCCACGTTAGTTGAACCCACTTCCTTTGCATGACCTATCCTTGTCACAGTAAATAGCCGAACCTTGCAACCTAGCATACCTGGTAGTTGCTTGAGCCATGATGTGCCTTATCCTGCTATGCATGCTATGCTTAGAGTTGTGTATGGTCTATCATCTGGGAGATGAACATAATTGTGAGAATGTGTTCGGTAAGCAAAGGTTGTGTGTTGAACCTGATTTGGTAAAGGTACCGGTGAAAGGCTGTGTAGGAGTACATGGCGGGTTGTTTCATTGGAACCGTCCTTAGGAATTGAGTTCCGTGTATGTAATACAATACTAGATACTATCACACGTTGGGATACTTAATTGACCCTCTCGACTTATTAATCGCTTAGTACTCGGTCCAGGAGTTGCAAGTAGTTTCTGGTGTTTATAGTCATGCTGGAGGCCGTGCATAGTGCTGACCTGAGAGGTGGGCTATGATGCGGTAGGCAGTGGCACGGTGTACCAAGTAGCACCCGGATGGTGGGCTTAGGAACCCTGCGCACATCGTTTGGGGCCGTGGCGGAAACCTCGGCCGGACTTCCGTGCGGGTTACCCTCAGATAGGCGATAAACCTGGACTAGGTACTAATGTGGTTAACGGTCGTGGCCGACTCCCTCGCTGGGCTTCCGCTTGAAGGTTGCCGAGGTGCATGACGTGCACATGGCGATAAGTGGCGAGAGAGTATGTGACGAAGTACACCCCTGCAGGGTTATGATCTATTCGAATAGCCGCGTCCGCGGATATGGACTACCTAGAGACATATGTTGTTCATAGATAACTTCAATGGCTACTCATAAAATTGTCAAGATAAGCGTGAGTGTCGTGGACGGCATTTCCGTATGGAGACGGAATGATTCCACGATGGTGTATTGTTGTGGTGTTAGTGGACTCGTGTGCGAGAAATCAAGTTGTCAAAATTATTTAAAAATGCAAGTTGTCTAGCCATGAGTCAAATGCTGGCTTCCCGCATGAAACCCCACCATACCTTGTTGATACATTGCATGAGTAGTTAGTTATCCTAAAGTCTTGCTGAGTACTTCCGTACTCATGTTTGCTTAATAAATGTTGCAGAGGTTGCTAATGACCCTAACGGAGGGTTCTTCATAGACATCGACGACGACGAGTAGCTGGTGTCCCAGCTACGATCTGGCCCTAGGTTGGGTCTGTAGTATAGTCAGGCCATGTGCCTTCTAGTTGCACCTGTCTGTACTCAGACAGTTTTAAACTCTTCCGCTGGCTTGTAATTGAATGACTGCTATTATGGGTCGTGAGACCCTTACTGTGTAACAGTATGTGTGGGGCTCTTCCGAGCCTCTTAAATAAAGCTTGTATGTTTATGGTTATGTTGTGATGCCATCGATGTATCTATACATATCGGTATGCCATGCCTACGTGTGTCGTACTTGATATGTATGGGGTTCGATTACCTAGTCGTGAATTTTAGTAGCACTCCTTACAGGGAAATGCCCCTTTGTGATCCAACGAGCCATGGTAGCTCGCTACTGCTCCGAACACATTGGTTGACCGGCATGTGTCATTCTTAGCTGCTGTGTCTGTCCCCTTTGGGGAAATGTCACGCGATGTAATGGAGTCCTTGTAGCTTGCTACGACTCGTCTACACTCGCTGGTGACCGACGCCTGCTTTGTTGGGTCATGTATGCCTGTCCTTGTGCAGTACTGCCACTTTGGTTTATGACTAGACTTGTCGATCCGGGTTCTTTGACATTGGAATGCTAGCGACACTATTGCATATGTGAGTCAAAAGACGCAAACGGTCCTAGCTAAGGTAAGGCTGCAACCGTGGAGTTAACCGTGCGTGAGACCGCAAAGGGATGCGATGTGTTACAGGCTGGATTCCTATGGCTTAGGATCGGGGTCCCGACAAGTACCTAATGTTTATGGTTCGCCTATCCTACTACCGGATCTCACGAGTTTTTTGTTGAGTTTTGTGTGCTAAAGTTTTCAAGTTTTGGGTGTTATCATGATGGATGAAGGAATAAGGAGTGGCAAAGTGCCTAAACTTGGGGATTCCGAAGGCACACCAACTCAAATTCTAGGAATACTCAAGCGTCTAAGCTTGGGGATGCCCCGGAAGGCACCCCCTCTTCCGTCTCAATTCATCGATATGTCACTTGGAGCTATATTTTTATTCATCACATACTATGAGTTTTGCTTGGAGAATCATGTATCTTAGGTTGCTTTTGTTTTAGTTTTACACAAACATTGTTTTATGGACACACCCACTTGAGAGAGACAAATGTTCACCATGATTTGTTAGAATACTCTGTGCGCTTCACTTATATCTTTTGAGCTAAGTAGTTGCTCTAGTACTTCACTTATGTCTTTTAGAACATGGTGGCATATAGATTTTATAGAAATAAGTGCACTATATTTTTACACTTAAGTTTGTTTTAGAGTCAATACATAGTGACGGTAATTTGCATGGGTTATAAGATTAGTCCAAAAATAATAGGTATTCAAAGAATGCATAATCAAAACCTTCATGTAGCACATAAAAGAAAAAATGCGAGTTAATGATATTGATGTGGTAATATGAAAGAGGTTGAGTGCATTATTGTTGGTTAGTAAAAATATTTATCATTAAAGGGTGTTAATTTTCTGTTCATCTAAATATTGGTTATGGCATGGTGATGATGTGTGAGCATTCTTATTGCCCGTTGAAATCCTATTGTTGTTTAGGTCGGGGTGCATGATGGTTAACTCCTACCAACCTCCTACCTAGGGTCATGCGGGTAGTACTTTGCTTCAAGAGAGATAATAAAATCTTGCAATAATTATGTGAGTTATTTATGACTAATGTGGACCCATGGATGTACGCACTCCCACCTCCTCGTATTTTCTAGCCTCTTCGGTACCGTTCATTACCCATTCTCACCTCGAGGAGCGATGCAAACTTTGTTGATGAATCCAAACCCCGTGAGATGATGTCCTGTGTTGCACATAAGCCACCTTATATCTTCCTCAAAATAACCAACATACCTACCTATCATGGCATTTCCATAGCCATTCCTAGATATATTGCCATGCAACTTCCACCGTTACATCATATGGCTAGTACACTCATTTTCATATTGCTTTGCATGAGCATGTAGTTGACATTAGTATTTGTGGGAGAAAAGAGAGAAGGGATAGTGCTACTACCTATTTTTCCACACTTGTGCTTCAAATTAGCACCATGTTTTTCATATAGGGATTCTAATGTTTTGTCACTTTCATATGCTAGTGGGAACTTTTTTATTATAGAACTTGGCTTGTATATTCTGATGACGGGCTTCCTCAAATGCCCGAGATCTTCATGAGCAAGCAAGTTGGATGCACACCCACTTAGCTTCAGTTGAGCTTTCATATAGTTATAGCTCTAGTGCATCCGTTGCATGGCAATCCCTACTCCTTGCATTGATATCGATTGATGCTCATCTCCATAGCCCGTTGATTCGCCTAGTTGATGCGAAACTTTCTTCTTCCCTTTTACCCCTTTAAAACCTACCACCATATTCTATTTCACCTATATGCTATGTCCATCGTTCACACTCATTTATTGGGTGAGTAATAAAAAGCTGAAGGGCGTTAAGAAGTACGATCCAATTGTGTGGCTTAACACCGTGGTGCTTGAAATTTGTACTTATGTGGTTAAGACAGAGCCATGCCATGCTAATAAGATAAAATGAATGGGGGGTAAACATTATTTAAGGATCGTATATTTTGAAAATTGATGATTATGTTCGTTATGTTTATCGATATTACTATGTTGATGTTTGTTAATTCATCGTATTTCACTGATCATACCTGCAAGAGATTACATGTTGGGTAGCATGTCACATAAAAAATTTTGTTTTATCTTTTTTCCTACTCAAGGACAACCAGGAATTAAGCTTGGGGATTCTGATACGTCTCTAATGTATCTATAATTTCTATTGTTCCATGCTATTATATTATCATTCTAGGATGCTTTTTAGGCATTTACTTGCTAATTTATATTATTTTTTGAGCACTAACCTATTAATCGAGTGCCAAGTGCAAGTTGCTGTTTTCTGCATGTTTCTGGCTTTTCAGGAATAATGTACCAAACAAAGTCAAAATACCCCGAGACCTTTTGATGATTTTTGATGGACAAAATAAAGACCTGGAAGATTCGGAGGCAGACCAGAGGGTGCACGAGGTGGTGCCAAGCCGACAGGGCGCGCCCAGGGGGTGGCCGGGTCCTGATGGCTTAGGGCCACCTCCCTTGGCCTCTAGCCCTCCTCTGTGTCCTATAAATTCACATATGTTCCAAAAACCCTAGAGAGCCTCCCAAAACACTTTTTTCCACCGCTACAAGCTTCTATCTCGTCGTGTGCCCATCTGGAGCCTTTTTCCGGTGCCCTGCCAGAGGGGGGATCGATCACGGAGGGCCTTTACATCATCCTTGCTGCCCCCATGGTGACGTGTGAGTATTTCATCACAGACCTATGGGTCCTTAGTTAGTACCTAGATGACTATCTCTCTCTCTATGTTCTTCATTGCCATGATCACCGTGATCCCCGCGATGATCTATCTTATGTAACCACTCTTGTGCGGTGTGTTTGTTGGGATCCGATGAATTGTGAGTTTATGTCCATATTATTCATGAGATTATATTGAATTCCTTGCCGGTCTTTCCATATATATCCACGATTATTATAGCTTCATAATTATCTTTGACCTATTGATTTGGTTTGGCCAACTAGATTGATTTATCTTCAGTAGGAGAGGTGCATTGTAGTGGGTTCAATCTTGCGGTGCTCCATTCGAGTGAAAAAAGGGACATGACACGTATTGTATTGCTGCCACTAAGGGTAAAACGATGCGTTTGATTCATATTAGTTGGATTTGCTTTGTCTACATCATATCATTGTTCTCCAAGCATTAATATGTTTCACTTAATACTCTAGATGCACGTTGGATAGCGGTTGATGGGTGGAGTAATAGTAGTAGATGCAGGCAGGAGTTCGTCTACTTTCTTATGGACATGATGACCACACGTAATGATCATTGCCATGAATAAATATTGCATAAGTGTGCACTTTTCTATCAGTTGCCCAACAATAATTTGTTTACCCACCGCATGCTTTCTACGAGAGAGAAGCCTCTAGTGAAAACTATGCCCCCGAGTCTATTCAAAAATGTAAATACAAAAATACAAAATATCTTCCTGTTCTTATTTACTTTATATTTATTTTCCTTTTATATTTACCAAAATATCTAACTACACTACTTATTAGTTTCAAGTAACGAGTTCAAGGGGATTGACAATTCTGTTGCCCGCGTTGGGTGCAAGTGTTTGCTATTTTGTGTGTAGGCGCTGAAGACAGGAAATTGCGTGGTCCTCCTATTGGTTCGATAACCTTGGTTCTCACTAATAGAAATACTTATCTATATTGTTTTGCATTATCCCCTCCTCTTCATGGAAAAACCCAACACAGATCACAAGTATGAGGTCATTGCTTACATTTGTACTACACAAACTGTGTAATGTGTGATCTTAACAACACATTAATTAGTTCTACAATAATCGTGATAGTAATAAGTTTACTATGATCACCTTTTTAGAAAAACATAACACAAAACATGCACATTCAAAATCCACTATATGATTTCTTCTCAACAGGTTGCTAACATCGACATGTTTCAACCTTTGTCATACAACATACACAAGTACAAACGTACTATCTCACATCACATGACAATAAATATATACAACTAGTAATCACATCTAATTATGTCGTAATGCTTCATCAGTCTCTTATTGATTGATGACATCAAATGCCAAACCTTCTAAGTTTTTTTTACTGTATCTCATTCTAAAAAAACAAGGGAAAAGGGTGACGACATAAAAAAAGTACATGACTAAAAAGTGCATTGATTCAGTGCCTAGGCTCATATGCACATGTGATACATAAAAATCCAAACAAAAATGCTATAAAAATTCAAAAAATTCTAGATTTCTTTTTTTGCATGGTAGAGAATTTGGTGCGCGAGGTGCAGCCCAAATTTCAGACCATTTGGACATTTGAGTAGCTCTCCACAAAAGAAACAAATTTGGGGTTTGTAAAGAAGTTTTTTCTTCATGTATTGTTTTGACACAATTTCTCTTTTTTGCTGACACGTACCCATATGTCCAAATGATCTGAAATTTAGAGTCTACGTCACACACTAAATTATCTACCATGCAAAAATATTGTAATTTTTTGTTTTCTCTGTTTTTTATGATTTTTTAATTACATACTCAGTTATCCTACTTGAAAATGGTTCTGACACTAGTTATGTATATTTTTCCCCAAAAAGTATTGGAAGAGAAAGTGCATGAATTCATAAGAGAGAATTTTGTGTTAAGTTTGATGTCTTGGGGAATCTCAATGGATGAGGAGAATCAAGAACAAATTAGATGGCTAGAGACATCATACTTAGACATACATAAACAAGATTAGATTAGTACTGTCCGATAAGCTAGCTAGTAGCCAACATGGTGGTTGGATTCTTGGAAAGAGACGAACATGAAGCTAGCTTACAGGGCAACGAACTGCGCCTCCATAACATCGCCTTCCGGGATGCAAAACATGTTGAAGCAGTTGTTTCACCGAACAGAGCTCCTAGAGATGGACAACCGCTTCATTCTTGTGTTCACGTCTACCCCGATGATGAGCCTCATGGCATCCAGGGCACCGCTTCATGCATTGCCGCCTAGCGCCATGCGTTCCCCGCCCGGCATGTCTTTCTCTGAGTTGAAGTGTGGAGAAAACATCGTCTATCCCCCCAGCCATGGCATGGAATAAGTGTGTGTCATGTCTGTGGTTCTACAAGAAGTTGGATTGATGCTAGCTATATATGTGTGTGGATGTGGTAGAGTGTGTGGCGAAGAGATAAGGCTATATATTTTTCTTGGGTGTGGAGTGTGGACGGATGGATTCATGTCATGTCATCTAGCCATGGCTTCAATCTCTTCACCAATAAGATTTCATTGCACACATATGTATGCTTTCGTGCCATTTGACTTTTTCCCTTATACATCAAAAAAGTTATAAAGTGCTTCTCAAAATTTTACTACACTATATTGAGGTCATATCTTGACACCATAGCAAGTTTCATATTTTTTAGACATCATTTACATTTTCTAGAATTTAAATACCAATAAAAATCATGTTCATAGTTGATTCTTGCCACATAGATATTTGAATTGTATATTTATTTCTTGTATGAGGCATACACATATACTCAATGCTCTGAATATGATTTTTCAAATCATTTTTGTATACTATTTTCTATACTCACTGTTCATATTTGAAAATTTGAATGTCCCCGTTAAATGACCAAAAATGTTGTTAATGACTCAAATATAGCAAATGAGTTCCGAAAAGTGCCAAAAATATGCACGATCATATGGTGTATCTTAACTGTAGAAAAACAATTCAAGGTCAAATGACGAAGAAATATTAGTTTGCCACCAACATGGTGCATTCTCGAACCATGACGTCCCTTGAAGATTGTCTGATCTCTAAAGTATGTACATAAAAATGTGAAACCTTCTCAAATTTTTACCATATCATATTGAGGTCATGTCATGATATTATGCCAAGTTCCATATTTTTCAAAATTCATTTACAATTTTATAATTTAAATATTAACAAAGCAATGTTCGCGGTTGATTCTTGCCACATATATCTTATAAATTTACATTCATTTCTTGTTTGAGGCATACAAAAATACTCAATACCCTCAATATGATTTTTCAAATCATTTTTCAATACTATTTCATGCACTCAAAACTTAAATTTAAATTATACCCATTAAATGACTACAAATACACTCAATGACTCAAATATTGTAAATTAGCTCCAAAAGTTGCCAAATTTTAACTTGAAGGATTCTATGATGCATGTTAAGTGTAAAAAAATTTAAAGTAAAATTACGAAGGAAAATATCAGTTCACTTTCAAACTTATCTTGAAAACCATTATTATTGGAAAAAATATTAATTTCACGAGTCACACACGGTTCCATTTTTGAAAATATGTGTGGTGACAAACTACATCGCACACAGAGTGCATGCAAAAAGCTTGTGCAAGGCATCACATACTTTTGCATTTTTAGCATTATTTGCAATGATATGCTACGTCACACATGCACTTTTTCCAAAAACTGTGTGCATGCCATCACATACGGTTGTGTTGTAATTACTGTGTGTTATGATAGACTACATCACACACACATTATTTGTAAAAACCATGTGCAAAACATCACACATGGTTACATGTTTTAACCGTGTGCAATAATAGGCAACATCATACACACAAAGTTTGCAAAAACTGTTTGCATGACATTGCCCAAAATTATGTTTTCATAATGTGTGTGATATTATGACGTAACACACACTTTTTTGGGATGTTACATCACACACAGTTTAATGTACATCACACACAATTACGTCGAAGCGTCTTTGATACATGTGTTATCTTAGGACCTTCCTATTGAAGAGATATGACACAAACATACATACATACACATGTGTTTGTGTGAGTGAGTATGTGTTTGTGTGTGTGTGTGTGTTAAAATATTCCTAGGTGTGGATTTTTATCTCTATGTATTAGTTTTTTCTTAGTGCATAGGTTGGAGGAGAATTTAGTTTACCACACTCATGTACTTTATGGTTTGATGTACGTTGGTATAATAAAACGCTTACACTCATTTTATTTTATTTAAGGACACCACAATATGTGTAGATTTGGAAGGTTATATATATATATATATATATATATATATGCTTTGATTCATTTGGAGGGAGAAAGAAAGCAATAATAGTGGAAGAGAACAAGAAAAAGAGGAAGCAGTATGAGGCACAACACATGTCAATTTGGATTGCAGCCATGATAAACATATATGCCTCTACCAAAACCAATGATTGTATTTAGCCATTGGTTAATTAGTTTTACCAGAATGATTCTTAAACAAGATACTGGACAACGTTTTTCTACTATGAGAATGCGAAGCAAGCTCCCAAAGGTGTATGGATGACCATTTAAAGATCTCTGTATGACATTCTACGCGAGTTTGTGGATTCTAATATTTTGTGTGCAACAACGTGGAAGAGAGGCTACATCCATAATTTTCCAATTGAGATGAAAGCACCTCTTCCTCCTCAAGGTCATATTTGAGGCATTCCATCATTACAAGACGTGATGGCCTTCGTGGAACGCGATAATACACCTCATCTGCTTGCGAA
The DNA here is from genome assembly GCF_904849725.1 of Hordeum vulgare subsp. vulgare. Classification (NCBI taxonomy): domain Eukaryota; kingdom Viridiplantae; phylum Streptophyta; class Magnoliopsida; order Poales; family Poaceae; genus Hordeum; species Hordeum vulgare. Next base: position 577,536,762 of record NC_058520.1, on the reverse strand, counting down.
CAAGTGCGACACGTGTCACTCTGATAGAACGGATCACATGTACGAGAGGTGACAAAGAAGCATGAGAAGGTCAACCCATTAGTTGATAACGGGAATTTCTAAAGATGAAGCTAACATGGATATTACAAGATGTGGTATCAATACTTATAAAATTATTGCCTTGATTTTCATTTTTCTATGGAAAATGAACCTTATTATAATGGTCCACCTTTTTTCGTCTATGAAAATGTGGCCAAGCTCCCACGCGTGTATGGATAACCATTTCAAGATCAACATTCAACCCGAGTTTGTGGGTTCTCAAGATTTGTGTGCATCAACAAGGAAAAGAGTCTGCATCCATAAGTTGCCTCTACCTCCAAATGCCATATTTGAGGCATTCCCTTGTTACAAGAAGCATTAACCCTCTAGGGACTTCAGAACTTAACTTAACCGCTTTCAAACAAGTACGACAAGTGCAAAGCTGTCAAAATGATTCACGTCTGACCATGCCATCACAAGCTATCCCCCACCTTGATGTGTTCAAAATGTTCCATCAATCGGTGCAAAAAGGTAGAATCTTGTCGGGGTTAGAAAGAGAAAAGTTGCTCTATTGAAGACTCAAGAAAAAATCAACTCGGTTTCCCAAAGGACCACACAAGGGGACAACAACTAATTCTAAGTTGATACTATTTATCACATATTGTTGATATATTGATAAAGTATCCACTTGGGTACTGTTAGTTCATGCCACAAGAAAAGCAGGATGCCCAAAATGTGTTTGACATCGGAATATTATGGCACATCACATTGGTAGGGTAGGCTTAGCTAGTGTTAAGCCATCCATACTTGGCATCGAGGAACTGGAATTGTTCTAAACATTAACTTGGAAATTATTCTCATGACCACATCATAAAGAGTTGAAATGTTGTCACTTAGTTGGCATTAAGAAGATCATAATATATAGAAATGGTCTTCTAGTTTTAGGTTTTGTTATAATTTTGTGCGTGATTTTGTACAAGAGATGTCAGAGAAGGACGAGAAGATCAACTCACTATTAGATAATGGGTCTGTTTGAACATGAAGCCAATATCGCCATTACAAGTTGTGGTATCGGTCATTCCAATTTTTTTGCCTTGATGTTTATTTTTCTATGAAAAAGGCACCTTAAAATGATGTACCACCTTTTTATACTATTAAAATAACACCTAAGCTCATAGTCATGTACAAACGACCATTTCAAGATCTCTGGATGACATCCAACCTTAGTTTGTGGATTCTAATCATTAGTGTGTAGTAGCATGGAAAAGAGGCTACATCCATAATTTGCCAACTAAGAACATATAACCTATTCTTACTCTACATCCAAAGTCCATATTTGAGGCATTCCCTCATTAGAAGAAGCGATGGCCTTCCTAGGACTCGATAATACAACTCAACTAATTTATATATTAATTGAAGTATCCCCTTGTGTACTCATAGTTCATGCCACAAGAATAGAAGGATGTCCAAAATGTGTTTGGCATGGGAATATTATGGCACGACACATAGGGAGGTGAGGCTGTGCTAGTAATCTGTGTGTAGAAGGCATTCATACTTGGCGTAGAAAAAATAGAAGTGTTAATAACATTTTATTGGGAGTTATTCTTAAGGACTCGACTTAAAGAGTTGAAATGACAATCACTTAGTTGGCATTAACACATCAATAATAAATAGCAAGTGTTCTCTAATATTTGTTTTTGGTATACTTTTGGGTGGTATTTTGTACAAGAGATGTTAGAGATGGACGAGAAATCAGTATATAATGGGACTTTTTGAAGATGAAGATAATATGGCCATTATAAGATGTCATATTAGTTCTTTTAAAGTTGTTGCCTTGATGGTCATTTTCCTATGGAAAAGGCACCATATGACACACACACACGTGTGTGTGTGTGAGAGAGAGAGAGAGACAGAGAGTGTGTGTTAAAATACTCCTTGGTTGTGATGTTTATCTTTCTGTATTAGTTAATCTGCTTAGTGCATCATGGGTTGTAGGAGAATTTAACCTATTAGGCCATGAGGCACTTTGTGGTTTGATCTACATGGGAATAAGAAAATGCTTTCACTCATTTAATTTGATTTAAGGAAACTACAATATGTGTAAATTTGGTAGGTTACATATATATCTTTCGGTTCCTTTGGAGGGAGAAACAAAGCAAGAATTATGGAAGAGAACAAGAAAAATAGGAAGTAGTATAGAGGTACAACACATGGGAATTTGAATTGCAACAATTATAAACATATATGCCTATGCCAAAACCAATGATTGGATTAAATCTACCCAATTATAGCCCACTAGTAAATTATATTGACCACAATGATTCTTAAACATGATATTGGACGACCTTTTTTCTACTATGAAAATGTGACTCGAGGTCCCAAAGGTGTATGGATGACCATTTCAAGACATTCTACCCAAATTGTTGATTCTGAGCATTTTGTGTGCAACAACATGGAAAAGAGGCTACATCCATAATTTACCAGTTTAGAAGAGAGCACCTCTTCTTCCTCTACCTCCAGAGGCTATGTTTGAGGCATTCTATCATTACAAAAAGCAGTGCCCTTTCGAGGACTCGAGAATGCAGCTCAACTGCTTGCGAACAAATGTTGTAGTGTAAAGCTGATAGAATGGATCACGTGTGATCTTTCCAGCATGGGTAATTTGCCACCTCAAAGTGTTCTAAAATATGTAAGCACTCAGTGTAAAAATGACAATCTTGTCTGAGTTTGACAGAAGACATGCGCTTCGTTGGATACTCAAGAGCCCAATTATCTACTCGATCCTCCAAAGGACCATACAATGGGATGCCAACTTATTCCAAGTTGATATTGTGGCTTGCCACTAGTTGATATATTGATTGAAGTATCCCCTTAGGTACTGATAGTTCATGCCACAAGAATAATAGCAGTATGTCCAAAATGTGATTGGCATTATAAAATTATGGCACGACAGATAGAAGCCATTGATGCTTGGAATAAAGGAACCGGAAGTGTTACGATCATTTACTTGGGAGTTATTCTCAAGGACTCATCGTAAAGAGTTGAAATCCTAGCCACTTAGTTGGCATTAAGAATTTAGTAATATATAGTAAGTGTTCTCTAATATTTGTTTGTGTTATACTTTTGTGCAAGATTTTGTACGAGATATGCCATAGAAGGACGAGAAGAGAAACTCATTAGTAGATAATGGGATTTTCTAAAGATTAAACTAATATGGCTATTACAAGATGTGGTATCAATCCTTCTAAAATTATCGCCTAGGTTTTCATTTTTCTGTGGAAAAGGCACTTTAATATAATGGACCACATTTTTATGCTATGAAGCTCCCAAACGTGTATGGATGAATATTTCAAGATCAACATTGAACCAAAAAAATTGAGGCTTCTAAGTGTTTGTGTGCAACAACAAGTAAAGATGTTACATCTATAATTTGCTTCTACCTCCAAAATCCATATTTGAGGCATTCCCTCATTACAAGAAGCATTGAACTTCATGGGACTCAAGAACACAACTTAACTGATTTTAAACAAGTGTGGAAAGTGCAAAGATGATAGAATGGTTGAGTCTGTACTTTCCAGCACAACCAATCCACCACCTCGAAGTATTAAAAACTGTGTCATCAATCGGTGCAAAAAGGAGAATCACGTGTGTGTTAGAAAGAATAAGGTCGCTCCATTGGAGCCTCAAGAGATTAAATTTCTACTCGGTTTCCCAAAGGGCAACACAAGGGAACGACAACTAATTCCAAGTTGATACCATTTCTTACCACTTCTTCATATTTTTTTTGAAGTATTCACTTGGGTACTGATATTTCATGCCACGAGAATAGGAGGATGTCCAAAAATTTGATTGACATCGGAATATTATAGCACAACACATAAGGAGGTGAGTCTCATCCAATAGTTTATTTACACACAACATTCATACTTGGCATCGAGGAACTGCAAGTGTTATCAATATTTACTTGGAAGTTATTCTCTAGACCTCATCGTAAAGAGCTGAAATGTCATCACTGAGTTGGCATTAAGAAGTCAGTAATATATAGCAAGTGTTCTCTAAGCTTAGTTTTTGTTATACTTTTGTGCATGATTTTGTACGAGAGAAGTGGAAGAAGGATGAGAAGATCAACTAATTATTAGATAATGGGCTTGTTTAATGATGAAGTCAATTTGTCTATTACAAGATGTGGTGTCTGTCCCTTTAAAATTGTTGCCTTGATGTTTATTTTTCTATAGGACAGGAACCTTAAGTTTATGGACCACATTTTTCTACTATGAAAATGAGGCCTAAGATCCCAGTCATGTATGGCCGAACATTTCAAGAACTCCATATGATATCCAGCCTTAGTTTGTGGGTTCTAAGCATTAGTATGCAGCAACAAGGAAAATATGCTACATCCATAATCTGCCAACTACAAATAGAGCACCTCTTCTTTCTCTATCTCCGAAGACCATATCTGAGGCATTTTACAAGTAGTGATGGCTTCCAGGAGTTGAGAATGCAGATCAACTGATTGCGAACAAGTGTGCGAACTGAAAGCCAACAGAACAGTCCAGGTGTGATATTTTTGGCACGGGCAATACGCCGCCTCTAAGTGTTCAAAAATATGTTATCAACCTGTGCAAAAAGGGGAATCTTGTCTAGGTTAGAAAGAACAAATTCGCTCCATTGGAGCCTCATGGCATTGAATATCTACTCCGTTTCCAAAAGAATTACACAAGGGGACGACAACTCAATACAAGTTGGTATTGTTGCTCACCAATTGTTGATATATTGATTGTATTATTCCCTTGAGTATTGATAGTTCATGCTACAAGAATAGCAGGATGTCCACATTGTGATTAGCATCGACATATTACGGCATGATACATAGGGAGGTGCAGCTAGGCTAGTATTTTGTTTGCAAAAGCCATTCATACTTGGCATATAAAAACTCGAAGTGTTAACAACACTTACTTGTGAGTTATTATTAAGGATTCGACATAAAGAGCTAAAATGCCAATCACTTAGTTGGCATTAACAAGTCAATAATACATAGAGGTGTTCCCTAATCTTAGTTTTTAATACTTTTGCACATGATTTTGCACAAGAGATCTGAAAGAAGGACTAGAATTAGTACATCATGTGATTTTTTGAAGATGAAGTTAAACACCTTAGGATAATGGACAACCTTTTTTCAACTAAGAAATGTGGTCCAAGCTCCCAATCGTGTGTGAACGACCATTTCAAGATCTTTGTATGACATTTACCCTCAATTTGTGGGGGTCTAAGCATTTGTGTGCAAGAGTATGTGAAAGATGCTACACACATAATTTCGAATGAGAACAAAGCACCTCTTCTTCCTCTACCTCCAATGGCCATATTTGAGGCATTCCCTCGATCATTACAAGAAGAGGTATCCTCCCTAGACTTGAGAACACAGTCCACTACTTGTGAAAAAGTGTGGCAAGTGCAAAGCTCACATGATGGTACAAGTATGAACTTTCCAGCACGAGTAATCCATTGCTTCGAAGTGTTCAAAAATGAGTCATCAATCAATGCAAAAAGGAGAATCTTATGTGGGTTAGAAAGAACAAAGTCGCTCCATTGGGCCATCAATATATTGAATATCTACTTTGTTTCCGAGAGGACGACCCAAGGGGAGGGCAACTCATTCCAACTTGACAGCATTGCTTACCACTTGTTGATATATGAATTGAAGTATCCCCTTGTGTATTGATAGTTCATGCCACAAGAATTATAGGATGTACAAAATGTTATTGGAATCGAAATATTATGACACGACTCATAGGAAGGTGAGTCTGGGCTAGTATTTTGTGTGCATAAGACATTCATACTTGGCATACAAAAACTGGAAGCGTTAACAACATTTGCTTAGGAGTTATTCTCAACAATCAATGTAAATAGCTGAAATGATAGTCAGTTAGTTGGCATTAAGAAGTCAGTAATACATAAAAAGTGTTCTCTAATCTTAGTTGTTGTTATACTTTTGTGTAGGATTTTGTACTGGAGATGTTAGAGAAGGACGAGAAGAGTAACTCATTAGTAGATAAAGAAGTTTTTGGAAGATGAAGCTAATTTGGTTATTACAATATGTGGTATAAGTCCTTTTACAGTTGTTACTTTGATGTTCATTATTCTATGGAAAATGCACCTTATGATACACACACAGTGTGTGTTTGTGCGTGATTGAGTGAGTGAGTGTGTGTGTTATTACATTCCTAGGTGCGTATGTTAATATCCCTATATTAGTTGATTTAATTAGTGCACCACGGGTTGCAGGTGAATTTAATTTATTAGGCCATCAACTAGTTTATGGTTTGATGTACAATGGAATAAGAAAACACTTTCACTCTTTTAGTTTGATATAAGGGCAATACAATATGTGTACATTTGGCAGGTTATAGATACATGCTTCGATTTATTTGGGGAGAAAGAAAGAAGGAATAATGGAAGAGGACAAGAAAAAGAGGAAGCGATATGGAGGTACATGATACGTCCCAAACGTATCTATAATTTCTGCTTGTTCCATGATCTTTTGGGTGACATTGTTATATGTTTTGCTACACTTTTATATCATTTTACACATATTTGGACTAACCTACTAACTCAGTGCACCCAATGCCGTTTTTGCCTACCGATGTCTATTTTGCAGGGGCTTCTACCCAATTTTCCGAAGCTCGAAAAAAATCCAGAAAAAATATATAAAAAATCAGCGAAACAGAAGCTTCCAGATCACTGAAGGAGGGCCAGGGGCCTCCCAGGCGGCCTGCTGGCACGGCCAGGCCTTAGGCCCCCATACACCCTAAGAAATATTCAAGAAGACTCAAGCGTCTAAGCTTGGGGATGCCCCCATGCATCCCCTTCTCTATCAACAATCATCAGTTTGTCCATCTCCATGCTACATTTTTATCACATCATATGATATGTGCTATGCTTGGAGTGTCCCTCTATTTTCTTTTTAGTTTGTTTTAGTTTTGCTTGTTGTTCATAACAATTCAGAACCTAACCTACCTTGTTTGGGAGAGAGACACGCTCCATTCCACTCTAGAACACAACATAGCTTTTCATGCTTATCTTTTTTGTGTGTTCTTCATCTTTTCGTAGCTATTGTCATGCTTAGCTCTTAGTTTTCATGCTTATATTTTTAAGAGCTATTATTTAGGTTGATTTTGGAACTCTATTGAGTTATCATGCTTATCTTGTTTAGAGAGTTGGTTTGTTGCACTCAGTTGTGTGTCTTGCATGAGTAGGTAACTGAGATTGCTATTTAAGTATAGTAGTAACTTGCAATAGTTTCGAGGTATTGATTTGAGTAATGTTTGTACTATTGGTGCCAAACCTTGAGCCTATTAGTTATAGGTGTCGTATTTTGGGAAATCCGTGTGTTTTTTTAAAACTAAAAATGAGTTGAGAACTCTAGCTACTAAATTGGAATATATAAAGTACCCTCACGTTACCATGAGTCGAGGATGCGCAAGGATAACCAAACCCCCAAATCTCCTCCTCGGGGTACTTGTCTCCTTGTGAATTTCCTAACTAGATAGAGAGTTACCGATAATAAGTGTATGAGTTCTTCGGACTAATGTGAGTATTCGATTGTTGGCACTTCCACCATCCATATTTTGCTAACCTCTTCGGTACAGTGCATTGCCCTTTCTCACATTGAGAGTTGGTGCAAACTCCGCCGGTGCGTCCAAACCCATGACATGATACGCTCTGTCATACATAAGCCTCATTATATCTTTCCTCAAAACAGCCACCATACCTACCTATTAAGGCATTTCCATAGCCTTTCTGAGATACATTGCCATGCAACATCTACCATATCATGACTTGATCTTCATGTCATACATGCTTTTTCTTGATCATAGAGCCGCATGATAGTTGGGCCTTGCCCTTATTACTGCTACATGACGTGCTAGTATCATTGCATATCCTGCTACACCGACGGAGGCATACATTTGCATACATCATGATAGTTTTCACTTGTCTTTATGTTAAGTACTTCTTATAAAGTGTGATGCTTTTTCCTTTTATTCATGTAAAACATAGAGCGTTGCCCTTAAGAGAGGAGAAAATCCCAAAGTGGACAAAACAAAAGATCCCAAAGAGGACAAATGAGAGATAAAAAGAAAGAGCCAATGAGGCCACGAAAAATAAGAAAAAGAAAAAGAAAAAGAAAAAGAAATAAAAAGAGAGAAGGGCGCAACACTACTATTTCTTTTGAAAGATCCACACTCGTACTCCATTGCTATATTGGGACTACATAGAGATTATCATTCATGCATAATGATACGTCTTCGTCATATCTACTTTTCCAAACTCTTTTGCCCTTTTTTGGACTCTCATTTGCATGATTTGAATGGAACTAACCCGGACTAACGCTGTTTTCAGCAGAATTGCCATGGTGTTGTTTTTGCGCAGAAATAAAATTTCTCGGAATGACCTAGAAATTTACGAGGATTTTTTGTGGAATATATAAAAATACTGGTGCAAGAATCAACCGTAGGCGTGGAGCGAGGAGCCCACAAGCCCACCAGGCGCGGGCCCCCGTGGCCGCGCCTAGCAGGCTTGTGGGGCCCTCAGAGCTCCACCGCCTCCAATCCCAGCTCTATTTATTCCCTTTCGTCCGGAAAAAAAATCAAAGATAAGAGTTCATCGTGTTTTACGATACGGAGGCGCCGCCACCTCCTGTTCTTCCTATGGAGGGCAGATCTGGAGTTCTGGGCTCCGGAGAGGGGAGATCGTCGCCATCGTCATCACCAACCTTCCTTCATCGCCAATTCCATGATGCTCTTCACCATTCGTGAGTAATCTCATTGTAGGCTTGCTGGGCGGGGATGGGTTGGATGAGATCTATCATGTAATCGAGTTAGTTTGGATGGGGATTGATCCCTAGTATCCACTATGTTCTGAGATTGATGTTGCTACTACTTTTCCATGCTTAATGCTTGTCTCCAGGGCCCGAGTGCCATGATTTCGGATCTGAACCTATTATGTTGTCGCCAATATATGTGTGTTATTGATCCTATCTTGCAAGTTGTAGTCACCTACTATGTGTTATAACCCAGCAACCCCGGAGTGACAATAGCTGGAACCACTCCCGAAGATGACCATAGTATGAGGAGTTCATGCAATCACTAAGTGCTAATGCTTTGTTCCGGTTCTCTATTAAAAGGAGAACCTTAATATCCCATAGTTTCCATTAGGACCCCGCTGCCACGGGAGGGATGGACAATAGATGTCATGCAAGTTCTTTTCCCTAAGCACGTATGACTATATACGGAATGCATGCCTATATTACATTGACGAACTGGAGCTAGTTACATATCTCCCCATGTTATAACTATTGCATGATGAATGTCATCCGGCATAATTATCCATCACCGATCCAATGCCTACGAGTCTTTTCCTAATGGTCCTTGCTATGTTACTTGCCGCTATTACTGTCGCTGCTGCTACTGTTACTCTGTCACTATTGCTGTCACTGCTGCTACTGTTACTCTATCGCTACTGCTGTCACTATTGCTACTGGTTCTATCGCACTACCTTGCTACTGATACTTTACCGCAGATACTAAGTCTTTCAGGTGTGGTTGAATTGACAACTCAACTGATAATACTCGAGAATATTCTTTGGCTTCCCCTTGTGTCGAATCAATAAATTTGGGTTGAATACTCTACCCTCGAAAACTGTTGTGATCCCCTATACTTGTGGGTTATCACATAACTATGTGGGGACCGTTACATTATAGAACTTGGTTTGCATATTCCAATGATGACCCTCCTCAAATGAGCTCTAGGTCTTCATGAGCAAACAAGTTGGATGCACCCCCACTAGTTCCATTGTAGAGCTTACCTTAGTTCATATGTGCATCCATTACATGGCAATCACTACTCCTCACATCATATATATCATTTGGCTTTCTCTCGCTTATGGTTGTCCTCATTGATGTGAGCCTTTCACACCTTTTTGTCTTCCTTCCCCATTATTATTCTATTTTCCATCCTAAGTACCAACATATCTTGCTTACGCTCATCCATTGCATGAGTGCTCAAAATCGAAAGGGAAAGGATCATTTTGACTTGTGCCTGAGAAGTGGTGTGGGGATGAGTCAAAATAAGATTCCGACAGAGACTAAGTGTGAGGTTTAGTAGATTGAGTTCTCAATTAAAAATATATATATTATGATCTCAACCCATCTCCCACTTCTTGCACGCAAACACCATTTGGAGACATTCGAGTCATGGACAACGAGAGCTCTTGGACCTTTATGTTCTTACTTTGCTAAATTCAATACTAGATATAGACTCTTGCTTGTTATTGTCTTGACTTGAATTGCATATCTCACTTGCTTTACTTTGAAGTTCTTATATGTGTGGTAGCATGTCACCACAGAAATTATAGTGTTATCATTTATCTACTCGAGGACGAGCAAAATTAAGCTTGGGGATGTTGATACGCCCCAAACGTATCTATAATTTCTGCTTGTTCCATGATCTTTTAGGTGACATTGTTATATGTTTTGCTGCACTCTTATATCATTTTACACATATTTGGACTAACCTACTAACTCAGTGCACCCAGTGCCAGTTTCTGTCTGCTGATGTCTATTTTGCAGGGGCTTTTACCCAATTTTTGAAGCCCGAAAAAATCCAGAAAAATATATAAAAAATCAGCGAAACAAAAGCTTTCGGATCACCGAAGGAGGGCCAGAGGCGTCCTCCTGGCGCGGCCAGGCCCTAGGCCGCTCCAGGAGGTCGCCTGGGCGGGTCCCACCTCCTCCGGTGCCCTCCTTTGGCCTATATTTAGAGTCTCGAGAGGAAACCCTCGCAGACTTTCTGGAATCGCGAATTTCTCCATCGGTCCGCCGCCACAGCGCTTCCAAGACTGGGAGCGTCAGGAGACCTCTTCCCGGCACCCTGCCAGTGGGAGGATTGACCTCCGGGAGCTTCTCCACCGCAATGGACGCTTCCAGGACGTGCCGTGAGTAGTACTCCTTGGACCATGAGTCCATGACCCGTAGCTATGTGATGTCTTCTCTCCAACTTGTGCTTCAATGGTTAGTCCTTGTGAGCTGCCCCTACATGATCAAGGCATCTATGTAATTATCTTGCTATTGCTATGCTCGGTTTATTGGGATCCGATGGATTATGGGATTATGTTCAGATTGTTATGAGTTATATATTTGATTATCCTTTTATGTTATGTTCCTTAGTGATTCATGCATGCTCTCTGTTGATTTTTATTGCTTTGGCCAAGTAGTAGATCGTAACTCCAAGAGGGAGCGTTATGCATGATTGTGGGTTCGGTCCCCTCGATGTCTAGCTTGAGTGACACAAACCTGAGACTAGGGGATGTGCTTGTTGCCACCAGGAAGAAAACAACGGTGTTTGTGACCATGGTTGCAAGGATTGTTTACCTTACAAATAGTTCGTTAATGCAGTTGTCCGTTGCTTTGAGTTTACACTTTGGGTGAGGCTCGCAACTTAATACCGGGAGGTGTTCTGGATAGATACCTCAAGGTGGATGATTAGTAAGTAGATGCTGATGAATAAACAGTCTACTTGTCTTGGTGTACTGCCCATCACTATTGAACCTCTAACTATCAAGGAGCATAATTAGCATTGCGGTGCGATCCTAATTCCGTCAATTGCCCAACTGTAATTTGTTTACCCTAGCATAGTTTTTTATCGTCTTTTAGGAGAGAGACATCACTAGTGAACATCATGTGACTCCGGTTCATATCACCATCATTGTTTACACCTCCATCATTTACCGCTTTCATTTACTTTTCCCTTGCAATCACTATTACCTTCCCGCTTGTGTTTTGATCCTTTGTAAACTACAATGCCGGAGAGATTGACAACCTCTCTGTACTCGTTGGGAGCAAAGTTATTTGTTGTGTGTGCAAGTCCGCGTCTTCTGCTAGCGCCAGAGTGGAAGACACCTACTTGTTGATCCTAGGAGTCCTCCTTGTTCGATAAACCTTACAGTTTTCGTGTGAGGATAATTTGCTGCTAACTACATCTCCACCTTCCACTTGGGGTATCCAACGAGGGGCGAGAAGTATATCCATCAACTCATCATCAGTACACCATATGGCAATTTGAATTGCAGCCATGATAAATATATATGCCTCTCCCAAATCCAATGATTGGATTTAACCTCCCCAATTATAGCTCATTGATAAATTAGAGTGACTAGAAAGATTCTTAAACAAGATATTGTACTCCCTATTTTCTACTATGAAGTTGTGGCCCAAACTCCAAGAGGTGTATTGTAGACCATTTCAAGATCTATGTATGACATTCTACCCGAGTTTATATATTCTAAGCTTTTAAGAGCAACTTTAAGAGAAGTGTGCTACATCCATAATTCGCCGATTGAAAACAAAGAACCTCTTCTTCATGTGCCTCCAAAGGCCATATTTGAGAAATTATCTGATGACAAGAAGTGGTGGACTTCCTAAGACTCGAGAACACATCTCAACTGCTTCCGAAGAAGTGTGGCAAGTGTAGAGCTAACAGAACGGATCAGGTGTGATCTTGTTAGCATGGACAATCCGCCGCCTGATAGTGTTCAAAAATATGTCATTAATGAGTGCAAAAGGGAGAATCTTGTCTCGGTCGGAAATAACAAAGTAGGTCCATTGGAGCCTCAAGAGATTGAATATCTACTCGGTTTTCCAACGGACCACACAAGGGGATGAAAACTTATTCCATGTTGACGTTGTTGCTTACCGCTTGTTGATATATTGATTAATGTATCCCCTTGGGTACTGATTGTTCAAGCCACAAGAATAGCAGGATTTCCAAAATGAGATTGGCATCATAATATTATGCTATCACACATAGGGAGGTGAGGTTGGGACAATATTTCGTATGTAGAAGTCATTCCTACTTGCCATAGATGAACTATACGTGTTATCCACATTTACATGGGAGTTATTCTCCATGACTAGCCGTAAAGAGCTGAAATGCGAGTCACTTGGTTGGCATTAAGAAGTCAGTGTTCTCTTATATTTTTGTGCAGGATTTTCTATGATCTATGCGATAGAAGGAGGAGAAGATTAACTCATTTGTAGACAGGGTAGGGCCCATAGGTGTGCCAAATGTGAAGCCCACACATGGCAAATATATTTTAGGGCCCCCAAATTTTATATATGCCTAGTATGTATTTCTAAAAAATGATGTCCCTGGGCGCTCGGCCTCACATAGCTATGGGCCTGGCATGCTCTGGGCCGCTCTGAGTCAAGGCGGAGGGGCAAGCAGCCGCTGCTCGATTGATCGGGATTGTCACACCTCATCAAAAATAAAAAGAGAGAAGATCATAGGGACTTAGAACGATATGGGAGTCAGATCGATCGCAAAAGGACAACAACACCATCCTATCGTGTCGCCGTCGCTATGAGCATACAAGAGGATCGATCGACAACAAACGATAGATTTCAGACTCGACGAAAACTGGATTGTTTGATCTGATCGTTTGGTGACCGCGACACCAGACTCCACGACACCAATGTGTTGGCGATGGGCGACACGACACATGGGCACACAAAGACAGTTCCTTCAATCTTAACTAGAGTGCTTCACGACAACTTCTATCATGGTTTTGATCCTCTAGGTGCTTCACGGCTTCAAAAAATGTAGCCTGCCGGCTGCCGCTGGTGAGATATATATACATTATAATTTCTCGATAGTTCATTTTTTCTAGTGAGACGAGGCCTCATTTTATACTTTCACACAGGGCCCAGAATTTTGCCGGCGGACCCTATTAGTAGACAATGGGCTTTTGTGAAGATGCAGTTAATATGGCTATTAGAAGATGTGGCATCGGGCCTTCTACAATTAGATTTTTCACGTTTTATGGAAAAGGCACCTTAATATAATGGATCACCTTTATTCTATGATGAAAATCTGGCCCAACCTCCGAGACGTGTATGGACGATCATTTCAAGATGGACATTCAACCTGAGTTTGTGGGTTCTAAGCATTTGTGTGCAACAACAAGGAAATGAGGCTATATCCATAATTTGCCAACTGAGAACAGGGCACCTCTTCTTCCTCTACATCCAAAGTCCCAGACACTCCCTCATTACATTACTATGGGAATTAGCTTTGGTAACACATCCCAGTAACACAAGAAAAAATGTGTTACCGAGTTAAAGAATGGTAACACAACATTTGTGTCTACAACTAAGCTGTAAGACATTCTACGAGAAGTGTCAAGAAGTTGTAACGCATATTCCACATGCGTCGAATGTGTTACAATGTTGTAACACGTTACTTATGTCGGTTGAGAGAGTGTTACAAAAATGTAACACATATATGAGATGTGATTTTGTGTTAGAAGACCTATTGAGGAATGCGAGCTCTTGGTATGGGAAAGAGAAAACTGTAGGACAATTGGCGATGCTTTCACCTGTGGATTAACAAGTGTTTGGCCTTCAGCAGGTGTATGTTAATATTTAACTACTTCGGTTTTGTTAAATTAAATTTGGGATATACTTAATTGTAATTCTGTTTGTATTTTTTTTATTGAGAGTTTCAGTGGTTGAGTTAATTCGGATGATTTTGCTCATGGGGAATCAAGATGCGAATATGATATATTTATTCAAGAAAAATTTGAGGGGCGCGTTCCAGTGAACATGAGTAGGTTTCCTTCCAACCAGCACTAGAGATGTTTCAGTATATCAAAAATTATGTTACTGTTTTGTTGCTACAATAAACAAGAGTTGTTGATGGATTATCAAAATGCCTTATAAAGGGCTAGTGTAGGTACTGCTAATCATTATTATTTGTGTTGCAATTTTCATTAAAATGTGTTACTAACCATGTTGCCACACCAGGAAAAGCATGTTACAACATGTGTGCCTATAGTTATGAAAGTGTGTTATGAGGGTCATCGGTAAAACATATGTCTTGGTTAGAACAATACAATTGTAACACCGTTTAATACATATAGGAATAGTTCTTATGTGCTACAATAGATACCACCTACTAATATAGCCTAAACAGGGCCGGTCCATACATATTCGGGGCCCTGGGGCGAGACGACAAATGGGGTCCTTGTATATGAATAAAAATTAAGAATATATTATATTTCGAAAGCAATTATGTACATAGCGTAGATTGATGATCGAGAAAACTACATCATAATAGTATGGAAATAATATAGTTCTACAAAAGAGCGTTCTTTTAAGTTGCACAAACAGACTATCATCTTGCTCTTCTAAGTATGAAAACATTGTCAAAACTGATAACGACTTGAACCATTTATGTTTTTTTCACTTTCTTTTCTCACAAATAAACATTTTTTTAGAACACATGTCACCAAATAATTGCAGAAAAATTGTTAATACGTGGAACAAAAGCATTTGGGTATGGGCATATGGCTTGATGTCGAATTGTCGATGTAGTTTCCCCGGATCCAATGAAGGTTCGAAGAACAGACCAACAAAAGAGTAGGAACTAGGAAGAGAAGAATTGAAGATGTCAGGTGGACCAATCAGAAGCGGAGAGGCGGGTTGTTTAACAGCGAATGAAAAGAGTACTTGATTATGCTAAGGAGGGAGACGTACCATCTCTGATGTGGTGATGCCTCAAACGTCTATTGATGGGGAACACTGAGGATGCTATGAGAGGTGATTGGGGAAGGGAATATCACCATCGATCTCCACTAATGGATGCATGGGAGCACCATCTCGAATTTGGAAGTGAACGGGAGCGACGACGCTATTCTCCAGGATTGGAGAATTTGGGGGTGGAGCAGAGGAGGCAAGATTTTTTTAGGAGCTGAGGAGGCGAGATGACCGTAGGTGATCGATGGAGTGCTATAGCAGACCGATTCTTTGGGTCCGGAAAAGCTAGCTATGTTGTGGGTTTGTGCCTTTTTTCTTCCTCCCATTTTTCTGGATCTAAATAAAAAATATACTAATATATATATATATGTAATACTACCTGGGACGGGGCCCCTCCCTCCTAGGGGCCCAGGGCGGCTGCCCCGTTTCCCCTGCCTATGGGCCGGCCCTGAGCCTAAAAGAACACCTATAACAGTACCTAAGATGTAGTAGCACATCGACGTGTTACTAGAGATCTATACTCACCTAGTGTTACAAGAAAGTATCGGTCTTCCCGGGACTCGAGAATGCAACTCAACTACTTTGGAACAAATGTGGCAAGTGAAAAGCTCACATAATCTGTTCGGGTATGATCTTTCCAGCACATGCAATCAACCGCCTTGAAGTGTTCATAAACATGTCATCAATAAGTGCAAAAAGGAGAATCTTGTCTAGGTTGGAAAGAACAAAGTTGCTCTAGTGGAGCATCAAGAAATGGAATAACTACTAGGTTTCCTAAAGGACCAGAAAAGGGGATGACAAGACATTCCAAGTTGATACCATTGCTTACCACTTGTTTATACATTGACTGAAGTATGCACTTGGATACTGATTGTTCATGCCACAGGAATATCAATATGTTGAAATATGATTGGCATCCAAATAATTTAGCATGACACATAGGGAGGTGAGTCTCATCCGGTATTTTGTGTGAAGAAGCCATTCATACTTGGCATCGAGGAACTAGAAGTGTTATCAACATTTACTTGGGAGTTATTCTCAAGACCTTGCCATAAAGAGGTGAAATGCCACTCACTTAGTTGGCATTAAGATGTCAGTAGTATATAGCAAGTATTCTCCAATCTTAGTTTTTGTTATACTTTTGTGCAGGATTTTGTACAAGAGATGTCAGAGAAGGATGAGAAGATTAACTCATTAGTAGATAATGGGCCTTTGAAGTTGAAGCTAATATGTGTACTACAAGATGTGGTATCAGTCCTTCTAAAGTTTTTGCCTTAAAGTTTATTTTTCTATGGAAAAGGAACCTTAAGAAAATGTACCACCTCTTTTGTTGTGTGAAAATGTGGCCCAAGCTCCTAGACGTGTATGGTCTACCATTTCAAGATCTCTGTATGACATTAAACCTAAGTTTGTGGGTTCTAACCATTTGTGTGTAGCAAGGAAAAGAGGTTACATCCATAATTTGCCAACTAAGAATAGACCTCCTTTTCTTCCAATGCCTCCAAAGGCCATATTTGAGGTATTCCTTCATTAAAAGAAGCAATGGCCTTCCTGGA
Organism: Hordeum vulgare subsp. vulgare; assembly: GCF_904849725.1. Lineage (NCBI taxonomy): Eukaryota > Viridiplantae > Streptophyta > Magnoliopsida > Poales > Poaceae > Hordeum > Hordeum vulgare. The sequence goes on along the minus strand of NC_058520.1, from coordinate 577,519,602 downwards.
TTCGAGAACGCAACTCAACTGTCTGTGAAAAAGTGTGACAGGTGCAAAGCAGATAGAACAGTTTAGGTGTGCTCTTTCTGGCATGGGCAATCCATCGCCTCGAAGTGTTCAAAATGTGTCATCTATTAGTAAAAAAATGATAATATTGTCTGGAATGAAATTACAAAGTCACACCATTGGAGCCTCAAGAGATTGAATATGTACTAGATTTCTCAAAGCACCACACAAGGGGATGGCAACTCATTCCAAATTGATATCGTTCCTTACCACTTGTTCATATAGTGATTGAAGTATCCCCTTGTGTACTGATAGTTCATCAAGAATAGCAAGATTTCGAAAAGGTGATTGGCATAAAAATATTATGGCACGACACATAGGGAGGTGCGGTTGGGCTAGCATTTTTCTGTAGAATCCATCTATACCTAAAAACTCGTAGTATTAGGAATATCTACTTGCGAGCTATTCTCAAGGACTCGACGTAAAAAGCTGAAATCCTAGTAACTTAGTTGCATTAAGAAACCAGAAATACATAGCAAGTGTTCCCTAATCTTAGTTTTTTTATACTTTTGTGCATGATTTTGTACGGGAGATGTGAGAGATGGACAAGAAGATCAATCCATTAGTAGATAATGGGATTTTCTGAAGATGAATCTAATAAAGCTATTATAAGATGTTGTATCAGTCCTATTAAAACTATTGTCTTCATGTTCATTTTTCTATGAAAAATGCACCATATGACACATACACAGACATAAAAGATGTGTGTGAATGTTTGTGTGTGTGTGTGTGTGTGTTAAAATATTCCTAGGTGCGGATGGTGATCTCTTTGTATTAGTTGATTCGATTAGTGCATCACGGGTTGCATGATAACTTAAATTAACAAGACATCAGGTACTTTGTAATTTGATGCACATTGGAATAGAAGAAACGTGTTAGCTATTTTAGTTTGATGTAAGGACACTACAGTATGTGTGCATTTTGCAGGTTACATATAGATTCTTTGATTCCTTTGGAGGGAGAAAGATTGCAAGCATAGTGGAAGAGAACAAGAAAGGGAGAAGCGATATGGAGGTACACCACATGGAAATTTGGATTGCAGTCATCATAAACATATATGCCTCTCCCAAAACCAATGATTAGCTTGAACGTGCCCGATTTTAGCCTTTTCTACGTTGAAAATGTGGCCCAATCTTCGAGTGGTGTATGGGCGACCATTTCAAGATCTATGATATATTGATTGAAGTATTTCCTCGGGTACCAATAGTTCATGCAAAATAAGAATTGCATTGATTGCCCGATATTGAAATACTATGGCACGACACATAGGGAGGTGAGGATGGTATTCTCTCTCCATAAGCTATTCATACTTGGCATAGAGTAACTGGAAGTGTTATCAACATTTTTTTGGGAATTATTGTGAAGGTGGAGTCGTAAAGAGTTGAAATTCCCCCTCTAATCATGAAGTATCATTCTCACATTTTTGTCACACAAGACAATCCAAGCCTATGAAATGAGCACCAATTATCCTCAGCTGCAAGCATACTTTTTTGAGGGGGTGCACAAAATGTTGGGTGTGCACTATGTTGGGGATATTCCCCATGGGAATAATCACACATCAGGAATGACCCGATAAAGGTTGTACGCCGCCATACCTTGACCGGAGCTATAGAAGGAAATTCTTTGGGAAAGACACGAAGTGGAGGAAGACGACCCGTCTCTAGGGCCGACTCATCGTATAGGTCATGGGATGGCTCATGGAAAGGCCTTGAGCAAGTAAATGTGTATAGGACAGACTAAAGCATGGGTTGGCAAGTACGTCCCGGACTCCTTGTAACCCTAGGGGTTTGACCTATTATATAAAGGGGACCCCGGGGACGTAATAGATAAGAAAGAAACTCTCAAGAGCTAGGTTAGCGATTCCGCACCCTTGTAACCTATATCAGCATCATCAATAACATACAAGCACGACGTAGGCTTCTACCTCCATCAGAGGCACCGAACCTGGGTAAACTCGTGTCTTTCATTCCTGATCAACCCCATCAAAGCAACCACCAAGTTGTGATGGCTCCTAGACTTAGTCCTTTCATGAGGATATCTGTCGTGACAAAACCACGATAATTGGTGCCACCGTGGGGCTCGAACTGACGATCACAAGGTTAAGAGCCTCAAGTGAGTTGTCGGTGAAGATGTTTGGCCAGAGCTTGGATTCGCCGATCTTGGCAATGAAGACATGGATCTTCCCGAAGGGGACCCGATAACTATACTCGATTGAGCCGGCCTTGGAACCCCAACCAGAATCGTCGATGTAGAGCTTGGCGCTGCAACCCTTCGTCATCCGTCCGATCGCGTATCCCTTGATCCCTGGGAGAGCTCCCTCCAAGAACTCAACACCATCGTGCGTAGTCCCCACAATGTTGGGGCTCCAAGTCCGGCTCAGTAGAGTTAGGGTACCGGGCCCCCCTTCGACAAGATCCACGTCTTCATCGGTAAGATCAAAGAATTCAAGCTCGGGCTGTATATTTTGACCGACAATTTCGAGCCTGCTCGACGCTTCCAACCCGTCCGGGCACAAGCCGCTCGGGAGACTGCTATCATCAAAACTGCCATATGTGATCCAGAGTCGCACATCTTCACCAACATCGACGAGCCGACTCGATGCTTTCAACCCGACACGATGCAAGCTACCCGGAACCACGTTTTATTGGGTTTACTCCAGGAGTTGATCTATCTTGAAATTACAAGTCGGGTAGCGATACTCTTTCCTATTCTGGTGATGAGTCATCGGTCGGTGAAATCGGGTCGATCCTTCCGTCGTTTGACGATTAACTCGGGGGCTATACCGATGAAGATACTGACCCAGAGGTTCTCGAGCCACCACACCGTGTAACTGTCTTGATGGCAGGGAATAACGCACCTGGAACGACACTTGTTTAGAGTTCCACTGCCATCGGTCCCAGGACTAAGGGTGAGACCCCGACTTTGGGAAGAGCCGGCTCAAGCAAGCTGCCGACTCAAACCCTTTTGGAATTGTAGACCACATTAAGTACCCTTGTGGCATCCGCCATAACCGAGGAGAATGCGATGGAGGGTGGTGCCGAGATAGCCACAGTCTAGGAAGAGATCAATGCGGAGAACACTCGAATAGCGGAGATGCAGGCCCGCACGCATACAAAGAGATTCTAAGCACTTGCGGAAGGAGGCAAATCACTTAGGGTTTTGGAAAATGGAGACTCCATGGTTCACACGAGAAGGCATCGGAGTCATCTACCCCAACCATTGTGTGAGCCAGACTATTCGAGACACCGCTTGGTACGAGTGTTCGAGGAACACGAGTCGGCACGCCTGAAGAGTGCCGTGTCACACCCCAGTTGACACGAGTAGTACCTCCAATTGCAAACATGCCGATTTATCAAGAGTCCCCGGCCTGGTTCAGCAATTGCCTCAACGTTTCCGTACTCCACCAGGTCATTACTCCAACCCTGTTGATAATATGCTCGCGGCGACTCAGAATCTTGCTGCAATCCCGATCATGGGAAACAACTCGACAAACATTGAGGCCAGGAACGCCATCAAGATGCTCAAGACTGTGGTAGTAAAACAAGACAATTTCTCTCATAGCACGTACCGGCTTCACTAAGCACCTCATAATAGTCGGATAAAGAGTCGGCATGCAATCTGAGATAGTTCCGTATGCACGACCACAGGTAGTTCCCCATCAGTCCGCAATCTGAGATGCACAAGCAATCATGGACGCCGCGTATTACGCGTGGATGAAAATTCAAACCTTCGCACGAAGGAATCGGTGAGTTCATAATATTGCTTGCATCGGTCTGAAACAAAATCTTCAAGGCCAACATTTCGTATGTACACGCAAAATTCTTCCTTGAATCCATCTCGACCATGAATGATTCCGATGACCAATCACAAGGCCGCACTTGAGCTTCCCTTGGGTGTTCAAGGTGTGGCTCGCGTATCGCGAGTCTTGGGGTCTTCTTGCTCGAGGAACCACCTTGGTATATTTTCCTAAACATTTTTCTTTCTCTGAAAACTAAATCTGAAATTTTTAGTGACTCCACATAAAAATGAACAAAACTCAATCAAAGCTTATAAAAACTACTCCCACAAGTGCCTAGAAGTTATATCATGCATCAAAACTACTTGGGACCCTACAAATTTGACATTCAAGCTCACGAACAAGGTCACCACAATAGCAAGATTTTGCAATATATAAAGCACTAGAACAAAAACTAATTGGACCATTGGAGGAGTCACATACCAATGAACAATCCCCTAAAATAGTTTTGCAAATGGAGCTTTGAGCAAGGAGATCGAAAATGGCAGCAAGATGAGCTAAGACACGGGTTTGAGAAATGGTGGGATTGTTTCTGGAGGAAGGAGTGGACGGGTACTGGAATAAGTGAAGGGGCCCCACCTGGGACCCACAAGCCAGGGGGCGTGCCCAGGGGGTGGCTGCGCCCTGCAGGCTTGTGGCCCACTGGTGCAGTCCTCTGATGTATTCTTAGTGCCAGAAATTCTTAAATAATCGAGAAAAAATCATACTAAATTTTCAGGGTGTTCTGAGAACTTTTATTTTTAGGTCATTTTTAAATTGCACGGATAAAACGGGAAACGGAGAAATAAGTTAACTTTTTACTAAATTGAAACTAAAGAAAAGAAAATAAAGGTTGGGTACAGAAGGTTGTGCTTTCTAACTTCATCTATCTCATGCTCGTCAAAAAGAATCCATCAATAAGGTTGATCATGTCTTATTGACAAACATTTTTCGAATGGCATGGAACCAGAGAGTTTTCGAATATCACTAGGTTACCTCAATGGGGATATGCACGTCCCCAACAATAAGTATATCGTATTTCTTCTTGACAGTAGGGCGAGGGAATTCAAAGTCTCCAATAGTAAATGTTGGAATTTTTTCAATGGACTCGATACTATGGACTTGAAGTTGTCTCTTCGGAAAGTGTACCATATGCTCATTACCATTAACATGAAAAGTGACATTGCCTTTGTTGCAGTCAATAACAACCCCTGCAGTATTCAGAAAGGGTCTACCAAGGATGATCTACAATTTGTCGTCCTCGAGAATATCAAGAATAACAAAGTCTGTTAGGATAGTAACATTTGCAACCACAACATGCACATCCTCACAAGTAGTTGATTTGTCTTGGTGTACTGCCCATCACTATTGAACCTCTAACTATCAAGGAGCATAATTAGCATTGCGGTGCGATCCTAATTCCGTCAATTGCCCAACTGTAATTTGTTTACCCTAGCACAGTTTTTTATCGTCTTTTGGGAGAGAGACATCACTAGTGAACATCATGTGACTCCGGTTCATATCACCATCATTGTTTACACCTCCATCATTTACCGCTTTCATTTACTTTTCCCTTGCAATCACTATTACCTTCCCGCTTGTGTTTTGATCCTTTGTAAACTACAATGCCGGAGAGATTGACAACCTCTCTGTACTCGTTGGGAGCAAAGTTATTTGTTGTGTGTGCAAGTCCGCGTCTTCTGCTAGCGCCAGAGTGGAAGACACCTACTTGTTGATCCTAGGAGTCCTCCTGGTTCGATAAACCTTACAGTTTTCGTGTGAGGATAATTTGCTGCTAACTACATCTCCACCTTCCACTTGGGGTATCCAACGAGGGGCGAGAAGTATATCCATCAACTCATCATCAGTACACCATATGGCAATTTGAATTGCAGCCATGATAAATATATATGCCTCTCCCAAATCCAATGATTGGATTTAACCTCCCCAATTATAGCTCATTGATAAATTAGAGTGACTAGAAAGATTCTTAAACAAGATATTGTACTCCCTATTTTCTACTATGAAGTTGTGGCCCAAACTCCAAGAGGTGTATTGTAGACCATTTCAAGATCTATGTATGACATTCTACCCGAGTTTATATATTCTAAGCTTTTAAGAGCAACTTTAAGAGAAGTGTGCTACATCCATAATTCGCCGATTGAAAACAAAGAACCTCTTCTTCATGTGCCTCCAAAGGCCATATTTGAGAAATTATCTGATGACAAGAAGTGGTGGACTTCCTAAGACTCGAGAACACATCTCAACTGCTTCCGAAGAAGTGTGGCAAGTGTAGAGCTAACAGAACGGATCAGGTGTGATCTTGTTAGCATGGACAATCCGCCGCCTGATAGTGTTCAAAAATATGTCATTAATGAGTGCAAAAGGGAGAATCTTGTCTCGGTCGGAAATAACAAAGTAGGTCCATTGGAGCCTCAAGAGATTGAATATCTACTCGGTTTTCCAACGGACCACACAAGGGGATGAAAACTTATTCCATGTTGACGTTGTTGCTTACCGCTTGTTGATATATTGATTAATGTATCCCCTTGGGTACTGATTGTTCAAGCCACAAGAATAGCAGGATTTCCAAAATGAGATTGGCATCATAATATTATGCTATCACACATAGGGAGGTGAGGTTGGGACAATATTTCGTATGTAGAAGTCATTCCTACTTGCCATAGATGAACTATACGTGTTATCCACATTTACATGGGAGTTATTCTCCATGACTAGCCGTAAAGAGCTGAAATGCGAGTCACTTGGTTGGCATTAAGAAGTCAGTGTTCTCTTATATTTTTGTGCAGGATTTTCTATGATCTATGCGATAGAAGGAGGAGAAGATTAACTCATTTGTAGACAGGGTAGGGCCCATAGGTGTGCCAAATGTGAAGCCCACACATGGCAAATATATTTTAGGGCCCCCAAATTTTATATATGCCTAGTATGTATTTCTAAAAAATGATGTCCCTGGGCGCTCGGCCTCACATAGCTATGGGCCTGGCATGCTCTGGGCCGCTCTGAGTCAAGGCGGAGGGGCAAGCAGCCGCTGCTCGATTGATCGGGATTGTCACACCTCATCAAAAATAAAAAGAGAGAAGATCATAGGGACTTAGAACGATATGGGAGTCAGATCGATCGCAAAAGGACAACAACACCATCCTATCGTGTCGCCGTCGCTATGAGCATACAAGAGGATCGATCGACAACAAACGATAGATTTCAGACTCGACGAAAACTGGATTGTTTGATCTGATCGTTTGGTGACCGCGACACCAGACTCCACGACACCAATGTGTTGGCGATGGGCGACACGACACATGGGCACACAAAGACAGTTCCTTCAATCTTAACTAGAGTGCTTCACGACAACTTCTATCATGGTTTTGATCCTCTAGGTGCTTCATGGCTTCAAAAAATGTAGCCTGCCGGCTGCCGCTGGTGAGATATATATACATTATAATTTCTCGATAGTTCATTTTTTCTAGTGAGACGAGGCCTCATTTTATACTTTCACACAGGGCCCAGAATTTTGCCGGCGGACCCTATTAGTAGACAATGGGCTTTTGTGAAGATGCAGTTAATATGGCTATTAGAAGATGTGGCATCGGGCCTTCTACAATTAGATTTTTCACGTTTTATGGAAAAGGCACCTTAATATAATGGATCACCTTTATTCTATGATGAAAATCTGGCCCAACCTCCGAGACGTGTATGGACGATCATTTCAAGATGGACATTCAACCTGAGTTTGTGGGTTCTAAGCATTTGTGTGCAACAACAAGGAAATGAGGCTATATCCATAATTTGCCAACTGAGAACAGGGCACCTCTTCTTCCTCTACATCCAAAGTCCCAGACACTCCCTCATTACATTACTATGGGAATTAGCTTTGGTAACACATCCCAGTAACACAAGAAAAAATGTGTTACCGAGTTAAAGAATGGTAACACAACATTTGTGTCTACAACTAAGCTGTAAGACATTCTACGAGAAGTGTCAAGAAGTTGTAACGCATATTCCACATGCGTCGAGTGTGTTACAATGTTGTAACACGTTACTTATGTCGGTTGAGAGAGTGTTACAAAAATGTAACACATATATGAGATGTGATTTTGTGTTAGAAGACCTATTGAGGAATGCGAGCTCTTGGTATGGGAAAGAGAAAACTGTAGGACAATTGGCGATGCTTTCACCTGTGGATTAACAAGTGTTTGGCCTTCAGCAGGTGTATGTTAATATTTAACTACTTCGGTTTTGTTAAATTAAATTTGGGATATACTTAATTGTAATTCTGTTTGTATTTTTTTTATTGAGAGTTTCAGTGGTTGAGTTAATTCGGATGATTTTGCTCATGGGGAATCAAGATGCGAATATGATATATTTATTCAAGAAAAATTTGAGGGGCGCGTTCCAGTGAACATGAGTAGGTTTCCTTCCAACCAGCACTAGAGATGTTTCAGTATATCAAAAATTATGTTACTGTTTTGTTGCTACAATAAACAAGAGTTGTTGATGGATTATCAAAATGCCTTATAAAGGGCTAGTGTAGGTACTGCTAATCATTATTATTTGTGTTGTAATTTTCATTAAAATGTGTTACTAACCATGTTGCCACACCAGGAAAAGCATGTTACAACATGTGTGCCTATAGTTATGAAAGTGTGTTATGAGGGTCATCGGTAAAACATATGTCTTGGTTAGAACAATACAATTGTAACACCGTTTAATACATATAGGAATAGTTCTTATGTGCTACAATAGATACCACCTACTAATATAGCCTAAACAGGGCCGGTCCATACATATTCGGGGCCCTGGGGCGAGACGACAAATGGGGTCCTTGTATATGAATAAAAATTAAGAATATATTATATTTCGAAAGCAATTATGTACATAGCGTAGATTGATGATCGAGAAAACTACATCATAATAGTATGGAAATAATATAGTTCTACAAAAGAGCGTTCTTTTAAGTTGCACAAACAGACTATCATCTTGCTCTTCTAAGTATGAAAACATTGTCAAAACTGATAACGACTTGAACCATTTATGTTTTTTTCACTTTCTTTTCTCACAAATAAACATTTTTTTAGAACACATGTCACCAAATAATTGCAGAAAAATTGTTAATACGTGGAACAAAAGCATTTGGGTATGGGCATATGGCTTGATGTCGAATTGTCGATGTAGTTTCCCCGGATCCAATGAAGGTTCGAAGAACAGACCAACAAAAGAGTAGGAACTAGGAAGAGAAGAATTGAAGATGTCAGGTGGACCAATCAGAAGCGGAGAGGCGGGTTGTTTAACAGCGAATGAAAAGAGTACTTGATTATGCTAAGGAGGGAGACGTACCATCTCTGATGTGGTGATGCCTCAAACGTCTATTGATGGGGAACACTGAGGATGCTATGAGAGGTGATTGGGGAAGGGAATATCACCATCGATCTCCACTAATGGATGCATGGGAGCACCATCTCGAATTTGGAAGTGAACGGGAGCGACGACGCTATTCTCCAGGATTGGAGAATTTGGGGGTGGAGCAGAGGAGGCAAGATTTTTTTAGGAGCTGAGGAGGCGAGATGACCGTAGGTGATCGATGGAGTGCTATAGCAGACCGATTCTTTGGGTCCGGAAAAGCTAGCTATGTTGTGGGTTTGTGCCTTTTTTCTTCCTCCCATTTTTCTGGATCTAAATAAAAAATATACTAATATATATATATATGTAATACTACCTGGGACGGGGCCCCTCCCTCCTAGGGGCCCAGGGCGGCTGCCCCGTTTCCCCTGCCTATGGGCCGGCCCTGAGCCTAAAAGAACACCTATAACAGTACCTAAGATGTAGTAGCACATCGACGTGTTACTAGAGATCTATACTCACCTAGTGTTACAAGAAAGTATCGGTCTTCCCGGGACTCGAGAATGCAACTCAACTACTTTGGAACAAATGTGGCAAGTGAAAAGCTCACATAATCTGTTCGGGTATGATCTTTCCAGCACATGCAATCAACCGCCTTGAAGTGTTCATAAACATGTCATCAATAAGTGCAAAAAGGAGAATCTTGTCTAGGTTGGAAAGAACAAAGTTGCTCTAGTGGAGCATCAAGAAATGGAATAACTACTAGGTTTCCTAAAGGACCAGAAAAGGGGATGACAAGACATTCCAAGTTGATACCATTGCTTACCACTTGTTTATACATTGACTGAAGTATGCACTTGGATACTGATTGTTCATGCCACAGGAATATCAATATGTTGAAATATGATTGGCATCCAAATAATTTAGCATGACACATAGGGAGGTGAGTCTCATCCGGTATTTTGTGTGAAGAAGCCATTCATACTTGGCATCGAGGAACTAGAAGTGTTATCAACATTTACTTGGGAGTTATTCTCAAGACCTTGCCATAAAGAGGTGAAATGCCACTCACTTAGTTGGCATTAAGATGTCAGTAGTATATAGCAAGTATTCTCCAATCTTAGTTTTTGTTATACTTTTGTGCAGGATTTTGTACAAGAGATGTCAGAGAAGGATGAGAAGATTAACTCATTAGTAGATAATGGGCCTTTGAAGTTGAAGCTAATATGTGTACTACAAGATGTGGTATCAGTCCTTCTAAAGTTTTTGCCTTAAAGTTTATTTTTCTATGGAAAAGGAACCTTAAGAAAATGTACCACCTCTTTTGTTGTGTGAAAATGTGGCCCAAGCTCCTAGACGTGTATGGTCTACCATTTCAAGATCTCTGTATGACATTAAACCTAAGTTTGTGGGTTCTAACCATTTGTGTGTAGCAAGGAAAAGAGGTTACATCCATAATTTGCCAACTAAGAATAGACCTCCTTTTCTTCCAATGCCTCCAAAGGCCATATTTGAGGTATTCCTTCATTAAAAGAAGCAATGGCCTTCCTGGATTCGAGAACGCAACTCAACTGTCTGTGAAAAAGTGTGACAGGTGCAAAGCAGATAGAACAGTTTAGGTGTGCTCTTTCTGGCATGGGCAATCCATCGCCTCGAAGTGTTCAAAATGTGTCATCTATTAGTAAAAAAATGATAATATTGTCTGGAATGAAATTACAAAGTCACACCATTGGAGCCTCAAGAGATTGAATATGTACTAGATTTCTCAAAGCACCACACAAGGGGATGGCAACTCATTCCAAATTGATATCGTTCCTTACCACTTGTTCATATAGTGATTGAAGTATCCCCTTGTGTACTGATAGTTCATCAAGAATAGCAAGATTTCGAAAAGGTGATTGGCATAAAAATATTATGGCACGACACATAGGGAGGTGCGGTTGGGCTAGCATTTTTCTGTAGAATCCATCTATACCTAAAAACTCGTAGTATTAGGAATATCTACTTGCGAGCTATTCTCAAGGACTCGACGTAAAAAGCTGAAATCCTAGTAACTTAGTTGCATTAAGAAACCAGAAATACATAGCAAGTGTTCCCTAATCTTAGTTTTTTTATACTTTTGTGCATGATTTTGTACGGGAGATGTGAGAGATGGACAAGAAGATCAATCCATTAGTAGATAATGGGATTTTCTGAAGATGAATCTAATAAAGCTATTATAAGATGTTGTATCAGTCCTATTAAAACTATTGTCTTCATGTTCATTTTTCTATGAAAAATGCACCATATGACACATACACAGACATAAAAGATGTGTGTGAATGTTTGTGTGTGTGTGTGTGTGTGTTAAAATATTCCTAGGTGCGGATGGTGATCTCTTTGTATTAGTTGATTCGATTAGTGCATCACGGGTTGCATGATAACTTAAATTAACAAGACATCAGGTACTTTGTAATTTGATGCACATTGGAATAGAAGAAACGTGTTAGCTATTTTAGTTTGATGTAAGGACACTACAGTATGTGTGCATTTTGCAGGTTACATATAGATTCTTTGATTCCTTTGGAGGGAGAAAGATTGCAAGCATAGTGGAAGAGAACAAGAAAGGGAGAAGCGATATGGAGGTACACCACATGGAAATTTGGATTGCAGTCATCATAAACATATATGCCTCTCCCAAAACCAATGATTAGCTTGAACGTGCCCGATTTTAGCCTTTTCTACGTTGAAAATGTGGCCCAATCTTCGAGTGGTGTATGGGCGACCATTTCAAGATCTATGATATATTGATTGAAGTATTTCCTCGGGTACCAATAGTTCATGCAAAATAAGAATTGCATTGATTGCCCGATATTGAAATACTATGGCACGACACATAGGGAGGTGAGGATGGTATTCTCTCTCCATAAGCTATTCATACTTGGCATAGAGTAACTGGAAGTGTTATCAACATTTTTTTGGGAATTATTGTGAAGGTGGAGTCGTAAAGAGTTGAAATTCCCCCTCTAATCATGAAGTATCATTCTCACATTTTTGTCACACAAGACAATCCAAGCCTATGAAATGAGCACCAATTATCCTCAGCTGCAAGCATACTTTTTTGAGGGGGTGCACAAAATGTTGGGTGTGCACTATGTTGGGGATATTCCCCGTGGGAATAATCACACATCAGGAATGACCCGATAAAGGTTGTACGCCGCCATACCTTGACCGGAGCTATAGAAGGAAATTCTTTGGGAAAGACACGAAGTGGAGGAAGACGACCCGTCTCTAGGGCCGACTCATCGTATAGGTCATGGGATGGCTCATGGAAAGGCCTTGAGCAAGTAAATGTGTATAGGACAGACTAAAGCATGGGTTGGCAAGTACGTCCCGGACTCCTTGTAACCCTAGGGGTTTGACCTATTATATAAAGGGGACCCCGGGGACGTAATAGATAAGAAAGAAACTCTCAAGAGCTAGGTTAGCGATTCCGCACCCTTGTAACCTATATCAGCATCATCAATAACATACAAGCACGACGTAGGCTTCTACCTCCATCAGAGGCACCGAACCTGGGTAAACTCGTGTCTTTCATTCCTGATCAACCCCATCAAAGCAACCACCAAGTTGTGATGGCTCCTAGACTTAGTCCTTTCATGAGGATATCTGTCGTGACAAAACCACGATAATTGGTGCCACCGTGGGGCTCGAACTGACGATCACAAGGTTAAGAGCCTCAAGTGAGTTGTCGGTGAAGATGTTTGGCCAGAGCTTGGATTCGCCGATCTTGGCAATGAAGACATGGATCTTCCCGAAGGGGACCCGATAACTATACTCGATTGAGCCGGCCTTGGAACCCCAACCAGAATCGTCGATGTAGAGCTTGGCGCTGCAACCCTTCGTCATCCGTCCGATCGCGTATCCCTTGATCCCTGGGAGAGCTCCCTCCAAGAACTCAACACCATCGTGCGTAGTCCCCACAATGTTGGGGCTCCAAGTCCGGCTCAGTAGAGTTAGGGTACCGGGCCCCCCTTCGACAAGATCCACGTCTTCATCGGTAAGATCAAAGAATTCAAGCTCGGGCTGTATATTTTGACCGACAATTTCGAGCCTGCTCGACGCTTCCAACCCGTCCGGGCACAAGCCGCTCGGGAGACTGCTATCATCAAAACTGCCATATGTGATCCAGAGTCGCACATCTTCACCAACATCGACGAGCCGACTCGATGCTTTCAACCCGACACGATGCAAGCTACCCGGAACCACGTTTTATTGGGTTTACTCCAGGAGTTGATCTATCTTGAAATTACAAGTCGGGTAGCGATACTCTTTCCTATTCTGGTGATGAGTCATCGGTCGGTGAAATCGGGTCGATCCTTCCGTCGTTTGACGATTAACTCGGGGGCTATACCGATGAAGATACTGACCCAGAGGTTCTCGAGCCACCACACCGTGTAACTGTCTTGATGGCAGGGAATAACGCACCTGGAACGACACTTGTTTAGAGTTCCACTGCCATCGGTCCCAGGACTAAGGGTGAGACCCCGACTTTGGGAAGAGCCGGCTCAAGCAAGCTGCCGACTCAAACCCTTTTGGAATTGTAGACCACATTAAGTACCCTTGTGGCATCCGCCATAACCGAGGAGAATGCGATGGAGGGTGGTGCCGAGATAGCCACAGTCTAGGAAGAGATCAATGCGGAGAACACTCGAATAGCGGAGATGCAGGCCCGCACGCATACAAAGAGATTCTAAGCACTTGCGGAAGGAGGCAAATCACTTAGGGTTTTGGAAAATGGAGACTCCATGGTTCACACGAGAAGGCATCGGAGTCATCTACCCCAACCATTGTGTGAGCCAGACTATTCGAGACACCGCTTGGTACGAGTGTTCGAGGAACACGAGTCGGCACGCCTGAAGAGTGCCGTGTCACACCCCAGTTGACACGAGTAGTACCTCCAATTGCAAACATGCCGATTTATCAAGAGTCCCCGGCCTGGTTCAGCAATTGCCTCAACGTTTCCGTACTCCACCAGGTCATTACTCCAACCCTGTTGATAATATGCTCGCGGCGACTCAGAATCTTGCTGCAATCCCGATCATGGGAAACAACTCGACAAACATTGAGGCCAGGAACGCCATCAAGATGCTCAAGACTGTGGTAGTAAAACAAGACAATTTCTCTCATAGCACGTACCGGCTTCACTAAGCACCTCATAATAGTCGGATAAAGAGTCGGCATGCAATCTGAGATAGTTCCGTATGCACGACCACAGGTAGTTCCCCATCAGTCCGCAATCTGAGATGCACAAGCAATCATGGACGCCGCGTATTACGCGTGGATGAAAATTCAAACCTTCGCACGAAGGAATCGGTGAGTTCATAATATTGCTTGCATCGGTCTGAAACAAAATCTTCAAGGCCAACATTTCGTATGTACACGCAAAATTCTTCCTTGAATCCATCTCGACCATGAATGATTCTGATGACCAATCACAAGGCCGCACTTGAGCTTCCCTTGGGTGTTCAAGGTGTGGCTCGCGTATCGCGAGTCTTGGGGTCTTCTTGCTCGAGGAACCACCTTGGTATATTTTCCTAAACATTTTTCTTTCTCTGAAAACTAAATCTGAAATTTTTAGTGACTCCACATAAAAATGAACAAAACTCAATCAAAGCTTATAAAAACTACTCCCACAAGTGCCTAGAAGTTATATCATGCATCAAAACTACTTGGGACCCTACAAATTTGACATTCAAGCTCACGAACAAGGTCACCACAATAGCAAGATTTTGCAATATATAAAGCACTAGAACAAAAACTAATTGGACCATTGGAGGAGTCACATACCAATGAACAATCCCCTAAAATAGTTTTGCAAATGGAGCTTTGAGCAAGGAGATCGAAAATGGCAGCAAGATGAGCTAAGACACGGGTTTGAGAAATGGTGGGATTGTTTCTGGAGGAAGGAGTGGACGGGTACTGGAATAAGTGAAGGGGCCCCACCTGGGACCCACAAGCCAGGGGGCGTGCCCAGGGGGTGGCTGCGCCCTGCAGGCTTGTGGCCCACTGGTGCAGTCCTCTGATGTATTCTTAGTGCCAGAAATTCTTAAATAATCGAGAAAAAATCATACTAAATTTTCAGGGTGTTCTGAGAACTTTTATTTTTAGGTCATTTTTAAATTGCACGGATAAAACGGGAAACGGAGAAATAAGTTAACTTTTTACTAAATTGAAACTAAAGAAAAGAAAATAAAGGTTGGGTACAGAAGGTTGTGCTTTCTAACTTCATCTATCTCATGCTCGTCAAAAAGAATCCATCAATAAGGTTGATCATGTCTTATTGACAAACATTTTTCGAATGGCATGGAACCAGAGAGTTTTCGAATATCACTAGGTTACCTCAATGGGGATATGCACGTCCCCAACAATAAGTATATCGTATTTCTTCTTGACAGTATATCGAAGCAACTCAGTTGATAAACTGAGAGAGAAAGAAAAACTTTGACAAACTCTGTTTGATCTTGTTGTTCCAACTATGTCTAACTCATAACCAGAATTTTATCAAGATCACAAGTTAACCACATAAGCAAATGACACAAAGGTCTCACGACAAACTAATATCAATGGCATAATCAGCTAACGAGCAAATAATAATGAGTTTCAAATACCAACACTTCAATCAAAACAAGTATGAAGCAATATGAATATGTGGTATCTCGCTAGCTCTTTCTGAGACCGCAAAACATAAATGCAGAGCACTTTCAAAGATCAAGGGCTGACTAAACATTGTAATTCATAGCAACGAAGATCCATTCATAGTCATACTCAATATCAATCAAAAGCAAAGTATAAGAATGACATAGGTGCTCTCTAATTGGTGCTTATAAAAGAGGAGGATGACTCGACAAGAAAATGAATAGACAGGCCCTTCGCACAGGGAAGCATTGATTTGCAGAGGTGCCAGAGCTCAAGATTTGAAAACAGAGATAATAATTTTGGGTGGCATGCTTTCATTGTTAATGCAATGACCAAGAGTTCTCAATATCTTCCATGCTAGTCATGCTATAGGTGGTTCCCAAACAGAAAAGTAAAGTTTTAACTCCCCCACCACCAATCAATCACACTCCACGGCTAGCCGAATCCTCGGGTACCGTCCATACTAACATCAATCCGAGGGGAGTCTTGTTTTACAGTTATGTTTTTGATTTAAGCGTGGAACTGGGCATTCCAATTACCGGACCCTTTCTCGTGAATGATAGTGAATAAACACATGTCGAGGATAACAATCCTAGCATGGAAGATACCAATAGCCCCCTGTCACTACATGAGCGGTTCGGGCATGCAAAACAGATTATTTCTCGAAGGTTTAGAGAATGGCACATGCAAATTTACTTGGAACGACAGGTAAATACCGCAAATAGGTAGGTATGGTGGACTCTCATGGAAAAACTTTTGGGTTTATGGAAGTGGATGCACAAGCAGTATTCCGCTTAGTACAAGTGAAGGCTAGCAAAAGACTGGGAAGCGACCAACTCGAGAGCAACAACAGTCATCAAGATGCAATGAGTTTCACTAACATTGAATGCAAGCATGAACATGATATAAATCACCATGAACACGAACATCATAGAGGCTATGTTGATTTTGTTTCAACTACATGCATGAATATGCGCCAAGTCAAGCCACTTGAAACATTCAAAGGAGAATACCATCCTATCATACTACATCATAGTCATTTCAAAATCTATCTTGGCATTCAAGACAGACCATTATAAGCTCCTAGCTAAATAAGCATGGCATCAGAAACTATGACCTCTAAGTTGTCATTGCAAACATGGTTCTCTCACAACAAAGCTTAATCTGGGTCGACAAACTAGTCATATTTACAAAAACAAAATAGATAGAGTTCGTACCAGCTTTTCAGTCTCAGTCACTTCATCATATATCATCATTGTTGCCTTTCATTTGCATGATCGAACGATGTGAACGATAATAAGAGTGCTCGTGCATTGGACTAAGATGAATCTGCAGGCAAAAACAAAGGAGAAGACAAAGTGATATGGCTCTTTGAAAGCTAAACAGGTAAGCATGCAAGAACCACTAAACATTGTAACCAATATCTTCTACCTTGACCCAAAGAAAAATAAAACTATTTACACGGGAAAGCTCCCAACAAGCAAAAGAAGAAAGAAAAATCTTTTTGGGTTTTCTCAAAAGGACACAAAACAAGAAAACAAAAATAAACTAGCATGGATAATACAGTGGCAAAGTGTAAACACCGGCTAAGAGAGCGAAAGCATAAGCATGAATGTAAAGTCGGTGAGAACACGTACTCCCCCAAGCTTAGGCTTTTGGCCTAGCTTGGTCTACTCCCAAGGTGGGAAATAACCAGCTCCAGGATACTCCGTAGCAGACTGTGGATGCCACTGCTGTGTGAGCTCCTCTGGCTCCCACTGATAAACTGGCGTCTGGTACTCGACTGGCGGCTCGGGCACGGGCGCCTGTGGTTGGGCCTAGCCCCAATATGCGTAGATGTCCGAGGGCATAATAGTGTACCTGCCTGCATGAAGATCGAACAAAGAAGGAGCAGGCAAAGTAATAGTGTCTCGAGTACCCTGACTAAATAACAGGTTATCAATCATCCGTCTACTAGCATCTCTATCCAGAAAATAATGGCAAACCATGCTGTCATAATCCAGATATTTCTCTGGGGGAAGCATCTCTCCTTCCTCTCCCAGTCTAATGGGTATCTCAAAGTGTCTGGCAAGACGGGTAGCATAGATACCTCCATAGACAACACCTTTAGAACGGTTCAGGTTCAACCGTTGAGCTACTATAGCGCCCAAGCTATAAGTCTTATCGTTATAAAGGCCTTCGGGCAAAACCGCAAGGTCTGGAGAACTAAGTGATCCAGCCTCCCCACGGCCAATCAAACATTTTCCCACAAATAATGAGAAGTACCGAAGCACAGGAAAATGTATGCTAGCAATTCTAGCGCGAGACACTCCTCTCTCCTCACCAACAGCAATAGTACCAATGAAATCCTCCAAGTCCCGTGGACGAGGGTCACGGATATCCCCAACATAAGGTAATTTGCATATATTGCAAAAATCCTGCAACGTCATGCACTTGGGGGACATCGTATATCATGAACTCAACCATGGGAGGATTCTTCCTCGGATAAAAGTTGAAGCTTTGAATGAAAATATTGGTGAGGAGGAGGTATTGTGAGCACTTATCTTCAACGAACGCAGTAAGACCTGCGTTCTCCACCAAGTAATAAAAGTCTTCATAAAGTCCGGCGACGCGCAAAAGTTCATCACTTGGCCACTCGCACGCTCGAACTTCTGTGACTCGAGGGACTATGGACTTGGGATGGTTCTTCTCATCCTCCTTGGGGTTACGGCTTGAAGAGCCTCTCAAGAACCTCCTCATCTTTTCCTTTTTATAGCTCTGAAAAATTCTGAAATTTTTAGAGACTTCGAAAGAAAACTGAATGAAGATTAACCCAACTTGTAGCAACTACTCCTACTAGTGCCCAGAGACCGTATCACGCGCTAAAACTACTTGGGACCAGCTAAAATCAACATTTCTAGCTCAAGAACAGGGTCACCAAGGTAGCAAGAATACGCGAAGGATAAAGCACTAGAGCAAAAACTAATTGGACCAATGAAGGAGTCACTTACCAAGGAGTAATTTCCCCAAAATGGTTCGGAGAATGGTGCTTTGAGCAAGGAGATCGAAAATCACAGCCAAATGAGCAAGAACACGGGTTTGAGCTGTGAAACAAATTTTTTTGGAGGTGGAAGAAGAGGCTGGGAGCTGGAATGAGTGGAGGGGGTCCCTGTGGGCCCCACAAGCTTACACTCCGCCACCAGGGGGTAGGTGGCGGTAGCAGGGCTTGTGGCCCACTGGTTTGGCCCCCAGGCCAGCTCTGAGGCCCAGAAATTTTCAAAAAATCCAGAAAAAATCATACTAAATTTTTAGGACCATCGGAGAACTTTTATTTTCGAGGTATTTTTCTCCGGGACGCTAAAACAGAAAACAGGAAAAGCTAAACTAATTCTATCATTTTTCTTCTAAGCAACATAAAATGAAAGCTCAAAACAAAGGTATGTGACTCCTTGATTCATCCGTTTCATGGTCATCGAAAGAAATCTGTCAATGGGGTTGATCAAGTCCTTATGACAAAACCTTCTCGAATCGCGAGAGAGAACGGAGAATTTTCAAATAGCCACTAAGTCACCTCAATGGGGATATGTATCTCCCCAACAAGCAAATCATACTTCATCTTGACATGAGGAATAGGGCATTCGAAGCTCCCAATAAGAATCGATGAAGACTTTTCGATAGCATTGATGCAATGTACTGGATATCGTTTCTTCGGAAAGTGCACTGTGTGCTCGTTACCGTTGACATGGAAAGTGACATTGCCTTTGTTGCAATCTATAACAGCCCCTGCAGTGCTTAAAAATGGTCTTCCGAGGATGATAACCATGGCATCGTCCTCGGGAATATCCAAGATAATAAAGTCTGTTAAGATAGTGGTATTAGCAACCACAACAGACACATCCTCGCAAATGCCGATAGGGAAAGCAGTTGATTTATCGGCCAGTTGCAGAGAAATTTCAGTGGGTGTCAACTTATCCAATTCAAGTCTACGATAAAGAGAGAGCGGCATAACACTAACACCGGCTCCAAGGTCACATAAGGCAGTTCTTACGTAGTTTCCTTTAATAGAGCAAGGTATAGTGGGCACTCCGGGATCACCAAGTTTCTTAGGAGTTCCACCTTTAAAAGTGTAGTTGGCAAGCATGGTGGAGATCTCAAGATCCGGTATCTTCCGTGTATTAGTCACGATATCTTTCATGTACTTGGCATATGGAGACATCTTGAGCATATCAGTTAACCGCATCTGCAGAAAGATGGGCCTTATCATCTCAACAAAGCGCTCAAAATGCTCATCATCCTTTTTCTTGGATGGCTTAGGAGGAAAGGGCATAGGTATCTGAACCCATGGCTCCCTTTCTTTACCATGCTTCCTAGCAGTGAAGTCATTCTTATCATTTTTCTTAGGTTGTGGGTTATCAGGATTAACCGTAGGTTCAATCTCCACATCCTCATCATTGCTAGGTTGAGCATTATTATGAACATCACTGTCCATATTGTCACCAGGTTCATGTTCATCACCAGATTGTGTTTCTGCATCAAACGCAGAAATATCATTAGGTTCTTCCGGTGTGACAGTATTTGGTATACTGGCATGTAGTTTTCTATCATCCTTCTTCTTCTCCTTAGGATGACTAGGTGTATCAGCATTGATTCCTTGAGAATCTTGATCAATCCTCTTAGGATGACCTTCAGGATACAAAGGTTCCTGAATAATTTTGCCTCCTCTAGTAATGAATCTGACAGAGTTGTCATTTAATTCATTGAGCAGGTCATTCTGAGCTTTAAGTACTTGTTCTACCTGAGTAGTAATCATAGAGGCATGTTTACTCAGAAGCTTCAGATCATTGACATTTCTGTCTACACAAGCACTTAAATGGCTAAGCATACGAGTACTTTGTTCCAAATGTCTGCTAACATAATCATTGAAACTCTGTTGTTTGGCAACAAAGTTGTCCAATTCATCAAAGCATAGGCTAGCAGGTTTATCAAAAGGAATATCACTCTCATCAAACCTACGCAGAGAATTCCCTTCTACTACTTGTATCGGGTTATCGAGACCATGGATCTCTTCGATAGGTGGTAGATATTTGACATCTTCAGATCTAATGCCTTTCTCTTGCATAGATTTCTTGGCTTCTTGCATATCTTCGGGACTGAGGAATAGAATACCTCTTTTCTTTGGAGTTGGCTTAGGAGGTGGTTCGGGAATAGTCCAAGCATTATCGTTGATCAAGATGTTATTCAGTAGAGTCTCAGCTTGTTCTACAGTTTGTTCCCTAAAAACACAACCGACACAATTATCTAGGTGGTCTCTAGAGGCATTGGTAAGTCCGTTATAGAGGATTTCAAGTATCTCATTCTTCTTAAGAGGGTGATCAGGCAAAGCATTTTGTAGGTGGACAAGCCACCCCAAGCTTGTGGAAGACTCTCTTCTTGGAGTTGAGCAAAGTTGTATATTTCCTGCAAGGCAGTTTGCTTCTTATGGGCAGGGAAATATTTCTCACAGAAGTAATAGACCATCTCTTGAGGACTACGCACACATCCAGGAGCAAGAGAGGTGAACCAGGCTTTAGTGTCATCCTTTAGAGAGAAAGGAAACAGTTTAAGGATATAGTAGTGGCGGATCTTCTCCTCATTAGTAAAAAGGGTGGCTGTATCGTGTAGTTTGGTAAGATGGGTTACGACCATCTCAGACTCATCACTGTGAAAAGGATCAGATTCGACTAGAGAGATTATCTCAGGATCGACAGAGAATTCGTAATCCTTATTGGTGATAAAGATAGGTGAAGTGGCAAACTTCGGGTCGTATTTCATCTTAGCTTCCCGAGATTTTTCCTTCCACTTGAGAAGTAATTTCTCGGCGTCATAGGCATCCTTACACGCAAGAAAATCCTCAACCATCTCTCCCTCCATAACGTAACCCTCAGGTATATCAGGCAATTCATATCTAGGAGAGCTAGATCTAGCAGGAGCAAAAGCAGGTTCTATCTCAATAGTATCGGCAGTATTAGAAGCATCACGAGCATTGGCAGTAACTCTAGCAATATGAGCATCAAGGAACACTCCTAGTGGAACATCAGGCAAAGTAGTATCTCTAGCAGTATCAAGCATAGCATCATCATGCAAAATAGCATCTCTAGCATCATCAGGCAAAGCAGTATCAGGCATAGCATCTCTAGCAGTATCCAGCATAGCATCTCTAGCAATATCAGGCAAAGCATCAGGCATAGTATCAAGCATAGTATCATCAGGCATAGTATCAAGCATAGCATCTCTAGCAGTAGCATCATAAGCATCATCAAGCACAGGCGACATATCAAGATTTCTAGCAGGAGGTGATGTCGCAAACTTACTCATAACTGAAGGTGAATCAGGTGCAGAGCTAGATGGCAATTCCTTACCTCCCGTCGTAGTTGAGGGCAAGACTTTGGTCTTCGGATCCTTCAGATTCTTCATAGTGATCAGCAGATATAAATCCCAAGTGACTGAGAGAATATAGCAATACCTCCCCAGCAACGGCGCCAGAAAAATGCTTGATGTCAACTGTTCTTCCCCTTTGCAACGGCACCAGAAGAATGCTGTTAGCACTCTCCGGCAATCGAAACTAGAAGAATGTTGTTAACGCCCACCAGCGCGTGGGATCGTAGCAGTTTTCGAGGGTAGAGTATTCGACCCAAATTTTTTGATTCGCACGACGGGAAGTGAGAGAATACTCTCAAGTATTAGCAGCTGAATTTATCAGATTCAACCACACCTGAAAGATTAGTATTTGCAAGCAAAGTAGTAACAACAAAGTAGCGAGTAACGACAGTGTAACAAGCAATAGCAGCGGCAAGGAAAAGAAGTAGTGATAGCGGTAGCAAGTAGCAACAATAGCAAGTGACAGTAGTAGCAACAGTAGGGAAAAGAACTTCCGTGTGTTTGGATGATATTCATCATGCAACATCTATAAAACGGAGAGATATGTGGCTAGCTCCCGTTCGTCAATGTGATGTAGGCATGCGTTCCGTGTGTCGTCATACGTGCTTAGGGAAAAGAACTTGCATGACATCTATTGTCCATCCCTCCCATGGCAGCGGGGTCCAAAAGGAAAATACGTGATATTAAGGTTCTCCTTTTAATAAAGAACCGGACCAACGCATTAGCACTTGGTGAACACATGAACTCCTCAAACTATGGTCATCACCGGGAGTGGTTCCGGTTATTGTCACTCCAGGGTTGCCGGATCATAACACATAGTAGGTAACTACAACTTGCAAGATCGGATCTGAAACACACATATATTGGTGACAACATAATAATTTCAGATCTGAAATCATGGCACTCGGGCCCCAGTGACAAGCATTAAGCATGGCAAAGTAGTAGCAACATCAATCTCAGAACATAGTGGATACCAGGGATCAATCCCCATCAAAACTAACTCGATTACATGATAGATCTCATCCTACTCATCACCGCCCAGTGAGCCTACGAATAGATTACTCACGAACGACGAAGAGCTTCATGGAATTGGAGAGGGAAGAAGGTTGATGATGACGATGGCGACGATTTCCCCTCTCCGGAGCCCAAGACGGATTCCAGATCTGCCCTCCAGATGAAGAACAGGTGGTGGCGGCGCCTCCGTATCGCAAACGCGACGAAAACTTCTCTTTTTATTTTTTCTAGGACGAAAGGGAACTTATAGACCTGAGGTTGGGGGCGGCAGAGCCGTGTGGACCCCACAAGCCTGCCCACCGCCACTAGGGGGGTGGAGGCGGAGCCAGGGCTTGTGGCCCACTGGCCCACCCCCTCAGGTGGAACTTGGCGCAAATATTTTTTATATTTTCCAAAACTGCTCCCTGTAGATTTTCAGGACATTTGGGGAACTTTGATTTCTGCACAAAAATAACACCAAGGCAATTCTGCTGAAAACAGGGCCAGTCCAGGTTAGTTCCATTCAAATCATGCAAATTAGAGTCCAAAACAAGGGCAAAAGAGTTTGTAAAAGTAGATACGATGGAGACATATCAGGTATCAATCAAGTAGGAGTATCAAGATGAGGCACCAATGTACCTGCGCAAAAACAAACGAACTTGCACCCAACGCTATAAAGGGGTTGTCAATCTCTTCACGATTATTTGCAAGGTGAGATCTGAAGGTGGAAAGTGCAACAAAGTAAAAGTGTAAAGCTGAAAATATGATGTGAAGTAGACCCAGGGGCCATAGTGTTCACTAGAGGCTTCTCTCATGATAGCAAGTATTACGGTGGGTGAACGAATTACTGTCGAGCAATTGATAGAATCACGCAAAGTCACGATGATATTTAAGGCAATGATCATACATGTAGGCATCACGTCCGAGACAAGTAGACCGATACTGTCTACATCTACTACTATCACTCCACACATCGACCACTATCCAGCATGCATCTAGTGTATTGAGTTCATAACAAACAGAGTAACGCCTTAAGCAAGATGATACGATGTAGAGGGATAAATTCATGCAATAGATATAAACCCCGTCTATTTACCCTTGATGGCAACAACACGATGCGTGCCTCGCTACGCCTTCTGTCATAGGGTGAGGACACTGCATGGCATGAACCCAAATCCAAGCACTTCTCCCATTGCAAGAATTATAAACCAAGTTGGCCAAACGAAACCCACAACTCGAAGAGAATTACAAGGATACGAAATCATGCATATCAGAGATCAGAGGAAACTCGAATAATATTCATAGATAATCTGATCATAAATCCAGAATTCATCGGATCTCGACAAACACACCGCAAAACAAGATTCAATCGGATAGATCTCCATGAAGATCATGGAGAACTTTGTATTGAATATCCAAGAGAGAGAAGAAGCCATCTAGCTACTAGCTATGGACCTGAAGGTCTGTGGTGAACTACTCATGCATCATCGGAGAGGCAATGGTGTTGACGAAGAAGCCCTCCGTGTCCGAATCCCCCCTCCGACAGGGCACCAGAATGTTCCCCAGATGGGATCTTGCGGAGACAGAAGCTTGCGACGGCGGAAAAGTATTTTCGTGGCTCTCTGCAGCAGTTTTGGATTTTTAGAGAATTTATAGGTGGAATAAGTAGGGAAAAGGAGCCACGGGGGGCCCACAAGCCTGCTAGGCGCCCCAGGCCGCGGCTAGGGGGCTTGTGACCTCCCCCGGGGTCCTTTGCCTTGGTTTTCAAGTCCCCTGGGTATCTTCTATTATGGGAAAAATCAGTCCGCAGGTTTTATTCCGTTCGGACTCCGTTTAATATTTTTCTCTGAAAAAGGTCAAAAACATGAAAAAAATAGAAACTGGCACTTGGCACTGAGTTAATAGGTTAGTCCCAGAAAAGATATAAAATAGCATATTCATGCATACAAAACATCCAAAGTTGACAAGATAATAGCATGGAACCATAAAAAATTATAGATACGTTGGAGACGTATCAGACCGTGGGGTCCGTATCGAGGGCGCTAGGACTCCAATGGTGGTGAAGCCGATCCGCAATTGCAAATGCGGTCGGAGCAACCAGAGGTGTCGCCGGAGAAGGGTGCCTTAGCCGAGTGATTGAGTCCTCGACTGCCCACATTCAGGTTACTAAGGCTCGGGAGGCTTCTTTGGCTGGATTGACACTTGGACCTGGTCAGCCTATCACCTCGTCGCTTCCTCCTGTGGACCGCAACCTCTTCCAGTTGCATCATACCCCGGAGGATCAAGAGGTGGCACGCAAGGAGGCCCTGGCTCAACTAGAAGTGATGGTTGGGCGACTAAAATAAGCGTATGATGCTAGTGAAGCTGTGGCGAAGAACATTCAGGTGAGTCGTATTCGTGCACACATGTTTTTGTTTCTGAACTCGATGCTGAGTTGGTTTGCTCTGAGGCACACCCACCGGGTGCCATTTTTCAGTGGGAGCGCGCTCAGCGCACCCACTGGGTGTAGTGCCCGAGGCTACCGTCGACTGGAGCAGTTGGCGGTACTCTTAGTTCCTGTTTTGATTCGAGAAAGGTAGGTAGGGTACGGGGTGCTTTTTCCTCTTCTTATTTTTCCAGTGGGGGCGCGCTGAGCGCACCCACTGGGTGTAGTCCCCGAAGCTACCATTAACTGGATCAGTCGCGGATAGTCTTAGAGTTACTATTTTTGTATTCTGCTTGACTTGTGTTTGTTGATGACAGACTGCCTGCGGGCCCGAGGGCCGTGATGATGCTGTGGAGACGGAGTTGCAAGCCCTTCTACTGAGCCTTGATGCTGAAAAGGCAAAGAGTAAACGCCTGGAACAGGAGAAACACGTCGTTGAAGGTAAACCTTTGATGTCCGACTAGCTCTTGATTTGACCATCTTTCCTATCCGACCGAGGCTTTCTTGTTAGATTGTTTTTCTGAGCGGCTGGAGAATTCCATTTCTCTAGTTATCATGAAGGAGGCCCTAGAGAAGAGGGATGAAGATCTCGCATCAGCATGGAAATAGGACAAACAGAAAATCCAGGTGGCCGAAACCAAACTCAAGATGGTCGGGACACTTGAAGAAGAGAATCAAGTTGTGAAGGTTCGCGCGGAGAAATCTGTTGCGGAGCTTGCTGAGCTAAAGAAGCTCTACGCCGAGTGGGAGACCAAATTTGGGGAGGTCGTCGCCAAGAAACCTGAACTGGAGCAGTCCATCCAGGACTTCAACAAGGAACACTGCGAGAAACTTAAAGGTATGTTATGAATCCGAATGGTCTGTCGTTGTCGCCTTGGAATTTTCGAGTGATATTTTCTCATCTCTTTGTTTTTTGACTGAATCCAGCCTTCTCCATTGGTCTTGCGGAAGACACGGTGTGAATAGAGAAAGAACTAGACCCAAAGGCAGGGCTCGTGAAGGACAATTCCGCCTTAGCTCTTCTCAGGCTGGAAGCCCGCGTCGACTATGTGTTGGGTTATTTCAAGTGGATTCAATCGGCCGTCGGCGAGATAGATCAAGAGACCACCCCTGACAATGCACTACCAAAGGAGGCCCAGACCATCGTGAACCGAGTCAAGGCCATCCCCAAAGAACTCCAATCTTGGAAAAAGTTAGTGGCGAGGGTCGGAGCTAACATCGCCCTCTAACTTGTTCGCATCCATTGTAAAGGAGCGCATGAAGAGAAACTGAAAAATCTCCGGGCCATCAGCAGGAAAAGTGCCAAGGTCGAGGACTTCATGGAGATGTTCATGGTGCCTGCCACCCGGATTGTGGATGGGATCGACCTTGACACCTTCGTGGAAGCGGTGGAATCTTCAGCTTCTGAGTGATACTCGGGCGAAAAACATTAAGTTTCAATTTGCCTCGGGATGTCGAGTGGTTTTATGTAACCCCAAACTTTGAGCGAGCTTTGAGCTCCTTCTTATGTGCACCTTTTGCTAAAATTGGTTCTGTTCATCCTCATTTGAATTTTGATCTTACTTGCTTGGTTATCCTTATCCGGGGTCACTTTTACTCGGTCAAAAGTGGGTTCACATCCGACTCTCCGAGTGTGGAGGTTGCCCGCACTCGAGGTTGTTTTTAACAAATGCGAAAGCTGGTTCACAACTAAGCCCCCGAGCATGGAGGTTGCCCGCACTCGGGGTTGTTTTTAACTCAGGCGAAAGCTGGTTCGCAGCAAAGCCCCCAAGCATGGAGGTTGTCCACACTCGGGATTGTTTCTAACTTAGGCGAAGCTGGTTCGTAGCAAAGCCCCCGAGCGTGGAGGTTGTCCACACTCGAGATTGTTTTTAACTTAGCTGAAAGTTGATTCATGGCTAAGCCCTTGAATGTGAAGGTTGTCGTCACTTGAGATTGTTTTTAACTTAGGCAAAAGCTGGTTCGTGGCTAGGCCCCCGAGTGTGGAGGTTATCCTCACTCGGGATTTTTTTTAACTTAGCCGAAAGCTGGTTCGCGGCTAAGCCCTCGAGTGTGGAGGTTGTCCTCACTCAGGATTGTTTTTAACTAACACAAAAGTAGGTTTGCGGCTAAGCCCCCGTGTGTGAAGGTTGCCCCCACTCGGGATTGTTCTGTCCATCTTGGCGACCGAATGAAGAGATTGCTTCATGCAGAACCATTTTAACTTAGGTGAAAGTTGGTTCGTAGCTATGTCCCCGAGCATGGAGGTTGTCCTCACTCAGGCCGGTTTTTGTTCCTTCGGCGAAAACAGGTTTGCTACCAAGCACCCGAGTGTGGAGGTTGTCCTCACTCGGGATTGTTTTTAACTTAGGTGAAAGCTAGTTCATGGCTAAGCCCCTCAGTGTGGGGGTTACCCCAATCGGGGTTGTTCTATCCATCTTGGCAGTCGAATGAAGAGCTTGCTTCATTCAGAACCGTTGTAACTTAGCTAAAAGTAGGTTCACGGCTAAGTCCCCGAGCATGGAGGTTGTCCTCACTCGGGGTCAATTTTTGTTCCTTAGGCAAAAATAGGTTCACTACCAAGAAATGATTGTACTGTTCATCTTGGCGTCGAATGAAAATCTTTCTTCCATCAGAGTTGTTTTAACTTAGGCTAAATATGGTTCGCGGCTCAGTCCCCGGGCGTGGAGGTTGTCCTCACTAGGGGCTGGTTTTTGTTCCTTAGGTGAAAACAGGTTTGCTACCAAGCAATTATCGTTCTGTTTATCTTGGCGACTCATACATCTCCAACGTATCTATAATTTTTGATGGTTTCATGCTATTATCTTGTCAAACTTTGGATGTTTTGCATGCCTTTTATATATTTTTTGGGACTAACTTATTAACTCAGTGCCAAGTGCCAATTCCTGTTTTTCCATGTTTTTGACCCTTTCAAAGGAGATTTTGAAACAAAGTCCAAACGGAGGAAAATCCCCGAAAAGATTTTTTTTGGAACGGAAGAAGATCGGGGTGCTTGGGAGCCGAGGCAGGGGAGCCCCAGGGGCCCCACAAGCCTCCACCCCGCGGCTAGGGGACCGCGTCATCCAGGCTTGTGGGCCCCCTAGACGCCCTTTGCTCTAGGTCTTTCGCCTATATATTCCCATAAATTCCAGAAAAAATCAGGAGATCATCGCAATCACCTTTTCGCCGCCGCAAGCTTCTATCTCCGCAAGATCCCATCTGGGGCACGTCATGGTGCCCTGCCGGAGGGGGGATTAAGATGGAGGGCTTCTTCATCAATACCATGACCTCTCCGAGGATGCGTGAGTAGTTCACCATAGACCTACGGGTCCATAGCTAGTAACTAGATGGCTTCTTCTCTCTCTTGGATCTTCAATACAAAGTTCTCCATGATCTTCATGGAGATCTATCCGATGTAATCTTCTTTTGCGGTGTGTTTGTCGAGATCCGATGAATTGTGGATTTATGATCAGATTATCTATGAATCTTATTTGAGTTTCTTCTGATCTCTCTTATGCATGATTTCATATCCTTGTAATTCTCTTCGAGTTGTGGGTTTTGTCTGGCCAACTAGATCTATGATTCTTGCAATGGGAGAAGTGCTTGGTTTTGGGTTCATACCGTGCGGTGACCTCACCCAGTGACAGAAGGGGTAGCAAGGCACACATCGTGTTGTTGCCATCAAGGGTAAAAAGATGGGGATTTCATCATTGGTTTGAGACTATCCCTCTACATCATGTCGTCTTGCTTAAAGCGTTACTTTGTTTGTCATGAACTCAATACACTAGATGCATGCTAGATAGCGGTCGATGTGTGGAGTAATAGTAGTAGATGCAGAAAGTATCAGTCTACTTGTCTCGGACGTGATGCCTATATGCATGATCATTGCCTTAGATATCGTCATGACTTTGCGCGGTTCTATCAATTGCTCGACAGTAATTTGTTCACCCACCATGATACTTGCTATTTTGAGAGAAGCCTCTAGTAAACACTATGGCCCCCAGGGTCTACTCCACACCATATTTTCAGCCTTACACTTTTTACTTTGTTGCACTTTCCGCCTTCAGATCTCACTTTGCAAACAATCTTGAAGGGATTGACAACCCCTTTGAAGCGTTGGGTGCAAGCTTGTTTGTTTTTGTGCAGGTACTATGGACTTGACGAGACCCTCCTTCTAGATCGATACCTTGGTTCTCAAACTGAGGGAAATACTTACTGCTCCTGTGCTGCATCATCCTTTCCTTTTCAAGGGAAAAACCAGCGCAATCCCAGCCTCTGACAATGTGTCAATTTATGGCGCTGTTGTCTGTGGGATAGCAGCGACCGAATGAAAAGCTTGCTTCATTCGGAACTGTTTTAACTTAGACGAAAGCTGGTTCATGGCTAAATCCCCGAGCATGGAGGTTGTCCTCACTTGGGGTCGGTTTTTGTTCCTTAGGCAAAAATAGGTTCGCTACCAAGAAATGATTTATGCCCACTAGGGTGTGTTTCACCGAAGTGAGAGGTTTGACCAGAGTTGAAGAAAGAAAATACTTTTTCCTTCTAACCATTCAAATTCATTACATGAATCAAATGGTATGTTCTAAGTATAGAACTCGCGGAGCAGGTCCGCATTCAAGGTTCTGGGCTGTTCCACTCCATTCTCAAGGTTGTATAATCGATAAGCTCCGTTGTGCATGACTTTGGAGATTGCGTATGGCCCTTACCACGGGGGTGCCATCTTGGGGGGTTTTTGTTGGTCCAGTCGGAGGACCAAGTCCCTTTCTTGAAACGTTCGTCCCCTGACTTGCTTGTCATAGTAGCCCCACAGGGCTTGCTGGCACAACATGGACCGAATGAGGGATAGCTCTCTCTCTGATTCCAAGAGGTCAAAAATGTCTTGACGTGCTTCTTCGGCTTCAGCTTCGTTGTACTACTCCACTTGGGGGGAGTTG
This sequence comes from Hordeum vulgare subsp. vulgare, assembly GCF_904849725.1. Lineage (NCBI taxonomy): Eukaryota > Viridiplantae > Streptophyta > Magnoliopsida > Poales > Poaceae > Hordeum > Hordeum vulgare. The sequence continues at coordinate 577,489,004 of NC_058520.1, read as the reverse complement.
TGATGTAAGTAACTCGGCATAATAGCTTCCGACCCATACACCATGAAGAAAGGAGTATGCTTGGTTGAACGATTCAGAGTCGTTCGCATACCCCATAGGACAGATGGTAACTCTTCTACCGATGCGCCTGTGGCATATTTGAGATCTCTCAAGAGTTGGGGTTTCAAACGCTGTAGTATCATACCATTCACATGTTCTGCCTGCTCTGCGGCAACAAAAGTCCTTCCCTGGCGTGTAGGGATTCTTCTTGTTACTTCTCTGGTTTGCGTCGGTTTTTCCCTTGAAGAGGAAAGGGTGATGCAACACACGAGCAGTAAGTATTTCCCTCAGTTTGAGAACCAAGATATCGAACCAAAAGGAGGGCCTCGTCAAGTCCAAAGTACCTGCGCAAAAACAAACAAGCTTGCACCCAACGCTTCAAAGGGGTTGTCAATCCCTTCAAGATTGTTTGCAAAGTGAGATCTGAAGGCGAAAAGTGCAACGAAGTGAAAAGTGTAAGGCTGAAAATATGGTGTGGAGTAGACCATGGGGGCCATAGTGTTCACTAGAGGCTTCTCTCAAAATAGCAAATATCACGATGGGTGAACAAATTACTGTCGAGCAATTGATAGAACCGCGCAAAGTCATGACGATATCTAAGGCAATGATCTAGCATATAGGCATCACGTCCGAGACAAGTAGACCGATACTTTCTGAATCTAGTACTATTACTCCACACATCGACCGCTATCTAGCATGCATCTAGTGTATTGAGTTCATGACGAACAGAGTAACGCTTTAAGCAAGATGACATGATGTAGAGGGATAATCTCAAACCAATGATGAAACCCCCATCTTTTTACCCTTGATGGCAACAACACGATACGTGCCTCGCTACCCCTTTTGTCATTGGGTGAGGTCACCGTACGGTATGCACCCAAAACCAAGCACTTCTCCCATTGCAAGAATCATAGATCTAGTTGGCCAAACAAAAACCACAACTCGAAGAGAATTACAAGGATATGAAATCATGCATAAGAGAGATCAGAGAAACTCAAATAAGATTCATAGATAATCTTATCATAAATCCATAATTCATCGGATCTCGACAAACACACCGCAAAAGAAGATTACATCGGATAGATCTCCATGAAGATCATGGAGAACTTTGTATTGAAGATCCAAGAGAGAGAAGAAGCCATCTAGTTACTAGCTATGGACCCGTAGGTCTATGGTGAACTACTCACGGATCGTCGGAGAGGTCATGGTGTTGATGGAGAAGCCTTCCGTGTCCGAATCCCCCCTCCGGCAGGGCACCAGGTCGTGCCCCAGATGGGATCTTGCGGAGACAGAAGCTTGCGGCGGCGGAAAAGTGATTACGATGCTCCCCTGATTTTTTTTGGGAATATTTGGGAATTTATAGGCGCAAGATCTAGGTCAGGGGACCTCCAGGGGGCCCACAAGCCTGCATGGCCCGGCCCCCTGGCCGCAGGGTGGGGGCCTGTGGGGCCCCTGGGGCTCTTCTGGCTTGGCCCCCATGCTCTCCGATCTTCTTCCGTTACAGAAAAAATCTTTTCGGGGATTTTCTTCCGTTTGGAGTCCGTTTCAAAATATCCTCTGAAAGGGGTCAAAACATGAAAAAAACAGGAACTGGCACTTGGCACTGAGTTACTAAGTTAGTCCTAGAAAATAAATAAAAGGCATGCAAAACATCCAAAGTTTGAAAAGATAATAGCATGAAACCATCAAAAAATATAGATGCGTTGGAGACGTATCACCTGCCCATTCGACTGCGGGTGAGCCACGGAGGTGTAATTGACCCGAGTGCCCTGGGAGTGGTAGAACTCGAGAAACTCCATTGTCTGTGATGATGTCGTGAGGGACTCCGAATCTGAAGATAATATGTCGAATGAAGCTGATGGCAGTTGTCGAATACAAGCTTTTGATGGGTTTCACTTCAACCCACTTGGTGAACTTATCCACCGCAACTAGCACGTGGGTGAATCCACTCGTCCTAGTACGCAAAGGGACAACCATGTCGAGACCCCACACGTCGAATGTCCATGTGAGCAGAATCGTTTTCATCGCTGATGGAGGCTTATGTGACTGATTTTTACAGAACTGGCATCCAACGCACAGTTCGACCAGGTCTCTTGCTGCCTCATTGGCTCGGGGCCAATAAAAGCCTGCTTGGAAGTCCTTGACCACCAGGGTGTTGGAAATATGCCCTAGAGGCAATAATAAATTAGTTATTATTATATTTCTTAGTTCATGATAATCGTTTATTATCCATGCTATAATTGTACTGATTGGAAACATAATACTTGTGTGGATATATAGACAAAACACTGTCCCTAGTAAGCCTCTAGTTGACTAGCTCGTTGATCAAAGATGGTCAAGGTTTCCTGGCCATAGGCAAGTGTTGTCACTTGATAACGGGATCACATCATTAGGAGAATCATGTGATGGACTAGACCCAAACTAATAGACGTAGCATGTTGATCGTGTCATTTTGTTGCTACTGTTTTCTACGTGTCAAGTATTTATTCCTATGACCATGAGATCATATAACTCACTGACACCGGAGGAATGCTTTGTGTGTATCAAACGTCGCAACGTAACTGGGTGACTATAAAGATGCTCTACAGGTATCTCCGAAGGTGTTAGTTGAGTTAGTATGGATCAAGACTGGGATTTGTCACTCCGTGTGAACGGAGAGGTATCTCGGGGCCCACTCGGTAATACAACATCACACACACAAGCCTTGCAAGCAATGTAACTTAGTGTAAGTTGCGGGATCTTGTATTACGGAACGAGTAAAGAGACTTGCCGGTAAACGAGATTGAAATAGGTATGCGGATACTGACGATCGAATCTCGGGCAAGTAACATACCGAAGGACGAAGGGAATGACATACGGGATTATATGAATCCTTGGCACTGAGGTTCAAACGATAAGATCTTCGTAGAATATGTAGGATCCAATATGGGCATCCAGGTCCCGCTATTGGATATTGACCGAGGAGTCCCTCGGGTCATGTCTACATAGTTCTCGAACCCGCAGGGTCTGCACACTTAAGGTTCGACGTTGTTTTATGCGTATTTGAGTTATATGGTTGGTTACCGAATGTTGTTCGGAGTCCCGGATGAGATCACGGACGTCACAAGGGTTTCCGGAATGGTCCGGAAACGAAGATTGATATATAGGATGACCTCATTTGATTACCGGAAGGTTTTCGGAGTCACCGGGAATGTACCGGGAATGACGAATGGGTTCCGGGAGTTCACCGGGGGGAGCCCACCCACCCCGGGGAAGCCCTTGGGTGTTTGGGGTGCCGCACCAGCCCTTAGTGGGCAGGTGAGACAGCCCAAGAGAGGCCTATGCGCATAGGAAAGAAAATCAAAGAGGAAAGGAAAAAAAGAAGGAGGTGGGAAAGGGAAGAAGGACTCCACCTTCCAAACCAAGTGGATTTCGGTTTGGGAGGGGGAGGCCTTCCCCCTTGGCTCGGCCGACTCCCTTGGGAGTCCTTGGACCCCAAGGCAAGTCTCCCCCCTCCTCCTCCTTTATATAGTGGGGTTTTAGGGCTGATTTGAGACGACTTTTCCACGGCAGCCCGACCACATACCTCCACGGTTTTTCCTCTAGATCGCGTTTCTGCGGAGCTCGGGCGGAGCCCTGCTGAGACAAGGTCATCACCAACCTCTGGAGCGCCGTCACGCTGCTGGAGAACTCTTCTACCTCTCCGTCTCTCTTGCTGGATCAAGAAGGCCGAGATCATCGTCGAGTTGTACTTGTGCTGAACGCGGAGGTGCCGTCCGTTCGGTACTAGATCGTGGGACTGATCGCGGGATTGTTCGTGGGGCGGATCGAGGGACGTGAGGACGTTCCACTACATCAACCGCGTTCACTAACGTTTCTGCTGTACGATCTACAAGGGTACGTAGATCACTCATCCCCTCTCGTAGATGGACATCACCATGATAGGTCTTCGTGCGCGTAGGAAATTTTTTGTTTACCATGCGACGTTCCCCAACACAGGGTTCCAGAGGACGCGTGATGTCCACAGGTCCCCGAGTGAACCTCTTGCAAGATCTGTAGTCCTTCCTCTCTAGAAATGCACTTTTGACTGACTCTTGCAACACTCTTCTTGTATAGTTCGTTTGTGAGGACTTCAAAAGCTTTAGACCGCTGAACGATTTGGCGGGCTTCCTCTTCATCTTCGGGCAGTTCTTGCGAGAGCAAGTAAGACAGATAATGCTGAGTTCATTCGGGTGTGATGACGAGCATCTCGTGGATGAGATCAACCACGAATGGGACATCAGTTTAAGTCAGATTTGACGGGCCGATTGCTTGCGGAGGCTCTTCAATAAAAGGATCCTTTTTGACTGAGGGGTGCGCAGGTGCTCGAGGAACACGCCTTCCGGAACAACTTTTCGAGTGGATCCGATTTTTGCCAAGTCAGTAGTCACTTGATTCTTGGCTCGGGGCACGTGGTGCAGCTCTAACCCTTCGAAGTTCTTCTCTAGCTTTGTAACTGCATTGCAGTAGACTATCATGGCCGGGCTTCGAATGTCCCATTCCTTCATCACCTGATTGACGACGAGATCCGACTTGCCGTAAACCATCAATCGTCGCACATTGAGAGAGATGGCCATGCGGAGTCCGTACAGGAGGGCTTTATATTCGACCTCATTGTTAGATGAGTCGAAGTGGATTTGGAGCACAAAATTCAGTCGGTCTGCAGTGGGGGTGACGAGAACTACTCCAGCCCCTGAACCATAAAGCATCTTGGATCCGTCGAAGAACATGGTCCAAATTTCGGGGACGCCAGGAGCTGGCTGCTCTTGCTCTATCCATTCGGCAGGGAAGTTGACCAAGGCCAGAGACTTGATTGCCTTTTTGGCTTCGAACTTGATCTCTAGCAGGAGGAGTTCAATTGCCCATTTATCCACTCGACGAGTAGCATCGCTGTTGTGCTGGATTTCCGCCAAGGGAGCGTCACTGATGACGGTGACCGAGTGATCTTGGAAGTAATTGACTACCTTCTTCATAGTGAGATAAATATCATAAACTAGCTTTTGGTAGTGCAGATACGTGTGCTTGGAGGGATTCAACACCTCGGAGATGTAATAAATGGGTCTGTGTACCTTGTACACCTTGCCCGCTTCTTCATGCTCCATGGTGAGAACGGTGCTAACCACTTGACCAGTGGAGGCAATGTACAGGACTAAGGGCTCCTCGCTGCTCCGAGCAGCTAACATCGGCTTGGTGGATAGCAAGGCTTTGAGTTGGTCGAAAGTGACTTGCGCTTCATTTATCCACTAGAATCTGTCAGATTTCTTCATCAACCGGTAAAAAGGCAGTGCCTTCTCGCTAAGTCTTGAGATGAAGCGACTTAGGGCTGCGAGGCAACCTGTAAACCTCTCATATCATGGATGCACTCTGGACGTCCCATTTGGACTATGGTGCCGATTTTATTAGGGTTGGTATCAATAAATCGTTCAGAAACGAGGAAACCGAGTAATTTACCGGTTGGCACTCCAAAAGTGCACTTGTCCTTATTGAGCTTGATCCTGAAGTGCCGGAGGTTCGCGAAGGTTTTAGCAAGGTCGGTTAGGAGGTCGAAACCTTTCCTCGACTTGACCACGATGTCATCCATGTACGCTTCAACATTCCGACTGATTTGTTCGTGCATACAGTTCTGAATCATGTGCTGAAAAGTAGCCCTAGTGCTTTTGAGGCCGAATGGTATGGTGATGTAGCAAAAACACCCGAATGGGGCGATGAAGGTCGTTTTTATTTCATCAGGCCCATACATTAGGATCTTGGGGTACCCGGAGTACGCATCCAGGAACTACAGGTGTTCACATCTAGCTGTTGAATCTATGATCTCATCTATTCGAGGTAAAGGGAAATGGTCTTTTGGGCAGGCCCAATTGAGGTGCTTGAAGTCAATACACATTCGGAGTGAATTGTTCTTCTTGGGCACTGTTGGGGTACACAAACAGGGGTGTTTATTCCCCCTGACTTGTGCACAGATGATAAGCCACCGACCCGTCAACCTAAGGATGCCGGGGAATGCTAGCACTCCATCAAGGCATGGCCCAAGCCAGAGAATCCGCTCTATGAGAGGTCAAGGAGCGCATCAAGAAGACCAAGACTCCGACAGACACGACCCCCAATATCCGGGACGAGACGCCCACAAGACCTACACAAGTAGTGCAAGACATGCCCAAAACCCCCAGCACCTTACTAGACAAGACATACACAAGCAGTCCAAGGGCACAGGCATCCTGGACTAGACCCGGCAAGATGCCTCCCCGGCAAGCGTGTGCTAACCTGCCACCGCTGCACCTCATCGCTACACCAGTCACTTATCGATGAGGTGTCGAGCTCCCAGATGTCTAGATGGCTCTCGCTAAATACGTGGCGCTACGTTGGAAGACATATTACGACCAGTTGACACCCGTCCAGAGGCATGTCTAGACACCAAGCCACGACCAGCTATTAGGTGGCAAGAGCTTGTCGGGAACGCACCCCCGCTCGCCACCTAAGGCCGCATTTATGGCGCTTTGTCTAAAGTTCCAGAGTTAGGTACAATGGCACTGTTAGCTATCTCATCATGACTGCTTGCCACTCTGGATGCCACTTGAGCTATATAAGGAGGCCCAAGGCAACCTAGAAAAGGATTCGGACACTTGGTAGATACGGACCCCCTGGGGACTAGAACCACAAATGGTCCAAAGGTCCCATAGGTGATCGAGTGCACACCCTGCGTACGTGATAGCTCTCCGTGGCAACCCTTGCCAGGACAGAACTCCGTGCGAACTTCATCTCGCTCAATCAATCCACCAAAGAAGGAGTAGGATTTTACGCTTCACAGCGGCTCGAACATGGGTACAACCGTCCTGAGTCTCATTATCGTGCTGCCTCGTAGTTTCTGCTCTTTGTGCCACACGACCTCCCTGCTGAACCACAAATGGGCCAAAGGTTCCATAGGTGATCGAGTGCACACCCTGCACTGAAATATTTGGCGCGCCAAGTAGGCAGATTCGTTCGTGCAAACCCGAGATTGTGAGTGCTTTCATCGATCTTCATCAACATTCCCTTCGCGTAAAGCGTCGAGCAAGAAGAGCATCGTCACGGACATTTTTTTTCTCCAGCCCCATGCCATGCACCACCGTCGTGTTTGCATCAACAGCAAGGAGGGACATCAACGCCGCAGCTGCCGTATCTGACGAGGACGGCGCGGCCATGATGACAACCTGAGCAGGGGAAGAAGCGGACTAGGCAACGGCGCCATCCCTATCACATTCGTGGAGCTGGCCCACCTAACCCCTGAGGAGGTACGACTACGATTGAATCGGAAGTGAAGAAGGAAAGGTACACGGTGATACCCGTCCTTTCTTCTCCTTTCCCACATGTGGTCAGTTCTACATCATGGCGGAGCCACTAACGTCGACGAGCTCGAGTGCGGCTGGGTCCTGCATTTCCACCACATTGGTAAATCCCAGGCCAAACGCTCGAGCGGATCTGTTGGTCGGAAAACTAGCGAGGTCCCATTTCCCATCGTTTCCAATGTCATGGTCGTTACGGGACTGCTTGGTAAGAAGGAGGAAAAGGAAGGTTCGACCGAGCATATTTACTATTCCATCCCTTTCGCCAAAGTTGTGAACGCTTGCGTTGGCTCGGCAAGCTCTTGCGGCAGGCCACGCTCATAACTAACATTTCCCCAAGTACCTCCATTTCCTCTCTATCCGTCCTTCTCTTCCTCTCAGAACAACCATGGTTTACACCATGCATGCACTAAGGAGCAGGAAGGGAAGAAACACCGATGGAAGAAGGAGAGAACGGTGGATGTGGGCAGACGAGCACCAAGATAGAGAAGTTGCCTAAACGAAAGATAAGTCGACGCGACCGTGGGTTTTTTTGTTAAAAACCTTACATTTTGCATATTCCCGTTTGTGACAAAGGTTTTGTATGGTGAATATGTTGTGCAATGGAACCTCGTTGTAATCCTGATCGCGCCTTTGTTTTGTTTTGAGCTTGCTCAACGAAACTACAGTAGCATCAAAGACCGATGAGGAAAAACTTGCCGGCAGCGTGGCTTCACCTGCAGAATGCTAAGGACCCGTTCCTTGAGGCAATCACGATAGCACATAGTTGGTGGGCAACCAGAGCACGCAAAGGAAGCAGTTGTACAAATACCAGAAGGAAAGAAAAGGGGGATGGCATGCGATTACATAAAGATATTAGTTCAACACAAAGCAACGATAGTGCATGGACTAATACGAGATACATTTGTATCTTAAGTACAGTACGTCATGACGACAACAGGAGTGGGTTGTGGGAGGGACAACAGTTTCTCGATACGTGTCCGTGCATTAAGGGAGCCTAACCCAACATGTCGAGGGACACGTATGGCTCAGGCTCGGGGGCTTCTGTAGGGGTACACAAACAGGGGTGTTTATTTCCCCCCGACTTGTGCACGGACGATAAGCCACCGACCCGATGACCTAAGGTTATCGGGGAATGTTACCACTCCATCAAGGTCTGGCCCAGGCCAGAGAAGCCTCTCTACGAGAGGTCAAGGAGCACATCAAGAAGACCAAGACTCCGGCAGACGCGGCCCCCAATAGCCGGGGCCAGACGTCGGCAAGACCTACACAAGCAGTCCAAGACATGCCCAGAACCCCCGACACCTACCAGGGGCGAAGGCACAGCCATCCTCGACAAGACCCATCAATACGCCTCCTCGGCAAGTGTGGGACAACATGCCACCGCTCCACCTCGTCGCTACATCAGTCACTTATAGATGAGGTGTCGAGCTCGCAGATGGCTTGGTGGATCTCGCTAAATACGTGGTGCCGTGTCGAAAGACAAATTACGACCAGACGACACCCGTCCAGAGGCGTGTCAAGACACCAAGCCACGGCCAGCTAATAGGTGGCAGGAGGTTGCCGGCAACGCACCCCCGCTCGCCACCAAAGACCGCATTTATGGCGCTTTGTCTTAAGTGCCAGATATAAGTATGATAGCACTATTAGCTATTTGATCATGACTGTTTACCATTGTAGACGCCCCTTTAGCTATAAAAGGAGGCCCAAGGCAACCTAGCAAAAATGATTCAAACACTTGGAGGTTGGACACTTTGTAGATTCGGACCCCCTGGGACTAGAACGAAGTGTATTTGTACGTACATGATAGCTCTCTGCGATAACCCTTGCCGGGGCAGAACTTCGTGCGACCTTCAACTCCCTCAATCAATCGACCAAAGCAGGAGTAGGGTTTCATGCTTCACAATGACCCAAACCTGGGTAAAAGCGTCCCGAGTCTCATCATCGTGTTGCCTCGTAGTTTTTGCTCTTTGTGCCACATGACCTCCCCACTGCACCAACATCTTTAGTATACCAGGCAGGGGGATTCGTTCACGCGAACCCGAGATTGCAAGCGCTTTCATCGATCTTCATCAACATTCCCTTCGCCTGAAGCGTCGAGGAAGAAGAGCATCGTCACGGGCTTTTTTCTCTCCAGCTCCATGCCACGCACCACCGTCGTGGTTGTGTCAACGGCAACAAGGGCCATCAACGCTGCAGCTGTCACATCCGACGCAGACGGTGCTGTCATGATGGCGACCTCAGCAGGGGAAGAAGCAGACTAGGAAACGGCGCCATCCCTATCACAACCATCGAGCTGTCCCGCCTAACCCGTCAGCAGGTGTGGTTACGATTGAATGGGCAGAGAAGAAGAAAATGTACATGGCGATACCCTTCCTCGCTTCTCCTTTCCCACATGTGGTCAGTTCTACATCATGGTGGAGCCACCGACATCGAGGAGCTTGCATGCGTCTAGGTCCTACATTTGCCCCACGTTGGTAAATCCCAGGTCAAACGCTCGAGCGGATCCGTTGGTCGGCGACCCCGGCGAACGGGCCACAGCGAGGTCCTGTTTACTAGCATTTCCAACATCATGGTCATTACGGGACCATTAGGCAAGAAGGAGAAGAAGGAAGCTTCGACCGAGCATATTTACTATTCCTTCCCTTCTGGCTAAGTTGTGAACGCTTGGGTTGGCCCGACAAGCTCTTGCCGCACGCCACGCTCATAACTAACATTTCCCCAAGTACCTCCATTTCCTATTTATTTGTCCTTCCCTTCCTCTCAGGACAGCCATGGTTTACACCATGCATGCACTGAGGAGCGCGAAGGGAAGAAACACCGATGGAAGGAGGGAATGGTGGATGTGGGCAGACGAGCACCAAGATAGAGAAGGAGCCTAAACGAAAGATAAGTCAACGCGACCGTCAATTTTTTGTTAAAAAGCTTACATTTTGCATATTCCCCTTTGCGACAAAGGTTTTTGTATGGTGAATCTACTATGAAGTGGAACCTCGTTGTCATCTTGATCGTGCCCCTATTTTGTTTCAAGCCTGCTCAACGAAACACGCGGCATCATCAAAGACCGATGAGGAAAAACTTGCCGACAACGTGTATTCGCGTGCAGAATTCTAAGAACCCATTCCTCGAGGCAATCGCGACAACACATTGTTGGCAGGCAACCAGAGCATGCAAAGGAAGCAACCGTACAAACACCAGAAGGAAAGCAAAGGGGGATGGCATGCGATTACATAAAGATATTAGTTCAACACAAAGCAAAGATAGTGCATGGACTAAATACGAGATACATATTGTGTCTTAAGTACAGGACGGCATGACGGCAGCAGGAGTGGGTCGTGGGAGGGACATCAATTTCTTGACACGTGTCCATGCATTAAGGGAGCCTAACCCAACATGCCCAGCGACATGTATAGCTCAGGCTCAGGTGCTTCTGTCGGGGTACACAAACAAGGGTGTTTATTTCCCTCTGACTTGTACATGGATGATAAGCCACCGACCCGATGACCTAAGATTGTCGGGGAATGCTACCACTCCATCAAGGACTGGCCCAGGCCAGAGAAGCCGCTCTACGAGAAGTCAAGGAGTGCATTAAGAAGACCAAGACTCCGGCAGACGCGACCCCCAATAGCCGGGACCATACGCCGGCAAGACCTACACAAGAAGTCCAAGACATGCCCAGAACCCCCAGCACCTGCCAGGGGCGAACGCACAGGCAAGACACCTCACCGGAAAGCGTGGGACAACCTGCCACCGCTCCACCTCATCGCTGCACCAGTCAATTATTAATGAGGTGTCGAGCTCCCAGATGGCTAGGTGGCTCTCGCTAAATTCATGGCGGTGCGCCGGAAGACAGATTATGACTAGTCGACACCCGTCCGCAGGTGTGTCAAGAAACCAAGACACAACCAGTTAATAGGTGGCAGGAGCTTGCCGGGAACGCACCCCCCGCTCGCCACCTGAGACTGCATTTATGGTGCTTTGTCTTAAGTGCCAGAGTTAGGTAGGATATCATTGTTAGCTATCTGATCATGATTGTTTGCCATCGTGGACGCTCCTTGAGCTATAAAATGAGGCCCAAGGCAACCTAGCATAGGATTCAGACATTTGGAGATTCGACACTTGGTAGATTCGTACCCCCTGGGGACTAGAACCAAGTGTATTTGTACGTACGTGATAGCTCTCCGCGGCAATCCTTGTCGGGGCACATCTCTGTGGAACTTCATCTCCCTAAATCAATCCACCAAAGTAGGAGTAGGGTTTTATGCTTCACAGCAGCCCGAACCTAGGTAAAAGCGTCATGAGTCTCATCATCGTGTTGCCTCATAATTTCTGCTCTTTGTGCCACACAACCTCCCTGCTGAATCACAAAGTGGCCAAAGGTCCCATATGTGATCGAGTGCACACCCTGCACCGACAGGCACCACGACCACGTTCGCCAACCACTTGGAGTGGCACACCTCTTGGATGAACTCGGCAGCTAGGAGCCGAGCAATCTCTTTGTTGATTGCCTTGCGATTCTCCATGGAGGAGCGGTGAAAGTGCTCCTTGACGGGCTTGACTTTAGAGTCCACTCGGAGGCGATGCTCAACTTGTTCCCTGGGAGCACCCGACATGTCAGAAGGCTTGCATGTGGAGATGTCCCTGTTCTCATGGAGGAACTCGATGAACTCGGCTTCCTATTTTTCACCGAGTGAGGTGGAGATGGTCGTCGTGGAAGCACTCAGATCGGTTGGGTGGACGTGAACCTTTTTGGTCTCACCGGCCGATTGAAAGGCAGGCTCAGTAGTCGGCCGCTTGGACTTGAGCAAGTCATAGTCCACCACTTTCTTGTACCCTTCGAGCTCGACCGCAAAGACTTACTCGTTAGCAATCTGAGAGCCCTGCTATAGGCATTCTTCAGCAACCTTCCGATTGTCGGTCATTGTAATCACGCCTTTTGGCCCTGGCATCTTAAGTTTAAGATACACGTAACATGGTCGGGCCATGAAACACGCATAGGAGGGCCTACCCAGGATGGCCTGATACGCCCTTCGGAACTCAACTACCTCAAAGCTTAGTCTTTGCTTCTTGTAATTCTTCTCGCCGTCTAATACAAAATTCAAGGTGATCTAACTGAGTGATTCAACCTTCTTTCCGGGGATGACCCCGTGGAACTCCATGTTACTCTTGATCAGCTCGGACAAGGGAATGTCCATTGCTCTGAGCGTGTCAATGTAGATGATGTTGAGGCCGGTGCCGCCGACCATGAGGACCCTTCACAGTCGGACCCCGTTGACACCCGGATCGACAACGAACGCCTGCCTTGGAAATGTTGGCCGGATGGTTCGAATGATCGAACATGAGGGGCTTCTTTGCCCAATCAAGGTACTTTGTGGTAGTCGGAGTCGTCATGTTTACCTACCGATTGATGACTTTCAATCGGCTCTTGCTCTCGATATCGGTGAAGATCATGAGAACTTTCTCGATGTTCGGATACCCGGGGGTAGCCTCTTCTTCATCCTCATCACTTTTATCCGTGGAGGGTTCTCTGCCTATCTCCTGCCGGAGTAGGTGACAGTCTCGAGTCGTGTGTTTGGTTGGGATGATCTCCCCCTCCTCGTCCTTCCTAGCATGGAACGGACGTGGTTCGTCCATAAGGTGTCTTTTGGACTCGGCCTTCTTCTTGCCTGCACAATATTTCTTCTTCAGCAGAGCCTGGATCTACCGAATGCCTTCTCCAGCCGTAGACTCACTCGGCTGAATGGAATCATCAAGTCGAGTGCCGACAACCAATTTTAGCAGAGGTATTGACATCACCTCAATATGGCGAGTGCGGTTGTTCGGAAACAGCTCACATCAATTGTGACTGGAGCCGGGCAAATCCCTCGTGGCCCGAGCGTCGAGTGACTGCTGGAGCCGCTTGAGACGCTCACACTCGGCTAAAGTGGCCTGACACGCGTTCTCCAACTCTATCTCTTCCAGGGCGTTAACGGTGATGGGGGTACGAAGAGCTTGCTCGCTCCTCCGTTGAAGTTCTTCCCGTTGTTGCTCTGTGAGTGGCTGCAGAATGTGGTGACTGTCGTTCCCATGATGATGCTCTCCATCATCACGCCCACGAGAATTCTCCATGGAAAATCCAGGGCCATCTCCCCTGGTCGTGTCGGCCATAAAACCTCAGTGGCATCTCCATTGTTTTCGCAGTCAGAGTCGCCGAGTGATTCATCACTTGACGACGGGAAGAGGTTGACGGTGGGCTCATCAGAACTGAGCATAGACACCTGCCCTGAAGTGGCGTGGGGGATGATACGTCTCCAACGTATCTATAATTTTTGATGGTTCCATGCTATTATCTTGTCAACTATGGATGTTTTGTATGCATTTTATATCTTTTTTGGGACTAACCTATTAACTCAGTGCCAAGTGCCAGTTCCTGTTTTTTCCGTGTCTTTGACCTTTTTCAGAGGAGAATATTAAACGGAGTCCAAACGGAATAAAATCTTCGAAATTATTTTTTCCATAACGGAAGATACGCAGGGAACTTGAGAACCAAGGCAAATGATCCCGGGGGAGGCCACAAGCCCCCTAGCCGCGGCCTGGGGGGCCACGCCTACCAGGCTTGTGGGCCCCCCGTGGCTCCTTTCCCTACTTCTTCTGCCTATAAATTCCCTAAAAATCTGAAACCACTGGAGAGAGCCACAAAAATACTTTTCTACCGCCGCAAGCTTCTGTCTCCGCAAGATCCCATCTAGGGACCGTTCTGGTGCCCTGCCGGAGGGGGGATTCAGACACGGAGGGCTTCTCCATCAACACCATTGCCTCTCCGATGATGCGTGAGTAGTTCACCACAGACCTTCGGGTCCATAGCTAGTAGCTAGATGGCTTCTTCTCTCTCTTGGATCTTCAATACAAAGTTCTCCATGATCTTCATGGAGATCTATTCGATGTAATCTTCTTTTGCGGTGTGTTTGTCGAGATCCGACGAATTGTGAATTTATGATCAGATTATCTATGAATATTATTTGAGTCTTCTCTGATCTCTTATATGCATGATTTCATATCCTTGTAATTCTCTTCGAGTTGTGGGTTTCGTTTGGCCAACTTGATCTATAATTCTTCCAATGGGAGAAGTGCTTGGTTTTGGGTTCATACCGTGCGGTGACCTCACCCAGTGACAGAAGGGGTAGCGTGGCATGCATCGTGTTGTTGCCATCAAGGGTACAAAGATGGGGTTTAAATCTATTGCATGAATTTATCCCTCTGCGTCATGTCATCTTGCTTAAGGTGTTACTCCGTTTGTCATGAACTTAATACACTAGATGCATGCTGGATAGCGGTCGATGTGTGTAGTAATAGTAGTAGAGGCAGACAGTATCGTATACTTTGTCTCGGACGTGATGCCTATATGTATGATCATTGCCTTAGATATCGTCATGACTTTGCGCGGTTCTATCAATTGCTCGACAGTAATTCGTTCACCCACCGTAATACTTGCTATCATGAGAGAAGCCTCTAGTGAACACTATGCCCCCCGGGTCTACTTCACATCATATTTTCAGCTCTACACTTCTACTTTGTTGCACTTTCCGCCTTTAGATCTCACCTTGCAATCAATCGTGAAGGGATTGACAACCCCTTTATAGCGTTGGGTGCAAGTTTGTTGTTTTTGCGCAGGTACTTTGGAGACTTCTCTTGATACTCCTACTGGATTGATACCTTGGTTCTCAAACTGAGGGAAATACTTACTGCTACTGTCCTGCATCACCCTTTCCTCTTCAAGAGAAAAACCAACGCAAGCTCAAGAGGTAGCCCACGGAGTCCTTGATCCACCGCTGCAACTGCGAGCGCCCGGAGCGCTTGAGACGAATTGCAGTGGGCGTGGGGGTACCGAGTAGTACGACACTGATGGCTGCCGGATCAAGACCCCGTGCGCAACTGCGCTGAAATGTGACGTACCTCAAGTAGGGAGGGCGTCGGTGTCCAGTGGCGCGTCACACAACCACGTTGAGTCGTCCATGACAAAGCTGAGAGAGCCGAAGAGGATCTCTCCATCTGGTGTCGTCATGGTGACTAAAAAGGTAAACTCCTACTGTGGTGGATTTGCTAAACGTGCAGCCCCACGGCGGGCGCCAACTATCGTGGGAATGATACTGACAATAATACCAGGGGTACGAATGAGGGGCGGAGCCTTGCTAGGGCACATTGGATACACTCGTATGTACGAGTTTGGGACCCATTCAGGAGTGGTAATGACCCTACGTCTCGAGCCTCGGTGGCTTGTGTTTGCTTATAGAATGTGTGATAGTTCATAATGTTGCACCCTTGCTCATGAGTACGTGGTGTCTTATATGGAGTGCGCCACCCCCGAACGGACCTCATTACAAGGGCGAGTAACTGCTAATAACTACAGAAGTTACTAGTAATATCAGCTTTAACTCCAGTGTTACTGGTAACACACGCCTTCACTGCACTTCATGTGATAGTTCAAGTCTGTAGCCGTTGCAGTCTCTTCGTTGCCCTCGCCTTGCTACAGTCCGAGTGTAGACGTACGTCTCACTGATATGAAATAGTCTGAGTAATGACACGTGAGCCGATTGAAGATACACTAGCCTGAGTGATGTCATGACTGCATTGGTGACTTTTGGGATGGTGGTGTCCATGTAGGGTCTTGGGGAGACCTGCGGATGCTGGTCCGTAGGACTAACCCTAATGTACAACCCCATCATCCATGGTGTCACATTAGTCATGAAGAACTCATATACTTATTGCAAAGTTTTATTAGTCTTATCACAAATCAAAGTACTACTTGCATGCCCCGAGTGAGAGGGTTGGTAGGAATTAACCATCGTGCAACTCCAACTGAAAACAACACACGGTTTTCAACGAGGAATAGAAGTGCTCACACATAATCACCATGCCTTTTTAATATTTTAGATGCACAAGAAGTTTAACATATCTTAATATCGACCCCTATCTGAATTAATAATAATGCACTCACACATTTTTCATATCACCCCATCAATATCATTAACCCACAATTTCTCTATATGTGCTACATGATGGTTTTTATCATCATTGATTGGATACTCATTATATTTGATCTAGTATTATGACCCTTGAAAATTACCGTCACGATTTGTACAACTCTCAAACAAATATAAGTGAAGAATGAGAGCATATTTTTTTATAAATCTACACGTCACCTTGCTCAAGAAGATATAAGTGAAGTACTAGATCAACTACTAAGCTCAAAAGGTATAAGTGAAGCACATAGAGTATTCTAACAAATTGTGATAATGTGATCTCTCTCTCAAATAGGTGTGTCCATCAAACAATTATTGTGGTAAACTGAAAGTAAACAAAAGCAAATGACGCTTCAAGGAAAATTCATATCATGTGACGAATAAAAATATAGCTCCAAGTAACATACCAGTGGATTGAGACGAAAAGAGGGGATGCCTTCCAGGGCATACCCAAGATTAGATGCTTGAGTCTTCCTAGAATATTACCTTGGGGTGCCATGGGAATACCCAAGCTTAGGATTTTTCTACTCCCCAATCCTTTGTCCATCGGGACCATACTCAAAACTTCAAAACTTCTATCACATAAAACTCAAGAAAACTTCCTGAGATCCGTTAGTATAAGCAACATATCAAATAGTTTCAAGTTCTGTTACATATTGATTCTTATTTCATTTTTGTATAGGGTACTGTATCTTAACTCCTCCATGGCTTATACCACCCAATATAATCCATAGCATCATCAAAACAAACAAACAACGCATGCAAAAACAAAATCTAACTAAAACAAAACATCGTGTAGTAATGTGTAATGAATCTATACTTCTATAACTCCAAAAATTCTGAAAAAATAGGAGGACCAGGGGAATTTTTATATAAATATTGTACAAAACATTCAGCTTAAAAATATGTTCCCATAAAATTAGAGAAATTATGCACTGGACATTAAATTTTAAGTTTTTATACAGTATCAATTCTACTCATCATGCAAATCATCCCAAGGGCTTTACTTAGCACAAACAGTAATTAAATTATAAAAACACAATCATTATAGTGGCAATAATCATTTTATAACACACTAATGTAAATAAATGGTAACTATGTCTCCCAACAATCTTTTTCTTTATAGCCATTAAGATAGGCTTGAAATTTCAATGATGCTCACACAAAAGACAAGAATTGAAGCACAAAGAGAGCATCATAAAATATATGACAAGCACATTTAAGTCTAACATACTTCCTATGCATAGGAATTTTAGAATCAAAGACCTTATCAAGACAAGAACTGTCTAACATAAGCAAGTAGGAAGAATGAAGCATTAACAATTTTAATATCAAGAGAGGTAAGTGAGTAGCATCAAAATTTGTATGACCATATTTCCCTCTCTCATAGTGATTACACGTAGGATCATATTCAAATTCAACAATATAACAATCATGATTTTCATTCAAGAAACTATCATGAATCACTTCATAAATTTCACAATTTTTGGATTCATGATTTTCAAGTAAGACCTCATAAAGATAATCTAGTGCACTCTCACTAGCAATTGTTTCAACATAAATGGGTCTTTTGAAATGATTAGCTAGTGGATGAGGATCCATTTATCTTAATCTTTGCATTTTACTTTATGTTTTGGTGTGACAAAGATAAAAATAGCATAGCTAGGCAAGTAAACTAGATAGCAAAGATGCAAACTAGTGACAAGCAAAGCAAGCAAAGGTATATATTTTTATATTTTTTATAAGGCAAACTAAATATACCAGCAAATAAAAAGAGTAACAAGTGAATGAAATTTTGTGTGGAGTTACTTGGTACTTGGTGATGATATTCCCGGGCAACAATGCAAGAAATCCTTCGTGATACTTGTGATCTGCGTTAGGTTTTCCGTGAAGAGTAGCGGGTTATCGCAGCACAAAGTGGGTAAGTATTTCCCTCTGTTATGAAACCAAGGTTTATCAAACAAATAGGAATATCAACCACAACCATCTTCAGCGGCTGCAAACAAAAGAACAAACAACTTGCACCCAACGTGGGCAAGAGGGTTGTCAATCCTCTTGTCTTGTTATTTGCAAGCAAGTGAGGTGTGTAGATAATTGTAGATAGCAAGATAAAATAAAAACAAGTAAACAACAACAAGATAATGAAGGTTTTAGCAATATGTTGTGAATAGACCCGGGGGCCATATCTTTTCCTAATGGCATCTCTCATGGAAAAATAGCATACGGTGGGTAAACAAATTACTGTTAGGCAATTGACAAAAAAGTTGATAGTTATGCGGTACTCACAGAAATGATCATGTGTATATAGGCATCACATCCATAAACAAATAGGCCAACTCATGCCTGTACCTACTACTATTACTTTACTTGAAGTGTGTTTCTATGCTTGCCTCTCTATGTATTAAGTTTATGATGAAGGAAGTAATGCATGGAGTAAGATGACTTAAATCCCATCGTTTTATACTTAGTAGCAGCAACACAAAGACGCATCTTTTCCCCTTCTGTCACCGTGATATATAAATTCGCTAGGTCAAACCTACCGCAATGCACCTCTCTCACTGAAGAAATATCGATCTAGTTGGCCAAACTGTTTCCATAGATCGGAGAGAACTACAAAACTATCATAATCATGCACATAAGAATCATATAAGTATTCAGAGGAGACTCAAATATTTATCATCAATAATCTAAACATAAACCCATAATTCATCGGATCCCAACAAACACACCGCACAAAAGGAATTACATCATATGGATCAAAGTGAAGATGTGATGATCACTGTATTCAAGATCAAAGAGACAGATTGCCATCTAGGTACTAACTATGTAACCATAGGTCTATGGTGAACTACTCACACATCATTGTGAGGGCAGAAAGGTTGATGAACAAGCCTTCTGTGATACATCCCCCTCCATCATGGTGCCGAAACGGAGCTCCAAATGGCCTCCCGTCGGAACAGAGACTCGCAACAATGTAAAAAGTGTCTCAAGACTTCCTCTGGTATTTTTAGGGTAGATGAGAATTTATAAGCCAAATAACAGAGTCGAGAGGGCCACGAGCGGGACACAAACTATTAGGGCCCCCCGCCCCCCAGGCCATGCCCTGTTAGCTTGTGGGCCCCTCATGAGGCCTCGAGCCTTCTTTCATTGGTCTTATTTTGGTCTAGAAAAAATCATCAAAAAGGTTCAGGTCAATTGGACCTCGTTTGGTATGGAAACCTGCAAAGTAAAAAACACGCAGAACACAACAACTGGCAAAGTGGCACTGGGCACTGGGTCAATAGGTTAGTGCTCAAAAATAATATAAAATGGTAAATAAATACCCCCAAAAGCATACTAGAATGATAATATATCAGCATAGAACAATCAAAAATTATAGAAACGTGTCAGACGTATTAGGATTCTACGGTCCATGTTAAGTGTAAAAAATCAAAGTCAAATGGCAAAGGAAAATTTTAGTTCACTTTCAAACTTAACGCGAAAACAATTATTATTGGAAAAATATTAATTTCAGGCATCACACAAGGTTTCATTTTTGGAAGTGTGTGCGGTGACGAACTACATCGCACACATAGTGCATGCAAAAAAGATGTGCAAGGCATCACACACGTTTGCATTTTTAACACCGTGTGCAATGATATGCTATGTCACACACACACTTTTACAAAAACGGTGTGCATGACATCACATACGGTTGCATTATAATAACTGTGTGCAATGATAGACTACATCACACACACACCATTTGCAGAAATCATGTGCAAAGCATCACACACGGTTACATTTTTTTAACTGTGTGCATTAATAGGCAAGATCACACCGAAATGTTTTGCAAAAAATATTTTTGAAATGTGTGTGATATTATGACATCACACACACTTTTTGGGACTTGGGACAACCTGCGACTGGCATAGGATATTTCAAAACCGCCAGGAACCATCCTTCTTACGAGCCAAGAGCACTGGAGAAGCGAAGGGGCTCCTGCTGCGACGAATAATGCCATTGTTCATCATCTCACAGATTTTCTTCTCTATCTCTGTTTTCTGGCTAAGTTTGAAAGTCCAAAGAGCGCAAACTAGTGACGGAGCTTGGATACGGTTTCCCGATCGGAGATCCATGGATCATAGAAAAATATCTCCCCGTGGCCTTTCGCCTCTCAGTTACATCGCACGCAGTTTGATGTACATCACACACAATTTCGTCAAAGGATCTTTGATACATGTGTTGTCTTAGGACCTTCCTACAATAGTGATATGACACACACATAAATACACATATTTTGTGTGAGTAAGTGTGTGTTTGTATGTGTGTGTTAAAATATTCCTAGGTGTGGATGTTTATCTCTTTGTATTAGTTTTCGCTTAGTGCATAACGGGTTGCAGGAGAATTTAAATTACCACGCTTAGGTACTTTGCGGTTTGATGTACATTGGAATAAGAAAACACTTTCACTCATTTTATTTTATTTAAGAACACTACAATATGTGTAGATTTGGTAGGTTACATATATATGCTTCGCTTTGTTTGGAGGGATAAAGAAAGGAATAATAGTGGAAGAGAACAAGAAAAAGAGGAAGCAGTACAACACATGGCAATTTCGATTGCACCCATGATAAACAAATCTGTCTCTACCAAAACCAATCATTGGATTTATCCATTGTTTAATTATTAACCATAACGATTCTTAAACAAGAGAGTGGATGGCCTTTTTTCTACTGTGAAAATGTGACACGAGCTCCCAAGGGTGTATGGATGACCATTTCAAGATCTCTGTATGACATTCTACCCGAGTTTTTGGATTCTAAGCTTTTGTGAGCAACAATGTGGAAGAGGGGCTACATCCATAGTTTTACAATTGAGAACAAAGCACATGTTCTTCCTCAAAGCTATATTTGAGACATTCCCTCATTACAAGACACGGTGGCTTTCGTGGAACGCGATAATACAGCTCAACCTCTTGTGAACAAGTGCGTTAAGTGTAAATCTGATAGAATGGATTACATGTACGAAAGATGCGAGAGAAACACGAGAAGATCAACCCATTAGTTGATAATGGGATTTTCTAAAGGTGAAGCTAACATGGATATTACATGATGTGGTATCAATCCTTCTAAAATTATTGCCTTGATTTTCATTTTTCTATGGAAAAGGAACCTTAATATAATGGACCGCCTTTTTCTGCTATGAAAATGTGGCCAAGCTCCCACGCATGTATGGATGACCATTTCAAGCTTAGCATTCAACCTGAGTTTGTGGGTTCTCAAGGTTTGTGTGCATCAGCAAGGAAGAGTCTACATCCATAATTGACCTTCTCAGGACTTGAGAACATAGCTCAGCTGCTTTCAACCAACTGTGGCAAGTGCACAACTGTCAAAAAAATTCACGTCTGATCATGCCATCACAAGCAATCCCCCACCTAGATGTGTTCAAAAATGTTCCATCAATCGGTGCAAAAAGGAGAATCTTGTCAGGGTTAGAAAGAGCAAAGTTGCTCTATTGAAGACTCAATAAAAAATCTACTTGGTTTTCCAAAGGACCACAGAAGGTGACAACAACTAATTCCAAGTTGATACCATTTCTTACGGATTTTTGATATATTGATCAAAGTACCCACTTGGGTACTGTTAGTTCATGCCACAAGAATAGCAGGATGTCCAAAATGTGATTGACATCGGAATATTATGGCACATCACATAAGGAGGTGAGGCTCAGCTAGTTTTTTTTGTTTGGAGAAGCCATCCATACTTGGCATCGGGGAACTGGAATTGTTCTAAATATTTACTTGGGAATTATTCTCAAGACCACATCATAAAGAACTAAAATGGCATCACTTAGTTGGCATTAAGAAGTCAGTAACATATAGCATATATCCTCTAATCTTAGGTTTTGTTATACTTTTGTGCATGATTTTGTACAAGAGACATGAGAGAAGTACGAGAATATCAACTCACTATTAGATAATGGGCATGTTTGAAGATGAAGCCAATATCGCCATTACAAGTTATGGTATCGGTCCTTTCAAAATTGTTTCCTTGATATTTATTTTTCTATGAAAAAGGCACGTTAAAATGATGGACCACCTTTTTATACTATGGAAATTGTGCCTAAGCTCCGAGTCGTGTAGACACGCCATTTCAAGATCTACGTATGAAATCCAACCTTAGTTTGTGGGTTCTAAGAATTAGTGTGCAGTAGCAAGTAAAAGAGGGGTACATTCATAATTTGCCAACTAAGAACATAACACCTCTTCTTCTTCGACATCCAAAGTACATATTTTAGGCATTCCCTCATCAGGAGAAGCGATGGCCTTCGCGGGACTCGATAACATAGCTCAACTAAGTGATATATTGATTGAAGTATCTCCTTGTGTATTGATATTTCACGCCATAAGAATAGCAGGATGTCGAAAATGTGATTGGCATCAGAATATTATGGCACGACACATAGGGAGGCGATGTTGTTCTACTATTTTGTGCGTAGAATGCATTCATACTTGCCGTAGAAAAACCGGAAGTGTTAGTAACATTTTAGTGGGAGTTATTCTTAAGGACACGACTTAAAGAGTTGAAATGCCAATCACTTAGTTGGCATTAACACATCAATAATACATAGAAAGTGTTCTCCAATCTTCATTTTTTATACTTTTGGGTGGTATATTGTTCAAGAGATGTCAGAGAGGGATGAGAAATTAGTATATAATGGATTTTTTTGAAGATGAAAATAATATGGCTCTTACAAGATATCGTATTAGTTCTTTTAAAATTGATGCCTTGATGGTCATTTTTCTATGAAAAAGGTGCCATATGACACACACACACACTTCTCGTCTCTGTGTGTGCATGTGTGTGATTGAGTGTGTGTGTGTGTTAACATATTCCTAGGTTGTGATGTTTATCTCTTTGTATTAGTTATTCTGCTTAGTGGATCATGCGTTGTAGGATAATTTAACCTATCATGTCATCAAGCACTTTGTGGTTTGATGTACATTGTTATAAGACAATGCTCTCACTCATTTAATTTGATTTAAGGACACTGCAATATGTGTAGATTTGGTAGCTTGCATATATATGCTTCGGTTCCTTCAGAGGGAGAAATAAAGCAATAGTTGTGGAAGAGAACAAGAAAAAATGGAAGTAGTATAGAGGTACAACACATGACAATTTGAATTGCAGCAATATAAACATATATGCCTATCCCGAAACCAATGATTGGATAAAACCCACCCAATTATAGCCCACTAGTAAATTATATTGACCACAATGATCCTTAAACATGATATTGGATGACCTTTTTTCTACTACGAAAATGTGACCTGAGCTCCCAAAGGTGTATGGATGACCTTCAAGACATTATACCTAAGTTTGTGAATTCTGAGCATTTGTGTGCAACAATGTGGAAAAGAGGATACATCCATAATTTACCAGTTCAGAAGAGAGCACCTCTTCTTCCTCTACCTCCAAAGGCCATGTTCAAGGCATTCTCTCATTACAAGAAGCGATGGCCTTCCTAGGACTCGAGAATGCAACTCAACTACTCGCGAACAAGTGTAGTAAGTGTAAAGCTGATATAATGGATCACGTGTGATCTTGCCAGCATGGGTAATTTGCCACCTCGAAGTGTTTGATAATATGTCATTAATCAGTGGAAAAAGGAGAATCTTATCTGGGTTGGAAAGAAGACATTTTCTCCATTGGAGACTCAAGAGCTCGAATATCTACTCGGTCCTCCAAAGGACCACACAATGGGACGTCAACTTGTTCCAAGTTGATATTGCTGCTTGTCACAAGTTGATCTATTGATTGAAGGATACCCTTGGGTACTGATAGTTCATGCCACAAGAATAGTCGTATGTCCAAAACGTGATTGGCATTAGATATTATGGCACGACACATAGGGATGTGAGGACGGTACAATATTTTGTCCGTAGAAGCCATTCATACTTAGCACTATTGGAGATATGCCCTAGAGGCAATCATGTATGATGATATTTCCTATGTGTTTCTGAATAAAGATAGTCATTGAAAATTGTGAATGATGTGTATCAACAAGTACGTGACTTGTTTGTGAGACTAGGAATTGTATGATGACTGTCCTAAATGGTCCCTAATCGAAAGGGTTGTGTGGACGCAAAACCATTCAGATTACCATATGACATAGTAGATGGTCCAGTCTCACTAACCATGTAGCATTGGATGCTAGCCGGATAGTATGGACTCAGAAATATATGGTCGGATTCGTCATATTCGAGTCAAGATAAGGTCTGGGTTGGAGAAACTCACTATGAGATGCACTGATAGGTCATGTGTGAGTATCTAGTACAACATACGTTGTATGTCCTAAGACCTGAGCTAGCGCATGTACTCGGGATGGTGACAAACTTGCTTTGGGCCGACCAAACGTACTTCGTGTATGGGTAGTTAGAAAGGTAGGTTTCGGGCTTGTCCAAACCCATGCTGCGAGACATGGTTGAGCAAGATGGGATTTCCCCCTCCGATTTGGAGAGATATAATCTGGGCCCCTCGGGTGATATGACCTAGATAAGCATGGCCATGCAATGAGGATTATGAGATAATCCGAATGTTGGTAGGATTCACCAAAACGAGAAAGAGGTCATGTTGCAACAAGGATGACCATGTCGCCTTGTGCACGACAACATATATCATGTGGCAAAGGGAACAGAAGTACGAAGTACAGGCTCGCCTAACCAGCTTCATCGGACACTTGGAGTCAGCACGCTTTGCTAGAGGCCGCTACCGACTGGCCAAATTGGATGTCATCTGACTCGTGACCAAGTTAACGAGAACCTAAGGGGTCACGCACTTTAGGGAAGGAACACATGGTCCTTCGGATCGGTGCGAGGCCCAAGAGTTGATCCTGCACCGGATGCCTATATATAATGGAGGTGCAACAAACTTATTTAGTTGATCGCTTCAGCACCATCGTTAGGTCTTTGCATGTGTTGCAACTAGCCACCTCCACTCGCCACCACGGACCGTGTGATCCAGACCTAGCATTCTGCCACACGGTGTTCCTCCTGCAAGCATGAATACCGTTAGAGGCGATGCACTTGCGACGCTCCCGTGAACCTCTACATGGGATCCGGCGGCCAGCTGTTCGAGGGAGAGGATCCGACGAACGATTGTTCGAGGGAGATCGGACAAGGAGGATACGAACCATGCATACGCGCTTCCCCAACTCTACTTCCGCTGTACGGGACTGCGCGTCTAGTGGTAACAATCTATGATCCATCTCCGTACCATGTTCTTGGATGTTCTACGCATAGAAAACTTTATTTGCATGTGATGCACCTACGGTAGAACCCAACACGCATAAAGGAACAGGAAGTGTTATGAGCATTTACTTGGGCAAGAACGCGTCGTAAAGAGTTGAAATCCTGGTCACTTACTTGGTATTAAGAATTTAGTAACATATAGTAAGCATTCTCTAATTGTTATTTGTGTTATACTTTTGTGCAAGATTTTGTACAAGATATGCCACACAAGGATGAGAAGATCAACCCATTAGTAGATAATGGGCAGATTAAGCTAATATGGCTATTACAAGATGTGGTATTATTCCTTCTCAAATTATCTCATTGGCTTTCATTTTTCTATGGAAAAGGCACTTTAAAATAATGGACCACTTTTTCTGCTCTGAAGCTCCGAGACGTGTATGGATGAACATTTGAAGATCAACATTAAACCTATTTTTTTAGGCTTCTAAGCATTGGTGCGCAGCAACAAGGAAAAGCTGCTACATCTACAATTTGCTTCTTCCTCCAAAATACATATTTGAGGCATTCCCTCATTACAAGAAGCATTGAACTTCCTGGGACTCGGGAACGCGGCTTAACTAATTTATAACAAGTGTGGCAAGTGCAAAGACGACATGATGGTTGAGGTATGATCTTTCCAGCACATGCAATCCACCACCTCAAAGTGTTAAAAATGTGTCATCAATCGGTGCAAAATGGAGAATCTCGCGTGTGTTAGAAAGAGCAAGGTTACCCTATTGGAGCCTCGAGAGATTGAATATCTACTCGGTTTCCCAAAGGACCACATAAGGGGACAACAACTAATTCCAAGTTGATACCATTGCTTACCACTTTTTGATACATTGTTTGAAGTATTCACTTGGCTACTGATTTTTCATGCCACGAGAATAGTAGGATGTCCAAAAATGTGATTGACATAGGAATATTATAGCACAAGTGCACAACACATAAGGAGGTGAGGCTTGGCCAGTAGTTTATTTGTAGAGGCCATTCATACTTGGCATCAAGGAACTCGAAGTGTTATCAATATTTACTTGGGAGTTATCCAGACCTCGTCGTAAAGAGCTGAAATGTCATCAGTGAGTTGACATTAAGAAGTCAGTAATATATAGCAAGTGTTCTCTAAGCTTAGTTTTTGTTATACTTTTGTGCGTGATTTTGTAGAAGAGATGTGAGAGAAGGACGAGAAGATCAACTAATTATTAGATAATGTGCTTGTTTAAGGATGAAGTCAATATGTGAGATGTGGTGTTGGTCACTTTAAATTTTTTGCCTTCATGTTTATTTTTCTATAGAAAAGGCACCTTAAGATTATGGACCACATTTTTCTATTATGAAAATGAGGCCTAAGATCCCACTCGTGTATGGACGAACATTTTGAGATCTCCATATGACATCCAACCTTACTTTGTGGGTTCTAACCATTTGTATGCAGCAGCAAGGAAAATATACTACATCCATAATTTGCCAATTGCAAACAGAACACCTCTTCTTTCTCTATCATCGAAGGCCGTATCTAAAGCATTCCCTCATTACAAGTATGTATGGCCTTCCCGGGACTCGAGAATGCAGATCAACTGATTGCGAATAAGTGTGCCAATTGCACAGCCAACAGAACAGTTGACGTGATATATTTGTGGCACGGGCAATATACCGCCTCTAGGTGTTCAAAAATATGATATCAACAAGTGCAACAAGGGGAATCTTGTCTAGGTTGGAAATAACAAAGTTGCTCCATCGGAGCCTCAAGGCATTGAATATCTCCTCCATTTCCAAAAGGACCACGCAAGGGGACGGCAACTCAATACTAGTTGGTATTGCTGCTTACCACTTGTTGACATATTGATCGAAGTATCCCCTCGAGTAGTGATAGTTCATGCCACAAGAATACGAGGATGTCCAAAATGTGATTGGCATCGAAATATTACGGCACGATACATAGGGAGGTGGGGCTAGGCTAGTGTTTTATTTATAGAAGCCATTCATACTTGGCATATAAAAACTCAAAGTGTTAACAACATTTACTTGGGAGCTATTATTAAGGACTCGACATAAAGAGCTAAAATGCGAATAACTTAGTTGGAATTAACAAGTCAATAATACGTAACAAGTGTTCTCCAATTTTAGTTTTTTTTATACTTTTGCATAGTACTTTGCACAAGAGATCTCAAAAAAGGACGAGAATTAGTATATAATATGATTTTTTGAAGATGAAGCTAATATGGCTATTACAAGATGTGGTATTAGTCCTTTTTTCCTTGATGTACTTTCTTCTATGGAAAAGGCACCTTAAGATAATGGACCACCTTTTTTCAACTATGAAATGTGGTCCAAGCTCACGGGCGTGTATGGGCAACCATTTCAAGATCTTTATATGACATTCAACCTGAATTTGTGGGTTCTAAGCATTTGTGTGCAACAGTAAGGGAAAGATGCTACATACATAATTTCGAAATGAGAAGAGAGCACCTCTTCTTCCTGTGCCTCCAAAGGCCATATTTGATGCATTCCCTCGATCATTACAAGAAGTGGTGGCCTCCCTAGACTCGAGAACACAGTGAAATACTTGTGAACAAGTGTGGCGAGTGCAAGGCTGACATGACGGTTCAAGTATGATCTTTCGAGCATGGTCAATCCACCGCTTTGAAGTTTTCAAAAATGAGTCATCAATCAATGCAAAAAGGAGAATCTTGTGTGGGTTGGAAAGAACAAAGTAACTCCATTGGGCCCTCGAGAGATTGAATATCTACTATGTTTCCTAAAGGACGTCCCAAGGTGGCGACAACTCATTCCAACTTGATAACATTGCTTAGCACTTGGTGATATATGAATTGAAGTATCCCCTTGTGTACTTATTGTTCATGCCACAAGAATTTTAGGATGTACAAAATGTGATTGGCATCGAAATATTATGACACGACTCATAGGAAGGTGAGGTTGGTCTAGTATTTTATGTGCATAAGACATTTATACTTGGCATACACAAATTGGAATCATTAACAACATTTGCTCGAGACTTATTCTCAAGGGCTCGAGGTAAATAGATGAAATGCCAGTCAGTTAGTTGGCAATAAGAAGTCAGTAATACATAGCAAGTGTTCTCTAATCTTAGTTGTTATTATACTTTTGTCTAGGATTTCATACAAGAGATGTCACAGAAGGACAAGAAGAGTGACTCATTAATAGACAAAGAAGTTTTTTGAAGATGAAGCTAACATGGCTATTACAAGATGTGGTATCAGTCCTTTTACAGTTGTTACCTTGATGTTGATTTTCATATGGAAAATGCACCTTATGATACGCACGCATACATACACACATGTGTGTGAGTGTGACTGAGTGAGGGTGTGTGTGTTAAAACATTCCTAGGTGCGGATGTTGATCTCTGTGTATTAGTCGATTCAATTAGTGCAACACGGGTTGGAGGTGAATTTAATTTATGAGGCCATCAGCTACTTTGTGGTTTGATGTACACAGGGATAAGAAAACACCTTACCTCTTTTATTTTGATGTAACGACACTACAATATGTGTACATTGGACAGGTTATATACACATGCTTCGGTTACTTTGGGGGAGAAAGGAAGCATTAATAATGGAAGTGAACAAGAAAAAGAGGAAGCGATATGGAGGTACAACATATGGCAATTTGGATTGCACCCATGATAAACATATATGCCTCTCCCAAAGCCAATGATTGGATTTAACCTGCCGAATTATAGCCCATTGATAAATTAGAGTGACTAGATCGATTCTTAAACAACATATTGTATCGCCCATTGTCTACTATGAAAATGTGGTCCAAACTCCAAGAGGTGTATGGTAGACTATTTCAAGATTTGTGTATGACACTCTACCTGAGTTTATACATTCTAAGAATTTATTAGAAACTTTAAGGAAAGTGGGCTACATCCATAATTTGCCAATTGAAAACAAAGACCATCTTCTTCATGTGCCTCCAAAGGCCATATTTGAGGCATTCCCTCATGACAAGAAATGGGGGCCTTCCTGGGACTCGAGAACACAACTCAACTAATTCTGAAGAAGTGTGGCAAGTGCAGAGTTGACATAACAGATCAGGTGTGATCCTGTTAATACGGACAATCCACCACTCAGAGTGTTAAAAAAATGTCGTTAATAAGTGCAAAAAGGAGCATATTGTCTGGGTCGGAAAGAACAAAGTAGGTCCATTGGATCCTCAAGAGATTGAATATCTACTCGGTTTTCCAAAGGACCACACAAGGGGATGAACACTTATCCCATGTTGATCTTGTTGCTTACCGCTTGTTGATATATTGATTAATGTATCCCTTGGGTACTGTTGTTCAAGCCAAAAAAATCGAAGGATTTCCAAAATGAGATTGGCATCAGAATATTATGCTATGACATATAGGGAGGTGAGGATGGGACAATATTTCATATGTAGAAGTCATTCCTACTTGCCATAGAGGAACTATAAGTGTTATCCACATTTACATGGGAGTTATCCACAAGGACTAGTCGTAAAGAGTTGAAATGTGATTCACTTAGTTGGCATTAAGAAGTCTGTGTTTTGTTATACTTTTTCGCGGGATTTGTACGAGATATGCGATAGAAGAACAAGAAGATGAACTCATTAGTAGACATGGTCAGGCCCATAGGTGTGCCAACCCTGAAGCCTGCATAGGGCCTATAAATTTTAGGGCCCCCAAATTTTATATATGCCTAGTATGTATTTCTAAAAAATGATGTCCTTGGGCGCTGGGCCTCACATGGCTCTCGGCTGCTGTAAGTCGAGGCGGAGGGGCGAGCAACCATTGCTCGATCGATCGGGATTTTCACGCCTTATCAAAAATAAAAAATAGATGAGATCATCGGGACTTGGGATGACATATATAAGAGTCGGATCACTCACAAAAGGACAACATCGCCATCCTATTGTGTCACCATTGCTATGAGGCTATAGGAGGATCAATCGGTGTCAGACGATAGATTTCAGACTCGATGGAAACTAGATTGTCCGATCTGATCGTTGGGTTACCACGAAACGAGACTCCATGGCGCCAATGTGTCGGCGATGGGCGAGACAGCACACGGGCACACAAAGACAATTCATGCCTTCTTAGCTAGAGTGATTCACAATGATAACTATCACTCTCTTCATCCTTTGGGGGCTTCACGGCTTTAAAACAGGAAGCCCGTTGGTTGCTCCTGCTGAGATATATATGCATTCTAATTGCTCGATAGTTCATTTTTTTAGTTTCACACATGACACCGAATTTTGCTGGCCCAACCCTATTAGTAAATAATGGGATTTCGTGAAGATGAAGTTAATATGGCTATTAGAAGATGTGGCATCGGTCCTTCTAAAATTAGATTTTTTTATGTTTTTCTAGAAAGGTGTCTTAATATAATGGACCACTTTTATTCTATGATGAAAATATGGCCCAACCTCCCACATGTGTATGGTAGATCATTTCAAGATGGACATTCAACCTAAATTTGTGGGCTCTAAGCATTTGTGTGCAAAAACAAGGAAACGAGGCTACATCCATAATTTGCCACCTTAAAACAAATCACCTCTTCTTCCTCTACATCCAAAGGCCATATTTCAGACATTCACTCATTACACTACTATGGGAATTAGCTTCGGTAACGCATCCTAGTAACACAAGAAAAAAATGTGTTACTGAGTTAAAGCATGGTAACACAACATTTGTGTCTACAACTGAGTTGTAACACATTCTACGAGAAGTGTTAAGAAGTTATAACACATATTCCACATGTGTCGAATGTGTAATGGTGTTGTAACACATTACTTATGTCCGTGGAGAGAGTGTTACAAAAATGTAACACATATATGAGATGTAATGTTGTGTTACAAGTTTGTAACACATACGCGATGTACATAGGTAAATGTTACAATGTACTTATATTGTATTGAGTTTTTCTTTATTTTCATGAGACGACCAATTGAGGATTGTGAGCTCTTGGTAAGGGAAAGAGAAAATGTAGGACAATTGGCAATGCTTTCACCTATGGATTAATAATTGCTTGGCCTTTAGCATGTGTATGTTAATATTTAACTTCTTCGGTTTTCTTAAATTTAATTTGGGATAAACATAATTGTAATTCTAACTGTATGTTTTCTTCAGAATGAGAGGTTCAGTGGTTGCGTTAATTTGGATGCTTTTTCTCATGAAGAATCAAGATG
The DNA here is from genome assembly GCF_904849725.1 of Hordeum vulgare subsp. vulgare. Classification (NCBI taxonomy): domain Eukaryota; kingdom Viridiplantae; phylum Streptophyta; class Magnoliopsida; order Poales; family Poaceae; genus Hordeum; species Hordeum vulgare. Next base: position 577,457,164 of record NC_058520.1, on the reverse strand, counting down.
CGAATGTGATATATTTATTCAAGAAAAAATTGAGGGGTGCATTCCACTGAACATGAGTAGGGGTGTCACATGTTTCTAATGATAGGAAATCTTCTACGCACTATAGTTTACATTACTAGGTTGAAAAATGTAATGTGTTTCTACAATATGGATCTTCTATAAGTCCATGTTAGAAATGCTATTGAATGACACGAACCATATTGCTATTTTATATATCCCTTTTCTCGTGCATGTGCAAACTTTATATCCATGATATTTTTATTGTATACAATGTGTCATATGCTTATCAGTTACACTATGAGGAAGTATAGAAGGAAAATATTACTACAAACTTTCATACAATATTGGTTTAATAGCATATTGGACTAATTATGCCGTGTTACTATAGTTAGGAAAAAGGTGTTACTAGGTTTCCTACCAATCATGACTAGAGATGTTATTATATATCCAAAATTATGTTACTATCGTGTTGCTGCAATAAACAATAGGTGTTAGTGGATTATCAAAACGTGTTACAAAGGCCTAGTGTATTAATAATTTTGTTGCAATTTTCATTAAATTGTGTTACTAACCATGTTGCCACACCGGGAAAAGCATGTACAACATGTGTGCATGTAGTTATGAAAGTGTGTTACTAGGGCCATCGATAAAACATATGTCTTGTGTTACAACAACACAATTGTAACACATTTAAATACATATAGGAATAGTTCTTATGTGCTACAATAGATACAACCTTGTAACATAGCCTACAGGAACACCTACAAAAATGTGTTACTGCCTCCTTAGTAACACGGTACCTAAGATGTAGTAGCACATCAACATGCTACAAGAGATCGATCCTCACGGAGTGTTATAAGAAAGTGTCGGTCTTCCTGGGACTTGAGAATGCAACTCAACTGGTTTTGAACAAATGTGGCAAGTGAAAAGCTGACAGAACCTGTTCGGGTATGATCTTTCCAGCACGCGCAATCAATCGCCTCGATGTGTTCATAAACATTTCATCAATAAGTACAAAAAAGAGAATCTTTTCTAGGTTAGAAAGAACAAAGTTACTCTAGTGGAGCATCAAGAAATTGAATATCTAGTAGGTTTCCTAAAGGACCAGAAAAGGGACGGCAACATATTCCAAGTTGATACCATTGCTTACCACTTGTTGATACATTGATTGAAGTACGCACTTGGGTACTACATCATGACAGAGCATTAGTAACACCGTGTTATGTTACTACAGACCCAAAAACGTGTTACTACGCCATGTAGTAACACATTTTGGAATATGTTCCATTAGACCGTGTTACTAACAGGTGTGCACTATCACACATAATAGTTGTTACCATATTTTAAATATTGTGTTACTGTTATGTTGTAGTAACATGCATATTATGTGTTACTCAACAATATGGTAACATCTTATTGTAGCCACAGTAACACCTATAGTAACATACCTACCTAGACCAAGAATATTGATGGTAACATATTTTTGTTAACTATAGTAACACAATTCGTAACACATTTTTAGCTTCGAAACTAAACTAGTAACATAATATTCAAATATTGTAACACTATAAGTTATAGTTGTCAATACCCTAGTAACACAGTCTGTAACTCTAGTAACTCTATCAGTAACACTAGTATATTAGCATCGCAACATAATTAATATATTTATTTATTTTATTAAACACAAAATTGAGTACATATTTTATTGACTAAAAGTTTATTCAATAAAATTACCACACTTTCTCATATAATTAATTGTTTTATTATGATTCTTGTCATTATTAAAATGATAGAGAAATTGAAGCACAACACATACACAAATTGAAAATTTCAAGATATTTATTACAAATATACAAAAGTTTAGGATTGTACCGATCATAGTGTAATTACATTGCATTAAAATTAATGTAAGTATCTTCACATCATTCAGTAGTATTCCTAACATTTCAAATGGTTAAGAAACACTCATTTAGAAAATATTACATTTTTACATCCATCGACATAAACTATACTTCTTGCTTCTATCTTCAATGGACTAAATGCTTGTTGAATTCATCATGAGCATGAGGATAGGATCCAACCGGAGGAGTTCTGCCATTACTTCATCTTTATGTTCTGAAAAGAACAAAGGAAAGAAACAACCAACTTCATCGTTGCAACCGAAATTTTGTATAAGTAAATCAAGAAATGGAAAAACATAACTTTTACCATTGGAAATAGTAGGTCATATACTCCCACATGAACAGTAAAATCAGTACATATAGTAAACAATTCGAAAAAATCTGAAATTTGTGGGCATGAAACATTGATGTTTTTTCTATATGTATGCAAAATTTCATGGTGAAATCACATTTGTGGAGGTGTGGGAAAAAAACCAAAATCAATGATTCAAAAATAGTGTTTTTGGAAGCATTTTGGAGAATCAATTTGGTTTTTTTGTCTACGCCTCCAGAAATGTGATTCCGTTATGAATTTTTGCATGCATGTAGGAATAGCATCAATGTTTCTTGTCAAAAAAATTTAGATTTTTTTAGTTGTTTTACTATTTTTTCGGATTTTACTATTCACCCGAGAGCATATGAGCTCGAGCTCACAAGAGCACTTTCGTAGAACTGCAGATAAAAGACATACCCATGCTGCTGGGGCCGTGAGTCATACAGTATGGTCGTATTATAACCTTGATGCCGTCCTCCTTATTATTTATCCTACAACAAGTACTAAGGTAATAACATGCAGTCTAAAATTAATTCAAGGATCTAGAAGTATGTGCATATAAGTGAAATCGACGATCAGAGGAGTATCACAAGTAGAGTTCAGCAATAACAGCTACAGGTTTGACCTGCAATATACCTTGTATAGGAAATGCTCATAACCATCATGAGTACTCAATCATCAATCTTGTGCACTGTGCTGTGAAAAACTCATTTGCAAATATATAATGATAAAAGACAAGCTACATACTAAAAAGAAGCTGCATAAGCTTTTCTACTCTTCTTCGTAAGGGATTTCTTCACACACACCCTAGGACCATGGACTGTTGGTGAACATAGATATCTTTTGGCCCCTCTTGATAAGTGATGCAAGTACAAAAAAACTGATAGAAAACTGATTACACATACTTGTAGTCACTTACTAAAAAATATGCTTACCTACATTAAAATTTCCAAACCTGTAAATATTCAAAAGTGGTTGAATCAACTAAGAGTTTTGGATCACAGAGACCACAAATGTCAAATCTAGCATAGACGCCATATATAGCCATATAGACATAGTACAAATTAAGATAGATATTCACAAGACACCTTTGGTGTAAGAAGATTCAGATAAATATAGGATGATGTCTGATGCAGTAAGCAAAGGAAGCAAATATCTAAAGTCATCATCCAAAACAATTATTAGAATGATAGGCAAAATGCAGTCCTAAAAAGTGAGTGCACTCGTGGAGAAACATAGGACTAATGGATGGGTCAAAAGTAAAATATAGCAATATATTTATGAGCAAGTCAGACAATGTGATGGTTATACTAATTAACTACAATGTGATGGTTATACTAATTAACTATAGACTAAGAATGTATTTAGGTCTGTCATATATTAACTAATTTTTAATCAAGTCTCCTAGCAAATAACAATTTCTCACTGAAAAAGACCCTAATGGAGTTGACCACTTAAGCAAACAGCTTCATCACAGGTTTCGAGAGCTCTACAGACAGGTTATCCCTTGATTACAAATACATTCTAGATATAAACTTAAAAATAAAGGCTTCGGGAAGGGTGGATTCGTTTAACGAGGGCCTGCCTCCCTTCAGATGAGACCCGGACAGAGTTCCATTGGAGGACTCAAAACCCAAGAAAATGCATTCTAGGTCGATTTTATTTAGAACAATGGCATTGGATTTCTCGGTCATCTTGATTGGATCGGTAAAGTGTACACTAATTTATCACAATTATTAATGCTTCAAAAAATTCTATCACAACTTAATAACAAAATCAAGAGATTAACAAACGCAGGTTCGCAACAGAGGACGAAGATAAGAACGACCAAGGGTACTGTAGCACACATATCTGATTAGCTGGATGACCTACACGTTGATTTTGGGGCACCATATGCTGCTGGATGCTGGCCTCCTCCTGAAAAATAAACTCATGTGAAGGTCTTATTAAACTGTGTGAAAAGAAATTAAGGTGGCAAATGCAAACCTAGGGAAATGAGATCAACGAACCAAATCAAATTCTGAAAAATCGGACCTCAAAATCAAACCTCACAATGGGAACAAGGTCCGGCAAAGGATCAATTATATGTCTAGATTTTGGCTAATGGTGAGGGGAGGCATGTCGGGGCATAAATCCATCATCAGGGAAACATGATCAAGGGCATGGCCGGTGGCGGGATCCCATCCAGTGTAGAGGCAATGCCGGGAGCTGCTGGTTGGCGGGAAGCCGCGAGCAGCGCAGGATCTGGCGATGGGGCGCGGCATCCTGGAGCAACGACGAGCGGTAGGAGAATCGAGAGGCAACGGGAGGTGGAGGGCGGCGCGGTGGTTGGAGTACGCCGGTGCCGGCTTGGTGGTGGGGCCCGGCGTAGTGGTGGGGCGACGCGGTCGTCGGAGTACGCCGGTGGCGTCTTGGTGGTGGGGCGACGCGGTCAGGAGCGGCGGCGCGGTGGACGGAGTATGCCAGTGGAGGCTTTGTGCGGGGGCGTAGTGGTGGGGTGACGCGGTCGGGGGCGGCGGCGCGGTGGTCAGGGTATGCCGGTGGCGGCTTGGTGGTAAGGGCCGGCGCAGCAGTGGGGCGATGCGATCGGGGGCGGCGGCGCGGTGGTGAGTAGATGAGTATTTGTTTTTCTTGTTTGTGCAGATGAGATAATCACGGGGGATTATTTACCGCTGTTTAATCAGAAGGATCTACTTTTTGTATTGGAGGGTAAAGTAAATATTAGCGGGAATCGTTAAAAAAATCCCTCCAGTTGTTTTTCTTCTGAAATAGTAGTACATGGCATCCACCTTCGAGCTCCTCCTCTCCTCCTCCTCGCCCCCTCCCCTCCCACCCCCGCCGCCTTCCCCCTCTCCCGCACCTCCTCCTCCTTCGTTGACCCTCCATCGTATGCCGACGTCACCGCCTCCTCCCCGCGCTTCGCCTCCGCCTCCCCGAGATCCGCACGCGCCGCCATGTTTGAGTACTCCTACATCACCGTCTCCGACCCGGAGACCGAGACCGAGGTCGTCGCCACCTCCCTCGTCCCCAGACCCGGCTCCAGCTACAGGGCCAGTGGGGCGGTGGTGGTGAGGAGGACGAGTGCTAGTCACTGATGGGTGGGACCAGGGCGGACACGAGCGGACGGGAGGAGATGACGGGGGCGCCCGCTTTTGTCCGCCGCGGACCCATTTGTGACCCATATATGGTTCAGTTTGGGTCGGGAACAGACACCAGAAGGACTTGTTGTCCATTTCGGTCGCCTAGTTGGGAAAAGTTTTTATGCGTGCCGACCCAAACGAACAGCGACAGACGAAATGGGTCGCTCCATTGAAGTCGCTCTTAGTGCTTCATTGATGCTTTTAGTTGGAATACTATAATCTTCATGAGTACATGTATTGACATCAATTGCTTAATTCTATATGATCAATTTAAGGTGTGCATGTATGGTCGTTGAGTCATCCTAAAATTAGGGCCTTATTTGGTTAATATGGTATTTACCAAAACCATCTCAAAATAGTTCGATATTTATCAAAACCAAATCATGCATCAACACATGATTATGTGTTACTTTCTCTACAATATGTAACACACTCCCACTAACATATATTAATATGTTACTGTAGCAACATTTGTGTAACACACTACGTGCAACACATAATTACGTGTTACTTAGACGATATCGTCGTAACACATTTTTCGAGCTTATATTGTATGTGTTACGCTCAGTCTTTGCAACACAAATCATGTGTTACTGGATTTTCGATTGTAACATATTTTAATATGTGTTACATGATTGTGTTACCAAAGCTCTGTTCTCTTGTAGTGGGTACTGATATTTCATGCCACGGGAATATCAAGATGTTGAAAATATGATTGGCATCCAAATAATTTAGCATGACACATAGGGAGGTGAGGCTCATCTGGTATTTTATGTGCAGAAGCCATTCATACTTGGCATCAAGGAACTAGAAGTGTTATCAACATTTACTTGGGCCGGAGTTATTCTCAAGACCTTGCCATAAAGAGTTAAAATGCCACTTAGTTAGTTGGCATTAAGATGTCAGCAATACATAGAAAGTATATTCTAGTCTTAGTTTTGTTGTACTTTTGTGCAGGATTTTGTGCAACAGATGTGAGAGAAGGATGAGAAGATCAACTCATTAGTAGATAATGGGCTTTTGAAGGAGAAGCTAACATGGCTATTACAAGATGTGGTATCGGTCCTTCTAAAATTGTTGCCTTGAAGTTTATTTTCTATGGAAAAGGCACCTTAAGAAAATGGACCACCTCTTTTGTGCTGTGAAAATGTGGCCCAAGGTCCTAGACGTGTATGGTCGACCATTTCAAGATCTCCTAATGACATTCAACCTTATTTTGTGGGTTCTAATCATTTGTGTGTAGCAACAAAGAGAAGAGGTTGCATACATAATTTGCCAACTAATAATAGATCTCCTTTTCTTCTTATGCCTCCAAAGGCTATATTTGAGGCATTCCGTTATTACAAGAAGCGGTGGCCTGATACGTCTCCAACGTATCTATAATTTTTGATGGTTTCATGTTGTTATCTTGTCAAACTTTGGATGTTTTATATGCCTTTTATATCTTTTTTGGGACTAACCCATTAATTCAGTGCCAAGTGCCAGTTCTTGTTCTTTCTGTGTTTTTGACCCTTTTTCAGGCGGAGTCCAAACGGAATAATTCTTTCGCGATGATTTTTTATGGAAAATATCAAAATACCGGAAGAAAAAGATACCGGAGAGGGGTCCCAAGGAAGCCACAAGCCCTGTCGGCGCCCCCCAGGCCGCACCAACCAAGCTTGTGGTCCCCTCAGGGGCCCACTTGACGCAACTCCACCGCCATCTGGTCCTATAAATCCAGAAGATGATATTTTTAGTTCTTCCACTTCGAATGATCAAAATTATTTTGATGAAAGTATGCCCCCTATCTATGATGATTATTGTGAGGATACTTATGCTTTAAAGAAGAGGGATGATAAAACTTGTCATACTCTCGAGAACCCCTTTTCTAAACCTTGCTTTTTCATTGTGGACACAATTTGTAGTGCTCAAGTCTTTTACGATACTCCCACTACTATTCTTGAGAATAGATTTCCTTATGTGGAGAATAGTAAAATTTCTATGATTGTAGATCATGAAAAGAATGCTTTAGGTGCTGGTTATATTGTTCAATTCATTCATGATTCTACTGAAAATTACTATGAGAGAGGATCATATGCTTCTACTTATTGCAATAGTATCAAGCTTCCTCTCCATGTGTTGAAATTTTTGAAGCTATGCTTGTTTTGCCTTCCTATGCTAGTCGATTCTTTCTCCAACAAGTTGTTTGATCACAAAATCCCTATGCATAGGAAGTGGGTTAGACTTAAATGTGCTATCCATTTGCTCCATGATGCTCTCGTTGTGTTTCAATCCTTACCTTTTATGTGAGCATCATTGAAATCAATGCCTAGCTAAGGGCGTTAAACGATAGCGCTTGTTGGGAGGCAACCCAATGAATAAATTTATCTTTGCTTTTTTGCTTCCTGTTTTGTTTTCTCCACACCATCATAATTCTGTTATGATTGTGTCTTTTGTGTTTCTTTTTGTGTTTGTGCCAAGCAAAACCGTTATGATTAGTCTTGGTGATGATTGTTTGATCATGCTGGAAAAAGACAGAAACTTTCTGCTCGCGAAAAGAATTTTCATTTCTATTCTGTAATAGCTTTTGAGTTGATTCTTTTTGCTGCTGATTTCTATACAATTTCTTCAGACTTTCGTAATGTTTCATATTTTTTGAAGTACCAGAAGTATACGAAGTATACAGATTCCTACAGACTGGTCTGCTCTTAACAGATTCTGTTTTTGTTGAGTTGGTTGCTTATTTTGATAAAACTATGGATAGTACCGGAGGGTACTAGCCATGGAAAAGTGAAAATACAGCAACCCAACACCAACATAAGTAGGATTTAAGTTTTCTACAGTACCTAAGGAAGTGGTGACTTGCTTTCTTATACTAATGATATCACGAGGTTCTGTTTAAGTTTTGTGTTGTGAAGTTTTCAAGTTCTGGGTGAAGTTCTTATGGACAAAGAGATAAAGAGTGTCAAGAGCTCAAGCTTGGGTATGCCCAAGGCACCCCAAGTTGATTCAAGGATACCGAAAAATCCTAAGCTTGGGGATGCCCCGGGAAGGCATCCCCTCTTTCGTCTTCAATCCATCGGTAATGTTACTTGGAGCTATATTTTTATTCACCACATGTTATGTGTTTTGCTTGGAGCGTCTTGTATCGTAGGAGTATTTTTTTGTGTCACAATCATCCTTTCTACACACCTAGAGAGAGAGAGACATGCACTCACCGTGATTTTGTTGAGCTTCACTTATATCTTTTGAGCTAGTTGATTTTGCTCTATGTGCTTCACTTATATCTTTTAGAGCACAGCGGTGCGTGGCTTGGTAGTTGATCTATGCTTTGATAGTAGTCTCAAAAGGGGTAGTTATCCAAAGGGATATGAAAACTTCCACCTTCATGTGCATTGAATAGTTAGAGAAGTTTGATTCATCTCAATTAGTTTTGAGTTGTGGTTGTGGTAATATTGAAGTTATATTAGTATGGTGTTGTGTATCTAGAAATACTTGTGTTGAAGTTATTGATTCCCGTAGCATGCACGTATGGTGAACCTCTATGTGATGAAGTGTGAGCATGATTAGTCTATTGATTTTCATCCTTTGTGTGGCGGTCGGGATCGCGCGATGGTTTATACCTACCAATCCTTCCCCTAGGAGTATGCGTTGAATGCTTTGTTTCGATTACTAATAAAACTCCAGAAAGAAACCTCCAGAAACCTCCAGAAAGAAACCTAGATCGGGAGTTCCGCCGCTGCAAGCCTCTGTAGCCACCAAAAACCAATCAGGAGCCCGTTCCGGCACCCTGCCGGAGGGGGAATCCATCTCCGGTGGCCATCTTCATCATCCCGGTGATCTCCATGACGAGGAGGGAGTAGTTCTCCCTCGGGGCTGAGGGTATGTACCAGTAGCTATGTGTTTGATCTCTCTCTCTCGTGTTCTTGAGATGTCTTGATCTCGATGTACCGTGGGCTTTGCTACTATAGTTGGATCTTATGATGTTCTTCCCCCTCTCCCTTCTTGTAATGAATTGAGTTTCCCCCTTTGAAGTTATCTTATCGGTTTGAGTCTTTGAGAACACTTGATGTATGTCTTGCACGTGTCTATCTTTGGTGATCAACTTGCGGGTTTGTGACATTGGGAACCTATGCATATGGGTTGGCACATGTTTGATTCATGTGAGTACTCGATGTATGGTTTGGTGATCAACTTGTGGGTTCGTGACATTGGGAACCTATGCATAGGGGTTGGCACACGTTTTGACTCTCCGGTAGAAACTTTGGGGCACTCTTTGAAGTTCTATGTGTTGGTTGAATAGATGATTCGGAGATTGTGTGATGCATATCATATAATCATGCCCACGGATACTTGAGGTGACAATGGAGTATCTAGGTCACATTAGGGTCTTGGTTGATATGTATCTTAAGGTGTTATTCTAGTACGAACTCTATAAAAGATTGAACGGAAAGAATAGCTTTGTGCTATTTTACTACGGACTCTTGAATAGATCGATCAGAAAAAATAACTTTGTGGTGGTTTCGTACCCGACAATAATCTCTTCGTTTGTTCTCCGCTATTAGTGACTTTGGAGTGACTCTTTGTTGCATGTTGAGGGCTAGTTATATGATCCAATTATGTTATCATTGTTGAGAGAACTTCGCTAGTGAAAGTATGAACCCTAGGCCTTGTTTCCACGCATTGCAATACCGTTCGTGCTCACTTTTGTTACTAGTTACCTTGCTGTTTTTGTAATTTCAGATTACAAAAACCTATATCTATCATCCATATTGCACTTGTTTCACCATCTCTTCGCTGAACTAGTGCACCTATACAACTTACCATTGTATTGGGTGTGTTGGGGACACAAGAGACTCTTTGTTATTTGGTTGCAGGGTTGCTTGAGAGAGACCATCTTCATCCTACGCCTCCCGCGGATTGATAAACCTTAGGTCACCTACTTGAGGGAAAATTGCTACTGTCCTACAACCCTCTGCACTTGGAGGCCCAACAACGTATACAAGGAGAAGGTTGCGTAGTAGACATCATGGCCTTCCTAGATTCGAGAACGTAGATCAACTGCTAGTGAAAAAGTGTGACAGGTGCAAAGCTGTTGGAACAGTTCATGTGTGCTCTTTCTAGCATGGGCAATCCACCGTCTTGAAGTGTTCAAAATATGTCAGCAATTAGTCAAAAAGTGAAAATCTTATCTGGATTGAAAGAATAAAGTCTCTCCATTGGAGCCTCAAGAGATCGAATATGTACTAGGTTTCTCAAAGCGCCACACAAGGGGATGGAAACTCATTCCAAGTTGATATTGTTGCTTACGACTTGTTGATATAGTGATTGAAGTATCCCTTGTGTACTGATAGTTCATCAAGAATAGCGGGATTTTCAAAAGGTGATTGGCCTCAAAATATTATGGCACGCCACAAAGGAATGTGAGATTGCGCTACCATTTTTCTGTAGAAGCCATCCATACTTGGCATAGAAAAACTCAAAGTGTTAGGAATATTTGCTTTGGAGTTATTCTCAAGGACTCGACATAAAAAGTTGAAATGTGAGTCACTTAGTTGGCATTAAGAAACTAGTAATACATAACAAGTGTCCTCTAATCTTAGTTTTCATTATACTTTTGTGCATGAACGGGAGATGTCAGAGATGGACGAGAAGCTCAATCCATTAGTAGATAATGGGATTTTCTGAATATGAAGCTAATAAGGCTATTACAAGATGTTGTATGAGTCCTTCTAAAATTATTGTCTTGATGTTCATTTTTATATGGAAAAACTCACCATATGACACATGCACACACATAAAATATGTGTGTGACTGTGTGTGTGTGTTAAAATATTCGTAGGTGCATATGTTGATCTCTCTGTAATAGTTGATTCGATTAGTGCATCAAGGGTTGCATGAGAATTTAACCTATGGGGCCATCATGTACTTTGTAATTTGATGTACATTGAAATAAAATAAACATGTTCGCTCTTTTAGTTTGATGTAAGGACACTACAGTATGTGTACATTTTGCAGGTTACATATAGTTCTTCGTTGCCTTTGGGGGGAGAAATATTACAAGAATAATGGAAGAGAACACAAAAAATAGGAAGCGATATGGAGGTACAACACATGGCATTTTGGATTGCAGTCATGATAAACATATATGCCTTGCCCAAAACTAATGATTGGATCAAACCCTCCCAATTATAGCCTTTTCTACCATGAAAATGTGGCCCAAGCTCCTAGAGGTGTATGGATGACCATTTCAAGATCTATGATATATTAATTGAAGTGTTTCATAGTTCATGCAAAACAAGAATTGCATTGATTGCCCGGTATTGAAATACTATGTCACCATACATAGGGAGGTGAGGATGGTATTCTCTCTCCAAAAGCTATTCATACTTGTCATAGAGTAACTAGAAGTGTTATCAACATTTTTTGGGAGTTATTCTGAAGGTGGACTCGTAAAGAAATGAAATGCCCCTGTGATCATGAAGTACCATTCTCTCGTTTTTGTCACACAAGAAAAACCAAGCCTATGGAATGAGCACCGCTTGTCCTCGACCGCAAGCATACTTTTTTGAGCGATTGCACAAAATGTTGGGTGCACACTATGTTGGGGATATTCCGTGTGGGAATGACCCGACATCAGGAATGACCAGGTAAAGGTTGTACCCTCATACGTCTCCAACGTATCTTTAATTTTTGATTCTTCCATGCTGATATATTATCATTCTAGAATACTTTTGGGGTATTTATTTTCCAGTTTATATTATTTTTTAGCACTAACCTATTGACCCGGTGCCGAGTGCCAGTAGTTGTTTTCTGCATGTTTTAAACTTTTCATCTTTACCATACCATACGAAGTCCAACTGACCTGAAACTTTTTGGAGATTTTTTCTGGACCAAAAGAAGATCAACAAGCATCGGACAAAGGCTGGGGGGCACACAAAGACCCACAAGCCAACCTAAGGGTCCTGGGGGCGCCCTATTGGCTTGTGGGCCCCTCGAGGCCATCCGAACTCTGTTCTTTGGCATGTAAATTCTCAGATGTCCTAAAAGCCCCAGAAGTAGTCCTGAAACACTTTTTACGCAGCCACAAGTCTCTATTCCAACGGGAGGCCATTTGGAGTTCCGTTCTGGCACCCTGCTGGAGGCGGGGTCGATCACAGAGGGCCTCTTCATCAACCTTGTTACCCACATGATGATGTGTGAGTAGTTCACCACAGACCTACGAATCCATAGCTAGTACCTAGATGTCAATCTCTCTCTCTCTCTTGATCTTCAATACAATGATCATCACATCTTCGCTTTGATCCACATGATGTAATTCCTTCTATGCGGTGCATTTGTTGGGATCCGATGAATTGTGGGTTTATGTTCAGATTATTCATGATAAATATTTGAGTCTCCTCTGAATACTTATATGATTCTTATGTGCACGATTATGATAGGTTTGCAATTCTCTCCGATCTACTGAAATAGTTTGGCCAACTAGATTGATATTTCTTCGGTGAGAGAGGTGCTTTGTAGTAGCTTCAACCTGGCGAATTTCTATATTCCAGTGACAGAAGGCGACAAGATGCGTATTTGTGTTTTTTCTAAGTATAAAATGGTGGGGGTTGTTCATATTGCTTGAGTTTACTTTGTCTACATCATGTCATTATTCTCCATGCATTACTATGTTTTACTGAATACTCTAGATGCATGCTGGATAGTGGTCGATGAGTAGAGTAATTGTAATAGGTGCAGGAAGGAGTCAACCTATTTATTTATGGATGTGATAACTATATACACATGATCATTGCCGTGAATATGGCATAACTATATGTTTTTCTATTAGTTGCCCGACAGTAATTTGTTTACCCACCGTATGCTATTTTTCGTGAGAGATGTCATTAGGGAAAACTACGCCCGTAGGTTCTATTCAGAACATATTTACAAAACCTTCAATGTCTTGCTTCCATTTACTTGATTTTATTTTTGCAATTTACAACTATCTACAATTATCTACACACCTCACTCGCTTACAAACAACAAGTATAAGAGGATTGACAACCCTCTTGCCTGCGTTGGGTGCAAGTTGTCTGTTCTTTATGTGCAGCCGCAGAAGATGTTTGTGTTTGATATTAATATTGGTTCTATAAACCTTGGTTTCGTACTGAGGTAAATAATTACCCACATTGTGTTGCGATGACACGTTCCTCTTCACGGAAAACCCAACGCAGATCACAAGTATTAGGAGGGATTTCTCGCGCCGTTGTCGGGGAATATCATACCAACTAAAAAATAAATCCCCATAAATTTTTCATTCACTTGTTATCCTTTTTATTGTTGGTATATTTATTTTGTCTCATAAAAATAAAAATACAGAAATATTTACTTTTGCTTGCTTAGCTTGTCACTATTGCATCTTCGTTCTGTAGTTTTATTTATCTACTTGTTACTTTGCTTGCTTGGTCACCATGTCTCAAGATACTACTAAGTTATGTGAATTCTCAAATACTAATAACAATGATTTTATTATTTCTCCTATACCACCCGCCAATAGTGCGGACGCTTTGATATTAATGCTGCATTAGCGAATCTTGTCATGAAAGAGCAATTTTTGGGAAGTCCTAATGAGTATCCCGCTTCACATATCAATACCTTTGTTGAACTTTGTGATATGCAAAATGAAAAAGGATATGTATAATGATATTTTGAAACTAAAATTGTTTCCTTTTTCACTAAGAGATAAAGGTAAAGCTTGCTTTTCATCTTTGCCATGTAATAGTATTGGAAGATGGGATAAGTGTAAAGATGCTTTTATTGCCAAGTATTTTTCCTCCTAAGATCATCTCCCTTAGAAACCAAATAATGAATTTTAAATATCATGATCAGGAACATGTTTTACAAGCATGGGAGAGAATGAAACCGATGATAAGAAATTGTCCAACTCAAGGCGTAAACTAGCAGATGACTATCCAAAACTTCTATGTTGGATTACACTTTGTGTCTAGAAATCTTCTAGATTCAGCTGCGGGTGGTACCTTTATGGATGTGAACTTAGGAGAGGCCACAAAACTTCTGGACAACATCATGACCAATTATTCTCAATGGCACACCGAGATAGAGGTAAGAAGGTAAATTATGTTGAGGAAATCGCTACTTTGAGTGAAAAAGTGGATGCTCTTACGAATTTGGTTGCTAATAAAAATACTCATGTTGATACCAATGATATGCCCTTGTCTACCTTGATTGATAAAAATAATGATGCTATTGATGTGAACTTTGTCTCATGAAATAATTTCAACAACAGTGCTTATAGGGGTAATTTCAATTCTTGGCCATATCCCGGTAATGTTCCTAGTGGCTATGGTATTTCTTCTAGAAATTCTTCTGGAAATAATAATATCATACCCTCTGATCTTAAGAATACAATTAAGGAATTCATTAATTCTCAAAAAGTTTTCAATACTATGGTAGAAGAAAAATTGCATGTTGTTGATAGAATTGCTCTTGATGTAGAAACTCTTAAAAGTAAAGCTTTGCCTCCTAAGCATGATTTTAGTGAGACTGCTAAATCTATCCAAGTTTCAAATAATGAAAGTAAGGAGAGGACTGCTAAGTTGAATGCTAAACGGGAATTCCTAGAAAAATCTCTTCAACACGACTTTTACCGGAATCATGATGAAGATCTTAAAATGATTGGTACTTATTCTTTTCAATTTTTGTTTACTTCTGTAAATGTTATTGATAAAGGGACTGTAGATGAGTCAACTATAGTTAAGGAGCGTCCCGTTTGCTTGGAGGGTGATGATTTTAATGCTAAAACTGAAAAAGTGGGTTCGGAGAGGTCAAAACTTTAACTAGTGATGTGCCCACTATTTTGGATTACAAGGACTTTAATTATGATAATTTCTATTTAATAGAATATATTTCCTTGCTACAATTCATTATTAGCTCACCCAATGTTTATGAACAAAACAAAGCTTTTACTCAACATATAGTAGATGCTATGGTAAAAGCTTATGATGAGAAACTTGAGCTTGAAGTTTCTATTCACAAAAAGTTGTATGATGAGTAGGAATCTACTATAAAAATTAAGATAAATAAATATGAATGCAATTATTTGTGTGACCTTGGTGCTATTATTTCCACTATACCTAAATATTTATGTGATGTTCTTTGTTTCACTAATATTGAAGAATGTTCCCTAAACTTGCATCTTGTGGATTCTACCATTAAGAAACCCTTGGGTAGAATAAATGATATGCTGATAATTGGAAATAAGAATTATGTGCTTGTAGATTACATTGTGATTGATATTTATTGCAATCCTACTTGTCCAATTATACTTGGAAGACCCTTCCTACGAACTATAGGTGCAATCATTGACATGAAAGAGGGAAACATAAGGTTCCAATTTCCATTAAAGAATGGAATGGAACACTTCCCTAGAAAGAGAATTATAGAACCTTATGAATCAATCATGAGAGCCACATATGAGTGGTGTATCAAAGATGACAACACTTGAAACTTTGCAATATGCCTAGCTAGGGGCGTAAAATAATAGCGCTTGTCGGGAGGCAACCCAATAGTTATCTTTATTTTTGTCTTTTACTTTCTATTTGTGTGTGATAACATGATTATTGCCTCTATAATTATTGTGTTTTATGTTTTAATTTGTGTTTGTGCCAAGTAAAACCTTTGGGATGATTTGTATGATGAATAGAATTGATACGGTGCAAAAACAGAAACTTTCCGTCCAGTGTAGAATTTCTCTGTTTTACTGGAAGGTCTCTTTAAGCTGCATTTTTACAGTATTTCTATACAAATTCCTCAGATCGTCCTAATGTTTCAGAATTTTTAGACTTTCATAAGTGTAGGTTCATTGCAGATTACTACAGACCGTTCTCTTCACTCAGATTATGTTTTTGCTTGCATAGTTTGCTTGTTTTGATGATGATATGGATTGTATTGGGGGGTATAAGCAATGGAGAATTTAGAATACAGTACCTTATGCTAAAATAAATTAAGAATCAACTTATAACATTATGTGGGAGTATTTTATATGTTGCTTATACTAACGGATCTCACGAAGTTTTGTTGAGTTTTACATATGATTGAAGTTTTCAAGTTTTGGGTATTATCCCGATGGACAAAGGAATCAGGAGTATCAAAATCCGAAGCTTGGGGATGCCCAAGGCACCCCACGGTAATAGTCTAGGAAGACTCAAGCCTCTAAGATTGGTGATACCCCGAAGGCATCCCCTCTTTCGTCTCAATCCATCGGTATGTCACTTGGAGCTACATTTTAATTCATCGCATGATATGAGTTTTGCTTGGAGCATCGTTTGCTTTAATTTGAATTTACTTTCTGTTTTCCACAATCATTATTTTCTGGACACACCTATTTGATAAAGATACACCATCATCATAATTTGTTAGAATAATCTATGTGCTTCACTTATATCTTTTGAACTTAGCAGTTTCTCTAGTACTTCACTTCCTTTTTGAGCATGGTGGCGTGTAGATTTTATAGAAATATTATGCTCCCGTTCTTCACTTATATTTGTTTCAGAGTTAAATAAGTAGTCATGGTAATTTTCGTGGGTCATAAGACTAGATCAAAAATAAAAGGTGTTCAGTCAGTGATAATTAAAACCATCATGTACCACATTTACAGAAATTATGGGTTAATGATATTGATGTGGTGATATGAAAAAGGTGTGAGTGCATTATTATGAATTTAGAGGCGTGTCAATATTAAGAGATGCTAAACTTATTGTTCATCTAAAAAATTAAAAGGGCATCGTGATGATGTGTGAGCATTTATATTCCTCATTGAAAACCTAGTGTTGTTTTGAGTCGGAGTCGCGCGATGGGTAATTCCTACCAACCCTCTCCCTCGGGGCATGGGAGTAGTACTTTTATTTGTGATAAATCTAATAGAACTTTGCAATAAATACATGATTTGTTCATGACTAATGTGACACCATGGACATACGCAATCTCACCTCCTCATATTAGCTAGCCTAGCTGGTACCGTGCATCACCCGTTCTCACCTCGAGGATCAGTGCAACTTTCGCCGGTGCATCCAAACCCCGTGACATGACACACTCTGTTGGAGATATTCCTTCTTATATCCTCCTCAAAACATCCATCATATCTAGCTATCATGGCATTTACATAGCCATTCCGAGATATATTGCCATGCAAATTCCATCGTCACTTCACATCACTAGTTCGTTCATCATCATAATACTTTGCATGATCATATAGAGTTGACATAGTATTTGCGATAAAGTCACCGTTCATCATATTTTTTTCATACATGTCACGCTAGATCTTTGCACATCCTCGTACATGATACGTCTCAAACGTATCTATAATTTTTTTTGGTTTCATGCTGTTATCTTGTCTACTTTGGATATTTTATATACCTTTTATATCTTTTTGGGGACTAACTTATTAATTCAGTACCAAGTGTGAGTTCCTCTTTTTTCTATGTTTTTGACTCTTTTCAGATCTGATTTTGGAACGGAGTCCAAACGGAATAAAATCCCCGAAATGAATTTTTCCAAAACAGAAGAAGATCGGGGGACTTAAGGGCCAAGGAAGGAGGCCCACAGGGAGCCCACATGCCCTGTAGCCGCGGCCAGGGGGCCCGTGGCTACCAGGCTTGTGGCCCCCCTGGAGCTCCCTTGCCCTAGCTCTTTGGCCTATATATTCCCTAATATCCCAGAAAAAATAAGGGCGTCCACGAAACCACTTTTCCGTCGCCGCAAGCTTCCGTTTCCGCGAGATCTCATCTGGAGACCCTTCCCGGTGCCCTGCCGGAGGGGACTTTGGAGCTGGAGGGCTTCTACATCAACATCATTGCCTCTCCAATGACTCGAGAGTAGTCCACTTCAGACCTACGTGTAGCGACCCGACTCAAGACGAGTCAAGCCTCTGCATATCTGTGCCATCCTTGGATCAGTATGCTGGCACACACAGTACATCAATGTATATATCAAAGTGCAATCACATGGAAATAGCGTAAAACTGATATATACCTTAAATATCTCAGCGGAAGCAGTCAAGGGAGTGGAGTCCCAATACACACCAACGACAAGTTGAGTGTAGACCATAACCCTGAATCGTACTCTTACTCGTCGAAGAAAAATATCTGCAACATAAGACGTTGCAGCCGTGTAGGTCAGCATATTGAATATGCCGGCAAGTCACATAAGAGAGGGGTGAAAAGTAATCATCTATACTATATGCATATATGGCAGGTGGGGCTATAAGTTTTTAGCGAAAAGCAAGTTTTCTCCTACATCAAGAGAGGGCTAAAAGCAAAATGTTACTACATTGTTGGTTGTTAACGAGATGGTTCCACCAACCAATTCTCGTACCCATGTTGTCGATAATACCCACATCAATATTATTATTTGTGTTGAGAATTTCAGATAACTTCAGTTCCTTTGGCTCAAGTTGTCCATGACCGTGGACACGGCTAATCGATTAGGTTTGAGTACTGTCGTGGATATAAGCCTGACAGTAGATGTGTAGGGTACGAAAGGGATGGGCAGAGCCTTAGCTACGGCGAGGTTGTATGAGTTCAGGCCCCTCTGCGGTGGAGGTAATAGCCGTACGTCTCAGTGCTCAGGGAGCTTGTTGTCGAGTGGAAATATGGAATACAATGAGTTGCTAACCCCTCTACCAGTGGGGGAGGGTGGCTTATATAGAGTGCGCTGCCCTCCACAACGGTTCCGGTACAGGGGTGGAGTAGTGGGAATTGAATGCGTACGTTCCTGTAACGTACGCCCTAAATGCCAATAAATGCACCCGGAAATGTACGACCGTATCCCTCCAGGGGGGTTGCGATGTACCGAGTGGTATCCAGTCGGTTAGCTTGATATCCTCCGAATGTTAATCTCCGACTGGATGGTCGAGGACCTGTTACCGACTGGATGATGGGGACTCCTTAATTCAGTCGGAACTGACTAAGGGTCTTGTCCTTTGTGAGGGGTAGTCCTTGGGTAGGACCTACATGACAGGCCTATGACCCTACCCTAGGACTATGACCCCATCATTAGTCCCCGAATGGATTGGGGTTGAAACGACGAAGCGATGCTTGAAGTTTGGATCCGACTGGAGCGGGCTTGGCTTGGGTGTTGCTTGCCTCAATCCATTTTATCTTTTCTGACCAACGATCCGAGTGGAAGTACTCGCGAAACAGACTGTCGGAAGCCGAGTGCTTCTGCGGCATCTTTTGACGCGACCGGTCAACTGACAACGGCGGATTTTCCAGGATCTCAAATTTCGGGTTCCGCGCGCTCAGCGGAGATGACGCCATCGCGCTCGAGTAGTGCCTGACGCCTCGATTCTCGCGCCTTCAACCTCTCCACTAATATCGCCGCGGTGGGTCGGGGGATAAGGTTTCGGGCCCACCTGCCAGCGACCCAGTCGGAACCCTACTTAAATCTCGGCGGCGAGGGTTCTTCGTTACGCTCGCCGAATCTCTTGCCTTCGCCTGCTCCGTCTCTCTCGCCACCTCCAGCGCCTCTACACTCCTCCCTCCTCCTTCCTCCCGCGGGTTCGCAATTTCCGCCATGACCAAGGGTCAGACCAGCAAGATGGAGGCGAGGAAGAAGAAGGGGAAGGCGGTGGCTCCTGCTCAGCGACGGCAGCGGCCGCTACCGGCGGGGTGGATCCAAGGCGACTTCCTCCCCTCCACGGTGACGGAGGGGGATCTGCTGCAGCTGGTTGAGCACGGGATGATCGTGCACAAGTCTTGGAGGCTGCCGGCGGAGAACGAGGTCGAGCCGGCGCCCCGGGAGGGGGACGCGTCTTGCTGCTCAGCCACGTCTATCGAGGTTTCTCCTTGCCCCCGCATCCTTTCTTCAAGGGCATCATGAATCACTTCGGGGCACAACTTCACCACTTTCCTCCGAACGCCATTGCCCATCTCTCTGCTTTTATAGTTCTGTGCGAGTGTTTCATTGGCTGTCCTCCCCATTGGGGGCTGTTCAATCACATATTTTCTGCTAGATCCCAAACCATCAAACGACTCAGCCAGTCAGATGATAAAACACTTCTTCTCCAGCTCTGCGGGGGCCTAGGTTTCCAGAAAAAAAAAGTCGGAGCAGTTATCCTTCCCTCTAGCTAAGTGAGTCGGTCAGGAACTGGCAGTCGACGTGGTTCTACTGCCAGGATATCGCCTGTCCGAATGCTTCGACAGGGCAGCCTCCCTTTAGCTTAGATCGGCCCGCCCCACCTAAGCAACTCGCGCTCACGAGGGCGGAGAAGAACGACATCCAGCCTCTGGTCGGGGCGCTTGTAGATGTCGTCAGGAGGGGGTCACTGGCATAGACTTGCTGGAGGTCTTCCTCGGTCGGCGTATCCAACCCCTGCAGGCTCGCGACCACGCCATGTGGCATTATACGGGGCCCGAGGATTCCACTCGGACCAACGTTGTGGGCGTGACTGAGGAGAAGGTGACCTCGTGGGTGCTCCAGATCACAGGCCCCTGCGAGAATCCCAAAGGATCTCGGCGAGTGAAGCCTTTCTGCGTGGATAATCCTCCTCCGAATCAGGTGAGTGGCACTTGTCGAGTGCTCCTAACTGTCTTAATCTTATCGTTTGCTTGAATCTCTGTGTGACGTCTGATGTCGCCAACTGAATTTTATGCAGGAGTGGACCAACTGGTTTTCTCCCGTCTCGAACGGGAACCCAGCCGAGGAGGAGGAAGGCAGCCAGGAAGGCAGCATGGAGAGCACCGAATATGTCTCCGACAGCGGGGAGTCGGAGGAAGAGACTAGCGAGGAAGAGGAGGAAGATGAAGAGCAGGACTCGCCGCCTCCGCAAACAGAGCATCGGACCAAGCGCCGACACGAGCCTGCCGTTCCCTCAGCCCCTCCAGCATCTTCGAGTGCTCCGCCCACTGCCCCGATGGTCCCGAGTTCTCGGAGCACCAAGAGGGTCAGGGATGCTGCCGCTGAGCCTACGGGTCAGCCTTCCAAGGCGGCCAAACCGAGTGGGTCCAAACCTCGGAAGGCTCTGCCGCGGATGAGGGTTGCTGTCCCCGTCACCTCCACGTAAGTGTATCGATCTTCTAATTTCTTCTGATATCCGAGTGAATTCCTGTTCATTGGTCGAATGGATTTCACTCGACAGAGTCGCTACTTCTGCCACCTCTCCGGCGCGCCAAGAGGATGACCCCATGGACACGGACAACGTCGTCTCGTCCCAGCCAGGTGCGTTGTAGTGACTTCGAGTGTTTTATTCTATCATAGGTTCTGCCTCTTTCTTTTTCTAAGATCTTGCATCGTTCGGTCTATCAGGGGCGATTTGCATGGACGAGGGCGATCAGGGGAGAGCTGAACAGGCTGTGGAGCCCGTCCTTGAGGCTGCTCCGCCTGTTGCTGCTCTCGCCGCCGACGTGCCGCCGACTGAGGCGCTGCCACCGACTGAACCGGCGCTGGTGGTTGACGTGCCGACTGGAGCGGACCTTGGGATGCCTCAGGAACTTCCGGCGATGCCAGGCTCGTCGAATGTCGAGTTCAACATCCAGCGTCTCCCGCAGGAGCAGGTGGGAGCGTCCAAGGGAGCCATGGTGCAGGCGGAGCTGATGGCTGGAGAAGCCAAGAGGGCCTACGACTCCGTCGCGTCCTTGTACCAGCGGAGCTTGGAGCTGCGGGATGATATCCGAGTAAGTGGGCTAGTAAGTATTTACTTTTCTCTTGTAACTCACTGGGTGTTTTTGGATAGCATCTGTTGTTTGCAATGGGTTCACTCTGAGTGAACCCAGTGGGTGTAGTCCACGAGACTTCTGTCGAGTGCTTGCACCGGCAGTTGTCTTTATACATATTGTCTTTGTTTTGGTCAGGTCTGTAAATAACATGACCGAGTGCGAGTAGTTGTGGCACTCGGAGTGCACTTACTGTAAGAGTCCCCGAGAGTAATTTGTACTCAGGTCGGGTAGTATTGGCCTCGTAGGCGTAGGTGGTAACATGCATCTCAATAGGGCGGGCCTGCTTGAGTTGCATGCTAGTGGGGTCACTCTTAGTGAACCCACTGGGTGTAGTCCCCGAGGCCGTTGTCGACTGCTCGCGTCGGCAGGGGTCTGCAGAACTTAGACTTTTGTTGTTGGATTTTTTGATTGTCCCTTGGTGTTTGCTGGCTGAAAACTTGTGAAATGGGAACAGCCTATGAGACTCTCAGGGCAGAGAAGAATCAGTTAGCTGGTGAGCTTGACGAGGCGCTGCTTGCAATGGCTGGCATGAAGGATGCTCTGGCGGGACGAGAGAAGTCATTGGAGCAGGCTCGCGAAGCAAACAGGGTGTTGACTGAGGAAGTGGAAAAGATGGGGAAACAAAGGATTGCTCTGATGGGACAAATGGACGTCCTGAACAAACGGTGCAGAGCACAGGAGAAATACGTCAGCGACTGGGCTCGGCAGATGATGACGCGTCTGGCTGGTAAGTCCTGCTCTTTCCGAGTGGTTGTGTTATGCGCGTCACACTCGGCGCTTATTGTCTGCTTGTCCTGTTGTCGCAGATTTTTGCTTTGACGCTGAAGCTGAAGCGGCTGATGTGGAGCGGTCGGTTCTTGAGAACGTTCCACTCGGCGAGGACGCCAATCGGGATCTGCTCCGTGCGCACATCCGCGTGGGCAAAGTTGGTCCTTTCATTGGTCGACTGAGAGAACTCGTCGGCCGAATCTACAAGGAGCTTTGGCCAGAAGATGAGTCGCGGTAGGAGATGGAGAACCTGATGACCCGACTCGAGGAGATTCCGAACCGAGTGCAGTCGTGGAAGAAATCTGCAGCTCGTTGTGGTGCAGATGTTGCTCTGTCCCTGGTCCGAGTCCATTGCAAGGAGGTGCGCGAGGAGAAACTGAAGACATTGAAGGTCGCCAACACGAAGAAACTTCGATTCAAAGACTTCATGGAAACCTTCCTTGAAAGTGCCACCCGCATCGCCGACGGTATTGATCTGGACACGTTTGTAGAGCCCTCCAGTCCTGGTATTAATCCAGATGATGCGTAAGAACACTTTTATCCTCAGTATGCCGAGTGTTTATCTGTAAGAAACTTTGGCCACTGCTGTTGGCCGTCACATTCTTGTTTCGGTGTGGGTAAGCTTGATCCACACCGAGCCACTATGTTTGGTTGAACTTTGAATCGAATCTTTTGCTCTTCTGTTGCAATTTTGACTCGAGTTTTGGTTTGGCGTTTCTTGGTGAAGCCAAAGGGAAACATTCGGAACATGTCAATTGTCTTCACATCTGCATGAGCCTCATTGAGGGTCCGTGGAATTTCCGATTGGATCTATATTATCACCGAGTTGTATTTCTGGATCGCAGCTAAGTCCCCGAGTGTGACGTTAAGTGTACACTCGGAGAAAGTTAATACTTAGGCGATTCTGGATCACGGCTAAGTCCCCGAGTGTGACGTTAAGTGCACACTCGGAGAAAGTTAATACTTAGGCGATTCTGGATCGCAGCTAAGCCTCCGAGTGTGACGTGAAGTGCACACTCAGAGAAGGTTAATACTTAGGCGATTCTGGATCGCAGCTAAGTCTCCGAGTGTGACGTTAAGTGCACACTCGGAGAAGGTTAATACTTAGGTGGTTCTGCATCGCAGCTAAGTCCCCGAGTGTGACGTGAAGTGCACACTCGGAGAAGGTTAATACTTAGGCAATTCTGGATCATAGCTAAGTCCCCGAGTGTGACGTTAAGTGCACACTCGGAGAAAGTTTATACTTAGGCGATTTTGAATCGCAGCTAAGTCCCCGAGTGTGACGTTAAGTGCACACTCGAAGAAAGTTTATACTTAGGTGATTCTGGATCGCAGCTAAGTCCCCGAGTGTGACGTTAAGTGCACAGTCGGAGAAAGTTTATACTTAGGCGATTCTGGATCGCAGCTAAGTCCCCGAGTGTGACGTTAAGTGCACAGTCGGAGAAAGTTTATACTTAGGCGATTCTGGATCGCAGCTAAGTCCCCGAGTGTGACGTTAAGTGCACACTCGGAGAAAGTTTATACTTAGGCGATTCTGGATCGCAGCTAAGTCCCCGAGTGTGACGTTAAGTGCACACTCGGAGAAAGTTTATACTTAGGCGATTCTGGATCGCAGCTAAGTCCCCGAGTGTGACGTTAAGTGCACACTCGGAGAAAGTTTTATACTTAGGCGATTCTGGATCGCAGCTAAGCTTTTTTTTTTTTGAGACCGGAGTCTGCGACCTCGGAAGAACTTTGAACCTGCAAAAAACTCAATCTGCTTTATATTATTTCACCAATACTTGTTCTTTACATTGCTTTAGTCGACGATCACGTGTAGAAGCGCTTCAGGAGGTCTCCGTTCCATGCTCGCGGTTCGTCTATCTCCCTGTCGACGTTGTAGAGTCTGTATGCTCCATTGTTCAGCACCTTTGAGATGATGAAGGGTCCTTCCCAGGCAGGAGCCAATTTGTGAGGTCTTTGCTGATCCACTCGGAGCACCAGGTCGCTTGCTTGGAACGTACGACTCCTGACGTGTCGCACATGAAAACGCCGCAGATCTTGTTGATAAATGGTTGAGCGAGTCAGTGCCATCTCGCGTTCCTCCTCTAGAAGGTCCACTCCGTCTTGCCTTGCTTGTTCTGCTTCAGCTTCGGAGAAGAGTTCGACTCGTGGCGCATTGTGAAGCAAGTCACTCGGAAGGACCGCTTCTGCTTCATAAACGAGGAAGAACGGTGATCGCCGTGTAGATCTGTTCGGGGTTGTGCGAAGTCCCCAAAGCACTGAAGGTAGCTCGGTAACCCAAGCGCCAGCGGCATGTCCTATCTCTCGCAGGAGTCGGGGCTTCAGACCTTGCAAGATAAGTCCGTTCGCCCGCTCTACTTGTCCATTGGACTGCGGGTGCGCCACGGAAGCAAAGTCCACTCGGATACCTTGGCTTGTACAGAATCCTTTGAATCTGTCCGAATCAAAGTTTGTCCCATTGTCCGTGATTATGCTGTGAGGTACACCGAATCTGAAGATGATGTCCCTGACAAACTTGACGGCTGTTGAGGCGTCGAGCTTCTTGATGGGCTTGGCTTCGATCCATTTCGTGAACTTGTCGACTGCCACCAACAGATGTGTGTATCCACCTTGGCCTGTCTTGAATGGGCCGACTGTATCTAATCCCCACACCGCAAACGGCCACACAAGAGGGATCGTCTTAAACGCAGACGTCGGCTTGTGGGACTTGTTGGAGTAGAACTGGCAGCCCTCACATCGGTCAACCATATCTTTAGCCATCTCGTTAGCTTGCAGCCAGAAGAAACCAGCCCTGAATGACTTGGCGACGATTGCTCTCGAAGAAGCATGATGACCGCAGGTTCCCGAGTGAATATCCTCCAGAATCAGCTGCCCCTCCTCTGGGGAGATGCATCGTTGAAGAACGCCTGAGATACTTTCTTTGTACAATTGGCCATCAATGACAGTGAATTACTTCGACCTGCGGACTATCTGCCTGGCCTGG
Organism: Hordeum vulgare subsp. vulgare; assembly: GCF_904849725.1. Taxonomy (NCBI): domain Eukaryota; kingdom Viridiplantae; phylum Streptophyta; class Magnoliopsida; order Poales; family Poaceae; genus Hordeum; species Hordeum vulgare. Next base: position 577,431,362 of record NC_058520.1, on the reverse strand, counting down.
ACTTCGTCTTCTGGTAGTTCCTGCCTCAGGATATATGCAATGATCGGCACAGTCCAATCGGGGATGACGGCAAGAATCTCCATGACCAGATCAACCACAGTAGGTACATCGACTTCAGTCGGATCCGTTGAACTCTTTGGTTGTACCGGCTCCTCTGTGAAAGGATCTTCTTTGACTGAGGGGAGGTGGAGGTGCTCGAGGCAGACGTCACTCGGGACTGGTCTCCGAGTGGATCCGAGTTTTGCCAACTCACCAGCTGCTTGGTTCTTCAGTCTTGGAACATGGTGAAGTTCTGGACCTTCAAACTTCTTCTCAAGCTTCCTCACTGCATTGCAGTATGTAGTCATGGTGGGGTTTCTGACGTCCCACTCTTTCATCACTTGATTGACCACCAAATCCGAATCGCCATAGACCATCAGGCGACGGACGCCGAGTGAGATGGCCATACGCAACCCGTAGAGGAGAGCTTCATACTCTGCCTCGTTGTTGGAGGAATCGAAGTGTATCTGTAGCACGTACTTGAGCTTGTCGCCCTTTGGTGATATGATCACAACGCCAGCGCCGGAGCCATTCAACATCTTGGACCCATCGAAGAACATTGTCCAATGGGTCGAGCAGATGTGGGTCGGTTGCTGTTGTTCCACCCATTCTGCTATGAAGTCAGCCAGAGCTTGAGACTTAATAGCTTTCTTGGCCTCGAACTTGATATCACAGTACAGCATCTCCATCGCCCACTTTGCCACTCGGCCTGACGCGTCTCGATTGTGGAGAATTTCCGACAATGGAGCATCAGAAACGACAGACACTGAGTGGTCTTGGAAATAATGGGCCACCTTCTTCGCAGTCATGTAAATCCCGTAGATAAGTTTTTGATAGTGGGGATACCTCTGCTTGGAAGGAGTCAGGACCTCGGAGACGTAGTACACTGGCCGCTGAACTTTGTATGCTTTGCCTTCTTCTTCTCGTTCGACTGTAAGAACAGTACTGACGACTTGATTTGTAGCCGCGATATACAGAAGAAGGGCCTCTTTACTGGGCGGAGCAGTAAGAACCGGCTGGGTGGAAAGTAGGACTTTGAGGTCGTCGAATGCGACTTGGGCTTCGTCTGTCCACTCGAAGGTATCTGATTTTTTTCATGAGTCGGTACAGAGGAAGCGCTTTCTCGCTGAGTCGACTGATGAACCTGCTCAAAGCCGCTAAGCAACCTGTGAGCCGTTGAACGTCGTGTATTCTGACCGGCCTCTCCATTCGGACGATGGTCCCGATCTTTTCGAGGTTGACATCGATCCCTCGTTCGGAAACGAAGAAACCGAGTAACTTTCCGGTGGGAACGCCGAATGAACATTTGGCGGGGTTGACCTTGATATCGTACCTACGAAGGTTGGCGAATGTTTCTGCCAAGTCAGTCAGCGGGTCGGAACCTTTGCGTGACTTGACTACGATATCATCCATATACACCTCCACATTCCGACCGATCTGGTCAAGGAGACATCTTTGCATCATGCGCATAAAGGTAGCTCCTGCATTCTTCAAACCGAATGGCATAGTGATGTAGCAGAAGCACCCGAATGGGGTGATGAAGGCTGTTTTTAACTCGTCGGGACCATAAAGACGGATCTGATGATAGCCCGAATAGGCATCCAGAAATGACAGACGCTCGCAACCCACAGTCGAATCGACAATTTGATCTATGCGGGGGAGCAGAAAATGGTCCTTCAGGCGGACCTTATTGAGATGTTTGAAGTCGATGCACATTCGGAGCGACTTGTCCTTCTTGGGCACCATGACAACATTGGCGAGCCACTCGGAGTGGTGAACCTCACGAATGAAGTTGGCCGCCAGCAGCTTGGCCACCTCTTCCCCAATTGCCTTCCTCTTGTGCGCGGCGGACCGGCGCAGGCGCTCTCGGACGGGCCGAGCGGTGGAATCCACGTGCAGTCGGTGCTCAGCCAACTCCCTGGGTACACCTGGCATGTCAGAGGGTTTCCATGCGAAGATGTCCCAGTTCTCATGAGCTCGGCTTCCTATTTAGGATCGAGGGTGGTGGAGATGTTCGTCGGGGCAGCAGTGGCGTCCGTCGGGTGGATGCTGACCTTCTTCGTCTCTCCCGCTGACTGAAATGCAGACTCTGAAGCTGGCTTCTTCGAGCGCATCAGGTCGGCGGGGTCGACTGTTTTCTTGTACTCGTCCTGCTCGAGGACGACCATCTGCTGGTCGGCGATTCTTGATCCCTGCTGCAGACACTCTTCAGCCTGCTGCCGATTGCCTGTGATGGTGATCACACCCTTCGGGCCTGACATCTTCAGCTTCAGGTATACGTAACATGGACGGGCCATGAAACGCGCATACGCTGGGCAACCCAGAATTGCGTGATAAGCGCTCTAGAAGTCGACCACTTTGAACGTCAGCTTTTCCTTGCGGAAGTTCTTGTGGGAGCCGAAAACGACGTCCAACGCGATCTGGCCGAGTGACTTGGCCTTCCGTCCAGGGATGACTCCATGGAACTGCATGCTGCTCTCGTTGAGTTTGGACATCGGGATGCACATCCCCTTGAGTGTGTCGGCGTACATGATGTTCAAGCCGCTGCCGCCATCCATGAGGACTTTGCGCAGTCGGACTCCTTCTACCACCGGGTCGACGACCAGAGCCTATCTCCCCGGGGTGGGTACATGTGCCGGATGGTCCGACTGGTCGAAGGTGATCGCAGTCTGAGACCATTTGAGGAACTTGGGGTTGGTAGGGGTGGCCATGTTCACATCTCTGTTCACCAGCTTCAGTCGGCTCTTGCTCTCGACGTCAGTGAAAATCATGAGGGTTGCATGGACTTGGGGGAACGGATCCTCCTTATCCTCCTCATCCTGTTCATGGTCCTTCTCACTCGGTTGCCCTTCGCTGAACCCCTGGATCAGGAGGCGACACTGTCGAGTGGTATGCTTCGCATATATGGGGTTGCCCTCTTCGTCCATCTTCGTATGAACCGGACATGGCTAGTCCAGGATGGGGTTATTGAACTGCTTCTTCTTAGGGGTGAACTGAGCCTTCCCTTTGCCCTTGAACTTGGCATTGGTTACGGCTGCAGCTTCTGCTTGCGGAGCGGTCGGAGCTTTCTGCTTCTGCTTCCGAGTGTTGCCCCCATCTCCATCAGCGATTGTTTTGTGCTTGCCGCTTCGGATGCGGTCCTCTTCTTCGCCATTTGCATAGCATGTTGCTATCTCCATCATCTTGCTCATGGAGATGTCGCCTGTTCGGCCGAACTTCAGGTACAGATCCCTGTACCGCACGCCTGCCTTGAAGGTGCAGACTGCTTGATGCTCGGTGACGTTCTCCACCGTGTGGTAGAGAGTTGTCCAACGCGCAGGGGCTCATTCTGCTTCTGGACGCGGTGCTGGAGCTCCACGAGGCCAGCAGGGCGCTTGCACGTCCCTTCGAAGGTCCTGATGAACACCCAGGCCAGATCTGCCCAGCTGTAGATGCTTGAGGGGGCCAACTGGTTCAGCCACGCTCGCGCCGAGCCGTCGAGCATCAGAGGGAGGTGCTTCATGGCGACATGGTCGTCTCCTCCCCCGATCTGGACTGCCACTTGGTAGTCATCCAGCCATGTTTCTGGCTTGGACTCTCCTGTAAACTTGCTAATTCCCGTCGCCAATTGGAAGTTGGGAGGGATGTCAGCCGAACGGATGGCTCGACTGAAACACTCGGGACCAGAAACGATGGCCCTGCTTCCACTCGGACGGTCAATATCGCGACCATCGTGGTGGGCCCGGCCTCTGTCGACCCTCCGCTGGGCGATATGCCCTCTTGCGTCGGGCCTTGGGTCGTAAGTGTCACTGACTGAACGCCGATCATCATGATGTCGGGGCCCGTAGGGCCCACCCCACGGAGGGGTGCGTGAACGGCGGCGATCTTCGTGATTTATGGAACGGCTGCCTCCTCTGTGCCGCTGATGGGAACCTGGGTTGTGAACTGACCGATGCGTATTCGCATGAACAGAACTATTATAGATCCTGTTGTGCGACTGGGAGACCGCCGAATTCTGCTGCTGCGCCGTGTGCAACAAGGCTCGGATCTGATCGATCCCTCTACCAGCCTCTGAATCAGTCGGCTGGAGGGAATCGGCTGTCTTGGCAGCCGCAGCCAAGTTGAGGAGGGGTGTGCGGAACAGCTCCACGTTGCTCCGCCGAGTGTGCCGACTGGCAGAACGGCGAGGCGGACGACGCGCCCCGGACGCTTCGCCGATCTCGTGCTCGTTCCGGCCAGCTTGACGGGGGTCTTCATGGGAATTGGCCATGAGTACCTCTGCTGCAGGCCCGCGACCCGCGTACTCGGAAGGAAACTCAGTCGGAACCGAGCCCGAGCGCTGGGATGGCGGGGCAACCACAACTGACTCAAGAACCTCCACTTGTGAAGATGCGTTCTGGCGCGCCTGGGCGTGTCGCACCCAACGCTGGAGCCGCGGACGGCGGGACCGCTTGATGCGGCGCGTGACGGCGGTGTAGGTCGACACCGGAGCCGACTGCTGGAGAAGAAGAATGCCACGAGTGTCGGCACAGAAATGCGTAGCCCCGCGATGGGGAAGCGCCTCGACGTCGAGGGGCGCATCGCGAAGCCACGCCGAATCGTCGACGATGAAGGAGAGAGCACCGAAGAAGATCTGGTGACCCATGCTCGAATCTCCACCGGACGACATGACGAAAGGAAGTAGTCGCAAACTCGCCGGAAGTCGCTTAGACGCCTGCCCCACGGTGGGCGCCAACTGTCGTGGGTATAAGCCTGACAGTAGATGTGTAGGGTACGAAAGGGATGGGCAGAGCCTTAGCTACGGCGAGGTTGTATGAGTTCAGGCCCCTCTGCGGTGGAGGTAATAGCCCTACGTCTTAGTGCTCAGGGAGCTTGTTGTCGAGTGGAAATATGGAATACAATGAGTTGCTAACCCCTCTACCAGTGGGGGAGGGTGGCTTATATAGAGTGCGCTGCCCTCCACAACGGTTCCGGTACAGGGGTGGAGTAGTGGGAATTGAATGCGTGCATTACAGGTAACGTACGCCCTAAATGCCAATAAATGCACCCGAAAACGTACGACCGTATCCCTCCAGGGGGGTTGCGACGTACCGAGTGGTATCCAGTCGGTTAGCTTGATATCCTCCGAATGTTAATCTCCAACTGGATGGTCGAGGACCTGTTACCGACTGGATGATGGGGACTCCTTAATTCAGTCGGAACTGACTAAGGGTCTTGTCCTTTGTGAGGGGTAGTCCTTGGGTAGGACCTACATGACAGGCCTATGACCCTACCCTAGGACTATGACCCCATCAAGTACTCTGCAGAGTTTTGCACACGTTCCCCACAATATTTGATCGCCTCCGTGTATGTCCTCGCACTTCAGGGTGTTTGAAGACCGGATCATCAAAACATGGTCTTTCAACGGGTCCCTCTGAATCCCTGTCGGTGCCCATCCAACCCTACCGTTCTTCTACATCTGCTAGCACCGCCTGTCTAGAGTCGCCGCGTTGTCCAACCAAGCCAGAGCCCATAATGACTTGTGGCTGTGCAGGTAAGCCTTGGGTCTTAAATATCCGTCCGTCTCTTTGAGCCTGGGTGAAGCTTTCCGCAAGATGTCATGGCCGTCTCTAGCATCCCAGGTCATCCACTGGTTTCTCCAGGGAGCCGATCAACCGTCCTTCACCCAGAGTTGCATTGCATCACGAGGTCTTGAAAAGTCTTGACTTAACCAGTCTTGGTTATTAAATTATTCTCGCATCACTCGTGATAAACTCTCAACCAGAATCCCGTCTACTCAAGCATAGCAATATGAAATTTGTCGTCCCGGGCCAAGTAACGGGGTTGTTGGGTGCCTACCACATGATACTACAATATGTAACCATAATTTCCAAATACCTACTCAGCATGCAATTGGGCATAGGATAGTAGAACTACGATGCATAAAACATAGGTGATACATGATCAAATGACTTTCCTGGTATTACTTGATGAAGATAGTCGCTCTCAAAATCCTGATAATTCTACTCGCCACACTCCAAGCAATCTATCATAAACAAATAGCATTCAATAAACATTCATGCCAAAAAGGAAGAACCAAGAGAACAAAAGAACAAAGCATGTCTTGGTGCAAAATAACAACGTACTAAGGTTTAATAAAAAGGTCCTAAGTGTGTTGTAAAGTGAAGGTGCATGAATGAGATCAAAAGAGTTAATGGACAATGAACTATTGCTATATAAGCTCGACTTGCATACACTATGGGAGATGATAAAAAATATTGGAAGAACAACATGAATGTTATTTGACAAATAGTATAAGACATACGAATTTATTTGTAGAAAGAATTTCTTGAAATGGAGCACTACAACACAAGCTATAGCGAATTGAAGTATGAATTGAATTTCCATTCAAAAGGTCAAGACAAGTTGAACTAAAGTACGATGGTTACGTACAAAAATATATGACATGAGTGTTTAGGGGTAAAAGGAATCAATTGAAAAGGTGGTACGATTTGCAAGATAAGATCAAATGAACGTTCGAATACAAATTTGAATCGCTCAAATTTGTAAGGTTCCAAAGTCGAAACTAATGATGCTACTGGATATAGGAGATCAATATGAGCGTGTAGAAAAAAGAATTACTAGATTCGAAATAGCAGATCAAAAGATACAAATACTTCAATATAACATTGAATCGGCTTAGAACGATGTGAACACTTTTGTGCACTAATAGATAAATCTTCTTTGATCAAAATTATAAGTTGAAAAGTTAAAACTAATAATACAAACGGAAATATTATTTTGATATGAATCCGACGCAATTGAATTCATCTAAAACGGAGCTACGGATAAAAAGATATGATCAAAAGAAGTTTGAATATGAATATGAACAAATTTCGAAATTTGAAAATTTCAAAAAGTTGATATGATAGGTTCACATGATAGGTGGGATCAAGACGAAACTCTAGGCGTTGGTTTCATCTAATTCGGATAAATGAGTAAAAAGTTATGGCTATTTGAAAAATCAGGGCCAAGCTGTTTTATGGAATAAAAGTGCTACGTTTAAAAGAACTCTAGTACTAATATGGAAATACGAAGACTAATTAATATATCTAATTACTCTACCGTATACTAGTGTAGGAATACTAGTCTAGAAATAATAAACTACGGGAGTATAAAAAAATACGAAGAGAAATACCTTCAGAATGCAGAGTAATAATTAATTCCAATGAGGAGACGACTTCGAGAAATCCCGCCGAAGAGAAGAGAATATTTTTATTTAATAAACCTAATCAAACCAAAAGATTGATTTAACCCGAAATAGATGATTTTTGGATGCTCCTATGGACCTATATTTATAGGTGGAAAGAAGGTCTAAAGGTCAATAGCTAGGCAATGTGGGACTAAACATATACGTAAAGAGGAGAAAATGAGGGACCAAATGCGCATGGGCCAAGTAAATTTCGGCCAGCCCATAGGCAAGCTTGGAAGAACAGTGTTTCCTGGTGAATAGTGTCTTTTTTTATTTTTTTCAAAACAAACAGCGAAAACAAATATAAACGAAATTAGGAGAATATTTTATATAGGCATATAGTATATCAAAATTTTCAGAATAAAATTTCGTACAACATGAACATTTTATTTTTCACAAAATAAAAACTTTATAAAAATTTATTTTTTTTCAAATTCAATAAAATCCAAATTTTGTCTTTAAATTTTTGGCACTATTTTTCTTCTGACTTTTCTTTTTTTGGGGGGTGTCATGTTACCTCCTCTCTTTCTTGCTTGGCAAGTATATTGTCAGGAAAAAATTTGTGGTTGAAATCTTGTGCCAAAAATAAAATTCAAATCAAAAACCAAAGGAAAAAAAATCAAATGCCACATTCATTCAAATTCTTTATAGTTGAAGAAGTCATGTTATCTTCTCTCACTGATTTTAAATGGATGAATTTGAATTCGAAAGAAAATGGGAAAGTCATTTTATTCCCTCTCATTCAAAAGTTAAAAAGAAAGTTTCAAATTCCACTCAAGTTTCAATCACTCAAACAAACAAACAAAATGAATCTAATAATATATTAACATTCCAAAATTTATAATTTTGGGATGTTACACTACGGGTCCGTAGTTAGTAGCTAGATGGCTTATTCTCTCTCTTGGATCTTTAATACAAAGTTCTCCATGATCTTCATGGAGATCTATCCGATGTAATCCTCTTTGGCGGTGTGTTTGTCGAGATACGATGAATTGTGGATTTGTGATAAGATTATCTATGAATTATATTTGAGTCTTTGTTGATTTCTTATATGCATGATTTGATATCCTTGTAAGTCTCTCCGAGTCTTGGGTTTTGTTTGGCCAACTAGATCTATGATTCTTGCAATGGGAGAAGTGCTTGGTTTTGGGTTCATACCGTGCGGTGACCTTTCTAAGTGACAGAAGGGGCAGCAAGGCACCCATCGTGTTGTTGCCATCAAGGGTAACAAGATGGGCTTTCATCATAGATTTGAGATTCTCCATCTACATCATGTCATCTTGCTTAAGGCGTTAATCTGTTCTTATGAACTCAATACACTAGATGCATGTTGGATAGCTGTCGACGTGTGGAGTAATAGTAGTAGATGGAGAAAGTATCGGTCTACTTGTTTTGGACGTGATGCCTATATGTATGATCATTGCCATAGATAACGTCATGACTTTGCGCGGTTCTATCAATTGCTCGACAATAATTCGTTCACCCACCGTCTACTTGCTTTCATGAGAGAAGCCACTAGTGAACACTACGGCCCCCGGGTCTAGTCACAATTATCATCTCAGCTTTTACTTTTACTTTGCTTTGTTTACTTTTTGCTTTCAGTTCTCACTTTGCAAACAATCTATAAGGGATTGACAACCCCTTCATAGCGTTGGATGCAAGCTCTTTGTGTTTGTGCAGGTACTTGTGACTTGGCGCGATCCTCCTGCTGGATTGATACCTTGGTTCTCAAACTGAGGGAAATACTTACCGCCGCTGTGCTACATCACCCTTTCCTCTTCAAGGAAACACCAATGCAAGGCTCCAAGGCCACGGGGGAATCCTTTGCATATTTGCCAAGGAAATCCCTATAGGCGTAGCCAGCAGCAGTACACTGCCAGATTCATTCATACAGAGTCATATCGTCCTATCAGTTTTCATATTGATTCGTAAGTAAATAAAAGTGTGATGATCATCATTATTACAACATTGTCCGAGTGAGGAAATAAAAATGGGGAGGCCAAATGAGCCCACCATAATAAAAAAAGGATGAAAAATGAAAAAAGTGGCACCTTGTTGTTCATATAGAGAGTGTCATCTTATACCATTCATATGCTATTGGGAATCACTTTTTCAAAAACTTGGCTTGTATATTCCGATGACGGGCTTCCTCAAATGCCTGAGGTCTTCCTGAGCTAGCAAGTTGGATACACACACACTTAGCTTCAACGGAGCTTTCATACACTTTAGCTCTAGTACATCATTTGCATGGCAATCCCTACTCCTTGCATCGATATCTATCGACGGGCATCTCCATAGCCCATTGGTATGCCTAGTTGATGCGAGACTATCTTCTCCACTTTTTACCCCTTTGAATCCAACCACTATATTCTATTCCACCTATTTGCTATGTCCAATGGTTCACTCTCATGTATTGCGTGAAGAATAAAAAGTTGATGTATATTGAAAAAGTACGATCCGATTGCGTGACTTGGATACCGTGGTGCTTCACATTTGTATTAATTGTTGGGGAACGTCGCATGGGAAACAAAAAATTTCCTACGCGCACGAAGACCTATCATGGTGATGTCCATCTATGAGAGGGGATGTGTGATCTACGTACCCTTGTAGACCGTACAGCAGAAGCGTTAGTGAACGCGGTTGATGTAGTGGAACGTCCTCACGTCCCTCGATCCGCCCCGGAACCGTCCCGCGATCAGTCCCACGATCTAGTGCCGAACGGACGGCACCTCCGCGTTCAGCACACGTACAGCTCGACGATGATCTCGGCCTTCTTGATCCAGCAAGAGAGACGGAGAGGTAGAAGATTTCTCCGGCAGCATGACAGCGCTCCGGAGGTTGGTGATGATCTTGTCTCAGCAGGGCTCCGCCCGAGCTCCGCAGAAATGCGATCTAGAGGAAAAACCGTGGAGGTATGTGGTCGGGCTGCCGTGGAAAAGTCATCTCAAATCAGCCCTAAAACCTCTGTATATATAAGGGGAAGAGGGGGAGCCTTGCCTTGGGGTCCAAGGACCCCTAAGGGTTTCGGCCGAGCCAAGGGGGGAAGGTCTCCCCCCCCCCCCAAACCGAGTCCAACTTGGTTTGGAAGGTGGAGTCCTTCTCCCTTTTCCCACCTCCTCTTTTTTTTCTTTTCTCTTTGATTTTTCTATGGCGCATAGGGCTCTTTTGGGCTGTCCCACCAGCCCACTAAGGGCTGGTGTGCCACCCCCAAGGCCTATGGGCTTCCCCGGGGTGGGTTGCCCCCCCCCCCCCCGGTGAACTCCCGGAACCCATTCGTCATTCCCGGTAACTCCGAAATCCTTCCGGTAATCAAATGAGGTCATCCTATATATCAATCTTCGTTTCCGGACCATTCCGGAAACCCTCGTGACGTCCGTGATCTCATCCGGGACTCCGAACAACATTCAGTAACCAACCATATAACTCAAATACGCATAAAACAACGTCGAACCTTAAGTGTGCAGACCCTGCGGGTTCGAGAAGTATGTAGACATGACCCGAGAGACTCCTCGGTCAATATCCAATAGCGGGACCTGGATGCCCATATTGGATCCTACATATTCTATGAAGATCTTATCGTTTGAACCTCAGTGCCAAGGATTCATATAATCACGTATGTCATTCCCTTTGTCCTTCGGTATGTTACTTGCCCGAGATTCAATCGTCAGTATCCGCATACCTATTTCAATCTCGTTTACCCGCAAGTCTCTTTACTCGTTCCGTAATACAAGATCCTGCAACTTACACTAAGTCACATTGCTTGCAAGGCTTGTGTGTGATGTTGTATTACCGAGTGGGCCCCGAGATACCTCTCCGTCACACTGAGTGACAAATCCCAGTCTCGATCCATACTAACTCAACGAACACCTTCGGAGATACCTGTAGAGCATCTTTATAGTCACCCAGTTACGTTGCGACGTTTGATACACACAAAGTATTCCTCCGGTGTTAGTGAGTTATATGATCTCATGGTCATAGGAACAAATACTTGACACGCAGAAAACAGTAGCAACAAAATGACACGATCAACATGCTACGTCTATTAGTTTGGGTCTAGTCCATCACGTGATTCTCCTAATGACGTGATCCAGTTATCAAGCAACAACACCTTGTTCATAATCAGAACACACTGACTATCTTTGATCAACTGGCTAGCCAAATAGAGGCTTGCTAGGGACAGTGTTTTGTCTATGTATCCACACATGTAAATGAGTCTTCATTCAATACAATTATAGCATGGAGAGTAAACAGTTATCTTGATACAGGAATTATAATAATAACTATATTTATTATTGCCTCTAGGGCATAATTCCAAAAGTATCCCACTTGCACTAGAGTCAATAATCTAGCCCTCACATCATCATGCGAATTACATTGTAATAAATCTAACACCCATACAGTTCTGGTGTTGATCATGCTTTGGCCGTGGAAGAGGTTTAGTCAGCGGGTCTGCTACATTCAGATCCGTGTGCACTTTGCATATATTTACATCCTCTCCTTCGACATAGTCGCGGATGAGGTTGAAGCGTTGTTTGATGTGTCTGGACTTCTTGTGAAACCGTGGTTCCTTTGCTAAGGCAATGGCACCCGTGTTGTCACAGAACAAGGTTATTGGATTCAGTGCGCTTGGCACCACTCCAAGATCCGTCTTGAATTGCTTCATCCAGACACCCTCCTTAGCCGCCTCCGAGGCAGCCATGTACTCCGCTTCACATGTAGAATCTGCTACGACGCTTTGCTTGGAACTGCACCAGCTTACTGCACCCCCATTAAGAATAAATATGTATCCGGTTTGCGACTTAGAGTCGTCCGGATCTGTGTCAAACCTTGCATCGACGTAACCTTTTACGGCGAGCTCTTCGTCACCTCCATACACGAGAAACATCTCCTTAGTCCTTTTCAGGTACATCAGGATATTCTTGACCGCTGTCCAGTGATCCACTCCTGGATTACTCTGGAACCTACCCGCCATACTTATGGCCAGGCTAACGTCCGGTCTAGTGCACAACATTGCATACATGATAGAACCTATGGCTGAAGCATAGGGGACAGAGCGCATATGCTCTCTATCCTCATCAGTTGCTGGGCAGTGAGTCTTACTCAATCTCGTACCTTGTAAAACTGGCAAGAACCCTTTCTTGGACTGTTCCATTTTGAACCTCTTCAAAACTTTATCAAGGTATGTGCTTTGTGAAAGTCCTATCACGCGTTTTGATCTATCCCTATAGATCTTAATGCCTAGAATGTAAGCAGCTTCTCCTAGGTCCTTCATAGAGAAACTTTTATTCAAGTAATACTTTATGCCCTCCAAAAACTCTACGTTGTTTCCAATCAGTAATATGTCATCCACATATAATATTAGAAACGCCACAGAGCTCCCACTCACTTTCTTGTAAATACAAGATTCTCCAACCACTTGTATAAACCCAAATGCTTTGATCACCTCATCAAAGCGTTTGTTCCAACTCCGAGATGCTTGCACCAGTCCATAAATGGATCGCTGGAGCTTGCACACCTTGTTAGCATTCTTAGGATCGACAAAACCTTCGGGTTGCATCATATACAATTCTTCCTTAAGGAAACCATTAAGGAACGCCGTTTTGACATCCATCTGCCAGATTTCATAATCGAAAAATGCAGCTATTGCTAACATGATTCTGATGGACTTAAGCATCGCTACAGGTGAGAATGTCTCATCGTAGTCAACTCCTTGAACTTGTGAAAAACCCTTTGCCACAAGTCGAGCTTTATAAACGGTTACATTGCCGTCAGCGTCCGTCTTCCTCTTAAAGAACCATTTGTTCTGAATAGCCTTGCGGCCCTCAGGTAGTACTTCCAAAGTCCACACTTTGTTCTCATACATGGATCCTATCTCGGACTTCATGGCTTCTAGCCATTTGTTGGAATCTGGGCCCACCATTGCTTCTTCATAATTTGCAGGTTCATTGTTGTCCAACAACATGATTGATAAGACGGGATTACCGTACCACTCTGGAGCAGCACGTGGTCTCGTCGACCTACGTGGTTCGACAGAAACTTGAACCGGAGTTTCATGATCATCATCATTAACTTCCTCCTCAACCGGGGTCGCAACGACAGAGGTTTCCCCTTGCCCTGCGCCACCATCCAGAGGGATGAGAGGTTCGACAACCTCGTCAAGCTCTATCTTCCTCCCACTCAATTCTCTCGAGAGAAACTCCTTCTCGAGAAAAGCTCCGTTTTTAGCAACAAACACTTTGCCCTCGGATTTGAGATAGAAGGTGTACCCAACTGTCTCTTTTGGGTAACCTATGAAGATGCACTTTTCCGCTTTGGGTTCCAGCTTTTCAGGCTGAAGCTTTTTGACATAAGCATCACATCCCCAAACTTTAAGAAACGACAACTTTGGCCTTTTGCCATACCACAGTTCGTATGGTGTCGTCTCAACGGATTTTGATGGTGCCCTATTTAAAGTGAATGCAGCTGTTTCTAATGCATAACCCCAAAACGATAACGGCAAATCAGTAAGAGACATCATAGATCGCACCATCTCTAATAAAGTACGATTACGACATTCAGACACACCATTACGCTGTGGTGTTCCAGGCGGTGTCAACTGTGAAACAATTCCACATTGTCTTAAGTGAGCACCAAACTCGAAACTCAGATATTCACCCCCACGATCAGATCGTAGGAACTTGATCTTCTTGTTACGATGATTTTCAACTTCACTCTGAAATTGCTTGAACTTTTCAAATGTTTCAGACTTGTGCTTCATTAAGTAGGCATAACCATATCTACTCAAATCGTCAGTGAAGGTGAGAAAATAACGATATCCGCCGCGTGCCTCTACGCTCATCGGACCACACACATCGGTATGTATGATCTCCAACAAGTCACTCGCACGCTCCATTGTTCCAGAGAACGGAGTTTTAGTCATCTTGCCCATGAGGCATGGTTCGCACGTGTCAAGTGAATCAAAGTCAAGTGACTCCAAAAGTCCATCGGCATGGAGTTTCTTCATGCGCTTTACACCAATATGACCTAAGCGGCAGTGCCACAAAAATATGGCGCTATCATTGTTAACTCTAACTCTTTTGGTCTCAATGTTATGTATGTGTGTATCGCTATCAAGATTCAATATGAACAATCCTCTCACATTGGGTGCATGACCATAAAAGATGTTACTCATAGAAATAGAACAACCATTATTCTCAGACTTAAAAGAGTAATCGTCTCGCAATAAACAAGATCCAGATATAATGTTCGTGCTCAACGCAGGCACTAAATAACAATGATTCAAGTTCATAACTAATCCTGATGGTAACTGAAGTGAAACTATGCCGACGGCGATTGCATCAACCTTGGAACCATTTCCTACGCGCATCGTCACTTCATCTTTCGCCAGCCTTCATCTATTCCGCAGTTCCTGTTTCGAGTTGCAAATATGAGCAACAGAACCGGTATCGAATACCCAGGCACTACTACGAGAGCCGGTTAAGTACACATCAATAACATGTATATCGAATATACCTGATTTTTCTTTGGCCGCCTTCTTATCAGCCAGATACTTGGGGAATTGCGCTTCTAGTGACCCATACCCTTGCAATAGTAACACTCTGTTTCAGGCTTAGGTCCAGCTTTGGGTTTCTTCATTGGATTGGCAACAGGCTTGCCGCTCTTCTTTCATTTACCCTTCTTGCCTTTGCCGTTTCTCTTGAAACTAGTGGTCTTATTCACCATCAACACTTGATGTTCTTTACGGAGTTCAGACTCTGCGACTTTCAGCATCGCAAACAACTCGCCGGGTGACTTGTTCATCCCTTGCATGTTGTAGTTCAACACAAAGCCTTTATAGCTTGGCGGCATTGATTGAAGGATTCTGTCAGTGATAGCTTCTTGCGGGAGTTCAATCCCCATCTCAGCTAGACGGTTTGAGTACCCAGACATTTTGAGCACATGTTCACTGACAGACGAGTTCTCCTTCATCTTGCAAGCATAGAATTTATCGGAGGTCACATACCTCTCGATCCGGGCGTTCTTCTGAAAGATAAACTTCAACTCCTGGAACATCTCAAATGCTCCATGACGCTCAAAGCGACGTTGAAGTCCCGGTTCTAAGCCATACAAGACTGCACATTGACCTACTGAGTAGCCCTCCTTACGTGCTAACCAAGCGTTCTTAACATCCTGATCAGCCGTAGCGGGTGGTTCATCTCCTAGCGCAGCATTAAGGACATAATCCTTCTTCCCAGCTTGTAAGATTAGCTTAAGATTACGAGCCCAGTCTACAAAGTTGCTTCCATCCTCTTTCAACTTATCTTTCTCTAGGAACGTATTAAAAATCAGGGTGCCAGTCGCGTGAGCCAGGATCTACAACACAAATATATTCAAAGTGGACTTAGACTATGTTCAAGATAATTAGAGTTTAACTTAATCAAATTATTCGCTAAACTCCCACTCAAAAAGTACATCTCTCTAGTCATTTGAGTGGTTCATGATCCACTTACACTAGCTCAAGTCCGATCATCACGTGAGTTGAGTATAGTTTCACTGGTAAGCATCCCTATGCTAATCATATCATCTATATGATTCATGATCGACCTTTCGGTCTCATGTGTTCCGAGGCCATGTCTGCACATGCTAGGCTCGTCAAGCTTAACCCGAGTGTTCCGCGTGCGCAACTGTTGTGCACCCGTTGTATGTGAACGTTGAGTCTATCACACCCGATCATCACGTGGTGTCTCGAAACGACGAACTGTAGCAACGGTGCACATTCGGGGAGAACACAATTTCGTCTTGAAATTTTAGTGAGAGATCACCTCATAATGCTACCGTCGTTCTAAGCAAAATAAGGTGCATAAAAGGATTAACATCACATGCAATTCATAAGTGACATGATATGGCCATCATCACGTGCTCCTTGATCTCCATCACCAAAGCACCGGCACGATCTTCTTATCACCGGCGCCACACCATGATCTCCCTCAACGTGTCGCCATCGGGGTTGTCGTGCTACTCATGCTATTACTACTAAAGCTACATCCTAGCAAAATAGTAAGCGCATCTGCAAGCACAAACATTAGTATAAAGACAACCCTATGGCTCCTGCCGGTTGCCGTACCATCGACGTGCAAGTCGATATTATCTATTACAACATGATCATCTCATACATCCAATATATCACATCACATCGTTGTCCATATCACATCACAAGCATACCCTGCAAAAACAAGTTAGACGTCCTCTAATTTTGTTGTTGCATGTTTTACGTGGTGACCATGGGTATCTAGTAGGATCGCATCTTACTTACGCAAACACCACAACGGAGATATATGAGTTGCTATTTAACCTCATCCAAGGACCTCCTCGGTCAAATCCGATTCAACTAAAGTTGGAGAAACTGACACTTGCCAGTCATCTTTGAGCAACGGGGTTACTCGTAGAGATGAAACCAGTCTCTCGTAAGCGTACGAGTAATGTCGGTCCAAGCCGCTTCAATCCAACAATACCGCGGAATCAAGAAAAGACCAAGGAGGGCAGAAAAACGCACATCACCGCCCACAAAAACTTTTGTGTTCTACTCGAGAATACATCTACGCATGAACCTAGCTCATGATGCCACTGTTGGGGAACGTCGCATGGGAAACAAAAATTTTCCTACGCGCACGAAGACCTATCATGGTGATGTCCATATACGAGAGGGGATGTGTGATCTACGTACCCTTGTAGACCGTACAGCAGAAGCGTTAGTGAACGCGGTTGATGTACTGGAACGTCCTCACGTCCCTCGATCCGCCCCGCGAACCGTCCCGCGATCAGTCCCACGATCTAGTGCCGAACGGACGGCACCTCCGCGTTCAGCACACGTACAGCTCGACGATGATCTCGGCCTTCTTGATCCAGCAAGAGAGACGGAGAGGTAGAAAAGTTCTCCGGCAGCGTGACGGCGCTCCGGAGGTTGGTGATGATCTTGTCTCAGCAGGGCTCCGCCCGAGTTCCGCAGAAACGCGATCTAGAGGAAAAACCGTGGAGGTATGTGGTCGGGCTGCCGTGGAAAAGTCATCTCAAATCAGCCCTAAAACCTCCGTATATATAGGGGGAAGAGGGGGAGCCTTGCCTTGGGGTCCAAGGACCCCTAACGGTTTCGGCCGAGCCAAGGGGGGAAGGTCTCCCCCCCCAAATCGAGTCCAACTTGGTTTGGAAGGTGGAGTCCTTCTCCCTTTTCCCACCTCCTCTTTTTTTATTTTCTCTTTGATTTTTCTTACTATGGCGCATAGGGCTCTTTTGGGCTGTCCCACCAGCCCACTAAGGTCTGGTGTGCCACCCCCAAGGCCTATGGGCTTCCCCGGGGTGGGTTGCCCCCCCCCCCCCCCCCCCGTGAACTCCCGGAACCCATTCGTCATTCCCGGTACATTCCCGGTAACTCCGAAAACGGTAATCAAATGAGGTCATCCTATTTATCAATCTTCGTTTCAGGACCATTCCGGAAACCCTCGTGACGTCCGTGATCTCATCCGGGACTCCGAACAACATTCGGTAACCAACCATATCACTCAAATACGCATAAAACAACGTCGAACCTTAAGTGTACAGACCCTGTGGGTTCGAGAACTATGTAGACATGACCCGAGAGACTCCTCGGTCAATATCCAATAGCGGGACCTGGATGCCCATATTGGATCCTACATATTCTACGAAGATCTTATCGTTTGAACCTCAGTGCCAAGGATTCATATAATCCCGTATGTCATTCCCTTTGTCCTTCGGTATGTTACTTGCCCGAGATTCGATCGTCAGTATCCGCATACCTATTTCAATCTCGTTTACCGGCAAGTCTCTTTACTCGTTCCGTAATACAAGATCCTGCAACTTACACTAAGTCACATTGCTTGCAAGGCTTGTGTGTGATGTTGTATTACCGAGTGGGCCCCGAGATACCTCTCCGTCACATAGAGTGACAAATCCCAGTCTCGATCCATACTAACTCAACAAACACCTTCGGAGATACCTGTAGAGCGTCTTTATAGTCACCCAGTTACGTTGCGACGTTTGATACACACAAAGTATTCCTCCGGTGTTAGTGAGTTATATGATCTCATGATCATAGGAACAAATACTTGACACGCAGAAAACAGTAGCAACAAAATGACACGATCAACATGCTACGTCTATTAGTTTGGGTCTAGTCCATCACGTGATTCTCCTAATGACGTGATCCAGTTATCAAGCGACAAGACCTTGTTCATAATCAGAAGACACTGACTATCTTTGATCAACTGGCTAGCCAACTAGAGGCTTGCTAGGGACAGTGTTTTGTCTATGTATCCACACATGTAAATGAGTCTTCATTCAATACAATTATAGCATGGATAATAAACGATTATCTTGATACAGGAATTATAATAATAACTATATTTATTATTGCCTCTAGGGCATAATTCCAACATTAATGTGGTGAAGATGGAGACATGCCTTTCTAATATAATAAGGTGAATGGGGTAAAACAATCTTTGAGGATCGTATGCTTTGAAAGATTAATGATTTTGCTGCTTATACCAATAAGTATTGCTATGTTAATGTTTGTTAATTCATCTTTTCTCAATAAGCATACATGCATAAGGTTACATTATGGGTAGCATGTCACATCAAAAGTTTTTTTTTTCATTTACCTACTGGAGGACGAGCACGAATTAAGCTTGGCGATGCTTGATACGTCTCCAACGTAGCTATAATTTTTTATTGGTCCATGTTGATATATTATCATTCTAGAATACTTTTGGGGTATTCATTTACCAATTTATACTATTTTTCAGGACTAACCTATTGACCCAGTGCTGAGTGCGAGTTGTTGTTTTCTGTATTTTTTCAATTTTCGGCTTTAACCTACAAACGAAGTCCAATTGACCTGAAACTTTTTGGATATTTTTTCTAGACCAAAAGAAGACTAACAAGCATCGGAGGAAGGTTAGAGGCCACATGAGGTCCCCACAAGGACAGACACAAGAGAGAGAGAGAGAGAGAGAGAGAGAGAGATCATGGTGGGGTAGGTACTGGGTGGATAAGGGAGGACCGGAGGAGATAGAGTGGTGGGGGAGTGGGGCGCCGAGTTTTTTTAACTTGCGCATGGATTTTGTCATCGTGCGAATGTGTTGCGCACATTTTGCCATGTCATCGATTCGTGTGACTCATCCGTGTAGTGTGTTTTCTCTTTGTTGTCTGCAAAATAAAATAAAAACGGCAAAGAGCACACTTTGTCATCTGCCAAAAAAATCACAAACAGCGAAGATTCTTTGTCGTCTACCAAACCAAATGCAAATGGCAAAGCATCTTTGTCATGTGATTTTTTTATGTCGGACGACAAAGTGAAATCTTCTTCGATTTTTCCGCAGACTGCAAAGTCTATTTTGCTGTTAATTTTTCTTTGTCGACAGCTTATGAGTGACCTATTTGCCGTCTATTTTTTTTGCAGATGGCAAAGTCTATTTTGTTGTTAGTTTTTCTTTGTCGTCACCTGATGACGGCACACACCTTCTTTGTCGTGTACCCAATGATAAGCTAAAGGAAAATATGGCCCCTGCGGCAAATTAATTGTTTCACGTAGTGTCAACGTCACGATAAAGGACTTCAATATATTCCATGCTAATCAAATTATTTGCGGTTTATATTCCATGCTAATCAAATTATTTGCGGTTCCAAAACAGTATTGAAATTTTACTCCCCTCAACCATTCAAACACATTCCATGGCTAGCCTATCCATGGGTGCCCTCCAAAAAATCAACTTTATAGGGGGAGTTCTTGTTTATTTATTATTGTATTATGTAGAACTATGAGTCCTTTTTACCAGCCTCTCTCATGCAATGACAAGTGAATAAACACACATCATGAGAACAACCCGCTTAGCATGGAATATACTAACCACCCTGTTCGCTCCATGAGCGATAGAGGCATAGAAAAGGGATGCTTATTTGAAGGTTCTAGAGGTGGAACATGCAAATTTACTTAGAATGGCAGTGAAATATGATACGTCTCCAACGTATCTATAATTTTTGAGGGTTTCATGTTATTATCTTGTCAAACGTTGGATGTTTTGCATGCCTTTTATATATTTTTTGGGACTAACTTATTAACTCAGTGCCAAGTGCCAGTTCCTGTTTTTTCCATGTTTTTGACCCTTTCAGAGGAGATTTTGAAACGGAGTCCAAACGGAAGAAAATCCCCAAAAAGATTTTTTTTGGAACGGAAGAAGATCGGGGAACTTGGGAGCCAAGGCAGGGGAGCCCCAGGGGCCCCACAAGCCCCCACCCCGCGACCAGGGGGCCGCGCCATCCAGGCTTGTGGGCCCCCTGGACGTCCCCTGACCTAGGTCTTTCGCCTATATATTCCCATAAATTTCAGAAAAAACAGGAGATCACCGCAATCGCTTTTCCACCGCCGCAAGCTTCTGTCTCCGTAAGATCCCATCTGGGGCACGTCCTGGTGCCCTGCCGGAGGGGGGATTCGGACACGGAGGGCTTGTTGATAAACTCAATGACCTCTCCGATGATGCGTGAGTAGTTCACCATAGACCTACGGGTCCATAGCTAGTAGCTAGATGGCTTCTTCTCTCTCTTGGATCTTCAATACAAAGTTCTCCACGATCTTCATGGAGATCTATTCGATATAATCTTCTTTTGCGGTGTGTTTGTCGAGATCCGATGAACTGTGGATTTATGATCAGATTATCTATGAATCTTATTTGAGTTTCTTCTGATCTCTCTTATGCATGATTTCATATCCTTGTAATTCTCTTCGAGTTGTGGGTTTTGTCTGGCCAACTAGATCTATGATTCTTGCAATGGGAGAAGTGCTTGGTTTTGGGTTCATACCGTGCGGTGACCTCACCCAGCGACAGAAGGGGTAGCGAGGCACGCATCATGTTGTTGCCATCAGGGGTAAAAAGATGGGGTTTTCATCATTGGTTTGAGATTATCCCTCTACATCATGTCATCTTGCTTAAAGCGTTACTATGTTCGTCATGAACTCAATACACTAGATGCATGCTGGATAGCGGTCGATGTGTGGAGTAATAATAGTAGATGCAGAAAGTATCGGTCTACTTGTCTCGGACGTGATGCCTATATGCATGATCATTGCCTTAAATATCGTCATGACTTTGCGCGGTTCTATCAATTGCTCGACAGTAATTTGTTCACCCACCGTAATACTTGCTATTTTAAGAGAAGCCTCTAGTGAACACTATGGTCCCGAGGGTCTACTCCACACCATATTTTCAGCCTTACACTTTTTACTTCGTTGCACTTTCCGCCTTCAGATCTCACTTTGCAAACAATCTTGAAGGGATTGACAACCCCTTTGAAGCGTTGAGTGCAAGCTTGTTTGTGTTTGCGCAGGTACTATGGACTTGACGAGACCCTCCTTCTGGATCGATACCTTGGTTCTCAAACTGAGGGAAATACTTACTGCTCCTGTGCTGCATCACCCTTTCCTCTTCAAGGGAAGAACCAACGCAAGCCCAGCCTCTGTCAACGTGTCAATTTTTGGCGCTGTTGTTTGTGGGATAGCAGAAGAATTTCTGGCGCCGTTGCCGGGGAGGAGGATCAAGTCAAGAACTCATCCAAGTAGGTGTCACAAACTCATCTCTTGCATTTACTTTGTTTGCCAGTTGCCTCTTGTTTTCCTCTCCCCCACTTCACAAGTTGCCCTTTTCTTCGTTTGCCTTTTTCGTTCGCCCTTTTCTTTCGCTTGCTTTCTGTTGCTTGTGTGCTATGTGCCTTCAATATGCTTGCATCTTCGCTTGTTGAAAATCTAGTGATATGGATCCTCATCCACTTGCTAATCTCTTTAAGAGATCCAATTATGTTGATACAATTGCTAGTAAGTTGAGTGCACTTGACTTTCTTTATGGAGTTTTGCTTGAGATGCGTGGATCTGAAAATTGTGAGGAAGAAATTTATGAAGTGATTCACGAGGGCTCCTTGGATGAAAAGCATGATTGCAATGGTTTCACTATAAATTCTATTAGTGACAGTCATGCTAAAATTATGCAAAACCCTAAGCTTGGGGATGCTAGTCTTGCTATGTCCACTACTTGTTGCAAAGATCATGATTGGGGTGATGATTTTTCTTTTGATCTTGAAAATTTGTTCAAGCCTCAAGATGAATATGATATTTGCAATATTATAGAAAGTGGGTTTGGAGAAGTCATGACTTTAGATGATAATCCCACTATTTTTGAAGAGCGTCAACTTTGCATGCATGTGGCTCATGAAAAGAATATCCTATGTGATAGCTATATCGTTGAATTCGAATTTGATCCCACGTGTAATGAGAGAGGAAAATATTGTGGTAGAAACTTTCATGTTACTAAATCACCTCTCGTGATGTTGAGATTGCTCTTGTCTCTTTCTTCTTCCTTGCATATGGCAGCTATTGGTTGTCTTGACAATTTGTTTTCCTATAAAATGCCTATGCATAGGAAGTATGTTAGACTTAGATGTGATTTTCACATGCTTTAGGATGCTCTCGTTGTGCTTCAATTCTTGTCTTTTGTGAGAGCATCATTTCATGCCTAGCTAAGGGCGTTAAACAATAGCGCTTGTTGGGAGGCAACCCAATGAATTAATCTTTTACTTTCTGTTTTGTTGCGTCCACACCATCACAATTCTGATGTGATTGTGTTTTTTGTGTTTCTTTTTGTGTTTGAGCCAAGCACAACCTTTATGACTAGTCTTGGTGATGGTTGTTTGATCCTACTGGAAAAAGACAGAAACTTTTCGCTCACGAGATGATTTTTCATTTTTATTCAGAAAGAGATTTTGAGTTGATTCCTTTTGCTTCTGGTTGATATGCCTTTTTCCCAGGCTGTCTTAATTTTTCAGATTTTTTGAGGTACCAAAAGTATACGAAGTATACAGATTGCTACAGACTGGTCTATTTTTGACAGATTCTGTTTTTTGTTGAGTTGGTTGCTTGTTTTGATGAAACTATGGTTAGTATCGGGGGTACTAGCCATGGAAAAGTGAGAATACAGTATCCCAACACCAATATAGATAGAATTCAAGTTTTCTACAGTACCAAAAGAAGTGGTAGTTTGTTTTCTTGTGCTAGTGTTATCACGAGTTTCTGTTTAAGTTTTGTGTTGTGAAGTTTTCAAGTTTTGGGTGATGTTCTCATGGACAAAGATATAAGGAGTGGAAAGAGCTCAAGCTTGGGGATGCCCAAGGCATCCCAATCCAAATTCAAGGACACCAAAAATCCTAAGCTTGGGGATGCCCCGGGAAGGCATCCTCTCTTTCGTCTTCAATCCATCGGTAACATTACTTGGAGCTATATTTTTATTCACCACATGATATGTGTTTTGCTTGGAGCGTCTTGTATCTTAGGATTCTTTTCTTTTTGTTGTGTCACAATCATCCTTGCTACACACCTTTTTGAGAGAGAGAGACATGCACTCATCGTGATTTTGCTAGAATGCTCATAGTGCTTCACTTATATCTTTTGAGCTAGATACTTTTGCTCTTGTGCTTCACTTATATCTTTAGAGCACGAGGGTGCGTGACTTGGTAGTTGGCTTATGCTATGAAAGTAGTCCCAAATGTGCTAGGTACCCAAAGAGGATGCAAAAACCTCCATCTTCATGTGCAGTAGTAAGAGAAGTTTCAATTCCTCTCAATTAGTTTTGAGATGTGGATTCGGTAATATTGAGAGTTATGTTAGTAGGGTGTTGTGAATCTAGAAATACTTGTGTTGAAGTTAGTGATTCCCGTAGCATGCACGTATGGTGAACCGCTATGTTAGGAAGTCGGAGCACAATTGATCTATTGATTGTCATCCTTTATGTTGAGGTCGGGATCGCGCGATTGCTTACACCTACCAACCCTCCCCCTCGGAGTATGCGTTTAGCACTTTGTTTTGATTACTAATAAAAACTTTTGCAATAATTATGTGAGTTCTTCATAACTAATGTGACCCCATGGTATAGATGCACTTGCACCTTCCACCATTGCTAGCCTCTCTAGTGCCGCGCAATTCTCGCCGGTGCACAAACCCACCAAATCCCTTCCTCAAAACAGCCACCATACCTACCTACTATGGCATTTTCATAGCCATTCCAAGATATATTGCCATGCAACTCCCACTGTTCCTTCTCATGACTTGTGCCGTCACTCTCATATTGCCATTGCATGATCGTAAGATAGCTAGCGAGATGTTTCAACGTCATACGCCATGCTAGATCGTTGCACATCCCGGTACACTGCCGGAGGCATTTCCTATGGAGTCATCATCATTGTGATCTTTGAGCTGTGAGTAAATAAAAGTGTGATGATCATCATTATTAGAGCATTGTCCCATGTGAGGAAATAAAAAAAAGAGGCCAAAGAGCCCAAAAAAAAGAGAGAAAAGAAAAGAAAAGAAAAAAAGAGAGGCCTAAGAGCCCAAATGAAAAAAAAGAAAAGAGAGAAAAGAGAGAAGGGACAATGCTACTATCTTTTTCCACACTTGTGCTTCATGTTAGCACCATGTTCTTCATGATTGAGAGCTTCTTGCTTTGTCACTACCATATGCTAGTGGGAATCTTCGTTTTATAACTTGGCTTGTATATTCCAATGATGGGCTTCCTCAAAATTGCCCTAGGTCTTCGTGAGCAAGCAAGTTGGATGCACACCCACTAGTTTTCCTCTTGAGCTTTCACATACTTATAGCTCTAGTGCATCTCTTGTATGGAAATCCATACTCATTCACATTGATATCTATTAATGGGCATCTCCATAGCCTATTGATACGCCGAGTCAGTGTGACCATCTCCTCCTTTTTGTCTCACAACCACCACCACACTCTATTCCACCTATAGTGCTATATCCATGGCTCGCGCTCATGTATTGCGTGATAGTTATAAAAGGTTTGAGAAAGTAAGAGTGCGAAAACAATAACTTGGCCAATTCCGTGGTTGTGCATGATTTACATTAGTTGTGTGAGGATGATGGAGCATAGCCAGACTGTATGATTTTGTAGGGATAACTTTCTTTGGCCTTGTTATTTTGAAAGTTTATGATTACTTTGCTAGTTTGCTTGAAGTATTACTGTTTTCATGTCAATAGCAAACTATTGTTTTGAATCTTACGGATCTGAACATTCATGTCACGTGAAAGAAGTTGCAAAGGACAACTATCCTAGGTAGCATTCCACATCAAAAATTCATTCTTTATCACTTCCCTACTCAAGGACGAGCAGGAGTTAAGCTTGGGGATGCTGATACGTCTCCAACGTATCTATAATTTTTGAGGGTTTCATGCTATTATCTTGTCAAACTTTGGATGTTTTGCATGCCTTTTATATATTTTTTGGGACTAACTTATTAACTCAGTGCCAAGTGCCAGTTCCTGTTTTTTCCATGTTTTTGACCCCTTTCAGAGGACATTTTGAAACGGAGTCCAAACGGAAGAAAATCCCCGAAAAGATTTTTTTGGAACGGAAGAAGATCGGGGAACTTGGGAGCCAAGGCAGGGGAGCCCTAGGGGGCCCACAAGCCCCCACCCCGCAGCCAGGGGGGCGCGCCATCTAGGCTTGTGGGCCCCCTGGACGTCCCCTGACCTAGGTCTTTCGCCTATATATTCTCATAAATTCCAGAAAAAATCAGGAGATCATCGCAATCGCTTTTTCGCAGCTGCAAGCTTCTGTCTCCGCAAGATCACATATGGGGCACGTCCTGGTGCCCTGCCGGAGGGGGGATTCAGACACGGAGGGTTTCTTCATCAACACCATGACCTCTCCAATGATCCGTGAGTAGTTCACTATAGACCTACGGTTCCATAGCTAGTAGCTAGATAGCTTCTTCTTTCTCTTGGATCTTCAATACAAAGTTCTCCATGATCTTCATGGAGATCTATCCGATGTAATCTTCTTTTGCGGTGTGTTTGTCGAGATCCAATGAATTGTGGATTTATGATCAGATTATCTATGAATCTTATTTGAGTTTCTTCTGATCTCTCTTATGCATGATTTCATATCCTTGTAATTCTCTTCGAGTTGTGGGTTTTGTCTGGCCAACTAGATCTATGATTCTTGCAATGGGAGAAGTGCTTGGTTTTGGGTTCATACCGTGCGGTGACCTCACCCAGTGACAGAAGGGGTAGTGAGGCACGCATCGTGTTGTTGCTATCAAGGGTAAACAGATGGGGTTTTCATCATTGGTTTGAGATTATCCCTCTACATCATGTCATCTTGCTTAAAGCGTTACTCTGTTCGTCATGAACTCAATACACTAGATGCATGCTGGATAGCGGTCGATGTGTGGAGTAATAGTAGTAGATGCAGAAAGTATCGGTCTACTTGTCTCGGACTGATGCCTATATGCATGATCATTGCCTTAGATATCGTCATGACTTTGCGCGGTTCTATCAATTGCTCGATAGTAATTTGTTCACCCACCGTAATAATTGCTATTTTGAGAGAAGCCTCTAGTGAACAATTTGGCCCCCAGGGTCTACTCCACACCATATTTTCAGCCTTACACTTTTTACTTCGTTGCACTTTCCGCCTTCAGATCTCACTTTGCAAACAATCTTGAAGGGATTGACAACCCCTTTGAAGCGTTGGGTGCAAGCTTGTTTGTGTTTGCGCAGGTACTCTGGACTTGACGAGACCCTCCTTCTGGATCGATACCTTGGTTCTCAAACTGAGGGAAATACTTACTGCTCCTGTGCTGCATCACCCTTTCCTCTTCAAGGGAAGAACCAACGCAAGCCCAGCCTCTGTCAACGTGTCAATTTATGGCGCTGTTGTCTGTGGGATAGCAAAATACCATATATAGGTAGGTATGGTGACCTCTCATGGAAGAAAATTGACTCAAGGATTTGGATGCACAAGTAGTATCTCTACTTACTACAAAGTTTTGGCTAGCAATAGGTTCTAAAAAGCACCACATGTTGAAGGATCCATAACAATATAACTTCGATGCAAATAGACCAAAACAAATGATTATGTTGTCTTCCTTGTCCAACATCAACTACTTGATCAAGTTTGGAAATAATTAATGGGTATTCACAATCATAAAATGTGAATGAAAGCACAATTGCCCCCTAAGGTGCTTTTTATAATTGATCACAACATATGCATCATTGTACTAATATGTTTTCCAAGTATATTTTAGAAAAGTTAAAAAGATGCTATGGCTAAAGGCTTATGTGGAGATGTCCCTTGATGCAAGAAAGGAATAATATTGGCTCAAGCTTCAAGCTAGAAGACTCTTCATTTAATATTTGTGATAAATAACTTTTGAGTCCATAGGAAATCCAATACTATTAAAAGGGGGTGAGGTGGTAAAATGAACCGATTGCTCAAAATGCTCAAAGTTAGCCATCAAAATACTCAGTCATTTTCCCACATATCCATGTTGTCCAATTCCATATACACAAATTCGGAGTGACTAACTTCCACATTTCGGATCCACCGAGTTTGACCTCACACAGAAACCCTAGCCATTCCCACTAAATCGGTGCAACCGAATCCATAACGGTGCTACCGAGTTTGGGTGACCAACTTTCGGGTGCCTCGGTACACAAAATCAGAATTTCCGAGTTTGAGTATCGGTGCCACCGAGTTTGGCCGTCTGACCGTTAGCCACCTTTTCGGTACCATCGAGTTTCATATCGTTCTCACCGTGATTCAAAAGTTGCTACCTTTATGCTAATCGGTACCACCGAGTTTTTCACTTCGGTGTCACCAAGTTTGCCACTTTGTGTGTAACGGTTGGATTTTGTGTGTTGTGTATATATACCCCTTCACTCACCTCTCATTCGTGGGAGAATCACTCAGAACACACATTTCATTGCCAGATCCATTTTCTGGGAGAGAACCACCTACAGACCTACTCATGTGTTGAGACCAACATATTCCAATCCAATCATTTGAAACTTGATCTCTAGCCTCCCCAAACAGCTTTCCACCAAATCAATCTCTCCTACCCATGCATATTTTGTGAGAGGGTGATTTTGTGTTGTGGAGACTATGTTTAGAAGCACAAGAGCAAGGAGTTCATTGATCTACCACGTCTATTACCTTTTGGAGGGTGGTGCCTCCTAGATTGGTTAGGTGTCGCTTGGGGGCCTCCTACTTCGTGTTGTGGAGTTGAACCAAGATGTTTGTAAGGGCAAGGAGATCGCCTACTTCATGAAGATCTACCGTAAGTAAGGCTAGTCCTCCATGGACGAAAGCCATGGTGGAATAGACAAGGCCGCTTCTTTGTGGACCCTCCGTGGGTGGAGCCCTTTGTGGACTCTCGCAGTCGTTACCCTTCGTGGGTTGAAGTCTCCACTAACATGGACGTACGATAGCGCCACCTATCAGAACCATGCCAAAAATCGTCGTGTCAACCTCATGTATTTGATCTCCCTACCTTACTCCTCTACTTTACACTTGCATGTTTTACATTCCTCTGCTATACTCTTAGAACTGCATGTGTAGGGTGTACTTGACTTGCTATAACTCCCATAGCTGCCTCTAAACTAAAATTGGGAAAAGGCAAAAAAAACTTGTCAAGTAGTCTAATCACCCCCCCTAGACATACTTTCGATCCTACAATGTCCAAGATAATATATTTGTATGTGAAAGTTCTCTTCCTTATACTAATCATTCATGAAGTGCTCGTAGGACCAATACTGTGATTGTCAAACTTCAATAGATTTTACTTTCTACACCAAATGTGAAACCACTACTAAGCATAAGGCACATGGATAATTTAAAATTTATGACATTTCATTCATTCACAATTTACTCTTAGGATATAAGCGAAGCACAAGAATAAACATCAAGCTACTCTCAAAAGATATAAGTGAAGATCAATGAGTAGTGAAACAATAAAGTAGCTATGTGAGGACTCACTCCCAACAAAGGTTTCCAGATCTAATTATTGTATAAAAAAACAAAAGAGACTCCAAGAATATCACCTATCATGTGAACAATTACAAACTTAGGATCACCATAGGCTAACTGATGGTTGTTGACGAAGACAGGTGGGATTCGTAGCATACCCAAGCCTAGATGCTTGAGACTTCTTGTAATATTGGCTTGGGGAGCCATGGGAATCCACAAGATTGAGCTTTTGTATCTCATTCAATCTTCACATATCTCGGTTTCTCCTAAGTTTCAAAAAATCCATCCGCATAAAACTTGAAAAGAACTCGTGAGATAGATTAGTACACATAACAAGAAATCAACACTTCATGTACTGCCAAGACAAGTTCCATAATAATTTTCCAACATTAGGTATTGTATACTATCATTTCCAAAATTTATATCTATCAATATAAGCCCCGAAAACTCTAGGATAAGTAGATAACAAAACTATGACAACAATCTTCCATACACAACAATTTGTAGCAATTATTTTAAAAGTGTACTTTTGTATATCCGAAAATTATGAAACTTTAGGACATGATACATAATTTGTACGATAGTATTTTTAAAAATTTTAATAAACGTTCTGCGTTCCAGTAAAATAAATAAATTCATACACTGCGGAAAAAGTCTCTCTTTTTGAACAACACAAATCAAACATGCACTTCAAGCATCCTCAAGGAATTCTTGTTAAGTTTTATTTAAGAACATGCTTATAACTAACAACAAGCAAGTAAGAGCAATATAAAATGATGCTCCAAGCAAAACATGTATTGTGTGACGAATAAAAATATAGCTCCAAGTAAGATATATCGAGAGTGTTAAAGACGAAAGAGGGGATGCCTTCTGGGGCATCCCAAGCTCAAACACTTGAGTCTTCCCTGTACATTACCTTGGGGGTGCCTTGGGAAACCCCCAAGGTAAGGGTATTGTCGCCCCTTGTTCTCCTCATATCAGTTTCTCATCCAAAACTTGAAAACTTCAATCACACAAAACTTGACAGAACTTCGTGAGATGGGTTAGTGTAATAAAGATAGATCATTCACTTAGGTACTTCCAAGACAAGATTCATAATTGTTCTCACATAATACCTACTGTATTCTATCATTCAGAAAGTTTAAATCACAAAATATAAGTTGTGGGAACGCTAAAACAAGAAAACTATGCATGCAAACAGAATTTGTCAAAAACAGAAGAGTCTGGAAAGATCTCGACCAAAACCATACTTCCCTTTCTCTGAAAATTCTGAAAAATTAGGAAAGCGTAGGAAATATACACTGAAAAACTGTGTAAAACATTTAGAATATTTTGATGCTCCATTAAAATCAGAGAACTTTTATACTGGACACAAAAGTTTTTGTTTTTGCACAGAACCAAACTAACAAGTATCCACACTATCCCAAAGGCTTTACTTGGCACATTATTGAAATAAAATAAAAAACATTATTACTAAAGTAACTTACTCATGTGAAAACATAAAATAGAAACTAAAAGTCTTGGGTTGTCTCCCAACTTGCGCTTTTCTTTAAGGCATTTTAGCTAGGCATGATGATTTCAATGATGCTCACATAAGAATAGTAAATGAAACATGCAAAAGAGCATAATTAATAAAATGACAAGCACATTTAAGTCTAACCCACTTCCTATGCATAGAGATTTTGCAAGCAAACAATTTGTTGTAGCAAGAATTAACTTGCATAAGAATGCAAAACAAGCATGACTTCAAATCTTTGAACACATAGAGAGCAAACTTGATATTCTTGGAATACCTACAAGCATATGTTCCTCCCTCATAATAATTTTTAGTAGTGTGATAAATGAGTTCGACAATATAACTATCACATAAAGAATTATCTTCATGATCCACAAGCATAGAAAATTTATCACTCTCTACATAAGCAAATTTCTTCTCATTCATACTAGTAGGAGCAAACTCAACAGAATAGCTATCATGAGATACTTAATTGACATAACCAAATTTAACTTTAAAATCATGATGACAAGTTTCATGGTTATTATCACTACTTATAGCATACATGTCATCACCATAATCATCATAGACAGCAACTTTGTTGTCATAATCAATTAGAACCTCTTTCGAAATAGTGGAACCATTACTAAATAAAGTCATGACCTCTCCAAATACACTTTCATAATTATTGCCATAAGATTCACCACCCTCCAAAATAGTGTTTTTGTTAGTACCTAGATTTTACACTCTTCCAAACCCACTTTCATCAATATATTCATCATAAATAGAAGGCATGCTATCATCATAATAAATTTTCCCATCAAAACTTAGGTAACTAAAAATATTATCTTCATCAAACATATCATCCCCAAGCTTGTGGCTTTGCATATCATTAGCCTCACAGTTATTCATAGAATTCATACTAACAACATTGCAATCATGCTTATCATTGAAGGATTTAATGCCAAACATTTATTGTTTTTTTCTTCTAACACTTTGGCACAATTTTCCGATCCATCATTTTCAAGAAATACTTCATAAAGGTAAAGCATTTGATGCAAATTCATATCCATTTTTTATAATTTTATTTTATAAACCAAACTACTGATAAACAAGAAAAAAGATTTAATTGCAAGATCTGAAGATATACCTTCAAGCACTCACCTCCCCGACAACTGCGTCAGAAAAGAACTTGATGTATACTACATAACTTTATTCTTGTAGAAGTTGTTGGGCCTCGAAGTATAGAGTTTTATAGGACAACAACAATTTTCCTTCAAGTGGATCAACTAAGGTTTATCAATCCATGGGAGATGTAGGATGAAGATGGCCTCTCACAAACAACCCTACAATCAAATACAAGAAATCTCTTGTGTCCCCAACACACTCAATACAATGGTAAACTGTATAGGTGAACTAGTTCGACGAAGAGATGGTGATACAAGTGTAGTATGGATACTAGTAATAGACTTTTGGAATCTTAAAATATAAAAACAGAAAGGTTACAAGTAACAAAAGTGATCACAAAAGGTCCTGCAACGCTTAGAAACAAGGCCTATAGTTCATACTTTCACTAGTGCAATCTCTCCATAATGCTCACATAATAGAATCGTATGATCATCCCTCAACGTGCGACAAATAATCACTCCAAAGTTCATATCTAGCGGAGATCATAAGATGAAATTCTTGTAGGTAGTAGAACCACCTCAAAATTATTCTTTCCGATCTATCTATTGAGCTATTCCTATAAGTGTCACAAACAACCCTATAATTTGTACTAGAATAACACCTATGATACACATCAACCAACTATAATGTCACCAGAAGTACGTGTGGGTTGATTGTTCAACATGCATCAAACAATTTCAGATTCATTATATTCAATCCTACACAAAGAACTTCAAAGACTACCCCAAGATTTCTATCAAAGAAAGTAGGACAAGAACATGTATCAACCCATATGCATAGATTACACCAATGTCCCCGCTGGAATCCGCAAGTTGATTACCAAAATATATCAAGTGAATTCATAGAACACCCAATTGTCACCAGAGATGTCGACATGCAAGATATATACATCAAGTCTTCTCAAATCCAATCCAATATAACAAAACCTCTAAGGGAAAGGCTCAATTCATCAATCAAGATAGCAAGGGAAGAACACCATATGATTGAACTATATTAATAAAGCCCATGATACATCAAGATCATGACATCTCAAAAACACGAGAGAGAGAGAGAGAGAGAGAGAGAGATCAAACATACAGCTACTAGTACATACCCACAACCCCGAGGGTGAACTACTCCCCCATCATCATGTACACCGCCGGGATGATGAAGATGGCATCCCATGATGATTACCCTCTCTACCAGGGTGTCACAACAGGGCTAAGGATCAGATCGCTTTGGAACAGAGGATTTTGGTGGTGGAGAGGAAGTTCTAGGTTAGTTTTTGGGGGTTCTCAATATATATGATTTTTCAGCGTTGGCATCACGCAAAATGAAGCCACGGGGGAGGGCACAAGGCATCACGGCGCACCCTGTTGCCTTGTGGGCAATTGGTGGACCCCCTCTGGTGGTTCTTTGCTCCAGTATTTTTTATATGTTCCACAATAAATCATCAAAATGTTTTGTCCAATTCCTAGAACTTTTATTTTCTCCACAAAAACAACACGACGGTAATTCTGCTGCAAAAGCGTTAGTTTGGGTTAGTTCCATTAAATCATCTAAAATTGCTTCAAAACCATATAAAAGATAATGTAAACATGGGTAAGTATGGCATGAATACTTCATAAATCATCTATATGTTGGAGACATATCAAGATGGCGCACGATTGCAACATGAGCATTCCTAAAGGAGAAAACAAGGGCACACATGTATACGCCATACGTTCAAGTGATATAGTTAAGTTAATAAGGTGACCAACCTCCCCCAACCTCACCCATGCCCCACGCTCCCACCCTCTCCCCCCCCCCCTCCGCGCGTGCGTGGGTGACTCGGGCGACGATGCGCATCTCCTTCCCGTCGCCTCCTCACCACCTTCCCCCAACCCCGTCGTCACAACTCCGGTGGAGCATGGTGGGCCTGGTGTTCGGTAAGGTCTGATTCGGCCGG
This sequence comes from Hordeum vulgare subsp. vulgare, assembly GCF_904849725.1. NCBI lineage: Eukaryota > Viridiplantae > Streptophyta > Magnoliopsida > Poales > Poaceae > Hordeum > Hordeum vulgare. The sequence continues at coordinate 577,397,650 of NC_058520.1, read as the reverse complement.
TACAACCTCCATCCGCGATGGCAGTCCCGTGCATGCAAAGGTGGATGGAGGGTCCTTGAGTGAATCCGGGTGAAAACTCTACTCTTGGCACGTTGCCAAGGTCGATGATGGTGGCGTTTTTCTGCGTCGTCCCCTTCTTGAAAGCATCATCGCGGAGAAGCTCTAGACCCCAATATGCTACCTTTGGGGGGAAAACCCTAGATCAGTCGATCGGATTAAGGTTGCGCTCATGTGTCACACCCCTATTGATGGAATCATTCTTGGAGGTTTGTATAGGCTCGAGGGACCAGTGGATGGCATGTGTGGTGGAGCAGGGTTCCGTGTGGTGCATCAACATCGTGGAATCTTGACGATGGGGCACAGCAAAGTGTCGACGACGGATGTGTGATGATGAATGCGTATAGGGAGGAGGTGTTGTCTGGCGCAGTAGGGCGTCGACGGCGGGCCTGACAAGGTCAATTCGTCGGTACGTGCTCTTAAGATGGATTGGGTAAGATGACATTGATGACCTATTAGAGTGTGTCAGACCGGTTTGTGCCACAGACCCGGTACGTGGCTTGGTCGGGCCATCCAGCTTTAGTTGTTAGGCTTTGGTGCAATGTATGTTTGGTATTCGGCTCAACATTTGGCAGCCCTTCATCAATTGATAGGAGTAACAACATATGTTGTTAAGATGGCGGCTACATACATATTGATGTATTACTTTGTAAAGTCTTTATGAATCGTTACCTACTAATAAAGGAAGGAGTGCTTCTGCCCGCCCGTCATTGAAATTACCCCTAAAGTTATGGCATATTACCCATCAACGCCACATATAAGTGATAGAAAACGGTCCATAAAGAGGAATCTCGGTCTAGGCCGGCCATGTAGGAACCTCCTACACTTCGCCCTATGCACTAGGAGAGGACATAGATCGCCTATTTGGCCGACCATGTATGGGCGACTATTTTCTAAATTTCTTTTCATTTTTCTTCATTTTTTCTACTTTAAATAGTTTGAAATACAAAAAACGTTTGAAAATTTTAAAAGTAAGATTTTGAAATGAGATGTTTAATAATTCATAAATACTTGTAAATTAGAAAATGTTTGGGATTTTTTAGAAATGCTCGCAAATTTCAAAAATTGTTTGGGAAATCAAAAAACATTAGTGATTTTTTTAAAAGTTAGTTTGTTAGAAAAATATTAATAAAATTGAATAACATTTCGTCAATTCAAAAAATATTCATGAATTGCAAAATAACCTAAAAATTTAGAAACTATTCATAAATTAGAAAATAGTTTATGGATTCATAAAATATTTGCTGATTCAAAAAATTCATGTATTTAAAAATTGTTCATCAATTTCGAAAATTGTTCCACCAATCCTCAAAAAAATGTTCATCGATTCTAGAAATGTTCACCAATTCATGAAAAATGATTTGAGAAATGTCAATTTTTTTAAAAAAATGCTTGTAAATAGTAAAAAAAATGTTCATGAATTCAAAAAAATATTAATGACTTTTAGAAAAATGTTCGCGAATTTGAAAAATATTCACAATTTGAAATATGCTCACGAGTTTAAAAAAGTTCATCATTTTAGAATTTGTTCACGATTTCACGAAAATGAGGATGATAGTGTATCTCGATGTTTGACAGTAAAATGTGGTTATTGTCATTGAAGATTATGAAATTTTTTTCCCGTTACAACACACGGGCCGTTTTGCTAGTAATTAATAAAGTGATTGCATGCATCTCCCTGAGGCGGGGGTCATTTTCTTTTAAAAAAAAAGAGAACTACTAATAGATGAAAATCCATGCATTAAACAGTAAGTTCAGTTTCCAGCCGCATCCTGACTACATGAATTTAAAATGCTAATACAAAACTGGATTTGCTTACTACAGTTCCAAACAGAAAGGTATTTGGCGAGTATGTGGTCTACTGTGTGTGCCATTTTTTCGCTGAGGCAAAATCCAATATGCATATAAGATTTCGTATTTAAGGAAAATATTACCAGCACTCGCCACATTTCAAAAGAAGCAGGGTAGAGTAATGCTCGCACAAGTAGCATTAGCAATTCAGTTTTGGTATTAATTACAGTATTATCTGTAGAACTGCTATAATGTCTCAAATCTTTCTGAGGAAAACCATAAGAAAACAACAGCCATTGATTAAATTGCATAAGAAATTTGATAAACCCGTGCATGCAGCCGTCTTTTAATCCCACCAAAACCAATATTCACAGGAAATTCTACATTTCAGGTACACAGCTTCAACACTTCCACCATGTGCAATTGAATAAATTAAACGAACATTCAGAAAGAAGTTACATTTCTACCCGCAAAAAAAAAAGGTACATTTCTTGTCGTCGAGTGAGTTAACGACAACATTCAGAAAGAAGTTACATTTCTTGTCATCGAGTGAGTTAACGAATGCTTACTGTTCCTAGAGTTAATACTTGATCTATACCACTTAACCCCTAGTCCAAATTATTAAGGGACTAAGCAACCATAAAGTTAAGCAAAATAATTATTCCTGAAGAAAAACATCACACGAGATATTATCAGGCGCAGCAATAATAAGAAGGAAAAGTTAAGCAAAATAATTATTCCCGAAGAAAAACATCACACGAGATATTATCAGGCGCAGCAATGATAGGAAGGAAAAGTTAAGCAAAATAATTATTCCCGAAGAAAAACATCACACGAGATATTATCAGGCGCAGCAATGATAAGAAGGAAAAAACGATAACTGTCAAGAGTGGGATTTGAACCCACATCACACGAGATATTATCAGGCGCAGCAATGATAAGAAGGAAAAGTTAAGCAAAATAATTATTCCCGAAGAAAAACGTCACACGAGATATTATCAGGCGCAGCAATGATAAGAAGGAAAAAACGATAACTGTCAAGAGTGGGATTTGAACCCACGCCCTTTCGGACCAGTACCTGAAACTGGCGCCTTAGACCAACTCGGCCATCTTGACATTTGTTTATGTTAGAGAAACTACTGTTTATACTATTGACAGTAGAACTAATTCCCAAACTCTTAACCTATCACACTCGTGTCCATTTCACTTTTGAGTTTTTTTTTCTTTAAAAGCACTTTTGAGGTTTTTGGTCGTATAAAGTTGCCAAGAGAGAATGCAAAAATGCATACATAATTTAGCAAACCCTTAGCCTCATACAATCTCAAGTTGCTTCTCGAGCTTGACATCCGGGGCTTTTGACTCCACCTACCGACTCTTCCTCCTCGACACCCTCAATCCAACTCAGCTTTGGCCCTCGCTGGCGGGAGTGAATTTCTATCCTCTTGTCTTCGACAGCAGCGTGTGTACTTGTCAACGGTGTGCACGTCTGTCTAATTGGCCACGCCAAGGGGCATCACTAGAACAACACCTTATAATCGATGCTTGTTAAGCTTGCCATGAACAATCTTAACTCCACAATCCAACAGGCGGTGCAACCTGATAGCTTCCGACACCTCATTATGCATCATGAAACAACCTCGCTATGCATCATGAAACATCTAGAGTCTTTATTATTTCTTCCGGACGGCACACTGATTACTTCAAATACAATGTTTGTTGGACTAGTTGTTGGTCGTTGGAAACGAGATGGCGTGTACCATCTCAAATTTCCCTATCCCCTACAATGGCCTCTCCTCTCCGTCCAAAAGGTACCCGTGTTTGCATGTTTTCACTAGTCGACGGGCTTGAGAAGTTGTCACTTGGCGGGCTTCCATACTATCGAAGGGGACACACTAGCTCTGGACACTCTTTGCTTGGTGGGCTTGGAGTTCGTGACCTCCAGCATACTGGTATCACCCTGCTCGTTCAATGGCTATGGCTTCAAAAGGCTAATCCAACTCGTCCCTCATACTAGTGTTACCCTGCTCGTTCAATGGTTATCTTCTATGCCTTCACCGTGTGGCATGTTGGGGACGAGAGCTCTTTTTGGTTGATCTATGACAACTTTATTCCGGAGATCACGCTGCTCCTCTATGCCCTCGTCTCACATTTTCACCGCAATATCTACTAGATCCTCTAAGGTTTGCATCATTGTTAGTGGGTCCAAGACAATGTGGGTTTGGTTGGAAGGACGCCTCGATGGCCATTGCTTGGTCAACTGGCAGAGAGTGTGCCAACCACTTCCATTTGATGGGCTTCGAGTCTGTGATCTCTAGCATATATACTAATGTTCCCCTCCGCGTTCAATGGCTATGGATCCAAAAGGTTGACTCCACTCACCCTTGGTAGCACTTCCATCTCCCATGCATCTAAGAGGTCCAGGCCATTTTCCAGGGCTCCACCGTGTGGCATGCTGGGGACAAAAGCTCTTGTCGGTTCTAGACCGATTCCAAGATCGGCGGCAAGTTGTCATGGCCTACTCTGGATTGGGATCGATTTGGTAGCTAGGGTTCATCGCACATCTCAGGAAAGGGAAAATGTACCACGAGAGAACTATGGTGTGTGTGTGTGTGTGTGTGTGTGTGTGTGTGTGTGTGTGTGTGTGTGTGTTCAGTATAAGAGGAATTGATGTGTTTGAGTTGGTTCTTCGAAGATGGGCCGTGATAACGCCCCCACGTGTGGTAGGAACAACAACAGCCCACACGCTCAATGATCATAGGTTGCGTCACGTCACCGCGTGCATGCACAAGTAACGAAACTGATGATGTCAACATGAATCTTTTGTCTTTTTAGTTTTTAGAATGTTTTATATCTTAAATAAAAAATACGATTGAAAAACCGTTTTCACCATTAAATCCGTCACGATAAGATCTTCAAAACTAAGTCTCATATTGATATGTTTTAACGACTATTTTTTGAGTTAAAAGTTGTCATGTCTATTGCACATAAATTGTCATCATGATTACACTAAAGTTGTCATGACATATTACAACTACTTTTTCTTCTACGTTTAAAATAAACTTTAACATGTTATAAAAAAGAAAATTAACAAACTAAACTTGCCATGATGAATTACTAAAAATTGCCATGATCCATGAAATAATTTTGACATGGTTCATAAGTAAAAAGAAATATGTCGTCAGTTATTTTAAAAATGCATGATCACTGGCTCAAATTTGCCATGAAGCATAAACTAAAATTATCATGATGAATTACTTAAATTTATCATGATACACGCACTAAAATTTGTCATGGTTCATATAAAAAATGTTTTTCATGTTTAAAATACTAGAATTGTCATGGTCAAAATACTAAAATTGTCATGATCTATAAACTCAATTTGCTATGATTTATTACCAAAAGTTGACATGATTCATGAATTAAATTTGTCGTGGTTAATTACTAAAATTTGCCGTTGCCAATTAATAAAAATTGCCGTGAAAAGTAGTTGAAATACAATGATAGCTTTGAATGTAAAAAAAAATAGATGAAACATGTCGTGGCAACTTTATTATTGTAAACCCCATGACAACTTGAGTGTAAACATGTGGCAACTTGTAGCCCTAAAAAAAGTCGTCGAAACATATCAATATGAAATCTAGTTTTAAAGATCTCGTCAAGATGAATTTAATGATAAAAATGGAGCTTCAATCTTGATCATCCATTAACCGGAGATTGGAATACTGTTAACTGAACGTGTTGTTGAGGCGCTGGGACAGAGTATGGTCACACAACACCCCCTCGTGAAAACTAATTTGGCCTCCAAGGAATTACCGGACGACTGGGTGAGTGCCAACGTTGTCAGGAAAAGGAGCATATGCTCTAGAGTTTGATATGAGTGTGAATCCCAAAACCGTTCAGGTGATACGGGCGTATCTTGAGGTAAACAATGTCGCCAACCACGAAACCGTGCTCCACTCTCTTCCTGTCTGCACACCTTCTCATACTGAGCTTGGGCTGCAACTGGATTTGCTCTCAGCTTCTGCATCAACGCTTATCCAACAGGGAGGAATTCCCCGGCTTCACTAACAAGAGCGCCTGGCATGCTGAAGTCACCGAGTGCTGGAGGTGGTGGTAACCAACTAAGCATACATTGTCTCAAATGGTGTTTCCTTCAAAGAAGAATGAAAACAGGTGTTATACCAGTACTCAGCCAGTGCTAAATGAGATGTCCACTTCTTTCGTTCAGTTGAAGCCATACAACACAATTACACAAGTATAATTTTCAATGCATTGATGATTGATCTACGTTTAGTCTAGCCGTCAAACTGAGGGTGATATGCAGAACTATAACGTAGTTAAATACCCAGGAGCGTTACCGTCTTCACGCTCCACAAAATGAAGGTGGGCGAGGAAAGGACAGAAGAAGTTCCTTTGTAGTTGAGGCTGGATCCAATTCATAGCATACCTTGGGGAGTTCTGGGTATGAAATGGCACCTGGTGCGAAAATCACATCATTTCCTCCGTCGGAATCCTCCTGCTCTCTGCTGGGTCAGAAAGTGGCTTGAACACAGACACAAAACCAGGAACTTCCACAAAAATTATAAGATCTACCCATTGGGATTGGGGCCAGCAAAAATTGCAAATATTTACCGATTAATAGGGCCCTTAGAAGTTACAAAGATCTATTGGCCATGAACTATAATGATAGAATAACTTTATTGCATGTTTGTCTAAGAAAGTAACCTATTATCAATCGAAATGCGGCCAGAGTAACCTGCAGAAACACGTAGGTGCCTACTGAATTATGCCTGGAGTAACCAGAAACCTAAGCAGAAGAACTGCCCCTGAAGCAAATCAACATCGCACAAGATTTTATCAGGCGCAACAATGGCCTGCAGTGGCGGTCAGACAAGATGCTTTACCTGAAAGCTAGTGAATCATGACTAGTTGATGATGACCAATTTGTCCATTTGAAAAACATCACAGAAACAGCCTGTAGAACACAACAAGGGATTACCCGCTAAGAGGACACCATACGGAAACAAGGTTAGAACGAGCTCAGCAGGAGATAAACAACATGAGTATATACGGATAGGACCTGATAAGGCAGGAGTAAACGTCGGTTTCTTGTACACAACTCTACATAAGTTGCATGCTCATCCATTTGCATATTTCAGTTCTACTTATTTATACTACATGTGCAATAATATAAAATGAGACTTCCATATATGGTATATTCAAGTCCCATCAGACATCACAATCATTATGCCCTAAGTTTCAGCATTAATTGGGTGTTAGAACCTTAACTTTGAGCATCAGTGTGAAATCACGCACACATGGTAGCAAGATCTGAGGCCTTAAATTTCACTCGAATTTGAACAAAAATTTGCCAACACACAAGTATCATGATACATCAGATCATTTACAGTCAAAAGTAAATGGTCATGACATGTAAATAATTGCACACAAGACATCATACTTTAAATACTCACCATATGTGTATGCTGCTGAAACATCTATTGACATACACTGTTGGTGGTGCCAAAATTCTACAAGGAATATCAACAGCCCAGTATATAAAACCCTAAACAAAATACAGTCGCCAAACCAGAGTTCTAGACGCCCAAGACATCTATACAATAAAAACACTAAAATATGTTTTAAAAAATGGTGCACAGATGTCAGTTCAGAGTTCTAGAAACCTAGTAAATCATTTCTTATCATCATCTAGTTTGATCAATAAAGCCAAATAGATGCATAGAATTTTCACGGGTGCAACAGAAGTTTTAAAAGCTAGCATGCATGTTAGAGAGGTCTAACAAAGCTTAATGACTCGAGAAACAGTAAGACAAAATGCTTTACCTGAATGCTGAGTCATGAGAAGTGTCCAGACCAATTTGTCCATTCCAAGAGATAACACAGCAACATGCTTGGCTGCAACCATAAATTAACCATGAAAAGTCATAGTTAACTAGTCCAACAGGCATGTTCAGGGAGTTGAGTACTCTGCAAAAGAACACTTAAACCAGGTATATTTCGTTGTTCAAAAACCCAGCTATGTTTACCCTTAAACAAGGATGCTGCTACATGACACAACATGGGGGTATACATGGGGAGTATACTACAGGTCACAAGCACAACCTGGGTACATATGGTACAGCACTAGACAAACCATACCACCCAACTAACTCCAGGTTGAAACAAGTGAAAGAACAAAAAAACTCAACAGTGAAGCGGAAGCACAGAGCAAGCGCATGTGGCATCATCGGACTACTTGGAGAAGTTCCTTTGGAGTTGAGCCTGGATCCAATTCATAGCATCCCTTGGGGGAATTCTGGGCTTCTTCACCAGTAAGGATATGAAACGGCACCTGGTGCGAAAACCGCGTCATTTCCTCCTCTGGAATCCTCCTGCTCGTTGCTGGGTCAGAAAGTGGCCTGAACACAGACACAAAGCCAGGAACTTTCTCAATGGGCATGACAGAAATGCCTTCCCTTGGGCTATAACTGTCAAGAACCTGCATCAGGTCATACTTGTACATCGTCTCATCAGGTACATGTTGATCCCAGTCAGCAGACCAGTTCTGGTACAGGGCCCAGATATCACCTTTCCGTGGAAGAATTCTGATGATTCTTCTACCTGGACCTTTCTGACATGCGACAACATGAGAGAATTTATTCAGCTCATCAGCATCTTCGGATGCACCAGGCTTGAAATCGCCACAGGTCTTGGAGAATCCACATGAGAGCCATCCTGAAGCCCCAAACTCGTCGGGATTATCCGCCTTGAGGAATGCAAATGTAACCTTGAAAGGGCGTCTGGAGAGCACTGTCTGGATCAAAGCATAGTAGCGAGGCATGCCATCTTCTTCATCATATGTAGCCCACACTTGATCCTCCTGGAAAGAGCTCCCAGAATGATCACCAAAGGTGCAGAAATCTGCATCAGGGACAAGCATTTCATCGGGAGATGGCTCTTGTTCCCTGCGGCTTCTCCTGGTGTAATACAAACGTATTTCGGGTTTCTTCCATTTCCATGACCCCATTTCTTCTGAATCGGCATGCTTCCTCTTCTCTGCCCTCTTTCTTTCACTGGTCAGTTCCTTCCCATTATCTCCTTCTGGACGAACTGAACTACTGCCTTGTGTCCTTTTCATTTTCTTGGCATCAACTGATGTGCTGCATGTGGCCGCTTTGTTTGTTCTCTGACTGGCTTGCATCTTTTGTCTATTCTCCATATCAGCCTTCTTCCTGTTGAACTCCTCTAATTTGTCTCCAAGTTGGAGTTTCATCTTGTTAATTAGTAAGCTTCGCATGTCCAACTTCTCCATCTCCTTAATGAAGGTGCTCCCAGCAGATACATGACAATTAGAAGTCTCCTTGCGCCTCTTTGCTCCCGGTGCCTGATCAGTGGAACGAGCCTTCCTTTTGGCCTTGTTCTGTGAACTTGAGTCACCACCAAGGCCAGAGCTTGTTGACTGCGGCGCTACTTTCTTGTATCGCTTCTTTGCGGCTTCCTTTTCCTTTGTTGCTGCAGCTTTTCTAGGGATTGACGATCCGGAAGAGCCTGAAACAGTACCATGTGTCTTTTGCACTGGATGTGCAGAAGTGTGTGCCCCGACTGCAGATCCCTGAAAAGAGCAGTGCTGCTGCATAGGATTATGATGATTCCGGCTGCCACTAGCCACTCCTGTTCCTGCCATTCCCTCACCAGGACCTGCTCTGCGAACCCTACTAGTCTTCGTATCCATTGACTTTGGTTGGTAGGTGTGACTTGAAGTAGGCGGAGGAGGAACTTCTTCAGCCATAAAAGGTTTATGGCACTCTGCACATATCATATATTGGTTCACGTATTGCCTTGGGTACTCAAAGTTTATGCGGCAAGAAATGCAGACTGTCCAAAATGTGCTTAGCTTTGGCATATTATGGGGCGGCACATTGGGAGGTGAGGCTGGACCAGTATTTTGCCTGCAGAAGCCATTCATACTTGGCATGGATGAACTGGAAGTGTTATCAACACTTACTTGGGAGTTGTTCTGAAGGACTCGTAAAGAGCTCATATGCCTCCTCTGATCATGAAGTATTCTCTTGTTTTTGTCAGACAATACATTCCAAGCATCTGAGATGAGATTGAAAGCACTATCAGCACCAACGAAGCTGTTCTTGTCTGGATGAGTTTGTAAGGCCAGCTTCTTGTACTGCTTCCTGATAGTCTCCTCGTCCGCCCACGTTGATACTTCAAGAATGCCATACCAGTCATTCTCCCCTTCAAACTTTGTCAGCGACCTTAGGTGGACATCCAAGGCAACAATCATCTGATCGATGCCCTCAAGATCGAAAAGAGCCTTTGCTTTCAAGGCAAGCTTCCTTGCGCCCGCAAAATCGTTCACCTTGTACTTCCTTTCAGCCATCTCTTTTGATCTGATCGCTTCATCTCTATTGCACTCCATATCTGTAGAGAATACAGTGTCAGCCTAGTTTCATAAATCAATCATAACATTCAAGTAAGTATTGTGATAAGCTACCATTGTATCAAATTTCTAAATACTTAGCTGAGGGAGTGCACAAAATGTTGGGTACACTGCCTGTACACTGTCTCTATGGTGCCAAATCCACATGCATCCATATAACACATTTTATTGAAACAAAAGCAAAGAGATAACACATGATTGCGTACAGCAGCATTCAAACAGCAGAAAACAAGGGCACTAGTAACACATCAAAATCCATGCATGAAGTGTTATGTTTAGTTTACAACCACGTCCTAATGAAAAGAATTGGACATGCTACTAGAATACTGGATGTGGTTACTAGATTACATTCCAAGTAGTGAGGTCATTGACGAATATGCGCTTCCACAATTCCACCATGTGCAATTGAATAAAAATAAACAATCAATCTGAAAGAAGCCGCATTTTGCACCTTTAAGTCCCTAGTCCAAATTAAACTAGTTCCATCCATTACAGAAATCTAGACGGTAATCAATACGAAATCCATGCTAAACAGTAAAGAGCAGCATACTTTCCAATCAGCCTAGAGAGATTTTAGCTAGATACAAAAACTACAATAGCGAGGGAAAGTTGATCAAACTGTCTCCAGAAACTCACAGCATGCAGAAGGATCAGTGTTTGACATACAAGCCATTGGGCAAGTTAATATCTGCCTGCTGTTTTCCCAAAGTTGATACTTAATCTAGACCCTAGCAGCCCTGGTGCTGTCAAATTATGAACTAATAAAGGTACACAATAAATAATCTTTCCCAAGCAATGCTAAACAGTAAATGAGAAGAACACTTTCCAATCATGGCAGAGAGATCCACCGCAAAACAGCAAACTGTCAGCCTAGACAACTTTTTTTTGAACAAACAGACCTAGACAAACTTGATCAACCAACGCACCCCCCCCCCCAAAAAAAATTAAAAAAAAAAGGAGTGGCATTTCTCTTTCGTGCCATCAGATGAGTTAATTGCCCCTTGCTGTTCCCAAAGCTGAAGATAAACAGCAATCATGTCGAACCAATACTAAACAATATTGAGCAGAACACTGTCCAATTATCACAGGGAGATTCTACTTAAAGCTACATAGTGGCAAGACAAACCTGATCAAGCGTTTCCCACAATAACAACTCACGGCACCTTAACACGAACGAGGCAATGTGCAGCTGCTGCTTCTAATCACGGGGAGGAAACGAACCTGTAGAATATTTTGTTAGCCTTGTTTCATAAATCAATCATAACATTCAAATAAATATTGTGATAAGCTACCATCATATCAATTTTTCAAATACTTTATTGAGGGAGTGCACAAAATGTTGGGTACACTGCCTGTGCACTCGACTCAATGGCGCCAAATCCATATTCATATAGTAAGTATTTAACTGGAACAAAATTGAAGAGAGATGACACATGATTGCAAACAACAGCATTCCAAAAGAAGAAAACAAGGGGACGACTAACACATCAAAAGCCAACCACATCCTAATTAAAAGAATTAGACATGCTACTAGAGAACTAGACTTGGTTACTAGATTCCCAAACAGTAAGGGCTTTAACGAGTATGCGGTATACTACATGATTTAAGGGAAAATATTACCATCCTTGCACGCATTCCAAAAGGAGCAAATTATACTATAACTAGTGCAAGAAACTCGAGAGCATTAGCATTTATGTTTAGGTTTTAATTATTATTTTTAAAACTGCTATGATGCCCCAATAGTTGAATTCATCATGAGCTACCATGTTTTCTCAAGACTATGGCCATTCATTAAACTGCATGAAATGTTTAATAACCCCACATGTGCAGTCATCTCGATCCCGCCAAATCCAATACTGACATGAAACTACGCACTTCAAGGTAAGTACCAGGCTTCAACAACTGCAACTTTGTGCTATTGAATAAAATTAAACAAACAAACTGAAATAAGCCACATTTGGCGCCATCGAGTGTGTAAATGGTTGGCCGCTTACTATTCCTGGAGTTCATACTTGATCTGTGCCTTTAAACCCCATAGTCCAAATTAAACAGTTCCAATCACATGTTTAGCATGCCTTTCCTATGATTACTGTCTAGATTTCTGTATGCAACAAATTTTGACTAGTGGGTTTTTGTATACTTGATCTGCACAATCATCCTAGAGATGATTCTAGTACAAAAACTACAGACCAAGGAATTGTTGATTTATTTGAAGGTAATGTTGATGAAAATGTCCTGAAAAAGTTACAGCATATAGTAGGATCAGTGGTTCGGCGTACACGCCAAATACCGGCTTGTTGTTCCCAAAGTTGATACATAATCTGAAACCCTTGCACCGCTAGCAGCCTATAGCACTGACAATTATTAATAACTAAGCTAAACAGCAAGTAATCATGGCCAGGCAATGCTAAACGTACAGTAATGGGCAGAACACTCTCCAATCATGGCAGAGAGATCCCACCCAAACACAGGGAACTACAGACCTAGCCAAACTCGATCAAGCAAAGCATCCCAAAGAACAAAAGGAGCGGCGTTTCGCTTCGCCCCATCCGGCGATTTAGTATATAGCCGCTTGCTGATCCCAAAGCTGATGCTTAATCAATCATGAACCGAAGCCAAACAGTAATCATGTCCGAGCAATGTTATTTAAGCATTAATGAGAAGAACACTCCCCAATCATCACAGGGAGATTCTGTTCTAGAACACGGCTAACCGCATACTAGCAAGTCAAAAAATTAAACTCGATCAAGCGTTTACCCCCACAAGGCAAGAAGAACCCGCGGCAGGCACGGGGACACGCGAACGTGGCAATGTGCGGCGCCGCTTCCAATCACGGGGAGGAAACGGGGGTTCCAAGCCGCGTTTGTATGTGCCGAGCGCACAGGAACGGGAGATTCCAACCCGTGTGCAGTATGCATGTGTAGAGCGCACACGCGGCGAAACGAATCGGAGTCCAACCAGGGAACGGCAACCCAACCAACCAACCAACGGACGGACGGAGAAGCGCACCCAACCCAAACCCCAGGCAGATTGAACCCAATGCACCCACCCAAAGCGGCGGCGGCGGCGGAGCCTACGCGATCGCCATTGGTCCACGGACCAGCCGGGCAGGAGAGGCCCGGAACCCCCCGCCGATACTCGAACACGCCGTCCTCTATCTCGAACACGGACGACGCGCGCCCTTCTTCCCCGAGCAAGTTTCCGCTCGGGGACGAGACCCCAGGCGAGCCCGGCGGAGGCTACGGAGGTCCCGCTTCCGCGGCGGCGGGAGGCGACGGCGGACGGCGGCGGCGGCGGCGGGCGAGGATCGCGCGGGCGGTTTTGAACGCGTCGCCCAATTTTTGCGCGCAAGTAGAGAGAGAGAGCAGCGGGCGGAGGGGGGTGGCGCTCACCTCGTTTTCGTCGAGAGGCAGGGACGGGACCCGGCGGGCAGAGGCAGAGAGGGGGGGAGCGGCTCCTCCCCTCCTTGTCGCTCGGTTCGGTGGGTTGATTTTTCTGACGACGGGAATTGATTTTGTTTCAATCGTTGGGCGAGGTGGTTAAAAAATGCTGGCTGTGTGTGTGTGGGTGAGAAAGGTGACGGCGCACAAGCCGGAGTAGGAAATCGAATCGGGAGGAGAGTCCGGTTTAAGTACGACGCCACGAGGGGGGTTTGGAAACCCTAGCCAGCGAGCCAGCGAGCGAGCCGGTTTCGGCACGTCACGGCCTCCTTTGCGTCACGCTCGTGGAGCGGTGGGGCGGAACAAACATTCGGTGGGGGCTCATAGTTTGATTTTTCTTTTCTTTCTAAACACAGGTACAAGCGCGGATGTTCGTATCTCTATTATTAAAGGGGATCTGCCGTCTGTCGTGATGGTTCGACCACGACAGATCCCTTTGCTAACAGTTTCATCGATTTTTTTCATCCTTCCATAAACCAATCTATTAAATACAGAAAAAACCGGTTCAAGGAAAACCCTTTAACTCGGTGATGGTTCGACCTCTCCCCCTTCGTACGTAACTTCTGCCTGCGAACAAGAAAAATCTGACCTCCTCACAACGCCTCCGCGCACAAGAGAGAAAAACACGTAGGCACGACCTCCTCACAACGCCTCCGTGCAGGAGAGAAAAAAAACACGTACGCACGTCTCAACTCCCACCTCTCCCTCCCCTTTCCCAGATCCCCTCGCTCTCGATCTGGTCGAGCTCCTCGTCAGGAATCGCCTACGTGAGTCCTACATGTTTTTTTGGAAATCGAATCGGGAGGAGAGTCCGACTTAAGTACGAGGCCGCGAGGGGGGGGGGGGGTTGGAAACCCTAGCGAGCAACTGCGATTTTTGGAAATCAAAATCGCGGGGCGAGCTCACCCCGCACCGCACCCTCGCGCGCCTGCCTTCGGGAGCTTCGGATCGCGTCTCGTACCTGTTTTGTTTCGTGGCGGGCCCTTATGTTCCTCTCTTGCGTCACGCTCGTGGAGCGGTGGGGCGGAACCGGAACAAACATTCGGTGGGAGCATATAGTTTGGTTTTTATTTTCTTTCCAAACTGAGGTACAAACGCATATGCTTATACTTTTTTTAACGCAAAGATTCATACAATGCGGAATCTTGAAAGCATAATGAAGAAGGCCTCAATGTTTTTAAAAAAAGCACTCGTTCTTAGTTTACGGGGATGTCTCCTCCGGAAAAACACTTTGGTGCACCCCCTCTCGCTGCTCTTATTGCTTGCACTGCCGCCTACCCTCACTCGTCGTAACGCTGCCTTCGGCAGCTTGTGTATGCCTCAGTCCCCGCCAACAACATTCATGTGTGATTCGTCTTCAACGGTAGTTGTGCCTATAACAGTCGGTCATCACTTTCTTGATCAACACCTCATCCACCTTGTCGGTGAAGAGTCGGATGCAGAGGTGGAAAAACATATTCGACGCATGCAGGTGGCACCCTCTCCCGTCGGGACGGCAACAATCCACATCAAAGGGGACAAAGAAAAAGACATGTAAAGGCCACGTCGTTGCACCTTCTCGGTTCGTCCCAACGGGCTAAACTGGAGAGCCTTCCATATCCTACACTGGATCAGTGGTAGCAACGAGGTAAAAAATGCATCATTTGCTTTTTATTCGGGTTTTTTTAAATATAATGCAAGGTGGTTGTGGAGAACTATTGTTGGTGGCTCGACCCTAGGCGATGAATTATTTCTCGATAGTATGATGGGTGATTCCGGGACAAATGGTGTTGATCTCAATGGTGCATCTTTATCTCTTTTTATCATGCATCTCACCAAGATATGAAATTTGGTCAATTAAACCCTCGGGCTATCGAGGAAGGTCGCATTTCGGGGAGGTAACTTCAATCCCGGTGAGGATGTCATGCTTTTCATGGCATGGGGAGATATCTCTTTTGATGCGGTCGCCGAGAAAAATCAAATGAGTGCAAAGTATTGGAAGCTCACCGAGGAGCGTTCCAAACATCATCTTGGGTGGAGAACGAATTGTACACTCAAATTTCTCACAAAGCAATGTGGTAAGATTCAAGAGATGCACAACCATTGGACGAGGTGTTTGGAGCAACTCAAACGTGCTCCTTCTAGCGATGCCACCATTGACTCGTGTGTAAGCCATCTTGTTGTTTTTTCATTGCCACATTTGATTACTTTGAGCGTTCTCGTCAATTTGAGCATTTGTTTGTTTTAGGATAACAAAGACCAAGAGAGGTACAGACAAATGACCAAGTCGAAGGGCAAGAAGTTTGGCCTCCAACACTTTTTGGAAGGCCACGAGAACTAAAAGTCGAGGAATGATAACGCCGGTAAAAAATTGAGAAGTGAATAAATTCCTCTTCGTGGATGGACATGGTGACGATGATGATGGTGATGTAGAGGAAAGGGAAAAGATGACTGCAAGTCCCAGTGTGGCTTCTAGCATGGGTCAACCCAACAAAATGAAGCTTAATTGAGACGGAGAGGTGGAGGCCTTGAAAAAAATATAAGTGAGTTGACGAGAACAAGAAATGAGTGCACGGAGAAGAGGAAGTAAGGAAAGCTAGAGGGGAGGAGAAGAAGAATCAAGATGAGAGGTCGAGATGGAATGTTATGCAAGATAGTTGACGACTTGATGAAGAGATGGAGACGTGTAGACTCCAAAATTAGGAGCATTGGGTGGCAACTGAACACATAGCCGAGGAGAATTGATTCGTCGTGTTGGATTCGCACAAAATGGATCTAGTGGCATGAGCATTTCGGGAGAAGCATTGAATGGTGCATACGTTCCAGGAACCTGGAAAGAGTAGAGAATGCACACACTAGATGAGAAGGGGATGATGCACAAGATGAAGAAAGGGATGGTGTACATGTCGGAGAAGGGGATGGCACACACGCCGATGAAGAGGATGGTGCACACGCTAGCAACATGTGATTTGTAAATGTCGTTGATTAAATGATTTTGTTCAAGTAACTTGTAAAAAACTATGTGCATGTTTGATTGCACGTGTTAAACATTTAAATTTGAAGTTTGAATAAGGATTTTTTTAATAGATGCTAGGATATGATGACTCTAAGTTTGTGCATCGCCTAGCGAGACTCCAAATACATATGGTGACTCTACTATAGTAGTAAATTGGTTTGTACATTGGTCTCCTTGTGAGCTTGCGACAACAATACTATTTCGAGGGAATGTAGCATTTTACTTATTATAATAATTAATTTCTTTTGAGAGTAGGTTTTACACTTGTTACAAATCATATCACACATACCATCGACACTTTTGGCAAGCCCCCCCTCAGTTTATTATGGTGTCATTCACACTACCACATAGTTTTGAGTTTATTGTGGTGTCATTCACACTACGTAGTTTGGAGTGTAATGCCGAGATTGATAACATTGTACTATGCAATATCGCAAAATGTCTAAAATTTGTCAGTTTTATCTCCTTCACATATTAATATTACTCAATTGTATAAACATGCCTATAGTATATGTGGAGTGGAAGTTTAGGCTCACAATGTTAACAAGTGCACATTAGACGCGAAACAACTGCAGTCGCCATAGTATTAGTTCTGAGCAAATGTGAGCTCGTCACCGGTAAAGCTTACCAGTGTTGTGGAGGTGGTCGCACATCATTGGTAACACTTTGGTTGGTGGTTGTTTGACATATCACTGATGTCATCAACCCTTTTGACAAGCCTTTGTCACTTTATTAATGGTGCTCACACAATAGGGTATGTGATACCAAGATCTACAATATTATGCTATGTATACCGAGCTTTTTGGTTGAATTTAATGAGATTCGTATTTTTTCTCCTTCATTCCTCTCTTCTATAAGCATCCACTCACTATTTGTGCAATTGAAGTGTAGGTCCATACTGTAGGAACATATATGTCAACCAGAGGGGAGGGGTAAATGTGAGTTTAAAATTTCATTTCATTCATTCATATGCATATCATTTTCATGATTTAGCAAATATTGCTCTAATGGATCAGTAGGGGGCACAACAATAAAAGCAAGACCAATTATTTCATTTTTACTAAATAATTCTTCCTCATGTGGTTGTCTACGAAACTTAGAGAAATTAAACTCATGGGATACATCACCAAAACTAACTCTAACCTTTTCTTTGACACAATCAATCTCAGCATTAATGGTATTCAAGAAAGGTCTGACAAATATAATGGGACAAAAGTTATCGTGGTGTGAACCAAGTACTAAGAAATCAATAGGGTATTTGATTTTCCCACACAAGTCTTCAACATATCGAACAATTCCAAGTGGTAAAATGGTATCTCTATTTGCAAGTTAATGGTAACATCATCGTCTTCCATATCAGAAAGTGATATACCTCAAATGCCTGAGGTCTTCATGAGCAAGCAAGTTGGATGCACACCCCACTTAGCTTCACTAGAGCTTTCATACACTTATAGCTCTAGTATATCATTTGCATGGCAATCCCTACTCCTTGCATCAATATCTATCGACGAGCATCTCCATAGTCCGTTGGTATGCCTAGTTGATGTGAGACTATCTTCTCCACTTTTTACCCATTGAAGTCTACCACCTATATGCTATGTCTAATGGTTCATGGTCATGTATTGCACGAAGAATACAAAGTTGATGCATATTGAAAAAATATGATCCAATTGCTTGACTTGGAGACCGTGGTGCTCGACATTTGTATTAATGTGGTGAAGATGGAACCATGCCTTTATAATATAATAAGATGAATGGGGTAAAACAATCTTTAAGGATCGTATACTTTGAAAGATTAATTATTATGTTGCTTATACCTATAAGTATTGATATGTTATTGTTTGTTAATTCGTCATTTATCAATGAGAATACATGCATAAGGCTACATCATGGGTAACATGACACATAAAAAATTATGTTTTTATCATTTACCTGCTCGAGAACGAGCAGAAATTAAGCTTGGGGATGCTTGATACGTCTCCAACGTATCTATATTTTTTTATTATTCCAGGCTGATATATTATCATTCTAGAATAGTTTTAGGTTATTTATTTACAAATTTATATTATTTTTGAGCACTAACCTATTGACCCACTTCCTAGTACGAGTTGTTGTTTTCTCCATGTTTTTCACTTTTGAGGTTTACCATACGAAATGAAGTTCGATTGACTTGAAACTTTTTGGAGATTTTTTCTAGACCAAAAGAAGACCACCAAGCATTGGGAGAAGGCTAGGAGCCACACGAGGGCCCCACAAGCCAACCCGGCGCGGCCTGGGGGCGCCCTATTGTCTTGTGGGCCCCTCGAGGCCCTCCCGTCTCTGTTTTGAGGTTTATAAATTCTCAGATAACCTTAAAATCGCAAGGCAATCCCGAAACACTTTTTACGCTGTCGTAAGTCTTTGTTCTGACGGGAGGCCATGTGGAGCTCCGTTCTGGCACCCTGCGGGAGGGGTGATCGATCACGGAGGGCCTCTTCATCAACTTTGTGTGACTAGTTCACCACACACCTACGGAGGGCCCTCATGATGATCACGGAGGGCCCTCATGATGATGTGTGACTAGTTCACCACACACCTACGGGTGCATAGCTAGTACCTAGATGACAATCTCTCTCTCTTGATCTTCGATACAATGATCATCGTATCATTGCTTTGATCCACATGATGTAATTCCTTTTGTGTGGTGCGTTTGTTGGGATCCACGAATTATGAGTTTATGTTCATATTATTCATGATAAATATTTCAGTCTTCTCTGAATACTAGTATGATTCTTATGTGCATGATTATGATAGCTTCGTAATTCTCTCCGATCTATTGAAATAGTTTGGCCTACTAGATTGATATTTCTTCGGTGAGAGAGGTGCGTTGTAGTTGCCCTAACATGGTGCTCATACGTTCACCAACCTATCCGGACTCCATACCGAAATACATGGCGTATAAACAAAGTATAAAAAGTCAATGCTTTCTAAGTTTCAGCAAATGTGCACAAAAATAAGAAAAACAATACCAAATCAATCATAATATAATCATCATTAGATATATTTTATAATGTATTTATTTAATATTATAGTTGTTAATATTTTCTAAGTCTCAAAGTCCTCGTACAATGGGTTGCTCTCAAATGACACTTGTCAAGTTCTCTCTTGGAGCAGCCAACCAACTAGTGGTTATTGGGAGCGGCTATTTATAGTGAGGATGCAACTTGACATGACAAGACATAAATGCCCCCAATGATATGACTTTTATGTGGATAAGATCTTAGGAATAGCTGGTGCGAAGCACAGTAATGGTCGAAACTTTGAACTATGAAAGTCCTCACATCTATCGTGCTCCTCACTTGTAGGCAATTCGCACTCGCGAAATCCTAAGTCCTCAGTCAGAGCAATTTCCTCACAGACCAGAAGAGCTACGTCTCACTGAAGAATTTGACTGAACTACAAGAGATTTCCAAAGGCTTCACTCGAAGGATTGGTTATGTGTAGGCTTTGAGATGAGCATCACTTGGAAATTTTTCCTTAGTATTACCTCAACCCCCTTTAACAATACAGTGTTCCTACGACTAAAAAGAAAGCAAATGAAATTACGAAAACAAAAGTCTTCACACTTCTTAGTCCTCGCATTAATACATTCAAGGCAACACTAATTTCCTCACTTTCAAAGTCTTGACGAAAATATCAAAGTCTTGAGTTGAAGACATTCATTTTTAGAGGTCGATATTCTTTGGATATATCAAACTCCTCAACGATTTATAGAGCACGTGTGCACTCACAAACATATTAGTCCCTTAACCTATAAGTCTTCAATACATCAAAATCACTAAGGGGCACTAGATGCACTTACACAAGGGGTTTTGTAAAACTCAAGATATGGTCATACCAAGTTTAACCTCAAATTTGCCAACAACATCGTCATTCCTACTTACATAACATGAGGGTAGATGTTTTTAACGTGGCAACCAACTTATACATAAATTAGACATGGTAATGCTCATAATTAATATATAAAATTATTTCCTATGAAATGTGTTTTATTTACTATGATTTTTTTTCAAAATGCAAACTTCTGTGTAGTTTAGGGACTTCGTGAAAATGTGGGGTTTGAAAATAGTAACGATATGATGCTGACTTGGGGGCAACAACATCAACTAAACCAATTTGAATATTTATGAAAACTATGTGTACATGAAGTAGACATGGCAATGTTCATTTTTCTCCATTGGATCAACTTCATAGGATCCATGGATTAATTACTTTGAATTTTACGAAATGCAACTTTCTGTTAACTCAAAACCATTTATATCACATTAGCCATTTTAGTGCAAGAAATGAACATGTTAAAATTTCTTATCATGGAAACCAAGGGAATGTCATGAAAGTACACATTATACAGACCGAAACACATGTTGGAATAGATCAATGGCAAACATCATGGGAAGTTTGAGAGTAAATAGCAAAAAACTACCACATTACAGGCTAGGACAACGAAAAACTACCTCCTTTATTAATTTTCTAAAAAGCTGCCGCAAACTTCGTGGACTGTTCCAAAAAAACCAAATTGTTGTGTGATTAAACTTTCAAACGTTTTATGACAGCTGGGGACCACTCATAAACAATGACCGATAACACCATGATATTTGACTATTAAGTTGGCCAAGCCCACTTGTCACTGTCAACTCCTAAGAAAATTAAAAAAAGAGTTGATTGTCTCCCCTTCCATCCACGACATTCCTCAAGGCACAACTCTTCCGAGCTGGAGCTTGAGGGCGCCACACCATTGAACCGGACCCACCGCTGCCCTCAAGCACCTCCCCCAGCTCGCTATCATCCTGCTACACGCATATACCGCTGCCCCCGAGCACCTTCCTCGCCTTGCCTCTGCCCTTCCGCATGAAGCAACCTCCGCCATGGAATCCCTCTTCTCCGTCGTGACATCGCCCCATGTCGGACCCTTCCCCCAAGCCGCGACACCAATGAGTCCCTCTTCTTTGGCATCGGTGATGCTAGCCATGGCCCACCCACCCTCGTTTCCACGCTCTTCCCAATTCCCCTCAATGCCGACGCACTAGTAAGAAGCAGCAGCAGGCAGCCGTAGCAACGACGGTGACAACACCAACACTCAACAAAAGCGGCAGGCAGCAATGGCGACGGCGCATAGCAACAAAGAGCAATAGCTGCATGCAGCAGTAGCTACGGGCAGCTGCAGAGAGCAGCATGTGTGGTAGCTTCTGTCCATGGGATTGAGGCTACCGGAGAGAGACCGGTCAACGCCCACACAGCCGCAAACGAGCTCCACCAAAGAGCTCGTCGGCAGGGACCTGATTACTTTGTATCTTCTTTCACAAGGACCCCGTTGCTTTTAAAAAAATCATAGCGAGTTGATTGCATTTCAAAAAATATTTAGGCCCATTTATAATACAATGCTGCTACGGCAACAAAAGTCCTTCCCTAGCAATGACGCCAGGAATCCTTCTACTACTTCTCAAACAACAGCGCCAGAAATTGACACATTGACGAAGACTTGCTTGCGTTGGATTTTCCCTTGAAGAGGAAAGGGTAATGCAGCACAGGAGCAGTAAGTATTTCCCTCAGTTTGAGAACAAAGGTATCAATCCAGTAGGAGAATCTCGTCAAGTCCAGAGTACCTGCGCAAACACAAAAGAGCTTGCACCCAACGCTAAAAGGGGTTGTCAATCCCTTCAAGATTGATTGCAAAGTGAGATCTGAAGGCGGAAAGTGCAACGAAGTAAAAGTGTAATGCTGAAAATATGGTGTGGAGTATACCCGGGGGCCATACTGTTCACTAGAGGCTTCTCTCAAAATAGCAAGTATTACGGTGGGTGAACAAATTAATGTTGAGCAATTGATAGAACCGCACAAAGTCATGACGATATCTAAGGCAATGATCATACATATAGGCATCACGTCCGAGACATGTAGACCGATACTTTCTGCACCTACTACTATTACTCCACACATCGACCGCTATCCAACATGCATCTAGTGTATTGATGAAAACCCCATCTTTTTATCCTTGATGGCAACAACATGATGCGTGCCTCGCTACCCCTTCTGTCACTGGGTGAGGTCACCGCACCGTGTGAACCCAAAACCAAGCACTTCTCCCATTGCAAGAATCATAGATCTAGTTGTCCAAACAAAACCCACAACTCAAAGAGAATTACAAGGATATGAAATCATGCATAAGAGAGATCAAAAGAAACTCAAATAAGATTCATAGATAATCTGATCATAAATCCACAATTCATCGGATCTCGACAAACACACTACAAAAGAAGATTACATCGGATAGATCTCCATGAAGATCATGGAGAACTTTGTATTGAAGATCCAAGAGAGAGAAGAAGCCATCTAGCTACTAGCTATGGACCCGTAGGTCTATGGTGAACTACTCACGCATCATCGGAGAGGTCATGGTATTGATGAAGAAGCCCTCCGTGTCCGAATCCCCCCTCCGGCAGGGCACTAGAACGTGCCCCAGATGGGATCTTGCGGAGACAGAAGCTTGAGGTGGCGGAAAAGTATTTTCGATGATCTCCTGTTTTTTTCTGGGATTTTAGGGAATATAAAGGCGCAAAACCTAGGGCAGAGAAGGTCCAGGGGGCCCACAAGCCCCTGAGGCCCGGCCTCCCCCCCTGGCCGGTGCTGGAGCGCTTGTGGGGTCCCTGGGGACCCCCTTCCTTGGTTCTCACGTCTCGCGATCTTCTTTTGTTTCGGAAAAATCTTTTCGGGGATTTTATTTCGTTTGGACTCCGTTTCAAATCTTCCTCTGAAAAGGGTCAAAAACACACAAAAAAAATAGGAACTGGCACTTGGCACTGAGTTAATAAGTTAGTCCCAAAAAAGATATAAAAGGCATACAAAACATCCAAAGTTTGACAAGATAATAGCATGAAACCATCAAAAATTATAGATACGTTGGAGACGTATCAAGCATCCCCAAACTTAACTCCTACTCGTCCTCGAGTAGGGAAGTGATAAAAACTGAATTTTTGATGTTGAATGCTACCTAGCATAGTTGTCCTTTGTAAGTTCTTTCATGTGACATGAATGTTTAGATCCGTAAGATTCAAAACAATAGTTTGCTATTGACATGAAAACAATAATACTTCAAGCAAACTAGCAAAGTAATCATGAACTTTCAAAATAACAAGGCCAAAGAAAGTTATCCCTACAAAATCATATAGTCTGGCCATGCTCCATCATCCTCACACAACTATTGTAAATCATGCACAACCCCGGTATTGGCCAAGTAATTGTTTTCGCACTCTTACTTTCTCAAAACTTTTTGTAACTATCACGCAATACATGAGCGTGAGCCATGGATATAGCAGTATAGATGGAATAGAGTGTGGTGGTGGCTGTGAGACAAAAAGGAGGAGATGGTCACATTGACTCGGTGTATCAAAAGGCTATGGAGATGCCCATTAATAGATATCAATGCGAATGAGTAGGGATTTCCATACAAGGGATGCCCTAGAGCTATAAGTATGTGAAAGCTCAAAAGGAGAACTAGTGGGTGTGCATCCAACTTGCTTGCTCACGAAGACCTAGGGCAATTTGAGGAAGCCCGTCATTGGAATATACAAGCCAAGTTATATAATGAAGATTCCCACTAGCATATGGTAGTGACAAAGCAAGAAGCTCTCAATCATGAAGAACATGGTGCTACTATGAAGCACAAGTGTGGAAAAAGATAGTAGCATTGTCCCTTCTCTCTTTTTCTCTTTTTTTTATTTGGGCTCTTGGGCCTCTTTTTTTCCTTTCTCTTTTTTATTTGGGCTCTTTGGCCTCTTTTTTCCCTCACACGGGACAGTGCTCTAATAATGATGATCATCACACTTTTATTTACTCACAACTCAAAGCTCAAAATGATGATGACTATAGGAAATGCCTCCAACAGTGTACCGGGATGTGCAACGATCTAGCTTGGCGTATGACGTTGGAACATCTCGCTAGCTATCTTACGATCATGCAATGGCAATATGAGAGTGACGGCACAAGTCATGAGATGGAACGGTGGGAGTTGCATGGCAATATATCTCGGAATGGCTATGAAAATGCCATAGTAGGTAGGTATGGTGGCTGTTTTGAGGAAGGCATATGGTGGGTTTGTGTACCGTCGAGAATTGTCCGGCACTAGAGAGGCTAGGAATGGTGGAAGGTGAAAGTGCATCTATACCATGGACTCACATTAGTCATGAAGAACTCACATACTTGTTGTGAAAGTTTTTATTAGTAATCGAAACAAAGTGCTAAACGCATACTCCTAGGGGAAGGGTTGGTAGGTGTTAACCATCGCGCGATCCCGACCTCAACACAAAGGATGACAATCAATAGATCAATTATGCCCCGACTTCCTAACATAGCGGTTCACCATACGTGCATGCTACGGGAATCACTAACTTCAACACAAGTATTTCTAGATTCACAACACCCTACTAACATAACTCTTAATATTACCAAATCCACGTCTCCAAACTAATTGAGAGGAATCAAGACTTCTCTTTCTACTCAATGCACATGAAGATGGAGGTTTTTGTATCCTCTTTGGATACCTATCACCCTTGGGACTACTTTCATAGCATAAGCCAACTACCAAGTCACGCACCGCCGTGCTCGAAAAGATCTTAGTGAAGCACATAGAGCAAAATTATCTAGCTCAAAAGATATAAGTGAAGCACGATGAGCATTCTAGCAAAATCACGATGAGTGCATGTCTCTCTCTAAAGGTGTGCAGCAAGGATGATTGTGACACAACAAAAAGAAAAGACTCCTAAGATACAAGACGCTCCAAGCAGAACACATATCATGTGATGAATAAAAATATAGCTCCAAGTAATGTTACCGATGGATTGAAGACGAAAGAGGGGATGCCTTCCCGGGGCATCCCAAAGCTTAGGCTTTTTGGTGTCCTTGAATTTGGTTAGGGATGCCTTGGGCATCCCCAAGTTTGAGCTCTTTCCACTCCTTATCTCTTTGTCCATGAGAGCATCACCCAAAACTTGAAAACTTCACAACACAAAACTTAAACAGAAAATCGTGATAACATTAGCACAAGAAAACAAACTACCACCACTTTAGGTACTGTAGAAATCTTGAATTCTATCTATATTGGTGTAAGATTAATGTATACTCACTTTCCCATGGATAGTACCCCCGATACTATCCATAGTTTCATCAAAACAAGCAACCAACTCAACAAAAACAGAATCTGTTAAAAACAGACTATTCTGTAGCAATCTGTATACTTCGTATACTTCTGGTACCTCAAAAATTCTGCAAAATTACGACTGCCTGGTCAAAAGGCATATCATCCAGCAGAAAAAAGAATCAACTCAAAAGCTCTTTCTGAATAAAAATAAAAATCATCTCGTGAGCGAAAAGTTTCTGTCTTTTTCCAGCAGGATTAAACAACCCTCACAAAGACTAGTCATAAAGGTTTTGCTTGGCTCAAACACAAAAAGAAACAGAAAAAACACAATCACAACAGAATTATGATGGTGTGGACGCAAAAAACAGAAAAGAAAATATAAATTCATTGGGTTGCCTCCCAACAAGCGCTATTGTTTAACACCCTTAGCTAGGCATTGATAATTCAATGATGCTCACATAAAAGATAGCAATCGGACATGAAGAGAGCATCATGAAACATGTGGCAAACATATCTAAGTCTGACATACTTCCTATGCATAGGCATTTTATAGGAAAACAGATTGTTGAGACAACCAATAGTTACCATATGCAAGGAAGAAGAAAGAAACAATAACAATCTCAACATAACGAGAGGTAATTTGGTAACATGAAGGTTTCTACCACAATATTTTCCTCTCTCATAGCAATTACATGTGGGATCATAAGCAAATTCAACAATATAGCTATCACAAAGGATATTCTTTTCATGATCCACATGCATGCAAAGTTGACGCTCTTCAAAAATAGTGGGATTATCATCAACTAAAGTCATGACTTCTCCAAACCCACTTTCAATATTATTGCAAATATCAAAATCATCATGAGGCTTAAACAAGTTTTCAAGATCATAAAAAAAATCATTACCCCAATCATGATCATTGCAACAAGTAGTGGACATAGCAAAACTAGCATCCCCAAGCTTAGGGTTTTGCATATTTTTAGCATGATTGACACTAATAGGATTTATAGTGAAACCATTGCAATCATGCTTTTCATTCAAGGAGCCCTCGCGAATCACTTCATAAATTTCATCATCACGATTTTCAGATTCACGCATCTCAAGCAAAACTCCATAGAGAAATTCAAGTGCACTCAACTCACTAGCAATTGGATCAACATAATTGGATCTCTTAAAGAGATTAGCAAGTGGATGAGGATCCATATCCATCGATTTTTAGCAAGCGAAGATGCAAGCATATTGAAGGCACATAGCACACAAGCAAAGAAAGGCAAACGAAAAAGGCAAATATTTTTGTAAATTTTTGTTTTTCAGAAGTGGGGGAGAGGAAAACGAGAGGCAAAAAAGTAAATGCAAGAGATGAGTTTGCGACACTTACTTGGATGAGTCCTTGACTTGATCCTCCCCGGCAACGGCGCCAGAAATCCTTCTGCTATGGCAACAAAAGTCCGTCCCTAGCAATGATGCCAGGAATCCTTCTACTACTTCTCAAACAACATCGCCAGACGGAGACTTGTTTGCGTTGGTTTTTCCCTTGAAAAGGAAAGGGTGATGCAGCACAGGAGCAGTAAGTATTTCCCTCAGTTTTAGAACCAAGGTATCAATCCAGTACGAGAATCTCATCAAGTCCAGTGTACCTGCGCAAACACAAAAGAGCTTGCACCCAACGCTAAAAGGGGTTGTCAATCCCTTCAAGATTGATTGCAAAGTGAGATCTGAAGGCGGAAAGTGCAACGAAGTAAAAATGTAAGGCTAAAAATATGGTGTGGAGTAGACACGGGGGCCATAGTGTTCACTAGAGGCTTCTCTCAAAATAGCAAGTATTACGGTGGGTGAACAAATTACTGCCGAGCAATTTATGGAACCGCGCAAAGTCATGACGATATCTAAGGCAATGATCATACATATAGGCATCACGTCCGAGACAAGTAGACCGTTATTTCTGCATCTACTACTATTACTCCACACATCGACCACTATCCAGCATGCATCTAGTGTATTGAGTTCATGATGAACAGAGTAACGCCTTAAGCAAGATGACATGATGTAGAGGGATAATCTCAAACCAATGATGAAAACCCCATCTTTTTACCCTTGATGGAAACAACACGATGCGTGCCTCTCTACCCCTTCTGTCACTGGGTGAGGTCACCGCACGGCATGAACCCAAAACCAAGCACTTCTCCCATTGCAAGAATCATAGATCTAGTTGGCCAAACAAAACCCACAACTCGAAGAGAATTACAAGGATATGAAATCATGCATAAGAGAGATCAGAAGAAACTCAAATAAGATTCATAGATAATCTGATCATAAACCCACAATTCATCGGATCTCGACAAACACACCACAAAAGAAGATTACATTTGATAGATCTCCATGAAGATCATGGAGAACTTTGTATTCAAGATCTAAGAGAGATAAGAAGTCATCTAGTTACTAGCTATGGACCCGTAGGTCTATGGTGAACTACTCACGCATCATCGGAGAGGTCATGGTGTTGATGAAGAAGCCCTCCATGTCCTAATCCCCCCTCTGGCAGGGCACCAGAACGTGCCCCAAATGGGATATTGCGGAGACAGAAGCTTGCAGTGGTGGAAAAGTATTTTTGATGATCTCCTGGTTTTTTCTGGGATATTAGGGAATATATAGGCACAAAACCTAGGGCAGAGGAGGTCCAGGGGGCCCACAAGCCCCTGAGGCCCGGCCTCCCCCTGGCCAGGGCTGGAGGGCTTGTGGGGTCCCTGGGGACCCCCTGCCTTGGTTCTCACGTCTCCCGATCTTATTTCGTTTCAGAAAAAATATTTTTGGGGATTTTATTCCGTTTGGACTCCGTTTCAAATCTTCCTCTGAAAAGGGTCAAAAACACGAAAAAACAGGAACTGGCACTTGGCACTGAGTTAATAAGTTAGTCCCAAAAAAGATATAAAAGGCATACAAAACATCCAAAGTTTGTCAAGATAATAGCATGAAACCATAAAAAATTATAGATACGTTGGAGACATATCACATGCCAACAATCAAACCTAATGGTCAACCTAAGGAGTGGACCCGAGCTGTCATAAAACAGTTTAATGTCTAATCACACGACAATTTGGGTTTTTTGGAATAGCCCATCAATTTTGTGGTAGCTTTTTAGGAAATTAATAAAACATGTACATTTTGTTACCCTAGCATGTAATGTGGTAGTTTTTTGTTACCATGGCCTATAATGTGTAAGGTTCAATAGATTCTGCAGTTTATATCATGGTGCACTTCTTGAATAGATTTTCTGTCAAGCAAATGGATCCTACCATGAATGCAAAGGCCACCATCATGTAGTAGACAAATTGTTGGGGAACGTCGCATGGGAACCAAAAAATTGCCTGCACGCACACGATTCGTATCCATGGTGATGACCATCTACGAGAGGGGAGAGTGCATCTACATACCCTTGTAGATCGCTAAGTGGAAGCGTATATAACACGGTTGATGTAGTTGTACGTATTCGTGATCCAATCACGATCCGTCCCGCGGTCTCATCATGATCCGTCCCGCGATCTCATCACGACCTTTCCCGCGATCTCATCATGATCCTTCCCGATCTAGTGCCGAACGGACAACACCTCCGCGTTCATCACACGTACAGCTCGATGACGATCTTCGCCTCCTCAATCTAGTGAGAGAGGGCGGAGTAGTAGATAAGTTCCTCGACAACACGATGGTGTGGTGGTGCAATCCTGGCAGGGTGACGCCTAGCGCTACCGAAACTGCAAACGGAGGAGATAACGATCTAGGAAGAAAGAGGGGCGCCAAGAGCTTCATGTGTGCTCTTGGGGCACCCCCTCCTCTCTATATAGGTGGAGAGGCATGGGGAGCAGCCCCTCCAAGCCCTAGGGTACATCCAAGGGGGGAGGAGGTGGAATCCTAGTCCTCTTCCTTCCCTTCCATACAAAGGTGGACTTTCCACCTTTCCCAAATACATGGGCCTTGAGGGACTTGTGCGCTTGGACCAATGAGGCCACGATGTCTTCCCTCAGCTCATGCAAACCCTTGGGACGTGGTGGAACCCTTGGTGGACTTCCGGACTCCTCCGGAAGTTTCCGTAACCTTCTAGAAGCTTCTCGGTACAATACCAAAAAACCCAAAACTTTTCCGATAGCCAAAATTTGACTTCCCATATATAAATCTTTACCTCCGGACCATTTCGGAGCTCCTCGTGATGTCCGGGATCTCATCCGGGACTTCGACCAACCTTCATTTCCTACCACACATAGCTCATTAATACCAAATCGTCACCAAACCTTAAGTGTGCAGACCCTTCGAGTTCAAGAACTATTCAGACATGATCGAGACACTCTCCGGCCAATACCAATAGCGGGACCTGGATGTCCATATTGGCTCCTACATATTCTACGAAGATATTTATCGGTCGAACCACTATGTTAAGGATTCAATCAATCCCGTATACTATTCCCTTTGTCTATCGGTATGTTACTTGCCCAAGATTCGATCGTCGGTATCTCTATACCTAGTTCAATCTCCTTACCGGCAAGTCTCTTTACTCGCTCCGAATACAAGATCTTGTGACTAAATCCTTACTCACATTGCTTGCAAGCTTCTTGTGATGTTGTATTACCGAGTGGGCCCTAGAGATACCTCTCCGTCATACGGAGTGATAAATCCCAGTCTCGATTCACGCCAACCCAACACACACCCTCGGAGATACCTGTGGAGCACCTTTATAGTCACCTAGTTACGTTGTGACATTTTTTACACACAAGGCATTCCTCTGGTGTCCGGGATTTTCATGATATTATGGTCATAGGAACAGATACTTGACATGCAGAAATGAGTAGCAATAAACTGAGATTGTCACATGCTATGTTCATAGTTTGGGTCTTGTCCATCACATCATTGTCCTAATGACGTGACCCCGTTAACAAATGACAACTCTTGCCTATGGTCAGGAAACCATGACCATCTTTGATCAACGAGCTAGTCCATTAGAGGCTCACTAGGGATAGTGTGTTGTCTATGTATCCACACATGTATTTGAGTTTCCAATCAATACAATTCTAGCATGGATAATAAACTATTATCATGAACAAGGAAATGTAATAATAACCAATTTATTATTGCCTGTAGGGCATATTTCCAACAATCTCCCACTTGCACTAGAGTCAATATTCTAGTTCACATCACTATGTGATTGTAATGAATCTAACACCCATACAGTTCTGGGGTTTGATCATGTCTTGCTTGTGAGAGAGGTTTTTAGTCCATGGGTTTGAAACATTCAGATCCGAGTGTACTTTTACAAATCTCTATGTCACATTGTAGATGCTTCTACCACACTTCACTTGGAACAATTCCAAACGACTGCTCCACTATATGAATCTGGTTTACTACTCAGAGTTATCTGGATTAGTGTCAAAGCTTGCATCAACTAACCCTTTACAACGAACTCTTTTATCTCCTCCATAATCGAGAAAAAAAAATCCTTAGTCCACTATTTACTAAGGATAACTTTGACCGATGTTCATTCTTTGTACCCTTGACAGACTCATGGCAAGGCACACATTAGGTGCGGTACACATCAGGGCATACTATAGAGCTTACGTTAAAGGCATAGGGGATGACCTTCATCCTTTCTCTTTCTTCTATCGTGGTTGGGTTTTGAGTCTTACTCAAATTCACACCTTACAATACATTCAAGAACTCCTTCTTTGACTGATCCATTTCGAACTCCTTCAAAACTTTCTCAAGGTATGTATTCATTGAAAGTTATATCAAGCGTCTTGATCTATCTCTATAGATCTTGATGCTCAATGTTCAAGTAGCTCAATCCAGGTTTTTCCTTTGAAAAACTCCTTTCAAACAACCCTTTATGCTTTCCAAAAATTCTACATCATTTCCGATCAACAATATGTCAACCACATACTTATAAAAAATTCTATAGTGCTCCCACTCACTTTCTTGGAAATACAAGTTTCTCATAAACTTTGTATAAACCCAAAAGCTTTTATCATCTCATCGAAGCATATATTCCAACTCTGAGATGCTTGCTCCTGTCCATAGAAGGATCGCTGGAGCTTGCATACTTGTCCGCATCCTTAGGATCGACAAAACCTTCTGGTTGTATCAGATACAACCTTTCCTCAAGGAAATCGTCGAGGAAACAATGTTTTGACATCCATCTGCAAGATTGCATAATTGAAAAATGCAGGAACTGCTAACATAATTCCAACAGACTTTTTAGCATCGCTACGAGTGAGAAAGTATCATCATAGTCAACTCTTTGAACTTGTCGGGAACATCTTTGAGACCAGTCGAGCTTTCTTAATGGTGACATTTACCATCATCGTCCGTCTTCCTTTAAAATCCATTTGTACTTAACAACCTTACGACCATCAAGTAGTTATTCCAAAGTCTACACTTTGTTTTCATACATGGATCCTATCTCGGATTTCATGGCCTTCAGCCATTCGTTGGAATCCGGGCCCATCATTGCTTCTCCATAGCTCATAGGTTCATTGTTGTCCAGCAACGTGACCTCCAAGACAGCATTACCGTACCATTCTAGAACAGTACGCGTCCTTGTCGACCTACGAGGTTTGGTAGTAACTTGATTCGAAGCTTTATGATCAACATCATCAGCTTCCACTTCAACTAGTGTAGGAGGTATAGGAACAATTTCTTGTGCCCTGTTACTCATTGGTTGAAGTGACGTATTAGTAACCTCATCAAGTTTCACCACCTCCCACTCAGTTCTTTCGAGAGAAACTCTTTCTCGAGAAAGGACCCGTTCTCGGGAACAAACACTTTGTTTTCGGATCTGAGATAGGAGGTATACCCAACTGTTTTGGGTATCCTATTAAAAGGATCGATATGGTTGACTAGAGGGGCGTGAATAGGGAAGTACCAAATCTGAGCTCTTCTTAACAAATTAGGGTTAACAACAAAAGGTTCTCTAGATGAACAACTAGGTGAGCAACCTATATGATGTTGTAGAGACCCGACTCAAAATGAGTCAAGCCTCTGTGTGTTCTGTGCCTTCCCTAGATCAGTATGCGGGCACGCACAGTACATCAATGTATATATCAAATTGCAATCACATGTAAATAACGTAAAACTGATATATATCTCAAAATCTCAGCGGAAACAGTCAAGAGAGTGGAGTCCCAGTAAACATCAACGACAGGTTGAGTGCAGACCGTAACCCTGAATTGTACTCTTACTCGTCGTAGAAAGTATCTGCAACATAAGACGTTGCAGCCGTGTAGATCAACATATTGAATATGCTGGCTAGTCACAAAAGATAGGGGTGAAAATATCCTCTATGCTATATGCATATATGGCAGGTCGGGCTGTAGTTTAAGTTTTGCGTAAAGCAAAAACATTTCCTACAACAAGAGAGAGGTAAAAGCAAAATTTACTACATTGTTGGTTGTTAATAAGAAGGTTACACCAACCATTTCTCATACCCAAATTATTAATATTACCCACATCAATAAGTTAATGGTGTTGAGAATTCCTGATAGCTTCAATTCCTTTGGCTCAAGTTGTCCATGACCGTGGACACGGCTAATCGATTAGGTTTGAGTACTCTGCAGAGTTTTGCACACGTTCCCTACAAGATTTGATCGCCTCCGTGGTAGTCCTCGCACTTCAGGGTGTTTGAGAACCGGATGATCAAAACATGGTCTTCCAAAGGGTTCCTATGAGACACTGTCGGTGCCCATCCAATCCTACTGTTCTTCTACATCTCGTAGCACCGCCCATCCAGAGTCACCACAATGTCCAACCAAGACACAACCCATAATGACTTGTGGCTGTGCAGGTAAGCCTCGGGTCTTGAAGTATCCATCCATCTCTTCGTGCATGTGTGAATCTTTCCGCAAGATGTCATGGCGCTTCCCCATGCATCCCGGATCATCCACTGGCTTCCCCAGGGTGCCCATCTGAACCGCCCTTCACCTAGAGGTATATTGCATCATGAGGTCTTGCAAGTCTTGAAGTCTTTAGGTCTTGATTATTAAGTTCTCACAATGCTCATGATAAACACTCAAGAAAACCCCATCTACTAAGAGCATAGCAAATTAAAGTCCCGACCAAAGTAACAAGGGTTTATGAGTGCCTATCACAAGATACTACTCAAGAATCAAAATTTCCAAGTACCTACTTTGCATGCAATGGATGGAGAATCTTTAAACTGATGCAATAAAACCATACGTAAAAATATGATCAATGTGAAATTGCCTGGTAAGGTTGCTGAAGACAAATATCGCTCACAGGAAAATAACTTGATAGAACTATTCGTCACTCTCTGATGAAATCTATATAATCAAACATAGTATTCACATAAGCAATCATACTAACAATCAATAAAAAAACAACAATTAAAATTGATATAATAAATCAATAAGAAAAACCAAATAAGAATCCAAAAGAAACTTCAAAGAAAACTATGCAGTCTTCTACTACAACAATCACAAAATAGTTTTTGTCCTAATTAAACTTAACAGCAAATAAAACACTAAAATAATAAAATAACAAAAAAAATATAAAACAACTAAGATAATATAAAGTAATTTTCATCAAATTTATGTTAGCAAAAGAACTAATGGAAAATCTTTTATCCAACTCTACTTATGAACTAAACAAGGTTAACTTGAATTAAATCAAAAACAATTTCAACTTCAATACAAATTGTTGCTGATCTAAACAAAAGTTAACAGAGAATAAAACTCATAAAACAAAATATATAAAGTATTTTCAAATAGGAATTTAATTTGGCAATTTGCAAGTTATTAGTGAACTAGAATTGATTCCATGCAATCAAATAAAAATAAATAAAATTAAATTTTGTTGTTGTTGTTGAAAAGTTACTCTTAATTATCAGAAAACAAAATATAACTTGTCATAATTACAAAAGAAAACAAATTAAAAACAATTAATACAAAAGAAATAGCAAGAAAGCTAAAAGAACTAAAACATAATATGTTTTTCTTAAAACCCTAATTTAAAATATTCTAAAAATTCTGAAATTATACCAAATGATAAATAATACCACTAGTGACCAGTAGAAAAAATAATCAACTAAAAATATATTTTTAAACTCTAGATATTCACAAAACAAGATTTGAATCAAATCTGTTTGAATTCAAATTTAAAATATTATAACATGGTCAAAAAATATATCTACAGAAACTACATAAAATTTGTGGCATGATGCAAAAAATTTCACTCAAAAATAATTTAAAACAAAAAAGATATAAAGAAGACAAAACTAAACTATTTGTGTTAAAAAATTAAAAAAAAGATAACTAGCGCACGGGGGCTTTGTGGCGTGCTGTGTGAGTGGCTGAGAGGCGTGCGCTGCGGAGCTAAAGTGACGGACGGTCGCAAAGTAAACAAAAAATGCTTCGGCTAAAATACCTAAAAGAAAACCGGTCGGTTCACTTAAAATAGACCGAAGGGGTACGGGAATCTAATCGTAGCCGTTCGCCCTAGATCTAACGGTCAAAGACGAGGAGGAGGTGCTCACAGGGGGTTGGTGACCTCCGGCGAGGCCGAGGCGGAGAGGTGAACGGATACGGTGCTCCGGTGGTCGGGGACGGCTGGGAGAGGTCCAGGCGACGACGGCGGGCTCACTGCGTTCGTTGGCGGCGTCAGAGGGGCTCCAGGACAACGGGGTCGGGCGGCTCGAGCTTGGGAAGTTCGGCCTCTGTCCGAAGTTCGGCGAGGTGGGGCGCGGCGCTCTGGCGAGGGGGTTGTTGGGGCTTTGGGGAAAACGGAGTGCGGGGCTCGAGGGGGTTTTATAGAGGGTCTCAGGGGTTCTAAATGGCAAGGAAATAGATGGATCCGATCGGATCCGATCTGCTCCGGCGAGGTAGGAAGGAAGGAGGAGGAAGAAGGAAGGTGACTGATACGTCCATTTTGCATCATGCTTTCATGTTGATATTTATCGCTTTATGGGCTGTTATTACACTTCACGGTACAATACTTATGCATTTTCTCTCTTATTTTGCAAGGATTACATGAATAGGGAGAATGCCGGCAGCTGGAATTCTGGCCAAAAAAAGGAGCAAGTTTGAGATACCTATTCTGCGCAACTCCAAAAGCCGTGAAAATCAATGAGGATTTATTTTGGAATTTATAAAAAATACTGGGTCGAAGAAGTACCAGAGGGGAGCCAGCAGGAGGCCACAAGCCTGCTAGGCGCGCCCCCCATGGCCGCGTCTAGGGGGCTTGTGGGCACCCAGCTAGCCCTCTGGCCCCCTCTTTTGCTATAAGGAGGGTTTCGTTCCGAAAAAATCGAGGGGAGGCTTTCGGGAGGAATCGCCGCTGCCACGAGGCGGAACTTGAGCAGAACCAATCTAGAGCTCCGGCAGGGTCGTCCTGCCGGGGAAACTTCCCTCCCGGAGGGGGAAATCGTCGTCATCGTCATCACCAATACTCCTCTCAACAGAGGGGACTCATCACCATCAACATCTTCATCAGAACCATCTCATCTCCAAACCCTAGTTCATCTCTTGTAACCAATCTCCGTCTCGCGACTCTGATTGGTACTTGTAAGGTTGCTAGTGGTGTTAACTACTCTGTGTAGTTGATGCTAGTTGGATTACTTGGTGGAAGATTATATGTTCAGATCCTTGATTCTATTCATTACCTCTCTGGTCATGAATATGATTATGCTTTGTGAGTAGTCACTTTTGTTCCTGAGGACATGGGATAAGTGATGCTATAAGCAGTCATGTGAATTTGGTATTCGTTCGATATTTTGATGTGTTGTATGCTGTTTTTCCTCTAGTGGTGTTATGTGAACGTCGACTACATAACACTTCGCCATTATTTGGGCCTAGAGGAAGGCATTGGGAAGTACTAAGTAGGTGATGGGTTGCTAGAGTGACAGAAGTTTAAACCCTAGTTTATGCGTTGCTTCCTAAGGGGCTGATTTGGATCCACTAGTTTAATGCTATGGTTAGACTTTGTCTTAATTCTTATTTAGTAGTTGCGGATGCTTGCGAGAGGGGTTAATCATAAGTGGGAGGTATGTCCAAGTAAGGGCAGCACCCAAGCACCGATCCACCCACATATCAAACTATCAAAGTAGCGAACGCGAATCATATGAACATGATGAAAACTAGCTTGACAGAAATTCCCATGTGTCCTCGGGAGCGTTTTACCTCCTATAAGAGTTTGTACAGGCTTGTCCCTTGCTACAAAAGGGATTGGGACACTTTGCTGCACCGTTTTTACTATTGTTACTTACTGCTTGCTACGAATCATCTTGTCACACAACTACTTGTTACCGACAATTTCAGTGCTTGTAGAGAATACCTTGCTGAAAACCACTTGTTAGATCCTTCTGCTCCTCGTTGGGTTCGATACTCTTACTTATCGAAAGGACTAGGATAGATCCCCTATACTCTTGGGTCATCAAGACTCTTTTCTGGCGCCGTTGCCGGGGAGTAAAGCGCCTTTGGTAAGTGGAATTTGGTAAGGAAACATTTATATAGTGTGCTGAAATTTATTGTCACTTGTCACTATGGAAACTATTCCTTTGAGGATCTTATTCGGGGTATCTTCACCTCGAGCGGAATCACAAGGAGTTTCTCCTCAACTTTCTGCACCTACTGAAAATATTTGCTATGAATTTCCTTCGGGTATGCTTGAGAAACTGCTGGCTAATCCTTTTACAGGAGATGGAACATCACATCCAGACTTGCATCTAATCTATATAGATGAAGTTTGTGGATTATTTAAGCTCGCCAGTTTGCCCGAGGATGAGGTCAAGAAGAAGGTCTTTCCCTTATCTTTGAGGGATAAGGCGTTGACATGGTATAGACTATGTGATGATACTGGATCATGGAACTACAACCGGTTGAAATTGGAATTTCATCAAAAGTTTTATCCTATGCATCTAGTACATCGTGATCGGAATTATATTTGTAATTTTTGGCCTCGTGAAAGAGAAAGCATCGCTTAAGCTTGGGGCAGGCTTAAATCAATGTTATATTCATGCCCCAACCATGAGCTCTCAAGAGAAATTATCTTTCAAAACTTCTATGCTCGTCTTTCTCATGATGATCGCACCATGCTTGAGACTTCTTGTACCGATTCTTTTATGAAGAGAGATATTGACTTCAAATGGAATTTATTGGAAAGAATTAAATGCAACTCTGAATATTGGGAGCTTGATGAAGGTAAGGAGTCAGGTATGAATTTCAAGTTTGATTGCGTTAAATCCTTTGTTGAAACAAATACTTTTTGTGATTTTAGCGCTAAGTATGGACTTGACTCTGAGATAGTAGCCTCATTGTGTGAATCATTTATTGCTCATATTGATATCCCCAAAGGGAAGTGGTTTAAATATCATCCTCCCTTAGAATTCAATGTAGTTAAACCCAATCCAGTTGATGAAAGGACGTGGATGTCGCCTAGAGGGGGGGGGGTGAATAGGCACTTTAAAATAATTAAGGTTTAGGCTTGAACAAATGCGGAATAAAACTAACATTTAATATGTCAAGCACAAAACCTACAAACAACTAGGCTCACCTATGTGCACCAACAACTTATGCTAAGCAAGATAAACAACTAAGTGATAGCAAGATATATTACAATAAACAATATGTCTATCACAAAGTAAAGTGCATAAGTAAAGGGTTCGGGTAAGAGATAACCGAGGCACGAGGAGGCACGGGTAGATGTGGATCTAGATCTCCTCTCTCTTTTCCCTCACACCGTTACCCCCACTTACAGCCCGAGCCTAGCGGTACTACCGCTGACCTTCTAGCGGTACTACCGCTGGCTGCAGCGGTACTACCGCTGACCCTCCAGCGGTACTACAGCTGGCTGCAGCGGTACTACCGCTGGCTGCAGCGGTACTACCGCTGAGCCCATGGTAGCGCAAAGATACTATCGGGCCAACCACCGCCAAGAAAGTCTTCGCAAAAATGTCCGACGCAGTACAACCGCAAAGATGACGGTACTAGAAACTTGGAGCGGTACTACCGCTGGCCAGGGGCGGCACTACCGCTGGGACAGCGGTACTACCGCCAAATCTGGCGGTACTACCGCTAGGGCCAGCGGTACTACCGCCAACTCTAGCGGTACTACCGCTAGGTCCAGCGGTACTACCGCTCGCCACTGAAACAGCCATAACTTTCGCATACGAGCTCCGAATCGAGCAAACCCAAGCTTGTTGGATTCAGGACGACAAGAGCTATCCGAATCAAGCAAACCCAATATTAAGACCATGCAGATATGAAAATGCCAATGATATAGAGATGTGAGTCCTCTATGAATGAAGAACCGGCAAAAACTCCAACATCGAAAACATCATAGTAGATGCATATGGACTCCGTTTTCGATGAACTCGAGCTTGTCACGAAGATGACCATAAGCTCTAAAACTCACAAAGAGAAACACCAAACAAGAACCGAGAAGTGTGATGCAAGGATGCAAATGGTTTGAGCTCTCAACGAACGATACGATCAAGCTACTCACTTGAGAGCCCCCCTTGATAGTACAACAATCTATCCTAAACAGAAAACCTATCAAGGGCAAACCTATACCTTGCACCTCGTCCTCTTGAGCTAGATGATGATGATCTTGGCTTCCTCAAGATGGACCACCTTTCTTGATTGAGTTGGCTTGATGAAGACTAGTTGATTGCTCCCCCATACTCACTATGGGTGAGCCACTCTTCAGCATATCTTCACAAGTCCATTGCCACCACAATGGAAGGCAAGCTTCAAGCATGATATCTTCGTGCTTATCCTCTTGAACTTGCACATCGCAATCTTGATGACGATCACAACTTGACGTCATACTTCATGGGTTGTATGAGATCTTCCCTTTGACGCGAGCCCATGGAAACACACCTCTTCCCTTTGACGCAAGCCCATGGAAACACACCTAACCCCCACATAGAACACTCACGAAGACCATGGGTTAGTACACAAACACGTAATGGACAATGCTTACCATACCATGGGATCACTTGATCCCTCTCGGTACATCTTGTACGCTTTGTGTGTTGATCATCTTGATTTACTCTTTGTCTGAGATCTTGATCAACCATGTGTCTCTATGACCATTCTTTGGATAATACCTTGAATACCATCTTGGTCATCATATAAACTCCTTGAACCCAACAGATGGACTTCAAGAAGTGCCTATGGACAAATCCTATAAATGTAACTTAAGGCAACCATTAGTCCATAGGAATTGTCATCAATTACCAAAACCACATATGGAGATATATGCTCTAACAGTTGAAGAGAAAGTCATTGCCTATAATGATCCTATTGTTCCCAGTGCTTACATTGAGAAACCACCTTTCCCTGTTCAGATAAAGGATCATTCTAAAGCTTCAACTGTGATACGTAGGGGCTACATTAGAACATCTACACCCCCTGAGCAAATTAGAGTTGAACCTAGCATTGCTATTATAAAAAATCTCCTGTCCGACGATGTTGAGGGACATGATATTCACTTCTGTGAAGATGCTGCTAGAATTGCTAAACCCCATGCTAGAGACAAACATAGGCCTGTTGTTGGCACGCCTGTTGTTTCTGCTGAGAAGGAGATCATTGTTATCATGGTCTATGTGACGTGGGTGCTAGTGTTAGTGCAATACCTCGATCCTTATATGATGAAATCAAAGACGAGACTGCACCTGTCGAGATAGAACCTATTGATGTCACTATTCAGCTTGCCAATAGAGATACTATTTGCCCTTTGGGAATTGTTAGAGATGTTGAAGTCTTGTGTGGTAAAACTAAGTATGCTGCTGATTTCCTCGTTCTTGCTACTACACAAGATTGCTTTTGTCCCATCATATTTGGCAGACCTTTCCTCAATGCTGTCAATGCTCATATTGACTGTGAGAAGTATATCATTGTTGTCTTTGAAGGTGTGTCACATGAGTTCAATTTCTCCAAGTTTCGTAGACAACCTCATGAAAAAGAGTTGTCTAGTAAGGATGAAAATATTGCTCTAGCTTCTATTGCCGCTCCTCCTACTAATCCTTTAGAGCAATACTTGCTTGAGCATGAAAATGATATGCATATGTATGAAAGGGATGAGATAGATAGAGTTATCTTTGAACAATATCCTATCCTTAAGAATAACTTGCCTATTGAACTGCTTAGAGATCCACCCCCACCAAAGGGTGATCATGTGTTCGAGCTTAAACAGTTGCCTGATACTCTTAAGTATGCTTATCTTGATGAAAAAGAGATATATCCTGTTATAATTAGTGCTAGCCTCTCAGAGCATGAAGAAAAGAAGTTGCTAA
This sequence comes from Hordeum vulgare subsp. vulgare, assembly GCF_904849725.1. Lineage (NCBI taxonomy): Eukaryota > Viridiplantae > Streptophyta > Magnoliopsida > Poales > Poaceae > Hordeum > Hordeum vulgare. Next base: position 577,356,454 of record NC_058520.1, on the reverse strand, counting down.
AAACTCTGAGGAAGCACCGTGCTGCTATTGGATATACTCTTGATGATCTTAAGGGCATTAGTCCCACTCTATGCCAACACAAAATTAAAACCGATCTTGATTCCAAACGAGTTGATGATCATCAACGGAGATTAAATCCTAAGATGAAAGAGGTAGTAAGAAAATAAATACTAAAGCTCCTGGAAGCAGGTATCATCTATCCTGTTGCTCACAGTGATTGGGTGAGTCCGGCGCATTGCGTCCCTAAGAAGGGAGGTATTACCGTTGTCCCTAATGATAAAGAAGAATTGATCCCGTAGAGGATTATTACTAGCTATAGGATGGTGATCGATTTTAGGAAATTGAATAAAGCCACTAGGAAAGATCATTACCCTTTGCCTTTTATCGACCAAATGCTAGAAAGACTGTCTAAACATACACACTTCTGCTTTCTAGATGGTTATTCTGGTTTCTCCCAAATACCTGTTGCACAATCTGATCAGGAGAAAACCACTTTGACCTGCCCTTTCGGTACCTTTTCTTACAGACGTATGCCTTTTGGTTTATGTAATGCACCTGCCACCTTTCAAAGATGTATGATGGCTATATTCTCTGACTTTTATGAAAAGATTGTTGAGGTTTTCATGGATGAATTCTATGTTTGCGGGTCTTCTTTTGATGATTGCCTTAGCAATCTTGATCGAGTCTTGCAGAGATGTAAAGACACCAAGCTTGTCTTGAATTGGGAGAAGTGCCACTTTATGGTTAATGAAGGCATCGTCTTAGGACATAAAATTTCTGAAATAGGTATTGAAGTCGATAAGGCTAAGGTTGATGCGATCGAGAAAATGCCATGTCCCACAGATATCAAAGGTATAAGAAGTTTCCTTGGTCATGCTGGTTTCTATAGAAGGTTCATTAAAGACTTCTCTAAGATTTCTAGGCCTCTTACCAATCTCTTGCAAAAGGATATTTATTTTGTTTTTGACGATGATTGTGAGGAAGCTTTCGAAATACTTAAGAAGGCCATGATAACAGCGCCTATTGTTCAACCACCTGATTGGAACTTACCTTTTGAAATCATGTGTGATGGTAGTGATTATGCTGTTGGCGTTGTTCTAGGACAAAGAGTTGATAAGAAGTTGAATGTTATTCACTATGCTAGTAAAACTCTAGACAGTGCCCAAAGAAACTATGCTACTACGGAAAAGGAATTTCTAGCAGTCGTGTTTGCATGTAAAAAGCTCAGATCTTACATAGTTGACTCCAAAGTCACTATTCACACTGATCATGCTGCTATTAAGTACATCATGGAAAAGAAAAACGGTAAACCTAGACTTATCAGATGGGTTCTCTTGCTACAAGAATTTTATTTGCATGTTGTTGACAGGAAGGATGCTGAGAAACCAGTAGCAGATAACTTGTCTAGGTTGGAGAATGTTCTTGATGACCCACAACCTGTTGATAATAGCTTTCCTGATGAGCAACTGAATGTCATCAACACTTCACGTAGTGCACCGTGGTATGCTGATTATGCAAATAATATCTTTGCCAAATATATACCACCTAGTTTCACATACCAGCAAAAGAAGAAATTCTTCTTTGATTTGAGACTTTACTTTTGGGATGATCCTCACCTTTATAAGGAAGGAGTAGATGGTGTTATTAGACGTTGTGTACTGATACGTCTCCAACCTATCTATAATTTTTGATGGTTTCATGCTATTATCTTCTCAAACTTTGGATGTTTTGTATGCCTTTTATATATTTTTTGGGACTAACTTATTAACTCAGTGCCAAGTGCCAGTTCCTCTTTTTCCATGTTTTTGACCCCTTTCAAAGGAGGATTTTTAACGGAGTCCAAACGGATCGAAACTGCCAGAAAGATTTTTTCCGAAACAGAAAAGATCGGGAAGCCTGCGAAGCAGGGCAGGGGGTCTGCAGGGGCCCCACAAGCCCCCTAGCCGCGGCCAGGGGGCCCGCGCCTCCCTGGCTTGTGGGCTCCGTGGGCCACCTCTGCCCTAGGACTTTCGCCTATAAATTCCCTAAAATCCCAGAAAAATCAGGAGACCATCGAAAGTACTTTTCCGCCAACGCAAGCTTCTGTCTCTGCAAGATCCCTTCTGGGGCACGTTCTGGTGCCCTGCCGGAAGGGGGATTCGGATACGGAAGGCTTCTTCATCAACACCATGACCTCTCCGATGATGCGTGAGTAGTTCACCATAGACCTACGGGTCCATAGCTAGTAGCTAGATGGCTTCTTCTCTCTCTTGGATCTTCAATACAAAGTTCTCCATAATCTTCATGGAGATCTATCTGATGTAATATTCTTTTACGGTGTGTTTGTCGAGATCCGATGAATTGTGGATTTATGATCAGATTATCTATGAATCTTATTTGAGTTTCTTCTGATCTCTCTTATGCATGATTTCATATCCTTGTAATTCTCTTTGAGTTGTGGGTTTTGTTTGGCCAACTAGATCTATGATTCTTGCAATGGGAGAAGTGCTTGGTTTTGTGTTCATACCGTGCGGTGACCTCACCCAGTGACAAAAGGAGTAGCGAGGCACGCATCATGTTGTTGCCATCAAGGGTAAAAAAATGGGGTTTTCATCATTGGTTTGAGATTATCCCTTTACATCATGTCATCTTGCTTAAGGCGTTACTCTGTTCGTCATGAACTCAATACACTAGATGCATGCTGGATAGCGGTCGATGTGTGGAGTAATAGTAGTAGATGCAGAAAGTATCGGTCTACTTGTCTCGGACGTGATGCCTATATGTATGATCATTGCCTTAGATATCGTCATGACTTTGTGCGGTTCTATCAATTCCTCGACAGTAATTTGTTCACCCACCGTAATATTTGCTATTTTGAGAGAAGCCTCTAGTGAACAATATGGCCCCCGGGTCTACTCCACACCATATTTTCAGCCTTAGTATTTTTCTTCGTTGCACTTTTCGCCTTCAGATCTCACTTTGCAATCAGTCTTGAAGGGATTGACAAGCCCTTTGTAGCGTTGGGTGCAAGCTCTTTGTGTTTGTGCAGGTACTCTGGACTTGACGAGATTCTCCTACTAGATTGATACCTTGGTTCTCAAACTGAGGGAAATACTTACTGATCCTGTGCTACATCACCCTTTCCTCTTCAAGGGAAAACCATAACAAGCTCAAGAGACGACAGAAGGTTTCTGTCGACATAGCAGAAGGATTTCTCGCGCCGTTGCGTGGGGAGGATCAAGTCAAGAACTCATCCAAGTAAGTGTCGCAAACTCATCTCTTACATTTACATTTTTGCCTCTCATTTTCCTCTCCCCCACTTCTGAAAAACAAAAATTTACAAAAAAATCTTTGCCTTTTTTGTTTGCCTTTTTCGTTCGCCTTTTCGTTCGCCTTTTCGTTCACCTTTTTCTCTCGATTGCTCTTTGTTCGCTTGTGTGCTTGCTTGCTTGCCGAAGTCAGCATGACTGAAAACACCAAATTAGTGACTTCTCGAATACTAATAATAATGATTTTATTAGTACTCCGATTGCTCCCGCCACTAGTGCGGAGTCATACGTAATCAATGCCGCTTTGCTGAATCTTGTTATGAAAGAGCAATTTTCCGGCCTTCCTAGTGAAGATGCCGCATCCCATCTTAATTCCTTCATTGAGCTTTGCGATATGCAAAAGAAGAAAGATGTGGATAATGATGTCATTAAGTTGAAGGTTTTTTCCTTTCTCGTTGCGAGATCGAACAAAAACTTGGTTTTCGTCTTTGCCCAAAAATAGTATCGATTCTTGGGATAAGTGCAAAGATGCTTATATATCCAAGTATTTTCCGCCGGCTAAGATTATCTCTCTCCGGCACAATCTTGGGAGAGAATGAAATTGAAGATTAGAAATTGTCCTGCTCATGGCTTGAGTCTTTGGATGATTATACAAATCTTCTACGCTGGCTTGAATTTCGCTTCTAGAAATATCTTGGACTCTGCCTCAGGTGGAACGTTCATGGAAATCACGTTAGGAGAAGCCACAAAACTACTAGACAACATCATGACGAACTACTCTCAATGGCACACTGAAAGGTCACCTATTGGTAAGAAGGTACACGCAATAGAAGAAATTAACTCGTTGAGTGCTAAGATGGATGAGTTAATGAATTTGATTGCTAGTAGAAGTGCTCCTTTAGATCCTAATGATATGCCCTTGCCTTCCTTGATTGAGTGTAGAAACTCTAGCTTGGACGTTAATTTTGTTGGTAGGAATAATTTTGGCAACAACAATGCTTTTAGAGGAAACTATGTTCCTAGGCCTTTTCCTAGTAACTCCTCTAATAACTTTGGAAACTCCTACAACAATACTCATGGAAATTACAATATATTACCCTCTAATCTAGAGAGTAATATCAAAGAGTTTATTAACTCGCAAAAGATTTTCAATGCGTCCATAGAGGAAAAGCTACTCAAAATTGACGATTTGGCTAAGAGCGTTGATAGAATGTCTAGTGATATTGATGCTTTAAAAGTTAGATGTGCTCCTCCCAAGATAACTATGGATGAAACTTTGAAAGCTATGCGTGTTTCCATGATTGAGAGCAAAGAAAGAACTGCCCAAATTCGTGCTAGACATGAATGGCTTAAAAAGGCGTGTTCTCGTGATAAGAATCACGAAGATCTTAAAGTGCTTGGTGTGAATCCCATTGAATCTTTGTTTCTCGTGTCAAACCTAATGATGATGGGGCTGGATATGAATCCACCTTGGTTGAAAAACGCCCCAATGATTCAGAGTCCATCTATCTTGATGGTAAAAGCATTGAAAGTGGAGTAGAAGATATTAAAGTTTTGAGTAGTAATGAAATTACCACTATGGATTTCAAGGAATTCAATTATGATAGTTGCTCCTTGATTGAATTCATTTCCTTGATGCAATCCATGTTAAACTCTCCAGACACTTATAGCCAAAACAAGGCCTTTATCGATCATATCGTCGAAGCTATGATAAAATCTCTTGAAGAGAAACTTGAATTGGAAGTCTCTATCCCTAGAAAGCTTCATGATGAGTGGGAACCTACTATCAAAATCAAAATCAAAAACTATGAATGCAATGCTTTGTGTGATTTGGGTGCTAGTGTTTCTGCGATTCCAAAGTCTTCATGTGATGTTCTGGGTTTTAATGAGATTGAAGAGTGTTCTCTTAATTTGCATCTTGCGGATTCTACTGTCAAGAAACCCATGGGAAGGATCAATGATGTTCTTATTATTGCAAATAGGAGCTATGTACCCGTGGATTTCATTGTGCTTGACATTGATTGCAATCCTACTTGCCTATTATTCTTGGTAGACCTTTCCTAAGGACTATCGGTGCTATCATCGACATGAAGGAAGGAAATATTAGATTTCAATTTCCTTTAAATAAAGGCATGGAGCACTTTCCTAGAAAGAAAATAAGATTGCCTTATGAATCCATGATGAGGGCCACTTATGGTTTGAGCACCAAAGACGACGATACATGATTTTATCGCCTTATGCCTAGCTAAGGGCGTTAAACAATAGCGCTTGTTGGGAGGCAACCCAATGAATTTTTTTTTCTTTCTATTTTGTTGCATCCACACCATCATAATTCTGTTGTGATTGTGTTTTTTGTGTTTCTTTTTGTGTTTGAGCCAAGCAAAACCTTTATGACTAGTCTTGGTAATGGTTGTTTGATCCTGCTGGAAAAAGACAGAAACTTTTCGCTCACAAGATGATTTTTCATTTTTATTCGAAAAGAGCTTTTGAGTTGATTCTTTTTGCTTCTGGTTGATATGCCTTTTGCCCAGGCAGTCGTAATTGTTCAGAATTTTTGAGGTACCAGAAGTATACGAAGTATACAGATTGCTACAGACTGGTCTGTTTTTGACAGATTCTGTTTTTGTTGAGTTGGTTGCTTGTTTTGATGAAACTATGGATAGTATCGGAGGGTACTTATGACGCCCTCGTTTTAATCGTACGCTAATCATTCACGCAAATGCGTATGATCAAACCCAAGGACTCACGAGAAGATACCACAACACAACTCTAGACACAAATAAAACAATATCCGCTTCATATTACAAGCCAGGGGCCTCGAGGGCTAGAATACAGAAGCTCGATAAACACACGAGTCAGTGGAAGCAACAAATATCTGAGTACAGACATAAAACATGGGGTGCCTTAGAGAAGGCTAGCACAAAAGATACAACGATCGAACAAGGCGAGGACTCCTGCCTGGGAACCTCCTAACTACTCCTGATCATCAGCGGCCTCCACGTAGTAGTAGGCACCGTCGGGGTAGCAGTCGTCGTCGGCAGGGACCTCCATCTCCTGTGCTCCATCATCTGGTCGCAGCAAACGGATCAAGGGGACAAAGGGGGAGCAAAGCAGCGGTGAGTACTCATCCAAAGTACTCGCAAGTCTTACATCAGAACTATTCTAAGTATGCATCAGTATCAAAGAAGGGGGGTTTATATGTGGACTGACTGCAGCAATGCGAGGATAGAGAGAGAAGGCCTAGTCCTATCGAAGACTAGCATCTTCAGGGTCTTGCAGCAATAGACGAGAGTAGAACAGGGGTAAAACATTAATAGTCATATTGTTGCAGCATAATTAAAGTCAGGTCACGCCTAGAGATCCTCCCTCGACTCCCTCCGAGGAAACAATCCCGAGGCAACTAATAATCCAGTTAAGTAACAATTGTAGTTGTATAAGATCAGGGCACAACTCCAAGTCGTCCTGTAACCGTGGACACGGCTATTCGAATAGTTATCATACGTGCAGGGGTGCACCGCATGTCCCGTCACGCTCGATAACACTCTGGCCGGACACACTTTTCTGGGTCCTGCCCTGCCTCGGAATATCGACACGTCGCAGCCCCACCTAAGACTAATCAGAGAGGCCAACCCACCGGTCTAACTCCTAAGCACAAAGGTTTCATGGGCCCAGTTCCCCTTCGCACTCCTGCACGTGGCGTGGGCGGCCGAGGTTAGTCCTAGCATCCCTTAATCATAAAGTGCGATGCATCTCGGGACCACTCGGGCGCGTGCCGCTACATTGCTGACATGTGAAAAGCTTCGGCTGATACTGCGACGCCGAGTACCCATAATTCTTCCGACGTAGCCGGTTAGTGCGAAAAGGTCTCCAACCAACCCAGATCAAATACCCAAATCCATTAACATTTTAATTAGGCCAACAACACAGTCTCACGGGAATCCACCCGGCTTACAACTAATCACCAATGATCCCAGTAACATGGTCGAGTAACTGTGTGGTCGTAACATCGGGGGGAATCCAAGTTATCACCCTTGTTGGATTACAAACGATGTATCCGTCAAGGTGGGCTTAGAGGAATCACCCTCGGGGGTCCCACACTTGAGGGGTTGTACGACAGAGGCATCATTGGGAATGGTGAAAGAGGAATCACCCTCGATAACCATGACCGACTAGTTATACTACAGAGATATCATCAGGAGTACTTAACGAGGTGTCACCCTCGGTACCCGATAGTATCCCTATAGCGTCGTACAACTAAGGGGTGTGTGTGTGATGTGTCGGGTCTGGCTCATCGATCAGGGATCGAGATTTGAAAACATGCGCGGCAACTGAACTACGGGGTCAGAGGGGATGACTGCTCCACCTGTACTAAGCAGAGTTTAAGTACATGTCTGAAAGTAGCAGTTCATCAAAAATAGGCTATGCATCAGATATAGGAGCTAACTACAACAGTAGCAAAATACTAATGCAAGCAGTAGGAAGAAAGACATAGGCGATATAGGAATGATCAAGGGGGGTTTCCTTGCCTTGCTGCTCTACGGCAAAGGACTGATTGGCAGGGTCGTAGATGTACCCGGCAGAAGCGTCAGTCTCGGGGTCTACCGGTAAGAAGAGGGGGAAGAAACAATAAATAATAGCAACGGTGCAACACAATGCATGACATGGCAAGATGCAGGCTAGACATGAGCTAACGCAGCAACATCCGTCATAGACGGGTCGGAAGAATACTTGACGATATTTTCCGGGTCTCGGGCTACTACCGGTCAGACTGGAAACGAAGGAAATGTTCCACGCTTGCTATGCTAGGGATGCGTGACAAACGAATGGACCGTGTATCCTCGTTCGTCTCGTTCTGCTGATCAATTTTCATGTTGAAAATATTTTGATCTGACTTACAGATTATTTTATATTAATTTTTAAAGTTTTATTCAATAATTAGGAATTAAAAACAGATTTAGTTAATTTAATTAAATGCTATTATGACATCAGCATGATGTCATGTTGACATCAACAGTTGACTGGTCAACCGACCAGTGGGTTCCGAGCATCATAGACACAAGTTTTTAATTAAGATTAAATAGTAATTAATCACATTAATTTAGTGGGGGACCCACGAGTCATACTCTAATTATTCTAATTACCCAATTAATTATTTAGATAATATATTTATTTATTTAATAAAAACATTATTTATATTTTTATATTTTTATTTTTCACATTTACTCAAAAGAGGGTGTGGGGCCTCCCTGTCATAGACAGCGGGGTGCGTTGGCCCCACCGGTAAGTGGCTTTAGGCCAAATACACATTTTTACTCACAGATACATAACCAAACAATTAACGTATTCTCCATATACCTATATACGCAAATACATACATCGTGCATCTTATACATACAAAATACGTACGACGTTTATACATACATACATACATACGCAATACAACATTTATTTTTTGTTATTTTCTTTCTCTTTTCATCACATAACTCTGTGTGTTAACACAAACTTCTCAAAACTCTCAACCTCACAGAGAGAGAGGAACAACTCCAAGATCAGCTACGCGAACCTAACGGTGTCGGATCGGAACGCCGTTTGCCGGAACGGAACCGGGACGGCGCGAGGAAGAAGATGGTGGGAGGAGCCCGAGGAGGGGCTCAGCGACGTTGACGAGAGGGCCCGGTGAAGGCGGAGTTCTCGTGAGGCGGAGTAGACGGCTAGGAGGAAGACGATGCGGTGACGGTGGTGACGCGGTTCGGGTGAGGACGGTCGTTGTCGGAGAGGCCTCCCGGAGGTGGCCAACCGGCATGACGAGGAGGAGAGGTCTAGCTGCCCGGTCTCTCCTGGACCGAGCGGGAGGAAGGGGTCGTGGGGGTTGGGGCCGATGGGGATGGGGCTCGGTCCCTGGGAGGAGTTGGGGCCGACGGGAGGGTGGATCCGGGAGGTGAGGGAGCCGAGGGGAGCCTCGGCCGACGGGGAACCAGGGGGGAGGCCGACGTGTGCAGCGGAGGGCCGGGTCACTGGAGGGAGGTTGTGGGGCCGACAGGGCCTTGCTGCCGGCGGGTGGTAGGTGGGGGATCGACAGGGGCTGCCGGCTTGGTGGGATCGGGAGGGGGGATACGAGAGAGAGAGGAGCGCTGCTCTCGGTGGGTCTGGGAGAGCAGGGGGGCGAGGTGGGAGAGATCTGGGGGCTGGTGGTGGAGTACCGAGAGAGAGAGAGAGAGAGAGAGAGGTCTCTCTCGTGCGGGGTGACCGAGGGTTAGGTGTTGGAAATATGCCCTAGATGCAATAATAAATTGGTTATTATTATATTTCTTAGTTCATGATAATCGTTTATTATCCATGCTATAATTGTATTGATTGGAAACACAATACTTGTGTGGATACATAGACAAAACACTGTCCCTAGTAAGTCTCTAGTTGACTAGCTCGTTGATCAAAGATGGCCAAGGTTTCCTGGCCATGGGCAAGTGTTGTTACTTGATAACGGGATCACATCATTAGAAGAATCATGTGATGGACTAGACCCAAACTAATAGACGTAGCATGTTGATCGTGTCATTTTATTGCTACTGGTTTCTGCGTGTCAAGTATTTGTTCCTATGACCATGAGATCATATAACTCACTAACACCGGAGGAATACTTTGTGTGTATCAAACGTTGCAACGTAACTGGGTGACTATAAAAATGCTCTACAGGTATCTCCAAAGGTGTTCGTTGAGTTAGTATGGATCGAGACTGGGATTTGTCACTCCGTGTGACGGAGAGGTATCTCGGGGCCCACTCGGTAATACAACATCACACACAAGCCTTGCAAGCAAAGTGACTTAGTGTAAGTTGCGGGATCTTGTATTACGGAATGAGTAAAGAGACTTGCCGGTAAACGAGATTGAAATAGGTATGCGGATACTGACGATCGAATCTCGGGCAAGTAACATACCGAAGGACAAAGGGAATGACATACGGGATTATATGAATCCTTGGCACTGAGGTTCAAACGATAAGATCTTCGTAGAATATGTAGGATCCAATATGGGCATCCAGGTCCCGCTATTGGATATTGACCGAGGAGTCTCTCGGGTCATGTCTACATAGTTCTCGAACCCGCAGGGTCTGCACACTTAAGGTTCGACGTTGTTTTATGCGTATTTGAGTTATATGGTTGGTTACCGAATGTTGTTAGGAGTCCCGGATGAGATCACGGACGTCACGAGGGTTTCCAGAATGGTCCGGAAACGAAGATTGATATATAGGATGACCTCATTTGATTACCGGAAGGTTTTTGGAGTTACCGGGAATGTACCGGGAATGACGAATGGGTTCCGGGAGTTCACCGGGGGGGGGGGGGCAACCCACCCCGGGGAAGCCCATAGGCCTTGGGGGTGGCGCACCAGCCCTTAGTGGGCTGGTGGGACAGCCCAAGAAGGCCCTATGCGCCATAGGAAGAAAATCAAACAGAAAAGGAAAAAAAAAGAGAGGAGGTGGGAAAAGGGGGAAGGACTCCTCCTTCCAAACCTAGTTGGACTCGGTTTGGAAGGGGAGGGTTCCCCCCTTAGGTTCGGCCGACCCCCTTGGGAGTCCTTGGACCCCAAGGCAAGGCTCCCCCCTCCTCCCCCTATATATACGGAGGTTTTAGGGCTGATTTGAGACAACTTTGCCACGGCAGCCCGACCACATATCTCCACGGTTTTACCTCTAGATCGTGTTTCTGCGGAGCTCGGGCGGAGCCCTGCTGAGACGAGATCATCACCAACCTCCGGAGCGCCGTCACGCTGCCGGAGAACTCTTCTACCTCTCCGTCTCTCTTGCTGGATCAAGAAGACCGAGATCATCGTCGAGCTGTACGTGTGCTGAACGCGGAGGTGCCGTACGTTCGACACTAGATCGTGGGACTGATCGCGGGACGGTTCGCGGGGCGGATCGAGGGACGTGAGGACGTTCCACTACATCAACCGCGTTTACTAACGCTTCTGCTGTACAGTCTACAAGGGTACGTAGATCACACATCCCCTCTCGTAGATGGACATCACCATGATAGGTCTTCGTGCACGTAGGAAATTTTTTGTTTCCCATGCGACGTTCCCCAACAGAGGCATCATGAGCTAGGTACATGCGTAGATGTCTTCTCGAGTGGAACACAAAAGTTTTTGTGGGCGGTGATGTGCGTTTTGCTGCCCTCCTTAGTCTTTTCTTGATTCCGCGGTATTGTTGGATTGAAGCGGCTTGGACAGGCATTACTCGTACGCTTACGAGAGACTGGTTTCATCGTTACGAGTAACTCCGTTGCTCAAAGATGCCTGGCGGGTGTCAGTTTCTCCAACTTTAGTTGAATCGGATTTGACCGAGGAGGTCCTTGGATGAGGTTAAATAGAAACTCATATATCTCCGTTGTGGTGTTTGCGTAAGTAAGATGCGATCCTACTAGATACCCATGGTCACCACGTAAAACATGCAACAACAAAATTAGAGGACGTCTAACTTGTTTTTGCAGGGTATGCTTGTGATGTGATATGGCCAACGATGTGATGTGATATATTGGATGTATGAGATGATCATGTTATAATAGTTTATATCGACTTGCACGTCGATGGTATGGCAACCGACAGGAGCCATAGGGTTGTCTTTAAACTAACGTTTGTGCTTGCAGATGCGTTTACTATTTTGCTAGGATGTAGCTTTAGTAGTAATAGCATGAGTAGCACGACAACCCCGATGGCAACACGTTGATGGAGATCATGATGATGGAGATCATGGTGTGACGCTGGTGACAAGAAGATCGTGCCGGTGCTTTGGTGATGGAGATCAAGGAGCACGTGATGATGGCCATATCATGTCACTTATGAATTGCATGTGATGTTAATCCATTATGCACCTTATCTTGCTTAGAATGACGGTAGCATTATGAGGTGATCCCTCACTAAAATTTCAAGACGAAATTGTGTTCTCCCCGACTGTGCACCGTTGCGACAGTTCTTCATTTCGAGACACCACGTGATGATCGGGTGTGATAGACTCAACGTTCACATACAATGGGTGCAAAACAGTTGCGCACGCGGAACACTCGGGTTAAGATTGACGAGCCTAGCATGTGCAGACATGGCCTCGGAACACATGAGACCGAAAGGCCAAGCATGAATCGTATAGTTGATATGATTAGCATAGAGATGCTTACCACTGAAACTATTCTCGACTCACGTGATGATCGGACTTGAGATAGTGGATTTGGATCATGTACCACTCAAATGACTAGAGAGATGTACTTTTTGAATGGGAGTTCTTAAGTAATATGATTAATTGAACTAATTGTCATGAACATAGTCTAATGGTCTTTGCGAATTACGATGTAGCTTGCGCTATAGCTCTACTGTTTTTATACGTTCCTAGAGAAAATTTAGTTGAAAGTTGATAGTAGCAAACTTTGCAGACTAAGTCTGTAAAACCGAGGATTGTCCTCGTTGCTGCGCAGAAGGCTTATGTCCTTAATGCACCACTCGGTGTGCTGCACCTCGAGCGTAGTCTGTGGATGCTGTGAACATCCGACATACACGTTTCTGATGACTACACGATAGTTCAGTGCAAAATACTTAATGGCTTAGAAGCAAGGCGCTGAAAACGTTTTAAAACGTCACGGAACATAGGTGATGTTCTAAAGAGATGAAATTGTGATTTCATGCTTGTGCCCTTGTTAAGAGGTATGAGACCTCCGACAAGATTCTTTGTCCACAAAGTAAAGGAGAAAAGCTCAATCGTTGAGCATGTGCTCAGATTGTCTGAGTACGACAATCACTTGAATCAAGTGGGAGTTAATCTTTGAGATGAGATAGTGATGGTTCTCCAAAGTCACTGCCACCAAGCTGTGAGAGCTTCGTGATGAACTATAACATATCAAGGATAGATACAATGATCCTTGAGCAATTCGCGATGTTTGACACTACGAAAGTAGAAATCAAGAAGGAGCATCAATAGTTGATGGTTTGTAAAACCACTAAGTTTCAAGAAAGGCAAGGGCTAGAAGGGATACTTCGTGAAACGGCAAAACAGTTGCTGCACTAATGAAGAGACCCAAGATTAAACCCAAACCCGAGACTAAGTGCTTCTGTAATGAGGGGAACAGTCATTGAGGCGGAGCAACTCTAGATACTTGGTAGATAAGAAGGTTGGCAAAAGTCGAAAGAAGTATATTTGACATACATGATGTTGATGTGTACTTTACTAGTACTCCTAGTAGCATGAGGGTATTGGATACCGGTTCGGTTGCTAATTGATTAGTAACACGAAATGAAAGCTACGACATAAACGGAGACTAGCTAAAGGCGAGGTAACGATACGTGTTGGAAGTGTTTCCAAGGTTGATATGATCAAATGTCGCACGCTCCCTCTACCATCGGGATTGGTGTTAAACCTAAATAATTGTTATTTGGTGCTTGCGTTAAGCATGAAGATGAATGGATCATGTTTACTCCAATACGATTATTCATTTAAAGATAATAATGGTTACTCTATTTTCTTGAATAATCACCTTCAATGGTTTATTGAATCTCGATCGTAGTGTTACACATGTTGATGATATTGGTGCCAAAAGATACGAGGTAATGATAATAGTACCACTTACTTGCGGCACTGCCGCTTGAGCCATGTTGTTATAAATTGCATGAAGAGGCTCCATGCTGATGGATCTTTGTACTCACATGATTTTGAATCACTAGTGAAATGCAAATCATACCACATGAGCAAGGCCTTGTTTTCATTGAGATGAAATAAGATAGTAACTTGTTGGAAGTGATACATTTTGATGTATGCAGTCCAATGGGTGCTGAGGCACGCAGTGGATATCATTATGTTCTTACTTCAATGACGATTTGAGTAGATACTAGAGTATTTACTTAATGAATCACAAGTCTGAAATATTGAAAAGTTCAATTCTGTTTCGGAGTGAAGTTCGTCGTAGCGAGAGGATAAACTGTCTACGATATGATCATAGAAATGAATATCCGAGTTACGAATTTTGGTACGCAGTTAAGACAGTGTGGAAATTGTTTCGCAGTTCATGCCACCTAGAACATCATAGTGTGATGATGTGTCTGAACGTCATAGCCACACACTATTTGGTATGGTGCATGCTATGATGTCTCTTATCGAATTACCACTATCGTTTATGGGTTATGCATTAGAGACAACCGCATTCACTTTAAATAGGGCACCGCGTATTTCCGTTGAGATGACACAGTATAGACCGAGGTTTAGAGAAATCTAAAATGTCGTTTCTTGAAAGTTTGGGGCTTCGACACTTATGTGGAAAAGTTTCAGTCTGATAAGCTCGAACCCAAAGCGGATAAATGCATCTTCATAGGATATCCAAAACAGTTGGGTACATCTCCTATCTCAGATCCGAAAGCAAAGTGTTTGTTTCTAGAAATGGATCCTTTCTCGAGGAAAGGTTTCTCTCGAAAGAATTGAGTGGGAGGGTGGTAAAACTTGATGAGGTTATTGAACCATCACTTCGACCAGTGTGTAGCAGGGCGCAGGAAGGTGTTCCTGTGGCGCCTACACCAATTGAAGTGAAAGCTGATGATGGTGATCATCGAGCATCGGATCAAGTTACTACAAGCCTCGTAGGTTGACAAGGTCGCGTACTACTACAGAGTGGTACGGTAACCCTGTCTTGGAGGTCATGTTGTTGAGCAACAATGAACCTATGAGTTATGGAGAAAGCGATGGTGGGCCCGGATTCCGACAAATGGCTGGAAGCCATGAAATCCGAGAGAGGATCCATGTATGAAAACAAAGTGTAGACTTTGGAAGAACTACTTGATGGTCATAGGACTATTGAGTAAAGATGGATATTTAAAAGGAAGACAGACGATGATGGTGATAAGTCACTATTAAGAAAAGCTTGACATGTCGCAAAGATGTTTTCGAGAAGATCAAACAGTTGACTATGATGAGATTTTCTCACTCGTAGCGATGCTAAAAGTCTGTTAGAATTATGTTAGTAGTTGCTGCATTATTTATGAAATATTGCACATAGGATGTCAAAACATTGTTTCCTCGACGGTTTCCTTGAGCAAACATTGTATGTGATACAACCAGAAGGTTTTGTCGATCCTAAAGATACTAACAAGTATGCAAGGTCCAACGATCCTTCAATGGCTGGTGCAAGCATCTCGGAGTTGGAATATACACTTTGATGTGATGATCAAAGATTTTGGGTTTGTACAAGGTTTATGAGAAACTTGTATTTCCAAAAAGGTGAGTGGGAGCACTATAGAATTTCTGATAAGTATATGTGGTTGACATATTATGGATCAGAAGTAATGTAGAATTTCTGTAAAGCATACAAGGTTGTTTGAAAGGGTTTTTCAAAGGAGTACCTGGATTGCGCTACTTGAACGTTGAGCATCAAAGATCTATGGAGATAGATCGAAAGCGCTTAATGGAAGTTTCAACAAGATGCATGCCTTGACAAGTTTTTGAAGGAGTTCAAAATAGATCAGCAAAGAAGGAGTTCTTGGTTGCGTTGTAAGGTGTGAATTTGAGTAAGACTCAAAACCCGACCACGGCAGAATAAAGAGAATAGACGAAGGTCGTCTTCTATGCCTTAGCCGTAGACTCTAAAGTATGCCATGCTGAGTACCGCACCTAATGTGTGCCTTGCAGCAAGTCTGTTAAGAGGTACACACAGTGATCCAGGATTGAATCACTGATCAGGGTCAAAGTTATCCTTAGTAACTAAAATAGACTAAGGAATTTTTCTAAATTATGGAGGTGGTTAAAGAGTTCGTCGTAAAGGGTTACGTCGATGCAAGCTTTGACACTAATCCGAATAACTATGAGTAGTGGAACGGATTCATATAGTAGAGTAGATATTTGGAGCATTTTCGAATAGCACGTAGTAGCAACATCTATAAGATGACATAAAGATTTGAAAAGAACGCACGGATCTGAAAGTTTCAGAACCGTTGACTAAAACCTCTCTCACGAGCAAGACGTGATCAAACCCCATAACTATATGGGTGTTGGATTCGTTGGAATCACATGGTGATGTGAACTAGATTATTGACTCTAGTGCAAGTGGGAGACTGTTGGAAATATGCCCTAGAGGCAATAATAAATTAGTCATTATTATATTTCTTAGTTCATGATAATCGTTTATTATCCATGCTATAATTGTATTGATTGGAAACACAATACTTGTGTGGATACATAGACAAAACACTGTCCCTAGTAAGCCTCTAGTTGACTAGCTCGTTGATCAAAGATGGCCAAGGTTTCCTGGCCATGGGCAAGTGTTGTTACTTGATAACGGGATCACATCATTAGGAGAATCATGTGATGGACTAGACCCAAACTAATAGACGTAGCATGTTGATCGTGTCATTTTGTTGCTACTGTTTTCTGCGTGTCAAGTATTTGTTCCTATGACCATGAGATCATATAACTCACTAACACCGGAGGAATACTTTGTGTGTATCAAACGTCGCAACGTAACTGGGTGACTATAAAGATGCTCTACAGGTATCTCCGAAGGTGTTCGTTGAGTTAGTATGGATCGAGACTGGGATTTGTCACTCCGTGTGACGGAGAGGTATCTCGGGCCCCACTCGGTAATACAACATCACACACAAGCCTTGCAAGCAAAGTGACTTAGTGTAAGTTGCGGGATCTTGTATTACGGAACGAGTAAAGAGACTTGCCGGTAAACGAGATTGAAATAGGTATGCGGATACTTACGATCGAATCTCGGGCAAGTAACATACCGAAGGACAAAGGGAATGACATACGGGATTATATGAATCCTTGGCACTGAGGTTCAAACGATAAGATCTTCGTAGAATATGTAGGATCCAATATGGGCATCGAGGTCCCGCTATTGGATATTGACCGAGGAGTCTCTCGGGTCATGTCTACATAGTTCTCGAACCCGCAGGGTCTGCACACTTAAGGTTCGACGTTGTTTTATGCGTATTTGAGTTATATGGTTGGTTACCGAATGTTGTTTTATTTATTTATTTTCATTTACTATATTTCTTTACTCTATATTTAAAGCTCCACTTCTAAATATATTGGGATTACCAATATTTCCAAAAGTGCCTGATTCATTTTTATACTTCGCTAGGTAATCTTTATAACTCCCCGACGTTATTATTTCAACAACATATAATCTTTTCTCGTCCGACTTTAATTTTAAGTTTCGAACTTTGATTCGGTTTCAACCAACACGAGATCATTGATATAATTAACGATGACGTGGCATCATTAGCGCGGAATCACTGTCGCTTAATTACAATCATCACTGTAGCAAAAGTCGAGGATGTCACAATTCTCCCCTACTAACAAGAATTCTCGTCCCGAGAATTAAGAGGTAGAGGGAAAGAGCCCGGGGTATTCATCACGAAGATGATCCTCGCGTTCCCAAGTGGCTTCATCTTTAGAATGATTTGACCACTGCACCTTAAGGAACTTGGTGACTTTGCAACGAGTTTTACGTTCAGCTTGGTCGAGAATGCGGACCGGATGCTCTTTCTAAGAGAGGTCTTGTTGCAGCTCAAGCATACCATGATCCACTACTCGAATACGATCCTTGAAGCAGCGACGGAGTTGAGAAACATGGAAGACATCATGAACCTGAGAAAGGTTCGCCGGCAGTTCGAATTGATAAGCCACTCTCCCATGCCTTTCGAGAATAGTGAAAGGACCAATATAGCGAGGAGCTAACTTGCCCTTGATCCCGAAACGATGTGCACCTCTTATTGGTGTGACACGAAGATAAGCCTTTTCGCGAGGTTGATAGACCATATCTTGATGATTACGGTCATACTGACTCTTCTGACGATACTGAGTAGCCTTCAGATTCTCATGAATAATGCGGACTTGATCTTCGGCATGTTGAATAATATCCGGACCAAAGAGTGCTCGTTCCCCAGTTTCTGACCAATTCATAGGAGTTCGACACCTTTGTCCATACAATACTTCGAAAGGGGCCATCTTCAGACTAGCTTGATAGCTATTGTTGTAAGAGAACTCGGCATACGGGAGAGATTCCTCCCATTTCTTACAGAAAGAAATGACACAAGCTCGAAGCATGTCCTTGAGAATTTGGTTGACTCGTTCAACTTGTCCCTGGGATTGAGGATGAAATGCAGTGCTAAAGGACAGATGAGTCCCCATAGCCTTCTGAGAACTTTTCCAGAATTTTGAAGTGAACAAGCTGCCACGGTCCGAACTGATTACCAACGGAATACCGTGAAGTGAAACAACTCTTGACATATAAATATCTGCCAGCTGACTAGCATTAATTGTTTCTTTGACGGCCAGGAAATGTGCAACTTTGGACAGTCGATGAATTACGAGAAGAATAGCATCATTAGCTTTCTGAGATCTGGGAAAACCAGTGACAAAGTCCATTTCAACATGGTCCCATTTCCACTCAGGAATAGAGATAGGTTGTAGAGTTCCAGCAGGCTTTTGATGTTCTGCTTTGATGCGCCGGCATATATCACATTCTGCCACATAGCATGCAATGTCTGGTTTCATATTGGGCCACCAGAATCTTTGCCGGATGTCTTGGTACATCTTGGTACTACCCGGGTGAATAGACAATGGTGTGTCATGAGCTTCTTCCATCACCTTCCCGATCATCCTGAGATTTTCCTTTTTATTTGGGTCGAATAGGCGACCCTTGAAGTACAAGGCGCCATCTTCAGCAACAGTGAAAAGGGAGGGTTTACCCTTTGCAATATAGCTCTTAATCCTGTCGACATCATCGTCAAAGCCTTGTAGATTCTTTATGGAGATCACAAGATCTGGTTCAACCACTAGGTTACTGAGGGAACCCTGATTAACAACACGAAGGTTCATCTTTTGACAATCTTCAGGAGGGGGAACAAGGTAACCCCGAGGAACAATATGGAGGTTCAACTTACAGAATTCGTCTTGTAGACCATCGTGAACCTTATGAACCTGGAGGTGGTTGCAGTATGACTTGCGACTCAAGGCATCAGCCATTACGTTAGCCTTGCCAGGGGTATACGATATACTACAGTCAAAATCCGCTATACGCTCCATCCATCTTTGTTGACGTAGATTCAACTCCGGTTGAGTGAGCAAGTACTTCAGACTTTGATGGTCGGTGTAGATTTCACAACGATTACCGACAAGGTATTGTCGCCATTCCTTCAGTGCATGAATGACTGCGGCAAGCTCGAGATCATGAACTGGGTAGTTCTCTTCATGAGTACGCAGTTGACGTGAAGCATAAGCAATCACCTTGCGATCCTGCATTAGGACACAACCTATTCCTTGATGAGAAGCGTCACAGTATATGACGAAATCCCTTTTTGTATCCGGAGGAGCAAGTACTGGAGCGGATGTCAGTTTGTCCTTGAGTGCCTGGAAACTTTCCTGACATTCATCAGTCCACTCATACTTAACACCTTTGTGAAGCAGGTTGGTTAAGGGCTTCGCAATCTTGGAGAAGTTCTCGACGAATCGACGGCAATAGCTGGCGAGTCCGAGAAAACTTCTGAGTTGCTTGACATTCTTCGGGGGAGTCCAGTCAAGGATAGCTTGAATTCGTTCGGGGTTGACTAAAATACCATCCTTGGAAATCACATGACCAAGGTAATTCACTTCGTCTAGCCAGAATTCACATTTGGAATACTTCACATAGAGTTTATGCTCCTGAAGCTTATCCAGTACAAGACGAAGATGTTCAGCATGCTTTTCTTTATTCTTCAAAAATACCAGAATATCATCCAGATATACCACGACGAATTTGTCGAGGTAGTCCATGAATATATAGTTCATCAATCGAGAGAAGGTTGCCGGTGCATTGGTTAAGCCGAAGGACATGACGGTGTACTCGTATGATCCATAACAAGTAACAAAGGCGGTCTTTGGATTATCCTCTTTGCAAACACGGATCTGGTGGTATCCCAACCTCGAGTCGAGCTTAGAGAAGACGGTGGAACCAACAAGTTGATCATACAAATCATTTATCCGAGGGAGAGGGTATTTGCTTTGAATAGTGGCCTAGTTGATAGGACGATAGTCTTGAACCAAACTATTTGTCCCATCCTTCTTCTTAACAAAGAGAGAAGGTGCTCCCCAAGCAGAGGAACTTGGACGAATGAAAACCAGACGGAGCGAGTTGTCAATTTCTTGCTTAAGTTCAAGAAGTTCATGTGGCGGCATTTTATAAGGACGCTTAGCAATAGGAGTGGTACCGGGTACCAAGTCAATGACAAACTCGACAACTCGAGCAGGGGGAATTCCCGGAAGTTCTTCTCGAAAGACATCTTGGAATTCTCGGACCACTGGAATGTTTTCAATCCCTTCAAGAGGCGACACATTTAATGCATTCAAGGCATATAACCGTGCCTCAGCATTTCGGACGAGATGAGCATGGTAGCTTACTAATTCATCTGAAGGGTGTAGGAGGTGGACGGTTTTGGTGGTACAAACGATCGATGCCGTATGAGCTTTCAACCAGTCCATCCCAAGTATGAGATCAATGTTGGATGACTTTAGTAGGATGGGGTTGGCAAGGAATTCTAATCCTTCAATTTCAACTGGAACATGGGGGCAAACCACAGAGGTTCGACATTCGCCTTCAGGGGTGTTTACCACTATCGGGATGTTCATCTCTTCGCTCCTAATGTCATGCATGTATGCAAAATTTTCCGACATAAAGGAATGCGATGCTCCTGTATCAAACAATACAGAAGTAGGTACTGAGTTAACGAGAAGTGTACCCATCACGGTAGCAGGCTGGTCTTGAGCTTGACCCATATCAATGTTGTTGGCCTAACCACGAACATAAGCAGGCTTAGCGTTGAAGTTGCGGTTCTGGTTGTTGCCACTTCCAGTTGAGGGCAGTCTCAGCTGATTCAGATTCTGCCTGTAGTCTCTAGCACGGTGACCTGGACGGCCACACTTGAAGCACATCCCATCTTCGGGACGAGAAGGAGGAACTCAAGGCGGTGGAGCTGGAAGCCTCGGCTGCCTAGGTGGTGGGGGAGGCAGGCGAGGTGCAGCATAGGACGACCTCAGAGCAGGACCAGGTGCATGGTACATGTTATTGGGAATCCAGATCTTCTGCTTCTGTGTAGATGAGCCCGAAGATGAGCCCATGTCATGGTTGCGCTTGCTGCTATCCTTGTATTCCTGCAGACCAGTCTCAACCTGAATAGCCTTGTTCACCAGGGTGGCGAAATCAGCATAGTCCTGAACGAGGAGTGTGAGCTTGATATCAGGGTGGAGGCCTTCACGGAACTTCTCCTGTCTGCGTACATCATTTGCAATGTCTTCTTCAGCATAGCGAGATAAATCCAGAAATTCCCGCTGATAAGCATCCACATCCTTGTTGCCCTGGACCAGGTTGCGGAACTCACGCTTCTTCCAGTCCATGATTCCGTGAGGAATGTAGCGAGCATGGAAAGGAGCCTTGAACTCTTCCCAAGTGATGATAGTTCCATCGGGCTGAGAGCGCCTGTGGCTGTCCCACCATTGAGCAGCGGGACCTTTCAGGAAGTAGGTGGCAAAATTGACATAGCTCGCGAGGGGCACTTCGGCAGACTCCAGCTCATAAGAAATGTCACGGAGCCAGTCATCAGCATCAAGAGGCTGAGTTCAGCTGCAGTAGATCGCAGGGTTGAGGTGGCAGAAGTCTTGCAGTGTCACACCTTGCGGTTGGTTCATGTTCGGCCTTTGGAACTGATCCATGAGCCCTTGCATAAACTGGCGGTTCAACTCAAACTGTTGGATCATCCCCGCCATATACTCAGGAGGCGGGGGTGGTGCATCGTTGGCAGGGGCACGCGGGCGGCCAGCTGGTCTAACCATCCTATTAAATATTTAACAGGGGTAGTTTAGCTTAAAGTAATTGCAAAGGCATCGCATGCATACATGAGGTAATCAAGCATGATGAAAGGGAAATGCGATAGATACTTCATAGTAGTTGAGTTCGACATACATACACGTACATAAGTTCGATTACAGACCAACGATTACAAACTCGAAATTTGGCGATAGCCTGGACGCATTGGACGATACCCTCGACTCACTAGGCGGCACGCAGGCACGCGGTGGAAGAGTACCACAACGAGATATAGCGATAAGGCTACATCATGGTCAGAGAGGACGAACGAATCCTGGTAGCTGGCGATGATAGAAGGTAGGAACAGGACCCTGTGTCCCGTTGTGACTCTGGTGAGGGTACCGCATCCACTCGAGGAGCTGAGGTCCAAGTGCAGGGGTTCTACCCCCAACATCAGTCCACTCGAGAGCTGATGGTAGCTCTGTCCTGCTCGGCTTGCGGATGCGCATAGGGGGAACCCTCGGGCAGTGTGATGGTTGCAACTCTGTCAACGCGTCATAAAGACGAGCGCGCGTAGCATACAACTCCACAGTTAGAGCTCGGAAAGCATGATCCAGTGCCTCAGTGTACTGCACCAGAAACCGCGCTTCGTAGCGACGCGTCACATAGGGGGCACAGACAGCGACGTTGGAACGGTCGCTGTGCTCCCGAACGTCAGAAGCGTAGGTAGTGAGATCATACCCAATCTCATCCCCAACAGGAGCATGAGGTATGTGTCTGAAAGGGCTCTCCTCCAGGTGAGGGTACGCTCCACGGAGACGGGTGATGACGATGTAGGCCGCATCATGGATGGCCATCTCGACCGACATTCCAATACCACAGAAGACGTGGCGCTCGAGGGTCTCGCCGCCCATCTGGTCGAAGATGCAAACCTTGGCCTGGTACTGGTACTCGTTGTACTCGCAAAAATCCTTGAACACAGTGTACTTGGGGTACCAGTGATATCCCAGCCTGGTCAGGAGGTCGACCAAAATGGCCGGGAACCCAGTCGTCTCAGTGGCCTGTGTCAGGCGCACATGCTGTCTTGCGGGGCGCATCTGAAAATAAGATTGACGGATGTCAAATGACAGTGTGTGTAATATATATTCAGGAGAAAAGAGTAGATAGTCCAGCGCTCCGGGTCGATGTGATTACGAAAACCTAATGTTAGAGTTAGTAAAATCTTTGACCTGAAAGAGAAGAGAGAGTAGAACCCAGAGTATAGGAAAGGAGTAAAAGATACTAATACCACCCAATTGAGATGTGGGCCCGTAAGCCACAACATCGGTGTTAGTAAAGTTTTTTTAAACACTAGACTCAACTTCAGTCAAGGAGTTGGAAAGGGAGCTACCTACAGGCAGTCGGCTCTGATACCAACTTGTGACGCCCTCGTTTTAACCGTACGCTAATCATACACGCAAATGCGTATGATCAAACCCAAGGACTCACGGGAAGATACCACAACACAGCTCTAGATACAAATAAAACAATAACAGCTTCATATTACAAGCCAGGGGCCTCGAGGGCTAGAATACAGAAGCTCGATAAACACACCAGTCAGCGAAAGCAACAAAGATCTAAGTACAGACATAAAACATGGGGTGCCTTAGAGAAGGCTAGCACAAAAGATACAACGATCGAACGAGGAGAGGCCTCCTGCCTAGGAACCTCCTAACTACTCCTGATCATCAGCGGCCTCCACGTAGTAGTAGGCACCGTCGGGGTAGCACTCATCATCGGCGGGGACCTCCATCTCCTGGGCTCCATCATCTGGTCGTAGCAAACGGATCAAGGGGACAAAGGGGGAGCAAACCAGCGGTGAGTACTCATCCAAAGTACTCGCAAGTATTACATCAGAACTATTCTAAGTATGCATCAGTATAAAAGAAGGGGGGGGGGGTTATATGTGGACTCACTACAGCAATGCGAGGTTAGAGAGAGAAGGCCTAGTCCTAACGAAGACTAGCATCTTCAGGGTCTTGCAGCAATAGACGAGAGTAGAACAGGGGTAAAACATTAATAGTCATATTGTTGCAGCATAATTAAAGTGAGGTCACGCCTAGAGATCCTCCCTCGACTCCCTGCTAGGAAGCAATCCCGAGGCAACTAATAATCCAGTTAAGTAACAATTGTAGTTGTATAAGATCAGGGCACAACTCCAAGTCGTCCTGTAACCGTGGACACGACTATTCAAATAGTTAATTTTCATCCCTGCAAGGGTGCACCACATGTCCCGTCATGCTCGATAACACTCTGGCCGGACACACTTTTCTGGGTCCTGCCCGGCCTCGGTATATCGACACGTCGCAGCCCCACCTAAGACTAATTAGAGAAGCCAGCCCGCCGGTCTAACTCCTAAGCACAAAGGGTTCGTGGGCCCAGTTCCCCTTCGCGCTCCTTCACGTGGCGTGGGCGGCCGACGTCAGTCCTAGCATCCCTTATCACAAGCGCGATGCATCTCGTGACCACTCGGGCGCGCGCCGCTACATTGTTGACATCTGAAAAGCTTCGGCTGATACCGCGACGCCGACTACCCATAATTCTTCCCGCGTAGCCGCTTAGTGCGAAAAGGTCTCCTACCAACCCAGATCAAATACCCAAATCCATTAACATTTTAATTAGGCCATCAACACAGTCTCGCGAGAATCCACCCGTCTTACAACTAATCACGAGTGATCCTAGTAACATGGTCGAGTAACTGTGTGGTTTGTAACATTGGGGGGAATCCGAGGTATCACCCTCGTTGGATTCCGAACGATGTATCAGTCAAGGTGGGCTAAGAGGAATCACCCTTGGGGGTCCCACACTTGAGGGGTTGTACGACAGAGGCATCGTCGGGAATGGTGAAAGAGAAATCATCCTCGATAACCACGACCGACTAGCTATACTACAGAGATATCATCAGGAGTACTTAGCGAGGTGTCACCCTCGGTACCCGATAGTATCCCTGTAGCGTCGTACAACTAAGGGGTGTGTGTGTGATGTGTCGGGTCTGGCTCGTCGAGCAGGGAACGATATTTTAAAACATGCGGGGCAACTGAACTACGGGGTCAGAGGGGATGACTGCTCCACCTATACTAAGCAGAGTTTAAGTACATGACTGAAAGTAGTAGTTCATCAAAAATAGGCTATGCATCATATATAGGAGCTAACTACAACAGTAGCAAAATACTAATGCAATTAGTACGAAGAAAGACATAGGCGATATAGGAATCATCAAGGGGGGTTTGCTTGCCTTGCTGCTCTGCGGCAAAGGACTGATCGGCAGGGTCGTAGATGTACCCGACAGCAGCGTCAGTCTCGGGGTCTACCGGTAAGAAGAGGAGGAAGAAACAATAAATAATGGCAACGATGCAACACAATGCATGACATGGCAAGATGCAGGCTAGACATGAGCTAACGCAGCAACATCCGTCATAGACGGGTCGGAAGAATACGTGACGCTATTTTCCGGGTCTCAGGCTACTACAGGTCAGACTGGAAACGATGGAAATGTTCCACGTTTGCTATGCTAGGGACGCGTGACACACGAATGGACCGTGTATCCGGGTTCGTCTCTTTCTGCTGATCAACTTTCATGTTGAAAATATTTTGATCTGTCTTACGGATTATTTTATATTAATTTTTAAAGTTTTATTCAATAATTAGGAATTAAAAACAGATTTAATTAATTTAATTAAACGCTATTATGACATCAGCATGATGTCATGCTGGCATCAACAGTTGACTGGTCAACTGACCAGTGGGTCCCGAGCGTCATAGACACAAGTTTTTAATTAAGATTGAATAGTAATTAATCAGATTAATTTAGTGGGGGACCCACGTGTCATACTCTAATTATTCTAACTACCCAATTAATTAATTAATTAATATATCTATTTATTTATTTAATAAAACATTATTTTTATTTTTATATTTATATTTTTCACATTTACTCAAAATAGGGTGTGGGGCCTCCCTGTCATAGACACGGGGGTGCGTTGGCCCCACCAGTAAGTGGCTTTAGGCCAAATACACATTTTTACTCACACATACATAACCAAACAATTAAAGTATTCTCCATATACCTATATACGCAAATACATACATCGTGCATCTCATACATACAAAATACGTACGACGTTTATACATACATACATACATACGCAATACAACATTTATTTTTATTATTTTCTTTGTCTTTTCATCACATAACTCTGTGTGTTAACACAAACTTCTCAAAACTCTCAACCTCACAAAGAGAGAGGAACAACTCCAAGATCACCTACCCGAACCTAACGGCGTCGGACCGGAACGCCGTTTGCCGGAACGGAACTGGGACGGCGCGAGGAAGAAGATGGTGGGAGGAGCCCGAGGAGGGGCTCACCGACGTTGACGAGAGGGCCCGGTGAAGCCGGAGTTCTCGTGAGGCGGAGTAGACGGCGAGGAGGAAGACGATGCGGTGACGGTGGTGACGCGGTTCCGGTGAGGACGGTCGATGCCGGAGAGGCCTCCCAGAGGTTGCCAACCGGCGTGACGAGGAGGAGAGGTCTCCCTGCCCGATCCCTCCTCGACCGAGCGGGAGGAAGGGGCGTGGGGGTTGGGGCCTATGGGGATGGGGCTCGGTCCCTGGGAGGAGTTGGGGCCGACGGGAGGGTGGATCTGGGAGGCGAGGGAGCCGAGGGGAGCCTCGGCCGACGGGGAACCATGGGGAGGCCTACGTGTGCAGGGGAGGGCCGGGTCAGCGGAGGGAGGATGTGGGGCCGATGGGGCCTTGTTGCTGGTGGGTGGTAGGTGGGGGATCGGCAGGGGCTGCCGGCTCGGTGGGATCGGGAGGGGGATACGGGAGAGAGAGGAGCGCTTCTCTCGGTGGGTCTGGGAGAGCAGGGGGGCGAGGTGGGAGAGATCTGGGGGCTGGTGGTGGAGTACCGAGAGAGAGAGGTCTCTCTCGTGCGGGGTGACCGAGGGTTAGGTGGGGAGGGGCCCTCGCGGGTGAGAGAGCGGGAGGTGTCGGTGGGGGTGGAGCCCCCATGAGGGGTTGGGGACACGTGGGGGGCGCTGGGGTAGGACCCCCTCGAAGGCTGGTGGCGACCGACCGCCCCTCGCGGCGGCAGCTGGGGACCGCGGGGGGGGGGGGGGGGGGGGAACCGAGGGTTCGCTAAGGTTTCCCCCGCGAGTTGCCGTGGCCTTGCCGGCTGGGCCACCACGCCTAGTTGGGCTAGGGGGTCGGTTCTCTTTCTTTTTTGTTTTGTCTTTTAATTACTTTCTTTTTATTATTAAATCTAATTCTTTTTATTATTCAATTCTATTACTTTCTTTTATAATTTACTATATATACTTTTAATCCTTTCTTTTATTTATTTATTTTCATTTACTATATTTCTTTACTCTATTTTATTTAAAGCTCCACTTCTAAATATATTGGGATTACCAATATTTCCAGAAGTGCCTCATTCATTTTTATACTTCGCTAGGTAATCTTTATAACTCCCCGACGTTATTATTTCAACAACATAGAATCTTTTCTCGTCCGACTTTAATTTGAAGTTTCGAACTTTGATTCGGTTTCAACCAACACGAGATCATTGATATAATTAACGATGACGTGGCATCATTAGCGCGGGATCACTGTCTCTTAATTACAATCATCACTCTAGCAAAAGTCGAGGATGTCGCAATACTAGCCATGGAAAAGTGAGAATACACTAGCCCAACACCAATATAAATAGAAATCAAGGTTGCTACAGTACCTAAAGAGGTGGTAGTTTGTTTTCTTGTGCTAATGTTATCACGAGTTTCTGTTTAAGTTTTGTGTTGTGAAGTTTTCAAGTTTTGGGTGATGTTCTTATGGACAAAGAGATAAGGAGTGGAAAGATCTCAAGCTTGGGGATGCCCAAGGCAACCCAAGCCAAATTCAAGGACACCAAAAAGCCTAAGCTTAGGGATGTCCCGGGAAGGCATCCCCTCTTTCGTCTTCAATCCATCGGTAACATTACTTGGAGCTATATTTTTATTCACCACATGATATGTGTTTTGCTTGGAGTGTCTTGTATCGTAGGAGTTTTTTCTTTTTTTTGTGTCACAATAATCCTTGATGCACACCTTTTTTTTAGAGAGAGAGACATGCACTCATCGTGATTTTGCTAGAATGCTCATAGTGCTTCATTTATATCTTTTGAGCTACATAATTTTGCTCTATGTGCTTCACTTATATCTTTTAGAGCACGGCGGTGCGTGACTTGGTAGTTGGCTTATGCTATGAAAGTAGTTCCAAAGGTGATAGGTACCCAAAGAGGATACAAAAACCTCCATCTTCATGTGCATTGAGTAGAAAGAGAAGTTTTGATTCCTCTCAATTAGTTTTGAGACGTGGATTTGGTAATACTAAGAGTTATGTTAGTAGGGTGTTGTGAATCTAGAAATACTTGTGTTGAAGTTAGTGATTACCGTAGCATGCACGTATGGTGAACCGCTATGTTAGGAAGTCGGAGCATAATTGATCTATTGATTGTCATCCTTTGTGTTGAGGTCAGGATCGCGCGATGGTTAACACCTACCAACCCTTCCCCTAGGAGTATGCGTTTAGCACTTTGTTTCGATTACTAATAAAAACTTTCGCAATATGTATGTGAGTTCTTCATGACTAATGTGAGTCCATGGTATAGATGCACTTTCACCTTCCACCATTGCTAGCCTCTCTAGTGCCGCGCAATTCTCACCAGTGCACAACCCAC
The DNA here is from genome assembly GCF_904849725.1 of Hordeum vulgare subsp. vulgare. NCBI lineage: Eukaryota > Viridiplantae > Streptophyta > Magnoliopsida > Poales > Poaceae > Hordeum > Hordeum vulgare. The sequence continues at coordinate 577,327,642 of NC_058520.1, read as the reverse complement.
CATATGCCTTCCTCAAAACAGCCACCATACCTACCTACTATGGCATTTTCATAGCCATTGCGAGATATATTGCCATGCAACTCCCACCGTTCCGTCTCATGGCTTGTGCCGTGACTCTCATATTGCCATTGCATGATCGTAAGATAGCTAGCGAGTTGTTTCAACGTCATACGCCATGCTAGATCGTTGCACATCCCGGTACACTGCCGGAGGCATTTCCTATAGAGTCATCATCGTTCTAAGCTTTGAGCTATGAGTAAATAAAAGTGTGATGATCATCATTATTAGAGCATTGTCCCATGTGAGGGAGAAAAAGAGGCCAAAGAGCCCAAATAAAGAAAAAGAAAAAAAAGAGGCCCAAGAGCCCAAATAAAAAAAAGATAAAGAGAGAAGGGACAATGCTACTATCTTCTTCCACACTTGTGCTTCATAATAGCACCATGTTCTTCATGATTGAGAGCTTCTTGCTTTGTCACTACCATATGCTAGTGGGAATCATCATTATATAACTTGGCTTGTATATTCCAATGATGGGCTTCCTCAAAATTGCCCTAGGTCTACGTGAGCAAGCAAGTTGGATGCACACCCACTAGTTCTCCTTTTGAGCTTTCACATACTTATAGCTCTAGTGCATCCCTTGTATGACAATCCCTACTCATTCACATTGATATCTATTAATGGGCATCTCCATAGCCCTTTGATACACCGAGTCAATGTGACCATCTCCTCTTTTTTGTCTCACAACCACCACCACACTATATTCCACCTATAGTGCTATATCCATGGATCACGCTCATGTATTGCGTGATAGTTATAAAAAGTTTGAGAAAGTAAGAGTGCAAGAACAATTACTTGGCAAATACCGGGGTTTTGCATGATTTACATTAGTTGTGTGAGGATGATGGAGCATAGCCAGACTATATGATTTTGTAGGGATAACTTGTTGGAATTATGCCCTAGAGGCAATAATAAAAGTATAGTTATTATTATAATTCCTGTATCAAGATAATAGTTTATTATCCATGCTATAATTGTATTGAATGAAGACTCATTTATATGTGTGGATACATAGACAAAACACCGTCCCTAGCATGCCTCTAGTTGGCTAGCCAGTTGATCGATGATAGTCAGTGTCTTCTGATTATGAACAAGGTGTTGTTGCTTGATAACTGGATCACGTCATTAGGAGAATCACGTGATGGACTAGACCCAAACTAATAGACGTAGCATGTTGATCGTGTCATTTTGTTGCTACTGTTTTCTGCGTGTCAAGTATTTATTCCTATGACCATGAGATCATATAACTCACTGACACCGGAGGAATGCTTTGTGTGTATCAAACGTTGCAACGTAACTGGGTGACTATAAAGATGCTCTACAGGTATCTCCGAAGGTGTTAGTTGAGTTAGTATGGATCAAGACTGGGATTTGTCACTCCGTGTGACGGAGAGGTATCTCGGGGCCCACTCGGTAATACAACATCACACACAAGCCTTGCAAGCAATGTAACTTAGTGTAAGTTGCGGGATCTTGTATTACGGAACGAGTAAAGAGACTTGCCGGTAAACGAGATTGAAATAGATATACGGATACTGACGATCGAATCTCGGGCAAGTAACATACCGAAGGACAAAGGGAATGACATACGGGATTATACAAATCCTTGGCACTGAGGTTCAAACGATAAAGATCTTCGTAGAATATGTAGGATCCAATATGGGCATCCAGGTCCCGCTATTGGATAATGACCGAGGAGTCTCTCGGGTCATGTCTACATAGTTCTCGAACCCGCAGGGTCTGCACACTTAAGGTTCGACGTTGTTTTATGCGTATTTGAGTTATATGGTTGGTTACCGAATGTTGTTTGGAGTCCCGGATGAGATCACGGACGTCACGAGGGTTTCCGGAATGGTCCGGAAACGAAGATTGATATATAGGATGACCTCATTTGATTACCGGAAGGTTTTCGGAGTTACCGGGAATGTACCGGGAATGACGAATGGGTTCCGGGAGTTCACCGGAGGGGGGCAACCCACTCCGGGGAAGCCCATAGGCTTTTGGGGGACACACCAGCCCTTAGTGGGCTGGTGGGACAGCCCCAAGGGAGCCTATGCGCCAAGATAAGAAAATCTAAGGAAAAGAAAAAAAAAGAGGGAAGAAGTGGGAAGGGAGGGGGACTCCTCCCACCAAACCAAGTCCAACTCGATTTGGGGGGGGAGTCCTCCCCCCTTTGGCTCGGCCGACCCCTTGGGAGTCCCTTGGACCCCAAGGCAAGGTCCCCCTCCCTCCTCCTATATATATGGGGCTTTTAGGGCAGATTTGAGACGACTTTCTCACGGCTGCCCGACCACATACCTCCATAGTTTTTCCTCGAGATCGCGTTTCTGCGGAGCTCGGGCGGAGCCCTGCTGAGACGAGATCATCACCAACCTCCGGAGCACCGTCACGCTACCGGAGAACTCTTCTACCTCTCCGTCTCTCTTGCTGGATCAAGAAGGCCGAGATCATCGTCGAGCTGTACGTGTGCTGAACGCGGAGGTGCCGTCCGTTCGGTACTAGATCGTGGGACTGATCGCGGGATTGTTCGCGGGGCGGATCGAGGGACGTGAGGACGTTCCACTACATCAACCGCGTTCTCTAACGCTTCTGCTGTACGATCTACAAGGGTACGTAGATCACTCATCCCCTCTCGTAGATGGACATCACCATGATAGGTCTTCGTGCGCGTAGGAAAATTTTTGTTTCCCATGCAACGTTCCCCAACAGTGGCATCATGAGCTAGGTTCATGCGTAGATGTCTTCTCGAGTAGAACACAAAAGGTTTTGTGGGCGGTGATGTGCGTTTTGCTGCCCTCCTTAGTCTTTTCTTGATTCCGCGGTTGAATCGGATTTGACCGAGGAGGTCCTTGGATGAGGTTAAATAGCAACTCATATATCTCCGTTGTGGTGTTTGCGTAAGTAAGATGCGATCCTACTAGATACCCTTGGTCACCACGTAAAACTTGCAACAACAAAATTAGAGGACGTCTAACTTGTTTTTGCAGGGTATGATTGTGATGTGATATGGCCAATGATGTGATGTGATATATTGGATGTATGAGATGATCATGTTGTAATAGAAATATCGACTTGCACGTCGATGGTACGGCAACCGGCAGGAGCCATAGGGTTGTCTTTATACTAACATATTTGTGCTTGCAGATGCGTTTACTATTTTGCTAGGATGTAGCTTTAGTAGTAATAGCATAAGTAGCACGACAACCCCGATGGCAACACGTTGATGGATGATCATGGTGTGGCGCCGGTGACAAGAAGATCGTGTCGGTGCTTTGGTGATGGAGATCAAGAAGCACGTGATGATGGCCATATCAGTCACTTATGAATTGCATGTGATGTTAATCCTTTTTTTGCACCTTATTTTGCTTAGAACGACGGTAGCATTATGAGGTGATCTCTCACTAAAATTTCAAGACGAAATTGTGTTCTCCCCGACTGTGCACCGTTGCTACAGTTCGTCGTTTCGAGACACCACGTGATGATCGGGTGTGATAGACTCAACGTTCACATACAACGGGTGCAAAACAGTTGCGCACGCGGAACACTCGGGTTAAGCTTGACGAGCCTAGCATGTGCAGACATGGCCTCGGAACACATGAGACCGAAAGGTCGATCATGAATCATATAGTTGATATGATTAGCATAGGGATGCTTACCACTGAAAGTATACTCAACTCACGTGATGATAGGACTTGGGATAGTGTAAGTGGATCATGAACCACTCAAATGACTAGAGAGATGTACCTTTTGAGTGGGAGTTTAGCATATAATTTGATTAAGTTGAACTCTAATTATCTTGAACATAGTCTAAGTCCACTTTGAATATATTTGTGTTGTAGATCATGGCTCACGCGACAGTCATCCTGAATTTTAATACGTTCCTAGAGAAAGCTAAGTTGAAAGATGATGGAAGCAACTTTGTAGACTGGGCTCGTAATCTGAAGCTAATCTTACAAGCTGGGAAGAAGGATTATGTCCTTAATGCTGCGCTAGGAGATGAACTACCCGCTACGGCTGATCAGGATGTTAAGAACGCTTGGTTAGCACGTAAGGTGGACTACTCAATAGTTCAATGTGCAGTCTTGTATGGCTTAGAACCGGGACTTCAACGTCGCTTTGAGCGTCATGGAGCATTTGTGATGTTCCAGGAGTTGGAGTTTATCTTTCAGAAGAACGCCCGGATCGAGAGGTATGAGACCTCCGATAAATTCTATGCTTGCAAGATGGAGGAAAACTCGTCTGTCAGTGAACATGTGCTCAAAATGTCTGGGTACTCAAACCGTCTAGCTGAGCTGGGGATTGAACTCCCACAAGAAGCTATCACTGACAGAATCCTCCAATCACTGCCGCCAAGCTATAAAGGCTTTGTGTTGAACTACAACATGCAAGGGATGAACAAGTCTCCCGGCGAGTTGTTTGCGATGCTGAAAGTCGCAGAGTCTGAACTCCGTAAAGAGCATCAACTGTTGATGGTGAGCAAGACCACTAGTTTCAAGAGAAACGGCAAAGGCAAGAAGGGCAATTCGAAGAAGAGCGGCAAGCCTGTTGCCAATCCGCCGAAGAAACCCAAGGCTGGACCTAAGCCTGAAACAGAGTGCTTCTATTGCAAGGGTATGGGTCACTGGAAGCGCAATTGCCCCAAGTATCTGGCAGATAAGAAGGCGGGCAAAGAAAAATCAGGTATATTTGATATACATGTTATTGATGTGTACTTAACCGGCTCTCGTAGTAGTGCCTGGGTATTCGATACCGGTTCTGTTGCTCACATTTGCAACTCGAAACAGGAACTGCGGAATAGACGAAGGCTGGCGAAAGACGAAGTGACGATGCGCGTAGGAAACGGTTCCAAGGTTGATGCGATCGTCGTCGGCACCGTGTCACTTACACTACCATCGGGATTAGTGATGAACTTAAATCATTGTTATTTAGTGCCTGCGTTGAGCATGAACATTATATCTGGATCTTGTTTATTGCGAGACGGTTACTCTTTTAAGTCTGAGAATAATGGTTGTTCTATTTCTATGAGTAACATCTTTTATGGTCATGCACCGAATGTGAGAGGATTGTTCATATTGAATCTCGATAACGATACGCGTATACATAACATTGAGACCAAAAGAGTTAGAGTAAACAATGATAGCGCCATATTTTTGTGGCACTGCCGCTTGGGTCATATTGGTGTAAAGCGCATGAAGAAACTCCATGCTGATGGACTTTTGGAGTCACTTGACTTTGATTCACTTGACACGTGCGAACCATGCCTCATGGGCAAGATGACTAAAACTCCGTTCTCCGGAACAATGGAGCGTGCAAGTGACTTGTTGGAAATCATACATACCGATGTGTGTGGTCCGATGAGCGTGGAGGCACGCGGCGGATATCGTTATTTTCTCACCTTCACTGACGATTTAAGTAGATATGGTTATGTCTACTTGATGAAGCACAAGTCTGAAACATTTGAAAAGTTCAAGCAATTTCAGTGTGAAGTAGAAAATCATCGTAACAAGAAGATCAAGTTCCTACGGTCTGATCGTGGGGGAGAATATCTGAGTTTCGAGTTTGGTACTCACTTAAGACAATGTGGAATTGTTTCGCAGTTAACACCGCCTCGAACACCACAGCGTAATGGTGTGTCCGAACGTCGTAATCGTACTTTGTTAGAGATGGTGCGATCTATGATGTCTCTTACTGATTTGCCGTTATCATTTTGGGGTTATGCATTAGAAACAGCTGCATTCACTTTAAATAGGGCACCATCAAAATCCGTTGAGACGACGCCATACGAACTGTGGTATGGCAAAAGACCAAAGTTGTCGTTTCTTAAAGTTTGGGGATGTGATGCTTATGTCAAAAAGCTTCAGCCTGAAAAGCTGGAACCCAAAGCGGAAAAGTGCGTCTTCATAGGTTACCCAAAGGAGACAGTTGGGTACACCTTCTATCTCAAATCCGAGGGCAAAGTGTTTGTTGCTAAAAACGGAACTTTTCTCGAGAAGGAGTTTCTCTCGAGAGAATTGAGTGGGAGGAAAATAGAACTTGACGAGGTTGTCGAACCTCTCATCCCTCTGGATGGTGGCGCAGGGCAAGGGGAAACCTCTGTCGTTGCGACGCCGGTTGAGGAGGAAGTTGATGATGATGATCATGAAACTCCAGTTCAAGTTTCTGTTGAACCACGCAGGTCGACGAGATCACGCGCTGCTCCAGAGTGGTACGGTAATCCCGTCTTGTCAATCATGTTGTTAGACAACAATGAACCTGCAAATTATGAAGAAGCAATGGTGGGCCCAGATTCCAACAAATGGCTAGAAGCCATGAAATCCGAGATAGGATCCATGTATGAGAACAAAGTGTGGACTTTGGAGATACTACCTGAAGGCCGCAAGGCTATTCAGAACAAATGGATATTTAAGAAGAAGACGGACGTTGACGGTAATGTGACCGTTTATAAAGCTCGACTTGTGGCAAAGGGTTTTTCACAAGTTCCAGGAGTTGACTACGATGAGACCTTCTCACCCGTAGCGATGCTTAAGTCCGTCAGAATCATGTTAGCAATAGCTGCATTTTTCGATTATGAAATCTGGCAGATGGATGTCAAAACGGCATTCCTTAATGGTTTCCTTAAGGAAGAGTTGTATATGATGCAACCCGAAGGTTTTGTCGATCCTAAAAATGCTGACAAGGTGTGCAAGCTCCAGTGATCCATTTATGGACTGGTGCAAGCATCTCGGAGTTGGAACAAGCGCTTTGATGAGGTGATCAAAGAATTTGGGTTTATACAAGTGGTTGGAGAATCTTGTATTTACAAGAAAGTGAGTGGGAGCTCTGTGGCGTTTCTAATATTATATGTGGATGACATATTACTGATTGGAAACAACGTAGAGCTTTTGGAGAGCATAAAAGGTTACTTGAATAAAAGTTTCTCTATGAAGGACCTAGGAGAAGCTGCTTACATTCTAGGCATTAAGATCTATAGGGATAGATCAAAACGCCTGATAGGACTTTCACAAAGCCCATACCTTGATAAAGTTTTGAAGAGGTTCAAAATGGAACAGTCCAAGAAAGGGTTCTTGCCGGTGTTACAAGGTACGAGATTGAGTAAGACTCAGTGCCCAGCAACTGATGAAGATAGAGAGCATATGCGCTCCGTCCCCTATGCTTCAGCCGTAGGCTCTATCATGTATGCAATGCTGTGCACTAGACCGGATGTTAGCCTGGCCATAAGTATGGCAGGTAGGTTCCAGAGTAATCCAGGAGTGGATCACTGGACGGCGGTCAAGAATATCCTGAAGTACCTGAAAAGGACTAAGGAGATGTTTCTCGTGTATGGAGGTGACGAAGAGCTCGCCGTAAAAGGTTACGTCGATGCAAGCTTTGACACAGATCCGGACGACTCTAAGTCGCAAACCGGATACGTATTTATTCTTAATGGGGGTGCAGTAAGCTGGTGCAGTTCCAAGCAAAGCGTCGTAGCAGATTCTACATGTGAAGCGGAGTACATGGCTGCCTCGGAGGCGGCTAAGGAGGGTGTCTGGATGAAGCAGTTCATGACGGATCTTGGAGTGATGCCAAGTGCACTGGATCCAATAACCTTGTTCTGTGACAACACTGGTGCCATTGCCTTAACAAAGGAACCAAGGTTTCACAAGAAGACCAGACACATCAAACGACGCTTCAACCTCATCCGCGACTACGTCGAGGAGGACGACGTAAATATATGCAAAGTGCACTCGGATCTGAATGTAGCAGACCCGCTGACTAAACCTCTTCCACGGCCAAAACATGATCGACACCAGAACTGTATGGGTGTTAGATTTATTACAATGTAATTCACATGGTGATGTGAGGGCTAGATTATTGACTATAGTGCAAGTGGGAGACTGTTGGAATTATGCCCTAGAGGCAATAATAAAAGTATAGTTATTATTATAATTCCTGTATCAAGATAATAGTTTATTATCCATGCTATAATTGTATTGAATGAAGACTCATTTACATGTGTGGATACATAGACAAAACACCGTCCCTAGCATGCCTCTAGTTGGCTAGCCAGTTGATCGATGATAGTCAGTGTCTTCTGATTATGAACAAGGTGTTGTTGCTTGATAACTGGATCACGTCATTAGGAGAATCACGTGATGGACTAGACCCAAACTAATAGACGTAGCATGTTGATCGTGTCATTTTGTTGCTACTGTTTTCTGCGTGTCAAGTATTTATTCCTATGACCATGAGATCATATAACTCACTAACACCGGAGGAATGCTTTGTGTGTATCAAACGTCGCAACGTAACTGGGTGACTATAAAGATGCTCTACAGGTATCTCCGAAGGTGTTAGTTGAGTTAGTATGGATCAAGACTGGGATTTGTCACTTCGTGTGACGGAGAGGTATCTCGGGGCCCACTCGGTAATACAACATCACACACAAGCCTTGCAAGCAATGTAACTTAGTGTAAGTTGCGGGATCTTGTATTACGGAACGAGTAAAGAGACTTGCCGGTAAACGATATTGAAATAGGTATACGGATACTGACGATCGAATCTCGGGCAAGTAACATACCGAAGGACAAAGGGAATGACATACGGGATTATACGAATCCTTGGCACTGAGGTTCAAACGATAAAGATCTTCGTAGAATATGTAGGATCCAATATGGGCATCCAGGTCCCGGTATTGGATATTGACCAAGGAGTCTCTCGGGTCATGTCTACATAGTTCTCGAACCCGCAGGGTCTGCACACTTAAGGTTCGACGTTGTTTTATGCGTATTTGAGTTATATGGTTGGTTACCGAATGTTGTTCGGAGTCCCGGATGAGATTGCGGACGTCACGTGGGTTTCCGGAATGGTCCGGAAACGAAGATTGATATATAGGATGACCTCATTTGATTACCGGAAGGTTTTCAGAGTTACCGGGAATGTACCGGGAATGACGAATGGGTTCCGGGAGTTCACCGGAGGGGGGCAACCCACTCCGGGGAAGCCCATAGGCTTTTGGGGGACACACCAGCCCTTAGTGGGCTGGTGGGACAGCCCCAAGGGAGCCTATGCGCCAAGATAAGAAAATCAAAGGAAAAGAAAAAAAAAGAGGGAAGAAGTGGGAAGGGAGGGGGACTCCTCCCACCAAACCAAGTCCAACTCGGTTTGGGGGGGGGGGAGTCCTCCCCCCCTTGGCTCGGCCGACCCCTCGGGAGTCCCTTGGACCCCAAGGCAAGGTCCCCCTCCCTCCTCCTATATATATGGGGCTTTTAGGGCAGATTTGAGACGACTTTCTCACGGCTGCCCGACCACATACCTCCATAGTTTTTCCTCTAGATCGCGTACTGCGGAGCTCGGGCGGAGCCGTGCTGAGACGAGATCATCACCAACCTCCGGAGCGCCGTCACGCTGCCGGAGAACTCTTCTACCTCTCCGTCTCTCTTGCTGGATCAAGAAGGCCGAGATCATCGTCGAGCTGTACGTGTGCTGAACGCGGAGGTGCCGTCCGTTCGGTACTAGATCGTGGGACTGATCGCGGGATTGTTCGCGGGGCGGATCGAGGGACGTGAGGACGTTCCACTACATCAACCGCGTTCTCTAACGCTTCTGCTGTACGATCTACAAGGGTACGTAGATCACTCATCCCCTCTCGTAGATGGACATCACCATGATAGGTCTTCGTGCGCGTAGGAAATTTTTTGTTTCCCATGCGACGTTCCCCAACATAACTTTCCTTGCCCTTGTTATTTTGAAAGTTCATGATTACCTTGCTAGTTTGCTTGAAGTATTATTGTTTTCATGTCAATAGAAAACTATTGTTTTGAATCTTACGCATCTGAACATTCATGTCACATGAAAGAAGTTGCAAAGGACAACTATGCTATGTAGCATTCCACATCAAAACTTTAGTATTTATCACTTCCCTACTCGAGGACGAGCAGGAGTTAAGCTTGGGGATGCTTGATCCGTCTCCAACGTATCTATAATTTTTGATGGTTTCATGCTATTATCTTGTCAAACTTTGGATGTTTTGTACGCCTTTTATATATTTTTTGGGACTAACTTATTAACTCAGTGCCAAGTGCCAGTTCCTGTTTTTTCCATGTTTTTTACCCCTTTCAGAGGAGGATTTTGAACAGAGTCCAAATGGAACGAAACTGCCAAAAAGATTTTTTCCGAAACAGAAAAAGATCGGGAAGCCTGAGAATCAGGGCAGGGGCCTGGAGGGACCCCACAAGCCCCCTAGCCGCGGCCAGGGGGGCCCGCGCCTCCCTGGCTTGTGGGCTCCCTGGGCCACCACTGCCCTAGGACTTTCGCCAATAAATTCCCAAAAATCCCAGAAAAATCAAGAGATCATCGAAAGTACTTTTGTGTTGCCACAAGCTTCTGTCTCCGCAAGATCCCATCTCAAGCCCTGCCGGAGGGGGGATTCGAATACGGAAGCCTTCTTCATCAACACCATGACCTCTCCGATGATGCGTGAGTAGTTCACCATAGACCTATGGGTCCATAGCTAGTAGCTAGATGGCTTCTTCTCTCTCTTGGATCTTCAATACAAAGTTCTCCATGATCTTCATGGAGATCTATCCTATGTAATCTTCTTTTGCGGTGTGTTTGTCGAGATCCGATGAATTGTGGATTTATGATCAGATTATGTATGAATCTTATTTGAGTTTCTTTTGATCTCTCTTATGCATGATTTCATATCCTTGTAATTATCTTCGAGTTGTGGGTTTTGTTTGGCCAACTAGATCTATGATTCTTACAATGGGAGAAGTGCTTGGTTTTGGGTTCATACCGTGCGGTGACCTCACCCAGTGACAGAAGGGGTAGCGAGGCATGCATCGTGTGTTGCCATCAAGGGTAAAAAGATGGGGGTTTCATCATTGGTTTGAGATTATCCCTCTACATCATGTCATCTTGCTTAAGGCGTTACTCTGTTCGTCATGAACTCAATACACTAGATGCATGCTGGATAGCGGTCGATGTGTGGAGTAATAGTAGTAGATGCAGAAAGTATCGGTCTACTTGTCTCGGACGTGATGCCTATATGTATGATCATTGCCTTAGATATCGTCATGATTTTGTGCGGTTCTATCAAGTGCTCGACGGTAATTTGTTCACCCACCGTAATATTTTCTATTTTGAGAGAAGCCTCTAGTGAACACTATGGCCCCCGGGTATACTCCACACCATATTTTCAGCCTTACTCTTTTTCTTCTGACTTGTGACGAATGTCAAAGAATAGGTAATATCAGTAAACGTCAGGAAATGACCATGAATTATTCACTTGTCATCGAACCATTTGATGTTTAGGGCTTTGATTATATGGTACCTTTTCCAAAATCCAACGGGTATACTCATATCCTAGTTGTTGTTGATTACATTACTAAGTGGGTAGAAGCTCTCCCAACTAGTAGTGCTGATCACAACACCTTTATCAGGATGCTTAAACAAGTTATTTTCCCTAGATTTGGAGTCCCTGGATATCTAATGACTGATGGTGGTTCACATTTGATTCATGGTGCTTTCCGTAAAACGCTTGCTAAGTATGATGTCAACCATAAAATGGCATCTCCCTATCACCCTCAGTCCAGTGGTCAAGTAGAGCTAAGCAATAGTGAGATTAAACTAATTCTGTAAAAGACTGTCAATAGGTCTAGAAAGAATTGGTCTAAGAAGCTCGATGATGCACTGTGGGCTTATAGAACTGGCTATAAGAATCCCATGGGCATGTATCCGTACAAAATGGTTTACGGTAAAGCATGTCATTTACCTCTTGAGCTAGAGCACAAGGCTTATTGGGCAATCAAAGAGCTCAACTTTGATTTCAAACTTGCTGGTGCGAAGAGGTTATTTGATATTAGCTCGTTTGATGAAAGGAGAGCTCGGGCATATGAAAATGCCAAGTTGTTCAAAGAAAAGGTTAAGAGGTGGCATGATAAAAGGATACAGAAACGTGAGTTCAATGTAGGTGATTATGTCTTGCTATATAATTCTCGTTTAAGATTTTTTACAGGCAAGCTTCCCTCTAAATGGGAAGGTCCTTACATTGTTGAGGAAGTATATCGTTCCGGTGCCATCAAGATCAACAACACAAAAGGTAATTTTCCAAGAGTGGTAAATGGGCAGAGAATCAAGCATTATATCTCACGTATTCCCATAAATGTTGAAAGCAATATTATCAATACCATAACTCCGGAAGAGTACATAAGGGATATTTATCAGCCTGTTTCAGACTCCGAAAACGAATAGGTATGTGATTCAGTAAGTAAACCGACTCCAAACTTTTGGAAAAATAGAAAAATTTAAAGCAGTCCGGAAAGCGCACGAGGAGGCGACAAGCCTGCCAGGCACGGGCCACCCCCCTGGCCGCCCCTCGGGGGCTTGTGACCACCTCGTTTGCCTCTCGGACTCTGTTTTCTTGTGGAGTACTCCTTCTGGTCAGAAAAAATAATTATATATTCTCCCAAAAGGTCCGACCCTCGTATCACGCAAATTTCCTCGGTTTTCGTTTCGAGCCTGTTTTCTGCCGCAGATTTAGAGCAAGATGTCGTCTCAGGAATCTGTGGGGGAGAACGATCTCCCTCAAGTCTATGAAGAAGTAAATGCTGATCTGAAAATAATGGAGGTCATGGAGGCCAAGGAAAGGATACCTAAAGAAACTAAGGGCAAAAGTAAGGAGAAGAATCCGGCGTTGGACGAAGGGCAATCTGTGCTCAACAAGGAAGAAGGTGAGGAAGAGGATTTTGTTCAACCATACCTCCAACTTTTACCTCCATCCTTGATCGAGCTCTTGAGGTTATGTGAAATAACTCGTGTTCGTAATACTTATCCCACTCGTCAAGTTGTTTTGCTGCAGAAACATATCGCAGAGCTTCAAGGTATAACTCAAAGATTGATGGCCCTCTTGGAATCAAAAGACAAAACAACTCCACCACCATCACCTCCAAAAGACAACTAAGCATGGGTATGGGCAATCCCCTTGGCTTATGCCAAGCTTGGGGGAGTTGCCCCGGTATCGTATCACCATCTCATCTTTTTCGTTTACCTTTTCTTAGTTCGATCCTTTTTGGTTTTATCTTTCTCTAGTAGATTAAAGTTCTTAGTGTTTTAGGCTTGAGTTTTGCTTTGTGTCACCCCCGATGTATTCGAGCTCGCGAGCCTTATAATAAAGAGTGTCTCAGTTAAGGGCCTTGCTTCATGCCATGATCAAGAGAATGAGAAAACAACAAAAGCATGAAAGATCATGTAATGATCTTATGGGAAGTGATGGCTTCACATATAAAAAGAATGTTGATTGAAACTTGTTGTAGGTGGAAAAACGTAGACCTTCGTCATTGTTGCAATTAATAGGAAGTGATAAAGAAGGAGAGGTTCACATATAAATATATCATCTTTGACACCATCTATGATTGTGAACACTCACTAAACTATTACATGCTTAGAAGTAGATGTTGGACAAGGAAGACAACATAATGAATTGTGTTGGCTTGGTTCCGAACAATGTTATATGACTAGAGATCCCTTAGCATGTGACGATTGCTTCCACCTCATATTAGCCAAAACTTTCCGCACTAAGTAGAGATACTACTTGTGCATCCACAAACCTTCAACCCCAGTTTTGCCATGAGAGTCCACCATACCTACCTATGGATTGAATAAGACCCCTCAAGTAAGTTGTCATCGGTGCAAGCAATAAAAATTGCTCCCTAAATATGTATGACCTATTAGTGTGTGGAAAATAAGCTTTGTACGAACCTGTGATGAGGAAGACATAAAAGCGACAGACTGCATAATAAAGTTCTTTATCACAGGAGGCAATATTAAGTGACGTTCCTTCACACTAAGAGGTCGCACATCCAAACCTCAAAAGCGCATGACAACCTCTGCTTCCCTCTGCAAAGGGCCTATCATGTACCTTTACTTTTTGCCCTTGAAAGAGTCATGGTGATCTACACCAATTCCTTATTTCGCCTTTATCTTGGCTAACGTCATATGCTAGGGAAAGATCTATATTCAATGTCAACTTGGAAGTAAGTATTCATGAATTATTATTGTTGACATTGCCCTTGAGGTAAATAGTTGGGAGGCAAAACCATAAGCCCCTGTCTTTCTCTGTGTCCAACTAAAACTTTGATCTCTTGAGTACCATGTGAGTTGTAGCAATTGTAGAAGACGGAAGGATGATTGAGTATGTGGATTTGCTTTACAAGATCTTATTTGACTCTTTCCGATGTTGTGATAAATTGCAATTGCTTCAATGACTAAAGGCTATCGGTTGTTAATTCTCAGTAAGGTTCTTGATCCGTACTTTACCTTGTGAAGGAATTGTCACTTCAGCATAACAGTTCATATGATGGTATTGCCGTTCTAACTATGATCATGATGCCTGGATGTCCGTATTTTCTTTTGTCGACACCTCTCTCTCTAAACATGTGGGCATGTTTATTGATCTCGGCTTTCGCTTGAGGACAAGCGAGGTCTAAGCTTGGGCGAGTTGATACGTCCATTTTACATCATGCTTTCATGTTGATATTTATCACTTTATGGGCTGTTATTACACTTCATGGTATAGTACTTATGCCTTTTCTCTCTTATTTTGCAAGGATTACATGAAGAGGGAGAATGCCGGCAGCTGGAATTCCGGCCTGAAAAAGGAGCAAGTTTGAGATACCTATTCTGCGCAACTCCAAAAGCCGTGAAAATCAACGAGGATTTATTTTGGAATTTATAAAAAATACTGGGTCAAAGAAGTACCAGAGGGGAGCGAGCGGGAGGCCACAAGCCTGCTAGGCGCGGCCCCACTGCTCATGCCTAGGGGGCTTGTGGGCACCCAGCTGGCCCTTTGGCCCCCCTCTTTTGCTATAAGGAGGGTTTCATTCTGAAAAAAAAATCAAGGGGAGGCTTTTGGGAGGAATTGCCGCCGCCACGAGGCGGAACTTGAGCAGAACCAATCTAGAGCTCCCGTAGGGTCGTCATGCCGGGGAAACTTCCCTCCCGGAGGGGGAAATCGTCGCCATCATCATCACCAATACTCCTCTCATCGGAGGGGACTCATCACCATCAACATCTTCATCAGCACCATCTCATCTCCAAACCCTAGTTCATCTCTTGTAACCAATCTCTGTCTCGCGACTCCGATTGGTACTTGTAAGGTTGCTAGTAGTGTTAATTACTCTGTGTAGTTGATGGTAGTTGGATTACTTGGTGGAAGATTATATGTTCAAATCCTTGATACTATTCATTACCTCTCTGGTCATGAATATGATTATGCTTTGTGAGTAGTCACTTTTGTTCCTGAGGACATGGGATAAGTCATGCTATAAGTAGTCATGTGAATTTGGTATTCGTTCGATATTTTGATGTGTTGTATGTTGTTTTTCCTCTAGTGGTATTATGTGATCGTCGACTACATAACACTTCACCCTTATTTGGGCCTAGAGGAAGGCATTGGGAAGTAGTAAGTAGATGATGGGTTGCTAGAGTGACAGAAGCTTAAACCCTAGTTTATGCGTTGCTTCGTAAGGGGCTGATTTGGATCCACTAGTTTAATGCTATGGTAGACTTTGTCTTAATTCTTCTTTCGTAGTTGCGGATGCTTGTGAGAGGGGTTAATCATAAGTGGGAGGTTTGTCCAAGTAAGGGCAGCACCCAAGTACCGGTCCACCCACATATCAAACTATCAAAGTAGTGAACGCGAATCATATGAACATGATGAAAACTAGCTTGACAGAAATTCCCATGTGTCCCCGGGAGCGTTTTACCTCCTATAAGAGTTTGTCCAGGCTTGTCCCTTGCTACAAAAGGGATTGGGCCACTTTGCTGCACCATTGTTACTATTGTTACTTGCTGCTTGCTACGAATCATCTTGTCACACAACTACTTGTTACTGATAATTTGAGTGCTTGCAGAGAATACCTTGCTGAAAACCACTTGTCAGATCCTTCTGCTCCTCATTGGGTTCGACACTCTTACTTATCGAAAGGACTACGATAGATCCCCTATACTTGTGGGTCATCAGTGACCGGCGGGAGTTGGTTTTCGGCGATGGGTCCCGCGAGTCAGAATGAGGAGGAGACAAAGGAAAGTTGCGAAGACCAATCGGGAGGATATTCGGTCGAGCAAGGGAGTCGGGCTGGCTCGCCATGGGCCATGGGGCTAGTTGGTCCGGCTTGAAGTTTCCCCTTTTCTAAAATAATTTCCTTTTATTTAAAATAACGAAGGAAACAAAATAAAAGAAAATCTATAATACTTATATATATACATATTATATATCAAAATTGATAGAAAAACATTTCTTACAAGATGAAAATATTTTCAAAGTCAAACAAAAATCTCACAAATTCTAATAATTCAAATAGTGCTACTCTTTTACATAAAATGCAAAGAAAACATTTTGAAAATAGCAAAATGGATTCAAATTCATTTCTCTCAATTTTTATATTGAAAGGAATCATTTTACCCTATTTTCCATGTATTTTATTTTTGGAGAAAAAAATAAATTTGAAAACCACTTCAAAAATTTATTCTGAAAAATAATATGAAATATTTTGAAAATAGTCTTGTTAGTTTCATAAGTTCAAATATAATTCAAATGGCCCGTGTTTTGGAGTGTCATATTGCTCCTCTCAAGATTTTGAATTAAGGAAAGGGGATTTGAATTCATTTAAACTTTTAAATAGAACCAAAAGGAAATAAATTCCAAAATGAAAAGCTTTAGTAGTTTTCAAATCCAAAACATTCAAGTCCTTTATTATGAAGAAGTCATGTTATCTTCTATAGTGGTTTGGATTGAATGAAATTTGAAATTTCAAAAAGAAAAGGGGAAAGTCTTTTTATTCCCTCTCACTTTTAAAGTTTCAAAAGTTTGAAATTTCACTCAATTATCAATCACTCAATCATTTTAGTAATTATTATAACATACCAAAATTTGGGATGTTACAGATGCTAACAACAAAGACAACTATTGCAAGCAAGGAATACACCACAACAATAATAAGTACAAAGTAAAGATAATAGATAACCGCAAGTGGAACCGGTGGAGACGAGGATGTGTTACCAAAGTTCCTTACCTTTGACAGGAAGTACGTCTCCGTTGAAGCGGTGTGGAGGCACAGTGCTCCCCAAGAAGCCACTAAGGCCACCGCATTCTCCTCACGCCCTCACACAATGCGAGATGTCGTGATTACACTATTGGTGCCCTTGAAGGCGGCGACCGGACCTTTACAAACAAGGCTGGGGAAATCTTCACACAAAGCATGGAGGCTCCCAAAAAGACCACAAAGCTTCACCATAATGGAATGTGGCTCAGAGGTGACCTCAACCGTCTGGGGTGCTCAAACACCCAAGAGTAACAAGATCCGCAAGGGATTAGTGGGGGGAATCAAATATATCTTGGTGGAAGTGTAGATCAGGGCCTTCTCAACCAATCCCTAGGAAATCAACAAGTTTGATTGGCTAGGGAGAGAGATCGGGCGAAAATGAGCTTTGGAGTAACAATGGAGCTTTAGGGAGGTGAGAGGTAAGCTTCCCGAGGAAGAAGACCCCTTTATATAGTGTGTGTGTGTGGGGGGGGAATTCAACCGTTACCCCCCACTCACAGTCCGAACAGAGCGGTACTACCGCTGCCAGGAGCGGTACTACCACACGGTATGTTCACCAACCACGGTAGTAAACAATTACTACCGTGCCTGCCACCGTTGAGGCTCTGGATGTGCAAAAAGTCTGACGGAGCGGTACTACTATCCAGAGAACAGTAATAGAAAACTACTACTGCCCAGAGAGCGGTACTATCGCCTAGAGAGCGGTAGTAAAAACTACCACCGCCTAGAGAGCGGTACTACCGCTGTGCCTGCGGTACTACCGCCGGCCCTTTTTGCACAGACAGAGAAGAACACGCTGGAGCTTCATTGAAGCAAGGGAAACGTGGTGCAATAGAAATGTGTACGCGTTGATTCCACCCAAACCTTTCCGAAGTGGACCCCCTCTTAATAGTATGACTTTCCTATGACTCAAATCCACCAAAGAGAAACATAGAAAGCAACCGTCTTTGAAAGACTCCGAGGGGCACCGAATCGTCTTGTGCCTAGTCATGAATTATCTGTAATGCTCAATGCACACGATTAGTCCGCACATGCATTGTCATCAATCACCAAAACCACTTAGGGAGAAATATGCCCTAACACCTATGAAGATGCATTTATCCGCTTTGGGTTCGAGCTTATCAGGTTGAAGCCTTTTGACATAAGCATCACAACCCCAAATTGTAAGAAACGACAGGTTAGGTTTCTCCAAACCATAGTTCATACGGTGTCATCTCAATGGAATTACGTGGTGCCCTATTTTAAAGTAAATGTGGTTGTCTCTAATGCCTAACCAAAAAGATAGTGGTATTTCGATAAGAGACATCATAGTATGCACCATATCCAATAGGGCGCATCTACGACGTTCGGACACACTGTCACACTATGGTGTTCGAGGTGGCATGAGTTGTGAAACAATTTTCACATTGTCTTAAATGTATAACAAACTCGCAACTCAGATATATGTTTACCTCCATGATCACATCGTAGACATATTATCCTCTTGTCAGGACGATTTTCAACTTCACTCTGTAATTGCTTGAACTTCTCAATATTCCAAACTTCTGATTCATCAAGCAAATACACCTGTATCTACTCAAATCATCATCGAAGTAAGAACATAACGATATCCACTGCGTGCCTCAGCACTTATTGGACTGCATACATCAAAATGTTTTAATTCCAATAAGTTACTTGCTCGTTCCATCACAGGGAAAATGAGGCCTTCAGTCATCTTGCCCATGTGGCATGATTTGCATGTCTCAAGTGATTAAAAATCAAGTAAGTCCAAAAGATCCATCTGCATGGAGTTTCTTCATGCGTTTACACCAATAGGCATGGTTCGCATGTCTCAAACGATTCAAAAATGAGCGATTCCAAAGATCCATCAGCATGGAGCTTCTTCTTGCGTTTTGTACCAATATGACTTAAGCAGAAGTGCCACAAGTAAGTGGTACCATCATTACTACTTTGTATCTTTTGGCATCAATATTATGAACATGTGTATCACTACGATTGAGATTCAATAAACCATTCATATTAGGTGCATGACCATTGAAGGTATTATTCAAGTAAACAGAGTAACCATTATTCTCTTTAAATGAATAATCAAATTGCAATAAACACGAACTAATCATGTTCATGCTCAACTCAAACACCAAATAACATTTATTTAGGTTCAACACTAATCCTGATGGTAGAGGGAGCGTGTGATGTTTGATCACATCAACCTTGGAATTACTTCCAACACACATGATCACCTCACCCTTGCTAGTATCCGTTTATTCCGTAGCTATAATTTCAAGTTAGTAACACTTATCAACTGAACCGGTATCTAATACCCTCGTGCTACTAGGAGTACTAGTAAGGTACACATCAATATCATGTATATCTAATATACTTTTGTCGACTTTGCCAGCCTTCTCATCTACCAAGTATCAAGGGTAGTGCTGCTTGAGTGACCGTTCCCCTCATATTAGAAGCACTTAGTCTCGGGTTTGGGTTCAACCTTGGGTTTCTTTACTAGAGCAGCAACTTGTTTGCCATTCATGAAGTATCCCATCTTACCCTTGCCCTTCTTGAAACTAGTGGTTTCACTAACCATCAATAATTGATGCTCCTACTTGATTTCTACTTTCGTGGTGTCAAACATCACGAATAACTCAAGGGTCATCTTGTGCATCCCTGATATGCTATAGTTCATCACGAAGCTCCAGTAGCTTGGTGTCAGTGACTTTGGAGAACTACGTCAATCACTATCTTATCTAGAAGATCAACTCCCACTCGATTCAAGCGATTGTAGTACCCAGACAATCTGAGCACATGCTCAACGATTGAGCTTTTCTCCCTTACTTTGTAGGCAAAGAATCTTGTCGGAGGTCTCATACCTCTCAACATGGGCACGAGTCTGAAATCCTAATTTCAGCTCTTGGAACATCTCATATGTTCGTGATGTTCAAAATCTCTTGGGTACCTCAATTCTAAGCCATAAAGCATAATGCACTAAACTATCACGTAGTCATCAAAACGTGAATGTCAGATGTTCGCAACATCCACACATGACGCTCGGGGGGTAGCACACCGAGCGGTGCATTAAGGACATAAGCATTATGTGCAAAATGAGGACAATCCTCAGATTACGGACCCAGTCCGCATACTTTCTACTATCATCTTTCAACTTAGTTTTCCCTAGGAACATACCAAAAATAGGGGAGCTACAACGCAAGCTAACCATCTACAACATAATTTGCAAAGATATTTTTGACTATGTTCATGATAATAAGTTCAATTAATCATATTACTTAAGAACTCCCACTCAAATTGACATCCCTCTACTACTTCGAGTGACACGTGATCCAAATTCACCAACTCAAGTCCGATCATCACGTGAGTTAAGTTGGCTTCAATGGTGAACATATCTATGTTGATCATTGATAACCCACAAGATAGGGGATGGCAACAGTTTTCGAGGGTAGAGTATTCAACCAAAATTTATTGATTCGACTCAAGGGGAAGCGAAAGAATATTATCAAGTATTAGCACTTGAGTTGTCAATTCAACCATACCTGCAAGATTTAGTGCCTGCAGCAAAGTATCAGTAGCAAGGTGGTATGATAGCAGCAGTAGCAACAGTAACCAGTAGCACCAAAGTAACAACAGTAGCAACAGAGTAACAACACCAGCAGTGACAGCAGTAGCGGCAAAAGTAACGTAGCAAGGACCAGTAGGAAAAATTCGTAGGCATTGGATCGGTGATGGATGATTATGCCGGATGTGATTCATCATGTAACAGTTATAACACGGAGAGATATGTAACTAGCTCCCGTTCATCAATCTAATGTAGGCATGTATTCCGTATGTAGTCATACGTGCTTAGGGAAAAGAACTTGCATGACATCTATTGTCCATCCCTCCCGTGGCAGCGGGGTCCTAATGCAAACTACGGGATATTAAGGTTCTCCTTTTAATAAAGAACCGGACCAACGCATTAACACTTGGTGAATACATGAACTCCTCATGGTATGGTCATCTCCGGGAGTGGTTCCGGCTATTGTCACTCCGGGGTTGCCGGGTCATAACACATAGTAGGTGACTACAACTTGCAAGATAGGATCTAAAACACACATATATTGGTGACAACATAATAGGTTCAGATCTGAAATCATGGCACTCGGGCCCTAGTGACAAGCATTAAGCATGGAAAAGTACTAGCAACATCAATCTCAGAACATAGTGGATACTAGGGATCAATCCCCGTCAAAACTAACTCGATTACATGATAGATCTCATCCAACCCATCACCGTCCAGCAAGCCTACGATGAGATTACTCACGAACGGTGAAGAGCATCATGGAATTGGCGATAAAGGAAGGTCGATGATGACGATGCCGAGGATCTCCCCTCTCCAGAGCCCAGAACGGACTCCAAATCTGCCTTCCAGATGAAGACCATGAGGTGGCCGCGCCTCCATATCGTAAAACGCGATGAACTCTTCTCCCTGATTTTTTTTCTGGATGAAACAGACTATATAGAGCTGGATTGAGAGGCGGTGGAGCGTCATGGGCTCCACAAGCCTGCCAGGCGCGGCTAGGGGGGGGCACCTGGTGGGCTTGTGGGCTCACGGCTCCACTCCATCCGCTGATTCTTGCGCCAGTATTTTTCATACATCCCAGAAAAATTCTCCGTAAATTTTCAGGTCATTCCGAGAACTTTTATTTTGCGCAAAAACAACACCATGGCAATTCTGCTGAAAACAACGTTAGTCCGGGTTAGTTCCATTCAAATCATGCAAATTAGAGTCCAAAACAAGGGCAAAAGAGTTCGGAAAAGTAGATACGACGGAGACGTATCAACTCCCCCAAGCTTAAAGCCCTGCTTGTCCTCAAGCAATTCAGATGACAAACTGAAAGAGACAAAAGAAAAACTTTGACGAACTCTATTTGAACTTGTTGTTGCAACTATGTCTAACTCATAACCAGAATTTCAGTAAGATCACAAGCAAACCACATAAGCAAATGACATCTAGGTCTCACGGTAAACTCATATCAATGGCATAATCAACTAGCGAGCAAATAATAATAGGTCTCAAACGTCAACACTTCAATCAAAACAATCATGAAGCAGTACGAACAAATGGTATCTCGCTAGCTCTTTGTGAGACCACAAAACATAAATGCAGAGCACCTTCAAAGACCATGGGCTGACTAAACATTGTAATTCATGTCAAAGAAGATCCAGTCACAGTCTTACTCAACACAGTTAAAAGCGAAGCATAGAAATGACAGAGGTGCTCTCTAATTGGTGCTTTTATAAGAGGAGGATGACTCAACAGGAACAGAAATAGACAGACCCTTCGCAGAGGGAAGCATTGATTTGCAGAGGTGCCAGAGCTCAAGCTTTGAAAACAGAGATAATAATTTTGGGTGGCATGCTTTCATTGTCAATGCAATGACGAAGAGTTCTTACCATCTTCCATGCTACACATGCTATAGGCAGTTCCCAAATAGAAAAGTAAAGTTTTGACTCCCCCATCATCAATCAATCACACTCCACGACTAGCCGAATACTCGGGTGCCGTCCATACCAACATCAATCCAGGGGGAGTTTTGTTTGCAATTATCTTTTCGATTTGAGCATGGAATTGGGAATTCCAATTACCGGCCCCTTTCTCGTGAATGATAGTGAATAAACACATATCGAGGATAACACGCCTAGGATGGAAGATATTGATAGCCAACTGTCACCACATGAGCGGTTCGGGCATGCAAAACAAATTATTTCTTGAAGGTTTAGAGAGTGGCATATGCAAATTTACTTGGAAGGGCAGGTAGATACCGCATATAGGTAGGTATGGTGGACTCATCTGGAACAACTTTGGGTTTATGGAAGTAGATGCACAAGCAGTATTCCCACTTAGTACAAGTGAAGGCTAGCAAAAGACTGGGAATCGACCAACTAGAGAGCGACAACAGTCATCAAAATGCATTGACATTAACTAATATTGAGTGCAAGCATGAGTAGGACATAAATCACCATGAACATGAATATCATAGAGGCTATGTTGATTTTGTTTCAACTACATGCGTGAACATGCGCAAAGTCAAGCCACTTGAATTGGTCAAAGGAGGATACCATCCTATCATTCTACAACACAGTCATCTCAAAATTCATGTGGGCATCCAAGACAAACCATTATAAGCTCCCAGCTAAGTAAGCATGGCATAAGCAACTATGATCTCTAAGTTGTCATTGCAAACATGTTTCCCTCACAACAAAGCTGAATCAGGCACGATGAGCTAGTCATATTTACAAACAGAAAATAGATCGAGTTCATACCAGCTTTTCCAGGCTCAGTCACTTCATCATATATCGTCATTATTGCCTTTCACTTGTATGACCGAACGATGTGAACAATAATAAGAGTGCTCGTGCATTGGACTACGCTGGAATCTGCAGGCAAACGCAAAGGAGAAGACAAAGTAATATGGCTCTTTAACAGATAAGCAGATATGCATGCGAGAGCCACTAAACATTGTAACCATTATCTTCTACCTTGACCCAAAGAAAAAGAACGCTATTTACACGGGAAAGCTCCCAACAAGCAAAAGAAGAACAAGAAAATATTTTTGGGTTTTCTTAAACTAGACAGACACATGAAAAGAAAACAAGAAAAATAAACAAACTAGCATGGATGATACAGTGGCAAAGTGTGAACACCGACGAACAAAGTGAAAGCATAAGCAAGAATGTAAAGTCGGTGAGAAACACGTACTCCCCCAAGCTTCGGCTTTTGGCCTAAGTTGGTCTATTCCCAATGAGGGAAATAACCAGCTCCGGGGTACTCCGAAGTGGACTGAGGATCCCATTGCTGTGTGAGATCCTCCGGCTCCCACTGATAAACTGGCATCTGGTACTCGACGGGTGGCTCGGGGACAGATGCCTGTG
This sequence comes from Hordeum vulgare subsp. vulgare, assembly GCF_904849725.1. Lineage (NCBI taxonomy): Eukaryota > Viridiplantae > Streptophyta > Magnoliopsida > Poales > Poaceae > Hordeum > Hordeum vulgare. The sequence goes on along the minus strand of NC_058520.1, from coordinate 577,303,580 downwards.
GTTGGGCTAAGCCCCGGTATGCGTAGATGTCTGAGGGCATTATAATGTACCTTCCTGAATGAAGATTGAACAAAGAAGGAGCAGACAAAGTAATAGTCTCACGAGTGCCCTAACTAAATACTAGGTTATAAATCATCCTTCTATTTATATCTCTATCAAGAAAGTCATGGCGAACCATGCTATCATAATCCAGATATCTCTTGGGAAGAAGAATCTCTTCTTCCTCTTCCAGTCTAATAGGTATCTCAAAGTGTCTAGTTTCTTCGTGACAACAGACCTTCCCCTGCAACGACACCAGAAGAATGCTGCTAGCACTCTTCGACAATGGAAACTAGAAGAATGTTGTTGACGGCCCACCAACGCATGGGATCGCAGCAGTTTTCGAGGGTAGAGTATTCGACCCAAATTTGTTGATACGCCTGTAGGAGGTGAGATGATACTCTCAATTTTTAGCAGCTGAATGTGTCAGATTCAACCACACCTGAAATATTAGTATCTGCAAGCAAAGTAGTAGCAGCAAAGTAGTATGATAGCAACGGTGTCAGAAATGGTCTGTTGACACGGTAGACTATTTCTAACAATTGTATCAATGGCGCCAAGTTGCCTCGTTGACGGAAATTGTCTGTTCCCGTCAACGACCAGCGTACCAAAATTGTAGCAGGTAACAGCAGTGTAACGAGTAATAGCAGCGGCAAGGAACAACAGTAGTGACAGCAGTAGCAAGTAGCAACAGTAGCAAGCGACAGTAGTAGCAACAGTAGCAACAGAGCAAGACAAGTAACAGCAGCAGAGCAAGACAAGTAACATCAGTAGTAGGACAAACTCGTAGGCAATGGGTCGGTGATTTGTTTGGATGATATTCATCATGCAACAGTTATAACACGGAGAGATATGTGGCTAGCTCCCGTTCATCAATGTGATGTAGGCATGCATTTCGTGTGTCGTCATACGTGCTTAGGGAAAAGAACTTGCATGACATCTATTGTCCATCCCTCCCGTGGCAGCGGGGTCCAAAAGGAAACTATGCGATATTAAGGTTCTCCTTTTAATAAAGAACCGGACCAACGAATTAGCACTTGGTGAACACATGAACTCCTCCAAAAATGGTCATCACCAGGAGTGGTTCCGGTTATTGTCACTCCAAGGTTGCCGGATCATAACACATAGTAGCTAACTACAACTTGCAAGATCGGATCTAAAACACACATATATCGGTGACAACATAATAATTTCAGATCTAAAATCATGGCACTCGGGCCCTAGTGACAAGCATTAAGCATCGCAAAGTAGTAGCAACATCAATCTCAAAACATAGTGGATACTAGGGATCAATCCCCGTCAAAACTAACTCGATTACATGATAGATCTCATCCTACTCATCACCGCCCAGCGAGCCTACGAATAGATTACTCACGAACGACGAAGAGCTTCATGGAATTGGTGAGGGAAGAAGGTTGATGATGACGAAGGCGACAATTTCCCCTCTCCGGAGCCCAAAACGGACTCCAGATCTGCCCTCCAGATGAAGAACAGGATGTGGCGCGCCTCCGTGTCGCAAACGCGACGAAATCTTCTCTCTTGATTTTTTCTGGGACGAAAGTGAACTTATAGAGCTGAGATTGGGGGCGGCAGAGCCACGTGGGCCCCACAAGCTTGCCCACCGGCACCAGGGGGGTGGCGGCTTCAGGGCTTGTGGCCCACCCCCTGAGGTGGATCTTTGCGCAGGTATTTTTCATATTTTCCAAAAATATTCTTCGTAAATTTTCAGGACATTTGGAGAACTTTGAGTTCTGCACAAAAATAACACCAAGGCAATTCTGCTGAAAACAACATCAGTCCAGGTTAGTTCCATTCAAAACATGCAAATTAGAGTCCAAAACAAGGGCAAAAGAGTTTGGAAAACTAGATACGATGGAGACGTATCAACTCCCCCAATCTTAAAACCTTGCTTGTCCTCAAGCGACTCAGTTGACAAACTGAGAGAGAAAGAAAAACTTTGACAAACTCTGTTTGATCTTGTTGTTGCAACTATGTCTAACTCATAACCAGAATTTCAGCAAGATCACAAGTTAACCACATAAGCAAGTGACACAAAGGTCGCACGATAAACTAATATCAATGGCATAATCAGCTAACGGGCAAATAATAATGAGTTTCGAATACCAACACTTCAATCAAAACAAGCATGAAGCAATATGAATAGGTGGTATCTCGCTAGCTCTTTCTGAGACCGCGAAACATAAATGCAGAGCACTTTCAAAGAATCAAGGGCTGACTAAACATTGTAATTCATAGCAACGAAGATCCAATCATAGTCATACTCAATATCAATCAAAATCAAAGCATAAAAATGACAGAGGTGCTCTCTAATTGGTGCTTATATAAGAGGAGGATGACTCGACAGGAAAATAAATAGACAGGCCCTTCGCAGAGGGAAGCATTGATTTGTAGAGGTGCTAGAGCTCTAGCTTTGAAAACAGAGATAATAATTTTGGGTGGCATGCTTTCATTGTCAACGCAATGACCAAGAGTTCTCAATATCTTCCATGCTACTCATGCTATAGGCGGTTCCCAAACAGAAAAGTAAAGTTTTAACTCCCCCACCTGTTGAAATTATGCCCTAGAGGCAATAATAAATATAGTTATTATTATAATTCCTGTATCAAGATAATCGTTTATTATCCATGCTATAATTGTATTGAATGAAGACTTATATACATGTGTCCTCAAAATGTGCAGTCAATGTGCAGTCTTGTATGGCTTAGAACCGGGACTTCAACGTCGCTTTGAGCGTCATGGAGCATATGAGATGTTCCAGGAGTTGAACTTTATCTTTCAGAAGATGGAGGAGAATTCGTCTGTCAATGAACATGTCCTCAAAAGGTCTGGGTACTCAAACCGTCTAGCTGAGCTGGGGATTGAACTCCCGCAAGAGGCTATCACTGACAGGATTCTTCAATCACTGCCGCCAAGCTATAAGGGCTTTGTGTTGAACTACAACATGCAAGGGATGAACAAGTCACCCGGCGAGTTGTTTGCGATGCAGAAAGTCGCAGAGTGTGAACTCCGTAAAGAGCATCAAGTGTTGATGGTGAATAAGACCACTAGTTTCAAGAGAAACGGCAAAGGCAAGAAGGGCAATTCAAAGAAGAGCGGCAAGCCTGTTGCCAATCCGACGAAGAAACCCAAAGCTGGACCTAAGCCTGAAACAGAGTGCTACTATTGCAAGGGTATGGGTCACTAGAAGCGCAACTGCCCCAAGTATCTGGCTGATAAGGAGGCGGCCAAAAAAAATCAGGTATATTTGATATACATGTTATTGATGTGTACTTAACCGACTCTCGTAGTAGTGTCTGGGTATTCGATACCGGTTCTGTTGCTCATATTTGCAACTCGAAACAGGAACTGCGGAATAGGCGAAGGCTAGCGAAAGATGAAGTGACGATGCGCGTAGGAAATGGTTCCAAGGTTGATGCAATCTCCGTCGGCACAGTTTCACTTCAGTTACCATCGGGATTAGTTATGAACTTGAATAATTGTTATTTAGTGCATGCGTTGAGCATGAACATTATATCTGGATCTTGTTTATTGCGAGACGGTTAGTCTTTTAAGTCAGAGAATAATGGTTGTTCTATTTCTATGAGTAACATCTTTTATGGTCATGCACCCAATGTGAGAGGATTGTTCATATTGAATCTTGATAGTGATACACATATACATAACATTGAGACCAAAAGAGTTAGAGTTAACAATGATAGCGCCATGTTTTTGTGGCACTGCCGCTTAGGTCATATTGGTGTAAAGCGCATGAAGAAACTCCATACTGATGGACTTTTGGAGTCACTTGACTTTGATTCACTTGACACGTGCGAACCATGCCTCATGGGCAATATGACTAAAACTCCGTTCTCCGGAACAATGGAGCGTGCCAGTGACATATTGGAAATCATACATACCGATGTGTGCGGTCCGATGAGCGTGGAGGCACGCGGCGGATATCGTTATTTTCTCACCTTCACTGACGATTTGAGTAGATATTGTTATGTCTACTTAATGAAGCAAAAGTCTGAAACATTTGAAAAGTTCAAGCAATTTCAGAGTGAAGTTGAAAATCATCGTAACAAGAAGATCAAGTTCCTACGGTCTGATCGTCGGGGTGAATATCCGAGTTTCGAGTTTGGTGCTCACTTAAGACAATGTGCAATTGTTTCACAGTTGACACCGCCTGGAACACCACAGCGTAATGGTGTGTCTGAACGTCGTAATCGTACTTTATTAGAGATGGTGCGATATATTATGTCTCTTACCGATTTGTCGTTATCGTTTTGGGGTTATGCATTAGACACAGCTGCATTCACTTTAAATAGGGCACCATCAAAATCCGTTGAGACGACACCGTACGAACTGTGGTATGGCAAAAGGCCAAAGTTGTCGTTTCTTAAAGTTTGGGGATGTGATGCTTATGTCAAAAAGCTTCAGCCTGAAAAGCTGGAACCCAAAGTGGAAAAGTGCATCTTCATAGGTTACCCAAAAGAGACAGTTAGGTACACCTTCTATCTCAAATACGAGGGCAAAGTGTTTGTTGCTAAAAACGGAGCTTTTCTCGAGAAGGAGTTTCTCTCGAGAGAATTGAGTGGGAGGAAGATAGAACTTGATGAGGTTGTCGAACCTCTCATCCCTCTAGATGGTGGCGCAGGGCAAGGGGAAACCCCTGTCGTTGCGACGCCGGTTGAGGAGGAAGTTAATGATGATGATCATGAAATCTGGCAGATGGATGTCAAAATGTCGTTCCTTAACGGTTTCCTTAAGGAAGAGCTGTATATGGTGCAACCCGAAGGTTTTGTCGATCCTAAGAATGCTAACAAGGTGTGCAAGCTCCAGCGATCCATTTATGGACTAGTGCAAACATCTCGGGGTTGGAAGAAACGCTTTGATGAGGTGATCAAAGCATTTGAGTTTATACAAGTGGTTGGAGAATCTTGTATTTACAAGAAAGTGAGTGGGAGCTCTCTGGCGTTTCTAATATTATATGTGGATGACATATTACTGATTGGAAACAACATAGAGTTTTTGGAGAGCATAAAGGATTACTTGAATAAAAGTTTCTCTATGAAGGACCTAGGAGAAACTGCTTACATTCTAGGCATGAAGATCTACAGGGATAGATCGAAACGCCTGATAGGACTTTCACAAAGCACATACCTTGATAAAGTTTTGAAAAGGTTCAAAATGGAACAGTCCAAGAAAGGGTTCTTGCCAGTTTTACAAGGTACGAGATTGAGTAAGACTCAGTGCCCAGTTTTACAAGGTACGAGATTGAGTAAGCTGGTGCAGTTCCAAGCAAAGCGTCGTAGCTGATTCTACATGTGAAGTGGAGTACATGGCTGCCTCGGAGGTGGCTAAGGAGGGTGTCTGGATGAAGCAGTTCATGACGGATCTTGGAGTGGTGCCAAGCACACTGAATCCAATAACCTTGTCCTGTGACAACACGGGTGCCATTGCCTTAGCAAAGGAACCACGGTTTCACAAGAAGACCAGACACATCAAACGACGCTTCAACCTCATCCGTGACTACGTCGAAGGGGAGGACGTAAATATATGCAAAGTGCACACGGATCTGAATGTAGCAGACCCGCTGACTAAACCTCTTCCACGGGCAAAGCATGATCAACACCAGAACTGTATGGGTGTTAGATTTATTACAATGTAATTCACATGATGATGTGAGGGCTAGATTATTGACTCTAGTGGAAGTGGGAGACTATTGGAATTATGCCCTAGAGGCAATAATAAATATAGTTATTATTATAATTCCTCTATCAAGATAATCGTTTATTATCCATGCTATAATTGTATTGAATGAAGACTTATATACATGTGTGGATACATAGACAAAACACTGTCCCTAGCAAGCCTCTAGTTGGCTAGCCAGTTGATCAAAGATAGTCAGGGTCTTCTGATTATATACAAGGTGTTGTTGCTTGATAACTGGATCACGTCATTAGTAGAATCACATGATGGACTAGACCCAAACTAATAGACGTAGCATGTTGATCGTGTCATTTTGTTGCTACTGTTTTCTGCGTGTCAAGTATTTGCTCCTATGACCATGAGATCATATAACTCACTGACACCGGAGGAATGCTTTGTGTGTATCAAACGTCGTAACGTAACTGGGTGACTATAAAGATGCTCTACAGGTATCTCCGAAGGTGTTCGTTGAGTTAGTATGGATCTAGACTGGGATTTGTCACTCCGTGTGACGGAGAGGTATCTCGGGGCCCACTCGGTAATACAACATCACACACAAGCCTTGCAAGCAATGTGACTTAGTGTAAGTTGCGGGATCTTGTATTACGGAATGAGTAAAGAGACTTGCCGGTAAACGAGATTGAAATAGGTATGCGGATACTGCCGATCGAATCTCGGGCAAGTAACATACCGAAGGACAAAGGGAATGACATACGGGATTATATGAATCCTTGGCACTGAGGTTCAAATGATAAGACCTTCGTAGAATATGTGGGATCCAATATGGGCATCCAGGTCCCTCTATTGGATATTGACCGAGGAGTCACTCGGGTCATGTCTACATAGTTCTCGAACCCGCAGGGTGTGCACACTTAAGGTTTGACGTTGTTTTATGCGTATTTGAGTTATATGGTTGGTTACCGAATGTTGTTCGGAGTCCCGGATGAGATCACAGACGTCACGAGGGTTTCCGGAATGGTCCGGAAATGAAGATTGATATATAGGATGACCTCATTTGATTACCGGAAGGTTTTTGGCGTTACCGGGAATGTACCGGGAATGACGAATGGGTTCCGGGTGTTCACCGGGGGTAGGGGACCCACCCCGGGGAAGCCCATATGCCTTGGGGGTGGCGCACCAGCCCTTGGTGGGCTGGTGGGACAGCCCAAGAGGGCCCTATGCGCTAAGGATAGAAAATCAAAGAGAAAAGAAAAAAAAAGAGGTGGGAAAGGAGAGAAGGACTCCACTTTCCAACCCTAGTTGGACTAGGATTGGAGGAGGACTCCTCCTCCCCTTGGTGCGCAGCCCTTGGGGCTCCTTGAGCCTCAAGGCAAGCCTCCCCTCCCTCCTCCTATATATATGGAGCAATTAGGCCTGATTTGAGACAACTTTCAAAAGGCAGCCCGACCACATACCTCCACGGTTTTACCTCTAGATCGCGTTTGTGCGGAGCTCGGGTGGAGCCCTGCCGAGATCAGATCACCACCAACCTCTGGAGCGCCGTCACGCTGCCGGAGAACTCATCTACCTCTCCGTCTCTCTTGCTGGATCAAGAAGGCGGAGATCATCGTCGAGCTGTACGTGTGCCGAACGCGGAGGTGCCGTCCGTTCGGCACTAGATCGTGGGACGGATCGCGGGACGGTTCGTGGGACGGTTCGCGGGGCGGCTCGAGGGACGTGAGGACGTACCACTACATCAACCGCGTTCACTAACGCTTCTGCTGTGCGATCTACAAGGGTACGTAGATCGGAAATTCCCTCTCGTAGATGAGCATCACCATGATAGGTCTTCGTGCGCGTAGGAAATTTTTTGTTTCCCATGTGACGTTCCCCAACAGTGGCATCATGAGCTAGGTTCATGCGTAGATGTCTTCTCGAGTAGAACACAAAAGTTTTTGTGTGCGGTGATGTGCGTTTTGATGCCCTCCTTAGTCTTTTCTTGATTCCATGGTATTGTTGGATTGAAGCGGCTTGGACCGACATTACTCATACGCTTATGAGAGACTGGTTTCATCGCTACGAGTAACCCCCTTGCTCAAAGATGACTGGAAAGTGTCGGTTTCTCCAACTTTAGTTGAATCGGATTTGACCGAGGAGGTCCTAGTATAAGGTTAAATAGCAATTCATATATCTTCGTTGTGGTGTTTGCGTAAGTAAGATGCGATCCTACTAGATACCCATGGTCACCACGTAAAACATGCAACAACAAAATTAGAGGACGTCTAACTTGTTTTTGCAGGTTATGCTTGTGATGTGATATGGCCAATGATGTGATGTGATATATTGGATGTATGAGATGATCATGTTGTAATAGATAATATCGACTTGCACGTCGATGGTACGGCAACCGACAGGAGCCATAGGGTTGTCTTTAAACTAACGTTTGTGCTTGCAGATGTGTTTACTATTTTGCTAGGATGTAGCTTTAGTAGTAATAGCATGAGTAGCGCGACAACCCCGATGGCAACACGTTGATGGAGATCATGGTGTGGCGCCGGTACGAAGAAGATCGTGCCGGTGCTTTGGTGATGGAGATCAAGGAGCACGTGATGATGGCCATATCATGTCACTTATGAATTGCATGTGATGTTAATCCTTTTATGCACCTTATTTTGCTTAGAACGACGGTAGCATTATGAGGTGATCTCTCACTAAAATTTCAAGACGAAATTGTGTTCTCCCCGACTGTGCACCATTGCTACAGTTCGTCGTTTCGAGACACCACGTGATGATCGGTGTGATAGACTCAACGTTCACATACAACGGGTGCAAAACAGTTGCACACGCAGAACACTCGGGTTAAGCTTGACGAGCCTAGCATGTGCAGACATGGCCTCGGAACACATGAGATCGAAAGGTCGATCATGAATCATATAGTTGATATGATTAGCATAGGGATGCTTACCACTGCAACTATACTCAACTCACGTGATGATCGGACTTGAGCTAGTGTAAGTGGGTCATGTACCACTCAAATGACTAGAGAGATGTACTTTTTGAGTGGGAGTTTAGCCAGTAATTTGATTAAGTTAAACTCTAATTATCTTGAACATAGTCTAAGTCCACTTTGAATATATTTGTGTTGTAGATCATGGCTCACGCGACAGTCACCCTGAATTTTATTACGTTCCTAGAGAAAGCTAAGTTGAAAGATGATGGAAGCAACTTTGTAGACTGGGCTCGTAATCTTAAGTTGATCCTACAAGCTGGGAAGAAGGATTATGTCCTTAATGCTGCGCTAGGAGATGAACCACCCGCTACGGCTGACCAGGATGCTAAGAACGCTTGGTTAACACGTAAGGAGGACTACTCAGTAGTTCAATGTGCAGTCTTGTATGGCTTAGAACTGGGACTTCAACGTCGCTTTGAGCGTCATGGAGCATATGAGATGTTCCAGGAGTTGAAATTTATCTTTCAGAAGAACGCCATGATCGAGAGGTATGAGACCTTCGATAAATTCTATGCTTGCAAGATGGAGGAGAATTCGTCTGTCAATGAACATGTGCTCAAAACGTCTGGGTACTCAAACCGTCTAGCTGAGCTGGGGATTGAACTCCCGCAAGAGGCTATCACTGACAGAATTCTTCAATCACTGCCGCCAAGCTATAAGGGCTTTGTGTTGAACTACAACATGCAAGGGATGAACAAGTCACCCGACGAGTTGTTTGCGATGCTGAAAGTCGCAGAGTGTGAACTCCGTAAAGAGCATCAAGTGTTGATGGTGAATAAGACCACTAGTTTCAAGAGAAACGGCAAAGGCAAGAAGGGAAATTCAAAGAAGAGCGGCAAGCCTGTTGCCAGTCCGACGAAGAAATCCAAAGCTGGACCTAAGCCTGAAACAGAGTGCTACTATTGCAAGGGTATGGGTCACTAGAAGCGCAACTGCCCCAAGTATCTGGCTGATAAGAAGGCGGCCAAAGAAAAATCAGGTATATTTGATATACATGTTATTGATGTGTACTTAACTGGCTCTCGTAGTAGTGCCTGGGTATTCGATACCGGTTCTGTTGCTCATATTTGCAACTCGAAATAGGAACCGCGGAATAGGCGAAGGCTGGCGAAAGATGAAGTGACGATGCGCGTAGGAAATGGTTCCAAGGTTGATGGAATCGCCGTCGGCACAGTTTCACTTCAGTTACCATCGGGATTAGTTATGAACTTGAATAATTGTTATTTAGTGCATGCGTTGAGCATGAACATTATATCTGGATCTTGTTTATTGCGAGACGGTTAGTCTTTTAAGTCAGAGAATAATGGTTGTTCTATTTCTATGAGTAACATCTTTTATGGTCATGCACCCAAGGTGAGAGGATTGTTCATATTGAATCTTGATAGTGATACACATATACATAACATTGATACCAAAAGAGTTAGAGTTAACAATGATAGCGCCATGTTTTTGTGGCACTGCCGCTTAGGTCATATTGGTGTAAAGCGCATGAAGAAACTCCATACCGATGGACTTTTGGAGTCACTTGACTTTGATTCACTTGACACGTGCGAACCATGCCTCATGGGCAATATGACTAAAACTCCGTTCTCCGGAACAATGGAGCGTGCCAGTGACTTATTGGAAATCATACATACCGATGTGTGCGGTCCGATGAGCGTGGAGGCACGCGGCGGATATCGTTATTTTCTCACCTTCACTAACGATTTGAGTAGATATTGTTATGTCTAATTATTGAAGCACAAGTCTGAAACATTTGAAAAGTTCAAGCAATTTAGTGTGAAGTTGAAAATCATCGTAACAAGAAGATAACGAACTTGATCGTCGGGGTGAATATCTGAGTGTCGAGTTTGGTGCTCACTTAAGACAATGTGGAATTGTTTCACAGTTGACACCGCCTGGAACACCACAGCATAATGGTGTGTCCGAACGTCGTAATCGTACTTTATTAGAGATGGTGCGATCTATGATGTCTCTTACCGATTTGTCGTTATCGTTTTGGGGTTATGCATTAGACACAGCTGCATTCACTTTAAATAGGGCACCATCAAAATCCGTTGAGACGACACCGTACGAACTGTGGTATGGCAAAAGGCCAAAGTTGTCGTTTCTTAAAGTTTGGGGATGTGATGCTTATGTCAAAAAGCTTCGGCCTGAAAAGTTGGAACCCAAAGCGGAAAAGTGCATCTTCATAGGTTACCCAAAAGAGACAGTTAGGTACACCTTCTATCTCAAATCCGAGGGCAAAGTGTTTGTTGCTAAAAACGGAGCTTTTCTCGAGAAGGGGTTTCTCTCGAGAGAATTGAGTGGGAGGAAGATAGAACTTGATGAGGTTGTCGAACCTCTCATCCCTCTGGATGGTGGCGCAGGGCAAGGGGAAACCCCTGTCGTTGCGATGCCGGTTGAGGAGGAAGTTAATGATGATGATCATGAAACTCCGGTTCAAGTTCCTATCGAACCACGCAGGTCGACGAGACCACGTGTTGCTCCAGAGTGGTACGGTAATCACGTTTTGTCAATCATGTTGTTAGACAACAATGAACCTGCAAATTATGAAGAAGCAATGGTGGGCCCAGATTCCAACAAATGGCTGGAGGCCATGAAGTCCGAGATAGGATCCATGTATGAAAACAAAGTGTGGACTTTGGAAGTACTACCTGAGGGCCGCAAGGCTACTCAGAACAAAATGGATCTTTAAGAAGAAGACGGACGCTGACGGCAATGTGACCGTTTATAAAGCTCGACTTGTGGCAAAGGGTTTTTCACAAGTTCAAGGAGTTGACTACGATGAGACATTCTCACCCGTAGCGATGCTTAAGTCCGTCGGAATCATGTTAGCAATAGCTGCATTTTTCGATTATGAAATCCGGCAGATGGATGTCAAAACGTCGTTCCTTAACAGTTTCCTTAAGGAAGAGCTGTATATGATGCAACCCGAAGGTTTTGTCGATCCTAAGAATGCTAACAAGGTGTGCAAGCTCCAGCGATCCATTTATGGACTGGTGCAAGCATCTCGGAGTTGGAACAAATGCTTTGATGAGGTGATCAAAGCATTTGAGTTTATACAAGTGGTTGGAGAATCTTGTATTTACAAGAAAGTGAGTGGGAGCTCTCTGGCGTTTCTAATATTATATGTGGATGACATATTGCTGATTGGAAACAACGTAGAGTTTTTGGAGAGCATAAAGGATTACTTGAATAAAAGTTTCTCTATGAAGGACCTAGGAGAAGCTGCTTACATTCTAGGCATGAAGATCTACAGGGATAGATCGAAATGCCTGATAGGACTTTCACAAAGCACATACCTTGATAAAGTTTTGAAAAGGTTCAAAATGGAACAGTCCAAGAAAGGGTTCTTGCCAGTTTTACAAGGTACGAGATTGAGTAAGACTCAGTGCCTAGTTTTACAAGGTACAAGATTGAGTAAGCTGGTGCAGTTTCAAGCAAAGCGTCGTAGATGATTCTACATGTGAAGTGGAGTACATGGATGCCTCGGAGGCAGCTAAGGAGGGTGTCTGGATGAAGCAGTTCATGACGGATCTTGGAGTGGTGCCAAGCACACTGAATCCAATAACCTTGTCCTATGACAACACGGGTGCCATTGCCTTAGCAAAGGAACCACGGTTTCACAAGAAGACCAGACACATCAAACGACGCTTCAACCTCATCCGCGACTACGTCGAAGGGGAGGACGTAAATATATGCAAACTGCACACGGATCTGAATGTAGCAGACCCGCTGACTAAACCTCTTCCCCGGGCAAAGCATGATCAACACCAGAACTATATGGGTGTTAGATTTATTACAATGTAATTCACATGATGATGTGAGGGCTAGATTATTAACTCTAGTGCAAGTGGGAGACTATTGGAATTATGCCCTAGAGGCAATAATAAATATAGTTATTATTATAATTCCTGTATCAAGATAATCGTTTATTATCCATGCTATAATTGTATTGAATGAAGACTTATATACATGTGTGGATACATAGACAAAACACTGTCCCTAGCAAGCCTCTAGTTGGCTAGCCAGTTGATCAAAGATAGTCAGGGTCTTCTGATTATATACAAGGTGTTGTTGCTTGATAACTGGATCACGTCATTAGGAGAATCACATGATGGACTAGACCCAAACTAATAGACGTAGCATGTTGATCGTGTCATTTTGTTGCTACTGTTTTCTGCGTGTCAACTATTTGTTCCTATGACCATGAGATCATATAACTCACTGACACCGGAGGAATGCTTTGTGTGTATCAAACGTCGCAATGTAACTGGGTGACTATAAAGATGCTCTACAGGTATCTCCGAAGGTGTTCGTTGAGTTAGTATGGATCGAGACTGGGATTTGTCACTCCGTGTGACGGAGAGGTATCTCGGGGCCCACTCGGTAATACAACATCACACACAAGCCTTGCAAGCAATGTGACTTAGTGTAAGTTGCGGGATCTTGTATTACGGAACGAGTAAAGAGACTTGCCGGTAAACGAGATTGAAATAGGTATGCGGATACTGACGATCGAATCTCGGGCAAGTAACATACCGAAGGACAAAGGGAATGACATACGGGATTATATGAATCCTTGGCACTGAGGTTCAAATGATAAGATCTTCGTAGAATATGTGGGATCCAATATGGGCATCCAGGTCCCGCTATTTGATATTGACCGAGGAGTCACTCGGTTCATGTCTACATAGTTCTCGAACCCGCAGGGTCTGCACACTTAAGGTTCGACGTTGTTTTATGCGTATTTGAGTTATATGGTTGGTTACCGAATGTTGTTCGGAGTCTCGGATGAGATCACGGACGTCACGAGGGTTTCTAGAATGGTCCGGAAATGAAGATTGATATATAGGATGACCTCATTTGATTACCGGAAGGTTTTCGGAGTTACCGGGAATGTACAGGGAATGATGAATGGGTTCCGGGTGTTCACCGGGGGGGGGGGGGGGGGGGAACCCACCCCGGGGAAGCCCATAGTACTTGGGGGTGGCGCACCAGCCCTTGGTGGGCTGGTGGGACAGCCCAAGAGGGCCCTATGCGCCAAGGATAGAAAATCAAAGAGAAAAGAAAAAAAAGAGGTGGGAAAGGAGAGAAGGACTCCACTTTCCAATCCTAGTTGCACTAGAATTGGAGGAGGGCTCCTCCTCCCCTTGGTGCGCAGCCCTTGGGGCTCCTTGAGCCTCAAGGAAAGCCTCCCCTCCCTCCTCCTATATATATGGAGCAATTAGAGCTGATTTGAGACAACTTTCAAAAGGCAGCCCGACCACATACCTCTACGGTTTTACCTCTAGATCGCGTTTCTGCGGAGCTCGGGCGGAGCCCTGCCGAGATCAGATCACCACCAACCTCTGGAGCGTCGTCACGCTGCCGGAGAACTCATCTACCTCTCCGTCTCTCTTGCTGGATAAAGAAGGCCGAGATCATCGTCGAGCTGTACGTGTGCTGAACGCGGAGGTGCCGTCCGTTCGGCACTAGATCGTGGGACGGATCGCGGGACGGTTCGTGGGACGGTTCGTGGGGCGGATCGAGGGATGTGAGGACGTTCCACTACATCAACCGCGTTCACTAACGCTTTTATTATGCGATCTACAAGGGTACGTAGATCGGAAATCCCCTCTCGTAGATGAACATCACCATGATAGGTCTTCGTGCGCGTAGGAAATTTTTTGTTTCCCATGCGACGTTACCCAACACCACCACCAATCAATCACACTCCACGGCTAGCCGAATCCTCGGGTACCGTCCATACTAACATCAATCCGGGGGGAGTCTTGTTTTACAGTAATGTTTTCGATTTAAGCGTGGAACTGGGCATTCCAATTACCGACCCCTTTCTCGTGAATGACAGTGAATAAACACATGCCGAGGATAACACTCCTAGCATGGAAGATACCAATAGCCCCATGTCACCACATGAGTAGTTCAGGCATGCAAAACAGATTATTTCTTGAAGGTTTAGAAAGTGGCACATGCAAATTTACTTGGAACGGTAGGTAGATACCCCAAATAGGTAGGTATGGTGGACTCTCATGGAAAAACTTTTGGGTTTATGGAAGTGGATGCACAAGCAGTATTCCGCTTAGTACAAGTGAAGGCTAGCAAAAGACTGGGAAGCGACCAACTAGAGAGCGACAACAGTCATCAAGATGCAATGAGTTTGACTAACATTGAATGCAAGCATGAACAGGATAAAAATCACCATGAACACGAACATCATAGAGGATATGTTGATTTTGTTTCAACTACATGCATGAACATGCGCCAAGTCAAGCCACTTGAATCATACAAAGGAGAATACCATCCTATCATACTACATCATAGTCATCTCAAAATCTATGTTGGCAATCAAGACAAACCATTATAAACTCTCAGCTAGTTAAGCATGGCATCAGAAACTATGATCTCTAAGTTGTCATTGCAAACATGCTTATCTCACAACAAAGTTGAATCTGGGTCGACAAGCTAGTCAAATTTACAAAAACAAAATAGATAGAGTTCATACTAGCTTTTCAGTCTCAGTCACTTCATCATATATCATCATTATTGCCTTTCACTTGCACGATCGAACGATGTGAACAATAATAAGAGCATTGGACTAAGATGAATCTGCAGGCAAACACAAAGGAGAAGACAAAGTAATATGGCTCTTTGAAAGCTAAACAGGTATGCATGCAAGAACCGCTAAACATTGTAACCAATATCTTCTACCTTGACCCAAAGAAAAAGAAAACTATTTACACGGGAAAACTCCCAAGAAGCAAAAGAAGAAAGGAAAATCTTTTTGGGTTTTCTCAAAAGGACACAAAACAAGAAAACGAAAATAAGCTAGCATGGATAGTACAGTGGCAAAGTGTAAACACCGGCTAACAAAGTGAAAGCATAAGCATGAATGTAATGTCGGTGAGAACACGTACTCTCCCAAGCTTAGGCTTTTGGCCTAGCTTGGTCTACTCCCATGGATGGTCGTGGCGAAACCCAAAATCATAATTGGTGTTATACGGGAGTGCTGCAGCCACTGCCTGAATAGCTGCCTCACGTAGTCGAGCAGCCATCGCCTCCCTCTCATACTCCTCTGCCTCTCTATGGTTATGTAGTATCTTCGTTTTACTTGAAAGTAAAAGAAAGCAAGAGCAGGAAGGGTAATATGGAAATCACGCTGTCGGTTAAATATCAAGCGGTATAGGATGGATCCATGATCTCTCTCAAGGAACTGGTAGCGTGTTAGAGCGACACGATCAAGGTAGGCTGTATGGAGAGGAGGGTCTTCTGAACGGATGGATACTCCAAGAAAATTTGCTAAGCGTGTAGCATAAACTCCACCGAAGAAACCCCCCTCACTGGCATTATTATTCAGCCTCCTTGCTATTATAGCTCCCATATTGAAGCTCCTGTCACCTGTTACTATGCTCTTAAGTATACTAAGGTCAGAAGCGCATAGGTGACAATGTGCACCCTTGCCGTTAATGCACCTACCTATGAAGAGGGCAAAGTAGTGCAAGGCAGGGAAATGGATGGTTCCTATGGTGGCTTGCGTGATATCTCTGGTTTCTCCAACAGTTATACTGGAGACAAAGTCTCTGACCGAAGGCTTAGAAGGATCATTAATACTACCCCATCGGGTATCTTGCAAATCCTATTGAAATCCTCCAAATCCATGGAGTAGGATTTATCGTATAGATCAAACAGTATGGATGAGTCACGACCAACTGCAAATTTAAATCTACGCACAAAAGAGGTAGTGAGCATAGCATACTATTCACATTTATCTGAGAGGAATTCTTCTAACCCGGCATTGCAGACAAGTGTATCAAACTCATCCTTGAAACCTGCTTCGATCATGAACTCATCGGAAGGCCATTCACATGGTTGTACCGGTGCGTCCCTTAGTTGAAAAGGTTCGGGCTCCCGAAAAGAAAGACGGGGGCCCTTCTTACTTGAGGAACCACCATGAAACTTCCTCCTAAACATAATTTCCTTTTGCTGAAATTTTTGAAGTTCAAGAGAAAAGTGAATGAAGGCCAACCATACCTTGTAGCAACTACTCCTACTAGTCCCTAGAGACCGTATCACGCGCTAAAACTACTTGGGACCAGCTAAAATCAACATTTCTAGCTCAAGAAGAGGGTCACCAAGGTAGCAAGAATACGCAAAGGATAAAGCACTAGAGCAAAAACTAGTTGGACCAATGGAGGAGTCACTTACCAAGGAGTAATTTCCCAAAAACGGTTCGGAGAATGGTACTTTGAGCAAGGAGATCGAAAATCACAGCCAAATGAGCAAGAACACGGGTTTGAGCTGCTAAACAATTTTTTCTGGAGGTGGAAGAAGAGGCTGGGAGCTGGAATGAGTAGAGGGGGTCCCTGTGAGCCCCACAAGCTTGCTAGCCGCCACCAGGGGGTGGCGGTGGCAGGGCTTGTGGCCCACTGGTCTGGGCCCCAAGCCAGCTCTCAGGCCCAATAATTTTCAAATATTCCAGAAAAAATCATACTAAATTTTCAGGACCATCGAAGAACTTTTATTTTCGAGGTATTTTTCTCCGGGATGCTAAAACAGAAAACAGGAAAAGCTAAACTAGATCTATCATTTTTCTTCTAAGCAACAGAAAATGAAAGCTCAAAACAGAGGTATGTGACTCTTTGATTCATCCATTTCATGGTCATCGAAAGAAATCCGTCAATGGGGTTCATTAAGTCCTCATGACAAAACCTTCTCGAATCGCAAGAGAGAACGGACAATTTTCAAATAGCCACTAAGTCACCTCAATGGGGATATGTATCTCCCCAACAAGCAAATCATACTTCATCTTGACACGAGGAATAGGGCATTCAAACCTCCCAATAAGAATCGATGAAGTCTTTTCGATAGCATTGATGCAATGCACTTGATATCGTTTCTTCGGAAAGTGCACTATGTGCTCATTACCGTTGACATGGAAAGTGACATTGCCTTTGTTGCAATCTATAACAGCTCCTGGAGTGTTCAAAAAGGGTCTTCCGAGGATGACAGCCATGTCATCGTCCTCGGGAATATCCAAGATAACAAAGTCTATTAATATAGTGGTGTTAGCAACCACAACAGGCACATCCTTGCAAATGCCGATAGGGAAAGCAATTGATTTGTCGGTCATTTGCAGAGAAATTTCAGTGGGTGTCAACTTATCCAATTCAAGTCTACGATAAAGAGAGAGCGGCATAACACTAACACCGACTCCAAGGTCACATAAGGCAGTTCTTACTTAGTTTCCTTTAATGGAGCAAGGTATAGTGGGCACTCCGGGATCACCAAGTTTCTTAGGAGTTCCACCTTTGAAAGTGTAATTGGCAAGCATGGTGGAGATCTCCAGATCTGGTATCTTCCGTTTATTAGTCACGATATCTTTCATGTACTTGGCATACACAGACATTTTGAGCATAACAGTTAACCACATCTGCAGAAAGATGGGTCTTATCATCTCAACGAAGCGCTCAAAATCCTAATCATCCTTTTTCTTGGATGGCTTAGGAGGAAAGGGCATAGATCTCTGAACCCATGGGTCACTTTCTTTACCATGCTTCCTAACAGTGAAGTCATTCTTCTCGTATTTCTTAGGTCGTGGGTTATCAGGATTAACCGAAGGTTCAATCTCCACATCCTCATCATTGTTAGGTTGAGCATTATTATGAACATCACTGTCCATTATGTCACCAGGTTCATGTTCATCACCAGATTGTGTTTCTGCATCCGACGCAGAAATATCATTAGGTTCTTCAGGTGTGACAGTATTTGGTGAACTGGCATGTAGGTTTCTATCATCCTTCTTCTTCTCCTTAGGATGACTGGGTGTATCAGCATATATTCCTTGAGAATCTTGATCAATTCTCTTAGGATGACCTTCAGGATACAAAGGTTTGTGAGTCATTTTGCCTCCTCTAGTAATGACTTTGACAGAGTTGTCATTTAATTCATTGAGCAAGTCCTCTGAGCTTTAAGTACTTGTTCTACCTGAGTAGTAATCATAGAGGCATGTTTACTCAGAAGCTTCAGATCATTGACATTCCTGTCTACACAAGCACTTAAATGGCTAAGCATACGAGCACTTTGTTCCAAATGTCTGCTAACATAATCATTGAAACTCTGTTGTTTGGCAACAAAGTTGTCAAATTCATCAAAGCATAGGCTAGCAGGTTTGTCAAAAGGAATATCACTATCATCAAACCTACACATAGAATTCACGTCTACTACCTGTATCGGGTTATCGAGACCATGGATCTCTTCGATAGGTGGTAGATTTTTGACATCTTCAGATCTAATGCCTTTCTCTTGCATAGATATCTTGGCTTCTTGCATATCTTCGGGACTGAGGAATAGAATACCTCTTTTCTTAGGAGTTGGCTTAGGAGGTGGTTCGGGAATAGTCCAAGCATTATCGTTGATCAAGATGTTATTCAGTAGGGTCTCAGCTTGTTCTACAGTTCGTTCCCTAAAAACACAACCGACACAACTATCTAGGTGGTCTCTAGAGGCATCGGTAAGTCCGTTATAGAGGATATCAAGTATCTCGTTCTTCTTAAGAGGGAGATCAGGCAAAGCATTCTGTAGCTCGACGAGCCTCCCCCAAGCTTGTGGGAGACTCTCTTCTTGGATTTGAGCAAAGTTGTATATTTCCTGCAAGGCAGCTTGCTTCTTATGGGCAGGGAAATATTTCTCACAGAAGTAATAGACCATATCCTGGGGACTACTCACACATCCAGGAGCAAGAGAGGTGAACGAGGCTTTAGCGTCATCCTTTAGAGAGAAAGGAAACACCTTAAGGATATAGTAGTGGCGGATCTTCTCCTCATTAGTGAAAAGGGTGGATATATCGTGTAGTTTGGCAAGATGGGCTACGACCGTGTCAGACTCATAACCATGAAAAGGATCAGATTCGACTAGAGAGATTATCTCAGGGTCGACGGAGAATTTATAATCCTTATCGGTGATAAAGATAGGTGAAGTGGCAAACTTCGGGTCGTATTTCATCCTAGCTTTCAGAGATTTTTCCTTCCACTTGAGAAGTAATTTCTCGGCGTCATAGGCATCCTTACACGCAAGAAAATCCTCATCTATCTCTTCCTCCATAACGTAACCCTCAGGTATATCACGCAATTCATATCTAGGAGAGCTAGATCTAGCAGGAGCAAAAGCAGGTTCTATCTCAATAGTATAGGCAGTTTTAGAAGCATCACGAGCATTGGCAGTAACTCTAGCAATATGAGCATCTAGGAACACCCCTAGTGGTACATCAGGCAAAGTAGTATCTCTAGCAGTATCAAGCATAGCATCATCAGGCAAAGCAGTATCAAGCATAACATCTCTAGCAGTATCAAGCATAGCATCTCTAGCAGTATCAAGCATAGCATCATCAGACATAGTATCAAGCATAGCATCTCTAGCAGTAGCATCATAAGCATCATCAAGCACATGCGACATATCAAGATTTCTAGCAGGAGGTAATGTCGCAAACTTACTCATAACTGAAGGTGAATCAAGTGCAGAGCTAGATGGCAGTTCCTTACCTCCCCTCGTAGTTGAGGGCAAGACTTTGGTTTTTGGATCCTTCAGATTCTTCATAGTGATCAGTAGATATAAATCCCAAGTGACTCAGAGAATATAGCAATACCTCCCCGGCAACGGCGCCAGAAAAATGCTGACTCTGTGACAGTAGACCTTCCCCTGCAACGGCACCAGAAGAATGCTGCTAGCACTCTCCGGCAATCAAAACTAGAAGAATGTTGTTGACGGCCCACCAGCGCGTGGGATCGCATCAATTTTCAAGGGTAGAGTATTCAACCCAAATTTGTTGGTACGCCTATAGGAGGTGAGAGGATACTCTCAAGTATTAGCAGCTGAATGTGTCAGATTCAACCACACCTGAAAGATTAGTATATGCAAGCAACGTAGTAATAGCAAAGTAGTATGATAGCAACGGTGTCAGAAACGATTCGTTGACACAACAGACTATTTCTAACGATTGTATCAATGGCGCCAAGTTGCCTCGTTGATGGAAATTGTCTGTTCCCGTCAACAACCAGTGTACCAAAATTGTAGGAGGTAACAACAGTGTAACGAGTAGAAGCAGCGGCAAGGAACAGCAGTAGTGACAGCAGTAGCAAGTAGCAACAGTAGCAAGCGACAGTAGTAGCAACAGTAGCAGCAGAGCAAGACAAGTAACAGCAGCAGAGCAAGACAAGTAACAGCAGCAGTAGGACAAACTCGTAGGCAATGGGTCTGTGATTTGTTTGGATGATATTCATCATGCAACAGTTATAACACGGAGAGATATGTGGCTAGCTCCCGTTCGTCAATGTGATGTAGGCATGCATTCCATGTGTCATCATACGTGCTTAGGGAAAAGAACTTGCATGACATCTATTGTCCATCCCTCCCGTGGCAGCAGGGTCCAAAAGGAAACTACGGGATATTAAGGTTCTCCATTTAATAAAGAACTGGACCAAGGCATTAGCACTTGGTGAACACATGAACTCCTCAAACTATGGTCATCACCGGGAGTGGTTCCGGTTATTGTCACTCCGGGGTTGCCGGATCATAACACATAGTAGGTAACTACAACTTGCAAGATCAGATCTAAAACACACATATATTGGTGACAACATAATAATTTCAGATCTGAAATCATGGCACTCGGGCCCTAGTGACAAGCATTAAGCATGGCAAAGTAGTAGCAACATCAATCTCAGAACATAGTGGATACTAGGGATCAATCCCCGTCAAAACTAGCACGATTACATGATAGATCTCATCCTACACATCACCGCCCCGCGAGCCTACGAATATATTACACACGAACGATGAAGATTTTCATGGAATTGGAGAGGGAAGAAGGTTGATGATGATGATGGCGGCGATTTCCCCTCTCCGGAACCCAAAACGGGCTCCAGATCTGCCCTCCAGATGAAGAACAGGATGTGGCGGCGCCTCCGTGTCGCAAACGCGACGAAATCTTCTCTCTTGATTTTTTCTGGGACAGAAGTGAACTTATAGAGATGAGAGTGGGGGTGGCAGAGCCATGTGGGCCCCACAAGCTTGCCCACTGCCACCAAGGGGGTGGCGGCTTCAGGGCTTGTGGCCCACTGGCCCACCCCCTCAGGTGGATCTTTGAGCAGGTATTTTTCATATTTTCCAAAAATAATCTCCGTAAATTTTAAGGACGTTTGGAGAACTTTGATTTCTGCACAAAAATAACACCAAGGCAATTCTGCTGAAAACAGCGTCAGTCCAGGTTAGTTCCATTCAAATCATGCAAATTAGAGTCCAAAACAAGGGCAAAAGAGTTTCGAAAAGTAGATAAGAATTGCCATGGTGTTGTTTTGCGCAGAAATAAAAGTTCTCGGAATGACCTGGAAATCTAGGAGGATTTTTTCTGGAATATATAAAAAAAACTGGGGCAAGAATCAACTAGAGGGACGGAGCCAGGAGCTCACAAGCCCACCATGCCCCCCCTGGCCGGGGCTGGCAGGCTTTTGATCCCCTCGGAGCTCCGCTGCCCCCAATTCCATCTCTATATAACCTCTTTCGTCCGGAAAATAATCAAGGAGAAGAGTTCATCGTGTTTTACGGTACGGAGGCGCCGCCACCTCCTGTTCTTCCTGTGGAGGGCAGATGTGGAGTCCGTTCTGGGCTTCGGAGAGGGGAGATCACGCCATCGTCATCATCAACCTTCCTTCATCGCCAATTCCATGATGCTCTTCACCGTTCGTGAGTAATCTCATCGTAGGCTTGCTGGACGGTGATGGGTTGGATGAGATCTATCATGTAATCGAGTTAGTTTTGACGGGGATTGATCCCTAGTATCCATTATGTTCTGAGATTGATGTTGCTACTACTTTGCCATGCTTAATGCTTGCCACTAGGGCCCGAGTGCCATGATTTCAGATCTGAACCTATTATGTTGTCGCCAATATATGTGTGTTTTAGATCCTATCTTGCAAGTTCTAGTCACCTACTATGTGTTATGACCCGGCAACCCCGGAGTGACAATAGCCGGAACCACTCCCGGAGATGACCATAGTATGAGGAGTTCATGTATTCACCAAGTGTTAATGCATTGGTCAGGTTCTTTATTAAAAGGAGAACCTTAATATCCCTTAGTTTCCATTAGGACCCCGCTGCCACGGGAGGGATGGACAATAGATGTCATGCAAGTTCTTTTCCCTAAGCACGTATGACTACATACGAAATACATGCCTACATTAGATTGACGAACGGGAGCTAGTTACTTATCTCTCATAGTTATAGCTGTTACATGATGAATCACATCCGGCATAATCATCCATCACCGATCCAATGCCTAGGAGTTTTCCCTACTGGTCATTGCAACGTTACTTTGCCGCTACTGCTGTCACTGCTGCTACTGTTACTCTGTTACTACTGCTGTTACTTTGCTGTTACTAGTTACTGTTGCTACTGCTGCTATCATACTACCTTGCTACTGATACTTTGCTGCAGACACTAAATCTTTCAGGTGTGGTTGAATTGACAACTCAACTGCTAACACTTGAGAATATTATTTCGCTTCCCCTTGAGTCGAATCAATAAATTTGGGTTGAATACTCTACCCTCGAAAACGGTTGCGATCCCCTATACTTGTGGGTTATCAAAACCTTTTTCTGGTACCGTTGCTGGGGAAACACAGCTATATTCTCTGAGTCACTTGGGATTTACGTCTGCTAGTCACTATGAGGAATTCGATAGATCCAAGAACTAAAGTCTTGCCCTCCACTACGACGATAGGTAAGGAACTGCCATCTAGCTCTGCACTTGATTCGCCTTCAGTTATGAGTAAGTTTGCAACATCACCTCCTGCTAGAAATCTTGATATGTTGCCTGTGCTTGATGATGCTACTTCTGCTGCCCATGATGCTTATGATGATGCTATGCCTTATACTGCTTTGCCACTAGGTGCATTCCTTGATGCACAAATTGCTAGAGTTGCTGCTAGATGTGATGATACTTCTAAAACTTCTGATACTATTGAAGTAGAACCTGCTATTTTGCCTGCTAGAACTAGCTCTCCTATGCCTGAATTGCCTGATACGCGTGAGTGTTATGTTATGGAGGGAGAGATAGCTGAGGATTTTCTTGCGTGTAAGGATAGCTATGATGTTGAGAAATTACTGCTCAAGTGGAAAGAAAAATCTCTGAACGCTAGGATGAAATATGACCCGAAGTTTGCTACTTCGCCTATCTTTGTGACCGATAAGGATTATGAATTCTCTGTCGACCCTGAGTTAATCACTCTGGTCGAATCAGATCCTTTTCACGGTTATGAGTCTGAAACGGTTGTAGCCCATCTTACCAAACTGCACGATATCGGCACCCTATTCACTAGTGAGGAAAAGATCCGCCACTACTATATCCTCAAGTTGTTTCCTTTCTCACTAAAGGATGATGCTAAGACTCGGTTCACTTCTCTTGCTCCTGATTGTGTGCGTAGCCCCCAGGATATGGTCTACTACTTCTCTGAAAAATATTTCCCAGCACATAAGAAGCAAGTTGCCTTGTAGGAAATATACAACTTTGCTCAAGCTGAAGAAGAGAGTCTCCCACAAGCTTGGGGGAGGCTCGTCCAGCTACTGAATGCTTTGCCTGATCACCCTCTTGAGAAGAATGAAATACTTGATATCTTCTATAATGGAATTACCGATGCTTCCAAAGACCACCTAGATAGTTGTGACGGTTGTGTTTTTAGGGAACGAACCGTAGAACAAGCTGAGATCCTATTGAATAACATCTTGTGCAGTGAGAATGCTTGGACTATTCCCGAACCACCTCCTAAGCCAACTCCAAAGAAAAGAGGTATTCTATTCCTTAGTCCCGAAGATATGCAAGAAGCTAAGAAATCTATGCGAGAGAAAGGCGTTACATCTGAAGATGTCATAAATTTTGTGCGTAGGTTTGATGAGAGTGATATTCATTTTGATAAACCTGCTAGCCTATGCCTGGATGAATTTCATAAGTTTGTTGCCAAACAACAGAGTTTCAATGATTATGTTAGCAGACAATTGGAACAGAATGCTCGTATGCTTAGTCATTTAAGTGCTTGTGTGGACAGAAACGTCAATGATCTTAAGCTTCTGAGTAAACATGCCTCTATGGTTACTACTCAAGTAGAACAAGTACTTAAAGCTCAGAATGACTTGCTCAATGAGTTGAATGACAATTCTGTCAGAGTCCTCACTAGAGGCGGTAGAATGACCCAGGAACCTTTGTATCCTGAGGGTCATCCAAAGAGAATTGAACAAGATTCTCAAGGAGTTAGCACTGATGCACCTAGTCATCCTAGAAAGAAGAAGAAAGATGATAGGAACCTGCACGCTAGCAACCCTGTTGCTGCTACACCTGAGAATCCAAACGATGCCTCTGTTTCTGAGGCTGAAACACAATCTGGTGATGAACGTGAGCCTAATGATAATATCAATAGTGATGTTCATGTAGATGCTCAACCTAGCAATGATAAGGATGTGGAGATTGAACCTGTTGATCTTGATAACCCACAATCTAAGAATAGAAGATACGATAAGAATGACTTTGTTGCTAGGTAGCATGGTAAAGAAAGGGAACCATGGGTTCAGAAACCTATGCCCTTTCCTCCCAAACCATCCAAGAAAAAGGATGATGAGGATTTTGAGCGATTTGTTGAAATGATTAGACCTGTCTTTCTGCAAATGCGTTTGACGGATATGCTCAAAATGTCTCCGTATGCTAAGTACATGAAGGATATTGTGACTAATAAGAGGAGGATACCTGAGATTTGGATTTCCACCATGCTTGCTAACTATACCTTCAAGGGTGGAAATCCCAAGAAACTAGGTGATCCCGATGTGCCCACTATACCTTGCTCCATTAAAGGCAACTACGTTAGAACTGCTTTATGCGACCTTGGAGCCGGTGTTAGTGTTATGCCTCTCTCTCTTTATCGTAGACTTCAACTGGATAAGTTGACACCCACTGAAATCTCTCTGCAAATGGCCAAAAAATCAACTGCTTTCCCTATCGGCATTTGCGAGAATGTGACTGTCGTGGTTGCCAATGTCACTATCTTAACAGACTTTGTCATCTTGGATATTCCCGAGGACGATGCCATGACAGTCATCCTCGGAAGACCCTTTTAAACACTGCAGGGGCTGTTATAGATTGCAACAAAGGCAATGTCACTTTCCATGTTAACGGTAATGAGCATACGGTGCACTTTCCGAAGAAACAATATCGAGTACATTGCATCAATGCTATTGAAAAAAACTTCATCGATTCTTATTGGGAGCTTTGAATGCCCTATACCTCGTGTTAAGATGAAGTATGATTTGCTTGTTGGGGAGATACACATCCCCATTGAGGTGACCTAGTGACTATTCGAAAATTCTCCGCACTCTTTTGCGATTCGAAAAGGTTTGTTGAGGAGACTTGATCAACCTAATTGACGGATTTCTTTCGGTGACCATGAGAAGGATGAATCGAGGAGTCACAAACCTCTGTTTCAAGATTTCACCTTCGGTTGCTTAGAAGAAAAATGATAGACTTAGTTTAGTTTTTTCCCTGTTTTCTGTCTTAGCGTCCCGTAGAAAAGTACCCCGAAAATAAAAGTTCTCCAAACGTCCTGAAAATCAAGTATGATTTTTCTGGCATTTTTGAAAAAAACTGAGACGAAGAGCTAGCCTGGGGGATGCACTAGTTGGTCACAAGCCTAGGAGGCCCGGCCACCCCC
This sequence comes from Hordeum vulgare subsp. vulgare, assembly GCF_904849725.1. Taxonomy (NCBI): domain Eukaryota; kingdom Viridiplantae; phylum Streptophyta; class Magnoliopsida; order Poales; family Poaceae; genus Hordeum; species Hordeum vulgare. The sequence continues at coordinate 577,277,133 of NC_058520.1, read as the reverse complement.
CTGGCCGGGGCTGGCAGGCTTGTGGGGGCCACATGCACCCCCTCCACTCATTCTAGCTCTCATCCACTTCTCCTACCTTCAGAAAAATTCATTTCGCAGCTCAAACCCGTGTTCTTGCTCCTCTTGCTGGGATTTTTGATCTCCTTGCTCAAAGCACCATTCTCCGAACTGTTTTGGGGAAATTACTCCTTGGTAAGTGACTCCTCCACTGGTCCAATTAGTTTTTGCTCTAGTGCCTTATACTTCGCGTATTTTTTCTGCCTTGGTGACCATGTTCTTGAGCTTTGCATGCTAATTTAGTTGGTCCCAAGTAGTTTCGATGCGTAATATGGTCTCTAGGCACTTGTGGGAGTAGTTGCTACGAGTTTAGTTGAGCCTTATTCACTTATCCTTTGGGTCATTGAAAATTTCAGAAAAGGAAGATGTTCAGGAGAAACTATCATGGTGGTTCCCCAAGCAAGAGAGGTCCCCATCTTGTGATTCGGGAGCCCGATCCTTACCAACCAAGGAACACACCGGTACAACCATGTGAATGGCCTTCTGATGAATTCATGATTGGGGAAGGTTTCAAAGACGAGTTTGATACACTTGTTCACAACGTCGGACTCGAAGAATTCATCTCCGATAAATGTGAACAGTATGTTACGCTCACTCCCTCTTTTGTTCGTAGATTCAAATTTTCAGTTGGTCGTGATACATCTGTACTGTTTGGTCTCTATGACAAATCGTACACCATGGATTTAGACGGTTTCAATAGAATTTGCAAGATACCTATTTGGGGTAGTCTCAATGATCCTCCTAAATCTTCGGTTAGAGATTTTTTTCTCTAGTATAACTATAGGAGAAACTAGAGATATTTCGTAGGCTACCATGGGGAGCATTCATTTTCCTGCCTTGCATTACTTTGCCCTCTTCATAGGCAGATGCATGAATGGCAAGATTGATCATTGTCATCTCTGTGCACAAGACCTTAGAATTCTTAAGAGCGCAGTAACGGGTGATAGAAGCTTCAACATGGGAGCTATAATAGCGAGGAGGCTGAATAATAATGCTAATGAAGGAGATTTCTTTGGTGGGATCTATGCCACTCGCATAGCGAATTTCCTTGGAGTACTGATGGGGTTATAGTCCCGGGGTAGGGTCATAGGTCTGCCCTATAGGTCCTACCCAAGGACTACCCTTCATAGGGGACAAGGCCCTTAGACAGTTCCGACTGAACTAAGGACGCCCCCAACATCCAGTCGGCGACGGTCCACTCGGAGCATATCTAACGTGCCGACTGGAATCCACTCTATACATTGTAACCTCCCAGGAGGGCAACAGTCATACGTTTTCATACACCATAACTAGCATTTAAGGCTTACGTTACCAGTAACGCCAGCATTTACTCGCCACTACTCCACCCCTGTCCACCGGACCATTATGAAGGGCAGCGCACTCTATATAAGCCGCCCTTCACCACTGGTACAGGGGTTGGCACTTGCTGTAATCCCTTAATACACTCGACACAAAGCTCCCAAGAGCACTGAGACGTAGGGCTTTTACCTCCACCGTAGAGGGGCCTGAACTCATACATCCTCGCCGTAGCTAAGGCTCTGCCCATATACTTTGGTACCCCGTACTTCTACTGTCAGACTTATACCCACGACAGTTGGCGCCCACCTTGGGGCAGGAGTCTAAGCGACTTCCGGCGAGTTTGCGATTTCATCTTTTCGTCATGTGATCGGGCGAAGATCTGTGCATGGGTCATGATATCCTCTTCGGTACACTCTCCTTCATCGCCGATGATTCGGCATGGCTTCAGGATGCGCCCCTCGACATCGAGAAGCTTCCGAGTCGCGGGGCTACGCACTTCCGTGCCAGTTCCTGCGGCGTTCTTCTTCTCTAGCCATCGACCCCGGTGTCGATCTTCGCCCCCGTCACACGCCGCAACAAGCGATCCGGTCGTTCGCGGCTCCAGCATTGGGTGCGACACGCCCTAGCGCGACAAAACATGTCCTCTCAAGTGGCGGTGCTCGAATCAGTTGTGGTCCCGCGATCATCCCAGTGCTTGGAGTCAGTTCCGACTGAACTACCTTCCGAGTATCATGGTCACGGGCCTGCAGCCGAAGTACTCATGGCCGATTCCCATGAAAGTCCCTCCGGGACTGGTCGGAACAAGCGTGAGACCGGAGAATCATCCAGCGCTCGTCGTCAGCACCCTCGTTCTTCCAGTCGACGCGCTCGCCAGAGCAACGACGAGGTGTTCTGCACACCCATCCTCAATTTGGCTGCAGCCACCAGGATCGCAGATTCTCTCCAGCCGACTGATTCGGAGGCTGGTAGAGGAATCGAGCAGATCCGTGCCTTGTTACATACGGCACAACAGCAAAACTCGACGGTATCCCAGTCGCACAACAAGATCCACAACAGTTCCGTTCAAGCGAACACACAATGGTCGGTTTTCAGTCCCGGCTCTCACCAGCGTCGTAAAGGGGCAACCTCTGGAACGATCGTTCCACGGACCAGAGTCGGAATCCGCTTTCCATTCGGTCTCATCCCGAAGATCGTCGCCGTTCGCGTACTCCTCCGCGAAGTGGGCCTTACGGACCCCAGCATTACGATGATCATCGTTCGGGCGGTGACGCGCATGATCAAAGGCCTGATGCAAGAGGCTATATCACTCAGAAGAAGGTTGATAGAAGCCGACCCCACCGTGATGGTCACGATAGAGATCATCCGAGTGGAAGCAGGACCGTTGTTTCTGGTCCCGAGTGTTTCAGTCGGGCCATTCGCTCGGTTGACATCCCTCCCAACTTCTGATTGGCGACGGGAATATGCAAATTCACAGGAGAGTCCAAACCAGAAACTTGGTTAGACGACTACAGAGTGGCGGTCCAGATCGGTGGCGGAGATGACCATGTCGCCATGAAACATCTCCCGCTGATGCTCGACGGTTCGGATCGAGCTTGGCTAAACCAGTTAGCTCCATCAAGCATTTATAGTTGGGAAGATCTGTCCCGAGTCTTCATCAGGACCTTCGAGGGTATGTGCAAACGCCCTGCTGGTCTCACAGAGCTTCAGCACTGTGTCGAGAAGCAAAACGAGCCCTTGCGCGATTTCATCCAGCGCTGGACAACCCTCTACCACACGGTGGAGAATGTTACAGAACACCATGCAGTCTGTGCCTTCAAGGCAGGCGTTCGGTACACAGATCTTTACCTGAAGTTTGGTCGGACAGGCGACATCTCCATGAGCAAGATGATGGAGATAGCCGCGAGCTATGTGAATGGCGAAGAGGAGGACCGCATACGTAGCGGCAAGCATAAGTGAGTCGCCGACGGAGATGGGAGCAGCAGTCGGAAGCAGAAACAGAAAGCTCAATCCACTCCGCAAGCAGAGGCGGCAGTCGTTACAAACGCTAAGTCCAAAGGCAAGGGGAAACCACAGTACACCCCCAAGAAGAAACAGTCAGGAAATTCCATCCTAGATCAATCGTGTCCAATCCACACGAAGACGGATGAAGAAGGCAATGTCATATTGCCGAAACATACCACTCGGCAGTGTCGCCTCCTGATCCAAGGATTCGGTGAAGGACAGCCGAGTGAGAAAGACACCGAGCAAGATGATGAGGACAAGGGGGATCCGTTCCCTCAAGTCCATGCAACGTTAATGATTTTTGCTGATGTAGAAAGCAAAAGTCGACTGAAGCTGGTCAACAGGGAGGTAAACATGGCAACCCCATCCACTCCCATGTTCCTCAAGTGGTCACAGACTGCAATCATTTTTTATCAGTCAGACCACCCAGCACACGTACCCACCCGAGGGAGGCAAGCTCTGGTCGTCGACCCGGTGGTGGAAGGAGTTAGGATGTGCAAAGTCCTCATGGACGGCGGCAGCGGCTTGAATATCATGTACGCCGATACTCTCAAGGGAATGGGCATTCCGATGTCCAGACTTAGAGAGAGCAGTATGCAATTCCATGGAGTCGTCCCAGGAAGAAAGGCCAAATCACTCGGCCAGATTGCGTTGGATGTCGTTTTCGGCTCTGACAAGAACTTCCGCAAAGAGAAGTTAACATTCGAGGTGATAGACTTCCAGAGTGCATACCATGCCATTCTGGGTCGTCCGGCATACATACGTTTCATGGCCCGTCCATGTTACGTATATTTGAAGCTGAAGATGCCTGGTCCCAAAGGCATGATTACTGTCACACGCAATCGGCAGCGTGCCGAGGAGTGTCTGCAGAGGGGTCGAGAATTGCAGACCATCAGATGGTTGTACTCGAGTTGGATGAGTACAAGAAGATTGCCGACCCCGCCGATCCTGATGCGTTCAAAGAAGCCAGCTTCCGAGTCCGCATTCCAGTCGGCGGGAGACACGAAGAAAGTAAGCATCCACCCGACGGATGCCACCGCCGCCCCAACAAACATCTCCACCACCCTTGATCCAAAATAGGAAGCCGAGCTTATCTAATTCCTCCGTGAGAACTGGGACATTTTTGCATGGAAGCCTGCTGACATGCCAGGTGTACCCAGGGAGTTCGCTGAGCATCGACTGCATGTGGATCCTGCCGCTCGACCCGTCCGAGAACGCTTGCGTCGGTCCACCGCGCACAAGAGAAAAGCAACGCGGAGAGGAGGTAGCTAAACTTCTGGCAGCCAACTTCATTCACGAGGTACACCACTCTGAGTGGCTCGCTAATGTTGTCATGGTGCCCAAGAAGGACAAGTCTCTCCGTGTGTGCATCGATTTCAAGCACCTTAATACGGTCTGTTCGAAAGACCACTTCCCGCTCCCCCGCATTGATCAAATCGTTGATTCGACTGCGGGTTGCGAGCGCTTATCCTTCCTTGATGCCTATTCGGGCTATCATTAGATCCGTCTGTATGGTCCAGATGAATTAAAAACATCTTTCATCACCCCATTCGGGTGCTTCTGTTACATCACTATGCCATTCGGTTTGAAAAATGCAGGAGCAACTTTTATGCGAATGATCCAAAAATGCCTCCTAGACCACATTGGTCGAAATGTGGAGGCATATATTGACGATATCGTAGTCAAGTCACGCAAAGGTTCCGACCTGCTGACTGACTTGGCAGAAACATTCGCCAACCTACGTAGGTACGATATCAAGCTCAACCCATCCAAGTGTTCATTCGGCGTTCCCAGCGGGAAGTTACTCGGTTTCTTTGTTTCCGAACGAGGGATCGATGTCAACCCCGAAAAGATCGGGACCATTGTTTGAATGGAGCGGCCGGTAAGAGTACATGACGTACAAAAGCTCACAGGTTGCCTAGTGGCTTTGAGCAGGTTTATCGCTCGACTCGGCAAGAAGGCGTTACCTCTGTACCGACTCATGAAGAAGTCGGATACCTTCGAGTGGACAGACGAAGCCCAAACCGCATTCGACGACCTCAAAGCCCTGCTTTCCACCCAGTCGGTTCTTACTGCCCCGCTCAGTAAAGAACCCCTTCTTCTGTACATCGCGGCTACAAATCAAGTCGTCAGCACCGTTCTGACAGTCGAACGCAAAGAAGGCAAAGCGTACAAGGTTCAGTGGCCAGTATACTATGTTTCCGAAGTCCTGACTCCTTCCAAGCAAAGGTATCCCCATTATCAGAAGCTTATTTATGGGATCTACATGACTGCAAAGAAGGTGGCTCATTATTTCCAAGACCACTCGGTATCTGTCATATCTGATGCTCCGTTGTCGGAAATTCTCCACAATCGGGACGCATCAGGCTGAGTGGCAAAGTGGGCAATGGAGATGCTATACTGTGACATCAAGTTCGAAGCCGAGAAAGCTATGAAGTCTCAGGCTCTTGCTAACTTCGTAGCAGAATGGTAGAACAACAGCAACCGACTCACATCTACTCGGCTCATTGAACCATGTTCTCCGATGGGTCCAAGATGTTGAATGGCTCCGGCGCCGGCGTAGTGCTCATATCCCCGAAAGGTGATAAACTCAAGTATGTGTTGCAGATCCATTTTCATTCTTCCAACAATATAGCAGAGTACGAAGCTCTCCTTTACGGGTTGAGCATGGCCATCACACTCGGCGTCCGTCGCCTGATGGTCTATGGCGACTCAGATCTAGTGGTTAATCAAGTAATGAAGGAGTGGGATGTAAGGAACCCCACCATGACTGCATACTGCAACGCAATAAGAAAGCTCAAAAAGAAGTTCGAAGGTCTGGAACTTCACCATGTTCCCCGACTGAATAACCAAGCAGCAGATGAATTGGCAAAACTTGGATCCACACGGAGACCTGTCCCGAGTGATGTCTGCCTCGAGCACCTACACCTCCCCTCGGTAAAAGAAGATTCTTTTACACAGGAACCTGTGCAACCGAAGAGCTCAACAGATCAGACTGAAGTCGAGGCTTCCGCTGTGGTTGACCTGGTCATGGAGATTCTAGCTGTCACTCCCGAATGGAATGTGGCATTCATTGCGTACATCCTGAGGCAAGAGTTACCGGAAGACGAGGTCCAAGCTAGGCAGATCGTTCGCAGGTCGAAGTCCTTCACCATCGTTGATGACTAGTTGTACAGAGAAAGTGTTTCAGGCGTCCTTCAGCGGTGTATCTCTCCTGAGGAGGGTCGCTTAATTTTGGAAGAAATTCACTCGGGAACTTGCAGCCATCATGCCTCCTCAAGGGCAATCGTCTCCAAAGCATTCAGAGCTGGTTTCTTCTGGTTGCACGAGAATGAAATGGCAAAAGATAAAGTCGACCATTGCGAAGGTTGTCAGTTCTATTCAAACAAGTCCTAGAAGCCAACGTCCGCGCTGAAGACAATTCCCCTTTCTTGGCCATTCGTCGTGTGGGGATTAGATACAGTTGGACCATTCAGAACAGGCCAAGGAGGATTCACCCATCTGCTGGTAGCAGTCGACAAGTTTACCAAGTGGATTGAAGCCAAGCCAATCAAGAAGCTTGACGCCCTTACGGCCATCAAATTTATCAGAGACATCATTGCCAGATACGGGGTTCCACACAGCATAATCACCGACAATGGCACAAACTTTGACTCGGACGAGTTCAAAGGTTTTTGCGCAGGCCAAGGTATCCGAGTGGATTTTGCATCCGTTGCGCACCCCAAACATATGGACAAGCGGAGCGGGCGAATGGACTCATTCTTCAAGGGTTGAAGCCTCGACTCCTGCGGGAAGTTGGACATGCCGCCAGTGCATGGGTCACCGAGCTGCCTTCGGTGTTGTGGGGCCTCCGAACAACTCCGAATAGATCGACACGACGATCCCCGTTTTTCCTCGTTTATGGAGCAGAGGCAGTCCTTCCGAGTGACTTGCTTCACAACTCTCCACGAGTCGAACTCTTCTCCAAAGCCGAAGTAGAGCAATCCAGGCAAGACGGAGTAGACCTTTTAGAAGAGTAGCGCGAGATGGCATTGATCCGTTCAACAATTTATCAGCAAGATCTGCGGCGATTTCAGGAGCCGCACGTTCCAAGCAGGCGACCTGGTGCTCCGAGTGGATCAAGAGAGACCACACAAGTTGGATCCCGCCAGGGAAGGACCGTTCATCATTTCTAACGTGTTGAAAAACGGAGCGTATCGACTCTACAACCTCGACAGGGAGACGGACAAGCCGCGAGCATGGAATGGAGATCTACTGAAGCGCTTCTACACATAACCGCCGACAGAGACAATGTAAAGAACAAATGTCATCGAAGTAATACAAAGTGGATTAATTTCTTGCCGATTCAAAATTCTTCCGCGTTTGCAGACTCCGGTCTAAAAAACTAACTCCGAGTATGCACCAAAAGTCACACTCGGGGACTTAGCTGCGACCCAGAGTCGCCTAAGTAAACAACTTGCTCCGAGTGTGCACCAAAAGTCACACTCGGGGACTTAGCTGCGACTCATAGTCGCCTAAGTAAGCAACTTGCTCCGAGTGTGCACCAAAAGTCACACTCGGGGACATAGCTTCGACCCAGAGTCGCCTAAGTAAACAACTTGCTCCGAGTGTGCACCAAAAGTCACACTCGGGGACTTAGCTGCGACCCAGAGTCGCCTAAGTAAACAACTTCCTCCGAGTGTGCACCAAAAGTCACACTCGGGGACTTAGCTGCGACCCAGAGTCGCCTAAGTAAACAACTTGCTCCGTGTGTGCACCAAAAGTCACACTCGGGGACTTAGCTGCGACCCAGAGTCGCCTAAGTAAACAACTTGCTCCGAGTGTGCACCAAAAGTCACACTCGGGGACTTAGCTGCGACTCATAGTCGCCTAAGTAAGCAACTTGCTCCGAGTGTGCACCAAAAGTCACACTCGGGGACTTAGCTGCGACCCAGAGTCGCCTAAGTAAACAACTTGCTCCGAGTGTGCACCAAAAGTCACACTCAGGGACTTAGCTGCGACCCAGAGTCGCCTAAGTAAACAACTTGCTCCGAGTGTGCACCAAAAGTCACACTCGGGGACTTAGCTGCGACCCAGAGTCGCCTAAGTAAACAACTTGCTCCGAGTGTGCACCAAAAGTCACACTCGGGGACTTAGCTGCGACCCAGAGTCGCCTAAGTAAACAACTTGCTCTGAGTGTGCATTTAAAGTCACACTCTGGCACTTAGGTGCGACCTAGCGTCGCCTAAGAAAACAACTTGCTCCGAGTGTGCACCAAAAGTCAAACTCAGGGACTTAGCTGCGACTCAGAGTCGCCTAAGTAAACAACTTGCTCCGAGTGTGCACCAAAAGTCACACTCGGGGACTTAGCTGCGACCCAGAGTCGCCTAAGTAAACAACTTTCTCCGAGTGTGCACCAAAAGTCACACTCGGGGACTTAGCTGCGACCCAGAGTCGCCTAAGTAAACAACTTGCTCCAAGTGTGCACCAAAAGTTACACTCGGGGACTTAGCTGCAACCCAGAGTCGCCTAACTAAACAACTTGCTCCGAGTGTGCACCAAAAGTCACACTCGGGGACTTAGCTGCGACCCAGAGTCGCCTAAGTAAACAACTTGCTCCGAGTGTGCACCAAAAGTCACACTCGGGGACTTAGCTGCGACCCAGAGTCGCCTAAGTAAACAACTTGCTCCGAGTGTGCACCAAAAGTCACACTCGGGGACTTAGCTGCGACCCAGAGTCGCCTAAGTAAACAACTTGCTCCGAGTGTGCATTTAAAGTCACACTCGGGGACTTAGCTGCGACCCAGGGTCGCCTAAGCAAACATCTTGCTCCGAGTGTGCATTTCAAGTCACACTCGAGGACTTAGCTGCGAACCAGAGTTGCCTAAGTAAAAAGCTTCCTCTGAGTGGGCACACAAGTTACACTCGGAGGCTTAGCTGAGTCGCCTGAACAAAAACCATGAGCCAAAGTCGTGTCAAAAAAAACTCACCGAAAGAAGAGCAAAAGATCCGGTTCGAATTCAAATTGAGTTCAACGATCAGTCGGCTCGGTGTGAATCAATTTTATGCTCACTGAGCCACGAATGTACCGGCCAACAGCAGTGGCCAAAGTTTAATACAAACTCCACTCGGCATACCGAGGTAAATGCGCGTTCAACATAAAGTCAATCAAGCATCGCGGGGCTGGCAGGCTCCACGAAGGTGTCGAGGTCGATTCCATCTGCAATCCGAGTGGCCGTGTCGAGGAAGGTCTCCATGAAGTCTTCAAATCGAAGCTTCTTGGTGTTGGCGACCTGCAACGTCTTCAGCTTGTCTTCACGGGCTTCCTTACAATGCACTCGGACCAGAGACAGCGCCACGTCCGCGCCACACCAAGCGGCAGACTTTCTTTCATGCATGCACTCTGCTTGGAACATCCTCCAGTCGAGTCATCAACCCCTCTATCTCATTCCGAGAGTCATCTTCAGGCCACAGCTCTTTGTCAATTCGGCCGACAACTTCTCTCATGCGACCAACGAAAGGACCCACCTTGTTAAGGCGGGAATTCAGTCAGAACATGTCCCAGTTAGCTTCATCACCGAGTGGAACATTCGGTTGCCCAAGCGCCGGTTCAATTTCGGCGGTCTCGGCTTCAACGTACCGACAGAAATCTACAAAGAAAAGACATGGAGAAAATAAGCGCGGAGTGAACTCCAAAGTCAAAGAGCATTCGACAAGAAACTTACCACCAAGCAGTGCGACCATCTTCCTCGCCCAGTCACCGACGTATTTCTCCTGCGCTTTGCACCGAGCGTTCATTGACTTCAGCTGGCCCACCCATTCAGATCTCTCCTTCTTCATATTTTCTAACTCGGCTAACTGTGCCTTGTTAGTCTCGCGAGATTCCTCCAAAGATATTTCTCATTCAGCGAGAGCCTTCTTCATGCCAACCATATCATTCGCAGCTACCTCCAAGTCGGAAGCAAGTTGAGTCTTCTCAGCCATTAGAGCAGTATAGGTCGATTCCACTTCACAAGTCTTCTGTCAAAGAGACACAAAGGGAGGATCAGCCAGATTCAATGAGGAAAAAGTCTCGACAGATATGACAAAACAATCAAAACTCAAGATACTTCAGACCCCTGCCGATGCAAGCAATCGACATCGGTCTCGAGGACTACACCCAGTGGGTACACTGAGAGTGACCCCACTGGTATGAAGCTCGAACAGGTCGGTCCCATTGAGCTCCATAGCAAACCAACAACACTATGAGACTACTATTACTCGACCCAAGTAACACTACTCTCGGGGACTACACCCAGTGGGTGCACTCGGCGTGCCCCCACTGGTACCATTCTGGCAGATCAGCTCTGATCTGTAGAGATTATGGAAAATACATATAAACACAACTTCCGGTGCAAACACTCAGCAGAAGTCTCGGGGACTACACCCACTGGGTTCACTCGGAGTGAACCCACTGGAAAATTAACCTACTGTATCCGAGTATCTCGCCAAAACCCCCAGTGGGAACCAAGAGGAATGTAAACACTTACTAGCGCACTTACTCGGATATCATCCCGAAGCTCCAAGCTCTTCTTGTACAGGGACGCAACGGAGTCATATGCTCCCTTGGCTTCGCCCACCATCAGCTCCACTTGTACCATGGCGTCCTTGGCCGCTCCTACTTGATCTTTCGGGAGGCGTCGGGCATCATAGTGAACAGTCGACGGACCCGGCGTGGCAGAAGGCGACCTAGGCATCCCGAGCTCCATAGGCACCCCGAGCTCTGCTCGAGTCGGTTCTGCCATGAAGGCCACCGTCTCAGTCAGCGGCACGCTCATGGCGGGGCTGGCAGCAGGTTGGATAACCCCAGGGACAGGCGCCAAAGCTGGTTCCGACCCCCTTTGGTCGTCGTCGTCCAGATGGATCACCTCCAAAGGAAACCCGACTGAACAAAATAAAAATACAGAAAAATATCAAGATCAAAGATAACACTCGCAGAGGGTGATGAATGCGGAAAGATGAGCTATCGCATTCGGCGGAAAGTGATGGAGCTGCGCCCCGAAGTAGTTCATAATACCTCGGAAGAAAGGATGGGGAGGCAGGGAGAAACCTCTGGCCACGTGGCTGAGCAGCAGGACGCGCTCCCCCTCCCTCGGCGCTGGCTCCATCTCGCCTTCCGGCAACCTCCAAGACTTATCGACGACCATGCCGTGCTCCACCAGCTCCAGCACGTCGGTCTTCCTCACCCTGGAGGGGAGGAAGTCCCCCTGGATCCAGCCCGCCGGCAACGCCCTCTTCCACCGCTGAGTGGAGGCCACCCCCTTCTTCTTCTTCTTCGCCTCAAGCTTGCTGGTCTGCCCCTTCGTCATGGCAAGGGCGACGGATCCGCAGAGGAGGAGAGGAAGGAGGTGGCTAGAGGTGTGCAGGGAGTTGCGGGGAGGCGAGATCAATGGGAGGAAGACGAGCAGCGCAACAGGAAGGTCCGCCAGGAAGGCTTTAAAATGCCTCCGACCGAGTCACCTACAGGTGGGCCCAAGATCTTATCCACCCAACCGGCTGCTGCAAGATTAGTGGAGAAGATCGCGGCACGGTAATCGAGGAGGCGAAATCTACTCGATGGCGATGACGTCATCCCCGCTGAGCGCGCGGCAACCAAAATTTGAGAATCCCGGAAAATCCGGCGCTGTCAGTATGACCGGTCTCGTCGAAAGATTCGCGAAAGCAATCGGTCCCTCACGGTTTGTTTCGCTTGCATATTCACTCGGATCACTAACCGCAAAGATAAAATGGATCGAGGCAGACAACGCTAAGATCACCTCAATACCAGTCGGCTCCAAACTCCGGACATCACTTCATCGTTCCAGCCCCGATCCATTCGGGGACTAATGATGGGGTTATAGTCCGAGGGTAGGGTCATAGGTCTGCCCTATAGGTCCTACCCAAGGACTACCCTTCATAGGGGACAAGGCCCTTAGACAGTTTCGACTGAACTAAGGACGCCCCCAACATCCAGTCGGCGACGGTCCACTCGGAGCATATCTAACGTGCCGACTGGAATTCACTCTGTACATCGTAGCCTCCCAGGAGGGAAATGGTCATACGTTTTCATACACCATAACTAGCATTTAAGGCTTACGTTACCAGTAACGCGAGGATTTACTCGCCACTACTCCACCCCTGTCCACCGAACCATTATGAAGGGCAGCGGACTCTATATAAGCCACCCTTCACCACTGGTACAGGGGTTGGCACTTGTTGTAATCCCTTAATACACTCGACACAAAGCTCCCAAGAGCACTGAGACGTAGGGCTTTTACCTCCACCGTAGAGGGGCCTGAACTCATACATCCTCGCCGTAGCTAAGGCTCTGCCCATATACTTTCGTACCCCGTACTTCTAATTTCAGACTTACACCCACGACAAGTACCCATCCGTGAAGGAGATCCCCCGCTCCATACAGCTTTCCTTGACTGCGTCGCTTTGACATGCTACCAGTTCCTTGAGAGGGATGATGAATCCCTCCTATACCTTTTAATATTTAATCGCCAGCGTGTTTTCCATATTACCCTTCCTGCCCCTGCCTTCTTTGACTTTCAGGTAAAACGGAGAGATTACATAACCAGAGGAGAGGCAGAGGACTATGAGAGGGAGGCAAAGGTTGCTCGTCTCCGAGAGCCAGCTAATCAGTCAGTGGCTGCAGCGCTCCCGTACAACCCCCATTATGATTTCGAATATCGCCCGGACCATCCAAGGGAGTAGACCAACTTAGGCCAAAAGCCTAAGCTTGGGGGAGTACGTGTTTCTCACCGACTTTACATTCTTGCTTGTGCTTTCACTTTGTTCGTCGGTGTTCACACTTTGCCAATGTATCATCCATGCTAGTTTATTTCTTTTTCTCGTTTTCTTTTCGTGTGTCTGTCTAGTTTGAGAAAACCCAAAAAGATTTTATTTTCTTCTTTTGCTTGTTGGGAGCTTTCCCGTGTAAATAGTTTTCTTTTTCTTTGGGTCAAGGTAGAAGACCATGGTTACAATGTTTAGTGGCTCTCGCATGCATATCTGCTTATCTATTAAAGAGCCATATTATTTTGTCTTCTCCTTTGTGTTTGCCTGGAGATTCTAGCGTAGTCCAATGCACAAGCACTCTTATTATTGTTCACATCATTCGGTCGTGCAAGTGAATGGAAATAATGACGATATATGATCAAGTGACTGAGCCTGGAAAAGCTGGTATGAACTCGATCTATTTTGTTTTTGTAAATATGACTAGCTCATTATTCCTGATTCAGCTTTGTTGTGAGAGAAACATGTTTGCAATGACAACTTAGAGATCATAGTTGCTTATGCCATGCTTACTTAGCTAGGAGCTTATAATGGTTTGTCTTGGATGCCCACATGAATTTTGAGATGACTGTGATGTAGTATGATAAGATGATATCCTCCTTTGAATGATTCAAGTGGCTTGACTTGGCGCATGTTCATGCATCTAGTTGAAACAAAATCAACATAGCCTCTATGATATTCATGTTCAGAGTGATTTATGTCCTACTCATGCTTGCACTCAATGTTGGTTAATCTCAATGCATTTTGATGACTGTTGTCGCTCTCTAGTTGATCGCTTCCTAGTCTTTTGCTAGCCTTCACTTGTACTAAGCGGGAATACTGCTTGTGCATCCAATTCCCTAAACCCAAAGTTGTTACATATGAGTCCACCATACCTACCTATATGCGGTATCTACCTGTCGTTCCAAGTAAATTTGCACGTGCCACTCTCTAAATCTTCAAGAAATAATCTGTTTTGCATGCCCGAACCGCTCATGTGGTGACAGGGGGCTATCAGTATCTTCCATGTTAGGCGTGTTATCCTTGATATGTGTTTATTCACTATCATTCACGAGAAAGGGGCTGGTAATTGGAATGCCCAGTTCCATGCCCAAATCCAAAAGATAATTGCAAACAAAACTCCCCCTGGATTGATGTTGGTATGGACGGCACCCGAGTATTCGGCTAGTCGTGGAGTGTGATTGATTGGTGGTGGGGGAGTCAAAACTTTACTTTTCTGTTTAGGAACCGCCTATAGCATGTGTAGCGTGGAAGGTGGTGAGAACTCTTAGTCATTGCGTTGACAATGAAAGCATGCCACCCAAAATTATTATCTCTGTTTTCCAAGCTTGAGCTCTGGCACCTCTGCAAATCAATGCTTCCCTCTGCGAAGGGCGTGTCCATTTATTTTCCTGTTGAGTCATCCTCCTCTTGAAAAAGCACCAATTAGAGAGCACCTCTCTCATTTTTATGCTTTGCTTTTATCTGTGTTGAGTATGACTGTGACTGGATCTTCTTTGCCATGAATTACAATGTTTAGTCAGCCCTTGGTCTTTGAAGGTGCTCTGCATTTATGTTTTGCGGTCTTAGAAAGAGCTAGCAAGATACCATCTGTTCGTACTGCTTCATGATTGTTTTCATTGAAGTGTTGACGTTTGAGACTTAATATTATTTGCTCGCTAGTTGATTAAGCGATTGATATGAGTTTACAGTGAGACCTAGATGTCATTTGCTTATGTGGTTTATTTGAGATCTTGCTGAAATTCTGGATATGAGTTAGACATAGCTGCAACAACAAGATCAAACAGAGTTCGTCAAAGTTTTTATTTTGTCTCTTTAACTGTCAACTGAATTGCTTGAGGACAAGCAAGGCTTTAAGCTTGGGGGAGTTGACACGTCTCCGTCGTATCTACTTTTCCAAACCCTTTTGCCCTTGTTTTGGACTCTAATTTGCATGATTTGAATGGAACTAACCCGGTCTGACACTGTTTTCAGCAGAATTGCCATGGTGTTGTTTTTGCGCAGAAATAAAAGTTCTCGGAATGACCTGGAAATCTGCGAGGAATTTTTCTGGAATATATAAAAAATACTGGCGCAAGAATCAACTGGAGGGACGGAGCCAGGAGCTCACAAGCTCACCAGGCACCCCCCTGGTCGGGGATGGCAGGCTTGTGAGCCCCTCGGAGCTCCGCTGCCCCCAATTCTAGCTCTATATAACCTCTTTCGTCCGAAAAAAATCAAGGAGAAGAGTTCGCCGTATTTTATGATATGGAGGCGTCGCCACCTCCTGTTCTTCCTCTAGAGGGCAGATCTGGAGTCTGTTCTAGGCTCCGGAGAGGGGAGATCGTCGCCATCGTCATCATCAACCTTCCTTCATCGCCAATTCCATGATGCTCTTCACCGTTCGTGAGTAATCTCATCGTAGGCTTGCTGGACGGTGATGAGTTGGATGATATCTATCATGTAATCGAGTTAGTTTTGACGGGGATTGATCCCTAGTATCCAATATGTTCTGAGATTGATGTTGCTACTACTTTGCCATGCTTAATGCTTGTCACTAGGGCCCGAGTGCCATGATTTCAGATCTGAACCTATTATGTTATCGCCAATATATGTGTGTTCTAGATCCTATCTTGCAAGTTGTAGTCACCTACTATGTGTTATGACCTGGCAACCCCGGAGTGACAATAGCCGACACCACTCCCGGAGATGACAACAGTATGAGGAGTTCATGTATTCACCAAGTGTTAATGTGTTGGTCCGGTTCGTTATTAAAAGGAGAACCTTAATATCTCGTAGTTTGCATTAGGACCCCGCTGCCACGGGAGGGATGGACAATTGATGTCATGCAAGTTCTTTTCCCTGTGCACGTATGACTACATACATAATACATAGTATGAGGAGTTCTCCTTTTAATAATATGAGGAGTTCTCCAAATACCATGTATTCCGTATGTAGTCATACGTGCTTAGGGAAAAGAACTTGCATGACATCTATTGTCCATCCCTCCCATGGCAGCGGGGTCCTAATGGAAACTACAGGATATTAAGGTTCTCCTTTTAATAAAGAACCGGACCAACGCATTAACACTTGGTGAATACATGAACTCCTTATAATATGGTCATCTCCTGGAGTGGTTTCGGCTATTGTCACTCCGGGGTTGCCGGGTCATAATACATAGTAGGTGACTACAACTTGCAAGATATGATGTGAAACACACATATATTGGCGACAACATAATAGGTTCAGATCTGAAATCATGGCACTCGGGCCCTAGTGACAGGCATTAAGCATGGCAAAGTAGTAGCAACATCAATCTCAGAACATAGTGGATACTAGGGACCAATCCCCGTCAAAACTAACTTGATTACATGATAGATCTCATCCAGCCCATCACCGTCCAGCAAGCCTACGATGAGATTACTCACGAACGGTGAAGAGCATCATGGAATTGGCGATGAAGGAAGGTTGATGATGACGATGGCGACGATCTTCCCTCTCCGAAGCCCAGAACGGACTACAGATCTGCCCTCCAGATGAAGAATAGGAGGTGGCGGCGCCTCCGTATCGTAAAACGCGATGAACTCTTCTCCCTGATTTTTTCCGGACGAAACAGACTATATAGAGCTGGATTCAGAGGCGGTGGAGCGTCGTGGGCTCCACAAGCCTGCCAGGCGCGCCCAGGGGGGTCGTGCCTGGTGGGCTTGTGGGCTCACGGCTCCACTCCCTCCGCTGATTCTTGCGTCAGTATTTTTCATAAATCCCAGAAAAATTCTCCGTAAATTTTCAGGTCATTTTGAGAACTTTTATTTCTGCGCAAAAACAACACCATGGCAATTCTGCTGAAAACAGCGTTAGTCCGGGTTAGTTCCATTCAAATCATGCAAATTAGAGTCCAAAACAAGGGCAAAAGAGTTCAGAAAAGTAGATATGACGGAGACGTAACAATCATATCTATCATATGACTCATGTTCGACCTTTCAGTCTCCCGTGTTCTGAGGCCATGTCTGTACATGCTAGGATCATCAAGTTTAACCCCAAGTGTTCCGCGTGTGCAACTATTTTGCACCCATTGTATGTGAACATATAGTCTATCACACCCAATCATCGCGTGGTGTCTCGAAATGATGAACTGTCGCAATGGTGCACACTCGGGAAGAACACAATTTAATCATGAAATTTTAGTGAGGGATCACCTTATAATGCTACCGCCATCCTAAGCAAAATAAGGTGCATACAAGGATTAACATCACATCCAAATCATAAGTGACATGATATGGTCATGAACTTGTGCTTCTTGATCTCCATCACCAAAGCACCGGCACGATCTCCATCGTCACCGGTGCCACACCATGATCTCCATCATTGTGTTGCCATTGAGGTTGTCACGCCACCTATGTTGTTACTACTAAACCTGCTGAACTAGCGATAAAGTAAAGCAGCACCGGGCGCAAAAATAATTAAAGACAACCCTATGGCTCCTGTCGGTTGCCGTAGCATCGACGTGCAAGTCGATATTTAATTGTTACAACATGATCATCTCATACATCAAATATATCATATCATGTCTTTGGCCATATCCCATCATGTAATACCCTCCAAAAACAACTTAGATGTCCTCTAATTTGGTGTTGCATGTTTTACGTGGCTGCTATGGGTATCTAGTATGATCGCATCTTAATTATGCAAAACCACAACGGTGATATGCAAGTTGCTATTTAACCTTCTCCAAGGACCACCTTGGTCAAATCCGATTCAACTAAAGTTGGAGAAACATGCACCCGCCAGTCTTCTTTATGCAACAAGTTGCATGTTAGTCGATGAAACCGGTCTCTCGTAAGCGTACGAGTAATATTGGTCCGGGCCGCTTCATCCAACAATACCGCTGAATCAAGAAAATACTAAGGAGGGCAGCAATCTGAACATCAACGCCCACAAACTCCTTTGTGTTCTACTCGACATGTCATCTATGCATAGACCTAGATCATGATGCCACTGTTGGGGAACGTCGCATGGGAAACAAAAACTTTCCCACGCGCACACGACATTTATCCATGGCGATGACCATCTACGAGAGGGGAGAGTGCATCTACAAACCCCTGTAGATCACTAAGAGGAAGCGTATATAACACGGTTGATGTAGTCGTACGTCTTCGCAATACAATCATGATCCATCCCACGATCTCATCACGATTCGTCCCGCGATCTCATCACGATCCGTCCCGTGATCTCATCACGATCCTTCCCGATCTAGTGTCGAACGGACGGCACCTCCGCGTTCAGCGCACGTACAGCTCGATGACGATCTCCACCTCCTCGATCCAGCGAGCGAGGGAGAAATAGTAGATAAGTGATACGTCTCCAATGTATCTATAATTTTTTATGGTTCCATGCTATTATCTTGTCCACTTTGGATGTTTTGTATGCATTTTACATCTTTTTGGGACTAACCTATTAACTCAGTGTCAAGTCCCAGTTCCTGTTTTTTCCGTATTTTTGACCTTTTTCATAGGTGAATATTAAACGGGGTCCAAACGGAATAAAACCTCCGGAAAGTTTTTTTCCAGAACAGAAGATACGCAGGGAACTTGAGAACCAAGGCAAAGGGCTCCGGGGGAGGCCAGAAGCCCCCTAGCCACAGCCTGGGGGCGCACCTAGCAGGCTTGTGGGCCCCCCGTGGCTCCTTTGCCCTACCTCTTCTGCCTATAAATTCCCTAAAAATCTGAAACCACACGAGAGAGCCACGAAAATACTTTTCCACCGCCGCAAGCTTCTGTCTCCGCAAGATCCCATCTGGGGCACGTTCTGGTGCCCTGCCGGAGGGGCGATTCGGACATGGAGGGCTTCTTCATCAACACCATTGCCTCTCCGATGATGCGTGAGTAGTTCACCACAGACCTTCGGGTCCATAGCTAGTAGCTAGATGGTTTCTTCTCTCTCTTGGATCTTCAATACAAAGTTCTCCATGATCTTCTTGGATATCTATCCGATGTAATCTTGTTTTGCGGTGTGTTTGTCGAGATCCGATGAATTATGGATTTATGATCAGATTATCTATGAATCTTATTTGAGTTTCCTCTGATCTCTTATATGCATGATTTCATATCCTTGTAATTCTCTTCGAGTTCTGTGTTTCGTTTGGTCAACTTGATCTATAATTCTTGCAATGGGAGAAGTGCTTGGTTTTGGGTTCATACCGTGCGGTGACCTCACCCAGTGACACAAGGGGTAGCAAGGCACGCATCATGTTGTTGCCATCAAGGGTAAAAATATGGGGTTTATATCTATTGCATGAATTTATCCCTCTACATCATGTCATTTTGCTTAAGGCGTTACTCTGTTTGTTATGAACTCAATACACTAGATGCATGCTGGATAGCGGTCGATGTGTGGAGTAATAGTAGTAGATGCAGAAAGTATCGGTCTACTTTTCTCGGACGTGATGCCTATATGTATGATCATTGCCTTAGATATCGTCATGAATTTGCGCGGTTCTATCAATTGCTCGACAGTAATTCATTCACCCACCGTAATATTTGCTATCATGAGAGAAGCCTCTAGTGAACACTATGGCCCCCGGGTCTACTGCACATCATATTTTCAGCTCTACACTTTTACTTTGTTGCACTATCCACCTTCAGATCTCACCTTGCAATCAATCGTGAAGGGATTGACAACCCCTTTGTAGCGTTGGGTGCAAGTTTGCTGTTTTTGCGCAGGTACTTTGGAGACTTGCCTTGATACTCCTACTGGATTGATACCTTGGTTCTCAAACTGAGGGAAATACTTACTGCTACTATGCTGCATCACCCTTTCCTCTTCAAGGGGAAAACCAACGCAAGCTCAAGAGGTAGCAAGCAGAATTTCTGGCGCCGTTGCTGGGGAGTATCAAGTCAAGAATAGTCTCCCTTCAACGTATCAATTTCTGGCACCGGGGATTATTCTATGTGAAGCTTATCCGAGTAACTGTCGCAAGCTCATCTCTTGCATTTACTTTTTTGCCTCTCGTTTTCCTCTCCCCCACTTCTGAAAAACAAAAATTTACAAAAATATTTGCCTTTTTCTTTCGCTTGCTTTCTGTTCGCTTGTGCATTTTTTTGCCAGCTAAGACCTGTATGGCCCAACCAAAGGATTATGATGCTTACTATAAAAGGTTGGAAGAGATTGAAACTAGTGTTAAAGGCTTCATGTCTACACAGTTTGACTATAATAGTTACTTTCGTAGACAACTAAGGGAGCAAAATTATTTTATGGCTTTTATGAATAAAGAAGTTGATGATATGGCCAAAGAATTCCTTGCGCTAAATTCTCAGTTTGCTCATCTTGAAAAATTGGTAGGCCAGATTTCTGATAAACAGGCTACCTTAGTCAATAAAATGGCTGCTAAACCTGAAATATGTGATGAGAATGACAAAGATCTTAAAGTGCTTCGTGTGACTCCCATTAAATCCTTGTTTTCTAATGTCAATCCTAACGATGACGGGGCTGGATATGAATCCACTTTGGTTGAGAAACACCCCAATGATTTGGAGTCTATCTATCTTGATGCTAAAAGCATTGAAAGTGGAGTAGAGGATATCAAAACTTTGAGTAGTAATGAAACTACTACTTTGGATTTCAAGGAATTCAATTATGATAGTTGCTCTTTGATTGAATGTATTTCCTTGATGCAATCCATGCTAAACTCTCCACACGCTTATAGCCAAAACAAGGCCTTTACCGATCATATCGTCGATTCTATGATGAAATCTCTTGAAGAGAAACTTGAGTTGGAAGTTCTATCCCTAGAAAACTTCATGATGAGTGGGAACCTACTATCAAAATCAAGATCAAAAACTATGAATGCAATGCTTTGTGTGATTTGGGTGCTAGTGTTTCCGCTATTCCAAAATCTTTATGTGATGTTCTAGGCTTCAATGAGATTGATGAGTGCTCTCTTAATTTGCATCTTGCGGATTCTACTGTTAAGAATCCCATGGAAAGGATCAATGATGTTCTTATTATTGCAAATAGGAACTATGTACCCGTGGATTTCATTGTGCTTGATATTGATTGCAATCCGACGTGTCCTATCACTCTTGGTAGACCTTTCCTAAGGACTATTGGTGCTGTCATCGATATGAAGGAAGGGAATATTAGATTTCAATTTCCATTAAAGAAGGGCATGGAACATTTTCCTAGAAATAAAATAAGATTGCCTTATGAATCCATGATGAGGGCTACTTATGGTTTGAGCACCAAGGACGACGATACGTGATTCTATCGCCTTATGCCTAGCTAAGGGCGTTAAACAATAGCGCTTGTTGGGAGGCAACCCAATGAATTTATCTTTGCTTTTTGATTTCTGTCTAGTTGTGTACATACCATCATAATTCTGTCATGATTGTGTTTTTTGTGTTTCTTTTTGTGTTTAAGCCAAGTAATACCTTTATGACTAGTTTGGTGATCCTTGTTTGATCTTACTGAAAAAGACAGAAACTTTGCACTCACGAAATTATTTTTCATTCCTATACAGAAAGAGCTTTTGAGTTGATTCTTCTTGATGCTGGTTGATATGCCAATTTCCCAAATTGTCATAATTGTTCAGAATTTTGGAGATAACAGAAGTATATGAAGTATACAGATTGCTATAGACTGGTCTGTTTTTGACAGATTCTGTTTTTGTTGTGTTGATTGCTTATTTTGATGAAACTATGGATAGTATCGGGGGGTACTAGCCATGGAAAATTGAGAATACAGTAATCTAACACCAATATAAATAGAAATCAAGTTTGCTACAATACCTAAAGAGTTGGTAGTTTGTTTTCTTGTGCTAATGATATCACGAGTTTCTGTTTAAGTTTTGTGTTGTGAAGTTTTCAAGTTTTGGGTGATGTTCTCATGGACAATGGGATAAAAGGTGGAAAGAGCTCAAGCTTGGGGATGCCCAAAGCATCCTGCTACTACAACAAAATACCTTCCAATGGCGCCATAAATAGGTGTGTTGACGGCACTAGGAATCCTTCTGCTATGGCTACGCCTTAAGGGACTTCCTAGGCAAATATGCAAAGGATTTCCCCCGTGGCCTTGGAGCCTTGCGTTGGTGTTCCCTCGAAGCGGAAAGGGTGATGTAGCGCAGCGATGGTAAGTATTTTCCTCAGTTTGAGAACCAAGGTATCGATCCAGTGAAGGAGTATCACAAGAAAGCCTGCACAAACACAAAAAGCTTGCTCCCAACGCTATGAAGGGGTTGTCAATCCCTTATAGATTATTTGCCAAGTGAGAACTGAAAGCAACAAAGTAACAAAGCAAAGTAAAAGTGAAAGTAGAAACGATAGGTGTGAATAGATCCGGGGGCCATAGTGTTTACTAGTGGCTTCTCTCATGAAAGCAAATAGACGGTGGATGAACAAATTACTGTCGAGCAATTGATAGAACCGCGCAAAGTCGTGACGTCATCTATGGCAATGATTATATCTATAGGCATCACGTCCAAAACAAGTAGACCGATACTTTCTACATCTACTACTATTACTCCACACGTCGACCGCTATCCAGCATGCATCTAGTGTATTAAGTCCAAAAGAACAGAGTAACGCCTTAAGCAAGATGACATGATGTAGATGGACAATCTCATATCTACGACAGAGCCCACCTTGTTACCCTTGATGGCAACTACACGATGGCTGCCTTGCTGCCCCTACTGTCACTGGGAAAGGTCACCACACGGTAAGAACCCAAAACCAAGCACTTCTCCCATTGCAAGAATCATAGATCTAGTTGGCCAAACAAAACCCAAGACTCGGAGAGACTTACAAGGATATCAAATCATGCATATAAGAAATCAGCAAAGACTCAAATATATATCACAGATAATCTGATCACAAATCCACAATTCATCGGATCTCGACAAACACACCGCCAAAGAAGATTACATTGGATAGATCTCCATGAAGATCATGGAGAACTTTGTATTGAAGATCCAAGAGAGAGAATAAGCCATCTAGCTACTAACTACGAACCCGTAGGTCTGAAGTGAACTACTCACGAGTCATTGGAGGGGCGATGATGTTGATGTCGAAGCCCTCCAACTCCAAAGTCCTCTCCGGCAGGGCACCGGGAAGGGTCTCTAGATGAGATCTCGCGGAAACGGAAGCTTGTGGCGGCGGAAAAGTATTTTCGTGGATCCCTTGATTTTTTCTAATTTTAAGGGAATATATAGGCGCAAGATCTAGGTCACGGGGTGCCAGGGAGGCCACAAGCCTGCCCACCGCCGCCCCCCTGGTGGCGGAGTGGGGGCTTGTGGGCTCCCTGTTGCCCTCTTGGCTTGGCCCACAAGCCCCCTGATCTTCTTTCGTTCGGGAAAAAATCATTTCGGGGATTTTATTCCGTTTGGAGTCCGTTCCAAAATCAGATCTGAAAAGAGCCAAAAACACAAAAAAAACAAGAACTCGCACTTGGCACTGAACTAATAAGTTAGTCCCAAAAAAGATGTAAAAGGTACATAAAACATCCAAATATGACAAGATAACAGCATGAAACCATCAAAAATTATAGATACGTTAGAGACGTATCAAGCATCCCCAAGCTCAACTCCGGCTCGTCCTCGAGTAGGGAGGTGATAAAGAATGAATTTTTGATGCTTTCATGCTACCTAGCATAGATGTCCTTTGTAACTCCTCTAATGTGACGTGAATGTTCAGATCCATTAGATTCAAAACAATACTTTGCTATTGATGTGGAAACAATAATAATTCAAGCAAACTAGCAAGGTAAACATGAACTTTCAAAATAACAAGGCCAAAAGAAAGTTATCCCTACAAAAGCATATAGTCTGGCTATGCTCTATCATCATTGCACAACGAATTTAAATCTTGCACAACCCCGGTATTGGCCAAGTAATTGTTTCACACCTTTACTTTCTCAGACCTTTTCAACTCTCACGCAATACATGAGCGTGAGCCATGGTTATAGCACTATAGATGGTGTGGAGTGTGGTGGAGGTTGCAAGACAAAACAAGGAGAAGATGGTCACATTAACTAGGCATATCAATGAGCTGTGGAGATGCTCATCAATAGATATCAATGTGAATGAGTAGGGATTGCCATACAAATGATGCACTAGAGATACGAGTATGTGAAAGCTCTTAAAGAAAACTAGTGGGTGTGCATCCAACTTGCTTGCTCACGAAGACCTAAGGCAATTTTGAGGAAGCCTATCATTGGAATATACAAGCAAGTTATATAATGAAAATTTCCCACTAGCTATATGGTGGTGGCAAAACGAGAGACTATCAATCATGAAGATCTTGGTGCTTAATATGCACAAGTGTGGAAAAGTGGTAACATTGTCCCTTCTCTCTTTTTCTCTCATTTTTTTTGGTGGGCTCTTTGGCCTCTTTTTTTTGGTGGGCATCTTTGGCCTCTTTTATTTCCTCACATGGGACAATGCTCCATTAATGATGATCATCACACTTTCAACTCAAAACTTAGACCAACGATGACTCTATATGGAATGCCTTCGGTAGTGTACCGTGACAATGATCTAGCATGGCATAGACATTAATGGAAACATCATGCTAGCTATCTTACGATCATGCAATGGCAATGTAGACGTGATGGCACATGTCATGGTGGTAGTTCCATGGCAATATATCTCGGAATGACT
The DNA here is from genome assembly GCF_904849725.1 of Hordeum vulgare subsp. vulgare. Taxonomy (NCBI): domain Eukaryota; kingdom Viridiplantae; phylum Streptophyta; class Magnoliopsida; order Poales; family Poaceae; genus Hordeum; species Hordeum vulgare. The sequence continues at coordinate 577,252,352 of NC_058520.1, read as the reverse complement.
TTGAAAAAGCCATAGTAGGTAGGTATGGTGGCTGTTTTGAGGGAGGCTAATGGTGGGTTTTGTGCATCGGCGAAAGTTGCACGGCACTAAGAAGATAGTGATGATGGAAGGTGAAAGTGCATCTAAACCATGGACTCAACATTAGTCATGAAGAACCCATATACTTGTTGTAAAAGTTTTATTAGTAATCAAAACAAAGCATTCAATGCATACTCCTAGGGGAAGGGTTGGTAGGTATAAACCATCGCGCGATCCCGACCGCCACGCAAAGGATGACAAGCAATAGACTAATCATGCTCAGATTTCATCACATAGCGGTTCACCATACGTGCATGCTACGGGAATCACTAACTTCAACACAAGTATTTCTAGATCCACAACACCTTACTAGCATAACTTCAATATTACCAAAACCACAACTCAAAATTAATTGAGATGAATCAAACTTCTCTAACTATTCAATGCACATGAAGGTGGAAGTTTTCGTATCCCTTTGGATAACTACCCCTTTTGAGACTACTTTCAAAGCATAGATCAACTACCAAGACACGCACCGCTGTGCTCTAAAAGATATAAGTGAAGCACATAGAGCAAAAGTATCTAGCTCAAAAGATATAAGTGAAGCACATGTGAGTTGAATTGTCTACCAAAAGATATAAGTGAAGCTCGACAAAATCACGGTGAGTGCATGTCTCTCTCTCTAGGTGTGCAGCAAGGATGATTGTGACACAACAAAAATAAAAGACTCCTACGATACAAGATGCTCCAGGCAAAAACACATAACATGTGGTGAATAAAAATATAGCCCCAAGTAACGTTACCGATGGATTGAAGACGAGAGAGGGGATGCCTTCCCGGGGCATCCCCAAGCTTAGGCTTTTAGGGCATCCTTGAATCTCTTGGGGTGCCTTGGGAATCCCCAAGCTTGAGCTCTTGCCACTCTTTATCTCTTTGTCCATAAGAACTTCACCCAAAACTTGAAAACTTCACAACACGAAACTTAAACAGAAACTCGTGATAACATTAGTATGAGAAAGCAAACCACCACTTCCTTAGGTACTGTAGCAAACTTAAATTCTACTTATGATGATGTTGGGTTACTTTATTTTCAATCTTCCATGGCTAATACCCCCCGATACTATCCATAGTTTCATCAAAATAAGCAACCAACACAACAAAAACAGAACCTGTTAACAGCATACCAGTCTATAGAAATCTGTATATTTCGTATACTTCTCGTACTTCAAAAATTCTGAAAACTTACAAAAGTATGAAGAATTTACATAGAAATTAGGAACAGAAAGAATCAACTCAAAATCTCTTACATAAAAAAAACGAAAATTCTTTTCGTGAGCAGAAAGTTTCTGTCTTTTCCAGCATGACAAAACGATTATCCCCAAGACTAATCATAACGGTTTTGCTTGGCACAAACGCAAAAAGAAACACAAAAAACACAATCATAACAGAATTATGAAGGTGTGGAAAACACAAAACAGAAAGAACAAAGATAGATTCGTTGGGTTGCCTCCCAACAAGCGCTTTTGTTTAACGACCTTAGCTAGGCAAAAAGTGATGGAATCAAGTATAGTCATCTTTGGTGCCCAAACCATAAGTAGCCCTCATCATAGATTCATAAGGCAATCTTATTTTCTTTCTAGGAATGTGCTCCATGCCCTTCTTTAAAGGAAATTGAAATCTAATAGTCCCTTCCTTCATATCGATGATAGCACCAATAGTCCTTAGGAAAGGTCTAACAAGAATAATGGGACATGAAGGATTGCAATCTATGTCAAGTACAATGAAATCCACGGGTACATAGTTCTTATTTGCAACAATAAGAACATCATCGATCCTTCCCATGGGTTTCTTGACAGTAGAATCCGCAAGATGCAAATTAAGAAAACACTCTTCAATCTCATGAAAACCAAGAATATCACATAAAGACTTTGGAATCGCGTAAACACTAGCACCCAAATCACGCAAAGCATTGCACTCATAGTTTTTGATCTTGATTTTGATAGTAGGTTCCCACTCATCATGAAGTTTTCTAGGTATAGAGACTTCTAGTTCGAGCTTCTCTTCAAGAGATTTCATCATAGCATATACGATATGCGCGGTAAAGGCTTTGCTTTGGCTATAAGCGTGTGGAGAGTTTGCAATGGATTGCATCAAAGAAATGCATTCAAACAAGGAGCAATTATCATAATTGAATTCCTTGAAATCCAAAGAGGGAGTTTCATTACTACACAAAATTTTGATTTCTTCTACTCCACTCTCCACACCTTTATCATCAAGACGGGTGGACTCCAAATCATTGGGGCGTTTTTCAACCAAAGTGGATTCATATCCAACCCCTCCATAAATAGGTTTGACAGGCGAAAACAAAGATTCAAGAGGAGACACACCAAGGACTTTAAGATCTTCGTGATTTGCATCACTAGAACGCACCCTTTTAAACCATTCATACCTAGCGCGAATTTGGGCGGTTCTTTCTTTGCTCTCATTCATGGAGACATGCATAGCTTTCAAAGTTTCATCCAAGTTGACCTTGGGAGGAGTGCATCTAACTTTCAAAGCATCAATATCACATGACATCCTATCAACGCTCTTAGCCAAATCGTCTATTTTGAGTAGTTTTTCCTCTATGGACGCATTGAAAATCTTTTGAGAGTTGATGAACTCTTTGATATTACTCTCTAAATCAGAGGGTAATTTGTTGTGATTTCCATAAGTGTCGTTGTAGGAATGGCCATAGTTGTTAGAGGAGTTACTAGGAAAAGGCCTAGGAACATAGTTTCCTCTAAAAGCATTGTTGTTGCCAAAATTGTTCCTACCAACAAAATTCACGTCCAAACTAGCGTTGCTACTCTCAATCAAAGAAGATAGTGGCGTGTCATTAGGATCTACAGTAGCGTTTCTACTAGCAACCAAATTCATCAACTCGTCCATCTTAGGACTAAGCGAGTTAATCTCTTCTATAGCGTGTACCTTTTTGCTAGCAGGTGACCTTTGAGTGTGCCACTGAGAGTGTTGATCATGATATTGTCTAGGAGTTTTGTAGCGTCTCCTAACGTGATTTCCATGAACGTTCCACCTGAGGCGGAGTCCAAGATATTGCGAGAAGCGAAATTCAAGCCAGCGTAAAAGATTTGTATAATCATCCACGAACTCAAGCCATGAGCGGGACAATTCCTAATCATAAGCTTCATCCTCTCCCAAGATTGTGCAACGTGTTCATGATAAAGTTGCTTGAAATTCATGATATCGTTACGTAAGGAGATGATCTTAGCCGGCGGAAGATACTTGGATATGTAAGCATCTTTGCACTTATCCCAAGAATCGATATTATTTTTAGGAAAAGAAGAAAACCAAGTTTTTGCGTGATCTCGCAACGAGAAAGGAAAAAGTTTCAAATTAATCACGTCATTATCCACATCTCTTTTATTTTGCATATCACAAATCTCAATGAAGGTATTGAGATGGGATGCGGCATCTTCACTAGGAAGGCCAGAGAATTGCTCTTTCATAACAAGATTCAGCAAAGCTGCATTGATTTCATACGATTCCGCACTAGTGTCGGGAGCAATCGGAGTACTAATAAAATCATTATTATTGGTACTCGAGAAGTCGCAAAGTTTGGCGTTTTCAGCCATGATGATTTCAACAAACAAACAAGCGCACAAGAAAGCAAGAAAACCGGCAAAGGAAAACGGCAAAGGCAAAAGAAAACGGCAAAGGAAAAAAGGCAAATGAAAACGGAAAATGAGAAGTGGGGGAGAGGAAAACGAGAGGCAACTCGCAAAAAAGTAAATGGAGGAGATGAGCTTGTGAGACCTACTTGGATAGATCTCTCCTTCCCCGGCAACGGCGCCAGAAATACTTCTGCTACTGCAACAAAAGACCTTCCAATGGCGCTAGAAATAGGTGTGTTGACAGCACCAGGAATCCTTCTGCTACGGCTACGCCTTAAGGGACTTCCTAGGAAAATATGCAAAGGATTTCCCCCGTGGCCTTGGAGCCTTGCGTTTGTGTTCCCTCGAAGCGGAAAGGGTGATGTAGCGCAGCGATGGTAAGTATTTCCCTCAGTTTGAGAACCAAGGTATCGATCCAGTGAAGGAGTATCACAAGAGCCTGCACAAACACAAAAAGCTTGCTCCCAACGCTATGAAGGGGTTGTCAATCCCTTATAGATTGTTTTCCAAGTGAGAACTGAAAGCAATAAAGTAACAAAGCAAAGTAAAAGCAAAAGTGGAAACGATAGGTGTGAATAGACCCGGGGGCCGTAGTGTTTACAAGTGGCTTCTCTCATGAAAGCAAATAGACGGTGGGTGAACAAATTACTGTCGAGCAATTGATAGAACTGCGCAAAGTCATGACGTCATCTATGGCAATGATTATATCTATATGCATCACGTCCAAAACAAGTAGACCGATACTTTCTACATCTACTACTATTACTCCACACGTCGACCGCTATCCAGCATGCATCTAGTGTATTAAGTCCAAAAGAACAGAGTAACGCCTTAAGCAAGATGACATGATGTAGATGGACAATCTCATATCTACGACAGAGCCCACCTTGTTACCCTTGATGGCAACTACACGATGTGTGCCTTGTTGCCCCTACAGTCACTGGGAAAGGTCACCACACGGTAAGAACCCAAAACCAAGCACTTCTCCCATTGCAAGAATCATGGATCTAGTTGGCCAAACAAAACTCAAGACTCAGAGAGACTTACAAGGATATCAAATCATGCATATAAGAAATCAGCAAAGACTCAAATATATATCACAGATAATCTGATCACAAATCCACAATGAGATCTCGCGGAAACGGAAGCTTGCGGCGGCGGAAAAGTATTTTCGTGGATCCTTGATTGTTTTTCTTTTGATTTTTAGGGAATATATAGGCGCAAGATCTAGGCCAGGGGGCGCCAGGGAGGCCACAAGCCTGCCCACCGCCGCCCCCCTGGTGGTGGAGTGGGGGCTTGTGGGCTCCCTGTAGCCCTCTTGGCTTGGCCCACAAGCCCCCTGCTCTTCTTTCGTTCAGGAAAAAATCATTTCGGAGATTTTATTCCGTTTGGACTCCGTTCCAAAATCACATCTGAAAAGAGCCAAAAACACAGAAAAAACAGGAACTGGCACTTGGCACTGAATTAATAAGTTAGTCCCAAAAAAGATATAAAAGGTACATAAAACATCCAAAGATGACAAGATAACAGCATGAAACCATCAAAAATTATAGATACGTTTGAAATGTATCACATCCCAAGCCAACTTCAAGGACACCAAAAAGCCTAAGCTTGGGGATGCCCCGGGGAAGGCATCCCCTCTTTCGTCTTCAATCCATCGGTAACGTTACTTGGAGCTATATTTTTATTCATCACATGATATGTGTTTTTCTTGGAGCATCGTGTATTATAGGAGTCTTTTTTTGTCACAATCATCCTTGTTGCATACCTTTTTTAGAGAGACATGCACTCATCGTGAATTTGCTAGAATACTCCTTGAGCTTCAATTATATCTTTTGAGTTAGGCAATTTAGCTCGCATGTGCTTCACTTATATCTTTTGAGCTAGATAAATTTGCTCTAGTGATTTACTTAGATCTTTTTAGAGCACGGCGGTGTCATATTTTGGAGAAATAAAAACTCTCGATCTTCACTTATATCTTTTTGAGAGGTGCTCTCTCTGAGTAACTTGGTAGTTGGCGTGTGCCATGAAATAGTCCTAAAGATGATATGCATCCAAAGAGGATATAATAAAACTTCCATATTCATGTGCATTGAGTAGTAAAGAGAAGTTTGATTCCTCTCAATTAGTTTTGAGACATGGATATGGTAATATTAGAGTTATGTTAGTAGGGTGTTGTGAATCTAGTAATACTTGTGTTGAAGTTAGTGATTCCCGTAACATGCACGTATGGTGAACCGCTATGTTAGGAAGTCAGAGCATAATTGATTTATTGATTGTCATCCTTTGTGTGGCGGTCGGGATCGTGCGATGGTTAACACCTACCAACCCTTCCTCTAGGAGTATGCGTTTAGCACTTTGTTTCGATTACTAATAAAACTTTCGCAATAAGTATATGAGTTCTTCATGACTAATGTGAGTCTATGGTTTAGATGCACTTTCACCTTCCACCATTGCTAGCCCCTCTAGTCTCGCGCAACTTTCGCCGGTGCACAAAACCACCATATACCTTCCTCAAAACAGCCACCATACCTACATATCATGGCCTTTTCATAGCCATTCTGAGATATATTGCCGTGCAACTCCCACCATTCCGTCTCATGACTTGTGCCGTCACTTTCATATTGCCATTGCATGATAGTAAGATAGCTAGCGAGATGTTTCAACGTCATACGCTAAGCTAGCTCGTTGCACATCCCGGTACACTGCCGGAGGCATTTTCTATAGAGTCATCATTGCTCTAAGTATTGAGTTGGGAGTAAATAAAAGTGTGATGATCATCATTATTAAAGCATTGTCCCATGTGAGGAAATAAAAAAAAGCCAAAGATGCCTGATACGTCTCCATCGTATCTACTTTTCCAAACTCTTTTTCCCTTGTTTTGGACTCTAATTTGCATGATTTGAATGGAACTAACCTGGACTGACGTTGTTTTCAGCAGAATTGCCTTGGTGTTATTTTTGTGCAGAAATCAAAGTTCTCCAAACGTCCTGAAAATTTACGGGGAGCATTTGTGGAAAATATGAAAAATACCTGCGCAAAGATCCAATTGAGGGGGTGGGCCAGTGGGCCATAAGCCCTGCCTCCGCCACCCCCCTGGTGGCGGTGGGCAAGCTTGTGGGGCCCACACGGCTCTGCCGCCCCCAATCTCAGCTCTATAAGTTCACTTTCATCCCAGAATAAATAAAAAGAGAAGATTTCGTCGCGTTTGCGATACGGAGGCGCCGCCACAACCTGTTCTTCATCTGGAGGGCAGATCTGGAGTCCATTTTGGGCTCCGGAGAGGGGAAATCGTCGCCATCGTCATCATCAACCTTCTTCCCTCTCCAATTCCATGAAGCTCTTCGTCGTTCGTGAGTAATCTATCGGTAGGCTCCCTGGGCGGTGATGAGTAGGATGAGATCTATCATGTAATCGAGTTAGTTTTGATGGGAATTGATCCCTAGTATCCACTATGTTCTGAGATTGATGTTGCTACTACTTTGCCATGCTTAATGCTTGTCACTAGGGCCCGAGTGCCATGATTTCAGATCTGAAATTATTATGTTGTCACCAATATATGTGTGTTTTAGATCCGATCTTGCAAGTTGTAGTTACCTACTATGTGTTATGATCCGGCAACCCCGGAGTGACAATAACCGGAACCACTCCCGGTGATGACCATAGTTTGAGGAGTTCATGTGTTAACCAAGTGCTAATGCGTTGGTCCGGTTCTTTATTAAAAGGAGAACATTAATATCCCGTAGTTTCCTTTTGGACCCCGCTACCACGGGAGGGATGGACAATAGATGTCATGCAAGTTCTTTTCCCTAAGCACGTATGACGACACACGGAATGCATGCCTACATCACATTGACGAACGGGAGCTAGCCACATATCGCTCCGTGTTATAACTGTTGCATGATGAATATCATCCAAACAAATCACCAACCCATTGCCTACGAGTTTTTCCTACTGCTGTTGTTACTTCTCTTGCTCTGTTGTTACTACTGTTGCTACTACTATCGCTTGCCACTGCCGTTACTCGCTACTTTGCTGTTACTACTTTGCTTGCAGATACTAATCTTTCGGGTCTGGTTGAATCTGACACACTCAACTCCTAATACTCGAGAGTATTCTCTCACCTCCCATCGTGCGAACCAACAAATTTGGGTTGAATACTCTACCCTCGAAAACTGTTGCGAACCCACGCGTTGGTGGGCCATCAACAACATTCTTCTAGTTCCGTTGCCGGGGAGTGCTAGCAGCATTCTTCTGGTGCCATTGGAAGGGGAGGTTTGTTGTCATAGAATCAGCATTCGTCTAGATATTGCCAGAGAGGGCCAGTCAGCATTTTTCTGGCGTTGTTGCCGGGGAGGTATTGCTATATTCTCTGAGTCACTTGGGATTTATATCTGCTCATCACTATGAAGAATCTGAAGGATCCAAAAACCAAAGTCTTGCCCTCAACTACGAGGGGAGGTAAGGAATTGCCATCTAGCTCTGCACTTGATTCACCTTCAGTTATGAGTAAGTTTGCGACATCACCTCCTGCTAGAAATCTTGATATGTCGCATGTGCTTGATGATGCTTATGATGCTATTGCTAGAGATGCTATGCCTGATACTGCTTTGCCTGATATTGCTAGAGATGCTATGCCTGATACTGCTTTGCCTGATGATGCTAGAGATGCTATTTTGCCTAATGATGCTATGCTTGATACTGCTAGAGATACTACTTTTCCTGATGTTCCACTAGGGTATTCCTTGATGCTCATATTGCTAGAGTTAATGCGAATGCTCGTGATGCTTCTGAAACTGCCGATACTATTGAGATAGAACCTGCTTTTGCTCCTGTTAGATCTAGCTCTCCTAGATATGAATTGCCTGATATACCTAAGGGTTACGTTATGGAGGGAGAGATAGCTGAGGATTTCCTTGCGTGTAAGGATGCTTATGACGCTGAGAAATTACTTCTCAAGTGGAAGGAAAAATCTCTGAAAGCTAGGATGAAATACGACCCGAAGTTTGCCACTTAACCTATCTTTATCACCGATAAGGATTATGAATTCTCTGTCGATCCTGAGATAATCTCTCTAGTCGAATCTGATCGTTTTCACAGTTATGAGTCTCGGACGGTCATAGCCCATCTTGCCAAACTACACGATATAGCCACCCTTTTCACTAATGAGGAGAAGATCCGCCACTACTATATCCTTAAGTTGTTTCCTTTCCCTCTAAAGGATGATGCTAAAGCCTGATTCACCTCTCTTGCTCCTGGATGTGTGAGTAGTCCCGAGGATATGGTCTATTACTTCTGTGAGAAATATTTCCCTGCCCATAAGAAGCAAGCTGCCTTGCAGGAAATATAGAACTTTGCTCAACTCCAAGAAGAGAGTCTCCCACAATCTTGGGGGAGGCTCGTCCAGCTACAAAATGCTTTGCCTGATCACCCTCTTAAGAAGATCAGGATACTTGATATCCTCTATAACGGACTTACCGATGCCTCTAGAGACCACCTAGATAGTTGTGCCGGTTGTGTTTTTAGGGAACGAACTGTAGAACAAGCTGAGACCCTACTGAATAACATCTTGATCAACGATAATGCTTGGACTATTCCCGAACCGCCTCCTATGCCAACTCCTAAGAAAAGAGGTATTCTATTCCTCAGTCCCGAAGATATGCAAGAACCCAAGAAATCTATGCAAGAGGAAGACATTAGATCTGAAGATGTCAAAAATCTACCACCTATCGAAGAGATCCATGGTCTCGATAACCCGATACAGGTAGTAGAAGTGAATTCTCTGTGTAGGTTTGATGAGAGTGATATTCCTTTTGATAAACCTGCTAGCCTATGCCTTGATGAATTTGACAACTTTGTTGCCAAACAACAGAGTTTTAATGATTACGTTAGCAGACATTTGGAACAAAGTAGTCGTATGCTTAGCCATTTAAGTGCTTGTGTAGACAGAAATGACAATGATCTGAAGCTTCTGAGTAAACATGCCTCTATGATTACTACTCAGGTAGAACAAGTACTTAAAGCTTAGAATGACATGTTCAATGAATTAAATGACAACTCTGTCAGAGTCATTACTAGAGGAGGCAAAATGACTCAGGAACCTTTGTATCCTGAAGGTCATCCTAAGAGAATTGATCAAGATTCTCAAGGAATCAATGCTGATACACCCAGTCATCCTAAGGACAAGAAGAAGGATGATAGAAACCTACATGTCAGTTCACCAAATACTATCACACCTGAAGAACCTAATGATATTTTTGCGTCTGATGCAGAAACACAATCTGGTGATGAACATGAACCTCGTGACAATATGGACGGTGATGTTCATAATGATGCTCAACCTAGCAATGATGAGGATGTGGAGATTGAACCTACGGTTAATCCTGATAATCCACAACCTAAGAGATACGATAAGAATGACTTTACTACTAGGAATCATGGTAAAGAAAGGGAGCCATGGGTTCAGAGATCTATGCCCTTTCCTCCTAAACCATCCAAGAAAAAGGATGATGAAGACTTTGAGCGCTTCGTTGAGATGATAAGACCCATCTTTCTGCAGATGTGGTTAACTGATATGCTCAAGATGTCTCTGTATGCCAAGTACATGAAAGATATCGTGACTAATAAACGGAAGATACCAGATCTTGAGATCTCCACCATGCTTGCCAATTACACTTTCAAAGGTGGAACTCCTAAGAAACTTGGTGATCCCGGAGTGCCCACTATACCTTGTTCCATTAAAGGAAACTACGTAAGAACTGCCTTATGTGACCTTGGAGCCGGTGTTAGTGTTATGCCGCTCTCTCTTTATCGTAGACTTGAATTGGATAAGTTGACACCCACTGAAATTTCTCTGCAAATGGCCGACAAATCAACCACTATCTTAACACACTTTGTTATCTTGGATATTCCCGAGGACGATGCCATGGTTGTCATCCTCGGAAGGCCCTTTTTAAACACTTCGGGGGCTGTTATAGATTGCAACAAAGGCAATGTCATTTTCCATGTCAACGGTAATGAGCACACAGTGCACTTTCCGAAGAAACGATATCAAGTACATTGCATCAATGCTATCAAAAAGGCTTCATCGATTCTTATTAGGAGCTTTGAATGCCCTATTCCTCGTGTCAAGATGAAGTATGATTTGCTTGTTGGGGAGATACATATCCCCATTGAGGTGACTTAGTGGCTATTAGAAAATTCTCCGTTTTCTCTTGCGATTCGAGAAGGTTTTGTCATGAGGACTTGATCAACCCCATTGACGGATTTCTTTCGATGACCATGAAATGGATGAATCAAAGAGTCACCTACCTTTGTTTTGAGCTTTCATTTTCTGTTGCTTAGAAGAAAAATGATGGAATTAGTTTAGTTTTTCTTGTTTTCTGTTTTAGCGTCCCGGAGAAAAATACCTCGAAAATAAAAGTTCTCCGATGGTCCTCAAAATTTATTATGATTTTTTCTAGAATTTTTGAAAATTACTGGGCCTGAGAGTTGGCCTGGGGCCAGACCACTGGGCCACAAGCCCTGCCACCGCCACCCCCGTGGTGGCGGAGAGCAAGCTTTTGGGGCCCACAGGGACCCCCTCCACTCATTCCAGCTCCCAGCCTCTTCTTCCACCTCCAGAAAAAAATGTTTCGCAGATCAAACCCGTGTTCTTCTTCATTCCGCTGTGATTTTTGATCTCCTTGCTCAAAGCACCATTCTCCGAACCGTTTTGGGGAAATTACTCCTTGGTAAGTGACTCCTCCATTGGTCCAATTAGTTTTTGCTCTAGTGCTTTATCTTTCGCTTATTCTTTCTACCTTGGTGATCCTGTTCTTGAGCTAGAAAGGTTGATTTTAGCTGGTCCCAAGTAGTTTTAGCGTGTGATACGGTCTCTAGGCACTAGTAGGAGTAGTTTCTACAAGGTATGGTTGGTCTTCATTCACTTTTCTCTTGAACTTCAAAAATTTCAGCAAAAGGGAATTATGTTCAGGAGGAAGTTTCATGGTGGTTCCTCAAGTAAGAAGGGTCCCCGTCTTTCTTTTCGGGAGCCCGAACCTTTTCAACTAAGGGACGCACCGGTGCAACCATGTGAATGGCCTTCCGATGAGTTTATGATCGAAGCAGGTTTCAAGGATGAGTTTGATACACTTGTCCGCAATGCCAGGTTAGAAGAATTCCTCTCAGATAAATGTGAACAGTATGCTATGCTCACTGCCTCTTTCCTGCGTAGATTTAAATATTCAGTTGGCCGTGACTCATCCATACTGTTTGATCTGTACGATAAATCCTATACCATGGATTTGGAGGATTTCAATAGGATTTGCAAGATACCCGATGGGGGTAGTATTAATGATCCTTCTAAATCTTCGGTCAGAGACTTTGTCTCCAGTATAACTGTTGGAGAAACCAGAGATATCACGTAAGACACCATAGGAAGCATCCATTTCCCTGCCTTACACTACTTTGCCCTCTTCATAGGTAGGTGCATTAACGGCAAGGGTGCACATTGTCACCTATGCGCTTTCGACCTTAGTATCCTTAAGAGCGCAGTAACAGGTGACAGGAGCTTCAATATGGGAGCTATAATAGCAAGGAGGCTGAATAAAAATGCCAGTGAGGGGGATTTCTTTGGTGGAGTTTATGCTACACGCTTAGCAAACTTTTTTGGAATATCCATCCGTTCAGAAGACCCTCCTCTCCGTACAGCCTACCTTGATCGTGTCGCTCTAACACGCTACCAGTTCCTTGAGAGAGATCATGGATCCCTCCTTTACCGTTTGATATTTAACCGGCAGCGTGTTTCCCATATTACCCTTCCTGCTCCTACTTTCTTTGACTTTCAGGTAAAACAAAGATACTACATAACCATAGGAGAGGCAGAGGAGTATGAGACGGAGGCGACGGCTGCTCGACTTCGCGAGACAGCTATTCAGGCAGTGGCTGCAGCACTCCCGTATAACACCCATTATGATTTTCCATGGGAGTAGACCAAGCTAGGCCAAAAGCCTAAGCTTGGGGGACTACGTGTTCTCACCGACATTACATTCATGCTTATGCTTTCACTTTGTTAGCCGGTGTTTACACTTTGCCACTGTATTATCCATGCTAGTTTATTTTTGTTTTCTTGTTTTCTTGTTTTGTGTCCTTTTGAGAAAACCCAAAAATATTTTTCTTTCTTATTTTCCTTGTTGCGAGCTTTCCAATGTAAATAGTTTTCTTTTTATTTGGGTCAAGGTAGAAGATATTGGTTACAATGCTTAGTGGTTCTTGCATGCATACCTGTTTAGCTTTCAAAGAGCCATATTACTTTGTCTTCTCCTTTGTGGTTGCCTGCAGATTCAGCTTAGTCCAATGCACGAGTACTCTTATTATTGTTCACAATGTTCAGTCGTGCAACTGAAAGGCAATAATGATGATATATGATGAAGTGACTGAGACTGAAAAGCTGGTATGAACTCTATCTATTTTGTTTTTGTAAATATGACTAGCTTGTCGACCCAGATTCAGCTTTGTTGTGAGAGAACCATGTTTGCAATGACAACTTAGAGATCATAATTTCTGATGCCATGCTTATTTAGCTAGGAGCTTATGATGGTTTGTCTTGATTGCCAACATAGATTTTGAGATGACTATGATGTAGTATGATAGGATGGTATTCTCCTTTGAATGTTTCAAGTGGCTTGACTTGGCGCATGTTCATGCATGTAGTTGAAACAAAATCAACATAGCCTCTATGATGTTCGTGTTCATGGTGATTTATATCCCGTTCATGCTTGCATTCAATGTTAGTGAAACTCATTGCATCTTGATGATTGTTGTCGCTCTCTAGTTGGTCGCTTCCCAGTCTTTTGCTAGCCTTCACTTGTACTAAGCGGAATACTGCTTGTGCATCCACTTCCATAAACCCAAAAGTTTTTCCATGAGAGTCCACCATACCTACCTATTTGCGGTATCTACCCGCCGTTCCAAGTAAATATGCATGTGCCATTCTCTAAATCTTCAAAAAATAATCTGTTTTGCGTGCCCGAACCGCTCATGTGGTGACAGAGGGCTATTGGTATCTTCCATGCTAGCAGTGTTATCCTCGGCATGTGTTTATTCACTGTCATTCTCGAGAAAGGGGCCGGTAATTGGAATGCCCAGTTCCACACTTAAATCGAAAACATAACTATAAAACAAGACTCCCCCGGATTGATGTTAGTATGGACGGTACCCGAGGATTTGGCTAGCCGTGGAGTGTGATTGATTGGTGGTGGGGGAGTTAAAACTTTAGTTTCCTGTTTGGGAACCGCCTATAGCATCAGTAGCATGGAAGATATTGAGAACTCTTGGTCATTGTGTTGACAATGAAGGCATGCCACCCAAAATTATTATCTTTGTTTTCAAAGCTTGAGGTCTAGCACCTCCACAAATCAATGCTTCCCTCTGCGAAGGGCCTGTCTATTTATTTTCCTATTGAGTCATCCTCCTCTTGTATAAGCACCAATTAGAGAGCACCTCTGTCATTTTTATGCTTTGCTTTTGATTGATATTGAGTATGACTATGACAGGATCTTCGTTGGTATGAATTACAATGTTTAGTCAGCCCTTGATCTTTGAAAGTGCTCTGCATTTATGTTTTGCGGTCTCAGAAAGAGCTAGCGAGATACCACCTATTCATATTGCTTCATGCTTGTTTTGATTGAAGTGTTGGTATTTGAAACTCATTATTATTTGCTCGTTAGCTGATTATGCCATTGATATTAGTTTACCGTGAGACCTTTGTGTCACTTGCTTATGTGGTTAACTTGTGATCTTGCTGAAATTCTGGTTATGAGTTAGACATAGTTGCAACAACAAGATCAAACAGAGTTTATCAAAGTTTTTCTTTCTCTCTCAGTTTGTCAACTGAGTTGCTTGAGGACAAGCAAGGTTTTAAGCTTGGGGGAGTTGATACGTCTCCATCGTATCTACTTTTCCAAACTCTTTTGCCCTTGTTTTGGACTCAAATTTGCATGATTTGAATGGAACTAACCTGGACTGACGTTGTTTTCAGCAGAATTGCATTGGTGTTATTTTTGTGCAGAAATCAAAGTTCTCCAAACATCCTGAAAATTTACGGGGAGCATTTTTGGAAAATATGAAAAATACATGCGCAAAGATCCACTTGAGGGGGTGGGCCAGTGGGCCACAATCCCTGCCTCCGCCACCCCCTGGTGGCGGTGGGCAAGCTTATGGGGCCCACACGGCTCTGCCGCCCCAAATCTCAGCTCTATAAGTTCACTTTCGTCCCAGAAAAAATAAAAAGAGAAGATTTCGTCGCGTTTGCGATACGGAGGCGCCACCACAACCTGTTCTTCATCTGGAGGGCAGATCTGGAGTCCGTTTTGGGCTCCAGAGAGGGGAAATCGTCGCCATCGTCATCATCAACCTTCTTCCCTCTACAATTCCATGAAGATCTTCGTCGTTCGTGAGTAATCTATTCGTAGGCTCGCTGGGCGGTGATGAGTAGGATGAGATCTATCATGTAATCGAGTTAGTTTTGATGGGGATTGATCCCTAGTATCCACTATGTTTTGAGATTGATGTTGCTACTACTTTGCCATGCTTAATGCTTGTCACTAGGGCCCGAGTGCCATGATTTCAGATCTGAAATTATTATGTTGTCACCAATATATGTGTGTTTTAGATCCGATCTTGCAAGTTGTAGTTACCTACTATGTGTTATGATCCGACAACCCCGGAGTGACAATAACCGAAACCACTCCCTGTGATGACCATAGTTCGAGGAGTTCATGTGTTCACCAAGTGCTAATGCGTTGGTCCGGTTCTTTATTAAAAGGAGAACCTTAATATCCCGTAGTTTCCTTTTGGACCCCGCTACCACGGGAGGGATGAACAATAGATGTCATGTAAGTTCTTTTTCCTAAGCATGTATGACGACACACGGAATGCATGCCTACATCACATTGACGAACGGGAGCTAGCCACATATCTCTCTGTGTTATAACTGTTGCATGATGAATATCATCCAAACAAATCATCGACCCATTGCCTACGAGTTTTTCCTACTGCTGCTGTTACTTGTCTTGCTCTGCTGTTACTACTGTTGCTACTACTGTCGCTTGCCACTGCCGTTACTCACTACTTTGATGTTACTACTTTGCTTGTAGATACTAATCTTTCAGGTGTGGTTGAATCTGACGCATTCAGCTGCTAATACTCGAGAGTATTCTCTCACCTCCCGTCGTGCGAACCAACAAATTAGGGTTGAATACTCTACCCTCAAAAACTGTTGCGAACCCACGCGCTGGTGGGCCATCAATGCCCACCAAAAAAAATGAAAAGAGGCCAAAGAGCCCAAACAAAAAAAGAAAAAAAAGAGAAAAGGAGAGAAGGGACAATGCTACTATCTTTTTCCACACTTGTGCTTCACTAAAGCACCATGTTCGTCATGATTAAGAGTCTCTTGTTTTGTCACCACCATATACTAGTGGGAATCTTCATTATATAACTTGGCTTGTATATTCCAATGATGGGCTTCCTCAAAATTTCCCTAGGTCTTCGTGAGCAAGCAAGTTGGATGCACACCCACTAGTTCTCCTTTTGAGCTTTCACACACTTATAGCTCTAAGTGCATCCGTTGCATGGTAATCCCAACTCATTCACATTGATATCTATTGATGGGCATCTCCATAGCCCGTCGATACGCCGAGTCAATGTGACCATCTCCTCCTTTTTGCCTCAAACCTCCACCACACTCTATTCCACCTACAGTGTTATATCCATGGCTCACGCTCATACATTGCGTGAGAGTTGAAAAAGGTTTCAGAAAGTAAGAGTGCAAAAACAATTACTTGGCCAATATCGGGTTTGTGCTTGATTTAAATTCGTTGTGTGGCGATGATGGAGCATAGCCAGACTATATGATTTTGTAGGGATAACTTTATTTGGCCTTGTTATTTCAAAAGTTCATGATTACCTTGCTAGTTTGCTTGAAGTATTATTGTTTTCATGTCAATAGCAAACTATTGTTTTTAATCTTACGGATCTGAACATTCATGTCACATGAAAGAAGTTGCAAAGGACAAATATGTTAGGTAGCATTCCACATCAAAAATTCAGTCTTTATCACTTTCCTACTCGAGGATGAGCAGGAGTTAAGTGTGACAGCCCGAGACCGATGCCCCAGAAGATTCCCCCTTTTATTCTGTTTCCGTCGTGTGTTATTTTTATTTGTTGCATCATCATTTAGTTTGCATCGTCGCATCATGCATGGCATATTGCATCATCTGTTGTGTGTGGTGTTTTGAGTGTGTGTGCTTCAAGTGCGATAGTAACTCCCCTCTTATTTCGTTTTTCTGGTTTTGCTAAAGTTTCCGTTTTAACCCCTATTTTGAAAGGTTCGTCTTCTTTTAAAAAAAGTCCTTTTATTAAATGTGGGGGCAACCCTTGGGTTTCCTCTATTTTTTCCTTTTGTTTCATTTTAAAATTAGAGTCTCTTTCTATTTCTAAAAAGGGTTTTATTTATTCTTCAAAAGGTTTTATTTTTTATTCGTTTCAAAAAAATGCCCAATCTATTTTATAGTTGGGGGTATGTTTTAAAGCAGTCAAAAGTATTTTTTTATTGTGTTTAATCCTTTTTCTTTTGTGTGTATTTCTGTTTTAAAAAATAAAAATAAAACAAGAGGGAGAGGAGCCTGCCAGGCCCAAGGCCCACCCGGGCCTCCAACCTAGCGGAGAGGGATCTCCTAGCGATCCATCTTTGTTCCACCCCCCCCCCCCCCCGAGCTGTCTTGCTCCTAGCGATCCCCTCCTGTCCCGATCCCCTTTCTTCCTCCTCACCTCCCCGCGCCAGCAGCCCCGCGTCGCCGGCCTCCTGCTCCCCCCGCGCGCAAGCTCCGGCCGCCCGCCGTACCCCGCTGTGCCGCCCGCCTGCAGGAGCCCCGCACCCCGCGTCCTCGCTCCCGCCGGTCGCTGCCTCCAATCCCCCCCCCCCCCGTCGAGCCACCTCCCGCGCCAGGGCCCCTCGCCCTCGCGAGCTCGCCATGGCCGCCGTGCCCGTGGCTCCCCTCATCGCCCCTGGCTGGCCCGAGGCCCTCTGCGCGCCGTCGTCCTGCCCGAGCCACGTGCAGGTTCCCCACCGGCCGCCGTGCTCGCCATGGCCGCCCGCTGCCTGCGTCCTCCGCCGTCGCGCTGATTCCCGCTTGCTGCCGAGCCGCCTTGGCCCTATCCCATGCCGATACCTGCCAAGCTTAGCTGCTGCTTGGACTTGGTGTGCTTGCCTGAAGCCGATTTGTGCCGCTGTGTGTGCTGCTCTATTGTAGTTGTTGATGCTGGTGCTTGCTGCTGGCTGAGCTTGCTAGCTTGGCTTGTGCTTGCCTGCTTGTGCTGCTATTCTACTTGCCTGCAGATGATTGTTGCCATTGCTTGCTAGCAGCTACTGCCGTGCTTAGTGCTAGGCTGCTAGCTGCTCCTAGTAGCTCCTGCCTTGCTGCATGCTAGCCTGCCTATAGCTGCTGCAGTTGCGTAGTGCTTCTTGCTGTTGCTGTTCATGTTGCTTGCCTGCTGAGTTGGCCTGCTTGTTGCCGCGCGCTGCTGCTGTAGATGCCGTGGCCGATGCTTGCTGCGCTTGCATGCTTGCCTGCCTTGCAATTGCTATGTTGATGTTGTGCCATAGATGCTGCTTGCCGCGGCCGATAGATGCTAGCTGCTGCTTGTGCTTGCTTGCCTGTCGTGCCATGCTCGCTGCCTGCCCTACTTTACTGCTAGCCAAGGCTAGATGATGCTAGCTTGCTTGTTGCCAGCTACTGCGGTAGTAGGCTAGGTAGATGTTAGTTGCTAGCTGATGCTAGCTTGTGCTGCATGTTGTCGTTGCTCTTGCTGTAGCCGGCTGCTAGCTTGCTTTGCTGCTTGCTGTAGCTTGCTCTGCTTTGTCGTTGCTATGTTGCTTGCTTGCTGCCGTCGCCGACGATCATTGTAGTTGTGTCGCCTGCCGTCACCGCGTGCACCATCCCGACACCGTGGAATCGACAAGTTTGGCGGGTCCACGACGTCCTCGACGACCCCCCCGGGAACGTGTTCGACTGCCAACATCGAAGACCGTGAACCACAACGCCAAGCGAACGACTACCGTCGACGAAACCCGAGTACCTCGACTTCCATGACGTTCTTTGTTCGCCTTCACCGCTACGACCCGATCCGCTCCGATATGCACGCTTCGAAGGTATACCGATGGGACGTGTCGTGTAACAAACGCATATGATGTACGAGATGTATCGTATGTTTGCGCCGTATGTACGAGATGGATCACCCTATCTTTATTTAGCGTTCTCGCACACGCCTCCAATTCATTGGCACCGATACCTCTTTGAGTTATTGGGATAGGAACGTTGTCGTGGCTTCGTTTCTGACATACCGCCGTGGTTCCCTCTCGCTCGCCGTGGCGACACATGCTTCTTTTCTCTTCTTGCCATGTTGTAACTTGCATGCATGACGCATTCATGGCATAATCATGTGTTGCATGTTTCTTGTGTCGTAGCTCCGTTCTAAGTTTCGCGTGTTAACCAACTAGGATGTCATGTAGAATCACCCGCTTCACCCCTTGCCATGTTAACAACATTTTAATATTATCATGTAAATAAACGGGGGTGAACTAAATAATTAATCATGGAGTTTCGTCGATATGAAACTCGTTGCATATCGAGCTTCACTTAATGTGTAGTGTTTGTGTGAGGTGAATTGCCATGCCATCCCTTGCATCATTGAACTGATCATGCATCATAGTAGGTTGTGCATCATGTTGTGCATCATGTGGTGAATATCTGTGTTGATGTTGTTTTCGGTTTGCTCCGTCATGATAGAGTTCCGCAAGCGTGTCGGAATGTGCGGACCCGTTCGACTACGTTGTTTCGCCGACTTCACGGAGTCATTCTTCTTCCAAGCGGGATCTCAGGCAAGATGACCATTTCCCCAGATACCATTACTATCATTGCCATGCTAGTTTTTTTTCGCTTCTATCGATTATGTCTCATTGCCTACCACATGTTTTATATGAGCCTCTCAACAATGCCATGAAACCTTCAACCTGTTCGACCTAGCAAACCACTGATTAGCTATGTTACTGCTTGCTTAACCATGTTGTTAGCGTTGCTAGTTGCAGGTCTAGTTGCTTCAATGTGATAACATGGGTCCCTTGTCTTATCACCATATTAAATGCTATTTAATTTAATGCACCTATATACTTGGTAAAAGGTGGAAGGCTCGGCCTTTCTAGCCTGGTGTTTTGTTCCACCTTTGCCCCTTAGTTTTCGGCTACCGGTGTTATGTTCCATAAATGAGCACTCCTAACACGATCAGGGTTGTTATGGGGACCCCCTTGATAATTCATTTTAGATTAAAGATGGTCTGGCAAGGCCCAACTTTGGTACTACATTGGCCTAATCACCTAATAAAATTGCATAGGGACTTTCCGGACCCCGAGGATAATTTAATCAACCCCCGGGCCAGTGCTCCTCATGAGTGTTGGTCCAAAATAGAGCAGCTTATTAACGCTACCCGGGGCAACTCGGCATTTGGCGTGGTAACCATCGCTCATCCGTCGTGTCCTGAGAACGAGATACGCGGCTCCTATCGGGATCGTCGACACGTCGAGCGGCCTTGCTAGATTTGTTTTACCTTTGACGAGATATCTTCTGCATTGGGATTCCGGTGATGCTTTGGGTAATCTCAGTGTTGAGTTTTCCACTAGGGAATCTGATGAGATCGCGAGCTTCGTGATTCAGGATTTGTATGCGGCTTGTGGTAATTTGTGATGGACTAGTTGATGCACCCCTGCAGGGTTAAATCTTTTCGGAAAGCCATGCCCGCGGTTATGTGGAAACGTGGAAACTTTGTTTAACACTGGTTCTAGATAACTTGAAGTTAACTTAATTAAAATATGCCAACTGTGTGCGTAACCGTGACTGTCTCTTTCGTGAGTTCCTTTTCCGATCAAGGACACGGTGGGGTTATGTCTGACGTAGGTAGGTGTTCAGGATCATTCATTTGATCATCAGTAGTTCACGTCCGTTATGCGTAGATCATCCCCCTCTTATTCCTTGTACTCGTAAGTTTAGCCATCAAATATATGCTTAGCCGCTGCTGCAACCTCACCACTTAACCTTACCTCACCCAATAAGCTTTATTAGTCTTGATACCTTTGGAAATGAGATTGCTGAGTCCCCTGTGGCTCACAGATTACTACAACACCAGTTGTAGGTACAGGTAAAGGTTACTTGACGCGAGCGCGTTGATTGTTCATTTGCAGTTGCTTGTTCTTCTTCATCATTGTCGATCTAGGATGGGTTCCAGGCCGGCAGCCTGGGATAGCAAGGATGGACGTCGTTCTTCTTTTCTCGTTTGTTTTCGTCCGTAGTCGGACCCTGCTCTTACTCTTGATGATTATGTAATATACTGATGTGACTCTGATGTAGCTTGTGGCGAGTGTAAGCCAATTATATATATATATATATATATATATATATATATATATCTTCTTTTCAGTACATGTACTTGTAACGATATCCATTCTTGCGACACGACGAGATGCGCTTCTATCCCTGACAAGGCCCTCGAGCCTAATTGAGGATAGGGTCGCATCTTGGGCGTGACAAGTTGGTATCAGAGAAGTACCGACCTAGGAGCCCCTTGATTGATCGAACTTGGTCGAGTCGAATCTAGTGAAAAACTGCTTTGAGTCTAGTTATATATCGGAGAGTAGGATTCTTTTTTCTCCTCTTCTATGCTCTGGTGAGGAATCTTGACGTAATAATTTATTCTACTCCTCTTCTCACTCAAATTTTTTTTTTTGGATAACGCGGGTATTTTGGAATCTATATGATGTCGATGTGACGGAGTTCTGTCTTGGTGCCTCCTGTCTGACTTGATTTTCTTCCGGGGAGTTGAGCTCCAGGGGATTCTCGAGCACATTGTTATCATTCAGATTTCTTAGTATCTCAGAACGAAGGATGTTCGTAATTGCTTCAATACTAGTAGTGGCGAGATAACCCCGATGTCCCGAGTACTGGTGCAGATTGATCGGGAGTACTGCCATACTTTGTATCATTGTGATCACGAGGGTCTGTAGTAGACGAAGGTCCGAGATTCTGGTTGTGTGTTGACGGATGTGATACAGGTGACGGGTTAGTATAGGAGTTGTGTGATATTACTCCTTGTATCCGTGTACCAGATTGCATGACCAGATATTTCGGGAATTCTTAGGTGGGAATTCAAGTAGTTACTTATAGGACAATCTTCCAACAAATGCATGATGTTAGGTTGGGGTTCGACATCTAGTGGATTCGTTTGTTGACGGTCGACTTACAGCGGTTCTCGTTGTGTCTTAAAGAGTCCTTGTAGCTTGCTACGACTCGGGGACGCTTCGTATGTTGGGTGCACTGCCTTGCACTTGATGTCTACTGTAAGGTTCGAGCCCGTGCGATCCTGTCCACGAAAATATCGGACGAAATCTTTCTCATGAGTTTGTTCTGGCTTGTTTCGTAAGCCTCATCCCTTTCTTTTGTTGATTATGGTAATTCGAGTTGCTTCGATGTCAAGTGGTGATTTCAGATCTTTTCTAAGTAGTGTTCTCACATTCATATGAGAGTGCTAATCCTTTTGCTTAATCAAATGTCTTATCAATTCTTTTCAACCAGAGTCATCGTATCAATTCCATTCAACCGGTGTGCTTCTCTCCAACTGAATTCAATCTTCTCCAGTTTTTGCAGATCATTCTCTTAATTCTTTCCAGAGTTTGTCTCATCTGTCTCAAGTTGTCTTTGTTTTTCCCCGCCCTCCCACCCCTTTGCTTCAGTGATTCAATTTTCATCCAAGAGTTTTTTTTTCATTGTGCTTCCGCTATCTGTTTTTTTCTCTCTTACCCGGTGATTCATTATGAAGATTCTCAGGAGTTCTAGTTCATCATTCCTTCGACGTGGTTATCTTTTCCGGTGAATTCAATTCAGTTGTCTGTGTTCATCATATCCTATTCATCCTTGTAATTCTTTCCATGTTGGAAATTCTCATCAGCCTATCTTGTTGTCTTTCCTCTCTATCCTATCCGGAGTGCTGAAGATATCTCTGAGTTTCGAGTTTTCAATTCTTCTAATTATTTCGAGGTGCTAACCTCATCTAGTTCTCTTTACACTGGTGCAATATCTCTCTTCAAATTAATCTTTTCTAACGGTGGTTTCTTTGAGTGGGCCCATAACCCACATGTTTTCCTAGGATCTTTTCTGGATCTTGTAATCTTTCCGGAGATCTTTAATTCTTTTCAACCATGACGTAAGTATGAATTTCATCAGTCGTATTACTTCTTCAAGATCTATTTGTATTAATTCTCATATTGGCTCAACCTTTCATTCTTCTCTATTTCGGAGTCTCTCAGTAATTCTTGGTGTTGTTCTCGTCATCTTTCTCAGATTGCAATTCGGAGGAGTGTTTCTCTCCAATCTTGGTTCATTCTCTTGCAGATTCATCATTTCAGCCTTGTGGCATTATCTTATTTGTTCCAATCATGAGTAATCCATTTCGTGCTATCCGGTGCTTTTCTGAGTTGTTTTTATTTCTCGTTCCTCCGAAGGCCATCATTTTAGAAGATTCTTCGTTCTCAGCTTTCAGCTTTCATCCTCAATTCTTCTCAATTGTTGTCTCTTCGTTCGTCTCTCTATTATTCTGGTGCCTTGTTCAAGTTTTCTCTCAGGTGGCTTATGATCTCTTCATTCTCATGTATTTCCATTAATTCGTGGTGTTCCCATTCAATTGTGAATTCTACCGGTGCTTCCTACAATTATGCTTCCAGTGGTGCTTATCTCTCTGTCTCTTCAAGACTATTTCTAAAAGAATAAGTGGTATGCTAAATCCGTTGCTTGTCATCAATTAAACTTGATGAAGGATTAGCAAAACATAATTCTTATTCTTACTTCATCAGTTGGTTTCAATTCTTCTTCCGGAGCGGGTCATGATATCAATTCATCCTCAAGTGTTCTTCAAGATTCTAATTGGAGAACCTCAAGTTTTCTTTCTCTTCCATTTTCAGTGCATTTGTTCTTTCGTTATCCTTTGAGGTGGTATTATAGCATTCTTGTTAGTGTAGGAGCCTCGAAGAGATTTCCTTTCAAGAATGAGATAATTAAATCCACATATTCTTTGATCATGAGATATTTCAACCCATGATTTCTTCATTGAGCTATCTTGGTTTAGACTCCACCTAAAGCTTTTCCTATGGATTGTTGCTATCATGGTGCTTGTCATTAATCCTAGTTCTCAATGCACCCTCTTGGTGTAAGAAGTTTTGATATCTTGTTGCTCCCAATCTATCCTTGTTTCTTTTAGTGGTTGGTTGTCACCTCATATTTGTTGAGATGATTCTCATAAGACCACTAATATCTTGTTCTTTTCGTTGTTGGTTTTCCAACTGCTACGTCAATTCTTCTGTCCGGAGGCTCTTCAATTCTATTGTGATGATAGTTGTCATTCTTTTCTTCTTTCTCTTCTTCCGTATGAGCTAGTTCCTATTCTGTTGTTCCGGAGGCATTGTGATGTTGCTCTTTTGGGTCTATTATGTTGTTCTATCAAGATCATGGTGTTCCCTTGTTCTATTTAGTTGTTTGTTATGTATATTGTCTAATTCTCTCTTCTTATCGAATTTTTTGTCCCACTTTCCTACCGAAGTGCTGCCGAAATTTTCCGTGAATTCTTGCGTGTTTCTCATATCATTCCTCATCTCTTTTCAACCTTCAAGGATTGTTGGTTTCACTCGTTTGTCTAAGAAGCGACTAAGTTTTACCTCTTGTTATTTCTCATCCTCTCCCCCTTTCATTCTTGGATCTCGGGGCGAGATCCTCTTGTAGTGTAGGAGAGTTGTGACAGCCCGAGACCGACGCCCCAGAAGATTCCCCCTTCTATTCCGTTTCCGTCGTGTGTTATTTTTATTTGTTGCATCATCATTTAGTTTGCATCGTCGCATCATGCATGGCATCTTGCATCATCTGTTGCATGTGGTGTTTTGAGTGTGTGTGCTTCAAGTGCGATAGTAAGTCCCCTCGTCTCCCCTCTTATTTCATTTTTGTGGTTTTGCTAAAGTTTCTGTTTTAACCCCTATTTTGAAAGGTTCGTCTTCTTTTAAAAAACAGTCATTTTATTAAATGTGGGGGCAACCCTTGGGTTTCCTCTATTTTTTCTCCTTTTATTTTATTTTAAAATTAGAGTATATTTCTATTTCTAAAAAGGGCTTTATTTATTCTTCAAAAGGTTTTATTTTTTATTCGTTTAAAAAAATGCCCAATCTATTTTATAGTTGGGGGTATGTTTTAAAGCAGTCAAAAAATATTTTTTTAATTTGTTTAATACTTTTTCTTTTGTGTGTATTTATGTTTTTTTTAAGAAAAAATAAGAGGGAGAGGAGCCTGCCAGGCCCAAGGCCCACCCGGGCCTCCAACCTAGTGCACACGGATCTCCTAGCGATCCCTCTCTGTTCCACCCCCCTGCGCCGTCGTGCTCCTAGCGATCCCCTCCTGTCCCGATCCCCTTTCTTCCTCCTCGCCTCCCCGCGCCAGCAGCCCCATGTCGCCGGCCTCCTGCTCCCCCCGAGCGCTAGCTCCGGCCGCGCCATCGTACCCCGCCGTGCCGCCCGCCTGCAGGAGCCCCGCACCCCGCGTCCTCGCTCCCGCCAGTCGCCGCCTCCAGTCCCCCCCCCCCCCGTTGAGCCGCCTCCCGCGCCAGGGCCCCTCGCCCTCGCGAGCTCGCCATGGCCGCCGTGCCCGCGGCTCTCCTCATCGCCCCTGGCCAGCCCGAGGCCCTCTGCGTGCCGCCGTCCTGCCCGAGCCGCCTACAGGTTCCCTGCCGGCCTTCGTGCTCGCCATGGCCGCCCGCTGCCTGCGTCCACCGCCACCGCGCCGATTCCCGCTTGCTGCCGAGCCGCCTTGGCCCTATCCCATGTCGATGCCTGCCGAGCTTAGCTGCTGCTTGGAGTTGTTCTGCTTGCCTGAAGCCGATCTGTGCCGTTGTGCCTGCCGCTCTGTTGTAGTTACTGATGTTGATGCTTGCTGCTGGCTGAGCTTGCTAGCTTGGCTTGTGCTTGCCTGCTTGTGCTGCTATGCTGCTTGCCTACAAATGATTGTTGTCGTTGCTTGCTAGTAGCTGCTATCGTGCTTAGTGCTAGGCTGCTAGCTGCTGCTAGTAGCTCCTGCCTTGCTGCCTGCTAGCCTGCCTGTAGCTGCTGCAGTTGTGTAGTGCTGCTTGTTGTTGTTGTTCATGCTGCTTGCCTGTTGAGTTGGCCTGCTTGTTGCCGCGCGCGGCTGCTGTAGATGCCGTGGCCGATGCTTGCTGCGCTTGCGTGCTTGCCTGCCTTGCTATTTCTTTGCTGATGTTGTGCCATAGCTGCTGCTTGCCGCGGCCGATAGATGCTAGCTGCTGCATGTGCTTGCTTGCCTCTCGTGCCATGCTCGCTGCCTGCCCTGCTTTGCTGCTAGCCGAGGCTAGATGATGCTAGCTTGCTTGTTGCTGGCTGCTGCGGTAGTAGGCTAGGTAGATGTTAGTTGCTAGCTGATGCTAGCTTGTGTTGCTTGTTGCTGTTGCTCTTGCTGTAGCCGGCTGCTAGCTTGCTTTGCTGCTTGCTGTAGCTTGCTCTTCTTTGTCGTTGTGTGACAGCCCGAGAACGACATTCCAGAAGATTCCCTTCTATTCCATTTTCGTCGTGTGTCTATTTTCTTTTGTCACATCATCATCGCATCGTGCGCATCATCAGCATTGCATCAGCATCCCGTTGCTGCCAGTTTTCAAAAAAACTTGCATCCATTAGTAGTTGTCGGTTCTCGTCGTTGTCCGTTCTGAGTCCGACCGCACACGCACGCGCCCGCGGCATCGTCAAACCTGTTTCCAAAAGTTTGTGTAAAATATTCTTTGTTTGAGTCGAAACTTGGCGTGCGGTCTTAGTTAGTTGTGGCTAGGCCGCCTGTTAAATTTCATCACAATTGGAGTCCGTCTGGTACCCGAACGGTCGACCGTAGCGGCACCGTATTCGGTTTATCGTCGGACGTTTGTCGGTGTTTTAAAATAGATGCCGGGCTGCCCGTTTTCCCTCTCATCTCCGCCTAGCCTCTACACAATGCACCGACCCTACGCGTAGCCTAGTCCGGGAACCTCCCGAAACCCGAACCGGGTGCTCGTGACCGTTGGGTCGAGATCAACCCCGTTTTACCGCAAACCATCATCAGTTTGTCCATTGAACTTCCTAATCTATTATCTCGACCGTCCAATTTAATCGAAGGATCCTAACCCTAATCTATTTCGCTATATATTGACCACCTAGTCTAACCCTAGACAAATCCCTAGAAATTCCCCCCTGTCCAATCGGCGCCGTCACCCACTTCTGGTCTCCTCCTTCCTCGGGATCGAATCCCGCAGCCGACCAACTCCATCCTCTTGGCTAGTGGATTAGCTCGCTGTAGCATCATCTGGACGTGTCCAGTTCCCCATCTCCCCGCTCTGTAGACGCGTCGCGTCCATGAGCTCCAGCCTCGAGCTCCTGCCATGGAGCCCCGTCTCCCTGCACGGGACCTTCCCCTCGGCCTCGACCCCATCTCCACCAGGCCAGGACTCCGCGTCCCTCCGGTCCCCTTCACCTTGTTTCCCTCTCCCCCTGTTATCCCCTCTCAGAGCTCTCTCTCTCTCTCTCTCTCTCTCTCTGATTTTTGCAGCTACAGGAGCGCAACGGGGCATGGCCAGGTCGCGTCTTCGTCGGAGCCCCGTGTCACCGGTGCCCAGCAGGTCGTCCTCCCTCCCCATCTCTCTTTCCTTCCCTCCTTCTCCTTCCTCCTCTAACCCCTCTCCATCTCTGGTTCTTTCTTCTCTGTGAGGGACCGATGAGATCTCGCCCGCAGGAGCTCAACCCCCCCCCCCTCAAATGCACCTTCTACGACCGAAACCGGAGCTGCCAGGGCCTGCCGGACCTCGACCCCCTCCAACCGTGCCATCCCCGACCGGTCCTCACACGCAGCAGGTCCAAAGCCACTACCTTCGCCATGTTCAGTTAACTGTCTCTGTGCGCGTGTGTTCGTGGGGAAGAAGACCAGTGCGTTTCTTATTTGTAGTACTCGCCTGCTAGTATATCACTCTAGCACCACACCGAGCTGGCTAGCACCACTCTGTTTCATCCCAGAGGTCTGGGGTTCGAATACCAGATTTGCCAATTGTTTTTGCCCTGTATCTATTGATCTGCACCCTGTCGAAGAGCTCTACTTCTGTTTAGAATCCTTTGCTATAGCAAAACAGATTGCTAGCAGAGTTGGCTAGCGAAGCCGCTCTGGTTCCAAGGGGGTCCTGGGTTCAAATCCTAGTTGGCCCATATTGTTGTTTTACTTTGTATTTTTTTCCTTTTAGTGCTGTCACGCTTGGGCCTGACCTGTTGCACTGTGTCTTCAGATTTGGCCCAGTTCTTTTGTTATCTATGCTAGGAATTTTGCTATTTCAGGATATAGGATATAGGTATATTTTCAAACGCCCGTAGATTCTACTCCGTGCGTCGGTTTACGATGAGTTACATATGTAACTTGGCTAGAATTTCGTGTAGATTAATGATTTCTGACTTTCATGCATGATAAAATTACATAAACGTGTTGTTTTTTTCGGTTTGCGTGTCGATATGTTAGAAACGGTTTAGGACGTAACTATTTGTCTGTAGCTCCGTTGGAGTTGTGCCATATATGTAAATGGACCAGAACGACGAGTAGAATCACGTGAACCACTTAGTTTTTCTGTTTAACAAACTTAAAATGTGATTAGGACAAATCTGGACAGAATTAGAATTTAACACGTGGGGTCATTTCGGAGATGCTATATGTCGTTTCTGGCCTCATTTAAATTTCCTAGATAGGTAGATTAATTTGTGCTTCACCCCCTTGCCATGTTAACAACCTTTTAATATAACCGTGTACTTGAACGGGAGTGAACTAAATAATTAGACGCGGAGTTTCATCGATATGCAACTCGTTGCATATCGAGCTTCACTTAATGTGTAGTGTTTGGTTGTTGTGATTGTCATGCCTTGCATTAGACCGTTCATGCATCATATGTGTCTTGCATCGTGTGGTGAATATCGTGTGTTGATGCTTGTTTCTGTTTCCCTCCGTCTCGATAGAGTTCCGCAAGCGTGTCGGATGTGAGGGCCGTTCGACTACGTCGGTTCGTCTGCTTCACGAAGTCCTTCTTCTTCTCAACGGGATCTCAGGCAAGATGACCATTTCCCCAGATACCATTACTATCATTGCCATGCTAGTATTACCGTTTCTATCGATTATGTCTCGTTGCCTACCACATGTTAAATATCAGCCTCTCAACAATGCCATATAACCTTCAACCTGTTCAACCTAGCAAACCACTGATTGGCTATGTTACTGCTTGCTTAACCATGTTGTTAGCGTTGCTAGTTGCAGGTGCAGTTGCTTCCATGTGAAAACATGGGTTCCTTGTTATATCACCATATTAAATGCTATCTATTTTAATGCACCTATATACTGGTAAAAGGTGGAAGGCTCGGCCTTTCTAGCCTGGTGTTTTGTTCCACCTTTGCCCCCTTAGTTTTCGGCTACCGGTGTTATGCTCCATAATTGAGCGCTCCTAACACGATCGGGGTTGTTATGGGGACCCCCTTGATAATTCGTTTTAGATTAAAGCTGGTCTGGCAAGGCCCAACATTGGTACTACATTTGCCTAATAACCTAATAAAATTGCATAGGGACTTTCCGGACCCCTAGGATAATTTAATCAACCCCCCGGGCCAGTGCTCTGCATGAGTGTTGGTCCACCCACCTAGCAGTCGGTGGTGCCACCTCGGGGCAACTCGAGGTTTGGCTACCGTCCACTATGCATAGACGGTGTGTCCCGAGAACGAGATACGCAGCTCCTATCGGGTTCGTCGACACACCGGGTGGCCTTGCTGGATTAGTTTTACCTTTGACGAGATATCTTGTGCATTGGGATTCCGATGATGCTTTGGGTAATCTCAGAGTTGAGGTTTTCCACTAGGGAATCCGACGAGATCGCGAGCTTCGTGATGGAGGATTTCTATACGGCTTGTGGTAATTTGTGATGGACTAGTTGGAGCACCCGTGCAGGGTTAAATCTTTTCAGAAAGCCGTGCCCGCGGTTATGTGGCAACGTGGAAACTTTGTTTAACACTGGTTCTAGATAACTTGAAGTTAATTAATTAAAATATGCCAACTGAGTGCGTAACCGTGACTATCTCTTTCGTGAGTTCCTTCTCCGATCGAGGACACGGTGGGGTTATGTCTGACGTAGGTAGGTGTTCAGGATCATTCATTTGATCAACCGTAGTTCACGTTCGTTATGCGTAGATCTTTCCCCTCTTATTTCTTGTACTCGGAAGTTTAGCCACCAAATATATGCTTCGCCGCTGTTGCAACCTCACCACTTAACCATACCTCACCCAGTAAGCTTTGTTAGTCTTGATACCTTTGGAAATGAGATTGTTGAGTCCCCTGTGGCTCACAGATTACTACAACACCAGTTGCAGGTACATGTAAAGGTTACTTGACGCGAGCGCGTTGATTGTTCATTTGGAGTTGATTCTTCTTCTTCTTCTTCACCGATCTAGGATGGGTTCCAGGCCGGCAGCCTAGGATAGCAAGGATGGACGTCGTTCTTCTTTTCTCGTCTGTTTTCGTCCGTAATCGGACCCTGCTCTTCTTCATGATGATTATGTATTGTACTGTTGTGACTCTGATGTAGCATGTGGCGAGTGTAAGCCAATTCTATATATATATCTCTTCTTTTCAGTACATGTACTTGTAATGATATCCATTCTTGCGACATGACGAGATGCGCTTCTATCCCTGACGAGGCCTTCGCGCTAAATTGAGGATAGGGCCGCACCTTGGGCATGACAAGTTGGTATCAGAGCAGTACCGACCTAGGAGCCCCCTTGATTGATCGAACTTGGCCGAGTCGAGTCTAGTGAAAAACTGCTTTCAGTCTAGTTATATATCGGAGAGTAGGATTCTTTTTTCTCCTCTTCTATGCTCTGGTGAGTAATCTTGACGTAATAATTTATTCTACTCCTCTTCTCAATCAAAAAAAAATTAGGATCACGCAAATATTTTTGGAATCTATATGATGCCGATGTGACGGAGTTCTATATTGGTGCCTCCTATCTACTTTGAGTTTCAGGGGAGTTGAGCTCCAAGGGATTCTTGAGCACATCGTTATCATTCAGAATTCTTAGTATCTCAGAACGAAGGATGTTCGTAATTGCTTCAATACTAGTAGTCGCGAGATAACCCCGATGTCCCTAGTACTGGTGCAGATTGTTCGGGACTACTGCCATACTTTGTATCGTTGTGATCACGAGGGTCTGTTGTAGATGAAGGTCCGAGATTCTGGTTGTGTGTTGACGGATGTGATACAGGTGACGGGTTAGTATAGGAGTTCTGTGAATATTACTCCTTGCATTCGTGTACCAGATTGCATGACCAGATATTTCGGGAACTCATAGGTGGGAATTCAAGTAGTTGCTTATAGGACAATCTTCCAACAAATGCATGATGTTAGGTTGGGGTTCGACATCTAGTGGATTCGTTTGTTCACGGTCGACTTACAGCGGTACACGTTGTGTCTTAAAGAGTCCTTGTAGCTTTATACGACTCGGGGACACTTCGTATGTCGGGTGCACTGCCTTGCACTTGATGGCTACTGTAAAATCAAGCCCGTGCGATCCTGTCCACGAAAATATCGGATGAAATCTTTCTCATGAGTTTGTTCTCGCTTGTTTCTTAAGCCTCTCCCTTTGTTTTGTTGAATATGGTAATTTAAGTGCTTCGATGTCAAGTGGTGATTTCAGATCTTTCCTAAGAGGTGTTCTCATATTTTTATGTGAGAATGCAAATTCTTTTGTTCGTTCAATTGTCATGTCAATTCTTGTCAACCGGAGTCGTCATGGTAATTCTTTTCCAACCGGTGTGTTTCTCTTCAAGTGAATTCCATCCTCTCCTATTTTGCAAGATCATTCTCTGAATTCTTTCCGGAGTTGTCTCATCTAGCCCAAGTTGTCTCTGTTTTTCCCCACCCTCCCGCCCTTTTTCTCAGTGATTCAATTTTCATCCAAGAGTTTTTCTTTTCATTGTCCTTCCGTTGTGTGTTCTTTTCTCTCTTACCCGGTGAATTTAATTCAGCTATCCGTGTTCATTATATCCTATTCTTCCTTATAATTCTTTCTCATGTTGGAGATTCTTATCAGCCTATGTTGTTATCTTTTCTCTCTATTCTATCCGGAGTGTTGAAGATATCTCTGAGTTTCTTGTTTTCAGATCTTTCGTTATTTCGAGGTTCTGAACCTCATCTAGTTCTCTTTATACCGATGCAATATCTCTCTTCTAAGAAATCCTTTCAACGGTGGTTTCTTTGAGTGGGCCCATAACCCACAGGTTTTTTCCCAGGATCTCATTTATCTCTTCTAATCTTTCCGGAGTTCTCTAATTCTTTTCAACTCTGACATAAGTAAGAATTTCATCAGTCATACCCCTTCTTTAAGATCTATTTGAATTAATTCTCATATTGGCTCAACCTTTCATTCTTCTTTATTCCGGAGTGTCTCAGTTATTCTTGGTGAGGTTCTTCTCGTCATTTTCTCCATTGAAGATTCGAAGGAGTGTTTCTCTCAATCTTGGTTCATTCTCTTGGAGATTCATCATTTCAGCTTGGTGCCATCTTCTTAATTGTTGTCAGTCATGAGCAATCCCTTTCTTGCTATCCGGTGCTTTTCTGATTTGTTTTTCATTCTCGTTCCTCCGAAGGCCATCATTTCAGAAGACTTCTTCGTTCTCAGCTTGCAGCTTTCGTTCTCTAATTCTTCTCCATTGTTGTCTCCTCGTTCGTCTCTCGATTATATGGTGTCTTGTTTAAGTTTTTTTCCCAGGTGGATCATGATCTCTTCATTCTCATGTATCTCCATTCATTCATGGTTGCCTCGTTCATTTCGATTCTCATCGGTGTGTCTTGCAACAATTCTTCTAGTTTGTGATCATATCTCTCCTCAATCTTTTCAGAAGAATAAGTTGCATGCTTAATCTATTGCTTGTCATCAATTAAATTTGATGAAGGATAAGCATAACATAATTCTTATTCTTGTTCATAGTAATCTGAATTCTTCTTCCGGAGTGGCTCATGGTTTCAATTCTTTCCTCATGTGCTTATCTTTATTTTCTGGAGTGCCAAGTTCTTTTAAGTATCTCTTTGTGAGGCTTCTTCTAAATCCTGGCAAGGTCATAATCTTATTCTTTTCTACCTGATATATGTGCATCATTCATTCGTATACGGAGGTCCTTCTTGGTGGTTCATCAAGGTTTCAATCCATTCTCAAGTGTTCTTCAAGATTCTTCTTAAAGAACCTCAAGTATCCTTTCTCTTGCATTTATATGTGCAATTGTTCTTCCTTTATCCTTTGAGGTGGTATTATAGCATTCTTGTTAGTGTAGGAGCCTCGAAGAGTTTTTCCTTTCAAGTATGAGATAATTAAACCCACCAATTCTATGATCATGAGATATTTTCAACCCATGGTTTATTCCTTGAGTTATCTTGGTTTGGATTTCACCTAAAGCCTTTCCTATGGATTGTTGCTATCATGGTGCTTGTCATTAATCCAAGTTCTCAATGTATCCTCTTGGTGTAAGAAATTGTTCATATCTTGTTTCTCCCAATCAACCATTGTTTCTTTTAGTGGTTGGTTGTCACCTCATAAATGTTGTGATGATTTCCATAAGCCCACTACTATCTGGTTCTTTTCGTTGTTGTTTTTCCAACAACTCCGTCCA
This sequence comes from Hordeum vulgare subsp. vulgare, assembly GCF_904849725.1. Taxonomy (NCBI): domain Eukaryota; kingdom Viridiplantae; phylum Streptophyta; class Magnoliopsida; order Poales; family Poaceae; genus Hordeum; species Hordeum vulgare. The sequence goes on along the minus strand of NC_058520.1, from coordinate 577,218,832 downwards.
ATTCTTCTTGCAAGGATGCTTGCCAAGTTCATTTGAGTTAGTAGTTGTCATTCTCTTCTTCTGTATGACCTAGTTCCTATTCTATTGTTCCGGAGGCTTTATGATATTGTTCTTTTGGGTCAATCTTGTTGTTCTACCAAGATCATTGTGACATCCTCGACTTTTGCTACAGTAGTGATTGTAATTAAGCTACAGTGATCAACCGCTAATGATGCCACGTCATCGAATTCCCATCACAGACCTGCGTGGATTCGCGTCTGTCCGGATCGATGATTTGAAAGCAAAGGGAAGCACTTTATCGGTTCATTACAAGTATTAAAAGGATATATATATAAAAGGAAAGTATTAAAGAAATAATAATGATAAAAGAAAGAAAGAAAACTGAAAGAAAGAAATAATAAAAAAGGAAAAAAGGTAAAACAAAACAAAACAAATCAAAAAAAAAAGGAACAACCCCCCCCCCCAACCGGCCCAGCTGGGCCAAAAAGGGCCCAGCCGGCCAAACCCTAACGCCCTCCTGGGCGCCACCCCCCCTCGCTACTCCCTCCCTTTCCCACGCCGCCGCCAGCCACCCCCCCCCTCATGGGGGGCCCCACCCCACGCGCCATCTCCTCCCCCTCTCTCGGCCCCCCACCTCACGAGAGCCCCCCACCCCCCGAGATCCCGTCGCCCCCCTCTGCCCCTCTCGCCTCTCCCTCCCAGATCGCCTCCACCTCGCCCCTCTCCCTCCCCAGCCGGCGGCCACTCCTCCCGCCGGCAGCCCCCCCGGCGGCCACCTCCTCCACCGAGCCGCCCCACCTCAAGGCCCCCTCCCTCCCTGGCCGGCGCGCCATCTCCTTCCCGCGGCGAGCCCCGGCCGCCCCTCGGCCTCCTCCTCCCGCGGCGAGCCCCGGCCGCCCCTCGGCCTCCTCCTCCCCGCGGCGAGCCCCGGCCTCCCGTCGGCCATCTCCCGCTCGGTCCGGGAGGGACCGGGCAGGGAGACGTCATCATCTCGCCGGGTCCGACCGGCTCCCCCTCGTCGGCACATCACCACCATCGGCACCGTCACCGCCTCCACGTCCGTCTCCACCGTCAACTACGTGCGAACTCCGGCTTCACCGGGCCGTCACGTCACCGTCGGTGAGCCCCTCCTCGGGCTCCTCCCACCGTGTCGATCTCCTCGCCGCCCCGGTTCCGTTCCGGCAAACGGGGCCTCGATCCGTCGACGGTAGACTCCGGTAGGAAGATTTGAGTTTTTGGTTCCTCTAGGTTGTGTTAGCACACAGTTGTTCTGTGTTAACAAAGAGATGAGTGTTGAGAGTTTTTGAGAGAAAAGAAATAAAAACAATTGATGTATTAGATGCCGTATGTATGTATGTATGTATTCGATACCCGTATTATGTATGTATTTGCGTATATAGGCATGTGGAGAGATACGACATTTGTATGTTTATTTATTTGTGATTTAAAATGTGTATTTGGCCTTAGGTCACTTACCGGTGGGGCCAATGCACCCGCTGTCTATGACAGGGAGGCCCCACGCGAGAGTTAATATAAATATTAAAAATAATGTTTTTCTTAAATAAATAAATAAATAAATAGATATTTAGTTAAAATAATTAATTAACATAATTAGAGTATGACACGCGGGTCCCCCACTAAATTAATCTGATTAATTAATATTTAATCTTAAATAAAAACTTGTGCCTATGACGTTCGGGACCCGCTGGTCAGTTGACCGGTCAAACGTTGATGTCAGCCTGACATCGCGATGATGTCATAATAGGATTTTACTAAATCTTTCAAATCTGTTTTTAATTCTTATATAATTAATAAAACTTGAAAAATTAATAATAAATAATCCGTAAGTCAGATCGAAATAATTTCAACATGAAAGTTGATCAGCAAAGCGAGACGAACCCGGATACACGGCCCGTTCGTCTGTCACGCGTCCCTAGCATAGTAAACATGGAACTTTTCCATCGTTTCCAGTATAACCGGTAGTAGCCCGAGACCCGGAAAATATCGTCAGATATTCTTCCGACCCGTCTATGACGGATGTTGCTGCGTTAGCTCATGTCTAGCCTGCATTTTTCCATGTCATGCTTTGTGTTGCATCGGTGCTATTATTTATTGTTTCTTCCCCCTCTTCTTACCGGTAGACCCCGAGACTGACGCTGCTGCCGGGTACATCTACGACCCTGCCGATCAGTCCTTTGCCACAGAGCAGCAAGGCAAGCAAACTCCCCTTGATCATTCCTATATCGCCTATGTCTTTCTTTCTACTGCTTGCATTAGTATTTTGCTACTGTTGTAGTTAGCTCCTATATCTGATGCATAGCCTATTTTTGATGAACTGTTACTTTCAGTCCTGTACTTTTAACCTGCTTAGTATAGGTGGAGCAGTCATCCCCTCTGACCCCGTAGATCAGTTGCCCCGCTTGTTTCCAAATCTCGATCTTTGATCGACGAGCCAGACCCGACACAGCACATTCACCCCCCCTTCGTTGTACGACGCTACAGCGATACTATCGGGTACCGAGGGTGACACCTCGCTAAGTACTCCTGATGATATCTCTGTAGTATAGCTAGTCGGTCGTGGTTATCGAGGGTGATTCCTCTTTCACCATTCCCGATGACGCCCCTGTCGTGCAACCCCGCGAGTGTGGGACCCCCGAGGGTGATTCCTCTAAGCCCACCTTGACGGGTACATCGTTCGGGATCCAATGAGGGTGATACCTCGGATTCCCCCCGATGTTACGACCACACAGTTACTCGACCATGTTACTGGGATCATTGGTGATTAGTTGTAAGCCGGGTGGATTCCCGTGAGACTGTGTTGTTGGCCTAATTAAAATGCTAATGGATTTGGGTATTTGATCTGGGTTGGTCGGAGACCTTTTCGCACTAACCGGCTACGCGGGAAGAATTATGGGTACTCGACGTCGCGGTATCAGCCGAAGCTTTTCAGATGCCAGCAGTGTAGCGGCGCGCACCCGAGTGGTCCCGAGATGCATCGCGCTTGTGATTAAGGGATGCTAGGACTGACGTCGGCCGCCCACGCCACGTGCAGGAGCGTGAAGGGGAACTGGGCCCATGAACCCTTTGTGCTTAGGATTTAGACCGGCGGGCTGGCCTCTCTGATTAGTCTTAGGTGGGGCTGCGACGTGTCGATATTCCGAGGCCGGGCAGGACCCAGAAAAGTATGTCCGGCCAGAGTGTTATCGAGCGTGACGGGACATGTGGTGCACCCCTGCAGGGATGAAAATTAACTATTCGGATAGCCGTGTCCACGGTTACAGGACGACTTGGAGTTGTGCCCCGATCTTTTACAACTACAATTGTTACTTAACTGGAATTAGTTTGCCTCGGGATTGCTTCCTCGCAGGGAGTTGAGGGAGGATCTTTAGGCGTGACCTCACTTTAATATTGCTGCAACAATATGACTATTTATGTGTTACCCCTGTTCTACTCTCGTCTATTGCTGCAAGACCCTGAAGATGCTAGTCTTCGATAGGACTAGGCCTTCTCTCTCTATTCTCGCATTGCTGCAGTCAGTCCACATATAACCCCCTTCTTTGATACTGATGCATAATTAGAATAGTTCTGATGTAAGACTTGCGAGTACTTTGGATGAGTACTCACCGCTGCTTTGCTCCCCCCTTGTTCCCTTGATCCGTTTGCTGCGACCAGATGATGAAGCCCAGGAGATGGAGGTCCCCGCCACCGACGACTGCTACCCCGACGGTGCCTACTACTACGTGGAGGCCGCTGATGATCAGGAGTAGTTAGGAGGTTCCCAGGCAGGAGGCCTCGCCTCGTTCGATCGTTGTATCTTTTGTGCTAGCCTTCTCTAAGGCACCCCATGTTTTATGTCTGTACTCAGATATTTGTTGCTTCCGCTGACTCGTGTGCTTATCGAGCTTTCGTATTCTAGCCCTCGAGGCCCCTGGCTTGTAATATGAAGCTGATGTTATTTTATTTGTGTCTAGAGTTGTGTTGTGATATCTCCCCGTGAGTCCTTGGGTTTGATCGTACGCATTTGCGTGTATGATTAGCGTACGATTAAACCGAGGGCGTCACAAGTTGGTATCAGAGCCAACTGCCTGTAGGTAGCCCCCTTTCCAACTCCTTGGCCGAAGTTGAGTCTAGTGTTTGAAAAACTTACTAACACTGATGTTGTGGCTTACGGGCCCACATCTCAATTGGGTGGTATTAGTATCTTTTACTCCTTTCCTATACTCTGGGCTCTACTTTCTCTTCTCTTTCGGGTCAAAGATTTTACTAACTCTAACATTAGGTTCTCGAATCACATCAATCCGGAGCGCTGGACTATCTACTCTTTTTCTCCTGAATATGTATTACACACACTGTCATTGACATCCGTCAATCTTATTTTCAGATGCGTCCCGCAAGGCAGCACGTGCGCCTGACACAGGCCACTGAGACGACTGGGTTCCCGGCCATTTTGGTCGATCTCCTGACCAGGCTGGGATATCGCTGGTACCCCGAGTACACTGTGTTCGAGGATTTCCGCGAGTACAACCAGTACCAGTACCAGGCTGAGGTTCGCATCTTCGACCAGAGGGGCGGCGAGACCCTCGAGCGCCACGTGTTCTGTGGTATTGGAGTGTCGGTCGAGATGGCCGTCCATGATGCGGCCTACATCGCCATCACCCGTCTCCGTGGAGCGTACCTTCACCTGGAGGAGAGCCCTTTCAGATACATCCCGCATGCTCCTGCTGGGGATGAGACTGGGTCTGATCTCACTGCCTACGCTTCTGACGTTCGGGAGCGCAGCGACCGTTCCTACGTCGCTGTCTGCGCCCCCTACGTGACGCGTCGGTACGACGCGCGGATTCTGGTGCAGTACACTGAGGCAATGGATCGTGCTTTTCGAGCTCTGACTGTGGAGTTGTATGCTACACGCGCTCGTCTTTACGACGCGTTGACAGAGCTGCAGCCATCACACTGTCCGAGGGTTCCACCTATGCGCATCCGCGAGCCGAGCAGGACAGAGCTACCATCAGCTCTCGAGTGGACTGATGTTGGGGGTAGAACCCCTGCACTTGGACCTCAGCTCCTCGACTGGATGCGGTACCCTCACCAGAGTCACAACGGGACACAGGGTCCTGTCCCTACCTTCTATCACCGCCAGCTACCAGGATTCGATCGTCCTCTCCGACGTTGATGTAGCCTTATCGCTACATCTCGTTGTGGTACTCTTCCACCGCGTGCCTGCGCGCCGCCTAGTGAGTCCAGGGTATCGTCAAATGCGTCCGGGCTATCGCCAAATTTCGAGTTTTTAATCGTTAGTCTGTAATCGAACTTATGTATGGGTCTGTATGTCGAACTCAACTACTATGGAGTATCTATCGCATTTCCCTTTCATTATGGTTGATTACTTCATGAATGCATGCGATGCCTTTCAATTACTTTAAGCTAAACTACCCCTGCTAAATATTTAACAGGATGGTTAGACCAGCTGGCCGCCCGCGTGGTCGTGCCAACGATGCACCACCCCCGCCTCCTGAGTATATGGCGGGGATGATCCAACAGTTTGAGCTGAACCGCCAGTTTATGCAAGGGCTCATGGATCAGTTCCAAAGGCCGAACATGAACCAACCACAAGGCGTGACACTGCAAGACTTCTGCCGTCTCAACCCTGTGATCTACCGCAGCTCAACTCAGCCTCTTGATGCTGATGACTGGCTCCGTGACATTTCTTATGAGCTATAGTCTGCCAATGTGCCCCTGGCGAGCTATGTCAACTTTGCCGCCTACTTTCTGAAGGGTCCCGCTGCTCAATGGTGGGACAGCCACAGGCGCTCTCAGCCCGATGGAACTATCATCACTTGGGCAGAGTTCAAGGCTGCTTTCCGTGCTCGATACATTCCCCAGGGAATCATGGACCGGAAGAAGCGTGAGTTCCGCAACTTAGTCTAGGGCAACAAGACTGTGGATGCTTATCAGCGGGAATTTCTGGAATTATCTCGCTATGCTGAAGAAGACATTGCGACTGATGCACGCAGGCAGGAGAAGTTCCGTGAAGGCCTCCACCCTGATATCAAGCTGACACTCCTCGTTCAGGACTATGCTGATTTCGCCACCCTCGTGAACAAGGCTATTCAGGTTGAGACTGGTCTGCAGGAATACAAAGATAGCAGCAAGCGCAACCGTGACATGGGCTCATCTTCGGGCTCATCTGCACAGAAGCGGAAGATCTGGATTCCCAACAACATGTACCATGCACCTGCTCCTACTCCGAGGCCGTCCTATGCTGCACCTCGCCTGCCTCCTCCACCACCTAGACAGCCGAGGCTCCCAGCTCCACCGCCTCGAGTTCCTCCTTCCCGCCCTGAGGACGGGCTGTGCTTCAAGTGTGGCCGTCCAGGTCACCGTGCTAGAGACTGCAGGCAGAATCAGAATCAGCTGGCACTTCCCGCAACTGGCCGTGACAACAACCAGAACCGCAACTTCAACGCTAAGCCTGCTTATGTTCGTGGTCAGGCCAACAACATTGATATGGGTCAAGCTCAAGACCAGCCTGCTACCGTGATGGCTACACTTCTCGTTAACTCAGTACCTGCTTCTGTATTGTTTGATACAGGAGCATCGCATTCCTTTATGTCGGAAAATTTTGCATACATGCATGACATTAGGAGCGAAGAGATGAACATCCCGATAGTGGTAAACACCCCTGGGGGCGAATGCCGAACCTCTGTGGTTTGCCCCCATGTTCCAGTCGAAATTGAAGGATTAGAATTCCTTGCCAACCCCATCCTACTAAAGTCATCCAACATTGATCTCATATTGGGGATGGACTGGTTGAAAGCTCATACGGCATCAATCGTTTGTGCCACCAAAACCGTCCACCTCCTACACCCTTCAGATGAACTAGTAAGCTACCATGCTCATCTCGTCCGTAATGCTGAGGCACGGCTGTATGCCTTGAATGCATTAAATGCGTCGCCTCTTGAAGGGATTGAAAACATTCCAGTGGTCCGAGAGTTCCAAGATGTCTTTCCAGAAGAACTTCCGGGGATTCCCCCTGCTCGAGCTATCGAGTTTGTCATTGACTTGGTACCCGGTACCACTCATATTGCCAAGCGTCCTTATAAAATGCCACCACATGAACTCCTTGAACTTAAGCAAGAAATTGACAACTCGCTCCGTCTGGGTTTCATCCGTCCGAGTTCCTCTGCTTGGGGAGCACCTTCTCTCTTTGTTAAGAAGAAGGATGGGACAAATCGATTGGTTCAAGACTATCGTCCTATCAACCAGGCCACTATTCAAAACAAATATCCTCTCCCGCGGATAAATGATTTGTATGATCAACTTGCTGGTTCCACCGTTTTCTCTAAGCTCGACTTGAGATTGGGATACCACCAGATTCGTGTTCGCAAGGAGGATATTCCAAAGACCGCCTTTGTTACTCGATATGGATCATACGAGTACACCGTCATGTCCTTCGGCTTAACCAATGCACCGGCAACTTTCTCTCGATTGATGAATTATATATTCATGGACTACCTCGACAAATTTGTCGTGGTATATCTGGATGATATTCTGGTGTTTTCAAAGAACAAAGAAGAGCATGCTGAACATCTTCGTCTTGTACTGGATAAGCTTCGGGAGCATAAACTCTATGCGAAGTATTCCAAATGTGAGTTTTGGCTAGACGAAGTGACTTACCTTGGTCATGTGATTTCCAAGGATGGTATTGCGGTCAACCCCGAACGAATTCAAGCTATTCTTGACTGGACTCCCCCGAAGAATGTCAAGCAAGTCAGAAGTTTTCTCGGACTCGCCAGCTATTGTCGTCGATTCGTCGAGAACTTCTCCAAGATTGCGAAGCCCTTAACCAACCTGCTTCACAAAGGTGTTAAGTATGAATGGACTGATAAATGTCAGGAAAGTTTCCAAGCACTCAAGGACAAACTGACGTCCGCTCCAGTACTTGCTCCTCCAGATACGAAAATGGATTTCGTCATATACTGTGATGCTTCTCGTCAAGGAATAGGTTGTGTCCTAATGCAGGATCGCAAGGTGATCGCTTATGCTTCACGTCAACTGCGTGCTCATGAAGAGAACTACCCAGTTCATGATCTCGAGCTTGCCGCAGTCATTCATGCATTGAAGGAATGGCGACAATACCTTGTCGGTAATCGCTGTGAAATCTACACCGACCATCAAAGTCTGAAGTACTTGTTCACTCAACCGGAGCTGAACCTGCGTCAACAAAGATGGATGGAGCGTATAGCAGATTTTGACTGTAGTATATCATATACCCCTGGCAAGGCTAATGTAATGGCTGATGCCTTAAGTCGCAAGTCATACTGCAACCACCTCCAGGTTCATCAGGTTCACGATCGTCTGCAAGAGGAATTCCGTAAGCTGAACCTCCACATTGTTCCTCAGGGTTACCTTGTTTCCCCTCCTGAAGAGTATCAAAAGATGAACCTTCGTGTTGTTAATCAGGGCTCCCTCAGTAACCTAGTGGTTGAACCAGATCTTGTGAGCTCCATAAAGAATATACAAAACTTTGACGATGATGTCGACATGATTAAGAGCTATATTGCTAAGGGTAAACCCTCCTTTTTCACTGTTGATGAAGGTGGCGCCTTGTATTTCAAGGGTCGCCTATTCGTCCCAAATAAGAAGGAAAATCTCAGGATGACTGGGAAGGTGATGGAAGAAGCTCATGACACACCATTGTCTATTCACCCGGGTAGTACCAAGATGTACCAAGACATCCGACAAAGATTCTGGTGGCCCAATATGAAACAAGACATTGCACGCTATGTGGCAGAATGTGATATATGCCGGCGAATCAAAGCAGAACACCAAAAGCCTGCTGGAACTCTGCAGCCTATCTCTATTCCTGAGTGGAAATGGGACCATGTTGAAATGGAATTTGTCACTGGTTTTCCCAGGTCTCAGAAAGGTAATGATGCTATTCTTGTCGTCATTGATCGACTGTCCAAAGTTGCACATTTCCTGGCCGTCAAAGAAACGATTAATGCTAGTCAGCTGGCAGATCTTTATATGTCAAGAGTTGTTTCACTTCACGGTATTCCGTTGGTAATCAGTTCGGACCGTGGCAGCTTGTTCACTTCAAAATTCTGGGAAAGTTTTCAGAAGGCTATGGGGACTCATCTGTCCTTCAGCACTGCATTTCATCCTCAATCCCAGGGACAAGTTGAACGAGTCAACCAAATTCTCGAGGACATGCTTCGAGCTTGTGTCATTTCTTTCGGTAAGAAATGGGAGGAATCTCTCCCGTATGCCGAGTTCTCTTACAACAATAGCTATCAAGCTAGTCTGAAGATGGCCCCTTTCGAAGTATTGTATGGGCGAAGGTGTCGAACTCCTCTGAATTGGTCAGAAACTGGGGAACGATCACTCTTTGGTCCGGATATTATTCAACATGCCGAAGATCAAGTCCGCATTATTCATGAGAATCTGAAGGCTGCTCAGTCTCGTCAGAAAAGTCAGTATGACCGTCATCATCAAGATATGGTCTATCAACCTGGCGAAAAGGCTTATCTTCGTGTTACACCAATGAGAGGTGCACACCGTTTCGGAATCAAGGGCAAGTTAGCTCCTCGTTATATTGGTCCTTTCACTGTTCTCGAAAGGCGTGGAAGAGTGGCTTATCAATTGGAACTGCCGGCGAACCTTTCTCAGGTTCACGATGTCTTCCATGTTTCTCAGCTCCGTCGCTGCTTCAAGGACCCTATTCGAGCAGTGGATCACGATATGCTAGAGCTACAACAAGACCTCTCTTATAAAGAGCATCCGGTCCGCATTCTCGACCAAGCTGAACGTAAGACTCGTCGCAAGGTCACTAAGTTCCTTAAGGTGCAGTGGTCAAATCACTCTGAAGATGAAGCCACTTGGGAACGCGAGGATCATCTTCGTGATGAATACCCCGGCCTCTTTCCCTCTACCTCTTAATTCTCGGGACGAGAATTCTTGTTAGTAGGGGAGAATTGTGACATCCTCGACTTTTGCTACAGTAGTGATTGTAATTAAGCTACAGTGATCAACCGCTAATGATGCCACGTCATCGAATTCCCATCACAGACCTGCGTGGATTCGCGTCTGTCCGGATCGATGATTTGAAAGCAAAGGGAAGCACTTTATCGGTTCATTACAAGTATTAAAAGGATATATATATATAAAAGGAAAGTATTAAAGAAATAATAATGATAAAAGAAAGAAAGAAAACTAAAAGAAAGAAATAATAAAAAAGGAAAAAGGTAAAACAAAACAAAACAAATCAAAAAAAAAGGAACAACCCCCCCCCAACCGGCCCAGCTGGGCCAAAAAGGGCCCAGCCGGCCAAACCCTAACGCCCTCCTGGGCGCCACCCCCCCTCGCTACTCCCTCCCTTTCCCACGCCGCCGCCAGCCACCCCCCCCTCATGGGGGGCCCCACCCCACGCGCCATCTCCTCCCCCTCTCTCGGCCCCCCACCTCACGAGAGCCCCCCACCCCCCGAGATCCCGTCGCCCCCCTCTGCCCCTCTCGCCTCTCCCTCCCAGATCGCCTCCACCTCGCCCCTCTCCCTCCCCAGCCGGCGGCCACTCCTCCCGCCGGCAGCCCCCCCGGCGGCCACCTCCTCCACCGAGCCGCCCCACCTCACGGCCCCCTCCCTCCCTGGCCGGCGCGCCATCTCCTTCCCGCGGCGAGCCCCGACCGCCCCTCGGCCTCCTCCTCCCGCGGCGAGCCCCGGCCGCCCCTCGGCCTCCTCCTCCCCGCGGCGAGCCCCGGCCTCCCGTCGGCCATCTCCCGCTCGGTCCGGGAGGGACCGGGCAGGGAGACGTCATCATCTCGCCGGGTCCGACCGGCTCCCCCTCGTCGGCACATCACCACCATCGGCACCGTCACCGCCTCCACGTCCGTCTCCACCGTCAACTACGTGCGAACTCCGGCTTCACCGGGCCGTCACGTCACCGTCGGTGAGCCCCTCCTCGGGCTCCTCCCACCGTGTCGATCTCCTCGCCGCCCCGGTTCCGTTCCGGCAAACGGGGCCTCGATCCGTCGACGGTAGACTCCGGTAGGAAGATTTGAGTTTTTGGTTCCTCTAGGTTGTGTTAGCACACAGTTGTTCTGTGTTAACAAAGAGATGAGTGTTGAGAGTTTTTGAGAGAAAAGAAATAAAAACAATTGATGTATTAGATGCCGTATGTATGTATGTATGTATTCGATACCCGTATTATGTATGTATTTGCGTATATAGGCATGTGGAGAGATACGACATTTGTATGTTTATTTATTTGTGATTTAAAATGTGTATTTGGCCTTAGGTCACTTATCGGTGGGGCCAATGCACCCGCTGTCTATGACAGGGAGGCCCCACGCGAGAGTTAATATAAATATTAAAAATAATGTTTTTCTTAAATAAATAAATAAATAGATATTTAGTTAAAATAATTAATTAACATAATTAGAGTATGACACGCGGGTCCCCACTAAATTAATCTGATTAATTAATATTAAATCTTAAATAAAAACTTGTGCCTATGACGTTCGGGACCCGCTGGTCAGTTGACCGGTCAAACGTTGATGTCAGCCTGACATCGCGATGATGTCATAATAGGATTTTACTAAATCTTTAAAATCTGTTTTTAATTCTTATATAATTAATAAAACTTTAAAAATTAATAATAAATAATCCGTAAGTCAGATCGAAATAATTTCAACATGAAAGTTGATCAGCAAAGCGAGACGAACCCGGATACACGGCCCGTTCGTCTGTCACGCGTCCCTAGCATAGTAAACATGGAACTTTTCCATCGTTTCCAGTATAACCGGTAGTAGCCCGAGACCCGGAAAATATCGTCAGATATTCTTCCGACCCGTCTATGACGGATGTTGCTGCGTTAGCTCATGTCTAGCCTGCATTTTTCCATGTCATGCTTTGTGTTGCATCGGTGCTATTATTTATTGTTTCTTCCCCCTCTTCTTACCGGTAGACCCCGAGACTGACGCTGCTGCCGGGTACATCTACGACCCTGCCGATCAGTCCTTTGCCGCAGAGCAGCAAGGCAAGCAAACTCCCCTTGATCATTCCTATATCGCCTATGTCTTTCTTTCTACTGCTTGCATTAGTATTTTGCTACTGTTGTAGTTAGCTCCTATATCTAATGCATAGCCTATTTTTGATGAACTGTTACTTTCAGTCCTGTACTTTTAACCTGCTTAGTATAGGTGGAGCAGTCATCCCCTCTGACCCCGTAGATCAGTTGCCCCGCTTGTTTCCAAATCTCGATCTTTGATCGACGAGCCAGACCCGACACAGCACATTCACCCCCCCTTCGTTGTACGACGCTACAGCGATACTATCGGGTACCGAGGGTGACACCTCGCTAAGTACTCCTGATGATATCTCTGTAGTATAGCTAGTCGGTCGTGGTTATCGAGGGTGATTCCTCTTTCACCATTCCCGATGACGCCCCTGTCGTGCAACCCCGCGAGTGTGGGACCCCCGAGGGTGATTCCTCTAAGCCCACCTTGACGGGTACATCGTTCGGGATCCAACGAGGGTGATACCTCGGATTCCCCCCGATGTTACGACCACACAGTTACTCGACCATGTTACTGGGATCATTGGTGATTAGTTGTAAGCCGGGTGGATTCCCGTGAGACTGTGTTGTTGGCCTAATTAAAATGCTAATGGATTTGGGTATTTGATCTGGGTTGGTCGGAGACCTTTTCGCACTAACCGGCTACGCGGGAAGAATTATGGGTACTCGACGTCGCGGTATCAGCCGAAGCTTTTCAGATGCCAGCAGTGTAGCGGCGCGCACCCGAGTGGTCCCGAGATGCATCGCGCTTGTGATTAAGGGATGCTAGGACTGACGTCGGCCGCCCACGCCACGTGCAGGAGCGTGAAGGGGAACTGGGCCCATGAACCCTTTGTGCTTAGGATTTAGACCGGCGGGCTGGCCTCTCTGATTAGTCTTAGGTGGGGCTGCGACGTGTCGATATTCCGAGGCCGGGCAGGACCCAGAAAAGTATGTCCGGCCAGAGTGTTATCGAGCGTGACGGGACATGTGGTGCACCCCTGCAGGGATGAAAATTAACTATTCGGATAGCCGTGTCCACGGTTACAGGACGACTTGGAGTTGTGCCCCGATCTTTTACAACTACAATTGTTACTTAACTGGAATTAGTTTGCCTCGGGATTGCTTCCTCGCAGGGAGTTGAGGGAGGATCTTTAGGCGTGACCTCACTTTAATATTGCTGCAACAATATGACTATTTATGTGTTACCCCTGTTCTACTCTCGTCTATTGCTGCAAGACCCTGAAGATGCTAGTCTTCGATAGGACTAGGCCTTCTCTCTCTATTCTCGCATTGCTGCAGTCAGTCCACATATGACCCCCTTCTTTGATACTGATGCATAATTAGAATAGTTCTGATGTAAGACTTGCGAGTACTTTGGATGAGTACTCACCGCTGCTTTGCTCCCCCCTTGTTCCCTTGATCCGTTTGCTGCGACCAGATGATGAAGCCCAGGAGATGGAGGTCCCCGCCACCGACGACTGCTACCCCGACGGTGCCTACTACTACGTGGAGGCCGCTGATGATCAGGAGTAGTTAGGAGGTTCCCAGGCAGGAGGCCTCGCCTCGTTCGATCGTTGTATCTTTTGTGCTAGCCTTCTCTAAGGCACCCCATGTTTTATGTCTGTACTCAGATATTTGTTGCTTCCGCTGACTCGTGTGCTTATCGAGCTTTCGTATTCTAGCCCTCGAGGCCCCTGGCTTGTAATATGAAGCTGATGTTATTTTATTTGTGTCTAGAGTTGTGTTGTGATATCTCCCCGTGAGTCCTTGGGTTTGATCGTACGCATTTGCGTGTATGATTAGCGTACGATTAAACCGAGGGCGTCACAATCATGGCGTTCCCTTGTTCTATTTAGTTGTTTGTTATGAATATTGTCTATTTTTTCCATCTTATCAAAAAAATTGTCCCATTTTCCCATCGAAGTGCTGCCGAATTTTTTTGTGAATTCTTGCTTGTTTCTCATATCATTCCTCATCTCTTTGCAACCTTCAAGGATCGTTGGTTTCATTCGTTTGTCAAAGAAGCGATTAAGTTTTTACCTCTTGTTCTTTCTCATCCTCTCCCCCTTTAATTCTTGGATCTCAGGGCGAGATCCTCTTGTAGCGTAGGAGAGTTGTGATAGCCCGAGACCGACGTTCCAGAAGATTCCCCTTCTATTCCATTTTCGTCGTGTGTCTATTTTCTTTTGTCGCATCATCATCGCATCGTGCGCATCATCAGCATTGCATCGGCATCCCGTTGCCACAGTTTTCAAAAAACTTGCATACGTTAGTAGTTGCCGGTTCTCGTCGTTGTCCGTTCTGAGTCCGACCGCACACGCACGCGCCCGCGGCATCGTCAAACCTGTTTTCAAAAGTGTGTGTAAAATATTCTCTGTTTGATCGAAACTTAGCGTGCGGTCTTAATTGGTTGTGGCTAGGCCGCCTGTTAAATTTCATCGCAATCGGAGTCCGTCTGGTACCCGAACGATCGACCGTAGCGGCACCGTATTCGGTTTATCGTCGGACGTTTGTCGGTGTTTTAAAATAGATGTAGGGCTGCCCATTTTCCCTCTCATCTCCGCCTAGCCTCTCTACACAATGCACCGACCCTACGCGTAGCCTAGTCCGGGAACCTCCCGAAACCCGAACCGAAGGCTCGTGACCGTTGGGTCCAGATCAACCCCGTTTTACCGCAAACCATCATCGGTTTGTCCATTGAACTTCATAATCTATTATCCCGACCGTCCAATTTAATTGAAGGATCCTAACCCTAATCTATTTCGCTATATATTGACCACCTAGTCTAACCCTAGACAAATCCCTAGAAATTCCCCCCTGTCCAATCGGCGCCGCCACCCACTTCCGGTCTCCTCCTTCCTCGGGATCGAATCCCGCAGCCGACCAACTCCATCCTCTTGGCTAGTGGATTAGCTCGCCATAGCATCATCTGGACGTGTCCACTTCCCCATCTCCCCGCTCTTTAGACGCGTCGCGTCCATGAACTCCAGCCTCGAGCTCCTGCCACGGAGCCCCGTCTCCCTGCACGGGACCTTCCCCTCGGCCTCGACCCCATCTCCACCAGGCCAGGACTCCGCGTCCCTCCGGTCCCCTTCACCTTGTTTCCCTCTCCCCCTGTTATCCCCTCTCAGGTCTCTCTCTCTCTCTCTCTCTGATTTTTGCAGCTACAGGAGCGCAACGGGGCATGGCCAGGCCGCGTCTTCGTCGGAGCCCCGTGTCACCGGTGCCCAGCAGGTCGTCCTCCCTCCCCATCTCTCTTTCCTTTCCTCCTTCTCCTTCCTCCTCTAACCCCTCTCCATCTCTGGTTCTTTCTTCTCTGTGAGGGACCGATGAGATCTCACCCGCAGGAGCTCAAACCCCCCCTCGGATCGACCTTCTACGACCGAAACCGGAGCTGCCAGGGCCTGCCGGACCTCGACCCCCCTCCAACCGCGCCATCCCCGACCGGTCCTCGCACGCAGCAGGTCCAAAGCCACTACCTTCGCCATGTTCAGTTAACTGTCCCTGTGCGCGTGTGTTCATGGGGAAGAAGACTAGTACGTTTCTTATTTGTAGGACTCGCCTGCTAGTATATCACTCGAGCACCACACGGAGTTGGCTAGCACCATTCTGTTTCATCCCAGAGGTCTGGGGTTCGAATACCAGATTTTCCAATTGTTTTTGCCCTGTATCTATTGATCTGCACCCTGTCGAAGAGCTCTACTTCTGTTTAGAATCCTTTGCTATAGCAAAACAGATTGCTAGCAGAGTTGGCTAGCGCAGCCGCTCTGGTTCCAAGGGGGTCCTGGGTTCAAATCCCAGTTGGCCCATATTGTTGTTTTCCTGGGTTCGATGCCTTGCAGATGATGTAATAATGAATGCAACAAAATAAAAATTACCGCATCGACAACGAAATACATGGAATGCAACTAGAGAATCTGTCTCGGGTTGTTACACCGTCCCATGTCACAGAGTATGTTTTTGCCATCAACTGCTGATGCAAAAGTGGTCTTTGCCGTCAGCCCCGACGAAAAGATGACAACACAATTTCCACATACGACGAATTTCCTGATTTTCGTAGTGAACATGTGCACAACTGTTGGATCAAAGGCTGGTGGAACATTGGATGCACACATCAATTTAATTTGAACGTGATTGTAATTACCACGGGATTTGTGATTTGAAGAAACTAATACCGGATTTTAAGTAACTGACCAGTTTCAAGAAATGAATTATATACTCTCTAAAAAGAACTAATCTAGCGTAATGGGTATCCGTGTAATGCGTTTTTCTTCCTTCTTAAGGAAAAATAATTCTCAATGTCCCTTCAAATTGCATCCAACATAAATCAAACGTGTTTCAACCTAAAGAAAATGTGTTCCTAGTTAGCAGTTTTTCTCCAGCATACCAAATATATGTTTCCGTCGACAGAAATTTGCCTCCGTATATATCAAAAATTGCTTTCATATGCTGAATGGAATTTTATTTCCATGTTGAAAGAAAATAAATTTGCTTCCATCCTTATTTAGAAATAACAATGCATTCATACATTCACATTAAATGCTTCTCGTAATTTATATATTTGCTTCAATCAGCCAGAGTGAATCACGATGGCTGCCGCTTTTGTTTATCAAGACAAGTGCGCGGATGTGGGCTATTACAGCCGCCTCTCATGGCTTTGAATGGACGACCTCTGCTTCCTGCTAGGGATTGGAAAGGCAAAGAATGCAGAGGAAAGGGAGGCAGAGGGGCGGCGGAGGGATCCCGAGCATGGGCGAATTATGGATCAGCTTTGAACCGTGATTGCATGATGGGTGATGGGCAACTTTCTTCCTTGGTTAAAGGGCGCACAGAGTGAAGGAAGGGAGATGTTCTCAGCCATACGATGGAAACAAATCGATTGTACATGATTGGTTTGAACTTTGATGAAGGGCAAAAAGACGGATGAGGAAAATTGTTTCCCTTTGTTAAAGACCATACACATTTATCTCTATCCTTTTTTCCTCTTTGCTGGTATCTCTCTCGTACCATAGTAACACACAAATCTTATTATTCTTGCCAAGATTTGTCAAATCGCCTCTCAAGCTCCTTCTAAACCTGGTACTCCCCCACCCTCGTGATTTTTTTCTTTTGCAACAGTAATACTCCCTCCGTCCCAAAATAATTGTCCTAAGCTTAGAACAATTTTGTATTAGAGCTAGTACATAGTCAAGATAGTTATTTTGGGACGGAGGAGTATTAAAGTTTACATTCACATTACACAATCCGGCAATTTTCGTATATAGAGGGGTACTGCCCAGCCAAGAATTGCAACTCACATTCACATTAGACCAAAATATAGTACTCGTATCCATTCATTCACGTTTCGATACTCCTACGGTTTTTTCTCTTTATGCGTTTTGCAATCTTCAAATGGAAGAGGCAGGCACCATGTGTCGTGTGGTTAGCGGTAGAGCCGTTAATCTTGGTAGCAAAATTCCCCTGCTTTCACAACCAGTCACCATCTCAACATGAGGAGATGCAGCCAAGGAGGAGGGGCGCGGGCCCATCGCGCTGTCGGGCATGCAAGCGGCCACACAGACAGCAGCCCTTGCCTTTCACGGTATCCTTATCCTTGCGAAATTTAACCACTTTCGGCTCATTTCATTGGTCCTCACCCGTGCCCACACTCGCCACAGGCTGATATTTCGTGTGCCGTACTACGTCCTAGCTGGAGCCCTCCGCTCCCACACACACGTTGTTTTTTCACAGCGTGGATAAGGACGGGATGAGTCAGCGCGGAGCTGTGCAGGGGCCGCGCGCCTCGGCTGCGCGTCCCTGTTTATTTGAAAAAGGCCGGTGCCAAACCGGAGCTCTCCAGTCTCCTCTATTATAAGCAAAACAATGGGCTCGTGCATTCTCTGGGTCGCCGTCGACTCCACGTTTTATCTGCTGCTGCACACCAAAGCATGAGTGACTGGTGGAGTGGATCAAGGAAGAAAGCACTGTACCACTAGCAGTAAGAACTAAGAAGAGAGCTTGCCCAGCGGAAGAAACCGACCAAGGAGCGGCAGAGAATGCGGCCAAGAGCGCGCCGTGTCCGAGCTGTACGGTGATCCGTCAGCCCACCCGCCCCTCTCGCCCACTCCCCTGAGCCGGAGGAGCCCCCCCATCTCTGCACTCCCTGATTCCCTTCCAACGACCGAAAAAAGGAGAAAGAGACGAGCGACGGCCGGAGGAGAAGAAGGAGGCTAGCTTTTCCGGCGGGCGATGGCGCGGCGCGGGCGGGTTGAGCTGCGGCGGATCGAGGACCGGACGAGCCGGCAGGTGCGCTTCTCCAAGCGCCGCTCGGGGCTCTTCAAGAAGGCGTTCGAGCTGTCGGTCCTCTGCGACGCCGAGGTCGCGCTGCTCGTCTTCTCCCCCGCCGGCAGGCTCTACGAGTACGCCTCCTCCAGGTAGGTGCATGCTCTCCCCTCGCCAACCCCCCGCACTCTGTTTACCCGCTCCAGTTACTTGCTCCTCTCCTCTGCAAGTATTGCTCGAATTCGCCCAGTACCAGGAATTAGGATTGCTAGATTCGCTCCGATTCAATGTTTGAATTATTTTCTCCCCTTGGTTCTCGTAACCGGTAAATCAAGGCTGCTCTGCGCGCGCGCGCGCCTACCATTGCACGAACCTGCTTATTATTGTCACGGCCAACTTGCATAAGCATGAGCAGAGCAGGAGCTCTGCTTTTTAGATGGTGATGGTAATATTTTGCTTCGTTCGGGAGAAAACTAAGTGCGGTCTTGTACTCACTGCTCCATGGAAGCTTCTCTAGTGGCGTTGACCGTATTGTTCCGCGTAGCACAGGGGACAGCAAGGACGCTTGAGCCCGTTGGCTTTCGCATAGGGGACAGTAAAAAAATAAGGATGTGTTTAGTGTTTTTTTTTCTTCTACTTCAATTCAAAGGACGTGTTTAGTTGAGTTGTGGATTTTGTGAGAAAGATGCTGTGAGGTAAGAATGAATTATGGCAAAAAGTGGAAGTTGTATGGTTTTGTTTCAAAATCGATGATTACCTTTGGCCTCTGCATCTACTGATGCACTTTTACTACATTATTCAACATAACC
This sequence comes from Hordeum vulgare subsp. vulgare, assembly GCF_904849725.1. Taxonomy (NCBI): domain Eukaryota; kingdom Viridiplantae; phylum Streptophyta; class Magnoliopsida; order Poales; family Poaceae; genus Hordeum; species Hordeum vulgare. The sequence continues at coordinate 577,199,707 of NC_058520.1, read as the reverse complement.
TAATAAAAAACATGGACCAACCTTAAGTAATTTTGATGGTCGTTCCTCCTACAAGCTTGATGGTGTGCTCTAACGTCACATCAACATATACCATCTAATCCGACCTCATCAAGCCGCCCACAGGTAAGGAAAGAGCACCAACATGTCTAACAAATCCTCTACGTGCACCGCATGCACACGCTCTAGAATTAGCCATAATCACCTTACACTCTCCAGATTCAGGAGCGATTAATGCATTCACCTTGCCAGGCCATTCCATCGTCAACGCCGCCATAACGCTAGACAACGCCACTTTTCTGTTCACGTCCATCAACATGTGTCCATCACCGAGAGTTTGTTGTGCCACGTCGTCGAGGCCCGTCGTCATCGTTGCAGTAGATGCAACACCACTCTGCCTTTTGTTCCCTCGAGGCAGCACCTGCTCCAAAACTATGGCTCGGGAGGGAGAACGTCACTGATGGCATCGCCATCGTTCGATTCGGGAGACTTAGATCTAGGGTTTTCCTAGGAGCAGACAAAACAAGGCGATGATGATTGCAACCATTGACGACGTCCAAGATGCCGCCATCGTCCACCATGACTGAGGTCGTTGAGCCCTCTATGCACTGTCGACGGGCCACGGGTAAAACCAATGACGGACCTAGGTGAGGACCTGATCCACGGTCGCTATCACACCCTCCCTTGTTAGAAAACCACGTGGACTCCCGCGGGGCATAGAGGCGAGCGTCGCCGCCACACGATCAAGGAAACACCACACCGGCCGTTGTGCACAAACTCCCATCTGGACACGCCCCATCTGCAACAGGAGGTCATCGCCGCGTCCATACACCCTGGCCCCTTCGACGTCGGGCCTGCATCCATCACGGCCTACGTCGATGGCAACAACGAATGGGGAGGCAGCCACGGTAGAGGGCATATGGCGGTGATACGGTTAGCCCCCCTAACATCACCTTGGGGAAGTAACGCGAGGACGTACAGAAGCAACCGAGAGTATCGCATTGTGGATTTGATAGAAATTTTTTTAACGTCCCTTGCCATTCTAGATAGAATATATAAATAGTTACATTCATATTAATTCACTGCTCAAAATTGGGCATACAAAGTTTGATATGAGTCATAAGACCATAGAATTTACATTTATATGTATAGTTTGCATTGTGTTTTTTTGTTTGTAGTAAAATAATTTTTTTTATTAACATACAATTTCTTACTTTCTCTTTTCACTTCCGACTTGATAAAAAATGTACGTAAAAATATAGTGCAGTGATGTAATTGTTAGGAAATATGCAACTTGTATTCACATTAGGTCATAGGTCGATATATATACATGTACGAGTGTGGACTATATGTAGGAAACCCCTTATACAATGGGATAAGTATGAAGGGGTACATGGCTATATTATATATACTCTAACCCCCCCCCCCCCCTTCCTCAAACTCATGGTGGATGAACAACACTAAGTTTGGAGAGATAGAAGCCATATTGCGCTTTAGTCTGGCCCTTCGTCAGGAAACCCACCAACTGTAACTCGGAAGGCACATACTAAAGATCAATAACCTGATCCTACACACCAGCACACACATAGAAAGCATCAACACCAATGTGCTTGGTGAGCTCATGCTTCACAGGATCACGCGCAATGCTGATAGCACCTGTACTGTCAGATAAGAGGAGAGTAGGTGTAGTGATAGAAACATCAAAATCCTGAAGTAACCACCGTAACCAAGTCACCTCTGCCGTCAAAAGAGCCATCACTCGCAACTCAACCTCTGCACTCGAACGTGAAACTACGGTTTGTTTCTTCGTCTTCCAGGCAATGAGAGAACCACGAAGAAAAACACAGTAAGCAGAAAGTGAACGACGATTTGAGGGATCACTAGCCCACGTAACATCCGAATAAGACTGGAGCTGTAAAAAACTAGAGCGAGGAAAGAATATACGGTGAGAGATCGTGCCTCGAAGATATCATAGAACACGAAGAAGGTGACTATAGTGGACCGAAGTGGGAGCGGAGACAAACTGACTCAGAATATGAACCGGATAAGAGATATCCGGACGAGTGACAGCTAGGTAGACAAGACTGCCAACAAGATGACGATAACGCGTTAGATCAGGCAAGGGGTCACCATCAGTATCACGGAGGTGAACATTGAGCTCCATGGAGTCTCAACAATGCGCTCGTCAGTAAGAGCAGCACGAGAAAGAAGATCCTGGATATACTTTTCCTGGGATATACAAAAGCCATCAGAGGTAGAAGAGATTTCATTCCCAAGAAAGTAGCGAAGAGGTCCAAGATCAGACATAAGAAACTGCTCACTAAGACGGGCCTTTACAAAGGCAATATACTCGGGGTCATCATTAGTGATGATCATGTCATCAACATAGAGAAGAAGAAGAGTCCGACCACGAGGAGAAAGGTGGACAAACAATGCTGGATCATGAGCACTAGCTGAAAAACCAGCGACAATGACCACAGAGGCAAAACGCTCAAACCAGGCACGGGGGGCTTGCTTAAGGCCATAGGGAGAGCGATGAAGACGACATACCATTGCCATCAGGAACAGAATACCCAGGTGGTGGCTGCATGTACACCTCCTCACACAGCTCATCATTAAGAAAGGCATTCTTAACATCAAGCTGAGATACAGACCAGTGGCGTGCAAAGGCCACGGCAAGAAGTGTACAAATAGTGGTCATATGGGCCACATGAGCAAAAGTCCCGTCGTAATCACGACCATACTCCTGTTGAAAGCCATGAGCCACAAGACAAGCTTTATAACGCTCAAGAAAACCATCAGAGCGAGTCTTAACCTTGTAGACCCACTTACAAGTGATGGGACGGACACCGGGGGGGGGGGGGGGACTAGATCACATGTACCAGTGCGTTCAAGAGCAGCAATCTCCTCTGCCATCGTAAACTGCCATTCAGGATGAACAACAGCTTGACGATAGGAAGTCTGCTCAAGAAAAGCAGCACCATCGATGGGAAATCCAAGGCTATCAACAGGCGGACGAGGATGAGAACGCAAGCCATAGGTAGGCTGAGACGAGGATGACGACACATCCGTAGAGGCATCCGCATGACGTGAACGACGAGTGTAAAAGGAAAAGATGGAACAATGCAAGGAAGGATCGCCAAGGTAGAATCGGGGGGTGAAGACAAAGAAGTCACCGGAGATGAAGGTGCAGAATCCGGTGACATGCTACGGGAGGAAACTGTGGGAGATGGTGGTGGCAAATCGGCAAGAGGTGGAGAAGCAGAGGTAGCAGAACGAATAGGCAAAGGCTCTATGGGGGTGATAGGTGTGTCAGGAAAAGTGAGGAAAGAGATATCCTCCACTGAAAAGGTTGAGGAAGATGGACGCGGGTAGAAAGGACGAGACTCATCAAAAGTCACATCCAGAGAGATAGGCATCCGACGACCGATAGGATCCCAACAACGATAGCCCTTATGCTCATCACTATAGCCTAAGAAGACACACTAAATAGACTGAGCGGTCAGTTTGGTGCGTTCTCGAGGGGAAAGAAGAACATAGCAAACACAACCAAACAAGCGAAGCATCGAATAATCGGGAGAACGATCAAAAAGACGCTCGAAAGGAACACCACCCTGTAGAGCAGCAGAAGGTTGTAGATTGATGAGATAGGTGGAGGCGGAGACGGCCTCAACCCAAAATGAGGCGGGAGAGAGGCAGCAATCATCAATGCACGAGCCGTCTCAAGAAGGTGATGATGTTTGCGCTCAGCCACGCCATTCTGAGCGTGAGCATAAAGACAAGAGAATTGAGAAAGAGTCCCTTGCTCAGCAAGAACTCCATGCAACATCTTATAAATATACTCGCCAGCGGAGTCAGCACGAAACACACGAATGGGCGAAGAGAACTGAGTGTGAACCATGGCAGCAAAACGCTTATAAATAGACAACACCTCAATACGAGAAGTCATAAAATAAAGCCATGTAATGAGAGAAATCATCTATGAAAATAATATAGTATCGATGACCCCCTTTCGAAGTGAAGGGAGCCGGACCCCATACATCAGAATGGACTAAATCAAAAGGATGCTTAGACACTGACTCACTATATGAATATGGTAATTGAATCTGTTTGCCAAGACGACAACCCTGACATTCTAACGAGACATCTCCTGAGGCAGACCCCATAAGACCTCGACGAACTAAAGACGACAAATGAGAACCACAAAGATGACCAAGTCGATGATGCCACTGCTAGAAGGAACCGGTAGCGGAGGCGACCGAAGCGGAGGAACTGGCGATAGTGGTGGCAGCGGAAGGAACATGAAGCCAGTTTAACTCCCAAAGACCCTGAGAATCATGGCGGCGAGGGTCAGCCCCAACCAGAGTGTGCGTGCAACGGTCCTGGACAGAAGAAGAGTCAACGTCAAGGATAACGCGACAATCAGAATCAGTAAGTTGACCAGCAGAAAACAGATTCATGGTAAGTCAAGGAACATGAGCAACATCAGGGACAGAATAAGGAGTGGTAAGATTGCCTCTTCTAACAACAGAAAGAGGAGTACCATCAGTAGTGAGGACATGAACAGGAAAATCAAGCGATCGAAGAGAGGACAAAGTGAAAGAATGAGAATACATATGAAAAGAAGCTCTAGAGTCTGGAACCCATGGGGATGTACCTGACTGTGTAGAAGGTGGCTGCTCAGTGCGGAAAACATCAGTCACAGAACCAGCAGTACCCGTCGAGGAAGAACCTGAAGTAGCGAGCAGACGCTTAAGTCTCAGAATATCCTGCTGAGTCAAACCGGTGGCTGAAGATGTCGAGGTAGTAGACGAAGTCCGTGAAGATGATGATCGCACCTTATGCAGGTGTTTGTTCTTCTGGAAGCACTGAGACTCGACATGACCATCCAGGTTGCAGTAGCCGCAATGTGGACGGGGCGGCCCGTGCCGCCAGGGGGAGTGGGCAAGAATGACGGAGCACTCAAGCGAGAAGGAGTCGGTGCGGCATGTGGCATAGTGGGAGCTCGAGCAGCCAGCACAGAGGGAACCTCTAGTAAACCAGCGCCACGTAAGTGAGTCTCCTCAACACGAATCTCAGAAAGCGCCTCCATGAGAGCCACGAGCAAACAACTAAGCACGCTAGGGTTCAAACTCCTTACGGAGCCGAGGCAAGAACTCATAGACATGATGAAACTCCAAATTGGCCTGCAAAGCCTAGCAACACGGGCAAGTACGACAACCAGCACTGCAGAGAGAATCAAGCTAGCGCCAGATAGCAGAACTCTGTGCATAGAAATCAAGAACGGTGAAGTCACCCTGCTGAAGAGCATGCTCCCGACGGGACACAGAGAGGTATAAGGCATCACCAGAGGGCTCATAGCGCTGGTGAAGACAGGTCCACATCTCAAATATAGTAGGAAGGCCCAGAAACTCAAAGGCAAACTGAGGCAGAAGACTAGCAGTGAGAACAACTGGAGCACGAGCATCATCATCAAGCCACTGGGTGTAAACAGACAGGGCACCATGATATGCCTGAAGCGCCTCCTCATAAGTCAAAACATGTTCATCAAAAGTACGAACAACGGCCTCATCAGCAAGCTTAGTTGCATCCTTCATAACCTGATTAGCATCCGCAGGAAGAACCGATGGTGTTGGCAGAGTGGGGGCTACAGGAGGAACTAGACGTGGCGAACAACGAACCTCGCCAGAAAGAAAGCCCCATAGACGGATGCCACGCATGTGAATGGGCATGAAGCCAATGAACTCGGTGTAGTTAGTATCATCAAAAATCACCGGACAACGAGGAACAACAACATAGCCCAATGCAGCAGACATTTTTTTAGTCAACAGCCCTCAGCAGCAGCAACGAACACACAGTCACGGGAACCAGCAGCAACAGTTGACCACGGGATCTAGCGACAGCACAACCAGCGGCATCAGGAGTCCGGCCACATGATCCAGAACCAGCACGAGAGACAAGCAGCAGCGGCCGAAGCGGTCAGAGATGCTGCGATCCAGATAGCAGATCGAAAGCAGGCTAGATAATAGATCGAAGTCGCAGATCGAGGCCCGCAGCTACGAGCAGAATCGCGAGATCCAGAGGGCGGCTTCGAGCGGGACGTGGAGAGCAGGGCCGGCGGCGTGGAGCGGAATCGCGAGATCCGGAGGGCAGCTTCGAGCGAGACCTGGAGAGCAGGGCCGACGGCTTCCAGCGGAGCCTCCAGAGCGAGGCAGGCGACGTCGATCCTGAGGGCGGGGAAGAGAGGAGCGGTGGGTTGACCGGCTGCGGTAGAAGAAAAAGCAGCAGCGGCGCCACAACAGATCAATCGCACGAGTTGCGGCGTGTAAAAATTGACCTAGCTCTAATATCATGTTAGAAAATATGCAACTTGTATCTCCATAAGACCATAGACCGATATATATACATGTACACGTGTGGACTATATGCAGGAAACCCTTTATACAATGGGATAAGTATGAAGAGGTACATGGCTATATTATATATACTCTAACAGTAATAAAAGAGGGGTGAAGAATAACTATTTTCACCCTGGATGGTGAATAGTCAATTCCTACTTTTGTTATTCTTGCATATACTATATCTAAGATATTTCAAAGTAAGCTATACAATTTTTTTGCATTTGAGTCCATTGTTTTTTATATTTTAAGAATACCTTGATATTTATATGTATAAAATAATATACTAAAAAACTAGAATGTAGTACCTAAAAAGTAGGACATATACTACCCAAACATTCTTATATACTACATAATACGTATATATACTATCGGTTTTGACAAATACTACAGAAAACATACAAAACCCATGTGACTGTAAGTACCACTGGTGGTAGGAAACTTTTGTCCTAATAATATTTGTGACCACAAAGACATTGCCATAGTGGTAATAAATTGATACAACCAAAGGTGAATGGTGCAGCAACAACAAACTAATAATAACAATAATAACAGTAGTAGGGGCATTATACAGAGTTACCACTAGTCTAGATGAATTATATTCACATATCGTGTAAATCATTGACAACTAACCTTCGGTTGAATCCATTAGTTGAGAAAATCATGGGGAAATAACTAATCAAAAGGTTCACGATGAGCTTTGTGGATATGCAAACTATGATAACAACCATCTATGCTAGAAGGTGTGGCTGAGGTGACATTGATTATAACATGATGCCCCGGATTTGCTCAAACGCCATGCCCATCTATTTGGTTCGCCCACCCATACATAACATATACATAACAACCTCATACACTTTCATCATTGCTTTCTGCAAAAGGCAACTATTGCTCTTCACTATGGATCAAGGTGTTATACTCAAAACCCTTTCACATACCCTCGACAGCATACCACTAATTGTCTAAGTGATAGATGTCCACGATCACCCCTTGGTGTGACTTGTATGGTGTGCCCTCCATGTACCAACATACACCCAGGATCCATGCAATATGACATAACTCGGATACCACACATGTAACACTCCATCCCAAAAATTGCACAGTGCCCTACTCACCTATAAGGCATTCCAGTGTATTACCTAGCATCCGTCTTTTATTTTTTGTCTTCGCATCCTTTACTAGTGTTAAATAGGTGGTGCTCCATTTGGAATGCAGGAGCATATATGTTGCTCCAACTTTAGCTAAACTTTAGATGTTAGATTGATCCAATCACACTTGAAATTGGGATACATGGTCTTCCACTGTACTTTTGGGGCATGTGCGTAGTCCTGCAATGTTTTTTTCATGTCGTCTCCTATTTTTTTGCCGCCTCGGGTCTCTCCTTTCTTGATATGGAAGTCTAGGATTAATATCATGAAATCCCAAATGAAGCTCATCACCAAAGGATGCCTCCAACCTAGTCTAATGGGCCCCACGTGGTTGAGCATTGTCGCTAGGAATGACATGGACACATGAGGTGGCCGCAAGGTGTCTCAGCCGTGGTGTCTTTTGGTGATCCACACTGATAGGTACAAGGTGACATGGTCTTTTGATGGGATAGTTACATTTTTTGTTGGAGAAGACTTTGACGACCCCGACTACACCAAATGCTCGATGTGTGCCTTAGCGATCACTGCACCAACTTCAGTATGGTTATTGCGGTGTTGAAAACATAGTCAACCCGTTCACGAAGATCAATCCTTGCATGCTACCGAAGAGCAAGCAAGAATTTGAGATATGTAATTTGAATTGCGAGTAAAAGATAAAGCACTTGTTTAACAACAATGGGATTCCAATGATGTGTAGTATAGGAGGTCTCACCGACTCTCATGTTACAACAAAGAGTAGCAGGAGCAAAAAAAACTCAATCAAATAAAACCCAAACCCTCGTTTGACCCCCTAAGCAAGGTATCTAGCAAGGAGAAATGGTAAATCCAACCCATCGAAGAAGGGAGTGCGGAACAAATCCAAATTTAAGTTGACCTTCTTCTGTACTCTAAAAACTACACGTAGTCTTTAACTCACTAAATGCATGGCCGTAACCCAAAATGAGGTTGCGCGGAACCTATAGATAACTATGAACAAAAGTATAATGTGTCATCTTGTATATTTTGTCCATGTACCTCATGTGACATCACGGTGGTTTCAAAGTCATGAAAACATAACTTGAAGTTCCTTCTTTCCTCCATGTATGCTTGTTGCCTTCTCCATGCTTAATCATACTCCAATGTGTGTTCCGCTGATCCATGCTTTGTCCTTCAATCCCAAACCACCTTAGGTAAAATCGTATTCTCATAAGATTTGGAAAAGTTTCTACAAACAAAAATACTTGATACTTGAATTGGCACATCCACATGATCCTCCCCCTGCTCTCTAGAAGATCTACTCCTCCCCCCCCCCCCCCCGACTAGATGCTTTTTGGCGGCTCCTCCTCGTCTCCTCCTCTTTAGTACAACAGCAACCAACAACAAGCAACACCAAGGAGCTAAGGGTACAAAGTGCCAACTGCCTAGCTATACCTCCTCATCATGTACTCCTCTCCCTCCCCTTACCTCCACCCTCCTCTGCTCTCTTTCTTCCATGTTCAGTTGTTCAGTACTTGCGGCTTTAATGGTTGCTCACTTCTCACTGCTTTGTTGGTTCCTCACCGCTCCTCTACAACCAACAATAATTGCAAGGTGTGCGCGCCTAGTTGCCTGCCAAATTGTATTCTATCCTGCTCATTAGAACTCTCTAAGGTCTCGTCTAGCCTTATTCCTTGGTGCTTAGGCGATGAGCCACCCCCAGCGCCTTGCCTCGCCTTACCGCCTTAAAAACACTTCTTAGAACTATGTATTCTCTTGATGTGGGGAGCTGGACCTACCACCCCTTCCCGTAGTCAGAGCAGTGGCGGGATGGGAATGAGCCCATAAGTTTGTCGATGACTGAAAGTGCAATTAGGTTCGCCCTCTCTCCACCTCGTGAGAACCACTACATTCATATTTATGTCATACACCACCTGGCTTTCCCCTAGCTCCATATTACTTGGTCTATTCGGCATTAGCAAAACTCACACACATTCATGTCCTTAAATAGAAGGACAAATAAGAAAATTAGCGTGTCATAATGTGTGAGAAAATTCCTTTTACTAAGCTAGCCACAAACAACTAGATTTGTACTCAAGTACAACATACTTACTATGTAGATTTCAACCACTTTAGTAAAACCAAACCATCCTTAAATTCGAGCCTAAGTACTACCTCTGTTTCTACATATAAGACATTTTGTGAGTTTAAATTGAACATAGGGCGTAGAAAGCACTAATTGTACTCATTGTCTAATTGAATACTATCTGTAACTACATGATAGCTATTTATAGTGGTTGATAACCCTCATGTATCTCACTAACAAATGTGATTGTTGCCATCTGCCCTAGAGTTGTGTGAACAACCTTAGTCCAAGGTCCACGCCCATCCATGACAATATTTAAGGCTGATAAATTTTCATCTACATGTAAACCCTTCGCGGAGCCTGAACCTAGGTAAATGTGTGTGTCTTTCTTGATTAAAGTAAATAGTTATTATATGCCTATCCATATTTATATGATATTAATATTTAAGAAATATGAAATAGTTGTTGTATCACTTTGGACACTACAATAACAACAATAACAATGAATTTGTCCCAAGCAAGTTGGGATAGACTAAAGATGAAACACAATAGAAACATCTCAGAACCCAGTATAGAATAGTGGAAGTGCAAGTAAACAAAATAAAGGCAAGTAAATTAAGGATCTAAAACATGGATTGTTGACTTCCATGCAATACTATCAAGATCCAAATACCTAGGTACAATCCAAAAATTCAAGTCCTTTCTACATCCTCCTCCATGATAGCTTTGGTCAACCTACCCCTTACAATATTTTTGCTACACTTCACAATACCACTATTCGGTGGTGCTTCTGGATGCCTTCATTGGATATGTCCAAACTACCTTAGTTGGAGTTCGACAAGCTTGTCTTCGATCAACGCCACCCTACCTCATCTTGCATTCACTCATTCATAATTCAATCTTTTATTATATTGCCACATATCCACCTTAGCATGTGCATATTATTCACACATTTATTGGATGTGTTGTCAATAGTAGTCCAACATTTTGCTCCATATAGCATCACATGTTTGTTCACTGTCCTAAAGAACTTACCCTTTTAGCTTTTTTGGGACCTTCTTATGACAAAGAATGTCAAATGCTTGTTGTCAGTTCATCCATTGTTTTGCAACATTGAAGCTAAGTATCAAAATGTGCCCCTCCCGGGCACTACATGTCCCTCTAAAATAAGTTGTCCCTCCTCAAATGTAGCATTACTAAATTCACACCTCATACGACTGTTCTTAGTCCTACTAAGTCTAAATCACTTGGACTCTAGAATATTGTCTCCATAACTCTAATATCCAGATGACTCTAGTTTCCTCAACCAGGACCACATCAAAAAAGACAACTCACCAAGGGATATCTCCTTGTATATTCTTTGTGACATTGTCCATCATAAGGCAATGCATGTGCTCAAGGTTGATCCTTGGTGCATTCCTATTGTAATTGGGAAGGTAGCATCTCGCTATCACCTGCTCGAGCACTTGTCACACCATTATAGTTAATACCACTTATGAGGGTAAAATGTGCATCATTGGGAATTTATGTTTCTCTAGCGCCCACCACATGGCTATCCTTGGTATTTTCAAGGGGAAGTGGATTACAGGACTTCTACACTCTCTTATTCAAGTTGTAAAAGCCACATATTGCTAGAGTGAGAGAGGCACATGCCGAGGCCATCGACTTCCATACACGTGTCATCCTAGGTTTCGTTGCAAAGGGAGTTTCAAGGCATTCAGGACTCCAAAACAGAACAAAAAAGGAGATTAAGGCGGTGACGGACTAAGTCACCAACCAAGACCCGAAAAATAGGCATCCACACAACGGGAGTAAGGGCATCTTCGATTTTCGCCAAGATATATAGAAGCCCAGGATTTGTCGAATTAGCTAGCCAAGAATATTCAATCTAGACATCCCGTCAAGATTGTCCACCCCCAACTCGATGAGTTGACGCCCAACCTGTTGTACACCGTCTGTATTCAATCATTGTAATCATTTGCAATATAATTCTAGACAAGCAATGTAGTGTGGTAGTAGCTTGAGGAGGATGAAGCTCTCCTTGTTTCGCTCACATGTCTGCCCTTATAGCAGGAGGCGGGAGTCGCGTCCCATGGAACGTTAGACGTCATAACTTACGCGATGTTCTAGAGCAATAGTATGGCATCCCACGCCGGTTGCACCTCCCTCCTTTCGACTGGTTGCTTGATACAACACATCATGGCTACCATGCATATGGAACTGGCATGAGTTTAACCAACATACGCTTCCCCTCCAGCCGGCCAATAAGTGAGCAAGAAGGAGAGAGTGGAGATCCCTCCTACTCCTTAGTTGTTTGCCTGATGACCGCTAGCATGGCTCGACGCTTCACCCCCTAGTGCGTGACCAAAGCGGTGCAATTAAGGGAGGGGCTCATCCGGGGGTTGTAGACGTTTTCGCCATATCTCATACATCATATTATGATCGGACATACTCGAGCCAAGAACACCCATGACGCACCCCTGGTAGGACACGAGTTAAAAATCAAACTTTTCATATACATTCTTGTCCATCTTCCAAAACTCTGCCTCCTCACAAGCGCTCGCACGCTCCTCTCGATAGCACAATAGCTGGGGTGACCCTCAGGGCCCGCCAGACATCGTTAGGGAAACCGATTGGCTCCCCTCCCATGATGAACGGTTTTAGAGCAACATAATGAATGGTTTTAGAGCCACATAACCTTGTTTTTCTTTTTGTGTTCTTTGTAGGGATTTCATGCAAGGCCTCCCATAAGATAAATTGTGTGACAGTCGGGGGCTACTCGCGAGGATATGATATCCAGGCATGCCTATGAGGTGAGGGTCCAAACGTGTCCCCTACCCAGGCATCGATTCATCCTCTCGGTCCTAATAGCTAGCAAGGCGCTTCACTGACTTGGGAGGCCAACAAGTGCGAGGATACCCACATACAACATGGTCTCACAGGACCAATGGGCACGAGCCCACCAATGATGAGACCGTTCTATATAACCATAGATTGGCTCGGTATATAAGGAGAGCTAGGTGCCTTCTTGGGGGATCCAACACATTCTAGATCATCCTAGAGCGTAGGGTTCTCACCCAGCACCATCTTCTGCCTCTCCACTACTAAGCCGAGACCTTCTAATCCAAGAAACTGATTTCTTCAGCAACCCTTTCGGTTGACGGGTGACTACTTGAGAAATACAACCACCAAAGGAAGGATTAGGGTCTTACCTCCCTTGAAGGGCACCAACATGGGTACATCACTTGTCTCGTGCCTTACCATCTTGAGCAAATACGTCGTTGCTCGACGACACTGCCGATCTCAAGAATTCTAACATTATTATCATAACTCTTTTACACATGAGAAGGAAGACAACGATACCCCCTCGTCACGTGCTTCTTCTCAATCGTCGGCTCCTCGGCGGCCAAAGCGCTCATCGATGACATGAGGACACGACCAGTTGCCTCAACCAAGGCAACAACCCTTTCTTGACACGTCTCAACAATGGCATGTTCCATGTCAAAAACTTTGAATCTTTGTTTCTTAGACTCCTAGAGAACCCGAGTAAGAACGTCGGCAACGACACCAGTGACTCGTGACATGATAACTATGACTGCGGCTGCAGCTGCAGCTATTCCTTGAACGAGAAAAGTTGATCTGGCTTCAGATCCAGAGAAGAGCTCGAGCACCAGCTCGGACAACCACTCCAAGGTGCGAAGAAACTCCACATGAAGCAACTCCCTGGCTTCCAACACAATAAAAGTCTAGTCATGCAATCACACGTCGAAGCCAGGACCAAATGATTAAGCCTATGCCGATAGGAAGAAGAGTGCTCGCACTCAAGGCGAGCTTGAGTTTTTTTGTTTTGTACGCCTTCTGTGTCGCCTCCCTTCCACCTCAATGGCTTCGGCATGGAAATAAGCACACACGGCCTAAACTTCATTGAGCCACGACGCAGGAGGACTTCAACCCCCTTCACCTTACACATTGCCACGTGATGGAGTTCAAGTGACTGATGCAAAATAATGGAAGATCCACAAGGGCATAACTTGCATCAATATATTCTTAGAGGAAAGATAGTACTACCATACCCAAAGACGTCGCTTGGTCGTATCCAATCACAAGTCAATATATGTCACCCCGGCGGAAGAACCATCCTCTTGCACTGGCATCCGAGCATCCGACAAGGACGACATTTGTATGGCATGATGTGAACCTCGGGTCCATGAACACATATTATCCAATGAAGTACTTGCAGTATGTTCACCTTCTTGTTATCATCTGGGCTTGGGGAAGCCACTTCATCAACATAAGCAAACCACAGATAAACCTCGAAAGAAGCAGCTCCAAATGCTCAACGAATCAAGTCAACTCGGCTCATCAATGTGTCTTTGTCATTTCCAAAGTGCCTCCTAGGTGACATCACATCGATTTCACTTCCCCCTAGGACAAGCGAAGCACCCCTGAAGGCAAGACCATTTTTGGCAAAATCAAAAATACGTTAACCGAGTTCAAATATAGGGGAAAAGATTCATGAGGCCTCAAAGAACTTGCACTTCCTCAGAACTCGATGACCTCGCCAATGTCAGGTGGCTGCTCATAGAAGTGTCATCAACCTCGGAGCAAGCCAAGGAACTAATATAGTGCACGTAGCTTTGACCGCGAAAGTTGCCTCGTCATCTTCAAAACACTGCGATGTAGGCCACCTCCTCCATGAAAGTCAAGAATCAACGAAGATGAGTATGACCCAAAGAAAGACATACTGAAACCCCCTAAACTTAGAGCAAAGATAGGAAGAGTAACCACGATACCGAGAAAGTAAAATGGGCCATATTGTCAAGGTCCTCAACTGGGAACATGAATCTAACATTCATAAAGGACAGGTTGAGTTGGACCCCAAATCTCCAACTCCCCTTCTGAAAGAGACAATTGGGGTGTGACTCCACCTTCGAGTCCTCCATGAGGGTACGTGACGTTGAGAAACTTCAATGTAAATTATATGAACCAGATGAACTCACCACCAAGACTTGGGGAGGAGAACAGCCGAGAAAAACTAACCATTAGGATGAATATCAGTCACAACCTAGGCAACCTACCAAACTGAATGCCCTGCCCCCCCCCCCACCCTGAGTTACAATAAGAGACATCTCACAAAGTATTCGATAATGTGGGTGAAAGATAACCCATCCATGGCAAGACGGTAAAAGGCCTTCGCCATCAAGAAATCGACTTGCTCATAGATAGATGTGCCCTCCAGCCCCTCTTACTGGCAACGACTACATTGCAAAATGGTGGAATTATACATTCACCAAGAAGAAAGACCACCATCTGACGACCTCATCATGGATCTAATGAAAATCATACATGATAGAAAGACGGATAACCTAGGGTGATGGGATAAAAGGCAGAAGCAAGGGATCAAATTTAGATCCCCCTTCCTTGGGAAAATCTCAAAGAAATATAAAAAAACATAGAGCTCCAGCGGGTGGTCAAGAAATGCCTGACACGTATGAACAAAACCGAACAAAACCGGTCAAAACAGTAATGAAAGGAGGCATCACATGTACCAGCTGAATCTAGTAGAAACAACGCAATTCCTTCATAAAGTCCAAGAAGCGAAAGTCAATCCCATCAGCTAAGTGCTCTGGTATCACCGTCATTTCTCTCGACATTGTGAGGGAAATATTTTCGGCATGCCGAACACATGTGGAGTAAACCTTAACGACGAAGCCATTAATCTTACCTTGATGAACCCATGATTTGGGACACAACGGGACATTAGGAGAAAGAAGGGTGTTGCCACATGAGCCTCCTCTACCCATGGATCCAAAAAACAAACAAGGAACACCAAGGTTCAGAGAAGCAGGTCCTAAGGAAATGGAAGAAGAAAGGTGAAAGGAGAGGTGATGATACCTTTGGCATTAGCCACCAGGGATCTATTCATCCAATAACAAAGTTGTGACCGTGGTTGAAACACCACACAATCATGCGAATAGAGGCGCATGGAAGGTGCCCCGGCGTGGTTGCACATATTGAAGTGTGGGAGGCATACGAAAACAATGCTTGGCCAATAGGCCGCCTGAATCCGAGTGGGCATGATACCTAAGAGATATCACATGAGCATACACAATTCATGTCGGCATCCCATGTAAGGTATGTCATATGTCAAAACTAGAGCACAGAGGATCGTGGAAGGTCGTGACCCAACCGAACATGATACATCGCAAACTAATACGTCCGAATGACATCAGCACCACATCAAACTATCTAGGCAACACGCCTACGATTTCATTACCTATGTTGATGGGGGCTTGTTTATGGGAAGTGGATTTCCCCACTTCTTTGTAGCGCAACTCCATTATTCGAGGAATAATATCCCATTCTGGTACGACGATAGGGCCCACGACTGGACCACCAACTTCCATATATGCAAAGTAGTGACACGCAAAGCCATCCACTTCCATATACGCGGCATCCCAAGTTTCCTTGAACGGGAGATTCAAGGCATCCGGGACTCTGAAGACAAGGCTAAGCCACATACGAAATAGGCATCCACCTACAAGGAGCAAGGACTCTTTAGTCCAAGGTAAGATATTCACAAGCCCAAAATTCACCAGATTAGACTAGTCAAACATATCTGATCAAGACATCCCACCTAGACCGTCCACCCCCATCTCGATAAGTTGACTCCTCACTTGAAAGCCCTTTTGAAAGGATCGATATGGTTGACTAGAGGGGGGGGGAATAGCCAACTACTAATTTTTAGCTCTTCTTAACAAATTAGGGTTAGCAACAACAGGTTCTCTAGATGAACAACTAGGTGAGCAACCTATATGATGCTAACAACAACAACAAGTGGAAGCAATGAATACACCACAATAATAATAAGTACAAAGTAAAGGTAAGAGATAATCGCAAGTGGAACCGGTGGAGACGAGGATGTGTTACCAAAGTTCCTTCCCTTTGACAGGAAGTACGTCTCCGTTGGAGCGGTGTGGAGGCACAATGCTCCCCAAGAAGCCACTAAGGACACTGTATTCTCCTCACGCCCTCACACAATGTGAGATGTCGTGATTCCACTATTGGTGCCCTTGAAGGCGGCGAACGGCCCTTTACAAACAAGGTTGGGGCAAACTCTACACAAAGCTTGGAAGCTCCCAACAAGACCACAAAGCTTCACCACAATGGAATGTGGCTCCGAGGTGACCTCAACCGTCTAGGGTGCTCAAACACCCAAGAGTAACAAGATCTGCAAGGTATTAGTGGGGGCAATCAAATATCTCTGGATGGAATTGTAGATTAGGGCCTTCTCAACCAATACCCTAGGAAATCAACAAATTTGATTGGCTAGGGAGAGAGATCAGGCGGAAATGAGCTTTGGAGGAACAATGGAGCTTAGGGATGTAAGAGGTAAGCTTCCAGAGGAAGAAGACCCCTTTATATAGTGGGGGAAGAATCCAACCATTACCCCCACTCACAGCACGAGCAGAGCGGTACTACCGCTGCTAGGAGCGGTACTACCGTACGGTAGGTTCGCCAACCACGGTAGTAAAAAATTACTACCGTGCCTACCACTGCTGAGGCAAAAGGATGCGCAAAAAGTTCGATGGAGCGGTAGTAAAAAAACTACTACCGCCCAGAGAGCGGTACTACCGTTGTGCCTGCGGTACTACCGCTGGCCCTTTTGCTCAGACAGGGAAAAACATGTTCGAGCTCCATTGAAGCAAGGGAAAGGTGGTGCAATAGAAATGTGTACGTGTTGATTCCACCCAAACCTACTCCTCATCAGAAATGTGTAGAGGAATCAGCCATCGGACTCCTCAGCATACTCCTCATCAGTCTCTTCTTCTGTCTCCTCATTAGTCTCCTTATCAGACTCATCCCACTGAAGATTCTTCTTTTCCATCCAAACAGCTTCAGGAGTAATGTCTTGCTTAGACCCATTGGTGATGTGCATGCCGAGCTTCCTCGAAATTAGCTTGTCGCGCTGACGGCTCTCCTTCTCAGCAACATGAGTCATGTACTGCCCCTTCGCCTGCATGCAAACCAAGGTCTTCATCCGGTCCTTGAGCTTCTTGGCCCAAGATGGCTCAGCAGAGGAAGGCACATGTGGCTCTGTAATGCCCTCATCCTCAGCCGCAACCTCATCCTCATGAGTATCCAAAGTGGCAGCAGCAGGTGTAGTGCTAGTGTTGGCCCACTTGTTCTTCTGTCGCAGCTTAATAGGCTCATGGCGGATCCAACCGAGAGCTTGGAACTCTATATCTGGCAAGGCCACCGACCACTTCTTCCGGATCAAGTAAAACAAATAAGGGCCATGGATGGGAACCTTGAGGTGAAAAACTGTCGACTGAAGCTCACTCCACATGACGTGAGACACATCAAGCGGTCCAGAGGAACGAGTCCGCCCTTTCCGACACATCAAAATCATATCCACCAGGTATGAATGCACCTGGTCCTTGTTGCCAACGCGCGGAAAAACAGTGTTGCGAAAGATACGGTGCATGACATCAAGGAATGGGTTCAGCACATGAGAGACCTCACCAGATGGGGACATCTTCTCAATAAAGTATGGCAGCGGCTTCTCCTTAGCTGTAGCAGATGGCTTAGCATGTGGACGCAAACCAACTGGGTCCTCAAGCCCCTCATCACGAACGTGCAGAAAATCCTTAAACTCCTTCCAAGTAGCAGACAACCTCTCCCCGTTGGTCATCCAAGTCATAGTGCGCTCTGCATCAGAGTGGAAGTGGACTGTAACAAAGAACTGAGCCACTATTTCAGGATCAAATTCAAGGTGAAACGTGATGAGCTCCGCAATCCCAAGGTGTTCCACCATGTGCAGAGGTTCACCAAAGTACGTCGGGTCCTTCTTGAGATGGTCCATGTCAATCCACACAACCAGTACATAGTTCTTCTTCTTGGTCTTGATCACATCTTCATAAATGAGAGTCTGTTGCTTGGACCAGAACAGTTCACAGCTTGGGAGATGAACCCTATCGTTGACATAGGGGTTGAGCTTCTGGCGAACCTGAAACTCAGCTTGCGGCATAGCATCCCAATCGACAGTGTTCTCCTTGTTCTTGTGAGTGGGCCTCTTGAAGTTGCGCTTCAGAGCCTTGGATCCCTCACGTGCATCTGGATTGCGAAAACGCTTGGAAACAGAATACCGAGATGGGTTCGAGCGCCTGGAGCCACCACCTATGACACGCAACGCAAACACAAGAAAATGACAAAAAGAAGTCAAGGCAAAGACCAAAACAAACCATAAAACCCCAGAGAAATGAGAACTAGGAGGACAGAACATGTATGTACTAGGGACAGCGGTAGTACCACAGGTCAAGCGGTACTAAGAAGTAACTACCGCCGGACAACGGTAGTACCGCTCGTGGGAGCGGTAGTACCGTAGTTCAGGAGGTAGTAAAATTTTACTACCGCATCCACTGGGGTAGTACCGCTCCAGGAGGAGCGGTAGTACCGCACGGGTGAAAACTGCCATATTTGACATAGAAAACTTCAGATCCGGTACTACCGGAGACCCAAACTCACATGGTGTATCCTACTAAGTAAAATTTCTACCACACAAGCACTCTCCACCCATCCATGCATGAAAAGATTGTGCCATGAAATGATGAACTAACTCATATGCCCCAACCCTAGATTCAAAAAGAATTAAGCAAAGAGAAGGGAGCCAGGGGCAATACCGAGGTCCATGGCACGAGGGAGAGGAGGGAGACGATCCCACCAAACGGAATAGGAGGAGGGTGGCCGGAGAAGGAGATCCGACGAGTCCCTCGGCCACCGCTTCTTGAGAAGAGAGAGAGCCACGAGATGAATGGATGAATGGGTATGAGGAAGAAGAAAACTGCCCCCTGCCCTAATATAACTCCTCGGGCCCTGGCGGTGCGGTAGTACCATGGTCATCTTAAAAAAACAGTTTGAACTTTGCCAGAACCAGAGAAAATATGCAGGAAAACCCAAGCACGAAAGACGAACACAGAACCGAATCTTTTGACGAAGAGAGGGCGGTGGCCGGAGCCACCAATATTTGAGAAAAATGGTATGACACCGCGAAGAATTATCCTTGGGTTCATGACCAAAGCTCGTCTTTGAAGCACAAGTGCCATCAACAATGGCTAATGTGAAAGACATGATCAATTTATGCATAATGGGGGGAGGGAAAGTTCATTGAGGGAACAACACTCCCCCTATGTCCATGCCTACACCTAGAGCAAAATATAATGATGAGTGAGGTGTGGTGTGCCTAGTTTCAATCCATATTTCTTGAATCAATGATATTTAGCTCATGCCTTAACTCGTGAAACCTTGCTTCATCTAGAGGTTTGATGAAAATATCCGCAAGTTGCTATCGAGTGTTGATGAAGAGGATCTCAATATCTCCTTGCTTGATATAATCTCGAATGAAATGATGATGAATATCAATATGCTTTGTCTTGCTATGTTGCACTGGATTGAGAGATATCTTGATGGAACTTTCATTATCACATAGAAGAAGCACTTTGTCACAAGTGACACCGTAATCCTATAAAGTTTGCCTCATCCATAATAATTGAGCACAACAACTTGCGACAGCACATACTCAGCCTCGGTGGCAGAAAGTGACACACAGTTTTGCTTCTTCGAAGACCAACTTACCAAAGAGCGACCAAGGAATTGGCATCGTCCAAAAGTTGACTTCCTTCCGACACAGTCTCGAGCCCAATCCGAGTCAGAGTAACCTACTAGACTAAAGCTTGCTTCTTTGGGGTACCATAAGCCAAAGTTTGGGGTATGAGCCAAATATCGAAAGATTCGTTTGACTACCGCATAGTGGCTTTCCTTTGGTGAGGATTGAAACCGTGCACAAATTCCCACACTCAACATGATATCTGGTCTATAGATACACAAAGGTAAAGCAAGGATCCAATCATGGAGCTATATACCTTTTGATCCACTGCTTTACCATTGGGATCATTGTCAAGCTTGCATTTGGTTGGCATGGGAAATTTGACCGGCTTGACGTCTTCCAGCTCGAACCTCTTGAGCATGTTTGAGTGTACTTGGCTTGTTTTATGAATGTTCCTTCTCTTCCTTGTTTGATTTCAAACCCGAGAAAGAACTTCAACTCTCCCATCATAGACATCTCAAACTTCTCGGTCATTAGTGCAGCAAACTCGTCGTTGAAAGATTCGTTAGGAGAACCAAATATAATATCATCAACATATAGTTCTCATATGAACAAACCCCCTTTGACCTTTTTGGTAAAAAGGGTCGAATCAATTTTCCCAATTTCAAACCCACGATCTTGCAACAACTCAGTAAGGTACTCATACCACGCATGTGGGGCTTGTTTAAGGCCGTAGAGCGCCTTCTTAAGTTTGTATACATGAGTGGGGAACTTGGGATCCTCGGATCCCGGGGGTTGTTTGACAGATACCAGCTCACTTAAGGGACCATTAAGGAAGGCACTCTTCACATCCATTTGTTGCAATTTAAAATCATGATGAGAAGCGAATGCAAGCAGCATGTGAATAGATTCAAGACGAGCAACAGGGGCAAAGATTTCACCGTAGTCGATACCCTCGGCTTGGGAGTATCCTTGAGCCACCAATCTTGCCTTGTTTCGAACAACAACACCATTTGCACCCTGCTTGTTCTTGAAGATCCATTTGGTTTCAATGACATTATGTTCCTCCGTTGGCCTTGGAACTAATTCCCAAAGTTGATTACGCTCGAAATTGTTAAGTTCATAATGCATGGCTTCAAGCCAATCCTCATCATCGAGCGCTTCATGTACCTTTTGGGGTTCAACACACGAAACAACGCGTGATGCAAACAAAAGTTTGATAATTGTTGACGAGTAGTTACCCCCTTATTGAAGCTTCCAAGCACATTCTTGAAGATATGTTGTCGAACCTGGAGCTTGTTAGCTATCTTGGCGGCGCGACGCTCCAAGAGTTCCTTACTGGGTAATTAAGGAGAGTCTTGTTGATCATCTTGAGCACCACCTTGAGCTTGCTCACTAGTTTGCCCATGATCTTGTGGTTGCACTTGATCTTGAGCAAACTCGGAGTCTTGAGCATGATCTTGGACATCATTTGGTGCAACACCATCCTCATGAGGTTGATCTTTTCCTTGATCTTGTTTAACGGGTTGAGGGCATTCACTTTGTTCTTCGGAAGCGTGTGGGACTAGCGAAGGTGATGGCTCCACTTGTGTAGAGCATTGTCCTTCTCCTTCAGTCACAAGGGGTTCCACAATGGAGAGTATTTGACCAATCCCCATTCTTCTTATGGGTTGAGGAGTAATTTCATCACCTACATCACAAAGACCACTTTGCTCCACTTTGGAGCCATTAATTTCATCAAACTCTACGATACACGGCTCATCATCAATGAGTCCGGTGGACTTGTTAAGAACACGGTAAGCATGAGAGTTTGTAGCATAACCAACAAATATGCCCTCATGAGCCCTAGCTTCGAATTTAGACAAACGAGCACTTTTCTTGTGTATGAAACACTTACAACCAAACATCCGGAAGTACTTGAGGTTGGGCTTGTTCCCGATAAGAATCTCATATGGACTCTTGGTCAAGCCTTTGCGGAGGTAGAGCCGATTGGATGCATGACATGCGGTGTTAATGGCTTCGGCCCAAAAGTTATACGGAGATTTGAACTCCGCCATCATGGTTCTTGCCACGTCCATCAACGTCTGGTTCTTCCTCTCCGCCACACTGTTTTGTTGAGGGGTATAGGGTGCTGAATATTGGTGCTTGATCCCCTCGTCACTAAGGAACTCATTCAAGGTGTAGTTCTTGAACTGAGTGTCGTTGTCATGTTGACGTTGAGCTTCATTAGCAAAGTCGATGACGGTTTGTTGAGTCTCACTCTTCCTCTTGAATAAGTATACCCACGTATATCTTGAATAGTCATCCACAATCACCAAGCAATACTTTCTTCCCCCAAGACTATCAAAGTTGGAGGACCAAAGAGATCCATGTGAAGGAGCTCCAAGGGCCTTTTAGAGTAGATGATAGTCGTGGGACGATGGTCCATTTCATGAAGATTTCCTTCAATACAAGCACTTCAAGCATGGTCTTTGGCAAAACTCACATTTGTTAGTCCACGAACATGGTCCCCTTTGAGCAGACTTTGCAAAGATCTCATATTGACATGAGCTAGCCTGCGATGCCAAAGCCAACCCACATAAACTTTAGCCATTAGACAAGTCGCGATCTTACTAGGTCGCTTCGAAAAGTTCACCACATAGAGACCGTTCTCGACATGTCCAACAAAGGCTACTTTAAGAGTCTTGCTCCACAAAAGGGCCACGGTATCAAGATTAAAGAATGTGGCAAAGCCCATAATTGCAAGCTGACGAACGGAAAGCAAATTGTATGCAAGGGACTCAACAAGCATGACCTTCTCTATAGATAAATCTTGAGAGATGACCATCTTGCCAAATCCCATTACCTTAGATGTTGAGGCATCAACAAATTGGACATGGGTGGGCATAGATGGAATTGGATGCACATCCACCACCAAGTCCTTGCTCCCGGTCATATGATTTGTGGCTCCACTATCGAGCAACCACGACACTCCACTGGAAGCAAACTCCTACAAGAGATCAATGCTTCGATTTAGGTACTCATTCTTCAATGGGTCCTTTGATGTTACAAACAAGGGTCTTAGGAACCCAAATAGCCCATTCAATGTACTCATAGTAAGAACCAAC
Source organism: Hordeum vulgare subsp. vulgare (assembly GCF_904849725.1). Classification (NCBI taxonomy): domain Eukaryota; kingdom Viridiplantae; phylum Streptophyta; class Magnoliopsida; order Poales; family Poaceae; genus Hordeum; species Hordeum vulgare. Next base: position 577,176,410 of record NC_058520.1, on the reverse strand, counting down.
AAATTTAGCATAAACATGCCCATCACTAGCACGACATAAAACATAAGAGGGGTTAAAGTCGTCGGCTTTGTTGGTAGAGGTGGTTTTGTCCTTATTGGCATTATCACCCCCTTCCTTGTTCTTCATCTTCTTACGAGTACTCTCACCCTCTTTGACAAAAATGTCCTTGAGAGGGAAGATAGCTTGGTCTTGTTCTTATTTTTCTTCTTAGACTTGGGTGCAAACCCAAGTCTCTTCTTTCCTATAACTTCCTTTTGATTACTCAAAAGGTCATTTAGGTTCTTCTCGCCTTGGATGCATGACACAAGGCCCTTTTCGAGTTGTTCTTTCAACTTAGCATTCTCCTCCACAAGATGCACATGCTCACAACACGGGTTATTACCACACGCATTATCAATTAGAACAAAAGGAGGAAAAGTAGAAATCTCCTTGGTTAGTTTTACTTGGAGTTGATCATGAGATTCCTTAAGAGAGGAATGAACACCTATCAAGACCTTGTGGGCCTTGTCAAATGTATCAAATTCTTCCTTGATTCTATCATAGCCAACCCCAAGTGCAAATTTCTCAGATTTAAACACACGGGAAAGAACAATAGCCTGATCAAGATCTTTTTGCAGTTTAGCATGATCAACGTTGTGTGACTCCTCAAGAGCCAAACGAAGACCACGCTCTTCCTCTAGAGCAGTGGATAGTTCCGCTATCTCATCGGCGTAATCATGACTATGTCCCTCCAGTTTGGAGATAGTATCCTAATGAGTCTCATTGAGATCATTGGCCTCACCAAGTTGTTCCAAAAGAGCAACAAAGTGCTTCTTGGATTCACCTTCGATCTTACACAGCAATTTGTCAAACTCATTCTCATCAAGCTCCACTCCTGCACTATCATCAACACAATCTAACAATGAAGGAGAAGTAGTGATAGTGGTCTTGATGTTGGGGGTTACCTTATTGATACCTTTGGCCATGAGGCACTTGGCGATGCGGTTCTGGTTGGTGGCGCCGAAGAGAGACACCTTGGGGGAGGAAGTGGCAATGGCCACGGTAGCCGTTGCCATCCCGTCACGGCATGTATCATCTTCGTCATCATCGGAGGTGTACTCTTCATGGGCCACCAAACTCCTTGAAGGAGTCTTCTTGGTGAAGATGTTCTTGCTTGGGAAGCGAATGAGCTTGCCCCCATTGTCTTCCTTCTTCTCATAAGGACAATCTGTCACAAAGTGACTCACATTTCTGCAGTTGTAGCATGCCCTTACTCGTTGTTTGTTCTTGGACCCACATGAGTTGTGCTTGGAGAAGTTGGGCCTTGATTTTATCTTGTTGCCCCAAAATTGCCTTGATGCAAGAGCCATGTTCTCATGATAAGAATACTTTGTGTCTTCGGGGCAGCCATCTTCTTCCTCTTTTTCTTCTTCATCAAAAATGACCTTGGCTCTCAAAGCAAGGTTGGGTGAAGCTATCTTCGACCGGACACAAGCAAGAGCATTGTCGGCTGTCCTGTTCATGATACTCATGGAAATGAACTCATCCAACACTTCGCTTGAGGTCAAGGTGTGGAAATCTGGCCTTTGACGAATGACGGAGGACATGGCTTTGTTGAATGGCATGATGGCCTTGAGAAACTTGCGTTTGATCCAAGTGTCACCCGTATCCTTGCTCCCATGATCTTGGAGAGCAACGACAAGAGTAGTCACCCTTCGATAGAGATCACGGGGGTCCTCATCTTCTAGCATCACAAACTCATCGGCCTCATCCAGAACCACTTCAAAGTTGGACTATTGAATGCTTGAGCTCCCCTTGTACAACATCATGATGTGCTCCCAACAATCCTTTGCACGGGTGAAGGGGCGCAAGTGAGATAAATCTTCGGGAAGAACCGCCGATTGAAGGATGAACAAAGCGGAATGATTGTATTGATTGTCCGCCTCTTCTCTTGGAGTGAGGTTGTTTGGATCATGTGGGTAGAAGTCGTGTTTGATGATTCTCCAAAGATTTGTTGAGGTGTGATTCAAATGAGACTTGATGCGAAAGACCCAATTAGCGAAATCACCTTTAACAAGTTTAGGAGGACGACCAAGGTTATTAATATGCGGGGTAGGTACCGGTCCTCCATAGACCTGGGGAGGAGGAACCGAGGCAAAGGATCTTGTCCATTCTTGTAAAGAGGGGAAGAAGTACGAGTACCTTTAGCCGTTTCCTTTTCGGAATTGGCCTCCGACTCCGATGTGGTGGGTTTAGCCACAAGCAACAGTATGGGAGAATTCTTCATCCCGTCAAGTAATTCTTTAAGCATGGACTTGACTTCGGTCGTCATCGACGTCTTGAATGAGGCCATAACCTCATTCAAGTCGTGCCGTGTGATCGAACTCAACTCCACAGCCTCGGGCACTTCGTGCCCAACCACACCGTCGTCAACCATACTCTTCGGGTGATGAAATCCTTAATAAAGAGACGTGGCTCTGATACCAATTGAAAGGATCGATATGGTTGACTAGATGGGGTGAATAGGCAACTAGCAATTTTTAGCTCTTCTTAACAAATTAGGGTTAGCAACAAAAGGTTCTCTAGATGAACAACTAGGTGAGAAACCTATATGATGCTAACAACAACGACAACAAGTGCAAGCAGTGAATACAACACAAGAATAATAAGTACAAAGTAAAGGTAAGAGATAACCGCAAGTGGAACCGATGGAGACGAGGATGTGTTACCGAAGTTCCTTCCCTTTGACAAGAAGTAAGTCTCCATTAGAGCGGTGTGGAGGCACAATGCTCCCCAAGAAGCCACTAAGGCCACCGTATTCTCCTCACGCCCTCACACAATGCGAGATGCCGTGATTCCACTATTGGTGCCCTTGAAGGCGGCGACCGGACCTTTACAAACAAGGTTGGGGCAAACTCCACACAAAGCTTGGAAGCTTCCAACAAGACCACGAAGCTTCACCACAATGAAATGTGGCTCTAAGGTGACTCAACCGTCTAGGGTGCTCAAACACCCAAGAGTAACAAGGTCCGCAAGGGATTAGTGGTGGGAATCAAATATCTCTTGGTGGAAGTGTAGATCAGGGCCTTCTCAACCAATCCCTAGGAAATCAACAAGTTTGATTGGCTAGGGAGAGAGATCGGATGGAAATGAGCTTTGGAGCAACAATGGAGCTTAGGGAGGTAAGAGGTAAGCTTCCAGAGGAAGAAGACCCCTTTACATAGTGTGTGTGTGGGGGGGGGGTCCAACCGTTACCCCCCACTCACAGCACGAGCAGAGCAGTACTACCGCTGCTAGAAGCGGTACTACCGCACGGTAGGTTTACCAACCACGGTAGTAAAAAAATACTATCGTGCCTACCAGTGCTGAGGCAAAAAGATACGCAAAAAGTCCGACGGAGCGGTAGTAAAAAACTACTACCGCCAGAGAGCGGTACTACCGTTGTGCCTGCGGTACTACCGTTGGCACCAGCGGTACTACCACTGGCTCTTTTGCACCAACAGGGAAAAACATGTTGGAGCTCCATTGAAGCAAGGGAAAAGTGGTCCAATAGAAATGTGTACGTGTTGATTCCACCCAAACCTTCTGAAATGGACCCCCTCTTAATAGTACGGCTTTCCTACGACTCAAATCCACAAAAGAGAAACATAGAAAGCAACCGTCTTTGAAAGACTCCAAGGGGCACCGAACCGTCTTGTGCCTAGTCATGAATTATCTGAAATGCTCAATGCACACGATTAGTCCGCACACGCATTGTCATCAATCACCAAAACCACTTAAGAAGAAATATGCCCTAACACCTTTGTAGTTAGTTATTGCAATATTGTTGTCATATAATTCCACACAAGCAGCAATAGGTTTATTACTCACCATGCGTTGGCCTGCACCTAGGTAAAATTCGTGTCCCGTGTCCATCAAGTAACACAAGGTGATGTCCCACTATCATACAAATTATGTGTGGTTATGCATTGTTGTTTGGTACTTTGAGGAAAATACCTTGAGAGCTATCTTGGCACATGCCCTCTCCAAGTGCATGGAAACCATATGTGGATCGTTCTTCTTGTCCTATATTTTTCCATAAGTTGATGTATTGAAGGAAAATCACCTATATAGTCGATCTCCTGTCATAAAACCTTTTTTGTGGCATTTGTCTCACTCTAAAGCGATGCTCATCACTCTTTCCCAAAGTTTCATGGTATGACTGATAAGCTTAACTCATTGATAATAAGTACAACTTTCAATATTTCTTTTATTCTAAAGATAGGTACTCATGTACTCTTCCTCCACTCTTTGGGCGTACTGTTTCACCAAAACAATATGGTTAAGTAGCTTAGTAGCCACACTACTATCACGTCCCATTTTTAGTGCCTTCTTAATCTCGAGCTCATGAACCTCCACCCAAACCGCCTATTGGTGTCATCAAAGGATTCATCTAGCTCAAGCATGATGTTCTCATTTCCACCATCGAACAACTAGTTAATGTATTCTCTCCATCTGTTCTTGTTCTCCTCATCTTTCACTATGAGTCGATTTGCCTCCTCCTTGATGTATTTAACTTGGTTGAGGTCCCTTTTCTACCTCTCATGAATATTTGCCATTTGATAAACATCATTTTCTCCATCCTTTGTGCTAGCTGCTAGTATACCTCATCATACGCCAGCCTACATACTTCACGTAGGGGTCACATTGCTTTCTTCTTGACCTCTTTGTATTTTGGCATGATCCTTATGTTTTTATCATGGTGCCAAATCTTGCAACACTCCTCCTTGATTTCCTTTTGGACATCTTCATTCCACGACCACGTGGCCTTAGGTTCTTGTTCTTAACTTTCATCACCCCAAGCACCTCCCTGGCTACCTATGGTGAGCGTTCTAGTTGCAGAATCAACTGACTCCATCAATCTCCCTATTAAGGATCCTACATTCGAACTACTCACATGAATCATATTTTCCTAAGCTAGATTCCTTAACCTTCGCGCTCTCGTCAAGCGAAATGGGTTCCAAAATAGAGGGCATTAAGAGGGTTACGCCCCCAACAAGTTTCTATTGGGTTTCATAACCATAAGCATGACAATTTCTTGCTAGATACTCCTTCATGTTACAGTAAGTGAAATACAAAATGTTATCTTCTATGCTTGTGAATGTTTTTAGTTTGTTGAATTACCTTCTATGCTTGTGAATATTTTTAGTTTCTTAGCCATTTTATTATTGCGTATCCTACTACTTTGGTATCATTATTCTCATAACATCCTAAGGAAAATTTCAAAAAGCAATATCATGCAAAATGTGTTTTCTATTATTTTGTGTTGTGATATGATATCTAGGGTTATTGCTCATTAGTGGCGATTCTGTATGCATATTTATAATCTTTGTATGGTACTTGTGATTTCTACAACATTTGCAATTCTTTGTCTAACTTGGTTTTAAAAGATGTCCATAGGAATTTCTGCTTCGATAAAAAAATGCCCTCAAGTGAGCATTTCTACAACAACAAGATTTGCAAGCATTTTCCTTCGTATGGTCTTTGATGGTGCCTACAGTGATACAACAATTATTACATTTTGATAATATTATCGTTCATATGGTTATTCGTTTTTTTATGAACTTGTATATCACATGAATGTTCTTTTTGTACCTTGCTACGAAACTCTTTCCCAACTTTAAGTATTGATGTCATAAGATACACTTGGTTTTATAATTCTCAAGGTACCTTTAGTAATAAAGGTTAACAAAATCATATGTAGTTCCTCTTATGAAGAGTCATCTATGGAACTTTTTAAATACTAACAATAGTCATTTTAATGTATTTTTATGAATTGTGTTCCAAAAATATATTTGAATGCACTAATTCCCACTATGTTAACCAAATTTAAATCTGGACTTGTCTTATTTTATATGCACTACTTTTCAAGGTTAAAAATCATATATTATTCCTCTTGTCTGGTTTTTTGTTGGGGATTTCCATCAAGTCTACAACTTCAAAACGAAATCAGTCTTTTATATGAGAAAATGTACTTCTAGGATGTGTTTTTGTGCTTGCACGTTAAGATTTACTTTACAAATGCTACTGAATATATTGTTATAATCGACATGTAAATTGTCATCATAACTTCAATTGTCAATTTGAGGAGACATTGTAATGTTTGAGGTGTACTTTTGGGCAATAGTTTAGGTTATTTAGTTTGACTTGTAGCTCGTAGTGACACTATCTTGTGTGTGACTTTTTTCCCTTTGACCCGTATCTCATGGTATCACTTCAATCTTGGACCTAGCCCCTCTATGAAATGGTTTTATCTAGAAGTAGGACCAGTTTTCACATCTCATTTTTGGTTCTTACCCATTTCCTCTTGGTACTTTCAACCTCCTTTTATTATCAATGCTTGTTATGTCCAGAAAACTATGTCAAAACACTATAAAGGTCCATGAGTCCCAACACTAGCCTCATCATGGTGTCCTCTTCTCCACTCGCCTAGTGTGGATATTTCCCAGGTTGTTATGCATTCATCTCCTCTTCTTCAATGCAAGTGAGACACAATGACGTTGAGTACAAGGTGTGACTCGTTTTGCTCCTTGTATCTCAAAGTTCTAGCTTCGCTACTATTTGTGTTTGATTGTTCTCCTTGTCATCTCCCTTGCGAGGAACGGCACAATGGAGAGGGGTTATGATGGAGCCATGAGTAGAGTTTTACTTGAGACAGGGAGGGAGTCAAAAAGTATAGGGGTGGAGGAGCAAAAGAGAAACATGAGGGAGAGGCCACTAACAGATGGGGATACTACCAAAATCTAGGGTTTGTCCCCTATGATCTCCCTTGAGTGCCTTATAGGCCGAAACCAAAAGTATTAAGAATTTCGGGAATAACCAGTTTGCTTGGCAAACAATGCTAAGATAATACTGGAGCTGCAAATTGAATCAAAGGAATGAACTGAGGTGCCAAACATAGATTTTGGATGCAAAATAAAAATGTGGGAGCCAAGATTGTAAAGCATACCAGAGGAAAGAGTTGAGGGACTAAAAGTCGAATTTATCATGATGACTACGTTAGCACTTGACAGATCATTGTAGTATAGTTTAGATTTAGGAGCCCTCCTTTTGCATTGGCATGGGTTCTAATTACTAGATGATGGCACGTAGGCCTTGGGTCGGTTCTGAATTTTGGTGTGATGAGACAGATTGGTGTCTTTTATTCACATGCACAAAGGTAATGAGTGACAATGGTTGTAACATACTTGTTTTGCACGAGGACAAGTTACCTGGTGGCCTTTTGCATGATTATTGCCCTAGATTGTTCAAGATTGCCGTTGGTGTCTTTTATTCACATGCACAAAAGTGTCAGTTCTTTCCCTGGTTAGTGTTGGTTCATATTGTTAAGCTCCGTGCACTAGTCAACACAACCAAAAGTCCGAACTAATGGAAAGTGCTGGTGCAATCCACATATACTGTAACAACCCCTCTCACGTGCGACTCGGAAAGACAAGTCAACACGTTGAACTGAAATAAAGAGACGGTGTGTGAAACTCACGTATGAATCAAGAGGCCTCTACGTGGACACAAAGGGGGGCTACCAACAATTTTTAATAAACTGCAAAAGCCAAAACTTGAACTCAAGACCTTAGCTCTGATACCATGTTGAATTCATGCTCCAGCCAACTCATCCAAAAGTCCGAACTGATGGAGGGAGGCGGGCAATATATTTCAACACTCCCCCTCTCGTCTAGGCTTATTTATCCCTTAGACATGGGATCAATGTAGGCCACAAAATCTTGTTATTTTAATATTGTGTTGGCAGGGTCTTGAACTTAAGACCACTTGGCTTCGAACCGATGGAAAGGGCTAGTGCAATGCACATTGTAACACATATTACGACAGATTCTTCGATAGGGTTTCGCGACTAGCCGTATGGCACAAATGGGGAACATGAGGCAAGAGTTACCCAGGTTCATCCCTTCGTGGTAAAGGTAAACCCTACTCCCTGGTCTATCATATTGATGGATGGGGTGTATAGAGTACAAAGGTTACAATCTCGAGGATTACGTACGTATGTTGACTGTTGAGGGTGGATTGCGTTGCCTCTATCGACTAGCCCGGTCACGCCTTTTGTTGGCTGAGGACGCATAGGGTTACATGATTTCCTAGTCAACAATGGTGGGCAGGATTCCTCGCGTGGTCACCTAGTTGGCTTGACTTGGATGCCAAGTTGGTCTGTTCCTTCTTGGGAGGTTGTGAGCAGGGTAGCAGCCTAGGCTGTATCGTGGCCTGGTCGGCTGACTTCCGATGGCCTGAGGTAACCCCGATACATGGCACCGTCAATTAACTATTCATAATCATGTCCTTGCCTTTGACAACCTTGAAAGGCGTGGTTGGATGTACTAGCAATTGTGTGCTTTGTGGTTTGAGCCGGAGATATTCATCACCTTTGATTAGGATGCCCCTTTAGCCATGAGGAGTTGTTGTTAGTGAAGAGTTAGAATGGCATCAATGTTTCTAACCATAGCATGAGTGTCTCATGTATGGCTTTGTGGGACCTTCCATTATCGGCCAATGTCAAAGAGTTGTGGAGATGTTATAACTAATTTATCATTTATACTTTCTAGAATTTATTTGAGGAACATAATTAACACATTTTTTCCAAATATCACGCTCTCTATCCAAGTATAGCCCTTGTTTCTCATGAGTATTCAACACAATGTGGTTTGTGCTCATCAATGGATACTTTGTTGACATTTCCTAGGTTATCGGTGCTATGTTTGAGGAGGGGTCTTAGTGGTAAGTTTGTTTTTTCTCCTAGAGTAATCGGTGTTGTTATGCTTCATGCTTGCTGTAAGCAAGCTTCTATAAACATACAACTCTCTTCAATTTGATGGGAGGGTAGAGTTCCTAACCATTTGCTCAAGGAAAAAACTATAGATTAGAGTGAATGATGGTTTGGTAGAGGATTTCATGTTTTGTGTATTTTAAACTAGATAATGAGAGATTTGATGATAAATGTATGTTTTCTATTGATGTTTTTTTTCTTAACCATTTTTCTGTTCTACTTATGCAAATGTTTGTTATTGTACCTATGCAATTGTTTTGCACCATCCTTGACATATCTAGTTAAGGGAACTAAGTCGAATGTCTGGCCAAAACCACAATGAGGACCAAAGGGGCAAGGCGTAGCCAAAGTTCATAGAACTTGAGGGCCATGGAGAGTGATATATCTTCTCTAGGGGACTTGGGTTTACCCTACAATGGTATCCACTCACGGGTTCCACTTTATGAGGACTAAGCCAACTCAAGTCCTAATGGTTATGGATTGGCATAATGCTACTTTGATCCTTTCCCAAAAAAAGTTTACCAATTAGCAACTCAACTTACAAATAAACGAGATTCCTAGCGTTGTACATCAAACTTGTTTAGGTTCTTTGCTACATATGGACACTAGTTGGTTCATGAGTCGGTGTTTAATGCCATCTTACATGGTCCTTAGTTATTGTGTTTGTGTACAAACTAACATGTCCATTGTGGTTGCTTTATGTGTGTCGGTTCCTCATACTAAAGGTTTATAGTTCTTCCCTGGTACAATTAAGTACAAACTTTTTCGAGAGCGATTTTCCTTAACATATTGGTGGAGGAGTTTTTTCCAACTTCAATCGAACTCCACTCGAGCTTGTGTAGAACTAACATTGACATTTGGGGTGTAGATGATTTATTTCGTACAAATTTTGATGCCATTTATTCTCTTGTACGCGGTCTACTACAGAATAACACATTGGGGACCTCTCGTGGGACACAAGTAAAAGGCAGTTAGGATTTGTCTACTACTAATATGGCCCTCCCATAGAAAAACATGGTGATCCCAGTTCTAGAGCTAAACATAACATGTCAACTGCTTGCGTGTTCAATATCAAGTATGTGAATTGCTTTGATGATGTTGGCCACTTGGGCAAAGTCCTAAGGCTGTATGACACCATAATCGCATAGCTCAAGAATGAACACTAAAGTTGGCAAGGGCATATATGTACCTCCGTTCCGGGGTGAGAGTGTTACCAAATTGAATGTTGAACTCATCATCTACCTAAACGACATAAGGATCCAATGCAAGTATGGCATGTCATGCCTAAGTACATCAATGTAAGCTTTGATGGAAAAGACATCAACCACATTCCATTTCCAATGATTTTCCTCGAAGGTCGCAATTAAAACATGTATTCTGCTCCTTAAGAGGCATTATTGAAGGAACTTCTATGTGTATTGTTAGATTCTTTAAGTCGCATTGCTCCAAATCCCATGTGAAGGGGCTAAAACTCATGTTTTTTTCGCTTACCCCTTTGGCATGGATAAGAAAAGGAACGTTGTCATTCCATTCAAGGGGGTTTGCATTCGACGCCCTTCAAAGTTATCAGACATGACACTCTTTCATGGATGGATACATGGTATAGAAAGTCCACTAATTATAAGACCGGTATGGATGGTTACCACTTTTCAAATAATTGGACCACTTTAAGGCTTGAAATGGAACACCTTAATAGTGCAGGAATGGGTCGGCACATCACCACATTAATGCAAGTACTCACACAATTATGCCTCGAAAAAGGGACCAAGAAGACGCCTCTTGGTGCTATCGAGCAAGAAGTCAAAGGGTCCTAATGCTTTATCAAAGGCATTCAAAGTCTTCCTCACCAGTCTTTCCCATCGAATCATGGTTTGTAATGTGAGCACTTGAGCTTCTAGAATCAAGTAACCCCATTGATAAGAGATCTATGTAAGATATAGGTTCATTTTTTCTAGCATGCGCCATTATTGCTCTCATCCAACCGTACAAGATTTTGCGCTTAGCTACTAAGACGAGCAAGTAGACCATGGTATGTAGTCCAAAAGGGCAAATGAAAGAGTCGAAGATCTAGTCTATCGCGTTAGGTCAAAGGTTTGTTCCATGTTTCCTTTGTGAGTCCATAATGATGGTCTAAGGATAAAGGTTTATGATGGAGAAAATGTCAATGCTTGAAGAAGACCAATCTTTCAACTCACTTTGAGAGTTTGTTCAAGGTTGGAGGGGTAAACGTGAGATGATGAGGGGATAACTTCTATTTTATATGAACAATGATCTCACAAAATAGATGAATTGTCATGGTATGCTTATAAACTTTGGGGCAAAACAAACGATGCATCCAATTTCTTTAAATATTTCCTTGAAATCTTCAAGCATTACCTGGTTGGATAATGATCCTTTGTCCTGGACGGTCTTCAGATTTGGAATAGGGTAGTGGCATAGTTCCTAAGGTTCCTTGCCTCCCACCATTCTCAAAAGGTGTATCGAATGAAAACTGTCGGTGATCAGCTTCCTTAATGAGGGTTTAATATGAAAATACTCGAATGCAATTGTGCCCACAAGTCGTCTTCCCTTATTCGATTATTGATAAATCTAGCTTTGAATGTATGGGAATTACATGTTCTATCTTGAAGATTGCTTACCTCTTCAAAGTATTAAGTCACCACCCACAAAGCTTACTCTGAGAGACCCCTTTGATAGGATGCTCTATGTGTTACTCCCTCCGTTCCTAAATATAAGACCTTTTAGAGATTGTACTATAAACTACATACGGATGTACATAGACATATCTTAGAGTATATATTCATTCATTTTTCTCCGTATGTAGTCTTCTAGTGAAATCCCTAAAAGGTCTTATATTTTGGAACGGAGGGAGTAGAAAATATTCAACTTCTAATTTTTGGGGCTAATGTCTAGTATATATATAAATGACTTGTGGTATATGCAGAAAACCCCTCATATAGCGGGAAATATATACAAACTATACATGAAACATCATATAACTCTAACACATAATATAACTACATCCATCAAACTTAAGGTGGATCCACAGTACAAAGTTTTGGGAGATGAAATCCAAGTTGCGCTCTGATACCTTGCAAAGATGTACGCATCAGCTAGTTCACCCACAAGCTCAAGTTGGTACCAGATAGCAGAACTCTATGTGTAGAACTCATCAATCATGGAGTCACCCTGTTGAAGAGCATGCTTGTGGCAAATCACGGACTGGTATGACGCATCACCAAAGGGCTGATAGTGCTACCCAAGATGGGTCCACGTCTCAAATACAATAGTGATGCCCATAAACTCACAGGCAACACAATATAAGTGAGAGCAGTCACATGGACCATCATGTCGATGATGCTTCAATTACATGGTAATAGATATAAGAATCTTTCCTCCCCTTATTAAAGCACCTTCACATAGGCCTACCACTCTTGCGCTCATCATCATCAGAAATTTGCACAATTATATAATATAGCGTGATCTTGTGACCCGGCCTCATCTAATGCATATGTTGCCAAATATTCATAGTTGCTTGTGTGGTGGAGTGTGCACATCGAGGGAACATCCCTGGCATCAACCTTCCTCAAAAGTCCTGCTTACCCTTTGTGTGTTTCCTTAAGTCGAGGCTCAGACTTAAGTACAATTTCTCGTTTATTGGCGATGCAAGATGTTCAAACATTTGAAAGCACACTAATAGGGCATTCGACTTTGCAGGAACAAGCATGGTGCAAAGCACTCCAACGTCAAATGTATTCCTTTTTGCCGACAAATAGGGTGCAACCCCTCATGATCCTAGTAGGTTGTGGACCAAGAGATACCCCCCCCCCCCTCACACTCTGGTCTAATGTTAGTACTTCTTTGATATTGCCTTCTAAGCGTATGATGGGAGGGGTATATATACATGAGTGATATTGTGTGCCTTGATTCACTTCCTGATCAATTGAGGCCTTCCCATTCTGCCCTAGGGTTTCCACTATGCTCCGGATGAGGATGTACTTCAGAATTTACCATATTATTTTCCTAAGTCAAGGTTCTTTATAGTGATAGCCTTCATATGCCGTAGGTTGAATGATGTTGGCGTGCTACTTGTCAAGGTTCTTTATAGTGAGAGCCTTCATATACCGAAGGTTCAAGGATGTTGACATTCTTTGTCGAGCAATACGACCCTGGGATAACACGCTCTTATAGTTATCCCAAATTTACGATACCATTTTTGGAACAAGGGCTTGAAGGAAAGCTCCTTAGCTACATCGTCATCACCTTCATGGACAATATCATCATTTGTTATCTTTGAACCACACCTCTTATTAAGGTTTAAGATCCACCTCTTTGATCCTTTTACAATGTTCCCGCACAAATTGATAGTCCAAAGGGTTTAAATTGTGTCACAAATGCAAACTAAAATCCTTGAACAAGATATTGTATGGGCCTTTGATAATGGCAAAACTCCTAACCCTTATGCGAATCTTTCATTACACGTTCGCTTCCTCGAGGCTTGTTGAACTCTATGAGTTTCACTTGTGATGGAATTGCCTAAAACGTCATTGGGGCCTCTCTCTGGCCCATTTCTTTTGAGGTAACTTTAGGTAGGAAAATTGAGGGAAAGTGCAAATGTCCGCAACCAGATAATCTATATTATGTGTCTTAAAGTAGTACCGTCAATCTCGGAGGCCATCGTCATCATGTTCTCGAGCTATGTAGGGGATTTCCTACAGGTCATATGTTGTTCATTATGCCTCTTTTAGGAAAACTAAATTGGCCCATGGTCATGGTCTACACAAAATTATTGGTCTCTTCCATTCAGTAAGCACTTAAAGGCTTCTTCAACTTTCCAAATTAACCACCTCTAAGGTGGTTAATAAGTCGGTCTTGTTGACGCCCCTAGACCTTTTATTTCTAATTGCTCCACCCTTTCCCCAAAAAATTAGTGCAAACTATAATGGAAAAATAATAATCTATATACATGTAAAGTCATACTAGCTGAAAATTGAACTCAGCAATCCCTAATTTGTGGGTTGTATAAACTTGGTGAAGTCACACTACTAAAATTCCTATCTTCATAATATGTCTATTTGCATATACTCTGCAAAATTATTGTTATTGCAAGTTCTGAATAAAAAAGATGGTACAAAAGCTTCTGAAATTACAGTAGGTAGATTGTTTCTGCAGGTAGAGACATAACCTATATACAGGTAAGACAGAAAGACATGAGTTCTATTTTACTGTTTTCTCATAGTACATAGAACTCTGTTTAAAATTTCCAGCAGAGCCTAAAGCTTGAAAGTATATTTTCTTAATGTTAATGTTATCCATTTATTTTCAGCATAGAAGGTACATATGACCGCTATCAGGCATTTGCAGGAGCCGGAAAGGATGTGAGTGAAGGCGGTGCAAGTAACAACAATGTAAATTAATCTCTGTAGATTTTCGTATTGCATAGCCTAGAGCTAGTTTATGTGTGGAACATTTAGCTGCCAAGCATCACACTGGATTTAATCAGTCTATATTTCTGAATTTACCACAGAAATGCACTATCATGATGAAGTGTTTGTTATCAAGAATTATGTTGTATGCAGAGGACCAGCAAAATGAATCAAATATGATTACTTTTATTTAGCTACTAGCTTATCTGAATAAGCTATCCATGGTTCTTTATTTTATTTAACAAATATTCTATAATCTAAGTTTAGGTTGTAATCACGCCATTTTGTATCCAGGATAGCCAAATTGTATAATTGTTAATATACTCTTTTTAAGCAAGATTGTCTATACACCCACATATCTCTGACATGATATGTTGGTTCTGACCCAGGATGGAGATCCTTCAAATATACAGTCAAGGCTTAAAGATATTACTTCCTGGTAGCCCTTGAGGCCTTTCATCATATTTCCTAGTATGTTATTTACCGTGTTTAGCCCAATGCTGATTATGTGTAATCCTGAAGGTCTCTTCAAAACAATGCTGATGACTCAGATGCTAATGAACTGGTGAAACTGGAGAAACTATTGACAGATGCTTTGAAGAAGACAAAATCCAAGAAGGTACACCTAAATGTCTCTGTTGATATTTGTAACCAACTTTCGTAGCAAGGAATCAAGTTTCTAGTTCCTGTTGCACCCTTGCACCTTGCACCATCAGAAAAAATAAAATGGCTCTGTTTTTGGCCATTTTCACTAATTCAGCAATCCACAATTTTAGCATGATCTTAGTTGCTGCAGTCTCACTCTTGACGCTCCAACTAGACATAAGAGATCCATGGTTCCTTAACCAGAAAATATCTCCTATCTAATGGTGCAGGGAATATAATTTTCATTTGGATTGACTATTCTCAAGGACAACAGACAGTTCAATTATTTAGTTGCATCTAGACTCTTAAAAAAATGGTCCTGAACGTGTCAGTTCCTATATCTTGGTAAATGATAGGTAAACTACATTGAAGAAAAAATTCATTGGCTAATTAACAATGCATGTGGCTGTGTTTGATAGTTTCAGCATAACTCAGAGAAGTAAACTGTTAGTACATTTTCTAAATTCAGCAATAAAGGTAGATTTGCTACTTTGCTATAGACCTGTGTTATGTAGAACTGTACTTGGACGAATTGTCATGTGATGTGAAGTCAACAGATGTTCTGGCTATACAAGAATCAGGCTACCATTGATGCTTATTCCATGGCATTAGTAAGACAGCGACAAGTTGGCTCTGTTGTCATTTTTCTGAGAATTGTGTAGCATGGCATTGGTAAGCCTGTTTGTGTTGCAGGCTGCCTGAAATGACAGACAAAATGGAGACATCAGAATATATCCTGTCAGTTACCTGGAAACAGGAAATTAAATTTTGAAACAGAGCCTGGCATGAGAGTTCAGTCAACATAAAGACTATTGCAAGGCTATTTGGCGTGTAAACTGAAACAGGACATCTCTGTATCCTCTGAATCCATGTACAAAGTCTTATTTACAAGCTTTGCTTTGTTGTTGCTGGGGTGCAGATATTGGCGCAACGAAATAGCGGTGCGGGCACGATTGCGAGTGGCGAGAACTCCAGAAGGTTTTGAGCAGCCATGTGATGTGCATGCATTTGGTACAAGCAAACCTCTGTTGTTGATGCCACACTCTTCCCCAGTTATTGGGTATGAAAGAGTTGTGAAGGCTGCTGCTTGCGAGGTGCAGCAAAGGCATGAGGGGCAAATTCAATAAAAGGGTGGTGGGTTAACTCTTAACAGCAACAGTGCGTGTGTCCTTGTTATCTGTTGCCTTACCTTTTGTGCTTTCCTAGGGCTGTGTGTGATGCTCATATTAACATATCAGTCTGCTGTCAGTCTTCACTACACAGGTTATACGCAACTGAGTGAGAAATCAGTTTATGTGGATGCACCTTATATAACCTGCCGCATACTGGTATTTTATCTCAGAGTAGTATTTATTTTTTCATCTGTGCCACTAAAAAAAATTGATAGAAAAATAGAAATGTATTGTGATCGTATAAGTTGGGTGTATTTTTTTTTTCAAAAACAAGAACATGGCACATACTAGAAAACAGCGAGCACAGACCTGCCGGACCTGCAGGCAAGCACTCGGTAGGCAGAGTTTCTATGCACATGAACCAGTTCAGGCAGGCATTCAGTTACAGCAATCTCACCAATCAGACCAAAACCGCAGGAATCTTGGCATGCAAACATTTTAGCAAGTGTCTTCCCTGGGATGGAAACATTGCCGGCACGAGAGGTGAGACGAGACACGAGCGGAGCCCCAAGAAAATTTGGAACAGCAAGGGACCAAGTGGGGATGACAGAAGCAACCACACCTGAGATGCAAACACCGGCGCGCACGACACGAACGCCCAGCAAGCCATGCTCCGGCAATGGCGGCGCGCGAGGTCACCCCCCCGCGGATGCGCCTAGCTTCCTGCTCTCCTCTTAGCCTTCACCGAGCCATCGACCCCCAAGTCGGGCGCATCACCCATGCATGCCTGCTACTGCGATGAATGTAATCTGTCTGAATCGATCCATCCGTCGTCCGCCGGCGCTCGCTGGGAAGTGGGAAGTCTAGCGCTAGCGGCGGCGTCGTCCTCTGCTTCCACCCTCTCCGGACTCCGGTGGCTTCGCTCTCGCCGCGTAAAGCTAAAGCTAAAGCTTAAAGCAGCTTGGGGGCGTGGCGCCGTTCAAACGGCCACGCGCGGCTGGCCACGTGGCGGGCCTCGCGGACCGAAACGTCACGCTGCCTACGTCATATCACCCGCGCGGTTCACTGTGCTACGCCCCCATATCGGGCATGTACGTCCTCCCCTCGGGTCAGTCAATGACTTGCCTTCACGGCCGGCCAGTGCCTTCGCTCGCAGAGCCAAGGCGGCGGGCCCTTTGGGCTTTGGCCCTTGGGGGGTCAAGCCGGCTGGAAAAGCCTAGAGGATGGGTGGTCCGTGTACACTGAGTTGGCAAAAAACATGGCCGGCATCCAGACCAGCGAGGTCATGTTCATGTAGTAGACGCACAAACGACGAACCGTGGGGCGGGGAACGAAGGAAGAAGACGATTTCTCCAGGACAATGGAAGCAAGGAGGACCTACGCATGAACGCGTGGAGGCAACAGCAGAGCGAACAGACATTGGGAGGAAGAAGGTGACAAAAAGGAAAACAGGCAGGAAACACATCAACAGGGAAGAGGAGATGTTTTGCTTACCAGTTACTACCACTCAGCCGGCGACGCCTGGACGAACCAACGGAGTGGAGGCGAGCGTCGATTGCCATTTGGCTGCCTCCAACTCCAGAGGCAAGCTTCGGCGTTTCGCCGCGTTTTATGCTTGGCCCCCCCTCCGACCACAGGTCCGAGAGAAGAGCAGCGACGTCGTGTCGACGGGTCACTGGCCGGCACGCCTGGAATCTGTCCTTTTTACTCGAGTCATCACGTACGGGCGCCTTTGTGCAGGCTCGCGAGGGCGCGTGTCGACCGCCGCGTGTACAGCTTTGGGCGGGGTGCAGGGGGCACGCGTCGGCTCGCCGGGGCACACACCTAGGTACAGCGCTCCGTGGCAGCTAGTGGTCTGAGGGACTTTTTCACTATTACGACCTTAATCTAAAAATATAGAACAAAATGAATTTTGTACAAAATTATTTCACGATCTGATCCTTTTCCAGAACGTCACAGCTCGCGGCGTTGCTGCTGCACGTAAAAAGGCGCGTCTATATTAATGTTTCTGTTCCACATTCAAACGCCAAATGAGCTCGTGTTGCAGCCCAGGCCAAAACGCCACTCCGGCTAGCGTTGCTGCCCATGCGAAACGCCACAGTAGCTGGTGTTTTGTTATTCCGCATCCAGAGAGGAAACGCCAAGCCGGAGTTCTGTTGCTGCTGCCGCACTGGCCCATACACCGGAGCCGCCGCGCCTGCTGCCGCCTTTCCCGTCCACGAGGGAGGCCGAGCCAGCCAATCAGCGCGTGTCGTGGTGCCCATATCTTTTGTCCATGAGGTGTGCTTCGGTACACACACCCTCCTTCACAAAACGTACAAAAAAGAACGTATATCCACCTCGTATTGTATACTACAGGCCGTCGTACGTATGCAATACGAGGTGGGTATACGTATGTCTGCCTGTACAATACAAGTTGGATATGCGTTTCCCCTTCTACGTTTTGTTGGGGGGTGTACCGAAGCAAAAGTGTTTGTCCATACATGCATGTCGTGGTGTCCATATCTTTTGTCCATGCATGCATGCTGCGGCTGTGGCCGGTCGTTAGCTTGATATAGTATGAGAGGAGGAACGTGGTCAGAAACGCCAGCTACTATGACGTTTTGGCCTTGGGTAGCAACGTCATTCAGGATGGCGTTTCAGCCTAGGTAGTAACATATAAGCTAGTTTGGCGTTTCGGCCTGGGCAGTAACGTCAATATAGACAGATATTCCTATGTACAGCAGCAACGCCACGATTTATAATGTTTCTAAAAGGATTAGATCGTAAAATAGTTTTGTATAGAATTTATTTTGTGTTATATTTTTAGATTAATATCAGAATAGTGAAAAAGTCGCGTAGGAAGAGACCTGCAGCCACGGGAGACTAGCAATGATGCGCTCCATTTGAAATCTGTGAGCAGAGATACTCGTCACCTGTGGTTGTCGAGAAAGTGAAGCCTGTGAAGATGAACTTGCGGAGGACATGTTCCTTTGCTTAAGTTTTTCTTTATAGTCTAATAAATGCATGGATGTTTATCGGTTGTGCATCTTGCATTCGATATGTATATGAATCATGTGGTTAGTCTAAAAGCCTAGGAACCGGATGGCGTTACGCTCGGATCTTGACTTGTTACGTTCGATCCAAAAGCATTTTTTTTATTAGGTCATCCGAGCGGCCCTCTTTTATGTAGACTGTACATCGTTGCTTCTGTAATGCGAGGATATTTGTAGCTGATGGTATCTCATTTCAACTTCAGTTAAAAAAAAAGTAGGCAAAAAAATTGTCATTTTTATTGAACACGAAAGAAGGTTTAAAGGTTGCGCCTAACGGTAAAAACAAACATCATTCTCGTGGCATTAAATTAGGCAAGTGTCATTTTTATTTAATTCACTCTTGATTATTTACGCGGCAATATTTAATTGTTGTTAACATAGCAAGGGTGAAGCGATGGTCCTACACGACATCCTAGTCGGGTAACACGCGAAACATAGATCGGAGCTACGGCACAGGAGACATGCAACACAATATATCATGCCATGAATGCGTCATGCATGCAAGATACAACAACACGGGCAAGGAGAGAAAGAATCAAGTGTCGCCACGGCGAGCGAGAGGGAACCATGGCGGCAAAATGGAAACGATGCCACGGCAACGTTCCTATTCGGGTAATCTCGTCGAGATATCGTGTCAACGTATACGATGCGTGTGCCGAAACGTTAAATAAAGGTGGGGTGATCCCGATTACCGGGTTCCCATGTGTCGGGGGCACGACGAAAAGAAGACAACGTGCAACGGGCATACAAACGGTGCAAACACACGATACAACTCATACAACACATGCATGCGGTTCTCGGCCACATCTCATCGTTATACCTTCGACGCGTGTGAATCAGAGGGGATCGGGTCGTAGCGGACCAACGGTCGTCGTGGAAGTCGTGGTCGTCGTGGAAGTAGTCGTACACGCGCCGGTAGTTGAAGTAGTGGTACACGGTCTCGTCGACGGTAGTCGTACTCTTGGTGTCGGTAGGAGGGTCTTCGGTGACGGTAATCGTACACGTTACCGAAGATGTCCGGGTCGTCGAGGACGTCGGGGTACTCGTGAACTTGTCGATTCCACGGCGGTGGTGAAGGTCTAAGCGGCGACGGCAAGCGGCAGCACAAGCAAGCAACATCTGCTAGCATGCAAGCTTAGCAGGAACAGCAGCCAACAGCTACAGCAACTAGCACGCAGCAAGCTTCCTAGCAGCAACTAGCACTAGCATGCATCGGCAGCTACTAGCTGGCAGCAAGCAACTATCAGCAATAGCATCAGTGCAAGCATGCAACTAGCAATAGCAACCTAGCAGCAGCATCAGCGGCTAGCGGCAAACAACGACAGCAGCAACATGACAACAGCATCAGGCAACGGCAGCAGCAAGGCACATCAGCAACAACTAACTAGCAACATCACTACGCAACGGCCGGCAACAGAAATCGACAGCAGCAGCATGCAGGCAAACAACAAGCATGGCACGGCAGCGGCTAGCGCAAGCAGCGGCGACAGGAGGCACAACACCCGGCAGCATCAGGCAAGCAGCAGCTATCGGCAACAGGCTGGCGACCATGACGGAGGAAGAGGGAGGCCAGGGCAACGCGGGGTCGCTGTCGGCGGGCATGGCGGCGAGCACAACGGGGCGAGGGAGAACGACGAGGTGGCCGGCGGGGCGCAGCGCGGGGAGCTGCTGCGGCTCAGGGCTGGCGGCGACCTGGGAACGGCGAGGACGAGGTCACAGCGGCGCGGCGGCGCCGGCGAGCAGCGAGGCGAGGCCAGGGGCTGGCGCGCGGGGAAGAGGGCGGCAACCCACGACGGCAGGCGCGCGGGAGACCAGGGGTGATGGTTGCGCGGGGAGAGGGGCTCCGGCAGGCTAGCGGCATGGCGAGGCTGCTGAGCGCGAGCGAGGCAGCGAGGCCAGGGCGCGGCGGCATGTGGAGGAAGGAGGCGCACGGGGAGAGGAGAGGGATCGGGCTGGAGGCGACCATGGGAGCGCACATGGGAGGAACGGGGGAGGCACGGGACGAGGGGAGAACGCAGAGGGGAAGACGGCGCTGCGGGAGGAAAGGGAGCTGCGGGTTGGGCTAGGTCACGGAGGCTTGGGCCTGGGCCTCTCTCTTTTCTCTCTCTCTTAACCTTGTAATTTTATTTCTGTTACAACAACTTGCAAAGAAATAAAACAATGGTTGCAGTTCGAATTCCAACAAGAGATATATTTTCCCGGAGCCAGAAAAATAGGGAGGATTTAATAAAATTGGTTTGGGGATTTTTACAGAATATAATTCGGACGAGTTTGAATATATTTCAAGCTTGCCTAAGTTATAAACCATAACCAAACCAACCCCAAAAGGACTGAGATTTTTTATGGTGACCCTATACAATAGATATTATTTATGGGCTCAACCGAATCATTTATTTGACCACTTAAATCTGCAACTCCAATAAATGAAAGCAGAGGGAAAAGGAAAGGATCAAGGAGTGGCTAGGAGAAGAGGGAAAAACAAATGAACACAACAAGGGAAGCAATCACACCACAGATGATGGAGATGATGCATGATGCGTGATGAATGCAACAAACAAAATAAAACACACTACAACAACGAATTAAAAGGGGAATCTTCTGTAGCGTCGACATCGGGCTGTCACAGTCTCCATCCACAAGGGATCCATGAAGAAGCAACCTTGTCTATTTCATCATGGTTTACATCCGGTCGACTAGACGTTAGCACAATCCTTTACACTATTCTCCTCATATTTTTCCCACAAGGTTTTTGGATGAGACTTTAAAGATCATACAAGGTTTTCTCAAGATGAAGATGGTGAACATTTCTCAAAGGCAAATAAATACAAAGAGTATTATCTATCCAGATGATGCATATTCACAAAGACGGACATTGATTAGCGGGTATTAGGATTATTATTATTTTGAAACACGGTCCCTTAGGGCCCGATTCAATAAAAAAGTTGAAAAGAGTTGTTTGGTTTATTAACGAAAACCCGGGCAAAAACCGTTACAACATGCCAAAAGAGAAGGCACAGACCGACCTAACACCCACAAGACCCGAGTAAATTGCCAAAAACTACCACATTTCGCGCAACTGTGTCCACTAGCTACCACTTTATGATTTTGTGTGGAAAACTATCAAAATTTTCCTAATATGTGGCAAAAAACTACCAAACATTTTAACTTCCCGATTTAGCTCTTTTAACCGTTTTTCTCGCAATGCTGGCCCACATGTCAGGTGCCAGGCTGGTCAGCGTTGCCGCCCCCGCACAGACGGCTGTTAACGGCGCCCGCTCGCCGTCTCCGTCCTCACCCTTCACTCTCTCCCTCCAGATCTGATCCAGTACCCTGTCGCTCCACTCTCTCCCTCCTCTCTCTGTCTCTGACCTAGGTGGCGGCCGCCATGGCGTCGGTGATTCCGGATGTGGGCGGCGGCGACATTGTTGGCGGCGACGGCAGCAGCGACGGTGTATGGTCTTTCCATGAAGTGGATAACTGGTTGGGGAGCAGCAGCTACGCGACGCAGGATGGCTCGCAACAGCCGGAGGCACCGCTGATCAAGTCATCGCCGCCGCCTGGATGCTCTATGGGTTGTAGGTATGGCAAATTAGTAGAGTAGATGTGTTTGTAGGAGTTTTTTTCTGCAATCTTAAATGTGTAGTTGTAGTTGTAGTTCAGCTATTAGAGTTCCACCTCTCTTAGGTATTTCATCTTATTTATGCAGTTTGGCTAATGAGAATTACATGAACACTCAAGAGAGTTGCATTGTGAAGGATTCTGAGGTTCAGATAAAGATAAATTATAGAAAGGCTCAGCTTGAGAGGAGCAGGATTCAAAGAGAGTCAGATTTGAACCATTTTGAAGGAGACACTCAAGTGTCTGAATTATGTTGTGATAATTCAGTTCATTCTGATGGGAGTGCTGATGAAGCTGTTCAAATGGAAATAGATTCTGCCTCTGAAGAGGATAGACCATTGGAATTAACCGCTTTAGTGAAATATGTGAAGAATCCTGGTCCAACTAGCACATGTCACAATGATGTAGAGCATAAAGAAAAACCAGATTGGTTTCCTGAACCAGATGAGTTTTGTTTTGGTGGTGATTTAGGCATAAGTGTTGAGGAAGAAGAAGATAAAGTTGACCTACCATACCTCCTGAAGAAGGCAAAGAGTAATAAGAAAAAGATGAAGGATAGGGTATGGTTTGACCCCTCAATTCCCAATTCACATTTATTGTTGTGCAAGAGCTTGTGTTTTGAAAGTGTTTACCAGTTTAGAGAAGCATTAAGGGATTTTCATAAAAGGACTTTGAGGTCTTTTCACTACCACATGAACTCCCCAACAAGAATTATTGTTTGGTGCTCACAGAGAGAGCATGGGTGTGAATTTTACATGTGTGCCTCCAGGATAGCTCATGAAAGAAATTTTTGCATTAAGAAGTGTAACATGGAGCACACTTGTCCATCATCAGAAGATAACACAAAGCTTACTACTAAGTGGCTTGCCAAAGCAGTTGAGCCTTCTCTTAGAGCAGATCCAAGAGCACCTATGGATGCACTTATTAAAAACAGCAAAGTCAATTTTTCAGTTGATGTATCAAGGAGTGTGGCATATAGGGCAAGGAGGAAGGCTATTAAGGTTGTGCAAGGTGACCAGAAGGAGCAATATTATAGACTGAGGGACTACCTACAAGCAGTTATTGATACAAACCTTGGTAGCAGGTGTATAGTTACAACATTTGAGGACCCAGAAAACCCTGCACCAAGTCCTAGATTTAAGTACATGTTCTACTGCTTGCATGCATCAAAGCAAGGATTTCTTAATGGATGCAGGCCCTTTATAGGTATATTTACAACTGTATTTTCTTGAAAATATCTTTTTAGAGAAAAATCATGGTATCTAATTTGGTTATGGATGCAGGGCTTGATGGTTGCTTCATCAAGCTAACCACTGGACAACAAATTCTTGCAGTCACAGGAAGAGATGGCAACAACAACATCTACCCCATAGCCTTTGGTGTTGTTGATAAGGAAGATGGTGCTAGTTGGACATGGTTCCTAACCCAGCTAAGATGCTGCATTGGAAGTGGAAGCAAATTTGGAACCTACACCATTATTTATGACAGGCAAAAGGTATGCACCTATCTCTTGTAGTAGTTCAGAAAATATTGCTAGTAGTGGTTGACAAGGAAGATTCTGATAGTTACTAATTTATTAATAGGGTCTTCTTAAGGCTATAAATGAAGTGTTCCCTGATTCCCCTCAGAGATACTGCCTTAGGCACATATATGCAAATTTTCAGTCTGCTGGCTTCAGAGCAGCAGAACTAAAGAAGCTAGTAGATAAGGCTAGCTACTCATTCACCAAACATGGCCATGAATTAGGAATGACATGGCTGAAAGCAGAGTGTGAGGGTGCTTGGAAGTGGCTTGAGAAAAATCCAAAGGAGACTTGGTGTAGGTATGCAATGGATTACAATTGTAAAATTGATCTTGTTGTGAACAACCTTAGTGAGGTTTTCAACAAAATGATCCTTGATGTTAGGTCCAAACCAATTAGGACAATGTTTGAAGGAATTAGGACTAAGCAGATGATCAAAAGGCAAAAGACTAGGAAAAAGACAGAGTATAGCAGGTGGATGATCACACCCAACTATTCAAAGAAACTGGAGGAGAATAAGAAGTATGCCAAATATTGTGAGGCACATAAGGCTGGTCCTGACATTTGGCAAGTGTCTAGTGGTGAGAAACAGTACTCTGTGAACCTTGCTACTAAATCATGTGACTGCAGGAGGTGGGACATGACAGGTGTGACATGCAGTCATGCAATAGCAGCAATGAGCAAGGTTCATATGCATCCAGAGGACTTTGTGCATGAGTTTTTTTTTCAAAAAACCACTTTATATTGAAGCATAGAAAGACATTGTGTACCCTATCCCTTGTCCTGAATTCTGGCCTAACACCCAAACCCAGGATATTGAGCCCCTAGTGTTCAAAGAAAAATTAGGCAGGAAACAGACAGCTAGGAGGAAGGGACAGTTTGAGGTGCGTGCACCAAAGGACACAAGTAGGATGGGACCAATTACATGCAGCAATTGTGGTCTACAAGGCCATAGATTTACAAACTCTGGGAAAGCTCTGAAACCAAGTCTGCAGATGAGAAAGAACTTACACCAGGTCATTTAACATTTTGCATTATATGTTTCCTGAATTTAGGTTAGGTGTGGTCTAATCAATAACTGTTTTTATTTTGCCATGCATGAGAATAGAGCAATTTTCAATGGTTCCTCTAGTGCTACACAAGTACCTCCAGAAAGAGCACATCAAGACCAAAGTTCACACATCCCAGCCTCATCTGATCCACCACTTGGTCCTAACACAATGAGAAAGAAAAAAACAGCAGCTCCAAGAGCATCAACATCAACAGTTTCAACAGCAGCTCCAACAGCACCAGCATCAACAGTTTCAACAGCAGCTCCAAGAGCATCTTCAAGGGCATCAAGAAGGGGATTCAATGCACCTAGAACATCTACTGGACAAGCTGTGATATTATCAGGCAAGAGGAAGAGGAAACTAATACGTCCATTTTGCATCATGCTTTCATGTTGATATTTATCGCTTTATGGGCTGTTATATTACCTTGTGGTACCATACTTATGCCTTTTCTCTCTTATTTTGCAAGGTTTATTTGAAGAGGGAGAATACCGGCAGCTGGAATTCTGGACTCGAAAAGGAGCAAGTCTGAGTCCTCTATTCTGCGCAACTCCAAATGCCTTGAAAATTAACGTGGAATTTTTTGGGAATATATAAAAAATACTGGGCGAAAGAAGTACCAGAGGGGAGCTACCACGACCCCACAATCCTGGTAGTCGCCGCCCCCTGGTGGCGGTTACAGGGCTTGTGGGCACCCTGATGGCCCACTGGCCCCCCTATTTTGCTATATGAAGGGTTTCGTCTAGCAAAAAAATCAGGGTGGAGCTTTCTCGTGGATTCTCCACCCCCACGAGGCGGAACTTGAGCAGAACCAATCTAGAGCTCTGGCAAAACGATCCTGTCGGAGAAACTTCCCTCCCGGAGGGGGAAATCGTCGCCATCGTCATCACCAACACTCCTCTCGTCGGAGGGGAGTCATCTCCATCAACATCTTCATCAGCACCATCTCCTCTCCAAACGCTAGTTCATCTCTTGTAACCAATCTCCGTCTCGCGACTCCGATTGGTACTTGTAAGGTTGCTAGTAGTGTTGATTACTCTTTGTAGTTGATGCTAGTTGGATTACTTGGTGGAAGAGTTTATGTTCAGATCCTTGATGCTACTCATCACACCTCTGATCATGATTATGATTATGCTTTGTGAGTAGTTACTTTTGTTCCTGAGGACATGGGATAAGTCATGCTGATAATAGTCATATGAATTTGGTTTTCGTTCGGTATTTTGATATGTTGTATGTTGTCTTTTTCTCTAGTGGTGTTATGTGAACGTCGACTACATAACACTTCACCATCTTCGGGCCTAGAGGACGGCATTGGGGAGTAGTCATTAGATGATGGGTTGCTAGAGTGACAGAAGCTTAAACCCCAGTCTATGCGTTGCTTCGTAAGGGGTTGATTTGGATCCACTAGTTTAATGCTATGGTTAGACGTTGTCTTAATTCTTCTTTCGTAGTTGCGAATGCTTGCGAGAGGGGTTAATCATAAGTGGGATGCTTGTCCAAGTAAGGGCAGTACCCAAGCGCCGGTCCACCCACATATCAAACTATCAGAGTAACGAACGCGAATCACATGAATATGATGAAACTAGCATGACAGAAATTCCTGTGTGTCCTCGGGAGCGCTTTTCCTCCTATAAGACTTTGTTCAGGCTTGTCCCTTGCTACAAAAGGGATTGGGCCACTTTGATGCACCGTTGCTACTACTTGTTACTTGTTACTTTTCACTTGCTACATTTCACCTCACTACACCATCACTTGTTACCGCTACTTTCAGTGCTTGCAGTTATTACCTTGCTGAAAACTGTTTATCAGAGCCTTCTGCTCCTCGTTGGGTTCGACACTCTTACTTATCGAAAGGACTACGATTGATCCCCTATACTTGTGGGTCATCAAGACTCTTTTCTGGCGCCGTTGCCGGGGAGTGAAGCGCCTTTGGTAAGTGGAATTTGGTAAGGAAACATTTATATACTGTGCTGAAATTTATTGTCACTTGTCACTATGGAAACTGTTCCTTTGAGGAGTTTGTTCGGGGTATCTTCACCATGAACGGAAGCACGAGGAGTTTCTCCTCAACTTGAGGTACCTACTGAAAATATCTTTTATGAAATTCCTTCGAGTGTGCTTGAGAAATTGTTGGCTAATCCTTTTACAGGAGATGGATCTTCACATCCAGACTTGCATCTAATCTATGTAGATGAAGTTTGTGGTTTGTTTAAGCTTGCAGGTTTGCCCGACGATGAGGTAAAGAAGAAAGTCTTTCCTTTATCTTTGAAGGATAAGGTGTTGACATGGTATAGGCTATGTGATGATACTGGATCATGGGACTACAATCGGTTGAAATTGGAATTTCATCAAAAGTTTTATCCTATGCATTTAGTACATCGTGATCGGAATTTTATTTATAACTTTTGGCCTCGTAACAGAGATAGCATAGCTCAAGCTTGGGGGAGGCTTAAATCAATGCTATATTCATGCCCCAATCATGAGCTCTCGAGAGAAATTATCACTCAAAACTTTTATGCTCGGCTTTCTCTTGAAGATCGTACCATGCTTGACACTTCTTGTACCGGTTCTTTTATGAAGAAGGATATTGACCACAAGTGGAATTTATTGGAAAGAATCAAACGTAACTCTAAAGATTGGGAGCTTGAAGAAGGTAAGGAGTCAGGTATGAATTTCCAGTTTGATTGCGTTAAATCTTTTGTTGAAACAAACACTTCTAGAGATTTTAGCGCTAAGTATGGACTTGACTCTGAGATGGTAGCTTCTCTATGTGAATCTTTTGCTGCTCATGTTGATCTTCCCAAATAAAAGTGGTTTAAGTATCATCCTCCTGTAGAAGTCAACATAGTTAAACCCAATCTAGTTGAAGAGAAAGTCATTGCCTTTAGTGATCCTATTGTTCCTTGCGCCTATGCTGAGAAACCACCTTACCCTGCTAGGAAAAAGGATTATTCTAAAGCTCCCACTATGATACGTAGGGGTTATATTAGACCACTTACACCCCCTGAGGAAATTAGAGTTGAACCTAGTGTTCCTATTATCAAAGATCTCTTAGCCGAAGTCATAGACGGGCATGTTATCAAATTCTGTGAGGACTCCGCTAGAATTGCTAAACCTCACGCGAAAGACAAATACGGACTTGTAGTTGGCCTGCCCATTGTTTCTGTCAAGATAGGAGATCACTGTTATCATGGTCTATGTGATATGGGTGCTAGTGTTAGTGCAATACCCCGGTCCCTCTATGATGAAACCAAAGATGAGATTGCACCTGCTGAGTTAGAACCCATTGATGTCACTATTACACTAGCTAATAGAGACACTATCTGCCCTCTGGGAATTGTGAGAGATGTAGAAGTCCTGTGTGGTAAGACGAAGTATCCTACTGATTTCCTCGTCCTTGCTACTGCACAAGATATCTTTTGTCCCATCATATTTGGTAGACCCTTTATCAGCACTGTCAATGCTCATATTGATTGCATTAAACAGACCGTCACTGTTAGTTTCGAGGGTGTGTCTCATGAATTCAACTTCTCCAAGTTTGGAAGACAACCCCATGAAAAGGAGTCGTCTGGTAGAGATGAAATCATCGCTCTTGCCTCTATTGTCGTACCTCCTACGGATCCTTTAGAGCAATATCTGCTTGAGCATGAAAATGATATGCATATGGATGAAAGAGATGAGATAGATAAAATTATCTTAGAACAATATCCTATTATCAAGAATAATCTTCCTGTTGAACTGCTTGGGGATCCTCCCCCACCAAAGGGTGATCCTGTATTCGAGCTAAAACAGTTACCAGATACTCTTAAGTATGCCTACCTTGATGAGAAGGAGATATATCATGTTATTATTAGTGCTCACCTCTCGAATCACGAAGAGAAGAAGTTATTAAAAACTTTGAGGAAGCACCGTGAGGCTATTGGATATACTCTTGATGATCTTAAGGGTATTAGTCCCACTCTATGCCAGCACAAGATCAAAACTGATCCTGAATTCAAACGAGTTGGTGATCATCAAAGGAGATTAAATCCTAAGATGAAAGAGGTTGTGAGAAAAGAAATATTAAAGCTTCTGGAAGCAGGAATCATTTATCCTGGTGCTCATAGTGATTTGCAAGTCCAGTACATTGCGTACCTAAGAAGGGAGGTATCACCGTTGTCCCTAATGATAAGGATGAACTAATCCCATAGAGGATTATTACTGGCTATAGGATGGTGATAGACTTCCGGAAACTGAACATGGCAACCAGGAAAGACCATTATCCTTTGTCGTTTATCGACAAAATCCTAGAAAGGCTATCTAAACACACACGCTTCTGCTTTCTAGAAGGTTATTCAAGTTTCTCGCAAATACCTGTTGCACAATCTGATCAGGAGAAAACCACTTTCACCCGCCCCTTCGGTACCTTTGCTTATAGACGTATGCCTTTTGGCTTATGCAACGCACCTGCCACCTTTCAAAGATGCATGATGGCTATATTCTCTAACTTTTGTGAAAAGATTGTTGAGGTTTTAATGGATGATTTCTCCGTTTACGGTTCTTCCTTTGACGATTGCCTCAACAATCTTGATCGAGTCTTACAGAGATGTAAAGACACCAACCTTGTCTTCAACTGGGAGAAGTGCCACTTCATGGTTAATGAAGGCATCGTCTTAGGACACAAAATCTCTGAGAAAGGCATTGAAGTTGACAAGGCCAAGGTTGATGCAATTGAGAAAATGCCTTGCCCCACAGATATCAGAGGTATACGAAGTTTCCTAGGTCATGCTGGTTTCTATAGAAGGTTCATTAAAGACTTCTCTAAGATTTCTAGGCCTCTTACCAACCTCTTGCGGAAGGATGTTCCTTTTGTTTTTGATGAGGATTGTGAGGAAGCTTTCGAAATTCTTAAGAAGGCCTTGATAACCGCACCTATTGTTCAACCACCTGATTGGAACTTGCCCTTTGAAATCATGTGCGATGCTAGTGATTATGTTGTTGGTGCTGTTCTAGGACAAAGAGTTGACAAGAAGTTGAATGTCATTCACTACACTAGTAAAACTCTAGACAGTGCCCAAAGAAACTATGCCACTACGGAGAAGGAGTTTTTAGCAGTCGTGTTCGCATGTGAAAAGTTCAGATCTTATATAGTTGACTCCAAAGTCACTATTCACTCTGATCATGCTGCTATTAAGTACCTTATGGAGAAGAAGGACGCTAAGCCTAGGCTAATCAGATTGGTTCTCCTGCTACAGGAATTTGATTTGCACGTTGTTGACCGAAAGGGTGCTGATAACCCTGTAGCAGATAACTTGTCCAGGCTAGAGAATGTCCTTGATGACCCACGACCTATTGATGATAGCTTTCCTGATGAGCAATTAAATGTCATTTGCACTTCACATAGTGCACCGTGGTATGCTGATTACGCAAACTATATCGTAGCCAAATACATACCACCCAGTTTCACCTACCAGCAAAAGAAGAAATTCTTCTTTGATTTGAGACACTACTTTTGGGATGATCCTCACCTTTATAAGGAAGGAGTAGATGGTGTTATTAGACGTTGTGTGCCTGAACATGAACAGGGGCAGATCGTGCAGAAGTGTCATTCTAAAGCTTACGCGGGACACCATGCTGGAGATAGAACTGCTCATAAGGTATTGCAATCAGGTTTCTATTGGCCCACTCTCTTCAAGGATGCCCATAAGTTTGTCTTGTCTTATGACGAATGCCAAAGAATAGGGAATATCAGTAAACGTCGGGAAATGCCTATGAACTATTCACTTGTCATTGAACCATTTGATGTCTGGGGCTTTGATTATATGGGACCCTTCCCGAGTTCCAATGGGTACACTCACATCTTAGTCGCTGTTGATTATGTCACTAAGTGGGTAGAAGCTATCCCCACTAGAAATGTTGATCATCACACCTCTATTAAGATGCTTAGAGAAGTCATTTTCCCAAGATTTGGAGTCCCTAGATATCTGATGACTGATGGCGGTTCACACTTCATTCATGGTGTTTTTCGCAAGATGCTTGATGAGTATGATGTCAACCATAGTGTTGCATCTCCTTATCATCCTCAGTTTAGTGGTCAAGTGGAGTTGAGTAATAGGGAGATCAAATTGATCTTACAAAAGACTGTTAATAGATCTTGAAAGAATTTGTCTAGTAAACTTGACGATGCACTATGGGCTTATAGGACTGCTTATAAGAATCCCATGGGCATGTCGCTGTATAAAATGGTTTACGGTAAGGCCTGTCATTTACCTCTTGAGCTAGAACACAAGGCTTATTGGGCAATCAAAGAGCTTAACTTCGATTTCAAACTTGCCGGTGAGAAGCGGTTGTTTGATATGAGGTCATTAGATGAATGGAGGGGCCAGGCATATGAGAATGGCAAGTTGTTCAAGGAAAAGGTTAAGAGATGGCACGATAAAAGAATACAAAAACGAGAGTTCAATGTAGGAGATTATGTCCTGCTATACAATTCTCGCTTAAGATTCTTCGCAGGCAAGCTTCTCTCTAAATGGGAAGGTCCTTACGTTGTCGAGGAAGTATATCGTTCCGGTGCCATCAAAATCAATAACACGGAAGGTAATTTTCCTAGAGTCGTAAATGGGAAAAGAATCAAGCATTATATCTCTGGTACTCCCATAAATGGTGAGACCAATATCATCAATATCATAACTCCAGAGGAGTACATAAGGAATGTTTATCAGCCTGTTTCAGACCCTGCAAACGAAGAGGTATGTGTTTCGGTAAGTAATTGGACTCCGAAACTTTTCCAATAGGAAATTTCCTCCGTTTTGGAATTTTTGGAAAATTAGAAAAATAAAAAGCAATCCGGAGAGTGCACGAGGCGGCCACAAGCTTGGTAGCCGCCACCTACCCCCTGGCGGCAGCTACAGGGCTTGTGGGCACCTCGTGTGCCTCCCGGACTCCATTTTCTTGCGGAGCACTCCTTCTGGCCCAGAAAAAAATCATTATATATACGCCCGAGGGTTTTGATCTCCGTATCGTGCAGTTTTCCCTGTTTTCGTTTCGAGCCTGTTTCTGTCGTAGATCTAGATCGTCATGACTTCCCCAAAAGCTCCTAAGGACAAGATCTTCGAGAAGGTCATTAATACCTACCTCACGGAAGTGCTGAAACACCCTCAACCTATCAAGATGAGTGAGGGGATGATGCACATCCGTGATGTTGAGGGGCCTAAGAAGACTGGAAGCGTAGAGACGAGGCTCGAAGCAATGGAGCAACAAGTCTTCAAGTGCCAAGGGATGGTGGAGCGTGGACTCAACGCCAACCACATGATGATCACGAAGTTCACCAGCAAACACAAGATGGATGCCATTGACATTGGGAAGCATCTCTCCAGGCTCTATGACAGGGTTGATCAACTTTAGGGCCAGATCTATGACCTGCAGAACCAAAACTGTGAGTATGAGTATAGATTTAAATCAATACGGTTGGCTGTAGATTTGAGGATTCCGGCGACTCGTTCATCCTGCCATGATGGGACATCTATGCCTTGGAAGACGGAAGATCAGACTACTTCAACAACTCCACCACCATCGACACCAAAGGAAGACAACTAAGCATTGGTACGGGCAATCCCCTTGGCTTTTACCAAGCTTGGGGGAGTTGCCCTGGTATCGTATCACCTTTATATCTTTTGCTTTTACCTTTTTTTTAGTTCTTTCCTTTTCAGTTTTTATTTCTTCTCTTAGTGGAATAAGTCTTTAATGTTTAGTTTGAGTCTTTTGCTTTGTGTCTCCCCCGATGTATTCGAGCTTGCGAGCTATATAATAAAGAGTATCTTAGTCAAGGGCTTTGTTTTGTGTCGTGATCAAAAGTTTTAAAAGAGCGATAGCATGAAAGATCATGAGATAATCTTATGGAGAGTGATAGCTTCACATATGACAAGTATGATGATTGAAACTTGTTGAGAATAGAACAACATAGACCCCAGTCATTGTTGCAATTAATAAGAAGTAATAAGGAAAGAGAGGTTCACATATAAATATATCATCTTAGACACTTTTTACAATTGTGAGTACTCACCAAACTATTACATGCTTAGAAGTAGATGTTGGACAAGGAAGACAACATATGAATTGTGTTTGCTTAGTTCCAAACAATGTTATATGCCTAGAGATCCCTTAGCATGTGACAATTGCTTCCACCTCATATTAGCCAAAACTCCCGCACCAAGTAGAGATACTACCTGTGCATCCATAAACCTTCAACCCAGTTTTGCCATGAGTGTCCATCATACCTACCTATGGATTGAATAAGATCCCTCAAGTAAGTTGTCATCGGTGCAAGCAATAAAAATTGCTCTCTAATATGTATGATCTATTAGTGTGTGGAAAATAAGCTTTGTACGAACCTGTGATGAGGAAGACATAAAAGCGACAGACTGCATAGTAAAGTTCTTTATCACAGGAGGCAATATAAAGTGATGTTCCTCCGCACTAAGAGGACACACATCCTAACCTCAAAAGCGCATGACAACCTCTGCTTCCCTCTGCGAAGGGCCTATCTTGTACCTTTATTTTTTTGCCCTTGAAAGAGTCATGGTGATCTTCACCAATTCCTTATTTTGCCTTTGTCTTGGCTACCGTCACAAGCTAGGGAAAGATCTATATTCATATATCAACTTGGAGATGAGTACTTATGCTTTATTATTGTTGACTTTACCCTTGAGGTAAATAGTTGGGAGGCAAAACTATAAGCCCCTATCTTTCTCTGTGTCGAGCTGAAACTTTGATACCATGAGTACCACGTGAGTTGTAACAATTGTGGAAAACAAAAGAGATGATTGAGTATGTGGGTTTGCTTTACAAGCTCTTATTCGACTCTTTCTGATGTTATAATAAATTGCAATTGCTTCAATGACTTTGGACTGTTGTTGGCTACTTCTTGGTAAGGTTTTTGTTTCATACTTTGCTTTGTGAAGGAATTGTTACTCTCCCATAAGAATCTTTCTGATGTATTGTTGTTCTATGTGTGATCATGATGCCCTCATGTCCGTATTTTGTTTTATCGACACCTTCATCCCTAAACATGTGGACATGTTTATGGAACTTGGTTTTCACTTAAGGACAAGCGAGGTCTAAGCTTGGGGGAGTTGATACGTCCATTTTGCATCATGCTTTCATGTTGATATTTATCGCTTTATGGGCTGTTATATTACATTGTGATACCATACTTATGCCTTTTCTCTCTTATTTTGCAAGGTTTATTTGAAGAGGGAGAATACCGGCAGCTGGAATTCTGGACTGGAAAAGGAGCAAGTATGAGCCCTCTATTCTGCGCAACTCCAAATGCCCTGAAAATCAACGTGGAATTTTTTGGGAATATATAAAAAATACTGGGCGAAAGAAGTACCAGAGGGGAGCTACCAGGGCCCCACAAGCCTGGTAGCCGCCGCCCCCTGGTGGCGGCTACAGGGCTTGTGGGCACCCTGATAGCCCACTAGCCCCCCTCTTTTGCTATATGAAGGGTTTCGTCCAGGAAAAAATCAGGGTGGAGCTTTTTCGTGGATTCTCCGCCGGCACGAGGCGGAACTTGAGCAGAACCAATCTAGAGCTCCGGAAGGACGATCCTGTCGGGGAAACTTCCCTCCAGGAGGGGGAAATCGTCACCATCGTCATCACCAACACTCCTCTCGTCGGAGGGGAGTCATCTCCATCAACATCTTCATCAGCACCATCTCCTCTCCAAATGCTAGTTCATGTCTTGTAACCAATCTCCGTCTCGCGACTCCGATTGGTACTTGTAAGGTTGCTAGTAGTGTTGATTACTCTTTGTAGTTGATGCTAGTTGGATTACTTGGTGGAAGATTTTATGTTCAGATCCTTGATGCTACTCATCACACCTCTGATCATGATTATGATTATTCTTTGTGAGTAGTTACTTTTGTTCCTGAGGACATGGGATAAGTCATGCTGACAATAGTCACGTGAATTTGGTTTTCGTTCGATATTTTGATATGTTGTATGTTGTCTTTTCCTCTAGTGGTGTTGTGTGAACGTCGACTACATAACACTTCACCATCTTTGGGCCTAGAGGAAGGCATTGGGGTGTAGTAAGCAGATGATGGTTTGCTAGAGTGACAGAAGCTTAAACCCCAGTCTATGCGTTGCTTCGTAAGGGGCTGATTTGGATCCACTAGTTCAATGTTATGGTTAGACGTTGTCTTAATTCTTCTTTCGTAGTTGCGGATGCTGGCAAGAGGGGTTAATCATAAGTGGGATGCTTGTCCAAGTAAGGGCAGTACCCAAGCGTCGGTCCACCCACATATCAAATTATCAAAGTAACGAACGCGAATCACATGAACATGATGAAACTAGCATGACAGAAATTCCCGTGTGTCCTCGGGAGCGCTTTTCCTCCTATAAGACTTTGTTCAGGCTTGTCCCTTGCTACAAAAGGGATTGGGCCACTTTGATGCACCGTTGCTACTACTTGTTACTTGTTACTTTTCACTTGCTACATTTCACCTCACTACACCATCACTTGTTACCGCTACTTTCAGTGCTTGCAGTTATTACCTTGCTGAAAACTGTTTATCAGAGCCTTCTGCTCCTCGTTGGGTTCGACACTCTTACTTATTGAAAGGACTACGATTGATCCCCTATACTTGTGGGTCATCAGAATCCTACTAGCAGGTTTGAAGCATATTTCAATGCAAGTGGAAACCATTGAAACTATGTTTTGTTGTGAATTGTACTAAGATTGTGTGTTGCTACTAAGATTGTGTGTTTGTACTCAGATTGTGTGTTTGATGTAGGCTAAATTATATTTGATGCTACTAAGATTGTGTGTTTGTACTCAGACTGTGTGTTTAGTGGTAGCGTGTGTGCGTGTGGCCGTGCTGTTTGCCAGCGGTGGCCGTGTCGGTTTCCGAGGCTGGCTGGTGTAAATGATGACATGACCACACACCCACCCACCGTCTCTTCGCACTACTCCCCCATCTCCTCCTACACAAAAACCGCCGCCCACCATCTCTTCGCTCTCCCAAAGTCCTCACACACGATGCAACCGTCGGCGCCATGGAGAATAGCATTGGCTGGCAGAAGGCCGTGCAAGATCTCGTCGGCGACAACGCAGAGATCCGCGAGCAGCTTCGTGAAATCACGGGCTGGTTCCCAAGCATCGAGATGATGCGCAACCACGCCCTTGGCCTGATCAAGGTCATGCGAGAGGATGAGAAGCTCTGTGCCTTCCCCCCGGCTACTGCGTCCCACCTTCCGTCGTCATCCTTTGGGCGATGAGGGAGGTGCAGCGTACCACCGACCCGACGCAACGCCCAAGGTGGTGGATGTACCGCTCATCGAGGATGACGACGCCGCAACCGGATCCTACCCATCTTGCCTCGAGGACGGAGAGGGTGACCGATGTTGTTCTCGCGCTGCCGGCGGTCGTCCTCGACCGTGAAGTGCAGATCATTCCGCCAATCTTCACTCGCAACAACAACAACAAGAAGAGGGAGCCAAAGAAGTCGGTGCTGGGTGTGGTGCGCCGCTCAGAGCGCCTCAAGAACCTGAAGAACAACTGAAGTACTGCGAGAGGCTGTTAGGTATGCTAATAGATTACAACATATAAGTTAGAAGTAATTTAATCTGTAATCTGGTTAGGTATGCTGCTATATTTCAGCATATAAGTTAGAAGTACTTTTGGTATGAACTGTTGCTGGTTGGATGGGAAGTACTCTATATTGCAGTGTGATATGTTGCTATATTTCTAATCTGTTGCAGTGTGCATGTTGTATGATGGTACTCACTGTTGCTATATTTCTCTCTGTTTTAGTTGTTGTGTGTTTTAGGTCTCAAATTCAGTTAACAGTGTCTGAATTTTAGTTAATATGTATTGTCAGTTAATATCTATTGTCATTTAATATCTACTGTCAGTTACATAGGAAAGTAAAAGCTAATGTCAGTTTCCTACACAGAATTTAGGAAACTATAAGCTACTATATTTCCTAAACATTCTTACTTACTTAACTTACCATATAGTAGGTCTTAACATAAAAGTCATCACATCATAGATAAAACCAACAAGTTCTTAAACCATAACAGTAGCTAGCTCATACCATCTTGATTCAGGTTCTGAAACCACATGACACTTACCCAAAATATACACCTAACATGTAGGACATTCCAAGGCCAGCTATATATATAGACCTATTACTTAACTGACCATAGTAGGTCTTCACTCATCCACTATTACCTTGATCCTCTCCAGCTTCTCTTTGGTGCAATGCCCAGCTTTTAGCAGATCAGCAATAAGATACTCCATCTTCTTCTTATCTTCCTTAAGTAGGTCCCTGTCCACCTTCACTTCCTTCATGGCCTTCCGCATGTTCTGAATGATATCTGCTTGGCTTTGAAGAATGCACCTCTGCTCCTTGGCAAACTTCAGCTTTTCCATACTTATCTCAATCCTTGCCTGATCCTAAAGTTCTTTCTTCTTTTTATTTATTGCCTGACTGGTATAGTCCATGTCATGAGACATCTTGCCATCTTGATAGTCAAAAATCTTGGATACATCTTCCACCAACTGGCTGTAGCTGTTTGACAGGAAGTCAATTTCCTTCTTTAGCTTCACCACCTCTTTGTCATGAGCTTGTTGATCCTTCACCCTACCAAAGTTCTGCTCCTGGTACATTTCCCAAAGCCTTCCTAGGCACCTTTGTAAAATCTCTGGCCAAGGAGCATCCACCCACTCCACCACCCCACAGTTCACACCTTCATCCTACAGAACAGAACAAAATTCAGTTAACAGCTACATTCTGAATTTAGCTGCAGTTAACTGATCCACCAGCAAGATGTAATACCTGCTGCACAGTTAACTGTTAACTTGTCTGAATTCAGTTCACTGTTAAATTTAGCTGACAGAATCTAAAATTGTGCAATAAGGACCTAATCTAGCAGCAGAGATAAATTCAGTTAACAGTTAAACACAGTTAACTGGATATATTAGCTTGTTAGCTAACTCATTCTCTCTCAAAACTAAGAAAATAACAACTTATTTAGCAGTTAACATCTCCCACCAGCAAGATTTAATACGTGCTGCACATGACAACCTAGGAATCGTCTCCCAGTCAAAGAACCTTCGAAAGCTACCATCTTCTTCGGCCTGTGATGATGCATCATGCATGTAGGCTAAGATTCAGGGAAAGAACCACAGAAAGATGGATCCACCACAGTGTCAGGGGTTTCCTGCAAATGAAGCTTGGAATCAAACCAAAATAAACTTCGAATCCACATTTTGGATGACCTAACCCTAAACCTAACTCTGTTCCACCGTGATGTACTTACAAAGAGCTGTTAATCCATGGGAACCATGCAGATGTCCTCGTCCGAGCTCTCCTCCTCTTTCCAGGACGGCATCCTCAACTTCAAGCGGCAACAATGGCGCTAGCGGCGATGGTGAGAGGGTAAGAGCAGGAGGAAGAGGGAGAGGGAGAGGATATGTGAGTGAGGAGGGAGTAGAGGTGACCTATTTGACCGCCAGCTTCGACGGAGACGACGAGCGGGCGCCGTTAACAGCCGTCTGCGCGGGGGCGGCAACGCTGGCCAACCTGGCACCTGACATGTGGGCCAGCATTACCAGAAAAACGATTAAAAGAGCTAAATCGGGCAGTTAAGAAGTTTGGTAGTTTTTTGCCACAGATTAGGAAAATTTTGGTAGTTTTCCGCACAAAATCGTAAAGTGGTAGCTACTGGACACGGTTGCGCGAAATGTGGTAGTTTTTGTCAATTTACACTCCACAAGACCCACACACCTCCAAGGAAAAGACACCGTCAAGGTTGCGTGCAAAGTCATCGTCATCACCTCTCCCCGAGCAAGTGACTCCGACTTATCGCTGGCGACCCATCAAGACCCCTCCGACAAATAGTACACGGGAACCCTGCCGTCCATGGTCAAACAATCGACCCCACGCATCGAGGACGAGGCAATTCCGACTTTGATGATAAGTCTCGCACGAGAAAAGGAGCATGCCTTGCACCAACATAGTCCGATTGCCCATCGCCTGGTATCATTGTTGCAGTATTGCACCGCAACGCCATAACTCCGACTTCAAGCTGAAGAACATGCCACACGGTCGACGACGGAGGCCAATCATGACCCACCTCATCTTTCAACCATCATCGTTGCCACACAAGTCAGAAAGCCACCTTCGCACTGCCAGTCGGTCACCTGCCGACCACGATGTTGTACACGTCCATCCTTAAGGAAGAGAGGATGGATCACAGTCTGCAAGATGGCACCCTAAAGGGGAGAGCGACGTTGGAGACGACGTCGCCATCCCATTCTACAAAAGGATCTTGGATTTCACCCGAAGAGCTCGATCTGGAAGAAGAGGATGCACGGGCCTCCTCGACGACACCTCTAAGAAGGATGAAGCCGCCCACATGCATCTTTTCCGCCAACCGACAAGCACTAGTCAAACTTTTGCCCGGAGCAGCACACCCTACTCCAATGCGGTTGGTTGATATCTACATGCACCTCCATCACCCTAACCTCCACTGATCTGCCCACCCCTCCATAGTGAACGCACCATCGCCAAACAGGGACCACCACCACACCTCGCTACCGTCGAAGCTGACCAGCAGCACCGGCGATGAGTCGGTTATGGCCGCCTGACAGACCCAACAACCCTCCTCCGCGGGGAAGCCACAAGAGGCGCAAACCCCTGGTCAACGACCTGCACACAAGCAGCGCCACGCGTGTGAGCAGTGGTGGGAGGGCCGCCACCCCAACCCAACCATGTTGGTCGTATCTGAGACACAAAGCAAAGCGCCACCTCAAACGCAGGGAGCTAGATGCGTCATCCTGCGAGCCGCAATTGGAGTTCGAGGACCATGAGAAGAGCCACCCTCTCGATCCACGGTGCTAGCCACCAGTGCACCGCAAATCGTCGGACCGCTAACCAGGACGAGGGAGCGAAACGCCCCGCCACCACCGTCCATGGTGCGGGATTTGCCCGGCCGCATCCTCCAACAATGGCAGAGGGGGAGAAGGAGGATCGCGCTGGCCGAGGACAGGGGTTTCCCTAGACGCATGGGAGGCGACGCGAGGGTCGAGCTCTGTGAAAGATGGAATTTGGTGTTAGGATTTAATTAATTAATCCAGTTAAGGATTAATCCTCGCATTCCGTGTTTCTATATATGGGCAACCACTCCTTGTAACCGCATGTTCTTACTGTCTTTCTACCACATGTTCTTACCGTCTTTCTACCAGGTATATATACCCCTGTGTTGGGGAACGTCGCATGGGAAACAAAAATTTTCCTACGCGCACGAAGACCTATCATGGTGATGTCCATCTACGAGAGGGGATGAGTGATCTACGTACCCTTGTAGATCGTACAGCAGAAGCGATTAGAGATCGCGGTTGATGTAGTGGAACGTCCTCACGTCCCTCGATCCGCCTCGCGAACAATCCCGCGATCAGTCCCACGATCTAGTACCGAACGGACGGCACCTCCACGTTCAGCACACGTACAGCTCGACGATGATCTCGGCCTTCTTGATCCAGCAAGAGAGACGGAGAGGTAGAAGAGTTCTCCGGCAGCGTGACGGCGCTCCGGAGGTTGGTGATGATCTTGTCTCAGCAGGGCTCCGCCCGAGCTCCGCAGAAACACGATCTAGAGGAAAAACTATGGAGGTATGTGGTCGGGCAGCCGTGAGAAAGTCGTCTCAAATCTGCCCTAAAAGCCCCATATATATAGGAGGAGGGAGGGGGACCTTGCCTTGGGGTCCAAGGGAACCCCAAGGGGTCGGCCGAGCCAGGGGGGAGGACTCTCCCCCCCCAAACCGAGTCCTACTTGGTTTGGTGGGAGGGAGTCCTTCCCCCTTCCCACTTCCCCTTTTTTTTTTCTTTCCTTTTGATTTTTTCTTCCTTGGCGCATAGGGGTTTGGTGGGCTGTCCCACCAGCCCACTAAGGGCTGGTGTGACCCCACAAATACCTATGGGCTTCCCCGGAGTGGGTTGCCCCCCTCCGGTGAACCCCCGGAACCCATTCGTCATTCCCGGTACATTCCCGGTAACTCCGAAAAACCTTCCGGTAATCAAATGAGGTCATCCTATATATCAATCTTCGTTTCCGGACCATTCCGGAAACCCTCGTGACGTCCGTGATCTCATCCGGGACTCCGAACAACATTCGGTAACCAACCATATAACTCAAATACGCATAAAACAACGTCGAACCTTAAGTGTGCAGACCCTGCGGGTTCGAGAACTATGTAGACATGACCCGAGAGACTCCTCGGTCAATATCCAATAGCGGGACCTGGATGCCCATATTGGATCCTACATATTCTACGAAGATCTTATCGTTTGAACCTCAGTGCCAAGGATTCGTATAATCCCGTATGTCATTCCCTTTGTCCTTCGGTATGTTACTTACCCGAGATTCGATCGTCAGTATCCGCATACCTATTTCAATCTCGTTTACCGGCAAGTCTCTTTACTCGTTCCGTAATACAAGATCCCGCAACTTACACTAAGTTACATTGCTTGCAAGGCTTGTGTGTGATGTTGTATTACCGAGTGGGCCCTGAGATACCTCTCCGTCACACGGAGTGACAAATCCCAGTCTTGATCCATACTAACTCAACTACCACCTTCGGAGATACCTGTAGAGCATCTTTATAGTCACCCAGTTACGTTGCGACGTTTGATACACACAAAGCATTCCTCCGGTGTCAGTGAGTCATATGATCTCATGGTCATAGGAATAAATACTTGACACGCAGAAAACAGTAGCAACAAAATGACACGATCAACATGCTACGTCTATTAGTTTGGGTCTAGTCCATCACGTGATTCTCCCAATGACGTGATCCAGTTATCAAGCAACAACACTTTGTTCATAATCAGAAGACACTGACTATCATCGATCAACTGGCTAGCCAACTAGAGGCATGCTAGGGACGGTGTTTTGTCTATGTATCCACACATGTAAATGAGTCTTCATTCAATACAATTATAGCATGGATAATAAACTATTATCTTGATACAGGAATTATAATAATAACTATACATTTATTATTGCCTCTAGGGCATAATTCCAACAGTCTCCCACTTGCACTAGAGTCAATAATCTAGCCCTCACATCACCATGTGAATTACATTGTAATAAATCTAACACCCATACAGTTCTGGTGTCGATCATGTTTTGGCCGTGGAAGAGGTTTAGTCAGCGGGTCTGCTACATTCAGATCCGTGTGCACTTTGCATATATTTACGTCCTCCTCCTCGACGTAGTCGCGGATGAGGTTGAAGCGTCGTTTGATGTGTCTGGTCTTCTTGTGAAACCTTGGTTCCTTTGCCAGGGCAATGGCACCAGTGTTGTCACAGAACAAGGTTATTGGATCCAGTGCACTTGGCACCACTCCAAGATCCGTCATGAACTGCTTCATCCAGACACCCTCCTTAGCCGCCTCCGAGGCAGCCATGTACTCTGCTTCACATGTAGAATCTGCTACGACGCTTTGCTTGGAACTGCACCAGCTTACTGCACCCCCATTAAGAATAAATACGTATCCGGTTTGCGACTTAGAGTCGTCCGGATCTGTGTCAAAGCTTGCATCGACGTAACCTTTTACGGCGAGCTCTTCGTCACCTCCATACACGAGAAACATCTCCTTAGTCCTTTTCAGGTACTTCAGGATATTCTTGACCGCCGTCCAGTGATCCACTCCTGGATTACTCTGGAACCTACCTGCCATACTTATAGCCAGACTAACATCCGGTCTAGTGCACAGCATCACATACATGATAGAACCTATGGCTGAAGCATAGGGGACGGAGCGCATATGCTCTCTATCTTCATCAGTTGCTGGGCACTGAGTCTTACTCAATCTCGTACCTTGTAACACTGGCAAGAACCCTTTCTTGGACTGTTCCATTTTGAACCTCTTCAAAACTTTATCAAGGTATGTGCTTTGTGAAAGTCCTATCAGGCGTTTTGATCTATCCCTATAGATCTTAATGCCTAGAATGTAAGCAGCTTCTCCTAGGTCCTTCATAGAGAAACTTTTATTCAAGTAACCTTTTATGCTCTCCAAAAGCTCTACGTTGTTTCCAATCAGTAATATGTCATCCACATATAATATTAGAAACGCCACAGAGCTCCCACTCACTTTCTTGTAAATACAAGATTCTCCAACCACTTGTATAAACCCAAATGCTTTGATCACCTCATCAAAGCGTTTGTTCCAACTCCGAGATGCTTGCACCAGTCCATAAATGGATCGCTGGAGCTTACATACTTTGTCAGCATTTTTA
Source organism: Hordeum vulgare subsp. vulgare (assembly GCF_904849725.1). Taxonomy (NCBI): domain Eukaryota; kingdom Viridiplantae; phylum Streptophyta; class Magnoliopsida; order Poales; family Poaceae; genus Hordeum; species Hordeum vulgare. Next base: position 577,132,923 of record NC_058520.1, on the reverse strand, counting down.
GGATCGACAAAACCTTCGGGTTGCATCATATACAACTCTTCCTTAAGGAAACCGTTAAGGAACGCCGTTTTGACATCCATCTGCCAGATTTCATAATCAAAAAATGCAGCTATTGCTAACATGATTCTGACGGACTTAAGCATCGCTACGGGAGAGAAAGTCTCATCGTAGTCAATTCCTGGAACTTGTGAAAAACCCTTTGCCACAAGTCGAGCTTTATAAACGGTCACATTACCGTCAGCGTCCGTCTTCTTCTTAAAGATCCATTTGTTCTGAATAGCCTTGCGGCCCTCAGGCAGTATCTCCAAAGTCCACACTTTGTTCTCATACATGGATCCTATCTCGGATTTCATGGCTTCTAGCCATTTGTTGGAATCTGGGCCCACCATTGCTTCTTCATAATTTGCAGGTTCATTGTTGTCTAACAACATGATTGATAAGACGGGATTACCGTACCACTCTGGAGCAGCGCGTGATCTCGTCGACCTGCGTGGTTCAACAGAAACTTGAACTGGAGTTTCATGATCATCATCATTAACTTCCTCCTCAACCGGCGTCGCAATGACAGAGGTTTCCCCTTGCCCTGCGCCACCATCCAGAGGGATGAGAGGTTCGACAACCTCGTCAAGTTCTATCTTCCTCCCACTCAATTCTCTCGAGAGAAACTCCTTCTCGAGAAAAGTTCCGTTCTTAGCAACAAACACTTTGCCCTCGGATTTGAGATAGAAGGTGTACCCAACTGTCTCTTTTGGGTAACCTATGAAGACGCATTTTTCCGCTTTGGGTTCCAGCTTTTCAGGCTGAAGCTTTTTGACATAAGCATCACATCCCCAAACTTTAAGAAACGACAACTTTGGCCTTTTGCCACACCACAGTTCGTATGGTGTCGTCTCAACGGATTTCGATGGTGCCCTATTTAAAGTGAATGCAGCTGTTTCTAATGCATAACCCCAAAACGATAACGGCAAATCAGTAAGAGACATCATAGATCGCACCATTTCTAATAAAGTACGATTACGACGTTCGGACACACCATTACGCTATGGTGTTCCAGGCGGTGTTAACTGCGAAACAATTCCACATTGTCTTAAGTGAGTACCAAACTCGAAACTCAGATACTCACCCCCACGATCAGACCGTAGGAACTTGATCTTCTTGTTACGATGATTTTCCACTTCACTCTGAAATTGCTTGAACTTTTCAAATGTTTCAGACTTGTTCTTCATCAAGTAGACATAACCATATCTACTTAGATCGTCAGTGAAGGTGAGAAAATAACGATATCCGCCGCGTGCCTCCACGCTCATTGGACCACACACATCGGTATGTATGATTTCCAACAAGTCACTTGCACGCTCCATTTTTCCGGAGAACGGAGTCTTAGTCATCTTGCCCATGAGGCATGGTTCGCACGTGTCAAGTGAATCAAAGTCAAGTGACTCCAAAAGTCCATCAGCAAGGAGTTTCTTCATGCGCTTTACACCAATATGACCCAAGCGGCAGTGCCACAAAAATATGGTGCTATCATTGTTTACTCTAACTCTTTTGGTCTCAATGTTATGTATATGCGTATCTCTATCAAGATTCAATATGAACAATCCTCTCACATTCGGTGCATGACCATAAAAGATGTTACTCATAGAAATAGAACAACCATTATTCTCAGACTTAAAAGAGTAACCGTCTCGCAATAAACAAGATCCAGATATAATGTTCATGCTCAACGCAGGCACTAAATAACAATGATTTAAGTTCATCACTAATCCCGATGGTAGTTGAAGTGACACGGTGCCGACGGCGATTGCATCAACCTTGGAACCGTTTCCTACGCGCATCGTCACTTCGTCTTTTGCCAGCCTTCGTCTATTCCGCAGTTCCTGTTTCGAGTTGCAAATGTGAGCAACAGAACCGGTATCGAATACCCAGGCACTACTACGAGAGCCGGTTAAGTACACATCAATAACATGTATATCAAATATACCTGATTTTTCTTTGCCCGCCTTCTTATCTGCCAGATACTTGGGGCAATTGCGCTTCAAGTGACCCATACCCTTGCAATAGAAGCACTCTGTTTCAGGCTTAGGTCCAGCCTTGGGTTTCTTCGGCGGATTGGCAACAGGCTTGCCGCTCTTCTTCGAATTGCCCTTCTTGCCTTTGCCGTTTCTCTTGAAACTAGTGGTCTTGCTCACCATCAACACTTGATGCTCTTTACGGAGTTCAGACTCTGCGACTTTCAGCATCGCAAACAACTCGCCGGGAGACTTGTTCATCCCTTGCATGTTGTAGTTCAACACAAAGCCTTTATAGCTTGGCGGCAGTGATTGGAGGATTCTGTCAGTGATAGCTTCTTGCGGGAGTTCAATCCCTAGTTCAGCTAGACGGTTTGAGTACCCAGACATCTTGAGCACATGTTCACTGACAGACGAGCTTTCCTCCATCTTGCAAGCATAGAATTTATCGGAGGTCTCATACCTCTCGATCCGGGCGTTCTTCTGAAAGATAAACTTCAACTCCTGGAACATCTCAAATGCTCCATGACGCTCAAAGCGACGTTGAAGTCCCAGCTCTAAGCCATACAAGACTGCACATTGAACTATTGAGTAGTCCTCCTTACGTGCTAGCCAAGCGTTCTTAACATCCTGATCAGCCGTAGCGGGTGGTTCATCTCCTAGCGCAGCATTAAGGACATAATCCTTCTTTCCAGCTTGTAAGATTAGCTTAAGATTACGAGCCCAGTCTACAAAGTTGCTTCCATCATCTTTCAAATTAGCTTTCTCTAGGAACGTATTAAAATTGAGGATGACACTTGCGTGAGCCATGATCTACAACAAAAATATATATAAAGTGGACTTAGACTATGTTCAAGATAATTAGAGTTCAACTTAATCAAATTATATGCTAAACTCCCACTCAAAAAGTACATCTCTCTAGTCATTTGAGTGGTTCATGATCCACTTACACTATCCCAAGTCCGATCATCACGTGAGTCGAGAGTAGTTTCAGTGGTAAGCATCCCTATGCTAATCATATCAACTATATGATTCATGATCGACCTTTCGGTCTCATGTGTTCCGAGGCCATGTCTGCACATGCTAGGCTCGTCAAGCTTAACCCGAGTGTTCCGCGTGCGCAACTGTTTTGCACCCGTTGTATGTGAACGTTGAGTCTATCACACCCGATCATCACGTGGTGTCTCGAAACGACGAACTGTAGCAACGGTGCACAGTCGGGGAGAACACAATTTCGTCTTGAAATTTTAGTGAGAGATCACCTCATAATGCTACCGTCGTTCTAAGCAAAATAAGGTGCATAAAAGGATTAACATCACATGCAATTCATAAGTGACATGATATGGCCATCATCACGTGCTTCTTGATCTCCATCACCAAAGCACCGGCACGATCTTCTTGTCACCGGCGCCACACCATGATCTCCATCATCATGATCTCCATCAACGTGTCGCCATCGGGGCTGTCGTGCTACTTATGCTATCACTACTAAAGCTACATCCTAGCAAAATAGTAAACGCATCTGCAAGCACATATGTTAGTTTAAAGACAACCCTATGGCTCCTGCCGGTTGTCGTACCATCGACGTGCAAGTCGATATTTCTATTACAACATGATCATCTCATACATCCAATATATCACATCACATCATTGGCCATATCACATCACAATCATACCCTGCAAAAACAAGTTAGACGTCCTCTAATTTTGTTGTTGCGTGTTTTACGTGGTGACCAAGGGTATCTAGTAGGATCGCATCTTACTTACGCAAACACCACAACGGAGATATATGAGTTGCTATTTAACCTCATCCAACGACCTCCTCGGTCAAATCCGATTCAACTAAGTTTGGAGAAACCGTCACTTGCTAGTCATCTTTGAGCAAAGGGGGTTACTCGTAACGATGAAACCAGTCTCTCGTAAGCGTACGAGTAATGTCGGTCCAAGCCGCTTCAATCCAACAATACCGCGGAATCAAGAAAAGACTAAGGAGGGCAGCAAAACGCACATCACCGCCCACAAAACCTTTTGTGTTCTACTCGAGAAGACATCTACGCATGAACCTAGCTCATGATGCCACTGATGGGAACGTCGCATGGGAAACAAAAATTTTCCTACGCGCACGAAGACCTATCATGGTGATGTCCATCTACGAGAGGGGATGAGTGATCTACGTACCCTTGTAGATCGTACAGCAGAAGCGATTAGAGATCGCGGTTGATGTAGTGGAACGTCCTCACGTCCCTCGATCCGCCCCGCGAACAATCCCGCGATCAGTCCCACGATCTAGTACCGAACGGACGGCACCTCCGCGTTCAGCACACGTACAGCTCGACGATGATCTCGGCCTTCTTGATCCAGCAAGAGAGACGGAGAGGTAGAAGAGTTCTCCGGCAGCGTGACGGCGCTCCGGAGGTTGGTGATGATCTTGTCTCAGCAGGGCTCCGCCCGAGCTCCGCAGAAACACGATCTAGAGGAAAAACTATGGAGGTATGTGGTCGGGCAGCCGTGAGAAAGTCGTCTCAAATCTGCCCTAAAAGCCCCATATATATAGGAGGAGGGAGGGGGACCTTGCCTTGGGGTCCAAGGGAACCCCAAGGGGTCGGCCGAGCCAGGGGGGAGGACTGTCCCCCCCCAAACCGAGTCCTACTTGGTTTGGTGGGAGGGAGTCCTTCCCCCTTCCCACTTCCCTTTTTTTTTATTTCCTTTTGATTTTTTCTTCCTTGGCGCATAGGGGTTTGGTGGGCTGTCCCACCAGCCCACTAAGGGCTGGTGTGACCCCCCAAATACCTATGGGCTTCCCCGGAGTGGGTTGCCCCCCTCCGGTGAACCCCCGGAACCCATTCGTCATTCCCGGTACATTCCCGGTAACTCCGAAAAACCTTCCGGTAATCAAATGAGGTCATCCTATATATCAATCTTCGTTTCCGGACCATTCCGGAAACCCTCGTGACATTCGTGATCTCATCCGGGACTCCGAACAACATTCGGTAACCAACCATATAACTCAAATACGCATAAAACAACGTCGAACCTTAAGTGTGCAGACCCTGCGGGTTCGAGAACTATGTAGACATGACCCGAGAGACTCCTCGGTCAATATCCAATAGCGGGACCTGGATGCCCATATTGGATCCTACATATTCTACGAAGATCTTATCGTTTGAACCTCAGTGCCAAGGATTCGTATAATCCCGTATGTCATTCCCTTTGTCCTTCGGTATGTTACTTACCCGAGATTCGATCGTCAGTATCCGCATACCTATTTCAATCTCGTTTACCGGCAAGTCTCTTTACTCGTTCCGTAATACAAGATCCCGCAACTTACACTAAGTTACATTGCTTGCAAGGCTTGTGTGTGATGTTGTATTACCGAGTGGGCCCTGAGATACCTCTCCGTCACACGGAGTGACAAATCCCAGTCTTGATCCATACTAACTCAACTACCACCTTCGGAGATACCTGTAGAGCATCTTTATAGTCACCCAGTTACGTTGCGACGTTTGATACACACAAAGCATTCCTCCGGTGTCAGTGAGTCATATGATCTCATGGTCATAGGAATAAATACTTGACACGCAGAAAACAGTAGCAACAAAATAACACGATCAACATGCTACGTCTATTAGTTTGGGTCTAGTCCATCACGTGATTCTCCCAATGACGTGATCCAGTTATCAAGCAACAACACTTTGTTCATAATCAGAAGACACTGACTATCATCGATCAACTGGCTAGCCAACTAGAGGCATGCTAGGGACGGTGTTTTGTCTATGTATCCACACATGTAAATGAGTCTTCATTCAATACAATTATAGCATGGATAATAAACTATTATCTTGATACAGGAATTATAATAATAACTATACATTTATTATTGCCTCTAGGGCATAATTCCAACACCCTGATCTTCAATCAATGCGAAAACTTTTATCCCATCATTGGCTTCTTTCTCACTTGTTTTCCCTCTTTACATTATCAACACCGCACAAGAAAAGCAAATTCTTCGTTGTTGAGTAACGTGATTGTTTAGGAAAGTATAGATAGACTAGGATTTGTTTCTGCCTTGACTTGTACTCCAAGATGATCATGTACTCCTATATATATGCTCATGAGGCTCAAGCAATACAACAACTATTCCACCAATCCCTATTCTCCCGTTCAACATGGTATCTGCCGCAAGTTTCTAGACCTAGCCGCCGCCCGCTGCTTCCGCACCGCGCGCCGCCCCCGGGGCGGTTGGCCTCCATGAACGCTGTCGGGGGCCGCGCCGCCCATACCTAGGGTTCGTCCGCCGGTCGTGTTGACCGGCTGCCCTAGTGAGTCTTTTCCTGATCTATTGATCCAGGGTTTTCTCTCTTCCGCCGATCACTTTGATCGGTGTTTTTCTTTTTGGTTTTCCGATCTTAGATCGGTTTGCGTCGCCCGCCGCCGCCATCGATCACTGCGCCTCTACTCCTACATCGGCGCGACCCAACTTCTCCTTCGACCCAGTGGCCTCGCACAAACCCGGCAGCCCATCCTCGCTGCTGTTCGCACGCCGGCACGCCCGTCGATCTCTGCTGGCCGTCATCGCCCTGCTACGATCGGGACTCTTGCATCGCCCCGACCCGACGGCCTCGCGCCATGCGGCGGCCCATCACAGCCGCCGTTCGCGTGCCGCATATCCGTTGATCTCCACCGTCGCCTCGTCCGGTTGCGCACCGCCTGCCTCAGGCCAGTTGCGTAGTGCCGGCTCCGGCTCCGTCCTTGTCGGCTGCCTCGTGCCGGCGCCTCGGGCCGACTGTTGCGCCGCCTACGTCACGCCGGCTGCATCGGGCCGCCTGCATCGCGCCAGCTACCGGAACTGGCCGCCACCCTACCTCCATCGAGCGACGTCGATGACCTCGCGTACGATCAGATTGATCACCCTCACGCCCGCGATCCGCCTCATCTATGTCGTGCGACCGACCTGGCCCGTTGGTTGCGCGCGCCTCCGCACGCCCCGTGGAGACTGTCCTGAGTACAACACGCCCCTCCATCGATCGAGCATCAGGCTGCCGCTGGGTCGCCCCATGGGGCCGCAGCGCCACCGCCGAGTGGTTCTCCCCGCGGTTGCCCCAATCCGCGCGCTACCGCTCCATCACTCCTTTGGGCCGCAGTGTCGCAGCCCGCGGTCTACTGCCGCCTCGAGGCCGTCCTCTGCAGGTTGTCCCCGTGCCCGCACTGACCCTCGCGCTGCCGCTGCATCGCCTCATCGTGCCATAGCGAGCGTGGCACGCGGTCTGTGCCGCCGCCCGAGGTCGTCCCCATGGCTGCACCGACCTGCGCACCGCCGCTCCGTCGCCCCTTCAGGCCGTAGTGTTGCGGCACGCGGTCTACGCCGCCACCCCAAGGTCTTCCGTCGTCGCCTCCGCCGTCCCCGCGCGTCGACTTCCTGTGGTATGTGCTGCGCCGTCTCCTTCGATGCCGGAATGCCATCGTCCGCGCCGGTCTTCGTCATGCTGTCGGGCTCTTCCTCGCCTACTTCGAGCATTGTCGCCGCGCTCCTAACCAGCCGCCGTCGCCACCATCAGGCCGCCGCCGCCGCTCTTCTTTGGCGCTGCTGCAGCTCGCTCACCTGAGTCACACCGCCTGTCCACCTCCTTCATCTTCGTCCAGCACCAGCTCATCGCTAGCGTCGTCGTCGTCTCCCCCAACCGCTTCATGTACTCCGATCACCGCGGGCAACATCGGCCCCCGCCGATTTGCGCCGCAACCGTCATCGAGTCCTTCTCTGCTAGCCTCCTCGACATGGCGTACAGGTTGTGTGCAGGTCCACGTCTCCGCATGCCCGGTGCTGGCAACACCGACGTGTGCCTTCGTCCTGGTGTGTTCCTAGGCCTGGCAAACCTGGAGCAACGCATCGTCAACATCGATTTCGTCCGTCTACGCATGCACGATGCTGGCAACACCGATGCGTGCCTTCGTCCATGATGTGTCCCCGGGCTTGGCAAACTCGACGCGACGCGTCTCAACTACGTCTTCTTCCTGGCGCACCACTACTTCAACACCACTGCACCCATGACTAACTCAGCGCCTCCTTGCGCCCGCGTCTCCACGGCGACTTCCTCGACACCGGCTACCCTGACTCGACATCGAGCACTGCGTTCTTTGCACGGCTACCTCGACCACGGCTACCCCACCCTACGCTCTCGGCTACCTCGACCAACGCACAAAGGGCTACCGACTTGCTTGAGCAACCTCGTCGGTTCCACTCCAGCCACAACTTCCACGATGCATCGACCGCTCCGACTGTGGGGTGATGACCGTCGGCTTACCTTCGGATTCTTCTCTAGTCTCACCGTCTGCGTCGTTACCGTTGTAACTGCGGGGGATGTTGAGTAACGTGATTGTTTAGAGCATCTCTAGTGGATGGTGTAAATTTGGACGTGTATATCTCCATATACACGTTGCTAAATTATACACGTCCCAGTTTTTTAGTGGAACATGTAAATTAGGACGTGTATATTCCAACGGCTATATTTTCAAACGGCTATATTTCCAACGGCTATATTTTCAAATGGCTATATTTCCAACGGCCATATTTCTGATCTATATAAACCACCCCTATCACCTTTCTTCCAACACACTTCTACCTGTGACTTCTTTTCTCACATAGATTTCTTTACCGTCTCTCACGCAACACAATGAACACATCCACTTGGGACATGAGTTCTTCGTCATCTTCATCTGGCGACGATGAACTCATACTTGCAGCATTCGTCGAGCGCGAGGAGGAAGAGAGGAAGAACGCTCGACGCCATGGCAGTTCCAAGCATGGACGTCAGTCAATCGATCGAGGAAGAGATGTCGGATTTCTTCTTCTATGGAACGACTACTTCAAAGAAGTTCCTCGCTTTCCCGAACATTTGTTTCGACGAAGGTTCGTAATTAGTACACTTCTCTGCTTTGGTCCTTTTTTTCATTTCCCTGTCTCATTTACTTTTTATGCATAGATTTAGGATGTCGTGTACTTTGTTCAACCGCATAGCTGATGGTATACTTGAGCATGACTATGCTGGTTATTTTACGCAAAAAGAAGTGCTTCTGGAGCTCTTGGGTTACATCCTCTACAAAAGATGACCGCGGCAATGCGGATCCTCACATATGGAATAGCAGCTGATGGTGTTGATGAATACGCCCGGTCCGCTAAGGCTACTAATTTAGAGTCTTGCAAGAAATTTGTGATCAAAGTTTGTGAAGTTTTTGGGGAAAAGTACCTGAGATCTCCAAATGAAGAAGACATTGCTAGGTTACTTGCAATAGGGAAGGAAAGAGGATTTCCCGGTACGTTAGGGAGCATAAATTGCATGCACTGGGGGTGGAAAAATTGCCCCAAAAAATGGCATGACATGTTTAGAGGCCATGTGAACAAGCCCACTATGATCTTGGAAGCAGTTGCTTCATAAGATCTTTGGATTTGGCATGCTTATTTTTGTTTACCAGGGTCTCTGAATGATATAAATGTTCTTCAACGTTCACTTGTTTTTACAAAGCTAGCCGAAGTCCACACTCCTCCAGTGAATTATAGCATAAATGGTCATGAGTACACAATGGGGTATTACCTTGCAGATGGTATCTATCCACGGTGGACAACATTTGTGAAGAGCATACCAGCTCCAACTAGCAGAAAGCATAAAACTTTTGCCAAGAAGCAAGAGGGGGCTAGGAAAGATGTGGAACGAGCCTTTGGAGTTCTGCAATCCCGTTTTTCCATTGTTCGTGGACCTGCTAAAGGATGGAAACGTAAAGAAATCAGTGATGTAATGAAAGCTTGTGTCATAATGCACAATATGATAGTTGAAGAGGAGCGACAAACTGGTCGACAAAGATGCACTTTTGACGCAATGGGAGAAAGAGTCACAGTCTCTCGTACTCATGCAGAAGAACTGAGCTCGTTTATTCAGATGACTCAACGGATTAGAAATTTCGATGATCATGATCAGCTTAAACTTGATCTAATTGACCATGTGTGGCAAAAGTTTGGAAACGAGTGATGTCCTAATTATAAGTTTGTAATCCATGTCTTTGTAATGCAGCTATCAATAAAAATGAGTGATGTAATCCGTGTCCTCAACTAGCAGAAAGCATCAAATTGTTCTTACAACAACTAGCAGAAAGCATCAAATTGTTCTTACAACAACTAGCAGAAAGCAGTAAATTGTTCTTACAACAACAACATATAGCTCACATTACTCTAGGCCGCGAGCAAGGATCTCCTTCTTCTTAGCTTGGTAGAACTGCTTTTGCACATCAGTCATACCACTAGTGTCGATGAGCATGACCCTCTCATCTAATTCAAACTGTCTCCGTGCATCCTCCCTCTCGTTTCGTGCATCCTCCTTCTTTTTTACTGCAATCTCCTCTTTTCGCAATTCAAGTTGCTGCGCGTAGCGAGCATTTCTTGCCGCCTCTTTGATCTCATCCTTCTCTTGCTTTGCTGCCCACACAGTTTCTAATGAAAGCTTGCAAGCAATGTCATCAGCCTTACCTCTCTTGTCCTTCTTCACACCATGAGGTCTTTTCTCATGTTCAAGAGCATCAGTGCGTATCGAGGTAGCATCAGTACGTACCGAGGATGCATCAGCCGGATCATTGCTGGCTGTGCCCGGACTTGCATCAATGGTCTTCTTTTGTTTCTTCACAGAAGTTTCAAGTTCTCTTGTCTGCCACTTTGGATACTTCAAAAACTCTATGTAGCAATGCATAAATTTGAAAGGCTTCTTTTTTTAGGATCCATTTTCTTGAACAAAATGCGTGCATCGTTTGTCTGCACATATAAATATATGGTTAAAATATGCACAACACATATAGAATATTGCACATCACATATTGGCGCATACCTTTTCTTCTATAGTCCTTTCACTTTCTTGCCTATTTTAAATCCGCTGAAGGCAACCACAAAATTTAGAGGTCTCTCTGTTAATCAATGTGTAACGGCAATTGATTGCATTATCATTTCGCTCCGGCCATGATGATTCCTTGTGTTTGTTGTAGTACTCTGAAATTCTAGCCCAATAAGCATCTCGGTTTTGATTTGTTCCAACAATATCCAAACTTGTATTTGTCCATGCTGCTATGAGAACCTTGTCCTCATCACTAGACCAATTTTTTCCTTTGTTGGATTTTCCTTTCTCTGTTATTGCAGAAAGATGCTGAGTTGATGGAGTTGTGTGCTCTCCAATTGGACTATTTGGTTGTGTTTGTGTGTAACCAAAATCAATGGTGTCTAAGAAGGCTTGATCATCATCCATCTGCAAGCAATCCATCCATACACAACTATTTTAGACCACAATCTGAATCAAGTTGACAGCAATAGACAGCTATGTTAGTTTCAGTCCCCTGCTTCCTACCCCTCCCGTCGCTGCATCTGCTCCCCTCCCGTCGCTGCATCTCCCCCTCCTCCCGTCGTTGCATCCCCTCCCCTTCCCGTCCCTGCATCCCCTCCCCCTCCCGTCGCTGCCCCTCCCCTCCCCCTCCCGTCGTTGCTCCTCTCCCTCCCCTCCCTACCTCTGCCCAGGCAGCCACCCTTCCTCTCCCTCTCCCGTCGCTGCCCCTTCCCCTCCCCCTCCTGTCGCCAGATCTGGTGCAGGGCCCCTTCCTCTCCCCCTCCCGTCGCTGCCCAAGGAGCTCGGACGGAGAGGATCTTACCTTGGGCGGTGGCCCAAGAACAAACGCGATGGCGATCTGGGGCAAGCTCCTCCGACCCTTCCTCCGGCGGGCACGGGACGAAGCAGCCTCTGCTTTTCACGAGCCTGGCTTCGTCGTGTTTACTTCCACGCCTGGTACCGTCGTGGACTGGGCGTGGATATTTTACACGCCCTTTTACACGAGTCACTCGAGGTAAAAAACTGCTGGCATGGTATATATTTGGCATACACGTCCATATACACCTTCCACTAGAGATGCTCTTAAGAAAGCATAGATAAACTAGGATTTGTTCATGCCTTGACTTGTACTCCCAGATGATCATGTACTCCTATATACTCCATCCGTTCCTAAATATAAGTCTTTGTAGATATTTCACTAGTGGACTACATACGGATGTATATAGACATACTTTAGAGTGTACATTCAATTATTTTGCTCCGTATGTAGACACATAGTGAAATCGCTTAAAAGACTTATATTTAGAAACGGAGGGAGTATATATGTTCATGAGGTTCAAGCAATACAACAACTATTTCATCCATCCATATTCTCCCGTTCAACATTCGTGCTTTCATGTGTCACTATGAGAGCTGCACCCAGCAACGGCTCCGGGCAGTTTCGAATCGCATCTCCAACCTTTTTCTAAGCGAAACAAAAGGACATCAGCTGCTGCCGAGGACCACGCGATGCACAGCGACCCTTGCCTTCCACGGTATCCTTATCCTCGCAAAATTTAACTACTTCCGGCTAAGTAGCCGCAGATATTTTGGCAGCCCAGCGCGCAGATATTTCGGGCCAGCCAGTCCTAGCTGGAGCCCTCCGCGTCCACACATTCCAACCTGGCTTCACCTGTTCTTTTTCTTTTACAGCGTGTAGCCGTGTGGATAAGGATTGGCAAGAGGCTAGTGGCCAGGTTCATCCCCGCATTCCTAATGTGGAATTTACTAAGAGTGCGGTCCCGCTTTCCATTTCTTTTTTAGATTCGCTTTCCATTTGTTTATTTAAAGCAAAGCTGGGTCTCTTCGATTCCTCTGTTGGACACCATCACACCAACATGAGTGGAGCGTTTGCGTGGATTAAGGAATAACAGTATATCTTGCCAATTTTTAAAGTGAGAAAATCTACATAAATTACGGTCAGCCAAAAAATATGCATATCCGTCAGTCATGTCATTGCCGAAAAATAAGCAGCCACTTGGCTGTGTGCGCGCAGTAGAAAGCCCCACGGAAGTACTACCAACGTTGTCGATTCCATTTGGAGGGCAGGCAGCTGCTTGGGGGCCCAAAACAAGGGGCCACGAGAGCGCCCCGTCTGAGGTGTACAAGAATCGTCAACAACATGGACCCCACGACCCGTCCCTCTCACCCCTCCCCTTCCCCACGGTGCCCCCGAGTCGGAGTTCCCCTCCCGCCTCTCCCCGCCCCGCCCCGGCCACACTCCCCGACCCCTACCAACCAGGAAGCGAGAAAAGAGAGAGACGAGCGACGGCCGGAGGAGGAGGAGGAGGAGGCTAGGTTTCCCGGTGGGCGATGGCGCGGCGCGGGCGTGTGGAGCTGCGGCGGATCGAGGACCGGACGAGCCGGCAGGTGCGTTTCTCCAAGCGCCGCTCGGGGCTCTTCAAGAAGGCCTTCGAGCTCTCGCTCCTCTGCGACGCCGAGGTCGCGCTGCTCGTCTTCTCCCCCGCCGGAAAGCTCTACGAGTACTCCTCCTCCAGGTGCACGCTCGCCGCTCGCCGCCACGCACTCTTTTTTTACTCTGCTCCAGTTACTTTATTCCTATGCAATGCAAGCTGCTGCTACTGCTGCTGTGAAATGAATTCGCCTGATAGAATCCGCGTCGCGTGCTCGGTCGATTTGTGACGATTTGAATCCGTTTCCCCCCTTGGCTTCGCGTAACGGTACCAGACGGCCGCTCTGCGCGCGCACGCCATATGCTCGAGACAATCTCACGCAGGCTCTCCACCTTGCACGAACCTGCTTACCGTCTTGGTTTCTTTTGTCCGTGCGCTGCTAGTATTTGTACCACCACCTTGCATGAGCACCTGCATGGCCGGGGACAGGTGCTCTGCTTTCGAGATGGCGTTTTGCTTCCTTGGAAAGAAAAGTGTGGTCTTCTAATGCGCCGGGGCGCTCTCGTGGCCCCTTTTGCTGCCTTTTGTTGGCTCCTGCATGGTCAACCAAACGCATGCTGCCCGCATGGTGATTACGATTTTTGTTTGTGCGTCCTTCTTAACAGGAGACGAATTTCCCGGTCGCGAGATGCCGACAGTGAAAGCACCGGCAGTTAACGTCAGGCCTATACTGTCGAGTTTAACGTGAAAATCATCTTTTTTAGCAAAGTACAATCGAAGTCGTTTACATACACGAGCGTATGCTCATTCCTATGAATACACGTACGCACACCCTATTTATATAAGAAACATCATCTTGAGATTGACGAAGTCGACGCCTTCGTTGTCGACGGGAACATCTCCTCCCACTGAAAGCACATCGACGGAAGACCTGAAATAAATCCAGAAAAATACAAGCACCAACGTCAAGTCTAGTCCTTGAACTCTGGTGGGTAGGGGATACCACAGTCCTCCTAACCATCCAACCACGGGTTGGTCTGCTAACATGTAAATCATTGCTGGAAGGATACACGCAACTTTTTTATTCTTTATTTAGAAACACCGAGGATAAGTGGATAACATAGAAGCAAAGAGAGACTTGTCTCGGTGGTTGAGCATGCGGTTGTGCAGCCTAATGAGCCAAGTTCAATTCTTAGAATTAATAGGTGATGCATTATTGATAGCCGCATACAACGATATATATTAGAGGTTACAAGCCAACTAGACCTATTACAATACGACTAGGACTAGATAATTTGATAACCAAGCAATAGTCTAATACTTGATACTCGTTTAAAAAACTTTTGAGGACCATGTTTATCTTGGTACTCATACCAAAATGACCGTATGCATCCCTATTTGGTGCAGAGGCTGAAAAGTGAAAATCTCTCCCATTTTTCAAAGATAAAGAAGCGTCCCCCTGACCCCCGCGTTGCCTCCCAGACGGCTCGGGGGAACCCTAACCAGCCACGCCGCCACCCCCTCCCCCCGGCTCCACCTGTCGCGCCGCCGTCGGAGGAAATCGTCGGGTGAAGCCCGCGCGGCGAACAACGGCGGCGGGGCTTCACATCTCGCGCGTGCGGCGTCAATCTCGACGACGCGGGCTCCAGGCGGGGGAGGCTCGACCTCCGTCGCGGTGCTCTTGGCGGTACTCTGCTCCATCCCGCGCTCTCTGCCGCCAGCCCCTGCAGTGCCTCTTTGGCTGGCGGCTTCTTCGGCCATTCGCCCGATATGGCGATGTCGGCGAGTCTCCCTTGCTCGGCGCGTTGGGATGGGGTGGCAACCCCCCTCCTGCTCCTGGTGGGGTGTATGGCGCAACTTGGAGCCTGGCCGGCCGCGGCTGCGTCGTCGGCGTGTTGGTTGGGCGCCCAATCTGGCCCGTCGGCTTGTGTTGGCGGCGAGGTAGGTGGCGCCGCCATCACGTTGGAGGTGTTTGGGCGATCGGGTTTGCAGGTCGACGACGTTGCTGTTGGATTGCATGGGGTGCGGAGTCTGGGTTGCTCCGGGCGAAAGCCTGATGACGCGGCGTCCGTGGACGTCGCTTACCCTCTTGTGGTCGTCGTGGAGCTCTCCTCTCTCCGCTGTCTCGGATGTCATCTTCGGGTGACCTTGGCCCTACGGTGCATGGTCGGACACCGGTGTCGATCCACGTCGCTTCCCCTCCTGAGGGCGTCGTCTTAAAGATGGTGATTCTCTGCTTGCTTTTCCAGGGATGGACAAACACAACATCGTCTTTCAGATCGAATGATGGCGGGGAAGCCCTAAGATCTGGTGGGCACTGCTTCGGGGGAAGCCCTAAGATCTGGTCTTTCAGATCGAATGATGGCGGTACTGTGGTGTCGTTTCTCTCTTGGGAGCATCGTTTGTGGAGCAGCGCTGGATGACAGAGGCAGGAGGTGGAGCGGCTTCGTCTTGCACGGAGCTTTGGTGGAGCTGTCAAGTCATGCCTGGCCGACAGGTGCTACGTTGAGTCATGCCTGGTTGGTAGGTGCTACGCACGATAGTTTTTACAACATCTTTGCGTCTGGATGGATGAGCGTAGGGCGGTGGCGCTGTCAGACGTCGTGGTGGCGTCGACGGATGTTCGGACTGGCAAGGATGATGCGGATCTCTCTCCTGGAGATTGGTCAGTGGGTCGATGATGATGGCGACTTCTAATGTGTGCATGTGGTGTGCGCTTTAGGTCTGCTGCATCGGCTGTTGGTCCTGATACGTTATGTGGATGGATTGGCGACAACACCGTTTTTAGATATGGGAGTGAGAGCACTCCACATTATCGAGTTTGTATGTGTGTGTGGTGGCTTTGGGTGGTTTGATGTATGTTTTTGTTAGACCTTTGTGGAATAGTTAATAAAGATGGTTGCATGCATCGATTGATGCAGAGGCCGAGGGATTAACCTCCTTTTCCAAAAAAAGTGGATAACATAGATTTTTTAAATGAAAGGGGTTTCCCCCTTCTCCACTTTATTAATGAAGCAACGAACACCTAGGTTCAACACGCCAACATCAAATTAAGCATCTAACACCCTGCCACTAACCAGAACACCACGGGAAAAAGTCTAAGCCGTCTTGCTACATTTTATTACATCGACCAACATATCTAGGAACAAAGCTACGAGGGAAAACATCCTCAATCTTCAGTTAACAGGGCATCCCTCCAGGCGATGCAGAGCAGTTCCCCACGATGTCAGTCCAGCAAAAGGATGAACTGACGAAGAAGCCCCGCCTGTGCATCGTCGCAGAGCGCCACCCATTGTAGGAGAAAACCACACAGTTTCATGAGAACGTAATTCAAACTTTTCCAACTTCGACCCTAGAAACAAAATTCATTCTTTAGTCGCCAAATACTCCATAAGGAGGCAAAGATCACCATATTAAGCACATGTTTTTTCTTATGAAATTGCCATAAGGCACAAACGTCCTCGAAGCAAGAAATCTGGTTAGCTTTAAAACCCTTAGCAACCAAATTCCACACGGTCTTCGCAACCACACAATCAAAGAAGAGGTGTTGAATAGACTCCATCTTGTTGCAGAAAAGGCAAGTAGGGTCATCTACAATTCTACGTTTAACTAAATTATCCCTAGTCAATGCTTTGTTATAAGCACACAACCAGAGAAGTACATGAATGTTACGAGGACACATCACTTTCCAAAGATTCTCACCTGTGGCAGAAACCACACCGCCAAAATTTATCACTTTATAAAAGGATTTAAATGAATAAACCCCCACCAACCTCCAACATCCATATG
Source organism: Hordeum vulgare subsp. vulgare (assembly GCF_904849725.1). Classification (NCBI taxonomy): domain Eukaryota; kingdom Viridiplantae; phylum Streptophyta; class Magnoliopsida; order Poales; family Poaceae; genus Hordeum; species Hordeum vulgare. The sequence goes on along the minus strand of NC_058520.1, from coordinate 577,115,883 downwards.
GGGGAATCAGGAAGGTCAGATAAGGGGAACTGTTTGATGGTTTCAATTAAATGGAACCACCTATCCATCCCTAACCTATCCACACATCTTCTAAAAGATAGTTTCAAAGTCTCACCATCCCAAACCTGAGCCACCGAGCAATCTGTTTGATTGCAAATATCAAATAGATCCCAGAACTGTGTTTTGAGGGAACATTCCCCTGCCCAAATATCATCCACACATGTTCTAAAAGATAGTTTCAAAGTCTCACCATCCCAAACCTGAGCCACAGAGTAATCTGTTTGATTGCAAATATCAAACAGATCCCAAAACTGTGTTTTGAGGGAACATTCTCCTGCCCAAATATCATGCGAGAATTTGATATTCATCCCATTCCCAATTTTCCAATGATAAAAGGTTCTAGAAGCGTTCATAGCCCAGGTAACTCCCTTCCAAAAGGGAGAACCATCATCAGCTCTAGCCCATAGAATATTTGGTGAGCTAGTATTATACTTGAAATCAATAATCTTCTTCCAATCTTTATCAGTTTGATCAAAGTATCTTTTACCCCAAGAAGCTAGTAAAGCCATATTAAATTCCCTAAGATTGGGAACACCTAAACCTCAAAAACATTTCTTCTGGGAGACAAGCCCCCAATTAGCCAGATGGTACTTATGTTGATCATCCATAACCCCCCCCCCCCCCCCAGAGAAAATGAGCCATCTTGGAATTTATGGCATTGATAGCCCATTTAGGAAATTTGATAACAACCATCAAATAAGCAGGAATACTAACAATACAAGCACACAACATAATTAATTTCCCTCTATAAGATGAGGTCTCCCTAGCCACCCAAAAAATCTTTAATTATTCTGTCTATAATAGGTTGAAGATCCTCTCATTTTAAGTTCTCATAATGAAGGGGAACCACTAAATATTTAATTGGGAAGGAACCAAGTTCACATCAAAAGATTTGAGCAAATGTTTTAGCCACTTCCTCATCAACATTGATGGACAATAGATCACTTTTGTGAAAATTAATACGCATGCCCCATAAATTTTTAAAGCATGAAAGAATGCACTTAAAGTTTCTAGCTTTCTCATAGGAATTCTCAAGGAACAAGAGGGTGTCATCCGCATATTGTAAGCTACTGACCCCTCCTGGAATTATATGAGACAGAAGCCCCGAAATCAATCCCTGTCGAGACGCTTTAATGAGCATTTTAGAAAAAACATCCGCAATCGAATTAAACAAGGGGGAGCTTGGATCCCCTTGCTTAAGGCCTTTTCCACGCAGGAAATATGGCCCAATAGTATCATTGATCTTCACACTAAAGGTACTCTCTTCAAGAATATTCGTAATCCAAGATATCCACTTGTTTCCAAAACCCCTGGATGCTAACATTTCAAATAGGAATTCCCAACTAACTCTATCATAAGTTTTTTCGTAATCCATCTTAAGAATAAGCCCCTGGGTATTGGACTTCTTAATTTCATGGACAATGTCATGGGCTAGAACCACACTCTCAAGGATAAATCTACCTTTAATAAAAGCTATCTGGTTAGGAGAAATCATTCTGTTCCCAATAGGGGACACCCTTTTAGTCATAGCTTTAAACATGATCTTAACTGCACAATTACTGAGAGTAATCGGCCTGAATTTTTCCATATCTTTAGCATCGACCTCCTTAGGAATCAGAACAATTAGCGCAAAGTTAAGTCTATGGATGTCTAATTTACCTACTTCAAAATCCCTCACCATAGCCATAAAATCCTTTTTAATCAATTCCCAAAATACTTGATAAAATAGGAAGGAAAGACCATCCGGTCTAGGTGCCCCATAAGCATATGATCCAAAAATGGCTTCCTTAGTTTCCTCTCCCTAGAAATTTTTCTGGAGCATCTCGTTCTCCTCTGGTGTGACCATCTCGTCCGAACTCCAAAAGGAGGGTCCTAGCTGAATATTATGTCTGGGCTCATAACTAAAAAGACTCTTATAAACGATATTGGCTATCTCTAGCATCTCTTTTGTAGTGTGAACAGGACCATTATCCCCATTAAGCACAAACAAATGATTCTTCCTATGTCTATAACTAGCTAATGCATGGAAGTATGCATTATTTTTATCTCCATCGTTAATTCTGCGATCTCTAGATCTTTGCCACAAGGCAATTTCCTTCTTATGCCAAATAGCATCAAGCTCACATTTAATCTCATTCATACGAGATCTACCATTACAATCAATGCGGTTAGTTTCAGAAAAAACATCCAAGATATCAAACTCCTGCATAAGATCTATTTTCTTCCTCTTAAGCTCAGCCTCTCTATTAATGCTCCAACCCTTAATTTTTTATGCAAGTTCCTAATTTTAGCAAGCCATGTATTAATGCTAGACCCCGCAGATGGAATGGCATTCCAAGCCTCACAAACCATCTCTCTAAATCCTGGTTGATCAAGCCACCATTTTTCAAAGCAAAAAGATTTCACGGAGGTAACCCACCTAGCTTTTGTGTCCAAGATCAGGGGAGTATGATCACTACCCACCCTTGGGAGGGCCGACAAAATAGATAAAGGAAAGTGTAAATCCCATGATGTGGACACAAACACCCGATCAATGGTTGTAAAAATGGGATTGTCTTGATTACTACTCTTGGTGTAACACCTATTAGCTATCTTAATCTCCATCATGCCCCACTTATTAATCCAATCATTAAATAGAAAAGCAAAATGGCTATTAATCACCCCATTGTTCTTATCATTAACAGATTTTACTAGATTAAAATCACCTCCCAAAATGACAGGATAAGATAGGGAACTCATAACTTCATGTAATTTAACAATTAATTCAGTTTTTAACTCATTATAAGTAGTCCCATAGACAGCCAGAAGGTGCAATAAAAAACTTTCATCTTTATTCTTAAAAGTAACCACCACATATAATTTTTTGTTGCTGAATCCAACAACCTCAAATAGATCATTCTTAAGACCCACCAGGATACCACCACCAGTATTAATAGGAGGCAAAAATGCCAACAAAAATCATTACCATCAGCAATAGTATTAAGCATATTTATACCAAAACTGTCTCTCTTGGTTTCAAAGAAACCAACAAAGTCTACATGATTATTATTGAGGAAATCCCCAAGGCACTATAATTTAAAATGTTGACCCATCCTCTAATGTTCCAAAAGGCTCCTATCATTTAACTTGAATGGATGGGATAGGCCACAAGGCACATTTTTAGTATGAAAGAACTAGGTTATCTTCCCCAGAGCGAGCAGTGCCCCTGGCCTGGGAGGAGAAGCGTTGTTCACACAGGAAGGACTAGGATGAATATCCACATCCAAATTGTCAGGAAGGACAGTCTCAGGGTTATTATCAGCAAATTGTAAACATCTTCAATGCTCAGACTTAATCATATCCAGAAGGATATCATTCTTCTCTTTCTCATTACTTCCAATGCAGATATCAATTTTATCAGATTGAGAAACCAAATCAGGAATATCTAAACAAGCAAAAGATTTACCTTTGAAAGATTTAGGAATCTCCAAGTTCTTATTTTGCAGATATGCCTTAGCTTTATCCATAATGTTAATGTTCCCATGCTTCTTGTTGTAGGTCTGCTTGACAAGGTAGACCCAGTCAACTACTGACTTTTTGACTAAGTCCATGGGCCCACTTGTCATACACTATGGCTATTCTTTCTTATTTTCTTAGAGGTAGATCCCACATGTAAGTGACATATGAAAACAAGGGCAAAAATGTCCAGCAAACGTCCATCTGGCGGTCAAAGGCATTTGACCGCACGGAAACGACACGGGAGGGTACTACCATAAGGGCATCACACAAAAGAGGGGCAAAGTTGAGCATTGTTTTTTATTACGGGTAAAGATGAGGTCGTGCCAAAGTTAAGGGGGAAATGGAAATGTCCCAACAAAGAAACATGACCCTTCATCCACTCATGGAAAGCTAAGAAGTGGGAGTGTACCACTGCCATGAGGTTGATCACTTCACTCCTGATCCAGCACACGCGGGAGCTCGAGTGCGTCCCGTAGACTCCCTCATGGATATTCGTTTGTGTGTGGGGGGGTGGGGGGTCTCGCTTCAAGTATGTCCCGTCTGCAGGCCATAACTCCACCGACCTAGGGACAAGTTAAACAATCGAACATGGTGCCGGTAGTCATCATCCTTTCATCGATCCAAAGGGCGCTCCGACGGTTTAGACTCCTCCAGGATGGGCCTATGGCCATGGTGGCAAATTCAGGGATGCGTGGCCTGGACGGAAGAGCTTCGGGATGCCCCATGGTCGAATGGTTTTCACGTCTACTTTGTGGAGCAATTCAGTGGAACTACCAACCTTAGAAGAATTTCTCAAGACTTACACCATGACCATCGAAGCTGCTAGTGGAAATAATATGGCGATGGCCAAATACCTTGCTTCGATCCACAAGGGGATGCATCTGCCATGTTCATCAATCCACTCCCGGGGCAAACTATGTCACATGTTCGTCTCCAACTTTCAAGGGAATAGGCTTGACCTGACATCAAACAAGACATGCAGTGCATCCAACATGGAGATGAGGAGACATTGTGGGACATCATTCAACGATATTTCCAACCCATAATACTATCATGTTGACTCTTGATTACTCGGTCATCCATGCGTTCAATGGAGGGTTAGCTTCCACCTCCTCCAATGCCAACCTAACCAAGGCTTGGTCAGGGTCGATGAAACCTCCTCAAATAGGCATGGAAGGTTGTAGATGACGAAGAGGCCACGAAGGACATCCTCAACAAGCACTCGGGCTCATCAAGGTCAAGATCGCACCACAATGACCACTTGATCGACAAAAAGAAGTTCCTGGGAACCACCTCTCTGTACAAGGGGAAGTGTAGGCCAAGAACCCCTATTGTAGTATTCCAACTCCCACCATGGGGCAAGGCCAACTTTGACAAGTGTTGCCTCGTGCATCAAACACACAAGCATAATCTCAAGAATTTCTAATTTCTACACCTACATCGAGGTATTTAGAATTGAGTGGAAGTGTTAGCAAAAAGAGGCCATCTGGTGGTGATCGCTAATGTGAACACATAGTTAGACGACAACACCGACCCTTTTTTGGATCATATATTCAGGGACTCGGCGTCCTACATGTCTAGGAAGCAATACTAGGTCGTTCAAAGGCAGTTTTTGGTCATCATTGACTTCCCAAAAGCAGCTACCAAATGATCGATCATGTCATAACCTTCGATCAAGAGGACAACCCCAAAAACTTTTCCATTCCGGTTGTTTCCCTTTAGTGCTCACCCATGTGCTCATTGATGGAAGAAGTTCACTTAGCGTCACTTTCACTTACACATTGGATGTCTATAAATGCCAAGGTCGTCAATCAAGCTGGGTAGGCTGTTCTTCCAATGAAGTGTGTGGATCTTCTGTCGAACCTATTAGACATGTTACCTTGTTTGTTTCTTTCACCATCGTGCACTATTTCCTCATCGAGAAGGCCCTCTTCAATGTCGTTGACTTCAAGACAACATTCAACCACATACTTGGACAACTGACACTCTCAAATTCATGGTTATGCCCAACTATTCATAATCCTGCCTCAAGATACCTGTGCCGAATGGGGTCATCATGGTTCGAGGATGCATGAAGGTCGTCGTCGGCTGTGATAAGAAGAGCCTCGATGTGGAAGCCAAGGATGTTGATAGACTCGAAGATTGAGTGATGCGGCTCTAGGTCGACTCAGGTGGACCTAGGAGAATCAAACCTAGTCGTGAGTGAACATGAATGAAAAAGAAGACTTGAAGGCCTTGGGACAAAGTTAACAAAATCAAGCACGCCCTTAGCATAACTAAGGCACCACCTTCATACACACGTTGACCCAAGCCTATTTTTCCTATCGAACTCTAGCACACACTTTATTGTGTGTTGAATAATAGTGAAGCTTGCTTGAACAATGGCTGATGAACAATATAAACACTTTAACTTTTGTCCCTTCAGGAAAAAATACAGGTGGGGAGTTGGATATGATTGTTGAATGTTTTGCCAAATTCTAAAATATGCTAGTGGAGTTGGGAGTTGGGAACTTAGAGGAGTGGAGGGTTGCGAAACATGTTCTTAATTGGGAGGGCATCAATTTTACTTAGTATTATTGATGGGCATTCTACTTCTACCATATAACATGCATATGAATACAGTAGTAGGAATAAATCCACCACACATGATTGTGATATAGTATAATGCACTTATAGTAGTTTTCATCGCAATGGTTCCTTTTCTCCATGATGATCTCCATCTGCATGCTCCATGTACAATGTGCCTCCAAGTACTAATACGAGTTGTCGTCCTAACAATTAGTAATATATTACATGGCAAAAATGGATTTATCACAATTTGACACGTAGGTTGATAATACAATTAATGATAGCTCATTGGCTCCAACTGGGTGATGTACTCATGACCCGCAGGTCAATGAAAATACACACACGTATCACATACATAATGGATCATACCATACACATTAATCCTGCAAAAACAAATTATGCATTGAATCACCTTATACCGTATTATGTGAATCCACAACTCTTCACGGTGTTCTATGATCTAAAGGAGCTCCAAAAGTGGTACAAAGGGGGCATCAACCCTTGCGAGGGTCAAAAGGCTAGCGCCCTCCCTTGTGGTGTTCGGACGGTCGATCCCGGTTCACAAGGTTTAACAAGGCAAAGCACCTCATGGATTTGGACAACAGTCGAAACCTTGACGAAAAATGCATATCCAATTTATTGATAAATCATGGATATAGAAATATAATCATCTCTATGATTATCTATATGGCATAATTCTAGCATACTGTCCACATAACCTTGGGTTGCCACGAAAATATGTCATGTATGTTAAGCTTCAGGCACTAGCCAACGCAACCCAAAATGTGAACTGATGGAAAGGGCTAGACATTCCACATCTACACTTCAACAACCCCTCTCACGTGTGATGCAGGAAGTCAACACATGAATAGACTCAAAGGTATAGCTCAATATGCCTATACATGGACACGGAGGGGTAACAACAATTTTTGGATAAATTGTGTAAGTCGGGACTTCAACTCAAGACATTAGGCTCTGATACCATGTTAAGCTTCATACACTAGTCAACGCAACCAAAAGTTGAACTTATGAAAAGGGTTAGGCAATCCACATATACAGTTCAACAATGTAATGCTACAAATTATACAAAAAATCATAATAAAAATGTCATGCATGTGAGGTTAGTAGATACAAGTTCTAACATCAATACCACAAAGTCAACACCCATTGTTGTTTGATACAATCATGCCAACTAGCATACCCTTATACATACAACATTTGCAACAAACAACATGTAGTATGAATTGGTTAACATCATTAATCAAGCACTTCATGTAATTAATTAGTGCCTGTTCGTGTACCCCATCTTGTTAAAAATACAACAATCTATTATATGATTTCCCAAGAAGCTAACCCATTATGTAGGTTAATTTTGTTAGGAAATATGCAACTTGTATTCCGATGAGGCCATAGGCCGGTATATATACATGTACAAGTGTAGGGTATGCAGGAAACCCTAATACAATAGGGTAAATATGAAAAGGTTACATTATAACACCCCGGACACACCCGCCGGCGGTCGTTACTCCTGGCAGGATCTAGACTGGCCCCACATATCAATACTAGTCTTTTCTGCGCACTTTGTCCTCGCTCATGCGCACCCGGGATCAACTTCCCGGTCGGTCACCCATCCTAGAACTACTCCAAGCTGAGCACGCTTAACCTGGAAGTTCTGTTCGAATGGGCCCCTGGAAAAGAAGGAATTCCTTATTGATATGAGTAGCCTATCATCCCTAATAAGCCAGACCATCACACTAACACCCCCCTCAAACTCATGGTGGATGAACAACACCGAGTTTGGAGAGATAGAAGCCATGTTAAGCTCAAGTCTGGGCCTTCATCAGAAAATCTGCTAACTGTAACTCGAAAGGCACATACTGAAGAGCAATAACCTAATCCTGCACACCAGCGCGCACATAAAAAGCATCAACACCAATATGCTTACTGAGCTCATGCTTCACAGGATCAAGCGCAATGCTAATAGCACATATACTATCAGATAATAGCAGAGTAGGTGTAGTGATAGAAACACCAAAAACCTGAAGTAACCACCATAACCAAGTCACCTCAGCCGTCAAAAGAGCCATAGCTCGCAACTCAGCCTCTACACTCGAACGGGAAACTGTAGTCTGTTTCTTCGTCTTCCGGCAATGAGAGAACCACCAAGAAAAACACAGTAAGCAGAAAGTGAACGACGATCCGAGGGATCACTAGCCCACGTAGCATTCGAATAAGCCTGAAGCTGTAAAGAACTAGAGCGACGAAAGAATAGACGGTGAGAGATCGTGCCCCGAAGATATCGTAGAACACGAAGAAGGTGACTATAGTGGACCGAAGTGGGAGTGGAGACAAACTGACTAAGAATATGAACCATATAAGAGATATCCGAACGAGTGACAACTAGGTAGACAAGACTACCAACAAGATGATGATAACGCGTCAGATCAGGCAAGGGATCACCAAGCATACGCATGGGCGAGACGGAATCAGGGTAGGAAAACCCCTCAAACGCCACGGATGGACAAGCCAAAGTCATCATTTTTTATATTTTTTAACAATCACCACGCAAACAACAGTATAGGCTCCCGATGTTAACCGTAGTCAGCCGTCGCAACAAGCGGATCGGACGAGAGGCAGCTGCAGCAGCAGAACAGACAACGGGGCGACCCGATCTTGTGGCTCGGGACGACATATCCTCGCAACTGGCGGCAAGGAGCGCGGGATCCGGCGGCCGACGGCGAGGAGCGCGGGATCCGGCGGCCGGCGGCGAGTGCAGGATCCGGCGACGAGCGTGGGATCCGGCGCGGGGCTGGAGAGGGCGGTGACCTGCAACAACGAGGGGTAGCGGGAGACCGGCGGCCGGCAGCGTCAATCCTGGGCAGGATCGATGGAGACCGGTGGCTTCGATTCCCGATGGATTCGATGGAGACCGACGGCTTCGATCGAGAAGTAGCAGGGAGGACGTGGAGAACCAGCGGCTACGAGAGAGAAAAGCGGCGACGGTGGCCATGGAGGATCAATCGCACGAGTTGCAACGTGCAAAAAATTGACCTAGCTCTAATACCATGTTAGAAAATATGCAACTTGTATTCACATGAGGCCATAGGCCGGCATATATACATGTACATGTGTAGGATATGCAGGAAATCCCTTATACAATAGGGTAAATATGAAAAGGTTACATGGCTATATATATGTACTCTAACAATTTTGAACTTGTTTGAAGAACTCAACTATTCCTCAAGAATGTTACACATATGCATTAAGATATGACATGATAATATGGCCACTTTTCTGGAGACTCCAACCAATAGAGTTACATCCACCATCTAAAAACATAGGCATATCCTCTTGGCTTAAAATACTCCATGCGCCAATTCCATATGTTGATAATAATAAAATACAATATATCTACCGAACACAATTATAACAATTACTCATGGTAATAAAATCCAGCAAATAAATTATCTAAAATCACCCATCATCCATGAAAAGACCCCATAGTGAACATTCATGTGGAATATTTATCATTGGAAAAGTCTTGGGCTAGCGAGTGTCAAAAATAAGGCCTTTCCTGATGCTCCGCCTTTGGGGCCATGGCTTAGCCTTCCACATCATTTTTTTTGTCTACATGGGCATAACCAGTGAGGACACAGGATGATGTTTCACCTTTGGCGTCTTTTCTTATCCTCCATATCGAAGTTGTCTATGTAAAGAGTAACTAAAAAGGAGAGGGTGATATCGCATATCATCTTAGATATTGTCTAGACATCCAAAATGTCCTACATAGATCATTACTATCATCCATTTAGATTCTTGTAAGCTCAATAAAAGGGTGTTTACCCATAAGATATCTAGATGATGTTTGTACTTGATTAATTTTGCCTAAATATGACTTTAGTTATTCTTTATACACTAATATATATTGCAAAATGTTTTGGTGCATGTCTAATGTACATGAATATTTTTAAAATAAAATTATACATCCAAATACATATACGTGTAGAATAGATCTGTTAGAAATTTGGAAGTAAGAGTTGTACATTTAGTACATAGTTTGTATCAAGTAAACGTTACATTATGAATTGAAAACAAGCAAATGCATCAAAAATCATTTGACCTTGATACTACTTCTATTATAGAATGGATGTCCCTTTGTAGTCGCTTTCAAAACCTTTTATGTATTTTTTCAAAAGGAAAATTTTGCACGAAGATGTATTATAATAGCATGTTATGATCCGATTGCCAGTTGGTGATTTCTATGGTACTTGTGATTTCTCAAGTTTGATGGTTCATTTGCATTTCTCATTCTGACTTGGTTTTAAAAGGTTCCATAGGAAATTCCATGCGATAAATATTCTCTCAAGTGGGAATTGCTACAACAGCCGGATTTACAGGAACTTTGCTTCGTATGGTGGTGATGGTGCCTACAATGATACTCCCTTTGTTCTTAAATATAAGTCTTTTTAGGAATTTCACTAGGAAACTAAATACAGAGCAAAATGAGTGAATCTACACTCTAAAGTATGTCTATATGCATCCGTATGCATTCTTTTAGTGAAACCTCTAAAAAGAGGTATATTTAGGAATGGAGGGAGTATAAAATTATCATGTTTTACCAATATTCTGTGTTCACACAATTCTTTCATAGACTAGTTGAATTTGTTCAACCATTGTTCTTTTGTAAACTAGCATTTCACTTGAATATTGCTATTTTTAGTACTTCACTACGAACTCCTTTCGTATTAGAAGTTCAATTCATAAGATTTTGTTTTTACTTGGTTGAAATACCTTTAGTGACACATACGAAAATTTCATATATTCTACACCCTGTCTAAACAAATATACGACCTTTTAGATGACTAAACTAAAAGGTCTTATATTTGTTTATAGAGGGTGTATTCTTATAAAGAGTCACCACAGTGTATATATGCTTTTCAATGTTGTCCATAAAGTATTTTTAATAATATATGAAACAATAGTGGTCATATATAAGTTAATATATTGCATTGCGCTAATTTTCACTCCCTTGACCAAATCTCGTTTTAATATAATTAACTGTTAATTTTCATGTATTCATATGCATTCGTAAAAATACTAGAATCTATTGATTAGGAAAGATAAAACTTGTATTGGATTTTGTTTTTTCGCCAAGCTTGCATATTTAATGCTAAACTTTAGTTTTATATATGGAGAAATTTCATTGTTAGGATATATTGTTTTGGTGAAATGCTATGGTTTTCCTTAGAAGTTCTAGTCTATATATTCCTATAATCTAATGTAGACTTCCATCCAAAGTTCATTCGGCAATTTGATGAGACATTGTGATGTTTAAATAGGTGTACTTTTGGTCATTTAACTCATGTTTTGATTTAGGTTGTTAGTTTGACTTGTATCTTGTGGCTAACTTCATTCTTACACCAAGCCCCTCCACCAAATGATTCTATGTCGTGGTAGACCCCTTCGTCACATCTCATATTTTGTGTTCTTACTCCTTTCCTCTTGAATACTCCCATGTCTTTGACACTACAACCTTTTTGTTGATGATTGTGGCATACAAAGTATATATGTTGAAATCAAAGCCCTTGAGTTGTAGTCACCCATGTCATCATGGTGCCCCTCTTCATCTCTAGTCATCTAGTTTTGCCATAATACTTGTTTTGTCCTAGTTCTTATGCTTTGATGTCCTCTCCTTCAATTCTCAAAGGATTCTAGTGCATACATTCACCGCACACCTCCAAGTGACAATCAAAGGAGATAATGGGCAACCTGAGTCCATAGGTTATAAGTGCCTTGGGGAGTGAGATGTTTTTTGGGTGTAATACTACTTCATTTATATGTTTTTCAGGAACTTGGCATATTCTCGTGGAAATAGCCTAGTTTATGAGGCTAAACCCAAGTCAAGTCCTAATGGGTATGGATTGGCACAATGCTTGCTTTCCAAAACAAATTTTACCTGTTAGCCTTCATTCTTACAATGAAACAAATGCTTGGAGGTATATAAAAAGGAATATAATTTCGGCAAGATCTAGACACTACTACCTTGGCTCATAAGGGGATGTTCAGGGCTATCTTACAAGATGTTCCCGCTTGCCACTATTTGTGTGTATCAACCTCCACGCCCATTGGCGATTTCTTTAGGCGTGTTTGTTCTTAGTTCCCATAGTTCTATTATGCCATCATGTACAAAACTCGATGGAGGAAGTTTTGCTTGTCATATTGGTAGATGAACATTTTCTCAACTTGAACCTAGTTCTACTCACGCGACACGAGCTATAACATTTGGGGTGTATGTTGGGTCGTTTATGTATGGAAGAAAGTAATGCGAAAGCGAAACTTGCAATAGGTAAAGGGGCAAGAGACATGGCTTCCAAACACAAAGATGTATCCTGAGGTTTGGACAGTTGGTGCAACCATAAGTCCTTGTTAATGGAGGATCAAATCGTAAGATCACAAGGATATCGACTTTCAAACCACCAAGGTCCAATCTCACATATTGCCATGACCATGGACACCCAATCCAAGCCTAATTTGGGGTAGATCTCCGCATGGAGTAGGTGATCTTTGGCCTTGTACAAACTCTTGGTTCCTCCACAACTTGAAGGCTTCGAATTGACCTAACCGTATCCAAGAGTAACAAGCAAAGCACTATATCACTGGATGAACTCGTCAACAATACTAACAAGCTAATTTCAACAACACATAGGACCTCTTTAGTCTTTGTGAATGATCAAACGAGTAGATTTGGGGAAAGAGCGGTTAAGCACAATACCTCTTAAGAAGGGGTTTGGCCTTTATTATTTTCATCATCCAACTCTAGGGCCACGGGGTTATATTTAGCGAAACTCCATAAATTTGACCGTTGAACCCAAAAAGCAATTGGCCTCGAAGTTCTTAACATCACACCGAAAGTACCAAATAAGTGCAAAATATGAACACTCAGGTGGGAAAAAAATACCCCAAAAGTGTGCATAGCGCTCGTAGGTACGAGGTGGTCCAAAATCACCTTTGGCAGCAAACTAGCGGAAGGTATGAGATGAAGGTCACTCACAGGTACCACTGGTTCAAAACAACATGGTCTTGCCATAAAGGAGGAGGCACTCGGAAATACCGAACAATTGTTGCTCAACGGTATTAGGTCTAACAAAGCACCCTCTGACAACATCTTGGTGGAAGGCTGAATCCCAACTTGGAGGTTCCAAAACACATCGCTCAAATGTGCCAAAGCTATATCGTGGTTAGATCAAACTTACTAGCTCTGAAGTACCAGACATGGAAAATCTCATCCGAGGAGGGGGGGGGATAGCCTAGTAGTTATGGATAAGACCAAGTAGTTCCGAAAAGAAATTTCGAGAACAACTAATTTGGTCAACAACTCTCACAAATCACTAGGATAGGTGGGTTTGACCAAATAGTCTGAAGGTAGCAGGAAAGTGTAAAATGTTTGCAATGAGATATTAAGTGTGGAAACCATGACGAATTACTTGAAGATTTCGAAGTGTTCATTCTATTTCTAGTGTGCGTACCTCTCTTGGTTGTATGGTAGTCCTTAGATTCAATGTGGAATATAAGATCCACTAAAATCCTAGAAAATTACAAACTATGTGAGCTCTTGGCAAACTTCATTTTGAGGGGTCACCAATTTTTGTTTCCACTTAGCATAGTTACCTAATATGAAATAATTAGTACCCTTGGTTGCCTCACCATTAATCACCAAAACTCCTTAGCTAGCTTGGATGATATTTTAGTGTATTTTCTCATCTACTAGAATTTATCTTTTAGGATAAAGTTTCTTCGTCCTTTTTCTCTTGCATGTGTCCAATTATAGACAAGCATGTGCCAGATCCCTGATGGGGCCATGAATGAAGAGCGACAAGGATTGGTATGCCGCCAATAAGGAGGCCTTGCTATAGAAATTCATGGAGAAAAGATGATTCTTTATCGCACAATTAGTTATAGGAATTGCATTTATCTAGTTGGCCCCTAAGGTGAAGCACTAAGTTTGTGCGACACCTGAATCCGACACAGCATTAGCGTCTTCCTCTACCTAAGTGACATGAGGTACCGACCCAAGTATGACATCACATGTCTAAATACATACCATTTTCCATTAGTAGCCTTGATATTTGCAATGCACAGCCATGTCACTCCTTGATAAATGTCACTAAAGGACGGTTTTAAATTTTGTATTGTGAGGTGTTTCTGAGCCGAAAGGCTCTAAAAGACGCGCCAAGAGGCTAAAAAGGCACTTATATTGAGCCGCTCACGCCTAGTATGGATAAGGAGCATGAAAATTGCACCATTCCATTCAGGGGGTTCACATTAAGCATCCCTTCAATTTATCACACATCACACTCTTTTATGGATGGATATGTAGGAGACCAACACGAATGGTGGCCATTTGAAAAATAGTGGACCACCACGTTGCTTGCTACATGGGATCCCTTGATAGGACAAGGTCAATTGATACATCACCGCATTTGCGGAAGCACTCCTCACAACCATGCCTTAAAAAAGGTTCCACAGTGGCATGTCTTGTTTCCATATAGCAAGTAATCAAATGGTCCTATTGTTTTATCGGAGGTTTTAAAGGCACCGTAGATCTTGTCCATTGATTCATGGTATGACCGTACGGGAATCGAGGCTTATCGGATCACATAACCATTTTGCATTGGAGAGCTATGTAAGGCATGGATTCATTTTTCTAGCATGGTTTGTTATTGTTCTTCTACCATCCTTAAGATACTGTACTGATCTAGGCAGAAGAGGAAGTGATGGTGGTATGTGTACCAAAATGTCAAAGGGAAGAGCAATAGATCGATCTTAGTGCATACGTGCAAAGGTTGTTCCCATGCTTCCTTTGTATGTTAATAACCCAAGGATGAATGTTTATACTTGATCCAAATGCTTTAATAAGGCGAATCTTTTAGCTCATTTTGATAGCTTTTCCAACTCGGATACAAATAGGAGGTTACCCTCCATTTTAGGTTCATATCGATTTCAAACATAGAGAAACATTTACGACATACTCATAAACTTTGGGGGCAAACCCTACTTGGTTGCTTCCCATTTATTACAAAAGTCAAAATCTTTAAATAACATGAATAGTGTATAGGACGGTCCTTTGATAGGTATTCCCTTGGAGGATATTCAACTTTATGACAAGTGGAGAAATATATGACATGGCTTCTTACCTCCCTCCAATCTTAGAAGTGCTTTGAATGAAACGTTTTTTTCAATCAACTCTTGATGATGACTTGGCCTGAAACATACTCCAATGAATTGTTCTACAGTTCACCTACCTTCTTCCAGTATGATTAAGCTAGCCTGCATGCATAGGAACTATGTGTAACTTGATGGACTCTTCAAGATTCATTTAGTGTCACAAGTGACCTCTTAAGTGTGGAATACGCCACATAGCTTGTCCCCTTGTAGCTCTTTTGGGGTGTTCTCAAAGACTCTCCCTTGATAAAATGCTTCACGGGCCATGATGGCGCCAATACTTCCCTTGCGGGGCGATACACTCACGAGCCCTTCCTCAAGTGGTTAAAGTGTCTCTGCATTGGTTTCTTTATTTTGGCTCATATTCATCCAGGATTTGAACAAATTACTGATATAGAGGAATATCACGAGCCAACCAGATCCAATCCAATGCAGTGCTATGCAACAATTTTCTTGTGTTGTGTTGTACACATCTGAGGACGAGCTCTTGCATCAACACTTTTACACATTTGCAGCAGTTTTGCTCCGGTTTCTGGAGTGGAAAGTGATTCCTCTTAAGGCGAGGCTCAAAACCTAGAGAAGATTCCATATTCATTGTGAACACAAGTTATGCACGCATCTAAAAAGTTGAATCATTTCACCTCATTTTGAGAGCTTGTCCAACCCATGAGGTACTGGTAAGGGATAGAAAGGGGAGACTACCCAACATCAATCTCATGACAAAGAAACTCTTGTGGCATGCTTATAAATTTTTGAGTAAACCCAATTTGGTTGCTTCCCATTTAATGAAATTTCTCTATAACTATTCAATGGAAGAGGAGCCTTGGGGCAGCGGTAAAGCTATTGCCTTATGACCATGAGGTCATGGTTCGAGTCCATGATACAACCTCTTGCATAAATGTAGTGAAAGGTTGTGTACAAAAGACCCAAAGTGGTCAAAGCCTTCCCTAGACCCTGCTCAAGCAGGAGCTACGTGCATTGGGCCTCCATTTTTTCTCTATATCTTTCAAGTGCATCAATAGTTTAGGGGATGATCCTTGAGGCTCCCCCTTGGAGGATCTTCAACTTTATGACGGGTGCCGAGGTAGTTCCCATGGCTTGTTCCCTCACACAAATCTTTGAAAATATCTCAAATGAAATGTTTCTTTCAGTTAGCTCTTGATGGTTGTTTGATGTAAAACATATTCTAATGCAATTGTTCCCACAAGTTCACCTACCCTCTTCAATATGATTAAGTTAGTCTTGCATGTATAGGAACTGATGTAACTTGATAGTCGCTTCAAGATTCATATAGTGTCACTAGTGACCTCTCAAGTGTGGAATCACCACTTCCATAGCATGTCCCTTTACAACTCCTTTTGGTGTGTTCTCGAAGACTCCCTTGATAGGATGCTTCATGGGCCATCACGACGACGATGCTCCCTTTCGGGGCAGTACACTCATGAGTCCTTTGTCAAGTGGTTAAAGTGTCTTAACATGGATTTGGTTTTCTTCTCGATCACATTCATCTAGGATTTGCACAAATGATGATGCAGGTCATTCTCATGAGCTAACCACATCTCACATTACGCTACCCAATAGTTTGCTTTCGTGGTGCACGAACACATCCAAGAACAAGCTCTTGCATCAACCCTTTTACACCTTTGAAGCACTCTTGTTTAGGCTTTAGGAGTGCAAAGTGATTTCCATTAAGGCGAGGCTCGAGACCTAGGGAATCTTCCATGTTCATTGTCAACACAAAACATGTGCACATTTGAAAGCACGACAACGAGGCATTCAATTTGCTAGGAAGGTGTACAATGCACAACCGTCGTGTTATAGCTCGTATTCTTCTATACAAGAAAGTACGAGTAACCCCTCTTGATCCAAATATGTTATGGTCAAAGAGATATAGCTCCTTACACATAGACCATTGCTTAGACATGGTTCTTTAAACATGTGATGGGGTTGGCATCTATATACATAAGTTATGTTGTACCCATTTATCTTCTTGATGATAAAGTGCCGCCCCTCCCGTTTGGACTTGGGATTTCCACTTTGCTTGAACTAAGGGCGTGATTTGGGATCCACCAGGGCATGTGATATTTTCCTAAGGAAAGGTAAAATTATACCAACATGTCTTGGTGGTATTTGTGAATGATCTTTATAGAATCTCTGGTACATGCGTATCTACAAGGATGCCAACGTGCTCCGTAGCGCAAGACCAACCTAAGATGTCAAGCTTACTTGTCCTAATTTTGTGATATCATTTTCCAACCTAAGATTAAGATAAGAACATGTCTTGGAGTGGAAGACTCTCATTGGATATTTCATCGTCGTATCCATGGATAATAGCCATGTTTATGATGTGATGCACCTTGAGTTGTACCAGCCATTTAGACATACAATGGTCATCATGTAGGCTTATTTGTCGAGTTATGTAGAGTCTTTCCTAGAGGTCTAAGCTATTTTTGGATCCTGATCCACCCCGCAGTATAGAGACCCCTCCTACTACAAAGATAGATGTCTCCCTTCAGCTCGAATCGCCTATCACCATCTATGAGCTCATCACATTGAACCAACGATGAATTGGGTTGGTAGATCGATAACCTATATTTGCTCTTTTTCATGGCACAAACATATGTGTCACAACTTTGTTAAAGTGGCTCTCCAGATAGTGAACACACCGAATGCCCTATATTACGGATTATCTTAGGCAAAGTGGCCTTATTCTTGGTCTACACGAAATTATTGGTCTCTTCTTTCAAGAATGGAAATAAGGGCATCTTTACCTTCTTAGCTCTCCAGAACAACTATCTCTTAGGTGGCTAAGAGGTCGGTCTTGTTGAGGGTCCTGGGTTTTTTCTACTTGTTCTAGCCATTTTGGAAGAATGATGCAAATGTTATGGAACGAAAGAAAAATATCGAGTGAGGCTTGTGAAGATGAAACACTTAGAAGTCTAAAAGGAAGATGTAATATTGTTCGAAAGGAATGTATAGTGGTTCATAGCTACAAACTCAATGAAAATTTTAGCTAATGGGAGCAAGTAGTGCCATATTGGCTAGGTATTGTACCCTACGTCAAACACCTTGTGACATCTTGGTTTAATAGCAATGGTAGACTACTCATATCAACAAGGTGCACCTCCTTTTCCAGAATCTCATCTCCAAAAAACCTTTAGACTAAGCGATCTAGATTGACTAGCCAGGAAGTTCTTCTTGGGTGAGCACAAGTGAGGACAAAGTACACAGGGAAGACCAACGTTGGTCTATGGGGCCAATCTAGGTCCCACCTGGTGTAATGGCCGGGACTGGTGACTGTTGCCGGGGTGTTACAAATGGTATCAGAGCCGACACTTGCGGTTACACGGGCATGTGTGATGCAGTAGCACAGGCATGTGGCCACATGTGGCGCATGGCATGTGTGTACGGTAATGGCACACAATATGGTACATGTGCCGACAGGAAACACATGGACTGTGCCAAGACGGAACGTCCCTGCTAGGCCAATGAGGACGTCCATTCATTTGAGTGGGGGTGTATGTCACATCCGGGCTTAATAGGAATGATAGATTACACACACCAATAGTGTGCACCTTCTTTTTTCGAAAGCTCGTCTCCGAAGAACTCCACATTAAGCGTGCTTTTCCTAGGGTAATATGAGGATAGATGACTGACCGGGATGTTCTCCCAGGTGTGCACGAGTGAAGACAAAGTTCGCGGGAAAGATTAGTGTTGGTTTATGGGACCAGTCTAGATCCAACCAGGCATAACGACCAAGAACCAGTGGTTGTGGCCGGAGCGTTACACACCTTCCCCAAAGTCCCAAATTCTTGAGATAAGACTTTGGAGAACCCCGAGGAGGCACCGTCTTGGGCTAGGCAAAGAGCCCTCCGGCCCAAGAAGAGGTGATTCTGTCATAGGAGTGAATTCTCCACCAGTGTCTAAACCCTACTACTACAACATTTCGTACCACTTAAAAAAAAACTTAAGAGAATTGTCATGTCAAAATATTGAATTGGCTAATTCCTCAAATATAAACCGCAGGAAATAGTTATTTTTTTAGTTACATAATCAATTTTTTATATTTGGGAAAGAACAAAAAATCTAATAGAACTACATTTCTTTTCATATGACTCAAAAACATATAATAAAAACTCTTATATATGTAATAATCTAGACAAATACCCTAAAACTGAATGTTCATTCGCAAATATTCATGATCCCTTTACACAGTATACTTTGAGTCGTCTAGAAAAACACTAACATTACTTTGAGTCGTCTGAAACGTGACTAACTAAACATTTAGTTATTCCTCACAAATAAAGATGAAGGTTGTTTAGCATTCAGTCCTTTCTACTATGTCACTTCAATGAATTTAACATGCCTAACCACCACAAACATGCCCAAAATCATCAAAATCCATCATCTCAATGGTACATATAATTGTGGCTTTACTCGTCTCTAGAATTGGTGTCTTCATTCCGACAGCATTGCACTTGAAACTGTTGCAATATGTGAAACTCGGGAGTTTCCTGAAAAAAGCACAAGTGTCCAAAAGCTGCTGGTTTTATAAGAAGAGAAACGTAACACAAAATTTTCTGAATTTTAACTATGTAGCTATTGTTTGCACAGGTAAAGATATGGTGAATCTACATGCAGGTCTTCACAAAATTATAAAAGAGAAAGAGATTAATTATATTTTACTGTTTCTCCTCAACTTAGAATTTTTGTTTGCAATTGCCAGTCAAGAGTCTTTCAATTTATTACAGCGACTTTCCAAACGTTAATGTGCTACATTTGTTTTCAGCATAGAAGGTACATATGATCGCTATCAGAGATTTGCCGGAGCCGGAACTAGCGTGAATGGAGGCAATTTAAGTAGCAACAATGTAAAATGATCTATAGTTTTTCTTATTGCATTTGTTAGAGCTTGTTTAGGTTAGAATATATAACTGCCAAGCATCATACTGTGGATTCAATCAGTCTGTATTCCTGAAGTTTAAATGGAAATATGCTGAGCATGATGAAGTGTTCAAGGATTATATCGCCTATGCACAGGACCAGCAAAATGAATAGAAATATGGATTATTTTTGGTTGCTACTAGTTTATCCAAATAAGCCATCTATGTTCTATAACCTAAGACTAGGTTGTACTTACACCATTTTGTCCATTGTTTATATACCTACGTATCTCTGACATGATATTTTGGTTCTGAACCAGGATGGTGATCCTTCAAACATACAGTCAAGGCTTGAAGAGATCGCTTCCTGGTAGCCCTCGATACCTTTCATAATCTCTCCTGGCATGTAATTTACTGTGTTTTTTCCTAATCTGGTTATGTGCAATTCTGCAGGTCTCTTCAAAACAATGCTGATGACTCTGATGCCAATAAGCTAGAGAAACTGGAGAAACTCCTGACAGATGCTTTGAGGAATACAAAATCCAAGAAGGTACACTTCAGTGGCTCTGTAGGCACCTGTAATCAACTTTTGTGTTATGCATCAGAAAAATGGCTCTGCTTTAAGCTATTTTTACTAAGGGTCCTTTTTCACTAATTCAGCAGCTTACTGCTTTATCATTATCTTGGTTTCCAGAGCCTTGCTCTTGATGCCCTAACTAGACATAATTAATTAATCTCGGTTTCTTAAAAGGAATATTTTTATCCTACTGAGTATATATTGTTACTATCTACTGATGTAGGGTAAGTACTTCCCATTGTGATAATCAATTCTATTATAGAAAAGTTCAATCAAGTACTTGCATCTTTAGATAATGGGCTAAATGTGTGTTATATTAGTTCCGATGTGTTGGTAAATGATAGGTAGAGCAAAAAGAGCTCACTGGATACTTTACTATGCATGTGACTGCCTATGATAGTTTCATCATAACTAAGTGCTACTCCCTCCGATTTGAACTAAAACCACGACACTTATATGGATCGGTGTGAGTAGTTGATTTTCTAAATTCAGCAGAAGGACCTGTTTGGAATGGATGTATGTGTGGGCATCGGTATTGTTAGGATCCCAAATTATGCAGGTCTGAATCAAAGAGCCAGGTTACAGAAAGTTCAGTCTGGAAACAGGGGAGAAGACGTAAAGTCTAGGAGAAGACGTATTCTTTGACTTCCCAAAGAATTATGTTAATCGGACAGCTAGGAACGTTTAGATCCAACGGCCAGAAGCCATCTGGTGCCCACACAAAAGTTATATCCATTCCAAACAGGGCATAAAGGTTTGAGTTCTACTGTGCTACAGCCCTTGATTGTGCAGAACTGTACTTGTGGATATGATCCAAGCAACGGACACACGTATGCATAGAGAAATCTGACCTTGTGCCAACGATAATGAAATCCTTGTGAGGAATTTTGTTTTAGTAGGCCAGTGGCAAGTGGGTTCCTTTTCCATTTTTCTGAGAACTGTCCAACTTATTCCGTAGCATTAGTATGCCGGTTTGTATTGCAAGCTAGCTGCCTGAAATGACAGATAAAATGAAGACGTCAGTATAGATCGCCTGTCAGTTACCTGCAAACAGGAAATTAAGTGTTGAAGCAGAATCTGGTTGGAGGGTTAGATCAATACAAAGGCTATTTACAAAGCAATTTAGTCTCTAAATTAAAACGAGACAAAATGTAGGCATCTAAATAGATCCTCTGAATCCATGTGCAAAGATTATTTACAAACTCTGCTTTGTTTCTGCAGATGTTGGCGCAACAAAATAGCGGTGCAAGCACGGGTGCGAGCGGCGAGCACTCCAATGGCCTTAGGGGTCAGGAGGGAGGAAGGACTTGAGCATTCATGTGTTGTGCCTGCATCCTGTACAAGGGAAGAAGCTCTGCTGCAGATTCAACACTTAATGGAAGAGTTGTCAGGGCTGCTGCTTGTATGGTGTAATGCAGGAGGGTGCAAATTCAATAAAAGGGTGGTGGGTTAATACTGAGAGGTTCTTTTTTTACCTTGTGCCTTTCGGATTGTGTGTGATATTCATATGCAACTGAATGTTCGCTCTCTCGAAACAAAACAAAAAACATGCAACTGAATGGGCAATCAGTTTACGTGGACGCACTTTACATAATACAGTACAAATCAGTTTGGGAGGGTCATATTCATCGTATCTGCATTAATCAAAGTGTCAGGCTGGTTCGTGATTCCAAACTGCCTATGTGAGAAGAAATAAGTAGTTTGTGGTGTGAAACAAACTGTTTATTTGGCCCTCATTTGCTGTTACAGAATTTGCAGTGTTTCCCCTTGGGTGTAGCAGATGTGGACTTTGGTCTGGGCCTTGTTAGTGTTTGTGGAACCAATGTATATGTTGTGGAGAAACCATGTAATAATGTACAGTTGTCCGCAGAAAAAAACATGTTTCGTTTAGTGCGTTATATACTTATATGCATATATTCCTAAAGAAAACTACAGTACTGGTATTAGTGATTAAAGCTGTCAAGTGTTTATTTCATTTTCCTTTGGAAAGAAGGTTTTAATTGTGCCGGTTTTAACATGATGGAATGGAAGAAAAGGAGGGAGCAACGGACCTGACCTGCGTGCATCGCAGATGAAGGTTCAGGCGCCCACGTACGCCCCATCCTGCCGGCCTCTAACTAGTGTCGGTCACCGCCGGCGCCGGCAGCGGGGTGCGCTCGCGGCCATGCCTTGCCGGCCTTGCACGCACGTCGGCTCTACATTGGAATAGATAATACATTAATCAGTGTTATACGGAGTATAAATGAATCAGCCAAAAGCGGCAAGGTCTTGAGCGCACGCATTGAGCCATGCAGCCTAGGACGCGCGCCGTGAAACCTCTGCCGCACATCTCGTCCAAAACAGGGGCGAGAAACTCCAAAAGAAGCAACCGCAATGGAATGGCGGGAGAGAGAGAGAGGAAGGAAGCACTAGCAGAGCAGCGGCCGAAGAGAAAGAACCTACCTGCATGCTGCTTCTGCATGGCCGCGGACGAACAGGACCAAGCCACGCACGGCACCGGCAACCGGCGCGAGAGGGCGAGTGCTTCGGGCAGCAGACACCCGCGCTCTCCTCTCCTCTTGGGTGGTTCCTTCGCCGGGCGCGTAAATAAGCAGGCAGCTTCGGGGCTCGCGCCGTCTGCTGCCCACGCGCGCCGGGTCTACGCGATCGAAACGTCAGGCGCTGCGCTGGTAGGGGTCCCGTGATGCGAGAGGCATACGTTTCGAGCGGGCAGAGGGTCACGCGGCGCCGCGTGCGGGAGGCAGCTGCGTCATGTCATGCCTCGCGTCCAAGGTCTACCCAGATTCGGCATGTCCTCGGGTCAATCAACCACAGGCCTTTCACCAAAGAGGCAAACCACCTCTGTCTGCTTGCTTTTTTGCTTTTGGGCCAAGGCGGCGGCTGCCCCTTGGGCTGTGCCGGGGGTCAAGCAGCTGGCTCGTTCGTCTCGACTGACTGGACAGGCATTGAATGCACGGACAGAAGCAAAGGGTGAACCGCGGCAATATCAGAGCATCTCCAACCCGCACTAAACTAGCGCCGCGCCGTAAATAAGGCCGTTTTAGCGTTCGCCCAACCCGGCGGGTGGCTCAAGCGGTCACGCAAAAACGACGCACGCGGCATATGCATTTCAACGCGCTGGCCGAAACGTAACCGCGCGCCGCTTATTTGCTGCGCTCGCTCCCGCACGCTGGACTCTCGCGCGCTCGTTCTCGCACTTCCACCCCCATCCGGCCGCGCCGCCCACGCCCTCCGGCGACCGTTCAGGCGCTTCCCCGGCCTATCCCCGCGCTTCCGCACCACCCCCTCCTAGTCCCGCCGGCCCTCGCACGCCTCCGTCGTCCGAGGAACAGCGCTCGTTTACCGGACGACAAAGAACATGATTTCTGCATTCGACATTGTATTGTTCATGAACTATTGATTGTGCTTATTGCATTATTTGTTGTAATGAACGATAAATTATTTGTTTGAGTTGTAATGACTATTTATTGTTGATTTATTTTGTTTGTTTGATCATTTTTTTTCTTTTTTGAAATGTATATATGGTTTGTGCGTGCTGCGCGTGCTGTATTTTTGCGCGTTGCTAAAGCGGCGCGCGTGCGCTGCATTATAGCGCGGCCGTTGAAGCCAGCGATGGTAATCGCGCTAAACCAACCGAAACGCGCGCGACAAATATATTTTTTACGCGCGGCGCGAAGCGCGGCTGTTAGAAATGCTCTTAGCATGTACTTTGCCAAAAACAATAGTACTAGCAGTACTCCAAATATTTAGCAGTGCGCGAGCGAGAAGGCGACGGCCGGCAACACACCTGATCAGATCTGCCTGCTGCATACGTTGCGTCCCCCGACCTGCGTAGCGCGGACGAACGGAATGCCGGCGCCCATGGCGCGGACGTGCTCTGCATCCTAGGCAGCGTCCCAGCGACGCGGTCGCACTGGATCGCCGGCACTACTTCAAAGCTTGCTTCGCCGTCTAGCGGGCACCGACGATGGCGGCGGCCACAACGCACTGCGCCTCTCTCCCCTCCCTCCCGGCGGCGCCTCCCCAGTCACCCACGGACGCGCACGCGCCGTCCTCTCTCGGTCCCTCCTCTTACCGCGCACGTCGAACCAACCTCAACCAGCGGCTCGGCATTGAATCCCGATCGGATCGAGCCCATCGCCCTCCACGAACGCGCGCGCACACACATGCTCTACGTTATGAGATCTGCCCCAACTTTTTTGTTTTGTGTTTTTGCAATTGATTGTAATCCCGGTCTGCATCTAGATAGATAGACCAGCAAGTTCACGAAGAAATGGGGGCAAACGATGTTACAAGACCACGTTCTCGATGGATCTCCGAGAAATCAACGCACAGACCGAGGCAAAACGAAAGTAGGCAAGAGCAAACGGAAATGGGAGGAAGAAGGTGGCATAAAGCAAGGCGGCAAGAAAACCATCAACAACAGGATTACAGGAAGGAGAAGATATTCTGCTTACCACTGGGCTGGCGACGTCTGGAGGCATGCGGTGTGCGCGCAGGTAGGACGAACGGAGTGGCCGGCGCGCGTCGCCATTTGGCTGGCTCCCGGCCGCTGCCTCTGACTGGAGAGAGGGAGGCCTCGCCTCGGCGTTTCGCCGCATTTTAGGAGTACCTCGGAGGGCAACGCGCGCCGTCGTGTCGACGCACCATTGGCCAGCGGGCTCCCTAAAGTCCAAGCATGAGGAGTCATCATGGCGCCGTGTGCAGGTTCGCGAGGTGTCCAAGTATGAGGAGTCACCATGGCGCCGTGTGCAGGCTCGCCGGGGCGCATACGTGGGGCGCTCCGTGCAATGCATCCAGACGTGTACTAGTACCCCCGAAGCTAACTACCTACACGCAGCGAGCCGATTGATTGTAGCCGAAAGATACACACACGCAAAAGCAATTGGATGGCCATGGGAGCGTGTCGCTCCCGTTTTAATTTGTATTGACTTCACAAATCTGGGCTTTACAAGGGCAGGTACACACATATTTATTTATATGCTAAAGATTGCTAATACCTAACCGACTAGGAGAACTGTTAAACCTACTCGGTTTACAATACTAACCTTGATCTGCTAGGTGGCTGTACACGCACATGCCCAAGTGTTTAACTTCAACAATCACCTCCTAAACACGACGTCACGTCACCGCTCA
This sequence comes from Hordeum vulgare subsp. vulgare, assembly GCF_904849725.1. Taxonomy (NCBI): domain Eukaryota; kingdom Viridiplantae; phylum Streptophyta; class Magnoliopsida; order Poales; family Poaceae; genus Hordeum; species Hordeum vulgare. Next base: position 577,089,939 of record NC_058520.1, on the reverse strand, counting down.
GACGTCAAACCTTCTTTGCATCTTCAAGAACTTCTTTCGATCCGAAGTCTTCGTCAGAATGTCCGCGAGCTGATCATCGGTTCAATCGTAGTTAATCTTTATCTTCCCTTCTTCCATACAGTCTTTTATGTAGTGATATATCGTATCAATGTGTTTGCACCTATCATGTCACATTGAATTCTCACGTAGAAAATTTGTAGACTCATTGTTAATATTGAGCATCACTCGTTTCGGATCTCGATTCTCGTCTATGCCAATCCCACCATCTCGGTATAACCAACATTTCTATCGATGCCATCGAGATTGGATGACCAACATTCGATAATTTCAAGTTTCGGAATTTCTGAGTTTGAAGTCGGTCTCACCGAGTTTGGGAACCAGCCTAGGTCATCGTATCGGTACCACCTAGATTCCTATATCAGTCTCATCGAGAATTCAAAGTTGCCACATTTAGTGCAACTCGATACCACCGCAGCTTCCCCGACCCCAATCCGCCGTCGCCGGTCAACTTCGTCGTTCACGCCCGCAAGTTGTTCGACAGTTTGCCTCAAGGTACAGATGGGCTGCACCGACGAGTTTTTTTTTCATAATGTTCTGTGTGACTTCGACGATTCCTCATCCGACGATGAGGAGATGCTGCTTGCCGTGTTGGTCCATGACCACCTTAATAGGCAGCGACCGTTGTTTCGGGGCTCGATTCGGGGACATGTTCCGGCGTTGAATCGCAACCGAGAGAGTGGCAATTTCCTTCTATTGAAGGACTACTTTGACACAAGCAATCTGTTGTTCAAACATCAGAAATTCTGGCGTCATTTCCGTATGGCTAGGCATGTTTTCAACCGGATTCGAGAGGGGGTGGTCGGATACGATGACTACTTCAAGTGCAAAGAGGATGCCATTGGAAAGATTGGCTTCTTATCTTAGTAGAAATGCACTGCAGCTATCCGGATGCTTGCTTACAGAGTACCCGATGATCTTATCGATGAGTACGTTCGTATGAGTGAGTCTACGTGCCAGAGTCGTTGTACAGATTCTACAAGGTTGTGGTTGCAGTGTTTGGTCCTAAGTACTTGAGAGAGCCGACTGCTGCAGAGACAACCCGCTTGTTGGCGATCATTGTCAGCCGGGGCTTCTCAGGGATGCTTGGCAACATAGACTGCATGCACTGGAAATGGAAGAATTGCCCTTCTGCTTGGCAAGGCCAATACAAGGTGTTGGGGAACGTAGCAAAAATTTAAAATTTTCCTACGCCATACATAGATCTTCATATGGAGAAACCAGCAACGAGAGAGGGGTGAGAGCATCTTCATACCTTTGAAGATCGCTAAGCAGAAGCGTTGCTAGAAAGCGGTTGATGGAGTCGTACTCGTTGCGATTCAGATTGTGGTGTGATTCCGATCTAGTGTCGAACCACGACACCTCCGCGTTCAACACACGTGCAGCCCGGTGACGTCTCCCACACCTTGATCCACCAAGGAGGAGGGAGAGGTTGGGGAAGAGCTCCGGCAGCACGACGGCGTGGTGGCGATAGAGCTACGAGGTCTCCCAGCAGGGCTTCGTCAAGCACCGTGGGAGAGGAGGGAGAGAAGAAGCAGGGTTGCGCCGAGAGAGAGATAATTGTGTGTCTCCAATGGCCAAAACCTCCACTATATATAGGGGGAAGGGGAGGGGCGCACCCTTTAGGGTTCCCACCCCGAAAGGGTGCGACAGCCCTAAATGGGAGGTGCAGGGCGGCGGTGAGGGGAGGAGAGGGAGTGGCACACCCCTAGGTGGGCCTTAGGCCCACCAACGCCTAGGGTTTTCCCCTTCCCTCTCTAGTGCACCTTGGGCTGGGTGTGGGGGGCGCACCAGCCCACCCAGGGGCTGGTTCCCTCTCACACTTGGCCCATGTAGCCCGGCGGGGTTGATGGCCCCTCCCGGTGGGCCCCCGGAACCTTCCAGTGGTCCCGGTACATAGCTGGTGGTGTCCGAAACATTTTCGGCGTCCAAACCCATCCATCCTATATATCAATCTTTACCTCCGGACCATTCCGGAGGTTCTCGTGACGTCCGGGATCTCATCCGGGATTCCGAACAACCTTCGGTGACCTCGTACAATAATTTCCTATAACCCTAACGTCATCGAACCTTAAGTGTGTAGAACCTACGGGTTCGGGAGGCATGCACACATGACCGAGACACCTCTCCGACCAATAACCATCAGCACGGCCTGGATACCCATGGTGGGTCCCACATTATCCATGATGATCTCATCAGATGAACCACGATGTTAAGGATTCAATCAATCCTGTATACAATTCCCTTTGTCTATCGGTATAGAACTGATGGGGAACGTCGCATGGGAAACAAAAAATTTCCTACGCGCACGAAGACCTATCATGGTGATGTCCATCTACGAGAGGGGATGAGTGATCTACGTACCCTTGTAGACCGTACAACAGAAGCGTTAGAGAACGCGGTTGATGTAGTGGAACGTCCTCACGTCCCTCGATCCGCCCCGCGAACAATCCCGCGATCAGTCCCACGATCTAGTACCGAACGGACGGCACCTCCGCGTTCAGCACACGTACAGCTCGACGATGATCTCGGCCTTCTTGATCCAGCAAGAGAGACGGAGAGGTAGAAGAGTTCTCCGGCAGCGTGACGGCGCTCCGGAGGTTGGTGATGATCTTGTCTCAGCAGGGCTCCGCCCGAGCTCCGCAGAAACGCAATCTAGAGGAAAAACTATGGAGGTATGTGGTCGGGCTGCTGTGGGAAAGTCGTCTCAAATCAGCCCTAATTGCTCCATATATATAGGAGGAGGGAGGGGAGGCTTGCCTTGGGGCTCAAGGAGCCCCATGGGCTGCGCCACCAAGGGGGGAGGAGTCCTCCTCCAATCCTAGTCCAACTAGGATTGAAAAGTGGAGTCCTTCTCTCCTTTCCCACCTTCCCTTTTTTTTTCCTTTGATTTCTTATCCTTGGCGCATAGGGCCCTTTTCGGCTGCCCCACCAACCCACTAAGGGCTGGTGCGCCACCCTCATGGCCTATGGGCTTCCCCGAGGTGGGTTGCCCCCCCCCCCCCCCCCGGTGAACTCCCGGAACCCATTCGTCATTCCCGGTACATTCCCGGTAACTCCGAAAACCTTCCGGTAATCAAATGAGGTCATCCTATATATCAATCTTCGTTTTCGGACCATTCCGGAAACCCTCGTGACGTCCGTGATCTCATCCGGGACTCCGAACAACATTCGGTAACCAACCATATAACTCAAATACACATAAAACAACGTCGAACCTTAAGTGTGCAGACCCTGCGGGTTCGAGAACTATGTAGACATGACCCGAGTGACTCCTCGGTCAATATCCAATAGCGGGACCTGGATGCCCATATTGGATCCTACATATTCTATGAAGATCTTATCGTTTGAACCTCAGTGCCAAGGATTCGTATAACCCCGTATGTCATTCCCTTTGTCCTTCGGTATGTTACTTGCCCGAGATTCGATCGTCAGTATCCGCATACCTATTTCAATCTCGTTTACCGGCAAGTCTCTTTACTCGTTCCGTAATACAAGATCCCGCAACTTACACTAAGTTACATTGCTTGCAAGGCTTGTGTGTGATGTTGTATTACCGAGTGGGCCCCGAGATACCTCTCCGTCACACGGAGTGACAAATCCCAGTCTTGATCCATACTAACCCAACGAACACCTTGGGAGATACCTGTAGAGCATCTTTATAGTCACCCAGTTACGTTGCGACGTTTGATACACACAAAGCATTCCTCCGGTGTCCGTGAGTTATATGATCTCATGGTCATAGGAACAAATACTTGACACGCAGAAAACAGTAGCAACAAAATGACACGATCAACATGCTACGTCTATTAGTTTGGGTCTAGTCCATCACGTGATTCTCCCAATGACGTGATTCAGTTATCAAGTAACAACACCTTGTTCATAATCAGAAGACACTGACTATCATCGATCAACTGGCTAGCCAACTAGAGGCATGCTAGGGACGGTGTTTTGTCTATGTATCCACACATGTAAATGAGTCTTCATTCAATACAATTATAGCATGGATAATAAACTATTATCTTGATACAGGAATTATAATAATAACTATATTTATTATTGCCTCTAGGGCATAATTCCAACAGTCTCCCACTTGCACTAGAGTCAATAATCTAGCCCTCACATCACCATGTGAATTACATTGTAATAAATCTAACACCCATACAGTTCTGGTGTCGATCATGTTTTGGCCGTGGAAGAGGTTTAGTCAGCGGGTCTGCTACATTCAGATCCGTGTGCACTTTGCATATATTTACGTCCTCTTCCTCGACGTAGTCGCGGATGAGGTTGAAGCGTCGTTTGATGTGTCTGGTCTTCTTGTGAAACCGTGGTTCCTTTGCTAAGGCAATGGCACCAGTGTTGTCACAGAACAAGGTTATTGGATTCAGTGCGCTTGGCACCACTCCAAGATCCGTCATGAACTGCTTCATCCAGACACCCTCCTTAGCCGCCTCCGAGGCAGCCATGTACTCCGCTTCACATGTAGAATCTGCTACGACGCTTTGCTTGGAACTGCACCAGCTTACTGCACCCCCATTAAGAATAAATACGTATCCGGTTTGCGACTTAGAGTCGTCCGGATCTGTGTCAAAGCTTGCATCGACGTAACCTTTTACGGCGAGCTCTTCGTCACCTCCATATACGAGAAACATCTCCTTAGTCCTTTTCAGGTACTTCAGGATATTCTTGACCGCTGTCCAGTGATCCACTCCTGGATTACTCTCGAACCTACCTGCCATACTTATGGTCAGGCTAACATCCGGTCTAGTGCACAACATCGCATACATGATAGAACCTATGGCTGAAGCATAGGGGACGGAGCGCACATGCTCTCTATCTTCATCAGTTGCTGGGCACTGAGTCTTACTCAATCTCGTACCTTGTAAAACTGGCAAGAACCCTTTCTTGGACTGTTCCATTTTGAACCTCTTCAAAACTTTATCAAGGTATGTGCTTTGTGAAAGTCCTATCAGGCGTTTTAATCTATCCCTACAGATCTTAATGCCTAGAATGTAAGCAGCTTCTCCTAGGTCCTTCATAGAGAAACTTTTATTCAAGTAACCTTTTATGCTCTCCAAAAGCTCTACGTTGTTTCCAATCAGTAATATGTCATCCACATATAATATTAGAAACGCCACAGAGCTCCCACTCACTTCTTGTAAATATAAGATTCTCCAACCACTTGTATAAACCCAAATGCCTTGATCACCTCATCAAAGCGTTTGTTCCAACTCCGAGATGCTTGCACCAGTCCATAAATGGATCGCTGGAGTTTGCACACCTTGTTAGCATTCTTAGGATCGACAAAACCTTCGGGTTGCATCATATACAACTCTTCCTTAAGGAAATCGTTAAGGAACGCCGTTTTGACATCCATCTGCCAGATTTCATAATCGAAAAATGCAGCTATTGCTAACATGATTCTGACGGACTTAAGCATCGCCACGGGGGAGAAAGTCTCATCGTAGTCAACTCCTGGAACTTGTGAAAAACCCTTTTCCACAAGTCGAGCTTTATAAACGGTCACATTGCCGTCAGCGTCCGTCTTCTTCTTAAAGATCCATTTGTTCTGAATAGCCTTGCGGCCCTCAGGTAGTATCTCCAAAGTCCACACTTTGTTCTCATACATGGATCCTATCTCGGATTTCATGGCTTCTAGCCATTTGTTGGAATCTGGGCCCACCATTGCTTCTTCATAACTTGCAGGTTCATTGTTGTCTAACAACATGATTGACAAGACGGGATTACCGTACCACTCTGGAGCAGCGCGTGATCTCGTCGACCTGCGTGGTTCAACAGAAACTTGAACTGGAGTTTCATGATCATCATCATTAACTTCCTCCTCAACCGGCGTCGCAACGACAGAGGTTTCCCCTTGCCCCGCGCCACCATCCAGAGGGATGAGAGGTTCGACAACCTCGTCAAGTTCTATCTTCCTCCCACTCAATTCTCTCGAGAGAAACTCCTTCTCGAGAAAAGCTCCGTTCTTAGAAACAAACACTTTGCCCTCGGATTTGAGATAGGGTGTACCCAACTGTCTCTTTTGGGTAACCTATGAAGACGCACTTTTCCTCTTTGGGTTCCAGCTTTTCAGGCTGAAGCTTTTTGACATAAGCATCACATCCCCAAACTTTAAGAAACGACAACTTTGGCCTCTTGCCATACCACAGTTCGTATGGTGTCGTCTCAACGGATTTTGATGGTGCCCTATTTAAAGTGAATGCAGCTGTTTCTAATGCATAACCCCAAAATGATAACGGCAAATCAGTAAGAGACATCATAGATCGCACTATCTCTAATAGAGTACGATTTCGACGTTCGGACACACCATTACGCTGTGGTGTTCCAGGTGGTGTTAACTGTGAAACAATTCCACATTGTCTTAAGTGAGTACCAAACTCGAAACTCAGATATTCACCCCCACGATCAGACCGTAGGAACTTGATCTTCTTGCTACGATGATTTTCCACTTCACTCTGAAATTGCTTGAACTTTTCAAATGTTTCAGACTTGTGCTTCATTAAGTAGACATAACCATATCTACTTAAATCGTCAGTGAAGGTGAGAAAATAACGATATCCGCCGCGTGCCTCCACGCTCATCGGACCACACACATCGGTATGTATGATTTCCAATAAGTCACTTGCACGCTCCATTGTTCCGGAGAACGGAGTCTTAGTCATCTTGCCCATGAGGCATGGTTCCCATGTGTCAAGTGAATCAAAGTCAAGTGACTCCAAAAGTCCATCAGCATGGAGTTTCTTCATGCGCTTTACACCAATATGACCCAAACGGCAGTGCCACAAAAATATGGCGCTATCATTGTTTACTCTAACTCTTTTGGTCTCAATGTTATGTATATGCGTATCGCTATCAAGATTCAATATGAACAATCCTCTCACATTCGGTGCATGATCATAAAAGATGTTACTCATAGAAATAGAACAACCATTATTCTCTGACTTAAAAGAGTAACCGTCTCGCAATAAACAAGATCCAGATATAATGTTCATGCTCAACGCAGGCACTAAATAACAATGATTTAAGTTCATCACTAATCCCGACGGTAGCTGAAGTGACACTGTGCCGACGGCGATTGCATCAACCTTGGAACCATTTCCTACGCGCATCGTCACTTCATCTTTTCGCCAGCCTTCGTCTATTCCGCAGTTCCTGTTTCGAGTTGCAAATATGAGCAACAGAACCGGTATCGAATACCCAGGCACTACTACGAGAGCCGGTTAAGTACACATCAATAACATGTATATCAAATATACCTGATTTTTCTTTGCCCGCCTTCTTATCTGCCAGATACTTGGGGCAATTGCGCTTCCAGTGACCCATACCCTTGCAATAGTAACACTCCGTTTCAGGCTTTGGTCCAGCTTTGGGTTTCTTCGGCGGATTGGCAACAGGCTTGCCGCTCTTCTTCGATTTGCCCTTCTTGCCTTTGCCGTTTCTCTTGAAACTAGTGGTCTTATTCACCATCAACACTTGATGCTCTTTACGGAGTTCAGACTCTGCGACTTTCAACATCACAAACAACTCGCCGGGAGACTTGTTCATCCCTTGCATGTTGTAGTTCAACACAAAGCCTTTATAGCTTGGCGGCAGTGATTGAAGGATTCTGTCAGTGATAGCTTCTTGCGGGAGTTCAATCCCCAGCTCAGCTAGACGGTTTGAGTACCCAGACATTTTGAGCACATGTTCACTGACGGACGAGTTTTCCTCCATCTTGCAAGCATAGAATTTATCGGAGGTCTCATACCTCTCGATCCGGGCGTTCTTCTGAAAGATAAACTCCAACTCCTGGAACATCTCAAATGCTCCATGACGCTCAAAGCGACGTTGAAGTCCCGGTTCTAAGCCATACAAGACTGCACATTGAACTATTGAGTAGTCCTCCTTACGTGCTAACCAAGCGTTCTTAACATCCTGATCAGCCGTAGCGGTTGGTTCATCTCCTAACGCAGCATTAAGGACATAATCCTTCTTCCCAACTTGTAAGATTAGCTTAAGATTACGAGCCCAGTCTACAAAGTTGCTTCCATCATCTTTCAACTTAGCTTTCTCTAGGAACGTATTAAAATTCAGGATGACTGTCGCGTGAGACATGATCTACAACACAAATATATTCAAAGTGGACTTAGACTATGTTCAAGATAATTAGAGTTCAACTTAATCAAATTATATGCTAAACTCCCACTCAAAAAGTACATCTCTCTAGTCATTTGAGTGGTTCATGATCCACTTACACTATCCCAAGTCCGATCATCTCGTGAGTTGAGTATAGTTTCAGTGGTAAGCATCCCTATGCTAATCATATCATCTATATGATTCATGATCGACCTTTAGGTCTCATGTGTTCCGAGGCCATGTCTGCACATGCTAGGCTCGTCAAGCTAAACCCGAGTGTTCCGCGTGCGCAACTGTTTTGCACCCGTTGTATGTGAACGTTGAGTCTATCACACCCGATCATCACGTGGTGTCTCGAAACGACGAACTGTAGCAACGGTGCACAGTCGGGGAGAACACAATTTCGTCTTGAAATTTTAGTGAGAGATCACCGCATAATGCTACCGTCGTTCTAAGCAAAATAAGGTGCATAAAGGATTAACATCACATGCAATTCATAAGTGACATGATATGGCCATCATCACGTGCTTCTTGATCTCCATCACCAAAGCACCGGCACGATCTTCTTGTCACCGGCGCCACGCCATGATCATCCATCAACGTGTTGCCATCGGGGTTGTCGTGCTACTCATGCTATTACTACTAAAGCTACATCCTAGGAAAATAGTAAACGCATCTGCAAGCACATATGTTAGTATAAAGACAACCCTATGGCTCCTGCCGGTTGCCGTACCATCGACGTGCAAGTCGATATTTCTATTACAACATGATCATCTCATACATCCAATATATCACATCACATCGTTTGGCCATATCACATCACAATCATACCCTGCAAAAACAAGTTAGACGTCCTCTAATTTTGTTGTTGCATGTTTTACGTGGTGACCAAGGGTATCTAGTAGGATCGCATCTTACTTATGCAAACACCACAACGGAGATATATGAGTTGCTATTTAACCTCATCCAAGGACCTCCTCGGTCAAATCCGATTCAACTAAAGTTGGAGAAACCGACACTTGCAAGTCATCTTTGAGCAACGGAGTTACTCGTAACGATGAAACCAGTCTCTCGTAAGCGTACGAGTAATGTCGGTCCAAGCCGCTTCAATCCAACAATACCGCGGAATCAAGAAAAGACTAAGGAGGGCAGCAAAACGCACATCACCGCCCACAAAAACTTTTGTGATCTACTCGAGAAGACATCTACGCATGAAGCTAGCTCATGATGCCACTGATGGGGAACGTCGCATGGGAAACAAAAATTTTCCTACGCGCACGAAGACCTATCATGGTGATGTCCATCTACGAGAGGGGATGAGTGATCTACGTACCCTTGTAGACCGTACAGCAGAAGCGTTAGAGAACGCGGTTGATGTAGTGGAACGTCCTCACGTCCCTCGATCCGCCCCGCGAACAATCCCGCGATCAGTCCCACGATCTAGTACCGAACGGACGGCACCTCCGCGTTCAGCACACGTACAGCTCGACGATGATCTCGGCCTTCTTGATCCAGCAAGAGAGACGGAGAGGTAGAAGAGTTCTCCGGCAGCGTGACAGCGCTCCGGAGGTTGGTGATGATCTTGTCTCAGCAGGGCTCCGCCCGAGCTCCGCAGAAACGCGATCTAGAGGAAAAACTATGGAGGTATGTGGTCGGGCTGCTGTGGGAAAGTCGTCTCAAATCAGCCCTAATTGCTCCATATATATAGGAGGAGGGAGGGGAGGCTTGCCTTGGGGCTCAAGGAGCCCCAAGGGCTGCGCCACCAAGGGGGGAGGAGTCCTCCTCCAATCCTAGTCCAACTAGGATTGGAAAGTGGAGTCCTTCTCTCCTTTCCCACCTCCCCCTTTTTTTTCTTTTCCTTTGATTTCTTATCCTTGGCGCATAGGGCCCTTTTGGGCTGCCCCACCAGCCCACTAAGGGCTGGTGCGCCACCCTCATGGCCTATGGGCTTCCCCGGGGTGGGTTGCCCCCCCCGGTGAACTCCCGGAACCCATTCGTCATTCCCGGTACATTTCCGGTAACTCCGAAAACCTTCCGGTAATCAAATGAGGTCATCCTATATATCAATCTTCGTTTCCGGACCATTCCGGAAACCCTCGTGACGTCCGTGATCTCATCCGGGACTCCGAACAACATTCGGTAACCAACCATATAACTCAAATACACATAAAACAACGTCGAACCTTAAGTGTGCAGACCCTGCGGGTTCGAGAACTATGTAGACATGACCCGAGTGACTCCTCGGTCAATATCCAATAGCGGGACCTGGATGCCCATATTGGATCCTACATATTCTACGAAGACCTTATCGTTTCAACCTCAGTGCCAAGGATTCGTATAACCCCGTATGTCATTCCCTTTGTCCTTCGGTATGTTACTTGCCCGAGATTCGATCGTCAGTATCCGCATACCTATTTCAATCTCGTTTACCGGCAAGTCTCTTTACTCGTTCCGTAATACAAGATCCCGCAACTTACACTAAGTTACATTGCTTGCAAGGCTTGTGTGTGATGTTGTATTACCGAGTGGGCCCCGAGATACCTCTCCGTCACACGGAGTGACAAATCCCAGTCTTGATCCATACTAACCCAACGAACACCTTGGGAGATACCTGTAGAGCATCTTTATAGTCACCCAGTTACGTTGCGACGTTTGATACACACAAAGCATTCCTTCGGTGTCCGTGAGTTATATGATCTCATGGTCATAGGAACAAATACTTGACACGCAGAAAACAGTAGCAACAAAATGACACGATCAACATGCTACGTCTATTAGTTTGGGTCTAGTCCATCACGTGATTCTCCCAATGACGTGATCCAGTTATCAAGTAACAACACCTTGTTCATAATCAGAAGACACTGACTATCATCGATCAACTGGCTAGCCAACTAGAGGCATGCTAGGGACGGTGTTTTGTCTATGTATCCACACATGTAAATGAGTCTTCATTCAATACAATTATAGCATGGATAATAAACCATTATCTTGATACAGGAATTATAATAATAACTATATTTATTATTGCCTCTAGGGCATAATTCCAACAAGAACTTGCCCGAGATTCGATCGTCGGTATCCCCATACCTTGTTCAATCTCGTGTTGGCAAGTCTCTTTACACGTTCCGTAGTACATCATCCCATGACTAACTCCTTAGTCACATTGAGCTCATTAAGATGATGTTCTACCGAGTGGGCCTAGAGATACCTCTCTGTCACACGGAGTGACAAATCCCGATCTCGATTCGTACCAACCCAACAGATACTTTCAGAGATACCCGTAGTGCACCTTTATAGTCACCCAGTTACGTTGTGACGTTTGATACACCCAAAGCACTCCTATGGTATCCGAGAGTTGCACAATCTCATGGTCGAAGGAAAAGATACTTGACATTAGAAAAGCTTTAGCTACGAATAACATGATCTAGTGCTAAGCTTAGGATTGGGTCTTGTCCATCACATCATTCTCCCAATGCTGTGATCCCGTTATCAATGACATCCAATGTCCATGACCAGGAAACCATGATCATCTATTGATCAACGAGCTAGCCAACTAGAGGCCTGCTAGGGACACATTGTGATCTATTTATTCACACATGTATTACTGTTTCCTATTAATACAATTATAGCAAGAACAATAGACGATTATCATGAACAAGGAAATATGATAATAACCATTTTATTATTGCCTCTAGGGCATATTTCCAACACAAAGGTCATGTCAAGGCTTGCACTATCATACTTGAAGCCGTGGCCTCTCAAGATCTCTGGATCTTACACTCTTTCTTTGGCATGACCGGATCACACAATGATATCAACGTGCTTCAACGATCGTCGGTGTTTGCAAGGATTGCCGAAGGCAATAACCCGCCGATCAATGTTAACATCAACGGTCACAACTACAACAAAGGATACTGTCTAGCTGACGGAATCTATCCACGGTGACCACCATTGTGAAGACAATCTCCAACCCTGTCGAAGAGAAGAGGAAAAGATTTGCCCATTAGCAAGAGAGTGCTAGGAAGGATGTCAAGCGTACCTTTGGTGTTCTGCAATCTCGATGGGGCATAGTTCGATATCCTGCTAGAATTCGGAGCACCAAGAAGTTATGGGAAATGATGACTGTTTGTGTAATCATGCATAATATGATCGGAGAGAATGAGCGCCCGGAACATCTCCACGATCAAGGGTTTGAGTTTCAGGGTGATAATGTGGTGCCTCAGCATGGCGGAGAAGCGGCATCGTTTGCACAGTTCATCCAATTTCATCATGAAATGCGTGATTGGAAAACTCATATTCGGTTGTAAGATGATTTGGTTGTGTATATGTAGAATCATGTTGGCAACCAATAAGTGTATCTTTTAGACAATCTAATTTTTATTGGGCTTGTAAAACTTTGTTAGATTTTATTTCGGTTGTGAAACTATGCTATTTCATTTGCTTTTAAAAAATACAAAATTGACCACACAAACAAATATGGGTCAGCGCATCTAACGCGTTGCCGATCCCAATCATAGACGGGACGGACATAAAATCAATAAACGATCCAAATGAACGAAAACAGGTAAAATTATTGTCTCCTTCGGTCGGTTGATTGGAGTTGGCGTGACGGTTCGGGCGCGACCGGCCGAACCCCTGGCTGGTCCGCCCTTTCTTCCAGCCTAACTTTTTGAGCCCGCTTTATCCCCAACACATCCCCAAGGGTGGACAATTATTTTTGACCTTTTACCCTAACAAATTCCAGAATTGACCTTACATTTGAAAAAGTTTGAATCTGACCACTTTTGGTGATGCCAACATCCGTGACGTCTGGGTTGCATGGGAGACGCCAAGGTCTCTGGCGTCTGGTACGGGCTGGCATGACCGGCTGACCCGCTGAGTCTGTGACGTGGCTTTGTACCAGACGCCAGAGACCCTGACGTCTGGTCCTCGACCAAACGCCAAGAACCTCGGCGTGTGCTGGGACGAGACGCCAAGGTCCTTGGCGTTTGGTACGAGATGACAGGGTCCTTGGCGTCTGGTCCAGGACCAGACGTCAGGGTCCGTGGCGTCTCGTATCAAACCATGTCAGAGACTCAACGGGTCAGCCGGTTAAGCCAGCCCGTACCAGACTCCAGGGGTCTTGCCGTCTCCCAACGAGACGCGAGGGATGTTGGCCTCACCAAAAAAATCAGATTTGATTTTTTTTAAATAAGGTCAGTTTCGAAATTTCTTAGAACAAAAGGTCAAAACAAAAAAATCGGCCCAAGGGCCGCCTGCCCGCCGGCCGCCATCGCTCTGCAAAGGAACTGACCGTAAAGGCGAGTCATTGACTGACCCTGAGGAGAGGACATGCCCGATATGGGGCGTAGCACAGTGACCGCTGGTGATATGACGCAGGCAGCGTGACGTTTCGGTGCGCGAGGCCCGCCACGTGGCCAGGCGCGCGTGGCCGTTTGAACGGCGCCACGCCCCAGTCTGCTTTAAGCTTTAGCTTTAGCTTTACGCGGCGAGAGCGGAACCACCGGAGTCCGGAGAGGGTAGAAGCAGGGGACGACGCCTTCCCCCTTCCTTATGTACGCCGCCGCTCCGGCGAGCGCCGGCCAATGGCGGATCGATCGATTTATTCAGCTGATTCAGGCAAATGACATTCATCGCAGATTCGCAGGCGTGATGTAGAGCCGGCATGCACGCGACCAACTTGGGGGTCGATGGCTGGGGAAAGAGGAGAGCCGGAAGCTATAGGCGCATCCGCGGTTGGTGACCGCCATTGCCGGAGGCCGGCCGGATGGGCGCTCGCGTCGTGCGCGCCGGTGTCTGCAGGCTTTACATCTTCTCAGGTGTGTGTGTGTGTGTTTTCTCTTCTCGCTGTCGCTGTCGTACCAAATTTTCTTGAGGCTCTCGCGTCGGTACTGTTTCCATCGCAGGGAAGCCGCTTGCTAAAATGCCCGCATGCCAAGATTCCTGCGCGGTTCCAAACATGACGGAACTGATTGGTGAGATTACTGCAAGGATGGATGGATTAGCAAACTCTGCCTACCGAATGCCTGCCTGGTTCAACTCTTTGCTTGCTGTTTTCTAATTCTGTCTCCACTTGCAACTCATCCAACTTAAAAGATCACAATATATTTCAGTTTTTCACTCGGGATTTTTATTTGGGGATACAAAATGAAAAATTATACTACTCTTGATATATTACTATTATTATTTGAAAAATCAGCAATATGGGATGGAACGGAAAACCAGCTTGAGAGGTAGTAGCATCTGCGTCAGGCTATATAAGGTGCATCCACATAAACTGATTTCTCACTCAGCAGTGTATAACCTGTGTTGTGAAGACTAGCAACAGACTGATAGGTTAACATCAACGTCACACAGTTCTACGAAAGCACAATGTACAGAATAAGCAACAAGCAACTTAGCAATGACACACACACTGCTGGTATTAACCCAGCACCCTTTTATTGAATATGCCACTTCTGCCCTGCTGCACCTTAGAGCAGCAGCCTTCACAACTCTTTCCTGCCTAATAACTGGGGAAGAGTGTGGCATCAGCAACAGAGCTTTGCTCGTACCAAATGTGTGCACAGCATGACTGCTCAAGTCCTTCCTTCCTCGTGTCCCCTAGGACGATTGGAGGTCTCGCCGCTCGCACTCGTGCCTGCACCGCTATTTCGTTGCGCCAACATCTGCACTCCAGCGACAACAAAGCAAAGCTTGTGAGTAAAGTCTTTGTACATGGATTCAGAGGATACAGTAATATCGTGTTTTGATATATACATATATATATGTATTGCTTAAACTCTCGTGCCACGTAAATAGCCTTTGTATTGATTTAACTCTCCAACCAGATTTTGTTCCAAAACTTAATTTCCTGTTTGCAGGTAACTGACATGATCTATTCTGATCTCCATTTTGTCTGGCATTTCAGGCAGCCTGCAATGTAGACAGGTTTACTAATGCTATGGAATAAGCTACACAATTCTCAGAAAAATGACAACAGAACCCACTTGTCCCAGTGTTACGGTAAACATCAATGGTAGCCTGTTTTTGTATAGCCAGAACATCTGTTGTCTTCTGCTATCTTCACATTACATGACACTTCTATTCAATCAAGGTCTATAGCACATCTACCTTTATGCTGATTTAACAAAATGTACTAGCAGTTAAACTTCTTCTGAGCTATGCTGAAACTATCAAGGACAGCCACATGCATTGTGAAATAGCTAATGAGTTTGCTTTTCTTTCTATTACCTATCATTTGCCAAGATATAGGGACTAAGACATTCAGGACCATTGTCTCAAGAGTCAAGATGCAACTACATTGAACTATCTGTAATGCTTGACAATAGTCAATCGAAATGAAAAATACATACCCTGCACAATTAGGTAGGAGAAACGAAATTCGTTAAGGAACCATGGATTGTATATGTCTAGTTAGAGCGTCCAGAGCGAAACTGCAGAAAATGGCCGAAAACAGAGCCATTTTTCTGATACCGCAAGGGTGCAACAGCAACCAGAAACTTGATTCCTTGCTGCAAAAGTTGTAACAAATATCAACAGTCATATAGGTGTACCTTCTTGGATTTTGTATTCTTCAAAGCATCTGTCAGTAGTTTCTCTAGTTTCTCTAGCTCATTAGCATCTGAGTCATCAGCATTGTTTCGAAGAGACCTTCAGGATTGCACATAATCATCATTGGGCTAAGCACAATTAATAACACACTAGGAGGTATTGTGAAAGGCCTCAAGGGCTACCAGGAAGCAATGTCTTTAAGCTTTGACTGTATATTTGAAGGATCTCCATCCTGGTTCAGAACCAACATATCATGTCAGAGACGTGTAAAGATAATCTTGCTTAAAAAGAGTATATAAAATATTATACAGTTTGGCTATTCTGTATACAAAATGCTGTAATTACAACCTAGACTTACATTATAGAATATATAAATGGCTTGTTCAGATAAACTAGTAGCGACATTAAAAGTAATAATCATATTTGCATTCATTTGCTTGTCCCGTGCATAGGCAACATAATCCTTGATTACAAGCACTTCATCATGCATAGTGCATTTCCATACATACTCACTTATTAAATCCACAATAGGATGCTTGGCAGGTAAATGGTCCACACCTAAACTAGCTCTAGGCTATGCAATAAGAAAAGCTATAGAAATTAATTTACATTGTTGCTACTTGCACCACGTTCATTCAGGTCCTTTCCAGCTCCTGCAAATCCCTGATAGCGGTCATATGTACCTTCTATGCTGAAAACAAATGGATAACATTAACGTTTGGAAACTGTACTTTCAAATGTTTATGCCCTGACTGGCAATTCAAACACAGTTCTAAGTACTATGAGAAAACAGTAAAATAGAACTCATGTCTTTCTGTCTTACCTGTATATAGGTTATGTCTCTACCTTCAGAAACAATACCTACCTAGTGTAATTTCAGAAGCTTTTGTAATGTCTATTTTCTTAAGAACTTGTAATGACAATAATTTTGGAGAGCACATGCAAATAGACATTTTATGGAGATGGGAATTTTAGTAAGCTTGGAAATACAAAATCATGGTATAACTTTGTCAAGCTGACAGAACCTACAAATTATATATTACCGAGTTCAAATTTATGCGCTTCACTATATAGCTTACACATGAATATCTTAACAAGAAATGCAATGCAAAAGATAGTATATGCCATAAACTTTGCTGAAAGAAGGACAAACTAAGTTAAATCTCTAATATTCATAAGTTACAAAACAGGTCGACCTTGCAAATGTGAAGCTTAATAAGTCAACTTAGAGAGTCAAGTCATGATTTGGTGATACTAAAGGACATCAAAGATATTTAGAGCATATCTCGTAAACACATGTCTTCGTTTGATAATAAGAGTGAAACCGAAAAATAAACTATTCAAGTTGTACATGTTCTATATACCTTTTAAGATCGTTATACTTATGAGCTATTTCATGTTAACTTGGTATACAAGCTCTTAGTACTATCTTTAATCAATCTTCTACTTATAAACAAGTCCCCTATGCAAGAAGAGCACATATTTGGTAAGAAGATAAAAACTTAAAAAGATCTAAATGAATCTCATCTTATCCATCACATAGTTTACAAATATTTAGTTTCTCAAGTTATTGAGTTTCAAAAACATGTAAATCACTTTGTATCGTACATCTTCGGCACAATACATATATATCACCAGTTGTACCACCTCGTATGCGAAATGGACATGATATACAAAATAACGATATGTACCATTGTGGCTAACTGACGAATATGGGCATGGTTGTGGAGGTTAGGGAACCTCCAATGCGGGTCACCAAACCTCCCGCAAGTGTCCACACCGTACCATCCACCGGAGGTCATCAAAATTGTCCGGACTGGTTCGGATGTCCAAAGTCCCGCAAACCGGCACCAAACCGAGGGGAGGTTTGGGGGGGGGGGGGTTCGGATGTTCGCCACGGTTTACTCTCATAGCCTGCCTCGCCCAAAAAACCACTCGGAGCCCTCGTTTTTTCCACTTGGTCCAACATTATGCTTTGTAGCCACGCTCCCCAACTCCGATGACACAGTTGTAGCATCCCAGGGGCCTCCCAAGCCTTGGCAGCCCTTTGTTGCTCCACCCAGGCGCTCACCCAGCTTTGCCTAAGCCACCGTTCCATCCCCAATCCAGTCGCCGCCAAGGTACCCTTCGCCCTTGCCGACATTGTCCATCGCTGACACCATGCCCGACAAGTATTGGCAAAATATCATAACCAAATTTTGACGTTCTCATTGTTACTTTGAAGCAAACACGATGGTTTCAGACAAGGAGAAAACACGATGTTTCAGACGAGGAGCACACGAATTGTCTTTGCTGGATGAGGATATGATGAAACGGCGATGATGAGGGCGATTGTTAAAGACGCGAAGAGTGCGGCGGAGCATTTTCTCAACTTCAAGGGTTCAATGAAGGGACATCGAGTGTTGAATTGGCAAAGGGCATGAGGGCACATTATGATGTATGAGAACTACTTTGCCCGTGATGCGTTATTAGAACCTTATTCCTATTGTCAGTTTTGGATGCAGCAACATGTGTTCGAATGCTTCTACCGAGGTGGCGGGGGCCTATCATGATTACTTCAAGCTAAAGAAGAATGCCCTTGGAAACATTGGTTTTTTTGGTTACGAGCAGTGCACGACTATTATGAGGATGTTTCCTATGGCATGGTCGTAGATTCATGGAACGAGTACCTCTAGATGTCTGAAAGTACATGCCTCAAAGCCATGGTTAGATTTCCTACTATAGTGTTCAAGGTGTTTGGACAAGAGTACTTGAGTGTTGAAGTGTACATGGATTTCCTAGCTCGACTTGAGTGTTGAAGTGTATATATGGATTGCCTAATGCATGAAGTTTAACATGGTATCAGAGCCTAAGGTCTTGAGTTCAAGTCCTAGCTTTCGTATCTTATAAAAAAATGTTGATGCCCCTCCGTGTCCATCTATAGGCCTTTTGAGCCATACCTCTGAGTCTATTTACGTGTTGACTTTCTGCATCACACGTGAAAGGGGGTGTTGAAGTGTATATGTACATTGCCTAGGCATCCTCTGTCCACATATAGGCCTCTTGAACCATACCTTTGAGTCTATCCACATGTTGAGTTTCTACATCACATGAGAGGGGGTGTTGAATGGTATATTGCCTAGCCCTTTCCATCAGTTCAGACTTTTGGTTACACTAGTTAGTGGATGAAGCCTAACATGGTATAAGAGACCAAGGTCTTGAGTTCAAGTCCTGGCTTTCGCAATTTATCCAAAAATTGTTTGTTGCCCCCTTTGTCCACGTATTGACCTATTGAGCCATACATTTGAGTCTATCCACATGTTGACTTTTCCGCATCACACGTGAGAGGTGATGTTGAAGTGTATATGTGAATTATCTGGCCCTTTCCATTCTTTCTGACTTTTGGTTGTGTTGGCTAGTGCATGAAGCCTAATAGAGGGAACCAAATGACGCAGACACATCAAGGCTCAGGGCACTTGGAGAATCAAAGAGTGTTTTCAGGTATGCTGAATCCCTGGATTGCATGCATTGGAAATGGAAGAACCACTCAGATGCTCGAAAGGGGCAATACTAGGGCCATTGTAGAAAACCCACCATAATTATTCCACCTTCGGCATATGAAGGTTCTCACTATAAAGAACTTTGACAAGTAGCACCATGGTTGGTTAGTATAATACGACCTAGGACAATAACACATACCTTGGTAGAGCATGAAGCATGTCCTCACTTGGAGCATAAAGGGAACCTCGGGTGAAAATTGGAAGATCCTACTTGATCATCAAGCGGATAAAGGCATACAATATCAACTCATGTATATAGTCCCGTCCCATCACTCTGTTAAAAGGCAAGATCAAAGTTTGACTTGCAGACATGAGATTAGAGTGTGATGGAATATATCTCTTGGAGCACAACCTAATAGGATCTTCAAGAGGTGATGCACCCTATTTGCTCACAAAATATGTATGGCATGCATGTGTTTTGCCCTATGCTTCTTCTTACCAAGCGAATGCCTTATTGGTGTGCTTTCAATGTTCGAATGTCTTATGTCACCAATAAAGCTTACTTAATTTTGGAGCCTTGGCTTATGGAAATCACTTTGTACACCCAAAGGCTAAGCAAGACTTTTGAGAAAGGAGCGTGCGAGATATTGTCCTTGGGTGTTTACACTCCACCACACAAGCAACTACAACTATAGGGCACCAAATGCATTAGATGAGGCCGCGTCCGAGATCACTCTATATTATCCAATTGTGCAACATTCGTATGAATGTGAGCAAGAATAATAGGCCTACATGAAGACGCTTTAACAATGGGAGGAAAGGCTCCTAGGTCTATTACCTCACAAGGCAAGCATCATCACTGTGATGGTACACACTACAAAGAGCTTCCAATCGAAGGAGCCTTCGAGAATAATCCAAAGGAACTGTATAACGACAGGTTATGTTGGTGGTGACTCCATACTTAGAAGAGGTCACTTGTGACACTTGATTCTAGGTAGGACCGATGAAGAAAACTTTGAAAGCCTTTGCCTAGGCATTAGAACTCTTCGACTGCTTTCTCAATGGCATGAAGAGGCTCCTTCTTCGTCCCTTTTTCAAGGCATAATTTTGGGAGTGCTTGCATGAACGCGATGATGTGTTAGGCTATACCTGTCATATCAAGGTGTCCCATTATCAAGCATCATAGTGGCCAATTATTTGACAAGTAGCAACCATTCATATTAGTAATATAGTTTGTGGACTTTACTGTCCCACGTATCTATCCACAAAAGAGTGTCATCTCTGATAACTTTAAATGTTTCAAATGTGAACCCGCTTGAATGCAATGGTGCAATTCACCTTCTTATCCACGCTAAAGGGTAAGTGACAAAACATACTTGCCTTTTAGCCTCTTGCCATGGAATTTGGAGCAGTGCGGTTTGTAGACACTTGAAATACACATATTAGAAAATTTCCATTCCTTCGGTAACACGTATCAAGGAGTGGAACCTAGGTGTGATTGCAGTCCCAATGGAATATTATTGGATAGGGGATGCAATTCATGTATTTTTCATTGAATCTTACATTGATGTATGACATGCCATACCTTGATTGGATCCATATGCCCTTTATGTAGACGACGAGCTTAATGTTCAACTTGGTGACACCGACCCCCCAACGGAACTCAGGAAAATACCCTTGCAAACTTGGGTGTTCTGCTTGAGCTATGGTATTTTGTTGTCCTACAACCTTAGGACTTTGCCCAAGAGGTCATAATCAATGCAATTCCCATATCTAATTATGAGATGGAGATTTGTTATGTTTAGCCCCAGAACTAGGATTCACCGTGTTTTTCTAGGTGAGGGGCGTATTACGAGTTGACAAGTCCTAATTCTCCTCCACTCGTGTCCCAATAGAGACACCCAACGTTCTTTTCTATAGTTGAACACATACAAGAAAATAAATGTCATAATTTGTTTACAAAGATAAATCATACATACTCCAAATGGTAATACTAGCACTCCAAGAGCTAGAGTGTAACCAGGTTCAAGTTGAGAAAATGCTCCTCTACTCACATGGTGAGGAAAATCGCCCTCCAATGAGTTTGTACTTAATGGAACCATGGAAGAACTATAGGCCTCGAGAATCAAGGACCACCACACATAAGCAACCAGAATGGACATGTTAGTTGATACACACACACAATGATAAAGACAATATCATGTAAAATGGCATTAAATTCTAATTGAAGAACCAAGGTAGTGTTTACATATAGCAGAAAAAAACTGAACAAGTTTGATGCACACCTGCATGCATATTTGTTTGTTTGGAAGTCGAGATCGTAATAGGTAAACTTTGCTTTGGGAAGATTCAAAGGAGAATTGTCCTAATCCATATCCATTAGGAATGGATTTGGGTGTAAACCTCATAAAGCGGGACCTGCGATGGCATGCTACTGTAGGTTAAACCGCAGGTCCCTTAAAAAAGATATATGATTCTCCAAGGCCCTCATGGCCTATGAATTTTATCACTAAGACATCTGCTCAACCAAAAGGTCAATCACCTAGGCAGTGTCATGAACTGTCCATTGATGAATGCTAAACCACATTGTGTTGAATCTTCCAGGGGGACGAGAGCTACATCAATTTGACAGAGAGTGCAATGTTGAAATTGTATCTATTATGTTCCTACCATATATTCTACTTCCTTCGTCCCAAAATAAGTGTCGTGGATTTTGTACTAAGTTGGTACAAATTTTGTATTAGATCAACGACACTTATTTTGGGACAGAGGGAGTAGAAAGCAGAAATGAGCAGTCATCTATAGCGACTCCACAAGTCCTTGACATTGGCCGATGAGAGAAGATCCCATGAAACATCCATAGAGATGACACTCGGTCTATGGTTGGCAAGATGGATGACGTTCCAACTCTTCACTAACAAAAATACTTCATGGCTAAAGGGGCAACCTATTCAAAGGACATGAATAGTCTCGAGCTCAAACCAAAAGGCACAAAAAGTGGCCATAGGACCAACCACACCTTTCAAGGTTATGAAAAGTAAGGACATGATTATGAAGAGCTAACCATGGAAAGATATGACATTTTGGTTCAGTCTTAGCCTTTCAAATCTTACTCGCAAGGAGAAACCCCATATGAGAAATGAACCCGTCGATAGAGTATACTCGGTCCAGGTAAATGACTACATCTTGCGGCACCCCCAAATATGAGTAAACTCTTGTCAACTGAGCCACTGAAGTAATCTTGGCAGCAGGATGGATCCAATTATTATTATTGAGTCCAATTCAAGGATTTTCTTCAAAGCCTGTTGGCAAACCTAAATAATCCATGGGAACAATTCTTCGAAGGGTCACCGGGTAATCCATCCTCATGCAAAAAAGTGTCTTACGACCATTGCCAATCATTACTACTGTGCGTGTGTGAAAATACACCAATATGTGTCATCACACCGGAGGTGAGAACCAACCCAAAGCCAACCTGCTAATATCCTACAACTATAACCTAGGCAAATGCGAAATGGAGGACTCTCCCAAACCTACACTAATGCTAGTGATTTGCCAAGTGGCAACACAATCGTTACAATAAAATCGACTTTTAGCTTCCAAATTATTTGT
This sequence comes from Hordeum vulgare subsp. vulgare, assembly GCF_904849725.1. NCBI lineage: Eukaryota > Viridiplantae > Streptophyta > Magnoliopsida > Poales > Poaceae > Hordeum > Hordeum vulgare. The sequence continues at coordinate 577,067,101 of NC_058520.1, read as the reverse complement.
TGCGATGTGCTTTATAATCTTCACTCCAAGACCAATTATTTTGCACCCAAACCTATGCTTGGTACCTCAACTCTTCCCTTTAATTTAGTTTGCAACCCCAACCTCAACATCATATTTGCATAACTCGCTAAGTAACTTGGTCATTTTTGGACATTGATAATACCTTTGGTTTTGGCCTATATGGCATTTGAGGAACATACTATGCAATAAACCCTTGATTTCATAGTATTCCCATCAATTAGTGGCATCTTCCCTCTGCTTCTCCTTTTTCTCTTCCATCCCCTTTATACTTTTTGACTCCTTCCCTCTCTCAAGTAAAGCCTCTACTCATAGCCCCATCACCACTCATGTTCACATCGCCATTTTCACAAGGTAGACGAGAAGGAGATTGATAGGCAGGAGAACGATGAGATGCAAATAGTTGTAAAGCTAGAACTTCGAGACGAGGTAGAAAAATGAGTACAAGGATGGAAAACCCTATAATATGACATATTGTTATTTGAAATATAAAGGGTTATTGAGCATGTATACATGCACTTGTGACGACATGGGGTGGGAGCTTCGACTCGTGCCAGCCCCCTATTACATGTGAAGGAAGCACAACATAGGGTTGGAACATAAGTGTTTAAATGTGTCATTATATAAACTAAATTAATTTAGTCACACTTTGTACACAACATGATTGTGTATCACTTAGTTTGAACACGAGGAGATGAATGCATAACAACATGGACAATAGTTGCACTAGACGACTTAAGAAGAGGTGGGACACCACCACGTGAATGGTGGTTATGACTCATGTGACTTTCATAGTTTTTCAATATAGATATTATCAAAATCAAAATCATTGACTAAAAGAGGTTGTGGTATCAAATACAAGAAAGTAGACAGGAGGAAATGAGCAAGGCCAAAGTTGCAATGTGACAATGGGTCCTTGACGGGGGAATGACGGATAGACCGGACTACTAGGATGAGTATGCCACACACATGAAGAAGACTATCACGGTCTGCTTCGGGAGGGCCTAATATGGGCCAGGAGGCACGCTTCCATGCTAGGGACTAGCCTCGAGGAGCAGGATATTGATTCTTGGGTCGGGTGGCCAAGGGATGGGGACCTCCTTTCGGCTACATTGCGTCAGACCCGAAGTCATGCAACCCTGGCTCAATGGAGAGCCTATAAGGCAAACTAGGGACCCTTACAAAAATGATAGAGAATATAGAGAACCCCACAACTAGATTTTCATAACTACCACCATCTCCAAGCTCTACGCATATAGATAGAGAGCTTGTAGTCCAAGCAACACTTCTCCATGGATGTTCTCCTTGATCGTTCACAAGCACCAAATCAATGCAACACCAGAGGCAGAGTAGGGTGTTCAATCGTCTCGGGGGGGGGGGGAGGGCAAGCTTAGGTAAATCCCATGTTCTTTGCCTTACCACCCAAATGCCCTGTGCACATGTCCCTTTAATCAAATCAGTTGCCAATTGACGAAACTTTCGGCATGGAGCACTAACAGTTGGCACGCTTGGTAGGGGCGACACGCGCAAATCCGGATCAGGATGGCCTCCTCAACTCAGATCGGCGACCTCAGGCAAAGTCAGGACCTCTTCCTTGCCCCCTCCACCTCATCTCCAAAACGGTGGGAAGTTAGATATGTCTTGACCTCTTTCCCAAGGGTCAGTTCTTCCCATTCGAATGGATTTGGATGCCTCCTCCCCAGTGAAAGGTTCCTTGGTCATGCCTCGAGTCCCACACATCTTGCCCCATGGAGTCTAGTCCTGATGGTTGCAAGAATGCTCGACAGAGGTCAGCTCGATGCACTCCCCCAAAATAAGAGGGGTCATGATCTTAGCTCGGCGAACTCACTTCCGACAAGCCAGCGGTCAAGATGCGCCCCCTCCATGGACCATGGTCCCGACATCGAGCAACACCGTGCGGTCTCATATGCCAACATGCTACAAGACGCACCACCATCGTGATGGTCTAGACCCCCCACACACTGGTATCTCTCGACAAATTGGTCGTCTCTCGGAGGCATTGCGAGTATGAAACACCGACAACCCTACTTATGGACAAAATCATTTCATAAAAGGGCTATGTATAATATGCAAGTGACACCATGAGATACGGGTCAAACATAATAACCTAAATCAATATGGTTTAGTGACCAAAAGTTCACCTTTTCAAACATTACAATGTCACATCAAATTATAAAGTAGCGCGTTGATATGAGACTTTGCATGTAGATTATAAAAAATACATTCACTAGAACTTCTCAGGAAAACCTTAACATGCCACCACAAAAACACATCACAGAAGTATTTTTTTTTCTCCATATAAAAGACTACAGTTGCTTTGAAGTTGTGGATTTCGTGCAAAAACCAAACAAAGAAGCTTTCATTTCTCTATCAATGGATTCTACTACTTTCTTGACTAGATTTTTCTTAAGTCTACAACACGTTTGGCGGAAATTCACATTTAAGTTTATTGAAGGGGAAGTAAATTAGGTGAACATAGTAGAAATTAGTGCATTTAATCAAATTTTGGTAACATAATTCTTGCAAAGGCATGACAATTTACTTTATGATCAATATTATCTATATGTTTAGATTACTCTTTATAAGAGGAATAATATACAGTGTTTTTATATTTTATTGCTAAAAATACATTCAAATTTGTAAAAACTAAATAAATCTCATGACATAAACACGTCAAATAGGGAAGGAGTTCCACACCAAAGTATCGAAACAATATTGAAGAGATATACGAGTTTACAGAAATATGAACATTAATGTTGCCTAAACTAATAATTGTCATATCATTGTAGGCACCATGAAGACCATGCGAAGCAAAATTGTTGTAAATCCTGTTGTTGCAGCAATACCCATTTGAGAGCACATTATTCGAAGTAGAACTTCCTATGCACATCTTTTGAAACCAAGTTAGACCGAGAATTGCAAACGAATAATTGAACTATAGAAATCGCAACTACCATAGTAAACACACACATGTGTATCCAAAATTATACTTACTAATTAGCATATCCCTAGATTTCATATCAGAACACAATATTATAGAAAACCATTGTGTGCACGACATGGTCAAATTAATTTAAGTAAGTTAATATTATTATTTTGTATATTTTCTCATTCCAAATCCACAATGCATTTTGTTGACCCAAATTTGTATCAAATGAAGCTCTCTTCTAAATATTCACATAAATATTCCATATTTTGTGTGCACCTATGTGACATATCTTTTCTAGGTTGGTGTCTAAAAGAACACCGCGTATGATTTTTTAGGAATAACATATCCCAAATCGCATGTAAAGGAGGTTGTGGTAGTGTTGTTAAATGAGCAAGGGTTGAGCCATCGTTCCATAAATGGTGAGGCATATCATCGCACATGAGTAATGATGAGTGAGAAAGGGTCTTCGTGTTTTCGTCAATGAATGTGAAGGACAAGGAAGCTAGCCAAAGCAAACATAATTTGGGAAGGTATTTAGAACCTAGGATCCTAAACAAGGATATACAACAATTAATCGATGTTGTGCTTAGGAGGTATCTAATTATTATTTGCGTCCAAGAGACTAAATCGGCAGGTCAAAAGGTGAGGGAAGTAGAGAATACTGGCTTCAAGCTTTGGTATTTAGGGTTAGTTGGAAATAGGAATGCCATATGCATTCTAGCTAGTAGACAAGAGAATCAAGTATGCACTAGTGGATGTTAGGAGATAGGGGATATGATTATCCTAATCAAGTTATTTGTTGGGGTTCTTGTCCTGACAAAAGTGCTTGTGCCCCACAAGGTCTACTTGGTGCAAGCATCAAGAGGTGATTCTAGGAAAACTTGGAGGACATGGTTAGAAGTGTACCTAAACTCTTCATAGGAGGAGAATTCAGTAGACACATGGGTACATTTATGATGGGGTTTAAGGGAGTGCATGGGGCTTTAGCTACAACGTTAGCAACCAAGTGGATAAGGACATCTTAGACTTCACATTAGCCTATGACATGCTAGTAGTTAACACCTTCTTTAGGAAGAGGTTTTCCCATCTAGTTACCTTCAGTAGTACCCAATGTTCTAGCTAGATCATTTTTTTGTTACTAGGATGGTGGATAGGTGGGTTGCTTTGGATTGTAAGGTGATAGTTGGAGAGTGTGTTCTAGTGCAACATAAGGTAGTGGTGGTTGATTTTCACTTTCATGCATGTGTATTGTAGGACAAAGTTGCCCAAATCACAAGAATAAGTTGGTGGAAGTTCAAAGGGGGAGCACATCGAATCATCAAGGAGAGAATAATTGCACAAAGATCATGTGATGAAGAAAGAGCAGCTGCTAATATGTTGTTGAAGATAACCTTTTTAAATTCGTGAGGTAGCTAGTCCGATACTTGGGATGACGAAAGGAAAGAGACAAGAACCTAAATAAATGTGGTGGTGGAATGAAATGTCCACAACTCTATCAAGGATAAGTGGTTCTACAAGAGTTGGGACCACAATAGAAACGATAACAACATGGAGAATACAAGGATACTAAGAAGAGAGCCAAGCAAGTTGTGAGTGAAGTAAGGGGACATGCATGTGAAGGGACCTCAACTAGGTTAAATGCATCAAGGAGGAGGCAAATTAATTCGTAGTGAAAGATGAGGTGATCGATAAGAGATCGAGAGAATACTCTAACATGTTATTCAATGGTGGTAATGATAACACTTTGCTTGAGCTAGAGAACTCTTGTAATGACACCAATGGGAGGTTCGTGTGGATAATATAAGAGCTCCATGTTAAGGAGGCCCTAAAAAGGATGAAAGCAGGAAAGGTATTGGGACAATATGGTATTCCTATTGAGATGTGGAGGTGCGCTGGAAATGTGGCAATAGTATACTTTCGGTCAAACAAGATGCGTGAAGAATGGAGGAAGAGTACTATAGTATATATCTTGAAGGATAAAGGTGATATTCAAAGTTGCACTGATAACCAAGGAATTAAGCTTATGAGTCAATACAGTGAAACATTGGGGGAGAGTGATTGTGCATCGCTTGAGAAGAGAGATGAGCATTACAAAAAACAATTTGGTTTAACGCATGGGATGTCAACCATTAAGGCAATTTTCCTGCTGCATCACCTTACAAAAAGATATATGAGCAGAAGAAGGATCCGCATATGTTTTTTATTAACTTGGAGGAGGGTTATGAGAAGATACCAAGGAACGTAATGTGGTAGAAGGTAGATAAACTAAAGTGCCATCAAAGTAGTACCCTATGATATGATATGTATGATATTATTGTGATAAGTTTTCAGGCATGTGACAATGAGACTTATACCGTGTCATTTATGATAGGACTACATCAAGGACCAGCCTTGAATCCATATATTTTTTGTCTTAGTGATGGACGAGGTCACACAAAATGCAGAAGGAGATATACCTTTGTGTATGTTGTTTATTGATGATGTTGTCCTAGGTGAACAAACTAGGATGGGCGTCACTAGGAAATTAGAGTTGTGGATGTTGAAGTACATATGTGAATTACCTCTTTCCATTAGTTTGGACTTTTGGATGCGTTGCCTAGTGCATGAAGCTTAACATGGTATCAGAGCCTAAGGTCTTGACTAAAAGTCTTGGCTTTCGTAATTTATTCAAAAATTGTTGCTACCCCCTTTGTGTCCACATATAAGCCTTTTAATACATATCTCTGAGTCTATCCGCGTGTTGTCTTCCCGTGTCGCATATGAGAGGGGATGTTGAAGTGTATATGTGGTGTTGTCTAGCGTATGAAGCTTAACACTAGAGACCAAATTTAGAGTTCAGAGGTTTAGGCTAAGTAAGTCCAAGACCGAATATATGATGTGTGGATTCAGTGGTGTTACGTGCGAGGAAGGATATGTCTGTTTAGAGGGACATATAAGACATAAGAAGGACACATATCAATACTTGGGATCATGTTGCAACTGTGGTATCAATGAGGATGAAGTGGCCAAAGAATTTGGCATCCCCCAAAGCTAAATGATAAGATATATAGGCAATGATTAGAGTTGTGATGCCCCATGGAGTAGAGTGTTGACCCACTAAGAGTCAACACATCCAACAAATGAATGCATCGAGATGCGTGCGTTAAGGTGGATGTGTATCCACAATAAAGGAGCGAATTAGGAATGAGGAAGTATGCTATAAGGTAGGGGTGGCACCAAACGATATAAATACATGAGTAAAGTGGCATAAGCATGACGAACATGAATGTGAAAGAGGACAAAGTGTAACAAAATAAACAAATAGATGTGGTATGGTCTGGGATCAACATTGTTCTAAATCGAGATGGCTCAATCACTAGGGCTTCAATCAACTCCTGCAATCATCTTACCAACGATATTCAAGCTCTGTGATCACGTATTGATCGCAATGGCCGTCTCTTAAACATGTTTCTCATTATCAACCCAAAGATATGGCAAGTACATAATTCATATGTGCATGGTGTAGTTATGGATGTAATAGTACAAGAGAAGGGGTGTAGAAGTGTCCTAAGGCTCTAACGTCGGTATTGGAGTGCCGATAGTGCATTGGTGCCATAATGCACGACTTCTACACCCCCACCTCATGTGTGGCTCCCTTATACCTAAACATGGAATATAAGTGGATTGCGTCAACCTGTTCTTAAAATCAAGATCTATTGGCTTTGATACCATGTAAAATTCCATGAACCAAACCAATTCTCCCAAAATCTCAAGCCTATAGGGAAAGCCGAGCTATGTATTTATACTTCAACAACCACATCATACCATGTACATACCAAGAACACTTCTATTTGATTAGATTTTAACTCTGTAAAGCTTATACAGTTCAGCCGCATGATGAAGATCCGTGATGCCATGGCAATTCGCCGACTGCCGAAACACGATACTCAATAAGACCATCCAGATGCACTCAACACTCTAACCACCCTACCCGTGTAACCAACAAGGTTGTTGTCTAGAAGGAATTTAGCACTAAGAGGAGTCAACAACACGGTTGTCCTTGATGAAGGCGCCTTTAAGCCCCAATCATTCACATAACCCTATCGAACTAAATGATTTCCCGTTGATAAGACAACATGCTAATAGGCTTTAGCTAGCTCGAGGAGTAACGTGATGAGAACTACAAATGACTTAATGGACTAGAACTCTTCCATAAATAGTCGTGTGGGTGCACACGGTGAGCATACAGGTGACACCATGACTCGACCGTCCCGATGAAAGGAATACCATAACCCAATGGGCTTCCCAAGGGCATTCGTCCATTGGGAGAATAAAAGGTGACCACCCCTAGATGCAGTAAGTACTAATGAAGCAATTATGGTAAAAATGTGATGTGAAGGTAACCATGGCATTGGTACAATCATGACATCAAGTCTCATAGCATTTGATGCAAGGAAGTACAATGCAATGCAAAACATAGTGCCACTCTAAAATAAACCGGTGTAACGGTAAACTAGTACTAAATGGGTGGGAATGAACGACTCCATGTGGCATCCATGTTCTAAGATCATCTTATTTGTGTGGTCTTGCCACCTGAATGGAGGCTGTTATGAATCACCTTCTCTTGCGGGAGAAGGGGTTCCAAAAAGTGTGTTTATAACATATACAAGGAGCGATATAAATAAGGGTGTGTGTGTGTTAACTATCAGAATATTCATAAGGAGGGCACCGTCGGAATGGGCTCCCCAAAATATGAGTTTTGGAATTTTAACCAACTCAACCTAAGTTAGTATGCAAAAGTTATGGGCATGCATTGTTTAGGTTATTTAATGCTCACATGCAAAATAGGGTATCTAGAAAACAATTATCCTTGTTGGGGATTTTTATTCCCATGCCCTTGGTTCCTTAGTCGTACTTAGTTTTCCCCATTTTCTTAGTTTTTGCTCACTTTTTCCTATGTGAATACATTTTTTCTTCTCGGAGAACATTTTGTGCACATCCACCTTCCACTAGTTTGCTAAGAAGACCCATATTTGCTGCGAGGTGGGTCCCACCGATTTAGTTAAAAAGACCTAGCCAGGACGGTCCACCCGACATCAAAACAAGTGGTGTCGGTGGTGCTTCACCGCCATTAAGCTATGGGCCTGGCCCCGAAGGGTGTTGTCGTGCACCCGGGGTAGAACGACATGGGTATATCCAACACCAGGGTAGATCTGATCGTCCCCAGGAATTCAGTGTTGTTGGAGTCGAACGAAGATGAACGTCGCGCAAATTTGATATTCTTTAATATTGCGCGTGCTCCTGGGTCCTTGCGGACAAGTGGGAGTTGTGTAACATCGGGAGGCACTTGGCAATGGCATCAAAGATTCCAATGGTTGAGGGTGACGGTCAACCTCGATTCCTCTCTACACACACTCTCTCTAGTGGGCGTGCGTGATGACTCTACGATGGTTGTGTGGTGCTCCTTGAGTGATGAATTGGATGAGTTAGCTCATATCTATCAACACTATTAAGTATCGATGGTGGTCTACTCTCTCCAAAGGTGCGAAGAAGGGCCCGACGGTCGATTCTTTCAATAAGAAGGGGCAATGGGGAAGCTAGTGAGAAGTAAAGGAGAGTTGGGTGGTTATATCCATGGCACCGCGACCATGGCTTCAATGCACAAGCGGTGCTTGTGACAGACGCCGAGGTGATGGGCGGTGCTGTGACAAAAACTCAAATGAGTTCCAAGGCTCGTTGTCGAGCTCCTAGAGGTCGTGGAGCAGAGCGGCCGCCATGGGAAGGGTGCGTTGTTTATGGCAGAGCGGCGTGACTTGGTGCGCATGCATGGTGATGGTAAAGACTCATCACTCTAGTCATTGGTGTTAGACCTTTCAGCCTGAGCATTGATAGTTGTGGATGACACTAGGAGAGTTGGGACAGTTTTCGTTGGTTTATTTCTCACACAATGCCATGCCAAGCTGAGGGGTTGGGGATACATATTTATAGGCTGCTAGCCAGGCAAGCGTATGCTAAGATGCTAGTCTAAGATGCTGCTAAGATGCTAGTCTAAGATGGTATCCTAACTGCCAGTCCTTGATGGTCAAACTATCCTAACATCCACAAGGACCATGTGCTGCAGCCCCACAAAGACCCTAGTACATAGAATTATCCATCATTCTCCCCCTAAGTCTTGTACGTCGTCTTGTGGGAGAGTCGAATCATCCCGATCTTGGAGCAGAGTTCGAGGAACTTGATCCTCCCAAGAGGCTTGTTGAGCAGGTCTGCGAGCTGGTCCGTGGTGTTGATGTAGCTCGCCTCGATGCTCCCTTCTTCCAAACAGCTTCAGATGAAGTGATACGTCAGTCGGATGTGCTTGCTCCATTCGTGGAAAACGGGGTTCTTTGCTAGGGCCAGGGCAGACTTGCTGTCCACCAGGAGCTGCACCGTTCTGGTGTCTCGGACAAGGAGATCACCAAGCAGTCAAGCGAGCCAGAGCGCTTGAGTGCAGGCGGTGGAGGCCACTATGTACTCGGCCTCATAGCTGTACAGGGCCACCACCTGCTGCTTGACCGACTGCCAGCTCACGAGAAACTTGTCGAGGAAGAAGAGGATCCCGCTCGTGCTCTTGCTGGTGTCGATGTCTCCGACGTGGTCGCTGTCGTTGTACCCGACGAAGTGTGTCGCCCCTGGACACCTAGGATAATGGAGGTCGCGGTCGAGGGTCCCCTCCACGTAGCGGATCATCCTCTTCACTGCCTGCTGGTGCTCCGTTGTCGGTTGCTCCATGAACCGACTAACGTAGCCGACGGAGAATGCTAAGTCCGCCCGTGTGTGGGCGAGGTAGCGAAGGCCCCCACAAGGCGCCGGTACTGTGTAGCGTCCACTTCCTCCATTGTGCTATCGCGGCTCAGTTTCAGCCTCTCCTCCATCGGAGTGAGGGTTGGGTGGCAGTTGGTGAGCCCAGCTAGCTCAATGATGCGCTTGGCATAGGTGGACTGTCGAAGCGCGATCCCGGAGTGATCCTGGTGCACCTCGATCCCTAGATAGCACGAGAGGAGCCCAGATCACTCATCTGGAAGGTGGCCTTCATTTCTTCCTTGAACGCCGCCACCTCCGCATCCTTGATGCCGGTGATCACCAAGTCGTCAACATAGACGCCCACCAGCAGTGCATTTCCTCCACTGCCCCGTCGGTAGACGGCCGCCTCATGCGGGCTTTGCTCGAAGCCCATCTTCTTTAGCGTGGAGTCCAGCTTGGCGTTCCACGCCCTAGGTGCCTGACGTAGGCCATAGAGAGCCTTACGCAGGCGGAGTACCTTGCCCTCCTAGCCGGGGATCGCAAATCCCGACGGCTGATGCACGTAGACTTCCTCCTTCAAGTAGCCGTTGAGGAATGCCGACTTGACATCCATGTGATGGACACGCCAGCCCTACTGGGTAGCTAGCGCAAGGAGAAGTCGCACGGACTCCATCCGTGCCACGGGAGCGAAAGCGTCGTCGAAGTCGACTCCTTCCTGATGCAACAAGCCTCGGGCCACCAAGCGAGCCTTGTGCTTGATGATGGCGCCGGCTCCATCCCTCTTCAGCTTGAACACCCACTTAAGGGTGATTGCACGGTGACCACGAGGGAGGTGAGCGAGCTCCCAGGTGCGGTTCTGCTCGACTGCATCCATCTCCAACTGCATCGCGGCGCACCATGCCGCGTCTCTCTCGGCCTCTGCAAAGGACCGAGGTTCGCCGTCCTCACACGCGAGTTGTAGCTGCGCCTCCAGGTCGCATGGCACCAATCCCGGCACTGGCTGATCGCCGAGTAGATTATCCATCGTACGATACCGCAGCGGTTCATCGCCATGATACGTGTCGATGCACTCCTCGTCGTGAGTGAGCGGGGAAGTGAACTTCATCGGGTTGTGCTCGGCGTGAGCTGATGCTGATGAAGACGAGCCTGGAGTGGTGACTGCCGGGGCTGGAGTATGCGGCGTCGCCGGTTGTGGTGCCATCGCCGTAGCAGGCACCGAGGTCGATGTAGTTTTGGGGGCTGGGGTAGACGTGCTTGGCGAAGAGGAGCTGCTTGGTCCACTGGCTTCCTTGAAGTGGACGTACTCGACAATGAAGTCATCATACATCGGTGTCGAGCCGTCGTCCACCGCCTTGTCCCATTTCCACCCTCACCCTTTGTAGAACACGACGTCTCGCGCTGTGCGCACACGCTGTGTCTTTGGGTCGAGGATGCGGCAGGCCTTTGAGCCCTCCGCGTAGCCGATGAAAACTCCTGGAGTACTCGTGTCGTCGAGCTTGCCGATGTGGCCGAGCTCCTTGGCAGACGCAAGGCAGCCAAAGACCCGCAAGTGGGAGACCGCCGGCTTCCGCCCATGCCAGGCCTTGTACGACGTCTTGTCGTCGAGTGCCTTAGTAGGCGAGCGTTTGAGGATGTAGACAGTCGTCAGCATCGCCACTCCCCAGAAAACAGCCGGCATCCGTCTCAGCTTGAGGAGAGCCCGAGCCAACCCCACAACCGTCTGGTTGTGCCGCTCGACGACGCCGTTCTGCTGCGGGCTGTACGGCGCGGAGTAGTGGCGCTGGATGCCCTCATCAACGCAGTACGATGCGAATTCAGCCATCGTGAATTCGCCGCCATTGTCAGTGCGCAGCACGCGAAGTTTTGCGGTCGCTCTTCGCCTCTGCAGCAACCTGCACGCGCCTGATGGCGTCCGCCGCCTCTCCCTTGCTGCCGAGGACCATCACCCACATGTAGCGAGAGAGGTCGTCGATGAGCAGCAAGAAGTAGCGTCGACCTCCTGGTGTGGCTGGCATCACCGGGCCGCACAGATCTGCGTGCACGAGCTCCAGCCTCTCCTTGGCCCAGAAAATTGCCTGCTGGGAAAGGGGAGTCGTCTCTGCTTCGTGAACACGCATATGTCGCAGAACTTCTCCACATGGTCACGGCATGGCAGGCCTCGCACTATATCCTTGGCACTTAGACGCTTTAGGGCCTCGAAATGAAGGTGCCCAAAGCGCTCATGCCATTGCCACGCCTCGTCGTCCCGACGGACAGCGAGACAGACCGGTTGTGCCACATGCACATCAAGGACGTAGAGTCGGTTTTCATCTCTGGGTGCCTTGGCGAGAAGGCGACGCTGGCGATCCCAGATGCGTAGGACGCCATGCTCAATCAGCATGTGTGAGTCGTTCTCATCCAGCTGTCCCACGCTGATGATGGAGTTCCTTAGTGCGGGGATGTAGTAGACACCGGTGAGCAACCGGTGCTCTCCCGTCTAGGTGGCGAAGATGACGGAGCCGACGCACTTAATTTCCACAACAGAGGCATCCCCAAACTTGTGGGAGCCTCGCGCGTCGGAGTCGAGCTCGGCGAAGAATTCCCTTCGACCGGTCATACGGTGAGTGGCGCCGATATCGAGGCACCACCCCACAGTCTTGTCCTTCCTGGAGCCATCGCCGAGAAGAGTGTGCGCTTTTGGCTCGTCGAGGTTGAGGAGAGCCTTTGCGGCTGGTGTCGCTGAAGGTAGCTCGATGCTTGCATGGGCCATGAACAGAGCCGTCTCCTCCTCCTTCGCCTGTGTGGCGTGAGCCTGGTCGTGTCGTGGCTGTCGACACTCGTTGGCCCAATGGCCAAGCCGGCCACAGTTGTGGCAACTGTTGTCCTGTGCCGGCTTGGGCTTGCCAGCGGAGCCGTCCTTGGTGCCTCCGCGGCCGTCACCTTCAGCACGTCCTTGTGCCTAGCCCCGGGGGCCTCTTCGCGCCTTGCGCTGCTTGCCGCTCCTGCGGCCGCCCGTCGTGGAAGAAGGCTCCCCCTTCTTCCTGTCACCGAGGTCGGCATCCCACTGCTCCCGAGATAGGAGCAGCTTCCCGCCGGTGGTGATGGGCCCCGAGAGAGGTTGTGTCTCATCGGTGTCGACGACCTTGAGGCGGCCTATCGCCTCCTCGATCGTCATCGTGGAGAGGTCCAGCAAAGACTCGATCGAGCGAGCCATCTGCTTGTACTTCTCAGCGATGCACCGAAAAAGCTTGTCGACAACTCTCTCCTCGGTGTAGGTGGCATCGCCGAATTTCACCATCTTCTGCAGCAGAGTGTTGAGACGGAGAGCAAAGTCATCAACGTCCTCACCTGGCTTGAAGGACACGCTCTTCCACTCCTTACGAAGTGCGTGCAGTGTGGACTTGCGAGCACGATCGCTGCCGATGCGTGCCGCGACGATGGCGTCCCAAGCCTCCTTGGTAGTCCGCTTGTTGGAAAGCGAGAACTGCATCTCGGGAGGGATTGCGGCGACGAGGGCGTCCTCTTGGTGGTCGAAGTTGCTGTCCTGGACCGCCTCCCACATGTATCGCACCTAAAGCCTGATCTTCATGATCGAGGCCCACTCGACGTAGTTGGTTTTAGTGAGGGTAGGCCACCCAACACTGGGACCAACATTCGTGACCATAGTCCGGACCTCGTAGAGGCCGCGGTCCTGGTCGTCGTAGCCGCCATCGCGCACACCTCCACTTGGAGCGCCATCGCGAGGTGCGCGGGCATGCTTGGCTGCCGACTCCCCGTCCGCTCTCGCGCCACATTGGCACGGTCTACGTCGGCGCCGTCGACCGCAAGCGCGGAGCCGTTGGAGCTGCCGGAGCCGCCGCAGAGGGCCTTGGCATCCGACGTAGCCTCACGTGCTGCGTCCGATGCTGCAGCTGCTTTTACCTCTGCCCAGGCTGCTTCTACCTCCGCTCGGGCTGCTGCCAGCTCTGCCGCAGCCAGCCTCGACGCCCTTGGTGCCGCAGCAGCGACTGCTGTAGCTGCTCGTTCACGCTCCTCTGCCACGGTGCGCTTGGCCTCCTACCGGCGCCGCATTCTCGAGGTAGCCGTGTGCTGAGAGCGACCTGCACACATGGCTTGTTGCAGGGGGGCTGTTGCGTGAAGAAGAGGCTGCTTCTGACAAGCTGCTGCTCCACAGTCCGGAAGGAGGGAGGTAACCAGGGGCAGTCGGAGCAACTGCTGCTACCAGCTTGGGTTGCTCAGCTCCCGGTGAGAGGTGAGCAGGAAATGCTCAAGGGTACAAGACAACGACGCTCTGATACCACTTGTTAGACCTTTCAGTCTGAGCATTGATAGTTGTGGATGATACTAGGAGAGTTGGGACAATTTTCATTGGTTTATTTCTCACACAATGCCATGCCAACCTGAGGGGTTGGGGATACATATTTATAGGCTGCTAGCCAGCCAAGCATATGCTAAGATGCTAGTCTAAGATGCTATAAGATGGTAGTCTAAGATGCTATCCTAACTGCGAGTCCTTGATGGTCAATGATTCTATCCTAACAGGTAACAGCCACAAGGACCATGTGCTGCAACCCCACAAAGACCCTAGTAAAGAGACTTATCCATCAATTAGAAGCGGTGTAGAGGGCAATGGGGCAGTGAGGCAACGAAAGGAGCGAGAGAAACAAAGTAGGATGATGATGATGTCTCGATGCAGGCCTAAATGGCCCACATGGATGTGCATGACATAGTGCTCTATCCGTGCCGTGACGTGCACTGGCCATGCCGTATAGTTACCATACTGTACTTCAATGTGTTAGGAAACTCGTGGTAGCAATTAGGTCATGTTCTTTTGCCATCTAGTTCATCATTGATGCCATAGAGAGATAGGGACAAAAGGAAGGGGAGAGGTCCTAGCCAAGTACAATCACCAAAAACACTATTTGGGAGCCAAGATGTTTGGTGTTGTGGCAAGATTCCGCTGATCATCTACAGATGATGTTTTAGTGTTTGTACATGTACTTCAGGGAGAGTCATGTGTCCGAGAGATCACGAGAGGTAGGAGTTGTTTCACAATGGTTTCCTTGGCAGAATTCAAGGGTTTAAAGGGGGTCAAAGGATTGCACTAAAGTTCTCCTTATTAAGCATATCTAGGACCATAGGGAGCCCTAGGACACTTTTCCAATATTTTTACGAGGCCACACAAATAGGATTAGCATTTTATGGCCTAGAGGGGTGGAATTGAAAGTATTTTTAGTTCTAATATTTGGCACTAGAGCAACCAATGTTTTTGTAGAATATAGGCATATGGGAGTAGTGCAGGCTCTAGGATATTTGGTGGAGTTTTCCATGCCACCTAAAATGGACTCCTTTGGAAGGGAAATATTTAGGGTTTTACCAAAATCGTTTTTCAAGAGGAAAAACAAAGGTGTTGGTTTCCTAGGGGAAATCATCCAACCAAGGGATATGGCTCAAACGGATGAATGAAAGAAATTTAAGGACCCGAACATCATTCACCAGGCTAAACAAAAAATAAAAATTCAAAAATAGTAATTTCCCCCATACCTCTTCCTTTGTTCTGTGCTTGATTTCTATCGGTTTGGGCTTTGTCACTTGGCCCTGGACATCGTGGTCTTCATATCCGCCTTCATGCACATGTGTGAAAGCTTCCATGAGATCCACCAAGATTTGGACCTATTCTAGTAATTTGACTTCTATTTCCTTCTAAAGATGAACTTGCACCTCATGGGCCCAATGAGGTCTCGTGCTCCTCTTAATTATCCTTGTGTATTGACAAAGATGCGGGCCCACAACTCTTGAAATTCACGAGAAGCCTAGCCTGGTGAAACGGTGGCTTGAGACTTGTTACACGACATGGGCGTCCAAGTTTGTTCATGTGTGCCGTGCCAAATTAGACATATGGGGCTCTCACCATCGCCTTTTGACTTCCTCACCATGATGGTGGTTCCCGTTTCGGAGCTAAGGGACAAGGGGTTGATGGTTTCCTAAGCTGCCGCCGAATCTCTCATTTAAGGAAAGAGATGAACCTCCACCTCGGTTCTCGACTTGGGCCTTGATCCTAACCAGGGCGGCGAAGGTGAGTCATCCCAAACTTCTTCCCATGTTCTATAATTCCAGTGTCTACTTTATGTTTCTTGTGATTTTTGCTAGACCAATTCGAGGAATTACCCCGGGGCATTCTTCGGTGCATTGGTGTGCGATATGGTGTGGTGAAAGTAGGGTTGGTGAGTGTGTTTTGTCACGGTGCGTGGGTTTTGTTGGAGATATGCCCTAGAGGCAATCATGTATGATGATATTTGCTATGCATTTATGAATAATGGTTTTCTTTGGACATTATTAATGATGTGTATTAACAAGTACGTGACTTGTTTGTGAGACTATGCATTGTATGATGACTGTTCTAAATAGTCCCTAGTTGAAAGGGTTGTGTGGACGCGCAACCAATTAGACTAGCATATGACTCGGTGGATGGTTCGATCTCTCTTACAATGTAGCATTGGATGCTAGCTGAATAATATGAACTCGAAAATATCTGGTCGGATTTGATGTAGAAGAATTCAAGTGGAGATAATGTCTGAGTTGGACAGACCCAACTGTGAGATGCACCGATAGGTCATCTACGACTATGAGTTTCTAGTACAACATATGTTCTATGTCCTAAGACCTGAGTTGGCGCATGTACTCCGGATGGTGATAGACCTGCTCTGGGTCGACCAAACGCTACTCCGTGACTGGACAATTACAAAGATCGGTTTCGGGCTTGTCCATACCCATGTTGCGAGACATGATCGAGCAAGATGAGATTTGCCCCTCAGATCAGGAGAGATATACTATGGGCCCCTCGGGTAATCCTACCTGGATAAGCATGGCTATACGATGAGGATTATGAGATAATCCAAAGTGTTGTCCGGATTCACCAGAATGAGAAAGAGGTCGTGCTGCTACAAGGATGACCATGTCGGCTTGAGCACGCCAGCATATATTGTGTGGCAAAGTGAACAGAACTGTGAAGTACAGTTTTGCCTAACCAGCTTCATCGGAAACTTAGAGTCGACACACTTTGCTATAGGCCGCTACCAACTAGTCGAGTCGGATGTGTCTAACTCATGGCCAAGTGAATGAGAACCTAAGGGGTCGCACACTTAAGGGAATAAACTACTTGTGGGCTTTAGGATCCGTGCGAGGCCCAAGAGTTGACCCGCGAAGGATACCTATAAATAGTGTAGGTGCGACACACTCATTCGGTTGATCGCTTCGGCGACATCATTAGGGATTTGCATGTGTTGCAACTAGCCACCTCCACTCGTCGCCGACTGTGTGATTGGACCTAGCAGTCCACCGCATGGTGTTCCTCCTGCATGCACGAATACCAATAGAGGCGGGGAACTTGCGCCGCTCCACGAACCTGTACGTTGGATCCAATGACCGATTGTTCGAGGGAGATTGGACGAGGAGGTGACAGACCTCCCGAACACACTGCCCCAACTCTACTTTCGCACACGACACTGCGCGTCTAGTGGTAACAAGGTGTGATTCATCTCTGTAGCATGTTCTTGGATGTTCTACGCGTAGGAAAACTTTATGTGGCATGCGATGCACCTACGGTAGAACACAACAGGTTTAGCTCAACCTTTTCATTTTCTGTCCAAGTTCATGCATTCTTATCATGAGTAGTTTGCATAAACGCTCCCGTCACTTCAAGGGATGCAACGAACGAGCTTCATGAGGTAATGGAAATGGAGACAAGGCCCCTAGACCCGAGGACTCGATGGTGGGAGGTCCTTCTCCGGGCACTCCTCAACCAGCCACATCCAAACCTAAGTCGATGAGGGAAACCTTCATTTTTCTTAAGGGTACTTTCGTGACTTTGCGAATTTGTCGGGTACGATCTTTTTCTCTTATTTGTAGGGGGTTGCATACACATGGCATTCAAGTCGATGCGCCCCGCGGATTTCGCGTCCTTGCAAATTCTCTCGACCGCGTGCAAACATCTCCCACAGAAGGACAATCACACCGCTTGTTTGTCGGAGGCCAAGCATTGGATGGTTTCTCCGCCCATGTGCTTCTTTATCTTACCCCATTTTGTGGATTTGCTTTCTCTTGTGGTTTTCTCTGACTCTCGTGAGTGTGCTCACAAGCTGTAAGTCATCTCTTCTGACCAACGGATTTCCAAAGTGTGTTCATGCGAAGAGAACCTCGGGCTGATGGCCAGGGTCGCCCGTGAAGTGATGATGTCACATGTGGGAGCTGCCAATGAGAGCGTAGCGGCGAGGAAAAAATCGACCGAGGCCGAGGTCCCGGACTCCCGGCTACATGTATGTCACCATTTGTCAAGCCCTGCATGGGGAAGTTATGCAACTATAACCAGTTTACTCTTTGTCCTCCTAGTTGTTGTTGAGTATTGTCTCCCTAGATGTATGATCACAACATCTCTTTATCCAGGGCACCAAGGACACCCACATCAAGTCGTTGAGCATCGCTACAGTGAAAAAGGCATATGTGTTTAAGGGCCTTTTGGAGGCATATGCTGAATGTCGCAAGGCTGCCAAGCTAGCTGAGGCAGCCACTATGGCTCAGAAGTCGAAGGAATTCATCCTCATGCCCCTATGGGGGAAGAAGAATTGAGTCTCTCCAATCCTCCTCTTGGAGGATTGAATAGGAGGCAGGTTAACTTCACATTGAAGTCGCTGATCTTCGGGAGTTGCTTCGTATGAAACAACGCTTAGGTGCAAAGGTCTTTCCCTACCCGTGGGAGTCATTGTCCACGAGTGTGATTGCTATTATCTTGCAGCTATGCTGGCGTCATCGCTGGAAGAGATAGTGGTCATCCCAAGGTGAGTTCATGGAATGGGGTTGCATGAAAACTCCTTCTGCCGCGACTTCAACCATAAGGAAGTGGTGACTCCAATCATCATTTCCGTGGGCATCCCAAGGAAGGTTGTGGTATTCAAAAAGAGAGGAAGGACCTAGTACTGGCTTGGGAGGACGACAAAGTCGTCTTCATCGAGGCACACCTTGGCGATGTCACCTTTGTTGAAGATTTGAAGATGTCACCTTGGCGCCAACGACTACTTTGTAATTTTTCGTGTAGTTGAGTCATATGGCAATATGAAGAACTTTTTGTGCTTGGCTTGAAAGTTATGTACCTACCATCTTATTTCATGATGTGCAAGCCTCGGTGGATCGCTATGACTGGCCCGCGGGGTTCCTTTTCTCGAGTGCATTGATTTTCTTTGGTTACTGGTTGCTCTGTCATTATAGGATTTGCTTTCTTTTCTCATGACGAATTACTAGTGTTTTGGTTGTTTTGAGCGATTAGCCCTGCCTATATAGACCTCCATCTGATGTAGAGAATTATTAGCGTTTTCTTAGTCGTTATTCGTACCAGTTGTTCAATACTAGTGCTACCTCAAATGTGTGTTAACACAACATCCAAGCCTCTCAAGCAACTTCCAGACCATCCTAGATCATCAATGGAGGCGCTCAGAAGTCCCATGACTTGTGAACCTAGATCCCACTACTCAGGTGTGGTCACTTGTTTCCTGATGATCCTTTTACTTGCAACACAGAGTACAGTTGCTCTCAAGTGTTGTAGACCATGTTGGATCCTTAGATGAGGAATGCAAGTCCTTAGGCGCTTCCAAATGCATCAAGCTCCAAGTGTTGACAATGATCTCATTGTCAACAAGTCGTATTCATGTTTAAAGTGTATTTTTGTTTTTGAACTCTTTGTCTCGGGGTTGGTTGTCCACAGTTGTGTGTGCGAGTTTGGTTGGAAACTTGGGTGGATAGTCTATAGGCATGAAAGAAAACTTATTCATACAATGAGTTCTAACAAAATATTACCGAGAACCCGATAGAAATGAGGGTACAAGGTGATAGGTTGGGTCAAGCCACCAGTCCATCATGTGGTTAGTCCTTTTTAACCATGAGTTGTATGGGTTGCGAACTTCGTTACCTTCCAAATAGAGCCTTACTAGACGGGCTGCATATAGGGGAGTTGTCCAAAGTTGTGACTTTTCTGTCGCTCGTAGCCATTTCCTTTATGGCCACTAAGGTTGTGGGCCATCTTGTGACATTAGGTGTTCTTAGGATGCATGCTAGAACGTCATGGAGATTAACTCTTAGATTGGAGACATGTGCATCGACGACCATATTGTAGTTTAGCTGATCACACTCAACTATTGCATGAGGGAGCCTCTAACTCTTATGGTATTGTTTGGTCCTGAGAATTTCATCATTCTGTAAGTGCAGTTGGTTACTATCATGAATCATGCAAGGTGAACTTGTCCTATCAAGGCGTTGTAGATCATATCTCGACCTCAAAAATACACATGTCTCTATGGAAATTATCCCCATCTTCTAAGATGACCGCGGGTGTGGCTTGCCACAATGGCATGTGTGACATTCTCAAGGTGAGTCCGTGGACTTGTATTTCTAAGCGAGGATGGTGTGTTGAATTTGGTCTAGCTTTCTCAAGGGGCATCATACTGAAAAAGCTTCCTCCCTCAATCAATACACGATCAACTTGCATGCTCCCTATATAGGTGACATGCTTGGCGGAAGCCTTCCTACACGCAACAGTCTTCTTTGTTTCCCCTGTGCTATAGGGGCTAACAAGCCAATCTAGGATTGTAGGTTGCTAGAACTTCCTTGGAAAGAAATTTAACCTTTACGCGCATATAAAATGCTGAACACCCCCCCCCCCCCCCCCCGCGTCCCCACACACAAACACACATATGATTAGTATGATGGGGACTGCCCCTTGTCGCGATACGATTCATGTCATGATCTCAACTTCCACTCTTCTTCCCTTTAACTAATGAGGTTTCTACATTAAGTTGTTCCATGGGATCTGGTTGTATGCAATCCGCACCAGCTATGACAAGTTTTTTGTCTTTCCGAACCTTAAACTTGGATTTTGGGTCCGGCTGGTGGCGTTTCTTGGGTCACATTTTTGTTGCTCTTGTCACTCGACTTGTTAGTCAGAGTCATCACTATTTATATCCAACCATAATGCTCGAATCATCCCTTCACTGCCTGGACTGGCGTTCCTTTGTTTGGCCCGGGTCACCTTACTCTAGCCATGTTTCGTTCCTTGGCATTTCATGTGATGTCATCCTCATTACCTCCCACCTTTCTAACGACCTTGAAGAGCTCACGACCTATGGTACGGTCCCATCGTAGATAGAAGTGATACAACAGTCACTGAGGACCACAATCACGAAGGTTTATATTGGTTTGTTGTATGGTTGGTAAGGGACCTTTTGTCACTCAAGTTGAAATCGATGAAGAAAATATTGGAGCTTTTCTCCTTATGCCATACAATTAAGCTTGACGTATTCCTTTGTTTCATGTCGTGTTGAGTCATGGAGAAGGTCTCGATGAAGACGTTTACGAATGTGTTCCAACAGTCGATGGACTGGGGGAGGGATAGTTTCCTAATCCAGGTGAGAACATTTCCCTATAACTAGGTGGGCAATATTGTTCACTATTGTCCTGAGTGTAACCTCCCATAACCCATACCGCTTGCAAGAAATCCATATGGAAGACAACGAAATTGATGAGTTTGTCTTAATTCTCATAGTTGAGGATTGACATGTGCGATGTACTTTCACATTGGTGGTGCGCTGGGGAGAAGGCCCCATACCAATTGAATTCAACATCGAATTTGAAGGTTTGCGATGATGATCGTGTGGTGATGATTAATATGCCACTAAAGCTTGGGTTGTCGCAAGATCCTTAGTGGCATTGGCAACTTATACTTTCTTGGTCGTCGCCACCGTCGCACAAAGAAGTTTAGGAGGGCATACCAGGGGTTGTCTCTTGCGTACTCTCCTGGTGTTTTGTTTTCTGCCTACTATGGTCACCCCTCTAATCCTTGTCGTCAGGTGGCGATGCATAATGAGCTTTTATTCCCTCGTAGATGCCATGTTTGTCAGGATTCCTATTGTTTCAACCTCCCATGGGTCCGTGTGTCCAATGTTTCGCCCCATTTCCCCACTGAGCCTTGTAGGCACTTTGTTGCCATGATTTTTTGAATCCAATGCAGCTTGAGGCAGGGTACAACTTGGTTGGAACATTTCTCTCGAATTGATGATCATGTCAGTGAGATTTTCCTTGTGAGTTCGGAGGCGTTGCAGAATAGTTTCTTCCATCTCGCAATTCTCGAGTATCTGGCATGGTGTTGCTTGATGGAGGTTGTCGTGGTCACTAGTTGCTTGACTTCTAGAAGTCATAGGGTTATAGCCCTTAGGACCTCAGATGTTGCTAGTTTGCCTGATCGTGATGTTGGGTTGGCCAACATGATCAAGTTCCTAGGAGACCCTCTCGTTGGCTTCGTCGGTCGTCATCACATGGAGCAAGTTATTGGAGACATTGCAACTAGAGCTTGCAATGGAATTTGAGTTGTAGGTGAGGAGGGAGGAAATTATACAAACCAACAACCATGGGCGCTGATTTTGCACTAAACACCTTCTCTATGGGTCTGGTGCATAGAACATTGTATATTGGTTTAATTCATTGTAGCTAAGCCTAATCCAGCATTTAGGTATGTTCATACGATTTTCGATGGGTATGCCACGTTTTTTTTACAAGCTACTGTAGGGAAACACCCCACAACTTTTCTTTTATTCCATTAAGAGATTATATGTACATGGGTATGTCACGTTTGCAAGTGTACATGTGGCAAAAAATGCGCCACATTAGCTAATAGGTCAAATCAAGAACTTCTGGTTGCACTTTTAACTGGCCCATTCAAATTTAACCCAAAAATCAACATTTTCCAAAACAATGCAAAAAACAAAAATTGAGTAAATCACACATGTATCCAGTACTATTGTGTCACAACTCATTTGGACTAATGGTTTCGTAGATATTGGAAGTTTAGTTGTTTTGTTTAAATTTTGGTTAAAAATCAACATTTTCAAAAATATGTGAGAGAAATCTTGGAAACCATAAATGTATCTAACACTATTATGGGAAGATCTCAACTTATTTGGATTGTAGATTTGGAAGATATTGGCAATTTTAGTTAGCTCGTTAAAATTTTTGGTTCAAAATTTAACTCTTTTTTGAGGAAATGCAAAAATAAAAAATCTTGTAAATTGTACTCAATACTTATGTAGAATTTTTTCGCTTAACTTGACCAAAGGTGTTGGAGATATTAATATTTTTGGTTCGTTAGTTAATTTGACCGGTTTTGTTTGCCACAAATGCACTTACAAGTGGGACCCATCCATGGAAAATCACATGAACATACCTAAATGTTGGTTGGACCTAGCTGCAAAAGATTACACGCATATGTGCCATTCTGTGCAACAAACTCGTAGAATATGTGTTCTATACATACTCAACACTAATTGTTCGTGGTTTGTGCAATTTCCTCGATTGTGAAGCCCGTGAGAGTCCTTCTAAGGAGGCTGTGGCAGTTCGACTATAATAGTCCTTGACACGTTATCCTACCACCAGGGTGGTAGAAGAGTACATAGCGAGTTATGATCCAGCTAACTCTAGTAGAGAAATGGATAGCCACACTTTTGTTGACACGTCATTTTGAATCAACACCACCACTATATTTTTCAAATAGTGGTGGCGTTGGCATATTTGATATGACATCACTAAGGCATAGTGGTAAAGTTGAAAAATTATTAAACGTCACTTGTATGTGGGACCCATAATTGATACAAGGCGTCATATAGTGGTGATGTGGCACAACATCAATCGCGAGCACTATTATGTTTACTTGTAGAGTGTCATGTGTCGCCACACCAACACTATATGACATGCGGTCTATTTTTTGGAATTACCTTTATTTGTAATTATTTATTGTATGTTGTGAACACTTTTATATTATATTGTAGTTTTCTATTAGTTTTAGAATATTGTAATTAGAAATGGCAAAAGTTTTACAATATATTTTGAGTCTTTTCAGTTTTTGTAAATGGTGCTGAACATTTTTACATTATAGTAGTCAAAAATATTATAGTAGTCAAAAAATGTTGTAGTTACTTTTATGAAAGTAAGAATATTTCAATTTGAAATGCTATTTTTTTGAAAATATAGTTAGTCTTTTAATTGTTTTATTAAAGTAAAAATATTGTTTTTTAATTTTATTAAAGTAGTAGTATTATTTTGAGTCTTTTAATAAATTATAAAAATTGTAATTACTAGCATTATTTGTACTATATTTTGAATCTTTTATTAGTTTTTAGTAAAGTAGACATATTGTATTACTTTTATTAAAGTAATACATTTATTTGTTTTTGCTAAATTTACTTTTTTGCTTATTGGACCAAGCCCAAAAGTGCGTCGGAGGCACTAGGTCAAAACGAATGCGGTAATGGTCCTCTCGCCCCACCTCACTCTTAGTCCCTCTCTGTGCCCGTGCTCCCTCTCTCTTCCCCGTGTTTTCTTTGGCTCTCTTGATCCCTTTCTATCGTCGCTCATTGTCGACCGATTCAGGGGCCATTTTCGACGGGCTCCGCTGCTAAGGTAACACTAAAGATTCCTTCCACATTACTTCTCCTCTCTAGGGTCTTGGTGAGTTCATCCCCTTCGATCCTTGTCTCTGTGCCCTAGGGTTTTGGCGACGACGATGATAGGGTTGCAGTTGGGCATGGCATCAAGTTCATCCCCTCGACCTTTAAACATATCGTTTAAGTGAGTTTATCCTCTCGAGATTTGATTCGCATCAGTACCATGTGTATGCCATGTGTTTGTAAAAATGCATTGTGTAGGGAATTGAGTAGAAAATGTTGATAGTGCTAGATAGGAGTTTGAATAGATGAAAACTGTCATGTGGGCAATTGAGTAGAAAATGCCATGGTATATGCATTTGTAAAAATGCCATGTGTAGGCAATTGAGTATTAAATGCCATGGGTTGGGAATGAAGTCAGTAGGCAACATATGCATTTAATTGAACTAGTTCCATTGTCTTTGGCGGTTCATTATCTTTGCAAAAGCTACGTAATTTAGGCAGATTTAGAGAGAGTATGAACTAGTGTTTTGTTGTTGTTTTAGCTATGCATACATGTTGTCATCACCTTTAAACAATTGTTTAAATATATGAACTAGAGTATGAAGATTTCATCCTCTAGTTCATACTCTAGTTCATTCATAACACTTGTTATTATTTTGTAGTTGCCGACGATTATCTGTGCCAAAGCTATGAATGAACTAGTGTTATTCTTTTCCGAAGCTAGCTATGAGTATATGCTATCATCATGTTTAAATAGAAATTGTTTAAGTATATGAAGTAGAGTATGAACATTTCATCATCTAGTTCAAACTCTAGTGGCATAAAGTTCATTTATAACACTTGTTATTGTTTTGTAGTTGTCGGCGATGAGTGGCTACGATATCCATTACCAGTCTTCTTGCAACTTCGCGGCATACGCTGACGTAGCCGAAGCAAGCACCAACCAGGTAAGATTACAAAAAAATGTATATATACATAGACCTAACCATTATTGATGATTGCAAAGTAACATGCATCTCTAACAATTTCAAACAGTTAACTTAAATGGCGCCCGTCGGGTATATGATGTGGATATGCTCAACTCCGAGCTGATATCGTTGTTGAAGATGGGGTTATCTCATCGACGATAAGGCTGGTCTCTTCGATAAGATACTTAAGGGAGCAGAAGGGTCAACTGGTCCATGAGAGGAATCAACTGAAGGAAAGAAAGCTCCTAAGGGCTGAGAAGAATGAGCCGAAGATGAAGAAAACTCATTTGAAGAAAGAGAGGGAGAGCAATAGGAACAAACTACACCAGATGATGTTAATCCTTGAACAAGAGATGTGATTTACATAGTTTGGTTGAAGATGCGCTTTTGTGAAGCTGAACTAGTATTGTTTTTAGAACTACTAACTTTTCTGAAGTTGGAACTAGTTAAGTTGATGAGTACGAGTTTGTGGAGCTTAGCTGGTTTAAACTGCTGCATATTTTTTTCTATTAGTCAAAAATCAAATTATTGACGTTGGCAAACATGTAACGACAGTTGTAACATAAACTTACTGCTGGGTTGGACACGTGGCACACCATCAGTTCCTGAAATACTGCTGACGTTTTCTTCAACACCAGAAGTAACCTTTTTCACTCGTGCCATATCGATGACATTGGAGCCCTACGCGAGCAAGGCCAATTTTGGCACGCCATAGGTAGCTTTTGTGCACTAGTGTAAGCCATACCATGTCATGGTGTATGGGTCATATGTAAGAGAATCACAAGTCACCCACGCGCCATAGTTGGTGTAGGTCATAGGAAAACTTTTGTTGGTGTTGGTGTAATATGTTGAGAATAGAGGATCATAGTGAACGACCAAGGACTAGTACCTTTGGTCGTTGAGGGCTCACTCGAACTTGCCATCGAGAGTATCGAGGTAGACATGGTTTGTGGATGTGAATTTAGTATGGCAAAGGTATCACCATGCAGGCTCTGGGTTCACATGAGCCTAGGTGATGAGGCACGAGATGCAACTGTTGCTAGACTTGTAGGTCTACATCAGATATAAAGAAGTGATGTAGTCAAAGCTGGAGTCGAGGGAGGCAAGACAAATGTCATTGAGCTTCTAAAGACGATAGAGTTTATGAAGATGAGGTTAATGTGGTTGATGTTATAAATCAAATTTGATAGGGTGAGAATCCCCATGGTTAGCGCCAATTGTCGAGGTGTTTTTCGTGAAGTATGCAACATTGGTGCAAGAATTGCTTGTTATTTGTATGATAGTTGGACGTCATCTCATGTTACGAGATGAACACTAAGCATGATTTCACCCAGGTTTGGCCCCTCGCGTGGCGAGTAAAAATTGGCGGGTAATAACCCCACTCAAGCTTATCCAGGAGTGTATGATGTTGATGTTACAATGATAGAGTACAATGATGTACGATGAGTTGGGGATCACTTGTCGAATTGTGGGTGGGCGGTCCAGATGGGATGTGTAGATTACATCTACTTCTCTCTCAAATCCAATAGATCCTTTACTTCTGTAGGTCTTCGCATCCAGAAAATATGTATGTTGCTTATTTGAGTGGACACCTATATCTTGGAGAGATAAGAGGTCATACACCGATTATCCAAATGACTGACTCTTATCGTGGTAGGGTTGAAATCAACTAGGTCTACAAGAATATGGGTTAAAGGGTCATATATTTCTACTCACATGAAGAACCCTACTTCAGTTTGGGAATTAATCTATAAAGTATGGTAATAACACGCCTAGGCTATGTAAGACACATTGTCATCAACAGTAGGTAAAGACAACAACATACACCACTTAGTTGGAAGCTAAAACATGATGTCATGTGTCAGAGTTGCAAGGGGGTTGTAAGGGCATCTCCTAGGAAGATCATAAATGGACATCAACAAATGTCTATGAACACATCTAAACATGTCCACGAACATTCTACCATGCGGAGGCCATCCAACTAGAGTCACCAAATGCATGACCTCGTCGAGCCTATGTTGTTTGTCAAATATTATCTAGATCAATAACAATTAGGACATGTAATTCAATAGTTGCAAGCAAATACAACTACTAGCAAATGCACCAGATGTTAAACAAGTTTCTTACATCACTCGAACTCAAAAGCAAAAGAACCGGTTATCCAAGCGAATTGCCTCACATTTGCGGCCTCTTTTACCCCCTCCTTGCATAGCGTGCGATAATGCTTATGCAAGGTGTGAAGAAACTTGCCAGATAGGGATACAACTCGTCGGTGTTCACCTACATGATATTTTTCTCCTCACACGCTTCCTTGATTTAGACCTTCTTCTCATTGACCGCTATCTTCTTCTTTTCGACTTCCATGAACAAGCCAAACCACCCTGCCTTCTTTTCCTCCTAGAGCTCATTGCACTTGGCACATGCCTCCTCCTTCGTCGTGATTTTCTCAAACTTGTTCGACATCTCGGTCGTTGTCCATTCTCGTTTCTCCTTATCGGTTTCCAATTCCCCCCCCCTCGACCTAGCGACACGCGTCGCCGGTGCAAGCCAATAACGGTTGTATCAACAACATCGTCATTGGCTTTGGCATTGGCGGTCTTTGTGGAATGGACAATGATTTCCCCACTTACTTTGTCCATTCAACTTGAACTAACAATGCATTAACGTGAATGGCTTGCCCTCAAGACAAAGGCTCGGTTGGCTAGCAAAGCAAGACAATGACATGATTAACAAGTTGTAACATACAGCAAGTCAATTCAATGACCAACACAAAGCAAAACATACGTGCTCGAGGGGTGACATGCCACTTGCCATCGGTTTGTGTATATATCTCGCAATACTTGTTGAACTCATGGTGAATGGTGTATCATTGATGGCCTACTACCTTGGATTGCGAGCATGGATCAATTTCTGTTGTAGGGAGTGTAGTGCTTTTGCTCAGAACAGAAATCATTCACACTTTGCCAAAAAGTCGTGCCCTTTTGCTCTGTTGCTTGAAACATGTCAACATTCGTGCCCAACTGCGCTTGGCAGCAAAAATAATCCTTTTTGTTTGGGTGCAAACAAACCTCTCTTCTTCTTTGCATCTGCATTAAGCCGTGTTCGACTTTGGCTGTTGTGTGTTCATTGGTGTCTCTTGGTCCGACTACGTTGAGTAGTCATCCCCAACTTCTCTATCCTCATGATCTCGCCATCGTGAACTATCATCGCCCCTCCAATCCACTCCGTTGA
Source organism: Hordeum vulgare subsp. vulgare (assembly GCF_904849725.1). Taxonomy (NCBI): domain Eukaryota; kingdom Viridiplantae; phylum Streptophyta; class Magnoliopsida; order Poales; family Poaceae; genus Hordeum; species Hordeum vulgare. The sequence continues at coordinate 577,038,716 of NC_058520.1, read as the reverse complement.
GAGAGGCATTCCCTGAACAATGACAGAGCATTGGCCGATGAGTGCTCCTCGAACGAAACTCATGACCTGATGAACATCGTCAACCCCGAGAACATGTTGTCAATGTTGAGATAGACGACATAAGGTGGATGGTGGTCGCAGGTGGACATGGCGGCCAGTGTCACAATGATTCCTGGATGTCAGGATGATCGTTTGAACAGACACCACAGTAGTACGGTGGCTTGTACTCAGGTGATGTTTCCAATTTTCTGGGTGACGCCACCACGACGATCCACTTTGAAAGTGGAGCTCCGGCCTGAGCGTCCACACCATCTTTTTTTTTCTCTCCTTCCCACACCGCTCTTCTTGTTCCGCGGTCGTGCCCATGGTATTTGGTAGGTCCGGAGGGACCTCAAACTTCTATATGGGTTGCGAAAAATCCATCATGGCGTTGCTGGGCAAAAATTGGGTCAGAATGGGCAAATGCGGTGGGAGCGTGGAGACCAACTGTGCAATTGCATGGGCTTCGGGTAAGGTTTTGGATGGGTATGAGGTGTCGGAGTTCAACAAGGCGGGGGTCCAGACTCTCCTAGAGCTCGTTCTGATTTGGAGTTGGTTTGTGAAATTTGGGACGTCCGGACCGTCCGGTCCAATTTTGTAGTTCGCATTGGAGGCCTATAAGTGTTCGGACCTTACGATCCAAGCGTTTGTGGATGATCTGAAGTTCCACACTAGATATGCCATCAGAGCATCTCTATCAGAGTCACTATATTGACGGCTTTGGGCTAAAATGACACTAGTAGAGTTGCCACTCGACCCTGGATTGCCATAATTAATGTAGAGTGCTCCATATAGAGCATGCAATCCTCCATGTTTGGTGGTTGGGGGCGTTGGCTTGGAGTGTGGTCCATCCACCAACCGCTCGGGTGGGAGGGAAGTTTCACCTCTCTCCCCAACCTTCCACTCAACCCATCTCATCTGCCTACCAATGACACAAATGGCGATATGACATGGCACTAAGAAGTGTGACAATTACTGACACCCGCTGTGTGCCAACTGACTTTGTCCACTCCCACCATATTTTGTCGGCGCTGCCGCCCGCCATGTTTTGCCAACGTGTTGCTGACCTAGCTTCACCTTAGTTGTTATGTGATCACAATAAACTTTCGGTAAATGTTCTATATTTGTCGGAGATGGGATATCATTTCTCTTTTGCACCTGGTGTCAGCCGCCGGCGGCTATAAAAATGCTATCGACATGGCCAAGTAACTCAACTACCACTTCCAATACCACTTCCCATAACGATTGTCTTCCCTCCTCCATCGCCATGCTGCTTCCCATACATCCAGACCAGGTGCCGCTCTTGGAGAAGAAGGGGCGGATGGTGAACGACGAGCAAGCGGAGGAGGATTCCTCCCTTATCATCGATGAGAAGGAGGAGGATCACTGTTATGCGTTGGAGGCTGCATATGAGGATCCTGTCCTCGATGAGTGCTCGCATTGAAGTCCTAGAGCACACTCCATTGTTTGGGATATCCAACTCGGATATGCGCATGTCCAGTATGAGCACAAGAGGGCTTGGCCGCACAACTCATATTAGGCACCATGTGCTCCCCTCGCGTGTTTGTTAAGTAGGCATGGGACGAGTGCTACGTCACCCACGCCTTGGCTATCCATCATGGAAAAATCTTCAAGCATAGCAACGTCAGGAAGGCGTTGCGAGCAAAGAGCAAGTGCGCCATTTGGCTTCATTACGAGAAGAAACAAGCGGACTTGGCATTGTGAGTGGAGAGCTATCACGCCATTTGGCTCTATTGCAAGGAGAAACATGTGGACTTGGGTGTAGATTGGGAGCGCATTAGATGGCGCCCATCTGACACGAAGATGGTGACATTGACCGAGACGAATCACGCCGTATTGTGTGTCCCCGCTCTTGAAATTTTCGTTTCGTTCCTCCACGACGTCTGGCATGAACTGGACGAAGACGAGGTGACTCGACTGTCTCACCGCCGCACGTAAATGATGAGGTGGCTCGTCAAATATGCATGTGCCCCGTGCATTGCATTCATAGTTGCGGTGGTGAGGAGCAACTAGTGCTTCTCCTAAGACATAGAAATTCATTGGATTAGTAAAAAGAGTCAATAAATGACTTTTCTACCCTGATGTAACCACTTTAATGCAATATTACCTCAAATCTGTGTTTAAATCACTCAAATGAGTGTGTGGATTTTTGAGTTGATGCAACAAAAAAAAAGATATGAAGGCCGCACAATGGCAACTCCGAGCTTGCGTAGAGCCGCCGCAGCGGGTGTACCATATTGAGCGTGATACGACGACCCACCTAGACTTACTCTATTAGAGCAACAACATTCCTTTTGACAAAGAACTAGTGTTGCATCATTTTTTATTGAATGGTAACAAAAGATTAACTGTTGTTGTAATAATGTTTTTAAAGTACTAGCAAAAGGGCCCATGTGTTGCAACGGGAGAAAAATAATTATAATCTTCAAGGATGCTGATCATATTACGTCCTTCAAATTTTAGGACATTTATTGAAATGCATCAACATTTTTTGAATTAGCAAACATTTTTTTCAATTGCACACAAAAAATAATACACAAACTTTTTTCTCAAAATCATGGACTTTTATTGTTTTCACCAACATTGTTCTCAAAATTATGAACATTTTTCTGAATATGGGAATACTTTTACTAATATCCTGAGCATTTTTTGAATTCACAAACATTTTATGTTTTCTTCAAAATTCTATTTCAAAATTCTCAGTTTTATAAGTTGCAAAAGTTTTTCAAAAGTTGATATTATTTAAATTTTTAAAAATGGACCAGAAAATGAAAATAAAAAATGAGACTAAAACAGAGGCACTTTTTTCATTTTATAGACATTTTCTAAAAATTTAAACATTTTATTGTATATGCAATTTTTTTCAAAACTCCTGAGTAGTTTTTGAATTCTAAAAAAAATGTTTTTTCAATATTTTATTTCAAAATTCTCAGTTTCTTAAATTTTTAAAAAGTTATTTGAAGTTCTAAATTATTTAAAGTAGAAAAAAATGGAACTGAAAAGTAAAATAAAAAAACTAAACTAAAAGAACCGGCGGCCACGCATGGGCCGGCCCAAATAGGTGTGTTGCATCCTTTTCCAATGCCCAGTGCGTAATATAGGAGGTGCCTACATGGGCCGGCCCAGTCCGTAGATTTGACTGTTTAAAACGTTTTCTATGACTTATAAGTGGCAATTGTGGGTAATTTTCATCAACTTTATGGACAAAGTTAATGACGGACGACAGAAACACTAATTCCTTTATTAGTACTAGTACAAATGCCCGTGCGTTGCACCGGGCTAGAAAAAAAATATAAAACCTACTTGAATTATTACAAAAGAATCTGTTATTACAAAATCTTCCAAATCGTATTATTTTTACCAGATTTAAATTGAATTTTGCTGATACAACTGATGAATTCAATGTCATAATGTCAATTGAAAATCTCAATTGAATGTTGGTTGTTCAATCCTAGAAAGATTAGTGTTATAGTACATTTCAACGATAAAAGCTAGACTGGAATAAATTAACGATTGTAGATATACTCCACTAAAAATTACACGACATCACAAAGAAAATTGTAGTATGAGGCCATGAAATGCTTAGAAATTCCCACTACCCACATAATTCCTTTATTGGAAGCACCCCTACAACGAAATTTGAAATGGCATTTGTACAAATCTTCAACATGGGTTGAAATCCTCCAATTTCTGATAGTTTATTACTCCTCTTTAAGAAAACGAAAATATCCCAGTTCTCATACACGGACGAGGATAACACATGCGCGGCCTTCATTATTTTCTCGTCTTCCCAGTCCCCACACACGGACGAACGGTCATAACCCACACTCACAAATGGCTATGTATAAACACATATATCCTAGCCTTATAAGCAATATTGAGCCAACATTACATATTAAGATCGACGAAGTCAACGTAGAAACTTCATACTCGATGAAAAGTTTTTCACTCATTAAACGAACATCAACAAAAAAACCTATAATTAATCAAGAAAAGTACTATCCCCAATGCCAAGTCTAAGACACAAATCTTATGGGTTGGTTCCAGCAAAAAGAACCTAAACATCTTAGTTATGCTCTCTACAACAAACATTGTAGAATGTTCTACATGTCTTCAATTTTTGTGAATAAAAATAATAATATTTATAATGCCTTGGACGAAAAAAAAACAAATTGATGTTGCTAAAACCTAATTTTAAAAGCACTTTGTAGCGCTGAATTTTCATTTTATTTTTTCCAGACCTTCACAAACGGGATTCATCACAGAAATTTGCAAAAAAAAGCAATATTTATTGTAAAAAGATAAAGTTATTTGTTTAGTTTTACTGTTTATAGAGGAGCATTTGAGCTTGAGATTAGAAGTGTACTTTCAGATGGAGCCGGCTTTCCCCTCTCCCCGGGCTTTAGAGTTTAGACCAGTACAATCTGATGGACTTGGGAATTTTTTTTCACGATCTGCAGCTGGGGAAGGGCCCCTGGGATGTTGGGGGCAGGACCGGCCCTGCTCCCACAGGCCACAACACTCCAAGCAGGCGGCCATGGAGCTGCTCCTTCTCCCTTCCCGTGCCACTGTGTCCCGCCGGCTCCTTCCCACCGCTCCAGTCCGCCGCGCCAGCGCGGCCACCTTCCGGCCGGCGGCCAGCCCCGGCAACGTCGAGGCCACCACCGATGCCACGGCGACGACGTCAGTAGCGAAGACCGGCCAAGAATGGGGCGCAGGCGGCCGCCACGGCCAGACGCCGTTCGGGCTTGGCCTGGACCTGTCCGAGGAGATGAGGCGCGGGATGATGTGGCGGATGCTGGCCTTCCCCGCGGCAGCCGTGGCAGCGGAGGCCGCGCTCCTGTGGGTGCTCGACAGCGACGTCGACGCGCCCACGTGGGCCGGCAAGGTGGGGTCGGCCATGCTGTTCGCGGCAGGGCTGCTCGGGTCCCAGTAGGGGTTCTTCAAGCAGCACGCGTCGGCGTCGTCGTTGTCTTCCTCCTCTTCCTCGATGGAGACCAAGCCGCTCCGCCGCCTCCTCCGCCGCGGGCCGAAGCCGCCGGAGCAGGAGCCGTCCCTCAGCCTCCCCCTCCTCCGCGACCCCAACGACGCCGACATGCCGCCCGCGTCGGCTCCAACTCCATCACCGACCCCGCCGCCTCCCGTGAGCACGTCGCAGCACCAGCTGCCGCCAAAGATCCGGCTCACGGCAGCGCAGGCGGCGGCGGCGGGCACCGTGAGCCCGCGACGGCGCCACCAGGAGCAGGAGCTGCCCACGACGCGGACCCGCGCGCGACGTCCCTCTCCTCTCCCTCACCGCACACGACTCCCCAGCGCAGACCCTCGCGAGGTGAGGCCGGAGGAGGCCGGGGCGAGGTGGATCCGGGTTGGGGTCAACAGATCCGAGCGGCTCCAGCTCGGATCTGGCCAGAGACGGGCGCGAGGTGGCCGACGGCGGAGCTTTGAGCTCGGGCTCCCATGGCGGCAGCCTCGCAGCAGGGAAGAGGGAGACCGAGTGAGGGAGAGAGGAAACGTTTTTTTTTCCAGATCCACATAGTGACTGTGGGTTGAATACCCAGAAATGGAGGGGGTTTTCTACAAAACTGCCGACGACGTACGACAGAAGCTATCCGTGCTTTATTAGTAGGTAAAGATTAGTAGGTAAAGATGCATGGGCCGCCCTCGTGCGTTGATCCATTGAGCACACGACATTGAGTGGTAACAAAAGTGATCATGCATATCTATCAATTAGACAGCCTCCTCTGACTTCGGGAGGGAAGCCATATAAACTACAGTACCTTAACTTCCCTTTGTTAGAATCTCTTCAACTGCAGTCTTACACAAGGATTTATAAACAGTGATCATCCACAGTGATTTATGAACAGTATGAACTCTCCAAAAATGGCATGTCCGCCAGTTCCGCCGGGACCTACGCGAAAACCAGCGGGCGAGGGCGCTCAAGTGTACTCGTACGATACACACGCAACAACAGGAATACGCGGTCCACGCCATTAGAGAAGCTTCCTGGACATGTAAAAAGTATTCCCTACGTTATCAATCAACTAGCCTATAAAAACGTCTTATATTCTTATATAGTGCTAATAATAAAAGAAAAACTCGACCGGAGGATTTACTAAACCACCCTTTCCTCTGGAACGAAGCAAAACATGCCATGTCAAAAAACAGAGCTAATGCATATGCATGCAAAGCTGTCAATGGTACCAGTACTAGCGGCGCAGACAGCGTCCTAAGCAGGTCCGTGCAACGGAACGGTGCAGGGTGGTCCGGATTCAAATTCGAAATCGGAGCAAATCGAGCCATCCTAATCATTGGGCGAATTCGAGCAATACTTGCAGAGGAGAGGAGAGGAGAGGAGGGCGAATTCGAGCAGGTAAGCAGAGTGCGTGGGGTCGGCGAGGGGAGAGCATGCACGTACCTGGAGGAGGCGTACTCGTAGAGCCTGCCGGCGGGGGAGAAGACGAGCAGCGCGACCTCGGCGTCGCAGAGGACGGCGAGCTCGAACGCCTTCTTGAAGAGCCCCGAGCGACGCTTGGAGAAGCGCACCTGCCGGCTCGTCCGGTCCTCGATCCGCCGCAGCTCAACCCGCCCGCGCCGCGCCATCGCACACCACCAGCCAGGGCCAGCCTCCTCCTCCTCCTCCGGCCGTCGCTCGTCTCTTTCTCCTTTTTTCGGTCGTTGGAAGGGATCAGGGAGTGCAGAAATGGGGGGCTCCTCCGGCTCAGGAGAGTGGGCGAGAGGGGCGGGTGGGCTGACGCAGGGCCCATCAGGCTGACGGATCACCGTACAGCTCAGACACGGCGCGCCCTTGGCCGCATTCTCTGCCGCTCCTTGGTCGGTTTCTTCCGCTGGGCAAGCTCTCTTCTTACTTGCTGCTAGTGGTACAGTGCTTTCTTCCTTGATCCACTCCCTCCACTCATGTATGTCTTGGCGTCCAGCAGCAGATAAAACGTTGAGTCGACGGCGACCGAGAGAATGCACGAGCCCACTGTTTTGCTTATAATAGAGGAGACTGGAGATCTCTGGGTTGGGAATGCGGGGGACGCGCAGGCGAGGCGCGCGGTACAGCTCCGCGCTGACTCCTCCCGTCCTTATCCACGCTGTGAAAAAACAACGTGTGGAACGTGTGTGTGGGAGCGGAGGGCTCCAGCTAGGACGTAGTACGGCACACGAAATATCAGCCTGTGGCGAGTGTGGGCACGGGTGAGGACCAATGAAATGAGCCGAAAGTGGTTAAATTTCGCAAGGATAAGGATACCGTGAAAGGCAAGGGCTGCTGTCTGTGTGGCCGCTTGCATGCCCGACAGCGCGATGGGCCCGCGCCCCTCCTCCTTGGCTGCATCTCCTGCTGTTGAGATGGTGAATGGTTGTGAAAGCAGGAGAATTTTGCTACCGACATTAACGGCTCTACCGCTAATCACACGACACATGGTGCCTGCCTCTTCCATTTGAAGATTGCAAAACGCACAAAGAGAAAAGCTGTAGGAGTATCGAAACGTGAACGAATGGATACGAGTACTATATTTTGGTCTAATGTGAATGTGAGTTGTAATTCTTGGCTGGGCAGTACCCCTCTATGTACGAAAATTGCTAGATTGTGTAATGTGAATGTAAGCTTTAACATTACTGTTGCAAAAAAAAAAAATCACGAGGGTAGGTGTTGGGGATATTATCCCGCCATGAGATCCGTCCTGGGGGCGGGTCAAGACGATGGTGGCTCAACATTCATACTCAAGACACGCCCTAACTTATAAAGCAGAAAGCACAAGGTGTTTACAAGAGAGCCGGCTGCGGCCCAAGACACGAAGAGGACGACTCACGGCCCATGCGGGAGAAGAGTCGTCAGGAGTTTCCTTGCTTAAGGGGCAAGGCGAGTTAGAGACATACCAGGTCACAAACCATAAGGTGACCCGGACTTTTGTAAACATAGAGCCTCGACCTGCATATAAAGACGAGTCTCTAGGGCTGGTAGATTTAAGTTAACATCCATCGGGAGCTAGGAAAGGCAAATTCGCAACCTTGTAATCGACTTCCATAGCAATATACACATAGAAGACGTAGACTTTTACGTCAAACTGAGGGGCCGAACCTGGGTAAACTCGTCTCTCGTTCCCGATCAACCCCTTTGAGTCGCCACATAGTTGTGATGGCTTCACCACTAAGTCCTTTCACGAGGACATCTATCGTGACAAAACCACGACAGTTGGCGTCCACCGTGGGGCTTGCGCACGGTGGAGTTGAGTTCTAGAAGGGAGCCCTTCCAGGGTTTGGGAGCTATGCGGTCGGCCTCATGACTAAGAGTCGCCGCGGACGGTACTACATCGACAATTCAAGTCGGGGTCCCGAGGCTAATTCAATCGAATCAGGATACCGGGTCCCCTTCGGCAAGATTCACGTCTTCATCGGGAAGATCGGAACGCCACTTCCCGAGCCAGACATCTACACCGACATCGTCGAGCTGGCTTGGCTCGCCCAACCCGCCACGTCTCGATTGGACGACGTCGAATCTTTGTCGGCTTCACATAGGGGCCAGCCTCCCGGATGAGCCAGAAGCTGGTGGAGATACCGCTGTCAATTCTGATGGCGAGTCATCAATCGGAGATACGGACTCGATCGACCTTCCCTCTCTACGAGGGAAGGCTGGGTGGTTTCCCTGAGACAACGATCTATGAAGGGCCATAGGAACCGCCACGCCAAGTCGCCATCTATATGACGAGGGTCACGATGGCTCAGAACCAGCCGAACGCGGCAACCGCCAATGGGGCCAACGGATCTGGGAAGTAGCCGGCCCAGGCCATGACAGATCTTATGGTTGAGATGTCAAAACTCATGGCAGTAGCCGTGACGGCTGATAACCAAGAGGAAGTTAATGCTGAATTGACCAAGCTTCGGGAAGAGATGGCTCAGATACATCGCGAGATCGATGCGGAGAAGACCCAGATGGCGGATTAGCAGGCTTAGATCGACGAAGAGGTGGAGCGCTTGAAGTTGGAGGCGTGGCGACTTGAACGCCACCGAGTCGCGTCACACGTTGTTCATCAAAGGAGGCACTAGAGTCGCGTCCCACCCAACCTTAACGCTACTCGCGTGTTCACTAGCCCGCATACGCCTGGCGCGGACCATAACCCGCCTCGCTAGAGCAATCCACGGGTTGAGATTGTCCAGCAACCAATGCAACCCCCGTTGAGAACCCGCAGACGGCTCAACACTTCCAAACGCCTCAAGGTCACTTCTCCAACTCGGTGGATAATATGTTGGCTGCGACCCGCCACTTGGAGTCTCTTCCTATTCGTGGGAATACCACGCTGGAGGTGGAGGCAATGAACGCCATCGAGATGTTAAAGACGGCGGTGGTCCGGCAGGCGTAGTTTTCATACAGTCGTGATCGTCTGCACTCCACGCCACAGGCAAGCCATACGAAGAGTCGCCTAGATGATCCTCTGGCGGTTTCCAGCGATAACCGTCGACACCAACCTCAAATCAACCCACCGAAGCCGCCGACATCAAATGCTCAGGCGCTTGTCAACGCTGCACGAGCCGCCCGACGGGAAGAGGCAGAGGTAGTGGCGACATTGGCGGGTGAGGGAGTTCCACCATATGCTCAGGTGGCTCCTAGATACGATGGGCAAGGAGGAAGGAATGTAGGTGTCCCCTACCTATCTTTTTCTCTGCACAATGAGCGCATGCCCAGAGACTTCAAGGGCCCCAATAAGGTACCCAACTATACACCCGATCTTGAGCCAGGGGCATGGGTTGAGAGCTATGAGATGGCTATGGACATGCTTGATGCTAACGACGCGGTCTGCGCCAAGTAATTCACCATGATGGTAGAAGGACCGACTCGCACGTGGTTGGAAAATCTACCACCCAACTCCATCAACATTTGGGCGAACTCAAGGAGCGCTTTGTCAAAAACTTTCGAGGGACCTGCAAGCGTCCGATGACCATTGTAGATCTACAACATTGTGTCCAACGGGCGGATGAATCGTCTCATCACTGGATGAGGTGGGTCCCAGAGATCCTTCACTCTTCGGATGACATTACGGCGGCTCAGGCCGTGCTGATCTTGGAGAAGAACTGTCATTTTCAGCCCCTGGTGTTGAAGCCTGGCCGCCTCAAGCGAAAGGTGCAAGACATGGGTGAGTTGATGGACACCCTCACCAGGTATGCTGAGTCGGACGACACGAAGGATGCCGGCTCTGATGACGAGAAGGCCAGTGAAGTTCAAAGGGGAGACGGAGCTAAGGGTCACTATCCAGACTCACGAGCGCAATAACAACCATGGATGTCAAGGAAAAAGAAGGCAGCGAGATGGCGTGTCTGATTTTGTTGCTAACACCAGCGCCGGGCCCCGGAACTAGTGTCGGAACATGATTGAGGGTGGTTTTCACGACCAAGGCTTTAGCGAAAGGAAGCCACACAATTATGAAGAGCTGCTTAAGGGGCCTTGCCCTAAGCATAGTACCCCAGGTGCCCCGTCTACTCACTCTTGGGAAAATTGTTTTGTGATGCAGGAATTCCGTGTTCATGCGTCCCGAGATCACCAAGGAGGTAACGAGGGTGCCCAGGAGGGTCAATTTGGCCCGGGCGGGTCACGAGGAGGCTTGTTCGGTGACTTTCCCAACCGAGGTCCTCAACGGCGCGAGGCGGCTCACTTAATAATGGTGGACAGTCATCTGGCCAAGGCAGCCGACAGTATAATGACCAGGGCAGGTTCCAGCAGCCAAACAACGAGGGCGGATTTCAGAGCAATCCTAAGCAATCGAATGGCGGGCAATACCATGTCTTCACCACTGGTACCTGTAAGAGGGATAAGAAAATAGTGTAGAGGGCCATCAATATGGCTGAGCCGGCGGTTCCGAGATACTTAAACTGGTCTGAACAACCTGTCACGTGGAGTAGAGGTGATCACCCGCCTCAGATTGATAACCCTGGCGACTTGGCGTTGGTGGTGGCGCCTCAGGTTGGGGGATACACGCTTTCTAAGGTCCTCATGGATGGAGGTAGAAGTATCAACATCCTATACTATGACACCTTTTGGTGGATGAACTTTGACGAGAAGGACTTGATGCCTTCAACCACGATTTTTCACGACATCGTTCCGGACAAGTCGACTTATCCTGTTGGGCAGATCAAGTAGAATGTGGCTTTTTGTGATGAGTCCAATTACAGGAGTGAGTCATTGATGTTTGAGGTGGTCAAAATTAAAAGTCCTTGTCATGTTTTGTTTGGGCGGCCGACTTATGCTCACTTCATGGCCTGACCTTGTTATGTGTACCTTAAGCTTAAAATGCAGGTCTCAAGGGCACCATCACAGTCAATGGGGACCGAAAGATAGCTCAGGAGTGCGAAGAAGGAGACACCGCATATGCTAAGTTGGCGTGCGCCGCCGAGGAGTTGAAGTTCCACAAGGCCAATGTGGACCGAGGTGACATGAGCCCGCTCAAAAAGCCAACGGTTGATTCTGAGCCACCCCTTAAGTTCAAGCCGGCAGATGATACCAAACAAGTTGATTTCATCTCTGGCGACTCCTCCAAGTAGTTAACTATTGGCCCGGCTTGGATCCCAAATAGGAAAGCACACTCATTGAATTCATCCGTGAGAATTGGGAAATCTTTGCATGGAAGCCTTCTGACATGCCAGGAGTACCGAGAGAATTCTCTGAGCATCATCTCAATGTAGATCCCAAGACGAAGCCGATTCATTAGTACCTTCGTCATTTTAATGATGAGAGGCATAAAGCAATTGGAGAAGAAGTCGCCCGGCTCTTGGCTGCCGGTTTCATCGTCGAAGGTTTTCATTCTGAGTGGTTGGCTAACCCGGTCTTACTTCTCAAGAAAAACGACACTTTTCGCATGCGCATTGACTATACAGACCTCAACAAAGCTTGTCCGAAGGATCCTTTCGCCCATCCCCGTATAGATCAAATCATTGACTCTACGGCGGGTTGTGAGCGTTTGTGCTTTCTGGATGCGTACTCTGGTTATCATCAGATCAAGATGGCCAAGGAGGACCAGGAGAAGACGACCTTTATCACTCCTTTTGGTGCTTTTTGCTATGTCTCAATGCCTTTTGGAGTCAAGAGCGCGGGGGCAACTTATCAGCGTTGCATTCAGAATTGTTTGCACAGCCAGATTGGACGTAACATCCATGCTTATGTTGATGACATCATGGTGAAGTCACAGAAGAAGGAGACGCTTCTAGGCGACCTCAAGGAGACATTTGACAACCTCCGGGTGTATGAAATGAAGCTTAACCCTACCAAGTGCATGTTTGGGGTTCTTGCGGTAAAATTACTGGAATTCCTGGTATCCGAGTGTGGCATAGAAGCTAACCCGGACAAGATTAAGGCGATAACTTCGCTCGGGAAGCCAGCTAACATTAATCAAGCCCAGCGTATGGCAGGTCGTATTGCGGCATTGAGTCGTTTCATAAGTCGCCTTGGTGAGAAGGCTATCCCTCTTTATCAGTTGCTCAGGAAAACAGATCACTTTGTCTGGACCGATGCGGATAATGAGGCTTGTGAGGCCCTTAAGAAGCAACTTGCTAAGCCGCCCGTGCTGGCAGGCCCGACTGACAAAGAGCCAATGCTCTTGTACATTGCTGCTAACTCTAAAGCGGTGAGTGTGGCGGTGGTTGTTAAGCGCAAGGAAGAAGGCAAGGAATATCCTGTTGAGCGGCCAGTGTACTTTGTCAGTGAAGTGTTGACTCTGTCCAAACAACGATATCCGCATTGGCAGAAACTGGTCTTTGGGATTTTCATGGCAAGCTAGAAGTTGAAGCACTACTTCCTGGAGCACCCGATCACTGTGGTCAGTTGTGCACCAATTGGAGACATTATACAAAACCGAGAAGCCACTGGGCGGATTGCTAAATGGGAAATAGAGCTTGGTCCTCATCATGTGAAGTATATGCCTCGCACAACCATCAAGTGTCAAGCTCTGGTAGACTTCATCAATGATTGGACCGAGTTGCAGATTCTGGAAGATAGGCCTGATAACACATATTGGACTATTCATTTTGATGGCTCTAGACAGTTGGAAGGCTCAGGAGCTGGAGTGGTGTTATCGTCCTCACAAGGTGACATGTTTTGCTATGTTCTGCGGCTCATGTTTCCTTGCACCAACAATGCGGCCGAGTATGAGGCGCTGCTCCATGGGCTCAGGATAGCTAATGATATGAACCTGAGCCAGGTCAGGTGCTTAGGCGAGTCAGATTTGGTGGCTCAACAACTATCAGGAACCTAGGATTCCAAAGATCCATTGATGGCGACTTATCGGCGTGCGGTAACCGAGGTGTCGGATTATTTCCATGGCTACCAGGTGGATCATATTGATCGCCGACAGAACGAGGCAGCCGATGCTCTATCCCGACTCAGATCACAACGTAAGCCCGTTCCCCCAAATGTGTTCTTGGATGTCTTACATAACCCTTCTGTGAAGTTGCTTTCCGAAGAAGACATAACGGTTCCTGACCGGGAATCACAGTTGGTGGTGGCTCTCCAGGCAATTCCTGACTGGACGGTACCTTACATGGATTATCTAGCTCGAGGCGAGTTGCCAGCTGATGAAGTTTTTGCTAGACAAATCAAGGGGTGCAAGTCCATGGTTATACATCGAGGTGAGTTACACAAACGAAGTACTTGTGGGGTTTTTCAGCGTTGTGTTTCGCCAGAAGAAGGGCGAGATATTCTCGACGAGATACACGCGGGCGACTGCGGACATCACGTCGGGTCACGATCTTTGGTGTCCAAAGCTTTTCTCCATGGTTTCTACTGGTTGACGGCTCATGCTGATGCAGAGATATAGTGCGCCGATGCGATGGATGTCAGAAGTTTGGATGTCAAGTACATGTGCCGGCTCAGGAGTTGCGCATGATCCCAATTACATGGCCTTTTGAAGTCTGGGGGCTTGATATGGTGGGCCCGTTTAAAATGTCTTCCGACAAAAAGACCCTTCTGTTGGTGGCGGCTGATAAATTTACCAAGTGGATTGAAGCAGAGCCAGTCAGTAATTGTGAGGTAGAGACGGCAGTCAAGTTCCTCAAGAAGCTGATTTTCCATTTTGGTTATCCTCACAACATCATTACTGTTAATGGTACTAATTTGTCTAAGGGATAAATGAAGGAGTTTTGTCAACGAGAGCACATCCGGCTTGATGTATCCGCCGTGGCTCATCCACAGTCCAATGGTCAAGCTGAGCGGGCTAACCAGGAAATCTTGCGTGGTATCAAGCCACGGCTCATGGTTCCCTTGCAGCACACACCAGGTTGTTGGGTCGAAGAGCTTCCTTCCGTGCTTTGGAGCATCAGAACAACACCAAACAGATCTACTGGTTACACTCCTTTTTTCCTCGTCTATGGAGCTGAGGCGGTTCTGCCAAGCGATATAAGGCATGATTGTCCGAGAGTCGCCCATACGTAGAAGCTGATAATGAACAAGCACGTCGGGATTCTTTGGATGCTCTGGAGGAGGAGCATGATTTGTCCGCAGCACGGTCGGCTATCTACCAACAAGACTTGCGTCGCTACCACAGTCGACGGGTTAAGAGACGGGTCTTCGAGGAGGGCGATTAGTGCTTCGATTGATTCAAGATCATACTGGCATGCACAAGATCTCGCCTCCGTGGGAAGGGCCTTTCATCTTCAGCAAAAACCTTCGCAACGGCTCTTATTATTTGATTGATATTCGCACTAACAAGTCAACCTCGGAGGAAGAAACAACCCGTCCGTGGAACATTGCTCATCTGCGGCCTTACTACACTTAGAGCCATTGGCTCCTTATCCAGTTACATAGTTCAGTATGTGTACTCTCTATATCACATCAATAAAGCCGAGGCCCACAAAATTCGGGGTCTCTGGCCTTTCAGCCCTTATCTTGAGCATGAGTCTTTATTGATTAAATAAGCCGCCCAAGAGGGCGAGTCGTCGCCAAGGAGGCCATTCAAACATGGATGCTATTAGTATCAAAGAGAGCGAGTCGTCCTATTGTGATCGTTCAAACATAGATACTAGTAAGCTAAAGAGGATGAAGTGCCATGATGCACGGTTCAAACATAGGCGCCAATGTATGGTCATGAACGATAAAAGTCGGCTTACTTGGGGGCTACTAGTTCTCAAGTCGTTTAGAAGTAATAGCATTGTCTTCTGCTATCCTATGCTCGTTTTCTCTTGATCATAGGTCACTTGGGGGCTTCTCACTCATTGAGTCCCGCCTTAATACCCTCTTGGCAAGTGATAAATTAACGCATTACAATGGTTATACTGGACTGTATGTTTTGCGACTCGCCCAAAAGCCCCATGTACTCTTGGCAAGTCAATCCAATCTTGAACCCTGAGCTTCCATAGTTAAAACATTGAGGTTCTTGCGAGAGCCAGCATATGGAAAATAGACAAACCATGGGCTCACTGAACCTGCTTCACTGAAGCTTGACTTGAGCCTCACCGCGGGTCTAAAAACATAAAGGTTTTTGCAAAAACCTCTTAGGGTACGATTAGAGCCTTGCAAGCCCATCTACCCGCCGTGACTCACTGTGTCGGCTTAATTTTCACCTTATATGGTGTTATATTTTCAGGCAGAGATCGAACAACTCTACTGACTCATTCAAATTGGGTGATTCTAAAGGTTTTTTTCTTTTCAAGGAAGAGAGAATAACATACTTCCTAACCAGCGATAGCTCAAACAGGCGACTTATGTTACAAGGTAACGCCAGGAAAGTTTCTCATCCCTCTTCGTGCAAATATATAGCAGTTTAAGTATGCTCAAAAGCAAATTACATGGCTCATGAAAGCCAAAAGTTTTTTTTATATTAACCCGGTGCCAAGTTTCCTCCGGGTTTAGTCTTTTTCTTCAGGTTGAAGCTTCGAGGATCGCCTCGTCTAAGCCGCCTCCGGGTCACCCTGTGCCAAGTTTTCGGGGTCTTGGATCTAGAAGTTGTCCATATCCCAGGTGCAATTGATTAAAGCATGAAGTTCAGCTTCCTCTGTCAAGATGGTTGACGGGTCAGCATCAGAGGCAAAAAGATGCTTACGACGCTAAGGAGTCAAATCCACTGGTGCAAAACTCGGAGGCGCCACACGTTTATGATTATCATCATATATCGACTAATACTTGGACAAGTCAAGACTCTCGACAAGCTGTCTTGCTGCAGGACGAACATCCTTTACGCACTGGGCGTAGTCTTCTTGTGTGAACTCTGAGCCGTCATCCTTATACTCAGGAAACCCGCCGGCTATTTCGTCCGGCTTGAGTTCTGGAGCATAGGCTAAAGACCAGCTCATAGCTGTGATCAGGCCTTTCCGTGCGGATGATTTCTTTATTTCCTCTATATGCTGGGGTATGGTTGAGAGCCGCCTCAACATGTCCCTGATATATTTAACCGGGTCTTTGTCACGCCATACAGCCTTCACGGTGAGTAAGCCGCCATCATAGAGTTGTTCTGTCAGGGTATACATCGCCTTTAGCTTTAGCACACAGTCATACTAAAGGTTAGCGGATCGAGGGCCTGCAAGGAGCAAATGAATCATAAGTCGTCTGGTACCTTGTGTCCTTTACAATGATTATAATAGGCATTATCTCAAGGACTTACCAAAGACACCACTGGTCACATTGGAGATGTGTCGCCGAAGACCAGTCAATTCTTTTGTGACTTATTTCAGCTGACACTCGGCGTTTTCAGCACGTTTCACGAGGGCGGCTTTCTCATCTTTAGTGGACTCTTTGTATACTAGGTGCTCAGCCTTGGCTTTTTCAAGTTCTGCCAAAGTGGCTCAAAGTTGTTCTTCTGCCGCAGCCCCGGCGTCTTGTTGACGCCCCAAACTTTTTTTCATCCCACTCAAGGATGCGTCAGCTTGACTTATAGTTTCCTACATAATCAAGTAGGATGGATAAGTTACCTTGTTGCTACCTGGTCGGATTGATTGTTTGACATCAAGTCTCAAGCAGATTGCAAGCAATACACTTGACACTTGGGGGCTAATGTACTTGCATTTTCAAAGTTGTTAAACAAGACCCATCTCATCTTCAAGAAGATGACCCGACCCTTGGGGGCTATAGGTTGAAGTTTTCAAGCTTAATTACATAAGACCCGACTCATTTTCAAGAAGATGACCCGACCCTTGGGGCTATATGTTGAAGTTTTTAAGATTAATTACACAAGACCCGACTCATTTTCGAGAAGATGACCCGACCCTTGGGAGCCACAGAGGGATATATGGGGTAATTTATTACACAACACCATACCTCGTATCTATTCTTCATCATGTTTACTAGACCAGCTTCCAGGTCCCGGCTCATGGAAAGGCGGTTTAGATATCATGTGTGCAGCTCTTGAAAGTTCAGCTTCTCCATATTGGGAAGCTCAAGTGCAACTTTCCATTTGTCTATCTTGGTTGAGACGTCCTCGCCAGTATGCTTAGCCAACACATTACGGACGGGCGTCGTATGACCCGTCCCAGTAATGAGGACAACATCTTCTTCAAGCATGGCGTCTTTTGATGACTTCACGGGGCTTGGCGGGTTGAGATTTTCTTTCTGACTTGGATCCATGGTCACATAATCAGTTTTTGGTGGGTAGGCTTGAATGTTAGGGATATTATCCATGTTAGTGCTTTCTCGAGGTTCAGTATAAATTCCAGCTAGTTCAGCCGGAATATCATGGATAGAGGGATCTGTTTCTTCCACTTAAGGCGTTTCAATGTTTGGAGCTGACCCGCCGGTTTTCCATTTCTTCGCTTGAGCTCTAAAAAAATGAAATGTTAAGGTATGTATAATGACATGAGAAGTATTGAAGCAAGTGCTGGTAAAGCCCGTAGTAATGTACCTTGGGAGACGAACAAGTGGTGGCAATTTGGAGGATGCTGAATCGCCAAATGAAGGAGGAGACACCTATTACAGTGGAAAAATCTTGTGAGCATTAAGTGAACTGACAAACAAAGTAGATTCGATAAAGAAAGAGAAGGCACCTCACCGCGTCACTTGCGGGCGGATGTTTTTTCACGCAGACCCGCCATAAGATCACCTCAGGAGCTGTGGGTGTGGCGTTTTGGAGTATACAGAGCCTTCTTCAAAAGGAAGTTTGATGACGATATTTTGATATATTATTATTTTCATATCATTCGGTCGTGCAAGTGAAAGGCAATGATGACGATATTTGATGAAGTGACTGTGGCAAAGAGAAGCGGGTATGAACTCGACTTGTTTTTGTTTTTGTAAATATGTTTAGACCAGTATCCATGATTCAGCGTATTATGATCAAACATGTTTGCAATATCAATTAGGAATAGTTGTTGTTCATGCCATGCTTAAGTATCTAGGAGTGGGTAATGATTTATCTTGGATGTCAACATGCATTAAAATGGTTTTGATGTAGTATGATGATATGGTACCCTTCTCTGAATGTTCGAGTGTCTTGACTTGGCACATGTTCATGCATGTAGTTGAATCAAAACCAACATAGCCTCCATGATATTTATGTTCATGGTGTTTATAACCTACTCATGTGAAAGGACGTGGATGACTTGTAGAGGGGGGGTGAATAGGCCCTTTAAAATAATTATGGTTTAGGCTTGAACAAATGCGGAATAAAACTAACGTTTAATTTGTCAAGCACAAAACCTAAAACAACTAGGCTCAACTATGTGCACCAACAACTTATGCTAATCAAGATAGACAACTAAGTGATAGCAAGATATATGACAAGAAACAATATGGCTATCACAAAGTAAAGTGCATAAGTAAAGGGTTCGGGTAAGAGATAACCGAGGCACGCGGAGACGATGATGTATCCCGAAGTTCACACCCTTGTGGAGGCTAATCTCCGTTGGAGCGGTGTGGAGGCACATTGCTCCCCAAGATGCCACTAAGGACACCGTAATCTCCTCACGCCCTCGCACAATGCAAGATGTCGTGATTCCACTAAGGGACCCTTGAGGGCGGTCACCGAACCCGTACAAACAAGGTTGGGGAAATCTCTGCAATTTAATTGGAGGCTCCCAACAACACCACAAAGCTTCACCACAATGGCATTTGGCTTCTAGGTGACCACAAATGCTTGGGGCAATCTCCATAACTTAATTGGAGACCCCGACTCTCGCCCGGAGCTTTACACCACAATGATTGAGCTCCGAGGCACCACCAAGCTTCTAGGGGTACCAAGTACCCAAGGGTAATAAGCTTCTCAACTTCTCACTTCCACATATCACCGTGGAGAACTCGAACCGATGCACCAAATGCAATGGCAAGGGCACACGGAGTGCCCAAGTCCTTCTCTCCCAAATCCCACCAAAGCAACTATTGCTAGGGAGGAAAATGAGAGGAAGAACGAATAATA
This sequence comes from Hordeum vulgare subsp. vulgare, assembly GCF_904849725.1. Classification (NCBI taxonomy): domain Eukaryota; kingdom Viridiplantae; phylum Streptophyta; class Magnoliopsida; order Poales; family Poaceae; genus Hordeum; species Hordeum vulgare. The sequence continues at coordinate 577,019,331 of NC_058520.1, read as the reverse complement.
ACACGAAGAACTCCGAGATCTAGACTCAAGGGGTTCACATCACTTAGAGGAGAAAGTGATTGGTGAAGATGTGGATCTAGATCTCCTCTCTCTTTTCCCTCAAGAACTAGCAAGGATCATTGGAGGGATTGAGAGTTAGCAAGATCGAAGATGGTCAACAATGGGGGGCAAACTCGAGCTTCACGGATAAGGTTCAATGGGGAAGAAGACTCCCTTTTATAGGTGGGGAAATCCAACCGTTATGCTTCACAGCCCGCACAGAGCGGTACTACCACTACTGGAATCAGAGATTTTGCCATCTGCTGCTTCTTTGCCGTCTGCTGGCTGATGACAAAGACCCTCTTTGCCATGAGCTACCAAAAACCAGACGCAGGCCCGGCCCTAAGGGGGGGCGAGCGGGGCGGACACCCCGGGCCCCCAAAACCTAAGGGCCCCTCCCAGGAGTGTGGCAGCACGGAGGAACTCTACCATTAACCATGTGAGACGCCATTGGAAGAACACAGGACTTGACTCTGTCTTCACGAAGAAGAAGGACGAAGCGTTTTACTTTTGCGATCTCGACCTTGAGCCTTTTCTATACTTTAGCGATTTAGTGATATGGGTGGTTAAGTGATTGTGGGCCATATCAGGTTTGTTAGGGAGCCCACGTGCAATCCTTTTTGGTCTAAAAAAATAGAAAATTGTACAACCCTTTTTTTATGCTAGCGCGCTACTTGAAGGTAAATAACGTTGCTCCTAGAAAACATGAATTATAGCGTTAATAAAGGGATTTCCCCTAAAAAATGAATTGACTGGAATTGTCAAAAAAATTACCGCACATATAATATTAATTAATAAAACAAAATACAATAACATACATACATGCAGAAATTACCAGAAAGACCCGGACATGATAGATGTTGTGGAAACTTTGCAAAAAGTACCCCACACAAAAATATATAATAAATAAATCTATTGAAAACCCTGCAAAAAACAAAAATCTGAAATCGTCGCCAACCACCAACGTCGTCGAGACGGACACCAGGGGAAGAGGCAGAGTACCAGCAAACCAAAATTCAGGACATCGTCATAGCCTTGTAGGCGTTGTGAGTCAAAGATCTGTAAAACAAGCGCTTGATGATGTGGCATGTCGAGTGAGAATATTCCCCACAACAACTTGGATCCAGATCTTTCGCCGCCGTTGTGAGGGAAGAACGCCAAATCTACAACCACAAGACACAAGAAACATAAGGTCTACCGGTTCGAACGAACGGCAAGCAGACGAGACCATCGGCTCTACGTTGTCACCGCAAAGGACATCGCCATGGTAAGGAAGAGACCGAGTCCACGTTATTCGACGCATCTCGAGGAAGCAATTTCGAAGACGATATGACCATGTTTATCTTCCTTTCTATACCATCACCTTAACATTTTATATAGAAATATTTTAACAATATGAGGGTCCCACATAATAATTTTGCCCCGGGCCCCCAAAATCTCCGGACCGGGCCTGACCAGACGACAAAGAGGAGGCTGATGGCAATGATATTATTTGCCATCAGCCAGCTCTTTGCCGTGAGCGAGCTGACCGCAAAGAGCATTCAGGCAGACGACAAAGAGCACGGGCGACCCACCCCGCACCCCCTCTCTCCCCCCTAACGGCCTCTCTCTTTGCCGTTTGATTTTCTCTCAAGGCTGCATTGTTATGGACTTTAAATGATTTTCTGGCATTAGATTACATGTACGGTTAGAGCACAAGTGGTAAATATGGGTGTCCATCATGTGGTCCTTCTACAAGATCATTTCGCCTAAATAAGAGTAAGAAACTTTGTTATATGGGTCACCGTGGTTGGTTACCTCAGGGTCACGTATTTCGAAACCGAAGAAGGCAGGAATTTGATGGCACTAAAGAGACAGAACTGGCACCGACAACTATGAGTGGTAGCTCAGCTTTGAAAATGTTGCAAGGCAGAGTGTTTGTGTTAGGCAAAAATGTCAATGTAGCCAACAAAGCAAAGGGCATAAAGACAGTAAAAAACAGTGAAGAACATAAGCGTAAAAGGAAGGCGAGAAACAAGAAGTCAGCTAAGAACCAAGGTAAGCTTGAGAAGAAGCCCGAAGATTGGTTCAAAAAGAAATCAATATTTTCCAACTTGCCATATTGGTAACTTAACAAGTTAAGGCACAATCTTGATGTAATGCACATAGAAAAGAATGTGTTTGATAATTTAATAGGAACGTTGTTGGATATTGATAGTAAAACAAAGGATGGCCTTAAGGCACGACTTGACTTGGCAGAAATTGGTGGAAATGGAATAGTCAAAATCTTCATCTCGTTGAAGATGCTAATGGAAAAACACAGTTGCCTGATGCGCCATTTACTATGTCTAGAAAACAATAGGAAATACTTTGTTCAATGATGCACAATATTAGGACCTTCGATGGTTATGCATCAACTTTTTCTAGGCATGTCAACATGAAAGATTGCACAATCTGAGGTCTGAAAAGTCATGACTGTCATGTTATTCTAGAAGACATTCTTCCTCTAGCACTTCGATCATGTTACCCACATAAAGAGGTCATGACAATAGTTATCGGGCTGTCTAATTTCTTCAAGAAGCTATGCTCGAAAGTGGTAGATGTCTGTGAGCTTGACAATCTTCAAGAGAGTATTGTGATCACACTTTGCAATATGGAGAGAATTTTTCTTCCATCTTTCTTTACTATCATGCTGCTATTAATGGTGCACCTGGTTGAAGAAGTTAAGCTTGTTGGTCCAGTGCACTATCGGTGGATGTATCGTCTAGAGAGGTATGGAACTTAACTTTGATTTTTTATTTTCAATAGTGTTGAGAAGTAACATCCTACTTAATTAAATTTAGATCATTTGTCCGTCTGAAAGCACTCGTCCGCAATAGAGCATTTCCTGAATGTTCAATTGCTGAAGGGTATCTTGCTCAAGAATGCTTGACATTTTGTTCAAGATTTCTAGATGGAACTACACGTTTTACAAAGACATCAGGAAACCCTGCTCCTAAAGACAAGATAAAAGATTTGTACATGTTCGATAGTGCTGGTGAACCAATTGGAAAGGCTATCCCAGTTGGGCAGTTTAATAGCCGGTTTCTTATTCAAGCGCATTGATATGTCTTGCGACATTGTGATGAACTTGCAGATTTTCACACGTATGTATCACTCCTATCTTTAATTAATATGGTTAGAGAATGCTGAGAAGTTGTAATACACATAATCTGATTTTTACACAGAATTTCTGTCCGAAGAGAATAGCAAATGATGTGACTCAGCTAATTTGACAGAAGCTGATACCACTATGTTAATTAATGAACACTTTGCTGACTGGTTGGAACAAAAGGTACATTTTACCATATTCATGTACTCTGAATTATATAGGCACCAGAATTTAACTAACTGTACATACAGGTTTTACAAAGCGATGGACCAAATATTACAGAAAAGGTAAGAGCTTTGGCTGCAAAACCAAACAGATACGGGGTGCGCTACAGTGGCTATGTCATCAACGGCTTCAGGTTCCACGCAATAAGTCATGAGTTAGGGCATGTCACACAAAATAGTGGCGTACTGAACATTGCAGAAAATGGTGTTAGATATTATGGCGGATTGACTGATATATTTGAACTGTCATACAATGATTACAAGGTGGTGTTCTTTAATTGTGATTGGTATGATGTTTATCATAAAGTTGGCATTCAAACGGATGAGTTTGGATTCACTCTTGTGAACAAGTCTCGAAAAATACACACAGGAGATGAGCTACAAGATGATCCGTTTGTATTTTCTTCCCAAGTACAGCAGGTTTTCTATGTTCAAGATCCAAAAGCTGAACTATGGAATGTAGTAGTGGAAGTCAGGCCTCGTGATCTTTTTGACATGGATGAAACAAATTAGAGGATTGTGCTTTTGGTTTGGGCTGAAATATGATGGAAGCTCTTTGCTGGTGTGGTTCTTAGCATGTAGCTACAGTCATATTTATAGTTTTAATAGTAGTTTACGAGCACACAGTAAGAATGCTTTATTGCACTTTATGGTTGTTGTATTTTTTGTACTAATTCATGGCACAAACCAAGTTTAATTTGTTGTGAGTTGTAAGTTGATTCAACACATTTTTTGTTCTGGAAAATGAACCTTTGGTTAATTGTGCACTCCCACATGTTGCAGTTCTCCGATATTGATATATTACATGGTTGAAAACTTTTCAATCATTTTTTCCGAATAGATTGACTATAAAATTGAAAACCCAAATCAGCTCCTATTAGGCCAAAAATTAGAACCAAAAAAATGTCCAGCAAATTATGAAATTTTAACACCAATTAAAAATAACAATTGAAATACCAATTTCACGTGTGTGGGATGCTGAATTGGCTACTTAGTCAGCTTTGACTCAGTCAAAATGGTTGACCAGCCTTTGACCAGGAAACTTCAGCGCGCGCCTTTGGCCTTCTTTGCCTCTCGCTCGCAGCCGCCATTCCTCTTCTCGCCCCCGGCCCCGCTGCTCCTGGTTCTCCGTCCAGATCCACCAACACACGTGTAGGAGCCGACGTCGTTGCCTCTCCGCCGCAGTCCCCCGACACCTCCTCGACTACCTTGTCACTGAAAGGACTACCCCCGCCACTGACGCGTTATTGGACGGGACAAATATCTATCACGCCCGTTCAATGTCACGTCTGTATGTCTGTCGTTATTAACGAGACTTGTCCTCCGAGAAATCCACTTTAGCATCGTGCATTGACGCACCCGGATGTCTGGCCTCATGGGAATCCGCTATTTAGAGGCAGACACACCTGGCTAACTCTATGCCACAACATGTTCCTACGGGAGCAGCACTGGCTGATGGAGCGCCAAATCGACTGCGAGAGCACGAACGGGGAGTTGTGGCGGCCATCGCTATGGCGAACCCCAACTTCATCGCAATGCAACATACAATCTACGAGGCCGTTTGCGCTCAAGCCGCCACTCTCCAGGAAGCGGCCACCGCAGAGGTGTAGCTGCAGGTGATCACGAATGAGAACAATGCCAGCTGCGTCTCCTATGCGTCGCTGATGAACTATCTGGTGAACTGGTGGCCCTCACATCCACCAGCGACGGACAAGGCGCCGCCTGGTGTCCCATGTGGGTCAGTCCATCTCTCGAAGTCTACTCTTCTTCGTTGGAGACTGTACCTTCACTTTACGGGTCGTACCTCCGATGCTCGTGAATACGACGTATGGAGGAGGTGGTCCTAAGAAGGAAACAACAAGGGCTTAGACCTGGCAATACTTGTAGTTTTTTGTTGCGTACGTTCAAAATATAATGAAAATCCACTGTATTTGCATGAATGTCGTTTGTTTATGCAAATTGTATCCTAATTTGAATGAAATCCGATCGTGTTTACATGAGTTCGGTTAGTTCGGATGGTAGCTGAAATGTATATGGACGGCGTTGAATGGCCGTCTCCCGCATCTGTATCCGCCGACTATTCCCCTGTTCTCGGAATGATGCGGTACAAAATTTGTGGATCACCATTCGAGATCCCCTTATACATAAGATCCTCATTGCACATTATAATATGATGGAATTATACTTTTTCTAATAGAAACATTTCACAATGTATGCAAATAATAATAATAGAGCAAGTGACCTGGCCCATTTTCTGGTTACTTGTGTGTAAAAGATACAAACTTAGTTTCCCGCATTTTATTTGGAGGAAATTATTTGCCGCCAAAGAAATAGCGCGCCAGCGCACCTATAATTGAGAAAAAAAACCGTAATATACTCCGCCACGCCGCGTTCTCTCCGCTTCTCCCCATCCACGCCGTCATCTCTGCCCTCCTCCTCTTTTCCCATCTCTGATTCATCCTAATCCATCCAATGGGATCCCTCCAATCTGGTGGCCACTGATGTGCATCACAGTAATACATCAACAGGGATTGATTGGCTTGGTGGACGGACTAATTAACAGAGACTCAGCGGACGGGCGGGCGATTGGTGGCCGTGGATGTTGGCGGACAAAGACCGGCCGGGGTGTGCGTTGCGGCCGACAGCGGCGACTTGTCTAGGGTAGCTGTGCCCCAGGTTCGTATTGATCCTGCCTGTTGTGGTCTACTTTCTCACGCCGTGGACTAGAACTAACTGAACCTTTTTTTATCTCAAATTCAAGGCATAGTTTGATTTCTTGGGGCTGAACGGGTGTAAAGGTTTGATCTCGAATTCAAGCCACATCACTAGACTCCAAGAACTCTGTTCCATGGTAGAAGCAGATTAAGTACACGCACATTAATCTCTGTTTGGATGAGCAGTTGTTTTTGTAATTCTGTAGTCTATACTAGTGAAATCACTAAACTGGTGCATGTACTCTGCTTTTCCTCGCGCTCATCTGCCTCTCCCCTCTGCCACGACACAACCTTGGGGAGATGGGACAGATGGATGTCGTCTGAATGTTGATGGAAATTCAGGTTGATGAAGTCTAAAGATAACCTCTGAAATCTGAATATTTGATCCTTGGCACGCATAGTATTATTATTACTTCTATTAGGTGCATTGTGGGAGGACCGACCAGACGACGCGCCGATGCGGCGAAAATCAGAGGCCATCAGAGGTCGTTTGTCCCGTGTTGCACGTGAAGATGATGATTCGAATAAGCTTGCCTAAGCCTTGAAGTCGCTTTTGTATGTGTTGTCCATGAATGTTTCAAGCTCGCCTCTGTATGTGTTGTCTCTGAATCTTTGAAGCTCTGACTATGTATGTGTGTGACGTGTGAGGCTTTAGTTTTGACCCCGTTGATTTTGTTTAGTGGATGAACTGATGGTTTTTACATGTCATAGGTGAACTGGTGTGTTAAGTAAATGCATGAACCACTGTATAAATGGTCATTTGTGGACACCGCGTTAACCACCTAAATATTAAATGGTCTTTGGCATAATCCCGCGTAAGCAATGATGGTTACTGTGGGTCAGTCCCACAATGCCGAGTAAGCTGTCCACTTACAATCCTAAGTCTGTACTTGTGAAATCACTACTCGTATTTGCAACAACCAATTTACTGATTCAAGGACATGATGGTGCCGCTCCACTTTGGCCTTCAGTTAGTCTGTACAAGTAGTAGTTTTACAACCTGTAATCAATTCTATTAGCAAACCTTAAAAATGGGACAGGAGTAAGTCATCGTTGGATTCTTAAACAGTAAGAAGAAGTCAGTTAACCTACGAAATTGTTACATGCTAGCTATTAGATGACTCGCTATTTTGATCATGTGAATTGCGGCAGATTGAGGCATTTTCTGTACGTACGTGCCATGCCGCACTGAACTTTTGGTTGAGGTCTTTAGTTTCTATTACTATGGCAGATTAATAATGGCGAGGATACCAAGACAACTTCGGGACTTGAACCTTACAATGCATGAGCCAGAACATGTGCCGCTTGGTGAAGAAAATCTACAAGGTCCTCTAGAGATTGATAACATAGTACCAGGAAGATGTCATGAATCCACTAGACAAATCAAGATAATTTGTAAGTTTCCATGACTGAACTTTTCAGAATGAGGTTTTTATATCATTGGTGTCATATGTGTTGGGACATTCATCCTTGCAGGGCCAAATGGAGAGATGCGGCAGATGGTAGGGGAATTTCGGTTGAAGAATTTATCCCAGGTAGTTGGAGGAAAGATAATTGTGGAGACTAATGAAAAAGGTATCCCGAATGAAAGGTTTGCTTCAATTCTTAGCAGCTATCTGAGTGACCTTGCGGAGAACTCCACACTTGCACCAGTGAACATTCCAAGATGGGACAATGAATTATTTGTTCCAAGAAAGAACAACATTATTACGGATGTGGAGGTAATTTTTAAGCAGCATCACCACTTAAAGATTTTTTTGGCGTATCATCACATACATCTTTATTTTCATTTCACATGTAAACAATTAAATTTAATCTTTTGAAGGAGAAATTTGTCTATCCATCTGAGACAAATCAGCTTACACGAGATTGGGTCCTAATGACAGTTTGCAAAAGATAGAGAGCCTACAAATCTCGCTTGAAGAACAAATATTTCAAACACAAAGAAAGGTCTCTCCAAGAAATTATCACTAATGTTCCAATAGGTGTTAATGAGCATCAATGGGAGACTCTAGTTGGAATGTGGTGTCAAGATTCACACATGGTGATTATCTGATCCTCTCATGCTCAAACTGGACTCCAAAATTAGTTTGCTAACATTACGTGCATGCATCTAATTTGTTTGCAGAAGTTATGTGAGAAGAACAGAGAGTGTGCGAAGCAACAAAAGAATCCACATACAACCGGGAGAAAAAGCCATGCCGGACTTCAAAAAGAGATGGTGACAACTATCCTTTTTATAGTTCTTATTAGATGACAGATCAATTATCTTCAAAAATAAGTAGTGCACCTAGCGTACTTTGTTGGATGGGAAATCAAAAGGAAAGCACCGATCCACAAGATTGACCTATGGGATGAAGCTCATAAGAAAAATGATGGCAATTACACAAGCAACAATGTCAAGACAATAATGGTACACTCTACAACATACAATCTATTCCATAGTATAATAACAGATTAGTAACTAGTCGTATTCAATAGGATGCAACTAATGAGGAGTTAAAAAAGGAAAATGGATCAAAATGGTAGTCTTTCCACTGACGAGTACAATGAAGCCTTTAATGCTGCACTTGATAAAAAGGCAAAACTTTGAGGTTACTATGACGAAAAGTATTGGAGCGGTGTAAATGCTTCTCAGGGAATAAATTTTGTTGGGAAATCGGATCAAGAAAATCTCGAGTTTGAAGTACGCACGGTCAAAGATAATGTAGAGGATGTCAAAGATGATGTAAAGGACGTCAAAGGTGATGTAGGGGACGTCAAAGGTCAGATGGCTATGATAGCTGCCTTCCTTGCAAAAAAGTTTCCTGGAGAGAGCTTGAGAAACGAACTGGATTCTATAACCGAAAGTTATCATGTTAGCTTATGAAACCTAGTTATATTTGTGCAAAGATAAAATTAATGAACACTGATGTGTTATTACAATAATTTTATTGCAGGTCACTTTATCTGAAAGAGGTAACAATATCCAATGTGAATCTTATAACGTCCTTCAACAATCAAATGATGATGTGCAAGAGCCAGGAACTACCATGCAGGTAATGTAATGGGCTTTTCCAATACCTATTTAATGCATGTCCATGCTAATGTCTTAAAACTATTGCTTTAATAGGAGCTGGAGCAGACCAAATCAAAACAGGTTTGTAGTAATGCGCATTTACCACATGAACAAGTGATCACTAAGGTGTGTCAACTAACCTGTACTCATTTAATTATCAATTATCTCCCGCCAGTAGTTTCAGGATTGGTTGAACCCTTATACTAGTCAAATATTGAAAAGCTATCTTGTCATCAAGTTAAAATTGTGAAATATTAACCTTTGGATTAGCAACTATAACCTCATTAGGTTCCTATATACCCTCTTAGTAATCTGAACCTAGTGTGCAAGGACTTACCCAGATTTTCATCAATGATGATGATGACACATTTTCCTATTAAATTGCAGAATGCCCATGTTGAACATAATCTTGGAGTGCAGAAAGGTGGTCCTAAACCAAGTTTACGACCTCACCAAGTCACTAAGCAGGTAAACATATGCTACATATGTAAATGGCATTGATTCTACAATAGGCTGTCCAATTTTGTATGTAAGTGGTAAATGACATTATTATTAAACAACAATTACATTTTGACAAGGTAAATGACATTATTATTAAACAACAATTACATTTTGACAAGGTCGTCCAATACTGTTGCGACACAACTAGCAGATCATAAGTCAGATTCAATAAGTATTAAAAATCATTCTTGATTATAGCTGATCGTGTGTCTCCCTTCACATGTGTTCCTATTTAGTTGTAGAATGCTAGTGCTGAAAATAGCAAGGCAACCAAGCCATGTGGTCATCACCAAGTCACTAAGCAGGTACATATAGGCTTGATATCCGGATGACAATGATTTTGTAATAGATAGTTGGTCTAATTATTTATGAAATTGTTCTTATTTGCATAAAATGAAGTCTTCTCAGGTTCATCAATAATATCTGTTTTATTTCTTGAAAAATAGGATAAAACTGAAGTTGTGTTGTATTCAATGAACTTGAGAAACAAAGGCAAGCCGGTGGCCAAAGGAACTTTAGTCAGTAAAGAGAAAACATATGTGGTTGGAGGAGACATGCTTGGAGTGCAATACGTTGCAGTTCTTGTTCGTGGCTATACATATCTAGCAAGTGAGAGACTAGTTAGACCATATGAAAAATTCTAAACAGTAAAGGATGCTTTTGGTTATGGTATTGCTTGGCCTCGCTCACATGTTAGTATGTTTCCATTCAAGCATTGTGTATGATCAACTCTGCACATGTATGATAAGTTATTTATCAAGAACATTTCTGGTTTTTAGGTAAAAGTAGTTAAGCCAACCACTCCAGCACAACCACAAAGCATTGGTATGATAGTTTCTTATAATTCCATCAAGAAATCTCTTATCTTCCACTTTTCTATAAGAATATGTTTACGTAAACATTGTTCATCTAATTTTCAGGGTGATGATGACTTGAAAAGGGAGTGCATTAAAGGAGCTAGGAGTAGTTGAGCAGTTGACCAGTTGTTGATATGAAAAGGGAGTGCATTGGAGGAGTTGCGAGCAGTTGATGAATCTATCTTTGAATGAACAATATTATGCATTATGTATAGATTTTAGATTCTAGAGAAACATAGTTGTTCTCTATAGGATATTTTCTTATTTATTTGCACAAGCGCATGTTTCATATGAATGTTTGGTATTATTCAGTTGTAAACTCCACGTACTTTATATGGAGACATTGTTTCTGCTAATTAATGCATTGGATGTTATTATTGTTGTTGCTATGCATGTGCAGCCATGACATTATACAATACCTGAATTTGAAATGATGAAAGAGATTCAAAATAAATCAATTACCATTTGAAGTAAAATATTACATTTGTATAAAGAAGTTTAAGTATATATTTAGAGAAGAGTATAAGATGCGAATGATGGTTAATGGTAGAGATGGTATGAATTTAAAATGATGAAACAAATTCGAAATAAATTGAATAATATTTGAAGTAAAATATTCCATTTGCACAAAAAGGCTTATGTATATTTAGAGACGATTATCAGAGACGAATGAAACATGTCTATGTGTAGAGACGTAATACGAGCATGCCTAATATAACGTCTCTACATGTAGACACGATTTCCAACATCCCTAGGAAGCGTCTCATGCCATGTAAGACAGGCTTGGCAAGCGTGTCTACATGATTGAGACGGTCCGTGGGGATACGCTCCAAGGACGCTTTACTAAAACGGCTCTATAGTTGGCTAGAGATGAAACAACATGTCCCTAGGTATGAAATTGAGCGTACCTACTGACCTGTTTTTTTGTAGTGACATGTCCCTGATATACTTCACTCGGTCTTTGTCACCCCATACAACCTTGACGGTGAGTAAGCCGCCATCATAGAGTTGTTCTGTCAGGGTATATATCGCCTTTTGCTTTAGCACACAGTCATACTGAAGGTTGGCGGATCGAGGGCCTGCAAGGAGCAAATGAAACATAAGGCGTCTGGCACCTTGTGTCCTTTACAATGATTAGAATAGGCATTATCTCAAGGACTTACCAAAGACACCACTAGTCACATTGGAGATGTGTCACCGAAGACCAGTCAATTCTTGTATGACTTATTTCAGCTGACACTCGGCGTTTTCAGCACGTTTCGCCAGGGCGGCTTTCTCAGCTTCAGTGGACTCTTTGTATACTCGGTGCTCAGCCTTGGCTTTTTCAAGTTCTGCCAAAGTGGCTCAAAGTTGTTCTTCCGCCGGAGCCCCGGCGGCTTGTTGACGTCCCAAACTTTTTTTCATCCCACTCAAGGATGCTTCAGCTTGACTTATAGTTTCCAACATAATCAAGTAGCATGGATAAGTTACCTTGTTGCTACCTGGTCAGATTGATTGTTTAACATCAAGTCTCAAGCAGATTGCAAGCAATACACTTGACACTTGGGGGCTAATGTACTTGCATTTTCAAAGTTGTTAAACAAGACCCGTCTCATCTTCAAGAAGATGACCCGACCCTTGGGGGCTATAGGTTTAAGTTTTCAAGATTTATTACATAAGACCCGACTCATTTTCAAGAAGATGACCCGACCCTTGGGAGCTATAGGTTGAAGTTTTCAAGATTAATTACACAAGACCCGACTCATCTTTAAGAAGATGACCCGGCCCTTGGGGGCTTCAGAGGGATATATGGGTTAATTTATTACACAACACCATACCTCGTATCTATTCTTCATCATGTTTACTAGACGAGCTTCCAGGTCCCGGCTCATGGAAAGGCGGTTTAGATATCATGTGTGCAGCTCTTGAAAGTTCAGCTTCTCCATATTGGGAAGCTCAAGTGCAACTTTCCATTTGTCTATCTTGGTTGAGACGTCCTCGCCAGTATGCTTAGCCAACACATTACGGACGGGCGTCGTATGACCCGTCCCAGTAATGAGGACAACATCATCTTCAAGCATGGCGTCTTTTGATGACTTCACGGGGCTTGGCGGGTTGAGATTTTCTTTCTGACTTGGATCCATGGTCACGTAATCAGTTTTTGGTGGGTAGGCTTGAATGTGAGGGATATTATCCATGTCAGTTCTTTATCGAGGTTCAGTATAAATTCCATCTAGTTCAGCCAAAATATCATGGATAAAGGGATCTGTTTCTTCCATTTCACGCGTTTCAATGTTTGGAGCTGACCCGCCGGTTTTCCGTTTCTTCGCTTGAGCTCTAAAAAACGAAAGGTTAAGGTATGTATAATGACATGAGAAGTATTGAAGCAAGTGTTGGTAAAGCCCGTAGTAACATACCCTGGGAGACGAACAAGTGGTGGCAATTTGGAGGATGCTGAATCGCCAAATGAAGGAGGAGACACCTATTACAGTGGAAAAATCTTGTGAGCATTAAGTGAACTGACAAACAAAGTAGATTTGATAAAGAAAGAGAAGGCACCTCAATGCGACACTTGCTGCCAGATGTTTTTTCACGCAGACCCGCCATAAGATTACCTGAGGAGCAGCGGGTGTGGCGTTTTGGAGTATACATGACCTTCTTCAAAAGGAAGTTTGATGACGATATTTTGATATATTATTATTTTCATACCATTCGGTCGTGCAAGTGAAAGGCAATGATGACGATATTTGATGAAGTGACTGTGGCAAAAAGAAGCGGGTATGAAGATCAAACATGTTTGCAATATCAATTACAGATAGTAGTTGTTCATGCCATGCTTAAGTATCTAGGAGTGGATAATGATTTATCTTGGATGTCAACATGCATTAAAATGGTTTTGATGTAGTATGATGATATGGTATCCTCCTCTGAATGTTTGAGTGGCTTGACTTGGCACATGTTCACGCATGTAGTTGAATCAAAACCAACATAGCCTCCATGATATTTATGTTCATGGTGTTTATAACCTACTCATGTGAAAGGACGTGAATGTCTCGTAGAGGGGGGTGAATAGGTGCTTTAAAATAATTATGGTTTAGGCTTGAACAAATGCGGAATAAAACTAACGTTTAATTTGTCAAGCACAAAACCTAAAACAACTAGGCTCAACTATGTGCACCAACAACTTATGCTACACAAGATAAACAACTAAGTGATAGCAAGATATATGACATGAAACAATATGGCCATCACAAAGCAAAGTGCATAAGTAAAGGGTTCGGGTAAGAGATAACCGAGGCACGCGGAGACGATGATGTATCCCGAAGTTTACACCCTTACGGAGGCTAATCTCCGTTGGAGCGGTGTGGAGGTACAATGCTCCCCAAGATGCCACTAAGGCCACCGTAATCTGCTCACGCCCTCGCACAATGCAAGATGTCGTGATTCCACTAAGGGACCCTTGAGGGCGGTCACCAAACCCGTACAAACAAGGTTGGAGAGATCTCCGCAATTTAACTGGAGGCTCCCAACAACACCACGAAGCTTCGCCACAATGGCATATGGCTTCTAGGTGACTACAAATGCTTGGTGCAATCTCCACAAATTAATTGGAGACCCCGACGCTTGCCCGGAGCTATACACCACAATGATTGAGCTCCGAGTCACCACCAAGCTTCTAGGGGTACCAAGTACCCAAGGGTAATAAGCTTCTCAACTTCTCACTTCCACATATCACCGTGGAGAACTCATACCGATGCACCAAATGCAATGGCAAGGGCACACGGAGTGCCCAAGTCCTTCTCTCCCAAATCCCACCAAAGCAACTAATGCTAGGGAGGAAAATGAGAGAAAGAACAAAGAAGAACACGAAGAACTCCAAGATCTAGACCCAAGGGGTTCCCATCACTTAGAGGAGAAAGTGATTGGTGAAGATGTGGATCTAAATACCCTCTCTCTTTTCCCTCAAGAACTAGCAAGAATCATTGGAGGGATTGAGAGTTAGCAAGCTCGAAGATGGTCAACAATGGGGGGCAAACTCGAGCTTCACGGATAAGGTTCAATGGGGAAGAAGACCCCCTTTTATAGGTGGGGAAAATCCAACCGTTATGCTTCATAGTCCGCACAGAGAGGTACTACCACTACTAGAATCAGAGATTTTGCCATCTGCTGCTTCTTTGTCGTCTGCTAGCTGATGGCAAAGACCCTCTTTGCCATCAGCTACCAAAAACCAGACGACAAAGAGAAGGATGATGGCAATGATATTATTTGCCATCAGCTAGCTCTTTGCCGTCTGCGAACTGACGGCAATGAGCATTCAGGCAGACGACAAAGAGCACGGGCGGCCCACCCCGCACCCCCTCTCTCCCCCCCTAACGGCCTCTCTCTTTGACGTTTGATTTTCTCCTCTGTGCCGTCAAGGGGCAGACGACAAAGAGGATGCACCCTAACGACCATCGCCCCCACCCCACACGCCTCTCTCCCCTAACGGTCGTCTGGCCCCACCCCACACCCCTCTCTCTCACCCCCGAAACCACCACCGCCGACGCGTCCTCCTCCTCCCTGCGCCTCCGCACCCTCCTCCTCCCTGCGCCACCACCGCACCCTCCTCCTCCACCACGCCCCTCCTCCTCCCCGGGACCTCCTCCACCACTGCTGACGTGCAACTATTCCTGACTAGATGCCTCCACGGCAACGGAGCCAGAAAAGAGCTCCGTCGAGTTGCTCAACAATTAGAAATTGTCTTGCAATAGCACACCAGCGCGTGGGATCGCGGCAGTTTTCGAGGGTAGAGTATTCAACCCAAATTTGTTGGTTCGTGCGACGGGAAGAGAAAGAATACTCTCAAGTATTAGCAGTTGAATGTGTCAGATTCAACCACACCTGAAATATTAGTATCTGCAAGCAAAGTGTCAACAACAAAGTAGTATGATAACAACGGTGCCAGAAACGATCAGTTGACGGCAGACTATTCCTAACTGTTGTATCAATGGCGCCAGAAAAGTATTGTAGCAGTTAGCAGCAGTGTAACGAGTAACAGCAGTGGCAAAGAACAACAACAGTAGCAAGTAGCAACAGTAGCAAGTAACAGCAGTAGCAGCAGAGCAAGTAACAGTAGTGGCAGCAGAGCAAGTAACAGTAGTAGTGACAGTACTGGTAGCAGAGCAAAGCAAGTAACAGTACCAGTAACAGTAGTAACAAGAGCAGAGCAAAGCAAGTAACAGTAGCAGCAACAGGATTAACAACAGCAGAGCAAAGCAAGTAACAACAGCAGCAGTGGGACAAACTCGTACGAAATGGTTTGGTGATTCGTTGGATGGCATTCATCATGCAACAGTTATAACACGGAGATATATGTGGCTAGCTCCCGTTCGTCAATGTGATGTAGGCATGCATTCCGTGTGTAGTCATACGTGCTTAGGGAAAAGAACTTGCATGACATCTATTGTCCATCCCTCCCATGGCAGCGGGGTCCAAATGGATACTACGGGATATTAAGGTTCTCCTTTTAATAAAGAACCGGACCAACGCATTAGCACTTGGTCAACACATGAACTCCTTAAATTATGGTCATCATCGGGAGTGGTTCCGGTTATTGTCACTCCGGGGTTGCTGGGTCATAACACATAGTAGGTAAGTACAACTTGCAAGATCAGATCTAAAACACACATATATTGGTATTTGTTCTACCTGAGTAGTAATCATAGAGGCATGTTTACTCAGAAGCTTCAGATCATTGACATTTCTGTCTACACAAGCACTTAAATGACTAAGCATACGAGCACTTTGTTCCAATTGTGTGCTAACATAATCATTGAAACTCTGTTGTTTGGCAACAAAGTTGTCAAATTCATCAAAGCATAGGCTAGCAGGTTTGTCAAAAGGAATATCACTCTCATCAAAACTACGCAGAGAATTCACTTCTACTACCTGTATCGGGTTATCGAGACCATGGATCTCTTTGATAGGCGGTAGATTTTTGACATCTTCAGACCTGATGCCTTTCTCTTGCATAGATTTCTTGGCTTCTTGCATATCTTCGGGACTGAGGAATAGAATACCTCTTTTCTTAGGAGTTGGCTTAGGAGGTGGTTCGGGAATAGTCCAAGCATTATCGTTGATCAAGATGTTATTCAGTAGGATCTCAGCTTGTTCTATAGTTCGTTCCCTAAAAACGCAACTGACACAACTATCTAGGTGGTCTCTAGAAGCATCGGTAAGTCCATTATAGAAGATATCAAGTATCTCGTTCTTCTTAAGAGGGTGATCAGGCAAAGCATTCTGTAGCTGGATGAGCCTTCCTCAAGCTTGTGGGAGACTCTCTTCTTTGAGTTGAGCAAATTTGTATATTTCCTGCAAGGCAGCTTGCTTCTTATGGGCAGGGAAATATTTCTCACAAAAGTAATAGACCATATCCTGGGGACTACTCACACATCCAGGAGCAAGAGAAGTGAACCAGGCTTTAGCGTCATCCTTTAGAGAGAAAGGAAACAGCTTAAGGATATAGTAGTAGCGGATCTTCTCCTCACTAGTGAAAAGGGTGGCTATATCGTGTAGTTTGGTAAGATGGGCTACGACCGTCTCAGACTCATAATCGTGGAAAGGATCAGATTCAACTAGAGAGATTATTTCAGGGTCGACAGTGAATTCATAATCCTCATCGGTGACAAAGATAGGTGAAGTGGCAAACTTCGGGTCGTATTTCATCCTAGCTTTCAGAGATTTTTCCTTCCACTTGAGAAGTAATTTCTCAGCGTCATAGGCATTCTTACACGCAATAAAATCCTCAGCTATCTCTCCCTCCATAACGTAACGCTCAGGTATATCAGGCAATTCATATCTAGGAGAGCTAGATCTAGCAGGAGCAAAAGCAGGTTCTATCTCAATAATATCGGCAGTTTCAGAAGCATCACGAGCATTGGCAGTAACTCTAGCAATATGAGCATCAAGGAACACCCCTAGTGGCATATCAGGCAAAGTAGTATCTCTAGCAGTATCAAGCATAGCATCATCAGGCAAAATAACATCTCTAGCATCATCAGGCAAAGCAGTATCAAGCATCGCATCTCTAGCAGTATCAGGCATAGCATCTCTAGCAGTAGCATCATAAGCATCATCAAGCACATGCGACATATCAAGATTTCTAGCACGAGGTGGTGTCGCAAACTTACTCATAACTGAAGGTGAATCAAGTGCAGAGCTAGATGGCAGTTCCTTACCTCCCCTCGTAGTTGAGGGCAAGACTTTGGTTTTTGGATCTTTCAGATTCTTCATAGTGATCAGCAGATATAAATCCCAAGTGACTCAGAGAATATAGCTATCCTTCCCCGGCAACGGTGCCAGAAAAATGCTGCTGACATGCAACTATTCTTGACTTGATGCCTCCACGGCAACGGAGCCAGAAAAGAGCTCCGTCTAGTTTCTCAACAATTAGAAATTGCCTTGCAATAGCCCACCAGCACGTGGGATCTCGGTAGTTTTCGAGTGTAGAGTATTCAACCCAAATTTGTTGGTTTGCGCGACAGGAAGAGAAAGAATACTATCAAGTATTAGCAGCTGAATGTGTCAGATTCAACCACACCTGAAAGATTAGTATCTGCAAGCAAAGTGTCAACAACAAAGTAGTATGATAACAACGGTGCCAGAAACGATCTGTTGACGACAGACTATTCCTAACTATTGTATCAATGGCGCGAGAAAAGTATTGTAGCAGGTAGCAGCAGTGTAACGAGTAACAACAGTGGCAAGGAACGACAACAGTGACAACAGTAGCAAGTAGCAACAGTAGCAAGTAACAACAGTAGCAGCAGAGCAAGTAACAGTAGTGGCAGCAGAGCAAGTAACAATAGCAGTGACAGTAGTGGCAGCAGCAGAGCAAAGCAAGTAACAATAGCAGAACAGTAGTAACACCAGCAGAGGAAAGCAAGTAACTGTAGCAGCAACAGTAGTAACAACAGCAGAGCAAAGCAAGTAACATCAGCAGCAGTGGGACAAACTCGTAGGCAATGGATCGGTGATTCGTTGGATGACATTCATCATGCAACAGTTATAACATGGAGAGATATGTGGCTAACTCCCGTTCGTTAATGTGATGTAGGCATGCATTTCGTGTGTAGTCATACGTGCTTAGGGAAAAGAACTTGCATGACATCTATTGTCCATCCCTCCCGTGGCAGCGGGGTCCAAATGGATACTACGGGATATTAAGGTTCTCCTTTTAATAAAGAACCGGACCAGCGCATTAGCACTTGGTGAACACATGAACTCCTCAAACTATGGTCATCACCGGGAGTGGTTCCGGTTATTGTCACTCCGGGGTTGCCGGGTCATAACACATAGGAGGTAACTACAACTTGCAAGATTGGATCTAAAACACACATATATTGGTGACAACATAATAATTTCATATCTGAAATCATGGCACTCGGGCCCTAGTGACAAGCATTAAGCATGGCAAAGTAGTAGCAACATCAATCTCAGAACATAGTCGATACTAGGGATCAATCCCCGTCAAAACTAACTCGATTACATGTTAGATCTCATCCTACTCATCACGGCCCAGCGAGCCTACAAATAGATTACTCACGAATGATGAAGAGCTTCATAGAATTGGAGAGGGAAGAAGGTTGATGATGACGATGGCGACGATCTCCTTGATCCGGAGCCCAAAACGGACTCCAGATCTGCCCTCCAGATGAAGAACGGGATGTGGCGGCGCCTCTGGATCGTGAGACGCGATGAAATCTTCTCTCCTGAGTTTTTCCAGGACGAAAAGGAATAAATAGAGCTGAGTTTGGGGGTGGCAGAGCCACGTGGGCCCCACAAGCTTGGTTGCCACGACCAAGGGGGGGGGGGGGGGGTGGCGACAGGGCTTGTGGCCCACTGGCCCGTCCCCTCTGGTGGATCTTTGCGCAGGTATTTTTCATATTTGCCAGAAATATTCTCCGTAAATTTTCAGGACGTTCCGAGAACTTTCATTTCTGCACAAAAACAACACCATGGCAATTCTGCTGAAAACAGCTTCAGTCCGGGTTAGTTCCATTCAAATCATGGAAATTAGAGTCCAAGACAAGGGCAAAAGAGTTTGGAAAAGTAGATACGATGGAGACGTATCAACCACCGCTGCCGAAGCTCGCCCCTTCTCCACCACCGCCCCTCCGCCACCACCGCCCTCTCCTCCACCGTCGCGCCCTCCTCCTCCCCACGACCCCCTCCTTCACCATCACGCCGCCCCTCCTCCACCACCACTAGCCCCTTCCTCCCAGCGCACCACCTCCTCCCTCAGCCCCCTCCTCCTCTACGACCATCCTCCCTGCGCCGTCCTCATCGCCCGACCGCCCCCTCCGGTGAGTCCTTATTTTTTCTTTTTTCGTTTAATTTGTTAATTAGGTTAGTTAGGTTAGTTGTTAATTACCTACTATTAGTTAGGTTAGTTAGGTTAGTTGTTAGTGGTTACCTACTGGTAGTTAGGTTAGTTAGGTTAGTTGTTAGTTGTTAGCGGTAATTAGGTTAGTTGTTAGTGGTATTACCTAATGTTAATTAGGTTAGTTAGGTTAGTTGTTAATTACCTAATGTGCGTTAGGTTAGTTGTTAGGTTAGTAGTTGCCCGTGTAGAGCCCTTCGACCGCCGCCTATGCTTGCACTAGCCGCAACGTTAGGAAACATCGATGAGCTTGTCACACACGTGCCATGGCTACGACGCCATAGAGCTCACGGGCAGCAACAACGATGCTGTTGCAACCACCCCCATGAGGTCGGTGCAGAAACATTACTGCTAGGACCATCCCCTTGAGGCACCGGTGATATTCCACTACAGCATCGAGGATACTACAACAGCTCGGAACAGTAGTTCTCGCACCGACACGACATCTCGATGACACCCCTGACACCCGACACGATGCCCCGAAACCCCGACACGACGCCCCGACACGACATCTCGACGACACCCCGGCACGAAATATTTTTTTGTGGAACCCTAGATGACATCTATATAGGTTATATATTTGTGTTAGGTCGTATAATTTTTGATTTTATTAATGAACACAAAATATTTGTGTTGATCGGGTGGATTTACACGTGACAGTTGTCTCGTTCCTGTGAGGTCTGTTGTGCGAAGACCTCCATTCTACGAGCTCCGCCCCTGCATTCCTGGTGAGTACAAATGCCATCTCCTCCTCGCCCCTTCATTTGATGTGGGTCGGTCTTCAGATGAAACTTGCTAGATATAGGTAACTAAATTAATTTATCAGTATGCGTGACCAGTATGCGTCCCCCGTTCGAAAGGGTTACAGTTATAAATATGTATGCATTTGCATATATTTATAATCGTGATTCTTCCAAATTGTCCAACGTTATCCATGGACAGCCCGAGTATGTGTAGATTGGGTTCGTTTTCCCATATGCTTTGTTCCGGATCCGATGCATAATTTCGTCAGTGCCTCCCTGTTGTTCTCCAGATACACATCCTCTCCGTTTATTGCAGAGATGTGTATCAGGAGAACAGCGGGGAGGTGCTGCCTAAATTTTGCATTGGATCCGGAGCAGAGTATGGGAAAACGAACCTAATCTACACATACTCGGGTGGGATCAGGACCTATCTTTACCTATTAGCGTGTAGGTTGCATGGACGTAATAAAACCGGTGAACTTGATTAACTGATGAATATATATGCTGAATTATATATAAATATATTTGTTGTGTGTTTAGTAACTAGGCAAGATGAGTGATCGTGCGTGGATGTACACCGGTCACCCTAGTCAGAAAGAGATGATGAAAGAATGGTTTCTAAAAACCAAGGAGTTTGTGAAAGCCGCATTTGCAAATGGCCAGGAAACAAACTGGTGCCCTTGTCCTGAATGCGACAACTATAAAAAGAGGACGGAGGCTGTAATGATTAAACACCTGCAGGAGAGGGGTTTTAAGCCTAATTATACGGTTTGGACATTTCATGGTGAGTCTATACAATGCACCAGAGTTGAGGTGGTTTGTCGTCGCACCAACGAGCATGGTATCGGGATCAAAGACATGGTGCAAGACTTTGATGATGCTCTGGATTTGGAAGATGAGATGGAGGAATCTGCAAAAGCCTTCTATGAAATGTTGGAGTCTTCAAAACGTCATTTCCACGAGCACACTGAGCTTTGTCAGTTGGATGCCATTGCACAAGTAATGGCTCTTAAGGCTCAGTTCAACTTGGGAAGAGAATGCTACGACGCGATGATGACACTATTTGGACGCTTTCTACCCAAAGGCCATGTCATGCCTGCAAACCTGTACCAGTCGGACAAAATACTTCATGTACTTAAGATGCCCTATGAGAAGATAGATGCATGTGAGAAAGGATGTGTCTTATTCAGGAAGGAGTATGCACACTTGGACTATTGTCCCAATTGCGAGTCTTGCAGGTATCTTGTGGTAGAGTACGGTATGGGTGAGAAGAGGCAGACCAAAGCCGCAGTTAGTGTTCTTTGGTATATGCCAATCATACCAAGGCTTTAACATCTTTTCATGGTCGAAGAGACAGCCAGACAGATGGCATTGCACAAAATGGGCAAAAGAACCGAACTAGATGCGGATGGGAATAAGATGGAGGTACACACATCGGATGGGGAAGCATCGAAACATTTCGATGGATTGCATTAGGATAATCCTCGAGTCTGCATCGCCATGGATGGTTTTAATCCCTTCGGCATGACGGCAACCCAATACAGTAGTTGGCCTGTATTTGTCATTCCACTCAATCTCCCCCCGGGCAGATCATGCAAAGAAAGAACATATTTCTAATGTTGATAATTCCAGGGCCCAATTATCCTTGGAAGAATATGAATGTGTACATGCAGCCGCTTAAGGATGAATTGCAAGAAGCTTGGGATAATGGGGTCAAGACATACGATGCCACTAGAAAGAAAACTTCAAAATGCATGTGTGGTACATGTACCCTATGCATGACTTGCCGGTGTATGCGCTATTCTATGGATGGTGTGTGCATGGAAGGTTCCCGTGCCCCACATGCAAGGCAGCTCTTCAGTTTCATTGGTTGCAGGAGGGTCGGAAGTATTCTTGCTTTGACTTGCATAGACAGTTCCTGGATCCCGACCGTCAGTTCAGAAAAGACAAGAAGAACTTTACCAAAGGTAAAGTTGTCAAAAACTTGGCACCACCTGCGTTGACAGGCCAACAGATCCTAGATCAGTTAAACGCCCTTGAGCTTGATCAAGAGCGTCCAGGGTATTTCAAGGGGTATAATTCAAAACATGCCTCGACTCACAAGCCATGCTTGTGGGATCTGCCTTACTTCAAAGAACTCCTTCTTCCACACAATATCGACATGATGCACACTGAAAAGAATATTGGAGATGCTATTTTTGGTACATTGTTCGACATAGATGGGAAGACAAAGGATAATACTAAGGCTAGAGTCGATCAAGATAGACTATGTCACACACTGTTACAAAACATGCGAGAAGGCAAAGGAAAGCAGAAATAGTCGAAGCCAAAGGCCTGGTTCAATCTTGGAAGGCCAGCAATGAGGGAAATTATCTTGTGGGTCAAAATGCACTCGATGTTCCCCGATGGGTATGCAGCGAATCTAAAGAGGGGAGCGAGTCTTGAAAAATTAAAAATCTTTGGTCTCAAGAGTCATGATTGGCACATATGGCTTGAGCGGGTAATGTCGGTGATGTTACGTGGCTTTATTCCTGAGGATGAATGGCTAGTACTGGCGGAGCTGAGCTATTTCTTCCATGTTCTTTGTGCAAAAGAATTGTCGCCAGGCGTCGTAGATGACATGGAGGATTTTGCACCGGAGTTGCTGTGCAGGTTAGAGAAGATCTTTTCGCCGGGCTTCTTTAATCCAATGCAGCATTTGATTTTACATCTATCGACCGATGCAAGATTGGGTGGGCCCATGCAAAATCGTTGGTGCTACGCAACTGAGAGGATGCAGAAGACGCTTCGAGCTAAATGTAAAAATAAGCGTAGAACTGAACTATCGATGGTTGACGCATTCATTACCGAGGAGGTGGCAAACTTTGTGACAGCACACTACAAAGGCAAAAATCATCATTTGCATAATCCGAAGCCTCGGTACAATGATGCAGACCCTAAAAAAGGTGGATCCAAGCTCAGCCTATTCAAAGGGAAGCTCGCACCAGCCGGTGCTTCTAAACCAATAACGTTGCATGTCGAAGAATGGCGAAACATTTTGTTGTATATCTTCAACAACCTAACAGAAGTGCGGCCGTACATCGAGTAAGTTCTCGGCACATTTTTCCGTAACTTCTAATTCCTTTGAAATGCTCTTATTCCCGGATATTTCATACATCCGATACGTTGCCAAATTATCGGATGGAGCGGTGATCCAAAATGATTACGTCGAATAGTATGAGCTTCTGGCAAAGCATGGAGGCGGCTATCCCGGTTTCATCTCTTGGTTCAAACAAACGGTAATTATCAATAATGGACCATTTCATTTCTTGGTCTAACTTTCGGCAAATGCAACAATCGTTTCGTATTAAACTTGTAGGCTAATTCAGATTCTATGGACGAGGAATTGAGACAAGCTGCTAATGGTTTTGACTATAAGGTCCGTTCATTTGAGAAATACAACATCAACGAGTATCTCTTTCGTACCTTTGGCAAAGACCTATCTATGCCCGACCGGAAATCTACAAATTGTTGTGTCTCTGCTATCGACGAAGGTGGTATCGAGTATTATGGAAGAGTTGAAGCAATTTATGAACTTCAATTCTATGGTGAAAACCCACCGAACGTCGTAGTCTTCAAATGTTATTGGTTCCAGCCGAAGGAGACTAGAAGGACTCATGAACATATAGGACTAGTCGAAATCAATCCAAACACCCATTTAGATGTCCCCGATGTCTATATTACGGCTCAGCAGGTGGCCCAAGTTTTCTATCTACCGTGGGCATGCCAAACTGATAAGAATCTAGAAGGTTGGTATGTTGTTTATGAAGTGTCGCCACGTGTTAGACCACTGATGTCTACTACGCAACCTTCTCCTTGTAGATGTTGTTGGGCCTCCAAATGCAGAGGGTTGTAGGACAGTAGCAATTTTCCCTCAAGTGGGTGACCTAAGGTTTATCAATCCGTGGGAGGCGTAGGATGAAGATGGTCTCTCTCAAGCAACCGTGCAACCAAATAACAAAGAGTCTCTTGTGTCCCCAACACACCTAATACAATGGTAAGTTGTATAGGTGCACTAGTTCGGCGAAGATATGGTGATACAAGTGCAATATGGATGGTAGATATAGGTTTTTGTAATCTGAAATTACAAAAACAGCAAGGTAACAAATGGTAAAAGTGAGCACGAACGGTATTGCAATGCGTGAAAACAAGGCATAGGGTTCATACTTTCACTAGTGAAGTTCTCTCAACAATGATAACATAATTGGATCATATAACTAGCCCTCAACATGCAACAAAGAGTCACTCCAAAGTCACTAATAGCGGGGAACAAACGAAGAGATTATTGTCGGGTACGAAACCACCACAAAGTTATTCTTTCGGATCGATCTATTCAAGAGTCTGTAGTAAAATAACACGAAGCTATTCTTTCCGTTCGATCCATCATAGAGTTCGTACTAGAATAACACCTTAAGATACATATCAACCAAGACCCTAATGTCACCTAGATACTCCATTATCACCTCAAGTATCCGTGGGCATGATTATATGATATGCATCACATAATTTTAGAATCATCTATTCAACCAACACATAGAATATCAAAGAGTGCCCCAAAGTTTCTACCGGAGAGTCAAAACGTGTGCCAACCCCTATGCATAGGTTCCCAATGTCACGAACCAGCAAGTTGATCACCAAAACATACATCGAGTACTCACATGAATCAAACATGTGCCAACCCATATGCATAGGTTCCAAATGTCACAAACCCGCAAGTTGATCACAACAGATAGACACGTGCAAGACATACATCAAGTGTTCTCAAAGACTCAATCCGATAAGATAACTCCAAAGGGGAAACTCAATTCATTACAAGAGGGAGAGGGGGAAGAACATCATAAGATCCAACTATAGTAGCAAAGCCCATGGTACATCGAGATCAAGGCATCTCAAGAACACGAGAGAGAGAGATCGAACACATAGCTACTGGTACATACCCTCAGCCCTGAGGGAGAACTACTCCCTTCTCGTCATGGAGATCGTCGGGATGATGAAGATGGCCACCGGAGATGGATTCCCCCTCCGACAGGATGGTGGAACGGGCTCCAGATTGGTTTTTGGTGGCTACAGAGGCTTGCGGCGGCGGAACTCCTGATCTAGGTTTCTTTTTGGGGGTTTCTGAATTTATAGGAATTTATGGCGGTGGAATTACGTCGGTTGGGCCCACGAGGAGGTCACAAGCCTGGTAGGCGCCTCCTAGGAGGGTGGTGGCGGTCTCAGGGCTTGTGACTCCCTCGTGGCTCTTCTGGCCTTCTTCGAAAGCTTCGGGGGTCTCTTTTGGTCCCAAAAAAATCATCGTAAAGTTTCATTCCATTTGGACTCCGCCTGAAAAAGGGTCAAAAACACGGAAAAAACAGAAACTGGCACTTGGCACTGAGTTAATAGGTTAGTCCCAAAAAAGATATAAAATAGCATATTCATGCATATAAAACATCCAAAGTTGACAAGATAATAGCATGGAACCATCAAAAATTATAGATACGTTGGAGACGTATCAAGCATCCCCAAGCTTAACTCCTGCTCGTCCTCGAGTAGGGAAGTGATAAAGAATGAATTTTTGATGTTGCATGCTACCTAGCATAGTTGTCCTTTGTAACTTCTCTCACGTGACATGAATGTTCAGATCCGTTAGATTCAAAACAATAGTTTGCTATTGATGTGGAGACAATAATACTTCCAGCAAACTAGCAAGGTAATCATGAACTTTCAAAATAACAAGGCCAAAAGAAAGTTATCCCTACAAAATCATATAGTCTGGCTATGCTCTATCATCCTTGCACAACGAACTTAAATCATGCACAACCTCGGTATTGGCCAAGTAATTGTTTTCACACCTTTACTTTCTCAAACTTTTTCAACTCTCACGCAATACATGAGCGTGAGCCATGGTTATAGCACTATAGGTGGAATGGAGTGGTGGAGGTTGTGAGACAAAAAGGAGAAGATGGTCACATTGACTAGGCATATCAATGAGCTATGAAGATGCTCATCAATAGATATCAATGGGAATGAGTAGGGATTGCCATACAAATGTGCACTAGAGCTAAGAGTATGTGAAGCTCTTAAAGAAAACTAGTGGGTGTGCATCCAACTTGCTTGCTCACAAAGACCTAAGGCAATTTTGAGGAAGCCCATCATTGGAATATACAAGACAAGTTATATAATGAAAATTTCCCACTAGCTATAAGGTGGTGACAAAACGAGAGACTCTCAATCATGAGGATCGTGGTGCTTAATATGAAGCACAAGTGAGGAAAGGAGATAGTAGCATTGTCCCTTCTCTCTTTTTCTCTCATTTTTTGGTGGGCTCTTTGGCCTCCTTTTTTTATTTTTATTTGGTGGGCATCTTTGGCCTCTTTTTCTAAATGGGCATCGCTGGTCTCTTTTATTTCCTCACATGGGACAATGCTCCATCAATGATGATCATCACACTTACAACTCAAAACTTAGAGTAATGATGACTCTATATGAAATGCCTTCGGTAGTGTACCGTGACAATGATCTAGCATGGCATAGACATCAATGGAAACATCATGCCAGCTATCTTATGATCATGCAATGGCAATGTAGAAGTTGTGGCACATGTCATGGTGGTATTTGCATGGCAATATATCTCGGACTGGCTTTGAAAATGCCATAGTAGGTAGGTATGGTGGCTGTTTTGAGGGAGGCTATATGGTAGGTTTATGCACCGGCGAAAGTTGCATGGTACTAAAGAAGATAGTGATGGTGGAAGGTGAAAGCGCATCTAAACCATGGACTCAACATTAGTCAAGAAGAACTCATATACTTGTTGCAAAAGCTTTATTAGTAATCGAAACAAAGCATTCAACGCATACTCCTAGGGGAAGGGTTGGTAGGTATAAACCATCGCGTGATCCCGACCACTACACAAAGGATGACAATCAATAAACTAATCATGCTCAAACTTCATCACATAGCGGTTCACCAAACGTGCATGCTACGGGAATCACTAACTTCAACACAAGTATCTCTAGATTCACAACACCATACTAACATAACTTAAATATTACCACAACCACATCTCAAAACTAATTGAGAGGAATCAAGCTTCTCTTACTACTCAATGCACATGAAGATGGAAGTTTTCGCATCCCTTTGGATAAGTACCACTTTTGGGACTACTTTCATAGCATAAGACAACTACCAAGCCATGCACCACTGTGCTCTAAAAGATATAAGTGAAGCACATAGAGCAAAATCAACTAGCTCTAAAGATATAAGTGAAACACATGTGAGCTGAATTGCCTAACTCAAAGGATATAAGTGAAGCCCGACAAAATCACGGTGAGTGCATGTCTCTCTCTCGAGGTGTGCAGCAAGGAAGATTGTGACACAACAAAAATAAAAGACTCCTACGATACAAGACGCTCCAAGCAAAACACATATCATGTGGTGAAATAAAAACATAACTCCAAGTAACATTACCGATGGATTGAAGACGAAAGAGGGGATGCCTTCCCGGGGCATCCCCAAGCTTAAGCTTTTCAGCATCCTTGAATCAACTTGGGGTGCCTTGGGCATCCCCAAGCTTGAGCTCTTGCCACTCTTTATCTCTTTATCCATAAGAACTTCACCCAGAACTTGAAAACTTCACAACACAAAACTTGAACAGAAACTCGTGATATCATTAGTATAAGAAAGCAAATCACCACTTCCTTAGGTACTGTAGAAAACTTAAATTCTACTTATGTTGGTGTTGGGTTGCTGTATTTTTCACTTTTCCATGTCTAGTACCCTCCGATACTATCCATAGTTTCATCAAAATAAGCAACCAACTCAACAAAAACAGAATATGTTAACAGCAGACCAGTCTATAGCAATCTGTATACTTCGTATACTTCTGTTACTTCAACAAATCTGAACAATTACGACAGTCTGAAGAAATGGCATAGAAATCAGCAGCAAAAAGAATCAACTCAAAAGCTCTTACATAATAAAAGTGAAAATTCTTTTTCGTGAGCAGAAAGTTTCTGTCTTTTTCCAACATGATCAAACAATCATCACCAAGACTAATCATAACGGTTTTGTTTGGCAGAAATAAAAAAAGAAACACAAAAGACACAATCATAACAGAATTATGATGGTGTGGAGAAAACAAAACAGGAAGCAAAAAGCAAAGAAAATTTTATTCATTGGGTTGCCTCCCAACAAGCGCTATCGTTTAACGCCCTTAGCTAGGCATTGATTTCAATGATGCTCACATAAAAGGTAAGGATTGAAACACAACGAGAGCATCATGGAGAAAATGGCTAGCACATTTAAGTCTAACCCACTTCCTATGCATAGGGATTTTGTGATCAAACAATTTATTGGAGCAAGAATCAACTAGCATAGGAAGGCAAAACAAGCAAAGCTTCAAAAATTTCAACATATGGAGAGGAAGCTTGATACTATTGCAATAAGTAGAAGCATATGATCCTCTCTCATAGTAATTTTTAGTAGCATCATGAATGAATTCAACAATATAACAAGCACCTAAAGCTTTCTTTTCATGATCTACAAGCATAGGAATTTTACTACTCTCCACATAAGGAAATCTATTCTCAAGAATAGTAGTGGGAGTATTGTAAAGGACATGAATGCTACAAATAGTTTCCACATTGAAAAAGCAAGGTTTAGCAAAGGGGTACTCAAGAGTATGACAAGTTTTATCATCCCTCTTCTTTATAGCATAAGTATCCTCACAATAATCATCATAGATAGGAGGCATGCAATAGTCATAGTAAATTTGATCACTCAAAGTGGGGGGACTAAAAGGATCATCTTCACATAACGAAGCATCCCCAAGCTTGTGATTTTGCAAATCATAGACATAATCACTCTCATCATTAATAGCATGAATAGCACCAAGAATATAGCAATTATTATCATCCTCCACATTTATACCATTTGCGAGAGATACCTCATTACCTTTACTTTTTCTTCTTTTCTTCTTCTTCACCCCATGTGAAGATTTACTTAATTCTTCTAAACTTCCTTTTGGAGAGGTTGGTTGAATGGAGAGCTCCTCCTCGTTACCTGATTCATCATAAGAAATAATAGGAGGGTATTGGGAAACCTCCGTTAGTATTATCTTTATCTTCCATTTGTTTTCTTGCCTTTAAGTAATTGGCAATATAAGGATTCTCAATGCAATTCACCGCACAATATAAATAAATTTCTTCTAGATCATAATCAAGCATTTTCATGACAGCCCAGTCTGGAAGGTGCTTAGTTATACATTTCATTTCTTCATATCTCAGAAGCAAACTAAGTTCATTGTGATACGCAAAGGGAAATCAAGTCATCACAATTTTTGGACACGATTTGATCATGAAACAATTTGCATTGCAGATTTAAATGACCATGTTCATTGCAAAGTTCACAAGGACGGCTATCAGTATTAAATATTTCAGCACAATCATCTAGCCTCACATGCAACGACTTAGTTTCTAAATACATATGCGTCTTGCAAAATCTATCTTCTCTTTTTTTGTATATATTTGCAAACTCTATGCATACCACAAAAATCAACATGCTTATAGGAGACATTTTCATCATGAATAGTGCAATCGCAATTAGCATCATGGATATTCAAAGTATTCATGCTAAGGACATTGCAATCATGCTCATCGTTCACATATTCTATGCCAAGCATTCTATGTAATTCTTCTTTCAGCACTTGAGCACAATTTTCCTTCCCATCATGCTCACGAAAGACATTCAAAAGATGGAGCATATGAGGCATCCTCAATTCCATATTTTTTTGTAATATTCAGCGAAAGAACAAGAAACAAAAAGATTCAATTGCAAGATCTAAAGATATACCTTCAAGCGCTAACCTCCCCGGCAACGGCGCTAGAAAATAGCTTGATGTCTACTACGCAACCTTCTCCTTGTAAACGTTGTTGGGCCTGCAAGTGCAGAGGGTTGTAGGACAGTAGCAATTTTCCCTCAAGGTCGTGACCTAAGGTTTATCAATCCAAGGGAGGCGTAGGATGAAGATGGTCTCTCTCAAGCAACCCTGCAACCAAATAACAAAGAGTCTCTTGTGTCCCCAACACACCTAATACAATGGTAAGTTGTATAGGTGCACTAGTTCGGCGAAGAGATGGTGATACAAGTGCAATATGGATGGTAGATATGGGTTTTTGTAATCTGAAATTACAAAAACAGCAAGGTAACAAATGGTAAAAGTGAGCACAAACGGTATTGCAATGCGTGGAAACAAGGCCTAGGGTTCATACTTTCACTAGTGAAGTTCTCTCAACAATGATAACATAATTGGATGATATAACTAGCCCTCAACATGCAACAAAGAGTCACTCCAAAGCCACTAATAGCGGGGAACAAACGAAGAGATTATTGTCGGGTACGAAACCACCACTGAGTTATTCTTTCTGATAGATCTATTCAAGAGTCCATAGTAAAATAACACGAAGCTATTCTTTCCGTTCGATCCATCATAGAGTTCGTACTAGAATAACACCTTAAGATACATATCAACCAAGACCCTAATGTCACCTAGATACTCCATTGTCACCTCAAGTATCCGTGGGCATGATTATACGATATGCATCACATAATTTCAGAATCATCTATTCAACCAACACACAGAACTTCAAAGAGTGTCCCAAAGTTTCTACCGGAGGGTCAAAATGTGTGCCAACCCCTGTGCATAGGTTCCCAATGTCACGAACCCGCAAATTGATCACCAAAACATACATCGAGTACTCACATGAATCAAACGTGTGCCAACCCATATGCATAGGTTCCAAATGTCACAAACCCGCAAGTTGATCATAGCAGATAGACACGTGCAAGACATACATCAAGTGTTCTCAAAGACTCAATCTGATAAGATAACTCCAAAGGGGAAACTCAATTCATTACAAGAGGGAGAGGGGGAAGAACATCATAAGATCCAACTATAGTAGCAAAGCCCATGGTACATCGAGATCAAGACATCTCAAGAACACGAGAGAGAGAGAGATCAAACACATAGCTACTGGTACATACCCTCAGCCCCAAGGGAGAACTACTCCCTCCTCGTCATGGAGATCGCCGGGATGATGAAGATGGCCACCGGAGATGGATTCCCACTCCGGCAGGGTGCTGGAACGGGCTCCAGATTGGTTTTTGGTGGCTACAGAGGCTTGCGGCGGCGGAACTCCCGATATAGGTTTCTTTTGGGGGGTTTCTGAATTTATAGGAATTTATGGCGGTGGAATTATTTCGGTTGGGCCCATGAGGAGGTCACAAGCCTGGTAGGCGCCGCCTAGGGGGGGTGGCGGCCTCAGGGCTTCTGACTCCCTCGTGGCTCTTCTGGCCTTGTTCCAAAGCTTCGGGGGGGTCTCTTTTGGTCCAAAACAAATCATCGTAAAGTTTCATTCCATTTGGACTCCGTCTGAAAAAGGGTCAAAAACACGAAAAAAACAGAAACTGGCACTTGGCACTGAGTTAATAGGTTAGTCCCAAAAAGGATATAAAATAGCATATTCATGCATATAAAACATCCAAAGTTGACAAGATAATAGCATGGAACAATCAAAAATTATAGATACGTTGGAGACGTATCAACCACCTCCCCCAAATGAACATGATTATGAACCTCACATTAACCCAGACACATATGATGGAGAATTCTTCCAAGGAACACGTCTTTCCAAGAAACATTTCAAGAACCGTCGTGCATCACCCCAGAACATGTAAGTAGACAGCGACAATGAATCTAACTTCACCCCTGAGCCGGAACCAGCAGAGTTGGAACTAGAAGAGGTTACTGATGCGGATGACTTGTCAATGCTTGACCGATTACAGAAAGGCCTTCCACAACTTCATGTTGTTGAACCCGATGAGCACGTCATTCATGAAGACATGCGTGATAGTGATGATGATGATGCATTTATTGATGATGTTTATTAGTTTGTAAGATTCCCAACTTAAAATATATATGTACATATTATTATTCATGTCAGTTATTCAATTTTTTTTATGTTGTACTAATTTATTTTAATCTTTATCATGGCAGGTCAGCAGGTGTTGAAAGATGGTGGGCGCGGGTCCAGATCGCTCGACGGGTTCTTCTTCGGCGACTCGCACGAGGGGTGGTACTTCCATTCACCCCTATCTCTCCATACAGCCTTGGCATATAGTCTGAAGACACCACCCGTGGGTGCTTCTTCGTCGGCGGCATTGCCCACTCGGAGAGGTGCTGGTCGGGTAGGGAAGAAGGGGAAGGGTACAGGGAGAGGTGGTGGCCGCGGAAGAGGTAGGCGGACTGTTGCGCCGTCCTCTCCACCACCAGCTCATTCATCCGAGCACAAGACTACTATGGTGGACCCGTTTGCGGAGAAGGCCACAGGGACTCCGATCCAGGAGCCTCGGGTGGACGGGCATTCGGCCCATGAGACTCCAGTCCAGGATCAGCCTCGGGTCGAGGTGCCTTCGGCCCACAAGACTCCGGTTCCTGAGGCTACGTCCAAGGAGACTCCTGCCACACTCGCTTCGGTCGACGTGGAGATGTTCGGATGGGGTGCCTGGCCGGATCGGACCGAGGGTCCTGGTGGCTGTTCTGTTGATGGCGGGGACGAGTCTACGGATAGTGAGGGCGACGTGCAAGTGGACGGGGCCACCATGTACAAGCGTGGTAGTACACGTCTCCCGATCACGTTGGCTACCCGTGAGCAGACGCCGGTGATTAAGCCTGAAGGGGATAGGTAAGTACATTTACTGTTTTTTTAGCTTCTGCCTTCAAGTTTCTTCAAATATCTAATGCGTTGACCTTATCTACTGCAGGGGATGGAAACACCCTGGTGGAGTCCACAAGCCGAAAAGCGTCCTTGGTGTGCTTTGTCGGACAAATTTCCTGGGGTTTGTCACGTTGCGTGGTGAGAGTCAGGTTCCTACTCTAGGATTTACCTCGGAGCATGATACGTCTCCATCGTATCTACTTTTCCAAACTCTGTTGCCCTTGTTTTGGACTCTAATTTGCATGATTTGAATGGAACTAACCCGGACTGACGCTGTTTTCAGCAGAATTGCCATGGTGTTGTTTTTGTGCAGAGATGAAAATTCTCGGAACGTCCTGAAAATTTACGGAGAATTTTTCTGGAAAATATGAAAAATACCTACGCAAAGATCCACCGGAGGGGATGGGCCAGTGGGCCACAAGCCCTGTTGCCGCGGCCACCCCCTGGCCGCGGCAACCAAGCTTGTGGGGCCCACGTGGCTCTGCTGCCCCCAAACTCAGCTCTATAAATTCACTTTCACCCAGAAAAAAATCACAAGAGAAGATTTCATCGCGTTTGCGATACGGATGCGCCGCCACATCCTGTTCTTCATCTGGAGGACAGATCTGGAGTCCGTTTTGGGCTCCGGAGAGGGGAAATCATCGCCATCGTCATCATCAACCTTCTTCCCTCTCCAATTCCATGAAGCTCTTCATCATTCGTGAGTAATCTATTCGTAGGCTCACTGGGCGGTGATGAGTAGGATGAGATCGATCATGTAATTGAGTTAGTTTTGACGAGGATTGATCCCTAGTATCCACTATGTTCTGAGATTGATGTTGCTACTACTTTGCTATGCTCAATGCTTGTCACTACGGCCCGAGTGCCATGATTTCAGATCTGAAATTATTATGTTGTCACCAATATATGTGTGTTTTAGATCCGATCTTGCAAGTTGTAGTTACCTACTATGTGTTATGATCCGGCACCCTGGAGTGACAATAACCGGAACCACTCCCGGTAATGACCATAGTTTGAGGAGTTCATGTGTTCACCAAGTGCTAATGCGTTGTTCCGGTTCTTTATTAAAAGGAGAACCTTAATATCTTGTAGTATCCTTTTGGACCCCGCTGCCACGGGAGGGATGGACAATAGATGTCATGCAAGTTCTTTTCCCTAAGCACGTATGACTACACACGAAATGCATGCCTACATCACATTGACGAACGGGAGCTAGCCACATATCTCTTCGTGTTATAACTGTTGCATGATGAATGTCATCCAAATGAAGCACCGACCCATTGCCTACGAGTTTGTCCCACTACTGCTGTTACTACTGTTACTGCTATTGATACCCGCTACTGATGTTACTTCCTCTGCTGCTACTGTTGTTACTACTGTTGCTTCTATTGATACTTGCTACTACTTTACTTGCTACTGTTGCTACTCGTTACTGCTGTCACTACTGTTGTTCCTTGCCACTGTTGTAACTCGTTACACTTCTGCTACCTGCTACAATACTGGTTCGCACGACGTTGACAGGAAAGAATATTTCCCGTACACGGGCAACTACTAGCGCCATTGATACAACCGTTAGGAATAGTCTGCCGTCAACAAATCGTTTCTGGCACCGTTGTTATCATCCTACTTTGTTGCTGATACTTTGCTTGCAGATACTAATCTTTCAGGTGTGATTGAATCTGACACATTCAGCTGCTAATACTCGAGAGTATCCTCTCACCTCCTGCCTTGCGAACCAACAAATTTAGGTTGAATAATCTAACCTCAAAAACTGTCGCGAACCCACGCGCTGGTGGCCCATTGCAAGACAATTGCTAATTGTTGAGCAACTCGGAGCAGTTCTGGTCTGTTGTCGCGAAGGCATCAAGTCAGGGACACGTCAACAACATTCTTCTAGTGTCGTTGCCGGGGACTGCCGTTAGCAGCATTTTTCTGGCGCTGTTGCCGGGGAGGTATTGCTATATTCTCTGAGTCACTTGGGAGTTATATCTGCTGATCACTATGAAGAATCTGAAAGATCCAAAAACTAAAGTCTTGCCCTCAACTACGAGGGGAGGGGAGGAACTGCCATCTAGCTGTGCACTTGATTCACCTTCAGTTATGAGTAAGTTTGTGACATCACCTCCTGCTAGAAATCTTGATATGTCACATGTGCTTGATGATGCTTATGATGCTACTATGCTTGATGCTGCTATGCCTGATACTGCTAGAGATGCTATGCCTGATACTGCTAGAGATGCTATGCCTGATACTGCTAGAGATGCTATGCCTGATACTGCTAGAGATGCTATGCCTGATACTGCTAGAGATGCTACTTTGCCTGATGTGCCACTAGGGGTATTCCTTGATGCTCATATTGCTAGAGTTACTGCCAATGCTCGTGATGCTTCTGAAACTGCCGATGCTATTGAGATAGAACCAGCTTTTGCTCCTACTAGATCTAGCTCTCCTAGATATGAATTGCCTGATATACCTGAGGGTTATGTTATGGAGGGAGATATAGTTGAGGATTTTCTTGCGTGTAAGGATGCCTATGACGCTGATAAATTACTTCTCAAGTGGAAGGAAAAATCTCTGAAAGCTAGGATGAAATACGACCCGATGTTTGCCACTTCACCTATCTTTATCACCGATTAGGATTATGAATTCTCTGTCGATCCTAAGATAATCTCTCTAGTCGAATCTGATCCTTTCCACGGTTATGAATCTGAGACGGTCGTAGCCCATGTTACCAAACTACACGATATAGCCACCCTTTTCACTAGTGAGGAGAAGATCCGCCACTACTATATCCTTAAGCTCTTTCCTTTCTCTCTAAAGGATGACGCTAAAGCCTGGTTCACTTCTCTTGCTCCTGGATGTGTGATTAGTCCCCAGGATATGGTCTATTACTTGTGTGAGAAATATTTCCCTGCCCATAAGAAGCAAGCTGCCTTGCAGGAAATATACAACTTTGCTCAACTCAAAGAAGAGAGTCTCCCACAAGCTTGGGGAGGCTCGTCCAGCTACAGAATGCTTTTCCTGATCACCCTCTTAAGAAGAACGAGATACTTGATATCTTCTATAACGGACTTACCGATGCCTCTAAAGACCACCTAGATAGTTGTGCCTGTTGTGTTTTTAGGGAACGAACTGTAGAACAAGCTGAGACTCTACTGAATAACATCTTGATCAACGATAATGCTTGGACTATTCCCGAACCACCTCCTAAGCCAACTCTGAAGAAAAGAGGTATTCTATTCCTCGGTCCCGAAGATATGCAAGAAGCCAAGAAATCTATGCAAGAGAAAGGCATTAGATCTGAAGATGTCAAAAATCTACCACCTATCGAAGAGATCCATGGTCTCGATAACCCGATACAGGTAGTAGAAGTAAATTCTCTGCGTAGGTTTGATGAGAGTGATATTCTTTTGATAAACCTGCTAGCCTATGCTTTGATGAATTTGACAACTTTGTTGCCAAACAACAGAGTTTCAATGATTATGTTAGCAGACATTTCGAACAAAGTACTCGTATGCTTAGTCATTTAAGTGCTTGTGTTGACAGAAATGTCAATGATCTGAAGCTTCTGAGTAAACATGCATGTATGATTACTACTCAGGTAGAACAAGTACTTAAAGATCAGAATGACTTGCTCAATGAATTAAATGACAACTCTGTCAGAGTCGTTACTAGAGGAGGCAAAATGACTCAGGAACCTTTGTATCCTTAAGGTCATCCTAAGAGAATTGATCAAGATTCTCAAGGAATTAATGCTGATACACCCAGTCATCCTAAGGAG
This sequence comes from Hordeum vulgare subsp. vulgare, assembly GCF_904849725.1. NCBI lineage: Eukaryota > Viridiplantae > Streptophyta > Magnoliopsida > Poales > Poaceae > Hordeum > Hordeum vulgare. The sequence continues at coordinate 576,982,090 of NC_058520.1, read as the reverse complement.
AAGAAGAAGGATGATAGAAACCTGCATGTTGGTTCACCAAATACTGTCACACCTGAAGAACCAAATGATATTTCTGCGTCTGATGCAGAAACACAATCTGGTGATGAACATGAACCTGGTGACAATATGGACAACGATGTTCATAATGATGCCCAACCTAGCAATGATAAGGATGTGGAGATTGAACCTACGGTTAATCCTGATAACCCACGACCTAAGAGATACGATAAGAATGACTTCACTGCTAGGAAGCATGGTAAAGAAAGAGAGCCATGGGTTCAGAGACCTATGCCCTTTCCTCCTAAGCCATCCAAGAAAAAGGATGATGAGGATTTTGAGCGCTTTATTGAAATGATAAGACCCGTCTTTCTGCAGATGCGGTTAGTTGATATGCTCAAAATGTCTGTGTATGCCAAGTACATGAAAGATATCGTGACCAATAACCGGAAGATACGAGATCTTGAGATCTCCACCATGCTTGCCAATTACACTTTCAAAGGTGGAAATCCTAAGAAACGTGGTGATCCCGGAGTGCCCACTATACCTTGCTCCATTAAAGGAAACTACGTAAGAACTGCCTTATGTGACCTTGGAGCCGGAGTTAGTGTTATGCCTCTCTCTCTTTATCGTAGACTTGAACTTGATAAGTTGACATCCACTGAAATCTCTCTGCAAATGGCCGACAAATCAACTGCTTTCCCTGTCGACATTTGCGAGGATGTGTCTGTTGTGGTTGCTAACACCACTATCTTAACAGACTTTGTTATCTTGGATATTCCTGAGGGCGATGCCATGGCTGTCATCCTCGGAAGACCCTTTTTAAACACTGTAGGGGCTGTTATAGATTGCAACAAAGGCAATGTCACTTTCCATGTCAACGGTAGTGAGTATACCGTGCACTTTCCGAAGAAATTATATCAAGTACATTGCATCAATGCTATCGAAAAAACTTCATCGATTCTTATTGGGAGCTTTGAATGCCCTATTCCTCGTGTCAAGATGAAGTATGATTTGCTTGTTGGGGTGATTCATATCCCCATTGAGGTGACTTAGTGGCTATTCGAAAATTATCCGTTCTCTCTTGCGATTCAAGAAAGTTTTGTCATTCATAAGGATTTGATCAACCCCATTGACGGATTTCTTTCAATGACCATGAAAGGAATGAATCAAAGAGTCACATACCTCTGTTTTAAGCTTTCACATTATGTTGCTTAGAAGAAAAATGATAGGTTTATTTTAGTTTTTCCTGTTTTCTGTTTTAGCGTCCCGGAGAAAAATACCCCAAAAATAAAAGTTCTCCTATGGTCCTCAAAATTTAGTATTATTTTTTCTGGACTATTTGAAAAATACTGGGACTGAGAGCTGGCTCGCCTGGGGGCCACCCCAGTGGGCCACAAGCCCTGTCACCGCGGCCACCCCCTGGCCGCGGCAAGCAAGCTTGTGGGGCCCACAGGGGCCCCCTCCACTCATTCCAGCTCCCATCCTCTTCTTCTTCCTCCAGAAAAATTGTTTCGCAGCTCAAACCCGTGTTCTTGCTCATTTGGCTGTGATTTTCGATCTCCTTGCTCAAAGCATCATTCTCCGAACCGTTTTGGGGAAATTACTCCTTGGTGAGTGACTCCTCCATTGATCCAATTAGTTTTTGCTCTAGTGCTTTATCCTTCGCGTATTCTTGCTACCTTGGTGACCCTGTTCTTGAGCTTGAAATGTTGATTTTAGCTGGTCCCAAGTAGTTTTAGCGCGTGATACAGTCTCTAAGCACTAGTAGGAGTAGTTGCTACGAGTCGGGTCAATCTTTATTCACTTTTCTTTCGAAGTCTCTAAAAATTTCAGAATTTTTCAGAGCTAGAAAAGGAAAAAGATGAGGAGGTTCTTGAGAGGCTCTTCAAGCCGTAACCCCAAGGAGGATGAGAAGAACCACCCCAAGTACGTGGTTCCTCGAGTCACAGAAGTTCGAGCGTGCGAGTGGCCAAGTGATGATTTTTTACAAGCCGCAGGGCTTTATGAAGACTTTTATTACTTGGTGGAGAACGCACGTCTTACCGCGTTCATTGAAGATAAGTGCTCACAATACCTCCTCCTCACCAATATTTTCGTCCAAAGCTTCAACTTTTACCCGAGGAAGAATCCTCCCATGGTTGAGTTCATGTTGTACGATATCCGCCAGTGCATGACACTACAGGATTTTTGCAATGCATGCAAATTACCTTATGTTGGGGATATTCATGATCCTCGTCCATGGGACTTGGAGGATTTCATAGGTACTATTGTTGTTGGAGAGGAGAGAGGAGTGTCTCGCGCTAGAATTGCTAGCATACATTTTCCTGTGCTTCGGTACTTCTCATTATTTGTAGGAAAATGTTTGATTCGCCGTGGGGAGGCTGGATCACTTAGTTCTCCAGACCTTGCGGTTTTGCGTGAAGGCCTTTATAGCACTAAGACTTATAGCCTAGGTGCTATAGTAGCTCAGCGGTTGAACACAAACCGTTCCAAAGGTATCGTCTATGGAGGTATTGTTGGGGAACGTCGCATGGGAAACAAAAAATTTCCTACGCGCACGAAGACCTATCATGGTGATGTCCATCTACGAGAGGGGATGAGTGATCTACGTACCCTTGTAGATCGTACAACAGAAGCGATTAGAGATCGCGGTTGATGTAGTGGAACGTCCTAACGTCCCTCGATCCGCCCCGCGAACAATCCCGCGATCAGTCCCACGATCTAGTACCGAACGGACGGCACCTCCGCGTTCAGCACACGTACAGCTCGACGATGATCTCGGCCTTCTTGATCCAGCAAGAGAGACGGAGAGGTAGAAGAGTTCTCCGGCAGCGTGACGGCGCTCCGGAGGTTGGTGATGATCTTGTCTCAGCAGGGCTCCGCCCGAGCTCCGCAGAAATGCGATCTAGAGGAAAAACTATGGAGGTATGTGGTCGGGCAGCCGTGAGAAAGTCGTCTCAAATCTGCCCTAAAAGCCCCATATATATAGGAGGAGGGAGGGGGACCTTGCCTTGGGGTCCAAGGGAACCCCAAGGGGTCGGCCGAGCCAGGGGGGAGGACTCTCCCCCCCCAAACCGAGTCCTACTTGGTTTGGTGGGAGGGAGTCCTTCCCCTTTCCCACTTCTCCTTTTTTTTTTCCTTTCCTTTGATTTTTTCTTCCTTGGCGCATAGGATTTGGTGGGCTGTCCCACCAGCCCACTAAGGGCTGGTGTGACCCCCCCAAAAGCCTATGGGCTTCCCCGGAGTGGGTTGCCCCCCTCCGGTGAACTCCCGGAACCCATTCGTCATTCCCGGTACATTCCCGGTAACTCCGAAAACCTTCCGGTAATCAAATGAGGTCATCCTATATATCAATCTTCGTTTCCGGACCATTCCGGAAACCCTCGTGACGTCCGTGATCTCATCCGGGACTCCGAACAACATTCGGTAACCAACCATATAACTCAAATACGCATAAAACAACGTCGAACCTTAAGTGTGCAGACCCTGCGGGTTCGAGAACTATGTAGACATGACCCGAGAGACTCCTCGGTCAATATCCAATAGCGGGACCTGGATGCCCATATTGGATCCTACATATTCTACGAAGATCTTTATCGTTTGAACCTCAGTGTCAAGGATTCGTATAATCCCGTATGTCATTCCCTTTGTCCTTCGGTATGTTACTTGCCCGAGATTCGATCGTCAGTATCCGTATACCTATTTCAACCTCGTTTACCGGCAAGTCTCTTTACTCGTTCCGTAATACAAGATCCCGCAACTTACACTAAGTTACATTGCTTGCAAGGCTTGTGTGTGATGTTGTATTACCGAGTGGGCCCCAAGATACCTCTCCGTCACACGGAGTGACAAATCCCAGTCTTGATCCATACTAACTCAACTAACACCTTCGGAGATACCTGTAGAGCATCTTTATAGTCACCCAGTTACGTTGCGACGTTTGATACACACAAAGCATTCCTCCGGTGTCAGTGAGTTATATGATCTCATGGTCATAGGAATAAATACTTGACACGCAGAAAACAGTAGCAACAAAATGACACGATCAATATGCTACGTCTATTAGTTTGGGTCTAGTCCATCACGTGATTCTCCCAATGACGTGATCCAGTTATCAAGCAACAACACCTTGTTCATAATCAGAAGACACTGACTATCATCGATCAACTGGCTAGCCAACTAGAGGCATGCTAGGGACGATGTTTTGTCTATGTATCCACACATGTAAATGAGTCTTCATTCAATACAATTATAGCATGGATAATAAACTATTATCTTGATACAGGAATTATAATAATAACTATACATTTATTATTGCCTCTAGGGCATAATTCCAACAGTCTCCCACTTGTACTAGAGTCAATAATCTAGCCCTCACATCACCATGTGAATTACATTGTAATAAATCTAACACCCATACAGTTCTGGTGTCGATCATGTTTTGGCCGTGGAAGAGGTTTAGTCAGCGGGTCTGCTACATTCAGATCCGTGTGCACTTTGCATATATTTACGTCCTCTTACTCGACGTAGTCGCGGATGAGGTTGAAGCGTCGTTTGATGTGTCTGGTCTTCTTGTGAAACCGTGGTTCCTTTGCTAAGGCAATGGCACCAGTGTTGTCACAGAACAAGGTTATTGGATTCAGTGCGCTTGGCACCACTCCAAGATCCGTCATGAACCGCTTCATCCAGACACCCTCCTTAGCTGCCTCCGAGGCAGCCATGTACTCTGCTTCACATGTAGAATCTGCTACGACGCTTTGCTTGGAACTGCACCAGCTTACTGCACCCCCATTAAGAATAAATACGTATCCGGTCTGCGACTTAAAGTCGTCCGGATCTGTGTCAAAGCTTGCATCGACGTAACCTTTTACGGCGAGCTCTTCGTCACCTCCATATACGAGAAACATCTCCTTAGTCCTTTTCAGGTACTTCAGGATATTCTTGACCGCTGTCCAGTGATCCACTCCTGGATTACTCTGGAACCTACCTGCCATACTTATGGCCAGGCTAACATCCGGTCTAGTGCACAGTATCGCATACATGATAGAACCTATGGCTGAAGCATAGGGGACGGAGCGCATATGCTCTCTATCTTCATCAGTTGCTGGGCACTGAGTCTTACTCAATCTTGTACCTTGTAAAACTGGCAAGAACCCTTTCTTGGACTGTTCCATTTTGAACCTCTTCAAAACTTTATCAAGGTATGTGCTTTGTGAAAGTCCTATCAGGCGTTTTGATCTATCCCTATAGATCTTAATGCCTAGAATGTAAGCGGCTTCTCCTAGGTCCTTCATAGAGAAACTTTTATTCAAGTAACCTTTTATGCTCTCCAAAAGCTCTACGTTGTTTGCAATCAGTAATATGTCATCCACATATAATATTAGAAACGCCACAGAGCTCCCACTCACTTTCTTGTAAATACAAGATTCTCCAACCACTTGTATAAACCCAAATGCTTTGATCACCTCATCAAAGCGTTTGTTCCAACTCCAAGATGCTTGCACCAGTCCATAAATGGATCGCTGGAGCTTGCACACCTTGTCAGCATTTTTAGGATCGACAAAACCTTCGGGTTGCATCATATACAACTCTTCCTTAAGGAAACCGTTAAGGAACGCCGTTTTGACATCCATCTGCCAAATTTCATAATCGAAAAATGCAGCTATTGCTAACATGATTCTGACGGACTTAAGCATCGCTACGGGAGAGAAAGTCTCATCGTAGTCAATTCCTGGAACTTGTGAAAAACCCTTTGCCACAAGTCGAGCTTTATAAACGGTCACATTACCGTCAGCGTCCGTCTTCTTCTTAAAGATCCATTTGTTCTGAATAGCCTTGCGGCCCTCAGGTAGTATCTCCAAAGTCCACACTTTGTTCTCATACATGGATCCTATCTCGGATTTCATGGCTTCTAGCCATTTGTTGGAATCTGGGCCCACCGTTGCTTCTTCATAATTTGCAGGTTCATTGTTGTCTAACAACATGATTGATAAGACGGGATTACCGTACCACTCTGGAGCAGCGCGTGATCTCGTCGACCTGCGGGGTTCAACAGAAACTTGAACTGGAGTTTCATGATCATCATCATTAACTTCCTCCTCAACCGGCGTCACAACGACAGAGGTTTCCCCTTGCCCTGCGCCACCATCCAGAGGGATAAGAGGTTCGACAACCTCGTCAAGTTCTATCTTCCTCCCACTCAATTCTCTCGAGAGAAACTCCTTCTCGAGAAAAGTTCCGTTCTTAGCAACAAACACTTTGCCCTCGGATTTGAGATAGAAGGTGTACCCAACTGTCTCTTTTGGGTAACCTATGAAGACGCACCTTTCCGCTTTGGGTTCCAGCTTTTCAGGCTGAAGCTTTTTGACATAAGCATCACATCCCCAAACTTTAAGAAACGACAACTTTGGCCTTTTGCCATACCACAGTTCGTATGGTGTCGTCTCAACGGATTTTGATGGTGCCCTATTTAAAGTGAATGCAGCTGTTTCTAATGCATAACCCCAAAATGATAACGGCAAATCAGTAAGAGACATCATAGATCGCACCATCTCTAACAAAGTACGATTACGACGTTCGGACACACCATTACGCTGTGGTGTTCTAGGCGGTGTTAACTGCGAAACAATTCCACATTGTCTTAAGTGAGTACCAAACTCGAAACTCAGATATTCACCCCCACGATCAGACCGTAGGAACTTGATCTTCTTGTTACGATGATTTTCCACTTCACTCTGAAATTGCTTGAACTTTTCAAATGTTTCAGACTTGTGCTTCATCAAGTAGACATAACCATATCTACTTAAGTCGTCAGTGAAGGTGAGAAAATAACGATATCCGCCGCGGGCCTCCACGCTCATTGGACCACACACATCGGTATGTATGATTTCCAACAAGTCACTTGCACGCTCCATTGTTCCGGAGAACGGAGTTTTAGTCATCTTGCCCATGAGGCATGGTTCGCACGTGTCAAGTGAATCAAAGTCAAGTGACTCCAAAAGTCCATCAGCATGGAGTTTCTTCATGCGCTTTACACCAATATGACCCAAGCGGCAGTGCCACAAAAATATGGCGCTATCATTGTTTACTCTAACTCTTTTGGTCTCAATGTTATGTATATGCGTATCGCTATCGAGATTCAATATGAACAATCCTCTCACATTCGGTGCATGACCATAAAAGATGTTACTCATAGAAATAGAACAACCATTATTCTCAGACTTAAAAGAGTAACCGTCTCGCAATAAACAAGATCCAGATATAATGTTCATGCTCAACGCAGGCACTAAATAACAATGATTTAAGTTCATCACTAATCCCGATGGTAGTTGAAGTGACACGGTGCCGACGGCGATTGCATCAACCTTGGAACCGTTTCCTACGCGCATCGTCACTTCGTCTTTCGCCAGCCTCCGTCTATTCCGCAGTTCCTGCTTCGAGTTGCAAATGTGAGCAACAGAACCGGTATCGAATACCCAGGCACTACTACGAGAGCTGGTTAAGTACACATCAATAACATGTATATCAAATATACCTGATTTTTCTTTGCCCGCCTTCTTATCTGCCAGATACTTGGGGCAATTGCGCTTCCAGTGACCCATACCCTTGCAATAGAAGCACTCTGTTTCAGGCTTAGGTCCAGCCTTGGGTTTCTTCGGCGGATTGGCAACGGGCTTGCCGCTCTTCTTCGAATTGCCCTTCTTGCCTTTGCCGTTTCTCTTGAAACTAGTGGTCTTGCTCACCATCAACACTTGATGTTCTTTACGGAGTTCAGACTCTGCGACTTTCAGCATCGCAAACAACTCGCCGGGAGACTTGTTCATCCTTTGCATGTTGTAGTTCAACACAAAGCTTTTATAGCTTGGCGGCAGTGATTGGAGGATTCTGTCAGTGATAGCTTCTTGCGGGAGTTCAATCCCCAGTTCAGCTAGACGGTTTGAGTACCCAGACATTTTGAGCACATGTTCACTGACAGACGAGTTTTCCTCCATCTTGCAAGCATAGAATTTATCGGAGGTCTCATACCTCTCGATCCGGGCGTTCTTCTGAAAGATGAACTTCAACTCCTGGAACATCTCAAATGCTCCATGACGCTCAAAGCGACGTTGAAGTCCCGGTTCTAAGCCATACAAGACTGCACATTGAACTATTGAGTAGTCCTCCTTACGCGCTAACCAAGCGTTCTTAACATCCTGATCAGCCGTAGCGGGTGGTTCATCTCCTAGCGCAGCATTAAGGACATAATCCTTCTTTCCAGCTTGTAAGATTAGCTTAAGATTACGAGCCTAGTCTACAAAGTTGCTTCCATCATCTTTCAACTTAGCTTTCTCTAGGAACGTATTAAAATTGAGGATGACACTTGCGTGAGCCATGATCTACAACACAAATATATTCAAAGTGGACTTAGACTATGTTCAAGATAATTAGAGTTCAACTTAATCAAATTACATGCTAAACTCCCACTCAAAAAGTACATCTCTCTAGTCATTTGAGTGGTTCATGATCCACCTACACTATCCCAAGTCCGATCATCACGTGAGTCGGGAGTAGTTTCAGTGGTAAGCATCCCTATGCTAATCACATCATCTATATGATTCATGATCGACCTTTCGGTCTCATGTGTTCCGAGGCCATGTCTGCACATGCTAGGCTCGTCAAGCTTAACCCGAGTGTTCCGCGTGCGCAACTGTTTTGCACCCGTTGTATGTGAACGTTGAGTCTATCACACCCGATCATCACGTGGTGTCTCGAAACGACGAACTGTAGCAACGGTGCACAGTCGGGGAGAACACAATTTCGTCTTGAAATTTTAGTGAGAGATCACCTCATAATGCTACCGCCGTTCTAAGCAAAATAAGGTGCATAAAAGGATTAACATCACATGCAATTCATAAGTGACATGATATGGCCATCATCACGTGCTTCTTGATCTCCATCACCAAAGCACCGGCACGATCTTCTTGTCACCGGCGCCACACCATGATCTCCATCATCATGATCTCCATCAATGTGTCGCCATCGGGGTTGTCGTGCTACTTATGCTATCACTACTAAAGCTACATCCTAGCAAAATAGTAAACGCATCTGCAAGCACATATGTTAGTATAAAGACAACCCTATGGCTCCTGCCGGTTGCCGTACCATCGACGTGCAAGTCGATATTTCTATTACAACATGATCATCTCATACATCCAATATATCACATCACATCATTGGCCATATCACATCACAATCATACCCTGCAAAAACAAGTTAGACGTCCTCTAATTTTGTTGTTGCATGTTTTACGTGGTGACCAAGGGTATCTAGTAGGATCGCATCTTACTTACGCAAACACCACAACGGAGATATATGAGTTGCTATTTAACCTCATCCAAGGACCTCCTCAGTCAAATCCGATTCAACTAAAGTTGGAGAAAACGTCACTTGCCAGTCATCTTTGAGCAAAGGGGGTTACTCGTAACGATGAAACCAGTCTCTCGTAAGCGTACGAGTAATGTCGGTCCAAGCCGCTTCAATCCAACAATACCGCGGAATCAAGAAAAGACTAAGGAGGGCAGAAAAACGCACATCACCGCCCACAAAACCTTTTGTGTTCTACTCGAGAAGACATCTACGCATGAACCTAGCTCATGATGCCACTGTTGGGGAACGTCGCATGGGAAACAAAAAATTTCCTACGCGCACGAAGACCTATCATGGTGATGTCCATCTACGAGAGGGGATGAGTGATCTACGTACCCTTGTAGATCGTACAGCAGAAGCGATTAGAGATCGCGGTTGATGTAGTGGAACGTCCTCACGTCCCTCGATCCGCCCCGCGAACAATCCCGCGATCAGTCCCACGATCTAGTACCGAACGGACGGCACCTCCGCGTTCAGCACACGTACAGCTCGACGATGATCTCGGCCTTCTTGATCCAGCAAGAGAGACGGAGAGGTAGAAGAGTTCTCCGGCAGCGTGACGGCGCTCCGGAGGTTGGTGATGATCTTGTCTCAGCAGGGCTCCGCCCGAGCTCCGCAGAAACGCGATCTAGAGGAAAAACTATGGAGGTATGTGGTCGGGCAGCCGTGAGAAAGTCGTCTCAAATCTGCCCTAAAAGCCCCATATATATAGGAGGAGGGAGGGGGACCTTGCCTTGGGGTCCAAGGGAACCCCAAGGGGTCGGCCGAGCCAGGGGGGAGGACTCTCCCCCCCCAAACCGAGTCCTACTTGGTTTGGTGGGAGGGAGTCCTTCCCCTTTCCCACTTCTCCTTTTTTTTTCCTTTCCTTTGATTTTTTCTTCCTTGGCGCATAGGATTTGGTGGGCTGTCCCACCAGCCCACTAAGGGCTGGTGTGACCCCCCCAAAAGCCTATGGGCTTCCCCGGAGTGGGTTGCCCCCCTCCGGTGAACTCCCGGAACCCATTCGTCATTCCCGGTACATTCCCGGTAACTCCGAAAACCTTCCGGTAATCAAATGAGGTCATCCTATATATCAATCTTCGTTTCCGGACCATTCCGGAAACCCTCGTGACGTTCGTGATCTCATCCGGGACTCCGAACAACATTCGGTAACCAACCATATAACTCAAATACGCATAAAACAACGTCGAACCTTAAGTGTGCAGACCCTGCGGGTTCGAGAACTATGTAGACATGACCCGAGAGACTCCTCGGTCAATATCCAATAGCGGGACCTGGATGCCCATATTGGATCCTACATATTCTACGAAGATCTTTATCGTTTGAACCTCAGTGTCAAGGATTCGTATAATCCCGTATGTCATTCCCTTTGTCCTTCGGTATGTTACTTGCCCGAGATTCGATCGTCAGTATCCGTATACCTATTTCAACCTCGTTTACCGGCAAGTCTCTTTACTCGTTCCGTAATACAAGATCCCGCAACTTACACTAAGTTACATTGCTTGCAAGGCTTGTGTGTGATGTTGTATTACCGAGTGGGCCCCGAGATACCTCTCCGTCACACGGAGTGACAAATCCCAGTCTTGATCCATACTAACTCAACTAACACCTTCGGAGATACCTGTAGAGCATCTTTATAATCACCCAGTTATGTTGCGACGTTTGATACACACAAAGCATTCCTCCGGTGTCAGTGAGTTATATGATCTCATGGTCATAGGAATAAATACTTGACACGCAGAAAACAGTAGCAACAAAATGACACGATCAACATGCTACGTCTATTAGTTTGGGTCTAGTCCATCACGTGATTCTCCCAATGACGTGATCCAGTTATCAAGCAACAACACCTTGTTCATAATCAGAAGACACTGACTATCATTGATCAACTGGCTAGCCAACTAGAGGCATGCTAGGGACGATGTTTTGTCTATGTATCCACACATGTAAATGAGTCTTCATTCAATACAATTATAGCATGGATAATAAACTATTATCTTGATACAGGAATTATAATAATAACTATACATTTATTATTGCCTCTAGGGCATAATTCCAACAGGTATCTATGCTACTCGTCTCGCTAGACACTTTGAGATACCTATTAGACTTCGCGAGGAAGAAGAGATGCTTCTTCCTGAGAAATATCTGGATTATGACAGCATGGTTCACCATGATTTTCTGGATAGAGATGCTAGTAGACGGATGATTTATAACCTGGTATTTAGTCAGGGTACTCGAGAGACTATTACTTTGCCTGCTTCTTCTTTGTTCGATCTTCATGCAGGCAGGTACACTATTATGCCTTCGGACATCTATGCATATTGGGGTTTACCCCAACCACAGGTGCCCGTGCCCGAGCCGCCAGTCGAGTATTAGACGCCAGTTTATCAGTGGGAGTCAGAGGAGCTCACACAACAGTGGCATCCACAGTCCGCTCCAAAGTATCCCGGAGCTGGTTATTTCCGCGTTGGGAATAGACCAAGCTAGGCCAAAAGCCTAAGCTTGGGGTGTTGGAATTATGCCCTAGAGGCAATAATAAATATAGTTATTATTATAATTCCTGTATCAAGATAATCGTTTATTATCCATGCTATAATTGTATTGAATGAAGACTCATTTACATGTGTGGATACATAGACAAAACACTGTCCCTAGCAAGCCTCTAGTTGGCTAGCCAGTTGATCAAAGATAGTCAGTGTCTTCTGATTATGAACAAGGTGTTGTTGCTTGATAACTGGATCACGTCATTAGGAGAATCACGTGATGGACTAGACCCAAACTAATAGACGTAGCATGTTGATCGTGTCATTTTGTTGCTACTGTTTTCTGCGTGTCAAGTATTTGTTCCTATGACCATGAGATCATATAAGTCACTGTCACCGGAGGAATACTTTGTGTGTATCAAACGTCGCAACGTAACTGGGTGACTATAAAGATGCTCTACAGGTATCTCCGAAGGTGTTAGTTGAGTTAGTATGGATCAAGACTGGGATTTGTCACTCCGTGTGACGGAGAGGTATCTCGGGGCCCACTCGGTAATACAACATCACACACAAGCCTTGCAAGCAATGTGACTTAGTGTAAGTTGCGGGATCTTGTATTACGGAACGAGTAAAGAGACTTGCCGGTAAACGAGATTGAAATAGGTATGCGGATACTGACGATCGAATCTCGGGCAAGTAACATACCGAAGGACAAAGGGAATGACATACGGGATTATATGAATCCTTGACACTGAGGTTCAAACGATAAGATCTTCGTAGAATATGTAGGATCCAATATGGGCATCCAGGTCCCGCTATTGGATATTGACCGAGAAGTCTCTCGGGTCATGTCTACATAGTTCTTGAACCCGCAAGGTCTGCACACTTAAGGTTCGACGTTGTTTTATGCGTATTTGAGTTATATGGTTGGTTACCGAATGTTGTTCAGAGTCCCGGATGAGATCACGGACGTCACGAGGGTTTCCGGAATGGTCCGGAAACGAAGATTGATATATAGGATGACCTCATTTGATTACCGGAAAGTTTTCGGAGTTACCGGGAATGTATCGGGAATGACGAATGGGTTCCGGGAGTTCACCGGGGGGGGGGGGGGGCAACCCACCCCGGGGAAGCCCATAGGCCTTGAGGGTGGCGCACCAGCCCTTAGTGGGCTGGTGGGACAGCCCAAAAGGGCCCTATGCGCATTGGAAGATAAATCAAAGAGAAAGAAAAAAAAGGAGAAGGTGGGAAGGGAAGGAAGGACTCCCACCCACCAAACCAAGTCCAACTCGGTTTGGGGGGGGGGAGACCTTCCCCCCTTGGCTCGGCCGTGAGCCCCAAGACAAGGCCCCCCTCTCCCACCTATATATACGGAGGTTTTAGGGCTGATTTGAGACGACTTTTCCACGGCAGCCCGACCACATACCTCCACGGTTTTTCCTCTAGATCGCGTTTCTGCGGAGCTCGGGCGGAGCCCTGCTGAGACAAGGTCATCACGAACCTCCGGAGCACCGTCACGCTGCCGGAGAACTCTTCTACCTCTCCGTCTCTCTTGCTGGATCAAGAAGGACGAGATCATCGTCGAGCTGTACGTGTGCTGAACGCGGAGGTGCCGTCCGTTCGGTACTAGATCGTGGGACTGATCGCGGGATTGTTCGCGGGGCGGATCGAGGGACGTGAGGACGTTCCCCTACATCAACCGCGTTCACTAACGCTTCTGTTGTACGGTCTACAAGGGTACGTAGATCACTCATCCCCTCTCGTAGATGGACATCACCATGATAGGTCTTCGTGCGCGTAAGAAATTTTTTGTTTCCCATGCGACGTTCTCCAACATGGGGTAGTACGTGTTCTCATCGACCTTACATTCATGCTTATGCTTTTGCTTTGTTCGTCGGTGTTCACACTTTGCCACTGTATTATCCATGCTAGTTTACTTTTGTTTTCTTGTTTTTTTGTTTTGTGTCCTTTTGAGAAAACCCAAAAAGATTTTCCTTTCTTCTTTTGCTTGTTGGGAGCTTTCCCGTGTAAATAGTTTTCTTTTTCTTTGGGTCAAGGTAGAAGATATTGGTTACAATGTTTAGTGGCTCTTGCATGCATACCTGTTTAGCTTTCAAAGAGCCATTTTACTTTGTCTTCTCCTTTGTGTTTGACTGCAGATTTGAGCTTAGTCCAATGCACGAGCACTCTTATTATTGTTCACATCGTTCGATGGTGCAAGTGAAAGGCAATAATGATGATATATGATGAAGTGACTATGACTGGAAAAGCTGGTATGAACTCTATCTATTTTGTTTTTGTAAATATGACTAGCTTGTCATCCCAGATTCAGCTTTGTTGTGAGAGAACCATGTTTGCAATGACAACTTAGAGATCATAGTTTCTGATGCCATGCTTATTTAGCTAGGAGCTTCTAATGGTTTGTCTTGAATGCCAACATAGATTTTGAGATGACTATGATGTAGTATGCTAGGATGGTATTCTCCTTTGAATGGTTCAAGTGGCTTGACTTGGCGCATGTTCATGCATGTAGTTGAAACAAAATCAACATAGCCTCTATGATGTTCGTGTTCATGGTGATTTATATCTTGTTCATGCTTGCATTCCATGTTAGTCAAACTCATTGCATCTTGATGACTGTTGTCGTTCTCTAGTTGGTCGCTTCCCAGTCTTTTGCTAGCCTTCGCTTGTACTAAGCGGAATACTGCTTGTGCATCCACTTCCATAAACCCAAAAGTTTTTCCATGAGAGTCCACCATACCTACCTATTTGCGGTATTTACGTGCCGTTCCAAGTAAATTTGCATTGTGCCATTCTCTAAACCTTCAAGAAATAATCTGTTTTGCATACCCGAACCGCTCATGTGGTGACAGGGGGCTATTGGTATCTTCCATGTTAGGCGTGTTATCCTCGACATGTGTTTATTCACTCTCATTCACGAGAAAGGGGCCGGTAATTGGAATGCCCAGTTCCATGCTTAAATCAAAAACATAACTGTAAAACAAGACTCCCCCCGGATTGATGTTAGTATGGACGGTACCCGAGGATTCGCTAGCCATGGAGTGTGATTGATTGGTGGTGGGGGAGTTAAAACTTTACTTTTCTGTTTGGGAACCGCCTATAGCATGAGTAGCGTGGAAGATATTGAGAACTCTTGGTCATTGCGTTGACAATGAAAGCATGCCACCCAAAATTATTATCTCTGTTTTCAAAGCTTGAGCTCTGGCACCTCTGCAAATCAATGCTTCCCTCTGCGAAGGGCCTGTCTATATATTTTCTTGTTGAGTCATCCTCTTCTTATATAAGCACCAATTAGAGAGCACCTCTGTCATTTTTATGCTTTGCTTTTGATTGATATTGAGTATGACTATGACTGGATCTTCGTTGTTATGAATTACAATGTTTAGTCAGCCCTTGATCTTTGAAAGTGCTCTGCATTTATGTTTTGCGGTCTCAGAAAGAGCTAGCGAGATACCACCTATTCATATTGCTTCATGCTTGTTTTGATTGAATTGTTGGTATCTGAAACTCATTATTATTTGCTCGCTAGCTAATTATGCCATTGATATTAGTTTACCGTGAGACCTTTGTGTCACTTGCTTATGTGGTTAACTTGTGATCTTGCTGAAATTCTGGTTATGAGTTAGACATAGTTGCAACAACAAGATCAAATAGAGTTTGTCAAAGTTTTTCTTTCTCTTTCAGTTTGTCAACTGAATTACTTGAGGACAAGCAAGGTTTTAAGCTTGGGGGAGTTGATACGTCTCCATCGTATCTACTTTTCCAAACTCTTTTGCCCTTGTTTTGGACTCTAATTTGCATGATTTGAATGGAACTAACCTGTACTGACGCTATTTTCGGCAGAATTTCCATGGTGTTGTTTTTGTGCAGAAATGAAAGTTCTCGGAACGTCCTGAAAATTTACGGAGAATTTTTCTAGAAAATATGAAAAATACGTGTGCAAAGATCCACCGGAGGGGATGGGCGAGTGGGCCACAAGCCCTGTTGCCGCGGCCACCCCCTGGTCGCGGCAACCAAGCTTTTGGGGCTCACATGGCTCTGCCGCCCCCAAACTCAGCTCTATAAATTCACTTTTGCCCAGAAAAAAATCAGAAGAGAAGATTTCATCGCGTTTGCGATACGGAGGCACCGCCACATCCTGTTCTTCATCTAGAGGACAGATCTGGAGTCCGTTTTGGGCTCCGGAGAGGGGATATCGTCGCCATCGTCATCATCAACCTTCTTCCCTCTCCAATTCCATGAAGCTCTTCATCGTTCGTCAGTAATCTATTCATAGGCTCGCTGGGCAGTGATGAGTAGGATGAGATCTATCATGTAATCGAGTTAGTTTTGATGGGGATTGATCCCTAGTATCCACTATGTTCTGAGATTGATGTTGCTACTACTTTGCTATGCTTAATGCTTGTCACTAGGGCCCGAGTGCCATGATTTCAGATCTGAAATTAGTATGTTGTCACCAATATATGTGTGTTTTAGATCCGATCTTGCAAGTTGTAGTTACCTACTATGTGTTATGATCCGGCAACCCTGGAGTGACAATAACCAGAACCACTCCCGATGATGACCATAGTTTGAGGAGTTCATGTGTTCAGCAAGTGCTAATGCGTTGTTCGGTTCTTTATTAAAAGGAGAACCTTAATATCCTGTAGTATCCTTTTGGACCCCGCTGCCACGGGAGGGATGGACAATAGATGTCATGCAAGTTCTTTTCCCTAAGCACGTATGACTACACACGGAATGCATGCCTACATCACATTGACGAACGGGAGCTAGCCACATATCTCTCCGTGTTATAACTGTTGCATGATGAATGTCATCCAAACGAATCACCGACCCATTGCCTACGAGTTTGTCCCACTACTGTTGTTACTACTGTTGCTGCTATTGATACTTGCTACTTCTATTACTTGCTCTGCTGCTACTGCTGTTACTACTGTTGCTGCTATTGATACTTGCTACTGTTGTTACTTGCTATTGTTGCTACTCGTTACTGCTGTCACTACTGCTGTTCCTTGCCACTGCTGTTACTCGTTACACTGCTGCTACCTGCTACAATACTGGTTCGCACGACGTTGACGGGAAAGAATATTTCCCGTCCACGGCAACTACTGGCGCCATTGATACAACCGTTAGGAATAGTCTGTCGTCAACAGATCGTTTCTCGCACCATTGTTATCATCCTACTTTACTGCTGATACTTTGCTTGCAGATACTAATCTTTCAGGTGTGGTTGAATCTGACACATTCAACTGCTAATACTCGAGAGTATCCTCTCACCTCGTGCTTGGCGAACCAACAAATTTGGGTTGAATACTCTACCCTCGAAAACTGCCGCGAACCCACGCGCTGGTGGGCCATTGCAAGACAATTGCTAATTGTTGAGCAACTCGGAGCAATTTTGGTTTGTTGTCGCGAAGGCATCAAGTCAGGGACACGTCAACAACATTCTTCTAGTGTCGTTGCCGGGGACTGCCGTTAGCAGAGCACTACCAGGCTGCGCAGGCCCCGCCGGAGGAGATTATAGATGGTGTCTTGTGCCACACGAGGGCCGAGATGGTGATCAACAGCTTTTGGGTAAATTATCCTTTTACACTATCTGAAATTAACAATATAGCTAATTATTGTACTAATCGGTGTTGTCTCGTTTGATTGCAGACCTTCTATAGGTGTGAGGAGGGATATGAGGAGGAGGCGGCCAAGGTTAGCGAGGCTGAGTGTAGGCGGTTATTACAGAACTTACGCCACGAGGCTCGGCCAGAGGCCATTCGAGACTACTACGCCACGCATGGTATTAAGAAGCATAAGAAGGAGTGCCGCGGAAAGTATTTGAAGAAGGAGTAGTACATGAAGGTAATTACCTATTCTTAAGGCCTTGTACGTAATTTTCTTGATTTGATTCATAGGCGTAGCACTCAAAATTCTTTCTAATAACTTATAGGTACCCCCGAGATGGTGTGCGGATAAGATGGATTGTTGGGAGGCGTTGGTGGATGAGTGGTGAACAGGCAACTGGCGAGCCATCCACGACAATGCGAAGGATCGGCGTAGCCAAATGGTTGGTGTGCCACACCATTAAGGCAGCGCCAACTTACTTCAGTTCGGACGAAACTGGGTATGTGGTTTGCTTCATGATTCATGCAATTCATTCTTCATGCTAGCTTGAGCCCCTTACTAATACTGTGTTCCTCTCTTTTAGGCGCATCACAATAAGACGAAGATGCCAGAGTTGTACGACCTTTATGGCATGGCCCATACCGCCTCCTACAAGAAGGCGAAGGCATTCTCTGAGTCTGACCTGGAAGATCCAAATAACATCACCAACATCTCATCCCACCACAAGCTCGTGAAATACAAGGACACGGGGAAGTCTTGGAAAGGGGAGGACTTTAACCCGAGCGAGGAACCTTTGGATCCAGAGTTGGTGATGATATCTGGTGGCGGGAGGCCCCAAGGCTCTATAGCCATTGGATATGGGATAATACGTTGTCCACTCACTCTCCCGGAGATCAAGGCACGCCAGTCGAGCTCCTGTCCTGAGATAACACCTCGCCCATGGCGAGTCGATCTTGCCATCGAGGTTAGTTGTACGGACTCAGAAAACTTTCATCCATTTCATTGTGTGTGTGGCCATCGATCATTTCTGTGGTAACGAGGAATGGTGTTGCAGGTTGCTCTTCAGAAAGAGAGAGCGGAAAACCAATCTGCTCTTGAGAAAGAGAGATTGGCAAGCCAGGCTGCTCTTCACGGTGCTCTTGAGGAGAGGGACCGGACCACGGCTCGGTTGATTGAGGAGGAGAGGGCCCGGAATGAGGTGGCTCACCTGGCCATGTACGAGCTTATTGTGGTAAGTTTCTTTTTTACATTAGCCAAATCATGTGTGTAATGTCTGTTTCATTACTAACTAATACTACTGACTCTTCAAAACCGAATGTGCAGTCTATGTGCGAGAAGACCGGTCAAGCCCCTCCGCGATGCCCGTCTTCTCTGTGATTGGCACGGTGAGTTTCATTTCAATGGTCATTATAAACTAGTATTAACAATTGAGTGTCATCATGCTAACTGAGACATTGCAAAATATATTTTCTGCAGATTAACTCCCCAGCGGCATCGCACAACCCTTCTCCAGGGCAACCATCTCCAAACGAAGTCGACGTGAGCAACCCTCGTGTTTCTCCTCCTTGATGACCACTGTGGTAAGTTTTCTCCAAAATGACATAATTAGCTCCTACTTGATTTCTACTAGGAAAAATGGTTAGTGAAACCTCTAGTTTCATAACTTAGCTAATTTAGCTCCAAAATGGTTAGTGAGACCACTAGTTTCATAACTTAGATATTTTAGATCCAAAATGACATAATAAGCTCAATTGAAATAGGAAAAATGAAAATAAGGAATAAGAAGAAGAAGAAAAGAAGAAGAGAAGAAGGAGAAGAAGAATGAGAAGGAGGACAAGGAGCCCTCCTCCTTCTCCTTCTTCTTCTCTCCTCCTTCTTGTCCTTCTTCTTGTCCTTCTTCTTCTCTTCTTCTTTTTCTTATTCTCTCCTTCTTCATCTTTTTCTTCTCCTTCTTCTCTTCTTGCTTCTTCTCTTTCTTCTTCAATTTAGCTTATTTTCCCCAACAAAGACATACTTAGCTAATTATCCTCCAAAATGAAATAATTAGCTTATTAGGTAAAAACATCATAAGAACCTTGGTTAGCTCATTAAAATGACTAATTAAGCTCCTAAAAGACATAACAAGCTCAAAATGGCATAAGAACCTTGGTTAGCTCATTAATATTATATACTTAGCTTGTGTTCCTCTAAAATGACATAATTAGCCCATTTAGCTCCAAAAAGACATACTTAGCTAATTTAGCTCCAAGAAAAGGAGAAGAGGAGAAATGAAAAGAAGGAAGAAGAAGAAGAAGAAGAGAAGAAGAAGAGAAGGAGAAGGAAAAGAAGAAGTAGTAGGAGGAGAATAAGAAGAGAAGAAGAAGAGAAGAAGGAGAAGGAGGAGGAGAAGGAGAAGGAGCCCTCCTTCTTATCCTTCTTCTTCTCTCCTCCTTCTTCTCCTTCTTCTTATCTTCTTCTTATCTTCTTCTTCTCCTCCTCCTTCTCCTTCTTCTTTTTATTCTCCTTCTTCTCTTCTTGCTTCTTCTCTTTCTTCTTCAATTTAGCTTATTTTCCCCAACAAAGACATACCTAGCTAATTATCCTCCAAAATGACATAATTAGCTTAGTTAGGTAAAAACATCATAAGAACCTTGGTTAGCTCATTAAAATGACTAATTAAGCTCCTAAAATATATAATAAGCTCAAAATGGCATAAGAACCTTGGTTAGCTCATTAATACTATATACTTAGCTTGTTTTCCTCTAGAATGACATTATTAGCCCATTTAGCTCCAAAAATACATAGTTAGATAATTTAGCTCCAAGAAGAGGAGAAGAGGAGAAATGAAAAGAAGGAAGAAGAATAAGAAGAAGAGAAGAAGAAGGAGGAGGAGGAGGAAAAGAAGATGAGAATAAGGAGAAGGAGGAGAAGAAGAAGGAGAAGAAGGAGGGCTCCTTCCCTCCTTCTTCTCCTCCTTCTTCTTTTCTTCTTCTTTTCTTCTTCTTCTTCTCCTCCTCCTCCTCCTTATTATTATTTTTCTTCTCCTTCTTCTCTTCTTGCTTCTTCTCTTTCTTCTTCAATTTAGCTTATTTTCCCCCAACAAAGACATACTTAGCTAATTATCCTCCAAAATGACATAATTAGCTTAGTTATGTAAAAACATCATAAGAACCTTGCTTAGCTCAATAAAATGACTAATTAAGCTCCTAAAAGACATAATAAGCTCAAAATGGCATAAGAACCTTGGTTATCTCATTAATATTATATACTTAGCTTGTTTTCCTCTAGAATGACATAATTAGCCCATTAAGACATAGTTAGTTAATTTAGCTCCAAGAAGAGGAGAAGAGGAGAAATGAAAACAAGGAAGAAGAAGAAGAAGAAGAGAATAAGAAGAGAAGGATAGGGAGAAGAAGAAGAAGGAGGAGGAGAAGAAGAAGAGGAGAAGGAGAAGGAGGAGAAGAAGGAGAAGGAGCCCTCCTTTTTCTCCTCCTTCTTCTCCTTCTTCTTCTCTTCTTCTGTTCTTCTTCTTCTCCTCGTCCTTCTCCTCGTCCTCCTCCTCCTTCTTGTTTTTCTTCTCCTTCTTCTCTTCTTGCTTCTTCTCTTTCTTCTTCAATTTAGCTTATTTGTCATATATATGTTGTTCTTCTTCTTCTTCTGACTTTCTTATTCCCATTTTGCAGATTGGATGTACTACATGCATGGAAGCTGGCATTGATGGAGTGCTTAAGTTCTAGTTTTCATTTGAGTTGATGAACAATGTGGAATTATATGTATATGTATATATGGATGAACAGTATATGTGGAACTATATGTATATGTTGGGGAACGTTGCATGGGAAACAAAAAATTTCCTACGCACACGAAGACCTATCATGGTGATGTTCATCTACGAGAGGAGATTAGATCCACATACCCTTGTAGATCGCTCAGCGGGAAGTGTTAAGAAAGGCGGTTGATGTAGTGGTACAACTTCGTGATTCAAATCACCGTCGTCCCACGATCCGTCCCTCGAACCGTCCCACGATCCGTCCCATGAACCGTCTCGTGATCCGTCCCACGATCCGGTCCGATCTAGCACCGAACGGATGACACCTCCGCGTTCAGCACACGTACAACACAATGACGATCTCGGCCTTTTTGATCCAGCAAGAGAGGCGGAGAAGTAGATGAGTTCTCCGGTAGCGTGACGGCGCGCCGGTGTTGGTGATGAACTATTCCTGCAGGGCTCCGCCCGAGCTCCGCAGAAATCTCATATAGAGGAAGAACTACGAGGTGTAGGTTTGAGTCGCACGTGGCAAAGTTGTATCTCAAACAACCCTAAACCTCTAGTATATATAGGAGGATCCAAGGGGTGGGGCAAAGCCCTAGGGCACCAGCCAAAGGAGGCCTTCCTTGAGTCGGCCGAAGTGGAGGGAGGAGTTCTTCTCCAATCCCACTTGGATTAGGACTCCTTCCTTATTTTCCCACCTCTTTTGGATTTTCCACTTTTTCCTCATGGGCTTCCCTTGGATGACTTTGTCAGCCCATTATACCTTATTGTGCATCCAATAAACCCACGTGGACCCCTTGGGGCATGGTGGGCCCACCCAGTGGGCCCCGGAACCCATTCGTCACTCCCGGTACACTCCCAGTAATGCCCGAAAACTTTCCGGAATCCAAACACCAACTTCCTATATATCTATCTTCGTTTACGGACCATTCCACAAACCCTCGTGACATCCGTGATCTCATCCGGGACTTCGAACAACCTTCGGTCACCAACACATATAACTCAACTATACTAAAACATCATCGAACCTTAAGTGTGCAGACCGTGTGGGTTCGAGAACTATGTAGACATGACCCGAGACACTTCTCGGTCAATATCCAATAGCGGGACCTGGATGCCCATATTGGATCCTACATATTCTACGAAGATCTTATCGGTTGAACCTCTGTGCCAAGGATTCATATAATCCCGTATGTCATTCCCTTTGTCCTTCGATATGTTACTTGCCCGAGATTTGATCGTCGGTCTCCCTATACCTATTTCAATCTCATTATTGGCAATTCTCTTTACCCGTTACTTACACTTAGTCACATTGCTTGCAAGGATTGTTTGTGATGTTGTATTATCGAGTGGGCCCCGAGATACCTCTCCGCCACACGGAGTGACAAATCCAAGCGTTGATCCATGCTAACTCAACGGACACCTTCGGAGATACCTGTAGATGACCTTTATGGTCACCCAGTTACGTTGCGATGTTTGATACACACAAGGTATTCCTCCGATGCCAGTAAGTTACATGATCTCATGGTCATAGGAATGAATACTTGACACGCAGAAAACAATAGCAACAAAATAACACAATCACATGCTATGTTTATAATTTGGGTCTTGTCCATCACATGATTCTCCTAATGATGTGATCCCGTTATCAAGTGACAACACTTGCTTATGGCCAGGAAACCTTGACCATCTTTGATCAACGAACTAGTCAACTAGAGGCTCACTAGGGACAGTGTGTTGTCTATGTATCGACACATGTATTTGAGTTGCCAATTAATACAATTCTAGCATGGATAATAAATGATTATTATGAACAAGGAAATATAATAATAACTAATTTATTATTGCCTCTAGGGCATATTTCCAACAGTCCCCCACTTGCACTAGAGTCAATAATCTAGTTCACATCACCATGTGATTTTAACGAATTCAACACCCATACATTTCTGGGGTTTGATCACGTCTTGCTTGTGAGAGAGGTTTTAGTCAACGATTCTGAATCTTTCAGAACCGTGTGTGTTTTACAAATCTTTATGTCAGCTTATAGATGCTGCTACTACGTGTTATTCGAAAATACTCCAAATATCTACTCTACTATATGAATTCGTTCTACTACTCAGAGTTATTCGGATTAGTGTCAAAGCTTGCATCTTCGTAACCCTTTACGACGAACTCTTTATTCACCTGCATAATGTAGAAAAAATTCCTTAGTCCACTAGTTACTAAGGATAACGTTGACCGCTGTTTTAGTGATTCAATCCTGGATCACTCCTTGCACCCCTTGACAGACTCATGGCAAGGCACACATCAGGTGCGGCACACAACATGGCATACTTTAGAGTCTACAGCTAAGGCATAGGGGACGACCTTCGTCCTTTCTCTTTCTTCTGCCTTGGTCGGGCTTTTGAGTCTTACTCAAATTCACACCTTACAACACATCCAAGAACTCCTTCTTTGCTGATCTATTTTGAACTCCTTCAAAAACTTGTCAAGGCATGCATTTCATTTGAAAGTTCTGTTTAGCATTTTGATCTATCTCTATAGATCTTGATGCTCAATTTTCAAGTAGCTCTATCCAGGTCTTCCTTTGAAAAACCCCTTTCAAACAACCTTTATGCTTTACATAAATTCTACATTACTTCCGATCAACAATAAGTCAACCACATATACTTATCATAAATTATATAGTGCTCCCACTCACCCTTTTGGAAATACAAGTTTCTCATAAACCTTGTACAAACCCAAAAGCTTTGATCATCTCACCAAAGCGTATATTCCAACTCCGAGATGCCTGCACGAGTCCATAGAAGGATCGCTGGATCTTGCATAATTATTGGCATCCTTAGGATTGACAAAACCTTCTGGTTGTATCACATACAATCTTTCCTCAAGGAAACCGTCGAGGGAACAATGTTTTGACATCCTATGTGCAATATTTCACAAACAATACATCAATTGCTAACATAATTCCAACATATTTTTAGCATCGCTACGAGTGAGAAAGTCTCGTCATAGTCAACTCTTTGAACTTGTCGGAAACATCTTCGCGATAAGTCGAGCTTTTCTTAATGGTGACTTTTCACCATCATCGTCTGTCTTTCTTTTAAAGATCCATCTTTACTTAATAGTCCTACGACCATCAATTAGTTCTTCCAAAGCCTACACTTTGTTTTCATACATGGATCCTCTCTCGGATTTCATGGCCTCTAGCCATTTGTCGGAATCCGGGCCCACCATCGCTTCTCCATAGCTTGTAGGTTCATTTGTTGCTCAACAAGATGACCTCCAAGACAGGGTTACCGTACCACTCTGTAGTAGTACGCGACCTTGTCAACCTACGAGGTTTGCAGTAAATTGATCCGAATCTCAATGATCACCATCATCAGTTTCCACTTCAATTGGTGTAGGCGCCACAGGAACAACTTCCTGCGCCCTGCTACACACTGGTTGAAGTGACAGTTCAATAACCTCATCAAGTTCCACCACCCTCCCACTCAATTCTTTCGAGAGAAACCTTTCCTCGAGAAAGGACCCGTTTTTAGAAACAAACACTTTGCTTCCGGATTTAAGATAGGAGATGTACCCAACTGTTTTGGATATCCTATGAAGATGCATTTATCCGCTTTGGGTTCAAGCTTATGAGACTGAAACTTTTTCACATAAGAATCGCAGCCCCAAACTTTCAAGAAATGACAATTTAGGTTTCTCCAAACCATAGTCTATATTGTGTCATCTCAACGGAAATACGCGGTGCCCTATTTAAAGTGAATGCAGTTGTGTCTAATGCATAACCCCTAAACGATAGTGGTAATTCGATAAGAGACATCACAGTATGCGCTATATAAAATAGGGCGTGGCTATGACATTCGGACAAACCATCATACTATGGTGTTCTAGGTGGCATGAATTGCGAAACAATTTCCAGATTGTCTTAACTGTGTACCAAAACTCGCAACTCAGATATTCATCTCTATGATTATATCGTAGACAGTTTATCCTCTTGTCATGATGATCTTCACTCTGAAATAGCTTTGAACTTTTCAATATTTCAGACTTGTGATTCATCAAGTAAATACTCCTCTATCTGCTCAAATTGTCAGTGAAGTAAGAACATAACGATATCCACTACGTGCCTCAGCACTCATTGGACTGCACACACCAAAATGTATTACTTCCAACAAATTACTATTTTGTTCCATGTGGTATGTTTTGCATTTCTCAAGTGATTCAAAATCAAGTGAGTCCAAACGATCCATCTGCATGGAGTTTCTTCATGCGTTTATACCAACAGGTATGGTATGCATGTCTCAAAAGTTTCAAAAAATGAGTGAGTACAAAGATCCATCAGCATGGAGCTTCTTCATGCATTTTACACCAACATGACTCAAGTGGTAGTGCCACAAGTAAGTAGTACTATCATTATTACTTTGTGTCTTTTGGCACCAATATTATGAACATGTGTATCACTACGACCGAGATTCAATAAACCATTGGAGGTAATTATTCAAGCAAATAGAACAACCATTATTCTCTTTAAATGAATAATCGTATTGCAATAAACACGATCCAATCATGTTCATGCTCAACTCAAACACCAAATAACAATTACTTAGTTTTAACACCAATCCCGATGGTAGAGGGAGTGTGCGATGTTTTGATCACATCAACCTTGGAAACACTTCCAACATGTGTCGTCACCTCGCCTTTAGCTAGTTTCCGTCTATTCCATAGCTTTTACTTCGAGTTACTAATCCTTAGCAACCGAACCGGTATCTAATACCCTCGTGCTACTAGGAGCACTAGTAAAGTACACATCAATATCATGTATAACAAATATACTTCTCTCGACTTTGCCAGCCTTCTCATCTACCAGTCATCTAGGGTAGCTCTGCCTCAGTGACCGTTCCCCTCATAACAGAAGCACTTAGTCTCGGGTTTGGGTTCAATCTTGAGTTTCTTCATTAGAGCAGCAACTGGTTTGCCGTTTCATGAAGTATCCCTTCTTGCCCTTGCCCTTCTTGAAACTAGTGGTTTTACTAACCATCAATAATTGATGCTCCTTCTTGATTTCTACTTTTGAAGTGTCAAACATTGCAAATTGCTCAAGGATCATCGTATCTATCCTTTATAGTTCATCATGAAGCTCTAGCAGCTTGGTGGAAGTGACTTTGGAGAACCATCACTATCTCATCCGGAAGATTAACTCCCACTTGATTCAAGCGATTGTTGTACTCAGACAATCTGAGCACATGCTCAACGATTGAGCTTTTATTTTTTACTTTGTAGACAAAGAATCTTGTCGGAGGTCTCATACCTCTCAACAAGGGCATGATCATGAAATCTCAATTTCATCTCTTAGAACATCTCTTATGTTCTGCGACGTTTCAAAACGAATTCGGCACCTTGCTTCTAAGATATTAAGTATTACACACTGAACTATCACGTAGTCATCAAAAACGTGTATGTTAGATGTTCGCAACATCCACAGACGACGCTCGAGGTGCAGCACACCGAGTGGTGCATTAAGGACATAAGCCTTATGCGTAGCAATGAGGACAATCCTCAGTTTTACAGGCTCAGTCCGCAAAGTTGCTACTATCATCTTTCAACTAAATTTTCTCTAGGAACATATAAAAACAGTAGAGCTATAGCGCAAGCTACATCATAATTTGCAAAACACCTTTTGACTATGTTCATGATAATTAGTTTAATTAATCATATTACTTAAGTCATTTGAGTGGTACATGATCCAAATTCACTAACACAAGTTTGATCATCACATGAGTTTAGAATAGTTTCAGTGGTAAGCATCTCTATGCTAATCATATCAACTATACGATTCATGCTCGACCTTTCGGTCTCATGTGTTCCGAGGCCATGTCTGCACATGCTAGGCTCGTCAAGTTTAACCTGAGTGTTCCATGTGTGCAACTGTTTTGCACCCATTGTATGTGAACGTTGAGTCGATCACACCCGATCATCACGTGGTGTCTCGAAACGATGAACTGTCGCAACGGTGCAAAGTCGGGGAGAACACAATTTCATCTTGAAATTTTAGTGAGAGATCACCTTATAATGCTATCGTCGTTCTAAGAAAAATAAGGTGCATAAAAGGATTAACATCACATTGAATTCATAAGTGACATGATATGACCATCATCTTGTGCTTCTTGATCTCCATCACTTAAGCACCGACATGATCATCTCATACATCCAATATATCAGATCAAGTTATTGGCCATATCATATCACAATCATACCCCGCAAAAACAAGTTAGACGTCCTCTAATTTGTTGTTGCATGTTTTACGTGGCTGCTATGGGTATCTAGTATGATCGCATCTTCCTTACTCGAAAACCACAACGGAGATGTGCAAATTGCTATTTAACCTCTCTCCAAGGACCGCCTCGGTCAAAACCAATTCAACTGAAGTTGAAGAAACCGACACCCGCCAGTCATTTTTATGCAACGAGGTTGCATGTCAGTCGATGAAACCAGTCTCTCGTAAGCGTACGTGTTATTTCGGTCCGGGCTGCTTCAACCCAACAATACCGCCGAATCGAGAAAAGACTAAGGAGGGAAGCAAATCGAACATCACCGTCCAGAAAACCTTTTGTGTTCTACTCGAGATAACATCTACGCATGAACCTAGCTCATGATGCCACTGTTGGGGAACGTTGCATGGGAAAAAAATCCTACGCACACGAAGACCTATCATGGTGATGTTCATCTACTAGAGGAGATTAGATCCACATACCCTTGTAGATCGCTCAGCGGGAAGCGTTAGGAAATGCGGTTGATGTATTGGTACAGCTTCGTGATTCAAATCACTGTCGTCCCACGATCCGTCCCTCGAACCGTACCATGATCTGTCCAACGAACCGTCTCGCGATCCGTCCCATGATCCGTCCCGATCTAGCGCCGAACGGACGGCACCTCTGCGTTCAGCACACATGCAGCTCGATGACAATCTCGGCCTTCTTGATCCAGCAAGAGAGACGGAGAAGTAGATGAGTTCTCCAGCAGCATGACAACGCGCCGGTGTTGGTGATGAACTATTCCTGCAGGGCTCCGTGCGAGTTCCGCAGAAATCTAATCTAGAGGAAGAACTACGAGGTGTAGGTTTGAGTGGCACGTGGCAAAGTTGTACCTCAAACATCCCTAAACCTCTAGTATATATAGGAGGATCCAAGGGGTGGGGAAAAGCCCTAGGGCGCCGGCCAAAGGAGGCCTTCCTTGAGTCGGCCGAAGTGGGAGGGAGGAGTCCTTCTCCAATCCCACTTGGATTAGGACTCCTTCCTTATTTTCCCACCTCTTTTGTATTTTCCACTTTTTCCTCATGGGCCTTCCTTGGATTACTTTGTCAACCCGTTATACCTTATTGTGCATCCAAAAAACCCCACGTGTACCCCTTGGGGCATTGTTGGCCCATCCAGTGGGCCCCCGGAACCCATTCGTCACTCTCACTAATGCCCAAAAACTTTCCGGTATCCAAACACCAACTTCCTATATATCAATCTTCGATTCCGGACCATTACTGAAACCCTCGTGACGTCCGTGGTCTCATCCGGGACTCCGAACAACCTTCGGTCACCAACACATATAACTCAACTATACTAAAACATCATCGAACCTTAAGTGTGCAGACCGTGCGGGTTCGAGAACTATGTAGACATGACCCGAGACACTTCTCGGTCAATATCCAATAGCAGGACCTAGATGCCCATATTGGATCCTACATATTCTACGAAGATCTTATCGGATGAACCTCTGTGCCAAGGATTCATATAATCCCGTATGTCATTCCCTTTGTCCTTCGGTATGTTACTTGCCCGAGATTTGATCGTCGGTATCCCTATACCTATTTCAATCTCGTTATCGGCAAGGCTCTTTACTCGTTTCATAATACAAGATCCCGTGACTTACACTTAGTCACATTGCTTGCAAGGCTTGTTTGTGATGTTGTATTACCGAGTGGGCCCCAAGATACCGCTCCGTCACACGGAGTGACAAATCCTAGTCTTGATCCATGCTAACTCAACGGACACCTTCGGAGATACCTGTAGAGCACCTTTATAGTCACCCAGTTACGTTGCGACGTTTCATACACACAAGGTATTCCTCCGATGCTAGTAAGTTACATGATCTCATGGTCATAGGAATGAATACTTGACACTTAGAAAACAATAGCAACAAAATAACACGATCACATGCTATGTTTATAATTTGGGTCTTTTCGATAACATGACTATCCTAATGATGTGATCCCATTATCAAGTGACAACACTTGCCTATGGCTAGGAAACCTTGACCATCTTTGATCAACGAACTAGTCAACTAGAGGCTCACTAGGGACAGTGTGTTGTCTATGTATCCACACATGTATTTGAGTTTCCAATCAATATAATTCTAGCATGAATAATAAATGATTATTATGAACAAGGAAATATAATAATAACTAACTTATTATTGCCTCTAGGGCATATTTCCAACAGTATATGTATATATATGGATGAAACTTTGTGCTATCAATATGTGTTGTGACCTATATATGTGCTATGTATATGTATATGTGCTGTGAAATAAACAAAAAAACTGTGACAATATGGGCTCTTTGCTGTCTGCCAGCTGATGGCAAAGGCCTTTGCCATCACTCAGCATACGGCAAAGGTGCCACGTGGCACCCAGCTATGCAACCTGGGGCAGCAGCAACTCGCCATATAGTCTCTTTGCCATCCGCTGCCTTGGGAGGCTGAGGGCAAAGTGGGAGGGAGGCTGACGGCAAAGGGATGATTCCTGCGCTGGCCCAACTCTGTGCTGGCCCATAGAAGCAGACGACATAGAGAGGGAGGGAGGGAGACAACACAGAGAGGGAGGGAGGTAGACGAGACAAAGAGGGAGGAAGGCAAATGACACAGAGAGGGAGGGAGGGAGACGATACAGAGAGGGAGGGACGGAGAGGACACAGAGAGGGAGGAAGGCAGACGGCAAAGCCTCCATTAGCCCAAACGGAGGCGTTGCCTGCAGGCTGCCATCTAAGAATGTGTGTCGTCTGCTCGGAGCCAGAGACTGACGGCAAAGACCTTTGTCGTCCGCTTCAAGCAGACTGATGGCAAAGAAGGTGATATGCCGTCGAAAGTAGTCGTAGGAACATTGCCGACAGGAGGCTAACGGCAAAGACCTTTGTCGTTGGTGGATCACCTCTTTGCCGCCCGTTATGGCAGATGGCAAAGAGTCTGATTCCTGTAGTGTACCGCTCATGGGAGCGGTACTACCGCTCGGTAGGTTCACCAGCCATGCCGAGGCAAAAAGGATGCACAAATAAAGTCCGACGGAGCGGTACTACCGCTCCATAGGTTCACGAACCATGCTGAGGCAAAAAGGATGCGCAAATAAAGTCCGACGGAGTGGTACTACTGCTCCTAGAGCGGTACTATGATACGTCTCCAACGTATCTATAATTTTTGATGGTTCATGCTATTATCTTGTCAACTTTGGATGTTTTGTATGCATTTTATATCTTTTTTGGGACTAACCTATTAACTCAGTGCCAAGTGCGAGTTCCTATTTTTTCCGTGTTTTTGAAACTGAGAATACTAAACGGAGTCCAAACGGAATAAAATCTTCTGAATGATTTTTTCCGTAACATAAGATACGCGGGGAACTTGAGAACCAAGGCAAAGGACCCCGGAGGAGGTCACAAGCCCCCTAGGCACGGCCTGGGGGCGCCTAGCAGGCTTGTGGGCCCCCCGTGGATCATTTTCCCTACTTCTTCCACCTATAAATCCCCGAAAAATCCCAAACCACAGTAGAGAGCCACGAAAATTCTTTTCCCCCGCCGCAAGCATCTGTCTCTGCAAGATCCCATCTGGGGACCGTTCTGGTGCCATGCCAGAGGGAGGATTCGGACACGGAGGGCTTCTTCATCAACACCATTACCTCTCCGATAATGCGTGAGTAGTTCACCACAGACCTTCGGGTCCATAGCTAGTAGCTAGATGGCTTCTTCTCTCTCTTGGATATTCAATACAAAGTTCTCCATGATCTTCATGGAGATCTACCCGATGTAATCTTCTTTTGCGGTGTGTTTGTCGAGATCCGATGAATTGTGGATTTATGATCAGATTATCTATGATTATTATTTGAGTTTCCTCTGATCTCTTATATGCATGATTTCATATCCTTGTAATTCTCTTCGAGTTGTGGGTTTCGTTTGGCCAACTTGAACTATAATTCTTGCAATGGGAGAAGTGCTTGGTTTTGGGTTCATACCGTGACAGAAGGGGTAGCGAGGCACGCATCCTGTTGTTGCCATCAAGGGTAAAAAGATGGGGTTTATATCTATTGCATGAATTTATCCCTCTACATCATGTCATCTTGCTTAAGGCGTTACTCTGTTTGTTATGAACTCAATACACTAGATGCATGCTGGATAGCGGTCGATGTGTGGAGTAATAGTAGTAGATGCACAAAGTATCGGTCTACTTGTCTCGGACGTGATGCCTATATGTATGATCATTGCCTTAGATATCATCATGACTTTGTGCGGTTCTATCAATTGCTTGACAGTAATTCGTTCACCCACCGTAATATTTGCTATCATGAGAGAAGCATCTAGTGAACACTATGGCCCCGGGGTCTACTTCACATCATATTTTCAGCTCTACACTTTTACTTTGTTGCACTTTCCACCTTGATATCTCACCTTGCAATTAACCGTGAAGGGATTGACAACCCCTTTATAGCGTTGGCTGTAAGTTTGTTTGTTTTTGCATAGGTACATTGGTGACTTGCCTTGATACTCCTACTGGATCGATACCTTGGTTCTCAAACTGAGGGAAATACTTATTACTACTGTGCTGCATCACCCTTTCCTCTTCAAGGGAAAAACCAACGCAAGCTCAAGAGGTAGCAAGAAGAATTTCTGGCGCCGTTGCCGGGGAGTATCAAGTCAAGAATAGTCTCCCTTCAACGTGTCAATTTATGGAACGGGGTAATATTCTAAGTGAAGCTTATTGAAGTAACTGTCACAAACTCATCTCTTGCATTTACCTTTTTTGCCTCTTGTTTCCCTCTCCCCCACTTATGAAAAAAAATACAAAAATATTTGCCTTTTTCGTTCGCCCTTTCCTTTCACTTGCTTTTTGTTCGCTTGTGTGCTTGTCTGCCTGTTAAGACCTGTATGGCCCAACCAAACGATTTTGATGCTTACTATAAAAGGTTGGAAGAGATTGAAACTAGTGTTAAAGGCTTCATGTCTACTCAGTTTGATCATAACAGCTACTTTCGTGGAGAACTAAGGGAGCAAAATTCTTTTATGGCTTATATGAATAAAGAAGTTGATGATATGGCCAAAGAATTCCTTGTGTTAAATTCTCAGTTTGCTCATCTTGAAAAATTGGTAGGCCAGCTTTCTGATAAACAGGCTACCTTAGTCAATAAAATGGCTGCTAAACCCGAAATATGTGATGAGAATCACGAAGATATTAAAGTGCTTGGTGTGACTCCTATTGAATCCTTGTTTTCTAATGTCAAACCTAATGATGATGGGGCTGGATATGAATCCACTTTGGTTGAGAAACGCCCCAATGATTCAGAGTCTATCTTTCTTGATGCTAAAATCACTAAAAGTGGAGTAGAGGATATCAAAACTTTGAGTAGTGATGAAATTACTACTTTGGACTTCAAGGAATTCAATTATGATAGTTCCTCTTTGATTGAATGTATTTCCTTGATGCCATCCATGCTAAACTCTCCACATGCTTATAGCCAAAATAAAGCCTTTACCGATCATATCATTGGTGTTATGATGAAATCTCTTGAAGAGAAAATTGAGTTGGAAGTATCTATTCCTAGAAAACTTCATGATGAGTGGGAACCTACTATCAAAATCAAGATTAAAAACTATGAATGCAATGCTTTGTGTGATTTGGGTGCTAGTGATTCCGCTATTCCAAAGTCTTTATGTGATGTTCTAGGCTTCAACGAGATTGATGAGTGCTCTCTTAATTTGCATATTGCAGATTCTACTGTTAAGAAACCCATGGGAAGGATCAATGATGTTCTTATTATTGCAAATAAGAACTATGTACCCGTGGATTTCATTGTGCTTGATATTGATTGCAATCCGACATGTCCCATCATTCTTGGTAGACCTTTCCTTAGGACTGTTGGTGCTATCATCGATATGAAGGAAGGGAATATTAGAATTAAATTTCCATTAAAGAAGGGCATGGAACATTTTCCTACAAAGAAAATAAGATTGCCTTATGAATCCATGATGAGGGCCACTTATGCTTTGAGCACCAAAGACAACGATACTTGATTCTATCGCCTTGTGCCTAGCTAAGGGCTTTAAACAATAGCGCTTGTTGGGAGGCAAGCCAATGAATTTATCTTTGCTTTTTGCTTTCCGTTTTGTTGTGTCCACACCATCATAATTCTGTTATGATTGTGTTTTTTGTGTTTCTTTTTGTGTTAGATCCAAGTAAAACATTTATGACTAGTTTTGGTGATGGTTGTTTGATCTTGCTGAAAAAGACAGAAACTTTTCGGTCACGAAATTATTTTTCATTCCTATCCAGAAAGAGATTTTGAGTTTATTCTTTTTGCTGATGGTTAATATGCCAATTTCCCTAATTTTCATAATTTTTCATAATTTTTGAGGTACCAGAAATATATGAAGTATACAGATTGCTACAGACTAGTCTGTTTTTTACAGATTCTGTTTTTGTTGTGTTGATTGCTTATTTTGATGAAACTATGGATAGTATCGGGGGTACTAGCTATGGAAAAGTGAGAATACAGTATTATAACACCAATATAAATAGAAATCAAGATTACTACAGCACCTAAAGAGTTGGTAGTTTGTTTTCTTGTGCTAATGATATCACGAGTTTCGGTTTAAGTTTTGTGTTGTGAAATTTTCAAGTTTTGGGTGATGTTCTCATGGACAATGGGATAAAGAGTGGAAAGAGCTCAAGCTTGGGGATTCCCAAGGCATCCCAAGCCAAATTCAAGTACACCAAAAAGCCTAAGATTGGGGATGCCCCGGGAAGGCATCCCCTCTTTCGTTTCAATCCATCGGTAACGTTACTTGGAGCTATATTTTTATTCACCACATGATATGTGTTTTGCTTGGAGCATCGTGTATTATAGGAGTCTTTTATTTTTGTTGTGTCACAATCATCCGTGCTGCACACCTTTTGAGAGAGACATGCACTCATTGTGAATTTGCTAGAATACTCATTGAGCTTTACTTATATCTTTTGAGTTAGGCAATTTAGCTCGCATGAGCTTCACTTATATCTTTTGAGCTAGATAACTTTGCTCTAGTGTTTCACTTAGATCTTCACTTATATCTTTCTGAGAGTGCTCTCTCTGAGTAACTTGGTAGTTGGCGTGTGCCATGAAAGAGTCCTAAAGATGATAGGAATCCAAAGAGGATATAATATTCATGTGCATTGATTAGTAAAGAGAAGTTTGATTCCTCTCAATTAGTTTTGAGACATGGATTTGGTGATATTAGAGTCATGTAAGTAGGGTGTTGTGAATCTAGAAATACTTGTGTTGAGGTTAGTGATTCTCGTAGCATGCACGTATGGTGAACCGCTATGTTAGGAAGTCGGAGCATAATTGATTTATTAATTGTCATCCTTTGTGTTGCGGTCGGGATCGCACGATGGTTAACACCTACCAACCCTTCCCCTAGGAGTATGCGTTTAGCACTTTGTTTCGATTACTAATAAAACTTTTGCAATAAGTATATGAGTTCTTCATGACTAATGTGAGTCCATGGTATAGATGCACTTTCACGTTCCACCATTGCTAGCCTCTCTAGTGCCGCGCAACTTTCGCCGGTGCACAAACCCACCATATACCTTCCTCAAAACAGCCACCATACATACCTATTATGGCATTTTCATAGCCATTTTGAGATATATTGTCATGCAACTCCCACCGTTCCGTCTCATGACTTGTGCTGTCACTTACATATTGCCATTGCATGATCGTAAGATAGCTAGCGAGATGTTTCAACGTCATACGCTAAGCTAGATCGTTGCACATCCCGGTACACTGCCGGAGGCATTTCCTATAGAGTCATCATTGCTCTAAGTATTGAATTGTGAGTAAATAAAAGTGTGATGATCATCACTGTTAGAGCATTGTCCCATGTGAGGAATAAAAAAAATAGAGGCCAAAGATGCCCACCAAAAAAATGAAAAGAGGTCGAAGAGCCCAAAGAGAGAGAGAGAGAGAGAAAATGAGAGAAGGGACAATGCTACTATCTTTTGCCACACTTGTGCTTCACAATAGCACCATGTTCTTCATGATTGAGAGTCTCTTGTTTTGACACTTCCATATACTAGTGGGAATCTTCATTATATAACTTGGCTTGTATATTCCAATGATGGGCTTCCTCAAAATTGCCCTAGGTCTTCGTGAGCAAGCAAGTTGGGTGCACACCCACTAGTTCTTCTTTTGAGCTTTCACACAATTATAGCTCTCGTGCATCCATTGCATGGTAATCCCTACTCATTCACATTGATATCTATTGATGGGCATCTCCATAGCCCATTGATACGCCGAGTCGATGTGACCATCTCCTCCTTTTTGCCTCACAACCTCCACCACACTCTATTCCACCTATAGTGCTATATCCATGGCTAACGCTCATGTATTTCGTGAGAGTTGAAAAAGTTTGAGAAAGTAAGAGTGCAAAAACAATTACTTGGCCAATACCGGGGTTGGGCATGATTTAAATTTGTTGTGTGGGGATGATGGAGCATAGCCAGACTATATGATTTTGTAGGGATTACTTTATTTGGCCTTGTTATTTCAAGAGTACATGATTCCCTTGCTAGTTTGCTTGAAGTATTATTGTTTACATGTCAGTAGCAAACTATTGTTTTGAATCTTACGGATCTGAACATTCATGTCACATGAAAGAAGTTGCAAAGAACAAATATGTTAGGTAGCATTCCACATCAAAAATTCAGTCTTTATCACTTCCCTACTCGAGGACGAGCAGGAGTTAAGCTTGGGGATGCTTGATACGTCTCCAACGTATCTATAATTATTTATGGTTCCATGCTATTATCTTGTCAACTTTGGATGTTTTGTATGCATTTTATATCTTTTTTGGGACTAACCTACTAACTCAGTGCCAAGTGCCAGTTCCTCTTTTTTCCGTGTTTTTGACCCTTTTCAGAGGAGAATATTAAACGGAGTCCAAACGGAATAAAATCTTCGGAATGATTTTTTTCGTAACAGAAGATACGTGGGGAACTTGAGAACCAAGGCAAAGGACCCCAGGGGAGGTCACAAGCCCCCTAGGCGCGGCCTGGGGGCGCCTAGCAGGCTTGTCCCCCCCCCCCCCCCCCCCCCCCGTGGCTCCTTTGCCCTACTTCTTCCGCCTATAAATCCCCGAAAAATCCCAAACCACGGGAGAGAGCCAGGAAAATACTTTTCCGCCGCCGCAAGCTTCTGTCTCCACAAGATCCCATCTGGGGACCGTTCTGGTGCCCTGTCGGAGGGGGGATTCAGACACGGAGAGCTTCTTCATCAACACCATTGCCTCTCCGATGATGCGTGAGTAGTTCACCACAGACCTTCGGGTCCATAGCTAGTAGATAGATGGTTCTTCTCTCTCTTGGATCTTCAATACAAAGTTCTTCATGATCTTCATGGAGATCTATCCATGTAATCTTCTTTTGCGGTGTGTTTGTCGAGATCCGATGAATTGTGGATTTATGATCAGATTATCTATGATTATTATTTGAGTTTCATGTGATCTCTTATATGCATGATTTCGTATCCTTGTAATTCTCTTCGAGTTGTGGGTTTCGTTTGGCCAACTTGATCTATAATTCTTGCAATGGGAGAAGTGCTTGGTTTTGGGTTCATACCGTGCGGTGTCCTCACCCAGTGACAGAAGGGGTAGCGAGGCACGCATCATGTTGTTTCCATCAAGGGTAAAAAGATGGGGTTTATATCTATTGCATGAATGTATCCCTCTACATCATGTCATCTTGCTTAAGGCGTTACTCTGTTTGTCATGAACTCAGTACACTACATGCATGCTGGATAGCGGTCGATGTGTGGAGTAATAGTAGTAGATGCAGAAAGTATCGGTCTACTTGTCTCGGACGTGATGCCTATATGTATGATCATTGCCTTAGATATCATCATGACTTTGTGCGGTTCTATCAATTGCTCGAGAGTAATTCGTTCACCCACCGTAATATTTGCTATCATGAGAGAAGCCTCTAGTGAACACTCTGGCCCCCGGGTCTACTTCACATCATATTTTCAGCTCTACACTTTTACATTGTTGCACTTTCCACCTTCAAATCTCACCTTGCAATTAACCGTGAAGGGATTGACAACCCCTTTATAGCGTTGGGTGCAAGTTTGTTTGTTTCTGCGCAGGTACATTGCTGACTTGCCTTGATACTCCTATTGGATTGATACCTTGGTTCTCAAACTGAGGGACATACTTATTGCTACTGTGCTGCATCACCCTTTCCTCTTCAAGCTCAAGAGGTAGCATACTACCGCTCGGCACAAGCGGTACTACCGCTCGCCATAGAAATTGCCTTAACTTTCGCATATGGACTCCAAACTCAACTAAACCAAGTTTGTTAGAAAGCTAACGACATGGCTAACACAATCTTGATAGAAATATCAATAAGAAACAAGTGAGAAAAGTCCCATAAGAAAATTGTGAGAACCCTTCCTCGAATAATACCGGTAAAAGCTTCCAACATCGAAAACATCTTAGAAGATGCATATGGACTCCGTTTTCGATGAACTTGAGCTTGTCAAGAAGATGACCATAAGCTCTAAAACTAACAAAGAGAAACTCCAAACAAGAACCAAGAAGTATGATGCAAGGATGCAAATAGTTTGAGCTTTCAACGAACGATACAATCAAGCTACTCACTTGAGAGCGCCCCTTGACAGTACGACAATCTATCCTAAAACGGAAAACCTATCAAGGGCAAACCTATACCTTGCACCTCGTCCTCTTGAGCTAGATGACAATGACTTGGCTTCCTCAAGATGGACCACCTTTCTTGATTGTGTTGGCTTGATGAAGACTAGTTGATTGCTCCCCATAAATACTATGGGTGAGCCGCTCTTCAGCATATCTTCACAAGTCCATTGCCACCATAATGGACAGCAAGCTTCAAGCATGATATCTTCGTGATGATCCACTTGAACTTGCACACAACAATATTGATGACGATCACCACTTGACTTAATCCTTCATGGGTTGTATGATATCTTCCTCTTGACGCAAGCCCATGGAAACACACCTAGCCCCACATAGAACTCTCACGAAGACCATGGGTTAGTACACAAACACGTAATGGACAATGCTTACCATACCAAGGGATCACTTGACCCCTCTTGGTACATCTTGTACACTTTGTGTGTTCATCATCTTGATTTACTCTTTCTCTCACGATCTTGATCAACCTTGTGTCTCTATGACCATTCTTTGGATAATACTTTGAATACCACCTTGGTCATGATATAAACTCCTTGAACCCAATAGATGGATTTCAAGAAGTGACTATGGACAAATCCTATAAATATAACTAAGGCAACCATTAGAACATAGGGATTGTCATCGATTACCAAAACCACATATGGAGAAATATGCTCTAACAATCTCCCCCATTTTGGTAATTGATGATAACCACTTCAGGAGAGTTTATATAAGCAAATAAGCATAACCAAGCGCACACATACAAAGCAATAATGCAAGATTTAAATGCTTATGCAATAAAAGCAAAACCCTCTAAACATATCCAAAGTAAACTCTCTACACTTCTCCCCCATTGGCATCGATTGCAAAAATGGACAAAAAGTTTAGAAAGCCAATATATTAGGTCGTCCTCCAAAAAGTGTGTACTTCTCAGCAAAAGGGTGTAAAGAAATACACATAAACAATGATAAGAAGTTGGAGGAAAACGAACTATATCGAGGACCCAAAGATTGCAAAAAGAAGGATCGTATGCCACAAAGGCATACAAAATAGAAGCAAGCAATCAAAAGATACCAGATGGAACAAACAATCACATGGTCCTTCGAACCACATGAATAAAAGATATTATGATAAATCTAGTGTTTTGTCAAAACTAGAGAAGCTCCCCATGATTTGTGCACTAATAAGAATTTTTGTATTTGATACAAGTACACAAGAAAAAGGATTGTTGCTCCCCCAAAATTAATAAAAACACACAACGAGTGCAAGAAGATAGATGAGACAATAAGCATATCACTTGCACAAGACATATGGTTGAGCATTATGTAAAAGAGGCAACTTAAGGATAGGCTCAACCAAATTGATTTGTGTGAGTCATGGCAAAAGCACTTGAGAAGACTAAGATAAGGATGAGCATTACTCATCAACATAGTCCCGATGAAATGAGAAACAAAGTGCAAGACATATCATTCCCACACCCACACACACTAGAAAATGGTTCACAAGCTTACTAATAAACAAAATAAGAACCAACGCTTGTGACAACCCATGGTGAAGATAGGAAATAATAACCTTGTCGAGAGGAGGGATACCAATCGAAATGGCAAGACCCCCGTCAAGACAAGCATGAGGAAAAACAATCTTCACCACCAAAGACTGCATCAAGATGCAAGGATATAAGATCCGTACTCAAGAAAAATCCTTACACGAAGCCACCACCAACTGAAAAACGGAAATGCAATGGTGGACTTGAAAGAAAAGAGGATATCAATTAGAGATGTAACTTCTCTCATGTGTAAAAGATTCTAGGTAGAAGACAATTCTGATGATATATATATCCACAAAGAAGGATGCACACACGAAATAGTTACAGGAAGGAACAAACAAGAAATCCAAGAGGAAGTCATAAATATATCAATAAGAGCTTTGCTTGGAAGCATAGCACATGGCCTAATATTTTCTTATTGTACAATATGAACTTCCAACTAGCAATAAGACATCATCGTTTGGATGCTTTGAGAAAGGAAACAAGTACCACAAGAACGAATCAAGAGATTCATGCCATGATGCAACCTGGAGAGAGAGAGAGAAAACCACGAGAGGAGGGTATAACCCCTCACGGTCCCACGGCGCAGTAGTACCGTGCCGGTGCTGCTAGTGCACGAGTGTAGCAGTAACACCTCTCTAGCGGTAGTATCTTGGCTATCCACGGTAGTACCGCTCAACCAAGAAAACACAGGTTTGGGACTTTGCAAGAAATGAATGCATGAAGTAGATACTTGTTACCGAGACAACATTGGATTGATGTAGTAGATAGTTGTTCGTTGATCATCCTAACTTGGCTCCAATAAGCACATGGTCTCAACACCTTCCTTGTAGGTGAGCTGAGCATCCAATGCATCTCCAATTGTTCCTAGAGCAACAGAACAAACAAAATTATGCCCAAACTCATTGGGACCAAGGAGTTAGAAAACCAACAATACATAGGACAAACTCCACATACATATGTGCATATAGATATGAATTTGAATTTCATGCACACTTTAGCCAATTTATGACAAGGTGGATTTTCCCCTATATATTGGGTCAAAGAAAGAAAACATGCCAAAGGAATTACATATAGTAAATATGCATGCTCAAGGCTTTCAAGAATCCAATCAACACCTAGTTGATAAGGCACCAAAAGACAAGATATCACGTGAAAATCAGATACCAAACGACAATCAGATACCAAGACATCATCATTCAGATGCTTTGAGAAAGGAAACAAGTACCACAAGAATGAATCAAGAGATTCATGCCATGATGCAACCTGGAGAGAGAGACAAAACCACGAGAGGAGGGTATAACCCCTTGCGGTCCCGACGACACGGTAGTACCGTGCCGGTGCGGCTAGTGCACGAGTGCAAAAGTAACACCTCTCCAGCGGTAGTATCGTGGCTATTCACGGTAGTACCGCTCAACCAAGAAAACAAAGGTTTGGGCCTTTGCAAGAAATGAATGCATGAAGTAGATACTTGTTACTGGGACAACATTGGATTGATGTAGTCGATAGTTATTCGTTGATCATCCTAACTTGGCTCCAATAAGCACATGGTCTCAACACCTTCCTTGTAGGTGAGCTGAGCATCCAATGCATCTCCAATTGTTCCTAAAACAACAAAACAAACAAAAGTGTGCCCAAACTCATTGGGACCAAGGAGTTAGAAAACCAACAATACATAGGACAAACTCCACATACATATGTGCATATAGATATGAATTTAAATTTCATGCACACTTTAGCCAATTTATGACAAGGTGGAGTTTCCCCTATATATTGGGTCAAAGAACGAAAACATTCCAAAGGAATTACATATAGTAAATATGCATGCTCAAGGCTTTCAAGAATCCAATCAACACCTTGTTGATAAGACACCAAAAGACAAGAGATCAAGTGAAAATCAGATACCAAACGAAAAGCTATCACTTGAGGGATATCAATTAAAAGATACATCAAGGAAAGAGATATCCATTGGCACATGCCAAATAAAAGAAAACAAGATACCAATTGATGGAAAACAAACACGAGGTATCTAATTTCAAAAGGAGAGCTAGGTTCCAAACAAACCAAACCCTCAACAAATTTTCATGATGGCACAAAGCATCATAAAGAGCAAGACTTGCCTCCCATCACGCTCGTCATCGCGGTAGTACCACTAGCGGAGAGGTAGTACCGCTAGCAGAGCAATAGTACCGCTCCCCTTATGGCAGTAAAGCTCTGACAACGGTAGTACCGCAGTCAGAGCAGTAGTACCGTGCCTGAAACTTAAGAATGATTCCAGATTTTGCCAAAACAGCGAGAAAGAAACACGGACATGAACAAGCTATCTACAAGAGGCAAGGAAGACAAATGATACACAAAATCCAATGTAAAGATGATTAGCAATGTCTACCACATGAAGGGAATACCAATTATCAAAGGACAAAAAGTATTTGGAAAACATTCCTATTGGTCGATTGCAAATATATCCAACATCATCTTTACTCCAAAACACAAGAAAATGACACTTGTAGAGCTAACATGCCACCGAGGAACAAGATGATTTACAATATCAACACTAAGTGGCAATATCTCAAATATACACATTTTCTAGGCTTGTAATATCCACATAGCATATTACTCCCCCATAATGTTATAACCCAACAAAATTGACAAGTGGCAAAATAAAACCAACAAGAGATAATTAATGGATCATTTAGAATTTGAATTTCTCATGAGTAAGACATACCATATAGAGACTAGATACTCTTGAAACATCAATAT
Source organism: Hordeum vulgare subsp. vulgare (assembly GCF_904849725.1). Classification (NCBI taxonomy): domain Eukaryota; kingdom Viridiplantae; phylum Streptophyta; class Magnoliopsida; order Poales; family Poaceae; genus Hordeum; species Hordeum vulgare. Next base: position 576,939,512 of record NC_058520.1, on the reverse strand, counting down.
TAAGTGTCATTCCTCATGTATGCACATTTAGAGGATTGTGAGGTGCGCAAAGCACATCACTCCCCCAAAATGGGATGATCCATTAATCTCTCACAAGAGCCAACAAAGATACAAACAAGATGCAAAAAGGCTCAATACAAGACTCGCATGTACATGATGTGCAAACCAACATACACATACTCGATTACTCAAGATAAGCAAGTTGGAAGCACAACATATACAAACACATGCAAGGTACAAAACCACAACATGCAAAGGGGCAAGTAACTAACAATGTAAACAATTTAAGTACAAGTTACCATAAGGAGACACATTGTATATGAGATAGAAACTCGATAATCCAAATGACTTGGCTTGAGATAATATGAATGATGAAGACCCCTTAATTCTTCGTTATGTATCCAAGTCTCCAATGTCCTCCAAAATCACTTATTGATCAAGTCTGAGCTTGTTGGTCCCCAACCACGTTGGGTCCTAGGAGGTTAGTCACAATAGGCTTGGCAATCCAAATGGTACTTTTCCTGACACCACTTTGAGTACCAACAAACTTGGCAAACAGATTGCCAACATTATCCTTCCCAAGAGAATAGATATCATCAATAATGATTGGGTTGGATAAATTACCTCTCGTGCAAGAAGAAGCGAAGTGACCCTTCTCACAACATAAGTAGCAATATCTACCCTTTAATTTCTTCCCTATTGATTTCTGAACATGAGGAGTGTTGGCTTGGGTCTTCTTGGGATGAGGCTTTTCTTCAACTTGTAGTTGAGTATGTAATTGATCTTGTGGCCGCTTCCCTTGTTGCTTGTGACTTTGGGGCTTCTTCTTTAGTGGGCAAGATCTAACATGGTGCCCTTCAATTTTGCACTTGAAGAAAATAATCTTGGTTGAATTCTTGACTTGTTCTTGGCCCTGCTTCTTGAAGTTTTTGGACTTCTTCTTCTTGTTGGAGTTGAATCCAAGTCCATCTTTCTCATTCGTGGATTTTTCCCCACACAAGACATTGTTGAGTGTGGACATCCCTTAATGAATATTTTCCAAGTCTTTGTTCAAAGAAGTGACTTGGGCCTAGAGCTCTTCGACTTCCTAAACATGGTTAGTATCAACACAAGTACTAGAAGAAGTATAAGCTTCATTGTTAGAGCAACAAGGCAAGGAAAGTAATTCATCACAAGAGGTAGCAACATTATGAGTAGAAGAATTACGAGGACTAGCACATGGCAATATAGCATTTTGACTAGAAGTAGTGCCATTGTACACATGAGGCTCACTTGACGTTACCTTGGTAGTAATAGCCTCATGAGCTAACTTTAGCACATTATGGGATGCTAGAAGATAATCATGAGAGCTTGTGAGCATTACATGACTTTGTTCCAATTTCCCATAATTGCTAGATAGCAACTCAAGTTGAGCCCTTAGCTCAACATTCTCCTTTAAAATGGATGCTTCACAAGAAGTAGAGTTAGTAGCACAAGCATCATCATTAGCAATAAGAGGAGAAGGCAACTTGGCAAGCTCTTTAGCATATGAAGCTTCAAGTTGAGCATGGGCCTCACTGAGTTCGATGAGCGAACTCTTAATAGCCCTTGAGCCATTTTCGAGGTGCTCATAGTCCTCAAGGAGTTTAGCATGTGCAACTTAAAGCTTATCATTTTTAGTTCTAAAATCATTAGCCACCTTGAGAGCTATCATGGGATTCAAGTTGAGCATGGGACTGAGTGAGTTCGATGAGCGAACTCTTAATAGCCCTTGAGCCATTTTCGAGGTGCTCATAGTCATCAAGGAGTTTAGCATGTGCAACTTCAAGCTTATCATTTTTAGTTCTAAAATCATTAGCCACCTTGAGATCTCTATCATGGGATTCCTTTAATCTAGATAATTCTAGAGAAAAGGTTTCCTCAAGAGATTCCTTGGTGGTTTGTTCATTTTCAAGAGCTTGAGATAGCTCCGCGATCTTATTAGCGTAATCACGCTCATAACCTTCCATTGTCTCAATGGTGGCCTCATGCTCTTCAAGATGAGTTTCCAACTCCTCAATGTATTTCTTGCCCTCGGTGGCAATAGACATGATTTCCAATAAGTTGGAACAAGCAAGTTTATTCTTATAAAGAGATTTAAAAAATCATTTCACACTTAATTTTTAAGGATGCAATATTATCACTCTCTTCATCATTATCCTCATCCCCATTATCATCAACATCATAATCATGAGATATATTGGGATTCAAAGTAGGAGATATCTTTGAAGCCCTAGCCATAAGGCAAAAGTGCGTAACAATAGATGATGATGTAGGATCCCTTGAAGAATCATTCAAGGCCACATCTTGTTCCATGGAGTGATGAATTTCCTCTACATTGTTAGCACAACAACTCGAGGAAATAGATACATCTTTATCATGGCAACAAGATATACGAAACATATCATCATGAGATTTAGTCAAGCAGTTTTTACATGATATGCAAGTACTATCAAAACAAGCATGTAAAACATTTAGAGTGCTCGAAGTGTTAACGCCCAAAGATGAAGCATTGCAATAATATAGTTATGAAGGGTCATCAACAATAAACCCACTATCATCATTGCAATGATCACCACTACTCACCATATCATTACCTTATGGCAATCCACATGTAGGTGAAGTAGATGAAGTTGAGAAGACCACAGGACCGGAGGTAGAGGGAGAACAATCATCCCTACAAATCTTGGACACACCATATTTATCTTGAAGCTTTGTCCACAACTCATGAGCATCCCGGAATTGCATGAGTTGAAATATAACTACATTGCTCAAAGCATCAAAAAGCACATTAGAAGCTTGAGCATTGAGATAAGAGTTTTTATCATCCTCTAAAGATATATTTTGAGAATCCTTTGGAGGATAAAAACCCATATCTACAATTCTCTCCAAATTTGGGTCCATGACCCTAAAGTGATTAAGCATATGAATTACCCAAACATCAAAATTTGTGCCATCGAAACTAAGAGTGTCAGAGAATCCTAAACCCCTAGTCGACATCCTTACTCTCTAGGTGGTTAAACCTAATAAAGAGAGACCTAACACTGATACCAATTGAAAGGACGTGGATGTCGCCTATAGGGGGGTGAATAGGCGCTTTAAAATAATTACGGTTTAGGCTTGAACAAATGCGGAATAAAACTAACATTTAATTTGTCAAGCACAAAACCTAAAACAACTAGGCTCAACTATGTGCACCAACAACTTATGCTAAGCAAGATAAACAACTAAGTGATAGCAAGATATATGAGAAGAAACAATATGGCTATCACAAAGTAAAGTGCATAAGTAAAGGGTTCGGGTAAGAGATAACCGAGGCATGCGGAGACAATCATGTATCCTAAAGTTCACACCCTTGCGGATGCTAATCTCCGTTGGAGCGGTGTGGAGGCACAGTGCTCCCCAAGATGCCACTAAGGCCACCGTAATCTCCTCACGCCCTTGCACAATGCAAGATGTCGTGATTCCACTAAGGGACCCTTGAGGGCGGTCACCGAACCCGTACAAACAAGGATGGGGCAATCTCCACAACTTAATTGGAGGCTCCCAACAACACCGCGAAGCTTCACCAGAATGGCATATGGCTTCGAGGTGACCACAAATGCTCGGGGCAATCTCCACAACTTAATTGGAGACTCCGACGCTTGCCCGAAGCTTTACAACACAATGATTGAGCTCCGAGGTGTAAGTGCATCTAGTGCCCCTTAGTGATTTTGGTGGTTTGAAGACTTATAGGTTAAGTAAATAATGTGTTTGTGAGTGTACACAGGATCTATAAGTCATTGAGGAGTTTGAGATATTTGAAGAATATCGACCCCTAAAAATATATGTCTTCAGTTGAAGAAATTGGTCTGAAGCTGAAGAAATGAATCGCGAGGAATCTGCGATGTAATTGATATTCCTCATGAAGATACTGATATTGAGAAGTCCGGTGGTTCCTGAAGAAAATCATTCTGAAGAATTTGAAGCATGAAGATTTACACTTTCTGTTTTACTTTCTTCGCATTTGAGTAATAGGAACACCGTACTGTTAAAGGGGGTCGAAGTTACACCATGGAATGAATTTCCTCATGATGCTCAACCCAAGCCAAATCCTATCAAAAGCCTCAAGTGAGGAATATGAGTGACATGAGGACTCTCACAGTTGAGGGTTCCGACCGTTTCGATAACCATGCCAAGTCACTGGTCTTATCCACTCCAACGGTCATATTACTTAAGGGCATTAATGTCAAATCATGTCGGGATGCTCGCAGGCTATAAATAGCCACCCCCCACAACCACTAGCTGGATGGCTGCTCCGTTAGAAACTGACAATTGTCATAAGAGCAACCCAAATTCCTCAGAGCCTTCAAGAGTAAATCATCAGTGAGGAAATACACCACCCACCGAAACCACAAACCAAACCTAGTGATTGAGCATCACTGAAGAAGTTGTTCCTGTGTGGGACTGAAGCCTTTTACCTTTGAGGACTGTGCATCCTCCAGACGGTTAGGCGTCATGGTCTAGAGCAATACAGCAGTCAATTGTGGATCGCCGGGTGACCAAGTTTGTGAGGGTTTGGAAGTCTGCCCTGAAGACTTACCACGAGGGTTGGGCGAGGACTGTGTGTCCTTAGCTCAAGGAGAATACAGTAGGGACTGTGTGTTCCAGGACTGGGTGTCCTTTGGTTTCAATACCAAGCCGCTCCAAACCAGATGTACAACTGTCACATCAGTTGAAACTGGGTCATCAACAACAGTCTTCACTGAGAAACGGGTTCTAATTCCTCAACTCTTTACTTTTCTTGTATTGTGTGTTGATGACTTTCACTGTGACTGTTTGAAGAATTTGCTGAAGACTTTATCTGAATTTTCTCAACCCCAAATTCTTCACGATAGTTAATCATCATCTATATTCTGCGTGCCTGCTTACTGTGCAATCTGTTTTCACATTCTTCACTCTGAAATACTGTTGTTGTGAACATTTGCACGTCTGATCCTTTACTGTTTCCGCTGTAAGTTAGTCATCAGTGAGGAATTTCCTCAAAAGGAATTTCCTCAGTGATGAAATTCTAAAAATCTCCTATTCACCCCCCCCCCTCTAGTCGATATAACGCACTTTCAATTGGTATCAGAGCCCGGTACTCCCTTGTTCTGTGTGATTTTTGTTTAACCACCTGGAGTTTTAGTTATGTCGACTGCAGGCATGTTTAAGGTGACTGCAGCATGTCCTACCTATGAAGGAAAGAACTTTCCCTTCTGGAAGAACAAAATGCAAATGCATTTACAAGCTATTGATAATGATCTCTGGTATATTGTGGAAAATGGTGTCCCCATTATCTCTGCCAGTGTCACTGTGGCTGATGTGAAGAAATTCAAGCAACTCGATTCTCAAGCGAAAAACATCATCTGTGGTCATCTAAGCCCAGGCCAGTTTGGAAGAGTAAGTGCTTTGGGCTCTGCAACACTGATCTGGGAGAGACTGTGCAAGGTAAATGAAGGAGTATCAACCCAGCGTGATTCTCGTGTTGATATTCTTCGCAATCTCTTCAATCGCTTCAAGAGACATGACAATGAAAGCTGCCAAGACACCTTTGATCGCCTCACTGACATATCAAATGAACTACAAGCACTGGGAGCTCGAGACATCACTGATCACGAAGTTGTGAAGAAACTGCTGAGATCTTTGGACTCTTCATTTGACACTTTAGTTCTGATGATTCAAGAAAGACCAGATTACAAGATGCTTGATCCAGCTGATATACCAGAAAGGCTAAATACTCATGAATTCCAACTATAAGAAAAGAGATATCTATATGGACCAAGCTATTCCAGACCACGTGCAGTGAAAGCTAGAGCAATTTCCTCATCTGAAGACGAAGACATAGATGACAGTATTTGTGACCCTGAAGAATTTGGACAGGAGCTTGCAATGCTCGTGAGGAAATTCCAGACATTTACACGACGTGGTCAGTTCGGTAAATCTTCAAGAAGAGACATGAGGAAATCAGAATCTTCATCTGAGGACTACAAGAAACGAACCTGTCACAAGTGCAAGAAATCAGGTCATTACATTGCTAATTGTCCCCGTTGGGGAAAGGAATCAAAGAAGAAGAAATACAAGGATGACAGTTCTGATGACTCGAAGAAGAAGAAGAAATCTTCAAAATCCTCATCTTCAAAACCCTCATCGCACAAGAAGACTAGTTTCAGAAAGGCTCGGGCACTTATTGGCAAGGAAATGGACTCCGAGGCAGAATCAAAGGAATGTGATGAAGAAGAGGGCTCAGATGAAGACTCAGAATCCGGACAGGCTAGTCTTGCACTAGCAACCACTTTCGTCAGCAAGTCAATCTTCAATCTTGAAGAAAATGATTGCACCATCCATACTGATGACTATGCTGATGACTTCGCTCCAACCTATTGCTTCATGGCAAAAGGATCAAAGGTATCAAATAATGCCTCCTCCTCTGATTCAAGTGACTGTGAACCTAATTGTCGTGGTTTTTTCACGGCAGATGTCCTCGTGAAAGGACTTAGTACCGGAGCCATCGCGCCTTGGTGGCGACTCAAAGGGGTTAAGCGGGAGAGACACGGCGATTTACCCAGGTTCGGCCCCTCTGAAGAGGTAATAGCCTACGTCCTGCTTTGGTGTGTATTGATATGGATTCGATTACAAGGAAGGCGTAACTCGCCTAAACCTAGCACTCGATGATTTCTAACCTCCCCTCTGTCCCCCGGGACTCGCCTTTATATACAGGTCGATCCCCTAGGGTTTACAAGGATTCTTTCCTTCCTACAACTCGTGACCCCTGTGGTTTCTAAGTCGCCATCTTCTGACGCTTGGAGACCTTCCAAGAGCCACAACCGTTATACGACCTTGATTCGGCCACAACGAGGCCCAACTAAATGTTTGGGTGAATCGCCCAATGGATGACCCGGCCCAACTAGGGCGGGTCATCCACAGGTAATATCCCCAACATTAGGCCCCAAATTGACTTGAACCTTTTCTTTTTCATGCCAACACCTCTGCTCCATTGAAGGCGATTCATCCCTCATTTTTCTTCATATGTCAAAAATCGTACACCCGCCATTGGGCACTGAAAATCCCCTAAGTCGCCAAACCATTATTGATTGGCCTCTCCTTACTCCTCGATTTTCGGGAAGATAGCCACAACTCCGACGGATCTTTTAGCGCATCATTTATCCCGAAATTTTCGGCGCACATTTATAGCGAATCTTTTATCTCCCGGCGGTTCCCGCTCATGGCGCCTCGATTCTTGCACCTGCCTCGATAAATAGGCCGAGGGGGGGACAGAACTGTTGCTTCTCACCTACCAGTCCCGTCACCTTCCTCCCCACCGGCACAGCAAGAAAACCGCATCGCCCCGAGGAATCCACCGCCGTCCGTGCCTTCGGCCTTCACGCGAGGAGCTCCGGTGCCGCCTGTGAGCTTTTGCCGTCGTCCACCCTCGCGCCGCAATCAACATATCCGCCATCGGCATTGTCGACTGCATCACCGTCGGCCACCTCGCCGTTCACTTCGAACCTTGCCGCCACCGGAAACTTCTCTGCTCGACGGGACGCCCGCGCTTCTCCAGCGAACCCCATCTTCGTCGACTCTTCTCTCTCGACAACACCAGGTTAGGCTTCCGCCTATCTTTAAGAATAGATTTACTTCTTGTTCGAGCTTCCGCCATTGCCGTGTTCTTGAAGCTCGTTGCATATAGATGCTATCTGCTTTGAATCGATTAACACGAGTGTCGGTAGAATAGCTTAATACCCCGAATACTTTCACTTATCCGCTGTACTTGTGAATCCTTGGACACAATGTATCCACCAAACGAGGGGCATCACTTGATAATAAACTGTTCGTGCCCAGTTATATTCCGTAGGTTTTCACATTTGTCTGGTAGATCCACTCCTTATTTACTGTTTGCGAAAAGTTGTTTGTAGTCTTCACCCCCTAGCGCTTCAGGACGAAACGACTTTACCATTCTCAGAGCGTAGCCTTTGGGAATAACCATACTTCCATAAGTCGCCATAATAACCCAACTCGGCCCTTTGGACTGGCGGGTTAAATCTTTCTTTAATCAAAGTATTCGGCGGGTTAAATGAACCGATTCCATCCCATATAGTAGGTGTCCAAGATATGTAATATCATACTTTTACTTACTTGTAGCATGGGCGCCGTCTTCAAGAGTGACTGGCTTCCTACCAAGGTTGATGACGCTGTTTTAGCCAATTATGTGAAAGCGGGCTGTTTGGATTCTCAAGATGCCATTGGCTGGCACACCGGGTTAGGAGAAGATCTCCCTAACCCCAGAGAAGGGGAAATAGTAGTTTTTGTTGAACACGTGGAACGGGGTTTTAAGCCGCCCGGATCGAAATTTCTTAGGGACGGTTTGACCTTTATGAACGTCCGACTCCAGGATCTGGGACCCAATTCCATAAGCAATTTGAGCCAATTCCAAGTTCTTTGTGAAGCTTATCTGCGGATCGAGCCTTCTGTCCCCCTATTTTGGTATTTTTTCCATCTGAATCGCCAGACGGAATTCCACAATGGCCCCAGTTTGGAACTCGGCGGCGTCAACGTCCAGCGCCGTAGGGATAGTCCGTTCCCTTCACTCACCATGCTTAGCCATCCCAAGGGCTGGGGCGAGTCTTGGTTTTATTGTCAAGAGACGTCTCCTGCTGGTGAGAACAAGCTTCTGGGTTACAGGCCAACTCGCCTTCCGGTCAACTTCAAGCTCCCAGACAAGCTTACCGAGGAAGAGGAGTCGGAGTTCATCCCCATACTATCTGAGCTAAGATCCCTGACGAACAATGGTCTTACCGGGGTCGACCTAATCCGCTGCTGGGTTGAATGGCGTATTCTCCCTCTGAGCCGCCGAGATGGTCTGATGTGTGAGTTTGACGGCACCCTGGATCATCCTCAATGCTACTTTCACACAGCTTTAACGGAAAAGGACATTGTTACCATCATAAAAAAATTGACTGGCGAACCTGCGGGAAAATGCGGCCAAATCGGCCTTAAGCCGTTTTGCAAAATTAACCCGGCGCCCAAGGTAACCAAACCTGACTCGCCCTCGGTATTTATCCCTTATGCTTTACTACTATTGTGGTTTCGTAATATATACCATTTCAGAAAGGCGATAAGTTCTGGTCCAGGAGACCCAAAAAGCAAGCCATGAAAAATGTCAAGCCGCCTTCTAAGAAAGCCAAGGGTAAAGGAAAATCTGTTGCGGCTGAGCCATCCGTAGTCGGCGATGCACTTTCAGAGGTACAAATCCGTCCTCTTTTCACTCGCCACCTGTCACTGTTTAACCTTTTATTTACATCTTTCGCTTTCCCTGAAATAGAATGAGGATAACGAAAGCCAAGAAGACTCTGTTGAGGTAATTTTCGTTTCCTCCGATTCATCTCCTTCTCCACCTAAGTCGGCCAGGCGAATTTGTGGGAAAGTTCCCTTCTCTCATCCAAATGCTTATCTGGACCCGAATTTCCTACTGAAGAAAGCACAGCACACCTCAAATCGGAAAACGCGAAGTCATTCTAGCGACCTGGTATCCGGCCTACCGGCAACAAACAAAAGAAAACCAAGCGAGGTACTCTTTATGAATAGCCATTCTCCATTTCTCTTTGGGTCACGCTTGTAACCCGCCTGTATGATTGACATATAACTCTTTTGCAGAATTCTCCTCCTACCTCGGGCGACTCAGTGATGTCAACACTTCCGCCAATGATTCGAGTTCCGGGGTAAGTCTTTTGATAATCTTGTCGTGACCTTTAAGAATAATGAACTTTCCAATTCCTCAACGTGCTTATTCTCCTTTTTGCAGGGCACAAGCCAAGAAGAGGAAAACCAGCGGACCAACTCCTCACGCAGCTCCAGACCCCATGAGGGAAACAACTCCAACTCCGGATCAAGCTGAGCCCGCGACTCAAGTAGATCTCCCTGAGTCGCCGAGAGAAGTAATGGACGCCCCCAAGCCGCCGAGCCCATTGACAACAACGGAAGACCCAGATGCCGTGGTTATTACTGGCTCTGGCTTTTCTAAACCGGCGGCGACAGTTTTGTCCAAACATGTAGCATCCTCCTCTCAGGCCATTCCCGAGTCTGGGCTCTCCAAGGCGAAACTTTCCGACTACGCAAATTTGGAGTTTAAGGAACTCTGTTCTGGCTTTGCAAGTCGCCTGGAGGCGAGCTATGAGATGGAGAAAAACCTGCTGAAGATGTTAAACAACAAACATGAGGTATATTTTGTTTATACTTATATTATTCCCATTAACCCCCAAGGGCCGGGTCATCAGTAAAAAGATGAGTCGGGTCTTCAAAAATTTAGAAAAAGCTTCGCGACCAGTAACCCCCAAGGGCCGGGTCATCAGGAAAAAGATGAGCCGGGTCTTGAAAATTTTAGAAAAAAACTTCGCGACCAGTAACCCCCAAGGGTCGGGTCATCAGTAAAAAGATGAGCCGGGTCTTGATTTTTGTATAATTTCACCTGGAAAAATTATACATTAGCCCCCAAGTGTCAGGGATATTTCTTTGCAGTAATTCTGAGAGTTGCCCTTATTTTAAACTTTCAATAGGAAAACCTTGCTCAGACCGAATCGGCGCTGGGTGATTTAAGAAAAAACTTAGCTGGACAACAAGACGCCCGAGCTAAGTCGGAGGAAAAATGTCAATTGGCCTTGACCGAACTGGTAAAACTCAAGGCCGAGTTAAAAGAAGCTCAGGCTGAACAAAATGCCGCCTTGAAGAGGGCAGAGAAAGCTGAAGCTAGGCTGGCCACTTTACAACAGGAACTGTCCGGCTTAAAACGTCATATCTCCAACATGACGCAAGCCGTCTTTGGTAAGCCTTACTTAAATCTTCAACCTCATCCCCCTTTTTTTTCTTCTTTTTTTTACTCATAATACTGATGTTAAGTCGCTAATCATCATAATTCGGGTCCAAGAGCCGCCATCCTGCAAGAAGACTGTGTGTTGATGCTGAAGGCGATTTATACGCTGACACAGCAGCTGTACACAGGCAGTGTGTTGACCGTCAAAGCTGTGATGGGTGCCAAGGAACCTATTACTTCCATCAAGAAGGTACTTGGATGCTTGTCTACACTTCCCCCCCCCCCAGATTGGCGAGTTAACTCGGTCAGCCGCCCGGAAAGGTGTTCTGACTGCCCTGAGTCGCTGCTTAGCGTATGCTCCAGAGATTAACTTAAAAGAAGTAGCCGTTGGCTTCCCTCAGCTCAAGGACGATGGATCAGAATTTGTTGAAGAGGATTACCAAAAAGTCGTCAAGGATTCTCGGCTGGCTGCAACTCAACTCGCCGCAAGCCTTGATTTAACAAAATACCATGCGGCTTACGATAGCAGAAATAAGAAAGTCAGCCCGCCAACCTTCGTGACGACCAGCCTAACTCCTCGGCGGCCCAAAAATCCTTTCGACTTGGAGGCAGACTTGGCATCAATTCTGACCGACGAAGACGACTTTGCTGCTTTGGCCAGGTGCAATTGGGTATTGGGCGACTTGCAAATCGAAGTTGGCCAGAGCTCACGCCAGGATGATCCCGAGGCGTTAGCGAAGTAAACTTTACTGAATTTGGCCTGCGAGCCATGTAATAGGTCCTTTTTCTGCAAGTCAGTATTGTTTTTGATGATACCTTCTGCGAGAACCCTTATATCGTCTTTAAGGCGATTTGAAATATTTGACCCGCCTTAATGCTTAATTCGCCAAGGATGGAACAATTCTTATCACCTTCCTGTCTTTAAACTTTGAAAACATCATATGTGAAAACAAACAAACTATGGATATTTTCAACAAGCATCAGAAAGAAAAGGCTTAAAACCTTCAGGACTATGCCACAATGAAAAATAGCAATAGTAATTTCGTCGGCTCATAAGGTCGCAACAGGGGGAGGCGAGTCAGAAAGCTCGTGCACCCACCCTAAATGCAGGTTTCGTCGGCTCATAAGGTCGCGACAGGGGGAGGTGAGTCAGAAAGCTCGTGCACCCACCCTAAATGCAGGTTTCGTCGGCTCATAAGGTCGCGACAGGGGGAGGCGAGTCGGAAAGCTCGTGCACCCACCCTACATGCAGGTTTCGTCGGCTCATAAGGTCGCGACAGGGGGAGGCGAGTCAGAAAGCTCGTGCACCCACCCTAAATGCAGGTTTCGTCGGCTCATAAGGTCGCGACAGGGGGAGGCGAGTCAGAAAGCTCGTGCACCCACCCTAAATATAGGTTTCGTCGGCTCATAAGGTCGCGACAGGGGGAGGCGAGTCAGAAAGCTCGTGCACCCACCCTAAATGCAGATTATGTCGACTCATATGGTCGCAACAGGATGACACAATTTGCTTTTTGATAGAGAAGCCCCCAAGTCGGGGAATATTTGATTACTTCATAATGAAACTGAAAAACTTACAAAGTGTAAAGCTTAAGAGCTTAAGTGTAGTAAGGCCGCAAATGGGCAATATTCCAGGGGCGAGTTGACTCAGCCTCTGTGGTCGGTCGATTAGGCCGAAGATCCACCAAATAGTAAGAGCCATTGCGGAGGTTCTTGCTGACGACGAACGGCCCTTCCCAAGGGGGTGACAACTTGTGCATGCCCACTCGATCTTGTATTAGACGAAGCACTAAGTCGCCTTCCTGAAAGGTCCGACTCTTAACCCGGCGACTATGATAACGCCGCAGATCTTGCTGGTAGATAGCCGAACGGGCCGCAGCCAGGTCACGCGCCTCCTCCAAGGCATCCAAAGAATCTTGACGCGTCAGTTCATTATCTTGTTCCACATATGCGGCGACTCTAAGGGAGTCATGCCTTATGTCCGTAGGAAGAACAGCCTCTGCTCCATAGACCAAAAAGAAAGGGGTGAATCCCGTGGACCGGTTCGGGGTAGTCCGAATACTCCACAGTACCGAAGGTAACTCTTCAACCCAACACCTTGGAGTCCTTTCCAGGGGAACCATGATTCGGGGCTTGATCCCTCGCAAGACCTCCTGATTCGCCCGTTCTGCTTGCCCGTTAGATTGCGGGTGAGCAGCCGCAGAAATATCAAGTCGGATATGTTCTCGACGACAAAAATCCTGCATCGCCCCTTGGGACAAGTTAGTACCATTATCAGTAATAATGCTGTGGGGATATCCAAACCGGAAAATCAGCTTCTTCAAAAATTTGACCGCTGTCTCCGCATCGCAAGCTCCAACAGGTTCCGCCTCAACCCACTTGGTGAATTTATCAACCGCCACCAATAGGTGGGTCTTCTGGTTGGAGGACATTTTAAAGGGACCAACCATGTCCAGCCCCCAAACTGCGAAAGGCCAAGTAATGGGAATCATTCTCAATTCTTGAGCCGGCACGTGAGCCTACCTCCCATAACGTTGGCACCCTTCGCACCGACGAACTATGTCTTCTGCATCTGCGTGAGCCGTCAGCCAAAAGAAACCATGACGAAAAGCCTTTCATACCAAAGAACGTGACCCGGCGTGATGTCCACAGTCTCCGGAATGAATGTCATTTAGGATCGTGCATCCTTCTTCGGGGGAGACACATCGCTGAAAAACCCCAGAAGCGCTCCGTTTATACAACTCGCCATTAATGATGACCATGGATTTGCTGCGCCGAACGATCTGGCGAGCCAAAACTTCGTCGGTGGGTAACTCGCCGCGAGTGAGATAAGCCAGATAAGGGAGCACCCAATCCGGAATGACATGGAGAGCTGCCACGAGCTGAGACTTGGGATCTGGTATCGCCAATTCCTCCTCTGAGGGTAAGACCACGGATGGCTTATGCAAGATATCCAGAAAAACATTAGGGGGGACCGGTTTTCTCTATGAGCCGAGTCGCGAGAGGGCGTCAGCTGCCTCGTTGAGTCTCCGGTCAATATGGTCCACCTGATAGCCATGAAAATAACCCGCTACGTCAGACACAACTCGTCTGTAAGCCGCCATCATGGGATCCCGAGAGTCCCAGGTACCCGAAACTTGTTGCGCCACCAAATCGGAATCGCCAAAACACCTGACTCGTGTTAGGTTCATCTCTTTCGCGAGTCATAAGCCATAAAGCAAAGCTTCATATTCCGCTCCATTATTAGTGCAGGGAAACATGAGTCGGAGAACGTAACAGAACTTATCTCCTTGAGGGGATACTAACACCACACCAGCCCCCGAGCCTTCCAGCTGCCTAGATCCATCAAAGTAAATAGTCCAGTAGGTAAGCTCAGGCCGGTCTTCCGGAACCTGTAGCTCGGTCCAGTCGTTAACGAAATCAACTAGTGCATGGGATTTGATAGCTGTGTGGGGAGTATACTGTATGTGATGACGCCCATTTGGCGATTCGCCCTGTTGCCTCCCGATTCTGGATAATATCACCAAGGGGAGCAGAACTCACCACTGTGATCGGGTGCTCCTGGAAGTAATGCTTAAGTTTTCGACTTGCCATAAACACCCCATAGACCAGTTTTTGCCAATGCGGGTATCGCTGTTTGGAAAGAGTTAACACCTTGCTGATAAAATATACTGGGCGTTGCACTGGGTATTCCTTCCCTTCTTCCTTTCTTTCAACGACCACAGCCACACTTACTGCCTTGGAATTCGCCACGATATACAGAAGCATAGGCTCCTTTTCAGTCGGGGCTGCCAGGACCGGCGGGTTAACCAATTGGCATTTTAGGGCCTCAAGCGCCTGGTCTGCTTCATTTGTCCACACGAATCGGTCAGACTTCCTTAATAATTGATAAAGAGGAATCGCCTTTTCCCCTAGGCGACTCACAAAACGACTTAAAGCCGCAATGCGACCCGCCAGCCGTTGAACTTGATTAACATTCACCGGCTTTCCGAGAGAGGTAACCGCTTCGATCTTGTCCGGGTTAGCCTCGATGCCGCGCTCCGATACCAAGAAACCCAGCAATTTTCCTGCAGGTACACCAAAAACGCACTTGGTAGGATTTAACTTCATCTGATATACCCGTAAATTATCAAAACTCTCCTTAAGGTCTTCAAGTAGTGTCTCCCCCTGGAGGGTCTTGATCACAATATCATCGACATAGGCATGGACGTTGCGACCAATTTGGCTACGAAGACAATTCTGGATACAGCGTTGATAAGTCGCCCCCGCGCTTTTGAGTCCGAAAGGCATGGACACATAGCAAAAGGCCACGAAGGGGGTTATGAAGGTCGTCTTCTCCTGATCTTCCACGGCCATCTTGATCTGGTGATATCCTGAATAGGCGTCCAGAAAACACAATCGTTCGCATCCCGCCACCGAGTCAATGATTTGATCGATGCGGGGAAGAGCGAAAGGATCTTTGGGACAAGCCCTGTTGAGGTCTGTATAGTCAATGCACATACGGAAAGTGCCATTCTTCTTGAGTACCAACGCCGGGTTAGCCAGCCATTTGGGGTGAAAAACTTCCACGATGAACCCGGCGGCTAAAAGGCGGGCGACTTCTTCTCCAATCGCCTTGCGTCGTTCTTCGTTGAATCTGCGAAGGTACTGTTGGATAGGTTTGAATTTTGGGTCAACGTTAAGATGGTGCTCAGCGAATTATCTCGGTAAACCAGGCATGTCAGAAGGTTTCCATGCGAAGATGTCCCGATTCTCACGGATGAATTCGATGAGCGCGCTTTCCTATTTGGGGTCCAGACCCGTCCCAATGGTGAACTGCTTGGATGAATCGCCAGGCACGAAATCGATTGTCTTAGTGTCATCCGTCGGTTTGAACTTGAGGGGCGACTCAGAATCTGTAGTCGGCTTCTTGAGTGGTGACATGTCAGCCAGGTCAACATTGGCCCGAAGGTGCTTGAGCTCTTCCGCCGCATAGGCGACTTCCGCATAAGCCGCATCCCCTTCTTCACATTCCTTTGCGATCCTTCTGTCTCCATCAACCGTGATAGGTCCTTTAGGACCAGGCATTTTGAGCTTGAGGTAGACGTAGCACGGGCGGGCCATGAAGCGGGCGTAAGACGGTCGCCCGAACAGTGCATGGTATGGGCTTTTCAGCTTGACCACCTCGAAGATTAGAGATTCCGACCTGTAATTTTGCGCAGTTCCAAATGCTACTGAGAGCCTGACCCGGCCTATGGGATAGGCCGACTTGCCCGGGACAATTCCGTGGAAGACCGTGGTCAAAGGCATCAAGTCTTTCTCCAATACATTCATCCTCTGGAAGGTGTCGATGTATAGGATATTGATGCTGCTGCCACCATCCATTAATACCTTTGATAGGGTGTAACCCCCTACTTGGGGAGGCACGACTAATGCCAGGTCGCCCGGGTTATCTATTCTTGGCGGGTGATCCTCCCTGCTCCATGTTATGGTCTGCTCGGACCAGTGGAGATATCTGGGAATCGCTGGCTCAGTTACACTGTACGCCCGGTGACTTACCTTTTTATCACGCCTGCAAGCATTAGTGGTGAAAACATGGTACTGCCCATTACTTAGCTGTTTGGGATTGCTGCGGAAGCCCCCATTGTCATCCAGGTCCTGTGGAGCCCCCTGCGGGGGCGGCTACTGGAAAACTCCCGGCGGGTTGTACCGCCGCTCGTGGTGCACCGGGTACTGGCCGCCGCCTGGTTGCGGGCCTCCCTGAGCGCCCTGTACGGGAAAGCCGCCGAAGGGGTTCTGCCTTTGGTTGGGCGTGGCGAGTTGGTCCTGGCGCCGGTTTGGATCTTCGTTTTGGCTCTTCTTGATTGCCTCCGCCCGAAATTCTCGCATCACGAAACAGTTTTCCCAAGAATGACTCGCCGGGCCGTCGGCCGTGGTGTGGTGCGGGCAAGGGCCCTTGAGCAACTCTTCATAGTTACGCGGCCTTTTCCCACTGAAGCCTCGGTTCTTCTTTTTGCCATCATTAGCATTGGTGTTGGCGACCAAGTCCGAGGGCTCCTCCTGCGGTCTACGCTTGCCATTGGTCCCCTGATTGTGACGGTTGCGTCCCTGGAAACGGGTATGGTTTTTGGACGACTCCCCCTTTTTGGGCGAGTTAGCCTTGCCATCCTCGTCGGGATCCTTGGTATCATCGGCCTCGGCATACCTAGTGAGGGTGTCCATTAGTTCGCCCATGTCTTGGACCTTCCGTTTGAGTCGCCCCAACTTCTGTACTAAGGGCTCGTAATGACAATTGTGCTCGAGGATGAGCACAGCTTGAGCCGCCGTAATACCATCTGACGAATGAATAATTTCTGCCACCCACCGCGACCAATGGTGGGCCGATTCGTCCGGGCGCTGAACACAGTGTTGTAGATCGACAATCGTCATTGGACGTTTGCAGGTTCCCCGGAAGTTTTTGATGAAACGCTCTTTTAACTCGGCCCAGGACTGAATGGAATTGGGAGGCAAACTTTTCAACCAGGTGTGTGCCGACCCCTCGAGCATCATAGTGAAGTATCGGGTGCAAACTGCCTCGTTTACGTCGAGCATGTCCATGGCAATCTCGTAACCCTCGATCCATGACGTTGGTTCGAGGTCTGGTGTATAATTAGGCACTTTCCTTGGTCCCTTAAAGTCTTTGGGCATCCTTTCGTTCCGAAGGGCCGGGGATAAGCATGGTACCCCAACTCGCCCTCCGCCCCCTACGAGGGGGGGCGGGGCGTCTTGGATATTCGGGAGATCTCGGCCGGGCGGGTTCTGCTCGGGCGGGTTGTCCTGCGGGAAGTGTCGCGGCCCACTGTTTACGGCAGGCTGGTCCTCTGGCCTGCTCCTGGTATAACTTGCCTGAGGGGTGGAGTGCAACCTCTCGAGGCTATGCGAGAACTGGGCGTTTTGAACCACCGCCGTTTTCAACATCTCAATGGCGTTCCTCGCTTCAATCTCAGCTGGGGTGTTGCCGTGAATCGGAAGGGACTCCAGGTGGCGAGTTGCGGCAAGCACGTTATCCACCGGGTTGGAGAAGTGGCCTTGAGGGGTCCGGAAACGAGGAATTTGACCCTCAATCGGCTGAACCGACGGGTTAGGTGGGCGGCCCGGTCCTCCTGACGGGGCGGCTCCCATCCCGGGGGTTCGGGGAGTGTCGAACAGACGGGTCGGGTTGAGGTCATGGGGCAGGCGACCCTGGTGTCTCCGCTGATGGACGGCGTCGGACACGCGCTGCTGTCTTCCGAGCCGCCAGTTTTCAGTGTTTAATTGCATCCTTTCGGCTGTGATTTGGGCTTGTCGAGTCTCGATCCTGGCCGACTCCATCTCAGCATCCTGGTGGGCCTTTGCCACCGCCTCTCTGAGCTTTGCTAACTCTGCGTTTATCTCCTCTTGGTTCTCTGGCGTGAGGGGAGTCGCCATTAGTCTCGTGATTTCCGCCGCTAAGTCCACGAGGACTGCGGACGCACTTCTAGATGTCCCGCCGGTCCCATCGCCTACGGTAGGGTTTTGTGCGGGTTGAGTTGCCCCAGCCATGTAGATGGCGACCTGGCGGCGGGTTCGATCAAGGATTTCCGGATCCATGGCCAGTGAAAAGCCTCCGAGACCGTCCCCATGGAGAGACCGGATGGAATCTGAATCGCCCATGGATGACTCGTCGTCAGAGTTGACCGGGGTAACTTCCTGAGTCGCCAAGTGTTCTGGTTCCTCCGATCCCTGCGTGAACCCCACAAAGACCGGGCGAGTTAAATTATGTGTTATGACTGGGCGGACGTACCTGGCCGGCTCGACGATGTCGGTGGAGATGTCCGGCTCAGGAATGGATGATCCGATCATGCCGATGAAGATGTTGATCTTGCCGAAGGGGACCCTGTAGCCAGATTCGATCGAATTCGCTTCAGGTCCCCATCGCTGGTTGTCGATGTAGGCTATCCCGCGGCGGCTCCGAGTCATGAGCGCCGTCGCGTAACTCCCAAACCCTGGTAGGTCTCCCTTTGAGAACTCAACTCCACCGTGCGTAGGCCCCACGGTGGGCGCCAACTGTCGTGGTTTTTTCACGGCAGATGTCCTCGTGAAAGGACATAGTACTGGAGCCATCGCGCCTTGGTGGTGACTCAAAGGGGTTAAGAGGGAGAGACACGGCGATTTACCCAGGTTCGGCCCCTCTGAAGAGGTAATAGCCTACGTCCTGCTTTGGTGTGTATTGATATGGATTCGATTACAAGGAAGGCGTAACTCGCCTAAACCTAGCACTCGATGATTTCTAACCTCCCCTCTGTCCCCCGGGACTCGCCTTTATATACAGGTCGATCCCCTAGGGTTTACAAGGATTCTTTCCTTCCTACAACTCGTCACCCCTGTGGTTTCTAAGTCGCCATCTTCCGACGCTTGGAGACCTTCCAAGAGCCACAACCGTTATACGACCTTGATTCGGCCACAACGAGGCCCAACTAAATGTTTGGGTGAATCGCCCAATGGATGACCCGGCCCAACTAGGGCGGGTCATCCACAGGTAATATCCCCAACACTAATGACTATAAAAAACCCAGTTACAGTAAACTTGCTATCATTGCCACTAAACAACAAACTGCTCTGGAAAAGCTTCAGAAACTGCTAGACAAAAGTGATGATCTGTTGAATGATGAAATGAACCTTACCCAAATCCTCACTGATGACATGAAAAGTCTTCAGTCTAGATTTGATAATCTTCAGGATCGTTATGATACACTCCTCACTGATCATGAGAAGCTTTCCTATGAATTTCTTCAAAGGAAGCTTGATCTTGAGAAGCTGAGGATGTCTCATGATGATCTTCGTATGGAAAATGATTCATTACTAGCTCAACAGATCAGCGCTAGTCAAGTTGAATTTATTCCTCCATGTCTTAAATGCATTGAACGCGAAACTGCTAATTCCTCACCAGAATCATCAAATGCTATCATTGCTACAAATTCTTCAACTGCACCTGTTGTGTCTATTTCCTCACTTGAGGAAAACACAAATGTTACTGATGAAAATGCAAGGTTGAAGGAATTGTACGTGACAGGCATGTACAAAAGCCTCAAAGGACATCAAACCCTTTGTGATGTGCTCAAAAAGCAGATCTTGAACAGGAACCCGAGGAAAGAAGGAATTGCCTTTGAGAGGAAATTAAATGCTGATGGATCTTATTGGAAACCTGAGCAGTATCCCAAAACCTCATGGGTTGCTGCTACTGGGCCTCCTTTTGATCCATCTAATCTAACTGGCTTTTCATGTGAACTATCCTATTCCTCGGATGAGTCACTTGATTCCAACTATAAACTGTTCAAAAATCAATATGGTGAAGTATTTGCTTGATATGTTGGAACTAACTGCAGGAATGGCCCTCCTCTGAGGAAAATCTGGGTTCCCAAAAGTTGTCTTGAAAATCTTCAAGTGAATGTCCTCATGACACCACCACTCAAGAATCTGAACCCCAGATCAAATTCCTCAGGAGGATCAAAGTCTTCAAGAGGATCAAAATCCTCAATTGGTCAAAACTATGCTCGTACCCGTGCTTATGCGTCTAACATGCAGGGAAACTACAAGGAATATGAATATGAGCGTTACTCCTCAAATCATTATGTTCATAAATCCTCAAACCAGTTCTTTGCATATTCATATGAGTACTTTAATCCCCCTACTGTTAAGAGAAGTGCATTAGCTTCAATGCCACCTTTCTCATATGGTGCTCGCAGGATGATGAACGCTTTGCCACCCCTTCAGATGTGGGTGGTGAAGAAATCAAACTAATCACTTCTGCAGGTCAGGTCTCCAGATGAAAATCATCATCTAAAGAATTTGCTGGAGACCTGAAGAAATGCTTGATAGGACGCAAGCTAATGATTGATGAAATAGAGATATTTCACTCGTCCTCACATTTCTGTTATGATGAAATTACTGATCTGATGAAATTAGTATCATATTCTTCAAATCTGAAGCATATGAGATGGTAAGCAGTACTAATTCATCTGCAGGATGACAAACCCAAGAATACTGAGTGGGTTCTTGATAGTGGCTGCACACATCACATGACTGGTGATAAAATCTTACTGATGAATATGCCACTAACTCCATCACCTCTGAAGCAAATCACATATGCTGACAAAGGTAAAAGCAAGGTATTGGGACTTGGCAAAGTGGCTATTTCCAAGGATAGGCATATGGACAAAGTGATGCTTGTTGAATCCCTTGGTTTTAACCTTATGTCAGTCTCAATGCTTTGTGATCTTGATATGATTGTTATCTTTGGTAGATATATATGTGTGGTCATCATGGAATCTGACAGATCCAAAGTCTTCGAAGGTGTAAGAAGAGGGGATTTGTACATTGTTGATTTCTCTACAGGTCCTCAACCAGCCACTTGCTTACTAGCAAAAACCTCAGAAGGATGGTTGTGGCACCGAAGACTAGGTCATGCAGGCATGAGGAATTTGCACACGCTCGCGAAGAAGAAGCATGTCATCGGCATCAAATCAGTCAAATTCCTCAAGGATCATCTCTGCGGTGCTTGTGAATCTGGGAAAATGACCAGATCCAAGCATCCCTCCAAAACCATCATGACCACTGCACGTCCATTCGAATTGCTTTATATGGATTTATTTGGACCTACTCACTATGCCACACTAACCAATGCAGCATCTCTATATGGCTTCGTCATAGTTGATGATTATTCCAGATACACTTGGGTGCATATCATAGTGTATAAAACTGAAGTGCACGAAATCTTCAAACGATTTTCTTCAAGGGCCTCGACGAACTTTGGCATCAAGATCAAACATATCAGGAGTGATAATGGAACCGAGTTCAAAAACACTGGTCTTGATGATTATCTTGATGAACTTGGCATTACTCACGAATTTTCTGCTCCTTATACTCCTCAGCAGAATGGTGTCGTCGAAAGGAAGAACAGGACTCTGGTTGAAATGGCGAGAACTATGCTTGAAGAATATCAGACTCCTCATCGCTTTTGGCCTGAAGCAATCAACACTACATGCCATATCATCAACAGGGTATATCTTCACAAATTCCTCAAGAAAACCTCATATGAACTCCTCATTGACAAGAAACCCAATGTAAGTTATTTCAAAGTCTTCGGTGCAAAATGCTGGATTAGAGATCCTCACCATAGCTCAAAATTTGCACCTAAGGCACATGAAGGTTTTATGCTCGGTTATGGAAAGGACTCGCACACTTACAAAGTCTTCAACAACTATCACAACAAAGTTGTTGAGACTGTAGATGTGCGGTTCGATGAAACTAATGGCTCGCAAAGAGAGCAATTGCCTTCTGATCCAGATAAGCTGTCTCCTGAGGAAGCAATAAAGCTCAAGCCTACTGAACACATTGTCCCATCAGGGGAAATTGATGAAGAAACGATCCCCATCGCTGATAAAAACCAAGAAGATGCTCCTGAGGAAATTGCATCAGCACCACTTCCTCAGCCCAGACAAAATCCTCAACCAGCTCATCTGAGGATTGCAAACGAAGTAGAACTTGACAAAATCCTCAACGACATCAACGCGTCAGGTCCTCTCACTCGCTCAAAAGCTTCACACTTAGTTAACTTTTGTGGGCATTTCTCCTTTGTATCCATCACAGAACCCTCAAAAGTTGCTGAGGCTTTTCTGGAACCGGAGTGGATCCAAGCTATGCAAGACGAACTTCTTCAATTCAAGCAAGAAGAGGACGGTCAAGTGGTGAGGAACAAGGCACGACTTGTAGCCGAAGGCTACACCCAGGTTGAAGGAATAGATTTCGATGAAACTTTTGCACCTGTTGCTAGACTTGAAGCTATTCGAATACTACTTGCTTATGCTAATCATCATAACATCATCTTGTTGGGGAACGTCGCATGGGAAACAAAAAATTTCCTACGCGCACGAAGACCTATCATGGTGATGTCCATCTACGAGAGGGGATGTGTGATCTACGTACCCTTGTAGACCGTACAGCAGAAGCGTTAGTGAACGCGGTTGATGTAGTGGAACGTCCTCACGTCCCTCGATCCGCCCCGCGATCAGTCCCACGATCTAGTGCCGAACGGACGGCACCTCCGCGTTCAGCACACGTACAGCTCGACGATGATCTCGGCCTTCTTGATCCAGCAAGAGAGACGGAGAGGTAGAAGAGTTCTCCAGCAGCGTGACGGCGCTCCAGAGGTTGGTGATGATCTTGTCTCAGCAGGGCTCCGCCCGAGCTCCGCAGAAACGCGATCTAGAGGTAAAACCGTGGAGATATGTGGTCGGGCTGCCGTCGCAAAGTTGTCTCAAATCAGACCTAAAACCTCCGTATATATAGGTGGGAGAGGGGGAGCCTTGCCTTGGGGTCCAAGGACTCCCAAGGGGGTCGGCCGAACCTAAGGGGGAAGGTCTCCCCCCCCCCAAACCGAGTCCTACTTGGTTTGGAAGGTGGAGTCCTTCTTCCCTTTCCCACCTCCTCCTTTTTTTCCTTTTCTCTTTGATTTTCTTCCTATGGCGCATAGGGCCTTCTTGGGCTGTCCCACCAGCCCACTAAGGGCTGGTGCGCCACCCCCAAGGCCTATGGGCTTCCCCGGGGTGGGTTGCCCCCCCCCCCCCCCCCCGGTGAACACCCGGAACCCATTCGTCATTCCCGGTACATTCCCGGTAACTCCGAAAACCTTCCCGTAATCAAATGAGGTCATCCTATATATCAATCTTCGTTTCCGGACCATTCCGGAATCCCTCGTGACATCCGTGATCTCATCCGGGACTCCGAACAACATTCGGTAACCAACCATATAACTCAAATACGCATAAAACAACGTCGAACCTTAAGTGTGCAGACCCTGCGGGTTCGAGAACTATGTAGACATGACCCGAGAGACTCCTCGGTCAATATACAATAGCGGGACCTGGATGCCCATATTGGATCCTACATATTCTACGAAGATCTTATCGTTTGAACCTCAGTGCCAAGGATTCATATAATCCCGTATGTCATTCCCTTTGTCCTTCGGTATGTTACTTGCCCGAGATTCGATCGTTAGTATCCGCATACCTATTTCAATCTCGTTTACCGGCAAGTCTCTTTACTCGTTCCGTAATACAAGATCCCGTAACTTACACTAAGTCACATTGCTTGCAAGGCTTGTGTGTGATGTTGTATTACCGAGTGGGCCCCGAGATACCTCTCCGTCACACGGAGTGACAAATCCCAGTCTCGATCCATACTAACTCAACGAACACCTTCGGAGATACCTGTAGAGCATCTTTATAGTCACCCAGTTACGTTGCGACGTTTGATACACATAAAGCATTCCTCCGGTGTCCGTGAGTTATATGATCTCATGGTCATAGGAACAAATACTTGACACGCAGAAAACAGTAGCAACAAAATGACACGATCAACATGCTACGTATATTAGTTTGGGTCTAGTCCATCACATGATTCTCCTAATGATGTGATCCCATTATCAAGTGACAACACTTTCCTATGGCCAGGAAACCTTGACCATCTTTGATCAACGAGCTAGTCAACTAGAGGCTTACTAAGGACAGTGTTTTGTCTATGTATCCACACAAGTATTGTGTTTCCAATCAATACAATTATAGCATGGATAATAAACGATTATCATGAACTAAGAAATATAATAATAACTAATTTATTATTGCCTCTAGGGCATATTTCCAATAGTCTCCCACTTGCACTAGAGTCAATAATCTAGTTCACATCACCATGTGATTCCAACGAAACCAACACCCATATAGTTATGGGATCTGATCACGTCTTGCTCGTGAGAGAGGTTTTAGTCAACAATTCTGAAACTTTCAGATCCGTTTAAAGTGAATGCGGTTGTCTCTAATGCATAACCCATAAACGATAGTGGTAATTCGATAAGGGACATCATAGTATGCACAATACCAAATAGTGCGTGGCTATGACGTTCAGACACATCATCACACTATGATGTTCCAGGTGGCATGAACTGCGAAACAATTTCCACATTGTCTTAACTGCGTACCAAAACTCGTAACTCAGATATTCATTTCTATGATCATATCGTAGACAGTTTATCCTCTTGTTACGACGAACTTCACTCTGAAACAGAATTGAACTTTTCAATATTTCAGACTTTGTGATTCATTAAGTAAATACTCCTGTATCTACTCAAATCGTCAGTGAAGTAGGAACATAATGATATCCACTGCGTGCCTCAGCACCCATTGGACTGCATACATCAAAATGTATCACTTCCAACAAGTTACTATCTTATTTCATCTCAATGAAAACAAGGCCTTGCTCATGTGGTATGATTTGCATGTCACTAGTGATTCGAAATCAAGTGAGTACAAAGATCCATCAGCATGGAGCCTCTTCATGCAATTTATACCAACATGACTCAAGCGGCAGTGCCACAAGTAAGTGGTACTATCATTAACTCGTATCTTTTGGCACCAATATCATGAACATGTGTAACACTACGAACGAGATTCAATAAACCATTGAAGGTGGTTATTCAAGAAAATAGAGTAACCATTATTCTCTTTAAATGAATAATCGTATTGCAATAAACACGATCCAATCATGTTCATGCTTAACGCAAGCACCAAATAACAATTATTTAGGTTTAACACCAACCCCGATGGTAGACGGAGCGTGCGACGTTTGATCATATCAACCTTGGAAACACTTCCAACACGTATCGTCACCTCGCCTTTAGCTAGTCTCCGTTTATGCCGTAGCTTTCATTTCGCGTTACTAATCACTTAGCAACCGAACCGGTATCCAATACGCTCGTGCTACTAGGAGTACTAGTAAAGTACACATCAACATCATGTATATCAAATATACTTCTCTCGACTTTTGCCAGCCTTCTTATCTACCAAGTATCTAGAGTTGCTCCGCCTGAGTGACTGTTCCCCTCATTACAGAAGCACTTAGTCTCAGGTTTGGGTTTAATCTTGGGTCTCTTCATTAGTGCAGCAACTGTTTTGCCATTTCACGAAGTATCCCTTCTAGCCCTTGCCTTTCTCGAAACTTAGTGGTTTTACTAACCATCAACTATTGATGCTCCTTCTTGATTTCTACTTTCGCAGTGTCAAACATCGCGAATCACTCAAAGATCATAGTATCTATCCTTGATATGTTATAGTTCATCACGAAGCTCTCACAGCTTGGTGGCAGTGACTTTGGAGAACCATCACTATCTCATCTGGAAGATTAACTCCCACTTGATTCAAGCGATTGTCGTACTCAGACAATCTGAGCACACGCTCAACGATTGAGCTTTTTCTCCTTTACTTTGTGGACAAAGAATCTTGTCGGAGGTCTTGTACCTCTTAACAAGGGCACAAGCATGAAATCACAATTTCATCTCTTTAGAACATCACTTATGTTCCGTGACGTTTTAAAACGTCTTCGACGCCTTGCTTCTAAGCCATTAAGTATTTTGCACTGAACTATCGTGTAGTCATCAGAAAAGTGTATGTCGGATGTTCACAGCATCCACAGACGACGCTCGAGGTGCAGCACACCGAGTGGTGCATTAAGGACATAAGCCTTCTGTGCAGCAACGAGGACAATCCTCGGTTTTACAGACTTAGTCTATAAAGTTTGCTACTACCAACTTTCAACTAAATTTTCTCTAGGAACATATAAAAAACAGTAGAGCTATAGCGCAAGCTACATCGTAATTCACAAAGACCATTAGACTATGTTCATGACAATTAGTTCAATTAATCATATTACTTAAGAACTCCCACTCAAAAAGTACATCTCTCTAGTCATTTGAGTGGTACATGATCCAAATCCACTATCTCAAGTCCGATCATCACGTGAGTCGAGAATAGTTTCAGTGGTAAGCATCTCTATGCTAATCATATCAACTATACGATTCATGCTCGACCTTTCGGTCTCATGTGTTCCGAGGCCATGTCTGCACATGCTAGGCTCGTCAAGTTTAACCCGAGTGTTACGCTTGTGCAACTGTTTTGCACCCGTTGTATGTGAACGTTGAGTCTATCACACCCGATCATCACGTGGTGTCTCGAAACGAAGAACTGTCGCAACAGTGCACAGTCGGGGAGAACACAATTTCGTCTTGAAATTTTAGTGAGAGATCACCTCATAATGCTACCGTCGTTCTAAGCAAGATAAGGTGCATAAAAGGATTAACATCACATGCAATTCATAAGTGACATGATATGGCCATCATCACGTACTTCTTGATCTCCATCACCAAAGCACCAACACGATCTTCTTGTCACCGGCGTCACACCATGATCTCCATCATCATGATCTCCATCAACGTGTCGCCATCGGGGTTGTCATGCTACTCATGCTATTACTACTAAAGCTACATCCTAGCAAAATAGTAAACGCATCTGCAAGCACAAACGTTAGTTTAAAGACAACCCTATAGCTCCTGCCGGTTGCCATACCATCGACGTGCAAGTCGATATTAACTATTACAACATGATCATCTCATACATCCAATATATCACATCATATCGTTGGCCATATCACATCACAAGCATACCCTGCAAAAACAAGTTAGACGTCCTCTAATTTTGTTGTTGCATGTTTTACGTGGTGACCATGGGTATCTAGTAGGATCGCATCTTACTTACGCAAAGACCACAACGGAGATATATGAGTTGCTATTTAACCTCATCCAAGGACCTCCTCGGTCAATTCCGATTCAACTAAGTTGGAGAAACTGACACCCGCCAGTCATCTTTGAGCAACGGAGTTACTCGTAGCGATGAAACCAGTCTCTCGTAAGCGTACGAGTAATGTCGGTCCGAACCGCTTCGATCCAACAATACCGCGGAATCAAGAAAAGACTAAGGAGGGCAGCAAAACGCACATCACCGCCCACAAAAACTTTTGTGTTATACTCGAGATTACATCTACGCATGAACCTAGCTCATGATGCCACTGTTGGGGAACGTCGCATGGGAAACAAAAAATTTCCTATGCGCACGAAGACCTATCATGGTGATGTCCATCTACGAGAGGGGATGTGTGACCTACGTACCCTTGTAGACCGTACAGCAGAAGCGTTAGTGCACGCGGTTGATGTAGTGGAACGTCCTCACGTCCCTTGATCCGCCCCGCGAACTATCCCGCGATCAGTCCCACGATCTAGTGCCGAACGGACGGCACCTCCGCGTTCATCACACGTACAGCTCGACGATGATCTCGGCCTTCTTGATCCAGCAAGAGAGACGGAGAGGTAGAAGAGTTCTCCGGCAGCGTGACGGCGCTCCGGAGGTTGGTGATGATCTCGTCTCAGTAGGGCTCCGCCCGAGCTCCGCAGAAACGCGATCTAGAGGTAAAACCGTGGAGATATGTGGTCGGGCTGCCGTGGCAAAGTTGTCTCAAATCAGCCCTAAAACCTCCGTATATATAGGTGGGAGAGGGGGAGCCTTGCCTTGGGGTCCAAGGCCTCCCAAGGGGGTCGGCCGAACCTAAGGGGGAAGGTCTCCCCCCCAAACCGAGTCATACTTGGTTCGGAAGGTGGAGTCCTTCTTCCATTTCCCACCTCCTCCTTTTTTTTCCTTTTCTCTTTGATTTTCTTCCTATGGCGCATAGGGCCTTCTTGGGCTGTCCCACCAGCCCACTAAGGGCTGGTGCACCACCCCCAAGGCCTATGGGCTTCCCTGGGGTGGGTTGCCCCCCCCCCGGTGAACACCCGGAACCCATTCGTCATTCCCGGTACATTCTCGGTAACTCCGAAAACCTTCCGGTAATCAAATGAGGTCATCCTATATATCAATCTTCGTTTCCGGACCATTTCGGAAACCCTCGTGACATCCGTGATCTCATCCGGGACTCCGAACAACATTCGGTAACCAACCATATAACTCAAATACGCATAAAACAACATCGAACCTTAAGTGTGCAGACCCTGCGGGTTCGAGAACTATGTAGACATGACCCGAGAGACTCCTCGGTCAATATCCAATAGCGGGACCTGGATGCCCATATTGGATCCTACATATTCTACGAAGATCTATCGTTTGAACCTCAGTGCCAAGGATTCATATAATCCCGTATGTCATTCCCTTTGTCCTTCGGTATGTTACTTGCCCGAGATTCGATCGTCAGTATCCGCATACCTATTTCAATCTCGTTTACCGGCAAGTCTCTTTACTCGTTCCGTAATACAAGATCCCGTAACTTACACTAAGTCACATTGCTTGCAAGGCTTGTGTGTGATGTTGTATTACCGAGTGGGCCCCGAGATACCTCTCCGTCACACGGAGTGACAAATCCCAGTCTCGATCCATACTAACTCAACGAACACCTTCGGAGATACCTGTAGAGCATCTTTATAGTCACCCAGTTACGTTGCGACGTTTGATACACACAAAGCATTCCTCCGGTGTCCGTGAGTTATATGATCTCATGGTCATAGGAACAAATACTTGACACGCAGAAAACAGTAGCAACAAAATGACACGATCAACATGCTACATCTATTAGTTTGGGTCTAGTCCATCACATGATTCTCCTAATGATGTGATCCCGTTATCAAGTGACAACACTTGCCTATGGCCAGGAAACCTTGACCATCTTTGATCAACGAGCTAGTCAACTAGAGGCTTACTAGGGACAGTGTTTTGTCTATGTATCCACACAAGTATTGTGTTTCCAATCAATACAATTATAGCATGGATAATAAACGATTATCATGAACTAAGAAATATAATAATAACTAATTTATTATTGCCTCTAGGGCATATTTCCAACACATCTTATATCAAATGGATGTGAAAAGTGCATTCCTCAACGGTAAGCTTGAGGAAGAAGTATATGTTGCTCAGCCTCCAGGTTTTGAGGATCCAAAGAATCCAGACAAAGTCTTCAGACTCAAAAAGGCTCTGTATGGCCTCAAGCAAGCCCCTCGGGCATAGTATGATACATTGAAGGAATTCCTCATGAAGAAAGGCTTCAAACCTGGTTCACCCGATCCAACTCTTTTCACAAAATCCTATGATAATGAGTTGTTTGTATGTCAAATATATGTCGATGATATCATATTTGGTTGTACTGACAAAAGATACAGTGATGAATTTGCCTACATGATGAGTGAAGAATATCAGATGTCCATGATGGGGGAGCTGAAATTCTTCTTAGGTCTTCAAATTCGTCAACAAAGCAATGGAATCTTCATATCACAGGAGAAATACCTCAAGGATGTTCTGAGGAAATTCGACATGCACGAATGCAAAGGTGCCAAGACTCCAATGCCTACCAACGGCCACCTTGGCACTGATGAAAATGGTAAAGATTTCGATCAGCAGGTATACCATTCTATGATTGGCTCCTTATTGTATCTATGTGCATCTAGGCCAGATATAATGCTTAGTGTTTGCATGTGTGCACGTTTTCAAGCAAAACCGAAGGAAACACACCATAAGGCTGTGAAACATATTCTTCGATACTTAGCTCACACACCAACACTAGGATTATGGTATCCCAAGGGCTCCAATCTTCATCTGGTAGGGTATTCTGATTCAGACTATGCTGGTGACCGTGTGGATTGCAAGTCAACTTCTGGCACATGCCATTTCCTCGGAAGATCACTAGTTTGCTGGTCCTCAAAGAAGCAGAACTGCGTATCACTTTCCACTGCTGAAGCTGAGTACATTGCTGCTGGTTCTTGCTGTGCTCAATTGCTATGGATGAAGCAAACCCTTAAGGACTACGGCATCAACATGAAGAATGTACCTCTCTACTGTGACAATGAGAGTGCTATCAAGATTGCATACAACCCAGTACAGCACTCGAAGACCAAGCACATCCAGATTCGTCATCATTTTCTTCGGGACCATGTCCTCAAGGGCAATATCCTCATCGACCATGTGAAGACTGATGATCAACTGGCAGATATCTTCACTAACTCCTTGGATGAGAAAAGGTTTTGCAAGTTGCGGTGTGAGCTAAATATCTTAGAGTCTTCAAATGTTTTGTAAAAAACATGCACACATCCTAACACTTATGCAAAGTTGATGACTTAGATGTGCAACACCTGATGAATCGATTTTCTTCAACTCATGAAGAATGTCACTCTGAATGTGAAGAAATTAACGACGAAATTGATTCTGAGGGCCCTACGACAATTGTACGCGGCGTCTGTAATCAACATTCTTATATGGTGGGTAACGCCACCGCCCTGTGTGAAATTCCTCAAGTTGATTTTCTTCAAATGATCAATTTCCTCACAATGCGCTTTTCTTCAAAACAGTTGTTCTTCATTATGATGATTTATTACAAAATCTTCAAAAACACTTGATGACTTTCATTTGACTAGATAGACTGTGATTTCTAGTCCTCAACAGCATTCACTTATTGCTATTTCTTCAAGTTGATGTTTCTGCTAAGTGAATGTTATTGGACCCTACTTTCCCTCTATGCTATACTTATCCGGTCTATTCAATTCTTCATATGCGTTCTATTTGAAACTTTGTTCAAAATCCTCACTGCGTCCTTGTCAGCTGATGATTTTGTAACAAAAATCCTCAAATCTTAAAAAAAATTGTTGTTTCTTTAAAGACACAGTAACTGAACCCCCACTTCCCATGATCGGATAACCACGATCTCCACTATCTCCACCGCATCGCACGGGAGCTACACGTGTCCTGCGTAGACGTCGAGACAGGGGCTATTTGGTCCGACATTTTCGCGCCAAACAGTAACTTTTGGCTATAAATATGTCCTTATCCCCCTCGGCATCCTCTTCTTCGCCTCATCGCTCTTCTGCCACAGCACACTCCACCGAACCCTAGCACCACCGCTGGTAGTCTCGTCGCCGGTGAGGAAGAGCTTCACTGCCTCGACTTCTTCGTCGCCAGAACCACGCCGGAGTCGGACCATCTTCGTGCGCCGCCGCCGTAGACGTCCTCTGTCGCCAAGTTAGGATGCATTGGACACTCGAACGAAGAGCCTCTCCACACACAACTTTCTGTGTTCTTCGTGCGCACCTTCCAGGGTAAATATATCCCATTTTTACAGCAAGTTAGATCTAAAATTTTACATCCTCTATGTGAAATACATTTCTCCTCAAGATACGATGCGCACTTGATTCCTCAAACACTACCTATCACCACAATCATTGATGAACTATGCTAAGCATCTAAGATTATCACGAGATTCCTCAATTGTGCGAATTTTCGGATCTGTACAACTCTGGAACCCAAGAACAGTATGCTTAGGCAAATTCCTCAACCACTGGTTATATTCCTCAAACTGTCAAACTTTTTCATTTTCCTCAAATCTGAGAACGCATATGACCTCTCCAAATTCCTCGCAACCATACTCTATTCATAGGTACACACATGTCAGCTGATCAATCTCTTGGTTCTCATCACATTAACTCATTTGCAGCATTTCTCGAAGAAACTCTTCAAGGCTCATCAGAATCCTCAAGAGTTCAAAATCATCAGCAAAATCCTCAACTGAAGAAAATGGAGGAAGACAGAAAACAGAAGGGAGGAAAGAAGCTTGAGCAAAACACAGCTGCTGATATCCCTGAGGACATTTACTTGGACTATTGCACGCCTGATGAACATGAGACAATGGCCAAGAGAAAGATACGACTGCAGAAGATTGAACGCACATGGGCGAAGGAATGGAAGGAGTACAGGTTTGTGACTCCCAAATATGTGAAGAAATTCGCTTTGAAGCCTCCTGGCAGAAGGGCCCCACTTGAGGATCATCAAGTAGCACATCCCTCAAGCCTCAAGACCATTGATGACTATCCAGATGAAAAGGAAAAGCATCTGGCCAAGCTCAAGAGGCAGGCAGAAGCTGCAGTGAGGAAATTTAATGAATCCTCAGTTGCTGCCTCCGGCGCTGCTAATTCCTCAGCTGCAGAAACCTCAGGCTCAAAAATTCCTCAACTGCAGTCTGCGCCATCAAAGCCAAAGGCTCCAAAGCCTCAAGAGAAGTCTGCTCAGGCTTCTGTCACAAAACCCTCAGCACCAAAACCCTCATTACCAAAACCTTCAACACCAAAACCATCAGCGCCAAAACCCTCAGTACCAATCTCCTCAGCATCTAAATCCTCAGCTCCAACCCCAAAGCCTCAAGAGAAACCAGTACCGAAGCATGTCGTGAAGCCTACGACCGCCAGCTCCAGCTCCTCACTCCCACCTGCAACTAGCTCGGAGGCAAAGTCTTCTACACCTCCTGCGAAGACTTTGGCCACTGCTGAACGTGCAGCTCTGCCCAGCCCCAGCAAAATCATCGTAGTCCCTTCTGCATCAGAGGGAAGTGATGAATATGATGATGAAACCCTGCAAGCCATCATCAGAAACAAGCAAGAAAGAGTAGCTCAAGCATCAGGCAGTGCTATTCCTCTGGCCATGGACCCCAAGGTCCTTCTTGACAACATCAATATCTGGTATGAGGACCCAAACACTCTTATTGATGATTTGAAGCTTCCCCTTGGCATCAGCCACATGGTGGCCACCTTCATAAATGAAGCCAAGTGGAAAGAACAGCAGGCCAGGCAGGCAAAGGTTGCAAAGATCAAAAAGGAGAAATTCCTCACGCAGAATCTCCTCAAACTGACTCCTGATGCACTGGTGACTACACACGCAGAGCTGCAAAAATTGACTGACAAGTACGCCAAGCTGTCAGATCGCAAAAACCTCAAGAGCAATTTCATCAAGATAGCCACTAGTGTTGTTGATGACTACAACAAGAGAACCGCACCCCAGCACCAACTCCTCGGCCCTTGGTTGAGGAGCCAGCAGATGCATCTCCTCATGAGGAGGAAACTCCTCAAGCTCAGGAAGAACACCAAGAGCATCGTGTTGATGAACCGGCCATTGAAGAAATCATCATGGAAATTGCCACTGATGAGACTGTTCATGTTCCAGCTGCTTCATCAAAGCAGGCTGATGACTCTGTTCTAGCTCGTTCCTCAATACCAGCTGAAGAAATTGTAGAGAGAACACCTTCACCAATAGCTTCAAAGGTGAAGAAGACAATTTCGTCTGCATCATACGTGAAGAAAACAAGGGCTGCTGAAAAGGAAGCCAAGAAGAGAAAAGCCTCCTCAGCAGTAGAAGAAACAGAGGCAAAACGCCTGAAAGAAATTGAAGAAGCTGCTCCTCTGGACCCGGTGCCTCTCAATGTCGCCCCTTCCTATGAGATGGTCGTCATTGATGACCCAGCTACGAAGGCAGATGAGGAAATGAAGGATTTCGCTCCTGAGGAACACACTGATGAGGAAATTCAGATTGACGAGAGTCCTCAACCTCTTATTCCTCAGACAGAAACTGCTCAAGCATCAGCTGCACCAGCTGATGAAAATCCTCATGCTGACGAAATCCAACACTCTGAGCAAAATCTTCAAGATGAGGAACAGGCTGATCCAACTCCTCCAACTGAGAAAGAAGCAGAAATTCCTGAGCCTGAAGCTTAGCCAGAGAAAGCACCATCTCCTCAGCATGAAGTACCAACTGATGAAATTCCTCACCATGAGGAAAATGCTGAATAAAATGTACCCGCCCAAGACAATACATTCATTGTGCTCAACCCAGAGACTGCTATTGTTGTTCCCCCCCCCCTATTCCTCAGCAAAATCTTCAGCCAGTTCAGCGTCACCCATTCTCCAAGCGCCCAAAGTTTCACAAAGAAAATTTCTTTGAGGAACGCATGTACTTCGTCGGGGAGAACCCTTATGACAAGCCTCAAATGAGGCATCTGAAGTTTTGGACAAGGACTCAGATGAACTACTATGCCTCTGTGCTCTGTGGATGCAACAAGATTTTCCAGCACAGGCATATTCCTCATGTTGAGCTTGAAGCAATACCTTGCCTAGAGCCAGTCCTCAGTGTACTCCACGATGCAGGTTTGCTCCCAATGTGCTCAGACATATCAGACTGGAACAGCGAGCTTATTCTTCAGTTCTATGCCACTCTTCACATATCTGGCAACCCTGAAGACATTAACACATGGATGTTTGATTGGATGACCCAAAACACTCACTACAAGGCTCCTGCTTCTGAACTCCTTAGAGAACTGCCCGTACCAATTCCCTCAGATGGGGCTGTGAAGCTTTATGGTGAGCGTGAGCTGCCAAATGGAATGATGGAAGTCCTCGTGAAGCCTTTGGCTGCAGGAAAATCTTCAAGAACAACCTTCCTCGTCCACGAGCTCAAGTACACACCCCGGTCTGTTTACAGAATCCTGTGCAGTGTGCTAGCACCGATCAAAGGCCATGACGATGAAGAAGATGTTGTAGGCCTCATGAATAATATCCTCTTTAACATCATTCATGGTATTCCTATCAATATCCATGATTTCTTCTTGAGGACTTTGGCCGACAATGCCATGTGCCCCTTTGATCACAAGATATATGCCCCGTGGATCATGAGATTCATCAGGACAAGGACAGGCATCAACTTCCACGTTGATTTCCAAAACCACATGGGTTATATGCCTCCTATCCAGGTCAACAAGAAGACTTTCGAGCCCATTGAAGGAAAAGGAAAATCTGTGATTGAAGAAGGCAACAGGCCCCTTGATGGCCAGTTCAAAGAGCCAGAAGCTTATTCCGCATGGGACGATACTGAGACTCGTCCAGCAAGCCCCGTTCCTCCTTGCGTGCTGAATACCAGAGAACTCCTCCTCGGTCTTCACCAGAAGGTGGATCACAACCAAAAATGGGTCAAACGCCAGTTTGGTGCCATTGTGAAAACCCTCACTGAAGCACAGAAGTCTGTGAAGATTAACCATCACTATCTGCATGAGGTTTTCGATCGCACCTGGGCTACACTTGCACATCCGAAGACTCAGACTGAGCTTGAAGAAATGGACTTTGAGTGACACTTTGACTGGTCATGGCCTCCCAAGAAGAAGTTCAGGCCCATTCCAATGCCAGACCTTGAAGACAGCTCCTTTTCTTCATTCCGCACTGCTGAATCTGATGAAGAACAGCTCGACACTGCAAACGGCCCAAGGAAGAAGACTACTCCCAAGAAGCATCACGGCTCTTCCTCGACCGCAAAGAAATGAAGTCTTCACGGGCGTTAGTCCTCAGTTTGTCCCTTTTTGTCACTTGATGACAAAGGGGGAGAAACTCGAGAGTTAGTCTTCAAGCGGGAT
Source organism: Hordeum vulgare subsp. vulgare (assembly GCF_904849725.1). Lineage (NCBI taxonomy): Eukaryota > Viridiplantae > Streptophyta > Magnoliopsida > Poales > Poaceae > Hordeum > Hordeum vulgare. The sequence continues at coordinate 576,903,559 of NC_058520.1, read as the reverse complement.
ATTTTTGGGGCTTATAAACTATATTTAAGTTACAAACTCTTGGCTCTTCTGAAGTTTTTATGTAATGAGTTGTAACTTAAGCCCGATGGTACTCTGACGCTTTTGAACGTTTTTCTTCGCATGCTTATTCCTCAAGTTTTAATGCACGCATGCTGGAATTCGTCAGATACCATTTCTCATCATGCATCCTCATTTTCTTCATATGATATGTTACATGTATGCATGATTTACAAGACTCGGGGGGAGATCTCCATGATATAAATCATCAATGTGCATTTGCTGTGAAAAGCAAAATCCTCAAGATATGCACATCTTCAGGGGGGCCTCTCTGAATCTTGTTTTCAAATTCCTCAAATGAGTATTTACACTTCATATTTTTAATCCCTGTTGAAGACTTAACCTAATTGTCATCAACCACCAAAAAGGGGGAGATTGTAAGTGCATCTAGTGCCCCTTAGTGATTTTGGTGGTTTGAAGACTTATAGGTTAAGTATCTAATGTGTTTGTGAGTGTACACAGGATCTATAAGTCATTGAGGAGTTTGAGATATTTGAAGAATATTGACCCCTAAAAATATATGTCTTCAATTGAAGAAATTGGTCTGAAGCTGAAGAAATGAATCGCGGGGAATCTGCGATGAAATTGATATTCCTCATGAAGATACTGATATTGAGAAGTCCGGTGGTTCCTGAAGAAAATCATTCTGAAGAATTTGAAGCATGAAGATTTACACTTTCTGTTTTACTTTCTTCGCATTTGAGTAATAGGAACACCGTACTGTTAAAGGGGGTCGAAGTTACACTATGGAATGAATTTCCTCATGATGCTCAACCCAAGCCTAATCCTATCAAAAGCCAAAAGTGAGGAATATGAGTGACATGAGGACTCTCACAGTTGAGGGTTCCGACCGTTTTGATAACCACGCCAAGTCACTGGTCTTATCCACTCCAACGGTCATATTATTTAAGGGTATTAATGTCAAATCATGTCGGGATGCTCCCAGGCTATAAATAGCCACCCCCCACAACCACTAGCTGGTTGGCTGCTCCGTTAGAAATTGACACTTGTCATAAGAGCAACCCAAATTCCTCAGAGCCTTCGAGAGTAAATCATCAGTGAGGAAATACACCACCCACCGAAACCACAAACCAAACCTAGTGATTGAGCATCACTGAAGAAGTTGTTCCTGTGTGGGACTGAAGCCTTTTACCTTTGAGGACTATGCATCCTCCAGACGGTTAGGCGTCATGGTCTAGAGCAATCCAGCAGTCAATTGTGGATCGCCGGGTGACCAAGTTTGTGAGGGTTTGGAAGTCTGCCCTGAAGACTTACCACGAGCGTTAGGCGAGGACTGTGTGTCCTTAGCTCAAGGAGAATACGGTAGGGACTGTGTGTCTCGGGACTGGGTGTCCTTTCGTTTCAATACCAAGCCGCTCCAAACCAGATGTACAACTGTCATAGCAGTTGGAACTGGCTCATCAACAACAGTCTTCACTGAGAAATGGGTTCTAATTCCTCAACTCTTTACTTTTCTTGTATTGTGTGTTGATGACTTTCACTGTGACTGTTTGAAGAATTTGCTGAAGACTTTCTCTGAATTTCCTCAACCCCAAATTCTTCACGATAGTTAATCATCATCTGTATTCTGCGTGCATGCTTACTGTGCAATCTGCTTTCACATTCTTCACTCTGAAATACTGCTGTTGTGAACGTTTGCTTGTCTGATCCTTTACTGTTTCCGCTGTAAGTTAGTCATCAGTGAGGAATTTCCCCAAAAGGAATTTCCTCAATGATGAAATTCTAAAAATCTCCTATTCACCCCCCCTCTAGTCGATATAACACACTTTCACGAGGCACCACCAAGCTTAAAGGGGTACCAAGTACCCAAGGGCAATAAGCTTCTCAACTTCTCACTTCCACGTATCACCGTGGAGAACTCAAACCGATGCACCAAATGCAATGGCGAGGGCACACGGAGTGCCCAAATCCTTCTCTCCCAAATCCCACCAAAGCAACAAATGCTAGGGAGGAAAATGAGAGGAAGAACGAAGAAGAACACGAAGCACTCCAAGATCTAGACCCAAGGGGTTCCCCTCACTTAGAGGAGAAACTGATTGGTGGAGATGTGGATCTAGATCTCCTTGTTGGAATTATGCCCTAGAGGCAATAATAAATGTATAGTTATTATTATAATTCCTGTATCAAGATAATAGTTTATTATCCATGCTATAATTGTATTGAATGAAGACTCATTTACATGTGTTGATACATAGACAAAACACCGTCCCTAGCATGCCTCTAGTTGGCTAGCCAGTTGATCAATGATAGTCAGTGTCTTCTGATTATGAACAAGGTGTTGTTGCTTGATAACTGGATCACGTCATTGGGAGAATCACGTGATGGACTAGACCCAAACTAATAGACGTAGCATGTTGATCGTGTCATTTTGTTGCTACTGTTTTCTGCGTGTCAAGTATTTATTCCTATGACCATGAGATCATATAACTCACTGACACCGGAGGAATGCTTTGTGTGTATCAAACATCGCAACGTAACTGGGTGACTATAAAGATGCTCTACAGGTATCTCCGAAGGTGTTAGTTGAGTTAGTATGGATCAAGACTGGGATTTGTCACTCCGTGTGATGGAGAGGTATCTCGGGGCCCACTCGGTAATACAACATCACACACAAGCCTTGCAAGCAATGTAACTTAGTGTAAGTTGCGGGATCTTGTATTACGGAACGAGTAAAGAGACTTGCCAGTAAACGAGATTGAAATAGGTATGCGGATACTGACGATCGAATCTCGGGCAAGTAACATACCGAAGGACAAAGGGAATGACATACGGGATTATACGAATCCTTGGCACTGAGGTTCAAACGATAAGATCTTCGTAGAATATGTAGGATCCAATATGGGCATCTAGGTCCCGCTATTGGATATTGATCGAGGAGTCTCTCGGGTCATGTCTACATAGTTCTCGAACCCGCTGGGTCTGCACACTTAAGGTTCGACGTTGTTTTATGCGTATTTGAGTTATATGGTTGGTTACCGAATGTTGTTCGGAGTCCCGGATGAGATCACGGATGTCACGAGGGTTTCCGAAATGGTCCGGAAACGAAGATTGATATATAGGATGACCTCATTTGATTACCGGAAGGTTTTCGGAGTTACCGGGAATGTACCGGGAATGACGAATGGGTTCCGGGAGTTCACCGGGGGGGGGGGCAACCCACCCCGGGGAAGCCCATAGGCTTTGGGGAGACACACCAGCCCTTAGTGGTCTGGTGGGACTGCCCCAAGGGGGCCTATGCGCCAAGAGAAGGAAATCAAAGGAAAAGAAAAAAAAAGAGGGAAGAAGTGGGAAGGGAGGGGGACTCCTCCCACCAAACCAAGTCCAACTCGGTTTGGGGGGGAGTCCTCCCCCCCTTGGCTCGGCCGACCCCTTGAGGGTCCCTTGGACCCCAAGGCAAGGTCCCCCTCCCTCCTCCTATATATATGGAGCTTTTAGGGCAGATTTGAGACGATTTTCTCACGGCTGCCCAACCACATACCTCCATAGTTTTTCCTCTAGATCGCGTTTCTGCGGAGCTCGGGCGGAGCCCTGCTGAGACGAGATCATCACCAACCTCCGGAGCGCCGTCACGCTGCCGGAGAACTCTTCTACCTCTCCGTCTCTCTTGCTGGATCAAGAAGGCCGAGATCATCGTCGAGCTGTACGTGTGCTGAACGCGAAGGTGCCGTCCGTTCGGTACTAGATCGTGGGACTGATCGCGGGATTGTTCGCGGGGCGGATCGAGGGACGTGAGGACGTTCCACTACATCAACCGCATTCTCTAACGCTTCTGCTGTATGATCTACAAGGGTACGTAGATCACTCATCCCCTCTCGTAGATGGACATCACCATGATAGGTCTTTCGTGCGCGTAGGAAAATTTTTGTTTCCCATGCGACGTTCCCCAACAGTGGCATCATGAGCTAGGTTCATGCGTAGATGTCTTCTCGAGTAGAACACAAAAGGTTTTGTGGGCGGTGATGTGCGTTTTGCTGCCCTCCTTAGTCTTTTCTTGATTCCGCGGTATTGTTGGATTGAAGCGGCTTGGACCGACATTACTCGTACGCTTACGAGAGACTGGTTTCATCGTTATGAGTACCCCCTTTGCTCAAAGATGACTGGCAAGTGACGGTTTCTCCAACTTTAGTTCAATCGGATTTGACCGAGGAGGTCCTTGGATGAGGTTAAATAGCAACTCATAGATCTCCGTTGTGGTGTTTGCGTAAGTAAGATGCGATCCTACTAGATACCCTTGGTCACCACGTAAAACATGCAACAACAAAATTAGAGGACGTCTAACTTGTTTTTGCAGGGTATGATTGTGATGTGATATGGCCAATGATGTGATGTGATATATTGGATGTATGAGATGATCATGCTGTAATAGAAATATCGACTTGCACGTCGATGGTACGGCAACCAGCAGGAGCCATAGGGTTGTCTTTATACTAACTTATGTGCTTGCAGATGCGTTTACTATTTTGCTAGGATGTAGCTTTAGTAGTAATAGCATAAGTAGCACGACAACCCCGATGGCAACACGTTGATGGATGATCATGGTGTGGCGCCGGTGACAAGAAGATCGTGCCGGTGCTTTGGTGATGGAGATCAAGAAGCACGTGATGATGGCCATATCATGTCACTTATGAATTGCATGTGATGTTAATCCTTTTATGCACCTTATTTTGCTTAGAACGACGGTAGCATTATGAGGTGATCTCTCACTAAAATTTCAAGATGAAATTGTGTTCTCCCCGACTGTGCACCGTTGCTACAGTTCGTCGTTTCGAGACACCACGTGATGATCGGGTGTGATAGACTCAACGTTCACATAAAACGGGTGCAAAACAGTTGCGCACGCGGAACACTCGGGTTAAGCTTGACGAGCCTAGCATGTGCAGACATGGCCTCGGAACACATGAGACCGAAAGGTCGATCATGAATCATATAGTTGATATGATTAGCATAGGGATGCTTACCACTGAAACTACTCTCGACTCACGTGATGATCGGACTTGGGATAGTGTAAGTGGATCATGAACCACTCAAATGACTAGAGAGATGTACTTTTTGAGTGGGAGTTTAGCATATAATTTGATTAAGTTGAACTCTAATTATCTTGAACATAGTCTAAGTCCACTTTGAATATATTTGTGTTGTAGATCATGGCTCACGCAAGTGTCATCCTGAATTTTAATACGTTCCTAGAGAAAGCTAAGTTGAAAGATGATGGAAGCAACTTTGTAGACTGGGCTCGTAATCTTAAGCTAATCTTACAAGCTGGGAAGAAGGATTATGTCCTTAATGCTGCGCTAGGAGATGAACCACCCGCTGCGGCTGATCAGGATGTTAAGAACGCTTGGTTAGCACGTAAGGAGGACTACTCAATAGTTCAATGTGCAGTCTTGTATGGCTTAGAACCGGGACTTCAACGTCGCTTTGAGCGTCATGGAGCATTTGAGATGTTCCAGGAGTTGAAGTTTATCTTTCAGAAGAACGCCCGGATCGAGAGGTATGAGACCTCCGATAAATTCTATGCTTGCAAGATGGAGGAAAATTCGTCTCTCAGTGAACATGTGCTCAAAATGTCTGGGTACTCAAACCGTCTAGCTGAACTGGGGATTGAACTCCCGCAAGAAGCTATCACTGACAGAATCCTTCAATCACTGCCGCCAAGCTATAAAGGCTTTGTGTTGAACTACAACATGCAAGGGATGAACAAGTCTCCCGGCGAGTTGTTTGCAATGCTGAAAGTCGCAGAGTCTGAACTCCGTAAAGAGCATCAAGTGTTGATGGTGAGCAAGACCACTAGTTTCAAGAGAAACGGCAAAGGCAAGAAGGGCAATTCGAAGAAGAGCGGCAAGCCTGTTGCCAATCCGCCGAAGAAACCCAAGGCTGGACCTAAGCCTGAAACAGAGTGCTTCTATTGCAAGGGTATGGGTCACTGGAAGCGCAATTGCCCCAAGTATCTGGCAGATAAGAAGGCGGGCAAAGAAAAATCAGGTATATTTGATATACATGTTATTGATGTGTACTTAACCGGCTCTCGTAGTAGTGCCTGGGTATTTGATACCGGTTCTGTTGCTCATATTTGCAACTCGAAACAGGAACTGCGGAATAGACGAAGGCTGGCGAAAGACGAAGTGACGATGCGCGTAGGAAACGGTTCCAAGGTTGATGCAATCGCCGTCGGCACAGTGTCACTTCAACTACCATCGGGATTAGTGATGAACTTAAATCATTGTTATTTAGTGCCTGCGTTGAGCATGAACATTATATCTGGATCTTGTTTATTGCGAGACGGATACTCTTTTAAGTCAGAGAATAATGGTTGTTCTATTTCTATGAGTAACATCTTTTATGGTCATGCACCGAATGTGAGAGGATTGTTCATATTGAATCTTGATAGCGATACGCATATACATAACATTGAGACCAAAAGAGTTAGAGTAAACAATGATAGCGCCATATTTTTGTGGCACTGCCGCTTGGGTCATATTGGTGTAAAGCGCATGAAGAAACTCCATGCTGATGGACTTTTGGAGTCACTTGACTTTGATTCACTTGACACGTGCGAACCATGCCTCATGGGCAAGATGACTAAGACTCCGTTCTCCGGAACAATGGAGCGTGCAAGTGACTTGTTGGAAATCATACATACCGATGTGTGTGGTCCAATGAGCGTGGAGGCCCGCGGCGGATATCGTTATTTTCTCACCTTCACTGACGACTTAAGTAGATATGGTTATGTCTACTTGATGAAGCACAAGTCTGAAACATTTGAAAAGTTCAAGCAATTTCAGAGTGAAGTGGAAAATCATCGTAACAAGAAGATCAAGTTCTTACGGTCTGATCGTGGGGGTGAATATCTGAGTTTCGAGTTTGGTACTCACTTAAGACAATGTGGAATTGTTTCGCAGTTAACACCGCCTAGAACACCACAGCGTAATGGTGTGTCCGAACGTCGTAATCGTACTTTGTTAGAGATGGTGCGATCTATGATGTCTCTTACTGATTTGCCGTTATCATTTTGGGGTTATGCATTAGAAACAGCTGCATTCACTTTAAATAGGGCACCATCAAAATCCGTTGAGACGACACCATACGAACTGTGGTATGGCAAAAGGCCAAACTTGTCGTTTCTTAAAGTTTGGGGATGTGATGCTTATGTCAAAAAGCTTCAGCCTGAAAAGCTGGAACCCAAAGCGGAAAGGTGCGTCTTCATAGGTTACCCAAAAGAGACAGTTGGGTACACCTTCTATCTCAAATCCGAGGGCAAAGTGTTTGTTGCTAAGAACGGAACTTTTCTCGAGAAGGAGTTTCTCTCGAGAGAATTGAGTGGGAGGAAGATAGAACTTGACGAGGTTGTCGAACCTCTTATCCCTCTGGATGGTGGCGCAGGGCAAGGGGAAACCTCTGTCGTTGCGACGCCGGTTGAGGAGGAAGTTAATGATGATGATCATGAAACTCCAGTTCAAGTTTCTGTTGAACCACGCAGGTCGACGAGATCACGCGCTGCTCCAGAGTGGTACGGTAATCCCGTCTTATCAATCATGTTGTTAGACAACAATGAACCTGCAAATTATGAAGAAGCAATGGTGGGCCCAGATTCCAACAAATGGCTAGAAGCCATGAAATCCGAGATAGGATCCATGTATGAGAACAAAGTGTGGACTTTGGAGATACTACCTGAGGGCCGCAAGGCTATTCAGAACAAATGGATCTTTAAGAAGAAGACGGACGCTGACGGTAATGTGACCGTTTATAAAGCTCGACTTGTGGCAAAGGGTTTTTCACAAGTTCCAGGAGTTGACTACGATGAGACCTTCTCACCCGTGGCGATGCTTAAGTCCGTCAGAATCATGTTAGCAATAGCTGCATTTTTCGATTATGAAATCTGGCAGATGGATGTCAAAACGGCGTTCCTTAACGGTTTCCTTAAGGAAGAGTTGTATATGGTGCAACCCGAAGGTTTTGTCGATCCTAAAAATGCTGACAAGGTGTGCAAGCTCCAGCGATCCATTTATGGACTGGTGCAAGCATCTCGGAGTTGGAACAAACGCTTTGATGAGGTGATCAAAGCATTTGGGTTTATACAAGTGGTTGGAGAATCTTGTATTTACAAGAAAGTGAGTGGGAGCTCTGTGGCGTTTCTAATATTATATGTGGATGACATATTACTGATTGGAAACAACATAGAGCTTTTGGAGAGCATAAAAGGTTACTTGAATAAAAGTTTCTCTATGAAGGACCTAGGAGAAGCTGCTTACATTCTAGGCATTAAGATCTATAGGGATAGATCAAAACGCCTGATAGGACTTTCACAAAGCACATACCTTGATAAAGTTTTGAAGAGGTTCAAAATGGAACAGTCCAAGAAAGGGTTCTTGCCAGTGCTACAAGGTACGAGATTGAGTAAGACTCAGTGCCCAGCAACTGATGAAGATAGAGAGCATATGCGCTTCGTCCCCTATGCTTCAGCCATAGGCTCTATCATGTATGCGATGCTGTGCACTAGACCGGATGTTAGCCTGGCCATAAGTATGGCAGGTAGGTTCCAGAGTAATCCAGGAGTGGATCACTGGACAGCGGTCAAGAATATCCTGAAGTACCTGAAAAGGACTAAGGAGATGTTTCTCGTGTATGGAGGTGACGAAGAGCTCGCCGTAAAAGGTTACGTCGATGCAAGCTTTGACACAGATCCGGACGACTCTAAGTCGCAAACCGGATACGTATTTATTCTTAATGGGGGTGCAGTAAGCTGGTGCAGTTCCAAGCAAAGCGTCGTAGCAGATTCTACATGTGAAGCAGAGTACATGGCTGCCTCAGAGGCGGCTAAGGAGGGTGTCTGGATGAAGCAGTTCCTGACGGATCTTGGAGTGGTGCCAAGTGCACTGGATCCAATAACCTTGTTCTGTGACAACACTGGTGCCATTGCCTTAGCAAAGGAACCAAGGTTTCACAAGAAGACCAGACACATCAAACGACGCTTCAACCTCATCCGCGACTACGTCGAGGAGGAGGACGTAAATATATGCAAAGTGCACACGGATCTGAATGTAGCAGACCCGCTGACTAAACCTCTTCCACGGCCGAAACATGATCGACACCAGAACTGTATGGGTGTTAGATTTATTACAATGTAATTCACATGGCGATGTGAGGGCTAGATTATTGACTCTAGTGCAAGTGGGAGACTGTTGGAATTATGCCCTAGAGGCAATAATAAATGTATAGTTATTATTATAATTCCTGTATCAAGATAATAGTTTATTATCCATGCTATAATTGTATTGAATGAAGACTCATTTACATGTGTGGATACATAGACAAAACACCGTCCCTAGCATGCCTCTAGTTGGCTAGCCAGTTGATCAATGATAGTCAGTGTCTTCTGATTATGAACAAGGTGTTGTTGCTTGATAACTGGATCACGTCATTGGGAGAATCACGTGATGGACTAGACCCAAACTAATAGACGTAGCATGTTGATCGTGTCATTTTGTTGCTACTGTTTTCTGCGTGTCAAGTATTTATTCCTATGACCATGAGATCATATAACTCACTGACACCGGAGGAATGCTTTGTGTGTATCAAACGTCGCAACGTAACTGGGTGACTATAAAGATGCTCTACAGGTATCTCCGAAGGTGTTAGTTGAGTTAGTATGGATCAAGACTGGGATTTGTCACTCCGTGTGATGGAGAGGTATCTCGGGGCCCACTCGGTAATACAACATCACACACAAGCCTTGCAAGCAATGTAACTTAGTGTAAGTTGCGGGATCTTGTATTACGGAACGAGTAAAGAGACTTGCCAGTAAACGAGATTGAAATAGGTATGCGGATACTGTCGATCGAATCTCGGGCAAGTAACATACCGAAGGACAAAGGGAATGACATACAGGATTATACGAATCCTTGGCACTGAGGTTCAAACGATAAGATCTTCGTAGAATATGTAGGATCCAATATGGGCATCCAGGTCCCGCTATTGGATATTGATCGAGGAGTCTCTCGGATCATGTCTACATAGTTCTCGAACCCGCAGGGTCTGCACACTTAAGGTTCGACGTTGTTTTATGCGTATTTGAGTTATATGGTTGGTTACCGAATGTTGTTCGGAGTCCCGGATGAGATCACGGATGTCACGAGGGTTTCCGAAATGGTCCGGAAACGAAGATTGATATATAGGATGACCTCATTTGATTACCGGAAGGTTTTCGGAGTTACCGGGAATGTACCGGGAATGACGAATGGGTTCCGGGAGTTCACCGGGGGGGGGCAACCCACCCCGGGGAAGCCCATAGGCTTTGGGGAGACACACCAGCCCTTAGTGGGCTGGTGGGACAGCCCCAAGGGGGCCTATGCGCCAAGAGAAGGAAATCAAAGGAAAAGAAAAAAAAAGAGGGAAGAAGTGGGAAGGGAGGGGGACTCCTCCCACCAAACCAAGTCCAACTCGGTTTGGGGGGGAGTCCTCCCCCCCTTGGCTCGGCCGACCCCTTGAGGGTCCCTTGGACCCCAAGGCAAGGTCCCCCTCCCTCCTCCTATATATATGGAGCTTTTAGGGCAGATTTGAGACGATTTTCTCACGGCTGCCCAACCACATACCTCCATAGTTTTTCCTCTAGATCGCGTTTCTGCGGAGCTCGGGCGGAGCCCTGCTGAGACGAGATCATCACCAACCTCCGGAGCACCGTCACGCTGCCGGAGAACTCTTCTACCTCTCCGTCTCTCTTGCTGGATCAAGAAGGCCGAGATCATCGTCGAGCTGTACGTGTGCTGAACGCGAAGGTGCCGTCCGTTCGGTACTAGATCGTGGGACTGATCGCGGGATTGTTCGCGGGGCGGATCGAGGGACGTGAGGACGTTCCACTACATCAACCGCGTTCTCTAACGCTTCTGCTGTACGATCTACAAGGGTACGTAGATCACTCATCCCCTCTCGTAGATGGACATCACCATGATAGGTCTTTCGTGCGCGTAGGAAAATTTTTATTTCCCATGCGACGTTCCCCAACACTCCTCTCTCTTTTCCCTCAAGAACTGGCAAGAATCATTGGAGGGATTGAGAGTTAGCAAGTTCGAAGAAGGTCAACAATGGGGGGCAAACTCAAGCTTCACGGATAAGGTTCGACGGGGAAGAAGATCTTCTTTTATAGGTGGGGAAAAATACAACAGTTATGCTTCACAGCTCGCACACAGCGGTACTACCACTCATGGGAGCCGTACAGCCGCTCATGGGAGCGGTACTACCACTCGGTAGGTTCACCAGCCATGCTGAGGCAAAAAGGATGCGCAAGTAAAGTCCGACAGAGCGTTACTACCGCCCGGTAGGTTCACCAACCATGCTAAGGCAAAAAAGTATGCACAAATAAAGTCCGACGAAGTGGTACTACCACTCGGCATAGAAACTGCCTTTACTTTTGCATACGGACTCCAAATTCAACGAAACCAAGTTTGTTAGAAAGCTAACGAAATGGGCTAACACAATGTTGATAGGAATATCAATAAGAAGCAAGTGATAAAAGGCCCATAAGAAAATGGCGAGAACCCTTCCTCGAATAAGACCGGTAAAAACTCCCAACATCAAAAACATCATAGAAGATTCATATGGACTCCGTTTTCGATGAACTCGAGCTTTTCATGAAGATGACCATAAGCTCTAAAACTAACAAAGAGAAACAACAAACAAGAACCAAGAAGTATGATGCAAGGATGCAAATGGTTTGATCTCTCAACGAAGATACGACCAAGCTACTCACCTGAGAGCCCCCCTTGACACTACGACAATCTATCCTAAAACAGAAAACCTATCAAGGGCAAACCTATACCTTGCACCTCGTCCTCTTGAGCTAGATGACGATGATCTTGGCTTCCTCAAGATGGAGGACCTTTCTTGATTGTGTTGGCTTGATGAAGACTAGTTGATTGCTCCCCCATACGAGCCGCTCTTGAGCATATCTTCACAAGTCCATTGCCACCAAATGGACGGCAAGCTTCAAGCATGATATCTTTGTGATGATCCACTTGAACTTGCACACCGCAATCTTGATGACGATCAACACTTGATGTCATCCTCCATGGGTTATATGAGATCTTCCTCTTGACGCAAGCCCATGGAAACACACCTAACCCCACACAGAACTCTCACGAAGACCATAGGTTAGTACATAAACGTGTAATGGACAATGCTTACCATACCATGGGATCACTTGATACCTCTCGGTACATCTTGTACGCTTCGTGTATTGATCATCTTAATTTACTCTTTGTCTGACGATCTTGATCAACCTTGTGTCTCTATGACCATTCTTTGGATAATACCTTGAATACCACCTTGGTCATCATATAAACTCCTTGAACCCAACAGATGGACTTCAAGAAGTGCCTATGGACAAATCCTATAAATATAACTAAGGCAACCATTAGTCCATAGGGATTGTCATCAATTACCAAAACCACATATGGAGAAATATGCTCTAACATCATGCTAGTGTGCAACAATGATTTTTCATAAAGCCTGTTCATGACTGTGTTCGCTCGCTAGCTGGTAGCTTCCCAACATATTTGCTAGCCTCCCCGTGTACTAAGCGGGAATACTGCTTGTGCATAAAAATCCTTGAAACAAAGTTATTCCATATGAGTCCACCATACCTACCTATATGCGGTACTACCATGTCGTTCCAAGTAAATTTGCATTTGCCACCTATAATATTTCAAATGAACCTCTATCTTGTGTGCCTAGACCGCTCATGGAGCAACAGAGGGCGGTCAGTGTCATCCATGCTAAGCGTATTATTCTCATGATGAGTTTTTATTCACTCGTCCTTGCACGAGAGGGGCTGGTATAAAGGGAATCCCAACCCCGAATCATAAATCAAAAAAATCCCCCTGGATTGTTGTTGGTATGGACGACACCCGTGGATTCGGATAGCCGTGGAGTGTGTTTGGTTGGTGGAGGGGGTAAACCTTTACTTTTACCGCTTGGGAACCGCCGCTATTTTTATTAGCATGGAAGATATCGATAACTCTTGGACGTAATGTTGATAGGAAGGGTGCACCTCCCAAAATAATTTATCTCTTATTTTTGCTATGAGCTCTGGCACCTTTGCAAATCCCTGCTTCCCTCTATGAAGGGACTTTCTATTTACCTTCATGTTATTTTATTCTTACTTTGAGTCATCACCTTCTCAAATAAGCACCAGACCTGACAGCACTGTTGTCATCCTTATGCTTTGTGTCTAGTTAATCGTTGTTTGTAGCATGACTGGATCTCTTTTACCTTGAATTACAATGTCTAGTTGTTGCTTGAACTTTAGAGGCAATCTGCATTTATGTTTTGCGGCCTCAGAAAGGGCTAGCGAGATAGCATTATTGTCATAGTATATCATGCTCGTTCTGACAAAGTGCTGATATTTGACACATCTTATTATTGCTCGCTAGGTGATTATGCCATTGATATGAGCTAATATAGTTTCTAAGGGTTACTGTCGATACGGTTAGTTATGATTTATGCTGAAAAGCTGGATGCCCTCTAAGCATGTATATGTAAACAAGAACAAAAGAGTTTGTAAAAGCTTTTCTTTATCACTTTTAGTTTGTCAATTGAATTGCTTGAGGACAAGCAATGGGTTAAGCTTGGGGGAGTTGATACGTCTCCACCGTATCTAATTTTCCTAACTCTTTTTCTCTTGTTTTGGCCTCTAATTTGCATGATTTGAATCAAACTAACCCGGACTGACGTTGTTTTCAGTAGAACTACCATGGTGTTGTTTTTGTGGAGAAATAACAAGTTCCCGGAATGGAACGAATTTTTTTAGAGATTTTTCTGAAATATATAAAAAAATATTGGAACCAAGATCCACAGCAGCCCACTAGACATCAGGGTGCGCCAGGCCCCCCTAGCGCGGCGTGATGTCTAGTGGTGCCCACGTGGCTCCGCTGACCCTAATTCCAACGCTATAAATTCCTATTTTCAGAGAAAAAAATCATAGAGGAAGTTCCATCATGTTTAACGATACAGAGTCGCCACCACCTCCCGTTCTTCATTGGAGGCCTAATCTGGAGTTCGTTTGGAGCTCCAGAGAGGGGAATCTCGAGTCTTCGTCATCACCAACCCTGCTCCATCGCCAATTCCATGATGATCTCCATCGGGAGTGAGTAATCCCTTCGTAGGCTTGCTGGTCGGTGAAGAGCTGGATGAGATTCATCATGTAATCGAGTTAGTTTTGTTAGGGATTGATCCCTAGTATCCACTATGTTCGGAGATAGATGTTGCTACGACTTTGCTATGCTTAATGCTTGTCACTAGGGCCCGAGTACCATGATTTCGGATCTGAACCGCTTATGTTTTCACCATTATATCTATGTTCCTGATCCAATCTTGTAAGTTATGTGCACCTACTACGCGTTAGGATCCGCATACCCCAAAGTGACAATAATTGGGATTCTTTCCAGTGATTACCGTAGTTTGAGGAGTTCATTTATTCACTATGTGTTAATGCTTTGTTCCGGTTCTCTATTAAAAGAAGGCTTTAATATCCCTTAGTTTCCTTATGGACCCCGCTGCCACGAGATGGTAGGACAAAAGATGTCATGCAAGTTCTTTTCCATAAGCACGTATGACTATTTACAGAAGACATGCCTACATTATATCGATGAACGGGAGCTAGTTCTGTGTCGCCCTATGTTGTGACTATTATATGATGAATATTATCGAGCAACATCACTGATCCAGTGCCTACGAGTTTTCCACATATTGTGCTTGATAAGTTACTATTGTTGCTACTACTGTTACAACTGCTACACAACTGCTATCACTGTTACCGTTACTGCTGCTACTGTTACCACTACTATCAAAACTATTATATTACTGTGCTACCGATCACTGTGATGTAGATACTAAATCTCCAAGTGTGGTTGAATTGACAACTCGGCTGCTAATACCTGCAAATACTCTTTGGCTCCCCTTGTGTCGAATCTATAAATTTGGGTTGAATACTCTACCCTCGATAACCATCGCGATCCCATATACTTTTGGGTTATCAACTAGTACCATATATTTACTATGGGCACCTACAAGCGGGACGAGAAGGTCTGCAAAAGGGCGGTTCACATGGTTGAGCTAGTGGTACGACAATATCTAAGGTGGTTCGAGCACACGATTACTTGGAGCCGGGCAGATCACCCGCCCCAGGTTGATGATCTGGGTGACCTGGCTTTACTGGTCGCCTCTCAAGTGGGCGGTTATAAGCATACTAAAGTGCGTATGGATGGTATCAGTAGCATCAACATATTGTATTATGAAACCTTTCAACGGATGAATCTCATAGAGAAGGATCTTAAACCGTCCTCTACTATTTTTCATAGGGGCGTGCCCGATAAGTCGGCTTATCCTGTAGGAAGGATTGCATTGGAGGTGGCCTTTGGTAATAAACATAACTACAGGGAAGAGACATTGTGGTTTGAAGTGATCAAGATCAAAAGTCCATATCACACGCTATTCGGATGACAGGCTTACGCCAAATTCATGTCTCGCCCGTGTTACGTGTACTTACACCTCAAAATTCCAGGACCAAAGGGAACAATCACGATGCACGGAGATCATCAAGTCGCCATGGAACGTGAGGAAGGAGATGCTGCTTATGCGGAAACAACCTGTGCTATGGAGGAGTTGAAGTCTTATAAGGATAATGTTAACACAGCTGATATGACCCCGCTCAAGAAACCAACCACTTAGAAGGACACTCTCCTAAAGTTCCAGCCGACTAAAGATAAAAAAGCAAGTTGATTTTGTCTGTGGTGACTATTCTCAACAATTCACCATTGTGTCAGACATGGATCCCAAATAGGAAAGCTCGCTCATCGAGTTCATCCGTGAGAATCGGGACATCTTTGCATGGAAACCTTTTGACATGTCGGGTGTACCGAGAGAAATCGTTGAACACCACCTTAATGTGGATCCTAAGTTGAAGCCAGTCAAGCAATTCCTCCGTCGTTTTAATGACGAGAGATGCAAGGCCATTAGAGAAGAGGTGTCCCGACTCTTAGCTATCGGGTTCATCGTGGAGGTTTTTCATCCTAAGTGGTTGGCTAACCCGGTGCTTGTGCTCAAGAAAAATGGCACGCCGCATATGTGTGTGGACTATACGGATCTTAATAAGGCTTGCCCAGCTGATCCTTTTGCCCTCCCACGTATTGACCACATCACTGATGCAACGGCGGGTTGCGAGAGTGTGTGTTTCCTGGATGCATATTCTTGTTATCATCGCATAAAGATGGCGGTTGAGGACCAAGAGAAAACAACTTTTATCACGCCCTTTGGAGCATTCTGCTATGTGTGTATGCCTTCTGGACTCAATAGTGCTCACGCGACTTATTAGCGTTGTGTGCATAAATGCCTCCATGGAAATATTGGGCGCATATTTATGCTTATGTTGATGACATTTGGTAAAATCAAGGAAGAAGGAGACCTTGCTTGAGGATTTAGAGGGAACCTTTGGCAATCTTCGGGTCTACAAGATGATGCTTAACCAAGCCAAGAGTTTTTTTTGGAGTACCTATAGGAAAACTACTAGGTTTCTTGGTTTGAGAGAGGGGCATTGAATCTAACATGGAGAAGACTAAGGTTATTACTTCCTTGTCTAAGTTGGCATGCATCAATGATGTGTTGCACGTGGTGGGCCGCGTCGCAGCTCTGAGCCAGTTTATAAGCCGCAGGGGAGAAAAGGCGATTCTGCTTTACCGGATGAAGAAGAAGAGTGACAACTTCGTGTGTAGTGATGCTACTAATGAGGATTTTGAAGCGCTTAAGAGGCAGTTGGCTAAACCGCCGGTGTTGGCGGCTCCAATCGACAAAGAGTCTATGCTCGTGTACATGGCATCTAATAATCGGGCCGTCAGCATGGCAGTTGTCGTGGAACGCAAGGAGGTAGGGAGGAGTACCCAGTCCAACGACCGGTTTATTATGTTACTGAAGTTTTATCAAAGTCCAAGCAAAGGTACCCACATTGGTAGAAATTAGTGTTTGGAGTGTTCATGGCTAGTCGCAAGTTGAAACAATACTTCCTTGGGCATCCAATCATGGTGGTCAGTTCAGCTCGTCTTTGGATCATCCTGCAGGAGTGACCTAAACAACCTTTATTAAGGAGCTGGTGCCAAATGGATAACAGGAGAGTCGTGAAGGAGCGCCACATAAGCGAGTCATCACACGTTCCCATCTCCATCAACCCAAGCCGCCGCCATCTCCCATCTCCATAGACACCGCCTTCATCACCACCATAGTTCTCTACCATCTATTCATACTTGTAATCGTGTATCACACACGGTATCCATTATAGGACATATTATCAATCAGTCCATCTTTGTGATGTATTCTTCATGTGGTTTGATCTCCATGTTTGAGTAGTCTGATAAGGTATGGGTTGAGGCAAGAGCCTTGCAACCCAATGTATTTGTTAGAGGGATCAATGGAAATGCTTTGAATTAAAGTCTCACATGTGTAACATAAAAAAAAATGTAGTTGTCTCTTGTCTTGTTTGTGTTCTTCATCCTTGCAAGTACCCAGCATCATGGAGAACAGGCCACAAAGAGGCTAAGGACAAGCAGACCGTGGAGGGTTATTTTGAACACCAATGACACAAAGGTTTAATATGGTAACACACATACTTTCCCTCGCGATTCAAAAAGTGTAGTCATTAAACGCCCGATGCTTTTGTCTGATTATTGGAATCTTAATTATCAAGGGAACCATGTGTTACGGATAGGGCCTTCAGTTGGACAACTGACACTTGATGCAGGGAGCGTGTCCGCTAAGACATAATTTGGACGCATCCCCACTTCGATCTGTAGCACATATCCATGGGTCACTTCCAACACACAAATTAAGATCATATTTGGTCATGTCACAAATACATGGTTGTGATAATTAATACCTCATACCCATCCCTATTTTATTATAAGTGTTATTCTTGTTTTCAGTTTGATTTAAGATCCAGTCAAGAGTTGGATTAATTCTTTGGCAAAAGCTTGTTTGAGACCCTAGCTTAAAGGACATCGTCCTTCCATGGATTCAATAATTCACGATCACCTCTTGGGGAAAGGCGAGAATCCTTTCTTCTCCATTTCCATTTCACTAAAGGAAGTAATCACCCGCCTTCTCACGCGAACATGTGGGAACCCCGTTGTATGGTTTTGCAATATGTTAATGATTTTACTTATAGTGGGTTGCGGCCTTGCAAAAGTGATAGAAGTCTAAACCCGGGTTCGTGAGTTGTTTCATATGTGATTAATGGGGACTTTTAACTTAATGTTATGGTTGGGTTCTACCTTAATGAACCTTTAGTAGTTGCACATGCTTGCTAGAGTTCCAATCATAAGAACATGCAATCCAAGTACGGAGAGTATGTGAGCTTAGGCCTCTCTCTCTCTCTCTCTCATAAGTATGATGACTATAATTATCGTTTCATATTCAATTGCCTAGAGACATTCATTTTTCTTTACTATACTTACAAAAACATTTAATTTATTCTACTCTTTATCATCTTGGAAATCTATCATTTTATTCTCGCAAAGTAGCTTTATTACCCATTCTAGGTAAAGCAAAGGTTAGTGTGCCTAGAGTTGTATCGACGGTCGATAGAACTTGAGAGATTATTAATTGTACCTTTAGCTTCTCATTAGGTTTTACACTCTTATTTATCAAAAAGACTACTACTGATCCCCTACATTTGTGAGTTATCAACGCGTCATAATACAGCGGGGCATTGAAGCGCCATTATGAGTCATTGTTAATGTAGCCGAATGACCCAAAGTCGATGACAATCCCGAAGAGCATCTCCACGGCAAAAATCTGTGAAGAAACCACATGCGCCATTGATCGCAAGATGTGCAACCCCACGGTGGGCGTCAACTGTCGTGGGGTAAAATATGACAGTAAGGGAGGGGTGGAAATGAGGCTTGATCTAACAATGCGAGAGAGGGTGATAGAAGGTGTATATAGGTTCATACCCCTCCGCGATGGAGGTAAAGCCCTAGTTTTATTCTGGAGAAAGATGTTCTTGCGTATAGTGTTACTATTACAAAAGGTTTCGAGCTTGTAACCAGGAGCTTGGGGTTCGCTTAGGCCCTTTCCGGTGCTTCATGGTGTACAGGTGCTAAGGATGCCACATAGGTAAAAAAATGATGTGACAAAGAAATTAAAGATGAGAGAGAACATTATGATGACCCTAGAAAGAAATAATGCTACGTGTGTGGACTACCAATCAATGCATGAAGGAGTTAAGTTGTTAAACAATTCAATATGGAAAGATTAACTAGAAAAGCTAAGCACCTATGCATTGAAGGGAATAGTTGCTAAGATTTTTAATACACTTAGCACCTCATGTAAGCACCAATGCATTGAAATTTGGAAGTGGCCTTACATAGAGTTCGCTACTCCGTCGCATATTGCAATGTTATATGTAAATTAAAAAGTAATAAACATGCCCGCTACTTGTGCTAACGAACACCAAAATTACTTGCCGCAATGCAAGGCTCCAGGCTTGGTAATGTTCAAATCAATGTTTTTGGCTGTTAGACTCCTGCATCCCGAGTGACGATGCATATGCGTGAGGATATGTCCTTTGCATTTTGGGTCGAGAGTTATTCTCTTTACGTGTAACCCATCCTGAGTGAGAAAACCTTATGCATTGATATTATATTGGAACATATCATATATTAGCTTGGGCCTCCACGGGCCAATGTTGTGTTTTAGGTCATCATGGTCCTACATTGTGGGAGATGACCTCCTCAAATAATGTGAAGAGATTGTACTTTCAATCTTCGTTCGAGGGAGAAATTTTCGCATTTTGAAGGATGTAAATCCTAGCTACGAGAATCTGCATCAATACTCTACATCAACTCTTCTTCAGTTGCACTTTAATTTGGTAAAGATCTAATCTAATTTTATTTGCATCTTTATATTGTTCCTAGGTTTGATTTGTAGGACAACCTTTTTCTACTACATGGTTGTTTAACTAATTGGGCGAAAATGCCACGAATCGTGACATTTCGGATGGGAGGAGAGTAAACAGGTCCTATTCATGGCGTTTATATCTTTACCACATCGGAGGGTCGATCATGCTGATGCATATTGTAGGTAAGACTAAACGCTAGAGAACTTGACGTGTCCCATGCAAGCAAAACATATGTTAGAGCAACTTCAACGGGGCGACCCAAACGGACAGCGTTTTTGTCCGTTTGGGTCGTCCGTCGGTTTGTTCGTGTTCATTTTTTTAAATGGGTGTGCACATACACCTAAGGGAAGCAAGTGGACGGCAGCACTGTCGTATTAAAATAATAGAAGAGAGATGGGTGGGGGTGGACCAGCAAATTAAATAACCAGACAAAGGTATGTGGGTGACTATGTGACAAGTAGGCCAGATCGACCACATACGGGCACCGAGAGGACGCGCGCGTGTCCGTTTCGCATCCGCGCCGACGCATTTTAGCCCCAAATTTGAACCCAAAATGGATTGACGCGGACGCGTTTTAACAATGGATCCGCACGTTGAGCCATCATTTTAATCCATGCAGACCCAAACGGACGACGACAGACGAAATGGATCTCCCCAATGAAGTTGCTTTTAACGTGGCAAAGAAAGTTAGGTCCATTTTTTCTTCTTCAAAACCGGATAAAATCACGCTGAGCTTCGCATTTAGGCTGGCCATAGTGGGGAGTATCATATAGTAGTATCATGCATATGATACTACCTTTAGACTACCCATAATGGGAGTAACATATGTAGTAACATAAGTGACACCTAAGCAAAAAGTATGATGTGGCAATTAAAAAATGAGAAGAGAGAGAAATTGAGTAACTTAGCATGTTACTACATCTATGATTAACATAGCGGATACCAAGGCAAGATGAGTCTATAGCCTAATAAATGGTAGGCTCAATGTTACTACCCTTATGTTACTATCCATTGTGGAGGTAGTAACTTAGACAAATAACATATGTATGTTACTACTCCATGTTACCCCCCATTGTGAGTATCATATATGACCTTATTTATTGACATGCATGGCACATAGTACCATAGCATTTAACATGTTACGGTATCTACCTATGTTACTCTAACCCTCTTTCTTCTTCAATTATCTGCCACATCAGCATATTTGCTAGTCTCAACTACATGAGGCTGGTCGTAATGGGAGTATCATAAGTACTATCATGCATGCCAACTAGTCATATTTGATGAGGTGACATGAAATTAAATGAAGAAAAAGAGGGTTGGGTATCATATTATGATATTGTATCATATTAAATGTTGTGCTACTATGTGTCATGCATGATAATAAATGAATTGTTCTATGATACTAGCACATGATACTATGCATTACGGATGTAGTATCATATGCATAATACTAGTATATGATGCTCTCCATTACAACCAGCCTGATACCACCTTAGTTACTCCCACTATGATCAACCTTAGCCCCTGTTTGGTTTCAATAAGTCAGGTAACTTAAAACCAGTGACTTATAAGTCACGCATGTTTGGTTGTCATCTGACTTATAAGTCATCTTTTCATGTAAAAGTGGATGACTTATAAGTTTTAAGATGGGGTGGAGCAACTTATGACTTATAAGTTGGGGTTACTTATAAGTTGGGTATGTTTGGTAAAATAAGTCATTTTTTGTACTTTTCAACTTATAAGTTGATGACTTATTTAAAACCAAACAGGCCTTAAAAGTTAATAAAACAGTGATTTGGTCTTGCACACAACGACAACGCAGGATCCAAAGGAAAGAAAAGAAAACGCGGCCGCGCCCGACGACCGCGCGCGCCACGGAAACCTTGCCTTCCGCGGTATCCTTATCCTCACAAAAATTAACCACTTTCGGCTGATTAGGCCTCACGAGGACCAACTCAGGCCCCGTTTGGTTTCAATAAGTCAGGTGACTTAAAATCAGTGACTTATAAATCACGTCTGTTTGGTTGTCATCTGACTTATAAGTCACCTTTTCATGCAAAAGTGGATGACTTATAAGTTTTAAGTTGGGGTGAAGCAACTTATGACTTATAAGTTGGAGTGACTTATAAGTTGGGTCTGTTTGACAAAATAAGTCACTTTTTGCACTTTTCAACTTATAAGTTGATGACTTATTTAGAACCAAACAGGGCCTCACATATTTGGGCAGCCGAGGCACCATACGGCCTAGCTAGAGCCCTCCGCGTCCAGACGCTCCAACCTGGCTCGGACGGAGCACTGCAAGCAGTGGCCAGTGGCAGTGGGTCACCTGTTTTAAAGCGTGGAGCCGGGTGGATGAGGCCGGGAACATGCAATGCTCGTGCTGGTGCTCGTGCAGCAGTGGATTTGCACCGCACGTGGCTGCTTCAAAAGCCAGCCGACAGGTCCATCCGCGCATTCCTAATCGGGAGTTTTACTAAGGTTACCTGGCCCAGTGGGTGCGGTGCGCTCTCCGTTTCATTGATTGATGAGTAAGCAAAACATGGTCTCTTGGATCTCTAGACCTACTCCTTTGTAAACTAATACTACCAACATTTTAGAGTATATAAGTACCTTTCAGCGTTTTATTCTGCTGGACACCAACACCACCGACATGAGTGGAGTGGATTCCTTTATGGAAAATGAGGGGAAGTGGATTCAAAAGTGAAAAGTGGGACACGTGTATATCCTTTGGTCGATGCCATTACAGAGCAGCTACCAAAACTAAAAGATGTCCCGCGCCTTGCTACAGAAAACTTGTTAAAAAATAAATGAGTAAATATTGGAAAATTAATGTTAATGCAAAAATCATTAAAAAAATGTCTTGTTTAATTACTTAGAAAAAATCCATCCATGAGGGTATGTTAATAGAAAAAAATAACTGATGTCTACATACATGACTTGATGATATAACATTGTTGCATGAAGAGAAAAATGGGGTAGTGAATTTTAGCTATTTTAAAAGATACGAACGTACCCCTTCACTCCTACCCATGCGAGCACCCAGCGCTAGGATTTGTGCTGCCTCCCGTCGCACAGCCGTCGGCCTACCTCGTTTCGTGTGGCCTTAGGCCATGAAGGCAATGATGGATCCCGGTTCCAACCGATAGGAGGACTTCATTTTTAGGTATTTGTTAAGTATTGCTCGAGTTTCTCTCCTATTCTTAAAGACGAAAGGGCGACGACTTTATGATAATGGAATAAGATTCTTTCCTAGCCCCTGTTTTGAGTGTGCCTTTAGCGTCATCGGAGAGCGTGTGGAGGTTTTGTCTTCAACAGATCTCACGGGATTCGATCGGTGTTTGTCTTCAGTGGATCCATTCCGATCTAGTCTGCGTTCGTCTTTGTTCGTGTGTCTACAGGTTGGATTCTTTTGATATACGCTTTCTATTCATCGGCGATGGTTGTTGTTCTGATGCGTTGGTCCTGTGGTGCCTTAGCACGACGATTTTCCGACTGTCTGTTATAACAAGGTTGGCTCGGCTCTGCTGATGGAAGGACGACGATAGCGACGCGCTTTCGGCTCGCTTTAGTGTTTGTAGTCGTCGTTAGGTGGTCTATGAAGATGGATTTTTTTACTTCTAATGTCCTTTATACTATATTAACAGTTGATGAACTGATCAGAGGTTTTTTCAAAAAAGAATCTCATTAAAAAAACAATACTCCCTCCGTTTTAAAATAAGTGTCTCAACTTTGTACTAGTTCTAGTACAAAATTGTACCAAGGTTGAGACAGTTATTCTGGGACGGACGGAGTAGTTAGAAAGCCATACCACGTGATTAATAAACAGAATAAAATACAGGTAGTACAACCCCGCTGTGTGCGTGCAGCAAAAACCAAAAAGCCCCGGGATACCGACGTTTTCGATTCCCATTGCAGCTGCTGGGGAGCACAGAATCACCCCGTGTGAGATGTACAGCGATCCGTCAACCACATTGACCCCACGTCACCCCCGCGCCCCGTCCCTCTGACAGTCTCACTCCTGCTCTCCCCGACAGTGCTCCGAGTCGGAGGTCCCCTCCCCGCCTCGCACCGCCCCGTCACACTCCCTTACCCCTACCAACCACCGGGATACGAAAACAGAGAGAGAGACGAACGGCGGCCGGAGGAGACTGGCGCGGATGGCGCGGCGCGGGCGCGTGGAGCTGCGGCGGATCGAGGACCGGACGAGCCGGCAGGTGCGCTTCTCCAAGCGCCGCTCGGGGCTCTTCAAGAAGGCGTTCGAGCTGTCGGTCCTCTGCGACGCCGAGGTCGCGCTGCTCGTCTTCTCCCCCGCCGGCAGGCTCTACGAGTACGCCTCCTCCAGGTAGGTGCATGCTCTCCCCCCGCCGACCCCACGCACTCTGCTTACCTGCTCCAGTTACTTAGTCCTCTGCACGAACGCGCGGCGTGCGCTCGGCTCGGTGGATTTGCTCTGTTTTCAATCTGGTTTCCCCTTAGCAGGCGGCTGCTCTCCGCGCGCACGCCATATGCTCGAGACAATCTTCGGCAGGGTTTCCACCTTGCGCGAACCTGCTTAGCCTCTTGGTTTTTTCATCTGCTGCTAGTATTGGCACCACCGCCTTGCATGAACATGAGCAGGGGCAGGTGTTCTGCTTTTGCTTCGTCCGAGAGAAAAGCGTAGTCAATACTGCTCCGCGGAGGCCTCTCTAATGGCGTGGACCGCGTGCTCGTATTCTTCCGCCTATAGGACCCTTGAGCTTCTTGCCTAGTTGGCTCCTGCGCGGTCAACCAACGCATGCCGCCCGCATGGTGATTTCCATTTTTGTGTGTGCGTCCTACTTGACAGGAGACGAATTCGTGGTCGCCACATGCCGAGAGTGGGAGCATCGGCAGTTAACGTCAGGCCTATACCGTTGAGTTTAACATGAAAATCATTACTGGAAGTAGACAGACAACACGAAGGGTTTTGGGTGGGCCGGGGATAGATAGCGATGTTTCGCGTGTTCGAACTCCCGCAAAGCCCCCCTCACCCCCTCCTCCACCATGTTTGTCCCTGTTTTACCGGAAAAACGCAGGACGGCCCCATGGACTGATATATGACCGTGTTTGATGGCTTCGGTGGTCCGGACGGATGTGGCATGTTTGCAAGTTCACCTTCGAGATGTCCTCAACAAAGTGTTTGATCTTAGTAAACTTGTCAAGCTAACCAATCCTAGATACAAGCTTCCTCTCGGTGAACTATTTGGAGGGTTATTAATGTGGAAGAATATCAGGTCAAATATATCTTAGAAAAAGACACTTCCTTCACAAGGTGCTAATTACGGTGAAGAGGAGTTCTGGTTACTTTGCTCAAAATTAGAGCAAGATTGGGTCATGCCTTGGTGGATCTAGGCATAATATAACTACGATAGGGTCCATGAACATCTCAGATTTTTTCAAATAACATGAAGAGTAGTTGCTTTGGAAGGTTATCGAATAGATATTTAATAAAATAGGAAATGATATTTTTCCCAAACTTAAATGGGGTTGAAGGTTTTACTCGATGACAATGTGGGCACATAGATCATGTCTACAATGTTTCATAATTTCTGTAAGTAGGTAAATATACCTTTAATATTATGATCCAATAATGGACATAGAAGTATCCAATAAAGAAAAATATTGGAAAATGCATCACAATTTTTGTGGGGGCGGGCTTTATAATATCATAGGAGCACAAAAAGAAGTTTCTTTCTAACAACCAGAAAAAGAAACCATGGTTTTTATATGGTGGCATTAGCTAGGGTTTAGAGATAAACCCTAAGAAATAGCTTGAGATCAAAATGGTCTTTGAGTAAGGGTCATGGTTTGAGGGGAGAGAGCTTGCCAACTTACTAAGTCATTCAACACACATCCAAAGAAAATCCAAGAAACTCAATGCATTCAAGAAGAAAAAAAGTTAGGAGGCTGGTTCACATGCCAAGTGATGTTTGATCTAAACATGTTGGAAGGTCAAGTTCCCCCTCTCTCGTGGGGAACAAAGAAGCATGGCCCTTTGTCCAGTCGTTGAAAGCTAAATGGGGAACACACAATCTCCATGGGGTCGATTGTGACACCTCCTGATCGAACACACAGAGGAGCTCAGGTGATCCCTTAGCCTCCCTCGCGATTTTTTGTGGGAGTAGTGGAGTGGGTCTTGCGTGAAGCCCGTCCAGTCCTTAGAACGTAACTCCTACAGCCTAGGGACAACCTAAATAATCAAATGTGGTGTCACTGGTCATCATCCTCTCATCGCTTTACATGAAGCTCTAGTAGTTCGGACTTCTTTAGGCGTAGTCGTTCACCGAGACGACAAATTGAGGGATGCGTGACCTCAATGTGAACTTTTGGTTATCCCATGGCTGGAGGGTTTTCACGTCTACTCTGTCGTGATTCCATGGAACCACCGATCCCAAAAGATTTTCTTAATATATACACCACATTAGAAGCAACTGGTGGTTGTGATGTTCTAATACCTTTGTAGCGATCCTTAAGGGGGTCGTTAGAGATTGACTAGCGCATCTCCCCTGGTCATCAATCCGCTCCCGGGACAAACTATGCCACATGTCCAACATGGAGATGAGGATCCACTATTGGACTTCATGTCTTCATCCACCTTTTCAAGACGCGCGATACAATATTGTCTATTCTTTACTACCTATTCATCCAACCATTCAAGGGGAGGGGTTTTGCTTCCACTGCCTACACTACCAACCTAACCAAGGCTAGGCCATAGTCGATATAATCCCTCCTCAAATGGGCATGGAAGGTCGTGGATGTCGAAGAGTCCATAAAGCTCATCATCAAAAAGTACTTGGGCTCGTTTAGGTCGGGATCGCACCGCAGTGACCGCTTGGTAGAAAAAAATAAGAAGTGTGCAAGAGCCGGTTGTGCCAAGAAAACCTTGTGCTTTGGTTGCTTTTAGTGGCAAGCCCAACCCCTCTCTGTACAAGGGAAGTGTAGGCCAACAACCCCTACCATAGTTTTCCAACCTCCACCAAGAGCAAGGGCGACTCTAGCAAGTGGTGCCTCATGCATCTAACAAACATGCATAATATCACAAATTTGCGCACCTACATCGAGGCAGTTTAATACAGAGTGGAAGCGTTAGCAAAAGAGGTCGTCTAGTGGCGACCACTACGGTCGACCCATACTCGGATGCCAACACTGACCCTTTTTGGAACGCATGCTGGACCATATATTTAGGGGCTTGATGTTTGACGTGTTTAGGAAGCATTCCAAGGTCGTTGAAAGGGAGTTGTTGGCCAGCATCGCATCCCAAAAGCAGCTACCAATGGTTAGAGACCGTCATCACCTTCGAACGAGTGGACAACCCCGAAAACTTAGTTTAGCTTGGATGTTTCCTTTTAGTACTCACCTCAGTGATCGCTAACTAGAGCACCTTCAGGTGCTCATCAACTTAGGAAGTTCACTTAGTGTTATCTTCACTTAAGCATGCGACGACGTATGAATCCCGTTTGGGCAATTCTTCCATGTAAGTCCGCAAATCTTCTACCCAACCTATCATACATGTTGCTTTGTCCATTTCTGTCGGCACCGCTGACAATTTCTTAATGAGAAGGTGATCTTTGATGTTGTGGACTTCGAGACAACATTCAACGCCATACTTCGATGGCTAGCACACATGAAATTGAAGGTCATGCCCAACTATGCGCACTGTGGCCTCCAGACCCATGTGATGAAGGGGGTCATCATGGTTTAGGGATGCATGAAGGCCGTCGTTGGTTGCGATAGGAAGAATATTGGCCTGGCAACCAAGTATGTCGAAAGAATGAGTGATGTGTCTCAAGGTCGACTCAAGTGGACCTTAGGGAATCACCCCGACACCCAAACTTGATCCCGAGTCAACTTGAATGAAAAAGAGGACTTGAAGACCGCGGGGCAGATGTAATAAAAGCGAGAGCACCCTTAGTAATACTAAGACATCAGATCAGACACTACTTTCCCCTTTACTAATTCACGTGATGTAAAGCCTTAGGCCCCGTCGATAAAAAAAAGTTGTCGATTGCCCCTCTGATGAAGTACACCTCATCACAACCTAGTACTTGCAATGACATTCGTCCCGACACAAGGGCATCTTTCCTCAAGAGGAGAACCAGGATGATCAGGTTTGGTACAAAACTCGAAAACATGAGAGGGAGGGACGCGCCGGGCCATGGATGACATTGATGGCCTTATGGACCTTATAGGGAGAACCTGACCCTTGTTGGTCAGAAAACCCAAGTTTTCTAATCGTGATCTTTGCACTTCCCATTAAATCCATACTTGCTTTCGCCATGAAAAAAATTGTTGGCGGCATTCCCATGATAAGTTTTTTTGTAAACACTAAGGTTTTTGTGGGCTCGCCCTTGCACGAGATACATGAAGGAATAGAAAGTCCTTGTGGTACCCTGCCTTGATTCCTCAGTGTTGCCTTCACTTAGAAAAGTGGTCTCCCCTAGGTATCTAATAGTGGCACGATAAGATGTATTGCATGCAACCTAGTTATAAAAACAAAACTAAGTATAACAAGCATAGATGAGAGAGAGCCGTGAGGCGGCCTAGGAGCTAACTAGGACATTGCGACTTGTTCACAAATGTAAGAATCAACACACGATTGTCAGCCCCAAAGGTACTACACCTTTAAGCTAAGTGTCCGCAGGCTAGAAAGGGTCGATGTTCAACTCAAGAATTAGAATGCATAGGAAAATTGATATTGTTTTCATCAATTTATGTGACGTATGTTTAGTGTTATGGGTGAAGACCCTGTGAACCTAAGCTGCTCAGAGCCTGGAATATCCTTAGTGGTTGCTAGGGGTCAAGTCTCGGCACAAGGGAAGTAGAAATCGCTCAGAACTCTTAGGCAAGGCCCCCTGTCGTAGAAGGATTGACCATAAGGAAGTTGTCGACTACGTGGGACAAAACTTGAACGACTCCTTTCTCTTTTGCCGAACTCACTTCCCACGTCACCATCTCCCACATCGCGTCAACACATGAGTCTTAAATCTACCGTAGATTGCCAAGGTCATCGAGGTTCCTCGTGGCATGATCTGTAACCCACCTTCAGACAAGAAGTTGCCACTGTCGTAGAGTACGAACCATAGTGACATGTGTGTCGCCACCAAGGACCTCTCATGGGAAAAGATAGTCTCCATCATACTAATGTTTTTCCTTGGCTAATGTGCCTCCTTGGCTAACGCAACACACGACATCCACTCAGTTTCTCCCCATGCCACGGCCAGATGACGCTCCAGGAGCTGGGTGCGCAAGGCACGTCGAATTTTATCTTGCTCTGGAGAAGTTACTTGGTCTTCAAGTTTGACACCCCCTTAGGTCGTCCTCATCTCTCCTTGACTTGCAAGACCCCAACAAAGATGGTTGTTAAACACGAGAAGGTTAATGTTTAACTAATCAAGCAAAATATCGGCCCTATCGTGAGGCAAGGATGGTAAGCCATTTGTCGTAGTAGTCCTGTCTAGTCCGGTTCACGTTGGTGGAAAGATTCACTCGTAACTCCTTGACCATAGGTCGTTCTCATGTCGCCTCGATGGTCCTCCCAGCTATACGAGTCGGACCAGCTGACCGGGTCATCGTTGGACTGTGGGAGGGTGACAAGGACATCACAAAAAATGCTATGCATTGGAACTAGGGCCCCATAAGAAAAAAAAGCCTGAAGCCCACCCACAAAAGAGCATCAACCAACAGAAGGGGGAGATCCCTGTTAGTTGGGTTATCCCTTGGCTATCATCGCAAAGGTACTTTGAGGGAGTTTTGTCAGGGCTGGCTCGCCTCTGCTCTTTCTCATTTGCGAGTCAAGGTTTCCAGCCTCGAAAACCCTAACCTTGCAGTGAAAAATCTCTCCTTGGTTTTTGTCACTGCCAAGTGGCGGCGGTTGTGCGCCCAATATGTTCCGGCCATTGAGCAAAATGGGGAGGGAAATCCACCCTTATTTGAAAGATCAGAAGTGTGTATGTGAGTTGAACTCGGGCCAACACGATGTCTTCTAGATAACTTGCGGTGGTTAAGGGTTAGCCAAAAGTGGAGCACACATGATGACCATGCTTCGTTGAGGCTAGAGAAACCTTACCAATCACAACGTTTATAACTTCTTCATCGGAGAACTTCACCAAGAAGACTCCCTCAAACATCAAGGGAAAGTGTGGTACTCCGAGAAGTTTTGGGTTGCATCCTTGGCATGAAGATCTTTATTGACAGTAATTCACCGATAGTACATAGCTGCCCTAAAGAGGTAGGCCTCGAACTCTACTCTGGAATCTTGGCTAGGGAGCTTCCCCTGAACTCGCCTCGACAATGGAACTACGTTGACCACCAATTGAGGGAGAGGCATTGTCCAATGATGTAATCTCTATGTTGCTGCGGAATGATGCGGCAAGACACCCTATCCTCGACGTTTTTTTTAGCTTTCTTGAGATAGAAGTACCGCCACCTGCCGAGGTATAGCCTTACCTTAAGCCAAGCTTCGCAGAGGTGAGTGGACAAGGCAATCAACACAAATGTCGATGGACCGAGGTGGGTAAGCTCGATTTGTTACAAGGCGGGATCAAATGCCCAGCCAGAGGAAGCTTTCAAATACCACCACTTTGTCGGTGTTGTTTCGAGTAAAAGGTTCCCCAAGGGTAGAGCGCTAGTGTATGACCTCTTGCTCTAGTAAGAGGTGACCGTCCACCAACTGATGTAACTCCCCCTTGATTAGAGGCAACATTGTCCATGGGCCAATTACCATTCTGGAAGAGGGCTGTGAGAAAGGGAGGTTGAGAAACCTAAGGTCAAAGGGGTCCAATAGATTCTCTCCCGTGGGTTCTTATTGTAGTCTCTGCATCGGTGATAGTTTAGATCAAAATACACCAATGCCACTACCAAAAATTCATGTTGTCGAATAGAAGCAGCTGGAACGATTGAACCTAGACTAGTCATGGGTGAAGCACTCTTTGTTTTCTAGCCTGAAATACCATCTCCATACATTGTTCTCAATATTGGACTGAAAGTATGATTAGAGCCACGTGTTCAACCATGCATGACATAGGGGTCTGCAAAGATTGAGGCTCCCACTCCGCCGAGCTAGCTGGGAAGAAGCCACATGAAGTGGGAGTGGAAGATACTTTTGAGGCCCCATCCACTGAGCATCACATTAGATTCATTTGAATACCGGTGGATTTTGTCGGTGAGAACATGTACCTAGTCGGAGTAGGATACCTGGAAGGCCTACCCATACCAAGTAACCAAAAGGGTGTGTAAAGAATCTCAAGCTTTGAACCCCATTGTCCCCCAGTTGACACTTTAATGAGATAAGGATGTGTGCATTATACCAGATATTTCGTAGTTACAAGATATACACTCCCCATAACAAATAAATCACGTGGTCGTATTGTATCACCCAAAGGCAACTATTATCACCGCTCATCAACTTATATAAGGGGCAAGTGATCCTGCGTCAAAGATCCTCATGGTCCTCGAGCAACATGCCTGTAATCTAGCCTTTTGTAAATTAGATCATCATTTCAATCCTCTCATTGATCAATACAACTTAGTAGGCAGGATCTAGGACTTTTATCCATTCGAGGGCTTGAACCCGGGTAAAATCACCGTGCCACCTTCATCACACATGAGATCCCTTTGGGCACCACCCTTCTCACTACTGCCTTCCACGACCTCTAGTAGATCGTGAGATTTTCGATGCAGTAATCGGTGACAAACATAAATCCATGAAGTAGTTATCGTATTGAACAAATTTAGTTGAATATACTCCCACCAAAATCAATATTCATCTCTTGATACTGGGTGACTACATATCCATAACTAACTAGTCTACTAGTGACCTTTTGCGCCACCACTGGAACACGACTGAATCTGGTAAGAGACACTTTGCTAATCATATCCTACATGACTCAGGTTACTACATGACATCTCTATGCCTTAAGGCCAACCTTAATGTCCCAATGTCATTAACTATTATGATGACCTTATTAAGATACTCAATTCTATGTGTGTACGTTTTCTACACGAACACATCTAATCTAATCAAGGGAAGTTATGACACCCTACTTTTGTAAACGAACCATTAATTTAGAAGCGAAGTGACGATGTAATTTATAAATGGGAGGGCATCACTTTTACTTAAAAACTATCCGAGGGTTTATTCTACTTCTACCATATAACATGCATATATGAGTAAAATAACAATAATAAAATCTACCACATACACATGATTGTGATATATGGTATGGCACCCTATTATGGTGATCTCCATCGCCATGTTTTTGTTATCCATATGGCCTCCATCTCCATGGTCCATGTACAATGTGCCACCAAGTACTAATATGAGTTGTTACTCCTAACAGTTAGTAATAAATTACATAGAGTTATGGAATCATCACAAGTCGACATGTAGGTCGTTAATACAATTAATGATAGCTCATTGGCTCCACAACATGGGTCAAATCGTCATGACTCGCAGGTCATGGAAAATTACATACACGTATCAGATGCATAATGGGCCATACTATACACATTAATCCTGCAAAAACAAGTTATGCATAGAATCACATTATATTGTTTTATGTGAATCCACAATTCCTTAGGATGTCTTATGATATAAGGGGTTCAGAGGGGCACCGGTCCTTCCAAAGGTGTCCCTTGCGGTGTCTTGACTGCCAATTGCTGACCTATTCGTCGACCATCCCTTTCTTCACTTGGTAGATCATATTTATCGATTTCATCATATATCGATTATTGTTCTGATTCAACCAATCAATTGATCTTTGTATGCAATAGGCTATGGTGTTTAAAACCGACAAAGACCCATCCGAGTTAATGTAGAACCCAATCGCACAATCATGATACATTGGTGACAAATCTAGAACACGGTCTGATCGGTAATCTTTATACCGATCCGACCAAACATATTGATCTTTATTGACAAAGAAGAAAACAAACCTCTATAACTACTCAGTTATGTCTTAGTGTTTGGTAACCCCTAAGTAAGTCACTATACACCTCAAGTACATGAAACAATCTTAGGTCTAAGGACATGGCATACTAATTGTAAGAGATAACTAGAAAGCACTCCCTCTTTATCTCAAGTTGGGTCATTCCAACCCCTAACAACATCCCCTAGTAGGATGTGCCAACTCCCAAAACTGCACATAAAGAACATATGAGACGAACTTTCAGAATGTTACATACTTGACACTCCTTTTCCCTCACGATATTGGTCAAGCTTGGGATCGATCGCTCTTTCTTGATCACGTGACTCAAAATACTTTACTAGGTTATCTTTTAACCGTAAATAGCATGCCCATGCATTTTCGAACGGATGAGGGACCATACCTCTCTCTCTTTTTCATTATAGATAATGAAAATTTCCATGGTTACTGACCATGCCCCACAACATGTTATATGACAAACAAGAAAAGCAACCTCTATAACTAGGTTACGAATTAGTGTATGGTAACCTCTAAGTCACCACACGTTGCAAATACATGTGACAATCTTAGGTCAAGGGCATATCATACTCATTGTAAGAGATAACTAAAAAGCACTCATGTTGTATCAATTTAGATTTTCCCTGTTAGGAAAGCAACGTATCTGTATTGAAGGTCCAAGGAGCATATATATATTACACATGACTTGAGGTGCAAGGAAAGTAAACATAGACTAATAAGGACTCCTAGACTAATACTAATAGACTAATAAGGACTCCTAGACTAATACTAATACTTCCTAACACCCCCCTCAAATGCAAAGCTATGCAATAGCATTGCATTTGAAGAAGTGTAATACTAAAAAACAATGATAATCCAAATCCGCGTCTTGAGAGTGTCGTTGTAGCATGAAGAGTCTTCAAAACTTGTCGAGTCGCCGAAGGAGAGAACGAAGAGATGGCACATCAGAGGTAGACACCGAAGAGATGGCACATCTGAGGAAGACACCGCATCACTTGAAGATACAACATAAGTATCAAGAGAAGATGGGTTATCAAAAGAAGATGGCACATCAAGAGAATAAAGCATTGCGCAGAAAATCATAGTCCACGACAACCGTCGGCGAAAGAAGCTCGGCGAATAAGGCACGATGGACATAGATCGACAATGCAAAAAAAATCCAGAAAATTCTATAGAAAACAACATGGGCAAGTAGGCCACAAAAGTTGCATAGAAAGGATCAGGACCAAAGAAAAGGCCGACGGACAAAGGTACGGTGGACTCGCATGGCATGAGAAAACACAAAATATCAACGGATTTGGTGGACGCAGCGGAAAACAAGGAAAACTAGAAAACACACACTAGATTAGGGATGATGGCAGCGGAAGAGAAAAAATAGTATCATGGCGGCGAAGGCCAATTCCAACCAGAGTGTGCGTGAGACGGTCCTGACTGTGTAGAAGGTGGTTGCTCAGTGCGGGAAGCCTGAGTCACAATACCAACAGTACCCGTCAAGGAAGAACCTGAAGCAGCGAGCAGACGCTTAAGTCTCAGAATATCCTGCTCAGTCAAAGCGATGGCTGAAGCTGTCGAGGTAGATGCCGAAGTCTCTGTAGATGATGATTGCGCCTGGCGCAAGTGTTTCTTCTTCGTGCAGCAGTGGGACTCAATATGACCATCATTGTTGCAGTAGCCAAAATGTGGACGGGGGCGACCTGAGCCTCCAGAAGGAGTGGGCAAGAGCGGCGAAGCACTCGAGTGAGAAGGGGTCGGTGCAGCAGTTGGCGTAGAAGTAGCCCGAGCAGCGAGCACCGAGGGAACCTCCAGCAAACCAGCACCACGTAAGCGAGTCTCCTCAGCACGAATCTCAGAAAGCGCCTTCATGAGAGAAATACGGCCACGAGCAAACAACTGAGCACGCCGGGGCTCAAACTCCTTACGGAGCCGAGACAGGAACTCGTAGACGCGACGAAACTCCAAGTTGGCCTGGACAGCCTGGCAACAGGGGCAAGTACGACAACCAGCAGTGCGGAGAGAATCGAGCTGGCGCCAGATAGCAGAACTCTGTGCATAGAAGTCATCAACAGTAGAGTCACCCTGCTGAAGAGCATGCTCCTGACGAACCACAGAGAGGTATAAGGCATCACCAGAGGGCGCATAGCACTGACGAAGGTGAGTCCACATCTCAAAGGCAGTAGGAAGGCCCAAAAACTCAAAGGCAAACCGAGGCAGAACACTAGCAGTGAGAACAACTGCATCACGAGCATCATCATCAAGCCACTGGGTGTAAGCGGACAGAGCACCGTGATACACCTGAAGAGCCTCCTCATAAGCCAAGACCTTCTCATCATAAGCACCCACAACGGCCTCATCAGCAAGCTTAGCCGCATCCTTTGCGGCCTGAGGAGCATCCGCAGGAAGAGCCGGTGTGGTCGGCGAAGTAGGAGCCATGGGAGGAACCGGACATGGTGGACAACATACCTCGCCAGAAAGAAAACCCCATATACGGATGCCACACATGTGAATGCGCATGAAGCCAATAAACTCGGTGTAGTTAGTGCCATCAAAGATCATCGGACAACGCGGAACAACAACGTAGCCGAATGCAGCAGATATTTTTTCCTTTTTCTTTTTCCTTTTTTTAGGAATAGCAGTCAACGAACCGCAGCTGCGTCTGAAACCGCGTTCGCTTCGTCAGGAGCCGCGTCGATCTGGATCCGCTTCGATCTGGATCCAAGGCAAGGCAGCGAGTTGATCCGGAGCCGCCCTCGATCTGGATCCGCGGAAGTGGCGAGATGGGGTGGCGGCGGTGGCCGCGACTGGAGACGGCGCCTGCCAGAAACCAAACCAGATCGGGAGCAGTGGCGGCGGCTGGCGACGGCGGAAGGCGGCTGGAGGCAGAGCGGGAGCAGCTTCGTTCCAGCGGTTCTGGAGAAGCAGCGCTGCAGCAGGAGGAGGAGATCGGAAACGGGAGCAGCTTCGTTCCAGCAGTTCTGAAGAAGCAGCGTTGTAGCAGGAGGAGGAGAACGGGAGCAGGAACAGCGGGAGCAGCTTCGTGCCAGCAGTTCTGGAGAAGCAGCGCTGCAGCAGCAGGAGGAGAACGGCTGCAGCTTGCACGACGCGGGAGAAAGTGTCGGCGAGAGAGGCTGCAGCGAGAGCTCGGGAAGGAGGAAAAAGCACGAGTTGCGTGTGCGAAAAAAGAACCTAGGGCTCTAATACCATGTTAGGAAAGCAACTTATCTGTATTGAAGGCCCAAGGGGCCTATATATATTACACATGACTTGAGGTGCAAGGAAAGTAAACATAGACTAATACTAATAGACTAATAAGGACTCCTAGACTAATACTAATACTTCCTAACATTCCCAACCCCATGTTCCCTAACTTGTGTTCGTATTATTGGTTCGACATCTCCATGTCCATGAATGTGAAACATGTTCATCAACCAATACATGTGCTAGTCTAATTTTAATATGTTTCCGCACATGAATTTGGACTAGGGACTAATTTAGAACAATCATTTAAGCATACGAGTTCTACAAACAAGCCATATATTTGCTAATCAGTACAAATGATATTATTCGAGGAACATTTTATAAAGCATGGATGCATCAAAATATAATCATCTCTATGGTTGTCTCTATGGCATATTTCCAACATAACATCCACATAACACTCTAGTTTAGCACGAACATATGACATGCAATGCTACAAATTCTATCAACAATCGCAAGGAAAAGTTAGGTTTGTCAAGTGAGTATACATAAGTTCTAATAAATTCATTATCACAGTCAACACACATTGTTGTTTGATCCAGCAGGCTCTCATAATAATCATGCCAACTAGTATATCCTTTTACATACAACATCTCCAAGAAATAACAGGTATTATGAATATGTTAACATCATTAATGAGTGCATGCTCATGTAATGCATTCTGGTAAAATATAACAACTATCAAAGTTGTCAGAATCGCGATTCTGAATCGGATCGGAGCTCCGTTGCTAGGATCGTGAATCGTAGAATCATAACTATCAGGATCGTAGAAACTTAGATTCTATGAGGAAAACCGTAGAATCGGAGGGGCTAGTTTGGATCGTAAGATCGTAAGATTCTAAGACTTTGAGTCGCGATTCTGACAACTTTGACAACTATGTCATATGATTACTAAAAAGCTTACCACATTGCTATATAAATTCATAGTCAAACTTGGCAAATCATTTTGATCTCGTTTCAGAAACTCACTATTCCTTCAAGAATGTTACCCGTATACATTAAGATTTCACGTGAGCATATGCTCTTGGCTTAAAATTCTCCTTGCACCAATTCCATAACCTGACAATAATAAAACATAATAGATCTATCAAGCACAATCATGCCAATTACTCACTTTAAGAAAAATTAGCCTATAAATTATCTAAAATGATGGGTTATCCATTGAAAGATTATCAATGAACATCCACGAGTAATATTTAGCATTGGAAAAGGGCATGGTCTAGCGATAGAGTGTTTCAAGATAAGGCCTCTCGTGTGATGTACCTTTGGCGCCATGTCTTAGCCTTTACTTCAACTTTTTTGTCTACGTCGACGAGGAATTGCTTCACCTTTGGCGTTATCTCTTTGCCTCCATATCATAAGTGTCTACGTAGTGCATAATTAATAAGGATAATATGATGACATATCTTATCTCAAATATTGTCTAGACATGCAATGTGGTACATATATCATTAATGTCATCCAGTTAGATTCATGTAACCTCAATAAAAGTGGTGTTTACCAATAAGATGTGTACACTTGAGTACTATTTCTATTTACTAGGTGTTATAAGTTTTGTAATTGCCATTTGAACAAATGCATATATGATACTATGATAATTAACTATTTGTCTAATTATGATATTTAGTTGTTTTTATACCTTGTTCTATCTATATTGCAAAATGTTTTGGTACATGTATAAATGACATGAATATTTCTTAAATAAAAGTTTACATGCTAATATATATTGATTTATATCATTATTTTACATATTCGAAAGTAAGATTTCCAGATTTAGTACATATTTTGTATCAAGTAAACTTTGCATTATGAACTGAAATTAAGCAAATATATCATAAATTATTTGAATTTCTTAGTACTCCCTCCGCCCAAAATTCTTGTCTTAAGTTTGTCAAGAAATGGACGTATCTAAATACTAAAACGTGACTAGATACATTCATATCTAGACAAATCTAAGACAAGAATTTTGGGACAGAGGGAGTACTTTATTATCTTATAGAATGTCATTTGGAGTCATTTTCACAACCTTTAATGCAATTTTTTGAAAAGCAATGCCTTGTGCAAAGATTGTATTTTAACATGATGTGATTGTTGATCGGTAATTTCTATCATACTTGTGATTTCTAAAGTTTAATGATTCATTTGCATTTCTTGGTCTGGATAGGTTTAAAAAAGTGTCAAAGGAAATTCTACTTCGATAAATATTCTCTCAAGTGGGAATTGAATAACAACTGAATTTATAGGAACTTTGCTTCATATGATGGTGATGGTGCCTACAATGATATAGAAATTATTATGTTTTACAAATGATTGTTTGATGTATAGATACTTGAATTTATTTAACAATTGTTCTTTTATAAACTTGTATGCCAATTGAATATTGCTACTTTCAGTGAGTTACTCTGAACTTCTTTCATATTTGAAGTTCAATTTCGTAAGAATTTTTTTATTTGGTTTAAAGTAACTTTAGTGATACAGACAAAAACACTCATTATTCTTCATCTTTTAAAGATTTATAAAAATATATCTATCTTTTTCAATCTTGACCCTAAAGTAATTTTCTAATAGTGGTGCAGTAATGTGCACTCCCTTTACCAAATTTCCCTGTAATATAATTAAATGTCAAATATTTCATGTATTTCTATGAATTTATAAAAATAGAATACTATATAGATTTTCAAAAATCAAATTTTATTGAGTTTTGTTGCCTAGCGTACATATTTAATACTAACTTTAGTCTTTTATGTGGAGAAATTTCACTTTTAGGATGTGTTATTTTGGTGAAATGATAGAGTGTTCCTTAGCAATGTTATAAATATATTCTTATAATATAATGTAGACTTCCATCCAAACTTTTGCCGACAATTTGATGAAACATTGTGATATTTAAAATTCATTCTTTTGGTAGTTTAACTCATGTCTTGGTTTAGGTTATTAGTTTGACATGTGTATTGTAGCGCTAGTTGAACTCGTGTCTTCATCTAGGTTATCTAGTTTGAATCTATCTTATGGCTAACCACATTCTTACACCTAGCCCCTCTACCAAATGATTTCATCTAGATGCAGAACCCATTGCTACATCTAATTTTTGGTGTTCTTACTCATTTCATCTTCCTATTCTCCTTGCTTTGGCACTACAACCTTCGTTGTCCTTTATGATTGTTGTGTCAAAAATATCTATGCTGAAAGCACATCTAAGCCCCCGAGTGTAGTCACCCATGTCAACATGGTGCCATTTTTCTTCTCAAGTCATCTAGTTTGGTCACGGTGCTTATTTTGTCCTAATTTTGGTATTTTAATATCCTCTCCTTCGCTTCTCGAGTCACCTTGAATGAAAATTCACTAGGTTGTCTCGGCACACCTCTAGGTGACGATCAAAGTAGACAATGGGAAGCATGAGTCCATCGGTTATGAGAGCCTTGTGGAGTGATATTGTTTTTTTTTGGTGTAAGACTACTTAAGTTATGTGTTTTGGGGGAAACTTCTGATTACCTTACAATGGTATATCCTCGTGGAAAATGGCCTAGTTTATGAGGGCTAAACACAAGCCAAATCCTAATGGGTGGATATCACAATGCTCCCTTTTAGAAGCAAAATGCACGTATTAGCATTGAGAGTTATAAACAAACAAATGCCTCGAGGTATATGAAAAATAAGTCAATTTCTGTAAAATGTGGACTCTACTACCTTGGCTCATGAGTGGGCGTTCAGTGCTATCTTACATGATGTTGTCCCCTTGCTATTCTCTGTGTGTATCAACGACCATGTCCATTGGAGATCTCTTTAGGTAAATTTGTCGACCATAGTTCTATTGTGCCATTATATACAAAATTCAACAGAGGGTGGTTCTTCTTGCCATGTTGGTAGATGAGTATTCTCTAAACTTGAACCTAGTTCTGCTCATGCAACATTTGGGGTGTATGTAGGATTGTTTGTATATCTGGAGGGGGTGGGTGAATAGACAATTATCAAAATTATTAAGTTCATTTGGCATACTCTAACTCTAATAAGACTAGTTTCCTACTTTCCTAGAACTAGAACATGCAAGTTCTAGGGAAGTAATGC
This sequence comes from Hordeum vulgare subsp. vulgare, assembly GCF_904849725.1. NCBI lineage: Eukaryota > Viridiplantae > Streptophyta > Magnoliopsida > Poales > Poaceae > Hordeum > Hordeum vulgare. The sequence continues at coordinate 576,863,263 of NC_058520.1, read as the reverse complement.
GGAAGTGAAACTTGCAATTGGGGCTAGAGATAGGGATTGCAAACACAAAGATGTGTTCCAACGTTTGGACTGTTGGCGCAATCATACATCCTCATTGGTGGAGGATCAAACATATAGTCCGAAGATAACAAAAGTCTCAACTTTCCATCCACCATCATTTAAGCCCACCTAATGTCAACAACACATAAAATCTCTCTCGGGGACCAAAAGGGTATATTCGGAGAAACAGAGGTGCACCGCAATACAAAGGGGCTCTCTCAGAAAAGGATTTAGCTTTCACAATTTTCATCACCCAACTCAAGGGTTAGGGGTCATATTTGTGGAAACCCATAAATCTGACCATTTGATGCAACAAAATTGGTTTGGAAGTTGTAAACATCACACCAAAAGTAGCAAAAGTTGAACAACCGGGGGAGGAGAACTCCGAAACTATCGAAATGGTCCAAACTCACCTTTGGAAACCAACTACACGGAGGTACCGTGTGAAGATCGTTCATAGGTGTTAAAGATTCAAAACAACATGGTGCTTCCATAAAGGAAGAGGCAGTCAGAAATACCAAACAACTCTTATTCATAAGTATTTGACGTAAGAGATCATCCTCTAAAAATGGCTTGGTGGAAAATGGCTAGGTGATAGATCATAGGTTCCGAATAAACATCTTTCAAATCTTCTAGAGCTATAATGGAACTGCAGTGGCCGGACAAAACTTACTAGTTCAGAAATACCAGACAGGAAAACCTCGGAGGTACCAGGCCTAAAAGAGATATCCCTGAATCTCGTAGAGCCTAGTAATTATGTATTATAAGTAGTTCGAAAAAAAAACCTAGGAAACAACAAGTTCACTCAACAACTCTCAAATCACTAGGTTCAGTAGTCTAGACTGATTGGCCAAAAGGTACCAGGAAAGTGCTTCAAGTGAAATAATAAGAGCGAAAAACACGAGGGATTACTTCAAGATTTTGTATGTGTTCATTTGTAGTTCTAATGTGAGTGCCTCTTTAGATAGGATAGTTCTCTTTGGATTCAATGTGGAATCTTCGATCCACTAAAATATTAGAATATTACTAACTATTGAGCCCTAAGCAAACTACATTTTGGGGTCACTATTTTTTTTCACTTAGCATAGTGACATGATATGAAATTGTTGAATAAGGGTACCATGGCCCATGTATTGTTGACCCAGGTGCCCCATACCGATACAAGAGAGGTGCTCGATCTAAAGGATGTACTCGACCATGTACGAATAGAAGAGTCACCAGTGCAATCTAGCTCGTGTGACGACTTCACCTCTCCTCACATCCCACATGGTATCAGAGCGCAAGGCTTGAGCATAAGACGGTGGTGTTGGCTTTGGCGAGGTGGCAGGGTCTAACATAGAGGTGGTGGGTCCATAGGAGTTGTGTGCAAGGAATGCACGCTATGACGGGACTGTGCACGAGACACAACAACAACAACTTGGTCGTGAGGATTTCCTAATTTCCTCTTGTTGATTCTTGCTGTTGCTGGTTCCGAGCTCCCCAGTTGTGTCTTAGGAGAGGAGCAAAAGTTGTTGTTGTTGTGTTGTTGGAGGCGATGAGGAGTTGTTGCTGATTGGAGAGGGCGGGAGGCAGTGACAGCTATTGATGTCCTTGAGTGTAGAGTAGGAGATGGTGGTGCATGTGTTGTTGTTGCTTCTGCTGCAGGAGGTGTTTCTGCTCCTTGTGGCTATTCAAGGAGGAATGCTAGCTGTTGTGTGTGGCCGTCTGGGAGGAAGAGGGGAGGTGGTGAGGTCCTAGATATGTTCAATGACTTGGTGAAGGAGACCAGGATCATGGATTCAATGTGGCCGGATGATGGATATTCGTGTGAGTTGTGACGCATAGATGAAGGAAGGCACAAAGGAGATGAAATGTTGATAGGAGACCATGACTGGAAGAGGTTACATGTTGCGGGCAGGTGTGAGTTGCATGAGGTAGAGGAGTTGGTCGTTGGTTTACCTCATGTGCAGCAAATATGTGGAAGCATGTGTGTGTTTGGCTGCCTTTTCCCTAGGCGAAGTGATGCAAGAAGTAGAGGATACATGTGTGATTGAACAACACGATAGCTAAGAGGATACTAGACTTCCAAGTTTGGCTCATTTTATCTGTACAAATGAGAGCAACACTAAAAAAGCCACAATTGCTGCTTACATAACTGATGTGGAGTGGATACTAGGCTGTGGTGCATCTCAACATGTTGCGTGTGACTTCAGAGAATTTGAGTCATATAAACAACACACGCCCTCTCCAAGTAACATCATATGTACAATTAACGGGACATATCAGCCTATTAAGTGTGTTGGGGCAGTTCAATGTACCCCTACTATTAAGTATCTTCATTCCTACATAAGGCAGGTTCCTCGGTCAATCTTGTGTCTTCGAGTACTCTAATCAACTAAAAGACTAATGTGCTTGCTTTAGAACATGTCGACTAGAAGGAGGATTGGGATTGGAATAAGGCGTAGGAGACTGGTACATGGACCGTGAGAGGCTTGGTCAAATGGGTAGCTTGATGTTGCGACAATTGTGGAAGAAAGAGTCTCGATCATAAACCACCACTACAGAATGGGGAATGTATCATTTGATAAAATGTAAAAGTTGTTTCCTGATGTAATGAATTGAGTAGATAAGAACAAGCTAAAATATGCGCCCGAGTTTAAAAAATACACGAGGACGTCTTATGTAAAAGGGACTTGGAAGTATATCCCCATGCATGCTTGTTCACTCGGATGTGTGGACAAGTCCTATGGTGTCAGTTAGTGGTGTAAAGTATTATGTGACTTGTATTGACTGTGACTCATGTATGGCATGTGTCTATTTGATACGTAACAAAGACGAAACTCTCCAATCCTTCAAGAATTTGTATGCCTATGTGAAAAATCACTTCAATGTTCAGCTACAAGTGATAAGAATAGATAATGACACTGAGTATGTGAACAAAGTGTTTGGTGTTTTCTTATCAGAGGAAGGAATTTTGCATTAAACCTCATGTGTAGACATTCAAAATGGAGTGGCAAAAAGAACGATTTGACATATTCTTGAGGTTTTCGATCACTAATGTTCACTTTGAATGTGTCAGAATTCTTCTGGACTGATGTTGTGATGATCACGACATACCCAATCAATCGGGCATCATTGGGAGTACTAGGTATGATGTCACCTTGTGAGAAAGAATGATTTTATGGTTTCTCGCAAGTTGTTTGCTTGTGTCTGCTTTGCCAGGGATCACATACCACATGTGCGCAAATTGGATCCACGGGCCGTCAAGTGTATCTTCATTGGGTATTCTTATGGGTAGTGAAGCTACAAGTGTTGGTTTCCTTATGAATGGAGGACCTTTTAGATCATGAATGTCACCTTCAAGGAATCCAAACTATTTTCTGGTGAGAGAACTGATCTTAGTGGCTTATTTTTGCTAGTCTTAACCATACCCAGCTTCATGTGATAAGTCAAGAGGGGAAGGAAGGTGATAGTCGGTGGTACTGATTCAGCGTTGTAGCAACCAACCGAGGGCGATATTTTCAGTACAACGAAGTGAGCAACTATCTCAGCAATAGATAACACCATCGAGTGAAGGCCAGTTGTGACTGATGGGGTAGGCAGGCGGTGCTTTCATGGAAGCGAGGTGATGGTGTTGCACATCAGGGAATCAATTAGATCAGGCACACCTAAAGGTGTATTCATAAAGGCAAGGTGATGGTGTTGCACATCACGGGGGCTACTGGATCAACCGTAGACGGAACAACAAGGTAGAACGATGAGATTTCAATCTCCTTTTATGGGGATCAGGCTGAACATGGGTCAATTGATTTACTAGTTCCTTTGTGCAAATGTACTCAAGCAATAGCAGGGTTACCACAAGAATGGTTTGGGTTTGATGCCATTTATATTGGAAAGAATGTCTCCTATAAAGCATATTATTTCCAGCCTACAAAGCATTTGTTGCTTCTCTTCAGTTGGTGCCTCTTCCAACTGATTGGAAGGCAACAAAAGTGGATCCAAAGTGGCGAGCAACTATGATAGAGTTGGAGGCATTTTGTAAGAACAAGACATGGGTACTAACACCTCTTCCAATGGGAAAGAAGGAAGTCAGATGCAAGTGGGTATACACTATAAAATAGAACGCAAAAGGGAAGATTGGAAGGTACAAAGCAAGCTTGTGACGAGGGGGTTCAGCCAGACTTACTACATTGACTATGATGAGACCTTTGCCCCATTAGCAAAGATGAACACCGTGAGGATTCTGATATTTTTTGTGGTCTATACATCAACTTGATGTGAATAATGCTTTCTTGCATGGGGACCTGCAGGAGGAGGTCTACATGGATCCCACCTGGGTTCTCTACTTTGGAGACTGCTCGCAAGGTATGCAGGTTAAAGAAAGCTCCTTATAGTCTCAAATAGTCTTCTAGAGCATGGTTCGACAGGTTCAAACATGTTGTATGTAATATTGGGAATGAGCAGAGAAATGGTGATCATACATAGGGATGTAAACATATCAGATCAGATAGCAATTTTCCCATATCCTTTACCATATTTTTGTCGGATTCAAACCGGAGTGGATAATGACCGGATGCGGATTCAAATTCGGATTATATCAGACTATGGATTCGGACTTGAAGCGAAGCATACTTGGACCCAAAACGGACAAATGGACAAATAAATATGGGATTATATGTGCGAAGAGACATGCTTTTGTTTCTACTATGCAAACAATATTAACATGGTTTTTACCCAACCATATAACACTAGAGAGTGGGCCAAGCACCTACAGTCATAAATCACGCAAATACGACAAAGCAATATGGATAAAGTGATGATAGGAGTCAAAATGATAGCATCACACATAGAGTACCAATACTTATCAGTCTTGCTATGATGTTGCTAGGGTTAGGGTTATACTCTATTTATATAAGGTGATTCTAATTAGTTTAATTAGCTATTTTTGCTTGTCGATTGGGCTAAATTTATTGGATAATCCTATTTGATAACCTTGGATAATCCTTAAAAATACTGGATAATCCACATTCGTCAGATATTATCGATACCATATCCATCGGTTATCCAGTTTACCATAATCTGTATTCGCATCCATATCCGCTGAGTTCATGCAAGTGCATACCATATCCATACAATTGGGCGTGGATGCGGATTTGAAGCGGACATTATCCATACCAATTACTTCCTAGTCATACACTCTTCTACATGCATCAAAAGGGAAAATCACTATACTTGTTGTATACGTGGATGATATTATTATCACATGCGATGAAAATAAGAAATAGCGAGGCAAAAAGAGTATTTAGCTAAGGCCTTTGAAGTTAAAGATCTTGGTTGATTCAAATACTTCCTGGGCATAGAGGTGTCTAGGTGTGTCAAGGAGATAGCGCTATCGCAGAGGAAGTATACTTTAGATGTCCTAAGCAATGTCGGGATGCTAGGATGTCTGGCTGCATGAACCCCAATTAATCAAAACCACAAAGTTTCAACTCAGTCAGGATAGCCAATGGATAAGGAGGTGTCAAAGATTGATTAAGAGCTTGTTGTACTTATGGCATACACGCCTAGCATTGCCTTAGCAATAAGTGTGGTAAGCAGATACATGCATGAACCTATGAGTGATCATCTTGAAGCAGTGCACATGATTCTGAGGTACTTGAAAGGGACTGTTATTTGAGAGTATTAGGAATCTCGTGGTGGATGAGTACTATGATGCAGATTGGGCAAGTTGCATAGATGATTGTAGATCAGCCTCGGGATTATGTGTCCTTGTTGGTGGGAACTTAGTGTCATGGAAAAGTAAGAACCATGTTGTTGTGTCCTGGTCGACTATCGATGTCAAATATAAAGCTATGTCTCAAGGGTTAAACGAGATGTTGTGGACCCAGAATTTTGTTAGAAGAACTGAAGATAAAAAAGACTAGTTGTGTGAATGTGTGGTGTGAGAATAAATCAGTAATCAATATAGCAAACAATCCAGAGCAACATGATAGAACTAAGCACGTGGAAATAGACAGATTCTTCATCAAAGAAAAGCTAGGTGTTGGGATCATTAAGATCAAGCATGTGATTTCAAGGTATAGATTGCAAACCGCCTTAACAAAAGGATAGGGAACTAAAAAATGCAATTTGGTGTGTGGCAGGATGAGAATGATAGATATGTATCACCCCCCTTGAGGGGGAGTGTTGATTGAGTGGCCCATGGCCCATGTAGTGCTGGACCAGGTGCTGACCCTGTCTAGATAGAAGTGCACCAGTGCAATTGAGGACAACTTATTGGTGTGCGCCTCCTCCAAGTCCACGGAAATAGAATGCGTGAAATAATTAGTCCCTTTGGTTGTCTCGCCATTAATCACAAAAAGTCACTAGCTAATTTAGATGCACTTTTAGTGTATTTTCTCGTGTGCTAGCATTTATCTTTTAGGGGAAAAAAATCGGTGTCCATTTTCTCTTTCATATGTCCAACTGCAGAAAAGCATGCTAGAGACCTCTGGTGGGGTCACGAATGAAGAGCGACAAGGATTGGTCTGCCACCAGTAAGCCCCTCCTACGGGAAAACATGGAGATCCTAATCCTGGATGTAAACATGATGAATCTGTATCTCATACTTAGTTATGGGAATCACATTTATCTGGTTGGCCCATGTTGTGAAGCCTGAAGGTTGTGCAATGCTAGAAACCAATAGAGCATTAGTACCTTTGTGTGCCTAAATGACATGAGGTGCCAACCCAAGTATGGCATGAGAAGCCTAAATACATCCCATTTCCCATTATTGGCCTTGACATCGGTGATGCACCTCCATGTCACTCTTGATATGTGTCACTGAAGGAGGATTTTAACATTTGTATTGTGAGGCGTCTCTGAGCCAAAGGCTTCTAAAATTCATGTCAAGAGGGTCAAAAGGCACTTGCATTTTGTTGTTCACCTCTGCGTATGGAATAAAGAGCATGGAAATTGCGCCATTTCATTCGCGGGGGGGGGGGGGGGGGGGTGGGGAGGGGGGGCAAGTGGTCACATTAAGAATCCCTCCGATTTATCAGCCATAACACTCTTATAGTGATGGATATGTCGCAAAGACAGTCTACTAACATCAATGGTGGCCAGTTGTAAAATAATTGGACCACCGTCATGCCCGTTACATGGGATCTCTTCATAGAACAAGGCCCATTCATACATCACCACTTTCGTACAAGCGCTCCTCACAATCACGACTTAAAAAGGTTCCAAAGAGGCACCTCTTGTTGCCATCTAGCAAGCAGTCGAAGGGTCCAAATGTTTTTAAAGTCGTCGTAGCTCTTGTCCATTCAGACATGGTATGGTCATATGGGAATCGAGACTTCTCAAATCACATAGCCCCCCCTTGCATTTGAGATTATGTAAGGCATGTGCTCGGTTTTTCCAGAATGGTATGTTATTCATACTCGCTTAGTATATTACTCATCTAGGTAGAAGATAAAATTGATTGTGGTATGCGTTATAAAAGGTCAAAGGGAAGAGTTATAGATCAAGACTATCTTCTAAGTTCAAAGGTCGTTCCCATGCTTCATTTGTGTTTTAATAATCGTAACCCATGGTTGAAGGTTTATGTTGGATCCTAATGCGAATGCTGGATAAAGGAGAATCATCAGCTCATTTCAAGAGCTTTTCTAGAGGTACCAACAAGAGACACAAAGGGGAGGTCACCCTGTATTTTAGATGGAAACAATCTCACGGTCTAGGGAGGATATTGTGGCATGCTCATAAACTTTTCAGCAAACTTAAGTTGGTTGCTTCCCATTTCTTCAAGTTTTCTCCTAATCTTTCAATAACATCAGTAGTTTCAATGATGATCCTTCGAGAGGCTTCCCCTTAGAGGATCTTCAACTTCATGATGGTTAGCGAAATACTTACAATGGCTTAGTACCAGCTACCAATCTTAGAAGTGTTTCAAATCAAACGTTTCTCTGATTCAACCCTTGATGGTGGTTTGGTCCAAAACATACTCCAATGCAGTTATTTCCAGGAGTTCACCCGCCTTCTCCAATATGATTAAGGAAGTGTATCATGCATAGGAACTACGCATAACTTGATGGTTGTTTGAACATTAATTCAATGTCACTAGTGACCTCTTAAGTGTGGAATTAGTCACATAGCTTGTCCCTTTACGGGCCCTCTTGGGGTGTTCTCAAAGACTATGGCTTGATAGGATGCTTCACTAACAAAGAAGGCAATGATGCTTACCTCATAGGGTAATACACTGATGAATCCTTCCTCAAGTGTCTAAAGTGCCTCCACGCCTGTTTGTTTTTCTTAAGGCTCACATTCTTCCAGGATTCACAAACAAGTGAAACAGAGCAACCTCATGAGTTAAGCACCTCTAATGCAGTGGTATACAACAATTGTCTTGTGTCGTGGAGTGTACACATCCAAGGACAAGCTCTTGCACCAACCCTTTTACACCTTTGAAGTGGTCCTACTCAGGCTTTGGGGGTGCAAAGTGATTCATCTTAAGGCGAGGCTCAAAACCTAGGGAGGCTTCCATGTTCATTGTCAACACAAGACATGCAGACATTTATAAAAGGCGAATCCTTTTAGATCATTTCGAGGGATTGTCGAACACATGAGGTACCAATAAGAGAAAGAAAGGGGAGATTACTCAACATCGAGCTCACGACATAGAGAAACTATTGTGGCATGCGAATAAACTTTGGGGAAACTCAACTTGGTGGCTTCCCATTTCTTCAACTCTTCTCCAAATCTTTCAATTGCATTAATAGTTTATAGGATGATCCTTCGAGAGGCTTCCTCTTGGAGGATCTTCAACGGTATGACGAGTGTTGAGGTACTTCCCATGGTTTCTTACCTCCAAGGATTCTTTGGAAGTATCTCGATGGAACATTTCTTTAGATCAACTCTTGATGGTGGTTTTATCTAAGATATACTCTAATGCAATTGCTATCACAAGTTCGCTTAGCCCCTTCCGATATGCTTTCTTGCATGTATAGGAACTCATATAACTTGATGGTTGCTTCAAGATTTATTTAATGTCACTAGTGAGCTTTGAAGCGTGGAATCACCACTCACACAGCTTACTCCTCTATGGCTCCTTTTGGGGTATACCAGGAGACTTCTCCAGTCTCTACTTGTTATAAGGTGAGAAGTTTCTCTGGGACAAGCTAATGACTTACATATTACTTTGCCAAGGATCTTTTATGGATAGTCACCTTCGTTTGAGAGTTGCAAACATGGTGGTTGCTCAAATCCTCAAGGTGCACCACACGATGTTCGTGTGCATGACCTAGCATCCCTTGTGAACAAGGTGCCCAATAAGTATAGAGTCATTATGGTGATGTAGATGTGTTTATGTTTGATTGCATATTTGTTGTGCGTCAGACCGAAGCAGGAATATTGAGGATATCAACATATTCAACTATATATTTGATGGGATGCATCTTGAAGTTGTACCATCCATTGCAAAAGATAATGCTCATCATGTAGGCCTATTTCATGAATTGTGTAGGGCCTTTCCTGGAGATTTAAGCTAAGGTTGGTACCCGATCCGCCTTTGAGAATAGAAATCTCTCCTACTATGTGGAGGATAGATGCCTCCCTTTTGCTTGAATTGCCTATCACCATCTTGAGCTCACCACATTGCACCCACGATGAATGGAGTGGGTAGATCGATAACCTATGTGTGTCACAACTTCGATAGTTGTACGAGGGAATGCTTGATGCCCTATATTATCGATTATGCTTCTGTTTGGCAAAGTGACTTTTCTTAGGTGGCTAAGAAAAACACCTTGACTATCTTAAAGTCAACCTCACCAAATCCACCAACTCTTACGTGGCTAAGATGTCGGTCTCATTGAGGGTCCTATTTTCTTCTAGTTGTGCTAGCCCTTCTCCAAGAATGATGGAAATTTTATGGAACGAAAGAAAAACATCGAGCAAGGGCTTGTGAAGATGACACGTTGTAAAGACTAAAAGGGAGACAATAATATTGTTCGAAAGGAATGTATATGTGGTGTAATTGCTCCTCTTATATATGTTCTAACCTACATAATTACAAGGTATTTATGAACATCCTTACTAATCTATCCATATAATGGTTCCTAGCTAGTAGCTACAAATTCGATGGAAGCTTTAGTTGACGGGGGCATGTACAGGTTGGGTATTGTACTCTAGGCAAACACCTTCCCCAAAGGCCCAAACTCTTGGGAGAAGACATGGAGAACCCCGAGGAGAAAATGTCTTGGGGGAGGCAAAGAGCCCTCAGGCCTAAACCTGATCATAGGCCGGGCTGTGCCGGGCTTGCAAAACCCCGATCCTTAAACTACAAACTTTAGCTTGGCCCCAAGCCTGACCCTTAAACTACAAACCTCAGCCCGGCCCGAAATGCTGCTTGAAGCCCGAAAGCCCTGCCTGGATACTATTCTTTAGCCTACTCTTTAGCCTACACGCGTGCAAGCCCGACTTGAAAATCAGAAAATTGGATGCCCGAGCCTGGCCTGAATACTCTTTTGGGTGGTAAAATGAAGCCCAAACCCGGCCCAAAATGCAAGCCTGACTGGCCCGGCCTAGTTTTTTTGGGTCGGGCCAGGCTGTCCATGATCAGTTTTACTCGGGCTCAAGGAGGGGGCTTTTATGAAAGAAAAGTGATACAAAAGTTTCCGAATTAACACTATGTAGGCTGTAGCTATTATTTGCACAGGTTGAGATATGAAGAACCTATATGAAGGGCTTCATCAAATTATAAAAGAGAAAGAGATGAATTCTATTTTACCGTTTCTCCTCGGTACCTTGAATTTTTGTTTGAAATTGCCTGTAAGAGTCTTACATGCAGCTCTTCACCAGATTTTTGTTTGAAAGACCTAAATGCGGTCTTCAGCAAATTATAAAAGAGAAAGAGATGAATTCTATGCTACTGTTTCTCCTGAGTACTCCATTTTTCTTAAATCGCCTGTGAGTCTTACATGCAGGTCTTCACCAAATTTTTGTTTGAAAGACCTATATGCAGTGTTCACCAAATTATAAGCGAGAAATAGATGAATTATATTTTACTGTTTCTCCTCAGTACTTAGATTTTTTTTGAATTGCCTGTCATAGCCTTACATGCAGGTCTTCACCAAATTTGGAAGACCTATATGCAGTCTTCACCAAATTATAAAAGAAAAAGAGATGAATTCTATTTTACAGTGTGTCTCCCCAGTACTTAGCTTTTTGTTTCAAATCGCCTGTCAGAGTCTTACAGCTTTAGTACAGTGATTTTCCAAGCGGTAATGTTGTACATTTTTTTCAGCATAGAAGGCACATATGATCGCTATCAGAGATTTGCGGGGGCTGGAACGAACGTGAATGGAGGCGATGCAAGTAGCAACAATGTAAAATAATCTATATAGCTTTGATTATTGCATATCTTAGAGCTTGTTTAGGTGTGGAATATATAACTGCCAAGCATCATACTGTGGATTGAATCAGTCTATATTTCTGAAGTTGCCATGGAAATATGACGTGCATGATCAAGTGTTTGTGATCAAGGATTATGTCGCCTATGATGAAGTGATTGTAATCAAGGACCGGCAAGATGAATACAAATATATATTTTTTTGTATCTACTAGTTTATCCAAATAAGCCATATATATTCTATAACCTAAGACTATATTGTAATTACACCATTATGTAAATTAAATGATTATTTATATACTTACATATCTCTGACAATATTTTGGTTTGGAACCAGGATGGTGATCCTTCAAACATACAGTCAACACTTAAAGAGATCGCCTCCTGGTAGCTCTTGAGACCTTTTATAATCTCTTCTACTCCCTCCGTACCTACGGAGGGAGTAGTATGTTATTTACTGTGTTTTCCCTAAACTGATTATGTGCAATCCTGCAGGTCTATTCAAAACAATGCTGATGACTCAGATGCTAATAAGCTAGAGAAACTGGAGAAATTGCTGACAGATGCTTTGAGGGATACAAAATCCAAGAAGGTGCACTTCAATGGCTCTACTGACACCTGTAATCAGGTTTTGTACCAATGCATCAAGTCTCTGTTTCCTTTTGGACCCTTGCTCCATCAGAAAAATGACTCTGTTTTCAGCTATTTCACTAATTCAACAGCTCACAGCTTGATTTCTACAGTCTTGCTCTTGATGCCCTAAATAGACATAATTAATTCCTACTGAATATAGATCGTTATTATCTACTGATGTACGGTACGTAGTTTCCATTTTTAGTATAAATTCTACTATAGAAAAGTCCAATAAAGTACTAACATATTGAGATATTGGGCTGAATGTGTGTGCTATATTAGATCCTATGTGTTGGTAAATGATAGGTAGAGCAAAATAAGCTCACTGGATACTTTACTATGGATGTGACTGCCTTTGATAGTTTCATCGTAACTCACAAGGAGTTAACTGCTACTTCGATGGACCCAAACTAAGTGTTGTGGTCTCAGTTCAAACGACCCTTATTTTGGATCGGAGGGAGTAGTAGTTTTTCTAAATACAGCGTAAGGACCTGTTTGGAATCGACGTATGGCATCGGCATTTAGTTCAAATCGGTGTATCCATTCCAAACAGGGCATAAAGGTTTGTGTGCTATGGTGCTACAGCCATTGACTGAGTAGAACTGTACTTGTGGATATGATCCAAGCAACAGACACACGTATGAATAAAGAAATCTGACCTCGTGCCAAAAATAATAAAATCCTTGTGAGGAAGATTTGTTTGGTAGGCCTAAATCAGTTATGAGCATTCCTGTGATGTCAAAATAGCAGATGCCTACATATCTTCTGGCTATACTAGAATCAGGTTATTCCATAGCATTAGTAAGCCGGTTCGTTTTGCAGGCTGCCCGAAATGACAGACAATGGGGACATCGGAATAGATCCTGTCAGTTACCTGCAAATAGGAAATTAAGTTTTGAAACAGAACCTGGTCGGAATGTTAAATCAATGCAAAGGCTATTTTCAAGGCAATTTAGTGCATAGATTAAAAACAAGACAAAATGGAGGCATCAGAATAGATCCTCTGAATCCATGTACAAAGATTATTTACATGCTTTGCTTTCTTGTTTGCCGGAGTGCAGATGTTGGCGCAACAAAATAGCGGTGCAAGCACTAGGAGTGGCGAGAACTCCAAGCGAGGAAGGAGTTGAGAGCAGTCATGTGCTGTGTCTACATTTGGTACAAGCAAAGCTCTGTTGCTGATGCAACACTCTTCCCCAGTTACTGGGCATGAAAGAGTTGTCAGGGCTGCTGCTTGTAAGGCGTATGGCAGTAAGGGCAAATTCAATAAAAGGGTGGTGGGTTGATACTAATAATTCAATAATATGTTGTTTTACCTTGTGCCTTGTTCAGACTGTATGTGAACCTATCAATCTATTGTCATCCTTCACTAGTCCTGCCGTATGGAACCGAATGGTCTCCCTCATAAAAATAAAATTTCAACTGAACGGGAAATCAGTTTATGCGGATACACTTTATAACCTAATGCAGATGTTTCCTCTTTTAAGTTGGTGAGGATCATATTCATGTCTGCATTAAGCAAAAGGACTGCTCAGTGCTCAGTAAGTGAAGGCTGGTTCGTGATCCCATATTAGCCTTGGAATTTCACCCGCAAAAAAAAAAAAATTGAAATCTATCAAAAAATAAAAAAAGTACTGGGCTTGCTTGCTGGATGATGAGATGTGGCCCTACTATGTCTTGCATTTGCTGCTTCAAAATTTGCAGACTCTTTTATTCTTTTCTCCTTGGATCCAGCAGATGTGGGCTTTGGGCTGGGCTTCTTGATGTTAGTGTTTGCTGAATCTCGATGCACATGTTAATCAAGTGCGTTAAGGGAAGAAAAAGAGTTGAGTTTCAGCTTTAATCCCGAAGAAAACTGTATAGTGCATAGATCTGGCAATTTATTTCATGGGTTTTGTAACTCTGGATCAATCCACGGAGAATTAGTTAAATCTTAGCCGACAGCGAGTACCATCGATCTGACATGGGGACTTCCGCAGAATTTTACTCATCCTAAGCTGTGAAAACAAGCACTGCAATTCTTTTTTTCACCAGATGAACAATTTTTAACAACATTTCATTTTTTTGGTAGATGTGCATTAATCAACTTGTAAAACCAATTGAGTAAGAAAACCTTTCGAAGTGTACAGGTTGGCCGCGTTAGCATCAGAGAATGGAATGCAATACAATACGAGCGAGCAAACGCACCTGACATGCAGATGAACGGCCAGCCGCCAATGCGGCCTCCGGCTAGCCAGTGCCGGTGACTTCCGGCCCCGGCAATGGCGGCACACCCATCCGTGCGCCCGACGACGACCTCACCACCGATCATGTAGATCGATTGGCCGGTCGATCCGATCCCGCCTTGCACGGAAACATCACAAACATAGTATAATCTGTGTTGTATAACAAATCCAGCATCGCATCGATGTGCGCGAAAAGAAAAGGTTGAGTTGTGTGGACGAAACCCCTCGTCTCAGGCCGCTGTGATGGAAACTAAACCCCCACTCCACTCCTGTCGTGCTCGTGCATGCCATACCATACCATACCATACCATGAAACCAGCAAGGAAATGAGATGAGCAGCAACATGAAAGAAAGCAGCAAAGAACTGGAGCTCGAGCACGCGCATTGACCCATGCATAGGGCCTACGACGCGCGCCGTGAACCTCTGCATGCGCGTCTTGCTTGCAGAGGCCGTAGGGCAGGCAGGAGAGGAGAAACTCCACAAGAACTGAAGAAGAAGCAAATGGAAGGGAGAGAGAACAGGCAAAGCAGCGGGCCGGGCAGTAATAAGTTTCGACCGGCCAGTGGCAGGGACATATCGGGCATGTCACACGCTGACACTGTTTTCACCAAAAAAGGAAGGAAAGAGCAACTATCTCTGCCCGCTTTGGAGGGCGAAGGCGGCGGGCGGGCGCCCCTTGGGCCGTGCCCGGGGTCAAGCAAACCACGCAGCCACCAGTTGGACTGGACAGGTATTCAATGTGCAAAGGGAGAACCGCACGAATCTTGGCAAGTTGACGGAAGCTGTCGGACAAATGAGCCTCGAACGAAGGAAAGCAAAGAACGAATCCGTAACGGGAGGAAAGCAGCGACCTTGATTGTAGCAGCGACCCCTGATGCCGACGGCTGATGCGCGCGGCAGCCTAATTTTGCTGCACTGCATCTAGCTGAGTCGGCCTACGTACAACCTGATGGCTGATGCGGCAGCCTAGTTTTGCTGCGTCTGGAGAGGCCGGCAAGTCGACGGGCCAATGGTGGCAGCGATGCAAGAACACAATCTCGGTCTCCAAATAAAAAGAAAAATCGAGGCTAAGACATGAACGTATGGGGGGTGAAGAGAGCAGAAAATGGGAGGACGAGAGAGCAAAGCGGAAACGGGGACGAGGACGGGAAATTTATTTTCCTTGCCACTGAGCCGGCGACGCCCGGAGGCACGCGATGGTGCGCCGCATATTACACTGTACCAGTACTAGTATTACTTTGGGAGCTAAGCTAGGAGTGCCGGAGTCGGAGTGGGGTACCATGTCGGCACCTCCGACTACGGGTCCGCGTCGTCGTGTCGACGCAGCATTGGCCGGCGGAGTAGTACGATGAGTCACCGCCCGCGTCCCGGGACAAATTCACGGTTTTGATTTTTTGGCATATTTAATCCGATCTGACCTTGTTTATGAAATATTTTCGGATTTGATTCTTTTTCTACCGTCAATAGCTACGACGGTAGGCATTCATGCACTATCATCACAGACAGTAATGATATGGAACGGATCAATGCAAATGATTATTTTAGATCAACGGAGTCAAACAACCCTATCATCATTATCTATGACGATAGGATGTGTATGCCTACCGTCACAGCGGATGACGGTAGGAAAAACAATTAGACATGATCAGGATAATCGGGCTAAGTAAAAAGATCAAAACAGTGAAATCGTCCCCGCCATGTCTCGTGTGCCGGTTCGTCGCGTTTGCAGCTTGCGGGCCTGTGGCTGGAGGCATGGCATCCATCGCCCAGAATCGGGGACAGGAAGGGACGTCCCTCGTCAGAGCAAGGACCCTGCGTCCCATCGTACTAGTGGGAGCGAACGTCGTGGTTGCCACGCGAGGCAAGGCTGGCTAATAATGCGCTCCATTTTCTGCGTGGGCCCACAAATCAGTGGAATCTAATTCAACTTTTACATCATGCAGCAAAGCAAATATGTTACTCCCTAAATATAAGTTTTTTTGACATTTTAATAGGAGACTATACGCGAATCAAAATGAATGAATTCACGCTCTAAAATATGTCTATATACATCCGTATGTAGTTTAATAATGAAATCTCTAGAAAAAAAATTATATTTAGGAACGAAGGGGGTACTTGTTTAGAGCATATCAAACAGTTTTCCCTATCCCTAAAACAACCGTCGCTTTGGGGTAGTTGAACCAAAGAAATGACAGTACTCCCTCCGTCTCGGTGCATTAGGCATCTTAAAAGGTGCATTGTAACTTAGACATGCATGGATTGAATAGAAGAAGAAATTGAATTATAGGGAAAGCCAATCGCACTATTCCTTTCTCAACTGAAAACGTGCTATTAATTAGGGGAGCTCTTCAAATTCAAAAAGCATGCCGAATAAATTACATGCTTGATCCTTCAATTAATAGATGGAGTCTAATTAATATGCATGCAACTAATATTACTTGTATTATGCTTTAGTGTTTTAAGATTATTTAATTTCCGTACAATGGCTAATGCACCGAGACGGAGGGAGTACTTGTTTAGCCGTGCCCTCTCATCCCGTCTAAAATAACAGTACCTATTTAGCCGTGTGCTTTCATCCGGTTTGAAACGACACATTTGGATTCTCATTCTTGCGTTTTCAAATCATCTGCTTTAAATTCGTAACTGTAATGATTTTATGTGTTTTTTTGTCTTATTATGTTTTGCAATCTTGCATTACAAACTGGGCTCAAATCTGTAGATGCTCTTTACTTGTGTTGAGAGAGAGAGAAGACGAGCTACGTCCGAGAGGCTTTCATTCTGCATATGAGTCATTATTCAAAAAGCTATGGATATGAGTGTCTCATTTCAAACTTCAATTGTACTTTTGAACGAGCACCACTTTAGGCGCAGTCCTTTTTTCGTCATTTCTCTTCCTCGAATCTTCCTTGTCATTCGTATAACCACTTTCCCATGTATTGTTTTTTTCTTTTTTTCACTTTAGGCGCAGTCCTTTTTTCGTCATTTCTCTTCCTCCAATCTTCCTTGTCATTCGTATAACCACTTTCCCATGTATTGTTTTTTTCTTTTTTTCTTTTGCCGTTGGCAATTAGGTCTATTACATATTGATCCTGCGTCTCCTAATTTCGTTGGGTCGTCGATGTTTATTTGCTTGTCATTAATGATCCTCTTTTGTACTCACTATATTAAATCAGCGACATATATTTTGAAATGGGGGAGTATGTTCTTTCACATCTAGCGTTGATGGTGTTACTTGGACACCAATCCCATAGCCTACCCAAACCCGACTACCATCATATGTGTACAATTAGGTGTTCATCGTTAAAAGCGGTGGCGAAGGGAGGGGGTATGTTTTGGGCTGGCTTTGCTGCATGTCAGGGCTGATTACTACTTCCTCCGTTCCTAAATAAAAGTCTTTCTAGAGGTTCCACTAATGGACTACATACGGATGCATATAGATATACTATAAAGTGTAGGTTCATTCATTTTGCTCCGTATATAGACCTCTAGTGAGATCTTTTAAAAGACTTATATTTAGGAATGAAGGGAGTATGTGGTATACCCTGTTAGTTTGGGGCAGTCGTTCGAGAATGGCTCTGCCACTGGTTAAAGGAATGGTGCATAGTTTCAAGTAAGAGCAAAAAGAATATGTGATTTGAATTGTGAACAAATTGCACCACGAGGGAGGAAGAAGGCACTTGCTAACACCTTGGTACTTGCATCTTCATCTCTTATACAAGGTGCAAAGTAGGAGTGGTTGCGTCCCCAACTCAATAAGGGTCAACTTATAGGTTTGACAGATTGTGCGTCTGAATATAGTTAATGATCTTTTTCAGTGTGAGACATCGGTTCTAGCAAGGTGCCTTCTTTAATCTTGATACTCTACAACTCCAACCTTCGATAGGTGTGTACTCGTACGAATTCTCGTACGACACTATGTTGGCCATAATGAGGCCGTGACGAGAGGTAAATCACCCCCATCTCATCTATTTCTCGTTGTTCTTCTTCATCTAAACCTCTCCAAACCCTACCACAACCTTACTGGATCTCTTTGGTCTTTCGATTTAGTTCAAACTCTTCTATGTGATCAATCTATGGTATGTTTATCCTCTAATCCCAACTTCCTTCTCGTGAATCCATGTTCTGTGTGCCTAGCATTACCATGCCTAGGATATGCATACTTTTGATTCAATTATGATTTTGGCTTGGATTCATTGATGTTCTTAGAGGAGTATGATGTTGTAGTTACTGTAGGATCACTATTGTGTCATTCTATTGGTCTGACAATTTATTTTTAGAGATGTTTAGGATGAGGTTCACACGTGTGACTCACGATGATGCACCAAGTTTATCCGTCGGTGTCGCGCAAAGGCAACATATTTTCGCACAGGGGATCGTCTTCACCATTTGTGAGGCCATAGACAAGTCCAAGAAGCTTCACGCAAGGTAGATGAATACCACCAAGTGGGATTGCGAGTCCACGATAGCGGAGTTGGGCATCTGTAACGATTACAATTTATTATGTGATAATACTGGGTTGCATCATTTTTTACCAGGGATGTGCGACATACAAACTGTTGACGCTTGAGTTTCTTAGTACTCTCTTGCATAATGTTGGTTTCTCTCGAGAGTGGATGATGAAGAAAAAATCACTTTCCGTCTCATGAACCAGAACTTCAACATCACTCTGGATGAGTGGTGTGATTACTTTGGCTTCACGAACAACAGTGACGATGTTTCCCATGTCTATGACTTTCTTCTAGTGTACCCGAGGCAATCCTTTAATTTATTAGCTGAGTTACCATGACTGCAAACAAAAGGCCAGTTGCATTGAAAGTCATGCTATTCGATAGGTCGTCCACCAGCTGGTTGACGTGTCTCCTCTTAACAACCACATTGTCCACATATTCCTCTACCATTTTGCCAATTTGTTTCCCCAAGCAAGTCTGGATCATGCGCTGGTAAGTGGCGCCCGCATTTTTTTTAGCCCAAACGGCATTGTGTTAAAGTAGAATGGCATGTAGGGAATTATAAATGTGGTTGCTGCCTGGTCGGATTCCTTCATCTTGATCTGATGGTATCCGGAGAAGGCAACGAGGAAACATAAGGAATCGTGTTCGGCTATATTGTCGATAATTAGGTCTATTTGGGGCCGTTGGGGAACGTCGCATGGGAAACAAAAATTTCCTATGCACACGAAGACCTATCATGGTGATGTCCATCTAGGAGAGGAGATTTGGATCTACCTACCCTTGTAGATCGCATAGCAGGAAGCGTTAAGAAACGCGGTTGATGTAGTGGAACGTCTTCACGTCCCTCGATCAGCCCCACGAACCGTCCCACGAACCGTCCCGAGATCCGTCCCACGATCCGTTCCGATCTAGTGCCGAATGGACGGCACCTCCGCGCTCAGCACATGTACAGCTCGATGACGATCTCCACCTTCTTGATCCAGCAAGAGAGACGGAGAGGTAGATGAGTTCTCCGGCAGCGTGACGGCGCTCTGGAGGTTGGTGATGATCTATCTCAGCAGGGCTCCGCCCGAGCTCAGCAGAAATACGATCTAGAGGAAAAACTGTGGAGGTATGTGGTCGGGCTGCCGTGGCAAAGTTGTCTCAAATCATCCCTAATATCTCACTATATATAGGAGGGAGGGGGAGGAGGCAACCTCAAACACTCAAGGTTTGGCCGAAATTGGAGGTGAAGGAGTCCTACTCCAATCCTACTTGGAGTAGGATTCCACCTTCCCACTTGGAAACTCTTTCCACCTTGTGTTTTTCGTTCTCAAACCTTATGGGCCTTAGTGGGAACTCATTCCAGCCCACTAGGGGCTGGTTTATCTCTTCCCATAGCCCATGAGACCCCTTGGGGCGTGACACCCCTCCCGATGGTCCCAGGCACCCCTCCCGGCACTCCTGGTACACAACGATGAGCCCGAAACTTTTTCGATGACCAAAACAGGACTTCCTATATATCAATCTTTACCTCCGAACCATTCCGGAGCTCCTCGTGATGTCCTGGATCTCAACCGGGACTCCGAACAACTTTCGGTTACCAACACCTATAACTCAACTATACCGAAACGTCACCGTACCTTAAGTGTGCAGACCCTGCGGGTTCGAGAACTATGCAGACATGACCCGAGACACTCCTCGGTCAATATCCAACAGCGGGACCTGGATGCCCATATTGGATCCTACATATTCTCCGAAGATCTTATCGGTTGAACCTCAGTGCCAAGGATTCATATAATCTCGTATGTCATTCCCTTTGTCCTTCGGTATGTTACTTGCCCGAGATTCGATCATCGGTATCCGCATACCTATTTCAATCTCGTTACCGGCAAGTCTCTTTACTCGTTCCGTAATACAAGATCCCGTGACTTACACTTAGTCAAATTTCTTGCAAGGCTTGTGTGTGATGTTGTATTACCGAGTGGGCCCCGAGATACCTCTCCGTCATACGGAGTGACAAATCCCGGTCTTGATCCATACTGACTCAACAGACACCTTCGGAGATACCTGTAGAGCACCTTTATAGTCACCCAGTTACGTTGCGACGTTTGATGCACACAAGGTATTCCTCCGGTGCCAGTGAGTTATATGATCTCATGGTCATAGGAACAAATACTTGACATGCAGAAAACAATAGCAATAAAACGACACGATCAATATGCTACGTTCATAGTTTGGCTCTTGTCCATCACATGATTCTCCTAATGATGTGATCCCGTTATCAAGTGACAACACTTGCCTATGGCCAGGAAACCTTGACCATCTTTGATCAACGAACTAGTCAACTAGAGGCTCACTAGGGACAGTGTGTTGTCTATGTATCCACACATGTATTTGAGTTTCCAATCAATACAATTCTAGCATGGATAATAAACAATTATTATGAACAAGGAAATATAATAATAACTAATTTATTGTTGCCTCTAGGGCATATTTCCAACAGTCTCCCACTTGCACTAGAGTCAATAATCTAGTTCACATCACCATGTGATTTCAACGAATCCAACACCCATATAGTTCTGGGGTCTGATCACGTCTTGCTCGTGAGAGAGGTTTTAGTCAACGGTTTTGAAACTTTCAGATCCGTGTGTTCTTTGCAAATCTTTATGTCATCTTATAGATGCTGCTACTACGTGCTATTCGTAAATACTCCAAATATCTACTATACTATACGAATCCGTTTCACTACTCATAGTTATTCGGATTAGTGTCAAAGCTTGCATCGAGGTATCCCTTTACGACGAACTCTTTAGCCACCTCCATAATCGAGAAAAATTCCTTATTCCATTAGTCACTGAGGATAACTTTGATCGCTGTTCAGTGATTCAATCCTGGATCACTCTCTGTACCTCTTAACAGACTTGTGGCAAGGCGCATATCAGGTGCGGTACACAACATGGCATATTGTAGAGTCTACGGCTATGGCATAGGGGACGACCTTCGTCCTTTCTCTTTCTTCTGCCGTGGTCGGGCTTTTGAGTCTTACTCATATTCACACCTTACAATAAAACAAAGAACTCCTTCTTTGCTGATCTATTTTGAACTCCTTCAAAAACTTGTCAAGGCATGCATTTCATTTGAAAGTTCTATTAAGAGTATTGATCTATCTTTATAGATCTTGATGCTCAATGTTCAAATAGCTCTATCAAGGTCTTCCTTTGAAAAACTCCTTTCAAACAACCTTTTATGCTTCACGGAAATTCTACATTACTTCTGATCAACAATATGTCAACCACATATACTTATCAGAAATTCTATAGTGCTCCCACTCACTTCTTTGGAAATACAAGTTTCTCATAAACCTTGTACAAACCCAAAAGCTTTGATCATATCATCAAAGCGTATATTCCAACTCCGAGATGCTTGCACCAGTCCATAAAAGGATCGCTGGAGCTTGCATACTTGTTAGTATCCTTAGGATCGACAAAACCTTCTGATTGTATCACATACAATCTTTCCTCAAGGAAACCGTCGAGGAAACAATGTTTTGTCTTCCTGTGTGCAATATTTCACAAATAATGCAGCAACTACTAACATAATTCCAACAGACTTTTAGCATCGCTACGAGTGAGAAAGTCACATCATAGTCAACTCTTTGATCTTGTCGAAAACATCTTTGCGACAAGTCGAGCTTTTCTTAATAGTGACTTATCACCATCATCGTCTGTCTTCCTTTTAAAGATCCATCTTTACTCAATAGTCCTACGACCATCAAGTAGTTCTTCCAAAGTCTACATGGATCCTCTCTCGGATTTCATGGCTTCCAGCCATTTGTCGGAATCCGGGCCCACCATCGCTTCTCCATAGCTCGTAGGTTCATTGTTGTTCAACAACATAACTTCCAAGACAGGGTTACCGTACCAGTCTGTAGTAGTACGCGACCTTGTCGACCTAGGAGGTTTGTAGTAACTTGATCCGAAGCTCAATTATCACCAGCATCAGCTTCCACTTCAATTGGTGTAGGCGCCACAGGAACATCTTCCTGCACCCTGCTACACGTTGGTCGAAGTGACGGTTCACTAACCTCATCAAGTTCCACCACCCCCCCCCCCCCACTCAATTCTTTCAAGAGAAACCTTTCCTCGAGAAAGGGCCTTTTTCTAGAAACAAATACTTTGCTTCCGGATCTGAGATAGGAGATGCACCCAACTGTTTTGGATATCCTATGAAGATGCATTCATCCGCTTTGGGATCGAGCTTATCAGACTGAAACTTTTTCATATAAGCGTCGCAACCCTAAACTTTCAAGAAACGACAGCTTAGATTTCTCTAAACCTCATTCTATACTGTGTCATCTCAACGGAATTACGCGGTTGCCTATTTAAAGTGAATGCGGTTGTCTCTAATGCATAACCCATAAATGATAGTGGTAATTCAATAAGAGACATCATAGTATGCACCATATCAAATAGGTTGCGGCTATGACACCATCACACCATGGTGTTCTTGGTGGCATGAATTGCGAAACAACTTCCACATTGTCTTAACTGTGTACCAAAACTCGCAACTCAGATATTCATCTCTACGATCAATATTGTAGACAGTTTATCCTCTTGTTACGACGAACTTCACTCTAAAACAGAATTGAACTTTTTCAATATTTCAGACTTGTGATTCATTAAGTAAATACTCCTGTATCTACTCAAGTCATCATTGAAGTAAGAACATAATGATATCTACTACGTGCCTCAGCACCCATTGGACTGCATACATCAAAAATGTATTTCTTCCAACAAGTTACTATATTGTTTCATCTCAATGAAAACAAGGCCTTGCTCATGTGGTATGATTTGCATGTCACGAGTGATTCAAAATCAAGTGAGTATAAAGATCCATTGGCATGGAGCCTCTTTATGCAATTTATACCATCATGACTCAAGCGGCAGTGCCACAAGTAAGTGGTACTATCATCATTACCTTGTATCTTTTGGCACCAATATCATGAACATGTGTAACACTACGATCGAGATTCAATAAACCATTGAAGGTGATTATTCAAGCAAATAGAGTAACCATTATTCTCTTTAAATGAATAATCGTATTGCAATAAACACGATCCAATCATGTTCATGCTCAACGCAAGGACCAAATAACAATTATTTAGGTTTAACACCAAACCCGGTGGTAGGGGGAGCGTGCGACGTTTGATCATATCAACCTTGGAAACACTTTCAACACGTATCGTCACCTCGCCTTTAGCTAGTCTCTGTTTATTCCATAGCTTTCATTTCGAGTTACTAATCACTTAGCAACCGAACCAGTATCCAATACCCTCATGCTACTAGGAGTACTAGTAAAGTACACATCAATACCATGTATATCAAATATACTTCTGTCAACTCAGCCAACCTTCTTATCTACCAAGCATCTAGGGTAGCTCCGCCTCAGTGACCGTTCGCCTTATAACAGAAGCACTTAGTCTAGGGTTTGGGTTCAATCTTGGGTTTCATTAGAGCAGCAACTGGTTTGCCGTTTCATGAAGTATCCCTTTTAGCCCTTACCTTTCTTGAAACTTAGTGGTTTTACAAACCATCAACTATTGATGCTCCTTCTTGATTTCTACTTTCGCAGTGTCAAACATCGCGAATCACTCAAGGATCATTGTATCTATCCTTGATATGTTATAGTTCATCACGAAGCTCTGACAGCTTGGTGGCAGTGTCTTTGGAGAACCATCACTATCTCATCTGGAAGATTAACTCCCACTTGATTCAAGCGATTGTCGTACTCAGACAATCTGAGCACACGCTCAACGATTGAGCTTTTCCCCTTTACTTCGTGGGCAAAGAGTCTTGTCGGAGGTCTCATACCTCTTAACAAGGGCACGAACATGAAATCACAATTCCATCTCTTTAGAACATCTCTTATGTTCCTGACGTTTCAAAACGTCTCCGGCGCCTTGCTTCCAAGACATTAAGTATTTTGCACTGAACTATCGCGTAGTCATCAGAAACGTATATGTCCGACGTTCACAACATCCACAGACGACGCTCGAGGTGCAGCACACCGAGTGGTGCATTAAGGACATAAGCCTTCTACGCAGCAACGAGGACAATCCTCAGTTTTACAGACTCAGTCCGCAAAGTTGCTACTATCAACTTTCAACTAAATTTTCTCTAGGAACATATAAAAACTGTAGAGCTATAGCGTCAGCCACATCATAATTCGTAAAGACCATTAGACTATGTTCATGATAATTAGTTCAATTAATCATATTACTTAAGAACTCCCACTCAAAAAGTACATCTCTCTAGTCATTTGAGTGGTACATGATCCAAATCCACTATCTCAAGTCCGATCATCACGTGAGTCGAGAATAGTTTTAGTGGTAAGCATCTCTATGCTAATCATATCAGCTATACGATTCATGCTCGACCTTTCAGTCTCTTTTGTTTCGAGGCCATGTCTGCACATGCTAGGCTCGTCAAGTTTAACCCGAGTGTTCCGCGTGTGCAACTGTTTTGCACCCGTTGTATGTGAATGTTGAGTCTATCACACCCGATCATCACGTGGTGTCTCGAAACGACGAACTGTCGCAACGGTGCACAGTCGGGGAGAACACAATTTCGTCTTTAAATTTTAGTGACAGATCACCTCATAATGCTACCGTCGTTCTAAGCAAGATAAGGTGCATAAAGGATTAACATCACATGCAATTCATAAGTGACATGATATGGCCATCATCAAGTGCTCCTTGATCTCCATCACCAAAGCACCGGTATGATCTTCTTGTCACCGGCGCCACACCATGATCCCCATCATCATGATCTCCGTCATCGTGCCGCCATCGAGGTTGTCGTGTATGCTATGCTATTACTACTAAAGGTACGTCCTAGCAATATAGTAAACGCATCTGCAAACACAAACGTTAGGTTAAAGACAACCCTATGGCTCCTGCTAGTTGCTGTAGCATCGACGTGCAAGTCGATATTAACTATTACAACATGATCATCTCATACATCCAATATATCACATCACGTCATTGGCCATATCACAACACAAGCATACCCTACAAAAACAAGTTAGACGTCCTCTAATTGTTGTTGCATGTTTTACGTGGTTGCCATGGGTATCTAGTAGGATCGCATCTTACTTACGAAAACACCACAACGGAGATGTATGAATTGCTATTTAACCTCTCTCCAAGGACCTCCTCGGTCAAATCCGATTCAACTAAAGTTGGAGAAACCGACACTCGCCAGTCATCTTTGAGCAACGGGGTTGCTCGTAACGATGAAACCAGTCTCTCGTAAGCGCAGTCCGAGCCGCTTCGATCCAACAATACCGCGGAATCAAGAAAAGACTAAGGAGGGCAGCAAATCGACATCACCGCCCACAAAAAAATTTGTGTTCTACTCGAGATAACATCTACGCATGAACCTAGCTCATGATGCCACTGCTGGGGAACGTCGCATGGAAAACGAAAAATTTCCTACGCACACGAAGACCTATCATGGTGATGTCTATCTACGAGAGGAGATTTGGATCTACGTACCCTTGTAGATCGCACAGTAGGAAGCGTTAATAAACGCGGTTGATGTAGTGGAACGTCTTCACGTCCCTCGATCAGCCCCACGAACCGTCGCACGAACCTTCCCGCGATTCGTCCCACGATCCGTTCCGATCTAGTGCCGAATGGACGACACTTCCGCGTTCAGCACACGTACACCTCGATGATGATCTCCACCTTCTTGATCCAGCAAGAGAGATAGAGAGGTAGATGAGTTCTCCGGCAGCGTCACGGCGCTCCGGAGGTTGGTGATGATCTATCTCAGCAAGGCTCTGCCCGAGCTCCGTAGAAATACGATCTAGAGGAAACACCGTGGAGGTATGTGGTCGGGCTGCCGTGGCAAAGTTGTCTCAAATCAGCCCTAATACCTCAGTATATATAGGAGGGAGGGGGAGGAGGAGGCAGCCTTAAACACTCAAGGTTTGGCTGAAATTGTAGGTGGAGGAGTCCTACTCCAATCCTACTTGGAGTAGGATTCCACCTTCCCACTTGGAAACTCTTTCCACCTTGTGTTTTTCCTTCTCAAACCTTATGGGCCTTAGTGGGAACTTATTCCAGCCCACTAGGGGCTGGTTTATCTCTTCCCATTGCCCATGAGTCCCCTTGGGGCGTGACACCCCTCCCGATGGTCCCCTGCACTCCCGGTACACTACCGATGAGCCCGAAACTTTTCCGGTGACTAAAACATGACTTCCTATATATCAATCTTTACCTCCGGACCATTCCGGAGCTCCTCGTGACGTCCTGGATCTCAACCGGGACTCCGAACAACTTTCGGTTACCAACACCTATAACTCAACTATACCGAAACGTCACCGAACCTTAAGTGTGCAGACCCTGCGGGTTCGAGAACTATGCAGACATGACCCGAGACACTCCTCGGTCAATATCCAACAGCGGGACCTGGATGCCCATATTGGATCCTACATATTCTCCGAAGATCTTATCGGTTGAACCTCAGTGCCAAGGATTCATATAATCCCGTATGTCATTCCCTTTGTCCTTCGGTATGTTACTTGCCCGAGATTCGATCGTCGGTATCTGCATACCTATTTCAATCTCGTTACCGGCAAGTCTCTTTATTCGTTCCGTAATACAAGATCCCGTGACTTACACTTAGTCACATTGCTTGCAAGGCTTGTGTGTGATGTTGTATTACCGAGTGGGCCCCGAGATACCTCTCCGTCACACGGAGTGACAATCCTAGTCTTGATCCATACTAACTAAACGGACACCTTCGGAGATACCTGTAGAGCACCTTTATAGTCACCCAGTTACGTTGCGACGTTTGATGCACACAAGGTATTCCTCCGGTGCGAGTGAGTTATATGATCTCATGATCATAGGAACAAATACTTGACATGCATAAAACAATAGCAATAAAACGACACGATCAATATGCTACGTTCATAGTTTGGCTCTTGTCCATCACATGATTCTCCTAATGATGTGATTCCGTTATCAAGTGACAACACTTGCCTATGGCCAGGAAACCTTGACCATCTTTGATCAACGAACTAGTCAACTAGAGGCTCACTAGGGACAGTGTGTTGTCTATGTATCCACACATGTATTTGAGTTTCCAATCATTACAATTCTAGCATGGATAATAAACGATTATTATGAACAAGGAAATATAATAATAACTTATTTATTATTGCCTCTAGGGCATATTTTCAACAGGGGCAACAAAAAAGGATCTTTAGGGCATGCTTTGTTTTGGTCTTTAAAATTGACACATAGCGCCAAGATTTATCCTTCTTTGGCACCATTACCAGGTTTGGCAACGAGTCGGGGTGTTTAATGTCCCTGATGAACATGATTTCCAATAGTTTGGCCAGCTCCTCGTCCATGGCTTGGCGTTTAGGTTCGGAAAATCGGCGCAAGACCTGTTTGACAAGTTTGAAACCGGCGATCATGTTCAGGTTGTGCTCCGCCTACCCCTGTGGGATTCCTGGCATGTCTGAGGGGTGCCAAGGAAATATGTCCCAATTTTTGCGTAAAAGGCGTGTAGTGCTTCATCGATTTCGGGATCCAGTTGTTCCCCGATTGATGTTGTTTTACTAGGATCCGTTGGGTGTACCTGGAATTTGATGATTTTGTCAGCAGGTTTAAAGGATGTGGACTTGGGTTACTTGTCGAGGATCGCGTCGTCTTTGGTCACCATGGCGCGTAGTGCCATGAGTTCTTATGCGGCAAGGGTCTCTGCTAGCACCTCTAGGGTGAGGGATGTCGTTTTGTTTTCGGTTCGGAGAGCTCTTTTGGGGTCACTGTTTATTGTGATCACTTCGTTTGGCCCTGGCATTTTGAGTTTCATGTATACGTAATGTGGTGTGGAATGAAACCGTGTGAAGGCTTCACATCTCAACAATGCGTGGTAACCGCTCTGGAACGGGACGATATGAATGAGAAGCTCTTCATATCGGTAGCTATCGGGTGTATCAAATACTACATCGAGCGCTACTCGTCCGGTGCAGTGAGCCTCTCTCCCGGGGACAATACCCAGGAAGGTCACTGTGCTTGGCTCAATTCGAGATCGGTCGAACTGCAGTTTTTCAAGTGTGTCCTCGTAAATGAGATCAAGGCCGTTGTCCCTGTCCATCAGTACTTTGTTGAGTGTGAAGCCGTCGACTATGGAGTTCAGGACTAAGGCTGCAGTTACCCGACCTGTGTTGGCCATCGGCTCGTCGCCCTGGTCGAAGGTGATAGGTGTGTTCGACCATGGGTTTGCCGCCGCTACATGGTGGATTTGAGGGATCTCCCGAAAGGCTCTCTTTCTCTTCTTTTTTTGACGTAAACATCTCGTAGATCGATAAGATTTCTGTGGTTGTATGAGGCGGTACCGCTGGCCGGCGCTCCGATGGTGTTGCATTGAGGATGTTTTCCCCGCTTTTTGTGACCTGCTTGAGGACCCAACATGCTCTAAGGCTATTGGTGGAGCTTGACTCAATCGACGCAGAATGTATGGGGCATGGTTTGTCCTGTGGTGCGTCAAGGACCGACCTAGTCCGTGTCCGTGTTCTTTTCGCTGAGTTTCCGATCATGGCCGGCCCCATGACCGAGGGTGTGCGTCTTGTCCGGATTTGACTCGTGAGGCTAGGGTCGTTGCACATTTGCTGAATTTGCAAAGTACTTTCCATGGCACAGTATTTAAGCACTAGGCTTGACAACTCAGTGAAGGATCCAATCCGACGACGGGAGATGGCATTGAGTATACCCTCATCGTGGCAATGCTTCTGGAAAGCACGAATAAGCTCCGGCTCGTTGCGGCCTCCGGTCCTATTGCAGAGGTGGAATCTAGCCCAAAGGTGGTGTACTCATTCCACTGGCCTCTGCATGACTTCATGTGTGGTCGAAGATACTCTTTCATCTTATACTCAAGTTGTGTAGTGGGTGGGGAAAGATTTTGAATTCCCCTGATTTGTGGGCAAGAGACCTCGATGGTTGCGTTCCCAATTGGGTCGCGCGGTGGTCCTGCCGCTAGCGCCGACAAGTTGCCGGGGCGAGATAGATTTTTCGGACTATTGGGTGAGTCCAGAAGATTATTGATCGGGATGTAAACCGTCCTCAACTCAGGTGACTAGTGTGGGGAGCCCATAACCGAGCACTTGACGATCTTGGTCAAGTGTGTAATGGGTGGGGTGTAAATTTCCCTGTCGTCGGGTCTAAGCCCTATCTGATCGTAGACCGTAATGTGGTCGTTCGTCATTCCCATGATTTGTATCTGATCGAGTAGTTCACGTAGAACCGGGGTTTTGGTGGAGCTCGTGCCGCTAAAGAGTTCGGGTTTAACCCATGTCACTGATCCCCTGGTAGAGCTCAAGGTCGCTCCCAGAGTGTTCTTAGCTGAGACGCGCCGAGGCATGTTTACCAGACCGGGCTCTAAGGTCGGGGCGGGGACGCAAGTCGTCTCGGTTGTGAGGTCCATGGTGTCCGATGCCGAGGTATTGGGGCCCGCACATTCCTCGAGAGGAGCTAAAAGTCTAGTTAACGCAAGATCTCCCCGGGGGTCAGTGGTGAATTACAGATTCTCGAACCTGAATTCCTGGACGGGGGTAAAGTTCTTGACCGGGTCGAGGTGGCCGGCCGGATTGGCTTGCAGAACAATGCTTCCGAAGGCGAAGAACTATCCGGGGACGAAGACATCCCTGTTGATGATCTCCTCGATGATGGCTAGGCATGCCATTGATCCTTCCGGCGATCCAATCAGTGGAACTCTCAATGAAAGCACTAAAGTCGGCTTCAAAACCGGCAGATCTCGAGTAGGGGGTCCCGAACTGTGGACCTTAGATAGATGGGTTGCAGGAAAGAGGGGGAGACGGTGTTTACCCAGGTTCGGGCCCTCTTGAGGAGGTAAAACCCTATGTCCTACTTGATTATATTGATGTGGATGATGATTATAGAGTCTACCTCGAGATCGTGTATACTAAACCCTAGGTGAATTAACTTGTCTATATGGACCAGGACCCCCGGTTTATATATCCACCGGGAGCTAGGGTTACATACAACCGACCTAGTCTACTTTACATAGTTGCCACGCCGGTCTTTGGTGTTTTCCTCCTTAAGTACGAGACGATTGCACAACGCGAAATATCATAGGCACGGCCCATTAGGCCGACCTCCTAATAGTAAGACGACTACCTGAGGACCCCTTAATCTCGGACTCCCTCAGTCAGGAGTCGACATGCGAAGTACCCCGTGATGCCCGACACTAACAGGTTCACCCTTCCTGACCCTTCTCTTGCAAGAGAATTGCTTGCGAGGAACTCCATTTAGCAAGACTGAATAAGTGTGAGAAGAAAGAATTTCCTTCACCCAACCAATCGATTTATGAAGAAATGTATGTGCTTCAAGATCAACAAGATTGCTTCATATTCAGTCGAATCAAATGCATTTTCAAATCAAGTCTTAGAATCACAATAGGCCTCTTAAAGTGGTGTAGATACTCAAGAGCTGAAGCAATTCAGTCTTGAATGATATTCGTCCCGATGAAGCCATAGTGGTTTTTATGCACACATGTGAGTATTTCACATTGTAACATTGTGCCAACACATTTTTAGCTATAAATTATGGATTTCAATCAAAGAAATTGGTCTAAAACCATTCGCCACTTCCTGAGAAGCCTTCTTCGGGACCAAAGTAATATAAGAACTATTAATGCTAGCCGTTTGGGTCGTTCCACAAAAAAGTCGTGAGCTTGTTTATTGAAATCTAAATATACGACATGCCAACATTTCTTAATAGAAATCCCACTGAAACCATTAGGCCCAGGGGCTTTATCAGTTCGCATGTGTTTCTTTATTTCATTCATTTCCTCTTTATCTGAAAAGGTGTGACTAAGATACCCATACAAGAGGTTAAGTTGTTAGTGTTGGAGTGTGACTTTGTTCGAGTCAAGATAGATTAGTCATAAACTAGATCTTCTCACTATATTTTTAATTATGTTTGCATAGCTTTGCAATATAGTTTGTTGGTTACAGTAAGGGCCATCTTTTATTCCATGTATTAGCAGTTGTAAGGCTCTTTCGAGTGCTCCATGTTGTACATGTGCTAGGGTGTTACATAGACAAAAAAAAGATGACGTGACAAAACAATTAAAAAGGAGAGAGGACATTATAGTGACCCCACAAAGAAATGTGCTAAACACGTGAACCTATGCAAAATGATTACCACCCAAAGCATGAAGAACTTTAGTTATTAAACAATTTCATGAGGAAAGCTTAGCTACAAAAGCTAACCACCTATGCATTAGGGAAACTCGTTACTAAGATTTTTAATGCCCTTAACACCTCATCCAAGCACCAATGCATTGAAAGAGGCCTATCGCTATTACTTTTGAAATAGAACTCTTTAAACACCCCCCCCACACACACACACACACTTACGCAAACCCGGAAGTGTGGCATTAAGAGCATTTACATGCTACATCCGGGCGCCCCAAACCCGCCTCAAATGTCCGGGTGGATGGCCCGGTGAGTAAAGGGTCACATAATGCGACCTAGACGGACACCTCAAACCGGCCTCAAATGCGCGGGCTGACCAACATCCTTCATATCCAGCCCAAATATGAGGCTGATATGGGGAGGCCCAGGTGCGTCCGCCGCATCGGACCCGACCCACACTGGCCCACCCAACCCCATATATATTCGTCTGGATCACCTCCTTGGACCAAACCCTCGCCACTCCACTCTGACACCCAAGCTCCCGTCTGATGATTTCCTGGCTTCTCCTACAAGCCAAAAGCGGATCCGAGTCCGACGACGTCAGATATGTAGACCATGAGCTCATCACACTCTGTCCCGAGGAGGAGATGGACGTCCGGCTTGCACTTCGTCGCTCCGAGGAGGAGGTCGTCCACCTTGCGCTCCGACGCTTCCGGGAGGAGGCCGTCCGACGAGAGCGGTCGGACTCCTTCCGTCGGGAATCCGTTGCGTGTGTCCAAATCCGCTACGGGTGCCATCGCTGCCTCTCCGGAGGCGGTGCGACCCATCTGACTTTTGTGTCAGGGCGAGGTGGTGGGCGTACAACCCTTCCGTTGGTGCGTCGAGCTGGAGGACGCACCATGGGTGTCTTTCAACGCAAACATGGCACGACGTGCCCGACATGCGAGGCGGCAGCAGCCTTCGTGACGGTGGACGTTGTCGAGGTAGAGTCGCATTCTCTGGCGCGACGTATGGTGAATCAGCGCGGGCGCCACAACCGCCTCGTGGTGGATGTCGGTTCTTCATAGGAAGGATCCATCATCGACCTCACGTCCACCAACACTGTAGGGGTGCGGTCTACATCAAGGAAGAGTAGGACATGGAAGTCGGAGGGAGCTCAACTCCCGTGAGCCGACTCGTGTCCCATGTCCTACTCTACCTCGTCCGTGACCATACCAACACTCTCGGGAATGCAGTCGGGCATCGATCATGGGCACAGCGGAGGTAGATGAGATCCGCTTAAAGATCATTTTATGCTGCATGTAATAGTATAAAATTGAGATTTTCAATTGAAGGTATTAGATGGCAAAACATATTATTTATGACTTGATCGATGAGCGTACGCGGACGTGTTAAATACGTCCATATATGTTTGATGGATCGGATTTGTCAAGTCCAGTTGTAGACGCTCTAATCTATACCTATACCTATCTAATAATAAATGGGCTATTTCTTCCTACGGTACGTCATGAAAATTGCTGTTCAAGTTGTAAAATATCATCCGTCGATGTCACCTATAAATGATAAAAAATGTTTTACACAGGAGAATCCTTCGCCTGGGCCGGCGCATGCAGTAGGGACCTCATATATTGCACGCTACGCGCTGGGAGAAGACACATCACACTTGTTTGAGCCGGCCCATGTACGGACAACCTATTTTTAAAATTTAGTTAACTATTTTTATTTTAGGTTTCCTCATTTACTTTAATAATTTGGGACTTCAAAAAGTTTCTAAAATTAAAATAAATGGGAATTTAAAAATAAAATGTTTAATAAAGCATAAAATGTTTGTGGATTCAAAAAGTATTAGCGATTTAATAAAAAAATGTTTCCTTTTTGCAGAAAATGTTCAATGTTCCGTAAACAATTGTTTTCGGAAATAAATAAAAATTCATTATTTTTTAAAGATTTCATGTATTAAGAAATGTTAATGAAATTGAAAAACAATTTGCTAGTCCACAAAGTATTAATGAAAAATATCCCACAAATGTAAAAACTCTTTGTGACTTAAAAATAGTTTATTCATTCATAAAATATTCGTTGATACAAAAAATGATCATGCATTTTAGAAAAATGCTCGTTAAATCAGAAAAATGTTCATGAATTTCAAAAATTGCTCCACCAATTTTCAAAACAATGTCCGACCATTCTAGAAATGTTTGCCATTAAAAAATTTGTAAAGAATAATGTTCACAATTTTACAAAAATGTTTGTAAATATTATAAAATATTTTTTACTTTGAAAAAATGTTTAAAATTTTGTAAAAGTGTTCATGAATTTGAAAATTATTTACGATTTCAAATATGTTCACGAGTTTAAAAAAACATTTATGATCTGACGAAATTAAGAGTGATAGTATATCTCAATGATGCAGTAAAATGTGATGATGGTCATTGGATCTGTTCCTCCGTTGCAACGCCTTTTTGCTAGTACTAATTCTCGAAAAGATGTACCACCGCAGAGGTGGGGCCGGCCAGCTCTCGCAGCTCCCCCCCGGCTCCCCGTCGCCGCAGCCCAGACGTCGGCTGACGCTTCCCGTTCCGCCGGCCATCGTTTTCCGTTCCTCGGGACGACGCGATGACGTGCCCCGCAGCAGCTCTTCTTCTCCGCGGGAAAGGCCCCGCAGCCACAGAAACGCTCCCTGCGCCGCCGCCGCCGCCGCCGCGTGGGCCGACCTGTCAGGGAACGGATAACGCCCAATCAACCAGACGATGCGGCCATGACTCGGCCGAGGACGCGTGCCGCTTTTCTTTTCCGCCCTTTGCCCTATCCGGAACGCCCATCATCGCCTCGACCCAGCGGGACGGCTCGAAACGGCATTCGTCCTCCTCTACTACTTCGCTGACGGCGGGCCGGAGCTCCTCCTGGACCCGCATGTCTGTCCCTAAACTGGCTACGTCGCTCGGGGCTCGTGGGTTCGTTAGGTGCCGTGCGTGGACTGTGACGGCGACCGGGCCCCGACTGGAGACCGGAGGAGCGGGGCCCGCGCGAGCCACTGGGCCGTCGGGCATATATACGCCCTTTCCCCGCCGGCGAATCCCATTCCCATTCCTTTCCTTCTTCTTCTCCTTCCTTCCCCGCGCGCGCTCCTCTGCTCTCCTCTCCTCTGCTCGTGCGCTAGCGTTCACCGGGATCAGGCAAACGGCCACGCGCGAGAGCTCGCCATGGAGCAGGCCGGAGGCAAGGGCGGCCACGACTCGCGGCTGATGCGCGACCTCTGCACGCTGCTCGTCACCATCATCGCCCCCGTCGCGGCGGCGTCCTCGACGGACACGGACACGCCACGGAGGCCGCGCGGCGGCATGTCCCCGGCCGGCGCGGCGTCGATGCTGCTGGGCGCGTCGATGGCGCTGATGCTGTGCGGGTCCGTGACGTTCGCCATCGGCTTCCTCCTCATGCCGTGGGTCGCCGGCGTCGCGCTGCTCTTCGGCTTCGCGGGCGTCATCTCCACCCTCTCCTCCGGCCTCCTCCCCTCCTCCTCGCCGGCCTCCTGCAAGGACAAGGAGCAACGGTTGCTGATGCCGGCGCAGGGGCGGCTCCGTGGCTCTGCCCCTCCGATGAGCTCTGTCCCGGATAAGCTCGTGGCGTGGCGTTGATCTGTTGTTGAAATCCTGTTAATTAATTAACTAGGGCGGGATTAGAATGGATACTGATTCAGGTGTAAAAAAAGGCTTCCCTTTAGCTGTTGCTGTACTACGTTTCGAGTCGCAAGAGATGCTCATGATTTACTACCGGCACAAGCAACAGCTGTTATATGTGTTGTGTTGATTGTTTCGTTTCATTTCCTTTTTTTCCATATATCCGTGTTGATTGTTTCGTGTCGAGAATTCCGTGCACGGATGGCACCATCATCTGCTTCGTAAAACCGACATGTCTCGCCGTGCTCTGTCCGCGTCGATCTCGTAATTTCTGCACTGTAAGTACGTAGTATACTACTCTCTTTTTTTTGAGGGGGAAACGTAGTACTAGTATACTACTTTGCCACGGCAACTTAACCTGTGTCTGACCATCGTGGGTACTACTACAACAAGTGCAAGTAGAATCGAGATGCATTGCTCGTCGGGGCTACAAGGCGCAATGTAAGCGTTGAGTGCGCACTTCACCCGCCTGAGCTGGGCGATTGCGTGTAAAAGTGCATCAAAGATAACATGTAGCTCAATCAACTCTTGTCGTCCTTGTCAGATGATTAGTGGGGGTTTCGCTTTCACGCTTGAGCTCTCTCAGTCGCTGTTGCACCAATCGGTGTTCTAGACTCTTGGTGTCCCACGCTACTCAACTTTTGTGGTTTCTATCTTGTGTCCAAGACTTAATTGCATGGAACTACCACACTTTGACACGTTGTAATAATAAATTAATATCAATAACCATATTTTTTATAAGTTAGTATCAACTCTTAGCCTAAGAGCATATGTAGCAGAGCTCTTAAAAATGGTCAAACCCTTTTAACTTTTGCGTTTTAAGGTTTTGGTTAAAAAAATGTCCAGAAAATGGTCTAACCCGTATTTTTTTTAATGGGCACCGAAAACACACCCGAGACCTTTATATTTGAAGGTTGAAAGACCGAACCGAGGGTGCCTCGTATAACGGTCAAACATCATCGGAGTAAACACGCTACTGTGGAATTTGTCGGAATCCGCCTGAAACTTGCCGGAATTTATCATCACACGTCAGAAAAGGCCGCTCGACGCTGAAATCGACCGCCGCGGTTCAAATTGGATGATATCGACCTCGTCGTGGCCTTCCGTGACCTCAGTCTGGCCGTCGGAATCCTCCCGGCGCGGCCGGCAAAGGGGCACGACTCGGATGGCGTGGCCGACGAGCAGGGGCAACCGGTGGGCGACGGAGCATGGCCAACAGGCGACGGGGTGCGACCGATGGGGCTGGGCGCGGTCGGCTAGGGGAAGGGGTGGCGTCGTCTCGGCTGGAGGAAGGAGCTCTTCTCTATATCATTTTATAGTATTCTGGAGGAAGGATCCTTAAAATTCCTTTTTTCGACCTTTATCCGAGTTTTACAATTTGTGATTTTAAGGGGTTTGCTAGAGATGTTCTAAGTGTTGCAAAACGACCTAACAACCGTATAAGCCCGTATTGACAGTGTATCTTGATGAGGTTACTGAACCAACACTTCAACCAGAGAGTGGAAGGGCGCATGAAGTTGTTCCTGTGGCGCTTACACCAGTTGAAGTGAAAGCCAATGATGGTGATCATGAAGCTTCATATCAAGTTACTTCCAAACCTCGTAGGTCGACAAGGACACACTCTACTCTAGAGTGATACAGTGATCCTGTCTTGAAGGTCATGTTGCTGGACAACAATGAACCTACGAGCTGTGGAGAAGCGATTGTGGACCCGGATTCTGACAAATGGCTGGAGCCCATGAAATCCGAGAAAGGATCCATGTATGAAAACAAAGTATGGACTTTGGAAGAACTACTTGATAGTCGTAAGAGTTGTAGGGATAGATGGATCTGTATAAGAAAGACAGAGGATGAGGGTGAATGTCACCATTTAGAAAGCTTTACTTGTTGCAAAGAAGTTTACGACAAGTTCAAAGAGTTGACTATAACGAGACTTTCTCACTCATCGCGATGCTAAAGGTCTGTTGGAATTATATTAGCAGTTGCTGCATTTTCAAATTATGAAATCTTGCGGATGGATGTCAAAGCATTGTTTCCTCGACGGTTTCCTTAAGGAAAGGTTGTATGTGTTACAACCAGATGGTTTTGTCGATCCTAAGGATGTTAACAAGTACGCGAGCTCCAGTGATCCTTCTAAGGACTGGAGCAAGCATCTCGGAGTTCGAATATGCGCTTTGATGAGATGATCACAACTTTTGGGTTTATACAAAGTTTATGAGAAACTTGTATTTCTAAGTAAGTGAGTGGGAGCACTATAGATTTTCTGATTAGTATATGTGGTTGACATATTGTTGATCGGAAATGACGTAGAATTTCTGGAAAGCATATAGGGTTGTTTGAAAGGTGTTTTTCAAAGAAAAACCTGGCTTAAGCTACTTGAACATTGAGCATCAAAGATCTATACAGATGGATCAAGATGCTTGATAACACTTTCAATGAAATGCATGCCTTGACAAGTTTTTTTTGAAGGAGTTCAAAATAGATCGGCAAGGAAGGAGTTCTTAGCTGTGTTGTAAGGTATGAATTTAAGTAAGACTCAAAGCCCGACCACGGCAGAAGAAAGAGAAAGGACGAAGGTCGTCCCCTATGCTTTAGTCCTAGGCTCTATAGTATGCTATGTTGTGTACCGCACCTGATGTGTGCCGTGCCATGAATATGTTATGGGGTACGAAAGTGATCCAGGAATGGATATTTGGATAACGGTCAAAAGTTGTCCTTAGTAACTAGCGGACTAAGGAATTTTTCTCGATTATGAAGGTGATGAAAGATTTTGTCGTAAAGGGTTACGCTGATGCAAGCTTTGCACCAATTCGGATGACTTTGCATAGTGAAACGGATTCATATAGTGGAGCAGTCATTTAGAATAGTTCCAAATGACACGTAGTAGCAGCATCTACAGGATAACACAGAGATTTGTAAAGCACACACGAATCTGAAAGGTTCAGACTCGTTGACTAAAACCTCTCTCACAAGCAAGACGTGATCAAACTCCAGAACTATATGGGTGTTGGATTTGTTAAAATCATATAGTGATGTGAACTAGATTATTGGCTCTAGTGCAAGTGGGAGACTGTTGGAAATATGCCCTAGAGGCAATAATAAATTGATTACTATTACATTTCTTTGTTCATGATAATTTTTTATTATCTATGCTATAATTGTATTGATTGGAAACTCAAATACATGTGTGGATACATAGACAAAACACTATCCCTAGTAAGCCTCTAGTTGACTGGCTCGTTGATCAAAGATGGTTAAGGTTTTCTAACCATAGACAAGTGTTGTCGCTTGATAACAGTATCACATCATTAGGAGAATGATGTGATGGACAAGACCCAAACTATAAACGTAGCATGTGATCATGTCATTTTGTTGCTATTGTTTTCTGCATGTCAAGTATACATTCCTATGACCATGAGATCATGTAACTCACTCACACCGGAGGAATACCTTGTGTGTATCAAACATCGCAACGTAACTAGGTGACTATAAAGGTACTCTATAGGTATCTCCAAAGGTGTCTGTTGAGTTAGCATGGATCAAGACTGGGATTTGTCACTCCGTGTGACAGAGAGGTAACTCGGGGCCCACTCGGTAATACAACATCACAAACAAGCCTTGCAAGCAATGTGACTAAAGATTTAGCCACGAGATCTTGTATTACGAAACGATTAAAGGGACTTCCGAGTAACGAGACTGAAATAGGTATTGGATAACGACGATCGAATCTCGGGCAAGTAACATACCGAAGGACAAAGGGAATTATATACGAGATTATATGAATCCTTGACATAGAGGTTCAACCGATAAGATTATCGTAGAATATGTAGGATCCAATATGGGTATCCATGTCCCGCTATTGGATATTGACCGAAGAGTGTCTCAGGTCATGTCTACATAGTTCTCGAACCTGCATGGTGTGCACACTTAAGGTTAGGTGATGTTTTTCGGTATAGTTGAGTTATAGCTGCTGGTGACCTAAGGTTGTTCGGAGTCCCGAATGACATCCCGGACGTCACGGGGAGTTTTGGAATGGTCCGGAGACGAAGATTGATATATAGGAAGTTGGTGTTTCGATTCCGAAAGATTTTCGGGCATTACCGGTAGTGTACCGGGAGTGACGATGGGTTCCGGGGACCCACCTAGTGGGCCCACCACTCCCCAAGGGGGCACGTGGACTTGATGGTGGCGCAACAGCCCTTGATGGGCTGACTAGTCAACCATAGAAAGCCCATGAGGTAAAAGGTGGAAAAACCAAAAGAGGTGGACAACTTGGGGAGGAGTCCTAATCCTAGTAGGATTGGAGGAGGACTCCTCCTCTCCTAGTTCGACCGAGCCCAAGGGAGGCTCCCTTGGTGCGCAAGCCTAGCCCCTCCTTCCTCCTATATATACTAGTCGTTTGAGGGTTTTTGAGACACAATTTCAGCCACGTGCTACCCTCTCCTCTAGATCGTAGTTCTTCCTCTAGATCAGTTTTCAGCAGTGCATATGCGAAGCCCTGCTAGAATAATTCCACCACCACCACCACCACGTCGTTGTGCTGGAGAACTCATCTATCTCTCCGCCCCTCTTGCTGGATCAAGAAGGCGGTGATCCTCATCGAGTTGTACGTGTGCTTAACGCGGAGGTGCCGTCCGTTCGACACTAGATCGGGATAGATCGTGATGGAATCGTAGGACGGATCGTGATGAGATCGCGGGACGGGATGCGATTTGGATCGCGAAGATGTTCCACTACATCAACCGCATTATATACGCTTCCGCTTAGGGATCTACAAGGGTATGTAGATTCACTCTCCCCTCTCGTAGATGATCATCACCATGGATAGGTACTGCATGTGCGTAGGAATTTTTTTGTTTCCCATGCAACATTTCTCAACAATCACTACTACTAAACAAGGACCATCATTAGTAATACTAAATGACTAAATAGTGACCATCATCGGTACTACTAAATAATGACCATCATGAGTACTACTAAATGACTAAATAGGGGCTACACTAACTGACTAAACAGAGGCTACACTAAATGACTAAGGCCCTGTTTGGAACCATAATAGATTATGATAATTTAGATTATGAAGATAGATTATATAATCTGGTTTATAAAAAAATCTAGGTGGACATGTTTGGAGGCCAAATTATATAAACTGTAATCCAAGTTTTACATTGCATAATGACCTGTCCGCCCTCTGTTTTTTTTTAAAAGGAGGGTGACGGTGGTAGGCATGTAATTATCTCCAACTTTACAAGGGTAATGGGTCATTAGCAATCCATAATCTAATTTTAGCTGGTATAGAGTAGATTATGAGTTTTTAATAATCTATCCATCTAGTTTTCATAATCTACACCATAAGCTGTCATGTTTGGAGACAGAATAAATTATAAAAACTGGATTATATAATCTGAATGGTTCCAAACAGGGCCTAAGCAAATGCCTATAAAAGTTACTACCAATTTTAATACAAATAACAAAATATGTGCATCATTCTTACAGGCCGAACACAAACTAGAAACCTCTTGCCGTCTCAAATCCTTCAAATGCTACACGACAGTGAGCTGGCAGCCGATGCCCCACACAAAGATCCCGAGATCCCGTCTCGATGCCCATGTAGTCTTGGTCTTTAATGCTAGCAGGAATCTACAGGACCAAGATAAACCAAAAACGCCAAATCAAAAAACCAAATCCCCAAATCCCTCAATCAGAAACCCTAACCCTAGCTCTACCACTTACCTGGTACTGCATGTCATCGGAGGAGGAGCCGATGTCCTGCAGGCTCGAGAAGTCATCGCTGCTCTCATCCTTGAACTGCGTTGCGAGCGGCGGCGATTGGGAGAGACGA
The DNA here is from genome assembly GCF_904849725.1 of Hordeum vulgare subsp. vulgare. Lineage (NCBI taxonomy): Eukaryota > Viridiplantae > Streptophyta > Magnoliopsida > Poales > Poaceae > Hordeum > Hordeum vulgare. Next base: position 576,821,818 of record NC_058520.1, on the reverse strand, counting down.
GGGCGAGGCAGCGAAACAAGGGAGAGTGCGGCGGGTGGCTCGGTCTGACCCGGCCCAACCAGTTAGAACGACGGAGTTGGCTTCCTCCTAGTCAATGGAGCGGGATGTGCGGGTAGGCCAATGTGTCACCTATCACGTGGAGCTGCTCGGCAAGATACACAATCAATGCTTAGAGTTGGCACCGACTTGCAAAACTATGACCATTTGTATCAATTCATTACGACATGCCGAAGTGTGGTACGACATGCCGAAGTGTGCCGCGTCGAGCGTAGAAGCTCCCGTAGAAACCATTATTGGAGCAGGTGTTGTTCTGCCATATGTGTCGCCTGGCTAGAGGACACAACGGGCGTGGGGAGGAGCACCCAAGGTCCCACCTCCCAATCAAGAAGCGGGTACCAGAGAGAGCAACGCCTTCCTCCCGGTGTCAGAGCTGGTGTCGATTCGCTGTTCCCGACGGGACAAGGCCGTGACCTCCTCGACGCCCACCTCAATTTTTTTCACTATTCTACCTTAGTCTAAAACTATAACACAAAATAAACTATGTATGAAACTATTTCACGATCTGACCCTTTTAAAAACGCTACAACCCGCAACGTTGTTACTGCACGTAGAAACGCCACTCTACCATAACGTTTCTGATCTACATTCAAACGTCAGTCTAACTCGCGTTGCAGCCCAGGTCAAAACGTCAATGTAGTTGGCGTTGCCGCCAGGTCAAAACGCCAATGTCATTGGCGTTGCCATCCAGGCGGCAAACGCCATTAACCATGGCGTTTCCACCCACATAAGCTAGTAGTATATGAGTTGTTGCTACTGCTAGATGCATGCGGTGCGCTGTAGAAAATTTTGGATGTGTGTGCTTGTCCGTGGCGGTCAACCGGAACAAGCAGGGGGACATGGCCGGACAGTGGCCGATGCATCCATCAAGTGCCCCAAAGTTATTGCACGTACGTACGCGAGAAGGGATGGATTGGGTATCGTCCTGTCGACCGGCTCATGGCATGCAGCTGCAGAAGCAGGCGCATGGCATGCAGCTGCCCAGCGGAGCCCAAATTTATTTATGCGACTGCATGCACGGATCAACAATGACAGGAAATAAGTTAAAAGAAGCCAATGCATGTGACAGGCTGATAAAAATGTTTTGATAATACAAAGCTGCTGTAGCATGCATCTCTCTTACTCACTCACTCACACTGCCTCTCACCCCTGGCATCCCTTCACACACACATGGCATGCACTCGGTCGGTCTAGCTAAGCTGGATGTGTGCATGCACAGCCGGCCATACCATGCGCGGACCGATGCAGCCGCACAACATGTAGCAAGGCAGTAGCAGCAGGAAGAGAGAGAGAGAGAGCACGCATGCAGCTGCAGAAGCAGGCGCATGGCATGCAGCTGCCCAGCGGCGCCCAACAGCGAAGAAATTCTGTGAAAAGCTAGCACCGAAAGCCTAAGAAACGCCAGCCACCTTGGCCTTTTGAGGGGAGCAGTAAACGCCACGTTACACCGGCCCCGGCGTTTCAATGAAGGCCGGAAACGTCGCAATAGTATGGCGTTTCAATGTTGACATGCAACGCCACGGCTTACGGCGTTTTTAAAAAGGAGGGTCGTTCGATCTACACGTAGTCGTCGGATCTGCTTCGGTCAGGCACCCCATAATTCCTGAAACGATGACTGAGTTGCAGAAACTTTCGCTTTGTTGCAAGAAATAAACTTTGAACCCGTTAATTCCTGAAACAACGGTCGAGTTTCAGAAACAATTTGCTTGTTGCAGGGTTTTTTTTCTTCGTCTTTCTGCAACATAGGTACTTTTGCGGAAGAATCTTTTTGCAACAAAGGTCATGTTTCAGGAATTTTTACAACAAAGGTCAAGTTGTGGAATTTTTTTGCAACGTTCATGGGAGGCATGGGTGGCTGGCGGCGGTCGGATGGTCAGAACATAAATCTATAGTAGACCACTGCACCATCGTATATGTTTCAGAAACATAGTCTTTGTTGCAGAACCGCATAGTCACTTGGACGCGTGTCTTACGGGAGAGGTGGCTGATGCGGCTATTATAATCCACCGGCTGATGGTTAGCTTTTTCCTTCTAAAAAAGGTTAAATCGTGAAATCTTTTTGAAACGAGTTTGTTCTGTAAATTATTTACGTCTCGTGTGTCATAACAGTGAATTTGTCCGCCCACCTCCATGTGGCGTGCATCTCCTCTTCTCTATGCCCCACGAGGGAAGACAGACTTAGTCAACATGTCTATATGGAAAAAACCCAACTCGGCCTGATGACAAACCCCATCAGTCAGGAAAATCATAGAAAAAATACGTAGTTTTTTGCCACTATTAACGAAAAAGGTGGTTTTTACAATCACATATACTGTGGTGGTTTTATGCATTTCACTCAACGGAGTGAGTACTCCACCGCCCACAGGAAAACAAAACAAACGCTAGCCATTGCCATTTAATAGGAGTATCTTTTTCCTCATTTCCAGTATTGTTAAGAATAAGAAGCACTGCTTCTACTCTAAATGTATAAGAAATGCTGCACAAGAGGTCGCACCGCAGAGGAAAGAGTTTTTGCTACTGTCAGGTTCAACTTGTCCGAAGTACATCACATAGCAACATATTTCCATCTGTCCCAAACCAGCATGATAACATCCATATGAAAAAGATGCTCTTGAACAACTGTAGCCAAAAAACGTCTACTATGCGAAACTACTTGCATCTTCTGCCCCTGAGCTTTTTGCTGGATTTGATTTCCTTATAATCCGATATCAGCAATCGACACGATCCGATTAGGTGGAGGCGATCCGATTAAGTGGACCTAATCATTTCCTGTTTCTACAAATCTCCCAATTTAAACACCTGTACAAGAAGGTACAGCGTAGATAAATAATTAAACAGATGAAGACCAGTAATTTCAACTCTTAGAAATATCAGATTTCAACACAAGAAATTTTCACCGCTTAAAAAAATACCCCAATCTTCTTGCCACTATTTCGAGATCTTGTAGACCTGCACCCTTTTCATCCATGTCACATTCGTTTTAACATACAAGACCCCTATGATATTCAACTTTGGCCAACATATTGTTGTCCTTGTCCTTTTGTCAATGTTGGATCTCAAAATGCATGATCGCCTAGCATTTTGAAACAAGCGAGTACAATTTTTTTTTCTCCTATTCAAATCCACCACACCTTATCCTCACCCCGACATCTTAGAGCATCTACAATCGGACCCCTTAAACCCGCCTCAAATGTCCGGGTAGCTTGCCCGGTCACTGAGCGGTCACAAAAAATTGATTCAGCCGGACCCCTCATATCCATCTCAAACGTCCGGACTGACCGACACCCCTTAAATCTATCTCAAATATGAAGACGGTATGAGGGCTCGTGGACACGTCCAGACACGCCAGGTCAGTCCGTCACATAGGACGCGAACCCATCCAGGACCACCTTTTCTTTTTTCTTTATTCATTTTCTCTCTCTCTCTTCTTCTTCACCAATCACGTGGAAATGACCGGATATATGAGAAAAAATATGAAAGACGCAGCTGCGTGGATGAAAAATTAGGGTTCAAAACGAACACGCCTGGTCATTGAACGTTTGAGGGGTCGGATTTGTAAGTTTTGGTTGTAGATGCTCCTACCCTCCAACAGTTTGTCCCTAGGCTGTTTGATCGGTAGTAAACAAATGTGAAAAAATAGGGTGGTGAAGCAGGAAGCAGAGGTTGTGATGGATATAGAAGTGGCTGCGACGTGGCATCAGATTCGTTATGTGGCAGCTTACATGATACAATTCGTATTTTCGTACAAGCAAAATTTCCAAGTACGCTGCACAAGGATTAGAGACAACACTCACCTTTTTAAGAGGCTGTCTAAGCATGGCATAGTATTCATCAGGTCCGGACCCACAGTGATGCCACATGTGCAGCCCGCACAGGGTCCACGATTTTGGAGGGTCCCAAAAAATATATATAGTATAGCATATAGATATAGTTGTATTTAGAAAAACGACTCGACCTCGTGCGGTCGTGGGCGACTGGGAGTTATGGCTCGTCTTCGCGCGCCGTGGGCGCCTCGAGCAGCTGGCCGCTGGGCGCGTGGGCCAGTGGCCCGTTGCCTGGAGCGACCTGGCCTGTGGCCTGTAGGTCAGTTGCGTACTGCGCAGGTCTCCCTCCGTCTACGAAACGTTATGGCCAGGCCTGGTGATGTGTTGATTGCATGATGATGTGATCCCAACGATCTGTACTGCATGTCTACATCGATCGACAGATTCTATAGACGTCCCCAACTCCCCATCGATCTGTAGACGATACGCGCCGTCCACCTCGCATCGCCAGCGAGAGCAGCTCGTCTCTGTTGTTGACGCCGTGCGTGCACATGTACGAGTAGCGCTTCCATCTATATTTCGGTAAGAAAAGAATATCTCGTCGGCTCGTCGCCTCCGTCGTTTGCATCATCACTGATCACTTCATCTGTTCATCACGCATCAGATCGATCCCACGATGCGATTCAGGTCGCCAGCGAGACTCGTCGTCTCGTCGGATCGATCCCGGTTCATCCGTGCAGGACCCAAAACTAGGTGAGTTAGACAGTTCGTGCAAGTGCCAAACATTGATGCATGATCTTCAATTGATATATGCTACTGTATAACTTTAATTTCATTGTATTCATCTTTTAAATCTTGTGTTTCAATAATATAGATTTGAGTCATCATGGAAAAACAACGGTCCGATGCCTATAAGCGCAAGAGAAAAGTGAAAGAACAAAATTTAATTAATAAATCTTATAAAGGCTTCCCTTATGAAGGATAAACAATCTGATATTGATGCCAATGAACTATTTGTTGAGTTGAAGTTTCTTCAAAATTTCATGCCAAAAGAAAATATCGGACCTGTTGAAATTCTGAATTTTTTAAAGCGGCATGATTGTTTTCCCAATGCAAGTATTGCATATAGAGTTATGTTGACCATTCCTGTGACAGTTGCATCTGCAGAAAGAAGTTTTTCTAAATTAAAACTATTGAAGTCCTATATGCGTACTACTATGACACACCAAAGACTCAATGATTTGGCCACAATAGCATTTGAGAGTGAAGTCTTGAAGAAGATTGATTACGCGGATATCATTAAAGATTTTATTTCAAAGAACACTGCAAGAATTAGGATGTTCAAATAAATAGCAATCGGGAGTTGCATAGGTATGACTTTTTTATATGTCCAATTTTTAATGTAAGATATTATTTTATATATATTATATAAAAAATTCGCGAAACATATATACATTATAATTGCTCGTTAGTTCATATTTTTGTGAGATAGGGCCCTATTTTTTCGTTTTGCACAGGGCCCGGGATTTTGCCGGCCCGGCCCTGGTATTCATGTTCATAATGCCTTGTGTTCCTACAAAACTGAAGAACCAAAATAATGAACACGATAACACAAGTGACAAGTCGCAAAGTTATTGCAAGATATATACTTCAACATACATGATGAAGATTTGCCTTCCATGCCTCGTTTGCATAATCAACCTGTCAAAAGTTGAACATCAATAATTGTATATTTAACGGAGGAAAATTTCCATGAACGAAATGAGTTAAAAGTTGATCTTTAGGAGGAGGCCTACCATTTTAACAGCGTCATGACATGTATCATCATCCTTTCTTGGTAGGAATTTTTGAAGATCCTGATATTCGAGAAAAACAATGGAGCCCAATCAGCCATGTAATATGAGACAATAGAGATAGCAAAACAACTATAACATTATTGCTTGGATTGCATGACATCCATCAAAGCAATGGTCAGTCAATGCATTAAATTTCTCCACTAATTTCATAAACGATTCCTTATCCTTCAAAAGTAAAAAATATATGATCATGATACGAAATGTGGAACTAAAATATAGTATTATTAATAAGAAGAGTACCCAATCAATAGAATCATCACCGATATTGAAAAAGCCTTCTTCATCCAGCAGATTCATCAAACTTATAAGTTGACCTTTCACCTGGAAGTTTTCAATGTAAATATATGGTTCAACTGAGCATAATTGAAACAGATCAATGTCAATCTACAGTTCAATTTGTTAAGCTTCATGCACTAGCTAACACAACCAAAAGTTCGAACTGGTGAAAAGGGTTAGTGCAATCCACATACTATAACACCCCCTCCCACGTGTGACGGAGAAGACAAGTCAACACGTGCAACCAAAAAAAAAAGCGACGGCGCGCGGTACTCACGTATGACTCAAGAGGCTCTACATGGACACAAAGGGGGGCTACAAGCATTTTTTAATAAATTACGAAAATCAGGACTTGAACTCAAGACCTTAGCTCTGATACCATGTTAAGTTTCATGCAGTAGCCAACGCAATCAAAAATCCGAACTGATGGAAAGGGCTAGTGCAATCCACATACTATAACACAATTAAGGATATTGTACTTTTTTTTGGATAATCAAGATATTCAAAATTATTACAGAAATCTTGTCTTGGAAAACCAAACAAACTGGAAATTCAGCATGATGCAGAAAGTCTAAAGTTCTTCTTTCCCTGGAAGAATTGCATTAAATTATTATTAAGAAAGTAGAGCCCTCCATCAAAAAGGACAAGCATCACCAGGGAGAAAAGATTACATGTAACCTCTCTGAAAAGTTAAGTTGAAGATAAAAAGTAGGTTTTCATACCTTATCATTAAGAAGGAGAGCTCTCATGCTCTGAGTGTAAGAATTTATTTCGTGTTCCCGCTTAACAATATTGGTCATTCGCTATAAAAGAGCAAAAATGTGTACGAGAATACTTTGTAACATAATCATCAAAAATAGAAATAGAAGAGTGCAAATTGACCAAGGAATGCTGCTAAGGAACAAGCACCTCAAAGGACAATTTGGCAAGACTGGTGTCCAGTTTTGCAAACTGACCATTCTCATCGTCTCTACGAGCACATTCCTGAAAAAGTTAGCATACAAACAATGCATAAAGCAATTAATAGATACGGAGTAGATGTGTGGATCCATATAGTGGAAGGTTTCCAACAACAGAATATGATGTTCTACCATGAAAGAACAGAAGTCCAGAGCATGATCCCATGTGCATGTAGCCAAATAATTATCAAACTCTTTACTCTTCATGCAGACGTACTTGTTCTTTAGCTGTATAATACTGGAGAAAACACTTCCCTAGTTAATACAGACTAGAAGGTGACCAAGTTAAAAGTGCTAAAGCACCAACAAGTAAAAAATTAGTGATCCTAAGATGGTAACAACAATATAAGTTACAGATTATAAGGCCGCGTACAAAAGCAGCATGACCAATAGATTACCATCTTTTGAAAGTATAGGTTTCCATTTTAGTTGAATTTTAAAGGGATAAATGATACGTTAGAGAATACAAGAGTAAGTCAAAGAAGAAGAAAAAGAACACATCATTTTTACAACTGAACTTCAAGAGGATTATATATGATAAAGGGGCAAACCAGCTCGGCCTTGGGCTGGTTGCCAATTTAGGATCCATGCAATGCCTGAGCCTTATTTGGAGTGGTTGTTGAATCCATTATTGGCAACGGTGAGACAACCAAGTTCCCGTGTGACCGCTAGCTGGTTGCAAGGTAAAACAGTGGCAGAGTTGGATCCTAATGTGTTCTCTTTAATTCCCAAACGAGACATTAATCAATGAACGGTGGCTCAAGCTCTTGCCAATCAGAGATGGGCCGGTGACATTAAGGGAGCATTAATTGTGCAAGTTATTGTCGAGTATCTTCAAACATGGGATATGGTTGACAACCTTGTCTTACACCATGATGTGCTGGATCAGCACAGATGGCGCCTAATTCAATCAAGCTCCTATACCAGTAAGTCGGCCTACAATGCTTACTTTCTAGGATCCATCGACTTTGTGCCCTGGAAATTTTTCATCTGGTTGGCTGCCAAGAACCGCTGCTGGACAGCTGATTGGTTATCTAAGGGTATGTTTGGTTGGAGGGATATCCTCCCAGGGACAGGGATAACCACTTTTTTCTGTGGTTGCCATGCGTTTGGATCTGGGGCGAGGAGGGACAGAGTTAACCAGATGCTGGGAATATTCTCAAAAAAAAGGATGTGGCCAACCGCCAAAAACGGGCGGGCGGTGGCAACCACTCTGGGGCGGCCGGCGCGGCCGGCGCGGGAGGGCGGCCGACGCGGGAGGCAGCCGGCGCAACCGGCGCGGGAGGCGGCCGGCGCGGGAGAATCCATCCTCCCAACCAAACAGAAAAAAGGATAACCCTACCCTTACAACCAAACAAAAAAAAGGATATCCCCAGCCACCTGGTTGGGGATACCCACAACCACCCTAGCCTATCCCTCCAACGAAACACACCCTAATTGTGGTCTGCCGCATCCTGCTGGTTATCCTTTCTGTGATCAGGAAGAAGAAGAAATTAAACAAATCCCAGTTTCTTGTGTGTTCTCACGGCAACTCGTTTCTTCAGGTGGTTGTGCAGTGTTACGCTGGTCGTAATGAAAGTATCATATATAGTATCACACATGTCAACTAGACAATTTTGCTGAGGTGACATAGAATTAAATAAAGAAAAAGAGGGTTGAGTATCATATTATGATACTCTATCATAATAAATGTTATGCTACAATGTATCATGCATGGTACTCCTCCATTCCTAAATATAGGGTGTATAGTTTTTGGCACGGAAATTAAAGAACGCACGTGGAGGGGAAATTTCATAAGTTTTGGGTGAGATTACACCTGACTAAATGACATCAGAAAATAGAGGAGCTTGCGTGATATAAGGAAATGTAATAAAATCCCTAAAACAAATATCCAACCGAGTGGTGCAATGCAATACACCTTATATTTTGGATTTTTTCTCAATAATCTATACACCTTATATCAAGGAACGAAGGGAATAATAAATAAGATGATTGATGATACTATGCATTACGAATGTAGTATCATACATTAGTACCGTATGCATGATACTAAGTTATGATACTAGCTATTACGAGCAGCCTTATCAAGACTCAAGAGGGCTCCTAAGAGATGAGAAAAGGATAAAATTGTGTTGCGGAGTTCTAGTAATCCCATGACACATTTATTGTGTCATATGACCATCTTGCCACCAATATTGCTAAATCTATTATAGAATATCCGTGCACATAATGCAGTTGGAATTTAAAATATGAATGGATACAACCTTGGGGATGGAGAAATACAATTAAAAATAGTAATGCCGTACCCCAGATTGTTCCTTCTTCTTCTTGATGTATACCGATGCATATGGCCGCAAATGCACCAAGAAATGCAAAGGGTCAGGTTTCAGTGGCTGTGAAAAAGGAATCAGATTAATAAAGTTCCGAGCACACATGCAAAAAAGGAAAATTAATCCACGCACCTTAAAAATTGTCCCTTGAGGTAAGTAGTTGGAAGGTGAAACTATGAGCCCCTATCTTTCTCTGTGTCCAAGTGAAACTTTGATCTCATGAGTACCACGTGAGTTTTAGCAATTGTAGAAGACAAAAGGGTAATTGAGTATGTGGATTTGCTTTACAAGCTCTTATTCGACCCTTTCCGATGTTATGATAAATTGCAATTGCTTCAATGACTATAGGCTATTGGTCGCTAATTCTCAATAAGGTCCTTGATCCATACTTTACTTTGTGATGGAATTATCACTTTAGCATAAGAGATTATATGACGATATTGCTGTTCTAATTATGATCATGATGCCTGCATGTCCGTATTTTGTTCTTTCGACACCTCTTTCTAAACATGTGGGCATATTTATTGATCTCGGCTTCCGTTTGAGGACAAACGAGGTCTAAGCTTGGGGGAGTTGATACGTCCATTTTGCATCATGCTTTTATATTGATATTTACCGCTTTATGGACTGTTACTACACTTCACGGCACAATACTTATGTCTTTTCTTTCTTATTTTATAAGGTTTACATGAAGAGGGAGAATGCCGACAGCTGGAATTCTGGTCTGAAAAAGGAGCAAGTTTGAGATACCTATTCTGCGAAACTCCAAAAGCCGTGAAAATCAACGAGGAATTATTTTGGATTTTATAAAAAATACTGGACGGAAAAAGTACCAAAGGGGAGCCACCAGGAGGCCACAAGCCTGCCAGGCGCGACCCACCCACGTGGCGGCGCCTAGGTGGCTTGTGGCCCCCCTGTTGCCCCCCTGGCTCCCATCTTTTGCTATAAGGAGGGTTTCGTTCCAGAAAAAATCAAGAGGAGGCTTTTGGAAAGAATCCCCGCCGCCACGAGGTGGAACTTGAGCAGAACCAATCTAGATCTCCGGCAGGGCCGTCCTGCCGGGGAAACTTCCCTCCCGGAGGAGGAAGTCATCGCCGTCGTCATCACCAACACTCCTCTCGTCGGAGGGGACTCATCACCACCAACATCTTCATCAGCATCATCTCATCTCCATCGACTTACCTTTGGATTCTTCTCTAGTCTCACCGTGTGCATCGCTAGCGTTGTGACTATGGGGGGATGTTGAGTAACTTGATTAATAGGAAGTATAGGTTAGACTAGGATATTATTTTACGTTGCCTTGTACCCCAATTTGATCATTGTATTCATATATATATGCCCATGAGGCTCAACAAATACAATAATTATTCCACCAGTCCCTCTATTCCCTTCTAACAAGGAACACTCTCTGAATTTTAATTTCGAGTTATGTGGAAACATTTTGCGATCAAATAGAAATGTAGCATTTTTATTTTTGCCTCATTTCTTTTATGTTATATTGAACATACCATCGAAAGGAAGCACTCCCACCCATAGAAATGACACATGCCACCACTCGATAATTGCTCAGCATTATGCTAGATGGCACAAAAGCTTATATTATATGCCATGTTTTATTTTATGGAAGCAAATTCAGATTTTTTGGATGCATATTTTAATTTATTTGGAAACAAAATTCCAATTTGTTTCAAACAACACTATATTAACAATATTTTGGTACGACATTTTCATGCTTCAACTACCAAAAAACTGAATTTCAAATACATCCATGCATGCTTCATATCACAAAATGAATCAAGATACTGCTGGAGAAAACATGACAAAGAATTATGAAGCATGACCTATTGTGTTGGAACCATGTTTATCATGTTGTGCAATCAAATATCAAACGGAAGGAAGCATTGTATGTACACAGGAACACATGTGATTATACGAAACACATTATATGGAAGCAACATGAATAAATGTTTTTATATCTTGTGTTATTATAGGGACCTCTTATATGTAAGCTATGCCAAAACATGAAATTGGTTTCAGAAACTATCATGAAAGTAGGCGTTGTTGAAGGGATGCATCCAAAATAATGCTCCAACAAAAACTTTCATCATCCAAGATTTGTTTCCTAAGTAAGGAAATAACTTGACGTGAAAAGTAAGAACAGGAACTAACGTGATTTATGGAAATTAGTTGTTATGAAAAGATATGCTTCCTTATCTGGAGAGAACCATGCAACAAGGAGAGATGCGGGAGTGAAGAGCGTCGTTTGTGGAAGCAGTTAGGAATCAGCGACAGATTAGCGATCGAAAGAATCTAATCTCTCGCGCAGATCGGACGTATAGAATGCTTTTGGTCCAATGGCATACGACTAGTCTCATGGATGCAAACTACCAATTTATGATGCCTAGCGTTGTCCATTTATATAAAGCTTATAAATCATACGTTCGGAATATCAATGGAGGTGCATGATGGTGATGTAGTGGGATTGAGCACCTAGGAGCTCCTATGTAATTCCCAATTAACTACCACGACATCGAGATAAACTGGACTAGATGAGCTCTACTCCTCATTCAGGAGATATTGATCACCCCGCGTCGAAGTCAACAACCTCGTGGTCGTTGGCGGTGGGCCAAATCCACGACATCACATCATCATCATTATGTTCGGTTTCGGCTTTGAGCTCCTCGAACAATTATGTGTGCTTTGCATCCAGATGGATTATCTCACGACATTCGCGGTCCACCATTCACGTGATATCGACAAACTAAAAACTCACATAGTTCACAACAACGATTTGTAGGTCTGCAAGGAACTTGGCCACTGTGACCGCATTGAAGCGCTCGACTGCTAGTTGTGCCTCTGACGTGAGGTGCTCCATCTCCTCCCACGAGAGGAGACGGATGTCGTCGCCACATTGTCCACCTCAAACCCGGCAATGGCATTGATATCCATGACTTCTCCCTCCTGAGCTTAGGTATTCCACCAGTAGTCACGTGGGCCGCACGCGAGGGTTTCAGCGGTGCGCACCTCTGCCTCAATTTGGGTGTGTCGTTCTGTCAAGATTTATGCAAAGCAAGTCATGCGGTGGTGCACCATGGAGACAGCGGCTGGAGGTCATGGACGAAGATGGGAGGCGGTCGTGGAGGAGCTCGTGGATAGGGACAAAGCAGAGGAGGGGATTGGGGAGGGGGACACAACGGTTGTCGTGATCGAGCTTGAGCTTCGGGGTAGCGGTCTCATAGAAGCTCGGGCATAGGGACACGGTGACGGTCGCGGTCGAGCTCTAACTCGAGGCGGAGGATGCTCAATTCGATGGGGGGTGGGATAAGTGGTGGCGGTGAGTGGCTAGGGTTTGGGAGGCATTTCGCGGTGATTTGTAGCCGGAGGCAGTCAATCGGACGGTGCCCGGGCCCTTGGGCCATTAATGAAGGGCTAGCTCCATTTTTATTGGGACTTGCTCTTAGAGCAAATTTATTTTAGAGGGGCACGTTTTGAGTAGTGAAAAACTGTTTTTTCAGGACACTAAATATAAAAGATATAGGAGACGGGTCAGGTCGAGTTAACTCTTAAATGTTTTTTCAAGGGATTACAATATTATAATGGGAGCGGAAGAGGACATGTACTTTTTCTCTTGAGTTGATATGCTCCCTTATGAACAATAAAATAGAAAAAAATATTTAGTTTTTTTTGAAGTTTTTGTGTGGTAAACTTTGACAAATGTTTTGTATGCTTGCAAAATCTCAGCTCGAAATAACATTTGTGGAAGTCGTTGCGAAAAAAAAAAATCAATTCTCCAAAAATGCTAGTTTTGAATATATTTTAGACCATAGATTTTTTTTTCTCCACGACTTCCACGAGTGTTATTTGGGGCTGAATTTTGGTATGCATGTAAACCATTTTTCAATGTTAATCACAAAAAAAATAGATTTTTTTTTTGTTTTTCTGATTTTACTATTCACGAGGGAGCATTTGAGTTTGGGAGTAGAATATGACTTTGACAGGAGATGCTCTTATTTTTGGGAGTGACGATATGGCACATTCATGTTTTCCTTTTACGTGATTTTTTGTTATATTGGTCACGTCTTTGAAAAGTGAGTTCGTTCCATCCACCATCGCATTATGGTGAGTGAATACGTTTACCTAATGGATTCATGACCACTGTCCTGTGTAGAACGTGCCACCTTCATGGTGTAGATTTCTGTGTATCTTCACGAGCTACGCATGCATGGTGATATATAAACTCTTGTGAGTAGAGAAACAATTTGTTTTTCGATACAACCACCAGCAAACAACAATTCCTGGAAGACCAGATCAACCAACACTAAGTTAGAAGCGAATTTCTTAAGAGGTTCCAAAAAGAGAGAAAATACTAGCAAGTGAAGTTCAGCTGTCATGTCAAAGAAAGGACGGGGAAAGCAGCCGGCGAGCAGCGCCCAAGACGCGCCAGACCCAGATCTACGGTCGGTTTGTTTTGCCTACCTTTGCATTTTAATTTCACAATAAGTGGAGTTGGATTATGTGCATTATGGGTCTGTATTTTGGGAAATATATGCGTATATGTTTAGTGGGCAAACTTTCTGTCAAAATATGTCGTTCTTTATTTATATTAACAAAAAGAGGAGATGCCTACTTTTTTGACAACTATGAATTTACAGATTTGTTTTCTTGCACAACTCATAAATTAACATAGTTTGTAAGTAGCAACATATTTTTGCCAAGTACATACATATATATATATATATATATATATATATATATATATATATATATATATATATATATATATATATATATATCTTTTAGGGCTGTGTGATATACGTTTTTGCCATTTTCGAGGGTATTACGTTAGCATTTCCTTACCTTACCATATCGCAGGGATGGATGGGTCTATCATGTTTTAGGCTTGCATTGATTTAGTCCAACATGTGTATACATATCTAACATTTTGATACATCGGTTCAGGGCTCCAGTGATATGCGACCCCACCAATTGCCCAGTAAGTTAGCACTTCAACGATTCCCGCAAAAAAAGTCGGCAGTTCAACTCAATCAACAAATATATAAATGATAATCACATGCAATTTGGTTTTCTTGCAGATACTAATAGATCAACGTGGCTGCACACTAATTATCAATGGTGTAGTGGTTCCAGGGGCAGCAGGATTGAACGAAGCTACAGTTGATGGAAAGCGTTGCGTTGCTCTAAGGAAGACAATTGATGGTGCATATACCATGTACAAAGCGCTGCTGGACTTTACTCATCCAAACATACTGAAGCCAGTGGGTATTTGGGAGGACTCAAACAGCCATGATATAGCATATATTGTGTTTAGAGGTATCGACGGTGCAATGGAAAATCTTGGTAGACAAACAATATTCGCTGAAGGTGACCCTTACAATGGCTTCTCTGAACAAGGATTTAAAATGTTTAGGTACGTATTAACTTTTGTTGCCCAAATGAGAAGTTAGTATCTTTGCACCATCAGTAGTCTCTGACAAATAACATGCACTCATTTATAGGGATATCTTCTCCACTATCGATCATGTCAACAATCATTATGCTAGCGAGGGTACATCCAGTGCAAGAAACACTCAACGTGAGTTAATGCAAATAAAGCTTACCGCGCCGAACATATATTACAAGATGGTGGATGGCGAGCCACTGGTGTTATTAGGAAATATGGACATATATCTTCAAGGAGGTAATTTAAACCTTCAAGTTCACATTATATTTATTTTTCTTCCGAACAATAGTGAATGAACTAGATAGGTGACACGTGAATTTGCACGGCTAGATAAATGCATGGCGATTTTTGTATTTTTGTCTCCTTTAAATATGGTTCCATAATAGCCCATAGTTCCAACAATAGCAAAAAGGATACATGTCTTGTGAAAATACGGTTGTATTTTGATAGAAAAATACCTCACCAATTGTATTATGTTATTAGTATTATTTATAAATATCGATAACACAAGACCGATATCATTCGTGTAAGACTTTATACCAATTTTCAGTTTTCCTTCTTGCAATCATCCTTCGTTATCCTCCACCCAACAATAATTACTTTAGATTTCTTCACCAAAAGGAATTATACTGAAACAGTAGTCGATAGCTCATATTTATAACACCGGCGGCGGGGCTTCCCTATCCCTTCTCCTCCTGCATCTCCCCTGTTCGCTCCTGCTTCGATTCGTCGGCGCGAAGCTTCAGATCTGGCCTGCAATGCGATGCACCTCCATCGCTGCCTCTCCCTGTGTCGGGTGGGCTGGGGGCACACCGTCTTCATGCCCAGCCGCCCATGGCGTTGGGGGCGGGGTAGGGCCCCCACTGCTTCCCAGGCACGGTGTTACCGAACGCCGCCGGTCTCGGCTCCTGGTGGTTGCGCATCCGTGGGTGGATGATCCTCATGGCGACTCTTGACGTATTTCTGTGTCGTTGTCTCTTGAGCGTGGGCTGCTTCGTCGCCGGCCAGATCTGGCTGCTCTGTTCCGTCCCCATGATGGGTTGACCTCTAAGGTACCAGTAAAGTTCCACTGCCTTATAGTGCATTCTCCACTTTTGAATCCATTGCTCTCCACTGCCTTATAGTGCATTCTCCAGTTTTGAAATGTGTCCATAAGCAGTGCCAACTTCGCCAAATAAATGCCTAGAGTGCATCAAAAAGTATAAAATATTTAGCACCTTCTAGCTACTGCACTAAACAGCATGCATGAGACTGCACGTTCTTGTGGTTCACCTTTGATCCCATCAACGCAAAGGTGATGTTGATGTGTTGGTGCTCCATGGTTATAGTACATGAGTATCGCACCACTGTTGCATCAAGGTCATAGCTCCCTTTCTTGTAATGGAGCAGTGCTTGCTGACAACTTGTGCAAATTCACATGTTCGCACTAGTCCATGCCCTTGTATCCTTGGAATTAAATGGAACACTTCCACGTGATACTCCTGTAGTAACCCGTGGCTTACGAGCTATCAGATCAAGATCATAAGGATGCCATGGAACTGTGGGTGAAAGAATGCCCAACACTCATATGGTCTGATAATTTGAAGTTACAAGCACCTTGTACCCCACACCATTGAAGGAATGACCGGCAGATTTCCAGAAAATTAGAGTGTTGAACTGAACCACGAGTCAGTCGAAGCTCATCCCTAGAGAATAATTCCATGCTCCGAGCACCCAATTGCCTCAGGTTCTGAAACATATGCACAACCACCATAGCATGACAAGAGTAATGTTGTTCGGAAGCAATGGTAAGCTTGACAGGCTTAGTAGAACCGGAATCATCATTGTCATGCTTCAAAGACCACAAGCGCAAGAACCGGTTGGTGGGTATCCCTCTGAAGTGTCCACTGAAATCATACTGCCGCTGCCATGAATTGTACAGAAAATATCCTGTTGCAGTATATTGGTACAAGCAGAGAGGGATTTCATCAACAAGATGCATAGCCAACAACCCAAACTGATGCAGCTGAAGACAAACCATGTTACAAGCGACATGCTGCTGAATACTGGATGTCTTCACACTTTCGAGCAAGGTAATGTCCAGCCCCAGATTCTGTTTGAAGACCGTGGCCAAATTTCCCTGGGAGGAAACTAAAATTATGTATAAGACAGGGTCTACTACCAGTTGTTTACCTCTCGAAACTGAGTGGCCTTGCAACTTCCCATTGATATTGTTCAGAGCATTTAGGGAAAATAGACGGAGTGTTGAATTCCACTCTCTTTGACCCAGCCTCACAACAATTGCTTGGTTCAGTGTAGACCCAGGAAGTAGGCGGCCCAGAAGGCCATGGTTGTCGCTCAACTAAGGAAACCACAAAAACATGCCCCGGAGTATGATGTAACATTTGTCATGTTGTGCTCTTCCTTCTTACTTCATGGAGGTGTGTCCCTACCCGTCGTAGTTCAAGATTAGCAGATCTCAGATAGTCTTCAAGCAAGTACATCACAACAACACCTGATGGTTGCAGCCTTTTTGATTTGATTTCTTTACGAGCCATGTGATGCTTAAGGCAGCCCTTGTCCAGCCAAAGATTACCAGACATCATACTAATATTTTCTGAATTTTTCTCCATGCAAAGGTCAAGTGTACCGAATAGACAACTGATTTCACCGCAGCAGACTAGTTCATATAGCCCAGATTGCATTGACTGAAGTACATGTGCAGGAAGATAGCAGTGTTGCATTTCAAAGGCAGTATTAATAGAACATGCACAGACTTTCAAAAACCACTGCGTACCTTCATGCAATAGTTGCTTAGTGAAATATGAATCACCATTGTTCTGTTTCAAAGACCACAAGCAGAAAATCTGAACCAGGGGTATCCTTATGCAGTGTCGAGGGAGGGTGCAGTCATGATCCCTAACATGGCATAATTCAGCACCTTCCAGTTCCGGCATCATACAACGGGAATAAGACTGCACGCCCCTGTAATATACTTGCTCTGCATGTACTGTTTCAGACCTCTTCTTTGCATGTTCAACACTTAGATATGTTACCTGATCACAACAATAGGCGATACCTCCCAGTGGATGGAAAAACTGCGACTGTGCATCTCGCGAGTAACTGAAGGTTTGTTTACAGATACAAATAGGCTGAACCATCAAAAAGGATCGAAGATCCCAAATATGATGAGATGGTTCAGAACTGCATTTGTTAGCACAATGGCCACTCCCTCGAATTTCCTTATGATCCAAAAATTTCTCACACACTGATATGCTCATTACCTTTAGATAGAACTGACTACACAAGTATTGCTTGAACACCACATATACTGCTCGACAATTACCTGAAAATGATGCCCACTGTGGTTCCCACTGGATGGTCTTCTGGTTGAACTTGAACAGTGGCCATGGTCTTGGACGGAGTTTGGGTCCATCATAACCCTTGAACATACGAGCACAACAAGCTTGTTCAATTTGAGCACGAAACTCATGTGATGACTCGGTTTCCTCTGTATGATCCCTCCAAAACGATGGCCATGGTTTAGGTCGTAGCATCAGCCACGAGGGTGTCCCAGCTGGTGGTGCGCACACCTCAATTGGTTAGTGTAGCAAATAGAACACCTGGCCAGCTTTGGTGCAGCAATGTTGCTCGAGACTGTTAGCACAGGTCTGACCTCGACGATGCGACCCGCTGTGTACTTTCGATGAGACGCACGTACGAGACTAGCTGGAGAAGACGCACGTACATCCTAGTTGCGCGTACGTTTCTAAGCAGCTAGTCAGGCAGCTGGATGGATTGTAGCAACGGTGGCTAGCTAGCTTGCACTACCTTGTTTCGGCGAGATGGCAACATGCTACCCAATGCAAAGCACTACCTAGTTTCGGCGAGATGGCAATGCTACCCAATGCAAGACACGCGAGTTGATCGCAACAGGAGCTTGTCGCTCCTGGAATCTATATTACTTTGATCTGGTTCTTACAAGCTCAGGGTACCTACATATATATAGTACAAAGTCCTAAGCTATCTAGAGTAATACTACTCCTAGACTAACTCTGACTCAAATACTAATCGGATACATGCAAGTACACGACCCGAGCACCACTAGGAGGATATGTCGGGTTTAATTCCAACAATCACCCCCCTAAACACGACATCGTCACGTCACAGCTCCGACGTCGATCCTTCTTCGCATCTTCACGATCTTCTTTCGATCCAAAGCTTTATTCAACATGTCCGCCAACTGATCATCGGTGCAACTGTAGTTGACCTCTGTCTTACCTTCTTCTACGCAATCCTTTATGTAGTGATACGTCGTATCAATGTGCTTGCCTCTTTCACGCCGCACTGGATCCTCGCGTAGAAATAATATAGACTCGTTGTCAACATTGAGCACCACTTGTTTCGGATCTCGATCCATGAGATCACCTTGTAGCCTTCCTATCCACACACCTTGACACTCCGCTTCACTTGAAGTCGATGTCACCACTTTTTGCTTTCGTGATAGCCAGCTTGTTACGCTTCCACCAAGAAAATATACCACGTCCGAGGTACTCTTACGGCCGTCAACAATTCCTTCCTTGTTACTATCACTATAGCCGAGTAGTTTCACCATCTCCTTGCCCAGCTTAAGACGAGGTTCCATCGAAGCATCAATTGGATTGCAATCTTTCATGCCACAGTTTTCAAGTACCTTCATTGTGTATGCCTCCTGGCATAGTGTGATCCCTTTTGTCTTTTGATGTACCTCTGGCCCGAGGTAGCAACTCAAAAGACCTAGATCATCCATCCTGAAAAGCTCCTTCATTTGTAGCTTGAACTTTGCAATCACATCTTCATTTGCTCCAGTTATCAATAGATCGTCGTCGTAGATGCCAACTAGTAGACGATCACTTCCTTCACCTCTCTTGTACATTGTATGCTGGAGTGGGGCTTTTTCAAATCAAAGAGAAATCAAAGTCCGATCAAGTTTGATTGTCCACGACCGAAGGCCTTGCCGTCGCCCATACAAGACTTTGTGTAGCTTCAATACCTCGTGTACTTCTCTCTCTTTGATGAAACTCGGTGGTTGATTCACATACACATCTCCTTTGTTCAAAACCATGGATTTTACATCCATGTGATGTATCTTCCATGATTCTTGAGCCGCGAGAGCGGTGAGTAATCTCACCGATTCCATCCGTGCAACGGGAACGAACACTTCTTCGAAGTCCACACTTTCCTTTTGTATGTACTCTTTGGCTATTAGGCTTGCTTTGTGAATCACACAATTTCCTTCAGCTTCTTTCTTGATCGTAAATTCCCACTTGAGCTCCATGGATTTTTCATTGTTGGGAAGATCCACAAGCTCCCATGCATTGTTGTCGTGGATCGATCCCAACTCTCCTTCCATAGCATGACGCCCACACTCCTTTGTATTTGTGCCTTCGAATTTTGTCAGTTCCTCGACGCTTGCTACACATCGTCACCCACTCCCTTTGATCATTCCCGGGTCGATTGTCCGAAGAGATTTCTCCGGATGTATGTCGAACAGCGGTTGTAGACGTTTGGGTGTAGACGATGATGCCCTTTCCTTCAATATGCTCAGAGGTGATGCTGAAGTATCTTGCTCCGTGTACAAATCAGCGTACAAATCGTCTGCCTCAACTCCACGTGCAACACCCCCTACACATGTCCTTCCTGGTGTACTGTCCTGTGCAACCAAAGTTCGGCTTCGGCCTTCTTCAGGGCAAGCTCGCGTGCTAGTGGAGCCACAAACAGCAGCAGCTTCTGCTGCCTCCATACCCACAAATGCAACGTCTCCTATATCGCTGTTGGTCCACTTAGGCACAATTACTGAACAACATCCTTCCCTATTTGTTGTGTTGGGTGGGCAACCAACCGTTGGCACATCTGAACTTGCATGCACGCATACTCCTAGACTAACTCTGACTCAAATACTAATCGGTACATGAAAGTACACGACACGAGCACCACTAGGAGGATATGTCGGGTTTAATTCCAATAGAGACGAGGATGAAGCCGTGGTCCACCTCGCTCGTCGTTGGAGTGGTATTCACAGAGAGGGCATCGAACTCCTGCATGCCGGCCTTGGAGTCGATGTCGGTGGTGATCCCCACGGGAGGAACAACTTCCTTGGTGATAGAGTATGTGTCGCTGTCGATGGAGGACATTGCCAATGCGGGCGTGAGATGCTGAACTTCCTTGTTGTCGAGGTCGACCGTGGGCTCGGGGCAGACGGTGGTGGCGACATCATGGACCTCGTTGACGATGGCGGTGGGAACGACTTGTTTCAGACCTTCCGTCGAACAGGTGATGGGTGTCATTGCGGTGTATGTAGGGGACACTCCGAGGATGACTTCGAGGACCTCCTGGGGCATGGTGGTGGAGCCGAAGACGTCGGCGACGGTCGTAGGCGAGGCGTGCGTCGTGGTTGAGGCCGTCGGATCGAATCGACACACGAGGTAACCACGGGAGGGTCACCAAACACTGAGCTCATCTCGTCTGTCATAGCGCATAATTTCTTGAGATACCATAACAACTGCTCCTTGGCAGACATGGCATCCCACTCTAGTGGTAAGACTGCAGGCATGGCATCGTCGCCGGTGGAACGGATGAATCAGGTGTGGAAGAAAAATTGGGTGGTGGAAGGGTGGTGGCCTCGCTCTGAATACTAGATGTAAGGTACTAGTAGAGTCCCTCACTCGATCTATTGCTCTCTTGCAGTAGCTCGTCAATTACAGATACAACCGAAAGTTACAGGAGATGGGGAAGGAGCGAGAGGATGAACAGAAGTGGGGAAGGAGATAGTTGCTGAGTGCCGTTTCGCTAGTTGATCCAATGAATGCCTCAGGCAATGCCTCCCTTCTGATACGTGTAGTCGCTGTGGCTCTAGCTCATGCGGTAGTGAGGCGGCTGGGCTCATGGCCCAAGATAGGAGGGCTGCTGACATGACCGCTAGGTGTTGGATACTTGGATGTGGTTCGGTAGCTGCTAGGGTGCGGCAGCTGGGGAGGCTGGCAGCGTGCTCGTGGCTCGTTGCTCGTTGGGTGACGGGTGATGCTGGTTTTTCCGGTATGTGGCGGCCTTGGTTGGTGGAAGTCTTGGCCTCTTCTCAGCGAGTGCCTAGTCTCAGGTGCCGCCCAACTCTCTTGGTCGTGTGGACGACGGGGTGGTCGCTGATGTTGGCCGACCGTGGTGGATGTTATGTCGTCCTATTGTCTTCACGCCAGTTCTGAAGGTCGTCGTTTGCAACCCTTCAAGTTTTCTCCACTTTGCCAGTTCTGGGCCGTGGCGATCTCTTTGATTGTCAGTTCTACGCTGGTAAGGGTTGGCGGAGGTGGGGGATGGATTGCAGGAGAAATCCTTGTCTGGTTCTGCCAGCCCGATTACGGGTGTCGTTTCGATCGTGATGGGGCTCCAATGTATCCTCCATCCCTCCCCCTCTCGTTGGCTTGGGTGAAAATCCAATACTTTGCCGGATTGCGTGGTAGCGGTGCTTTGGGCGTCGTCCTCTTCATGCAGGTGCCGCTCTGGGCGGAGCTAGCAACAGGTTAAGCCTGGGGCTATGCTATGTTGAGTAATAAATTTTTGTGATTCTTTGTAATTTCTATGAAGGAATTATAAGGGAAGTTGTTGCTAGATCTGGGGCTATAGCCTTAGTTGCCCCCGGTCTGTCTTCGTCATGGGTGCATTTGGTCTGGTTTTAGGCGTTCCACTGCGGCGTGGTTCGTGCCTCCGTGTTGGCTTACTCATGGAATCCTTTTGCAATGCAACTTCGGCATTAGAATTCCTTGCAGCTTTGTCCTCAGTGGTTTCCGGAGTAGCAGTGATGCCTCAGTCCAAGGGAGTGTAGCCTTACTCAGTGTTCATGATATGATTTGGTCTCTGAACGTCTTAGGCGTCAGTGCTCACCTCAGCTCTTGGGGGAGATCGACGCCATTGGTGCCAGGGTGAGGGTCACTGCTACTCAAGAGATGGAGTGTGTCGAGCCTGTGCCTGCCTGTTCCATAGAGTTGACTCGTTTGTGTGGGGCACCTGCTGGTTATTCTCCCTCCCAAGCTCTGGCTTCTACCTGCTCTGGTGTATCATCGTCGTGGTGCTTGTATTCAATGCTTTTAATTGCAACATCATCATGCCTATATATACTTCCATGCTCTATTGCTTGAAGTAGACATGGGGAAATCCCAATTATCAGTATATATTCTATTAAAATGCCAAAGAATATGTCTCTCATATTCTTGAAGATTGTCTTTCTGATTGTGCGTATGTTGTTTCGTATTTACCTGTAGAATTTGACACAACTCAACCAATATGAAATGGGAACCTTGCATTTTCTTCCTCCATCTGCCTCATCATTAGTGATATATATTGAACTTACATTATTTGATTAGTGGAATGTATCTCGCTATATGTTCCCACCATGATTATTGCATACCCATCTAAGATGCTCATTCATCAGAGCAAAGTTACCGTAATTTTATAAGCTATTCTCAATCGATCACTCTGATCCCTTCTCGTATATTTTTGTATGGTGCCCATTTTTGCGTGTGTATTATTTAGCACAGTAAACAAGACTTACTACATATTAGACATGTTTTCACGTCCAAATTTAGGGTTGTTGCCACAACAAACCATGCTCCTCTCTTTTGATGATACGTTAGGTCACACGGATAACAGATTGACATTCATATGTCGATTCTTCTTACTTTATCGATGCCATGCAAGTTCTCTACTTGATATATATATATATATATAATTACTTATACTCTTTGGTACTTCTCAATCTACCACTTCTCGGTCACTTCCAATCAAACATGAACTCAACCCGATAGTGAGAACCAATTCATGGGCATCCGCTCGTATCCACTCTATTGTTCTTTAACACTTTTCTTATTCTATAAAATGTGCTTGATTGGATAGATGTTCGGTCTCATCGTTTCGAGTCACATCCACACGGACTGTTGTTGTTATAGTTCAATAGTATGCTTCAATGTTTTCTTCTATATGTTTCTAGAAAATATATTCATTGGGAATTTCTATAACATTCAGAAGTGGCTGATGTTACATTCCAATTTTCAACCGCTCCCTGGTCCCTGCCGTCCATGATTTATGTTTTTTTCAGCATAGCATACACAGCTTATTACCTATTTGGCATGACTGCTTGCTTGAAATCATTACTGTTGTAGCTGCAACACTGTTGAGCATTCTTGTATGATGTGCCCCTTGCACATGTATCTCAAACAAATTGTTCTGACTACTTGCATGCCTTGAAGTGGTCACGGTACATGGTAATTTGATTCCTGGAAATCAATCATTTCTATTTATCGTGAACTTTGCACCGACCGTCAGTTCAAAACTGCACCGTAGCTTGACTCTTTCTATTCACGACGACACCTTTTCAATTACAACTAAATCCATACATCTTGTTAAATCTGAAGCATGTTGCATTATTATTTATCACATGTCAGTACATACTATTTGAAATTAATCGAAATCAAATTGTTCTCTTTATTTAGCTCTCCTACTTTTAGGTCTTACAAGTCAAATCCCTAGATGCAAAATGCATTCATATAATTAGCTAGATATGGTCTTAATATGCAGTACGTAGGAAAGATAATCAATGGCACACTATATATTTCTACAGTGGAATTATGAGGTTTAAACTTATTCCAGGACAGGGAGACTACTAGTCAAATTCATTTGTACTCCGTCCATTTAATAAAAAATAGAGGAAGGAGATACAAACTTAATATATATGTAGGAATGTTTGTTGATGAATTGTTGATGCAAGCAGTGATGTCATTGCCATGCAGGACAGAGTTCCGTTGCTCTGATTTTGATTCAAACACATGCATGTCTCTTATTGCAAATTTATATATGTTTTCTGTGTTCAGTTTTAAATCCCATCCCTGATTACTAAGACCTGTTATAAAAACAACAGAGTAGATTATTTAGTCTATGTGGGTCAATGTGGTAGCTTGAAATATAATGATGGATATTATTTAATGTTTTACATTCTTATATATATGCTACTCCGTATGTATTTGCTATTTCTGTGCACTTTAACTTTATGGGCAAATGTCCAAACCAATGCTTGGGTTCAGAGTACTGGTTGCTGTACCTAAGTGGCTCAATAATTATCATGTCACTTTCTTTTTAGCTGTTATGACATATCAACAAAGTGTCAGTTCTATTTGTAGCATTTTGCATTGAAGCAGGTATGTTCTCTTGAAAATGAAACATTTTGTTACCGAAGTATAGTTCAAGTATGTTTCCTTTAATGTAATGGCCTTAGGAAATTTTAAAGTGGGTATTTCACCTCTGGAATCATCGGACCTTTTCTTAATCATTTTGATAAGCATTTTGGTGAAATCATACAGCTGATAGTTTGAAAGCAACACACTGGAACGAGAT
The DNA here is from genome assembly GCF_904849725.1 of Hordeum vulgare subsp. vulgare. NCBI lineage: Eukaryota > Viridiplantae > Streptophyta > Magnoliopsida > Poales > Poaceae > Hordeum > Hordeum vulgare. The sequence goes on along the minus strand of NC_058520.1, from coordinate 576,796,720 downwards.
TGGACGCTGTCTAAATTCCTTGTTCGGCCGCGGTAACCAAGCCAGTATGGAATTAAGGGAGTTGACTCGCTTCTTAACGCAGGGAACAGTGAGGTCGGTCGGTTCTCATTTTGAAAAATAAATATGTTGGCCATAATACTGTACTTTATCTTATTATTATGGTTATAAGTCGTGTTTGCTCATATGTGATGTGCCAATGGTGCAGGTACGACGACCTACTTTGGCAGTCGGGTTATGGAATGCCAACACAAAAATGGAGTTCATTAGAGAAATACATTTCATGGTTGACATGGATAGTGGTGCAAAAAACAAGCTACCATACGCACAGAAAGAGAAAGGAAAACAACTCTTGAAGAAGAAATCTCTTGGTCTAATTCATCTCATGCGAGAGTTTACAAAACCAAAAGATGAGAATGATATGGAACGAGAGCATAGGGATAACAATTTGCTTGATTCAGTTTTATTCTTGAGGAACAAAATTGTGGCTCACTACGATGACGAGTACAAAAGGTTTTCAGGTCAAAAGGTGAGTGTGTATTATCTTGGGACTATTTTTTAACACTTCAAACTTTTAATTTGGTTATATACTGTACTACCATGTTTTTTTTCATGTTAGGAGAAAATTGGCACCTCTAGCCTGCCTTGACTTGTTTGGGACTAAAGGCTTTATTGTTGTTGTTTTTGTTGTTGTTAGAAGAAAATTGGCACAACTAAGGCTCAGATTGAGAGATATGTACAACATAACAAGGGTGATTACATGATAGGACTGGCGACAGCCATAAAGGAGTTAGGGTGGTTCGAGTCGTCTCCACTTCTTCGAGGTATCTCTTTGGAAAATATAGTATAACTTCCAAATTATTAGTCTGATGTGTAGTGATTTAAAATATAATTTTGTGTCTCCAACTTCAATGAAGGTAAAACCGACTATATGAAAGTATTCTACAACATGAGGATATCCGAAGGGAAAGCAAAAGGCAAAGCAAAATGTTGACATAACAACCGTTGCAACAATGATGACCGGGAGTCCGGGACATACCCTTCTCCCTAGCATAATATACTATTAATTACTAAAACTGCATAAGTAATGATATTTCAGGGAAGAAAACTAAGAGACTTGTATAATTTGTGTTTGTTCTAGGATGGTTGGAACCGTTTATGAACTTGTACTAACGTACCATTGTGAACCTTTGTGGTGTGATTAAACCATTAATTATTAGGACAGCCATGGATCTACTGTGTGATGGATTTGCAGTAATTAGGTGAACCTTGGTACTACATATGTTTGCTCTGAGATTTCATCGGCGACGTTGTTCTCCATACCCCATCATAGAACTCCTAAAAGATGGAGGCTGCACAAGTAGTTGTGTTGCTCCGGCGGTGCCACTAACCAAGCGGGGCGCAATGAAAGGTAGTGAAGTTGGTAGGAGCCGAACAACAGACGTCGTCCTCTTCACAGGGCCAAATGAGTTTGTGGTGCTGGCACAGAGGAGCTGGGCGGTAACATAGTGTGGGTCTGGCACAACACTAGGAACTTTGCACCAAAAAAATCCCATGAGATCGGGTCTCATAAAATAGGCGAGGTTGAGAGACCCAATCGGATGAGCGACATGTGGTCATGACAATCTCAAAGCATCCCTGTCCCACTTGCTGTCAATCCTCAATTACAATAGCTGATTCCCGATTCCAAAGCACACGTACTTAATCATGCTTTAATAGGTACGTCTGATTAGGGCTTTCTTATTATTGTTTGCGTCAATGGCGGGCACGCTGAAGGTCCTCGATGACGGCGGCCAAGCAACACCGACCAAAGAACACAATGCAGCGACGACCATATGGCAGAGCTACGTGTGATGATGCTTTAATAGGTACGTCTGATTAGGGCTTTCTTATTATTGTTTGCATCAATGGCGGGCACGCTGAAGGTCCTCGATGACGGCGGCCAAGCAACACCGACCAAAGAACACAATGCAGCGACGACCATATGGCAGAGCTACGTGTGATGCTGATGGGGCTAACAAACGACAATACAAATTAAGAGTCATATGGTTGAATAGGGAAACTTTATTGATGCTAAATAGGTGATCCTTCTTCGATCTTATACCATCCGAACAAATAACCTAACATAGGAGGTGGATGGGGGATTGTATGCTGCTTACCATCTCTCGGATATATGGTATTTTTCGAGTCTATGCCCATGAATCAAATATTGATGGCGGCGAGGCATGGTGGGGTCTTACATCCTGTATCGACGAACAACACTATGGGCGAGTCAAGCGGCGAGCCTATGACAGCGAGCAAAGACAATGGCATGAGCAAAATATGTTTCCTCTTCCCGTTGCACGTTCCTCTAATCCTATCAAAGCCTCTGGTCGTCCTCTTCTGTTTAAGAGCATCTCTAGCAAATCTCTTTAAAACCCGTCGGTCTACGTTTTTTCGACAGATTTATGGTACGCGCAAAAACCCTGGCGCAAACAGGTCGTGTAAAAACAGCCTGGACCATATCTTTTTTAAGGGAGACCCGCAAACTTCCTTCAATCCCTGCATATATATCGGAGGGGCGTCGTTTTAGGCTTCGTGTCCTTCATTTTTGGACCCCCTCCCCCACAAATCCAGTTCTTCGACGACAAATCCCCATTCCTCCGATAGCTCCTTGCGGTTCGCGTAGCCACCCGAACCTTGCTCCGATTTCGAGCGCGGGACACGGGATGGGTGACAGGGGGGTTTGGTGGCTGCCACGACTCGCTGCCTTCACTACTAGGGAAAACCCTAGTAGTAGCGCGGGTTAATGACCTATTAGTAGCGCGGGGGCCCGCGCTATTGCTACGACGCTACAACTAACATTTAGCAGTAGCGCGGGTCCTATCTGCGCTACTGCTACTTCTGCTAGTAGTAGCGCAGTTGCCACCCACACTACTACTACTTAGCTGTAGCGTGGGAAAAGGTCCTGCGCTACTACTAACTAATTAGGAATTAAAATAAATAAGTTCATCCAAGGCTGTTGCTGTTGCTGGGCGTCAACGTCCTCTCCATCTAGGGATGATTTTGGTCCTCGAGGGGATGAAGTCGTCCATGGTGATGGTGCTTCCCCACCCAACCCATCCTCGCACGTCTCCTCTGCTGCTACTACAAAAGAAGAGAAAATGATTAGAAGACGAAGAGAGAGAGAGATAGAGAGATTGAGAGGAGTAGGAAGAGCAACTAACTGGTGGTTGTGTCCATGGCGGATCTCGCTGCCGCCATGGATGGCGCTCTGCTAGATCTCCCTCTCCTCAAACAACAGAGAAGGAGGAGGAAGGAGGAGAAGGAGGCTGCGGTGGGAGTCGAGGTCGCCGGATTTGGGGGAGGCGATGAGGTGCGAGGCCGGCGGTGGCAGTGGGTGAGGAAGTGAATCGCGGGTGGGAGGGAGAAGCGGAAACATGAGAGTGTGGGTTTCAATTTGGGACTCGTTGGGCGCCATGGAGGAGTAGGTGTGCTTGGGTAGAAGCACCATGGGAGAGCCTATGGAGAGAGGGGGGAGTCTGAGGGAGAGAGGAGGGATTCGGCTGAGGATATGTGGACTTCACCTACCTTGAACTTAGTAGTAGCGAGGGATATAAACCCGCACTACTACTATCAACTTAGTAGTAGCGCTGGTTTATACCCCGCGCTACTACTATTGCTTGTCCCGGGGGGCACGGTTGAGACCACTTAGTAGTAGCGAGGGGTAAAAACCTGCACTACTACTATCAACTTAGTAGTAGCGAGGGGTTAAAACCCACGTTACTAGTAAGTACAAGTAGCGAGGGGTAAAAACTCGCGCTACTAGTAAGGGTCTATCTATAAGCTTTTTCCTAATAGTGTTTGCAAGTGCCGCAACGACGACAAGGCCGAGAGCTCCTCCCTACGCCCGTCGATGAAGGAGTGGTACAAGGAGCAGCCGTGGAAGCGCGACACGTTGTCCTGGAGCTCCGGCCGACCGATGTGGAGCAACTTCGACTGCCTTGACTAGATCTTTCTCGCTCACGCTCTAGGGACTTCGGGCTACAAAGCTGCCGCGTCATGGGTGGCTGTGTTGAAGAAGTACAACATGACGTTCGTCCTCTTGAACTCGCTGATGGAGTACCATCTCCACGTTAAGAAGCCTGTGATGACGATGATGATGAGTAAATCTAGGTTTTTTTTATATTAGTACGAACTCAGTTTTTATATGAACTTCGATGATGTAGTATATATATTTTTTAATCTGGAGGATATGGTTCATCAGAAATGAGATTGTGCATGACAAACAGCCCCCGCCGGTGGAAGCCTCTAAAACCTTTTTGCTCAGCTACTATGATTCTGTGTCTGATTTGCTTGCCCCCACGCCAGTCACTAATCAGTTTGGTATTCCACCTGGCCTGTTATCGCATGCTCCTGCGAATTCACTAATCCCGTGGACAAAACCGCTTGATGGCTGGTGCAAACTCAATGTTGCTGGTTCCTTTTCTTCAAATTCTGCTGGTTCGGGTATGATACTAAGGAACCTTAAAGGGAGTATTGTGTTCTCAGCCACGAGAAGCCTTGGTGTGTGTGCAGAGATGGGTTGGAAGTTGAACTACATGCAATAATGGAAGGATTATCATCAGCCCTGCATAGAGTGAATCAGCCCTTGCTTGTGGAAACTGATTCTTATTCGGCCTACAAGATGATCAAGAGCTTGGAGTGTGACAGATCTGCTTATGCGCCTCTAGTTAGAGAGATTAAGCTGAATTTGTCATTTCGTGAAACTTGTGTTACTCATGTCACGTGTAATCAGAATAAAGTTAGTAGGAGTCTTCTAGTTTTGATAGGATAGAAGGTAGAACGATGACCTGGATTGAATCCGGACCACCTGTTGTTCTTGAGCTAGCCACTGCTGATTGTAATCCCGTGTTGGTCTGAGTAATACAAGTGTTTTCCCTGCAAAAAAAGGAGCTCTATTAATTAAGTAGCAAATGGTTACAATCAACCCGAAGGCAGGGAACAAAGAAGGCCGGACTCTCGCCAAGCCAGCTCTCTGTCCCGTGCAGCGTAGAGGCACGCTGGGCACACGTATCGGCAGGAACATTTAGATTTCTCCCGACGTGAGTAACCGAGAAAGAAATAAAACAAGAAGCTATCTCCTCTAATTCTTTCAAAATAGGCGTTGCTATTGAGCGGGAATCACGGCTTGACTGCCAAAGGTTGACTACATCCAAGCAATCAACCTGCATGGTAACATGGGAAAATCCTCGGAGTTGAGAAAAAATCACACCCTCACGCAATGCCAAGAGTTCAGCAATGAAAGGGTCTGACATACGAGGGAGTGGTTTGCTCCAAGCCCCCAGGAAGGCTAGGTGAGAGCGGTCCACACCCCCTGCTCCCCCTTTCGATCATCAAGATTTAGCGCTCCATCGGTGTTGATAGTAATCCATCCTGGTTCCGGTGGTCGCCAACGCTGAAAGGCTGCGTCTCTGTCACCTCTACAGGTATTTTCAGAAGTGACAGAGTTTCGTGCACCTCCCTTAGAGCCTGCGCCGGATCAAATCCATCTTTGTCATGAGTCCATCGATTGTGAGATGTCCATATAGCATGCATAATCGATATAATCTTTTGTTAGCTTTTTCTCTTTTGTTAGCCATAATGGATATAAAAATGGATGACATGTACATATACAACATGTACACCTTGTCTCTTTTGTTAGCCACAATTCAGATTAAGCAATGTCGAGGATGACTTTGTTTTCAAAAAGGGAAGGATGATGAAGACATGGCTACCTTGGACATGATCACAAATATGGCATATGGGCATTTATTTGAGATGATTTCTGGTAAAAAATATTCAATACTTTATTTATGAAATACAGAACAAAAGTATTTCACCTCTTTTTGTTTCATGTCTAATTACAGAACTACCGAACACTTGTACAATGCACATATGAAGATAAGGAAAAAAGAAACGTTTAGGGTCTGTGAAGAAGTTCTCTCACGTCACTATTATTTCAAGAGAAGAGAGAGTCCAAGTCTTCCACGTTCTGGTCTCATATTCGGACTACACAGACACACCTGTCTCAAAACGTCAACAACTTTTGCATACAGACTCCAAATTGGGTGATTCTTTTTTTTGTTTGAATGTAGCCTAATTGAAGTCACCTTAAAATTCGTTCGGAGCATGGAGATATTGACGAAGAAATATGACGTTGCACCAGAATCTGAGTCAAACTACAAGTCCAAAGGTGTTGCATCACCTTCACTTGGGCCCATAGGCCTTGTACGACCTAAGTTTAGTTTTAGGCTTTATTGAGACGTCCTCCCACCTCTTTGGCCGTCACTCCTTACTCCTATATAAGTATATCAACCTAGTAGCTTTTTGGGTGGGGGATTTGTTTAGTTAAAAGTTAGCCATTGCAACTTTGTGTACTTCGTTTGTGTCCAACGACCAGACCAAAACCACTTTCGGATCCCCATTCTTATCAATACTTCATATATATTCGCAATATTCAGATTGCTTTTATCATATTCTTGCTTGTTTTTCGAATGCTTGTAGGAAGAGACCTTCGTTGTCAGGTTGATCGTGCTCCAGCGTGGTCAATAACGTCTGGAGTTGGTTTAGCGATTGCTAAGGCGTAACGTCGTAAACGTTTGTAGTCGGATCGTCAAAGTCGTCTCCATCAAATCGATAGCCACCATCTCATCAAAAGATCGGGACCCTCGCCTCTATCAAGTGGTATCAGTTTTCAAGTTGCTCAGTGAGAATTTCCAGTTATCCCTAGATTAGATTTATTTGTCTTACCTATTGCTCAAGAAAAAGCCATAGAAAATAAAAAATAGATATATTCATCCTTTTCCAAGCCAGTCCGAGCCTTTGCAATTTTCTTTTCAGTGCTTGCATAGTTGAATGATCGGTTGCATCATCGTGTCGAATTGCTGGTCTTAATGTCTAGTTCCTTTAGAGTTTCGAGTTCTATTCACATTAGTCACACCACAGCTGCATCATCATCCCTTCCGTTGTTCCCCACCGCCATTCATCAATATTCACCATGTGCTCCAATTATACTTTGTCATTATCATACTTGAGGTCATTCACATCTATGCTTAATCCAATCTGCATCTTATTTGGTTGTTGGAGAGAAGAAACAAAGTGAGAAAAAAGAAAGTTCCGGAAAGTTCTGAAAAGTGCACACAACATTTTGCAAAGTCTGGACCAAAAAAAAGTTCCGCACAGTTACGCGAAGTTTTGAGGCCAAAATTTTGGTGGGTAAATTTTTTTGTGCCAATCCTGTTTTTAATCTTTCGGAAGAATTTTGAGACACTCGTCATTATAGTGATTTTGTAAAGAAAAAAGTGCAAAAGAAACAAAAAACATTGAGTGTCCTCTTCCTTTGATTACATGTAGCGTCGTGATTTTGTTGGTGTTCTAGGCTCGCGTCTCTAGTACGGTCTAGCCTAGGACCAACACAGTATCATCGTTAAATGTTTATTCAACATTGCATCTCTGAATTAATTGTTGCTATTCTTTTGCTACCATATATTAAGCCTTCCTAGCTCCAGATATTTTGCACCGTGTATACATACGTTTATGTGGTAATCGCTTTAGTCAATCTTCGGACATATTGACACTGTCGGTTGCCGATCACCACCTCCTGCATGGTAAGAATCTGTAAGACATTGATACTTGCTTTACTGTTAGCGTTTTAGCACCACATCCTAGTAGTTCATAGGAGCAATATTTTTGGATTTTTGTTTCTTGTTTCTACTAGTCATGAAAGGATACAGAGTTGTCAGTTCATGGGCTTCTTCGATCATGGGAGACGTGTCATCAAAACAACCGTTACGAGAGGTGCATAGAGATCCAAATGCGCTTGATGAGGTTAATGTTTCTATACCACCATTTAATGGCCGTTTCAGACCTGCTTTATATATTGAATGGGAATTCGAAATAAATGATATATTTGCTTCCCATAATTTTGTTTAACATAAGAAACTTACGGTCGCGGTTAGTTCTTTCACCGCTTATGCTTCAGTTTGGTGGAACGAATATTGTCGGGTACACCCTGATTATAGACCTACTACTTGGGATGATTTGAAACTTGCCATGAGACACACTTTCTTTCCTGCTTATTATACTCGTGACATGATTAAAAAGTTACATCATTTTTTAACAAGGTAGTGACACCGTAACAAAATATTAAGATGATTTACAACGACCTTCTTGCATTCCTCCTTAGAAGAAAACGGAGAAGATTTTATGGATAGATTTTGGGGAGGATTAAACTCTGATATTCAGGAGATACTAATTCATGAAAAGTGTTATCCTATGAATAGTTTGTTTCATCTTGCTTGCAAAGCTGACCGGGAAATAAAATGGCGTGTTGCCCACAAGGAGAACGAGCGCAAGGTGCATATTCCAAGAGTTGGTATGGTTGTTCCTTAACTACTAGGCGTACTATGCCAACCCCATCAATTGTTGTGGGGGCTACATCACCTTCACTGTGTGACACGTTACCATCGAGAGTGCCTACATCATCTGAGTTGATAATGAGAGGTAATGCCAAAGGTACTTCTCTTCCACCTCCACATGAGTATGAGGAATACCTTGTAAATTCTAATATAACATGTGATGAGATACCCATTACATTGATCACACCACCTATTTTAGAGGACCATGTTCATGATTTGACTTTGCCATGTGATTAAATAACTACAATATCAACAATTTTGAGTGCACCCATTGAATAAACTATTGATGGGGAAGAACCATATGAATCAGGAAATAAATCAAATTTGGATCAAATATGTTTGAAAATAATTGTGCCAATATTTAATCATTTTGATATGACCTCCAACTTTGGCGATGATTCTGTGTCAAATGACATGTTGCATGTTTGCTTATTTAAACATGTTTTAGGATGTAAATTTGAAACAATTAAAGTTTATTTACCAATGTTGGGATGGTTTAATGATGAACATTGTCAATCTTTTGATATGAATAAGGACTTCACTTATATGTGCAAACTGAGTTGCAATATTTTCAAGTCTTCTACTTCTTATGATAATATTTTGGCTTTCTATTTCATAACATATGAAAGTTACTCATGTATACATGTGTTATATGTGCAAAAAGCAAGGGAAGTAAAAAATAGATGACATATACATATACAACATGTACACCTTGTCTCTTTTGTTAGTCACATTTTAGATTAAGCAATGTCGAGGACGGCTTTGTTTTCAAGAAGGGGAGGATGATGAGGACATGGCTACCTTGGATATGATCACAAATATGGAATATGTGTATTTGTTTGAGGTGATTTCTGATAAAAGTTATTCAATAATTTATTTATGCTATACACAACAAAAGGACTTCACCTTTTTTGTTTCATGCCTAATTGCATAACTACCAGACATTTGTACAATACACATATGAAGATAAGGGAAAAAAGACGTTTAGGGGTTGTTCAAGAAGTTTTCTCACGTCACTTTTATCCCAAGAGAAGAGAGAGTCCAAGTCTTCCATGATCTCGACTCATATTCGGACTGCACAGACGCACCTGTCTCAAAACATCAACAACTTTTGGGAGTCACTAGTTAGTGAGCGCTCCTTCGGGAGATTCGCAGCGAGCACTCCCACACGCCGCCACTTGGCGCGTTCTCAACCGCCGCCACATGTCGCGCTCTGAGCGCTTTCTCCGGATTTCATTTTTTTATATTTTCGCATGCGCTTTCGGCTTTCTAGATTATTATTACTTTTGATTTTTTTTGATATTTCGGTTTTCACCTGTCTTCCTTACTTTTTTTAGGGAAATGTTTTAATTTTTTTTTTTGCAAAAAAATGTGTTCTCTATTTTTTTTCGTGAGAGGCACGGTTTTGCTTCCGTAAGAGGCACGATTTTGCCTTCGCGAGAGGCACGACCATGCTTCTCAGAAACGAAAAACCGTGTTTTTTGCGAGACACGGTTTTGCTTCCGCGAAAGGCATGGTTTTGTTTTCGCGAGAGGCACGGTTTTGCCTTCGCGAGAGGCACGTCCGAGCCTATCGGAAAGGGAAAAAATAACGTATTTTCTGTTTTTTTATGAGAGGCATGGTTTTATTTCTGAGAATGGCAGAGTTTTGCCTTCGTGAGAGGCACATCCGTGCCTCTCGAAAAGGGAAAATAACGCTTTTATCGCGAGAGGCATGGTTTTGTTTTCACGAGAGGCACGGTTTTGCCTTCATGAGAGGCACGGCCGTGCCTGTCGGTAAGGAACAAAACGCGTTTTCTGGGTTTTTTTTCCTATCGCGAGAGGAATGTTTTTTGTGGTTCGTTTTTTTTCATGAAAAATTGTTTATCAAAACCTACCAACATGGGATCTAGTTTTGAAGATCTCAACGAGAGAAATTCAACGGTGAAAACGGTTCGAGATTTGGACGCACGGTTTAAGAGATAAAACATTTTAAAAATACGAATCTCCGAAAAAAGGGAAAACACTGAGATTGCGACAAGTGACACGCATGAAGTACACCACTTGTCGCAACCTAGGGAGGTGGAAGTGATCTTTGAAAGGAGTACTCCCTAATTAGTGATTTTGACAACTTTTGCATATAGACTCCGAATTGAGTGATTCTTTTTTTTGTTTGTTTGAAAGTAGATTTTATCTACGTTCCAGACCAATTGTAATCACCTTAAAATTCCTTTGGAGCATGGAGATATGGACGAAACAATATGACGTTGCGCCAGAATCCGAGTCAATCTATAAGTATAAAGGTGATGTATCACCTCCACTTGGACCCATAGTCCTTGTACGACCTAGGGTTAGTTTTAGCCCATCTTGGGACGTCCTCCCATCTCCTTGGCCATCACCCCTTGCTCATATATAAGTAGATTTTTAGGTGAGGGGTTTGTTTAGTTAAAAGTTAGCCACTTCGTGTATTTGGTTTGTGTCCAACGACCAGACCAAGACTGCTTTCGGATCCCCACACTTATCAATACTTCATATATATTCACAATATTCAGATTGCTTTTATCGTATTCTTGCTTGTTCTTTGATTGCTTACAAGAAGAGACCTTCGTGGTTAGGTTGACCGTGCTCCGGCGTGGTCAATAACCTCTTGGAGTTGGTTTAGCGTTTGATAAGGCACAACGTCGTGCTCGTTTGTAGTCGGATTGTCAAAGTTGTCTCCACCAAATTGATAGCCACCATCTCATCAAAAGATCGGGACCCTTGCTTATATCAACAGATCTCTTAAATACCCGCCAGCCCATGTTTTTTCTGACAGATTTACGGTACGTGCAAAAACCCTGTCCCAAATAGGTCCTCTAAAAACGGCCTGGACCATAATTGTTTTACGGGAGACCCGCAAACCGCCTTCAAACCCTGCATATATACCGAAGGGACATCGTTTTAGGCTTCATGTCCTTCATTTTCTGGACCCCCACTAGTAGAAATAAGGGCTTTCGTCTTAGCTCGACAAACACATTAGTCCCGGTTCGAGCGGCAAAGGCGCCGGTCGGGCATTAGTCCCGGTTCAAATGGGACCTTTAGTCCAAGTTTGTGTCTTGAACCGGGACTAAAGGGTTTGGAGGCTTTAGTCCTGGTTCGTGTCTTGAACCGGGACTAAAGGGTAGACCTTTAGTCCCGGTTCGTGACACGAACTGGGACTAAAGGGGTTCAGATTTTTTTTCTGTTTTTAAATTTATGTTTGTAGTTTCTGTTTTAAATTGCTTATATCTTTTAGGATATTTGATGTTTTTGATTGATTCTTTTTGCATTAGATTCAAAATTTTGTCTAGTTTCTGTTTGTGCCATTAGTTTTCAAATTTGAATGGTTTAAATTTGAATTTCTTTAAATTTGCTTCAAACCCAGTTTGTGAATAACTTGAGTTTACAAATAGTTTTTAATTTAATTCTTTTTGCTCCGACTCATGTGTTAGATGGTTGTCACAGTAAGACTTATTTGGTTATTTTTAGAATAATTCAAATTAGTATTTCAACTAAAACAATATTATTTTGCTTATATAGTTGTTTTAGTCATTTAGTTGTTGTTTATTATTATTTTTAGTTAGTTCTTTATGTAGATTTTAACATGTTGTAGTATGGTGCATATTGAATGCACAAGAAGTCTAGAATTGAAATAATTTTAAAAAAATGCCTTTGTAGCAGATGGGTTTTCGTGTGAAACCTTGATACTTCGAAGGAGATGATCCAGTTTGTACACGAAGTGCATCCAATTTTTGTCGTAACCCACTCAACTTTGTAGCACATGGCATGTGGGTGAAATGATGATACCATAACAAGTTTCAGCCTGTTCAGAGTTCATTTGTAGCGTTTTTCAATTTGAGGGTCATTTAGCTTAAAAAATCATTAAATGCATGGAGAATAGAAAATGAGGTGAGAAAGGGTTCAAAATTTATGAGGTGTCTTTGAATGATGCATATTGAACACACAGAAAGTATGGAGTTCAAATAAGTTAAAAAAACGAAATCCCTTTGTAAGAGATGAGTTCTCGTTCGAAACCCTGATACTTCGAAAGAGATTGTCCGTTTTGTACACGAAGTGCATCTAGTTTTTGTCATAACTCTCTCAACTTTTTAGCACATGCCATGTGGGTGCTATGATGCTAACATGCCAACTTTGAACCTTTTTAGAGTTCATTTCTAGTGCTTTTCAATTTCAGGGTCAATTAGCTCAAAAAAAAGTAAATGCATGAAAAATAACAAATGGAGTCTGAAAATGTTGAAAATTTATGATGTGCCTTTGAATGGGGCATTTTGAACACACAAAAAATATGGAGTTCAAATAAGTTCAAAAAATGAAATCCCTTTGCAAAAGATGAGTTTTCATTTGATACCCTGATACTTCGAAGGAGATGGTCCAATTTGTACACGAACTGTATCTAGTTTTTGCCGTAACCCTCTTAACTTTTTAGCACAAACTATGTGGGTGAAATGATGATACTATGTCAAGTTTCAACATTTTCAGAGTTCATTATAGTGCTTTTCAATTGCAGGGGCATTTAGCTAAAAAAATCATTAAATGCATGAAAAATAACAAATAAAGTTAGAAAGAGTTAACTTTGACTTGGTTAACCTTAGACGAGGACTCTGGCGGGGACGGTGCTAACAGATGTAGTCGACAGATATGATTGGACTCTTGGCTAAAGAGGGATTCTGAAATTTTCAAACTCTACCCCCCTTGGACCGTCTTTTTTAGTTTTGTAGAAAATAAACAAAAATGATAAAATCTTCAACAAAAATAAAATCCTTTGAGATGTAGTTAGGTTTTAGTGTCTAGTTGGTATAGAAATTTTGAGATATGAATTTTGAACGTTTTTGCAAAAAAAAAGGAAAAAAAAGTAAAACGACCATAACTTTTGCATACGACGTAAAAAAAAGTTTAATATATCAAAAAAACTAGAGAAAAATTGGGATTCGATTTCACTCGGGCTTGTCCGATGAAGTTTTCTCAGATGCTCAAAATTCCAAATGGAAAAAAAGTTATTTCAAAAAGAAGTTTTTTTAAAAAAAAAAGAAAAAATAATTTTATTTAAGAATATTAGGTTGTTTTCATTGAAATTCACTATTATTGTTACTTATTAGGTTTATTTTAATAATTATTTGTAATTCAAAAAATTAAATCATGTGACGTGACATCAAGACCCAGGTTGTTTAGGATTGATAGCTTACTATTGTCAGGAAACAACAAGTGCAGACTTGACAACTAGGGACGATAGAACTAGAAAGTTAAGCGTGCTCGGGCTGAAGCAGTGAGATGATGGGTGACCGATTGAGAAGCTAGACCATTTGGAATGAGTGATCCACGCTAGAGCAGTGAGGATGAGTGATTAGAGATTAAATTGTCAAATAATTCAAAGATTTAAAAATTAGAATAAAACATGAAAACAAATCAAAAAATATTCAAAAATAAAATTTAAAAAAAGAATCTACCTTTTCAGGTCAAAAAAAAATAAAAATAGACGGATCTTTAGCCCCGGTTCAGGAACCGGGCCTTTTTCTACTACTGCCCCTCCCCCACAAATCCAGTTCTCCGACGACAAATCCCCATTCCTCCGGTAGCTCCTTGCGGTGCGCGTAGCCACCCGAACCTTGCTCTGATGTCAAGTGTGGGTTGCGGGAGGGTGACGATGGGGGTTTGGTGGCCGCCGCGGCTCGTTGCCTCGCAAGTGCCGCAACGACGACAAGGCCGAGAGCTCCTCCCTCCGCGCGTCGATGAAGGAGTGGTGCAAGGAGGAGGCGCGGAAGCGTGGCGCGCTGTCCCGGAGTTCCGTCCGGCCGGCATGGAGCAACTTCGACCGCCTTGACTGGATCTTTCTCGCTCACGCTCTAGGGACTCCGGACTGCGGAGCTTGCGTGGTTTGAGGCGAAGGGGACGGCTGCCCTCGGAGACGAAGCTGCCGCGGCATGGGTGGAGGTGTTGAAAGTACAACATGACGTTCGTCCTCTTGAACTCGCCGATGGAGTACCATTTCCACGTTAAGAAGCCCTGTAGTGATGATGATGATGATGATGATGAGTAAATCTAGGTTTAATTTTTTTATATTAGTATGAACTCAGTTTTTATATGTGCTCTGATGTTGTAATATATGATGCGAATTGCTAGTTTAAATTACGTCGTATTTGTTTGAGTTTGTTTCTTGAACATGGTACAGATGTAATCGTTTATATATATGTACATATATTTATCTTTATGAACGTGCACACACACCCTAACTCTATGAGCACCTTTGAAAGACTGAGCCGACATGTCATTTTGAGATTTACAAAGTCATCGTAGACGCCTCATCGTCGACGGAAACGTCTTTTCTCACTGAAAACATATCACCAAAAATATCGAAAAAAAATTCAGGAATAAAACAAGCACCAGAGCTTAACCGTGATAAGCTGGGAATATCAATGTCTGTCTAACCATCCAACCACACGGATTTTTTTTTCCTCGTCGGTACCATAAATATCGGCTATGGTTGTAGGACCGCGGTTTGCGGGAGCTCTGTGTTGGTCCGTGCCTCGACGCGACAATGACAATGCAGTAGGCCGAGCGACAGCGCGACAACAAGCTGAACTGTTTCTTCTACGACCTTCGCAATGCTATGGCCATCGTGTCCCTGGAGGATAAGGCCTCCCTTCTCGCGGACGGTGCAGCCTACACCGTCGAGCTCCGCGCCCACGTGGATCGACTCAAGTGCAAGCTGCCCGTTGCGGTGCCGCGCGCATCCTCCTTCCAGCACCACCATGTTGGCGACGAGGCAGTGAAGGTTCGGATTTTGGGGTAGGAGGCGGTAGCGGTGAGCGTGACGACGGATGGGAGGTCTGCCTCGCACGGACAGTGCAGCGAATCGGTGGCGCTGCAGTGCAGCCGAGGACGAGCGGTGGATGCCACGCGATGGACACGCCACAGTGACGGACCAGCACAGCATGCGGTATCCGCTACAGGTTCGGTGCTGAGAATATCTCAGAAGCGACGAGCACTCCGGGTTGGCAAAGCCTATGGAGGCCGCATCACACGCGTGGTTTTCTTGATGCGGTTGCGTCGTGTATGATAGGTATACAATCACTAATGCTACACATACATAATTTTAAGGGGGTTTTATAGGCAAGTGAATTTTGTTTGAAAATTAAGGAAGATGAAGGCCTCACCTTCCTTAAAAATCAGGAAGGAGAGACTGGTTAGAAAGAAAAAAATTCTAATCAACATGTAACCTTATGTATTTTTTTGTACGTTTAGTATTTTTTGGTATACAATAGGTATGTAATAAAAACTTTCATGTAGACGAATGTGAACGTATACTTAACAGTATTGAAGTTATAATATGAAGGCTTATTAGTTGTTAAACATTAATTAGTAATAATAGTGATGTTAGGTTTTATGATTCACTATTTTATTAAAGTGTCGGCTGTGGTATGACCAGGACATTGGAGTGTTGTGTATCCTTGATTTATATCCTTGTGTTGTCCGAGCCGGAGGCACGCGATGGTTAACTCCTTCCAAGTTTCTCCTTAGAGGCATTCATGCAATACTATGCTTCAAGGGCTAATAAATGACACAATAAGTATTTGAGTTCTTTATGGCTAATGTGAGTTGATGGATTATAAGTACTTCAATCCTTTTGTATTTTGCTAACCTCTTCGGTACCGTGTATTGCCCGTTCACATCTCGAGATGTGGTGCACATTTCATCGGTGCATGCAAACCCCGTGATATGATATGCTCTATCAGACATAAGCCTCATTATATCTTCCTCAAATTAGCCACCATGCATACCTATCATGGCATTTCCATAGTCATACGGAGAACTTCCGCCGTTACTATTCACATGACTTGAGCATTCATTGTCATTTTGCTTTGCAAGATCATAGATGTAGCGACCCGACTCAAAACGAGTCAAGCCTCTGTGTTACAGTGCCATCCCTGGATCAGTATGTTGACACACATAGTACATCAATGTATATATCAAAGTGCAACCACACGTAAATAACATAAAACTGATATATACCTCATGAGTCTTAGCGGAAACTGTCAAACGGGAGTGGAGTCCTATCAACCCCAACAACAAGTTGAGTGTAGACCATAACCCTAAATCATAACTCTTACACATCGTAGAAATATCTGCAACATAAGACGTTTCACCCGTGTAGGTCAGTACATTGAATGTACCGGTAAGATCACAATAATATGAAACATAGATTAATCTATATGCAAAAGGCTTTGTGGCTCTGGGTCTGATTTTTTGCATGAAAGTTGGTTTTATTTTCCTACAACAAAGGAATATCAGGAGTTTTCACAAGTCTTGAAGTCTTGAGGTCCTGAAGATGGAAGCCTTGAAGATGCCATCAAAAAGTTGTCGTCATTGAAGTAGAGTCCTCCTTGTCACACCACTCACGAACACATATACCAAACCCCGTCTACTTTGGCGTGGCACTAAAATAAATAACGTTCCTCGGGCTTTAGTAACAAGGGGTGGGTTCATATCTCATGCATTCTACTCAACTACAAGAATTCAATATCTCTACTGGAGGAATTGTTGCAAAGGTGACACTAAAATGCAATTAAAACATACATATGAAGAGCATGGTCAAAGTGAACTTGCCTCGTAAGGTTGATGAAGATAATATCGCTCTCAGGAAAATAACTCGATAGAACTATTAGTCACTCCGAGAAAATCTATATAATCAAACATAGTATTCGTATAAGCAATCATACTAGCAATCATTCTAACAATCAATATGGCAAACTACAATTGAAATGGATCCAAGAAATCAATAAGAAAAATCAACTAAGAATCCAAAGGAAACTTCAAGGAAATCATGAAGTTTGCTACTACGACAACAAAAATAATTTTTTGTCCTAATTAAACTTAACAACAAAGAAAACACTAAAAATTAAAATTTAACAGAAAGTAAAAATACAAAATAACTAAATGACAAAAAGTATTTTTCATAAAATTTTATTAGCAAAAGGAACAAATTTAAAAGCTTTTGCTAAACTCTACTTATGATCAAAACAATGTTAACCTTGAATTGAATCAAAACAATTTCAACTCTAATACAAATTGTTTCTGATCTAAAATAAAGTTAAAATAAAATCAAAACTTATAAAACAATTTATAGAAAGTGTTTCCAATAGGAATTAATTAAGCAAATGAAATCAATTTAGAAGTTATTATTGAACTAGAATTGATTCCATGCCATCAATAATAATAGAAGAAATAAAAATATTTATTTTGTTGAAAAGATATTATTAACTAAAAGAAAACAAAATATAACTTGTCACAAACACAAGAGAAAACAATTTAAAAACATTTAAAAGAAAAACAAATAGAAATATACCTAAAAGAACTAAAATAGATTTCGTTTTGCTTAAAACCCTAATTTCAAATATTCAAAAAATCCTAATTTTTTCCTACTGATAAACAAAGTCACAAGTGACCAGTAGCAAAAAGAATCAACTTAAAACCTATTTTCAAACTCAAGTTATAAGCAAACTAGTGTTTGAATCAAATCTATTTGAATTCAAATTTAAAATACTCAAACATGGTCAAACTAGATATCTACAGAAACTACATAAAATTTGTGACACAATGCAAAAAGAATCATCTAATTTGGAGTTAAAACATAAAAATTAAAGCAAAAAAACAAAAATAGAAACTATTCTATTTTTAAAACAGAAAACAGAAATAAAATAAGAAATCTAACTAACGCACACTAGCTATGTGGCAGTTTGTGATTGGCTGCGGGGTGTGCGTTGTGGGGGCTAAAGCGGCGGATGCCCACTTATTAACAGAATATGGTTTGGGGTTTTAGTGATCTAATCTGGATCACTGGATCGAGATCGAACGGCAAAAAACAAAGGGGTTGGCTCACCGTGGTGGAGGAGTTCTTCGGCGATGTGGACGGCGGTGGCAGAGGCACGCTAGTGCTTGGGGATGGTGCTTGGTGTTGGGGAACGTCGCATGGGAAACAAAAAATTTCCTACGCGCACGAAGACCTATCATGGTGATGTCCATCTACGAGAGGGGATGAGTGATCTACGTACCCTTGTAGATCATACAGCAGAAGCGTTAGTGAACGCGGTTGATGTAGTGGAACGTCCTCACGTCCCTCGATCCGCCCCGCGAACAATCCCGCGATCAGTCCCACGATCTAGTACCGAACGGACGACACCTCCGCGTTCAGCACACGTACAGCTCGACGATGATCTCGGCCTTCTTGATCCAGCAAGAGAGACGGAGAGGTAGAAGAGTTCTCCGGCAGCGTGACGGCGCTCCGGAGGTTGGTGATGACCTTGTCTCAGCAGGGCTCCGCCCGAGCTCCGCAGAAACGCGATCTAGAGGAAAAACCGTGGAGGTATGTGGTCGGGCTGCCGTGGAAAAGTCGTCTCAAATCAGCCCTAAAACCTCCGTATATATAGGTGGGAGGGAGGGAAGGAGGCAGCCTCAAAACCTAAAGGTTTGGCCGAAATTGTAGGTGGAGGAGTCCTACTCCAATCCTACTTGGAGTAGGATTCCACCTTCCCACTTGGAAACTCTTTCCACCTTGTGTTTTTTCCTTCTCAAACCTTATGGGCCTTAGTGGGAACTTATTCCAGCCCACTAGGGGCTGGTTTATCTCTTCCCATAGCCCATGAGACCCCTTGGGGCGTGACACCCCTCCCGATGGTCCCCGGCACCCCTCCCGGCACTCCCGGTACACTACCGATGAGCCCGAAACTTTTCCGGTAATGCCCGGAAACTTTCCGGTAACCAAATGAGGTCATCCTATATATCAATCTTCGTCTCCGGACCATTCCGGAAACCCTCGTGACGTCCGTGATCCCATCCGGGACTCCGAACAACATTCGGTAACCAACCATATAACTCAAATACGCATAAAACATCGTCGAACCTTAAGTGTGCAGACCCTGCGGGTTCGAGAACTATGTAGACATGACCCGAGAGACTCCTCGGTCAATATCCAATAGCGGGACCTGGATGCCCATATTGGATCCTACATATTCTACGAAGATCTTATCGTTTGAACCTCAGTGCCAAGGATTCGTATAATCCCGTATGTCATTCCCTTTGTCCTTCGGTATGTTACTTGCCCGAGATTCGATCGTCAGTATCCGTATACCTATTTCAACCTCGTTTACCGGCAAGTCTCTTTACTCGTTCCGTAATACAAGATCCCGCAACTTACACTAAGTTACATTGCTTGCAAGGCTTATGTGTGATGTTGTATTACCGAGTGGGCCCCGAGATACCTCTCCGTCACACGGAGTGACAAATCCCAGTCTTGATCCATACTAACTCAACTAACACCTTCGGAGATACCTGTAGAGCATCTTTATAGTCACCCAGTTACGTTGCGACGTTTGATACACACAAAGTATTCCTCCGGTGTCAGTGAGTTATATGATCTCATGGTCATAGGAATAAATACTTGACACGCAGAAAACAGTAGCAACAAAATGACACGATCAACATGCTACGTCTATTAGTTTGGGTCTAGTCCATCACATGATTCTCCTAATGATGTGATCCCGTTATCAAGTGACAACACTTGCCTATGGCCAGGAAACCTTGACCATCTTTGATCAACGAGCTAGTCAACTAGAGGCTTACTAGGGACAGTGTTTTGTCTATGTATCCACACAAGTATTGTGTTTCCAATCAATACAATTATAGCATGGATAATAAACGATTATCATGAACTAAGAAATATAATAATAACTAATTTATTATTGCCTCTAGGGCATATTTCCAACACTTGGGTGGTCTTTGGCGAGGTTGGAGAAGTCCACGCGATCGTGGCGGCGCTCCGGTGATGATGGGTGGGTCAGAGGGGCATGGGGTGATGGATGCGAGCGCCTCGAGCTCGTGGAAGTTCGGTGAGAGAGCAGACCTCCAGCGAAGGTGTGGTTCGGCGTTCTGGCAACGGGATTTGGATGAAAATGAGTTGCGGGGGACCTCCGCTATTTATAGGAGGGGTCGAGGTCGAGGAAAAAGGAAAGGGGAGAGGAGGGTGGCTCGGATCCGATCTGCGCTGGCACAGGAAGGATAAGGGAGAGAGGAAGAAGAAGGTGGACGCTCAGGGTGACTGTAACGGGCGGTGGGCCGAGCGTCAGAGAGGGAGAGGGATCGGGTGGCCGATCCAAAGATCCTTCGGATCTGGCGCTGTGGAGATACAGACCGAAACTATTCCAACTAGGCCTCGGGGTTTTCCTAGTAAAACAAAAAAATCCTTTTAATAAAAACACAGAAGGAAAAATATGATTTGGAAAATCAAATCAAACTCAAACATGGAAGTTTTATATACAAAAATGATCAGAAAAATAATTGCAATAAGATGAACAATTTTCCATGGCCAAAATAAATACTTTCAAAAAATATTTTTTTTAGAAAAACCTAAACTGGTTTTATTTCTTTTTGCAAATATTTTTCAAATAACCCCCTGGGTTTTATGCTTCAAATATTTCACAAAAAATACCCGTGACATGAAAGGTCATGTTTCTCCTCTCAATATTTTGAATTTGGATAGGATAATTTGAATTCACTCAAACTATAAAATAGTAATAGAACCAATTATGAAATAAATTCCAAATAGAAAATTTCAGTAGTTTTCAACTCCAAAATTTCAAATCCTTTATTTTGAAGAAGTCATGTCATCTTCTCTCAATGATTTGAAAGGGATGAATTTGAATTCAGAAAATAAAGGGGAAAGTCATTTTATTCCCTCTCATTCAAAAGTTTTAAAAGTTTCAAAATTTTAGACAAATTCAATCAATCAATCAAGCAATCAATCATTCAATAAATTATTATAACATTCCAAAATTTGGAATGTTACAATAGAGCTGACATGATATTTGTGGCAAAGCCATTGTTCATCATTGTAATACATGTTACGCTGGTATCATTGCGCATCCTGATACACTACTAAAGGCATTTATATGTAGTCATATCATTCAGTTTTATCGAGTTGTAAGTAAAAAATAAGTGTGATAATCATCATTATTAGAGCACTGTCCAGTTTGGAAAAGAGTGATCGAGAAGGGGCAATCTTACTATCCTTTACCACACTTGTGTTGCAAAGTAGCACCATGTTCTCCATGATTTTTTCACTTTCATATACTAGTGGGAATTTTACATTATTAGAACTTTACATGCATATACCGATGACGGGATTCCTCACTTTCCCGAGGTCATCATGGCCAAGTAAGATGGATGCACACCCACTTAATTTCAGTACAGAGCTTTCATACACTTATAACTCTAGTGCATCCATTGCATGTCAATCCCTGCTCCTTGCATCGATATCGACTGAAATCGTCTCCATGGCCTCACAATTTGTCGAGTTCATGCTAGACTTTCTCTATTTTTGTCTTCCTTTATGAAACCTTGCAGTTATTCTATTTCAACTAAAATGCTAAGTCCATGTCTCACGCTCACGTATTGAGTGAAGTTGCAAATGCTGAAGGGCATGAAAAAGTACGATACAAATGCTTTGTTTGGCGCCGGGGTGTTCATGATTTCTAATTTACACAAGGAAGACCGAGTTATGCCACTGTTTACATGATTAAATGAGTAGGAATAACATTCTTTAGCGTTGTTATTTTGAAAAGTAATGATTATTTGTTAGTATTCGTATTTATTATCATTTCAATATTTACTAAGTCATCATTTTTCAATATTCATAACTAAAAGAGTTACATGAATAAGACATGTTAGGTAACATTCAATATAAAAAAAAATCTATTTTTATTGTTCACCTACTCGAGGATGAGCAAGAAATAAACTTGGAGATGCTGATACGTCTTAAATGTATGTATAATATTTGACTGTTTCATGTTATTACATTATCAATATTGTATGCTTTATACATCATTTTATATCATTTTTGGAACTAGCCTATTAACCCAGTGCCGAGTGTCACTTGCTGTTTTCTGCGTGTTTTTCGTTTTATAGAAAAACTGTACCAAACGGAGTCCGAACACGATGAAACTTTTCGATGATTTTTTCTGGACCAAAACATACCCTAGAAGCTTTGGGAGGAGTCCATACGATTGATGAATGATATTTTTACCCTCATTCACCCTTTGTTTAAACCGAGATATTTTATTAAAACCGAGATATTCGCTTCGATATTGTTATTAATGACTAATGAATGCAAAGGACTCCAAAAATCCTCTCCTTGATATGTTTCCATATGAAATGGGATAAAAAGCGAAGAAATCACATCGGAACATGGGAAGAAGTAAAAGTGGAGATAGAGGAAATCAACAAGAGGCACACCAAAAGAAACAACGCCAAAGAAGACGTTCCATACGACCACGATCTCTCACATGAGCGGTATGGTGTGGATTCTGAGGCTCCTTGTCTACCTGAACATCTTTTATACAGGGTACCCAGCCAAAATGTGAAAACAACATCCACGAGCAAAGCGAGAACAAAGCCATCTTCATCCCTTTCCATCAATCCTAGCTGCCGCCATTTTTTCATCTCCATAGCCACCATCACCACCATAGTCCGTCTTCGTATAGTTCACACTTTTAATCATGCATCGCACAAGGAAACCTGATTGTGACGCCCTCGATTTGATCGTACACTAAACATACATGCAAATGCGTACGACCAAGTTTAAGGACTCACGGAAAGATATCACAACACAACTCTAGACACAAATAAAACATACAAGCTTCATATTACAAGTCAGGGGCCTCGAGGGCTAGAATACAGAAACTCGATAAACACACGAGTCAGCGGAAGCAACAATATCTGAGTACATACATAAAACAAAAAAATGCCTTAGAGAAGTCTAGAACAAAAGATACATTGACCGAACGAGGCGAGGCCTCCTGACTAGGAACCTCCTAGGATACTCCTGGTTGTCAGCAGCCTCCACGTAGTAGTAGGCATCATCGGGGTAGAAGTCGTCGGCGGCGGGATACTCCATCTCCTGGGCTCCATCATCTAATTGCAACAATCGAATCACAGGGAAAAGGGGGAGCAAAACAATGGTGAGTACTCATCCAAAGTACTCGCAAGACTGACATCAGAACTATGCTAAGTTATGCATCAGTATCAAAGGAATGGGGTTGTATCTAGACTGACTGCAGCAATGGGAGAATAGATAGAAGGCCTAGTACTATCGAATACTAGCATCTTTAGGGGGTCTTGAAGCAATAGACAAGAGTAGAGCAAGTATCACAATTATATAGCCATATTGTTGCAGCAAATTTAATTAAGGTCACGCCCAAAGATTCTGCCTCGACTCCTTGCGAGTAAGAAATCTCGGAGCAAACATTCCACTTAAGTAACAGTTCTAGTTGTATTAGATCACGACACAGCTCGAAGTTGTCCTATAACCGTGGATACGGCTATCGGAATATCTAATTTTCATCCCTACAGGGGTGCACCAAGTTTCCCGTCACGCTTGATAACCTCTGGTCGGACACACTTTCCTAGGTCATGCCCGACATCGGATACATCAACACGTCCCAGCCCCACCTAGGCTCAACAGAGAGGCCAACCCACCGGTCTAAATCCTAAGCGCGCAGGGGTCATGGGCCCATCATCCTTTGCACTCCTACATGATGCGTGGGTGGTCCTGGTCAGTCCTAGCACCTCTTATACAAGCACAATGCCTACCCGGACCACTCGGGCGCGCACCACTCCATTGCTGGCATCTGAAAAGCTTCGATTGATACCACGACATCAAGTACCCATAACTTATCCCACATGAAGGTTGGTATGAAAAGTTCTCCGACCTACCCAGATGAAATACCCAATTCTCATTAGCATTTTAATTAGCTCATCGTCACATTCACGTGGGAATCCACCACAATACACCATTCATTAATGTACCAAGTAACAAGGTCAAGTAAGTGTGTGGCTATAACACGAGAGTAATCCGAGGTATCACCCTCGATAGATTCCGAACGATGTAATTGTCAAGGTGGCCAGAGAGGAATCACCCTCGATGGACCATGCTTGATGGGTTGTATGACAGAGTCGTTACCAGAGATGGCGAAGGAGGAATCACCCTCCGAGAACCACCGCCGGTTAACTATACTACAAAGCTAACATCGTACAACAAGGGGGGGAGGGTGAAGTGAAGTGTCGGGTCTTGGCTCGTCGATCAGATGATCGAGACTTGACGATAAAGCAGGGGCAAAAGGACTAAGGGTCAAAGGGGATAACTACTCCACCTATACTAAAAAGTTAAGAGTGTGCTAGAGTAAAGTAACAGTTCATCAAAAACAGGCTATGTATCAGAATAGGAGCTATCTACAATAGTAGAAAAATTCTAATGCAAGCATGAGGGAGAAGAATGGGCGATGTAGGAATAATCAAGGGGGGTTCCTTGCCTTGTTGCTCTGCAGCAAAGGGCTGGTCCTCAGGTGGGTAGTGGCAGCAACGTCGGTCTTGGGGTCTACCAGAGAGAAGAGGGGGAAGAAACAATAAATATAAAGCACAAATGTAACATGATGCATGGCATGACAATATGCAGGGCTAGACATAAGCTAACACAATATCACCCGTCATGGACGGATCGGGAAAATATCTCAAGATATTTCCCGGGTCTCTCGCTACAACCGGACATGCGAAAATGATGGAGAAGTTCCACGTTCGCTATGATAGAGACGCGTGACAGACGAACGGACATCGTATCCTGGTTCGTCTCATTTTTCTGATCAACTTTCATGTACAATATATTTTCATCCGGGTTACTAATTATTTTATATTAATTTTTACAATTTTTATAATATTCTATGATTCTTTTATTTATTTATTTGAATTATCCAAAACAGTAGAAATATATTTTATACCCACAGCTAGCCAGCCATAGTCGATGACATGTTGGGCGAGGGGGTGAGCCAGCAGTCCATTCAACAATCAACTAGGTTGATTGTTGACTAGTTAAACTTACAGGTCGGTCCGAGGTGTCATAGACACAGTAGTTAACATATTTAATTAATTAGGATAATTAACTAATTAATCGGATTAAGTTAAACTGATTAGGTTTAGGTTAATTAAGTTACTTAATTAACTTAATAATTGATTAATTAAAATAATAATAATAATGATAAATGTATATACATTTTCGCCTAATTAACGTTTAGGGGGGTGGGCCTCCTTTGTGATTCTCTGTAGGGGGGAAATCTGCCCCCAAATGTCTAATTACACGGGGGTTAATCCCGGATTAATAAGGGTTGAGGCCAAGATGGTAGTGCCCAACCGTCTCGCATGCAGCGCGACCTCGGTGTTGGCTAGAGGGGCGATGAGCGTCGGCAGGTGGCAATGGCGCCATGTGGTTGCAGAAGGTGTTGGAAATATGCCCTAGAGGCAATAATAAAATGGTTATTATCATATTTCCTTGTTCATGACAATCGTCTATTGTTCATGCTATAATTGTATTAACAGGAAACAGTAATACATGTGTGAATAAATAGATCACAATATGTCCCTAGCAAGCCTCTAGTTGGCTAGCTCGTTAGTCAATAGATTATCATGGTTTCCTGGTCATGGGCATTAGATGTCATTGTTAACGGGATCACATCATTGGGAGAATGATATGATGGACAAGACCCAATCCTAAGCATAACACTAGATCGTATTGTTCGTATGCTAAAGCTTTTCTAATGTCAAGTGTCTTTTCCTTCGACCGCGAGACTGTGCAACTCCCGGATACCGTAGGAGTGCTTTGGGTGTATCAAACGTCACAACGTAACTGGGTGACTATAAAGGTGCACTACGGGTACCTCTGAAAGTGTCTGTTGGGTTGGTATGAATCGAGATCGGGATTTGTCACTCCGTGTGACGGAGAGGTATCTCTGGGCCCACTCGGCAGAACATCATCATGAGCTCAATGTGACTAAGGAGTTAGTCACACGATGACGTGCTACGGATCGAGTAAAGAGACTTACCGGTAACGAGATTGAACAAGGTATAGGTATACCGACGATCGAATCTCGGGCAAGTTCTATATCGACACACAAAGGGAATTGTATACGGGATTGATTGAATCCTTGACATCGTGGTTCATCCGATGAGATCATCGTGGAGCAAGTGGGAGCCAGCATGGGTATCCCGACCCCGCTGATGGTTATTGGCCGGAGAGGTGTCTCGGTCATGTCTGCCTGTCTCCCGAACCCGTAGGGTCTACACACTTAAGGTTCGATGACGCTAGGGTTATAGGGAATTGTTATACGAGGTTACCGAAGGATGTTTGGAGTCCCGGATGAGATCCCGGACGTCACGAGGAGCTCCAAAATGGTCCGGAGGTAAAGATTGATATATAGGATGGATGGGTTTGGACGCCGGAAATGTTTCGGGCACCACCGGCAAAGTGCCGGGACCACCGGAAGGGTTCCGGAGGCCCACCGGGAGGGGCCACAAGCCCCAGAGGGCTACATGGGCCAAGTGCGGGAGGGAACCAGCCCCTAGGTGGGCTGGTGCGCCCCCCACACCCAGCCCATGCGCACTAGAGAGGGAGGGAGGGGAAACTCTAGGCGCAGGGGAGGCCCAAGGCCCACCTCGAGCGCTGCCCCCCTTTCCCTGCCCTCGCCGCTGCCCCCCCTCTCCCATTTGGCCTGCCGCACCACCTAGGGTGGGAACCCTAGGGGTGGCGCACCCCCTCCCCTCCTCCTATATATAGTGGGCACTTTTGGACTTTTGGAGACACAATTTTCCCTCTCCCTCGGCTCAGCCCTGCTATTCTTTCTCCTCCTCTCTGCCGGTGCTTGGCGAAGCCCTGCCGGGAGACCTCGTCTCTCCATCGACACAATACCGTCGTGCTGCTGGAGATCTTCCCCAACCTCTGCCTCCTCCTTGCTGGATGAAGGTGCAGGAGACGTCACCGGGCTGCACGTGTGTTGAACGCGGAGGTGCCGTGGTTCGGCACTAGATCGGAATCACACCGCGATCTGAATCGCCGTGAGTACGACTCCATCAACCGTGTTCTAGCAACGCTTCCGCTTAGCGATCTTCAAAGGTATGAAGATGCACTCACCCCTCTCTCGTTGCTGGTCTCTCCATAGGAAGATCTGAATATGCGTAGGAATTTTTTTGAATTTATGCTACGTTCCCCAACAGTGGCATCAGAGCCAGGTTTTCTATGCGTAGATTCTATGCACGAGTAGAACACAAAAGGTTGTGGGCGATGATTTGTCAATTTCTTGCCGCTACTAGTCTTATTCTTTTCCAACAATATTGTGGGATGAAGCGGCCCGGACCGACCTTACACGTACGCTTATGTGAGACTGGTTCCACCGACAGACATGCACACCGTGCATAAAGGTGGCTAGCGGGTGTCTGTCTCTCCCACTCTAGTCGGATTGGATTTGATGAAAAGGGTCCTTACGAAGGGTAAATAGCTTTGGCATATCATTGTTGTGGCTGTCACGTTGGTAAGAAGGCGTTCTTGCTAGAAACCCAAATCAGCCACGTAAAACTTGCAACAACAATTAGAGGACGTCTAACTTGTTTTTGCAGGGTTTGACATGTGATGTGATATGGCCAAAGTTGTGATGTTGCATGTATGATCTATGAGATGATCATGTTATTGTAATAGGTTTCACGACTTGCATGTCGATGAGTATGAAAACTGGCAGGAGCCATAGGAGTTGTCTTAATTTATTGTATGAGATGCAACGCCATGTGCTTACTACTTTTACTTCATTGCTAACGGTTAGCTATAGTAGTAGTGATAGTAGTAGTTGGCGTGACGACTTCACGGAGACACGATGATGGAGATCATGATGATGGAGATCATGGTGTCACGCCGGTGACGATGATGATCATGCGATGCTTGAAGATGGAGATCGAAAGAGCAAAGATGATAATGGCCATATCATGTCACTATATGATTGCATTGTGATGTTTATCATGTTTTTCATCTTATTGCTTAGAACGACGGTAGCAGAATAAGATGACCCCTCTTAAAATTTCTAGAACGTATTCCCCTAAGTGTGCACCATTGCGAAGGATCGTTGTCTCGAAGAACCACGTGATGATCGGGTGTGATAGATTCTAACGTTCACATACAACGGGTGTAAGCCAGATTTACACACGCGAAACACCTAGGTTGACTCGACGAGCTTAGCATGTACAGACATGACCTCGAATACAAGAGACCGAAAGGTCGAACATGAGTTGTATGGTTGAATACGATCAGCATGAAGTTGCTCACCATGGTGACTAGTCCGTCTCACGTGATGATCGGACACGGGTTAGTCAACATGGATCATGTATCACTTAGATGACTAGAGGGATGTCGATTTAAGTGGGAGTTCATACTTAATTTGATTAAATGAACTTAATTTTCATGAACTTAGTCTAAAAGTTGTCTTTATAAATATTGTAGATGGCCAATGTCAACCTCAATTTCAACGCATTCCTAGAGAAAAACAAGCTGAAAGATGATGGTAGCAACTATGCGAACTCGGATCGCAACTTGAAGCTCATCCTTGAAGCAGCTAAAAAGGCTTATGTCCTTGATGCGCCGCTAGGTGACCCTCCCGCTCCCGAAGCAGCCCAGGACATTCTGAACGTCTGGCAAACACGGAGTGATGACTACTCTCTAGTTAGATGTTCCAAGAGCTGAAGCTACTTTTTCAAGCTTATGCCCGTGTCGAGAGATATGAAGTCTCCGACAAGTTCTTTAGCTGTAAGATGGAGGAGAACAGTTCTGTCAGTGAGCACATACTCAAAATGTCTGGGTTACACGGTCGTCCGACTTCACTTGGAGTCGAACTTCCGGATGATGCTATAATTGACAGAATCCTCCAGTCTCTCCCACCAAGCTACAAAGGTTTTGTGTTGAACTACAACATGCAAGGGATGGAGAAGACCATTCCCGAGTTGTACTCGATGCTCAAGTCTGCAGAAGTAGAAATCAAGAAAGAGCATCAAGTGTTGATGGTCAACAAGACCACTAGTTGAGACTGAGTGCTTCTATTGCAAGGGAAAGGGTCACTCGAAGCGGAACTGCCCCAAATACTTAGCGGACAAGAAGGCCGGCAACGTTAATGGTATATGTGATATACATGTTATTGATGTGTACCTTACCAGCGCTCGTAATAGCTCCTGGGTATTTTATACCGGTGCTGTTGCTCACATTTGCAACTCAAAGCAGGAACTACGGAATAAGCGGAGACTGGCCAAGGACGAGGTGACGATGCGCGTCGGGAATGGCTCCAAGGTCGATGTGATCGCCGTCGGCATGCTACCTCTACATCTACCGTCGGGATTAGTTTTAAACCTTAATAATTGTTATTTAGTACCAGCTTTGAGCATGAATATTGTATCAAGGTCTTGCTTAATGCGAGACGGCTACTCATTTAAGTCAGAGAATAATGGTTGTTCTATTTATATGAGTGATATGTTTTATGGTCATGCTCCGCTGGTGAATGGTTTATTCCTGATGACTCTCGATCGTGATGTTATGCATATTCATAGTGTGAGTACCAAAGGATGTAAAGTTGATAATGATAGTCCCACATACTTGTGGCACTGCTGCCTTGGTCATATCGGCGTTAAGCGCATGAAGAAGCTCCATACTGATGGACTATTAGATTCTCTTGACTTTGAATCATTTGACACATGCGAACCGTGCCTCATGGGCAAGATGACTAAGACTCCATTCTCAGGAATAATGGAGAGAGCAACCGACTTATTGGAAATAATACATACTGATGTGTGTGGTCCAATGAACGTTGAAGCTCGCGGTGGCTATCGTTATGTTCTCACTCTCACCGATGATTTGAGTAGGTATGGGTATATCTACTTGATGAAGCACAAATCTGAGACGTTTGAAAAGTTCAAGGAATTTCAGAGTGAGGTTGAGAATCAACGTGACAGAAAAATTAAATGTCTACGATCTGATCGTGGAAGAATATTTGAGTCACGAGTTTGGCACACACCTAAGGAAGTGTGGAATCGTTTCACAACTGACGCCGACTGGTACACCGCAATGCAACAGAGTGTGTGAACGTCGTAATCGCACTTTATTAGATATGGTACGATTTATGATGTCTCTTGCCGACTTACCGCTATCATTTTGGGGATACGCATTAGAAACTGCAGCATTCACTTTAAATAGGGCACCGTCTAAATCCGTTGAGGCCACACTGTATGAACTATGGTTTGGCAAGAAACCTAAGTTGTCGTTTCTTAAAGTTTGGGGCTGCGATGCTTATGTGAAGAAACTTCAACCAGAAAAGCTCGAACCCAAAGCGGAGAAATGCGTATTCATAGGATACCCTAAGGAAACTATTGGGTATACCTTCTATCTTAGATCCGAAGGTAAAACCTTTGTTGCCAAGAATGGATCCTTTCTAGAGAAAGAGTTTCTCTCGAAAGAAGTAAGTGGGAGGAAGGTAGAACTTGATGAGGTAATTACACCCCCTCTCGAACAGGATAGTAGCGCAGCGCGGGAAGTTGTTCCTGTGGCGCCTACACCAACTGAAGAGGAAGTTAATGATAATGATCATGAAGCTTCGGATCAAGTTACTACTGAGCCACGAAGGTCCACAAGGGTACGCTCCGCACCAGAGTGGTACGACAACCCTGTAATGGAAATCATGTTGTTAGCAACGGTGAACCGTCGAACTATGAAGAAGCGATGGCGGGCTCGGATTCCAACAAATGGCTTGAAGCTATGAAATCCGAGATAGGATCCATGTATGAGAACAAAGTATGGACTTTGGTGGACTTGCCCAATGACCGGCGAGCCATAGAAAGTAAATGGATCTTCAAGAAGAAGACTGATGCGAACGGTAATGTAACCATTTATAAAGCTTGGCTTGTCGCAAAGGGTTTTCGACAAATTCAAGGAATTGACTACGAGGAGACTTTCTCTCCCGTAGCGAAGCTGAAATCAGTTCGAATCATGTTAGCAATTGCCGCCTTTTATGATTATGAAATTTGGCAAATGGACGTCAAAACAACGTTCCTTAACGGGAACCTTAAGGAAGAGTTGTATATGATGCAACCAGAAGGTTTTGTCGACCCTAAGAGTGCTAACAAAGTGTGCAAGCTCCAGTGCTCCATCTATGGGCTGGTGCAAGCATCTCGGAGTTGGAACATTTGCTTTAATTAGGTGATTAAAGCGTTTGGGTTCATACAGGTTTACGGAGAAGCATGTCTGTACAAGAAAGTGAGTGGGAGCTCTGTAGATTTCCTCATATTGTATGTGGATGACATATTATTGATGGGGAATAATATAGAGATGTTGGAGAGCATAAAGGCCTATTTGAACAAGAGTTTTTCAATGAAGGACCTTGGAGAAGCTGCATACATATTAGGCATCAAGATCTATAGAGATAGATCGAGACGCCTCATAGGTCTTTCGCAAAGTACATACCTTGACAAGATATTGAAGAAGTTCAATATGGAAAACTCAAAGAAAGGGTTCTTGCCAGTTTTGCAAGGTATGAGATTGAGTAAGACTCAGTCGCCGACCATGGCAGCAGATAGAGAGAAGGTGAGTTCTGTCCCCTACGCTTCAGTCGTAGGCTCTCTTATGTATGCCATGCTGTGTACCAGACCTGATATAAACCTTGCCATAAGTTTGGTAGGGAGATACCAAAGTGATCCCGGTATGGAACACTGGACAATGGTCAAGAATATCCTTAAGTACCTGAAAAGGACTAAGGAAATGTTTCTCGTTTATGGAGGTGATGAAGAGCTCGTCGTAAAGGGTTACGTCGACACTAGCTTCGACACAGGTCCGGATGACTCTAAGTCACAGACCGGATACGTATATGTTTTGAATGGTGGGGCAATGAGCTGGTGCAGCAGCAAGCAAGAAGTCGTGGCAACATCTACATGTGAAGCGGAGTACATAGCTGTTTCAGAAGCGGCTCATGAAGGAATTTGGATGAAGGAGCTCATCACCGACCTTGGAGTGGTTCCAAGCGCGTCGGGTCCAATGACACTCTTCTGTGATAACACTGGGGCCATTGCCATAGCCAAGGAGCCCAGGTTTCAACGGAAGACGAAGCACATCAAACGTCGCTACAACTCCATCCAGGACCATGTCCAGAGTGGAGTAATAGAGATTTGTAAAGTACACACGGATCTGAATGTCGCAGACCCGTTGACTAAACCTCTTCCACGAGCAAAACATGATCAACACCATAATGCTATGGGTGTTCGATACATGACAATGTAACTAGATTATTGACTCTAGTGCAAGTGGGAGACTGTTGGAAATATGCCCTAGAGGCAATAATAAAATGGTTATTATCATATTTCCTTGTTCATGATAATCGTCTATTGTTCATGCTATAATTGTATTAATAGGAAACAGTAATACATGTGTGAATAAATAGATCATAATATGTCCCTAGCAAGCCTCTAGTTGGCTAGCTCGTTAGTCAATAGATGATCATGGTTTCCTGGTCATGGGCATTAGATGTCATTGATAAGGGATCACATCATTGGGAGAATGATGTGATGGACAAAACCCAATCCTAAGCATAGCACTAGATCGTATTGTTTATGCTAAAGCTTTTCTAATGTCAAGTGTCTTTTCCTTCGACCGTGAGCTTGTGCAACTCCCGGATACCGTAGGAGTGCTTTGGGTGTATCAAACGTCACAATGTAACTGGGTGACTATAAAGGTGCACTACGGGTACCTCTGAAAGTGTTTGTTGGGCTGGTACGAATCGAGATCGGGATTTGTCACTCCGTGTGACGGAGAGGTATCTCTGGGCCCACTCGATAGAACATCATCATGAGCTCAATGTGACTAAGGAGTTAGTCACACGATGACGTGCTACGGAACGAGTAAAGAGACTTATCGATAACGAGATTGAACAAGGTATAGGTATACCGACGATCGAATCTCGGGCAAGTTCTATACCGACAGACAAAGGGAATTGTATACGGGATTGATTGAATCCTTGACATCGTGGTTCATCCGATGAGATCATCGTGGAGCAAGTGGGAGTCATCATGGGTATCCAGACCCCGCCGATGGTTATTGGCCGGAGAGGTGTCTCGGTCATGTCTGCCTGTCTCCCGAACCCGTAGAGTCTACACACTTAAGGTTCGATGACGCTAGGGTTATAGGGAATTGTTATACGAGGTTACCGAAGGATGTTCGGAGTTCCGGATGAGATCCCGGACGTCACAGGGGGCTCTAGAATGTTTCGGAGGTAAAGATTGATATATAGGATGGATGGGTTTGGACGCCGGAAATGTTTCGGGCACCACTGGCAAAGTGCCGGGACCACCGGAAGGGTTCCGGAGGCCCATCGGGAGGGGCCACAAGCCCCGGAGGGCTACATGGGCCAAGTGCGGAGGGAACTAGCCCCTAGGTGGGCTGGTGCGCCCCCCACACCCAGCCCATGCGCACCAGAGAGGGAGGGAGGGGAAACCCTAGGCGCAGGGGAGGCCCAAGGACCACGTAGGGCGCCCCCCTTTCCCTGCCCTGGCCGCCGCCCCCTCTCCCATCTGGGCTGCCACACCACCTAGGGTGGGAACCCTAGGGGTGGCACACCCCCTCCCCTCCTCCTATATATAGTGGGCACTTTGTGGCTTTTGGAGACACAATTTTCCCTCTCCCTCGGCGCAGCCCTGCTCTTCTTTCTCCTCCTCTCTGCCGGTGCTTGGCGAAGCCCTGCCGGGAGATCTCGTCTCTCCATCGACACCACGCCGTCGTGCTGCTGGAGATCTTCCCCAACCTCTCCCTCCTCCTTGCTGGATCAAGGTGCGGGAGACGTCACCGGGCTGCACGTGTGTTGAACACGGAGGTGCCGTGGTTCGGCACTAGATCGGAATCACACCGCGATCTGAATCGCCGCGAGTACGACTCCATCAACCGCGTTCTAGCAACGCTTCCGCTTAGCGATCTTCAAAGGTATGAAGATGCACTCACCCCTCTCTCATTGCTGGTCTCTCCATAGGAAGATTTGAATATGCGTAGGAATTTTTTTGAATTTATGCTACGTTCCCAAACAAAAGGCTGAGGCGGCAACCATCGACGGCGGGGCGCACGCGGCCACTAGCCGAGGCCATGGCGCGATGAGTCTGGCCAGCCAGAGCTGCGCCAGCGGCAAGCAGCACGAGGGCGAGCGTGAGGCGCGGGTGGAGCGCTGCGATGCGGTGGCAGCGAGCGACAGCTACCGGAGGCAGCCGCCTGCAGGGGCCAACGCGTGGGATCGGGGTCGACGGCAAGCAGCGCACGGGGCCGCAGTGGCCGGCGGTGGGGGAGAGGGGCGTCGGATTGGGGAGGAGGAGAGGGAGGGTGGAACCCGATGGCTCACTTGCGTTGGAGAGCAGGGGGCGGCGAGGCTCGAGGTCGGTCGGCGGGGAGGAGTTGGGGAGGGTCCGGTGGTGCGGGCCGGTGCCATGGCCGGTCGTGGGCACCGGCAGGGAGGGCCGACGGGCAACGAGTCTGGCCGACAAGGGGAGCCGCTGGGTGAGGAGGGAATCAGATGAGGGGGAGGAGAGAGTGGGGTGAGTGGGGTAGCTAGGGTTTGGGGCACGGGTGTTATACCCCCTAGTGGGGGCGGCTTGGGTAGGTCGGTTGGGGCCGACCCAATGGGGGGAGGGAAGTTTTATTTTTGTTTTTGTTGTTTTTTCATTTACTTTTATTTCTATTGTTTTATTTATTTTGCTTTAGAATATCCCTTTTGAAAAATGGTGGATCTGATCCATTATATCTTGCAAATTTTGTAGTGTCACCAAAAGTTTCCGGAGTTTTTAGAATTTATTTGGAATTGGTTTAAATCAAAAGGCATTTAATAATAAGTTTTAGCCTCTGTTTTAATTGTTTTGAAGCACTAAAGTACCCGGAAAAATGTTGGTTTCAATTTCATAAATACCAAGGGCTTGTTTGCAACCGAGGCATGATTTTTATTTTGAAGTTTGCAAAACTTTAAATCCACTTTTGAAATGAATTTGAATTGCAAAATGAATTTGAATCAGAGTTTGATTCCAATCGTGATCATAATTGGATTAGCAAAAGCATTAGCTTAATATTGGCCATTACTGTAGCTTAATTACAATGATTACTGTAGCATAATCTGGGGATGTCACAACTCTCCCTCACTACAAGAAATATTCGTCTAGAGAATTAAGAGGTAGAAGGAAAGAGCTCGGGTTATTCATCACAATGATGATCCTTGCGTTCCCAAGTGGCTTCATCTTGAGAATGATTTGACCTCTGCACTTTAAGGAACTTGGTGACCATGCGATGAGTGTGACGTTCAGTCTGATCGAGAATGTGGACTGGGTGCTCTTTATAAGAGAGGTCTTGCTGCAGCTCAATCATATCATGATCCACGACCCGGATAGGATCGTTGAAGCAGCGACGAAGCTGAGACATATGAAAGACATCCTAAACCTGAGAAAGGTTCGCCGGTAGTTCTAATTGATAAGCCACTTTTCCACGTCTTTCGAGAATAGTGAATAGACCAATATAGCGAGGAGCTAGCTTGCTCTTGATCCCAAAATGGTGTGCACCTCTCATTGGTGTGACTCGAAGATAAGCCTTTTCGCCAGGTTGATAGACCATATCTTGATGATGACGGTCATAGTGACTTTTCAGATGAGACTGAGCAGCCTTCAGATTCTCATGAATAATGTGGACTTGATCTTCAGCATGTTGGATAATATACGGACCGAAGAGTGATGGTTCCCCAGTTTCTGACCAATTCACAGGAGTTCGACACCTTCGTCCATATAATACTTGAAAGGGAGCCATCTTCAGACTAGCTTGATAGCTATTGTTGTAGGAGAACTCAGCATACGGGAGAGATTCCTCCCATTTCTTACCGAAAGAAATGACACAAGTTAGAAGCATGTCTTCAAGAATTTGGTTGGCTCATTCAACTTGTCTGTGGGATTGAGGGTGAAATGTGGTGTTGAAGGCCAGATGAGTCCCCATAGCCTTGTGAAAACTCTCCCAGAATTTTGAAGTGAACAAGCTGCCACGGTCCAAGATGATCACCAACGGAATACCGTGAAGTGAAACAATTCTGGACATATAAATATTTGCCAGTTGACTAGCAGTGATTATTTCTTTGACGGTCAGAAAATGTGCAACTTTGGATAGCCAGTAAATCACGACAAGAATAGCATCATTACCTTTCTGCGATCTGGGAAAACCAGTGACAAAGTCCATTTCACCATGGTCCCAATTCCATTCACGAATAGAGATAGGTTGCAGAGTCCCAGCACGCCTTTGATGTTCTCCTTTGATTCACCGGCAAATATCACATTCTGCAACATAACATGCAATGCCATGTTTCATGTTTGACCACCAGAATCTTTGACGGATGTCTTAGTACATCTTGG
The DNA here is from genome assembly GCF_904849725.1 of Hordeum vulgare subsp. vulgare. Lineage (NCBI taxonomy): Eukaryota > Viridiplantae > Streptophyta > Magnoliopsida > Poales > Poaceae > Hordeum > Hordeum vulgare. The sequence goes on along the minus strand of NC_058520.1, from coordinate 576,759,972 downwards.
TACTACCCGGATGAATAGACAACAGTGTATCATGAGCTTCTTTCATCACCTTCCATTCATTCTCAAATTTTCCCTTTTACTTGGAATGAATAGGCGACCCTTGTAGTACAAGGCGCCATCATCAGCAACAGTGAAGCAAGAGGGTTTACCTTACGAAATTCCTCTTGAAGACGGTCATGAACCTTATGAACCTGGAGGTGGTTGCAGTATGACCTGCAACTCAAGGCATCAACCATTACATAAGCCTTGCCAGGGGTATAAGATATACTATAGTCAAAATCTGATAAGCGCTCCATCCATCTCTGTTGACGGAGGTTCAGATTCGGTTGAGTAAATAGGTACTTCAGACTTTGATGATCGGTGTATATCTTGCAATGATTACCAAGAAGGTATTGTCACCACTCTTTTAGTGAATGCACCACTGCAACAAGTTCGAGGTCATGAACTGGATAGTTCTGTTCATGAGCACGCAACTGACGAGAGGCATAAGCAATCACATTGTGATCATGCATTAGTATACAACCTATTCCTTGATGAGAAGCGTCACAATATATGACGAAATACCTTTTAGTATCCGAAGGAGCAAGTACTGGAGCGGATGTTAGTTTGTCCTTGAGTTATTGAAAACTTTCGTGACATTTATCTGTCCACTCATACTTAACACCTTTGTGAAGCGGATGGGTTAAGGACTTTGTGATACGTCATGTTTACAATAATTCATGCCATGTTTACAATAATTCTCAATGATTTTGGTATGATTTTATTGGAACTAACCCGGACTGACACTCTTTTCTGCAGAACTACTATGGTGTCGTTTTTGTGCAGAAATAGAAGTCCTGGGAATGGGCTGAAAATTTACTGTGATTTTTATGGACCAAAAGAGACCCCCGAAGCACCGGAGCTGGGCTAGGAAATGGATGAGGAGGCCACAAGCCTATAGGGCGCCCCCTAGGTCCCGCCCCCCTTGCTTGTGACTTCCTCGGGAACCTTCCTGACATCATTCCGACACCAAAAATTCCTATAAATACAAAAACCACCAGAAAGAAACCTAGATCAGGAGTTCCGCTGCCGCAAGCCTCCAGAGCCACAAAAAACCAATCGGGAGCCCGTTCTGGCACCCTGTCGGAGGGGGAAACCATCATCGGAGACCATCTTCATCATCCTGGCGGTCTCCATGACAAGGAGGGAGTAGTTCACCGTCGGGGCTGAGGGTATGTACCAGTAGCTATGTGTTTGATCTCTCTCTCTTGATGTATCGCGAGCTTTATTAACATATATGAATTATAAGGAGTTTTCCCCTCTATATCTTCTTGTGATGAATTGAGTTTTCCCTTTTAAGTTTACTTATCGGATTGAGGCTTTAAGGATTTGAGAACACTTGATGTATGTCTTGCGATGGGATACCTATGGTGACAATGGGATGTTCTATTGATTTACTTGATGCATGTTTTGGTGATCAACTTGCGGGTTTCGTGACCTTGGGAATCTATGCATAAGGGTTGGCACATGTTTTTGTCTTGACTTTCCGGTAGAAACTTTGGGACACTCTTTGAAGTTCTTTGTGTTGGATTGAACGCGATGAGTCTGAAATTATGTGATGCATATCGTATAATCAAGCCCACGGGTACTCGAGGTGACACTTGGGGTATCTAGGTGACATTAGGGTTTTGATTGATGTGTATCTTAAGGTGTTATTTTAGTACGAACTCTAGGGCTGTTCGTGGCACTTATAGGGATAGCTCATAAGATTGATCAGAAAAGATAACTTTGAGGTGTTTTCGTACCCTACAATAATTTCTTCATTTTCCACCGCTATTTGTGACTTTGGAGTGAACTCTTTGTCGCACGTGAGGGATTTATATATGATTCAACTATGTTAGTATTGTTGAGAGAACTTGCACTAGTGAAAGTATGAAAGCATTGCAATACCGTTTGTGCTCACTTTTACCATTTGTTACCATGTTGTTTTTATATTTTCATATTACAAAAACCTTTATCTACCATCCATATTACACTTTTATCACCATCTCTTCTCCGAACTAGTGCAACTATACAATTTACCATTGTATTGGGTGTGTTGGGGACACAAGAGACTCTTTGTTATTTGGTTGCGGGGTTGTTCGAGAGAGACCATCTTCATCCTACGCCTCCCACAGATTGATAAACCTTAGGTCATCCACTTGAGGGAAATTTTCTACTGTCCTACAAAATTGTGCGCTTGGAGGCCCAACACGAGTCTACAAGAAGAAGGTTGCGTATTAGACATCAAGCTCTTTTGTGGCGCCATTGCCGGCGAGGTTAGGTAAGCGACACTCACATACCGTCAACGAAGCTCTTTTCTTGCATCGGTTGCCGTCAACGAAGCTCTTTTCTTGCACCGTTGCCGTCAACGAAGCTCTTTTCTTGCATCGTTGCCGGGGAGGTGAATGCTTGAAGGTATATCTTTAGATCTTGCAATTAAATCTTTTAGTTTCTTGTTTTTCACTAGTTTGGTTTTATAAAGTAAAACTACAAAAAAATAAATTGAGGTTGCCTCATATGCTTCATATTTTCATTGTCTTTCATGAGAATGGCGGAAAGTAAAATTGTGCTCAAGTGTTAGAAGAAGAAGTTATTAAAATGTTTGGCACTAAATCTTTTAGTGATGAGAATGATTGCAATGTTGTTAGTATGAATTCTCTAAATATTTATGATGCTAATGATATGCAAAGCCACAAGCTTGGGTATGCTATGTTTGATGAAGATGATATTTTTTGTCCCCCAAGTTTTAATGAGCAAAACTATTATGATGATAGCATGCCTCCTATATATGATGATTATTATGATTACATGTATGCTATAAAGAGTAATGACAACCATGAAACTTGTTATCATGATTTCAATATTCAATATGGTTATGTCAATCAAGTGTCTCATGATAGTTATTTTGTTGAGTTCAGTATGGTTATGTCAACCAACGGTGCGAAGAAAAGGACGTCCCAAAATAATAGGACATGAAGGATCACATTCAATCTCCATAATAAGAAAATCAATGGGCACATAATTATCATTGACAATAATAAGCACATCATCAATTCTCCCTAAATGTTTGTTTATGGAAGAATAAACAAGACGAACACCAAAATAACATGGATCATAAGGTTTCCAATCAAGCATATCATACATTCTTTTGGGCATACGGAAGCACTAGCTCCAACATCACATAATGCAAAGCAAGAGATATTATTCAATTTTATTTTGACCATAGGATCCCAACCATCTTCTAGCTTCCTAGGAATAGAAGTCTCTAGCTTGAGCTTCTCCTCCCTAGCTTTGATAAGAGCATTGGTAATATGCTCGGTGAAGGCAATATTGAGTGTACTAGTGTGGGGGTCTTTAGCCATTCTTTGCAAAAAGGTGATCACTTCGGAAACACTACAATTGTCAAAATCAATATTACTACCACTAATTAAAGTGGTAGTGATGTCATCTAAGCTCATTCTTTTGGTAGTCTCTAAGTTCAAAGGACCTTCTTGTCCTATAGTTGAGGTATTAGCATCACCATTAATAGGTCCATTGGGACAAGGAGTGCGATGGGTGCTAAAAGTTTTGAGATCCTCAACAACTTGTATAGTAGCAATAGTAGTGTGTGTAGGAAGGCTCTTAATTGTCTCTTCCTCTTCCTTTTCTCTAGCCCACCTATCTTTAAGTTTGGATAGCATCCTTATGTTCTCATCAATTTGGACTTGGATAGCATTCATGGGTGTGGTGTTCCTTTCCTCAAGTGGGGAAGTTCTAATTTTAAGTACCTCTACGTCATGAGCTATGTTGTCTACCTTCAAAGTGAGACTATCTATTTTTTCTAGTTTCTCTTCTACATTCTTGTTGAAGGCTTTTTGAGAAGTTATAAAATCTTTAAGCATGCTCTCTAATTCAGAAGTGGAGTTTTTGGTGCTAGGATAATTGTTGTTGTTCCCATAGTTGTTGGATGTGAACGGTCTAGGATTGCTACCAAAATTACTCCTATAAGAATTATTGTTAAAGTTGATCCTAGAGATAAAATTAACATCAACTTGCTCCCTTTCTTGAGCAACCAAAGAGTTTAAAGGAACAACATGAGGATTAATAGGAGCTTGCTTAGTAAGTAGAGTCATGATCATGTCAACCTTATCACTAAGGGAGGAGATCTCCTCAACAGAGTTTACCTTCCTACCTGTTGGAGTTCTCTCGGTGTGCCATTGAGAATAATTTGTCACCATCTCATCCAATAGCTTTGTGGCAGCACCAAGTGTAGTTGACATAAAGGTTCCTCCCGCGGTCGAGTCTAACAAATTCCGCGAGGTAAAGTTCAATCCTGCATAGAAAGTTTGGATAACCATCCAAGTAGTCAAACCATGTGTATGGAAATTCTTAACAAGAGATTTCATACGTTCCCAAGCTTGAGCAACATGTTCATTATACAATTGTCTAAAATTCATAATGTTACTCCTCAACTGGATAATCTTAGCAGGCGGGTAATACTTCCCAATAAAAGCATCTTTGCACTTATCCCAAGAATCTATGCTATTCCTAGGCAAAGATTGAAGCCACACTTTAGCTCCTGCTCTCAAGGAGAAAGGAAAAAAGCTTAAGTTTAACAATATCACCATCTACTTCTTTATATTTTTGCATATCACAAAGCTCAACAAAATTGTTCAAGTGCAAAGCAGCATCACCTCCAGCACCGGAGAATTGATCTTTCATAACAAGGTTCAGTAAAGCAGGTTTAATCTCATAGGACGTGGCTCCAGTGGCGGGAGTAGCAATAGGAGTGCAGATAAAGTCATTGTTGTTGTGACTAGTGAAGTCACACAACTTGGTGTTATCAGTGGTACCCATAGCAGCGGCAACAAGCAAGAACAAAGCAACTATTTTTTTTGTGGTTTTTGGTATAAGACTCTAAAGCAAAAAACTAGAAAGCAAACTAACAAGACTAAAAAGAAAAGGTAAAAGATAGCATGCAATTCCCCTATCTTGAAGATTGGAGTCCCCGGCAACGGCGCCAGAAAACTTTGCTTGATGACAAGATGATGTATATACTTCTTGCACCTCGTTGGTTACCCCAAGTGGAAGGTTGAGATGTAGTCAGCAGCAAGTTTTCCCTCACACAGAAACTGTAAGGTTTATCGAACAAGTAGGACTCCTAGGATCAACAAGTAGGTGTCTCCCACCCTGGCGCTAGCATAAGACGTGGACCTGCACACACAACAAATAACTTTGCTCCCAACGAGTATCGAGAGGTTGTCAATCTCTCTGGCCTTGTAGTTTGCAAAGTATCAAAACACAAGCGGGAAAAGTAATAGTGATAGCAACGGAAAGTTAAATGAAAAAGGTAAATGGTGGAGGTGTAAGCAATGGTGGTGATATGGACCGGAGTCACATGATGTTCACTAGTTATGTCTCTCTCCCAAAAGACGATAAACAACTATGCTTGGGTAAACAAATCACGGTTGGGCAATTGACAGAATTATGAACGCACCGCAATGCTAATTATGCTACTTGATAGTTAGTGGTTCAATAGTAATGGGCAGTACGCCAAGACAAGTAGACCGTTTATTCATCAGCATCTACTTACTAATCATCCACCTTGAGATATATATCCAGAACATCTCGCCGGTATTAAGTTGCGAGCCCCACCCAAAGTGTAAACTCAAAGCAACGGACAACTGCATTAACGAACTATACGTAAGGTAAACAATCCTTGCAACCATGGTCACAAGCATCGTTGTTTTCTCCCTGGTGGCAACAGCACATCCCCTAGTCTCATGTTTCTGTCACTCAAGCTAGACATCGAGGGTCATGAACCCACAATCATGCATAACGCTCCCTCTTGGAGTTACAATCTACTACTCGGCCAAAGCAATCAATAGCAACGGAGAACATGCATGAATCACTAAGGAACATAATATAAAAGGATAATCAAATATGTAACTCATAACAATCTGAACGTAATCTCATAATCGATCGGATCCCAACAAAACGAGCATAGCAATAGCAAGAGAATTACGTAGATGCCTTGATCATGTAGGGCAGCTCACAAGGACTAACCATTGAAGCACAAGAGTGGAGAGAATTCTTCACATAGCTACTGGTCATGGACCCATGGTCCAAGGAGGACTACTCACGACACGTCCGGGAAGCGTCCATGGCGGTGGAGAAGCTCCCGGAGGTCAATCCTCCCTCCGGCAGGGTGCTAGGAAGAGGTCTCCTCACGCTCCCGGTCTCAGAAGCGCTGCGACAGCGGAACGATGGAGAAATTTGCGATTCTGGATTTGATAGAAGGGTTTTCTCTCGGAGGAGTAAATATAGGCGAAAGGAGGGCACCGGAGGAGGTGTGACCCACCCAGGCGGTCTGTGTGCGCATCCAGGGGGTAGACCATGTCAGGAGGTCGCCTGGACGGCTCCTGCCCCCTCTGGCCCATTTTTGGTGATGTGGAAGCTTCCGTTACGCTTATTTTTTATATATTTTTCTTGGAATTTTTCGAGCTTCGGAAAATTGGGTAAAAGCCCCTGCAAAATGGACATCAGCAGACAAAAACTGGCACTGGGTGCACTGAGTTAGTAGGTTAGTCCAAATATGTGTAAAGTGATATAAATGTGTAACAAAACATATAACAATGTCACCCAAAAGATCATGGAACAAGCAAAAATTATAGATACGTTTGGGACGTATCAGCATGCCTCCGACAGTGTAACATGAATGATCTAGCGTAGTAATGACGTAAATCATGCTAGCTATCCATCATGCAAGGTAATATGACAATGATGGTGTGTGTCATAAAAACGAAACGGTGGAAGTTGCCTGGCAATATATCTTGGAATGGCTATGGAAATGCCATAATAGGTAGGTATGGTGGCTGTTTTGAGGAAAATATATGGTGGCTGTTTTGAGGAAGATGGGTTTAATGCACTAGCGAAAGTTGCGCGGTACGAGAGATGCTACCAATGGTGGAAGGGTGAGAGTGGGTATAATCCATGGACTCAACATTAATAAAAAAATAACTCACATACTTATTGTAAAAGTTTATTAGTTATCGAAGCAAAGTATTAGGTACATGCTCCTAGGGAAAGGGTTGGTAGGAGTTAACCACCATCGCGCGATCCCGACTCTCACACAAAAGTTGACAATCATTAAACAAATCATGCTCCGACTTCATCACATAACGGTTCACCGTACGTGCATGCTACGGGAATCACAAACTTTAACACAAGTATTTCTTCCAATTCACAATTACTTACTTGGAGAACTCTCATATTACCATCTTCATATCTCAAAAGTGTATGCAAGGAATCAAACTTCTCATCATGTTCAATGCACTTAATATGAAAGTTTTTATTATATCCCTCTTGGATGCCCATTATTTTAGGACTGAATTCATAACATAAACCAATTACCATGTTGTTTAGAGACTCTCAAAATAATATAAGTGAGGTACGAGAGCTCAATAATTTCTATAAAATAAAACACCACCACGCTTTAAAATATATAAGTGAAGCACTAGAGCAACATTGCATAGCTCAAAAGATATAAGTGAAGCACATAGAGTATTCTAATATATTCACGATTCAGCGTGTCTCTCTCAAAAGATGCATGCAGCAAGGATTATTGTGGCAAATTAAAAAGCAAAGACTCATATCATACAAGATGCTCCAAGCAAAACGCATATCATGTGGTGAATAAAAATATAGTCTCAAGTAAATTTACCGATGGATTGAAGACGAAAGAGGGGATGCCCAAGCTTAGGCTCTTTGGTATCCTTGAATATGTCTCGGGGTGCCTTGGACATCCCCAAGCTTAGCTTCTTGCCACTCCTTATTCCGAAGTCCATCAAATCTTCACCCAAAACTTGAAAACTTCACAACACAAAACTCAACAGAAAACTCGTGAGATCCGTTAGTATAAGAAAAATAAATCACCACTTTAGGCACTGTTGTGAACTCATTATTTATTTATATTGATGTAATATTTACTGTATTCCAACTTTTCCATGGTTCATACCCCGGATACAACCCATAGATTCATCAAAATAAGCAAACAACATAAAGGAAACAGAATCTGTCAAAAACAGAATAGTCTGTAGCAATATGATTACTTATAATACTTCTGTAACTCCAAAAAATATTAAACATTAGGAAGATCTGAGAAATTTTTATATCAATATTGTGTAAAAACTTCAGATCAAAAGCGTGTTCTAGTGAATTTACAAAATTCCTGGACTGAGGGCAAAAGTTTCTGTTTTTCAGCAAAATCAAATTGCAAACACCGTACACCATCCCAAAGGTATTACTTGGCTCAAACTCTAACTAAACCAAGCACTACTAGAAAAAAGACTGTTAGTGGCGCACCTATTTTGGCTATTAATGGCGCACTATAGGTGCGCCACTATTATCACGCCACTAGTAATAAATAGTAATGGCGCACGCCTGGTGCGCCACTGTTAATCTGCATAATAGTGGCGCACCACCTGGTGCGCCATTACTATCCCAGACACTAATGGCGCAGCTAAAGTGCGCCATTACTAGGCCCAGAAGTGCGCCACTGTTGTTACTCCAAGGGGCCATGTGTACCTTGTGCTCTGGGTTACTAATGGCGCACTTTTAGATAATGCGCCACTCGGGTGTTTATTTATGTGCGCCACTAAAGTGCAATATGGTGCGCCACTACTATGAAGTTTAGGATTTTTTTTTCTTTTCTGATATTTGCACAGGTTACAAAATACATTACAGGACAGAATATAAATAGCACAACATATAAACAACAGATTTATCGAATACAATAGAAGATTAGTCTCCAAATACAATTCATCATATTAGTCTCCGAATTCAAAATACCGAACAAAGTTAGAACATTACAAGTCTCGAGACCGCGAGTAGCGAGTTTGTCTTCACATTACAAGTTGATATCTAAACTACCATCACATAGAAGAGGGTTGCAGTCACGATGAGCATCAGGGCGATGAAACTGATCTTCATCCGGTTCCTCCTTCGCCCCCTCCTCTTTCCCGCTAGATAACGCGCGTATCTAGCTTCCGCCTCCGCCCTAGTGGTGTACCCTTTGTAACTGTTACCATTGAAATGGTGAACCTGTCTCCGACACTCCTCCCAGTCGTCATAGACTCCGGGAACCTCACCCTTGTACACGACATACGACGGCATCTCTATGCACGAGACAAACAAAACGTTAGTAGCAATTCACAAATAATATATAAGCAATATATAAGTATGCAACAAAAGGATCGGAAGAGAAATGCAACACATTAATAGCACGATTCATGGTCCTACTAATAAAGAGCATCGATTACATATAAGTTGAACGACTGTCCAAACTAATAAATAGCACGATTCATGGTCCTACTAATAAATAGCATCGATTACATATAGAATGATTTTATTTTCTATCCTAGCAAAGAAGTTTGGTAGATGTTTAGAATGATTTTCTCCTGCAAGGTTTTTGTGTGAACCATATGAATTACTATATGCCATGGATCAATGATACACAACAAGCACATGCTCTGATAAATTGCGAGTGAAAGCACATACAACAAGCATACATTATAAATAAGCAAAGGAAAACTATAAGATTGCAAAACACATGAAAATAAGAAAGACAATCATATATTATAAATAAGCAAAGGAAAAGAATACATGATGTCATGTCTCAGAATTTTAAAGCTTCTAAGTACAATACCAACAACTAGTAAAACCACATAGCTTTTACAACTCCAAAGGCTACACAGTCTCCTTAAACCCGAACCATATAGCTTTTATCGAATCACACCCAAACTAGAGGGGTTACAATGTCATCACGTATAGAGTTGACAGGAGCAAGAAGCCAACAATCAAGGAAATTGTCTCACCTACAACAACAAGAGGCAACATGCGAAGTTGATGAGGGTCAGCGACAGGAGCAACTCATGGAAGACAGCCGGTGGCAGCAGGTCTGTCGCATCCATGGCCTGCCTACTGTCGGGCGCCCCCGCGAGGACAATAGGAATAGAGTGTGATTAACACACAACAACAGGAAAACAACAAATAGGTAATTTTACAACAGAAAAACAGTAATTCAAAGAATTGTACTTCTACATGATTACTGTACTGGTTACTTATTTAGTCTACAAGGAACCACAACATATTTCTGTAGAAAAAGAACATGTATCCAGCATAATCACCAAACAAATAACGAGCTGGTTCATCTTATCATGGAATAAAAATAATACCAACAAGTTTCAGGTGAATTTCAGGCAAACAATTTCACGCGAATGGTTTGAATTTCAGGTGAACAATCTCAATACTTGTGTTCCTGCTTCCTGCAATCTAAACAAAATCACCACAATTTCTATGATGCATCCAAACTTGTGAAATTTGTGCATAGATCCAAACATGATACTAATTGAACAGATAGAATCACCTAAATATGGAACTTTTAGTGTAATTGCAGGTACACCCAACCTACAACAGCTATGGTACTAGGTCAACCTTCTAATAAACCCAACCTACACAAGAAGTTCTACCTGAAGCAGCTGACTAGGAGTGAAGTTGAGCACGGCGTGAGAAGGAGCAGTTGGAGCAGCACAACCGAAGCTAGAGAGGCGACACGTCCATGGCCTACGTAGCGTCGGGCGCCATCGCACAAACGCCAGCGGAGGAGCCCGGTGAAGTAGTGGCGGTCGGGATCGACTGCCAGGGTGGGGAACTTATCCCCTCATCCAAGGAGATGACCGACCCCTCCCTGCAGCACGAGGTGGATGAAAGCCGTTCGGGGATCCCGTCGATGTCGTCGCCGTCCTAGTTGCCGGAGATCCATGGCCAGCGTGGGTCAAAGCAACCACAAACCCTAGCTCTTGTGCCTCTGCCGTCCGGCCAGCTCGATGGAGCAGCGTGCAGTGAAGCACGTGCACGCCAGGGAGCTAGCTAGTACTCCCCTCCTGATGTCGTCGTTGTCAGATCCACGCCCATGGCGTGAGATGTTGAAGATACACGAGATGAGGTGATGTGGGGGGAACGAAGCAGAAGATGGTGCACGAAGAAGGAGGGGAGGGGCTTACCGGTGCCTGATCCGGACATCTCTAGCCTCGCCGTTGCCGGATGTGGCGGATCAAGGCGAATTGGTAGGATGGTGGCCGAAACCCTAGCTAGCTACGGGCCCGGTGGAAGGTGGGGGTGCAATTTCTGGCCGGAGACGAGGGAGAAGTGGACCTAAGGGAGCTATGGGGCGTGTCGCACGCCACCGGAGCTTCAGAATTGGCCGGCGTGGGTGGTGGGGGCGGCGAGGGAGAGAGAGGCGAGAAAGTGCTTGTGGCTGGGCTCTCCCTCTCGTGGGAGAGACCAAGAGAGAAAGAGATGAGCGAGGGTTATTTTTCTTTTTCTTTTCTCATTTTCTTTAGGTAGAAAATGGATGGATGTGGGATGGACAGATGTAGAAATTGTTAGTAGTGGCGCACCGTGGGTGTGGTGCGCCATTACTAGTTAAAACTAGTAATGGCACACTTTCCCCTAGTGTGCCACTTCTAAGTCTGGAAAGGGTGTGGGACGAGGACAAAACTAATAATGGCGCACCACACACCAGGTGCGCCATTAGTAATATGGCCATTAATGGCTCACCTATATCTGGTGCGCCACTGCTATATAGCAGTGGCGCACCACATACATGATGCGCCATTAATGTCCATATTAGCTATAGCCATTTTTCTAGTAGTGAAGAAAACACCATTATAACATAGGTAATAATGTGTACGGCACTCAAAACAGAAGCAGAAAAAAACATAAGAGTAAAATTGGGTTGCCTCCCAACAAGCGCTATTGTTTAACGCCCCTAGCTAGGCATAACACAATAGATCTAGGTATTATCATCCTTTGTATGCAATTCATACTTGAGCAAACCGTCAAAAGCTTTGTTTAATAGATTCATCTTTTCCTTAGTTTCTCTCCTAGTAGGGGAACTTAATTCACGGAAAGGACTTTGACTAGTGATTTTGACATTCATAAATCCGAAATCTGGATCATCACCATAGATATAATCATATAAGACACGTATCATATTTCTAACGGGTTCCTTAGACATTTTTTCCAACCAATCATACTTGCACCCAATAATGAAAATTCCCCTAGTCAACCAATCAAATTCATCATAAGTTTCAAGGTACAAGTTTTGAGTGACTTCCGCGTAGGGAACTCTCCTCCTAAGATTTTCACTATAGGATTGATAGTCTCTAGATTCCAAACTACGCCAGGTTTATTTATCATTGAGAATTTCTTTAATAGGAGGATGTTCAATATATTTATTATAGAAAGCAAAAAATCTCCCTAGCTTCTTGTAAAATAAAATCAAATTCACGAATAAGGATGATAGTAGCAATATTTTTATCTTTAATTAGGATTATCAATATTAGGGAGTTCATAAAAGACCTTTTGCAAGGCGGGGTGGATGTGCACAAATTTTCACTCTAATTTTTCAACGAGCATGACAATGGCATCCGCATAAAAATTCATGCGAAGAAGGATAGAACTTTTATTCATAGGCATCACCCCCGTACAATCAAACAATGCTTCCGTCTCCCACTTGAAAAGTTTTAGCTTTATATTTAGGAGGAGGTTCAGTTTCATTTTCTAGAAAGCAAGATCCAGATTTTTCCTTAAAATTAATACTAGCAACACTCTCAAGATTTTCAATGGTAACACTCCCTAATTCAGACATAGTGGTGAGGAAAAGATATAGCACACAAGCAAGCAAACAAAAAGTAAACGAAAGAAGGGCAAATAAAAAGGCAAACATTTTTTGGTTTTTTCTGAAAATCATTTTAGAAGTGGGGGAGTGGAAAACGAGAGGCAAATGGCAAATAAAGTAAATGCAAGAGATGAGTTTGTGATGAGTACTTGATAAGCTTGATCTTGCTATGTATCCTCCCCGACAACGGCGCCACAAATTTGATACCTCTCCAACGTATCTATAATTTTTGATGGTTCCATGATATTATCTTGTCAAACTTTGGATGTTTTGTATGCATTTTATATCTTTTTTGGGACTAACTTATTAACTCAGTGCCAAGTGCCAGTTCCTGTTTTTTCTATGTTTTTGACATTTTTCATAGGAGAATATCAAACGGAGTCCAAACAGAATAAAACCTCCGAAAAGATTTTTTTTCCGGAACAGAAGATACGCAGGGAGCTTGAGAACCAAGGCAAAGGGCACCAGGGGAGGCCACAAGCCCCCTAGCCGCGGCCTGGGGGCGGGGCTAGCAGGCTTGTGGGCCCCCCGTGGCTCCTTTGCCCTACTTCTTCCGCCTATAAATCCCCGAAAAATCTGAAACCACGGGAGAGAGCCACGAAAATACTTTTCCGCCGCCGCAAGCTTCTATCTCCGCAAGATCCCATCCGAGGCACGTTCTGGTGCCCTGCCGGAGGGGGGATTCGGACACGGAGGTCTTCTTCATCAACACCATTGCCTCTCCGATGATGCGTGAGTAGTTCACCACAGACCTTCGGGTCCATTTTGTAACGCCCAAGATGCGATCCTATCCTTAATTTGGCACGAGGGCCTCGTCAGGGATAGAAGCGCATCTCGTCGTTTCGCAAGAATGGATATCGTTACAAGTACATGAACTCAAAAGAAGAGATATAAAGAATTGGCTTACACTCGCCACAAGCTACATCAAAGTCACATCAGTACAATACATAATCATCATGAAGAAGAGCAGGGTCCGACTACGAACGAAAACAAACAAGAAAAGAAGAACGACGTCCATCCTTGCTATCCTAGGCTGCCGGCCTGGAACCCATCCTAGATCGATGATGATGAAGAAGAAGAAGCAACTTCAAGTGAACAATCAACGTGCTCGCGTCAAGTAACCTTTACCTGTACCTGCAACTGGTGTTGTAGTAATCTGTGAGCCACAGGGGACTCAGCAATCTCATTTCCAAAGGTATCAAGACTAGCAAAGCTCAATGGGTGCGGCAAGGTTAAGTGGTGAGGTTGCAGCAGCGGCTAAGCATATACTTGGTGGCTAAACTTACGAGTACAAGAAATAAGAGGGGGAAGATCTACACATAGCGGACGTGACTACTGATGATCAAATGAATGATCCTGAACACCTACTTACGTCAGTCATAACCCCACCGTGTCCTCGATCGGAGAAGGAACTCACTAAAGAGACAGTCATGGTTACGCACTCAGTTGGCATATTTTAATTAAGTTAACTTCAAGTTATCTAGAACTAGTGTTAAACAAAGTTTCCACGTTGCCACATAACCGCGGGCATGGCTTTCCGAAAATATTTAACCCTGCAGGGGTGCTCCAACTAGTCCATCACAAATTAACACAAGCCGCATAGAAATCCCCGATCACAACACTCGCAATCTTGTCGGACTCCTTAGTGGAAAACCTCAACTCTGAGATTACCCAAAGCATCACTGGAATCCCGATGCACAAGATATCTCGTCAAAGGTAAAACTAATCCAGCAAGGCCGCCCGACGTGTCGACGATCCCGATGGGAGCCGCGTATCTCGTTCTCAGGACAAGACGGATGGGAAAGCCTACACGTACCAAACCTCGAGTTCCCCCATGGTGGCCCCGCAGTCTGCCCATTTTAGACCAACACTCATGAGGAGCACTGGCCTGGGGGTTGATTAATTATCCTCGGGGTTCGGAAAGTCCCTATGCAATTTTATTAGGTTATTAGGCAAATGTAGTACCAAAGTTGGGCCTCGCCAGACCAGCTTTGATCTAAAACTAATTATCAAGGGGGTCCCCATAACAACCCCGATCGTGTTAGGAGCGCTCAATTATGGAACATAACACCGGTAGCCAAAACTAAGGGGGCAAAGGTGAAACAAAACACCAGGCTAGAAAGGCCGAGCCTTCCACCTTTTATTAAGTATATAGGTCCATTAAATTAAATAACATTTAATAGGGTGATATAACAAGGAACCCATGTTATCACATGGAAGCAACTGCACCTGCAACTAGCAACACTAACACATGGTTAAGCAAGCGGTAACATAGCCAATCAGTGGTTTGCTAGGTTGTGAACACGTTGAAGGTTTTCATGGCATTGTTGAGAGGCTGATATTTAACAGGTGGTAGGTAACGAGACATAATCGATAGAAACGGTAGAACTAGCATGGAAATGATAGTAATGGTATCTGGGGAAATGGTCATTTTGCCTGAGATCCCGCTTGGAAGAAGAACGACTCCGTGAAGCAGACGAACCGACGTAGTCGAAGGAGTCCACACTTTCCGATACGCTTGCGGAACTCTATCGAGACGAAGGAAACTGGAAACAAGCATCAACACAGATATTCACCACAGCACATGCACGACAAGATGCAATACACATATGATGCATGATCTGCTGAATACATGCAAATCACGGCATGTCAATTCACCACAATCAAACACTACACATTAAGTGAAGTTCAATATGCAACGAGTTGCATATTGACGAAACTCCACATACGAGTTATTTAGTTCTATCCCGATTAGGTACACGGCAATATTAAATGTGGTTACACATGGCAAGAGGTGAAGCGTAATTAAGCTACCTATCTAGGCATTTTAAATGAGGTCGTAAATGACATATAGCATCTCCGAGATGACCTCACATGTTAATTTACAATTCTGTCCAGATCTGAACTAACACATTTAAATGTTTGTTAAACAGAAAAACAAATAGGATCACGTGATTCTACGCATCGTTACAAGCAATTTACACATAGAGAATATCTCCAACGGAGCTACGGTTCAAAAGATACGGACACCGCAAGATATGATGGCATGAATGCAAAATGTGTGCAAATGGCATCCACAACATTTCAAAACACACAACCAGCAAGATAAAATGAAACTACACGAGATTCTAAGCAAGTTTCATATAGGACACGATCAAAACGGAGCAACGGTTCAACAACTATGAGGTAAACAAGAAATTACTACAATCTGCCAAAATCAGCCACATAGCATTTTCTACACCCCACAACTACGAGCTACTCAACTCCAACATACTCAACCAAGACATGACACGATAGAGGGCAAGAAGCACTACACCATACAACTAACAACAACTAGCATGGAAGCATGGATCACTAGGAAAAGAAGTCACAAAATGGCTTCTCACACACAGTTTCAGGCTTAGTGAAAATAACAGTTTATGAAACCGCAGGTTTCGATCTGAAGGCATATTGACAGCAGCAAAACCATAAGCTACAGGACTCCAAATGGCATGAAAATTGACAGAATGCTAGAGAATCCTAATGTCTACAACTAACTCCATTGCACCAACCTCAAAAGAGCTAAAGAACACCAGATAAACTCATGCAAAGACAACAACAAAATATAACAGATTTCAGACTTAGAAATATTTCAGCATCTCCAAATCAACACTATTTCCTAGCAAGTTGAGAGCAAGGAAAACACACCTAAACATGGATTTCTATTGCAACCAAAATTACCAGGGGCTAGACTAAACATCCAAGGGCATATCTCTAGTTGACAACTCCTTCATATCACTCACGGATTAAATCCCACAAAATAAACAAAAGGGCATCACAACAAAATATCACGCGAATTAACTTGCTCTAAAGCTAAAACTAAATACATGGTTAAAGCCTATGCATTTTCCTACCCCGAAAACATATAAAACATGTGGGGTTGCAACACAAAAATGTCGCCACACGTAAATGCGACATAATGTCCTAAACACGGTATAGCAAACTAGCTACGGAATCCTACATGCAAAAATAGCAACGACTACTCTAAAATACATGGCAAAAGGGTTCCTAAAACACGAGCATTTTATCTACGGAGTTCGGGCAATCCAGACACGCACGGAAATAATTGCGGGGCACTTCCCTATTGGGGCAGCACGCAAAACTAGGCATTCGGCACGTCAAACTACTTCAAACAATTATGTAAGTTACAAATTCGTAATCTACGCGAAATTCTACACAAGATACATATCTAAATCGCTCCGATGTGATACACGGTTAAAAAGATACGGGCAAAAGAAATTAACTAATATCCGTGAAATTAACTAAATCGCCGAAAGAAATAAAAACCTGCACGGGCCGGATTACAGCAAGGCCCGAATACAATACAACTAAATATCGCCCGGGGCGAGGAGTAGTGGGCTCGGGGGTGCTCACCTCGTGGCCTCTTGGGCCAGCCTAGGTCGGTGGTGGAGACCGAACGGGGCCCACGGGAGGCGGCCTGGTCGGGGCCGCCTAGCTGGGCCGACCTGATGCGGCCCACGGCACGAGGCAGGGGAGCGACGCGGTCAATGGGGGAGAGGCCGAGCGCTGTCCTCATCTCTCTCCCCGCAGGAGCACATGGCGGCGGCGGTGGACCTGCCGGCGACGCACGGAGGCGAGGGGGTCCCGGCGAGGCCCTGCGAGGTCGGGATCCGGCACGGTCAACGGGGGAGAGGGAGGCCGCGGGCACACGGCTGGCCTCCGGCGACCCGCCGGCGAGGCAGAAGGGCGGCGAGCTGCGGGACCGAGGCGGCATGGCGAGGTGGGGGGAGAACCGGGCGACGACTCCGGCCCACAGAGGTGCTCCGGCGAGCTACTGCCGGCTGCGGGACACGGGTGTAGCTTGGGGGCGGCGCGGGTCCGACGACGCGCTACAGGAGGAGGTGGCGACTGGAGCAGGGGGCGCACGCGAGCGGTGGCGGCGGATGGGCTCGGCCGGGCCCGATCTGGGCCTGGCGGGCCCGCGGGAGGAGAGAGGAGGCGGGAGGGGCTGTTAAAAATAGCTTAGGGGTCCTATTTATAGAGAAAGGGGGGCTAGGTTAAGCATAATTTTGCCCCGGTTTCATCCGCGCGGTCGGATTCGAACAATTCCGAACGCGGGATGGGTAAGTGGCGGTGTAGAGTAGGCTAACCGGGGAAGAGAGGTAAACGGTGCGACGCGGCAACGCGATTTTAGAACACCGAAAAACGTCCGACGATAGACCGAATACGGTGCCGCTACGGTCGACCGTTCGGGTACCACACGGACTCCGATTGCAACGAAATTTGACAGGCGGCCTATCTATAACTAAATAAGACCACACGTCAAGTCTCAACCCAATTAGAGGAAGTTTTCGACACACTTTTAAAAAACAAGGATTTAAACGATGTCGCAGGCGCGTGCGAGTGTGGTCGGGCTAAACACGGGCAACGATGAGAACGGAGAGAACCGACAACTAATAACGGATGCAAGTTTGAGAACTGGCGGCAACGGAGATGCCGATGCAATGCAGATGATGCGCATGATGCGATGATGATGCGACAAATAAAAATAGACACACGACGAAAATGGAATAAAGGGGGGATCTTCTGGAACGTCGGCATCGAGTTGTCACACATAACTAGTAGCTATTTGACTTCTTCTCTCTTTTGGGTCTTCAATACAAAGTTCTCCATAATCTTCAAGGAGATCTATCCGATGTAATCCTATTTTGCGGTGTGTTTTCGAGATTCAATGAATTGTGGATTTATGATCAGATTATCTATGAATCTTATTTGAGTTTCTTCTGATCTCTTATATGCATGATTTCATATCCTTGTAATTCTCTTCGAGTTGTGGGTTTCGTTTGGCCAACCTGATCTATTTTTCTTGCAATGGGAGAAGTGCTTGGTTTTGGGTTCATACCGTGCGGTGACCTCACCCAGTGAGAGAAGAGGTAGCGAGGCACGCATCGTGTTGTTTCTATCAAGGGTAAAAAGATGGGGTTTATATCTATTGCATGAATTTATCCCTCTACATCATGTCATCTTGCTTAAGGCATCACTCTGTTTGTGATGAACTCAATACACTAGATGCATGCTGGATAGCGGTACGATGTGTGGAGTAATAGTAGTAGTTGCAGAAAGTATCGGTCTACTTGTCTCGGTCTACTTGTCTCGGACGTGATGCCTATATGTATGAGCTTTGCCTTAGATATCGTCATGACTTTGCACGGTTCTATCAATTGCTCGACAGTAATTCGTTCACCCACCGTAATATTTGCTATCATGAGAGAAGCCTCTAGTGAACAATATGCCCCCCGGGTCTACTTCACATCATATTTTCAGCTCTACACTTTTACTTTGTTGCACTTTCCGCCTTCAGATCTCACCTTGCAATCAATCGTGAAGGGATTGACAACCCCTTTGTAGCGTTGTGTGCCAGTTTGCTGTTTTTGCGTAGGTACTTTGGAGACTTGCCTTGATACTCCTACTGGATTGATACCTTGGTTCTCAAACTGAGGGAAATACTTACTGCTACTGTGATGCATCACCCTTTCCTCTTCAAGGGAAAAACCAACGCAAGCTCAAGAGGTAGCAAGAAGAATTTCTGGCACCGTTGCCGGGGAGCATCAAGTCAAGAATAGTCTTCCTCCAACGTGTCAATTTCTGGCACCGGGGATTATTCTAAGTGAAGCTTATCCAAGTAACTGTCGCAAACTCATCTCTTGCATTTACTTTTTTTTCCTCTCGTTTTCCTCTCCCCCACTTCTGAAAAACAAAAATTTACAAAAATATTTTCCTTTTTCGTTTGCCTTTCCTTTGCTTGTGTGCTATGTGCCTTCAATATGCTTGCATCTTCGCTTGCTGAAAATCTATTGATATGGATCCTCATCCACTTGCTAATCTATTTAAGAGATCCAATTATGTTGATCCGATTGCTAGTGAGTTGAGTGCACTTGACTATCTTTATGGAGTTTTGCTTGAGATGCGTGAATCTGAAAATCGTGATGAAGAAATTTATGAAGTGATTCACAAGGGCTCCTTGAATGAAAAGCATGATTGCAATGATTTCATTATAAATTCTATTAATGACAATCATGCTAAAAATATGCAAAACCCTAAGCTTGGGGATGCTAGTTTTGCTATGTCCACTACTTGTTGCAATAATCGTGATTGGGGCGATGATTTTGTTATGATCTTGAAAATTTGTTTAAGCCTCATGATGAATATGATATTTGCAATAATATTGAAAGTGGGTTTGGAGAAGTCATGACTTTAGTTGATGATAATCCCACTATTTTTGAAGAGCGTCAACTTTGCATGCATGTGGATCATGAAAAGAATATCCTTTGTGATAGCTATATTGTTGAATTTGATTATGATCCCACATGTAATTGCTATGAGAGAGGAAAATATTGTGGTAGAAACTTTCATGTTACCAAATCACCTCTCATTATGTTGAGATTGATATTGTCTCTTTCTTCTTCCTTGCATATGGTAACTATTGGTTGTCTTGACGATTTGTTTTCCTATAAAATGCCTATGCATAGGAAGTATGTTAGACTTAGATGTGATTTTCACATGCTTTATGATGCTCTCGTTGTGCTTCAATTCTTGTCTTTTATGTGAGCATCATTGAATTATCAATGCCAAGCTAAGGGCGTTAAACAATAGCGCTTGTTGGGAGGCAACCCAATGAATTTATTTTTGCTTTTTGATTTCTGTTTTGTTGTGTCCACACCATCATAATTCTGTTATGATTGTGTTCTTTGTGTTTATTTTTGTGTTTGAGCCCAGTAAAACCTTTATGACTAGTTTTGGTGATGGTTGTTTGATCTTGCTGAAAAAGACAGAAACTTTGCGGTCACGAAATTATTTTTAATTCCTATGCAGAAAGAGAATTTGAGTTGATACTTTTTTCTGCTGGTTGATATGCCAATTTCCCTAATTGTCGTAATGTTTCAGAATTTTTGAGATACCAGAAGTATATGAACTATACAGATTGCTACAGACTGGTCTATTTTTGACAGATTCTGTTTTTGTTGTGTTGATTGCTTATTTTGATGAAACTATGGATAGTATCGGGGGTACTAGCCATGGAAAAGTGAGAATACAGTAATATAACACCAATATAAATAGAAATCAAGTTTGCTACAATACCTAAAAAGTTGGTAGTTTGTTTTCTTGTGCTAATGATATCACGAGTTTTTGTTTAAGTTTTGTGTTGTGAAGTTTTGAAGTTTTGGGTGATGTTCTCATGGACAATGGAATAAAGAGTGGAAAGAGCTCAAGCTTGGGGATGCCCAAGGCATCCCAAGCGAAATTCAAGGACACCAAAAAGCCTAAGCTTGGGGATGCCCCGGGAAGGCATCCCCTCTTTCGTCTTCAATCCATTGGTAACATTACTTGGAGCTATATTTTTATTCACCACATAATATGTGTTTTTCTTGGAGCGTCGTTTATTATAGGAGTCTTTTTTTGTCACAATCATCCTTGTTGAATACCTTTTGAGAGAGACATGCACTCATCATGAATTTGCTAGAATACTCATTGAGCTTCGCTTATATCTTTTGAGTTAGGCAATTTAGCTCGCATGTGCTTCACTTATATCTTTTGAGCTATATAACATTGCTCTAAGTGCTTCACTTAGATATTTTTAGAGCACGGCGGTGTCATATTTTGGAGAAATAAAAACTCTAGATCTTCACTTATATCTTTTTGAGAGTGCTCTCTTTGAGTAGCTGGGTAATTGGCTTGTGTTATGAAAGTAGTCCTAAAGATGATAGGCATCCAAAGAGGATATAATAAAACTTCCATATTCATGTGCACTGATTAGAAAGAGAAGTTTGATTCCTCTCAATTAGTTTTGAGACATGGATTTGGTAATATTAAGAGTCATGTTAGTAGGGTGTTGTGAATCTAGAAATACTTATGTTGAAGTTAGTGATTCCCGTAACATGCACGTATGGTGAACCGCTATGTTAGGAAGTCGGAGCATAATTGATTTATTGATTGTCATCATTTGTGTTGCGGTCGGGATCGCGCGATGGTTAACACCTACCAATCCTTCCCCTAGGAGTATGAGTTTAGCACTTTGTTTCGATTACTAATAACAACTTTCGCAATAAGTATGTGAGTTCTTCATGACTAATGTGAGTCCAGGGTATAGATGCACTTTCACCTTCCACCATTGCTAGCCTCTCTAGTGCCGCGCAACTTTCGCCGGTACACAAAACCTCCATAGACGTTCCTCAAAACAGCCACCATACCTACCTATCATGGCATTTTCATAGCCATTCCGAGATATATTGCCATGCAACTCCCACCGTTCCGTCTCATGACTTGTGTCGCCACTTTCATATTGCCATTGCATGATCGTAAGATAGCTAGCAAGATGTTTCAACGTCATACGCTAAGCTAGATCGTTGCACATCCCGGTACGCTGCCGGAGGCATTTCCTATATAGAGTCATCATGGCTCTAAATATTGAGTTGTGAGTAAATAAAAGTGTGATGATCATCACTATTAGAGCATTGTCCCATGTGAGGAAATAAAAAAAGAGGCCAAAATGCCCACCAAAAAAATAAAAAAATAAAAATGATGAAAAGAGGCCAAAGAGCCCAAATAAAAAAAAGAGAGAGAAAAAGAGAGAAGGGACAATGCTACTATCTTTTTCCACACTTATGCTTCATAATAGCACCATGTTCTTCATGATTGAGAGTATCTTGTTTTGTCACCACCATATACTAGTGAGAATCTTCATTATATAACTTGGCTTGTATATTCCAATGATGGGCTTCCTCAAAATTGCCCTAGGTCTTCGTGAGCAAGCAAGTTGGATGCACACCCACTAGTTCTCCTTTTGAGCTTTCACACACTTATAGCTCTAAGTGCATCCATTGCATGGTAATCCCTACTCATTCACATTGATATCTATTGATGGGCATCTCCATAGCCCTTTGATACGCCGAGTCAATGTGACCATCTCCTCCTTTTTGCCTCACAACCTCCACCACACTCTATTCCACCTATAGTGCTATATCCATGGCTCACACTCATGTATTGCGTGAGAGTTGAAAAATGTTTGAGAAAGTAAGAGTGCGAAAACAAGTACTTGGCCAATACCGGGGTTGTGCATGATTTAAATTCGTTGTGTGGGGATGATGGAGCATAGCCAGACTATATGATTTTGTAGGGATAACTTTCTTTGGCCTTGTTATTTCGAAATTTCATGATTACCTTGCTAGTTTGTTTGAAGTATTATTGTTTTCATGTCAATAGGAAACTATTGTTTTGAATCTTACGGATCTGAACATTCATGTCACATGAAAGAAGTTACAAAGGACAAATATGCTAGGTAGCATTCCACATCAAAAATTCAGTCTTTATCACTTCCCTACTCGAGGATGAGCAGTAGTTAATCTTGGGGATGCTTGATACGTCTCCAACGTATCTATAATTTTTGATTGTTCCATGCTATTAACTTGTCAAACATTGGATGTTTTGTACGCATTTTATATCCTTTTTGGGACTAACTTATTAACTCAGTGCCAAGTGCCAGTTCCTGTTTTTTCCGTGTTTTTGACCTTTTTCACAGGAGAATATCAAACGGAGTCCAAACGGAATAAAACCTCTGAAAAGATTTTTTTTCCGGAACAGAAGATACACAGGGAGCTTCAGAACCAAGGCAAAGGGCACCAGGGGAGGCCACAAGCCCCCTAGCCGTGGCCTGGGGGCGCGCATAGTAGGCTTGTGGGCCCCCCGTGGCTCCTTTGCCCTACTTCTTCCGCCTATAAATCCCCCAAAAATCTGACACCACGGGAGAGAGCCACGAAAATACTTTTCCGCCGCCGCAAGCTTCTGTCTCCGCAAGATCACATCCGGGGCACGTTCTGGTGCCCTACCGGAGGGGGGATTCGGACACGGAGGGTTTCTTCATCAACACCATTGCCTCTCCGATGATGCGTGAGTAGTTCACCACAGACCTTCGGGTCCATAGCTAGTAGCTAGATGGCTTCTTCTCTCTTTTGGATCTTCAATACAAAGTTCTCATTGATCTTCATGGAGATCTATCCGATGTAATCCTCTTTTGAGGTGTGTTTATCGAGATCCGATGAATTGTGGATTTATGATCAGATTATCTATGAATCTTATTTGAGTTTCTTCTGATCTCTTATATGCATGATTTCATATCGTTGTAATTCTCTTCGAGTTGTGGGTTTCATTTGGCCAACTTGATCTATAATTCTTGCAATGGGAGATGTGCTTGGTTTTGGGTTCATAACGTGCGGTGACCTCACCCAGTGACAGAAGGGGTTGTGAGGCACGCATCGTGTTGTTGCCATCAAGGGTAAAAGGATGGGGTTTATATCTGTTGCATGAATTTATCCCTCTACATCATGTCATCTTGCTTAAGGCGTTACTCTGTTTGTCATAAACTCAATACACTAGATGCATGATGGATAGCGGTCGATGTGTGGAGTAATAGTAGTAGATGCAGAAAGTATCAGTCTACTTGTCTCGGACGTGATGCCTATATGTATGAACATTGCCTTAGATATCGTCATGACTTTGCGCGGTTCTATCAATTGCTCGACAGTAATTCTTTCACCCCACGTAATATTTGCTATCATGAGAGAAGCCTCTAGTGAACACTATGGCCCCCGGGTCTACTTCACATCATATTTTCAGCCCTACACTTTTACTTTGTTGGACTTTCCGCCTTCAGATCTCACCTTGCAATCAATCGTGAAGGGATTGACAACCCCTTTGTAGCGTTGGGTGCAAGTTTGCTGTTTCTGCGCAGGTACTTTGGAGACTTGCATTGATATTCCTACTGGATTGATACCTTGGTTCTCAAACTGAGGGAAATACTTACTGCTACTGTGCTGCATCACCCTTTCCTCTTCAAGGGAAAAACTAATGCAAGCTCAAGAGGTAGAAAAATCCTTCTTGCTACTTCTTGAGCTTGCGTTGGTTTTTCCTTTATGAAGAAAGGGTGATGCAGCAAAGTAGATAAGTATTTCCCTAAGTTTGTTGAGAACCAAGGTATCAATCTAGTAGGAGGAACAAGCGAGGCCCCAATGTTAGCACCTGCACAAACAATCAAACTCTTGCACCCAACACAACAAAGGGGTTGTCAATCCCTTCATGTTTATTTGCAAGGATGAGATTTGATAGAGATAAATAGTGAAAAAAGTAAATAAATGCAGCAATATTTTTTTGTTTTTTTGGTTTATAGATCTGAAAATATAATGTGGAAAATAGAACCGGGGGGCATAGGTTTCACTAGAGGTTTCTCTCATGTAAAAATAATAATACGGTGGGTGAACAAATTACTCTCGAGCAATTGATAAAAAAGCGAATAATCATGAAGATATCTAAGGCAATGATTATGCATATAGGCATTACGTCTGTGTCAAGTAAAGCGAAATGATTCTCCATCTACTACTATTACTCCACACATAGACAGAGTAACGCATTAAATAAGATGACATGACGTAGAGGGATAAACTCAAGCAATAGGATGAAAACCCCATCTTTTTATCCTTCATGGAAGCAATACAATACGTGCCTAGCTACCCCTACGTTGTCGCTGGGTGAGGACACCGCAAGATTGAACCCAAAACTAAGCACTTCTCCCATTGCAAGAATTACCAATCTAGTTGGCCAAACCAAACCAATAATTCGAAGAGACTTGCAAAGATATGAAATCATGCATATAAGAATTTAGGAAAGACTCAAATAATATTCATAGATAATCTAAACATAAACTCACAATTCATCGGATCTCAACAAACACATCGCAAACGAGTATTACATTGGATAGATCTTCATGAAGATCATGAAGAACATGGTATTGAAGAACATAGCGAGAGAAGAAGCCATCTAGCTACTAGCTATGGACCCTTAGGTCTGTGGTAAATTACTCACGCATCATCGGAGAGGCAATGGAGTTGATGTAGAGGCCCTCCGTGATCGAACCCCCTCCAGCAAATTACCGGAAAAGGCTTCCAGATTGGATCTCTTGAAAACAGAGGCTCCCAACGATGGAAAAATATTTTTTGTGTTCCGTATGATATTGGGGGAATATTTGGGAATTTATAGGACGAAGATTAGGGTTAGAAGACTTGTACAGGACCCACAAGCCAGGGGACGTGGCCAGCACCCAGCATGCTTGTGGCCTCCCGGCAGGTGCCCTGCCCCCTTCTCCATATCTGGCATGTCTCTTTCGTTCGAGAAAAAACCATTCCAAAGATTTTGTTCCGTTTGCCCCCCTTTTAATATTCCTTATCTGCAAATCCCAAAAACAAGGAAAAAACAGAAACTGACACTGGGCTCTAGATTAATAGGTTAGTCCCATAAATAAAATAAAACAACATATTAATGCATATAAAACATCCAAAACAGATAATATAATAGCATGGAACAATCAAATATTATAGATACGTTGGAGACGTATCAATGTATTGCACCAGAACCTATGGGTCGTAGCGACGCCTCACGTAGGGGGTACATACAACAACGTAGGACCGGTCGTTGCGCCCCCGAACGCGAGTAGTGTAGGCAGTGAGATCAGATCCAGTCTCATCCCGAGCAGGGGCATACGGGATGTACCTGAATGTAGTCTCCTCCAGGCGAGGGTGCGCTCCATGAAGGCGGGTAATAGCGACATAAGCAGCATCATGGATAGCTATATCGACCGTCAACCCAACACCGTAGATGGTGTGGAGCTCGTTGGTGGAGATGAGTGTTCGATCGAAGATGCGAACTGATAACCCACAAGTATAGGGGATCGCAACAGTTTTCGAGGGTAGAGTATTCAACCCAAATTTATTGATTCGACTCAAGGGGAAGCCAAAGAATATTCTCAAGTATTAGCAGTTGAGTTGTCAATTCAACCACACCTGAAAGATTTAGTATCTGCAAAAAAGTATCAGTAGCAAGGCAGTATGATAGCAGTAGTAGCAACAGTAACCAGTAGCAGCAAAGTGACAACAGTAGCGGCAAAGTAAGAACAGTAGCAATAGAGTAACAGTAGCAACAGTGACAACAGTAGCGGCAAAGTAACGTAGCAAGGACCAGTAGGAAAAACTCGTAGGCATTGGATCGGTGATGGATGATTATGCCGGATGCTATTCATCATGCAACAGTTATAACACGGAGAGATATGTAACTAGCTCTAGTTCGTCAATCTAATGTAGGCATGTATTCCGTATGTAGTCATACGTGCTTAGGGAAAAGAACTTGCATGACATCTATTGTCCATCCCACCCATGGCAGCGGGGTCCTAATGGAAACTACGGGATATTAAGGTTCTCCTTTTAATAAAGAGCCGGACCAACGCATTAACACTTGGTGAATACATGAACTCCTCATACTATGGTCATCTCCGGGAGTGGTTCCGGCTATTGTCACTCCGGGGTTGCCGGGTCATAACACATAGTAGGTGACTACAACTTGCAAGATAGGATCAAGAACACACATATATTGACGACAACATAATAGGTTCAGATCTGAAATCATGGCACTCGGGCCCTAGTGACAAGCATTAAGCATGGCAAAGTAGTAGCAACATCAATCTCAGAACATAGTGGATACTAGGGATCAATCCCCGTCAAAACTAACTTGATTACATGATAGATATCATCCAACCCATCACCGTCGAGCAAGCCTATGATGAGATTACTCACGAACGGTGAAGAGCATCATGGAATTGGCGATGAAGGAAGGTTGGTGATGACGATGGCGACGATCTCCCCTCTCCGGAGCCCAGAACGGACTCCAGATCTTCCCTCCAGAGGAAGAACGGGAGGTGGCGGCGCCTCCGTATCGTAAAACGCGATGAACTCTTCTCCTTGATTTTTTTCCGGACGAAAGGGACTAAATAGACCTGAGATTGGAGCCGGTGGAGTTTTGTGGAGCCCACAAGCCTGCCAGGCCCGGCCAGGGGGGCCCGCACCTCGTGGGCTTATGGGCTCCACGCTGCACTTCCTCCATTGATTGTGGGCTTGTGGACCCTGTAGAAGGACCGGAAGCGTGGAGGCGAGGCTCGAAGCAATGGAGCAACAAGTCTTCAAGTGCCAAGGGATGGTGGAGCGTGGACTCAATGCCAACCACATGATGATCATGGAGTTCACCAGCAAGCACAAGATTGATGCCAATGACATATGGGAAGCACCTCTCTAGGCTCTATGACAGGATTGATCACCTCCAGGCCCAGATCTATGACCTGCAGAACCAAAACTGTGAGTATGAGTATAGATTCAAATCAATACGGTTGGGTGCAGATTTGACGATTCCGGAGACTCGTTCACCTTTCCATGATGGAGCACCTATGCCTTGGAAGACGGAGGATCAAACCAATGTTGCAACAAGTCCACCACCATCACCTCCAAAGGAAGACAACTGAGCATGGGTATGGGCAATCCCCTTGGCTTGTGCCAAGCTTGGGGGAGTTTCCCCGGTATCGTATCACCATCACATCTTTTGCCTTTACCTTTGTTTTAGTTTGTTCCTTTTCAGTTTTCTTTTTTTCAAGTAGAATAAAAGTCTTAGTGTTTAGTCTTGAGTTTTGCTTTGTGTCACCCCCGATGTATTCGAGCTCGTGAGCCATATAATAAAGAGTGTCTTAGTTGAAGGGCTTTGCCTCTTCCATGATCAATATATTGAGAATAGAACAAAAGCATGAAAGATCATGTAATGATCTTATGGGAAGTGATGGCTTCACATATAAAAAGAATGATGATTGAAACTTGTTGAGGGTAGACAAACGTAGACCTTGGTCATTGTTGCAATTAATAGGAAGTGATAAAGAAGGAGAGGTTCACATATAAATATATCATCTTTGACACCATCTATGATTGTGAACACTCACTAAACTATTACATGCCTAGAAGTAGATGTTGGACAAGGAAGACAACATAATGAATTGTGTTTGCTTGGTTCCGAACAATGTTATATGATTAGAGATCCCTTAGCATGTGACGATTGCTTCCACCTCATATTAGCCAAAACTCCCGCACCAAGTAGAGGTACTACTTGTGCATCCATAAACCTTCAACCCAGTTTTGCCATGAGAGTCCACCATGCCTACCTATGGATTGAATAAGATCCCTCAAGTAAGTTGTCATTGGTGCAAGCAAAAAAAATTGCTCACTACCTATGGACATATTAGTGTGTGGAAAATAAGCTTTGTACGAACCTGTGATGAGGAAGACATAAAAGCGACATACTGCATAATAAAGTTCTTTATCACAGGAGGCAATATAAAGTGATGTTCCTCCGCACTAAGAGGACACGCATCCAAACCTCAAAAGCGCATGACAACCTCTGCTTCCCTCTGCGAAGGGCCTATCTTGTACCTTTACCTTTTGCCCTTGAAAGAGTCATGGTGATCTTCACCAATTCCTTATCTCGCCTTTATCTTGGCTAACGTCATATGCTTGGGAAAGATCTATATTCATATGTCAACTTGGAAGTAAGTATTCATGAATTATTATTGTTGACATTACCCTTGAGGTAAGCAGTTGGGAGGCAAAACTATAAGCCCCTATATTTCTCTGTGTCCAGCTGAAACTTTGATCTCATGAGTACCACGTGAGTTGTAGCAATTGTAGAGAACGAAAGGATGATTGAGTATGTGGATTTGCTTTACAAGCTATTATTTGACTCTTTCTTATGTTGTGATAAATTGCAATTGCTTCAATGACTAAAGGCTATCGGTTGTTACTTCTCGGTAAGGTTCTTGATCCATGCTTTACTTTATGAAGGAATTGCCACTTTAGCATGAGAGATTATATGTTGGTATTGCTGTTCTGATCATGATCATGATGCCTCCATGTTCGTATCATATTTTGTCGACACCTCTCTCCCTAAACACGTGGACATATTTATTGATCTAGGCTTTCGCTTGAGGACAAGCGAGGTCTAAGCATGGGGGAGTTGATACGTCCATTTTGCATCATGTTTTCATGTTGTTATTTATCGCTTCTTGGGCTTTTATTTCACTTCATGGTACAATACTTATACCTTTTCTCTCTTATTTTGCAAGGTTTACATGAAGAGGGAGAATGTCGGGAGCTGGAATTCTGGCCTGAAAGTGGAGCAAGTTTGAGATACCTATTCTGCGCAACTCCAAACGTCGTAAAAATCAACGATGATTTTTTCTGGATTTATAAAAAATACTGGGCCAAAGAAGTGCCAGAGGAGCGCAACCAGGGGGCCACAAGCCTGGTAGGCGCGGCCACCCCCTAGCCGCGCCTAGGGGGCTTGTGGGCACCCTGCTGGCCCACTGGCCCCCTCTTCTGCTATATGAAGGGTTTTGTCCGGAAAAAAAATTAGGAGGAGGCTTTTTCGAGGATTCGCCGCCGCCATGAGGCGGAACTTGAGCAGAACCTATCTAGAGCTCCGGTAGAACGATCCTACCGAGGAAACTTCCCTCCCGGAGGGGGAAATCGTCGCCATCATCATCTCCAACACTCCTCGCATCGTAGGGGACTCGTCACCATCAACATATTCATCAGCACCATCTCATCTCCAAACCCTAGTTCATCTCTTGTAACCAATCTCCGTCTCGCGACTCCGATTGGTACTTGTAAGCTTGCTAGTAGTGTTAATTACTCTTTGTAGTTGATGCTAGTTGGATTACTTGGTGGAAGTGTTTATGTTTAGATCCTTGATGCTACCCATTACCTCTCTGGTCATGAATATGATTATGCTTTGTGAGTAGTTACTTTTGTTCCTGAGGACATGGGATAAGTCATGCTAATAGTAGTCATGTGAATTTGGTATTCGTTCGATATTTTGATGTGTTGTATGTTGTTTCTCCTCTAGTGGTGTTATGTGAACGTCGACTACATAACACTTCACCATTATTTGGGCCTAGAGGAAGGCATTGGGAAGTAGTAAGTAGATGATGGGTTGCTAGAGTGACAGAAGCTTAAACCCTAGTTTATGCGTTCCTTCGTAAGGGGCTGATTTGGATCCGCTAGTTTAATTCTATGGTTAGACTTTGTCTTAATTCTTATTTCATAGTTGCGGATGCTTGCGAGAGGGGTTAATCATAAGTGGGATGATCGTCCAAGTAAGGGCAGTACCGAAGCGCCGATCCACCCACATATCAAACTATCAAAGTAACGAACGCAAATCATATGAACATGATGACAACTAGCATGACAGAAATTCCCGTGTGTCCTCGGGAGCGCTTTTCCTCCTATAAGATTTTCTCCAGGCTTGTCCCTTGCTACAAAAGGGATTGGGCCACTTTGCTGCACCGTTGCTACTTTTGTTACTTGTTGCTTGCTACGAATCATCTCACCACACAATCACTTGTTACCGATAATTTCAGTGCTTGCAGATTTTACCTTGCTGAAAACCACTTGTCAGATCCTTCTGCTCCTCGTTGGGTTCGACACTCTTACTTAACGAAAGGACTACGATTGATCCTCTATACTTGTGGGTCATCAGGTGGTAGCAAGAACGAGGAAATCAGCAGGATACTTTGTTTTACCACACAAGACTTCAACATCCCTAACAATTCCCACAGGGCAGATAGTATCTCTATTGGCAAGCTGAATAGTGACATCAATAGGTTCTATCTCAACAGGTGCAATCTCGTCTTTAATTTCATCATATAAGGATTGAGGTATTGCACTAACTGTAGCACCCACGTCACATAAACCATGATAGCAATGATCTCCTATCTTAACAGAAACAACAGGCGTGCCAACAACAGGCCTATGTTTGTCTCTAGCGTGAGGTTTAGCAATTCTAGCAGCATCTTCACAGAAGTGAATATTATGGCCATCAACATTGTCGGACAAGAGATCTTTGATAATAGCAATGCTAGGTTCAACTCTAATTTGCGCAGGGGGTGTAGGTGTTCTAATGTAGCCTCTACGTATCACAGTTGAAGCTTTAGAATGATCCTTTATCCTAACAAGGAAAGGTGGTTTCTCAATGTAAGCACTGGGAACAATAGGATCATTATAGGCAATGACTTTCTCTTCAACTGGATTGGGTTTAACTACATTTACTTCTAAAGGAGGATGATATTTAAACCACTTCTCTTTGGGGAGATCAATATGAGCAGCAAATGATTCACACAATGAAGCTACTATCTCAGAGTCAAGTCCATACTTAGTGCTAAAGTCACAAAAAGTATTTGTTTCAACAAAGGATTTAACGCAATCAAACTTGAAATTCATACCTGACTCCTTACCTTCTTCAAGCTCCCAATCTTCAGAGTTGCATTTAATTCTCTCCAATAAATTCTATTTGAAGTCAATATCTTTCTTCATAAAAGAACCGGTACAAGAAGTGTCAAGCATGGTGCGATCATCATGAGAAAGCCGAGCATAGAAGTTCTGAATGATAATTTCTCTCAAGAGCTCATGATTGGGGCATGAATATAACATTGATTTAAGCCTCCCCCAAGCTTGAGCGATGCTTTCTCTGTCACAAGGCCAAAAATTATTAATATAATTCCGATCACGATGTACTAAATGCATAGGATAAAACTTTTGATGAAATTCCAATTTCAACCGATTGTAGTCCCATGATCCAGTATCATCACATAGCCTATACCATGTCAACGCCTTATCCCTCAAAGATAAGGGAAAGACCTTCCTCTTGACCTCATCCCCGGGCAAACCTGCAAGCTTAAATAAACCACAAACTTCATCTACATAGATTAGATGCAAGTCTGGATGTGATGTTCCATCTCCTGTAAAAGGATTAGCCAGCAGTTTCTCAAGCATACCCGAAGGAAATTCAAAGCAAATATTTTCAGTAGGTGCAACAGGTTGAGGATAAACTCTTTGTGATTCCGTTCGAGGTGAAGATACCCCGAACAATCCCCTCAAAGGATTAGTTTCCATAGTGACAAGTGACAATAAATTTCAGCACACTATATGAATGTTTCCTTACCAATTTCCACTTACCAAAGGCGCTTCACTCCTCGGCAATGGCGCCAGAAAAGATTCTTGATGACCCACAAGTATAGGGAATCAATCGTAGTCCTTTCGATAAGTAAGAGTGTCGAACCCAACGAGGAGCAGAAGGATCTCACAAGTGGTTTTCAGCAAGGTAGTATCTACAAGCACTGAAATTATCGGTAACAAGTAGTTGTGTGGTGAGATGATTTGTAGCAAGTAGCAAGTAACAAAAGTAGCAACAGTGAAGAAAAGTGGCCCAATCCCTTTTGTAGCAAGGGACAAGCCTAGACAAAGTATTATAGGAGGTAAAGCGCTCCCGAGGACACACGGGAATTTCTGTCATGCTAGTTTTCATCATGTTCATATGATTCGCGTTCGTTACTTTGATAGTTTGATATGTGGGTGCACCGGCGCTTGGGTACTGCCCTTACTTGGACAATCATCCCACTTATGATTAACCCCTCTCACAAGCATACACAACTACGAAAGAAGAATTAATACAAAGTCTAACCATAGCATTAAACTAGTGGATCCAAATCAGCCCCTTACGAAGCAACGCATAAACTAGGGTTTAAGCTTCTGTCACTCTAGCAACCCATCATCTACTTACTACTTCCCAATGCCTTCCTCTATGACCAAATAATGGTGAAGTGTTATGTAGTTGACGTTCACATTACACCACTAGAGGAAAAACAACATACAACACATTAAAAATATCGAACGAATACCAAATTCACATGACTACTATTAGCATGACTTATACCATGTCCTCAGGAACAAAAGTAACTACTCACAAAGCATAATCATATTCATGACCAGAGAGGTAATGAGTAGCATCAAAGATCTTAACATAAACTTTTCCACCAAGTAATCCAACTAGCATCAACTACAAAGACTAATTAACACTACTAGCAACCTTACAAGTACCAATCAAAGTTGCGAGACGGAGATTGGTTACAAGAGATGAACTAGGGTTTGGAGATGAGATGGTGCTGATGAAGATGTTGATGGTGATGAGTCCCCTCCGATGAGAGGAGAGTTGGTGATGACGATGGCGACGATTTCCCCCTTCGGGAGGGAAGTTTCCCCGTCAGGATCGTCCTGCCGGAGCTCTAGATTGGTTCTGCTCAAGTTCTGCCTCATGGCGGCGGCAAATCCTTCGAAAAGCCTCCTCTTGATTTTTTTTCCAGGACGAAACCCTTCTTGTAGCAAAATAGGGGGGCCAGTGGGCCAGCAGGGAGCCCAAAAGCCCCCTTGGCGCGGCCAGGGGGTGGCTGCGCCTAGCAGGCTTGTGGCCACATGCTGGCGCCCCTCTCGCACTTCTTCGGCCCAGTATTTTTTATAAATCCCGAAAAAATCCTTGTTGATTTTCACGGCGTTTGGAGTTGCGCAGAATAGGTATCTCAAACTTGCTCCTTTTTCAGGCCAAGATTCCAGCTGTTTGCATTCTCCATCTTCATGTAAACCTTGCAAAATAAGAGAGAAAAGACATAAGTATTGTACCGTGAAGTGAAATAACAGCCCAAGAAGCGATAAATATCAACATGAAAGCATGATGCAAAATGTACGTATCAATGCGCCATAACATCGAAGAATGCGGGCGGGAAGTACATCTCAAGCTCGCATAGTATCACCACGATCTCTTCTTGTAGCCTTCTGAGTTGCCTCACGCCAACCGACTTCCGAGAGATGACATCGAGAAAGTTGCATAGGCCAAATAGCGTTTCACGGACATGCGCGTCCATGATCCCATGGATTGCAACTGGAAGTATCTACGTCATCAGCACGTGACAGTCGTGAGACTTCATCCCGCTAAACTTCTGCTTCACTGAGTCTAGGTATCTGCTTATCTTCCCCGCGTAACCGTAAGGAAGTTTTACTCCTACGAGGCAGGTGAAAAACTGATCGATCTCCTTCTGACTTAGAGTGAAGCACGTGGGAGGGCAGTCATATTCGATCTTCTTGGCCTTTTTGCCTTTGCGACGAATTTCCGTTTCCTTCGCCTAATCATCATCAACATTAGGGCGTTTTGCGTGAAGCTCCTCCCTGATGCCCATTGATTGCAAGTCTGCCCTTGCTTTCGGCCCATCTTTGGTCCTCTCTGGCATGTTGAGCACGGTACCAAGCAGACTCTCGCACACGTTCTTCGTGATATGCATGACATCAAGGCTGTGAGGCACAGGGATGATCTTCCAGTACGGCAAGTGCCAGAAAAGAGACCTTGTTTTCCATACCTTCAGAAGCGGATCTGGCGCCTTTCGCTTCTTTCCCGGCGGTGGGCACTCTTTCCAGTTTTTCAACAGCTCGTCTATTTCCTCGCCGCTCCTCGTACGTGGGGGTCTTCGGGGTTCGGTTTCACCATCGAACAAATCCTTGCGTTTTCTCCATGCGTCATCGTCACGAAGCCACCTTCGATGTCCCATGAACACGGTTTTTGAAGACCCCGAATCTCTATCTAGCTGGCGATACGTTGTGTCATCCATGCACCTGACGCATGCACAAAATCCGTGGACCACCTGCCCCGCGACATATCCGTAACCAAGATAGTCGTGCACCATCGTGAGCAGTGCGGCTCTCATAGGAAAATATTTATTCGCTGCGGCGTCCCACGTATTGGCTGGCGTTTTCCACAGCGTGTCTAGCTCCTATTTCAGCAGCCCGAGATATAGATTGATGTCGTTCCCTGGTTGTTTCGGCCCTTAAATTAGCATACTCATGTGAATGTACTTCCTCTTCATGCACATCTAGGGGGGAAGGTTGTACATCCACACAAACACAGGCCAGGTGCTATGTGTGCTTCTCTGGCTGCCAAATGGGCATACTCCATCGGTGCTCGCTCCCAGCATGATGTTCCTTGGATCGTCCCCAAATTCTAGGTGTTCGAAGTTCAACGCTTGCCACTGTCTCACATCCTGAGGGTGACTCAGCATATTGTCTTTTTATTTATCTCTGGATCATTTCTGTCATCTTCTTGCTTCTTCTCCTCCCTATCCGCATGCCAACGCAGGAGCTCTTCTTGCTTAGGGTCCGCAAAATACCGCTGCAAACGAGGAGTGATCGGAAAGTACCACACCACTTTTCGAGGAGCTTTCTTCCTCTTCTTGTATCAAGTGACGTCGCACACCAGACATATGGTAGACTCCGCGTGCTTGTCCCGATAAATGATGCAATCGTTCATGCACACCTGGTATTTCACGTGCGGTAAATTCATAGGACACACAATTTTCTTCGCCTCCTCGAAACTGTTCGGGCACTTGTTCCCCATGGGAAGACGTTCGTGCCAGAATGACATGTTCTCGTCGAAGCATGTGTCGGTCATTTTGTGTTTTTCCTTCGTCTCCAGAGCCATGAGTGTTACTTTCAAGCGGGTATCCTCGTGCCTGCATCCTTCATACAATGGAGTAACCGCGTCTATCTCCAGTTGATCCAGCTTGGCTTTCTCTTGGGCGGCAGCTCTTGTGTTACCCGTCTGCTTGAGAAGCAGCTCTTGAATCTGAGGGTCCTGCACCCAGCCCATCGATAGTCCATCGTCGTCTTCTCCAACATCTTCATCTTCATGATCATGCCCTTTGTCTTGATCTTCCTCATCATCATGTCCAGCATCTTGTACATGATGACTGTGACCTGCATCTAGTTCGTGATCATGTCCTGGAGATTCTTCGTCTTCTCGCCCGCCCTCGCCGCTATTGTCTTGCAGCCCTTCCTTTTTTCTTGCCCGGCCCCCATGGACGACTTCATAATCATCTTCATCACCTTGCCACCGATAGCCATCCATGAAACCACGCACGAGCAGGTGGTCCCGCACCTGTCTGGAATCCGGGTCCATAAGGCTCTTCAGCTTGCATCTTTGACACAGACATCTTATCTCCGTCTCGTTCTTTTGAAGCATCTCGGCCTTCGCGGACCTCAAAAACCTACTCATGATGCCTTCGGTCATCGTGCGGACCATGGTCGCCTGCGGGGTAGAGAAAAACGATATGTTAGAACCAAAACAAAATTGGCATGACTTTGCCTAAAAATAAGACCAAAAAGAATGCATAGTGCCAAATTCTCGTCGAAACGGAAATGAATCAACATTCCGGCAAAATATTGGCAACTATCGCATTTTAAATACCGGTACCTGCAAACACAAACATATGCAACACCACAAACATGCGTAGATCTAGGCCATAAAAAGTGTGTACACGTGTTGGAGGGAGAAAAAAGTAGATCTAGAACATAAAGCAAGCTTTCCCCTTACTTACCTATCAAAAAAAGGAAATTTAACCACTTAATTTGGGTGAATATATGGTGCAAATGAGGTGAGGAGGAGGAGGCAGCCGAGACTAGTGAGTGTGAAGTGGTGGAGAGAATGAAGTGGGGGAAAGTGAGTTTGAAGTGGGCTGTCAAAAATATCTACTCCTCCCAGGTTACCAATGGCGCACCCAGAAAGATTGTGCCATTAGTAACCAGGGTTACTAGATGCGCCATTCCACCCAGCAGCGGATCAAATCAACCCTAGTGAGACCATTGTTTGTTAAAGATTGTAACTCGGATAGCACCGGAATAAAATCCGACTCCTCTTCTTCAGTGAGCTTGTCTGGAAGTTTAAAGTTTGTAGGAAGGTGTTCCTCCGTATAGCCAAGGAGTTTGTTTTCACCCACGAAAGTACTTTTCCGCGGATAGGATGGCTCTCCCCTCCTCCTCCTCCTCCTCCTCCCACCTCCTCCCACTCCACAGCCTCTCCAATCCTTCCAACCATGAAGATTTCTCCTGTTAATCAAGAAGGAAGGGCTCTTACATTGGGATTTCTCACCAGGGTTAGCCCTGGCCAAACAGGTGAGGCTCAAGTTTGGCACCATGGTGCATTTTTCTTCTCCCCGGTCAGGCAAAGTTTTCTACTTGGTGGTTTCTTTCTCCTCAACCTCTTTCCCCTGGAATGAGGATTCAGTGGGCATTGCTCTCCAATGTTGTTTGGGTGGATTAAGCTCGGGTTTCTCTGCCCGAAAATTATTAACAAGAACCTTTCGGTTTAGTGTTGCCAACAACAAAGTGGGTCACTTCATCTATGGGCTCAAAGACAGAGTTTGGCCAGATTTTGTTTTTCATTTCCACCTCTTCAAGGGGCATTTTGCTCAGACTATATATCATGATTATCATTGGCATGATGATGAGGAATTAGTTAACATCTCTTCTAGGAGGTCTATGGCGATCAAAACTGATTTAAGTTTTCTTGGAAAAGAGATTATCAATGCTACTACATCGGGTTTGCGCCACTCCCCAAATTTGGTTAAGCTTGATCCTAGCAATTCTTGCAATCGCCATGGGAGTGTAGCATCAGCATCACATGCAGTTTCACATGCCCACAATCCACGTAACATGGCACATGCAAGTTTGAATACAACACCGCGATCATCGGAAGCACGCCCGCATATGCGTTTAATGGAGAGTTATGTTGCCCTAGCGGATTTGGAGGACGCGGGATCTGCCTCTAATGACAATTTCCTTCTTTTGGGCAGTCTCCGATTTCGGCTTAATGTTCCATATCCTTCTCCACCGCAATGTTTCCTTACATCTGCGATTAAATATGCGCCACAATCTTCGGAGTGGCCGCCGGTCTTAGAGGCTCGACACAAGGCAGATTTAGCGCAATCCCAATATTTTGTCGACGAAATCTCGGAATTAGCCATTAATTGCCGTTTTTATGCGCAAGATGCCTTCAATGGGGACATCATAAACGGGACTGCTGCACGCGCCTGATTTGCATTAACTGCTCAGCTCCTAATCACAAGATGATTGCCTGCCCTGCGATTATTAAGCATAGTCTGTTGGCTCACACGACTACTACTCGGGCAATTAGCACTAGTGATTGCAATCACTCCCAAGTTGTCATTTCCCACTTGGTTCAGTCTTCAGGCAAACATCGTCGATACACCAGGTGCGACTGGTGTGGGGCATATGGGCACAAGATCCATTCCTGTTTTAAGTGAGAAAAATCCTCTAAATGGATTTGGATACCTAAAGTTTTCGATTCTACCCCTCTCGCTTCGGATTCTTCGCCTCCCCCCACAGAGCTCATCACCCTCCTGTCCCATCTGAGACTACGGCGCTTCACCCTCCTCTGTCTCATGTCTCATCGCCGTCGCCTCGTCTTCCAACCACCTCCATTACCATGGCGAACTACCCACTGAACCCAGTGTCGTTCCTCCCGCCCGGATTCGCCGTGGAACCTGGTCCGAATGATCGAATCATGCAGAGTGGGATGGTGGTTGGGCCATTTCCACCCCTCAACCATGACTTCCTGGCGATTGCGGAGGCCAGTCACTATGTTTCGCTTCATCGCCGCGAAGCCATCCGGACTCAGATCGAAGGTTTGCTTCACGAAGCTCACTTATTCACCACTGAATCTTTCGATCGTCCATTGGGCATTGGGATATTTGGATTTGCGGATGCATTCATGAGAGATACCGCCATTGCTTCTCCCCTAGAGCTTGAGGATGAGGACCTCCTCATCACTTTTGTACCTCACAACGAAGTTCTGAATCGACGTAGCACTACCTTTGGGCCTGAACTATGGACTATGTATTTTGGGTTTCCCTATGACTATCAAACAGAGTACTACATTCAGAAATCCCTAGGAGGGTTTGGTGCTCTGGTTTCCTGGTATAATCCGAGACAGGATAGGAGATTTGTTCTGCTCAAAGTGAGAGTCCTTAATATGCGTTTAATCCCAAAGAGCTTTGTAGTCTGGAAACTAGGTGGTGCTAGAGACTGCTGGACTGTTCAAGTTACTATCCTGCGTAGCAATGACTGGAATGGTTTGTTACCTGAGGTTCTCCCTGCTGGGGAGGAACCACCTCCTCCTAATGGCAACCCACACCCTCAGTTTGGCCCTGAGCTCACTGCTGAGCAATTGTACCAACAGCAAGTGCATAACTGGCTAGTTCAAAATGCAGCTCAACCTCATGGGGCTCCTCCTGCTAATGCAGCCCTACAGCAACAGGATCAGCACAATGGATGGGGAGTGTGGCCAGCTTCACCACCAAAGGCACCACAATTACCTCCTTATCTCTACAGCTTTCAAGCTTGGCTTGCTGCTCAGGGACTCCAAGTGCAAGATGGTCTGGTTCCTGAAGATAACATTTCAGATAGTGTTTCTCAGGCTTGGAATGATGCTATATCTTACTCCAACAGTTCTGCTAGCACCAATCTATCTGCTGGATCTCTGACTCCACTGGTGATACACTCTCAAACACATTAGCAGCAACACCCTGAGGGTCTTTTGAGAATCTCCCTTGAAGTTCATAATGATGGAATTTGTTTTGGTTTATCTGAGCATGGAGAATCAGTGCTCACCCTGCTATTAACTGATCCAGCTCCAAGACAGCAGCTGAATGACTTCATTTTTAGAGCCATAAAACCTCTACTAGCTTCTAGAGGCCCTTGGAATACTGGTTTTGGTTTCAAGCATGAATGCATGCATGTGGAATTTGTAGTTGCTCTGGGTGATGATGGCATAATATTTAGCAACACATGTCCTACTCTCCCCATGATCAGCTCATAATCTACTGTTGTCATAGAAGAATTATCCCCTGAGCAGGCACTGTCTCCAACTATTGAGCACACAGATCCATTGGAAGCAGAGTACAACATGGACCAGGAACCACAATTCAGCAAGATTCCTGAGGAACAAAGGCAAAATGAAACTACAAGTGCATACTGCTAACCTTCACCGCAGCCTGAGATCAAACAATTATGATGGTTTCAAGATCCCAGCCATGGCAGAGGGTAAGATCACTAAATCCAAAGTTAAGCCCAGGATGATTCCTAATATTGCACTACAGGAAGCTGACCGTGCCCTGACACTTGAGGTTCCCCTCCTACTGCCATCAACACCATGCAAGCCATTGGGACACATCTGTGTGCCATACCTGAAGCAGAGCTTGCAGCTATGGAGCTCCTTCGAGAAGATCCAGGCCCTGCAGATGGCCAAGCTTGAACTTGTGCCTGATCTACCACCTCTTTAATCTTTATGGTGCTTTTGCATAGTTGGAATGTCTTATGTTGGAATATTCGTGGTCTTAATTCGCCCAAAAAACATCTAGCCCTATTGAATGCTATTCGTGACAGCAGCTGCTCTATCATTTGTTTACAAGAAACGAAAATGCCCTCGTTTGATGAACATGCCTTACGTACATTGTGTCCAAAACGATTTGACAAATTTGCATATATTCCCTCCCGAGGGGCCTCTGGTGGGCTAGTCACGATTTGGAACAGCTCTATATTTGTAGGAGCTATGTTTGTGGAAGAGGATTTCGCGTTAGGGGACAGTTCTCATCAACACAAACAATGCATACCTGCAAGCTCTTGAACATATATGGCCCCTGCCAAGGGGATCAATAGGTTCGTTTCACCACTTGGCTCTTTGATCTTGATATTGTGGCGACCGAGGACTGGTTGATTTTAGGGGATTTCAACTTCATTAGGGAACCAACAAACCACAACCTACCCGGAGGTAACATTCAAGACATGTTTACGTTTAATGAACTCATCAGTGAGCAGATGTTAACGGAGATCCCAATCAAAGGGCGAGCATATACATGGTCGAATATGCAGCAAAAACCTCTTCTCGAACAACTCGACTGGTTCTTTACCTCTCTGAATTGGACCACCTCCTTTCCCAACACTTTGGTACGTCCCTTTGCACGGCCTGTATCAGATCATATTCCCTGTTCGGTAGAAATCCAAACCAACATTCCACGCAACAAAATCTTCCGCTTTGAAACATAGTGGATTGCCCACCCAGGGTTTATGGACACGGTCTCACAAGCATGGAATAAACCCATCAAACATGGTAGGAATAGCAATGCAGCATCGATAATCTGCCAGAAACTTAAAGCAGTATGCTTTGCGCTAAGAAGATGGAGCAGCAGTATCTCCCGCCTAAAGGTAGCGACCATCAACACCAACAAGGCTTTGCTGGAGTTAGATGCCCTCGAAGATCGACATACTCTCACCATACCAGAACGAAACTTCCGGCGCATCCTCAAAAATCACCTTCTCAGGTTGCTGCAATACCAGAAAGACTACTGGCGCAAGAGATGCTCGATCAGATGGATCAAGTTTCGAGATGAAAATACCAAGTTCTTTCAAACGATGGCAACTGAACGCTATCGGCGCAACTATGTGGCCACGCTCAAAACTGATGCAGGGATCGTGGTTGAGACACATGCCGGCAAGGAGGCCCTCCTGTTTGACACCTATAGAACAAGGATGGGCGCGGCGAGAGCTCCGGATATACGGTTTGCTTTAACGCAGCTTCGGCAACAAG
Organism: Hordeum vulgare subsp. vulgare; assembly: GCF_904849725.1. NCBI lineage: Eukaryota > Viridiplantae > Streptophyta > Magnoliopsida > Poales > Poaceae > Hordeum > Hordeum vulgare. Next base: position 576,718,004 of record NC_058520.1, on the reverse strand, counting down.
GTATCGACTTTGAAGCTCTCACGATCGCCTTTGCAAAAGAGGAAATAGACGTTGTAGTGAAAGAGATGTCAGTTGACAAATCTCCAGGGCCGGACGGTTTTAACGGCGCCTTTCTTAAAACTTGCTGGCACATCATCAAGAAAGACTTCTATGATCTTTGTGATGAATTCCACCGAGGTAATCTCAACATGGAATCTCTCAACTATGGACACATCATGCTCGTCCCAAAGACGGCTTCCCCTGAGACAGTAAACGACTATTGCCCCATTACCCTGCTTAACTGCTGCCTCAAGATGATCACCAAGATACTGGCATAGCGACTCCAGAAGATTATTCTACAGATTGTGCATCGAAACCAGTACGGGTTCCTCCGTGGTAGATCTATTCATGACTGCTTGGCGTGGTCTTTCGAGTATATACACCAATGTCAAAGCTCTCGAAAGGAGGTGGTCCTTCTTAAATTAGATTTCGCTAAAGCTTTTGATACGGTTGAACATTCGGCCATGATCACCATCATGCAACGTATGGGGTTTAATTCAAAGTCGATCCAATGGATGCAATGCATCTTCTCGTCAGGGAAATCATCGGTATTACTGAATGGCGTCCCTGGTAAACAATTCCCCTGCAGATGTGGAGTAAGACAGGGAGACCCTCTCTCACCATTGCTATTTGTACTGGCGGTTGATATACTCCAAACAGATATTAACAAATAGCTAAATCTGGGCTTGTTATCCCACCCTATCGATCCAAGAGGTGATGTTGCGTTTCCAGTGATTCAATACGTCGACGACACCATCATCATCATGCAGGCGTGTGTTGTCCAGGCTGCGAGAATGAAAAGAATACTGGATGACTTCGCCACGACGATAGGGCTCAGGATTAACTATCAGAAATCAACCCTAGTTCCTATCAATGTGACGCAAGAGGTGTGTGACAACATCATCTCGATCTTTCGTTGTGCACAGGCAACAATGCCATTCACCTACCTAGGGCTCCTGCTGGGTACATCTAAACCTACTGTCCTGGATATGACGCCGCTTGTCTGTAAAGCGGAGAGGAAAATCACAGCTGCCATGGCGTTGATGTCGCATGCGGGCAGATTGGCCTTGATTAACTCACTCGTCACGTCGCTACTTGTGTACCCAATGGGGACCCTCAGAATCCCCCCGACGGTTGTAGAACAATTCGTTAAACTCAGGAGGAGGTGCCTGTGGAGGAAAAAGACTGAGGATGGATTTAAAAGTAATGCACTAGTAGCGTGGGACGCAGTTTGCCGCCCGAAAGAAAATGGCGGCCTAGGGGTCCTGAATCTCAAGCTATAGAATGACGCGATGCTCCTAAAGATGCTTCAGAAGTTCTACAATAGAAAAGAGATTCCATGCGTAGCACTGATCTGGAACACACACTGCAGTGAAGCAATCCCCCATGCGCAAGATCGTTGTGGCTCTTTCTGGTGGCGAGAACTGACTAAACTTATGTCGGTGTTCCGAGGGATAACGCGAGTCAAGGTTAACGATGGCCTCTCGACGCTCTTTTGGAAAGACAATTGGAACAATGCCGTATGTGCAGAAAAGTTTCCTCGGGCCTTCTCCTTCGCTAGAACTGAAGGTGCTTTGGTTCAGAACTTCTTGGGGACAAGCTCGCTTCAAGAAGCCTTCTTACTGCCCCTGTCAGAACAAGCGCATGATGAACTCAGAGTGAAGCAACAAGAAATCAGAGATGTGCGGCTAAACCCTAGGGGAGATGACTGGGTGTGTACCTGGGGAGCTGACACCTTAGCAACGGCAGCATATCGATGGTTCTATTTCAAAGGAACTACGGTGCATGCAGCGTTTAACTGGCTATGGATAACAAAATGTGTCCCAAAGATCAAGGTGTTTGGATGGTTCTTGCTGATGGACAGGCTCAACACGAGGAATATGCTCGAACGAAGGCATTACAACATAGGGTCTACTCTTGACTGCATGCTATGTGATCGGCACGTGGAGGAAACCCTTGAACATCTCTTCTTCGGATGCAGCTTTAGCCAACGCTGTTGGAATATGCTAAACATCAAATGGTCAGAACAACAACATAGGCTAGAGAAGCTGCAACATCAGAGGACAGAACACCCCAGGGACATGTTCATGGATATTTTTCTAGTAGCGGCCTGGAGTCTATGGAAGGAAAGAAATAACAAGTGCTTTGAGCAAATAACTCCATCTCTGGGGGCCTGGCAACGTAGATTTGTATTAGACTTCTCCAATCTTAGACACCGTGTGCCTACTAGCAAGGTGCAAACCATAGATAACATTGTGGCAAACCTAGCTGATACCACATAATATGTAACTCCACCCTGCCCACCTCACCCCCCCCCCTCACCCCAATCCACCCCCCTCCCATCATGTACATGTGTAACTATTGGCTTTATATATACATGCAGTAGGATTTTATCCTACTGTCTTACACTGAAAAAAAACCAGGGTTACTAATGGCTCACCTGATAAGAATGCGCCATTAGTAGTTTATAAAAAAACTGAAAAAAATGTTAGTAGTGGCGCACCATGGATGTGTTGCGCCATTACTAGCTAAAACTAGTAATGGCGCACTTTCCATGGTGCGCAACTGATAAGTGTAGGAAAGGGTGTGGGGCCAGGACAAAGATAGTAATGATGCACCACACACAAGGTGTGCCATTAGTAATATGGACACTAATGACGCACTGATAACCCACAAGTATAGGGGATCGCAACAGTTTTCGAGGGTAGAGTATTCAACCCAAATTTATTGGTTCGACTCAAGGGGAAGCAAAAGAATATTCTCAAGTATTAGCAGTTGAGTTGTCAATTCAACCACACGTGGAAGATTTAGTATCTGCAGCAAAGTATTAGTAGCAAAGTAGTGTGATAGAAGAAGTAGCAACGGTAACCAGTAGCAATAGGGTAACAGCAGTAGCAACAGAGTAACAGTAGCAAGGACCAGTACTAAAAGACTCGTAGGCATTGGATCGGTGATGGATGATTATGCCGGATGCTATTCATCATGCAACAGTTATAACACGGAGAGATAAGTAACTAGCTCCCGTTCGTCAATCTAATGTAGGCATGTATTCCGTATGTAGTCATACATGCTTAGGGAAAAGAACTTGCATGACATCTATTTTCCATCCCTCCCGTGGCAGCGGGGTCCTAATGGAAACTACGGGATATTAAGGTTCTCCTTTTAATAAAGAACCGGACCAACGCATTAACACTTGGTGAATACATGAACTCCTCATACTATGGTCATCTCCGGGAGTGGTTCCGGCTATTGTCACTCCGGGGTTGCCGGGTCATAACACATAGTAGGTGACTACAACTTGCAAGATAGGATCTAAAACACACATATATTGGCGACAACATAATAGGTTCAGATCTGAAATCATGGCACTCAGGCCCTAGTGACAAGCATTAAGCATGGCAAAGTAGTAGCAACATCAATCTCAGAACATAGTGGATACTAGGGATCAATCCCCGTCAAAACTAACTCGATTGCATGATAGATCTCATCCAACCCATCACCGTCCAGCAAGCTTACGATAAGATTACTCATGAACGGTGAAGAGCATCATGGAATTGGCGATGAAGGAAGGTTGATGATGACGATGGCGACGATCTCCCCTCTCCGGAGCCCATAACGGAATCCAGATCTTCCCTCGAGATGAAGAACAGGAGGTGGCGGCGCCTCCGTATCGTAAAACGCGATGAACTCTTCTCCTTGATTTTTTTCCGGGCGAGACGGACTAAATAGAGCTGGATTTGGAGGCGGTGGAACGTCGTGGGCTCGACAAGCCTGCCAGGCGCGGCCAGGGGGGCCCGCGCCTGGTGGGCTTGTGGGCTCCACGCTCCACATCCTCCGCTCATTCTTGCGCCAGTATTTTTCATAAATTCCAGAAAAATTCTCCGTAAATTTTCAGGTCATTCCAAGAACTTTTATTTCTGCGCAAAAACAACACCATGGCAATTTTGCTGAAAACAGCGTTAGTCCGGGTTAGATCCATTCAAATCATGCAAATTAGAGTCCAAAACAAGGGCCAAAGAGTTCGGAAAAGTAGATACGACAGAGACGTATCAACTCCCCCAAGCTTAAAGCCTTGCTTGTCCTCAGGCAATTCAGTTGACAAACTGAAAGAGACAAAAGAAAAACTTTGATGAACTCTATTTGATCTTGTTGTTGCAACTATGTCTAACTTATAACCAGAATTTCAGCAAGATCACAAGCAAACCACATAGGCAAATGACATCTAGGTCTCACGGTAAACTCATATCAATGGCATAATCAACTAGCGAGCAAATAATAATAAGTTTCAAACGTCAACATTTCAATCAAAACAATCATGAAGTAGTACGAACAGATGGTATCTCGCTAGCTCTTTCTGAGACCGCAAAACATAAATGCAGAGCACCTTCAAAGAACAAGGGCTGACTAAACATTGTAATTCATGGCAAAGAAGATCCAATCATAGTCATACTCAACACAGTTAAAAGCAAAGCATAAAAATGACAGAGGTGCTCTCTAATTGGTGCTTTTATAAGAAGAGGATGACCCAACAGGAACATAAATAGACAGGCCCTTCGTAGAGGGAAGCATTGATTTGCAGAGGTGCCAGAGCTCAAGCTTTGAAAACGAGATAATAATTTTGGGTGGCATGCTTTAATTGCCAATGCAATGACTAAGAGTTTTCACCATCTTCCATGCTACTCATGCTATAAGCGGTTCCCAAACAGAAAAGTAAAGTTTTGACTCCCCCACCACCGATCAATCACACTCCACGACTAGCCGAATCCTCGGGTGTCGTCCATACCAACATCAATCCAGGGGGAGTTTTGTTTGCAACTATCTTTTCGATTTGAGCACGGAACTGGGAATTCCAATTACCGGCCCCTTTCTCGTGAATGATAGTGATTAAACACATATTGAGGATAACACGCCTAGCATGGAAGATACCGATAGCCCCCTGTCACCACATGAGCGGTTCGGGCATGCAAAACAGATTATTTCTTGAAGGTTTAGAGAGTGGCACATGCAAATTTACTTGGAACGGAAGGAAGATACCGCATATAGGTAGGTATGGTGGACTCATATGGAACAACTTTTGGTTTATGGAAGTGGATTGCTACGGCAACAAAAGACATTCCTCGGCAACGGCGGCAGGAATCCTTCTGCTGCTGGCTACGCCTACAAGGACTTCCTTGGCAAATATGCAAAGGATTCCCCCGCGGCCTTGGAGCCTTGCGTTGGTGTTCCCTTGAAGAGGAAAGGGTGATGTAGCACTGCGGCAGTAAGTATTTCCCTCAGTTTGAGAACCAAGGTATCGATCCAGTAGGAGGATCGTGTAAAGTCACAAGTACCTGCACAAACACAAAGAGCTTGCACTCAACGCTATGAAGGGGTTGTCAATCTCTTATAGATTGTTTGCAAAGTGAGAACTGAAAGCAAAAAGTAAACAAAGCAAAGTAAAAGTAAAAGTGGAGACGATAGTTGTGAATAGACCCGGGGGCCGTAGTGTTCACTAGTGGCTTCTCTCATGAAAGGAAGTAGATGGTGGGTGAACGAATTACTGTCGAGCAATTGATAGAACCGCGCAAAGTCATGACGTTATCTATGGCAATGATCATATCTATAGGCATCACGTCCAAAACAAGTAGACCGATACTTTCTGCATCTACTACTATTACTCCACACGTCGACCGCTATCCAGCATGCATCTAGTGTATTGAGTTCATAAGAATAGAGTAACGCCTTAAGCAAGATGACATGATGTAGATGGACAATCTCAAATCTATGATGAAAGCCCATCTTGTTACCCTTGATGGCAACAACACGATGCGTGCCTTGCTGCCCCTTCTATCACTGGGAAAGGTCACCGCACGGTATGAACCCAAAACCAAGCACTTCTCGCATTGCAAGAATCATAGATCTAGTTGGCCAAACAAAACCCAAGACTCGGAGAGACTTACAAGGATATCAAATCATGCATATAAGAAATCAACAAAGACTCAAATATAATTCATAGATAATCTGATCACAAATCCACAATTCATCGGATCTCGACAAACACACCGCCAAAGAGGATTACATCGGATAGATCTCCATGAAGATCATGGAGAACTTTGTATTGAAGATCCAAGAGAGAGAAGAATCCATCTAGCTACTAACTACGGACCCATAGGTCTGAAGTGGACTACTCACGAGTCATTGGAGGGGCGATGATGTTGATGCAGAAGCCCTCCAGCTCCAAAGTCCCCTCCAGCAGGGCGCCGGGAAGGGTCTCCAGATGAGATCTCGCGGAAACAGAAGCTTGCGGCGGCGGAAAAGTGGTTTCTTGGACGCCCTGATTTTTTCTGCGATTTTAGGGAATATATAGGCGAAAGAGCTAGGGCAGGGGAGCGCCAGGGAGGCCACAAGCCTGGTCGCCGCAGGGCCCCCCCTGGTCGCGGCGTCAGGGCTTGTGGGCTCCCTGTGGGCCTCCTGCCTTGGCCCTCAAGTCCCCCGATCTTCTTCTGTTGTGGAAAAATTTATTTCGGGGATTTTATTCCATTTGGACTCCGTTCCAAAATCAGATCTGAAAAGAGTCAAAAACACAGAAAAACAGGAACTCGCACTTGGCACTGAATTAATAAATTAGTCCCAAAAAAGATATAGAAGGTATATAAAACATCCAAACTTGACAAGATAACAACATGGAACCATCAAATATTATAGATACGTTTGAGACGTATCAAGCATCCCCAAGCTTAACTCGTACTCGTCCTCGAGTAGGGAAGTGATAAAGAATGAATTTTTTATGCTTTCATGCTACCTAGCATAGATGTCCTTTGTAACTCCTCTTATGTGACGTGAATGTTCAGATCCATTAGATTCAAAACAATAGTTTGCTATTGACGTGGAGACAATAATAGTTCAAGCAAAATAGCAAGGTGATCATGAACTTTCAAAATAACAAGGCCAAAAGAAAGTTATCCCTACAAAATCATATAGTCTGGCTATGCTCAATCATCCTTGCACAACGAATTTAAATCATGCACAATGTCGGTATTGGCCAAGTAATTGTTTTCACACCTTTATTTTCGCAAACCTTTTCAACTCTCACGGAATACATGAGCGTGAGCCATGGTTTTAGCACTATAAGTGGAATGGAGTGTGGTGGAGGTTGCAAGGCAAACAAGAAGAAGATGGTCACATTGAATAGGCATATCAATAAGCTATGGAGATGCTCATCAATAGATATCAATGGGAATGAGTAGGGATTGCCATACAAATGATGCACTAGAGCTAAGAGTATGTGAAAGCTCTTAAAGAAAACTAGTGGGTGTGCATCCAACTTGCTTGCTCACGAAGACCTAAGGCAATTTTGAGGAAGCATATCATTGGAATATACAAGCCAAGTTATATAATGAAAATTTCCCACTAGCTATATGGTGGTGGCAAAACGAGAGACTCTCAATCATGAAGATCATGGTGCTTAATATGAAGCACAAGTGTGGACAGGAGATAGTAGCATTGTCCCTTCTCTCTTTTTCTCTCATTATTTTTGGTGGGCTCTTTGGCCTCTCTTTTTTTGGTGGGAATCTTTGGCCTCTTTTTATAAATGGGCTTCACTGGCCTCTTTTATTTCCTCACATGGGACAATGCTCCAACAATGATGATCATCACACTTACAACTCAAAACTTAGGGCAATGATGACTCTATATGGAATGCCTTCGGTAGTGTAACGTGACAATGATCTAGCATGGCATAGACATCAATGGAAACATCATGCTAGCTATCTTATGATCATGCAATGGCAATGTAGAAGCTGATGGCACATGTCATGGTGGTATTTGCATGGCAATATATCTCGAAATGGCTTTGAAAAAGCCATAGTAGGTAGGTATGGTGGTTGTTTTGAGGGAGGCTATATGGTGGGTTTTGTGCACCGGCGAAAGTTGCACGGCACTAAAGAAGATAGTGATGGTGGAAGGTGAAAGTGCATCTAAACCATGGGCTCAACATTAGTCTTGAAGAACTCATATACTTGTTGCAAAAGTTTTAGTAGTCATAGAAACAAAGCATTCAATGCATACTCCTAGGGGAAGGGTTGGTAGGTATAAACCATCGCGTGATCCCGACTGCCACACAAAGGATGACAATCAATAGACTAATCATGCTCAGACTTCATCACATAGCGGTTCACCATACGTGCATGCTACAGGAATCACTAACTTCAACACAAGTATTTCTAGATCCACAACACCTTACTAGTATAACTTCAATATTACCACAACCACAACTCAAAACTAATTGAGATGAATCAAACTTCTCTAACTACTCAATGCACATGAAGGTGGAAGTTTTCATATTGCTTTGGATAACTACCCCTTTTGAGACTACTTTCATAGCATAGATCAACTACGAAGCCACGCGCTTCCGTGCTCTAAAAGATAGAAGTGAAACACATAGAGCAAAATCAACTAGCTCAAAAGATATAAGTGAAGCACATGTGAGCTGAATTTTTTAACCAAAGGATATAAGTGGGGCTCGACCAAATCACGGTGAGTGCATGTCTCTCTCTCTAGGTGTGCAGCAAGGAATACTGTGACACAAAAAAAATAAAAGACTCCTACAATACAAGACGCTCCAAGCAAAACACATAACATGTGGTGAATAAAAATATAGCCCCAAGTAACGTTACCGATGGATTGAAGACGAAAGAGGGGATTACTTCCCGGGGCATCCCCAAGCTTAGGCTTTTTCGGCATCCTTGAATCAACTTGGGGTGCCTTGGGCATCCCCAAGCTTGAGCTCTTGCCACTCTTTATCTCTTTGTCCATAAGAACTTCATCCAAAACTTGAAAACTTCACAACACGAAACTTAAACAGAAACTCGTGATAACATTAGTATAAGAAAGCAAACCACCACTTCCTTAGGTATTGTATCAAACTTAAATTCTACTTATTTTGATGTTGGGTTACTGTATTTTCAATCTTCCATGGCTAATACCCCCCGATACTATCCATAGTTTCATCAAAATAAGCAACCAACTCAACAAAAACAGAATCTGTTAACAGCAGATCAGTCTGTAGCAATCTTTATACTTCGTATACTTCTGCTGCTTCACAAATTCTGAACAATTACTACAGTCTGAAGAATTTGCGTAGAAATCAGCAGCAAAAAGAATCAACTCAAAATCTCTTACAGAAAAAAAATGAAAATTCTTTTCGTAGCAGAAAGTTTCTGTCTTTTCTAGCATGATCAAACGATCATCCCCAAGACTAATCATAATGGTTTCACTTGGCACAAACGCAAAAGAAACACAAAAGACACAATCATAACAGAATTATGAAAGTGTGGAAAACACAAAACAGAAAGAAAAGGATAGATTTGTTTGGTTGCCTCCCAACAAGCGCTATTGTTTAACGCCCTTAGCTAGGCATTGATAATTCAATGATGCTCACACAAAAGACAAGAATTGAAGCACAATGAGAGCACCATAAAGCATGTGAAAATCACATCTAAGTCTAACATACTTCCTATGCATAGGCATTTTATAGGAAAACATATTGTCAAGATAACCAATAGTTGCCATATGCAAGGAAGAAGAAAGAGACAATAGCAATCTCCACATAACGAGAGGTAATTTGGTAACATGAAAGTTTCTACCACAATATTTTCCTCTCTCATAGAAATTACATGTGGGATCATAATCAAAATAAAAAAAATAGCTATCACAAAGGATATTCTTTTCATGATCCACATGCATGCAAAGTTGACGCTCTTCAAAAATAGTGGGATTATCATCAAATAAAGTCATGACTTCTCCAATCCCACTTTCAATATTGTTGCAAATATCATACTCATCATGAGGCTGAAACAAATTTTCAAGATCATAAGAAAAATCATCGCCCCACTCATGATCATTGCAACAAGTAGTGGACATAGCAAAACTAGCATCCCCAAGCTTAGGGTTTTGCATATTTTTAGCATGATTGTCACTAATAGAATTTATAGTGAAACCATTGCAATCATGCTTTTCATCCAAGGAGCCCTCATAATTCTGTTATGATTGTGTCTTTTCTGTTTCTTTTGCGTTTGTGCTAAGTGAAACCGTTATGATTAGTCTTGGGGATGATCGTTTGATCATGCTAGAAAAGACAGAAACTTTCTGCTACGAAAAGAATTTTCATTTTTTTCTGTAAGAGATTTTGAGTTGATTCTTTTTGCTGCTGATTGCTACGCAAATTCTTCAGACTATAGTAATTTTTCAGAATTTGTGAAGTAGCAGAAGTATACGAAGTATACAGATTGGTACAGACTGGTCTGCTGTTAATAGATTCTGTTTTTGTTGTGTTGGTTGCTTATTTTGATGAAACTATGGATAGTATCGGGGGGTATTAACCATGGAAGATTGAAAATACAGTAACCCAACATCAGCATAAGTAGAATTTAAGTCTTCTACAGTACCTAAGGAAGTGGTGGTTTGCTTTCTTATACTAATGTTATCACGAGTTTCTGTTTAAGTTTCGTGTTGTGAAGTTTTCAAGTTTTGGGTGAAGTTCTTATGGACAAAGAGATAAAGAGTGGCAAGAGCTCAAGATTGGGGATGCCCAAGGCATCCCAAGAGATTCAAGGATGCCGTAAAAGCCTAAGCTTGGGGATGCCCCGGGAAGGCATCCCCTCTCTTGTCTTCAATCCATCGGTAACGTTACTTGGGGCTATATTTTTATTCACCACATGTTATGTGTTTTTGCTTGGAGCATCTTGTATCGTAGGAGTCTTTTATTTTTGTTTTTTCACAATCATCCTTGCTGCACACCTAGAGAGAGAGACATGCACTCAACATGATTTTGTCGAGCTTCACTTATATCTTTTGTTAGACAATTCAGCTCACATGTGCTTCACTTATATCTTTTGAGCTAGATACTTTTGCTCTATGTGCTTCACTTATATCTTTTAGAGCACAGCGGTGCGTGGCTTGGTAGTTGATCTATCCTTTGAAAGTAGTCTCAAAAGGGGTAGTTATCCAAAGGGATACAAAAACTTCCACCTTCATGTGCATTGAATAGTTAGAGAAGTTTGATTCATCTCAATTAGTTTTGAGTTGTGGTTTTGGTAATATTGAAGTCATGCTAGTAAGGTGTTGTGGATCTAGAAATACTTGTGTTGAAGTTAGTGATTCCCGTAGCATGCACGTATGGTGAACCGCTATGTGATGAAATCTGAGCATGATTAGTCTATTGATTGTCATCCTTTGCGTGGCCGTCGGGATCGCGCGATGGTTTATACCTACCAACCCTTCCCCTAGGAGTATGCATTGAATGCTTTGTTTCGACTACTAATAAAACTTTTGCAACAAGTATATGAGTTCTTCATGACTAATATTGAGTCCATGGTTTAGATGCACTTTCACCTTCCACCATCACTATCTTCTTAGTGTCGTGCAACTTTTGCCGGTGCACAAAACCCACCATTAGCCTCCCTTAAAACAGCCACCATACCTACCTACTATGGCTTTTTCAAAGTCATTCCGAGATATATTGCCATGCAACTACCACCATGACATGTGCCACCACGTCTACATAGCCATTGCATGATCATAAGATAGCTAGCATGATGTTTCCATTAATGTCTATGCCATGCTAGATCATTGTCACGGTACACTACCGAAGGCATTCCATATAGAGTCATCGTTGCTCTAAGTTTTGAGTTGAAAGTGTGATGATCATCATTGATGGAGCATTGTCCCATGTGAGGAAATAAAAGAGGCCAAAGAAGCCCACCAAAAAAGAAGAGGCCAAAGAGCCCACCAAAAAAATGAGAGAAAGAGAGAAGGGACAATGCTACCACTTTTCCACACTTGTGCATATTAAGCACCATAATCTTCATGATTGACAGTCTCTCATTTTGTCACCACCATATAGCTAGTGGGAAATTTTCATTATATAACTTGGCTTGTATATTCTAATGATAGGCTTCCTCAAAATTGCCTTAGGTCTTCGTGAGCAAGCAAGTTGGATGCACACCCACTAGTTTTCTTTAAGAGCTTTGACATACTCTTAGCTCTAGTGCATCATTTGTATGGCAATCCCTACTCATTCACATTTATATCTATTGATGAGCATCTCCACAGCTCATTGATATGCCTAGTTAATGTGACCATCTTCTCCTTTTTTGTCTTGCAACCTCCACCACACTCCACACCACTTATAGTGCTAAAACCATGGCTCATGCAAATGTATTGCGTGAGAGTTGAAAAGGTTTGAGAAAGTAAAGGTGTGAAACAATTACTTGGCCAATACCGGGGTTGTGCATGATTTAAATTCGTTGTGCAATGATAATAGAGCATAGCCAGACTATATGCTTTTGTAGGGATAACTTTCTTTTGGCCTTATTATTTTGAAAGTTCATGATTACCTTGCTAGTTTGCTTGAATTATTATTGTTTCCATGTCAATAGCAAACTATTATTTTGAATCTAATGGATCTGAACATTCACATCACATAAGAGGAATTACAAAGGACATCTATGCTAGGTAGCATGAAAGCATCAACAATTCATTCTTTATCACTTCCCTACTCGAGGACGAGCAGGAGTTAAGCTTGGGGATGCTTGATACGTCTCAAACGTATCTATAATTTTTGATGGTTTCATGCTGTTATCTTGTCATCTTTGGATGTTTTATGTACCTTTTATATCTTTTTTGGGACTAACTTATTAATTCAGTGCCAAGTGCCAGTTCCTGTTTCTTCTGTGTTTTTGGCTCTTTTCATATCTGATTTTGGAACGGAGTCCAAACGGAATAAAATCCCAGAAATTGTTTTTTCCCGAACGGAAGAAGATCACGGTGCTTGTGGGCCAAGCCAGGAGAGCTACAGGGAGCCCACAAGCCCCCCATCCGCCACCAGGGGATCCAACTCCTTCGCCTATATATTCCCTAAAATACAGCAAAAAATAAGGGGATCCATGAAAATACTTTTCCGCCGCCGCAAGCTTCCGTTTCCGCAAGATCTCATCTAGAGACCCTTCCCGGTGCCCTGCCGGAGGGGACTTCGGAGCTGGAGGGCTTCTACATCAACATCATCGCCCCTCCAATGACTCGTGACTAGTTCACTTCAGACCTACGGGCCCGTAGTTAGTAGCTAGATGGCTTCTTCTCTCTCTTGGATCTTCAATACAAAGTTCTCCATGAGCTTCATGGAGATCTATCTGATGTAATCTTCTTTGGCGGTGTGTTTGTTGAGATCCGATGAATTATGGATTTGTGATCAGATTATCTATGATATATATTTGAGTCTTTGCTGATTTCTTATATGCATGATTTGATATCCTTGTAAGTCTCTCCGAGTCTTGGGTTTTGTTTGGCCAACTAGATCTATGATTCTTGCAATGGGAGAAGTGCTTGGTTTTGGGTTCTTACCGTGTGGTGACCTTTCCCAGTGACAGTAGGGGCAGCAAGGCACACATCGTGTAGTTGCCATCAAGGGTAACAAGGTGGGCTCTGTCGTAGATATGAGATTGTCCATCTACATCATGTCATCTTGCTTAAGGCGTTACTCTGTTCTTTTGGACTTAATACACTAGATGCATGCTGGATAGCGGTCGACGTGTGGAGTAATAGTAGTAGATACAGAAAGTATCGGTCTACTTGTTTTGGACGTGATGCCTATAGATATAATCATTGCCATAGATGACGTCACGACTTTGCGTGGTTCTATCAATTGCTCGACAGTAATTTGTTCACCCACCGTCTACTTGCTTTCATGAGAGAAGCCACTAGTAAACACTACGGCCCCCGGGTCTATTCACACCTATCGTTTCCACTTTCGCTTTTACTTTGCTTTGTTTCTTTGTTGCTTTCAGTTCTCACTTGGCGAACAATCTATAAGGGATTGACAACCCCTTCATAGCATTGGGAGCAAGCTTTTGTGTTTGTGCACGCACTTGTGATACTCCTTCACTGGATCGATACCTTGGTTCTCAAACTGAGGGAAATACTTACCACCGCTGCGCTACATCACCCTTTCCGCTTCTAGGGAACACCAACGCAAGGCTCCAAGGCCACGGGGGAAATCCTTTGCATATTTGCCTAGGAAGTCCCTTAAGGCGTAGCCATAGCAGAAGGATTCCTGGTGCCGTCAACACACCTATTTCTGGCGCCATTGGAAGGTCTTTTGTTGCAGTATCAGAGCACCAGGGAGGCCACAAGCCTGGTCACCGTGGGCCCCCCCTGGCCGCGGCGTCAGGGCTTGTGGGCTCCCTGTGGGCCTCCTGCCTTGGCCCTCAAGTCCCCCGATCTTCTTCTGTTCTGAAAAATTTATTTCGGGGATTTTATTCCGTTTGGACTCCGTTCCAAAATCAGATCTGAAAAGAGTCAAAAACACAGAAAAAATAGGAACTGGCACTTGGCACTGAATTAATAAGTTAGTCCCAAAAAAGATATAGAAGGTATATTAAACATCCAAAGTTGACAAGCTAACAGCATGAAACCATCAAAAATTATAGATACGTTTGACACGTATCATAGATGCACAAGCAGTATTCCCGCTTAGTACAAGTGAAGGCTAGAAAAAGACTAGGAAGCGACCAACTAGAGAGCGACAACGGTCATCAAAATGCATTGAGATTAACCAACATTGAATGCAAGCATGAGTATGACATAAATCACCATAAACATGAATATCATAGAGGCTATGTTGATTTTGTTTCAACTACATGCATGAACATGCGCCAAGTCAAGCCACTTGAATCATTCAAAGGAGGATACCATCCTATCATACTACATCATAGTCATCTCAACATCCATGTGGGCATCCAAGACAAACCATTATAAGCTCCTACCTAATTAAGCATGGCATCAGCAACTATGATCTCTAAGTTGTCGTTGCAAACATGTCTCTCTCACAACAAAGCTGAATCAGGCACGATGAGCTAGTCATATTTAGAAAAACAAAATAGATCGAGTTCATACCAGCTTTTCCAGGCTCAGTCACTTCATCATATATCGTCATTATTGCCTTTCACTTGCACGACCGAATGATGTGAACAATAATAAACGTGCTCGTGCATTGGACTAACCTGGAATCTGCATGCAAACACAATGGAGAAGACAAAGTAATATGGCTCTTTAACAGATTAACTGATATGCATGTGAGAGCCACTAAACATTGTAACCATGGTCTTCTACCTTGACCCAAAGAAAGAGAAAATTATTTACACGGGAAAGCTCCCAACAAGCAAAAGAAGAATAAGAAAATCTTTTTGGGTTTTCTCAAACTAGACAGACACACGAAAAGAAAACGAGAAAAAGAAATAAACTAGCATGGATGATACAGTGGCAAAGTGTGAACACCGACAAACAAAGTGAAAGCATAAACAAGAATATAAAGTCAGTGAGAAACACGTACTCCCCCAAGCTTAGGCTTTTGGCCTAAGTTGGTCTACTCCCAAGGATGGTCCGGGCTCCACCCAAAATCATAATGGGGGTTATACGGGAGCGTTGCAGCCACTGCCTGAATAGCTGCCTCACGGAGACGAGCAGCCTTTGCCTCCCTCTCATACTCCTCTGCCTCTCCTCTGGTTATGTAATATCTCCATTTTACCTGAAATTCAAAGAAGGCAGGAGCAGGAAGGGTAATATGGAAAAAACGGTGTCGGTTAAATATTAAATGGTATAGGAGGGATTCATCATCCCTCTCAAGGAACTGGTAGCGTGTCAAAGCGACGCGGTCAAGGAAAGCTGTATGGAGCGGGGGATCTCCTTCGCGGATGGGTACTCCAAGAAAATTTGATATACGAGTGGCATAGATCCCACCAAAGAAACCCCCTTCATTAGCATTATTATTCAGCATCCTTGCTATTATAGCTCCCATGTTGAAACTTCTATCACCCGTTACTGCGCTCTTAAGGATACTAAGGTCAGGTGCGCAGAGGTGACAATGCTAAATCTTGCCATTAATGCATCTGCCTATGAAGAGGGCAAAGTAATGCAAGGCAGGAAAATGAATGCTCCCCATGGTAGCCTGCGTAATATCTCTAGTTTCTCCAACAGTTATACCAGAGAAAAAATCTCTAACCGAAGATTTAGGAGGATCATTGAGACTACCCCAAATAGGTATCTTGTAAATTCTATTGAAATCCTCTAAATCCATGGTATACGATTTGTCATAGAGATCAAACAGTACGGATGTGTCACGGCCAACTGAAAATTTGAATCTACGAACAAAAGAGGCAGTGACACTAACATATTGTTCACATTTATCAGAGATGAATTCTTCGAGTCCGACGTTGTGAACAAGTGCATCAAACTCGTCTTTGAAATCTGCCTCAATCATGAATTCATCAGAAGGCCATTCACATGGTTTTACCTGTGCGTCCCTTGGTTGGTAAGGATCGGGCTCCCGAATCGAAAGACGGGGACCTCTCTTGCTTGAGGAACCACCATGATAGTTTCTCCTAAACATCTTCCTTTTCTGAAATTTTCAGTGACCCAAAGTAAAAGTGAACAAAGCTCAACTAAACTCGTAGCAACTACTCCGACAAGTGCCTAGAGGCCATATTACGCATCAAAACTACTTGGGACCAGCTAAAATTAGCATGCAAAGATCAAGAACATGGTCACCAAGGCAGCAAAAATACGCAAAGTATAAGGCACTAGAGCAAAAACTAATTGGACCAATGGAGGAGTCACTTGTCAAGGAGTAATTTCTCCAAAACGGTTTGGAGAATGGTGCTTTGAGCAATGAGATCGAAAATCCCAGCAAGGGGAGCAAGAACACGGGTTTGAGCTGTGAAACGATTTTTTCTGGAGGTAGGAGAAACAGATGGGAGCTAGAATGAGTGGAGGGGGTGCACGTCGTCCCCACAAGCCAGGTAGGCGCGGCCAGGGGGGTGCCCGCGCCTCCAGGGCTTGTGGCCCACTGGTGCAGCACCCAGACTAGCTCTTCATCTCAGTATTTTTCAAAAATTCTAGAAAAAATCATACTTGATTTTGAGGACGTTCGGAGAACTTTTATTTTCTGGATACTTTTCTATGGGACGCTAAAACAGAAAACAGGGACAACTAAACTAAACCTATCATTTTTCTTCTAAGCAACCGAAGGTGAAAGCTTGGAACAGAGGTTTGTGACTCCTCGATTCATCCATCTCATGGTCATCGAAAGAAATCCGTCAGTGAGGTTGCTCAAGTCTCGTTGACAAACTTTTCGAATCGCAAAAGAGAACGGAGAACTTTCGAATAGTCACTAAGTCACCTCAACGGGGATGTGTATCTCCCCAACAAGCAAATCATACTTCATCTTAACAGGAGGTATAGGGCATTCAAAGCTCCCAATAAGTATCGATGAAGTTTTTTTGATAGCATTGATGCAATGTACTCGATATTGTTTCTTCAGAAAGTGCACCTTATGCTCATTACTGTTACATGGAAAGTGACATTGCCTTTGTTGCAATCTATAACAGCCCTTGCAGTGTTTAAGAAGGGTCTTCGGAGGATGACCGCCATGGCATCGACCTCAGGAATATCCAGGATAACAAAGTATGTTAAGATAGTGACATTCGCAACCACAACAGGCACATCCTCGCAAATGCCGATAGGGAAAGCAGTTGATTTGTCGGCCATTTGCAGAGAGATTTCAGTGGGTGTCAACTTATCCAGTTCAAGTCTACGATAAAGAGAGAGAGGCATAACACTAACACCGTCTCCAAGGTCGCATAAAGCAGTTCTAACGTATAGTGGGCACTGCTACGGCAACAAAAGTCCTTCCATGGCGCTTAGGAATTCTTCTTGTTACTTCTCTGGATTGCGTCGGTTTTTCCCCTGAAGAGGAAAGGGTGATGCAGCACAGGAGCAGTAAGTATTTCCCTCAGTTTGAGAACCAAGGTATCAATCCAGAAGGAGGGCCTCGTCAAGTCCAAAGTACCTGCGCAAACACAAACAATCTTGCACCCAACTCTTCAAAGGGGTTGTCAATTCCTTCAAGATTGTTTGCAAAGTGAGATTTGAAGGCGGAAAGTGCAACGAAGTAAAAAGTGTAAGGCTGAAAATATGGTGTGGAGTAGACCCTGGGGGGCATAGTGTTCACTAGAGGCTTCTCTCATAATAGCAAATATCACGGTGGGTGAACAAATTACTGTCGAGCAATTGATACAACCGCGCAAAGTCATGACGATATCTAAGGCAATGATCATGCATATAGGCATCACGTCCGAGACAAGTAGACCGATACTTTCTGCATCTACTACTATTACTCCACACATCGACCGCTATCCAGCATACATTTAGTGTATTGAGTTCATGACGAACAGAGTAACGCTTTAAGCAAGATGACATGTTGTAGAGGGATAATCTCAAACCAATGATGAAAACCCCATCCTTTTACCCTTGATGGCAACAACACGATGCGTGCCTCTCTACCCCTTCTATCACTGGGTGAGGTCACCACACGGTATGAACCCAAAACCAAGCACTTCTCCCATTGCAAGAATCATAGATCTAGTTGGCCAGACAAAACCCACAACTCGAAGAGAATTACAAGGATATGAAATCATGCATAAGAGAGATCAGAAGAAACTCAAATAAGATTCATAGATAATCTGATCATAAATCCACAATTCATCGGATCTCGACAAACACACCACAAAAAAGATTACATCGGATAGATCTCCATGAAGATCATGGAGAACTTTGTATTGAAGATCCAAGAGAGAGAAGAAGCCATCTAGTTACTAGCTATGGACCCGTAGGTCTATGGTGAACTACTCACGCATCATCGGAGAGGTCATGGTGTTGATGAAGAATCCCTCCGTGTCCGAATCCCCCTCCGACAGGGCACCAGGACGTGCCCCAGATGGGATCTTGCGGAGACAGAACCTTGCGGCGACGGAAAATCGATTGTGATCCTCCCTTTATATTTTGGGAATATTTGGGAATATATAGGCACAAGATCTAGGTCAGGGGACCTCCAGGGGGCCACAAGCCTGGATGGCGCGCCCCCTGGTCACAGGGTTGGGGCTTGTGGGGCCCCTGGTGCTCCTCTGTCTTGGCTCCCAAGTTCTCCGATCTTCTTCCGTTCCAAAAAAATCTTTTCGGGGATTTTCTTCTGTTTGGGCTCCATTTCAAAATCTCCTCTGAAAGGGGTCAAAAACATGGAAAAAACAGGAACTGGCACTTGGCACTGAGTTAATAAGTTAGTCCCAGAAAATAAATAAAAAACATGCAAAACATCCAAAGTTTGACAAGATAATAGCATGAAACCATCGACAATTATAGATACGTTGGAGACGTATCAAGCATCCCCAAGCCTAACTCATGCTCGTCCTCGAGTAGGGAAGTGATAAAGAATGAATTTTTGATGTGGAATGCTACCTAGCATAGATGTCCTTTGCAACTTCTTTCACGTGGCATGAATGTTCAGATCCGTAAGATTCAAAACAATAGTTTGCTATTGACATGAAAACAATAATACTTCAAGCAAACTAGCAAAGTAATCATAAACTTTCAAAATAACAAGGCCAAAGAAAGTTATACCTACAAAATCATATAGTCTGGCTATGCTCCATCATCCTCACACAACTAATGTAAATCATGCACAACCCCGGAATTGGCCAAGTAATTGTTTTCGCACTCTTACTTTCTCAAACTTTTTATAACTATCACGCAATACATATGTGCAAGCCATGGATATAACACTATAGGTGGAATAGAGTGTGGTGGTGGTTGTGAGACAAAAAGGAGGAGATGATCACACTGAATCGGCGTATCAATAGGCTATGAAGATGTCCATTAATAGATATCAATGTGAATGAGTAGGGATTGCCATACAAGAGATGCACTAGAGCTATAAGTATGTGAAAGCTCAAGAGGAAAACTAGTAGGTGTGCATCCAACTTGCTTGCTCACGAATACCTAGGGCAATTTTGAGGAAGCCCATCATTGGAATATACAAGCCAAGTTATAAAACGAAGATCCCCACTAGCATATGGTAGTGACAAAGCAAGAAGCTCTCAATCATGAAGAACATGGTGCTAACATGAAGCACAAGTGTGGAAAAATATAGTAGCATTGTCCCTTCTCTATTTTTCTCTCATTTCTCTTTTTTTATTTGGGATCTTAGGCCTCTTTTTTTCTTTTCTTTTCTTGTTTTTTTGTTTTTGGGCTCTTTGGCCTCTCTTTTTTTCCTCACATGGGACAATGCTCTAATAATTATGATCATCACACTTTTTATTTACTCAAAGCTCAAAGATCACAATGATGATGACTCCATAGGAAATGCCCCGGGCAGTGTACCGGGATGTGCAACGATCTAGCACAATGGCAATATGAGAGTGACGGCACAAGTCATGAGACAGAACGGTGGGAGTTGCATGGCAATATATCTCGGAATGGCTATGAAAATGCCATAGTAAGTACGTATGGTGGCTGTTTTGAGGAAGGAATTTGGTGGGTTTGTGCACCGGCGAGAATTGCGCGGCACTAGAGAGGCTATCAATGGTGGAAGGTGAAAGTGAATCTATACCATGGGCTCACATTAGTCATGAAGAACTCATATACTTATTGCGAAAGTTTTTATTAGTAATCGAAACAAAGTGCTAAACGCATAGTCCGAGGGGAAGGGTTGGTAGGTATAAACCATCGCGCGATCCCGACCTCAACATAAAGGATGAGAATCAATAGATCAATTATGCTCCGACTTCCTAACATAGCGGTTCACCATACGTGCATGCTACGGGAATCACTAACTCCAACATAAGTATCTCTAGATTCAGAACATCCTACTAACATAACTCTCAATATTACCGAATCCACGTCTCAAAACTAATTGAGAGGAATCAAAACTTCTCTTTCTACTCAATGCACATGAAGATGGAGGTTTTTGCATCCTCTTTGGGTACCTATCACATTTGGGACTACTTTCATAGCATAAGCCAACTACCAAATCATGCACCGCCGTGCTCTAAAGATATAAGTGAAGCACAAGATCAAAAGTATCTAGCTCAAAAGATATAAGTGAATCACTAGAGCAAAAGTATCTAGCTCAAAAGATATAGGTGAAGCACTATGAGCATTCTAGCAAAATCACGTTGAGTGTAGTATCTCTCTCTCAAAAAGTTGTGCAGCAAGGATGATTGTGACACAACAAAAAGGAAAGACTCCTAAGATACAATACGCTCCAAGCAAAACACATTTTATGTGGTGAATAAAAATATATCTCCAAGTAATGTTACCGATGGATTGAAGACGAAAGAGGGGATGCCTTCCCGGGGCATCCCCAAGCTTAGGCTTTTTGGTGTCCTTGAATTTGGCTTGGGATGCCTTGGGCATCCCCAAGCTTGAGCTATTTCCACTCCTTATCTCTTTATCCATGAGAACGTCACCCAAAACTTGAAAACTTCACAACACAAAACTTAAACAGAAACTTGTGATAACATTAGTACAATAAAACACACTACCACTTCTTTTGGTACTGTAGCAAACTTGAATTCCATCTATATTGATGATGAGCTACTATATTCTCAATTTTCCATGGCTAGTACCCCCCCCCCGATACTAACCATAGTTTCATCAAAACAAGCAACCAACTCAACAAAAACAGAATCTGTCAAAAACAGACCAGTCTAGAGCAATCAGTATACTTCGTATACTTCTAGTACCTCAGAAAATCTGAAACATTACGACGGCCTGGGGGGAAAGCATATCAATCAGCATAAAAAAGGATCAACTCAAAAGCTCTTTCTTAATAAAAATGAAAAATCATATCGTGAGCGAACAGTTTCTGTCTTTTTCCAGCAGGATCAAGCAATCATTACCAAGACTAGTCATAAAGCTTTTGCTTGGCTCAAACACAAAAATAAACACAAAAAACACAATCACAACAGAATTATGAAAGTGTGGACGCAACAAAATATAAATAAAAAGATAAATTCATTGGGTTGCCTCCCAACAAGCGCTATTGTTTAACGCCCTTAGCTAGGAATAGGAGCGATAGAATCACGTATCGTCGCCTTTGGTGCTCAAACCATAAGTGGCGTGATCACTTATCATCTTGAGGTTTTCATATTTCTTGTTAGATGATTCACCACTATTTCTAGGAACCAAGACAGACTTGGTGATTTTATTGTGGGAAAAATTTGGAGTATTTTGCACATCGGCATTGATTTCGTATGACTCCGCACTAGTGGCGGGAGCAATCGGAGTACTAATAAAATCATTATTATTAGTATTCGAGAAGTCACAAAGTTTGGTGTTTTCGTTCATGGTGACTTCAGCAAGCAAGCAAGCACACAAGAAAACAAAGAGCAGGCGAGAAAAAGGGTGAACGAAAAGGCGAACGAAAAAGGCAAATTGGTGAAGTGGGGGAGAGGAAAACGAGAGGCAACTGGCAAACAAAGTAAGAGATGAGTTTGCGACACCTACTTGGATGAGTTCTTGACTTGATCTTCCTCCCCGGCAACGGTGCCAGAAATTCTTCTGCTACGGTGTAATATCCCAAAATTATAAATTTTGGAATGTTAATATAATTATTAGATTGAGAGTTTGTTTGTTTGAGTGATTGAAACTTGAGTGGAATTTGAAACATTTTTAAAACTTTTGAATGAGAGGGAATAAAATGACTTTCCCTTTTTCTTTTGTATTCAAATTCATCCATTTAAAATCAGTGAGAGAAGATAACATGACTTCTTCAACTATAAAGAATTTGAATGAATGTGGCATTCGATTTTTCCTTTGCTTTTTGATTTTAATTTTATTCTTGGCACAAGATTTCAACCACAAATTTTTTTTCCTGACAATATACTTGCCAAGCAAGAAAGAGAGGACGTAACATGACACCCCCCAAAAAATAAAGGTCAGAAAAAAAAATAGTGCCAAAAATTTTAAAGACAAAATTTGTATTTTATTGAATTTAAAAAAATAAATTTTTATAAAGTTTTTATTTTGTGAAAATTAAAATGCCCATGTTGTAGGAAATTTTATTCTGAAAATTTTGATATATAACATGCTTATATAAAATAATCTCTTAAGTTCATTTATATATTTTTTCGTTGTTTATTTTCAAAAAAAAAAGACACTATTCACCAGGAAACACTATTCATTCAAAATTAAAAAAACAAAGCTGGCCGAATTGCCTCGTGAGGTCGGCCGAGTTGAATTTAGCCCATGTGGCACCTTTGTCCCTCTTCTTTCTATTTTCTCCATAATACGTATATGTTTAGTCCCACATTGTCAATCTATGGACCATTAGACATCCCTTTCACCTATAAATATAGACCCATAGGGGCATCCAAAAATCATCTATTTCGGGTTAAATCACTCTTTTGGTTTAACTAGGTTTATTAAATAAAAAATTCTCTTCTCTTCGACGGGATTTCTCGAAGTCGTCTCCTTATTGGAATTAATTCTTACTCTGCATTCTAAAGGTATTTCTCTTCGTATTTTTTTTATACTCCCGTAGTTTATTATTTCTAGACAAGTATTCCTACACTAGTATACTCTAGAGTAATTAGATTTATCAATTAGTCTCTGTATTTACACATTAGTTCTAGAATTCTTCTAGACATAGCACTTTTCCTCCGTAAAACAGCTTGGCCTAATTTTTCAAATAGTCATAACTTTTTACTCATTTATCTGAATTAGATGAAACCAACGCCTAGAGTTTCGTCTTGATCCCACCTAGCCGGTGAACCTATCATATCAGCTTTTTGAAATTTTCAAAATTCGAAATTTGTTCACACTCATGTTCAAACTTCATTTGATCATATCTTTTTATCCGTAGCTCCGTTTTAGATGAATCCAATTGCGTCAGATTCGTATAAAAGTAATATTTCCGTTTGTATCATTAGTTTTAACTTTTCAACTTATAATTTTGATCAAATCAGATTTATTTATTAGTGCCCAAAAGTGTTCACATCGTTTTAAGTCGATTCAATGTTATACTGAAGTATTTGTATCTTTTGATCCGCTATTTCAAATCTAGTAATTCTTTTTTATACATGCTCAAATTGATCTCCTATATCCAGTAGCATCATTAGTTTCGACCTTTGAACCTTACAAATTTGAGCGATTCAAATTTGTATTCGAACATTCATTTGATCTTATCTTGCAAATCGTACCACCTTTTCAATTGATTCCTTTTTACCCCTAAACACTCATGTCATATATTTTTTGTACGTAACCATGGTACTTCAGTTCAACTTCTCTTGACAATCTGAATGCAAATTCAATTCATACTTCAATTCGCTATAACTTGTGTTGTAGTGCTCCATTTCAATAAATTCTTTCTACAAATAAATCCTTATGTCTTATACTATTTGTAAAACAACATTCATGTTGTTCTCCCAATATTTTTTTATCATCTCCCATAGTGTATGCAAGTCGAGCTTATATAGCGATAGTTGATCATCCTTTGACTCTTTTGAGTTGACCCCTTTCACCTTTCCTTTACAACACACTTAGAAACTATTTTTCTTATTAAACCTTAGTATGTTGTTATTTTGCACAAAGACATGTTTTGTTCTTATGTTCTTTTGGTTCTTCCTTTTGGCATGAATGTTTATTGAATGCTATTCATTTACGATAGATTGCTCAGAGTGTGGAGCGTAGAATTATCAAGATTATGAGAGCGACCATCTTCATCAAGTAATACCAGGCAAGTTCACATTGATCATATTTTTACCTAAGATTTTATTGCATTAGTTTCAACCTTCTTCACCCAAATGCATGCAAAGTAGGTACTTGGAAATTTTGGATCTTGATGTAGTATCATGTGGTAGGCACACATCCCCCTTGTTACTTTGGCCGGGACGTTATTATGCTATGCTCCTAGTAGACGGGGTTTTGGTTTAGTGTTTACCATGAGTGTTGTGAGAACTTAATAATCAAGACCTGAAGACTCCAAGATTTGCAAGACCTCATAACGAAATATACCTCTGGGTGAAGGACGGTTTTGATGGGCTCCCTCGAGAAACCAGTGGACGACCCGGGATGCATGGAGACGTGCCATGACATCTTGCGGAAAGCGTCACCCAGGCTCAAAGAGACGGACGGATATTTTCAAGACCCAAGGCTTACCTGCACAGCCACAAGTCATTATGGGCTCTGGCTTGGTTGGACAACGTGGCGACTCTGGACAGGCGGTGCTAGCAGATGTAGAAGAACGGTAGGATTGGATGGGCACTGAGAGGGGATCAGAGGGACCCGTTGAAAGACCATGTTTTGATCATCCCGTCTTCAAACACCCTGAAGTGCGAGGACATACACGGAGGCGATCAAATCTTGTGGGGAACGTGTGCAAAACTCTTCAGAGTACTCAGACCTAATCGATTAGCCGTGTCCATGGTCATGGACAACTTGAGCCAACGGAACTGAAGTTATCTGAAATTCTCAACACTTCTATATAATATTGATTGGGTAATATTGATAACTTGGGTATGAGAACTGGTTGGCGGAACCATCTCATTAACAACCAACAACGTAGTAATATTTTGCTTTTAGCCCCTCTATTGTTGTAGGAGAAAATTTTGCTTTTCCGCTAAAAACTTACAGCCCCACCTGCCATATATGCATATAGAATAGATGATTACTTTTCACCTCTCTCTTATGTGACTTGCCGGCATATTCAATATGCTGACCTACACGGCTGCAACGTCTTATGTTGCAGATATTTTTCTTCGACGGGTAAGAGTACGATTTAGGGTTACGGTCTACACACAACTTGCCGTTGGTGTTTATTGGGACTCCACTCCCTTTGATTGTTTCCGCTGAGATTTTTTAAGGTATATATTAGTTTTACGCTATTTACATGTGATTGCACTTTGATATATACATTGATGTACTTTGTGTGCCAGCATACTGATCCAGGGATGGCACAGATGCACAGAGGCTTGACTCGTTTTGAGTCGGGTCGCTGCAGAAATGGTATCAGAGCACATGTTGACTGTAGGACGTGACCCTAGAAACTGGAAATTTCTTAGGAAAGGATCTCTCAAAAAAAATTATTTTCAAAGAACACCTTTTACTTCTCATCTCTTCTGATTTCATCGAATGTTCTCTCTCACCTCAAATGGTTAGACAATGCCCTTTGACCACAAGAAGGATCAACCAACTCCCCTTCAAAGTAAAGAGGATTTCACCATGCAATTGAAACTACACCAATTGAAGACTCTCAAGACCCGAAGAATTCGAAGACCCTGAAGCGTTCGAATATTTATATGACCATTAGAAGTCCAAACCCCAATTATATACCCACGTTAGGTATGATGATTTGTGAGCCGTCATTGGTGTGTGTTTTCTGACGGCCACAAATAAAACCTATTCTCAAAAATATTGTTTGTATTGTGTGTATCTCCCTCCCTCTCTTACCTGTCTCATCCCCAAAAACCTTAACCCTACCAGATGAAGTATGAAGCTGGACTTGTATTCTCTGGACCAATGACCCAGCTGGAGGCTGAGATATGGATTCAGAACATGGAGAACCACTTCGGGAGCAACTTGATCTCAAGGAAGTATGAAGTGGAACACGCTCTCCAGTACTTTACCCAAAGTGCTGCTATCTGGTGGAAAATGCACCATACCATACAAGGATTTAGTGGAGCAAAAACCTCGGACGAATTCAAGAAGACTCTGTTAAGATCCCGTCTCATTCGGAAGTGCTATGATAATCCGAAGGAGAAGACTTGTGCATGCAAGATCTGTGGAGAAATAGGACACACCCAGGAAGAACACAAGCATGGATGCACTCATTGTGAAGAAAATCACCCAGCTGAGGAGTGCCCAAGTAGTCAGGTGACTTGTTTCCTGTGTGAAGAAACCACCCACTACCCAGCTCAGTGTCACATTTACCCCAAGGTGCAACAAGTTGTCAAGCAGTAGAAAGATGCAATGAAGGAAACCCTCAAGAAGAAGATTCTAGAAGAGCCTGTGATGAATGAAAATATAGAAGACCCTGATGAACAAGGTCTGACCAGATTTTCTCCAATGCATGCTACTCATGTGCAGAAGAAGGACATTATTCACAGGATTGCACAAAGGGAAGCCAAGAGTATCTGGGAAACTTCCCGACGGAAAAAGTGGAGTTTGATCCACTTGAAATAGAAGAACTGGCCAAAATAAAGGAGTCCGGAAAGAAGAAAAAGTACCTTCGGAAGAGCCAAATCTCTGCAGATATAGACCCGAGTCATGTCACATGTCACATGTTACAAGTGCATGGAATTTGGCCACCACAAATACATGTGCTCAGGAAGGAATCCGGAAACCCAAGGAGCAAAAGCAAACACTAAGAAGCCTCGAGACTTGTCAGAACTCATTTGCTTTCGTTGCAAGGAAGCAGGACATTTTGCTAATAATTGTCCACGTAGGAAGAAAGCTAAAATGGAGTAGTTAAGTTTTGACCGCGGCAATTAGTGTAATCTGAAGCACTCTTGTTTTTCATGAGATCATGGAGTTGAATTTTTATAAGAAGTCCCTGAGATTGTAATAACTTCATGAATAATGGAATTTATTGTCTCATGATTGCCTATGCTGAAACTGTATGCGTTGTTTCTCTACGAACAAAGATCTCTGAACATTTATGAGGATATGAGAAAATATGGTCTATGCAGGCATGAGTACATTTCATTTTTAAGTGTGGTAGTAATCGGTAAACCCACAGGATCCAATGAGTAGGAATGTACCATGCATACCAAGGAGGCAAACCCACTGAATACCATTGAAGGAAATGTTGGACCATATCAAACTATGTGGGTGACAACATTTGTAACCAAGTACTTTGAAGTGGAATTTTGAGAATAGAATGAGGATAAAATGAAGGAATTATTATGAGGAACAAACACTCTTATTGGTACACAGACCAATGGAAAGGAAAATGAGTTCAAGGAATACAACCGGTACCAAGGATGCATCTCAAGATTTCATGAAGGTTGCCCCAAGAGCATGAAGGAATAAGCTATGATGCACCAGCAAACGTTTTCTTAGGAGCATACGAAAAACCTGAGAATTGTGAAGTTACGATAGATGTTTTGTTTAGCTTGCAAAATCAATGGATTATCCGAACTTCGTTCGTGGACAAGAGAAATTCTGCAACGCTTGTGAGGTTGCCCGAGTGTTAGAATACGAGATTCGCTAAACCTTATACAGAGTAATGATTTGGGTGCGGAATGGATTGATCACCATGCCGACTTACTCTTATCATTCTCTTGCTATTCGGAATGGTAAATTTGAGAGATTTACCCATAGAGAGAGACGACGTTCTTTGAAGCTTTTGTTTAAGCCTTAGAATGGTATAAGAAAAGCCCATGTACATGGCAATTGTTCTCACGCGTAAGAAATTTTACGGTGAGGATGAAGCCAAGACCCTTCTCTCTGCAGGATAACCACAAATGGTAGACCACCATGAGAATTATAGATAGGTTATTTAGATTGGTCACGAGACTTGTCAGTTAAGAAGACCCAGTAACGGAAGAAGCTTACATCAACAGAAGAGCCCTCGATTTTGATGGGAACGTTATGAGTATAATGGAAGAGCATCACCAGAGGAGTTAGTATGAAGACTGTGAGGAGTCAGATGCCAAAACCCGAGAGGATTTCTAAATTTTGAGGGACCAGTAGCTCTCATGTTAAGTGTGGTAGCATCCCGCTTTGCCGGAGGTTGGATTTGTTCGAAGACCCCCAAACCCTAACCTTTTCCTTCTAGCCCTTCCAAATCTCGAGGACGAGATTCATTTTAAGTGTGGTAGTTTGTAACATCCCAAAATTATAAATTTTGGAATGTTAATATAATTATTAGATTGACAGTTTGTTTGTTTGAGTGATTGAAACTTGAGTGGAATTTGAAACATTTTTAAAACTTTTGAATGAGAGGGAATAAAATGACTTTCCCATTTTCTTTTGAATTCAAATTCATCCATTTAAAATCGGTGAGAGAAGATAACATGACTTCTTCAACTATAAAGAATTTCAATGAATGTGGCATTCGATTTTTCCTTTGCTTTTTGATTTTAATTTTATTCTTGGCACAAGATTTCAACCACAAATTTTTTTCCTAACAATATACTTGCCAAGCAAGAAAGAGAGGAGGTAACATGACACCCCCCAAAAAATAAAGGTCAGAAGAAAAATAGTGCCAAAAATTTTAAAGACAAAATTTGAATTTTATTGAATTTTAAATAAATAAATTTTTATAAAGTTTTTTATTTTGTGAAAAGTAAAATGTCCATGTTGTAGGAAATTTTATTCTGGAAATTTTATTTTGTGAAAAGTAAAATATTCTCTTAAGTTCGTTTATATATTTTTTCGCTGTTTTTTTAAAGACACTATTCACCATGAAACACTATTCATTCGAAATTTAAAAAAATCAAAGCTGGCCGAATTGCCTGGTGAGGTCGGCCGAGTTGAATTTGGCCCATGCGGCACCTTTGTCCCTCTTCTTTCTATTTTCTCCACAATACGTATATGTTTAGTCCCACATTGTCTATCTATGGACTATTAGACATCCCTTTCACCTATAAATATAGACCCATAGGGGCATCCAAAAATCATCTATTTCGGGTTAAATCAATCTTTTGGTTTAACTAGGTTTATTAAATAAAAATATTCTCTTCTCTTCGACGGGATTTCTCGAAGTTGTCTCCTTATTGGAATTAATTCTTACTCTGCATTCTAAAGGTATTTCTCTTCATATTTTTCTTTTATACTCCCGTAGTTTATTAATTCTAGACTAGTATCCTACACTAGTATACTGTAGAGTAATTAGATTTATCAATTAGTCTCTGTATTTACACATTAGTCCTAGAATTCTTCTAGACATAGCACTTTTCCTCCGTAAAACAGCTTGGCCTGATTTTTCAAATAGTCATAACTTTTTACTCATTTATCTGAATTAGATGAAACCAACGCCTAGAGTTTCGTCTTGATCCCACCTAGCCGGTGAACCTATCATATCAGCTTTTTAAAATTTTCAAAATTCGAAATTTGTTCACACTCATGTTCAAACTTCATTTGATCATATCTTTTTATCCGTAGCTCCGTTTTAGATGAATCCAATTGCTTCAGATTCGTATAAAAGTAATATTTCCGTTTGTATCATTAGTTTTAACTTTTCAACTTATAATTTTGATCAAATCAGATTTATTTATTAGTGCCCAAAAGTGTTCACATCGTTTTAAGTCGATTCAATGTTATACTGAAGTATTTGTATCTTTTGATCCGCTATTTCAAATCTAGTAATTCTTTTTTTATACATGCTCAAATTGATCTCCTATATCCAGTAGCATCATTAGTTTCGACCTTTGAACCTTACAAATTTGAGCGATTCAAATTTGTATTCGAGCATTCATTTGATCTTATCTTGCAAATCGTACCACCTTTTCAATTGATTCCTTTTTACCCCTAAACACTCATGTCATATATATTTTGTACGTAACCATGGTACTTCAGTTCAACTTCTCTTGACAATCTGAATGCAAATTCAATTCATACTTCAATTCGCTATAACTTGTGTTGTGGTGCTCCATTTCAATAAATTCTTTCCACAAATAAATCCTTATGTCTTATACTATTTGTAAAACAACATTCATGTTGTTCTCCCAATATTTTTTTATCATCTCCCATAGTGTATGCAAGTCGAGCTTATATAGCGATAGTTGATCATCCTTTGACTCTTTTGAGTTGACCCCTTTCACCTTTCCTTTACAACACACTTAGAACCTATTTTTTATTAAACCTTAGTATGTTTTTATTTTGCACAAAGACATGTTTTGTTCTTATGTTCTTTTGGTTCTTCCTTTTGGCATGAATGTTTATTGAATGTTATTCGTTTACGATAGATTGCTCGGAGTGTGGCGAGTAGAATTATCAAGATTATGAGAGCGACCATCTTCATCAAGTAATACCAGGCAAGTTCACATTGATCATATTTTTACCTAAGATTTTATTGCATTAGTTTCAACCTTCTTCACCCAATTGCATGCAAAGTAGGTACTTGGAAATTTTGGATCTTGATGTAGTATCATGTGGTAGGCACACATCCCCCTTGTTACTTTGGCCGGGACGTTATTATGCTATGCTCCTAGTAGACGGGGTTTTGGTTGAGTGTTTACCATGAGTGTTGTGAGAACTTAATAATCGAGACCTGAAGACTCCAAGATTTGCAAGACCTCGTAACGAAATATACCTCTGGGTGAAGGACGGTTTTGATGGGCTCCCTCGAGAAACCAGTGGACGACCCGGGATGCATGGAGACGTGCCATGACATCTTGCGGAAAGCGTCACCCAGGCTCAAAGAGACGGACGGATATTTTCAAGACCCAAGGCTTACCTGCACAGCCACAAGTCATTATGGGCTCTGGCTTGGTTGGACAACGTGGCAACTCTGGACAGGCGGTGCTAGCAGATGTAGAAGAATGGTAGGATTGGATGGGCACTGAGAGGGGATCAGAGGGACCCGTTGAAAGACCATGTTTTGATCATCCCGTCTTCAAACACCCTGAAGTGCGAGGACATACACGGAGGCGATCAAATCTTGTGGGGAACGTGTGCAAAACTCTTCAGAGTACTCAGATCTAATCGATTAGCCGTGTCCACGGTCATGGACAACTTGAGACAAAGGAACTGAAGTTATCTGAAATTCTCAACACTTTTATATAATATTGATGTGGGTAATATTGATAACTTGGGTATGAGAACTGGTTGGCGGAACCATCTTATTAACAACCAACAACGTAGTAATATTTTGCTTTTAGCCCCTCTATTGTTGTAGGAGAAAACTTTGTTTTTCCGCTAAAAACTTACAGCCCCACCTGCCATATATGCATATATAATAGATGATTACTTTTCACCTCTCTCTTATGTGACTTGCCGGCATATTCAATATGCTGACCTACACGGCTGCAACGTCTTATGTTGCAGATATTTTTCTTCGACGAGTAAGAGTACGATTCAGGGTTACGGTCTAGACTCAACTTGCCGTTGGTGTTTATTGGGACTCCACTCCCTTTGACTATTTCTGCTGAGATTTTTTAAGGTATATATCAGTTTTACGCTATTTACATGTGATTGCACTTTGATATATACATTGATGTACTGTGTGTGCCAGTATACTGATCCAGGGATGGCACAGATGCACAGAGGCTTGACTCGTTTTGAGTCGGGTTGCTACATACGGCAACAAAAGTCCTTCCCTGGCGCTTAGGAATTCTTCTTGTTACTTCGCTGGTTTGCGTCAGTTTTTCCCTTGAAGAGGAAAGGGTGATGCAGCACAGGAGCAGTAAGTATTTCACTGAGTTTGAGAACCAAGGTATCGATCCAGAAGGAGGGCCTCGTCAAGTCCAAAGTACCTGCGCAAACATAGACAAGCTTGCACCCAACGCTTCAAAGGGGTTGTCAATCCCTTCAAGATTGTTTGCAAAGTGGGATTTGAAGGCGGAAAGTGCAACGAAGTAAAAAGTGTAAGGCTGAAAATATGGTGTGGAGTAGACCCTGGGGGCCATAATGTTCACTAGAGGCTTCTCTCATAATAGCAAATATCACGGTGGGTGAACAAATTACTGTCGAGCAATTGATAGAACCGCGCAAAGTCATGACGATATATAAGGCAATGATCATGCATATAGGCATCACGTCGGAGACAAGTAGACCGATACTTTCTGCATCTACTACTATTACTCCACACATCGACCACTATCCAGCATGCATCTAGTGTATTGAGTTCATGACGAACAGAGTAACGCTTTAAGCAAGATGACATGATGTAGAGGGATAATCTCAAACCAATGATGAAAACCCCATCTTTTTACCCTTGATGGCAACAACACGATGCGTGCCTCGCTACCCCTTCTGTCACAGGGTGAGGTCACCGCACGGTATGAACCCAAAACCAAGCACTTCTCCCATTGCAAGAATCATAGATCTAGTTGGCCAGACAAAACCCACAACTCGAAGAGAATTGCAACGATATGAAATCATGCATAAGAGAGATCAGAATAAACTCAAATAAGATCCATAGATAATCTGATCATAAATCCACAATTCATCGGATCTCGACAAACACACCGCAAAAGAAGATTACATCGGATAGATCTCCATGAAGATCATGGAGAACTTTGTATTGAAGATCCAAGAGAGAGAAGAAGCCATCTAGTTACTAGCTATGGACCCGTAGGTCTATGGTGAACTACTCACGCATCATCGGAGAGGTCATGATGTTTATGAAGAAGCCCTCCGTGTCCGAATCCCCCCTCCGGCAGGGCACCAGGACGTGCCCCAAATGGGATCTTGCGGAGACAGAAGCTTGCGGCGGTGGAAAAGCGATTGCGATCCTCCCTTTATTTTTTTGGGAATATTTGGGAATATATAGGCACAAGATCTAGGTCAGGGGACCTCCAGGGGGGCCACAAGCCTGGATGGCGCGGCCCCCCCAGGCCGTGGGGTGGGGGCTTGTGGGGCCCCTGGCGCTCCTCTGGCTTGGCTCCCAAGTTCTCCGATCTTCTTCCGTTGCAAAAAAATCTTTTCGGGGATTTTCTTCTGTTTGGACTCCGTTTCAAAATCTCCTGTGAAAGGGGTCAAAACATGGGAAAAAAACAAGAATTGGCACTTGGCACTGAGCTAATAAGTTAGTCCGAGAAAATAAATAAAAAGCATGCAAAACATCCAAAGTTTGACAAGATAATAGCATGAAACCATCAAAAATTATAGATACGTTGGAGACGTATGAGGCACACCGGGATCAACTAGTTTCTTAGGAGTTCCACCCTTGAAGGTATAATTAGCAAGCATGGTGGAAATCTCAACCTCAGGTATCCTCCTCTTATTAGTCACAATATCTTTCATATACTTAGCATACGGAGACATTTTGAGCATATCTGTCAAACGCATTTGCAGAAAGACAGGTCTAATCATTTCAACGAATCGCTCAAAATCCTCATCATCCTTTTTCTTGGATGGTTTGGGAGGAAAGGGCATGGGTTTCTGAACCCATGGTTCCCTTTCTTTACCATGCTTCCTAGAAGTGAAGTCATTCTTATCGTATCTTCTATTCTTAGGATGTGGGTTATCAAGATCAACGGGTTCAATCTCCACATCCTTATCATTGCTAGGTTGAATCATCTTGAACATCACTATTTATATTATCATTAGGCTCATGTTCATCACCAGATTGTGTTTCAGTATCAGAAGCAGAGGCATCATTTGGACTCTCAGGGGTAACAGCAACAGGGTTGCTAGTGTTCCTATCATCTTTCTTCTTCTTTCTAGGATGACTAGGTGCATCAGTGCTAACTCCTTGAGAATCTTGTTCAATTCTCTTAGGATGACCCTCAGGATACAAAGGTTCCTGAGTCATTCTACCGCCTCTAGTAACGACTCTGACATAATTGTCATTCAACTCATTGAGCAAGTCATTTTGAGCCTTAAGTACTTGTTCTACTTGAGTAGTAACCATAGAGGCATGTTTACTCGGGAGATTAAGATCATTGACATTTCTGTCCACACAAGCACTTAAATGACTAAGCATACGAGCATTCTGTTCCAATTGTCTGCTAACATAATCATTGAAACTCTGTTGTTTGGCAACAAAGTTATCAAATTCATCGAGGCATATGCTAGCAGGTTTATCAAAAGTAATATCACTCTCATCAAACCTACGCACAGAATTTACTTCTACTACCTGTATCGGGTTATCAAGACCATGGATCTCTTCGATAGGTGGTAGATTTTTAACATCTTTAGATTTAATGCCTTCTCTCGCATAGACTTCTTAGCTTCTTGCATATCTTCAAGACTGAGGAATAGAATACCTCTTTTCTTAGGAGTTGGCTTAGGAGGTGGTTCGGAAATAGTCCAAGCATTCTCATTGCACAAGATGTTATTCAATAGGATCTCAGCTTGTTCTACGGTTCGTTCCCTCAAAACACAACCAGCACAACTATCTAGGTGGTATCTAGAAGCATCGGTAAGTCCATTATAGAAGATATCAAGTATTTCATTCTTCTCAAGAGGGTGATCAGGCAAAGCATTCAGTAGCTGGACGAGCCTCCCCCAAGCTTGTGGGAGACTCTCTTCTTCAGCTTGAGCAAAGTTGTATATTTCCTGCAAGGCAGATTGCTTCTTATGGGCAGGGAAATATTTTTCAGAGAAGTAGTAGACCATATCTTGGGGGCTACGCACACAACCAGGAGCAAGAGAAGTGAACCATGTCTTAGCATCATCCTTTAGCGAGAAAGGAAACAGCTTGAGGATATAGTAGTGGCGGATCTTTTCCTCACTGGTGAATAGGGTGGCTATATCGTCCAGTTTGGTAAGATGGGCTACAACGTTTCAGACTCATAACCGTGAAAAGGATCAGATTCGACCAGAGTGATTAACTCAGGGTCGACAGAGAATTCATAATCCTTATCGGTCACAAAGATAGGCGAAGTTCCAAACTTCGGGTCGAATTTCATCCTAGCGTTCAAAGATTTTTCTTTCCACTTGAGCAGTAATTTCTCAACATCATAGCTATCCTTACACGCAAGAAAGTCCTCAGCTATCTCTCCCTCCATAACATAATGTTCAGGCATAACAGGCAATTCAGGCATAATAGCAGGTTCTACTTCAATAGTATCAGCTGTTTCAGAAGTATCATCACATCTAGCAGCAACTCTAGCAATTTGTGCATCAAGGAATGCACCTAGTGGCAAAGCAGTATCAAGCATAGCATTATCAGGCAAAGTAGTATCAAGCATAGCATCATCATAAGCATCATGGGCAGCAGAAGTAGCATCATCAAGCACAGACGACATATCAAGATTTCTAGCAGGAGGTGATGTTGCAAACTTCTCATAACTGAAGGTGAATCAAGTGCAGAGCTAGATGGCAGTTCCTTTCCCGTCCTCGTAGTTGAGGGAAAGACTTTAGTTCTTGGATCTATCGGATTCCCCATAGTGACCAGCAGACGTAAATCCCAAGTGACTCAGAGAATATAGATGTGCTTCCCCGGCAACGGCGCTAGAAAATAGTCTTGATAACCCACAAGTATAGGGGATCGCAACTGTTTTCGAGGGTAGAGTATTCAACCCAAATTTATTGATTCGACTCAAGGGGAAGCGAAAGAATATTCTCAAGTATTAGCAGTTGAGTTGTCAATTCAACCACACCTGAAAGATTTAGTATCTGCAGCAAAGTATCAGTAGCAAAGTAGTGTGATAGCATCAGTAGCAACGGTAACCAGTAGCAGCAGAGTAACAACAGTAGCAACAGAGTAACAGTAGCAAGGACCAGTATTAAAAGACTCGTAGGCATTGGATCGGTGATGGATCATTATGCCGGATGCTATTCCTCATGTAACAGTTATAACACGGAGAGATAAGTAACTAGCTCCCGTTCGTCAATCTAATGTAGGCATGTATTCCGTATGTAGTCATACATGCTTAGGGAAAAGAACTTGCATGACATCTATTCTCCATCCCTCCCGTGGCAGAGGGGTCCTAATGGAAACTATGGGATATTAAGGTTCTCCTTTTAATAAAGAACTGGACCAACGCATTAACACTTGGTGAATACATGAACTCCTCATACTATGGTCATCTTCGGGAGTGGTTCCGGCTATTGTCACTCCGGGGTTGCCGGGTCATAACACATAGTAGGTGACTACAACTTGCAAGATAGGATCTAAAACACACATATATTAGCGACAACATAATAGGTTCAGATCTGAAATCATGGCACTCGGGCCCTAGTGACAAGCATTAAGCATGGCAAAGTAGTAGCAACATCAATCTCAGAACATAGTGGATACTAGGGATCAAGCCCCGTCAAAACTAACTCGATTACATGATAGATCTCATCCAACCCATCACCGTCCAGCAAGCCTACGATGAGATTACTCACGAACGGTGAAGAGCATCATGGAATTGGCAATGAAGGAAGGTTGATGATGACGATGGCGACGATCTCCCCTCTCCGGAGCCCAAAACGGACTCCAGATCTGCCCTCCAGATGAAGAACAGGAGGTGGCGGCGCCTCCGTATCGTAAAACACGATGAACTCTTCTCCTTGATTTTTTTCCGGGCGAGACGGACTAAATAGAGCTGGATTTGGAGGCGGTGGAGCGTCGTGGGCTCCACAAGCCTGCCAGGCGCGACCAGGGGGGCCCGCGCCTGGTGGGCTTGTGGGCTCCACGCTCCACATCCTCCGCATACATAGTGCGCCATTAATGTCCATATTAGGTATAGGCCTTTTTCTAGTAGTGTTGG
Source organism: Hordeum vulgare subsp. vulgare (assembly GCF_904849725.1). NCBI lineage: Eukaryota > Viridiplantae > Streptophyta > Magnoliopsida > Poales > Poaceae > Hordeum > Hordeum vulgare. The sequence continues at coordinate 576,680,790 of NC_058520.1, read as the reverse complement.
ATGTCATTGATAACGGGATCACATCATTAGGAGAATGATGTGATGGACAAGACCCAATCCTAAGCATAGCACTAGATCATATTGTTCGTGTGCTAAAGCTTTCTAATGTCAAGTATCATTTCCTTAGACCATGAGATTGTGCAACTCCCGGATACCGTAGGAGTGCTTTGGTGTATCAAACATCACAACGTAACTGGGTGATTATAAAGGTGCACTACAGTTATCTCCAAAGGTGTCTGTTGGGTTGGTTCGAATCGAGACTGGGATTTGTCACTCCGTGTGACAGAGAGGTATATCTGGGCCCACTCGGTAATGCATCATCATACTGAGCTCAATGTGACTAAGGAGTTAGCCACGGGATGATGTGTTACGGAACGAGTAAAGAGACTTGCCGGTAACGATATTGAACAAGGTATAGGGATACCGACGATTGAATCTCACGCAAGTATCATACCGGTAGACAAAGGGAATTGCATGCGGGATTGATTGAATCCCCGACATCGTGGTTCATCCGATGAGATCTTTGTGGAACATGTGGGGACCAACATGGATATCCAGATCTCGTTGTTGGTTATTGACCGGAGAGGTGTCTCGGTCATGTCTGCATGGTTCCCGAACCCGTAGGGTCTACACACTTAAGGTTCGATGACGCTAGGGTTGTTATGGGAATAGTATACGTGGTTACGAAGGGTTGTTTGGAGTCCTGGATGAGATCCCGGACGTTATGAGGAGCTCCGGAATGGTTCGGAGGTAAAGATTCATATATAGGAGGTGGAGTTTTGATCACTAGCAGAGTTTTGGGGATTGTCGATAATGTACCGGGACAACCGTAAGGGTTTCGAGGATCCACCGGGAAGGGCCACCAGCCCTGAAGCGGTGTGTGAGCCAAAAGTGGATAGGAACCAGCTCCAAAGTGGACTGGTGCGCCACCACCATCAGCCCAAGGCGCAAGAGAGGGAGGGTGGGCTAACCCTGGGCGTGATGGGCTTGCCTTGGGTGGCAAGCCACCCTAGGGCACCACCTCCTCCACCCTTGGCCCCCGCCCCCTTGCCTATCTAGGGCTGCCACACCCCCTAGGGTGGAAACCCTAGGGGTGGGCACCCTCCTCCCTCTCCTCCTATATATAGTGGAGGGTTTTGGAGCTGCACACAACACAATTACACCTCTCCACAACGCAGCCCTACTCCTCCTCCTCTTCGTCCTCCGTAGAGCTTGGCGAAGCCCTGCCGGAGTACCACACAGCTCCACCATCACCACGCTGTCGTGCTGCCGGAGCTCTCCCTCAACATCTCCTCCCTCCTTGCTGGATCAAGGCGTTGGAGACGCCACCGAGATGCGCGTGTGTTGAACGCAGAGGCGCCGTTGTTCGGTGCTTAGATCGGAATCCACCGTGATCTGAATCGCTACGAGTACGACTCCATCAACCGTGTTCTAGCGACGCTTCCGCTTGGCGATCTTCAAATGTACGAAGATGCTCTACTCCTTTGCTCATTGCTGTTTTCTCCTAGATAGATCCTTGTGTGAGATAGGAATTTTTTTGAAATTACTACGTTCCCCAACAGACCCTCCTGCTCCTTACATAGACGTGGGAGTGCCAACAAAATCTCATCGTTGACCTTAGAGGGTACTTTGGACATTTTGTCTCCTTAATTCAAGAATAATGTTAAGATTTTTCCCTTGATCTAATTTCCTAAACTAAAAATCCCATCCGATCAAGCGCACGTCGACTCCTCTCATCGTGCACAATGACGGTTGCCACATCCTCCGAGAGGAATTGCCAACATAGTCGCCGACAAGTACTCCCGACAACTCGGCCCACCGCTGGATCTACCCACTACCTACACCTCTGTTCCTAGCATTGTCAACCAATTCATATTTCTAATTTCAAAAATCGCACAATTACTAATAGTTGTATCTCACCGCATCGCGTTTTATCCCTTTTGAGATCTGACGTATCAATTTTGCTTTGGGGATATGAAGAAGTCCTGCTCTAGGGATCCCATTATTCTTGGCTTGGCCGGCAGCTTAATCAGCGGCTGCATGTTGATCATAACCCTTGATTAGTCAAGAATTAACAATCTAATCCTAGATTGCCAAATTACCTATGAAGTGGTGATACTCCTCACCTTTTAATGGTAGTACTCCAAGACATCTATACTGGAGTACCAAATAATCCTATCCATCAGAACAGAGCAAATGAAGGGTTTATATTCATTTGAGGCTACCATAAAACAACTCATTACTAAAATGGAGTGGGCCGAAAAAATTGCATTGGCAATTGTAAGAAGTAAAACAAGAATACAAAATGACCAAAAGCCAAAATAAATATTTGCTTAGAGCATCCACGACCACACAATGGGTAAATTTGGCTCCCAAAATGTTCACGGACGCGTCTGCTCAATGCACGGGTGAATCCACTTTGAACCCCTATTTCCCGTGGACGCAACCATGCTCCCCATTTTTCCCGTTCTTTTTTCTATTGAGGGTCAACTCAGGTTACCTCTGTCCCTCTCTCTCTTGTCCAGGCAGTGATCGGGTTGTTTGTCCAAAATTTACCTTTTTCTTCTCTTTATTGCCTAGACAGTTATCGGGTTATCCGCCCAAACGTTCAGATAAAATTTAAGAGGATCGGCTGTAGATGCTCTTAGTAAGTAAAAATTCGCTGTCGGGTCAGAAAGCAAGCTGAACAACAATGCATGGAATTGCCATCATTGAGATTTTCAATCCATTTTCCTATAGTGGTTACAAAGCAGGAGTTGAACAGAGTGGGGCGTCGCAGAGACCGGGCTCCATGAAACCTATTTTACCAAAAAAAAACATAATATACTTAACTATTTTTTTAAATATCAATATTTTATGTAAATACATATGCATGGTCGTCAAGTATGTAAAAACTTTCATCAGGTAATTCCTTTATTTGCATGCTTCACAAAAAAGATGAATGTCTATCCCAAAAACAACAAAGATAAAGCCTATTTTAATCTGTGTATTTTTTGTATATGTTACATGAGAGCATATATGTTCATGGAAATTTGTACGTGTGTACTACAAATACACATCTATGTACATACTTTTCTTCAGATTTTTTAAGTATGTGGAAATAGTATTTTGGCTGAAAAAAAATAAAGAGCTATGTGGAGCTAGGTCTCTCCCGTGCTTTTTCGGAGTTGAACAATTGTACATAAAATTGCCATTGTTGACATCTTCAATCAAATTTCCTATAGTAAAATCATTCTCTGACGGGAGTGGTAAAGAAAGATTAATTAGTATTTTTTGGGGCTAGGTTGGGCGGTTGGGTGATCGCATAGGGGAGACTGCGTGCGTGGGTAGGTTGTTTCTTTTTTTTTCTTTTGGTTTAAAATTTAAATCGCTCTAAAGCGGACGTGGGAGTGGAACTCCCGATGATAAAAAATCGGTGGGATGTGAGAGGGTGGGAGGACTTATCGATAGGGACGAGAGCGAAGAGCTTGAACCATCACGACGGCAGGTCCCCTTCAATAATAAAGATGTACTGTTTGTTCTACTTAAATTTACAAGGGATTGGGCAGACTTCAATATTTTGGGCAGAGTTTTTTTGGACATGGTCCTAATTAAGCTAGCTGTGATACGAGGCTCATATATAGAGAAGCACAGACACACAAGGGACACGTGACGAAGTACCACATATGAAAAGGAGCTAGTTGTGATACTTGTAAGCATCAAGGGGTTATGTGCATACTAACATTGTTGAGAACGGGCGTTTTTCTGAAAAACTACATGTAGCAGTTATAGATGAGGCCTCGTTTGGATTGTCGGTTTGTTTTCAATACCTCCTAATAAAAATACAAACCTACAACCATCGTTTTTAATCCAGGCAAAAATAACATCGTGACCGGTAATATACACCTGCAGAATAAATCCGGGTATATAAATTTGCACTGAATCCAAGCGAGGCTTGAATCTAGTCCATGCATGCAAGATCCAACAACATGTGATGAGGTTTCCAAAACTGGATTTTCACATGATATTGTCTCTTCTACTTGACATCACATGTATCCTTCCAAGCATCTATATCTATATTTACATTTTATTTTTTCTATTAATAAAAAATAGATATTTTTAGTCCGTCGAAGCGTTTTGCTGAATTTTTCTGAAGTTTTATTATAACTAGTAAACATGTCCGTGCGTTGCAACGGGAGAAAAATATCACATACACCTAATATAACTCATGCAAGTACATGTCCTTTGTTTCAACATGGTGTCTCATTTGTGTTGGTCATTGCTATAAAACATCAATTCTTTTGAAAAAAAATTAAAACTACTACATATTTTATAAGAAATTCGAAAAGCATATGTACTTTTTTTTTAAATGTCAAAACTACCACCCCGTCAGCCTCTGGTGGACCGACGGGGTACCTGTCGGCCTGTGGGAGGCCGAAGTGGGTCTATCGGCCTGCGGGTGGTCGAAGAGACACCTGTCGGCATGCGATTGGCCGAAGAGGGTCCGTCGGCCTCGAGGAGGCCGAAGAGTGTCAGAGGCATAATAAATGATTAAGATGGCCACAAATGAAAAAGTTATCAACATGAAAAATCTTCGTCTCGTCGAAACGGTTAATTTTGATTTAAAAATCATCTTAATCCGAGGTCGTATGCGACCTGTAGAGCCAAAACAAGGTCAGAGACAGAAGCTGTAGAGTTACTTCGGATGGATGTCAGAAAATTTGTCACATGGCACCCGGTGCACTCGGTGAGACCGTGTGAAATACAGAAGAGTACACAAGTTTGGTCACGTTTACTCGGAGCACAAAGAGAAGCACGAAGCTTCGAAACAAATTTCAGCCGATGTGAACAATAATTTACAACTCTGTAGGTAAAAAAGAACAAAAATAATATTATGATAGTATGTTTCACTTTTGTGTCTTGTCCAGTCCATCATCAACAATTTAGCCACCACTCATATTCATAGTAACATCATCCTGATTGTATGAGAAACTAACAAGCACGTCTAGAGACAGTGCAGCAAAATATATGTACAATCAAAGCATCCATGAGAAGAGAAGCAATGAAGCACACACCAACATAGGTCAAAAATAAAATTCTTCAAAAAAATCAAAATGCCAGTACAATTTACCAAGATAAGCAACACAACATTGTTTGAAGCATACTTTAATGTTGGTTGAAACATACTCTAGCGACGGCCTAAGCAAAAGTTCATTGCCATAGTAACACATGTGAGAAACAATAATATATAGTTACATGTTTGTTGGTGTCTACATTGTGAGCCCCAAGAGTCCCGTGGAGAGCAGCGACACTGTCACCAACGAGGGAACGACGCCCTTGAACTTGAACAGCCTAGTTGTGTTGCTAGTTTGCTTCCAAAATAATGACAAAACATTGGGCCCTCGAGATGCTCGATCTCATGTTATACTCCATGCCCACCATCGATGACCATGACATGCCCACCGTCGGGAAAGCATGACCTTCACTCTTGCTAGCCTTGCAGAAGTTTAGGAAGCATGATTAGTTTGATTTGGATACGAAGATGATGCCTAAGAAACAATATGAAGCATGCAATGAAGCAAACTGAACACAATGTAGAAGCACGAGTGTGAAGCACTTAAAGTAAACCATATGAAATGAAGAAGCATAACTATGATGCGTATGAAGCAAGTTGTGAACCGTAAAGAAGCAAAATTATGATACAAATGAATCATGAAAATTGCATGCATCATATTTATGTGATCTCAACATAATTTCTGTATGGTGGAAGCGTATTTTAAAATGGGGTTAACAAGATTTATGCAGTCACTCGGAGAGTTTGGTCACGTTCACTTGGTCTCATCGAGTGAACGTGACCAAACTTGTGTACTCTTCTATATTCCACACGGTCTCACCGAGTGCATCGGGTGCCCCGTGACAAAAACCAAGTGAACGTGACCAAACTTGTGTACTCTTCTATATTCCACACGGTCTCACCGAGTGCATCGGGTGCCCCGTGACAAATTTTTTGACATCCATTCGGTCTGTCCGAAGTAACTCTACAGCTTATGTCCCTGATCTTGTTTTGGCTTTACAGATCGCATACGATCTCGGATTAAGACAATTTTTATATCAAAATCAACCGTCTCGACAAGACGAAGATTTTTCATGTTTATAACTTTTTCATTTGAGGCCATATTAATCACGTTTTATGCCCCTGACACTCTTCGGCCTCTTAGACTCCGACGGACCCTCTTCGGCCAACCGCAGGCCGACAGGTGGCTCTTCGGCCACCCACAGACCGACAGGCCCACTTCGGCCTCTCACGGGCCAACAGGTCCCCCGCCGGCCCACCATAGGCTGACGGGGTGCTAGTTTTAACATTTAAAAAAAGCACATATGCTTTTCGAATTTATTATAAAATACGTCGTAGTTTTGAAAAAAAAAATCAATTCTTTTTCATGCCAAAGCGGCTACTCAACTGATCAAGCAACATGACGATTGCATGAAGCAAACATGTATTCATAGTAATTTTCTTTGCATCGAAGAATGAATTTTATTTTTCATTTGCAGAAGGAACAAACAAAAATAGTAAGTAGAGATCTCACATGGTGCTTGGCTAGCATGAAGTAGAAGATGCCATGAACAGAGACCTTGATGATGCCCTCCACTCACTCGGATGGATCAGCATCCACCGTCGTCGCCCTCCCCGATAGCCCCGCACGCCAGTTCCTCTTTATTGATGTGACGAGCACCAATGACACCCTCACCGATGGCGCTTCGTCTAGCGGCTCATTCGCTGCTTCTTGCCCTCCTCCCTGGCAGCGAATTCATGGAAGGGGTTAGGGAAGGTTCGACTTCGAGCTGGAATCCTGATCGTGAGGAGAACGTAGAGAAGGATTTGTTTCATAGTATACTAGCAAAAATGCCCGTGCGTTGCAACGGGAGAAAAGAAACATCACATCTCTAAGAATGATACAAGACCCTTTATTTAGGCCCATGATCTCTATTTTAACATACCAATTCAACAATGTCGTCACTTATCCTCCAAACCATCTCCCTCTCTTATGTGTGGTCTATAATTGCAATGCTTTAAGATCTAATGTAATACTAAAAATCCTAGCCCGTGCGTTGCAACGGGAGAAAAGAAGAAACATCACATCTCTTAGAATGATACAAGACCCTTTATTTAGGTCCATGATCTCTATTTTAACATAGCAAATCAACAATGTCTTTACTTATCCTCCAAACCATCTCCCCTCTCTTATGTGTGGTCTGTAATTGCAATGCTTTAAGATCCAATGTAATACTAAAAATCCTATTACCAGAAGCTATATTTGCTTTATTATTATAGCAAATATGTCAGTGCATTACAACAGGAAAAAATAAATCATTCATCGTACATACATTAGACGTTATTAGCAGATCTCTTAAAATCTTTCACGGGGTCATATTTGAAACAACATGATAAGTGGTGTTGTGCAAAAAACATGAAGGTGATACGGTGTTATAAGTGTACTGAAGTTGTGTCCAATTTATTAGACAAAAAAAACCTATCTAGTTGCTGCTATCAATTCATGTTTTTGCCGGCGTTTCTCCTAACTGATGGCCAACAAATAGTGCATTAGGTTGAAAATAGCAAAGTACATTTTAGTACTCAATGTTAGCATGTGCATAACAACATTATTTTTGTCTTGTTGATATATGTTTTTGCAATTGTATCCATTTGAAGACTTAACTTAGTTTCAAACATACACCAGCAATTTAGTGTACATCATCGTATATGGGTTGGTTATTGTGCGCTCGACGAATTAGAGAGAATGGTCATGTGCTTGTTGTGACCTTTTGCATATGGTAGTTGATAGGAATGAACATTCCTAATGTGCCGATAATCGATTTTATGAGAGTATTTTTTTTTTTGCGGGGTGATTTTATGAGAATATTAATCTATCCTAGCTAATCAATTTAAATGGTAGGAAACATATATAATAGACATTCAATATATCGCATATAAAGAGTATGAATTAAGGATAGATCATAAATATAATTATTGAAATGATAAACATGCATGATAATATTATAATTGGAATCTGCATAATTTTTTGGATGACTTTCATATGTAAGATGTTAAATTAGAGTCAAGGCTTGGAAGATATCAAAAAAAAATACAGAAAAAGGAGAGTAATAGGATTTGAACTCAGATCTCCCGAATGCAAGCGTGAATACATAGCCAGTCGGGCTCTTGTTTTTAGGTGATGCTTGCCGGGATAAGCTTTTATGAATCATCTTTGATGGACTCGGGTCTCCCGAGAGCAACTCCAATAATGTAGCTAGTCGGCCGCTTATTATCTTATGCACATATCTAGGGATAACTATATATGAAACATGTGCGACGGGCTGCAATTTTAAAAGAAACGAACCATTTTTTGTAACTTATGGATAACATAATGGATAATTTATTACTCCCTCCGTTTCTAAATATAAGGTGTATTATTTTTTTCAAAAAATTAAAGTTGTCGAACTTTGAACGAGTTTGTAGACCAAAATATCAAGGTCTAGAATACCAAATCATTATCACTAGATTCATCATGAAATATATTTATATACTATAAATATTTTGTATTGTAAATCATTATATATTTTGCTGTAATGTTGGTTAAACATAGAAATGGTTTGACTTTTTAAAAAACTAATACACCTTATATTTAGGAACGAAGGGAGTACAACTTTAAGGTTAGTTTTAATGACGAACGACAGAAACAATATTTGCTTTATTAATAGGTATAGATATTTGGACACAAATACGAACGTCGGGTGACGAACATGATTATGTGATTCATTGGAAGGGTAAATCTATCTTTTACACATGACGGACAAGAAAAATATCACGCCCTTTGTAACCTTGAATCACGCCGTGTAGTTTCCTAGTGCTATCTATCTTTAGATTTATAGTATTCTTGTATCTTGTCCCTTTCTTCTACGGATTTCTAAAACTATCATGCAACTCTATCGAGGATCTATGAATACTGGTGTGCTCACCTTTAACTTTCTCAATCTTATCATCCAATTGTTTGTTTAGCAGTTCCAAACTTTTAATCCTGTTAGAAATTTTCTCAGGCTCACCAACTCGATTCCACTCAAGCAAAGTAGCTTCTCTCTAAAATGAAACATCTCATCAGCTAGCTCCACCAGCGGCCAAAACGACTCATTGGAAAAAAGTCACCACGAATTCCCACGGTGGCTCGGACACCCCACCCCTAACAAGGGCGATGGCGGGAAAACGAGAAGGGAAATGAGGCGGGAAAGGAGGCGGGGAAATTTGGCGGGAAAGTAGGGGGGATAAATTGGCGAGAAAGTAGGGGGATAAACTGGCGGGAAAGAAAGTGGCGACAGAGAATGGCGGTAAAGAAAATGGCGAGACAGTACGATCACTATGGCAGATTGCTGAAAACAACAGCTAGCTCATGTTCACGCTCTTTGAAGGTTATGAACACCAAAGTGTTGACTTCAGTAGACGATGCCAGAAGAAAATTATCGAAACCTTCCTTCTTCAACACCATTCTACCACCCAAGCCAATAAAGTAGGAACAAGGAATGCTCACGGATATATCATCATCTTCATAATCCAAAGTAATTTCAAGAGTTAAAGAACCAGTCCTAGGAATTGACACAAATTCCTTCAAACTCCTCACAACCATGCTAGGAATAACCTGACAAAAAACATCAAGTTATATGGTATTTAGCTTACAAATTTAAAACAGTATGCTACAACAAAGAACAAACAAATAAAAAAGTACCCAAAACCAAAGCTCACCATATGTTGAGAAATAACTTTCGTGGAATCCATCCTATGAACAAAAGGAGTATACAATATGTAGTTGTCATCAAAGATCTGTCGCGATATGACATACATTTGATGATAATCCAGAGTGACACCACGACTATAAAAACACATGTCAACAAGTTCCCTCTGAGTTTCACTCAGATCCTCAAAAGCTACAAAAAAATGATTTCACAAACTGAGAAGAAAAGCAAAACGTATAAGCTGAAACAAAACTGAAAACCAGTCTAACAAATAACTCACCAACACAGGGTAAAGGGAATAACATAACACCATTCCGATGAAAATCGACACCAACCATAGTTCCATAGTGCTCAAGCCTAACAGTCATCATCTCACGATGACGGAGACCATAATCATTCACAAGTTCCTCCCATGAAGAACCATGGAATTTACTGCTCATCCGACCATGTCTAAACAGAACATGGTATAGCTTACCCTCACTGTTGTGAAGAGCAAGATCAATATCTGTGTCACCCCTGCGAATAGCTAAAGTCCTGCACTCCTTAATGTACCGAGCAAGATGTGATCAAACACCGCACAGAACATACTACAACAAGAATGGAAGCAAACATCATAATCATATAAACAAAGGCATTCGCATACATTCCAACCAAAACAACATCCGCCCAGGACAACTTCCTGCGACGTCGCGCACGTCTCATACTCCCCTGCAGATGCTTCATGGTTCAGCTGGATCGGCCCTTGCTTTGGTACACAGGGGAGGCCGGCTGTGGTGTGCCCTGCAGTGCTGCATCACGACACCTCCCCACGGACTACAGAGCTGGACATCATTGAGCTGCACCCCACGCCAGCTCTATCCCACCCTTGTGGTTCTGCTACATCACCGTTGTAGCCGTCTTCATCAACCCATGGCTCGCCTCCTGCGGCAGAGGCGGAACCAGCCACTCCGATCTTCATACCAATGTCCAGCCCGCCTCTCAGTCTGGTGGCAACATCTTCTGCTGGTCCTCTCATGCAGTCCCCATTGTTTGTGGATTGTGCCCCACCCCTGTTGTCAGCGCCGAGCTCTACACCGCCGAGACCGCCCAAGACAAGGAGGAAGACACTCACTGGCGTGTCGATCTTCAACCTCAACCGTAGGAGCTAGCGTCTCCAAGCAAAGAAGAGGACTATGCCAGTGGCCTACCTAGCTGAGCAGCTTCTCTGTCAACGCATGGGCATCATCAACAAAGGCCAAGAAGCTACCGAAGAAGCCATCAGCAAATTTGTTGCCATATTCCAGGGACAACTTCCTGAGATGTGGAGGATGCGCTGGTCGAACACGGAGGCGCGACTGGAACTGAACTACAAAACACAAGCGGAGAGGCTGCTGGCAAGGCGGCATAGATGGGTTGCCAGGTCCCTGATGATGTAGTCTAGTTCCTCATGTTAGCAAAGGAATCCTGTTACTTCCTGCATGCGTGTGTGTGTGCCTGTTTCTGGCTGTCGATGAAGATAGTTGCTTCTTGTAGCCTTGGCAAGGCGAATATGTGTGTGCTTCGTAGCTGCTGCAACCGTTGTAGCGTTCTGCTGATGTGCTGCTACCACTACAATCTCTGCTACCTGAAGATGTTCAATGGAGCGTGCTCTATCAATGCCAAGCAACCCCTCCATGTCGTGCTCCAGACTGTCGTTTCCATTTTGATGTATCCCAGGTTTCATTATGGCATGACCAAAACTTCTGTATCCTGAGCTGGAATGTTCGTGGTTTAAATTGTCCCAATCATCGATCAGCCATCCGAGAGACCATCGCTGCTACGCCTTGCCACCTTCTCTGCTTACAGGAGACCAAGCTCGAACAGACCGACACCTTCCTGGCCTCCTCTCTCGGTGGAGAGAGACTCAAAGGCTTTGCACAACGGCCTGCCATTGGTACTCGTGGTGGCATTCTATGGCTGTGGGATGAAGACCTCGTCGAGGTTAAGGATATTTTCAGTGAATCTTTCTTCCTTTCTGCCACAGTCAACATCATTCGTACCGACACTTCCTTCAAGTTCACAACCATTTATGGGCCAACTCGTAGTTATCTCAAAGACTCCTTTTTCCAAGAGCTGATCAGCGAGAAACCAGCCCCTGGTTCTAGATGGCTGCTTGTCGGCGACTTTAACCAAATTTATCGGGATAGCGATAAGAAAAGATTCAACAGCGACCGGAGCCACATGACTCGCTCCCGAAGCACCCTCAATACCTGCAAACTGAAAGAAATACACTTACAAAACAGAAAATTTACCTGGAGTAATGAGCAAAGTGTTCCAACGCTTTGCAAGCTGGACTATTTTTTCTCCAACGATGAGTGGGACATTGATTTTGGCAACCATCTCCTGCACGCCCTCTCCTATCACTCTTTGACCACTGCCCTCTCCTACTTGCCAATAACCAAGGGCCACCGAAGACCAAGTGCTTCCGCTTCGAGAACTTTTGGATCAACATACCAGGCTTCAAGGAGATCGTGCAAGCTGGAGAAAATCAATCAAGCCTTAAAAAATGGAGCACGACCATTTTTGCACACTCCAAGTTGCAGCTGCACATGGCTCTCGAGGTCATCCTTCGTCTGGATGTGGCACAAGAACATAGGCATCTCAGTACTGAGGAACGTGATATGCGTACGAGGCTCAAGAGAAAGATTGTTGCCCTGGATGTCATGGAAGGTGCACGAAAGTGGCAAACTTCGTGAATTACAAATCTCAAAGAGGGCGACGCAAACACTCGCTTCTTCCACTTGTGTGTCAACCACAGAAGAAGAAATAATTTCATACACCGTCTGAAGCACGACAACGGCTGGGTTGTGGATCATGAGCACAAGAAATCCATCATCCAAAACCACTTCGTCAAGGTCACCCGTGCCGTAAGGACGTAAAATGGAGCAACATTCTGATGCCTGCTACTGACCTTTCCGAGCTTGGGGCAGCCCTTACGGAGGAAGAGGTTAGGAAGGCGTTTTTTGACCTGCCCCGTGATAAAGCTCCAGGCCCTGATGGCTTCACCGGAGCCTTCTTTAAGGAATGTTGGGAGATTATCAGGACTGACATTATGACTGCCGTGAGCCACTTCTCAAACTTGCACACTTCCAACCTTCATTGGATCAACTCGGCCAATATTGCTCTCTTACCAAAGAAAGATGGGGCGGATCAGACTTCCATCCCATTAGCCTCATTCATGCCATTGCGAAGATTCTCACCAAGGTGTTTGCTACGCGCCTAGCTCTGCATATGAACAATCTTGTATCCCCTGCCCAAAGCGCATTCATTAAGAAAATAAGCATCCACGACAACTTATGTATGTCAGAAACTTGGCGAGGAAGCTCCACAGAAATCGTACACCAACTTTGTTATTCAAGCTGGACATTAAGAAGGCATTCGACTCGGTGAGATGGGACTTCCTTATGGACCTGATGAGACACCTTGGATTCCCGACCAGATTTAGAGACTGGGTTTCGGCTCTCCTCTCCATGGCCACCTCGAGGGTCTTGATTAATGGGGTTGTGGGTGACCCGATGAAGCACGGTTGTAGTCTTCGGCAAGGAGATTCACTATCCCCACTCCTTTTTGTCCTGGCAATCGACCCCTGTACCACCTTCTCAACAAGGCCACCAAACAAGGGCACCTGCACCCAATATGTGGAAGAGCGCCGACCATCAGGACATCATTATACGCAGACGATGTCGCCATCTTTATCAAACCCACGGGAGAAGACGTCTAATTCCTTGCTACATCCTTGGCTACCTTAGGAGAAGTGGCCGGCCTTGTTACTAACTGTGCCAAAAGTCTGGTGGCTCCTACCCGATGTGACAACATAAACCTGGACAACATTTTGCCTACCTTCCCAGCGGCGCATTCCGCGTTTTTGTTGCGATATCTTGGCCTTCCCCTGTCAGTTAAACGTCTCAATAATATTCACTTTCAACACCTTATCGATAAGGTCGCTAGTAAACTTCCCCCTTGGCAAGGAAGACATGTAGCTACCGCTTGGCGTGTGGTTCTTGTGAAAGCGGTTCTTACGGCCATCGCGATCTATCACCTCACACCTCTTGATATCCGAGTTGAAATCTTGAATGCAATCGACAGCCTTCGATGCGCTTACCTATGGGCCGGTACGGACAAAGTTTCAGGCGGAAAATGCAAGATTAATTGGGACCTTGTCTGCAAGCCTAAACATGTTGGTGGTCTACTCAATCTGAACAAATTCGCCAAGGCCTTACGCCTACGATGGCTATGGCTAAAATGGGTGGACAAATGCAAGCCTTGGATTGGCATGGGATCGCCATGCACCGAAGATGACCGCAAATTTTTTGCGGCTGCAAAAATGGTTACAGTAGGAAATGGCCGCACGGCCAGATTTTGGAACTCACCTTGGCTGAACGGCTTGTGCCCCCAAGATTTAGCGCCAAGCATCTTTGCCATTTCCTGTAGGAAGAACTTCTCTGTTTTGCAAGCACTTACCAATAACAACTGGATCTCATCCATCGACGCCTCCATTGGTTTGTCTCTCGCTCATGTGCAGCAGTTTGCTAGCCTTTAGGGGAGGATTTCCACCATGAGCTTGTGAGAAGACATTGAAGATTCCATCATTTGGAAGTTCACCAAGGATGGGGTGTACTCTGCCTCCTCTGCCTACAAGGTGCAGATTGAGGGACTATCTTCGTCCGATCTCGTACACTCAGCGTGGAAGGTTCCCCCCCCCCCCGGTTTCAAGTTCTTTGCGTGGCTTGTCCTTCAAAATAGGATTTGGACTTCAGATCGCCTGCTACGTCGCGGCTGGCCTAACTGTGGCCTCTGCCCCCTATGTAAGCAATGTCAAGAGTCGGCCACCCATCTCTTTTCCAATGCTGCTTCACCACCCGCATTTGGAGTCATATTCTCACGTGGCTGGGCATACATCACATCTCCACGACGGATTGGCAAATATTAGCTTCGGTGAGAGCTTGGTGGAATGGCAACCTTCAGATTCGTCTTGGATCCCCCAAGGCTCTTTCCTCCCTGATGATGCTCATTTCATGGGAAATCTGGACGGAGCGTAATGCAAGGATCTTCAGAAATACGGCAAGCCCTTCTTCGGATTTAATCAATAAGATCAAAGCGGAAGTGTCTCTTTGGGCGATGGCCGGTGCGACACACATGAGTATTGTAATGTCGCGAGAGTAGATCTTTTATTTGCTTTGCCGCTAGGCGGCTTTGTTCTAAACTCTTCCTTCTTAATCAATGAATGGCAAATCTTTTACCGTTGTTTCAAAAAAAATCTACACCTTTATACATGAGCACATAGCTCCAGTACAGTAGCTATAATAACTTGAAGAAGTCTGGCGCCAATAGCTACTAGTACCATTACTCTAGCCAAGAGCATATGAATGGAATGGAATACCATTAGTCCTATTAACTTGTAGAACTCGATTGGGCCACCGAGCAACCTGAAACAAAAAGGTTTAATTGGTCAAGCAGCAAGAAAAATCTCAAGAAATTATATTGATTTATATAATTATTTTTGATATTAATCTATGGATATAGATACATCAGTGCATGTTGTATTTATTATATTTATTAGCAAGCAAAATTTTAGCACTATTCTCTAAACTAAGTCGAGACGATGTACCGTAATCATGTCTGCTGCATTTCCTTGTCCTTGTTCTTGTTCTTTTCTTTCTGTCTTTGCTTTCCTCCGTTATCCCTGTATCCCTTTAGTCTTTTGATTTTGCCCCTGGATCGAATATCATTTGGAGGATGGGTCTCAACCTCGCTTGGAATGGAACAACCTAGAAATTCCTCAATTGTTCCGTTTGAGTTTGTTCTTCCACTGGAACTTGAGTCGACAATTGCTCTCCAAGTGTGAAAATGTGCTCTCTCAAGAATTGTATGCCCACCTGAGATTGCTTCGCTTGTACTAAAAGGTCTTCTATCTTCTT
The DNA here is from genome assembly GCF_904849725.1 of Hordeum vulgare subsp. vulgare. Taxonomy (NCBI): domain Eukaryota; kingdom Viridiplantae; phylum Streptophyta; class Magnoliopsida; order Poales; family Poaceae; genus Hordeum; species Hordeum vulgare. The sequence continues at coordinate 576,665,092 of NC_058520.1, read as the reverse complement.
ACATGTTTCTGAAACTAATTTTTTTTATCTCTGGATCGATTGAACTGCTCTCATTGCCTTCCAATAGAATGCCATCCTCGTCAAAGACTGGGTCGGTTTTGCGGTCCTTTATAAACCTTTTGAGCATATAGTGCTTTCGCAGTTCATTTAGTTGGGCAATTCTTAGAACATGTATGAGATGACGACATGGGATACCATGTGTCTCAAACAACTTACATGTGCAAGAACCTACCATGGTTGTTGTGTTGTAAGTTTTCACCCTTAGTTTCTTATAGCCATCACGCATAGTTACTGTTTTAACCTCAGCATCATGTGCCATCATCTCAACAAGGCAACGATCCCTGAAAATCCTGAAATATCTCATGTGTGAATACCTCAGTGCCATGCTTTTCAATCGCCCATGATGTCTTCAACACAGTCATCGTATGTAGGCTCACATGGTGCTCTTGCAACTCCTTATGATGTTGTTCTTCCAAAGCCGTGTCAAACCTAAGCCAAAACTCAACCAAGGCATGTTTGTAACCGATAATACGTGAGAAAAAAGAATTGGCACTCTCTGACCTTGAAGTAGTCCGCATAAGCCCTCACAAAGCTATTTCTTTGAAGTAAGCTGGTATCCATGATTCTCGAAGGGTGAACCTTTTACTAAAGCAATCATCATCTTCCAATCCATACTCTGACATAATTTCTTTCCATCGCTCCTAAAATTCAGTAGGAGTTCCAAAAGACCACACACATCGACCTAATCGTTCATGGAAATCCTCATTGGCCTTCAAATCAGGGCCAACCTTCTGTGGAATCTTATTCATAATAAGCCACATGCATAACCGGTGTGTGGCTGCTGGGAAAATTTCCCTTACTCCATTGTCCATGCTACTACATTCGTCGGTTATTATAAACCTAGGTGCATCCCCTCCCATAGCTTTCACGAATGTGTGAAACAACCACTTATAGGAATCTGCCTTCTCATCATATAACATTGCAGCACCAAAACAAACACTTGCCTTATGATGATTGATTCGAGTAAAAGGGATCAATATCATGTTATATTGATTGGTGCTATACATTGATTCAAAGGACACAAGCTCTCCAAATAGAGCATAATTTTTCCTACATGTGGCATCCGCCGAGAACACATGTACTAGCCTGCCCTTATCATCAAGAACATAATCAAAATAAAATCCTGAATTTGCAAGATGTTTTCTAGCAAGTTGGTCGACAAACATTTGAGCATCGGATGACTTGATGAGGCACCTAAGGTTTTGGTGGTAATTTTGCAAGTCCCTCTTTGTACAACCAACATTCTCAACCCCCCTCCCCCCCCCCCCCCCCCCCCCAAGTCTACACGAAGGAACCTATATGCTAGGGATGTGCCAATGCTAGCTTTATGACAGTTCCACAATCTAATGTTTGCTTGTTGGTTAACTTTCCTGTTTGATCTAATGAATTGTTTTTTACTGGGTGATACAAGTGTGTGTGTGTGCTCCTGTTCGAAAAGTGTCACAATGTACTTATTCTCGGTCGTGCATTTGACTGCAAGTTTAGCTTCACACCCACATCTTGTGATTTTCCTCTCATATCTCCTCTTACTACCAGTGCTAGCTACCAAAGTTTTCGTACGTTTCCGCTCCTCATGGAAACCTTCATGATCACAGTAGAAATGCTTTGTGAGTAATGACACCATTGACTGTCTTTCGCTGCCCCACACGTACTGAAAAACCCACATGATGTGCATAAGCTTCATAGAATTCCTTGGCTGCGTTCAAATTAGCAAAAGTCATGCCTATGATTGGTCTGATGGCATCATCACACTGCGGAGTACAAGATGAGCCCTACAATTTGAGCGAAAAGCACAACAGATTTACTATGTTGGAATACAGGAAATTATAGAGATATATTGTACATATTAGTTAGGAAAGTACTTACACAGAAAGGTGCACTATATGATTTCTGTGGTGTGGTAGACCCAATGTACAGACTTGGCCTAGTGTGTACGGCTGATTCTGCATTAGATTGGACATCACAAATAGCCAAAGAAGGAGCCTTGCTCACTTCACTTTGGCATTCCATAGTTACTGCACAAGACAAGATATACAGATTGTCACCTCCTCTGTTTGCTTTGCAAATCTGGCCCAATCTAGAGAAGAGGGAACCACTAGATGAGCCATGGTACAAAGGAGAACGGGGCAAAGCACAAAATATGAAGGGTACAAATCCTCATACCTGGGATCCTAGATCCAATATGACGTCGTTGGGGATCGCTTGGACGAGTATGGTCGGACAATCACCGGAGAGGAACCAGCCGCGTCGCTCGCTGACGGCTGCCCCAACACGGAACGCTCGGAGGAGGACTGTCACTGTTAGCAGGACAATCGCCACAGAGGAATCACCCGCGCTGCTCGCTGGCTGAGCACAGAACAAGAGGGTCTCGCCGGCTCATCTCCTAACCCTTTTTTTAAACAAACGCAAATCCATTACTCAACGAGGGCAGCAAGATTGCTGGCTAGATAACAGTGTACAAAATCACGAGGATGCCCTGGCCAAACTACTTGGGGAACGTCCCTGAGCATTGCACCAAATGTGGTGAGGCCGTCCGCAACTCTATTACAGGTTCTAGGACAGAAACTGATATTGAAGCAAAAAAAATTTAGGAAAATAGACTCCTTTATTTCCTTGATTAGTACTCCGCACTGCCCCATCTCGTTGCCTTCATTGTTTAGCGTCTGAACCAATAGTTGCGAGTCAGACTCAATCTGAATTCTTGATATGCCACATTCCTGGACCAGATGTAAAGCTCTACTACATGCATCTGCTTCCGTATGGAGTGCATCCTGAGCGTGGTCCAGACGACCAACTGCCACCCCCACAGCCTCGCCATTGGAGTTTCTCACCACGAAGCCCCAACCACCGCTTCCAGACATATAATTAAAGCAGCCATCAGTGTTAATTTTGAGGACCTCGCCATCAAGGGGGTTCCATCGAGGGGTAGGAAAGGTTTGTGAATTTTCTCATTCAGGAAGGATTCCCCGTACTCCCTCGCCAGCCCAGAGACCTGCGACGCCACTCGGTTTGGCTGCCAGGGGCACCTTCAGAATGTTTCGCGTCTTCCACCAAGTCCAGAATAAAGCAACACACTTTACTCTAAACTTTGGGTCCAATTTCATAACTTGAGAGAGGACCTGTTTTGGGCCTAAATAGGAGAGAAGTTTGTGTTGATATCTTCCATTCCAGGAGTTTCCAAACTGCGTGAACACCTTTACAACGAAACAGCAGATGCACGCAATCTTCATTCGGATGGTTGCAAACCGGGCAAATAGGGTCAGCCTTAAAACCTCTGCGAGCAATGCTTTCACGGAGGCTGTTATGGGCAATTCTCCATAGAAACACTTCCACATTTGAAGGGCAAGGGCTACAAATATCATAGCAGCTAAACGCCTCATGGTCAGCCGGCTCATCTCCTAACCAGAAGAGGAAATTGAATCAGGATGGCATAATGCGACAGGAAAGGGGAAAGGTACAGAACGGCTTAGCCTCACGAGGTTTCTGTAACTTGGTACATAATTCTTGCAGGGTTTAATTCGTAATTTGTACGTCCTTAAATCTCCAAGCGCAGATTTCCTATCCAATGGTACACAATCAAGACCGTGGATGAAATACAGATACAACTAACTCCTCTATCACTAACTTCTAAGACACGCATACGTGTGGGTTAGTAGAATTTTGAATATTGCTCCATCTTAATTTCCTATTCCACTCTTATGGAATAGAGTACCAGCATTTTAGCAGAACCAATACATAAATCGTATTCACTTTTCATTTCAGACCTCTTTTCCCCCATCTCACTTCTGCTGCTTATTTGGATGTTTATGTGACACATAGAAAGTTGGTCATATAATTAATATATACCCCCTCTGTCCCATAATATAAGATTGTTCTTCAAGCTATGTGTACAACTATAAGAAAAAGAAAGAGAAATTGTGTAAGATGAAGAAAGCTAACTCTATTACTAATACTAATAAAGATCCAAAGGCATCCGTGCGAACACAACACTGAGTTATTAGGTGATTGTCCAGCAACACAACTTTTCACATAATTCAATCCATCCCCAGTGCGGCATGTTAAACACCACATGAAAAAGATGCTCTAAAGGAACAAATAGCTAAAAAGGGTGTGCCATGAAAATTGCTAGCATCTTCTGCCCTGAGCTTGTGTTGCTCGATCTGATTTCCCCAGAATGTGATATCTGCAATTGATGTGATCCTATTATGTGGGTCCCATTGCTACAAACTCGCTTGATTTAAACACCTGTACAAAAGGTACAGTTCAAATAAATAAAAAACAGATGAAGAACAATAATTTGTATAACTCGACAGAGCATAACTCTGGCAATGTCAGGATTCAACAAGAAAATATGATTGCGTTGGCTAGTGCATGAAGCTTAACAATCACCACCAGTACACCCTCCTACAGCACGAGTGCCTCACACTACTTACCCACAAGAAGTAGATTGTGCTAGGATTTAATTAGCACATGTCAGTGACCACATATCTTTATGTCACCTGATCAAGTCATATACGTTCCTCATGCTGAACCCAAACGCGAATCACAACATATGTTATCTAAACTCTTTAGGTCACTTTATATCTGGCCCAACCGACTTACTGAGTTCTTATACAAACAGACACTCCCTATAATAATAATTGCCCATGTATGTTCATCAAGAATCCTCGACAGGATTTTGCAATATCTCAATGTATGTTGATGATTTAATATCATTTCAGATTTTGCAATATCTCAATGTATGTTGATGATTTAACATCATTTCACAACACGCAAGTTATTGACAAAGCATGTGATCATCCTAAAACAAGACTATAAGATGAAGGAACCACATTGGGTTGTTCTAATTTATGGTCAAAGTTCAATTTTGAAATGTGTGCGCCCCTTATTCATTGGAATGGAGGGAGCAGGATGTGGAGCGGTGGAGGTCAAAAGCATGCAAAAGAATCGAAAGTGCCTTTCTGCTCCCGAGCTCATTTGAGCTCAGGTGAACAGTAAAATCGAAAAAAAATCAAAAAATGTTCAAAAAATTCTGAATTTTTTTAGACCAACTTTGACAAAAGTTCTAAGTGCATGCAAAAATTTGGCATGAACTAACATTTCTACACGGCGTGGAAAAATAAACAAAATAGACACTCTGAAAATGCGCATTTTCAGAGCATCCATTTTGTTTATTTTGCCACGCCTTGTAGAAATGTTAGTTCATGCCAAATTTTTGCATGCACTTAGAACTTTTGTCAAAGTTGGTCTCAAAAAAAATTCAGAATTTTTTAAACATTTTTTGAATATTTTTCCGATTTTACTGTTCACCCGAGCTCAAATGAGCTCGGGAGCAGATACTCCAGATACTCCACGTCCCAAAAGAATCAGCTATAGGACACAAGGGACCACAGTTGCAAAAAGTCAGACAAAGGAACGATGTATAGGGACAAGCACACGGAAGAGAAATCATTAAGTCGTGGTTAGGCGATCTAACGATGGTGTGGGTAGCCGATGCATCCCAAGATATCAGCCGTGTGATTTGAAGACCTCTCCAAAGTATAATGCAAATACACAGTAGCCACACGCTTGAGCCCAACAACAACACGCAACCTTGTGCAGCCCACAGTTGTCGAACTCCAAGCACAGACACACTGACCTTCATTGCTCCACGTGCTCGCTCGGGGCATCTCGCAGCTCTTAAGCTTCATGTACTAGCCAACGCAACCAAAATTCCGAACTGATGAAAAGCGCTAGTACAATCCACATATACTGTAATACCCCCTCTCACGTGTGACGGGAAGACAAGTCAACACGTACAACCAGAAGAGAGCGACGACGCACGAAACTTATGTGTTGAACCGGTATGGCCCAGCCCATACAAGTTATCTCTTAGGGCCCAGGCCCATGTAGTGGGACTGACCTAAAAAGGATGCTCCCAGCCATCCCGTTACTAGCTCAGCCGCCACACACAAAAAACACAGCTGCTGGAGGTACTCCTCTCTCCCTCCCGTACTCCTCTCTCCCTCCCGTTCCTACATGGTATCAGAGGCCAGGTCCGGCAAGGCCTGACGGACGGCGGCGCCGGCCGGCGTGGCTGCGGGGTCCGGTGGGGATCGACGGCGGCCCTGCGCGCTGGAGAGGAGGCGGCTGTGCGTGGGCTGTGCGCGCGCGAGGAGGAGAAGCGGCTGCGCGGGCGACAGGGCGACGGCTGGTGCTGGTTCCTTCCTGCCCCGGCTCTCTTATCTCTCTTTGTTCTGCTGTGTTTCTGGAGGTGGAAGGGAGAAGGAGAGAGGAGGAAGCGAAAGAAGGGCAGCTGCTGGAGTCTGGGGTTGCGGCTGCTGCTGTTTGCCCGAGAAGGAGGTTGCAGCTGGTGGTGGTGGTGTGCACTACAGGGGAGACCGGGAGCTGGGTGCTGCTGCTAGAGGAGAAGGTGCTGGTGGTGGTCTGTTCCTGGAGCTGCTGCTGTGCTGTTAGTGGAGCTATTGTTGTGCTGTTCCTACTGTTGTGCATCTGAGTTGCTGTTTTTGCTGTTGTGTGTTGGTTCTGCTGTGGAGAAGTGAGGCTGTGGTGCTGCTAGAACACCAAAGATGGCTGAACCAAATGCTCTCGCTGCTGCTTTCGAGAAGCTCATGGAGTGGGGAGATCCCAACACATGTCATATTTGTGGGGAGGTAGGTCATTGGAAGAGGGAATGTCCAACTCGTGGTAGAGGCACGGGATACAACAGAGGGGGCACTGGCAGAGGCAGGTATGCTCGAGGCAGAGGTGGATACCCATGAAACTCAGGGGGGCAACTTTCTAGAGGCAGAGGTGGCTACTCAGGGGGCAGGGCGCATATGGTAGTTGAAGAGGACACTGGGACGTCACAGGGCAAGGGAGTTGATGAGGCTGCCTATGGAGACTTTGCTCACTTGGCCTCCACTGATGAAGGTAATTCGATGAAGGCATTTCTTACTCCTAATGAGAGTGCTTCAGAGTGGGTCTTAGACTCTGGAGCATCTAAGCATGTTGCGGGTAATTCCTGTGTGTTTGAGTCTTACCATAAGCATGCTCCTACTCACAAGGGCACTATACAAACTGACGATGGTACCAATCAGCCTGTCGTAGGGGTTGGCACAGTCAAATGCACTTCAGCCATCTCCTTATCATCAGTTTTGCATGTGCCAGCTTTTCCTGTCAATTTGGTCTCTTTCGGTGCTCTCATTGATCAAATAGACTGTCGTGTGATCCTTGACAAGTTCGGTTGCTTGATTCAAGAGCGAAAGACGAGCCAGACGGTTGGAACTGGCACCAGGCGTAAGGGGCTCTGGTACATGGACCAGGAGGTGCAACCGGACTTGGTGTGTGCTGCGACCATGGAGGACAAGGAGAAGCAGGCGATGATCCATCATTGTAGAATGGGTCATGTATCTTTTGATAAGATGAGTAGAATCTTTCCGGATGTTATGTGTGGAATAGGCAAGGGCAAGTTGACATGTGATGCTTGCGAATATGCAAAACACACACGAGCCTCATATGTGAGTAAGGGGCTTAGGAGCATATCTCCTTTTATGCTCATTCATTCCGATGTATGGACTAGCCCAGTAGTGTCAATGAATGGAAAGAAGTATTTTGTTACCTTTATTGACTGCTATTCTCGTATGACTTGGATTTACTTGATGCGTCACAAGGATGAGGTGTTTAGCTGTTTTCAGAACTTCCATGCTCTTGTAAAGAACCAGTTTCAGGTGCAGGTCAACGTGCTCAGGACTGACAATGGTACAGAGTATGTGAACAATATTTTTGGGGATTTCATGGCTAACCAAGGAATTCTTCATCAAACTTCATGTCCGGACACCCCACCTCAGAATGGAGTGGCCGAAAGGAAGAATCATCATATTCTTGAGGTTGCTCGGTCATTAATGTTTACCATGAATGTGCCTAAGTTCTTATGGGATGAAGCAGTTATGGCAGCCACGTACCTGATCAACCGGACACCTTCCAGGATATTAGCTATGAAATCTCCGTCTGAGTTGCTCATTGGAGATAATAAGTTTGTTGTTTCCCCAAAGTTGTTTGGCAGTACTTGCTTTGTTCGTGATCACCGACCATCTGTTGGAAAGCTTGATCCTCGGGCAGTGAAGTGTGTCTTGCTGGGATACTCTTCTAGTCAGCAGGGGTATAAATGTTGGTCTCCCTCTGAAAAACGCAGGTTCGTGAGTATGGATGTTACCTTCAGGGAGTCCGAGCCATTCTATGGTACGCCGACTGATCTCAGTCTGCTATTTGCAGAGCTTGACCACCTACATCATGTGCACGATGGTCAAGAGGGGGAGAAGGATGTGTCTCATACTCAGGGTGATTCTGTGGGCAATAACACTGCTAATGATGTGCAAGTTCAGGTCCAACCAATAGTAGGAACAATTCCGATTAGTACTCTCACTGATGATGATGTGCAGGTTCCTGTCGAACCAACCGTCGATACACTTAAGATTGGTGCTCTTCGGGTTCCTGTTCGAGATCGATGGCAGACGAACACCCTAGTGTACTCTCGACGGCAACCACACGTGCAAGGGGAGCAACAAGGCAGTGAGGCAAGAGTGCAAGGGGAGCAGCAAGGCAGTGAGGCAAGAGTGCAGGGGGAGCAACAAGGAAATGAGGCAAGAGTGCAAGGGGAGCAGCAAGGCAATGAGGCAAGAGTGCAGGGGAAGCAGCAAGATAGTGAGACGAGCTCATCTGACACAGTGGAGTTGCCCATTGCATTGCGAAAGGCTACACGTGAAGCAGCAAGAAAGGGTGAAGTAGCAAGAAAGGCTCTACCGAAGGATGATGCTTGTGATGATCTTGATATTGGCAATTTTGTGTCTTATAAGGCTTTGTCACCCACATATAAGGCGTTTGTTGCCTCCCTTCAAACTGTGTCAATTCCAAAGGATTGGAAGGCTGCAAAGCAAGATCCGAGGTGGCATGAAGCGATGATAGAAGAGTTGGAAGCACTAAGGAAAAACAAGACATGGGTGCTAACCACATTGCCGGCAGAAAAGAAAGCAGTGAGTTGTAAGTGGATCTATACAGTGAAGCAGAATCCTGAAGGGAAGGTGGAACGGTATAAGGCCAGATTGGTCGCCAGAGGATATAGTCAAACTTATGGAATTGACTATGATGAGACGTTTGCTCCCGTGGCAAAGATGAACACAATAAGGATATTGGTCTCCTGTGCTGCAAACTTTGGGTGGAAGTTGCATCAATTAGATGTCAAGAATGCCTACTTGCATGGTGAGTTGCAAGAAGAAGTGTACATGGAAATACCACCAGGTTTGGGTACTTCAGAGACTACGGGGAAGGTATGCAGGCTGAAGAAATCCTTGTATGGACTGAAGCAATCACCAAGGGCCTGGTTTGATAGGTTCAGACGTGCTGTCCGTGGTATGGGGTATGGTCAGTGTAACGGTGACCACACGATGTTCTACAAGCACTCTGATCGGAAGATCACCATTCTTGATGTTTATGTGGATGACATTATCATCACTGGAGATGATGAGGAAATAGAGAGATTGAAGGGTTGTTTGAGCAAGGAGTTTGAGGTAAAGGATTTGGGTAACCTAAAATACTTTCTTGGCATTGAAGTGGCTCGGACAGAGAAGGGAATCTCTTTGCGCCAACGAAAATACACCTTGGATCTCTTGAGTGACGTGGGCATGATGGGATGTCGTACTGCCCCTACTCCGATTGAACAAAATCACCAAGTGACAGCACAATCAGGAGAGCTAGTGAATAAGGAAGAGTATCAGAAACTGGTTGGAAGGTTGTTGTACTTGTGTCATACCAGGCCTGACATTACGTATGCTACGGGGGTGGTGAGCAGATACATGCATGAACCAAGGAGTGGGCATCTTGATATTGTGCACAGAATCCTGAGATACTTGAAGGGGACTCCAGGTAAAGGGTTGTGGTTTGAGAAGAGTGGACATCTTGAGGTGGATGGCTATAGTGACTCTGACTGGGCCAGTTGTCAAGATGATAGAAGATCAACTTCTGGTTACTGCGTGTTTGTGGGAGGAAATTTGGTATCATGGAGAAGCAAGAAACAGCCGGTTGTGTCTAGATCAACAGCAGAAGCTGAGTATAGAGCATTATCTCAAGGGTTGTGTGAGATGCTCTGGGTGAAGTACCTACTGAGCGAGTTGAAACTTCTGAGGAAGGGGCCCTTGAAGGTGTGGTGTGACAATCAGTCAGCTATAGCCATCGCTAATAACCCAGTTCAACATGATAGGACAAAGCATGTGGAAATTGATCGGTTCTTCATTAAGGAGAAGCTTGATGCCGGGGTCATCAGTCTTACTCATGTCAGTTCTGGGCAGCAGTTTGCAGATTGTTTGACAAAGGGTCTGGGAACAAAGGATTGTAACTTGGCATGTGACAAGATGGGAATGATAGATATCTACCACCCATCTTGAGGGGGAGTGCTGAACCGGTATGGCCCAGCCCATACAAGTTATCTCTTAGGGCCCAGGCCCATGTAGTGGGACTGACCTAAAAAGGATGCTCCCAGCCATCCCGTTACTAGCTCAGCCGCCACACACAAAAAACACAGCTGCTGGAGGTACTCCTCTCTCCCTCCCGTACTCCTCTCTCCCTCCCGTTCCTACATTATGTATGACTCAAGAGGCCTCTACATGGACACAAAGGAGGGCTACCAACAATTTTTAATAAATTGCGAAAGTCAAGACTTGAACTCAAGACCTTAACTTCGGATACCATGTTAACCTTCATGCATAGCCAATGCAACCAAAAGTCCGAACTGATGGAAAGGGCTAATACAATTCACATATACTGTAACAGCAGCCAGCGACATTCCTGAATTCACGACTTATTTTTTAGATGTTCATGATCCAGTTTACTGCTCGTGTCTCTGTTTTCTAGTGGAAGAATCTCAGATTTATCTAGATACTGGTTGGAGGATTTGGACTGCCTCCCCAATGATATGATGTTTGTATGAACCCTAATTCTATTATTTAAATACTGGTTGGAGGCTTTGAACTGCATTCTGAATTATATGATGTTCGTATGAACCCTAATTCTGTATTTCTGTGGGTTTAAAGTTTTGGCATATTAAGACGCAGCAAGATTAGTATAACGATATACTCTGGATCTGCCAATCCTGCTTAATATGTAGTTATGAGAACAAAGCAAACAAATGACAAAAAAAAAGTTGGGTGGTGTGGCATGAAGCGGAGTCAGGTCGCTAATGGTGGCAAGCCAACAACAATGAGGCAGTTTTGGATATGTGAAGCAGTGGAGAAGAGATCAAGGGAGGGCAGAGCTAAAGATAGGAGTGGCTGCAACGTGGGAACAGGTTCATTATGTGGCAGCTTATGCGGTACAGTTATACTCCCTCCGTTTCTAAATACAAGTCTTTTTAGAGGTTCCACTAGAAGACTACATACGGATGTATATAAACATATTTTAAAGTGTAGATTCATTCATTTTGTTCCGTATGTGATCTCCTAGTGAAATCTCTTGTACTGTCCCAAAATAAATGTCTCAACTTTATACTAGCTCTAGTATAAAGTTGTACTAAACTTGAGACACTTATTTTGGGACGGAGGGAGCATTTAGGAATGGAGGGGTTTCATACAACAAATTTTCCAGTACAGTGCATGAGGATTCAAAAAACACTCACCTCCTCAAGAGGTTGTCTAAGCATGTTGTAGTATCCATGTTCATAATGCCTTGTGTCCCTCCAAAACTGAAGAAGCAAACCAAATAGTGAACACAACAACACAATAGTCCCAAAGTTACAGCAAGATATATATACTTCAACATACATGCTCAAGATTTCCCTTCCACACCTTGTTTGCATGATCAACCTGTCAAAAGTTGCCGATGAATGTATATTTAACTGAAGGAAAATTACCATGAACAAATGAGTTATAAGTTGACCTTTAGGAGGAGGTCTGCCATTTGAACAGTGTCATGACATGTATCATCTTTTCTTGGTAAGAATTTTTGAAGATCCTGATATTCGAGAAAAAGAATCGAGCCTAATCAACCATGGCATATGAGACAATTTAGATAGCAAAAGAAGTATACCATTATTCCTTGGATTGCATAGCATCCATCAAAGCAATTCTCAGTTAAATCATTAAATTTCTCCACCAATTTCGTAAACGATTCCTTAGCCTTCAAAGGAAAAAAACATGGTCACTATGAAATATGGAATTAAATATAACAGTTATGAATAAGAGAAGTACCCAATCAATAGAAGAATCATCAGTGCTGAAAAAGCCTTCTTCATCCAGCAGATCCATCAAACTTGCAAGTTGATCTTTTACCTGGAAGTTTCCAATGTGAATACATGGTTGAAATGAGCATAATCACAAGAGATCAATGTTAATCCATAGTTCAATTGAGGATTTTGCACCAAAACAAATTATTGGATAGTCAAGATATTCAAAATTAGTACGGAAATCTTGTCTTGGGAAACAAAACAAACAGGAAATTCAGCATGATGTGCAAAGTCTGAAGTTTTTTTATCCTAGAAGAATTGCATTAAATTATTATTGAGAAGCAGAGCCCTCCATGGCAAAGGACAAGCATCGCCAGGGAGAGAAGACTACACCAAACCTCGCTGAAAAGTTAAGTTGAAAATGCGGAACAGGTTTCCATACCTTATCATTAAGAAGGAGATCTCTCAACTTTTGAGTGTAAGAGTTCATTTCGTGTCCCCGCTTAACAATTTTGGCCTTTCGCTATAATAAAAGAGTAAAAGTGTGTAGGAGAATAATTTGTAACATAAATCATCAAAAACAGAAGTAGAAGAGTGTAAAATCGATCAAGGAATTCATGCGAATTAACAAGTACCTCAAAGGACATTTTGGCAAGATCGGCATCCAGTTCTGCAAACTGAGCATCCTCATCATCTCTACGAGCACTTTCCTGAAAAAAGTGAGCATACAAACAATGCATAAAGGAAATAACAGATAGATGTGTGGAGCTATACAGTGGAACGTTTCCAAGAACAGAAAATGATGTTCTACCATGAAAGAATGGAAGTCAATAGCATGATCCCATGTGCATGTAGCCAAATAATTATCGAACTCTTCATGCAGACGTACTTGTTTTTTAGCTGTATAATACTGGAAAAAAGGACCTCACAAGTTAGTACAGACTAGAAAGTGACCAAGTTAAAAGAGCTAAAGCACCAACAAGTCAAAATTAGTAGTCCTGAGATGGTAACAACAATATAGGTACAGAATATAAGGCTGAATAAAAGAATATATAGATTACCATTTTTGAAACTATAGGTTTCCATTGAGTTGTATTTTAAAGGGACAAATGATAGGCTAGAGAATGCAGGAGTAGGTCGAAAAGCAAGAACACATTATTTTTGCAACTGAATTTCAAGAGAATTATACTCCATATGACACCCTGGCCTTATTTAGAGTGGGCGAGTGGCTGTTGAATCCATTATCGACAATGGTGAGACGACCAAGTTCTGGTCTAACTGCTGGTTGCAAGGTAGAACAGTGGCGGAGTTGGCTCCTAATTTGTTCTCTTTAATTCCCAAATGAGACATTAATCGGTGACGCTGGCTCAAGCTCATACCAACCAAAGATGGGTGGCTGACATTAAGGGAGCACTAATTGTGCAAGTCATTGTCGAATATCTTCAAATATGGGAATTGGTTGACAACCTTGTCTTACACCATGATGTGCCGAATCAGCACAAACGGTGCCTTAACTCAATCAGGCTCATATACCAGTAAGTCAGCCTATGATTCTTGCTCTCTGGGATCCACATCGAGTTTGCGCCCTGGAAAAGGATCTGGAAATCTTGGGCTCTGTTGCTTCGATTTTTCATCTGGTTGGCTGTCAAGAAACGCTGCTGGGCAGCTGATTGGTTATCTAAGTGTGGGCTGCCGCACTCTCCTGCTTAACCTTTGTGTGATCAGGAAGAAGAAGAAATTTCAGCACATCCTGGTTTCTTGTCTGTTCTCATGGCAAGTCTGGATGCTGGTCCTCCAAGAGTTGGTATGTCAGCTACTGCCCCCTAACCTGGCGCAACTTCTTTCTCCAGGTGGTTGTGCGGTGTTATCAAGAGGGCTCCTAAAGAGATGAGGAAAGGTCTCAAGTCCCTCATCATTCTGGTTGCCTGGGAATTATGGAAGCACAGGAATGCTTGTGTGCTGAGGGAGCAAACCCAGTATTCCTATGGTTTTACAAGTGGTGGCTAGTGCAAGTCGTTTGCGGTGCTTTGCTGGAGCTTCAGCACTCCACAAATTGCTCCAGTGGTCGCGTATCCTGGATACTTAGCCCACCCTGGGGTAGTGTGTGGTAGTGGTCACTGTTCTTCTGTGTGTGGCGCAACTGTTTTTTGCGTGTGTTCTGGGAGCAAGCCTGTCAGCCTCTCCTTTGTGTACTTTATTCCTTTCTGAAATGACACGCAGCTCCCCCTGTATCGTTCGAGAAGAAGAAAAAAGGCAAGCTTATAAATATGTGTTCTTGTGGCTTATAAGCCAAAACTAAGCCCAACAAAACAACCCTAAGCTTAAGGCAGTAACCTTTGTAAGCTTGCACCTCCGTTCAGCACTCAAAGTTAAACCTCAAACGGAGCATAAACTGAGTTTACTGAAACAGATTTCAGAGCTTAACTAACAGCTAATGTATAATTTTGTGAAGGGTCCTGAAACTCACTTTTGGCAGAAAAATTGGACTAGGTTGTTTTCTCTGGCTTCTTTGCCTAGAATAATACTTATATTTTGTCAGGACACCATACAAGTAACCCTGTAACACCGATGCTAGAAGACACCAACAGGCAAATTAACAACTCTGGCATTCCTCCATCTCTGTTGGTGATATACTATATTCCAATGAAGTAACTTATGCCGGACTTCACTAAGTCCACGCAGGTTAATCCTCCAACAATAAAATCTTATAAGTATATCCAACCATTTAAACAATCAAAGCTTGTCCGCTGGGAGAAGTGTATAAGAAGTTGAACCAACAAGTCTACTGATGTACTATAACATATACATAACAAAAGAGAACTCATAGTTCTCTTCACACAGATTCAACAATTGCATGCATTCACATCATGTGCTAGTTTTAGATATAAATATATCTTCCACATATGAGCATGTGCACACCAAAAGTTATACGATAGCTATGCTTATAGCCCTATACTTGCATGTAACAGTCCTCAGTTCAAAAAAACAGCCCCTCGGTTACTAGCTTAATAGGTACTCCCTCCATGCTTGAAAAGAAGACATACAAGTTTTGCCTAAAGGCGCAAAGTTTGAATTGAGTTTGTAGGAGAAACTATCAACAACAATACTAGATAGGTATAATATGAAAGCATAATTTTATTGTACATTCAGTTATACTAATTTGGTATTGTAGTTGTTGATAGTTTTTGTATAAACTTGGTGAAGCCTGACACTGCTGGACTTCAATCAAAATTTGTAAGCCTTCTTTTCAAGCACGGAGGGAGTACATAATTGTGTTACACAGTTCTAGTAGTCCCATGACACGTTTAATGTACCATCTGACCATCTCGTCAGCAATAGCCTAATCCATTAGAATATCAGTGCACATAGCACAGTTTGGATTTAAAATATGCATGAATACAACTTTGGGGATGGGGAAATACAATTAAAAATAGTAATGGCGTACCCCAGACTGTTCCTTCCTTGTCTTGATGTATACCGATGCATATGGCCGCAAATGCGCCAAGAAATCAGCAGGGTCAGGTTTTAGTGGCTGTGAGAAGGAACTAGATTAATAAAGTTCTGGCCATGCCTCCCAAAAAAGAAAATTAATGCACAAACCTGAAAAACTGCACACCCTTCAGCTAACTCACGGGCACTTGTTAGCAGTAGCTCCTTGTGGTTGTGGTGCTAGAAAATGTTACTTTATTTAGCTTGCAACATAGGCGGAAAAAAAAAGGTAGGATACATATGAAACAACTTCAAGACAACATAATAACCTCACGTATCAAGGGATGAAACTGAGGCTCCCAGAAAACCAACAACCAATCAAGGAAAATCTACAAGAGAGATAGTCAGTCCAACCTTCCGTCAAATAAATTACAGAGTAAACTAATACTTACATCAACTGCCCTTAGTGCATAAACTTCCCAAAGGTCAGATTGTGGATGACAGCTTTCCTCAAGACGATCCATAACATCATCCGGACAATCATTTTGCTGTAAATGATAGACAAGTTAGGGATGTCCCTGTTACAGAAAAGTAAGAACCAGGTCAAATACCTTAATGTAAGGTTTCAGATTGATAAGTTGGACCAAAAATTTGTAGATCTCATCAGTACGTCGCCGACAGCATACATCACGCTCCTTTCTCTTAAAAAACAACAAAATAAACTAACATCAAACAGGGATAAAATGCACGTGCATATTGCAAGCTGAAGGTTATCAAGAATACAGTACTCACCGGTAGCATACGGGACATGATTTGCAAATAAGGATGTTGCAAGCTGTTAATGGCATACTTTGCCTTAAACTCTGGGTTCAATCTCTCAAGAAGAGCATCCCCATTTAAATATTTATGCTGCAAAATTAGTTCATTGGTGCAACTTACAGAGCTACAGTTTTATTAACAAAATATAAAGTCATAAAAAATTGTAGTGTTCTTAAATTAATCCCCAATAAAGTTATGTTGTACCGTACAAAACAAAGCTTTTGAAGGCAACTCCAGAAGGTAATACCTGTAGGAACGGGAGGGAGAGAGGAGTACCTCCAGCAGCTGTGTTTTGTGTGTGGCGGCTAGTTCTGGGAACGGGATGGCTGGGAGCCTCCTTTTATGTCAGTCCCACTACATGGGCCTAGGCCCTAAGAGATAACTTGATGGGCTGGGCCATACCGGTTCAACACTCCCCCTCAAGATGGGTGGTAGATATCTATCATTCTCATCTTGTCACATGCCAAGTTACAATCCTTTGTTCCCAGACCCTTTGTCAAACAATCTGTAAACTGCTGCCCAGAACTGACATGAGTAAGGCTGATGACCCCGGCATCAAGCTACTCCTTAATGAAGAACCGATCAATTTCCACATGCTTTGTCCTATCATGTTGAACTGGGTTATTAGCGATGGCTATAGCTGACTGATTGTCACACCACACCTTCAAGGGCCCCTTCCTCAGAAGTTTCAACTCACTCAGTAGGTACTTCACCCAGAGCATCTCACACAACCCTTGAGATAATGCTCTATACTCAGCTTCTGCTGTTGATCTAGACACAACCGGCTGTTTCTTGCTTCTCCATGATACCAAATTTCCTCCCACAAACACGCAGTAACCAGAAGTTGATCTTATATCATCTTGACAACTGGCCAAGTCAAAGTCACTATAGCCATCCACCTCAAGATGTCCACTCTTCCCAAACCACAACCCTTTACCCGGAGTCCCCTTCAAGTATCTCAGGATTCTGTGCACAATATCAAGATGCCCACTCCTTGGTTCACGCATGTATCTGCTCACCACCCCCGTAGCATACGTAATGTCAGGTCTGGTATGACACAAGTACAACAACCTTCCAACCAGTTTCTGATACTCTTCCTTATTCACTAGCTCTCCTGATTGTGCTATCACTTGGTGATTTTGTTCAATCGGAGTAGGGGCAGTACGACATCCCATCATGCCCACGTCACTCAAGAGATCCAAGGTGTATTTTCGTTGGCACAAAGAGATTCCCTTCTCTATCCGAGCCACTTCAATGCCAAGAAAGTATTTTAGGTTACCCAAATCCTTTACCTCAAACTCCTTGCTCAAACAACCCTTCAATCTCTCTATTTCCTCCTCATCATCTCCAGTGATGATAATGTCATCCACATAAACAGCAAGAATGGTGATCTTCCGATCAGAGTGCTTGTAGAACATCGTGTGGTCACCATTACACTGACCATACCCCATGCCAGGACAGCACGTCTGAACCTATCAAACCAGGCCCTTGGTGATTGCTTCAGTCCATACAAGGATTTCTTCAGCCTGCATACCTTCCCCGTAGTCTCTGAAGTACCAAAACCTGGTGGTATTTCCATGTACACTTCTTGCAACTCACAATGCAAGAAGGCATTCTTTGACATCTAATTGATGCAAATTCCACCCAAAGTTTGCAGGACAGGAGACCAATATCCTTACTGTGTTCATCTTTGCCACGGGAGCAAACGTCTCATCATAGTCAACTCCATAAGTTTGACTATATCCTCTAGCGACCAATCTGGCCTTATACCGTTCCACCTTCCCTTCAGGATTCTGCTTCACTGTATAGATCCACTTACAACTCACTTCTTTCTTTTCTGTCGGCAATGTGGTTAGCACCCATGTCTTGTTTTTCCTTAGTGCTTCCAACTCTTCTATCATCGCTTCACGCCACCTCGGATCTTGCTTTGCAGCCTTCCAATCCTTTGAAATTGACACAGTTTGAAGGGAGGCAACAAACGCCTTATATGTGGGTGACAAAGCCTTATAAGACACAAAATTGCCAATATCAAGATCATCACAAGCATCATCCTTCAGTAGAGCCTTCCTTGCTACAAACCTTTCTTGCCGCTTCACGTGTAGCCTTTCGCAATGCAATGGGCAGCTCCACTGTGTCAGATGAGCTCGTCTCACTATCTTGCTGCTCCCCCTGCACTCTTGCCTCATTGCCTTGCTGCTCCCCTTGCACTCTTGCCTCATTGCCTTGTTGCTCCCCCTGCACTCTTGCCTCACTGCCTTGCTGCTCCCCTTGCACGTGTGGTTGCCGTCGAGAGTACACTAGGGTGTTCGTCTGCCATCGATCCCGAACAGGAACCCGAAGAGCACCAATCTTAAGTGTATCGACGGTTGGCTCGACATGAACCTGCACATCATCATCAGTGAGAGTACTAACCGGAATTGTTCCCACTATTGGTTGGACCTGAACTTGCACATCATTAGCAGTGTTATTGCCCACAGAATCACCCTGAGTATGAGACACATCCTTCTCCCCCTCTTGACCATCGTGCACATGATGTAGGTGGTCAAGCTCTGCAAATAGCAGACTGAGATCAGTCGGCGTACCATAGAATGGCTCGGACTCCCTGAAGGTAACATCCATACTCACGAACCTGCGTTTTTCAGAGTGAGACCAACATTTATACCCCTGCTGACTAGAAGAGTATCCCAGCAAGACACACTTCACTGCCCGAGGATCAAGCTTTCCAACAGATGGTCGGTGATCATGAACAAAGCAAGTACTGCCAAACAACTTTGGGGAAACAACAAACTTATTATCTCCAATGAGCAACTCAGACGGAGATTTCATACCTAATATCCTGGAAGGTGTCCGGTTGATCAGGTACGTGGCTGTCATAACTGCTTCATCCCATAAGAACTTAGGCACATTCATGGTAAACATTAATGACCAAGCAACCTCAAGAATATGACGATTCTTCCTTTCGGCCACTCCATTCTGAGGTGGGTGTCCGGACATGAAGTTTGATGAAGAATCCCTTGGTTAGCCATGAAATCCCCAAAAATATTGTTCACATACTCTGTACCATTGTCAGTCCTGAGCACGTTGACCTGCACCTGAAACTGGTTCTTTACAAGAGCATGGAAGTTCTGAAAACAGCTAAACACCTCATCCTTGTGACGCATCAAGTAAATCCAAGTCATACGAGAATAGCAGTCAATAAAGGTAACAAAATACTTCTTTCCATTCATTGACACTACTGGGCTAGTCCATACATCCGAATGAATGAGCATAAAAGGAGATATGCTCCTAAGCCCCTTACTCACATATGAGGCTCGTGTGTGTTTTGCATATTCGCAAGCATCACATGTCAACTTGCCCTTGCCTATTCCACACATAACATCCGGAAAGATTCTACTCATCTTATCAAAAGATACATGACCCATTCTACAATTATGGATCATCGCCTGCTTCTCCTTGTCCTCCATGGTCGCAGCACACACCAAGTCCGGTTGCACCTCCTGGTCCATGTACCAGAGCCCCCTACGCCTGGTGCCAGTCCCAACCGTCTGGCTCGTCTTTCGCTCTTGAATCAAGCAACCGAACTTGTCAAGGATCACACGACAGTCTATTTGATCAATGAGAGCACTGAAAGAGACCAAATTGACAGGAAAAGCTGGCACATGCAAAACTGATGATAAGGAGATGGCTGAAGTGCATTTGACTGTGCCAACCCCTACGACAGGCTGATTGGTACCATCGTCAGTTTGTATAGTGCCCTTGTGAGTAGGAGCATGCTTATGGTAAGACTCAAACACACAGGAATTACCCGCAACATGCTTAGATGCTCCAGAGTCTAAGACCCACTCTGAAGCACTCTCATTAGGAGTAAGAAATGCCTTCATCGAATTACCTTCATCAGTGGAGGCCAAGTGAGCAAAGTCTCCATAGGCAGCCTCATCAACTCCCTTGCCCTGTGACGTCCCAGTGTCCTCTTCAACTACCATATGCGCCCTGCCCCCTGAGTAGCCACCTCTGCCCCTAGAAAGTTGCCCCCCCTGAGTTTCATGGGTATCCACCTCTGCCTCGAGCATACCTGCCTCTGCCAGTGCCCCCTCTGTTGTATCCCCTGCCTCTACCACGAGTTGGACATTCCCTCTTCCAATGACCTACCTCCCCACAAATATGACATGTGTTGGGATCTCCCCACTCCATGCGCTCAGTGACTGCAAATGTCGAAGCCGGCACAAACTTCACGTTTGCATGCTCAAGAGATAGCCTCACCTCCTCTTGAGAAATTGCCGCAATAGTCTCCTCAATAGTTGGCAGGAGAGGTTGGTGCAACAGGGAAGCCCCCCTGTCATGAAAGCAACCTCTGAGGCCTTCCAACAGTTTCAGCACACGCCTGCGTGCAATCCACTTGCGCCCTGACTCGATGCACGCCGCATCATAGAGTTCCAGAGGATCACAGTTATCCTGCTCTGCCCACAAAGCCTGCAGCTCTGCTACATATGCCATCACTGACATGTCATCGCCTTGGCGCAGCCGACTGATCTTCCCCTCAATCTGAGCAATTAGCATGAAATTACCCTTGCCTGAGTATTGGGTGGATAGAGTCTTCCATATCTCGGCGGACGTGGATAGTCCCTGCACAGAGCGACCAATGGAGGGCACCACTGAGTTCAACAACCAGCCAACAAGCATAGAATTTATGACCTTCCCCCGCTTTCCCTCCGCGGTAGTCTTGTCTCCGAGTTCATCAACCGCACCCAACAAGTGCCCATCAAGTTCCTTCTGTTCCACAGCCAGCAATGCCCTTCTGGACCAGCTCAAATAATTTGTGGCCCCCTCTAGCTTCATGTCCAGGGGTGACATTTCGAGCTTCTGAGCCCCTTCCTGTCGAGGAACGATGGCCCCAGAGTTGGAGTTGGACTCCGCGAGGATCTTAGCGAGCTTCTCGAAAGCAGCAGCGAGAGCATTTGGTTCAGCCATCTTTGGTGTTCCAGCAGCACCACAGCAGAACCAACAAACAGCAGCAAAAACAGCAACTCAGATGCACAGCAGCAGGAACAGCACAACAATAGCTCCACTAACAGCACAGCAGCAGCTCCAGGAACAGACCACCACCAGCACCTTCTCCTCTAGCAGCAGCACCCAGCTCCCGGTCTCCCCTGTAGTGCACACCACCACCAGCAGCAACAACAGCTGCAACCTCTTTCTCGGGCAAACAGCAGCAGCCGCAACCCCAGACTCCAGCAGCTGCCCTTCTTTCGCTTCCTCCTCTCTCCTTCTCCCTTCCACCTCCAGAAACACAGCAGAACAGAGAGAGATAAGAGAGCCGGGGCAGGAAGGAACCAGCACCAGCCGTCGCCCTGTCGCCCTGTCGCCCGCGCAGCCGCTTCTCCTCCTCGCGCGCGCACAGCCCACGCACAGCCGCCTCCTCTCCAGCGCGCAGGGCCGCCGTCGATCCCCACCGGACCCCGCAGCCACGCCGGTCAGCGCCGCCGTCCGTCAGGCCTTGCCGGACCTGGCCTCTGATACCATGTAGGAACGGGAGGGAGAGAGGAGTACCTCCAGCAGCTGTGTTTTGTGTGTGACGGCTAGTTCTGGGAACGGGATGGCTGGGAGCCTCCTTTTAGGTCAGTCCCACTACATGGGCCTGGGCCCTAAGAGATAACTTGATGGGCTGGGCCATACCGGATCAACAATACCTAAGGCTTTTCTGGTTCTATCAGTAATCTAACAAGTTTTTTCCAGCTCTATAAGGGCGTACGCAGTCTAGGGAAGGGAATTTCTAGACAGCCTTACCCTTGCTTAATAATTCTGGAAGGAGGCTTGTTCAAACCCAGGACCTTCAGGCCACAAGTGCAGAGACTACCACTGCGCCAGGCCCACCCTTCTTTTTCCAGCTCTATGTCTAGAGGAATTTGTTTTAATTTGAAATGACCGTATTAAAAATCCAACAAGTTTTTTCCAGCTCTATCTCTAGAGGAATTTGTGGAATTTTGAAAATAGCAAATGCAGTCCTAACAAAAGCTCAAAAAGGTAGTAAAATAAACTAAAAATATCAAAAAAATACCCATAAAAAAGAATCCTTGCCTCCCAAAAATATTGATTCTTGCAAGCACATGCATGCAACAAGCTGTGTGCCTCCTATAGTTTAAAAAATGACGATATTTGCATTTGTTCATACGGTTAGATGTCGATTGGCACAGTAGGACGCCATGGAACCACAAGAAACATGATGGAATCTAGTTTACTCGGAAACGTTGTAGGGTAGCTTAGATGTGTTTTGGCAGCTGGCACGAATGGGATTAGAGATGGGAGACGGCACGAGGTGACTGGGTGATGCAAGATGACGGAAGGAGAGAGGATTCAGGAGGGGTCTGTTGCTGCTGTGTCTGTAGGTTTGCACCTGTCGGAGTTGAGAGAGAAGGAAGACTGAAAGATGAGTGAATGGACGACCGCCAACTCCAATCTTTATAAGTAGGAACGCAATTGCACATATATAATTTCGTAACGTAAAGTAAAATCATTACAATTGATAGAACACTTGAGATATCAAATGCATCCAATAAATAGAAGCGAAAAAATATATCGGGTGTGTTTGGTTGCATTCTCAACTCAGCATAGTTGTCCCTCTTCGTGCATGCTCATCTCAACATCCCTCTTCATGCATGTTCCTGGTGTATTTGTGTTAAAACTAGTGTGGAACCATGCACCCTTCATACACTCTACCAAACACCCATGCACCTTTCACACACTCTACCAAACACACGCATCATATGTAGTAGACTAACATAACCCTGGTTCCAGCCAAACTGCCCCTCGATCAAAATTCGTTTTCAACATCAAGATCCGTAAGGGCAAGGCAGGCAACAGCGAGTACATATCATGTGGCACAGGCTAATCAATGGCGAACAAGAACACAATTCAAGAAGCATCAAGACCAGCATTTGCATCATTCCAAAATTGTGCCTACTGGAATTTTATCTTTTTTATTGGTAGGAATCCAAGCCTATAGCAAAATACATCTATCAGATAGAAGTTCTCCTAACACTAGAGAACAAGCCATCTTCACACACATTTTTTGTTTTAGACACACCTTTTTCATACTAGTCTTTGATTGATTATGATAGCCTATACAAGTGATTTTGCCTTAGATGAACGATGAAAAGTTTATCCTGTGAGCTGGGGTCAAAAGGCCTACAGACTTAGAGAACAATTATTTTATTGGCATTTGTGGAACTCCACAACATAATATTGTAAATTATCTGTACATGCCTAGGCAAGTCAATGATGTACAATTACTGTAAGGTACTCATAGAAGGCAAACAGAACATGCGTACGAACACCAGAAAACATGTTTCCTTGACATGGTCAGACACAACTGGGCATTTTATTTAACATTGGATAGTATGTGCTTAATAAATGAATACCACATGATGGAGCAAAAATTTACCTCCAGACAGTCATTCATTGTATCCACCTCATGCAGCATTTCCATATAAGTAGGAAAATATCTATCAAATTCTTCATTGAACTGCGCAAAGCATAAAAGGGAACATATTGTGAAGAAAAATAAGCACTAAAAGTAAGCCAAGTAACTTCTGAATGTGAGACATAAAATATAAGAAAAACAAGAGAACTCACCTCCCAATTCCACACAGAGTGCTTTGGGAAAATATTTGGAGCAGGCAAAGACGCACGGTAGTGGAGACTCTTCAATTCATTACTCAACCAATCAATGAATCCATCCGCACGGGTTTTTATGTCTGCCCTTTCCCCATTCATCATAGTAACCTGATAAAAAATACACGGATCATAGCAGAATTCACTAGCAGTGTTTGACTGAACTGAGCTTTGCCTAGAAGAGAAAAGGCTAATGCCAGTATACCAAAGCAACATAAATAGCTATATGCTCATGATTTAAGTTAACCTTTACAGAAGTATCTCACACCTAAGGCCAATCATACAATAGGGAGCTAAATGGAAAATCCAGAAGGGCCAGCAACCAACTTGCTTTGTTACTACAGTGCTCTCATGGATTATTATCCACGTGATCACTCAGACATTATTACATTTCATCTCGTGCCAACAATAATGTAATGCATTTTGGACTTAGAAGCACAACAATCACCAAGAAATGTCAATATGCTATTTGATTCAATGCAGTTTACTCCTAACCATCTAAAAGAATTAGTCCATTAGCAACCAGTACTCAGCTAGATAACAATGATCCAAAAGCAGTCATGGCATGTCACTGTCAAAATTAGACCTTATAGCCATCAAATTTTACAGACTCAAGAGGTATCTTGGCAGAAAGCAATTACCAATTAGCACACAGAATTTGGACCTGATATTTACGAAAACAGGACAGAAAATTGATGTACAACACATTTCGTATTGATTTGAGTGCACATATGGCTTGAACCCTTGAGATCACAACAAATTACAAGTATACAATAGGAGGAGATACATTCATAACTTGCCTGATTGTGTAAGTAAACTTCGTATATTTCTTGACCAAGGCAAACAACATCATCCATAGAACTCACTGCATTGCTTGAACTTAAGTCCGATCTTAACCGTGAGATTCCACTTTGAGGACTCTTATCACTAAAACGGACAATAGTTGGAAGCATTTCATTAAGAATAAACTGTTTCAGCCTCCCATCATCAGTAGCAACGGCAAGGCGGATCAATGCATGAAAAAAGGGTAGTGCTTGTGTAGCTGCTTGATAATCCACCAAGCACCCAAACAAGTACATACTAAAGCTCCCAAAGCAATTGTTAAGTAAAAGATACCTACAAGAAGCATTGCTAAGTAGTAAGTAAATGTGCAGTGATCACACACAAAAAAACATAACTGAATGACGTTCATACCCCATAAGAGAGCTGGAAGATATGGATTTCAAGTCAGACTTTGGACAATTCAAATCTGGAAGGCCGCTATTAAGTTCTTTTGATGCTAAAACCCTGAGCAATAAAGATACAGAACGAGTGAATTTAAGCAGCAGCTCCACTTCTAATTTCTTTAGTTTTTCTTCTGGTCCATCTAGATCGCCAAAGAAATCTGGTACTTTAGCTCGGCCCTCGTTTATAAGAGTGAGCCACGCATAACGAAAATTCCTTTCGCAGTAGAAAAATAAAAATTCCAACAACAGCAGCACCCATTTGTCCCAACATTCTCGAGGGCAACATCTGACTAATGGAACGAAGGTGAGCTGTATGAGTTTCCCCAAATGATCAAATTCCATGGAACTTATATCCGCTACAAGAGCATGGATGAAAAGAGAACTGTCCAACTCAAAAAATGATCTTCCAACATTCGCGCACAAGCCTATGACATTGTACCTACAACATTATACAAAATCTTTCAAACACACAGACAATTGGAAGATTGGAGGGAAGCAGTTCAGTGTCATTAGAACCTCCATTGCAGGGTATTAAATAGTGATCTGAACATAAATGCATACGTTGGCCAACTAATAGGCGACATGTCCAACAGCTAGGTGTAGCAGAGATGCGCATGCTGGGATGGATATGTGGCCACATAAGAAAGGATCGTGTCCGGAATGATGATATACATGATAGAGGGGGGTGGTATCAATTGAAGAGAAGCTTGTCCAACATTGTCTGAGATGGTTGGGGAATATACAGTGCAGGCCTCTAGAAGCGCCAGTGCATAGCGCACGGTTAAGGTGTGCTGATAATGTCAAGAGAGGTCGGGATAGACCAAACTTAACCTGGGAGGAGTCCGTAAAGAGATATGAAGGACTGAAATATCATCAAAGATTTAGCCATGGACAGGGGTGCGTGGAAGTTAGCTATCCACGTGCCAAAACCATGACTTGGTTTCGATATCTTATGGGTTTCAACTCTAGCCTACCCCAACTTGTTTGGGACTGAAAGGCTTTGTTTTTTGTTGGTGTTTCAACATAAATGCACGACTTCACAATATGGAAAGGGTGTATATCATTAATGCACCCGGAGTACAATTCTTTTAGGACATACCTCTAGAAACAATAGAATTGGTTTGACAAACAGGTGTGAAGCAGCAGACTTACCCAGTCTCTCGAATTTTACGTAAGCGTGTTGCGATAGCATCCACCCTAATAGCATCAACTCCATCATTGTCAGGTAAAGTATTAGTCTCCGCTAGAAAAGTGGATATCTCCATGGTACTCATGAGTTTAGCTCTTCTAAGAATTTCTGGCAGATCATACGCAGACTGATCCGTCCAAGCCATGTGTATAAAATGAAGGATCTGAAGCAAATGTGAAACATTGTAACTACATAATCACAATAAAACATGAAAAACAACAATGTAAACTATGGTAGTTTTCATAAGCATTTGAACAGAGGGAGAACCCCAAAAAAAACCAGCAGTTGTGCCCCTGGCAGATGGGGCCCATGCACATGCATCTTTGCAATACTAGTTTAAAAACAGAAGTGATTTTTCTTATTTGCTATCTGAAAAACCCTAAAATTTGTATATGAGTTCTAGTACCACAATCTTTAAAAAATATGTTTGTGGTAGTTATTTACCCGTAAGAGCAGGGTAAGCATTAGTTGTAGAAAGGTAGAGGACTGCCGGTAATTAGCAGTTGATGTTGGAGAGCATTTTTCCTGTGTTCCTGTAGAATGTTTAATTTTGCTTCCTTTGATCTCCTCAAATGACTTCACCAACAAAAGTACTGTCTCCATAAATTGATCATTGCAAAGAAGACCACATAGACGATATGTATAACTCATGTATTCTTCATCCCACTCTGGCTGGGTCCAAATTTTGTTCAAAGACTTCAATAGAGACATAAGCAACTGCTTCTTACATTCAATCCTGACAGACAAAAGGCATAAAATTTGTTTTGCAATCAACTGTAGTGAACTTTATAACTTAGTGCACTTAATGCGACAACATGGAAGTCTAAAATGATGTTATTGCCAATGTACCCAGGGCAGGCCGTCACACTGATGAATGCTTCAGACAGGAGATTATGCTCCCAAAGAAGTAGCTTGGCCTTTCCTTGATAGCCTTGCGTTACTTTAAACTTACCCTGCACCATCAATGATATTAGAACAATCAGGGATGTAAATACCTAGAGCAGCATAGCAAAAGCTACAATGGCTACTTTCAGTCTCCAAACCTCAAAGCAAAACATAAGCTACGATGCACCCATAAGATTCGGGATACAACAACAGCAACAACAACAACAACAACAACAAAGCCTTTCAGGACCTGTTTGGATTCATGCCAAAGCACACCCTACCAAAAAGTTGGCTAGCCCACGTATTTTGGTTGCTGTTTGGATCGACGCCAGAAAACTGGCTCGCCCACCTTGCCTGGCTCCCCTCCATGTTATTCGCGCAATGTATGGGTGAGACAAGGGTGCCGAAATGCTTCGCCAAAAGATTAGCGTGGCGACTTCGGTTGTTAAATTGGTGGGCCCTGCATGCATGCAGTAGGATTTGGCGATTTTTTGGCTTGAAAACAATCAGCAGCGCTTTTTACTGAATATAAGAATATGTGGGCCTTTGCGTGATTACTGCATGCATCAAATAAAGCCTTCATGCAACGTGGTGGTGCACATAATTAGCGACTTCCAACTGCAGCATAACTCTTTTGTATAACTGACGACTTCTTTCTTCACGCCCACTCTTAGATTCAATTTGAAACTTTCTTAATGTTAGATAATAAATGTATTTATATACTTCCAAATCTAGTATCTCCAATTTTGGTGGCTATAATGGTCACAATCCAAAGAACATGCCGAAATTTTGGAGGCTGTAGTGGTCACAATCCAAACACCAATGGCTTGCCAAAATTTTGGTCATGCCCTTGCTTTGGTCATGCCAAAACTGTGGTGGGGCTAACTGGGGCTCAAACCAAACATACCCTCAGTCCCAAACAAGTTGGGGTAAGCTAGTGTTGAAACCCATAAGATTCAGGATATTCAAAGAAAAATAAAACTTCCCCACTCCCCAAAACACTGCAATGTATTGACTGCTCGAGGATCTCCACTAGGGCTAGCTCCATCCCTTCTGTCAGCTTCCCTATTTCTCTTACCTATGCTAGCATTGAAATTAGATGTTTATTTTTGTCAAGGCTTCTTCCACCTCTCCATTGCTGGTTCTCTCAATGGCCATTGTCAACCCATCATATACCGGTTGAGCATGATTTAGCCTGGGTACATGTTTAATGTTAGAGTGCATGTTTAGTTGGCAAGATGGATTTCGCTTCTGGCCTATGGCGTGGCGAGGTCGGCTGGAGCCAAGTCAATGGGAAAAATAAAAGAAGAGTGCATATGGTGAGCCTGGATAAGGTGGAAACCAAAGTGCAATGTGCCCATCTGTAAACTGATAAATAACATGGTTCACACAAAACTAATTCAGTTATTTAGTCTTCAAACCAACCACAATTCCCGCACAACAAAACAGAAACTGTTACAGTGCACAGACACAGCCTAACTAGCTCCAGTAACTCTTACAAACCAGACTACAATAAGTCCAAATTCCAATACTGTGATGATGGTGCATTACATTTTACTCTCTCCGCTCCATTTGAACTAAAACCTCGACAAGAATTACGGAACGGCGGGAGTACAAGGTAGGTCAAGTCACAATCATAGTCTCATAATAAAAACACCTACAGGACAAGTGTACTATCATAACTCCAAAAACAAATGTTTTAAGAATCACTTGAACTTTAGAAGAGGTAATTCTGTAACCACAAGTCCAAATATGTGGGAAAAAAACTTCAAGAAAATGGAGAGAATAACACTACACTTACCAGACATTTTGGCCCAAAAGACTCGATGGGTCTTTCCAAATCACTATTAGCATTACCCTGAACAGGAACGTACTCTTGATCATCAAAATTGTTAACAGCCAGGGCCTGATGGAAGATAGGCAACAAGATATAAACATATATTGTTGATGGATAGGAATAGTATACGAGTTCTTTTAAAGAAGCCCCACCTCCAATCCTGGTTCATCAGTGCCACTGACCACTTGCTTCACAGATAAGCTAGTGAACGGATTGGCTTTGCGACATGAAGGTTTAAAACAAGAATCAGGAGATGGTTGTATAATGAGTGGATATTCTAGATAAGGATGAGCAACTGATAAGCCTGTATTTTCATCTTTCAGAGCGCAAGGTCCCAGCCTTGCAGTCTGAACATGTATTTGACGAGATGACATTGTATTGGAGGATGCAGAGAGGTCAATAGTGTGTCCGTCTTGACTCCAATCTCCCCCTACAGAAGGGGAAAATATATAAGAAATGAGCAGACACATTCATATACTGTAACAGCATAGATATTCAATATGTATACCAGTGCTGATGAGTTCTAAATAGTAACAAAAAGAACGCAACATCCTATATATCTAAGCAGGTGATCCCATTTTCGAGCACATGCAAGCCCTCCACATTCTATTTTCCAGCACATGCAAGACTTCCACACCATTATTTTCTTTTTCGGCAACAAAAAATTCAACTGAAGCAGGTCACGAGCTATTATAACATGCAACCACCCTCCATTTACTGCTATTTCTGATATTGTTCATATGGCCAGAATGTCGAGGGGTATTATTTTCGTACATAAATTCCTGCAGCAATTCCCGCATACTCTCTCCATAACTACTCCCTCCAAACAAAGCTAGAACATCTTATATTTTGGTAAGGACAGAGTACATTGTAGGCAGGAAAGAATCTATGAAGCACATAAACTGGTACCAGGATATAGCAATATTTTGCGTCTAAAAGTTTGATGGTTGCCAATTCTCAACTATTATGTTTTCAGATAGAATTTACTGCTGAATCCTAAAAAAAAAGGTCAGACTAAAACAAGTTTACAACTCAGGACAAAGCTAGAACATCTTACAATTTGAGGACGGAGTACATGGTAAGCAGAAAAGTATCTATAACTTTTAGGTGCTAGGTTAAAATTTAATTATTAAAAGATGGTCTGCACATAAAACTAGTACCAGGATATATAGTCCATATTCTGCATCTGCAAGTTTGATGGTTGCCATTTCTTAACTACTATTTTTCAGATGGAATTAACCATTGAATCCTCAAAAATGTTGAGTTACTATATATTTCTTTCCTCTCCAGCAAGAGTTCTCAAATAATTCCATGTTAGTGGCGTAAGAGCAAAAGGTGCATCTTACCTTTGTTCTGTTCGATGGAATAATTTGCTCTGTCTAGCATGCCAAAGGCTAGCACATCTTCTTCGGTGATCTTAGGAGAGAAGAAATCCTGCATGTCAATCGATTCATTAACTTGAGAATTAAAGACACTTCACAAAATTGACTTCTTACACATTTCTACCTGGTTTTATTGTCAATAATTGCCAAAAGTATCTAATAAAATAATCAAGCTAAAAGATCCCCAACAGAGTTGAATATGCATATATCTCATAAAGCAAAACAGTGATAATATGGTATGTGATATCCCTTGTAAACAATATGCAGCATAACAGTAATAAAGAACTTTACTAATCAAACTGGCAAGGAACCCCATACATGTGGCTAAAATATAACAGAAACGAGTCTGCTTCATATCTGAATACAAGGTCATGGGAAGTGAATTGAAAACTAACCTTCATATCTGAAGGAAGAGCAGTGCTATCAACAGCTTTGCATACGCGAATGATACATGAGCATATTTGCGAACGGGCACTCTGGGCTGTTAAAAGATCCTAGACAACAATGTTAATAAGCAACGAGAAAGCAAGTTAGCCAAACTTATAGAGAACTCGGACACTATAAAACAGGATTTCAAGCCTACTTAAAGACATGGAATAGTTATTTATGCCCATCTCCTTGCATGTTGGTTGCACAAATCTTTGACCACTTAGAACACTTCCAACCTTGGTTAAAAATTCAATTATTGTGAAATTTTCAAGGTAACAACTCAAACAGGTAGACTAAATATCCAGAAGCAAATACCCTACTTCAAAAAAGAACTGCAAACTAAAATCAGGGAGAGTGATTTCAAGTTCATGAGCGTGGAGTATTAGATTAATAGTAGACTACAGTTCTACTTAATGAATAGGCAGCACTCCTGCTGGGTATTCCCGGAAAAAAAAAGGTAAAATAAAAGCTAATATCAAGCATGACAATGAAACCAGATATAAATGCACCATAAGCCGAATCCCAATAGTCAAGGTGAGGAAAACTAGAGAGCATATGCAATGAGATCTAAACTGCCAACAAAGTTCATTTAACCAGTCTAAACAGGTTACAATTGTGTTTCCCTTTTGACTGAAAGGAAGTGTTAAGCTTACATGAGAGCTGGCAGTGATTGACGGCAATAGTTCAAAAAGTTTATTCACAACTGAGGGAACTACAGGTGGATGACACCTCAGGTAAGGGCAAAACGCATTCAAGTAGTGTCCAAGGATAACAGCCAGTCTTGGTTCCGTCCACTTCAATGATAGAAGCTGAGCAAGTAGACCTGATTTACAATAACAAGGGTGAGTTAATGATAAAACAGAACTACGTATACCACAAAAACAAAGGAAGTGAATAATCTGCAGACCTCCAAATATGTGGTGTATCCTGTGCAATGAAAATTGTGTGTCCAGAACGATCTCTCCATTCTCAACCGAATCATCAAATATTGCATTGACAACCGTGTTAAGCACTAACTGTGCACTTTCAATTGCAGCCAAATCCTAAAATACTCATGCAGTCAGCATGATTTCACCAGCACAAATAAATTTGTAAGACAACACAACAAATATTAAGCTCTGTCTGAATAATTAAGGGTCCAACCTTGGGGGGGGGTGATACAGTGCTTGCATCTCCAGTGACACTATTAATTCTCTGTGCAGCTCTGCTGGCGGCAAGGATTGGTCTTCGATAAGCAATATATTTTATGAGATCCAACTGAGTGGAGGAATCAAATTGTTACATTCAGCAGACAGCAAACATAAGAACCACCATAAGCAACTCTTATGATAAAACTGTTGAGAAAGCTTCAACAGATAGTAAACATGCAGTGGTAGACAACAGACTACTAACTGGACGAGAGCTATGAGATGTAACAAGAAACACACCAGTCTGGAGCGGTACTGTATGAAGCCATTCTTTCCATGAAGCTCATCGCTCCATAACTCTAACGAGTATGGTAATATGGTTGCAGGTGTCTTGAGCATTCTTTTAAACGAAACGTCCAGAATCACACTGCATATATCATCACTAAACAATAAAAATGTTCCAATATTGGCATTTTCTGCTGAATTGGTCCCAGATGCAGAAGCAACATCCGCAGGGTCAGAGGCTACAAAAAAATCTTTAGGTCCCTCGCTTAGCACCATCTGCATGAGGGATAAATTTCATAAGGATAATGTTGCATCTACTCCCTATTTCGAATTACTTATCCAAGCCTACCATATGCCATAGACCAAGGGTGCACAAGAAATTTTAGTGGTGTTGGACTAAGGCCTCCTTTGGTTTGGAGGAATTTTGTAGGATTTCTATAGGAAAAATTCCTTTAGAGTCCTTTGGTTTGTAGGAATGAAATCCTATTCCTGTTGAGGAATCTTCCTATCCTCCACATTACATAGGAAAATAAACATTAGCCTAGACTCAATGAAAAAAATCCTATGATGTGGATCAAAAGGCATCTCCTTTTCTGTTCCTATTCATAGGATTTGAGATACACGCCATCTCATTTCCTATGATTTTCCTACCCTATGAACCAAAAGAGGCCTAACTTGCAAACTACCACTACAACATCTTTAACAACACTAAAGCAGGGGCACAATCCGCAACTAGTGTGATAGCTGCACTAATGATTTTCTCATTGGACAAACATTGCCAGACGACACTTTCCGTAATTATGTACTACATAGTGTATGGATATCAAGTCATATGGACTGTCGGGTCTTTCTTATCTGATGGCTCACAATTAACGTCTTCAGCTAAAGGACAATGTGGCTACAACTACAACGTTGGATAGACTAATCAAACGGTCCAGTGTAGGAATATGCGGAGGCCCCGGCAATGTGCTGCAGCATGCCCCTCTGAACAGGCTTGTATGCATGCGTGATTCTCCCATCTCTGCCTAGAAAGTTTTGGCATGCTCATGTGAGTAGTGCTAGCAACTACTAGCAAGAAAACAGAGAGAGGGAGCGAGAGAGATTAGAAAATTCTGGCATGCTCACGTTAGTAGTACTTGCAAGTAGCAAATAGGAGATAGAGAGATATGGCATGCAGCGGTACAGCCTCTGGAAAGGCGTAAATTTTATTTTACCAAACTAGAGAAACGCAAGTATAATATAAGTATGAATGTGATATATGTTGTAACTAAATATCTTCACCTTCACTTATAGTTCCATTTTACAAATGTTGTACAGTATGAATGTGATATATGTTGTAACTAAATATCTTCACCTTCACTTATAGTTCCATTTTACAAATGTTGTACATGGTTTTCCCTTTGTTTACACCAACAATTTTCGTGTATAAGAATCGTTCAAATCGTTGTTCACATAATCATCTGATTTATAACTATAAATAACAGACTTAATACTCTCTACATTGCTCGGTCTAGAACTTATAAATTTTATCAAGAAAAAGATTGGAGGGGGTATCCCTTTTCTTTGGTACGACCGCACAACCCTCTCTGCCGAGCCAGGCTGCCTAACCTGGAAATGGAGCGCAAGCGGCGCCTAGTCCGCCAAATCTGCCTATATCGCCACTTCCAACGGCTCTATCACCTGCGACACATGGAAGCTTACCTGGAAGAGATGGGCGCCGCCTCGCGTCAGATTCTCCCACTGGCTCGCCCACCTAGACCGGTGCTGGTCTGCGGATCGGCTTGCCCGCCGAGGCCTGCAGCACCCCGCGCACTGCCCCCTCCGCGACCAGGTCCCCCGAGACCATGCACCACCTACTCCTCGCATGCCCCTTCGCCCGGAAGATTTGGCACGAAGTGCTGCGCTGGCTCAGGATCCCCTGCACCCCGCCCGACCATGAGGACTCGCTCAATAACTGGTGGCAATCGGCAAGACAACTCGCTCCCAAGCCCATGCGCAAGGGCCCTGCCTCCAGACCCTGCTCGTCCACTGGATGATATGGAAGCACCACAACAATTGCGTTTTCAACCAAGGACGCCCATATGTGACCGGCCTGCTCATGAAGATCAAGGATGAGGCTGCCCTCTGGGCCGGCGCCGGTGCATTAGGGCTTAGAGACATCATCCCCCAAACCTGGGATGTCCACTAAATCGTTTTGAAACTATGTAACTGCCTCCTGGGAGGATTGAACCCAAACTCTCCCTTTTCAATGCAGTGAAATGAAAGCTCTCTTGCGTTTTCTCGAAAAAATAATGTGTCGTTACAATTTTTTTGTAAGTTTTTACAGTTGATCATTAATTAATTAATGAGTTGCACGAATGCACTCATCATAGTTTATATGACAATACTTACATTACACACACCCATGTTTATATACCTTTCTCTAGAAAGATTGTGAGATTAATAAATTTATTATCGTGCCATGTCTGTGTGTGTATGGGTCTTACTTGAAGAAAATAAGTTGATGAAATTGACATATGTCCCTCCCAAGATATGACATTTCACAAGACGTGCATGGCACGTGCCGTAGAGAAATATTGCCATACAGAAAGAATAGTTCAGTAAAGCTGTGTGAGAGTATACCAGCCAAAACGGTAAGCACTGAAAATGAAGTGCAATCTTGTAATGTTGGTAATATTCCAGCATCTACAAGCACAAACGTAAGGTAGGCATCAGGGCCACTTAGAACTCAGAAAGGGGGAAAATTACCAACCAATATGCATTAAGGTATTTAACAAGATACCAAAATAAGCAAAGTATACTATTTGGTGAGCACTGATACCATGAGAAGCAAAGAATACTATCTGATGAGCACTGACCCGTCGAAGGAAATGGGAGGTCTTAATGGAATCTGCAATAATACATTGCATGTTGGATGAAACCAGAGTAACCAAACAGTCGCAAATACCCTTAGCAACGTCGAGCGCCCTCTCACTATTAAAATCAGAGCATGCTCTAACTTTGGTCAAAGAATCTTGTGAAATGCTCATCAAGATCTCAAAGACATGGCCCATTGCATCGTCATAATCCTTTGCGACAGTAATAGGCCTTCTTCTGTGAAAACATTCATAGCCATAAGCAATACAGAAGGAAGGGGGGGGGGGAGTTGTTGGCTTAGGAGAAAGGAGAAACCAATATTATACACACCTTTGGCACAAAATTTTGAAAAACTTCAAAGCATATGTCTGGAATTTACTGAGATGAAGTAAGGACTCACATCTGCAAAATTAAAGATCATGTGGTCATCATCAAAATAAAGATAACACAAACAAACAAACTCAAATATCTGAAAGCAAACCTTTTAACTAAACCATGTTTGACAAGGTGAACCACTGGAACCCATTCCGCATACGCATTTGCAGCAATCAAGCAAGATGTTACCGTCAAGACATCCTTTTCAGTTGATACCATGAGCTCGTCACGGCGTTCAGCAATAATTGATTCAAAATGTTT
The DNA here is from genome assembly GCF_904849725.1 of Hordeum vulgare subsp. vulgare. Classification (NCBI taxonomy): domain Eukaryota; kingdom Viridiplantae; phylum Streptophyta; class Magnoliopsida; order Poales; family Poaceae; genus Hordeum; species Hordeum vulgare. Next base: position 576,629,074 of record NC_058520.1, on the reverse strand, counting down.
CTCGAGCAACTACAATGGGAATATGGGATATCCAAAGAAGAATTCACATTAAGAAGCCATATCTTACCAGATCAACTATCAAGGTTGAATGCATGGTAAGAAAAAATAACTTACTGACGAAAGGAGAAGCATGACATTTGTGAGAAACTCATCTAGATCAGGTAAATCTGCTTCACATAGGCCACCTAACCAGGAAAATAACATTTGTTTACCTTAATTGAAATGGTTGCAAAGAAACTAACCAAGGAAAACATCATTACCTCTGAAATCTGAAATCCACTTTAACGTGAAGGCGGCCAACTCAGCCTAACAGTTTGAGCAACATTTATTAACAATAACTTCAATGCTGGGAAGGAAAGGAACTGGAAGTTTACACATTGATGAACTCACATCATCAGGACCTGGTTTAGATAGATAAGCGACGGGAGAAAGCAAATCATTCAATAGAGAAATTCCACCACTCCAAATTACCTGCGAAATAACATTGAGATTTGAACACAAAACAGGCACAGAAACAAACAAAACAAATAACGAAAATGGACAAAAAAAGAAAGAACCTTTGCCACTAAAGCAGCTGCAGTACTCCTTGATCTAGATAGGTGCTGCCGATATCAAAATGCCACGAGTTATAGCTGAGTCGCACAATCAGAGTAGCAACTTATGCAATACAACTATATAACAATCAATCCCATGAATGCTACGTATTTTACAGGCAAATTCCACAATAGCCATACTAGCATCATGATGAAGTAGTGACCAAAGTAAGCTAGACCGTGTACAAGAGTTGCATACGCAGTGAATAAGTAGCATTATTACAGATTGTATCCTCGTCTACTAACTGTCTCTGGGTAGAACTCCCTGCGTGAGAGGAAAAAAATCAAACATACTACCTACGTTCATTTTTGTAAGAAGTTGTCTAAAAGGTACTGGAGTTGTTACAAATGGGAACATATATTTAGTAATACCTAGTCTTGGTGGATGTTGTCTCGATTAAGAAAAGATTAAAGCTGAGTGATAATAGATGTCTTCCCGGTCTGAGACAATAGGGAATACGAATTGCGAGACTATTCAGTGCGATCTAACTGAGAAAGCATAAGAAAACGCAAAAGCAGCCTCGAACTCGAGCTAATTGAAAACGAGGAATAACCCGCATCATTTTGAAGCCATGGTGCCGGACTTGAGGCGGAAGACCCTTCCCAAGCAGCTCAAGCGATGCCTTCGCCAACAAATCCTCGTACAATTCTTCCCCCTATAATAGACCAGATAATTACACAACATCCTCAAATCAATCGGTAGAAAAAACACGAAATCTCAAAGTGCGATCCGGAGAATTTCGGGGGGAGGGGGGTTGGGGACTAACAAGCTGGCGCATTGCAGAGGCGGCGGACACGGTAGGGTCGAAATCGACGTCGTCACCGGATAATTCCTCCTCCGCCGCCGTCTTCCTAGAGGCCGCGCTGTCTCCCGGAGATGCTTCTACAATTCTCTGATGGAGGAGTTCGCGTGGTGGTGGTGGTGGTGGGTGGGGGGGTAGGGTTTCCAGCACGGTGAAGCTTCTAGGAGAAGGGGTCTGCGTCGCTTGCGGTGGACTCGGGTCTCGGGGTTGTTGGCTGATCCACTTAAAAGCAACTCCAGCGGCTAATTAACCGTATGAAGCCCGACCCATAAAATAACCCTAAAATATGGGTTAACGTAAAAAAAACTCTGGATGAACAGACCCTCAAACACGTTCGACCAGTAAAAGTTTTTACGAAACGTGACAAAAGTTCGTCCTCAACAAGGAGATTCACGGGGTGGGAGGCCGACCCGAGCTTGCCCCCTATTCACAGCGAGATTTGGCACGAGTGAAATTTCCGCGCAGTCGTTCTCGCACCCCTCCTCCTCGGACACCATTGCCCCGCCACCGCACGCTCCAATCCATCTTCCCCCGTCATTCTACGCCGCCATGGAAGCCTCTTAGCCGTCCCCAAGTTGTGCACATCATTTGCATCATATGAAGTGATTGCATCATTTGACTTTGTTTTAATTGTATAGGACAAAATCGCTCAACAACGATACAAAGACATGGAAACTTACGAAGGCAAAAAAAATTAAAATAGAGCATTGTTGGGATATGTTCAAGGACTGCAACAAGTGGAAGTCGATTGACAAAGAATCACCACCGAAAAAAGGTTCACTTACAAACATGGATGAAGATGAAAATGATGATGGCCCAAAAAACTTAAACAAGCTCGATGGTGACAAGAAGACAAAGGAAAAGATCAAGAGGGGACACGAAGCATCGAGCTTGCGGGACAAGATAGATACCATGTTGCAATCAAATGAGTTTTTGCTAGCGAGATCATTAGAAACAAAGAAAGAGTTGGCCGAGAAGAAGTCACAAGAGAAACAAGAGAAGTGGCAATTGCTCAAGAACGAGGAGTTGCGCAAGGCGGACATCGAGGAGAGAAAAGCACTTGCCGCTGAGAACAAATCCATGTACAAGCTTCTTGCCGAAGAGAATAGGATCATGACATTGAACCACAATGACATGGACGACATCAGCAAAGAATGGCATGATATGGCAAGGAGAGACATCTTGAAGAGGAGGATGTCTGCGTCGGCCAGTGCGTGTTACAGTGCCGATGATGTTTTCTCATCGGGATTAGGAACCAATGTCGCCGGTGATTTCAGTGCCGGAGTTGGAACAAGTTCGGCGATGGATCCGGCGGCGGCGATGACCTCGATGGATGTGATGTGGAGTGAAGAGCGACCAAGATGATGACGGACGTGGTCGTCGCTTTTCCATGAAGTCCTTTTACGTTTGTCCTGCGAAATTATGCTTTTATTTGTGCGCAAACTATGTTTTATTGTTTGAATTTGAACTCATTTGTCGGAATCGCTGTCAAATTCGCTTATCCGGGGGTTTCTGTTTGCGGGTCGGCACGGTGGCATCCAAGCAGACCCCGCGTAGCCGACCCGTAAAAAAGCATCTTTTGTGAATATCCTTTTTTACGGGTCCGTTTTGCGGGGTCTGACTCTGTCCCCGCCCGCGCCACCCCGCAAAGCCGGTTTTACGCAAATTGTAAACGTGTTTTGCGGGTCGTAGTTATACGGGGTCTGCTAGAGATGCTGCATCTCCAGCTGTTGGAGCCCCAAGATCACCACCGAACCAAAAAAAGTTGGTGTCTTCACAGGTCAAATGCTTCATCTGGCAATGTAAGTGCATCTAGTGCCCCTTAGTGATTTTGGTGGTTTGAAGACTTATAGGTTAAGTATCTAATGTGCTTATGAGTGTACACAGGATCTATAAGTCATTGAGGAGTTTGAGATATTTGAAGAATATCGACCCCTAAAAATATATGTCTTCAGTTGAAGAAATTGGTCTGAAGCTGAAGAAATGAATCGCGAGGAATCTGCGATGAAATTGATATTCCTCATGAAGATACTGATATTGAGGAATCCGGTGTATCCTGAAGAAAATCACTCTGAAGAATTTGAAGCATGAAGATTTACATTTTCTGTTTTATTTTCTTCGCATTTGAGTAATAGGAACATCGTACTGTTAAAGGGGGTCGAAGTTACACTTTGGAATGAATTTCCTCATGATGCTCAACCCAAGCCTAATCCTACCAAAAGCCTCAAGTGAGGAATACGAGTGACATGAGGACTCTCACAGTTGAGGGTTCCGACCGTTTCGATAGCCACGCCAAGTCATTGGTCTTATCCACTCCAACGGTCATATTATTTAAGGGCATTAGTGTCAAATCATGTCGGGATGCTCCCAGGCTATAAATAGCCACCCCCCACAACCACTAGCTGGTTGGCTGCTCCGTTAGAAACTGACACTTGTCATAAGAGCAACCCAATTCCTCAGAGCCTTCGAGAGTAATTCATCAGTGAGGAAATACACCATACACCGAAACCACAAACCAAACCTAGTGATTGAGCATCGCTGAAGAAGTTGTTCCTGTGTGGGACTGAAGCCTTTTTTCCTTTGAGGACTGTGCATCCTCCAGACGGTTAGGCGTCATGGTCTAGAGCTTTTCCAGCAGTCAATTGTGGATCGCCGGGTGACCAAGTTTGTGAGGGTTTGGAAGTCTGCCATGAAGACTTACTACGAGTGTTGGGCGAGGACTATGTGTCCTTAACTCAAGGAGAATACGGTAGGGACTGTGTGTCCCGGGACTGTGTGTCTTCTGGTTTCAATACCAAGCCGCTCCAAACCAGATGTACGACTGTCACAGCAGTTGGAACTGGGTCATCAACGACTGTCTTCACTGAGAAACGGGTTCTAATTCCTCAACTCCTTACTTTCCTCGTATTATGTGTTGATGACTTTCACTGCGACTGTTTGAAGAATTTGCTGAAGACTTTCTCTGAATTTCCTCAACCCAAATTCTTCATGTCAGTTAATCCTCATCTGTATTCTGCGTGCCTGCTCACAGTGCAATCTGTTTTCTCATTCTTCACTCTGAAAAACTGCTGTTGTGAAACTTTGCACTTCTGATCCTTTACTGTTTTCCGCTGTAAGTTAGTCATCAGTGAGGAATTTCCTCAAAAGGAATTTCCTCAGTGATGAAATTCTAAAAATCTCCTATTCACCCCCCCCCCTAGTCGATATAATGCACTTTCAATTGGTATCAGAGCAAGGTACTCCCTTGTTCTGTGTGATTTTGGTTTAACCACCTGGAGTTTTAGTTATGTCGATTGCAGGCATGTTTAAGGTGACTGCAGCATGTCCTACCTACGAAGGAAAGAACTTTCCCTTATGGAAGAACAAAATGCAAATGCATCTACAAGCTATTGATAATGATCTCTGGTATATTGTGGAACATGGCGTCCCCATCATCTCTGCCAGTGTCTCTGTTGCTGATGTGAAGAAATTCAAGCAACTCGATTCTCAAGCTAAGAACATCATCTGTGGCCATCTGAGCCCAGGCCAGTTTGGAAGAGTAAGTGCTTTGGGCTCTGCAACACTGATCTGGGAGAGACTATGCAAGGTAAATGAAGGAGTATCAACCCAGCGTGACTCTCGTGTTGATGTTCTTCGCAATCTCTTCAATCGCTTCAAGAGACATGACAATGAAAGCTGCCAAGACACCTTTGATCGCCTCATTGACATATCAAATGAACTGCAAGCACTGGGAGCTCGAGACATCACTGATCATGAAGTTGTGAAGAAACTGCTGAGATCTTTGGATTCTTCATTTGATACTTTAGTTCTGATGATTCAAGAAAGACCAAACTACAAGATGCTTGATCCAGCTGATATACTTGAAAGGCTAAATATTCATGAATTCCAGCTAGAAGAAAAGAAAGATCTATATGGACCAAGCTATTCCAGACCACGTGCACTGAAGGCTAGAGCAATTTCCTCATCTGAAGAAGAAGACACAGATGACAGCTTTGGTGACCCTGAAGAATTTGGACAGGAGCTTGCGATGCTCGTGAGGAAATTCCAGAGATTTACACGACGTGGCCAGTTCGGTAAATCTTCAAGAAGAGACATGAGAAAATCAGAATCTTCATCTGAGGACTACAAGAAACGAACCCGCCACAAGTGCAAGAAATCAGGTCATTACATTGCTGATTGTCCCCGTTGGGGAAAGGAATCAAAGAAGAAGAAATACAAGGATGACAGTTCAGATGACTCGAAGAAGAAGAAGAGATCTTCAAAATCCTCATCTTCAAAGCCCTCATCACACAAGAAGACTAGTTTCAGAAAGGCTCGGACACTTATTGGCAAGGAAATGGAGTCCGAGGCAGAATCAGAGGAATGTGATGAAGAAGAGGGTTCTGATGAAGACTCAGAATCCGGACAGGCTAGTCTTGCACTGGCAACCACTTTCGTCAGCAAGTCAGTCTTCAATCTTGAAGAAAATGATTGCACCATCCATACTGATGACTATGCTGGTGACTTCGTTCCAACCTATTGCTTCATGGCAAAAGGTTCAAAGGTACCAAATAATGCCTCCTCCTCTGATTCAAGTGACTGTGAACCTAATGATTATAAGAAACCCAGTTACAGTAAACTTGCTATCATTGCCACTAAACAACAAACTGCTCTGGAAAAGCTTCAGAAACTGCTAGATAAAAGTGATGAACTGTTGAATGATGAAATGAACCTTACCTAAATCCTCACCGAAGATGTGAAAAGTCTTCAGTCTGGATTTGATAATCTTCAGGATCGTTATGATACACTCCTCACTGATCATGAGAAGCTTTCCTATGAATTTCTTCAAAGGAAGCTTGATCTTGAGAAGCTGAGGATGTCTCATGATGATCTTCGTATGGAAAATGATTCATTACTAGCTCAACAGATCAGCGCTGATCAAGTTGAATTCATTCATCCATGTCTTAAATGCATTGAACGTGAAACTGCTAATTCCTCACCAGAATCATCAAATGCTACCATTGCTACAAATTCTTCAACTGCACCTGCTGTGTCTATTTCCTCACTTGAGGAAAACACAAATGTTACCGATGAAAATGCAGGGTTGAAGGAATTATACGTGACAGGCATATACAAAAGCCTCAAAGGACATCAAACCCTTTGTGATGTGCTCAAAAAGCAGATCTTGAACAGGAACCCGAGGAAAGAAGGAATTGCCTTTGAGAGGAAATTAAATGCTGATGGATCTTATTGGAAACCTGAGCAGTATCCCAAAACCTCATGGGTTGCTGCTATTGGGCCTCCTTTTGATCCATCTAATCTAACTTGCTTTTCATGTGAATTATCCTATTCCTCAGATGAGTCATTTGACTCCAACTATAAACTGTTCAAAAATCAATCTGGTGAAGTATTTGCTCGATATGTTGGAACTAACTGCAGGAATGGCCCTCCTCTGAGGAAAATCTGGGTTCCCAAAAGTTGTCTTGAAAATCTTCAGGTGAATGTCCTCATGACACCACCATTGAAGAATCTGAACCCCAGATCAAATTCCTCAGGAGGACCAAAGTCTTCAAGAGGATCAAAATCCTCAAGTGGTCAAAATTATGCTCGTACCCGTGCTATTGCTTCTAACATGCAGGAAAACTACAAGGAATATGAATATGAGCGTTACTCCTCAAATCATTATGTTCATAAATCCTCAAACCAGTTCTCTGCATATTCATATGAGTACTTTAATCCCCCTACTGTTAAGAGAAGTGCATTGGCTTCAATGCCACCTTTCTCATATGGTGCTCGCAGGATGATGAATGCTTTGCCACCCCTTCAGATGTGTGTGGTGAAGAAATCGAACTAATCACTTCTGCAGGTCAGGTCTCCAGATGAAAATCATCATCTGAAGAATTTGCTGGAGACCTGAGGAAATGCTTGATAGGACGCAAGCTAATGATTGATGAAATAGAAATATTTCACACGTCCTTACATTTCTGTTATGATGAAATTACTGATCTGATGAAATTAGTATCATATTCTTCAAATCTGAAGCATATGAGATGGTAAGCTGTACTAATTCATCTGCAGGATGACAAACCCAAGAATACTGAGTGGGTTCTTGATAGTGGCTGCACACATCACATGACTGGTAATAAAAGCTTACTGATGAATATGCCACTAACTCCATCACCTCTGAAGCAAATCACATATGCTGACAAAGGTAAAAGCAAGGTATTGGGACTTGGCAAAGTGGCTATTTCCAAGGATAGGCATATGGACAAAGTGATGCTTGTTGAATCCCTTGGTTTTAACCTCATGTCAGTCTCGATGCTTTGTGATCTTGATATGATTGTCATCTTTGGTAGATATAGATGTGTAGTCATCATGGAATCTGACAGATCCAAAGTCTTCGAAGGTGTAAGAAGAGGGGATTTGTACATTGTTGATTTCTCTACACATCCTCAACCAGCCACCTGCTTATTAGCAAAAAACTCAGAAGGATGGTTGTGGCACCGAAGACTAGGTCATGCAGGCATGAGGAATTTGCACACGCTCGCGAAGAAGAAGCATGTCATCGGCATTGAATCAGTCAAATTCCTCAAGGATCATCTCTGCGGTGCTTGTGAATCTGGGAAAATGACCAGATCCAAGCATCCCTCGAAGACTATCATGACCACTACATGTCCATTCGAATTGCTTCATATGGATTTATTTGGACCTACTCACTATGACACACTAACCAATGCAGCATCTTTATATGGCTTCGTCATAGTTGATGATTATTCTAGATATACATGGGTGCATATCATAGTGTATAAATTTGAAGTGCAGGAAATCTTCAAACGATTTTCTTCAAGGGCCTCGACGAACTTTGGCAGCAAGATCAAACATATCAGGAGTGATAACGGAACCGAGTTCAAAAACACCGGTCTTGATGATTATCTTGATGAACTTGGCATTACTCACGAATTATCTGCTCCTTATACTCCTCAGCAGAATGGTGTCGTTGAAAGGAAGAACAGGACTCTGGTTGAAATGGCAAGAACTATGCTTGAAGAATATCAGACTCCTCGTCGCTTTTGGCCTGAAGCAATCAACACTGCATGCCATATCATCAAGAGGGTATATCTTCACAAATTCCTCAAGAAAACCTCATATGAACTCCTCACTCACAAGAAACCCAATGTAAGTTATTTCAAAGTCTTCGGTGCAAAATGCTGGATTAGAGATCCTCACCATAGCTCAAAATTTGCACCTAAGGCACATGAAGGTTTTATGCTCGATTATGGAAAGGACTCGCACACTTACAGAGTCTTCAACAACTATCACAACAAAATTGTTGAGACTGTAGATGTGCGGTTCGATGAAACTAATGGCTCGCAAAGAGAGCAATTGCCTTCTGATCCAGATAAGCTGTCTCCTGAGGAAGCAATAAAGCTCAAGCCTACTGAAGACATTGTCCCCACTGAGGAAATTGGTGAAGAAACGATCCCCATCACTGATGAAAATCAAGAAGAATTTTCTTGAGGAAATTGCAGCAGAACCACTTCCTCAGCCCAGACAAAATCCTCAACCAGCTCATCCGAGGATTGCAAAAGAAGTAGAACTTGACAAAATCCTCAACGACATCAACGCGTCAGGTCCTCTCACTCGCTCAAAAGCTTCACACTTAGTTAACTTTTGTGGGCATTTTTCCTTTGTATCCATCACAGAACCCTCAAAAGTTGCTGAGGCTTTTCTGGAACCGGAGTGGATCCAAGCTATGCAAGACGTACTTCTTCAATTCAAGCTGAATGACGTATGGGAGCTCGTCAAACGACCAGATCCTCGCAAGCACAACATCATCGGCACCAAGTGGATTTTCCGAAACAAGCAAGATGAGGACGGTCAAGTGGTGAGGAACAAGGCACGACTTGTAGCCCAAGGCTACATCCAGGTTCAAGGAATAGATTTCGATGAAACTTTTGTTGGAATTATGCCCTAGAGGCAATAATAAATATAGTTATTATTATAATTCCTATATCAAGATAATCGTTTATTATCCATGCTATAATGTATTGAATGAAGACTTATATACATGTGTGGATACATAGACAAAACACTGTCCCTAGCAAGCCTCTAGTTGGTTAGCCAGTTGATCAAAGATAGTCAGTGTCTTCTGATTATAAACAAGGTGTTGTTGCTTGATAACTGGATCACGTCATTAGGAGAATCACGTGATGGCTAGACCCAAACTAATAGACCTAGCATGTTGATCGTGTCATTTTGTTGCTACTGTTTTCTGCGTGTCAAGTATTTGTTCCTATGACCATGAGATCATATAACTCACTGACACCGGAGGAATACTTTGTGTGTATCAAACGTCGCAACGTAACTGGGTGACTATAAAGATGCTCTACAGGTATCTCCAAAGGTGTTCATTGAGTTAGTATGGATCGAGACTGGGATTTGTCACTCCGTGTGACGGAGAGGTATCTCGGGGCCCACTCGGTAATACAACATCACACACAAGCCTTGCAAGCAATGTGACTTAGTGTAAGTTGCGGGATCTTGTATTACGGAATGAGTAAAGAGACTTGCCGGTAAACGAGATTGAAATAGGTATGTGGATACTGACGATCGAATCTCGGGCAAGTAACATACCCAAGGACAAAGGGAATGACATACGGGATTATATGAATCCTTGGCACTGAGGTTCAAACGATAAGATCTTCGTAGAATATGTAGGATCCAATATGGGCATCCAGATCCCGCTGTTGGATATTGACCGAGGAGTCTCTGGGTCATGTCTACATAGTCCTCGAACCCGCAGGGTCTGCACACTTAAGGTTCGACGTTGTTTTATGCGTATTTGAGTTATATGGTTGGTTACCGAATGTTGTTCGGAGTCCCGGATGACATCACAGACGTCACGAGGGTTTCCGGAATGGTCCAAAAACGAAGATTGATATATAGGATGACCTCATTTGATTACCGGAAGGTTTTCGGAGTTGCCGGGAATGTGTCGGGAATGACGAATGGGTTCCGGGTGTTCACCGGGGGGGCAACCCACCCCGGGGAAGCCCATAGGCCTTGGGGGTGGCGCACCAGCCCTTAGTGGGCTGGTGGGACAGCCCAAGAAGGCCCTATGCGCCATAGGAAGAAAATCAAAGAGAAAAAAAAGGAGGATGATAGGGTCATAGTCCTAGGGTAGGGTCATAGGCCTGCCCTACAGGTCCTACCCAAGGACTACCCCACACAAAGGACAGGACCCTAGGTCTGCCCCGACTGAATTAAGGAGTCCCCATCATCCAGTCGGTAACAGGTCCTGAATCATCCAGTCGGAGACTAGCATTCGGAGGATACCAGGCTAACCGACTGGATACACTCGGTATATCGTAACCTCTGTGGAGAGAAACTGCCATACGTTTCCGGGTGCATTTATTAGCATTTAGGGCATACGTTACGTGTAACGTACGCATTGAACCCCCGTTACTCCGCCCCTGAATCAGAACCGTTGTGGAAGGCAGCGCACTCTATATAAGCCACCCTCCCCCACTGGTAAAGGGGTTAGCAAATCATTGTATTCCATATTCCACTCGACAACAAGCTCCGAGAGCACTGAGACGTAGGGCTGTTACCTCCACCGCAGAGGGGCCCGAACTCATACAACCTCGCCGTAGCTAGGACTCTGCCCATCTCATTCGTACCCTACACATCTACTGTCAGGCTTATACCCACGACAGTTGGCGCCCACCGTGGGGCAGGCGTCTAAGCGACTTCCGGCGAGTTTGCAACTACTTCCTTTCGTCATGTCGTCTGGTGGAGATTCGAGCATGGGTCACCAGATCTTCTTCGGCGCTCTCTCCTTCACCGTCGACGATTCGACGTGGCTTCGGGAGGCGCCTCTCGACGTCGAGGCGCTTCCCCGTCGCGGGGCCACGCACTTCTGTGCCGGCGCTCGCGGCGTTCTTCTTCTCCAACAATCGGCTCCGTTGTCGGCTTGCTCCTCCGTCATGCGCCGCAACAAGCGGTCCCGCAGTCCGCGTCTCCAACGTTGGGTGCAGCATGCCCGAGCGCGTCAGATTGCGTCCTCTCAAGTGGCAGTTCTGGAGTCTGTTGTGGTGGCCCCGCGTTCCCAGTGCTCGGACTCGGTTCCGACTGAGTTCCCTTCCGAGTACGCAGGTTGCGGGCCTGCAGCAGAAGTACACATGGCCAATTCCCATGAAGATCCCCGTCAAGCTGGCCGGAGCGAGCGCGAGATCGGTGAAGCATCCGGTGCACGCCGTCCACCTCGCCGTTCTGCTAGTCGGCACACTCGGCGGAGCAACGTGGAGTTGTTCCGCACACCTCTTTTCAACTTGGCTGCGGCGGCCAAGATTGTCGATTCCCTCCAGCCGACTGATTCAGAGGCAGGAAGGGGAATCGAGCAGATCCGAGCTCTGTTGCACACGGCGCAGCAGCAGAATTCGGCAGTCTCCCAGTCGCACAACCGGATCTACAATAGTTCCGTCCATGCAAACACGCATCGGTCGGTTCACAGCCCTGGTTCCCATTAGCACCACAGGGGAGGCAGCCGCTCCATGATCCGCGAGGATCGCCGCCGCTCACGCACCCCTCCGCGGGGTGGGCCCTATGGGTCCCGGCATCATGATGATCGGCGTTCAGTCGGCGACACTTACGACCCAAGACACGACGCAAGAGGGTGAATCGCCCAGCGAAGGGTCGACACGGGTCGAGCCCACCGTGATGGTCACGATATGGACCGTCCAAGCGGAAGCAGGATCATCGTGTCCGGCCCCGAGTGTTTTAGTCGAGCCATCCGCTCGGCTGACATCCCGCCCAACTTCCGATTGGCAGCGGGAATCGGTAAATTTACGGGGGAATCCAAGCCTGAAACATGGATAGACGACTACCGAGTGGCAGTCCAGATCGGAGGAGGGGACGACCATGTCGCTATGAAGCACCTCCCTCAGATGCTCGACGGCTCGGCGCGAGCGTGGCTGAACCAGTTGGCCCCCTCAAGCATTTACAGTTGGGCAGATCTGGCCCGAGTGTTCATCAGGACTTTCGAAGGGACGTGCAAACGCCCTGCAGGCCTTGTGGAGCTCCAGCACTGCGTCCAGAAGCCGAATGAGCCCCTGCGCGACTTCATCCAGCGTTGGACAACTCTCTACCACACGGTGGAGAACGTCACCGAGCATCAAGCAGTCTGCGCCTTCAAGGCAGGCGTGCGGTACAGAGAGTTGTACCTAAAGTTCGGTCTAACAGGCGACATCTCCATGAGCAAGATGATGGAGATAGTGGCTCGCTATGCAAATGGCGAAGAAGAGGACCGCATCCGGAGCGGCAAGCACAAGACAGTCGGCGATGTCGACGGAGGTAACACTCGGAAGCAGAAACAGAAGGTTCCGCCCGCACCGCAAGCGGAAGCTGCAGCTGTGACCAGTGCCAAGTTCAAGGGCAAAGGGAAGGCGCAGTTTACCCCCAAGAAGAAGCCGTTCAACAATCCCATCCTGGACCAGCCTTGTTCGGTTCACATGAAGATGGACGAAGAAGGCAACCCCATATACGCGAAGCATACCACTCGACAGTGCCGTCTCCTGATCCAGGGGTTCAGCAAGGGGCAACCGAGTGAGAAGGATCCTGAACAAGATGAGGAGGATAAGGAGGATCCGTTCCCCCAAGTCCATGCAACCCTCATGATTTTTGCTGACATCGAAAGCAAGAGTCGACTGAAGCTGGTGAACACGGAGGTCAACATGGCCGTTCCGACCAACCCCAAGTTCCTTAAATGGTCTCAGACTGCGATCACCTTTGACCAGTCGGATCATCCAGCGCATATTCCCACCCCAGGAAGGCAGGCTCTGGTCGTTGACCCGGTGGTGGAAGGAGTCCGACCGCGCAAAGTCCTCATGGACGGCGGTAGCGGGCTGAACATCATGTACGCCGACACTCTCAAGGGAATGGGCATTCTGATGTCCAGACTCAGCAAGAGCAGTATGCAGTTCCACGGAGTCGTCCCTGGACGGAAGGCCAAGTCACTCGGCCAGATCGCGTTGGACGTCGTTTTTGGCTCCGACAAGAACTTTCGCAAGGAGAAGCTCACATTTGAGGTGGTGGATTTCCAGAGCGCTTACCACGCAATTCTGGGCCGCCCAGCATATGTGAGCTTCATGGCACGTCCATGCTATATATACTTGAAGTTGAAGATGCCAGGCCCGAAAGGCGTGATCACCATCACGGGCAACCGTCAGCGAGCCGAAGAGTGTCTGCAGCAGGGATCAAGAATTGCCGACCAGCAGATGGCTGTACTCGAGCTCGACGAGTACAAGAAGACAGTCGACCCTGCCGACCTGATGCGCTCAAAGAAACCAGCTTCTGAGTTCGCGTTCCAGTCGGCGGGGGAGACGAAGAAGGTCAGCATCCACCCGACGGACGACTCAGCCGCCCCGACGAACATCTCCACCACCCTCGATCCTAAATAGGAAGCCGAGCTCACCCAATTCCTCCGTGAGAACTGGGACATCTTCGCATGGAAACCCTCTGACATGCCAGGTGTACCCAGGGAGTTGGCTGAGCACCGACTGCATGTGGATCCCGTCGCTCGGCCCGTCCGAGAGCGTCTGCGTCGATCCGCCGCGCACAAGAGGAAGGCAATAGGAGAAGAGGTGGCCAAGCTGTTGGCTGCCAACTTCATTCGCGAGGTTCACCACTCCGAGTGGCTCGCCAATGTTGTCATGGTGCCCAAGAAGGACAAGTCACTCCGAATGTGCATTGACTTCAAGCATCTCAATAAGATCTGCCCGAAAGACCATTTTCCGCTCCCCCGCATAGATCAAATTGTCGATTCGACTGCGGGATGCGAGCGTTTGTCATTTCTTGATGCCTATTCGGGTTATCATCAGATCCGTCTGTATGGTCCCGATGAGTTAAAAACAGCCTTCATCACCCCATTCGGGTGCTTCTGCTACATCACTATGCCTTTCGGTCTGAAGAATGCAGGAGCTACCTTTATGCGCATGATCCAAAAATGTCTCCTCGACCAGATCGGTCGCAATGTGGAGGCATATATGGATGATATCGTAGTCAAGTCAGGCAAAGGTTCCGACCTGCTGACTGACTTGGCAGAAACATTTGCCAACCTTCGTATGTACGATATCAAGCTCAACCCAGCCAAATGTTCATTCGGTGTTCCCAGCAGAAAGTTACTCGGTTTCTTCGTTTCCGAACGAGGGATCGACGTCAACCCCGAAAAGATTGGGACCATCGTCCGAATGGAGAGGCCGGTCAGAATACACGATGTTCAATGGCTTACAGGTTGCCTAGCGGCTTTGAGCAGGTTCATCAGTCGACTCGGTGAAAAAGCACTTCCTCTGTATCGACTCATGAAGAAATCAGATACCTTCGAGTGGATAGACGAAGCCCAAGTCGCATTCGACGACCTCAAAGTCCTACTTTCCACCCAGCCGGTTCTTACTGCTCCGCTCAGTAAAGAGCCCCTTCTTCTATATATCGCGGCTACAAATCAAGTCGTCAGTACTGTTCTTACAGTCGAGCGAGAAGAAGAAGGCAAAGCATACAAAGTTCAGCGGCCAGTGTACTACGTCTCCGAAGTCCTGACTCCTTCCAAGCAGAGGTATCCCCATTATCAAAAGCTTATCTATGGGATCTATATGACTGCGAAGAAAGTGGCTCATTATTTCCAAGACCACTCGGTATCTGTCGTTTCTGATGCTCCGTTGTCGGAAATTCTCCACAATCGAGACGCATCAGGCCGAGTGGCGAAGTGGGCAATGGAGATGCTGTACTGTGACATCAAGTTCGAGGCCAAGAAAGCTATTAAGTCTCAAGCCCTGGCTGACTTTATAGCAGAATGGGTAGAACAACAGCAACCGACCCACATCTACTCGGCTCATTGGACAATGTTCTTCGATGGGTCTAAGATGTTGAATGGCTCCGGCGCTGGTGTTGTGATCATATCACCAAAGGGCGACAAGCTCAAGTACGTGCTTCAGATACACTTTGATTCCTCCAACAACGAGGCGGAGTATGAAGCTCTCCTCTACGGATTGCGCATGGCCATCTCACTCGGCGTCCATCGCTTGATGGTCTACGGCGATTCGGATCTGGTGGTCAATCAAGTGATGAAAGAGTGGGATGTAAGGAACCCCACCATGACAGCATACTGCAATGCAGTGAGGAAGCTGGAGAAGAAGTTTGAAGGTCTAGAGCTCCACCATGTTCCGAGACTGAAGAACCAAGCAACTGATGAGTTGGCAAAACTCGGATCCACTCGGAGACCAGTCCCGAGTAATGTCTGCCTCGAGCACCTCCATCTTCCCTCAGTCAAAGAGGATCCCTTCATAGAAGAACCGGTACAACCCAAAAGCGCAACAGATCCGACTGAAGTCGATGTACCTGCCGTGGTTGATCTGGTCATGGAGATTCTGGCTGTCATCCCCGATTGGACTGTGCCGATCATTGCATATATCCTGAGGCAAGAACTTCCAGAAGACGAAGTCCAAGCCAGGCAAATAGTCCGCAGGTCGAAGGCATTCACTGTCATTGATGGCCAATTGTACAAGGAGAGTGTTTCAGGCGTTCTTCAACGTTGCATTTCCCCAGAGGAAGGGCAGTTGATCCTAGAGGATATTCACTCGGGAACCTGCGGTCATCACGCTTCGTCGAGAGCAATCGTCGCCAAGGCGTTCAGAGCCGGTTTCTCTTGGCTCCAGGCAAACGAGATGGCTAAAGATATGGTCGACTGATGTGAAGGCTGTCAGTTCTACTCTAACAAGTCCCACAAGCCAACATCTGCAT
The DNA here is from genome assembly GCF_904849725.1 of Hordeum vulgare subsp. vulgare. Classification (NCBI taxonomy): domain Eukaryota; kingdom Viridiplantae; phylum Streptophyta; class Magnoliopsida; order Poales; family Poaceae; genus Hordeum; species Hordeum vulgare. Next base: position 576,612,906 of record NC_058520.1, on the reverse strand, counting down.
TGAAGACAATCCCACTTGTGTGGCCATTTGCAGTTTGGGGATTAGATACAGTCGGACCATTCAAGACAGGCCAAGGAGGCTACACACATCTGTTGGTGCTAGTCGACAAGTTTACAAAATGGATAGAAGCCAAACCCATCAAGAAGCTTGATGCCTCAACAGCTGTCAAGTTTGTCAGGGACATCATTTCCAGATTCGGGGTACCCCACAGCATAATCACGGACAACGGGACAAACTTCGACTCGGACAGATTCAAAGGCTTCTGTGCGAGTCAGGGCATCCGAGTGGATTTTGCTTCCGTAGCACATCTCGGTCCAACGGACAAGCTGAGCGGGCGAATGGGCTTATTCTTCAAGGTTTGAAGCCCCGACTCCTACGAGAGGTAGGACACGCTGCTGGCGCATGGGTCACCGAGTTACCTTCAGTGCTTTGGGGCCTTCGCACCACTCCGAACAGATCAACAGGGCGATCACCGTTCTTCCTCGTTTATGGAGCAGAAGCGGTCCTTTCGAGTGACCTGCTTCATAACGCCCCACGAGTCGAACTCTTCTCCGAAGCTGAAGCAGAGCAAGCGAGGCAAGATGGAGTAGATCTTCTAGAGGAGGAACGCGAGATGGCACTAACTCGCTCAACAATTTACCAGCAAGATTTGCGACGCTTTCATGCGCGTCACGTCAGGAGTCGCACATTCCAAGCAGGCGACTTAGTGCTCCGAGTGGATCAGCAAAGACCTCACAAGTTGGCTCCAGCATGGGAAGGGCCTTTCGTCATCTCCAAAGTGCTGAACAACGGAGCATACAGACTCTGCAACATTCAGAGGGAGACAGATGAGCCTCGTGCATGGAAAGGAGACCTCCTCAAGCGCTTCTATACGTGATCGCCGACTGAAGCAGTGTAACGAACAAGTATTGATGAAATAATATACAGCAGATTCAGTTTTTGGCAGATTCAGAGTTTTTCCACGGTCACAGACTTCGGTCACACAAAAAAAAAACTTAGTTGCGATCATGAATCGCCTAAGTTCTAACTTCCTCCGAGTGTGCACTAAACGTCACACTCGGGGACTTAGCTGCGATCCTGAATCGCCTAAGTACTAACTTCCTCCGAGTGTGCACTAAACGTCACACTCGGGGACTTAGTTGCGATCCTGAATCGCCTAAGTACTAACTTCCTCCGAGTGTGCACTAAACGTCACACTCGAGGGCTTAGCTGCGATCCTGAATCGCCTAAGTACTAACTTCCTCCGAGTGTGCACTAAACGTCACACTCGAGGACTTAGCTGCGATCCTGGATCGCCTAAGTACTAACTTCCTCCGAGTGTGCACTAAACGTCACACTCGGGGACTTAGCTGCGATCCTGAATCGCCTAAGTGCTAACTTCCTCCGAGTGTGCACTAAACGTCACACTCGGGGACTTAGCTGCGATCCTGAATCGCCTAAGTACTAACGTCCTCCGAGTGTGCACTAAACGTCACACTCGGGGACTTAGGTGCGATCCTGAATCGCCTAAGTGCTAACTTCCTCCGAGTGTGCACCAAACGTCACACTCGGGGACTTAGTTGCGATCATGAATCGCCTAAGTTCTAACTTCCTCCGAGTGTGCACTAAACGTCACACTCGGGGACTTAGCTGCGATCCTGAATCGCCTAAGTGCTAACTTCCTCCGAGTGTGCACTAAACGTCACACTCGGGGACTTAGCTGCGATCCTGAATCGCCTAAGTGCTAACTTCCTCCGAGTGTGCACTAAACGTCACACTCGGGGACTTAGCTGCGATCCTGAATCGCCTAAGTACTAACGTCCTCCGAGTGTGCACTAAACGTCACACTCGGGGACTTAGCTGCGATCCTGAATCGCCTAAGTGCTAACTTCCTCCGAGTGTGCACTAAACGTCACACTCGGGGACTTAGCTGCGATCCTGAATCGCCTAAGTACTAACTTCCTCCGAGTGTGCACTAAACGTCACACTCGGGGACTTAGCTGCGATCCTGAATCGCCTAAGTACTAACTTCCTCCGAGTGTGCACTAAACGTCACACTCGGGGACTTAGCTGCGATCCTGAATCGCCTAAGTACTAACTTCCTCCGAGTGTGCACTAAACGTCACACTCGAAGACTTAGCTGCGATCCTGAATCGCCTAAGTAGTAATTTCCTCCGAGTGTGCACTAAACTTCACACTCGGGGACTTAGCTATGATCCTGAATCACCTAAGTAATAACTTTCTTCAAGTGTGCACTTAACATCACACTCGGGGACTTGGCTGTGATCAAGAATCACCTAAGTAATAACTTTCTCCGAGTGTGCACTTAACATCGCACTCGGGGACTTAGCCGTGATCAAGAATCACCTAAGTTCTCACTTTTTTCGAGTGTGCACTACATGACACACTCGGAGACTTAGCTGTGGTCAATAACCACCTAAGTTCTAACGGACTCCGAGTGTGCTCTAAACATCGCACTCGGAGACTTAGCAGTGATCAAGAATCACCTAAGTACTAATCTTCTCCGAGTACGCACTAACGCCGCACTCCAAACAACATTCAAACACAAGAGTAAACGCTTTCATTCGGATTCCAAAAGTCTAGAAAGGATAGCTAACTCGGTGCGGATCAAGCTTACCCACACCGATTTAAAAGTATCACAACCAACAGAAGTGGCTAAAGTACCTTACAGATAAACACTCGGCATACCGAGGATGAAGTTTTATTACGCGTAAGTTGGGCCGGCGCCAGGACTGGAGGGCTCCACGAAGGTGTCCAAGTCGATTCCGTCGGCGATGCGGGTAGCAATCTCAAGGAACGTCTCCATGAAGTCTTCGAATCGAAGTTTCTTCGTGTTGGCGACCTTCAGTGTCTTCAGCTTCTCCTCCCGCACCTCCTTGCAATGGACTCGGACCAAGGACAGGGCAACATCAGCACCGCAACGCGCTGCCGATTTCTTCCACGATTGCACTCGGCTCGGAATCTCCTCCAGTCGCGCCATCAAGGTCTCCATCTCCTGCCGTGACTCATCTTCTGGCCAAAGTTCCTTCTCAATTCGGCCAACGACTTCTCTCAATAGACCGATGAAAGGACTCACTTTGCCTACGCGGATATGCGCCCGGAGCAGATCCCGATTGGCTTCCTCGCCGAGTGGCACGATGTCCTGAATGGACCGCTCCACAGCCGCCGCTTCAGCTTCAGCATCAACGCAAAAGTCTGCAACAAAAGGGCAAGTATACAATAAAAACCGAGTGTAACGCACACGGTGCAAGCACTCGGCAAAACATAAGACCTACCAGCCAGACGAGTCATCATCTGCCCAGCCCAGTCGTTGACATACTTCTCCTGCGCTATGCATCGTCTATTCTGGACAGCCATCTGATTCATGAGAACAGTCCTTTGTTTCCCCATTCTTTCCACCTCCTCCGTCAACACCTTGTTCGCCTCCCGAGCCTCCTCCAAGGACTTCTCTCGTCCCTCCAGAGCTTCCTTCATCCCGGCCATGGCGAGCATAGCCGCATCAAGTTCACCAGCGAACTTGTTCCTCTCCGCTCTCAGAGCCTCATAGGCCGTCCCCATTTCACAAGTTTTCTGTCACCAACAAACAAGAGACAATCAGCAAGTTCACCAGTTAACAGTCAAAGTTCTTCAGACCCCTGCCGACGCAAGCAGTCGACAGCGGTCTCGGGGACTACACCCAGTGGGTTCACTAAGAGTGACCCCACTGGCATGCACCTCAAGCAGGCCTGCCCTATTGAGATGCATGTTATCACCTACGCCTCCGCGGCCAATACTACCCGACCTGAGTACAACTTACTCTCGGGTACTCTTACCGTAAGTGCACTCCGACTGCAACAAATACTCACACTCGGTAATCCTATCTACAGACACAACCAAACTTAAGGCAAAATGTATAAAGACAACTGTTGGTGCAAGCACTCGACAGAAGTCTCGGGGACTACACCCACTGGGTTCACTCATAGTGAACCCATTGCAAACAACAACTGCTATTCAAGAACACCCAGTGGGTTACAGGGGAAAAGTAAATACTTACTAGACCACTTACTCGGATATCATCGCGCAGCTCCAAGCTCCACTGGTACAAGGCCGCAACGGAGTCATAAGCCCTCTTGGCTTCTCCAGCCATCAGCTCCGCCTGCACCATAGCCCCCTTGGCTGCTCCCATCTGCTCCTCCGGAAGACGCCGGATGCTGAATTCAGCATTCGACGAACCTGGAATCGTCAGAGTTTCCTGGGGCATTCCAAGGTCCGCCCCAGTCGGCTCCTCCTCCACTGGCACTGGTTCAGTCGGCGGCGGCGCCTCAGTCGGCAAGATGTCGGCGGCGGGAGCAGCAGCAGGAAGAGCAGCCTCAGGAACAGGCTGTTGGAAATATGCCCTAGAGGCAATAATAAATTAGTTATTATTATATTTCTTAGTTCATGATAATCGTTTATTATCCATGCTATAATTGTATTGATTGGAAACACAATACTTGTGTGGATACATAGACAAAACACTGTCCCTAGTAAGCCTCTAGTTGACTAGCTCGTTGATCAAAGATGGTCAAGGTTTCCTGGCCATAGGCAAGTGTAGTCACTTGATAACGGGATCACATCATTAGGAGAATCATGTGATGGACTAGACCCAAACTAATAGACGTAGCATGTTGATCGTGTCATTTTGTTGCTACTGTTTTCTGCGTGTCAAGTATTTGTTCCTACGACCATGAGATCATATAACTCACGGACACTGGAGGAATGCTTTGTGTGTTGGGGAACGTCGCATGGGAAACAAAAATTTTCCTACGCGCACGAAGACCTATCATGGTGATGTCCATCTACGAGAGGGGATGAGTGATCTACGTACCCTTGTAGACCGTACAGCAGAAGCGTTAGTGAACGCGGTTGATGTAGTGGAACGTACTCACGTCCCTCGATCCGCCCTGCGAACAATCCCGCGATCAGTCCCACGATCTAGTACCGAACGGACGACACCTCCGCGTTCAGCACACGTACATCTCGACGATGATCTCGGCCTTCTTGATCCAGCAAGAGAGACGGAGAGGTAGAAGAGTTCTCCGGTAGCGTGACGGCGCTCCGGAGGTTGGTGATGACCTTGTCTCAGCAGGGCTCCGCCCGAGCTCCGCAAAAACGCGATCTAGAGGAAAAACCGTGGAGGTATGTGGTCGGGCTGCCGTGGAAAAGTCGTCTCAAATTAGCCCTAAAACCTCCGTATATATAGGTGGGAGGGAGGGGACCTTGCCTTGGGGCTCAAGGAGCCCCAAGGGGGTCGGCCGAGCCAAGGGGGGAAGGTCTCCCCCCCCCCCAAACCGAGTTGGACTTGGTTTGGTGGGTGGGAGTCCTTCTTTCCCTTCCCACCTCCTCTTTTTTTTCTCTTTGATTTTTCTTCCAAGGCGCATAGGGCCCTTTTGGGCTGTCCCACCAGCCTACTAAGGGCTGGTGCGCCACCCTCAAGGCCTATGGGCTTCCCCGGGGTGGGTTGCCCCCCCCCCGGTGAACTCCCGGAACCCATTCGTCATTCCCGGTACATTCCCGGTAACTCCGAAAACATTCCGGTAATCAAATGAGGTCATCCTATATATCAATCTTCATTTCCGGACCATTCCGGAAACCCTCGTGACGTCCGTGATCTCATCCGGGACTCCGAACAACATTCGGTAACCAACCATATAACTCAAATACGCATAAAACAACGTCGAACCTTAAGTGTGCAGACCCTGCGGGTTCGAGAACTATGTAGACATGACCCGAGAGACTCCTCGGTCAATATCCAACAACGGGACCTGGATGCCCATATTGGATCCTACATATTCTACGAAGATCTTATCGTTTGAACCTCAGTGCCAAGGATTCATATAATCCGTATGTCATTCCCTTTGTCCTTCGGTATGTTACTTGCCCGAGATTCGATCGTGAGTATCCGCATACCTATTTCAATCTCGTTTACCGGCAAGTCTCTTTACTCGTTCCGTAATACAAGATCCCGCAACTTACACTAAGTCACATTGCTTGCAAGGCTTGTGTGTGATGTTGTATTACCGAGTGGGCCCCGAGATACCTCTCCGTCACACGGAGTGACAAATCCCAGTCTTGATCCATACTAACTCAACTAACACCTTGGGAGATACCTGTAGAGCATCTTTATAGTCACCCAGTTACGTTGCGACGTTTGATACACACAAAGCATTCCTCCGGTGTCAGTGAGTTATATGATCTCATGGTCATAGGAACAAATACTTGACACGTAGAAAACAGTAGCAACAAAATGACACGATCAACATGCTACGTCTATTAGTTTGGGTCTAGTCCATCACGTGATTCTCCTAATGACATGATCCAGTTATCAAGCAACAACACCTTGCTCATAATCAGAAGACACTGACTATCTTTGATCAACTGGCTAGCCAACTAGAGGCTTGCTAGGATGGTGTTTTGTTTATGTATCCACACATGTAAATGAGTCTTCATTCAATACAATTATAGCATGGATAATAAACGATTATCTTGATACAGGAATTATAATAATAACTATATTTATTATTGCCTCTAGGGCATAATTCCAACAGTCTCCCACTTGCACTAGAGTCAATAATCCAGCCCTCACATCATCATGCGAATTACATTGTAATAAATCTAACACCCATACAGTTCTGGTGTTGATCATGCTTTGCGTGTGGAAGAGGCTTAGTCAGCGGGTCTGCTACATTCAGATCCGTGTGCACTTTGCATATATTCACGTCCTCCTCTTCGACGTAGTCGTGGATGAGGTTGAAGCGTCGTTTGATGTGTCTGGTCTTCTTGTGAAACCGTGGTTCCTTTGCTAAGGCAATGGCACCCGTGTTGTCACAGAACAAGGTTATTGGATTTAGTGCGCTTGGCACCACTCCAAGATCCGTCATGAATTGCTTCATCCAGACACCCTCCTTAGCTGCCTCCGAGGCAGCCATGTACTCCGCTTCACATGTAGAATCTGCTACGACGCTTTGCTTGGAACTGTACCAGCTTACCGCACCCCCATTAAGAATAAATACGTATCCGGTTTGCGACTTAGAGTCGTCCGGATCTGTGTCAAAGCTTGCATCGACGTAACCTTTTACGGCGAGCTCTTCGTCACCTCCATACACGAGAAACATCTCCTTAGTCCTTTTCAGGTACTTCAGGATATTCTTGACCGCCGTCCAGTGATCCACTCCTGGATTACTCTAGAACCTACCTGTCATGCTTATGGCCACGCTAACATCCGGTCTAGTGCACAACATTGCATACATGATAGAACCTATGGCTGAAGCATAGGGGACGGAGCGCATATGCTCTCTATATTCATCAGTTGCTGGGCACTGAGTCTTACTCAATCTCGTACCTTGTAAAACTGGCAAGAACCCCTTCTTGGACTGTTCCATTTTGAACCTCTTCAAAACTTTATCAAGGTATGTGCTTTGTGAAAGTCCTATCAGGCGTTTTGATCTATCCCTGTAGATCTTAATGCCTAGAATGTAAGTAGCTTCTCCTAGGTCCTTCATAGAGAAACTTTTATTCAAGTAACCCTCTATGCTCTCCAAAAGCTCTACGTTGTTTCCAATCAGCAATATGTCATCCACATATAATATCAGAAACGCCACAGAGCTCCCACTCACTTTCTTGTAAATACAAGATTCTCCAACCACTTGTATAAACCCAAAGGCTTTGATCACCTCATCAAAGCATTTGTTCCAACTCCGAGATGCCTGCACCAGTCCATAAATGGATCGTTGGAGCTTGCACACCTTGTTAGCATTCTTAGGATTGACAAAACCTTCGGGTTGCATTATATACAATTCTTCCTTAAGGAAACCGTTAAGGAACACCGTTTTGACATCCATCTGCCAGATTTCATAATCGAAAAATGCAGCTATTGCTAACATGATTCTGACGGACTTAAGCATTGCTACGGGTGAGAATGTCTCATCGTAGTCAATTCCTTGAACTTGCGAAAAACCTTTTGCCACAAGTCGAGCTTTATAAACGGTCACATTGCCGTCAGCGTCCGTCTTCTTCTTAAAGATCCATTTGTTCTGAATAGCCTTGCGGCCCTCAGGCAGTACTTCCAAAGTCCACACTTTGTTCTCATACATGGATCCTATCTCGGACTCCATGGCTTCTAGCCATTTGTTGGAATCTGGGCCCACCATTGCTTCTTCATAATTTGCAGGTTCATTGTTGTCTAACAACAAGATCGTTAAGACGGGATTACCGTACCACTCTAGAGCAGCACGTGGTCTCGTCGACCTGCGTGGTTCGACAGAAACTTGAACTGGATTTTCATGATCATCATCATTAACTTCCTCCTCAACCGGCGTCGCAATGACAGAGGTTTCCCCTTGCCCTGCGCCACCATCTAGAGGGATGAGAGGTTCGACAACCTCGTCAAGTTCTATCTTCCTCCCACTCAATTCTCTCGAGAGAAACTCCTTCTCGAGAAAAGCTCCGTTTTTAGCAACAAACACTTTGCCCTCGGATTTGAGATAGAAGGTGTACCCAACTGTCTCTTTTGGGTAACCAATGAAGATGCACTTTTCCGCTTTGGGTTCCAGCTTTTCAGGCTGAAGCTTTTTGATATAAGCATCACATCCCCAAACTTTAAGAAACGACAACTTTGGCCTTTTGCCATACCACAGTTCATATGGTGTCGTCTCAACGGATTTTGATGGTGCCCTATTTAAAGTGAATGCAGCAGTTTCTAATGCATAACCCCAAAATGATAACGGCAAATCGGTAAGAGACATCATAGATCGCACCATCTCTAATAAAGTACGATTACGACGTTTGGACACACCATTACGCTGTGGTGTTCCAGGCGGTGTCAACTGTGAAACAATTCCACATTGTCTTAAGTGAGCACCAAACTCGAAACTCAGATATTCACCCCCACGATTAGACCGTAGGAACTTGATCTTCTTGTTACGATGATTTTCAACTTCACTCTGAAATTGCTTGAACTTTTCAAATGTTTCAGACTTGTGCTTCATTAAGTAAACATAACCATATCTACTCAAATCGTCAGTGAAGGTGAGAAAATAACGATATCCGCCGCGTGCCTCTACGCTCATCGGACCACACACATCGGTATGTATGATTTCCAACAAGTCACTTGCACGCTCCATTGTTCCGGAGAACGGAGTTTTAGTCATCTTGCCCATGAGGCATGGTTCGCATGTGTCAAGTGAATCAAAGTCAAGTGACTCCAAAAGTCCATCGGCATGGAGTTTCTTCATGCGCTTTACACCAATATGACCTAAGCGGCAGTGCCACAAAAATATGGCGCTATCATTGTTAACTCTAACTCTTTTGGTCTCAATGTTATGTATGTGTGTATCGCTATCAAGATTCAATATGAACAATCCTCTCACATTGGGTGCATGACCATAAAAGATGTTACTCATAGAAATAGAACAACCATTATTCTCTGACTTAAAAGAGTAACCATCTCGCAACAAACAAGATCGAGATATAATGTTCATGCTCAACGCAGGCACTAAATAACAATGATTTAAGTTCATCACTAATCCTGACGGTAACTGAAGTGAAACTGTGCCGACGGCGATTGCATCAACCTTGGAACCATTTCCTACGCGCATCGTCACTTCATCTTTCGTCAGCCTTCATCTATTCCGCAGTTCCTGTTTCGAGTTGCAAATATGAGCAACAGAACCGGTATCGAATACCCAGGCACTACTACGAGAGCCGGTTAAGTACACATCAATAACATGTATATCAAATATACCTGATTTTTCTTTGCCCGCCTTCTTATCTGCCAGATACTTGGGGCAATTGCGCTTCCAGTGACCCATACCCTTGCAATAGTAACACTCTGTTTCAGGCTTAGGTCCAGCTTTGGGTTTCTTCGTCGGATTAGCAACAGGCTTGCGGCTCTTCTTTGAATTACCCTTCTTGCCTTTGCCATTTCTCTTGAAACTAGTGGTTTTATTCACCATCAACACTTGATGCTCTTTACGGAGTTCAGACTCTGCGACTTTCAGCATCGCAAACAACTCGCCGGGAGACTTGTTCATCCCTTGCATGTTGTAGTTCAACACAAAGCCTTTATAGCTTGGCGGCAGTGATTGAAGGATTCTGTCAGTGATAGTTTCTTGCGGGAGTTCAATCCCCAGCTCAGCTAGACAGTTTGAGTACCCACACATTTTGAGCACATGTTCACTGACAGACGAGTTCTCCTCCATCTTGCAAGCATAGAATTTATCGGAGGTCTCATACCTCTCGATCCGGGCGTTCTTCTGAAAGATAAACTTCAACTCCCGGAACATCTCAAATGCTCCATGTCGCTCAAAGCGACGTTGAAGTCCCGGTTCCAAGCTATACAAGACTGCACGTAGTCCTCCTTACGCGCTAACCAAGCGTTCCTAACATCCTGATCAGCCGTAGCGGGTGGTTCATCTCCTAGCGCAGCAGCATTAAGGATATAATCCTTCTTCCCAGCTTGTAAGATTAGCTTAAGATTACGAGCCCATTCTACAAAGTTGCTTCCATCATCTTTCAACTTAGCTTTCTCTAGGAACGTATTAAAATTCAGGGTGACTGACGCGTGAGCCATGATCTACAACACAAATATATTCAAAGTGGACTTAGACTATGTTCAAGATAATTAGAGTTTAACTTAATAAAATTATTCGCTAAACTCCCACTCAAAAAGTACATATCTCCAGTCATTTGAGTGGTTCATGATCCACTTACACTAGCTCAAGTCCGATCATCACGTGAGTTGAGTATAGTTTCAGTGGTAAGCATCCCTATGCTAATCATATCATCTATATGATTCATGATCGACCTTTCGGTCTCATGTGTTCCGAGGCCATGTCTGCACATGCTAGGCTCGTCAAGCTTAACTCGAGTGTTCCGCGTGCGCAACTGTTTTGCACCCGTTGTATGTGAACGTTGAGTCTATCACACCCGATCATCACGTGGTGTCTCGAAACAACGAACTGTAGCAACGGTGCACAGTCGGGGAGAACACAATTTCGTCTTGAAATTTTAGTGAGAGATCACCTCATAATGCTACCGTCGTTCTAAGTAAAATAAGGTGCATAAAAGGATTAACATCACATGCAATTCATAAGTGACATGATATGGCCATCATCATGAGTTGGACTTGGTTTGGTGGGTGGGAGTCCTTCCTTCCCTTCCCACCTCCTCTTTTTTTTTCTCTTTGATTTTTCTTCCAAGGCGCATAGGGCCCTTTTGGCTGTCAGTGAGTTATCTGATCTCATGGTCATAGGAACAAATACTTGACACGCAGAAAACAGTAGCAACAAAATGACACGATCAACATGCTACGTCTATTAGTTTGGGTCTAGTCCATCACGTGATTCTCCTAATAACGTGATCCAGTTATCAAGCAACAACACCTTGCTCATAATCAGAAGACACTGACTATCTTTGATCAACTGGCTAGCCAACTAGAGGCTTGCTAGGGACGGTGTTTTGTCTATGTATCCACACATGTAAATGAGTCTTCATTCAATACAATTATAGCATGGATAATAAACGATTATCTTGATACAGGAATTATAATAATAACTATATTTATTATTGCCTCTAGAGCATAATTCCAACATTGTGTGTATCAAACGTCGCAACGTAACTGGGTGACTATAAAGATGCTCTACAGGTATCTCCGAAGGTGTTCGTTGAGTTAGTATGGATCGAGACTGGGATTTGTCACTCCGTGTGACGGAGAGGTATCTCGGGGCCCACTCGGTAATACAACATCACACACAAGCCTTGCAAGCAATGTGACTTAGTGTAAGTTGCGGGATCTTGTATTACGGAACGAGTAAAGAGACTTGCCGGTAAACGAGATTGAAATAGGTATGCAGATACTGACGATCGAATCTCGGGCAAGTAACATACCGAAGGACAAAGGGAATGACATACGAGATTATCTGAATCCTTGGCACTGAGGTTCAAACGATAAGATCTTCGTAGGATATGTAGGATCCAATATGGGCATCCAGGTCCCGCTATTGGATATTGACCGAGGAGTCTCTCGGGTCATGTCTACATAGTTCTCGAACCCGCAGGGTCTGCACACTTAAGGTTCGACGTTGTTTTATGCGTATTTGAGTTATATGGTTGGTTACCGAATGTTGTTCGGAGTCCTGGATGAGATCACGGACGTCACGAGGGTTTTCGTAATGGTCCGGAAATGAAGATTGATATATAGGATGACCTCATTTGATTACCGGAAGGTTTTCGGAGTTACCGGGAATGTACCGGGAATGACGAATGGGTTCCGGGAGTTCACAGGGGGGGGCAACCCACCCCGGGGAAGCCCATAGGCATTGAGGGTGGCGCACCAACCCTTAGTGGGCTGGTGGGACAGCCCAAAAGAGCCCTATGCGCATTGGAAGAAAAATCAAAGAGAAAAAAAAAAGGAGGTGGGAAAGGGAAGAAGGACTCCACCTTCCAAACCAAGTAGAATTCGGTTTGGGAGGGGGAGACCTTCCCCCTTGGTTCGGCCGGCCCCCTTGGGAGTCCTTGGACCCCAAGGCAAGTCTCCCCCCTTCTCCTCCTATATATAGTGGGGTTTTAGGGCTGATTTGAGACAACTTTGCCACGGCAGCCCGACCACATATCTCCACGGTTTTACCTCTAGATCGCGTTTCTGCGGAGCTCGGGCGGAGCCCTGCTGAGACAAGATCATCACCAACCTCCGGAGCGCCGTCACGCTGCCGGAGAACTCTTCTATCTCTCCGTCTCTCTTGCTGGATCAAGAAGGCCGAGATCATCGTCGAGCTGTACGTGTGCTGAACGCGGAGGTGCCGTCCGTTCGGCACTAGATCGTGGGATTGATCGCGGGATAGTTCGCGGGGCGGATCGAGGGACGTGAGGACGTTCCACTACATCAACCGCGTTCACTAACGCTTCTGCTGTACGGTCTACAAGGGTACGTAGATCACACATCCCCTCTCGTAGATGGACATCACCATGATAGGTCTTCGTGCGCGTAGGAAATTTTTTGTTTCCCATGCGACATTCCCCAACACAGGCTCCACAGTGGGGTCGGCCCTCCTCTGGTCGTCCTCGTCCAGGCAAATCTCCCCTGACAGGCCGAGTGACATAACGTCTCAGAAAAAGGAAGAAATAAGCCCTATGATAGAATTTGAGACGCGATGGGGTAAAACACTCGACGCTCCTACAATGCACCTGGCTGGGACAAAACGACGTTGTCCGTGTCCATGGGGTCGTCCCCTTGGCGAGCCGGAGAGGTGGCAGAGGTAGCGACCCTGTCGAGTGAAATCCATTCGGCCAGTAAACATAAGTTCACTCGGATAACAGAAAGAACCGAAAGTTGGATACACTTACGTGGAGGTGACAGGGATAGCAACCCTCATTCGCGGCAGAGCCTTCCGAGGCTTAGGCCCACTCGGCTTAGGCGCCTTAGAAGACTGGCCCGCGGGCTCAGCGGCGGCGTCCCTGGCCCTCTTGGTGCTTCGACCACTCGGGACCACCGGAGCAGTAGGTGGAGCACTCGACGACGCAGGAGGAGCCGAAGGGGCGGCGGGCTCGTGTCGGCGCTTGGTCCGATGCTCTGGTCGTGGAGGTGGCGAGTCTTGCTCCTCGTCTTCCTCCTCTTCCTCGCTGTCCTCCACCTCCGATTCCCCGCTGTCGGAGACGTACTCGGCGCTCTCCATGCTGCCCTCCTGGCTGCCTTCCTCCTCTTCCTTCTCCGGGTTCCCGTTCGAGACGGGGGAGAACCAGTTGGTCCACGCCTGCATAAAGTTCAGTCGAAAACATTAGACATCACACGGAGATATGGACAAACGATTGGAATTAAGACAATCCAATGCACTCGACAAGTGCCACTCACCTGATTCGGTGGAGGATGATCCGCGTTGTAAGGCTTCACTCGCCGAGCTCCTTTGGGGTTCTCACAGGGACCCGTGATCTGGAGCACCCATGAGGTCACCCTCTCCTCGGGCACGCCCACCACGTTGGTCCGAGTGGAGTTTTCGGGCCCCGTGTAATGCCACATAGCATGGTCGCGAGCCTGCAGAGGCTGGATCCGCCGACCAAGGAAGACTTCCAGCAGGTCTATACCGGCGACCCCCCTCTTGACGACATCCACAAGTGCCTCAACCAAGGGCTGGATGTCGTTCTTCTCGGCCTTCGAGAGCGCAAGCTGCTTAGGCGGGGCGGGCCAATCTAGACTAAATGGAGGCAGCCCAATCGACGCATTCGGACAGGCGATATCCTGGCAGTAGAACCACGTCGACTGCCAGTTCCTGACCGACTCACTTAACTGGAGAGCAGGATAGCTACTCCGACTCTTCTTCTGGAACCCTAAACCTCCGCAGAGCTGGAGGAGGTGCGTCTTATCATCCGACTGGCTAAGTCGTTTGATAGTTTGGGATCGGGCGGAGAAGATGTGTTTGAACAAACCCCAATGGAGAGGGCAACCGATGAAACACTCGCACAAAACAATAAAGGCAGAAAGATGGGCGATGGCATTCGGAGGAAAGTGGTGAAGTTGGGCCCCGAAGTGATTCATGATGCCTTTAAAGAAAGGATGCGGGGGCAAAGAAAAACCTCGGTGGACATGGCTGAGGAGCAGGACGCGCTCCCCCTCCCGAGGCGCTGGCTCGACCTCGTCGTCCGCCGGCAGTCTCCAGGACTTGTGCACGAGCATTCCATGCTCCACCAGCTCCAGCAGATCTCCCTCCGTCACCGTGGAGGGGAGGAAGTCTCCTTGGATCCACCCCGCCGGCAGCGGGCGCTGCCGCCGTTGAGCGGGCGCCGCCGCCTTGCCCTTCTTCTTCCTTGCCTCCATCTTGCTGGTTTGACCCTTGGTCATGGAGGCGACGGCGAACCCTCGAGAGGGAGGAAAAGGAAGGAGTGTATGAGCGCTGGAGGTGGCGAGGAAGACGGAGCAGGCGAGAGCGAAAGATTCGGCGAGCGTAACGAAGAAGCCTCGCCGCCCGGATTTAAATAGAGTGCCGACTGGGTCACTGACGAGTGGCCCCGAAACCTTATCCGCCCGACCGGCCGCGGCGATATCAGTGGAGGAGTTGAAGGCGCGAGAATCGAGGCGTCAGGCGCTACTCGAGCGCGCTGGCGTCATCCCCGCTGAGCGCGCGGAACCCGAAATTTGAGATCCCGGAAAATCCGCCGCTGTCAGTTGACCGGTCGCGTCAAAAGATGCCGCGGAAACACTCGGCTCCCGACAGTCTGTTTCGCAAGCACTTCCACTCGGATCGTTGGTCAGGAAAGATAAAATGGATAGAGGCAAGCAACGCCCAAGCCGAATCTAGTCCAGTCGGATCGGAACTTCAAGCACCGCTTCGACGTTTCAACCCCAATCCATTCGGGGACTAATGATGGGGTCATAGTCCTAGGGTAGGGTCATAGGCCTGCCCCACAGGTCCTACCCAAGGACTACCCCACACAAAGGACAGGACCCTAGGTCTGCCCCGACTGAATTAAGGAGTCCCCATCATCCAGTCGGTAACAGGTCCTGAATCATCCAGTCGGAGACTAGCATTCGGAGGATACCAGGCTAACCGACTGGATACACTCGGTATATCGTAACCTCTGTGGAGAGAAACTGCCATACGTTTCCGGGTGCATTTATTAGCATTTAGGGCATACGTTACTTGTAACGTACGCATTCAACCCCCGTTACTCCGCCCCTGAATCAGAACCGTTGTGGAAGGCAGCGCACTCTATATAAGCCACCCTCCCCCACTCGTAAATGGGTTAGCAAATCATTGTATTCCATATTCCACTCGACAACAAGCTCCGAGAGCACTGAGACGTAGGGCTGTTACCTCCACCGCAGAGGGGCCCGAACTCATACAACCTCGCCGTAGCTAGGACTCTGCCCATCTCATTCGTACCCTACACATCTACTGTCAGGCTTATACCCATGACAGAGGAGGTGGGAAAAGGGGGAAGGACTCCTTCTTCCAAACCTAGTTGGACTCGGTTTGGAAGGGGAGGGTTGCCCCCCTTGGCTCGGCCGAAGTCCTTGGGGGTCCTTGGACCCCAAGGCAAGGCTCCCCCTCTTCCCCCTATATATACGGAGGTTTTAGGGCTGATTTGACACAACTTTGCCACGGCAGCCCGACCACATATCTCCACGGTTTAACCTCTAGATCGCGTTTCTGCGGAGCTCGGGCGGAGCCCTGCTGAGATAAGATCACCACCAACCTCCGGAGCGCCGTCACGCTGCCGGAGAACTCATCTACCTCTTCGTCTCTCTTGCTGGATCAAGAAGGCCGAGATCATCATCGAGCTGTACGTGTGCTGAACGCGGAGGTGCCGTCCGTTTGGCACTAGATCGTGGGACTGATCGCGGGACGGTTCGCGGGGCGGATCGAGGGACGTGAGGACGTTCCACTACATCAACCGCGTTCACTAACGCTTCTGCTGTGCGGTCTACAAGGGTACATAGATCGAATATCCCCTCTCGTAGATGGACATCATCATGATAGGTCTTCGTGCGCGTAGGAATTTTTTTGTTTCCCATGCGACGTTCCCCAACAGTGGCATCATGAGCTAGGTTCATGCGTAGATGTCTTCTCGAGTAGAACACAAAAGTTTTTGTGGGCGGTGATGTGCGTTTTGCTGCCCTCCTTAGTCTTTTCTCGATTCCGCGGTATTGTTGGATTGAAGCGGCTTGGACCGACATTACTCGTACGCTTACGAGAGACTGGTTTCATCGCTACAAGTAACCCCGTTGCTCAAAGATGACTGGCAAGTGTTAGTTTCTCCAACTTTAGTTGAATCGGATTTGACCGAGGAGGTCCTTGGATGAGGTTAAATAGAAACTCATATATCTCCGTTGTGGTGTTTGCGTAAGTAAGATGCGATCCTACTAGATACCCATGGTCACCACGTAAAACATGCAACAACAAAATTAGAGGACGTCTAACTTGTTTTTGCAGGGTATGCTTGTGATGTGATATGGCCAACGATGTGATGTGATATATTGGATGTATGAGATGATCATGTTGTAGTAGATAATATCGACTTGCACGTCGATGGTACGGCAACCGGCAGGAGCCATAGGGTTGTCTTTATACTAACGTTTATGCTTGCAGATGCGTTTACTATTTTGCTAGGATGTAGCTTTAGTAGTAATAGCATGAGTAGCACGACAACCCCGATGGTGACACGTTGATGGAGATCATGGTGTGGCGCCGGTGACAAGAAGATCGTGCCGGTGCTTTGGTGATGGAGATCAAGGAGCACGTGATGATGGCCATATCATGTCACTTATGAATTGCATGTGATGATAATCCTTTTATGCACCTTATTTTGCTTAGAACGACGGTAGCATTATGAGGTGATCTCTCACTAAAATTTCAAGACGAAATTGTGTTCTCCCCGACTGTGCACCGTTGCTACAGTTCGTCGTTTTGAGACACCACGTGATGATCGGGTGTGATAGACTCAACGTTCACATACAACGGGTGCAAAACAGTTGCGTACGCGGAACACTCGGGTTAAGGTTGACGAGCCTAGCATGTGCAGACATGGCCTCGGAACACATGAGACCGAAAGGTCGATCATGAATCATATAGATGATATGATTAGCATAGGGATGCTTACCACTGAAACTATACTCAACTCACGTGATGATCGGACTTGAGCTAGTGTAAGTGGATCATGAACCACTCAAATTACTAGAGAGATGTACTTTTTGAGTGGGAATTTAGCGAGTAATTTGATTAAGTTAAACTCTAATTATCTTGAACATAGTCTAAGTCCACTTTGAATATATTTGTGTTGTAGATCATGGCTCACACGACAGTCACCCTGAATTTTAATACGTTCCTAGAGAAAGCTAAGTTGAAAGATGATGGAAGCAACTTTGTAGACTGGGCTCGTAATCTTAAGCTAATCTTACAAGCTGGGAAGAAGGATTATGTCCTTAATGCTGCGCTAGGATATGAACCACCCGCTACGGCTGACCAGGATGTTAAGAACGCTTGGTTAGCACGTAAGGACTACTCAGTATTTCAATGTGCAGTCTTGTATGGCTTAGAACCGGGAGTTCAACGTCGCTTTGAGCGTCATGGAGCATTTGAGATGTTCCAGGAGTTGAAGTTTATCTTTCAGAAGAACGCCTGGATCGAGAGGTATGAGACCTCCGATAAATTCTATGCTTGCAAGATGGAGGAGAACTCGTCTGTCAGTGAACATGTGCTCAAAATGTCTGGGTACTCAAACCGTCTAGCTGAGCTGGGAATTGAACTCCCGCAAGAGACTATCACTGACAAAATCCTTCAATCACTGTCGCCAAGCTATAAAGGCTTTGTGTTGGACTACAACATGCAAGGGATGAACAAGTCTCCCGGCGAGTTGTTTGCGATGCTGAAAGTCGCAGAGTCTGAACTCCGTAAAGAGCATCAAGTGTTGATGGTGAATAAGACCACTAGTTTCAAGAGAAATGGAAAAGGCAAGAAGGGTAATTCAAAGAAGAGCGGCAAGCCTGTTGCCAATTCGACGAAGAAACCCAAAGCTGGACCTAAGCCTGAAACAGAGTGTTACTATTGCAAGGGTATGGGTCACTCGAAGCGCAATTGCCCCAAGTATCTGGCTGATAAGAAGGCGGCCAAAGAAAAATTAGGTATATTTGATATACATGTTATTGATGTGTACTTAACCGGCTCTCGTAGTAGTGCCTGGGTATTCGATACCGGTTCTGTTGCTCATATTTGCAACTCGAAACAGGAACTGCGGAATAGACGAAGGCTGGCGAAAGATGAAGTGACGATGCGCGTAGGAAATGGTTCCAAGGTTGATGCAATCGTCGTCGGCACAATTTCACTTCAGTTACCATCAGGAGTAGTTATGAACTTGAATCATTGTTATTTAGTGCATGCGTTGAGCATGAACATTATATCTGGATCTTGTTTATTGCGAGACGGTTACTCTTTTAAGTCAGAGAATAATGGTTGTTCTATTTCTATGAGTAACATCTTTTATGGTCATGCACCCAATGTGAGAGGATTGTTCATATTGAATCTTGATAGTGATACACACATACATAACATTGAGACCAAAAGAGTTAGAGTTAACAATGATAGCGCCATATTTTTGTGGCACTGCCGCTTAGGTCATATTGGTGTAAAGCGCATGAAGAAACTCCATGCCGATGGACTTTTGGAGTCACTTGACTTTGATTCACTTGACACGTCCGAACCATGCCTCATGGGCAAGATGAATAAAACTCCGTTCTCCGGAACAATGGAGCGTGCAAGTGACTTGTTGGAAATCATACATACCGATGTGTGCGGTCCGATGAGCGTGGAGGCACGCGGCGGATATCGTTATTTTCTCACCTTCACTGACGATTTGAGTAGATATGGTTATGTCTACTTAATGAAGCACAAGTCTGAAACATTTGAAAAGTTCAAGCAATTTCAGAGTGAAGTTGAAAATCATCGTAACAAGAAGATCAAGTTCCTACGGTCTGATCGTGGGGGTGAATATCTGAGTTTCGAGTTTGGTGCTCACTTAAGACAATGTGGAATTGTTTCACAGTTGACACCGCCTGGAACACCATAGCGTAATGGTGTGTCCGAACGTCGTAATCGTACTTTATTAGAGATGGTGCGATCTATGATGTCTCTTACCGATTTGCCGTTATCGTTTTGGGGTCATGCATTAGAAACAGTTGCATTCACTTTAAATAGGGCACCATCAAAATCCGTTGAGACGACACCATACGAACTGTGGTATGGCAAAAGGCCAAAGTTGTCGTTTCTTAAAGTTTGGGGATGTGATGCTTATGTCAAAAAGCTTCAGCCTGAAAAGCTGGAACCCAAAGCGGAAAAGTGCATCTTCATAGGTTACCCAAAAGAGATAGTTGGGTACACCTTCTATCTCAAATCCGAGGGAAAGTGTTTGTTGCTAAAAACGGAGCTTTTCTCGAGAAGGAGTTTCTCTCGAGAGAATTGAGTGGGAGGAAGATAGAACTTGATGAGGTTGTAGAACCTCTCATCCCTCTAGATGGTGGCGCAGGGCAAGGGGAAACCTCTGTCGTTGCGACGCCGGTTGAGGAGGAAGTTAATGATGATGATCATGAAACTCCGGTTCAAGTTTCTGTCGAACCACGCAGGTCGACGAGACCACGTGCTGCTCCAGAGTGGTATGGTAATCCTGTCTTGTCAATCATGTTGTTAGACAACAATGAACCTGCAAATTATGAAGAAGCAATGGTGGGCCCAGATTCCAACAAATGGCTAGAAGCCATGAAGTCCAAGATAAGATCCATGTATGAGAACAAAGTGTGGACTTTGGAAGTACTACCTGAGGGCCGCAAGGCTATTCAGAACAAATGGATCTTTAAGAGGAAGATGGACGCTGACGGCAATGTGACCGTTTATAAAGCTCGACTTGTGGCAAAGGGTTTTTCACAAGTTCAAGGAGTTGACTACGATGAGTCATTCTCACCCGTAGCGATGCTTAAGTCCGTCAGAGTGATGTTAGCAATAGCTGCATTTTTCGATTATGAAATCTGGCAGATGGATGTCAAAACGGCGCTCCTTAACGGTTTCCTTAAGGAAGAGTTGTATATGATGCAACCCGAAGGTTTTGTCGATCCTAAGAATGCTAACAAAGTGTGCAAGCTACAACGATCCATTTATGGACCGGTGCAAGCATCTCGGAGTTGGAACAAACGCTTTGATGAGGTAATCAAAGGATTTGGGTTTATACAAGTGGTTGGAGAATCTTGTATTTACAAGAAAGTGAGTGGGAGCTCTGTGGCGTTTCTAATATTATATGTGGATGACATATTGCTGATTGGAAACAACGTAGACTTTTTGGAGAGCATAAAGGATTACTTGAATAAAAGTTTCTCTATGAAGGACCTAGGAGAAGCTGCTTACATTCTAGGCATTAAGATCTACAGGGATAGATCAAAACGCCTGATAGGACTTTCACAAAGCACATACCTTGATAAAGTTTTGAAGAGGTTCAAAATGGAACAGTCCAAGAAAGGGTTCTTGCCAGTTTTACAAGGTACGAGATTGAGTAAGACTCAGTGCCCAGCAACTGATGAGGATAGAGAGCATATGAGCACCGTCCCCTATGCTTCAGCCATAGGTTCTATCATGTATGCAATGCTGTGCACTAGACAGGACGTTAGCCTGGCCATAAGTATGGCAGGTAGGTTCCAGAGTAATCCAGGAGTGGATCACTGGACGGCGGTCAAGAATATCCTGAAGTACCTGAAAAGGACTAAGGAGATGTTTCTCGTGTATGGAGGTGACGAAGAGCTCGCCGTAAAAGGTTACGTCGATGCAAGCTTTGACACAGATCCGGACGACTCTAAGTCGCAAACCGGATACATATTTATTCTTAATGGGGGTGCGGTAAGCTGGTGCAGTTCCAAGCAGAGCGTCGTAGCAGATTCTACATGTGAAGCGGAGTACATGGCTGCCTCGGAGGCGGCTAAGGAGGGTGTCTGGATGAAGCAGTTCATGACGGATCTTGGAGTGGTGCCAAGTGCACTGAATCCAATAACCTTGTTCTGTGACAACACGAGTGCCATTGCCCTAGCAAAGGAACCACAGTTTCACAAGAAGTCCAGACACATCAAACGACGCTTCAACCTCATCCGCGACTACGTCGAAGGGGAGGACGTAAATATATGCAAAGTGCACACGGATCTGAATGTAGCAGATCCGCTCACTAAACCTCTTCCACGGGCAAAGCATGATCAACACCAGAACTGTATGGGTGTTAGATTTATTACAATGTAATTCGCATGATGATGTGAGGGCTAGATTATTGACTCTAGTGCAAGTGGGAGACTGCTGGAATTATGCCCTAGAGGCAATAATAAATATAGTTATTATTATAATTCCTGTATCAAGATAATTGTTTATTATCCATGCTATAATTGTATTGAATGAAGACTTATATACATGTGTGGATACATAGACAAAACACTGTCCCTAGCAAGCCTCTAGTTGGTTAGCCAGTTGATCAAAGATAGTCAGTGTCTTCTGATTATAAACAAGGTGTTGTTGCTTGATAACTGGATCACGTCATTAGGAGAATCACGTGATGGACTAGAGCCAAACTAATAGACGTAGCATGTTGATCGTGTCATTTTGTTGCTACTGTTTTCTGTGTGTCAAGTATTTGTTCCTATGACCATGAGATCATATAACTCACTAACACCGGAGGAATACTTTGTGTGTATCAAATGTCGCAACGTAACTGGGTGACTATAAAGATGCTCTACAGGTATCTCCGAAGGTGTTCGTTGAGTTAGTATGGATCGAGACTGGGATTTGTCACTCCGTGTGACGGAGAGGTATCTCGGGGCCCACTCGGTAATACAACATCACACACAAGCCTTGCAAGCAATGTGACTTAGTGTAAGTTGCGGGATCTTGTATTACGGAACGAGTAAAGAGACTTGCCGGTAAACGAGATTGAAATAGGTATGCGGATACTGACGATCGAATCTCGGGCAAGTAACATACCGAAGGACAAAGGGAATGACATACGGGATTATATGAATCCTTGGCACTGAGGTTCAAACGATAAGATCTTCGTAGAATATGTAGGATCCAATATGGGCATCCAGGTCCCGCTATTGGATATTGACCGAGGAGTCTCTCGGGTCATGTCTACATAGTCCTCGAACCCGCAGGGTCTGCACACTTAAGGTTCGACGTTGTTTTATGCGTATTTGAGTTGTATGGTTGGTTACCGAATGTTGTTCGGAGTCCCGAATGACATCACGGACGTCACGAGGGTTTCCGGAATGGTCCGTAAATGAAGATTGATATATAGGATGACCTCATTTGATTACCGGAAGGTTTTCGGAGTTGCCGGGAATGTGCCGGGAATGACGAATGGGTTCCGGGTGTTCACCGGGGGGGGGGGGGGGCAACCCACCCCGGGGAAGCCCATAGGCCTTGGGGGTGGCGCACCAGCCCTTAGTGGGCTGGTGGGACAGCCCAAGAAGGCCCTATGCGCCATAGGAAGAAAATCAAAGAGAAAAAAAAGGAGGAGGTGGGAAAAGGGGGAAGGACTCCTCCTTCCAAACCTAGCTGGACTCGGTTTGGAAGGGGAGGGTTGCCCCCCTTGGCTCGGCCGAATTCCTTGGGGGTCCTTGGACCCCAAGGCAAGGCTCCCCCTCTTCCCCCTATATATACGGAGGTTTTAGGGCTGATTTGACACAACTTTGCCACGGCAGCCCGACCACATATCTCCACGGTTTTACCTCTAGATCACGTTTCTGCGGAGCTCGGGCGGAGCCCTGCTGAGATAAGATCACCACCAACC
Source organism: Hordeum vulgare subsp. vulgare (assembly GCF_904849725.1). Classification (NCBI taxonomy): domain Eukaryota; kingdom Viridiplantae; phylum Streptophyta; class Magnoliopsida; order Poales; family Poaceae; genus Hordeum; species Hordeum vulgare. The sequence continues at coordinate 576,589,596 of NC_058520.1, read as the reverse complement.
TCCGGAGCACCGTCACGCTGCCAGAGAACTCATCTACCTCTCCGTCTCTCTTGCTGAATCAAGAAGGCCGAGATCATCTGTACGTGTGCTGAACGCGGAGGTGCCGTCCGTTCGGCACTAGATCGTGGGACTGATCGCGGGACGGTTCGCGGGGCGGATCGAGGGACGTGAGGATGTTCCACTACATCAACTGCGTTCACTAACGCTTATGCTGTGCGGTCTACAAAGGTACGTAGATCGAATATCCCCTCTCATAGATGGACATCACCATGATAGGTCTTCGTGCGCGTAGGAAATTTTTTGTTTCCCATGCGACGTTCCCCAACAACTTTTGCACCTGTTGCTAGACTTGAAGCTATTCAAATACTACTTGCTTATGCTAATCATCATAACATCATCTTATATCAAATGGATGTGAAAAGTGCATTCCTTAATGGTAAGCTTGAGGAAGAAGTATATGTTGCTCAGCCCCCAGGTTTTGAGGATCCAAAGAATCCAGACAAAGTCTTCAGACTCAAAAAGGCTCTTTATGGTCTCAAGCAAGCCCCTCGGGCATGGTATGATACATTGAAGGAATTCCTCATGAAGAAAGGCTTCAAACCTGGTTCACTCGATCCAACTCTTTTCACCAAATCCTATGATAATGAGCTATTTGTGGGTCAAATATAGGTCGATGATATCATATTTTGCTGTACTGACAAACGATACAGTGATGAATTTGCCTACATGATGAGTGAAGAATATCATATGTCCATGATGGGGGAGCTGAAATTCTTCTTAGGTCTTCAAATTCGTCAACAAAGCAATGGAATCTTGATATCACAGGAGAAATACCTCAAGGATGTTCTGAGGAAATTCGACATGCATGAATGCAAAGGTGCCAAGACTCCAATGCCTACCAACGGCCACCTCGACACTGATGAAAATGGTAAAGATTTCGATCAGCAGGTATATTGTTCTATGATTGGCTCTTTATTGTATCTATGTGCATCTAGGCCAGATATAATGCTTAGTGTTTGCATGTGTGCATGTTTTCAAACAAAACCGAAGGAATCACACCATAAGGTTGTGAAACATATTCTTCGATACTTAGCTCACACACCAACACTAGGATTATGGTATCCCAAGGGCTCAAATCTTCATCTGGTTGGGTATTCTGATTCTGACTATGCTGGTGACCGTGTGGATCGCAAGTCAACTTCTGGCACATGCCATTTCCTCGGAAGATCACTAGTTTGCTGATCCTCAAAGAAGCAGAACTACGTATCACTCTCCACTGCCGAAGCTGAGTACATTGCTGCTGGTTCTTGTTGTGCTCAATCACTATGGATGAAGCAAACCCTCAAAGACTATGGCATCAACATGAAGAATGTGCCTCTCTACTGTGACAATGAGAGTGCTATCAAGATTGCATACAACCCAGTACAACACTCGAAGACCAAGCACATCCAGATTCGTCATCATTTTCTTCGGGACCATGTCCTCAAGGGCAATTTCCTCATCGACCATGTGAAGACTGATGATCAACTGGCAGATATCTTCACTAAGCCCTTGGATGAGAAAAGGTTTTGCAAGTTGCAATGTGAGCTAAATATCTTAGAATCTTCAAATGTTTTGTAAAAACATGCACACATCCTAACACTTATGCAAAATTGATGACTTAGATGTGCAACACATGATGAATCGATTTTCTTCAACTAATGAAGAATGTCACTCTGAATGTGAAGAAATCAACGAAGAAATTGATTCTCACGGCCCTACGACAATTGTACGCGGCGTCTATAATCAACATTCTTATATGGTGGGTCACGCCACCGCCCAATATGAAATTCCTCAAGTTGATTTTCTTCAAATGTTCTATTTCCTCAAAATGTGTTTTTCTTCAAAACAACTGTTCTTCATTGTGAAAATTTATCACAAAATCTTCAGAAACACTTGATGACTTTCATTTGACTAGATAGACTGTGATTTCAAGTCCTCAACAACATTCACTTATTGCTATTTCTTCAAGTTGATATTTCTGTTAAGTGAATGTGATCGGACCCTACTTTCCCTCTATGCTATACTCATCCAGTCTATTCAATTCTTCATATGCGTTCTACTTGAAACTTTGTTCAAAATCCTCACTGCGTCCTTGTCAGCTGATGATTTTGTAACGAAAATCCTCAAATTTTCAAAAGTTGTTTCTTTAATACACAGTAACTGAACCCCACTTCCCACGATCGGATAACCACGATCTCCACTATCTCCATCGCAGTGTTCGGGAGCTACATGTGTCCTGCGGAGACGTAGAGGCAGGGGCTGTTTGGTCCGAAATTTTCGCGCCAACAGTAACTTTTGGCTATAAATATGTCCTTATCCCCCTCGGCATACTCTTCTTCGCTCCATCGCTCTTCTGCCACAACAAACACCACCGAACCCTAGCGCCATCGCTGGTAGTCTCGTCGCCGGTGAGGAAGAGCTTCACTGCCTCGACTTCTCCATCGCCGGAACCACGCCGGAGTCGGACCATCTTCGTCCGCCGCCGCCGTAGACGTCCTCTATCACCGGGTTAGGGTGCATTGGACACGCGACCGAAGAGCTTCTCCACACACACCTTTCTGTGTTCTTCGTGCGCACCTTCCAGGGTAAATAAATCCCATTTTTACCGCAAGTTAGATCTAAAATTTTACATCTTCTATGAGAAATCTGTTTTTCCTCAAGAATCGATAAGCACTTGATTCCTCAAACACTGCCTATCACCACATTATTGATGAACTATGCTAAGCATCTAAGATTTTCATGAGATTCCTCAATTGTGCGAATTTTCGGATCTGTACAACTCTGGAACCCAAGAACAGTATGCTTAGGCAAATTCCTCAACCACTGGTTATATTCCTCAACTGTCAAAATTTCTCATTTTCTTCAAATCTGAGAACGCATATGACCTCTCCAAATTCCTCGCAACTATACTTTGTTCACAGGTACACACATGTCAGCTGATGAATCTCTCGGTTCTAATCACATTAACTCATTTGCAACGTTTCTGGAAGAAAATCTTCAAGTCTCATCAGAATCCTCAAGAGTTCAATCTCATCAGCAAAATCCTCAACTGAAGAAAATGGAGGATGACAGAAAACAGAAGGGAGGAAAGAAACTTGAGCAAAACACAGCTGCGGATATCCCTGAGGATATTTACTTGGACTATTGCACACTTGATGAAAATGAGACAATGGCCAAGAGAAAGATACGACTGCAGAAGATAGAACGCCGATGGGCGAAGGAATGGAAGGAATACACGTTTGTGACTCCCAAGTATGCGAAGAAATTCGCTCTGAAGCCCCCTAGCAAATGGGCCCCACTTGAGGATCATCAAGTAGCACATCCCTCAAGCCTCAAGACCATTGATGACTATCCAGATGAGAAGGAAAAACATCTGACTAAGCTCAAGAAGTAGGCAGAAACTGCAGTGAGGAAATTCAATGAATCCTCAGCTGCTGCTACTTCCTCTGCCGCAGAAACCTCTGGCTCAGAAATTCCTCAAATGCAGTCTGTGTCGTCAAAGCCAAGGGCTCCAAAGCCTCAAGAGAAGTCTGCTCAGGCTTCTGTCACAAAACCCTCAGCACCAAAATCTTCAGCACCAAAATCATCAGCGCCAAAACCCTCAGTACCAATCTCCTCAACTCCAAAGTCCTCAGCACCACCACCAAAGCCTCAAGAGAAACCAGTACAGAAGCAAGTAATGAAGCCTATGACCGCCAGCTCCACCTCCTCACTCCCAGCTGCAACCAACTCGGAGACAAAGTCTTCAACACCTCCTGCGAAGACTCAGGTACTTGCTGAACGTGCAACTCTGTCAAGCCCCAGCAAAATCATCACCGTCCTGTGTGCATCAGAGGGCAGTGATGAATATGATGATGAAACCCTGCAAGCCATCATCAGAAACAAGCAGGAAAGAGTAGCTCAAGCATCGGGCAGTGCCATTCCTCTGGCAATGGACCCCAAGGTCCTCCTTGACTACATCAACATCTGGTATGAGGACCCAAACACCCCGGTTGATGATTTGGAACTTCCCCGTGGCATCAGTCACATGGTGACCACTTTCATCAATGAAGCCAAGTGGAAAGAACAGCAGGCCAAGCAGGCCAAAATTGCAAAGCTTAAAAAGGAGAAATTCCTCAAGCAGAATCTCCTCAACTTGACTCCTGATGCACTGGTGTCAACACAGGCAGAGCTGAAGAAATTGACTGACAAGTACTCCAAGCTATCAGATCGTAAGAGTCTCAAGAGCAATTTCATCAAGCTGGCCACTAGTGCTGTTGATGACTACAATAAGAAGGCCGCACCCCCAGCACCAACTTCTCAGCCCTTGATTGAGGAGCCAGCAGATGAATCTCCTCATGATGAGGAAACTCCTCAAGCTAAGGAAGTACACCAAGAAAGCCGTGCAGATGCATCGGCTATTGAAGAAATCATCATGGAAGCTCCAGCTGATGAATTTGCTGCAGCTGATGAGACTGCCCCTGACCCAGTTGCTTCATCAAAGCAAGCTGATGACTCTGTTCCAGCTAGTTCCTCAATACCAGCTGAAGAATCTATCAAGGGAACCCCTTCACCAAAAGCTTCAACGGTGAAGAAGATGACTCCGTCTGCATCAGACGTGAAGAAAACCAGGGCTGCTGAGAAGGAAGCCAAAAAGAGAAAGGCCTCCTCAGCAGAGGAAGAAACTGAGGCCAAGCGCCTCAAAGCACTTGAAGAAACTGCTCCTCTGGACCCTGTGCCCCTGAATGTCGCTCCTTCCTATGAAATGACCATCATTGATGATCCAGCAAAAAAGGCAGATGAAGAAATGAAGGATGTCGCCTCTGAGGAACACACCGACGAGGAAATTCATATAGACGACAGTCCTCAGCCTTTCATTCCTCAGAAAGACACTGTTCAAGCATCAGCTGCACCAGCTGATAAAACTGCATCTGCCACCAAGCCAGCTGAGGAAGAACAACATGAAAATCCTCATGCTGATGAAATTCAACGCTCTGAGGAAAATCCTCAAGATGAGGAACAGGCTGACCCAACTCCTCAAACTGAGCAAGAAGAAGCTATTCCTCAGCCTGATGCACAGCCAGAGCAAGCCCCTCAGCCTGACGCCCAGCAAGGACCATCTCCTCAGCCTGAAGTACCAGCTGCTGAAATTCCTCACCCTGAGGAAAATGCACCGCACCAAGACAATGCATTCGTCGTGCTCAACCCAGAGACTGCCATTGTTGTCTCCCCTCCTGTTCCTCAGCAAAATCTAAAGCCAGTTCAGCGTCAACCATTCTCCAAGCATCCCAAGTTTCAAAAGGAAAATTTCTTTGAAGAACGCATGTACTTCATTGGAGAGAACCCCTATGACAAGCCTCAAATGAGACATCTGAAGTTTTGGACTAGGACTCAGATGAATTACTATGCCTTTGTGCTATGTGGACGAAATAAGATATTCCAGCAGACGCATATTCCTCATGTTGAACTTGAAGCAATACCATGCCTGGAGCCAGTCCTCAGTGTACTTCATGATGCTGGTTTACTACCTATGTGCTCTGACATCTCTGATTGGAATAGCGAGCTAATTCTTCAGTTCTATGCCACTCTTCACATATCCGGCAACCCTGAAGACATTAACACTTGGGTGTTTGATTGGATGACCCAAAACACTCACTACAAGGCTCCTGCTACTGAACTCCTTCGAGAACTGCCTGTACCAATTCCCTCAGATGAGGCTGTGAAGCTTTATGGTGAGCGTGAGCTACCCAATGGGATGATGGAAGTCCTCATGAAGCCTTTGGCTGAAGAAAAATATCCGAGAACAACCTTCCTCGTCACGAGCTCAAGTACACACCCAGATCTGTTTACAGAATCCTCTGCAGTGTGCTCGCGCTGGTCAAAGGCCATGATGATGAAGAAGATGTTGTAGGCCTCATGAAGAATATCGTATTCAACATCATTCATGGTATTCCTATCAACATCCATGATTTCTTCTTAGGACTTTGGCCGACAATGCTATGTGTCCTTTTGATCACAAGATATATGCCCCATGGATCATGAGATTCATCAGGACAAGGACATGCATTAACTTTCACGCTGATTCCCAAAACCATGTTGGTTATATGCCTCCTATCCGGGTCAACAAGAAGACTTTCGAGTCCATTGAAGGAAAAAGCAAATCCGTGATTGAAGAAGGCAGTAGGCCCCTTGATGGCCAGTTCAGAGAGCCAGAAGCTTATTCTTCATGGGATGATACCGAGACTCGTCTGGCAAGCCCCGTTCCTCCTTGAGTGATGAATACTAGAGAGATCCTCCTTAGTCTTCACCAGAAGGTGGATCGCAATCACAAGTGGGTCAAACGCCAGTTTGGTGCCATTGTGAAAACCCTCACTGAAACACAGAACTCTGTGAAGCTCAACCATCACTATCTGCATGAGGTTTTTGATCGCACCTGGGCTACACTTGCACATCTGAAGACTTAGACTGAGCTTGAAGAAATGGACTTTGAGCGAGACTTTGAATGGTCGTGGCCTCCCAAGAAGAAGTTCAGGCCTATTCCAGTTCCAGACCTTGAAGACAGCTCCTTTTCTTCATTCCGCACTACTGAAACTGATGAAGAACAGCTCGACACTGCTACCGGTCCAAGGAAGAAGACTACTCCCAAGAAGCATCACGGCTCTTCCTCAACTGCCACGAAGTGAAGTCTTCACGGACGTTAGTCCTCAGTTTGTCCTTTTTTGTCACTTGATGACAAAGGGGGAGAAACTTGAGAGTTAGTCTTCAAGCGGGATATTTTTGGGGCTTATGAACTATATTTAAGTTACAAACTCTTGGCGCTTCTGAAGTTTTTATGTAATGAGTTGTAACTTAAGCCCGATGGTACTCTGACGCTTTTGAACGTTTTTCTTCGCATGCTTATTCCTCAAGTTTTAATGCACGCATGCTGGAATTCGTCAGATACCATTTGTCATCATGCATTTTCATTTTCTTCATATGATATGTTACATGTATGCATGATTTACAAGACTCAGGGGGAGATCTCCATGATATAAATCATCAATGTGCACTTGCTGTAAAAAAAATCCTCAAGATATGCACATCTTCAGGGGGAGTCTCTCTGAATCTTGATTTCAAATTCCTCATATGAGTATTTACTCTTCATATTTTTGATCCCTGTTGAAGACTTAACCTAATTGTCATCAACCACCAAAAAGGGGGAGATTGTAAGTGCATCTAGTGCCCCTTAGTGATTTTGGTGGTTTGAAGACTTATAGGTTAAGTATCTAATGTGCTTATGAGTGTACACGAGATCTATAAGTCATTGAGGAGTTTGAGATATTTGAAGAATATCGACCCCTAAAAATATATGTCTTCAGTTGAAGAAATTGGTCTGAAGCTGAAGAAATGAATCGCGAGGAATCTGCGATGAAATTGATATTCCTCATGAAGATACTGATATTGAGGAATCTGGTGTGTCCTGAAGAAAATCACTCTGAAGAATTTGAAGCATGAAGATTTACATTTTCTATTTTATTTTCTTCGCATTTGAGTAATAGGAACACCGTACTGTTAAAGGGGGTCGAAGTTACACTTTGGAATGAATTTCCTCATGATGCTCAACCCAAGCCTAATCCTACCAAAAGCCTCAAGTGAGGAATATGAGTGACATGAGGACTCTCACAGTTGAGGGTTCCGACCGTTTCGATAGCCACGCCAAGTCATTGGTCTTATCCACTCCAACGGTCATATTATTTAAGGGCATTAGTGTCAAATCATGTCGAGATGCTCCCAGGCTATAAATAGCTACCCCCCACAACCACTAGCTGGTTGGCTGCTCCGTTAGAAACCGACACTTGTCATAAGAGCAACCCAATTCCTCAGAGCCTTCGAGAGTAATTCATCAGTGAGGAAATACACCATACACCGAAACCACAAACCAAACCTAGTGATTGAGCATCACTGAAGAAGTTGTTCCTGTGTGGGACTGAAGCCTTTTTTCCTTTGAGGACTGTGCATCCTCCAGACGGTTAGGCGTCATGGTCTAGAGCTTTCTAGCAGTCAATTGTGGATCGTCGGGTGACCAAGTTTGTGAGGGTTTGGAAGTCTGCCCTGAAGACTTACCACGAGTGTTGGGCGAGGACTGTGTGTCCTTAGCTCAAGGAGAATACGGTAGGGACCGTGTGTCCGGGGACTGTGTGTCTTCTGGTTTCAATACCAAGCCGCTCCAAACCAGATGTACGGCTGTCACAGCAGTTGGAACTGGGTCATCAACGACTGTCTTCACTGAGAAACGGGTTCTAATTCCTCAACTCCTTACTTTCCTCGTATTATGTGTTGATGACTTTCACTGCGACTGTTTGAAGAATTTGCTGAAGACTTTCTCTGAATTTCCTCAACCCAAATTCTTCATGTCAGTTAATCCTCATCTGTATTTTGCGTGCCTGCTCACAGTGCAATCTGTTTTCTCATTCTTCACTCTGAAAAACTGCTGTTGTGAAACTTTGCACTTCTGATCCTTTACTGTTTCTGCTGTAAGTTAGTTATCAGTGAGGAATTTCCTCAAAAGGAATTTCCTCAGTGATGAAATTCTAAAAATCTCCTATTCACCCCCCCTCTAGTCGATATAACGCACTTTCAGGCAATAATATGGGTACATCTTCCCAGCCACACCCCCATCCCAATCAAAAGTTTGTGAAGGAAATGATGAAATGGGCCAAAAAAGGACACGTGGAAAGACGTGAATCACCGAAACTTCCATTGGCGCCCCCAAGAGCCCCAGCGCGCCAGGTTTAGCCTGGGTATGTCGGCACTATTTTGACGTCCTGGGGGCGCTAGGGGCGTGGTTGGACCTTTTTCAGCCAAAAAGCGCCCACGAGCCTAATACCGAACGTAAAAAGGTGTCTTGGGGTAATCCTGGGGATGCAACTGGAGTTGCTCTAAAGTAATACAATATAAGAGCATCTACAATCGTACCCCTCATACCTCCCTCAAACGTCTGGACAGGTCATTCGGTCACTGACCGGTCACAAAAATTGACTCAACCGACCCTCTCAAACGGGCCTCAAACATCCGTACTGACCGACACCCCTCATATACAGCTTAAATATGGAGTGGATATGGGGAGCCCGGTCGCGCCCAGGCACGCTCGCCTCGCCCGCATTGACCCCACATATATTCATCATCATCCGTTCGTTGGACCAAACCCTAGCCACTTCACTCCATTAGCCTCTACTCCCATCCGCCATCCTACCTCACCTTCGGTGATCTCCGACCTTCTCCGGCATGAGGGCAGTGGATCTTACTCTGACCAGTCCGGATCCATCGACTAGGGGTCTTTCCCTGCGAAGTAGAGTAGGTAATGGCGGTTCGTGTTGCACTCCGCCACTCCTGCGACAACAACACCCGGCTGACGACACGATATGTCCGTCATGACTCCATAGCGTCCGCTCAACGGGCGCTCGGTTCCTCTAGGGCGGTATCATCGAGGTCCTCGTGGCTGTATCCATCGGCTGGTCCGATGGACTTCGAGTCCCACCAGCAGGGTTGTTTGCCGTGAGCAGAATCGGGCGGTCCATGAAATAGTCGGACTCTCAACGAAGGAGGTGGATGAGGTGAGCGACGGCGAGGACAACTTTGATGACGAGCAGATCCGGATCGATCCATACTACATCTTCGACCGGTACTTCGGCGAGAAGGACAACAATGGATCCCGAAAAGGCAAGGGTAGTCGTGGTTGATGTCCATCATAGTCAAACATGCTAAATTTTGGTAGTTCGATGGCATTCTAGTAGCGATAGAGTAGTCGGACGATGTGTATAAATGCATCGATATAGTTGCATGGTTTGTATGGATTTGAGATATGAGGTTTGAGGTGTCGGGTTGTAGAATGCATTATTTGAGGAGTGATCGATCAGTGTCTACAGACGCGCCTGGGCACATCCGCGGGCATTTGTGGGGCCGAATTTGCAAGTTCCAACTATAGATGCTCTGTAACGCCCAAGATGCGATCCTATCCTTATTTTGGCGCGAGGGCCTCGGCAAGGATAGAAGCGCATCTCGTCGTTTCGCAAGAATGGATATCGTTACAACTACATGTACTAAAAAGATGAGATATATATAGAATTGGCTTACACTCACCACAAGCTACATCAGAGACACATCAGTACAATACATAAACATCATGAAGAAGAGAAGGGTCCGACTACGGACGAAAACAAACGAGACAAGAACACGACGTCCATCCTTGCTATCCCAGGCTGTCAGCCTGGAACCCATCCTAGATCGATGAGGAAGAAGAAGGAGAAGCAACTCCAAATGAACAAACATCACGCTGACGTCAAGTAACCTTTACCTGTACCTGCAACTGGTGTGGTAGTAATCTTTGAGCCACAGGGGACTCAGCAATCTCATTTCCAAAGGTATCAAGACTAGCAAAGCTTAATAGGTGAGGTAAGGTTAAGTGGTGAGGCTGCAGCAAGCGACTAAGCATATATTTAGTGGCTAACTTACGAGTACAAGAATAAAGAGGGGGATGATCTACGCATAGCGGACGTGAACTACTGATCAAAAGAATGATCCTGAACTCCTACTTATGTCAGACATAACCCCACCGTGTCCTCGATCGGAGAAGGAAATCACGAAAGAGACAGTCACGGTTATGCACTCAGTTGGCATATTTTAATTAAATTAACTTCAAGTTGTCTAGAACCAGTGTTAAACAAAGTTTCCACGTTGCCACATAACCGCGGGCACGACTTTCCGAAAGATTTAACACTGCAGGGGTGCTCCAACTAGTCCATCACAAATTACCACAAGCCGCATAGAAATCCTCGATCACGAAACTCACGAGCTCGTCGGACTCCTTAGTGGAAAACCTCAACTCTGAGATTACCCAAAGCATCACCAGAATCCCGATGCACAAGATATTTCATAAAACGTAAAACTAATCCAGCAAGGCCGCCCGACGTGTCGATGATCCCGATAGGAGTCGCGTATCTCGTTCTCACGACACGACAGATGGGCTAGACATCGGGATCGCTAAACCCTGGGTGACCAGGGAGCACCGGACATCGCTCAGGTGGGACCAACACTCATCCGGAGCACTGGCCCGGGGGTTGATTAATTATCCTCGGGGTCCGGAAAGTCCATATGCAATTTTATTAGGTTATTAGGCGAATGAAAAACCAAAGTTGGGCCTTGTCAGACCAACTTTAATCTAAAATGAATTATCAAGTGGGTCCCCATAACAACCCCGATCGTGTTAGGAGCGCTCAATTATGGAACATTACACCGGTAGCCGAAACTAAGGGGACAAAGGTGGAACAAAACACCAGGCTAGAAATGCCGAGCCTTCCACCTTTAACCAAGTATATAGGTGCATTAATTAAATAGCATTAATAGGGTAATAAAACAAAGAACCCGTGTTGTCACATGGAAGCAACTAGCAACGCTAACACATGGTTAAGCAAGCGGTAACATAACCAATCAGTGGTTTGCTAGGTTGTGAACAGGTTGAAGGTTTTCATGGCAATGTTGGGAAGCTGATATTTAACATGTGGTAGGAAACGAGACATAACGATAGAAACGGTAATACTAGCATGGCAATGATGGTAATGGTTTCTGGGGAAATGGTCATCTTGCCTAAGATCCCGCTTGGAAGAAGAACGACTCCGTGAAGCAGACGAACCGACGTAGTCGAACGGGCCCTCACATTCCGACACGCTTGCAGAACTCTATCAAAATGGAGCAAACCGGAAACAAGCATCAACACACGATATACACCACACGATGCACAATACACATGATGCATGAACGGTTGGATATATGCAAGACATGGCATGTCAATTCATAACAATCAACCACTACACATTAAGTGAAGTTCAATATGCAACGAGTTGCATATTGACGAAACTCCACATACGACTTATTTAGCTCTATCCCGATCAGGTACACGGCAATATTAAATGTGGTTAAACATGGGAAGAGGTGAAGCGTAATTAATCTACCTATCTAGGCATTTTAAATGAGGTCGAAAATGACATATAGCACCTCTGAAACGACCTCACATGTTAATTTATAATTCTGTCCAGATCTGAACTAACACGTTTAAATGTTTGTTTAGCAGGAAAATAAATAGGTTCACGTGATTCTACGCGTCATTACAATCAATTTACACATAGAGAACATTTCCAACGGAGCTACAGTTCAAAAGATACGAACACTGCAAGATATGATGGCATGAATGCAAAATGTGTCCAACGACAGTCACAAGCATGTCAAAACACACAACCAGCAATATATTATGAAATTACACGAGATTCTAAGGAAGTTTCATGTAGGGCATGATCAAAACGGAGCAACGGTTCAACAACTACGAGCTAAACAAGAAAGCACTACAATCTACCAAAATCAGTCACATAGCATTTTCCACACCCTCGAACAACTAGCTACACAAATCCAAAATGCTCAAACAAGGCATGAGGCAATAGAGGTCAATACGCACTACAACATACAACCAATAACATCTAGCATGGAAGCATGGATCACTAGGAAAAGAACTCACAAAATGGCTTCTCACATACAGTTTCAAACTTAGTGAAAATAACAGTTTTTGACAGTGCAGTTTTCGATCTGAAGGCATATTGACAGAAACAAAATTATATGCTACAGGGCTCCAAATGGCATGAAAATTTACAGCATGGTAGATAATCTTAAGTGCTACAACTAACTTCATTGCACCAACCTCAAAAGAGCTATAGATCACCAGTAAACTCATGTAAAGACAGCAACAAAATATAACAGATTTCAGACTTAGAAATATTTCAGCATCTTCAAATCAGCACTATTTTCTAGCAAGTTTAGAACAAGCAAGCTACGCCTAAATATGGAATTCTATTGCCACCAAAATTACCAGAGGCTAGCATACATATCCAATGGCAAATCTCTAGTTGACAACTCACTCAAATCATGGACGGATTAAATCCCACAAAATAAACAAAAGGGCAACATGGCAAAATATCACGCGAACTAACTTGCTTAAAAGCTAAAACTAAATGCATAGTTAAATTCTATGGATTTTTCTACCCCGAAAAGATATATAACACGAGGGGTTGCAAAATAAAAATATTGCCACACGTATATGCGGTAATATGTCCTAAGCATGATATAGCAAACTAGTGACAAAATCCTACATGCAAAAATACAATCAACTACTCTAAAATACATGGCAAAAGATCCCGAAACACATGAGCATTTTATCTACGGGATTTGAGCAATCCGTACACGTACAAAAATTATACGGGATAATCCCCTATTAGGACAGCACACAAAACTATGCATATGGCAAGTCAAACTACTTGAAGCATGCATGCAAGTTGTAAAATATTAATCTACGCAGAAAACTAGTCAAGTTTCATATATAAAACGTTCCGATCCGATGCACGGATAATAAAGTACACACGTTTCTAAAATGAGCTATTCTCTGGAAGAAGAAAAAATAAATCTCAGCCTTTTAAAAGAAAACATTTACGGGCCGATTTGCAACACGACCCAAACAGAGGCATGGCGCAATTTAACTAAACCTCGCTCGAGCGAGGGATAGCCGAGGGGAGGCCTCACCTTGGGCCGAGGGTGGCGCTTGGAGATGGGCCACGAGGCATGGCAGGCCGGTGCGGCGCTGGCGCGGCCAGCTGGGCTGGGGCGCGAGGCGGCCCACGCGGCACTGAGCGGCAGGGCGAGCGAGGCGCGCTCGTCGTCTCCTCTCATGCCCGATGGCACGAGGGCCTGGCGGCGCCGGCGCAAGGCGGCAGGCAGGCAGCTTCCTGGACCAGATCCGGCCGACGGGGAAGCTCCACGACGCGAGGGGCGGCGGATCCGGCCGGCTGGGGTGGCAAGAGGCGGCGCGACGAAGGGCTCCCTCGTCCCGGTCTAGATCTAGATAGAGGTGAGGCGACGGAGGCCGCCGCTGCTCGCGCTGGAGAGGCGGGGCGACGCGGGGACGGGACCCCGGCGGCGGCGGCTGCTAGGGCAGAACATCGGTGAGGCGGTGGCGGCGGGGCGACGGGGACTGCACCGGTGAGCTCGGGGCTGGGAGGTCGGTTGGCTCCGAGGCGGCGGCGCGGCGGCCAGATGGGCTCGGTCGGGCCCGATCTGGGCTCGGCGGGCCTCAAGCGCTGAGGAGGAGAGAGAGAGAGGGAGGAGGAGATGGCGGCTAGGGTTTGAGGGGGCACGAATTTCGAGGCAAGGGGGGTTGGGTGTCTAAAAATGGCATGGGAGGCCTATTTATAGCCATGGGGGGCTAGGTTTAGCAGAATTTCGCCCCGGGTTCAACCGTGCGATCGGAATCGAATGATCTCGAATGCGGGACGGGCTAAGTGGCCGTGTAGAGTGGCTAGCCGAAGATGAGAAGGAAACGGGCACCCGACAACGTGAATTTTTAAACACTGATAAAACGTCTGACGATAGACCGAATACGGTGCCGCTACAGTCGACCGTTCGGGTACCATACTGACTCCTATTGTGACGAAATTTGGCGGGCGGCCTACCTATAACTAAATAAGAGCGCACGCCAAGTTCCAACCCAATCAGAGAAAGTTTTATACACACTTTTAAAAACAAGGTTTAAACGATGCCGCAGGCGCGCGCGTGTGTGGTCGGGCTCAGAACGGACAACGCCGAGAACGAAGAGACCCGACAACTAACAACGGATGCATGTTTTGAAAACTGGCGGCAACGGGATGTCGATGCAATGCGGATGATGATGCGACAAATAACATAAGTCACACGACGAAAACAGAATAAAGGGGGAATCTTTTGGAACGTCGGTCTCGGGCTGTCACATGCTCTAAGGGCATCTCCAATGCCTGTCCTATAAGAGCGTCTCTAGCACACCCCTTATCACGCGGACTTTTAAAGTGAGTATAAGGGCGGCGGAATACATGTTTTGAGGGCTCGCGTGGGTTGTGGCCAAACAGAACCCGCAAGGTCGAATGGTGCGTTCGGGCTTGCGGGGGGTGTTCGGCCACAGCCCGTGCCTGCCAGCAAACGGAAAAAACAAATTAGAAAGTTGGACCGCAATTCCAATAAATGGCTACAAATTTAAACAATCGAACATAATTTGCGCAAAAATTAAACATAGTTTTCATCCATGACCCAAAATAACTTCATGCAAAAGCCGCCACCACCTCCATGACCATCATCATCATCACTCTGCATCACTTTCAACGAAGCCACCACCACCTCCATGACCATCATCATCACTCTCCACCACCGCCATCGAAGCCACCACCCATATCGTTTGCTTCCTCCTCTCCAAGATCCGCCTCCTTGCAATATCATGGCATTCTTTGTTGATGTCATCCATGTCATTGTGGTTCATCATCATGATCTTATTCTCCTTTTGAAAAAGCTTGGCCAAGGCCTTGTTCTCCTTGGAAAGGGATCTTCTATCCTCAATGGCAACCTTGCGCAACCCCTATTCCATGAGAAATTGTCACTTTTCTTGCTTATCTTGTGCCTTCCTGTCGGCCAACTCCTTCTTTGCCTCCAATGTATTGACCACCATCAAATCATTTGATTGGACCATGGCATATATCTTGTATCACAAGCTTGATTCCTCCACTTCCCTCTCGATCTAGTCCTTGGCCTTCTTATTTCCATCGGGCTTGTTCTTGTTACTTGGTCCATCATCATCTTGTTGGAAATATGCCCTAGAGGCAATAATAAATTAGTTATTATTATATTTCCTTGTTCATAATAATCGTTTATTATCCATGCTAGAATTGTATTAATTGGAAACACAAATACATGTGTGGATACATAGACAAAACACTATCCCTAGTAAGCCTCTAGTTGACTAGCTCGTTGATCAAAGATTGTCAAGGTTTCCTAACCATAGACAAGTGTTGTCACTTGATAACGGGATCACATCATTAGGAGAATCATGTGATGGACAAGACCCAAACTATGAACGTAGCATATTGATTGTGTCGTTTTATTGCTATTGTTTTCTGCATGTCAAGTATTTGTTCCTATGACCATGAGATCATATAACTCACTGCCACCGGAGGAATACCTTTTGTGCATCAAACGTCGCAACGTAACTGGGTGACTATAAAGGTACTCTACAGGTATTTCCAAAGGTGTCCGTTGAGTTAGTATGGATCAAGACTGGGATTTGTTACTCCGTGTGACGGAAAGGTATCTTGGGGCCCACTCGGTAATACAACATCACACACAAGCCTTGCAAGCAATGTGACTAAGTGTAAGTCATGAGATCTTGTATTAGAGAACGAGTAAATAGACTTGCTGGTAACGAGATTGAAATAGGTCTACGGATACCGACGATCGAAACTCGGGCAAGTAACATACCGAAGAACAAAGGGAATGACATACATGATTATATGAATCCTTGACACTGAGGTTCAACCGATAAGATCTCCGGAGAATATGTAGGATCCAATATGGGCATCTAGGTCCTGCTATTGGATATTGACCGAGGAGTGTCTCGGGTCATGTCTACATAGTTCTCGAACCCGCAGGGTCTGCACACTTAAGGTTCGATGATGTTTCGGTATGGTTGAGTTCTAGGTGTTGGTAACCAAAAGTTGTTCGGAGTCCCAGTTGAGACCCAGAACGTCATGAGGAGCTCCGGAATGGTCCGGAGGTAAAGATTGATATATAGAAAGTCCTGTTTTGGTCACGGAAAAAGTTTCGGGCTCATCGGTAGTGTACCGGGAGTGTCGGGAGGGGTGCCGGGGACCATCGGGAGGGGTGTCACGCCCCAAGGGGTCTCATGGGCTATGGGAAGACATAAACCAGCCCCTAGTGGGCTGGAATAAGTTCCCACTAAGGCCCATAAGGTTTGAAAAGGAAAAAACACAAGGTGGAAAGAGTTTCCAAGTGGGAAGGTGGAATCCTACTCCAAGTAGGATTGGAGTAGGACTCCTCCACCTCCAATTTCGGCCAAACCTTGAGGGTTTGAGGCTGCCTCCTCCCCTCCCTCCCTCCTATATATACTATAGGTATTGAGGGTTTTTGAGACACAACTTTGCCACGTGCTGCTCGACCCTATACCACACAGTTTTTCCTCTAGATCGTATTTCTGTGGAGCTTAGGCGAAGCCGTGTCGGAGTATATCATCACCATCACTGGCGCGCCGTCACGCTGCCGGAGAACTCTTCTATCTCTCCGCCCCCTCTTGCTAGATCAAGAAGGTGGAGATCATCATCGAGCTGTACATGTGTTGAACGCGGAGGTGCCGTCCGTTCGGCACTAGATCGGAGCGGATCGTGGGACGGATCGTGGGACGGTTCGTGGGACGGTTCGCGGGGCTGATCGAGGGATGTGAGGACTTTCCACTACATCAACCGCGTTTCTTAACGCTTCTTGCTGTGCGATCCACAAGGGTACGTAGATCAGAAATCCCCTCTCGTAGATGGATATCACTATGATAGGTCTTCGTGCTCGTAGGGAATTTTTTGTATCCCATGCAACATTTGCGTAAGTAAGATGCGATCCTACTAGATACCCATGGCAACCACGTAAAACATGCAGCAACAATTAGAGGACGTCTAACTTGTTTTTGCAGGGTATGCTTGTGATGTGATATGGACAACGACGTGATGTGATATATTGGATGTATGAGATGATCATGTTGTAATAGTTAATATCGACTTGCACGTCAATGCTACGGCAACCGGCAGGAGCCATAGGGTTGTCTTTAAACTAACGTTTGTGTTTGCAGATGTGTTTACTATATTGCTAGGACGTAGCTTTAGTAGTAATAGCATAGCATACACGACAACCTCGATGGCGGCACGATGATGGAGATCATGATGATGGGGATCATGGTGTGGCGCCGGTGACAAGAAGATCATGCCGGTGCTTTGGTGATGGAGATCAAAGGAGCACTTGATGATGGCCATATCATGTCATTTATGAATTGCATGTGATGTTACTCCTTTTATGCACCTTATTTTGCTTAGAACGATGGTAGCATTATGAGGTGATCTCTCACTAAAATTTCAAGACGAAATTGTGTTCTCCCCGACTGTGCATCGTTGCTACAGTTCGTCGTTTTGAGACACCACGTGATGATCGGGTGTGATAGACTCAACGTTCACATACAATGGGTGCAAAACAGTTGCACACGCGGAACACTCAGGTTAAACTTGACGAGCCTAGCATCTGCAGACATGGCCTCGGAACACAAGAGACCGAAAGGTCGAGCATGAATCGTATGGTTGATATGATTAGCATAGGGATGCTTACCACTGAAACTATTCTCGACTCACGTGATGATCGGACTTGAGATAGTGGATTTGGATCATGTACCACTCAAATGACTAGAGAGATGTATTTTTTGAGTGGGAGTTCTTAAGTAATATGATTAATTTAACTAATTATCATGAACATAGTCTAATGGTCTTTGCAAATTACGATGTAGCTTGCGCTATAGCTCTACTGTTTTTTATATGTTCCTAGAGAAAATTTAGTTGAAAGTTGATAGTAGCAACTTTGCGGACCGAGTCCGTAAAACTGAGGATTGTCCTCATTGCTGCGCAAAACGCTTATGTCCTTAATGCACCACTCGGTGTGCTGCACCTCGGGCGTCGTGTGTGGATGTTGCGAACATCTGACATACACGTCTTTGATGACTACATGATAGTTCAGTGCGCAATACTTAATGGCTTAGAAGCAAGGCGTCGAAGACATTTTGAAAACGTCGCAGAACATAAGAGATGTTCAAAGAGATGAAATTGAGATTTCATGCTCGTGCCCTTGTTGAGAGGTATAAGACCTCCGACAAGATTCTTTGCCTACAAAGTAAAGGAGAAAAGCTCAAATCGTTGAGCATGTTCTTAGATTGTCTGAGTACAACAATCGCTTGAATCAAGTGGGAGTTAATCTTCCAGATGAGATAGTGATGGTTCTCCAAAGTCACTGCCACTAAGTTGCTAGAGCTTCGTGATGAACTATAAACAAATCAAGGGTATATATGATGATCCTCGAGTGATTCACAATGTTTGACACTGCAAAAGTAGAAATCAAGAAGGAGCATCACTTGTTGATGGTTAGTAAAACCATTAGTTTCAAGAAGGGCAAGGGCAGGGATACTTCATGGAACGGCAAAATAGTTGCTGCTCTAATGAAGAAACCCAAGATTGAACCCAAACCCGAGACTAAGTGCTTCTGTTATGAGGGGAACGGTCACTGAGGTGGAGCTACCCTAGATACTTGGTAGATAAGAAGGCTGGCAAAGTCGACAGAAGTATATTTGATATACATGATATTGATGTGTACTTTACTAGTACTCCTAGTAGCACGAGGGTATTGGATACCGGTTCGGTTGCTAAGTGATTAGTAACTCGAAATAATAGCTACGGTATAAACGGAGACTAGCTAAAGGCGAGGTGACGATAAGTGTTGGAAGTGTTTCCGAGGTTGATGTGATCAAACATCGCACACTCCCTCTATCATCGGGATTGGTGGTAAAACCTAAATAATTATTATTTGGTGTTTGCGTTGAGCATGAACATGATTGGATCGTGTTTATCGCAATACGATTATTCATTTAAAGAGAATAAAAGTTATTCTATTTGCTTGAATAATTACCCTC
This sequence comes from Hordeum vulgare subsp. vulgare, assembly GCF_904849725.1. Lineage (NCBI taxonomy): Eukaryota > Viridiplantae > Streptophyta > Magnoliopsida > Poales > Poaceae > Hordeum > Hordeum vulgare. The sequence goes on along the minus strand of NC_058520.1, from coordinate 576,569,975 downwards.
AATGGTTTATTGAATCTCGATCGTAGTGTTACACATGTTCATAATATTGGTGCCAAAAGATACAAAGTAATAATGATAGTACCACTTAGTTGTGGCACTGCTACTTGAGTCATGTTGGTATAAAATGCATGAAGAAGCTCCATGCTGATGGATCTTTGTACTCACTCATTTTTGAAACGTTTAAGACATGTAAACCACTTGATTTTGAATCACTTGAGACATGCAAATCATGCCACATGAAACAGGAGAGTAACTTGTTGGGAGTAATACATTTTTGATGTGTGCAGTCCAATGAGTGCCGAGGCACGCAGTGGATTTCGTTATGTTCTTACTTCACTGACGATTTGAGTTGATATAGGAGTATTTACTTGATGAATCACAAGTCTGAAATATTGAAAAGTTCAAAGTTATTTCATAGTGAAGATCGTCGTGACAAGAGGATAAATTGTCTACGATATGATCATAGAGATGAATATCTGAGTTATGAGTTTTGATACGCAGTTAAGACAATGTGGAAATTGTTTCGCAATTCATGCCACCTAGAAGACCATAGTGTGATGGTGTGCCCAAACGTCATAGCTACGCCCTATTTTGATATGGTACATACTATGATGTCTCTTATCGAATTACCACTATCGTTTATGGGTTATGCATTAGAGACAACCGCATTCACTTTTAATAGGGCACCACGTATTTCCGTTGAGATGGCACAGTATAGACTATGGTTTGGAGAAACCTGAGCTGTCGTTTCTTAAAAGTTTGGGGCTGCGACGCTTATGTGAAAAAGTTTCACTCTCATAAGCTCGAACCCAAAGCGGATAAATGCATCTTCATAGGATATCCAAAACAGTTGGATACATCTCCTATCTCAGATCCGGAAGCAAAGTATTTGTTTCTAGAAATGGGTCCTTTCTCGAGGAAAGGTTTCTCTCAAAAGAATTGAGTGGGAGGGTGGTGGAACTTGATGAGGTTAGTGAACCGTCACTTCAACCAGTGTGTAGCAGGGTGCGGGAAGATGTTCCTATGGCGCCTACACCAATTGAAGTGGAAGCTGATGATGGTGATCATTGAGCTTCGGATCAAGTTACTACAAACTTTGTAGGTCGACAAGGTCGCGTACTACTACAGAGTGGTACGGTAACCCTGTCTTGGAGGTCATGTTGTCGAACAACAATGAACCTACGAGCTATGGAGAAGCGATGGTGGGCCCGGATTCTGACCAATGGCTGGAAGCCATGAAATCCGAGAGAGGATCCATGTAGACTTTGGAAGAACTACTTGATGGTCGTAAGAATATTGAGTCAAGATGGATCTTTAAAAGGAAGACAGACGATGATGGTGACTGTTCACCATTGGGGAAAGCTCGACTTGTCGCAAAGATGTTTCTGACAAGATCAAAGAGTTGACTATGATGAGACTTTCTCACTCGTAGCGATGCTAAAAGTCTATTGGAATTATGTTAGTAGTTGCTACATTATTTATGAAATATTGCACATAGGAAATCAAAAACATTGTTTCCTCGACGATTTCCTTGAGGAAAGATTGTATGTGATACAACCAGAAGGTTTTGTCAATCCTAAGGATACTAACAAGTATGCAAGCTCCAGCGATCCTTTCATGGACTGGTGCAAGCATCTCAGAGTTGAATATACGCTTTGATGAGATGATCAAAGCTTTTGGGTCTGTACAAGGTTTATGAGAAACTTGTATTTCCAAAGAAGTGAGTGGGAGCACTATAGTATTTCCGATAAAGTATATGTGGTTGACATATTGTTGATCAGAAGTGATGTAGAATTTCTGTAAAGCATAAAGGTTGTTTGAAAGAAGTTTTTCAAAGGAAGACCTGGATAGAGGTATTTGAACATTGAGCATCAAGATCTATAGAGATAGATCAAAACGCTTAATAGAACTTTCAAATGAGATGCATGCCTTGACAAGTTTTTGAAGGAGTTCAAAATAGATCAGCAAAGAAAGAGTTCTTGGTTGTGTTGTAAGGTGTGAATATGAGTAAGACTCAAAAGTCCGACCACGGCAGAAGAAAGAGAAAGGACGAAGGTCGTCCCCTATGCTTTAGCCATAGACTCTACAGTATGTCGTGCTGCGTACCGTGCCTGATGTGTGCCTTGCCACAAGTCTGTTAAGAGGTACAGAGAGTGATCCAGGATTGAATCACTGAACAACGGTCAAAGCTATCCTTAGTTACTAATGGACTAAGGAACTTTTCTCGATTATGGAGGTGGTTAAAGAGTTCGTCGTAAAGGGTTACGTCAATGCAAGCTTTGACACTAATCCGAATAACTATGAGTAGTGAAACGGATTTGTATAGTAGAGTAGATATTTGGAGTATTTCCGAATAGCACGTAGTAGCAAACATCTATAAGATGACATAAAGATTTGTAAAGAACATACAGATCTGAAAGTTTCAGAACCGTTGACTAAAACCTCTCTCACGAGCAAGACGTGATCAGACCCCATAACTATATGGGTGTTGGATTCGTTGAAATCACATGGTGATGTGAACTAGATTATTGACTCTAGTGCAAGTGGGATACTGTTGGAAATATGCCCTAGAGGCAATAATAAATTAGTTATTATATTTCCTTGTTCATAATAATCGTTTATTATCCATGCTAGAATTGTATTGATTGGAAACACAAATACATGTGTGGATACATAGACAAAACACTGTCCCTAGTAAGCCTCTAGTTGACTAGCTCGTTGATCAAAGATGGTCAAGGTTTCCTAACCATAGACAAGTGTTGTCACTTGATAACGGGATCACATCATTAGGAGAATCATGTGATGGACAAGACCCAAACTATCAACGTAGCATATTGATGGTGTCCTTTTATTGCTATTGTTTTCTGCATGTCAAGTATTTGTTCCTATGACCATGAGATCATATAACTCACTGGCACCGGAGGAATACCTTTTGTGCATCAAACGTCGCAACGTAACTGGGTGACTATAAAGGTGCTCTTCAGGTATCTCCAAAGGTGTCCGTTGAGTTAGTATGGATCAAGACTGGGATTTGTCACTCCGTGTGACGGAAAGGTATCTCGGGGCCCACTCGGTAATACAACATCACACACAAGCCTTGCAAGCAATGTGACTAAGTGTAAGTCACGAGATCTTGTATTACAGAACGAGTAAATAGACTTGCTGGTAACGAGATTGAAATAGGTATGCGGATACCAACGATCGAAACTCGGGCAAGTAACATACCGAAGAACAAAGGGATGACATACATGATTATATGAATCCTTGACACTGAGGTTCAACCGATAAGATCTTCGGAGAATATGTAGGATCCAATATGGGCATCCAGGTCCTGCTATTGCATATTGACCGAGGAGTGTCTCGGGTCATGTCTACATAGTTCTCGAACCCGCAGGGTCTGCACACTTAAGGTTCGATGATGTTTCGATATGGTTGAGTTCTAGGTGTTAGTAACCAAAAGTTGTTCAGAGTCCCAGTTGAGACCCAGAACGTCATGAGGAGCTCCGGAATGGTCCGGTGGTAAAGATTGATATATAGAAAGTCCTGTTTTGGTCACTGAAAAAGTTTCGGGCTCATCGGTAGTGTACCGGGAGTGTCGGGAGGGGTGCCGGGGAACATCGGGAGGGGTGTCACGCCCCAAGGGGTCTCATGGGCTATGGGAAGACATAAACCAGCCCCTAGTGGGCTGGAATAAGTTCCCACTAAGGCCCATAAGGTTTGAGAAGGAAAAAACACAAGGTGGAAAGAGTTTCCAAGTGGGAAGGTGGAATCCTACTCCAAGTAGAATTGGAGTAGGACTCCTCCACCTCCAATTTCGGCCAAACCTTGGGGGTTTGAGGCTGCCTCCTCCCCTCCCTCCCTCCTATATATACTATAGGCATTGAGGGTTTTTGAGACACAACTTTTCCACGTGCTGCTCGACCCTATACCACGCAGTTTTTCCTCTAGATCGTATTTCTGCGGAGCTTAGGCGAAGCCGTGTCGGAGTAGATCATCTCCACCACTGGCGCGCCGTCACGCTGCCGGAGAACTCTTCTACCTCTCCGCCCCTCTTGCTGGATCAAGAAGGTGGAGATCTTCATCGAACTGTACGTGTGCTGAACGCGGAGGTGCCGTCCGTTCGGCACTAGATCGGAGCAGATCGTGGGACGGATCGTGGGACGGTTCACGGGGCTGATCGAGGCACGTGAGGACGTTCCACTACATCAACCGCGTTTCTTAACGCTTCCTGCTGTGCGATCTACAATGGTACGTAGATCGGAAATCCCTTCTCGTAGATGGACATCACCATGATACGTCTTCGTGCGTGTAGGAAAAATTTTGTTTCCCATGCGACGTTCCCCAACACATCTTCATCGTCATCATCCATCTTCGTGAGTGAACCTCTCTTCGATGGGGATTCTTTGTCAATCAACTTCCACTTCTTGCTATATTTTGAAGCAATTTCCAACAATGCTCTAGTGTAAATAACTTGCCACTGGAAGCTTCCATGTCCTTGTACCTTCCTTGGGCAATTTTGTCCTACAAAATGAAGACAATGTCAAAGTATGTCACATGCAACCACTCCAATGGCCATGAATCATTTGCACTACTTGGGATGTTAAAACAAACTCACATAATTGGCTTCAATGGTACCACTTAGAGGTGAATTGCCGACTTGCTCCAAGCAACCACTCCAACGGCTGCAAATCGGCTTGATCACATCCCAACGACCTCGCAGTGACCTATCGGTATGTGTTGTCCTCGAGGGATACTTTTCCATCATTCATAAGAGCTGGTCATCTATCCTTTGCCAATACCGCTTGCTAGTTTGGCTAGTGTAGGTGCACGCATCGAGAGACAGAGGTTCCCAAGCCTTGATCAAGACTTGATCTTCCAATCACATGTAGCTCTTCGATCTCGTGTGCACTTTTGCATGCGCTTGGTCGAACACCCCCTCCCAAATCTCTTGCACCTCATCTTCTTCCTCACCATGACCGTCCACACTACCATCCATCTCATTGTAATCGCAATCACCGATCGGGGCTTGATCAATGTCAACGGAGTTGTCGTCCAACATGTGCACAAACTCGGCAGTCCCATCATGCAAATCGGCACTACAATTTCGCTCCACAAATCACGAACAGTCGCAATGGCAAAAAGTGGAAACAACTAGAAGAAAATTAAAGTTCCGTACCTTTTTTTTTACTAAAAATAGTAGGAGAGGCTCCTACTATGCTATATTAATATATAATAAATATTTACATGTCTTGGAGGAAAGTCCCCAGAAGGAGGAAAAAGTACAATCAGAGTCTAAAGAGTGTTTACAAAGGAAGTGATATAACCACTGAGATCACAAGATACTCTATATCTAAGCCAGGCAAGATCAGCCTTAGTTCTCTCAAGCCAAGCACTATATGTAGGACTGATGTGATTGAAGATAAAGTTATTTATCTCCTTCCAAATATTCCAGGCTGTGATGGTGAAGATTTCAAAGAAAATCCTGCCAGAATAAATGTCTTTTGCCCTAATTGTGGCCTCAATCCTTGAGATGCTAGAGTTGTATGATATACCAATCTTAGACCAGCAAGTTTGTGCCCTTTTCCGTCGAACACCTGGGGGGGGGGGGGCAGCAGCGTCGTCGGCGGGCGTACTCGAGGAAGCTCTTACGATGGCAATTGGTGGAGGTGGTGGCATGGTTATCGCAATACCTTTTTTTGACCGCCTTCTTGCGCTTCACCCCCGCCACCTTGCGCATCTCCATCGGCAGGGTGGGGACGACCAAGACCAAATTCGCAGCGGCCTGATATGTCCATTTTGCATCAGGATTTCTTATTCATACTTAGATTATTCTTGGTCATCATTCCACTTCATGGTACAATTCGTATGCCTTTTCGCTCTTGATTTACAAGGTACATCACAAGGAGGGAAATTACAGGAAACTGGAATTCTGGACGTGAAAACCAAGAAAAAAGATGAAAAATTTCTAGACTCCAAATGACTAGAAACTTCACGAGGAATTTTTGTGGAATATATCTAAATTTATGGAGCAAATAAGTGCCGGAGAGGGGCCAACTGTTGGTGCCAAGCCAACAGGGCGCGCCCACCCCCTTGGGCACGCCTTGATGGCTTGGAGCCATCTCCCAGGTCCTCTGGCCTCCGTCTTCTGCTATAAGATGGGTTTTGACCTAGAAAAAAAAAGAAGAAGATACTTTCTGGATGAAGTGTCGCCGTCTCAAGGCGGAAACCCTAGTAGAGGCCCTTTTGCTCTCTGGCAGAGTGATTTTGTCGGGTAAACTTCCCCCGGGGAGGGAGAAATTGAAGCCATCGTCATCACCTACGCTTCCTCCTTCATGGGAGGACCAATCTTCATCAACATGTTCACCAGCACCATCTCATCTCATACCCTAGTTCATCTCTTGTATTCAATCTTTGTCTCAAAACCTCAGATTAGTACTTGTGGGTTACTAGTAGTGTTCATTACGTCTTGTAGTTGATACTTGTGATGTGCGTTGTGTTTTCCGTGAAGAGGAACGGGTTATCGCAACACAATGTGGATAAGTATTTCCCTCAGTTATGAAACCAAGGTTTATCGAACCAATAGGAATATCAACCACAATCGTCTTGAGCGACCGCGCACAAAAGAACAAATAACTTGCACCCAACGCGGGCAAGAGGGTTATCAGTCCTCTTGTCTTGTTATTTGCAAGCAAGTGAGGTGTGTAGATAATTGTAGATAGCAAGATAAAATAAAAACAAGTAAATGGAAGCAAGGTATTAAAGGTTTTATCAATATGTTGTGAATAGACCCGGCGACCAGAGTTTTTCCTAACGGCATCTCTCATGAAAAATAGCATACGGTAGTAATTTTGTTGTTTTTGGGCAATTGACAAAAAAGCGGATAGTTATGTGATATTCACGACAATGATCATGAGTATATAGGCATCATGTCCAGAAACAAATAGGCTGACTCCTGCCTGCACCTATTACTATTACTCCACTCATCAACCGCTATCCAGCATGCATCTAGAGTATTAAGTAAACCAGAGTAATGCATGGAGAACAATGACATGATGTAGACAAAGTAAACTCAAACAATATGAATAAACCCCATCGTTTTATCCTTAGTAGAAGCAACACAAAGATGCATCTTGTCCCTTTCTTTCACTGGGATATAGAAATTCACCAGGTTGAACCTACCATAATGCATCGCTCTCACCGAAGAAATATCGATCTAGTTGGCCAAACTATTTCAGTAGATCGGAGAGAATTACAAAGTTATCGTAATCATGCACATAAGAATCATATAAGTATTGAGAGGAGACACAAATATTTATCTTGAATAATATGAACATAAACCCACAATTCATCGGATCCCAACAAACACACCGCACAAAAGGAATTACATCATGTGGATCAAAGCAAAGATGTGATGATCATTGTATTGAAGATCAAAGAGAGAGATAGATTTCCACCTAGGTGCTGGCCATGGACCTGTAGGTCTTTGGTGAACTACTCACACATCATCGTGAGGGCAGCAAGGTATATGAAGAGGCCTTCCGTGATCGACCCCTCCCCCCTCCGACAGGGTGCCAGAGCGGAGCTCCTGATGGCCCCCGACGACACAGAGACTTGCGGTGATGTAAAAAGTGTTTCAGGACTCCTTCTGATGTTTTTAGGGTATAAGAGAATTTATAAGGAAAAAACGAAGTCGGGAGGGCCACGAGGGAGGCACAAGCCAACAGGGCGGGCCCCCCAGGTCGCGCCCTGTTGGCTTGTGGGCCCCTTGTGCGGCCCTCAGCCTTCTTCCGATACTCATCGATCTTCTTTTGGTCCAGAAAAAATCACCAAAAAGTTGCATGTCAATTGGGCTTCGTTTGGTATGGAAAAACTGAAAAGTGAAAACACGCAAAAAACAACAACTGAAACTGGGCACTGGGTCAATAGGTTCATGCTAAAAAATAATATAAATTGGTAAATAAATACCCCAAAAATATTCTAAAATGATAATATATGAGCATGGAACAATAAAAAATTATAGATATGTTGGAGACGTATCAAGCATCCCCCAGCTTAATTCATGTTCGTCCTTGAGTAGGTAAATGATAAAAAACAATTTTTTTGATCTGACATGCTATCCGTGATGTAAGCTTATGCATGTATGCTCATTAAGAAATGATGAATTAACAAATATTAACATAGCAATACTTACAGGTATGTTTCGAAGTATATGATCCTCAAAGATTGTTTTACCCCATTCATCATATTATATTAGAAAGGCATGGCTCCATCTTCACCACATTAATACAAATGTCAAGCACCACAGTGTCGAAGTCACGCAATTGGATCATACCTTTTCAAAATGCATCAACTTTTTATTCTTCACGCAACACATGAGCGTGAACCATTGGACATAGCATAAAGGTGGAATAGAATAAGGTGGTATCTTTCAAAGTGGTTGAAAAGTGGAGAAGATAGTCTCGTATTAACTAGGCGTACCAACAGGCTATGGAGATGCCCATCGATAGATATTTACACAAGGAGTAGGGATTGCCATGCAAATGATGCACTAGAGCTATAAGTGTGTGAAAGCTCCACTAAAGCAAGGTGGGGTGTGCACCCAACTTGCTTGCTCATGTAGAAATCAGGCATTTGAGGAAGCCCGTCATCGAAATATACAAGCGAAGTTTATGAAAAAAGTGATTCACGCTAGCATATAATGATATAACATGAGACTATCTATATGAAGAACAAGGTGTCACTTTGATGCACAAGTGTGGTAAAGGATAGGAGCAAAGTACCGTCTCTCTTTTTCTCTCATTCATTTTTTTATCGTGGGATCATTTTGCCTCCCCCATTTTTATTTCCTCACTGGGACAATGCTCTGATAATGATGATCATGACACTTTTATTTACTTACAACTCAATATGAAAGCTGATAGGACTATATGACTATGTATGAATGCTCGTGGCAGTGTAGCAGGATGTGCAAACATCTAGCATGACATGTATCAACAATATGATGAACGGTGGCTTTGCCAAAAATACTATGTCAGCTCTATATGATCATGCAAAGCATTATGATGGTGGACAAACTAGTCATGTGAAGTGACGATGGCATTTGCATGGCAATATATCTCAGAATGGCTATGGAAATGCCATGATAGGTAGGTATGGTGGCTGTTTTGAGGAGGATATAAAAAGTTATATGTGCAACAGAGCATGTCATGTCATGGGTATTGGATGAACCAATGAAAGTTGCACCGATCCTCAAGGTGAGAACGGGCGATGCACGGTACCTAAGAGGCTATCAAATATGAGGAGGTGAGCTTGCGTATGTCCATGGTGTTACACTAATCATGAAGAAAACATGTAATTATTGCAAAGTTTTATTAGTTTTATCACAAATAAAAGTACTACTCTCATGCCCCGAGGGAGAGGGTTGGTAGGAATTAACCATCGCGAGACTCCGACTCAAAACAACACTAGGATTTCAACGAGGAATAGAAATGCTCACACATCATCACCATGCCCTTTTATTTTTTATATGAATAAGAAGTTTAAAATCTCTTAATATCGACACCTCTATGAATTAATAATAATGCACTCACACCTTTTCATATCACCACATCAATATCATTAACCCACAATTTCTCTATTTGTGCTACATGATGGTTTTAATTATCACTCATTGAATACTCATTACTTTTGATCTAGTCTTATGACCCATGCAAATTACCATCACTATTTGTCCAGCTCTCAAACAAATATAAGTCAAGACCGAGAGCATAATATTTCTATAAAATCTACATGCCACCATGCTCAAAAAGATATAAGTGAAGTACTAGAGCAACTGCTAAGCTCAAAGGATATAAGTGAAGAAAATAGAGTATTCTAACAAATTGTGATGATGTGGTATCTCTCTCAAATAGGTGTATACAGAAAACAATGATTGTGTCAAATTGAAAGTAAAAGCAAACAAAATCAAACGATGCTCCAAGCAAAACTCATATCATGTGATGAATAAAAATATAGCTCCAAGTGACATACCCATGGTTTGAGACGAAAAGAGGGGTTGCCTTCCAGGTTATACCCAAGCTTAGACGCTTGAGTCTTCCTAGAATATTACCTTGTTGTTACTTGGGAATCCCTAATATTAGGATTTTATTTCTCCTCAATCCTTTGTCTATCGGGATAATACCCAAAACTTGAAAGCTTCAATCACACAAAACCCACCAAAACTTCATGAGATCCGTTAGTATAAGCAACATATCAAATACTTTTAGGTGATGTTATAAGTTGATTCTAATTTTATTTTAGCATAGGTTAATTTATCCTAACTCCTCCATGTCTTATGCCCCCCGATACAATCCATAGCATCATCAAAACAAGCAAACTACGCAAGTAAAAATAGAATTTGACTAAAACAGAATAGTCTGTAGTAATATGTAATGAACCTATACTTATTTAACTCCAAAAATTCTGCAAAATTATGATGACCATAGGAATTTTTATAGAAATACTTCATAAAAATCAGCTTAAAAAGACGCTCCAGTAAAATTAAAGAAATTCTGCACTAGACGTCAAAGTTTCTATTTTTGCACCGTATGAATTCTACTCATCATGCAAACCATCCCAAAGGCTTTACTTGGAAAAAACACTAATTAAAACATAAAACACAATAATTACATGGGAAATAATCATGTTATCACAAACTAACATAAAGTAAAAAAGCAAAAAATAAATATAACTATTGGGTTGCCTCCCAACAATCGCTATTGTTTTACGCTCCTAGCTAGACATATTGCATAGTTTCAAGTGTTGTAATCTTTGACACTCCACCCATAAGTGGCTCTCATGATTGATTCATATGGTGGCCTAATTCTCTTCCTAGGGAAGTTTTTTATACCTTTCTTTAATGGAAATTGGAACCTTATATTCCCCAATCATAAGCACATAATTTATTCTACCCAAGGGTTTCTTTATAGTAGAATCCGCAAGATGATTTAGGGAACATTCTTCAATATTAGTGAGACAAAGCACATAACATAAAGTTTTTGGTATATTTGAAACACTAGCACAAACTTTACACAAAGCATTGCATTCATATTTCTTTATATTAGTTTTGATAGTAGGTTCCCACTCATCATGCAACTTTCTAGGAATAGAAATTTCAAGCTCAAGTTTCTCATCATGAGCTTTTACCATAGCTTCCATTATATGTTGAGTAAAAGATTTGTTTTGTTCATACACATTGAGTGAGATGATAGTGGATTGCATCAAGTAAATACATTATACTAAAGATAAATTATCATAATTAAAGTCCTTGTAATCCAAAATAGTGGGCACATCACTAGTTAAAGTTTTGACCTCTCCAAACCCACTTTTTCAGTTTTACCATTAAAATCATCACCCTCCAAGCAAACGGTATGCTACTTTATTAGATTTGACTAATTTCTAGTCCCTTTATCATTAACATTTGGAGAAGTAAACAAAGATTCAATAGGAGAAGTACCAATCATTTTAAGATCTTCATCATGATTCCGGTAAAAATCGGGTGGAAGAGCTTTCTCCATGAATTCCTCCTTAGCTTTCAACTTAGCGGTCCTCTACTTACTTCCATTAATAGAATCTTGGATAGATTTAGAAGTATCATTAAAATAACGCTTAGGATGAAAATCTTTCTTAAAGGTTTCTACATCAATAAAAATCCTATCCATGTTTTTAGCCAAAGTATGAACAACATGCAATTTTTCTTCTACCATAGTATTGAAAACTTTTTGAGAATCAATGAATTCCTTAATTGTGTTATCAAGATGAAAAGGTACCCTATTAGAATTTGTAGAATAATTTACATAAGAATGTCCATAACCATTGGGAACATTACCGGGATATGACCTAGCATTGAAATTACCCCTATAAGCATTGTTGTTGAAATTATTTTACGAGACAAAGTTCACATAAATAGCATCATTATTTTGTTCAATCAAGGTATACAAGGTCATATAGTTTGGATCAACATGTTTTTTTTATTAGCAACCAAATTCATAAGAGCATCCACTTTTTCGCTCAAAGTAGCGATTTCCTCAACATAATTTACCTTCTTACCAGTTGGAGCTCTCTCGGTATGACATTGAGAATAGTTGGACATGATGTTGTCCAGAAGTTTGGTGGCCTCTCCTAAGGTCACCTCCATGAAGGTACCACCTGCAACAGAATCTAGAGGATTTCTAGACACAAAGTTTAGTCCAGCATAGAAATTTTGGATAATCATCCACAAGTTTAAACCATGCGTTGTGCAATTCCTTATCATCAATTTCATCCTCTCCCAAGCTTGTGCAAAAATTTCAAGATCTTGTTGTTTAAAATTAATTATTTGATTTCTAAGGGAGATGATCTTAGGAGGAGGAAAATACTTGGCAATAAAAGCATCTTTACACTTATCCCATGTTCCAATACTATTGAGCGGTAAAGACGAAAACCAAGCTTTAGGTTTCTCTCCTAGTGAAAAAGAAACAGTTTTAATTTCACAATATCATTATCCATATCCTTTTTATTTTGCATATCACAAATTTCAACAAAGGTATTGAGATGTGAAGTGAGATCCTCATTAGGACTTCCCGAAAATTGTTCTTTCATGACAAGATTCAGTAATGTAGCATTAATATCAAAAGCATCCGCACTAGTGGCGGGTGGTATAGGAGTAGAAATAAAATCATTGTTATTAGTATTTTAGAAGTCACACAACTTAGTAGGATCTTGAGACATGGTGACCGAGCAAGCAAAGTAACAAGCAAGACAAGCAAACTAGAGAGCAAAGATGCAATCTAGTGACAAGCTAAGCAAGGAAAGATAAATATTTTCCTATTTTTATTCTTTATGAGACAAACTAAATATAATAGAAAATAAAAAGAGTAACAAGTGAATGATTTTTTGTGGTGTTACTTGGTAGTTGGTGATGATATTCCCCGACAACGACACCAGAAATCCTTCCTCGTACTTGTGATTTGCGTTGGGGTTTACGTGAAGAGGAACGGGTTATCGCAGCATAATGTGGGTAAGTATTTCCCTCAGTTATGAAACAAAGGTCTATCGAACCAATATGATATCAACCACAACCGTCTTCAGTGGCTGCACACGAAAGAACAAACAACTTGCACCCAACGCAGGCAATAGGGTTGTCAATCCTCTTGTCTTGTTATCTGCAAGCAAGCGAGGTGTGTAGATAATCGTAGATAGCATGATAAAATAAAAACAAGTAAATGGCAGCAAGGTATTGAAGGTTTTATCAATATGTTGTGGATAAACCCCGGGGCCATAGTTTTCCCTAATGGCATCTCTCATGAAAAATAGCATACGGTGGGTAAACAAATTATTGTTGGGCAATTGACAAAAAAGCAGATAGTCATGCGTTATTCACGGCAATGATCATGTGTATATAGGAATCACATCCATAAACAAATAGGTTGACTCCTGCCTGCACCTATTACTATTACTCAATCATTAACTACTATCCACCATGCATCTAGAGTATTAAGTAAAATAGAGTAATGTTTGGAGAACAATGACATGTTGTAGACAAAGTAAACTCAAGCAATATGAATAAACCACATCGTTTTATCCTTAGTAGCAGCAACATGAAGACGTATCTTGTCCCCTTATGTCACCGGGATATAGAAATTCTTTAGTTTTGAACCTACCACAACACACCTCTCTCACTGAAGAAATATCGATCTAGCTGGCCAAACTATTTCAGTTGATGAGAGAGATTTACGAAGCTATCATAATCATGCACATAAGAATCATATAACTATATAGAGACTCAAACATTTATCATGAATAATCTAAATATAAACCCACAATTTATTGGATCCCAACAAACGCACCGCACAAAAGGAATTACATCATGTGGATCAAAGTGAAGATACGATGATCATTGTATTGAAGATCAAAGAGAGACATATTGTTATCTAGGTAGTAGCCATGGAACTGTAGGTCTGTGGTGAACCACTCACACATCATCGTGAGGGCAGCAAGGTTGATGAAGAAGCCTTCCATGATCAATTCCCCCTCCGATAGGGTGCCGGAATGGAGCTCCATATGGCCTCCCGTTGGAACAGATACTTGCAGCGGGGTAAAAAGTGTTTCGGGACTCCTTGTGATACTTTTAGGGTATAAGAGAATTTGCAAGCCAGAGAACGGAATCGGGAGGGCCATGAGGGAGGCACAAACCAACAAGCTGCCCCCATGTCGTGCCCAGTTGGCTTGTCGGACCCTGGTGCAGCCTCCAGCCTTCTTCTGATACTCCTTGGTCTTCTTTTGGTCCAGAAAAAATCACCAAAACCTTTCAGGTCAATTGGGCTTCGTTTGGTATGGAAAACTTGAAAAGTGAAAAACACGTAGAAAACAACAACTGGCACTAAGCACTGGGTCAATAGGTTAGTGCTAAACAATAATATAAATTGGTAAACAGATACCCCAAAAGTATTCTAAACTGATAATATGTTAGCATGGAACAATAAAAATTTATAGATGCGCTGGAGACATATTAGTAGTTGATGCTTGTTAGTCTACTTGTTGGAATATAATATGTTTAGATCCTTATTCATAATAATTATACCTCTCATCTTGAACATGGTGATGATTTGTGAGTAGTTACTTTTGTTTTTGGGGACATGGGAGAAGTCTTGTTATAAGTAATCACGTGAAGTTGGTATCCGTTCAATATTTTGATGATATGTACGTTGTTGCTTTGTTTAGTGGTGTGTGTGAACATCGACTACATGATGCTTGACCATATTTTTGGCCTAAGGGAAGAAATTGTGGATTAATAAGTAGATGACGGGTTTCTAGAGTGACAGAAGCTTAAGCCCTAGTTTATGTGTTATTTCATAAGGGGCTAATTTGGATTCACATATTCCATGTATGGTTAGATTTATATTAATTCTTTCTTTCAAGTTGCGGATGCTTGGGAGAGGTGGCAATCATATGTTGGTTGATTGTTCAAGTAAGAACAACACCTTAGCATCGGTCAATACACATATCAAATTATCAAAGTAACGAGCGCGAATCAACTCAACATGATGAACATGACTAGACGGAAATTCCCATGTGTCCTCAGGAGAGCTTTGCGTTATATACGAGTACTTCCAGGCCTCTCCTTTGCTACAAAAAGGATTGGGTTATCTTGCTACACACTTGTTACTTTTGTTACTTGTCACTTGTTACGAATTACCTTGCTACAAAACTATCTATCACCGTTACTTACAACATTTGCTAAGAATACCTTCCTGAAAACTGCTTATCATTTCCTTTTGCTCCTCCTCCTCATTGGGTTCGACACTCTTACTTACCGAAAGGACTATGCTTTATCCTCTATACTTGTGGGTCATCAAGACTCTTTTCTGGCGCTATCGCCAGGGAGTGAAGCGCCTTTGGTGAGTGGAATCTGGTAAGATAACATTTTTTGGTATGTGTTGGAATTTGCTGTTGCTTGTCACTATGGATAGTAATCCTTTTAGAGGTTTTTTCGGGGTATATTTGCCTCAAACATAAGTGGCAAAAGATTCTCCCCAACCTACTGTTGGATGATACTGGATCATGGGACTCGAATCACTTGAAGCTGGAATTTCATCAGAAGTTTCATCTTATGCATCCAGTTCATCGTGATTGGAATTATATATATAATTTTTGGACTCGTGAAGGAGAAAGCATCGCTCAAGCTTGGGGTAGGCTTAAATCTATGATGCACACTTGCCCCAACCATGATCTCCCAAGAGAAATGATTATACAATACTTTTATGCTCACCTTCCTCATGATTATCCATTAATACTCGATTATTCTTCCACTGGTTTCTACATGAAGACAACTATTGAATTCAAATGGGATCTTCTGGAAATAATTAAACACAACACTGAATATTGGGACCTCGACAAAGGTAAAGAGTCAGGTATAAAGCTTGAGTTTGATTGTGTTAAATCTTTTATGGAAACTGATACTTTTCATAAATTTAGCAATAAATATGGGCTTGACTTTGAGATAGTAGCTTCTTTCCGTGAATCATTTGTTACTCATGTTGATATTCCTAACGATAAGTGGTTTAAATTTCATCCACGTATTGAAAAAAATTAGAGGAACCCATTAAAGTTAAGGAAGAGACAATTTTTTACCATGTTGATCCAGTTGTGCCTACTGCTTACATTGAGAAACTACCTTTTCCTGTTAGGATTACTGAACATGCTAAAGTTGCAACTGTGGTTAATAAAAGCCATATTAGGACACCTAAACCTTCTGAACAAATAAATGTAGAACCAAATATTGATATGGTTAAAGTTCTTGTGGTTGATAATATTGATGGATAGGTTATTTACTTTTATGATGAAGTTGCTAGAATTGCAAAACCTGTTTGAAACAAGCTTGATGAGTTAGATAAAAATAAACTAGTTGTTGGCATGCCTGTTGTTTCTGTAAAGATTGAAGATCATTGTTATCATGGCTAAAAATAAACTAGTTGTTGGCATGCCTGTTGTTTCTGTAAAGATTGAAGATCATTGTTACCATGGCTTGTGTGACATGGGTGCTAGTGTTAGTGCTATACCTTTTACCTTATATCAAGAAATTATGAATGACATAGCACCCTCTCAGATTGAAGATATTGATGTCACTATTAAACTTGCAAACAAGTACACTATTTCATGACTTGGGATTGTTAGAGATGTTGATGTCTTGTGTGAAAAAATTAAGTACCCTATTGGTTTATTAGTACTTGGTTCACAACAAGATAATTTTTGTCCCATTATATTTAGTAGACGTTTCTTGAATACCATTAATTCCGAAATTAATTATGTTACAGAGAAGCTTAAATTAAGCTTCGATGATGTGTCTCATGAATTTAATTTCTTTAAGTTTGGTAGACAACCACATGGGAAGTAATTAACTAATAAAGATGAAATTATTGGTCTTGCTTCTATTGCTATGCCTCCTACTAATCCGTTAGAACAATATTTGCTAGACCATGAGAATGATATGCATATGAATGAGTGAAATGAAATAAATGAGACATTCTTTAGACAAACACCTGTTCTAAAACACAACTTGCCTATTGACATTTTAGGGGATCCTCCCCCACCAAAAGGAGATCCCATGTTTGATATAAAGGAATTACCTAATACTTTGAAATATGCTTATCCTGATGAAAAGAAGATATATCCTGTTATTATTAGTGCAAACCTTCTAAAGCATGAAGAAAAGAGATTACTCAAAACTCTGAGGAAGCACCGAGCTAATATTGGATATAGTCTTGATGATCTTAAGGGAATTAGTCCCACTCTATGTGAGCACAAGATTAATATGGAACCGGATGCTAAATCCGTCGTCGATCATCAACGCCGCTTGAATCCTAAAATGAAGGAAGTGGTAAGAACTGAAATATTAAAGCTTTTTGAGGCATGTATAATATGTCTGATAGCTGATAGTAGATGGGTAAGCCATGTTCATTATGTCCCTAAGAAAGGAGGCATAAATGTTGTTCCTAATGATGAAAATGAACTTATCCAACAAAGGATTGTAACTTGTTATATGATGGTAATTTATTTCAAAATTTTAAGCAAAGCTACTAGAAAAGATCATTACCCCTTGCTTTTATTGATCAAATGTTAGAAAGATTATCTAAGCACACACACTTTTGCTTTCTTGATGGATATTCTGCTTTTTTCAAATACACATGTCAAAGGAAGACCAAGAGAAAACTACTTTTACATGCCCATTTGGAACATATGCTTATAGCCGTATGCCTTTTGGTTTGTACAATGCACCTGCTACCTTTTAAAGATGTATGTCTGCTATATTCTCTGACTTCTGTAAAAAGATTGTTGAGGTAATCATGGATGATTTTTCCATTTATGGGACTTCTTTTGATGATTGCTTAAGCAACCTTGATCGAGTTCTACAGAGATGTGAAGAAACTAATCTTGTCTTGGATTGGGAAATTCACGCTCTATGGTGAATGAAAGAATAGTACTTTGGCATAATATTTCTGAATGAGGTATTGAGGTAGACAAAGCTAAAGTTGATGTAGTAGAGAAAATGCATGTCCTAAAGATGGTAAAGGTATAAGAAGTTTTCTTGGTCATGCTGGTTTCTATAGGTGTTTCATTAAAGATTTTTCAAAGATTTCTAGGCCATTAACCAATCTTCTTCAAAAATATATTCCATTTGTTTTTTATGATGATTGTGTAGAAGACTTTAAAATACTTAAGAAAGCCTTGATTTCTGCACATATTGTTCAGCCACCTGATTGGAATTTACTATTTGAAATTATGTGCGATGTTAGTGAATATGTTGTTGGTGCTATCTTAGGGCAAAGAGTAGACAAGAAATTTAATGTTATCCATTATGCTAGTAAAACTCTAGACAATGCCCAAAGAAATTATGCTACTACTTAGAAAGAATTTTTAGAAGTTGTGTTTGCATGTGATAAGTTTAGACCTTATATTGTTGATTCCAAAGTTACTATTAACACTGATCATGCTGCTATTAAATACCTTATGGAAAAGAAAGATGCTAAGCCTAGACTGATTAGGTGGGTGCTTTTCCTTCAAGAGTTTGATTTGCATATTGTTGATAGAAAGGGAGCTGAAAACCCGATAGCACATAATTTGTATAGAATGGAAAATGTTCTTGATGACCCATTGCCTATTGATGATAATTTTCCTAATGAGCAGTTACCAGATATAAATGCTTCTCGTAGTGCTACTTGGTATGCAGATTATGCTAATTACATTGTTGCTAAATATAAACAACTTAGTTTCACCTACTAACAAAAGAAAAAGTTCTTCTATGATCTAAGACATTGCTTATGGGATGACCCACGTCTTTAAAAACAAGGAGTAGATGGTGTTATTAGTTGTTGTGTACCTGATCATGAATAGGAATACATCCTACGGAAGTGTCATTCCGAGGCCTACGGAGGGCACTGATACATCTCAAATGTATCTATAATTTTTGATGGTTTCACGCTGTTATCTTGTCATCTTTGGATGTTTTATGTACCTTTTATATCTTTTTTGGGACTAACTTATTAATTCAGTGCCAAATGCCAGTTCCTGTTTTTCTGTGTTTTTGGCTCTTTTCAGATCTGATTTTGGAACGGAGTCCTGATACGTCTCAAACGTATCTATAATTTTTGATGGTTTCATGCTGTTATCTTGTCTTCTTTGGATGTTTTATGTACCTTTTTATATCTTTTTGGGACTAACTTATCAATTCAGTGCCAAGTGCCAGTTCCTGTTTTTCTGTGTTTTTGACTCTTTTCAGATCTGATTTTGGAACGGAGTCCAAACGGAATAAAAACCCCGAAATGATTTTTTCCCGAACGGAAGATCAGGGGGCCTCTCGGCCAAGCCAGGTGGGCTTTAGGGAGCCCACAAGCTCCCACTCCGCCACCAGGGGGGAGGCGGTGGCGTGAGGGCTTGTGGCCTCCTTGGCCGCCCCCTGACCTAGATCCTTGGCCTATATATTCCCAAATATTCAGCAAAAAATGAGGGGAGCCTCGAAAATACTTTTCCGCCGCCGCAAGCTTCCGTTTCCGCGAGATCTCATCTGGAGACCCTTCCCGGCGCCCTGCCGGAGGGGACTTTGGAGTTGGAGGGCTTCTTCATCATCATCATCGCCCCTCCAATGACTCATGAGTAGTTCACTTCAAACCTACGGGTCCGTAGTTAGTAGCTAGATGGCTTCTTCTCTCTCTTGGATCTTCAATACAAAGTTCTCCATGATCTTCATGGAGATCTATCCGATGTAATCTTCTTTGGCGGTGTGTTTGTCGAGATCCGATGAATTGTGGATTTGTGATCAGATTATCTATGATATATATTTGAGTCTTTGCTGATTTCTTATATGCATGATTTGATATCCTTGTAAGTCTCTCCGAGTCTTGGGTTTTGTTTGGCCAACTAGATCTATGATTCTTGCAATGGGAGAAGTGCTTGGTTTTGGGTTCTACCATGTGGTGACCTTTCCCAGTGACAGTAGGGGCAGCAAGGCACACATCAAGTAGTTGCCATCAAGGGTAAAAAGATGGGGGGGTTTTATCATTGGTTTGAGTTTATCCCTCTACATCATGTCATCTTGCTTAAGGCGTCACTCTGTTCTTTTGGACTTAATACACTAGATGCATGCTGGATTGCGGTCGACGTGTGGAGTAATAGTAGTAGATGCAGAAAGTATCGGTCTACTTGTTTTGGACGTGATGCCTATAGATATAATCATTGCATAGATATCGTCACGACTTTGCGTGGTTCTATCAATTGCTCGACAGTAATTTGTTCACCCACCGTCTACTTGTTTTCATGAGAGAAGCCACTGGTAAACATTACGACCCCGGGTCTATTCACATCCATCATTTACATCTCCGCTTTTACTTTGCTTTATTACTTTGTTGCTTTCAGTTCTCACTTGGAAAACAATCTATAAGGGATTGACAACCCCTTCATAGCGTTGGGAGCAAGCTTTTGTGTTTGTGCAGGATCTTGTGATACTCCTCCACCGGATTGATACCTTGGTTCTCAAACTGAGGGAAATACTTACCACCGCTGTGCTACATCACCCTTTCCGCTTCGAGGGAACACCAATGCAAGGCTCCAAGGCCACGGGGGAAATCCTTTGCATACTTGCCTAGGAAGTCCCTTAAGGTGTAGCCGCAGCTGAAGGATTCCTGGTGCCGTCGACACGACTATTTCTGGCGCCATTGCAAGGGAAGCACAGCTGACATCAGAAGTATTTCTGGCGCTGTCGCCGGGGATCTTTTTGAGGTAGCAGAAGTATTTCTGGCGCCGTTGCCGGGGAGGAGAAATCAAGATCTATCCAAGTAGGTCTCACAGACTCTTCTCTTGCATTTACTTTTGTTGCCAGTTGCCTCTCGTTTTCCTCTCTCCCACTTCACATTTGCCATTTTCTTTTGCCTTTCTCCTTGCCATTTTCTTTTGCCTTTTTGCTGCTTTCTTTTGCCCCTTTCACTCTCTCTTCCTTCTCATTTATGTGTGAGATAGTCCATCAATGGCTAGACCCACCACTCCAAACGACACCCCTGAAAATGAAGTTCTCAATTTCAGGCAGAATGAGGAAGAAAATTTGAAGGACGCTCGGTACAGGATTTGCAATGCTCAAAGTAGATCTACTCGTAAGCAATCCACTACCGTCCTCCTTCGTAGTTTCTATGTTGGAATTTCTCCTTGGAATAGATATATCCTTGATACCATTGTAGGCGGGAACTTTTTGGGGAGCCATACTGTTGACTCCTATAGAGCTATCATTAATTTGGTAGGCTCACCCCCGCTCATGGTTAATGGAACTATCTTGACCTTGGAACACGTGATGCAAAGGCTTGACGCTATTGAAAATAAAATTGCCACAGTTGAACTTATTGAGGGTTTGGATAGAAAGATCCACAATCAAATTACTCAGTACGGATCCAAAGTGGGAAACTTGTAAAAAAAATAAAGGAGAAGGAACTTATAGTTAATGATTCTTCTAGAGTTGGCAAATTAGAAGATGTCATAACCAACTTGGGTTCCGCTTTTGCCGCTGTGCAAAATACTCCAAATCTTACTCCCAAAAAGACCGTCAAGCATGTTTTTGTTCCTAAAGCTAGTGGTGAGTCATCTAATAAAGATGAAAATCTTAAGATGATAAATGATCACACTACTTATGGTTTGAGCACCAAATATGACTATACGTGATTCCATCACTTTTTGCCTAGCTAAGGGCGTTAAACAAAAGCGCTTGTTGGGAGGCAACCCAACGAATTTATCCTTTTTCTTTCTGTTTTGTGTTTTCCACACTTTCATAATTCTGTTATGATTGTGTTTTTTGTGTTTATTTTTGCGTTGTGCCAAGCAAAACCGTTATGATTAGTCTTGGGGATGATCGTTTGGTCATCCTGGAAAAGATAGAAACTTTCTGCTCACGAAAAGAATTTTCATTTTTTTCTATAAGAGATTTTGAGTTGATTCTTTTTGCTGCTGATTGCGACGCAAATTCTTAAGACTGTCGTAATTTTTCAGAATTTGTGAAGTATCAGAGGTATACGAAATATACAGATTGCTATAGACTGGTTTGCTATTAACAGATTCTATTTTTTGTTGTGTTGGTTGCTTATTTTGATGAAACTATGGATAGTATCGGGGGGTATTAGCCATGGAAGATTGAAAGTACAGTAACCCAACATCAGCACAAGTAGAATTTAAGGTTGCTACAATACCTAAGGAAGTGGTGGTTTGCTTTCTTGTACTAATGTTATCACGAGTTTCTGTTTAAGTTTCGTGTTGTGAAGTTTTCAAGTTTTGGGTGAAGTTCTTATGGACAAAGAGATAAAAGAGTGGCAAGAGCTCAAGCTTGGGGATTCCCAAGGCACCCCAAGATATTCAAGGATGTTGTAAAAGCCTAAGCTTGGGGATGCCCTAGGAAGGCATCCCCTCTCTCGTCTTCAATCCATCGGTAACGTT
Organism: Hordeum vulgare subsp. vulgare; assembly: GCF_904849725.1. NCBI lineage: Eukaryota > Viridiplantae > Streptophyta > Magnoliopsida > Poales > Poaceae > Hordeum > Hordeum vulgare. The sequence continues at coordinate 576,547,493 of NC_058520.1, read as the reverse complement.
ACTTGGGGCTATATTTTTATTCACCACATGTTATGTGTTTTTGCTTGGAGAGTCTTGTATCGTAGGAGTCTTTTATTTTTGTTGTGTCACAATCATCCTTGATGCACACCTAGATAGAGATACATGCACACACCATGATTTTGTCGAGCTTCACTTATATCTTTTGGTAGACAACTCAGCTCACATGTGCTTCACTTATATCTTTTGAGCTAGATACTTTTGCTCTATGTGCTTCACTTATATCTTTTAGAGCACAACGGTGCATGGCTTGGTAGTTGATCTATGCTTTGAAAGTAGTCTAAAAAGGGTAGTTATCCAAAGGGATAAGAAAACTTTCACCTTCATGTGCATTGAATAGTTAGAGAAGTTTGATTCATCTCAATTAGTTTTGAGTTGTGGTTATGGTAATATTGAAGTCATGCTAGTAAGGTGTTGTGGATCTAGAAATACTTGTGTTGAAGTTAGTGATTCCCATAGCATGCACGTATGGTGAACCGCTATGTGATGAAATCTGAGCATGATTAGTCTATTGATTGTCATCCTTTGCGTGGCGGTCGGGATCGTGCGATGGTTTATACCTACCAACCCTTCCCCTAGGAGTATGCGTTGAATGCTTTGTTTCGATTACTAATAATTTTTTTGCAACAAGTATATGAGTTCTTCATGACTAATGTTGAGTCCATGGTTTAGATGCACTTTCACCTTCCACCATCACTATCTTCTTAGTGCCGTGCAACTCTCGCCGGTGCACAAAACCCACCATTAGCCTCCCTCAAAACAGCCACCATACCTACCTACTATGGCTTTTTCAAAATCATTCCGAGATATATTGCCATGCAACTACCACCATGACATGTGCCACCACGTCTACATTGCCATTGCATGATCGTAAGATAGCTAGCATGATGTTTCCATTGAAGTCTATGCCATGCTAGATCATTGCCACGGTACACTACCGAAGGCATTCCATATAGAGTCATAGTTGCTCTAAGTTTTGAGTTGAAAGTGCGATGATCATCATTAATGGAGCATTGTCCCATGTGAGGAAATAAAATAGGCGAAAGAAGCCCACCAAAAAAAAACAGGCCAAAGAGCCCACCAAAAAAAATGACAGAAAAAGAGAGAAGGGACAATGCTACCACTTTTTCCACACTTGTGCATATTAAGCACCATGATCTTCATGATTGAGAGTCTCTCGATTTGTCACCACCACATAGCTAGTGGGAAATTTTCATTATATAACTTGGCTTGTATATTCCAATGATAGGCTTCCTCAAAATTGCCTTGGGTCTTCGTGAGCAAGCAAGTTGGATGCACACCCACTAGTTTTCTTTAAGAGCTTTCACATACTCTTAGCTCTAGTGCATCATTTGTATGGCAATCCCTACTTATTCACATTGATATCTGTTGATAAGCATCTCCACAGCTCATTGATATGCCTAGTTAATGTGACTATCTTCTCCTTTTTGTCTTGCAACCTCCACCACACTCCACACCATCTATAGTGCTATAACCATGGCTCACGCTCATGTATTATGTGAGAGTTGAAAAGGTTTGAGAAAGTAAAGGTGTGAAACAATTTCTTGGCCAATACCGGGGTTGTGCATGATTTAAATTTGTTGTGCAATGATGATAGAGCATAGCCAGACTATATGCTTTTGTAGGGATAACTTTCTTTTGGCCTTGTTATTTGAAAGTTCATGATTACCTTGCTAGTTTGCTTGAATTATTATTGTTTCCACGTCAATAGCAAACTATTGTTTTGAATCTAATGGATCTGAACATTCACGTCACATCAGAGGAATTACAAAGGATATCTATGCTAGGTAGCATGAAAGCATCAAAAATTCATTCTTTATCACTTCCCTACTCGAGGACGAGCAGGAGTTAAGCTTGGGGATGCTTGATACGTCTCAAACGTATCTATAATATTTGATGGTTTCATGTTGTTATCTTGTCAAGTTTGGATGTTTTATATACCTTCTATATCTTTTTTGGGACTAATTTATTAATTCAGTGCCAAGTGCCAGTTCCTGTTTTTCTATGTTTTTGACTCTTTTGAGATCTGATTTTGGAACGGAGTCCAAACGGAATAAAAACCCCGAAATGATTTTTTCCTGAACGGAAGAAGATCAGGGGGCCTGTGGGCCAAGCCAGGTGGGCTCCAGGGAGCCCACAAGCTCCCACTCCGCCACCAGGGGAGGCGGCAGTGTGAGGGCTTGTGGCCTCCCTGGCCGCCCCCTGACCTAGATCCTTGGCCTATATATTCCCAAATATTCAACCGCCGCAAGCTTCCGTTTCCGTGAGATCTCATCTGGACACCCTTCCCGGTGCCCTGCCGGAGGGGACTTTGGAGTTGGAGGGCTTCTTCATCATCATCATCGCCCCTCCAATGACTCGTGAGTAGTTCACTTCAGACCTACGGGTTCGTAATTAGTAGCTAGATGGCTTCTTCTCTCTCTTGGATCTTCAATACAAAGTTCTCCATGATCTTCATGGAGATCTATCCGATGTAATCTTCTTTGGCGATGTGTTTGTCGAGATCCGATGAATTGTGGATTTGTGATCAGATTATCTATGATATATATTTGAGTCTTTGCTGATTTCTTATATGCATGATTTGATATCCTTGTAAGTCTCTCCGAGTCTTGGGTTTTGTTCGGCCAACTAGATCTATGATTCTTGCAATGGGAGAAGTGCTTGGTTTTGGGTTCTACCATGTGGTGACCTTTCCCAGTGATACTAGGGGTAGCAAGGCACACATCAAGTAGTTTCCATCAAGGGTAAAAAGATGGGGGTTTTATCATAGGTTTGAGATTATCCCTCTACATCATGTCATCTTGCTTAAGGCGTTACTCTGTTCTTTTGGACTTAATACACTAGATGAATGCTGGATAGCGGTCGACTGTGGAGTAATAGTAGTAGATGCAGAAAGTATCGGTCTACTTGTTTTGGACGTGATGCCTATAGATATAATCATTGCATAGATATCGTCACGACTTTGCGCGGTTCTATCAATTGCTCGACAGTAATTTGTTCACCCACCGTCTACTTGTTTTCATGAGAGAAGCCACTGGTAAACACTACGTCCCCGGGTCTATTCACATCCATCGTTTACATCTCCGCTTTTACTTTGCTTTGTTACTTTGTTGCTTTCAGTTCTCACTTCGCAAACAATCTATAAGGGATTGACAACCCCTTCATAGCGTTGGGAGCAAGCTTTTGTGTTTGTGCAGGTGATACGTCTCCAACGTATCTACTTTTCCAAACTCTTTTGCCCTTGTTTTGGACTATAATTTGCATGATTTGAATGGAACTAACCTCGACCGACGCTGTTTCCAGCAGAATTGCCTTGGTGTTATTTTTGTGCAGAAATCAAAGTTCTCCAAACGTCCTCAAAATTTACGGGGAGCAGTTTTGGAAAATATCAAAAATATCTGCGCCAAGTTCCACCTCAGGGGAGTGGTGGGCCAGTGGGCCACAAACCCCTGCTCCGCCACCACTCCCCTAGTGGCGGTGGGCAGGCTTGTGGGGCCCAGAGGCACCTTCCGCCCCCAACTCCAGCTCTATAAGTTGCCTTTCGTCCCAGAAAAAATAAAAAGAGAAGTTTTCATCGCGTTTTCGATATGGAGGTGCCGCCACCTCCTGTTCTTCATCTGGAGGGCAGATCTAGAGTCCGTCTTGGGCTCCGGAGAGGGGAAATCGTCGCCATCGTCATCATCAACCTTCTTCCCTCTCCAATTCCATGAAGCTCTTCGTCGTTCGTGAGTAATCTATTCGTAGGCTAGCTGAGCGGTGATGAGTAGGATGAGATCTATCATGTAATCGAGTTAGTTTTGACGGGGATTGATCCCTAGTATCCACTATGTTCTGAGATTTGATGTTGCTACTACTTTGCCATGCTTAATGCTTGTCACTAGGGCCCGAGTGCCATGATTTCAGATCTGAAATTATTATTTTGTCACCAATATATGTGTGTTTTAGATCCGATCTTGCAAGTTGTAGTTACCTACTATGTGTTATGATCCGGCAACCCCGGAGTGACAATAACCGGAACCACTCCCGGTGATGACCATAGTTTGAGGAGTTCATGTGTTCACCAAGTGCTAATGCGTTGGTCCGGTTCTTTATTAAAAGGAGAACCTTAATATCCCGTAGTTTCCTTTTGGACCCCGCTGCCACTGGAGGGATGGACAATAGATGTCATGCAAGTTCTTTTCCCTAAGCAAGTATGACGACACACAGAATGCATGCCTACATCAGATTGACGAACGGGAGCTAGCCACATATCTCTCCGTGTTATAGATGTTGCATGATGAATATCATCCAAACAAATCACCGACCCATTGCCTATGAGTTTGTCCTACTGCTGCTGTTACTTGCCTTGCTCTGCTACTACTGTTGCTAGTGCTGTTACTTGTCTTGCTCTGCTGCTGCTACTACTGTTGCTACTGCTGTTACTTGTTTTGCTCTGCTGCTACTCCTACTACTGTTGCTACTACTGTTGCTACTACTGTCGCTTGCTATTGTTGCTACTTGCTACTGCTATCACTACTGCTGTTCCTTGCCACTGCTATTGCTCGTTACACTGCCGTTACTCGCTATTTTGTTGTTACTACTGTGCTTACAGATACTAATCTTTCAGGTGTGGTTGAATCTGACAAATTCAGCTGCTAATACTTGAGAGTATACTCTCACCTCCCGTCGTGCAACCCAACAAATTGGGTCGAATACTCTACCCTCGAAAACTGCTGCGAACCCACGCGCTGGTGGGCCATCAACAACATTCTTCCAGTTTCATTGCCGAGGAGTGCTAGCAGCATTCTTCTGGTGCCGTTGCAGGAGAAGGTTCGTTGTCATAAGCATTCGTCTAGCTAACGCCAGAGATTGCAGGATCAGCCCTTTTCTGGAGCCATTGCCAGGGAAGCACAGCCGACGTCAGCATTTTTTTGGCGCCGTTGCCGGGGAGGTATTGCTATATTCTCCGAGTCACTTGGGATTTATATCTGCTGATCACTATGAAGAATCTGAAGGATCCGAAGACCAAAGTCTTGCCCTCAACTACGAGGGGAGGTAAGGAGTTGCCATCTAGCTCTGCACTTGATTCACCTTCAGTTATGAGTAAGTTTGCGACTTCACCTCCTGCTAGAAATCTTGATATGTCGCCTGTGCTTGATGATGCTTGTGATACTATGCCTGATGATGCTATGCTTGATACTACTGCTAGAGATGCTATGCTTGATACTATGCCTGATACTGCTAGAGATGCTATGCCTGATACTGCTAGAGATGCTATGCTTGATACTGCTTTGCCTGATGATACTAGAGATGCTATTTTGCCTGATGATGCTATGCTTGATACTGCTAGAGATGCTCCTTTGCTTGATGTTCCACTAGGAGTGTTCCTTGATGCTCATATTGCTAGAGTTACTGCCAATGCTCGTGATGCTTCTGAAATTGCCGATGCTATTGAGATAGAACCTGCTTTTGCTCCTGCTAGATCTAGCTCTCCTAGATATGAATTGCCTGATATACCTGAGGGTTATGTTATGGAGGGAGAGATAGCTGAGGATTTTCTTGCGTGTAAGGATGCCTATGACGCTGAGAAATTAATTCTCAAGTGGAAGGAAAAATCTCGGGAAGTTAGGATGAAAAATGACCCGAAGTTTGCCACTTCGCCTATCTTTGTCACCGATAAGGATTATGAATTCTCTGTCGACCCTGAGATAATTTCTCTAGTCGAATTTGATCCTTTTCACGGTTATGAGTCTGAGACGGTCATAGCCCATCTTGCCAAACTATCCGAAATAGCCAACCCTTTCACTAATGAGGAGAAGATCCGCCACTACTATATCCTAAAGTTGTTTCCTTTCTCTCTAAAGGATGACGCTAAAGTCTGGTTCACCTCTCTTGCTCCTGGATGTGTGCGTAGTCCCCAGGAGATGGTCCATTACTTCTGTGAGAAATATTTCCCTGCCCATAAGAAGCAAGCTGCCTTGCAGGAAATATACAACTGTGCTCAACTCCAAGAAGAGATTCGCCCACAAGCTTGGGGGAGGCTCGTCTAGCTAAAGAATGCTTTGCCTGATCACCCTCTCAAGAAGAACGAGATACTTGATATCCTCTATAACGGACTTACCGATACCTCTAGAGACCACCTAGATAGTTGTGTCGGTTGTGTTTTTAGGGAACGAACTGTAGAACAAGCTGAGACCCTACTGAATAACCTCTTGATCAACGATAATGCTTGGACTATTCCCGAACCACATTCTAAGACAACTCCTAAGAAAAGAGGTATTCTATTCCCGAGTCCCGAAGATATGCAAGAAGCCAAGAAATCTATGCAAGAGAAAGGCATTAGATCTGAAGATGTCAAAAATCTACCACCTATCAAAGAGATCCACGGTCTCGATAACCCGATACAGGTAGTAGAAGTGAATTCTCTGCATAGGTTTGACGAGAGTGATATTCCTTTTGATAAACCTGCTAGCCTATGCTTTGATGAATTTGACAACTTTGTTGCCAAACAACAGAGTTTCAATGATTATGTTTGCAGACATTTGGAACGAAGTGCTCGTATGCTTAGCCATTTAAGTGCTTGTGTAGACAGAAATGTCAATGCTCTGAAGCTTATGAGTAAACATGCCTCTATGATTACTACTCAGGTAGAACAAGTACTTAAAGCTCAGAATGACCTGCTCAATGAATTAAATGACAACTCTGTCAGAGTCATTACTAGAGGAGGCAAATGTATCAGGAACCTTTGTATCCTGAAGGTCATCCTAAGAGAACTGATCAATATTCTCAAGGAATCAATGCTGATACACCTAGTCATCCTAAGGAGAAGAAGAAGGATGATAGAAACCTGCACGCCAGTTCACAAAATACTATCACACCTGAAGGACCTAATGATATTTCTGCGTCTGATGCGGAAACACAATCAGGTGATGAACATGAACTTGGTGACAATGTGGACAATGATGTTCATAATAATGCTCAACCTAGCCATGATGAGGATGTGGAGATTGAACCTACGGTTAATCCTGATAATCCACAACCTAAGAGATATGACAAGAATGACTTTATTGCTAGGAAGCATGGTAAAGAAAGAGAGCCATGGGTTCAGAGACCTATGCCTTTCCTCCTAAGCCATCCAAGAAAAAGGATGATGAGGATTTTGAGCGCTTCGTTGAGATGATAAGACCCGTCTGTCTACAAATGCGGTTAACTGATATGCTCAAGATGTCTCCGTATGCCAAGTACATGAAAGATATCATGACTAATAAACGGATGATACCAGATCTTGAGATCTCCACCATGCTTGCCAATTACACTTTCAAAGGTGGAACTCCTAAGAAACTTGGTGATCCCGGAGTGCCCACTATACCTTGCTCTATTAAAGGAAACTACGTAAGAACTGCCTTATGTGACCTTGGAGCCGGTGTTAGTGTTATGCCACTCTCTCTTTATCGTAGAATTGAGTTGGATAAGTTGATACCCACTGAAATTTCTCTGCAAATGGCCGACAAATCAACTGCTTTCCCTATCGACATTTGCGAGGAGCCTGTTGTGGTTGCTAATAGAGATTCAATAAACTATTGAAGGTGATTATTCAAGCAAATAGAGTAACCATTATTCTCTTTAAATGAATAATCGTATTGCAATAAACACGATCCAATCATGTTCATGCTTAACGCAAGCACCAAATAACAATTATTTCGGTTTAACACCAATCCCGATGATAGAGGGAGCGTGCGACGTTTTGATCATATCAATCTTGGAAACACTTCCAACACGTATCGTCACCTCGCCTTTAGCTAGTCTCCGTTTACGCCGTAGCTATCATTTCGTGTTACTAATCACTTAGCAACCGAACCGGTATCTAATACCCTCATGCTACTAGGAGTACTAGTAAAGTACACATCAACATCATGTATATCAAATATACTTCTTTCGACTTTTGCCAGCCTTCTTATCTACCAAGTATCTAGAGTTGCTCCGCCTCAGTGACTGTTCCCCTCATTACAGAAGCACTTAGTCTCGGGTTTGGGCTTAATCTTGGGTCTCTTCATTAGTGCAACAACTGTTTTGCCGTTTCACGAAGTATCCCTTCTAGCCCTTGCCTTTCTTGAAACTTAGTGGTTTTACTAACCATCAACTATTGATGCTCCTTCTTGATCTCTACTTTCACAGTGTCAAACATCGCGAATCGCTCAAGGATCATTGTATATATCCTTCATATGTTATAGTTCATCACGAAGCTCTCACAGCTTGGTGGCAGTGACTTTGGAGAACCATCACCATCTTATCTGGAAGATTAACTCCCACTTGATTCAAGCGATTGTCGTACTCAGACAATCTGAGCACATGCTCAACGATTGAGCTTTTCTCCTTTACTTTGTGGACAAAGAATCTTGTTGGAGGTCTCGTACCTCTTAACAAGGGCACAAGCATGAAATCACAGTTTCATCTCTATAGAACATCACTTATGTTCCGTGACGTTTCAAAACGTTTTCGGCGCCTTGCTTCTAAGCCATTAAGTATTTTGCACTGAACTATCGTGTAGTCATCAGAAACGTGTATGTCGGATGTTCACAGCATCCACAGACGATGCTCGAGGTGCAGCACACTGAGTGGTGCATTAAGCACATAAGCCTTCTGGGCAGCAACGAGGACAATCCTTGGTTTTATAGACTTAGTCTGCAAAGTTTGCTACTATCAACTTTCAACTAAATTTTCTCTAGGAACATATAAAAAACAGTAGAGCTATAGCGCAAGCTACATCGTAATTCACAAAGACCATTAGACCATGTTCATGACAATTAGTTCAATTAATAATATTACTTAAGAACTCCCACTCAAAAAGTACATCTCTCTAGTCATTTGAGTGGTACATGATCCAAATCCACTATCTCAAGTCCGATCATCACGTGAGTCAAGAATAGTTTCAGTGGTAAGCATCTCTATGCTAATCATATCAACTATACGATTCATGCTCGACCTTTCGGTCTCCTGAGGCCATGTCTGCACATGCTAGGCTCGTCAAGCTTAAACCGAGTGTTCTGCGTGTGCAACTGTTTTGCACCCGTTGTATGTGAACATTGAGTCTATCACACCCGATCATCACGTGGTGTCTCGAAACGAAGAACTGTCGCAACGGTGCATAGTCGGGGAGAACACAATTTCGTCTTGAAATTTTAGTGAGAGATCACCTCATAATGCTACCGTCGTTCTAAGCAAAATAAGGTGCATAAAAGGATTAACATCACATGCAATTCATAAGTGACATGAGATGGCCATCATCACGTGCTCCTTGATCTCCATCACCAAAGCATCGGCGCGATCTTCTTGTCACCGGCGCCACACCATGATCTCCATAAACGTGTCGCCATCGGGGTTGTCGTGCTACTCATGCTATTACTACTAAAGCTACATCCTAGCAAAATAGTAAACGCATCTGCAAGCACAAACGTTAGTTTAAAGACAACCCTATGGCTCCTTCCGGTTGCCGTACCATCGACGTGCAAGTCGATATTATCTATTACAACATGATCATCTCATACATCCAATATATCACATCACATCGTTGGCCATATCACATCACAAGCATACCCTGCAAAAACAAGTTAGACGTCCTCTAATTTTGTTGTTGCATGTTTTACGTGGTGACCATGGGTATCTAGTAGGATCGCATCTTACTTACGCAAACACCACAACAGAGATATATGAATTGCTATTTAACCTTATACAAGGACCTCTTCGGTCAAATCCGATTCAACTAAAGTTTGAGAAACTGACACTTGCCAGTCATCTTTGAGCAACGGGGTTACTCGTAGCGATGAAACCAGTCTCTCGTAAGCGTACGAGTAATGTCGGTCCAAGCCGCTTCAATCCAACAATACCGCGGAATCAAGAAAGGACTAAGGAGGGCAGCAAAACGCACATCACCGCCCACAAAAACTTTTGTGTTCTACTCGAGAAGACATCTACGCATGAACCTAGCTCATGATGCCACTGTTGGGGAACGTCGCATGGGAAACAAAAATTTTCCTACGCGCACGAAGACCTATCATGGTGATGTCCATCTATGAGAGGGGATTTCCGATCTACGTACCCTTGTAGACCGCACAACAGAAGCATTAAGAAACGCGGTTGATGTAGTGGAACGTCCTCACGTCCCTCGATCCGCCCCGCGAACCGTCCCGCGATCAGTCCCACGATATAGTGCCGAACGGACGGCACCTCCGCGTTCAGCACACGTACAGCTCGACAATGATCTCGGCCTTCTTAATCCAAAAAGAGAGACAGAGAGGTAGATGAGTTCTCCGGCAGAGTGACGGCGCTCCGGAGGTTGGTGGTGATCTAATCTCAGCAGGGCTCCGCCTGAGCTCCGCAGAAACGCGATCTAGAGGTAAAACCGTGGAGATATGTGGTCGGGCTGCCGTGGCAAAGTTGTCTCAAATCAGCCCTAAAACCTCCGTATGTATAGGTGGGAGAGGGGGAGCCTTGCCTTGGGGCTCAAGGAGCCCCAAGGGGTTCGGCGAGCCAAGGGGGAGAGTCCTCCCCTTCCAAACCGAATCCAACTAGGTTTGGAAGGAGGAGTCCTTCCCCTTTTTCCCACCCCCCTCTTTTTTTTCTTATTTTCTCTTTGATTTTCTTTCCTAGGCGCATAGGGCCCTTTTGGGATGTCCCACCAGCCCACTAAGGGCTGGTGTGCCACCCTCAAGGCCTATGGGCTTCCCCGGGGTGGATTTCCCCCCGGTGAACTCCCGGAACCCATTCGTTATTCCCGGTACATTCCCGGTAACTCCGAAAACCTTCCGGTAATCAAATGAGGTCATCCTATATCAATCTTCGTTTCCGTACCATTTCGGAAACCCTCGTGACGTCCGTGATCTCATCCGGGACTCCGAACAACATTCGGTAACCAACCATATAACTCAAATACGCATAAAACAACGTCGAACCTTAAGTGTGCAGACCCTGCGGGTTCGAGAACTATGTAGACATGAACCGGGAGACTCCTCGGTCAATATCCAATAGCGGGACCTGGATGCCCATATTGGATCCTACATATTCTACGAAGATCTTATCGTTTGAACCTCAGTGCCAAGGATTCATATAATCCCGTATGTCATTCCCTTTGTCCTTCGGTATGTTACTTGCCCGAGATTCGATCGTCAGTATCTGCATACCTATTTCAATCTCGTTTACCGGCAAGTCTCTTTACTCGTTCCGTAATACAAGATCCCGCAACTTACACTAAGTCACATTGCTTGCAAGGCTTGTGTGTGATGTTGTATTACCGAGTGGGCCCCGAGATACCTCTCCTTCATACGGAGTGACAAATCCCAGTCTCGATCCATACTAACTCAATGAACACCTTTGGAAATACCTGTAGAGCATCTTTATAGTCACCCAGTTACGTTGCGACGTTTGATACACACAAAGCATTCCTCCGGTGTCAGTGAGTTATATGATCTCATGGTCATAGGAACAAATACTTGACACGCAGAAAACAGTAGCAACAAAATGACACGATCAATATGCTACGTCTATTAGTTTGGGTCTAGTCCATCACATGATCCTCCTAATGATGTGATCCCGTTATCAAGTGACAACACTTGCCTATTGTCAGGAAACCTTGACCATCTTTGATCAACGAGCTAGTCAAGTAGAGGCTTACTAGGGACAGTGTTTTGTCTATGTATCCACACATGCACTGTGTTTCCTATCAATACAATTACAACATGGATAATAAACGATTATCATGAACTAAGAAATATAATAATAACTAATTTATTATTGCCTCTAGGGCATATTTCCAACAGGCTGCGGCAGGAGGATGCGGGCACGGGGCAGTGGCCTCGATCCAATCTGGATCGAGCGCCGCGGTAGGTCGTGGAAGGTTCTCTAGGACGTCCGATCTGGGATCCAGCGGTCTAGATCGAACATGGTTTACCTGTGCTGGTTGACTGGTTGGTTGGCACAAAAATCTGAGGAGCGGTGGCGGCTAGGGATGGGACAACCCTCCTATATTTTAGGGTTAGGTGCTATATATATATATATATATAGTTGGGTTAGATATAGGTTCATTGGACCCTCCCATCAAGAACGGGTGGTCGAGAAGATTAGGTTAGGGGGTGCAATGGACAAACCGAAGACGATTTGCGGCAAAATGGGGTTGATCCGGATCCAACGGTCACGACCGCCGGGTTCGGGTTCCGGGAGATTTTCGGACTGGGCTGCGCGTAGGGTCGATGCACTCTGCAGAGGGGCTAGGCATAGAAGAGGGGGAAAACGGGCAACCCGGTGACAGTGTTTAAAATACCGAAACGTCCGACTATTGACCGGCTATAGTGCCGCTATATAATAAACGGCACGGGTAACAAACGAGCTCCGATCGCGATGAAATTTGACAGACGGCCTACCTACACTAAATTAAGACCGCACGCCAAGTTACAGCTCAATCGGAGAAAGTTTTATACACGTTATAAAAACAAGGTCTTGACGATGCCGCGACGCGTGCGTGTGTGGTTGTTCTCGAAACGCTCAATGACGATAACGGAGAGAACCTGCAACTAATAACGGATGCAGGTTTTGAAAACGGGCGGCAACGGGATGCCGATGCAATGCAGATGATGCGAATGATGCGATGATGATGCCACAAATAAAATAAGCCACACGACGAAAACGGAATTGAAGGGGAATCTTCTGGAACGTCGGCATCGGGCTGTCACAACTCTCCTACACTACAAGAGGATCTCGCCCCGAGATCCATGAATGAAAGGGGGAGAGGAAGAGAAAGAACAAGAGGTAAAAACTTAGTCGCTTCTTTGACAAACGAGTGAAACCAACGATCCTTTAAGGTTGCAAAGCGATGAGGAATGATATGAGAAAGAAGCAAGAATTCACGGAAAATTTCAGCAGCACTTCGATAGGAAAATGGGACAAAAAAATCGATAAGATGGGAAAAATAGACAATATTAATAACAAACAACTAAATAGAGCAAGGGAACACCATGATCTTGGTAGAACAACAAAATTGACCCAAAAGAGCAACATCACAATGCCTCCGGAACAAGAGAATATGAACTAGCTCATACGAAAGAAGAGAATGAAGAAAAGAATGACAACTAACAACTCCAATGAACTTGGCAAGCATCCTTGCAAGAAGAATTGGACGGAGTTGTTGGAAAAACAACAACGAAAAGAACAAGATAGAAGTGGGCTTATGGAAACCTTTCAAACTAATGAAATGACAACTCGCCACTAACGTAAACAAGGATTGATTGGGAGAAACAAGATATGAACAATTCTTACACCAAGAGGATCCATTGAGAACTTGGATTAATGACAAGCACCATGATATCATAATCCATAGGAAAAGCTTTAGGTGAAATCCAAACCAAATAGCTCAATGAAGAAGTCATGGGTTGAAAATATCTCATGATCATAGAATTGTTGGTTTTAATTATCTCATACTTGAATGGAAGTCTCTTCGAGGCTCCTACACTAACAAGAATGCTATAATACCACCTCAAAATATAAAGGAAGAACAATTGCACATATAAATGCAAGAGAAAGGATACTTGAGGTTCTCCAATAAGAATCTTGAAGAACACTTGAGAATGGATTGAAACCTTGATGAACCACCATGAAGGACCTCCGTATACAAATGAATGATGTAAAGATATGAAGGTAGAAAAGAATAAGATTATGACCTTGCCAAGATTTAGATGAAGCCTCATAAAGTGATACTTAAAAGAACTTGGAACTCCGGAAAAGAAAGATAGGCACTTGAGAAAAGAATTGATATCATGAGCCCTCCAGAAGAAGAATTCAAATTAGTATGAACAAGAATAAGAATTGTGTTATTCTCATCCTTCATCAAATTAAATTGACGACAAGCAATGGATCTAGCATACAACTTATTCCTCTTGAAAGAATCTTGAAGAGACAGAGATATAAGCACCACTTGAGGCATAATTGAAGGAATCACCGGTAAGAATTCACTGTTGAATGGAAAACCAAGAATCAATGGAGAAACATGAGAACGAAGAGATCATGAGCCACCTGAGAGAAAAACTAGAACAAGGCACCGGAATAACCGAGAGACAAACGAAGAGACCACAATGGAGAAGAAGTGAGGATGAAAGCTGAAAGCTGAGAACGAAGATTCTTCTGAAATGATGGCCTTCGGAGGATCGAGAATAAAAACAACTCGGAAAAGTGCCGGATAGCAAGAAAAGGGATTACTCATGATTGGAACAATTAAGATGATGGCACCAAGCTGAAATGAAAAATCTGCAAGAGAATGGACCAAGATTCGAGAGAAACACTCCTTTGGTCTTGAAAGAAGAGAATGATGAGAAGAACACCACCAAGAATGAATGAGACACTCCGAAATAAAGAAGAATGAAATGTTGAGCCAATATGAGAATTAGTTCAAATAGATCTTGAAGAAGTAATATGACTGATGGAAATCATACTTACGTCATAGTTGAAAAGAATTAATGATCTCCGGGCAAGGATTAAAAGAGCTAGGAAAGATCCTTGGAAAGAACCTGTGGGTTATGGGCCCACTCAAAGAAACCATCGTTGAAAAGGTTGCTAGAACGAGAGATATTGCACCGGTATAAGAAAACTAGATGAGGTTAGAACTTCGAAATAACTGAAGGATTGAAAACCAGAACTTCTGAAATACCTTTAACACTCCGGATAGAAAGAGAGAGGAATTAATAACAAGATAGTCTGAAAAGAATTCCCAACATGGGAAAGAATTAACAAGGATGAAAAGGATATGATGAACACGGATAGCTGAATTAAATTCACCAGAAAAAAGATAACCAGGTTGAAGGAATGATGAACTAGAACTCCTGAGAATCTTCACAATGAATCACTGGCTACAAAAAGGAAGAAGAGATAGCGGAAGCATCACTGAATAAGAAGGCACTTGGATGAAATCCAAACATTGAAGAAAAGGGCGGGAGGGCGGGGAAAACAACGACAACTCGAGACAGATGAGATGAACTCCGGAAAGAAAAGAGAGCTTGATCTTTGCAAAATTGGAGAGGGTTGAATTCAGTTGCAGAGAAGCACATCGGTTGAAAAGAATTGATACGATGACTCCGGTTGAAAAGGAATTGACAAGATAATTGATAGAGCAAAAGAATTAATACTCTCATAAAAATATGAGAACACCTCTTAGAAAAGATCTGAAATCACCACTTGACATCGAAGCAACACGAATTATCATAATCAACAAAACAAAGGGAGAGGCTTATGAAACAAGCCAGAACAAACTCATCAGAGAGATTTCGTCTGATATTTTCGTGGACTGGATCGCACAGGCTCGATTTTACAGTAGCCATCGAGTGCAAGGCAGTGCACCCGACATACAAAGCGTCCCCGAGTCGTAGCAAGCTACAAGGACTCTTTAAGACACAACGTGTACTGCTGTAAGTCGACCGTGAACAAACGAATCCACTAGATGTCGAACCCCAACCTAACATCAAGAATTTGTTGGAAGATTGTCCTATAAGCAACTACTTGAATTCCCACGTATGAATTCCCGAAATATCTGGTCATGCAATCTGGTACACGGATACAAGGAGTAATATCACACAACTCCTATACTAACCCGTCACCTGTATCACATCCGTCAACCCACAACCAGAATCTCGGACCTTCATCTACAACAGACCCTCGTGATCACAACGATACAAAGTATGACAGTACTCCCGAACAATCTGCACCAGTACTGGGGACATCGGGGTTATCTCGCCACTACCAGTATTGAAGCAATTACGAACATCCTTCGTCCTGAGATATTAAGAAATCTGAATGATAACGATGTGCTCGAGAATCCCCTGGAGCTCAACTCCCCTGAAACTCAAAGCAGATAGGAGGCACCAAGATAGAACTCCATCACATCGGCATCATATAGATTCCAAAAATATCCGCGTGATCCTAAAAAAAATTTGAGTGAGAAGAGGAGTAGAATTAAATTATTACGTCAAGATTCCTCACTAGAGCATAGAAGAGGAGAAAAAAGAATCCTACTCTCCGATATATAACTAGACTCAAAGCAGATTTTCACTAGACTCGACTCGGCCAAGTTCGATCAATCAAGGGGGCTCCTAGGTCAGTACTGCTCTGATACCAACTTGTCACGTCCAAGATGCGACCCTATCCTCAATTTGGCATGAAGGCCTCGTCAGGGATAGAAGCGCATCTCGTCGTGTCGCAAGAATGGATATCGTTACAAGTACATGTACTGAAAAGAAGATATATATATATATATATATATATATATATATATATATATATAGAATTGGCTTACACTCGCCACAAGCTACATCAGAGTCACATCAGTACATTACATATTCATCAAGAGTAAGAGTAGGGTCCGACTACGGACGAAAACAAACGAGAAAAGAAGAACGACGTCCACCCTTGCTATCCCAGGTTGCCGGCCTGGAACCCATCCTAGATCGATGATGATGAAGAAGAAGAAGAAGCAACTCCAAATGAACAATCAACATGCTCGCGTCAAGTAATCTTTACCTGAACCTGCAACTGGTGTTGTAGTAATCTGTGAGCCACATGGGACTCAGCAATCTCATTTCCAAAGGTATCAAGACTAGCAAAGCTTAATGGGTGAGGCATGGTTACGTGGTGAGGTTGCAGCAGTGGCCAAGCATATATTTGGTGGCTAAACTTACGATTACAAGAAATAAGAGGGGGAAGATCTACGCATAGTGGACATGAACTACTGATGATCAAATGAATGATCCTGAACACCTACCTACGTGAGACATAACCCCACCGTGTCCTCGATCGGAGAAGGAACTCACGAAAGAGACAGTCACTGTTACGCACACAGTTGGCAAGTTTTATTTAAGATAACTTCAAGTTGTCTAGAACCAGTGTTAAACAAAGTTTCCACGTTGCCACATAACCGCGGACACGGCTTTCCGAAAAGATTTAACCCTGCAGGGGTGCTCCAACTAGTCCATTACAAATTACCACAAGCCGCATAGAAATCCTCAATCACGAAGCTCGCGATCTCGTCGGATTCCCTAGTGGAAAACCTCAACTCTGAGATTACCCAAAGCATCACTGGAATCCCGATGCACAAGATATCTCGTCAAAGGTAAAACTAACCCAGCAAGGCCGCCCGACATGTCGACGATCCCGATAGGAGCCGCGTATCTCGTTCTCAGGACACGACGGATGGAACTAGCTACGGGTGCCAAACCCCGAGTTTCCCCGTGGTGGCCCCGTAGGCAGACTGTTTGGGACCAACACCATCAGCACTGGCCCCCCTGTTTATGTAAAATTACTCCTCGGGTTCATGACGCCCTATGCATTTCAGTATTAACAAAGTTATTATGTTGGGCAAATGTAGAACCAATGTTGGGCCTTGCCAGACCAGCTTTAATCTAAACGAATTATCAAGGGCGTCCGCATAACAACCCCGATCGTGTTAGGAGCGCTCATTTATGGAACATAACACCGGTAGCCGAAACTAAGGGGGCAAAGGTGGAACAAAACACCAGGCTAGAAAGGCCGAGCCTTCCACCTTTTACCAAGTATATAGGTGCATTAAATTAAATAGCATTTAATATGGTGATATAACAAGGAATCCATGCTTTCACATGGAAGCAACTGCACCTGCAACTAGCAACGCTAACACAGGGTTAAGCAAGCGGTAACATAGCCAATCAGTGGTTTGCTAGGTCGAACAGGTTGAAGGTTATCATGGCATTGTTGAGAGGCTGATATTTAACATGTGGTAGGCAACGAGACATAATCGATAGAAACGGTAAAACTAGCATGGCAATGATAGTAATGGTATCTAGGGAAATGATCATCTTGCCTGAGAACCCGCTTGGAAGAAGAACAACTCAGAGAAGTCGGCGAACCAACGTAGTCGAACGGGTCCTCACATTCCGACACGCTTGCGGAACTCTATCTAGACGGAGCAAACCGGAAACAAACATCAACACAGATATTCACCACACGATGCACAACATGATGCACAACCTAATATGATGCATGACCAGTTCAATGATGCAAGGGATGGCATGGCAATTCATCTCACGCAAACTCTACACATTAAGTGAAGCTCGATATGCAACGGGTTGCATATCGACGAAACTCCATGATTAATTATTTCATTCACTCCCGTTTATTTACACCGCGATATTTAATTGTTGTTATCATGGAAATGGGTGAAGCGATGATCCTACGTGTCATCCTAGTCGGTTTAACTCGCGAAACAAGAGCGGAGCTACGGCACGAGAGACATGCAACACAAGAACATATGCCATGAATGCTTTATGCATGCAAGTTACAACATCACGGCAAGAAGGGAAAGAAGCATATGTCGCCACGACGAGCGAAAGGGAAACTATGGCGGCAAGACGGAAACGATGCCATGGCAACGTTCCTATCCCGATACTCATTGAGATATCGTGCCAACGTACTGGGAACACGTGCGGGAACGGTAAGTAAATATGGGGGCATACATACGGTGCAAACATACATACAACTCATACATCACATTCGATCGGTTCACGACAACGTCTCATCGGTATACCTTTGAAGCGTGCATATCGGAGCGGTTCGGTTCATAGTGGACGTCGTGGAAGTCGTGGAAGTCGAGGAACTCGGGTCTCATCGACGGTAGTTGTACTCTTGGTGTCGGTAGGCGGGTCTTCGGCGATGGTAATCGTACACGTTACCGAAGATGTCCGGGTCATCGAGGACGTCGGGGTACTCGTGAACTTGTCGACTCCACGGCGGCGGTGAAGGTCTAAGCGGCGACGGCAATCGGCAGCACAAGCAAGCAACATCTGCTAGCATGCAAGCTTAGCAGGAACAACAGCCAACAGCTACAGCAACTAGCACGCAGCAAGCTTCCTAGCAGCAATTAGCACTAGCATGCATCGGCAGCTACTAGCTGGCAGCAAGCAACTATCAGCAATAGCATCGGTGCAAGCATGCAACTAGCAATAGCAACCTAGCAGCAGCATCAGCGGCTAGCAGCAAACAACGACAGCAGCAACATGACAACAGCATCAGGCAACGGCAGCAGCAAGGCACATCAGCAACAACTAACTAGCAACATCACTAGGCAACGGCCGGCAACAGAAATCGACAGTAGCGGCATGCAGGCAAACAACAAGCATGGCACGGCAGCGGCTAGCGCAAGCAGCGGCGGCAGGAGGCACAACACCCGGCAGCATCAGGCAAGCAGCAGCTATTGGCAACAGGCAAGCACAGCAAGCAGTAGCCTAGTAGCTAGCACCTACAGCAACATGCAACATCCATCACGACGCGCAGGCAAGCATCACCAACAGCAAGTGGCAGCAGCACAAGCTCGACAGTAGGCAAGAGCTAGCGAAACAACAGCAACAGCTAATGGCATCAAGCAACTGCATCGGCCACGGCAAGCAATAGCAGCAGCTTCGCTGGCAGCAACAGCAACACGGGCAGCGGCGGCAGCAGTAATACTCGGCAACAACACAGCTCGGCAGCACCATGCAGAAACAGCACGAGGGAACAGCCGGCGGGGCTGGCGACCATGACGGAGGAAGAGGGAGGCCAGGGCGACGCGGGGCCGCTGTCGGCGGGCATGGCGACGAGCACAGCGGGGCGAGGGAGAACGACGAGGTGGCCGGCGGGGCGCAGCGCGGGGAGCTGCTGCGGCTCGGGGCTGGCGGCGACCTGGGAACGGCGAGGACGAGGGCACAACGGCGGGGCGGCGCCTGCGAGTAGCGAGGCGAGGCTGAGGGACGAGGCCATGGCGGCGCTTGACGCGAGCACGGGGTGGCGCGGCTCGGGCCTGGGGCTGGCGCGCGGGGAAGAGGGCGGCAGCCCGCGACGGCAGGCGCGCGGGAGACCAGGGGCGATGGTCGCGCGGGGAGAGCGGCTCCGGCAGGGCCAGGCGAGGAAGAACGGCGAGGAGAGAAGGGAGGGGATCAGGCAGAGGCCTCGAGGGGAATCGGGAGGAGGAGGCTGCGGCAGGAGGATGCGGGCACGGGGCAGTGGCCTCGATCCAATCTGGATCGAGCGCTGCGGGAGGTCGTGGAAGGTTCTCTAGGACGTCCGATCTGGGATCCAGCGGTCTAGATCGAGCATGGCTTGGCTGTGCTGGTTGACTGGTTGGTTGGCACAAAAATCTGAGGAGCGGTGGCGGCTAGGGATGGGACAACCCTCCTATATTTTAGGGTTAGGTGCTATATATATATATATATAGTTGGGTTAGAGATAGGTTCATTGGACCCTTCGATCTAGAACGGGTGGTCGAGAAGATTAGGTTAGGGGGTGCAATGGACAAACCGAAGACGATTTGCGGCAAAACGGGGTTGATCCGGATCCAACGGTCACGACCGCCGGGTTCGGGTTCCGGGAGGTTTTCGGACTGGCGTAGGGTCGATGCACTGTGCAGAGGGGCTAGGCATAGAAGAGGGGGAAAACGGGCAACCCGGTGACAGAGTTTAAAATACCGAAACGTCCGACTATTGACCGGCTATAGTGCCGCTATATAATAAACGACACGGGTACCAAACGAGCTCCGATCGTGATGAAATTTGACAGACGGCCTACCTACACTAAATTAAGACCGCACGCCAAGTTACAGCTCAATCGGAGAAAGTTTTATACACGTTATAAAAACAAGGTCTTGACGATGCCGCGACGCGTGCGTGTGTGGTTGTTCTCGAAATGCTCAACGACGATAACGAAGAGAACTCGCAACTAATAACGGATGCAGGTTTTGAAAACGGGCGGCAACGGGATGCCGATGCAGTGCAGATGATGTGAATGATGCGATGATGATGCCACAAATAAAATAAGCCACATGACGAAAACGGAATAGAAGGGGAATCTTCTGGAATGTCGGCATCGGGCTGTCACAGGTACTTCTCACTATTTGTGGGAAAACGTTTGATTGGCCGTGGGGAGGCTGAATCACTTAGTTCTCCAGACCTTGCGGTTTTGCGCGAAGGTCTTTATAACGATAAGACTTATAGCTTGGGCGCTATAGTAGCTCAACGGTTGAACATGAACCGTTCTAAAGGTGTTGTCTATGGAGGTATCTATGCTACCCGTCTTGCCAGACACTTTGAGATACTGATTAGACTGGGAGAGGAAGGAGAGATGCTTCTCCCTGAGAGATATCTGGATTATGACAGCATGGTTCGCCATGATTTTCTGGATAGAGATGCTAGTAGACGGATGATTTATAACCTGGTGTTTAGTCAGGGTACCCGAGAGACTATTACTTTGCCTGCTCCTTCTTTGTTTGATTTCATGCAGGCAGGTACACTATTATGCCCGGGGACATTGATGGCTGCTGTGTATCCCTTGCAACAGCGCCAGAAATAGTTGTGTCGACGGCACCAGGAATCCTTCAGCTGCGGCTACGCCTTAAGGGACTTCCTAGGCAAGTATGCAAAGGATTTCCCCCGTGGCCTTGGAGCCTTGTGTTGGTGTTCCCTCGAAGCGGAAAGGGTGATGTAGCATAGCGACGGTAACTATTTCCCTCAGTTTGAGAACCAGGATATCAATCCGGCGGAAGAGTATCTCAAGATCCTGCACAAACACAAAAAAGCTTGCACCCAACACTATGAAGGGTTTGTCAATCCCTTATAGATTGTTTGCCAAGTGAGAACTGAAAGCAACAAAGTGACAAAGCAAAGTAAAAGCGGAGTTGTAAACGATGGATGTGAATAGACCCGGGGGCCATAGTGTTTACTAGTGGCTTCTCTCATAAAAGCAAGTAGACGGTGGGTGAACAAATTACTGTCGAGCAATTGATAGAACTGTGCAGAGTCGTGACGATATCTATGCAATGATTATTTCTATATGCATCACGTCTGAAACAAGTAGACCGATACTTTCTGCATCTACTACTATTACTCCACACATCGACCGCTATCCAGCATGCATCTAGTGTATTAAGTCCAAAAGAACAGAGTAACGCCTTAAGCAAGATGACATGATGTAGAGGGATAATCTCAAACCAATGATAAAAACCCAATCTTTTTACCCTTGATGGCAACTGCTTGATGTGTGCCTTGCTGCCCCAACTATCACTGGGAAAGGTCACCACATGGCAGAACCCAAAACCAAGCACTTCTCCCACTTCAAGAATCATAGATCTAGTTGGCCAAACAAAACCCAAGACTCGAAGAGACTTACAAGGATATCAAATCATGCATATAAAAATCAGCAAAGACTCAAATATATATCATAGATAATCTGATCACAAGTCCACAATTCATCGGATCTCGACAAACACACCGCCAAAGAAGATCACATCGGATAGATCTCCATGAAGATCATGGAGAACTTTGTATTGAAGATCCAAGAGAGAGAAGAAGCCATCTAGCTACTAACTACGGACCTGTAGGTCTGAAGTGAACTACTCACGAGTCATTGGAGGGGCGATGATGATGATGAAGAAGCCCTCCACCTCCAAAGTCCCCTCCGGCAGGGCGCCGAGAAGGGTCTCCAGATGAGATCTCGCGGAAACAGAAGCTTTCGGCGGCGGGAAAGTATTTTCGAGGCTCCCCTGATTTTTTGCGGAATATTTGGGAATATATAGGTGCAAGACCAAGGTCAGGGGGCGGCCAGGGAGGCCAAAAGCCTACCCACCGCCGCCTCCCCCTGGTGGCGGAGTGGGGGCTTGTGAGCTTCCTGGAGCCCACCTAGCTTGGCCCAAAAGCCCCCTGGACTTCTTCCGTTCGAGAAAAAATCATTTCGGGGTTTTTCTTCCGTTTGGACTCCGTTCCAAAATCAGATCTGAAAAGTGTCAAAAACACAGAAAAACAGGAACTCGCACTTGGCACTGAATCAATAAGTTAGTCCCCAAAAAGATATAAAAAGGTACATAAAACATACAAAGAAGGCAAGATAACAGCGTGAAACCATCAAAAATTATAGATACGTTTGAGACGTATCAAGCATCCCCAAGCTTAACTCCTTCTCGTCCTCGAGTAGGGAAGTGATAAGAAAGAATTTTTGATGCTTTCATGCTACCTAGCATAGGTGTCCTTTGTAATTCCTCTTATGTGACGTGAATGTTCAGATCCATTAGATTCAAAACAATAGTTTGCTATTGACGTGGAGACAATAATAATTCAAGCAAACTAGCAAAGTAATCATGAACTTTCAAAATAACAAGGCCAAAAGAAAGTTATCCCTACAAATGTTGGGGAACGTCGCATGGGAAACAAAAATTTTCCTACGCGCATGAAGACCTATCATGGTGATGTCCATCTACGAGAGGGGATATTCGATCTACGTACCCTTGTAGATTGCACAGCAGAAGCGTTAGTGAACGCGGTTGATGTAGTGGAACATCCTCACGTCCCTCGATCTGCCCCGCGAACCGTCCCGCGATCAGTCCCACGATCTAGTGCCGAACGGACGGCACCTCCGCGTTCAACACACGTACAGCTCGACGATGATCTCGGCCTTCTTGATCCAGCAAGAGAGACGGAGAGGTAGATGAGTTCTCCGGCAGCGTGACAGCGCTCCGGAGGTTGGTGATGATCTTATCTCGGCAGGGCTCCGCCCGAGCTCCGCAGAAACGCGATCTAGAGGTAAAACCGTGGAGATATGTGGTCGGGCTGCCGTGGCAAAGTTGTGTCAAATCAGCCCTGGAACCTCCGTATATATAGGGGGAAGAGGGGGAGCCTTGCCTTGGGGTCCAAGGACCCCCAAGGAGTTCGGCCGAGCCAAGGGGGGCAACCCTCCCCTTCCAAACCGAGTCCAACTAGGTTTGGAAGGAGGAGTCCTTCCCCCTTTTCCCACCTCCTCTTTTTTTTCCTTTTCTCTTTGATTTTCTTCCTATGGCGCATAGGGCCTTCTTGGGCTGTCCCACCAGCCCACTAAGGGCTGGTGCGCCACCCCCAAGGCCTATGGGCTTCCCCGGGGTGGGTTGCCCCCCCGGTGAACACCCGGAACCCATTCGTCATTCGCGGTACATTCCCGGTAACTCCGAAAACCTTCCAGTAATCAAATGAGGTCATCCTATATATCAATATTCCTTTTCGGACCATTCCGGAAACCCTCGTGACGTCCGTGATCTCATCCAGGACTCCGAACAACATTCGGTAACCAACCATATAACTCAAATACGCATAAAACAACGTCGAACCTTAAGTGTGCAGACCCTACGGGTTCGAGAACTATGTAGACATAACCCGAGAGACTCCTCGGTCAATATCCAATAGCGGGACCTGGATGCCCATATTGGATCCTACATATTCTACGAAGATCTTATCGTTTGAACCTCAGTGCCAAGGATTCATATAATCCCGTATGTCATTCCCTTTGTCCTTCGGTATGTTACTTGCCCGAGATTCGATCGTCAGTATCCGCATACCTATTTCAATCTCGTTTACCGGAAAGTCTCTTTACTCGTTCCGTAATACAAGATCCCGCAACTTACAGTAAGTCACATTGCTTGCAAGGCTTGTGTGTGATGTTGTATTACCGAGTGGGCCCTGAGATACCTCTCCGTCACACGGAGTGACAAATCCCAGTCTCGATCCATACTAACTCAACGAACACCTTCGGAGATACCTATAGAGCATCTTTATAGTCACCCAGTTACGTTGCGACGTTTGATACACACAAAGCATTCCTCCGGTGTCAGTGAGTTATATGATCTCATGGTCATAGGAACAAATACTTGACACGTAGAAAACAGTAGCAACAAAATGACACGATCAATATGCTACGTCTATTAGTTTGGGTCTAGTCCATCACGTGATTCTCTTAATGACGTGATCCAGTTATCAAGCAACAACACCTTGTTCATAATCAGAAGACCCTGACTATCTTTGATCAACTGGCTGGCCAACTAGAGGCTTGCTAGGGACAGTGTTTTGTCTATGTATCCACACATGTATATAAGTCTTCATTCAATACAATTATAGCATGGATAATAAACGATTATCTTGATACAGGAATTATAATAATAACTATATTTATTATTGCCTCTAGGGCATAATTCCAACAACAAAAGCATATAGTCTGGCTATGCTCTATCATCATTGCACAAAAAATTTAAATCATGCACAACCCTGGTATTGGCCAAGTAATTGTTTCACACCTTTACTTTCTCAAACATTTTCAACTCTCATGCAATACATGAGCGTGAGCCATGGTTATAGCACTATAGATGGTGTGGAATGTGGTGGAGGTTGCAAGACAAAAAAGGAGAAGATAGTCACATTAACTAGGCATATCAATGAGATGTGGAGATGCTCATCAATAGATATCAATGTGAATGAGTAGGGATTTCCATACAAATGATACACTAGAGCTACAAGTATGTGAAAGCTCTTAAAGAAAACTAGTGGGTGTGCATCCAACTTGATTTCTCATGAAGACCTAAGGAATTTTTGAGGAAGCCTATCATTGGAATATACAAGCCAAGTTATATAATGAGAATTTCCCACTAGCTATATGGTGGTGACAAAACGAGAGACTCTCAATCATGAAGATCATGGTGCTCAATATGCACAAGTGTGGAAAAAGTGGTAGCATTGTCCCTTCTCTCTTTTTCTCTCATTTTTTTATTTTGGTGGGCTCTTTGGCCTCTTTTTTATGGCCTTCTTTGGCCTCTTTTATTTCCTCACATGGGACAATGCTCCAATAATGATGATCATCACACTTTCAACTCAAAACTTAGAGCAATTATGACTCTATATGGAATGTCTTCGGTAGTGTACCGTGGCAATGATCTAGCATGGCATAGACATCAATGGAAACATAATGCTAGCTATCTTACGATCATGCAATGGCAATGTAGACGTGGTGGCACATATCATGGTGGTAGTTGCATGGCAATATATCTCGGAATGACTTTGAAAAAGCCATAATAGGTAGGTATGGTGGCTGTTTTGAGGGAGGCTAATGGTGGGTTTTGTGCACCAGCGAAAGTTGCACGGCACTAAGAAGATAGTGATGGTGGAAGGTGAAAGTGCATCTAAACCATGGACTCAACATTAGTCATGAAGAACTCATATACTTGTTGCAAAAGTTCTATTAGTAATCGAAACAAAGCATTCAACGCATACTCCTAGGGGAAGGGTTGGTAGGTATAAACCATCGCGCGATCCCAACCGCCACGCAAAGGATGACAATCAATATACTAATCATGCTCAGATTTCATCACATAGCGGTTCACCATACGTGCATGCTACGGGAATCACTAACTTCAGCATAAGTATTTCTAGATCCACAACACCTTACTAGCATGACTTCAATATTACCATAACCACAACTCAAAACTAATTGAGATGAATCAAACTTCTCTAACTATTCAATGCACATGAAGGTGGAAGTTTTCGTATCCCTTTGGATAACTACCCCTTTTGAGACTACTTTCAAAGCATAGATCAACTACCAAGACATGCAGCGCTGTGCTCTAAAAGATATAAGTGAAGCACATAGAGCAAAAGTATCTAGCTCAAAAGATATAAGTGAAGCACATGTGAGCTGAATTGTCTACCAAAAGATATAAGTGAAGCTCGACAAAATCACGGTGTGTGCATGTCTCTCTCTATAGGTGTGCAACAAGGATGATTGTGACACAAAAAAAATAAAAGACTCCTACGATACAAGACACTCCAAGCAAAAACACATAACATGTGGTGAATAAAAATATAGCCCCAAGTAACGTTACCGATGGATTGAAGACGAGAGAGGGGATGCCTTCCCGGGGCATCCCCAAGCTTAGGCTTTTATGACATCCTTGAATCTCTTGGGATGCCTTGGGCATCCCCAAGCTTGAGCTCTTGCCACTCTTTATCTTTTTTTCCATAAGAACTTCACCCCAAAACTTGAAAACTTCACAACACGAAACTTAAACAGAAACTTGTGATAACATTAGTACAAGAAAGCAAACCACCACTTCCTTAGGTACTGTAGCAAACTTTAAATTCTACTTGTTCTGATGTTCGGTTACTATACTTTCAATCTTCCATGGCTAATACCCCCCGATACTATCCATAGTTTCATCAAAATAAGCAACCAACACAACAAAAACAGAACCTGTTAACAGCAGACCAGTCTGTAGCAATCTGTATGTTTCTTATACCTCTGGTACTTCAAAAATTCTGAACAATTACGACCGTCTGAAGAATTTGCGTAGAATCAGCAGCAAAAAGAATCAACTCAAAATATCTTACAGAAAAACAATGAAAATTCTTTTTGTGAGAAGAAAGTTTCTATCTTTTCCAGCATGACCAAACGATCATCCCCAAGACTAATCATAACGGTTTTGCTTTGCACAAACGCAAAAAGAGACACAAAAAACACAATCATAAAAGAATTATGAAATTGTGGAAAACAAAAAACAGAAATAAAAAAGGATAGATTCATTGGGTTGCCTCCCAACAAGTGCTTTTGTTTAACGCCCTTAGCTAGGCATTGATGATGCTTCATGCTTGCTTTGATTGAAGTGTTGGTATTTTAAACTCATTATTATTTGCTCGTTAGCTGATTATGCCATTGATATTAGTTTACCGTGAGACCTTTGTGTCATTTGCTCATGTGGTTAACTTGTGATCTTGCTAAAATTCTGGTTATGAGTTAGACATAGTTGCAACAACAAGATCAAACAGAGTTTGTCAAAGTTTTTCTCTCTCTCAGTTTGTCAACTAAGTTGCTTGAGGACAAGCAAGGTTTTAAGCTTGGGGGAGTTGATACGTCTCCAACGTATCTACTTTTCCAAACTCTTTTGCCCTTGTTTTGGACTATAATTTGCATGATTTGAATGGAACAAACCTGGACTCACGCTGTTTTCAGCAGAATTGCCTTGGTGTTATTTTTGTGCAGAAATCAAATTTCTCCAAACGTCCTGAAAGTTTACGGGGAGCAGTTTTGGAAAATATCAAAAATATCTGCGCCAAGTTCCACCTCAGGGGGTGGGCCAGTGGGCCACAAGCCCCTGCTCCGCCACTACCCCCTGGTGGCGGTAGGCAGGCTTGTGGGGGGCCACAGGCACCTGCTGCCCCCAACTCCATCTCTATAAGTTGCCTTTCGTCCCAGAAAAAATGAAAAGAGAAGTTTTCGTCGTGTTTTCGATACGGAGGCGCCGCGACCTCCTGTTCTTCATCTGGAGGGCAGATCTGGAGTCCGTCTTGGGATCCGGAGAGGGGAAATCGTCGCCATCGTCATCATCAACTGTCTTCCCTCTCCAATTCCATGAAGCTCTTCGTCGTTCATGAGTAATCTATTCATAGGCTCGCTGGGCGGTGATGAGTAGGATGAGATCTATCATGTAATCAAGTTAGTTTTGATGGGGATTGATCCCTAGTATCCACTATGTTCTCAGATTTGATGTTGCTACTACTTTGCCATGCTTAATGCTTGTCACTAGGGCCCGAGTGCCATGATTTCAGATCTGAAATTATTATGTTTTCACCAATATATGTGTGTTTTAGATCCGATCTTGCAAGTTGTAGTTACCTACTATGTGTTATGATCCGGCAACCCCGGAGTGACAATAACCGGGACCACTCCCGGTGATGACCATAGTTTGAGGAGTTCATGTGTTCACCAAGTGCTAATGCGTTGGTCCGGTTCTTTATTAAAAGGAGAACCTTAATATCCCGTAGTTTCCTTTTGGACCCCGCTGCCACGGGAGGGATGGACAATAGATGTCATGCAAGTTCTTTTCCCTAAGCACGTATGACGACACACGGAATGCATGCCTACGTCACATTGACGAACGGGAGCTAGCCACATATCTCTCCGTGTTATAGCTGTTGCATGATGAATATCATCCAAACAAATCACCGACCCATTGCCTACGAGTTTGTCCTACTGCTGCTGTTACTTGTCTTGCTCTGCTGCTGCTACTACTACTGTTGCTGTTACTTGTCTTGCTCTGCTGCTGCTACTACTGTTGCTACTGCTGTTACTTGTTTTGCTCTACTGCTGTTGCTACTACTGTCGCTTGTTACTGTTGCTACTTGCTACTGCTTTCATGAGAGAAGCCACTAGTAAACACTACGCCCCCCGGGTCTATTTACATCTATCGTTTCCACTTTCGTTTTTACTTTGCTTGTTACTTTGCTGCTTTCAGTTCTCACTTGGCGAACAATCTATAAGCGATTGACAACCCCTTCATAGCGTTGGGAGCAAGCTTTTTGTGTTTGTGCAGGCTCTTGAGATACTCCTTCACTGGATCGATACCTTGGTTCTCAAACTGAGGGAAATACTTACCACCGCTGTGCTACATCACCCTTTTCGCTTCGAGGGAACACCAACGCAAGGCTCCAAGGCCACGGGGGAAATCCTTTGCATATTTTCCTAGGAAGCCCCTTAAGGCGTAGCCGTAGCAGAAGGATTCCTGGTGCCGTTGGTGAGGAGTATCAAGCAACACTCCTATTTTTGGCTCCGTTGGAAGGTATTTTGTTGCAGTAGCAGGCACCACACTGGTGACAGAACTGCACACAAGGTACTATAGTCTAGTTTTTATTGGCCTACTCTTTTCAAAGATGCTCGTAAGTATGTCCTCTCTTGTGATGAATGTGAAAGAATTGGTAACATTGGTAGACGTCAGGAAATGCCTATGAATTATTCACTTGCTATTAAACCATTTGATCTTTGGGGTTTTGATTATATGGGACCTTTTCCTTCCTCTAGTGGATATACTCATATTTTAGTTGTTGTTGATTACGTTACTAAGTGGGTAGAAGCTATTTCAACTAGTAGTGCTGATCAAAACACTTATATTAAATGCTTAAAGATGTTATTTTCCCGAGGTTTGGAGTCCTTAGACATTTAATGATTAATGGTGGTTCAGATTTTATTCATGGTGTTGTTCATAAACTTCTAGCTAAATATGACGTTAACCATAAAATTGCATCAACTTATCATCCCGAGTGCAGTGGTGAAGTTGAGTCAAATAACCAAGAAATAAAATTGTTCTTGCAAAAGAATGTTAATAGATCTAGAAATATTTGTTCTAAGAAACTTGATGATGCTTTACGGGCATACATAACTTCTTATAAGAATCCAATGGGAATGTCTCCGTATAAAATGGATTATGGAAAAGCATGTCATTTACCTCTTGAGTTAGAACACAAAGCTTATTGGGCAATTAAATAACTTAATTACGATTTCAAACTTGTGTGTGAACATAGGTTACTTGATATTAGATCTTTGATGAATAAAGGACATAAGCCTATGAGAATGCTAAGTTATCTAAATAAAAAGTTAAAAGATGGCATGACAAGAGAATCCAAAAAGGGAATTCCACGTAGGAGACCTAGTTCTTTTGTACAATTATCGTTTCAGATTCTTTGTAGGCAAGCTTCTCTCCAAATGGGAAGGACATTATATCGTCGAAGAGGTTTATCGCCCTAGTGCTATCAAGATCAATAATGTCGATGTCACAAATCCGAGAGTGGCTAATGGGCAAAGAATTAAACATTACATCTCAGGTACGCCCATCAGTGTTAGAACTAATATCATTCAAGTGATGACACGAGAAGAACACATAAGAGGGACCATCCGAAACACTCGAGAAACCTGAAAAGGGGTAAGTATGTGATACGGTAAGTAAACCGTCTCTAAAAATTTCATAAAAATATTTTCTGTTGGTTTTGGTACTTTAGAAAAGTTACAAAATTAAAACTAGCCACGGGGCCCACGAGGGAGTCCCAAGCCAATAGGGCGCGACCACCCCCGTGGGTGCGCCCTGATGGCTTGGAGCACCTCGTGTGCCTCCCGGACTGCGTTTTCTTCGTGGACGCGTATATACTCCCATTTATTTTGACCACTGCATCGCAAGTTTCTCTTGTGTTTTGTTTCGTGCTGTTTTTTGACACATCTAGATCGCCATGACACCGTCAAGCACTGATACGTCTCCATCATATCTACTTTTCCAAACTCTTTTGCCCTTGTTTTGGACTCTAATTTGCATGATTTGAATGGAACTAACCCGGACTGACGCTGTTTTCAGCAGAATTGCCATGGTGTTGTTTTTGTGCAGAAATGAAAGTTCTCGGAACGTCCTAAAAATTTACGGAGAATATTTCTGGAAAATATGAAAAGTACCTACGCAAAGATCCACCCGAGGGGACGGGCCAGTGGGCCACAAGCCCTGTAGCCGCGGCCTCCCCCTGGCCGCGACTACCAGGCTTGTGGGGCCCACGTGGCTCTGCCGCCCCCAATTCCAGCGCTATTTATTCCCTTTCGTTCCGGAAAAAATCAAGAGAGAAGAGTTCATCGCGTTTCACGATCCAGAGGCGCCGCCACATCCTGTTCTTGCCCTGGAGGGCAGATCTAGAGTCCGTTTTGGACTCCAGATCAAGGAGATCGTCGCCATCGTCATCATCAACCTTCTTCCCTCTCCAATTCCATGAAGCTCTTCATCGTTCGTGAGTAATCTATTCGTAGGCTCGCTGGGCGGTGATGAGTAGGATGAGATCTATCATGTAATCGAGTTAATTTTGACGGGGATTGATCCCTAGTATCCACTATGTTTTAAGATTGATGTTGCTACTACTTTGCCATGCTTAATGCTTGTCACTAGGGCCCGAGTTGTTGGGGATATTGCCTGTTAAGTGACCCGCCGAATATGGGCCGGGTTACTGTTAAGGCGATTCATCCTTTAGGGCTAGTTGGGCCTCAGCCTGGGCGGTTCAAAGTCGCAGGATGATTATGATTTATGGAAGGACTCTGGGTTTTGCAAGACGGCGACTTAGAGACCGCGGTGGTCACGATTGGTAAAAAGGAAGGGACTCTTGTAAACCCTAAGGCTCCGACCTATATATATAAAGGCGAGTCTGGAGGGGGAGGGGCAGGTTAGAAATCATCGAGTGCTAGGTTTAGGCGAGTTACGCCTTCCTTGTAATCGAATTCATATCAATACACACAAAAGCAGGACGTAGGCTATTACCTCTTCTCGAGGGGCCGAACCTGGGTAAATCGCCGTGTCTCTCCCGCTTAACCCCTTTGAGTCGCCACCAAGGTGCCATGGCTCCAGTACTAAGTTCTTTCACGAGGACATCTGCCGTGACAAAACCACGACAGTTGGCGCCCACCGTGGGGCCTGCGCACGGTGGAGTTGAGTTCTCAAAGGGAGCCCTACCAGGATCTGGGAGTTATGCGGCGGCGCTCATGACTTGGAGCCGACGCGGCATCGCCTACATCGACAACCGGTGATGGGGACCTGAAGCAAATTCTCTCGAATCAGGCTACAGGGTCCCCTTCGGCAAGATCAACGTCTTCATCGGCATGATCGGGTCATCTGTTCCTGAGCCGGACATCTCCTCCGACATCGTCGAGCCGGCCAGGTACGTTCATCCAGTCGTAACACGGAATCTGACCAGCCCGATCTTTGTGGGCTTCACGCAGGGGTCGGAGGAGCCAGAGCACGCGGCGGCTCAGGAGGTTACCCCCATCAACCCTGACGACGAGTCATCCATGGGCGATTCCGATTCCATCCAGTCCCTCCATGGAGACGGTCTCGGGGGCTTGTCATTGGCCATGGATCCGGAAATCCTCGATCGAACCTGCCGCCAGATCGCCATCTACATGGCCGGGGCGACTCAACCCGCACAGAATCCCGCCGGAGGCGATGGAACCGGCGGGACGTCCAGAAGTGCGTCAGCAGTCCTGGTGGATTTAGCGGCAGAAATCACAAGACTAATGTCAACCCCCCTCACGCCTGAGAACCAAGAAGAGGTAAACGCGGAGTTAGCAAAACTGAGGGAGGCGGTGGCAAAGGCCCATCAGGATGCTGAGACGGAGCCCGCCAGGATGGAAACTCGACAAGCCCAGATTACGGCCGAAAGGATGCGGTTGAACACCGACAATTGGCGGCTTGAAAGACAGCAGCACGCATCCGACGCCGTCCATCAGCGGAGGCACCAGGGACGCCTGCCCCATGATCTTAATCCAACTCGCCTGTTCGACACTCCCCAAACACCTGGGATGGGAGCCGCTCCAGCAGGAGGGCTCGGCCGCCCTCCTAACCCGCCAATTCAGACGACTGAGGGTCAAATTCCTCGTTTCCGTACCCCTCGAGGCCACTTCTCTAACCCGGTGGATAACGTGCTCGCCGCAACTCGCCATCTGGAGTCTCTCCCGATCCACGACAACACCCCAGCTGAGATCGAAGCAAGGAACGCCATCGAGATGTTGAAAACGGCGGTGGTCCAAAACGCACAGTTCTCGCATAGCCCCGAGCGATTGCACTCCACCCCCCAGGCAAGCTATACCAGGGGTTGGCCGGAGGATCAGCCAGCCGTAAACAGCGCCCCGCGACACCTCCCGCAGGACAACCCGCCCGAGCGGGACCCGCCGGGCAAAGGTCCACCCAACATTCAAGAGGCTCAGACTCATCCGGCGGGGACCGGAGGGCGAGTTGGGGTGCCCTGTTTGTCCCTGGCCCTTCGAAACGAGAGAATGCCCAAGGATTTCAAAGGGCCGAGAAAGGTGCCAAATTACACACCAG
This sequence comes from Hordeum vulgare subsp. vulgare, assembly GCF_904849725.1. NCBI lineage: Eukaryota > Viridiplantae > Streptophyta > Magnoliopsida > Poales > Poaceae > Hordeum > Hordeum vulgare. Next base: position 576,513,988 of record NC_058520.1, on the reverse strand, counting down.
ATCTCGAACCAACATCTTGGATCGAGGGCTATGAGATCGCCATGGACATGCTCGACGTAAACGAGGCGGTTTGCGCCAGATATTTCACCATGATGCTCGAGGGATCGGCACGCACTTGGCTGAAAATTTACCCCCCAATTCTATCCAGTCCTGGGCCGAGTTGAAGGAGCATTTCATCAAAAACTTCCGGGGAACCTGTAAACGGCCGATGACAATCGTCGACTTGCAGCACTGCGTGCAACGCCCGGATGAGTCGGCGCATCATTGGTCGTGGCGAGTCGCAGAAATTATTCATTCATCGGATGGCATCACGGCAGCGCAAGCTGTGCTTATCCTTGAGCACAACTGCCACTACGAACCGCTGGTCCAGAAACTGGGGCGACTCAAACGGAAAGTTCAGGATATGGGCGAGCTGATGGATACCCTCACTAGGTACGCCGAAGCCGATGATACTAAGGATCCCGGCGAGGATGGTAAGGGTAACTCGCCCAAGAAGGGCGATTCAACGAATAAGCATACCCGCCTCCAAGGCCGCAACCGTCATAACCAGGGGACCAACGGCAAGCGTAGGCCGCATGAGGAGCCCTCGGATCTGGTTGCCAACACCAACGCCAATGACGGCAAAAAGAAGAATCGAGGCTTCAGTGGGAAAAGACCGCGTAACTACGAAGAGCTGCTCAATGGCCCTTGCCCGCACCACGCCACGGCCGACGGCCCGGCGGGCCACTCCTGGGAAAACTGCTTCGTGATGCGGGAATTTCGGGCCGAAGCGATCAAGAAGAGCCAGAGCGAAGACCCGAACCGTCGCCAAGATCAACTCGCCGCGCCCAACCAAAGGCACAACCCCTTCGGCGGTTTCCCCGAACAAGAGGCTCAGGGGGGGGGGCGCAGCCAGGCGGCGGCCAGTACCCGGTGCACCACCACCGGCGGTACAACCCGCCGGGAGTTTTCCAGCAGCCGCCCCCACAGGGGGCTCCGCAGGACCAGGATGACCATGGGGGCTTCCGCAACAATCCTAAACAGCTAAGTAATGGGCAATATCATGTTTTCACCACTAATGCTTGCAGACGTGATAAAAAGGTAAATCACCGGGCGTACAGCGTAATTGAGCCGACAGTTCCCAGATATCTCCACTGGTCCGAACAGACCATAACATGGAGCAGAGAGGATCAACCGCCGAGAATAGATAACCCGGGCGACCTGGCCTTAGTCGTGGCTCCCCAAGTGGCGGGTTACACTCTATCGAAAGTACTAATGGATGGCGGCAGCAGCATTAATATCCTATACTTCGACACCTTCCGGAGGATGAATCTATTAGAGAAAGACTTGATGCCTTCAACCACGGTCTTCCACGGCATCGTCCCGGGCAAATCGGCTTATCCGATTGGCCGGGTCAGGCTCTCAGTAGCGTTTGGAACTGCACAGAACTACAGGTCGGAGTCTCTGGTCTTCGAGGTGGTCAAATTAAAAAGCCCGTACCATGCGCTGTTCGGGCGACCGGCTTACGCTCGCTTCATGGCCCGCCCGTTCTACGTATACCTCAAGCTCAAAATGCCTGGTCCTAAAGGGCCCATCACGGTCGACGGAGATAGAAGAATTGCAAAGAAGTGTGAGGAAGGAGACGCGGCCTATGCGGAAGTCGCCTGCGCGGCGGAAGAGCTCAAAAACCACCGGGCCAATGTTGACCCGGCGGACATGTCACCACTCAAGAAACCGACTACAGATTCCGAGTCGCCCCTCAAGTTTAAACCAACGAATGACACGAAGACAGTCGACTTCGTCCCTGGCGATTCATCCAAGCAGTTTACCATTGGAACGGGTCTGGACCCCAAATAGGAAAGCGCGCTCATCGAATTCATCCGTGAGAATCGGGACATCTTCGCATGGAAACCCTCTGACATGCCGGGTGTACCGAGAGAATTCGCTGAGCACCATCTTAATATTGACCCAAAATGCAAACCTGTCCAACAATACCTTCGCAGGTTTAACGAGGAGCGACGGAAGGCGATTGGAGAGGAAGTCGCCCGTCTTTTAGCCGCCGGGTTCATCGTGGAAGTCTTTCACCCCAAATGGCTAGCTAACCCGGTGTTAGTACTCAAGAAGAATGGCACGTTCCGTATGTGTATTGACTATACGGACCTCAACAGAGCTTGCCCCAAGGATCCTTTCGCTCTTCCCCGCATCGACCAAATCATTGACTCGGTGGCAGGATGCGAACGATTGTGTTTTTTGGACGCTTATTCAGGTTATCATCAGATCAAAATGGCTGTGGAAGATCAAGAGAAGACTGCTTTCATAACCCCCTTCGGGGCCTTTTGCTATGTGTCCATGCCGTTCGGGCTCAAGAGCGCAGGAGCGACTTACCAACGCTGCATCCAGAATTGTCTTCATAGCCAAATCGGCCGCAACGTCCACGCTTATGTTGACGACATTGTGATCAAGACCCGCCGGGAGGAGACACTTCTGGAAGACCTTAAGGAAACCTTTGATAATTTACGGGTATATCAGATGAAGCTAAATCCTACCAAGTGCGTTTTCGGCGTGCCTGCGGGAAAACTACTGGGTTTTTTGGTATCGGAGCGCGGCATCGAGGCTAACCCGGACAAAATTGAAGCGGTTACTTCCCTCGGTAAGCCGACGAATGTTAACCAAGTTCAGCGATTGGCGGGTCGCATTGCGGCTCTCAGTCGTTTTGTGAGCCGCCTCGGAGAAAAGGCGATTCCTCTTTATCAATTGTTGAGGAAGTCTGACCGATTCGTGTGGACAGAGGAGGCTGACGAGGCACTTCAGGCCTTGAAACATCAATTGGTTAACCCGCCGGTCCTGGCGGCCCCGACCGAAAAGGAGCCTATGCTCCTGTATATCGCCGCGAATTCCAAAGCGGTCAGCGTGGCTGTGGTCGTCGAAAGAAAGGAGGAAGGAAAGGAATACCCGGTACAACGCCCGGTGTATTTTATCAGTGAGGTGTTAACTCTTTCCAAACAGCGATACCCACATTGGCAGAAACTGGTCTATGGGGTGTTCATGGCGAGTCGAAAGCTAAAACATTATTTCCAAGAACACCCGATCACCGTGGTCAGTTCCGCGCCCCTCGGCGACGTCATCCAAAACCGCGAGGCAACAGGGCGAATCGCCAAATGGGCAATAGAACTGGGGTCACATCACATACAGTATACCCCCCGCACGGCCATCAAGTCCCAGGCACTAGTTGATTTCGTCAATGATTGGACGGAGCTTCAGGCTCCGGAAGATCGGCCTGACCTTACCTATTGGACTATTTATTTTGATGGATCCAGGCAGTTGGAGGGCTCGGGGGCGGGTGTGGTGTTGATATCCCCTCAAGGAGATAAGTTCTGCTACGTCCTCCGGCTCATGTTCCCTTGTACAAATAATGCAGCAGAGTATGAAGCTCTGCTTCATGGTTTGCGACTAGCAAAAGAGATGAACCTAACCCGAGTCAGATGTTTTGGGGACTCAGATTTGGTGGCACAACAGGTTTCGGGCACCTGGGACTCTCGAGACCCTATGATGGCGGCTTACAGGCGAGCCGTATCTGACGTGGCGGGCTATTTTCATGGGTACCAGGTTGATCATGTCGATCGGCGACTCAACGAAGCAGCTGATGCCCTCTCGCGACTCGGCTCACAAAGAAAACCGGTCCCCCCAATGTCTTCTTGGATGTCCTGCATAAACCATCCGTAACTGTACCCACGGAGGAGGAATTGGCGATAGCAGATCCCGAGTCTCAGCTTGTGGCGGCTCTCCATGTCGCTCCGGATTGGGCTCTTCCTTATCTAGCTTATCTTGCTCGTGGCGAGTTACCCACTGACGAAGTTTTGGCTCGCCAGATTGTTCGGCGTAGCAAGTCCATGGTCATCATTAATGGCGAGCTATATAAACGAAGTGCTTCAGGGGTCTTTCAGCGGTGCGTTTCCTCCAAGGAAGGATGCACAATCCTTAATGACATCCATTCTGGAGACTGTGGACATCACGCCGGGTCACGTTCTTTGGTATCAAAAGCCTTTCGACACGGTTTCTTCTGGTTGACGGCTCACGCAGATGCAGAAGATATAGTACGGCGATGTGAGGGGTGCCAACGATACGGGAGACAGGCTCATGTGCCGGCTCAAGAATTGAGGATGATCCCCATTACTTGGCCTTTCGCGGTCTGGGGGCTGGACATGGTCGGTCCCTTAAAGATGTCCTCCAACAAGAAAACTCACTTATTGGTGGCGGTTGATAAATTCACTAAATGGATGGAGGCAGAGCCTGTTGGGACTTGCGATGCGGAGACTACGGTAAAATTTCTGAAGAAGCTGATTTTCCGTTTTGGATATCCGCACAGTATCATCACGGACAATGGTACTAACTTGTCCCAAGGAGCGATGCTGGATTTCTGTCGCCGCGAACATATCCGGCTTGATATCTCTGCAGTTGCTCACCTGCAGTCAAACGGACAGGCCGAGCGGGCGAATCAGGAAGTTTTGCGAGGGATCAAACCTCGGCTCATAATTCCCCTGGAAAGAACTCCAGGATGTTGGGTGGAGGAGTTACCTTCGGTATTATGGAGCATCCGGACCACCCCGAATTGGTCCACGGGGTTCACCCCTTTCTTCTTGGTCTATGGTGCAGAGGCCGTCCTCCCTACTGACATAAGGCATGATTCTCTTAGAGTCGCCGCATATGTGGAGCAAGACAACGAGCTGGCGCGCCAGGACTCTTTGGATGCCTTGGAAGAGGCACGTGACTTAGCAGCGGCTCGTTCGGCGATCTATCAGCAAGATCTGCGGCGTTATCATAGTCGCCGGGTGAAGAGTCGGACCTTCCAGGAAGGCGATTTGGTGCTTCGACTGATACAAGATCGGACAGGCATGCACAAGCTTTCGCCCCCTTGGGAGGGACCTTTCGTTGTCAGCAAGAACCTCCGCAATGGTTCTTACTACTTGATGGATCTTCGGCCTGGTCGACCGACTACGGGGGCTGAGTCAACTCGCCCTTGGAATATTGCCCATTTGCGGCCTTATTACACTTGAGTTCTTAAAACTCCATGCTTTGTAAGTTTTTCAGTTTTCATTATGGAATAATATAATGTTTCCCTGACTCGGGGGCTTCTTCTTTAAGAAAAAGAGAGAGCAATTTCATGACATCCTGTTGCGACCTTATGAGCCGACAGAACATGCATTAAGGGTGGGTGCACGAGCTTTCTGACTCGCCTCCCCCTGTCGCGACCGTATGAGCCGACGAAACCTGCATTAAGGGTGGGTGCACGAGCTTTCTGACTCGCCTCCTCCTGTCGCGACCGTATGAGCCGACGAAACCTGCATTAAGGGTGGGTGCACGAGCTTTCTGACTCGCCTCCTCCTGTCGCGACCGTATGAGCCGACGAAACCTGCATTAAGGGTGGGTGCACGAGCTTTCTGACTCGCCTCCTCCTGTCGCGACCGTATGAGCCGACGAAACCTGCATTAAGGGTGGGTGCACGAGCTTTCTGACTCGCCTCCTCCTGTCACGACCGTATGAGCCGACGAAACCTGCATTAAAGGTGGGTGCACGAGCTTTCTGACTCGCCTCCTCCTGTCGCGACCGTATGAGCCGACGAAACCTGCATTAAGGGTGGGTGCACGAGCTTTCTGACTCGCCTCCTCCTGTCGCGACTGTATGAGCCGACGAAACCTGCATTAAGGGTGGGTGCACGAGCTTTCTGACTCGCCCCCTCCTGTCGCGACCGTATGAGCCGATGAAACCTGCATTAAGGGTGGGTGCACGAGCTTTCTGACTCGCCTCCTCCTGTCGCGACCGTATGAGCCAACGAAACCTGCATTAAGGGTGGGTGCACGAGCTTTCTGACTCGCCTCTTCCTGTCGCGACCGTATGAGCCGACGAAACCTGCATTAAGGGTGGGTGCACGAGCTTTCTGACTCGCCTCCCCCTGTCGCGACCGTATGAGCCGACAAAATTACTCGTGTTATGATTTGACCTTGGAGATTTTTATCCTCACTTCTTATTCGTTGAGACTGCTTGTAGTTCTTTTATTTTCACAGGTAATGTCCTCAAGGTTTTCATCCTTGGCGGATTAAGCGTTTCAGGCGATTCTGATAAGGGTTAACAAAATATTTTAAACCGCCTCAAAAGCGGTATAAGGGTTTTTTGGCAGAAGATGTCATCAAAAGATAGTACTGACTATTACATGGCTCTTGGGCCAAATTCAAGGAAAATCTATTCCGCTAAGTCCTGGCGTGAGTTCTGACCAGCTTCGATTTGTAAATCGCCCAAGACCCAATTGCATCTGGACAAAGAGGCAAAATCGTCTTCATCGGTCAAGATTGATGCCAGGTCTGTTTCCCAGTCAAAGGGATTCTTGGGTCGCCGAGGGATAAGGTTGGTCACCACGAAGGTTGGCGGGCTGATTTTCTTATTCTTGTCATCGTAAGCCGCCTGATATTTTGTCAAGTCAAGGCTGGCGGCGAGTTGAGTCGCGGCCAGTCGAGAATCCTTGACAACCTTCTAGAAGTCTTCTTCCACGAACTCCGAGCCGTCGTCTTTAAGCTGAGGGAAGCCGGCAGCTACTTCTTCCAAATTAATTTCTGGAGCATATGCCAGGCAGCGACTCAGAGCCGTCAGGACACCCTTCCGAGCGGCTGATCGGGTTAACTCGCCGATCTGGGGAGGCAGTGTGGATAGATATCCAAGCACCTTCTTGATGGAAGTTATGGGCTCCTGTGCACCTATCACAGCTTTGACGGTCAGCACACTGCCTGTGTACAGTTGTTCCGTCAGTGTATAGATCGCCTTCAGCATCAACACGCTGTTGTTTTGCAGATTGGCGACTCTCGAGCCTGTGATTAAATAACCGGTAAGATAAACATTAAGGGATTTGCCCAAGGAAGAGGATAAGATTGGAGAGTTAGGTAAAGCTTACCAAAGATGGCTTGTGTCATGTTGGAAATATGGCGCTTTAAGCCGGATAGCTCCTGCTGCACAGTTGCCAGCTTTGCTTCTGCTTTTTCGGCTCTCGTCAAAACCGCGCTGTGGTCAGCCTGAGTTCTTTCTAACTCGGCTTTGAGCTTTTCCAGTTCAACCAGAGCCAACTTATATTTTTCTTCCGACTGAGTTAGGGCATCTTGTTGGTCAGCCAAGTTTTTCCTTAAGTCGCCCAGGGCCAGTTCGGTCTGGGCAAGGCTTTCCTGTTCAAAATTTAAAACAAAGACAAGTCTCAGAATTATTGCAAGCCAATACCCCTGACACTTGGGGGCTAATGTATAATTTCTCAAGGGAAATTATACAGAAATCAAGACCCGGCTCATCATTTTACTGATGACCCGGCCGTTGGGGGTTACTGGTTGCGAGGCTTTTAAAAGACCCGGCTCATCATTTTACTGATGACCCGGCCCTTGGGGGTTACTGGGGATAATATAGAGTATAAATTTTTACCTCATGCTTGTTATTTAACATCTTCAGCAGATTCTTTTCCATCTCGTAACTCGCTTCCAGGCGACTTGCGAAGCCAGAACAGAGTTCTTTAAACTCCAGACCTGCATAGTCAGAAAGTTTCGCCTTGGAAGGCCCAGACTCGGGAATTGATGGAGAAGGGGATGCTATATGTTTGGAGAGGATTGTCGCTGCCGGCTTGCAGAAACCAAAACCAGTAATGACCACAGCATCTGGGTCATCAGTTGTCGCCATTACGAGCGGTGATCTAGGGACATCCGTTGATCCTTTTGGCGACTCAGGAAGGTTTGCTTGAATTGACGGCTCGTTTTGACTCGGATCTTCTTGAGTCAGAGTTGCTTTCCTTGGAGGTTCAGAAGTGGCATTAGGGATTGATCCACTGGTTTTCCTCTTTTTGGCTTGCGCCCTAACGAATGAGATAGGCGTGTTAAAAAATTAAAAAGAGTGCTATTCTCAAGGATCAGGACAAGAAACTTACCCCGGGACTCGGATCATTGGTGGAAGGGTCGACATCACTGAGTCGCCAGAAGTAGGGGGAGAATCCTGTAGAATTTGTACATCGATAATACAGGCGGGTTATGACTGAGATCCAAAGCAACACGAACAATGGTTGCTCAAATAAAAAAAAGGAGGTACCTCGCTTGGTTTTCTTTTGTTCGTTGTTGGCAAGCCAGGTGATAGGTCGCCAGAATGACTTCGCGTTTTCCGTTTCGAGGCGTGCTGCGTTTTCTTCAGTAAGAAATTTGGGTCCAAATGGGCATTTGGATGTGAGAGAGGTACTTTTCCACATATTCGCCGGGCCGGCTTAGGTGGAGAAGGAGATGAATCGGAGGAGACGGAAATTACCTCGACGGAATCTTCCTGGCTTTCGTTATCTTCGTTCTATTATAAGAGGAGTGAGAGATAAATAAAAGTTAAAAGGTAATAGGTGGCGAGTGAAAAAGAGGACGGATTGGTACCTCGGAGAGTGCGTCGCCAGCTTGAGATTCGTCGACTTCAGATGGCTCGGCCGCAGCCGATTTACCTTTGCCTTTGTTTTTTTTGGAAGGCGGCTTAGCACTCTTTATGGCTTGTTTCTTAGGTCTCCAAGACCAGAACTTGTCGCCTTTCTGGAAAGGGATGTGGCATGAAGTCACGATGACAGTAAAACAGATGGAATAAAAATTGAGGGCGAGTTAGCCTTGGTTACCTTGGGCGTCGGGTTAATCTTGCAGAAGGGCTTAAGGCCGATTTGGCCGCACTTTGCTGTAGGCTCGCCGGTCAGCTTCTTGATGATGGCGACGATGTCTTTTTCTGTTAATGCTGTGTGAAAGTAGCATTGGGGATGATCTAGAGTACCGTCAAATTCGCACATCAAGCCTTCTCGGCGGCTCAGAGGAAGGATCCGCCATTCGACCCAGCAGCGGATCAGGTCAACCCCGGTGAGACCGTTGTTAGTCAAGGATCTCAGTTCGGATAGAATTGGGACGAATTCCGACTCTTCTTCCTCGGTGAGCTTGTCAGGGAGCTTGAAGTTGACCGGAAGGCGGCTTGGCCTGTAGCCCTGAAGTTTGTTCTCGTCGGCAGGGGATGTTTCCTCGAAGTAAAACCAAGATTCACCCCAGCCTTTGGGATGGCTAGGCATAGTGAGTGAAGGGAACGGACTGTCCCTGCGACGCTGGACGTTGACCCCGCCGAGTTCCAAACTGGGGCCATTGTGCAATTCCGTCTGGCGATTCAAGTGGAAAAAGTACCAAAACAGAGGGACGAAAGGCTCGATCCGCAAATAAGCTTCGCAAAGGACTTGGAATTGACTTAGGTTGCTTATGGAATTAGGTCCCAAATCCTGGAGTCGGACGTTCATAAAATTCAGGGCGTCTCTAAGGAATTTAGATCCGGGCGGTTTAAAACCCCGTTCTAAGTGTTCCACAAAAACTACTATCTCCCCTTCCTTGGGGTTGGGTAGGTCTTCTCCTAACCCGGTGCGCCATCCAATGACGTCTTGAGGATCCAAGCAGCCCGCTTTCACGTAATTCGCCAAAACAGCATCGTCAACTTTGGTGGGAAGCCAATCGCTCTTGAAAACGGCACCCATGCTACAAGTAGGCAAGAAAATGGTATTACATGTCTCGAACATGTACTATGTGAGTCGGGACTAGCTTCTGCTTAACCCGCCGGATTGGGAGGCCGGGTTGGGCTGATATGGCGACCTATCGGAGCAGGGCTATTCTCAGAAGCGGCGCTACCGTGGGTGGTAAAATTTATTCTTTCCGAAACACTAAGGGAAGGACGAGGTTTCCAAACAGCTTTTTGCAAACAGTGAAAGAGGAATGGATCTATTCAACAGATATAAAAGCTTACGGACGTGGCTAAAACATGAACGATGTGTGATCAGGATGGTGCCTCATGTTTAAAAAGACTAGTCTATTTATAAATTTCGCAACGGCACAGATGGATAGCGTTGTTCGAAGCACTGGGTGCCCTAATGGCGCTCGGACTAATCAGGTCGACAGTTAAGATGGTGACGAGCATAGAGCTTCGGAACTATGGCAATGGCGGCAGCAAGAACAAAAGATAAATCTACCCTTAAAGAAGGGGAAACAGTGGCCTAACCTGAAGATCTTGGTCGAAGAGGATCGGCGATGATGGAGGCTGTTGGAGAATGAGCGGAGCCTGGCGCCGGCGACGATGTGCGGGCGGCGCTGGAGCTCCTCGGACGGCGCCGGAGCTCTTCGAACGGCGGCGGCTTGCGGGCGGCGCCGGAGTTCCTCGAACGGCAATGGCTTGCGGGCGGCACTGGAGTTCTTCGGACGGGGGTGGAGTTCGCGGCCGGCGGCGAAGCCTTCGGGATGCGGAGCGTTTTCTTCTCGCTGAGATGATGGTGGAGGGATTGATGGGACTGGTAGGTGGCCGGTGTCAGCCCTGTCCCTTCCGCCTATTTATCAGGACGGGCGCGGGGATCGAGGCGCTATGAGCGGGAACCGTCGAGGAAGGAAAGATTCGCCATGATGACGTCCGAAAATTTTGGGATAATGACGCACTAAAAGATCCGTTGGGATTGTGTTGGAGTTCCCGAAAATCAAGGGCTAAGGAAAGTACTGATGGGAAATGCGCTGGCGGCTCAGAGACTTTTTCCGGTACCAGTTGGCGAGTTAAGATTTCTAGTGTAAGGAGGAACATAGAGGAGTGAATCGCCTTCGACTAAAATGGAAGCATTGGCATGAAGATTCAAGTCAATTTGGGGCCTAATGTTGGGGATATTGCCTGTTAAGTGACCCGCCGAATATGGGCCGGGTTACTGTTAAGGCGATTCATCCTTTAGGGCTAGATGGGCCTCAGCCTGGGCGGTTCAAAGTCGCAGGATGATTATGATTTATGGAAGGACTCTGGGTTTTGCAAGACGGCGACTTAGAGACCGCGGTGGTCACGATTGGTAAAAAGGAAGGGACTCTTGTAAACCCTAAGGCTCCGACCTATATATATAAAGGCGAGTCTGGAGGGGGAGGGGCAGGTTAGAAATCATCGAGTGCTAGGTTTAGGCGAGTTACGCCTTCCTTGTAATCGAATTCATATCAATACACACAAAAGCAGGACGTAGGCTATTACCTCTTCTCGAGGGGCCGAACCTGGGTAAATCGCCGTGTCTCTCCCGCTTAACCCCTTTGAGTCGCCACCAAGGTGCGATGGCTCCAGTACTAAGTCCTTTCACGAGGACATCTGCCGTGACAAAACCACGACACGAGTGCCATGATTTCAGATTTGAAATTATTATGTTGTCACCAATATATGTGTGTTTTAGATCCGATCTTGCAAGTTGTAGTTACCTAGTATGTGTTATGATCCGGCAACCCCGGAGTGACAATAACCGGAACCACTCCCGGTGATGACCATAGTTTGAGGAGTTCATGTGTTCACCAAGTGCTAATGCGTTGGTCCGGTTCTTTATTAAAAGGAGAACCTTAATATCCCGTAGTATCCATTTGGACCCCGCTGCCACGGGAGGGATCGACAATAGATGTCATGCAAGTTATTTTCCCTAAGCACGTATGACTACACACGGAATGCATGCCTACATCACATTGACGAACGGGAGCTAGCCACATATCTCTGTGTGTTATGATTGTTGCATGATGAATGTCATCCAACAAATCACCGATCCATTGCCTACGAGTTTGTCCCACTGCTATTGTTACTTGTTGCTACTGTCACTTGCTTTGTCCTGCTGCTGCTGCCACTACTGTTGCTACTACTGTTACTTGCTGTTGTTGTTACTTGCTACTGCTGCTACTTGCTACTACTGTCACTATTGTTGTTCCTTGCCACTGCTGTTACTCGTTGCACTGCTACTACCTGCTACAATACTTTTCTGGCGCCATTGATACTTCAGTTAGGAATAATCTGCCATCAACAAATTCTTTCCTAGCACTGTTGCTATCATACTACCTTTGCTGTTTATATTCTGCTTGCAGATACTAATCTTTCAGGTGTGGTTGAGCTGACAACTCAACTGCTAATACTGGAGAATATCCTTTCACTCCCATCGTGTCGAACCAAAAAATTTGGGTTGAATACTCTACCCTCGAAAACTGCCGCGATCCCACACGTTGGTGGGCCATTGCAAGACAATTGCTAATTGTTGAGCAATGGGAAGCAACTCTTTTCTGGCGCCGTTGCCGGGGAGGATAGCTATATTCTCTGAGTCACTTGGGATTTATATCTGCTGATCACTATGAAGAATCTGAAAGATCCAAGAACCAAAGTCTTGCCCTCAACTACGAGGGGAGGTAAGGAACTGCCATCTAGCTCTGCACTTGATTCACCTTCAGTTATGAGTAAGTTTGCGACACCACCTCCTGCTACAAATCTTGATATGTCGCCTGTGCTTGATGATGCTTATGATGCTACTATGCCTAATACTGCTAGAGATGTTATGCCTGATACTGCTAGAGATGCTACTATGCTTGATGATGCTATGCTTGATACTGCTAGAGATACTACTTTGCCTGATATGCCACTAGGCGTATTCCTTGATGCTCATATTGCTAGAGTTACTACCAATGCTCGTGATTCTTCTGAAACCGCCGATACTATTGAGATAGAACCTACTTTTGCACCTGCTAGATCTAGCTCTCCTAGATATGAATTGCCTGATATACCTGAGGGTTATCTTATGGAGGGAGAGATAGCTGATGATTTTCTTGCATGTAAGGATGCCTATGACGCTGAGAAATTACTTCTCAAGTGGAAGGAAAAATCTCTGAAAGTTAGGATGAAATACGACCCGAAGTTTGCCAGTTCACCTATCTTTATCACCGATGAGGATTATGAATTGTCTGTCGACCCTGAGATAATCTCTCTAGTCGAATCTGATCCTTTCCACGGTTATGAGTCTGAGATGGTTGTAGCCCATCTTACCAAACTACACAATATAGCCACCCTTTTCACTAGTGAGGAGAAGATTCGCTACTACTATATCCTTAAGCTGTTTCCTTTCTCTCTAAAGGATGACGCTAAAGCCTGGTTCACTTCTCTTGCTCCTGGATGTGTTAGTAGTCCCCAGGATATGGTCTATTACTTCTGTGAGAAATATTTCCCTGCCCATAAGGAGCAAGCTGCCTTGCAGGAAATATACAACTTTGCTCAACTCAAAGAAGAGAGTCTCCCACAAGCTTGGGGGAGGCTCATCCAGCTACAGAATGCTTTGCCTGATCACCCTCTTAAGAAGAACGAGATACTTGATATCTTCTATAACGGACTTACCGATGCTTCTAGAGACCACCTAGATAGTTGTGCCGGTTGTGTTTTTAGGGAACGAACTGTAGAACAAGCTGAGATCCTACTGAATAACATCTTGATCAACGATAATGCTTGGACTATTCCCGAACCACCTTCTAAACCAACTCCTAAGAAAAGAGGTATTCTATTCCTCAGTCCCGAAGATATGCAAGAAGCCAAGAAATCTATGCAAGAGAAAGGCATTAGATCTGAAGAAGTCAAAAATCTACCGCCCATCGAAGAGATCCATGGTCTCGATAACCCGATACAAGTAGTAGAGGTGAATTCTCTGTGTAGATTCAATGAGAGTGATATTCCTTTTGATAAACCTGCTAGCCTATGCTTTGATGAATTTGACAACTTTGTTGCCAAACAACAGAGTTTCAATGGTTATGTTAGCAGACAATTGGAACAAAGTACTCGTATGCTTAGTCATTTAAGTGCTTGTGTAGACATAATGTCAATGATCTGAAGCTTCTGAGTAAACATGCCTCTATGATTACTACTCAGGTAGAACAAGTACTTAAAGCTCAGAATGACTTGCTCAATGTATTAAATGACAACTGTGTCAGAGTCATTACTAGAGGAGGCAAAATGACTCAGGAACCTTTGTATCCTGAAGGCCATCCTAAGAGAATTGATCAAGATTCTCAAGGAATTAATGCTGATACACCAAGTCATCTTAAGAATAAGAAGAAGGATGATAGAAACCTACATGTCAGTTCACCAAATACTGTCACACCTGAAGAACCAAATGATATTTCTGCGTCTGATGCAGAAACACAATCTGGTGATGAACATGAACCTGGTGACAATATGGACAGCAATGTTCATAATAATGCTCAACCTAGCAATGATAAGGATGTGGAGATTGAACCCACGGTTAATCCTGATAACCCACAACCTAAGAGATACGATAAGAATGACTTCACTGCTAGGAAGCATGGTAAAGAAAGGGAGCCATGGGTTCAGAGCCCCATGCCCTTTCCTCCTAAGCCATCCAAGAAAAAGGATGATGAGGATTTTGAGCGCTTTATTGAAATGTTGAGACCCGTCTTTCTGCAGATGCGGTTAATTGATATGCTCAAAATGTCTCCATATGCCAAGTACATGAAAGATATTGTGACTAATAAACGGAAGATACCAGATCTTGAGATCTCCACCATGCTCGCCAATTACACTTTCAAAGGTGGAACTCCTAAGAAACTTGGTGATCCCGGAGTGCCCACTATACCTTGCTCCATTAAAGGAAACTACGTAAGAACTGCCTTATGTGACCTTGGAGCCGGTGTTAGTGTTATGCCTCTCTCTCTTTATCGTAGACTTGAACTGGATAAGTTGACACCCACTCAAATTTCTCTGCAAATGGCCGACAAATCAACTGCTTTCCTTGTCGGCATTTGCGAGGATGTGCCTATTGTGGTTGCTAACGTTTCTATCCTAACGGACTTTGTTATCCTGGATATTCCTGAGGATGATGCCATGGCGATCATTCTTGGAAGACCATTCTTAAACACCGCAAGGGCTGTTATAGATTGTAGCAAAGGCAATGTCACCTTCCATGTCAACGGTAATGAGAATAGAGTGCACTTTCCGAAGAAACGATATCAAGTACATTGCATCAATGCTATCGAAAAAACTTCATCGATTCTTATTGGGAGCTTTGAATGCCCTATTCCTCGTGTTAAGATGAAGTATGATTTGCTTGTTGGGGAGATTCATGTCCCCATTGAGGTGACTTAGTGGCTATTCGACAATTCTCCGTTTCCTTTTGCGATTCGAAAAAGTTTTGTCATGAGGATTTGATCAACCCCATTGACGGATTTCTTTCGATGACCATGAAATGGATGAATCAAGGAGTCACATACCTCTGTTTTAAGATTTCACTTTCTGTTTCTTAGAAGGAAAATGATACATTTAGTTTAGTTTTTCCTGTTTTGTGTTTTAGCATCCCGGAGAAAAGTACCCCGAAAATAAAAGTTCTCCGATGGTCCTGAAAATCAAATATGATTTTTTTCCGGATTTTTTGAAAAATACTGGGACTGAGAGCTGGCCTGGGGGCCACACCAGTGGGCCACAAGCCCTGTAGCCGCGGCCTCCCCCCTAGCCGCGGCTACCAAGCTTGTGGGGCCCACATGGAACCCCTCCACTCATTCCAGCTCCCATGCTCTTCTTCTACCTCCAGAAAAAATCGTTTCGCAGCTTAAACCCGTGTTCTTGCTCATTTGGCTGTGATTTTCGATCTCCTTGCTCAAAGCACCATTCTCCGAACAGTTTTGGGCAAATTACTCCTTGGTAAGTGACTCCTCCATTGGTCCAATTAGTTTCTACTCTAGTGCTTTATCCTTCGCGTATTCTTGCTACCTTGGTGACCCTGTTCTTGAGCTTGAAATGTTGATTTTAGCTGGTCCCAAGTAGTTTTAGTGCGTGATACGGTCTCTAGGCACTAGTAGCAGTAGTTCCTACGAGTTGGGTTAATGCTTACTCACTTTTCTTTCGAAGTCTCTAAATATTTCAGAATTTTTCAGAGTTAGAAAAGGGAAAACATGAGGAGGTTCTTGAGAGGCTCTTCAAGCCGTAACCCCAAGGAGGATGAGAAGAACCACCCCAAGTATGTGGTTCCTCGAGTCACAGAAGTTCGAGCGTGCGAGTGGCCAAGTGATGAATTTTTGCGCGCCGCTGGGCTTTATGAAGACTTTTATTACTTGGTGGAGAACACAGGTCTTACCGCATTCGTTGAAGATAAGTGCCCACAATACCTCCTTCTCACCAATATTTTCGTTCAAAGCTTCAACTTTTATCCGAGGAAGAATCCTCCTATGGTTGAATTCATGTTATACGATATCCCCTAGCGCATGACACTACAGGATTTTTGCAATGTGTGCAAATTACCTTATGTTGGGGATATTCATGATCCTCGTCCACGGGACTTGGAGACTTTCATAGATACTATTGTTGTTGGAGAGGAGAGAGGAGTGTCTCACGCTAGAATTGCTAGCATACATTTTCCTGTGCTTCGGTACTTCTCATTATTTGTGGGAAAATGTTTGATTGGCCGTGGGGAGGCTGGATCACTTAGCTCTCGAGACCTTGCGGTTTTGCGCGAAGGCCTTTATAACAATAAGACTTATAGCCTAGGTGCTATAGTAGCTCAACGGTTGAACACAAACCGTTCCAAAGGTGTCGTCTATGGAGGTATCTATACTACCCGTCTCGCTAGACACTTTGAGATACCCATTAGACTGGAAGAGGAAGAAGAAATGCTTCTTCCTGAGAAATATCTGGATTATGACAGCATGGTTGGCCATGATTTCCTGGATAGAGATGCTAGTAGATGGATGATTTATAACCTCATATTTAGTGAGGGTACTCGTGAGACTATTACTATGCCTGCTCCTTCTTTGTTCAATCTTCATACAGGCAGGTACACTATTATGCCCTCGGACATCTACGCATATTGGGGCTTGGCCCAACCACAGGTGTCCGTGCCCGAGCCGCCAGTCGAGTAACAGACGCCAGTTTATCAGTGGGAGCCAGAGGAGCTCACACAGGAGTGGCATCCACAGTCCGCTTCGGAGTATCCTGGAGCTGGTTATTTCCCTCCTTGGGAGTAGACCAAGCTAGGCCAAAAGCCTAAGCTTGGGGGAGTATGTGTTTGCACCAACTTTACATTCATACTTTTGCTTTCACTTTGTTAGTCGGTGTTTACACTTTGCCACTGTATTATCCATGCTAGTTTATTTTCATTTTCTTGTTTTCTTTGTTTTGTGTCCTTTTGAGAAAACCCAAAAAGATTTTCCTTTCTTCTTTTGCGTGTTGGGAGTTTTCCCGTGTAAATAGTTTTGTTTTTATTTGAGTCGAGGTAGAAGACCATGGTTACAATGTTTAGTGGCTCTCGCATGCATACCTGTTTAGCTATCAAGAGCCATATTACTTTGTCTTCTTCTTTGTGTTTGCCTGCAGATTCAGCTTAGTCCAATGCACGAGCACTCTTATTATTGTTCACATCGTTCGATCGTGCAAGTGAAAGGCAATAATGATGATATATGATGAAGTGACTGAGACTGGAAAAGCTGGTATGAACTCTATCTATTTTGTTTTTGTAAATATGACTAGCTTGTCGTCCCAGATTCAGATTTGTTGAGAGAGAACCATGTTTTCAATGACAACTTAGAGATCATAGTTTCTGATGCCATGCTTAATTAGCTAGGAGCTTATAATGGTTTGTCTTGAATGCCAACATAGATTTTGAGATGACTATGATGTAGTATGATAGGATGGTATTCTCCTTTGAATGATTCAAGTGGCTTGACTTGGCGCATGTTCATGCATGTAGTTGAAACAAAATCAACATAGCCTCTATGATGTTCGTATTCATGGTGATTTATATCCTGCTCATGCTTGCACTCAATGTTAGTCAAACTCTTTCCATCTTGATGACTGTTGTCGCTCTCTAGTTGGTCACTTCCCAGTATTTTGCTAGCCTTCACTTGTACTAAGCGGAATACTGTTTGTGCATTCACTTCCATAAACCCCAAAACTTTTCAGTGAGAGTCCACCATACCTACCTATTTGCGGTATTTACCTGCCATTCCAAGTAAATTTGCATGTGCCATTCTCTAAACCTTCAAGAAATAATCTGTTTTGCATGCCCGAACCGCTCATGTGGTGACAGGGGGCTATTGGTATCTTCCATGTTAGGTGTGTTATCCTCGACATGTGTTTATTCACTGTCATTCACGAGAAAGGGGCCGGTAATTGGAATGCCCAGTTCCATGCTTAAATCGAAAACATAACTGTAAAACAAGACTCCCCCCGGATTGATGTTAGTATGGACGGTACCCGAGGATTCGGCTAGCCGTGGAGTGTGATTGATTGGTGGTGCGGGAGTTAAAACTTTACTTTTCTTTTTGGGAACCACCTATAGCATGAGTAGCATGAAAGCATGCCCCCCAAAATTATGATCTCTATTTTCAAAGCTTGAGCTCTGGCACCTCTGCAAACCAATGCTTCCCTCTGCGAAGGGCCTGTCTATTTATTTTCCTGTTGAGTCATCCTCTTCTTATATAAGCACCAATTGGAGAGCACCTCTGTCATTTTTATGCTTTGCTTTTGATTAATATTGAGTATGACTTTGACTGGATCTTCGTTGCTATGAATTACAATGTTTAGTCAGCCCTTGATCTTTGAAAGTGCTCTGCATTTATGTTTTGCGGTCTCAGAAAGAGCTAGCGAGATACCACCTATTCATATTGCTTCATCTTGTTTTGATTGAATTGTTGGTATCTGAAACTAATTATTAAATTACTCGCTAGCTGATTATGCCATTGATATTAGTTTACCGTGAGACCTATGTGTCACTTGCTTATGTGGTTAACTTGTGATCTTGCTGAAATTCTGGTTATGAGTTAGACATAGTTGCAACAACAAGATCAAACAGAGTTTGTCAAAGTTTTTCTTTCTCTTTCAGTTTGTCAACTGAATTGCTTGAGGACAAGCAAGGTTTTAAGCTTGGGGGAGTTGATACGTCTCCATCGTATCTACTTTTCCAAACTCTTTTGCCCTTGTTTTCGACTCTAATTTGCATGATTTGAATGGAACTAACCCGGACTGACGCTGTTTTCAGCAGAATTGCCATGGTATTGTTTTTGTGCAGAAATGAAAGTTCTCGGAACGTCCTGAAAATTTACGGAGAATATATCTGGAAAATATGAAAAATACCTACGCAAAGATCCACCGGAGGGGACGGGCCAGTGGGCCACAAGCCATGTAGCCGCGGCCTCCCCCCTGGCCGCGGCTACGAGGCTTGTGGGGCCCACGTGGCTCTGCCGCCCCCAATTCCAGCGGTATTTATTCCCTTTCGTCCCGAAAAAAATCAAGAGAGAAGAGTTCATCGCGTTTCACGATCCACAGGCGCCACCACATCCCGTTCTTTCCCTGGAGGGCAGATGTGGAGTCCGTTTTGGGCTCCAGATCAAGGAGATCGTCGCCATCGTCATCATCAACCTTCTTCCCTCTCCAATTCCATGAAGCTCTTCATCGTTCATGAGTAATCTATTCGTAGGCTCACTGGGCGGTGATGAGTAGGATGAGATCTATCATGTAATCGAGTTAGTTTTGACGGGGATTGATCCCTAGTATCCACTATGTTCTGAGATTGATGTTGCTACTACTTTGTCATGCTTAATGCTTGTCACTAGGGCCCGAGTGCCATGATTTCAGATCTGAAATTATTATGTTGTCACCAATATATGTATGTTTTAGATCCGATCTTGCAAGTTGTAGTTACCTACCATGTGTTATGATCCGGCAACCCCGGAGTGACAATAACCGGAACCACTCCCGGTGATGACCATAGTTTGAGGAGTTCATGTGTTCACCAAGTGCTAATGCGTTGGTCCGGTTCTTTATTAAAAGGAGAACCTTAATATCTCGTAGTATCCATTTGGACCCCGCTGCCACGGGAGGGATGGACAATAGATGTCATGCAAGTTCTTTTCCCTAACACGTATGACTACACACGGAATGCATGCCTACATCACATTGACGAACGGGAGCTAGCCACATATCTCTGTGTGTTATAACTGTTGCATCATGAATGTCATCCAACAAATCACGGATCCATTGCCTACGAGTTTGTCCCACTGCTATTGTTACTTGTTGCTACTGTCACTTGCTTTGTCCTGCTGCTGCTGCCACTACTGTTGCTACTACTGTTACTTGCTGTTGTTGTTACTTGCTACTGCTGCTACTTGCTACTACTGTCACTATTGTTGTTCCTTGCCACTGCTGTTACTCATTGCACTGCTACTACCTGCTACAATACTTTTCTGGCGCCATTGATACTTCAGTTAGGAATAATCTTCCGTCAACATATTCTTTCCTAGCACCGTTGCTATCATACTACCTTTGCTGCTTATATCCTGCTTGCAGATACTAATCTTTCAGGTGTGGTTGAGCCGACAACTCAACTGCTAATACTGGAGAATATCCTTTCACTCCCATCGTGTCGAACCAACAAATTTGGGTTGAATACTCTACCTTCGAAAACTGCCGCAATCCCACTCGTTGGTGGGCCATTGCAAGACAATTGCTAATTGTTGAGCAATGGGAAGCAAGCACCTCCAAGGACAAGTTCTATGAGAAGGTCATCAACCCCTACCTTCCGGAGGTCATGAAACCCTCTCAGGCCATTGAGATTCATGAGGCTTCACATCTGGGACGTTCAAGGACCAAAGAAGGATGGAAGCGAGAAGGCCAGAATTGTGATACATATCTGATGTCTACGCACACTTCTATTCTTGTAGACTATGTTGGGTCTCCAAGTGCAGAGGTTTGTAGGACAACAACAATTTTCACTCAAGTGGATGACCTAAGGTTTATCGAACTCAAAAATGTATAGGTTGAAGATGGTCTGTCTCAAGCAACCCTGCAATTAAGATACAAGAAGTCTCTTGTGTCCCCAACACACCTAATACAATTGTCAGTTGTATAGGTGCACTAGTTCGGCGAAGAGATGTTAAAAGGCAAGTGATATGGATGGTAAAACAAGGTAATATAAATCTGAAATAAAAATGACAACAAGAAAACATGAAACAAAACTGAAAGTAAACGGTGTTCAATAGTGGAAAACAAGGTCTAGGCTTCATACTTTCACTAGTGACAACTCCCAATAACATTAACATAATCTAATCACATGACATTTCCACTAAAACATGCAATGGAGACGTACTTGGAGGTCATTACTTTGTGATTAAGAGAGGACGAGAATTATGTAGGGCTACAAAAGCACACCCCAGAGTTCGTAGTTCTCATATATGGATTTCCCAATGTCACCGCGGCCATCCAAAGAGAGTACTATAATCACCACAACATATCTCAAGGATAGTCAAAGACAAGCACCAAGAGAATCTTAATCTTCAATCAATTAACAAAAGAGGAAATCACTCATGAAAATATTCTTCTAATCCATGTCCAATAGACCGTTGTCACCATGGTCTCGGGGATTATACTAGATAAGATCAAGTAAGTACATCAATAAAATACATAGAAGAAGGGGAAACATCATGGGATCACCCTAGATTAACATAGCCTATGATCACAATGAAGATCACATCATGGCAGAGAGAGATGACCACATATTTGCACGTAGAAGACCTCAGCCCCGAGGGAGACTACTCACACATGGCCATGGTGAGCAAGAGGTTGATGGAGAGGTGCAGCCCGGAGAGGAGACGGCGACCGACGGCGGCCACGGCCCTTGGGGGCGGCGACCCTTGGAGATGGTGCTAGTATGGAGGTGGTTCTCCATCCCAAAGCTGTGTTCGGGAACGTCGCATGGGAAACAAAAAATTTCCTACGCGCACGAAGACCTATCATGGTGATGTCCATCTACGAGAGGGGATTTCCGATCTACGTACCCTTGTAGATTGCACAGCAGAAGCGTTAGTGAACGCGGTTGATGTAGTGGAACATCATCACGTCCTTCGATCCGCCCCGCGAACCGTCCCACGAACCGTCCCGCGATCCGTCCCACGATCTAGTGCCGAACGGACGGCACCTCCGCGTTCAGCACACGTACAGCTCGACGATGATCTCGGCCTTCTTGATCCAGCAAGAGAGACGGAGAGGTAGATGAGTTCTCCGGCAGCGTGACGGCGCTCCGGAGGTTGGTGGTGATCTAATCTCAGCAGGACTCCGCCCGAGCTCCGCAGAAACGCGATCTAGAGGTAAAACCGTGGAGGTATGTGGTCGGGCTGCCTTGAAAAAGTTATCTCAAATCAGCCCTAAAACCCCACTATATATAGGAGGGAGGGAGGGGAGGAGGCAGCCTCAAAACCTAAAGGTTTGGCCGAAATTGGAGGTGGAGGAGTCCTACTCAAATCCTACTTGGAGTAGGATTCCACCTTCCCACTTGGAAACTCTTTCCACCTTGTGTTTTTTCCTACTCAAACCTTATGGGCCTTAGTGGGAACTTATTCCAGCCCACTAGGGGCTGGTTTATCTCTTCCCATAGCCCATGAGACCCCTTGGGGCGTGACACCCCTCCCGATGGTCCCCGGCACCCCTCCCGACACTCCCAGTACACTACCGATGAGCCCGAAACTTTTCCGGTAATGCACGAAAACCTTCCGGTAACCAAATGAGGTCATCCTATATATCAATATTCGTTTCCGGACCATTCTGTAAACCCTCGTGACGTCCCTGATCTCATCCGGGACTCCGAACAACATTCGGTAACCAACCATATAACTCAAATACGCATAAAACAACGTCGAACCTTAAGTGTGCAGACCCTGCGGGTTCGAGAACTATGTAGACATGACCCGAGAGACTCCTCGGTCAATATCCAATAGCGGGACCTGGATGCCCATATTGGATCCTACATATTCTACGAAGATCTTATCGTTTGAACCTCAGTGCCAAGGATTCATATAATCCCGTATGTCATTCCCTTTGTCCTTTGGTATGTTACTTGCCTGAGATTCGATCGTCAGTATCCGCATACCTATTTAAATCTCGTTTACCGTCAAGTCTCTTTACTCGTTCCGTAATACAAGATCCTGCAACTTACACTAAGTCAGATTGCTTGCAAGGCTTGTGTGTGATGTTGTATTACCGAGTGGGCCCCGAGATACCTCTCCGTCATACGGAGTGACAAATCCCAGTCTTGATCCATACTAACTCAACGAACACCTTTGGAGATACCTGTAGAGCATCTTTATAGTCACCCAGTTACGTTGCGACGTTTGATACACACAAAGCATTCCTCCGGTGTCAGTGAGTTATATGATCTCATGGTCATAGGAACAAATACTTGACACGCAGAAAACAGTAGCAACAAAATGACACGATCAACATGCTACGTCTATTAGTTTGGGTCTAGTCCATCACATGATTCTCCTAATGATGTGATCCCGTTATCAAGTAACAACACTTGCCTATGGCCAGGAAACCTTGACCATCTTTGATCAACGAGCTAGTCAACTAGAGGCTTGCTAGGGACAGTGTTTTGTCTATGTATCCACACAAGTATTGTGTTTCCAATCAATACAATTATAGCATGGATAATAAACGATTATCATGAACAAAGAAATATAATAATAACTAATTATTATTGCCTCTAGGGCATATTTCCAACAGTCTCCCACTTGCACTAGAGTCAATAATCTAGTTCACATCACCATGTGATTTCAACGAATACAACACCCATATAGTTATGGGGTCTGATCACGTCTTGTTCGTGAGAGAGGTTTTAGTCAACGGTTCTGAAACTTTCAGATCCGAGTGTTCTTTACAAATCTTTATGTCATCTTATAGATGCTGCTACTATGTGCTATTCAGAAATACTCCAAACATCTACTCTACTATACGAATCCGTTTCACTACTCATAGTTATTCGGATTAGTGTCAAAGCTTGCATCGACGTAACCCTTTACGACGAACTCTTTAACCACCTCCATAATCGAGAAAATTTCCTTAGTCCATCAGTTACTAAGGATAAATTTTGACCGCTAGTAGTGATTCAATCATGGATCACTCTCTGTACCTCTCAACAGACTTTGAGTCAAGGCACATATCAGGTGCGGTATCCAGCATGGCATGCTTTAGAGTCTACGGCTAAGGCATAGAAGACAACCTTCATCTATTCTCTTTCTTCTGCCGTGGTCGAGTTTTAAGTCTTACTCAAATTCACACCTTACAACACAGTCAAGAACTCCTTCTTTGCTGATCTATTTCGAATTCCCTCAAAAACTTGTCAAGGCATGCATCTTGTTGAAACTTCTATTAAGCGTTTTGATCTATCTCCATAGATCTTGATGCTCAATGTTCAAGTAGCTCAATCCAGGTATTCCTTTGAAAAACTCCTTTCAAACAACCTTTTATGCTTCACAGAAATTCTACATTATTTCTGATCAACAATATGTCAACCACATATACTTATCAGAAATTCTATAGTGCTCCCACTCACTTCTTTGGAAATACAAGTTTCTCATAAACCTTGTACAAACCCAAAATCTTTGATCATCTCATCAAAGTGTATATTCCAACTCCGAGATGCTTGCACCAGTCCATTGAAGGATCGCTGGAGCTTGCATACTTGTTAGTATCTTTAGGATCGACAAAACCTTCTGGTTGTATCACATACAATGTTTGCTCAAGGAAACCGTCGAGGAAACAATGTTTTGACATCCTATGTGCAACATTTCAAAAATAATGCAACAACTACTAACATAATTCTAACAGACTTTTAGCATCGCTACGAGTGAGAAATTCTCACCATAGTCAACTGTTTGATCATGTCGGAAACATCTTTGCGACAAGTCGAGCTTTTCTTAATAGTGACTTATCACCATTGTCGTCTGTCTTCCTTTTAAAGATCCATCTTTACTCAACAGTCCTATGACCATCAAGTAGTTCTTCCAAAGTCTACACTTTGTTTTCATACATGGATCCTCTCTCGGATTTCATGGCTTCCAACCATTTGTTGGAATCCAGGCCCACCATTGCTTTCTCCATAACTCGTAGGTTCACTGTTGCTCAATAACATGACCTCCAAGATAGGGTTACCGTACCACTCTGCAGTAGTAGGCGACCTTGTCAACCTACGAGGCTTGTAGTAACTTGATCCGATGCTCGATGATCACCATCATCAGCTTTCACTTCAATTGGTGTAGGCGCCACATAAACAACTTCCTGCGCCCTGCTACACACTGGTCGAAGTGATGGTTGAATAACCTCATCAAGTTCTACCACCCTCCCACTCAATTCTTTCGAGAGAAACCTTTCCTCGAGAAAGGATCCGTTTCTAGAAACAAACACTTTGCTTTCGGATCTGAGATAGGAGATGTACCCAACTGTTTTGGATATCCTATGAAGATGCATTTATCCTCTTTGGGTTCGAGCTTATCAGACTGAAACTTTTTCACATAAGTGTCGAAGCCCCAAACTTTCAAGAAACGACAGTTTAGATTTCTCTAAACCTCAGTCTATACTGTGTCATCTCAACGGAAATACGCGGTGCCCTATTTAAAGTGAATGCGGTTGTCTCTAATGCATAACCCATAAACGATGGTGGTAATTCGATAAGAGACATCATAGCATGCACCATGCCAAATAGTGCGTGGCTATGACATTCAGACACATCATCACACTATGATGTTCCAGGTGGCATGAACTGCGAAACAATTTCCACATTGTCTTAACTGCGTACCAAAACTCGTAACTCAGATATTCATTTCTATGATCATATCGTAGACAGTTTATCCTCTTGTTACGACGAACTTCACTCCGAAATAGAATTGAACTTTTCAATATTTCAGACTTGTGATTCATTAAGTAAATACTCTTGTATCTGCTCAAAACGTCATTGAAGTAAGAACATAATGATATCCACTGCATGCCTCAACACCCATTGGACTGCATGCATCAAAATGTATCACTTCCAACAAGTTACTATCTTGCTTCATCTCAATGAAAACAAGGCCTTGCTCATGTGGTATGATTTGCATGTCACTAGTGATTCAAAATCAAGTGAGTATAAAGATCCATCAGCATGGAGCCTCTTCATGCAATTTATACCAACATGACTCAAGCGGGAGTGCCACAAGTAAGTGGTACTATCATCATTACCTCGTATCTTTTGGCACCAATATCATGAACATGTGTAACACTACGACCGAGATTCAATAAACCATTGAAGGTGATTATTCAAGCAAATAGAGTAACCATTATTCTCTTCAAATGAATATTCGTATTGCAATAAACACGATCAAATCATGTTCATGCTTAACGCAAGCACCAAATAACAATTATCTAGGTTTAACACCAATCCCGATTGTAGAGGGAGTGTGCGACGTTTGATCATATCAACCATGGAAACACTTCCAACACGTATCGTCACCTCGCCTTTAGCTAGTCTCCGTTTATGCCGTAGCTATCATTTCGTGTTACTAATCACTTAGCAACCAAACCGGTATCCAATACCCTCATGCTACTAGGAGTACTAGTAAAGTACACATCAACATCATGTATATCAAGTTTACTTCTTTCGACTTTTGCCAGCCTTCTTATCTACCAAGTATCTAGAGTTGCTCCGCCTCAGTGACTGTTCCCCTCATTACAGAAGCACTTAGTCTCGGGTTTGGGTTTAATCTTGGGTCTCTTCATTAGTGCAACAACAGTTTTGCCGTTTCACGAAGTATCCCTTCTAGCCCTTGCCTTTCTTGAAACTTAGTGGTTTTACTAACCATCAACTATTGATGCTCCTTCTTGATTTCTACTTTCACAGTGTCAAACATCGCGAATCGCTCAAGGATCATTGTATCTATCCTTGATATGTTATAGTTCATCATGAAGCTCTCACATCTTGGTGGCAGTGACTTTGGAGAATCATCACTATCTTATCTGGAAGATCAACTCCCACTTGATTCAAGCGATTGTCGTACTCAGATAATATGAGCACACGCTCAATGATTGAGCTTTTCTCCTCTACTTCGTGGACAAAGAATCTTGTCGGAGGTCTCATACCTTAACAAGGGCACAAGCATGAAATCACAATTTCATCTCTTTAGAACATCTCTTATGTTCCGTGACGTTTCAAAACGTCTTCGGCGCCTTGCTTCTAAGCCATTAAGTATTTTGTACTAAACTATCGTGTAGTCATCAGAAACGTGTATGTCGGATGTTCACAACATCTACAGACGATGCTCGAGGTGCAGCACACCGAGTGGTGCATTAAGGACATAAGCCTTCTGCGCAGCAACGAGGACAATCCTCGGCTTTACAGACTCAGTCTGCAAAGTTTGCTACTATCAACTTTCAACTAAATTTTCTCTACGAACATATAAAAACAGTAGAGCTATAGCGCAAGCTACATTGTAATTCGCAAAGACCATTAGACTATATTCATGACAATTAGTTCAATTAATCATATTACTTAAGAACTCCCACTCAAAAAGTACATCTCTCTAGTCATTTGAGTGGTACATGATCCAAATCCACTATCTCAAGTCCGACCATCACGTGAGTCGAGAATAGTTTCAGTGGTAAGCATCTCTATGCTAATCATATCAACTATACGATTCATGCTCGACCTTTCGGTCTCATGTGTTCCGAGGCCATGTCTGCACATGCTAGGATCGTCAAGCTTAACCCGAGTGTTCCGCGTGTGCAACTGTTTTGCACCCGTTGTATGTGAACGTTGAGTCTATCACACCCGATCATCACGTGGTGTCTCGAAACGAAGAACTGTCACAACGGTGCACAGTCGGGGAGAACACAATTTCGTCTTGAAATTTCAGTGAGAGATCACCTCATAATGCTACCGTCGTTCTAAGAAAAATAAGGTGCATAAAGGATTAACATCACATGCAATTCATAAGTGACATGATATGGCCATCATCATGTGCTTCTTGATCTCCATCACCAAAGCACCGGAACGATCTTCTTGTCACCGGCATCACACCATGATCTCCATCAACGTGTCTCCATCGGGGTTGTCATGCTACTCATGCTATTACTACTAAAGCTACGTCCTAGCAATATAGTAAACGCATCTGCAAGCACAAACGTTAGTTTAAAGACAACCCTATGGCTCCTGCCGGTTGCCGTACCATCGACGTGCAAGTCGATATTAACTATTACAACATGATCATATCATACATCCAATATATCACATCACATCGTTGGCCATATCACATCACAAGCATACCCTGCAAAAACAAGTTAGATGTCCTCTAATTGTTGTTGCATGTTTTACGTGGTGACCATGGGTATCTAGTAGGATCGCATCTTACTTACGCAAACACCACAACAGAGATATATGAATTGCTATTTAACCTCATCCAAGGACCTCCTCGGTCAAATCCAATTCAACTAAAGTTGGAGAAACCGACACTCGCCGGTCATCTTTGAGCAACGGAGTTACTCGTAGCGATGAAACCAGTCTCTCGTAAGCGTACGAGGAATGTCGGTCCAAGCCGCTTCGATCCAACAATACCGCAGAATCAAGAAAAGACTAAGGAGGGCAGCAAAACGCACAACATCGCCCACAAAAACTTTTGTGTTCTACTCGAGAAGGCATCTACGCATGAGCCTAGCTCATGATGCCACTGTTGGGGAACGTCGCATGGGAAACAAAAAATTTCCTACGCGCACGAAGACCTATCATGGTGATGTCCATCTACGAGAGGGGATTTCTGATCTACGTACCCTTGTAGATTGCACAGCAGAAGCGTTAGTGAACGCGGTTGATGTAGTGGAACGTCCTCACCTCCTTCGATCCGCCCCGCGAACCGTCCCACAAACAGTCCCGCGATCCGTCCCACGATCTAGTGCCGAACGGACGGCACCTCCGCGTTCAGCACACATACAGCTCGACGATGATCTCGGCCTTCTTTATCCAGCAAGAGAGACGGAGAGGTAGATGAGTTCTCCGGCAGCGTGACGGCGCTCCGGAGGTTGGTGGTGATCTAATCTCAGCAGGGCTCCGCCCGAGCTCCGCAGAAACGCGATCTAGAGGTAAAACCGTGGAGGTATATGGTCGGGCTGCCTTGAAAAAGTTATCTCAAATCAGCCCTAAAACCCCACTATATATAGGAGGGAGGGAGGGGAGGAGGCAGCCTCAAAACCTAAAGGTTTGGCCGAAATTGGAGGTGGAGGAGTCCTACTCCAATCCTACTTGGAGTAGGATTCCACCTTCCCACTTGGAAACTCTTTTCACCTTGTGTTTTTTCCTTCTCAAACCTTATGGGCCTTAGTGGGAACTTATTCCAACCCACTAGGGGCTGGTTTATCTCTTCCCATATCCCATGAGACCCCTTGGGGCGGGACACCCCTCCTGATGGTCCCCGGCGCCCCTCCCGGCACTCCCAGTACACTACCGATGAGCCCGAAACTTTTCCGGTAATGCACGAAAACCTTCCGGTAACCAAATGAGGTCATCCTATATATCAATCTTCGTTTCCGGACCATTCCTGAAACCCTCGTGACGTCCGTGATCTCATCCGGGACTCCAAATAACATTCGGTAACCAACCATATAACTCAAATACGCATAAAACAACATCGAACCTTAAGTGTGCAGACCCTGCGGGTTCGAGAACTATGTAGACATGACCCGAGAGACTCCTCGGTCAATATCCAATAGCGGGACATGGATGCCCATATTGGATCCTACATATTCTACGAAGATCTTATCGTTTGAACCTCAGTGCCAAGGATTCATATAATCCCGTATGTCATTCCCTTTGTCCTTCGGTATGTTACTTGCGTGAGATTCGATCATCAGTATCCGCATACCTATTTCAATCTCGTTTACCGGCAAGTCTCTTTACTCGTTCCGTAATACAAGATCCCGCAACTTACACTAAGTCACATTGTTTGCAAGGCTTGTGTGAGATGTTGTATTACCGAGTGGGCCCCGAGATACCTCTCCGTCATACGGAGTGACAAATCCCAGTCTTGATCCATACTAACTCAACGAACACCTTTGGAGATACCTGTAGAGCATCTTTATAGTCACCCAGTTACGTTGCGACGTTTGATACACACAAAGCATTCCTCCGGTGTCAGTGAGTTATATGATCTCATGGTCATAGGAACAAATACTTGACACGTAGAAAACAGTAGCAACAAAATGACACGATCAACATGCTACGTCTATTAGTTTGGGTCTAGTCCATCACATGATTCTCCTAATGATGTGATCCCGTTATCAAGTAACAACACTTTCCTATGGCCAGGAAACCTTGACCATCTTTGATCAACGAGCTAGTCAACTAGAGGCTTACTAGGGACAGTGTTTTGTCTATGTATCCACACAAGTATTGTGTTTCCTATCAATGCAATTATAGCATGGATAATAAACAATTATCATGAACAAAGAAATATAATAATAACTAATTATTATTGCCTCTAGGGCATATTTCCAACAGGCTGCTGCCTGAGAGGAGGAAATCTCGTAGCTCTTGGTGGCTCTCGAGAAATCTGGTTTTTCCTCTCCTTATATGAGTCGGGACGATCATCCTTGGCCCTTCGATGGATTCCCCTTTGATCCAAGGGCTCTTGGACACCTCTAGAACCTTCCTAGGAACCCCTCTCAGACCTAATGAGGTCCCCAAGTCATGGATTCGCCGAATCCATCTAATATGGTAAGAGTTGGACTCAATCACGTCACCGATTCCCGTAATCCTGTAATCAGATATTTGTCCTCCAGTAAAACGGGATTTCCTGGAGCGTCCGAACTCCAAATGAGACAAATTTTATGTCTAGAATTATCAACATAAAATGCACCACAACTTCCGCATCTACTATTTGTCTATTTGACGTCATCTTAGAGGCAGAAACAGACAATTTCTAAATTCCGTAGGGGGGGCAGATTTCAGGAAAGTCAGAGTCCCACTCCAACAAGGTTTCCTCTCCTATTTTGATAGTTCCTACACATCAAAGTGTAAAATAAGAATATTGTGCACTTTTGCAACTATTAGTAGGTTAGTCCAGATAAATCATAAACTTAATATAAAAATAATTATCAAAAACATAAAAGTAGCATGAAACCATAAAAAAATATAGATACGTTTTGGACGTATTAGTATCCAACGTATCTATAATTTATGAAGTATTCATGCCATGTTTACAATAATTCTATATGATTGTGGTATGATTTTATTAGAACTAACCCGGACTGATGTTGTTTTCAGCGGAGCTATCGTGGTGTTGTTTTTTGTGCAGAAATAAAAGTTCTCGGAATGGGCTGAAATTTATGGTGATTTTTGATGGACCAAAAGAGACCCCCGAAGCACCGGAGCTGGGCCAGGAAGTGGCCGAGGAGGCCACAAGCCTGCAGGCGCCCCCCTAGGCCACGCCCGTGTGGCTTGTGGGTCCCTCAGGCACCAGCGTGACGTGATTTTGATGCCAAAAATTCCTATAAATACAAAAAACCTCGAAAAGAAACCTAGATCGGGAGTTCCGCCGCCGCAAGCCTCCAAAGCCACAAAGACCCAATTGGGAGCCCATTCCGGCACCCTGCCGGAGGGGGAAACCATCACCAGAGGCCAACTTCATTATCCCGGCGGTCTCCATGGCGAGGAGGGAGTAGTTCATCCTCGGGGCTGAGGGTATGCACCAGTAGCTATGTGTTTGATCTCCCCCCCTCTCGTGTTCTTGAGATGGCACGATCTTGATGCATCGCGAGATTTATTAATATAGATGAATCATATGGAGTTTTCCCCTCTCTATCTTCTTGTGATGCATTGAGTTTTCCCTTTGAAGTTTACTTATCGGATTGAGTCTTTAAGGATTTAAGAACACTTGATGTATGTCTTGCAATGGGATATCTATGGTGAAAATGGGATGTTCTATTGAATTACTTGATGTATGTTTTGGTGATAAACTTGCGGGTTCCGTGACCTTGGTAATCTATTCATAGGGGTTGGCACATGTTTTTGTCTTGACTTTCCGGTAGAAAGTTTAGGGCACTCTTTGAACTTATTTGTGTTGGATTGAACATGATGAATCTGAAATTATGTGATGCATATCGTATAATCAAGCCCACGGGTACTCGAGGTGACATTGGGGTATCTAGGCGACATTAGGGTTTTGGTTTATGTGTATATTAAGGTGTTATTTTAGTACAGACTCTAGGGCTATTCGTGACACTTATAGGGATAGCTCATAAGATTGATCGGAAAAGATATCTTTGAGGTGGTTTCGTACCCTACAAAAATTTCTTCCTTAGTTCTCCGCTATTTGTGACTTTGGAGTGAACTCTTTGTCGCACGTGAGGGATTTATATATGATTCAACTATGTTAGTATTGTTGAGAGGACTTGCACTAGTAAAAATATGGACCCTAGGCATTGTTTTCAAGCATTTATACAATGTTTTGCTCGTTGTTTACTATTTGTTACCTTTCTGTTTTTATATTTTCAGATTACAAAAATCTATATCTACCATCCATATTACACTTGTATCACCATATCTTCGTCGAACTAGTTCACCTATACAATTTACCATTGTATTGGGTGTGTTGGGTGTTGGGGAACGTCGCATGGGAAACAAAAAATTTCCTACGCGCACAAAGACCTATCATGGTGATGTCCATCTACGAGAGGGGATGAGTGATCTACGTACCCTTGTAGATCGTACAGCAGAAGCGTTAGTGAACGCGGTTGATGTAGTGGAACGTCCTCACGTCCCTCGATCCGCCCCGCGAACAATCCCGCGATCAGTCCCACGATCTAGTACCGAACGGACGGCACCTCCGCGTTCAGCACACGTACAACTCGACGATGATCTCGGCCTTCTTGATCCAGCAAGAGGGACGGAGAGGTAGAAGAGTTCTCCGGCAGCGTGACGGCGCTCCGGAGGTTGGTGATGACCTTGTCTCAGCAGGGCTTCGCCCGAGCTCCGCAGAAACGCGATCTAGAGGAAAAACCATGGAGGTATGTGGTCGGGCTGCCGTGGAAAAGTCGTCTCAAATCAGCCCTAAAACCTCCGTATATATAGGTGGGAGGGAGGGGAGGAGGCAGCCTCAAAACCTAAAGGTTTGGCCGAAATTGGAGGTGGAGGAGTCCTACTCCAATCCTACTTGGAGTAGGATTCCACCTTCCCACTTGGAAACTCTTTCCACCTTGTGTTTTTTCCTTCTCAAACCTTATGGGCCTTAGTGGGAACTTATTCCAGCCCACTAGGGGCTGGTTTATCTCTTCCCATAGCCCATGAGACCCCTTGGGGCGTGACACCCCTCCCGATGGTCCCCGGCACCCCTCCCGGCACTCCCGGTACACTACCGATGAGCCCGAAACTTTTCCGGTAATGCACGAAAACCTTCCGGTAACCAAATGAGGTCATCCTATATATCAATCTTCGTTTCCGGACCATTCCGGAAACCCTCGTGATGTCCGTGATCTCATCCGGGACTCCGAACAACATTCGGTAACCAACCATATAACTCAAATACACATAAGACAACGTCGAACCTTAAGTGTGCAGACCCTGCGGGTTCGAGAACTATGTAGACATGACCCGAGAGACTCCTCGGTCAATATCCAATAGCGGGACCTGGATGCCCATATTGGATCCTACATATTCTACGAAGATCTTATCGTTTGAACCTCAGTGCCAAGGATTCATATAATCCCGTATGTCATTCCCTTTGTCCTTCGGTATGTTACTTGCCCGAGATTCGATCGTTAGTATCCGCATACCTATTTCAATCTCGTTTACCGGCAAGTCTCTTTACTCGTTCCGTAATACAAGATCCCGCAACTTACACTAAGTTACATTGCTTGCAAGGCTTGTGTGTGATGTTGTATTACCAAGTGGGCCCCGAGATACCTCTCCGTCACACGGAGTGACAAATCCCAGTCTTGATCCATACTAACTCAACGAACACCTTCGGAGATACCTGTAGAGCATCTTTATAGTCACCCAGTTACGTTGCGACGTTTGATACACACAAAGCATTCCTCCGGGGTCCGTGAGTTATATGATCTCATGGTCATAGGAACAAATACTTGACACGCAGAAAACAGTAGCAATAAAATGACACGATCAACATGGTACGTCTATTAGTTTGGGTCTAGTCCATCACATGATTCTCCTAATGATGTGATCCCGTTATCAAGTGACAACACTTGCCTATGGCCAGGAAACCTTGACCATCTTTGATCAACGAGCCAGTCAACTAGAGGCTTACTAGGGACAGTGTTTTGTCTATGTATCCACACAAGTATTGTGTTTCCAATCAATACAATTATAGCATGGATAATAAACGATTATCATGAACTAAGAAATATAATAATAACTAATTTATTATTGCCTCTAGGGCATATTTATTCCAGGGCTACTACATGAACGCAATGAAACATCGGACGTTCAAAGCAAGCAATACACCTGGCCAATTTGGTTTGGAGTTTACACGAGGCTTTTAGATGTTTTTGTGTGTTACATACCCCGTGTTTGCCAACATAATTAGTCGATATTTTGTATGGATATAGGATTTGGATATTTTTTACCGTTTCTCGCGAATATACACTAAATATCTGATTATCTGCAGGGTGTTTCTAATCTTTCCGCCTTCGAGCGTAAAGCAGAGGTATGGTGCCTAGACTTCAACTATATGTCCTATATAGTATAATGGACATTCAAGTTATACAACCTTTCCAGATTTCTCAATATCATGCCTAGAGTTTATAATCCTTTCTTGAAGATTAGTAGCCACACTTCGAAAATGTTGTACATACATAAATTAAACTAGCGGCGTGTAGTACGAGTATTATACAGATTTGTATGTATGTGGTTCCTTTGTTCTGTGGCAAAAGGGTTCTGGGCTAGCATTCTTTTAATATATAGCACATTCATATAAGATTTTCATTTTCGTTCAATTCTAACTATGAAATATATATTCATCTGGTAGTTTTTCTGTAACAATACCAATATTTAGAACTAAATCTGATGGGGCTGAATTGTAACAAAGTCATGTTGTATAACTTGGCAAACAGACAGGTTCTGAAGGCCCAACACTCTCTCCTTCGGTCCTTCCTGTTGCTCCACATGGAGGTTTTATTGGTTCTTAGGATGATGGAACTGCCAACTTAGAAAATGCACACATATTCTCTAGCACTTCATGGATATGCTGCTCTTTGACGTCTCATGTAGACTTTTTTTATTTTTACAAAGCCTAAAAGTACGAAAGACTTTTCAATTCTTTTTAGTTATATTTCGAAACTAAACGCTCAAGTTTTCAATGTAAAATAAATGATACGGTATAAAATTTGAACATAACATAAAGAATATTTTAATTCATTTGAGTTTTAAGCGGGTTGTAAAAGATAAATAGCTACCCCGTGGAGATGCACGGGTTATTGACTAGTGATGATAATAATTGCTATACTTTTGGTGCTATTCATACTATTAATGATGAGAGTGATTAGATATACAAAGCCACAAGCCTGGGGATGCTATGTTTGATGAATATGATAATTTTACTCCCCAAGTTTTGATGAGCAAAACTATTATGATGATGGCATGCCTCCTATCGATGATGATTATTGTGATGACATGTATGCTATAAAGAGTTACAGTAACCATGAAACTTGTCATCATGATTTTAATATTGAATGTGGTTATGTCAATCAAGTGTCTCATGATAGTTATTTTGTTGAGTTTGCTCACACTACTTTGAATGAGAAGAATTTTGCATGTGTGGAGAGTGAAAAAATTTCTATGCTTGTGGATCATGAATATAATGCTTTATGTGATAGTTATGTTGTGAAATTCCTTCATGATTCTACTAAAAATTATTATGAGGGAGGAACATATGCTTGTAGGAATTGCAATAATATCAAGTTTCCTCTCTATGTGTTCAAAGTTTTGAAGTTATGCTTGTTTTGCCTTCCTATGCTAGTTGATTCGTGCTCCCATAAATTGTTTGTTCACAAAATCCCTATGCATAGGAAGTGGGTTAGAGTTAAATGTGCTTGTCATGAGATTCATGATGCTATTTTGCATATTATAATTATTATTCCTATGTGAGCATCATTGAAATCATCATGCCTAGCTAAAAGTATTTAAAGAAAATCGCTTGTTGGGAGACAACCCAACACTTTTACTTTCTATTTTTTGGTGTTCACATGATTAAGCTACTGTAGTAATCATGTTTTATGCCTTTTATTTCAATAAAGTGCCTAGTAAAGCCTTTGGGATAATGTGGATGATAGTTGACTTGATTTTGTGCAAAAACATAAACTTTTTCTCTCAGTCCAGGAAGTAAATTCACTGGAACTTGATTTTGATCTAATTTTTTTACACATGGTTGATATACAAATTTCCTGTATTTTCCTAATTTTTCAGAATTTTTAGAGACAAGGAAGTATAGTTACACTACACATGTTCATAGACTGTTTTGTTTTTGAGAGATTCTGTTTTGCATGTATAGTTTGCTTGTTTTAGTGTTCCCATAGATTATATTCTGTGGTAAATTTTATGGGAATATTAGAATACAATATTTATAATGTGGGAACAATTATTAATCTTGTCTTGACAATACCTAAGTGAATGATCATTATTTATAATACTAACCCATCCCACGAAGTTCCGTTAAGTTTTGTGTGATTGAAGTTTTCATGTTTTGGATGAGACACCGATATGAGGAGAATAACAAGTGACAAGAACCTAAGCTTGGGTATTCCCAAGGCACCCCAAGGTAATATCAAATGAAGACTCAAGCACCTAAGCTTGGGGATGCCCCGGAAGGCATCCCCTCTTTCGTCTTCAACATTATCGGTATATCTTACTTGGAGCTATATTTTTATTCTTCACATAATATGAGTTTTGCTTGGAGCATAATTTTATTTTGTTGTTCTCTGTTAGGTGTTATTTATAATCTTGTTTTTCAATAAAAAGTTTCCAAGAATTGCATTGGGATGCTTGCATTGCATGCTTTGATTGGTGCTGTGTAAAAACAGAAACTGGTGATGTAGTGTTTGAATTTTCATATTTTACTGGGACGTGGAAATTTTCTGAAATTTGTACACAGTGTTTTCATATAATTGTTTTATAATTTTCTATTTTTTCTTAAGTTTTTGATATACATAAGTACACTATTTTCATAAATTGCTACCGCCTGTTCTGTTTGGACAGATTGCTGTCATTGTTTTGTTATCTACTTATCCTATAGTTTCCATAACCTATATTGATAGATATAAATTGTGGAAATGATAGTAAACAGTAGATGATGTTTGAAAATTATTATACAACTTGTCTTGGAAATACATAAAGGGTTGATTTATTATTATGTGCACTAACCTATCTCACGAGTTCTTTTCGAGTTTTGTGTGGATGAAGTTTTTGAGAATAGGTGAAACCATGATATGAGAGGATTGAACGAGATACAAAATCTCAAGATTAGGGATGCCCAAGGCACCCCAAGTAAATATTTCAAAGACTCTCAAGCATCTAAGCTTGGGGATGCTACACATCCCACCTCTCTTCGTCAACTATCGGTTAGCCTATGTTGAGCCTAAATTTTTATTCGTTCACATGATGCGTACTATTCTTGGAGTGCTATTTTTTCTTTTGCTTGATGTTTAAATAAAATACTCAGATCGGAAAATCTTTATTAATAGAGATAGAGAGAGATAAAGTCCTCACATAGCTACTTAATTGTTTGACTACTCATTGATCTTGACTTATATGTTTTGGAGTAGTTTTGTCATTTACTTTTGTGCTTCACTTATATCCTATGAGTAAATGGTTGAATGAATTGAATATCATAAATCTGAAATTAAATATGCTTCATATGCTTATCCCATGGGGAGTAATGACTTCACATATAAAATGTATAGGTGGTGAAATT
This sequence comes from Hordeum vulgare subsp. vulgare, assembly GCF_904849725.1. Lineage (NCBI taxonomy): Eukaryota > Viridiplantae > Streptophyta > Magnoliopsida > Poales > Poaceae > Hordeum > Hordeum vulgare. The sequence continues at coordinate 576,476,426 of NC_058520.1, read as the reverse complement.
TATTGAAAGTTAGCAAACACCGCATTGGTCACTTGAACAATTCATGAAAGAATATTGAAGGAAGAGAGATTCCACATATAAATACTGTTGGGGAACGTCGCATGGGAAACAAAAAATTTCCTACGCGCACGAAGACCTATCATGGTGATGTCCATCTACGAGAGGGGATGAGTGATCTACGTACCCTTGTAGATCGTACAGCAGAAGCGATGTGAGATCGCGGTTGATGTAGTGGAACGTCCTCACGTCCCTCGATCCGCCCCGCGAACAATCCCGCGATCAGTCCCACGATCTAGTGCCGAACGGACGACACCTCCGCGTTCAGCACACGTACAGCTCGACGATGATCTCGGCCTTCTTGATCCAGCAAGAGAGACGGAGAGGTAGAAGAGTTCTCCGGCAGCGTGACGGCGCTCCGGAGGTTGGTGATGATCTTGTCTCAGCAGGGCTCCGCCCGAGCTCTGCAGAAACGCGATCTAGAGGAAAAACTATGGAGGTATGTGGTCGGGCAGCCGTGAGAAAGTCGTCTCTAATCTGCCCTAAAAGCCCCATATATATAGGAGGAGGGAGGGAGACCTTGCCTTGGGGTCCAAGGGACCCCAAGGGGGTCGGCCGAGCCAGGGGGAGGACTCTCCCCCCCCAAACCGAGTCCTACTTGGTTTGGTGGGAGGGAGTCCTTCCCCCTTCCCACTTCCCCTCTTTTTTTTTTCTTTCTTCCTTTGATTTTTATTCCTTGGCGCATAGGACTAGGTGGGCTGTCCCACCAGCCCACTAAGGGCTGGTGTGACCCCCCCAAATACCTATGGGCTTCCCCGGAGTGGGTTGCCCCCCTCCGGTGAACCCCCGGAACCCATTCGTCATTCCCGGTACATTCCCGGTAACTCCGAAAACCTTTCGGTAATCAAATGAGGTCATCCTATATATCAATCTTCGTTTCCGGACCATTCCGGAAACCCTCGTGACGTCCGTGATCTCATCCGGGACTCCGAACAACATTCGGTAACCAACCATATAACTCAAATACGCATAAAACAACGTCGAACCTTAAGTGTGCAGACCCTGCGGGTTCGAGAACTATGTAGACATGACCCGAGAGACTCCTCGGTCAATATCCAATAGCGGGACCTGGATGCCCATATTGGATCCTACATATTCTACGAAGATCTTATCGTTTGAACCTCAGTGCCAAGGATTCGTATAATCCCGTATGTCATTCCCTTTGTCCTTCGGTATGTTACTTGCCCGAGATTCGATCGTCAGTATCCACATACCTATTTCAATCTCGTTTTACCGGCAAGTCTCTTTACTCGTTCCGTAATACAAGATCCCGCAACTTACACTAAGTTACATTGCTTGCAAGGCTTGTGTGTGATGTTGTATTACCGAGTGGGCCCCGAGATACCTCTCCGTCACACGGAGTGACAAATCCCAGTCTTGATCCATACTAACTCAACTAACACCTTCGGAGATACCTGTAGAGCATCTTTATAGTCACCCAGTTACGTTGCGACGTTTGATACACACAAAGCATTCCTCCGGTGTCAGTGAGTTATATGATCTCATGGTCATAGGAACAAATACTTGACACGCAGAAAACAGTAGCAACAAAATGACACGATCAACATGCTACGTCTATTAGTTTGGGTCTAGTCCATCACGTGATTCTCCCAATGACGTGATCCAGTTATCAAGCAACAACACCTTGTTCATAATCAGAAGACACTGACTATCATTTGATCAACTGGCTAGCCAACTAGAGGCATGCTAGGGACGGTGTTTTGTCTATGTATCCACACATGTAAATGAGTCTTCATTCAATACAATTATAGCATGGACAATAAACTATTATCTTGATACAGGAATTATAATAATAACTATACTTTTATTATTGCCTCTAGGGCATAATTCCAACAAATATACTATCTTGTACATCTTCTATGATTGTGAGCCCCTTTAATTATTTTCAAACTTGAGAAAATTAGTTGAAGTTGGACAAGGAGGACAACTGAATGAGTTATGTTTGGGTATATTTGCATAGAAGTTATATTGTTATGGATCCTCCAACATGTGGTGCTTGTTTAGAACCTTTTTCTAGCCAACACTTCGTACTAAGTAGATATACTACTTGTGCATCCAAAAACCCTTAAACCCAGTTTCTTGCCATGAGAGTCCACTATATCTACCTATATGCGGTACTGACCTGCCGTTCCAAGTAAATTTGCATGTGCCAAACTCCAAACCTTCAAATAATATTCTGTTTTGTATGGCCGAATTTCTCATGTAGTGACTAGGGGCCGTCAGTATCTTCCATGCTAGGTGGGTTATTCTCAAGATATGCATTGATTCACTATCATTCAGGAAAAAGTGGCTGGTATTTGGGATTCTCAGTCCCGGGAAAAAATGCAAATAATTAAACAAAACTCCCCCACGAATGTTGTTGGTATGGACGGTACCCGTGGATTTGGCTCACCGTGGAGTGTGACTGATTGGTGGAGGGGGAGTAAAAACTTTACCTTTCTATTTGGGAACCACCTATAATGTATCTAGCATGGAAGATACCGAGATCTCTTGGTTGTTATGTTGACAATGAAAGCATACCGCTCAAAATTATTATTCATCTCTGTTTTAAAAGCTCGAGTTGTGGCACTTATGAAAATCACTGCTTCCCTCTGCGAAGGGCCAATCTATTTACTTTCATGTTATTTACAATTCCTGTTGAGTCAACTTGTGACACCCTCGATTTGATCATACACTAATCATACACGCAAATGCGTACGACCAAGCTCAAGGACTCACGGGAAGATATCACAACATAAATCAAGAAACAAATAAAACATACAAGATTCATATTACAAGCCAGAGGCCTCGAGGGCTAGAATACAGAAGCTCGATAAACACAAGAGTCAGCGGAAGAAACAAATATCTGAGTATAGACATAAACATGATGTGCCTTAGAGAAGGCTAGCACAAAGATACATCGATCGAACAAGGCGAGGTCTCCTGCCTGGGAACCTCCTAACTACTCCTCGTCTTCAGCGGCCTCCACGTGGTAGTAGGCACCATCGAGGTAGCATTCGTCGTCGGCGGGATACACCATCTCCTAGGCTCCATTATGTTGTCGCAGCAACACATAGAGGGGGAAAGGGGAGCAAATCAATGGTGAGTACTCATCCAAAGTACTCGCAATACTGACATCAGAACTATGCTAAGATATGCATCAATATCAAAGGAAGGGGTTTTATGTGGACTGACTGCAACAATGCGAGAATAGAGAGAGAAGACTAGTCCTATCGAAGACTAGCATCTTCAGGGGTCTTGCAGCAATAGACGGGAGTAGAGCAAAGTAACACAACAAATAGTCATATTGTTGCAGTTATATTAATTAAAGTCATGCCCAAGGATTCTTCCTCGACCCCCTGCGAGGAAGCAATCCCGGAGCAAACCTTCCAGTTAAGTAACAGTTGTAGTTGTATAAGATCGGGGCACAACTCCAAGTCGTCTTATAACCATGGACACAACTATTTGAATAGTTTATTTCTTCCCTGCAGGGATGCACCAAGTTTCCCGTCACTCTTGAATAAACTCTGGCCGGACACACTTACTAGGTCATGCCTGGCCTCGACACATCAACGCGTCGTAGCCCTACCTAAGCTCAGCAAAGAGGCCAACCCGTCGGTCTAACTCCTAAGCGCGTAGGGTTCATGGGCCCATCACCCATTGCACTCATGCACATTGCAAGGGCGGCCGATGTCAGTCCTAGCAACTCTTATACAAGCACAATGCTTACACGGACCACTCGGGAGCGTGCTGCTCCATTGCTGATGTCTGAAGAGCTTCGACTGATACCACGACGTCGAGAACCCATAACTCCTCCCACATAGACGGTTAATGCGAAAAGGTCTCCGACCAACCCAGATCAAATACCCAAATCCTTAGCATTTTAATTGACTCATCAACACATCCACGCGGGAATTTACCTGCCTAACATTATTCATCAATGTTCCCAGTAGCACGGTCAAGTAACGATGTGGTTGTAACATTAAAGGGATCCAAGGTATCACCCTCGATGGATGCAGTACGATGCAACCGTTAAGGTGGCCAGGAAGGAATCACCCTCGCTGGACCAGCTTGAAGGGTTGTACGTCAGAGTCATTATCGGAGGTGGTGAACGAGGAATCACCCTCCGAGAACCACCGCCGATCAAACTACACTACAACGCTAACATCGGGGTATGTAACAAGGTGTCACCCTCGGTACCCGATAGTAGCTCTGCAGCGTCGTACAACTAAGGGGTGTAAGTGCTGTGTCGGGTCTTAGCTCATCGATCAGTTGATCGAGACTTGACGATAAAGCAGGGGCAACTAGACTAAGGGGGCAATGGGGATGACTGAGCCACCTATACTAAGCAGTTTAAAGTGTGCTACTGGAAAGTAGCAGTTCATCAAAATCAGGCTATGCATCAGATATAGGAGCTAACTACAACAATAGCAAAGTTCTAATGCAAGCATGAGGGAGAAGAAATGGGCGATATAGGAATGATCAATGGGGTTTACTTGCCTTGTTGCTCTGTGACAAGGGGTTGGTCGTCAGGTGGGTAGTCCTACCCGACTGCAGCGTCAGTCTCGAGGTCTATCAGTAAGAAGAGGGGGGAAGAAACAATAAATATAAACTCCGACGCAACACTAAGCATGACATGGCGATATGCAGGGCTAGGCATGAGCTAACGTAGTACCATCCGTCATAGACAGATCTGGAAAATATCAGATGATATTTCCCGGGTCTCTAGCTACTACCGGTCAGATGAAAACGGGGAATAAAGTCCCATGTTCATCATGTTAGAGGCATGGGACACATGAACGTATAGCGTAATTGGATTCGTGAGATTTTTCTGAGGAACTTTCATATATAAATTATTTTCATCCGATCTATAAATTAATTTCTATGATTTTTAGAAGTTTTAATCATTTTCTAAAATTACATAATTATTATTAAATAAAAAAACATTTATGATGTCAGCATTGCATAAACAGTCAACAATGGGGCTGACTGGTCAAACCTGACCAGTGGGCCCCAACTGTCATAGACTCACAGCCTAAAGAGAGTCTAAATAATTCAATTTAATCAACTAGTAAGGTAGGACCCACATGTAAGTGGCTATTTAACTTAATTTAATTAACATGATTATTTAAGGAAATTTAATTTAACTCTAATGTGGCGGGCCCGCATGGCATAGGCCCACGGGAGGTGTGGCCCACCTAGGAGCGACTCGGGCTGCCCAGTCAGCCAGTTGACCAAGTCAACTGGTCAATAGGGGGCCGGGGCCACAGGTCGGTGACCGTGGGGGTGGCTCCAGCCTGCCCACGTCTCCAGTGGCCGGTATCTGGCGCCGGAGCAGCTCCGGCGAGCTCCCAAAACACCGAGGTGGCCCAGAAATGCAGCTCCGGCCACCGTTTCGAGCGCCACGAGCAGCTACGGGCAGCTGACGCCGCTCCCGTTCCATTTTGGGCATCGGGGCGAGTGATGGTGGCCGAAATCGACACCGGCGACGAAGGGGGAGGTGGCTGATGGCCCACAAGTATAGGGGATCAATCGTAGTCCTTTCGATAAGTAAGAGTGTCGAACCCAACGAGGAGCAGAAGGCTCTGATAAACGGTTTTCAGCAAGGTAATAACTGCAAGCACTGAAAGTAGCGGTAGCAAGTCATGGTGTAGTGAGGTGAAACGTAGCAGGTGAAAAGTAAGAAGTAACAACAGTAGCAACGGTGCAGCAAAGTGGCCCAATCCCTTTTGTAGCAAGGGACAAGCGTGAACAAAGTCTTATAAGAGGAAAAACGCTCCCAAGGACACACGGGAATTTCTGTCATGCTAGTTTCATCATGTTCATATGATTCGCGTTCGTTACTTTGATAGTTTGATATGTGGGTGGACCGGCGCTTGGGTACTGCCCTTACTTGTACAATCATCCCACTTATGATTAACCCCTCTCACAAGCATCCGCAACTACAAAAGAAGAATTAAGACAACGTCTAACCATAGCATTAAACTAGTGGATCCAAATCAGCCCCTTACGAAGCAACGCATAGACTGAGGTTTAAGCTTCTGTCACTCTAGCAACCCATCATCTAGTTACTACTCCCGAATGCCTTCCTCTAGGCCCAAATAATGGTGAAGTGTTATGTAGTCGACGTTCACATAACACCACTAGAGGAAAAACAACATACAACATATCAAAATACCGAACGAATACCAAATTCACATGACTACTATTAGCATGACTTATCCCATGTCCTCAGGAACAAAAGTAACTACTCACAAAGGATAATCATAATCATGATCAGCGGTGTAATGAGTAGCATCAAGGATCTGAACATAAACTCTTCCACCAAGTAATCCAACTAGCATCAACTACAAAGAGTAATCAACACTACTAGCAACCTTACAAGTACCAATCGGAGTGGCGAGACCGAGATTAGTTACAAGTGATGAACTAGGGTTTGGAGATGAGATGGTGCTGATGAAGATGTTGATGGAGACGAGTCCCCTCCGACGAGAGGAGTGTTGGTGATGACGATGGCAACGATTTCCCCCTCCGGGAGGGAAGTTTCCCCGGCAGGATCGTCCTGCCGGAGCTCTAGCTTGGTTCTGATCAAGTTCCGCCTCGTGGCGGCGGAGAATCCACGAAAAAGCTCCGCCCTGATTTTTTTTCCAGACGAAACCCTTCATATAGCACAAGAGGGGGGCCAGTGGGCCACCAGGGTGCCCACAAGCCATGTTGCCGCGACCAGGGGGCAGTCCGCGGCCACCAGGCTTGTGGGCCCCCGGCAGCTCCCCTCTGGCACTTCTTTCGCCCAGTATTTTTTATATATTCCCAAAAAATTCCACGTTGATTTTCAAAGCATTTGGAGTTGCGCAGAATAGAGGACTCGGACTTGCTCCTTTTCCAGTCCAGAATTCCAGCTACCGGTATTCTCCCTCTTCAAATAAACCTTGCAAAATAAGAGAGAAAAGGCATAAGTATGGTACCACAAAGTATAATAATAGTCCATAAAGCGATAAATATCAACATGAAAGCATGATGCAAAATGGACGTATCAACTCCCCCAAGCTTAGACCTCGCTTGTCCTCAAGCGAAAACCAAGACCCATAACATGTCCACATGTTTAGGGATGAAGGTGTCGATAAAACATAATACGGACATGAGGGAATCATGATCACACATAGAATAGCAATACATCATAAAGATTCTTATGGGAAAGTAACAATTCCTTCACAAAGCAAAGTATGAAACAAAAACCTTACCGAGAAGTAGCCAACAACAGTCCATAGTCGTTGAAGCAATTGCAATTTATCATATCATCAGAAAGAGTCAAATAAGAGCTTGTAAAGAAAATCCACATACTCAATCATCTCTTTTGCTTCCCACAATTGTTACAACTCACGTGGTACTCATGGTATCAAAGTTTCAGTTGGACACAGAGAAAGATAGGGGCTTATAGTTTTGCCTCCCAACCATTTACCTCAAGGGTAAAGTCAACAATAATAAAACATAAGTACTCATCTCCAAGTTGATATATGAATACAAATCTTTCCCAAGCATATGACGTTCACCAAGATGAAGACAGAATAGGGAATTGGTGTTGATCACCAAGACTTTCACCAGGAGAAAAGTAAAGGTACAAGATATGCCCTTCGCAAAGGGAAGCAAAGGCTATCATGCCCTTTTGAGGTTTGGATGCGTGTCCCCTTAGTGCGGAGGAACGTCACTTTATATTGCCTTTTGTGATAAAGAACTTTATTATGCAGTCTGACGCTTTTATGTCTTCCTCATCACAGGTTCGTATAAAGCTTATTTTCCACACACTAATAGATCATACATATTAGAGAGCAATTTTTATTGCTTGCACCGATGACAACTTACTTGAGGGATCTTATTCAATCCATAGGCAGGAATGGTGGACTCTCATGGCAAAACTGGGTTGGAGGTTTATGGATGCACAAGTAGTATTTCTACTTAGTACGGAAGTTTTGGCTAATATGAGGTGGAAGCAATCGTCACATGCTAAGGGATCTCTATTCATATAGCATTGTTTGGAATCAAGCAAACATAATTCATTATGTTGTCTTCCTTGTCCAACATCTACTTCTAGGCATGTAATAGTTTGGTGAGTGCTCACAATTGTAAAAAGTGTCTAAGATGGTATATTTATATGTGAACCTCTCTTTCCTTATTACTTCTTATTAATTGCAACAATGATTGGGTCTATGTTGGTCTATTCTCAACAAGTTTCAATCATCATACTTGTTATATGTGAAGCTATCACTTTCCATAAGATCATCTCATGATCTTTCATGCTATCATTCTTTTCATACTTTTGATCACGACACAAAACAAAGCCCTTGACTAAGATACTCTTTATTATATAGCTCGCAAGCTCGAATACATTGGGGGAGACACAAGGCAAAAGACTCAAACTAAACACTAAAGACTTATTCCACTAAGGGAAGAAATAAAAACTGAAAAGGAAAGAACTAAAACAAAGGTAAAAGCAAAAGATATAAAGGTGATACGATACCAGGGCAACTCCCCCAAGCTTGGCATAAGCCAAGGGAGTTGCCCATACCAATGCTTAGTTGTCTTCCTTTGGTGGTGATGGTGATGGAGTTGCAACATGAGTTTGATCCTCCATCTTCCAAGGCATAGGTGCTCCATCATGGCAGGATGAACGAGTCATCGAAATCCTCAAATCTGCAGCCAACCATATTGACTTAAATCTATATCATACTCATAGTTTTGGTTCTGTAGGTCATAGATCTGGCCCTGGAGTTGATCAACCATGGCATAGAGCCTGGAGAGGTGCTTCCCAATGTCAATGGCATCCATCTTGTGATTGTTGGTGAACTCCGTGATCATCATGTGGTTGGCGTTGAGTCCACGCTCCACCATCCCTTGGCACTTGAAGACTTGTTGCTCCAATGCTTCGAGCCTCGTCTTCACGCTTCCGGTCTTCTTAGGCCCCTCAACATCACGGATGTGCAACATCCCCTCACTCATCTTGATAGATTGAGGGTGCTGCAGCACTTCCGCGAGGTAAGGATTGATGACCTTCTCGAAGATCTTGTCCTTAGGAGCTTTTGGGGAAGTCATGACGATCTAGATCTGCAACAGAAACAAGCTCGAAATGAAAACAGAGGAATACTGCGCGATACGGAGATCAAAACCCTCGGGCGTATATATAATGATTTTTTTCTGGACCAGAAGGAGTGCTCCGCAAGAAAACGGAGTCCGGGAGGGCACACGAGGTGCCCACAAGCCCTGTTGCCGCGGCCAGGGGGGCCGCAGCGTCCAAGCTTGTGGCCGCCTCGTGCGCTCTCCGGACTGCCTTTTATTTTTCTATTTTTCCAAAAATTCCAAAACAGAGAAAATTTCCTACTGGAAAAGTTTCGGAGTCCAATAACTTACCGAAACACATACCTCTTCGTTTTCAGGGTGTGAAACAGGCTGATAAACAGCCCTTATGTACTCCTCTGGAGTTATGATATTGATGATATTGGTCTCAACATTTATGGGAGTACCAGAGATATAATGCTTGATTCTTTGCCCATTTACCACTCTAGGAAAATTACCTTCCGTGTTATTGATTTTGATGGCACCAGAACGATATACTTCCTCGACAACGTAGGGACCTTCCCATTTAGAGAGAAGCTTGCCTGCGAAGAATCTTAAGCGAGAATTGTATAGCAGGACATAATCACCTACATTGAACTCACATTTTTGTATTCTTTTATCGTGCCATCTCTTAACCTTTTCCTTGAAAAACTTGGCATTCTCATATGCCTGGGCCCTCCATTCATCTAATGAGCTGATATCAAACAACCGCTTCTCACCGGCAAGTTTGAAATCGAAGTTGAGCTCTTTGATTGCCCAATAAGCTTTGTGTTCTAGCTCAAGACGTAAATGACAGGCCTTACCGTAAACCATTTTATACGGCGACATGCCCATGGGATTCTTATAAGCAGTCCTATAAGCCCATAGTGCATCGTCAAGTTTGCTAGACCAATTCTTTTGAGATCTATTGACACTCTTTTGTAAGATCAATTTGATCTCCCTATTACTCAACTCCACTTGACCACTAGACTAAGGATGATAAGGAGATGCAACTCTATGGTTGACATCATACTTAGCGAGCATCTTGCGGAAAACACCATGAATGAAGTGTGAACCGCCATCAGTCATCAGATATCTAGGGACTCCAAATCTTGGGAAAATGACTTCTTTAAGCATCTTAATAGAGGTGTGGTGATCAGCATTTCTAGTGGGGATAGCTTCTACCCACTTAGTGACGTAATCCACGGCAACTAAGATGTGAGTATACCCATTGGAACTCGGGAAAGGTCCCATATAATCAAAGCCCCAGACATCAAATGGTTCAATGACAAGTGAATAGTTCATAGGCATTTCCTGACGCTTACTAATGTTCCCTATTCTTTGGCATTCGTCACAAGACAAGACAAACTTACGGGCATCCTTGAAGAGAGTGGGCCAATAGAAACCTGATTGCAATATCTTATGAGCAGTTCTGTCTCCAGCATGGTGTCCTCCGTAGGCCTCGGAATGACACTTCTGCATGATCTGTCCATGTTCATGTTCAGGCACACAACGTCTAATAACACCATCTACTCCTTCCTCATAAAGGTGAGGATCATCCCAAAAGTAGTGTCTCAAATCAAAGAAGAATTTCTTCTTTTGCTGGTAGGTGAAACTGGGTGGTATGTATTTGGCTACGGTATAGTTTGCGTAATCAGCATACCAAAGTGCACTATGTGAAGTACGGATGACATTCAGTTGCTCATCAGGAAAGCTGTCATCAATAGGTCGTGGGTCATCAAGGACATTCTCTAGCCTAGACAAGTTATCTGCTACAGGGTTATCAGCACCCTTTCGGTCAACAACGTGCAAATCAAATTCCTGTAGCAGGAGAACCCATCTAATTAGCCTAGGTTTAGCGTCCTTCTTCTCCATAAGGTACTTAATAGCAGCGTGATCAGAGTGAATAATGAGTTTGGAGTCAACTATATAAGATCTGAACTTTTCACATGCAAACACGACTGCTAAAAATTCCTTCTCCGTAGTGGCATAGTTTCTTTGGGCACTGTCTAGAGTTTTACTAGCGTAGTGAATGACATTCAACTTCTTCTCAACTCTTTGTCCTAGAACATCACCAACAGCATAATCACTAGCATCGCACATGATTTCAAAGGGCAAGTTCCAATCAGGTGGTTGAACAATAGGTGCGGTTATCAAGGCCTTCTTAAGTATTTCGAAAGCTTCCTCACAATCCTCATCAAAAACAAAAGGAACATCCTTCTGCAAGAGGTTGGTAAGAGGCCTAGAAATCTTACAGAAGTCTTTAATGAACCTTCTATAGAAACCAACATGACCTAGGAAACTTCGTATACCTCTGATATCTGTGGGGCAAGGCATTTTCTCAATTGCATGAACCTTAGCCTTATCAACTTCAATGCCTTTCTCAGAGATTTTGTGTCCTAAGACGATGCCTTCATTAACCGTGAAGTGGCACTTCTCCCAGTTCAAGACGAGGTTGGTATCTTTGCATCTTTGTAAGAGTCGATCAAGGTTGCTGAGACAATCGTCAAAGGAAGAACCGTAAACCGAGAAATCATCCATGAAAACCTCAACAATCTTTTCACAAAAGTCAGAGAATATTGCCATCATACATCTTTGAAAGGTGGCAGGTGCATTGCATAAGCCAAAAGGCATACGTTTGTAAGCAAAGGTACCGAAGGGGCAGGTGAAAGTGGTTTTCTCCTGATCAGATTGTGCAACAAGTATTTGCGAGAAACCTGAATAACCGTCTAGAAAGCACAAGTGTGTGTGTTTAGATAGCGTTTCTAGCATTTGGTCGATAAACGGCAAAGGATAATGGTCTTTCCTGGTTGCCTTGTTCAGTTTTTGGAAGTCTATCACCATCCTATAGCCAGTAATAATCCTCTGTGGGATTAGTTCCTTCTTATCATTAGGAACGACGGTGATACCTCCCTTCTTAGGTTCGCAATGTACTGGACTTACCCAATCACTATGAGCAACAGGATAAATGATTCCTTCTTCTAGAAGCTTTAATATTTCTTTTCTCACGACCTCTTTCATCTTCGGATTTAATCTCCGTTGATGACCAGCAACTGGCTTAGAATCAGGATCGGTTTTAATCTTGTGCTGACATAGAGTGGGACTAATACCCTTAAGATCGTCAAGAGTATATCCAATAGCACCACGGTGCTTCCTCAGAGTTTTTAGTAACTTCTTTTCTCCATGCTCTGAGAGGCTAACACTAATAATAACAGGATATATCTCTTTTTCATCAAGATAAGCATACTTAAGAGTATCAGGCAACTGTTTAAGCTCGGACACATGATCACCCTTTGGTGGGGGTGGATCTCCAAGCTGTTCAACAGGCAAATTATTCTTAAGGATAGGATGTTGTTCAAAGATAACTCTATCTATCTCATTCCTTTCATCCATATGCATATCATTTTCATGCTCAAACAAGTATTGCTCTAAAGGATCAGTAGGAGGCACATCAATAGAAACTAGAGCAATAATTTCATCCTTACTAGACAACTCTTTTTCATGAGGTTGTCTACCAAACTTGGAGATATTGAACTCATGTGATACACCTTCAAAGCCAACAGTGACAGTTTGCTTCTCACAGTCAATATGAGCATTGACAGTATTGAGGAAAGGTCTGCCAAATATGATGGGACAAAAGCTATCTTGTGTGGTAGCAAGAATGAGAAAATCAGCAGGATACTTCGTTTTACCACACAAGACTTCAACATCTCTAACAATTCCCAAAGGGCAGATAGTATCTCTATTGGCAAGCTGAATAGTGACATCAATAGGGCCAAGCTGAATAGTGACATCAATAGGTTCAATCTCAACAGGTGCAATCTCGTCTTTAATTTCATCATATAAAGATTGAGGTATTGCACTAACACTAGCACCCACGTCACATAAACCATGATGACAATGATCTCCTATCTTAACAGAAACAACAGGCGTGCCAACAACAGGCCTATGTTTGTCTCTAGCATGTGGTTTAGCAATTCTAGCAGCATCTTCATAGAAGTGAATATCATGGCCATCAACATTGTCGGACAGGAGATCTTTGATAATAGCAATGCTAGGTTCAACTCCAATTTGCTCAGGAGGTGTAGGTGTTCTAATGTAGCCACTACATATCATAGTTGAAGCTTTAGGGTGATCCTTTATCCTAACAGGGAAAGGTGGTTTCTCAATGTAAGCACTGGGAACAATAGGATCATTATAAGCAATGACTTTCTCTTCAACTGGATTGGGTTTAACTACATTGACTTCTAAGGGAGGATGATATTTAAATCACTTCTCTTTAGGGAGATAAATATGAGCAGCAAATGATTCACACAATGAAGCTACTATCTCAGAGTCAAGTCCATATTTAGCGCTAAAATCACAAAAAGTATTTGTTTCAACAAAGGATTTAACACAATCAAACTTGAGATTCATACCTAACTCCTTACCTTCATCAAACTCCCAATCTTCAGAGTTGCGTTTAATTCTTTCCAATAAATTCCATTTGAAGTCAATATCTCTCTACATAAAACTACCGGTACAAGAAGTGTCAAGCATGGTGCGATCATCATGAGAAAGCCGCGCATAGAAGTTCTAAATGATAATTTCTCTCGAGAGCTCATGGTTGGGGCATGAATATAACATTGATTTAAGCCTCCCCCAAGCTTGAGCGATACTTTCTCATGTCAATGCTTTATCCCTCAAAGATAAGGGAAAGACCTTCTTCTTGACCTCATCCTCGGGAAAACCTGCAAGCTTAAATAAACCACAAACTTCATCTACATAGATTAGATGCAATTCTGGATGCGATGTTCCATCTCCTGTAAAAGGATTAGCCAGCAGTTTCTCAAGCATACCCGAAGGAAATTCATAGAAAATATTTTCAGTGGGTGCAGCAGGTTGAGGAGCAACTCCTTGTGCTTCCGTTCGAGGTGAAGATACCCCAAACAAGCTCCTCAAAGGATTAGTTTCCATAGTAACAAGTGACAATAAATTTCAGCACACTATATAAATGTTTCCTTACCAAATTCCACTTACCAAAGGCGCCTCACTCCCCAGCAACAGCACCAGAAAAGAGCCTTGATGACCCACAAGTGTAGGGGATCTATCGTAGTCCTTTCAATAAGTAAGAGTGTCGAACCCAACGAGGAGCAGAAGGATCTGACAAGTGGTTTTCAGCAAGGTATTCTGTGCAAGCACTGAAATTATCGGTAACAAATAGTTGTGTGATAAGATAATTCATAGCAAGTAGCAAGTAACAATAGTAACAAAGGTGCAGCAAGATGGACCAATCCCTTTTGTTGCAAGGGACAAGCCTGGACAAACTCTTATAGGAGGTAAAGCGCTGCTGAGGACACATGGGAATTTCTGTCAAGCTAGTTTTCATCATGTTCATATGATTCGCGTTCGCTACTTTGATAGTTTGATATGTGGGTGGACCGGTGCCTGGGTGCTGCCCTTACTTGGACAAACATCCCACTTATGAGTAACCCCTCTCGCAAGGATGCGCAACTACGAAAGAAGAATTAAGACAAAGTCTAACCATAGCATTAGACTAGTGGATCCAAATCAACCCCTTACGAAGCAACGCATAAACTAGGGTTTAAGCTTCTGTCACTCTAGCAACCCATTATCTACTTACTACTTCCCAATGCCTTCCTCTAGGCCCAAATAATGGTGAAGTGTTATGTAGTCGACGTTCACATAACACCACTATAGGAGAAACAACATACAACGCATCAAAATATCGAACGAATACCAAATTCACATGACTACTTATAGCATGACTTATCCCATGTCCTAAGGAACAAAAGTGACTACTCACAAAGCATAATTATATTCATGACCAGAGAGGTATTGAATAGCATCAAGGATCTGAACATATAATCTTCCACCAAGTAATCCAACTAGCATCAACTACAAAGAGTAATTAACACTACTAGCAACCTTACAAGTACCAATCGGAGTCGCGAGACGGAGATTGGTTAGACAAGATGAACTAGGGTTTGGAGATGAGATGGTGCTGATGAAGATGTTAAATGTGATGAGTCCCCTCCGATGAGAGGAGTGGTGGTGATGACGATGGCGACGATTTCCCCCTCCGGGAGGGAAGTTTCCCCGGTAGGACGACCCTACCGGAGCTCTAGATTGGTTCTGCTCAAGTTCCGCCTCGTGGCGGCGGTGATTCCTCCCAAAAGCCTCCTCCTAATTTTTTTTGGAACAAAACCCTCCTTATAGCAAAAGAGGGGAGCCAGAGGGCCAACAGGGAGCCCACAAGCCCCCTAAGCACGGCCACGGGGGTAGGCCGCGCCTAACAGGCTTGTGGCCTCATGGTGGCTCCCCTCTGGTACTTCTTCCACCCAGTATTTTTTATAAATTCCAAAATAATTCCTCGTTGATTTTCATGGATTTTGGAGTTGCGCAGAATAGGTATCTCAAACTTGCTCCCTTTTCAGGCCAGAATTCCAGCTGCCTGCATTCTCCCTCTTCATGTAAACCTTGCAAAATAAGAGAGAAAAGGCATAAGTATTGTACCGTGAAGTGTAATAACAGCCCATAAAGCGATAAATATCAACATAAAAGCATGATGCAAAATGGACGTATCATGAACCTCTGTGTTGTTAATCAGGGTTCCCTCGGTAACCTGGTTGCTGAACGAAATCTCGTATTCCGCATCAAAAATATGAAAGGCTTTGACGATGATGTCCACAGGATTAAAAGCTATCTTGCACAGGGTAAACCCTCCTGCTTCACTGTTGCAGATGATGGCACCTTGTACTTCAAGGTCGCTTATTCGTACCAACTAAAAGGGAAAACCTCAGAATGACTGGACAGGTGATGAAAGAAGCTCATGACACACCTTGTCTATTCATCCGGGTAGTACCAAGACATCCGTCAAAGATTCTGGTGGTCCAATATGAAGCTAGAAATTGCATGATATGTTGCAGAATGTGATATTTGTCAGCGAATCAAAGCATAACATCAAAAGCCTGTTGGAACTCTACAACCTATCTCTATTCCTGAATGGAAATGGGACCATGTTGAAATGGACTTTGTCACTAGTTTTCCCATATCTCAGAAGGGTAATGATGCTATTCTTGTCGTCATTGACCGACTGTCCAAAGTTGCACATTTTTTGGCTGTCAAAGAAACAATTAATGCTAGTCAACTCGCAGATCTTTATATGTACAGAATTGTTTCACTTCACGGTATTCCGTTGATAATCAGCTCGGACCATGGCAGCTTGTTGACTTCAAAATTTTAGGAAAGTTTTCATAAGGCTATGGGGACTCATCTATCCTTCAGCACCGCATTTCACCCTCAATCCCAGGGACAAGTTGAACGAGTCAAAAAAAATCCTCGAAGACATGCTTCGAGATTGTGTCATTTATTTCGGTGAGAAATGGCAGGAATCTCTCCCGTATGTCGAGTTCTCCTACAATAATAGCTATCAAGCTAGTCTCAAGATGGCCCCTTTCGAAGTATTGTATGGACGAAGGTGTCAAACTCCTCTGAATTGGTCAGAAACTGGGGAACGTTCACTCTTCGGTCTGGATATTATCCAACATGCTGAAGATCAAGTCCACATTATTCATGAGAATCTGAAGGCTGCTCAGTCTCGTCAGAAGAGTCAGTATGACCGTCATCATCAAGATATGGTCTATCAACCTGGTGAAAAGGCTTATCTTCGTGTCACACCAATGATAGGTGCACAACATTTTGGGATCATGGGCAAGTTAACTCCTCGCTATATTGGTCCTTTCACTGTTCTCAAAAGGCGTGGAAAAGTAGCTTATTAATTGGAACTATCGGCAAACCTTTCTCACGTTCACGATGTCTTCCATGTGTCTCATCTCCGCGGCTACTTTAAAGATCCTATTCGAGCAGTGGATCATGATATGCTTGAGCTGCAACAAGACCTCTCATATAAAGAGCATCTGGTCTGCATCCTCGATCAGGCTGAACGTCAGACTCGTCGCAAGGTCACCAACTTCCTTAAAGTGAAGTGGTCAAATCATTCTGAAGATGAAGCCACTTGGGAACGCGAGGATCATCTTCGTGATGAATACCCCAAGCTCTTTCCTTCTACATCTTAATTCTCGGGACGAGAATTTTTATTAGTAGGGGAGAGTTGTGACATCCCCGAATTTGTGCTATAGTGATAATTGTAATTAAGCTACAGTGATGTCCATGAACCTGCCTAATCATCTTGTTAAATGGTGCATGATCAATGTGGATCTCATATCTCATTTCAAATTCCACTTTTAAATACCATAGGATTTTAAGTTGATGAAATAAATCCTCAAACAACATATGAAAAATGTTGCCCATTGCTGAAAATCTTAAAACAAATGTTGTTAAGGAAAACAACATCACCTTGATGTTGGTGTGGACCCCACCATCAAAAGAGCACCCCTAAAGCATTTTAAAGTGCTCTTAAATTCAATTGGAAAATGCAAACAATTTCCAAAATTCCTCAAACTATAGGTGGCCATCGACAATATTGCAACGTATTATTTGGAGTAAGTTGCCCATTTTTGCTGTGAAGAAATGATGCCAAAAATAAATGAAATAGAAGCTAAAAAAATAACAGAAAAAGAAAATAAATTAAAATAAAAGAGAAGAAGGCCTCTCTAGCTGGGCCTCACTGACCTAGTCGGCCCAGCCCACCTCCCCCCCCTGTCGTCTTCCTCCCACTGCTCATGGGGGGGGGGGAGACGTGGCCATGGGCGATGGCTGCCACCGGTCGTCCCCAACGCCATGGCACCCATCCGGCGGCCAGCCAACGCCTACAAGAGCCGTCGCCGACCCCCCCAAACCCTAGCCCCCCTCCAGATCCCCCTCTCCCCCTCTCCTTCGTCCTCCCCCTCGCCTCCCGAGTGCTCCCATGGTCGTGCCCGGTTGAGCTCGTGGCCACACCTCGCATCTCTCCTTGTTGTTAGGTCCCCGAGCTCCGCACCATTTGCCTTGTCCTCCCCATGCTCTGGATTGAGCCCCGGGAGCCCTCGCGCTGTCGCCATCGACCATCTTCCTCCTCGGGGCTCGAACGCTAATCGTCGTCGACTTGACCCTCCCAGTGAACTCCGGCTACACCGGGCCTTCTCGTCCTCGCGAGTAAGCTCCCCCGCATCCCCATCTCCCTCTCAGTGCCCCTATCGGCCACCGCAGCCAGCCCCCACCGTAACCGACCTCCGCCACCCGCCATTGCGCTCGCACACGGGCCGAGCGTGCCGTTGAGAACGCGTGCGTGATGCGGGCGTGCTCCAGGTCGTCCCCTATGTCGATCCCGCCCCCTAGTTAGCTCGCCCACGTGTTGCTACTTCTCTCCCGCCGCTCGCCTGAACCGGCCACTGATACGTCCATTTTGCATCATGCTTTCATGTTGATATTATCGCTTTATGGACAGTTATTATACTTTGTGGTACCATACTTATGCCTTTTCTCTCTTATTTTGCAAGATTTATTTGAAGAGGGAGAATACCGGCAGCTGGAATTCTGGACTGGAAAAGGAGCAAGTATGAGTCCTCTATTCTGCGCAACTCCAAATGCCCTGAAAATCAACGTGGAATTTTTTGGGAATATATAAAAAATAGTGGGTGAAAGAAGTGCGAGAGGGGAGCTGCCAGGGGCCCACAAGCCTGGTAGCCGCGGCCTGCCCCCCTGGCCGCGACAATAGGGCTTGTGGGCACCCTGGTGGCCCACTGGCCCCCCTCTTCTGCTATATGAAGGGTTTCGTCTGAAAAAAAGTCAGGGCGCAGCTTTTTCGTGGATTCTCCACCGCCACGAGGCGGAACTTGAGGAGAACCAGTCTAGAGCTCCGGCAGGACGATCCTGCCGGGGAAACTTCCCTACCGGAGGGGGAAATCGTTGCCATCGTCATCACCAACACTCCTCTCGTCGGAGGGGACTCGTCTCCATCAACATCTTCATCAGCACCATCTCATCTCGAAACCCTAGTTCATCACTTGTAACCAATCTCCGTCTCGCGACTCCGATTGGTACTTGTAAGGTTGCTAGTAGTGTTGATTACTCTTTGTAGTTGATGCTAGTTGGATTACTTGGTGGAAGAGTTTATGTTCAGATCCTTGATGCTACTCATTACACCTCTGATCATGATTATGATTATGCTTTTTGAGTAGTTACTTTTGTTCCTGAGGACATGGGATAAGTCATGCTAATAGTAGTCATGTGAATTTGCTATTCGTTCGGTATTTTGATATGTTGTATATTGTTTTTCCTCTAGTGGTGTTATGTGAATGTTGACTGCATAACACTTCACCATTATTTGGGCCTAGAGGTAGGCATTGGGGAGTAGTAAGTAGATGATGGGTTGCTAGAGTGACAGAAGCTTAAACCCGAGTCTATGCGTTGCTTCGTAAGGGGCTGATTTGGATCCACTAGTTTAATGCTATGGTTAGACGTTGTCTTAATTATTCTTTCGTAGTTGCAGATGCTTGCGAGAGGGGTTAATCATAAGTGGGATGCTTGTCCAAGTAAGGGCAGTACCCAAGCGCCGGTCCACCCACATATCAAACTATCAAAGTAATGAACGTGAATCATATGAACATGATGAAACTAGCATGACAGAAATTCCCGTGTGTCCTCGGGAGCGTTTTTCCTCTTATAAGACTTTGTTTAGGCTTGTCCCTTGCTACAAAAGGGATTGGACCACTTTGCTGCACCGTTGCTACTCTTGTTACCTGTTACTTTTCACCTGCTACGTTTCACCTCACTACACCATGACTTGCTACCGCTACTTTCAGTGCTTGCAGTTATTACCTTGCTGAAAACCGTTTATCAGAGCCTTCTCCTCATCGTTGGGTTCGACACTCTTACTTATCGAAACGACTACGATTGATCCCCTATACTTGTGGGTCATCAAGACTCTTTTTTGGCGCCGTTTCCAGGGAGGGCAACGCCTTTGGTAAGTGGAATTTGGTAAGGAAACATTTATATATTGTGTTGAAGTTTATTGTCACTTGTCACTATGGAAACTGTTCCTTTGAGGAATTTGTTCGGGGTTTCTTCACCACGAATGGAAGCAAGAGGAGTTGCTCCTCAACCTGAGGTACCTACTGAAAATATGTTTTATGAAATTCCTTCGGGTATGCTTGAGAAACTGCTGGCTAATCCTGTTACAGGAGATGGATCATCACATCCAGACTTGCATCTAATCTATGTAGATGAAGTTTGTGGTTTATTTAAGCTTGCAGGTTTGCCCGAGGATGAGGTAAAGAAGAAAGTCTTTCCTTTATCTTTCAAGGATAAGGCGTTGACATGGTATAGGCTATGTGATGATACTGGATCATGGGACTATAATCGGTTGAAATTGGAATTTCATCAAAAGTTTTATCCTATGCATTTAGTACATCGTGATCGGAATTATATTTATAAATTTTGGCCTCGTGACAGGGAAAGCATAGCTCAAGCTTGGGGGAGGCTTAAATCAATGCTATATTCATGCCCCAATCATGAGCTCTCGAGAGAAATTATCACTCAAAACTTTTATGCTCGGCTTTCTCATGAAGATCGTACCATGCTTGACACTTCTTGTACCGGTTCTTTTATGAAGAAGGATATTGACCACAAGTGGAATTTATTGGAAAGAATCAAACGTAACTCTGAAGATTGTGAGCTTGAAGAAGGTAAGGAGTCAGGTATGAATTTTGAGTTTGATTGCGTTAAATCTTTTGTTGAAACAAACACTTCTAGAGATTTTAGCGCTAAGTATGGACTTGACTCTGAGATAGTAGCTTCTCTATGTGAATCTTTTGCTGCTCATATTGATCTTCCCAAAGAGAAGTGGTTTAAGTGTCATCCTCCTGTAGAAGTCAATATAGTTAAACCCGATCTAGTTGAAGAGAAAGTCATTGCCTTTAGTGATCCTATTGTTCCTTGTGCCTACGCTGAGAAACCACCTTACCCTGCTAGGAAAAAGGATTATTCTAAAGCTCCAACTATGATACGTAGGGGTTACATTAGACCACTTGCAGCCCCTGAGGAAATTAGAGTTGAACCTAGTGTTGCTATTATCAAAGATCTCTTAACCGAAGACATAGACGGGCATGTTATCAAATTTTGTGAGGACTCCGCTAGAATTGCTAAACCTCACGCAAAAGACAAATACGGACCTGTAGTTGGCCTGCCCGTTGTTTCTATCAAGATAGGAGATCACTGTTATCATGGTTTATGTGATATGAGTGCTAGTGTTAGTGCAATACCCCGGTCCCTATATGATGAAAGCAAAGATGAGATTGCACCTGCTGAGTTAGAACCCATTGATGTCACTATTACGCTAGCTAATAGAGATACTATTTGCCCTGTGGGAATTGTGAGAGACGTAGAAGTCCTGTGTGGTAAGACGAAGTATCCTACTGATTTCCTCGTGCTTTCTACTGCACAAGATAGCTTTTGTCCCATCATATTTGGTAAACCCTTTCTCAACACTGTCAATGCTCATATTGATTGCGTTAAACAGACTGTCACTGTTAGTTTCGAGGGTGTGTCTCATGAATTTAACTTCTCCAAGTTTGGAAGACAACCTCATGAAAAAGAGTCGTCTGGTAGGGATGAAATCATTGCTCTTGCCTCTATTGTCATACCTCCTACGGATCCTTTAGAGCAATATCTGTTTGAGCATGAAAATGATATGCATATGGATGAAAGAGATGAGATAGATAAAATTGTTTTAGAACAATATCCTATTCTCAAGAATAATCTGCCTGTTGAACTGCTTGGGGATCCTCCCCACCAAAGGGTGATCCTGTGTTCGAGCTAAAACAGTTACCAGATACTCTTAAGTATGCATATCTTGATGAGAAGGAGATATATCCTGTTATTATTAGTTTTCCTCCTATAAGACTTTGTACAGGCTTGTCCCTTGCTACAAAAGGGATTGGGCCACTTTGTTGCATCGTTGCTACTTTTGTTACTTGTTGCTTGCTACGAATTATCTCACGACACAATCACTTGTTACCGACAATTTCAGTGCTTGCAGATTTTACCTTGCTGAAAACCACTTGTCAGATCCTTCTGCTCCTCGTTGGGTTCGACACTCTTACTTATCGAAAGGACTACGATTGATCCCCTATACTTGTGGGTCATCAAGCTCTTTGATTGCCCAATAAGCCTTATGCTCTAGCTAAAGAGGTAAATGACATGCTTTACCATCAACCATTTTGTACGGTGACATGCCCATGGGATTCTTATAAGCAAGTCTATAAGCCCACGGTGCATCATCGAGCTTCTTAGACCAATTCTTTCTAGACCTATTAACACTCTTTTGCATAATTAGTTTAATCTCTCTATTGCTTAGCTCTACTTGACCACTGGACTGAGGATGATAGGGGTATGCAATTCTATGATTGACATCATACTTAGCAAGCGTTTTACGGAAAGCACCATGAATAAAATGTGAACCACCATCAGCCATTAGATATCTAGGGACTCCAAATCTAGGGAAAATAACTTCTTTAAGCATCCCGATAGAGGTGTTGTGATCAGCACTACTAGTTGGGATAGCTTCTACCCACTTAGTAACATAATCAACAACAACTAGGATATGAGTATACCCGTTGGATTTTGGAAAAGGTCCCATATAATCAAAACCCCAAACATTAAATGGTTCAATGACAAGTGAATAATTCATAGGCATTTCCTCACGTTTACTAATATTACCTATTCTTTGACATTCGTCACAAGACAAGACAAACTTACGGACATCCTTGAAGAGAGTGGGCCAATAGAAATCTGATTGCAATACCTTGTGTGCAGTTCAATCTCCCGCATGGTGTCCTCCGTAAGCCTCGGAGTGACACTTCTATAGGATCTGTCCCTGTTCATGTTCAGGTACACAAGGTCTAATAACACCATCTACTACTTCCTTATAAAGGTGAGGATCATCCCAAAAGTAATGTCTCAAATCAAAGAAGAATTTCTTGTTTTGCTGGTATGTGAAACTAGGTGGTATATATTTGGCAACGATATAATTTGCATAATCATCATACCACGGTGTACTACGTGAAGCATTGATGACATTCAGTTGCTCATCAAGAAAGCTATCCTCAATAGGTTGTGGGTCATCAAGAACGTTCTCCAACCTAGACAAGTTATCTGCTACGGGGTTATCAGCACCCTTTATGTCGACAAAGTGCAAATCAAATTCTTGTAGCAAGAGAACCCATCTGATAAGTCTAGGTTTAGCGTCCTTCTTCTCCATGAGGTACTTAATAGCAGCGTGATCAGTGTGAATAGTAACATTGGAATCAACTATGTAAGACCTGAACTTTTCACATGAAAACACGACTGCTAAAAATTCCTTCTCCGTAGTAGCATAGTTTCTCTGGGCATTGTCTAGAGTTTTACTAGCGTAGTGAATAACATTCAACTTCTTATCAACTCTTTGCCCTAGGACAACACCAACAACATAATCACTAGCATCACACATGATTTCAAAAGGTAAGTTCCAATCAGGTGGTTGAACAATAGGTGCAGTTATCAAAGCCCTCTTTAGTATTTCGAAGGCTTCCTCACAATCATCGTCAAAAACAAAAGGAATATCCTTTTGCAAGAGATTGGTAAGAGGCCTAGAAATCTTAGAGAAGTCTTTAATGAACCTTCTATAGAAACCAGCATGACCAAGGAAACTTCTTATACCTTTGATATTTGTGGGATATGGCATTTTCTCGATTGCATCAACCTTAGCCTTATCGACTTCAATACCTCTTTCAGAAATTTTATGCCCTAAGACGATGCCTTCATTAAACATAAAGTGGCACTTCTCCCAATTCAAGACAAGATTGGTGTCTTTACGTCTCTGTAAGACTCGATCAAGGTTGCTGAGGCAATCATCAAAGGAAGACCCATAAACAGAGATGTCATCCATGAAAACCTCGACAATCTTTTCACAAAAGTCAGAGAATATAGCCATCATACATCTTTTAAAGGTGGCAGGTGCATTACCTAAGCCAAAAGGCATACGTCTATAAGCAAAGGTACCGAAGGGGCATGTGATAGTGGTTTTCTCCTGATCAGATTGTGCAACTGGTATTTGGGAGAAACCAGAATAACCGTCTAGAAAGCAGAAGTGTGTGTGTTTAAACAGTCCTTCTAGCATTTGGTCGATAAAAGGCAGAGGGTAATGATCTTTCCTAGTGGCTTTATTTAATTTCCTAAAATCGGTCACCATTCTATAGCTAGTAATAATCCTCTATGGGATCAATTCATCCTTATCATTAGGGACAACGGTAATGCCTCCCTTCTTAGGGACGCAGTGCACCGGACTCACCCAATCGCTATGAGCAACGGGATAGATAATACCCGCTTCCATGAGCTTTAGTATTTCTTTTCTTACTACTTCTTTCATCTTAGGATTTAATCTCCTTTGATGATCAGCAACTGGTTTGAAATCAGGATCGGTTTTAATCTTGTGCTGGCATAGAGTGGGACTAATTCCCTTAAGATCATCAAGAGTATATCCAATAGCAGCACGGTGCTTCCTCAGAGTTTTTTGCAACTTCTTGTCTTCATGTTCTAAGAGGCTAGCACTAATAATGACAGGATATATCTCTTTTTCATCCAGATAAGCATACTTAAGAGTATTTGGCAACTGTTTAAGCTCGAAAACATGATCACCCTTTGGTGGGGGTGGATCCCCAAGCAGTTCAACAGGCAGATTATTCTTAAGGATAGGATATTGTTCTAAGACAACTCTATCTATCTCATCCCTTTCATCCATATGCATATCATTTTCATGCTCAATCAAGTATTGCTCTAAGGGATTAGTAGGAGGCACGACAATAGAAGCTAAGGCAATAGTTTCATCCCTACTAGGCAACTCTTTTTCATGAGGTTGTCTACCAAACTTGGAGAAATTGAACTCATGTGACACACCTTCAAAGCCAACAGTGACAATTTGCTTCTCATAGTCAATATGAGAATTGACGGTATAGAGAAAAGGTCTGCCAAATATGATGGGACAAAAGCTATCTTTTGCGGTAGAAAGAACGAGGAAATCAGCAGGATACTTCGTTTTACCACACAAGACTTCAACATCCCTAACAATTCCCATAGGGCAGATAGTATCTCTATTGGCAAGCTGAATAGTGACATCAATAGGTTCTATCTCAACAGGTGCAATCTCGTCTTTGATTTCATCATATAAGGATTGAGGTATTGCACTAACACTAGCACCCACGTGACATAAACCATGATAACAATGATCTCCTATCTTAACAGAAACCACAGGCATGCCAACAACAGGCCTATGTTTGTCTCTAGCGTGAGGTTTAGCAATTCTAGGAGCAGCCGGCTCGTCTCTACCTCGCTCTCTGTTGGTTGGTGAGTGTGTAGTGTTGAATGACTGATAAGTGATTGGCCCCCTTGCATGGGGGGCGGCCGGGGGGGTTTATAGACGAACTTGCCGACCTACAATATGGATAAAGGGTACATGCGTGGGACCCGGCCGGCTGCTTCGTCGGCTGGCCACGGGCCCACAAGGGTCTTGTCTTGTCGATGAGGGGCCCGCCGACTGCATGGTCTCGATTGCTGGTGGGACCCGCCGGCTGGCCAATGGGGCTCCCGCGTAAGGTTGACGCTGAGTACACGTTGTACGTCGAGCGTCCCCCCGCGAGATTCTTCATGGGCAGGCAGTACGACCGCCTCCATTGTTCGCCACGCCGAGTGCAGTAATGGAGTGGGAGTATGACGGTTCGACATCATGCTAGGTGATGGATGAGAGCCGGGGTAGGTCAGCAGCGTGGCTGCCAACGCTCGTACCTGCCGGGTGCCCTGATCATGTACCTTTGCTAACGTGTATCTACCTTTAATCGTGAGGTCCCTTCCTGACCTACGATCTAATGTGACTTGTGATCCTCGGCCGGCTAGCCTGCTTGGTCAGCCGGCTTGAGGGTGGCCGCCTCCTCCTTAGTCCGGCTGGCGGGACTAGGCCAGGTCTGAATGGGAGGCCGCTTGGATTCTAGCCGGCAGGGGTTACCTAGCCGGCCAGAAAGGTGACCGCCTAGTCTTCCAGCCGGCAGGTGATGCCTAGCCGGTCAGAAGACTTGGGCCTTGAGAGTCTCCACGCCTTCATGTCCATTGGGCCGGAAATGAAGGAAGATGCTTGATGAGCCCACCCCAGGGTTATCCCCCCGACATCATGCATCGAGTACATGTACCATACATGCATTTTGAAGTTTTCTTTTCTAGCGGTGTCATATGTCTTGAACCCATTATACCAAGCTTCTTGCAATTCATCCTTAAGCGGCTTCATGTACATATTCATATTCTTCCTTGGATAGTTGGGTCCAGGAATTATCAACGTCAGGAATATGTTCTTTCTTTGCATAATCTGTCCGGGGGGAGATTGAGTGGAATGACAAATACAAGCCAACTACTGTATTGGGTTGCTGTCGTACCAAAGGGATGGAACCCATCCATGCCGATGCAGACTCGAGGATGCCTTGGATCTTCCGCTTTATCCGGATGTAATGCATCGATGTGCTTCCACGCTTCCGCATCTGATGTGTGTACCGACATATTATTCCCATCTGCATCTAGTTTGGATCTTTTGCCCAATTTGTGCCATGTCATCTGTCTAGCCGTCTCTTCGACCATGAAAAAACGTTGAAGCCTTGGTGTGATTGGCATATGCCGAAGATAATTAACTAGGATTTTGGTCTGGCTCTTCTCACCCATACCATTGTTTACCACAACATACCTTGAAGACTTGCAAATGAGACAATAGTTTAAGCCCGCATACTCAAGCCTAAATAAGGCACATCCTTTCTCACAGGCATCTATCTTCTCATAGGGCATCTTAAGTAAATGAAGTATTTTGTCTGACTGGTACAGGTTTGTAGGCATGACATGGACTTTGGGTAGAAACCATCCAAATAGTGTCATCGTCGCGTTGTAGCACTCTCTGCCCAAGTTGAATTGAGCCTTCAGAGCCATTACTTGTGCAATGGCATCCAGCTCACAAAGCTTAGTGTGCTCGTGGAGAGGACGTTTTGAAGACTCCAACATTTTATAGAAGGCCCTTACAAATTCCTCCATCTCATCTTCCGAATCCCGAGCATCATGAAAGTCTTGCACCATGTCTTTGATCCTGGTACCATGCTCGACGGTGCGACGATGAACTACCTCAGCTCTGGTGCATTGGGCAGACTCACCGTGAAATGTCCATAGCGTATAATCAGTCATAAAACCCCTCCTATGCAAGCGTTTACCCATTTTAGCCTTTGTCCTCTTTTTAAAGTTGTCGCACCCTGATACGTCCCAAACGTATCTATAATTTCTGCTTGTTCCATGATCTCTTGGGTGACATTGTTATATGTTGTGCTACACTTCTATATCATTTTACACATATTTGGACTAACCTACTTACTCAGTGCACCCAGTGCCAGTTTCTGTCTGCTCATGTGTATTTTTCAAGGGCTTTTACCCTATTTTCCGAAGCCCAAAAAATTACAGGAAAAATATAAAAAAAAAATCAGCAAAACAGAAGCCTCCGGATCACCGAAGATGGGTCAGAAGGGGGCCAGGGGATGTCCAGGCAACCTGCTGGCGCGGTCAGGCCCTAGGCCGCGCCAGGAGGTCTCCTGGGTGGGCCCCACCTCCTCCGGTGCCCTCCTTTCGCCTATATTTAGAGTCCTGAGAGGAAACCCTTCCAAAACTTCCAGAATCGCGAATTTCTCCATCGTTCCACCGTCGCAGCGCTTCCGAGATCGGGAGCGTCAGCAGACCTCTTCCCGACACCCTGTCGGAGGGAGGATTGACCTCCGGGAGCTTCTCCACCGCCATGGACGTTTCCTGGACGTGCCGTGAGTAGTCCTCCTTGGACCATGGGTCCATGACCAGTAGCTATGTGATGTCTTCTCTCTAATCTTGTGTTTCAATGGTTAGTTCTTGTGAGCCGCCCTACATGATCAAGGCATCTATGTAATTCTCTTGCTATTCCTATGCTCGGTTTGTTGGGATCCGATGGATTATGAGATTATGTTCAGATTGTTATAAGTTATATATTTGATTATCCTTTTATATTATGTTCTTTAGTGATTCATGCATGTTCTCCGTTGCTATTTATTGCTTTGGCCAAGTAGTAGATTGTAACTCCAAGAGGGAACGTTATGCATGATTGTGGGTTCATGCCCCTCGATGTCTAGCTTGAGTGAAAGAAACATGAGACTAGGGGATGTGTTGTTGCCACCAGGGATAAAACAACGGTGCTTGTGACCACGGTTGCAAGGATTATTTACCTTACACATAGTTTGTTAATGCAGTTGTCCGTTACTTTGAGATTACACTTCGGGTGGGGCTTGCAACTTAATACCGAAGAGATGTTCTGGATAGATATCTCAAGGTGGATGATTAGTAAGTAGATGTTGATGAATAAAAGGTCTACTTGTCTTGGCATACTGCCCATTACTATTGAACCTCTAACTATCAAGTAGCATAAGTAGCATTACGGTGCGTTCATAATTATGTTAATTGCCCAACTGTGATTTGTTTACCCAAGTATAGTTGTTTATCGTCTTTTGGGAGAGAGACATTACTAGTCAACATCATGTGACTCCGGTCCATAGCACCATCATTGTTTATACCTCCATCATTTACCACTTTCATTTACTTTCCCGTTGCAATCACTATTACCTTCCCGCTTGTGTTTTGATCCTTTGCAAGCTACAAGGCCAGAGAGATTGACAACCTCTCTTTACTCGTTGGGAGCAAAGTTATTTGTTGTTTGTGCAGGTCCACGTCTTCTGCTAGCGCCAGGGTGGAAGACACCTACTTGTTCATCCTAGGAGTCCTGCTGGTTCGATAGACCTTACAGTCTTCGTGTGAGGGAAAGCTTGCTGCTGACTACATCTCAACCTTCCACTTGGGGTAACCAACGAGGTGCGAGAAGTATATACATCATCTCATCATCAAGCGAAGTTTTCTGGCGCAGTTGTCAGGGACTCCAGTCTTCATGATAGGGGAGTTGCACGCTATCTTTTACCTTTGCTTTTTAGTCTTGTTAGTTTGCTTTTTAGTTTTTGCTTAAGAGTCTTATACCAAAAACCACAAAAAAATTAGTTACTTTGCTTTGTTTAGTCAGTATGTCTAAATCCTTTGCCTCTAGTGTTGCATCCGAAGGAGAGATTCTCACCTTCAAACAAAGGGTTGGAGAAAGTTTGAAAGATGCTTGGGATAGAATTAAAAATTCTCAAGATAGAGCCACCAAGAAGCAATCCACCAGTATTCTGCTTAGAAATTTTTATGTTGGTATCACTTCTTGGCATAGGTTTGTTCTAGACACATCAATAGGAGGGAATTTCTTGGAAGCCCCCGTTGGGGAGGCTCATAACGTTATGGAAAATCTCGTCGGAATTACACCTATTGTTGACATAAAGGATGATATCACTTTATCTCATGTAATGAGTAAACTTGAGAAGATAGAGCTATAGATGCCAAGCATGAGTAAAATTAATGAAGTAGATCACAGGATTCAAGGGAACTTCAATAGACTTGATAGGTCCATGAACAAAATTTACAAAACTTTGGAGACCCTTAAATCCCATGATGTGGATCCTTCTAGGATTGATAAGATCGAGGATATTTTTGAAACTATAGGAACTACTCTATCCTCCATCAAGACTAAAAAGGTAGAAACCCCAGCAAGGAAGGGACCTAGGTTTGTTAACGTACCCAAGGTTCCTCAACCCAAAACGAGTGTACCTATTGCTAAGGGTGTTGAAACTGTGAAGTCCTTGGAAGAGATACCTCTCTTAAATAGAATTAGAAATGAAATTCCAATTGGTCTTACTACCTTTGCTTTTGCTCCTAGAAGTGTTGCCACTAAGACTCTTTGAGAGTCCTCTTAATACTAGTTGTATTATTGAAGAGCTCTTTGATGATCTTGATGATGGTTTAATTCATACAACTTGATCTTCTTGCATTATGCCTAGCTCAAAGGCATAAAAGAAAGCGTGTGTTGGGAGGCAACCCAATTTGTTTTTACTTTCTGTTTTAGTGGTCTTGATTCTTTTTACTACTGTAGCAACATCGTTGTATCTTTATTTTTAAGCTTTGTGACATGTTATAGCCTCCGATTGCAAGAAAGTTCAAAAGTTGTGACATGTTGTCCAGAAACAGATTCTGTGTGCTTGACGAAACAATTCACAACAAATCACCAGATCATCTTTTTGATTTGAATTGTTTTGACAACATGCTCTATATAATTGCCTTTCTGGCATCTGTTCTGTGTTTTTTGATTTGAGTTGCAGAAGTGCCCCGAATAAATTATTTACAACCTGTTGTTCTGTTTTTTCATAGATTCTGCCATGTTTTACGTTTCCATTGTTTTGCAAATCCTAAGCTTACTTTTTATTTGCAAAAACCTTTTGGCAATCATGATAAGCAGTAGCTTTTCATGAAATTTTTTATTTCCAGCAGGTAATGAATTATTTTATTAAGGGTACTAACCACTCTAATCAACTTATGATGTGTTTCGTATGAAGGGAGTTTTCAAGTATGCGATGGGAGATGATGAAAGAAGATACGGGAGTGTCAAGCGCTCAAGCTTGGGGATGCCCCCATGCACCCAAAGAAATATTCAAGGAGACTCAAGCGTCTAAGCTTGGGGATGCCCCCGTGCATCCCCTTCTCTATCAACAATCATCAGTTCGTCCATTTCCATGCTATATTTTTATCACTTCATATGTTATGTGCTATGCTTGGAGCGTCCCTCTATTTGATTTTTAGTTTGTTTTAGTTTTGCTTATTGTTCATAACAAGTCGGAACCTAGCCTACCTTGTTTGGGAGAGAGACACGTTCCATTCCACTCTAGAACACAACATAGGTTTTCATGCTTATCTTTTTTGTGTATTCTCTATCTTTTCGTAGCTACTGTCATGCTTAGCTCTTAGTTTTCATGCTTATCTTTTTAAGAGATTTTATTTAGGTTACTCTTGGAACTCTCTTTAGTTGTCATGCTTATATTGTTTAGAGAGTTGGCTCGTTGCACCGAGTTATGTGTCTTGCATGAGTAGGTAATTGAGGTTGCTATTTAAGTATAATAGTAACTTGCAATAGTTTTGAGGTACTGATTTGATTAATGTTTGGACTATCGGTTCCAAGAGCTTGAGCCTATTAGTGATAGGTGTCGTATTTTGGAAAATCCGTGTGTTTTTCAAAAACTAAAATTAGTTGAGAACTCTAGCTACTAAATTGATCGCTAACCTCTTGAGGGATTGGAATATATAGAGTACCCTCACGTTACCATGAGTCGAGGATGCACAAGGATAACCAAAGCCCCAAACACTCCTCCTCGGGGTACTTGTCTCTTTGTGAATTTCCTAACTAGATAGAGACTTACCTATAATAAGTGTATAAGTTCTTCGGACTAATGTGCGTATTCGATTGTTGGCACTTCCACCACCCATATTTTGCTAGCCTCTTCGGTATCGTGCATTGCCCTTTATCACATTGAGAGTTGGTGCAAACTCTGCTGGTGCATCCAAACCCATGACATGATGCGCTCTGTCATACATAAGCCTCATTATATCTTTCCTCAAAACAGGCACCATACCTACCTATTAATGCATTTCCATAGACTTTCTGAGAT
This sequence comes from Hordeum vulgare subsp. vulgare, assembly GCF_904849725.1. NCBI lineage: Eukaryota > Viridiplantae > Streptophyta > Magnoliopsida > Poales > Poaceae > Hordeum > Hordeum vulgare. Next base: position 576,444,693 of record NC_058520.1, on the reverse strand, counting down.
ACATTACCATGCAACATCCACCATCTCATGACTTGATCTTCATGTCATACATGATTTTGCTTGATCGTAGAGCCGCATGATAGTTCGGCCTTGCTCCAATTATTGCTACATGATGCACTAGTATAATTGCATATCCTGCTACACCCGCAGAGGCATACATTTGCATACATCATGATAGTTTTCACTTGTCTTTATGTTGAGTACTTCCTATAAAGTGTGATGATCTTCTTTTTATTCATGTAAAACATAGAGTGTTGCCCTTAAGTGAAGAAAAGATCCCAAACAGGACAAACAAAAGATCCCAAAGAGGACAAATGAGAGATAAAAAGAAAGAGCCAAAGAGGCCACAAAAAAATTAAAAAAGAGAAAAAGAAAAAAGAAATAAAAAGAAAGAAGGGGGAAACACTACTATTCCTTTTGAAGATCCACACTCGTACTCCATTGCTATATTGGTACTACATAGAGATTATCATTCATGCATAACTATGTGGGGACCCTTACACTATAGAACTTGGTTTGCATATTCCAATGACGAGCCTCCTCAAATGAGCTCTAGGTCTTCATGAGCAAACAAGTTGGATGCACCCCCACTAGTTCCATTGGAGAGCTTACCTTACCTCATATGTGCACCCGTTACATGGCAATCCCTACTCCTCACATAATATCTATCATTTGACTTTCTCTCGCCTATGGTTGTCCTCATTGATGTGAGCCTTTCACACCTTTTTGTCTTCCTTCCCCATCATTATTCTATTTCCCATCCTAAGTGCCAACATATCTTGCTTACGCTCATCCATTGCCTGAGTGCTCAAAGTCGAAAGGGAGAGGATCATTTTGACTTGTGCCCGACTAGTGGTCTGGGGATGAGTCAAAATAAGATTCCGAAGGAGACCAAGTGTGAAATTTTAGTAGATTGAGTTCTCGATTAAAAATTATTTTATGATATCAACCCATCTCCCACATCTTGCACGCAAACACCATTTGGAGACATTCGAGTCACGGACAGCGAGAGCTCTTGCACCTTTATGTTCTTACTTTGCTAAACTCAATACTAGATATAAATTCTTTCTTGTTATTGTCTTGACTTGAATTGCATATCTTACTTCCTTTACTTTGAAGTTCGTATATGTGTGTTAGCATGTCACCACATAAACTATTGTGTTATCATTTATCTACTCGAGGTCGAGCAGAAATTAAGCTTGGGGATGTTGATACGTCCCAAACGTATCTATAATTTCTGCTTGTTCCATGATCTCTTGGGTGACATTGTTATATGTTTTGCTACACATTTATATCATTTTACACATATTTGGACTAACCTACTAACCCAGTGCAACTAGCGCCAATTTCTGTGTACTCATGTCTAATTTGCAAGGGCTTTTACCCAATTTCCCAAAGCCCGGAAAATTCCAAGAAAAATGTATAAAAAATCAGTGAAACAAAAGTTTCCGGGTCACCGAAGATGGGCCAGAGGGGGGCCAGGGGCTGCCCACGCGACCTGCTGGCGCGTCCAGGCCCTAGGCCACGCCAAGAGGCTGCCTCGGTGGGCCCCACTGATACGTCTCAAACGTATCTATAATTTTTTATGGTATCACGCTGTTATCTTGCCTTCTTTGTATGTTTTATGTACCTTTTTATATCTTTTGGGGACTAACTTATTAATTCAGTGCCAAGTGCCAGTTCCTGTTTTTTCCGTGTTTTTGACTCTTTTCAGATCTCATTTTGGAACGGAGTCCAAATGGAAGAAAAACCCCGAAATGATTTTTTCCCGAACGGAAGAAGTCCAGGGGGCTTTTGGGCCAAGCCAGGTGGGCTCCAGGGAGCCCAGAAGCCCCCACTCCGCCACCAGGGGGAGGCGGCGGTGGGCAGGCTTGTGGCCTCCCTGGCCGCCCCCTGACCTAGATCTTTGGCCTATAAATTCTCAAATATTCCGCAAAAAATCAGGGGAGCCTCGAAAATACTTTTCCACCGCCGCAGGCTTCCGTTTACGCGAGATCTCATCTGGAGACCCTTCCCGGCACCCTGCCGGAGGGGACTTTGGAGCTGGAGGGCTTCTTCATCATCATCATCGCCCCTCCAATGACTCGTGAGTAGTTCACTTCAGACCTACGGGTCCGTAGTTACTAGCTAGATGGCTTCTTCTCTCTCTTGGATCTTCAATACAAAGTTCTCCATGATCTTCATGGAGATCTATCCGATGTAATCTTCTTTTGCGGTGTGTTTGTCGAGATCCGATGAATTGTGGATTTATGATCAGATTATCTATGAATCTTATTTGAGTTTCTTCTGATCTCTCTTATGCATGATTTGATATCCTTGTAAGTCTCTCCGAGTATTGGGTTTTGTTTGGCCAACTAGATCTATGATTCTTGCAATGGGAGAAGTGCTTGGTTTTGGGTTCTGCCATGTGGTGAACTTTCCCAGTGACAGTAGGGGCAGCAAGGCACACATCAAGCAGTTGCCATCAAGGGTAAAAAGATGGGGTTTTTATCATTGGTTTGAGATTATCCCTCTACATCATGTCATCTTGCTTAAGGCGTTACTCTGTTCTTATGGACTTAATACACTAGATGCATGCTGGATAGCGGTCGACGTGTGGAGTAATAGTAGTAGATGCAGAAAGTATCGGTCTACTTGTTTCAGACGTGATGCCTATAGAAATAATCATTGCATAGATATCGTCACGACTCTGCACAGTTCTATCAATTGCTCAGCAGTAATTTGTTCACCCTCCGTCTATTTGCTTTCATGAGAGAAGCCACTAGTAAACACTACGGCCCCCGGGTCTATTCACATCCATCGTTTACAACTCTGCTTTTACTTTGCTTTGTTACTTTGTTGCTTTCAGTTCTCACTTGGCCAACAATCTATAAGGGATTGACAACCCCTTCATAGCGTTGGGTGCAAGCTGTTTGTGTTTCTGCAGGATCTTGAGATACTCTTCCGCCGGATTGTTACCTTGTTCTCAAACTGAGGGTAATACTTACCGTCGCTGTGCTACATCACCCTTTCCGCTTCGAGGGAACACCAACGCAAGGCTCCAAGGCCACCGGGGAAATCCTTTGCATACTTGCCTAGGAAGTCCCTTAGGGCGTAGCCGTAGCTGAAGGATTCCTGGTGCCGTCGACACAACTATTTCCTGGCGCCATTGCAAGGGATACACGACAAACATCAGAAGTATTTCTAGCGCCGTTGCCGGGGAGAAATCAAGATCTATCCAAGTAGGTCTCACAAACTCTTCTCTTGCATTTACTTTTGTTGCGAGTTGCCTCTCGTTTGCCACTCCCCCACTTCACATTTGTCATTTTCATTCGCCTTTGTCCTTCGCCGTTTTCTTTTGCCCTTGCCATTTTCCTTTGCCGCTTTCTTGCTTGCTTGTGTGCTTGTTTGTTTGTTGAAGACATCATGTCTGAAAACACCAAACTTTGCGACTTCTCGAGCACTAATAATAATGATTTTATTAGTACTCCGATTGCTCCCGCCACTAGGACGGAATCGTATGAAATCAACGCAGCTTTGCTGAATCTTGTTATGAAAGAGCAATTCTCTGGCCTTCCTAGTGAAGATGCCGCATCCCATCTCAGTACCTTCATTGAGCTTTGTGATATGCAAAAGAAAAGAGATGTGGATAATGACGTGATTAAGTTGAAACTTTTTCCTTTCTCATTGCGAGATCGCGCAAAAACTTGGTTTTCTTCTTCGCCTAAAAATAGTATCGATTCTTGGGATAGTTGCAAAGATGCTTACATATCCAAGTATTTTCCGTCGGCTAAGATCATCTCCTTACGTAACGATATCATGAATTTCAAGCAACTTGATCATGAAGACGTTGCACAATCTTGGGAGAGGATGAAGCTTATGATTAGAAATTGTCCTGCTCATGGCTTGAGTTTGTGGATGATTATACAAATCTTTTACGCTGGTTTGAATTTTGCTTCTCGCAATATCTTGGACTCCGCCTTAGGTGGAACGTTCATGGAAATCACGTTTGGAGACGCTACAAAACTCCTAGACAATATCATGACCAACTACTCTCAGTGGCACACTGAAAGGTCGCCTGCTAGCAAAAAGGTGCATGCTATAGAAGAGATTAACTCGCTTAGTGCTAAGATGGACGAGTTGATGAATTTGGTTTCTAGTAGAAACGCTATTGTAGATCCTAATGACATGCCACTATCTTCTTTGATTGAGAGTAGCAACACTAGTTTGGACGTGAATTTTGTTGGTAGGAACAATTTTGGCAACAACAATGTTTTTAGAGGAAACTATGTTCCTAGGCCTTTTCCTAGTAACTCCTCTAACAATTATGGCAATTCCTATGGCAACACTTATGGAAATCATAACAAATTACCCTCTGATCTAGAGAGTAATATCAAAGAGTTCATCAACTCTCAAAAGATTTTCAATGCGTCCATAGAGGAAAAACTACTCAAAATAGACGATTTGGCTAAGAGCGTTGATAGGATGTCTTGTGATATTGATGCTTTGAAAGTTAGATGCGCTCCTCCCAAGATCAACTTGGATGAAACTTTGAGAGCTATGCGTATCTCCATGAATGAGAGCAAAGAAAGAACCGCCCAAATTCGCGCTAGACATGAATGGTTTAAAAGGGTGCGTTCTAGTGATGCAAATCGCGAAGATCTTAAAGTGATTGGTGTGTCTCCTCTTGAATATTTGTTTTCGTGTGTCAAACCTACTTATGGAGGGGCTGGATATGAATCCACTTTGCTTGAAAAACGCCCCAATGATTCGGAGTCCACCTATCTTGATGATAAAGGTGTGGAGAGTGGAGTAGAAGAAGTCAAAAATTTGGGTAGTAATGAAACTCCCACTTTGGATTTGAAGGAATTCAATTATGATAATTTCTCCTTGTTTGAATGCATTTCTTTTATGCAATCCTTTGCAAACTCTCCACATGCTTATAGCCAAAGCAAAGCCTTTACCGCTCATACCGTAGATGCTATGATGAAATCTCTTGAAGAGAAGCTCGAACTAGAAGTATCTATACCTAGAAAACTTCATGATGAGTGGGAACCTACTATCAAAATCAAGATAAAAAACTATGAGTGCAATGCTTTGTGTGATTTGGGTGCTAGTGTTTCCGTGATTCCAAAGTCTTTATGTGATATTCTTGGTTTTCATGAGATTGAAGAGTGTTCTCTTAATTTGCATCTTGCGGATTCTAGTGTCAATAAAACCCATGGATAGGATCGATGATGTTCTTATTGTTGCAAATAAGAACTATGTACCCGTGGATTTCATTGTACTTGACATAGATTGCAATCCTTCATGTCCCATTATTCTTGGTAGACCTTTCCTAAGGACTATTGGTGCTATCATCGATATGAAAGAAGGGAATATTAGATTTAAATTTCCCTTAAAGAAGGGCATGGAGCACTTCCCGAGAAAGAAAATAAGATTGCCTTATAAATCTATGATGAGGGCTACTTATGGTTTGAGTACCAAAGATGACTATACGTGATTCCATCACTTTCACCTAGCTAAGGGCGTTAATCAAAAGCGCTTGTTGGGAGGCAACCCAACGAATCTATCCTTTTTCTTTCTATTTTGTGTTTTCCACACTTTCATAATTCTGTTATGATCGTGTTTTTTGTGTTTCTTTTTGCGTTTGTGCCAAGCAAAACCGTTATGATTAGTCTTGAGGATGATCGTTTGGTCATGCTGGAAAAGACAGAAACTTTCTGCTCATGAAACGAATTGTCATTTTTTTCTGTAATAGATTTTGAGTTGATTCTTTTTTGCTTCTGATTGCTACGCAAATTCTTTAGACTGTCGTAATTTCTGAGAATTTTTGAAGTATCAGAGATATACGAAACATACAGATTGCTACAGACTGGTCTGCTGTTAACAAATTCTGTTTTTGTTGTGTTGGTTGCTTATTTTGATGAAACTATGGATAGTATCGGGGGGTATTAGCCATGGAAGATTGAAAATACAGTAACCCAACATAAGCACAAGTAGAATTTAAAGTTTGCTACAGTATCTAAGGAAGTGGTGGTTTGCTTTCTTGTACTAATGTTATCATGAGTTTCTGTTTAAGTTTCATGTTGTGAAGTTTTCAAGTTTTGGGTGAAGTTCTTATGGACAAAAAGATAAAGAGTGTCAAGATCTCAAGCTTGGGGATGCCCAAGGCACCCCAAGAGATTCAAGGATGCCGTAAAAGCCTAATCTTGGGGATGCCCCGGGAAGGCATCCCCTCTCTCGTCTTCAATCCATCGGTAACGTTACTTGGGGCTATATTTTTATTCACCACATATGTTATGTGTTTTTGCTTGGAGCGTCTTGTATCGTAGGAGTCTTTTATTTTGTTGTGTCACAATCATCCTTGTTGCACACCTAGATAGAGAGACATGCACACATCGTCATTTTGTCGAGCTTCACTTATATCTTTTGGTAGACAATTCAGCTCACATGTGCTTCACTTATATCTTTTGAGATAGATACTTTTGCTCTCTGTGCTTCACTTATATCTTTTAGAGCGCAGCGGTGCATGGCTTGGTAGTTGATCTATGCTTTGAAAGTAGTCTCAAAAGGGGTAGTTATCCAAAGGGATACGAAAACTTCCACCTTCATGTGCATTGAATAGTTAGAGAAGTTTGATTCATCTCAATTAGTTTTGAGTTGTGGTTATGGTAATATTGAAGTCATGCTAGTAAGGTGTTGTGGATCTAGAAATACTTGTGTTGAAGTTAGTGTTTCCCGTAGCATGCACGTATGGTGAACCGCTATGTGATGAAATCTGAGCATGATTAGTCTATTGATTGTCATCCTTTGCGTGGCGGTCGGGATCACGCGATGGTTTATACCTACCAACCCTTCCCCTAGGAGTATGCGTTGAATGCTTTGTTTCGGTTACTAATAAAACTTTTGCAACAAGTATATGAGTTCTTCATGACTAATGTTGAGTCCATGGTTTAGATGCACTTTCACCTTCCACCATCACTATCTTCTTAGTGACGCGCAACTTTCGCTGGTGCACAAAACCCACCATTAGCCTCCCTCAAAACAGCCACCATACCTACCTATTATGGCTTTTGCAAAGTCATTCCGAGATATATTGCCATGAAACTACCACCATGACATGTGCCACCATGTCTACATTGCCTTTGCATGATCGTAAGATAGCTAGCATGATGTTTCCATTGATGTCTATGCCATGCTAGATTATTGCCATGGTACACTACCAAAGGCATTCCATATAGTCATAATTGCTCTAAGTTTTGAGTTGAAAGTGTGATGATCATCATTATTGGAGCATTGTCCCATGTGAGGAAATAAAAGAGGCCAAATAAGCCCATAAAAAAGAGGCCAAAGAGCCCACCAAAATAAATAAAAAAATGAGAGAAAAAGAGAGAAGGGACAATGCTACCACTTTTTCCACACTTGTGCATATTGAGCACCATGATCTTCATGATTGAGAGTCTCTCGTCTTGTCACCACCATAAAGCTAGTGGGAAATTCTCATTATATAACTTGGCTTGTATATTCCAATGATAGGCTTCCTCAAAATTGCCTTAGGTCTTCGTGAGCAAGCAAGTTGGATGCACACCCACTAGTTTTCTTTAAGAGCTTTCACATACTTGTAGCTCTAGTGCATCATTTGTATGGCAATCTCTACTCATTCACATTGATATCTATTGATGAGAATCTCCACAGCTCATTGATATGCCTAGTTAATGTGACTATCTTCACCTTTTTGTCTTGCAAACTCCGCCACATTCCACACCATCTATAGTGCTATAACCATGGCTCACGCTCATGTATTGCGTGAGAGTTGAAAATGTTTGAGAAAGTAAAGGTGTGAAACAATTACTTGGCCAATACCGGGGTTGTGCATGATTTAAATTCGTTGTGCAATGATGATAGAGCATAGCCAGACTATATGCTTTTGTAGGGATAACTTTCTTTTGGCCTTGTTATTTTGAAAGTTCATGATTACTTTGCTAGTTTGCTTGAATTATTATTGTTTCCACGTCAATAGCAAACTATTGTTTTGAATCTAATGGATCTGAACATTCACGTCACATAAGAGGAATTACAAAGGACACCTATGCTAGGTAGCATGAAAGCATCAAAAATTCATTCTTATCACTTCCCTACTCGAGGACGAGCAGGAGTTAAGCTTGGGGATGCTTGATACGTCTCAAACGTATCTATAGTTTTTGATGGTTTCACGTTGTTATCTTGCCTTCTTTGTATGTTTTATGTACCCTTTTATATCTTTTTGGGACTAACTTATTAATTCAGTGCCAAGTGCCAGTTCCTATTTTTTCCGTGTTTTTGACTCTTTTCAGATCTGATTTTGGAGCGGAGTCCAAACGGAAGAAAAACCCCGAAATATTTTTTTCCCGAACGGAAGAAGTCCAGGGGGCTTTTGGGCCAAGCCAGGTGGGCTCGAGGGAGCCCACAAGCCCCCACTCCGCCACCAGGGGAGGCGGCGGTGGGCAGGCTTGTGGCCTCCCTAGCCGCCCCCTGACCTAGATCTTTGGCCTATAAATTCTCAAATATTCCGCAAAAAACCAGAGGAGCCTCGAAAATACTTTTCCGCCGCCGCAAGCTTCCGTTTACGCGAGATCTCATCTGGAGACCCTTCCCGGCACCCTGCCGGAGGGGACTTTGGAGCTGGAGGGCTTCTTCATCATCATCATCGCCCCTCCAATGACTCGTGAGTAGTTCACTTCAAACCTACGGGTCCGTAGCTAGTAACTAGATGGCTTCTTCTCTCTCTTGGATATTCAATACAAAGTTCTCCATGATCTTCATGGAGATCTATCCGATGTAATCTTCTTTTGCGGTGTGTTTGTCGAGATCCGATGAATTGTGGATTTATGATCAGATTATCTATGAATCTTATTTGAGTTTCTTCTGATCTCTCTTATGCATGATTTCATATCCTTGTAATTCTCTTCGAGTTGTGGGTTTTGTTTGGCCAACTAGATCTATGATTCTTGCAATGGGAGAAGTGCTTGGTTTTGGGTTCATACCGTGCGGTGACCTCACCCAGTGACAAAAGGGGTAGCGAGGCACGTATCGTGTTGTTGCCATCAAGGGTAAAAAGATGGGGTTTTCATCATTGGTTTGAGATTATCCCTCTACATCATGTCATCTTGCTTAAGGCGTTACTCTGTTCGTCATGAACACAATACACTAGATGCATGCTGGATAGCGGTCGATGTGTGGAGTAATAGTAGTAGATGCAGAAAGTATCGATCTACTTGTCTCGGACGTGATGCCTATATGTATGATCATTGCCTTAGATATCGTCATGACTTTGCGCGGTTCTATCAATTGCTCGACGGTAATTTGTTCACCCACCGTGATACTTGCTATTTTGAGAGAAGCCTCTAGTGAACAGTATGGCCCCCAGGGTCTACTCCACACCATATTTTCAGCCTTACACTTTTTACTTCGTTGCACTTTCCGCCTTCAGATCTCACTTTGCAAACAATCTTGAAGGGATTGACAACCCCTTTGAAGCGTTGGGTGCAAGCTTGTTTGTGTTTGCGCAGGTACTCTGGACTTAACGAGATCCTCCTTCTGGATCGATACCTTGGTTCTCAAACTGAGGGAAATAGTTACTGCTCCTGTGCTGCATCACCCTTTCCTCTTCAAGGGAAAAACCAACGCAAGCCCAGCCTCTGTCAACGTGTCAATTTCTGGCGCTGTTGTCTGTGGGATAGCAATTATCCTTTTATATTATGTTCCTTATTGATTCATGCATGTTCTCCGTTGCTATTTATTTCTTTGGCCGAGTAGTAGATTGTAACTCCAAGAGGGAGCGTTATGCATGATTGTGGGTTCATGCCCCTCGATGTCTAGCTTGAGTGACAGAAACATGAGACTAGGGGATGTGATGTTGCTACCAGGGAGAAAACAACGGTGCTTGTGACCACGGTTGCAAGGATTGTTTACCTTACGCATAGTTCGTTAATGCAGTTGTCCGTTGCTTTGAGTTTACACTTTGGGTGGGGCTCGCAACTTAATACCGGAGAGATGTTCTAGATAGATATCTCAAGGTGGATGATTAGTAAGTAGATGCTGATGAATAAACGGCCTACGTGTCTTGGCGTACTGCCCATTACTATTGGACCTCTAACTATCAAGTAGCATAATTAGCATTGCGGTGCATTCATAATTCTGTCAATTTCCCAACTGTGATTTGTTTACCCAAGCATAGTTGTTTATCATCTTTTGGGAGAGAGACATTACTAGTGAACATCATGTGACTCCGGTCCATATCACCATCATTGTTTACACCTCCATCATTTACCGCTTTCATTTACTTTCCCGTTGCAATCACTATTACCTTCCTGCTTGTGTTTTGATCCTTTGCAAACTACAAGGCCGGAGAGATTGACAACCTCTCTGTACTCGTTGCGGGCAAAGTTATTTGTTATGCATGTAGGTCCACGTCTTCTGCTAGCGCTAGGGTGGAAGACACCTACTTGTTTATCCTAGGATTCCTACTGGTTCGATAAACCTTACAGTCTTCGTGTGAGGGAAAACTTGCTGCTGACTACATCTCAACCTTCCACTTGGGGTAACCAACGAGGTGCGAGAAGTATGTACATCATCTCGTCATCACACCTAGGACAGGGGCACCAGGTTGTTGTCTAGCCATTTGCAAATGCGTCTTTCACAAACTCCTTTGTTTTCGTTAACCATTCTTTGGTCATCTCTTTTTGACTAGTGTGACTGATGTACATCCATGCATAATCACTCATATTGCCTAGCTACTAAACACACAAGAAATATATATATAATTCAGCACATATATTCATTAGTTAATCAAGTTTGTCACTTTTATTTTGTCCATGCAACCTACATGCTAATAGGTAAAGATAGGTTCTAATCCCACCCGAGTATATGTAGATCGGGTTCCTTTTCCCATGCTCTGCTCCGGATCCGACGCAAAATTTTGGCAGCACCTCCCCGCTATTCTCCTGATACATGTCTCAACAATAAACAGAGAGGATGTGTACCCGGAGAACAACAGGGAGGCACTGACAAAATTATGCATCGGATCCGGAGCAGAGCATATGGGAAAATGAACCCAATCTACACATACTCGGGCTATCAATGGATAATGTTGCACAATTTAGAAGAATCATGGTTATAAATATATGCAAATGCATGCATATTTATAATTGTAACCCTTTCGAATGGGAGACACATATTGGTCACGCATACTGGTGATTTAATGTACCTATATCTAGCAAGTTCCGTTGGCATGAAGACCGGAACAGAGCAAATGAAGGGGGAGGAGATGTCATTTGTGCTCACCCATGAATGCAAGGGCGGAGCTCGTTGAACCCACGGGGAGGTCATCAAACACACGACCCTCGCAGTGATGAAACAACTGCACATGTAAATCCACCCGATCAACACAATTATTTTGTTTTGTATAACAAAATCGGAAAATATATGAGCTAACTCATAATTTACAAAACTATGACCCCGTCGGCCTCTAGAAGAGGACCTTTTCGGTTAATAGGAGGTCGAAGCGATGTCGGGGGTCACGAGTGAGTGGCGTCAGGGGCAGCGTATTAACAGTTGTGCGGGGCATTGTAATGGCGATCAATCAGTGACATCTTTCAGTCGCCAAACGCATATGCAGGTGCCTGGTGTCGTGTTGGGGTGTTGGGGTGTCATGCCAGGGTGTCATGTCAGGGTGTCGGGGTGTCGGGGCGTCATGTCGGGGTGTCGGAGCGTCGTGTCAGGGCGTCATGTCAGGGTGTCGGGGTGTCGTGTAAAGGTGTCGGGGTGTCGTGTCAGGGTATCGGGGTGTCGTTTTCTTCTTCTTCATATTCTTCTTTTTTCCCTTCTCCTTTTCTTCTTCATCATCTTCTTTCTCTTCTTCCTTTTCTTCTTCTTCTTGCTCTTGTTCCTTTTTTTTCCTTTTCTTCTTCTTCTTCTTCTTCTTCTTCTTCTTCTTCTTCTTCTTCTTCCTTTTCTTCTTTTTTCCTATTCTTCTTCTTCATCTTCTTCCTTTTCTTGTTTTTTTCCTATTCTTCTTCTTCTTCTTCTTCTTCTTCTTTCTTCTCCTCCTCCTCCTCCTCCTCTTCTTCTTCATTTTTTTCCTTTTTCCTCTTCTTCTTCGCCTCCTCTCCTCTTTTTCTTCTAATCGTTCTTCTTCTTATTATTATTTTTTCTTATCCTCCTTCTCTTTTTCTTATTCTTCTACTTCTCATCTTCTCTTTTTTCTTCTTCTTCTTCTTCTTTTCATTTTTCCTCTTCTTCTCCTCCTCTCCTCTTTTTTCTTCTTCTTCTTCTTCTTCTTTTCCATTTTCCTCTTCCTCTCCTCCTCTCCTCTTTCTTCTTCTTCTTCTTCTTCTTATTCTTATTCTTCTTCTTCTTTTCTCTCCTCCTCCACCTCCTCCTCCTCTTCTTATTCTTCTTCTTCTTCTTCTTCTTCTTCTTCTGCTTCTTCTTCTCCTTCTTATTCTCATTCTTCTTTTCCTTCTTCTTCTTTTCCTTCTTCTACTTCTTATTCTTTTCTTCTTCTCATTTCCCTTTTTCCTTTTTCCTTCTTTTTTCTTCTTTTTCTTCTAACCTAACTAACTATCCTAATAAACTAACCTAATAAACTAACCTAACTAATTTGACAAAGAAAACAAAACAAAAAGGGGTGGTCGGCGGGGGTACTCACCAGCAGGGGCGGCGGCGGGTGGCGGGAATGATGGGGCGGTGGGCTGTTGGGGGCGGCGGGCCGTTGGGGGCACCGGGGCAGCGGGGCAACGGGGACGACGGGCACAACGGAGGTGATGGGGTGGCGACACGACGGGGGCGGTGGGTACGACGGGTCAGCGAGGCGGCCGCGCGACGACGACGGTGGTCGCGGCGGTGGCGGCGGCGGTGGGCATCGGGGAGAGAGGGAGTGAGAGAGAGGGGGGATGGGGCAGGGCGTCGGGGAGAGAGGGAGTGTGTGTGAGAGAGAGTGGTGGGGGCGGGGCATCGGTGAGAGAGGGAGTGAGAGAGAGAGGGGGTGGGGACGGGGCTGCCGTTAGTTAGGTTAGGTTAGGCTCTTTCTCGACTGGTGGCGGATGGCAAAGAGGCTAGCCTTCGATGAATTAGCAGGGCCGATAGAAGGAGGAAACAATAATGAACATGCGTTTGGAGGAGGAAATGATGAAATGCCACCCGAACATAAAGAGGACCATATCACCCACGATATGTCATTGGCTGAAATGTTGCAGGATCCCCATGTTAAAGAACTGCTTGAGAAGAAGGCAACAAGTGAGAGGGATATTAATGGACAAAAGTTATCTTATGGTGAGCCAAGTACTAGGAAATCAGTATTATATTTTACTTTTCCAAAAAAGACTTCAACATCTCTAACAATCCCAAATGGTCTGATGGTGTCTCTATTAGCAAGTTCAATAGTAACATCTATGTCTTCTATTTCAGCGGGTGCTATCTCATGCATAATTTCTTGATATAAGGTAAAAGGAATAACACTAACACTCGCACCCATATCACATAAACAATGATAACAATGATCTCCAACTTTGACTAAGACGACACACATTCCAACAGCAAGTTTATTTTTATCTTTAGTATCAGGTTTGGCAATTCCAGCAGCTTCATCATAGAAATAAATAACATGCCCATCAATATTATCGACCAAGAGATCTTTAACCATAGTAATACCATGTTCTACCTTGATTTTCTCAGATGGTTGGGTTGTTCTAACCTAACTTTTGTTAACCACAGTAGAATATTTAGCATGTTCCTTTATCCTAACATGAAAAGGTGGTTTCTCAACATAAGCAGTAGGCACAACTGGGTCAACATTGTAAATGATAGTTTCATCCTCAACTTTAATTGGTTCTTCAACTTTTTATTTAATAGGTGGATGATATTTAAACCATTTATCGTTAGGAAATCAACATGAGTAGCAAAGGTTTCACAAAATAAGGCTACTATCTCAGAGTCAAGTCCATATTTAGTGCTAAAATCATTGAAAGCATCAATATTCATAAAAGATTTAACACAATCAATCTCAAGTTTTATACCCTACTCTTTACCTTCATCGAGTTCCCAATCTTCAGAATTGTGTTTAATTATTTCCAAAAGATCCCACCAAAGTTCAATATCTTCTTCATAAAAGAACTAGAACAACAAGAATCGAGCATGTTTGATTATTACGAGAAAGCTGAGCATAAAAATTCTGAACAATAATTTCCCTCAGAAGTTCATGATTGGGACATGAATATAAAATTGACTTAAGCCTCACCCAAGCTAGAGCAATACTTTATCCTTCACGAGGCCAAAAATTATAGATAAAATTCCGATCACGATGAACAAGATGCATATGATATTTTTTTTGGTGAAACTCCAATTGCAATCAATTCCAGTTCCAAGATCTTGTATCATCACATAGAAAATATCATGTCAATGCATAGGATAAAACCTTATTCTTGACTTCATTTACGGATAAACCCTGAAGCTTAAATAATCCACAAACTTCATCCACATAGATTAGGTGCATATAGGGATGTTTTGTTCCATCTCTTGCATAAAGATTAGCTAGCAGTTTCTCTATCATACCCGAAGAAATTTCATAATAAATATTTTCAGTAGGTTCAGTAGGTTTGGGGACAAATCTTGGTGATTTCGGCGAGGTGAAGATACCCCGAACAAACCCCTCAAAGAATTACTTTCCATAGTGACAAGTGACACTAAATTTAAGCATGTAATACAATTTTTCCTTACCAAAGGAGCTTAACTCCCCGGAAACGGCGCCGAAAAAGAATCTTGATGACCCACAAGTATAGGGTATCAATCCTAGTCCTTTCGGTAAGTAAAAGTATCGAACCCAACGAGGATCAGAAGGAAATGACAAGCGGCTTTCATCAAGGTAATTTCTGCAAGCACTGAAATAGCGATAACAAGTTGTTTGATAGCAAGATATATAATTGTAACAAGTAACAAGTGGCAATAGTAACAATCTGTCCAGTAAGGTAGCCCAATCCTTTTGTAGCAAAGGACAGGCCGGAACAATTTCTTATAATAGGCAAAACATTCTTGAGGGCACATGGGAATTTCATCTAGTTACTTTCGTCATGTCGGGTTAATTCGCGTTCTGTACTTTGATAATTTTATATGTAGGTGGACCGGTGTTTTGTTCTTACTTGAACAAGCCTCCCACTTATGACTAACCCACGTGCAAGCATCCGCAACTATGAGAAAAGTATTAAGAATAAATTCTAACCATAGCATTAAACATAGGGATCGAAATCAGCCCCTTACGAAATAGCTCATAAACTGGGGTTTAAGTTTCTACACTCTTGCGACCCATCATCTAATAACTACTCTACAATGCATTCCCTTAAGCCCAAAGATGGTGAAGTGTTATGTAGTCAACGTTCACATAACACCATAAGGCAATCACAACATTTGTATCATCATAATATCGAACGAATATCAACTTCACATGACCACTTGCAACATGACTTCTCCCGTGGCCTCAAGAACAAAAGTAACTACTCACAAGTGATGAAGATGCTCAAGATCAGAAGGGTATTAGATAGCATATTGGATCTGAACATATGATCTTCCACCAAATAAACCATAAAGCATCAACTATAAGATGTAATCAACACTACTGGTCACCCCGAGGTACCAATCTGAGGTTGTGATACAAGATTGAGCACAAGAGATGAACTAGGGTTTTGAGAGGAGATGGTGTTGTTGAAGATATTGATGAAGATTGGCCTCCCCAAGATGAGAGGGTTGTCGATGATGACGATAGCCTTGATTTCCCCCTCCGGGAGGGAAGTTCCCCTCGCGAAATCGCTTCGCGGAGGGCAAAAGTGCTCGTGCCCAAGTTTTGTCTCGAGATGGCGGCGCTTCGTCCTGAAAGTACTCTCCTTTTTTCTAGCTCAAACGTGTATATATACCAGAAGATGGTCGCCAGAAGTGGGCTGGTTGGCCCACTACTACCACGGCGCCCCTGGCACACATTGGTACCTAGTGGACACCTGGCAGCCCCCTCTGGTACTTCTTTCTTACAATATTTTTTATTTATTCCATAAAAATTCTCCATGGAGTTTCAACCCATTTGGAGATGTGCATAATAGGTATCTCTGGCGTAGATTTTTCACGTCCAGAATTCCATCTGCCAGCATTCTCCCTCTTGGTGTAAACCTTTCATATTATGAGAAAAAAGGCATTAGAATTACTCCATAAAGTGGTATAATGCATAAAAATACAATAAATAGCAGTAGAAAATCATGATGCAAAATGGATGTATCAACTCCCGTAAGCTTAGACCTCGCTTTCCTCAAGTGAAAGCCGATAACGAAAATCATGACCACATGCTTTGAGAGAGAGGTGTTAATAAAAACAAAATACGGACATAGCAACATCATGCTCATTATTATAACAGCAAATAAACTTTATAAAATACTTTATCACATCATTTTCATCATATAACTTTCATCATAAAAACTTCTCATGAACAAGTAACAAATAATCACAACATGGAATTATGAAGCATAAACTCTATTGAAAACTAACAAACTATGTTTTCGGTCAACTTTGCAACACAATTCATCACATTTTCAGGAAGGGTCACATATCGGAGCTTTTAACCAAGTTTACATGATCAACCATCATTTAGTATTATATGATTGCTAACACTCATCGCATACATATGAGCAAAAGGTTTGAATCGGACACATAGAAAGATAGGGGCTTAAAGTGTCGCCTCCCAATGTATTCACCTCAAGGGTGATGTCAACAAGAATAACTCATGACCACCCACATTCAACTGGATATATATGCCTAGATCTTTCCCCGCCACATGATGCTTGCAAAAGAGAAAATAAAAAGGAGTAGAGAGGAATACTTTGACTCTTGCATAAATGTAAATACATAAAAGTAAAAGATAGGCCCTTCGTAGAGGGAGGCAGAGGTTGTCATGCACTTTTTGGTTGTATGCCAAATCCCTTAGTGTAAAGGAAGGTACTTTATATTGCCCCTTATGATAGAAACCTTTATTATGTGGTTTATCACTTTTATTATCGCCATCACAAGTTTGTATAACACTTAATTTCCCTTACACTAAATGATCGAACACGTTTAGAAGCGATTTTTATTGCCTTTTGCAACGATGACAACTTACTTGAAGGAACTTACTAAATCGAGAGGTAGGTATGGTGGACTCTTAAAACATGGGTTTGGGTTTAAGGTTTTGGATGCACAAGTAGTATCTCTTCTTAGTGCAGAGTCTTGGCTAGCAAAGATATTGGGCAAGCACCACATGTTAGAGCATCTATAACAATATAACTTCTATGTGAATGTGAACAAACATAAATCATTATGTCGTCTTCCTTGTCCAACGTCAACAGTTTTGGCATACTATAATTAATGGGGGCTCACAATCATAAAAGATGTCAAGGATAGTGTATTTTCATGTAAATCTTCTCTTCCCTTGTTAATTCTTTCATGTGTTGCATCACCGACCAATGTTGTGTTTGTCAACCTTCAACAAATTTTACCACTTATATTTTCCTTATGTGGTGTCACTACTTACTGTAAGATCATCATATGATATTTTAATTATTTTCCTTTATTTTAGATACAACAAGAAAGTAAAGAAGCAAAAACTCAAACTAAACTTTATTATATAACTCTCACTCGATTACATAGATAGATAGATCACGAAACTAACAATCAAAAAGATGGATTGAACTAAACTTTTATTTGACTAAATCACAAAATAATTAAAGATCGAACTAAGATGGATAAAGATAATAAGAGTGATGGTGATACGATACCAGGGCACCTCCCCCAAGCTCGGCACAAGCCAATGGGAGTGCCCATACCCGTGTACTCAAGTCTCCTTTGGTGATGAAGATGAAGGTGGTGGTGTATTTTTCTTCTCCAACTTGCATCTCAGGCTAAAATTATCCTCCCTCAGATCCTCATTCTCCAACTCCAACTTTAATTTCTTTTCACAAAATGTCGATTGGCTCTCGAGCAGAAAACGGGAAGGGATAAATTGGACCTTAGGCTTGTACTTGTTAGGGACACTTGACTTCTTGAATTCCACGTGCATATCTCTGGGTTGAGGCAGTGGATCTCCCTCTTCCTCGGAGCTATCCTCCTTTGCTTCCTTCATGTATTCGTCTTCCTATTCCTCTGTAGTCCACCCGTAGTGATCCACCTCTCCGTAGACCTTAGGGTTTGCGATGAAATCAGCGACATAGCTCTCTCCTTTCGAATCTTGAGACGACATAATTTCAGATCTGCAAGGAAAACAACATGAAACAAGAGCAAAGGATTTCTCTATGGTACTGGGGTCAAATCATTGTGGGATATATATAAAGAACTTTTATACAGGGAAATACTTGTCCTACAATAAAACGGAGTCGGGAAGGTGCCCGAGGGGCCCACTACCCACCAGGGTGGGCACCACGTTTGCCTTCCCATGTGTTTATCAATTTCCTAATTTTTGTAATATTCCAAAACTGACAAAAAATATTTTTGTGGATTTTTTGGAGTCCGTTTACTTACTGTATCACATACCTCTTCCTTTCAAGGGTGCTTGACTGTTCTGGAAGGTCTCCTTTATGTATTCCTCCGGTGTCATGGTTTGAATAATATTTGTTTCAACATTAATAGGTGTACCTGAAATATAGTGCTTTATTCTTTGTCCATTGACCACCTTTTGGTTAGTGCTTTCGGGATTATTGATCTTAATGGCTCCGGACCAATAAACTTCTTCGATGATATATGGTCCTTCCCGTTTGGAAAGAAGTTTTCCTGAAAAAATCTAAGACAAGAATTGTACAATAGTACATATTCACCAACTTTAAATTCTCACTTTTGGATTCTTTTGTCATGCCATATTTTAACCTTTTCTTTAAATAATTTGGCACTTTCATAAGCCTGGGTTCTCCATTCATCTAATGAGCTAATATCCAATAACCTCTTTTCACTAGCAAGTTTGAAAGCATAGTTGAGTTCTTTAATTGCCCATTAAGCTTTGTGTTCTAACTCAAGAGGTAAATGACATGCTTTCACTTAAACCATTTTATAAGGAGACATACCCATAGGATTTTTATAAGCTGTTTTGTAGGCCCACAATGCATCGTCTAATTTCTTAGACCAATTCTTCTGGGACCTGTTGACATTCTTTTGCAATATTAATTTTATTTCTCTATTGGTTAATTCTACTTGACCACTAGATTGAGGATGATAGGGAGGTGCAATTGTATGGTTAACATCATATCTAGCAAGCAACTTACGAAAAGCACCATGAATAAAATGTGAACCACCATCGGTCATTAAATATCTATGGACTCCAAAATGTGGGAAAATAGCTTCCTTAAGCATTTTAATAGAGGTGTTATGATCAGCACTACTGGATGGAATAGTTTCTACCCACTTAGTGACATAATCAACACCAACCAAAATATGTGTATACCCATTAGAGGAAGGAAAAGGTCCCATATAATCAAATCCCCAAACATCAAATGGTTCAATAACAAGTGAGTATTCATAGGTATTTCTTGGTGTCTACTAATATTACCAATTCTTTGACATTCATAACAAGAGAGTACAAACCTACGAGCATCTTTGAAAAGAGTAGGCCAATAAAATCCAGACTGTAATACCTTTTGCGCAGTTCTATCTCCCGCATGGTGTCCTCCATAAGCCTCGGAGTGGCACTTCTGAAGGATTTGTTCCTGTTCATGCTCAGGTATACAATGTATAATAATACCATCTACTCCCTTCTTGTAAATATGTGGGTCATCCCAAAAGTAATGTCTTAAATCAAAGAAGATTTTTTTTCTTTTGCTGATAGGTGAAACTAGGTGGTATGTAATTAGCATAATCAGCAAACAATGGTGTGTTATGAGAAACATTGACCAGAGCTAGTTGTTCATCAGGGAAGTTATCATCAATAGGTAGTGGGTCATCAAGAATATTTTATAACCTAGACAAGTTGTCACCTACGAGGTTCTCAGCTCCTTTCCTATCAATGATATGCAAATCAAGTTCTTGTAGCAAAACAACTCACCTAATAAGTCTAGGTTTAGCATCTTTATTTTCCATAAGATATTTAATAGCAGCATGGTCAGTGTGAATAGTTACTTTAGAATCAACAATGTAAGATCTGAATTTACCACAAGCAAATACAACTAGTAAGAATTCTTTTTTAGTGGTAGCATAATTTCTGTGGGTACTGTCTAGAGTTTTACTAGCATAATGGATAACATTTAATTTATTCTCAACTCTTTCTCCTAGAACAACACCAACATCATAATCACTAGCATCACACATAATTTCAAAAGGCAAGTTCCAATCAGGTGGTTGAAGAATAGGTGCAGAAGTTAAGGCTTTCTTAAGTATTTCAAAGGCTTCTACACAATCATCGTCAAAAACGAAAGGAACATCCTTCTGTAATAAATTGGTAGGAGGTCTAGAAATTTTAGAGAAGTCTTTAATAAACCTCCTATAGAAACCAACATGACCAAGGAAACTATGGATACCTTTAATATATTTAGGACAAGGCATCTTCTCAATTGCATCAACTTTAGCCTTATCCACCTCAATACCTCATTCAGAAATTTTATGACACAAGACAATACCTTCATTTACCATAAAGTCGCACTCCTCCCAATTCAAGACAAGATTAGTTTGGTCACATCTCTGCAAAACTCGATCAAGATTTCTTAAGAAATCAACAAAACCTCAACAATCTTTTCACAAAAATCAGAGAATATAGGAGTCATACATCTTTGAAAGGTAGTAGGTGCATTGCATAATCCAAAAGTCATACGTTTATAAGCATAGGTTCCAAAAGAACAAGTAAAGGTGGTTCTCTCTTTATCAGGTTGTGACACAGGTATTTGAGAAAACTCATAATAACCATCTAGAAAGCAAAATGTGTGTTCTTCAATAATCTTTCTATCATTTGGTCTATGAAAGTCAAAGGATAATGATATTTTCTAGTAGCTTTGTTTAATTTTGTAAAATCAATTACCATTCTATAGCCAGTCACAATTCTTTGTGGAATGAGTTCATTTTTATCATTAGGAACAACTGTAATACCTCCTTTCTTAGGAAGACAATGAACGGAACTTGCCCATCTACTATCATCTATGGGATAAATTATACGTGCTTCTAGAAGCTTTAATAATTCATTTCTTACCACTTCTTTCATTTTGGGATTCAGTCTTCATTGGTGATCAACAACGGGTTTAGCATCTAGTTCCATATTAATCTTGTGCTCACAGAGAGTGAGACTAATGCCCTTAAGATCATCAAGAGTATACCCAATAGCATCTCGGTGCTTCCTTAAAGTGTCTAACAATCTTTCTTCTTCATGCTCTGTAAGGTTAACATTGATAATAACAGGATATATCTTCTTTTCATCAATATAAGAATATTTCAAATGTTAGGTAATTGCTTTAATTCAAACACAGGATCACCCTTTGGTGGAGGACCTCCTAGAGTTTCAACAGGCAAGTTTTGTTTAAGGACAGGTTGTTGCTCAAAGAACATTTTATCTATTTCATTTGTTTCAAGCATATGCATATCATTTTCATGGTCTGGCAAATATTGTTCTAATGTATCAGTAGGAGGAATGGTAATAGAAGCAAGACCAATTATTTCATCATTAATAGACAATTCTATATGATGGGGTTTCTTATTAAACTTGGAGAAATTAAACTCATGAGGCATACCACCAAAATTAACACTAACAGTTTCCTTTTTGCAATCTATTTGAGCATTGACAATATTCAAGGAGGGTCTACCAAATATTATGGGACAAAAATCATCTTGTGGTGAGCCAAGTACTAGGAAATCAGTAGAATATTTTACCTTTCCACAAAAGACTTCAACATCTCTAACAATCCCAAGTGGTGTGATGGTGTCTCTATTAGCAAGTTCAATAGTAACATTTATGTCTTCTATTTCAGTGGGTGCTATCTCATACATAATTTATTGATATAAGGTAAAAGTAATAACACTAACACTAGCACCCATACCACATAAACCATGATAACAACCATCTCCTATTTTGACTGAGACGACACGCATGCCAACAACAGGTTTATTTTTATCTTTAGTATCAGGTTTGGCAATTCTAGCAGCTTCATCATAGAAATAAATAACATGCCCATCAATATTATCGACCAAGAGATTTTTAACCATAGCAATACCAGGTTCTATCTTGATTTTCTCAGAGGGTTGGGTTGTTCTAATATAACTTTTCTTAACCATGGTAGAATATTTAGCATGTTCTTTTATCCTAATAAGAAAAGGTGGTTTCTCAATATAAGCAGTAGGCACAATTGGGTCACCATTGTAAATGATAGTTTCATCCCCAACTTTAATTTGTTATTCAACTTTTTCATTAATAGGTGGATGATATTTAACCATTTATCTTTAGGGAGATCAACATGAGTAGCAAAGGTTTCATAAAAAAGGCTACTATCTCACAGTCAATTCCATATTTAGTGCAAAAATCATTGAAAGCATCAGTATTCATAAAAGATTTAACACAAGCAAACTCAAGTTTTATACCCGACTCTTTACCTTCATAGAGTTCACAATCTTCGGAGTTGCCTTTAATTCTTTCCAAAAGATCCAACCTAAGTTTAGTAGTCTTCTTCATAAAGGAACTAGAACAAGAAGTGCCAAGCATGGTTTGATCATTACGAGAAAGCCGAGCATAAAAATTCTGAATAATAATTTCTCTTAGGAGGTCATGATTGGGGCATGAATATAACATTGAATTAAGCCTTCCCCAAGCTAGAGCGATACTTTCTCCTTCATGAGGCCAGAAACTATAGATAAAATTCCGATCACGATGAACAAGATGCATATGCTAAATTTTTTGGTGATACTCCAATTGCAACCGATTCTAGTTCCAAGATCTTGTATCATCACATAGCCTATACCATGTCAATGCTTAGGGTAAAACCTTCCTCTTGACTTCATCTACGGATAAACCTGCAAGCTTAAATAATCCACAAACTTCATCCACATAGATTAGGTGCATATCGGGATGTTCTTTTCCATCTCCTTCATAAGGATTAGCTAGCAGTTTCTCTATCATACCCTAAGGAATTTCATAATAAATATTTTCAGTAGGTTCAGTAGGTCGAGGGAGAAATCTTGGTGTTTCCGGAGAGGTGACAAGTGACAAACCCCTCAAAGGATTATTTTCCATAGTGACAAGTGACAATAAATTTCAGCATGTAATATAAATTTCCCCTTACCAAATTCCGCTTACCAAAGGCACTTCACTCCCTCACAACGATGCCAGAAAAGAGTCTTGATGACCCACAAGTATAGGGGATCAATCATATTACTTTTGATAAGTAAGAGTGTCGAGCCCAACGAGGATTAGAAGGAAATGACAAGCAATTTTCAGCAAGGTAATTTCTGCAAGCACTGAAATAGCGATAACAAGTTGTTTGATAGCAAGATAATTGTAACAAGTAACAAGTAGCAATAGTAAAAATAAGTCCAGAAAGGTAACCCAATCCTTTTGTGGCAAAGGACAGGACATAATAGTTTCTTATAGTAGGCAAAGTGTTCTTGAGGGCATATGGGAATTTCAGCTAGTCACTTCGTCATGTCGGGTTAATTCGCATTCGGTACTTTGATAATTTAATATATGGGTACCGATGCATGGGTTCTGTTCTTACTTGAACAAGTCTCCCACTTATGATTAACCTTCATGCAAGCATCCGCAACTATGAGAAAAGTACTAAGAATAAATCCTAACCATAAGATTAAACATAGGGATCCAAATCAGCCCCTTACGAAATAGCGCATAAACAGGGGTTTAAGTTTCTGTCACTCTCGTGACCCATCATCTAATAACCACTCCACAATGCATTCCCTTAAGCCCAAAGATGGTGAAGTGTTATGTAGTCGACGTTCACATAACACCACTAAGGCAATCACAACATTCGTATCATCAAAATATCGAACGAATATCAACTTCACATGACTACTTGCAACATGACTTCTCTCGTGGCTTCAAGAAAAAAACTAATTACTCACAAGTGATGAACATGCTCAAGATCATAGGGGTATTAAATATTATATTGGATCGGAACATATGATCTTCCACTAAATAAACCATAAAGCATCAACTATAAGATGTAATCAACACTACTAGTCACCCCTAGATACCAATTTGATGTTTCGATACAAGATTGAGCACAAGAGATGAACTAGGGTTTTGAGAGGAGATGGTGTTGTTGAAGATATTGATGAAGATTGGCCTCCCCAAGATGAGAGGGTTGTTGGTGATGATGATGGCCTCAATTTCCCCTTCGGGAGGGAAGTTCCCCCGAAGGAATCGCTCCGCCAGAGGGCAGAAGTGCTCATGCCCAAGTTCCGCCTCGATGCGGCGGCGCTCCATCACAAAAGTCCTCTCCTTTTTTTCAAGGTCAAACGTGAATACATACCAGAAGATTGTCGCCAGAGTGGGCTGGGTGGCCCACTACCCATTAGGGCGCGCCAGCCCCCCCACACTTCTTTCTTCCAATTTTTAATTTATTCCATAAAAATTCTCCATGGAGTTTCAGCCCATTTGGAGATGTGCGGAATAGGTATCTCTGACGTAGCTTTTTTAGGTCCAGAATTCCATTTACCAGCATACTCCCTCTTGGTGAAAACCTTGCATATTTTGAGAGAAAAGGCATTAGAATTACTCCATAAAGTGGTATAATGCATAAAAACACTATAATTAATTGTATAAAATCATGATGCAAAATGGACGTATCAGGTACCTTTCATTGATTCCACGCATGGAGCGTTATTTTGGTGACGCGAAGGAAGCAAAGAACATGACTTGGCACAAGACGAGAAAATCCAAAAATGATGGTATTGTGAGACATATTGTAGATGGTTGTCAGTGGAAAGCACTCGACTACATGGAACCAGAATTCGCATCAGAACCAAGAAACCCAAGGCTGGGTGTGAGTAGTGATGGACTAAATCCATTTGGCAACCAAAGTAGCACACATCATACATGGCCCGTGTTTGTTTGGATGTACAACCTCCCGGCTTCAAAAGTACATACACATGGTAATGGTAATTCAAGGGCCGGTCCAACCAGGCAACAATATCAACACATATCTTGAGCTATTGAAGGAGGAGTTAAAGATATTATGGAAGGATGAAGGGATCAAAACATGGGACGCTAGCACTAGAAACTATTTTCCAGTGAGAGCATCATTGCTCACGAGTGTTCATGACTATCTAGGTTACACATATATTTCTAGACAAGCGCGTCATGGGCATCACAGATGTGTTAAATGTATGGATGACACATCCTTTTATCAGCTACCAAAAAGGGCAGTTGCAAAATAGTGTTCATGGGCCATCGAAGGTGGCTTGACAAATATGATGAGTGGAGAAGTCATGGAGATCTGTTCGACAACACGAATGAAGCCCGAGGGCCACCACGTAGGAGGAGTGGATAAGAAATCCATGAGATGTTAAACAATTGGTAAGATTGCCTGAAGCGAGGAAGGAAGAAAAAGAAGGCCATTGAGAAAGTGTTGCTAAAAGTATGGAAAAGAAAGACTGTTTTCTGGGGCTTGAAGTATTGGGAACTACTCAGTTCGCCGCGTTCTCTTGATATGATGCATATCACAAAAAATATTTGCGAGAGTTTGCTTGGCGCACTCTTTGACATGCCAGAAAAAAGTAAAGATGGTACGAGGGCAAGACAAGACGTGAAAGATATAGGTATTAGGGAAGAGCTCCAACCCGCATCCCTTAAAAGAACAAATGAGATGGCCAAAAGAAGAAACATTGCCATAGTTGACTAGAGAAAGAAGGGAAAAACTGTGTCGAAAACCAGAGAAGATTATTGCCCCCAACTTGCTTCACGCTCGACTAGGATGAGCTTCATCAACTTTTCAAGTGCCTTGACGGCATCAAAGTTCATTCTGGTTACTCGAGGATCATACACAGATATCTTGACACAAAAAAGCAAAGGTTTAGCAACATGAAGTCTCATGATTGTCATGTGATGATGACAAAATTACTTTCGATAGCTCTCAGAGGGATAATGGATGGTCATGTCCGCAATACACTTCTTGACTTCTGCAACATTTTTGACATTCTCTCTCGAAAGTCGATTTGTGTGCAACACCTCATGCGGCTACAAGAGGAGATCATCACAATACTATGTGAGCTTTAGATATAATTCCCACCATAATTCTTTGATGTGATGGTGCATCTCCTAGTTCATATTGTTTCTGAGGTTAAAGACCTTGAATCGACATTCTTGCATACCGTGTTCCCGTTTGAAAGGATGAATGGAACTATGAAGGGTTATGTTCGTAACAGGGCCCGTTGGATGGAAGCATTGTCCAGACCTATCTGACTGAAGAGTGCATATCATTTTGTAATAATTATATAGATGATGATCAATCTCTTAGTTTGCCCATGAGGAAGCATGCCGATAGGCTCGAAGGAGTAGGTCACTCGTAGTTGAAGCACTATTTAAATGTGTATATACAAAACCACTGAGACGGTTTCGACAGAGCGCACAAAGTGGTGTTACAACAAGCAGATATAATCACTCCTTGGCACCAGACTCACAAGGACACCTTAAAGAGAGAGCACGCAGTGACAGGGAGGCAGAGAACTGAAGCCCAGATCATTAGAGAGCACAAATCCAAATTTGCATCTTGGTTGAAAGAGCGAATTCAGGAGAAACCACTACCAACATGTATTGCCAATGCAAATCTCATCTATGCATTAGCAGTAGGCCTCACATGCACTGTCGCCACCTAACAATCATATGATATCAATGGATACACATTCTATACTGAGGCAAAAGACAAAAACTCTGATTACTAGAACACATGTGTCACGATAATTGCCTCCACCGAGAATGAAAATAACAAATACTACGGAAGGATCGAAGAGATATGGGAACTTGAGTACACCGAAGATCACATGGTGCTACTATTCCGGGTCAGATGGACGAAGAATGTCGAGAAGGAAGATAGTGGTGTTGTTACCATGTCTCTTCCCAAATCACAGCCTACTGGTTCAAAGGGTGTCAAAGGAGTTACTACCAAATATGAGCCTTGGGTATTCGCTAAGGACGTGTCACAATGCTTCTACATAACTGACCCGACAAAGCCGAGTCATGTTGTCGTCACAAGATCCAAGAGATGTATCTTCGGGATGGATGGAGTGGCCAACGAGGATGACTATCATAAGTTTGGTATGGACCCAAAAGAAGAAGATCACTATGATGATGATGGAAATTACACCTCCACAAGGAGCAGAACTATCTTGCCTCAGAGAGGACGTCCCTTCTTACGAAAGAGTCATAACATAGGCCAGAAATATTCAAGCAAGATTGAAAAGACCCAAACCGTCATTGAGAGGATTGTCAAATGACGTCGTACTACATGATTCGTGTACTTCATTATTCATGTTGTACTTTTGTGTACTTTTCATATTGTGTGTAATACTTCACACATTAATTTGTATACTTCATTTGTGTGTACCTCCTAAATTGCATTATTATATACTTCGATCAACACTTCTTATGTAATATGTGTTTTCGCATGCCATCTGTCAATTAGAGCAGCCCTAACAACACAACACTAATTATTGCTGGTCTTGACCACGTCACTGGCGCCAGCACTAACAACCAATCAACACTTGAGCTACACTACGCTATGAGAACCACTCATTTTCCCTTTCCCCCCCCCCCCCCCGTTGTTGTACAATGTTCTCCGCCGTTGCCCGCCTAGTTGTGTCCCCACCCTACGGCAGTCGTGTCGCGTGCTGCATTGCCCAGCCGTTCCCCTGGACCACCCACTCATCGAAGATCCTCTCCCTTCGTCGTCCTGTCTGGCCACTCTCTCCCTCAGTCTTCACAGGCGCCCCCACCCCCCTCGCGCCCTCTCGACCCGGATGGTACAATTTCTTTTCTAACCAATTGATGAAATGTGTTATATGTTGCATTGTCTGTTCTTGCAAATTGTCTCGCGCTACGTTTCTTTATGCATGGAATGTCGAAAGAGTTGCCAATGTTTTGGCGAAGCGTGGATTCAATTCTGTTTCATCAAATTTCTGGCACTCAATATGTCCATTTTTGTTAACATTCATGCCGATTTTTTCCATATTTTGGTAGATCACACATATTTTGGTTGTGCTAATTGGAAAGGATTGACCAAAGCTTGTGGATGCACGATACATGCCACTAGTCCATACCTTAAACAAAGGCAACATTTGTAGAAAATGCATGTGGTAAGAGTTTCGACTATATAGCACGCCTTTCACATATATACATTCTCTTACACAAGTCAAGTGTGGGTTACTACATTGCTTACTATGTTATTATTTTGTTCAAGGACAGAAGCTCCCAAGATGTGTTGTTCCTCCTGTGATGGATGATCATCAGGGTGATATGACAATTATTTCCGCCGACAGTATCTATTTCATAGGTACATATATACTTGATTGCACCAAATGGATGGCTCGAAATAAAAGAATGGAGTCACCTACTCAGTGTCTGTAACTTGAAGATTGAAGATCGCTGGATCTCTGTGCTCCACCATGGAGATTCAGGGTTTTTTCTATTCTTCAAGATTGTTCGTAAAGAAGAAGAGTTTCGTACTAGTAGTTACGATGGTTAATGTATGCATATCTTATGTTATACATGTACATACGTGTTGTCATATCTTATCGGAATCAATGTGGGACGCTGTGACGCCCTCGATTTAATCGTACGCTAATCATACACACAAATGCGTATGATCAAACTCAAGGACTCATGGGAAGATATCACAACACAACTCTAGACACAACTAAAACATACAAGCTTCATAATACAAACCAGGGGCCTCGAGGGCTAGAATACAGAAGCTCGATAAACACACGAGTCAGCGGAAGCAACAATATTTGAGTACAGACATAAACATGGGGTGCCTTAGAGAAGGCTAGCACAAAAGATACAATGATCGAACGAGGCGAGGCCTCCTGCCTAGGAACTTCCTAACTACTCCTGGTCTTCAGCGGCCTCCACGTAGAAGTCACCATCGGGGTGGCAGGCGTCGGCAGGAAACTCCATCTCCTGGGCTCCATCATCTGGCCGCAGCAATAGATCACGGGGAAAAGAGGTGAGCAAAGCAACGGTGAGTACTCATCCAAAGTACTCGCAAGACTTACATCAGAACTATGCTAAGTATGCGACAATATCAAAGGAGGGGGTGTATATGTGGACTGACTGCAGCAATGCGAGAAGAGAGAAAGAAGGCCTAGTCCTATCGAAGACTAGCATCTTCAAGGGTCTTGCAACAATAGACGAGAGTAGAACAAGGTAACACAAATATTAGTCATATTGTTGCAGCAATATTAATATGAGGTCACGCCTAGAGATCCTCCCTCGACTCCCTGCGAGGAAGCAATCCCGGGGCAATTAATTCCAGTTAAGTAACAATTGTAGTTGTATAAGATCAGGGCACAACTCCAAGTCGTCCTATAACCGCGGACACGGCTATTCGAATAGATAAGTTCTTACCTGCGGGGTGCACAACATATTCCCCGACGCGCTCGATAACACTCTAGCCGAACACACTTTTCTGGGTCCTGCCCGGCCTCGGAATATCGATACGTTGCAGCCCCACCTAAGCTCAACAGAGAGGCCAGCCCGCCGGTCTAACTCCTAAGCACAGAGGGTTCACGGGCCCACTTGCCCTCCGCACACCTGCACGATGCGTGGGCGGCCGATGTCAGTCCTAGCACCCCTTAATACAAGAGCGATGCATCTTGGGACCACTCAGGCGCGCACCGCTCCATCGTTGACGTCTGAAGAGCTTCGGTTGATACCGCGACGTCGAGTACCCATAATTCTTCCCACGCAGACGGTTAGTGCATAATAAGGCCTTCCGACCAACCCAGATCAAATACCCAAATCCATTATCATTTTAATTAAGTCAACGGCACAAACACGCGGGAATCCACCCGCCTAATATCTATTCATCAGACGATCCCACTAACATGGTCAAGTAATTGTGTGGTTTGTAACATCAGGGGGGTCCGAGGCATCACCCTCATTGGATTCCGAACTATGTAACCGTCAAGGTGGGCCTAGAGGAATCACCCTCGAGGGTCCCACACTTGAGGGGTGCACGACAGAGCATCGTCGGGAATGGTGAAAGAGGAATCACCCTCGATAACCACGACCGACTAGTTGTACTACAGAGATATCATCAGGAGTACTTCGCGAGGTGTCACCCTCGGTACCCGATAGTATCTCTGTAGCGTCGTACAACTAACGGGGTGTAAGTGTTGTGTCGGGTCTGGCTCGTCGATCAGGGATCGAGACTTGATAATTAAGCGGGGCAACTGCACTACGGGGTCAGAGGGAAAGTCTGCTCCACCTATACTAAACAGTTTTAAAGTATAGGTACTGAAAGTAGCAGTTCATCAAAAATTAGGCTATGCATCAGATATAGGAGCTAACTACAACAGTGGCAAAATTCTAATGCAAGCAGGAGGAAGAAAGACATAGGCGATATAGGAATGATCAAGGGGGTTTGCTTGCCTTGTTGCTCTGCGGCAAAGGGCTGGTCGACAGGGTCGTAGATGTATCCGGCAACAGCGTCAGTCTCGGGGTCTACCGGTAAGAAGAGGGGGAGAAACAATAAATAATAGCAACAGGTGCAACACTAAGCATGACATGGCAATATGCACACTAGGCATGAGCTAACGCAGTAACATCCGTCATAGACGGGTTCTCGGGTCTCTGGGTACTACCGGATAGACTGAAACGATGGAAAAGTTCCACATTTGCTATGCTAGGGACGCATGACAGACGAATTAACCGTGTATCCGGGTTCGTCTCGTTCTGCTGATCAACTTTCATGTTGAAAATATTTTCATCTCAGCTACGGCTTATTTAATATTAACTTTTAAAGTTTTATTAATTATTTAGGAATTAAAAACAAATTTAATTAATTCAATTAAATACTATTATGACATCGGCATGATGTCATGCTGACATCAACAGTTGACTGGTCAACTGACCAGTGAGTCCCATGTGTCATTGACACAATTTATTAATTAAGTGTAAATATTAATTAATCAGATTAATTTAGTGGGGGATCCATGTGTCATACTCTAATAGGATAATTTAATTATCCTAATTAACAGATTACCTAATTAATCTATTTAATTAATTAACTATTTATTTATTTTTATTATCTATTATTAATATTATTTAAAAACAATTTAGGGGGGTTGGCCCCACATGGAAGTGAGCCAACGACCAACCACACACATACGCATACATTCTATACATATACCATATGTATCCTTTTTCTACATACATGAATGCATACGCAAGACATACATACATACATACATACATACATACACATATACATTATCTTTTTCTTCTTATTTTCTTTTCTCTCTCACATCTCTCTGCTAACTCTGTGCTCAACACAGAGACAGTAGACAAAGCTCCATCTCCTCCTCTCACAGGAGAGGTCAACGACGCCGGGACGAGGCGGTGAACGCCGGAACGGAACCGGAGAGGAGAGGAGTGTTCTCACCGAGCCCTGTAGATGTGCAAAAATGGGCTCGGGGAGGCTCGACGGCGCAACAAGGGAGGGGTTGGCGGTGTGGACGTCGGAGGAGGCGCCGACGGTGTGGATGTCGGAGGAGGCGCCGACAGTTGTGGCCGGAGAGGCCCCCGGCGAGGCAGGGCGGCGTGGGGGCGATGAGGGGATGCCAGGCTGATCCAGTGGAGCGGGGGGGGCACCGCCGGCTCGGATCCGACAGGAGGGAGCGACGAGGAGCCGGGGCGAGGTCGACGACGGGGCGCCAGCGGGGCGGCTGGTGCCGGCGCCAGGGAGGCGACGACGCGGTGGCGACGGTGCGCGTTGGCGCCTGGGAGGCAGGGAGGGACGAGGGAGGCACGGGGTGAGGGGGAGCAGGGGCGGCAGTGCGCTGGATGGGGGGACGGGGCCAGGTGACGGCGCTCGCTTGGAGTGGGGCGGCGAGCGGGATCCAGGGGATGGGGCGGGAGGCGCGGCGTGTGGGGGGCTTCGGTGGGGGGAATCTGACGAGGAGGGGAAGGTAGCGACGGGGAAGGAGCGAGGCCAGGGGTGTCGTGGGGGTTGGTGGGGTGACAAGGGGGGACTCCCTTGTCCCCTGGCGGCGCGGCAGGGAGAGTGAGGAGGGGCTGTGAGGTGGGCTAGGGTCAGATGGGGGGTTTTATACCCCCCGCCCCCCAATTTAGGTGGGCCAATTTAGATGGGCTGGCAGGCCCAATTTGGGAAGGGGGGTTGTTCTTTCATTTTTTTCTGTTGTGTTTTCTTTTCTTTATTATAGTTTTAGATTTACTTTATTTCAGTGCACTAAATCCTTTCAAATGTAATAATTCTTATAGGACAACTTACTAAGTATTATTTGACAAACACCAAACATTTTTATTTCTATATTTGAAAAATTTTATCGCTTGATTTTATTTTAAATTTAAATACGAACTGTTTTGAACTATCGCGAGATCAATGATAGAAAAACCAGGTGATGTGGCACCATTAGCATAGGTTTACTTAGTTTAATTACCGAGGTTACTGTAGCATCCGATGAGGGTGTCAGAGACGCAAACGTCATTATGTATATACTCATACAAAATTGCACTACCGTGGCAACATTTTTTGCTGTCGTGACAGCGTTTTTTTGCTGTGTTTTTTTCATTATCAATGGCGTGCGGAAAAGATACAACGTCAGTAATTTGCCTATAATGTGTGACGTGGGGAAATCCCGTATGCCATAGATATGTATGATATTGTCGTCGTTGAGATGTAGCCCACGCCATAGGTATTACGAATACTGCCGGCGTCGGCGCCAATGCCAGCACTATATTTTAACTGTGGCGCGATATTGGTGGCATTGGGTGTCCACACGAGTAAGGCCGTTTTTTCCACGCCATAGCTAAACTTTTCTGCACTATTGTGGATGGGTGTGTTGAGAAACTAGGCGTCTTTGGGGTGATCATAAGAAAGAAGCACAAGCTTTGTTAGTTGCGAGTAGGCAATGGTTGACAATGTGAAAAACAAAGGGGTAGTGAGCCAACCGCGACATGGTCGGTGGAGTGCTCTGCCTCAAGAATGATAGAGCAAGTGCTTTGATCCCCATGAGGAGCCGCTAAGGTCTTCGAGCTTGGACACTTTGATCCATCGAGCTCTTCATTTTCTGAGATGGTTGTACACCTAGATGGCGGTCACCTTTTGGCCCCAAAACTCGAACACCTACTTCGCAATGGTGCTCAAGTGCACCTCCTTGAAGCCCTTGTCAGGCTTAACCCCAACATAGATAAGCTCTCACACCTTGTTTAGCACGAACGTGAACACGAACGGGTGCCACTTCATGGTGTTCCCCCTACCATCCTTCTCGATCTTTGTTCCTGCCGTCAGTCCAGTGATAGTTGGCTCAACGAGCACAACTTGCATAAAAAGAGAAGCATCGGTTGATACCTCAAACACCTCTGAATCAGCATGCATGTGCTCATCGAGGAGGGGTTACGAGTCCTCGACATAGGACGCAACAAACTAGCTGTCAGACAGGACAAGAGCGTGACTAAGGTGTTGCGTCTGCTTGGTCATGTCCTACAACCATAACACACATTGACAATACGCATAGCACACACAGTAGCACAACATCGCAACCAGATGATCTATGAAAGGAGGAGCATACATGACAACTAGCTATGAATCCATCACCAATAGCTGCCACACACATCAGAACTAGCTACGAATCCATTATGTTCATCAGAAATAGCTATTCTAGCATGCTACAAATCCTACACAACTAGCTATGAATTTGTAGTGTTCATCAATATCTTACTATTCTAGCATGCTACAAATCCACCACAAATAGCTGCCCAACATCACAATCTACCATCTGCTCACAGATCGACGCACAAATCACCCTATCACATGCATGCACATCTAACCCTACCACCACAACCTCTCAGATCTAGCTACAACGAACACATAGAAAGGGGTGATTGAACTCACATAAGGCATGGCTGTAGCTCAGAGGGACACATGAACAGTTAGAAAAGTTGAGGAAAGGAGTCAACGTCGTTGTGGACCACCGACCGATGAAGGAGCTTCGCTTTCTTGCTCGTCGGTGTCGATGCGCATCGGTGAAAAAGCTCGAAAGGGAAAGAAGTGTGGCATGACTTGGCCAGTTGGGGTGGTGAGAGGAGGGGGGCTAAATAGGGGCGACCGAATCAGCGGGAGGTGAGCCAAAATCTCCCGCCAATTTTACGAAGACGCACGGGCATCTCCTTGGCCGCACGAGCTCAGCGTTGCGTTCTCCTCCTTTGCTTCGTTCGAGTCTGGCTTTTCAAAAACTGCCAATTCGAATGTAGCTTTTGGACCTGACATGAAGCTGCTTTAAAGTTCATGCGATAATGCCAAACAATATACGCGGGTAATCAAACATCAGGTTCCGCTCCCTCGCACTCGCAGACCTGATCGGGCCGCGGGCAACCAAACACACCCTATATCTTTCTTTTCCAAAAAAAATCCGTCCTTGTATCTCACTGTTTTCTCTAGTGGAACGGAGTGGGCTGGGACATATCGGGCCGGCCAAATTACCCACGTGTGTTGGGCTCCAGTACCGGAAGCGTATTTCAGAAGCCGTCTGCCCGGCTCTCAACCCCCCTGCCCGCTCCCAAAATCCCACGACATCCTCGAGCACGTCGACGCCGCCACATTCCATCACCGTCACCGGCCGCCGCCCGCCGCCCGCCGCCGCCCCCGCCCCGGCTTCCGTCGCGCCGCGAACCTTCAGCCTAGAGCGTGCGTCGCGCCGCGAACCTTCAGCCTAGAGCGTGCGTCGCGCCGCGAACCTTCAGCCCGAGTCCGTCCCTGCAGCCCCTATCCTCCCCCGTCTTTCCTCGACCCGTCATCTCTCGCCGCCGCCGCGCCGCCGGCAGATCTTCTCCCCCGGCCCCCACGTTTTCGTTTTATCTTGTCTAGGATACCCACCGTCTATTCATCGACCGACCGCCGTAGTCGAGGAAGCCACCCTGCACGGAGTGAGCCACCTCGCCCTCGAGGTGTTCGATCACCGTCCTGTTCTTCGTCTACACGCGGGGATAACAGGCAAGCAACTCCTCACCTCAATCCTCATTTTCTGTAGTGCTGCATAGTTTGTAATCGCCGCTGTCACATCAAGTTTCTCCCTTGTCTTGATCCAGCTGCCGCACCATCCCGTCTCGTCTCCGGCTATCCCAAGTTCTATCGTCACCGGCCCCGTCTCCTTCCATCGCCGCCCTAGGGTCCAAGGAGGACCAGCCGACCGGATCAAGGTTGACGTGGCGAAGGCGAGGTGCGAGCCGGTGACGCCCTGGTCCCGCCCCGAGATCTGCCGCTTGCAGGCCCGTGGCTTGGAAAGGTGCGCTGGCATTCTCTTCTGGGAACTCGGTGGCACGGAAGGAGGAACAGCCAACCGTAGCGAGCATTGATGTGCCTAGGTGTGAGCAGGTGACGCGTACTGCCCGGAGCGACCGTGCAGGGATCTGCCGCCTGTAGACCCGTGGCTTCGAAAGGGCCAACAGTGGTGCGAGCATTCTCTTCAGTGGACTCGGTCGCACGGTAAGCTTTGCTTCATGACTTTCTTCAGCTGAAGGTGTATCATGAAGTTGCTTTTATGAGTTGAGTTTATTAATAATAGGCTGGGAAAATGCATCTAGGAGCTAAAATGTACTTAAAACACTATCAGCATTAGCAAGAGTCCACGAGCACACCTTCAGCAGAAGTTGTTAGTAATATCCACACGCTGAATGATTGAGACACTGGTGTATGTAGTAATGAGGTCCATTGTCCATCTTCAATCTGTTTTTATCATGAAATCAGTTCTGTGAAATATGTGTCAATTTTAAGATAGTGATAAGATATCTCTTCCTTTTCCGCAAAAAATAAGAAACTGAATTGTCTATATAACATATATGGTGTTTATTTGTAGGTTTCAGAATTCTATAATATGAACACAGATGAAGCTAATCCTGTTGGGTCTGCACTTACCCATCAAGTAAGTAGCTCTACTTAAAGAGTATCATTTGAATTGAAAGGAACTTCGCAAGACTCCATAACATCCAAATTCCCTTTTGGGGTCTTATTTAACCTCCTAAAATTGTAACAGTGAACCACTTTACTCTGCACCGATCTTGTTAGGTTGTTTTTAGGACGTGGATGCGAATTGGCTCCTAGTCCAAAACACAATGGTTTGTGTGACATGGAATCCAGTTGTGCGTTTACCTATCAGTGGGTCCCTTATGTCATATCCAACTTAAAAAAATACTTACTTTATTTCGCAATGTTTGTACAAATTATTTAGCTTTGGCCAAGAATGTTGACAAAAAAAAAACTACATTGTGAAAAAGAGTATGTAAATACATAAATTGTGAGCCACATGGCATACCCCCCCCCCCCCCCCCCCCATCACTTAACTTGTCATTGACCGGCCCAAATCCATTCCTTATCTCGATTTTGCTGGACAAGAGGCGCCTCGCTCCTCCGGGAGGATGAACATTGATCTCCGACGCTGAATTACTCAATATATGATACCATGATTGAGCAATTTTTCAAAGGATGGGCATGACGACTTGGCTCATATCCTCCTTGTCAACTATGAAATTAATGGAGATGAAGCCTTTGCTGTACTTTTTTCTTCTGTTTGCTATGTCATTGCCGTGCCTGCCACACCACCCGCCAGGCCGCCACAGTGGCAAAACAACCATGGTTATGTCTCAGAAATAATGACCATGGTTCCAATAATTTATGTTGTGTTTGAAGATTGAAATATTATCTAGGACAGTAGTTCAGAAATGTAATATGGAGCTTTCTTGTCCCTAAAGAACATCATCTGTCGGTGTTGCTAGGCATGAATTTCTTATGCCTTTCATGGATGGAAATGTGGGATGCTTAGGTCTACGTGATGCCATGAAGGAGGAGGTGATGGATGTCATGACCTGGGTGATAGTAAGAGAGGGTTAGAGAAGATTGATGTTTGATGCCGAGCACTTCCACCCCCTGGTTTATTGGCCCTCTTGTATTTTAGGTCAAACTTTGACCTTAGATTTGTCTAACGAAACATAAGTTATGTGCTAGAAAATTATATTGTTGGATTCATATTTGAAAGAAGTTCCTAACGATAATATTTTTTGTTGCATATAACTTCTTTTTTGCTAGTCAAATTTATGGTCAGAATTTGACACAAAATACAAGGGGACTAATAAACCTGGATGGAGGATTTAACATGATTTGTTAGATCCCAATGGGGAAAATTGAGGACGTGACAATATATGTGGTGATACCACACATCCACATGATGGAAACCACTTGGCAAAAATCATTTAGGAGCTAAATCAACAAGTATTCAAGGTTAAATAAGATGAAAAATGTTTAGCGTGTTACATGAGCTTTGTGAATATTTGGACAGTGTAAAAGTACATTTTCGTATTTTATAATGTTGTTAATACTATATTCATCACGATAAACTATTATGTATTTCAGGTTGATGGCATAAGTCAGATATTTGTAAAAGATAGTGTTGCTCAAAAAATGAAACATCCCTCTTCTTTGCACTATTACAATGGATTTATCAAATTGGGTAACAAAACTGAAAATTTGGAGTCAACTGTTGTAACTGTATTGGGCTTCTCAACTACAGAAATTGGGAAGATTCATTATGACAATCTTGCAAATTTTGATCATCCGGGAATAATTGAAGCTTTTGCATATGGAGTTGGCACAGGAAAACACTCGAATAACTCCTTTCTGGCCGTGACAAAATTTCAAACTACATTTGAAGGATACCTTCGGAGAGATGGTCTGGCTGTTGACCAGCAAAACCGATTTACGGAAAACTTTATAAACTTGTTCAGGTATAATTTTTTATATATTTTTATTTGTTCACTAGATATGTCTTACCAGTTGTGTGGTTGCTTGCAATCTTTTATAATGGTAGTTTTTTTTATGCTTCCTAATGGAAAGGGTTGATGCAGTTTATCATCAGCGATAAATTAGCGATTTTCTAATAATGTGTTTGGGCTACCGCAAGACAAGAGACCTGATTGCCAACCTGCAGCTGATGGGGCATTATAACTGTTGGTACCGATTCCTGAAAATTGTGAAATGTCTTCAATATTGAATAACATACTCCGAGTCTCAATGACAAAATCAGTATTTTGTCTTTTAATCTTTATGAGTTGTGACTCCAGGCTCCTAAGCTTCTTAGGCTTTAATGTTGTATTTAATTTTTTTGTTATAAGGTTTAAGATATTATCAATTTGAGAGAACATAAATTCGCACTTATAAAATTGTTGATTCGCTGTTATGTTTTTTTTTCGGGAAAACGCAAACGCTTGCGTTTCTTTTCATTGAAAAGGAAGAGAATATGTACAGTACATGCCTTCGAGAAGGAGGCTACAGGGGCTCAAAAGAAAGAAAAGAAAAGGAAAAGGAAAGAAAGGCCTGCACAAGACTAGTGCACGTCCCAGGTAGGCGGCACAATCGTCCCAAGGCCGGTGGCCCCAGCCCGAATCCAAAGGGAGGCTTCCTCTCTGATCTTTGCCGAAAGCACGGCAGTGGAGGGCCGTTCGCCGTCGAACACACATGAGTTGCGGTGCTTCCAAAGCATCCATGCTGTGAGGAGGGTTGCCGTGGCGAGGCCTTAGGCCTGTCCAGCTTGGTTTGCATCCACCAGTCGTTTAGGGAGGCCTCTTGGTCTGGCGGCCGGCATGTCAAACGCAGCCAGGAGAGCGTGTCATGCCACACCTGCCGCGAGAAGGGGCAGGTGACTAGCAAGTGGCGCATCGTTTCATGCTCTTGGTCGCAAAGGACACAGCGTGGATGGTGTTGAAGGCCGCGGCGGCGCAGGCGGTCCGCTGTCCAGCACCTGTCTAGATTGGCAAGCCATTGGAAGAACTTGACGCGGGGTGGCGCCCAGCTTTTCCAGGTCAGCTTCCATGCATCGCAGCTAGTGGAGCCCTGGAAGGTGACGAGGTACGCACTGCGCGCAGAGTAGCAGCCATTTGAAGTCCACCTCCAGATTAGCTGGTCCGGTCCCTCGGTGAGAACAAAGCCTTCGGTTTCGCGCCACAGCAGCAAGTATTGGCCTATTTCATGGATGCCTAGGTGCCGTGGATGTCTCTAGCCCAGGTGTGGTTGAGGAGGCCTTTTGCAATGGTGCTATTTTGATTGCTTTGATTGTTATGTTATGTTCTCACCTTTGATTGGCCTATTTCATGGATGCCTAGGTGGCTGTTATGTTCTCACCTTTGATTGTTCAAAATCTGTTTTTATGCTATTTTGATAGGGATGTCATTGTAGCCATGGAGGAGCTGCATTCTCAAGGCTATTATTGCCCAAAGCTTCATGGAAGTCATATTGCAATCATCAGCGAAGGCGATTCACAAAGGGCGAGATTGTGGAGGTTTGGTAAAATCAAAGGAGGTACAAATTGACAACAATAAAAAATATAAATTACAAATTATATTGGTCTGTTGAATTCATTACAATACAAATTACATTTATAAGTTGTATTTTAATCATATTCTAATCGCGAATCTATTTATTATAGATACTGAAGCAGCAATAAGCAGGTCCAAAGCTCTTGATTGGCTTAGATTGGGAGGCCTGATTGTGGGTGTATGTTTAACCCCAGAGTCTAATGATCTTTATCTGAGAATTACCAAGAACGGACTGCAAGGGTGAGAATATAAATTCTCATTGTTTAAAGTTGTTTCATTAGTAGAGTTGTACTAACTAAGATAAAAACTGTTTTTGTTAAATACGCAGGACAAACATTCTGAAGCATTATTCCTTGTTAACCGTCAGAGAAAAATTTCAAAATATTCTGTGCTTGCAACAATATGTATCACTCAATCTGAAGGTACCACAAACGGAATCAAGATATTTGATAGCATCTGATCTGAGTTTGCAAACATTGGAGGAGAATTTGGATAGAAAACATCATTGGGCCATACTTCCCTTTGTGAATCGAACAACTGAAAAAGGTACCATCAAAACATTAAGGGGCTTCATATACTCCTTGAGGACAATTATTGAACATGAAGTTCGTTACCTTACGCCCGAGGTAAGTGTTCAGAACATTGTAAGCATCAACTTCAAAATTACCGGTTCAAATGTATTTATTTTCTAATGCTTACTCTTATTTGTAAATGTTCCATAGTTACTGAAAGAATCTGACGGAATATTCAAGGATCTCGAACACCATATGCAACAGGAATGGGAACCATTGTACCGGACATTGCAAGAGATTGCAGTGCAATTGAATTTGGAATATTGAACGTGGTAAGATGTTTCTATTTTTATGCTTTATTTTATTTTTCAACTTAAGATGTTTGTATTGCTGTGATGCCAAATGTGAATATGCCACACAAAGTGTATCTGAAGAATTCATGTCGTCCTTTTTGTGCTTATATTCAGATTCAAATTATCCTTATAGACTGAACAAAGAAATTAAACCAGTCAAACTAAATTTTTTTATTGTCATCATTAAGTTCTTATCATCAGTTTCATTGCTCTTCATTGTTAAAGTGTCTTCCAAACTGCTAATAGGTGTTTGAGTTCTATTTGGCAGGAACATGTGGCAAAGGTAAATTGAATTATGCATAGCCAAAAACTATAATATCTGGAAAATTAATATTTTATATTTATTGATTCTCAGAACTCTCTAATCAAAATGATTAAATGGTCTCAATTTTATGTTTTGCTATTGTTAGCCGTGTAGTATTTGGTACATTTTATAGGGGGGTTCTTTGCAAGTTTACCTTGTGCATATCGGCCCTTAGCCTCTTATAGCAATATAAAAGCTCATTCACTGTCAGCCAGAATTTATCTTTTGTCTCTCATGATCTGTCCACACCTCAGTCCCTGAGCTTGTTCCTTGTGTCAACTGTCCAACCAGTGCCAAATCCTTCGGTGGAAGATCACTCCGACGTCATCTCTACCCTCGTAACACCCCCTTGCGTCCGCTTTCCTGCTCTCCCTTTATAAATGCCTCTTCATTCTTCCTCCAGCTGCATATATTAACAAACAGATATAGTAACTGGCGAACGTTCGCCAGGGAGAAACTGCCAGCGACCGCCCTAATTGCCACACGATCTTGATCCTACGGTAGAGTTGGGATAACTTTTTTTACACTCAAAATAAAAGAAATGTCATGGCAGTTTTGCAAAAAAGCCACCCAGGTTCTCCAAATACACTGAAACTGCCAGGCAGATGTTCGCAAATGCCATCTCCTGTGGCGAACGTTCACCAGATATGCGAACCCTTGATAAATTTAACAATAGCAAAACGGTGTGATGACTGTTGGTATGTGAATATGAATGAAATTATATGTTTATGTGGATTTCCTTTGCAGCTGCATATATTTATGCTTTAGCCTTTATGAATCCCTTGGCCTTCGGTCACTGCATATAAATCTGCTTGTGTTTGTGTTTGTGAGAAATACTGTAGATCTATTGTAATGGTTGGTATCATTAAATGTGGACCTATATTAATATTGCTGACGGTAATAATGATATGACGACAGTGTACCACAACAAATTCAGTTACTTTTCTTATAACAATTCTCTTTCCATGCAGAATGATTATCTCAAGTTTCTTGCTCAGAATAGGCCTGCTCCTGTACAGATCTGATCAAGAGATGTGATTACTGGTGAGTGACGGCGAAACTAGCTACAATCACCTTTATTTTTAGCAATTCCTTGCTGATAATACTTTGGTTCTTACTTTATCTACAGAGCTCTAATTACATTCTCCTAATAGTTTTGGCGGCCTTTAGATCATTCAACGTTGATGATGTACCAAACGCCGACTTCTTTAGTCTTCTCCGAGGCATGTCAGTCCCTTTCCTTTTCTGCTAATTTCTTCCATGTTTTTGTTTATCCCCATTTGATTTGTTTGGCTGTTCACTAGGGTGGGATAACTTAGAAAGCTGTTACAACAGCCCATTCTACATCTTCGATGATATTTAGTGCGAAATAGACTGGGCATGGATTAGTTTTCCCAAGTATTTTCTATATATACTTGAGTCTAGAAAAAAGTGTGCTAGGTCTCAGGTTTGTCCATTTCACCATGTCCCAATAATTTGGCCTGGTGTACAGACCTATAGCTCTTAGATGCGTTCATGTCAGGGATTTTCCACTGGTTGCCAAGCATAGATAACTGAGATAGAAGGCTTTGTTTATCTTTGTTTCCATATTTCATTAGGTCATCATAAAAGCTATTTCTTTTGTTTCCCAAATCCCAATGCAAACAAAAGATGATCTACCGACCAGAAAGTCGTGGTACAGTTGCCTGTTTTTACTCTAGGAATATTAGCTTATGAACTGTGACGCAAAATTAGGATATCGATCCAATTGCAGTTGCTTTTCTCTTGCATCAGCAAATTTCACCTTCAACCACTATAACTATGGTGAAAAAATAGGATAGTCATTTAATCAATACTGAAGTTTGTGAATGTTTACCAACAATTTCGTCTTAGTTACTCTCGGTGGCTGCAGGTTGCAGACAGTTGGTCTGGTTTTGTATATTTCAGGTTTTGCAAACTGACAACCGAATTTCCCTGAAAAGGAGGGACTGAATCTGAATAGACTAAATTGCTCCTAACATCAATCTCCATGTGTATCTTCCCTTTTTTATTCCAGTACTTCGTATTGCTAATAATGCTTACTATACTTGCTGCTAAGTTTGTAATCTTACCTTCTCAACAGTTCTGCAGTCTGGCGGTATTTTGGGTGCCCTATCTGAATTACAGGCGTCTTGCCTAGGTTTTCTTGGACCATGTATATGCTCAACCTATTACTTGCCGACGAACTTTGGTGCTTAGCAAAGAATCACCAAAATTGTGGAGAAGTTTCCAGTAAGCTGTCGTAGAATTCTGTTGCCGAGTCGTTCTCCGGAGTTGACTGTAACATCTGGGTTCATATTGGTTGTTTCAAACTTGTGAAAGTAACAGTTATTCAGAATGGCTCTAACACGTGATCGTGACCGGCTAGAATTGTAAATGCCAATATTCAAAGGATGCTTCTACTTTGGTTTATGATTTTATTGAGACTGTCAGGTGTAAACCACTTCTTCCGTGGAATCCTGGAAATTTAGACATAGCCCTTAGAGCAACTCTAGCCGACCCCGTATCCGTCCGGCCCGTAAAACGTGTTTGCAGTTCGCGGAAAAATGCCTTTGCGGGCCGATGCGCATGGCCACGGATGCAGACCCTGTATAATGAATCCGTAAAAAAGCATATTCGTGGAATATGTTTTTTTACGGGTTGGTTTTGCGGGGTCTAATCTGGCGCAGCTCGTCCCGGCCTGAAAAACCTAAATTTGCATCTTGATTTGATCAAACATAATGCATTTCTTTGTTTTTTCAACAACATTGGATACATAAAACACCACCACATCTTTGCTAGAATAGCAAGATCAAAAAAAACAAAAACCACAAATATTGAAAATCCGTTTCTGAGTTTGGGCTCACCTGAGCTCGAAATCCTGACCGACGCCCCGCATGTGGATCAGCGCGCTGGGTTGTATTTCTATATCGTACATGCCGTTTTTTAGTCCGAGCGCAGGGTGCAGTTATTGGAGAGCAGCGGCGCGTTATGCTCCTGTTTCTGGAACAGATGCAGGAGGATGGCTCGGTAATACTCCTGAGCTGCCCTGAGCCGTGGCCACCGTCCAGCACAAGCTGCCATAAATGCCAACAATCTTCCGCTGGCCGCATAACACAGGCATTCACCCTCTCAGAACCAAAAAGATCATCTCATCCTTGCTCATCCATCACCATCTCCATCCTCATCTGAACCTTCAAGGCACCGAAGGTGTCACTTTCCTCCTCCCCCAGTAGCGCCACTCATTGCCGATGTAACCGACATCGTCACGCATGCCTCCAAGGTTAGCTCACAAGCTTTTCTAGGTGAAAAAACAAGGATTTACCACAAGGACGTGGAGAAAATAAAATATGATTTTTCAATAGACATCACGCACGCATATCATTTTTTTTTCACCTGGTTTCAATAAATGCAGCGAACACAACAGGTTCAGATCCCCAGAAATCAAAGTATTATCTCAGCACAACAAGCATACAACAATCCACAATGGATGAAAAAAGCTAGCGCTCAAGTGGGACAGAAACAGTTGCTACGCTGCCTGGCTAAAATTACAGGTAAGTTTCTCACGAGCATGAAAAAAAATGTATCTCACTTATCGATGATCCCGACAGGCCTCTTGCATGTATTTCGTCGATGCCCTTCCATACCGCAGTTCTTGCATTTGCCTTGTTTCCGTGGTTTCTCTGGCACATCACCTCTTTCTGGGTATGTCGTCCCCTTGTGCCCTTCGCAGCGACAAATGCTACAGAAATCTGGTTCGCTTACTCATACGGAGCTTTCTCCCTGCTGTTTGTTGGCCTCCCAGGCCCACGATGTTTATCCGGTGCCGCCAAACCCTGGAGGGCGTTCACACTAAAAGAATGAACACCGCTGGCACTATGTGCAGCATCGGCTTCCACACATGGAAGCTCATTTGTACCAGGTAGCATAACACCTGGCTCAACGGATCGGTCCTCAAAAGCCAGTCCGTCCCTCTTCTCCGCTAGCTGCGCTCCACTGATGAGCAAAGCATCAAGCCCAGCATGCATGTGGTCATAACACACTTCACTTGCGTCCCTCTTCTCCGCTAGCTGCGCTCCACTGATGAG
Organism: Hordeum vulgare subsp. vulgare; assembly: GCF_904849725.1. Taxonomy (NCBI): domain Eukaryota; kingdom Viridiplantae; phylum Streptophyta; class Magnoliopsida; order Poales; family Poaceae; genus Hordeum; species Hordeum vulgare. The sequence continues at coordinate 576,399,901 of NC_058520.1, read as the reverse complement.
CAAAGCATCAAGCCCAGCATGCATGTGGTCATAACACACTTCACTTGCGTCCCTCTTCTCCGCTAGCTGCGCTCCACTGATGAGCAAAGCATCAAGCCCAGCATGCATGTGGTCATAACACACTTCACTTGCGTCCCTCTTCTCCGCTAGCTGCGCTCCACTGATGAGCAAAGCATCAAGCCCAGCATGCATGTGGTCATAACACACTTCACTTGCGTCCCTCTTCTCCGCTAGCTGCGCTCCACTGATGAGCAAAGCATCAAGCCCAGCATGCATGTGGTCATAACACACTTCACTTGCGTCCCTCTTCTCCGCTAGCTGCGCTCCACTGATGAGCAAAGCATCAAGCCCAGCATGCATGTGGTCATAACACACTTCACTTGCGTCCCTCTTCTCCGCTAGCTGCGCTCCATTGATGAGCAAAGCATCAAGCCCAGCATGCATGTGGTCATAACACACTTCACTTGCGTCCCTCTTCTCCGCTAGCTGCGCTCCACTGATGAGCAAAGCATCAAGCCCAGCATGCATGTGGTCATAACACACTTCACTTGCGTCCCTCTTCTCCGCTAGCTGCGCTCCACTGATGAGCAAAGCATCAAGCCCAGCATGCATGTGGTCATAACACACTTCACTTGCGTCCCTCTTCTCCGCTAGCTGCGCTCCACTGATGAGCAAAGCATCAAGCCCAGCATGCATGTGGTCATAACACACTTCACTTGCGTCCCTCTTCTCCGCTAGCTGCGCTCCACTGATGAGCAAAGCATCAAGCCCAGCATGCATGTGGTCATAACACACTTCACTTGCGTCCCTCTTCTCCGCTAGCTGCGCTCCACTCATGAGCAAAGCATCAAGCCCAGCATGCATGTGGTCATAACACACTTCACTTGCGTCCCTCTTCTCCGCTAGCTGCGCTCCACTGATGAGCAAAGCATCAAGCCCAGCATGCATGTGGTCATAACACACTTCACTTGCGTCCCTCTTCTCCGCTAGCTGCGCTCCACTGATGAGCAAAGCATCAAGCCCAGCATGCATGTGGTCATAACACACTTCACTTGCGTCCCTCTTCTCCGCTAGCTGCGCTCCACTGATGAGCAAAGCATCAAGCCCAGCATGCATGTGGTCATAACACACTTCACTTGCGTCCCTCTTCTCCGCTAGCTGCGCTCCACTGATGAGCAAAGCATCAAGCCCAGCATGCATGTGGTCATAACACACTTCACTTGCGTCCCTCTTCTCCGCTAGCTGCGCTCCACTGATGAGCAAAGCATCAAGCCCAGCATGCATGTGGTCATAACACACTTCACTTGCGTCCCTCTTCTCCGCTAGCTGCGCTCCACTGATGAGCAAAGCATCAAGCCCAGCATGCATGTGGTCATAACACACTTCACTTGCGTCCCTCTTCTCCGCTAGCTGCGCTCCACTGATGAGCAAAGCATCAAGCCCAGCATGCATGTGGTCATAACACACTTCACTTGCGTCCCTCTTCTCCGCTAGCTGCGCTCCACTGATGAGCAAAGCATCAAGCCCAGCATGCATGTGGTCATAACACACTTCACTTGCGTCCCTCTTCTCCGCTAGCTGCGCTCCACTGATGAGCAAAGCATCAAGCCCAGCATGCATGTGGTCATAACACACTTCACTTGCGTCCCTCTTCTCCGCTAGCTGCGCTCCACTGATGAGCAAAGCATCAAGCCCAGCATGCATGTGGTCATAACACACTTCACTTGCGTCCCTCTTCTCCGCTAGCTGCGCTCCACTGATGAGCAAAGCATCAAGCCCAGCATGCATGTGGTCATAACACACTTCACTTGCGTCCCTCTTCTCCGCTAGCTGCGCTCCACTGATGAGCAAAGCATCAAGCCCAGCATGCATGTGGTCATAACACACTTCACTTGCGTCCCTCTTCTCCGCTAGCTGCGCTCCATTGATGAGCAAAGCATCAAGCCCAGCATGCATGTGGTCATAACACACTTCACTTGCGTCCCTCTTCTCCGCTAGCTGCGCTCCACTGATGAGCAAAGCATCAAGCCCAGCATGCATGTGGTCATAACACACTTCACTTGCGTCCCTCTTCTCCGCTAGCTGCGCTCCACTGATGAGCAAAGCATCAAGCCCAGCATGCATGTGGTCATAACACACTTCACTTGCGTCCCTCTTCTCCGCTAGCTGCGCTCCACTGATGAGCAAAGCATCAAGCCCAGCATGCATGTGGTCATAACACACTTCACTTGCGTCCCTCTTCTCCGCTAGCTGCGCTCCACTGATGAGCAAAGCATCAAGCCCAGCATGCATGTGGTCATAACACACTTCACTTGCGTCCCTCTTCTCCGCTAGCTGCGCTCCACTGATGAGCAAAGCATCAAGCCCAGCATGCATGTGGTCATAACACACTTCACTTGCGTCCCTCTTCTCCGCTAGCTGCGCTCCACTGATGAGCAAAGCATCAAGCCCAGCATGCATGTGGTCATAACACACTTCACTTGCGTCCCTCTTCTCCGCTAGCTGCGCTCCACTGATGAGCAAAGCATCAAGCCCAGCATGCATGTGGTCATAACACACTTCACTTGCGTCCCTCTTCTCCGCTAGCTGCGCTCCACTGATGAGCAAAGCATCAAGCCCAGCATGCATGTGGTCATAACACACTTCACTTGCGTCCCTCTTCTCCGCTAGCTGCGCTCCACTGATGAGCAAAGCATCAAGCCCAGCATGCATGTGGTCATAACACACTTCACTTGCGTCCCTCTTCTCCGCTAGCTGCGCTCCACTGATGAGCAAAGCATCAAGCCCAGCATGCATGTGGTCATAACACACTTCACTTGCGTCCCTCTTCTCCGCTAGCTGCGCTCCACTGATGAGCAAAGCATCAAGCCCAGCATGCATGTGGTCATAACACACTTCACTTGCGTCCCTCTTCTCCGCTAGCTGCGCTCCACTGATGAGCAAAGCATCAAGCCCAGCATGCATGTGGTCATAACACACTTCACTTGCGTCCCTCTTCTCCGCTAGCTGCGCTCCACTGATGAGCAAAGCATCAAGCCCAGCATGCATGTGGTCATAACACACTTCACTTTCGTCCCTCTTCTCCGCTAGCTGCGCTCCACTGATGAGCAAAGCATCAAGCCCAGCATGCATGTGGTCATAACACACTTCACTTTCGTCTCCCATCCGTACGACTTTCATGGCTTTCATGTGTTCCGGAAGTATGTCCCTTGCGTCTCTCGTCCATCGCTTCACAATATGCATGATTCTTAGGTATCTCCTCGAGGTGAAGAATCTCCATCGCCTAAGCAGACAAAAATCTTGTTAATGCTTGCAAACCATTGTAACTATTCCTCTTAAAGAGATACGTAGATAGCTGGCCAGAAGAAACCCACCCTCAGGAAGTGGCTGCACAGCATGCCAGTGTGTTCGAAGTGGCCACACTCGCAATGGAATACTGTCTTGTCTTCATTTATCGAAACCTCATACACAACTTTGCTCCACTTTTCTTCCTTTGCGGAATTGTTGTGAGTTGTAATGTATTTCGTCAGCTTCTCAACCTCAGTGAAATTATACGAAGTCGCTTTAATTAACAGCCTGCCAAAATTCCTCAAACATATTCCTGGTGCATATTTTGCTTGCGTGACGTTCTATCGCAAGGTTAGTCCTCTTTACAGCCCCGTCCTGTACAATTTATGCAGATAAATAGTGTTAAAACACCACCGGACATGTGGAAAACGAAGAATGCATAATAAAAATGGAGTGTGACACATAAGTTTTTGTAAAGGGTAAATAATTTACTTACAATCATTGTCCTCTTCTCCTCGTAACTTTCATCCCGCTCACGATTAAATTGCAGCCTCATGTACTGCCGAACAAAAACGTGCATGGGGCTCGCGCTTTCACTGCGCTGAGTGCTTGTCATTTTTGCACAAAACACGTCTTTGAAATATGGTTTCGCCTATTTTTTCCTGGTTTCAAAAGTCTGTGTCATGTAAGATGGTCCCTTAGACTGTACTTGTCCAATAATAAACACCAGGCTGCCTCAAACTCATCCTCTGTTAGCATGTGATTAACAACTTTGTGGAACTCAGCTTGAATATCGCTCTTCTTCGTGAGAGCGGTCTCAAGGTTTCTTTCGCCTTCTTCAACACATGCCATTTGCACCGCCGGTGAACAGTATCCGGATAAACCATTTTAATTGCGAGCTCCATGGCTCTGCATTGGTCTGCAATTGAATAACGGGGTTTTTGTCATATGAAACTGAATCAAAACCGCAAACGCAGACTTTTCCCGCAATACATCTGCTATATGAAATATAAACATTGACCAAAATGTGAACGTATCTTTTTACCTGCGAGTATCGTTCTAGGCGCTGGCCCGCCCATCATCCACAGAAATTCTGCAAACACCCATTCAAAGCTCTCTTCTTGTTCATCATGCATCAAACCCCCTGCAAATATGATGCTTTGATAGTGATTGTTGACCCCAACAAACAAACCAAATGGCATGTCATACAAGTTTGTCCGGTATGTAGTGTCAAATGTCACCACATCGCCAAAAAACTTGTACTGCATTCTGCTGCTTCCATTTGCCCACATAAGATTTTTCACGTTGCTGGAATTGTCTGCAACACTACATATGTGAAACCAGGGTCATTGGAACGGATGTCCGCAAACACTTCTAGTGTCTTACGTACATCGTCATCAGCTTGCTCGCGGCTTAGGCCCTATTTGGAACCATAATAGATTATAATAATCTGGTTTATGAACATAGATTATATAAACTGGTTTATAAAAATAATTTAGGTGGGCATGTTTGGAGGCCAGATTATATAAACTGTAAACCAGCTTTTAAATTGTGCAATGACATGTTTGCCCTCTGGTTTTTTTTGCAATGGTCATTTTTTTAATTCATCGTGCCATTTGGTTTGCTTGGCGCCAAGTTTGAATAGATAGACATTTGTACTAGCCATGTACGAACATGTTATTTCCCGGCAAATTTGAACTGTACACTAATCATTGTATGAAAAAATACGATGGGCACACATCGTTAACTTTGAAGGAAAATCTCATCCGAATGAAGAACATAGTTACATTGTCCATGAGAAATTAATAACTACATTATTAAATTATCATATAATATCAAATCTACTCTACTTCGCCGATCAAAGCATTACATATAGTGTCACGGAAGGCATTCATGTCGGTATCTTGAGTGCTATCACAGCTTTGTCCAAGATGATTTTGTGGCGGCATGGGCATATAGTTTTCATCTTCATCACACTTATCAAACTCTTGGTCACTCAACGCACTCTCTCGGATGAAATTATGTAGAGCCATACATGCCAGAATGATTTTACTTTGCTTCCCTAATGGGTACGTCGGTATGGCTAATAAAATCCTCCATTTCATATTCAAAACTCCAAAAGACCTTTCAATGACATTGCAAAGAGACGAATGGTAGTAATTGAATAGTTCTTTGCTACCTTGTGGTCTTGGACCTTGACGAAATTCTGGCAAATGGTACTTCGTCCCCTTGTAAGGTGCAAGATAGCCTTTTCTGTTCGGATACCCCGAGTCGACAAGATAAAATTTACCTACAATGTTATGAGCTGATATGAGCATGTATCAAAGATAAGTAAAAATAATATCAACATGATTAAAATTTCTCTAGTTACCTAGTGGAGGATGAGGAAACTTGTCATCATATTTGTTTAAAGCATCATTGAATACTCTCATGTCATGTACGGAACCCGGCCAACCAGCAACAACAAATGTAAACCTCATATCAAAGTCACATATTGCCAACACATTCTGACTAGAATAACCATGACGCCCGACATATTGAAGCACTTTCGCAGCTGGCACTTGGACAGGTATATGTGTCCCATCTATTGCTCCAATGCAATTATCAAAGTGTGGTGAGAAGCGTGCTTCTTGCAGTTTCGCATGAATTGTACTATATGTTGGATCTTTCACTTTAATAATATCAACAGATAGCCTATACACACTTTTCAAAACATGATCAAACCTCCTACTAACTGTCTCAAGTGACCTTCTGAATCTATTTTTAGCTTGTCGAAAAGATTGTGGGGCACCAACCATCCATAAGAAAATCGCCAAAGATTCTAGAGTGCACATCTTTTCTGATGACTTCAGTCCATATATTGACCTTAACAAATCATGGAGCTTGTAAAACAGTTCTCTACTCATTCTAAACATGTTATAACACTCAATTGGGTCTTTTAAAGTTCGAATAGTCCAATCATAACCAGACTCACCTTCTTCTGCATGTACTGACCTCTTTTTATTTTGCAAGAAAGTCACTTCATAGTACATACCAATCATGCACGCTACAGCTGCATGCCGCTTCAAAGTTTGTCTTGCAAATTGAACTGTGTCGTCCTCCACATCACTCTCATGCAAGCTAACCACTCCATCATCACTTGAAGAATATTCAAATAAATCATCACTTGACCAATTCATCTACATTAAATTCAAACAAAATAGAGTCATCAATGTTGTGCATTTATGTGAAAGGTAGGAACAATCCAGTAAATAAAATAGAGTCATCAATGTTGTGCATTTATATTAAAGGTACGGACAATCCATATAGAGAAATATGACATCATTACATGAAGGCCTATGATAATAAATAAAGAATAGGAACAACCCACTAACAAACAAAACATGTAGCTATTCGACATTCTTTGCCCGACACCACCTCTTCAAAAAGGCTAGCCTCCCAGGACTAGTAGTTATAGTGAGGAACACTTGCTGGTGTTCTTCCTTTACGAACAATGTACCAACCATGAAATGCTCAGCACTTCCCTCTAATGCCCCACTCTCAACAGCCAAGGACATGCATTTGGTAATGGAATCCTTCTTCTCCTGCAATACCTTCTCCGCTTGCACAACCTTATCCTGCATTGCCTTTTGTGCTGCTGCATTGGTTTCTTTCATCTCTTCATACATTCCCTTCATTATTCTCACCATAGGACTTTTGATTTTCTTCTTTGGACTAATGACTGTTGCAGTGTTGTTGGAGCTTCTTTTCTTGTTGCTAACACTCAAGGGAGTCACATCGGCTTCATCTCCTCCCTCCTCTCCAATATCGACTTCATCATCTATTTGTTCTCCTGCCACACAAGATGTTGATCCATCTACAACAGTATGTTCGAACATGATCTCAAGCTCAGAAAGGTTCTCTGGTGGTCCATATTTAAGCTTCCTCCATGCAGCATGTCCCTGCCCAAAGTAAAGGAGAATGATAAGTATTATGTGCATGATACACCAATATGAACCATCAAAATAAAAAATTGCAACAAATGTACCTTAGTATGTCTCTTCCAAAATTCATCACTTGCCACAATTCCCCCACTAGGGGATCGACCTAGTCCAGTTTGTTTGTTAAGCCACAACCAAAATGAGTAGAAGCGTTTTAGTTCTTCCCATCTGTTCTTAAACTGTATCCTAGAGTGTCGTAGCCCTCTGTTCTGTTCAAACTTGATAGCAATATTTTTGTAACCTCTAGCAGTCATGAATCCATTGCTCCTGTTGCCAGCTGTGATCTCCTCAACACAGAGTGAACAAAATGCAGCAGTGTTTTCACTATTGGTCCATTCAGCCTTATCAATATCATCGTTCTAGTACACAAGCATGTTAATGTTATACATAGCATGAACTGCTGGTACATAAAAACTAAGAACAATTTTACTTTTAAATTAATGTTCTATCCTGCTCACATAACATTGACCAAATGGCAGAAATTAATTAAACGTTGAGGAAATATTACCGATTCATCATCTCCAACACCATCATAATACTGATCATGGAAGTGGGAGTCGTCTGGCTCATCCTCTGTACCAGGAACACCTTCAATCTCCATTGAACCGCTGCTAGCACGGGGCACTCGATACGGCAGAGAGGATGAACGACCGGTCTGCCCACTGCGGCCTACGCCACGCCCACGTCCAGCACCCCAACCACCAGCTGCCTCTTCTAATCCCAGAACAGGGACGCGGCCACGGCGTCCACCGCGACCAGCACGGCCAGTACTGCTGCGCCCCCCACGGCCAGCAGTCGAGCGTCCAACACCACGGTCGGGCCTGTGCCCCGCCCCTGCACCACGGTCGGGCCTGTGCCCCGCCCCTGCACCACGGCCACCGCCTCTGGCACCTCCAGCCACGAACTCCCGTAGCCCTTCTTCGTACAAATCAGTTGAAGTTGAATGCATCAGGTCCATGAAAGAAGTCTGCGAATTGAGGTCCAATCCTCCAAACATGCTGGATCCATGGGCAGGGAGGCAACCGCATTCGCCGACGAAGCTCGAATCGAGGGGATTGCCATGGACACAGACCTGGTCACTCCTCCTCGCTGGGATTGAATCCCGCTGGTATTGTTGCTCCACCTCGTCCTCTCGCTGCGACGCCATCTCCGTGCGGTGGTAGTGGCGGTAGTGGCGGCGGTGGTCTCCGGCCGCAGGTCTGAGGGGGTACTGGCGGCGGTGGCGGCAGCCTAGGGCGCGATGGGGAAGAAAGACGGGCGCGACGGGGGAAGAAAGACGGGCTCGATGGGGGAAGAAAGACTGGGCCGCGCTGACCAGGAAGATGCGATGGGAAAACGGTGCGGTGGCAGTACCTTGTAAATAGCTCAAAGTTAATAAGGGTAACATGTCTTTATTAATCCATAATCTGATTTTAGCTGGGTTAGAGTAGCTTATGAGTTTTTAATAATCTGATCATCTAGTTTTTAAAATCTATAGTATAAACTGCCCTGTTTGAAAACATAATAGCTTATAAAAATCAGATTATATAAACTGGATGAATCCAAACAGGGCCTATATCGGTCCGCATATGTTCCTGAGAGTCCTTTTAGTAAACGGCACTTTCTCAACCGAACCAAAGAAACTACCAATTATGCTGTAGACTTTCCCCAGGTTTACATTGTTTTCCCGTAGCTGTCTTATCAAATCTTTAGTGTACACATCAATGTTCTTGTGAGATGGCCAGTGCACTTTTTCGCCATCGTCAGTGACATGGAATGATTGTGGTTTTCACGAGCTCTGTGATATACCAACCATTGTCGGAAGACCGGAGGAGCCTGATGAGAGCGGGGCATTCACACCTGCACGACATGCTATTTTCCGCTTCAGGTTTCCCCTGCATGGGCAAAGCCAGAAAAAGGAGAAGGTTGAGTTTTATACGTTAGGCACAAAGAGGCTTGTTTTGGTTCTGTTATTTCTCTTTGTTTTATATGCAAATATTTGAAAATACTCACCGAGTAACCACACACAATTTCCTGCATGCTTTTTTGTCCTTTCAGCATTCAGCCTGCTCTTGTCGTATCTTATTCCAAAACCAATCTCCCAAGAATACAGATTATAGAAGTCGTACGCCTTGCCCAACGAATCAAAACTGAGACCTATAGCTGGGCGTACAACAGTCTTTGTCAGGTTGCTGTGCATACTTCCGGATCGATGTCTCGAGCGCGCTCATCCATGAGGGGCATGGTATTCTATCTGGCGGCGCACAGCCCAGCCGCAGCCTATTTTTTTTAATAGCACAGACCATAACTTAAGTTTTTTGTTTTCACATACTAAAATGAAAATTAGAGTATATCACTAGTTTACATACCCAGTTATTATTTCACAATTATTTTCTTGCCCCACGGATGCTTTTCATTTTTGTTTTTCTGCTGAACATTTTTTCGTGAATTTTACCGATTGAAAAGGCGTATAAGGAGTTTTAGACCACCTTCATGTGTCACTATGCTGGTTGCTGAGGATTGTAAGTCTGTTACAGTTTAATAAAATCTCCCTGTTCTCCGAAAAAAAGAAAAAAAATAAAAAAAAACAAACAAACAAAAAACAAATAGGTAGTGGAACGGAGAACAAACCTCTTTTGTCCTTCCAGGTGCTTCCGGGTTCACCCTGTTTGTTGACTGGGCAGATTTCGTCGGAGACGCATCTCGCTGTCGCCGGAGACCCCGAACGGCACCAGATGACACTTCTCCCTCAACATTTTGAGCTACAGCAGACACACCATTAGACTGAGCAGCTGCCGAAACCCGAACTCTGTTCTCTAACAGAAATAGGAGCGGTATCGGATCTGGTTGTTCAATATTGTCTGTGAATCCCTCCCCAATAGGGAAACTGTGGAATCAATGGTGGGAAATAAATCGATTAATCCTCATCTGAGCATAATCAATCACAAAATCGGGTGCAAATCTTCGGCATTTTTTCTACAAAAAAAAAAACGGATCCATTACTATGGAGGCCTAACGTGTCGACCGCGTCAAGCAGGAACTCCATGCCGGACTCGCTCATCGCGCAACTCCGGCGAGTCGATTTGGACGAGCAGCTCCGTCGTTTTCATTGCCCCCAACCCCCTCCGACCTGCCGTCGCACCTTCAGAAGCCCAAAAATTTTGTTGGCGGTGGTGAGGGTTCTCCTAGGATGTGTTTGGTTTGAGGACCAAAAGTCATGGAATGTCATGATTTCATTCCAAAGTCATGAGTTGGTTCCATCCTTGTGTTCAGTTGATGATAAAAAAAAATCATGGGTTGGTTCCGTCCCGGTGTTTAGTTGGAGAGATGAAATGAGAAGAATCTGTAAATGGTGAGATTACTTCTCTGAACAAATAGAGTTCTTTGCATTTGATAAGCCTATAATTTAAATTTTTAGAAACATTTTCATTCTGTTTTCAACACATGCAAATAAAAATATATGATCATGAGTACATACCAAATATTTACGAAAAAAAATCACAAAAATGAAAAAATAACCACGAAAAAAAAAATCACGAAAATGAAAAAAATAACCACGGAAACTTTTGTTTGGGTGCGGGGGCGAGCGCGGTGAGAATTGCTTGGTTATTTCTTTTTTTCCTTGCTTTCATGGACGAATAACGAGTTGGTTCCTCCAAATCGGCGGAATCACTTGATGAAGCATCTGGAGGGAATATTCCCTGCATGCGGATGATCCAATTCCAATTCCTAATCCAACTAAACACGAGAACGGCTGCTAGGGATGGAACCAACCCGTCCGATTCCACCTCATCCTGAAACCAAACACACCCGAGTGCGACAGTAGAGATGGGGAAAGGCTGCATCCTTTTCTCACCACCGCAATAGACTGCACGTGTCTTGGCGCACCAAACTGACCGAAAGCGGATCAGACAAGCAGCAGACGTCCTGGACCCTTTATCTGGTCCGTGGCCCAGGCAAAAAAGCAAACGTCCTGTCCCCATGGCTCACCATGAGGAGACCGCACCGGCCGTCGGTCCCAGCCCTCGCGCACGACGCCGTCGTCTCTGGCCCTTTTTGATACTCTAACTCGGTTAGAGGTTAGAGTTAAATTCTAACTCTAGACTAATCCTGAACTAACTCTAACTAAAAAGTGTTTGAATGGAAGGGTTAGATTGTCAATAAATGCATTTTTTTTTTCTAATTATTTGGCTTTTTTATCTAGAATTTTGTGTGGTGAAGGGAGAGAGAAAGGTAACTTTTTCTAGGCTCCACCTAACTCTAACCCAAAAAAGCACCTCTTGAATGGGTTAGACTTTTGGGGTGGGTTAGATGCATCTAACCAACTTTAACCCACCTGTTTGGATTTTTAAGAGTTAGATGAGTTCAATCTAATCAACTCTAACTCTAACCCTAGCATCCAAATAGAGCCAATGTTGATCCCGTATTCATTCGTATTCGCGATTTTCCAGCGCTCGATTCTGACACAACAGCTGGACTTGTTCAGATCACGAGACAGCAACAAACGATGCGGATTTCGGGCTAAGCTCGAGCACCGAAACACCGCTATTCACAAGGTGTAACTTGTACTAACATGCATGACTTGCTTGTGTGATATGTTTATATGTATAGCAAAACTAGATAGTGGATTCTAATTATTTAGAAATAGAAGATTCTCTTTCCTCCACCTCATCGGTTATTTTATGTGACACTCTTAAGATAGTATCATTATACCAAATATAGCTATTCCAAGCTCATTGCGCGCGCAACGACTATCACATCCATTGCTTCAACATATGGATCCGGGTTGTTTTGCACGTGCATGACCCCTCTTTCTCCCTTTTCTTGCTAACACGCTGACACATGCATGCATGCCTATGTCATCTTTCCTCTCTCCTCAAACTCCATTACTTTTAGTTGTTTCTTAACAGTTTAGATGCTTGATATCTTTAAAATTAAAATTTTGTTTTTAAAACTTTATATACATTTGAACTGCTGGTGCTAAGATCTTTAGAACAAGATCAGTCATGGATAACCTTTAAACAAACTTTTGTTAACTGCAATTGAAATATGGAGTTTTAAAAGATTAGCAGTGTTTTCTGTAAGGAACTTTGCCGGGCATAGTGAAGAACTTTTTTATTTTCATCGCAAAGTGCTAAATAAGCAGAATCGGGAGATGAAGAACTTCCTGAATAGCGGGTCTGCACTTTATTAAAAATATTAAAGAACTTCCGTAGAGAATGTATTTGAAACCGAAGAATTTTATAGACAACTTGTGTGAACTTTGATGAAAAGTGTATGAAACTTTGTTAGAAATATATCGATATTGGACTTGTTTCGTAGAGCTAACCGTGAGAAACTCCAATACATAAACGAATTTAAATTTGCATAATTTATTTAGAAGTTAGGGCGACATATAACTTTTTCTAGCAAATACTAGTATGGTGGAGTAGCGTGGCATTAAAGTATATGACATATTGATTTGACCTGCATGCATGGGACCAGCTGCATGTCGATTTGATGTCCAAGATGATGAGTGGTCCAGATATAGGTTGCGCGGGCAATGAGTTAGGAAAAATCCACTCTCTCATTGTACATGCCTTTATGCGATCCAGGCAACCGAATACGCCCTAAAGGTTTCAATTTTTGTTTTCTTTGTCTGTAATTGTTTCTTGTCAAGCTAACACGAATGTGTTCTGAATCTGCTGCGGCTGCAGCAGAGCCACGAGAACAACCAAAAGGACGGTGAGCGCCATGAGGAAGACGTTCACCAATCCGGAGATGAGCAGTAGCGGCGCCTCGCCGTCCTCGTCATGGACCTCGTGAACGAGTAGCATCCTCGTGAGGTTTGCGATGAGCGAGACAAAGATGAAGAACACGCAGGCCCTGTACAGCTTGCTGAACCCGGGTCCTTCGCCGCTGACGCTCCTGGAGTAGGACGCCATCAGCGCACCAAACATGGCCGGGCAGAAGCCGAACCAGACCAGCGACCGCCGCCTGCGCGCCACCACCCCTGCCGTGTCGCCTTCTCCGGTCCTCCTCCCCGTCCCCGGTGGCCGCGGCGCTCTGTTGACGTGCCAAAACAGGCCGCCGAGGAAGGCGCCCAAGACGAGCACGAACGCCAGCACGATGTACGCCTGCAGGACCTCGATGGCCGCCAGGAACGCGACGGCGGAGAGCAGCGCCAGGAGCGCGTACGTCGAGTACCTGATGAACACCCTCACGAACTTCTCCCTCGTCTCCTTGAAGTCCGCCGCCAGGGGCACCGAGCACACGAGCATGATGAAGAGCCCGAACAGCACGGTGTACATGGTGAGCACCTCGGGCGCCCTCACGCCCACGCTGTGCCTGCACTCGGTCCGCCTCAGCTGGCTGAAGAGCGTCGCCGGCAGGCCCAGGAACGCCGCCTGCGTGGCCTCCGACGACAGGTCGAAGAAGTACCTGATGTCGTCCTGGAACTCCTCGTACTGCACGATGCCCCAGGTCACCGTGTTCCGCGTCGACGCCTCTATGTGGCACGCGTACGGCGCCACGACGAGGAACACCACCGCCGCCGCGAGGTAGAGGTAGATGACGTTCAGCACCGCCGTGAGGCAGGCGGCGGTGACCATGAGGAGGACGTTGGAGGCGAAGACGGCTATGCAGAGGCACCGTATTCGGTGGCGGTGGCAGTCCTCGACGAGCTCCTCGTCATGGCCATGGCCGACACCGCCAGGGGTGGCGCAGCACTTTCGGCACATCTTGTCGGCGAAGAGCAGCGGCGTGGTGTTCACCACGAGCGAGAGCAGCGCAGAGAAGCTGAATGCGATGGTGGCGTTCCTGGTGCTCCTGCAGAACGTGATGGGAAGGAATCCTACCATCATCGGGAAAATGATCCCCGATGCGGATCGCTTGAAATACTGCAGGAGCTGCCTGTCAACAGTTGAGTACTGCGACCGCTTCGTCAAATCTAACGGTCCAGACTGCTGCACGACAAAGGGAATAATTTTAACCGTATGTAGTTTGGTCCATGTATACTTAGCTTCCTTCGTCCCAAAATTTTTGTCTTAGGTTTGTCTAGAAATAAATTTAATATCTAGACAAAATCTAAGACAAGAATTTTGAAGTAAGTACAAGTGTGTTGTTTTTGGGATGAAGTACAAGTCTATTCTAATTATAAGTAGTATTACATTTTTTACATATGCACACAACTAAATACAGGAAAAATCTACAGCGCGAAAGCCTTTTTCGGTAATATAGGACAAAGCTAAAATAGGCAAACTCTAATGATGCAAACGGGATTACCATGATCCTCCGTAAGGCCAAACAAGACCATTCCAATTAAACAGTTTGGGGTGTGCTTAATTGTGTGGTGTGCATCAATCGATGCAGAAACAGGTTCTACTTTTCTTTCTGAAAAATGCAGTTCTGAATGTGCCAACATGGCGCACTACGGGAAATCCGAAAATGAAACGAAAGATCGTACTTGTCTCTCCGGCATTGCTTTCCTGTGAAGAACAACACTGGATTACAGCGATCTTTATAGAGGCCCCGGACCTGCACCATATATCAAATCAGAAGATTATGTGCCTAATACTAATACTTGGCACCCATTGGCATATGCATATACCAACAAAGCATAGGAAAAAACTATCAGAATAGCAGGGGGCTCTACCATACTAACCTTGTCAGTTATGTTGATCACAGTTCATCCCTTCCGAATGTCTCAGTTGCCTCTCGGGCAAGATCATGATGATATTGAGACCTTCACCGTTCCTGCCATATATATATGCAGCATCGATCAGTTCGCAAGAGTGCAGCATTTTAGGCAGCTGGAGGATTAGCATATGGTCCCTATTCTTAGATCTTTAATATAACTAAACCCACGACTATAATTATTAAACGATGGGAGTATTAAACATATTACTGCTAGGAATGCAACTCGATCATGTCGATCTTGTTGATAACAGGACGAGGTCGTTCACCTATTAATAAATATCACCACTAGTGTTCGTGCCCACAACCATCACATACGATATACAACAGCAAACCGATGTTGTATGGCAGCACCTATGAGCGCAGTGCAGCACCACAACAATCAACTGAAATTGTCAATGGTCTTTGCAGATTGAACAAGCTGGAATAGAAATAAATCAAGCTTCGAGAAGTCCTATATTAAGCATCATGAATAAAAAAAAATGAGTACAATATATCAGAAGTCCTAAAACTATGTACAGTCTGCCATTTTGGTCCTATAAGTATGAATATTGACACCTAGGTCCTTATGAAGTTATTAAGTGGTTCACCGTGGGTGCTATTCCGGCCTGACCAAGCCGCGTGTCTCATTGCTGCCACGTGACCTACTTTGAAAAATAAAATGCAGGTATTTGAATTAATTTGAATTCTCAAATGGGACATACCTAGGTTCAGCTTCTCGGGTGCACATGACATCGGATGTAAGATTGTTTTCTATGTAATTCTGTGTGTAGTATACTATATGAAACCCCATTTTTACATGAAAATTGTATGTGGTTTTACACCGTGGAACCGGGTCATTTTCGTTCTGTGTCCGGCATTGTTCTCTAGTAGTTGTGCTCTAGTGGGATAGAAGAGGACAGGGGCACAACCAATGGCATACCATTGTATATAAGCAACAATTTTTTTTTTCGAAAAGGAGGCATCGCCCCGGCCTCTGCATCGAGTGATGCATGCAGCCATTTTATTAAGTACGAAGTAGTCTGAACGAAATACAAAGAAGTCCGAGAAGCCAAAGGAAAAAAACATGAAAAAGAGTTACACGGCGATCGTAACGCCAACACCGACGATACCCATCGGTATACATGACTATGGTCCAATTCTATTAGCATGCCGCCATCCATATCGGTTGAAAATAACCTGAGCTATCATCTCCCATCGGACACACCCAGTAACCAAAGGCTCCCTGGTTTCCACAGGAGTGAGTAAGGACCACATGCGGATCAAGGCGGTAGCCCTGAAGATGACCTGCAAAAAATTAATTAATATAGTGTATTCTGTTAAAAACTAGATCATTTCTGCAGTTTCATATAGCCCACAGAATAACACAAGTTCCAACTCGAATTAGTTTGGCGTAAAGTACATTAACCCCGTCCAACCACGTCCCAAATAACATGTGAATGCTAGTAGGCGGGGCAATGTTAAAAGTAATTTGGATTGAGCGCCGTAATAGTTTAGCCATAGGGCAGTCCAGAAAGAGGTGCTTAATCGTCTCATGCGTCTGACAGAAGCTACATCTTTTATTTCCATTCCAGTGTCTTTTAGCCAAGTTATCCTTAGTTAAAACAACTCCTTTGTGAAGAAACCACATGAAGATTTTTATCTTAAGGGGAACATTGACCTTCCATATATTCATGGACTTTGGAATAGGTGACGTATCAATAATATGGTCATACGTCGATTTCACTAAGAAAGTACCATTGGTGGTCAACCTCCAACGGATACTATCAGGAAAATCAGACAGGAAAATATCCATTAGCCTTCTGACTAGATGTAACCATCTAACCCATCTATTTCCGATCAAGGCTCTACGAAATTGAATGTTGAGAGGAGTCTCTCGTAACACTGCCGCAACGGATGTCTGTTTTCGCTGTGCAATATTATAGAGTTGCGGATACTGGGAGCCAATGGTTGCTCTCCTAACCAAGTATCTTCCCAGAATCTAGTATTTTCATCATTGCCAATGACGAATCTAGTCCTGTTAAAGAAAGCGGCCTTTGTCCTCATGAGACCCTTCCAGAAAGGTGAATCGCCAGGTCGCGCAGTGACCTGAGCTAAGGTCTTTTGCTGTAGATACTTGTTCTTTAGAATGTGTATCCACATCCCTTGTGATTCGACAGACAGTCTGAATAGCCACTTGCTAAGCAGACACCTGTTCTTAACCTCTAAATTTTCAATCCCCAAACCTCCCTGATCCTTGGGTCTACAAATAATGTCCCATCTAGCCAGTCTATATTTAGTCTTTACCTCGTCACTCTGCCAGAAAAATCGAGATCGATAAAAATCCAACCTTTTCCGCACCCCAACAGGCACTTCAAAAAAGGATAGAAGAAACATTGGCATACTTGTCAACACTGAGTTGACAAGAACCAATCCTCCTCCGTAGGATAATAGCTTGCCCTTCCAGCAACTTAGTTTTTTCTCAAAACGATCCTCGATACATCTCCACTCCTTGATGGTCAACTTCCGGTGATGAATGGGGATTCCTAAGTATGTAAACGGTAACGTACCACTCTCACAACCAAAAAGTTGATTACACATGAGTTGTTCAGCTTGTGCATCCCCAAAGCAGAAGAGCTTACTTTTGTAAAAACTAATCTTCAACCCAGATAGCTGTTCAAATAAGCATAATATGAGTTTCAAGTTTCTGGCTTTTTTGAGATCATGTTCCATGAAAAGGATCGTGTCGTCCGCGTATTGTAGGATTGAGACACCCCCATCAACTAGATGAGGTACTAGTCCCCCTACTAAGTCTTTGTCATTAGCCCTCCTGATCATTAGCGTCAACATATCCACAACAATGTTAAATAAAATAGGTGACATAGGATCTCCTTGTCTAAGTCCCTTAAGTGTCTGAAAGAAATGACCGACATCATCATTTACTTTAATACCGACACTATCTTTTTTTATAAAACAATCTACATGTTTTATCTCAATCAACAATCTTAAGTGAGTTCATGTCAAAAGAAAAACAATCAAGTGAATTTGAATCCAGAAACAATTTAATTGGATTAGCTCAACGCGGACATGAGAGAAACTGTCGACGCGTTATCTCAATGCAGACATACACTTGTATGCGGTCGCAATGCCAGTACAATCAACTGTCCATGCATTATCCCAAATTCTCAACGCGAACATAGAAAACACTTGCAGCCCGGCCACAAACACAGCATCTCTCTCTCTCTCTCTCTCTCTCTCTCTCTCTCTCTCTCTCTCTCTCTCTCTCCCTCCCCCTCCCTCTCCCTCCCTCCCTCTCTCCCTCCCTCTCCCTCTCTCTCTCTCTCTCTCTCTCTCTCTCTCTCTCTCTCTCTCTCTCTCTCTCTCTCTCTCTCTCTCTCTCTCTCTCTCTCTCTCTCTCTTAAAAAAATGCACACAAGCCGTGGACACCACGGGAACTGCGTTCCGGGCACATGCTCCACGGGAACCAAGTCACAGAACCTAAGATGAAAAATGCTCCCGACTAGTAGATTTCATCTGGGACTTGGTTCAACCCTAGCAGCATTTCCTCCGGCACCATGAGACGTCTTGTAACTGCTGAGGATTGATTCTGCATGGTGTACATCGACGAAGTCGCAGGACAGACCACGGCCGTCCGGCCTAGCTCCTCTGATTGTCAAAATCTCCACATCGCTTTTACCAGAAAAGCTGCAAGTCCAGTAAAAGAAAGTTGAGCTGGCAAGTCCAGTAAATTGACAATGAACTAAAATACCAGCCAGTGTTAACAACGACACAGAGATATACTCATTCAGATGAGACAGCCAGTCATAAGCATTCGTAGGTTTTGAAGACAAGCAGGGAGAACGTGCTTCAATGGTTGAATGAATGTGGTAGAAATAATACAATACAAGAATGATGCCAACCTGTGGTAGTTGATATCGACTAGTTTAGATATCTTCGTTTCAAAACCATTCTTCATCGCATTTTTTGCGGCACCGGGTAAGTCTCCCGAGTACAGCAATGCGTAGACATTTTTCTGCAATGATCAACGACACAACGAATATTCTTACATGAGTCAGGATATACCATTGCTTAGGATAACAGGTGGTACTAATCAACAGGTTCAGATTCAAAATTTTAACTTATTATACAAGGACAGCACCATGGGTGATTCAAATTCACAAAATAAAACAGAGTGAATACCACTTTTTACCTTGTAGTTGTACATTTGGAACACACATTATCCCAATTAACGGAACTTCTATTTAAATATCAGATTTTGTAAACTTTTAACACGGTTCTACCCTAACTTTACATTTTCCTTGTTTATGATAGATAGGATCGGCATGGTGCGTTATTGATTCGTAAAAGAATCTATAAGAATTGGAGGGCATCATTGACGAGCATATACAAGCTTCTTTTGTCTATCCGTTCCATTCCTCGTGTCCGTCCATATATTTTTGGACCTCGGACGTCACGTCACACCTTGCCTGATGGACAAACATCAGAAAACAAGGGTCCAGAACTTTCAAAAGGTGTATTCTAGACGAATTTTCACTCGATGTGGGTAATTAGTGTCACAAATGTACAATTATGGGGTAAAAAATAAAATTCACTCAATAAAATAATCAAAGGAATTCATGTACTCCACTCACAGTTTATCTACAATTCAGAGGAAACAGGTTATCACCTTTTTGTGCCGAAAAATGATCCTGTGCTTCTCCTTCCAGTCCACTTCATACATCATTTTGAGTTTATCAAAATCCTTTAGGGCAATACAAGCTGCACAACAAGAAGTCATTAATGTGAGCCCATTATTCTTGGAAGTGAATCTTCTATATTATAATGGCGATCAAATATCATCCTTTACCTACATGTCAGATTCATGGTAGAGCACAGTTCAGTAACTGAAGTAATCTAGATGACTCGTCTCCATAGGAAACTTATATATACTCTTGCTGCCTTGCTTTTATTTTTAGAATGGAAGCCCCTAAAGGCCAGAACAGAATCACTTTCATAATGTGTAGTAACTTATCTTGGCATCTAAGATTGACAAATAAATTCCGCTTTGTACCTTTTATTTGTTCTCAAGTGACAACAATCATCCCCCATTTAAGAAAATTTGGGATATGTAAGGTACGTAGGCGCTTGGAGAGATGTTTAGGAAAAAAAAAGATAGACAAAACTTAGACAACACAAAAAGTTAAGATAGACAAAATAAGGATAATGGATCCTGAAGCATTAGTAAGACATTCCCACAGCTCATAACCATAGGTACAATACAATTGATATCGGTGAGGATATACACAAACAAATAGTCAGAACTCATTGACATATCAGTCATAGTAAGAGCAATGTTCAGATTCTTTATGAGGCAAACATGAAAATAAGTGTTGAAAGGATATTTAGTTGTATACAAAATAATTGGGAAAATAAATAATTAATGTCTTCTGCAATATATTTCTCTCTGGACACTAATGAGAATTAAGTGACCAACTCATACTCTTAGCCATTGTTGAGGAAATTGTTAAATGGTAACTGCTCGGTTGGTTGGCGAGTAGGGGAATAATGGGCTAATCGACAAGTTATCGGCCATTTAATCAATTAATCGGGCAATTTTTCGGTTTATCGGGTACTCGGTGACCATATGAGTGGGGATTAATTGGCAAGTTAACTGGTTAATCGGATGAATTCTTGAACAGGGCTCTTAGCTGCATTTGACTTTTGGTGGATCATGTTAAATTTGATTAGTTAAATTGTTTTAACATGCTTTCTGTTTCAGAATATGGTCTTAAAATAATCGATCAATAGAAGATGGCTTTATAATCTCATTATTGCTACTAGAAAAATGTTTTTACTGTGTGGTACGATGTACATTGGTAGCTTTTTAAATAGTAACTGATTTTTTCAAACATGACACTAAACTCACAAGAAAAAATCATCATAGCATAATTTCGCAAATTGGCTCTTTGGCCAAAGAGCATCGACTTAATTTATCTCAGTCTCGTGATTTTGTTCATGAATATGAGCCTGATGCATGATATAGTGTTGATATATCACTAGCAATAGGAAGACTAGTCATATAAATAAACATTTGTATCCACATTTCCCCATCCAATATTTCTGGAATGGTTTTGGATGAGCTCATGATAGTAGTAGCTTGGAAAAATTAAATGCATGAAAGTAGTAGGTTTATGATGTTTTTTTTCTTTCGAAAAGGAGGATAACCCCCGGCCTCTGCATCAGAAAGTAGTAGGTTTATGATGTGAGGATTCATAAGTGGCAATAAGATTCTGCGTTGTTAATCATATGAAGATATAAGAAATAGGACACAAGCAGATATTAGTGATAAGGAATGGTGCAGTGAGGATACTATTAGTCGCAAACAAGTGTAAAGAGATTGTACGCTTGATCGATGTTCTCTCTTCAGTTGTTACCGCTAGGATTGTGTACAATGTGTCAATGCCATTGCTTATCTTCCAACAATCAAATTAATTTAACAAGACTTTGTTGGCGTCTATCACACATCCTATATGAACAAGTCAAGGAGAAAGAGGAGGGCCAAGGGATTGGAGTCCACTTGCAAAAAACAAAGATGAGCATGATTAATGATACATTTTCTTAACAGGACAATCTATATCATTCAAATACTCATCAACTTCATACAGCGGACTACACCTACCGCATGGTACGATCAACGAGAAATTAATTACATTAGATCCCTTCTATCACTGCAATCAAGGATCATGGTCAACCGAATACAAGCCAGGATAAGAAAGGTAAGTTTATACTGATATTACTCATTATATGCACCATGCATTAATATATGAAGGCATATTCCATGAAAATACAGTCATGCGTAATGTGATTTCCAGTGGGCCTACCATTGCCCTCGAGTAAAAATAATGTTTCGTAAAAAAGAAACATGAAATTTGCTCAAGCAAGTGTTTGTGAAATAATATGATTATTTGTGACATGGGTAAAAATAAGAAAATGATAGTGATACAGGTTAGGATTCCGATTTCCTCATTTTTCATGCAGGTTGCAACTCATCGTATTATTTTGTAAAATTTATGTGGGTAAGTCTTCAGTGGATATCTATAAAGGTTCATCATAAGTACAAAACATCCTAAATATAATAAAATTTACGTCGAGGTCTCTAGACCACATAACAACCACTATCGTCGGCAAAATAAGTCACTATCCCTGCTCTCGTATTGGAGTCAGCTTGACCTTGCTAATGACAACCAAAAGTCTTTGTGCACGTATCCATAAAAAACAGCGCACGGGGCGTAGTCATCATTGTTGAACCCTTGAATCGGCCTGAAGAACCAGGCACCAAATCTCATTGTTGTGTGTAGGATCAGAAATCCTAACTTCATCGCCCGAAGGTGCTGGCAAGAATTTAAGTCAGAGGTGCATCTACTCCGCCCCAACGGACGCACTCAAGGAGGATTAGAGCACGAAAGACCGACTTAAAGATAAAAACAACATCCTTGTGAGAAAACCCTATAATATCGACTAGCCGAAACTGAGACACTAGGATTCTCATTCTTCTCTCCGCCACCGACCGCCGGAGCGACGAGCAAAGGAGAGGCAAATCCGCGGGTTCACCGGCAGAGATTGAGGAAGGAAGCCTTCCTCCTAGAAGAGAAAGGAAGATTGTGTACATGGAGTTTACATTAATTTTGTAAACTCAGCCAGTTCTTTTTTGCTAAGTTATAGAAAGTTGGTATGCCAGACCTATGATCATTCTAAGTATTCCCTTCGTCCTGACTTACTTGCATTAGATTTTTCTAGATTCAGATGTATCTAGACACGTTTTAGTGTTAGATACATCTGTATCTAGACAAATGTAAAACAAGTAATTTAGAAAGAAAGTAATAATATTTTGTGTGAAAATAAAAGTGTTTCTTTCCTAACACACACACACATCATCATCATCATCATCATCAAACTCTTAGCATAAAACACTCAAAAAAAAACTCTTGGCATGAAACACTAAAAAAAGAGCTCTTGCCATAAGCTGTCTGTAAAGGGATCGCATGCATCGTATTGATGCACAGGCCGGAGGTAATCCTCTTTTTAGAAAAAAAGCTGTCTTTAACAAGAGTTTATTTTGACTTTTGTGACCGTATACAAGGAGAGTTGCCCCGGATGAAAAAGGAGGGTTGAACTGGATACGCACGGATCTCCACACGATCTCACCTCACCAACATCGTGACAGCCTCACCGTTCTAGTGGCTTGCCGTTGACTAAGGCCCTGTTTGGTAATCCATCAGCTCCTAGAATCTGCGAAACTGAAAAACCTGAGCTCTCTTATTTTTTAACTGTAGATCCGGAAGGGAGCGGAAGCGTCTTCGAACAGGGACCAAGTCGCTGGAGTGGAGTCTGAGCTCTGAAGCTCGCGATCACCACCGCACGGCCGCGCCATACATACGTGATATTTTCTTCTTCACGAAGAAAAATCCCGACAGCCAAAGTCGATAACCGGAAGAAATGGGATTGAAATTGGATGAGATCATGAGTTCGAACTGATCTCGGCCATGAAGAACTTCTCCCAGTCAACTACTAAGAAACTAAACACCTCGCCGTTGCAATTTGTGTTTGGGGTTAAGAACAGATTGAAGTTTCTGGAGACGTGGTTTGGGTGCACGGGCTTAAGGTGAGAGTGATGTTAGGAAATTACACCAACAGCAAAAGAGTTTCTAGATAGCCAGCCATGTATCCATACCTACGTACCATTCCTCTGCAGAAGTACTATGTAAGTAGAACTATTTAGCGTCAAGAACTGAAAAAAAAACGATATTTAGAGGAGAAAATAAGTGAACAAAAATCCCTCGCAAAAAAGAAAGTGAAGGCACGGTGACAAGAGAAACTGACCGTAACCAGAGATCTTGATGCTTTGGTGCACACGTTCTTCCACATAATCTCCCTGCACGGGTGGATCTCCCGGGCACGGGACGCTGAAGACGACGCAAAACAGCTCCGCCTTCCCCTCCGCTTCCACGGGCATCTGCATCGACCTCCTCATCTTCATCAACCAGCTGCTCATTTCTTTCGGTCGGTTGGCTCCTTCGATCTGCGTACGACAGTTTCAGAGGGTATATACAAGGCTCAATCGGGAGACTTCTGCATGAAGTAAATCTGACCGTGTCTTCCTTTCTTGAGGGTGAAGACAAAAGGAACAACGCGCTATCAACATATCCACGCGGGCTTCGATGTGGACAGCCCAACTGGATCAACGCGGTGCAGAAGACTCCTGGGCAGCGGCAAATGCATGCCAGAATCTTGTTGCTGATGTTCAGCAATATCGGCTGAAGCACCAGCTCTCTCCCGTGGTCTCTTGACCTCTAACAGTTCCGGTGGGGTGAAACAGACGGAGCCAGCATTCATGCATAGAGGGGGCAAAGTTTATATGAAGTTAATTTTTTTGGCTACAACAACCATAATCATAGTAGAAGAAACCCCCCCCCCCCCCCCCCCCCTAAATTCGTCCCTGATAGAATGGTCGTCCATTCGGACTCTCATAGAGTGATTCGGATTATGCGACGGGGCGGTCAATGCCCGGTGGTATGGCGGCAGTGGTTTATGTCTTTGGTGAATGTTTCCATCTAGACAGGGAACTGGTGAGGCAGCCTGCTTCGCAATTTTCTGAGCGATGGAATATCTTCTTTAAGAAATGGTATCGGTTAGAGATCAGTTGACTGAAAACAAAATTTGGGTCAGTTGACTGACCAAAAATTTGTTTCACTCAATTTGCTCTCAACCTCATCTCTCTTTTTTTCGGAAAAGAACCTCGTCTCTTTTTTCAGACTAAAAAAGGCAGTGTGCCACGATGAGCACGAGGATCCAGGCGAGCTTGTTCTTTTCATATTGTATATTCTATTTCAGCCAGTCTTTTATTTAAAAATGTTCACTAATTCGAATAAGTATTCACAAATTCTAAATATGTCCATCTGTTTAACAAATCTTCACAAATTCAATAAAGGTACATGGATCCAAAAAAAATCATGAACTCAAAAATTGTTCGCCAACTCAGAAAAATGATTGAGAATTCAAAACAAATCACAGATCCAAACAAACATCAATATAAAAAGTGTTCATGAATTTGAAAATATCTCAGTGAATTCAAAAAATGTTCACAAAATTTAGAAATTTCGTGAAGTCAAAAGATAATCATGACTTTCGAAATGCTCATCAGTTAAAAAAAATGTCTGCAAATTTGTGGGTAACAAGCGCAATGCATGGGCTTGGCCCGGTTGATCTATCATGACACAAGGCATACCCAGATTAGGTGACTACAACACCCATGTTATAGATAAATCGATCGGCTCTGCTTCGTGCGTATGCTATTTAGTGTGCTTTCTAGGCATCTGCGATAGAGAAATAAAATTATCTGTTTCACGAGATAATCTTGGGAAAATAAATAATTGGAATACCCACTCATGAAGGAAATACCGTACTAATATTTGCCAATTATTATGGTAATTCACATTTTAGTATTGATATTCCTTTATTTCACATACCATGGTATAAATTATTGTGAGTTGTTAACCTGATAAACAAAAGAAGAAAAAGGGACAGTCGACTGAAATTCTAATAATTTGGATGGAGTCACATTAAAGAATAAAGAACAAACATAAATTGAACAAAAAAAGATTTCTAAGGAAGAATGAGTTTGTGTTGATATTAGCCTTTAAGAGGAAAGAAAATAAAAATAATTAAAATGAACAGAAGGTAAAATTGGCAGAAATTGCAATTTTTATAATATGCATGAATAAACATATAATACTCGATTTTTTTGCAGACCAGAAGTTTCTTGAGAAAGAATGAATTAGCAGATTTGGTATTATCCTTTAAAAAGATACAAAATAAAAATTAAACTAAAATACATACTAATGAAGTATCTATGGAATAATGAATTTTTGGCATTGGTATTACTCTTTAGGAAGAGAGAAAAATGGAAAAGGTTCAAAACATAATGACAATATTTGCCCACAATTTATACATTTTTTGTGCTTTTAATAATATGCGAGAAAAATCATGTAATAGTGGAATTTGATTTAAAATGAAGTTTTTAAGGAATAATGAATGAGTGACATTGGTATTACCCCTTAAGAATAAAAAAAATAAAATAAACTAAAAATAAATCAAAATAAGGAATTTTCTAAGAAAAATGAATCAGCGACCCTGATATTACCTTTTAAGATGAAATAAATTAAATAAAAACTTAACCAAAATCAAAATCATATTTTTCTATAAAAATTAATTCATGGCTTTCTTATTACCCTTTAGAAAGAAAAAAATAAATACAAAACAAAACATCAAAATAATGAGGTACTCTATGGAAGAATAAATTAGTTGCATTGTTATTACACTTTAAGAAGAAAGAAAATTTAAAAACAATGAATTTTTTTGCACATAATTTACACAACAAATATGCTTTCGAAATATATGCAAGAATAAACGGACAGTAGTTGAATTTTCACAAAATAAAAGTTTTAAAGAAAAACAAATTAGTGGTATTGGTATTACCCTTAGAAATAAATAAAATAAAAGAATAACGAAAACAATTGGACCTATATTGCATTAACTCGCACCATTCCACTGTATGCAAAAACAACCATGTAGTTAGCTAACTTTCATAAAACAACATGATTTACACAAAAATTGCATAGAACTTGCATCTGCGCATGCATATTTTAGAGTTGATGTTAAACAAAAAAATGGCCAACTATTAAACATGAATCTGACACCTTTTTTGGTTTCAGTCAAATCGCTCTCTAATATCCGAGCAAGATTCATAGGCCGAACTGTCTTCTTCTTCTCCTATACTAAAACTAAAATTAAAACTAAAACAAAATAAAATAAAGTTTTAGTTTTGACACATGTTATACAGTACTTTTTCTTTTGCGAGATCAACATATATTTATTCCATCAAGGTAGAGTTACAATCCTTTGGCAACAATTCCTCAATGCAAGTAGGTCCTCTGCCGAGCCACACAGCCGTAGCCCAAATACCCTATCAACCAAAAGGGACTTAACTTCAGCAACTAAATGACCAAAAAGTGAACGGTCTAAATTAGAATTAGAAAGACAAGATAAAGCAACCGAAGAATCAGACTGAACCATAACCGGCAGCTCAATATGTTGTCGAGCAAGCGCCATACCGATCATCAACGCATGAATCTCAGTTTCCAAAGCGTCATTGCTATTGAGTATTATACAGTACTTGTGTGTATACTTACACAGACCCACGTATGGATTAAAAAGGGTAAAAAAGACACAAAAAGAAGAAAAAAACTGAAGCAAACACACATGAAAAAATAAAAAGAAAATGACCAAACCTTTCTTTCCAGGTGAGCTTCCAGGAGCAAAAGTGAACAAAAAATAACAACGTCGACAATTAATCATCTCTCAACATGGCAAAGTTGAATTACTGACACATGCACACATAAACACACAAAGGAGAAGTATATACAAACACATATATAAAGGGAAAAACATCACAAACACAAAAATAAAGAGGGAGCAAAAATATAGAACAGAAACAAAATTTGACTATATAGTTTTTTATTGAAGAAATTCAAATTACTAAAACAAATGCTGGAGAGTAAATAGTCTCACGCTAAATTTAAAATAAATTGTTTTATATAATGGTGTCACCTTCCACATCTCACATATACACACTGGCGGAGCTATGTACAATGTTGCAAGTGCCACGCCCCCTCCCCCTCCCCCCGCCCCCACCAGAGTAAATTGTCTCAGGACAAATTTAAAATAAATTGTTTTATCTAATAGTTTCACCTTCCACATCTCATATATACACATTGGTGGAGCTGTGTACAATACTGAAGGTGCCACGCCCTCCCTCCTCCCTCCTCTCAGCCTTTCCTAATTATGTCAATAACTTTTTTTGAAAATGAATGAATTTTTTCTTCCCAAAATGGATGAAATTTTCAAATTTGTGTGAAAAAAATGACCTTTTTCCCAACTCGACTGTTGTTTTTCAAATTTGAGAACTTTGTTGGAACATCAATGAACTTTTTTTATAACCAATGAACTTTTTTTCTTAAATTTGTTAAGATTTCAAACTTCTACAAATCTTTTCAAGTTTGTGAATTTGAAGTTTATTTAAAAATTCATGAAAAATATTTCGAATTTATGAATTTTTTTTGTATATTTTTTCATATTCACAAACTTTTCTCAAACTCGCAATTTTCCAATTTGTACTAACATTTTCAAATTATGAGCTTTCTTCAAGTTAATGTTTTATTTTATTGTGAATTATTTTTTTCATTTTTTTAATCGGAAAATGGGTATAAAATAGCGAAAATCCAAGTCGGCTCCCAGGCTCATCTGCTCCCGCTGACAAAACAAATAAAAAATATTTAAAAATTAAAAAAGAAATCAATTTTTTGTGTTGTAGATATTTTGATGCGTGAGGTCCGCTCTAAATTTCAACTTATTTGGACATCTGAGCAGCTCTCGGCAAAAAAGATAAATCGGGTCAGAACAGCTCATGAACAGTAAACCTTTTTTACAGACCCCAATTTGTCTTTTTTGCTAAGAGCTACTCAGATGTTTAAATAAGTTGAAATTTGAAGCGTTCCTCATGCAAAAATTTATCTACCACAAAAAAAAGTTTGGATGTTTTGTTTGTTTCTAGTATTTTTTTATTTTTTTCATAAGCGCGGGTGCAGATGAGCACGAGAACAGAAACAGCTAGTCTGTATGTTAATGGTCTATGAATAGAATGGTCAAATAAAGTATTTTCCTGAAAGTGGATAACAAAGGGAATTCGGCCTAGGAGAGTGGACATATGCACTCGATTTTAAAAAAACGCATTTCAGCATGTTTTAAAATTTTAAAAATTTGGAAAGAAAAATTACGCATACATGTTCGTAGATGTGTGTGCGTGACACACTTTTGTGAAAAAATGTCCTTTTGTTTTGTCTCTGTAAAAAGAACAAATTTCAGTGCTTCTGAATAGCGTTTCACAACATATCTTTTGTCTTTTTTGTATAGCCTGCAAGAATTTTTTTTTTTATGAAACTTTATGCATGCACGTAGAACATGAACATGTACTCATGCAACCTTTAAAAAAAAATAGCATTTAGGAATGTGTTTTTTGAAGTGGGTTCATATGTAACCGGATTTATCCATGCATCTCCCTTCGGCTTAGTGGTTAGTTTCGAAGATTTGCTGCTCACAAGCAGAGATAGAATCATCTTTCTACCAGAATTACGTGTGTGTTTTGCCGTACGGACATAACAATGCTGGGCCGGGCCGCTATGTGTGGCGTACGAGCGCCAGTAGCGGTAACCGACGTGTTAAGCGCCGAGCAGGAGCTCTGAGCCTAAATTTTATTCGGTCAACTAACAAATAAACAAGGTGAAAATGTGGACTATATATAAAGGAGAAAAGTAAGTTACTCAAAATAAAAAATTAGGAAACTTACATATATCAAAAGTGTTTAGAAGTATGGAAGTTTACCCCCTGTTTAATTTATGTTCAAACGAAACCAGAAACAAGATTCCTCTCGTAATGTGCCTCTGCTCCTATAAATGACCCGGTTAGTGATGATATTGTCCGACATATCTGACTATCTAATCTACATCGAACGCATGTGTGGTAAGCCGTGATACTTTTGTATATTCCTCTGTAAACCCCCCTTAGTCTGACAAGTACATGACCACCCCCCCCCCCCCACACACACACCCCTTCCTAAAAAAAAACACACCTCATCAAGTCAAATAAGTGGAGTAATATTTTTGTTGGTCGAAGCTAACATATTCTAAGTGGCATATACTATCACACACAAAAATTAGGGTTTGTTGAATTTTTCATGAACGGGGGTGCAGATGATCCCGGGAGCAGAAATGTCGCTCCCGAGTTTATGAGCATATATTAGCCTATTTTAGATCTCTTGCAAGGCATGAAAACTTTATGTGTCCGTATAAAGTTTACATCCACCCGAAGATTAAATGGTACTAGTACGGTACTATCATCTAGAAACTAGCCCTAATACAAAGCATGAACCGGCGAGCCTCCTTGTGGGGGTTGCAACTTTTAATCTTCACCCAACGGGGAACATTGCCATGGATTTTTTATTCAAAGGACTTCCATAGGATTTTTGAAGGATCTAGATCCTTAGAAATTATATGTTTATCATTTTATTCATGGAATTGGATCCTATAGGATTTGTTTCCTAAGGAATCGTTTGTACTACATTCCATAGTAAACCTACCATCCACTCTAAGTTTTTGCGAAAATTCCGTTGTTTTTTCCATGATGCAATTAAACAAACTCAAATTTTGTAGGATTCGAGTGAGAATGACATTCTGTTCCTATGTGTTTTACTATTCTTGCATTTTTTTTAGTTCCACGATCAAAGAGGTCTTAAGGGCTTTCTGGATTCAAAGGATCTTCACAGGGATACTAGAGAATTAGAATCCATAGGGTTTTATCCCCATAGTGTATAACACTATTCTCCCTAGTTCTGAAGAGCCCACGTTCAGTTGAGGTCTGTAATTAAAATTTGGTCACCCAATTTTTATGGTGTCAACAATTTCTCAAGGAAATGAAATTGGGTCACTCATCTATATGTGTAATACATTATGTTGTCTAAGTTTAGAGGCCTCTTAATCAATTGAGATCTTCAATTTAAATATGGTCATTCAATTTTGACGAGGTAAACAATTTCTTAATGAGCTCTCTCATTTTACTTTTTAATTCACTACACTCTAATATTAAAGCTCTCCCATTTCATTAAGGTACTCGATTCTAGATTTAGTTCATATTTTAACCGGTTCAATGGTTTTACAAATCAATTGGCAACAACCAGCATATAAAAACATATCAACCCCATGCGCCCTCTCGACACCTAGAAAAAGAAGCACAAACATGTGATATATAGTACATGTAGCAATTGATGTAGATTTTTTCATATAAGTATGAGTTGGTTAGCACATAACCCACAATCACACCATAAAAGGCCCACCAAAAACACCACATTATAAATTTAAATAAAACACACTCCATCATTTCTCTAACTTGCCAAACGAAATACTCCGTCGGTTCCAAAATATAAGGTGTATTATCTTTTGAAAAGAGAAATTCCTTTAACATTGACCAAGTTTAGAGCGAAAAATATCGACATCCATAATATTAAATAAATAAAATATGAAATTCATCTCATGATGAAACGAATGACACCGGTTTGATATTATCGATATTGATATATTTCTTTATAAATTTAATTAAAATTAAAGAGGTTTGGCTTTTCAAAAAACAAATGCATCCAAAATTTTGAAATAGAGGGAGTAAATATATTATGAAAACTCAATAACACCAAGCGCGCTCAACTCTTCTAGTATATTCCATTCCCATTGTTCGATTCCCATCGAAACTTTTCCTAAGGATCCATTTCCATTATAATTCATAGGAATTCTAACATCCACCCCAACCTCTTTGAAAGATTTATTTGTTTTTCCTACTAGGCAGTTACACAATCAACAATTTTGTATGATTCAAATATGCATGACATTCCAATCCTTTGTCGTTTCCTATTCCTGCATTTTGGCCATAGGTTTTTTCCTCTTAGAGCTCAACTATGACTCAGTCTCTTTGTATCAACGCTATCCTCATATTGAACGAACTTGCCCAGAGAAATGAAGGAATATTACTTGGAGAGAACAAATATGTTTGAGAAAAAGTCGACGAAGGGGTACTACTTGGAGAATAGAGATAAATCTGGCAAAAGTAACCATGGATTTAGTGACTTGGAAGTGTCAATACAAAAATAGAACCACTCGCATTCATGGACATAGAGCATACTCACAGATAATAACACCGGCGTGGTAGTTCCAACATTCAAAAGGATGGACTTGGCGCTACTCGAACCTTGCCTTAATGTTCCAACTTAATAATCTTGGACATGTCAACATCTAAAGACTAGCTATTGGGAACTCTGAAGGTGTCACGTACTCAAACTCACCACATAGTAGATATTAGAACTTCCTAAGCTAGTGATGATGTTTTGATCCGCATTCACATAAAAGTGTGGATTTTCAGAGATTCCAACATTTTTATATATTCAGAAACACGTTACTTATTGAGCATTAACTAGATTATCTAGCCATCTTTCAGATATTAGTCGTTCAGTGGTGCATCTTTTCTCACACTCAAAGTGATTTCGTGGACAGTCAAAATAGCTATAATCTTCACTACTTAAAGTTGTCCTTTCAAAACATTTTTGGGGTCGTTAGCATTTTTGAACCCACATGTTAGGAGTAAACACATTACCACCGTCAGTAGTCATTATCTCGTTAGTGATTTTGATATCAATCATAAAAAACCTCTTAAAATTGATGCAATTTTGCCTTTCATGACATGACACCATAACTTGTAGTTACACCATAATCATTAGATCACCATTCTGGGAATAACTAATCCTATCCCAGGTTCCACCTAGTCTTATCATCTACATGATAAATAATTAAATCAAGTCAAGTCAATGAAAGTTCCAAGCATGATCGACAAGTAAAAAAAACTAAAATAAAAGGTTGAAAGACCACAACCCAAATAAAGAAGCCCAATAACAGGAGAGATGGATGTGCCACTTCACTATAGGGACATGTCTCAAGAAAAACTATAGGGACCATACACCACCATTAGTACGAAAAACCTTATAGATAAGACCCTATTAGTAGCGCTGGATTATAACACGCGATGCTGCTATTTAGCAGTAGTGCTGGCTCAGCCAAGCGTTGCTGCTAAATACTTAGCAGTAGCGATGTAACTGAAAAAAGCGCTACTGCTAAACGGGACCCAACGAGCCCACCGACGATAGCAGTAGTAGCAGCGCGCTTTTGTAGAAAACGCTACTGCTAAGGATAATAGCAGTAGCGCTTGGCGGGAATCCGCATTACGGCTAAGCATAATAGTAGTAGCCCCACTTAGCAGTAGCGCTACCCCAGAAAACCGCTACTACTAAGACCAATAGCAGTAGCGCTTGGTGGAAAGCAGCGCTGCTGCTACGCGTGGCTAGTGGCAGATTTTAACCCACACCCCCTCTCTCCCCTTCCTCCCCCCTTTGCCATCTCCCCTCCTTTCTCCCTCCTCTCTCTTATTTACTTCTCCACCATTGTTGCCTTTCTTCCTTCTACCTCTCTTCTCTCCCCATGAATGCCCCCTCCACCCTAATTTTCCTCCGTAAATGACCTCTTCTAACTCTATGTTTCAAATTTATTTGGCTTTCCCTCCTTCCATACATATAGATCTAGCTAGATCATCTCTCTCCCTCTCCATTAGTTAGCTAGAGTCATCTCTCCTCATAACAACTTGATCTAGCTATTTGTTTAGCCATGCACAATCTCTCTAGGGATATAGGTGAGTAAAAATCTGTACATTTCAATAATGGGAATATGTGTGTTTGCGATATGAAGTGATTTGTGTGAGTGACGTGCCCCGTGAGTTGCTTATGTTTTGTCGAAATGTAGATTTATTTCCGTTTCGGTGAATTTCGAGCAAACTCGATATGTCCTATTTTTAGGCAAGGTCATGCCAAATTTTTATATGATCGACTTTGATGCATGCATGCATGAATTTTTTATCTCCCTTTTGCTTGTTATGTCGTGCAATCATGAAGGTGAGTGGAAGGAAGGCGTTACTTGCAATCCGCGGTGATGGACATGTATGCAAATAAACGGACTGGGATTAGATGTCCGTGTACAAGATGCAAAGGAGTAATTTTGGACCCTTTTGATCGTGGCAGTTTGAAGGCCCACTTGCTGATCAATGGTTTCATGGATGGCTATACTCGATGGATAAGTGAAGATGATGATGGCGACGTCCACATGGCAGGGAATAACGACATGGGAGTACACGAAGAGATGACCGGTCGACATGAAGACGATGGTGCCAGACACGGCGGCGGGGAAGAGTCCGGAGACGGCGGCGGGGAAGAGTCCGGACACGACGGAGGGGCAGAGTCCAAACATGGCGGAGAAGAGGCGATGGAAACGCCGCAGTCTTCGACGCTACTAAGTTCAGTCGTGCAGGACCCTCATGTTCGAGACCTCCTTCGCAAGAGTACGACTAGTGACAAAGTTGCTTCTAGAGAGGAAGCCAAGATGGCGCAACTTGAAGTAGACTCGACGACTCCATTATATGACGGTTGCGATCCCGAGGTGACCCTCTTGAGTTTCACACTCGAACTTCTAAAGACGAAGGCCAAAAACAAATGGAAAAACAAAAGCCTCTACGAGCATTTGAAGTATTTATACATAATAAAGTTCTTCCTGCGGGGAACCTGTGTCCTACTTGTGTCGAGGAGGCCAAGTAAATCGTTTGCCCTCTTGATCTGCCGCACATTAGAAACTACACATGCATCAACGATTGCATCATTTGTCGGGGGGGGGGGGCAAGCGGAAAAACCAGGAGTACAGTGTGCAATGCTTCTCAATACAAGAAGGCAGGAAAGAAAGCTCCTCAGAAAGTTGTATGATACTTTCCGATCACTCCCCGTCTGCAACGGTATTTGGTATATCCTAAGGAAGCAAAGCTCATGCACTGGCACGCAGAGAGGAATGATACGTCCATTTTGCATCATGTTTTCACGTTGATATTTATCACTTCTTTTGCTGTTATTTCACTTCACGGTACTATTCTTATGCCTTTTCTCTCTTATTTTGCAAGGTTTACATGAAGAGGGAGAATACCCGCAACTGGAATCCTGGCCTGAAAGTGGAGCAAAGTTGAGATACCTATTCTGCGCAACTCCAATCGCCGTGAAAATCAACGGAGATTTTTTTTCCCAATTTATAAAAAATACTGGGCCGAAGAAGCGCCGGAGGGGCACCAGGGGGTGCCCACAAGCCTGCACGGCGCGGCCACCCCGAGGTCGCGCCATGGGGGCTTGTGGGCAGCCCACTGGCCCCCCTCTTTTGCTATATGGAGGGTTTCGTCCAGGAAAAAATCAGAAGGGAGCTTTTTCGTGGTTTCACCGCCGCCACGAGGCGGAACTTGAGCAGAACCAATATAGAGCTCCGACAGGACGATCCTGTCGGGGAAACTTCCCTCCCGGAAGGGGAAATCGTCGCCATCGTCATCACCAACACTCCTCTCGTTGGAGGGGACTCGTAACCATCAACATCTTCATCAGCACCATCTCATCTCCAAACCCTAGTTCATCAGTTGTAACCAATCTCCGTCTCGCGACTCCGATTGGTACTTGTAAGGTTGCTAGTAGTGTTGATTACTCTTTTAGTTGATGCTAGTTGGATTACTTGGTGGAAGAGTTTATGTTCAGATCCTTGATGCTACTCATTACACCTCTGATCATGATTATGATTATGCTTTGTGAGTAGTTACTTTTGTTCCTGAGGACATGGGATAAGTCATGTGAATTTGGTATTCGTTCGGTATTTTGATGTGTTGTATGTTGTTTTTCCTCTAGTGGTGTTATGTGAACGTCGACTACATAACACTTCACCATTATTTGGGCCTAGAGGAAGGCATTGGGAAGTAGTAAGTAGATGATGGGTTGCTAGAGTGACGGAAGCTTAAACCCTAGTTTATGCGTTACTTCGTAAGGGGCTGATTTGGATCCACTAGTTTAATGCTATGGTTAGACTTTGTCTTAATTCTTCTTCCGTAGTTGAGGATGCTTGCGAGAGGGGTTAATCATAAGTGGGATGCTTGTCCAAGTAAGGGCAGTACCCAAGCGCCGGTCCACCCACATATCAAACTATCAAAGTAACGAACGCGAATCATATGAACATGATGAAACTAGCATGACAGAAATTCCCGTGTGTCCTCGGGAGCGTTTTTCCTCCTATAAGACTTTGTCCAGGCTTGCCCCTTGCTACAAAAGGGATTGGGCCACTTTGCTGCACCGTTGCTACTTTTGTTACTTGTTGCTCGCTACGAATCATCTCACCACACAATCACTTGTTACCGATAATTTCAGTGCTTGCAGATATTTCCTAGCTGAAAACCACTTGTCAGATCCTTCTGCTCCTCATTGGGTTCGACACTCTTACTTATCGAAAGGACTATGATTGATCCCCTATACTTGTGGGTCATCAAGACTCTTTTCTGGCGCCGTTGCCGGGGAGTGAAGCGCCTTTGGTAAGTGGAACTTGGTAAGGAAACATTCATATAGTGTGCTGAATTTTTTTGTCACTTGTCACTATGGATACTAATCCTTTGAGGGGCTTGTTCGGGGTATCTTCACCTCGAACGGAAGCACAAAGAGTTGCTCCTCAAGTTGTTGCACCTACTGAAAATATTTGCTTTGAATTTCTTTCGGGTATGCTTGAGAAACTGCTGGCTAATCCTTTTACAGGAGATGGAACATCACATCTGGACTCGCATCTAATCTATGTAGATGAGGTTTGTGGTTTATTTAAGCTTGTAGGTGTGCCCGAGTATGAGGTCAAGAAGAAGGTCTTTCCTTTATCTTTCAAGGATAAGGCGTTGACATGGTATAGGCTATGTGATGATACTGGATCATGGGACTACAATCGGTTGAAATTGGAATTTCATCAAAAGTTTTATCATATGCATTTAGTACATCGTGATCGGAATTATATTTATAATTTTTGGCCTCGTGACAGAGAAAGCATCGCTCAAGCTTGGGGAGGCTTAAATTAATGCTATATTCATGCCCCAATCATGAGCTCTCGAGAGAAATTATCATTCAGAACTTCTATGCTCGGCTTTCTCATGATGATCGCACCATGCTTGACACTTCTTGTACTGGTTCTTTTATGAAGAGAGATATTGACTTCAAGTGGAATTTATTGGAGAGAATTAAACGCAACTCTGAAGATTGGGAGCTTGAAGAAGGTAAGGAGTCATGTATGAATTTCACTTTTGATTGCGTTAAATCCTTTGTTGAGACAAATACTTTTTGTGACTTTAGCGCTAAGTATGGACTTGACTCTGAGATAGTAGCTTCATTGTGTGAATCCTTTGCTGCTCATATTGATCTCCCCAAAGAGAAGTGGTTTAAATATCCTCCTCCTTTAGAAGTCAATGTAGTCAAACCCACTCCAGTTGAAGAGAAAGTCATTGCCTATAATGATCCTGTTGTTCCCAGTGCTTACATTGAGAAACCACCTTTCCCTGTTAGGATAAAGGATCATTCTAAAGCTTCAACTGTGATACGTAGAGGCTATATTAGAACACCTACACCCCCTGAGCAAATTAGAGTTGAACCTAGCATTGCTATTATCAAAGATCTTCTGTCTGAAGAAGTTGAGGGACATAATATTCACTTCTGTGAAGATGCTGCTATAATTGCTAAACCTCACGCTAGAGACAAACATAGGCCTGTTGTTGGCATGCGTGTGGTTTCTGTTAAGATAGGAGCTCATTGTTATCATGGCTTATGTGACGTGGGTGCTAGTGTTAGTGCAATACCTCAATCCTTATACGATGAAATCAAATATGAGATTGCACCTGTTCAGATAGAGCCTATTGATGTCACTATTCAGCTTGCCAATAGAGATACTATCTGCCCTGTGGGAATTGTTAGGGATGTTGAAGTCTTGTGTGGTAAAATGAAGTATCCTGGTGATTTCCTCGTTCTAGCTACCGCACAAGATAGCTTTTGTCCCATCATATTTGGCAGACCCTTTCTCAATACCATTAATGATCATATTGATTGTGAGAAGCAAACGGTCAGTGTTGGCTTTGAAGGTGTGTCACATGAGTTCAATTTCTCTAAGTTTGGTAGACAACCTCATGAAAAGGAGTTGCCTAGTAGGGATGAAACTATTGCCTTAGCTTCTATTGCCGTGCCTCCTACTGATCCCTTAGAGCAATACTTGCTTGAGCATGAAAATGATATGCATATGGATGAAAGGGATGAGATAGATAGAGTTGTCTTAGAAAAATATCCTATCCTTAAGAATAACTTGCGTGTTGAACTGCTTGGGGATCCACCCCCACCAAAGGGTGATCCTGTGTTCGAGCTTAAATAGTTGCCTAATACTCTTAAGTATGCCTATCTTGATGAAAAAGAGATATATCCTGTCATTATTAGTGCTAACCTCTCGGAGCACGAAGAAAAGATGTTACTAAAAACTCTGAGGAAGCACCGTGCTGCTATTGGATATACTCTTGATGATCTTAAGGGCATTAGTCCCACTCTATGCCAACAGAAGATCAAAACTGATCCTGAATTCAAACCAGTTGCTGATCATCAAAGGAGATTGAATCCTAAGATGAAATAAGTAGTGAGAAAAGAAATACTAAAGCTCCTGGAAGCGGGTATTATCTATCATGTTGCTCATAGCGATTGGGTGAGTCCGGTGCATTGCGTTCCTAAGAAGGGAGGCATCACCGTTGTCCCTAATGATAAGGATGAGTTGATCCCACAGAGGATTATTACTGGCTATAGGATGGCGATTGATTTTAGGAAGTTGAATAAGCGACTAGGAAAGATCATTACCCTCTGCCCTTTATCGACCAAATGCTAGAAAGGTTGTCCAAACACACACATTTTTTGCTTTCTAGACGGTTATTCTGGCTTCTCCCAAATACCAATTGCACAATCTGATCAGGAGAAAACCACTTTCACCTGCCCTTTCGGTACCTTTGCCTATAGACCTATGCCTTTTGGCTTATGTAATGCACCTGCCACTTTTCAAAGATGTATGATGGCTATATTATCTGACTTTTGTGAAAAGATTGTCGAGGTTTTCATGGATGACTTCTCCGTTTACGGGTCTTCCTTTGATGATTGCCTCAGCAACCTTGATCGAGTCTTACAGAGATGTAAAGACACCAATCTTGTCTTGAATTGGGAGAAGTGCCACTTTATGGTTAATGAAGGCATCGTCTTAGGACATAAAATTTCCGAAAGAGGTATTGAAGTCGATAAGGCTAAGGTTGATGGAATCGAGAAAATGCCATACCCCACAGATATCAGAGGAATAAGAAGTTTCCTTGGTCATGCTGGTTTCTATAGAAGGTTCACTACATGAATTAGCTTCTTTGCCGTCTTCCATCACAGACAGCAAAGAGTATATCACAGACGGCAAAGAGTATATCACACACGGCAAAGAATCTCACTGTCGGCAAAATTTCTGCGTCACCCTACGACGGCATTGTAGCTTCCTTGCCGTCTGCCTCACCGAAGCGGACGGCAAAGAGCATTGCCGTCAGCTTTCCATGAGAGCAGTCGACAAATATGTCGAGACGACAGCCGGCAGGCGTTGCCTCCGTTAGGGGCTAATGGAGGCTTTGCCGTCTGCCTCCCCTCTTCTGTGCCATCTGCCTCCCCCCTCTTCTTTGCCGTCTGCCTCCCCCTCCTCCTCCCCCCTCCTCTGTGCCGTCTGCCTCCCCCCTCTTCTTTGCCGTCTGCCTCCCCCCTCTTCTGTGCCGTCTGCCTCCCCCTCTTCTTTGCCGTCAGCCTCCACCTCCTCCTCCCCCCTCCTCTGTGCCCTCTTCTTTGTCGTCTGCCCCCCTTGAAGCAGACGTCAAAGATACTATATGGCCAGCTGCTGCTGCCCAGGTTGCACAGCTGGGCGCCACGTGGAACCTTTGTCGTCGGTCAGCTGATGGCAAAGGCCTTTGCCATCAGCTGGCAGACGGCAAAGAGCCTATATTGTCACATTTTTGTTTATTTTTTCTATTTCACAGCACATATATATATAATTCATAGCACATATATGATAAATAGGTCACAACACATATATGATATACATATAAAGCTCATCAATGCCATTTGTTCATCAACGTACATCCCATATATCAAAAGAACCAACACATACAAAGTTTCATCCATATATACATACATATAGTTGCACATATATTCTTCATCCATATATACATATACATATAGTTCCACATTGTTCGTCAACTCAAATAAAAACGGGAACTAAAGCACTCCAATGCCAGCTTCCATGCATGTAGTACATCCAATCTGCAAAATGGGAATAAGAAAGTCAGAAGAAGAACAAGAACAACACATATATGACAAATAAGATAAATTGAATAAGAAAGAGAAGAAGCAAGAAGAGAACAAGGAGAAGAAAAACAAGAAGGAGGAGGAGGAGGAGGAGGGGAAGGAGAAGGAGAAGAAGGAGGAGAAGAAGAAAAAAGAAGAAGAGAAGAAGAAGGATAAGAAGGAGGAGAAGAAGGAGGAGAGAAGAAGAAGGAGAAGAAGGAGGGCTCCTTCTCCTTCTCCTCCTCCTTCTCCTTCTTCTTCTCTTCTTCTCCTCCTCCTCCTTCTTCTTCTCCTTCTCCTTCTCCTTCTCTTCTTCTTCTTCTCTTCTTCTTCTTCTTCTTCCTTCTTTTCATTTCTCATCTTCTTGGAGCTAAATTAGCTAACTATGTCTTTTTGCAGCTAAATGGGCTAATTATGTCACTCTAGAGGAAAACAAGCTAAGTATATAATATTAATGAGCTAACCAAGGTTCTTATGCTATTTTGAGCTTATTATGTCTTTTAGGAGCTTAATTAGTCATTTTATTGAGCTAACCAAGGTTCTTATGATGTTTTTACCTAACTAAGCTAATTATGTCATTTTGGATGATAATTGGCTAAGTATGTCTTTGTTGGGGAAAATAAGCTAAATTGAAGAAGAATAGGAGAAGAAGGAGGGAAGAAGAAGGAGAATAAGGAGGGCTCCTTCTCCTCCTTCTCCTTCTTCTCTTCTTCTTCTCCTCCTCCTCCTTCTCCTTCTCCTTCTCTTCCCTTCTCTTTCTCTTCTTCTTTTCCTTCTTCCTTTTCATTTCTTCTCTTCTCCTCTTCTTGGAGCTAAATTAGCTAACTATGTCATTATAGAGGAAAACAAGATAAGTATATAATATTAATGAGCTAACCAAGGTTCTTATGCCATTTTGAGCTTATAATGTCTTTTTGGAGCTAAATTGGCTAATTATGTCATTGTTGGGGAAATTAAGGCAAGGAGAATATGAAAGAGGAGAAGAAAGAGGAGGAGGAGGAGAAGAAGAAGAAATAAAGAAGAAGGAGGAGAAGGAGTAGGAGGAGGAGAAGGACTAGAAGGTCCTTGGCCTTCTCCTCCTTCTCCTCCTCCTCCTCCTCCTCTTCCTCCTCCTCCTTCTCCTTCTTCTCTTCTTCTTCTTCTTCTTTCTTTTCATTTTTCCTATTTCTTCTCCTCTTCTTGGAGCTAAATTATCTAACTATGTCTTTTTGGAGCTAAAGGGGCTATTTATCCCATTTTATAGGAAAACAAGGTAAGTATATAATATTAATGGGCTAACCAAGGTTCTTATGCCATTTTGAGGTTATTATGGCAGTTTGGACCTAAATGGGCTAATTATGTCATTGTTGGAGAAATTAAGGCAAGGAGAATATGAAAGAGGAGAATAAAGAGGAGGAGGAGAAGAAGAATAAGAAATAAAGAAGGAGGAGAAGGACTAGAAGGTCCTTGGCCTTCTCCTCCTTCTCCTCCTCCTCCTTCTCCTTCTTCTCCTCCTTCTTCTTCTCCTTCTCCTTCCCTTTTCTTTCTCTTCTTCTTTTTGTTCTTCCTTTTAATTTCTCCTCTTCTCCTCTTCTTGGAGCTAAATGAGCTAACTATGTCATTATAGAGGAAAACAAGCTAAGTATATAATATTAATGAGTTAACCAAGGTTCTTATGCCATTTTGAGCTTATAATGCCTTTTTGGAGCTAAATTGGCTAATTATGTCATTTTTGGGGAAATTAGGGCAAGGAGAATATGAAAGAGGAGAAGAAAGAGGAGGAGGATAAGAAGAAGAAGAAATAAAGAAGAAGGAGGAGGAGGAGGAGGAGGAGGAGAAGGACTAGAAGGTCCTTGGCCTTCTCCTCCTCCTCCTCCTCCTCCTTCTCGTTCTTCTCTTCTTCTTCTTCTTCTTTCTTTTCATTTTTCCTGTTTCTTCTCCTCTTCTCCTCTTCTTGGAGCTAAATTAGCTAACTATGTCTTTTTGGAGCTAAATGGGCTAGTTATCCCATTTTAGAGGAAAACAAGCTAAGTATATAATATTAATGAGCTAATCAAGGTTCTTATGCCATTTTGAGGTTATTATGGCATTTTGGAGCTAAATGGGCTAATTATGTCATTGTTGGGGAAATTAAGGCAAGGAGAATTTGAAAGAGGAGAATAAAGATGAGGAGGAGGAGAAGAAGAAGAAATAAAGAAGGAGGAGAAGGAGGAGGAGGACGAGAAGGACTAGAAGGTCCTTGGCCTTCTCCTCCTTCTCCTCCTCCTCCTTCTTCTTCTTCTCCTCCTCCTGCTTCTCCTTCTCCATCTCTTCTCTTTCTCTTCTTCTTTTTGTTCTTCCTTTTCATTTCTCCTCTTCTTGGAGCTAAATTAGCTAACTATGTCATTATAGAGGAAAACAAGCTAAGTATATAATATTAATGAGCTAACCAAGGTTCTTATGCCATTTTGAGCTTATAATGTCTTTTTGGAGCTAAATTGGCTAATTATGTCATTGTTGGGGAAATTAAGGCAAGGAGAATATGAAAGAGGAGAAGAAAGAGGAGGAGAAGTAGAAGAAGAAGAAATAAAGAAGAAGGAGGAGGAGGAGAAGGACTAGAAGGTCCTTGGCCTTATCCTCCTTCTCCTCCTCCTCCTCCTCCTCCTTCTCCTTCTTCTCTTCTTCTTCTTCTTCTTTCTTTTCATTTTTCCTATTTCTTCTCCTCTTCTCCTCTTCTTGGAGCTAAATTAGCTAACTATGTCTTTTTGGAGCTAAATGGGCTAATTATCCCATTTTAGAGGAAAACAAGCTAAGTATATAATATTAATGAGCTAACCAAGGTTCTTATGCCATTTTGAGGTTATTATGGCATTTTGGAGCTAAATGGGCTAATTATGTCATTGTTGGGGAAATTAATGCAAGGAGAATATGAAAGAGGAGAAGAAATAGGAGGAGGAGGAGAAGAAGAAATAAAGAATAAGGAGGAGA
Organism: Hordeum vulgare subsp. vulgare; assembly: GCF_904849725.1. Lineage (NCBI taxonomy): Eukaryota > Viridiplantae > Streptophyta > Magnoliopsida > Poales > Poaceae > Hordeum > Hordeum vulgare. The sequence continues at coordinate 576,357,091 of NC_058520.1, read as the reverse complement.
AGGAGGAGGAGGAGGAGAAGGACTAGAAGGTCCTTGGCCTTCTCCTCCTCCTCCTCCTCCTCCTTCTCCTTCTTCTCCTCCTCCTTCTTCTCCTTCTCCTTCTCTTCTCTTTCTCTTCTTATTTTTTTCTTCCTTTTCCTTTCTCCTCTTCTCCTCTTCTTGGAGCTAAATTAGCTAACTATGTCTTTGTGGAGCTAAATGGGCTAATTATGTCATTGTTGGGGAAATTAAGACAAGGAGAATATGAAAGAGGAGAAGAGAAACTTACCGTAGTGGTCATCAAGGAGGAGAAACACCTGGGGAATGGTCGTGCGGTGCCGCTCGGGAGTTATTCTGTAGAATAGATATTTTGCAATGTCTCAGTTAGCATGATGACACTAAATTATTAATACTAGTTTATAATGAAACTCACCGTGCCAATCGAAGAGAAGACGGGCATCAACGGAGGGACTTGACCGCTCTTCTCGCACAGACCGTGAAGAGTGGGTCGTATTAGTTAGTAATGAAACAGACATTACACACATGATTTGACTAATGTGAAAAAAAACTTACCACAAAAAGCTCGTACAGGGCCCGTTGACCCGCCTCATTCCGGGACCTCTCCTCCTCAATCAATTGTGCCGTGGTCTGGTCCCTCTCATCAAGAGCAGCCTAAAGAGTAGCCTGGCTTGCCAATCTCTCTTTCTCAAGAGCAGCCTGGTTTGCCAATCTCTCTTTCTCAAGAGCAGCCTGGTTTGCCAATCTCTCTTTCTGAAGAGCATCCTGAAACACCATTCCTCGTTACCACAGTAATGATCTATGGTGACACACATAATGAAATGGATGAAAGTGTTCTTAGTCCATACAACTAACCTCGATGGCAAGATCGACTGGCCGTGGACGACGCGTTATCTCAGGACAGCTGCTCGACTGGCGCACCTTGATCTCCGGGAGAGTGAGTGGACAACGTATTATCCCATCTCCAATGGCTATCGAGCCATGGGGCCTCCCGCCACCAGATATCATCACCAGCTCTGGATCCAAAGGTTCCTGGCTAGGGTTAAAGTCATCCCCTTTCGTAGCCTTCCCCGCGTCCCTGTATGCCACGAGCTTGTGGTGGGATGATATGTTGGTGAAGTTATTGGGATCATCCAGGTCAGACTCAGAGAATGCCTTCGCCTTCTTGTACGAGGCAGTATGGGCCATGCCATAAAGGTCGTACAAGTGTGGCATCTCCGTCTTATTGTGATGCGCCTAAAAGAGAGGAACAAAATATTAGCATGAAGAACGAATTGCATGAATCATGAAGCAAATCACATACCCAGTTTCGTCCGAACTGAAATAAGTTGGCGCTGCCTTGATGGTGTGGCACACCAACCATTTGGCTATGCCGATCCTTCGCATTCTTGTGGACAGCTCGCCAGCTGCATGTGCACCACTCATCAACCAACGCCTCCCAACAATTCATCTTATCCGCACACCATCTTGGGGGCACCTGTAAGTTATTAGAAAGAATTTTGAGCGCTACGCCTATGAATGAAATCAAGAAAACTACATAGAAGGACTTAAGAATAGGTAATTACCTTCATGTATTGCTCCTTCTTCAGAAACTTTCCACGGCAATCCTTCTTCTGCTTCTTAATACCACGCATGGCGTAGTAGTCTCAGATAGCCTGCGGCCGAGCCTCGTGGCGTAAGTTGTATAGTAACCGCCTACACTCGGCCTCGAGAACCTTGGCCGCCTCCTCCTCATATTCGTACTCACACCTATAGAAGGTCTGCAATCAAACGTGAAAACACCGATTAGTACAATAATTACCTATATTGTTAATTTTAGATTGTGTAAAAGCATAATTTACCCAAAAGCTCTTGATCACCATCCCGGCCCTCGTGTGGCACACGACACCATCTATAATCTCCTCCGGCGGGGCCTGCGCAGCCTGGTAGTGCTCCCAGGAAAATCCTAGTGTAGGAACCTGACCCTCACCAGGCAACATGACAAACCCCGGGAAATTTGTCCGGCAAAGCACACCAAGGACGGAGTTCAGCCTGCGGATTCCAAGAGGGTGTACCCATTCCCTGCAGTATGATAAGGTTAACGCATTAGATATTTGAACAAACTTGAAGGCAAAAGCTAAAAAAAGAGTAAATGTACTTACCTATCTCCTTCAGGTTTAATCACCGGCCTCTGCTGGCGGGTAGCCGGCACAACCGGGAGACGTGTACTACCATGCTTGTACATGGTGGCCCCGTCCACCTGCACATCGCCCTCACTATCCGTAAACTCATCCCCGCCATCCCCGCCCCCTGAGCCACCCGGACCCTCGGTCCAATCCGGCAACTCGGTCCGATCCGGCCACGTATCCCATCCGAGCCTCTCCACGTCGGGTGAAGCCTCCGGAACCGTAGTCTCGTGGGCCGAATGCACCTCGACCCGAGGCTGATCCTGGACCGGAGTCTCATGGGACAAATGCCCGTCAACACCAGGCTCCTGGACCAGAGTCCCCGTAGCCTCCTCCGCAAACGGGTCGACCATAGTAGTCCTATGCTCGGGTTAATGAGCTGGTGGTGGTGGTGAGGACGGCTCAACAGTCCTCCTGGATCTTCCGTGGCCACCACCTCTCCCTATACCCTTCCCCCTCTTCCCTACCCGACCAGCACCTCTCCCAGTGGGCAATGCCGCCGACGAATAAGAACCCACGGATGGTGTCGACAGACTGTCTGACAAGGCTCTACGGAGACATAGGGGTGGGAGGGAAGTACCACCCCTCGTGTGGGGCGGCTGGGAAGAACCCGTCGAGCGCTCTGGACCAGCGCCCACCATCTTTCAACACGTGGTGACCTGCCATGATAAAGATTAAAAGAAATTAGTACAACATAAAAAAAATTGAATAACTGACATGAATAATAAAGATTAAAAAATATATAATTTAAGTTGTGAATCTTACAAACTAATAATCATCATCAATAAATGCATCATCATCATCACTATCACGCATGTCTTCATGAATGACGTGCTCGTCGGGTTCAACGACGTGAAGTTGTGAAAGGCCTTTCTTTAATCGTTGAAGCATTGACAGGTCATCCGCATCAGTAACCTCTACGAGTTCTAGGTCTTCTGGTTCCGGCTCAGGGGTGGAGTCGGATTCATTGTCGCTGTCTACTTCCATGTTCTTGGGTGAAACACGACGGTTCTTGAAATGTTTTTTGGAAAGACGTGTTTCTTCGAAGAATTCTCCATCATATGTGTCTGGGTTAATGTGAGGTTCATAATCCTGTTCATTTGGGAGAGGTGGTATAACATGTGGCGGCACTTCATAAACAACATACCAACCTTCCAGATTCTTATCCGTTTGGCATGCCCACGGTAGATATAAAACTTGGGTCGCCTGTTGAGCCGTAATATAGACATCGGGAACATCTAAATGGGTGTTTGGATTGATTTCGACTAGTCCTATATGTTCATGAGTCCTTCTAGTCTCCTTCGGCTGGAACCAATAACATTTGAAGACTACGACGTTCGGTGGGTTTTCACCATAGAATTGAAGTTCATAAATTGCTTCAACTCTTCCATAATACTCGATAACACCTTCGCCGATAGCAGAGACACCACAATTTGTAGATTTCCGATCGGGCATAGATAGCTCTTTGCCAAAGGTACGAAAGAGATACCTGTTGATGTTGTATTTCTCAAATGGACGGACCTTATAGTCAAAACCATTAGCGACATGTCTCAATTCGGCGTCCAGAGACTCTGAATTAGCCTACAAGTTTAATAAGAAATGATTGCTGCATTAGCCGCAAGTTAGACCAAGAAATGAAATGGTCCATTATTGATAATTACCGTTTGTTTGAACCAAGAGATGAAACCGGGATAGCCGCCTCCTGTCTTTGACAGAAGCTCATACTCTTCGACGGAATCATTTTCGATCACCGCTCCATCCGAGAATTTGGCGACGTAACGGCTGTTTGAAATATCCGGGAATAAGAGCAGTTCAAAGGAATTAGAAGTTATAGGAAAATGTGCCGAGAACTCACTCGATGTACGGCCGCACTTCTGTTAGGTTGTTGAAGATATACAACAAAATGTTCCGCCATTCTTCGACATCCAACGTTATTGGTTTCGAAGCACCGGCTGGTGCGAGCTTCCCTTTGAATAGGCTGAGGTTGGACCCACCTTTTTTAGGGTCTGCATCATTGTGCCGAGGCTTCGGATTATGCAAATGATGATTTTTGGCTTCGTAGTGTGTTGTCACAAAGTTTGCCACCTCCTCAGTAATGAATGCCTCAGCCATCGATGCTTCAATTCTATGCTTATTTTTACATTTAGCTCGAAGGGTTTTCTGCATCCTCTCAGTTGCATAGCACCAACGATCTTGCACGGGCCCACACAATCTTGCCTCGGTCGGTAGATGTAAAATCAAATGCTGCATTGGATTAAAGAAGCCCGGTGGAAAGATCTTCTCTAACTTGCACAAAAACTCCGGTGAAAACTCCTCCATGTCTTCTACCACGCCAGGCGACAATTCTTTCGCACAAAGAACATGGAAGAAATAGCTCAGCTCCGCCAGTACTAGCCATTCATCCTTGGGAATAAAGCCACGTAACATCACCCGCATTACCCGCTCTAGCCATATGTGCCAATCATGACTCTTGAGACCAAAGATTTTTTTATTTTTCAAGACTCGCTCCCCTCTTTAGATTCGCTGCATACCCATCGGAGAACATCAAGTGTATTTTGACCCACAAGATAATTTCCCTCATAGCTGGCCTTCCAAGATTGAACCAGGCCTTTGGCTTCGACCACTTCTGCTTTCCTTTGCCTTCTCGCATGTTTTGTAACGGTCTATGACATAGTGTCTCTTGATCGACTCTAGCTTTAGTATTATCCTTTGTCTTCCCATCTATGTCGAACAATGTACCAAAAATAGCCTCTCTGATATTCTTTTCAGTGTGCATCATGTCGATATTGTGTGAAAGAAGGAGGTCTTTGAAGTAAGGCAGATCCCAGAAGCATGGCTTGTGAGTCCAGGCGTGTTTTGAATTATACCCCTTGAAATACCCTGGACGCTCTGGATCAGGCTCGAGGGTGTTTAACTGATCCAGGATCTGTTGGCCTATCAACGCAGGTGGTGCCAAGTTTTTGACAACTTTACCTTTGGTAAAGTTCTTCTTGTCTTTTCTGAACTGATGGTCAGGATCCAGGAACTGTCTATGCCAGTCAAAGAAAGAATACTTCTGACCCTCCTGCAACCAATGAAACTGAAGAGCTGCCTTGCATTGGGGGCACGGGAACCTTCCATGCACACACCATCTAGGGAATAGTGCATACGCCGGCAAGTCATGCATAGAGTACATGTACCACACATGCATTTTGAAGTTTTGTTTTCTAGCGGCATCGTATGTCTTGACCCCATTATCCCAAGCGTCTTCCAATTCATCCTTAAGCGGTTGCAGGTACACATTCATATTCTTCCCCGGATAATTGGGCCCTGGAATTATCAACGTCAGAAATATGTTCTTTCTTTGCATAATCTGTCCGGGGGGAGATTGATTGGAATGACAAATACAAGCCAACAACTATATTTGGTTGCCGTCATGCCGAAGGGATTAAAACCATCCGTGGCGATGCAGACTCGAGGATTCCTTGGATCTGCCGCTTTATCCTAATGCAATCCATCGAAATGTTTCCACGCTTCCCCATCCGATGTGTGTACCACCATCTTATTCCCATCCGCATCTAGTTCGGTTCTTTTGCCCAATTTGTGCCATGTCATCTGTCTGGCTCTCTCTTCGACCATGAAAAGACATTGAAGTCTTGGTACGATTGGCATATACCGAAGAACACTAACAGCGATTTTGGTCTGCCTCTTCTCACCCATACCGTTGTCTACCACAAGATACATGCAAGACTCGCAATTGGGACAATAGTCCAAGTGTGCATACTCCTTCCTAAATAAGACACATCCTTTCTCACATGCATTTATCTTCTCATAGGGCATGTTAAGTACACGAAGTATTTTGTCCGACTGGTACACGTTTGCAGGCATGACATGGCCTTTGGGTAGGAAGCGTCCAAATAGTGTCATCATCGTGTCATAGCATTCTCTTCCCAAGTTGAACTAAGCCTTCAGAGCCATTACTTGTGCAATTGCATCCAGCTGACAGAGCTCAGTGTGCTCATGGAGAGGACGTTTTGAAGACTCCAACATTTCATAAAAGTCCTTTGCAGATTCCTCCATCTCATCTTCCAAATCCCGAGCATCATCAAAGTCTTGCACCATGTCTTCGATCCCAGTACCATGCTCGTCCGTGCGACGACGGACCACCTCAGCTCTTGTGCGTTGTATAGACTCACCATGAAATGTCCACCCCGTATAATTAGGCTTAAAACCCCTCCTCTGCAGGTGTTTAATCATTATAGCATCTGTCGTCTTTTTATAGTTGTCGCATCCAGGATAGGGGCAATAGTTTCTTTCCTGGCCATTTGCGAATGCGGCTTTCACAAATTCCTTCGTTTTTACAAACCATTCTTTCGTCATCTCTTTCTGACTAGGGTGACCGGTATACATCCATGCACGATCACTCATCTTGCCTAGCTACTAAATACAGAAGAAATATATTTATATATAATTTAGCATTTATATTCATCGGTTAATCAGGTTCGCCATTTTTATTACGTCCAGGCAACCTACACGCTAATAGGGAAAGATATGTCATAATCCCACCCGAGTATGTGTAGATTGGGTTCGTTTTCCCATGCTCTGCTCCGGATCCAACGCAAAATTTTGGCAGCACCTCCCCGCTGTTCTCCTGATACACGTCTCCGCAATAAATAGAGAGGATGTGCATCTGGAGAACAACAGGGAGGCACTAACGAAATTCCGCATCAGATCCAGAGCACAACATACGGGAAAACGAACCCAATCTACACATACTCGGGCTGTCCATGGATAATGTTGGACAATTCGAAAGGATGGCGATTATAAATATGCAAAGACATGCATATTTATAGATGTCGCCCTTTCGAACGGGATACGCATACTGATAAATTAGTTTAATTACCTAAATCTAGAAAGTTTCATCCGGAAACCGAGCCACAATAAATGAAGGGGTGGGGAGGAGATGAAATTTATACTGACCCACGAATGCAGGGGCGGAGCTCATACAATGCACGGGAAGGTCTTCGCACAGCAGACCTCACAGCGGCGAGACAACTATCACATGTAAATCCACCCGATCAACACAAATATTCTAATTATGTCATTTTAGAGGAAAACAAGTTAAGAATATAATATTCATGAGGTAACCAAGGTTTTTATGCCATTTTGTAGCTAAATGGGCTAATTATCTCATTGTTGGGGAAAATAAGGTAAGGAGAATAAGATAGAGGAGAAGAAAGAGGAGGAGGAGGAGGAGGAGAATAAGAAATCAAGAAGAAGGAGAAGGAGGAGGAGGAGAAGAAGGAGGAGAAGAAGGAGAAGGAGGAGAAGGTATTGTTCTTCTCTTCTTCTTCTTTTCTTCTTATTTTCTTCTTCTCCTCCTCTTCTTCTTCTTCTTCTTCTCCTCCTCCTCCTCCTCCTCTTCTCCTCTTCTTCTCCTCCTCCTCTTCTTCTTCTTCCTATTCTTTCTATTAAGCTAACTAACTAACTAACCTAACTAACCAAGCTAACTAAACCTATCGTTAAACCTAGATAGCACTAAACAGCAAAAAAATAACAAAAACAGAATCTACCACTAAGTAATTAAAAAAGAATCTAGCTAACTAACCAAGCTAACTAACTTCTCCTTCTTATTTTTTTCTTATTCTCTTCTTCTTCTCTTCTTCTTTACTTCTTCTCCTTCTTATTTTTTTCTTCTCTTCTTCTTCTTCTTCTTCTTCTTCTCCTTCTTATTTTTTCTTCTCCTCTTCTTCTTCTTCTTCTTCTTCTTCTTCTTCTTCTTTTTCTTCTCCTCCTCCTCCTCCTCATACTCCTCTTATTCTTCTCCTCTTCTCGTCCTCCTCCTCCTCCTCTTCTCCTCTTCCACCTAACTAACCAAGCTAACTAACTAACCTAACTAATTTAACAAGCTACCACTAATTAACAAAACAAAATCTACCACTAAACTACCTACTAAATCTACCACTAAAACTACTAACAAGAACAACTACTAAAACTACTAAACTACTAAAACTACTAACAAGAAAAACTACTAAAACTACTAACAAGAACAACTACTAAAACTACTACCACTAAAACTACTAACAAGAACAACTACTACAAGAACAATAAAAAATCATGCCGGTAGTTATAATCTAATTCCAAAAAATAATGCGGGTGTGGCGGGGGGGGCGTGGGGTGGGGGTGCGGGGGCTCACCGGGAGGGGCGGCTGTGGCGGGGCCGGGGGTGGCGGGGGTGGCGGGGCGGCGGCGGGGGCAGCGGCGCGACGGTGGTGGGGCAGCGACAGCAGGGGCGAGGTGGGGCAGCGGTGGGACGGTGGTGGTGGCGCGACGGTGGCGGCGGGGGCGACAGGGGCGACGGTGGGGGCGACAGGGGTGGCGGCGGGGGGCGACAGGGGCGACGGCACGACGGGGGTGGCGGCACGATGGTGGTGGCGCCGGCCGGTGGGCGTCGGGGATTGGGAGAGAGAGAGAGGGGCGCGCTGGATGAACCATTACACACACACAGAGAGAGAGAGGGGCGGGGTGGGGGGAAAGAGGCATTAACGGAGTTAGCTCTTTGCCGTCTGCCGGCGGACGACAAAGAGTCTAGACTCTTTGTCGTCCGCCTCCGGACTCTTTGCCGTCCGCTAGCAGACGGCAAAGAAGGGACTCCAGTTTGAACTAACCAACCCGCGGTCAGGTGGGCCCATCTACATCTTTGCCGTCCGTTGTGAGACTCTTTGCCGTCTGCTAGCGGACGACAAAGATGTGACTGATGGCAAAAACACTCTATGCCATCAGCGAGTGCTTTGTCGTCTGCTTTGTTGAAGCTGACGGCAAAGACACTCTTCGCCATCAGCTAGTAGACGACAAAGATTACGCAGATGGCAAAAAACTATTTTCCAGTAGTGATTCATTAAAGACTTCTCTAAGATTTCTAGGCCTCTTACCAATCTCTTGTAAAAGGATATTCCTTTTGTCTTTGACGATGATTGTGAGGAAGCCTTCGACATACTTAAGAGGGCTTTGATAACTGCACCTATTGTTCAACCACCTGATTGGAACCTACCTTTTGAGATCATGTGTGATGCTAGCGATTATGTTGTTGGTGTTGTTCTAGGGCAAAGAGTTGATAAGAAGTTGAATGTTATTCACTATGCTAGTAAAACTCTAGAAAGTGCCCAAAGAAACTATGCCACTACGGAGAAGGAATTTTTAGCAATCGTGTTTGCATGTGAAAAGTTCAGGTCTTACATAGTTGATTCCAAAGTCACTATTCACACTGATAAGGCTGCTATTAAGTACCTCATGGAGAAGAAGGACGCTAAACCTAGACTTATCAGATGGGTTCTCTTGCTACAAGAATTTGATTTGCACGTTGTTGACAGGAAGGGTGCTGATAACCCAGTAGCAGATAACTTGTCTAGGTTGGAGAACGTTCTTGATTACCCACAACCTATTGATGATAGCTTTCCCGGTGAGCAACTGAATGTCACCAATGCTTCACGTAGTGCACCATGGTATGCTGATTATGCAAACTATATCGTTACCAAATATATACCACCTAGTTTCACGTACCAACAAAAGAAGAAATTCTTCTTTGACTTGAGACACTACTTTTGGGATGATCCTCACCTTTATAAGGAAGGAGTAGATGGTGTTATTAGACGTTGTGTACCTGAACATGAACAGGGACAAATCCTACAGAAGTGTCACTCTGAGGCCTACAAAGGACACCATGCGGGAGATAGAACTGCACACAAGGTATTGCAATCAGGTTTCTATTGGCCCACTCTCTTCAAGGATGCCCGTAAGTTTGTCTTATCATATGACGAATGTCAAAGAATAGGTAATATTAGCAAATGTCAAGAAATGCCTATGAACTATTCACTTGTCATTGAACCATTTGATGTTTGGGGCTTTGATTATATGGGACCTTTTCCAAAATCCAATGGGTATACTCACATCTTAGTTGCTGTTGATTACGTCACTAAGTGGGTAGAAGCTATTCCCACTAGTAGTGTTGATCACAACACCTCTATCAAGATGCTGAAAGAAGTTATATTCCCTAGATTTGGAGTCCCTAGATATCTAATGACCGACGGTGGTTCACACTTCATTCATGGTGATTTCCATAAAAACGCTTGCTAAGTACGATGTCAACCATAGAATTGCGTCTCCCTACCACCCTCAGTCCAGTGGTCAAGTAGAGCTAAGTAATAGAGAGATTAAACTAATTCTGCAAAAGACTGTCAACGGGTCTAGAAAGAATTGGTCTAAGAAGCTTGATGATGCATTGTGGGCTTATAGAACTACCTATAAGAATCCCATGGTCATGTCTACGTACAAAATGGTGTACAGTAAAGCATGCCACTTACCTCTTAAGCAAGAGCATAAAGCTTATTGGGCAATCAAAGAGCTCAACTTTGATTTCAAACTTGCCGGTGAGAAGAGGTTATTTGACATTAGCTCGCTTGATGAGTGGAGAACTCAAGCATATGAGAATGCCAAGCTCTTCAAAGAGAAGGTTAAGAGGTGGCATGATAAGAGGATACAAAAGCGGGAGTTCAATGTAGGTGATTAATTATGTCTTGCTATATAACTCTCGTTTAAGATTCTTTGCAGGCAAACTTCTCTCTAAATGGGAAGGTCCCTATGTTGTTGAGGAAGTATATCGTTCGGGTGCTATCAAGATCAACAACACGGAAGGTAATTGTCCGAGAGTGGTAAATGGGCAGAGAATCAAGCATTATATCTCAGGTACTCCCATAAATGTTGAAAGCAATATCATCAATACCATAACTCCGGAAGAATACCTAAGGGACATTTATCAGCCTGTTTCAGACTCTGAAAACGAAGAGGTATGAGATTGGGTAAGAAAACAGAGTCCAAAATTTTTCCAATAGGAAATTTTCTCCGTTTTGGAATATTTGAAAAAAATACAAAAATTAGAAGTAGTCCGGAAAGTGCGCGAGGAGGCCACAAGCCTGCACGGCGCGGGCCCACCCCCTGGCCGCACCGTGAGGGCTTGTGGCCACCTCGTGCACCTCCCGCACTCCGTTTTCGTGCAGGGGACTCCTTCTGGTCTGGAAAAAATCATTATATATACTTCCGTTTGGTTTGACCCCTGCATCACGCAGATTTCCTTTGTTTTTCATTTCGAGCCTGTTTCTGTTGCAGATCTAGATCGCCATGACTTCCCCAAAAGCTCTTAAGGACAAGATCTTCGAGAAGGTCATCAATCCCTACCTCACGGAAGTGCTGCAACACCCTCAATCTATCGAGATGCGTGAGGGGATGTTGCACGTCCGTGATGTTGAGGGGCCTAAGAAGACCGAAAGCATGGAGACGAGGCTCGAAGCAATGGAGCAACAAGTGTTCAAGTGCCATGGGATGATGGAGCGTGGACTCAACGCCAACCACATGATGATCACGGAGTTCACCAGCAAGCATATGATTGATGCCAATGACATTGGGAAGCACCTCTCCAGGCTCTATGACAGGATTGATCAACTCCAGGGCCAGATCTATGACCTGCAGAACCAAAACTGTGAGTATGAGTATAGATTTAAATCAATAAGGTTGGCACCAGATTTGAGGATTCCGGAGATTCGTTCATCTTTCCATGATGGAGCACCTATGCCTTGGAAGACGGAGGATCTAACTCATGCTGCAACAACTCCACCATCACCACCACCAAAGGAAGACAACTGAGCATTGGTATGGGCAATCCCCTTGGCTTGTGCCAAGCTTGGGGGAGTTGCCCCGGTATCGTATCACCGTCACATCTTTTGCCTTTACCTTTGTTTTAGTTTTCCTTTTCAGTTTTCTTTTTTTCTAGTAGTTTAAAAAGTCTTAGTGTTTTAGTCTTGAGTTTTGCTTTGAGTCACCAAGAGTGTATTCTTGCTCGTGAGCCATATAATAAAGAGTGTCTTAGTTGAAGGGCTTTGCCTCTTGCCATGATCAAAAGAGTGAGAATAGAACAAAAGCATGAAAGATCATGTAATGATCTTATGGGAAGTGATGGCTTCACATATAAAAAGAATGAGGATTGAAACTTGTTGAGGGTAGGCAAACGTAGACCTTGGTCATTGTTGCAATTAATAGGAAGTGATTAGGAGTGAGAGGTTCACATATAAATATATCATCTCTAACACCATCTATGATTGTGAACACTCACTAAACTATTACATGCCTAGAAGTAGATGTTGGACAAGGAAGACAACATAATGGATTGTGTTTGCTTGGCTCTGAACAATGTTATATGATTAGAGATCCCTTAGCATGTGACGATTGCTTCCACCTCATATTAGCCAAAACTCCCGCACCATGTAGAGATACTACTTGTGCATCCATAAACCTTCAAACCAGTTTTGCCATGAGTGTCCAGCATACCTACCTATGGATTGAATAAGATCCCTCAAGTAAGTTGTCATCGGTGCAAGCAATAAAAATTTCTCTCTAATATGTATGATCTATTAGTGTGTGGAAAAATAAGCTTTGTACAAACCTGTGATGAGGAAGACATAAAAGCGATAGACTGCATAATAAAGTTCTTTATCACAGGGGGCAATACAAAGTGACGTTCCTCCGCACTAACAGGACACGCATCCAAACCTCAAAAGCGCATGACAACCTCTGCTTCCCTCTGCGAAGGGCCTATCTTGTACATTTACTTTTTGCCCTTGAAAGAGTCATGGTGATCTTCACCAATTCCTTGTTTTGCCTTTATCTTGGCTACCGTCACATGCTTGGGAAAGATCTATATTCATATGTCAACTTGGAGGTAAGTATTCATAAATTATTATTGTTGACATTACCCTTGAGTTAAGCAGTTGGGAGGCAAAACTACAAGCCCCTATCTTTCTCTGTGTCCAGCTGAAACTTTGATCTCATGAGTACCACATGAGTTGTAGCAATTGTAGATAACGAAAGAATGATTGAGTATGTGGATTTGCTTTACAAGCTCTTATTTGACTCTTTCTGATGTTGTGATAAATTGCAATTGCTTCCATGACTAAAGGTTATCGGTTGTTATTTCTCGGTAAGCTTCTTGATCCATGCTTTACTTTGTGAAGGAATTATCACTTTAGCATGAGAGATTATATGTTGGTATTGCTGTTCTCATCATGATCATGATGCATGCATGTTCGTATCTTGTTTTGTCGACACCTCTCTCCCTAAACATGTGGACATATTTATTGAGCTCGGCTTTCGCTTGAGGACAAGCGAGGTCTAAGCTCGGGGGAGTTGATACGTCCATTTTGCATCATGTTTTCACGTTGATATTTATCGCTTCTTTTGCTGTTATTTCACTTCACGGTACTATTCTTATGCCTTTTCTCTCTTATTTTGGAAGGTTTACATGAAGAGGGAGAATACCGGCAATTGTAATTCTGGCCTAAAAGTGGAGCAAAGTTGAGATACCTATTCTACGCAACTCCAACCGCCGTGAAAATCAACGGAGATTTTTTCCCAATTTGTAAAAAATACTGGGCCGAAGAAGTACCGGAGGGGCACCAGGGGGTGCCCACAAGCCTGCACGGCACGGCCACCCCCCAGGCCGCGCCATGGGGGCTTGTGGGTAGCCCACTGGCCCACTGGCCCCCCCTCTTTTGCTATATGGAGGGTTTCGTCCAGGAAAAAATCAGAAGGGAGTTTTTTCGTGGTTTCGCCGCCGCCACGAGGCGGAACTTGAGCAAAACCAATCTAGAGCTCCGGCAGGACGATCCTGTCGGGGAAACTTCCCTCCTGGAGGGGGAAATCGTCGCCATCGTCATCACCAACACTCCTCTCGTCGGAGGGGACTCGTCACCATCAACATCTTCATCAGCACCATCTCATCTCCAAACCCTAGTTCATCAGTTCTAACCAATCTCCGTCTCGCGACTCCGATTGGTACTTGTAAGGTTGCTAGTAGTGTTGATTACTCTTTGTAGTTGATCCTAGTTGGATTACTTGGTGGAAGAGTTTATGTTCAGATCCTTGATGCTACTCATTACACCTGTGATCATGATTATGATTATGCTTTGTGAGTAGTTACTTTTGTTCTTGAGGACATGTGATAAGTCATGCTAATAATACTCATGTGAATTTGGTATTCGTTCGGTATTTTGATGTGTTGTATGTTGTTTTTCCTCTAGTGGTGTTATGTGAACATCGACTACATAACACTTCACCATTATTTGGACCTAGAGGAAGGCATTGGGAAGTAGTAAGTAGATGATGGGTTGCTAGAGTGGCAGAAGCTTAAACCCTAGTTTATGCGTTACTTCGTAAGGGGCTGATTTGGATCCACTAGTTTAATGCTATGGTTAGACTTTGTCTTAATTCTTCTTTTGTAGTTGCGGATGCTTGCGAGAGGGGTTAATCATAAGTGGGATGCTTGTACAATTAAGGGCAGTACCCAAGCGCCGGTTCACCCACGAACCAAACTATCAAAGTAACGAACGTGAATCATATGAACATGATGAAACTAGCATGACAGAAATTCCCGTGTGTCCTCGAGAGCGTTTTTCCTCCTATAAAACTTTGTCCAGGCTTGTGCCTTGCTACAAAAGGGATTGGTCCACTTTGCTGCACCGTTGCTACTTTTGCTACTTGTTGCTCGCTACGAATCATCTCACCACACAATCACTTGTTACCGATAATTTCAGTGCTTGCAGATATTTCCTTGCTGAAAACCACTTGTCAGATCCTTCTGCTCCTCGTTGGGTTCGACACTCTTACTTACCGAAAGGACTACGATTGATCCCCTATACTTGTGGGTCATCAAGGAAGAATCCCGATGATGGAGATGATGCGAAGCTGAGACACCTTGCAGATGCTAGCCAGTGGAGAGCATTCAACGCCGAATATGGATTTTTCGGAGAAGATCCAAGGAACATCATGCTTGGTGCGAGTACGAATGGCATGAATCCGTTTGGAAACCAGAGCACCAACCACAACACACGTCCCGTCTTTGTATGGATGTACAACCTCCCCCCATGGAAGTGCATGAAGACAAAGTACATACACATGAGCATGCCGATTCAAGGGCCAAAACAACCGAGAAATAGTATTAACATGTATATGGAGCTTCTGAAAGAGGATCTAGACACGTTATGGAAATCGTCGGCCAATACATGGGACGCCAACACAACAGAATATTACTATATGAGAGTTGCGCTGATGACGACGGTGCACGACTATCTCGGTTACGGGTACACCTCCGGCCAGGTGTGCCACCGATAGTGCGGTTGCACGAGGTCCATTGATGATACAACGTCTCAGCAGCTTACGTCAACTAAAGATGGCGGGTCTGGGAAAATCGTGTACATGGGGCATCGTAGATGGCTCGAAAAGGATGACCCGTGGAGAAAACGTGGAGATCTATTCAATGGTTTGGTTGAGCATCGAGGACCTCCACGTAAGAGGAGCGGCGCCGTAATCAACGAGCTGTTGAATAACTGGGAACAGTGCCCCGCGTCGGGAAAGATGGAAAAGGTGTCGGAGCCGCTGCTGAAGGTATGGATAATGAGGTCTGTTTTCTGGGACTTGGAGTATTGGCCAAATCACGACACACCTCATTGTCTTGATCAAATGCATATCACGAAGAATGTCCTCGAGAGCTTGCTTGGCACACCGATGAACATGCCGGAGAAGACTAAGGGTGGGCCGAATGTAAGGAAAGACTTGGAAGATTTGGAGATCAGGGGGATCTCCACATGCCCTGTAAAAAGTCGACGGAGGAGAAGGAGACGGAGATGGCGGCGGGGCCAAGGGAAAGAAAAGTCAACAAGAAGGAAGAGAATTGTTGCCCCCTTCTTGCTTCACCTTAAGTCCAAAGGAGATCGATCAATTCATCAAGTGCCTGACGGGAATCAAAGTTAGTTCCAGTTACTGTGGGAAGACAATCAGATTTCTAGACACCAAGAAGAAAAGGTTTAGCGGGATGAAGTATCATAATTGTCACGTGATGATGACGCAGATACTCCCAGTTGCCATTACAGGGATAGTGGACAAGCACGTCTGTGAGACGCTTATTGGTCTCTGCAACTTCTTCGACGTTGTAACGTCCAAGATGCGGTCCTATCCTTATTTTGGCGCAAGGGCCTTGACAGGGATAGAAACGCATCTCGTCGTTTCGCAAGAATGGATATCATTACAAGTACATGTACTGAAAAGATGAGTATAAGGAGTTTGCTTACACTCGCCACAAGCTACATCAGAGTCACATCAATACAACCATATACAGTCATCATGAAGAAGAGCAGGGTCTATCTACGGACGAAAACAAACAATAAAAGAATGATGTCCATCCTTGCTATCCCAGGATGCCGGCTTGGAACCCATCCTAGATCGATGAAGAGGAGGAAGAAGAAGCTCCAAATAGGACAATCAACGCGCTCACGTCAAAGTAACTTTTACCTGTACCTGCAACTGGTGTAGTAGTAATCTATAAGCCACAGGGGACTCAGCAATCTCATTTCCAAAGGTATCAAGACTAGCAAAGCTTAATGGGTGAGGTATGATTAAGTGGTGAGGCTGCAGCAAGCGACTAAGCATTTATTTGAATTTGCTAACTTACTAGTACAAGAATAAGAGGGGGATGATCTACACATAGCGGATGTGAACTACTGATGATCAAATGAATGATCCTGAACACCTACTTACGTCAGACATAACCCCACCATCTCCTCGATCACAGAAGGAGCTCACGAAAGAGACAGTCACGGTTACACACTCGGTTGGCAAATTTTAACTAAGTTTACTTCAAGTTATCTAGAACCGGATGTTAAACAAAGTTTTGACGTTGCCACATAACCGCGGGAACGACTTTCCAAAAGATTTAACCCTATAGGGGTGCTCCAACTAGTCCATCACAAACTACCACACGCTACAACGGAATGACGCCAATCAGGGAAAATCTGTGATCTCCTCAGGTTCCTATTGAAAAACCACAACCTCGAGATAACCCAAAGCATCCTCGTAATCCCTCACACAAGACGCTCGAGAAAGGTAAAACAAGTCCAGCAAGGCCTCCCGACGTGTTGACGATCCCGATAGGAGCCGCATATCTCATTCTCAGGACACGACGGATAAGCGACGCGTGCGGTGGCCTGTCAGAAATCACCCAAGTTGCCCTAGGTTGGCCCCGCACAGTGCTCTGTTTTGGACCGACACCATCAACACTGGCCCTCCCTGTATTATGTTGAATTACTCCTCGGGTTCATGACACTCTCTGTTTTTCAGTATTAGCAGGATCATTATGTTGGCCAAATATAATACAAATGTTGGGCCTTGCCAGACGAGTTTTATCCCAAAATGATAATCTAGGGGGTCCCCATAACAACCCCAAGCATGTTACGAGCGCTCATTTATGGAACATAACACCGGTAGTCGAAACTAAGGCGGAAAAGGTGGAACAAAACACCAGGCTAGAAAACCTAGCCTTCCACCTTTTACCAAGTATATAGGTGCATTAAATTAATTAGCAATAATATGGTGATATAACAAGGAACCCATGTTAGCACATCGATGCAACTGCACCTGCAACTAGCAACGCTATCCAATGGTTAAGCAAGTGGTTACATATATAGCCAATCAGTGGTTTGCTAGGTTGTAGAAAGGTTGAAGGGTTTCATGGCAATGTTGGGAGGATGATATTTAACATGTGGTTGGTAGCGAGACATAACGATAGAAACGATACAACTAGCATGGCAATGATAACGATAGAAACGATACAACTAGCATGGCAATGATAGTAATGGTATCTAGGGAAATTATCATCTTGCCTGAGATCCTGCTTGGAAGAAGAACGACTCCATGAAGCAGATGAACCGACGTAGTCGAATGGATCATCACATTCTGACATGCTTGCGGAACTCTATCGAGACGAAGTAAACTGGAAACAAGAATCAACACATGATATTTACCACGGCACAGGCACGCTATGATGCATGATCGGTTCCAAATATGCAAGGCATGGCAATTCACACAATCAAGCACTACACATTAAGTGAAGCTCAATATGCAACGAGTTACATATTGACGAAACTTCACATTTACTTATCTAGTTCACTCCCGTTTATTTAACATGGCAATATTAAATGTTGTTAAACAACACAAGGGGTGAAGAAGAAATTAACTACATATCTAGGCATTTTAAATGAGGTCGGAAATAACCTATAGCATCTCTGAACTGACCCCATGTGTTAACTTCTAAATCTGCCCAGATTTGTCCTAATCACATTTTATGTTTGTTAAATGGTAAAACAAAGTGGTTCACGTGATCCTGCTCGTCGTTATAGTCCATTTACATATATGGCTCATCTCCAACGGAGATACGATTAATTAACTACGACCTACACCGTTTCTATCATGTCGACACGCACACCAATGCAAACAACACGTCTAACAGTTTTAAATATGCATTAGAGTTGGAAAATCTTAATCTACGCAAAATTCTGATCACTTTACATATCTAACTTGCTGCGATCCGACGCACGGATTA
Organism: Hordeum vulgare subsp. vulgare; assembly: GCF_904849725.1. Classification (NCBI taxonomy): domain Eukaryota; kingdom Viridiplantae; phylum Streptophyta; class Magnoliopsida; order Poales; family Poaceae; genus Hordeum; species Hordeum vulgare. The sequence continues at coordinate 576,338,473 of NC_058520.1, read as the reverse complement.
AAAATTAAGAGCGTTTGAAAAATATGCATTTTTTCGAAAATACTAAATTCGCAGAACCTAAAAAAAAACTAAACGGGCCGAATTGTCCTAATGGGTCTAACAGTGCACGGTTGTTTTATAGCAAAACAGCGTCGAGCGCGGGGGATAGAGGCTCGGGGGAGGTTCACCTCAGCCTCTTGGGCCGGCTTGATGGAGGGGCGATGATGGGCCACACGCTTGCCTTGGTGAAGCCGGCCCACAACGGCGGGGCGGGGCTGGGTCGGAGTGCGTTGGGCCTCGGGGCACCCAGTGGCCCATGTGGTGGCGAGCAAGCAGACACTCTAGTCCTCCCGAGCGAGGCATGGTGCCGAAGGGATCTGGATCCGGCCGAGACGCGGCCTTCTCCGGCGAGCGGTGGCGGACGCTCCACCCCTGTCCACGGGGCTCACGAGAGCCGGCGAGACCTTGGGCAGGCGGTGGTTGGCCGGCTCCCGATCCAGATCAAGGAGAGGCCGGCGGCGGACCTGGCGAGGTTGTGGCGGCGCATGGCGCGCAACAAACTCCGGTGGCCCGTGGCGGTGGTGCTGCGGCGGCTGGCCGGGATGGGGCCTGCTCCGGCATGGGGACTTCGGCGGCCGGCGGCTAGTGGAGCGGGGCTGCAGGTTGGAGGAGTTGGGTTGCACGGCGGCGCGATTCGGGCAGCGCTCGGCCCGGCTCGGGCCCGATGCAGGCTGAGGCGGGCCTTGACGGTTGGTGGGAGGAGAGAGAGGTGGGAGATCGCGGCAGCGCGGATTTTGATGAGGAGAGAAAGGGGCTAGATTAGGCAGGTTGGGGTTTGCTTAAATAGGTAGGGACTAGGGTTTATGTGGTTTTGGGCATTTTTCGACCCTCCGATCGCGATCGGACGGTCCCATCACAGAGGTGGGATAGGGTTAGCTTAGGTGAGCTAGTTGGGCCGTGTTAGAGAGGCTAGGTGGGGAAAAGAGGGAATCTTTGCGGCCCGTGACACGAGTTTTTTAAAAGCGAAAAAAACGTCCGAGGAATAATCGATGATGGTGCCGGCACGGTCGACCGTTCGGGTATCAAATGGACTCCGATTGCGATGAAATTTGGCAGGTGGCCTACCTACACTATAATAAGACCGCACGCCAAGTTTCAACCCAATCCAAGAATATTTTTCAGACACCTTTAAAAACAATATTTTTAACGATGTGGCGGGTGCGTGCGTGTGTGGATGGTCTCGAAATGATCAACGACGATAACGTAGAGAACCAGCAACTGATAACGGATGCAGGTTTTGAAAACTCGCGGCAACGGAGTGCCGATGCAATACAGATGATGCGCATGATGCGATGATGCATGCGACAACCAGACGAATCACACAACGAGAACAGAATAAAAGGGGAATCTTCTGGAACGTCGGTCTCGGGCTGTCACGGACGTTATCTCTCGAAAGTCCATCAGTGTGAAGCAGCTCCGATGGTTACAAGAAGAGATCGTTGTCATACTATGTGAACTTGAGATGTACTTCCCACCCGCGTTCTTTGACGTCATGGTGCATCTGCGTGTCCACATCATGGACGACATCATCGATCTTGGGATGACATTCCTTCACATCATGATGTCGTTCGAGAGGATGAATGGGGTCATCAAAGGATTCGTTCATAACATGTACCGTCCCGAGGGGAGCATCGTCCAGGGGTATCTGACCACTGGCCAGATGCTTAGGCCCAGGTGAATAGGTACCCGGGGGCTAGCCCCACAGGGTTCGACGACAGAGCCGAAGCGGAAAATAGTTACTTGAGGTGGATGCTGCGGCAAGAGAGGGAGCAAAACCAGTGCCTCAAGAATTACTACATAGTCATGCTCTTGCTCATGTTGATCGCTCTTCTCTTATACATCATGGTTTAGATAGGGATGATGAAACTTGTGGGTGTGCCATAACTTGTGTATCACTATTTTCGACATGTGATGATATTTGTGTTGGATAATGATGAGGATTATGATGATGGTATGGTGAGACTATTGTATGTGTATGATATGATGAGAATAATGTATGTTTAGATGAAACTACTGTATAGAGCATGCACAAATACATAGATGAGGAATAAGAACGTGAAATCAGGAAACCTTAGCAGTAGCGCTGGTTTGGGTTTAGTAGTAGCCCTAGTTATCAGCAACGCTTTTTATAGAGCAACGCTACACATAGTTAGTAGTAGCGCTGGATGGAAAAGCGCTACTACTAACTATACTTACCAGTAGCGCTGGCTGGAAAAGCGCTACTGCTATAAACTTAGTTGTAGCGCGTTACCAGTAGCGCTGCCACCAGCGCTACTACTAGGCTTTATCCTACTAGTGCACTCCTCCTCCTCCTAGTCTGACATGAATTCATGAGTCATGAATCTTCTAAACCTATCATCTGAAGGGTATATAGGTCCCAAGGCTGGGTATCGGGATCCCTCTTCGGAAGCTTCCCTGTCTCGACATTTTGTGTACTCTCAACAAGGCTTGGGGCCAAGTATTGGGATCTGATCAAGGAACGTTGTGAGGCTTGTCTGGACAAGGTAAGCTTCGGAAGCGCGACACAATTTGATCCAATCTTTTATTTCGAGGCTCTTCCCACACATGAGCCAATCTCTACTCTTCATGTGATGGACCGAACCTGTTTAAAATGTCAATGTGCTAATTTTGTCATCGTACAATGACCATCCCTATAATGCCCTCCCAGAAACTATCTCAACTTTGTTGTATGTACAAATGATGAGTTACTCCTACTTTGTTGTTGTTTCCACAATATGTAGAATGTTATGATATGTCCTCGGACATGAGAATCCCATATGTGCTTTTCTTCTTAGTGGTTTTGACATCAATCATAAAAAACCTCTTCCAAAAAATAGATGCACTTTTACCTCTCACGACATAATACCATAACTTGTAGTCATACCGTAATCATTAAGTCACCATTGTGGAAATAACTAATCATATCTCAGATTCCACTTAGTCTTACATGGCATCCACATGATAAATATTCAAAATCAATTCAAGTCAACAAAAGTTCAAAGCATGATCGACAAGTCAAAAAAAAGAAGCTAAAATAAAAGGAAAAAAGACCAGAACCCAAATAAAGAAGCACAATAACAAGAAAGATGGATGTGCTAGTTCACTATAGGGACGATACACCACTCCTCCTCCTAGTTCGATATGAATTCATGAGTCATGAATCTTCACACCTACCATGTGAAGGGTAGATCGGTCCCAAGGCTGGGTATCGGGATCCCTCTTTCGAAGCTTCTGTGTCTCGACATTTTGTGTACTCTCAACAAGGCTTGGGGTGAGTATTGGGATATGATCAAGGGACCTTGTGAGGCTCGTATTGTGTGGACAAGGGAAGCTTCGGAAGCACGACACAATGTGAGCCAATCTTTTCTTTCGAGGCTCTTCTCACACATGAGCCAATCTCTACTCTTCACCGGATGGGCTAAACCTGTTTAAAACGTCAATGTCCTAATTTTTCGTACAATGACAATCGCTATTTTTTAGAAACGGGGGAATACCTCCGGTCTGTGATCGTACAATGACAATCGCTATAATGCCCTCCTACAAACTATGCTAACTTTGTTGTTTGTACAAACGATGAGTTACTCCTACTTTGGTGTTGTTCCACAGTATGTACAATGTGTATTATATGTCCTAAGACATGAGAATGCCATATGTACTTTTCTTGTTAGTGATTGTCACATCAATCATAAAAAACCTCTTCAGAAAAATAGATGCACTTTTACCTCTCATTGTGAGAACGTCGTACCTAGCCTTGGGCGGCGGTTGCATGTTAAATACACGGTTCACAACAACGTGAGATAGCGTTACAATGTTTGAGTTACATCTTGAAGAACAAGAGATAAGAGAAATAGAGATATTCGGTATGAAGGAGATAACAACCATTTAAACTAACTCTATCTTATCTTATCATGCGGTACAAGAGATCCCTCACGTGTGCTAATATTGTTTAATATCCTCCCTTAATCACAACTTCATCAAGTTGAGATTACGCTTGAATTCCTCAAGATGTTTTGTTGGCAATCCCTTTGTGAATCCATCTGCAACCTGATCCTGTGAATGCAGAAAACGAATTTCCAGTTGCCTTCTATCAACTCTTTCTCCAACAAAATGGAAATCAATTTCAATATGTTTTGTCCTGGCATAAAAACAGGGTTAGCAGATAAGTAGGTAGCACTAAGATTGTCACACTATAAGCATGGAACTCGTGTATGCCTCACACCAAGTTCTTTCAACATCGACTGAACCCAAATAATTTCAATTGTTCATTTGCTAGTGCCTTTTACTCAGCTTATGTGCTTGACCTAGATACAGTGGCTTGCTTCTTAGCACACCATGATATTAGGTTTGCACCAAAGAACACTGTAAAGCTACCAGTAGAGCGTCTGTCATCTAGACACCCTGCGCAGTCAGAGTCAGAAAAGGCACTAACAAGAGTTGATGAAGATTTGTTGAAGGTGAGACCAAGACTCAAAGTATCCTTCACATATCTGACTATACGTTTTGCAGCAGTCCAATGGGTGTTGGTAGGTGCATGAAGAAACTGACAGACTTTGTTTACAGCAAAAGAAATATCAGGTCTTGTTAGGGTTAAATACTGAAGTGCTCCTACCAGACTTCTGTACCTAGTACTATCCACTTGATTCAAAGGTTCACCATCAGTGAGGGATAATTTTTCAGAGCTGGAGAGAGGAGTTGGAGAGGACTTACACTCCTGCAAACCTGCTCTTCTTACCAGGTCTTTAGCATATTTTTCCTGAGAGAGATGAACACTGTTACCATGTTTCCTGACTTTAATCCCTAAAAAGAAATGCAAGTCTCCCAGATCCTTGAGAGCAAACTCAGCACTTAAATCTTTCAATAGTCCTGTTATTGCCTCATCAGATGACTTGTGACAATAATATCATCAACATAAATAAGAACAAATATAGAGGTATTTGACTTATTGTAAATGAACAGGGACGTATCAGATTTTGATGGAGAAAAACCAAGCGCTTGGAGTTTTTGACTAAGTCTGGAATACCATGCTATGGGAGCTTGTTTTAGTCCATATAAGGCTTTATCAAGCTTGCACACATGAAAAGGCTTACTCTTGCTTTCAAACCCAGGAGGTTGTTTCATATATACTTCCTCTTCCAGAACACCATGAAGAAACACGTTCTGCACATCTAGCTGTCTGAGATTCCATCCCATGGAAACAACAATGGACAGTACAAGACGGATGGTTGCACCTTTTACAACAGGACTAAATGTATCCTCATAGTCTATGCCATACCGTTGTTTGAAGCCTTTTGCAACAAGTCTTGCTTTGTATGTGTCTATAGTTCCATCAGATCTTCTTTTGATTCTGAAACCCCACTTGCAGTCAATCAAGTTTTTACCTCTCTGAGGGGGAACCAGGTGCCATGTTTTGTTTTTGTGGAGTGCCATATGTTCCTCTTCCATAGCCTTCTTCCACCACATATCACCAAGTGCCTCCTCAAGAGTACTAGGTTCACTTGTTGAACATGCAAGACCAAATTTTGTTATACACTTATAGTCAACATGCTTTGTTACCCCCTTTTGTAAGCGTGTGCACGGTGCAGGGACAACAGAGTCAGTTGGTGTAGAGGATCCGCCAATGCCAGGATCCTGTGTGGCAATAGAAGGGGTGGCTGAAGTAGCAGCAAGCGGCGCAGAAGATCCGGCGCACCGAGGCTCATCATGCGGTAATGATGGCGCATGTGATGGCGCGGACCCGGCCGAATCCATGTTGGATCCCGAGCCGGTCGGCTGATCAGTGTCAGCGTCGGGGCCTCGCGCGCATGCCTCCTGTCGGCCCACGCGCGCCGGTTGACGCCTTGAATACTGGAGGGGCCCACCAGGATCCTGGATCAAAACCGGTAAGGCTAGATGGTAAAAGAAGAATTTCTTTTCGAAGAAGAGCGCCGGCGTTGGGGTGGAGATCAGAAAATGGAAATTTTGTTTCATCAAAGACGACATCTCGTGAGATGTAGACACGGCCGGTGGAGACATCGAGGCACTGAACACCTTTATGTTGAGCGCTATAGCCAAGAAAAACGCATTGCTTGGAGCGAAACATAAGCTTGCGATTATTGTAGGGGCGAAGGTTTGGCCAACAGGCACACCCAAACACACACAGAAACGAGTAATCTGGTTTGGTGTGGAGGAGCCTTTCCATGGGAGTTTCATTGTTAATAACACGACTACGGAGCATGTTGATGATATGAAGGGTGGTGAGAAAAGTATCATCCCAGAATTTTAGTGGCATGGATGCACCAGCGAGGAGTGATAGCCCTACCTCAACAACATGCCTATGTTTGCGCTCGGCACACCCATTTTGTTGATGGGCATGTGGGTAGGACACATGATGAGAGATTCCAAGATTTTGAAAGGAGTTTAATTTCTCATACTCGCCTCCCCAATCTGATTAGAGAGCAATAATCTTGGTGTCGAATTTTCGTTCAACGAGGGCTTGGAAGTTAAGAAACACTTGGAACACATCGGATCGTTTCTTAAGAATATAGACCCAAACAAACTTACTGTAGTTGTCAATGAAACTCATATAGTATGTGTGTCTGCCAACAAATGAGGGTGCAGGACCCCAAACATCAGAAAATATAAGTTGCCATGGCTTAGTGGAAATACTGGCAAACACTGGATAAGGTAATTGATGACTTTTGGCCTTTTGGCAGGAATCACAGATAGTTTCGACATTTTGTTCTCCACTATGTGGGATTTTATTTTTCCTAAGTAAACGCTCAACTAAAGAAAAAGATGCATGTCCTAGACGATCATGCCATCGTGTTGAAGACACTTTGGTGGCACTAAGAACATGTTTATTCAACCTTCGAAGCTCCGGAATGAGAGGGTATAGCCCACGAACACATCTACCTCGGTAAAGCACCTTCTTCATTGCCTGATCCTTAATAAAAAATGAAAGGGTGAAACTCGAGGAAGACATGGTTGTCAATGGCAATACGATGAATGGAAAGAAGATTCTTGGAAGCACTAGGAACATGAAGAATTTTCCGGAGATGAATTTTTTTGTGAGGGGTTTTAAATGATGGAATGACCAATATGACTGATTTTCATACCTTCTCCACTGGCGGTGTGTACGTGATCCTTGCCATGGTACTTCTCCCGCATGGTTATGCTACTTCTCAAACGACAGCGCCAAAAATTGACACGTTGACGGAGATTGGGCTTGCGTTGGTTTTTTCCCTTGAAGAGGAAAGGGTGATGCAGCACAGGAGCAGTAAGTATTTCCCTCAGTTTGGGAACCAAGGTATCGATCTAGAAGGAGGGTCTCGTCAAGTCCAGAGTACCTGCGCAAACACAAACAAGCTTGCACCCAACGCTTCAAAGGGGTTGTCAATCCCTTCAAGATTGTTTGCAAAGCGAGATCTGAAGGCGAAAAATGCAAAGAAGTAAAAAGTGTAAGGCTGAAAATATGGTGTGGAGTAGACCCTGGGGGCCATAGTGTTCACTAGAGGCTTCTCTCAAAATAGCAAGTATTACGGTGGGTGAACAAATTACTCTCGAGCAATTGATAGAACCGCACAAAGTCATGACGATATCTAAGGCAATGATCTAGCATATAGGCATCACGTCCGAGACAAGTAGACCGATACTTTCTGCATCTACTACTATTACTCCACACATCGACCGCTATCCAGCATGCATCTAGTGTATTGAGTTCATGATGAACAGAGTAATGCTTTAAGCAAGATGACATGATGTAGAGGGATAATCCCAAACCAATGATGAAAACCCCATCTTTTTACCCTTGATGGCAACAACATGATACGTGCCTCGCTACCCCTTCTGTCACTGGGTGAGGTCACCACACGGTATGAACCCAAAACCAAGCACTTTTCCGATTGCAAGAATCATAGATCTAGTTGGCCAAACAAAACCCACAACTCGAAGAGAATTACAAGGATATGAAATCATGCATATGAGAGATTAGAAGAAACTCAAATAAGATTCATAGATAATCTGATCATAAATCCACAATTCATCGGATCTCGACAAACACACCGCAAAAGAAGATTACATCGGATAGATCTCCATGAAGATCATGGAGAACTTTGTATTGAAGATCCAAGAGAGAGAAGAAGCCATCTAGTTACTAGCTATAGACCCGTAGGTCTATGGTGAACTACTCACGCATCATCGGAGAGGTCATGGTGTTGATGGAGAAGCCTTCCGTGTCCGAATCCCCCCTCCGGCAGGGAACTAGGACCTACCCCAGATGGGATCTTGCAGAGACAGAAGCTTGCGGCGACGGAAAAGTGATTACGATGCTCCCCTGATTTTTTTGGGAATATTTGGGAATTTATAGGCGCAAGATCTAGGTCAGGGGACCTCCAGGGAGCTGATACGTCTCCATCGTATCTACTTTTCCAAACTCTTTTGCCCTTGTTTAGGACTCTAATTTGCATGATTTTAATGGAACTAACTCGGACTAACGTTGTTTTCAGCAGAATTGCCATGGTGTTGTTTTTGTGCAGAAATGAAAGTTCTCGAAACGTCGTGAAAGTTTATGGAGAATATTTCTGGAAAATATGAAAAATACCTGCGCAAAGATCCACCGGAGGGGACGGGCCAGCGGGCCACAAGCCCTGATGCCGCGGCCTCCCCCTGGTCGCGGCAACCAAGCTTGTGGGGCCCACGTGACTCTGCCGCCCCCAACTCCAGCTCTATTTATTCCCTTTCATCCCGAGAAAAATCAAGAGAGAAGATTTCATCGCCTTTGCGATACGGAGGCACCGCCACATCCTGTTCTTCATCTGGAGGGCAGATCTGGAGTCCGTTTTGGGCTCCTGATCAAGGAGATCGTCGCCATCGTCATCATCAACCTTCTTCCCTCTCCAATTCCATTAATCTCTTCATCATTCATGAGTAATCTATTCACAGGCTCGCTGGGCGGTGATGAGTAGGATGAGATCTATCATGTAATCGAGTTAGTTTTGACGGGGATTGATCCCTAGTATCCACTATGTTCTGAGATTGATGTTGCTACTACTTTGCCATGCTTAATGCTTGTCACTACGGCCCGAGTGCCATGATTTCAGATCTAAAATTATTATGTTGTCACCAATATATGTGTGTTTTAGATCCGATCTTGCAAGTTGTAGTTACCTACTATGTGTTATGATCCGGCAACCCCGGAGTGACAATAACCGGAACCACTCCCGGTGATGACCATAGTTCGAGGAGTTCATGTGTTCACCAAGTGTAATGCATTGGTCCGGTTCTTTATTAAAAGGAGAACCTTAATATCCCGTAGTATCCATTTGGACCCCGCTGCCACGGGAGGGATGGCCAATAGATGTCATGCAAGTTCTTTTCCCTAAGCACGTATGACGACACACGGAATGCATGCCTACATCACGTTGACGAACGGGAGCTAGCCACATATCTCTCCGTGTTATAACTGTTGCATGATGAATGTCATCCAACGAATCACAGATCCATTGCCTATGAGTTTGTTCCACTGCTGCTGTTACTTGTTTTGCTCTGCTGCTGTTACTACTGTTGCTTCTACTGTTACTTGTTGCCACTGTTACTTGCTTTGTCATGCTGCTGCTGTTACTACTGTTGCTGCTACTGTTACTTGCTGCTGCTCTTACTTGCTACTGTTGCTACTTGCTACTGTTATCACTACTGTTGTTCCTTGCCACTGATGCTACTCGTTACACTGCTACTACCTGCTACAATACTTTTTCTAGCACCGTTGCCGGGAAAGAATATTTCCCGTCCACAGGCAACTTACTGGCGCCATTGATACAACAGTTAGGAATAGTCTGCCGTCAACAGATTGTTTCTGGCACCGTTGTTATCATACAAATTTGATATTGATACTTTGCTTGCATATACTAATCTTTTAGGTGTGGTTGAATCTGACACATTCAGCTGCTAATACTTGAGAATATTCTTTCACTTCCCGTCGCGCGAACCAACAAATTTGGGTTGAATACTCTACCCTCGAAAACTGTCGCGATCCCACGCGCTGGTGGGCTATTGCAAGACAATTTATAATTGTTGAGCAACTGGAAGCAACTATTTTCTGGCTCCGTTGCCGTGGAGGCATCAAGTCAGGAATAGTTGCACGTGAGTAGGGCCCCACAAGCCTGGATGGCGCGGCCCCCCTGGCCTCGACGTGGGGGCTTGTGGGGCCCCTGGTGCTCTTCTGGCTTGGCCCCCAAGCTCTCCGATCTTCCGTTCCAGAAAAAAAACTTTTCGGTGATTTTCTTCCGTTTGGACTCCGTTTCAAAATCTCCTCTGAAAGGGCTCAAAAACATGGAAAAAACAGGAACTGGCACTTGGCACTGAGTTAACAAGTTAGTCCCAGAAAATAAATAAAAGGCATGCAAAACATCCAAAGTTTGACAACATAATAGCATGAAACCATCAAAAATTATAGATATGTTGGAGATGTATCAAGCATCCCCAAGCTTAACTCCTGCTCGTCCTCGAGTAGGGAAGTGAAAAAGAATGAATTTTTGATGTGGAATGCTACCTAGCATAGTTGTCCTTTGCAACTTCTTTCATGTGGCATGAATGTTCAGATCCGTAAGATTCAAAACAATAGTTTGCTATTGACATGAAAACAATAATACTTCAAGCAAACTAGCAAAGTAATCATGAACTTTCAAAATAACAAGGCCAAAGAAAGTTATCCCTACAAAATCATATAGTCTGGCTATGCTCCATCATCCTCACACAACTAATGTAAATCATGCACAACCCCGGAATTGGCCAAGTAATTTTTTTTGCACTCTTACTTTCTCAAACTTTTTATAACTATCACGCAATACATGAGCGCGAGCCATGGATATAGCACTATAGGTGGAATAGAGTGTGGTGGTGGTTGTGAGACAAAAAGGAGGAGATGGTCACATTGACTCGGCGTATCAGTAGGCTATGGAGATGCCCATTAGTAGATATCAATGTGAATGAGTAGGGATTGCCATACAAGAGATGCACTAGAGCTATAAGTATGTGAAAGCTCAAGGGAAAACTAGTGGATGTGCATCCAACTTCCTTGCTCACGAAGACCTAGGGCAATTTTGAGGAAGCCCATCATTTGAATATACAAGCCAGGCTATAAAACGAAGATTCCCACTAGCATATGGTAGTGACAAAGCAAGAATCCCTCAATCATGAAGAACATGGTGCTAACATGAAGCACAAGTGCGGAAAAATATAGTAGCATTGTCCCTTCTCTCTTTTTCTCTCATTTTTTTTATTTGGGCTCTTAGGCCTCTCTTTTTCTTTTCTCTTTTTTTTTGTTTTTGGGCTCTTTGGCCTCTTTTTTTTATTTCCTCACATGGGACAATGCTCTAATAATGATGATCATCACACTTTTATTTACTCACAGCTCGAAGATCACAATGATGATGACTCCATAGGAAATGTCTCCGGCAGTGTACCGAGATGTGCAACGATCTAGTATGATCATGCAATGGCAATATGAGAGTGACGGTACAAGTCATGAGACGGAACGGTGGTAGTTGCATGGCAATATATCTCGGAATGGCTATGAGAATGCCATAGTAGGTAGGTATGGTGGTTGTTTTGAGGAAGGAATTTGGTGGGTTTGTGCACCGGCGAGAATTGCGCGGCGCTAGAGAGGATAGCGATGGTGGAAGGTGAAGGTGCATCTATACCATGGACTCAACATTAGTCATAAAGAACTCACATACTTATTGCGAAAGTTCTTATTAGTAATTGAAACAAAGTGCTAAACGCATACTCCGAGCGGAAGGGTTGGTAGGTGTAAACCATCGCGCGATCCCGACCTCAACACAAAGGATGACAATCAATAGATCAGTTATGCTCCGACTTCCTAACATAGCGGTTCACCATACGTGCATGCTACGGGAATCACTAACTCCAACACAAGTATCTCTAGATTCACAACACCCTACTAACATAATTTTTAATATTACCGAATCCACGTCTCAAAACTAACTGAGAGGAATCGAAACTTCTCTTTCTACTCAATGCACATGAAAATGGAGGTTTTTGCATCCTATTTGGGTACCTAGCACATGGGACTACTTTCATAGCATAAGCCAACTACCAATCCGCGCACCGTCGTGCTCTGAAGATATAAGTGAAGCACAAGAGCAAAAGTATCTAGCTCAAAAGATATAAGTGAAGTACTAGAGCAAAAGTATCTAGCTCAAAAGATATAAGTGAAGCACTAGAGCAAAAGTATCTAGCTCAAAAGATATAAGTGAAGCACTATGAGCATTCTAGCAAAATCATGATGAGTGCATGTCTCTCTCTCTCAAAACGGTGTGCAGCAAGGATGATTGTGACACAGCAAAAAGAAAAGATTCCTAAGATACAAGACGCTCCAAGCAAAACACATATCATGTGGTGAATAAAAATATAGCTCCAAGTAATGTTACCGATGGATTGAAGACAAAAGAGGGGATGCCTTCCCGAGGCATCCCCAAGCTTAGGCTTTTTGGTTTGAGGGGCCTTGGGCATCCCCAAGCTTGAGCTCTTTCCACTCCTTATCTCTTTGTCCATGAGAACGTCACCCAAAACTTGAAAACTTCACAACACAAAACTTAAACAGAAACTTGTGATAACATTAGTACAAGAAAACAAACTACCACTTCTTTTTGTACTGTAGAAAACTTGAATTCCATCTATATTGATGATGGGCTACTGTATTCTCACTTTCCCATGGCTAGTACCCCCCGATACTAACCATAATTTCATCAAAACAAGCAACCAACTCAACAAAACAGAATCTGTCAAAAACAGAGCAGTCTGTAGCAATTTGTATACTTCGTATACTTCTGGTAACTCAAAAAATCTGAAAAATTACGACGGTCTGGGGAAAAAGCATATCAATCAGCCGCAAAAATAATCAACTCAAAAGATCTATCTGAATAAAAATAAAAATCATCTCGTGAGCGAAAAGTTTCTGTCTTTTTCCAGCAGGATCAAACAACCATTACCAAGACCAATCATAAAGGTTTTGCTTGGCTCAAACACAAAAATAAACACAAAAAACACAACACAATAGAATTGTGAAAGTGTGAACGCAACAAAACAGAAAGAAAAAAGATAAATTCATTGAGTTGCCTCCCAACAAGCGTTATTGTTTAACGCCCTTAGCTAGCCATAGTAGAGATAGAATCACATATCGTCGTCTTTGGTGCTCAAACCATAAGTAGCCCTCATCATGGATTCATAAGGCAATCTTATTTTCTTTCTAGGAAAGTGTTCCATGCCCTTCCTTAAAGGAAATTGAAATCTAATATTCCCTTCTTTCATATCGATGATAGCACCGATAGTCCTTAAGAAAGGTCTACCAAGAATAATAGGGCATGTAGGATTGCAATCAATGTCAAGCACAATGAAATCCACGGGTACATAGTTCCTATTTGCAATAATAAGAACATCATTGATCCTTCCCATGGGTTTCTTGATAGTAGAATCAGCAAGATGCAAATTAAGAGAACACTCTTCAATCTCATTCAAACCCAGAATATCACATAAAGACTTTGGAATCGCGGAAACACTAGCACCCAAATCACACAAAGCATTGCACTCATAGTTTTTGATTTTGATTTTGATGGTAGGTTCCGAATCATCATGAAGCTTTCTAGGGATAGAGACTTCCAATTCAAGTTTCTCTTCAAGAGCTTTTATCATAGCTTCGACGATATGATCGGTAAAGGCTTTGTTTTGGCTATAAGCGTGTGGAGAGTTCAACATGGATTGCATCAAAGAAATGCATTCAATCAAGGAGCAGCTATCATAATTGAATTCCTTGAAATCCACGGTAGTAAATTCATTACTACCCAAAGTTTTAACGTCTTCTACTCCACTTTTAATGCTTTTAGCATCAAGATAGATGGACTCCGAATCATTGGGGCACTTTTCAACCAAAGTTATTCATATCCAGCCCCATAATCATTAGGTTTGACACAAGAAAACAAAGATTCAATGGGAGTCACACCAATCACTTTAAGATCTTCGTGATTCTCATCACGAGTTTCGGGTTTAGCAGCCATTTTATTGACTAAAGTAGCTTGCTTATCAGAAATCTGGCCCACTAGCTTTTCAAGACGAGCAAACTGGGAGTTCAGCGCAAGGAATTCTTTGGCCATATCATCAACTTCTCTACTCATAAAAGCCAGAAAAGAATTTTGCTCCTTCAGCTCTCTACGGAAGTAACTACTATAATCAAACTGTGTAGACATGAAGCCTTTAACACTCGTTTCAATCTCTTCTAACTTAGCAAAGCGAGCATCAAAATCCCTTAGTGGGGCCATACGGGCTTTAGTAGTCAAGCAAGCGCACAAGCAAACAAAAAGCAGGCGAGAAAAAGGGCGAACGAAAAAAGAAAATTGGTGAAGTGGGGGAGAGGAAAACAAGAGGCAACTGGCAAACAAAGTAAATGCAAGAGATGAGTTTGCGACACTTACTTGGATGAGTTCTTGACTTGATCTTCCTCCCCAGCAACAGCGCCAGAAATCCTTCTGCTACTTCTCAAACAACAGCGCCAGAAATTGACACGTTGACGGAGATTGGGCTTGCGTTGGTTTTTTCCCTTGAAGAGGAAAGGGTGATGCAGCACAGGAGCAGTAAGTATTTCCTCAGTTTGAGAACCAAGGTATCGATCCAGAAGGAGGGTCTCGTCAAGTCCAGAGTACCTGCGCAAACACAAACAAGCTTGCACCCAACGCTTCAAAGGGGTTGTCAATCCCTTCAAGATTGTTTGCAAAGTGAGATCTGAAGGCGGAAAGTGCAACGAGGTAAAAAGTGTAAGGCTGAAAATATGGTGTGGAGTAGACCCTGGGGCCATAGTGTTCACTAGAGGCTTCTCTAAAAATAGCAAGTATTACGGTGGGTGAACAAATTACTGTCGAGCAATTGATAGAGTCGCGCAAAGTCTTGACGATATCTAAGGCAATGATCTAGCATATAGGCATCACGTCCGAGACAAGTAGACCGATACTTTCTGCATCTACTACTATTACTCCACACATCTACTGCTATCCAGCATGCATCTAGTGTATTGAGTTCATGACGAACAGAGTATCGCTTTAAGAAAGATGACATTATGTAGAGGGATAATCTCAAACCAATGATGAAAACCCCATCTTTTTACCCTTGATGGCAACAATATGATACGTGCCTCGCTACCCCTTCTGTCACTGGGTGAGGTCACCGCATGGTATGAACCCAAAACCAAGCACTTCTCTCATTGTAAGAATCATAGATCTAGTTGGCCAAACAAAACCCACAACTTGAAGAGAATTACAAGGATATGAAATCATGCATAAGAGAGATCAGAAGAAACTCAAATAAGATTCATAAATAATCTGATCATAAATCCACAATTCATCGGATCTCGACAAACACACCGCAAAAGAAGATTACATCGGATAGATCTCCATGAAGATCATGGAGAACTTTGTATTGAAGATCCAAGAGAGAGAAGAAGCCATCTAGTTACTAGCTATGGACCCGTAGGTCTATGGTGAACTACTCATGCATCATCGGAGAGGTCATGGTGTTGATGGAGAAGCCTTCCGTATCCGAATCCCCCCTCCGGCAGGGCACCAGGACGTGCCCCGGATGGGATCTTGCGGAGACAGAAGCTTGCGGCGGCGGAAAAGTGATTACGATGCTCCCCTGATTTTTTGGGGAATATTTGGGAATTTATAGGTGCAAGATCTAGGTCAGGGGACCTCCAGGGGGCCCACAAGCCTGGATGGCGCGGCCCCCCTTGGCCGCGGGGTGGGGGTTTATGGGGCCCCTGGGGCTCTTCTGGCTTGGCCCCCAAGCTCTCCGATCTTCTTCCGTTCCAAAAAAAATCTTTTCGGGGATTTTCTTCCGTTTGGACTCCATTTCAAAATCTTCTCTGAAAGGGGTCAAAAACATGGAAAAAACAAGAACTCTCACTTGGCACCGAGTTAAGAAGTTAGTCCCAGAAAATAAATAAAAGGCATGCAAAACATCCAAAGTTTGACAAGATAATAGCATGAAACCATAAAAAATTATAGATACGTTGGAGACGTATAAGGTTACTTTCTCCAATTCGCCGGTGATGTGATTCGTGGCGCCGCTGTCGACATACCAGTTTGTGTCAACGTCGTAGGAGCCCTCCGCAGCTCCAGCTACGTGCTCATCCTGAGAGAATTCATCACCGTCTTCATCAAACCGGTACCAGCAATCTTTTGCGGAGTGTCCTCGTTTGCCGCAGATTTGGCATCGGACCATGTCCGAGCGAGAGCGGTTGTTGGAGTCGCGCCGACCTCTGTTGAGCCTGCTGCCGTTGTTGTTCTTGTGGCGGTCATTGCCGCCGTTGCCACCGTTGAAGCCCCTGCCCTTGCTGGTGCGAGGGGGCGCGATGGCCACCACGACCACCTCGACCGTCGGTGGCCGCGTTTGCCGAGGACTTGAATCCACTGCCCGCACCGGAGCCTTGGAAGAGGGCCACCCTTTGATCGAAGTTCTCATCTGAGCGAACAACTCGTCAAGGGTGACAGGAACGGTGCGTGCATCGAGGGCGGGCACAATGGGCTGATACTCCATGTCGAGGGCGTTGACGATGTAGGAGATCAGCTCGTCATCCGGCAGTGGTTTTCCTGCCGCAGCGAGCTCGTCGGCGAGGCTTCTCATGTGGGCGAAGAAGGAGGACACATATTGCGCCCCCTTCTGTGCATTGGTGAGGGCTGCCCGGATGTTGTTGACACGGGACAGCGACGTTGACGAGAACACGCTTGCCAACGCTGCCCAGAGCTCATGTGCATGGCTAATGGAGGTAACCTGCACGAGTGTCTCTTTGGAGAGATTGTTGAGAAGATAGCCAAGTACCTGCTGATCTTCTCTGATCCAGATGGTATGAAGAGGGTTGGGGATGGTTTCCTCCTTGCCATCCTTGTCCTTGCTGACGACGACTTTGGCCGGCTCCGGTATGCTTCCATCCACGTAACCGAAGACACCAGCTCCACGAAGCTGCGGCGCAATCTGGGTGCGCCACAGGATGTAGTTGCTGCAAGTGAGACGCTCGGTGATTTGGCCGGTGAGGATGGGAGTGGAGGTGCTGGAGGAGGCCATGGCGGCAAGGGAGGTTCTAGCGCTAGATGGGAAGAGCGAGGCTTTGATTACCATGTGAGAACGTCGTACCCAGCCTTGGTCGACGGTTGTATGTTAAATAGAGGGTTCGCAACACCCTAAGATAGTGTTACAACGTTTGAGTTACATCTTGAAGAACAAGAGATAAGAGAGATAGAGATATTCGGTTTGAAGGAGATTACAACCATTTAAACTAACTCTATCTTATCTATCTATCTTGCGGTACAAGAGATCTCTCACGTGTGCTAATATTGTTTAACACTCATGACATAATACAATAACTTATAGTCGAACCGTAATCATTAGATCACCATTGTGAGAATAACTAATCATATCTGAGGTTCCACCTAGTCTTACATGGCATCCACATGATAAATAATCAAAATCAAGTCAAGTCAATGAAAGTTCCAAGCATGATCTACAAATAAAAGAAGAAGATAAATAAAAGGCGAAAAGACCAAAACCCAAATAAAGAAGCCCAATAACAGGAAAGATGGATGTGCTAGTTCACTATAGGGACCATACACCACTCCTCCTCCTCCTAGTTCGATATGGATTCATGAGTCATGAATCTTCTCACCTATCATGTAGATCGGTCCCAAGGCTGGGTATCGGGATCCCTCTTCCGAAGCTTCCCTGTCTCGACATTTTGTGTACTCTCAACAAGGCTTAGGGTGAACATTTTGAATGTACATAAAGCTTCCTTTTTTGTGTGTGGCTTTTCGAGTACTATATAAAAACTTCACAATTTCATCGCCTATCCCCCCCCCCCCCCCTGCGGTCAAAAGTTTTACTCCTGTATAAAAACTTCACTGCTCATTCAAATCGTGATCTGCTTTATAACTAGACTTATATAAGAATCATAATGGGTGTTGGTGGCATCTACCCTCCTGTCTTGCGGCAAGCAAGCAACACAGCATCTGTACAAAGCAGCAGTAGGAAAACGGAAGCACCAAGAACCGGAGAAGAGGGGAAAGCATCAGCTGCAGTGCGGCCACCGCAAAACGCGTCGCCTTTGGCTTTTCTCCGCTCGGCTTCTCCAGCCTTCCTCTTTGCTTTCGGCCACAACTACGCGAAAGAGCGGCCCTAGCTGGAGGCTGGAGGCTGGAGCCCCCTCTCACGCTGTAAAGCCACAGAAAAAAGCGGCGGCAGTACGTACTCTGTTCAGTTCTTGTACCCTTCCTTAGCGCGCAAGCAGGGTATGCATTCCTTCCTTCTCCCCTCGTCGACGCAGCCACCGCCAAGCAACCTCGTTACATATGCGCCGTTCCTCCGTCTACTCTACCCCCCATCGTTCTACCAAACTCGTCGGCCGGTGAGGCCATACATACCTACACACACACACACACAGTTCGGATCAGAGGTCAGAGCACGTGCACCGTTAGATAGCTGGAGCCTGGAGGCCGGCGGCGAGAGGATCGGTAGCCATGAACGGGGGCATCGGGGGCACGGCGGACGGGGCGCCTCACCCGAGCACGGACTGGGGCCCGATCATCGTGGCGGTGATCCTGTTCGTGCTGCTGTCGCCGGGGCTGCTGTTCCAGCTGCCGGCCAGGACCCGGGTGGTGGAGCTCGGCAACATGGCCACCAGCGCCATCGCCATCCTCGTCCACGCCGTCATCTTCTTCTGCATCCTCACACTCGTCGTCGTCGCCATCGGTGTACACGTATACGCCGCCTAGCTATCTCATACAGTACTGCAGGTCAAGATGTTTTTTTTTTCTTTCTTCACTGCTGCCTGTCCTGTCCCTGTTTTGATTCGGCCGGCTGTAAACTGCAGAAACACTGCTAGCTGAAGACACTACGTATATACTCTATGTTCTTTCACGAGGAATTAGTTGCTTGTAATTACTTCTCTGTGTCTGTAGTTGATGAAATGCCTTTGAAATTGATTCGGGCAGAACCGTCTGCAACAACTATTCACCGAATCAGCGTACTCTTCAAGGGCTCCTCTACTTCAGTTTTTTTTGTTTTTTTTGTTAAAGAGCACTAGTACAAATGCCCGTGCGTTGCACCGGGCTAGAAAAAAGTGTAAAACCTAATTGTTTTGCCATTATGCGTCATTAATTTTAATAAATGTTAATTATAATGTTAAATGTAAAACATCTATTTTTGAACGGAAGAAGTTTTTTTTTAAGTTTTAAAATATAGACGGAAGAAGTTTTCTTTAAAGTTTTAAAATATAATGTAATGCTTACATAAAAATTGTTTTAGAAACTGAAACAATGTTGCTGGAAGTTTAATACAACAATATTTGACCTTTGAATTGCTAAGCTTAAAAAAGTGCTGCTCCAGAGAGGAAACCACGTCTATAGAAAGCCATTAAACAGTAACAGTAGGGGAAAAACTATTTCTACCCAAGTTAAGCGATATTAAACAAATGCACCATATTCTTGATTTAAAACAGTTGTAATATTCATCTAGTTCCTTTTCAGTTTCATAGATTAAAAAAATCCCAGGCCTGAAAGTAAGTTTTTTCCAGTTCAACACAACTTAAAATAATGGTCATGCAGTTAAAACATTAAAACATTCTTACCAGTAATTGTTTGCAGGTTTCAGGAGGCAACTGATAGTTCTCAACTGGAGTTATGATGACATGAAGATCAACAATCGTTGCCCCCTATAAATTAGCAATCCATGATTATAAGTCAAATCCCCAGAGAGCAATGAGATGAAATATCACCAAAGTAAAAAAGTTTCAAGAGCTCGAACGTACTGAGAGAGGCACAGTAGTGTGTGCTCCTTGCGAGTCCTTGAATGTCACGTACGCAAGTTGTGACCAATCAGTTTCACTGATGAAAACACGAGCAAATATTTAAGAAACACTCTTCCGCTCCAATGAAAACAGACGCTGCAATAAGTAATTAACACATGCAGTGCCTATGAACGTGGCCTGGGAAGCTACGATGTAGATCAATGGTACTTAAAAATAGAGAGAATCATCAATCCGTTGAGTATGTGCTACCTAATCGATTTAGCCTGTTTCATATCAATTAATTGATGTTGTTGGACGATATGGAGAATTAAGCATAGTCGATCTGAACAGAATCAATCAGATGCGAGTTAATCTACCCAACTTCATATCAGTTGATGACTGTTGCACATCTGTACTGGGAGCCAAATCTAATAAATCTGGACAGGGTCGATCTAGCGTGCCGTACATTGAGATCGTGTGTCTAAGCACCAGTATACAAAGCTTACCCACAAATTTTTGGACGTGTGCATCATGAAAAGAAATTTGGGCCACCGTGGTGCAGGCTCGCAAGAAAGGCCCGTGTGCAATGAGGCGCTTTTATTTAGGAGATCTATGCGAGGTGAATCAGGCACTACTGCAGAAGCGCAGGGAACCCATGATCAATTGCTTGCCATCACGTGTATCCTGACCTCTCCATCTCCTCCTTCTATCGAACACCGGCACTACTCCCTGAACCCACGTCCTCCTCATCCTCTACCCTCTACACTCCAATCTTAGAACCTTAGCACCCATGGCCCTCTCGTCCTTCGCACTTGTGCATCTCACTCTAAGCACTGGGCTTGAGATGGACTCAATAACCTGGAAAAGGAGCGATTTTTGCAGCTGCAGGACATGGCGAATGAGGACCAGATTGAAGGGAGGTAGGAAAAGAGGATGGCGCCGTCGGGGTCCAACCCGCTGCACAACCTGCGATGAGCAGTCGCCGTTCCTGCTCGATCGCTCGCCGATGCATGTATGGATTCGACGAGGTTTTCTGCTCTGCTCTGCTATTACCTCTTCTTCGTATGATCGATTGCACTTGCACGTGATGATGTATACTACCACAACATATAGTACCATATTATACGTATTACTTCTTCAGGTTGGTTGCATTGCATGTCTAACAATTGTACTGTACATACCGCACAAGGCTCATCGATCGTCTGTCATGTTCAAGCACCAAGGCTTTGTGGAGATGTATTGGTGCCTGGACAGAATTGTTTCTACTGTATCCAAGTAAAATCCTTCATTCAGAAGGCTGAAGCTATCGGAAATTTGCTTCTCATTTCCTACAAGAAAATAGCCAAAGCTCTGTATTCTTTTACCATCTCAAACAAGAACCAATCGAGTTCTCCTCTATACTCTCACATTGGACTGCTCATCTATTCCATGCATTGTCACACCACACGATTAGGGAGTTGTGGTGTGCAAAGGAACAAATTAACGCCTTTTGTTCCACTTCAGAATTTCACGATACCAGTAGTACATAGGAAGAAACTACTCCTAGTTGACATGTAAATCAAGACCACACTGGGCAAGCGGGCATCATCAGCTGAGTGACACAACAGTTAGTTTCAAGTGTGTTTCCCTTTTTGCTGTTGTCTCTTGTGCTGAGAAGAAACGGAATGAAAGCCAATGATATCAAGGAGGAAACATACGAAGACCCTGACTGACATTCTCCATGCCTGTCCTACCTTAAAATCATGGTGTCTTAGAATCAGCCATCGTCGTCCCCGCTGCCGAAAGTGCGCCGCGAGCAATCCAACCGCTGCAGTCAAAGCCAAACGACCAACACTAATTATGCAGCCTCTACTAATTAATCACACGCGTCAGTTTATTCCCTTCGACCGGGAACGAGACAAGGGCAGACAGCAGAGCCGCAGTACATATTCCAGAGTGACACGAGGAGGAAGAGAACAGAGCTGAGCTAGCTACATAGCCAAACAAAGCAAACCAAACCGCTGCTGTCCTACTGATGTGAAAATACCTCTGCTAGTAGGTTTGATGAAACTATGGATAGTGCTAGTCCTTGGCTCCGGCCGGCTCGTCGACGACGACGGTGATCCTGCCCTCGTCGAGCAGGCTGTAGAACTCGCGGGTGCGGCGCTGGTTGCTCCAGTGGTGAAGCTTCCACAGGTACCCTGCGAGGAGCCCCAAGCTCATCCCGTATCCAGACCCTGGCGCGTACGAATTCATCCCCTGCAAACTCCAGCCGCCGTCGCAGCTCCGCCCCCGGCCGTCGCGTTGACCCGATTAGAGGCAGAGTCGATCTAGGGAAGACCGGCGGGTTAGCGGAAAGGAGAGGTCGTGGGGAGGGTGAGAGGATGCATCGAGCCGAGGCCATGGGGAGGGGGAGAGGATGCGCCAGGGCGAGGCCGTGGGGAGGGGAAGAGGATGCGTCGGGAGAGACCCACCTCGACGCCGGTGACCCCCGTCGGTGAGGATCTCCTCCACCGCCACTCCCAGCTAACGAGGGCGGGGCCGAAGGAGACGACGGGGTTCGTGGACGCGCCGAAGAAGGCGTCGTCGACCAGGATGTTGGCGCTGACGATGAAGCCGATGGCGATGGGCGTGATGGTGCCCAGGCTGCCCTTCTTCGGGTCCACGGCGATGGCGTACACCGTGTACACCAGCCCGAAGGTCATGACGATCTCGAGGACCACCGCCTCCTACGCGCCGATGCCGGTCAGCCCGAAGGTGCCGGTGGGGAGCTCGCCGGTGGGAAGCGGCGAGAAGGCCCCTGCGACGGGAATGGATAAGCCAGGGAGGGGGGTTATGTAAATCTGAAACGTTTTTAACTTAGAAATGTACTGCGGGTTGAATACCGGAAAAGTGAGGGGTGTTTTTGCAAAAATGCCACGACGGACGCGAAGGACGACAGAAGCGCTCCGCGCTTTATTATTAGGGGAGAATACTGATGCGGTAATCTTGGAAAGTGCTACCGGGGATTATAAGAAACATACGAGTCCTTCAAAACAAATTTAGGGCCTGTTCTGAACTCCTCCACTTCACGCTTCTCCAACTCTAGGCGTGAAGCCACAGAGAATGTGTGAGCTCCGCGGAGTTAGCTTCACGAAGCGTGCTAGCCTGCAATGCAGACTGTTAAAGCCGCTAAAGCCCAACTTCACGAAATGAAGAAGTGAGGAGTCATTATTACGAGGGGATGCCATCGTGAAGTTGGAAAAACAATTCGTCAAACCGTAGTTTAAAACACCGAACCGAAAATCAAACCGAAAAGGTTTTCGGTTCAGGTTTTTACCAATCAAATCGTCTGTTCATCGGTTCGATTGTCGGTTTTTTAAGCAATAGAATTATAAATATTGACAAATAGTAAAATGAAATTATTTTCATAGTGAGCAACAAAGTAACATAGTTGAGTTGGTTATTAGGAAGTGTGCAAGCCTCGTGTACTACTCACACAACCTTGGATTGAATCCCACTTCTCCTAATTTCTACTCCCTCCGTCCCATAATTCTTGTCTTAGCTTTGTCTAGATATGAATGTATCTAAATACTAAAACTTAACTAGATACATTCATATCTAAACAAATCTAAAATAAGAATTTTAGGACGGAGGGAGTATTAAAATATTTTTCTGACTTCCCCCGTTCACTGTTTTTTCGTCGGTTTTCCAGAAAAACCGGCCGGTTAGACTGGGTTTTTTTCCGGTTCGTTTGCTGTATGGTCTTATTAGCTTACAAAACCGATGAGACCACCGATTTCAGTTTTTTCTGTTTCGATCGTCGGTCCGGTCTGGTTTTTTAAACTAGGCGTGAAACAATTCCCCCGACACTGTGGGGCACAGGTGGAGCTCTCGATAGGGCAAGGTTGGATGCTCGTCCTACCTTGATTTTCTTCGATCCATTTTACGTATGTATGTATAGGCTTATCAAACGCCAAAAATCAAGGAAAAATAGAAACCGACTAAGAACTTGGTGTGTCACCTGTCTTTGGGCCAAACCTACCTTATCGGGTTCAATGTCAAGATGATATGCCGACACGGTCTTTTAAAGATGCTCATAGAAGTAGGATATACGCATGTATGTTTATAAAAATAAGTGTATGCATGTATATATAAACATCTTTGTGTGTACTATGTTAAAACAAAGGTCACACGGGAGGTGCGATTGATCATGTCCGTCCAAGTCCCGAGTCAATCCCAAGTCACGCAGCAAAAGTCACGCAACATTTTATAATAGTATCTGTGCATTTTAAAAAAATGAGAACACAGGAATCTCCCATGTCTTATTTTTATAGAAGATGAGAAGACTTGAAACCAGGCCGGCGACAACAACCTTTGTGCTGTCCACCACTCCATCCAGAAGAGCTTCTCGTATCTATGCATTTTAGTGTGTATGGATTACTGGTTTTGCATTGAATTTTTTTATGTTTCATGAACCGCCCCATCTTCATTTGTTTCCTCCTCCGTCATTGTATGGAGTGCTAGTCCCGTTTCTATTCTGTGTGAGTGCACGTGGCCAATCCTCCTTCATAGAAGGATACAACGTGGATGCATCCGGGCGGCCTCCAGCCGGCCCAAACTGGTGCCCAACAGGCCAATAGCCTTCTAGTTGGGCCAAATCAGTGGGAGAAGCTACAAACATTGTCAAGCAAATGGAATCGTCTTTTTCGGTGGATCGCCACGTGTAGCTAGGGATCTTACCAGACATTGCCTTTATTCCGGATGTCTTGAGCTTTGAATAAAACCCAAAGTTACCCTTCAAGAAAAAGCAAATGGAATCGTTAGGTGAAATTCGAAGCTAGCTCTTCAAGCTGATTTTGTGAAGTTTAGGAACTTGGGAGAGGTTTAGAACATACCCTTAGAGTTAAAGTTTCATCTTGTACCATATATTTTGCGACATAATGACATGTCGGGCCGGGTTGTACTTTTTGTTGGGGAACGTCGCATGGGAAACAAAAAATTTCCTACGCGCACGAAGACCTATCATGGTGATGTCCATCTACGAGAGGGGATGTTCGATCTACGTACCCTTGTAGACCGCACAGCAGAAGCGTTAAGAAACGCGGTTGATGTAGTGGAACGTCCTCACGTCCCTCGATCCGCCCCGCGAACCGTCCCGCGATCAGTCCCGCGATCTAGTGCCGAACGGACGGCACCTCCGCGTTCAGCACACGTACAGCTCGACGATGATCTCGGCCTTCTTGATCCAGCAAGAGAGACGGAGAGGTAGATGAGTTCTCCGGCAGCGTGACGGCGCTCCGGAGGTTGGTGGTGATCTTATCTCAGCAGGGCTCCGCCCGAGCTCCGCAGAAACGCGATCTAGAGGTAAAACCGTGGAGATATGTGGTCGGGCTGCCGTGGCAAAAGTTGTATCAAATCAGCCCTAAAACCTCCGTATATATAGGGGGAAGAGGGGGAGCCTTGCCTTGGGGTCCAAGGACCCCCAAGGACTTCGGCCGAGCCAAGGGGGGCAACCCTCCCCTTCCAAACCGAGTCCAACTAGGTTTGGAAGGAGGAGTCCTTCCCCCTTTTCCCACCTCCTCTTTTTTTTCTCTTTGATTTTCTTCCTATGGCTCATAGGGCCTTCTTGGGTTGTCCCACCAGCCCACTAAGGGCTGGTCCGCCACCCCCAAGGCCTATGGGCTTCCCCGGGGTGGGTTGCCCCCCCGGTGAACACCCGGAACCCATTCGTCATTCCCGGTAACTCCGAAAACCTTCCGGTAATCAAATGAGGTCATCCTATATATCAATCTTCGTTTCCGGACCATTTCGGAAACCCTCGTGACGTCCGTGATCTCATCCGGGACTCCGAACAACATTCGATAACCAACCATATAACTCAAATACGCATAAAACAACGTCTAACCTTAAGTGTGCAGACCCTGTGGGTTCGAGAACTATGTAGACATGACCCGAGAGACTCCTCGGTCAATATACAATAGCGGGACCTGGATGCCCATATTGGATCCTACATATTCTACGAAGATCTTATCGTTTGAACCTCAGTGCCAAGGATTCATATAATCCCGTATGTCATTCCCTTTGTCCTTCGGTATGTTACTTGCCCGAGATTCGATCGTCAGTATCCGCATACCTATTTCAATCTCGTTTACCGGCAAGTCTCTTTACTCGTTCCGTAATACAAGATCCCGCAACTTACACTAAGTCACATTGCTTGCAAGGCTTGTGTGTGATGTTGTATTACCGAGTGGGCCCCGAGATACCTCTCTGTCACCCGAAGTGACAAATCCCAGTCTCGATCCATACTAACTCAACGAACACCTTCGGAGATACCTGTAGAGCATCTTTATAGTCACCCAGTTACGTTGCGACGTTTGATACACACAAAGTATTCCTCCGGTGTCAGTGAGTTATATGATCTCATGGTCATAGGAACAAATACTTGACACGCAGAAAACAGTAGCAACAGAATGACACGATCAACATGCTACGTCTATTAGTTTGGGTCTAGTCCATCACGTGATTCTCATAATGACGTCATCCAGTTATCAAGCAACAACACCTTGTTCATAATCAGAAGACACTGACTATCTTTGATCAACTGGCTAGCCAACTAGAGGCTTGCTAGGGACAGTGTTTTGTCTATGTATCCACACATGTATATAAGTCTTCATTCAATACAATTATAGCATGGATAATAAACGATTATCTTGATACAGGAATTATAATAATAACTATATTTATTATTGCCTCTAGGGCATAATTCCAACAGTCTCCCACTTGCACTAGAGTCAATAATCTAGCCCTCACATCATCATGCGAATTACATTGTAATAAATGTAACACCCATACAGTTCTGGTGTTGATCATGCTTTGGCCGTGGAAGAGGTTTAGTCAGCGGGTCTGCTACATTCAGATCCGTGTGCACTTTGCATATATTTATGTCCTCCCCTTCGACGTAGTCGCGGATGAGGTTGAAGCGTCGTTTGATGTGTCTGGACTTCTTGTGAATCTGTGGTTCCTTTGCTAGGGCAATGGCACCCGTGTTGTCACAGAACAAGGTTATTGGATTCAGTGCGCTTGGCACCACTCCAAAATCCGTCATGAAGTGTTTCATTCAGACACCCTCCTTAGCCGCCTCCGATGTAGCCATGTACTCCGCTTCACATGTAGAATCTGCTACGACGCTCTGCTTGGAACTGCACCAGCTTATCGCACCCCCATTACGAATAAATACGTATCCGGTCTGCGACTTAGAGTCGTCCGGATCTGTGTCAAAGCTTGCATCAACGTAACCTTTTACGGCGAGCTCTTCGTCACCTCCATACACGAGAAACACCTCCTTAGTCCTTTTCAGGTACTTCAGGATATTCTTGACCGCTGTCCAGTGATCCACTCCTGGATTACTCTGGAACCTACCTGCCATACTTATGGCCAGGCTAATGTCCGGTCTAGTGCACAACATTGCATACATGATAGAACCTATGGCTGAAGCATAGGGGACGGAGCGCATATGCTCTCTATCCTCATCAGTTGCTGGGCACTGAGTCTTACTCAATCTCGTACCTTGTAAAACTGGCAAGAACCCCTTCTTGGACTGTTCCATTTTGAACCTCTTCAAAACTTTATCAAGGTATGTGCTTTGTGAAAGTCCTATCAGGCGTTTTGATCTATCCCTATAGATCTTAATGCCTAGAATGTAAGCAGCTTCTCCTAGGTCCTTCATAGAGAAACTTTTATTCAAGTAATCCTTTATGCTCTCCAAAAACTCTACGTTGTTTCCAATCAGCAATATGTCATCCACATATAATATTAGAAACGCCACAGAGCTCCCACTCACTTTCTTGTAAATACAAGATTCTCCAACCACTTGTATAAACCCAAATGCTTTGATCACCTCATCAAAGCGTTTGTTCCAACTCCGAGATGCTTGCACCAGTCCATAAATGGATCGTTGGAGCTTGCACACCTTGTTAGCATTCTTAGGATCGACAAAACCTTCGGGTTGCATCATATACAATTCTTCCTTAAGGAAACCGTTAAGGAACGTCGTTTTGACATCCATCTCCCAGATTTCATAATCGAAAAATGCAGCTATTGCTAACATGATTCTGACGGACCTAAGCATCGCTACGGGTGAGAATGTCTCATCGTAGTCAACTCCTTGAACTTGTGAAAAACCCTTTGCCACAAGTCGAGCTTTATAAACAGTCACATTGCCGTCAGCGTCCGTCTTCCTCTTAAAGATCCATTTGTTTTGAATAGCCTTGCGGCCCTCGGGCAGTACTTCCAAAGTCCACACTTTGTTCTCATACATGGATCCTATCTCGGACTTCATGGCTTCTAGCCATTTGTTGGAATCTGGGCGCACCATTGCTTCTTCATAATTTGCAGGTTCATTGTTGTCCAACAACATGATTGATAAGATGGGATTACCGTACCACTCTGGAGCAGCACGTGGTCTCGTCGACCTGCGTGGTTCGACAGAAACTTGAACCGGAGTTTCATGATCATCATCATTAACTTCCTCCTCAACCGGCGTCGCAACGGCAGAGGTTTCCCCTTGCCCTGCGCCACCATCCAGAGGGATGAGAGGTTCGACAACCTCGTCAAGTTCTATCTTCCTCCCACTCAATTCTCTCGAGAGAAACTCCTTCTCGAGAAAAGCTCCATTTTTAGCAACAAACACTTTTTCCTCGGATTTGAGATAGAAGGTGTACCCAACTGTCTCTTTTGGGTAACCTATGAAGATGCACTTTTCCGCTTTGGGTTCCAACTTTTCAGGCTGAAGCTTTTTGACATAAGCATCACATCCCCAAACTTTAAGAAACGACAACTTTGGCCTTTTGCCATACCACAGTTCGTATGGTGTCGTCTCAACGGATTTTGATGGTGCCCTATTTAAAGTGAATGCAGCTGTTTCTAATGCATAACCCCAAAACGATAACGACAAATCGGTAAGAGACATCATAGATCGCACCATCTCTAATAAAGTACGATTACGACATTCGGACACACCATTACGCTGTGGTGTTCGAGGCGGTGTCAACTGTGAAACAATTCCACATTGTCTTAAGTGAGCACCAAACTCGAAACTCAGATATTCACCCTCACGATCAGACCGTAGGAACTTGATCTTCTTGTTACGATGATTTTTCAACTTCACTCTAAAATTGCTTGAACTTTTCAAATGTTTCAGACTTGTGCTTCATTACGTAGACATAACCATATCTACTCAAATCGTCAGTGAAGGTGAGAAAATAACGATATCCGCCGCGTGCCTCTATGCTCATCGGACCACACACATCGGTATGTATGATTTCCAACAAGTCACTTGCACGCTCCATTGTTCCGGAGAACGGAGTTTTAGTCATCTTGCCCATGAGGCATGGTTCACACGTGTCAAGTGAATCAAAGTCAAGTGACTCCAAAAGTCCATCGGCATGGAGTTTCTTCATGCGCTTTACACCAATATGACCTAAGCGGCAGTGCCACAAAAATATGGCGCTATCATTGTTAACTCTAACTCTTTTGGTCTCAATGTTATATATGTGTGTATCACTATCAAGATTCAATATGAACAATCCTCTCACATTGGGTGCATGACCATAAAAGATGTTACTCATAGAAATAGAACAACCATTATTCTCTGACTTAAAAGAGTAACCGTCTCGCAATAAACAAGATCCAGATATAATGTTCATGCTCAACGCAGGCACTAAATAACAATGATTCAAGTTCATAACTAATCCCGATGGTAACTGAAGTGAAACTGTGCCGACGGAGATTGCATCAACCTTGGAACCATTTCCTACGCGCATCGTCACTTCATCTTTCGCCAACCTTCGTCTATTCCGCAGTTCCTGTTTCGAGTTGCAAATATGAGCAACAGAACCGGTATCGAATACCCAGGCACTACTACGAGAGCCGGTTAAGTACACATCAATAACATGTATATCAAATATACCTGATTTTTCTTTGGCCGCCTTCTTATCTGCCAGATACTTGGGGCAATTGCGCTTCCAGTGACCCATACCCTTGCAATAGTAACACTCTGTTTCAGGCTTAGGTCCAGCTTTGGGTTTCTTCGTCGGATTGGCAACAGGCTTGCCGCTCTTCTTTGAATTTCCCTTCTTGCCTTTGTCGTTTCTCTTGAAACTAGTGGTCTTATTCACCATCAACACTTGATGCTCTTTACGGAGTTCAGACTCTGCGACTTTCAGCATCGCAAACAACTCGCCGGGTGACTTGTTCATCCCTTGCACGTTGTAGTTCAACACAAAGCCTTTATAGCTTGGCGGCAGTGATTGAAGGATTCTGTCAGTGATAGCCTCTTGCGGGAGTTCAATCCCCAGCTCAGCTAGACGGTTTGAGTACCCAGACATTTTGAGCACATGTTCACTGACAGACGAGTTCTCCTCCATCTTGCAAGCATAGAATTTATCGGAGGTCTCATACCTCTCGATCCGGGCGTTTTTCTGAAAGATAAACTTCAACTCCTGGAACATCTCAAATGCTCCATGATGCTCAAAGCGACGTTGAAGTCCCGGTTCTAAGCCATACAAGACTGCACATTGAACTACTGAGTAGTCCTCCTTACGTGCTAACCAAGCGTTCTTAACATCCTGATCAGCCGTAGCGGGTGGTTCATCTCCTAGCGCAGCATTAAGGACATAATCCTTCTTCCCAGCTTGTAAGATTAGCTTAAGATTACGAGCCCAGTCTACAAAGTTGCTTCCATCATCTTTCAACTTAGCTTTCTCTAGGAACGTATTAAAATTCAGGGTGACTGTCGCGTGAGCCATGATCTACAACACAAATATATTCAAAGTGGACTTAGACTATGTTCAACATAATTAGAGTTTAACTTAATCAAATTAATCGCTAAACTCCCACTCAAAAAGTACATCTCTCTAGTCATTTGAGTGGTTCATGATCCACTTACACTAGCTCAAGTCCGATCATCACGTGAGTTGAGTATAGTTTCAGTGGTAAGCATCCCTATGCTAATCATATCATCTATATGATTCATGATCGACCTTTCGGTCTCATTTGTTCCGAGGCCATCTCTGCACATGCTAGGCTCGTCAAGCTTAACCCGAGTGTTGCGCGTGCGCAACTGTTTTGCACCCGTTGTATGTGAACGTTGAGTCTATCACACCCGATCATCACGTGGTGTCTCGAAACGACGAACTGTAGCAGCGGTGCACAGTCGGGGAGAACACAATTTCGTCTTGAAATTTTAGTGAGAGATCACCTCATAATGCTACCGTCGTTCTAAGCAAAATAAGGTGCATAAAAGCATTAACATCACATGCAATTCATAAGTGACATGATATGGCCATCATCACGTGCTCCTTGATCTCCATCATCAAAGCACCGCACGATCTTCTTGTCACCGGCGCCACACCATGATCCCCATCAACGTGTCGCCATCGGGGTTGTCATGCTACTCATGCTATTACTACTAAAGCTACATCCTAGCAAAATAGTAAACGCATCTCCAAGCACAAACGTTAGTTTAAAGACAACCCTATGGCTCCTGCCGGTTGCCGTACCATCGACGTGCAAGTCGATATTATCTATTACAACATGATCATCTCATACATCTAATATATCACATCACATCGTTGGCCATATCACATCACAAGCATACCCTGCAAAAACAAGTTAGACGTCCTCTAATTTTGTTGTTGCATGTTTTACGTGGTGACCATGGGTATCTAGCAGGATCGCATCTTACTTACGCAAACACCACAACGGAGATATATGAGTTGCTATTTAACATCATCCAAGTACCTCCTCGGTCAAATCCGATTCAACTAAAGTTGGAGAAACTGACACTTGCCAGTCATCTTTGACCAACGTGGTTACTCGTAGCGATGAAACCAGTCTCTCGTAAGCGTACGAGTAATGTCGGTCAAAGCTGCTTCAATCCAACAATACCGCGGAATCAAGAAAAGACTAAGGAGGGCAGCAAAACGCACATCACCACCCACAAAAACTTTTGTGTTCTACTCGAGAAGACACCTGCGCATGAACCTAGCTCATGATGCCACTGTTGGGGAACGTCGCATGGGAAACAAAAAATTTCCTACGCGCACGAAGACCTATCATGGTGATGTCCATCTACGAGAGGGGATGTTCGATCTACGTACCCTTGTAGACCGCACAGCATAAGCGTTAAGAAACGCGGTTGATGTAGTGGAACGTCCTCACGTCCCTCGATCCGCCCCGCGAACCGTCCCGCGATCAGTCCCACGATCTAGTGCCGAACGGACGGCACCTCCGCGTTCAGCACACGTACAGCTCGACGATGATCTCGGCCTTCTTGATCCAACAAGAGAGACGGAGAGGTAGATGAGTTCTTCGGCAGCGTGACGGCGCTCCGGAGGTTGGTGGTGATCTTATCTCAGCAGGGCTCCGCCCGAGCTCCGTAGAAACGCGATCTAGAGGTAAAACCGTGGAGATATGTGGTCGGGCTGCCGTGGCAAAAGTTGTATCAAATCAGCCCTAAAACCTCCGTATATATAGGGGGAAGAGGGGGAGCCTTGCCTTGGGGTCCAAGGACCCCCAAGGACTTCGTCCGAGCCAAGGGGGGCAACCCTCCCCTTCCAAACCGAGTCCAACTAGGTTTGGAAGGAGGAGTCCTTCCCCCTTTTCCCACCTCCTCTTTTTTTTCTCTTTGATTTTCTTCCTATGGCGCATAGGGCCTTCTTGGGCTGTCCCACCAGGCCACTAAGGGTTGGTGCGCCACCCCCAAGGCCTATGGGCTTCCCCGGGGTGGGTTGCCCCCCCGGTGAACACCCGGAACCCATTCGTCATTCCCGGTAACTCCGAAAACCTTCCGGTAATCAAATGAGGTCATCCTATATATCAATCTTCGTTTCCGGACCATTCCGGAAACCCTTGTGATGTCCGTGATCTCATCCGGGACTCCGAACAACATTCGGTAACCAACCATATAACTCAAATACGCATAAAACAACGTCTAACCTTAAGTGTGCAGACCATGCGGGTTCGAGAACTATGTAGACATGACCCGAGAGACTCCTCGGTCAATATCCAATAGTGGGACCTGGATGCCTATATTGGATCCTACATATTCTACGAAGATCTTATTGTTTGAACCTCAGTGCCAAGGATTCATATAATCCCGTATGTCATTCCCTTTGTCCTTCGGTATGTTACTTGCCCGAGATTCGATCGTCAGTATCCGCATACCTATTTCAATCTCGTTTACCGGCAAGTCTCTTTACTCGTTCCGTAATACAAGATCCCGCAACTTACACTAAGTCACATTGCTTGCAAGGCTTGTGTGTGATGTTGTATTACCGAGTGGGCCCCGAGATACCTCTCCGTCACACGGAGTGACAAATCCCAGTCTCGATCCATACTAACTCAACGAACACCTTCGGAGATACCTGTAGAGCATCTTTATAGTCACCCAGTTACGTTGCGATGTTTGATACACACAAAGTATTCCTCCGGTGTCAGTCATTTCATCAAGACTATGTTGATGAGAAATGCTCATCCCTATCTTAGTCTTCTCAAGTGCTTTGCCATGACTCATACACATTACTTTGTTTGAGCCTATTCTTAAGTTGCTTCTATTACATGTTGCTCAAACATTTGTTTTGTGCAATTGATATCCTTATTGTCTCATCTATCCTCTTGCACTCGTTGTGTGTTTTATAAATTCTGGGGGAGCAACGATCCTATTTTGTGCACCTGTGTCAAATACAATAATATCATATTAGTGCACAAATCATGGGGAGCTTCTCTAGTTTTTGATAAAGCACTATGTTTCCTTTATCATAATATCTTTTATTCATGTGGTTCGAAGGACCATATGATTGTTTGTTCCATCTGGAATCCTTTGATTGCCTGCCTCTATCTTTGTATGTCTTTGTGGCATACGATTCCTTTTGCAATTTTTGGGTCCTTAATATAGTTTGTTTTCCTCCAACTACTTATCATTGTATTTGTATATTTTTCTGCACTCATTTGCTGAGAAGTACACACTTTTTGGATGACCACCTACTATATTTGCCTTCTAAACTGTTCGTCCATTTTGGCAATCGATGCCAATGGGGGAGAAGTTTAGAGAGTTTACTTTGGATATGTTTAGAGGGTTTTGCTTTTATTGCGTAAGCATTTACATCTTGCTCACATGCATTATTACCTTGTATGTGTGCGCTTGGTTATGCTTATTTCCTTATATAAACTCTCCTGAAGTGGTTGTCTTCAATTACCAAAATGGGGGTGATTGTTAGAGCATATATCTCCATATGTGGTTTTGGTAATTGATGACAATTCCTATGGACTAATGGTTGCCTTAAGTTATATTTATAGGATTTGTCCATAGGAGCTTCCTGAAGTCCATCTGTTGGGTTCAAGGAGTTTATATGTTGACCAAGATGTTATTCAAGTTATTATCCAAAGAATGGTCATAGAAACACTAGGTTGATCAAGATCTCAGACAAAGAGTAAATCAAGATGATCAACACATTGCTTTTATTGCAATTTGTCCATAGGCACTTCTTGAAGTCCATCTGTTGGGTTCAAGGAGTTTATATGTTGACCAAGATGTTATTCAAGTTATTATCCAAAGAATGGTCGTAGAAACACTAGGTTGATCAAGATCTCAGACAAAGAGTAAATCAAGATGATCAACACACAAAGCGTATAAGATGTACCGAGAGGGATCAAGTGATCCCATGGTAAGGTAAGCATTGTCCATTACGTGTTTGTGTACTAACCCATGGTCTTTGTGAGACTCCTATGTGGGGGTTAGGTGTGTTTCCATTGGGCTTGCGTCAAAAGGAAGATCTCATACAACCCATGAAGGATGACGTCAAGTGGTGATCGTCATCAAGATTGTGGTGTGCAAGTTCAAGCGGATCAGCACGAATATATCATTGAAACTATTGTCAATGATCATGTGCTAACAAGGACAAGATCAAGATAAGCATTCCTGAGCACTACATGCTTGATTCTTGTGGATGTTCACACATGGTGGACAAATGAAGATAAATACATAAGCTAGGCTTTCCGCATTGTGTATGGGAAAGCTACTTGAAGACTTCATCATGTCTTGCTTTCAACTTGAGCCAAGAAGGAACAACAACATCAAGCTCAGGTGAAAGGGCTAACTCAAAGGTATCAGTTCCTTTGACGTTAGTTCTGCGGAGTGATGATCAGCGAATAAAAGTATACACTCAAGTATGGATCATCAGTACTCTTTTATGATTCTTGAGTCCTTAGGGATCCCGCACTATTAAGAGGGGATCACAGGTTTTGCGATGAACTTTCTCAAACTACATCATCACTTTCTGCTCAGACCACATCTCCACTGTTTTGTTGTTATCTAAAAACAGAACCAGTGCCTCGGACATCCGGCTTTCTTCGGACGTCCGAGGACCGGACGACTGACTAGTTCGGAAATCCGGAATCCTATACCAGAGAAATCAGAGCCATACAACTCGGACTTCTGGCTACCTCCGGACGTCCGAGGCCCGGATGTCCGGCCAAGTCCCGGAAATCCGGAAGCCTGCACCAGTAGAAGTTGAGTTCTATATCTCGGAAATCCGGCTCCCTCCGGACGACCGAGCGCCGGACGTCCGACACTCGTCGGAAATCCGGAACCTACCACCAGTAGAAGTTGAGCTGTATAACTCGGATTTTCGGACCTCTCCGGACGTCCGTATGCTGATAAATTCAAATATGTTCAGGCACATCTACAGGCCTTGGACGACCGACCCCTCTCGGATGTCCGGCCGCTGATGAATTCATAAGAGTTCCAGTCATGCCTAAAGGTCTCGGACGTCCGACCCTGGTCGGACGTCCGGTCCCTCGCGGACGCCCGGACTTCCGACAACTGTCGGACGTCCGGACCCTGTGTGACTTAAAGTGTCCCCAACGGCTCTTTTTCTCTCCACACTATAAATACCCCCCTCCCACTTCGTGAGAGTGTGGCCCAATACAGCCTTATCCTCATAAGAACACACTTCCACCTCACACACATTTGCTCACTCCAAATCTTAGATCCCAAGAGCATTTGTGAGCCCCTTTGAGAGTTGTTCCAATCAAAAGATAGATCTTCTCCCTCTCCTTCTCTCAACTCAAGCTATTTGTGATTTGAGCAAGTTTTGAGCATTCCCCGTGATCTTGTTACTCTTGGAGGTTGGAGACTCCTAGGCGGTAGGATTTCTTCGGAGAGGAATCAATCCGTGTGATTTCCCCCGGAAAAGTTTGTGAGGGTTTGGAAGCCACCTCAAAGGCTTACCACTAGTGGTTGAGAAACGCCTTCGTGGTGTTATCTCAAAGGGAGAATAGGGTGAGCCTTCGTGGCGTTGGTGTGCCTTCGTGGTAACATCCACCTCCCTAACGGTGACTAGCTTCCCTCCAAGGAAGTGAACATCGGGATACATCTTCGTCTCAGTGACCTTGGTTATCCTTAACCCTAACTCCTTACTTGTGGTTTACTTGTGTTATTTGAGCATACATACATTGCATATTGCTTGTGCTCATTATATTGTGTTGGCCATTTCTTGTACAAGATTAATCATTCAAGCATACCCTCTATATCCACACGTTCATACTTGCAGCCCTTGATATATCGTGTTGATATAGTGTGATCTAGTATCTTGTGTTGTTCACCTACTTGTCGTGTGATATAGCTCAAGTAAGTTTGTGTAACTTACTTGTGCTTGTTAGTAACTGTATTGTGTCCATCTTGGTAGATCGTGTTGTTGATACACGTTGCAGTGCCTAGTGCATTTAGGATTTGTGCTTGACAAGTATCCTCTTAGTTTATTTCCGCATTAGGTTCAAGCCAAATCTGAAGAAGCTTTTAAATAGCCTATTCACCCCCCCCCCTCTAGGCGTCATCGAGGTCTTTTCAACTTGACACGCAGAAAACAGTAGCAACAAAATGACACGATCAGCATGCTACGTCTATTAGTTTGGGTCTAGTCCATCACATGATTCTCCTAATGACATGATACAGTTATCAAGCAACAACACCTTGTTCATAATCAGAAGACACCGACTATCTTTGATCAACTGGCTAGCCAACTAGAAGCTTGCTAGGGACAGTGTTTTGTCTATGTATCCACACATGTATATAAGTCTTCATTCAATACAACTATAGCATGGATAATAAACGATTATCTTGATACAAGAATTATAATAATAACTATATTTATTATTGCCTCTAGGGCATAATTCCAACACTTTTCTATCACTATGAATCCGCTTTTGCACACATTCCAGTAATTCCATTTTGAACGACATTTTAGTATTCCAAGTGGTTCTCACACCATTACGCAACTCGTTAGTGTGACATTGCTGGCCAACTAGAATATGCATTTCATAAATAGGCTTCCAACATAAACTGACCTATTTTTATGTATTTAAAATTCCGGTGATGACTTTTTGGAAACAAGATCAATTTTGGATACATTTGAATTAACTATTTTGCAATAACTTCTTTAAAAAAGTATGGCAAAAACTTAACATACTAGATGATACCCTACAAATTGTTGAGGTGGGCCTTTTCCCATGCATGATGTATGATGAGGTGGCTTGCTTGCATGTTAAGAGAAAATGCTTAGTGGGCTAAGCATTTAGACACTAAAGATATGGAATCATCTTTTGAAACAGTTGAAATCACTATTGGTTTTAGTGAAATGGTCGAAATCACTATTTAGAATTTGCACCCTCAACTCTAGAACATGCATTTCACATAAAACAACCAAAATCATATATGGAGAAGCAAATAGAAATATGATATCATAAAGGATGCATTTTAGTATTACATTTCATACTTCATGTCAAATACCACATCATTTTTTCATTTTCATAATATGCATTACAATTCCAGAATGTGCATCGGACAAAGTAATTTGAAACCGTTTATCATTTCAATAAAGTGAACGGATACTTCACGTCGATGAACAGGATGCATGTATCATATCTCAAAATTGCATCAATAATTTCACCTTTCTTGGACTAAGTTCACTTACACATTTCATTTTCAGAAGATGCAATTCAATTATTGAACATGATTCCACATAGTTAGTTGAAATATTCCACAAGACAATTATAAATTTAGTATTACAATAAATGCATTTCAATTTCACAAGATTAGAACCCACTATAGTGCACATAGAGTGGGTATGTGCGAGCTATTTCGATTGTATTGCGTTTAAACAAAGCTGCAAAAGTCAAAGCCCTCCCGCAAGTACCAGAAAACCATCACGACCTGAGCTGCGCTTTTTTTCACTTTTCGCGCTTTTTCCATGATAGGTCTCCGGCAGGTACCTTGAATTCACAGGCTCGTCTCGGCGAAAAGGCCTACATAATGGCCGCCACGGGCCCCCACACTACGCACACGCAGCGGAAGGCACTCCGCTAGTAATCAATCTTCCACTACTCCCGCTTCTCACTACGTAGGCACAAGGGATGACCTGACCTTGTGATCTGTGATGGCGCAGTAGGCGCGCAGGGCTACGTACGTCGAGGTGTTCGGTTTGGGGGCTAGCTAT
Organism: Hordeum vulgare subsp. vulgare; assembly: GCF_904849725.1. Taxonomy (NCBI): domain Eukaryota; kingdom Viridiplantae; phylum Streptophyta; class Magnoliopsida; order Poales; family Poaceae; genus Hordeum; species Hordeum vulgare. The sequence continues at coordinate 576,300,106 of NC_058520.1, read as the reverse complement.
CTTCTCTCGGGCGCAGGGGCGAGCCAAATGTGGGATGTGGCCGTGGCTGGAGAAGATTGCGTCCGCGTGCTGGCACCGGGTCCGGAGGTTCGCGCCTACGAGGAGGGATGAGGACGGCGGCATCGGCAGCAGTAGCGGCGCCGACGCCGACGACCTGCTGCTCTGGTCGCGGGACCTCGACACGCACGCGGCGGGGGACTTCTCCTTCGTTGTCGTGCAGGCCAACGAGGTGCTCGAGGACCACAGCCAGGTCGAGACCGCCGCCGCCACCTTCATCGGCGTCTACGATGGCCACGGCGGTGCCAAGGCCTCCCGCTTCATCTCCAACCACCTTTCCGCCCACCTCGTCCGTACGTGCTAGTTGCCCCCTTCCCCGTATCAACCTGCCAATATTCTACTCTACCCATTTCAGCTATGTTTTTATGGAGAAGCTCCCGGAGGTCAATCCTCCCTCCGGCAGGGTGTCGGGAAGAGGTCTTCTGCCGCTCCCGATCTCGAAAGCGATGCAGCGGCGAACGATGGAGAAATTCGCGATTCTCGATCTCCTAATAGGGTTTTCTATCGGAGAGGTAAATATAGGTCGAAGGAGGGCACCTGATGAGGTGGGCCCCACCCAGGCGACCTGGTGGCACGGCCAGGGGGGCGCGCAGGGAGGCCCGCCTCGGCAGGCCCTGGCTTCCCTCTGGCCCACCTTGTTGCCTCAGGAAGCTTCCGTCACGTTGATTTTTATATATTTTTCTCAGGATTTTTGGGTCTCTTTAAATTGGGGTAAAAATCCCTGCAAAAAATACATCAGCAAACAGAAACTGGCACTGGGTGCACTGAGTTAGTAGGTTAGTCCAAATATGTGTAAAAAGGTATGAAAGTGTAGCAAAACATATAACAATGTCACCCAAAAGATCATGGAACAAACAGAAATTATAGATACGTTTGGGACGTATCACCACGATAAGTGATAAATCGGTATAGCGGCCGATATTTTGAACAGTGCAAGAGACTTAATCACAGTTGGTAGAGTGACAACAACAATGACCTGGGGCTGGGTGAGAAGAACTGGAGATGGAGTAGCAGAATCTAGTGCACAAGGAGCTGGAACAAGACCTAGGAAAATGCAGGCAAGAGGAGGGACATCTGCTACAAGGGGAGGCACTACAACTCCAAGATGAGTAACTACAGCTCCAAGAGGAGGGATGAGTGCTGGAAGAGGAGGAACAAATGCTGCAAGAGAAGGGCGAAGTGCTCGAAGAGGAGGAACACATGTTGCAAGAGAAGGGGGAAGTGTTGGAAGAGGAGGAACTGATGCTGGCATGGGAGGCACAAATGCTCCAAGAGGAGATAGAGTTGTTGCTCGTGGCTTCTGCAACCCGTTGTTTCGAGATGATGGTGCAAATGCACACCCACATTACATGGGAGCAGAAGGGGAGGTCCATGTAAGCCAGAATGCACCATCCAACGTCTTGTATGATGAAGGATGGCCACATGATCTTCATGATTTCCTCTCCCTTTGATTTGGACTTGTAGATCACATCTAGCGTTAGTTCATGAATGAACTTCTCCTGCATTATAGTTCATGAATGAACTGTTGCTCCTGTTCGGGTTCACACACAAGAGAAACCCTTTTATTTTGCTTTGGTTCAAAGACAAAATTGTGATAGAATGGCACTCGTGTGTACTGCTACGGAGTTCATTTTGGCAAGAAAATTAAGATGATATGTTGTGTACCGGTGTCTAACTTATATAGTTGCATTTTTCTATCACTATATATTTTGTTCAAAGATAACTGAATATTTCTGAAAATTGTGATGATATGCTATGTTTAGTCAGTTAAGTTGTCCTAAAGTGAACACGCTCTCTGTTCCCGCTATTACAGGGGCTATTTTTGTGACTTAAAACTAAACTGTAGGGGGTCCCCATAAAAGAATCAGCAAGGCAGCCTCGCGGCGCGCCCCCAGCCACTGACATGTGGGATTGCAACATGCTGGCATGCCACGGGTGCGCTGCATACGACTGAATTCGCGAGAAGTCATCATATTTGAATGAGGAGACAAGTTACCGTGCCGATTTTGCCCATTTTATAAATTTAGGAACCAAATTGAATGCGTCGGACAAGTTAAGGCACTCATAGTCAGGCGTACTCATAGTGTATTTAACTCTTCGAAATAACCAAACACGATGAATGATTTTGTTCAGAGAAGGAGCCTCCCACCGTTCAAAAGCACTTCCTTATGGCCGTGAATTTGTAACCATACGAAACGTTTTGTTCACAGAAGGAGCCTCGCATCGTTCAAAAGCACTTCCTTATGGTCGTGATTTGTAACCATCTGAAACATTTTGTTAAAGAAGGAGCCCCCACTGTTATGAACGACCTATTTGACTCCCAGTGGTTTTGATGATTTCACCTGGTCTTTAGAGCATCTACAATCGAATCCCTTATACCCGCCTCAAATGCCGAGGCGAGCTGTGCGGAAGTGCCCGAACGATTTTTGGCCACCCAACTAGGCTCCAATAGCCGGCCCAAATGCCCCGACTAACCGGCATCCCTAATATCTAGCCCATAACTAGGGTGGATACGGGGAGGCCCGGACGCGCTCAGGCACATCACCACATCCGGTTGACCGATAGGGCCCACACGTGGATACGGAGAGACCGCTGGTCTGACGGGCGCCTTCTATGCTCCACCCCACGTGGAGCTGCTCCCACGTGCCGCTTAAGGAAGGAAGTTGGCTATTTAAGTCGGACGACGACAATTGAAACCATATCCGTCCTAGTTCCCCTTTCTCCTCTTCGCCGCCGCCACTTCCAGTTCGCCCGCCACACCATGCCGAGACACCGGATCACTGTTGTCGCCATGCTCACTCTAGGGCGCCATGTGCACCTCCTCGAGGAGAGTCGGGCATTGCGGGCCTTCCTCTGGATTTTCTCAAGTCGAAAGAGGAGGATGAGAAGGAGTAAGCGGAGGAGGAGGAGAAGGGGGAGTACCCGTCGGAAGCGGGGCCCACAGAGGAGGAGGCAGCAGAGCCGGCCGCGGGCTTCGCCATGGCGGACGCGTAGGCGAAGTATAAGAATGCCCAAGCGATGTGAGATATAGGAGCAAACCGCCATCCACACTTGTGCGTCTGCCACGTGTCGGGCGTGAAGATCGTCGACATCTCCGATGACGAATATAGCTGTGTACATATATATTTCATCTATATGGCTAGTATGAATTTAAGGTATGAAGTTTGTAGTTCATGGTTATAACATACTCCCTCCGTCCCAAAATAAGTGTCTTAAGCTTAGTACAATTTTGTACTAGAGCTAGTACAAAGTTGAGACAGTTATTTTGAGACAGAGGGAGTATATTTTTTATGTGTTGACCGGTCAGTATCCATATATGTGACCAAGCATTTTCGCTTGTGTATGATGAGCGGATTATAGTGTTTGTGATTGCAGACGCCCTTAAACCACTAGGAAAACTGCCTTTTCTCTTAAAAAGACTGCTCTTGTAACTTGTTTGACTAAATAATGAAAGAAAATGTTTCAAAAAAGAAGAAAGCAGGTTGGGTCAACCCAACGAAATGGGAGAGACTACCAGACAGGCCCGGCGCTTTCAACATCGTCGAGCCCACTACGCGCACGCCACGTGAAGCACGGGCAGGTGTAGGCGACGTCGGGTGCACGCAGCAGCGTGCAAAACGAACCTTTTCTCGTCATCACAAAACGGGGGAGCAGCTCCAGCCAAAATAATCCGGCTTTTCCCTTCCGCCAGGCTAAAAAAAGCAAGATTCCCATTGGCCGAGCGAGTTTAGCCGCAGCCTCGGCCTCCCCTCCCCCCCGCCTCCGGTCTCCTCCAATCTATCCGGATCGCCGCGGCCTCCTCCCCGGATCAGCGCCGCCGATCGGAGAGCCTCCCCCCGTTCCCGCGGCGGCTCGAGATGGACGGCGCCGGGGGCGGGGGAGGAGGAGGGGCGCACGCCTCCCGGAGGAGCATCTCCTCGGCCGCCGGCCCCAGGAGGAGGGGGCCGTCCATGGAGAACGGGCACGACGCCGCCGCCAGGAGGTCCTCCGCCACCATCTCCCGCAACACCACCTCGTACGTGATTTACCCCCCGCCCCCCCTTGCTGGTTCGTCTCGTCGCCACGACGAGTCAGTTCCACGCTGCCGGCGTCGCTGTTGGGTCGCGCGATGCCGTGCAGACACGGGGTATAGCTTACGGGGCTCTCACGGAATAGCTTCCTGGTCGCGCGCTAGCTTGCTCCGTAGGCCAAGGGCTAGATTGGATTTGAAGCAATCGCTGAGGCGCAAGACCATTTTACTACTTTTTAGTCAGCGCAGCGACATGATTGGCAGCGCCGGCAGTACTTATGATTAGCCTGTAAATCTCATCCATCTCTCCATTATGGTAATTTGCGTACGCATGATTGTGGAATTCGGATTCTGCAAGACCGGCGGCGCCAGATGTTTCTTGATGCAAAGTGAATACAGCCAAAATCGCATGAGACGTGGTTGTAACCGAAAAATGTTGCCTCCCACAGGACGGTCACTGGGGAGAGAACCGTTAAGAGACTGAGACTGTCCAAGGCGCTGACTATACCGGACCACACGACTGTGTACGAGGCATGTCGGAGGATGGCCGCGCGCAGAGTCGATGCCGTTTTGCTGACCGACTCCAACGCCTTGCTCTGCGGGATCCTTACTGACAAGGTGAGGTAGATCTTTCTTCTCTTCACCTGCTTCAGGTGCTGGCTGGTAGACCATTCATCTCTGACTATGTGCTGCGTTTTGCGGTCTTGTATCAGGACATAACCACAAGGGTTATTGCTCGTGAACTGAAGCTAGAAGAGACGCCAGTTTCCAAGGTCATGACTAGAAACCCTCTCTTTGTTCTCGGGGACACTCTCGCGGTAGAGGCATTGCAGAAAATGGTTCAAGGTTTGTGAATGTTCCTCCCGATAATTGGGCCACCTTATTACTGGTTATCTTAATAATGTTGGCTGAAAAAGTGTCACATGATTCCAGGTAAGTTCAGACATTTACCCGTTGTGGACAACGGGGAAGTCATTGCGCTACTGGACATAGCCAAGTGCCTATATGATGCTATTGCACGAATGGAAAGGGCAGCTGAGAAAGGAAGAGCAATCGCTGCTGCTGTTGAGGGTGTTGAGAAGCATTGGGGAACATCTGTATCTGGTCTGTAGTCTCTTATGTTTAACTCGTACCAGTTTCTTGCATGATAAACCACTAAATGTTACTGTCTGAAGATTTGGATTCAGCAATTTGCCCTTTTAATCCTTTCTCCATTTACTTTGCAGGTCCAAACACTTTTGTTGAAACTCTTCGTGAACGGATGTTTAGGCCATCACTGGCAACAATTATATCTGAGAATTCAAAGTAGGTAATATCCTGTCATTTTTTAATAAATGCCTATCTTTAGTATTTCCAGAATAAATGCTGTTACAGAATAACTTATTAGCTGATCTCAATTCCTTAGAGTGGCCACTGTTGCACCAACTGACACTGTGTTGACTGCATCCAAAAAGATGCTTGAACTAAAAGTAAGTTCAGCAGTTGTTGCGATTGAAAACAAGCCTGGCGGGATTCTGACGTGAGCACCTTTCCTGAATACAATTAGATCACTTGTAATCTCTATAGCAGCATTGAACTGAAAGCTATTTTGTTTTTACATCGATCAGCTCAAGAGATATATTGATGCGTGTTATAGCCCAAAATCTTCCACCTGAGTCTACTACAGTCGGGAAGGTAAGAAAAGCCAAAATAGATTATCTCCACATTCTTATGTATTCACACTATGTTCTTCTGTATTTCTTTCTTTAATAACTGTCATGTCATCATGCCTGGAACTCTTTTCAACAGGTCATGACCCAGAGTCCAGAATGTGCCACGATTGACACCCCGATCCTTGAAGCCCTACACACAATGCATGATGGAAAATTTCTGCATTTGCCTGTTCTAGACAGGGGTATGTGGACAAATGAACAATGGAGTTTAATCTAATTCAAGTTTTTTGGGAAGGCTGTTTAATCATGAATAATCTGTTGTCATTATCCAGATGGGAGTGTTGTAACGGTTGTTGATGTCCTTCACATAACTCATGCTGCAATTGCAACGGTGAGTAACAGTTTCCTCCTGCTTGAGCTTCTGTATGCACACTCTGGCTTGCTTCTCTGTGTGTACTTTCAGGTTTTGAACTAGAAAATGTATATTGGCAATATGTTAATGCCCAGGTCACTCGGTGTTTAATCATGCATCTTGTTCTAAGTTGCATGATGGAAGTTACTAAATCAACTTTATAGAAAAGTGCTGAATATACAAGTTGTATGGACCATTACAGTGTATCTGCTATCTGGTCTGCTAAAAAATGGTTGCAGCCTAACTTGCTGATAGTGTTGTGTATTCTCTGCTTTCATTACTCTATATTGTATACATTTAGAGACATCATGCCTGTGTTTTTAATTTGTCATGCCTGTTTGTGTTGTTGTATTCAGGTTGGAAACAGTGGAGCAACAGGCTCTGAGGCGACTTCTTCCATGATGCAGAGGTTCTGGGATTCAGCAATGTCAAGTGGGCCGCTTGATGATGATGATGATTCCAGAAGGTTAGCATCTCTTTTTCACCCTATCATTTTGATGATGCGATTTTTTTTTTCTGTGACTAAATCACTATGGCATCTCTCAGTGAAGGATCAACTAAGGTGGCATCCGAGGTAGCAGATATGGGAAGATCAGCCTTCTTTCCGGCTTCAGGCTTATCAAACACTTTTGGGTTCAAGATTCAGGACAAACAAGGCAGGATGCACAGATTTAACTGTGGTATGCACTCTCATTGTGGTGTCACGCTAACTGGGATTATATTCGTTCTTCCTTTTCCCATTTTGTGCCAGGTAATTTATTTACACTATAGTTTCTGAGTTTCATGCATGCCTTCTCAAATTTCAGAGACGAGTAGTCTGACAGAATTGATAACGTCCATTCTGCAAAGACTTGGCGACGACATTGATAAATCGAACCTACCTCAAATTCTGGTACTGGTCAAGCTCCATTCTCAACATGTGCCCATATACACCTATATCAGCATGTTAGTTCTCAAGGTTTCTTCTTTTAACTCGTACCATTTGATAGTATGAAGATGATGATCACGATAAAGTCATACTCTCATCAGACACGGACCTTATAGCGGCTGTGGACCATGCAAGACAAATCGGTTGGAAGGTAACGCGGTTCGTAGGTAAAGCTGATCTTTCCCCTACCAAGAAAGAGGGTTCTCACTTTCGTACGTGTTCCTGTGGCAGAGCTTGAGGCTGCACTTGGATTATGCCGGTGTTGGCCGCCGGAAGCGAGGATCCGTCTCGTCGGACTTCGAGTACGCCGGAAGGGACGCGTGGGCCTCCGCGTACGGCACCGTCGCGGCCGGCGCGGCCCTGGTGGCCGGCCTCGGCGTGATGGCTTACCTGAAAAGAGCCGGCTAAGGCACGACGAAACACGGTTTGGTCTTGATGATAGATACAGGGATGCTACCACATTGATTGAAATGGCCAGAATTGGACCTAGAAAAAGGAAAGTTTACGAGAGTGGGTGTGTGATTGATTCTTGTGAGGAAAAATGGGAACCTGTAATAACGTCACGGCAGCGGATGGACTGTGTGGATCAAATCTTGGTTGTTGAGTCAGTCCCGGGTCTCCACGGGGTGCCATGGCTGTACCCTGAAACACTAGTAGGTCATCACCATTGTACAATTGAAAGCATAATTCGGATCCCCATTTGTTCTGAACGGCACGCCGTCACCGTCAGTGTCGTGAGCTTCTGCCGCAGCTGCCGCTGTCCGTGTGCTTGTCTGGTCCTGCCATCCCGTGTTGCGCTCGTCTCATCTGCGTTCCTTTTCGTTTGCTGCCCCGAGTCCCAAGTAGGCATATCGTGCGCCAACGAGACGCAGTTTTAAGAGCGCTCACCAACATCAACGCCAATGTGTGCCCACGCGACCCGAACCCGATCGGGTAGTAACCAAACCAGTCCCTTGACCATTGACATGCGATGCGTGGTCCGCTGACACCCGCGCCAACGGCAACGGCCCTCCCTCCCAGCACCAGCACGGTCAGGCGGCCGGCGCCCGGCACGGGCCAAACATGAATCCCGTGCCAGCGCTCCCTGGTCCACGCCGGCGAGGCCGATATTTTTTGTTTTTGACCTTTTGCCCTAAGAAATTTCGAAACTGACCTTACTTTTAAAAAAATATCAAATCTGACCTCTTTTGGTGACGTCAACATTCCTGACGTCTCGTTTGCATGGGAGACGTCAAGGTCCCTGACGTCTGATACGGGCTGGCTTGACCAACTGACCCGTTGAGTTTCTGACGTGGCTTGGTACCAGACGCCAGCCAAGGACCCTGACGTCTGGTACCAAACGTCAGGGACCTTGGCGTCTGGTCCCAGCAGATCATACAGATGTTTTTTATAATCTGTGCCACGTCAGCCAGACGCCGAGGTCTTTGGCGTCTGGTACTGGACGTCAGTGTTCTTGGCGTTTGGTCCAGGACCAGACGTCAGGGTCCCTGGCTTCTGATACCAAACCACGTCACAGACTCAACGGGTCAGTCGGTCATGCCAGCTCGTACCACACGTCAGGAACCTTGGCGTCTTTCATGCAACCCAGATGTCAGAGAGGTTGGCGTCATAAAAAAAATCAGATTCAAACTTTTTTCAAATGTAAGGTTAATTATGAAATTTGTTAGGATAAAAGGTCAAAATAAAAAAAATTGTCCCGCCGTCGATACCAGTACAGCTTTGATCAGCGACGCCTCGCTGGACCTGGACTGACGCCGGAATTCACTCGACATTTGGTGCTCTGTCGCAGACGCTGTTACTACTGCAGCAGTCCCGTTGTTTCACCTGGTCGGGCGGGCCGGCGTCGCTCCGGCCGTCGGGGTCAGCACGTGGCCTCACTGCACCGAACTGGTTCTACAAGCACGCTGACATCCACGCTGCTAACGTCAGTCCCCGTCATTCCTTCCTCTTCCTTTGTTAAAGCAAGTGCTCCCTCCGCTCCTAAATATAAGTCTTTCTAAAGATTTTACTAGTGAATTACATACGAATGTATATAGACGTACTTTAGAATATAGGTTCATTCATTTTGCTCCGTGTGTAAATCATTAGTGAAATCTCTTAAAAGACTTATATTTAGGAACAGGTGAAGTATAATAAAGCTGAACTAGCTGATTGTAAAAAATAAATTAATATATGTTTGCTCAGTTAAAGAAGAGTGAAGATGAAAGAGAAGTCAAACGGATTCTTAGTTAAAAGCCAGTTCTAACACGTCCTAATGAAAGGTGACCCATATAATAAAAAAGTAATATATTTTACTCATCAACTATTGTACTCCCTTCGTCCTAAAATAACTGTCTCAAGCTTAGTACAACTTTGTACTAGAGCTAGTATAAAGTTGAGACATTTATTTTGAAACGGGGAGGGAGTATATAATGGCTATAAGATGCCGCCAAATAAGAGGGGCCGCTGCGTCACCTCAACTAGTGACCGCTACTGCGGGCGAGTACAACGGAACTTGTTGTGATGTGTCAAATACATATAAGCCATTGGTTGCCACTCATGGTGGGCCTTGAAGCGTCCCTTGGGATTTCGGAGGTGTCTTTGACCTTCCTCCCTCTTCATGGAGTTCATCATGTTGTGGTGGCAACTCTTGTATTATTTCTTTTTTGGAGGTGTCGAAAGTATGATGATATTAAATATTGTATATTTGAACCCTCAACTTATTTCTAGATTACAAACTTAGGCTCAAACTCGCCCAGGCTTCGCAAAAGTTGTGGCTCCGCCCCTGCAATGGGCCAGTTCCTGCCACTCGATCTTCTTCTTCTTCCTCATCTTTTTGTACCACTGTAACACTGCAAGAATGCTTCAGTTCAAGCACTGATGGATCCGGTAACAGAAATAGCTACCGACGGCCAGCGGCGCGTCGCTAATTTTGACGCCACTCTGTCTGCACGGGCCGCTGATGAGTAGCGTGGACCCGCCCTACACGGCAGCGCGACCCCGATGCTCTTAATTTGTCTGAACCAGTAGCTGAGCGATCATACAGCAGGTAACACCGATCACAGATCGGTAAGTAAGTGCTTGGCGTGGACAGGCCAGGACTTTGACCGGTCGGTCTCCAAGTGTAAACTCGGGCTCGGGTGATTGTTCAAATTTTCCAAAGGAACAGCAATATATATGAAGTGTGAACTCACCAATCATTTTGTTCAGGATTCGTCCAGCCGTACGAAACGAAATCTTCTGTCTTTGGAAAAAGATACCAAATGAAACCTGACCAGCCAGGCTAAGTTGCAAACTTTGCTAAGAGAGCATATGGTAGATCTAACGTTTCTTACGGCAATTTATGGTAGATCAACTTTTTTGCTAGGAATTGATGTTCTTGTTGAATGAATTTGTCGTCCTCTCGACGACGTAAATTGCCATGGAAGACGATTGATCTGCCTTGCACTCTCAGCGATCATAGTAGTGTTTCATTCGCTGGAGTTGGGAGTTTTCATACCTAACAGAATCGATCCCGATGAGCGGGCACGCATGCTCTTGACATGATCGATGCACAATTCCTGCGTGATGCCATTCGCCGATGCTCCATCAGTGCAGGTCGAGGATCTAATACGATGCCTAACGGAGAAGTGTCGAGAGTTCATTTGCAACTTGTCTCCAGTCTGAGAAGTGTCGAGAGTTCATTTGCAACTTGTCTCCAGTCTCCATGGAGGGACAGGGACGCATGCAGCAGCGACAAGGCCGCATCTGTCACGTCGTCGACGACGGCAGTGCGAGTGTGAATCCGAGAGAACATGAGATACACGACATATAGTACCACTGTACCATTACCATACAATGTTGTATGGACTAATTTTTTGTCTCTACACAAAAAGTTCTCCCCACACGAAAAGGAAACTTGAGATTTCGACCATGATCTTCCTTTTTTTAGCTATGATGAATATGAATGGGGCGCAGTGACTTCTGTCATCTCGTGGTCATGGATTAGTATGCGGGCTTAACAGATTTTCTGGATGATCAGTAACAAGGTTGTGTAAAGTGGACGTGACATGATCAGAGAGGCTGCGTTGGTGCAAAGGGAAGTCGGCGCCGTGAAAGAGAGGGGCCATTCATTAGTGGACTGAAAACAAATGCTAGTCCCTTTCAGCTGAGATGGGTACGTTGTTGACATTGTGACATTTTTGTTGGCTTCTGCTTACACAAGATTGTGGTAACTACTGCTCCCTGTGTTTCTAAATATAAATATTTTAAGAGATTTCTCTATAGATCACATGCGTAGTAAAATAAGTGAATCTACACTTTAAAATATATGTAAATATATCTACATTCATATATAGTCCGTAGTGAATTTTTTTAAAAAAATTATATTTAGAAATGAAAGAAGTATTCCTTTTACTTAAAAACAAAATCTGACTTAAATCTTTCTCCCTCCGATCCATATTAAGTTTACTTATTATGAATCGGAGGGAGTAGTAAATAGTCACACTAGTCGTCGCCACTACATCACCGGTGAGACACGGCAGTCATCGCGTAATCAGTATTGATGGAGTGGCAATGTCCAAGGGCATGTGTAGGACAACATCTTGCAACCTCGACTTTGAAGGTACGCTGTGTTGAAAATCATTTTTGTCATTTGGTAATTCTGGAGTTTTTTTAGATATTTACTACCCTCAGAATTTCCTTAGGACGTAGCAAGGAGGAGGTGGGAATTTCTGTTAGAGCTTTTAAATAATTTTTGTTAGGGCTTGTGATAAAAACTTACATCACATCTTTTGTTCTATCCTTCCGTGGCAGCGGGGTCCATAAGTAAACTAAGGTATATTAAGGCGAAACTACGGTAATCATCGAAAAGAATCCCAATTATTGTCACCTTGGGGATGCGGATCATAACACGCAATAGATGCATACAACTTGCAAGATAGGATCTAAACACTTTCATATTCAGAGAAACATAACAGGTTCAGATCTGAAATCATGACACTCGCGTCCTAGTGACAAGCATTAAGCATAGCAAAGTCATAGCAATATCAATATCACAACATATGGATACGAGGGATCAAACTCTATCAAAATAACTCGGTTACATGATCAATCACATCCAACCCCATCACCGTCCATCAAGCATATAAAGGAAGTACTCACTCCCGGTGGTGAGCATCATGGAATTGTTGATGGAGAATGGTTGGTGATGACTATGACGAATCGCCCTCTCCGGAGCCCCAAACGGACTCCAGATCACCCCCCCCCCTGAGGAAGAACAAGAGGTGGTCGTGGCTCCGTCTCGTAAAACACGATGAAATTTTCTCTGTAGGTTTTTCCTCCATAATTGAGAATTATACGACTGAAACTAAGGTTGAAGGTGCCACGTGGGCCTCACAAGCTAACAGGACGCGTCCCGGGGGGTTGGGCGTGTCCTGTTGGCATGTGGTTCACACGCAACCCCCCTCTGGCAGGTCCTCGTTCCAAATTTCTTCGTATATTTCAAAAAATCCATAAAAAGTTTTGTTCAATTTCAAAAAAAAATAATATTTATGCACAAAAATAACACCAAATGTATTTCTCACGTGGTTGAGATTTAAATAAGGGGAGTGCTAGGTGTCGGCGCCGGCTGAAACTTTTGGCCGGTCACGCATGAACCGCCAGATTGAACCATGTTAGACCGTCAGATCGAATCATGTAGCAATAAAATCATCGATTGTAGCAAAAACAAGTTGCAGTTGTAGCAAAATTCGGCCACAGAGACAGCAAAAATATGGTTGTAGCAAAATATCAACGTGGTTGTAGCAAAATAACGACGCTGATGGTGCGTGGTAGCAAAACAAATGTGGGTTGTGGCAAAAAGCGGACGACGTTGTAGCAAGAAATCGACACCAGCGATGCGTTGTAACAAAAATCCGACGTGGTTGTAGCAAAATGAGATGCAGATTATAGCCATCACAAACGGTGCTTGTAGTATGGAAGTGTTGGTCGGAGTAGCGTCGTCATCCTCGAACTGTCGACGTCGGTGGTGCGTTGTGGCAAAACGAAATGCCGATTGTAGCAAAAGCTAACATGGTTGTAGCAAAAAAAATACGCCGGCTATGTCTTGTAGCAGAACGAGACCCCGGTTCCAAAAAATTGCTACGCCGGTTATAGCAAAAGCTAGCATGGTGGCAGCAAAAAAACAACATGATTGTTGCAAAACTGGTTGCTAGTTTCAAAAAAAAAAACAATGCAGCAAAACACATGACACCCGCCATCCGTCTTTGGCTCCATGCCCCAATACCATCCTAGCCTATGCAACAATTCGAAAAGATTGGTTGTAGCACAACATGACATCAATTATAGCAAAAGTTTTCGACGCTGTTTTGTGCAATGAAACAAAAATGCAAACATAGCCGATCCATGAAACGTTCGAGGCTCAGGCAACGCACCTGGCCCAGCCGCTTCCGTGTACAGAGACGAGCGAGCAAGGGGTGACGGTCGTGCGCCCGTCAGGAAACGTTTGCATTTAAAAAAGGTCCCTAATTCACCTTAAGAAAAACATGGGTGGATCGGGCCGATCCAATGTGAGCGCGCATTCCCTGGCCCCTCGGACTCGACCGTAAATAACCATACCTCATCACAAAGGGGAATCACTGGAACTGCAAAGTCGGTCGTTCGCAATGGCCGACGATGGTCAAGTCAAGCCGAGCGTAAACATCGACCCCCAGTTCAAGTCAAGTGTTGATCAGTACAATGTACAACTCTTCCTCCGTCTTGGCACACCCTTCCGACCGCCACCCGGTCTGTCAACGCCGCTGAAAAAACGGCAAGCCGCGCAGTGTGGACGACGGGTTGGGGCTCGGACCAAAGCCGCCGTCCCCGAGCGTCCGTCCGTCAGCCCTTCCTGCTTTGGATGATGCTTCAAAACATCTTCAATATCCGCGTTATATAAGCGTCGCGTTGAAAAAAAAACGGTTTTATGCAGCATGCGCACGAAGACGTAAAAAACGCGCGCGGCATAAATGGTTCATCGCGCAGGACGAAATGGTATCGCGCGCACCATATTTCGTGCATCAGCTACCGCGTGCTGCACACTCGAGTGCTCGTGTTGCCACTCCGCTTCAGTCCCGCACCGTCATGCCTTCGCCCACCTGCGCCGCCGCCGCCGAAATGGCCCGATGGACAGTCTTGCCGACATCCCCCTTAGCCCCTCCTACGCCCGCGATCCCTCCGCCGCCGTCGTCGCCGGCGCAAACCCTAGCCCGGCGAGCTTTGGGCACGTCTTCGCCGGAGCTCCTCCGAGCACCGGCCTCGCGCGCAGCCTTTTCATGGCGCCACGATCGACCTCGGCGGGTGACGGCGCGCCCGCCCCCGCCGTGGCACGTGCCCCTATCTCGAAGCTTCCAAATGCGTCGGCAGTGAAGAAGACCATCAAGAAGGTGTTCGGAAAGAAGAAGAAGGCGGTGGATGGCTCCACTAGGCCGCCGAAGAAGAAGCTTGCACGTCGTGCGACGAATGCGGCGGCGACCGAAGCGCCGACGAGCTAGTTTGTACCGTCCCAATGCACACAACGTGTTAGATGGAATGCCCACAAGGTATGTTGTTGTTGGCGAACGTCGCATGGGAAACAAAAAATTTCCTACGTGCACGAAGACCTATCATGGTGATGTCCATCTACGAGGGGGGATTTCCGATCTACGTACCCTTGTAGATCGCACAACGGAAGCGTTAAGAAACGCGGTTGATGTAGTGGAACATCCTCACGTCCCTCGATCCGCCCCACGAACCGTCCCGCGATCCGTCCCACGATCTAGTGCCGAACGGACGGCACCTCCGCGTTCAGCACACGTACAGCTCGACGATGATCTCGGCCTTCTTCATCCAGCAAGAGAGACGGAGAGGTAGATGAGTTCTCCGGCAGCGTGACGGCGCTCCGGAGGTTGGTGGTGATCTAATCTCAGCAGGGCTCCGCCCGAGCTCCGCAGAAACGCGATCTAGAGTAAAACCGTGGAGAACATCCGGAACCCATTCGTCATTCCCGGGCGGGCTGCCTTGAAAAAGTTGTCGGGCTGCCTTGAAAAAGTTGTCTCAAATCAGCCCTAATAGCTCCATATATATAGGAGGAGGGAGGGGAGGCTTGCCTCCCAAGGGCTGTGCACCAAGGGGAGGAGGAGTCCTTCTCTTCCTTCTCACCTTTTTTTTTCTTTTCTCTTTGATTTTCTATCTATGGCGCATAGGGGCTTCTTGGGCTATCCCACCAGCCCACCAAGGGCTGGTGCGCCACCCCCAAGGCCTATAAGCTTCCTCGGGGTGGGCTGCCCCCCCCCCCCCCCCCGCGGTGAACATCCGGAACCCATTCGTCATTCCCGGTACATTCCCGGTAACTCCGAAAACCTTCAGGTAATCAAATGAGGTCATCCTATATATCAATCTTCATTTCCGGACCATTCCGGAAACCCTCGTGACGTCCGTGATCTCATCCGATACTCCGAACAACATTCGGTAACCAACCATATAACTCAAATACGCATAAAACAACGTCGAACCTTAAGTGTGCACACCCTGCAGGTTCGAGAACTATTTAGACATGACCCGAGTGACTCCTCGGTCAATATCCAACAGCGGGACCTGGATGCCCATATTGGATCCTACATATTCTACGAAGATCTTATCGTTTGAACCTCAGTGCCAAGGATTCATATAATCCCGTATGTCATTCCCTTTGTCCTTTGGTATGTTACTTGCCCGAGATTCGATCGTCAGTATCCGCATACCTATTTCAATCTCGTTTACCGGCAAGTCTCTTTACTCGTTCTGTAATACAAGATCCCGCAACTTACACTAAGTCACATTGCTTGCAAGGCTTGAGTGTGATGTTGTATTACCGAGTGGGCCCCGAGATACCTCTCCGTCACACGGAGTGACAAATCCCAGTCTTGATCCATACTAACTCAAAGGACACCTTCGGAGATACCTGTAGAGCATCTTTATAGCCACCCAGTTACGTTGTGACGTTTGATACACACAAAGCATTCCTCCGGTGTGAGTGAGTTATATAATCTCATGGTCATGAATAAATACTTGACATGGAAAAAACAGTAGCAACAAAATGACACGGTCAACATGCTACGTCTATTAGCTTGGGTCTAGTCCATCACATGATTCTCCCAATGATGTGATCCAGTTATCAAGCAACAACACCTTGCTCATAGCCAAAAGACCCTGACTATCCTTGATCAACTGGCTAGCCAACTAGAGGCTTGCTAGGGACAGTGTTTTGTCTATGTATCCACAGATGTATCTAAGTCTTCATTCAATACAATTATAGCATGGATAATAAACGATTATCTTGATACAGGAATTATAATAATAACTTATTTATCATTGCCTCTAGGGCATAATTCCAACAGCCTCCCACTTGCACTAGAGTCAATAATCTAGCCCTCATATCACCATGCGAATTACATTGTAATAAATCTAACACCCATACAGTTCTGGTGTTGATCATGCTTTGCCCGTGGAAGAGGTTTAGTCAGCGGGTCTGCTACATTCAGATCCGTGTGCACTTTGCATATATTTACGTCCTCCCCTTCGACGTAGTCGCGGATGAGGTTGAAGCGTCGTTTGATGTGTCTGGTCTTCTTGTGAAACCGTGGTTCCTTTGCTAAGGCAATGGCACCCGTGTTGTCATAGAACAAGGTTATTGGATTCAGTGCGCTTGGCACCACGCCAAGATCCGTCATGAACTGCTTCATCCAGACACCCTCCTTAGCCGCCTCCGAGGCAGCCATGTACTCCGCTTTACATGTAGAATCAGCTACGACGTTTTGCTTGGAACTGCACCATCTCACCGCACCCCCATTGAGAATAAATACGTATCCGGTTTGTGACTTAGAGTCGTCCAGATCTGTTTCAAAGCTTGCATCGACATAACCTTTTACGGCAAGCTCTTTGTCACCTCCATACACGAGAAACATCTCCTTAGTCCTTTTCAGGTACTTCAGGATATTCTTGACCGCCGTCCAGTGATCCACTCCTGGATTACTCTGGAACCTGCCTGCCATACTTATGGCGAGGCTAACGTCCGGTCTAGTGCACAACATTGAATACATGATAGATCCTATGGCTGAAGCATAGGGGACGGTGCTCATATGCTCTCTATCTTTATCAGTTGCCGGGCACTGAGTCTTACTCAATCTTGTACCTTGTAAAACTGGCAAGCACCCCTTCTTGGACTGTTCCATTTTGAACCTTTTCAAAACTTTATCAAGGTATGTGCTTTGTGAAAGTCCTATCAGGCGTTTTGATCTATCCCTATAGATCTTAATGCCTAGAATGTAAGCAGCTTCTCCTAGGTCCTTCATAGAGAAACTTTTATTCAAGTAATCCTTTACTCTCTCCAAAAACTCTACGTTGTTTCCAATCAGCAATATGTCATCCACATATAATATTAGAAACGACACAGAGCTCCCACTCACTTTCTTGTAAATACAAGATTCTCCAACCACTTGTATAAACCCAAATGCTTTGATCACCTCATCAAAGCGTTTATTCCAACTCCGAGATGTTTGCACCAGTCCATAAATGGATCGCTGGAGCTTGCATACTTTGTTAGCATTTTTAGATCGACAAAACCTTCGGGTTGCATCATATACAACACTTCCTTAAGGAAACCGTTAAGGAATGCCGTTTTGACATCCATCTACCAGATTTCATAATCGAAAAATGCAGCTATTGCTAACATGATTCTGACGGACTTAAGCATCGCTACGGGTGAGAATGTCTCATCGTAGTCAACTCCTTGAACTTGTGAAAAACCCTTTGCCACAAGTCGAGCTTTATAAACGGTCACATTACCATCAGCGTTAGTCTTCTTCTTAAAGATCCATTTGTTCTGAATAGCCTTGCGGCCCTCAGGTAGTACTTCCAAAGTCCACACTTTGTTTTCATACATGGACCCTATCTCGGACTTCATGGCCTCCAGCCATTTGTTGGAATCCGGGCCTACCATTGCTTCTTCATAATTCGCAGGCTCATTGTTGTCTAACAACATGATTGATAAGACGGGATTACCGTACCACTCTGGAGTAGTACGCGGTCTCGTCGACCTACGAGGTTCGATAGGAACTTGATCCGGAGTTTCATGATCATCATCATTAACTTCCTCCTCAACCGGCGTCGCAACGACAGGGGTTTCCCCTTGCCGTGCGCCACCATCTAGAGGGATGAGAGGTTCGACAACCTCATCAATTTCTATCTTCCTCCCACTCAATTCTCTCGAGAGAAACTTCTTCTCGAGAAAAGCTCGTTTTTAGCAACAAACACTTTGCCCTCGGATTTGAGATAGAAGGTGTACCCAACTGTCTCTTTTGGGTAACCTATGAAGATGCACTTTTCCGCTTTGGGTTCTAGCTTTTCAGGCTGAAGCTTTTTGACATAAGCATCACATCCCCAAACTTTAAGAAACGACAACTTTGGTCTTTTACCATACCACAGTTCGTATGGTGTCGTCTCAACGGATTTTGATGGTGCCCTATTTAAAGTGAATGCAGTTGTTTCTAATGCATAATCCCAAAATGATAGCGGCAGATCGGTAAGAGACATCATAAATCGCACCATCTCTAATAAAGTACGATTACGACGTTCGGACACACCATTACGATGTGGTGTTCCAGGCGGTGTCAACTATGAAACAATTCCACATTGTCTTAAGTGAGCACCAAACTCGAAACTCAGATATTCACCCCCACGATCAGACCGTAGGAATTTAATCTTCTTGTTACGATGATTTTCAACTTCACTCTGAAATTTCTTGAACTTTTCAAATGTTTCAGAGTTGTGCTTCATTAAGTAGACATAACCATATCTACTCAAATCGTCAGTGAAGGTGATAAAATAACGATATCCGCAGCGTGCCTCCACGCTCATCGGACCACACACATCGGTATGTATGATTTCCAACAAGTCACTTGCACGCTCCATTGTTCCGGAGAACGGAGTTTTAGTCATCTTGCCCATGAGGAATGGTTCGCACGTGTCAAGTGTATCAAATTCAAGTGACTCCAAAAGTCCATCGGTATGGAGTTTCTTCATGCGCTTTACACCAATATGACCTAAGCGGTAGTGCCATAAAAACATGGCGCTATCATTGTTAACTCTTACTCTTTTGGTCTCAATGTTATGTATATGTGTGTTATCACTATCAAGATTCAATATGAACAATCCTCTCACATTGGGTGCATGACCATAAAAGATATTACTCATAGAAATAGAACAACCATTATTCTCTGACTTAAACGAGTAACCGTCTCACAATAAACAAGATCCAGATATAATGTTCATGCTCAACGCAGGAACTAAATAACAATTATTCAAGTTCAAAACTAATGCAGATGGTAACTGAAGTGAAACTATGCCGACGGCGATTGCATCAACCTTGGAACCATTTCCCACGCGCACCGTCACTTCATCTTTCGCCGGCCTTCGCCTATTGCACAGTTCCTGTTTCGAGTTGCAAATATGAGCAACAGAACCGGTATAGAATACCCAGGCACTACTACGAGATCTAGATAAGTACACATCAATAACATGTATATCAAATATACCTGATTTTTCTTTGACCGCCTTCTTATCAGCCAGATACTTGGGGCAGTTGCGCTTCCAGTGAGCAATACCATTGCAATAGTAGCACTCTGTTTCAGGCTTAGGTCCAGCTTTGGGTTTCTTCGTCGGATTGGCAACAGACTTGTCGCTCTTCTTTGAATTACCCTTCTTCCCTCTGCCGTTTCTCTTGAAACTAGTGGCCTTATTCACCATCAACACTTGATGCTCTTTACGGAGTTCAGACTCTCCGACTTTCAGCATCGCAAACAACTCGCCAGGTGACTTGTTCATCCCTTGCATGTTGTAGTTCAACACAAAGCCCTTATAGCTTGGCGGCAGTGATTGAAGAATTCTGTCAGTGATAGCCTCTTGCGGGAGTTCAATCCCCAGCTCAGCTAGACGGTTTGAGTACCCAGACATTTTGAGCACATGTTCACTGACAGATGAATTCTCCTCCATCTTGCAAGCATAGAATTTATCGGAGGTCTCATACCTCTCGATCCGGGCGTTCTTCTGAAAGATAAACTTCAACTATTGGAACATCTCATATGCTCCATGACGCTCAAAGCGACGTTGAAGTCCCGGCTCTAAGCCATACAAGACTGCACATTGAACTACTGAGTAGTCCTCCTTACGTGTTAACCAAGCGTTCTTAACATCTTGGTCAGCCGTAGCGGGTGGTTCATCTCCTAGCGCAGCATTAAGGACATAATCCTTCTTCCCAGCTTGTAGGATCAACTTAAGATTACGAGCCCAGTCTACAAAGTTGCTTCCGTCATCTTTCAACTTAGCTTTCTCTAGGAACGTATTAAAATTCAGGATGACTCTCGCGTGAGCCATGATCTACAACACAAATATATTCAAAGTGGACTTAGACTATGTTCAAGATAATTAGAGTTTAACTTAATCAAATTACTTGCTCAACTCCCACTCAAAAAATACATCTCTCTAGTCATTTGAGTGGTTCATGACCCACTTACACTAGCTCAAGTCCGATCATCACGTGAGTTGAGTATAGTTTCAGTGGTAAGCATCTCTATGCTAATCATATCAACTATACGATTCATGCTCGACCTTTCGGTCTCATGTGTTCCGAGGCCATGTCTGCACATGCTAGGCTCGTCAAGCTTAACCAGAGTGTTCCGCGTGCGCAACTGTTTTGCACCCGTTGTATGTGAACGTTGAGTCTATCACACCCGATCATCACGTGGTGTCTCGAAACGACGAACTGTAGCAACGGTGCACAGTCGGGGAGAACACAATTTCGTCTTGAAATTTTAGTGAGAGATCACCTCATAATGCTACCATCCTTATAAGCAAAATAAGGTGCATAAAAGGATTAACATCACATGCAATTCATAAGTGACATGATATGGCCATCATCACGTGCTTCTTGATCTCCATCACCAAAGCACCGGCACGATCTTCTTGTCACTGGCACCACACCATGATCTCCATCAACGTGTCGCCATCGGGGTGTCGCTCTACTCATGCTATTACCACTAAATCTACATCCTAGCAAAATAGTAAATGCATCTGCAAGCACAAACGTTAGTTTAAAGACAACCCTATGGCTCCTGCCGGTTGTCGTACCATCGACGTGCAAGTCGATATTATCTATTACAACATGATCATCTCATACATCCAATATATCTCATCACATCGTCGGCCATATCACATCACAAGCATACCCTGCAAAAACAAGTTAGACGTCCTCTAATTTGTTGTTGCATGTTTTACGTGGTGACCATGGGTATCTAGTAGGATCGCATCTTACTTACTCAAACACCACAACGGAGATATATGAATTGATATTTAACCTCATCCAAGGACCTCCTCGGGCAAATCTGATTCAACTAAAGTTGGAGAAACCGACACTTTCCAGTCATGTTTGAGCAATGGAGTTACTCGTAGCGACGAAACCAGTCTCTCGTAAGCGTACGAGTAATGTCGGTCCAAGCCACTTCGATCCAACAATACCGCGTAATCAAGAAAAGACTAAGGAGGGCAGCAAGACGCACATCACCGCCCACACAAACTTTTGTGTTCTACTCGAGATTACATCTACGCATGAACCTAGATCATGATGCCACTGTTGGCGAACGTCGCATGGGAAACAAAAAATTTCCTACGCGCACGAAGACCTATCATGGTGATGTCCATCTACGAGAGGGGATTTCCGATCTACATACCCTTGTAGATCGCACAGCGGAAGCGTCAAGAAACGCGGTTGATGTAGTGGAACGTCCTCACGTCCCTCGATTCGCCCCGCGAACCGTCCTACGAACCGTCCCGCGATCCGTCCCACGATCTAGTGCCTAACGGACGGCACCTCCGCTTTCAACACACGTACAGCTCGACGATGATCTCGGCCTTCTTGATCCAGCAAGAGAGACAGAGAGGTAGATGAGTTCTCCGGCAGCGTGACGGCCTCCGGAGGTTGGTGGTGATCTTATCTCAGCAGGGCTCCGCCCGAGCTCCGCAGAACGCGATCTAGAGGTAAAACCGTGGAGGTATGTGGTCGGGCTGCCTTGAAAAAGTTGTCTCAAATCAGCCCTATATATATAGGAGGAGGGAGGGGAGGCTTGCCTTGAGGCTCAAGGAGCCCCAAGGGCTGCGCACCAAGGGGAGGAGGAGTCCTCCTCCAATCCTAGTCCAACTAGGATTGGAAGGTGGAGTCCTTCTCTTCCTTCCCACCCTTTTTTTTCTTTTCTCTTTGATTTTCTATCTATGGCGCATAGGGCCTTCTGGGGCTGTCCCACCAGCCCACCAAGGGCTGGTGCGCCACCCCCAAGGCCTATGGGCTTCCCCGGGGTGGGCTGCCCCCCCCCTCCCGGTGAACATCCGGAACCCATTCGTCATTCCCGGTAACTCCAAAAACCTTCCGGTAATCAAATGAGGTCATCCTATATATCTATCTTCTTTTACGGACTATTCCGGAAACCCTCGTGACGTCCATGATCTCATACGGGACTCCGAACAACATTCGGTAACCAACCATATAACTCAAATACGCATAAAACAACGTCGAACCTTAAGTGTGCAGAACCTACGGGTTCGAGAACTATGTAGACATGACCCGAGTGACTCCTCGGTCAATATCCAACAGCGGGACCTGGATGCCCATATTGGATCCTATATATTCTATGAAGATATTATCGTTTGAACCTCAGTGACAAGGGTTCATATAATCCCGTATGTCATTCCCTTTGTCCTTCGGTATGTTACTTGCCCGAGATTCGATCGTCAGTATCCGCATACCTATTTCAATCTCGTTTACCGGCAAGTCTCTTTACTCGTTCCGTAATACAAGTTCCCGCAACTTACACTAAGTCACATTGCTTGCAAGGCTTGTGTGTGATGTTGTATTACCGAGTGGGCCCCGAGATACCTCTCCATCACACGGAGTGACAAATCCCAGTCTTGATCCATACTAACTCAACGGACACCTTCGGAGATACCTGTAGAGCATCTTTATAGTCACCCAGTTACGTTGTGATGTTTGATACACAAAAAGCATTCCTCCGGTGTCAGTGAGTTATATGATCTCATGGTCATAGGAATAAATACTTGACACGCAAAAAACAGTAGCAACAAAATGACACGGTAAACATGCTACGTCTATTAGCTTTGGTCTAGTCCATCACATGATTCTCCCAATGATGTGATCCAGTTATCAATCAACAACACCTTGCTCATAGCTAGAAGACCCTGACTATCCTTGATCAACTGGCTAGCCAACTAGAGGCTTGCTAGGGACGGTGTTTTGTCTATGTATCCACACATGTATCTAAGTCTTCATTTAATACAATTATAGCATGGATAATAAACGATTATCTTGATACAGGAATTATAATAATAACTTATTTATCATTGCCTCTAGGGCATAATTCCAACAGTTGTACCGCCAGCAAGCTCGTTTGTTGTATATACTTTGTAGTTTCAATGATGAGACATACATGACTACTATGGGTGTTGGCTCCAACAATTTCAATTGGTTTCAAACCAATGATGTGCATTTAGATGATCATGAGTTTGAGATGGATGAGGATGGTGAAGGTATCATCGATGCACCGAAAGGAAGAGCGGGCAACTACACCATGGATCAAGACGTCTTACGATGAAATACATGCACTAGTAGAAAGCAGGGCTATCGTTCGGCGCTGGCCAGCCCATTAGTCCCGGTTCTTCAAGAACCGAGACCAATGGGGGGTATTAGACCCGGTCCGTGAGCCCAGGGGGCCGGCCGGGTCCTCGTGGGCATTGGTCCCGGTTCGTGTGGAACCATTTGTCCCGGTTTGAGCTACAAAACGGGACCAATGGTCCTCGCTGCTGGCCCACAACCTTTAGTCCCGATTCATGCCACGAACCGGGACAAATAACTTGCCTACATATATACCCACCGCCGCGGCAGAGCACTCCACAGTGCTCTGTTTTTGTCGAGCCGGCGAGGGGAGGGCATTTGGGTGCTCTAGTTCACCTCCTATGCACATGAGTTGTTCGATGAAATGCTCGAGCCACACTAGTTAAGCTTTCTCCTCTCGAAACTCAACCTCCGAGCTCCATTTTCAACGAGACTTGTCTAGATTTAGCGGTCCGTCACGCCCCGTCCCCGCCCCGTCTTCACCGCCGTCGATCGCCCGCTCCGATCTCGTCGCCGGCACCACCGTGGTGAGCCTCTTGTTCTTATCTTCTTTCTGAAAGAAAAAAATTCTGACTTCAGATAGATACTTGTCTAATTTTCTTACTTTTATTATTCCTTGTTATTATATAGTGCGATGGTTTTGGTATCCGCCCCCGTCGGCCCTCGTCCTGTCTATGATTCAGATGTGGTATATATTATCTTTTCATAACTATTTGGTTCATTTATTGTTTATGACAATTATGATGACCAACGTGACATATATTTTTAATCTATGAGGTATGTGAACCGGAAATTCCAACCCACCTAGAAATGCTTCTCGAGAAGTTAAATTTGGTTGAAAAAGAAAACAAATACTTGAAGGAAAAATTGAAAATAATTGAGGATAAGAATATGGCAATGGAGTTGCATGTTGCCGAGGTCATTGACGATCGCAAGATAAAGATGGATGCGATGCGGTTGAAGATGAATGCAATGCGCTTGAAGATGGACGAAATGCGCTTGAAGATTAGGAATATTAGAAAATATGCCATTGATAAAGAGGCTTGGTATCATTATGCTCTTGGTCAATTGTTACCTTACTTGCGATTTTGATCGCATTTGTTGTTGCATTTAAATGTTTTACATAGTTGTATGTTGTTTTAGAGAGAACTTTATGTATTTATTTTTCAATAATAACATTTGATCACTATTGTGCTTTGGTTTTAATGTGATGATGAACTTCTATTAATTTGGTCATTTCTCTATTCATTTTGTTCTGCAATGGTTTTTTGATATATACTTAATTTCATAATAGAGATGAACCGCCAATGGATGTACGGTGACCGACACACTTTGGAGTACATTACGAACCGGGACTAATGCCGGAGTCGAAAAGGGTTGGAAATTGATGATGTGGCTTTGAATGGTGCATTTTGAACACAGAAAAACTATGGAGTTCAAATAAGTTTAAAAAATGAAATCCCTTTGTAACAGACGAGTTTCTGTATGAAACCCTCATACTTCGAAAGAGATTGCCCGTTTTGTACACGAAGTGCATCCAGTTTTTGCCGTAACCCTCTCAACTTTCTCGCACATGCTATGTGAGTGAAATCATGATACCATGCCAACTTGGAACCTTTTCAGAGTTTATTTCAAATGCTTTTCAATTTCATGGTCTTATAGCTCAAAATAATCAGTAAATGCATGAAAAATAACAAATGAAGTCAGAAAGGGTTGTAAATTGATGATGTGGCTTTGAATGGTGCATTTTGAACATAGAAAAACTATGGAGTTCATATAAGTTCAAAAAATGAAATCCCTTTGTAACAGACGAGTTTCCGTATGAAACCATGATACTTCGAAAGAAACAAAAAAATAAAAAATAAGTATTTTGTTGTAAGGAGAAACAAAACAAAATAAGCTAACTAAAAAAATAAACAAAACAAAAATAAAGCAAAAAACAAAACAAAAATAATGGAAAAAAATTAAAAAATAGATGTTCCTCTCCACGTTGCAGCCGCGGCGGAGCTTATAAACACGCTCGGCAGCCCTTCGCTTGGCGAGGTGGGACTAAACATTCCACCGCACCATGGCTGTGGCAGGCAACCAGTACCAATGCAAAAAAGAAATAAAATAAATAAAGCAAAAAAGAAAACAAAAAAAAGGGAAAAAATAAAAAAATTGCCACCAGCTGGGCCACCACGGCCTGAATACGACTAGAAACCCATCCATGGGCCAGGATTCACGCCCGCAGTAGGCCCAGAAGGCCCATCAGGCAAAGCATTAGCAAGTAGGCCCGTAAGCCTGCAGTGGAGAGGAGCTCGAGAGGGGTGCGACAGTGGGGCTTATAAACCACTGCGCGCCCCTCTCAACTAGCGAGGTGGGACTAAACTTTGGCCGCGACGCGGGCAGCACACGGGCCTTTGGTACCGGTTCGTGGCACCAACCGGTACCAATGGCCACCCTTTAGTCCCGGTTGGTGCCACCAACCGGGACCAAAGGCCACCAGCTTCCCGCCCTTTGGGTTGCTGAAAAGTGACCTTTGGTCCCGGTTGGTGGCACCAACCGGGACTGAAGGGGGCATTGGTACCGGTTGGTGCCATGAACCGGTACCAATGGCTTTGCTATATAAGCCAGCAGTTGTGAAAATTTCATCAGTTTCTTCGATTCCTCCAACGACGACGCAGGCTGCCCGAGCTCGTCGTCGTCGCCCCTGCCCTCGACCACGCCGCCGTTGCCCGGCCCGACCACGCCGTCGTCGCCCTTGCCCCCCGACCACGCCGCGCGCCCTCGTCGTGCCTCTACCGCGCCCCTACCCGCCCCGTCGACGTCGTCGCCGCCCTTTGCCCCGTCGATCACCGTCGCCCCTGCCCCGACCACGCCGTCGTCGCCGCCCTCTACACCGACGCCGGCGCCGTGCCTCTCCTTGGTCAGGCCGGCGCCGCCCACCCTGTCCTCTCCTTTGTTCATATAAATGATGATTTGTTTTTTGCATTTTTATAAAAATGTATATATGTATGTATGTTCTCTGTGCATATAAAAGTTAGATTTTTAGTACATTTGGGTACATTTTAGGTTAGTTTTATCTATATATGTTCTCTGATTTAGTACATTTTAGGTTAGTTTCATTTTTAGAAAAGTTTCATATATTTAGGAAAAGAAGGAAGAGAAGGAAGAAGGAAGAAGGAAGAAGAAGAAAAGTTTTTATATATGCAAAAGTTACATTTTTAGAAAAGTATTATATATAGCTAGGAAGATAACGAAGAAGAAGAAAAAGAATGAGAGGAGAAAAAGGAAAATAAGAAGAGGAAGAAAGGAGAAGAAGAGGAGAGGAAGAAGAGTAGAAATAAATAAGAAGAGGAAAAAAGAAGAAAAAGAAGAGGAGAAGAAGAAAGGAATAGAGGAGAAAGAAGAAGAAAATTTCTATTTTTTTCTTCTTTCTCCTCTATTCCTTTCTTCTTCTCCTTTTTTTTTCTTCTTCGATTGCTTCTCTTCTATTCCTTTCTTCTTCTCCTCTTTTTATTTCTTCTTTTGTCTTCTTATTTTTTATCGGGTATGTCGTTGTCGATATACCCCCTCCCGATCAACTTCAACACGAGGGGGGGTACCGATATACCCCCTCCCCGATAACATTATTTTCCCATGTATATGTATGTCGCGTCGTTGTCGATATAACCCCCTACCGGATAACTTCGACATGAGGGGCGGTCGATATATATACCCACTCTCGACCGTGATAACTTATACCACGGGAGCACCCCCCTCGGCCCTCTCGCTCGACCAAAACTCTCGAGGACACCCAAACCCTAGAGAAAAAACGATGTTGGTCTCCTACCCCCTCCCGCCGCGCCCCTACCCGACAAACTCTCTCGAGGCGACCCAAATTTACCAAGTTAAAAGAGCGTTGTCGTCGAGGCAACCCCAAACCCTTGAAGCGTTGTGTCGAGGCCACCCCAAACCCTTGAAGCATTGTCTAGGCCACCCCAAACCCTAGAGAAGCAGCGTCGAGGCCACTAACATGATTCCTTATTATGATTAGCTAGCTAGTTCTACGTTTCCACTAATATATATCCATCTATACCATGTTTGAATAATAATTGAGATGTTGTAAATATTTGCAAAAACTATGGATCACTCCCGAGACGAAGCAACAGAAGCGATGTTGGGGGAGATAATCGCACAAGGAAGTGATGTCGTTGCATCGTTTCTCAGAGACACCGATGGTCTGGAAGGACCGGGTGAAGAAGAGGGCTATGTTCATGATGATCTGGAAGGACCGGGTGAAGAAGAGGGCGTTCATGATGATCTGGAAGGACCGGGTGAAGAAGAGGGCGTTCATGACGGCTTCGTTGACTGAACCGAGTCCGGCCAGGTATATATATATTAGTTAAGCCCGTGCTGACTAGTTAATTGATGCATTCATTGTTTTAATATGTACACATATTAATTAACTCTCATCTTTCTTCTTTTTTCTCTAGCCCTCCGGATCGACCTCAACTTCGGTAAAGAAACGAGGCCCGAAGAAAAAGTTGCGCTCGGATGAAAGGTTTGAGATCACAGCAATCGCGCGTGATGGCAAGCCGATTGAACCCATCCGGACAACGGATGCATTTCATGCTCAGTGCGGGGTTCTTTTTAGGGACAAGATCTCGATCAGTATCCAGCAATGGTTAAAGCCAAAGAAGGAAGACCCTGAGGTGCCGACGTCTTATGTCTCTGATATGCAGAAAGAAGATCTTTGGACAATGCTTAAGGCAAATTTCACCCTACCACCAGAGGAGGATCCGGAGAAGCCAGTTATAGAGGAATTGATCAAGTCTCATGCTCTTAGGAAGATGGCAGAACTATTCAGGAGGTGGAAGAATGAGCTGAAAACGTTTGTCGACAAAGAAGAGACACCAGAATTCACCGGCCGGTTTGAGAAGATCACAGATCAACGGCCCGCATTTGTGGCCCACAAGACATCGGAAAAGAGTAAGAACCTGGCTCAAGCTACCACGGCCAGCCGATTCCATAAGGATATGCTAGGGTGATGGTGGATCAAATAACGGAAGGATTTGAGGAGATTGAGCTTGACCACCCTACGGGTGAAGGGGAGATTCGGCTGGATTCTTCTCTGAAGACTCCATGCCTATGGCGGAAGGAGCTCATCCACCTTCTGAACTGGACGCCTCCGCCTCCTCCTCCGGCGTGTCAGGGCCCGCCTCCTCCTCCGCCTCCTCCGGCGAGTGATCAGGGCACTCAGCCTCCTTCTCCGGCGCGTGACGGCACTCCGCCTCCTTCTCCGCCTGCGTCGGGGCGCCCGAGCAGCCAACTGCCTCCTCCTTCTCCGCCTCATCAACAAGGGCTGAAGAGACCCGCCGCCGCTCCGGCTCCTCCGGCGCGTAGTCCTTCTCCTCCGCCTGGTAAGAAAGGAAAGACAGTCGCACCCACTCCGTCTGCTCCGTCGTGTAGCAGTACAGCCAGAGGCAAGCAATACAAATACGGTCCTTCTCTGAAGCCTCTAGAGAAGTTACCATACGAGAGGAGCCCGGAGGAAAACGAGAAGATCGTGGAAGCCGAAGAGAAGAACTTCTTTGTGTTGGAATTATGCCCTAGAGGCAATAATAAATATAGTTATTATTATAATTCATGTATCAAGATAATCGTTTATTATCCATGCTATAATTGTATTGAATGAAGACTCATTTACATGTGTGTATACATAGACAAAACACTGTCCCTAGCAAGCCTCTAGTTGGCTAGCCAGTTGATCAAAGATAGTCAGTGTCTTCTGATTATGAACAAGGTGTTGTTGCTTGATAACTGGATCACGTCATTAGGAGAATCACGTGATGGACTAGACCCAAACTAATAGACGTAGCATTTTGATCGTGTCATTTTGTTGCTACTGTTTTCTGCGTGTCAAGTATTTGTTCCTATGACCATGAGATCATATAACTCACTGACACCGGAGGAATACTTTGTGTGTATCAAACGTCGCAACGTAACTGGGTGACTATAAAGATGCTCTACAGGTATCTCCGAAGGTGTTAGTTGAGTTAGTATGGATCAAGACTGGGATTTATCACTCCGTGTGACGGAGAGGTATCTCGGGGCCCACTCGGTAATACAACATCACACACAAGCCTTGCAAACAATGTAACTTAGTGTAAGTTGCGGGATCTTGTATTACGGAATGAGTAAAGAGACTTGCCGGTAAACGAGATTGAAATAGGTATGTGGATACTGACGATCGAATCTCGGGCAAGTAACATACCGAAGGACAAAGGGAATGACATGCGGGATTATATGAATCCTTGGCACTGAGGTTCAAACGATAAGATCTTCGTAGAATATGTAGGATCCAATATGGGCATCCAGGTCCCGCTATTGGATATTGACCGAGGAGTCTCTCGGGTCATGTCTACATAGTTCTCGAACCCGCAGGGTCTGCACACTTAAGGTTCGACGTTGTTTTATGCGTATTTGAGTTATATGGTTGGTTACCGAATGTTGTTCGGAGTCCCGGATGAGATCACGGACGTCACGAGGGTTTCCGGAATGGTCCGGAAACGAAGATTGATATATAGGATGACCTCATTTGATTACCGGAAGGTTTTCGGAGTTACCGGGAATGTACCGGGAATGACGAATGGGTTCCGGGAGTTCACCGGGGGGGCAACCCACCCCGGGGAAGCCCATAGGCCTTGAGGGTGGCGCACCAGCCCTTTGTGGGCTGGTGGGAGAGCCCAAAATGGCCCTATGCGCATTGAAAGAAAAATCAAAGAGAAAGAAAAAAAAGGAGGAGGTGGGAAGGGAAGGAAGGACTCCCACCCACCAAACCAAGTCCAACTCGGTTTGGGGGGGGGGGAGACCTTCCCCCCTTGGCTCGGCCGACCCCCTTGGGGCTCCTTGAGCCCCAAGGCAAGGCCCCCCCTCTCCCACCTATATATACGGAGGTTTTAGGGCTGATTTGAGATGACTTTTCCACGGCAGCCCGACCACATACCTCCACGGTTTTTCCTCTAGATCGCGTTTCTGCGGAGGTCGGGCGGAGCCCTGCTGAGACAAGATCATCACCAACCTCCGGATCACCGTCACGCTGCCGGAGAACTCTTCTACCTCTCCGTCTCTCTTGCTGGATCAAGAAGGCCGAGATCATTGTCGAGTTGTACGTGTGCTGAACGCGGAGGTGCCGTCCGTTCGGCACTAGATCGTGGGACTGATCGCAGGATAGTTCACGGGGCGGATCGAGGGACGTGAGGACGTTCCACTACATCAACCGCGTTCACTAACGCTTCTGCTGTACGGTCTACAAGGGTACGTAGATCACTCATCCCCTCTCGTAGATGGACATCACCATGATAGGTCTTCGTGCGCGTAGGAAATTTTTTGTTCCCATGCGACGTTCCCCATCGGTGGCATCATGAGCTAGGTTCATGCATAGATGTCTTCTCGAGTAGAACACAAAAGTTTTTGTGGGCGGTGATGTGCGTTTTGCTACCCTCCTTCGTATTTTCTTGATTCCGCGGTATTGTTGGATTGAAGCGGCTTGGACCGACATTACTCGTACGCTTATGAGAGACTGGTTTCATCGCTACAAGTAACCCCGTTGCTCAAAGATGACTGGCAAGTGTCGGTTTCTCCAACTTTAGTTGAATCGGATTTGACCGAGGAGGTCCTTGGATGAGGTTAAATAGCAACTCATATATCTCCGTTGTGGTGTTTGCGTAAGTAAGATGCGATCCTACTAGATACCCATGGTCACCACGTAAAACATGCAACAACAAAATTAGAGGACGTCTAACTTGTTTTTGCAGGGTATGCTTGTGATGTGATATGGCCAACGATGTGATGTGATATATTGGATGTATGAGATGATCATGTTGTAATAGATAATATCGACTTGCACATCGATGGTACGACAACCGGCAGGAGCCATAGGGTTGTCTTTATACTAATGTTTGTGCTTGCAGATGCGTTTACTATTTTGCTAGGATGTAGCTTTAGTAGTAATAGCATGAGTAGCACGACAACCCTGATGGCGACACGTTGATGGAGATCATGGTGTGGCGCCGGTGACAAGAAGATCGTGCCGGTGCTTTGGTGATGAAGATCAAGAAGCACGTGATGATGGCCATATCATGTCACTTATGAATTGCATGTGATGTTAATCCTTTTATGCACCTTATTTTGCTTAGAACGACGGTAGCATTATGAGGTGATCTCTCACTAAAATTTCAAGACGAAATTGTGTTCTCCCCGACTGTGCACCGTTGCTACAGTTCGTCGTTTCGAGACACCACGTGATGATCGGGTGTGATAGACTCAACGTTCACATACAACGGGTGCAAAACAGTTGCGCACGCGGAACACTCGGGTTAAGCTTGACGAGCCTAGCATCTGCAGACATGGCCTCGGAACACATGAGACCGAAAGGTCGATCATGAATCATATAGATGATATGATTAGCATAGGGATGCTTACCACTGAAACTATACTCAACTCACGTGATGATCGGACTTGAGCTAGTGTAAGTGGATCATGAACCACTCAAATGACTAGAGAGATGTACTTTTTGAGTGGGAGTTTAGCGAATAATTTGATTAAGTTAAACTCTAATTATCTTGAACATAGTCTAAGTCCACTTTGAATATATTTGTGTTGTAGATCATGGCTCACGCGACAGTCACCCTGAATTTTAATACGTTTCTAGAGAAAGATAAGTTGAAATATGATGGAAGCAACTTTGTAGACTGGGCTCGTAATCTTAAGCTAATCTTACAAGCTGGGAAGAAGGATTATGTCCTTAATGCTGCGCTAGGAGATGAACCGCCCGCTACGGCTGATCAGGATGTTAAGAACGCTTGGTTAGCACGTAAGGAGGACTACTCAGTAGTTCAATGTGCAGTCTTGTATGGCTTAGAACCGGGACTTCAACGTCGCTTTGAGCGTCATGGGGCATTTGAGATGTTCTAGGAGTTGAAGTTTATCTTTCAGAAGAACGCCCGGATCGAGAGGTATGAGAACTCCGATAAATTCTATGCTTGCAAGATGGAGGAGAACTCGTCTGTCAGTGAACATGTGCTCAAAATGTCTGGGTACTCAAACCGTCTAGCTGAGCTGGGGATTGAACTCCCGCAAGAGGCTATCACTGACAGAATCCTTCAATCACTGCCGCCAAGCTATAAAGGCTTTGTGTTGAACTACAACATGCAAGGGATGAACAAGTCACCCGGCGAGTTGTTTGCGATGCTGAAAGTCGCAGAGTCTGAACTCCGTAAAGAGCATCAAGTGTTGATGGTGAATAAGACCACTAGTTTCAAGAGAAACGGCAAAGGAAAGAAGGGAAATTCAAAGAAGAGCGGCAAGCCTGTTGCCAATCCGACGAAGAAACCCAAATTTGGACCTAAGCCTGAAACAGAGTGTTACTATTACAAGGGTATGGGTCACTGGAAGCGCAATTGCCCCAAGTATCTGGCAGATAAGAAGGCGGCCAAAGAAAAATCAGGTATATTTGATATACATGTTATTGATGTGTACTTAACCGGCTCTCGTAGTAGTGCCTGGGTATTCGATACCGGTTCTGTTGCTCATATTTGCAACTCGAAACAGGAACTGTGGAATAGACGAAGGCTGGCGAAAGATGAAGTGACGATGCGCGTAGGAAATGGTTCCAAGGTTGATGCAATCGCCGTCGGCACAGTTTCACTTCAGTTACCATCACGATTAGTTATGAACTTGAATCATTGTTATTTAGTGCCTGCGTTGAGCATGAACATTATATCTGGATCTTGTTTATTGCGAGACTGTTACTCTTTTTAAGTCAGAGAATAATGGTTGTTCTATTTCTATGAGTAACATCTTTTATGGTCATGCACCCAATGTGAGAGGATTGTTCATATTGAATCTTGATAGCGATACACACATACATAACATTGAGACCAAAAGAGTTAGAGTTAACAATGATAGCACCATATTTTTGTGGCACTGCCGCTTAGGTCATATTGGTGTAAAGCGCATGAAGAAACTCCATGCCTATGGACTTTTGGAGTCACTTGACTTTGATTCACTTGACACGTGCGAACCATGCCTCATGGGCAAGATGACTAAAACTCCGTTCTCCGGAACAATGGAGCGTGCAAGTGACTTGTTGGAAATCATACATACCGATGTGTGTGGTCCGATGAGCGTAGAGGCACGCGGCGGATATCGTTATTTTCTCACCTTCACTCACGATTTGAGTAGATATGGTTATGTCTACTTAATGAAGCAGAAGTCTGAAACATTTGAAAAGTTCAAGCAATTTCAGAGTGAAGTTGAAAATCATCGTAACAAGAAGATCAAGTTCCTACGGTCTGATCGTGGGGGTGAATATCTGAGTTTCGAGTTTGGTGCTCACTTAAGACAATGTGGAATTGTTTCACAGTTGACACCGCCTGGAACACCACAGCGTAATGGTGTGTCCGAACGTCGTAATCGTACTTTATTAGAAATGGTGCGATCTATGATGTCTCTTACCGATTTGCCGTTATCGTTTTGGGGTTATGCATTAGAAACATCTGCATTCACTTTAAATAGGGCACCATCAAAATCCATTGAGACGACACCATACGAACTGTGGTATGGCAAAAGGCCAAAGTTGTCGTTTCTTAAAGTTTGGGGATGTGATGCTTATGTCAAAAAGCTTCAGCCTGAAAAGCTGGAACCCAAAGCAAAAAAGTGCATCTTCATAGGTTACCCAAAAGAGACAGTTGGGTACACCTTCTATCTCAAATCCGAGGCCAAAGTGTTTGTTGCTAAAAACGGAGCTTTTCTCGAGAAGGAGTTTCTCTCGAGAGAATTGAGTGGGAGGAAGATAGAACTTGACGAGGTTGTCGAACCTCTCATCCCTCTGGATGGTGGCGCAGGGCAAGGGGAAACCTCTGTCGTTGCGACGTCGGTTGAGGAGGAAGTTAATGATGATGATCATGAAACTCCGGTTCAAGTTTCTGTCAAACCACGTAGGTCGACGAGACCACATGCTGCTCCAGAGTGGTACGGTAATCCCGTCTTATCAATCATGTTGTTGGACAACAATGAACCTGCAAATTATGAAGAAGCAATGGTGGACCCAGATTCCAACAAATGGCTAGAAGCCATGAAGTCCGAGATAGGATCCATGTATGAGAACAAAGTGTGGACTTTGGAGGTACTACCTGAAGGCCGCAAGGCTATTTAGAACAAATGGATCTTTAAGAGGAAGACGGACGCTGACGACAATGTGACCGTTTATAAAGCTCGACTTGTGGCAAAGGGTTTTTCACAAGTTCAAGGAGTTGACTACGATGAGACATTCGCACCCGTAGCGATGCTCAAGTCCGTCAGAATCATGTTAGCAATAGCTGCATTTTTCGATTATGAAATCTGGCACATGGATATCAAAACAGCGTTCCTTAACGGTTTCCTTAAGGAAGAATTGTATATGATGCAACCCGAAGGTTTTGTCGATCCTAAGAATGCTAACAAGGTGTGCAAGCTCCAGCGATCCATTTATGGACTGGTGCAAGCATCTCGGAGTTGGAACAAACGCTTTGATGAGGTGATCAAAGCATTTGGGTTTATACAAGTGGTTGGAGAATCTTGTATTTACAAGAAAGTGAGTGGGAGCTCTGTGGCGTTTCTAATATTATATGTGGATGACATATTGCTGATTGGAAACAACGTAGAGTTTTTGGAGAGCATAAAGGATTACTTGAATAAAAGTTTCTCTATGAAGGACCTAGGAGAAGCTGCTTACATTCTAGGCATTAAGATCTATAGGGATAGATCAAAACGCGTGATAGGACTTTCACAAAGCACTTACCTTGATAAAGTTTTGAAGAGGTTCAAAATGGAACAGTCCAAGAAAGGGTTCTTGCCAGTTTTACAAGGTACGAGATTGAGTAAGACTCAGTGCCCAGCAACTGATGAAGATAGAGAGCATATGCGCTCCGTCCCCTATGCTTCAGCCATAGGTTCTATCATGTATGCAATGATGTGCACTAGACCGGATGTTAGCCTGGCCATAAGTATGGCAGGTAGGTTCCAGAGTAATCCAGGAGTGGATTACTGGACGGCGGTCAAGAATATCCTGAAGTACCTGAAAAGGACTAAGGAGATGTTTCTCGTATATGGAGGTGACAAAGAGCTCGCCGTAAAAGGTTACGTCGATGCAAGCTTTGACACAGATCCGGACGACTCTAAGTCGCAAACCGGATAAGTATTTATTCTTAATGGGGGTGCGGTAAGCTGGTGCAGTTCCAAGCAAAGCGTCGTAGCAGATTCTACATGTGAAGCGGAGTACATGGCTGCCTCAGAGGCGGCTAAGGAGGGTGTCTGGATGAAGCAATTCATGACGGATCTTGGAGTGGTGCCAAGCGCACTGAATCCAATAACCTTGTTCTGTGACAACACGGGTGCCATTGCCTTAGCAAAGGAACCATGGTTTCACAAGAAGTCTAGACACATCAAACGACGCTTCAACCTCATCCGCGACTACGTCGAAGGGGAGGACGTGAATATATGCAAAGTGAACACGGATCTGAATGTAGCAGACCCGGTGACTAAACCTCTTCCACGGGCTAAGCAAGATCAACACCAGAACTGTATGGGTGTTAGATTTATTACAATGTAATTCGCATGATGATGTGAGGACTAGATTATTGACTCTAGTGCAAGTGGGAGACTGTTGGAATTATGCCCTAGAGGCAATAATAAATATAGTTATTATTATAATTCTTGTATCAAGATAATCGTTTATTATCCATGCTATAATTGTATTGAATGAAGACTCATTTACATGTGTGGATACATAGACAAAACACTGTCCCTAGCAAGCCTCTAGTTGGCTAGCCAGTTGATCAAAGATAGTCAGTGTCTTCTGATTATGAACAAGGTGTTGTTGCTTGATAACTGGATCACGTCATTAGGAGAATCACGTGATGGACTAGACCCAAACTAATAGACGTAGCATTTTGATTGTGTCATTTTGTTGCTACTGTTTTCTGCGTGTCAAGTATTTGTTCCTATGACCATGAGATCATATAACTCACTGACACCGGAGGATTACTTTGTGTGTATCAAACGTCGCAACGTAACTGGGTGACTATAAAGATGCTCTACAGGTATCTCCGAAGGTGTTAGTTGAGTTAGTATGGATCAAGACTGGGATTTGTCACTCCGTGTGACGGAGAGGTATCTCGGGGCCCACTCGGTAATACAACATCACACACAAGCCTTGCAAGCAATGTAACTTAGTGTAAGTTGCAGGATCTTGTATTACGGAACGAGTAAACAGACTTGCCGGTAAACGAGATTGAAATAGGTATGCGGATACTGACGATCGAATCTCGGGCAAGTAACATACCGAAGGACAAAGGGAATGACATGCGGGATTATATGAATCCTTGGCACTGAGGTTCAAACGATAAGATCTTCGTAGAATATGTAGGATCCAATATGGGCATCCAGGTCCCGCTATTGGATATTGACCGAGGAGTCTCTCGGGTCATGTCTACATAGTTCTCGAACCCGCAGGGTCTGCACACTTAAGGTTCGACGTTGTTTTATGCGTATTTGAGTTATATGGTTGGTTACCGAACGTTGTTCGGAGTCCCGGATGAGATCACGGACGTCACGAGGGTTTCCGGAATGGTCCGGAAACGAAGATTGATATATAGGATGACCTCATTTGATTACCGGAAGGTTTTCGGAGTTACCGGGAATGTACCGGAAATGACGAATGGGTTCCGGGAGTTCACCGGGGGGGGGGGCAACCCACCCCGGGGAAGCCCATAGGCCTTGAGGGTGGCGCACCAGCCCTTAGTGGGCTGGTGGGACAGCCCAAGAGGGCCCTATGCGCATTGGAAGAAAAATCAAAGAGAAAGGAAAAAAAAGGAGGAGGTGGGAAGGGAAGGAAGGACTCCCACCCACCAAACCAAGTCCAACTCGGTTTGGGGGGGGGGAGACCTTCCCCCCTTGGCTCGACCGACCCCCTTGGGGCTCCTTGAGCCCCAAGGCAAGGCCCCCCCTCTCCCACCTATATATACGGAGGTTTTAGGGCTGATTTG
The DNA here is from genome assembly GCF_904849725.1 of Hordeum vulgare subsp. vulgare. Lineage (NCBI taxonomy): Eukaryota > Viridiplantae > Streptophyta > Magnoliopsida > Poales > Poaceae > Hordeum > Hordeum vulgare. Next base: position 576,262,307 of record NC_058520.1, on the reverse strand, counting down.
AGACGACTTTTCCATGACAGCCCGACCACATACCTCCACGGTTTTTCCTCTAGATCGCGTTTCTGCGGAGCTCGGGCGGAGCCCTGCTGAGACGAGATCATCACCAACCTCCGGAGCGCCGTCACGCTGCCGGAGAACTCTTCTACCTCTCCGTCTCTCTTGCTGGATCAAGAAGGCCGAGATCATCGTTGAGTTGTACGTGTGCTGAACGCGGAGGTGCCGTTCGTTCGGCACTAGATCGTGGGACTGATCGCGGGATAGTTCGCGGGGCGGATCGAGGGACGTGAGGACGTTCCACTACATCAACCGCGTTCACTAACGCTTCTGCTGTACGGTCTACAAGGGTACGTAGATCACTCATCCCCTCTCGTAGATGGACATCACCATGATAGGTCTTCGTGCGCGTAGGAAAATTTTTGTTTCCCATGCAACTTTCCCCATCACTTTGAATGGGTGAAAGCAAAAAAACATCCACCTCCGGAGGAGAAGATAGATTCGGTAAAAGCAAAGCGTACTCTGGCAGCCCAGAAGAAACCACCAAAGTCTTCGACGAAAGGCAACTATGAGCGCACTATTACAAAGTCATTTATCGAAGCGCAGCGGTCGGGAAGTACTGTCAGTGATCAAAAGTTAGCAGAACGACGAGCTGGGAAAAAAGTTGCCCATCTCGGCGAACAAGCGAACCAATCGTTCCCCCCGCTCAAGGTTTCTAGCGATATCGTCGCTAATCATCCGGGGATCTTGTTGCCCGGTACCAATCCTGCAGATTACCTGCCCGATGGTGCACATTTTGATTTATTGGAGGTGGACGAACACAAATACGTGTACGGGAAGCCTCTCGTCAAAGATGAAAGATCTCTAACAACGATGATGCGAAGATTCCATGATTGGTACATGAAAACTTGCAAAGAGTCTCGGGGGAGTAATATTTTGACGCTGGGAGTTAGAAAGGAGCATGACCTCGTTGGACTTGAACTGTTGATGGTTCCATTTGAGGAGTTCTTCCCGTTTTTCAATCTAAAGGCCCTCGATAAATTAATGATCACTTGCTACTGCCTGTAAGCAGTACTACTTCTGTCATTAAGTCTCTATATATAGGTCAGCTCTTTCATTGCATGTATTTTTAATTATCCTCACTATATTATATGCAAATTGAAGATCGTCGAACTGAAGAAAAGACAAATATTGGGTTCATTAACACAAATCTCGTAGATGCATTTATGATTAAATCTCAGGCCAAAGATACCGAGGCCAACCTGCTACAATCGTTTGTATTGAATCAAAACAAAGCTATAATACTCTTCCCTTACGAATTCCAGTGAGTGTTGCTGTCTTGTGCATATTCAGTTTCCCTTATTAGTCAAGGTTATAGTAATGTAATTGATGAGTTATGCATGCGTGCGCAGCTTCCACTATATTATCCTAGAGATTAAGCTTGAGCAGGGACTAGTAACCGTCTTAGACTCGAGACGAAAAGATCCCAACGAGTATGCGGACATGACTGAAATTCTAGAGAAGTAAGTTAAATCGATCATTATCGCACCATATCGACAACTTTGTTCATTTCCTGATATCAAGTAATTGTTTTCTTTGTCTAACAGGGTTTGGAAAAAATTCACCGCAAAAACTTTGGGACTGCCGAAGAAGCTGCAATTTAAACACCCGAAAGTAAGTACTATAGTAGCATGTTCCACGCATCTCCTAGTGATTCAAGCGCTAGTTTCATCAATACCATTTAGCATGCTTGCTAACTATCAGTTTGATTGACCTCTATTTCTTGTAAAGTGGTTGTGGCAGAAACCAGGGAATGATTACTGTGGATACTACATTTGCGAGTCCATCCGCCACGTGACCTGTGAGCGGGGCTACTCTGACAAACAATATGACGTGCGTAAATAATAATATTCACAATTTTATTTTATTACCATCATTTGTGGCCAGTTTCATTTATTCATATATATGTATTGACCCCCTTCTTTAAATTAGATATATCGGATGCGGAATGAACTCCTACCAGCAGATCGTATGCGAGGAATTCAAGAGGAATTGGCGGCATTCTTTCTTGACCACGTGATCCCTGAAGACGGAGAATACCATGTGAACCGTAATCAGTTGAATTTTAATTAGGAGATTATATTATAAGAGATAATTATATTGTATATATGTAGCCAGTAGCGTCGGATAGATATACGAGAACTTGTTGTTCGACCAATCTCTCAGAGAAGGAGAGGTGGTCGATATCACTTCTCTTTGTATGCATATGTTCATGACGATCTTCTGTTTCCTTCATTTGCTAACTAGCTAGCGTGTCTAGTCCTCTCTATACGTATAGTATGTAGCGTCGACCAAGCACGGAGATAAGAGAGCATACTTCTTTCTATTCATTAGCTAGCTAACACAATACATGAAACACCTAAATTAACCCCCCAAAACCCCCTCCCCCCCTTTCAAAAAAAACCCCAGCACCTGAAATGCTGACGCGTGGATGTCTTTTGGTCCCGGTTGGTATCACCAACCGGGACTAAAGGCCCCCTGCCCGGGCTCGCCGCACCGGCCACGTGGAGGCCCATCTGTCCCGGTTCGTGTAAGAAACGGGACTAAAGGCCAAGGGCATTAGTAACGACCTTTTAGTCCCGATTTCGAAACCGGGACAGAAGGCCCTTACGAACCGGGACAAAAGGCCCTTTTTCTACTAGTGATGGTTGAAAGTGTTTAGGGATGACGATGAAGAAACGGAGAAAGAGGAGGCATAATTATTGATGTGCTTTTTTTTGTATGTGATGAACTTTTTTTATGTTATGAATTTGGTTGGTTGATTTTGAACTTGGTTGGTTGATGTGTCGTAAAATTAAACTATGTTAATTTTGATGTTTGAAATATTCATACTATCTTTAAAACACAAATTGCGAGCGTCGGCTGCTCAGCGCGCACGCTGAAGCGGCTCGCGCGTGTCATATTTTGCCGTCGTCATTGAAGCCAGTGCACTCCGACGCGCTATTTTTTTTTAATTTTGACACTGTAAAATCATTTGTACGCACGCGGGGATAGCATGGCTGTTGGAGATATCAGTCTGCGCAAAAGAACAAGAGGTCTCTACTGGAGGCGCCGTCGCCCGTCGGCCGTCGCACAGCTAGCAAGCAGCTCACGTTGGGGGCGCGCGATGCCAACCGCCGCCGCTCCACCGCACCGGTGGCGCGGGCTCAGCCATCCCATGCCGTGTCCAAAAGAACTCGTTTCGCATTTCTCTTCACATGAAGAGGGGCCGGATGGCGACGCCCGCGGCAACGGCAAGGCGCATCCTGCCGTCACATCGTCGACGTCGTCGACGACGACGACGAGGACAAGCCATGATCGTGGGAAGAGCGTGATACACGCACGCCGTGTACTGCCATGTACTAGCCAGGGCTCACTTTTCTCTGTTGATGTACTCCATGCTGTATGTCCCGACACGAGAGTTCACCGGTCGGACAGGAATCGAAGAGAATCTTGAACAACATGGCACCGGGTCGGACGACGTCAGATGGTTTCCGGCGTCACGTACTCACGTGATTGATGACCAAACAAACTGCTCATGCTCGGACAGATTGTCCGGATGATCACGGGGTAGATGCGGCGATGTGATCGGCCGAGTGGCATGTATCTATCTATAAATGCAAAAAGGATGGATGTCGGCGTGTAGGGGGAGAAAGATGAGGAGGGCCGCCGGGGATTGATTAGTGGAGGCCCGTCCCTGTCAGACGAGATGTGGCAGGCACGTCGCTGGCCGAATGAAGATGGATGCCATGCATCATTGTGGAATTTTATAGTACTATACGCACGAGATTCCGATCCAACATCATGGAGGAGCCTGAGCAAAACACACGATAATAGTCTTTGCTGTGGGGGCATCAGCAGCTGTTATTGTCTAATCCACTGGATCATTGGCAGTAGAGCTCAGTAAAGCCTGCAACGGCAGCATTATCCTATCCTACTGCCCCAAACACGCGTGTCGCATACTACTGCTAGAATATATATCAACATATCGTGAAAGCAACGTGTGTGCGCCCTCAGACTCAGAGTAACCATCGGAAAAGAAGGAAGCAGACAGACACAAGGATTAGCACATGTAGGAATAGGATCTGCTCCCTCCGTTCCTACGTATAAAACCTTTTAGAGATTGCACAACTACATACGGATGTGCATAGACATATTTTAGAGTATAAATTTACTTATTTTACTCCGTGTGTAGTCTTTTAATAAAATCTCTAAAATGTTTTATATTTTAAAACTGAGGGAGTAGCTAGCTCCATCGCCGTTCCAGCATAGTGCTGCTGCTAGTGACGAGGAAAGGACTCGGATCAAGTTGACGACGGAGGTCGCTGCGGATAACAGTTTTTTATCGAGGCAGGTGCACGCATTAGTATTACCCGACACACTGTCGTCTTCGTTGCACTACGCTGCGGCTACCGGTGCTATTTTATTTATTCTCGAAGTGCCCCCAGCACGGCTGAATATATCCGAGTGATTTTTCTGAAAGAAACATGTGTGCCTGGGCTTTCTGTAACCATCAAGAGAAAAAAGATTGATCACCAAAGGTTATTAAATGCTAATATAACCGCCAAGAAGAAAGAGAGGGCATCTTCAACGCTGATCCCTAAACCGGACACCACATTCACCTGCGGATCGATAGGACCAGTCCATGGACACTGATATACGAGCTGGTCATCCAACCGTATCCGCATGAATTTTAAAAGGATTTCCACAAATTAGACAAAATTCATGCAAACCGGACATATTTTGACTAAACTATAACGGACTAGACTATGCTATTGTAAGATAGTCGATCATGGGGCACGATGAATCATGTTTCCCATGACATGTCTTAGCTATGTCTGGCAGCGGACTCACCGAAACACCGCGAACCCTGGAGCTAAATGCTTCAACGGGAGAGGAAAAATAGCCTCAGCCTCGGCAAAGACCAATTCAGCAGTTGTTTTTTTATCGCGGGAAGATGGTCATCATGGCCTACGCCCGTGTGAAGCGAGCAAGTTACCAGCTATGTAATTCGGCAAGGTGGTGGCGGGCCTTCCTTTCACCCAAGCGAGATTGGCTTTCGATGGTCTGTTTTTCTTCGTTGTTGGCGGCGAGCATGGACGTGTCATCTTCGTCGACGTGGTCGTGGGACGGGGCCGAAGCGTAGCTGGAGACGTCGTTGTCGGTGCCCGAGTCAAATTCCTCTGTCGCTGCATCAACCTCCGTGAACATGGCTTCTTTCTCCGCATGCTAGACACGTTGCCGCCATCGCCCGTGGCGGAGTAGGTGGGTTATGGCCTGGGCCAGCTTGGACGAGCGAGGACGGCCCGACAATTGTGGTGATGCTTGCCCTGGCTCCGAGGAGCTTAACAACAAACTAACGCGTGTCTAGCTAGCTTGTCAGGCCACCTAGCCGGTTACAATGTCGAAGAGTTCATTCTTCTACTCTTCGGAGAGGCCAACCCAAAGGGCTTTGGAGCTAAAGGTCATATCATGAGTGTTTGTAAAGAGGAGATGAGAGCAGAGATATCGCGCGGCTACTGCCCCGCACCTGACCACGTTTGAATAGCGGGCAGATGCCATAAGCCAAAAGATGGGTTATTTAATGTCGTTTAGCACACGTTCGGACGTGTGAGCGTGAGAGAAGATTCCTTGACAAACACTGATTTAATGAAGGTAGACGATGTTTCAATGTGGGGCAAAGACACGTGCAACGGGCAACGCTCTCGGCAATGTGTCTCTTCAATGCCAGCTCTAGCGAGAAGTCTCATTTGCTCTGAACAGACATGAATGCAGTCCTGACACTCTCGAGCAGTGTTGAGCGCTTCGGGCGGAAAAGGGTGCGAGCGAGGGAGAGGGGTTTGGGTGAGCCAAGGTTGTCAAATGCGTGTGTGGTGGCCGTCCGGACACATGCAAAGCCCTCTCCCCTGATTTGTGGAAAAAATGGCATCGAGGCCGACCAATGGATGACGGTTGTGCGCAGTTAAAGGTTCACGTTGAAGATGCGCTTAAAGCATCTCTAGCAGATCTTTAAAGCCTCGTCCCGCAAAATTAGTTTAAGAGTCGTGTGTAAAAAAATCGACAATACCGGCCTTCGAAGAAACATGTCCTTTAAACGCGTCCCACAAAAAATTTGCAGCGTGAGTTTAGAAGATTTGTTCCACGCCTTAGGCCTCACGGTACCACAAAATATCCGGGGCTTTGCAAATTCTGGATTTTCAACCCACCAATATAAATCGAATAATAATATAAATTAAATATATGAATAAAATGGTATGTAAGACAATTCACAACACAACAATCATCTTCGTTACAAAAAAACCAAATCTTCTATTTATAAATAGCTGCAACCCACTAGCTATTTTTCTAGACATGCAAATACGTCACATGAGCAACTCATGCATGTAAGTCATAAATGACATTGTTTTTGAATATTTTTCTAAAGCAATTCGGGGCTGCGATGACCAAAAATTGCGATAAAAAAGCACTATGGTGGTGAGTGTCTCAAAACTCTCTAAAAAGCCTAACAACACGATAGGGGGAAAATCACCCTCCAAAATTTTGGCCTAAAAAGTGCTATGGAAAGCGTGTCAGACTCTTTTTTTAAGAACCTACTCAGGTAAGGAAACACGAAATCGAAAACAAGAGGATCTCGAAATTAACCTAATACGTAAAGGACTCGGACTAGGATTGGGGGTGGATATGTGGTGGTCATATATGGCAGCAAGGATGATGGTGGCGTGGTGGTGGTATATGGTAGCAAGGATGATGATAGCGTGGTGCTGGTATATGGCAGCAATGAACGCGGTGGCGGCGTGACAACCTGTGAAGAGAACTCAAAATTCTAAAGGGCTAGACACTAATACCAGCAACTCGGCACGATGATGTAACCGCAAATTCAACAAAGCAAAATACTGAAAAGACTATGCAAAGGCTCAGATTGGTTCAGATATGATGATCTAACCCTAAATTTTTTATGGCTTTTCCGTGGACTATAGGTATGAAGAACATATACGGTCTAACTATGAAAAACTGGTAAAATCTCATCGAGCAACCTGGAAATGTGATACCACTTGATAGAGACAAAGCTGTCCCTATATTTCGATGAGATGATGGTTATAGTTTTTGGTTGAGTAGACTTTGATGATCCGACTACGAACGTGTGAGAATGTCGCGCTTTAGCAATCGCTAAACCAACTCCGTTAGGTTATTGACCATGCGAGAGCACGATCAATCTGACCATGAGGGTCTGTTTCCTACACGCGCACGAAGAACAAGCAAGAAACTAATATTGCAATCTTGATATTGCGAATATAAGAGGAAAACTTTCTTGATGAAAGTGGGGTTCTATGACACCTTTGTGTGGTCGTGGAACACAAACGAAGAACGCGAAGTTGCAGCTATGACAAACTTGTAATCTAAACAAAACCCAAGTCTAAACGGCACCCTAAGGGTTGTATATATGGGGGAATAGAGGAGGAATTTCGTGATCCCTTGGAGGAGGGGTCCGAAACTGACCCTAATTCAGTTTCCCCAGACATACGGACTCTAGAAATAGCGTGTAATACGGTATTTCAAAATTACATGGGCCTGGCCCAAAAATAAGGCGGCTCGGTTATCTATAATTTTTGATGGTTTCACGCTGTTATCTTGTCTTCTTTGATTGTTTTATGTACCTTTTATATCTTTTTTGGGACTAACTTATTTATTCAGTGCCAAGTGCCAGATCCTGTTTTTTCCGTGTGTTTTGACTCTTTTCAGATCTGATTTTGGAACGGAGTCCAAACGGAAGAAAAATCCCGAAATGATTTTTTCCCGAACGGAAGAAGATCAAGGGGCCTTTGGGCCAGGCCAGGTGGGCTCCAGGGAGCCCACAAGCCCCCACTCCGCCACCAGGGGGAGGCGGCGGTGGGCAGGCTTGTGGCCTCCCTGGCCGCCCCCTCACCTAGGTCTTTGGCCTATAAATTTCCAAATATTCCGCAAAAAATCAGGGGAGCCTCGAAAATACTTTTCCGCCGCCGCAAGCTTTCGTTTCCGCGAGATCTCATCTGGAGACCCTTCCCGGCGATCTGCCGGAGGGGACTTTGGAGTTGGAGGGCTTCTTCATCATCATCATCGCCCCTCCAATGACTCGTGAGTAGTTCACTTCAGACCTACGGGTCCGTAGTTAGTAGCTAGATGGATTCTTCTCTCTCTTCGATCTTCAATACAAAGTTCTCCATGATCTTTATGGAGATCTATCCGATGTAATCTTCTTTGGCGGTGTGTTTGTCGAGATCCGATGAATTGTGGATTTGTGATCAGATTATCTATGATATATATTTGAGCCTTTACTGATTTCTTATATGCATGATTTGATATCCTTGTAAGTCACTACAGGAATCAGCTTCTTTGCCGTCTGCCATCACAGACGGCAAAGCCACTATCCCGGACGGCAAAGACCTTTGCCGTCTGCCACCTGTCGGCAAATTTTCTGCGTCAGCCTACGACGGCATAGGACATTCTTTGCCGTCAGCCCCCCCAAAGCGGACGGCAAAGGTCTTTGCCGTCTGCTTTCCTGAGGAGCAGTCGGCAAAGAGCTTGAGACGGCAGCCGAGAGGCGTTGCCTCCGTTAGGGGTTAACGGAGGCTCTTTGCCGTCTGCCTGCTGGTCAGTCTATGCCGTCTGCCCTGTTGAACATCTTTGCCGTCTACCGTGTCCTCCCCTCCCCCTCTCTCCACTCCTGCTCCTCCTCTGTGCCCTCTTCTTTGCCGTCATCCTGCTGGTCAGTCTTTGCCGTCTGCCCTGTTGAACATCTTTGCCGTCTGCCTTGTCCTCCCCTCCCCCTCTCTCCACTCCTGCCCCTGATCTGTGCCCTCTTCTTTGCCGTCTGCCCCCCCTGCAGGCAGACGGCAAAGAGCCTATATGGTCAGCTGCTACTGCCCAGGAAGCACAGCTGGGTGCCATGTGGCACCTTTGCCGTCTGCTGGCTGATGGCAAAGGCCTTTGCCATCAGTTGGCAGACGGCAAAGAGCCCATATTGTCACTATTTTGTTTATTTTATGTTATTTCACAGCAATAATATATATAATTCATAGCACATATATGATATATAGTTCACAACACATATATGATATACATATAAAGTTCACCAATGTCATTTGTTCATCAATGGACATCCATATATCGAAAGAACCAACATATACAAAGTGTCATCCATATATATATACATATAGTTCCACATATATTGTTCATCAACACATACAAAGAACCAACACATTGTTCATCAACTCAAATAAAAAAGGAAACTAAAGCACTCCAACGCCAGCTTCCATGCATGTAGTACATCCAATCTGCAAAATGGGAATAAGAAAGTAAGTAGAAGAAGAACAACAACATATATATGACAAATAAGCTAAATTGAAGAAGAAAGAGAAGAAACAATAAGAGAACAAGGAGAAGAAAAACAAGAAGGAGGAGGAGGAGGAGGAGGGGAAGGGGAAGGAGAAGGAGAAGGAAGAGGAGAAGAAGAAAAAAGAAGAGAAGAAGAAGGAGAAGAAGGAGGAGAAGAAGGAGATAAGAAGAAGGAGAAGAAGGAGGGCTCCTTCTCCTTCTCCTTCTTCTTCTCCTCCTTCCTTCTCCTTCTTCTCTTCTTCTCCTCCTCCTTCTTCTTCTTCTCCTCCTCCTCCTTCTTCTTCTCCTTATCCTTCTTTCTTTTCATTTTGAGCTTATTATGGTAGAAGAAGAAGAAGAAAGAGGAGGAGAAGAAGAAGAAAGAGGAGGAAGAGGAGGAGAAGAAGAAATCAAGAAGAAGGAGGAGGAGGAGAAGGAGGAGGAGGATAAGGATAGAAGGTCCTTGGCCTTCTCCTCCTCCTCCTCCTCCTCCTCCTCCTCCTCCTCCTCCTCCCTTCTCCTCCTCCTCCTCCTCCTCCTCCTCCTCCTCCTTCTTCTCTTCTTCTTCATCTCTTCTTCTTATTTCTTTTCATTTTGAGCTTATTATGGAAGAAGAAGAAGAAGAAAGAGGAGGAGAAGAAGAAGAAAGAGGAGGAAGAGGAGAAGAAGAAGAAATCAAAAAGGAGGAGGAGGAGGAGGAGGCCCCTGGCCTCCTCCTCCTCCTCCTCCTCCCTCTTCTCTTCTTCTTCATCTCTTCTTCTTCTTTCTTTTCATTTTGCCTATTTCATCTCCTCTTCTCCTCTTGTTGGAGCTAAATTACCTAATTATGTCTTTTTTGAGCTAAATATTCCAATTATGTCATTTTAGAGGAAAACAAGCTAAGTATATAATATTCATGAGCTAACCAAGGTTCTTATGCCATTTTGAGCTTATTATGGTATTTTGGAGCTAAATGGGCTAACTATGTCATTGTTGGGTTAATTAAAACAAGGATAATATGAAAGAGGAGAAGAAAGAGGAGGAGGAGGAGAAGAAGAATAAATGAAGAAGGAGGAGGAGGAGGAGAAGGAGGAGGAGAAGGAGGAGAAGGTCCTTGGCCTCCTCCTCCTCCTCCTCCTCCTCCTCCTCCTCCTTCTTCTCTTCTTCTTCATCTCTTCTTCTTCTTTCTTTTCATTTTGCCTATTTCATCTCCTCTTCTCCTCTTGTTGGAGCTAAATTACCTAATTATGTCTTTTTTGAGCTAAATATTCCAATTATGTCATTTTAGAGGAAAACAAGCTAAGTATATAATATTCATGAGCTAACCAAGGTTCTTATGCCATTTTGAGCTTATTATGGTATTTTGGAGCTAAATGGGCTAACTATGTCATTGTTGGGTTAATTAAAGCAAGGATAATATGAAAGAGGAGAAGAAAGAGGAGGAGGAGGAGAAGAAGAAGAAATGAAGAAGAAGGAGGAGGAGGAGAAGGAGGAGGAGGTCCTTGGCCTCCTCCTCCTCCTCCTCCTCCTCCTCCTCCTTCTTCTTCTCTACTTTTTCATCTCTTCTTCTTCTTTCTTTTCATTTTGAGCTTATTATGGTAGAAGAAGAAGAAGAAAGAGGAGGAGAAGAAGAAGAAAGAGGAGTAAGAGGAGAAGAAGAAGAAATCAAGGAGGAGGAGGAGGAGAAGGCCAGGGGCCTTCTCCTCCTCCTCCTCCTCCTCCTCCTCCTTCTTCTTCTCTTCTTCTTCATCTCTTCTTCTTCTTTCTTTTCATTTTGCCTATTTCATCTCCTCTTCTCCTCTTATTGGAGCTAAATTACCTAATTATGTCTTCTTTGAGCTAAATATTCCAATTATGTCATTTTAGAGGAAAACAAGCTAAGTATATAATATTCATGAGCTAACCAAGGTTCTTATGCCATTTTTAGCTTATTATGGTATTTTGGAGCTAAATGGGCTAACTATGTCATTGTTGGGTTAATTAAAGCAAGGATAATATGAAAGAGGAGAAGAAAGAGGAGGAGGAGGAGAAGAAGAAGAAATGAAGAAGAAGGAGGAGGAGGAGGAGAAGGAGGAGAAGGTCATTGGCCTCCTCCTCGTCCTCGTCCTCCTCCTCCTCCTTCTTCTCTTCTTCTGTTCTTCTTCATCTCTTCTTCTTCTTTGTTTTCATTTTGAGCTTATTATGGTACAAGAAGAAGAAGAAAGAGGAGGAGAAGAAGAAGAAAGAGGAGGAAGAGGAGAAGAAGAAGAAATCAAGAAGGAGGACGAGGAGGAGGAGGAGAAGGCCAGAGGCCTTCTCCTCCTCCTCTTCCTCCTCCTCCTCCTCCTCCTTCTTCTCTTCTTCTTCATCTCTTCTTCTTCTTTCTTTTCATTTTGCCTATTTCATCTCCTCTTCTCCTCTTGTTGGAGTTAAATTACCTAATTATGTCTTTTTTGAGCTAAATATTCCAATTATGTCATTTTAGAGGAAAACAAGCTAAGTATATAATATTCATGAGCTAACCAAGGTTCTTATGCCATTTTGAGCTTATTATGGTATTTTGGAGCTAAATGGGCTAACTATGTCATTGTTGGGTTAATTAAAGCAAGGATAATATGAAAGAGGAGAAGAAACAGGAGGAGGAGGAGAAGAAGAAGAAATGAAGAAGGAGGAGGAGGAGGAGGAGGAGGAGAAGGAGGAGAAGGTCCTTGGCCTCCTCCTCCTCCTCCTCCTCCTTCTCCTTCTTCTCTTCTTATTCATCTCTTCTTCTTCTTTCTTTTCATTTTGAGCTTATTATGGTAGAAGAAGAAGAAGAAAGAGGAGGAGAAGAAGAAGAAAGAGGAGGAAGAGGAGACGAAGAAGAAATCAAGAAGGAGGAGGAGGAGGAGGAGGAGAAGGCCAGGGGCCTTCTCCTCCTCCTCCTCCTCCTCCTTCTTCTCTTATTCTTCATCTCTTCTTCTTATTTATTTTCATTTTGCCTATTTCATCTCCTCTTCTCCTCTTGTTGGAGCTAAATTACCTAATTATGTCTTTTTTGAGCTAAATATTCCAATTATGTCATTTTAGAGGAAAACAAGCTAAGTATATAATATTCATGAGCTAACCAAGGTTCTTATGCCATTTTGAGCTTATTATGGTATTTTGGAGCTAAATGGGCTAACTATGTCATTGTTGGGTTAATTAAAGCAAGGATAATATGAAAGAGGAGAAGAAATAGGAGGAGGAGGAGAAGAATAAGAAATGAAGAAGAAGGAGGAGGAGGAGGAGAAGGAGGAGGAGGAGAAGGTCCTTGGCCTCCTCCTCCTCCTCCTCCTCCTTCTCCTTCTTCTCTTCTTCTTCATCTCTTCTTCTTCTTTCTTTTCATTTTGAGCTTATTATGGTAGAAGAAGAAGAAGAAAGAGGAGGAGAATAAGAAGAAAGATGAGGAAGAGGAGAAGAAAAAGAAATCAAGAAGGTCGAGAAGGTCGCCTTCTCCTCCTCCTCCTCCTTCTCTTCTTCTTCATCTCTTCTTCTTCTTTCTTTTCATTTTGCCTATTTCATCTCCTCTTCTCCTCTTGTTGGAGTTAAATTACCTAATTATGTCTTTTTTGAGCTAAATATTCCAATTATGTCATTTTAGAGGAAAACAAGCTAAGTATATAATATTCATGAGCTAACCAAGGTTCTTATGCCATTTTGAGCTTATTATGGTATTTTGGAGCTAAATGGGCTAACTATGTCATTGTTGGGTTAATTAAAGCAAGGATAATATGAAAGAGGAGAAGAAAGAGGAGGAGGAGGAGAAGAAGAAGAAATGAAGAAGAAGGAGGAGGAGGAGGAGAAGGAGGAGGAGGAGAAGGAGGAGAAGGTCCTTGGCCTCCTCCTCCTCCTCCTCCTCCTCCTCCTTCTCCTTCTTCTCTTCTTCTTCATCTCTTCTTCTTCTTTCTTTTCATTTTGAGCTTATTATGGTAGAAGAAGAACAAGAAAGAGGAGGAGAATAAGAAGAAAGAGGAGGAAGAGGAGAAGAAGAAGAAATCAAGGAGGAGGAGGAGGAGGAGAAGGCCACTCCTCCTCCTCCTCCTCCTTCTTCTCTTCTTCTTCATCTCTTCTTCTTCTTTCTTTTCATTTTGCCTATTTCATCTCCTCTTCTCCTCTTGTTGGAGCTAAATTACCTAATTATGTCTTTTTTGAGCTAAATATTCCAATTATGTCATTTTAGAGGAAAACAAGCTAAGTATATAATATTCATGAGCTAACCAGGGTTCTTATGCCATTTTGAGCTTATTATGGTATTTTGGAGCTAAATGGGCTAACTATGTCATTGTTGGATTAATTAAAGCAAGGATAATATGAAATAGGAGAAGAAAGAGGAGGAGGAGGAGAAGAAGAAGAAATGAAGAAGGAGGAGGAGGAGGAGAAGGAGGAGAAGGTCCTTGGCCTCCTCCTCCTCCTCCTCCTTCTCCTTCTTCTCTTCTTCTTCATCTCTTCTTCTTCTTTCTTTTCATTTTGAGCTTATTATGGTAGAAGAAGAAGAAGAAAGAGGAGGATAAGAAGAAGAAAGAGGAGGAAGAGGAGAAGAAGAAGAAATCAAGAAGGAGGAGGAGGAGGAGGAGGAGGAGAAGGCCAGGGGCCTTCTCCTCCTCCTCCTCCTCCTTCTCCTTCTTCTCTTCTTCTTCATCTCTTCTTCTTCTTTCTTTTCATTTTGAGCTTATTATGGTAGAAGAATAAGAAGAAAGAGGAGGAGAAGAAGAATAAAGAGGAGGAAGAGGAGAAGAAGAAGAAATCAAGAAGGAGGAGGAGGAGGAGGAGAAGGCCAGGGGACTTCTCCTCCTCCTCCTCCTCCTCCTCCTCCTTCTTCTCTTCTTCTTCATCTCTTCTTGTTCTTTCTTTTCATTTTGTCTATTTCATCTCCTCTTCTCCTCTTGTTGGAGCTAAATTACCTAATTATGTCTTTTTTGAGCTAAATATTCCAATTATGTCATTTTAGAGGAAAACAAGCTAAGTATATAATATTCATGAGCTAACCAAGGTTCTTATGCCATTTTGAGCTTATTATGGTATTTTGGAGCTAAATGGGCTAACTATGTCATTTTTGGGTTAATTAAAGCAAGGATAATATGAAAGAGGAGAAGAAAGAGGAGGAGGAGGAGAAGAAGAAGAAATGAAGAAGAAGGAGGAGGAGGAGGAGAAGGAGGAGGAGGAGAAGGAGGAGAAGGTCCTTGGCCTCCTCCTCCTCCTCCTCCTCCTCCTCCTCCTCCTCCTCCTTCTTCTCTTCTTCTTCATCTCTTCTTCTTCTTTCTTTTCATTTTGCCTATTTCATCTCCTCTTCTCCTCTTGTTGGAGCTAAATTACCTAATTATGTCTTTTTTGAGCTAAGTATTCCAATTATGTCATTTTAGAGGAAAACAAGCTAAGTATATAATATTCATGAGCTAACCAAGGTTCTTATGCCATTTTGAGCTTATTATGGTATTTTGGAGCTAAATGGGCTGACTATGTCATTGTTGGGTTAATTAAAGCAAGGATAATATGAAAGAGGAGAAGAAAGAGGAGGAGGAGGAGAAGAAGAAGAAATGAAGAAGGAGGAGGAGGAGGAGAAGGAGGAGAAGGTCCTTGGCCTCCTCCTCCTCCTTCTCTTCTTCTTCTTCTTCTTTCTTTTCATTTTTTCTATTTCTTCTCCTCTTGTTGGAGCTAAATTACCTAATTATGTATTCTTGGAGCTAAATTGTCTAATTATCTTATTTTAGAGGAAAACAAGCTAAGTTTGGAGGAGAAACTTACCGTAGTGGTCATCAAGGAGGAGAAGCACCACGGTTGCTCGCGCCGGCTTCGTTTGGAGACGGTTGCCCTGGAGAAGGGTCGTGCGATGCCGCTCGGGAGTTATTCTGTAGAAAAGATATTTTGCAATGTCTCAGTTAGCATGATGACACTCAATTATTAATACTAGTTTATAATGAAACTCACCGTGCCAATCGAAGAGAAGACGGGCATCGGCGGAGGGACTTGACCGCTCTTCTCGCACAGACCCTGAAGAGTGGGTCGTATTAGTTAGTATTGAAACAGACATTACACACATGATTTGGCTAATGTGAAAAAAAACATACCACAAAAAGCTCGTACAGGGCCCGTTGACCCGCCTCATTCCGGGCCCTCTCCTCCTCAAGCATTCGTGCCGTGCTCTGGTCCCTCTCATCAAGAGCAGCCCGAAGAGCAGCCTGGCTTGCCAATCTCTCTTTCTCAAGAGCAGCCTGGTTTGCCGCTCTCTCTTTCTGAAGAGCAGCCTGAAAAACCATTCCTCGTTACCACAGTAATGATCTATGGTGACACACATAATGAAATGGATGAAAGTGTTCTTAGTCCGTACAACTAACCTCGATGGCAAGTTCGACTGGCCGTGGACGACGCGTTATCTCAGGACAGTTGCTCGACTGGCGCGCCTTGATCTCCGGAAGAGTGAGTGGACAACGTATTATCCCATCTCCAATGGCTATCGAGCCATGGGGCCTCCCGCCACCAGATATCATCACCAGCTCTGGATCCAAAGGTTCCTCGCTAGGGTTAAAGTCATCCCCTTTCGTAGCCTTCCCCGCGTCCCTGTATGCCACGAGCTTATGGTGGGATGATATGTTGGTGAAGTTACTGGGATCATCCAGGTCAGACTCAGAGAATGCCTTCGCCTTCTTGTACGAGGCAGTATGGGCCATGCCATAAAGGTCGTACAAGTGTGGCATCTCAGTCTTATTGTGATGCGCCTAAAAGAGAGGAACAAAATATTAGCATCAAGAATGAATTGCATGAATCATGAAGCAAATCACATACCCAGTTTCGTCCAAACTGAAGTAAGTTGGCGCTGCCTTGATGGTGTGGCACACCAACCATTTGGCTACGCCGATCCTTCGCATTATCGTGGACGGCTCGCCAGCTCCCTGTGCACCACTCATCAACCAACGCCTCCCAACAATCCATCTTATCCGCACACCATCTCGGGGGCACCTGTAAGTTATTAGAAAGAATTTTCAGCGCTACGCCTATGAATGAAATCAAGAAAACTATGTAGAAGGACTTAAGAATAGGTAATTACCTTCATGTATTGCTCCTTCTTCAGAAACTTTCCGCGGCAATCCTTCTTCTGCTTCTTCATACCACGCGTGGCGTAGTAATCTCGAATAGCCTGCGGCCGAGCCTCGTGGCGCAAGTTCTGTAGTAACCGCCTACACTCGACCTCGAGAACCCTGGCCGCCTCCTCCTCATATCCATCCTCACACCTATAGAAGGTCTGCAATCAAACGTGAAAACACCGATTAGTACAATAATTAGCTATATTGTTAATTTTAGATTCTGTAAAAGGATAATTTACCCAAAAGCTCTTGATCACCATCTCGGCCCTCGTGTGGCACAAGACACCATCTATAATCTCCTCCGACAGGGCCGGCGCAGCCTGGTAGTGCTCCCAGGTAAATCCTAGTGTAGGAACCTGACCCTCACCAGGCAACGTGACAAACCCCGGGAAATTTGTCCGACAAAGCACACCAAGGACGGAGTTCGGCCTGCGGACTCCAAGAGGGTGTACCCATCCCCTGCAGTATGATAAGGTCAGCGCATTAGATATTTGAACAAACTTGAAGGCAAAAGCTAAAAAAAGGGTAAATGTACTTACCTATCTCCTTCAGGTTTAATCACCGGCCTCTGCTCGCGGGTAGCCGGGGCGACCGGGAGACGTGTACTACCACGCTTGTACACGGTAGCCGGGGCCCCGTCCACCTGCACATCGCCCTCGCTATCCGTAAGCTCATCCCCGCCATCCCCGCCCCCTAAGCCACCCGGACCCTCGGTCCAATCCGGCAACTCGGTACGATCCGGCCAAGGCTCCCATCCGGACCTCTCCACGTCGGGTGAAGCCTTCGGAACCGTAGTCTCCTCCGGCTGCTCCTGGGCCGAGTGCACCTCGACCCGAGGCTGCTCCTGGACCGGAGTCTCATGGGACGAATGCCCGTGAACACCAGGCTCCTGGACCGGAGTCCCCGTAGCCTCCTCCGCAAACGGGTCGACCATACTAGTCCTATGCTCGGGTGAATGAGCTGGTGGTGGTGGCGAGGACGGCTCAACAGTCCTCCTGGATCTTCCGCGGCCACCACCTCTCCCTGTACCCTTCCCCTTCTTCCCTACCCGACCAGCACCTCTCCCAGCGGGCAATGCCGCCGACGAAGAAGAACCCACGACTGGTGTCGAAAGACTGTCTGCCAAGGCTCTACGGAGAGATAGGGGTGGAATGGAAGTACCACCCCTCGTGCGGGGCGCGTGGGAAGAACCCGTCGAGCGATCTGGACCCGCGCCCACCATCTTTCAACACCTGCCATGATAAAGATTAAAAGAAATTAGTACAACATAAAAAAATTGAATGACTGACATGAATAATAATATGTACATGAATAATAAAGATTAAAATATATATAATTTAAGTTGTGAATCTTACAAACTAATAATCATCATCAATAAATGCATCATCATCATCACTATCACGCATGTCTTCATGAATGACGTGCTCATCGGGTTCAACGGCGTGAAGTTGTGAAAGGCCTTCCTTTAATCGTTGAAGCATTGACAGGTCATCCGCATCAGTAACCTCTACGAGTTCCAGGTCTTCTGGTTCCGGCTCAGGGCTGGAGTCGGATTCATTGTCGCTGTCTACTTCCATGTTCTTGGATGAAGCACGGCGGTTCTTGAAACGTTTCTTGGAAAGACGTGTTTCTTGGAAGAATTCTCCATCATATGTGTCTGGGTTAATGTGAGGTTCATAATCCTGTTCATTTGGGAGAGGTGATCTGACATGTGGCGGCACTTCATAAACAACATACCAACCTTCCAGATTCTTATCCGTTTGGCATGCCCACGGTAGGTAGAAAACTTGGGTCGCCTGTTGAGCCGTAATATAGACATCGGGAACATCTAAATGGGTGTTTGGATTGATTTCGACTAGTCCTATATGTTCATGAGTCCTTCTAGTCTCCTTCGGCTGGAACCAATAACATTTGAAGACTACGACGTTCGGTGGGTTTTCACCATAGAATTGAAGTTCATAAATTGCTTCAACTCTTCCATAATACTCGATAACACCTTCGCCGATAGCAGAGACACCACAATTTGTAGATTTCCGGTCGGGCATAGATAGCTCTTTGCCAAAGGTACGAAAGAGATACCCATTGATGTTGTATTTCTCAAATGAACGGACCTTATAGTCAAAACCATTAGCGACTTGTCTCAATTCGGCGTCCATAGACTCTGAATTAGCCTACAAGTTTAATACGAAACGGTTGTTGCATTAGCCGCAAGTTAGACCAAGAATGAAATGGTCCATTATTGATAATTACCGTTTGTTTGAACCAAGAGATGAAACCGGGATAGCCGCCTCCTGTCTTTGACAGAAGCTCATACTCTTCGACGGAATCATTTTCGATTACCGCTCCATCCGAGAATTTGACGACGTAACGGCTGTTTGAAATATCCGGGAATAAGAGCAGTTCAAATGAATTAGAAGTTACGAGAAAATGTGCCGAGAACTCACTCGATGTACGGCCGCACTTCTGTTAGGTTGTTGAAGATATACAACGAAATGTTCTGCCATTCTTCGATATCCAACGTTATTGGTTTCGAAGCACCGGCTGGTGCGAGCTTCCCTTTGAATAGGCTGAGGTTGGACCCACCTTTTTTAGGGTCTCCATCATTGTGCCGAGGGTTCGGATTATGCAAATGATGATTTTTGGCTTCATAGTGTGCTGTCACAAAGTTTGCCACCTCCTCAGTAATGAATGCCTCAGCCATCGATGCTTCAATTCTACGCTTATTTTTACATTTAGCTCGAAGGGTCTTCTGCATCCTCTCAGTTGCATAGCACCAACGATCTTGCACGGGCCCACCCAATCTTGCCTCGGTCGGTAGATGTAAAATCAAATGCTACATTGGATTAAAGAAGCCCGGTGGAAAGATCTTCTCTAACTTGCACAACAACTCCGGTGCAAACTCCTCCATGTCTTCTACCACGCCAGGCGACAATTCTTTCGCACAAAGAACACGGAAGAAATAGCTCAGCTCCGCCAGTACTAGCCATTCATCCTCAGGAATAAAGCCACGTAACATCACCGGCATTACCCGCTCTAGCCATATGTGCCAATCATGACTCTTGAGACCAAAGATTTTTAATTTTTCAAGACTCGCTCCCCTCTTTAGATTCGCTGCATACCCATCGGGGAACATCAAGTGCATTTTGACCCACAAGATAATTTCCCTCATAGCTGGCCTTCCAAGATTGAACCAGGCCTTTGGCTTCGACCACTTCTGCTTTCCTTTGCCTTCTCGCATGTTTTGTAATGGTCTATGACATAGTGTCTCTTGATCGACTCTAGCCTTAATATTATCCTTTGTCTTCCCATCTATGTCGAACAATGTACCAAAAATAGCCTCTCCGATATTCTTTTCAGTGTGCATCATGTCGATATTGTGTGGAAGAAGGAGGTCTTTGAAGTAAGGCAGATCCCAGAAGCATGGCTTGTGAGTCCAGGCATGTTTTGAATTATACCCCTTGAAATACCCTGGACGCTCTGGATCAGGCTCGAGGGCGTTTAACTGATCCAGGATCTGTTGGCGTGTGAACGCATGTGGTGCCAAGTTTTTGACAACTTTACCTTTGGTAAAGTTCTTCTTGTCTTTTCTGAACTGATGGTCAGGATCCAGGAACTGTCTATGCAAGTCAAAGCAAGAATACTTCCGACCCTCCTGCAACCAATGAAACTGAAGAGCTGCCTTGCATTGGGGGCACGGGAACCTTCCATGCACACACCATCCAGAGAATAGCGCATACGCTGGCAAGTCATGCATAGAGTACATGTACCACACATGCATTTTGAAGTTTTCTTTTCTAGCGGCATCGTATGTCTTGACCCCATTTTCCCAAGCTTCTTCCAATTCATCCTTAAGCGGTTGCAGGTACACATTCATATTCTTCCCCGGATAATTGGGCCCTGGAATTATCAACGTCAGAAATATGTTCTTTCTTTGCATAATCTGCCCGGGGGGGAGATTCAGTGGAATGACAAATACAGGCCAACAACTGTATTGGGTTGCCGTCATGCCGAAGGGATTAAAACCATCCGTGGCGGCGCAGACTCGAGGATTCCTTGGATCTGCCGCTTTATCTTGATGCAATCCATCGAAATGTTTCCACGCTTCCCCATCCGATGTGTGTACCATCATCTTATTCCCATCCGCATCTAGTTCGGTTCTTTTGCCCAATTTGTGCCATGTCATCTGTCTGGCTGTCTCTTCGACCATGAAAAGACGTTGAAGTCTTGGTACGATTGGCATATACCGAAGAACACTAACTGCGATTTTGGTCTGCCTCTTCTCACCCATACCGTTGTCTACCACAAGATACCTGCAAGACTCGCAATTGGGACAATAGTCCAAGTGTGCATACTCCTTCCTAAATAAGACACATCCTTTCTCACATGCATCTATCTTCTCATAGGGCATCTTAAGTACACGAAGTATTTTGTCCGACTGGTACAGGTTTGCAGGCATGACATGGCCTTTGGGTAGGAAACGTCCAAATAGTGTCATCATCGCGTCGTAGCATTCTCTTCCCAAGTTGAACTGAGCCTTCAGAGCCATTACTCGTGCAATTGCATCCAGCTGACAGAGCTCAGTGTGCTCATGGAGAGGACGTTTTGAAGACTCCAACATTTCATAAAAGGCCTTTGCAGATTCCTCCATCTCATCTTCCGAATCCCGAGCATCATCAAAGTCTTGCACCATGTCTTCGATCCCAGTACCATGCTCATCCGTGCGACGACGGACCACCTCAGCTCTTGTGCGTTGTATAGACTCACCATGAAATGTCCACACTGTATAATTAGGCTTAAAACCCCTCCTCTGCAGGTGTTTAATCATTACAGCCTCTGTCGTCTTTTTATAGTTGTCGCATCCAGGACAGGGGCAATAGTTTCTTTCCTGGCCATTTGCGAATGCGGCTTTCACAAATTCCTTTGTTTTTAAAAACCATTCTTTCGTCATCTCTTTCTGACTAGGGTGACCGGTATACATCCACGCACGATCACTCATCTTGCGTAGCTACTAAAGACAGAAGAAATATATTTATATATAATTCATCATATATATTCATCAGTTAATCAGGTTCGCCATTTTTATTACGTCCAGGCAACCTACACGCTAATAGGTAAAGATAGGTCCTAATCCCACCCGAGTATGTGTAGACTGGGTTCGTTTTCCCATGCTCTGCTCCGGATCCAACGCAAAATTTCGGCAGCACCTCCCCGCTGTTCTCCTGATACACGTCTCCGCAATAAACAGAGAGGATGTGCATCCGGAGAACAACAGGGAGGCACTGACGAAATTCCGCATCGGATCCAGAGCACAGCATACGGGAAAACGAACCCAGTCTACACATACTCGGGCTGTCCATGGATAATGTTGGACAATTCGAAAGGATGGCGGTTATAAATATGCAAAGACATGCATATTTATAGATGTCGCCCTTTCGAATGGGAGACGCATACTGGTCACGCATACTCATGATTGAAGAAACCTATAGCTAGCAAGTTTCATCGGCACGAAGACCGGGACAGAGCAAATTAAGGGGGTAGGAGGAGAAGTCATTTGTGCTCACCAACAAACGCAAGGGCGGAGCTCGTCCAACGCACGTGGAGGTCGTCGAACAACTGCACATTGAAATTCACCCGATCAACACAAATATGATGTTTTTATAATTAACATAACTATATGACCTAACTCATAACTATGTGGGTCAGTGTCATCGGGGGTCGAAGGTCACTGGCGTCAGGGATTGGGGTCTTTTCGGTCAACAAGAGGCCGAAGAGGTGTCGGGGCTCGGGGGTTGGGGGTCAGTGGCGTCGGGGGTCGGGGTAGGGGGTCGGGGGTCGAGGGTGAGTGTTGTCGGGGGTCGGGGGTCGAGGTTACCTATAAAACTTTCTAGGTTACCTATAAAACTTTCCAGGTTACCTATACTACTTTATAAAACTTTCCAGGTTCCATAAAAAAAATATTTCATGCCGGGGTGTCGTCGAGATGTCGTGTCGGGGCGTCGTGTCGGGGTTTCGGGGCATCGTGTCGGGTGTCAGGGGTGTCGTCAAGATGTCGTGTCGGGGCGTCGTGTCGGGGTTTCGGGGCATCGTGACGGGTGTCAGGGGTGTCGTCGAGATGTCGTGTCGGTGCGACAACTACTATTGCGAGCTGTTGTAATATCCTCGGTGTTGAAGTGGAATATCACCGGTGCCTGAAGGGGGTGGTCCCAACAGTAATGTTTCTGCACCGACCTACATGGGGGTGGTTGCAGCAACATTGTTGTTGCAGCACGTGAGCTCGATGGCATCGGCGGAGCTAGTGTAAGCATAGGCGGCGACCGGAGGGCTAGTGCAAGCATAGGCGGCGACCGGAGGGCTCTACACGGGCAACTACTAACCTAACAACTAACCTAAGTAACTTAACCTCAGAACCTAATAAAAATTAACCTAAATAAATTAACCTAAGTAACTTAACTAAATTAACCTAAAACAACTTAAAGTAAGAACCTAATAGCAACAAGAACCTAATAACAATAACCTAACTAAATTAACCTAAGTAACTTAACTTAACTAAATTACACTTAGCAAAGAGGCAAAGAGAGAAAAGGAGGATCGGAGGACTTACAAGGGGCTAGGGGAGACGTCAGCGACGAGGTGGAGCAGGGGCACGGTGGAGCAGGGGCAGGAGAGGAGGGGGGAGTGGTGGAGCAGGGGCACGATGGAGCAGGGGCACGGAGAGGAGGGGGAGTGGTGGTGCAGGGGCACGGAGAGGAGGGGGGAGTGGTGGAGCAGGGGCACGGAGAGGGAGGGGGAGTGATGGAGCAGGGGCACGGAGAGGAGGGGGAGTGGGGGAGCAGGGGGTCGCAGGGAGGAGGAGGGGCGAGCTCCGGCGACGGCGCGGGGAGAGCTCCGGCGGCGGGTCGCGGGGAGAGCTCCGGCGGCGGGTCGCGGGGAGGAGGGAGAAGGGGGTCGCAGGGAGGAGGAGGGGCGAGCTCCGGCGACGGGTCGCGGGGAGGAGGGAGCAGGGGGTCGCAGGGAGGAGGAGGGGCGAGCTCCGGCGACGGCGCGGGGAGAGCTCCGGCGGCGGGTCGCGGGGAGGAGGGAGGAGGGGGTCGCAGGGAGGAGGAGGGGCGAGCTCCGGCGGCGGGTCGCGGGGATGAGGGAGGAGGGAGGACGAGCTCCGGCGACGGCGCGGGGAGAGAGAGGGGCTGGTGAACCGTTATGGGGGAGAGAGAGGGGCTGGTTGACGACGTTAGGTCTAGTTTCCTCTTTGCCGTCCGCCCCCGACGGCAAAGTGGAAATAGGCTGACGGCAAAGAGGTGGACCGTTATGGATAAGAGGGCAGTGTGGGGTGGGTTCTTTGCCGTCTGCCTGCGTATTCTTTACCGTCAGCTGGCAGACGGCAAAGAGCTGGGGGTTCTTTGCCGTCTGCCTGCGTATGCTTTGCCGTCAGCTGGCAGACGGCAAAGAGCTGGCTGATGGCAAATAGTACCTTTGCCATCAGCCTTCTCTTTGCCGTCTGGTTTCTGGTAGCTGATGGCAAAGAGGCTCTTTGCCATCAGCCAGCAGACGGCAAAATCTCTGATTCCAGTAGTGAGTCTCTCCGAGTCTTGGGTCTTGTTCGGCCAACTAGATCTATGATTCTTGCAATGGGAGAAGTGCTTGGTTTTGGGTTCTGCCATGTGGTGACCTTTCCAAGTAACAGTAGGGGCAGCAAGGCACACATCAAGTAGTTGCTATCAAGGGTAAAAAGATGGGGGTTTTATCATTGGTTTGAGATTATCCCTCTACATCATGTCATCTTGCTTAAGGCGTTACTCTGTTCTTATGGACTTAATACACTAGTTGCATGCTGGATAGCGGTCGACGTGTGGAGTAATAGTAGTAGATGCAGACAGTATCGGTCTACTTGTTTTGGACATGATGCCTATAGAAATAATCATTGCATAGATATCGTCACGACTTTGCGCGGTTCTATCAATTGCTCGACAGTAATTTATTCACCCACCGTCTACTTGCTTTCATGAGAGAAGCTACTAGTAAACACTACAGCCCCCGGGTCTATTCACATCCATCGTTTACATCTCCGCTTTTACTTTGCTTTGTTACTTTGTTGTTTTCAGTTCTCACTTGGCAAACAATCCATAAGGGATTGACAACCCCTTCATAGCATTGGGAGCAAGCTTTTGTGTTTGTGCAGGATCTTGTGATACTCCTCCACCAGATTGATACCTTGGTTCTGAAACTGAGGGAAATACTTACCACCGCTGTGCTACGTCACCCTTTCCGTTTCGAAGGAACACCAACGCAAGGCTCCAAGGCCACGGGGGAAATCCTTTTGCATACTTGCCTAGGAAGTCCCTTAAGGCGTAGCCGCAGCTGAAGGATTCCTGGTGCCGTCGACACGACTATTCTTGGCGCCGTTGCAAGGGAAGCACAACTGACATCACTCAACGCCTATAATAGCCTATGGACGAAATTTATAAAGTGGCGTCTTGAATATTTCGTCCAAGCCTTCATGCTCTCCTTATGGTGGCTTCAAAGTGCGAAAATCATCAGTGGAAGCTCCATTTTTCTTTACCGCGTGTGCACCTTCTTCTCCATGCTTGATCCTCCTCCAACGAATATCCTTCTTGTCCATTCTAGGTCCTTCATTCATAAGTACAACAAAAATATCTAACTTAGGCAACATCATATGTTCATGAACATTAGAAGGATTCTCAAGAAACGAAAGTACATGATAATTCGATTGGCGTGCGCGAGCTCTAGTAACTGGTCGAGTATGTATAGCAGTTAGGGCTGTGGGTGTAACAATGATGTTGATGTCCTCATCAACAACCATTAGTTCATAGAAATTGTCATCAATTACCAAAACCAAATATGGGCGTGTCATGCCATGTCAACACTGCTACCAACATTATCATACTAAAACTCTAAGTTCAAATCCTTCTCATCCTCGATGATCATGTTGTGTGCAATTACACATGCAGTCATGATGTTTTTTTGGGACTCCTTATTCCAGAAGTGAGCAGGACCTCGAAAAATGGCAAACTGAGCTTGCGACATACCAAATGCCCCTCTCAATATCCTTTGAGCATGCTTCTGGTGTTTGGGCAAAAAAATGTGCTTCTTGGTTTTGGGGTCACTAATGGTCTTCACAAATATTTTTCGTGGAGGATAAATATCGCGGACAAGATAATACCCCATGGTATAGTCATGGCCATCGAGGGTATAGTTGCAAGCCAAAGCTTTTCCACTAGATATCCGAGCAAAAAGGTGATATCATTGGAGAGACCCCGACAAACCAAAGAAGCAAAGCCAGATCCATAAATCACGTGAAGTCACGACTTCAAGTATAACTGTAGGTTTACGCGTGGTCGGTGTATTGCGCCACCCAAGCCGTCAGGGAGTTCTTCCACCTCCAATGTATGCAATCAATACTCACAAGCATGCCCAGTCATCCCTTCTCTTCATTCATCGCCATCAACTTCTTGATGTCCTCCTCATTTGGAGCTCGAAGCCACACCGGGCCAACAACTCAGACCATTATCTTTGCAAACACTAGCACACATTCGATGGTGGTATCTTTGCCAATGCAAAAATATTCACCGGTATAGTTGACGGGAACGCCATATGCAATCCCTCTCATCGCCGCCGACATTTTCTGATATGCACAAAACCCAAGCAAACCGGCGACATTCCTCTACCGGGTGAAGAAACGACAATTTTGCTTGCAAGCTTCAATGATGCGAACAAAAAGAGGCCTACACATCTAATATCGCATACGGAAAAGGTGAGAAGGATATGTCGGTAACTCGGCGAAGTAGTCCTTCATGATCATCCTGTCGCTGGGAGCTCGGTTGCGCAGAATGCATATCCGGCCAACCGTGGATCCGCGACGCTTTCTCTTTGGCCCCCTTCAATTTTTTCCACGAGATGCAACACTAGGTTGTCGACATCGTCGTCCAAAGTCATCTCCTCTATGTCGGAATCATCCGACAAAGGCAACGACGACAAACTCCAATCCATCTAAAAAAGTTCACGACGGTGACTTTTCATAAATCTCACTTGTTGAAATTGAATTAACAAATGAATAAACATTCAACTTACCTTCCCCCAGATGGATTTTTGCCGACTGGAATGAAGTGAGCCGCCCCTTTCTTCTCTCGAGTCGACCAAAGCAAATCGACCAAACCCCTACTTCACCATGGACTAAATTCACCGCCCGAGTGCGTGCGACTGTCCCTTGGGCGATTCCGAGGCTCACCGACATTGAAACCAATTGGATCCGCCCGTAACAAGGCCGTGCGACAAGCTCCAGGGCGGATCCATAGTGTCGGTAGCGGCCGCTCGCCCGCGAAGAAAAATGTGCACCCCCGCCCTCCAAATTTGGTGGAATAGGTGCGGCGGGGGAGGAGGACGGAGCTACGCGGCGATCACGGGCAGTAAGAGATGGCGGGGAGATGCGGCAACGATGGAGAGGGCGCGCGAGCTGGACTTCCTTGGCGCCAAGACGCGAGAGGGATAGGGGAACCGGCAAAAGGAGGAAGGGACCCGGTAGATATAACGGAATGAGCGGCCCGTACTTTGTATAACCCCATAAAGAAAATAACAGGCCACCGGATTTTACATGATTTGTTTGACGACGGAGAAAACAGTTTTATCCGCTAAATCCACGGTTATTTGAATGAATAGACTGTTTTGCGGGATCTGATAGAGACGCTCGTGGTACACTTTTGGCATCGGCCCTGTGCCGGGGTGCCATGTTGGAATCCGCCGCGCAATTTCCCCTCTCTTCCCCGTCTCACGTTTTCATTCTTCTCCTCCCCTAAATTCCCCTCTTCTCTCTCTCCAAGGTCTCTCACACTCACTTGAACAACTGCCGCTGCTCGGCGCGACCGACTGGCATCTCTGGACTGGAGCGAGTGATTGCCTGCTTGCTTGTCCCAGATCGAACAGTATAGTATTCAAGAAGTGGCACCACCCAGGGGTGGGTGGGTGGCGGCGACCCGGCCATTCAAGACTCACCTCACCTCGTCCTCGTCCTCGGTGGCGCCTGCGGATATTCAGTGCCCTCGCCCCCCTCCCCCCCGCGCGGGTTCTTGGTCCCCTCCCCGGAGTTCGTCGAGGCCGGCGCGATGCAGCGGCAGCAGCAGCAAGGTAATCAAGGCCGGATTCCCCGCCGCGCCTCCTTGGCCAGTCTTTCCAAGGTTGCAATCTTTCCCTGTGTCCCGTGCGGTTTCTGCGGCTGGTTTTGGTTTGAGAAGGCGCCGGGCGGACAGATTTGAGTGCGCGGGGCGGGGGTGGTAGATAGTGCCAGGCGTATGGATTTGGTGCCGGATCCTTTTTATGCTGCTGTATAACTCATGTTCCTGATTCACCTGGCTGCTATGTTTCTTTCTTCCTTCCTTTTTTTTGTAAATACTTTGAAACCATGATCCTGTCTAGTACAGTAAATGTTTCTTTCTTCTTTTCTTGTTAAATTCAATGGTGACACCCCTGCTTCGTTAATGAACTGTGAAATTTTCCCTTAGTTGTTATATCTGTGTCCCTAATGATCTGGTTTGTGAGAAGTTTGTTACGTTCTGTACTTCCGATTCAGGTCTCGACATACAAAGGCTGCAGCAGGCGGTGAGGACGCGGTGGCTCAAGCCCAGAGAGGTCCTCGATATATTGCAGAATTCCGAGCTGTTCGGGATCCACAATAGGACCCCTCAGAGGCCACCGAGTAATAAAATCAGCCTCTCTTTTCTTGTTTTTTTTTTTGCTTGCGAGATATCTGACCGGGCGTGATTAACCTACTTGGTTCTGAAATTACAGGTGGTTCTTGGTTTCTTTTCAACCGAAGGGTGCATCGCTTCTTCCGGAATGATGGGTATGTGTGGCAGAAAAAGAAAAATGGGAAGAGCGGCAACGAATCCCATGAGTACCTTAAGGTCTGTTCAATGTGTTATCTTTGGGATCTTTGTTGTTATGACCCAATCAGATGAGCTGGATAGCTAATATGCTTTCCTCTTTTCACCCTGCAAATTTCAGGTTGATAATGTAAAGGCTCTGAATTGCTACTATGCTCGTGCAGAAAATAATCCTAGACTCATGAGGCGGATATATTGGATGCTTGAACCGTAAGGACTATGTTTACTTGTAGGCGGCATATGTTACGCACTGTATTCTATGCTTTACATAAGCTTTTCGTGTCTCTCGGGTGTTTTTATATTGTGGTTGCTTCTCCTTAGAACACAAACCCAATAGCAACTTTGTCTTCGTGCTCCTCATGAAGAATTTTTTAGCAATGCTCAAAAAAGCGGAAAGCGTAAGCGAAGCGGAAGGCCACAGCTTAGAGCAATGGACACTTAGGCGCAGCTTAACCGTACTTAAGCGTTTTTTGAAATTGACTAGAATTTAACAGATTTTGAATAATATACACAGGAAAATAGGAAACATGGCACATGTGTAATTGAATAGACATCTAAAATACAGTTCACACCATAGCGAATACACATAAAGTTCACATGGCAAGCAAAATAAAAACTAAAGTGCAGTTCAGTTTAAATAGTCATAGCCTAATCGAGATCATGTGGCCATAATTTTGCCAGCATATGTAGGAAATAGTTCCCAAACAGAGCCTAATAATAAGATAGATGGGATATTGCCATTATTGCGCAAGCAGACAAGCAAAAGTAGTTACAAAACAGTCAAATTCTGCCCAACTTTTTTTAAAAACGCTTAATCTACCGCTTAGGGCAAAAGCGTAGCGCTTTGCCATCGCTCAGCAAAATTATGACAATTCTGGCCAAATAGCATGCTCAACGGATTGCTTACTAAAGGTTTTGGTCCAAAGGTAAGAAGATCCGTTGGTTGGAAATCCGTATCAATTGTTACTGGTTCTCCCGTTCTTGGTACTGTGTCATGTGACTCTAAAGCCCCAACTAGGCTAGATCGAGATCTTGGTCCTTGCTAGGCTTACTCGCGTAAATAACCCCCATGTCTTAGGTGTTCTCTCGGGGGTAAGCGAGTCAGTACAATCGGTTGCACAACCGTCCAGTCCATATCATAATTGTCATAATCAATCATATCAGTAGGTGGCATACTTGCCTGCTCAAGTCCATCTACTATGGATGTGGGCTTGGACCAAGCCATCCCCAAACACTGAACCGGATCTTGAAAACGGGACTGAACTGAATCCGACTTCTTGGCAGCCCAGTGGCTTTTGGTCCCCATCGGAAAGTGCTGAATGGATTGCTCCTTGCCCAACGACAACAACAACAACAACAACAACAACCAAGCCTTTCAGTCCCAAACAAGTTGGGGTAGGCTAGAGTTGAAACCCATAAGATCTCGAAACCAAGTCATGGCTCTGGAACGTGGATAGCTAACTTCCACGCACCCCTGTCCATGGCTAAGTCTTTGTCGATATTCCAAACCTTCAGGTCTCTCTTAACGGACTCCTCCCATGTCAAGTTTGGTCTACCACGACTCCTCTTAACATTCTCAGCACGCTTTATCCGTCCGCTATGCACCGGCGCTTCCGATGGCCTCCGTTGAATATGTCCAAACCATCTGAGACGATGCTGGACCAGCTTCTCTTCAATCGGTGCTACCCCAAGTCTCTCTCGTATATCGTCATTCCGTACCCGATCCTTCCTTGTGTGGCCACATATCCATCTCAACATGCGCATCTCTGCTACACCTAACTGTTGGATATGTCGTCTCTTGGTTGGCCAACACTCCGCGCCATACAACATCGCAGGTCGGATAGTTGTCCTATAAAACCTGCCTTTTAGCTTTTGTGGCACTCTCTTGTCATAGAGTACGCCAGAAGCTTGGCGCCACTTCATCCACCCAGCCTTGATTCGGTGGCCCACGTCTTCATCGATATCGCCATCCTTCTGCAACATGGACCCCAAATATCGAAACGTGTCTCTCTCCGGTACCACCTGCCCACCAAGGCTAACCTCTCCATCCTCGTGCCTAGTAGCACTAAAACCGCACCTCATGTATTCAGTTTTAGTTCTACTAAGCCTAAAACCTTTCGATTCTAGAGTCCGCCTCCATAACTCTAACTTTCTATTAACCCCCGTTCGGCTATCATCGACTAGCACCACATCATCCG
This sequence comes from Hordeum vulgare subsp. vulgare, assembly GCF_904849725.1. Lineage (NCBI taxonomy): Eukaryota > Viridiplantae > Streptophyta > Magnoliopsida > Poales > Poaceae > Hordeum > Hordeum vulgare. Next base: position 576,231,779 of record NC_058520.1, on the reverse strand, counting down.
CAAAGAGCATACACCATGGGATATCTCCTTGTATATCCCTTGTGACCTCATCCATCACCAAATCAAAAAGATAAGGGCTCAAAGCTGACCCTTGATGTAGCCCTATTCTAATCGGAAAGTCATCGGTGTTGCCATCACTTGTTCGAACACTTGTCACAACATTATCATACATATCCTTGATGAGGGTAATGTACTTTATTGGGACTTTGTGTTTCTCCAAGGCCCACCACATGACATTCCGAGGTATCTTATCATAGGCCTTCTCCAAATCAATGAACACCATATGAAGGTCCTTCTTTTGCTCCCTGTATCTCTCCATCGGCTGTCGTACCAAGAAGATGGCTTCCATGGTAGACCTCCCAGGCATGAAACCAAATTGGTTTTTGGTCACGCTTGTTAACCTTCTTAAGCGGTGTTCAATGACTCTCTCCCATAGCTTCATAGTATGGCTCATCAGCTTGATTCCGCGGTAATTAGTACAACTTTGAACATCCCCCTTGTTCTTAAAGATTGGTACTAAAATACTCCGCCTCCATTCTTCGGGCATCTTGTTTGACCGAAAAATGAGGTTGAAAAGCTTAGTTAGCCCAACGACAAAAAGAAAGAAATTTTAGTGGGGACTCGGGGAGGAATTTATAAGCAGTTCATGGCCACGTTTTGTTTTCCTTTCTTGCTTCTATGGTAAAGTCTGTTTCACGAATTCATATTCATAAGTTATTCTGTGTACGGTCATTACTTTGAAGTGTCAGCATCCATCTGAGATGTTCCCAACAAATAGAAACCACCATTCACCAGTTCCTTGTAGACATGTTAAAATTTGTAATGCTCTACAATGTCCTTCCACTTTTTCTGATGATGCAAAACAGTGCAAGAGACTTTATTCCTAAGGGCAATCCTACATTTTTATTAGGAGTCCCCAAAATAGGCACATCAATTCTTCTACTAGTAATTAAGTTCCAGAAAATATTGGTATTATACCCTGTTATTACTTATTACTATGACTTCTACTGTTGGAGTGTGGGTTATGATTTGCCGAATTTTTTCCCCTGTGAATACGAACCGTTTACGTGTAAATTTTAGTTCACATTTAATGAAAGCAATTCATCTTTGCAGGGCTTATGAGCACATTGTTCTTGTCCACTATAGAGACGTTCTAGAGGTTTGTCTCTTGCTTTATCTTCCTTCTGTCACAACATATCTTCAATTCTGATGCTTAACCAACTGGGATGAGTGAAAGAATAACATTGGTTTACTACCCGCAGTTATCTATTCACTCTGAGGCATAGCACCAGTGAAATTGAACTTGACATTGTGTAGGCTTGCATTGATTAACTCACCTATTAAGCTAGTGCATATTATTATAGTGACTTCAGTCACCACATTTGGCATGTCCTGTGCTTAACCTTTGTTTGTGGATTGATTGTCAGGGCAGCATTTCAGTATCAGTGCTAAACGGTTCGCCAACCTCCAACCAGAATGGCAGTGCTAGCAGAGCTGATGCACATAGTTCGCCAGGGTTGACTAGTGAGATAATTGCGCCACTTCTCAACTCGTACAGCCCAGGATCTGCGGAAGAAGTTAGTTCCCAGATCCCGACCATAAACAATGAAACAAATGATATAAGTCTATTTGATTGGCGGCGGACGCTTGAAATGCAGCTGAGTCTGGAAAACAAGGAGCGTCATGATGTTAACACTGATGAGGTTCTGCCAAATCATGATCCTATCCATGTGCATGGGATTCAGAATGAAGAATTAGACGCATGTATAAACCTTGCAGATGTCTTTGAACTGGACCATGCTGAAGGAAGCCATCCTTATCCCGATCCTATCGATGATGCCCTCATATATTCAGGTGCTCTACCCTAGTACTAGCGGACACCATGCATTTGATTCTTTCATTGGTAATTACTGCCTGGGTGGCTGGGTTAACATGGGCAAACTTTCTGAAAATTTGCATTTTTCCATGTATGTCTTCTCTTGATCAGGAACATGCTGGGACTGGGAGGATGACCAACTTAATTCTATTCTACATCCAGCTTCTGTGACAGTTGATGAAAACCGAAGGTTTCATATTCATGATGTTTCTCCAGAATGGGCATTTTGTTCTGAAAGTGCAAAGGTATCACCTGGAGCAGAAAATAATATCTTTAATTGAACAAGTTGTTCTTGTGAGTTGAATAATCCATCTTCGTTGTTCTGCTCTATTGATAAGATGTGGAACCATCTGGACATATTGGCACATGGGATTTACATTGACATATATGCTATAATCATGAGAGTGTCCATGATCTCTTAGTTCATCTATTGCCTTGTTGACAAAAATGTTAACCATTAGGGAAATTCTTTTTTCAAGTCAATTTCTGCCATGAACTTACAATAATTAACTGGAGACTATATAATTGTAATGCAGGTTGTCATTGCAGGGGACTTCCCTTCCAACCCCTCCAATAGTTCATGGGTACTATTTGGTGATTTTAAGGTACCTGTGGAAATTGTCCAGGAAGGTGTCATCCGTTGTTATACTCCACACCTTGGTGCTGGGAAGGTGAGAATGTGCATGCTCGATGAGAATGGGAAACCTTGCAGTGAAGATCGAGAATTTGAATTCGTTGAAAAGCCTACCAGCACAACGATTAATGGGAACGGGAAACCCAGCAGTGAAGCACGAGAATTTGAATTCCAACAGTGGCCTACCAAAAGTGACGATGAGCTGTTGTTGCTTCTCAACTATGTGCAGATGCTTTTTTGTAGTCATGGCTGTGAACTCTTCTCAAAGTTCAGGTTGCCACTCCCAAATGTTCAGTTTGGTTTCCCAGTTAACCCCTCAGAGATTATAGGGAGAACATGTGAGCAGCTGGACCGTGAGAACACTGTAAATTGCATCATGGAAGTGGTGCTTAACAATAAGTTCAAGGACTGGCTATCATCCAAATTTGAACAGAATAGTGAAGGGGAGTATTTGCTTCCTAAGCAATACCATGGTGTTATACATACAATTGCTGCATTGGGATACGACTGGGCTTTGGAACCGCTGCTTAGTTCCGGTGTGCCTATAAACTTCCGTGATGCAAATGGGTGGACTGCTCTGCATTGGGCTGCACGATTCGGAAGGTATTGATGATCTATTCATTGCATGCAAAGATATATCCAAACTAGTTTCATAAGCTTCCCTGTTCTTGCACCAAATGCAGATGTAATATAGGCAATTTATCTGTTTCCTAGCTTCATCTAATATGGATTTCCTCCTGACTCTGACCCCAATATGAAATGACAGGAAACAAATGGTAGCGGTTCTTCTTACTGCAGGCGCTGCTGTAGGTGCACTTTCAGACCCAACAGCAGAAGATCCTGCTGCCAAGACACCTGCTTCGATAGCGTATACATATGGTTTCAAGGGCCTCTCTGCATTTCTTTCAGAAGCAGAACTAACCAGTACCCTTCATTCTCTGGAATCAAAAGAAAATGGAAATCTCGTAGATCACAATGGTGGAGTGAGTATATCTAGCGCTGTGGATAGAATATCAGATAAATGCGCACATGTGGATGGTGGAACTGATGATCAGCTTGCACTTAAGGATTCTCTAGGAGCTATCCGAAATGCTGTTCAAGCTGCCGGACGCATACAAGCTACCTTCCGTGTGTTTTCCTTAGAAAAGAAGAAACAAAAGGCTCTTCAAAATGGGGATAGCTCTGCTTCACCTTCTATTATCGCAAGAGCTGCATTATCTATCCAGAAGAACTTCAGGTGCTGGAAGAAACGTAAGGAATTTCAGAGAATTCGGAAAAATGTCATCAAGATCCAGGTAAGTTCAGTTCTGCATATCATGCGCAGAATGATTATTTGATCTGTACTAGTGCATTCTTAACAAATGCTTGAGGATTTTGTTCAGCCGATAAGCCAGACCACCTGTTTATTCTGATAGGCACGGTTCAGAGCTCACCGAGAAAGAAATAAGTACAAGGAATTACTTCAGAGCGTCGGCATCCTTGAGAAGATCATGCTAAGGTGGTTCCGAAAAGGCGTTGGTCTGCGAGGCATCAGTAGCAGGGCGATGCCAATCGACCAAGACGAGGAAGAAGACATCGTGAGGGTTTTCCGCAAGGAAAGAGTGGAAACAGCTGTCAGCGAAGCTGTTTCGAGGGTATCAGCTATCGTCGGCTGCCCTGTCGCAAGGCTGGACTACCGCAAGATGCTCGAAATACACCAACAAGCAAAGGTGAGGCCATGATCTGTGGAATGTACCGAAGTCGTTTCAGCCAAAAACTTGCATAAGCCATCCTGCTATATAAGTAGTACATCTATATGTAGTCCGTAGTGGAATCTCTAAAGACTTACATTTAGGAAAAAAGGAAGTAGCACTTTGTGCATGGAAATCGCAACTTGTTTATTCTCTTGAGCTTGATAAAATTGTTTTCCCATCACACAGGTTGGCCATGGAAAGTAGCTGATCTGGTAGCAGCCGATGCTGATGACAGAGCACAGGGCAGCCACTACCCTGTGTCCTCCTCCTCCCCTGTTAAATGATGATCTGGAAAGCAGCTGGCGGCCTGAAGGACAGTAAAAGCCTTGGTGAGTAGTGGATCCTGCCAAATCACAAGGACTTACCAACAAATTCCAGTACCATCACCAAAGTCCATGATGAACCTTTTTTTTTCCACTTCTCTGTACATAAAATTAAAAAACCCATGTGCATAAGCTGACTTGTGGCCAGACTTTAGGAAGATGTAAGGCCTATGTATGATAATGGAGCCTCAGGGGCTTTAAGTACCATCTGCTTTGTAGTATGTAGTACCATCTCTCTCACATTTGCTAGGCGTGTACATGGCAATAAATGTCATGGTAAATCCTGAGCCGTAGCTCAATTGTCAATGGGAAGCATGATGGTGCCTTTGGAAGTTTGTATGTGGTACTCCATCTATCATACTATTTCCTTGGCTAGGACAAGATGATAAATGTATGGCGAACCCTGAAGCTGAGATCAGATGTAAATGATAAATGGCAAGTACTCACATCTTGTGCACATGCAAAGCATAAATGGACATCGGCCAAATTCACACTTCTTTGGTTTGCCATGATTCTGATGTGAAGAAATTCAACCAAAGCACAAGATATCATATGATCCTGGTGCAGGCCTGCAAGGCACAAGGCAGCAATAATGCTCCGGCAGCATTCTGGGCTTCCCTTTGGCTCTTCTATTTTTGCAGTACTAGCAGTAAATCAGATTCTATGGGATCCTGTTTGAAATGCGAAAAGAAAACTTGTTCCTGTGGGAAATGAAGCGATTCCTGCGAAGTTCATGTGTTCCAAGCAGAGACCCCCAAGATATCGACGTGGCCATATTTATTTTCTTTCTTTTTGATGGAAGGTGGTTGAATCTGCCCATTTCATATTCAAATAAACCTGTTCCCGTGAGAAATGAACGTACTACTGCAAAATTCGTGTTCCGAGGATCGACACAATCATAGTTTTTCGCTTCCTTTCCGATGGAAGGTGGTTGAATCCGCCGGTTTCATTGACAAAACAGCACCAGCACAACCATGGAGAAAGTGATCATATTATGTCAATGGAGACCGGTAAGCACCGGGGACAAGCACAAGGCGACCCCGGGGCAAGTAAACAGAGGATTACACCATTGCAACCACCAGGATTAGTTTAGCTGCCATCACAAGAAAGTTCGTCAGTTTGGAGACCTTGGGGTGGGGACGTTTTCTAGACATAATGCAGCAGTTAGGTGTCATGACAGTGGCCCGGACCACGTACTAAACAAGGGTTTAGCCATGGGCGAGTGACATCAGGCAAAAGCCGTTTTCATTGGACGGAGACGCCGCAAAAGCCGCCACCACCAACAGGCAGCGCTCAGTATGATATGCATGTATATTAGCTGGGAAGAGAAGAGAAGCCAACCAACAGCAGGAGAGGCTTCAGGAGGTTGAGGGCCTGATAGTGATAGGGACAGGAAAGAAGAAGAAAAGGAAGGCTTCAGCTTTGAATGTGTGATGGCTTACAGCTTGGGACACACCGCGCAAAAAAACACATTCAAATGCACAAAAGGGAAATTCCTGCACAAACCACCAAACACCTCACTATGTACACCCATGCGATTCCCCGGGAAGAAGGAAAAAAGGAAAGGAAAAAACTTTCTCTCCCTACATTTTACATTTACATTACAAAGGCGGAGGACGTCGGTCGAACCGGAACCTGCGGCTAGCGTATGCGGTTGGCGGCCTTTTTTTCACGCGAACCATCTCCAGGAAGTTGCTCAACAAAATGCCGCATCGTGCATCTGCATCCCTGTTTCAAGAGCTTCACACCTTTTTTCTTTGCCTCTTGGTGGGATGGTGTACCAAGAAGAAACAGAGCCTGGGTGGCTCCATCTCCAGGTATTTTTTCAAAGCTCGTACCTGGAAGAATAAGAAAAATCATGACATTAGACCTGAAGGATTCTATCATTCCACGGGTATATAATATAATGAGCTCGGAGATCTCAAAATCAGAGCTTGCTTTAAGAAATTGCCATGGTTCTTTAGAACCAAACCACCACAAATAAACTTCGGTAAAAAGGCTCGCTAAGAATTGCTTTAAGCTTTATAGACCTTAATAAGTGCATATCGAATCTTCTTTTGCCTAGCAGTGCTATTTTGATTCTTAAGTAAGAAAGAAACATGGAGGAGGGGAGTAAATTGCAAGAGGAGCTTACTCTTGGGAGCACTGCAGCTTCAACAAACTCCTCCGCGCCATGCCATGAGCTGTGTCGCGACATCCTCTGCTAATTTACACTCCATATAGACCTACCTACTGAACATGGTCATGATTTTGGAAAAATCGAGTTACTTCTCTGTACAACTGCTCCCCTTCAAATGGCTTGGAGACATAGCCATCCATTTCACATTTCAAACAGTGCTCATATGTTGCCTGGATAACGTCTGCTGTCATTGCCAGTATCGGAGTTCGCCACCTCCTAACGTTAGCACATTCTGGTGGAGCCTCTCCGCGTTCTACCCGCTCATTTAGCTCTCTTTCCATCATTCTGATTCTCTTGGTGGCTTCAAACCTGAAAAAAATGCATGATAAAACTTCAGTAATTGTGATTGACAGATTAAACTCAAAGGAAATAGCGAGCAACCACTTCAAGACTCACCCATCCATTTCTGGCATTTGTATGTCCATGAAACAAGCATCAAAACTGTGAGGTGGTTTTAGCAATGCAATTGCTTTCTTCCCACTGTCTGCGCAAATTACTTCTGCCCCGTACTTCTTGAGAGCACCAGCAGCCACTTTAAGGTTCACAGCGTTGTCGTCAACCACAATGATTTTCCTCTTGTGAAGAAGGCTACCCAACGCTGAGTTGCCAACCAGTCCATTCTTGACATGCGCCTTATCTACTCCACCCAAAACCCGCCTTAGTGAGGCCTCAAGCATACTTGCACGAAGCGGCTTCATGATTACATTCAAGTTATGCTCCCTGGATATATTTGAACTGCTCTTGATAGAATTCGTAGGGTTCTCCAAAAGAAAGACCTTCGGAGGGTCTGACTGATCTTTGCTCCGCAATTTGCTAAGCAATTGAGGCATTGAATGGGATTCCTTAAGCCAGGTCTCCTTGTCAACTAGCACTAGCCTTGTAACTAGTGATGCGCAGTTCATCTTAGGAATAACCTGGCTTACATCATTGGTCAATTCCGTTTTGACTCCAAGCCTTTGTAAATGATACTTGGTAACATTGGCACGAACCGGCCTATGATCAACTACCAATGCACTGACCCCTTTAAACCCTGGTGATTTGTTGACATTTGCATTGGGGCGTGCCCTCGAAAGTACTGCAGTGAAGGAGAACGTAGAACCAACATGGTGTTTGCTTACAAACCCAATCTCCCCCTTCATGAGATGAACCAGGCACTTGCTGATGCTCAATCCGATGCCAGTGCCCCCATGGATGCGGGCAATGGACGGACCAACCTGCATGAAAGGCGTGAATATGCGGGATTGGGCTTCAAGCGGGATGCCGACACCAGTATCTTCAACTGATATTATCAATCTTATCGTTTCAGGCATGATGGGAGCAAAGGGCAACTCGGACGAGTGTAGATCCATATTGAAAAGTCGGAAGCTCTGCCAACTAAGCCTTCTTTTAGCTACTTCGCAGCCACTTAAGGTGTTGTATGTGTTTTGAATTTCCGTTTCCACATCTAAAGAACACATCACCTCTTCGACAACATGAACCGTCAAATAGATATGTCCTCTTTCTGTAAACTGTGAAAAAACATAAATTGTCAGCCAGCAAGTAACAGAGCACATATAAATCATAAATATTTATAATAAAATGCTTCGTATTTCTATTTGTGCTATTCATGTATATTAGTTATCTTACTTTTATGGAGTTTCCCATGAGATTTGTAATGATTTGCCTCATTCTATTCGGATCGCCAATAAGTGTTTGTGGAACTTGATCAGAGACATACACTGCCAACTGCGCACGTCATATGTAAAGACAAAACCATGAAAATGGAAAATGATTAGTGCATTCAACAAAATACACCGAAACTGCACCGGAAGAATCCACTCTAGAATTACCTCCAGCCCTTTCTCCTGAGCTTTTCCACAGAAGAGAGACAAGATGTCATCACAGACTAGTCTAACATCAAGGGGCACTGCATCAAGCTCGAGTTTGCCAGATTCTATCTTCGCCTGATCAAGAACCTCGTTTATGAGGGACACTAAAGCTTTTCCACTGGCTTGGGCTGTTCTAACATAGTCTTGCTGAGTTGTGTCCAGATCAGTATCCATGAGCATTTGGAGCATTCCTGAAAGAAGTAGTAATTTTTTAAATCCCTTCAGTCGAAAAACAATGGAGAATACATTACGGATTAGATCAATTACACACTCACCTAAAACCCCATTCATTGGAGTTCTGATCTCATGTGAAACCGTAGCAAGGAACTGCAAACAAGCAAAAAAAAAAAAAGGGCACGGAATGACATTTTTTTTCACCTCGACAAGACAGTATAGGTTGTGCAGTGAGATTAGTAACCTGTGACTTGGCAACATCTGCAGCTTCCGCGCGCTTCTTGAGATCCTTCATAATTTGAAGATCGTCTTCAACTTTCGCGATACGGTGCACAGTAGCATAGATTATATAGCCAATGAGCAAAAATATCACATAAATCCCTAAGGATGATGTAATTGCAAGCCATGGCAACGGTGGCTTTTGCATGAACCTGTTGAAGAGGAATATGTCACATTAACGGTTGTTGCGTAGAGAAAAGGGGGCTGCAGGAGTGATAGGAAAGGGAGAGCGACAAATCAATCACCTGCAATGCATCTCATGCCGTCTAGATGGATCGCCAAAGTTGAGCGTGCTGTTATGGTACATCCCACCGCCCGTATCGTTCGAACCGTACATACTGATGGGCTTCTCTTTAGTGGTAGTATCATACACGTTCACCATGATGGATTGCTTCCCCGCGAGCTGATGGAGCAGCTTATCGACAAGCGCTTCTATATCAAATATGCCACCGAGATAGCTGCTTGGCAGCAAAAGCAGCCAGTTAGAGACTCTGCTGCACAACATATGGCTGGAACAGGAGGGACGGTCATGTGTTGTAGGGCTTCTTACCCCACGGCGGCTTGGATGCGCTCCTGCGGCCTCGCATTCGCGGGGGGCTCGGACTTGTACACGGAGTATGTCAAGATCACCCCGAGGCGGCCGTTGAGCAGCTGGAAAGGAGCGGTCAGAACACCCTTCCCGGATTCTCTAGCCCGTATGATGTTCTCGCGATCATCCTGCACTTGTTCAGCATGAAGCAAATGTTCCTCATCGAAGTAGAAGAATGCCAAGATACTAGCAGGTGTGAGTTGGTAAGAAAAAAATGATTCACTGTTGGTAGGAGTAAAAACGCCGGCAGCGGCGCTGGGTGAGCTGAGCTGAGCTGTAAAATCACATGCCGAGCACCCACAGCTGCAGTCCGCTTTATACGGCCGCCCGGCCCTAGTAGTAGCTAGGCTAAAAAGGATAAATCTAGCTTGACAGTGGGGGAAAAAACGAAACCACCGAGATTTTTGTATGCGAGAGAAGAGCAAAGCAGGGAGGGAGGGAGGGAATGGTCACGCACGGCGCCGGAGAGCATGTCGAAGGAGATGACGTTCTTGTAGGCGTCCTGCGCGAAGATGACGGGGGCGTACTCGTCGGCCGGGCCGCGGATCTCCGCGACGGCGGCGTCGCCGGGCCCCTGCGAGCTCGGGGAGGAGTACATCTTCTTGATGCTCCACCCCTGCTGCCGCTCGAACTGGTCCCGCTCGGCGTGCGTGACCCGCACCGCGTACGCCACCCCGCTCGTCAGCGGCCGCTCGAACGCCGTCCTCTCCGCGTACCTCGCGAACGTCGCCTGCAGCCAACGGGCAAGGAATTTCGTCGGACTTCCGCCGCCGTCGCCGTGGATACGGGTTGGAACCTGGGTGGGATGGGATGGGGCGTACCTGGGTGATGGCGGAGGGGGTCTGCGAGTGGTGGAAGGTGTTGACGAGGATGGCGAGCGCCTGGAGGTGGTTCATGCTGACGTTGAACTGGTCCTGGAGCATGCGGGCGCGCTCGTCGCACATGCTGGCGAGCGAGTCGCGGCGCTTCTCGACGGCGCCCGAGTTGGAGTATCGGAAGACCTGCAGGCAGATGAGCGTCCAGCCGACGACCCACAGCATCGCCATCCACCGCCACCGGCGCTCCCGCGCCTCCCGCGAGCCGTGGCAGGTGCTGCGCACGTGGCTCCGCAGCGCCTTGGCCGACAGCTTCTCGGGCAGCGGCAGCGGCAGCGGCAGCAGCCGCACCCTGTCGAACCCCATCCCGAGGAACCCCACCAGCCCGGCCGCCGCCGCCGCGCCGCCCTTCCCCTCCATCCCCGCCGCGCCCCCCTCCCCGCCGCCTCGTGCCGAGCGAGCAGCGCCGGTCATTCGGCTACATCGCGAGCCGCGCCGCCGCACAGGCTCCCCCGCCGCCGCCACGCGTCCCCGCCGCACCGCATCCGCCCCCGCACAGCGAGGAAAAACGGCCGCCGCGCTTCCGCCCGCCCGGACTGGATTGAATGCCCCGGGAGGAGCAAAGCAAACCGAACCGAACCGAAAGAGGGCCAACACCCACGCGCTTTCGCCGCCCGCCCCGCCCTGTCCCCCCACAGTTTCTCTCCTCCCCCCCTTCCTTCCTTCTCGGCCCTTGGCCAAACCCTCCCACCAAACCAAACCTCCGGGAGGCGGCACGGCACGGCACGGCGTGTGAGTTGTGACCGACCGACCGACCGACCGACGGCAACAGCCGTGAGAGGAGAGGAGGAGAGGAGAGAAGAGAAGCGAAGGAATAGGAGGAGGAGGAGGAGGGGCTCTGGTCCAACAGCAACAGGAATAGGGCGGCTACAGGAGGAGGACGGGGGGGAAAGGGATTGGGTTGATTGGAGCTGAGAGAGAGGGAGAGGGGAAGGTGGGAGGGAGAAAGGAAAGCAAAGCAAAGCGAGGGAGGGAGCAGCAAGCAAGCAAGGCAAGCAGGTGAGGCTGTGGAGTGGAGGCGGAAAAGGAGAAGGAAAAGCGGCAGCAAGTGAAACAGAGCGAGCGAGCGAGGCAGCAGCAGTAGTAGTAGTAGTAGACTGGCGGGCCTAGAGCGGTAGAAGGTGGCGACCAATCGCGGCAGCGGTAGAGGCCAGCACGCAAGTGGCTCCTTCCTTCCTTACCCGTGGGCCCTCCCTCCCTCTTCATTTCTCTCTCCTCCCCATCCTCTCTCTAATCCTTCTCATCACCCCCACCCACGGGGTTTTTAATGTGCGTAACGCCCATGTGTGCGTCTTATCTTTTTTTTTAACAACAAGGAGGAGGAGACTGGTGTTGTTTCGTTTCAAACCAAATCGGCAGCAAACGTGCGGTGCAAATCCTCCTCCTGCTGCTCTCTTCTTTTATCATGCTTGCATCCATTTGGTGTCCTGCCAAACCCAATTCGATTTCCCCTTTTTTTTTATATGGAGTTTGTTTTATATACGGTGATACGTGCGTGCTTCGGCTCGCTCTTAAACGGATCGGATGCCGTCTTGCCGTGGATCCGTTCGGTTCCGGAAATGGGGATGTAAATGTAATGGAGTCGAGAGGCGGGCCTGTGGATTGACGGGGGCGTGTTTGGCGAGCTGGCCGCCACCATGCGCGCGCTTTTACTGTAGTCTGGGCGTCAATCGGAGGAGGTTTGGCCCGTCGCCGTAGTACTCGACGGCAGAGTGGATACAGCCGCAGTCGACATACCACGGCGGTCACGGCAGCACGACGGCTTCTCGACGAGTGCTTCAGAGCGGCCAGTAGCAGGCCACCAACCACCCCTGCATCGAGGTGACCATCGCGGCCTCTTTGCCACCACGAACGCAAGGTGTTCGACACTTTGCCTGCAAAGGTATGGACAGTGGTGATGAGTTTTTCTTTTACCACTTCATTTATTCATCGGACGATTCGTCGTCCGATGATGACGATATTGTGGTGGCTGCAGTGATGGTTCACGACCACATTCAACGGCAGCTTCCTCGGTACAAGGGGTCACTCCCTGGTCGTGTTCTGAACCTGAACCGCGACAGGAAGAGAGGCCAGGCCCTGCTCTATGCCGATTACTTTACGAACACACCGCTCTTTAAGCCGGATAAATTCCGTCGCCATTTTCGTATGGCAAGGCATGTGTTCAATCGTATCTGAGAGGGAGTGGTTGCTCATGACCCATACTTCTAGTGCAAGACGGGTGCCCTTGACAAGCTAGGATTCTCCTCTTACCAGAAATGCACCGCGGCCATCCGAATGCTTGCATATAAAATTCCAGGCGATCTGGTGGATGAGTATGTGCGCATGAGTGAGACAACATGTCTGATGTCAATGTACAAGTTCTACCAGGCTGTGATCGAGGTGTTTGGCCCTGAGTACTTGAGGCAGCCAACTGCCGCTGATACAGAGAGATTGTTGGAGACCAACGCAGCTAGAGGCTTTCCAGGCATGCTTGGCAGCATAGATTGTATGCACTGGGAGTGGAAGAACTGTCCATTTGCTTGGCAGGGCCAGTACAAGGGACATGTCAAAATGTGCAATGTCATATTAGAAGCGGTGGCTTCGCAGGATCTTTGGATATGGCATTCTTTCTTCGGCATGGCAGGTTCTCACAATGATATCAACGTGCTGCAGCGTTGTCCAGTGTTCGCAAGGCTTGCAGAAGGCCATTCCCCATGTCAACTTTGAGATCAACGACCACCAATACAACAAGGGATACTATCTAGCTGATGGTATATATCCTCAGTGGTCAACTTTTGTGAAGACAATCTCGGACCCTTAAGATGAGAAGATAAAGAAATTTGCCCAAATGCAAGAGAGTGCTATAAATGATGTGGAACGTGATTTTGGTGTGCTTCAATCCCGATGGGGTATCGTTCGAAACCCTGCACTATCATGGGATGAAAGGAAGCTTTGGGAGGTGATGACTGCTTCTATGATCATGCACAACATGATCGTTGAGGACGAACGTGATGACATTATCTTTGACCAAGGGTTTGATTATCAAGGTGAAAATGTTGAGCCCCTGTATCAAGAACCGGTCACATTTCAACAATTTGTCCAGTTCCATCGTGAGATGCATGATTGGCACAATCATTTGAATCTTCAAAATGACTTGGTTGAACACATGTGGGAACATATTGGCAACCAATAAATATAAAACTATTTTATTTAGAGACAATTTCGATTTGGTTTTAAAACTATTTTATTTAGAGACAATTTTGATTGGGTTGATGTGCAAACTTGTTTTGATACGAAAATGTGGGCATTTTAGGCCATGGCGGACAGGATGGGGCAAAAGAATACGGTCGCGCACTGGACGCACGGCCACCGCATCTCCGGACAGGGCCGGACACGACCCCATCTCCCTATCTAAACGGACAGAATCCGGGCAAAACGGACGTCCGTTTGGGGTCACGCGGTGGAGTTGGCCTTACTACATGAGCCGTACTTGTTTGTATAGTTTGTATGAGGTGAGGTGAGACACGCTCAACCCATACTTTGTTTGCTAGGTTAGAGTATTTATAGCCCACGCCTCAAATGACCCTTCATATTGTTTCGAAACGTGTTCGCTTAGTGATCGGATAGGAAAGAAGAAAAAATAATAGTCCAATCGGACCCTTCATATCATGCTTATATGTTCAGGTTGTCCACGAATCCTCATATCCATCTCAAATATGGGGAGGATATAAGGGTTCGCGGACCCATCCGATTACGTCCGGTCAGTCCGCCACATAGGACGTGGCCTTATCCGTGATCACTTTTTTTTTCTTTATTCATTTTTTCTTTCTCTCTTCCTCTTCACCAATCACGTGCAAGTAATCAGACATATAAGGAAGAAAATGAGAAGCATGGTTGCGCGAACGGACAAATAGAGGACACAACAATGAAGGATCCAGGAACCAGGCGAGGGGGGGGGGGGGGAGCTGGGCCCGGGGCGCGCTGGACAATTGCTTCATTCATTGTAGCATCTCGAGCACTATAGCGCTACTGTAGAGACAATGTATCAACCTAGGGCTCGGGGCTTTGTCCAATTCTGGATTCGCTTTTGAGGACACATCCGGTCATTGACTGGACGCATTCACGGACATTTAGGTGATCATATTTACAATGTCCGAGTGCAAATGTTCTTAGACATTAAGGGCAGTAAAACTGGGCACTTTCCAAGCCTTCTCACGCATCTCAGTTGTTAGCCGTTGGATTTAACATTTGGATCGTTTTCAGTCGTTCGATGATCGTTAATTGCTAGCAGGTCACGTTTTCAGCTAAGTTCTCACGCATCTCAGTTGTTAGCCGTTGGATTTAACATTTGGATCGTTTTCAGTCGTTCGATGATCAGTAAAACTGGGCACTTTCCGAGCCTTCTCACGCATCTCAGTTGTTAGACATGTTGTCATAAGATTGTATTGAGCCGAGACGATGCTTGGCAGCTTATATCTGTATCTGTAGTGGCCTTCATCATTAGAGTTTGACCATACAAAAACATGAAGAAAAACACATATTTTTCCAGCACTTAATTTATAGTTGCAGCAATAAAGCATCATCGTTTGAACATAATCTCAACAATAGTAAGCTATTTTGGCCGTACATACATATGGAGAAACATGTTTCAACACTTAAACACATAATTCAAAGGTTGCGTGTCCACATCTCTTTGGTGAAAGCACGGACCAAAAAGATTGCACCATGTGCGTATAATATATAAATCACAAATAGACCGGAATGCACAACCATCTCTAGTAACCAAACCAATCGATACGGCCGGCTGGTGAACCAGCAAGCATACGGAAAACTACGAACAAAATGACTCCTTTTAGGCCTTGTTTAGATTACCGTATCCATCTTAAATACTCTTATAAAAAATACAGATCTCCATTCATCGTATTATTTTCGGCTGGAAATCTTTCCATGACCGGTAATACATGTGTGTAAGATAAATATATATGTATTAAAATACACCGTATCCAAGCGCGGCCTTACGTTCTCGCACAAGCTTGGGGAGGACGGTTTCCTTGAAAATTTTGTCCTTAAACTCGTATTCTCCCCATCCATTGCTCTTGTGCGTATGCCATGACCCCCTTCAAACATTTGTTGTCCGAAACAACATATTCAAGTGAAATGAGAAGGCATGAAATATTTCAAACTCTATTCCCTCATGATCATCGACACATCCACAAGGTAAGGGAACAAAGTAAACACACACACACATACACATGGAGATGGAAAACATCAATATAACTCGGTGGCGGAGATAAGCCTATGGCAATTAGGGTATAGCCCTAGGCTTAGTGACAATATGTCTTGTAATTTCTTCCTACAAAGTGCATAAAGTCGACAGAATGCATCACTTAAACTAGCTTAGCCCTAGGTGTAATCAGATGCTACCTCCGTCCCTGATATAACTCACATGTGTTCGTTTTTACCCGCAAATAAGGAAGATCAATAAAAACACATCCTAGCGAATTTAGTAGGCGAACCATCGATGTGTGTTTTAAGACTATTGTTTCAAGTCAATAAACCTGCAAATCCGCTTCCCCTTCTTTTATGTTTACATTCATTTGTTGTGTTGCCAAGCCGAATTCAATTTATTTATATGGTACATACTCCCTTCGCTCTTAACCATAGGACATCTTTGACATGAAATTCGTCGCCCACTTAAAACATGAAACAACTCCTGGTCATGAACGTTAGTTTGAGTATACTTATGTTGTTAGACCCGATTAACTTGTCCCGGTGGCTAGAGGTGGTGTCTCATGTTTGTGGTCAGTGTGATAACAGTTGAAAATATGCCGTAGAGGCAATAATAAATTAGTTATTATTATATTTTCTTATTCATGAAAATTGTTTACTATCCATGCTATAATTGTATTGATTGGAAACTCAAATACATGCGTAGATACATAGACAACACACCGTCCCTAGTGAGCCTCTAAGGACTAGCTCGTTGATCAAAGATGGTCAAAGATTCCTGATCATAGACATGAATTGTCATTTGATAACGAGAACACATCATTAGAGAATGATGTGATGGACAAGACCCAAACTATGAATGTAGCATGTGATCGTGTCAGTTTATTGATATTGTTACTTGCATGTCAAGTATTTGTTTCTATGACCATGAGATTATGCAATTCCCAGGCACCAGAGGAATGCCTTGTGTGTATCAAACGTCATAACGTAACTGGGTGACTATAAAGATGCTCTACAGGTATCTCCGAAGGTGTTTGTTGGGTTGGCATGAATCGAGACTCGGATTTGTCACTCTGTATGATGGACATGTATCTCTGGGCCCACTCGGTAATACAATATCACAATGAGCTTGCAAGCAATGTGACTAAGGAGTTAGTCACGGGATCTTGTATTACGAAACGAGTAAATAGACTTGTCGGCAACGAGATTGAACTAGGTATGGAGATAGCAACGATCGAATCTCGGGTAAGTAAGATATCGAAGGACAAAGGGAACATTATACAGGATTGATTGAATCCTTGACATCGTGGTTTGATTGATAAAGATCTTCGTAGAATATGTAGGAGCCAATATAGGCATCCAGGTCCCGCTATTGGCTATTGATCGGAGAGTGTCTGGGTTATGTCCGCATAGTTCTCGAACCCGCACGATGTGCACACTTAAGGTTCGGTGACATTTCGGTATAGTTGAGTTATGTATGTTGGTGATTGAAGGTTGTTCAGAGTCCCGGATGTGATCCCAGACGTCATGAGGAGTACCGGAATGGTACAAAAACGAAGATTGATATGTAGGAAGGATGTATACGGGTTCCGGAAAAGTTTCGGGCATTATCGACAAAGTATCGGGAGTGGCGAATGGGTTCCGAGGGTTCACCGGGAGGGGCCACCCACCCCGGGGGCACATATGCCTAAGAGGTGGCACACCAGCCCCTGGTGGGCTGGGCGACCAGCCCCTATGGGCCTATGCGCCCAAAGTGAGGAGGTGAAGAGGAGTCCGAATAGGAGGAGGACTCCCCCTAGCGCCTCCGCACCAAATTAGGTAATGGCGCCGCCCCTTCGCCTCCCTCCTATATATATATATTGGAGAGGAGCTAGCGCCACCGCACCCAAAAAGTTTATGGCGCGAGCCGCATCCAATTAGGTCTTGGCGCACATCCGCACCTAATTAGGTGATGACACAGCTCTCTCTCTCTCCCTCCTCTAGTTCATTCTTCATCTAGATTGATTCGGTAGGGCACGACGCAACCTTGTCGGATCAGCTCCACCACCACCCCCGCCATGCCTTCGTGCTGACGGAGAACTCAACTGCCTCTCCACCGTCACTTGCTGGATCAAGGAGGTAGAGATCGTCATCGAGTTGTACGTGTGCTGAACACGGAGACGCCGTCCGTTCGGCACTAGATCGGGATGGATCGTGATGGGATCGCGAGACGGGTCGTGATTGGATCACGAATACGTTCGACTACATCAATCGTGTTATATATGCTTATGCTTAGCGATCTACAAGGGTATGTAGATGCACTCCCTCCTCTTGTAGATGTTAGTATTCATAGATTGATCTTGGTGAGCGTAGGAAAATTTTTGTTTCTCATACGATGTTCCCCAACAATAACATGTCATTGGCACCGGGATGACGCAAAGGTGCATGGTGGAGGTGGCAAGCCATGGATGGTGCACAGGGGCATGGCCGACTCGACTAGGCCGCGCTTGAATCAATGGGGCAGGGGGACTATTGTGATAAGGTAGTGGTTGGGCAATTAAATCTATAGTGGTGGGCATGAATCGTGCTCCTTGGTGAAGTGATTGGTTTCAGTTTTGTTGGTGCACTTGGCAACAGAGTTGATGCACAACCTCGCGGGTTGTTAGTGGTTTGGTCCCTTCAAAGGACCTTCAAAGGTGGAGTTTCTCTAGATTGTCTTTCATTCTCTCTCCTCCCTGTAGGTGTTGCCAACGAGTGTTCCCTTTACACGCTACCGCGGAGGTTTTGGCGTGACTGGGCCCTTCTTCGAGGTTCGATGATTTTTTTCTTGATGCTTTAGGTGGAAAGGTTATGTCTTCGACATAGGTCGATGTTGTGGCCGCTCTTATGCACATGCCTTGTTTTTGCAGTGAACATGTTTGACGGAAGAGTATTTAAATTTTCTAAAAAATGTCAGGGTATTTTTTCCTATGTTAATGATGGCATGGAAATAAAGGACTTATTTTCGCAAACATGCTTCTTTTTGCGGGTGTACAAACATGTTTTCATGACCAACCTAATGATATTGTTCCGGGAAATCAATTATTTTCTTTAGAGAAAAGGACTTTTTTTTTACATTCACGGTTAGTGATCCTCC
This sequence comes from Hordeum vulgare subsp. vulgare, assembly GCF_904849725.1. Lineage (NCBI taxonomy): Eukaryota > Viridiplantae > Streptophyta > Magnoliopsida > Poales > Poaceae > Hordeum > Hordeum vulgare. The sequence continues at coordinate 576,212,926 of NC_058520.1, read as the reverse complement.
TTTAACCATGTAGCACCTGATTAAAATATTTACACACACACACACGTTTCTGAAATAGAGTTGTACACACATGTACATGCCGTCGTTTCTTCCTCCAAACCCATCGTTGAATTAACAAAACAAAAATGACGTTGCTGCGGAAATCCCGGCGTTCCATTGGATTATTTCGAGCCACCGACGACTGAATCTCCCCGTTGATAGCAAGCAAACAAAAGCCCGGGAGGGGGGCGCCGCGACGTGGACGTGTAAAGTTAAACCCCCGGCTCGATAAACCGTTCGGCGGAGGGAGGGAGGGCTGCCGCTGCCGCTGCCGATGACGGGTGGCGAGGCTCCAGCAGCCGCCACCCCCCACCACACCACTGGGCGCAGAGCTGCCCGTCGTCTTCCTCCGGAGCTGGGCGATCGGGCCACTCACGGCTCTCCGCTGCTCCACTGCCGGTCTCGTCCTCCGGCCTCGCCTGTACCCTAGCTAGCTAAGCTGGGCAATTCGGACGATTGCGCCGCGTGGTATCCCAGCCCCCAATTATATGAGAGAGAGGGTCTGAGGGTGGGTGGTGCGCTGGGGCTGGGGGTGAAAGGGAGAGGGAAGTGATCGACCCTCTGTAATCTGGATCGGGGCCTCGGTTGATAACCTCACCACCAATGATTTTCTATTTCCACGGCGGAAAAGGATAGAGGAGCTAAGCCCCGTGCTAAATATGAGCATGCTTTTGGCCGGCGTGATGGCTCCGCGTCGTTTTCGGCCGACGGTGACATGTGCGGACAAGTGACACTCGTGCGTGCCTTTCCGATCCGACGGCCACCGAACCGGCCGTATTCTTCTTGGTTCCAATGGATTCAAGGACCCTATCCACAATGAAAAATTCTTTGGCTCCGTTCAGATATGTATTCTTTTGGCTCGTGTTGGATGATCGTTATTACTTTGCAGGGGGTGTTAGATACTCTATCAAATCTACAGATAGTTCAAATGCAGTAGAATTATTTTACAGTTCAACTTTTATTGATAGCTTACCAAGTTGATCACCTGGTAGAATTATTTTACATTTGACACACACACACTAGGCCATCGAGTCATGGTTATAGTTATACGGGTGTCTCGGGCTCTTTGAATTTTCTTTGTTATCAACTCTTTGAAAAATAATCTTTTCGGGTTTTCGTTGTCGACAATAACAATCGCGACAATTATATTTTTGATGCCATTCGTAATTGCCCATCAATTGTTCGCTAGTGCTATTTCCTATCAACTATTTCCGTGAACATTTTGCATGCTGAGAACAAACATTTCTTTGTCATTTAACCAAAAAAAGTCCCCTTTGTATTACAAAGCAAACAGCCGATACAACCAAAATAGATGTTAAGGCGAAAACAATACAGTCACATCAAGAAAACAAACATAATGATCCATTCGCTCAATCATCTTCTGCAACAATAGTATGTTTTCACCCATAACATTGATGAACGCGTTCGGGAAGGGCTCGTTATGCCAATGCCTCTATCAAGCCATTCCCATCCTTGCCTATACCTTGTGGAGCCAGTATGTTGTCGCCCATAACATTCATGAGGTCGGTGGTAGTTACATTTTAGTTGAATGGTATGTACAGTAAATATGCAATATATCATATAACTAATGTGTATGCATGATCAACAAGGTTGTAGCAAGCCTTGCCCGTAATGATGGACATCTTAAACTAGAAAATATATCGAGTTACGTCTTTGAGCTTGTCATTTCGCTTAATGAAAGCAAAGCTATTCTTAGACAAACTTGACTCTTTTGCGCATACGAAGAGATGAAAATGTGTCCAACACTTCCCTTGGGAATTACCTCGTCCATGAGCACTCTGGATATGGTTGTTCAAAAATGGTTTCCCAAACCATGATAAATCCACAATTATTCCATGGTTGATTCCTTTAGGATGTGTTTGGTTGCCCATAAAATTATAATCAGGCCCGTTCCATGCAATATTTTTTAGATCTTGGGCTGTTTGGTTACCTGCAAATACTGTTCGGCCTGCATACCATATTTTTTAAAGCACTTCTGGGCCTGGCTTGCTGAAAACAGTCGAATCGATAATTTCTAGCAAGCCAGGCCCGAGCGATACTTTGGAGAGCACGTGAGCGGCTCGCCGGGAATATGCTCACACATAATGTAGCGATACTAGCGCCCTCTCCGGCCTTGAGACCTCCACCATAGTCGTCGCCGACCCCGGCTTCGCACCCGTCCGTACACCACCAGCGTTGCAGCTGGCGTTGTCTTACAGGTCGGTGCTCCATAAGCAAACACAGGCGTACCAGCTATTGGGGAATGTTGCACGGAAAACAGAAAAATTCCTACGCACACAAAGACCTATCATGGTGATGTTCATCTATGAGAGGGAGATCGGATCCACATACCCTTGTAGATCGCTAAGCGGGAAGCGTTATGAAACGCGGTTGATGTAGTGGTAAAGATTCGTGATTCAAGTCACTGTCGACCCACGATCCGTTCCGATCTAGCGCTGAACGGACGACACCTCCGCGTTCAGCACACGTACAGCTCGATGACAATCTCCGCCTTCTTGATTCAGCAAGAGAGACAGGGAAGTAGATGAGTTCTCCGACAGCGTGATGGTGCGCCGGTGATGGTGATGATCTATTCCTGCAGGGCTTCGCCCGAGCTCCGAACAAATCTGATCTAGAGGAAGTACTACGAGGTATAGGTTTGAGTTGCACGTGGCAAAGTTGTGTATCAAAAACCCTAAAACCTCTAGTATATATATGACGAGGGGAGGGGCTAGCCTTGGGGCTCAAGAGAGCCCCTAGGGCGCCGGCCGAAGTGGAGAGGAGGACTCCAACTCCAATTCGGTTTGGGGAAGGAGGAGTCCTCCTCTTCCTTCCCACCTCCCTCTTTTTTTTCTTTTGGTTTTCTTTCCTAGCGCCATCGCCCACTTGGGCTGGCCTCACCAGCCCACTAAGGGCTGGTGCGCCACCCTAGGACTATTGGGCTCACTCCCGGGTGGGTGGGCCCCTCCCGGTGAAAACCAGAAACCCATTCGTCACTCCCGGTAAACTGCCGGTAATGCCCGAAATCTTTTCGGTGACCAAATGAAACCATCCTATATATCAATCTTCGTTTCCGGACCATTCGGGAAACCCTCGTGACGTCCGTGATCTCATCCGGGACTCCGAACAACCTTCAATCACCAACACCTGTAACTCAACTATACCGAAACGTCACCGAACCTTAAGTGTGCAGACCCCGCGGGTTCGAGAACTATGCAGACATGACGTGAGACACTCCCCGGTCAATATCCAATAGCGGGACCTGGATGTTCATATTGGATCCTACATATTCTACGAAGATCTTATCAGTTGAACCTCTATGCCAAGGATTCATATAATCCTGTATAACATTCCCTTTGTCCTTCGGTATGTTACTTGCCCGAGATTTGATCGTCGGTATCCCTATACCTATTTCAATCTCGTTACCGCAAGTCTCTTTACTCGTTCTATAATACAAGATCCCGTGACTAACACTTGAGTCACATTGCTTGCAAGGCTTATATGTGATGTTGTATTATCGAGTGGGCTCCGAGATACCTCTCCGTCATACGGAGTGACAAATCCCAGTCTTGATCCATGCTAACTCAACGGACACCTTCGGAGATACCTGTAGAGCACCTTTATAGTCACCCAGTAACGTTGTGACGTTTGATACACACAAGGTATTCCTCCGGTGTCACTGAGTTAGATGATCTCATGGTCATAGGAATGAATACTTGACAAACAGAAAACAATAGCAACAAAATGACATGATCACATGCTACGTTCATAGTTTGGGTCGTGTCCATTACATCATTCTCCTAATGATGTGATCGAGTCATCAAGTGACAACACTTGCATATGGCCAGAAAACATTAACCATCCTTGACCAACTGGCTAGCCAACTAGAGGCTTACTAGGGACATTGTTTTGTCTATATATCCACACATGTATCTATGTTTCATTCAATACAATTACAGCATGGATAATAAAAGATTATCTTGAAACAGGAAATATAATAATAAATATTTTATCATTGCCTCTAGGGCATATTTCCAACAGTCTCCCACTTGCACTAGAGTCAATAATCTAGTCTCACATCGCTATGCAATTTACACTGGAATGAATCTAACACCCGTACAATTCTGGTGTTGATCATGCTTCGCTCGTGGAAGAGGTTTAGTGAGAGGATCTGCAACATTCAGATCCGTGTGCACTTTGCAAATATTTACGTCCTCTCCTTCGACGTAGTCGCGGATGAGGTTGAAGCATCGTCTGATGTGTCTGGTCTTCTTGTGAAACCTTGGTTCCTTTGCTAAAGCAGTGGCACCAGTGTTGTCACAGAACATAGTTATTGGATTTAGTGCACTCGGCACAACTCCAAGATCCGTCATAAACTGTTTCATCCAGACACCCTCCTTAGATGCCTCCGAGGCAGCCATGTACTCCGCTTCACATGTAGAATCTGCTACGACGCTTTGCTTGGAACTGCACCAGCTTACTGCACCCCCATTAAGAATAAATATGTATCCGGTTTGAGACTTAGAGTCATCCAGATCAGTGTCAAAGCTTGCACCGACGTAACCCTTTATGACGAGCTCTTCATCACCTCCATAAACGAGAAACATTTTCTTAGTCCTTTTCAGGTACTTCAGAATATTTTTGACCACCGTCAAGTGATCCACTCCTGGATTACTTTGAAACCTGCCTGCCATACTTATGGCCAGGCTGACGTCCGGTCTTGTGTACAGCATTGCATACATGATAGACCCTATGGCTGAAGCATAGGGGACGGTACTCATCTTTTCTCTATCTTCCGCAGTTACTGGATACTGAGTCTTACTCAACTTTATACCTTGTAATACTAGCAAGAACCCCTTCTTGGACTGCCCCATTTTGAACTTCTTCAAAACTTTATCAAGGTATGTGCTTTGTGAAAGTCCTATTAGGCGCCTCGATAGATCTTAATGCCTAATATGTAAGCAACTTCTCCTTGGTCTTTCATTCAAATTCAGGGTTGCTACTGCGTGAGCCATTGATCTACAACATAAAATATTGCAAAGTGGACTTAGACTATGTTCAAGATAATTAGAGTTTAACTAATCAAATTACTAATAAACTCCCACTCAAATAGACATCCCTCTAGTTACTTGAGTGTGGCATGATCCAAATTCACCAACTCAAATCCGATAATCACGTGAGTTGAGTGTAGTTTGAGTGGTAAACATCTCTATGCTAATCATATCAACTATACGATTCATGCTCAACCTTTTGGTCTCTCGTGTTCCGAGGCCATGTCTGCACATGCTAGGCTCGTCAAGTATAACCCGAGTGTTCCGTGTGTGCAACTGTTTTGCACCCGTTGTACGTGAACGTTGAGTCTATCACACCCGATCATCACGTGGTGTCTCGAAACGACGAACTGTTGCAACGATGCACAGTCGGGGAGAACACAATTTTATCTTGAAATTTTAGTGAGGGATCACATTATAATGCTACCGTCGTTCTAAGCAAGATAATGTGCATAAAAGGATTAACATCACATGCAATTCATAAGTGACATGATATGGCCATGATCTTGTGCTTCTTGATCTCCATCACCAAAGCACCAACATGATCTTCATTGTCACCGACGCCACACCATGATCTCCATCATCGTGCCGCCATTGATGTTGTCGTGCTATGTATGCTATTACTACTAAAGCTACAACCTAGCAACATAGTAAACGCATCCACAAACACAAAAGTTAGTTTAAAGACAACCCTATGGCTCCTGCCGGTTGCCGTAGCATCGACGTGCAAGTCGATATTAACTATTACAACATGATCATCTCATACATCCAATATATCACATCATGTCTTTGACCATATCACATCACAAGCATACCCTGCAAAAACAATTTAGACGTCCTCTAATTTGATGTTGCATGTTTTACGTGGCTGCTATGGGTATCTAGTATGATCGCATCTTACTTACGCAAAAACCACAACGGAGATGTGTAAATTCCTATTTAACCTCTCTCCAAGGACCGCCTTGGTCATCTCCAATTCAACTAAAGTTGGAGAAACCGACACCAGCCAGTCATCTTTAAGCAACGAGTTGCTTGTTGGTCGATGAAACCGGTCTCTCGTAAGCGTACGAGTAATGTTGGTCCGGGCCGCTTCAATCCAACAATACCGTCGAATCGAGAAAAGACTAAGGAGGGCTGCAAATCGAACATCAACGCCCACAAAAACTTTTGTGTTCTACTCGAGAATACATCTATGCATGAACCTAGCTCATGATGCCACTGTTGGGGAACGTTGCATGGGAAACAAAAATTTCCTAGGCACACGAAGACCTATCATGGTGATGTTCATCTACGAGAGGGAGATCGGATCCACATACCCTTGTAGATCGCTAAGCGGGAAGCATTAATAAACGCGGTTGATGCAGTGGTACAACTTCGTGATTCAAATCACCACCGTCCCATGATCCGTCCCACGATCCGTTCAGATCTAGTGCCGAACGGACGACACCTCCGCGTTCAGCACACGTACAGCTCGATGACGATCTCCGCCTTCTTGATTCAGCAAGAGAGGCGGGGAAGTAGATGAGTTCTCCGGCAGCGTGACGGCGCGCCGGGATGGTGATGACCTATTCGTGCAGGGCTCCGCCCGAGCTCCGCAGAAATCCGGTCTAGAGGAAGAACTACGAGGTATAGGTTTGAGTTGCACATGGCAAAGTTGTGTCTCAAAAACCCTAAAACCTCTAGTATATATAGGAGGAGGGGAGGGGCTAGCCTTAGGGCTCAAGAGAGCCCCTAGGGCGCCGGCCAAAGTGGAGAGGAGGACTCCAACTCCAATTCGGTTTGGGGAAGGAGGAGTCCTCCTCTTCCTTCCCACCTCCCTCTCTTTTTTTCTTTTCTTTTGGTTTTCTTTCCTAGTGCCATAGCCCACTTGGGCTGGACTCACCAGCCCACTAAGGGCTGGTGCGCCACCCTAGGAATATTGGGCTCACTCCTGGGTGGGTGGCCCCTCCCGGTGAAAACCCGGAACCCATTCGTCACTCTCGGTATACTGCTGGTAATGCCCGAAATCTTTCCGGTGACCAAATGAAACCATCCTATATATCAATCTTCGTTTCCGGACCATTCCGAAAACCCTCGTGACGTCTGTGATCTCATCCGGGACTCTGAACAACCTTCGGTCACCAACACCTATAACCCAACTATGCCAAAACGTCACCGAACCTTAAGTGTGCAGACCCTGCGGGTTCGAGAATTATGCAGACATGACCTGAGACACTCCCTGGTCAATATCCAATAGAGGGACCTGGATGTCCATATTGGATCCTACATATTCTGCGAAGATCTTACCGGTTGAACCTGTGTGCCAAGGATTCATATAATCCCGTATAACATTCCCTTTGTCCTTCGGTATGTTACTTGCCCGAGATTTGATCGTCGGTATCCCTATACCTATTTCAATCTCGTTACCGACAAGTCTCTTTACTCGTTCTGTAATACAAGATCCCGTGTCTAACACTTGAGTCACATTGCTTGCAAGGCTTATAGTGATGTTGTATTACCGAGTAGGCCCCGAGATACCTCTCCGTCACACGGAGTGATAAATCCTAGTCTTGATCCATGCTAACTCAACGGACACCTTCGGAGATACCTGTAGAACATCTTTATAGTCACCCAGTAACGTTGTGACGTTTGATACACACAAGACATTCCTCCGGTGTCATTGAGTTACATGATCTCATGGTCATAGGAATGAATACTTGACACACACAAAACAATAGCATAAAAATGACACGATCACATGCTACGTTCATAGTTTGGGTCTTGTCCATTACATCATTCTCCTAATGATGTGATCCAGTCATCAAGTAACAACACTTTCATATGGCCAGAAAACCTTAACCATCCTTGATCAACTGGCTAGCCAACTAGAGGCTTACTAGGTACATTGTTTTGTCTATATATCCACACATGTATGTATGCTTTCATTCAATACAATTATAGCATGGATAATAAACGATTATCTTGAAACATGAAATATAATAATAACTATTTTATCATTGCCTCTAGGGCATATTTCCAACACCAGCTCCATGAGGTGTCGTGCAGGCTCCTCGACGTCAACCATGAGAACTGATATTATGCAAGGCTGTGGCGCACGTCTCCTCACTGTTGTCGCTGGAGGACGCAGACGCCATCTCCGTGCTCTCCTCCTCCATCAAAAAGACCGACGGTGGCTTCTCGCTCCACCTCAGCCCCGGACAACACTGCGCGGGTTGCCTTCCTCGGCAGTGGCCTTACGTGGACCTCCCTGGTCCGTGCGGACGTCGAGGGCGGCGAGACGCTCGTGCTGCGTGTGCGCACGCATGATCGGGCACACGTGTTGCGGCCCTACCTGCAACACATCTAGTTTGTGGCCGACGAGATGGAGTTGCGACGCCACGAGCTGCGGTTGTTCGTCAACGCGGGAGGTGGCGTGGACGGGGCACCGAGGTGGGCGTCGGCGCCGTTCGGGCACCCGACCACACTCGATGTGGTGGCCATGGACCCGGACCTCAAGGCCCTCATGCGCGCCGACATGGAGATCTTCACCAAGGGCCGCACATACTACCACCGGCTCAGCTGTGTCTGGTGCTGGAGCTACCTTCTACACGGCCCGCCCATCACCGAAAGTCTACGTGCTCCTCGATGCTGCATAGTCCCGTGGTTAGACCTCGAGCAGCACCCCGACGCAGAGCCATCCCCCACCGACGCCATCAAGGCGTCCGAAGCTCGCCGACAAGGCAACAAAGGACGACGACAACATGACCTCCTTTGAGTCGAAGAACTCCTTATTGGTGGATTGGTGAAGCAACAAATGGGGTATGAAGTATGTTACCCAAAATTGATAACAAAGTAGTTTCCTATTTTAACCGAATACACTACTTATAAATGTTGAAATAAAAATAAAAATATTGTCAAATCTCCAATCTTAATACAGACTACTACTCCCTCCTTTTTAGTATATAGGGCTTAAATCTGAAATCTCATCAACCAAAATGAATTGTGAGTGGATGACACTAGTTTTAACTAGTCAATGAAATATTTCTCACATATTTAATTTCTAAGACAATAAATGTAGCATCCTTCTTTTCATTGGACTTGCATGATGGATGTAGAAAACGATGCATGCATAGTCACTCATTTCCTTTTTTTAAACTCTATGAATTAAATATGACGTGGGACTCAAAGCACTTTAACTCAATTAAACTTAAAAAATAAGTCTAATATAATAGAAATCTAATCTTTTTAAGATGAATCCTATAAACCGGAAAGGAGGGAGTATATCGCCTAGAGCAAAATTAGCCTGTTTCGACGCCCCACACAGCCACACGGGGAAATATTTATCACAGTACTAGAAAAGGGGCGGGCCTATTTTGTTGCATGTCTCTTCGATTGCTCTGAATTCTCATCACCTACAGGACTCTTTAGCATGGCACTGTTATTTACTTTTGTATTGAATTACGTGACAGTTATGTTTGCAGTCCCCAGAAGAGGAAGTTTGATTAAAGCTGCCTTTAGCTCATATCACCCATTTATTAATGCCACTGGCCCGAGATTATCCCCGTGATCCGGCTGTCCAGCGGCGACGTTCAAACATATACCAAGACAAACAGAGATTAACATGATTGCATCGACCGGGGGCCGTCCCATGGCTCCATCCGACGGCCCATCGTCGACCAAGGGAGGGCAGAGCGCACGGTCGTTCATCTTTGCTTTTCAGAGAGAGGTTAATTGCGACCCCCTGCAATCGAAAGGACGAGCACTGTTTTTGCATTAACCCCGACCCCTAATTACCGTACTAGTAGTAGTATATTTGTTTGACACGACCAGCAGGTAGCAGTAGCTGGGATCAATAGGTGCTAGTAGTACTAATAAGGCTGGTTGTAATGGGGAGTATCATATACTAGTATCTTGCATATGATACTAGTCTATGATACTACACCTGCAATGTATAGTATCATATGTTAGTATCATAGAATAGGTAATTTATTGACATGCAAGACACAAAGTAGCACAACATTTAATATGATACGGTATCATGATATGATACTCAACTCTCTCTTTCTTCATTTAATTTTATGTCACCTCATCAAAGTTGCCTAATTGGCATGCATGATACTACTTATGATACTCCCATTACGATCAGGCTAATAAGATCCGATGAAAAGATGAATTTGCCATTAATAGCGTCTTGCTCGCGCCTCACTGATTTAAGGGGCGCACGTGGTCGGGATAAGAGGGGAAAGGCTACCTAGGCATGCATGCATGCATGTTAAATTGATGGGATGGTGGTGGTAGTACTAGCATCAGATCAACGTAATAATGCTCAAGTGGGTCAGCTCACTTTTAATTTCGAAAACACTATTGGATCTGGTCTTAGCACACGTTTCACATCACCAGACCGTACAAAGGGTTAAAAGGGGGTAGAAATTCATGTAAATCACGCAAATATTCACATGAAAGACTATTGGAAATGGCCTGCGTAAAAGGAGTACATTTTTGTGTGAAATGGAAGCTGTTGTGTTTCAAACGGGGCTGCCCAAAAGTTTTCTGCCCTAAAACTATTGTTGCCGTAAAAATTTCAAACTTAAGCAGGATTTGTTGCATATTTTGAAGTTGGCATACGATTTCTGCATAGCGTTACATGCACAGTACACATCAAAGTCGTCCTCTTTCGAGTCGACGTTGATCACCCCTCCGTCGGAGGGGCTTGCATTGTGGTCATTGCAGGTAGGCGGCTTCGCCTCCTCCTTCTCATCGGTGAGCTCCATCTTGAGCTGGTCGAACAACACCTCCTCCCCCTCCCCCTCCCCCTCTCCTACTTGTGTTAGGCCTCCTTCTCGACGAGGAATGCAAAGTTTCTGCTCGACGACCTGCAAATTGGCCTCGAAGAACTTCGCCATATAAAACACAATGTTGGTCTCGGCTCTGTGCTACACCTAGGCCCCAATTGGAGGGGCAAGGAACTCCACGTAGTCGGCCTCCCTGGAGGAAATTGATCTGTACTCGGCAGTTGCAGTCAAGTTGGGGTTACTGACGACTCGAATCGACTGGGATCATGAATCCGGCGACGGAGTGGCTGGGTGGCTGTAGCGGTTGCAGCAACGGGGTTGTGACACGAGGGTGTCCGGAAATCGGGCAAAAATGGGCAGCAGGTGATGACGGCGACGTATGTCGTCTAGAGGTGGAGGGTGGTGTAGATGGGGAAGGTTGGGCGTTGAGGTTTGCACGGCAACAATTTGTTTCTTTGGCTAGCAAAAATTTAGAGCGCTTGCAAAAACAAAAAAATCTGCACCAAAGAGAAATAGGGCATGTGTGGCATCTTCTTTTGTTGGGGAACGTCCCATGCTAAACAAAAAAATTCCTACGCGCACATAAGATCTATCCATGGTGATGACCATCTGCGAGAGGAAAGATTGGATCCATATACCCTTGTAGATCGCTAAGCGGAAGCGTTAAAGAACGCGGTTGATGTAGTGGTACGTCTTCGCGATCCAATCACGATCCGTGCCATGAACTCCCGATCAAGCGCCGAACGGATGACACACCCGCGTTCAGCGCACGTACAACTCGATGACGTCTCCGCCTCCTCGATCCAACGAGCGAGGGCGGAGTAGTAGATAAGTTCTCCGACAACACGATGGCGTGGTGGTGCTATCCCAGCAGGTCTACGCCTAGCGCTACCGAAACCACAGACAGAGGAGAAAACAATCTAGGGAGAGAGAGGGGCGCCAAAGGCTTCGTGTGTGCTCTTGGGGCACCCCCTCCTCTCTCTATATATAGGTGGAGGGACGTGGGGAACAACCCCTCCAAGCCGTAGGGCGCAGCCAAGGGGGGAGGAGGTGGAATCCTAATCCACTCCCTTCCCTTCCATACAAAGATGGACTTTCCACCTTTCCCAACTTCATGGGCCTTGAGGGACTTGTGCACTTGGCCCAATAAGGCCACAACGTCTCCCCTCAGCCCATGCAAACCCTTGGGATGTGGTGGAACCCTTGGTGGACTTCCGGATTCCTCCAGAAGTTTCTAGAACCTTCTAGAAGCTTCCCGTGAGATAGGTTAGTACACATAAAAACAAATCAACACTTCATGTACTGCCAACACAAGTTGCATAATAATTTTAAAGCATTAGGTATTGTATACTATCATTTCTAGAATTTATATCTACTAATATAAGCCATGAAAACTCTAGGATAAGTAGATAACAAAACTATGACATCAATCTATCGAAACAGAACAGTCTCTAGAAACCTATTAAAATAGTGTACTTCTGTATCTCCAAAAATTCTGAAAATTTAGGACATGATAAAGAATTTGTATTATAGTACTCTGTAAAATTTCAGAAGTTTTCCTTGTTCCACTAAAATCTAATAATTCAAATACTATAACAAAAGTTTCTATTTTTTGTACAACACACATCACACATGCAATTCAAGCATTCTATAGGCAATTCTTAGAACTTTTATATTGAAAAATAATATTAAAAAATATATATAACAGATAAAAACAAAATAAAATTACACTCCAAGGAAAACACAGATTATGTGGTGAATAAAAATATAGCTTCAAGCGACATACCGATGGAATGGAGACGAAAGAGGGCACGCCTTCCATGGCATCCCCGAGCTTAGACGTTTGAGTCTTCCTTGGATATTACCTTTGGTGTGCCTTGGTTATCCCTAAGCTTAGGTTCTTGCTACACCTTATTCTTCCCATAACTGTATCTCACCCAAAACTTGAAAACTTCAATCACACAAAAACCTAACGGAACTCCGCGAACTGGGTTAGTGTAATAAGGATAGATCATTCACTTAGGTAATGCCATGAAAAGATTCACAATTGTTATCATATAATACCTACTATATTCTATCATTATCATAATTTATATCACTTAATATAAGCTATGTAAACACTAAAACAAGCGAACTATGCATGCAAAACAGAATCTATCAAAAAGAGAACAAACTGTGAAGATCGGTATGAACAATATACTTCGTTGACTCTCATAATTTGTGACAAATTAGGACGATGCAGAGAATTTTCCTTTCAAAACTATTTCAAAAATTAAGAATTTTCTGATGCTCCCGTAAAATTATAGAAATTCGGCACTCGACCTAAAAGGTAGTGTTTTTGCACAGAATCAAACAAACAAGTATCCACACTATCCCAAAGGCTTTACTTGGCACCTTATTGAAATAAAAGACACAAAACAGGATTAATACGGTAGCTTAAAGGATAAGTGTTGGATTGTCTCCCAACAAACCCTTTTCTTTAATGCCTTTTACCTAGGTATGATGATTTTAATGATGCTCACATAAAAGTAATAATTGAAATATGGAGAAGATCATCAAGAATCGCGTGACAAGGATGTTAAGTCTAACACACTTCCTATACATAGGGATTTTGCAAGAAAATAATTTATTGTAGCAAGAATCAACTTGCATAGGAAGGCAAAACAAGCATGACTTCAAAACTTTGAACACATAGGGAAGAAACTTGGTATATTTGCAATGCCTGCAAGCGTATGTTCCTGCCTCATAATAATTTTCAGTAGCATGATGAAGGAATTTAACAATATAACTATCACATAAAGCATTATTTTCATGATACATAAGAATAGAACTTTGATTACTACCCACACGAGGAAACTTATTTTTATTCATAGTAGTGGTGGGAGCAAACTCAACAAATTAACTATCATCTGATACTTGATTGGCATAATCCAATTGAACATAAAAATAATGACGACAAGTTTCATGATCATTATTACTATTTATAGAATACATGTCATCACCATAATCATCACAGATAGCAACTTTGTTATCATAATCAATTTAAACCTCTTCCGAAATAGTGGACTCATCACTAAATAAAGGCATGACCTCTCCAAATCCACTATCATCATTATTACAATAAGATTCAACACCCTCCAACATAATGGGGATCATTAGTACCTAGAGTTGACACTCTTCCAAACCCACTTTCATCAATATAATCATCATAAATAGGAGGCACTCTATCATCATAATAAATTTACTCATAAAAACTTGGGGAACTAGAAATATCATCTTCATCAAATATAGCATCCCCAAGCTTGTGGTTTTGCATATCATTAGCATCATGGATATTCATAGAATTAATACCAACAATATTACTATCATGCTCATTCTTCAAGGATTTCTCATTAAGCATTTTTATAAATTCTTCCTCTAACAATTGAGCACAATTTTCCGAACCATCATTTTCACGAAATACATTAAGAAGGCGAAGGAGTTGAGGTATACCTTCAAGAACTCACCTCCCCGTCCACGGCGCTAGAAAAGATCTTGATGTCTACTACACAACTTTATTCTTGTAGTAGTTGTTGGGCCTCCAAGTGCAGAGTTTTGTAGGAAAGCACCGAATTTCCCTCAAGTGGATCACCTAAGGTTTATCAATCAATGGGAGGTGTAGGTTGAAGATGGTCTCTCTCAAACAACCCTGCAATCAAATACAAGAAATATCTTGTCTCCCCAACTGTCGGATTTCGGGCTCCGCAAAACCCTTAAGATTTGAACTCAGGGGCGTGTACAAAGATCTCTCACTGGCTCGCCTCACCTAGATTGCTACTCGATGAGAATGGCGAGGAACTCACTCGATGGTGAGGAAGACTGAAAGTGCGTTATATCGACTAGAGGGGGGGAGGGGGTGAATAGGAGATTTTTAGAATTTCATCACCGAGGAAATTCCTTTTGAGGAAATTCCTCACTAATGACTAACTCACAACGGAAACAGTAAAGGATCAGAAGTGCAAAGTTTCACAACAACAATTTTTCAGAGTGAGGAATGAGAAAACAGATTGCACAGTGAGTAGGCACGCAGAATACAGATGAGGATTAACTGACGTGAAGAATTTGGGGTTGAGGAAATTCAGAGAAAGTCTTCAGCAAATTCTTCAAACAGTAGCAGTGGAAGTCATCAACACATAATACGAGGAAAGTAAGGAGTTGAGGAATTAGAACCCGTTTCTCAGTGAAGACAGTCGTTGATGACCCAGTTCCAACTGTTATGAGAGTCGTACATCTGGTTTGGAGCAGCTTGGTATTGAAACGAAAAGACACATAGTGCCGGGACACACAATCCCTATCGTGTTCTCCTTGGGCTAAGAACACACAGTCCTCGCCCAACACTCGTGGTAAGTCTTCAGGGCAGACTTCCAAACCCTCACAAACTCGGTCACCCTGCGATCCACAATTGACTGCTGGAAAGCTCTAGACCATGACGCCTAACCGTCTGGAGGATGCACAGTCCTCAAAGGTAAAAGGCTTCAGTCCCACACAGGAACAACTTCTTCAGTGATGCTCAATCACTAGGTTTGGTTTGTGGTTTCGGTGTATGGGGTATTTCCTCACTGATGAATTACTCTCGAAGACTCTGAGGAATTGGGTTGCTCTTATGACAAGTGTCAGTTTCTAACAGAGCAGCCAACCAGCTAATGGTTGTGGGGGGGGGGGGGGTGGCTATTTATAGCCTGGGAGCATCCCGACATGATTTGACACTAATGCCCTTAAATAATATGACCGTTGGAGTGGATAAGACCAATGAATTGGCGTGGCTATCGAAACGGTCGGAACCCTTAACTGTGAGAGTCTTCATGTCACTCGTATTTCTCACTTGAGGCTTTTGATAGGATTAGGCTTGGGTTGTGATGGGGAACGTCGCATGGGAAACAAAAATTTTCCTACGCGCACGAAGACCTATCATGGTGATGTCCATCTACGAGAGAGGATTTCCGATCTACGTACCCTTGTAGATCGCACATCAGAAGCGTTAGTGAACGCGGTTGATGTAGTGGAACGTCCTTACGTCCCTCGATCCGCCCCGCGAACCGTCCCACGAACCGTCCCGCGATCCGTCCCACGATCTAGTGCCGAACGGACGGCACCTCTGCGTTCAGCACGCGTACAACTCGACGATGATCTCGGCCTTCTTGATCCAGCAAGAGAGACGGAGAGGTAGAAGAGTTCTCCGGCAGCGTGACGGCGCTCCAGAGGTTGGTGATGATCTAATCTCGGCAGGGCTCCGCCCGAGCTCCACAGAGACGCGATCTAGAGGTAAAACCGTGGAGGTATGTGGTCGGGCTGCCTTGAAAAAGTTGTCTCAAATCAGCCCTAATTTCTCCATATATATAGGAGGAGGGAGGGGAGGCTTGCCTTGAGGCTCAAGGAGCCCCAAGGGCTGCGCCACCAAGGGAGGAGGAGTCCTCCTCCAATCCTAGTCCAACTAGGATTGGAAGGTGGAGTCCTTCTCTCCTTTCCCACCTCCTTTTTTTTTCTTTTCTCTTTGATTTTCTTCCTATGGCGCATAGGACCTTCTTGGGCTGTCCCACCAGCCCACAAAGGGCTGGTGCGGCACCCCCAAGGCCTATGGGCTTCCCCGGGGTGGGCTGCCCCCCCCCGGTGAACACCCGGAACCCATTCGTCATTCCCGGTACATTCCTGGTAACTCCGAAAACCTTCCGGTAATCAAATAAGGTCATCCTATATATCAATCTTCGTTTACGGACCATTCCGGAAACCCTCGTGACGTCCGTGATCTCATCCGGGACTCCGAACAACATTCGGTAACCAACCATATAACTCAAATACGCATAAAACAACGTCAAACCTTAAGTGTGCAGACCCTGCGGGTTCGAGAACTTTGTAGACATGACCCGAGTGACTCCTTGGTCAATATCAAATAGCGGGACCTGGATGCCCATATTGGATCCCACATATTCTACGAAGATCTTATCGTTTGAACCTCAGTGCCAAGGATTCATATAATCCCGTATGTCATTCCCTTTGTCCTTGGGTATGTTACTTGCGGGAGATTCGATCGTCAGTATCCGCATACCTATTTCAATCTCGTTTACCGGCAAGTCTCTTTACTCGTTCCGTAATACAAGATCCTGCAACTTACACTAAGTCACATTGCTTGCAAGGCTTGTGTGTGATGTTGTATTACCGAGTGGGCCCAGAGATACCTCTCCGTCATACAGAGTGACAAATCCCAGTCTTGATCCATACTAACTCAACGAACACCTTCGGAGATACCTGTAGAGCATCTTTATAGTCACCCAGTTACGTTGCGACGTTTGATACACACAAAGCATTCCTCTGGTGTCAGTGAGTTATATGATCTCATGGTCATAGGAACAAATACTTGACACGCAGAAAACAGTAGCAACAAAATGACACGATCAACATGCTACGTCTATTAGTTTGGGTCTAGTCCATCACATGATTCTCCTAATGATGTGATCCCGTTTTCAAGTGACAACACTTGCCTATGGTCAGGAAACCTTGACCATCTTTGATCAACGAGCTAGTAAACTAGAGGCTTACTAGGGACAGTGTTTCGTCTATGTATCCACACATGCACTGTGTTTCCAATCAATACAATTATAGCATGGATAATAAACGATTATCATGAACAAAGAAATATAATAACAACTAATTTATTATTGCCTCTAGGGCATATTTCCAACAGGTTGAGCATCATGAGGAAATTCATTCCAAATTGTAACTTTGACCCCCTTTAACAGTATGGTGTTCCTATTACTCAAATGTGAAGAAAATAAAACAGAAAGAGTAAATCTTGATGCTTCAAATTCTTCAAAGTGATTTTCTTCAGGACACATCGAATTCCTCAACTTCAGTATCTTCATGAGGAATATCAATTTCATCGCAGATTCCTCGCGATTCATTTCTTCAGCTTCAGACCAATTTCTTGAACTGAAGATATATATTTTTAGGGGTCGATATTCTTCAAATACTCAAACTCCTCAATGACTTATAGATCCTGTGTACACTCATAAACACATCAGATACTTAAGCTATAAGTCTTCAAACCACCAAAATCACTAAGGGGCACTAGATGCACTTACAATCTCCCCCTTTTTGGTGGTTGATGACAATTAGGTTAAGTCTTCAACAGGGATCAAAAATATGAAGTGTAAATACTCATTTGAGGAATTTGAAATCAAGATTCAGAGATACTCCCCCTGAAGATGTGCATATCGTGAGGATTTTGCTTTTCACAGCAAATGCACATTGATGATTTATATCATGGAGATCTCCCCCTGAGTCCTGTAAATCATGCATACATGTAACATATCATATGAAGAAAATGAAAATGCATGATGACAAATGGTATCTGACGAATTCCAGCATGCGTGCATTAAAACTTGAGGAATAAGCATGCGAAGAAAAACGTTCAAAAGCGTCAGAGTACCATCGGGATTAAGTTACAACTCATTACATAAAAACTTCAGAAGAGCCAAGAGTTTGTAACTTAAATATAGTTCATAAGCCCAAAAAATATCCCGTTTGAAGACTAACTCTCAAGTTTCTCCCCCTTTGTCATCAAGTGACAAAAAGGGACAAAATAAGGACTAACGCCCGTGAAGACTTCACTTCTTGGCGGTTTAGGAAGAGCCGTGACGCTTCTTGGGAGTAGTCTTCTTTCTTGGACCGGTAGCAGTGTCGAGCTGTTCTTCATCAGTTTCAGCAGTGCGAAATGAAGAAAAGGAGCTGTCTTCAAGGTCTGGAACTAGAATGGGCCTGAACTTCTTCTTGGGAGGCCACGACCAGTCAAAGTCTCGCTCAAAGTCCATTTCTTCAAGCTCAGTCTGAGTCTTCAGATGTGCAAGTGTAGCCCAGGTGCGATCAAAAACCTCATGCAGATAGTGATGGTTGAGCTTCATAGAGTTCTGTGTTTCAGTGAGGGTTTTCACAATGGCGCCAAACTGGCGTTTGACCCACTTGTGATTGCGATCCACCTTCTGGTGAAGACTGAGGAGGAGCTCTCTTGTATTCATCACTCGAGGAGGAACGGGGTTTGCCGGACGAGTCTCAGTATCATCCCATGAAGAATAAGCTTCTAGCTCTGTGAACTAGCCATCAAGGGGCCTACTGCCTTCTTCAATCACTGATTTGCCTTTTCCTTCAATGGGCTCGAAAGTCTTCTTGTTGACCCGGATAGGAGGCATATAACCAACATGGTTTTGGCATTCAGCGAGAAAGTTGATGCCTGTCCTTGTCTTGATGAATCTCATGATCCATGGGGCATATATCTTGTGGTCAAAAGGACACATAGCATTGTCGGCCAAGGTCCTCAAGAAGAAATCATGGATGTTGATAGGAATACCATGAATGATGTTGAAGAGGATATTCTTCATGAGGCCCACGACATCTTCTTCATCATCATGGCCTTTGATCGGCGCGAGCACACTGCAGAGGATTATGTAGACAGACTTGGGAGTATACTTCAGCTCGTGGACAAGGAAGGTTGTTCTCGGTGGTTTTCCTTCAGACAAAGGCTTCATGAGGACTTCCATCATCCCATTGGGCAGCTCACGCTCACCATAAAGCTTCACAGCCTCCTCTGAGGGAATTGGTACAGGCAGTTCACGGAGGAGCTCAGTAGCACGAGCCTTGTAGTGAGTGTTTTGTGTCATCCAGTCAAACACCCAAGTGTTAGTGTCTTCAGGGTTGCCAGAGATGTGAAGAGTGGCATAGAACTGAAGAATTAGCTCACTGTTCCAGTCAAAGATGTGGGAGCACATTGGCAGTAAACCAGCATCGTGGAGTACATTGAGGACTGGCTCTAAGCACGGTATAGCTTCAAGTCCAACGTGAGGAATATGCCTGTGCTGGAATATCTTGTTTCTTCCACATAGCACAGAGGCATAGTAATTCATCTGTGTCCTAGTCCAAAACTTCAGATGCCTCATTTGAGGCTTGTCATAGGGGTTCTCTCCAATGAAGTACATGCGTTCTTCAAAGAAATTCTCCTTTTGAAACTTTGGACGCTTGGAGAATGGCTGACTCTGAACTGCCTGAAGCTTTTGCTGAGGAACTGGAGGGGAGACAACAATTGCACTCTCGGGGTTGAGCACGACGAATGCATTGTCTTGGTGAGGTGCATTTTCCTCAGGGTGAGGAATTTTAGCAGCTGGTACTTCAGGCTGAGGAGATGGTTCTGGCTGGGCGTCAGGCTGAGGGGCTTGCTCTGGCTGTGCATCAGGCTAAGGAATAGTTTCATCTTGCTCAGTTGGAGGAGTTGGGTCAGCCTGTTCCTCATTGTGAAGATTTTGCTCAGAGATTTGAATTTCATCAGCTTGAGGATTTTCAGTTTGTTCTTCCTCAGCTGGCTTGGTGGTAGAGGTAGTTTCTTCAGCTGGTGCAGCTGATCCTTGAGCAGTGGCTTTCTGAGGAATGAAGGGCTGAGGACTATCGTCAATACGGATTTCTTCGTTGGTGTGTTCCTCAGCGGCAGCATCCTTCATTTCCTCATCTGCCCCTTTTGCTGGATCATCAAGGATGACCATTTCATAGGAAGGAGCGACATTGAGGGGCACAGGGTCCAGAGGAGTAGTTTCTTCAAGTGCTTTGAGGCGCTTGGCCTCTGTTTCTTCTTCTGCTGAGGAGGCCTTTCTCTTTTTGGCTTCCTTCTCAGCAGCCCTAGTTTTCTTCACGTCTGATGCAAACGGAGTCATCTTCTTCACCTTTGAAGCTTTTGCTGAAGGGGTTCTCTCGACAGATTCTTCAGCTGGTTTTTTGGAACCAGCTGGAACAGAGTCATCAGCTTGCTTTGATGAAGCAGCTGGGTCAGGGGCAGTCTCATCAGTGTTGGAATTATGCCCTAGAGGCAAAGATAAATATAGTTATTATTATAATTCCTGTATCAAGATAATCGTTTATTATCCATGCTATAATTGTATTGAATGAAGACTCATTTACATATGTGGATACATAGACAAAACACTGTCCCTAGCAAGCCTCTAGTTGGCTAGCCAGTTGATCAAAGATAGTCAGTGTCTTCTGATTATGAACAAGGTGTTGTTGCTTGATAACTGGATCACGTCATTAGGAGAATCACGTGATGGACTAGACCCAAACTAATAGACGTAGCATGTTGATCGTGTCATTTTGTTGCTACTGTTGTCTGCGTGTCAAGTATTTGTTCCTATGACCATGAGATCATATAACTCACTAACACCGGAGGAATACTTTGTGTGTATCAAACGTCACAACGTAACTGGGTGACTATAAAGATGCTCTACAGGTATCTCCGAAGGTGTTCGTTGAGTTAGTATGGATCAAGACTGGGATTTGTCACTCCGTGTGACGGAGAGGTATCTCGGGGCCCACTCGGTAATACAACATCACACACAAGCCTTGCAAGCAATGTGACTTAGTGTAAGTTGTGGGATCTTGTATTACGGAACGAGTAAAGAGACTTGCCGGTAAACGAGATTGAAATAGGTATGCGGATACTAACGATCGAATCTCCCGCAAGTAACATACCGAAGGACAAAGGGAATGACATACGGGATTATATGAATCCTTGGCACTGAGGTTCAAACGATAAGATCTTCGTAGAATATGTAGGATCCAATATGGGCATCCAGGTCCCGCTATTGGATATTGACCGAGGAGTCTCTCGGGTCATGTCTACATAGTTCTCGAACCTGCAGGGTCTGCACACTTAAGGTTCGACGTTGTTTTATGCGTATTTGAGTTATATGGTTGGTTACCGAATGTTGTTCGTAGTCCCGGATGAGATCACGGACGTCACGAGGGTTTCCGGAATGGTCCGGAAACGAAGATTGATATATAGGATGACCTCATTTGATTACCGGAAGGTTTTCGGAGTTACCGGGAATGACGAATGGGTTCCGGGAGTTCACCGAGGGGGGGGGGCAACCCACCCCGGGGAAGCCCATAGGCCTTGAGGGTGGCGCACCAGCCCTTAGTGGGCTGGTGGGACAGCCTAAAAGGGCCCTATGCGCATTGGAAGAAAAATCAAAGAGAAAAAAAAGGAGGAGGTGGGAAAGGAAAGAAGGACTCCACCCACCAAACCAAGTAGGACTCGGTTTGGGGGGGAGTCCTTCCCCCCTTTGGCTCGGCCGACCCCCTTGGGGCTCCTTGAGCCCCAAGGCAATGTCCCCCCTCTCCCACCTATATATACGGAGGTTTTAGGGCTGATTTGAGACGACTTTTCCACGGCAGCCCGACCACATACCTCCACGGTTTTTCCTCTAGATCGCGTTTCTACGGAGCTCGGGCGGAGCCCTGCTGAGACGAGATCATCACCAACCTCCAGAGCGCCGTCATGCTGCCGGAGAACTCTTCTACCTCTCCGTCTCTCTTGCTGGATCAAGAAGGCCGAGATCATCGTCGAGCTGTACGTGTGCTGAACGCGGAGGTCGTCCGTTCGGCACTAGATCGTGGGACTGATCGCGGGATAGTTCGCGGGGCGGATCGAGGGACGTGAGGACGTTCCACTACATCAACCGCGTTCACTAACGCTTCTGCTGTACGGTCTACAAGGGTACGTAGATCATTCATCCCCTCTCGTAGATGGACATCACCATGACAGGTCTTCGTGCGTGTAGGAAAATTTTTGTTTCCCTTGCGACGTTCCCCAACAGTGGTATCATGAGCTAGGTTCATGCGTAGATGTCTTCTCGAGTGGAACACAAAAGTTTTTGTGGGCGGTGATGTGCGTTTTGCTGCCCTCCTTAGTCTTTTCTTGATTCTGCGGTATTGTTGGATTGAAGCGGCTTGGACCGACATTACTCGTACGCTTACGAGAGACTGGTTTCATCGCTACGAGTAACCCCGTTGCTCAAAGATGACTGGCAAGTGTCGATTTCTCCAACTTTAGTTGAAACAGATTTGACTGAGAAGGTCCTTGGATGAGGTTAAATAGCAACTCATATATCTCCGTTGTGGTGTTTGCGTAAGTAAGATGCGATCCTACTAGATACCCATGGTCACCACGTAAAACATGCAACAACAAAATTAGAGGACGTCTAACTTGTTTTTGCAGGGTATGCTTGTGATGTGATATGGACAACGATGTGATGTGATATATTGGATGTATGAGATGATCATGTTGTAATAGATAATATCGACTTGCACGTCGATGGTACGGGAACCGGCAAGAGCCATAGGGTTGTCTTTATACTAATGTTTGTGCTTGCAGATGCGTTTACTATTTTGATAGGATGTAGCTTTAGTAGTAATAGCATGAGTAGCACGACAACCCCGATGGCGACACGTTGATGGAGATCATGGTGTGGCGTCGGTGACAAGAAGATCGTGCCGGTGCTTTAGTGATGGAGATCAAGAAGCACGTGATGATGGCCATATCATGTCACTTCTGAATTGCATGTGATGTTAATCCTTTTATGCACCTTATTTTGCTTAGAACGACGGTAGCATTATGAGGTGATCTCTCACTAAAATTTCAAGACGAAATTGTGTTCTCCCCGACTGTGCACCGTTGCTACAGTTCGTCGTTTCGAGACACCACGTGATGATCGGGTGTGATAGACTCAACGTTCACATACAACGGGTGCAAAACAGTTGCGCACGCGGAACACTCGGGTTAAGCTTGACGAGCCTAGCATGTGCAGACATGGCCTCGGAACACATGAGACCGAAAGGTCGATCATGAATCATATAGATGATATGATTAGCATAGGGATGCTTACCGCTGAAACTATACTCAACTCACGTGATGATCGGACTTGAGCTAGTGTAAGTGGATCATGAACCACTCAAATGACTAGAGAGATGTACTTTTTGAGTGGGAGTTTAGCGATTAATTTGATTAAGTTAAACTCTAATTATGTTGAACATAGTCTAAGTCCACTTTGAATATATTTGTGTTGTAGATCATGGCTCACGCGACAGTCACCCTGAATTTTAATACGTTCCTAGAGAAAGCTAAGTTGAAAGATGATGGAAGCAACTTTGTAGACTGGGCTCGTAATCTTAAGCTAATCTTACAAGCTGGGAAGAAGGATTATGTCCTTAATGCTGCGCTAGGAGATGAACCACCCGCTACGGCTGATAAGGATGTTAAGAACGCTTGGTTAGCACGTAAGGAGGACTACTCAGTAGTTCAATGTGCAGTCTTGTATGGCTTAGAACCGGGACTTCAACGTCGCTTTGAGCGTCATGGAGCATTTGAGATGTTCCAGGAGTTGAAGTTTATCTTTCAGAAGAACGCCCGGATCGAGAGGTATGAGACCTCCGATAAATTCTATGCTTGCAAGATGGAGGAGAACTCGTCTGTCAGTGAACATGTGCTTAAAATGTCTGGGTACTCATACCGTCTCGCTGAGCTGGGGATTGAACTCCCGCAAGAAGCTATCACTGACAGAATCCTTCAATCACTGCCGCCAAGCTATAAAGGCTTTGTGTTGAACTACAACATGCAAGGGATGAACAAGTCACCCGGCGAGTTGTTTGCGATGCTGAAAGTCGCAGAGTCTGAACTCCGTAAAGAGCATCAAGTGTTGATGGTGAATAAGACCACTAGTTTCAAGAGAAACGGCAAAGGCAAGAAGGGAAATTCAAAGAAGAGCGGCAAGCCTGTTGCCAATCCGACGAAGAAACCCAAAGCTGGACCTAAGCCTGAAACAGAGTGTTACTATTGCAAGGGTATGGGTCACTGGAAGCGCAATTGCCCCAAGTATTTGGCAGATAAGAAGGCGGCCAAAGAAAAATCAGGTATATTTGATATACATGTTATTGATGTGTACTTAACCGGCTCTCGTAGTAGTGCTTGGGTATTCGATACCGGTTCTGTTGCTCATATTTGCAACTCGAAACAGGAACTGCGGAATAGACGAAGGCTGGCGAAATAAGCTAGATTGTCACTTAATAAAAATCAAAGTAATTATCATGTTTAAATTAAAGTCTATGGATGGAAGTTTTCGATTGCAGAAATAATAAAAGAATAAAAAAATAGAATAAAATAATAGCAACGGCCTCTCCGGTGGCCGCCCCTCCCCGCAGGCGCATCGGCCGGGGTCCCCACCGACCACGGCGGCCCCGTCATCGGGCCCCTCCCCGCCGGTTCTCCTCCGATCCACCGCGACCCCCGCGTCGGCCGGAGCCCCCGTCGGCGGCTCCATCCCGGGGGCCCTCCTCACCGGCACGACCGTCTTCACCGGAACCGCGTCACCACCGTGCCACCACCGTTACTGCCTCGTCTTCCTCCTCGCCGTCACCTCCGCCTTCCCGCGAACTCCGGCTTCACCGGGTCGTCTCATCAACGTTGGTGAGCCCCTCCTCGGGCTCCTCCCACCATCGCATTCCCCTCACCGTCCCGGTTCCATTCCGGCAAACGGGACTCCGATCCGTCGACGGTAGTGACCGGTAGGAAGGTTTGAACATGCGGTTCTTCCATGTTGTGTTAGCAGAGAGACTTCTCTTTGTTAACACAGGGAGTTGTGAGAGAGATGTGAGATGTGAGTTGAGAGTTAAAAGAAATAAAACAAATGATGTATTAGATGCCGTATGTATGTATGAGATGCGATGTATGTATTTGCGTATATAGATATTTGGAGGAATACGATATTTGCATGATTATGTATCTGTGAATAAAATCGAGTATTTGGCCTAAGGTCACTTACCGATGGGGCCAACGCACCTGCTGTCTATGACAAGGAGGCCCCACGCGATAGTTAAAAAAATAAAGATAATGTTAATGTTTTTATTAAATAAATAAATAGATATATATTAGTTAAATTAATTAATTGGATAATTAGAATAATTAGAGTATGACACGTGGGTCCCCCACTTGATTAATCTGATTAATTAATATTTAATCTTAATTAAAACTTGTGCCTATGACGTTCGGGACCCGCTGGTCAGTTGACCAGTCAACTGTTGATGTCAGCATGACATCATGCTGATGTCATAATAGATTTTTATTGAATTATTCAAATCTATTTTTTAATTCCTAATTATTGAATAAAACTTTAAAAATTTATATTAAATAATCCGTAAGTCAGATCAAAATATTTTCAACATGAAAGTTGATCAGCAGAACGAGACGAATCCGGATACACGGCCCGTTCGTCTATCACGCGTCCCTAGCATAGCAAACATGGAACTTTTCCATCGTTTCCAGTATGACCGGTAGTAGCCCGAGACCTGGAAAGTATCGTGAGATATTCTTCCGATCCGTCTATGACGGATGTTGCTGCGTTAGCTCATGTCTAGCCTGCATCTTGCCATGTCATGCTTTGTGTTGCACCGTTGCTATTATTTATTGTTTCTTCCCCCTCTTCTTACCGGTAGACCCTGAGACTGACGCTGCTGCCGGGTACATCTACGACCCTGCCGATCAGTCCTTTGCCGAAGAGCAGCAAGGCAAGCAAACCCCCCTTGATCATTCCTATATCGCCTATGTCTTTCTTCCTACTGCTTGCATTAGTATTTTGCTACTGTTGTAGTTAGCTCCTATATGTGATGCATAGCCTGTTTTTGATGAACTGCTACTTTCAGTCCTGTACCTTTAATATGCCTAGTATAGGTGGAGCAGTCATCCCCTCTGACCCCGTAGTTCAGTTGCCCTGCTTGTTTTCAATCTCGATCCCTGATCGACGAGCAAGACCCGAGAAAGCACATACACCCCCTTCGTTGTACGACGCTACAGAGATACTATCGGGTACCGAGGGTGACAACTCGCTAAGTACTCCTGATGATATCTCTGTAGTATAACTAGTCGGTCATGGTTATCGAGGGTGATTCCTCTTTCGCCATTCACGATGACGCCTCTGTCGTGCAACCCCTCAAGTGTGGGACCCCCGAGGGTGATTCCTCCAAGCCCACCTTGACGGGTACATCATTCGGAGTCCAACGAGGGTGATACCTCGGATCCCCCCCCCCCGATGTTACAACCACACAGTTACTCGACCATGTTACTGGGATCTTTGGTGATTAGTTGTAAGACGGGTGGATTCCCGTGAAACTGTGTTGATGGCCTAATTAAAATGTTAATGGATTTGGGTATTTTGATCTGGGTTGGTCGGAGACCTTTTCGCACTAACCGGCTACGCGGGAAGAATTATGGGCACTCGGCGTCGCGGTATCAGCCGAAGCTTTTCAGATGTCAGCAATCGTAGTGGCGCGCGCCCAAGTGGTCCCGAGATGCATTGCGCTTGTGATTAAGGGATGCTAGGACTGACGTCGGCCGCCCTCGCATCGTGCAGGAGCGCGGAGGGGAACTGGGCCCATGAACCCTTTGCGCTTAGGATTTAGACCGGCGGGCTGACCTCTCTGATTAGTCTTAGGTGGGGCTGCGACGTGTCGATATTCCGAGGCCGGGCAGGACCCAGAAAGTATGTCCGGCCAGAGTGTTATCGAGCGTGACGGGACATGTGGTGCACCCGTGCAGGGATGAAAATTAACTATTCGGATAGCCGTGTGCACGGTTACACGACGACTTGGAGTTGTGCCCCGATCTTATACAACTACAATTGTTACTTAACTGGAATTAGTTTGCCTCGGGATTGCTTCCTCGCAGGGAGTCGAGGGAGGATCTTTAGGCGTGACCTCACTTTATTATTGTTGTAACAATATGACTATTAATGTTTTACCCCCTGTTCTACTCTCGTCTATTGCTGCAAGACCCTGAAGATGCTAGTCTTCGATAGGACTAGGCTTTCTCTCTCTATTCTCGCATTGCTGCAGTGAGTCCACATATAACACCCCCTTCTTTGATACTGGTGCAAATTTAGCATAGTTCTGATGTAAGTCTTGCGAGTACTTTGGATGAGTACTCACCGCTGCTTTGCTCCCCCCTTTGTCCCCTTGATCTGTTGCTGCGACCAGATGATGGAGCCCAGGAGTGGAGTTTCGTGCCGATGTCTGCCATCCCGATGGTGTCTTCTACGTGGAGGCCGCTGATGATCAGGAGTAGTTAGGAGGTTCCCAGGCAGGAGGCCTCGCCTCGTTTGATCGTTGTATCTTTTCTGCTAGCCTTCTCTAAGGCACCTCATGTTTTATGTATGTACTCAGATATTTGTTGCTTCCGCTGACTCGTGTGTTTATCGAGCTTTCGTATTCTAGCCCTCGAGGCCCCTGGCTTGTAATATGAAGCTGATGTTACTTTATTTGTGTCTAGAGTTGTGTTGTGATATCTTCCCGTGAGTCCTTGGGTTTGATCGTATGCATTGCGTGTATGATTAGCATACGATTAAATCGAGGGCGTCACAACTCTCATTGTCACAGTAGAGAGGCACATTCTTCATGTTGATGCCGTAGTCCTTGAGGGTTTGCTTCATCCATAATGATTGAGCACAACATGAACCAGCAGCAATGTACTCAGCTTCGGCAGTGGAGAGTGATACGTAGTTCTGCTTCTTTGAGGACCAACAAACTAGTGATCTTCCGAGGAAATGGTATGTGCCAGAGGTTGACTTGCGATCCACACGGTCACCAGCATAGTCAGAATCAGAATACCCTACTAGATGAAGATTTGAGCCCTTGGGATACCATAATCCTAGTGTTGGTGTGTGAGCTAAGTATCGAAGAATATGCTTCACAGCCTTATGGTGTGATTCCTTCGGTTTTGCTTGAAAACGTGCACACATGCAAACACTAAGCATTATATCTGGCCTAGATGCACATAAATACAATAAAGAACCAATCATAGAACGATATACCCGCTGATCGAAATCTTTACCATTTTCATCAGTGCCGAGGTGGCCATTGGTAGGCATTGGAGTCTTGGCACCTTTGCATTCATGCATGTCGAATTTCCTCAGAACATCCTTGAGGTATTTCTCCTGTGATATGAAGATTTCATTGCTTTGTTGACGAATTTGAAGACCTTAGAAGAATTTCACCTCCCCCATCATGGACATCTGATATTCTTCACTCATCATGTAAGCAAATTTATCACTGTATCGTTTGTCAGTACAACCAAATATGATGTCATCGACATATATTTGACACACAAATAGTTCATTATCATAGGATTTAGTGAAAAGAGTTGGATCGAGTGAACCAGGTTTGAAGCCTTTCTTCATGAGGAATTCCTTCAATGTATCATACCATGCCCGAGGGGCTTGCTTGAGACCATAAAGAGCCTTTTTGAGTCTGAAGACTTTGTCTGGATTCTTTGGATCCTCAAAACCCGGGGGCTGAGCAACATATACTTCTTCCTCAAGCTTACCATTGAGGAATGCACTTTTCACATCCATTTGATATAAGATGATGTTATGATGATTAGCATAAGCAAGTAGTATTCGAATAGCTTCAAGTCTAGGAACAGGTGCAAAAGTTTCATCGAAATCTATTCCTTCAACCTGGGTGTAGCCTTGGGCTACAAGTCGTGCCTTGTTCCTCACCACTTGACCGTCCTCATCTTGCTTGTTTCGGAAAATCCACTTGGTGCTGATGATGTTGTGCTTGCGAGGATCTGGTCGTTTGATGAGCTCCCATACGTCATTCAGCTTGAATTGAAGAAGTTCATCTTCCATAGCTTGGATCCACTCCGGTTCCAGAAAAGCCTCAGCAACTTTTGAGGGTTCTGTGATGGATACAATGGAAAAATGCCCACAAAAGTTAACTAAGTGTGAAGCTTTTGAGCGAGTGAGAGGACCTGGCGCATTGATGTTGTTGAGGATTTTGTCAAGTTCTACTTCATTTGCAATCCTCAGATGAGCTGGTTGAGGATCTTGTCTGGGCTGAGGAAGTGGTTCTGGTGCAATTTCCTCAGGAGCATCTTCTTGATTTTCATCAGTGACGGGGATCGTTTCTTCACCAATTTCCTGAGTGGGTACAATGTCTTCAGTAGGTTTGAGCTTTATTGCTTCCTCATGAGACAACTTATTTGGATCAGAAGGCAATTGCTCTCTTTGCGAGCCATTAGTTTCATCGAACCGCACATCTACAGTCTCAACAACTTTGTTGTGATAGTTGTTGAAGACTCTGTAAGTGTGCGAGTCCTTTCCATAACCGAGCATAAAACCTTCATGTGCCTTAGGTGCAAATTTTGAGCTATGGTGAGGATCTCTAATCCAGCATTTTGCACCGAAGACTTTGAAATAACTTACATTGGTTTCTTGTCAGTGAGGAGTTCATATGAGGTTTTCTTGAGGAATTTGTGAAGATATACCATGTTGATGATATGGCATGCAGTGTTGATTGCTTCAGGCCAAAAGCGACGAGGAGTCTGATATTCTTCAAGCATAGTTCTTGCCATTTCAACCAGAGTCATGTTCTTCCTTTCGACGACACCATTCTGCTGAGGAGTATAAGGAGAAGATAATTCGTGAGTAATACCAAGTTCATCAAGATAATCATCAAGACCAGTGTTTTTGAACTCGGTTCCATTATCACTCCTGATATGTTTGATCTTGATGCCAAAGTTCGTCGATGCCCTAGAAGAAAATCGTTTGAAGATTTCCTGCACTTCAGCTTTATACACTATGATATGCACCCAAGTATATCTGGAATAATCATCAACTATGACGAAGCCATATAAAGATGCTGCATTGGTTAGTGTGGCATAGTGAGTAGGTCCAAATAGATCCATATGAAGCAATTCGAATGGAAGTGTAGTGGTCATGATAGTCTTCGAGGGATGCTTCGATCTGGTCATTTTCCCAGATTCACAAGCACCGCAGAGATGATCCTTGAGGAATTTGACTGATTCGATGCCGATGACATGCTTCTTCTTCGCGAGCGTGTGCAAATTCCTCATGCCTGCATGACCTAATCTTCGGTGCCACAACCATCCTTTTGAGGTTTTTGCTAGTAAGCAAGTGGCTGGTTGAGGACCTGTAGAGAAATCAACAATGTACAAAATCCCCTCTTCTTACACCTTCGAAGACTTTGGATCTGTCAGATTCCATGATGACTACACATCTATATCTACCAAAGATAACAATCATATCAAGATCGCAAAGCATCGAGACAGACATGAGGTTAAAACCAAGGGATTCAACAAGCATCACTTTGTCCATATGCCTATCCTTGGAAATAGCCACTTTGCCAAGTCCCAATACCTTGCTTTTACCTTTGTCAGCATATGTGATTTGCTTCAGAGGTGACGGAGTTAGTGGCATATTCATCAGTAAGCTTTTATCACCAGTCATGTGATGTGTGCAGCCACTATCAAGAACCCACTCAGTATTCTTGGGTTTGTCATCCTGCAGTTGAATTAGTACAGCTTACCATCTCATATGCTTCAGATTTGAAGAATATGATATTGATTTCATCAGATAAGAATTTCATCATAACAAAAATATAAGGACGTGTGAAATATTTCTATTTCATCAATCATTAGCTTGCGTCCTATCAAGCATTTCCTCAGGTCTCCAACAAATTCTTCAGATGATGATTTTCATCTGGAGACCTGACCTGCAGAAGTGATTAGTTCGATTTCTTCACCACCCACATCTGAAGGGGTGGCAAAGCATTTATCATCCTGCGAGCACCATATGAGAAAGGTGGCATTGAAGCCAATGCACTTCTCTTAACAGTAGGGGGGTTAAAGTACTCATATGAATATGCAGTGAACTGGTTTGAGGATTTATGAACATAATGATTTGAGGAGTAACGCTCATATTCATATTCCTTGTAGTTTCCGTGCATGTTAGACGCATTAGCACGGGTACGAGCATAGTTTTGACCAGTTGAGGATTTTGATCCTCTTGAAGACTTTGGTCTTCCTGAGGAATTTGATCTGGGGTTCAGATTCTTCAGTGGTGGTGTCATGAGGACATTCACCTGAAGATTTTCAAGACAACTTTTGGGAACCCAGATTTTCCTCAAGGGAGGGCCATTCCTGCAGTTAGTTCCAACATATCGAGCAAATACTTCACCAGATTGATTTTTGAGCAGTTTATAGTTGGAGTCAAATGACTCATATGAGGAATAGGATAATTCACATGAAAAGCCAGTTAGATTAGATGGATCAAAAGGAGGCCCAGTAGCAGCAACCCATGAGGTTTTGGGATACTGCTCAGGTTTCCAATAAGATCCATCAGCATTTAATTTCCTCTCAAAGGCAATTCCTTCTTTCCTCGGGTTCCTGTTCAAGATCTGCCTTTTGAGCACATCACAAAGGGTTTGATGTCCTTTGAGGCTTTTGTATATGCCTCTCACGTACAATTCCTTCAACCCTGCATTTTCATCAGTAACATTTTTGTTTTCCTCAAGTGAGGAAATAGACACAACAGGTGTAGTTGAAGAATTTGTAGCAATAGTAGCATTTGATGATTCTGGTGAGGAATTAGCAGTTTCGCGTTCAATGCATTTAAGACATGGAGGAATGAAGTCAACTTGACCAGCGCTGATCTGTTGAGCTAGTAATGAATCATTTTCCATACGAAGATCGTCATGAGACATCCTCAGCTTCTCAAGATCAAGCTTCCTTTGAAGAAATTCATAGGAAAGCTTCTCATGATCAGTGAGGAGTGTATCATAACGATCCTGAAGATTATCAAATCTAGACCGAAGACTTTTCACATCTTCAGTGAGGATTTGGGTAAGGTTCATTTCTTCATTCAATAGATCATCACTTCTATCTAGCAGTTTGTGAAGCTTTTCCAGGGCAGTTTGTTGTTTAGTGGCAATGATAGCAAGTTTACTGTAACTGGGTTTCTTATAATCATCAGATTCACAGTCACTTGAATCAGAGGAGGAGGCATTATTTGGTACCTTTGAACCTTTTGCCATGAAGCAATAGGTTGGAGCGAAGTCATCAGCATAGTCATCAGTGTGGATGGTGCAAACATTTTCTTCAAGATTGAAGATAGACTTGCTGACGAAAGTGGTTGCCAGTGCAAGACTAGCCTGTCCGGATTCTGAGTCTTCATCAGAACCCTCTTCTTCATCACCTTCCTCTGATTCTACCTCCGAGTCCATTTCCTTGCCAATAAGTGCCCGAGCCTTTCTGAAACTAGTCTTCTTGTGCGATGAGGGATTTGAAGATGAGGATTTTGAAGATTTCTTCTTCTTCTTCGAGTCATCAGAACTGTCATCCTTGTATTTCTTCTTCTTTGATTCCTTTCCCCAACGGGGACAATCAGCAATGTAATGACCTGATTTCTTGCCCTTGTGGCAGGTTCATTTCTTGTAGTCCTCAGATGAAGATTCTGATTTCCTCATGTCTCTTCTTGAAGATTTACCAAACTGGCCACGTCGTGTAAATCTCTGGAATTTCCTCACGAGCATTGCAAGCTCATGTCCAAATTCTTCAGGGTCACCAATGCTGTCATCTGTGTCTTCTTCTTCAGATGAGGAAAGTGCTCTAGCCTTCAGTGCACGTGGTCTGGAATAGCTTGGTCCATATAGATCTTTATTTTCTTCTAGCTGGAATTCATGAGTATTTAGCCTATCGAGTATATCAGCTGGATAAAGCATCTTGTAGTCCGGTCTTTCTTGAATCATCAGAACAAAAGTATCAAATGTAGAATCCAAAGATCTCAGCAGTTTCTTCACAACTTCGTGATCAGTGATGTCTCGAGCTCCCAGTGCTTGCAGTTCATTTGATATGTCAGTGAGGCGATCAAAGGTATCTTGGCAGTTTTCATTGTCATGTCTCTTGAAGCGATTGAAGAGATTGCGAAGAATATCAACACGAGAGTCACTCTGGGTTGATACTCCTTCATTTACTTTGCACAGTCTCTCCCAGATCAGTGTTGCAGAGCCCAAATCAATTACTCTTCCAAACTGGCATAGGCTCAGATGGCCACAGATGATATTCTTCGCTTGAGAATCGAGTTGCTTGAATTTCTTCACATCAGCAGCAGAGACACTAGCAGAGATGATGGGGACGCCATGTTCCACAATATACCAGAGATCATTATCCATAGCTTGTAGATGCATTTGCATTTTGTTCTTCCAGAAGGGAAAGTTCTTTCCTTCGAAGGTAGGACATGCTGCAGTCACCTTAAACATGCGTGCAGTCGACATAACTAAAACTCCAGGTGGTTAAACCGAAATCACACAGAACAAGGGAGTACCTTGCTCTGATACCAATTGAAAGTGTGTTATATCGACTAGAGGGGGGGGGTGAATAGGAGATTTTTAGAATTTCATCACTGAGGAAATTCCTTTTGAGGAAATTCCTCACTGATGACTAACTCACATCGCAAACAGTAAAGGATCAGAAATGCAAAGTTTCACAACAACAGTTTTTCAGAGTGAGGAATGAGAAAACAGATTGCACAGTGAGCATGCACGCAAAATACAGATGAGGATTAACTGACGTGAAGAATTTGGGGTTGAGGAAATTCAGAGAAAGTCTTCAGCAAATTCTTCAAACAGTAGCAGTGAAAGTCATCAACACATAATACGAGGAAAGTAAGGAGTTGAGGAATTAGAACCCGTATCTCAGTGAAGACAGTCGTTGATGACCCAGTTCCAAC
This sequence comes from Hordeum vulgare subsp. vulgare, assembly GCF_904849725.1. Classification (NCBI taxonomy): domain Eukaryota; kingdom Viridiplantae; phylum Streptophyta; class Magnoliopsida; order Poales; family Poaceae; genus Hordeum; species Hordeum vulgare. Next base: position 576,178,642 of record NC_058520.1, on the reverse strand, counting down.
TGCTGTGACAGTCGTACATCTGGTTTGGAGCGGCTTGGTATTTAAACCAAAGGACACACAGTCCCGGGACACAAAGTCCCGGGACACACAGTCCCTACCGTGTTCTCCTTGGGCTAAGAACACACAGTCCTCGCCCAACACTTGTGGTAAGTCTTCAGGGCAGACTTCCAAACCCTCACAAACTCGGCCACTCGGCGATCCACAATTGACTGCTGGAAAGCTCTAGACCATGACGCCTAACCGTCTGGAGGATGCACAGTCCTCAAAGGTAAAAGGCTTCAGTCCCACACAGGAACAACTTCTTTAGTGATGCTCAATCACTAGGTTTGGTTTGTGGTTTTAGTGTATGGGGTATTTCCTCACTGATGAATTACCCTCAAAGACTTTGAGGAATTGGGTTGCTCTTATGACAAGTGTCAGTTTCTAACAGAGCAGCCAACCAGCTAATGGTTGTGGGGGTGGCTATTTATAGCCTGGGAGCATCCCGACATGATTTGACACTAATGCACTTAAATAATATGACCGTTGGAGTGGATAAGACCAATGAGTTGGCGTGGCTATCAAAATGGTCGGAACCCTCAACTGTGAGAGTCCTCATGTCACTCGTATTCCTCACTTGAGGCTTTTGATAGGATTAGGCTTGGGTTGAGCATCATGAGGAAATTCATTCCAAAGTGTAACTTTGACCCCCTTTAACAGTACGGTGTTCCTATTACTCAAATGCGAAGAAAATAAAACAGAAAGAGTAAATCTTCATGCTTCAAATTCTTCAAAGTGATTTTCTTCAGGACACACCGAATTCCTCAATTTCAGTATCTTCATGAGGAATATCAATTTCATCGCAGATTCCTCGTGATTCATTTCTTCAGCTGCGGACCAATTTCTTCAACCGAAGATATATATTTTTAGGGGTCGATATTCTTCAAATATCTCAAACTCCTCAATGACTTATAGATCCTATGTACACTCATAACCACATTAGATACTTAACCTGTAAGTCTTCAAACCACCAAAATCACTAAGGGGCACTAGATGCACTTACAAAGACACAGAACATGGCAGTTTACTCAGGTTCGGACCGCTGAGAAGCGTAATACCAGACTCCTGCTTCGGTGGATTGCCTCTCGTGGAGGTTGGTGGGCGAACTAGTATAGTGCTCAAGTGCCTCCGGAGGCTAGGTCACTTTGTGTTGTGCTAGTGGGTGGTTATCAATCGATTCCCCTCTACAAAATATCCTATCCTCTATATATAGTGGCGGCCCGGGTCCTCTTCCCTTATTCTTTCGGCGGGAAGGGATCACACAATGGCCAATTTTGAAGGGGAACAAGGGAACATGCTCCCCTTGCCCAAAGGTGGTCTTCGCGTGCAAAGTAACTGTCAGCGCAACAGGGTCGGGTAAAGGGATGACGCTCGTCCTGCTGGCGGGCGGCGACAGCTTTGTTACACCAGAAGGGAAACCTTTGGAAGATGCCTTGGGAACCCCGGTACGTCCTTGGCCTCTTTGCACTAAAGAGGAAACTGCTCCGCCTTGCTGCATGCTGCTGAAAGTGCGTTATATCGACTAGAGGGGGGGTGAATAGGAGATTTTTAGAATTTCATCACTGAGGAAATTCCTTTTGAGGAAATTTCTCACCGATGACTAACTTGCAGCGGAAATAGCAAAGGATCAGGAGTGCAAAGTATCACTACATCAGTTTTCAATGTGAAGAATATGAAAAGCAGTTTGCACAATATGCAGGCACAAAGAAAATAGGTGAGGATTAACTCGCGTGAAGCATTTGGGGTTGAGGAATTTCAGAGAAAGTCTTCAGCAAACTCTTCAAACAATGACAATGAAAATCTTCAACATACAATATGAGGAATTGAAAGAGTTGAAGAAATAGAACCCGTTTCACAGTGAAGACAATGGTTGATGACCCAGTTCCAACTGTTGTGACAGTTGTACATCTGGTTTGGAGCGGCTTGGTATTGAAACCAAAATACACACAGTCCCGGTACACACAGTCCCTAGCATATTCTCCTTGAGCTAAGAACACAGTCCTCACCCAACACTCATGGTAAGTCTTCAGGGCAGACTTCCAAACCCTCACAAACTTGGTCACCCGACGATCCACAATTGATTGCTGGATTGCTCTAGACCATCACGCCTAATCGTCTGGAGGATGCATAGTCCTCAAAGGTAAAAGGCTTCGGTTCCACACATGAACAAATTCTTCAGTGATGCTCAATCACTTGGTTTTTGTTTGTGGTTTGGTGTTTTGGGTATTTCCTCACTCATGAATTACTCTCGAAGACTGTGAGGAATTTGGGTTGCTCTTATGACAAGTGTCAGTTTCTAACGGAGCAACCAACCAGCTAATGGTTGTGGGGCGGCTATTTATAGCCTGGGAGCATCCCGACATGATTTGACATTAATGCCCTTTAGTAATATAACCGTCTGTCTAGATAAGATCACTGATGTGGCGCGACTTGCAGTAACGGTCGGGACCCTCAATTGTGAGAGTCCTCATGTCTCTCATATTCCTCACATGAGGCTTTTGGTAGGATTAGGCTTGGGTTGAGCATCATGAGGAAATTCATCCCGACGTGTTACTTTGACCCCCTTTGACAGTACGGTGTTCCTATGACTCAAAAGTGAAGAAAATAAAACAGACAAAATAAATCTTCATGCTTCAAAGTCTCCAGATTGATTTTCTTCAGGACACACTGAATTCCTCATCTTCAATTTCTTCATGAGGAATATCACTTTCAACGCAATTTCTTCGCGATTCAATTCTTTAGCTTTCGACCAATTTCTTCAGCCGAAGATATACATTTTTAGGGGTCGATATTCGTCAATATTTCAAACTCCTCAGCAACTTATAGATCGTGTGTACACTCATGAACACATTAAATACTTAACCTATAAGTCTTCAAACCACCAAAATCACTAAGGGGCACTAGATGCACTTACAATCTCCCCCTTTTTGGTGGTTGATGAAAATTAGGTTAAGTCTTCAACGGGGATAAAAATATGAAGTGTAAATACTCATTTGAGGAATTTGAAATCAAGATACACAGAGACTCCCCCTGAAGATGTGCATATCTTGAGGATTTTGCTTTTCACAGCAAATGCACATTGATGATTTATATAATGGAGATCTCCCCATGAGTCTTGTAAATCATGCATACATATGACATATAGTATGAAGAAATTGAGAATGCATGATGAGAAATGGTATCTGACGAATTCTAGCATGCGTGCATTAATATTTTGAGGAATAAGCATGCGAAGAAAAACGTTCAAAAGCGTCAGAGTACCATCGGGCTTAAGTTAAAACTCAGTACATAAAACACTTGAGAAGAGCCAAGAGTTTGTAACTTAATAAAGTTCATAAGGCCCCAAAATATATCCCGGGTGAAGACTAACTCTTAGATTTCTCCCCCTTTGTCATCAAGTGACGAAAAGGGACAAAACTGAGGACTAACGCCCCGTGAAGACTTTCACTTCTTGGCAGTTGAGGAAGACGCGTGAGGATTCTTGGGAGGAGGCTTCCTCCTTGGACCAGTGGTAGTGTCTTGTTGTTCTTCATCAGATTCTGTAGTGCGGAATGAAGAAAATGAACTGTCCTCAAGGTCTGGAATTGGAATTGGCCTGAATTTCTTCTTTGGGGGCCATGACCAGTCGAAGTCCTGTGTAAACTCCAATTCTTCAGGTTCAGCTGGAGTCTTCAAATGAGCCAGTGTGGCCGAGGTGCGATCAAAAACCTCATGAAGATAATGATGATCAAGCTTCACTGCATTCTGAGTCTCATTGAGGGTTTTCACAATGGCGCCAAATTGGCGTTTAACCCACTTGTGATTGCGATCTACCTTTTGACGAAGACTGAGGAGGATACGTCCATTTTGCATCATGCTTTCATGTTGATATTTATCGCTTCTTGGGCTGTTATTTCACTTCACGGTACAATACTTATGCCTTTTATCTCTTATTTTGCAAGGTTTACATGAAGAGGGAGAATGCCGACAGCTGGAATTCTGGTCTAAAAGGGGAGGAAGTTTGAGATACCTATTCTGCGCAACTCCAAACGCCGTAAAAATCAACGAGGATTTTTTTTCGGATTTATAAAAAATACCGGACCGAAGAAGCGCCAGAGGGGCGCCAACAGGTGGCCACAAGCTTGCTTGGCGCGGCCACCCCCCTGGCCGCGCCAAGGGGGCTTGTGGGCAGCCTGCTAGCCCACTGCCCCCCTCTTCTGCTATATGAAGGGTTTCGTTCAGAAAATAATAATCAAGAAGGAGATTTTTCATGGATTCTCCACCGCCACGAGGCGGAACTTGAGCATAAGCAATCTAGAGCTCCGGCAGGACGATCCTGCCGGGGAAACTTCCCTCCCGGAGGGGGAAATCGTCGCCATCATCATCACCAACACTCCTATCATCGGAGAGGACTCGTCACCATCAACATCTTCATCAGCACCAACTCATATCCAAACCCTAGTTCATCACTTGTAACCAATCTCCATCTCGCGACTCCGATTGGTACTTGTAAGGTTGCTAGTAGTGTTAATTACTCTTTGTAGTTGATGCTAGTTGGATTATTTGGTGGAAGAGTTTATGTTCAGATCCTTGATGCTACTCATTACCTCTCTGGTCATGAATATGATTATGATTTGTGAGTAGTTACTTTTGTTCTTGAGGACACGGGATAAGTCATGCTAATAGTAGTCATGTGAATTTGGTATTCGTTCGATATTCTGATGTGTTGTATGTTGTTTTTCTTCTAGTGGTGTTATTTGAACGTCGACTACATAAAAATTCACCATTATTTGGGCCTAGACGAAGGCATTGGGAAATAGTAAGTAGATGATGGATTGCTAGAATGACAGAAGCTTAAATCCTAGTTTATGTGTTACTTCGTAAGGGGCTGATTTGGATCCACTAGTTTAATGCTATGGTTAGACTTTGTCTTAATTCTTCTTTCGTAGTTGCGGATGCTTGCGAGAGAGGTTAATCATAAGTGGGATGCTTGTCCAAGTAAGGGCAGTACCCAAGCGCTGGTCCACCCAGATATCAAACTATGAAAGTAACGAACGCGAATCATATGAACATGATGAAAACTAGCATGACAGAAATTCCCGTGTGTCCTCGGGAGCGTTTTTCCTTCTATAAGACTTTGTCCAGGCTTGTCCCTTGCTACAAAAGGGATTGGGACACCTTGCTGCACCGTTGCTACTTTTGTTACTTGTTGCTCGCTACGAATCCTCTCACCACACAACTACTTGTTACCGACAATTTCAGTGCTTGCAGATATTTCCTTGCTGAAAACAACTTGTCAGATCCTTCTGCTCCTCGTTGGGTTCGACACTCTTACTTATCGAAAGGACTACAATTGATCCCCTATACTTTTGGGTCATCAAGACTCTTTTCTGGCACCGTTTCCGGGGAGTGAAGCGCCTTTGGTAAGTGGAACTTGGTAAGGAAACATTCATATAGTGTGCTGAAATTTATTGTCACTTGTCACTATGGATACTAATCCTTTGAGGGGCTTGTTCGGGGTATCTTCACCTCGAACGGAAGCACAAAGAGTTTCTCCTCAACCTTCTGCACCTACTGAAAATATTTGCGTTGAATTTCCTTCGGGTATGCTTGAGAAACTGCTGGCTAATCCTTCTACAAGAGATGGAACATCACATCCACACTTGCATCTAATCTATATAGATGAAGTTTGTGGTTTATTTAAGCTTGCAGGTTTTCCCGAGGATGAGGTCAAGAAGAGGGTCTTTCCTTTATCTTTGAAGGATAAGGCGTTGACATGGTATAGGCTATGTGATGATACTGGATCATGAGACTACAATCGGTTGAAATTGGAATTCCATCAAAAGTTTTATCCTACGCATTTAGTACATCGTGATCGGAATTATATTTATAATTTTTGGCCTCGTGACAGAGAAAGCATCGCTCAAGCTTGGGGGAGGCTTAAATCAATGTTATATTCATGCCCCAATTATGAGCTCTCAAGAGAAATTATCATTCAGAACTTCTATGCTCGGCTTTCTCATGGTGATCGCACCATGCTTGACACTTCTTGTACCGGTTCTTTTATGAAGAAAGATATTGACTTCAAATGGAATTTATTGGAGAGAATTAAACGCAACTCTGAAGATTGGGAGCTTGAAGAAGGTAAGGAGTCAGGTATGAATTTCACGTTGGATTGCGTTAAATCCTTTGTTGAAACAAATACCTTTTAGCGCTAAGTATGGACTTGACTCTAAGATAGTAGCTTCATTGTGTGAATCTTTTGCTGCTCATATTGATCTCCCCAAAGAGAAGTGGTTTAAGTATCCTCCTCCTTTAGAAGTCAATGTAGTTAAACCCAATCCAGTTGAAGAGAAAGTCATGGCCTATAATGATCCTATTGTTCCGAGTGCTTACATTGAGAAACCACCTTTCCCTGTTAGGATAAAGGATCATTCTAAAGCTTCAACTGTGATACGTAGAGGCTACATTAGAACACCTACAACCCCTGAGCAAATTAGAGTTGAACCTAGCTATTATCAAAGATCTTCTGTCCGAAGATGTTGAGGGACATAATATTCACTTGTGTGAAGATGCTGCTAGAATTGCTAAACCTCACACTAGAGACAAACATAGGTCTGTTGTTGGCATGCTTGTTGTTTCTGTTAAGATAGGAGATCATTGTTATCATGGCTTATGTGACGTGGGTGCTAGTGTTAGTGCAATACCTCAATCCTTATATGATGAAATCAAAGATGAGATTGCACCTGTTGAGATAGAGCCTATTGATGTCACTATTCAGCTTGCCAATAGAGATACTATCTGCCGTGTGGGAATTGTTAGGGATGTTGAAGTCTTATGTGGTAAAACGAAGTATCCTGCTGATTTCCTCGTTCTTGCTACCGCACAAGATAGCTTTTGTCCCATCATATTTGGCAGACCTTTTCTCAATACCGTCAATGCTCATATTGACTGTGAGAAGCAAACTGTCACTGTTGGCTTTGAAGGTGTGTCACATGAGTTCAATTTCTCCAAGTTTGGTAGACAACCTCATGAAAAGGAGTTGCCTAGTAGGGATGAAACTATTGCCTTAGCTTCTATTGTCGTACCTCCTACTGATCCCTTAGAGCAATACTTGCTTGAGCATGAAAATGATATGCATATGGATGAAAGGGATGAGATAGATAGAGTTGTCTTAGAACAATATCCTATTCTTAAGAATAACTTGCGTGTTGAATTGCTTGAGATTCTCCCCACCAAAGGGTGATCCTGTGTTCGAGCTTAAACAGTTGCCTGATACTCTTAAGTATGCTTATCTTGATGAAAAAGAGATATATCCTCTTATAATTAGTGCTAGCCTCTGAGAGCATGAAGAAAAGAAGTTACTAAAAACTCTGAGAAAGCACCGTGCTGCTATTGGATATACTCTTGATGATCTTAAGGGCATTAGTCGTACTCTATGCCACCACAATATTAAAACTGATCCTAATTTCAAACAGTTGCTGATCATCAAAGGAGATTAAATCCTAAGATTGAAGAAGTGGTGAGAAAAGAAATACTAAACCTCCTGGAAGCAGGTATCATCTATCATGTTGCTCATAGTGATTGGGTGAGTCCGGTGCATTGCGTCCCTAAGAAGGGAGGGATTACCGTTGTCCCTAATGATAAGGATGAATTGATCCCACACATGATTATTACTGGCTATAGGATGGTGATCGATTTTAGGAAATTGAATAAAGCCACTAGGAAAGATCGTTACCCTTTACCTTTTATCGACCAAATGCTAGAAAGGTTGTCTAGACACACACACTTCTGCTTTCTAGACGGTTATTCTGGTTTCTCCCAAATACCAGTTGCACAATCTGATTAGGAGAAGGCCACTTTCACCTGCCCTTTCGGTACCTTTGCTTATAGACATATGCCTTTTGGCTTATGTAATGCACCTGCCACCTTTCAAAGATGTATGATGCCTATATTCTCTAACTTTTGTGAAAATATTGTTGAGGTTTTCATGGATGACTTCTCCGTTTATGGGTCTTCCTTTGATGATTGCCTCAGCAACCTTGATCGAGTCTTGCAGAGATGTAAAGACACCAATCTTGTCTTGAATTGGGAGAAGTGCCACTTTATGGTTAATGAAGGCATCGTCTTAGGACTAAAAATTTCTGAAAGAGGTATGGAAGTCGATAAGTCTAAGGTTGATGCAATCGAGAAAATGCCATACCCCACAAATATCAAAGGTATAAGAAGTTTCCTTGGTCATGCTAGTTTCTATAGAAGGTTCATTAAAGACTTCTCTACGATTTCTAGGCCTCTTACCAATCTCTTGCAAAAGGATATTCCTTTTGTATTTGAAGATGATTGTGAGGAAGCCTTCGAAATACTTAAGAGGGCTTTGATAACTGCACCTATTGTTCAACCACCTGATTGGAACTTACCTTTTGAAATCATGTGTGATGCTAGTGATTATGTTGTTAGTGTTGTTCTAGGGCAAAGAGTTGATAAGAAGTTGAATGTTATTCACTATGCTAGTAAAACTCTAGAAAGTGCCCAAAGAAACAATGCCACTACGGAAAAGGAGTTTTTAGCAGTCGTGTTTGCATGTGAAAAGTTCAGGTCTTACATAGTTGATTCCAAAGTCATTATTCACACTGATCATGCTGCTATGAAGTACCTAATGGAGAAGAAGGACGCTAAACCTAGACTTATCAGATGGGTCCTCTTGCTACAAAAGTTTGATTTGCACATCGTTGACACGAAGGGTGCTGATAACCCCGTAGCAGATAACTTTTCTAGGTTGGAGAACGTTCTTGATGACCCACAACCTATTGATGACAGCTTTCGTGATGAGCAATTGAATGTCATCAATGCTTCACGTAGTGCACCGTGGTATGCCGATTATGCAAACTATATCGTTGCCAAATATATACCACCTAGTTTCACATACCAGCAAAAGAAGAAATTCTTCTTTGACTTGAGACATTACTTCTGGGATGATCCTCACCTTTATAAGGAAGGAGTAGATGGTGTTATTAGACGTTGTGTACCTGAACATGAACAGGGATAGATCCTACATAAGTGTCACTCCGAGGCCTACGGAGGACACCATGCTGGAGATAGAACTGCACACAAGGTATTGCAATCAGGTTTCTATTGGCCCACTCTCTTCAAGGATGTCCGTAAGTTTGTCTTGTCTTGTGATGAATGTCAAAGAGTAGGTAATATCGGTAAACGTCAAGAAACGCCTATGAACTATTCACTTGTCATTGAACCACTTGATGTTTGCGGCTTTGATTATATGGGACCTTTTCCAAAATTCAACGGGTATACTCACATCTTAGTTGTTGTTGATTACGTCACTAAGTGGTAGAAGCTATCCCCACTAGCAGTGCTGATCACAACACATCTATCAGGATGCTTAAAGAAGTTATTTTCCCTAGATTTGGAGTCCCTAGATATCTAATGACTGACGATGGTTCACATTTCATTCACGGTTCTTTCCGTAAAACGCTTGCCAAGTACGATGTCAACCATAGAATTGCGTCTCCCTATCACCCTCAGTCTAGTGGTCAAATAGAGCTAAGCAATAGAGAGATTAAACTAATTCTGCAAAATACTGTCAACAGGTCTAGAAAGAATTGGTCTAAGAAGCTCGATGATGCATTGTGGGATTATAGGACTGCTTATAAGAATCCCATGGGCATGTCTCCGTACAAAATGGTGTATGGTAAAGCATGTCATTTACCTCTTGAGCTAGAACATAAAGCTTATTGGGCAATCAAAGAGCTCAACTTGGATTTCAAACTTGCCGATGAGAAGAGCTTATTTCATATTAGCTCGCTTGATGAATGGAGAACTCGGGCATATGAGAATGCCAAGTTGTTCAAAGAAAAGGTTAAGAGGTGGCATGATAGGAGGATACAAAAAGCGTGAGTTCAATGTAGGTGATTATGTCTTGCTATATAACTCTCGTTTAAGATTCTTTGCAGGCAAGCTTCTCTCTAAATGGGAAGGTCCCTATATTGTTGAGGAAGTTTATCGTTCCGGTGCTATCAAGATCAACAAGACGGAAGGTAATTGTCCGAGAGTTGTAAATGGGCAGAGAATCAAGCATTATTTCTGAGGTACTCCCATAAATGTTGAAAGAAATATCATCAATACCATAACTTCGGAAGAATACCTAAGGGACATTTATCAGCGTGTTTCAGACTCCGAAAACGAAGAGGTATGTGATTCGGTAAGAAAACAGATTCCAAAACTTTTCCAATAGGAATTTTTCCCCATTTTGGAACTTTTGAAAAAATAGAAATTGGAAGTAGTCCGGAAAGTGCGCGAGGAGGCGACAAGCCTGCCAGGCGTGGGCCCACCCCCAGGCCGTGCCAAGGGGGTTTGTGGCCACCTCGTGCGCCTCCCGGTCTCCGTTTTTGTGCGGAGTACTCCTTCTGGTGTGGAAAAAATCAATATATATATATTGTTCTGTTTGGTCTGATCCCTGTATCACGCAGGTTTCCTGTGTTTTTTGTTTCGAGCCTGTTTCTGTTGCAGATCTAGATCGCTATGACTTCCCCAAAAGCTCTGAAGGACAAGATCTTCGAGAAGGTCATCAATCCCTACCTCACGGGAGTGCTGCAAGACCCTCAATCTATCGAGATGCGTGATGGGATGTTGCACATCCGTGATGTTGAGGGGCCCAAGAAGACCAGAAACATGGAGACGAGGCTCGAAGCAATGGAGCAACAAGTCTTCAAGTGGCAAGGTATGGTGGAGGGTGGACTTAACGCCAACCACATGATGATCACGGAGTTCACCAGCAAGCACAGGATCGATGCCAATGACATTGGGAAGCACCTCTCCAGGCTCTATGACAGGATTGATCAACTCCACGCCCAGATCTATGACCTGCAGAACCAAAACTGTGAGTATGAGTATAGATTTAAATCAATACAGTTGGCTGCAGATTTGAGGATTCCGGAGATTCATTCATCTTTCCATGCTGGAGCACCTATGCCTTGGAAGACGGAGGATCAAGCCTATGCTGCATTAACTCCACCACCATCACCTCCAAAGGAATACAACTAAACATGGGTATGGGCAATCCCCTTGGCTTGTGCAAAGCTTCGGGGAGTTGCCCCGGTATCGTATCACCATCACATCTTTTGCCTTTACCTTTGCTTTTGTTTTCCTTTTCAGTTTCCTTTTTCTCTAGTAGATTAAAGGTCTTAGTGTTTTAGTCTTGAGTTTTACTTTGTGTCACCCCCGATGTATTCGAGCTCGTGAGCCATATAATAAAGAGTGTCTTAGTTGAGGGCTTTGCCTCTTGCCATGATGAAAAGATTGAGAAAAGAACAAAAGCATGAAACATCATGTAATGATCTTATGGGAAGTGATGGCTTCACATATAAAAATAATGATGATTGAAACTTGTTGAGGGTAGACAAACGTAGACCTTGGTCATTGTTGCAATTAATAGGAAGTGATAAGGAAGGAGAGGTTCACATAAAATACATCAACTTTGACACCATCTATGATTGTGAACACTCACCAAACTATTACATGCCTAGAAGTAGATGTTGGACAAGGAAGACAACATAATGAATTGTGTTTGCTTGGTTCCGAACAATGTTATATGATTAGAGATCCCTTAGCATGTGACGATTGCTTCCACCTCTTATTAGCCAAAACTCCCGCACCAAGTAGAGATACTACTTGTGCATCCATAAACCTTCAACCCAGTTTCACCTTCAAGCAATAAAAATTGCTCTCTAATATGTATGATCTATTAGTGTGTGGAAAATAAGCTTTGTACGAACCTGTGATGAGGAAGACATAAAAGCGACAGACTGCGTAATAAAGTTCTTTATCACAGGAGGCAATATAAAGTGACGTTCCTCCGCACTAAGAGGACACGCATCCAAACCTCAAAAGCGCATGACAACCTCTGCTTCCCTCTACGAAGGGCCTATCTTGTACCTTTACTTTTTGACCTTGAAAGAGTCATGGTGATCTTCACCAATTCCTTGTTTCACCTTTATCTTGGCTAACGTCATATGCTAGGGAAAGATCTATATTCATATTTCAACTTGGGGGTAAGCATTCATGAATTATTGTTGTTGACATTACCCTTGATGTAAGCAATTGGGAGGCAAAAGTATAAGCCCCTATCTTTCTCTGTGTCCAGGTGGAACTTTGATCTCATGAGTACCACATGAGTTGTAGCAATTGTAGAGAATGAAAAGATGATTGAGTATGTGGATTTGCTTTACAAGCTCTTATTTGACTCTTTCTGATGTTGTGATAAATTGCAATTGCTTCCCTGAGTAAAGGCTATCGGTTGTTACTTCTCGGTAAGGTTTTTGATACATGCTTTACTTTGTGAAGGAATTGTCACTTTAACATCAGAGATTATATGTTGGTATTGCTGTTATGATCATGATCATGATCCATGCATGTTCGTATCTTGTTTTGTCGACACCTCTCTCCCTAAACATATGGACATATTTATTGAGCTAGGCTTTCGCTTGAGGACAAGCGAGGTCTAAGCTTGAGGAAGTTGATACGTCCATTTTGCATCATGCTTTCATGTTGATATTTATCGCTTCTTGGGCTGTTATTTCACTTCACGGTACAATACTTATGCCTTTTCTCTCTTATTTTGCAAGGTTTACATGAAGAGGGAGAATGCCGACAGCTGGAATTCTGGCCTGAAAGGGGAGCAAGTTTGAGATACCTATTCTGCGCAACTCCAAACACCGTAAAAATCAACGAGGATTTTTTTCCGGATTTATAAAAAATTTTGGGCCAAGGAAGCGCCACAGGGGCGCCAGTAGGTGGCCACAAGCCTGCTTGGCGCGGCCACCCCCTGGCCGCGCCAAGGGGGCTTGTGGGCAGCCTGCTGGCCCACTAGCCCCCTCTTCTGCTATATGAAGGGTTTTGTTCCGTAAAAATATCAAGGAGGAGCTTTTTCATGGATTCGCCGCCGCCACGAGGAGGAACTTGAGCAGAACCAATCTAGAGCTCCCGCAGGACGATCCTGCCGGGGAAACTTCCCTCCCGGAGGGGGAAATCGTCGCCATCGTCATCACCAACACTCCTCTCATCGGAGGGGACTCGTCACCATCAACATCTCCATCAGCACCATCTCATCTCCAAACCCTAGTTCATCACTTGTAACCAATCTCCGTCTCGCGATTCTGATTGGTACTTGTAAGGTTGCTAGTAGTGTTAATTACTCTTTGTAGTTGATGCTAGTTGGATTATTTCGTGGAAGAGTTTATGTTCAGATCCTTGATCCTACTCATTACCTCTCTGGTCGTGAATATGATTATGCTTTGTGAGTAGTAACTTTTGTTCCTGTGGACATGGGATAAGTCATGCTAATAGTAGTCATGTGAATTTGGTATTCGTTCGGTATTTTGATGTGTTGTATGTTGTTTTTCCTCTAGTGGTGTTATGTGAACGTGGACTACATAACACTTCACCATTATTTGGGCCTAGAGGAAGGCATTGGGAAGTAGTAAGTAGATGATGGGTTTCTAGAGTGACAGAAGCTTAAACCCTAGTTTATGCGTTACTTCGTAAGGGGCTGATTTGGATCCACTAGTTTAATGCTATGGTTAGACTTTGTCTTAATTCTTCTTTCGTAGTTGCGGATGCTTGCGAGAGGGGTTAATCATAAGTGGGATGCTTGTCCAAGTAAGGGCAGTACCCAAGCGCTGGTCCACCCACATATCAAACCATCAAAGTAACGAACGCGAATCATATGAACATGATGAAAACTAGCATGACAGAAATTCCCGTGTGTCCTCGGGAGCGTTTTTCCTTCTATAATACTTTGTCCAGGCTTGTCCCTTGCTACAAAAGGGATTTGGCCACTTTGCTGCACCGTTTCTACTTTTGTTACTTGTTGCTCGTTACGAATCATCTCACCACACAACTACTTGTTACCGACAATTTCAGTGCTTGCAGATATTTCCTTGCTGAAAACCACTTGTCAGATCCTTCTGCTCCTCGTTGGGTTCGACACTCTTACTTATCGAAAGGACTACGATTGATCCCCTATACTCGTGGGTCATCATAGCTCTTTGGTATTCATCACCTTTGGAGCAACAGGACTTGGCGGCTGGGTTTTAGTATCATCCCATGAAGAATATGCATCTGGCTCACTAAACTGGCCATCAAGGGGCCGACTGCCTTCATCGATCACATACTTGCCTTTTCCTTCAACTGGCTCGAAAGTCTTCTTGTTGACCCTGATCGGAGGCATATATCTAATGTGATTATTGAAATCAGCATGATAGTTGATGCCTGACCTGCGTGTGATGAATCTCATGATCCATGGAGCGTAAATCTTCAAGTCAAAAGGTGACATAGCATTGTCAGCCAGAGTCCTCAAGAAGAAATCATGAAGATTTATGGGGATGCCATGGATGATGTTGAAGCGGATATATTTTCATGATGCCTACAACATCTTCATCATCATCATGGCCCTTGATTGGCGCAAGAACACTTCAGAGTATTCTGTAAACAGTCCTCGGTTCATACTTCAGTTCATGGACCAAGAAGGTTGTTCTTGGTGGTTTGCCCTTGGCCAAAGGCTTCATGAGGACTTCCATTAGCTTGTTGGGCAGCTCCCGTTCATCATACATCTTCACAGCATTTTCTGAAGGAATAGACACAGGAAGTACTCGTAGCAGCTCATTTGCAGGGGCGTTGAAGTGTATGTGCTGTGTCATCCAATCCAGCACCCAAGTGTTGATATCTGTTGGATCTCGAGAGATATGCAGAGTTGCATAGAATTGAAGAACGATGTCGTTGTTCCAATAGCAGATAACAGAGCAAAGTGGGAGCAGTCCTGCTTCATGAAGGACGTTGAGGACTCGGGCGAAGCAATGAATTTCTTCAAGCTCAACATGAGGATTATGCCTGTGCTGAATTTTTTGTTTCTTCCACAAAGCACAGATGCATAATAGTTGAGTCGAGTCCTTGTCCAAAACTTCATGTGCCTGATGCGAGGCTTGTCATAAAGATTTTCTCCGATGAAATACATGCGTTCTTCATAGAACGCTTCCTTCTAAAACTTTGGCCGCTTGGAGAAGGGCTGACGCTGCGTGGGCTGAAGGTTTTGCTGCTTCCCTTGAGGAGAGACAATCATGCCAGTCTCGGGATTGACAACCACAAGAGCAGTTTCTGTATTTGGTGCGGGGGCATTTTCTTCAGCATGTTCTTCAGGATGAGGAATTTCATCAACATGTGCTTCAGGTTGAGGATTCTTCTCCGGGTGAGGATTTTCTTCTTCTTGAGCATCTGGTTGAGGATGTTGCTCAGGAGGAGGAATCTCTTCATACTGAGCCTCAGGTTGAGGATTCTGCTCAGGATTTGGATTTTCTTCAGGCTGAGGATCTTCTCCTTGGTTTTCCTCAGCTTGAGGAGTTTGCTTGGTGGAGGAGCCAAATTCTTCAGCTGGTGCAGCTGATCCTTGAGCAGGTTCTTCAGGAGGAATGAAGGTTTGAGGACTTTCATCAATTTGAATTTCCTCATCTGTGTGTTCCTCAGACTCAACAATTTCATTTCCTCATCAGTCATATGCTCCTTGTCTTCACTCTCGAAGGGAATCATTTCATAGGAAGCAGCAATCTTGAGAGGCACAAGATCCAACGAAGCATTTTCATCAAGAGATTTGAGGCGCTTGGCCTCAGTTGATTGTTTTGTTGAGGAAGCTTTCCTTTTCTTAGCTTCCTTTTCTGCAGCCCTGGTTTTGTTCACGTCTGATGCAGACGGAGTCATTTTATTCACCTTTGAAGATTTTGGTGAAAGCATTTTCTCTTCAGGAGTCGGAGTCGTATTCGTCCTGGTAGTTTCCTGAGCTGAAGCTTGTTCTTCAGCTGGAGCAGATTCATCAGCTGGCTGAGACGCATCAGCTAGAGTAGGTTCATCAGCTCGCTTAGAAGCATCAGCTAGAATTTCCTTGGCTATTTCCTCAATAGCCGGTGCATCGGCACGACTTTCTTGAGGCATTTCCTTAGCAGGGGTGGGTTGTTCTTCCTCTATCTCAAGATGTTGTGGTGTTGGTGGAGGGGCAGCTTTATTGTTGTAATCATCAACTGCATTGGTTGCAAACTTGATGAAATTGTTCTTGAGACTTTGACGATCAGATAGCTTGGTATACTTATCTATCAAAGTCTTCAATTCTGCCTGGGTTGACACAAGAGCATCAGGCGTCAGGCTGAGGAGATTTTGTCTAAGGAATTTCTCCTTGTTCAGCTTCACAACCTTTGCATGTTTGGCTTGCGTCTCATTCCACTTGGCCTCGTTGATGAATGCGGCCACCATGTGGCTGATGCCTGGGGGAAGCTTCAAGTCATCAATGGGTGTGTTAGGGTCATCATACCGCACATTGATGTAGTCCAACAGGACTTTTGGATCCATGGCCAGAGGAATGGCGCTACGTGAAGCTTGTGCAACCCTCTCGTGCTTGTTTCTGATGATTGCCTGCAGAGTCTCATCATCATATTCATCACTGCCTTCTAATGCAGAAGGGACTTTGATGACTTTGCCTGGGCTGGGTCTGGTTCCTCTTCCAGCAGTCACCTTAGTCTTCATTGGAGTTGATGAAGACTTTGTCTCTGAGCTCGTTGCAGAAGGGACAAAGGAGCTGGAGACAGTAGGCAGTTTCATCACAATCTGCTTGGGTTCAGGCTTTGAATCCTTTGGTGTTGCTGAGGGTTTTGGCACAGATACAGGTGCAAACTTCTGAAGCAATTTTTCTTGAGGCTTTGAAGCCTTAGATTTCTATGACACAGGCTTCACTTGAGGAATGGCCGTGCCAGAAGTTTCAGCGGTAGAGGAGGTGGTTGCGGTAGCAGCAGCAGAAGATACTTCATTAAATTTCCTCACTTCGGCTTCTGCTTGCTTCTGAAACTTTGACAAGTGTTTTGTCTTTTCCTCAGGATAGTCATCAATCGTCTCGAGGCTTGAAGGATGCGCATCCTGATAATCCTCGAGAGGAGTCCGTTTGCCAGGTGGCTTAAGAGCGAATTTCTTCGCGTACTTTGGAGTGACGAATTTGTATTCTTTCCACTCCTTAGCCCACCGGCGTTCTATCTTTTGAAGCCTTATTTTCCTCTTGGGCATTGTTTCTTGCTCATCTGGTGTGCAGTATTCCAATTATATATCATCAGGGATATCGATGGCAGTGTTTTGTTCGAGCTTCTTGCCACCCTTTTGCTTCCTTTCATCTTCCATTTTCTTCAGCTGAGGCTTTTGCTGAGGAAATTGAACTCTTGACGATTCTGATGACACTTGCATATTTTCTTCAAGAAACGCTGCAAATGAGTTAAGTTGATGAGAACCTAGAGATTCATGAGCTGACATTTTTGTACCTGTGAACAGAGTATAGTTGCGAGGAATTTGGAGAGGTCATACGCGTTCTCAGATTTGAAGAAATTGAAGTTGACGAATTTGACCAGTGGGTTGAGGAATTTGTCTAAGCACTCTGATCTTGGGTTCCAGAGTTGTACATATTCGAAAATTTGCACAATTGAGGAATCTCGTGAAGACTTTAGTTGCTTAGTGAAATTCATCAACAGTTGAGGAATAAGCAGTGTTTGAGGAACAGAGACTGATAGACACTTGAGGAAAAACAGATTTCACGAATGTAAGGTAAAATAGTAGATTGCAAGAGACTTGTAAAAACAGGATTTTATTTACCCTGTATAGCGCGCACGAAGAACAGAGGAAGAAGCAGCAGTAGATGCTCTTCGGTTCGAGTCCACTTCTCCCTAACCTGGCAACAGAGGTCAGCTACGGCGGCGGCGGACAAAACATTCCGGTTCCGGCATGATTTCGGCGACGGAGAGGTCGAGGCAATAAAGCTTTTCCTCGCTGGTGGCGAAACTTCTAGCGGTGGCGCTAGGGCTTTGCTATAGCGGAGAGGAGGTCGAGAGAGAGAACGAAGAGTTTTGACTGGAGGGGGTAAGGACATATTTATAGCCCAGGTGAAAACTGTGCGACCGATTCTTTCGGACCGAACTACCCCTGCCCTTTCAAATCCGCAGGACACTTGTGGCAACCGTTTAAAGCGGTGGAGATCGTGCTTATCTGATCGTGGGAAGTGGGGTTCAGTTACTGTGTAACAATATAAAAATCATTTTGAGGATTTGAGGATTTTGTTATAGAATCATCAACTGACAAGGACGTAGTGAGGATTTTGAACAAAGTTGCAAGTAGAACACATATGAAGAATTGAATAGACTGGGTGAGTATAGCATAGAGGGGAAGTAGGGTCCGATCACATTCACTTAGATGAAATATCAAGTTGAAGAAATAGCAATAAGTGAATGCTGTTGAGGACTTGAAATCACAGTATATATATAGGCAAGTGAAAATCATCAAGTGTTTTTGAAGATTTTGATAAACTTGAGGATTTTGTGACAAAGCATTATGTTGATGAATTTCATCTTTGAAGAAAAACAATTTTGAGAACAGCTTTGAAGAAATTCGACTTGAGGAATTTCAAGTTGGGTGGTGGCGTGACCCACCGTATAAGAATGTTGATTTCAGACGCCGCGTACAATTGTCATAGGGCTTTGAGAATCAATTTCTTCGTTAATTTCTTCACACTAAGAGTGCTATTCTTCATTGGTTAAAGAAAATCGATTCTTTGTATGTTGCATATCTAAGTCATCAATGTTGCACAAGTGTTAGGATGTGTGCATGTTTTTACAAAACATTTGAAGATTCTAAGATATTTAGCTCACACCGCAACTTGCAAAACCTTTTCTCATCCAAGGGCTTTGTGAAGATATCTGCTAGTTGATCGTCAGTGTTCACATGGTCGATGAGGATATTGCCCTTGAGGACATGGTCCCGAAGAAAATGATGACGAATCTGGATGTCCTTAGTCTTTGAGTGTTGTACTGGGTTGTATGCAATCTTGATTGCACTCTCATTGTCGCAGTAGAGAGGCACATTCTTCATGTTGATGCCGTAGTCCTTGAGGGTTTGCTTCATCCATAGCAATTGAGCACAACATGAACCAGCATCAATGTACTCAGCTTCGGCAATGGAGAGTGAAACGAAGTTGTGCTTCTTTGAGGACCTGCAGACTAGTGATCTTCCGAGGAAATGACATGTGCCAGAGGTTGAGTTGTGATCCACACGGTCACCAGCATAATCAGAATATCCCACAAGATGAAGATTTGAGCCCTTGGGATACCATAATCCTAGTGTTGATGTGTGAGCTAAGTATCGAAGAATATGCATCACAGCCTTATGGTGTGATTCCTTTGGTTTTGCTTGAAAACATGCACACATGCAAACACTAAGCATTATATCTGGCCTAAATGCACACAAATTTAGTAAAGAGCCAATCATGGAGCGATATACCTGCTGATCGAATTCTTTACCAATTTCGTCAGTGCAGAGGTGGCCGTTGGTAGGCATTGGAGTCTTGGCACCTTTGCATTCATGCATGTCGAATTTCCTTAGAACATCCTTGAGGTATTTCTCGTGTCAAATGAAGATACCATTGCGTTGTTGACGAATTTGAAGACCTAGGAAGAATTTCAGCTCCCCCATAATAGACATCTGATATTCTTCACTCATCATGTAAGCAAATTCATCACTGTATCGTTTGTCTGTACAGCCAAATATGATGTCATTGACATATATCTCGCACACAAATAGTTCATTATCATAGGATTTAGTGAAAAGAGTTGGATCGAGTGAACCAGGTTTGAAGCTTTTCTTCATGAGGAATTCCTTCAATGTATCATACCACGCCCGAGCGCCTTTTTGAGTCTGAAGACTTTGTCTAGATTCTTTGGATCCTCAAAACCTCGGGGCTGAGCAACATATACTTCTTCCTCAAGCTTACCAATGAGGGATGCACTTTTCACATCCATTTGATATAAGATAATGTTATGAAGATTAGCATAAGCAAGTAGTATTTGAATAGCTTCAAGTCTAGCAACAGGTGCAAAAGTTTCATCGAAATCAATTCCTTCAACCTATGTGTAGCCTTGGGCTACAAGTCGTGCCTTATTCCTCACCACTTGACCATCCTCATCTTGCTTGTTTCGGAAAATCCACTTGGTGCCGATGATATTGTGCGTGCGAGGATCTGGTCATTTGACAAGCTCCCATACGTCATTCAGCTTGAATTGAAGAAGTTCGTCTTGCATGGCGTGGATCCACTCCGGTTCCATGAAAGCCTCACATGGCTTGGATCCACATCTGAAGGGGTTGTAAAGCATTCATCATCCTGCGAGCACCATATGAGAAAGGGGGCATTGAAGTTAATGCACTTCTCTTAACAGTAGGGGGGTTAAAGTACTCAAATGAATATGCAGAGAATTTCTTTGAGGATTTATGATCATAATGATTTGAAGAATAACGCTCATATTCATATTCCTTGTAATTTCCCTGCATGTTAGAAGCATCAGCACGGGTACGAGCATAGTTTTGACCAGTTGAGGATTTTGATCCTCTTGAAGACTTTGGTCCTCCTGAGGAATTTGATCTGGGGTTTTAATTCTTCATAGGTGGTGTCATGAGGACATTCACCTGAAGATTTTCAAGGCAACTTTTGGGAACCCAGATTTTCCCCACGGAAGGCCCATTCCTACATTTAGTTCCAACATATCGAGCAATTACTTCACCAGATTGATTTTTGAACAATTTATAGTTGGAGTCAAATGACTTGTGTGGGGAATAGGATAATTCACATGCAAAGCCAGTTAGATTGGATGGATCAAAAGGAGGCCCTTTAGCAGCAACCCATGATGTTTTGGGATACTGCTTAGTTTTCCAGTATGATCCATCAGCATTCAATTTCCTCTAAAAGGCAATTCCTTATTTCCTCGGGTTCCTATTCAAGATCTGCTTTTTGAGCACATCACAAAGGGTTTGGTGTCCTTTGAGACTTTTGTATATGCCTGTCCCATACAATTCCTTCAGCCTTGCATTTTCATCAGTGACATTTGTGGTTTCCTCAAGTGAGGAGTTTGACACTACAGGAGCAGTTGAAGAATTTGTAGCAACAGAAGCATTTGATGATTCTGGTGAAGAATTAGCAATTTCACGTTCGATGCATTTAAGACATGGAGGAATGAATTCAGCCTGAGCAACACTGATCTGTTGAGCTAGTAATGAATCTTTTTGCGTACGAAGATCATCATGTGAAATCCTCATCTTCTCAAGATCAAGTTTCCTTTGAAGAAATTCATAGGAATGTTTCTCATGACCAGCGAGGAGTGTAACATGACGTTCTTGAAGATTATCAAATCTGGACTGAAGACTTTTCATATCTTCAGTGAGGATTTGGGTAAGATTCATTTCATCATTCAACACATCATCGCTCCCGTCTAGCAGTTTCTAAAGCTTTTTTAGGGCAGTTTGTTGTTTAGTAGCAATGATAGCAAGTTTTCTTTAACTGGGTTTTTTATAATCATCAGGTTCACAGTCACTTGAATCAGAGGAGGAAGCATCATCCGATACCTTTGAACCTTTTGCCATGAACCAATAGGTTGGAGCGAAGTCATCAGCTTCGTCATCAATGTGGATGGTGTTGTCATTTTCTTCAAGGTTCAAGATTGACTTGCTAACGAATGTGGTTGCAAGTGCAAGTCTAGCCTGTCCAGATTTTGAGTCTTCATCACATTCCTCGGATTCTGCCTCAGAATCCATTTCCTTGCCAATAAGTGTCCGAGCCTTTCTGAAACTAGTCTTCTTGTGCGATGAGGACTTTGAGGATGAGGATTTTGAAGATTTCTTCTTTTTCTTCGAGTCATCAGAACTTTCATCCTTGTATTTCTTCTTCTTTGATTCCTTTCCCCAACAAGGACAATCAACAATGTAGTGACCTGATTTCTTGCATTTGTGGCAGGTTCTTTTCTTGTAGTCCTCAGATAAAGATTATGATTTCCTCATATCTCTTCTTGAAGATTTACCAAACTGGCCATGTCTTGTAAACTTCTGGAATTTCCTCACGAGCATTGCAAGCTCCTGTCCAAATTCTTCAGGATCACCAATTCTACCATCCGAGTCTTCTTCTTCAGATGAGGAAATTGCTTTGGCCTTCAGTGCACGAGGTCTAGAATAGCTTGGTCCATATAGATCTCTCTTTTCTTCTTGTTGGAATTCGTGAGTATTGAGTCTTTCGAGTATATCAACAGGATCAAGCATCTTGTAGTCTAGTCTTTCTTGAATCATCAGAACTGAAGTATCAAATGAATAATCCAAAGCTCTTAGCAGTTTCTTCACAACTTCATGATCAGTAATGTCTCGAGCTCCAGTGCTCGCAGTTCCTTTGATATGTTAGTGAGGCGATCAAAGGTATCTTGGCAGCTTTCATTGTCAAGCCTCTTGAAGCGATTGAAGAGATTGCGAAGAACATAACCACGAGAATCACGCTGGGTTGATACCCCTTCATTAACTTTGGACAACCTTTCCCAGATAAGTTTTGCTGAGCCCGAAGCACTCACTGTGCCATACAGACCTTTGCTCAGATGGCCACAGATGATATTCTTCGCTTGAGAACCAAGTTGCTTGAATATCTTCACATAAGCGGCAGAGACAGTAGCAGTGACGATAGGGACACCATGTTCCACAATATACCAGATATCATTGTCAATAGCTTGTAGATGCATCTTCATCTTGGTCTTCCAAAAGGGAAAGTCCTTTCCTTCGAAAGTAGGACATCCTGC
The DNA here is from genome assembly GCF_904849725.1 of Hordeum vulgare subsp. vulgare. Taxonomy (NCBI): domain Eukaryota; kingdom Viridiplantae; phylum Streptophyta; class Magnoliopsida; order Poales; family Poaceae; genus Hordeum; species Hordeum vulgare. The sequence goes on along the minus strand of NC_058520.1, from coordinate 576,155,942 downwards.
AGTAACCTTGATCATGCCTGCCGTCGACATAACTAAAACTCCAGGTGGTTAAACCAAAATCACACAAAACAAGGGAGTACCTTGCTCTGATACCAATTGAAAGTGTGTTATATTGACTAGAGGGGGGGGGGTGAATAGGAGATTTTTAGAATTTCATCATTGAGGAAATTCCTTTTGAGAAATGTCTCACTCATGGCTAACTTGCAACGGAAACAACAAAGGATCAGGAGTGCAAAGTATCACTACAACAGTTTTCAATGTGAAGAAGATGAAAAGCATTTTGCACAGTATGCAGGCAGAGAGAAAATAGGTGAGGATTAACTCGCGTGAAGAATTTGGGGTTGAGAAATTTCAGAGATAGTCTTCAGCAAATTCTTCAAACAGTGACAATGAAAATCTTCAACATACAATATGAGGAATTGAAAGAGTTGAAGAAATAGAACCCGTTTCACTGTGAAGACAATGGTTGATGACCCAGTTCCAACTGCTGTGACACTTCTACATCTGGTTTGGAGCGGCTTGGTATTGAAACAAAAAGACACACAGACCCGGGACACATAGTCCCTACCGTATTCTCCTTGAGCTAAGAACACACAGTCCTCGCCCAACATTCTTGGTAAGTCTTCAGGGCAAACTTCCAAACCCTCAAACACTTGGTCACCCGACGATCCACAATTGACTGCTGGATTGCTCTAGACCATGACGCCTAACCGTCTCCATGATGCACAGTCCTCAAAGGTAAAAGGCTTCAGTGATGCTCAATCACTTGGTTTTTGTTTGTGGTTGGTGTTTTGGGTATTTCCTCACTGATGAATTACTCTCGAAGACTTTGAGGAATTTGGGTTGCTCTTATGACAAGTGTCAGTTTCTAACGGAGCAGCCAATCAGCTAAGGGTTGTGGGGGGCGGCTATTTATAGTCTGGGAGCATCCCGACATGATTTGACATTATTGCCCTTCAATAATATGACCATTGGTGTGGATAAGATCAGTGATGTGGCACGACTTGCGGTAACGGTCGGGACCCTCAACTGTGAGAGTCCTCATGTCTCTCATATTCCTCACATGAGGCTTTTGGTAGGATTAGGCTTGGGTTAAGCATCATGAGGAAACTCATTCCGACGTGTTAGTGTGACCCCTTTAGCAGTACGGTGTTCCTATGACTCAAAGGTGAAGAAAATAAAACAGACAGAATAAATCTTCATGCTTCAAAGTCTTCAAATTGATTTTCTTCAGGATCTTCAATTTCTTCATGAGGAATATCACTTTCAACGCAAAAAATTTCGCGATTCAATTCTTTAGCTTTAGACCAATTTCTTTTGCCGAAGATATACATTTTTAGGGGTCGATATTCATCAAATATTTCAAACTCCTCAGCGACTTATAGATCTTGTGTACACTCATGAACACATTAGATACTTAACCTATAAATCTTCAAACCACCAAAATCACTAAGGGGCACTAGATGCACTTACAGCTGCTCGCCTGTCCTTCCTACACGTCATCCTTGACTCCTGAGGACGGGACTTGCCTCGGTATCTCCGCCTCTCCGGAGGGGTCCCGAGGAGACCCCCTGCGGGTCTTGGAGCCGCTCCTCCTCGCGAGGCTTGGACCCTCGCGAGGGCCTTGCCTTGAGGGGCGTCGGGCCTGTTGGTTCTAGTCGGTGAAGTGGGCTAGCCCTGGGCCGCAGGTAGGCAGGTCTAGGTACCCCCATTCCGAGAACGCCGACACCAACACGCCCAATACAATGGAAAATTGTATAGGTGCACTAGTTCGGTGAAGAGATGGTGATACGAGTGTAGTATGGATAGTAGAAATATATTTTTATAATCTGAATAAATAAAAACAACGAGGTAATAAGTAGCAAACAACGAGCATAACAATATATATTAATGCTTAGAAACAAGGCCTAGGGTTCATACTTTCACTAGTACAATATCTCAACAATGCTAACATACGAGAATCATATGATCATCCCTCAACGTGCAACGAAGAATCAATCCAAAGTTCCTATTAGTGGATAACATAAGAAGAACTTGTTGTAGGCAACAAACCACCTCAAAGTTATTCTTTCCGATCAATCTTTTGAGCTATTCCTATTAGTGTCACAAACATCCGAGGAGTTCGTACTAGAATAACACCTATGATACATATCAATTAACTCTAAATCACACCTAGTTAGTCCAATGTCACCTCAAGTATCCTTGGATTAATTATTCGACATGCATCAAACAATTTTAGATTCGTCATATTCAACCCAACACAAGGAACTTAAAAGAGTACCTCAATATTTCTATCGAAGAAAGTAGGACAAGAACTATCAATCCCTATGCATAGATTACCGCAATGTCACCTAGAGAATCTGCAAGTTTAGTACCAAAACATATATCAAGTGAATTAATACACCCCATTGTCACCACGAATATCCACATGCAAGACATAAATCAAGTGATTTCAACTCCAATATTCAATCCAACATAAAAAATCTCAAAGGGAAAGATTCAATTCATCACATCAAGATAGCAAGGGACGAACACCATATGATCCAACTATGTTAACAAAGCCCATGATACATCAAGATCGTGACATCTCAATTACACAAGAGAGAGAGAGAGAGAGAGAGAGAGAGAGAGATCAAACACATAGCTACTGGCACATATTTGTTGGGGACATACCCCATGGGTTAACCGGCCAAGGGGATAACCCGCCTGGGCTATCACTTGGGCAGGAGGCCCTAGACGCCAAGGACCAGGGGGGCGGATCACCAAGAGAAAACATGGAGATTCACCTTCACCCAAGTTAGTAGGAAGTATAACAAGACACGGGTTGCAATGCGACTCGGACTCTACAATAATCTCATGACCTCTATCTGTATATATAAAGAGGAGCCCCTGAGGTAGAAAGGACAAGGAAAAAAGACTCGTGAGCTAGGTTAGAGATTTAGCACCCTTGTAATCGAGTTGATATAAACACCAAAGCGGGACCTAGGATTTTACATCCATCAGAGGGGTCGGGCCTAGGTAAACATGCGTCTCTTGATTCCGATCAACCCTGTTCAAGTCGCCACCTAGTTGATATGGCCTCACACTTAAGTCCTTTCACGAGGACATCTGCCATGACAAAACCACGAAAGGTTGCGCCCACCGTGGGGCCAACACATGATGGAGTTGAGTTCTTGAAGGGAGCCCTTACAGGGATCGAGGGATACACGATCAGAGAAATGACCAAGAGTCGCAATGGTAAGCATTACATCGATGACTCAGAATGGGGTCCTGAGGCTGATACGTCTCCATCGTATCTACTTTTCCAAACTCTTATTCCCTTGTTTCAGACTCTAATTTGCATGATTTGAATGGAACTAACCCGGACTGACGCTGTTTTCAGCAGAATTGCCATGGTGTTGTTTTTGCGCAGAAATAGAAGTTCTCGGAATGACCTGGAAGTTTACGAGGATTTTTTGTGGAATATATAAAAAATACGGACGCAAGAATTACCTGGAGGGACGGAGCGAGGAGCCCACAAGCCCAGGAGGTGCGCCCCCTGGTCGCGCTTGGCAGGCTTGTGGGGCCCTCGTGGCTCCGCCGCCTCCAACTCCAGCTCTGTTTAGTCTCTCTCGCCCGGAAAAAAATCAAGGAGAAGAGTTCATCACGTTTTACGATACGGAGCCGCCGCCACCACCTGTTCTTCCTCTAGAGGGCAGATCTGGAGTCCGTACTGGGCTCCGGAGAGGGGGAATCGATGCCTTCGTCATCACCAACCTTCCTTCATCGCCAATTCCATGATGCTCTTCACCGTTCGTGAGTAATCTCATCGTAGGCTTGCTGGACGGTGATGGGTTGGATGAGATCTATCATGTAATCGAGTTAGTTTTGATGGGGTTTGATCCCTAGTATCCACTATGTTCTGAGAGTGATGTTGCTACTACTTTGCTATGCTTAATGCTTGTCACTACGGCCCGAGTGCCATGATCTCAGATCTGAACCTATTATGTTTTCATCAATATATGTGTGTTCTTGATCTTATCTTGCAAGTTGTAGTCACCTACTATGTGTTATGACCAGGCAACCCCGGAGTGACAATAGCCGGAACAAATCCCGGAGGTGACCATAGTATGAGGAGTTCATGTATTCACTAAGTGCTAATGCTTTGTTTCGGTTCTCTATTAAAAAGGAGACCTTAATATTGCTGATGCAACAAAAGACCTTCCAACGACGCGAGAAACACGTGCTGACGGGAGACTATTCTTGATACTCCTCAGCAATGGCACCAGGAATCCTTCTGCTACGGCTACGCCTTTAGGGGCTTCCTAGGCAAATATGCAAAGGATTTCCCCGTGGCCTTGGAGCCTTGCGTTGGTGTTCCCTCGAAGCGGAACGGGTGATGTAGCGCAGCGGTGGTAAGTATTTCCCTCAGTTTTGAGAACCAAGGTATCGATCCAGTGAAGGAGTATCACAAGTGCCTGCACAAACACAAAAAGCTTGCTCCCAACGCTGAAGGGGTTGTCAATCCCTTATAGATTGTTTGCCAAGTGAGAACTGAAAGCAACAAAGTAAGAAAGCAAAGTAAAAGCGGAGGTGTAAACGATAGGTGTGAATAGACCCGGGGGCCGTAGTGTTTACTAGTGGCTTCTCTCATGAAAGCAAGTAGACGGTGGGTGAACGAATTACTGTCGAGCAATTGATAGAACCGCGCAAAGTCGTGACGTCATCTATGGCAATGATTATATCTATAGGCATCACGTCCAAAACAAGTAGACCGATACTTTCTGCATCTACTACTATTACTCCACACGTCGACCGCTATCCAGCATGCATCTAGTGTATTAAGTACAAAAGAACAGAGTAACGCCTTAAGCAAGATGACATGATGTAGATGGACAATCTCATATCTACTTCAAATCCCACCTTGTTACCCTTGATGGCAACTACGCGATGTGTGCCTTGTTCCCCTACTGTCACTAGGAAAGGTCACCACACGGTAAGAACCCAAAACCAAGCACTTCTCCCATTGCCACAATCATAGATCTAGTTGGCCAAACAAAACCCAAGACTCGGAGGGACTTACAAGGATATCAAATCATGCATATAAGAAATCAGCAAAGACTCAAATATATATCATAGATAATCTGATCACAAATCCACAATTCATTGGATCTCGACAAACACACCTCCAAAGAGGATTACATCGGATAGAGCTCAATGAAGATCATGGAGAACTTTGTATTGAAGATCCAAGAGAGAGAAGAAGCCATCTAGCTACTAACGACGGACCCGTAGGTCTGAAGTGAACTACTCACGAGTCATTGGAGGGGCGATGATGTTGATGAAGAAGCCCTCCAACTCCAAAGTCCCCTCCGGCAGGGCACCGGGAAGGGTCTCCAGATGAGATCTCGCACAAACAGGAACTTGCGGCGGCGGAACTCCCGATCTAGGTTTCTTTCTAGAGGTTTCTGAATTTATAGGACCATATGCCGGTGGAGTTGCATCAGGTGGGCCCCCGAGGGGCCCACAAGCTTGATTGGCGCGACCTGGGGGGGGTCGCGGCGACAGGGCTTGTGGCGCCCTCGTGACCCCCCTCCGGTATCTTTTTCTTCCGGTATTTTTGATATTTTCCATAAAAAATCATCGTGAAAGAATTATTCCGTTTGGACTGCGTTCCAAAATCAGATCTGAAAAGAGTCAAAAACACCAAAAAAACAGGAACTGGCGCTTCGCAGTGAGTTAATAAGTTAGTCCCAAAAAAGATATAAAAGGTAAACAAAACATCCAAAGTTAACAATATAACAGGGTGAAACCATAAAAAATTCTGTTAGAACCCCGCTGCCACGGGAGGGATGGACAATATACCTACGTTTCCATTAGGACCCCGCTGCCACGGGAGGGATGGACAATAGATGTCATGCAAGTTCTTTTCCATAAGCACGTATGACTATATACAGAATACATGCCTACATTACATTGACGAACTGGAGCTAGTTACAAATCACCCCATGTTATAACTGTCACATGATGAATGTCATCTGGCATAATTATCCATCAACGATCCAATGCCTACGAGTCTTTTCCTACTGGTCCTTGCTACGTTACTTTACCGCTACTGCTGTCACTTCTGCTAGTTTTACCATTGCTACCATTGCTATCACACTAATTTGCTACTGAAACTATGATGCAGATACTAAGTCTTTCAGGTGTGGTTGAATTGACAACTCAACTTCTAATAATTGAGAATATTCTTTGGCTTCCCCTTGTGTCGAATCGACAAATTTGGGTTGAATACTCTACCCTCGAAAACTGTTGCGATCCCCTGTACTTGTGGGTTATCAAGACTATTTTCTGGCGCCGTTGCCGGAGAGGCATAGATCTATTCTCTGAGTCACTTGGGATTTACGTCTGTTGATCACCATGACGAATCCGAGAGATCCAAAAACTAAAGTCTTGCCCTTAACTACGAGGACAGGTAAGGAACTGCCATCTAGCTCTGCACTTGATTCACCTTCAGTTACGAGTAAGTTTGCGACACCACCACTTTCTAGAAATTCTGATATGTCGCCTCTGCTTGATGATGCTACTTCTGCTATCCATGATGCTTATGATAATGCTTTGCTTGATACTGCTTTGCCACTTGTTGCATTCCTTGATGCACAAATTGCTAGAGTTTCTATTGAATGTGAAGATACTTCTGAAACTGCTGAAATTATTGAAGTAGAACCTACTGTTTCACCTGTTAGAACTAGCTCTCCTAGATATGAATTGCCTGATATACCCGAGGGTTATGTTATGGAGGGAGAGGTAGCTGAGGACTTTCTTGCTTGTAAGGATAGCAATGATCTTGAGAACTTGTTGCGCAAGTGGAAAGAAAAATCTCTGAACATTAGAATGAAATACGATCGTAAGTTTGCTACTTCGCCTATCTTTGTGACTGATAAGGATTATGAATTCTCTGTCGATCCTGAGTTAATCACTTTGACCAAATCTGATCCTTTTCATGGTTATGAGTGTGAAACGGTTGTAGCACATCTTACCAAACTGCACGATATAGCCACCCTATTCACGAGTGAGGAAAATATCCGCCACTACTATATCCTTAAGTTGTTTCCTTTCTCACTAAAGGGTGATGCTAAGACTTGGTTTACTTCTCTTGCTCCTGGTTGTGTGCGTAGTCCCCAGGATATGATTTACTACTTCTGTGAGAAATATTTTCCTGTGCATAAGAAACAAGTTGTCTTGCACGAAATATATAACTTTGTGCAAGTTGAAGAAGAGAGTCTCCCACAAGCTTGGGGGAGGCTTGTCCAGCTGCTGAATGCTTTGCCTGATCACCCGCTTGAGAAAAATGAAATACTTGATATCTTTTATAATGGACTAACCGATGCTTCTAGGTACCACCTAGATAGTTCTGTTGGTTGTCTTTTCAGGGAACGAACTGTGGAACAAGCTGAGATTCTATTGAATAATATCTTGAGCAATGATAATGCTTGGACTATTCCTGAACCACCTCCGAAGCCAACTCCAAAGAAAAGAGGTATCCTGTTCCTCGGTCCTAAAGATATGCAAGAAGCTAAGAAATCTATGCAAGAGAAGGGCATTAAATCTGAAGATGTCAAGAATCTACCACCTATCCAAGTAATACATGGTCTTGATAACCCGACACGGGTAGTAGAGGTAAATTCTCTTCGTAGATTCAATGAGAGTGATATTCCTTATGATAAACCTGCTAGCTTATGCTTAGATGAATTTGATAACTTTGTTGCCAAACAATAAAGTTTCCATGATTATGTTAGTAGACAATTGAGGCAAAATGCTCGTATGATTGATCATATAAGTGCTTGTGTGGATAGAAATGTCAATGATCTTAAGCTTTTGAGTAAAGATGCCTCTATGGTCACTAGTCAAGTAGAACAAGTACTTAAGGCTCAAAATGACTTTCTCAGTGAGTTGAATGACAATTCTGTTAGAGTAGTCACTAGAGGTGGTAGAATGACTGAGGAACCTTTGTATCCTCAGGGCCATCATAAGAGAATTGAACAAGATTCTCAAGGAGTTAGCACTGATGCACCTTGTTATCCAAGTAATAGGAAGAAAAACAAAGATGATAGGAACTTGCATGTTAGCAAACCTGCCGCTGTTACACCTGAGAATCCAAATGATATCTCTGTTTCTGATGCCGAAACACAATCTGGTGATGAACATGAGCCTAGTGATAATATCGATAGTAGTGTTCATGTTGATGCTCAACCTAGCAACGATAAGGATGTGGAGATTGAACCTGTTGATCTTAATAACCCACAACTTAAGAATAGGAGATATGATAAGAACAACTTTATTGCTAGGAAGCATGGTAAAGAAAGAGAACCATGGGTTCAGAAACCCATGCCATTTCCTCCCAAACCATCCAAGAAAAAGGATGATGAGGATTTTGAGCACTTTGTTGAAATGATTAGACCTGTCTTTCTGCAAATGCGTTTGACAGATATGCTCAAAATGTCTCCTTATGCTAAGTACATGAAAGATATTGTGACCAATAAAAGGAGGATACCTGAGGTTGAGATTTCCACCATGCTTGCTAATTACACCTTCAAGGGTGGAACTCCTAAGAAACTAGGTGATCCCGGAGGGCCCACTATACCTTGCTCCATTAAAGGAAACTACGTTAGAACTGCTTTATGCGATCTTGGAGCCGGTGTTAGTGTTATGCCTCTCTCTCTTTATCGTAGACTTGAATATGATAAGTTAAAACCCACTGAAATGTATTTGCAAATGGCCGACAAATCAACTGCTTTTCCTATCGGCATTTGCGAGGATGTGCCTGTTGTGGTTGCTAACGTTACTATCTTAACGAACTTTGTTATTCTGGATATTCCCGAGGATAATGCCATGGCGGTCATCCTTGGAAGACCATTCTTAAACACTACAAGGGCTGTTATTGATTGCAACAAAGGCAATGCCACTTTCCATGTCAATGGTAATGAGCATACGGTGCACTTTCCGAAGAAACAATATCGAGTACATTGCATCAATGCTATTGAAAAAACTTCATCAATTCTTATTGGGAGCTTTGAATGCCCTATACCTACTGTCAAGATGAAGTATGACTTACTTGTTGGGGATATGCACATCCCCATTGAGGTAACCTAGTGATTATTCTAAAATTCTCCGGTTTTATGTGAGTCGGAAAAAGTTTGTCAAGGAGACTTGATCGACCTCATTGACGGATTTCTTTTCATGACTATGAGATGGATGAATCTAAGAGTCACAACCTTCTACCCCCAACTTTTACTTCCCGTTGTTTAGAAGAAAATTGATAAATTTTGCTTTATTTTCCCGTTTCCTGCTTTTTGCGTCCCTTAGAAAAGTGTCCCGAAAATAAAAGTTCCTCAAATGCCCTCAAAATCAAGTATGATTTTTTCTGGAATTTTTGAAAAAATCTCAGATAAAGAGCTAGTCACGTGGATGCACCACTGGGCCACAATCCCAGGAGGCGTGGGCACCCCCCTGGCCGCGCCTACCAGGCTTGTGCGCCCCACGTGGCACCCTCCACTTATTCCAGCTCCCATCTCCTTCTCCTACCTCCAGAAAAAATCATTCCACAACTCAAACTCGTGTTCTTGCTCTTCTTGCTGCGTTTTTCGATCTCCTTGTGCAAACCCCATTCACCAAACTGTGTTGGGGGGATTGTTCCTTGGTATGTGACTCCTCCATTGGTCTAATTAGTTTTTGCTCTAGTGCTTTATTTGTTGTGTATTATTGCTACCTTGGTGACCCTGTTCTTGAGCTTTACATGTTAATTTTAGTTGGTCCCAAGTAGTTTTGATGCATGATATGGCCTCTAGGCACTTGTAGGAGTGGTTTCTATGAGTTTTGTTGAGCCTTGTTCACTTTTCTTTTGAGTCACTAAAAATTTCAGAAATTTTCAGAGAAAGAAAAGGAAAAGATGAGGAGGTTCCTAAGAGGCTCTTCAAGTCGTGACCCAAAGGAAGATGAAAATGAGAAGAAGAAACCCAAGTATCCGGTCCCCCGAGTTGCAGAAGTTCGAGCGTGCGAGTGGCCAAGCGATGTGTTCTTACATGCTGCCAGTCTTTATGAGGATATTTATTACTTGGTGGAGAACGCAGGCCTTACCGCATTTCTTGAAGATAAGTGTCCACAACACCGCCTCCTCACTAATATTTTCGTGCAAAGCTTTAACTTCTACCCAAGGAAGAATCCTCCTATGGTTGAGTTCAAGTTATATGATATCCCCCAGCGCATGTCACTTCAGGATTTTTACAATGTTTGCAAATTACCTTATGTTGGGGATATTCATGAACCTCGTCCACGGGAGTTGGAGGCTTTCATAGATACTATTGCTGTAGGAGAGGAGAGAGGAGTATCTTGCGCTAGAGTTGCTAGCATACATTTTCTTGTGCTTCGGTATTTCTCATTATTCGTGGGAAAATGTTTGATTGGCCGTGGGAAAGCTGGGGCCCTTAGCTCCCCAGATCTTGCGGTTTTGCGCGAAGCCCTTTATAATGATAAAACTTATAGCTTGGGCGCTATAGTGGCTCAACGGTTGAACACGAACCGTACTAATGGCGCTGTTTATGGAGGTATCTATGCTACCTGTCTTGCTAAGAAAAATTAGATACCTATTAGACTGCACGAGGAAGAAGAGATGCTTCTTCCTGAGAGATATCTAGATTATGATAGCATGGTTGCCATGACTTCCTTGATAAAGATATAAATAAGAGGATGATTTATAACCTGGTATTTAGCCAGGGTAGTCGTGAGACTATTACTTTGCCTGCTCCTTCTTTGTTCAATCTTCATCTAGGCAGGTACATTATTATGCCCTCAGACATATACGCATATTGGGGCATAGCGCCACCACAGGCGCACGTGCCTGAGCTACCAGTCGAGTACCAAACGCCAGTTTATCAGTGGGAGCCAGAGGAGCTCACCCAGCAGTGGCACCCTCAGCACACTCCGGAGTACCCCGGAGACGGTTACTTCCCTCCTTCGGAGTAGACCAACTTAGGCCAAAAGCCTAAGCTTGGGGGAGTACGTGTTTCTCACCGACTTTATATTCATGCTCACACTTTCACTTTGATAGTCGGTGTTCACACTTTGCCACTGTATCATCCTTGCTAGTTTATTTCTTTTTCTCACTTTCTTCTCGTGTGTTTGTTTGGATTGAGAAAAAAAAAATAGTTGTAAGTTTACTTTCCAGCTTGTTTAGTGGTTTTAAAAAAGGAAAATCCAAAAAGATTTCTCATTCTTCTTTTCCTTGTTGGGAGCTTTCCCGTGTAAATAGTTTTCTTTTTCTTTGGGTCAAGGTAGAAGACCATGGTTACAATGTTTAGTGGCTCTCACATGCATATCTGTTTATCCGTCAAAGAGTCATATTACTTTGTCTTCTCCTCTATGTTTGCTTGCAGATTCCAGCTTAGTCCAATGCACGAACACTCTCATTATTATTCACATCATTCGGTCGTGCAAGTGAAAGGCAATAATGACGATATATGATGAAGTGACTGAGCCTGGAAAAGCTGGTATGGACTCGACCTATTTTTTTTGTAAATATGACTAGCTCATCGTTCCTAATTCAGCTTTGTTATGACAGAAACATGTTTGCAATGACAATTTAGAGATCATAGTTTCTGATGCCATGCTTAATTAGCTAGGAGCTTATAATGGTTTGTCATGGATGCCAACATGAATTTCAAGATGATTATGATGTAGTATGATAGGATGGTATCCTCCTTTGAATGATTCAAGTGGCTTGACTTGGCGCATGTTTACGCGTGTAGTTGAAACAAAATCAACATAGCCTCTATGATATTCATGTTTATGGTGATTTATGTCCTACTCATGCTTGCACTCAATGTTGGTTAATTTCAATGCATATTGATGACTGTTCTCGCTCTCTAGTTGGTCGCTTCCCAGTCTTTTGCTAGCCTTCACTTGTACTAAGCGGGAATACTGCTTGTGCATCCACTTCCATAAACCCAAGTTGTTCCATATGAGTCCACCATACCTACCTATTTGAGGTATCTACGTGCCGTTCCAATTAAATTTGCATGTGTCACTCTCCAAATCTTCAAAAAATAATCTGTTTTGCATGCCCGAACCGCTCATGTGGTGACAAGGGGCGGTCAGTATCTTCCATGCTAGGCGTGTTATCCTCGATATGTGTTTATTCACTATCACTCACGAGAAAGGGGCCGGTAATTGGAATGCCCAGTTCCATGCTCAAATCGAAAAGATAATTGCAAACAAAACTCCCCCTGGATTGTTGTTGGTATGGACTGCACCCGAGGATTCGGCTAGTCGTGGAGTGTGATTGATTGGTGGTGGGGGAGTCAAAACTTTACTTTTCTGTTTGGGAACCGCCTATAATTTGTGTAGCATGGAAGATGGTGAAAACTCTTGGTCATCGCGTTGACAATGAAAGCATGCCACCCAAAATTATTTATCTCTGTTTTAAAATCTTGAGCTCTGGCACCTCTACAAATCAATGCTTCCCTCTGCGAAGGGCCTATCTATTTATGTTTCTGTTGAGTCATCCTCTCCTTATAAAGGCACCAATTAGAGAGAACCTCCATCATTTTTATGCTTTGCTTTTAATTGTTATTGAGTATGACTGTCACTGGATCTTCTTTGCCATGAATTACAATGTTCAGTCAGCCCTTGGTCTTTGAAGGTGCTCTCCATTTATGTTTTGTAGTCTCAGAAAGAGCTAGCGAGATACCATCTGTTCATATTGCTTCATGATTGTTTTGATTGAAGTGTTGACGTTTGGAACTTATTATTATTGCTCGCTAGTTGATTTTGCCATTGATATGAGTTTGCCATGAGACCTAAATGTCATTGCTTATGTGGTTAGCTTATGATCTTGCTGAAAATCTGAATATGAGTTAGACACAATTACAACAACAAGATCAAATAGAGTTCGTAAAAGTTTTTCTTTTGTCTCTTTCAGTTTGTCAACTGAATTGCTTGAGGACAAGCAAGGCTTTAAGCTTGGGGGAGTTGATACGTCTCCATCGTATCCACTTTTTCAAACTCTTTTCCCCTTGTTTTGGACTCTAATTTGCATGATTTGAATGGAACTAACCCGGACTAACGCTGTTTTCACCAGAATTTCCATGGTGTTGTTTTTGCACAAAAATAAAGTTCTCGGAATGACCTGGAAATTTACGAGGATTTTTTGTGGAATATATAAAAAATACTGGCGCAAGAATTACCTGGAGGGACAGAGCGAGGAGCCCACAAGCCCAGGAGGCGCCCCCTGGCCGCGCCTGGCACGCTTGTGGGGCCCTCGTGGCTCCGCCGCCTCCAACTCCAGCTCTATTTAGTCTCTCTCGCCCGGAAAAAAATCTAGGAGAAGAGTTCATCGCGTTTTACGATACGGAGTCGCCGCCACCACCTCTTCTTCCTCTGTAGGGCAGATCTGGAGTCCGTTCTGGGCTCCGGAGAGGGGGAATCGGCGCCTTCGTCATCAACAACCTTCCTTCATCGCCAATTCCATGATGCTCTTCACCGTGCGTGAGTAATCTCATCGTAGGCTTGCTGGACGGTGATGGGTTTGATGAGCTCTATCATGTAATCGAGTTAGTTTTGATGGGGTTTGATCCCTAGTATCCACTATGTTCTGAGATTGATGTTGCTACTACTTTGCTATGCTTAATGCTTGTCACTAGGGCCCGAGTGCCATGATCTCAGATCTGAACCTATTATGTTTTCATCAATGTATGTGTGTTCTTGATCCTATCTTGCAAGTTGTAGTCACCTACTATGTGTTATGACCCGGCAACCCCGGAGTGACAATAGCCGGAACCACTCCCGGAGATGACCATAGTACGAGGAGTTCATGTGTTCACTAAGTGCTAATGCTTTGTTCCGGTTCTCTATTAAAAGGAGACCTTTATATCCCTAAGTTTCCATTAGGACCCCGCTGCCACGGGAGGGATGGACAATAGATGTCATGCAAGTTCTTTTCCATAAGCATGTATGACTATATACAGAATACATGCCTACATTACATTGACGAACTGGAGCTAGTTACAAATCACCCCATGTTACAACTGTCATATGATGAATGTCATCGTGCATAATTATCCATCAACGATCCAATGCCTACGAGTCTTTTCCTACTGGTCCTTCTTATGTTACTTTACCGCTACTCATGTCACTGCTGCTACTGTTACCATTGCTACCATTGCTATCACACTACTTTGCTACTGAAACTATGCTGCAGATACTAAGTCTTTCAGGTGTGGTTGAATTGACAACTCAACTCCTAATACTCGAGAATATTCTTTGGCTTCCCCTTGTGTTGAATCAACAAATTTGGGTTGAATACTCTACCCTCGAAAACTGTTGCGATCCCCTATACTTGTGGGTTATCACAGGCCGGCTCAATCAAGTACGAGTCCACATGTTCATCGACAAGATCGGCGCATTATGACCCGAGCCGGACATCTGCACCGACATCATCGAGCCAGATCGACGCAAGCAACCCGGCCATGTTCAAACTAACCGAAAGGATGTCTTCGTTGGTTTTACTCGGGGGGTGAACTTGCGGACAACTCCATGACCAGTGGGGATACCCTTGTAAACTCTAACAATGGCGAGTCGTCAACCGGTGACACTGAGTCGATCTGCCCACTTTTGGTGGCACGCTTGGGGGCTGGACAAATGATTTTGAGTTTAGCGAGCCACCACTTTTTGATGGCAGGCTTGGGGGCGGATCACCAAGAGCTATTTGCATCTTTTAAATAGAATACTCTTGTGTTAACTAACATTTGTTTTGCCAAGTATACTCCTACTACTAAGATGCTCAAGAACCTCAAGGTAAGTATATGCATCATATCCTTGTTCAGGATGACCTCTTGTCTCTTGCACATATTGTTTGCAAGAGCGAGTCTTGAACATGGAAACCTTTTATATACATATGTTTGATGCATGTAGCCAAGATTCACATGACTAGTCATGTCCCTTCTACTCTGTGTGTGCTCATGCAGTCCATAGCAAACATCTCTTAAAAGGGGATTCCACACACTTAGGGGGAGCTTGTATTAGTGATGTATTCATCAAAGCTGTCATATTCTACTAATTATCTATTTGAAGCTTTGATTGTGTGTTGTCATCAATTAACAAAAAGGGGGAGATTGAAAGTAGATATGCTCCCTTGGTGGTTCTGATAATTCATCACAACATACATTGTCTCTTTCACTAATACCTTTACCTAGTATATTTCATATATAGTCCATAGAGATGCATTGGCTAAAGATTGTGTGGAGAAGCCCCAAGGAAGGAAAGAAATAGGATTGGCCAAGCTTCAAGCTACAATACTTTGCATTTTATATTTGTGGGAAATCACATTTGAGTCAACAAGAACGCCAAAACTATTAAAAGGGTGTGACGTATATATGATGATTTGGTCGATCAAGTGCTTAGAGATAGCCACCAAAAAATCTCACCCATTCTCCCATAAAAGTTCTTTGTCCAAAATATAAACATCAAAATTGGTCACACCAAGATTTTCAATTCGTCCCTACCGACTTTCCACCATACAGAACCTTTGCCAAACCCTAGAATCTCGGTACCACCAACATTCCATTTAGTTCCACCAAAAACGAGTGACCAAGTTTCTCGTATGTCATTTTCGAGAATCAAAAATTCCGAGTCTTGGAGTCGGTCTCACTGATATTTGGAAACTGCCCTAGGTCACCATATCGGTACCACTGATATTCGTATATTGGTCTCACTGAGAATTCGAAAGTTGCCACATTTTATGCAAATCGGTGCCACCGAGATTCACTTCAGTTTCACCAAGTTGCGCAATAATGTTGTAACGGTTCGATTTTGGGAGATGCCTATATATACCCATCCACCACCTCTCATTTGAGCGGAAGCACATGATATGTCTCCGTTGTATCCATAATTTTTGATTGTTTCATGTCAATATTATACAACTTTCACATATGTTAGAGGACTAACATATTGATCGAGTGCCAAGTACCAGTTCCTATTTGTTGCATGTTTTTTGTTTTGCAGAATATCCATATCAAACAAAGTAAAAACATGACAAAAATTTACGAACAATAATTCTGGAATATATGTGATTTCTGGGAGTTGGAATCAATGTGAATGGAGGTCCATGGCCTCCACTAGATACCAGGGCACAACCTATACCCCCTGGCACGTGGTGGTGGTTAGTGGCCACCAGGTAAGTCGGTTGGGGCTCTTCTTGGGGCGCAAGAAAGATAATGTATGAAAAAAATTCATGTAAAAATTTCAGCCTGGTCGGAGTTACGGCTCTCCTGATATTTAAGAAACGATAAAGGGCCACAAAATAGGAACGCGAAATAGAAGAGAACAGAGAGGGAGATCCAATCTCGGAGGGGCTCCTGCCCCTCCGCCGCCATGGAATACATGGACGAGAGAGCAAACTCTGCTCACAACTAGGGGGAGTCCAAGGAAGAAGAACAACGAGGGGGGCTCTGTCCCCTCTCTCCCTGTGGCGCGGGAGTGCCACCGGGGCAAGGAGCATGATGGCGATCTACATCAACAATCTTGCCAGTGTCAACACGAACTCTCTCCCCCTCTATGCAATGGTGCAACACCTCTTTACCCGCTGTAACTCTCTACTTAAACATGGTGCTCAACACTACATACTATTTCTGAATGATATGTGGCTATCATATGATGTTTGAGTAGATCCGTTTTGTCCTATGGGCTAATTGGTGAAATTTCTATGGTTGGTTTAATTTTCTTGTGGATATGTTGTTGTCCTCTGGTGCCAATCATATGAGCGCGCGTGTGGATCACACCATAGGGATAGTTGTATGTTGATACGACTATGCATTGGAGGGCAAGAGTGATAAAATACTTCTACCTAACATAGAAATTGATGCATAGGAGATTGAAGGGGGACCAATATATATCTTAATGGTATGGTTGGGTTTTGCCTTAATGAATGTTAATAGTTGTGGATGCTTGCTAATAGTTCCAATCATAAGTGCATAAAATTCCAAGTAAGGGATGACATGCTAGTAGTGGCTTGTCCCACATAAAAACTTGCTATCGGTCTAGTAACTTTGTCAATTCCCTAGGGACAAATCCTTATCTTGTGTTACAAAAAGCTTTCTACTACACTACTATATTTATTATCTTGCAGTTTATTTCTAGTTTTATTCTTGCAAAGTACTTCTAGTTTTATTCTTGTTTTAGGTAAAGCAAACTTTAAGTGTGTGTAGAGTTGTATCGGTGGTCGATAGAATTTGAGAGAATATTTGTTCTACCTTTAGCTCCTATTCGGGTTCGACAATCTTATTTATCGAAAAGGGCTACAAACGATCCCTATACTTGCGGGTTATCAGGACACAGAACACACATACACTTGTCATATCCATTTTTTGTGTGAGAGATCCACCTACTCATGTGTTGAGATCAAGGTATTCTAATCCATTCATTTGAAACTTGATCTCTAGCCTCCCCAAGTTGCTTTCCACCCAATCAATCTCTTCTACCCATGCCAAATCTGTGAGAGAGTGATTGACTGTTGAGGAGACTATCTTTTGAAGCACAAGAGCAAGGAGTTCATCGTACTACCGCATCTATTACCTTTTGGAGGGTGGTTTCTCCTAGATTGATTAGATGTCGCTTGGAAACCTCCTATTTCGTGTTGTGGAGTTGAACCAAGAAGTTTGTACAGGCAAGGAGATCACCTACTTCGTGAAGATCTACCTCGAGTGAGGCTAGTTCTTCGTGGACGTAAGCCACGATGGAAAAGACAAGGTTGCTTCTCCGTGGGATGAGCCCTCTGTGGACTCGCGCGGCCGTTACCCTCAGTGGGTTGAAGTCTCCATCGATGTGTACGTGCGATAGCACCACCTATCTTAACCACACCAAAAGTTACGATGTCCATCTTTGTGTTTGGTCTTCCTAAACTCTAGTCCTTACTTTGCACTTGCATGTCTTTTACTTTACGCTGCTATACTCGTAGACTTGCATGTGTAGGGTGTGTTTGACTTGTTCTAATTGCTAAAACCTGCCAAAAATTAAAATTGTGAAAAGTCTAGGTTTTATTTTGGCAAGTAGTCGATTCACCCCCTCTAGACATCCCTTCTAGTGATCCCACAATTGGTATGAGAGCTTTGGTCTCCATAGCCTTGTTTTAATAACAATTGGAGGAAGATGGATGTGTCTAGTTTGGGGAAACTTAGCTGTAGAGTGCCCATTCTTAGTGGGGAGTACTATAGTCAATGGAAAGGTGAAATGCTTGATATATTTAATGACTTTCCTTTGAGCAAATATGTTGAAAATCCCTATGTGCCTCCCATTGATCCCTTGCATCCTTCCAATGATGAAGAAGTTAAAATGCTTGGCAATATTAAAACTATTAATCTTATCATTAGAGGGCTGTCAAGAAATGTACTTAATCAAATGAAGAATTTTGAGTGTTCTTATACTTTATGGAAAGATTTGGAGAAAATATATCCCGACTATTCCTTGAACAAATCTTGATGTCATTTTCCAAAAATCTATTGTCTTCCACAAAATGAAACCAAATGATCCTAACTTTGGCAATTGTCTATTTGAGCTTCATGACCCCACGCATGCTAAAGGATATGTCATTACCATCAATAGCATCATTATTGAAGCCATTCACATTCATAAACTTGAACATTGTTATGGTCAAAATTCTATCAAATCTCTTGATTCTTAAGACGAGGATGCTCCATTTGACGATGACAATGTGGAGCACGACTACTACGATGAAGATGAGAAGTTTGACATCGAGTGTGAGAAGACCATGAGGATCCTAAGTCTTATGGCTAACCTTAGAGACTACATGGCCGCAGGAAAGGAGTGGATACTCGACAGTGGATGCACCGATCACATGAACGGAAATAAAGGCTTGTTTCCTGAGATCACACGAAATCATGGATCATGAAGGTATGTGAATTTTGGAGACAACTTCAAGGGTAAGGTACTTGGTCTTGGTAAGGTGGTCATATCTCATGATAGTTCCATTCAAAATGTCATGCTTGTTGAATCCCTTGGATTCAATCTTCTTTCCGTACCTAGATTAGCGGATTTTTGTTTCAATGTGCTATTTATGGAAGTTGATTTCCAAGTGTTTCGTCGGGATAACCATAACATGGTCTTTACTAGTATTCATAGAGGTGATCTATACATTGTCGATTTCACTAAAAATCCATACCTCGTACATGTTTGATTGCAAAATCTTCTAAAGGTTAGTTATGGCATAGAAGGCCAGGACATGTGGGTATGCGTAATCTTGACAATCTTATCAAAGGTGATCATATTCTTGGTGTTAAAGATGTTATCTCTGACAATGATAGACTTTGTAGTGCTTGCCAAGATGGAAAACAAGTCGGTGGAAGTCATCGTGTGAAGAACATCAGGACTACTAGACGGCCACTCGAGCTGCTTCACATGGATCTCTTTGGTCCCAATGCTTACAAGAGCCTCGGTGGAAATTCTTTTGGTCCAGTTATTGTTGATGTTTTTTCCAGATTCACATGGGCATCCTTTCTTGATGACAAGTCACAGGTACAAAAGATCTTCAAGAACTTCACTCGAAAAACCCAAAATCAGTTTGAAGTGAAGATCAAGAAAGTTTGGAGCGACAACAGATTGGAGTTCAAGAACGCAAATGTGTACACTTTTCTTGATGAAGAGGGTATCTCACATGAGGTCTCGGCGAAGTACACACTGATACGTCTCGAACGTATCTATAATTTTTTTATCATTCCATGCTATTATATTATCAACTTTGGATGTTTTATATGCATGAATATGCTATTTTATATTATTTTTGGGACTAACCTATTGACCTAGAGCCCAGTGCCAGTTCCTATTTTCCTTGTTTTTGACCTTTTTCAGATAGGAATATCAAACGGAGTCGAAACGGAATAAAACTTTTACCATGATTTTTTATGGAAAATATCAAAAATACCAGAAGAAAAAGATACCGGAGAGGAGTCCCGAGGAAGCCACGAGTAAGGGAGGCGCGCCCACCCCCCTAGGCACGCCTGGGGGTTCATGACTCCCTCGTCGATCCCCCTGGCTTGTGCTTGATACCATCTGGTCTTATAAATACAGAAACCTCCAGAAATAAACCTAGATCGGGAGTTCCACCGCCACAAGCCTCTGTAGCCACCAAAAACCAATCGGGAGCACGTTCCGGCACCCTGCCGGAGGGGTAATCCATCTTCGGTGGCCTCCTTCATCATCCCGGCGATCTCCATGACGAGGAGGGAGTAGTTCTCCCTCGGGGCTGAGGGTATGTACCACTAGCTATGTGTTTGATCTCTCTCTCTCTCTCATGTTCTTGAGATGTCATGATCTCGATGTGTCTCGGGCTTCACTACTATAGTTGGATCCTATGATGTTCTTCCCCCTCTCCCTTCTTGTAATGAATTAAGTTTCCCCTTTGAAGTTATCTTATTGGATTGAGTCTTTAAGAACACTTGATTTATGACTTGCATGTGTCTATCTGTGGTGACAATGGGATATTCATGTGAGTACTTGATGTATGTTTTGGTGATCAACTTGCAGGTTTCGTGACATCGGGAACCTATGCATATGGGTTGGCACACGTTTTGACTCTCCGGTAGAAACATTGGGGCACTCTTTGAAGTTCTATGTGTTGGTTGAATAGATGATTCTGAGATTGTGTGATGCATATCATATAATCATGCCCACGGATACTTGAGGTGAAAATGGAGTATCTAGGTGACATTAGGGTCTTGGTTGATCTGTGTCTTAAGGTGTTATTCTAGTACGAACTCTAGGATAGATTGAACGGAAAGAATAGCTTCGTGTTATTTTACTATGGACTCTTGGATAGATCGATCAGAAAGAATAACTTTGTGGTGCTTTCGTACCTGACAATAATCTCTTCGTTTGTTCTCCGCTATTAGTGACTTTGGAGTGACTCTTTGTTGCATGTTGAGGGCTAGTTATATGATCCATTATGTTATCATTGTTGAGAGAACTTCACTAGTGAAAGTATGAACCCTAGGCCTTGTTTCCACGCATTGCAATACCGTTCGTGCTCATTTTTATTATTAATTACCTTGCTGTTTTTATAGTTTCAGATTACAAAAACCTATATCTACTATCCATATTGCACTTGTATCACCATCTCTTCGCCGGACTAGTGAACCTATACAATTTACCATTGTATTGGGTGTGTTGGGGACACAAGACACTCTTTGTTATTTGGTTGAAGGGTTGCTTGAGAGAGACCATCTTCATCCTACACCTCCCACAGATTGATAAACCTCAGGTCACCCACTTGAGGGAAAATTGCTACTGTCCTACAAACCTCTGCACTTGGAGGCCCAACAACGTCTACAAGGAGAAGGTTGCGTAGTAGACATCACACACCTCAACAAAATGGAGTTGTTGAGTGGAAGAACTCGACTCTGATAGAGATGGCTAGAACAATACTTGACGAATCCAAGACGCCAAGGCATTATTGGGAAGAAGCCCTAGAAAAGGCTTTTCATGCCACGAACCGACTCTACTTACACAAGCTGCTCGGTAAAACGGCATACGATCTACTCACGGGTATAAAACCGCATGTTGGATACTTTCGGGTGTGAAAGTGCTATATTCTTGATAAGCATCATCACTCTGAATTTGCTCCTAAATCTCATGAAGGTTTCCTACTTGGTTACGGATCAAACTCCCACGATTATCGAGTCTACAACAACTTCACTCGAAAAGTTGAAGAGATGATAGGTGTGAAATTTGATGAATCTAATGGTTCACAAGTCGAACAATTGCCAAATGATGTAGGAGATAAGGAAACTTCAGAAGCCATCCAAGACTTGCCCATCGGCAAGATTCATCCCATGGAGGTGACGGAAAGCACTTCATCAACACATGTGAAAGTACTACTTTGCATCAAGGCGAACCACAAACCAATATGGAGGCATCCATAAGTGGTACACGACGTGACGAAGAGGAGGAAGAATTACATCACGTTGATCCACCTTAACCTTCTTCACCACCAGCTCAAGGAGATGACACCTTCAACAACAACGAAGAAGATGACGATGAGGAAGCTCCACCATCCAACAACAAAAGGTTGTCACGAGTTCGAGAAATTATTTACAAGGATCATCCGCTGAATCAAATCTTCAGTGACATACAAACCGGGAGAATAACTCGCTCTAAAACTCGCTTAGCTAACTTTTGTGAGCATTACTCATTTATCTCTAGCATTTAGACTATGAAGGTAGAAGAAGAACATAAAGACCCAGATTGGGTGAATTCCATGCACGAAGAGCTACACAACTTCGAGAGGAATGAAGTTTGGGCACTCGTGGAGAAACCCAAGGACGAGCACAACATCTTTGGTACAAAGTGGGTGTTTCGGAACAAGCAATTTGAATATGGCCAAGTGGTATGCAACATGGCACGTCTCGTAAGTCAAGGTTACACGCAAGTCGAAGATATGGACTACGGTGAGACCTATGCCCCGTTGCAAGACTTGAAGCCATTCGTATTCTTCTCGCTTGTGCCAATGACCATGATATTACTCTTTACCAAATGGATATCAAAAGTGCCTTTATAAATGGTGAAATTGAGGAGGAAGTTTATATCAAACAACCTCCCGGCTTTGTGAACCCTAAGAAACCTAATCATGTTTATAAACTTCGTAAAGCATTATATGGTCTTAAACAAGCTCCTCGAGCTTGGTACAAATGCCTAACAAAGTTTCTCATTGAAAAGGGTTTTGAGTTTGGTAAAATTTATACAACCATATTCACTAAATGATTTAATGGCAAACTATTTGTGTGATAAATTTATGCGGATGATATTATGTTTGGATCTATTAACCCACATTTTATTGAGAAGTTTGGAAGGTTCATCTCCGAGAAGTATGAGATGTCCATGATGTGTCAACTAAAATTCTTCTTTGGTTTGCAAATCAAACAAATGAGAGAAGGTACACCAAGGACTTGATCGAGAAGTTCAACATGCAACAGTGCAAAGGTATGAAAACTCCCATGCCTACTAGTGGACATGTTGACCTCACTAAGGAGGACAAACCGGTTGATCAAAAGGTTCATCAATCAATGATCGATTCATTTCTATATCTATGTGCCTCCCGTCTCGATATCATGTTGAGTGCTTGCAAGTGTGCCCGATATCAAGCAACACCTAAGGAGTGCCATCGAAAGGCTGTGAAGAGAACTGTGGGATACTTGATACATACAGCAAACTTTGGCATATGGTATCCCAAGGGATCATCTTTTAATCTTATCGGCTATTCAGACTCGGACTATGCACGAGACAAGGTTGATACTAAATCCACCTCAAGTACATGTCAATTTCTTTGGAGATATCTTGTGTCTTGTTCATCCAAGAAACAAAACTCGATATCTTTATCTATTGCAGAAGCGTAATACATTGCCACCGAATCATGTTGTGTGCAATTACTCTGGATGATGCAAACTCTGAATGATTATGGCATTCATGTGAAACATGTTACATTGTTGTGTGAAAATGAAAGTGCTATTAAAATTGCTCATAATCATGTGCAACATTCTAAAACTAAAAATATTCAAGTACGACATCATTTCATTCATGATCATGTTGGTAAAGAAGATATTAATCTCAAGCATGTTTGTATCGACAAAAAAATGGCCGATATCTTTACCAAGCCCCTATGAGAAAGTTTTTTGTAACTTGAGGAGTGAGTTGAACATCATTGATGCTTCAAACTTGAGCTAGACTCACTCAGATGCATGCAAGGGCATGAGCTTACTTGATTATTCCATGATTCTATTGATATGCCACTATCTTATATCTAGGAAAAAATATGCTCCCTTGTATTGCATCTAATATTTCGTATGTACTTGGAAGAACTACACTTCACAAGATTTCCATCAACTCAAATGAAAAGCAACCTTGTCATGGCCAAGTATTAACAACCACTTTCTTCGGAGATGAAAAATCATACCCTTGACAACTATTTGATGAAAAATTCACTCATGTCATTTGGATATATTATGTTCTTCCTTCATTGACTAATAATGTAGGTGAAAAGTGAACCATAACGATAAGGATAGCTCCCAACTCAAGTTGATCTTCATCAACATTGAGCATTCACAACAAGTTCACCTACATGCCACATCATGAACATACTTTGAAGGTATGTACTCATATCCTTGATAAAGCTTTACACCAAGTCACTAAGTAAAGCAACTCAACTGATATTAAGACATTTAAATTCTTAACGAAAAATGGCAACCCCATTTTGTGCTTAACGATGAGTATGACCTATGACCAAGCATTCTTGCTTGGCTCCTCAAGTCAATGTACTCTAATATAGGTGACATAGTCACCGCCAAACATCTAGATGGAGATTATTGTTTGGTTCATATTTTAGTTGCATGCTTTCTTGGAACCACTCAATTCTCATCTAGATGTGAAAAGTCCTTACTAATCATTTCGAAAAATTCCTTGAAAATCTTGTTTATATTTTCTCAAAGATTTGGCCAACATATGTGAGAATTTCTATTGACAAAATGGCAGGAGGGATTGATCAAATTTTTTGAAGTCTTTTCAATTGGTATCCCATATTTTCATAAAGCAAAACTTTCATTTGGGACTCGGTCTCTCTGAGTTGGGAAAACCGGTCGTAACGATTTCTCCTAGAGGCTCAATATACATTATCGGTGTTACCAAAACATTTTGCCTCGAAGACTCCAAATTGATGCTACCAACATTCTAAGTGATTTTACTGGATTTATGCTAAAGGTGGACATATTCTTGCGATCCCTCAATTTTCGAAGGGGGAGAAACTAGAAATGATCACACAATATAGGGTGGAGAATCATCTATAGGATCCCTAACAAACAGGGGGAGAAAATTCAAGGAACCCTAATCAAGAAGAAGAATCCAGGATCCCTTATTCTCAATGTACCTTTACCCTCTGACATTTTTGGAAATTAATGCCAAAGGGGGAGAAATATCAAAGC
The DNA here is from genome assembly GCF_904849725.1 of Hordeum vulgare subsp. vulgare. NCBI lineage: Eukaryota > Viridiplantae > Streptophyta > Magnoliopsida > Poales > Poaceae > Hordeum > Hordeum vulgare. The sequence continues at coordinate 576,130,932 of NC_058520.1, read as the reverse complement.
TTCTAAAAGTCTCCCCAAAGGGGGATATATTAAAGCCTACACATACTGGGGGAGAGACATCATTAAGGGGACAGAAATCAAAAGGAGGAGAAATCACTGAAGTGGAGTTGAAGTTTTATTTGCATTTTGTTTTGCCTACTTTGGATTGAACTTGTCTCAACCTACCTACTCCCAATATCTTACATATTCATTTTTAGGGGGAAAGTTCTAAATATTCCTGGAGACATATCTATCAAAAAAAATCCTACTTTCAATAAGTCTTCCATGTCTTGGTACTTTTGAAGCTCTTTCCATCATTTGAGTAGAATATTCTTGTGTCATCTAACCTTTGTTTTCGCAAGTATACTCCTACTGCTAAGCTGCTCAAGAACCTCACGGTAAGTATATGCATCATATCGTTGTTCAGGATGACCTTTTGTCTCTTGCATTGTTTGCAAGAGTGAGTCTTGAACATGGAAACCTTTCCTTCACATATATTTGATGCATATAGCCAAGATTCAGATGACTAGTCCTGTCCCCTCTACTATGTGTGTGCTCATGCAGTACATATCAAACATCTCTTAAAAGGGGATTGCACACATTTGGGGGGAGCTTATATTATTCATGTATCCTTCAAAGTTGTCATATTCTACTAGTTATCTATTTGAAGCTTTGATTGTATGTTGTCATCAATTACCAGGACGGGGGGATTGAAAGCACATATGCTCCCTTGGTGGTTTTGATAATTCATGACAACATACATTTTCTCTTGGACTATTACCTTTACCTAGTATATTTCAGATATAGTCCAGAGAGATGCATTGGTTAAGGATTGTGTGGAGAAGCCCCGAGGAAGGAAAGGAATAGGATTGTCCAAGCTTCAAGCTACAAGACTATGCATTTTATATTTGTGAGAAATCACATTTGAGTCCATAGGAAATCCAATACTATTAAAATGGGGTGAGGTATCTATGATGAATTGGTTGCTCGAGTGCTTAGAGATAACCACCAAAAAACTCAGCATTCTCCCACAAAAGTTCCATGTCCAAAATATAAACATCAAAATCGGCACCACCAAGATTTTACATACAGCCCTACCGATTTTCCACCATACAGAACCTTTGACAAACCCTAGAATCTAGGTACCACCAACATTCCATTCGGTGCCATTGAAAATGAGTGACCAAGTTTCTAGTATGTCATTTTCAAGATCAGAAAATCCGAGTCTTGGAATCGGTCTCACCGACATTTGGAAACTGTCCTAGGTCACCATATCAGAACCACCGAGATTCGTATATCGGTCTCACAAAGAATTCAAAAGTTGCCACATTTTATGCAAATCGGTGCCACCGAGATTCACCTCGGTTTCACCGAGTTGGGCAATAATGTTGTAGCGGTTGGATTTTGGGAGATGCCTATATATACCCATCCACCACGTGTTATTTGAGAGGAAGCACTCAGAACACACATACACTTGTTGTATCCATTTTTCTGAGAGAGAGCCACCTACTCATGTGTTGATATCAAGATATTCCAATCCATCTAGTTGAAACTTGATCTCTGGCCTCCCCAAGTTGCTTTCCACCCAATCAATCCCTTCTACCCATGCCAAATCTGTGAGAGAGTGATTGAGCGTTGAGGAGACTATATTTCGAAGCACAAGAGAAAGGAGTTCATTGTACTACCACATCTATTACATTTTGGAGGGTGGTGCCTCCTAGATTGGTTATGTTTCGCTTGGGAGCCTCCTGCTTCGTGTTGTGGAGTTGAACCAAGAACTTTTACAGGCAAGGAGATCGCCTACTTCGTGAAGATCTACCCCGAGTGAGGCTAGTCCTTCGTGGACGTAAGCCGTGATGGAATAGACAAGGTTGCTTCTCCATGGACACTACATGGACTCGTGTGTCCATTACTCTCTGTGGGTTGAAGTCTCCATCAACATGGACGTACGATAGCACAACCTATGAGAACCACGCCAAAAAACACCATTTCCATCTTTGTGTTTGATCTTCCTAAACTCTACTCCTTAGTTTGCACTTGCATGTATTTACTTTCCGCTTTCATAATCATAGAGTTGCATGTGTAGGGTGTGTATGACTTGTTCTAATTGCTAAAATTTGCCAATAATTAAAATTGGGAAAAGGCAAGGTTTTATTTTTGCAAGTAGCCTATTCACCCCCTCTAGACATCCATTCTAGTGATCCCACACACGCCAAGCCACCGTCTACATGGCAGGAACCACTTCGGCGCATTATTTCACCGTCATTGGAACAACCAACGGCGCTGGCGGGTCGGCGTGAGCCTCGGGAGCCGCCGAGACATGCAAGACGCTAATTCAAGCTTTGGCAAACTTGATGATAGAGATCAAAAACCTTGCGGCATCACCGGTTACATCAGAAAACAAGGAGGAGCACAACACAAAGCTGACTAAGCTTCGAGTTGAGAAGACCAAGACCAGGGGAGATCGATGCTGAGAATATTTGCATGGCAGAGTTACACGCTGCTATCTCAAAAAGATTCCCGGGAACGGTGCCGGAAATACTTCTGATTGTTCTGCTGTGTATCCCTTGCAACGGCGCCAGGAAGTAGTTGTGTCGACGGCACCAGGAATCCTTTAGCTACGGCTACGCCTTAAGGGACTTCCTAGGCAAGTATGCAAAGGATTTCCCCCGTGGCCTTGGAGCCTTGCGTTGGTGTTCCCTCGAATCGGAAAGGGTGATGTAGCACAGTGACGGTAAGTATTTCCCTCAGTTTGAGAACCAAGGTATCAATCCGGCGGAAGAGTATCTTAAGATCCTGCACAAACACAAAAGCTTGCACCCAACGCTATGAAGGGGTTGTCAATCCCTTATAGATTGTTTGCCAAGTGAGAACTGAAAGCAACAAAGTAACAAAGCAAAGTAAAAGTGGAGATGTAAACGATGGATGTGAATAGACCCGGGGGCCGTAGTGTTTACTAGTGGCTTCTGTCATGAAAGCAAGTAGATGGTGGGTGAACAAATTACTGTCGAGCAATTGATAGAACTGTGCACAGTCGTGACGATATCTATGCAATGATTATTTCTATAGGCATCACGTCGAAAACAAGTAGACCGATACTTTCTGCATCTACTACTATTACTCCACACGTCGACCGCTATCCAGCATGCATCTAGTGTATTAAGTCCATAAGAACAGAGTGACGCCTTAAGCAAGATGACATGATGCAGATGGATAATCTCAAACCAATGATAAAACCCCCATCTTTTTACCCTTGATGGCAACTGCTTGATGTGTGCCTTGCTACCCCAACTGTCACTGGGAAAGGTCACCACATGGCAGAACCCAAAACAAAGCACTTCTCCCATTGCAAGAATCACAGATCTAGTTGGCCAAACAAAACCCAAGGCTCGGAGAGACTTGCAAGGATATCAAATCATGCATATAAGAAATAAGCAAAGACTCAAATATATATCATTGATAATCTGATCACAAGTCCACAATTCATCGGATCTCGACAAACACACCGCCAAAGAAAATTACAACGGATAGATCTCCATGAAGATCATGGAGAACTTTGTATTGAAGATCCAAGAGAGAGAAGAAGCCATCTAGCTACTAACTACGGACCCGTAGGTTTGAAGTGAACTACTCACGAGTCATTGGAGGGGTGATGATGATGATGAATAAGCCCTCCACCTCCAAAGTCCTCTCCGGCAGGGTGCCGGGAAGGGTCTCCAGATGAGATCTCGCGGAAATGGAAGCTTGCGACGGTGGAAAAGTATTTTCGAGGCTCCCCTGATTTTTTGCAGAATATTTGGGAATTTATAGGCGCAAGATCTAGGTCAGGGGGCGGCCAGGGTGGCCACAAGCTTGCCCACCGCCGCCTCCCCCCTGGTGGCATGCTGGGAGCTTGGGGGCTCCCTGGGGCCCACCTGGCTTGGCCCAAAGGCTCCCTGGTCTTCTTTCGTTTGTGAAAAAATCATTTCGGGGTTTTTATTCCGTTTGGACTCCGTTCAAAAATCAGATCTGAAAAGAGTCAAAAACATGGAAAAAACAGGAACTGGCACTTGACACTGAATTAATAAGTTAGTCCCAAAAAGATATAAAAAGGTACATAAAACATACAAAGAAGGCAAGATAACAGCGTGAAACCATCAAAAATTATAGATACGTTTGAGACGTAAAAAGCATCCCCAAGCTTAACTCCTGCTCGTCCTCGAGTAGGGAAGTGATAAGAATGAATTTTTGATGCTTTCATGCTACCTAGCATAGGTGTCCTTCGTAATTCCTCTTATGTGACGTGAATGTTCAGATCCATTAGATTCAAAACAATAGTTTGATATTGACGTGGAAACAATAATAATTCAAGCAAACTAGCAAAGTAATCACGAACTTTCAAAATAACAAGGCCAAAAGAAAGTTATCCCTACAAAAACATATAGTTTGGCTATGCTCTATCATCATTGCACAACGAATTTAAATCATGCACAACCCCGGTATTGGCCAAGTAATTGTTACACACCTTTACTTTCTCAAACATTTTCAACTCTCACGCAATACATGAGCGTGAGCCATGGTTATAGCACTATAGATGGTGTGGAATGTGGTGGGGGTTGCAAGACAAAAAAGGAGAAGATAGTCACATTAACTAGGCATATCAATGAGCCGTGGATATGCTCATCAATAGATATCAATGTGAATGAGTAGGGATTGCCATACAAATGATGCACTAGAGCTACAAGTATGTGAAAGCTCTTAACGAAAACTAGTGGGTGTGCATCCAACTTGCTTGCTCACGAAGACCTAAGGCAATTTTGAGGAAGCCTATCATTGGAATATACAAGCCAAGTTATATAATGAGAATTTCCCACTAGCTATATGGTGGTGACAAAATGAGAGACTCTCAATCATGAAGATCATAGAGCTCAATATGCACAAGTGTGGAAAAAGTGGTAGCATTGTCCCTTCTCTCTTTTTCTCTCATTTTTTTAATTATTTTGGTGGGCTCTTTGGCCTCTTTTTTATGGGCTTCTTTGGCCTATTTTATTTCCTCACAAGGTACAATGCTCCAATAATGATGATGATCACACTTTCAACTCAAAACTTAGAGCAATTATGACTCTGTATGGAATGCCTTGTTGGGGAACGTCGCATGGGAAACAAAAAATTTCCTACGCGCACGAAGACCTATCATGGTGATGTCCATCTACGAGAGGGGATGTGTGATCTACGTACCCTTGTAGACCGTACAGCAGAAGCGTTAGTGAACGCGGTTGATGTAGTGGAACGTCCTCACGTCCCTCGATCCGCCCCGCGAACCATCCCGCGATCAGTCCCACGATCTAGTGCCGAACGGACGGCACCTCCGCGTTCAGCACACGTACAGCTCGACGATGATCTCGGCCTTCTTTATCCAGCAAGGGAGACGGAGAGGTAGAAGAGTTCTCCGGCAGCGTGACGGCGCTCCGGAGGTTGGTGGTGATCTTATCTCAGCAGGGCTCCGCCCGAGCTCCGCAGAAACGCGATCTAGAGGAAAAACCGTGGAGGTATGTGGTCGGGCTGCCGTGGAAAAGTCGTCTCATATCAGCCCTAAAACCTCCGTATATATAGGGGGAAGAGGGGGAGCCTTGCCTTGGGGTCCAAGGACCCCTAAGGGCTTCGGCCTAGCCAAGGGGGGCAGCCCTCCCCTTCCAAACCGAGTCCAACTAGGTTTGGAAGGAGGAGTCCTTCCCCCTTTTCCCACCTCCTCTTTTTTTTCTTTTCTCTTTGATTTTCTTCCTATGGCGCATAGGGCCTTCTTGGGCTGTCCCACCAGCCCACTAAGGGCTGGTGCGCCACCCCAAGGCCTATGGGCTTCCCCGGGGTGGGTTGCCCCCCCCCCCCCGGGTGAACTCCCGGAACCCATTCGTCAGTCCCGGTACATTCCCGGTAACTCCGAAAACCTTCCGGTAATCAAATGAGTTCATCCTATATATCAATCTTCGTTTCCGGACCATTCCGGAAACCCTCGTGACGTCTGTGATCTCATCCGGGACTCCGAACAACATTCGGTAACCAACCATATAACTCAAATACGCATAAAACAACGTCGAACCTTAAGTGTGCAGACCCTGCGGGTTCGAGAACTATGTAGACATGACCCGAGAGACTCCTCGGTCAATATCCAATAGCGGGACCTGGATGCCCATATTGGATCCTACATATTCTACGAAGATCTTATCGTTTGAACCTCAGTGCCAAGTATTCATATAATCCCGTATGTCATTCCCTTTGTCCTTCGGTATGTTACTTGCCCGAGATTCGATCGTCAGTATCCGCATACCTATTTCAATCTCGTTTACCGGCAAGTCTCTTTACTCGTTCCGTAATACAAGATCCCGCAACTTACACTAAGTCACATTGCTTGCAAGGCTTGTGTGTGATGTTGTATTACCGAGTGGGCCCCGAGATACCTCTCCGTCACACGGAGTGACAAATCCCAATCTCGATCCATACTAACTCAACGAACACCTTCGGAGATACCTGTAGAGCATCTTTATAGTCACCCAGTTACGTTGCGACGTTTGATACACACAAAGTATTCCTCCGGTGTCAGTGAGTTATATGATCTCATGGTCATAGGAACAAATACTTGACACGCAGAAAACAGTAGCAACAAAATGACACGATCAACATGCTACGTCTATTAGTTTGGGTCTAGTCCATCACGTGATTCTCCTAATGACGTGATCCAGTTATCAAGCAACAACACCTTGTTCATAATCAGAAGACAGTGACTATCTTTGATCAACTGGCTAGCCAACTAGAGGCTTGCTAGGGACAGTGTTTTGTCTATGTATCCACACATGTATATAAGTCTTCATTCAATACAATTATAGCATGGATACTAAACGATTATCTTGATACGGGAATTATAATAATAACTATATTTCTTATTTCCTCTAGGGCATAATTCCAACATGCCTTCGGTAGTGTACCGTGGCAATGATCTAGCATGGCATAAACATCAATGGAAACATCATGCTAGATATCTTACGATCGTGCAAAGGCAATGTAGGCGTGGTGGCACATATTATGGCGGTAGTTGCATGGCAATATATCTCGGAATGACTTTGTAAAAGCCATAGTAGGTAGGTATGGTGGCTGTTTTGAGGGAGGCTAATGGTGGGTTTTGTGCACCGGCAAAAGTTGCACGACACTAAGAAGATAGTGATGGTTGAAGGTGAAAGTGCATCTAAACCATGGACTCAACATTAGTCATGAAGAACTCATATACTTGTTGCAAAAGTTTTATTAGTAATCGAAACAAAGCATTCAACGCATACTCCTAGGGGAAGGGTTCGTAGGTATAAACCATCGCGCGATCCCGACCGCCACGCAAAGGATGACAATCAATATACTAATCATGCTGAGATTTCATCACATAGCGGTTCACCATACGTGCATGCTACGGGAATCACTAACTTCAACACAAGTATTTCTAGATCCACAACACCTTACTAGCATGACTTCAATATTACCATAACCACAACTCAAAACTAATTGAGATGAATCAAACTTCTCTAACTATTCAATGCACATGAATGTGGAAGTTTTTGTATCCCTTTAGATAACTACCCCTTTTGAGACTACTTTCAAAGCATAGATCAACTACCAAGCCACGCACTGCTGCGCTCTAAAAGATTTAAGTGAAGCACATAGAGCAAAAGTATCTAGCTCAAAAGATATAAGTGAAGCACATGTGAGCTGAATTATCTACCAAAAGATATAAGTGAAGCTCGACAAAATCACGGTGTGTGCACGTCTCTCTCTCTAGGTGTGCAGCAAGGATGATTGTGACACAACAAAATAAAAGACTCCTACGATACAAGACGCTCCAAGCAAAAACACATAACATGTGGTGAAGAAAAATATAGCCCCAAGTAATGTTACCGATGGGTTGAAGACGAGAAAGGGGATGCCTTCCCGGGGCATCCCCAAGCTTAGGCTTTTACGGCATCCTTGAATCTCTTGGGGTGCCTTGGGCATCCCCAAACTTGAGCTCTTGCCACTCTTTATCTTTTTGTCCATAAGAACTTCACCCAAAACTTGAAAACTTCACAACACGAAACTTAAAACAGAAACTCGTGATAACATTAGTACAAGAAATCAAACTTCCTTATGTTACTGTACTTTCAATCTTCCATGGCTAATACCCCCCGATACTATCCATAGTTTCATCAAAATAAGCAACCAACACAACAAAAACAGAATCTGTTAACAGCAGACCAGTCTGTAGAAATATGTATGTTTCGTATACCTCTAGTACTTCAAAAATTCTAAAAAATTACGACAGTCTGAAGAAGTTGCATAGCAATCGGAAGGAAAAAGAATCAAATCAAAAGCTCTTACAGAAAAGAAAAAAAATTATTTTCATGAGCAGAAAGTTTATGTCTTTCCCACCATGACCAAACGATCATCCTCAAGACTAATCATAACGGTTTTGCTTGGCACAAACGCAAAAAGAAATACAAAAATCACGATCATAACAGAATTATGAAAGTGTGGAAAACACAAAACAGAAAGAATAAGGATAGATTCGCTGGGTTGCCTCCCAACAAGCGCTTTTGTTTAACGCCCTTAGCTAGGCGAAAGTGATGGAATCACGTATAGTCATCTTTGGTGCTCAAACCATAGGTAGCATGATCATTTATCATCTTAAGATTTTCATCTTTATTAGATGACTCACCACTAACTCTAGGAACAAAAAACAGGCTTGACGGGCTTTTTGAGAGTAAGGTTTGGAGTATTTTGCACAGCGGCAAAAGCGGAACCCAGGTTGGTTATGACATCTTCTAATTTGCTAATTCTAGAAGAATCATTAACTATAAGTTCCTTCTCCTTTAAATTTTTCAAAAAGTTTCCCACTTAGGATCCGTACTGAGTAATTTGATTGTGGATCTTTCTATCCAAACCCTCAATAAGTTCAACCGTGGCAATTTTGTTTTCAATAGCGTCAAGTCTTTGCATCACGTGTTCCAAGGTCAAGATAGTTTCATTAACCATGAGCGGGGGTGAGCCTACCAAATTAATGATAGCTCTATAGGAGTCAACAGTATGGCTCCCCAAAAAGTTCCCGCCTACAATGGTCTCAAGGATATACCTATTCCAAGGAGAAATTCCAACATAGAAACTGCGAAGGAGGATGGTAGTGGATTGCTTACGAGTAGATCTACTTCGAGCATTGCAAATCCTGTACCAAGCGTCCTTCAAATTTTCTTCCTCATTCCGCCTGAAATTGAGAACTTCATTTTCAGGGGTGTCGTTTGGAGTGGTGGGTCTAGCCATTGATGGACTATCTCACACACAAACGAGAAGGAAGAGAGAGTGAAATGGGCAAAACAAGACAGCAAAAAGGCAAGAGAAAGCGGTGAAGGCGAATGAAAACGGCAAATGTGAAGTGGGGGAGAGGGAAATGAGAGGCAACTGGCAACAAAAGTAAATGCAAGATAAGAGTTCGTGAGACCTACTTGGATAGATCTTGATTTCTCCTCCCCGGCAACGGCGCCAGAAATAGGCACGTTGTCGAGAAATTATCTTGACGTGCTCCTCCCCGGCAACGGTGCCAGAAATACTTCTGCAATCTCAAAAAGATTCCCGGCAACGGTGCCGGAAATACTTTTGATTGTTCTGCTGTGTATTCCTTGCAACGGCGCCAGGAAGTAGTTGTGTCGACGGCACCAGGAATCCTTCAGCTACGGCTACGCCTTAAGGGACTTCCTAGGCAAGTATGCAAAGGATTTCCCTCGTGGCCTTGGAGCCTTTCGTTGGTGTTCCCTCGAAGCGGAAAGGGTGATGTAGCACAGCGACGGTAAGTATTTCCCACAGTTTGAGAACCAAGGTATCAATCCGGCGGAAGAGTATCTCAAGATCCTGCACAAACACAAAAGCTTGCACCCAACGCTATGAAGGGGTTGTCAATCCCTTATAGATTGTTTGCCAAGTGAGAACTGAAAGCAACAAAGTAACAAAGCAGAGTAAAAGCGGAGATGTAAACAATGGATGTGAATAGACCCGGGAGCCGTAGTGTTTACTAGTGGCTTCTCTCATGAAAGCAAGTAGACGGTGGGTGAACAAATTAATGTCAAGCAATTGATAGAACTGTGCAGAGTCATGACGATATCTATGCAATGATTATTTCTATAGGCATCACGTCCGAAACAAGTAGACCGATACTTTCTGCATCTACTACTATTACTCCACACGTCGACCGCTATCCAGCATGCATCTAGTGTATTAAGTGCATAAGAACAGAGTAACGCCTGAAGCAAGATGACATGATGTAGAGGGATAATCTCAAACCAATGATAAAACCCCGTCTTTTTACCCTTGATGGCAACTGCTTGATGTGTACCTTGATGCCCCTACTGTCACTGGGAAAGGTCACTGTCGTGGGTATAAGTCTGACAGTAGAGGTATGGGGTACGAAAGGATGGGCAGAGCCTTAGCTACGGCGAGGATGTATGAGTTCAGGCCCCTCTACAGTGGAGGTAAAAGACCTATGTCTCAGTGCTCTTGGGAGCTTAGTGTCGAGTGGATTATAGGATTACAGCAAGTGCCAACCCTTGCACCAGTGGGGAAGGGCGGCTTATATAGAGTGCACTGCCCTTCATAATGGCCCGATGGACAAGGGTGGAATAGTGGCGAATAAATGCCTACGTTATAGGTAACGTAAGCCTTGAATGCTAATAATGGTGTACGAAAACGTATGACCGTTGCCCTCCTGGGAGGTTACGATGTACAGAGTGGATTCCAGTCGGTACGTTAAATATGCTCCGAGTGGATCGTCGCCGACTGGATGATGGGGGCGTCCTTAGTTCAGTCGGAACTGTCTAAGGGCCTTGTCTTCTATGAAGGGTAGTCCTTGGGTAGGACCTATAAGGCAGGCCTATGACCCTACCCTAGGACTATAACCCCATCATTAGTCCCCGAATGGATCGGGGTTGGAACGATGAAGTTATGTCTGGAGTATGGCACCGACTGGTATGAAGGTGACTTTAGCGTTGTTTGCCTCGATCCATTATATCCTTTCAACCAGTGATCCAAGTGAATATACCAGTGAAACCAACCGTCAGGGACCGAGTGCTTCCGCGGAACCTTTCGACGTGACTGGTCAAACTAACAGCGCCGGATTTTCCGGGATCCTCAAATTTCGGTTGCCGCGCGCTCAGCGGGGATGACGACATCGCCATCGAGTAGGTTTTGCCTCCTCGATTACCGCGCCTTTATCTTCACCACTAATCTTGCAGCGGCTGGTTGGGGGGATAAGATCTTGGGTCCACCTCTTAGTGACCCAGTCGGAAGCCTATTTAAGCCTCCTCGGCAGGATTTCCTGTTGAGCTCCTCATCCTCCTCTCATTAATCTCGCTCCTCCCGCAGCTCTCTGCACACCTCAAGCCTCCTCCTTCCCCTCCTCCTCTGCGGATCCGTCGCCTTCGCCATGATGAAAGGGCAGACCAGCAAGCTTGAGTCGCAGAAGAAGAAGAAGAAGAAGGGGGCGGCCCCTACTCAGCGGCGGCAGCGGGCGCTGCCGGCGGGTTGGATCCAGGGGAATTTCCTCCCCTCCTCGGTGACGGAGAACGACGTGCTGGAGCTAGTGGAGCATGGCATGGTCGTCAACAAGTCCTGGAGGCTGCCGGATGGCGAGACGGAGCCGGCGCCGAAGGAGGGGGAGCGCGTTCTGCTGCTCAGCCATGTGGCCAGAGGCTTCTCCTTGCCTCCCCATCCTTTCTTCCGAGGTATCATGACTTACTTCAGGGCGCAGCTCCATCACTTTCCTCCGAACGCAATAGATCACCTTGCTGCATTCATCACCCTCTGCGAGTGCTTCATTGGATGTCCTCCCCACTGGGGGCTCTTTAAGTATGTCTTCTCCGCTAGATCCCAAACCGTCAAAAAGCTTAGCCAGTCGGACGATAAGACCCACATCCTCCAGCTCTGTGGGGGTTTAGGCTTCTAGAAGAAAACAAAGAGTAGCTATCCCTACCTCCAGCTATCCAAGTTAGTTAGGAACTGGCAATCGTCCTGGTTCTATTGCCAGGACATTGCTTGTCCGAATGCTTCGAGCGGGTTGCCACCTTTCAGTCTAGACCGTCCGGGCCCTCCCAGGAAGCTTGCGCTCTCTAAGGGGGAAAGAATCCAGATCCAGCCTTTGGTCGACGCGCTGATAGCCGTCGTCCGTAAGGGAGTCACCGGCACGGACCTGCTGGAGACTTTCCTGGGTCGGCGCATCCAGCCGCTGCAGGCCCGACACCACGCCATGTGGCACTACGCGGGGCCTTGGGATTCCACTCGGTCTCTTCCAGAGGACGTGAGCGGGGAGACTGTGAGTGCGTGGGTCCACAGCAACACACGCGCGTGTGATAACCCCGTGGGAGCCCGGCGGGTGAAGCCCTTCCGCGCCGAGAATCCTCCTCCGAATGAGGTGAGTACATGTTGTCGAGTGCTTTTAATCTTCTCAGCTTTATTGCTTTTCTTGTCCCGCTGACTGACGTTGCCGACTGTGTTTTGTGCAGGAGTGGACTAACTGGCATTCTGCAGTCTCGAACGGGAATCCAGCCGAGGAAGAGGAGGGCAGCCAGGAGGGCAGCGCGGATAGCGCCGACTACGTCTCTGATAATGGGGAGACGGAGGAGGAGACGGAAGAGGAGGAGGAGGAGGAGGATGGGGAGCAGATCTCGCCACCCTCACCACCAGAGCACCGAACCAAGCGCCGTCATGACCCCGCTGCTCCGCCGGCTCCTCCCGCGGCCCCGAGTGCTCTGCCAGCTCCTCCCGTGGCTCCGAGTGCTCGGAGCGTGAAGAGAACCAGGGGTGCTTCTGCCGAGCCCGTGAACCAGCCGTCCAAGGTGGCCAAACCTAGTGGACCTAAGCCTCGGAAAGCTTTGCCTCGGATGAGGATCGCTGTTCCGGTCGCCTCAGCGTAAGTGTCTTGTTGTTCCATCTTCCTTCAGTATCCGATTGAACTCCTCTTTTTGGGAACTCATGTTTATCCGTCGAGTGGATTTCACTCAACAGAGTTGCCACCTCCGCCACCTCTCTGCCGCGCCAGGACGATGATCACATGGACATGGATAATGCCGCCACATCCCAGAAGGTACGCTGCCACGACTCCGAGAGCTATATTACTGTTTCGCGAGTGCTTTCTTTGATCTTGACCTTTTTCTGTAATTTCATTATGTTCAGTCGGGCTTCCTTCGGAGGTGATCCATCTAGAGGACGATGACCAAAGGGGGTCGGAGCCGGCTTTGGCGCCTGTCCCTGGGGTTATCCCATCTACTGCCAATCCCACCATGAACGTGTCGCCTACTGAGACGGTGTCGCCGACTGAGACGGTGGCCCTCACGGTGGAACCGACTGGAGCGGAGCTCGGGATGCCCAGGGAGTCTTCTGCTGCGCCGGGTCCGTCGGCCGTTCAATATGATGCCCGGCGCCTCCCGGAAGATCAGGTAGGAGCCGCCAAGGACGCCATGATGCAGGTGGAGCTGATGGTGGGCGACGCCAAGGGAGCGTATGACTCCATCGTGTCCCTGTACAAGAAGAGCTTGGAGCTTCGGGACGATATCCGAGTAAGTGCTCTAGTAAGTGTTTACTTTCCTCTTGTTACCCACTGGGGGTTTCAGTGATATACTCGGATACAGTAGGATGATTTTGCAGTGGGTTCACTCCGAGTGAACCCAGTGGGTGTAGTCCCCGAGACTTCTGCCGAGTGCTTGCACCGGCAGTTGTCTTTATATGTATTTTCTGTAATCTGAACAGATCAGAGCTGATCTGCCCGAATGGTACCAGTGGGGGCACTCCGAGTGCACCCACTTGGTGTAGTCCCCGAGAGTAGTGTTACTCGGGTCGAGTAATAGTAATCTCATAGTGTTGTTGGTTTGATATGGAGCTCAATAGGGCCGACCTGTTCGAGCTTCATACCAGTCGGGTCACTCTCAGTGAACCCACTGGGTGTAGTCCCTGAGACCGCTGTCGATTGCTTGCATCGGCAGGGGTCTGAAGAATTTTGAGCTTTGATTGTTTTGCCATATCTGTGGAGACTTTTCCTTGTTGAATGTGGCTGATCCTCCCTTTGTGTCTCTTTGGCAGAAGACTTGTGAAATGGGATCGGCGTACAATGCTCTGAAGGCCGAGAAGACTCAACTTGCTGCAGACTTGGAGGTGGCTGTGAATGACATGGCTGGCGTGAAGAAGGCTCTCGCTGACCGAGAGAAATCTTTGAAGGAATCCCTGGAGACCAACAAGGCACTGGTGGCCGAGGTAGACAAAATGAAGAAGGAGAGATCTGACTGGATGGCTTAGCTGAAGGTGATGAACAATCGGTGCAGAGTGCAGGAGAACTACGTCAGCGACTGGGCGAGGAAGATGGTCGCACTTCTTGGTGGTAAGTTCTTGCCGAGTGCTTTTTGACTTTGGAGTTCACTCCACGCTTATTTTCTACTTGTCTTTTCTTTGCAGATTTCTGTCGGGACATTGAGGCTGAGGCAGCCGAAATTGAACGGTCGCTTGTTCCGAATGTTCCACTCGGCGATGAAGCTAACCGGGACATGCTTCGAGCGCATTCTCGCCTTAACAGGGTGGGCCCTTTCATTGGTCGCCTGAGAAAAGTTGTCGGCCAAATCGAGAAGGAGTTGTGGCCTGAAGACGACTCCCAAAGCGAGATAGATGGGTTGATGACTCGACTGGAGGACGTCCCAAGCATAGTGCAGGCATGGAAGAAGTCTGCCGCTCGGTGTGGTGCGGACGTGGCATTATCTCTGGTCCGAGTGCACTGCAAGGAAGCCCGTGAAGAAAAACTGAAGACGTTGCAGATCGCCAACACCAAGAAGCTTCGATTCGAAGATTTCATGGAGACCTTCCTCGACACAGCCACTCGCATTGCACACGGAATCGACCTCGACACCTTTGTGGAGCCTGCCAGTCCGGGCGACGCTTGAAAAAACTTTATAGTGAACACACATTTACCTCGGTATGCCGAGTGGTATCTGTATTAAACTTTGGCCACTGCTGTTGGCCGTCACATTCGTGGTTCGGTGTGGATAAACTTGATTCACACCGAGCCGACTGATCGTAGATCCAACTTGAATTCGAATTGGATCTTTTGCTCTTCTTTCGCTGAGTTTTTTTTTGACACGATTTTGGCTCGTGGTTTTTGTTTGGCGTCTCTTGGTGAAGCCAATGGCAAACATGCGGAGCATGTAGTTGTCAGTTGTCTTCACATCCACATGAGCCTCAATGCGGGTCTGCTAAGCCTCCGAGTGTATCTCGAGTATACACTCGGAGCAAGCCTTTTACTTAGGAGACTCTGAGTCGCAGCTAAGTCCCCGAGTGTGACTTTTCGTGCACACTCGGAGTGAGTTGTTACTCACGTAGTTGTCAGTTGTCTTCACATCCACATGAGTCTCAATGAGGGTCTACTAAGCCTCCGACTGTATCTCGAGTATACACTCGGAGCAAGCCTTTTACTTAGGCGACTCTGAGTCGCAGCTAAGTCCCCGAGTGTGACTTTTCGTGCACACTCGGAGTGAGTTGTTACTCACGTAGTTGTCAGTTGTCTTCACATCCACATGAGCCTCAATGAGGGTCTGCTAAGCCTCCGAGTGTATCTCGAGTATACACTCGGAGGAAGCTTTTTTACTTAGGCGACTCTGAGTCGCAGCTAAGTCCCCGAGTGCAACTTTTCGTGCACACTCGGAGTGACTTGTTTACTTAGGCGACTCTGGGTCGCAGCTAAGTCTCCGAGTGCGACTTTTTGTGCACACTCGGAGTGAGTTCTTTACTTAGGCGACTCTGGGTCGCAGCTAAGTCTCCGAGTGTGACTTTTAGTGCACACTCGGAGCGAGTTTGTACCTAGGCGACTCTGGGTCAGAGCTAACTCTCCGAGTGTGACTTTTAGTGCACACTCGGAGCGGGTTTTTACTTAGGCGACCCTGGGTCGCAGCTAAGTCTCCGAGTGTAACTTTTAGTGCACACTCGGAGCGAGTTTGTACTTAGGCGACTCTGGGTCGCAGCTAAGTCTCCGAGTGTGACTTTTAGTGCACACTCGGAGCGGGTTTTTACTTAGGCGACTCTGGGTCGCAGCTAAGTCTCCGAGTGTGACTTTTAGTGCACACTCGGAGCGAGTTTGAACTTAGGCGACTCTGGGTCGCAGCTAAGTCTCCGAGTGTGAATTTTAGTGCACACTCGGAGTGGGTTTTTACTTAGGCGACTCTGGGTCGCAGCTAAGTCTCCGAGTGTGACTTTTAGTGCACACTCGGAGCGAGTTAGTACTTAGGCGACTCTGGGTCGCAGCTAAGTCTCCGAGTGTGACTCTTGGTGCAGACTCGGAGCGAGTTTGTACTTAGGCGACTCTGGGTCGCAGCTAAGTCTCCGAGTGTGACTTTTAGTGCACACTCGGAGCGGGTTTTTACTTAAGCGACTCTGGGTCGCAGCTAAGTCTCCGAGTGTGACTTTTAGTGCACACTCGGAGCGAGTTTGTACTTAGGCGACTCTGGGTCGCAGCTAAGTCTCCGAGTGTGACTCTTAGTGCACACTCGGAGCGAGTTTGTACTTAGGTGACTCTGGGTCGCAGCTAAGTCTCCGAGTGTGACTTTTAGTGCACACTTGGAGCGAGTTTGAACTTAGGCGACTCTGGGTCGCAGCTAAGCCCCCGAGTGTGACTTTTAGTGCACACTCGGAGTTAGTTTTTTAGACCGGAGTCTGCAAACACGGAAGAATTTTGAATCGGCAAGAAATCAATCTGCTTTGTATTACTTCAATGATACTTGTTCTTTATATTGTCTCCGTCGGCGGTTATGTGTAGAAGCGCTTCAGTAGATCTCCATTCCATGCTCGTGGCTCGTCGGTTCCCTGTCGAGGTTGTAGAGTCGATATGCTCCGTTGTTCAGCACCTTAGAGATGATGAATGGTCCTTCCCAGGTGGGAGCCAACTTGTGTGGTCTCTGATGATCCACTCGGAGCACCAGGTCGCCTGCTTGGAATGTGCTGCTCCTGACGTGTCGCGCGTGAAATCGCCGCAGATCTTGTTGATAAATTGTTGAACGAATTAGTGCCATCTCGCGCTCTTCTTCTAGAAGATCCACTCCATCTTGCCTGGCTTGCTCTGCTTCGGCTTCGGAGAAGAGTTCGACTCGTGGAGAGTTGTGAAGCAAGTCACTCGGAAGGACTGCCTCTGCTCCATAAACGAGGAAGAACGGGGATCGCCCTGTCGATCTATTCGGAGTTGTGCGGAGGCCCCACAGCACCGAAGGCAGCTCGGTGACCCATGCGCCGGCGGCATGTCCAACTTCTCGCAGGAGTCGAGGCTTCAACCCTTGTAGAATAAGTCCATTCACCCGCTCTGCTTGCCCGTTTGTTTGGGGGTGCGCCACGGATGCAAAATCCACTCGGATACCTTGGCCTGTGCAAAAACCTTTGAACCTATCCGATTCAAAGTTTGTGCCATTGTCGGTGATTATGCTGTGCGGAACCCCGTATCTGGTGATGATGTCTTTGATAAATTTGATGGCCGTAAGGGCGTCAAGCTTCTTGATAGGCTTGGCTTCAATTCACTTGGTAAACTTGTCGACTGCTACCAGCAGATGGGTGAATCCTCCTTGGCCTGTTCTGAATGGTCCGACTGTATCTAATCCCCACACGGCGAATGGCCAAGCAAGAGGAATTGTCTTCAGCGCAGACGTTTGCTTGTGGGACTTGTTTGAATAGAACTGACAACCTTCGCAACGGTCGACCATATATTTTGCCATTTCATTGGCCTGCAACCAGAAGAAACCAGCCCTGAATGCTTTGGCGACGATTGCCCTTGAGGAGGCATGATGACCGCAGGTTCCCGAGTGAATTTCTTCCAAGATTAACTGCCCCTCCTCAGGAGAGATACACCGCTGAAGGACGCCTGAAACACTTTCCCTGTACAACTGGTCATCAATGAAGGTGAAGGACTTCGACCTGCGAACGATCTGCCTAGCTTGGACTTCATCTTCTGGTAACTCTTGCCTCATGATGTACGCAATGAACGGCACAGTCCATTCGGGAATGACAGCTAGAATCTCCATGATCAAATCAACCACAGCGGGGACCTCGACTTCAGTCAGATCTGTTGAGCTCTTCGGTTGTACTGGTTCCTCTGCAAAAGGATCTTCTTTCACCGAGGGGAGGTGTAGGTGCTCGAGGCAGACATCACTCGGGACCGGTCTCCGAGTGGATCCAAGTTTTGCCAATTCATCTACTGCTTGGTTTTTCAGTCGGGGAACATGGTGAAGTTCCAGACCTTCAAACTTCTTCTCGAGCTTCCTTACTGCATTGCAGTATGCAGTCATGGTGGGATTCCTGTTGGGGAACGTCGCATGGGAAACAAAAAATTTCCTACGCGCACGAAGACCAATCATGGTGATGTTCATCTACTAGAGGGGATTTCCGATCTACGTACCCTTGCAGATCACACAACAGAAGCGTTAGTGAATGCGGTTGATGTAGTGGAACGTCCTCACGTCCCTCGATCCACCCCGCGAACCGTCCCACGAACCGTCCCGCGATCTATCCCACGATCTAGTGCCGAACGGACGGCACCTCCCCGTTCAGCACACATACAGCTCGACGATGATCTCGGCCTTCTTGATCCAGCAAGAGAGACAGAGAGGTAGATGAGTTCTCCGGCAGCGTGAGAGCGCTCCGGAGGTTGGGGATGATCTAATATCGGCAGGGCTCCGCCCGAGCTTCGCAGAGACGCGATCTAGAGGTAAAACCGTGGAGGTATGTGGTCGGGCTGCCTTGAAAAAGTTGTCTCAAATCAGCCCTAATTGCTCCATATATATAGGAGGAGGCAGGGGAGGCTTGCCTTGAATCTCAAGGAGCCCCAAGGGCTGCGCCACCAAGGGAGGAGGAGTCCTCCTCCAATCCTAGTCCAACTAGGATTGGAAGGTGGAGTCCTTCTCTCCTTTCCCACCTCCTTTTTTTTTCTTTTCTCTTTGATTTTCTTCCTATGGCGCATAGGGCCTTCTTGGGCTGTCCCACCAGCCCACAAAGGGCTGGTGCGCCACCCCCAAGGCCTATGGGCTTCCCCGGGGTGGGCTGCCCCCCCCGTTGAACACCCTGAACCCATTCGTCATTCCCGGTACATTCCCGATAACTCCGAAAACCTTCCAGTAATCAAATGAGGTCATCCTATATATCAATCTTCATTTCCGGACCATTCCGGAAACCCTCGTAACGTCCGTGATCTCATCCGGGAGTCCGAACAACATTCGGTAACCAACCATATAACTCAAATACGCATAAAACAACGTAGAACCTTAAGTGTGGAGACCCTGCGGGTTCGAGAACTATGTAGACATGACCCGAGTGACTCCTCGGTCAATATCCAATAGCGGGACATGTATGCCCATATTGGATCCCACATATTATACGAAGATCTTATCGTTTGAACCTCAGTGCCAAGGATTCATATAATCCCGTATGTCATTCCCTTTGTCCTTCAGTATGTTACTTGCCCGAGATTCGATCGTCAGTATCCGCTTACCTATTTCAATCTCGTTTACCGGCAAGTCTCTTTACTCGTTCCGTAATACAAGATCCCGCAACTTACACTAAGTCACATTGGTTGCAAGGCTTGTGTGTGATGTTGTATTACCGAGTGGGCCCCGAGATACCTCTCCGTCACACGGAGTGACAAATCCCAGTCTCGATCCATACTAACTCAACGAACACCTTCGAAGATACCTGTAGAGCATCTTTATAGTCACCCAGTTACGTTGCGACGTTTGATACACACAAAGCATTCCTCCGGTGTCAGTGAGTTATATGATCTCATGGTCATAGGAACAAATACTTGACACGCAGAAAACAGTAGCAACAAAATGACACGATCAACATGCTACGTCTTATTAGTTTGGGTCTAGTCCATCACATGATTCTCCTAATGATGTGATCCCGTTATCAAGTGACAACACTTGCCTATGGTCAGGAAACCTTGACCATCTTTGATCAACGAGCTAGTCAACTAGAGGCTTACTAGGGACAGTGTTTTGTCTATGTATCCACACATGCACTGTGTTTCCAATCAATACAATTATAGCATGGATAATAAACGATTATCATGAACAAAGAAATATAATAATAACTAATTTATTATTGCCTCTAGGGCATATTTCCAACAGTCTCCCACTTGCACTAGAGTCAATAATCTAGTTCACATCACCATGTGATTCCAACGAATCCAACAGCCATATAGTCATGGGGTCTGATCACGTCTTGCTCGTGAGAGCGGTTTTAGTCAACGGTTCTGAAACTTTCAGACCCGTGTGTTCTTTACAAATATATATGTCATCTTATAGATGCTGCTACTATGTGCTATTTGGAAATACTCCAAATATCTACTCTACTATACGAATCCGTTTCACTACTCATAGTTATTCGGATTAGTGTCAAAGCTTGCATCGACGTAACCCTTTACGACGAACTCTTTAACCACCTCCATAATTGAGAAAAATTCCTTAGTCCATCAGTTACTAAGGATAAATTTTGACCGCTGCTAGTGATTCAATCATGGATCACTCTCTCTCTCTCTCAACAGACTTTGAGTCAAGGCACACATCAGGTGCGGTACCCAGCATGGCATGCTTCAGATTCTACGGCCAAGGCATAGAAGACGACCTTCGTCTATTCTCTTTCTTCTGCCGGGGTCGGGTTTTGAGTCTTACTCAAATTCACACCTCACAATGCAACCAAGAACTCCTTCTTTGCTGATCTATTTTGAACTCCTTCAAAAACTTGTCAAGGCATGGATCTTGTTGAAACTTCCATTAAGCGCTTTCGATCTATCTCCATAGATCTTTGATGCTCAACGTTCAAGTAGCGCAATCCAGGTACTCCTTTGAAAACTCCTTTCAAACAACCTTGTATGCTTTACAGAAATTCAATATTACTTCTGATCCACAATATGTCAACCACATATACTTATCAGAAATTCTATAGTGCTCCCACTCACTTCTTTGGAAATACAAGTTTCTCATAAACCATGTACAAACCGAAAATCTTTGAGCATCTCATCAAAGTGTATATTCCAACTCCGAGATGCTTGCACCAGTCCATTGAAGGATCGCTGGAGCTTGCATACTTGCTAGTATCTTTAGGATCGACAAAACCTCCTGGTTGTATCACATACAATGTTTGCTCAAGGAAACCGTCGAGGAAACAATGTTTTGACATCCTATGTGCAATATTTCATAAATAATGCAACAACTACTAACGCAATTCTAACAGACTTTTAGCATCGCTACGAGTGAGAAAGTCTCATCATACTCAACTGTTTGATCTTGTCGGAAACATCTTTGCGACAAGTCGAGCTTTTCTTAATAGTGACTTATCACCATCATCGTCTGTCTTCCTTTTAAAGATCCATCTTTACTCAACCGTCCTATGACCATCAAGTAGTTCTTCCAAAGTCTACACTTTGTTTTCATACATGGATCCTTTCTCGGATTTCATGGCTTCCAGCCATTTGTCAAAATCTGGGCCCACCATTGCTTTCTCCATAACTCGTAGGGTCACTGTTGCTCAACAACATGACCTCCAAGACAGGATTACTGTACCACTCTGCAGTAGTACGCGACCTTGTCAACCTACGAGGTTCGTAGTAACTTGATCCAATGCTCGATGATCACCATCATCAACTTTCACTTCAATTGGTGTAGGCGCCACAGGAATAACTTCCTGCGCCCTGCTACATACTAGTTGAAGTGATGGTTCAATAACCTCATTAAGTTCTACCAACCTCCCATTCAATTCTTTAGAGAGAAACCTTCCCTCGAGAAAGGATCCGTTTCTAGAAACAAACACTTTGCTTTCGGATCTGAGATAGGAGATGTACCCAACTGTTTTGGATATCCTATGAAGATGCATTTATCCGCTTTGGGTTCGAGCTTATCAGACTGAAACTTTTTCACATAAGTGTCGAAGCCCCAAACTTTCAAGAAACGACAGTTTAGATTTCTCTAAACCTCAGTCTATACTGTGTCATCTCAACGGAAATACGCGGTGCCCTATTTAAAGTGAATGCGGTTGTCTCTAATGCATAACCCATAAACGATAGTGGTAATTCGATAAGAGACATCATAGCATGCACCATACCAAATAGTGCGTGGCTATGACGTTCAGACACATCATCACACTATGATGTTCCAGGTGGCATGAACTGCGAAACAATTTCCACATTGTCTTAATTGCGTACCAAAACTCGTAACTCAGATATTCATTTCTATGATCATATCGGAGACAGTTTATAATCATGTTACGACGAACTTCACTCCAAAACAGAATTGAACTTTTCAATATTTCATACTTGTGATTCATTAAGTAAATACTCTTGTATCTACTCAAATCGTCATTGAAGTAAGAACATAATGACATCCACTGCATGCCTCAACACCCATTGGACTGCATACATCAAAATGTATCACTTCCAACAAGTTACTATCTTGTTTCATCTCAATGAAAACAAGGCCTTGCTCATGTGGTGTGATTTGCCTGTCACTAGTGATTCAAAATCAAGTGAGTATAAAGATAAATCAGCATGGAGCCTCTTCATGCAATTTATACCAACATGACTCAAGTGGCAGTGCCACAAGTAAGTGGTACTATCATCATTACCTCGTATCTTTTGGCACCAATATCATGAACATGTGTAACACTACAATCGAGATTCAATAAACCATTGAAGGTGATTATTCAAGCAAATAGAGTAACCATTATTCTCTTTAAATGAATAATGGTATTGCAATAAATACGATCCAATAATGTTCATGCTTAACGCAAGCACCAAATAACAATTATTTAGGTTTAACACCAATCCCGATGGTAGAGGGAGCGTGCGACGTTTGATCATATCAACCTTGGAAACACTTCCAACACGTATCGTCACCTCGCCTTTAGCTAGTCTCCGTTTATGTCGTAGCTTTCATTTCATGTTACTAATCACTTAGCAACCGAACCGGTATCTAATACCCACGTGCTACTAGGAGTACTAGTAAAGTACACATCAACATCATGTATATCAAATATACTTCTTTCGACTTTTGCCAGCCTTCTTATCTACCAAGTATCTAGAGTTGCTCCGCCTCAGTGACTGTTCCCCTCATTACAGAAGCACTTAGTCTCGGGTTTGGGTTTAATCTTGGGTCTCTTCATTAGTGCAGCAATTGTTTTGCCGTTTCACGAAGTATCCCTTCCAGCCCTTGCCTTTCTTGAAACTTAGTGGTTTTACTAACCATCAACTATTGATGCTCCTTCTTGATTTCTACTTTCGCAGTGTCAAACATCGCGAATTGCTAAAGGATCATTGTATCTATCCTTGATATGTTATAGTTCATCACGAAGCTCTCACAGCTTGGTGGCAGTGACTTTGGAGAACCATCACTATCTCATGTGGAAGATTAACTCCCACTTAATTCAAGCGATTGTCGTACTCAGACAATCTGAGCACATGCTCAACGATTGAGCTTTTCTCCTTTACTTTGTGGACAAAGAATCTTGTCGGAGGTCTCGTACCTCTTAACAAGGATACAAGCATGAAATCACAATTTCATCTCTTTAGAACATCTCTTATGTTCCGTGACGTTTCAAAACGTCTTCGGCGCCTTGCTTCTAAGCCATTAAGTATTTTGTACTGAACTATCATGTAGTCATCAGAAACGTGTATGTCGGATGTTCACAGCATCCACAGACGACGCTTGAGGTGCAGCACACCGAGTGGTGCATTAAGGACATAAGCTTTCTGCGCATCAACGAGGACAATCCTCTGCAAAGTTTGCTACTATCAACTTTCAACTTAATTTTCTCTAGGAACATATAAAAACAGTAGAGCTATAGCGCAAGCTACATCGTAATTCGCAAACACCATTAGACTATGTTCATGACAATTAGTTCAATTAATCATATTACTTAAGAACTCCCACTCAAAAAGTACATCTCTCTAGTCATTTGAGTGGTACATGATCCAAATCCACTATCTCAAGTCCGATCATCACGTGAGTCGAGAATAGTTTCAGTAGTAAGCATCTCTATGCTAATCATATCTACTATACGATTCATGCTCGACCTTTCGGTCTCATGTGTTCCGAGGCCATGTCTGCACATGCTAGGATCGTCAAGCTTAACCCGAGTGTTCCGCGTGTGCAACTGTTTTGCACCCGTTGTATGTGAACGTTGAGTCTATCACACTCGATCATCACTTTGTGTCTCGAAACGAAGAACTGTCGCAACGGTGCACAGTCGGGGAGAACACAATTTCGTCTTGAAATTTTAGTGAGAGATCACCTCATAATGCTACCGTCGTTCTAAGCAAGATAAGGTGCATAAAGGATTAACATCACATGCAATTCATAAGTGACATGATATGGCCATCATCATGTGCTTCTTGATCTCCATCACCAAAGCACCGGCACGATCTTCTTGTCACCGGCGTCACACCATGATCTCCATCATCATGATCTCCATCAACGTGTCGCCATCGGGGTTGTCGTGCTACTCATGCTACTACTAGTAAAGCTACGTCCTAGCAATATAGTAAACGCATCTGCAAGCACAAATGTTAGTTTAAAGACAACCCTATGCCTCCTGCCGGTTGTCGTACCACGACGTGCAAGTCGATATTATCTATTACAACATGATCATCTCATACATCCAATATATCACATCACATCGTTGGCCATATCACATCACAAGAATACCCTGCAAAAACAAGTTAGACGTGCTCTAATTTTGTTGTTGCATGTTTTACGTGGTGACCATGGGTATCTAGTAGGATCGCATCTTACTTACGCAAACACCACAACGGAGATATATGAATTTCTATTTAACCTTATACAAGGACCTCCTTGATCAAATCCGATTCAACTAAAGTTGGAGAAACCGACACTTGCCAGTCATCTTTGAGCAAGGGGGTTACTCGTAGCGATGAAACCAGTCTCTCGTAAGCGTACGAGTAATGTCGGTCCAAGCCGCTTCAATCAAACAATACTGCGGAATCAAGAAAAGACTAAGGAGGGCAGCAAAACGCACATCACCGCCCACAAAAACTTTTGTGTTCTACTCGAGAAGACATCTACGCATGAACCTAGCTCATGATGCCACTGTTGGGGAACGTCGCATGGGAAACAAAAAATTTCCTACGCGCACGAAGACCTATCATGGTGATGTTCATCTACGAGAGGGGATTTCCGATCTACGTACCCTTGTAGATCGCACAGCAGAAGCGTTAGTGAACGTGGTTGATGTAGTGGAACGTCCTCACGTCCCTTGATCCGCCCCGTGAACCGTCCCGTGATCCGTCCCACGATCCGTCCCACGATCTAGTGCCGCACGGACGGCACCTTCGCGTTCAGCACACGTACAGCTCGACGATGATCTCGGCCTTCTTGATCTAGCAAGAGAGACGGATAGGTAGATGAGTTCTCCGGCAGCGTCACAGCGCTCCGGAGGTTGGTGATGATCTAATCTCGGCAGGGCTCCGCCCGAGCTCCGCAGAGACGCGGTCTAGAGGTAAAACCGTGGAGGTATGTGGTCGGGCTGCCTTGAAAAAGTTGTCTCAAATCAGCCCTATATTGCTCCATATATATAGGAGGAGGGAGGGGAGGCTTGCCTTGAGGCTCAAGGAGCCCCAAGGGCTGCGCCACCAAGGGAGGAGGAGTCCTCCTCCAATCCTAGTCCAACTAGGATTGGAAGGTGGAGTCCTTCTCTCCTTTCCCACCTCCTTTTTTTTTCTTTTCTCTTTGATTTTCTTCCTATGGCGCATAGGGCCTTCTTGGGCTGTCCCACCAGCCCACAAAGGGCTGGTGCGCCACCCCCAAGGCCTATGGGCTTCCCCGGGGTGGGCTGCCCCCCCCCTCCCCCCCGCCCCCGGTGAACACCCGGAACCCATTCGTCATTCCCGGTACATTCCGGTAACTCCGAAAACCTTCCGGTAATCAAATGAGGTCATCCTATATATCAATCTTTGTTTCCGGACCCGAAGCACGAGGGTAACCAACATTCATTATCTCATCCGAGACTCCGAACAACATTCGGTAACCAACCATATAACTCAAATACGCATAAAACAACGTCGAACCTTAAGTGTGCAGACCCTACGGGTTCGACAACTATGTAGACATGACCCGAGTGACTCCTCGGTCAATATCCAATAGCGGGACCTGGATGCCCATATTGGATCCCACATATTCTACGAAGATCTTATCGTTTGAACCTCAGTGCCAAGGATTCATATAATCCCGTATGTCATTCCCTTTGTCCTTCGGTATGTTACTTGCCCGAGGTTCGATCGTCAGTATCCGCATACCTATTTCAATCTCGTTTACAGGCAAGTCTCTTTACTCGTTCCGTAATACAAGATCCCGCAACTTACACTAAGTCACATTGCTTGCAAGGCTTGTGTGTGATGTTGTATTACCGAGTGGGCCCCGAGATACCTCTCCGTCACACGGAGTGACAAATCCCAGTCTCGATCCATACTAACTCAACGATTATCTTGATACAGGAATTACAATAATAACTATATTTATCATTGCTTCTAGGGCATAATTCCAACAGGCCTTACGGGCCCCGGCATCACGATGATCGTCGTTCGGGCGGTGAAGCGCATGATCCAAGACCTGACGCAAGAGGGTACATCGGCCGGAAGAAGGTCGACAGAAGTCGAGCCCACCGTGATGGTCATGATAGAGACCGTCCGAGTGGAAGCAGGACCGTCGTTTCTGGCCCCGAGTGCTTCAGTCGGGCCATCCGCTCAGCTGACATCCCTCCCAACTTCCGATTGGCGACGGGAATCAGCAAGTTCACAGGAGAGTCCAAACCAGAAACTTGGTTGGACGACTACAGAGTGGCGGTCCAGATCGGTCGCGGAGATGACCATGTCGCCATGAAACATCTCCCCCTGATGCTCGATGGTTCGGCACGAGCTTGGCTAAACCAGTTAGCTCCGTGAAGCATCTACAGCTGGGCAGATCTGTCCCGAGTCTTCATCAAGACCTTCGAGGGTACGTGTAAGCGCCCTGCTGGTCTCGTAGAGCTCCAGCACTGTGTCCAGAAGCAGAACGAACCCTTGCGCAATTTCATCCAGCGCTGGACGACCCTCTACCACACAGTGGAGAACGTCATAGAGCACCAAGCAGTCTGTGCCTTCAAGGCAAGCGTGCGGTACAGAGATCTGTACCTGAAGTTCGGTCG
The DNA here is from genome assembly GCF_904849725.1 of Hordeum vulgare subsp. vulgare. Classification (NCBI taxonomy): domain Eukaryota; kingdom Viridiplantae; phylum Streptophyta; class Magnoliopsida; order Poales; family Poaceae; genus Hordeum; species Hordeum vulgare. Next base: position 576,103,719 of record NC_058520.1, on the reverse strand, counting down.
GACATGCGACATCTCCATGAGCAAGATGATGGAGATAGCCGCGCGCTATGCAAATGGCGAAGAGGAGGACTCCATACGTAGCGGCAAGCATAAGTCATTCGCCGATGGAGATGGGAACAACAATCGGAAGCAGAAGCAGAAAGCTCAATCCACTCCGTAGGCAGAGGCAGCAACCGTTACAAATGCCATGTTCAAAGGCAAGGGGAAAGCTCAGTACACCCCTAAGAAGAGGCAGTCAGGAAATTTCATCCTGGATCAACCGTGTCCAATCCACACGAAGACGGATGAAGAAGGCAATGTCATATTGCCGAAGTATACCACTCGACAGTGTCGCCTCCTGATCCAAGGATTCGGCGAAGGACAGCCGAGTGAGAAGGACACCGAGCAGGATGATGAGGACAAGGAGGATCCATTTCCCCAAGTCCATGCAACGCTGATGATTTTTGCTGATGTGGAAAGCAAAAGTCGACTCAAGCTGGTTAACAGGGAGGTAAACATGGCAACCCCATCCACCCCCACATTCCTCAAGTGGTCACAGACTGCGATCACCTTTGATCAGTCAGACCATCCAGCACACGTACCTACCCCAGGGAGGCAAGCTCTGGTCATCGACCCGGTGGTGGAAGGAGTCAGGCTGCGCAAAGTCCTCATGGACGGCGGCAGCGGCTTGAACATCATGTACGCCGACACTCTCAAGGGAATGGGCATTCCGATGTCCAAACTTAGCGAGAGCAGTATGCAGTTCCACGGAGTCGTACTAGGAAGAAAGCCCAAATCACTCGGCTAGATTGCGTTGAATGTCGTCTTCGGCTCTGACAAGAACTTCCGCAAGGAGAAGCTGACATTCGAGGTGGTGGACTTCCAGAGTGCATACCATGCGATTCTGGGTCGTCCGACATATGCGTGTTTCATGGCCTGTCCATGTTATGTCTACTTTAAGCTGAAGATGCCAGGTCCCAAAGGTGTGATTACGGTCACAGGAAATCGGCAGCAGGCCGAGGAGTGTCTGCAGAAGGGGTCGAGGATTGCTGATCAGCAGATGGCTATTCTCGAGCTGGATGAGTACAAGAAGACCGCCAACCCCGCTGACCTGATGCGTTCAAAGAAGCCAGCTTCCGAGTTCGCATTCCAGTCGGCGGGAGACACGAAGAAAGTCAGCATCCACCCGACGGACGAGGCCGCTGCCCCAACAAACATCTCTACCACCCTTGATCCAAAATAGGAAGCCTGCTTAGAACTGGGACATTTTTGCATGGAAGCCTGCTGACATGCCAGGTGTACCCAGGGAGTTGGCTGAGCACCGACTACATGTGGATCCTGCTGCTCGGCCCGTCCGAGAACGCCTGCGTCGGTCCGTCGCGCACAAGAGGAAGGCAATCGGAGAGGAGGTGGCTAAACTTTTGGCAGACAAATTCATTCGCGAGGTACACCACTCCGAGTGGCTCGCTAATGTTGTCATGGTGCCCAAGAAGGACAAGTCTCTCCGTATGTGCATCGATTTCAAGCATCTCAATAAGGTATGTCCGAAAGATCACTCCCCGCTGCCCCGCATTGATCAAATTGTTGATTCGACTGTGGGTTGCGAGCGCTTATCCTTACTTGATGCCTATTCGGGCTATCATCAGATCCGTCTGTATGGTCCAGATGAATTAAAAACAGCCTTCATCACCCCATTCGGGTGTTTCTATTACATCACTATGCCATTCGGTTTGAAGATTGCAGGAGCAACTTTATGCGCATGATCCAAAAATGCCTCCTTGACCAGATCGGTCAAAATGTGGAGGCATATATGGATGATATCGTAGTCAAGTCACGCAAAGGTTCCGACCTGCTGACTGACTTGGCAGAAACATTCGCCAACCTACGTGGATACGATATCAAGCTCAACCCAGCCAAGTATTCATTCGGCGTTCCCAGCGGGAAGTTACTCGGTTTCTTCGTTTCCGAACGAGGGATCGATGTCAACCCCGAAAAGATCGGGAGCATTGTCCGAATGGAGTGGCCGGTAAGAATACATGATGTTCAAAGGCTCACAGGTTGCCTAGCGGCTTTGAGCAGGTTTATCGCTTGACTCGGCGAGAAGGCGTTACCTCTATACCGAGTCATGAAGAAGTCAGATACCTTCGAGTGGACAGACGAAGCCCAAATCGCATTCGATGACCTCAAAGCCCTGCTTTCCACCCAGCCGGTTCTTACTGCCCCGCTCAGTAAAGAACCCCTTCTTCTGTACATCGCGGCTACAAATCAAGTTGTTAGCACCGTTCTGACAGTCGAACGCGAAGAAGAAGACAAAGCGTACAAGGTTCAGCGGCCAGTATATTATCTCTCTGAAGTCCTGACTCCTTCCAAGCAGAGGTATCCCCATTATCAGAAGCTTATATATGGGATCTACATGACTGCAAAGAAGGTGGCTCATTATTTCCAAGATCACTCGGTGTCTGTCATATCTGATGCTCCGTTGTCGGAAATTCTCCACAATCGGGACGCATCAGGCCGAGTGGCAAAGTGGGCAATGGAGATGCTATACTGCGACATCAAGTTCGAAGCCAAGAAAGCTATAAAGTCTCAAGCTCTAGCTGACTTCATAGCAGAATGGATAGAACAACAGTAACCGACTCACATCTACTCGGCTCATTGGACCATGTTCTTCGATGGGTCCAAGATGTTGAATGGCTCCGGCGCCGGCGTAGTGATCATATCCCCAAAAGGTGATAAACTCAAGTATGTGTTGCAGATCCATTTTGATTCTTCCAACAACGAAGCAGAGTACGAAGCTCTCCTTTACGGGTTGCGCATGGCCATCACACTCGGCGTCCGTCGCCTCATGGTCTATGGCGACTCAGATCTGGTGGTTAATCAAGTAATGAAGGAATGGGATGTAAGGAACTATTGGAAATATGCCCTAGAGGCAATAATAAATTAGTTATTATTCTATTTCTTTGTTCATGATAATCGTTTATTATCCATACTATAATTGTATTGATTGGAAACACAGTGCATGTGTGGATACATAGACAAAACACTGTCCCTAGTAAGCCTCTAGTTGACTAGCTCGTTGATCAAAGATGGTCAAGGTTTCCTGACCATAGGCAAGTGTTGTCATTTGATAACGGGATCACATCATTACGAGAATCATGTGATGGACTAGACCCAAACTAATAAGACGTAGCATGTTGATCGTGTCATTTTGTTGCTACTGTTTTCTGCGTGTCAAGTATTTGTTCCTATGACCATGAGATCATATAACTCACTGACATCGGAGGAATGCTTTGTGTGTATCAAACATCGCAACGTAACTGGGTGACTATAAAGATGCTCCACAGGTATCTCCGAAGGTATTCGTTGAGTTAGTATGGATCAAGACTGGGATTTGTCACTCCGTGTGACGGAGAGGTATCTCGGGGCCCACTCGGTAATACAACATCACACACAAGCCTTGCAAGCAATGTGACTTAGTGTAAGTTGCGGGATCTTGTATTGCGGAACGAGTAAAGAGACTTGCCGGTAAACGAGATTGAAATAGGTATGCGGATACTGACGATCGAATCTCGGGCAAGTAACATACCGAAGGACAAAGGGAATGACATACGGGATTATATGAATCCTTGGCACTGAGGTTCAAACGATAAGATCTTCGTAGAATATGTGGGATCCAATATGGGCATCCAGGTCCCGCTATTGGATATTGACCGAGGAGTCACTCGGGGCATGTCTACATAGTTCTCGAACCCGCAGGGTCTGCACACTTAAGGTTCGACGTTGTTTCATGCGTATTTGAGTTATATGGTTGGTTACCGAATGTTGTTCGGAGTCCCGGGTGAGATCATGAAGATTGGTTACCCTCGTGCTTCGGGTCCGGAAACGAAGATTGATATATAGGATGACCTCATTTGATTACCGGAAGGTTTTCGGAGTTACCGGGAATGACGAATGGGTTCTGGGTGTTCACCGAGGGGGGGGGCAGCCCACCCCGGGGAAGCCCATAGGCCTTGGGGGTGGCGCACCAGCCCTTTGTGGGCTGGTGGGACAGCCCAAGAAGGCCCTATGCGCCATAGGAGCAAAATCAAAGAGAAAAGAAAAAAAAAGGAGGTGGGAAAGGAGAGAAGGACTCCACCTTCCAATCCTAGTTGGACTAGGATTGGAGGAGGACTCCTCCTCCCTTGGTGGCGCAGCCCTTGGGGCTCCTTGAGCCTCAAGGCAAGGCTCCCCCTCTCCCACCTATGTATACAGAGGTTTTAGGGCTGATTTGAGATGACTTTTCCACGGCAGCCCGACCACATACCTCCACGGTTTTTCCTCTAGATCGCGTTTCTACGGAGCTCGGGCGGAGCCCTGCTGAGACGAGATCATCACCAACCTCCGAAGCGCCATCACGCTGCCGGAGAACTCTTCTACCTCTCCGTCTCTCTTGCTGGATCAAGAAGGCCGAGATCATCGTCGAGCTGTACGTGTGGTGAACGCGGAGGTGCCGTCCGTTCGGCACTAGATCGTGGGACTGATCGCGGGATAGTTCGCGGGGCGGATCGAGGGACGTGAGGACGTTCCACTACATCAACCGCGTTCACTAATGCTTCTGTTGTACGGTCTACAAGGGTACGTAGATCACACATCCCCTCTCGTAGATGGACATCACCATGATAGGTCTTCGTGCGCGTAGGAAAATTTTTGTTTCCCATGCGACGTTCTCCAACAGTGGCATCATGAGCTAGGTTCATGCGTAGATGTCTTCTCGAGTAGAACACAAAAGTTTTTGTGGGTGGTGATGTGCGCTTTGCTGCCCTCCTTAGTGTTTTATTGATTCCGCGGTATTGTTGGATTGAAGCAGCTTGGACCGACATTACTCGTACGCTTACGAGAGACTGGTTTCATCGCTACGAGTAACCCTGTTGCTCAAAGATGACTGGCAACTGTCAGTTTCTCCAACTTTAGTTGAATCGGATTTGACCGAGGAGGTCCTTGGATGGGGTTAAATAGCAACTCATATATCTCCGTTGTGGTGTTTGCGTAAGTAAGATGAGATCCTACTAGATACCCATGGTCACCACGTAAAACATGCAACAACAAAATTAGAGGACGTCTAACTTGTTTTTGCAGGGTATGCTTGTGATGTGATATGGCCAATGATGTGATGTGATATATTGGATGTATGAGATGATCATGTTGTAATAGATAATATCGACTTGCACGTCGATGGTACGGCAACCGGCAGGAGCCATAGGGTTGTCTTTATACTAATGTTTGTGCTCGCAGATGCGTTTACTATTTTGCTAGGATGTAGCTTTAGTAGTAATAGCATGAGTAGCACGACAACCCCGATGGAGACATGTTGATGGAGATCATGGTGTGGCGCCGGGACAAGAAGATCGTGCCGGTGCTTTGGTGATGGAGATCAAGAAGCACGTGATGATGGCCATATCATGTCACTTATGAATTGCATGTGATGTTAATCCTTTTATGCACCTTATTTTGCTTAGAACGACGGTAGCATTATGAGGTGATCTCTCACTAAAATTTCAAGATAAAATTGTGTCCTCCCCGACTGTGCACCGTTGCTACAGTTCGTCGTTTCGAGACACCACGTGATGATCGGGTGTGATAGACTCAACGTTCACATACAACGGGTGCAAAACAGTTGCGCACGTGGAACACTCGGGTCAAGCTTGACGAGCCTAGCATGTGCAGACATGGCCTCGGAACACATGAGACCAAAAGGTCGATCATGAATCATATAGATGATATGATTAGCATAGGGATGCTTACCACTGAAACTATACTCAACTCACGTGATGATCGGACTTGAGCTAGTGTAAGTGGATCATGAACCACTCAAATGACTAGAGAGATGTACTTTTTGAGTGGAAGTTTAGCGAATAATTTGATTAAGTTAAACTCTAATTATCTTGAACATAGTCTAAGTCCACTTTGAATATATTTGTGTTGTAGATCATGGCTCACGCGACAGTCACCCTGAATTTTAATACGTTCCTAGAGAAAGCTAAGTTGAAAGATGATGGAAGCAACTTTGTAGACTGGGCTCGTAATCTTAAGCTAATCTTACAAGCTGGGAAGAAGGATTATGTCCTTAATGCTGCGCTAGGAGATGAACCACCCGCTACGGCTGATCAGGGTGTTAAGAATGCTTGGTTAGCACGTAAGGAGGACTACTCAGTAGTTCAATGTGCAGTCTTGTATGGCTTAGAACCGGGACTTCAACGTTGCTTTGAGCGTCATGGAGCATTTGAGATGTTCCAGGAGTTGAAGTTTATCTTTCAGAAGAACGCCTGGATCGAGAGGTATGAGACCTACGATAAATTCTATGCTTGCAAGATAGAGGAGAACTCGTCTGTCAGTGAACATGTGCTCAAAATGTCTGGGTACTCAAACCGTCTAGCTGAGCTGGGGATTGAACTCCCGCAAGAGGCTATCACTGACAGAATCCTTCAATCACTACCGCCAAGCTATAAAGGCTTTGTGTTGAACTACAACATGTAAGGGATGAACAAGTCACCCGGCGAGTTGTTTGCGATGCTGAAAGTCGCAGAGTCTGAACTCCGTAAAGAGCATCAAGTGTTGATGGTGAATAAGACCACTAGTTTCAAGAGAAACGGCAAAGGCAAGAAGGGTAATTCAAAGAAGAGCGGCAAGCCTATTGCCAATCCGACGAAGAAACCCAAAGCTGGACCTAAGCCTGAAACAGAGTGTTACTATTGCAAGGGTATGGGTCACTCGAAGCGCAATTGCCCCAAGTATCTGGCAGATAAGAGGGCGGCCTAAGAAAAATCAGGTATATTTGATATACATGTTATTGATGTGTACTTAACCGGCTCTCGTAGTAGTGCCTGGGTATTCGATACCGGTTCTGTTGCTCATATTTGCAACTCGAAACAGGAACTGCGGAATAGACGAAGGCTGGCGAAAGATGAAGTGACGATGCGCGTAGGAAATGGTTCCAAGGTTGATGCAATCGCCGTCGGCACAGTTTCACTTCAGTTACCATCAGGATTAGTTATGAACTTGAATCATTGTTATTTAGTGCCTGCGTCGAGCATGAACATTATATCTGGATCTTGTTTATTGCGAGACGGTTACTCTTTTAAGTCAGAGAATAATGGTTGTTCTATTTCTATGAGTAACATCTTTTATGGCCATGCACCCAATGTGAGAGGATTGTTCATATTGAATCTTGATAGCGATAGACACATACATAACATTGAGACCAAAAGAGTTAGAGGTAACAATGATAGCGCCATATTTTTGTGGCACTGCCGCTTAGGTCATATTGGTGTAAAGCGCATGAAGAACCTCCATGCCGATGGACTTTTGGAGTCACTTGACTTTGATTCACTTGACACGTGTGAACCATGCCTCATGGGCAAGATGACTAAAACTCCGTTCTCCGGAACAATGGAGCGTGCAAGTGACTTGTTGGAAATCATACATACCGATGTGTGTGGTCCGATGAGCGTAGAGGCACGCGGCGGATATCGTTATTTTCTCACCTTCACAGACGATTTGAGTAGATATGGTTATGTCTACTTAATGAAGCACAAGTCTGAAACATTTGAAAAGTTCAAGAAATTTCAGAGTGAAGTTGAAAATCATCGTAACAAGAAGATCAAGTTCCTACGGTCTGATCGTGGGGGTGAATATCTGAGTTTCGAGTTTGGTGCTCACTTAAGACAATGTGGAATTGTTTCACAGTTGACACTGCCTGGAACACCACAGCGTAATGGTGTGTCCGAATGTCATAATCGTACTTTATTAGAGATGGTGCGATCTATGCTGTCTCTTACCGATTTGCCGTTATCGTTTTGGGGTTATGCATTAGAAACAGCTGCATTCACTTTAAATAGGGCACCATCAAAATCCGTTGAGACGACACCATACGAACTGTGGTATGGCAAAAGGCCAAAGTTGTCGTTTCTTAAAGTTTGGGGATGTGATGCTTATGTCAAAAAGCTTCAGCCTGAAAAGCTAGAACCCAAAGGGGAAAAGTGCATCTTCATAGGTTACCCAAAAGAGACAGTTGGGTACACCTTCTATCTCAAATCCGAGGGCAAAGTGTTTGTTGCTAAAAACGGAGCTTTTCTCGAGAAGGAGTTTCTCTCGAGAGAATTGAGTGGGAGGAAGATAGAACTTGACGAGGTTGTCGAACCTCTCATCCCTCTGGATGGTGGCGCAGGGCAAGGGGAAACCTCTGTCGTTGCGACGCCGCTTGAGGAGGAAGTTAATGATGATGATCATGAAACTCTGGTTCAAGTTTCTGTCGAACCACGCACGTCGACGAGACCACGTGCTGCTCCAGAGTGGTAAGGTAATCCCGTCTTGTCAATCATGTTGTTGGACAACAATGAACCTGCAAATTATGAAGAAGCAATGGTGGGCCCAGATTCCAACAAATGGCTAGAAGCCATGAAGTCCGAGATAGGATCCATGTATGAGAACAAAGTGTGGACTTTGGAGGTATTGCCTGAAGGCCGCAAGGCTATTCAGAACAAATGGATCTTTAAGAGGAAGACGGACGCTGACGGCAATGTGACCGTTTATAAAGCTCGACTTGTGGCAAAGGGTTTTTCACAAGTTCAAGGAGTTGACTACGATGAGACATTCTCACCCGTAGTGATGCTTAAGTCCGTCAGAATCATGTTAGCAATAGCTGCATTTTTCGATTATGAAATCTGGCAGATGGATGTCAAAATGACGTTCCTTAACGGTTTCCTTAAGGAAGAATTGTATATGATGCAACCCGAAGGTTTTGTCGATCCTAAGAATGCTAACAAGGTGTGCAAGCTCCAGCGATCCATTTATGGACTGGTGCAAGCATCTCGGAGTTGGAACAAACGCTTTGATGAGGTGATCAAAGCATTTGGGTTTATACAAGTGGTTGGAGAATCTTGTATTTACAAGAAAGTGAGTGGGAGCTCTGTGGCGTTTCTAATATTATATGTGGATGACATATTGCTGATTGGAAACAACGTAGAGTTTTTGGAGAGCATAAAGGATTACTTGAATAAAAGTTTCTCTATGAAGGACCTAGGAGAAGCTGCTTACATTCTAGGCATTAAGATCTATAGGGATAGATCAAAACGCGTGATAGGACTTTCAGAAAGCACATACCTTGATAAAGTTTTGAAGAGGTTCAAAATGGAACAGTCCAAGAAGGGGTTCTTGCAAGTTTTACAAGGTACGAGATTGAGTAACACTCAGTGCCCAGCAACTGATGAGGATAGAGAGCATATGCGCTCCGTCCCCTATGCTTCATCCATAGGTTCTATCATGTATGCAATGTTGTGCACTAGACCGGACGTTAGCCTGGCCATAAGTATGGCAGGTAGGTTCCAGAGTAATCCAGGAGTGGATCACTGGACGGCGGTCAAGAATATCCTAAAGTACCTGAAAAGGACTAAGGAGATGTTTCTCGTGTATGGAGGTGACGAAGAGCTCGCCGTAAAAGGTTATGTCGATGCAAGCTTTGACACAGATCCGGACGACTCTAAGTCGCAAACCGGATACGTATTTATTCTTAATGGGGGTGCGGTAAGCTGGTGCAGTTCCAAGCAAAGCGTCGTAGCAGATTCTACATGTGAAGCGGAGTACATGGCTGCCTCGGAGGCGGCTAAGGAGGGTGTCTGGATGAAGCAGTTCATGACGGATCTTGGAGTGGTGCCAAGCGCACTGAATCCAATAACCTTGTTCTGTGACAACACGGGTGCCATTGCCTTAGCAAAGGAACCACGGTTTCACAAGAAGTCCAGACACATCAAACGACGCTTCAACCTCATCCGCGACTATGTCGAAGGAGAGGACGTAAATATATGCAAAGTGCCCACGGATCTGAATGTAGCAGACCCGCTGACTAAACCTCTTCCATGGCCAAAGCATGATCAACACCAGAACTCTATGGGTGTTAGATTTATTACAATGTAATTCACATGATGATGTGAGGGCTAGATTATTGACACTAGTGCAAGTGGGAGACTGTTGGAATTATGCCCTAGAGGCAATGATAAATATAGTTATTATTATAATTCCTGTATCAAGATAATCCTTTATTATCCATGCTATAATTGTATTGAATGAAGACTCATTTACATGTGTGGATACATAGACAAAACACTGTCCCTAGCAAGCCTCTAGTTGGCTAGCCAGATGATCAAAGATAGTCAGTGTCTTCTGATTATGAACAAGGTGTTGTTGCTTGATAACTGGATCACGTCATTAGGAGAATCACGTGATGGACTAGACCCAAACTAATAGACTAGCATGTTGATCGTGTCATTTTGTTGCTACTGTTTTCTGCGTGTCAAGTATTTGTTCCTATGACCATGAGATCATATAACTCACTAACACCGGAGGAATACTTTGTGTGTATCAAACGTCACAACGTAACTGGGTGACTATAAAGATGCTCTACAGGTATCTCCGAAGGTGTTCGTTGAGTTAGTATGGATCAAGACTGGGATTTGTCAATCCGTGTGACGGAGAGGTATCTCGGGGCCCACTCGGTAATACAACATCACACACAAGCCTTGCAAGCAATGTAACTTAGTGTAAGTTGCGGGATCTTGTATTACGGAACGATTAAAGAGACTTGCCGGTAAACGAGATTGAAATAGGTATGCGGATAGTGACGATCGAATCTCGGGCAAGTAACATACCGAAGGACAAAGGGAATGACATACGGGATTATATGAATCCTTGGCACTGAGGTTTAAACGATAAGATCTTCGTAGAACATGTAGGATCCAATATGGGCATCCAGGTCCCGCTATTGGATATTGACCGAGGAGTCTCTCGGGTCATGTCTACATAGTTCTCGAACCCACAGGGTCTGCACACTTAAGGTTCGACGTTGTTTTATGCGTATTTGAGTTATATGGTTGGTTACCGAATGTTGTTCGGAGTCCCGGATGAGATCACGAACGTCACGAGGGTTTCCGGGATGGTCCAGAAACGAAGATTGATATATAGGATGACCTCATTTGATTACCGGAAGGTTTTCGGAGTTACCGGGAATGTACCGGGAATGACGAATGGGTTCCGGGAGTTCACCGGGGGGGGGGCAACCCACCCCAGGGAAGCCCATAGGCCTTGAGGGTGGCGCACCAGCCCTTAGTGGGCTGGTGGGACAGCCCAAAAGGGCCCTATGCGCATTGGAAGAAAAATCAAAGAGAAAAAAAAAGGAGGAGGTGGGAAAGGAAAGAAGGACTCCACCCACCAAACCAAGTAGGACTCGGTTTGGGGGGATTCCTTCCCCCCTTTGGCTCGGCCGACCCCCTTGGGGCTCCTTGAGACCCAAGGCAAGGATCCCCCTCTCCCACCTATATATACGGAGGTTTTAATTTGAGACGACTTTTCCACGGCAGCCCGACCACATACCTCCACGTTTTTTCCTCTAGATCGCGTTTCTACGGAGCTCGGGCTGAGCCCTGCTGAGACGAGATCATCACCAACCTCCGGAGCGCCGTCACGCTGCCAGAGAACTCTTCTACCTCTCCGTCTCTCTTGCTGGATCAAGAAGGCCGAGATCATCGTCGAGCTGTACGTGTGCTGAACGCGGAGGTGCTCTCCGTTCGGCACTAGATCGTGGGACTGATCACGGGATAGTTCGCGGGGCGGATCGAGGGACGTGAGGACGTTCCACTACATCAGCCGTGTTCACTAACGCTTCTGCTGTACGGTCTACAAGGGTACGTAGATCACACATCCCCTCTCGTAGATGGACATCAGCATGATAGGTCTTCGTGCGCGTAGGAAATTTTTTGTTTCCCATGCGACGTTCTCCAACAAGGCCCACCCCGCGGAGGGGTGCGCGAACGGCGACGATCTTCTGGATGAGACCGAATGGGCAGCAGATTCAGACTCGGGTCCCTGGAACGGCTGCCTCCTCTGCGGCGCTGATGAGAGTCGGGACTGAAAACCGACCGATGCGTGTTCGCGTGAACAGATCTGTTGTGGATCCTGTTGTGCGACTCGGAGACCGCCGAATTTTGCTGCTGCGCCGTATGCAACAGGGCACAGATCTGCTCGATTCCTCTACCAGCCTCTGAATCAGTCGGCTGGAGAGAATCAGCTATCCTGGCAGCCGCAGCCAAGTTGAGGATGGGTGTGCGGAACACCTCGACGTTGCTGTGGCGAGTGCGTCGACTGGAAGAACGATGATGTTGACGACGAGCGCCGGATGATTCTCCGACCTCATACTCGTTCTGACCAGTCCAGAGGGGACTTTCATGGGAACCGGCCATGAGAACTTCGGCTGTAGGCCCGCGGCCTGGATACTCGGAAGGTAGCTCAGTCCGAACTGACTCCAAGCACTGGGATGGTGGCGGGACCACAACCGATTCGAGCACCGCCACTTGAGAGGACGCGCTCTGTCGCGCCTGGGCGTGTCGCACCCAACGCTGGAGCCGTGGACGACGGGATCGCTTGTTGTGGCGCATGACGAGGGCGAAGATCGACACCGGGGTCGATGGCTCGAGAAGAAGAACACCGCGGGAACTGGCACGGAAGTGCGTAGCCCCGCGACTGGGAAGCGCCTCGACGTCGAGGGGCGCATCCCGAAGCCATGCCGAATCGTCGGTGATGAAGGAGAGGGCACGCAAGAGGATCTGATGATCCATGCACAGATCTCCACCGGACGACATGACGAAAGTATGAAATCGCAAACTCGCCGGAAGTCGCTTAGACGCCTGCCCCACGGTGGGCGCCAACTGTCGTGGGTATAAGTCTGACAGTAGAAGTATGGGTTATGAAAGCATGGGCAGAGCCTTAGCTACGGTGAGGATGTATGAGTTCAGGCCCCTCTACGGTGGAGGTAAAAGCCCTACGTCTGAGTGCTCTTGGGAGCTTAGTGTCGAGTGGATTATAGGATTACAGCAACTGCCAACCCTTGCACCAGTGGGGAAGGGCGGCTTATATAGAGTGTGCTGCCCTCCATAGTGGCCTGGTGGACAAGGGTGGAATAGTGGCGAATAAATGCCTATGTTACAGGTAACGCAAGCCTTAAATGTTAATAATGGTGTATGAAAACGTATGACCGTTGCCCTCCTCGGAGGTTACGATGTACAGAGTGGATTCCAGTCGGTACGTTAAATATGCTCCGAGTGGATCGTCGCCGACTGGATGATGGGGGCGTCCTTAGTTCAGTCGGAACTGTCTACGGGCCTTGTCTTCTATGAAGGGTAGTCCTTGGGTAGGACCTACAGGGCAGGCCTATGACCCTACCCTGGGACTATAACCCCATCAGTCACCACATGGCAGAACCCAAAACCAAGCACTTCTCCCATTGCAAGAATCATAGATCTAGCTGGCCAAACAAAACCCAAGACTCGGAGAGATTTACAAGCATATCGAATCATGCATATAAGAAATCAGCAAAGGCTCAAATATATATCATAGATAATCTGATCACAAGTCCACAATTCATCGGATCTCGACAAACCCACCGCCAAAGAAGATTACAACGGATAGATCTCCATGAAGATCATGGAGAACTTTGTATTGAAGATCCAAGAGAGAGAAGAAGCCATCTAGCTACTAACTACGGACCCGTAGGTCTGAAGTGAACTACTCACGAGTCATTGGAGGGGCGATGATGATGATGAAGAAGCCCTCCACCTCCAAAGTCCCCTCGGCAGGGTGCCGGGAAGGGTCTCCAGATGATATCTCGCGGAAACGGAAGCTTGCGGCGACGGAAAAGTATTTTCGAGGCTCCCCTGATTTTTTGCGGAATATTTGGGAATATATAGGCGCAAGATCTAGGTCAGGGGGCGGCCAGGGTGGCCACAAGCTTGCCCACCGTCGCCTCCCCCCTGGTGGCGTGGTGGGAGCTTGTGGGCTCCATGGGGCCCACCTGGCTTGGCTCAAAGGCTCCCTGGTCTTCTTTCGTTCGGGAAAAAATCATTTCGGGGTTTTTATTCCGTTTGGACTCCGTTCCAAAATCAGATCTGAAAAGAGTCAAAAACACGGAAATAACAGGAACTGGCACTTGGCACTGAATTAATAAGTTAGTCCCAAAAAGATATAAAAAGGTACATAAAACATACAAAGAAGGCAAGATAACAGCGTGAAACCATCAAAAATTATAGATACGTTTGAGACGTATCACACGCTCACATCCATGGTGAGACCGAGCGTTTAAAGGCAGAAGTGTGGCAGCTGGGACACCGCTAGGATCCCTCGAAAGCTGTTCACCGGAGGAGACACCGAGAGTCACCGACCTCTTAACCTTGAGCCAACCCGATTATTCGATACTCCGTAGCATACGTCGGGTATAGGGCAACCTCAAGTGGAACAACCCCACCAGCCGACTCAGGAGCGTGGGACGGCTCAGCCACGGCCGACTCAGGCATCACCATGTCGTTTTTGCACACTAGTGTGTCACTTCTCTAACCCGGTGGATAACATGTTAGCGGCGAATGGACACCTTGAAGCCCTTTCGATTACTCGAAATAGCCCAATTGAAGTTGAAGCTAGAAACACCATTGATATGTTGAAAACAAGAGTCACCCAACACGCGCAATACTCCTATAGTCGAGTTCGGGTTCATTCCGCACCTTACACGAGACGCAGTAAGAGTCGCCACTATTCACTAGAAGTGTCTAGTAGTGGTTGCACGCAACAGCCTTGGAATTTCACAAAATGGCATGCGGTCTCGGATGCTAAAGCAATTGTGGACGCGGTTCGAGCTTTACGAAAAGCAGACGGAGCAGCAGCGGCGCTGGGTCAAGTACCACCCTCCATTGCCCGGCCTGATTCTTCGACTGCGGTCTAAACAACGGGACGATTGGAGTCCCATGTCTATCCCGAGCCTTACATAGTGAGCGTATGCCCAAAGATTTAAAGGGTCCTCGCAAGGTTCCTAATTACACGGCCAATCTCGAGCCGGTGGTGTGGGTTGAAAGTTATGAGCTGGCTATGGACATGCTTGATGTTAGCGATGTTGTAAGCGCTAAGTACTTGACCATATGTTGGAAGGACCAACTTGTACATGGTTGAAAAAACTGCCCCCAATTCCATTAATTCTTGGTCAGGGTTGAAGGAATGTTTCATCAAGAATTTCCAAGGTACTTGCAAGAGACCGATGATGATTTTTGACTCAAAACACTCCATACAACGTGCAAATGGGTCGGCTGACCATTGGACTCGACAGGTTGTAGAAATCATCCACTCATCGTACAATATCGTAGCTGCTCAAGCTGTTTTATTTTGGAGAAAAATTGGCACTTCGAACCACTTGTTCAGAAGCGGAAGGTTCACGATATGGGAGACCTCATGGATGTCCTTGCCAGGTATGCTGAGTGTGACAACACTAAAGATCCCGGATCAGATGAGGATAAATCTGGCAAAAGGAAGAAGCATGACAATAGAAAAGGTCATCGACAACACAATTTTGGGCATCGGGGAAACCATAATAATCAAAGCAATGGTGGAATACGCAAGCATCCAGACGGCAGGTTAGATTTTATTGCTAATACCAACACTGGTTTTAAATACCAGCAGTAGAACAACAACTCGGGCACGACTTATAATGGGAATCCGCGCAATTATGAAGAAGCACTCAGGGCCCCTTGTCCTAAACAGAGTCTCGCCGATATGCCATACACTCACTCATGCGAGAATTGGCACTTCATGCACGCCTTATGAAACCAAGTTTTCTAAAATTTTCAAGGAGGCAACGGTGGTGGAAATCCAGGTCATCCATTGACAAAGAGCCTATGCTCATGTACATTGGTGTAAATAATAAAGCGGCCAATGTTGCAGTTGTCCTTGAGCGCAAGGAGACAAGGAAAGAATAAAGGCCTGTCTATTATGGTAGTGAAGTTTTGACCTAAAACAACGATATACACATTGGCAGAAGTTGGTTTTTGGTGTCTTCATGGCTAGCCGTAAGCTCAAGCACTACTTCCACAAACATCCAATCAGAGTGATCAGTTCAGCTCCTCTGGGAGATATCACCCAAAATAGAGAGAACATAGGTCGGATTGCTAAGTGGGCGATCGATCTTGGACTATACCAGGTGAAGTATGTGCCTCGGACGGCTATCAAATCTCAATGACTTATATCGCCCGATACAATCCATAGCATCATCAAAACAAGCAAACTATGCAAGTAAAAACATAATCTATCTAAAACAAAACAATTTGCAATGTTCTATAACAAAACTATACTTCTGTAACTCGAAACAATATGTAAAATTCATAAAAGATGAATAATTTGTAGAATAATACTGTGTAAAATATTTATATCAAAAACACCTTTCAGTAAAATCACAGAAATTCCGCACTAGATGTCAATGTTTCAATTTTTGCACCATGTAAATTCTACTTATCATTCAAGTCAGGCCAAAAACTTTACAAGCACAAACACTAATTTAAACATAAAAAACACAATCATTGCGGTAGCAATAATCATGTTTTCACACACAAATATAAAGTAAAAGTAAGAAAAATAAGATAACTATTAGGTTGCCTCTCCACTAGCGCTATTGTTTTATGGCCCTAGCTAGACATAATGCATATGATTCAAGTGTTGTCATCTTTGACACTCCACCCATAAGTAGATCTCTTGATAGATTCATATGGTGGTTTGATTCTCTTTGTAGGGAGGTGTTCCATACCTTTCTTTAATGGGAATTGGAACCTTATGTTTCCCTCTTTCACATCAATTATTGCACCTATAGTTCGTAGAAAAGGTCTCCCAAGTATTATTGGACAAGATGGGTTACACTCAATATCAAGAACTATAAAATATACACACACATAATTTATATTAGCAATTATAAGAATGTAATTTATTCTTCCCAAAACTTTCTTGATAGTAGAGTCCGCAAGTAGTAAATTAAGGGAACACTCATGTATATCGGTGAGACCAAGTACATCACATAAAGATTTAGATATAGTTGAGACACTAGCACCTAGGTCACACAAAGCATTGCATTCATATTCCTTGATATTGATTTTAATAGTAGGTTTCCACTCATCACGCAACTTTCTAGGAATTGATACTTCTAGTCCAAGTTTCTCAGCATAGGCTTTCACCATATCTTCTACTATATGTTTAGCAAAAGCTTTGTTTTGTTCATAAGCATTGGGTGAGATAATAATGAATTGCAGTAAGGAAATACATTCTACTAAAGAGCGACTTTCATAATTAAAATCCTTGTGACCCAAGATAGTGAGCACATCATTTAAAGTTTTGACCTCTCCAAACCCACTTTTTCATTTATTTTTTCATTATAATCATCACCCTGCAAGCAATTGGGACGCCTTCTAACTGAATTTGACTCATCCCCAATCCCTTTATCATCTATTTTCATATTAGTAAACAAAGAATCTATAGGAGAAGAACCAATCATTTTAAGATCTTCATCATGATTATGTTGAAAACCGGGAGGAAGAGCCTTTTCCAAGAATTCTTGTTTAGCTCTCAACCTTTAGTCCTCTCCTTACTATGATTTATAGATATTTGAATGGATTTAATGGACTCATTGATATCATGCTTTGTTGGTAATTTTTTATTTTTACGTGTTTCCATATCAAGAGCAATTCTATCCATGTTCCTAGCCATATCACCAACTTTATGCAACTATTCCTCTACCATAGTATTGAATACTTTTTGAGAACTAAAGAATTATTTAATGGTGTTCTCAAGATTAGAGGATAACTTATTATTATTGGTAGAAGGACTCCCGTAAGAATTACCATAAGAATTGCCATAACTATTAGAGGAGTTACTAGGATATGGCCGAGCATTGAAATTACCTCTATAAGCATTGTTATTGAAATTGTTTTGCAAGATAAAATTCACATCAATGGCATTATCGTTTTTTCAATCAAAGTAGACAAAGGCATATCATTGGGATCATCATGAGCATTTTTACTAGTAACCAAACCAATAAGAGCATCCACTTTATCACTCAAAGTAGCGATTTCCTCAATAGATTTTACCTTCTTACGAGTTGGAGCTCCTTCGGTATGTCATGGAGAATAGTTTGTCATGACTTTGTCCAGAAGTTTGGTGGCCTCTCCTAATATCACCTCCATGAAGATACCTTGTGCGGCAGAATCTAGAAGATTTCTAGATACAAAGTTTCGCCCAACATAATTATTATTGGATAATCATCCACAAGTTCAAACCATGAGTAGGTCAATTTTTAATTACCAATTTCATCCTCTCCCAAGATTGTGCAACATTTTATTGGTCATGTTGCTTGAAATTCATAATTTGATTTCTAAGGGAGATGATCTTAGAAGGAGGAAAATACTTGGCAATAAAAGCATCTTTACACTTATCTCATATTCCAATACTATTATGTGGTAAAGATGAGAACCAAGCCTTAGCTTTATATCGTAGAGAAAAAGGAAATAATTTAATTTCACCACATCATTATCCATGTCCTTTTTCTTCTATATATCACATAATTCAATAATAAAGGTATTAAAATGCACAGCGGGATCCTCATTATGACTTCCTAAAAATTGTTCTTTCATCACTAGATTCAGCAAATCAGCATTTACATCATAAAACTCCGTAGTAGTGGCGGGTGGTATAGTAGTACTAATAAAATCATTTTTATTAGTATTTTAAAATTCACACAACCTAGTAGTATCATGAGACATGGTGACCGAGCAAACTAGAAAGTAAAGCAAGCAAAGAAGTAAGCTAGCAACTAGCAAAGATAAATATTTTTGTATTTTTTATTTTTATAGCAAGAAAAATATAACCTAAAATAAAAAGTAGAACAAGAGAAAGATAATTTGTGCGAAGGTACTTGATAGTAGGGTGGTGATACTCCCTCGCAACGACGCGAGAAATCCTTCCTGATACTTGTGATCTGCGTTAGGTTTTCCGCGAAGAGGAGAGGGTGATGCAGCACAATATAAATAAGTATTTCACTCAATGAGAACCAATATTATCAAACCAATAGGAGTAGCACGGAAACCCGTCTTCAGCGACTGCACACAAAGAAGCAAACACTTGCACGCAATGCAGGCAAGAGGGTTGTCAATCCCCTTGGACTCGTTACTTGCAAGCAAATGAAGTGTGTAGATGATAGTTGATAATTGCAAAATAAATAAAAAGTAAATAAAGGCGGCAAGGAAATAAAGGTTTTGTAAATATATAAGTGGATAGACCTCGGTGCCATAGTTTTCTCTAGTAGCATATCTCATGTAGTAAGCATATGGTGGGTAAACAAATTACTGTTGGACAATTGATAGAAAAGTGCATAGTTATGCAATATTTATTCATGACAATGATCATGTGTATATATGCATCACACCCATAAGCAAAAAGAACGACTCCTACCCGCGCTTATTACTATTACTTCACCCATCGATCGCTATCCAGCATGTATCTAGAGTACTCCCTCCGTCTCAAAATTCTTGTCTTAGGTTTGTCTAAAAATGAATGTATTTAAATACTAATATATGACTAGATACATTCATGTCTAGATAAATCTAAGACAAGAATTTTGGGACGGAGGGAGTATTAAGTAAAACAGAGTAATGCTTCAAGAATAATGACATGATGTAGAAAAAGAAAACGCAATTAATATGAATCAACCTCATCGTTTTATCCCTAGTTGCAACAATGCAAAGACGTGTTTGTCCATTTCTGTCACTCGGATATAGAGCACCACCAAATTGAACCCACTATAACGCACCTCTCTCACTGAAGATAGATTAATCCAGTTGGCCAAACTACATTAATAGATCGGAGAGGTTTACGAAGCTATAATAATCACGGAAATAAGAATCATAAAATTCAGAGAAGACTCAAATCTTTTATCATGAATAATCTGAACATAAACCCACAATTCATCGGATCCCAACAAATGCACCGCACAAAGTTATTATATCAAATAGATCACCATGAAGATGTGGTGAACTTTATATTGCACATCAGGAGAGAGAGAGACAGAGCTGGCCATCTAGGTACTAACTACAGACCCGTAGGTCCGAGCTAAACTACTCACACACCACCATGAGAGTAGCAAGGTTGATGTAGAGGCCCTCCGTGATCGATCCCCCCTCTGGTAGGGCACCGGAACATGGCTCCAGATGGGCACACGGCGAAAGAGAGACTTGCCGTGGCGGAAAAAGTATTTCGGGTGGCTCTATGTTGTTTTCCCCATGAAAACAACAATTGACACGAGGCATTGGGTTAATAGGTTAGTGCTTAAAATAATATGAATCAGCAAATAAATGTCCAAAAATATCCTAAAATAATAATATTATAACATGAAACATTAAAAAATTATAGATACATTAAAGACGTATCACATATCATCAAAATATCAAACAAACACCAACTTCACATGGTTAGTTATAACAAGACTTCTTCCATGTCTTCGAGAACGAAAGCAAATACTCACAAATCATCACCATGTTCAATATTAAAGGTATAATAAATATGGTAAAGGTTTTGGACATATTATCTTTCACCAATTAAACGGAACGTGCGTTCTAATCACTCTAAGGCGGCTCTAATCGCGATGTACGTCCGAGGAAAAGGAAGCGGGGGGAGGGGGAAAGTGGAGGGAGAAAGCAGTGTGAGTGGAATCGCGCACGCCTTTAGTACGAAACCGAGCTTTGCTCCACGTCGGCCCGTCTCCTCCTCCGACCAATTAGAGCATGGTTAATAGTATAGCCAACTGCTGGCTATAAGTAGTTTTATAGCCCGTCTTATAGCTAGCTTGTATAATAGTTAGCTATAAAAGAGTATTACTTTTATCATATATGACTCACCTTTCATCCTCACAAAGCACCTAGGAGCACGTGCTAGAGCTGACTCTTTACGAAGAGTCCGCTTCCCTTCTCTCTCCTCTTCTCTCTCATCCAACTCAGTAAAAATATAGTATTTTAATCCTTACAGCTTGTTGACTATACATTATTATACTTGCTCTTATATGCATAGTACGTTCTACAACGTATACACCCACCTCCTCCTGCGCTATCCTGTTGGCCCGCAAGCCCGGGAGCGAGACGGGGACGAGGCTGACTTTTCCTTTCCTTTTCACCCTGCGCATTTCATTCATCCATCACCGTGATGGCGAGACATATACGCATGCCCTTCTCAGCCTATCTCCCTGTGCATTTGTGGGATGGAATAGATAGACGGATAGACGGATGGATAGATACCATTTCCCCCCTTTCTTTCTCGGCTGGAATCAACATCTCCTGCCTTGTTTTGTTGGAGGGAATAATTGTCCTCTCCCCAAATATCCATGCATGTGTCAAATGTTTGCTGCAATCATGCAAACGCAGCGGCGATGATAAAAAACGATATATACTTACATTGTATACTGCCACTGTTAACACGACTGCATAAACAAGTCGTTTGACGGGACGCGTGAGACTGGAGATGTGCTGATTATTTTCAGCAAGCGGCGAGTGTCCACTTTGGGTCTTGGGTCTGCTGTCCTGTCTAGGCAGTTTTTCTCGTCAGGATCTGGTCCATACGAGTACTGTGTATTCACAGTGCAATGATATTGTCTTGGCATACATACATACTGTAAGCGCAGTGCTATTAATATTTGAGGCTCCCGAAAAGACAGGGCTGGGATTCCTGCCGCGGCAGAATTCTGAGTAGTAGTATGTTTTTCTGGTACCACAAGATTATACTGGACCGCATATAGAAAATCAAAACGAAGAACATTCAAATGACGGGAGCGGCGAGATAAACAAATTACCTACGGACAAACGTTAGGAACGGCCGGCCGGGGTGGCTTGAAGTCCATTTAAAACTGGGGTTGGTGCACGCGAAATTCCTAGGTCGTACGAGCTCGCACGTATTTTTTAAATGGTTACGGACGGGCATACTTTGGACCGACGGTTGAAATACCGAGCCGCTTTGTTTATGCACATGATATAAGTATTTGGCTTTGGCGGAGGGTGGTTCGGTTCAGTGACGCAGATGGTGCCAAGCTCCCTTCTGATCACTGTCGTCTTATCTTGTTTTTTCTTCCTTGGTGCCCTGTCACCTTATCTTGTTAATAGTTTTGACCTGTTTGCCCATTGGAGGAGGGTGCGTGGTCCAGGCCTTAATTAATGGAGGCCGCCTCCTAATTTGATCGACGTGAAACCATCAAAGTCAATAGCACACCGACACGTCATGGCGCAACTAATCCAGGGCTGAATCAACCCCATGTAAACGCAAGAGCAAAATGGTAGGCCGGTCATAGTGAAGAGTATCATACGATAGTATCATGCACATAATACTATTGTATGGTATTATCTTTATAATGCATAGTATCATAAACTAGTATCACACATGACCTTATTTATTAACAAGCATGTCACATAGTAGCATAACATTTAACATGTTACGATATCTACCTATGTTACTCCAACATTCTCTCTTTTCTTTAAATGTCTGCCACATCAGCATGTTTGCTAGTCCCAAGTAGATGATATTATCTAAGTTACTCACACTATGGCCAGCCTTATTAACGTCGAAATTAGTACCACTAAGGACATCTCCGACGCAGACCCACAAACCTTCTGCATGTGTCTGGACCGTGCACTCCGAACCGCGGAAGCCATCCAACATGGTTATTCGATTCGGGATGTTGTCCGGATGCATTTTTCCCGCAAACCGAAAAGAACTGCGAGGGAGCTCTAGAGAAGTCTACACCGCTCCCACACCCACTTCTGACCGTCCTGACCCTCCCAAAACCTCCCATCCGCCTCTCCCTCGATTTTCTTCTGATACATTCATCGCTGACCGTGCCGCAATCATGCCGGCCCACAACACACAATGGCCGCATTGATGCTATGATGTGACCAGAGGAAGAGATTACGACACTGACCATGCAATCTCTCGGGAGCTGCCGCTTCAATGCATACACGGATTCTCGAGGAACCAGCTACAACGGTTGCACCGCATTGAATCGGCTGACCGGCCCTCGCATGGCCTCGTTGCAGATATATAAGCAGTGCTCCAACGTCGTCCACATCGCATCCTCCTCCTCCTTTCCTCTCCCCGCCCATCCCCCTCCACAACTCCGACGATGGGCAAGTCCTAGGCATCGACATCAGTAGGCAGCGGGTCTGGGGCGTCCTCTTGGCGGATTGTGGCGAAGCCGCCCTCGAACTCTGCAGCCGTCGTCCTCATCGACGGGTGGCGGTTGTGGGGTGTCCTGTGGCGGATCATGGCGATGCCGCCCTCGAACTCTACAGTCGTCGTCCTCATCGACGGGCAGAGGTTCTGGGGCGTCCTTCCGTGGATCGTGGCAATGCCGCCCTTGAATTCAGCGGTTGTCGTCCTCATCGGTGGGCGGCTCCTCCACGAAGGTAGAGATTGTCATGTCCTCCACTGACGAGGAGGGCCATCACAACAGCAACAGTCCGTAACGGTGGTGACGGGCCAGGTGTGCGTTGCCATTGACTCGGAGCTCAAGGAGCAGATGCTCCGTGCTCCACCTCAATGGTCCGGCTCCATCATCGGGGACACTCCTCCTCATGAAGCTGAAGCCGGATCCCCTCCGTTGCTCCGTTCTCCACCTGAAGGGAGCGACTCCGCCAGTGGGGACCCTCCTCCCCATGAAACCCGATGACTCCGACTCCGACGACGGAGCGGACAACAATGACGAAGGAGGAGCCGCCGACCAACCTGACATGGCGTACAAGGTCACCGTCAAGTATAGGATAGTTTAACGTTCTAATTTAAGGTTTTTAGTTCACCGGATGAAATATCGTCCGGTTTTATTTCCAAATTATACTATTTCAAACGAAAATCCGTCGTGTTTGTATAAAAGAAATCGTTCGATTTACACAAAATTCGTCTGATTGGTTCAGCCTATTTGCAAAATACATACGACTACAGTTGAATGCTGTTCTGTCACATCCGTGTTTATGGACTGGTCTTCGTGTCCACGACGGATGCACAAGAAAATTTGCGGGTCAATGTACTAACCTAAGAGCGAAGCAAACCCGCTTAATAAATTATGATTTACTATTTGGAGACTACAAAGCACACTTTGCATCTACCTGAAGGGAGTTTTTTCATTCTAATTTGCATCTTTCTAGACTCTCTCTACGGCGCACGGGCACGAAGGTAAAACTTGGGAACGCATGGTGGTCACGCGTGTATGTACATATGTGTGCTGCGCTGTTGTATCGTACCACATCCACTGCCTCCATGCCCAGGCCAACAGAGATGAGACACACATGCGGCATGGACCCGTCGTTTTCACCCGTCAGCCCGGCCCTTGCTTTGCACACGACGGTCTGACATGTGTGTCTTCCATCACTTGTTCTGTTCTTGCGGCACCCGGGCCTTCTCTCTCACAGCATCTACGACGAGATCCGTTAAACCCTTCTCAAACATTTGGCCACCACGTTCGGTCATTGTCTGATTATAGAAAAATGATTTAGACCGGTCTTTTAAACTGTTCTTAAACGTTCGGACTACTGTCATCTTTATTTCTAGCTCAAATATGTCACACATATTGGCCCACATCTATAACATATATATTCGTCTTCATTGTTCGTTGGAGCAAACCCTAGCCACTCCACTCCACTCTCCTTCGTTTTCATCCGCCACCTAACCTCACATCCGGCATGACTGACATCGGATCCGAGTCCTTCACCTCCAGATCCATCGACCACGAGCTCGTCCCATGCGGTCCCAAGGAGGAGACGCCCGTCCGGCTTGCGCTCCGCCGTTGCCCGGAGGAGGCCGCACGACGGCAACGTTCGAATTCGCAAAGCCAGGAATCCATTGCATCCGCACAACCGGTAGTTGGATCCGACGTTGCTGCCTCATCGGAGGTGGTGTTGTCCGTCTGGCGTTCGAACGTTGTGGCGGAAGCGCACCCGCTGTGTTGGCGCGCCGAGCACGAAGCATGACCGACCTCGAACGATGTCATGGCACGACGTGGTCGTCGGGCGAGGCAGCGGGCATGAGATGCGACGGAGGCCCTCGCGGCGGTGGATGTTGAAGAGGCGGAGTTGCACTCTCCGACGCCCAGTAGGGTGCAGCACTGTGATCGACGCAACCGCGTCGTGGTGGACGTCGGCTCCTCCCAGAAAGGATTCATCATCGACCGGCACCGTTCGGGTTCCGGGCTAAACGAGTAAGAGTAGAGCTTGTGAGACGGCGGAAGCTCGACTCCCATGAACTGGCTAGTGTCTTATGTCCTATTATACCTTGTCGATGACCTAACCGACATTATAAGGGGTGCAACCAGTCATCGGACATGGTACGACGGAACCGGACAAGCTTCATTTAGTATTAGTCTTACGTTGCATGTAGCTGCATTATTTAAGACGGTCGATGAGTGTCTACAACGTGTCCGGACACGTTCGTGAACGTTTGAGGGATCGGTTTTAAGGAGTGCGGTCTAACGTCTCTTTTCGTGAGCGCGCGTGGCCGATGAGCCAACGGAAGAGGGAAAGCGTGGCTGGGTCCTGCGGGCAGTGCTGTGACACAGACACATGATGCATGCAAAGCTATCTATCGATCGCCGATGAGCTGTAGACGGATTATGCGCTTGCGCTGTCCCCCGGCCATTGGACGTCCGCACGTACGGCCCTCGTGAGGGGACACCATCTAGTTGCATGAATCCCCTTTTATCCGTCTAGCCATGCTAGGATCCATTGTCGAGCTTGCGTGGCTATGGGCCATGGCTACTCGTTGGTTCGACCATTGCGATCGTGTGCCGTCCTGTAGATACTACGAGCATCGCTCGATGGGTAAGATTTTGTTGCCACCATGCCACGGTCTGCTGCTACTCTCGCTAGAAAAGCAAAGAAACCTCGGTCTCGCCCGGCGTCTGGGGAGATCACCAGCAACCCCCAGCACGCATGTGGGGCGCAGACGAGGTTCCAACCCTCATTGGATAGCGCAAAGTGGGGGTTCTGGGGACGGAGACGGAGTAACAGTGGTAAGCCTGCCATCTCTGCGATTGTACTGGTACTACTACAATGCACACCTGCCATTGATTAACTGCCCTTCAGCCAAGCCGCCAATGGACGGGTGGATCGCACCTGCACGGCTGCACCTGTGCTGCGTTTCCTGGAGAACAAACTGTACTGGCAGCACTGTTTTTTTTTCGTACGTACTGGAGTACGAACCAAACTTATTACCCGTTAACTAAGCCACGCATTGATTTTCTTTTCCTTCAAACGTATTAGAGTTAAACCATGACCGCTTACTAATCATCGTTCCCTTGCTCCCATGCAATGCATTGCATGCATTGATCCGCCACCTTTTCCCAACAAACAAAGGCCGCTTCCTTCTTTAAGGTTCCATGCATGCATGCATGTAGATGGAGTAGCTTTGTATTGTCTGGTTGATGACGATGATTAGCTCATCACCAACCCTCTTGCTCCTCACCTCAGCTCAGCTCCATCCACCAATACCATCCGTCCAGGTCCAGGACAGCGACGCGCCTGGACGGTTGTAGATGCCTCCACGTGGGATCCCCCACGGACAGCCCACTCCCCTCTGGACGCGTGGCATCTTCGCCCCCACGTCGGATTCACCCATCCTGCTGCGCCGCCGTTCCCTGTGCTCGCCCCTGTGGCCTCCACAACGACAGGGACGGACAAGTGCTTATCCTTCCTGCCCCGGACTAAAAGCCTCCGAGAGTAGTACTAGATGTTGTACGTTTATTCCTTTGATGAAGAAAAATGAGGGACCCTTCTGTGTTCTTTCGGCACCGGCAATGTCCATCGATCGGATGGATACTACGGATTGGACGAAGAAGAACCAATGCCATATGATCGATATATATATATATATATATATATATATATATATATATATATATATATATATATATATATATATATATATATAATGCGCCCAGCATTGATCCGTGCCGGTTTGCTTGCTTGCCTTGCTTCCGTACTTTCTTTGATTAACTGTTGCGTTCCTTACAAGGCAATTTGATTAAGATCAGCAAGCCAATGATGTCAATTCTTCGC
This sequence comes from Hordeum vulgare subsp. vulgare, assembly GCF_904849725.1. Lineage (NCBI taxonomy): Eukaryota > Viridiplantae > Streptophyta > Magnoliopsida > Poales > Poaceae > Hordeum > Hordeum vulgare. The sequence continues at coordinate 576,076,783 of NC_058520.1, read as the reverse complement.
CTTGCCTCGCCTGTTATTCGCGAGGATCGAATAATTTAGTTTCTCATGTTCATGTACTTGATCATTAGGGTATTTGGTTTAGTCCCTTTTGTGGGGCAGACACAGGGGATAAACGCTGCTTTACCACTGATGGTGATGTCCATTGATCTTAGCACTCGCATCATTGCGCACTTTGGGCTCCATTAAACCGAAGTGCATGCATGTGTTCTAGAAGACGCATGTTAGAGTAATATTTGAGATTTCACTCTTCCGCGATCGTTTTAATCTCGCGGGAAGAGATCAAGATTTGTCTCCAAAAAGAACTTGCGTGGGAGAAACAAACTTGAGGTTTTCCTATGTAGGGTCTCGACGTTCTTTTCGCCTTTTGCTCAATTACAATCTTTATTTTAAGCAAACCATATTCTACTTTCCTACCCACTCCACCCCTAGACATATTTTTCCATTTGTTGTCTAAACTTTGAGCTGCTATTCGTGAAAGTTTTGAGCTTTATTCCCTCTAACCTAAATTAATGTATGATCTCCTGGTGATGATCTATGGCATTATTGTGCTAGCTACATTGATCCCAAACTCCGATTCTATTTTTTCTCCTCAGTCTAAGCAGTGGTGCTTGTGGCCTTTAATTTCTTTGCTGTAGGGCCTAGCCATCCAGTGGTTGGGTGTGATGGAGCCTAATTTGAGGAGGAAGCAACGCTAAAGCAAGGAAACCCCATGCCTTTTAGCATAACAAAACCCGGAGCTTTGCCTTTCATGATGCTTAGGTTTGGCTAATATATGTCTTTGGCCACTAATGTCATCACCCATTAGCACACCCACACTTTTTCATGATGCTTAGGTTTAGCTAATATATATATATATGTTTTGGCCACTGGTGTCATTACCAATTAGCACACCCACACTTTTTCATGATGCTTAGAGCATCTACAACCGGATGATACGAGGGGTCTGGTTGAGTTATTTTTTTCCTACTTTCTTCTGTTCGATTAATGACCGGGCACGTTTGTGGACGTATGAAGTGTCATTTAAGACGTCCAGCTGTACATGCTCTTAGGTTTAGCCAATGTGTGTCTTTTGTGCCTGCTAATATAATCATCAGTTAATTAGCCCACCCTTTGTTACCTTTACGCGGCGGATGTTAAAGACTTAAAGTTAGGGTTCTCTCATTTTTTATGATCCCTTTGAAGTAGAATACTTATCATCAAGCTAAAGTTACAATATACTAGTACTAGTATATGTTGCTTTCACATGCATCCATGAGGATACCATGCTGCTACACTTCATCTGATCTGCATTTAGGACATCTACTGGATCCAAGAAATCATCAAGACCAATGGCTACCTAGTTCTTTGACCATTTTGCATTGTACTGACCAGCTAGTGCATGTGGTAGCAGTTCCTACAAAAATATACAACATGAACTTATCAAAATAAAATCCAGCATGTCTGGTTAGCATCCAAAGAAAACCTAAATAGGTACATGCATAGGATAGTTAACCAGCTCCAAGACCAAGTTTAGTGGGAAAACAAATCATTGTCCAGGACCTACATCCATATGTTTATCTGTCTATTTAAAGGCACGCAGTTTATGCTTGATAACGCTTGCTTTTGGCTTGATGTTGTCCGGATTTAAAGTGTTCATCTATACATGGGTTAATGGAATCCGCTCGATTAGCTAGCTAGCATTGAGGGACACGTCAGGAGAGAGGTTGGATTAAGTATGTGTCTTGATGTCCAAGTGATGGAGATGTAAAGATACTTTGAGCGGGTATTCTCCTCGAAACGCGCCACGTGTCTGTCTAAACTAGATTACTTGCGCTGCCTTGGCGCCCTTCCACTATAATACAACCACTAAGGATGCTCCTCCAATTATACCAAACTCGCGATAAACAAGGGGAGCTGGTCTGTGCTTACCACTGCAAAAGAATTATTATGTTTTCCTGCCTCGCTCAAGTTGCGCTTCACTTTCATCCCGTGATCCTTATTAGAAAAAAACAAAGAAATAAGTAACAAGAGGCTGCGTCAGAGGGGAGATGTAAGAGCAACTCTAGCAAATACTTCCTCTGTAAACTAATATAGAAGCATTTAGATTACTAAACTAGTGTTCTAAATGCTTTTATATTAGTTTACGGCGGGAGTACCTTAGAAGTTCAGACGGATATAGTGTATACACGAAAATATTTTTATACACTACAGAAAAAAAATGCTTGAAACACTAGGCTTATGACAATTTGCATTCGATTTATATATAAGCCCAGTGTTTCCCCGGCTTATAAGACACGACTTACTAAGGACCGGCTTATCAAGGGTAAGCCAAAAGCCACTGTGAAAACACTCGATTTATATATAAACCGAATACTTCCATATAGGCCGAGGGCCAATGAGACACACGGTTTACATATGACGGCAACTGTACATTAATGGCAGTGCCACTTGTTCGTTTATATAAGCAGAGGGCCAACAAGACACGTGGTTTATATGTAAACCTAGGGCCCTAGCGCACCACTCGGCTTATACGAAAACCGAGAGCCGTGACGAGCCGCACGGTTTATATATAAACCGAGGGCCCTCTTGCCGACTGAGTTTAAAGGGTCGTGGCGGGAAGGCTTATAAGTCGGGTGCCTTCTCCGTGGGATACTCGGCCTATAGTCTGCGCGTGCCATATGTGCCTTATAAGCCGGATGCTAGATCCCTGACGCGCTCTTCTTATAGCCCATATAGCATTTATTTATTTATTTTGCTTCAAGGAGCAGCAACCACATATTTATATCCACCAATACATGACTAACAATATATATGCAGCAAATATGTCCAACAATATATATATATCCAACAAAGGTTCACAACAATAATGTATTAGAGCTTGACAAACATAACAAACCGACCATGAGTTCAAAATCCACATATGCATACATATACAACAAGAGTTCACAAACAAAAGGACCATGAGTTTCACATTCGCACATGCATACATATCCAACGGAGGTTCACAACAACATGGGAACATATCCAATAAGGTTCACAAAGGAAAGCATGAGTTCCAAGTTCACACCAAGCATGAGTCTAACCTTTGCCTAGTATGTGCTGTAAGCCGAGTGCCTTTTGGCGCATAAGGCGTGTGGGTCATGTAAGCCGAGGGCATTTCGGGACCACTCGGCTTAGACGATGTTATAAACGGAGAGCAATTTCTATGCCGGGTGTCCTTACGTCAGGACTCGGCTTATATGAATATAAGCTGATTGCCTGAAAAATAGCTCACGGTTTATAGCTTAACACACAAAAAACAAAAAATCCCTGTAGCAAGAGGAGGTTCCGATAGAACAAATACAATAAAAACGTACCGTAAAGCATGTGGAGCCCATGTGTCATTGGCCATACATTTTCTTTTTTGCTTTTCCATACATCTTCCTATACCTGGGCATGAGCAGCCTGCCCCAGACGGCCCGACCCGAAAATCCTGGGTCAGGCCAGGCCAGATCATGTTATCAGGCCGGGCTCGGGCATGGAAATCGAATCTGCCGGTCAGACCGGGCCGAGCTCGGGTTTGCGGAAAGCCAGTTTTAAACGTAGTCGTGCCGAGCTGACCAAGCCGCGTCAAGCTTTCTCAGACTTGGTCCTGATTTATCACGTCGGATGGTCGTGTTGCGTTCAGACCTGGGTTTTTAGCATCAGGTCCTTTTTGGCCTAGCGGCCCCACATATGCGCAGATATACTTCTTCCCCGATCGTTCTCTTCAGGACCAACACCAACACTGACGACGAAGCAGCCCAACAGTCGCCGTCTCGACCTCCTCACTAAAGCAGACCCAATGACCTTCACGGTGATCGGCTCTTTGCCAGCCGGTGACGCACGATCGTGCTGCAAAGAGCGCGAGGTGGCGAGCCGCGAGTCTAGGGGAGGGGCGTCGGACGGCCACAACAATCAAGAATGAGCGGCGGGCGCCATTACTCGGTTGTCGGGCCCCATCGGCGAGCTCCAAGTCGCTCCATGGCGGAGCTTGAGCGGGCACGTGAGAACTCGGTTCGATCCGCCTTGAGCTCTCTTAGCCCTAAAAATGCGGAGGCAAAGGACGGTGACGACTCCCGACAGGTCGGCGACGTAGGGGCTGGTCGGAATCACGCTCAGGCTGCGCCAGCGGTGTGGGTGGTGGGAATGACGCACTCTGAAAGTTCGGTCGCGCCATTTTTTTTAAAAAGATAACGCTCACACGTGTGGGTGTCTGCAAATCTCCCACAAGCATGGATCTACGTCTGTTTATGGTTTGCACTGATCTTAGCATTTTTTGAATTTTTTTTGTTCCACGTAGGAAGGAGCTGGTGTGTGGGCATTAAGGTGTTCGCCCACACGCCTGTTTCGCGTATGCCCACAAGCGGCTGCCAACACGGCGTGTGGTGGAACTGACGTCGCGCCAACACGTCCGCATACCTGTCAGTTGCCATGTCTTTCTAGTGTTACATGGCAACTGAGTGGAACTGCTATGTCCGCATGCTTGTGAGTTGCCATGTATTCCTAGTGTTACATGGCAATTGAGTGGAACTACTGTGCCCGCATGTGTGTGAGTTGTCGTGTCTTCCCAATGTTTACATGACAACTGAGTGGAACTGCTGTGCCCGCATGACTGTCAGTTGTCATGTCTTTCTAGTGTTACATGACAATTTAGTGGAACTGACCGTGCTCGCATGCCTCTCAGTTGCCATGCCTTTCCAGTGCTACATGGCAACTGAGTAAAACTAGCCTTGCTCACATGCTTGTTAGTTGTCATGTCTTTCCAGTATTACATGGGAACTGAGTGAAACTATCACGCGGGGGCACGGGGGACCATGAGGTGGCAGGCTAGATCTGCGGGTCACGAGGCAGGAGGCTGGGCGTGTGAGTGTTAGCTGTTTTTCCCACACGCACGCGTGTGGGCTATTTCTTTTACACACCATACAGAACGTGTGGACAACACCCCTTAACACCCACCCGTATGGATATTCGGTATGTTGTATATAGTTTACCGCAAAAACAACATATATGAAGTTTGGGTGGCCCGTTTTCGAGTATACAGAAAAAATGCCTCCATCTACAGTATCTCTTTTCTGGTCATGCTTTGCCGTTGAAAATGCTAAAATGGTCGTATATTTTTTTCTTCAAAAGTACTACCTATTTTATACCAAATTCGAAAAACGTATGTCAAAATTGAAAAATAAAATCAAAAATAGCACCCCGTCGGCCTCTAGTCAGCCGAAGAGGGGCCCGTCGACTGACGGGAGGCCGAAGAGGGGCCCGTCGGCCTCCCGTTGGCCGAAGAGTGTTAGGGCACAAAACGCAACTAAGATGGCCTTAAATGAAAAAGCTATTAACATGAAAAATATTCGTCTCGTCGAATCGGTTGGTTTTGATATAAAAATTGTCTTAATCCCAGGTCGTATGAAACCTGTAGAGCTAAAACAAGGTGAGGGGAAAAAGCTGCACAATTACTTCGGACAAACCGAATGGATTTCAGAAAATTTGTCATGGGACACCTGGTGCAGGCCCTGAGTTACTTCGGACAGACCGAATGGATTACAGAAAATTTATCACGGGACACCCGATGCAGGCCCTGACTTACTTCGGACAGACCAAATGCATTTTTTGTAAAAAAAGGTAATTAGGTGTTTATTCCCTGCAATAAGTGATTAGTTTTTTATTATAAGGAAAATGGAAATTATAAATTAAAGTTACGATTTTTGATCCAAAAAATTGTTCGTCTGCACCGGAAAGACTGCTTGCGTATCGCGCTTCCGGCCGGTACACGGTGATGTTTTTGTGTGCATCACCCCCGACGTCGAGGGTAGACGGTGACAGGCGTGAGAGGTGACCATTGCCTCTACTTTGCATGGTGGATGACGCCATCGCCAAAAGTTTTGGTCTCAATTCCTGCCATGGCAACACAGACATTTCTTCAATGCCCACATGTGTCTTCCCGGAGTAGACGAACATGTTGGAATTATGCCCTAGAGGCAATAATAAATATAGTTATTATTATAATTCCTGTATCAAGATAATCGTTTATTATCCATGCTATAATTGTATTGAATGAAGAGTCATTTACATGTGTGGATACATAGACAAAACACCGTCCCTAGCAAGCCTCTAGTTGGCTAGCCAGTTGATCAAAGATAGTCAGTGTCTTCTGATTATGAACAAGGTGTTGTTGCTTGATAACTGGATCACGTCATTAGGAGAATCACGTGATGGACTAGACCCAAACTAATAGACGTAGCATGTTGATCGTGTCATTTTGTTGCTATTGTTTTCTGCGTGTCAAGTATTTATTCCTATGACCATGTGATCATATAACTCACTGACACCGGAGGAATGCTTTGTGTGTATCAAACGTCGCAACGTAACTGGGTGACTATAAAGATGCTCTACAGGTATCTCCGAAGGTGTTAGTTGAGTTAGTATGGATCAAGACTGGGATTTGTCACTCCGTGTGACGGAGAGGTATCTCGGGGCCCACTCGGTAATACAACATCACACACAAGCCTTGCAAGCAATGTAACTTATTGTAAGTTGCGGGATCTTGTATTACGGAACGAGTAAAGAGACTTGCCGGTAAACGAGATTGAAATAGGTATGCGGATACTGACGATCGAATCTCGGGCAAGTAACATACCGAAGGACAAAGGGAATGACATACGGGATTATATGAATCCTTGGCACTGAGGTTCAAACGATAAGATCTTCGTAGAATATGTAGGATCCAATATGGGCATCCAGGTCCCGCTATTGGATATTGACCGAGGAGTCTCTCGGGTCATGTCTACATAGTTCTCGAACCCGCAGGGTCTGCACACTTAAGGTTCGACGTTGTTTTATGCGTATTTGAGTTATATGGTTGGTTACCGAATGATGTTCGGAATCCCGGATGAGATCACGGACGTCACGAGGGTTTCCGGAATGGTCCGGAAACAAAGATTGATATATAGGATGACCTCATTTGATTACCGGAAGGTTTTCGGAGTTACCGGGAATGTACCGAGAATGACGAATGGGTTCCGGGAGTTCACCGGGGGGGCAACCCACCCCGGGGAAGCCCATAGGCCATGAGGGTGGCGCACCAGCCCTTAGTGGGCTGGTGGGACAGCCCAAGAGGGCCCTATGCGCCTAGAGAAGAAAATCAAGGAGAAAAAAAAGAGGAGGTGGGAAGGGAAGGAAGGACTCCCTCCCACCAAACCAAGTCCAACTCGGTTTGGGGGGGGGGGAACCTTCCCCCTTGGACTCGGCCGACCCGAGCCCCAAGGCAAGGTCCCCTCCCTCCCACCTATATATACGGAGGTTTTAGGGCTGATTTGAGATGATTTTTCCACGGCAGCCCGACCACATACCTCCACGGTTTTTCCTCTAGATCGCGTTTCTGCGGAGCTCGGGCGGAGCCCTGCTGAGACAAGGTCATCACCAACTTCCGGAGCGCCGTCACGCTGCCGGAGAACTCTTCTACCTCTCCGTCTCTCTTGCTGGATCAAGAAGGTCGAGATCATCGTCGAGTTGTACGTGTGCTGAACGCGGAGGTGCCGTCCGTTCGGTACTAGATCGTGGGACTGATCGCGAGATTGTTCGGGGGGCGGATCGAGGGACGTGAGGACGTTCCACTACATCAACCGCGTTCACTAACGCTTCTGCTGTACGATCCACAAGGGTACGTAGATCACTCATCCCCTCTCGTAGATGGACATCACCATGATAGGTCTTCGTGCGCGTAGGAAATTTTTTGTTTCCCATGCGACGTTCCCCAACAGAACAATGCCGACATAAATTTATGTGGCAGCTGGACTTCCCGTACAATAAAAGGACTAAAAATTATATCCAAAAATCTTTGACAATTTTTCGGATCCATTCGGAGCCTCCAAGTGGTTTGGTTCAGTCTCACCGAGTGAACGTGACCAAACTTGTGTACCCTTCTGTATTCCACACGGTCTCACCGAGTGCACCGGGTTCCCCGTGACCAATTTTCTAACATCCATTCGGTCTGTCCGAAGTAACTGTGCAGCTTCTGCCCCTAACCTTGTTTTGGCCCTACAGGTTGCATACGACCTCGGATTAAGACGATTTTTATATCTAAATCAACCGTTTCTACGTGACGAAGATTTTTCATGTTGATAACTTTTCCATTTGAGGGTATCTTAATTACGTTTTGTGTTCCTGACACTCTTCGACCAACGGGAGGCCGACGGGCCGCTCTTCGGTCGCGTGGAGGCCGACGGGCCCTCTTCGGCCTACTGCAGGCCGACGGGCCCCTCTTCGACCCACCGCAGGGTGACAGGCCACTCTTCGGCGCTCTAGAGGCCGACGGGTGTTATTTCTATTTTTTTTAATTTCAAGACATGCTTTTTGAATTTGGTACAAAATAGGTAGTACTTTTGAAAAAAAATCCTATATTTTACCGTATAGCTTTTTTTCAGGGTATATTTAGCTAGAGTTGCTATAATGATTTTAATCTTCCTTCCCTGTCTATGTTAACTGTCCCACACACCCACCACATCATTTTCAGCAAATTTCATATTTCAATATTTTTCTTGTCCCGACTGTTTCTCAAGAGAGCACCGGTAGATGAAAGTCAGTGGATGGGGTTAGGCCCCGAGGTAGTAGTCCACAAGTTAAACTCAAGCTGATCTTAGTCAGTAGTGTCTAACTAAGCTCCCTGTGGATAGCAAAGACGAACGTAGAGAAATGGAAATGCGATCCGTGGAGGGATTCATCTTCTTCAAGCTATTATTGGCCTCCCCTCGTCCCGTGATGCCCGTACCGGCGCACGGGAGGTTAACTCTAGCCATCGGCACCCGCTCCTCCTCACTTCCTTCCCTTCGTCGCCGTTGTCAGGGGGCGCGACTGGGCAAAGCCCGACCGATGGATGCGGCAACGAGGTTCTCTTCTTCCCCTCGTGTGGGTGGCGACACGCGGGGTGGCTCACCCGAGCCTGGGTGACACCTTCGGCATCGCACACGGCAACACGACGACGTGTTGGTCTGGTCGATGGCTGCGTGACGGTGGCGGGCGTGCCTTGGTTGCCAGGTACGGTGGGGTCGAGGCCAGATCCGGGCTTGCGGCGTGGGACGAGGACGACACGGGCTGCAGGTCTCTGCCCCTGCCATGGCCATGGCGGGTGGTGGTGTGACACAATAGTAGCTGGTTGGTGGTGTGGGCTGGGGGTCGGGGAAGGCGGCCGCGGCGGCATGACCATATCTTACTTCGTGGCGGTGCGAGTGGTGCAGCGGCTTGGTGTGGCTGGTGCTTCGACCGTGGGCGGCAGCGTGTGGAGGCCTGGCACGGGCGATGGCCTCCTCGTGCCGCGACAGCTACACGGTTTGCGGGCGGACCGCGGTGACAGTCGACTTCTACTCCTGCGTCAGCTCGTCTACGGGTGGACCGTATCAACCCTCGCTTCATCATCTTGTCATGTGTTTGCTATGTGCAACGGAAAGCTGGGCCTCTCCCAGATGCGGTCCATCTCTCGTCTCGCGCCTGGTGCAGTAGGACCAAGCTATTTTCACACTTCCGGTGCTACATGACCGAGCTCATCTCCTGGTCGGTACGGCAGGACGGGTCGATGGAGGCCAGTTTTGGTAGACCTATTGGGTCTCGACGCTAGGGCCGTCCAGGGGTACGAAAGGCGGCTCCTTTTTCTCGTCTCTTTGGTTGGGGTAGCGGCGTGTCTCGGGTGCGGTGGTGTCAGGATCCTGGATGCCGGAGCAGCGGCCTTGGTGGTGGTAGCTCAGTGCTTGTGGACAGAGCGCGTGGCTCGATGTTGCCCAGTGACCATGGCCGTGTGGGCAGCGTGGTAGCTGGGGTGTGGCATTCCGTAGCCTCATGTATTGGGTGGGGGTGAAAACATGTTCTATCTTTGGACGTACTGGCAACGACTAAGCTCGTTACCTTCTTGAAGGCGTCGCCGCGACTCTCATTGCCCGTCGTGGTGCTCCAAGGGATACTCGGATCTTTGGATCGGGCGATGGTGGCGCTCCGGTGTCGTAACCTTCCAGAAGGCGCCGCCTTGGAGCCCACGGTTCATCGTATGCCGCATCATCTCTTCACGATGATGTGTTCACGGTTGAGTACCCTGGTTGCTCTTATAGTGCTAGGGTGTTGCTGCTGCGCTCAACACCTATGTATTTTGCCTTGGACATGTGCGTGTGTTATGGTGGTGTGTGTGTATCGGGATGTTGATGATGGTTGCTTTATATATAAAGCATGACGAAAGCCTTTTTCGCCAAAGTAAAAAAAATTAGAGATGCCATACAGTAGAACATTCATGGTAGCCTTGTTAAGAGGAAAAGTAACTCATAGGCATATGAATCCACTTCAGAAAAGGCATTTCCATTTTTCTTAAAAAATAAAAACAAATATCCATGCATACATCTTCACATTCTATGTAGGCGCAGAAAGTTCCACGAAAAATAATTTCTTTGACCCGTGCAAAAGGATTTTAAAAATGTGTCATTGAATGCTATTTAGGAGCACTGAAATTTGTCTTGTTAGGAAGGATAAATACAAAGAGATGTTTTCACACAACCTTGTGCCGCACACACATGTTGCCAATATGTATGTGTGAAATTTTGCTTTGATTTTCTTTAACATTTTAAAATGTGTTAAAAACATTTTTTGAAAACGGGTTCATATGCCCATGGTTCAAAGCGTTTGTCAAGCTGGCCATAGTGGGAGTAACTTAGGTAGTATCATGTTTTTGAAATTAACAAATATGCTGATGTGGCACACAATTAAAGATGAAAAAAGAGAATTAGAGTAACATAGGTAGATACCGTAACATGTTAAATGTTATGCTAGTACTCCCTCCATCTTAGTTTATAAGTCCGGTAGATGTACCTAGATCGTCAATTTGACCAACTTAATGATAAGCTTATATTACTAAAAATATATGATTAAAAACTTTAGATGTTCTATTTTCTAATAATATAATTTTTATATTAAACAATAGATTTTATATAAGTCAAATTGACGACATAGGTACACGTGCGTGTCTTCTAAACTGTGACAGAGGTAGTATGTGTCGTGTATGCTAATAGATGAAGTTATACATGATACTAGTTTATGATACTATGCACTATGAAGATAGTATCATATAATAGTATCATATGCATGATTTTACTATATGATACTCTACCAGCCTCATGAGCCTCAATCTAAGGTAGACACACTGCTATTTCTACACTTTTCTCCATGAACTTTAACCTCTTGCATGCATACAGGATCATGCAGGGAGTGGGAGTGGCGATAATAAAACTAGAAAGTGACCAGGACGTGGACAAGCAGACGGGAGATGGCGAGGGCAAAAGGTTTGGCTATCGCTAGCTGCTAGTAGCTTGGGGGTAGGGCCCCTCCACTCAGATCATTGCTAGTACTCATCCCCCTTGGCCTTTTTATCATGTGTGGTGAACAGAGACAAGTCACCTAAAGATGAGGGGAGGCTGTTTGGACCATTTTGGCCAGGAAGCATTCCGCTAACAGCCATCGCCATCTTCCCATCCGAATGCTCCTCCTCCTGTCACTGGTTCACGGGCAAAAAGCGCGCGCGCGCACACAGAGGTAAAAAAGGGTTAGCTGTTTGAGATTTTTTTGTTAGTATTTCTATATATATGCTAAGAGGAGCCCATGGACTCGACTCCAAAGCAATGATGGATATGACCAAGCAAGATTAACCTACTACCCTCTTATATCTTTAAAGCGGCCTCATAAAACGGACACCGCATCTGTCCCCGGCTAGTTAGAATCGGACGACACACACCGGAGGACAGATGCCGGTCCGTTCCTTTTTTGAAGGCGTCCGGAGGACAGACACCGGAGGACAGATGCCGCTTCGTTCCCTTCTTAAAGGCGTCGTAGCGGCTATGATTGCCCATTGCGGTGCTTCGGGGGAAACTCTTGAAGGCGTCATCGCGGCTCTGATTGCCCATTGTGATACTTCAGTGTCTCCTCGTCCGGACGACAGACACCGGAGGACAGATGCCGGTCCGTTTTATGAGGCCATGCCGATACGGAGGACAGACACCGAAGGACAGATGCCGGTCCGTTCCCTTCTTGTAGGCGTCGTCGCGGCTCTGATTGCCCATTGTGTTGCTTTGGAGGAAACTCGGATCTTTGGATCGGGCGATCGCGACGCTCTGGTATCGTAACCTTCCTGAAGGCTCCATCTTGGAGCCCACGGTTCACCGTATGCTGCTTCATCCCTTCACGATGGCATGTTCACGGTTGAGTACCCATGTTGCTCTTGTAGTACTAGGGATGTTGCGCTCAACACATATGTATCTTGCCTTGGACATGTGCATATGTTGTGATGACGTGCGGCTATACCGGGAAGTTGATGATTGTTTCTTTATATATAAAGCGGGACAAAAGCCTTTTTTAACAAAGTAAAGAAATTAGAGATGTCGGCCATGTTCATCATGTTGAGTTGATTCGCGTTGTTACTTTAATAATTTGATATGGGGTCGATCGGTGCTTTGGTATTGTTCTTACTTGAACAAACAATCTACTTATGATTACCCCTCTCGCAAGCATCTGCAACTACAAAATAAGAATTAATTTAAATCTAACCATAACATAAAATATATGGATCCAGAACAACCCCTTGCGGAATAACTCATAAACTAGGGTTTAACCTTCTGTCAATCTAGCAACCCATAATCTACTTATTACTCCACAACGCCTTCCCTTAGGCCCAAGTATGGTAAAGTGTCATGTAGTCGAAGTTCACATGACACCATTAAAGGAAGCAAAAACGTACATATCATCAAAATATCAAAGAAATACAAACTTCACATGATTACTTATAACAAGACTTCTCCCATGTCCTTGATATGTCTCCAACGTATCTATAATTTTTAATTGTTCCATGCTATAAAATTATCATTTTCTGATGCTTTTTGGGTGTTTATATACCAATTATTATTATTTCTGAGCACTAACCTATTGACCCAGTGCCAGCGTTAGTTGTTGTTTTCTACATGTTTTTGGCTTTTGAGGTTTACAATACCAAATGAAGACCAATTGTCCCAAAACTTTTTGATGTTTTTTTCTGGACAAAAAGTAGACCTGGAAGCATCAGCAGGAGACCAGACGGAACACGAGGGAGGCAACACACACATGGGGATGGTCACGCCTTGTTGTGTGCTCACCCCCCTCTATGGCCCCTCGCGCAACTCTTCATCCTATAAATTCTCAAATATCCCCAAAACCCCGGGGAGCCAACCGAGACAGTTTTTCTGCCGCTGCAAGTCTCTCTTCCACCGTGAGGCCATCTGGGCCACTTTTCAGGTGCCCTGTCGGAAGGAGGGGTCGATCACAAAGGATCTCATCAACCTTGCAGCTCCCATGGTGATGTGTGAGTAGTTTACCATAGACCTACGGGTCCATAGCTACTACCTAGATGGCTATCCCTCTCTCTCTCTCTCTCTCTCTCTCTTGATCTTCAATACAATTATCATCGCATCTTCACTTTGATCTATCATATGTAATCCTATTGTGCGATGCGTTTGTTTGGATCCAATGAATTATGGGTTTATGTTCAAATTATTAATGATAAAGATTCGAGCCTTCTCTAAATTCTAGTTATGATTCGTATTTGCATGATTATCATAGCTTCATAAATCTCTTCGACCTATTGGAATTGTTCGGCCAACTAGACTGATATTTATTTAGTGAGGGGGTGCGTTGTAGTGGGTTCAGTCTGATGGATTTCTATATCCCAGTGACATAAGGAGACAAGATACATCTTTGCATTGTTGCTACTAAGGATAAAATGATGGTGTTAATTCATATTGATTGAGTTTTCTTTGTCTACATCATTCCATCATTCTTCAAGCATTACTGTGTTTGTCATGAACTTAATACGTAGAGATGCAAGCATAGAAGCGCTCTTGAAGTGGAGTAATAGTAATAGGTGAAGGCTGGAGTCGACCTATTTTCTGATGGCGTGATTCTTATATACATATGATCATTGTCGCGAATATCACATAACTGTGTGCTTTTCTATCAATTGCCCAAAAGTAATTTGTTTGCCCACTGTATGCCTACTACATGAGAGATGCCATTAGGGAAAACCATGGTCCCCGAGTTTATTCATTTATAAGTTTGCAAACATTACAATTCCTTGCTGCCTTTATTGACTTTTTATTTACTTTTCACTTTGCAATTTCAATCTACACACTTTACTTGCGTGCAAATAATGAGACATGGGGATTGACAACCCTCTTTCCCACGTTGGGTGCACATGTATGTTTCTTTTGTTTGCACTCGCTGTAGATGGGGGTTGGTTGTTACTCCTATTGGTTCTATAAACCTTGGTTCTCTACTGAAGGAAATACCTACTTATATTTTTGTTGTATCACCCGTTCCTCTTCACGGAAAAACCAACGTAGATCACAAGCATCAGTCAGGATTTCTGGCGTCGTTGTCGGAGAGTATCATCAATCTACTATCAAGTAACTTTAGGCAAAGTATCATTCACCTGTTCTTCTTTTTATTTTCTGTTATATTTAGCTCACTCCATAAAAATTAAAAATATTTATCTTTGCTTGTCACTAGTTTACTTCTTTGCTTGTCATTATGGCTAGTTCTCGTTGTGTTCCCTTTACTCCCCATAACGAGGTAATCAATTTCACGAAAGGATAGGAGAAAGTTTAAAACTTGCATGGTATAGGATTTGCAATGCTCAAATAAATCAATCCATAAGCAATCCTGAATATCTTGCTTCATAATTTCTATGTTGGCATTACTACTTTGTATAGATTCGTACTTGATACGATTACCCGTGGTAATTTGTTAATGTGTCGTACTTCGAATGCTTTCAAAGACATGGAAAATTTAGTTGGGTCAGCACCTATTATCATTAATGAAAATATCTTGACCTTGGAAGATGTTAGCCAAAGCTTGATGTTATTGAAAACAAAATGGTTACTAGTGAAAAAATTGAAGAGTTAGATAAAAAGTTTCACAATCATATCACTCAATTTGGACCACGTGTACGAATTACTTCGAAAGATTTAAAGGAGAAAGATACAACTATCGATGGGAGGCTAGAGCAAGGGTTGAGTAGAATTAATAAAATGGAGGAAGTCATTCATAAGGTAGGATCCGCTTTCACTCCCTCTAAAACTAATGCTAGTACCTCTCATACGAAAAGTCCCAAGTTCATATATATTCCCAAGAGCATTAGCACCCCTTCTACCAAAAGAAATGAAGATCTGAAAATGATTAGTGTGCATCCCAATTTTATAAACCTGATAAGAGACCCTATTTTCAAGCCTGCTATTATTCCTAAAAATCATGGTCTCCTAGAATTTTGTCTATTTTGGGCCAGCCCAATAACAATTTCAGAAATTCCTAATAAATCCTAGAGGCCCATGCAGCCTATTCGTGCAAGGCAAGAGGTGGAAAAGTTTAGTGCCACATTGCTAGTTTAGTGGGAGTTGGACCTCCTTATAAGGGAGGATGTTTCCACACATGTATGAGCATGAGAACAAGAGAGACATACACGAGCGCTCCTCCTCCTCCGCCGCCCGCCTCGCCTTTTTGGGTTGCGGGAATGAGCCGAGCCAAACAAATTTTTTGCCATGCACGACTGGTATACGAAAGGTCACTCGGAAGCTCAAAGTTTTGCATAGTGGACATTGAATATGAACGCTCCACCCTTCGACTGCTGCATGTTCAATTCGTCTCCCTCGTTCCATTCGGCTCCCGTCGCTAGCCTTTCGCCTCCTTCTCTTCCGCCTATAAAAGGGAGGTCGCTCCTCTCCAGAGATACGCATCAGAACTTGGTCTTCCTCTCGCCACCGGTTCCAATCTCCATGCTGCTATTGTCTTCCTCATCCCAGCTTGCGGCGTGCACCACATGTTGGGACAATAGGCATCTGAAACTGCACCTCTTTGAGTCCTGTACGAGAGAAGGGTGATAAGGTTTTTGGGGAGCACTCCCCGCAACTACTCACTTCTTCATCACGGATTCCGACGACTACTTCTACGACGAAAACTTCTTCCCCGACTCGACAACCTCTTCGACGACAAGGCTCACAGCAACACTGACCCCAAGACAAGTTCTTTTGCCGATGTTCCGTATGTCTTCATGTTCTCTTTGTTTAATATTTTCTCAGTTTCTTGATCTACCGTTTCTGGTTCTAGCCTCTGTTCTACATATGTTCTCTTCTAGTTCATATGTGCACATGCCATTTGCTGTCTCATCTTTATATTACATGACTTGTTTCATCTCTATGATGAGAGTCATGTTTTATCTACCTTTTCTGTTAATAAAATCCTATGTTAAATTGCTCATATTTCCAACAATCCGAAAACCTTATTATAGGTAATTTACCCCGAGTGGTTTTGCCGCTTCCATGATACCTCCTATGTTTGAGGGTATATACTATAAGAGGTGGCGCGTGAGAGCCATTCTATTGTTTCAAATCATGAGATGCTATGACGCCACTTTTGGCAAACCTGAAGGAGATTATGATGCTCAATAGGAACAAGCTTTTCAGAAAATGGATACCCTGTTTAAGGCTGCTCTCTTGAGTGTTCTTGGTGAGAACATAGTTGATGCTTATGCGTCAATTGATAATGGGAAAGATATGTGGGATGCACTTGATGCCAAGTTTGGGGTCTTACATGCTGGAACTAAGTTGTACATCATGGAACAATTCTATGACTATAGGATGACTGAAGAGCGCTCCGTGGTTGAGCAAGCTCACGAGATACAGACATTTGCTAGAGAACTTGAGCACTTCAATTTTATGCTACCAGACAAGTTTGTTGCTCGAGGCATCATCACTAAGCTTCCTCTGTCGTGGAGGAACTTTGATACCTTACTGAAGCATAAGAGGCAGGAGTTTTCCATTCCAGATATCATTGGTACTCTTGATGTGGAAGAAAAGTAGAGGGCAAAGGACACACGTGCTCGAGGTATTGAGGGAGGATCTAGTCCCAATCTGGTACAGAAGAAAAACTTCCAGCCCCATAAGTTCAAGAACAAGGGCAAGTTTGATGGTAAAGCAAAGTTTGATGGGAAGAACAAGACTGTACAACACATCAACTTCAAGAAGAAGAATGATAAGAAGAAAGGTGTTTGTCATGTGTGCGGAGATCCTGGCCATTGGGCTCCTAGTTGCCCTAATTGTTATGACAAGCGTCATCCTGGGAAAGGCGGCAAGACCGCTAATGTTGTCATTGGTGACACTGACATGAAGGATGTTGGGTATGGTATATTTCCCACTGTTCTTTCAGTATGTCATTCCCAAATTGGTTGATTGACACGTGTGCTAATGTGCATGTATGCGGTGATATTTCCATGTTTTCTTCTTACTAGACCGCAGGGACTTCCACCATGCTGATGGGCAACGGTTTAAGTGCTTCTGTTCGTGGTGTTGGTACGATCGAGCTGAAATTTACTTCGGGAAAGATCGTGCGGCTGAAGAACGTGCATGATGCCCCCTCCGTCAATTAAAATCTTGTGAGCGGATCTCTTCTGTGTAGAGATGGCTACAAGCTTGTCTTTGAGTCAAATAAATTTGTAATATCCAAGTATGGAACTATTGTTGGTAAAGGCTATGAGTGAGGAGGTATGTTCTGTTTATCCTTGTCACATGTTTGAATAAAGTTGTCAATCATGTTTGCAACAATAGTGAATCAAATGTGTGGCATTCGCGTCTCTGTCATGTTAATTTTGGTTGCATGTCGCGACTAGCCAAATTGAACTTAATCCCTAGTTTCACCAGTGTCAAGGGATCTAAGTGTCAAGTTTGTGTGCAAGATAAGCAACCACGTAAGTCTCACACGACCGCGGAAACGAGAACTCTTGCACCACTAGAGCTCATACATCCAGATCTATGTGAAATGAATGGTATGTTCACAAAAGGTGGACACAAATATTTCATGACGTTAATTGATGACTCCACTAGATACTGCCATGTGTATCTTCTGAAATCTAAGGATGAGGCTTTGAACTACTTCAAGATCTATAAAGCTGAAGCGGAAAACCAACTTGATCGAAAGATCAAGAGGCTTAGGTCCGATCATGATGGAGAGTATTTATCAAATGAATTTGATACCTTATGTGCAGAACATGGTATAATTCATGAGAGGACGCCTCCCTATTCACCTCAGTCAAATAGGGTAGCTTAAAGAAAGAACCGTACTCTAACTAATTTGGTTAACGCCATGTTAGACACATCGGGTCTCTCCAAGGCATGGTGGGGGGAGGCGATATTGAGTGCATGTCATGTCCTAAACCGAGTTCCCACAGATAAAAAAGAGATAACTCCATTTGAGGAATGGGAGAAGAAAAGGTTAAAACTCTCTTATCTATGAACCTAGGGTTGTTTGGTGAAAGTCAATGTGCCAATTCCGAAGAAGCGCAAGCTCGGACAGAAAACTATGGATTGTGTTTTCCTGGGATATGCTTTTCATAGCATCGGCTATAGATTCTTGGTTATAAAGTCTGAGGTATGTGACATGCATGGAGGTACAATCATGGAGTCGAATGATGCGACTTTGTTCGAAGATATCTTTCCCATGAAGGATATGGCTACCCCATCTAATCACGAGATCACTAGTTCATGGAGTCATGAATTAGGTACAATTACCGAACCTACCATTTCGATGGAACACTTTGAAAACTCTGTGGAGGAGAACAATGAAGTTCCTACCAGGAGCAAGAGACATAGGACTGCAAAGTCCTTTGGTGATAATTTTCTTGTGTATTTCACATCACAGATGACACTCCGAGTTCTATTTCAGAGGCCTATCCATTTGGTGGAAGGAAGTGGTCCGTAGTGAGATGGATTCCATCTTGGCAAACGAAACTCGGGAGATCACTGATCGTCCTTATGGGTGCAAACCTATAGGATGCAAATGGGTATTCAAGAAGAAGCTTAGGCCTCATGGTACTATCGAGAAGTACAAGGCACGACTCGTGGCTAAGGGTTATATCCAAAAGGAAGGTGAAGACTTCTTTGATACTTACTCACCTGTGGCTCGAGTGACCACTATTCGAGTACTACTTTCACTAGCCGTCTCGCATGGTCTTCTCGTTCATCAAATGGATGTTAAGACTGCTTTCCTAAATGGAGAGTTGGATGACGAAATTTACATGGAACAACTAGATGGGTTTGTACTAGATGGTCAGGAAGGAAAAGTGTGCAAGTTGTTGAAGTCTTTGTAAGAACTTAAGCAAGCACCCAAGCAGTGGCATGAGCAGTTTGAAATAACTTTAACAACTGCAGGCTTTGTTGTAAACGAAGCTGATAAATGTGTGTACTATTGCCATGGTGGGGGCAAGGGAGTTATCCTTTGCTTGTATGTTGATGACATACTGATTTTTGGAACAAATCTGAATGTTATTAAGGAGGTTAAGGATTTCCTATCTCACTGTTTTGAGAATATGGATTTAGGAGTGGCTGATGTCATTTTGAACATCAAGTTGTTGAAAGACGGTGATGGTGGGATTACATTGCTTCAATCTCACTATGTGGAAAAGATCTTGAGTCGCTTTGGCTATAGTGACTACAAGCCCTCTCCAACACCATATGATGGCAACGTGTTGTGATGACCCACAAGTATAGAGGATCTATCGTAGTCGTTTCGATAAGTAAGAGTGTCGAACCCAACGAGGAGAAGAAGGATCTGACAAGTGGTTTTCAACAAGGTAATATCTTCAAGCACTAAAATTATCGGTAACAAGTACTTGTGTGATGAGATGATTCGTAGCAAGTAGCAAGTAACAAAAGTAACAACGGTGCATCAAAGTGGCCCAATCCCTTTTGTAGCAAGGGACAAGCCTGGACAAAGTCTTATAGGAGGAAAAACGCTCCCGAAGCCACACGGGAATTTCTGTCATGCTAGTTTTCATCTTGTTCATATGATTCGCGTTCGTTACTTTGATAGTTTGATATGTGGGTGGACCGGCGCTTGGGTAATGACCTTACTTGGACAAGCATCCCACTTATGATTAACCCCTCTCGCAAGCATCCGCAACTTCAAAAGAAGAATTAAGACAAAGTCTAACCATAGCATTAAACTAATGGATCCAAATCAGCCCCTTACGAAGCACGCATAAACTAGGGTTTAAGCTTCTGTCACTCTAGCAACCCATCATCTACTTACAACTTCCCAATGCCTTCCTCTAGGCCCAAATAATGGTGAAGTGTTATGTAGTCGATGTTCACATAACACCACTAGAGGAAAAACAACATACAACACATCAAAATATCGAACGAATACCAAATTCACATGACTACTATTAGCATGACTTATCCCATGTCCTGAGGAACAAAAGTAACTACTCACAAAGCATAATCATATTCATGACCAGAAGGTAATGAGTAGCATCAAAGATCTGAACATAAACTCTTCCACCAAGTAATCCAACTAGCATCAACTACAAAGAGTAATTAACACTACTAGCAACCTTAGAAGTACTAATCAGAGTCGCGAGACGGAGGTTGGTTACAAGTGATGAACTAGGGTTTGGAGATGAGATGGTGCTGATGAAGATGTTTATGGTGATGAGTCCCCTCCGATGAGAGGAGTGTTGGTGATGACGATGGCGACGATTTCCCCCTCTGGGAGGGAAGTTTCCCCGGCAGAATCGTTCTGCCGGAGCTCTAGATTGGTTCTGCTCAAGTTCCGCCTCGTGGCGGCGAAAAATCCTCCTAAAAGCCTAGCAGGCTTGTGGCCACCTGCTGGCGCCCCTCTGGCCCTTCTTCGGCCCAGTATTTTTTATAAATCCCAAAAAAAATCCACATTGATTTTCATGGCTTTTGGAGTTGCGCAGAATAGGCATCTCAAACTTGCTCCTTTTTCAGGCCAGAATTCCAGCTGCCGGCATTCTCCCTCTTCATGTAAACCTTGCAAAATAAGAGAGAAAAGGCATAAGTATTGTACCATGAAGTGTAATAACAGCCCAAAAAGCGATAAATATCAACATGAAAGCATGATGCAAAATGGACGTATCAACTCCCCCAAGGTTAGACCTCGCTTGTCCTCAAGCAATAGCCTAGATCAATAAACATGCCCACATGTTTAGGGAGAGAGGTGTTGACAAAAAAAGATACGAACATGCAGGCATCATGATCGTGATCAGAACATCAATACCAACATATAATCTCTCATGCTAAAGTGACAATTCCTTCACAAAGTAAAGTATGGATCAAGAACCTTACCGAGAATTAACAACCGATAGCCTTTAGTCATTGAAGCAATTGCAATTTATCACAACATGGGAAAGAGTCAAATAAGAGCTTGTAAAGCAAATCCACATACTCAATCATCTTTTCGTTCTCTACAATTGCTACAACTCACGTGGTACTCATGAGATCTAAGTTTCATCTAGACACAGAGAAAGATAGGGGCTTATAGTTTCGCCTCCGAACTGCTTACTTCAAGGGTAATGTCAACAATAATAAATCATGAATACTTACTTCCAAGTTGACATATGAATATAGATCTTTCCCAAGAGCATATGACGTTAGCCAAGATAAAGGCGAAATAAGGAATTGGTGAAGATCACCATGACTATTTCAAGGGCAAAAGGTAAAGGTACAAGATAGGCCCTTCGTAGAGGGAAGCAGAGGTTGTCATGCGCTTTTGAGGTTTGGATACGTGTCCTTAGTGCGGAGGAACGTCACTGTATATTGCCTCCTGTGATAAAGAAATTTATTATGCAGTCTGTCGCTTTTATGTCTTCCTCATCACAGGTTCGTACAAAGCTTATTTTCCACACACTAATAGATCATGCATATTAGGGAGCAATTTTTATTGCTTGCACCGATGACAACTTACTTGAGGGATCTTATTCAATCCATAGGTAGGTATGGTGGACTCTCATGGCAAAACTGGGTTGAAGGTTTATGGATGCACAAGTAGTATCTCTACTTGGTGTGGAGTTTTTGGCTAAAATGAGGTGGAAGCAATCGTCACACGCTAAGGGATCTCTAATCATATAACATTGTTCGGATCCAAGCAAACATAATTCATTATGTTGTCTTCCTTGTCCAAGATCTACTTCTAAGCATGCAATAGTTTAGTGAGTGTTCACAATCATAGATGGTGTCAAAGATGATATATTTATATGTGAACCTCTCCTTCTTTATCACTTCCTATTAATTGCAACAATGACCAAGGTCTACGTTTGTCTACCCTCAACAAGTTTTAATCATCAATCTTTTTATATGTGAAGCCATCACTTCCCATAAGATCATTACATGACCTTTCATGCTTTTGGTCTTTCTCAATCTTTTGATCATGGCATGAGGCAAAGCCCTTCAACTAAGACACTCTTTATTATATGGCTCACGAGCTCGAATACATCGGGGGTGACACAAAGCAAAACTCAAGCCTAAAATACCAAGACCTTTATTCTACTAGAGAAAGAGAAAACTGAAAAGGAACAAACTAAAACAAAGGTAATGACAAAAGATGTGATGGTGATATGATACCGGGGCAACTCCCCCTAGCTTGGCACAAGCCAAGGGGATTGCCCATACCCATGCTCAGTTGTCTTCCTTTGGAGGTGATGGTGGTGGAGTTGTTGCAACATGGGTTTGATCCTCCGTCTTCCAAGGCATAGGTGCTCCATCATGGAAAGATGAATGAGTCTCTGGAATGCTCAAATCTGTAGCCAACCGTATTGATTTAAATCTATACTCATACTCACAGTTTTGGTTCTGCAGGTCATAGATTTGGGCCTGGAGGTGATCAATCCTGTCATAGAGCCTGGAGAGGTGCTTCCCAATCCTGGCTGGTGAACTCCGTGATCATCATGTGGTTGGCGTTGAGTCCACGCTCCACCATCCCTTGGCACTTGAAGACTTGTTGCTCCATTGCTTCGAGCCTCGCCTCCATGCTTCCGGTCTTCTTGGGCTTCTCAACATCGCGGATGTGCAACATCCTCTCACACATCTCGACGGATTGAGGGTGTTGCATCACTCCCGAGAGGTAGGGATTGATGACTGCTACGTCTTCGTCGTATCTACTTTTCCGAACTCTTTTGCCCTTGTTTTTGACTCTAATTTGCATGATTTGAATGAAACTAACCCGGACTAACGCTCTTTTCAGCAGAATTGCCATAGTGTTGTTTTTGTGCAGAAATAAAAGTTCTCGGAATGTCCTGAAAATTTACAGAGAATTATCTGGAATTAATGAAAAATACGTGCGCAAAGATCCACCGGAGGAGGTGGGCAGTGGGCCACAAGCCGAGGGGCCGCGGCCACCCCCACACCGCGCCGTGAGGGCTTGTGGGGCCCACGAGGCACCACCGCCTCCAAACTCAGTTCTATATATTCCGTTTCGCCCGGAAAAAAATGAGGGAGAAGGATTCATCGTGTTTTACGATACGGAGGCGCCGCCACCTCCTGTTCTTCATCTAGTGGGCAGATCTAGAGTCCGTTCTGGGCTCTGGAGAGGGGAAATCATCGCCATCGTCATCATCAACCTTCCTCCATCGCCAATTCCATGATGCTCTTCACCGTTCGTGAGTAATCTCATCGTAGGCTTGCTGGACGGTGATGAGTTGGATGAGATCTATCATGTAATCGAGTTAGTTTTGATGGGGATTGATCCCTAGTATCCACTATGTTCTGAGATTGATGTTGCTACTACTTTGCCATGCTTAATGCTTGTCACTAGGGCCCGAGTGCCATGATTTCAGATCTGAACCTATTATATTGATGCCAATATATGTGTGTTTTAGATCCTATCTTGCAAGTTGTAGTCACCTACTATGTGTTATGACCCGGCAACCCCGGAGTGACAATAGCAGGAACCACACCCGGAGATGACCATAGTATGAGGAGTTCATGTATTCACCAAGTGTTAATGCGTTGGTCCGGTTCTTTATTAAAAGGAGAACCTTAATATCCCGTAGTTTCCATTAGGACCCCGCTGCCACGGGAGGGATGGACAATAAATGTCATGCAAGTTCTTTTCCCTAAGCACGTATGACTACATACGGAATACATGCCTACATTAGATTGACGAACGGGAGCTAGTTACTTATCTCTCCGTGTTATAGCTGTTACATGATAAATCACATCCGGCATAATCATCCATCACCGATCCAATGCCTACGAGTCTTTTACTACTGGTCCTTGCTACGTCACTTTGCCGCTACTGTTGTCACTGCTGCTGCTGTTATTCTGTTGCTACTGCTGTTACTTTGCTGCTACTGCTGTCACTACTGTTGTTACTTGCTGCTGCTGTCACTACTGTTGTTCCTTGCTACTGCTGTCACTACTGCTGTTACTTGTTACTTTGATGTTACCTGCTGCAACACTTTTCTGGCGCCATTGATACAACAAGTCGGGAATAGTCTGCTGATACGTCTCCAACGTATCTACTTTTCCAAACTCTTTTGCCCTTGTTTTGGACTATAATTTGCATGATTTGAATGGAACTAACTTGGACTGACGCTATTTTCAGCAGAATTGCCTTGGTTTTATTTTTGTGCAGAAATCAAAGTTCTCCAAACGTCGTGAAAATTTACGGGGAGCAGTTTTGGAAATATCAAAAATATCTGCGCCAAGTTCCACCTCATGGGGTGGGCCAGTGGGCCACAAGCCCCTGCTTCGCCACCACCCCCCTGGTGGCAGTGGGCAGGCTTGTGGGGCCCACAGGCACCTGTCGCCCCCAACTCCAGCTCTATAAATAAAAAGAGAAGTTTTCGTCGCGTTTTCGATACGGAGGCGCCGCCACCACCTGTTCTTCATCTGGAGGGCAGATCTGGAGTCCGTCTTCGGCTCCGGAGAGGGGAAATCGTCGCCATCGTCATCATCAACCTTCTTCCCTCTCCAATTCCATGAAGCTCTTCGTCGTTCATGAGTAATCTATTCGTAGGCTCGCTGGGCGGTGATGAGTAGAATGAGATCTATCATGTAATCGAGTTAGTTTTGATGGGGATTTATCCCTAGTATCCACTATGTTCTGAGATTTGATGTTGCTACTACTTTGCCATGCTTAATGCTTGTCACTAGGGCCCGAGTGCCATGATTTCAGATCTGAACCTATTATATTGATGCCAATATATGTGTGTTTTAGATCCTATCTTGCAAGTTGTAGTCACCTACTATGTGTTATGATCCGGCAACCCCGGAGTGACAATAACCGGAACCACTCCCGGTGATGACCATAGTTTGAGGAGTTCATGTGTTCACCAAGTGCTAATGCGTTGGTCCGGTTCTTTATTAAATGGAGAACCTTAATATCCCGCTGCCACGGGAGGGATGGACAATAGATGTCATGCAACTTATTTTCCCTAAGCACGTATGACGACACACGGAATGCATGCCTACATCACATTGACGAACGGGAGTTAGCCACATATCTCTCCGTGTTATAGCTGTTGCATGATGAATATCATCCAAACAAATCACCGACCCATTGCCTACGAGTTTGTCCTACTGTTGCTACTGTTGTTACTTGTCTTGCTCTGTTGCTGCTACTACTGTTGCTACTACTGTTACTTGTCTTGCTCTGCTGCTGCTACTACTGTTGCTACTGCTGTAACTTGTCTTGCTCTGCTGCTGCTACTGTAGCTACTACTGTCGCTTCCTACTGTTGCTACTTGCTACCTTGCTGTTACTACTGTGCTTGCAGATACTAATCTTTCAGGTGTGGTTGAATCTGACAAATTCAGCTGCTAATACTTGAGAGTATACTCTCACCTCCTGACTGGCTTATCAACAAATTGGGTCGAATAACCTACCCTCGAAAACTGCTGCGAACCCACCCGCTGGTGGGCCGTCAACAACATTCTTCTAGTTTCATTACTGGGGAGTGCTATCAGCATTCTTCTGGTGCCGTTGCAGGAGAAGGTTTGTTGTCATAAGCATTCGTCTAGCTAACGCCAGAGATTGCGGATCATCTGCCGTCAATAGATTCTTTTCTGGCACCGTTGCTATCATACCACTTTGCTACTGATACTTTGCTTGCACACACTAATCTTTCAGGTGTGGTTGAATTGACAACTCAGCTGCTAATACTTGAGAATATTCTTTCGCTTCCCCTTGAGTCGAATCAATAAATTTGGGTTGAATACTCTACCCTCGAAAACTGATGCGATCCCATACGCTTGTGGGTCATCAAGGCTATTTTCTGGCGCCGTTGCCGGGGAGGCACAACTATATTCTCTGAGTCACTTGGGATTGACGTATGCTGGTCACTATGAGGAATCCGAAAGATCCAAGAACTGAAATCTTGCCTTCCACTACGAGGACAGGTAAGGAACTGCCATCTAGCTCTGCACTTGATTCACCTTCAGTTTTGAGTAAGTTTGCGACATCGCCTCCTGCTAGAAATCTTGATATGTCGCCTGTGCTTGATGATGCTAGTTCTGCTGCCCATGATGCTATGCTTGATACTGCTTTGCCTAATGATGCTATGCTTGATACTGCTTTGCCTGATGATGCCATGCTTGATACTGCTTTGCCACTAGGTGCATTCCTTGATGCACAAATTGCTAGAGTTGCTGCTAGATGTGATGATACTTTTGAAACTGTTGATACTATTGAAGTAGAACCTGCTACTATGCCTGAATTGCCTGTTATGCCTGAGCATTATGTTATGGAGGGAGAGATAGCTGAGGACTTTCTTGCGTGTAAGGATAGCTATGATGTTGAGAAACTACTGCACAAGTGGAAAGACAAAACTCTCTGAAAGCTAGGATGAAATACGACCCGAACTTTGCTACTTCGCCTATCTTTGTGACCGATAAGGATTATGAATTCTTTGTCGACCCTGAGTTAATCACTTTGGCCGAATCTGATCCTTTTCACGATTATGAGTCTGAAACGGTTGTAGCCCATCTTACCAAACTGCATGATATAGCCACCCTATTCACTACTGAGGAAAAGATCCGCCACTACTATATCCTCAAGTTGTTCCCTTTCTCGCTAAAGGATGATGCTAAGACCTGGTTCACTTCTCTTGCTCCTGGTTGTGTGCGTAGCCCCCAAGATATGGTCTACTACTTCTCTAAAAAATATTTCCCTGCCCATAAGAAGCAAGCTGCCTTGCAGGAAATATACAACTTTGCTCAAGCTGAGGAAGAGAGTCTCCCACAAGCTTGGGGGAGGCTCATCTAGCTGCTGAATGCTTTGCCTGATCACCCTCTTGAGAAGAATGAAATACTTGATATCTTCTATAGTGGTCTTACCGATGCTTCCAAAGACCACCTAGATAGTTGTGCTGGTTGTGTTTTTAGGGAACGAACTGTAGAACAAGCTGAGATTCTATTGAATAACATCTTGTGAAATGAGAATGCTTGGGCTATTCCCGAACCACCTCCTAAGCCAACTCCGAAGAAAAGAGGTATTCTATTCCTCAGTCCTGAAGATATGCAAGAAGCCAAGAAATCTATGCAAGAGAAAGGCATTAAATCTGAAGATGTCAAAAATCTACCACCTATTGAAGAGATCCATGGTCTCGATAACCCGATAAAGGTAGTAGAAGTAAATTCTCTGCGTAGGTTTTATGAGAGTGATATTCCTTTTGATAAACCTGCTAGCTTATGCCTGGATTGTCGGAATTATGCTCTAGAGGCAATAATAAATATAGTTATTATTATAATTCCTGTATCAATATAATCGTTTATTATCCATGCTATAATTGTATTGAATGAAGACTCATTTACATGTGTGGATACATAGACAAAACACTGTCCCTAGCAAGCCTCTAGTTGGCTAGCCAGTTGATCAAAGATAGTCAGTGTCTTCTGATTATGAACAAGATGTTGTTGCTTGATAACTGGATCACGTCATTAGGAGAATCACGTGATGAACTAGACCCAAACTAATAGACGTGGCATGTTGATCGTGTCATTTTGTTGCTACTGTTTTCTGCGTGTCAAGTATTTGTTCCTATGACCATGAGATCATATAAGTCACTAACACCGGAGGAATACTTTGTGTGTATAAAACGTCGCAACGTAACTGGGTGACTATAAAGATGCTCTACAGGTATCTCCGAAGGTGTTCGTTGAGTTAGTATGGATCAAGACTGGGATCTGTCACTCCGTGTGACGGAGAGGTATCTCGGGGCCCACTCGGTAATACAACATCACACACAAGCCTTGCAAGCAATGTAACTTAGTGTAAGTTGCAGGATCTTGTATTACGGAACGAGTAAAGAGACTTGCCGGTAAACGAGATTGAAATAGGTATGCGGATACTGACGATCGAATCTCGGGCAAGTAACATACCGAAGGACAAAGGGAATGACATACGGGATTATATGAATCCTTGGCACTGAGGTTCAAACGACAAGATCTTCGTAGAATATGTAGGATCCAATATGGGCATCCAGGTCCCGCTATTGGATATTGACCGAGGAGTCTCTCGGGTCATGTCTACATAGTTCTCGAACCCGCATGGTCTGCACACTTAAGGTTCGACGTTGTTTTATGCGTATTTGAGTTATATGGTTGGTTACCGAATGTTGTTCGGAGTCCCAGATAAGATCACGGACGTCACGAGGGTTTCCGGAATGGTCCGGAAACGAAGATTGATATATAGGATGACCTCATTTGATTACCGGAAGGTTTTCGGAGTTACCGGGAATGTACCGGGAATGACGAATGGGTTCCGGGAGTTCACCGGGGGGGGGGCAACCCACCCCGGGGAAGCCCATAGGCCTTGAGGGTGGCGCACCAGCCCTTAGTGGGCTGGTGGGACAGCCCAAATGGGCCCTATGCGCATTGGAAGAAAAATCAAAGAGAAAAGAAGAAAAAAAGGAGGAGGTGGGAAAGGAAAGAAGGACTCCACCCACCAAACCAAGTAGGACTCGGTTTGGGGGGGAGTCCTTTCCCCCTTTGGCTCGGCCGACCCCCTTGGGGCTCCTTGAGCCCCAAGGCAAGGCCCCCCCTCTCCCACCTATATATATGGAGGTTTTAGGGCTGATTTGAGACGACTTTTCCACGGCAGCCCGACCACATACCTCCACGGTTTTTCCTCTAGATCACGTTTCTGTGGAGCTCGGGCGGAGCCCTGCTGAGACGAGATCATCACGAACCTCCGGAGCGCCGTCACGCTGCCGGAGAACTCTTCTACCTCTCCGTCTCTCTTGCTGGATCAAGAAGGCTGAGATCATCGTCGAGCTGTACGTGTGCTGAACGCGGAGGTGCCGTCCGTTCGGCACTAGATCGTGGGACTGATCGCGGGATAGTTCGCGGGGCGGATCGAGGGACGTGAGGATGTTCCACTACATCAACCGCGTTCACTAACGCTTCTGCTGTACGGTCTACAAGGGTTACGTAGATCAATCATCCCCTCTCGTAGATGGACAACACCATGATAGGTCTTCGTGCGCGTAGGAAATTTTTTGTTTCCCATGCGACGTTCCCCAACATGGATGAATTTGATAACTTTGTTGCCAAACAACAAAGCTTCAATGATTATGTTAGCAGACAATTGGAACAGAATGCTCGTATGCTTAGTCATTTAAGTGCTTGTGTGGACAGAAATGTCAATGATCTTAAGCTTCTGAGTAAGCATGCCTCTATGGTTACTACTCAGATAGAACAAGTACTTAAAGCTCAGAATGACTTGCTCAATGAGTTGAATGACAATTCCATTAGATACGTTACTAGAGGTGGTAGAACGACCTAGGAACCTTTGTATCCTGAGTGTCATCCGAAGAGAATTGAACAAGATTCTCAAGGAGTTAGCACCGATGCACCTAGTCATCCTAGAAAGAAGAAGAAAGATGATAGGAACCTGCACGCTAGCAACCCTGATGCTGCTACACCTGAGAGTCCAAACGATGTCTCTTCCTCTGATGCTGAGACACAATCTGGTGATGAACATGAGCCTAATGATAATATCAATAGTGATGTTCATGTTGATGCTCAACCTAGCAATGATAAGGATGTGGAGATTGAAACTGTTGATCTTGATAACCCACAACCTAAGAATAAGCGATACGATAAGAATGACTTCACTGCTAGGTATCATGGTAAATAAAGGGAACCATGGGTTCATAAACCCATGCCCTTTCCTCCCAAACCATCCAAGAAAAAGGATAATGAGGATTTTGAGCAGTTCGTTGAAATGATCAGACCTGTCTTTCTGCAAATGCGTTTGACAGATATGCTCAAAATGTCTCCGTATGCTAAGTACATGAAGGATATTCTGACTAATAAGAGGAGGATACCTGAGGTTGAGGTTTCCACCATGCTGGCTAATTATACCTTCAAGGGTGGAACTCCTAAGAAACTAGGTGATCCCGGTGTGCCCACTATACCTTGCTCCATTAAAGGTAACTACGTTAGAACTGCTTTATTCGACCTTGGAGCCGGTGTTAGTGTTATGCCTTTCTCTCTTTATCGTAGACTTGAACTGGATCAGTTGACACCCACTGAAATCTCTCTACAAATGGCCGACAAATCAACTGCTTTCCCTATCGGCATTTGCGAGGATGTGCTTGTTGTGGTTGCTAATGTCACTATCTTAACAGACTTTGTTATCTTGGATATTCCCGAGGATGATGCCATGGCAGTCATCCTCGGAAGACCCTTTTTAAACACTGCAGGGGCTGTTATAGATTGCAACTAAGGCAATGTCACTTTCCACGTCAATGGTAATGAGCATACGGTGCACTTTCCGAAGAAACAATATTGAGTACATTGCATCAATGCTATCGAAAAAAACTTCATCGATTCTTATTGGGAGCTTTGAATGCCCTATACCTCGTGTAAAGATGAAGTACGATTTGCTTGTTGGGGAGATACACGTCCCCATTGAGGTGACCTAGTGACTATTCGAAAATTCTCCGTTCTCTTTTGCGATTTGAAAAGGTTTGTCGAGGAGACTTGATCAACCTCATTGACGGATTTCTTTCGATGACCATGAGATGGATGAATCGAGGAGTCACAAGCCTCTGTTCCAAGCTTTCACCTTCGGTTGCTTAGAACAAAAATGATAGGTTTAGTTCAGTTTTCCCTATTTTCTGTTTTGGCGTCCGGTAGAAAAGTACCCTGAAAATAGAAGTTCTCTGAACGTCCTGAAAATCAAGTATGATTTTTTCTGGAATTTTTGAAAAATTCTGAGACGAAGAGCTTGTCTCGGGGCTGCACCAGTGAGCCACAAGCCGTGACGGTGCGGCACCTCCTGGCCGCGCCACCCAGGCTTGTGGGTCCCACAGGCACCCCCTCCACTCATTATTGCTCTCATCTGGTTCTCCTACCTCCAGAAAAAATCGTTTTGCAGCTCAACCCCGTGTTCTTTCTCATCTTGCTGGGATTTTCGATCTCTTTGCTCAAATCACCATTCTCCGAACTGTTTTGGGGAAATTACTCCTTGGTAAGTGACTCCTCCATTGGTCCAATTAGTTTTTGCTCTAGTGCCTTATACTCCACGTATTTTTGCTGCCTTGGTGACCATGTTCTTGAGCTTTGCATGCTAATTCTAGCTGATCCCAAGTAGTTTTGATGCGTAATATGGCCTCTAGGCACTTGTGGGAGTAGTTGCTACGAGTTTTGTTGAGCCTTGTTCACTTTTCCTTAGAATCACTAAAAAATTCAGAAATTTTCAGAGATAGAAAAGGGAAAAGATGAGGAGGTTCTTAAGAGGCTCTTCAAGCCGTGACCCCAAGGATGATGGGAGTGAGAAGAAGCCCAAGTATCTGGTCCCTCGAGTCGCGAAAGTTCGAGCGTGCGAGTGGCCAAGCGACGTGTTCTTATGCGCCGCTGGAATTTATGAGGGCTTTTATCACTTGGTGGAAAACGCAGGCCTTACCGCCTTCGTTGAAGATAAGTGTCTGCAATACCTCCTCCTCACTAATATCTTCGTACAAAGCGTTAACTTCTATCCGAGGAATAATCCTCCTATGGTTGAGTTCAAACTTTATGATATCCCCAAGCGCATGTCACTCCAAGATTTTTGCAATGTTTGCAAATTACCTTACGTTGGGGATATTCATGAACCTCATCCACGGGACTTAGAAGCTTTCATCGATACAATTGTTGTAGGAGAGGAGAGAGGAGTGTCTTGCGCTAGAGCTGCTAGCATTCATTTTCCCGTGCTTCGGTACTTCTCATTATTTGTGGGAAAATGTTTGATTGGCCGTGGGAAAGCTGGGTCACTTAGTTCCCCAGATCTTGCGGTCTTGCGCGAAGCCCTTTATAATGATAAAACTTATAGCTTGGGCGCTATAGTAGCTCAACGGTTGAACACGAGCCGTTCTAAGGGCATTGTCTATGGAGGTATCTATGCTACTCGTCTTGCCACCAGTCGAGTACCAGACGCCAGTTTATCAGTGGGAGCCAGAGGAGCTCACACAGCAGTGGCATCCTCAGTCCACTCCGGAGTATCCCGGAGCTAGTTATTTCCCTCCATGGGAGTAGACCAACTTAGTCCAAAAGCCTAAGCTTGGGGGAGTACGTGTTCTCACCGACTTTACATTCTTGCTTATGCTTTCACTTTGTTAGCCGGTGTTCACACTTTGCCACTCTATCATCCATGCTAGTTAATTTTATTTTCCTAGTTTTCTTTTCGTGTGTTTGTCTAGTTTGAGAAAACCCAAAAAGATTTTCTTTTTCTTCTTTTTCTTGTTGGGAGCTTTCCCGTGTAAATAGTTGTCTTTTTTCTTTGGGTCAAGGTAGAAGATCATGGTTACAATGTTTAGTGGCTCTTGCATGCATACCTGTTTAGCTTTCAAAGAGCCATATTACTTTGTCTTCTCCTTTGTGTTTGCCTGCAGATTCCAGCTTTAGTCCAATGTACAAGCACGCTTATTATTGTTCACATCGTTCGGTCGTGCAAGTGAAAGGCAATAATGACGATATATGATGAAGTGACTGAGCCTGGAAAAGTTGGTATGAACTTGATCTATTTTGTTTTTGTAAATATGACTAGCTCATCATGCCTGATTCAGCTTTGTAGTGAGAGAAACATGGTTGCAATAACAACTTAGAGATCATAGTTGCTTATGCCATGCTTACTTAGCTAGGAGCTTATAATGGTTTGTCTTGGATGCCCACGTGAATTTTGAGATGACTATGTTGTAGTATG
Source organism: Hordeum vulgare subsp. vulgare (assembly GCF_904849725.1). Lineage (NCBI taxonomy): Eukaryota > Viridiplantae > Streptophyta > Magnoliopsida > Poales > Poaceae > Hordeum > Hordeum vulgare. The sequence continues at coordinate 576,043,763 of NC_058520.1, read as the reverse complement.
ATAGGATGGTATCCTCCTTGGAATGATTCAAGTGGCTTGACTTGGCGCATGTTCATGCATGTAGTTGAAACAAAATCAACATAGCCTCTATGATGTTCATTTTCATGGTGATTTATGTCCTACTCATGCTTGCACTCAATGTTAGTTAATCTCAATGCATTTTGATGACTGTTGTCGCTCTCTAGTTGGTCGCTTCCCAGTCTTTTGCTAGCCTTCACTTGTACTAAGCGGGAATACTGCTTGTGCATCCACGTCCATAAACCCAAAGTTGTTCCATGTGAGTCCACCATACCTACCTATATGTCGTATCTACGTGCCGTTCTAAGTAAATTTGCATGTGCCACTCTCTAAATCTTCAAGAAATAATCTGTTTTGCGTGCCCGAACCGCTCATGTGGTGACCGGGGGCTATTGGTATCTTCCATGCTAGGCGTGTTATCCTTGATATGTGTTTATTCACTATCATTCACGAGAAAGGGGCTGGTAATTGGAATTCCCAGTTCCATGCTCAAATCGAAAAGATAATTGCAAACAATACTCCCCCAGGATTGATGTTGGCATGGACGGTACCCGAGGATTCGGCTAGCCGTGGAGTGTGATTGATTGGTGGTGGGGGAGTCAAAACTTTACTTTTCTGTTTGGGAACCGCCTATAGCATGTGTAGCGTGGAAGATGTTGAGAACTCTTAGTCATTGCGTTGACAATGAAAGCATGCTACCCAAAATTATTATCTCTGTTTTCAAAGCTGGAGCTCTGGCACCTCTGCAAATGAATGCTTCCCTCTGCGAAGGGCCTGTCTATTTATGTTCTTGTTGAGTCATCCTCCTCTTATAAAAGCACCAATTAGAGAGCACCTCTGTCATTTTTATGCTTTGCTTTTAACTGTGTTGAGTATAACTGTGGCTGGATCTTCTTTGCCATGAATTACAATGTTTAGTCAGCCCTTGGTCTTTGAAGGTGCTGTGCATTTATGTTTTGCGGTCTCAGAAAGAGCTAGCGAGATACCATCTATTCGTACTGCTTCATGTTGTTTTGATTGAAGTGTTGACATTTGAGGCTTATTATTATTTGCTCGCTAGTTGATTGTGCCATTGATATGAGTTTACCGTGAGACCTAGATGTCATTTGCTTATGTGGTTTGCTTGTGATCTTGCTGAAATTCTGGTTTTGAGTTAGACATAGTTGCAACAACAAGATCAAACAGAGTTCGTCAAAGTTTTTCTTGTGTCTCTTTCAGTTTGTCAACTGGATTCCTTGAGGACAAGCAAGGCTTTAAGCTTGGGGGAGTTGATACGTCTCCGTCGTATCTACTTTTCCGAACTCTTTTGCCCTTGTTTTGGACTCTAATTTGCATGATTTGAATGGAACTAACCCGCACTAACATTGTTTTCAGCAGAATTGCCATGGTGTTGCTTTTGTGCAGAAATAAAAGTTCTCGGAATGTCCTGAAAATTTACGGAGAATTTTTCTGGAATAAATGAAAAATACCTACGCAAAGATCCACCGAAGGAGGTGGGCCAGTGGGCCACAAGCCCAGGGGCCGCGGCCACCCCCCAGGCTGCGTCGTGAGGGCTTGTGGGGCCCATGAGGCTCCACCGCCTCCAAACTCAGCTCTATATATTCCGTTTCGCTCGTACAACATCAAGGAGAAGGATTCACCATGTTTTACGATACGAAGGCGCCGCTACTTCCTGTTCTTCCTCTGGAGGGCAGATCTGGAGTCCGTTCTGGGCTCCACAGAGGGGAAATCATCGCCATCGTCATCATCAACCTTCCTCCATCGCCAATACCATGATGCTCTTCACCGTTCGTGAGTAATCTCATCATAGGCTTGCTGGATGGTGATGAGTTGGATGAAATCTATCATGTAATCGAGTTAGTTTTGACGGGGATTGATCCCTAGTATCCACTATGTTCTGAGATTGATGTTGCTACTACTTTGCCATGCTTAATGCTTGTGACTAGGGTCCGAGTGCCAAGATTTCAGATCTGAACCTATTATGTTGTCGCCAATATATGTGTGTTTTAGATCCTATCTTGCAAGTTGTAGTCACCTACTATGTGTTATGACCTGGCAACCTCGGAGTGACAATAGCCGGAACCACAGCCGGAGATGACCATAGTATGAGGAGTTCATGTATTCACCAAGTGTTAATGCGTTGGTCCGGTTCTTTATTAAAAGGAGAACCTTAATATCCCGTAGTTTCCATTAGGATCCCGCTGCCACGGGAGGGATGGACAATAGATGTCATGCAAGTTCTTTTCCCTAAGCACGTATGACTACATACGGAATACATGCCTACATTAGATTGACGAACGGGAGCTAGTTACTTATCTCTCCGTGTTATAGCTGTTACATGATGAATCACATCCGGCATAATCATCCATCACCGATCCAATGCCTACGAGTATTTTACTACTGGTCCTTGCTACGTCACTTTGCCGCTACTGCTGTCACTGGTGCTGTTGTTACTCTGTTGCTACTGTTGTTACTTTGCTGCTACTGATGTCACTACTGCTGTTACTTGTTGCTGCTGTCACTACTGCCGTTCCTTGCTACTGCTGTCACTACTGTTGTTACTTGTTACTTTGCTATTACCTGCTGCAACACTTTTCTGGCGCCATTGATACAACAAGTCAGGAATAGTCTGTCGTCAACAGATTCTTTTCTGCCACCGTTGCTATCATACCACTTTGCGACTGATACTTTGCTTGCAGACACTAATCTTTCAGGTGTGGTTGAATTGACAACTCAACTGCTAATACTTGAGAATATTCTTTCGCTTCCCCTTGAGTCGAATCAATAAATTTGGGTTGAATACTCTACCCTCGAAAACTGTTGCGATCCCATATGCTTGTGGGTCATCAATGACCTTCTCAGAGATCTTGTCCTTCGGGGCTTTTGGGGACGTCATAGCGATCTAGATCTGCAACAGAAACAGGCTTGAAATGAAAACAGAGGAAATTTGCGTGATACAAGGGTCAGACCTTTCGGGAGAATATATAATGATTTTTTCCAGACTAGAAGGAGTACTCCACACGAAAACGGAGTCCGGGAGGCGCACGAGGTGGCCATAAGCCCGCAGGCGCGGCCAGGGGGTGGGCCCGCGCCTGGTAGGCTTGTCGCCTCCTCGCATGCTTTCCGGACTACTTCTAATTTTCTATTTTTTCAATTACCAAAACAGAGAAAAATTCCTACTAGAAAAGTTTTGGAGTCTGTTTACTTATCGAAACGCATACCTCTTCGTTTTCGGAGTCTGAAACAGGGTGATAAATATCGCTTAGGTATTCCTCCGGAGTTATGGTATTGATAATATTGCTTTCAACATTTATGGGAGTACCTGAGATATAATGCTTGATTGTCTGCCCATTTATCACTCTCGGACAATTACCTTCCATGTTGTTGATCTTGATAGCACCGGAACGATATACTTCCTCAACAATATAGGGACCTTCCCATTTAGAGAGAAGCTTGCCTGCAAAAAAACTTAAACGAGAATTATATAGCAAGACATAATCACCTACATTGAACTCACGCTTTTGTATCCTCTTCTCATGCCACCTCTTAACTTTTATTTGAACAACTTGGCATTCTCATATGCATGCGTTCTCCATTCATCAAGCGAGCTAATATCAAATAACCTCTTCTCACGAGCAAGTTTGAAATCAAAGTTGAGCTCTTTGATTGCCCAATAAGCTTTATGATCTAGCTCAAGAGGTAAATGACATGTTTTACCGTACACCATTTTGTACGGAAACATGCCCATGGGATTCTTATAGGCAGTTCTATAAGCCCACAGTGCATCATCGAGCTTCTTAGACCAATTCTTTCTAGACATGTTGACAGTCTTTTGCAGAATCAGTTTAATCTCTCTATTGCTTAGTTCTACTTGACCACTGGACTGAGGGTGATAGGGAGATGCAATTCTATGGTTGACATCGTACTTAGCAAGCGTTTTACGGAAAGCACCATGAATGAAATGTGAACCACCATCAGTCATTAGATATCTAGGGACTCCAAATCTAGGGAAAATAACTGCTTTAAGCATCCTGATAGAGGTGTTGTGATTAGCACTACTAGTGGGGATAGCTACTACCCACTTATTGACATAATCAACAGCAACTAGGATATGAGTATACCCATTGGATTTTGGAAAAGGTCCCATATAATCAAAGCCCCAGACATCAAATGGTTCAATGACATGTGAATAGTTCATAGGCGTTTCCTGACGTTTACTGATATTACCTATTCTTTGACATTCGTCACAAGACAAGACAAACTTACGGGCATCCTTGAAGAGAGTGGGCCAATAGAGACCTGATTGAAATACCTTGTGTGCAGTTCTATCTCCCGCATGGTGTCCTCCGTAGGCCTCGGAGTGACACATCTCTAGGATCTGTCCCTGTTCATGTTCAGGTACACAACGCCTAATAACACCATCTACTCCTTCCTTATAAAGGTGAGGATCGTCCCAAAAGTAATGTCTCAAGTCAAAGAAGAATTTCTTCTTTTGCTGGTATGTGAAACTAGGTGGTATATATTTGGCAACGATATAGTTTGCATAATCAGCATACCACGGTGTACTACGGGAATCATTGATAACATTCAATTGCTCATCAGGAAAGCTATCATCAATAGCTTGTGGATCACCAAGAACGTTCTCCAACCTAGACAAGTTATCTGCTACGGGGTTATCAACACCCTTCCTGTCGACAACGTGCAAATCAAATTCTGGTAGCAAGAGAACCCATTTGATAAGTCTAGGTTTAGCGTCTTTCTTCTCCATGAGGTACTTAATAGCAGCGTGATCAGTGTGAATAGTGACTTTGGAATCAACTATGTAAGACTTGAACTTTTCACATGCAAACACGACTGCTGAAAATTCCTTTTCCATAGTAGCATAGTTTCTTTGGGCATTGTCTAGAGTTTTACTAGCATAGTGAATAACATTCAACTTCTTACCAACTCTTTGCCCTAGGACAACACCAATAGCATAATCACTAGCATCACACATGATTTCATAAGGGAAGTTCCAATCAGGTGGTTGAACAATAGGTGCAGTTATCAAAGCCTTCTTAAGTATTTCGAAGGCTTCCTCACAATCATCGTAAAAAACAAAAGGAATATCATTTTGCTAGAGATTTGTAAGAGGCCTAGAAATCTTAGAGAAGTCTTTAATGAACCTTCTATAGAAACGAGCATGACCAAGGAAACTTATTATACCTTTGATATCTGTGGGGTATGGCATTTTTTCGATTGCATCAACCTTAGCCTTATCGACTTCAATACCTCTTTCAGAAATTTTATGTCCTAAGACGATGCCTTCATTAACCATAAAGTGGCACTTCTCCCAATTCAAGACAAGATTGGTGTCTTTACATCTCTGCAAGACTCGATCAAGGTTGTTGAGGCAATCATCAAAAGAAGACCCGTAAACGGAGAAGTCATCCATGAAAACCTCAACAATCTTTTCACAAAAGTCAGAGAATATAGCCATCATACATCTTTGAAAGGTGGCAGGTGCATTACATAAGCCAAAAGGCATACGTCTATAAGCAAAGGTACCTGTAGGGCAGGTGAAAGTGGTTTTCTCCTGATCAGATTGTGCAACTAGTATTTGGGAGAAACCAGAATAACCATCTAGAAAGCAGAAGTGTGTGTGTTTAGACAGTCTTTCTAGACTTTTAGTCGATAACAGGCAAAGGGTAATGATCTTTCCTAGTGGCTTTATTCAATTTCCTAAAATCAATCACCATCCTATAAACAGTAATGCAACGGACTCACCCAATCACTATGAGCAACAGGATAGATAATACCTGCTTCGAGGAGCTTTAATATTTCTTTTCTTACTACCTCTTTCATCTTAGGATTTAATCTCCTTTGATGATCAGCAACTGGTTTGGAATCAGGATCAGTTTTAATCTTATGCTAGCATAGAGTGGGACTAATGCCCTTAAGATCATCAAGAGTATATCCAATAGCAGCACGGTGCTTCCTCAGAGTTTTTAGTAACTTCTTTTCTTCATGCTCTGAGAGTCTAGCACTAATTATAACGGGATATATCTCTTTTTCATCAAGATAAGCATACTTAAGAGTATCAGGCAACTTCTTAAGCTCGAACACAGGATCACCCTTTGGTGGGGGTGGATCCCCAAGCAGTTCAACAGACAAATTATTCTTAAGGATAGGATATTGTTCTAAGACAACTCTATCTATCTCATCCCTTTCATCCATATGCATATAATTTTCATGCTCAAGCAAGTATTGCTCTAAAGGATCAGTCGGAGGCACGCCAATAGAAGCTAGGGCAATAGTTTCATACTTACTAGGCAACTCTTTTTCATGAGGTTGTCTACCAAACTTGGAGAAATTGAACTCATGTGACACACCTTCAAAGCCAACAGTGACAGTTTGCTTCTCACAGTCAATATGAGCATTGACGGTATTGAGGAAGGGTCTGCCAAATATGATGGGACAAAAGCTATCTTGGGTGGTAGCAAGAACAACGAAATCAGCAGGATACTTTGTTTTACCACACAAGACTTCAACATCCCTAACAATTCCCACACGACAGATACTATCTCTATTGGCAAGCTGAATAGTGACATCAATAGGCTCTATCTCAATAGGTGCAATCTCGTCTTTGATTTCATCATATAAGGATTGAGGTATTGCACTAACACTAGCACCCACGTCACATAAACCATGATAGCAATGATCTCCTATCTTAACAGAAACAACAGGCGTGCCAACAATAGTCATATGTTTGTCTCTAGCGTGAGGTTTAGCAATTCTAGCAGCATCTTCACAGAAGTGAATATTATGTCCCTCAACATCATCGGACAGGAGATTTTTGATAATTATAACCGGGAAGGGGGTGTAGGTGTTCTAATGTAGCCTCTATGTATCACAGTTGAAGCTTTAGAATGATCCTTTATCCTAACCGGGAAGGGAGGTTTCTCAATGTAAGCACTTGGAACAACAGGATCATTATAGGCAATGACTCTCTCTTCAAGTGGATTGGGTTTAACTACATTGACTTCTAAGGGAGGCTGATATTTAAACCACTTCTCTTTGGGGAGATCAATATGAGCAGCAAATGATTCACACAATGAAGCTACTATCTCGGAGTCAAGTCCATACTTAGCGCTAAAATCACAAAAGATATTTGTTTCAACAAAGGATTTAACGCAATCAAACTTGAAATTCATACCTGACTCCTTACCTTCTTCAAGCTCCCAATCTTCAGAGTTGCGTTTAATTCTCTCCAATAAATTCCATTTCAAGTCAATATCTCTCTTCATAAAAGAACCGGTACAAGAAGTGTCAAGCATGGTGCGATCATCATGAGAAAGCCGAGCATAGAAGTTCTGAATGATAATTTCTCTCGAGAGCTCATGATTGGGGCATGAATATAACGTTGATTTAAGCCTCCCCCAAGCTTGAGCGATGCTTTCTCTGTCACGAGGCCAAAAATTATAAATATAATTCCGATCATGATGTACTAAATGCATAGGATAAAACTTTTGATGAAATTCCAATTTCAATCGATTGTAATTCCATGATCCAGTATCATCACATAGCCTATATCATATCAACACCTTATCCCTCAAAGATAAGGGAAAGACCTTCTTCTTGACCTCATCCTCGGGCAAACCTGCAAGCTTAAATAAACCACAAACTTCATCTACATAGATTAGATGCAAGTCTGGATGTAATGTTCCATCTCTTGTAAAAGGATTAGCCAGCAGTTTCTCAAGCATACTCGAAGGAAATTCAAAGCAAATATTTTCAGTAGGTGCAGCAGGTTGATAAGCAACTCTTTGTGCTTCCGTTCGAGGTGAAGATACCCCGAACAAGCCCCTAAAAGTATTAGTTTCCATAGTGACAAGTGACAATAAATTTCAGCACACTATATGAATGTTTCCTTACCAAGTTCCACTTACCAAAGGCGCTTCACTCCCCGGCAACGGCGCCAGAAAAGAGTCTTGATGACCCACAAGTATAGGGGATCAATCGTAGTCCTTTCGATAAGTAAGAGTGTCGAACCCAACGAGGAGTACAAGGATCTGACAAGTGGTTTTCAGCAAGGTAATATCTTCAAGCACTGAAATTATCGGTAACAAGTAGTCGTGTGATGAGATGATTCGTAGCAAGTAGCAAGTAACAAACGTAACAACGGTGCAGCAAATTGGTCCAATCCCTTTTGTAGCAAGGGGCAAACCTGGACAAAGTCTTATAGGAGGAAAAACGCTCGCGAGGACACACGGGAATTTCGGTCATGCTAGTTTTCATCATGTTCATATGATTCGCGTTCGTTACTTTGATAGTTTGATATGTGGGTGGACCGGCGCTTGGGTACTGCCCTTACTTGGACAAGCATCCCACTTATGATTAACCACTCTTGCAAGCATCCGCAACTACGAAAGAAGAATTAAGACAAAGTCTAACCATAGCATTAAACTAGTGGATCCAAATCAACCCTTACGAAGCAAAGCGTAAACTAGGGTTTAAGCTTCTGTCACTCTAATAACCCATCATCTACTTACTACTTCCCAATGCCTTCCTCTAGGCCCAAATAATGGTGAAGTGTTATGTAGTCGACATTCACATAACACCACTAGAGGGAAAATAACATACAACACATCAAAATATCGAACGAATACCAAATTCACATGACTATTATTAGCATGACTTATCCCATGTCCTCAGGAACAAAAGTAACTACTCACAAAGCATAATCATATTCATGACCAAAGAGGTAATGAGTAGCATCAAAGATCTGAACATAAACTCTTCCACCAAGTAATCCAACTAGCATCAACTACAAAGAGTAATTAACACTACTAGCAACCTTACAAGTACCAATCGGAGTCGCGAGATGGAGATTGGTTACAAGTGATGAACTAGGGTTTGGAGATGAGATGGTGTTGATGAATATGTTGATGGTAATGCGTCGCCTCAGATGATAGGAGTGTTGGTGATAATGATGGCGACGATTTCCCCCTCCGGGAGGGAAGTTTCCCCAGCAGGATCATTCTACCGGAGCTCTAGATTGGTTCTGCTCAAGTTCCACCTCGTGGCGGCGACGAATCCTCCTAAAAGCCTCCTCTCGATTTTTTCCAGACTGAAACCCTTCTTGTAGCAAAAGAGGGGGGCCGGTGGGCCAGCATGGAGTCCACAAGCCCCCTACGCGCGGCCAGGGGGTGGCCGCGCCTAGCAAGCTTGTGGCCACCTGCTGGCGCCCCTCTGGCACTTCTTCGGCCTAGTATTTTTTATAAATCCCAAAAAAAATCCACGTTGATTTTCACGGATTTTGGAGTTGCACACAATAGGCATCTCAAACTTGCTCCTTTTTCAGGCCAGAATTCCAGCTGCCGGCATTCTCCCTCTTCATGTAAACGTTGCAAAATAAGAGAGAAAAGGCATAAGTATTGTACCGTGAAGTGTAATAACAGCCCAAAAAGCGATAAATATCAACATGAAAGCATGGTGCAAAATGGACATATCATGCTGCTTCGAAAGAATCGAAGAATTTTTAGAGATCAATTGAAATATTCTCAGATTATTGGCTCGCTAATGTACTTAGCCAGTGTTAGCAAACTGAGTCGGCTTGTCTCAAAACCAGGAGATGTGCATTGGAAATCTCTAGAGAGAGTTTTGCGTTATTTGAAAGACACTACGAATTATGGAATTCACTACTCGACACGCAAAGGTGCTTGAAGGGCACAGTGACTCAAACCGGATCTCAGATGCTGATGAGATAAAGGCCACGAGTGGATATGTATTCACTCATGGAGGTGGCACTGCTTCTTTGAATTCTTGCAAGCTGACCATCTTAACGAGGTCAACAATGGAAGCAGAACTCACAACACTAGATACAGCTATGGTCGAAGCAGAATGGCTTCGCCGGCTCTTGAATGACTTGTCGGTTGTTGAGAAACCTGTACTAGGTATCCTTATGAACTGGGACAATCAAACTGTGATCAAGAAAGTGAGAAGCTCAAAGGATAACATGAAGTCTTCAAGACACGTTCAGTGAAGGTTAAAATATGTCAGGAAAATGAGAAACTCCGAAGTTATTGCATTTGATTATATCCAAACATCTAAAAATCTGGCAGATCCTTTTACTAAGGGTCTCTCACGTAATGTGATAGATAATGCATCGATGGAGATGGGTATGATACCCACAATATTGGTTGTTCATAGTGGTAACCTATTTTATGTGATCGGAGATCCCGTGAATTAGATGTGGAAGACAAGCTGTTGGTTGCTACCTCTTGAGCTTGCGTTGGTTTTCCCTTGAAGAGGAAAGGGTGATGCAACAAAGTAGATAAGTATTTCTCTTAGTTTCTTGAGAACCAAGGTATCAATTGAGTAGGAGGAACAAGCAAGGCCCCAATCGTAGTACCTACACAAACAATCAAACACTTGCACCCAACGCTAAAAAGGGGTTGTCAATCCCTTGAGAGTTATTTACAAGGATGAGATATGATAGAGATAGATATAAAAGATTGCGGAAACAAAATAAATAAATTGCAGCAAGGTATTTTTGGTATTTTTGGTTTATAGATCTTAAAGTATAATATGGAAAATAGACCCGGGGCCATAAGTTTCACTAGAGGCTTCTCTCATAAAGGTAAATAATACGGTGGGTGAACAAATTACTGTCGAGCAATTGATAGAAAAGCGAATAATTATGCATATAGGAATCACGTCTGTGTCAAGTAGACCGAAATGATTCTACATCTACTACTATTACTCCACACATTGACCGACTCCTACCTGCATATAGAGTATTAAGTTCATGAAGAACAGAGTAACACATTAAATAAGATGACATGATGTAGAGGGATAAACTCAAGCAATATGATGAAAACCCCATATCCTCGATGGCAACAATATAATATGTGCCTCGCTACCCCTACTATGTCACTGGGTGAGGACACCGCAAGATTGAACCCAAAACTAAGCACTTCTCCCATTGCAAGAATTACCAATCTAGTTGGCCAAACCAAACCAATAACTTGAAGATACTTGCAAAGATATGAAATCATGCATATAATAATTCAGAAGAGAGTCAAATAATATTCATAGATAATCTGAACATATACTCATATTTCATCGGATCTCGACAAACACACCGCAAAAGCGTATTACATCGGATAGATCTCCATGAAGATCATGAAGAACATGGTATTGAAGATCAAAGAGAGAGAAGAAGCCATCTAGATACTAGCTATGGAGCCGTAGGTGTGTGGTGAACTACTCACGCATCATAGGAGGGGCAATGGAGTTGATGTAGATGCCCTCCGTGATCAATTCCCTCTCCGGAAAATTACCGAAAAAGGCTCGTGATACGTCCCAAATGTATCTATAATGTCTGCTTGTTCCATGATCTTTTGGGTGACATTGTTATATGTTTTGCAACACTTTTATCAAATTTTACACATATTTGGACTAACCTACTAACTCAGTGCACCCAGTGCTAGTTTCTGTCTCCTAATGTCTATTTTGCAGGGGATTTTACCCAATTTTCCGAAGCTCGAAAAAATCCAGAAAAAATATATAAAAAATCAGCGAAACAAAAGCTTCGGGATCACCGAAGGAGAGCCAGAGGGGGGCGAGGGGTCTCCCAGGCGGCCCGCAGGCGCGGCCAGGCCCTAGGCCACGCCAGGAGGTCGCCTTGGTGGGTCCCACCTCCTCCGGTGCCCTCCTTTGGCCTATATTTAGAGATCCCTGAGGAAACCCTCCCAGACTTTCTGGAATCGCAAATTTCTCCATCATTCCGCCGCCGTAGTGCTTCCAAGATCGGGAGCATTAGGAGACCTCTTCCCGGGACCCTGCCGGAGGGAGGATTAACCTCCGGGAGCTTCTCCACCGCCATGGACGCTTCCCGGACGTGTCGTGAGTAGTCTCCTTGGACCATGAGTCCAAGACCAGAAGTTGTGTGATGTCTTATCTCCAATCTTGTGGTTCAATGGTTAGTCCTTGTGAGTTGCCCTACATGATCAAGGCATCTATGTAATTATCTTGCTATTGCTATGCTCGGTTTGTTGGGATCCGATGGATTATGATATTATGTTCAAATTGTTATGAGTTATATATTTGATTATCCTTTTATATTATGTTCCTTAGTGATTCTTCCATGTTCTCCGTTGCTTTTTATTGCTTTGGCCAAGTAGTAGATCATAACTCCAAGAGGGAGCATTATGCATGATTGTGGGTTCGGGCCCCTTGATGTCTAGCTTGAGTGACAAAAACATGAGATTAGGGGATGTGCTTGTTGCCACCAGGGAGAAAACAACGGTGCTTCTGACCACGGTTGCAAGGATTGTTTACCTTACGCATAGTTTGTTAATGCGATTGTCCGTTGCTTTGAGTTTACACTTTGGGTGGGGCTCACAACTTAATTCCGGAGAGATGTTCTGGATAGATATCCCAAGATGGATGATTAGTAAGTAGATGATGATGAATAAACGGTCTACTTGTCTTGGCGTACTGCCCATTACTATTGAGCCTCTAACTATCAAGGAGCATAATTAACATTGTGGTGCTATCACAATTCTGTCAATTGCCCAACTGTGATTTGTTTACCCTAGCATAGTTGTTTATCGTCTTTTGGGAGAGAGACATCACTAGTGAACATCATGTTACTCCGGTCCATATCACCATCATTGTTTACACCTCCATCTTTACCGCTTTCATTAACTTTTCCGTTGTAATCATTATTAACTTCCCGCTTGTGTTTTGATCCTTTGCAAACTACAAGGCCGGAGATATTGACAACCTCTCTATACTCGTTGGGAGCAAAGTTATTTTTTTGTGTGCAGGTCCACGTCTTTTGCTTGACAGGGGTGGGAGACACCTACTTGTTGATCCTAGGAGTCCTACTCGTTTGATAAACCTTACAGTATCTGTTTGAGAGAAATTTGCTGCTGACTACATCTCCACCTTCCACTTGGGGTATCCAACGAGGGCGAGAAGTATATACATCATCTCGTCATCAAGCGAATTTTTGGCGCCGTTGCCGGGGACTCCAGTCTTCAAGATAGGGGAGTTGCACACTATCTTTTACCTTTGCTTTTTAGTCTTGTTAGTTCGCTTTCTTGTTTTTGCTTTAGAGTCTGATACCAAAAACCACCAAAAAATTAGTTGATTTGCTCTTGCTTGTTGCTGCTACTATGGGTTTCACTGAGAACACCAAGTAGTGTGACTTCACTAGTCACAACAACAATGACTTTATCTGCACTCCTATTGCTGCTCCTGCTAGTGAGGCCACGACCTATGATATTAAACCTGATTTACTGAACCTTGTTATGAAATATCAATTCTCCGGTGGTGGAGATGATGCTTCCTTGCACTTGAACAATTTTGTTGAGCTCTCTCATATGCAAAAATATAAAGAAGTTGATGGTGATATTGTTAAACTTAAGCTTTTTTCCTTTCTCTTTGAGAGGAGGAGCTAAAGTGTGGCTTCATTCTTTGCCTAGGAATAGCATAGGTTCTTGGGATAAGTGCAAAGATTCTTTTATTGGGAAGTATTATCCGCCTGCTAAGATTATCCAGTTGAGTTGTAACATTATGAATTTTAGGCAATTGGATAATGAGCATGTTGCTCAAGCTTGGGAACGTATGAAATCTCTTGTTAATAATTGCCCTACTCATGGTTTGACTACTTGGATGGTGTTACCTCTTGAGCTTGCGTTGGTTTTTCCCTTGAAGAGGAAAGGGTGATGCAGCACAGTAGCAGTAAGTATTTCCCTCAGTTTGAGAACCAAGATAACAATCCAGTAGGAGTATCAAGATGATGCACCAATGTACCTGCGCAAGAACAAACAAACTTGCACCCAACGCTATAAAGGGGTTGTCAATCCCTTCACGATTATTCGCAAGGTGAGATATGAAGGTGAAAAGTGCAACAAAGTAACTTTGTGGAACTGAAAATAGGATGTGAAGTAGACCCGGGGGCCATAGTGTTCACTAGAGGCTTCTCTCATGATAGCAAGTATTACGGTGGGTGAACGAATTACTGTCGAGCAATTGATAGAATCGCGCAAAGTCATGATGATATCTAAGGCAATGATCATACATATAGGCATCACGTCCGGGACAAGTAGACCGTTACTTTCTGCATCTACTACTATTACTCCACACATCGACCGCTATCCAGCATGCATCTAGTGTATTGAGTTCATAACAAATAGAGTAACGCCTTAAGCAAGATGACATGATGTAGAGGGATAAATTCATGCAATAGATATAAACCCCATATTTTTACCCTTGATGACAACAACACGATGCGTACCTCGCTACCCCTTCTGTCACTGGGTGAGGACACCGCACGGTTTGAACCCAAAACCAAGCACTTCTCCCATTGCAAGAATTATAGATCAAGTTGGCCAAACGAAACCCACAACTCGAAGAGAATTACAAGGATACAAAATCATGCATATAAGAGATCAGAGGAGACTCAAATAATATTCATACATAATCTGATCATAAATCCAGAATTCATCGGATCTCGACAAACACACCGCAAAAGAAGGTTACATCGGATAGATATCCATGAAGATCATGCAAAACTTTGTATTGAAGATCCAAGAGAGAGAAGAAGCCATCTAGCTATTAGCTATGGACCCGAAGGTTTGTGGTGAACTACTCACGCATCATCGGAGAGGCAATGGTGTTGATGAAGAAGCCCTCCGTGTCCGAATCCCCCTCCGGCAGGGCACCAGAACGGTCCCCAGATGGGATCTTGCGGAGACAGAAGCTTGCAGTGGCGGAAAAGTATTTTCGTGGCTCTCTCTGGTGTTTCTGGATTTTTAGGGAATTTATAGGCGAAAGAAGTAGGGCAAAGATGCCACGTGGGGCCCACAAGCCTGGTAGGCGCCCCCCTAGGCCGCGGCTAGAGGGCTTGTGACCTCCCCCGGGGTCCTTTGCCTTGGTTCTCAAGTTCCCTGCGTATCTTCTATTACGGAAAAATCATTCCGCAGGTTTTATTCCGTTTGGACTCTCTTTAATATTCTTCTGTGAAAAGGGTCAAAAACACGGAAAAAACAGAAACTGGCACTTGGCACTGAGTTAATAGGTTAGTCCCAAAAAAGATATAAAATAGCATATTCATGCATAGAAAACATCCAAAGTTGACAAGATAATATCATGGAACCATGAAAAATTATAGATACGTTGGAGACGTATGAGATGATTATCCAAACTTTTTATGCATGATTGAACTTTACCTCGCGGAATCTGTTAGACTCGGCCGCGGGAGGAACCTTTCTGTCAAATACACTTGGTGCTGCCACAAAGATATTGGATGAGATGATGACTAATTATTCTCAATGGCACACCGAGAGATCTCCAACACGTAGGAAGGTAAACTCTGTTGAGGAGATTTCCTCCCTTAATGATAAGGTTGACATGATCATGACTTTACTTACTAAGCAAGCTCCTATTGATCCTCATGATGTTCCTTTAAATTCTTTGGTTACTCAAGAAAGAGAGCAAGTGGATGTTAATTTTATTTCTAGGATAAACTTCAATAATAATGCTTATAGGAGTAATTTTGGTAGCAATCCTAGACCATTCCTATCCAACAACTATTGGAATAGTGACACCTATAGTAACACTCCTAATGATAGAAGAATGCCTAGTTATGAAAAGCTTTTAGAGATAGAGAAGGCTACAAAGAATTATATGCACACCGAGTATGAACAAAACAAAGCCTTCTGTAGACGATTAGATGAGCATTCTTCTATTTTGCAAAACATTGGAAGACAACTTGAGAGCCTGAATAGTAAGATTTCCAACATCCAAACTAGACTCACTACCACGGAGACCCAAGTTTCCAATATGTCTCACACACAAGCCACTTTGATAAATCAAATGGCGGACAAACCCGGAGTGGTTGTACATTAGGAAGAGGAAGAGAGAATTAAGAGCCTTCCTACACACACTACCATTGCTACTATACAAGTTGTTGAGGACCTCAAAACCTTTAGCACCCATCGCACTCCTAGTCCGACGGACTTATTAATGGTGATGCTAATACCTCAACCATAGGACAAGAAGGTCCTATGAATTTAGAGACTACCAAAAGAATGAGCTTAGATGACATTACTACCACTTTAATTAATGGTAGTAACCTTGATTTTGACAATTATAGTCTTTTCGAAGTCATCACCTTTTTTGCAAAGAATGGCCCCCACGCTAGTACACTCAATATTGCCTTCACCGAGCATATTACCAATGCTTTTATCAAAGCTAGGGAGGAGAATCTCAAGCTAGAGACTTCTATTCCTAGGAATCTAGAAGATGGTTGGGATCCTATGGTCAAAATAAAATTGAATAATATCTCTTGCTTTGCTTTGTGTGGCGTTGGAGCTAGTGCTTCCGTTATGCCCAAAAGAAGGTATGACATGCTTGATCGGAAACCTTATGATCCATATTTTTTTGGTATTCATCTTGTTGATTCTTCCATAAAGAAACCTTTAGGGAGAGTTTATGATGTTATTATTATTGTCAATGATAATTATGTGCATGTTGGTTTCCTTATTATGGACATTGAATGTGATCCTTCATGTCCAATTATTTTGGGACGTCCTTTTCCCCGCGCCGTTGGTGCTATCACTGACATGAAAGAGGGAATTATTAAATTACAATTTCCTCTTAAAAAGGTAATGGAACACTTCTCAAGAAGATTAAATTACCTTATGACTCCGTTACACGGGCAAGTTATTCTTTTGGAGTTGATAACACTTGATCTTCTTGCATTATGCCTAGCTCAAAGGCATAAAAGAAAGCACTTGTTGGGAGGCAACCCAATTTTTTTACTTTATGTTTTAGTGGTCTTGATACTTGTTACAACTGTAGCAGCATCATTGTATCTTTATTTTTAAGCTTTGTGCCAAGTTATAGCCTCCGATGGCAAGAAAGATTAAAAATTATGACATGCTGTCCAGAAACAGATTATGTCTGCTTGACGGAAAAATTCGCCAAAAAATCACCAGTTCATCTTTTTCATCTGAATTGCTTTGAAAGCATGCTCTATATAATTGTCTTTCTGACATATGTTCTGAATTTTTTTATTTGAGTTGCAGAAGTGCCCCGCATAAATTATTTACTACATGTTGTTCTGTTTTTCACAGATTCTGCCATGTTTTGTGTTTTCATTGTTTTGCGAATCCTCAGCTTGCTTTTTATTTAAAAAAAACCCTTTGGCATTCATCAGAAGCAGTATATTTTCATGAAAATATTCATTTCCAGCAGGTATTGAATTATTTTATTAAGGGAACTAACCACTCTAATCAGCTTATGATGAGTTAAGTATGAAGGGAGTTTTCAAGTATGCGATGGGAGAGATGATGAAAGAAGATATAGGAGTGTCAAGCTTTCAAGCTTGGCGATTCCCCCATACATCCCAAGAAATATTCAAGGAGACTCAAGCGTCTAAGCTTGGGGATGCCCCCATGCATCCCCTCCTCTATCAACAATCATCAATTCGTCCATCTCCATGCTATATTTTTATCAATTCATATGATATGTGCTATGCTTGGAGCGTACCGCTCTTTACTTTTTAGTTTGTTTTAGTTTTTCTTGTTGTTCATAACAAGTCGGAACCTAGCCTACCTTGTTTGGGAGAGACACACGCTCCATTCCACTCTAGAACACAACATAGCTTTTCATGCTTATCTTTTTTATGTGTTCTTCATCTTCTCGTAGCTACTGTCATGCTTAGCTCTTAGTTTTCATGCTTATCTTTTTAAGAGCTATTATTTATGTTGATTTTGGAACTCTCTTGAGTTATCATGCTTATCTTGTTTAGAGAGTTGGCTCGTTGCACTCAGTTGTGTGTCTTGCATGAGTAGGTAATTGAGATTGCTATTTAAGTATAGTAGTAACCTGCAATAGTTTTGAGGTGTTGATTTGAGTAATGTTTGGACTATTGGTTCCAAGAGTTGAGCCTATTAGTGATAGGTGTCGTATTTTGGAAAATCCGTGTGTTTTTCAAAAACTAAAAATTAGTTGAGAACTCTAGCTACTAAATTGATCGCTAACCTCTGGAGGGGTTGGAATATATAGAGTACCCTCACGTTACCATGAGTTGAGGATGCGCAAGGATAATCAAACCCCCAAACATTCATCCTCGGGGTACTTGTATCTTTGTGAATCACCTAACTAGATAGAGAGTTAGCGATAATAAGTGTATGAGTTCTTTGAACTAATGCGAATATTCGATTGTTGGCACTTCCACCATCCATATTTTGCTAGCCTCTTCGGTACCGTGCACTGCCCTTTCTCACGTTGAGAGTTGGTGCAAACTCCGTCGGTGCATCCAAACCCATGACATGATACGCTCTGTCATACATAAGCCTCGTTATATCTTTCCTGAAAACATCCACCATACCTACCTATTAAGGCATTTCCATAGCCTTTTCGAGATACTTTGCCATGCAACATCCACCATCTCATGACTTGATCTTCATGTCATACATGATTTTGCTTGATCATAGAGCCGCATGATAGTTGGGCCTTTCCCTCATTACTCCTACATGACACGCTAGTATCATTGCATATCCTGCTACACTGGCAGAGGCATACATTTGCATACATCATGATAGTTTTCATTTGTCTTTATGTTGAGTACTTCTTATAAAGTGTGATGATTTTTCTTTCTATTCATGTAAAACATAGAGTGTTGCCCTTAAGTGAGGAAAATATCCCAAAGAGGACAAAACAAAAGATCCCAAAGAGGAAAAATGAGAGATAAAAATAAAGAGCCAAAGAGGCCAAAAAAAAGGAAAAGAAATAAAAAGAGAGAAGGGGGTAACACTACTTTTCCTTTTGAAAGATACACACATTCATATATTACTATGAGGGGACCCTTACACTATAGAACTTGGTTTGCATATTCCAATGATGAGCCTCCTCAAATGAGCTCTAGGTCTTCATGAGCAAACAAGTTGGATGCACCCCCACTAGTTCCATTGGAGAGCTTTCCTTAGCTCATATGTGCATCCGTTACATGACAATCCCTACTCCTCACATCATATCTATCATTTGGCTTCTCTCGCCTATGGTTGTCCTCATTGATGTGAGCCTTTCACACCTTTCTGTCTTCCTTCCCCATCATTATTCTATTTGCCATCCTAAGTGCCAACATATCTTGCTTACGCTCATTCATTGCATGAGTGCTCAAAATCGAAAGTGAGAGGATCATTTTGACTTGTGCCTGGCAAGTGGTCTGGGGATGAGTCAAACTAAGATTCTGAAGGGGACTAAGTGTGAGGTTTAGTAGATTGAGTTCTCAATTAAAAAATATATTTTATCTCTAAACCTATCTCCCACTTCTTGCACGGAAACACCATTTGGAGACATTTGAGTCATGGACAGCGAGAGCTCTTGCACCTTTATGTTCTTACTTTGTAAATTCAGTACGAAATATAGACTCTTGCTTGTTATTGTCTTGACTTGAATTGCATATCTCACTTGCTTTACTTTGAAGTTCTTATATGTGTGTTAGCATGTCACCACAGAAATTATTGTGTTAGCATTTATCTACTCGAGGACGAGCAAAAATTAAGCTTGGGGATGTTGATACATCCCAAACGTATCTATAATTTCAGTTTGTTCCATGATCTTTTGGATGACATTGTTATTTGTTTTGCTACACTTTTATATCAATTTACACATATTTGGACTAACCTACTAACTCAATGCACCCAGTGCCAGTTTCTGTCTGCTGATGTCTATTTTGCACGGGCTTTTACCCAATTTTACGATGCCTAAAAAAATATATAAAAAATCAGCAAAACAAAATCTTCGGGTTCACCGAAGGAGGGCCAGAGGGGGGCAAGGGGCCTCCCAGTCAGCCTGCTCCATAAGATCGCCTGGGTGGGTCCCACCTCCTCTGGTGCCCTCCTTTGGCCTATATTTAGAGATCCATGAGGAAACCCTCCCAGACTTTCTGGAATCGCGAATTTCTCCATCGTTCCGCCGCGACGGCGCTTCCAAGATCGGGAGCGTCAAGAGACCTCTTCCCGGCACCATGCCGGAGGGAGGATTGACCTCCGGTGATGGGGTTATAGTCCCCGGGTAGGGTCATAGGTCTGCCCTGTAGGTCCTACCCAAGGACTACCCTTCATAGAAGACAAGGCCCTTAGAGAGTTCCGACTAAACTAAGGATGCCCCCATCATCCAGTCGGCGACGATCCACTCGGAGCATATCTAACGTACCGACTGGAATCCACTCTGTACATCGTAACCTCCCAGGAGGGCAACGGTCATACGTTTTCATACACCATTATTAGCATTTAAAGCTTATGTTACCTGTAACGTAAGAATTTACTCGCCACTATTCAACCCCTGTCCACCAGGCCATTATGAAGCGCAGCACACTCTATATAAGCCGCCCTTCACCACTGGTACGTGGGTTGGCACTTGCTGTAATCCTATAATCCACTCGACACAAAGCTCCCGAGAGAACTGAGACGTAGGGCTTTTACCTCCACCGTAGAGGGGCCTGAACTCATACATCCTCGCCGTAGCTAAGGCTCTGCACATATACTTTCGTACCCCATACTTCTACTGTCAAACTTATACCCACGACAGTTGGCGCCACCGTGGGGCAGGCGTCTAAGCGACTTCCGCCGAGTTTGCGATTTCATCTTTTCGTCATGTCGTCCGGCGGAGATCTGTGCATGGGTCATGAGATCCTCTTCGGTGCCTTCTCCTTCATCGCCGACGATTCGGCATGGCTTCGGGATGCGCCCCTCGACGTCGAGGCGCTTCCCAGTCGCGGGGCTACGCACTTCCGTGCCAGTTCCTGCGGTGTTCTTCTTCTCCAGCCATGGACCCCGGTGTCGATCTTCACCCCCGTCACGCGTGGCAACAAGCGATCCCATCGTCCGCGGCTCCAGCGTTGGGTGTGACATGTCGATGCGCGACAAAACGCGTCCTCTCAAGTGGCGGTGCTTGAATCGGTTGTGGTCCCGCCGTCATCCCAGTGCTTGGAGTCAGTTCCGACTGAACTACCTTCCGAGTATCCGGGTCGCGGGCCTGTAGCCGAAGTTCTCATGGCTGATTCCCACGAAAGTCCCCTCGGGACCGGGCGGAACGAGCGTGAGTTCGGAGAATCATCTGGCGCTCGTCGTCAGCACCATTGTTCTTCTAGTTGACGCACTCGCGAGAGCAACGTCGAGGTGTTCCGCACACCCATCCTCAACTTGGCTGCAACCGCCAGAATAGCCGATTCTCTCCAGCCGACTGATTCAGAGGCTGGTAGGGGAATCGAGCAGATCCGTGTCTTGTTGCATACGGCGCAGCAACAAAATTCGGCGGTCTCCCAGTCGCACAACAGGATCCACAACAGTTCTGTTCAAGCGAACACGCATCGGTCGGTTTTCAGTCCCGACTCTCACCAGCGACGCAGAGGGGACAGCCGTTCCAGGGACCCGAATCGGAATCCGCTTCCCATTCGGTCTCATCCCGAAGATCGTCGCCGTTCGCGTACTCCTCCGCGGAGTGTGCCTTACGGACCCCGACATTACGACGATTGTCGTTCGGGCGGTGGCGCGCATGATCCAAGGCCTGATGCAAGAGGGTACATCGCCCAGAAGAAGGTCGACAGAAGTCGAGCCCACCGTGATGGTCACGATAAAGACCGTCCGAGTGGAAGCAGGACCATTGTTTCTGGCCCCGAGTGCTTCAGTCGGGCCATCCGCTCAGCTGACATCCCTCCCAACTTCCGATTGGCGACAGGAATCAGCAAATTCACGGGAGAGTCCAAACCAGAAACTTGGTTGGATGACTACAGAGTGGCGGTCCAGATTGGTGGCGGAGATGACCATGTCGCCATGAAACATCTCCCACTGATGCTCGACGGTTTGGCGCGAGCTTGGCTAAACCAGTTAGCTCTGTCAAGCATCTACAGTTGGGCAAATTTGGCCGGAGTCTTCATCAGGAACTTCGAGGGTACGTGCAAACGCCCTACTGGTCTCGTAGAGCTTCAGCATTGTGTCCAGAAGCAAAACGAGCCCTTGCGCGATTTCATCCAGCGCTGGACGACCCTCTACCACACGGTGGAGAATGTTACACAGCACCAAGCAGTCTGCGCCTTCAAGGCAGGCGTGCGGTACAGAGATCTGTACCTGAAGTTCGGTCGGACAGGCGACATCTCCATGAGCAAGATGATGGAGATAGCCGCGCTCTATGCAAATGGCGAAGAGGAGGACCGCATACGTAGCGGCAAGCATAAGTCAGTCGCCGATGGAGATGGGGACACCAGTCGGAAGCAGAAGCAGAAAGCTCAATCCACTCCGCAGGAAGAGGCAGCAGCCGTTACAAATACCAAGTTCAAAGGCAAGGGGAAAGCACAGTACACCCCCAAGAAGAGGCAGTCAGGAAACTCCATCCTAGATCAACCGTGTCCAATCCACACGAAGACGGATGAAGAAGGCAATGTCATATTGCCGAAGCATACCACTCGGCAGTGTCGCCTCCTTATCCAAGGATTCGGCGAAGGATAGCCGAGTGAGAAGGACACCGAGCAGGATGATGAGGACAAGGAGGATCCGTTCCCCCATGTCCATGCAACGTTGATGATTTTTGCTGATGTGGAAAGCAAAAGTCGACTGAAGCTGGTCAACGGGGAGGTAAACATGGCAACCCCATCCACTCCCACGTTCCTCAAGTGGTAACAGACTGAGATCATCTTTGATCAGTCAGACCACCCAGCACACGTACCCACCCCACGGAGGCAAGCTTTGGTCGTCGACCCGATGGTGGAAGGAGTTAGGCTGCGCAAAGTCCTCATGGACGGCAGCGGCGGCTTGAATATCATGTACGCCGACACTCTCAAGGGAATGGGCATTCCGATGTCCAAACTTAGCGAGAGCGGTATGCAGTTCCACGGAGTCGTCCCACGAAGAAAGGCCAAATCACTCGGCCAGATTGCGTTGGATGTCGTCTTCGGCTCTGACAAGAACTTCCGCAAGCAGAAGTTGACATTCGAGGTGGTAGACTTCCATATAGCATACCATGCGATTCTGGGCCGTCCGGCATATGCGCGTTTCATGGCCCGTCCATGTTACGTTTATTTGAAGCTGAAGATGCCCGGTCCCAAAGGTGTGATTACTGTCACACGCAATCGGCAGCGGACCGAGGAGTGTCTGCAGCAGGGGTCGAGAATTGCCGATCATCAGATGGCTATACTCAAGCTGGATGAGTACAAGAAGACCGCCGACCCCGCTGACCTGATGCGTTCAAAGAAGCCAGCTTCCGAGTCCGCATTCTAGACGGCGGAAGACACGAAGAAAGTCAGCATCCACCTGACGGACGACGCCGCCGCCCCGACAAACATCTCCACCACCCTTGATCCAAAATAGGAAGCCGAGCTCATCCAATTCCTCCATGAGAACTGGGACATTTTTGCATGGAAGCCTGCTGACATGCCAGGTGTACCCAGGGAGTTGGCTGAGCACCGACTGCATGTGGATCCTGCCGCTCGGGCCGTCCGAGAACGCGTGCGTCGGTCCGCCGCGCACAAGAGGAAAGCAATCAGAGATGAGGTGGCTAAACTTTTGGCAGCCAACTTCATTCGCGAGGTGCACCACTCCGATGGCTCGCTAATGTTGTCATGGTGCCCAAGAAGGACAAGTCTCTCCGTATGTGCATCGATTTCAAGCATCTCAATAAGGTCTGTCCGAAAGATCACTTCCCGCTCCCCCGCATTGATCAGATTGTTGATTCGACTGCGGGTTGCGAGCGCTTATCCTTCCTTTATGCCTATTCGGGCTATCATCAGATCCGTTTGTATGGTCCAGATGAATTAAAAACAGCCTTCATCACCCCATTCAGGTGCTTCTCTTACATCACTATGCCATTCGGTTTGAAGAATGCAGGAGCAACTTTTATGCGCATGATCCAAAAATGCCTCCTAGACCAGATCGGTCGAAATGTGGAGGCATATATGGATGATATCGTCGTCAAGTCACGCAAAGGTTCCGACCTGCTGACTGAATTGACAGAAACATTTGCCAACCTACGTAGGTACGATATCAAGCTCAACCCAGCCAAGTGTTCGTTCAGCGTTCCCAGCGGGAAGTTACTCGGTTTCTTCGTTTCCGAACGAGGGATCGATGTCAACCCTGAAAAGATCGGGACCATTGTTCGAATGGAGCGGCCGGTAAGAGTACATGATGTTCAAAAGCTCACAGGTTGCCTAGCGGCTTTGAGCAGGTTTATCGCTCGACTCGGCGAGAAGGCGTTACCTCTGTACCGACTCATGAAGAAGTCAGATACCTTCGAGTTGACAGACGAAGCCCAAGTCGCATTCGACGACCTCAAAGCCCTGCTTTCCACCCAGCCGGTTCTTACTGCCCCGCTCAGTAAAGAACCCCTTCTTCTGTACATCGCGGCTACAAATCAAGTCGTCAGCACCGTTCTCACAGTCGAACGCGAAGAAGAAGGCAAAGCGTACAAGGTTCAGCGGCCAGTATATTATGTTTCCGAAGTCCTGACTCCTTCCAAGCAGAGGTATCCCCATTATCAGAAGCTTATTTATGGGATCTACATGACTGCAAAGAAGGTGGATCATTATTTCCAAGACCACTCGGTATCTGTCATATCTGATGCTCTGTTGTCGGAAATTCTTCACAATCGGGACGCATCACGCCGAGTGGCAAAGTGGGCAATGGAGATGCTATACTGCGACATCAAGTTCGAAGCCAAGAAAGCTATAAAGTCTCAAGCTCTTGCTGACTTCATAGCAGAATGGGTACAACAACAGCAACCAACTCACATCTACTCGGCTCATTGGACCATGTTCTTCGATGGGTCCAAGATGTTGAATGGCTCTGGCGCCGGCGTAGTGCTCATATCCCCGAAAAGCGATAAACTCAAGTATGTGTTGCAGATCCATTTTGATTCTTCCAACAATGAAGCAGAGTACGAAGCCCTCCTTTACGGGTTGCGCATGGCCATCACACTCGGCGTCCGTCGCCTGATGGTCTATGGCGACTCAGATCTAGTGGTTAATCAAGTAATGAAGGAGTGGGATGTAAGGAACCCCACCATGACTGCATACTGCAACACAATAAGGAAGCTCGAGAAGAAGTTCGAAGGTCTGGAACTTCACCATGTTCCCCGACTGTAAAACCAAGCAACAGATGAATTGGCAAAACTTGGATCCACTCGGAGACCGGTCCCGAGTGATGTCTGCCTTGAGCACCTACACCTCCCCACGGTAAAAGAAGATCCTTTTGCAGAGGAACCAGTACAACCGAAGAGCTCAATAGATCCGACTGAAGTCGAGGTCCCCGCTGTGGTTGATTTGATCATGGAGATTCTAGTTGTCATTCCCGAATGGACTGTGTCGTTCATTGCGTACATCATGAGGCAAGAGTTACCAGAAGACGAAGTCCAAGCTAGGCAGATCGTTCGCAGGTCGAAGTCCTTCACAGTCATTGATGACCAGTTATACAGGGAAAGTGTTTCAGGCGTCCTTCAGCGGTGTATCTCTCCTGAGGAGGGACAGTTAATCTTGGAAGAAATTCACTCGGGAACCTGCGGTCATCATGCCTCCTCAAGGGAAATCGTCGCCAAAGCATTCAGAGCTGGTTTCTTCTGGTTGCAGGCGAATGAAAGGGCAAAAGATATGGCCGACCGTTGCGAAGGTTGTTAGTTCTATGCAAACAAGTCCCACAAGCCCACGTCTGCGCTGAAGACAATTCCTCTTGCTTGGCCATTCGCCGTGTGGGGATTAGATACAGTCGGACCATTCAGAACAGGCCAAGGAGGATTCACCCATCTACTGGTAGCAGTCGACAAGTTTACCAAGTGGATTGAAGCCAAGCCTATCAAGAAGCTTGATGCCCTTACGGCCATCAAATTTATCAGAGACATCATCGCCAGATACGAGGTTCCGCACAACATAATCACCGACAATGGCACAAACTTTGACTCGGACAGGTTCAAAGGTTTTTGCGCAGGCCAAGGTATCCGAGTGGATTTTGCATCCGTCGCGCACCCCCAAACAAATGGACAAGCGGAGCGGGGAATGGACTCATTCTTCAAGGGTTGAAGCCTCGACTCCTGTGAGAAGTTGGACATGCCGCCGGCGCATGGGTCACCGAGCTGCCTTCGGTGTTGTGGGGCCTCCGCACAACTCCGAATAGATCGACAAGGCGATCCTCGTTTTTCCTCGTTTACGGAGCAGAGGCAGTCCTTCCGAGTGACTTGCTTCACAACTCTCCACGAGTCGAACTCTTCTCCGAAGCCGAAGCAGAGCAAGCCACGCAAGACGGATTGGACCTTTTAGAAGAGGAGCGCGAGATGGCGCTGATCCGTTCAACAATTTATCAACAAGACCTGCGGCGATTTCATGCGCGGCACGTTAGGAGCCGCACATTCCAAGCAGGCGACCTGGTGCTCCGAGTGGATCAACAGAGACCACACAAGTTGGCTCCCGCCTGGGAAGGACCGTTCATCGTTTCTAAGGTGCTGAACAACGGAGCATATCGACTCTACAACCTCGACAGGGAAACGGACGAGCCGCGAGCATGGAATGGAGATATACTGAAGCGCTTCTACACATAACCGCCGACGGAGACAATGTAAAGAACAAGTATCATCGAAGTAACACAAAGCAGATTGATTTCTTGCCGATTCAAAATTCTTCCGCATTTGCAGACTCCGGTCAAGAAAACTAACTCCGAGTGTGCGCTAAAAGTCACGCTCGGGGACTTAGCCGCGACCCAGAGTCGCCTAAGTAACAACTCGCTCCCACTGTGCACGAAAAATCACACTCGGAGACTTAGCTGCGACCCAGAGTTGCCTAAGTACAAACTCGCTCCGAGTGTGCACGAAAAATCACACTCGGAGACTTAGCTCCGACCCAGAGTCGCCTAAGTACAAACTCGCTCCGAGTGTGCACTAAAAGTCACACTCGGAGACTTAGCTGCGACCCAGAGTCGCCTAAGTACAAGCTCGCTCCGAGTGTGCACGAAAGGTCAGACTCGGAGACTTAGCTGCGACCCAGAGTCGCCTAAGTACAAACTCGCTCCGAGTGTGCACTAAAAGTAACACTCAGAGACTTAGCTGCGACCCAGAGTCGCCTAAGTACAAGCTCGCTCTGAGTGCGCACGAAAGGTCACACTCGGAGACTTAGCTGCGACCCAGAGTCGCCTAAGTACAAACTCGCTCCGAGTGCACTAAAGGTCACACTCGGAGACTTAGCTGCGACCCAGAGTCGCCTAAGTACAAACTCGCTCCGAGTGTGCACTAAAAGTCACACTCGGAGACTTAGTTGCGACCCAGAGTCGCCTAAGTACAAACTCGCTCCGAGTGTTCACTAAGAGTCACACTCGAAGACTTAGCTGCAACCCAGAATCGCCTAAGTAAATAACTCACTCCGAGTGTGCACGAAAAGTCACACTCGGAGACTTAGCTGCGACCCAGAGTCGCCTAATTACAAACTCGCTCCGAGTGTGCACTAAAAGTCACACTCGGAGACTTAGCTGCGACACAGAGTCGCCTAAGTACAAACTCGCTCCGAGTGTGCACTAAAAGTCACACTCGGAGACTTTGCTGCGACCCAGAATCGCCTAAGTAAACAACTCACTCCGAGTGTGCACAAAAAGTCACACTCGGGGACTTAGCTCCGACTCAGAGTCGCCTAAGTAAAAAGCTTCCTTCGAGTGTATACTCGAGATACACTCGGAGGCTTAGCAGACCCTCATTGAGGCTCATGTGGATGTGAAGATAACTGACAACTACATGAGTAACAACTCGCTCCTAGTGTGCACGAAAAGTTACACTCGGGGACTTAGCTGCGACCCAGAGTCGCCTAAGTAAACAACTCGCTCCGAGTGCGCACTAACAGTCACACTCGGGGACTTAGCTGCGACCTAGAGTCGCCTAAGTAAAAAGTCGATCCGAGTGTGCACCAAAAGTCACACTCGGGGACTTAGCCGCGAGCCAGAGTCGCCTAAGTGAAAACTCGCTCCGAGTGTGCACCAAAAGTCACACTCGGAGACTTAGCTGCAAACCAGAAGTCGCCTAAGTAAAAAGCTTCCTCCGAGTGGGCACTCGAGATACACTCAGAGGCTTAGCAGACCCTCATTGAGGCTCATGTGGATGTGAAGACAACTGACAACTACGTGCTCCGCATGTTTGCCATTGGCTTCACCAAGAGACGCCCAAACAAAAACCATGAGCCAAAATCATGTCAAAAAAAAACTCAGCGGAAGAAGAGCAAAAGATACGATTCGAATTCAAGTTGGATCTACGATCAGTCGGCTCGGTGTGAATCAAGTTTATCCACACCGAACCACGAATGTACCGGCCAACAGCAGTGGCCAAAGTTTAATACATATTCCACTCGACATACCGAGGTAAATGTGCGTTCAGCATAAAGTTTATCAAGCGTCGCCGGGACTGGCAGGCTCCACAAAGGTGTCGAGGTCGATTCCGTCTGCAATCCGAGTGGCTGTGTCAAGGAAGGTCTCCATGAAATCTTCAAATCGAAGCTTCTTGGTGTTGGCGATCTGCAATGTCTTTAGCTTGTCTTCACGAGCTTCCTTGCAGTGCACTCGGACCATAGACAGCGCCACGTCCGCACCACACCGAGCGGCAGACTTCTTCCATGCATGCACTCTGCTTGGAACGTCCTCCAGTCGAGTCATCAACCCCTCTATCTCGTTCCGGGAGTCATCTTCAGGCCACAGCTCCTTGTCGATTCGGCCGACAACTCTTCTCACGCAACCAATGAAAGGGCCCACTCTGTTAAGGCGAGAATGCGCTCGGAGCACTTCCCGGTTAGCTTCATCGCCGAGTGGAACGTTCCGAACAAGTGACCGTTCAATTTCAGTTGTTTCAGCCTCAACATCCCCACAGAAATCTGCAAAGAAAAGACAAGCAGAAAATAAGCGCGGAGTGAACTCCAAAGTCAAAAAGCACTCGGCAAGAACTTACCACCAAGCAGTGCGACAATCTTCTTCGCCCAGTCGCAGACGTAGTTCTCCTGCGCTCTGCACCGAGTGTTCATCACCTTCAGCTGGCCCATCCATTCGGATCTCTCCCTCTTCATTTTTCCACCTCGGCTAGCAGTGCCTTGTTAGCCTCCCGAGACTCCTCCAAAGATTTCTCTCGGTCAGCAAGAGCCTTCTTCACGCCAGCCAGATCATTCACAGCCACCTCCAAGTCCGCATCAAGTTGAGTCTTCTCAGCCTTCAGAGAATTGTACGTCGATCCCATTTCACAAGTATTATGTCAAAGAGACACAAAGGGAGGATCAAACAGGTTCAACAAAGAAAACAATCAAAACTCAAGATTCTTCATACCCCGGCCGATGCAAGCAATCGACAGCGGTCTCGGGGACTACACCGAGTGGGTTCACTAAGAGTGACCCCACTGGTATGAAGCTCGAACAGGTCAGTCCTATTGAGCTCCATAGCAAACCAACAACACTATGAGATTACTATCTCTCGACCCGAGTAACACTACTCTCGGGGACTACACCCAGTGGGTGCGCTCGGCATGCCCCCACTGGTACCATTCGGGCAGATCAACTCTGATATGTTCAAATTATGGAAAATACATATAAAGACAACTGTCGGTGCAAGCACTCGGCAGAAGTCTCGGGGACTACACCCACTGGGTTCATACCAGTGGGTGCGCTCGGCATGCCCCCACTGGTACCATTCGGGCAGATCAGCTCTGATCTGTTCAGATTATGGAAAATACATATAAAGACAACTGCCGATGCAAGCACTCGGCAGAAGTCTCGGGGACTACACCCACTGGGTTCACTCGGAGTGAACCCACTGCAAAACCAACCTATTGCATCCGAGTACCTCGCTGAAACCCCCAGTGGGTACCAAGAGGAATGTAAACACTTACTAGCGCACTTACTCGGATATCGTCCCAAAGCTCCAAGCTCTTCTTGTACAGGGACGCGATGGAGTCATACGCTCCCTTGGCGTCGCCCACCATCAGCTCCACCTGCACCATGGCGTCCTTGGCGGCTCCTACATGATCTTCCGGGAGGCGTCGGGCATCATAATGGACAGCCGACGGACCCGGCACGGCAGAAGGCTCCCTGGGCATCCCGAGCTCCGCTCCAGTCGGTTCCGCCGTGAGGGCCACCGTCTCAGTCGGCGTCACCGTCTCAGTCGGCGACACGTTCATGGCGGGATTGGCAGCAGGTTGGGTAACCCCAGGGACAGGCGCCAAAGCTGGCTCCGACCTCCTTTGGTCGTCGTCGTCCAGATGGATCACCTCCGAAGGAAGCCCGACTGAACAAAATAAAATTACAGAAAAAGGTCAAGGTCAAAGACAGCACTCGCGAAACAGTAATACAGCTCTCGGAGTCGTGACAACGTACCTTGCTGGGACGTGGCGGCGTTATCAGTGTCCATGGGATCATCGTCCTAGCGCGGCAGAGAGGTAGCGCAGGTAGCAGCTCTGTTGAGTGAAATCCACTCGACGGATAAACATGAGTTCCCAAAAAGAAGAGTCCAAGCATATACCGAAGGAAGATGGAAGAACAAGATACTTACGCTGAGGCGACCGGAACAACGATCCCCATCCGGGGCAAGGCTTTCTGAGGTTTAGGCCCACTAGGTTTAGGCACCTTGGACGGCTGGTTCACGGGCTCGGCAGAACACCCCTGGCTCTCTTCACGCTCCGGGCACTCGGAGCCACGGGAGGAGCTGGTGGAGCACTTGGGGCCGCGGGAGGAACCGGCGGAGCAGCGGGGTCATGACGGCGCTTGGTTCGGTGCTCTGGTGGTGAGGGTGACGAGCTGTGCTCTCCCCTCTCCTCCTCCTACTCTTCCGTCTCCTCCTCCGTCTCCCCACTGTCAGAGACGTACTCGGCGCTATCCGCGCTGCCCTCCATGCTGCCCTCCTCTTCCTCGACTGGATTCCCGTTCGAGACTGCAGAATGCCAGTTCGTCCACTCCTGCACAAAACACAGTCGGCAACGTCAGTCAGTGAGACAAGAAAAGCAATAAAGCTGAGAAGGTTAAAAGCACTCGACACATGTACTCACCTCATTCGGAGGAGGATTTTTGGCGCGGAAGGGCTTCACCCGCTGGGCTCCCACGGGGTTATCACACGTGCCTGTCATGCTGCGGACCCACGCACTCACAGTCTCCCCACTCAATTCCTCTGGACGAGACCGAGTGGTATCCGAGGGCCCCGTGTAATGCCACATAGCGTGGTCTCGGGCCTGCAGCGGCTGGATGCGCCGACCCAGAAAAGTCTCCAGCAGGTCCATGCCAGTGACTCCCCTCCGGACGACGGCTATCAGCGCGTCGACCAAAGACTGGATCTGGGTTCTTTCTCCCTTAGAGAGCGCAAGCTTCCTGGGAGGGCCCGGACGGTCTAAACTGAAAGGTGGCAACCCACTCGAAGCATTCGGACAAGCAATGTCCTGGCAATAGAACCAGGACGATTGCCAGTTCCTAACTGACTCGGATAACTGGAGGGAGGGATAGCTACTCTTTGTTTTCTTCTCGAAGCCTAAACCCCTGCAGAGCTGGAGGATGTGTGTCTTATCGTCCGACTGACTAAGCTTTTTAACAGTTTGGGATCTAGCGGAGAAGACATATTTAAAGAGCCCCCAATGGGGAGGACATCCTATGAAGCACTCGCAGAGGGTGACGAACGAGGCAAGATGAGCTATTGCATTCGGAGGAAAGTGATGGAGCTGCGCCCCGAAGTAATTCATGATACCTCGGAAGAAAGGATGGGGAGGCAAGGAGAAACCTCGGGCCACGTGGCTGAGCAGCAGAACGCGCTCCCCCTCCTTCAGCGCCGGCTCCGTCTCGCCCTCCGGCAGCCTCCGGAACTTGTTGGCGACCATGCCGTGCTCCACCAGCTCCAGCACGTCGTTCTCCGTCACCGAGGAGGGAAGGAAGTCCCCCTGGATCCACCCCGCCGGCAACGCCCGCTGCCGCCGCTGAGTGGAGGCCGCCCCCTTCTTCTTCTTCTTCTGCGCCTCGAGCTAGCTGGTCTGCCCCTTCGTCATGGCGAGGACGACGGATCCGCAGAGGAGGAGAGGCAGGAGGTGGCTAGGGGTGTGCATAGAGCTGCGGGAGAAGCGAGATTAATGGGAGGAGGATGAGCAATGCAACAGGAAATCCCATCGGGGAGGCTGTAATAGGCTTCCGACTGGGTCACTTACAGGTGGGCCCAGGATCTTATCCCCCCAACTGGCTGCTGCAAGGTTAGTGGAGAAGATAACGGCGCGGTAATCAAGGAGGCAAAACCTACTCGATGGCGATGTCGTCATCCCCGCTGAGCGCGCGGTAACCGAAATTTGAGGATCTCGGAAAATCCGGCGCTGTCAGTTTGACCAGTCACGTTGAAAGATTCCACGGAAGCACTCGGTCCGTGACGGTTCGTTTCACTGGCATATTCACTCGGATCACTAGCTGAAAAGATAAAATGGATCAAGGCAAACAACGCTAAAGTCACCTCAATACCAGTCGGTTCCAAACTCCAGACATCACTTCATCTTTCCAACCCCGATCCATTCGGGAACTAATGATGGGGTTATAGTCCGAGGGTAGGGTCATAGGTCTGCCCTATAGGTCCTACCCAAGGACTACCCTTCATAGAAGACAAGGCCCTTAGACAGTTCCGACTGAACTAAGGACGCCCCCATCATCCAGTCGGCGACGATCCACTCGGAGCATATCTAACGTACCGACTGGAATCCACTCTGTACATCGTAACGTCCCAGGAGGGCAACGGTCATACGTTTTCATACACCATTATTAGCATTTAAAGCTTACGTTACCTGTAACGTAAGCATTTACTCGCCACTATTCCACCCCTGTCCACCGGGCCATTATGAAGGGTAGCGCACTCTATATAAACCGCCCTTCACCACTGGTACGGGGGTTGGCAATTGCTGTAATCCTATAATCCACTTAACACAAAGCTCCCAAGAGCACTGAGACGTAGGGCTTTTACCTCCACCGTAGAGGGGCTTGAACTCATACATCCTCGCCGTAGCTAAGGCTCTGCCCATATACTTTCATACCCCATACTTCTACTGTCAGACTTATACCCACGACATCCGGGAACTTCTCCACCGCCATGGACGCTTCCCGGACGTACCGTGAGTAGTCCTCTCCATGACCAATAGATATGTGATGTCTTCTCTCCAATCTTGTGCTTCAATGGTTAGTCCTTGCGAGCTGCCCTACATGATCAAGGCATCTATGTAATTCTCTTGCTATTGCTATGCTCGGTTTGTTGGGATCCGATGGATTATGAGATTATGTTTAGATTGTTATGAGTTATATATTTTATTATCCTTTTATATTATGTTCCTTAGTGATTCTTGCATGATCTCCGTTGCTTTTTATTGCTTTGGCTAAGTAGTAGATCGTAACTCCAAGAGGGAGCGTTATGCATGATTGTGGGTTCGGGCCCCTCGATGTCTGGCTTGAGTGACAGAAACATGAGACTAGGGGATGTGCTTGTTGCCACCAGGGAGAAAACAAGGGTGCTTGTGACCACGGTTGCAAGGATTGTTTACCTTACGCATAGTTCGTTAATGCAGTTGTCCGTTCCTTTGAGTTTATACTTTGGTTGGGGCTCACAACTTAATTCTGGAGAGATGTTTTGGATAGATATCTCAAGGTGGATGATTAGTAAGTAGATGCTGGTGAATAAACGGTCTACTTGTCTTGGCGTACTGCCCATTACTATTGAGCACCTAACTATCAAGGAGCATAATTAGCATTGCGGTGCGATTGTAATTCTGTCAATTGCCGAACTGTGATTTGTTTACCCTAGCATAGTTTGTTATCGTCTTTTGGGAGACAGACATCACTAGTGAACATCATGGGACTCCGGTCCATATCACCATCATTGTTTACACCTCCATCTTTACCGCTTTCATTTACTTTTCCGTTGCAATCATTATTACCTTCCTGCTTGTGTTTTGATCCTTTGCAAACTACAAGGCCGGAAAGATTGAAAACCTTTCTGTACTCGTTGGGAACAAAGTTATTTATTGTGTGTGCAGGTCCACGTCTTCTGCTTGACAGGGGTGGGAAACACCTACTTGTTAATCCTAGGAGTCCTACTGGTTCGATAAACTTTACAGTCTTTGTGTGAGGGAAATTTTCAGCTAACTACATATGCACCTTCCACTTGGGGTATCCAATGAGGGGCGAGAAGTATATACATCATCTCGTCATGAGCTCCCAGATTGAAACTCACGGGAACAAAGGCTCCCGGCAGCGTAAAAGTATTTTTGGGGATCCCTTTTGCGATACGGGAATATTTGGGAATTTATAGGCCAAAGAATAGTGTTAGGAGACCTGCAGGGGACCCACAAGCCAGGGGGCGCGGCCACCCCCCTAGGACGCGCCCTGCACGCTTGTGGCCTCCCGGCACATGCCCTGCTCCCTACTCCAAGTCTTTTGCGTTTCTTCTGGTGCAAGAAAAATCACTCGAGAGATTTTTTTCCGTTTGGACTCCGTTTAATATTCTTTTTTGCAATACTAAAAAATGTGGAAAGAACAGAAACTGGCACTAGGCTCTAGATTAATAGGTTAGTCACAAAAATAATATAAAATAACATATAAATGCATATAAAACATCCAAAATAGGTAATATAATAGCATGGAACAATCAAAAATTATAGATACGTTGGAGACGAGTCAAGCATCCCCAAGCTTAATTCCTGCTCGTCCTCGAGTAGTTAAATAATAAAAACAGATTTTTTGATGTGGTATGCTACCTAACATTTTTATGCATATAATATTCTCTATTGTGGCACGAATATTCAGGTCCATAAGATTTAAAACAAAAGTCTAATATTAGCATTAAAAATAATACTTCAAGCATACTAATAAGGCAATTGCTTCCTTTCGAAATAACATGGTCTTAGAAAGTTATCCCTACAAAATCATATGGTCTGGCTATGCTCCATCTTCACCATACAAAGTATCTAAATCATGCACAACCCCGATGAAAAACAAGTAAATGTTTCACACTTTTTATATTCTCAAACCTTTTCAACTCTCACGCAATACATGAGCGTGAGCCATGGATATAGCACTATAGGTGGAATAGAGTGTGGTGGAGGTTGCAAAAAAAGGAGAAGATAGTCTCACATCAACTAGGCATATCAATAGGCTATGGAGATACCCATGAATAGATATCAATGTGAGTGAGTAGGTATTTCCATGCAACAAATGCACTAGAGCTATAAGTGTATGGAAGCTCAAAAAGGAAACTAAGTGGTTGTGCAAAAGATGTAATTCCACTAGTTATATGAAAATGACAAAATATGAGACTCTCTATGATGAACATGGTGCTACTTTGAAGCACAAGTGTGGAAAAAGATAGTACCATTGTCCCTTCTCTCTTTCTCTCATTTTTTTTCTTTTTTTTTGGTGGCCTTCTTTGGCCTCTTTTATTTTTTATGGGCTTCGCTGGCATCTTTTATTTTTTGTAAAGTCCGGAGACTCATCCCAACTTGTGAGGGAAGCATAGTTTCCATCATCCTTTTCTCACACGGGACAATGCGCTAATAATGCAAATCATCGCACTTTTATTTACTTACAACTCAAAAGATTACAACTCGATATCTAGAACAAAGTATGACTCTGCAAGCAATATGGAAGTGATGGTGCGTGTCATAAATAACGAGACGGTGGTGTTGCATGGCAATATATCTCAGAATGGCTTTGAAAATGCCATAATAGATAGGTATGGTGGCTGTTTTGAGGAAAATATATGGTGTCTCTTTTGAGAAAGGTGGGTTTAATGTACCGACAAAAGTTGCGGGTACTAGAGAGGGTAGCAAATGTGGAAGGGTGAGAGTGCATATAATCCATGAACTCAACATTAGTCATAAATAACTCACATACTTATTGCAAAAGCCTATTAGTTATCGAAGCAAAATATTAGACGCATGCTCCTAGGAAAAGGGTTGGTAGGACTTAACCATCGCGCGATCCCGACCTCCACATAAAGGTTGACAATCATTAAACAAATCATGCTCCGACTTCATCACATAACGGTTCACCATACGTGCATGCTACGGGAATCACAAGCTTTAACATAAGTATTTATTCTAATTCAGAGTTACTTACTAGCATGACTCTCATATTACCATCTTCATCTCTCAAAACTGCAAGCTTTGTCGGCGGCGCCATGCTAGCCCAGATCTAAGCCCTTTGGGCCTAGATCAGGGTTGGGATGGGCCGGTTCGGTCTCCGGCGGGTCGTCTCCGGCTGGTCTGGAGTGATACGGGTGATGAGGCGGCGGCTATTGTGCTGCATGTGCTGCAGTGCGGCAGCGGGGGCTTATCTGGCCCGATCTAGGCTCGGCTGGACAGTTGGTCTGGCATACCCGTGCTCCTGCGTCCGGTCTGCTACCGCTTGAGTTGGTGGAGGTTGTCCCCTCCCACCCGTGTGTGGTATTGCCGGTCCTTGTCTACGATGGCCTCTCCGCGTTTGCTGTGGTGAGACGACTATGGTGTCCTCGCGACTGTGATGGCGCATGTTGGTTGGTGGTTGGCATGGTTGAGCTAAGGATTGGTCCCGGGCGGGGGGGTGCGGCGGGTCGGGAGAAATCTCTATCGGATGTGGCAGACACCGATGCGGTGATGCATGCGGGCGCCGCCGCCCCTCCTCAAGTGCGTCGATTGGATCTCTCCCCCATTCCCCTCCGTGTGCCGGGAGAAATCCTCGGACTTGCGCGGGCAGCCGCGTCGTCGTCGTCGGAGTCCTTCTTGAAGGTGTTACTTGGCACGTGGTAATCCGATGGCACGGGAGTACAATGGAACTATCCGGTGGACGCAACAGTTGCGAAACACTTCAACTTTCGTTGATCCCGTGCTGCTCGTATTTTTTTTAACATAATTGTGTCGTATGTCCCAACATTTATCGTTGGATGTATCTTCTATCTTGTAATACTACCTCCGTCCAAGTGTATAGGACATGCGCGTAATTGTAGGTTATCAATTTAACTAGCTAAATATATATTATATGTTATAAAAATATACCATTAGATTATTATGGAATGTAGTTTCTGAATATGTAATTTTTATCACATATAATATATATTTAGCTAGTTAAATTGACAACCAAGAACTACGCGCATGTCATATACACTTGGACGGAGACAAAACGAAAGAACATTTTTCGTGAGTGTCCGCGGGCACGTGTATGTCCGTATGTGTTGGCAGGCATTTAATTGGTTGGATTTGCCAAGTCCTCTGTAAGGCCTTCCGTAATGGTAGTATCTTGGCACAATATCATAGGTAAAATGTTGACGTGGCACTATATTTATTGAGAAAAGAGGAGGTTGTTGTATCTTATTTAGGATACGGCTCTTGCATGGTATAATAGGCAAAATAACTTGTTAGACCAATCACATATTAGTATGAGACCAAAATCATTAAATACATGCTTACTAAGATATGACACTTAACATACAATACATTAGAATGGTTATCTAACGATCGTATACTATCTAGGATACAGCGCTAAGAGACAATGCATTACGAAAGGCCTAATGCTCTACAACTTATAGATTCAAACGAGATGCAGCGCACCTGGTCACACACCCACGGCTCCCAGTCGTCATCGCACACGTTTCGCCATTTCCATGCAGCACGCACTCACTAGGGATTAAGCAAAGGCAAATTAGTCGATGGCTTGGCGCTATTAACTGCTGACTCGTGCAGCAGAACAGCAGATAAGGCTAAAAGAATCCCTGGAGCTCGTCTCGACGACCAAACCAAGAAGACGAGACAAATTTGGTAGTGTGTGCTGCTGCAGTATTTGTTTGCTCGAGGAATATTTAAACACACACACATATTTGTGGTCAAATTGCACGCCTCCTGAAATTCAGGCTGTTTGGAGGATGGCAGCTCATCCATAGCTACATGATCGAACATACAACAAACGACCAACCATCATCATGCAACCGCATTAGCCGATGGATGGATTGATTAAACATCAACCGTATATAACTGGAGCAGTATCCTTGACCGACCGTACTTGCGCTGGGGAATCCTCTGCCTCCCAGATTGTCTGGCGAACGGGAGCAGCTGCCAGCCGCTGTCCCTGGATTTGCGACGGGGACGCGATCTACTTGCAGATACTGTAGTAATTGAGCGCACTGCTAAGCGCAAGAAACAGGTAGTAGCCACGAGTAACTTGGCGCTAGGGTTTTCGAACGAAACGATCAACATTTCGAGTAGCACCTACGTGCTGGGATTGAAGCTGCCTGCATGCTGCGATCTACTCCGGTGAGGCCAACGGTAATTAGTAAGAAGCCACTGTGCGAAAGCAGGCAGCTAGGAGGTTGCAGCACGTACGACTTGCTGCTCCTGGCTAGCTTGATCTAGATAGCAACAAAGAACGTCAGCTTTAGTGCCTGATTGCCAGCAGCACCCGTGCATCAGTATGACACCCCACTTGGTTCCGTCGGTCCGGGCGTCCGGCCCGTGTTGGCTCATCATGCTTGACGTGACGGCAGTTCAATTCTGGGCACCAAATTTCAAACAAACCCCACGGAGATAACAGTCAAATCTCTGAGGAAACCCGAGCGTGACGACCGCCGACGGGCCCTAGTACTGTAACAGAATTCAGAATACAACAAGACTACAGAACACGGGACAGGCGCGCGGCGGGACCGCGCTGTGTTCGCTACGTCCAATATCTCCACCCGGATCGATAGATGCAGCAGCTGCCGTGGTAGCTGCATGCCCTCCCTCGTCGCCTTCCTCAAGCTGCAGTTGGCCGCTTCCTCTGCACCGTGTTACCAAAAAAAATAACATGCATGCATCATTGCCATCTAGTCCTTCCATTCCTAAATATAAAACCTTGTAAAGATTCCGCTACGAACTACATTAATTCGAAGTAAAATGAATGAATTTATATCATAAAATATGTCTATATAGATCCGTACGTAATCCGTAATGAATATGTCTATAAGATCTTACATTTAGGAACGGAGGGAGTAGGTATGCACTCCGGGCGACGTGCCGACGTGGTAACTAAGAGGAGGTCGCTGGCAGACGTCGTGCCGGTCAGCCGGCGAGTCGATCGGCGACGAGAAGGCGAGGTCCAAGCGCCTAACGCCCAGAGTGAAGAATGTGGAAGCTTGGCCGCTGCCTGCTGGTGCTGGTATGCTGGATGGCCCATACCTATACGCTACAAGTAATTAACCACCTTGAGAGAGCTTTTTGGATGTTTCTATCCTGACTTTATTTCTCATCTTCATGTAAATAACATATCTATTATATGCGAAATAAAGGCGTTTTGTTGTAAAAAGTACTCCCTCCATTTTATAGCATGGGCAATGGTTTCCCTCAGCGGACTAATCTCAGGTGAACATCCACCATCTTCATGTCTGTTGGATGAGCTCCGTTTGTTTGAAAAAGAGGTTCTACAACTAGTTCCTTATTGTAAACCGATCAAGGACTAAATCCTATGGTGGCTAGATCCCGTAACATGACTTATGTTTGAAAATAAATCCCGCAACACGATTCATGTTGTAAAAAAAATCCCAAAACACGATCCATGTTAAAAAGAAATTTGCAACACGATCCATGTTGAAAAACGAATCCGACAATACGACGCAGGTTGAAAATATTTCGCGACAAGATCGATGTTGCAAAAAAAATCTGCTACACGACCCATGTTGCGAAAATAAACCAAGCAACACGTCTAATGTTGCAAAAAAAATTACAACCTCTGTTGCAAATATTTTTACAATAAGACATTTGTTGTAAGATTAAATTGTTAGATCCGATGGCTCGTTAGGCGAAAAGATCCGTCGACCGACGCATAGCAGCCCTCTTATAATATAGTGCGTTTGTACTTTTTCAAATTTAACTTTAATGATAAATTTAAAGAACATGAATGACTGGGACGTGAACAAACATTATACCAATAAAAACTTTTTTCAAATACGAATCCGGTTATACTATATGTGCACTCCATCAAATCAATGGCATTGATCATGGCACATGCACATAGCTACAGGGATAGAATATCTTATGTGTGTACGTGCTCTACAACATGCTTGAATTTGATTGAGGGGAAGTACGTACGGCCAAGGGTTGACATTTCTCTTGTTATTACTCAATGACCCATCCATCATGTCGTACTCATGCATGATGCATAGCACGGACAGTAGTGATCAAGGCGTGGGATAATAATCTATTATCAACAGACTAGCTAGATCAAAAAAAAATTCTCACAGCTAACGTGCATCCCTCGTGCTTGTCACGAGTAGTACGTACGTGCATATTAAGATCGTCTGCTATAAATGATTAAATCCTTATAATTTCTGGGTTTGCAGTTTTGATAAAAAAATGTTTGAAACAGAAACCGTAAAAGTGATCAAACCCGTAAAAAATTGAAGGGGCACCGAAAATGCACATCCGAAACCCTTATATCTGAAGGTTGGAATGCCGAACCGAGGGGGAGGGGGGGGGGCGTGTACCGGTCAAACCTCGTCGGAGCAAATACGCCGCCCCGAAGTTTGCCGGAATTCGTCGTAAATAAGAATTCATCACCGCACGTCAGAAAAAGACCTTGCCGTGGCCTCCCATGACCTTAGTCTGGCCGCCGAAATCCTCCCGACGGGGCAGGCAAAGGCGCACGACTTAGCCGGCACGGCTAGCAACGAAGCAAGGCACGGACGACGAAGGCGACGAGGCGTGGCCGGCAGGCAACGGGGCGCAGCCGGAGTGCTGATGGGGCGGCAGGGACGGGGTGCGACCGACGGGCGATGGGGCATGGCCGGTGCGGCCGGCACGGCCGACTGAGGGAAGGGCCGACGACGGTCGGGCTGGAGGAAGGAGGTCTTTATTCCAATATTACAGTTTGTTTTACAGTATTTGTTTGGCCATAGCTAAAATGAATCCTTAAAATGTCTTTTTAGACCCGTATTGCAGTATTCCAATTTACGATTTTAAGAAGTCTGTTAGAGATGTTCTAAGTCAACTTCAAAGAAATTTTAGAGGGGCACCCAGATTCAGGAGCACGCACTAGCTCAGGCCCTCTGCAGCTGTCAAGGCGTGCAAGGGTTCGGTAACTGGTTTTCACTAATATTAGATAAAAACTAGGAATGTTGTGAATACGACACGATATATTTTGGGGAGCACATGGAACTCACCTGGTTGAGATTTCTCAATGGTCTTGTTCACATGGGACACAGTTGGTTGGTCGTATATACCTTAGCTAGGCTCGCGCAAGAAGAAAAAAGCCCGTCTAGTTACCCGCATTCACTGTTGGGCCTGCATAGCAAAAAAAGTAAAGCACCTCCGGACCTGCATCTAGAGGAACTCTCAAATCGGTCGTTTTTGTAGAGCCACGCCCGTGCGGTACAACCCTAGGCACGTGGGTGGCCGGTTGAATGCATGGGTGCGGTCCCGAGACGTCGCGTTGTTTCCAGACGCGTCGGTCAATAATTTCCCTCACCTTCCTTCCTCACCGCTCTCTCCCGTCTTCCCCACTCACATCGGTGGCGGCGGCGGCGACGATGTGAACTCTATTGCGAAGCGATCCAAGACGGTGGTGGCCACCACCGGAGCGAGTGCAGACCTCCACCGGAGCGCATTGGCCATGGCGGTAAGACCTCGTCCTCTATGTACATTGGTCATTTCGACTCGAGCTAGATTAGATTAGAGCAGTCGATTGAAGAGTTAGGGAGGGGATTGAACACATCGGGGGTGGAGGATTGCCATCAATCGATTCTGCATCGGCGGCTACTAGGGTTCATAGATTATTTATCCACTACATCAGGGTGGGGATTGGGGGTTTCTTGTATAGCCGCGGCGACCCTCGAGTCGCGCCGAGCAGCGGGGGGGGGGGGGGGGGGGGGGAGGGGGAGGGGGGGGGAGTTAGTCATCTTCTTTTCTTCCTCGCCTTCTTCGTCCTCGTCTTCTTCATCCTCCTCATCTTCGTCAAGAACAATGGGTCTTGCACGGTCGCCTATCGTTGGCGCCATGAACACCATGTGCACCTCATCGTTGTCGGCCTCCGGCGACACGAACGTCGTATGCCAGTACGCCGCCACACGCTGGTCTTGAGGCGCCTTGTACTGCGTGTACTTTCCCATCTTACCCGCTGTCCAAGGCGTTGGAGTTTGAGTTCATGCCGATTGGAAGGTGGTGAAACAGAGAGGTGGAAGAGGAGAGGTCGTTAAATGGAGGGGGTTTGAGTGCCGTGTTGGGTTAGTGAGGTGGGTTACTATAGGCCGATATGAACGAATGCTACCCATTGAACTACGTGTTGTTCATAATGCACATGGACAAGGGCAAGGAGGTGGTGCCACCATTGGAGAAGGGCAAAGAGGTTGTGCCTCCATTGGTAACCTCACCACATCGAGGAGGAGGTTACCACAGTACTGTCGTGGATGTAACCAAACGACGTGCACTTGTGTAAGCACATACATCGCGAGCTACCAAACACGGTGCGTAGAGGCATCGCTATGATGCATGGACAGGACATGAAGGCAACTAGTCAACATGGAGATGTTAGGTTTTTGTGCGTATATGCTCAAACAGGCCCAACTAGGATAAGTATGCAAATGGATAAAAAAGATGCAGGCAACAAAACATGCCCATGACATCATCATATCTGTTGGGTGTTTTTTTTTCTCCCCACTATTTGCATATGTTGTGTTTTCCTTTTAGGCTTGGCCTTTTTACTTCTCTTGCCGCTCATGCTAGAGCAAACATACGAATTCATAAGAGAAGCACATACGTCTTGGTGAATGGGTTGGCCTGTACAATATATTTTTACTT
Organism: Hordeum vulgare subsp. vulgare; assembly: GCF_904849725.1. Taxonomy (NCBI): domain Eukaryota; kingdom Viridiplantae; phylum Streptophyta; class Magnoliopsida; order Poales; family Poaceae; genus Hordeum; species Hordeum vulgare. The sequence continues at coordinate 576,000,959 of NC_058520.1, read as the reverse complement.
GCCATAACACTGTTGTGAAGTAATCACCAGCAAGATGCCTCTAGCGCACATAATCAATCCCGGTTTTGTCCTATGCATTATTTGTTTATTTGATTATTAAAAATCCATCATTTCTTTAAATGATGGAGTTTGATGTTGCGACCCGACAATGAAAACTTGTTGTTGCAATCCGATTATGAAAAATTGCAGTTGCGATCCGACTTCAAACTTGCATTTACGTCCCTGTTTTAATACTTGCAGTTATGACCCCTATAGCTCAACTAAAAAATTGCAATTGTGCCTCGATTTTGAAAATTGACAGTTGCAACCTCACATAAAAATGTGCATTGGCACCCCTCTTTTAATACTTTCCATTGCGCCCCCACTTGAGTACATCCAGTTGCGACCCAACTTTAGAAACTTGTAGTTGGTACACGACTTTGAAAATTTATAGTTGTGACCCGACTTTTGAAAGTTACAGTTGCAACCCGATTTTGAATACTTAGACTTGCGTTCTGACTTTGAGTACTTACAGTTGTGACCCGACTTTGAATACTTGCAGTTACGACCCGACTTAAAAAACTCATAGTTGCAAACCGACTTTAAATACTTATCGTTACGGCCCGACTTCGAATACTTTCAGTTACAACCCCAATTTGAAAGCCAACACTCGCGGACACATTTGAAAAACGGTGTTTACATTCAATTTTTGGAAACCTCGCGGTTGCGACTCCATCTAAAACATGACAATTGCAACCCACTTGCATCGCAATGACAACTCAATTTGAAAAACTTGCACTTGTGACCGAAGTTAAAAACTTTAGTCGCCCATTTGTTTTGATGAAAAAACTCAAGGAAAAAACATTTGTACTGAAAAGGAGGTGTGGGCTTTGATATGATTAGAATAAAAAGAAAAATAGACACAATAATAAATAAAAAGAGCAATAAAAATAGAAAATAAATTTAAATTGAAAACATGAATAAAAATATAAAATGGAAAGATTGAACAGAAAATAAAAAATAGGAAATCCCTTAACAATGAATTTTTCTATCTACGGTAATAAATGAATATTAATCTAAAAAACAAAATGTGTACACTAATGTGGGAAAAAGGGAAAAGAGTGGAATAGCATTCTACTACATATTAGTGAAATAAGAAAATAAAAAACAGAAATTAATCATGAGAGAAAAATATATGAAAAGAAAATCGTTACAAAGAGCTGACCCCTAGAAGCTAGGGTCAATAAATGACACTAACATGATTTAAAAAGGAAAACAAGTGGCAATAACATGAAAGGAAGAATGCAATTAGCGTCCCCTAGCAGCATGTTTCTCAAATTACATAAGTTCTATTGTCACCTCTAGAATTGACAAGGGATTAAAAATTGTGTCATGATCTATTGCCTGCACATGGTAGTATGTAGTCGCTCGGACAAAATATGTATCGCTAGATTGACTATCGAAGTTCAGATTTTGATCAAGAACGGATAAGATTACCCACAATCGGAGTAACATAAATAGTAATATAGATGCCATCTAAATAAGACATATGATGTGTCAACAATTAATAAGGAGAAAGATAAATTGAGTAACTTAGCATGTTACTCATAAAGACTACCCACAATGAAAGTAACATAGGTAGTAACATAGATGCCACCTAAGCAAAAAATAAGATGTGGCAACTAATTAATGTGAAGAGAGAGAAATTAAGTAACTTAGCGTGTTACTCGTAGTAGGAGTGACATAGCGGATACCAAGACAAGATGGGTCTATAAGCTCATAAATGAAAGGATCAATGTTACCACATCTATGTTACTATCCACTATGAGGCAAAATCCACAAATCTGACCCTTAGACGCAAAAAAAATCATAAACTAGACTGTGTCTGAATTTTTTTCGTTCAACTGACTCTTTTATGTGGCGCCTAAGCGTTGGGTGCCACACTGTCGTAAGTGCAATGTCTGCGTGTAAGGCGTCACACGGCTGGAATGTCAGGTGGGGTCGGACGTCAGCGTTGTCGGAGGTGTGGCGCCTACGGCTAAGGCATCACACAGTGTAGTGTGACGTCTAAGCGTCAGACGTTACACAAAAGGGTCAGCTGAGCGATTTTTTGAAACAAAGTCCAGTTTGTAAAATATTTGCGTTTATGGGTCAAATTTATTGATTTTGCCCCACTATGAAGGTTGTAACTTAGACTAGTACTATATGTTATTACTCTATGTTACTCTCCGTTGTGAGTAGTCTAATAGGAGTGTCATAGAGAATACCAAGGCAAGATGAATCTATAGATTAATAAATGAAAGGCTGAATGTTACTACACATATGTTACTATCGACGGTAGAGGTAGCAACTTAGACTAGTAACATATGTATGTTATTACTCTATGTTACTCCTCACTGTGAGTAGTCTAATTCACCGATATATTATTTGTGTTACCCAAATTGATAAAATAGTTTCCCATTCTAAACACTTAATGCGAATGTGATTGATAAATATAGAAAACACATAGTATATCGCCTAGAGCAGAATTAACGTTATTCGATGTTCAACAACAACACTAGGAATATTTACTACAACGCTATTGGAAAACAGATGTACTCCCTCTGTCTCGGTGTATAAGTCATCTTACGAAAAACAAATAATCCCAAAACTCTTAGGCACGATGCATTAACTTTCACTTCGTTTCTTGTTTTTTGACATGAATAAAGGAATCAACCAATAAAAAACGTGGGACATATATGTTTTTATAACTTGAGACTAACTAACACGACATGCAGTGGTCAATTCGTTGCATGCAATGATATTAATTAGCAAATTAACATTAATTTATTGGTTTATTTGTTGATGATGGTTTACATTGTTCTAAGGTGGTGTTTCTTTCCCAGGGACTAGACTTTTTAGTCCCAGGGACTAAATAAAAAAGTCCCTCCAATGGAGTCTTTTTGTAGTTCCTTAAGGAAAAGTCCATCTTGTTTCTTTACCTAGAGACTAAAAGAAACTTTTTAGTCTACTCCTTGAGCAAAGAAACACCACCTAAATTATGGGTCCCTCCACAGTCCACCCTTTGATTATGACAATGTGATTTACTTTTACACTGAATTATAGTACAATTACGTTTGCAGCCCCCAGAAGAAGTTTGAATAAAGCTGCCTTTTGCATTACGCCTCATATCACCCATCCAGATCCATTCATGAATGCCACTGGCCCGAGATTATCCCCGTGATCCGGCTGCGCAACGGCAACGTTCAAACACAGAAGACAAAAAGAGAGGAACATAATTGCGTCGACCTAAGATCCGTTTGATCCTCCATCCGACGGCCCATCATCGACCAAGGGAGTGGTCTCACTTTTCCCGCGGCCGGATTCAACGGCCGGCAGAGCGCACAGTCATCTCTCTTTGCTTTTCAGAGAGACCTTAATTGCGAAGCCCTGCAATCGAAAGGACGGGCACTGTTTTTTTGCATTGAACCCGTATTACCTTTAATTACCCTAGTCAATCTGTGGTGTCTGTCTTAGGCCAACTCCACCTCACGACCCTATTCTGTCCGACCCCGTTCGTTTACAGTAAAAGGGACAAATAGGTCGGTCCAGCGCGAGATGTTCCGAACCCATCTTGTCTGTTTTGTGTCCGGGGTGATCCATTTCGATCGCAAATTTGCGCGAGGTTTGGGTCGCGGCGGACATCAAACGAACGCACGCTCATCCGTGTCAGGGCCGCGTGGGAGGCGACTACTTACCTCCCACCCGCCCACATCAATGCGCACGAGCGGCCGGGCCCGCCTGTCATAAGCCAGGGAAAGGTCGCGGTCCTTCTTAAATGGGGAAGTCGTAGACCGGTCGCCGTCTACACTTTCCATCGCCACCCCGCGGCCTCCTTGAAACCCAACACCGAAACCCTAGCCTCCTCGAACTCGCCGGCCGGCCACCTTGCAACCATGGGGCTCTGGAACTACGGCCGCAAGGTGAAGCACGACCGCGAGGCTGGCTCCTCGTCGGGACGCCTCCGCGGCTCCGTGAAGGAGGAGGCTGCATCGCCACAGCGCCAGGCCAACGCTCCCTTCATCATCGGCCCTAGGCCCGCCAGCCAGCGCGACCGGCAGTACCTCAGCGTTGAGGTATGATGGCGCTACTAGGAGACGAGGACGTCGGTCCCGTGAAGAGTCCACCTCCCCAACGCCTGGCACCTCTCCTTCGACAGGGTCACGATCCCGCCGGTGCCGACGAGCGGCCGTGCGCGACGCGACGAGATCGAGCGCCGCCGCCGCCGCCTCCTCCCCGACAGGTACGTCGCCGACTCCTGATGACCCACAAATATAGGGGATCAATCGTAGTCCTTTCGATAAGTAAGAGTGTCGAACCCAACGAGGAGCAGAAGGCTCTGATAAGCTGATTTCAGCAAGGTAATAACTGCAAGCACTGAAAGTAGCGGTAACAAGTGATTGTGTAGCAAGGTGAAACGTAGTGAGCAAAGAGTAACAAGTAACAAGTAGTAGCAACGGTGCAACAAGTGGCCCAATCCCTTTTGTAGCAAGGGACAAGCCTGAACAAAGTCTTATAGGAGGAAAAACGCTCCCGAGTACACACGGGAATTTCTGTCATGCTAGTTTCATCATGTTCAACATGATTCGCGTTCGTTACTTTGATAGTTTGATATGTGGGTGGACCGGTGCTTGGGTACTGCCCTTACTTGGACAAGCATCCCACTTATGATTAACCTCTCTCGCAAGCATCCGCAACTACAAAAGAAGAATTAAGACAAAGTCTAACCATAGCATTAAACTAGTGGATCCAAATCAGCCCCTCACGAAGCAACGCATAGACTCGGGTTTAAGCTTCTGTCAATCCAGCAACCCACCATCTACTTACTACTTTCCAATGCCTTCCTCTAGGCCCAAATATGGTGAAGTGTTATGTAGTCGACGTTCACATAACACCACTAGAGGAAAAACAACATACAACATATCAAAATACCGAACGAATATCAAATTCACATGACTATTATCAGCATGACTTATCCCATGTCCTCAGGAACAAAAGTAACTACTCACAAAACATAATCATATTCATGATCAGAGGTGTAATGAATAGCATCAAGGATTTGAACATAAACTCTTCCACCAAGTAATCCAACTAGCATCAACTACAAAGAGTAATCAACACTACTAGCAACCTTACAAGTACCAATCGGAGTTGCGAGACGAAGATTGGTTACAAGAGATGATTGGAGAGGAGATGGTGCTGATGAAGATGTTGATGAAGATGCCTCCCCTCTGACGAGAGGAGTGTTGGTGATGACGATGGCGACGAATTCCCTCTCCGGGAGGGAAGTTTCCCCGGCAGGATCGTCCTACCGGAGCTCTAGATTGGATCTGCTCAAGTTCCGCCTCGTGGCGGCGGCGAAACCACGAAAAAGCTCCCCTATTGATTTTTTCCAAACCAGGACGCTTCATATAGCAAAAGAGGGGGGCTAGTGGGCCTTCAGGTAGCCCACAAGCCTGCCCTACGCCACGAGGGGGGTGGTGGCGGTGGGCAAGCTTGTGGAGCCCTGGTGGCCCCCCTCCGGTAGTTCTTTCGCCTAGTATTTTTAATATATTTCAGAAAAAATCCACGTAAATTTTCAGGGCATTTGGAGATGTGCAGAATAGTGGACTAGGATTTGCTCCTTTTCTAGTCCCGAATTCCAACTGCCTGAATTCTCCCTCTTCAAATAAACCTTGCAAAATAAGAGAGAAAAGGCATAAATATGGTACCACAAGTAATATAACAGCCCAAGAAGCAATAAATATCAACATGAAAGCATGATGCAAAATGGACGTATCAACTCCCCCAAGCTTAGACCTCGCTTGTCCTTAAGCGAAAACCAAGTTCCATAAACATGTCACATGTTAAGGGACGAAGGTGTCGAAAAAACATAATACGGACATGAGGGCATCATGATCACACATAGAACATCAATACATCATAAATATTCTTATGGGAAAGTGACAATTCCTTCACAAAGTAAAGCATGAAGCAAAAATCTTACCGAGAAGTAACCAACAATAGTCCATAGTCATTGAAGCAATTGCAATTTATCACAACATCAGAAAGAGTCAAATAAGAGCTTGTAAGGCAAACTCACATACTCAATCATCTATTTTGTTTTCCACAATTGTTACAACTCACGTGGTACTCATGGTGTCAAAGTTTCAGTTGGACAGAGAGGAAGATAGGGGTTTACAGTTTTGCCTCCCAACGATTTACCTCAAGGGTAAAGTCAACAACAATAAAGCATGAGTACTCAACTCCAAGTTGATATATGAATATAGATCTTTCCCAAGCATGTGACGGTAGCCAAGACAAAGGCAAGAAGGGAATTGGTGATGATCACCATGACTCTTACAAGGGTAAAAAGTAAAGGTACAAGATAGGCCCTTAGCAGAGGGAAGGAGAGGTTGTCATGCGCTTTTGAGGTTTGAATGCGTGTCCTCTTAGTGCGGAGGAACGTCACTTTATATTGCCTCCTGTGACAAATAACTTTATTATGCAGTCTATCGCTTTTATGTCTTCCTCATCACAGGTTCGTACAAAGCTTATTTTCCACACATTAATAGATCATACATATTAGAGAGCAATTTTTATTGCTTGCACCGATGACAACTTACTTGAAGGATCTTATTCAATCCATAGGTAGGTATCGTGGACTCTCATGGCAAAACTGGTTGGAGGTTTATGGATGCACAAGTAGTATCTCTACTTGGTGCGGGAGTTTTGGCTAATATGAGGTGGAAGCAATCATCACATGCTAAGGGATCTCTAATCATATAACATTGTTTGGAACCAACCAAACACAATTCATTATGTTGTCTTCCTTGTCCAACATCTACTCCTAGGCATGTAATAGTTTGGTGAGTGCTCACAATTGTAAAAAGTGTCTAAGATGATATATTTATATGTGAACCTCTCTTTCCTTATTACTTCTTATTAATTGCAAAAATGACTGAGGTCTATGTTGATTTATTCTCAACAAGTTTCAATCATCATACGTGTCATAAGTGAAGTTATAACTTTCCATAAGATCGTCTCATGATCTTTCATGCTATCGTTCTTTTCATACTTTTGATCATGGCACAAAGCAAAGCCGTTGACTAAGACACTCTTTATTATATAGCTCGTAAGCTCGAATACATCGGGGGAGAGACAAAAGCAAAAGACTCAAACTAAAAACTAAAGACTTATTCCTCTAAAAGAAGAAATAAAAACTGAAAAGGAAAGAACTAAAACAAAGGTAAAAGCAAAAGATATAAAGGTGATACGATACCAGGGCAACTCCCCCAAGCTTGGCAGAAGCCAAGGGGATTGCCCATACCAATGCTTAGTTGCCTTCCTTCGGTGGTGATTGTGGTGAAGTTGTTGGAGTAGTCTGATCCTCCGTCTTCCAAGGCATAGGTGCTCCATCATGGCAGGATGAACGAGTCGTCGGAATCCTCAAATCTGCAGCCAACCTTATTGATTTAAATCTGTACTCATACTCACAGTTTTGATTCTGCAGGTCATAGATCTGGCCCTGAAGTTGGTCAACCCTATCGTAGAGCCTGGAGAGGTGTTTCCCAATATCAATGGCATCCATCTTGTAATTGCTAGTGAACTCCGTGATCATCGTGTGGTTGGCGTTGAGTCCACACTCCACCATCCCTTGGCACTTGAAGACTTGTTGCTCCATTGCTTCGAGCCTCGTCTCCACGCTTCCGGTCTTATTAGGCCCCTCAACATCACGGATGTGCAACATCCCCTCGCTCAACTTGATAGATTGAGGGTGTTTCAGCACTTCCGTGAGGTAGGGATTGATTACCTTCTCGAAGATCTTGTCCTTAGGAGCGTTTGGGGAAGTCATGATGATCTAGATCTGCGGCAGAAACAAGCTCCAAACGAAAACAGAGGAAAATTGCGCGATACGGAGATCAAAACCTTCGGCAACTATATATTGATTTTTTCTGGGCCAGAAGGAGTCCTCCGCAAGAAAATGGAGTCCGGGAGGCATACGAGATGCCTACAAGCTTGCCCACCGCCACCAGGGGTGGTGGCGGAGTGGGCCCTTGTGGCTGCCTCATTCGCTCTCCGGACTGCTTTTTATTTTTCTAATTTTCCAAAAATTCCAAAACTGAGGAAATTTCCTATTGGAAAAGTATCAGAGTCCAATTTCTTGCCGAAAGAGATACATCTTCGTTTTCAAGGTCTGAAACAGGCTCATAAACATCCCTTATGTACTCCTCTGGACTTATGACATTGATGATATTGGTCTCAACATTTATGGGAGTACCAGAGATGTAATGCTTGATTCTTTGCCCACTTACCACTCTAGGAAAATTTCCTTCCGTGTTGTCTATTTTGATGGCACCGGAAAGATATACTTCCTCGACAACATAGGGACCTTCCCATTTAGAGAGAAGCTTGCGTGCAAAGAATCTCAAACGAGAATTGTATAGCAAGACACAATCACCTACATTGAACTCTCGTTTCTGTATTCGTTTGTCGTGCCATCTCTTAACTTTTTCCTTGAACAACTTGGCATTCTCGTATGCCTCGGTTCTCCATTCATCTAACGAGCTGATATCAAACAACCGCTTCTCACCGACAAGTTTGAAATCAAAGTTGAGCTCTTTGATTGCCCAATAAGCTTTGTGTTCCAGCTCAAGAGGTAAATGACAGGCTTTACCATAAACCATTTTATACGGTGACATGCCCATGGGATTCTTATAAGCAGTCCTATAAGCCCATAGTGCATCGTCAAGTTTGCTAGACCAGTTCTTTCGAGATCTATTGACGGTCTTTTGTAAGATCAACTTGATCTCCCTATTACTCAACTCAACTTGACCACTAGACTGAGGATGATAAGGAGATGCAACTCTATGGTTGACATCATACTTAGCTAGCATCTTGCGGAAAACACCATGAATGAAGTGTGAACCGCCATCAGCCATCAAGTTTCTAGGGACTCCAAATCTTGGGAATATGACTTCTTTAAGCATCTTAATAGAGGTGTGGTGATCAGCATTTTTAGTGGGGATAGCTCCTACCCACATAGTAACGTAATCCACAGCAACTAAGATGTGAGTGTACCCATTGGAACTCGGGAAGGGTCCCATATAATCAAAGCCCCACACATCAAATGGTTCAATGACAAGTGAATAGTTCATAGGCATTTCCTGACGCTTACTGATGTTCCCTATCGTTTGGCATTCATCACAAGACAAGACAAACTTACGGGCATCCTTGAAGAGAGTGGGCCAATAGAAACCTGATTGCAATACCTTATGGACAGTTCTATCTCCAGCATGGTGTCCTCCGTAGGCTTCGGAATGACACTTCTACAGGATCTGTCCCTGTTCATGTTCAGGCACACAACATCTAATAACACCATCTACTCCTTCCTTATAAAGGTGAGGATCATCCCAAAAGTAGTGTCTCAAATCAAAGAAGAATTTCTTCTTTTGTTGATAGGTGAAACTGGGTGGTATGTATTTGGCTACGATATAATTTGTATAATCGGCATACCACGGTGCACTATGTGAAGTGTGGATGACATTTAATTGCTCATCAGGAAAGCTGTCATCAATAGGTAGTGGGTCATCAAGGACATTCTCTAGCCTAGACAAGTTATTTGCTACAGGGTTATCAGCACCCTTTCGGTCAACGACGTGCAAATCAAATTCCTGTACCAGGAGAACCCATCTGATCAACCTAGGCTTAGCGTCCTTTTTCTCCATGAGGTACTTAATAGCAGCATGATCATAGTGAATAGTGACTTTGGAGTCAACTATGTAAGATCTGAACTTTTCACATGAAAACACGACTTCTAAAAATTCCTTCTCCGTAGTGGCATAGTTTCTTTGGGAACTTTCTAGAGTTTTACTAGCGTAGTGAATGACATTCAACTTCTTGTCAACTCTTTGTCCTAGAACAGCACCAACAACATAATTACTGGCGTCACACATGATTTCAAAGGGCAAGTTCCAGTCCGGTGGTTGAACAATAGGTGCGGTTATTTCGAAAGATTCCTCACAATCGTCATAAAAAACAAAAGGAACATCCTTCTGCAAGAGGTTGGTAAGAGGCCTAGAAATCTTAGAGAAGTCTTTAATGAACCTTCTATAGAAAACAGCATGACCTAGGAAACTTCGTATACCTCTGATATCTGTGGGGCAAGGCATTTTATCAATTGCATCAACCTTAGCCTTATCAACTTCAATGCCTCTTTCAGAGATTTTGTGTCCTAAGACGATACCTTCATTAACCATAAAGTGGCACTTCTCCCAATTCAAGACGAGGTTGGTTTCTTCGCATCTCTTGAAGACTCGATCAAGGTTGCTGAGGCAATCATCAAAGCAAGATCTGTAAATGGAGAAGTCATCCATGAAAACCTCGACAATCTTTTCACAAAAGTCAGAGAATATAGCCATCATACATCTTTGGAAGGTGGCAGGTGCATTACATAAGCCAAAAGGCATACGTCTAGAGGCAAAGGTACCGAAGGGGCAGGTGAAAGTGGTTTTCTCTTGATCAGATTGTGCAACAGGTATCTGCGAGAAACCTGAATAACCGTCTAGAAAGTAGAAGTGTGTGTGCTTTGATAGCCTTTCTAGCATTTGGTCGATAAACGGCAAAGGATAATGATCTTTCCTGGTTGCCTTGTTCAGTTTCCGGAAGTCTATCACCATTCTATAGCCGGTAATAATCCTTTGTGGGATTAGTTCATCCTTATCATTAGGAACGACGGTGATACCTCCCTTCTTAGGTACGCAATGTACTGGACTTACCCAATCACTATGAGCAACATGATAAATGATTCCTGCTTCCAGAAGCTTTAATATTTCTTTTCTAACGACCTCTTTCATCTTAGGATTCAATCTCCTTTGATGATCAGCAACTGGTTTAAAGTCAGGATCGGTTTTAATCTTGTGCTGACATAGAGTAGGACTAATACCCTTAAGATCATCAAGAGTATATCCAATAGCAGCGCGGTGCTTCCTCAGAGTTTTTAGTAACTTCTTCTCTTCGCGCTCTGAGAGGAGATCACTAATAATGACAGGATATATCTCCTTCTCATCAATATAGGCATACTTAAGAGTATCAGGCAACTATTTAAGCTCGAACACATGATCACCCTTTGGTGGGGGAGGATCCCCAAGCAGTTCAACAGGCAGATTATTCTTGAGAATAGGATATTGTTCTAAGACAATTCTATCTATCTCATCTCTCTCCTCCATATGCATATCATTTTCATGCTCAAGCAGATATTGCTCTAAAGGATCCGTTGGAGGTACGGCAATAGAGGCAAGAGCAATGATTTTATCTCTACCAGACGACTCTCTTTCATGGGTTTGTCTTCCAAACTTGGAGAAGTTAAATTCATGAGACACACCCTCGAAACTAACTATGACGGTCTGCTTAATGCAATCAATGTGAGCATTGACATTGTTGAGAAAGGGTCTACCAAATATGATGGGACAAAAGCTATCTTGTGCAGTACCAAGGACGTGGAAATCAGTAGGATACTTCGTCTTACCACACAGGACTTCTATGTCTCTCACAATTCCCAGAGGGCAGATAGTGTCTCTATTAGCTAGCGTAATAGTGACATAAATGGGTTCTAACTCAGCAGGTGCAATCTCATCTTTGATTTCATCATAAAGAGAACGGGGTATTGCACTAACACTAGCTCCCATATCACATAAACCATGGTAACAGTGTTCTCCTATCTTAACAGAAACAACGGGCAGGCCAACTACAGGCCCGTGTTTGTCTTTCGCGTGAGGTTTAGCAATTCTAGCAGAGTCCTCACAAAATTTGATAACGTGCCCGTCTATGTCTTCGGCTAAGAGATCTTTGATAATAGCAACGCAAGGTTCAACTCTAATCTCCTCAGGGGGTGCAAGTGGTCTAATGTATCCCCTACGTATCACAGTTGGAGCTTTAGACTAATCCTTTATCCTAGCAGGGTATGGTGGTTTCTCAGTGTAAGCACAAGGAACAACAGGATCACTAAAAGCTATGATTTTCTCCTCAACTAGATTGGTTTTGGCTATGTTGCTTTCTACAGGAGGATGGTATTTAAACCACTTCTCTTTGGAAAGATCAACATGAGCAGCAAAAGATTCACATAGAGAAGCTACTATCTCAGAGTCAAGTCCATACTTAGCGCTAAAAATCTCTAGAACTGTTTGTCTCAACAAAAGATTTAACGCAATCAAACTGGAAATTCATACCTGACTCCTTACCTTCCTCCAACTCCCAATCTTCAGAGTTGCGTTTGATTCTCTCCAATAAATTCCACTTGTGATCAATATCCTTCTTCATAAAAGAACCGGCACAAGAAGTGTCAAGCATGGTACGATCTTCATGAGAAAGCCGAGCATAAAAGTTTTGAGTGATGATTTCTCTCGAGAGCTCATGATTGGGGCATGAATATAGCATTGATTTAAGCCTCCCCCAAGCTTGAGCTATGCTTTCCCTGTCACGAGGCCAAAAGTTATAAATAAAGTTCCGATGAGGATGTACTAAATGCATATGATAGAACTTTTGATGAAATTCCAATTTTAACCGATTGTAGCCCCATGATCCAGCATCATCACATAGCCTATACCATGTCAACGCCTTATCCTTAAAACATAAAGGAAATACTTTCTTCTTTACCTCATCCTCGGGCAAACCTGCAAGCTTAAATAAACCACAAACTTCATCTACATAGATTAGATGAAAGTCTGGATGTGAAGATCCATCTCCTTTAAAAGGATTAGCCAGCATTTTCTCAAGCATACCCAAAGGAATTTCATAAAAGATATTTTCAGTAGGTACCTCAGGTTGAGGAGAAACTCCTCGTGCTTCCGCTCGTGGTGAAGATACCCCGAACAAAGTCCTCAAAGGAAGAGTTTCCATAGTGACAAGTGACAATAATTTTCAGCACAGTATATAAATGTTTCTTTACCAATTTCCACATAACAAAGGCATTTCACTCCCCGGCAACGGCGCCAGAAAAGAGTCTTGATGACCCACAAGTATAGGGGATCAATCGTAGTCCTTTCGATAAGTAAGAGTGTCGAACCCAACGAGGAGCAGAAGGCTCTGATAAGCGGATTTCAGCAAGGTAATAACTGCAAGCACTGAAAGTAGCGGTAACAAGTGATTGTGCAGCGATGTGAAACGTAGCGAGCAAAGAGTAACAAGTAACAAGTAGTAGCAACGGTGCAGCAAGTGGCCCAATCCCTTTTGTAGCAAGGGACAAGCCTGAACAAAGTCTTATAGGAGGAAAAACACTCCCGAGGACACACGGGAATTTCTGTCATGCTAGTTTCATCATGTTCATATGATTCGCGTTCGTTACTTTGATAGTTTGATATGTGGGTGGACCGGCGCTTGGGTACTGCCCTTAATTGCACAAGCATCCCACTTATGATTAACTTCTCTCGCAAGCATCCGCAACTACAAAAGAAGAATTAAGACAAAGTCTAACCATAGCATTAAACTAGTGGATCCAAATCAGCCCCTCACGAAGCAACTCATAGACTCGGGTTTAAGCTTCTATCACTCCAGCAACCCATCATCTACTTACTACTTCCCAATCCCTTCCTCTAAGCCCAAATATGGTGAAGTGTTATGTAGTCGACGTTCACATAACACCACTAGAGGAAAAACAACATACATCATATCAAAATACCAAACGAATATCAAATTCACCTAACTATTATCAACATGACTTATCCCATGTCCTCGGGAACAAAAGTAACTACTCACAAAACATAATCATGATGATGATCAGAGGTGTAATGAATAGCATCAAGGATCTGAACATAAACTCTTCCACCAAGTAATCCAACTAGCATCAACTACAAAGAGTAATCAACACTAGTAGCAACCTTACAAGTACCAATCGGAGTTGCGAGACGAAGATTGGTTACAAGAGATGAACTAGGGATTGGAGAGGAGATGGTGTTGATGAAGATGTTGATGAAGATGCCTCCCCTTTGACGAGAGGAGTGTTGGTGATGACGATGGCGACGATTTCCCCCTCTGGGAGGGAAGTTTCCCCGGTAGGATCGTCCTGCCGGAGCTCTAGATTGGATCTGCTCAAGTTCCTCCTCGTGGCGGTGGCGAAACCACGAAAAAGCTCCCTATTGATTTTTCCCAGACCAGGACGCTTCATACAGCAAAAGAGGGTGGCTAGTGGGCCTTCAGGCAGCCCACAAGCCTGCCCTGCGTCACCAGGGTGGTGGTGGCGGTGGGCAAGCTTGTGGAGCCCTGGTGGCCCCCCTCCGGTAGTTCTTTCGCCCAGTATTTTTAATATATTCCAGAAAAATCCACGTAAATTTTCAGGGCATTTGGAGATGTGCAGAATAGTGGACTAGGATTTGCTCCTTTTCTAGTCCAGAATTCCAGCTGCCTGAATTCTCCCTCTTCAAATAAACCTTGCAAAATAAGAGAGAAGAGGCATAAATATGGTACCACAAGTAATATAACAGCCCAAAAAGCAGTAAATATCAACATGAAAGCATGATGCAAAATGGACGTATCAACTCCACCCTCTGGGACACGTGGCTGAGGGACGAGCACGACGTGAGGCGCGCCTCCTACTTCGTCGACACGGTCTCAGGGCCGCGGCGGGCACGGGAGGTGTGCGGGCGTACACGGGTGCACGTCCTCATGCCCATGCCATCGCCTTCCCCGTCTCCGTCACCACCTCCACCTCCTCGCATGATAACGCAGGAGGAGGCCCACCTCATACAGCGTGTCATGGAGGATTCCATGATGACGCATGATGAACGCCAATGGCCGGGCCTAGAGGACGCGATGGCCCTCTCTGCGGCTGGCGACGTCGCCATCCCCGAGCAGATGGAGGAGGAGGAGGTGATGGAGGACGCCCCAGTGGCCGCGTTCCCTCCGAATTTGGTGGGCCAGCAGTGGAGCTGGTCGTGCACGACGTCAGAGATGGCACGTGCAGTGGGGGGCGTGAACTGGTGCCCCACTCCACCGCGGTGACTGGAGCGGGACGCCTCGCGACGGGAGGAGGTGCTGCAGGCACCAGCCAGCTTCCAGCCCGCTCCCGCGCACCACGGACCGCCGGCCCACCTCTGGACGCCGCCGGCCTACATCGACCTCATCAGCGACGGCGACGACGACGACACAGGTGGCCAGTGAAGACGGCGACGGCCACGACATCGACGGGCTTTTTTTATGTTAATTATGTCAAAGTGGGTCGTTTTGTGGCCGTGAAAACTGGGCCGTTTTTATGTTAATGTTATTATGTTTTAAGTTTTTTTAACTGCGTTTATTCACTTTTGAGTTAAGTTTTTCTATTTTTTTAATCACGTCCAAAACGGACATGATTTGGGGTGCGGCCGCGCGGTGGGCGCACGCACGACCCAACAGACAAAAGTGGACATGGGTGAACCCATTGTCGTCCCAAACGGACAAAGTCCGGCCAAACCGGACGTTCGTTTGGGGTCGTGCGGTGGAGTTGGCCTTATATCCCAATTGGAGAAGCAAATCGTCCATCCACAGAATTGACCAAGTATCACTGTAACAACCATCAAACCAATCGACTTCATGATCCAGGTAGGTCATGTTGCTATCACTTCCATAGAAAAACCCTTTGTGATGGATCTCAATTGAGAACACTCCATCAATTTGCCCTGCATTACAAAGTAGCAAAAGGTTTCAGTTAAATGCAGTGCACGCACTTTTACTGTACTGCACAAATAAGAGAACTATTATATCCTATTTCAGTGGCCACATATCCAAGATCATCCCTTTTCAAATAAAAAGTTCCGTCCTTGATAACCCCCCAAAAAACCCTAGCCCTATTACGCCTGAAAAGGGGCCAATGCAGTCCACAACAGTAGGAAGAACAGACAATGGAGGTACTAACTTTAGGAAGGAGGTCCCTCGCGTGGACGTCGATGACGCGGGCCATCCATCGCCGCGGCAACCGCCGGTCGCCGTGCCGTGCCGCACCAGCTTCGCCACCACCTTGGAATGATCTAGAGAAGAGGAGAGGGTACCAAGCGGTGTCGACTCACACCGAAGGTGCAGGGGATTAAGGGTACCTACGTGCAAAAGTGAACACGCTCTCTGTTCTCGCTGTTACACGGGCTTTTTGCGACTTTAAACTACGCTGCATGGGGTTCCCCGTAAAAGAGTCAGCACGACATCCTCGTGGCGCGCCCTCTCTCTCATATAAAATTATAAGAATGATTATCGATCTTGTTATCAATTGCCTAGGATGATTCCGCACACCATACCATCACTTTTTGACACTCACTATGTCTAATACATTGTAATATATTCTAATTTAATTTAGGCAACGACTATTTTCATATTTTGTTCTCCAATATCATATAATGCTATCCTCTTTATACCCACAACACAGTTTTATTTTTTGTTACTATATAGAAGCAAACGCTCGGTGTATCTAGAGTTGTATTAGTGGCAAATAGGGCTTGAAAGAATATTGATCTTACCTTTAGCTCCTTATGGGTTCGACACTTCATACTCATCACTTCCATATTTTGAATGTGCTATGATGATTCCTTGAAGTGAATCTTCTTCATCTTTCGATGAGAGTGTTCCGAGCTTAAGACCATCCGCCGGAACGTCAAGATAACCAAGTGATCTTCCTGTGAGGTCTCAACTCACCTGTCTCACACTTCTCTAATCGTCCATACCCATGTATCCATGTGATACAGCGAAGGGATAGGTGTCGTCACGGTGCTACACTTGGGAGAACACTAACTACTTAATATTTTTAGTGAGAAATCACCCAAATAAAATGTGACTACCGCGCAATCAAGATCGATGCATCAAGAGGGATAAACATCTAAGGCAATTCATAATAGCATGATACGGCATAGCCCTTTCTCAAAAAGAATTCTTTAATTTCTTCATCTTTGGTATTTGCGTCGGTGTTCACCTTCGCAAAGATTGCCACCACCTTGTCGATGCACGAGATAGTATTGCTATCGCTATAGCTAATCAATTTAGGGCATTGCATAAGGTTGACATGTGGGTCATTAAAGTGACAATCATATCGCTCCAGCCATCATGCTGAATCATGACTCGTAGGTCATGTTAATTAATTTACATCATATAGTCATCTCATACATGCCACAAATATAAGAGCATCTACAGTGGGCGTCCCAAAACCACCTAAAACGCCCACACTGACAACCCGATCACAAAAAAGCGACCCAGACAGGTTCCTCAAACGGGCCTCAAATGTCTTGGATGACCGGTATCCCTCATATGCACCCTAAATCTAGGGCGGATATGGTGGCGCCCGGGCGTGTTCGCCACGTCGAACTGACGTTGGTGTCCCACGCGGAATCGCCCAGAAATCCTAAGATATGACGTACCTCTCCTTCGGTGGGGGTGTGAACACCACGTGTCGTCGCTCTCGATCACCTCCCGAGGCCAAATCCGACTATTTAAGCCGGTCGGCGTCCCACGGCCATAGCCAAATCCACCTCTTCCCTTTTCGTGTCGCGAGTCAAGCAATCGACCACCTATCTTCCTCTCTGTCATTCGTCCCACATCGTCTGGCTTCACCATGGCCCGGCAGAAAAGGACTACATACGCCGCTCACGTCGGAGCACCGCTTCCAGATTGAGGAGAAGATCCAGGGAAGGCGTGTTGCCTGCATCGATGTCGGCCTCCTTCCGGACTCGCCAGTGCCGAAGGAGGAGCAACATCTAGTTTTGATGTATAAGGAGGATGAGAAGCAAACACTTAAGGAGGAGGAGGAGGAGGACCATTTGCCTCCGGCTCCTGGCTTCAACATGGAGGATGCGTAGGCGGAGTTCGTGGTCGCCCAAGCGACCGAGATGGCGGAGCAATGTGCCATTCTAAAGTCCATCTAGAATGACACCTATGTGAAGGCCAACAGGCAGTTCATCCAACAGCAGTGGGCGACGACCAAGGCTCTTTTGGTCGAACTCGGCACGCAAGCGGAGGCGGAGGTGTAGATGGGGCTACCGGAGGAGCCGGAGTTGCGGCTGTTGTCTATGTATTCGGAGCCGGGCACAGAAATAGTGGACATTTCCGATAAGGATCAGGGTAGTATAGGATAGTTGATTTAGGTAGTATGTCGTTTGTATGCTTTTGTACGGATCTAAGATTTGTGATATGAGATATCAGTTGCAGAACAACAAATGTAAGCTTCACCAGTCAGTATCTGCAGATGTGTTCGCGGACGTTTGAGAGGTATGTTTTGCCAAACATGGTTGTAGATGCCCTAACTACTAATGCGTCCGCGGGTGTTTGAGAGGTATATTTTGTCAAATTCGATTGTAGATTTTTTTTATAAACGGAGATAAAAGCTTTGCCTCATCTCATTAATTAAGAAGAAAGGAGAACATTGTCTTAAGGTTACAAGACGACTCAGGCCGGAGCAAGGGGATCACTCTCGCGGTAAAATATTACCCAGAAACCTAGCACCCGCCACTACCCACGTCTTTGCTTCATCCTTGATCGATGCCGCCACCCGTGACGGCAAGGAAGCCTTGTTTCGAAAGACCCGAGCATTCCTCTCATTCCATATCTCCCAACAAACAAGCATCTCCAGAGAGTTGATCGCCTTCGTGGAGTAGCCTAGTCGTTCCTCGCTCAAGACCCACCATTGATTCACCGTCTGAAGGTCGACACAAGAAAGGGTCGATGATTGCCAACCTAGCCAACTGAAAATGAAGTTCCACACCCTGATAGAGAAACGACATTTGAACATAATAAGGGCCACCGACTCCGGCTCCTGCTTGCAAAGCTCACAAAGGCCACAATTTGGCCATCATCTGCGCTGCAGCCTATCAGCGGTCCAGATTCTATCTTGTAGGATGAGCCAGGAGAAAATTTTAATCTTAGGAGGTGCGCAAATCTTCCAAACCATCTCCGGCAATGCAGACTTAATCAACCTGGCAAACTGCATCCTGTACGCTGTGGCCGGGGAGTAACAACCGTCCGCCGTGAACTTCCAGTGGATGCTGTCACTAACGCGTGGAGCAAGATTGATCTGTTGAACTCTCGACCAAGATCACAAAATTGTTGGAGAAGGATAACTGGCAGGCCGCCTTGTAAGTTAATATCCCTGACCCAAGCATTGTTGTGCATCGCATTAGCTACGCAGCTGTTGGGGCGCTTTGAAAGGGCGAAGATGCCCGAAACAATGTGTTGACATGGATTTTGACCAAGATAAAATAAAACACATAAAATATAAATGCAAATCGGCCAAAATCCGTTTACGACAAAAATGAAAAATCAAAAGGAATATGTAATCAACCGTGTAAAAACTTGGCATATGATATATTGCCAAGGATACTGAAAAGTGCCAAGAAATTATAAAATATGAGCATACACACATATGTGTCACCGACGACGGAAATGTAAGATTGAAACAAATTCAAATTATCATAGGCAGCATTAATATTACTAAAGTATTGGATTACATACTAAAGGGGCACATATGCCGGCACTGTTCATGAAATGTCACACTACCCATGTAAAAGAAAAAAATGTCAGATATGATGACATACTTAAATTAAAATGTGTCAGACCATTATCAAAATATTGGCGTATAATACTGATAGAAAGAATATCTTTTCATATGAAGAAAACAAGACTTGGTTAGCCATTTCAACTAATAAGGCTTAGCTCATTCAAATAAGTTGGCTACGTACATGAGCATGCATAGTCTCATCCATCAGTCACTCACGTATGCAATGTTAGTGTGCAGGTCCATATGCTGAGAGAACGTGGCCTAATCCCAGACTAATTAGAAGTTGCCGATTGATTAGCAATAAAGAAATAGAAAGAAAGAAAGAAAGGAGCAGCCCCCACTCCCTTCATCACACGATCCCACGATCACTGGACGTGGGCACGCGCAGGCAACCAGCCACAGGCCACAGCGCTCCGCTGCTGCCCCTTATAAATACACGCTCGCCCAGGGTGCATGTCATGGATTCATCGTCAAGCATATTATCCATACAGCGGTCGGCTCATTCATTCAGTCAATCCATTGCTGCTCATTGATCCATCTACAGCCACTGCTTCCCATAGTTGCTCATTCATACATCCAGCCGCTGCTTCCATACACACCAGTAATCGTCATCGTTGCCGCTGGCCATCCACTCGTCGTCGTGGTCGCCGGCCGTTCGTCTCGTCGTCGGCGACATCACCGCCGGCCGCTCGTCCGACTCTATCGTCAAGGTGAGAAACAAGGCAAATTGAACTCATACTGCCCTTGCACTACTCCATACGTGAAAGAAAAGAAAAGACTTGAAGAAGATGGGATTATAGTTCTTTTCTTGCTCTTTGGTTGGTTATATTGACACAATCATGGAGCTTCCTCTTCCTATTCTCTAGTTTGGTCATATTGACACAAACCAGGGAATCTTTCTTCATATTTGCCAGATGTGTTCTTACTTCTTGGTTGGTTATATTGACACAACCATGAAGTTTTCTCCTCATAACTCTTGGTTTGGTTACATTGACACAAACCAAGTTGTTATAAAAAAAAATTGACATCTTGATAAAATATTGGCCCTTGGTTTGGTTATATTGACACAAACCAAGTGGCACTAAGAAACATGTTCATGAGGGTATTATCTAAATATCTCTAAATTCACATATCATTAAATTAGGCCTCTTGGTTTGGTCACATTGACATGAACCAAGTTACACTAAAACCATTTAACTTGATAAAATCATGTCCTTGGTTTGGTCATATTGACACAAATCAAGGTGTACTCTAAATGTATCTAGAGATAAATATTGTGCTTGGTTTGGTCATATTGACATAAGCCAAGTCACTTCAAATGTATATCACTAAATCATGTTGCACCCTCCGTATGTGTCATTTATCCTATGATGCAAAGTAAGATGAAATCAAATAGTATGCCTAGCTAAACCAAAACTATGTTATCACACCAAATATTTTGGTAGTAAAATAAATGAAGCTCGCCAGGTAAATATGTTAACTCAAACAAAATATTGTATGACAAGCATGCCATGCATTGCTTAAATTCTTGTGCATGTAGGAAATACCACGCACATGATCCTATACCCCTTTAGTGCATGCGACAATTAATCATTAAGGAAAACCATATAGTATAATCAAAAGTACAATCTAAAACAAAATGCATCGGCCCCAAATTATGCTAGCCTGCATCATCGGCAAATAACTAGATATTGGAGAATCTAGTATGCGCATGCAAGGTAAAATGAATATGTTGTACGTAGCTAATTCTAGGCTAATTGGCGTGCGTCTGCCTGACTAAAATGAGGTGTATGGTCCCTGTATATGGACGTACACACACATAAAAAAAACAAACTAAAAGATGACCAGAGTCATAATCTAAGCCTGATTGCATTTAAAATATCGTAGTGCATTTGCATGCGCCACCAAAATAAATTAAATATTTTTATCTGCCGCATATATGTTATGTTCAAAAAAGCCCATCTAGCTCATCTTCACATAAGATGAAAGTTAGACCATGCATCCCCATATGGCTTGCATATATTTAGAAAACGTAGATATGATCATCTACTCACAAAAGAAAAGTACTATATGTTACTACTAAAGTGTCTTGCATGCATATAGCATACGTGCATGATTTCATGCCCCATATTTTAATGTTTGAAAGCTCATCTAGCAGATTGATTAACCATTAATTAAGATAATCTCCTCATATAAACTAAAGGGAAATAGATCAAAGTATATATGTTGGTTAATCAGTTCGGGAAAATTGATAAAGCCATTCAAGCATGCATACATGTACTGCCAATATCAGTATAAGTCGAAGAAAAATATAAAATGAAAGGTATTACATGTGATAACATCAACAAAGTTCAAAGCTCCCCCGAGCATGCCGGCATTGACGACAACGAGGAGGATCTTCCATCTTATTTTATTTTATATTTGTAATAGTCATATGTGATGTAATCCTTTGTATTAGAAATGTTGGAATTCTTAATCAGGGGTTTTCTCTTCGGAGATGTAATTAACAGTTCTTTTATGTAAATGTAAGAGTGCTGGAAATAAAGTACCCACAATACTTGATATTTGTCTCGTTTACATTCGCGCACTTTAAATACTATACTCTATCTGTCTCTATGACGTGGACGCGTAGTTAGTATTTTTCTATCGCCCCATTTTCCCGTCATCAGATTCTGGCACGCCCGGTGGGACTTATTTTTCCCCTCATCTTTGAATTCCAACATAGGATTAAAACATATGACTTCATAAAATGAATATATATAAGAAAACATGTATGCAAGAAAACTAATATATGGTTTTCTTTATTTATATGAAGGTATGGAGGGACAGGTTCAGCAGTTTGTCACTCTCCGCTTTGGTGACCTCTGGCTGGATGTGCCGATCGGTCCACTTGTGGCTTCAGTTAGTGAGAGCTGGAAGACTACAGCTGCATCACCAAGTGAACCTGAGAAAGAAAAAGAGGTCTCTTCAGCACCAAGAGATGGGTTTGTTCCTGTGCTCTCTAAGTCAGCCAAGAGAAGGATGCGAGCTGCGGCAGCAAAAGCTTCAAAAGCTGTTGCACATGACCATCACATGAGTATGTGCAAGGAAGCTACATCTGATTCGGTCCCTCCTGGGTTTGCTAAGGCAATGCATGTTAAGCCTACAAGCCAGGAAGCTCCGATCAAATTCCACGGTACATCGCTGGAGGAGTGGCCTGTACTTGCAAAGATAGCTTCCCCAACACGTTCTGTTTCAACTCGAGTCACTCCAGCTCGACGAGAACCATCTGCGTCATCTACATCAACCAAGGTCGCGGTGCCGCTCACTCCTTCCAAACTGAAGGTGGGCGTGTCGTCGACAGCATGCACAAGGAAAGTTGTCCATGAGGCGTCAGAGGGAGGCTCATATAAGCCCACTTCAAACGCGATAGGGGCAGCTCGTAAGGCTTCTGCAGCGGATAAGGGCAAAGTTGTCATGGTAGAGGAGGCGGAGTCTCCTCGACCATGTGGACAACTTCGGGTTGATGCTCCCGAATTCTTCCCCACATATGTGGAACCAAAAAACAAACGCTCGCTCATGTGGAAAGGAGTATACCTTACTCCGAGCGACATAAGGACGGGTCATGTTGATCCAACCGCTACAATTACAGATCCCTTGTCATCATCAGTGCCGATGCCACGACCATCATTTGAAGGTTCATATGACCCAGCTCGTCAGCGTCGCCGACGGCAGAAAGCTCATCGGGCCTGGGTTGATTTTCCGATGGCAATCGACTCCAATCAAGCAAGGCAGCAACGGAAGCAAGTCGCTTGTCCCATCCGGGACAGAGATGGGACGAGCAATGCAAGAATTCGTGGAAGGCGTCATGATGATTTTCACAAAAAGTTAGCACAAAGCATATGTGAAACATTGAAAGAAATGTTACCTGGTTGTTCTATGTCAGCAGATGACGAGGGCGGCACAATCATGCGGCATGCACACACTCTGGCCAAATGGCCGGAATATGAAGAGTTTGTAAAGGAAAATCCCAAGCGACAAGGATATGTCACTCAAGCTGGTCGTGCAAGTGCAAGACGTGCTGCCCTTAAGAGAAGAGAAATGGCAGTACGTGCTGATTCTGGATATAGCAGGATCCAAGGAAGAGATGCTCCAACATCAAGTGAAGGTAGTAAAGTACAAGTGAGCAAAGAATCATCAAGGAAGGCTGCCACGATGCTCACTCCTTGGCCAGCTCGTAAGAGAGCTTCAAGCAATTCATTTGAGGTGTTCAACTCTCTCCCGATTGGTGTCACGGAGGTGGCGGACAGCAATAGTGAAACATCATCAACTTCAGTACATTTCAAGAGAAAGAAAGCCAAGAAAAATGTTGTACCAGGCCATCGTCCTGTAACTCGCAGTCAAAAAGATGCAAGCAGCGAAGACCAAGATTTAGATTGTGTAGAGTCTCGTCTTCTGTTGAAAAATTCTCAACCTGATTACGAAAATGAGTTGAAATTTCATGAAGAACAACAACATAATGTAAGCCGAGTGGAGCAGGTCCTCACAGCAAATACAGGTCAGTCAGCCGAAGAACAACTTAAGCAACTCACAGCTGCACTCCAACAGAAAGAAGATGAGTTGGTTGCTTTACGCAACCGTGTAGCTAATAGTACAAATACTGAAGTTGAGAGGAATGCCTCGGGTAGTCATAATACTAACCAAGGAGGGATCGGAATCAACCTTGAAGCTATTCAGAAAATGATAGCTGAAGGGGTCAAGGCCCAATATATGCAAACTCATTACTCCATGCGGCCGGGATATGTTAAGCCGTACCCGCCTGATGTTGATCTTGTGCCATTCCCGGCCAATTACCGGCAACCTCAGTTCAGTAAGTTTAGTGGCGGAGGATCCCCACATGAGCACATAGCTCATTTCCTAGCAGCGTGTCAAGACACGGCTCAAAATGGTGCACTCCTGCTACGTCAATTTGTGCAAACACTGTCAGGTCCTGCTTTTACTTGGTACAGCAAGTTGCCACCAAGTTCCGTCAAGACTTGGGAACAAATGCAAGATGCTTTTCTTGAGCGCTTCTACAGCACTCAGAGAACAGTCGGCATCACGGAGTTAACCCAAACAGAACAAGGGATTAACGAGAAAGCTGCAGATTTTATTAACAGGTGGAGAAACCTAAGTCTGCACTGCCCACAACCTATCACAGAATGTGAGGCTGTGCGAATGTGTATGAACAATCTTCGTCCTGATATGGCTGTGTATCTTCAAGGTGTGCGGCCTGTTACATTTGAAGAGCTGGCCTCAAAAGCCACAGATATTGAGAATTATATGCAGCTTGTTGCACGTCGGACAAAGACGGTGTACAAGCCGGTGGACAAGAGTGGTCAGCGTGACAAGTTACCCGCTAAGCCTAAACCGGCGCAAGTCATGGAAGCAACGGCGATGAAACCACAATTCCAGGCTGGAGCATCTAGCACAAGAAATATAGAGCGTACAGGTGCACCAGCTCGTAGAGGGCCGACTCTTGTCGAGCGTCAGAACAGGGAGTATTCTTTCCCTGTGGATGAGATTCGTGATTTGTTTGCCGGTCTTCTTGAACTGAAACTTATTGATCTCCCAAGCTCAAAGAGACCAGAGGAAGCTAACAAGTCCAATGATCCAAACTTCTGTGAATACCACCGTATCTTGGGTCATACTCTCAAAGATTGCTTTGTGGTCAAGAATATTATTCAGAAAATGATAGATGAAGGAACCATTGATGCAGATCTCCTTACAAGTCTAAAGAAAGGAAAGAAGGTTGCTACAGCAAACGTGGCCACCCTTCAGGATGACATGGTGAGTTGTGCCTCTTCAAATATGAGACCAGCTTATAATAGAAATATGCTCATATCAGATGCGGATTTTAATCCTATGATATTGTCAGGAGTTGAACCGCACTTCGGATATGGGGGACGGTGTAGATGTCAACTCGAAAGAGACATTCTCCGCAGAGGAGGACTACACGCCGTCGAGCCCCGAGGATTACACGCCATTGAGCCCCGAAGATCTGAAGATCGAGGACGACGGCGACCTGGACTCATCGTCCAGCATCAAGTGAAAAGGGAAATTAATGTTCCACGCTCTAGGCCGGGAATATCAGAGAGCTTGGCGAAGCGTTTAAAAGGACTTCCCCAAAAATTTGATGTCCTGGCCATTGGTGTTTTTGAGGATGATAGCGAGTCTCTTCATTTCCCTGAAGAAGAAGCGCCAGAAGTTGATCAAGTTCATCTTAGATCAGGTCGCCAGCTAGCCGACCCTCATCCTCCACCTAGAAAGGAGCCTAGGAACAAAGATGTAGTTCCAAATGAAACCACTGACCCTACTGCTAAAGTATCGATCAAGTATGATGTAATCTCGCACTTGAAGAAAATACCGGCTATGCTTTCTGTGTATGATGCTTTGTCTCTTTCTTCTGATTTGCGCAAGGCTTTGGTTACAGCATTATCATTCCCGGAAGATTATCGAGTGGAAGTGTCACATACTGAAACTGAACCGGCTGATGCGCTAAATATTACATTCACCGATGAGGACATGCTACTAGGTTCAAAGAAGCATAATAGACCTTTGCTAATGTTTGGTGAGATGGATGACGTACCTACAAATCGGATAATGATTGATGGTGGGTCTGCTATAAATTTGTTACCGTTGCGCACTCTAAAAAAGACAGGATATTCTACCGAAGATTTGAGCCGGTCTAACGTGGTTATCCATGGATTCAATCAATCAGGTCAAGAAGCCATGGGAACTATATCCTTGGTTTTAAAGTTAGAATCACTATGTACACACGTGACCTTCCATGTCATTGATGCAGCCACTTCGTATAATGCCTTGTTGGGTCGGCCATGGTTGCACGATAACCAAATTGTACCATCTACACTCCATCAGTGCATCAAGTACATGGACCAGTCCGGAGAAACAGTAAGAATATTCGCGGACAAAAGGCCATTCACAATAGCTGAATCCTTCTATGCTGATGCAAAATTTTATTTCGAGCCTGTCGAAAAAGTGTACAAGCCAAAGGCAGTCATCAGACCTGAATTAAACAGCTTAAAGCAATATGTTGTAGAGTCTTCGTCAAGCAAGAAAGTTTATCAATATATACCAAGTAATCAGAGGAAAAAGGGGACCCAATATTCCGCATTGTGAATAAATCTTCTGCAAAAAGAGGTACAAAATTTCCAACGCCTCTACCCCCTTTGGTTCAACATAAAATTGAACAAGCTAAAAAAGAGTCACATTACCAAAATAAAAATAAAAAAGGCCATGTGGCGCAAATTACTTTGTCGAATAAAGACGACAAGTCGTTACCAATTTCTTTGTATGATAACAGAGTTTTGTATATGATGCAGAACATGAAATATGATATATTCACTGGACCGTCTTTATGCGACGGCCGGGGCGAACTTGTGCCATTCGAAAGGGCGTTATCCCGGGCGCAGCTCAAGGCTTTGCATGAAGACCAAACTCTGGTAGAAAAAAGATATGGACTGGGTTATGAGGTTTGCATGACCTCAGCTGAATTAATAGACATGACCGAGGCTTCACAGGAAATGGAAGATGGTAATCAACCTACCATGGACGACTTGGAGGAAATAAATATTGGTACGACTGATGATCCTCGTCCAATTTTTATTAGCAAATATTTGTCTAACCAAAATAAAGAGAAGTATACTAAATTTCTCTCTACAAATAGAGACGTGTTTGCTTGGACTTATGAAGAAATGCCAGGACTAGACCCAGAAGTCGCTGTCCATCGCCTCGCCGTACAAGACGACGTTGCGCCGGTGAAACAAGCACAAAGAAAATATCGACCCGAAGTACTTCCAAAAATAGAAGCTGAGGTGGATAAACTCATAGTTGCAGGTTTTATTAGAGAAGTCAAATATCCTACATGGGTCTCTAATATTGTACCTGTTAAAAATAAAAATGGTCAAACCCGTGTATGCGTTGATTTTAGGGACTTAAATAAAGCATGCCCTAAAGATGATTTTCCAATACCTATTTCTGAAATATTAGTTGATGCCACCATGGGGCATGAGATATTTTCTTTCATGGACGGTTATTCCGGTTACAATCAAATAAGAATGGCGCCGGAAGATGAAGAGTTAACAGCATTCCGCACACCTAAGGGTATATATTGCTATAAAGTTATGCCCTTCGGATTAAAAAATGCTGGGGCAACATACCAGCGAGCCATGACAATTATCCTAGACGGATTGTTGTATGATATTGTTGAATGTTATATAGATGACATAGTGGTAAAGTCAAAGCGTGAACAAGATCATTTAAAACATTTTGAAACTGTTTTCGAACGCCTCAGGCAACATAATCTAAAAATGAATCCAATGAAATGTGCATTCGGAGTTTCCTCCGGAAAATTTCTCGGTTTCGTGGTTACAAAGAACGGTATTCAAATCGATCCAAGTAAAATACAAGCGATCGTTAAAATGCCACCACCCATAAACCTACACAAGCTGAAAAGCTTCCAAGGGCATTTAGCATATATTAGGAGGTTCATCTCTAATTTATCAGGGAGATGTAAACCTTTCTCACACCTTATGAAAAAGGGGGTCCCTTTTGAATGGGATCATTCATGCCAGAACGCGTTCTTGGAAATTAAAAAATACTTAATAAATCCACCAGTTTTAGGCGCACCAGTCAAAGATCGACCACTAATCTTATATACAGCAGCCATGCCTGCATAGTTAGGTGCCTTATTAGCACAAAATAATGATGACGGAAAAGAAATGGCACTATACTATCTTAGCCGCACCCTTGTAGGGGCTGAGTGTAATTATCCAGACATGGAAAAAATATGTTTAGCATTAGTATTTGCGGCACAAAAATTACGCCACTACATGTTAGAACATACTGTACACCTCGTATCAAGAGCAGACCCTCTTAGGTACATTCTTAATAAAATGGTACTTTCAGGAAGGTTGGCTAAATGGGCAATGGTCCTGTCACAGTTTGATATTAAATTTGTGCCACAAAAGGCTGTAAAAGGTCAGGCCTTAGCTAATTTTCTAGCCGCGCATCCAATTCCAGATGATTTCCCAATCGATGACCACCTTCCAGATGAAGAAGTATTTGTTACGGACATCGTTAACTCGACATGGGAAATGTATTTTGACGGTGCCTGTCGACAATCAGGGGCAGGCGCTGGAGTCGTCTTCGTGACACCAAGCGAAGCAATAATCCCGTATTCGTTCACTTTAACCTCAGCAGTATCAAATAATGCAGCCGAGTATGAAGCTTTGATAATTGGGCTTGAGCTGGCTCTAAACATGAGGTTAGACTCACTCACCGTATATGGTGATTCCCAATTGATAATTAACCAGCTGTTGGGAATTTACATGGTAAAAAAAGAAGAGTTAATGCCATATTTTAGAAGGGCGGAAATGCTCATGGCTACATTTGCGAATATAAATATTCAACATATTGTTCGGAGCAAAAATGACAAAGCTGATGCTTTAGCAAGTTTAGCTGCTAGCATGGCACTAACTTCTCATCAGTCAATGGATGTTCATGTTGAGGAAAGGAGAATTCTTCCGATCCTCGTTGAAGAAGAGGAAGAAGAAACAGTGGTATCTTCAGCAATGACTACCGATGTATATGAAATTGAGGTGGGGGATTGGAGATCACCATTCCTAGAATATTTACTTCATGGTTACTTACCATTGGATGTTAGTGAAAGATCTCGTATCCGCAAGAGATCAATTCATTATACATGTATAAATGACACGCTTTATAGACGCTCTCATGATAGTATCTTATTGCGTTGCCTTGCTGGAAATGAAATTATAGAAGCCTTAAAAGAGGTGCATGCCGGAATATGTGGCGCACACCAATCGGGTCCTAAATTACATTACCAGCTAAGGCGTTTGGGTTATTATTGGCCCACTATGTTTGAAGACGCCGCTAAATTTTCAAAGAGATGCCATGAATGTCAAGTGCATGGTGACTTTATACACATACCGCATGAACCACTCCATACGACTAATATATCTTGGCCTTTTGAAATATGGGGGATGGATATAGTAGGGCCAATTCACCCGCCATCATCAAAAGGCCATAAATTTATTTTAGCCGCAACCGATTATTTTTCTAAATGGGCTGAACTTACACCACTAAAGGAAGATAAGGCGGAAAATGTTGAACATTTTATAAGAACACAACTCATATATCACTTTGGTGTTCCTGCTCGGATCATGTCTGATAATGGAACTCCTTTTAAAAACAAACATGTAGACAAGTTATGCTCAAAATTTAAGATAGTGCATTCTTATTCTACGGCATATAATCCGGCCGCTAACGGACAAGCGGAGGCTTTTAATAAGACTCTATGTAAATTTCTAAAGAAAGTTGTATCAAAAAACAAACGCGAGTGGCATGAAAAACTACTCGAAGCCTTATGGGCTTATAGAACCACAACACGCACACCGACAGGGATGACACCTTATTCCCTCGTGTTTGGAGGAGAAGCGGTTTTGCCTTTGGAAGTACAAATTACTTCACTTAGGGTCGCTACTCATGAAAAATTATCAGAGGAAGAATCAACACAACTACGTCTTGATGAATTAGAAAGACTTGAAGGAAAACGACTTCAAGCCTTGCAAAATCTCGAGGCATATCAAGCTAGGATGTCTCGAGCTTTCGACAAACGTGTTAAACGTAGGTCTTTCAAACAAGGAGATTTGGTTCTCGCTGTCATTCGCCCCATGAATATAACTAGGCGGATGAAAGGAAAATTTGAACCAAAATGGAAAGGTCCTTACGTCGTAAAAGAAGTTTATCCTAGCGGTGCATACAAAATTAGTTCGCGAGATGGGAAATATTCGCCGTCGCTGGAAAATTCCTTAAGAGGTATTATGCTTAAATTTACTCCATACCCTCACGAGTATAAACTGGGGCATAAAAAAAATTACTCCATACCATCACGAGTATAAACTGAGGTACATAAAATGTTACTCCAATAAACTTACGAGTCTAAACTGTGACTAAAAAAAACAATCTCAGCACCCTTATGACTATAAATTGGTGCACATATATACACAAATATATACTCCATACCCTCACGAGTCTAAACCGGGGCATAAAAAAAATTACTCCATACCATCACGAGTATAAACTGAGATACATAAAATGTTACTCCAATAAACTTACGAGTCTAAACTGTGACTAAAAAAAACAATCTCAGCACCCTTATGACTATAAATTGGTGCACATATATACACAAATATATACTCCATACCCTCACGAGTCTAAACTGGGGCATAAAAAAAATTACTCCATACCATCACGAGTATAAACTGAGGTACATAAAATGTTACTCCAATAAACTTACGAGTCTAAACTGTGACTAAAAAAAACAATCTCAGCACCCTTATGACTATAAATTGGTGCACATATATACACAAATATATACTCCATACCCTCACGAGTCTAAACTGGGGCATAAAAAAATTTACTCCATACCATCACAAGTATAAACTGAGGTACATAAAATGTTACTCCAATAAACTTACGAGTCTAAACTGTGACTAAAAAAAACAATCTCAGCACCCTTATGACTATAAATTGGTGCACATATATACACAAATATATACTCCATACCCTCACGAGTCTAAACTGGGGCATACATTTTTTTACTCCATACCATCACGAGTATAAACTAAGGTACATAAATGTTACTCCAATAACTTACGAGTCTAAACTGTGATGCGAAAGGAAAAGCAAATATACTCCACACCTTCACGAGTCTAAACTCAGGCACAAAAAAATATTACTCCATACCCTCACGAGTATAAACTAGGGCATAATTTTTTTTTACTCCATACCATCACGAGTATAAACTGAGGTACATAAATGTTACTCCAATAACTTACGAGTCTAAACTGTGATGCGAAAGGAAAAGCAAATATACTTCACACCTTCACGAGTCTAAACTGAGGCACAAAAAAATATTACTCCATACCCTCACGAGTATAAACTGGGGCATAAATTTTTTTTTACTCCATACCCTCACGAGTCTAAACTGGGGCACCAAAAAAAATTACTCCTTGTCCGCACGAGTATAAACTTAGGCACATAAAATGTTACTCCAATAAACTTAAGAGTATAAACTGTGAAGCAAAAGAGAATACTCCATACCCTCACGAGTATAAACTGGGGTACATAAAATGTTACTCCAATATACTTACGAGTATAAACTGTGATGCAAAAGGAAAAGCACTCCATACCCTCACGAGTCTAAACTGAGGCACCAAAAAAAATATACTCCATGTTCCCACGAGTATAAATAGGAGCACATAAAATGTTACTCCAATAAACTTACGAGTCTAAACTGTGACTAGAAAAAAAAAGTCAGCACCCTTATGAGTATAAATTGGTGCACATACACAAATATATACTCCAAAATCTTACGAGTCTAAGATGTGTGATTCCCTTATGAATATAAATTGGTGCACATACACAAATATATACTCCAAAATCTCACGAGTCTAAACTGAGGCACCAAAAAAACATTATGTACTCCATACCCTCACGAGTCTAAACTGGGGCACTCAAAGAAAATATACTCCAATAAGTTACGAGTCTAAATTATGATGCGTAAAGAAAAGCAAATATACTCCATACCCTAACGAGTATAAACTGGGGCACCCAAAGAAAATATACTTCATACCCTCACGAGTATAAACTGAGCACACCTAAAGAAAATATATTCCATAGCCTCACAAGTCTAAAGTGAGGCAACCAAAAAAGGAAGATATATTCCACACCCTCATGAGTATAAACTGATGTACAATACAAAAATCACTACAATAACTACGGGTCTAAACTATGTGATATATATGAAAAGCAATTACCATAACCCTCATGAGTATAAACGGGAGAGCATAAAATGATACTCCAATAGCTTAAGAGTATAAACTGTGGTGCAACAAACCGATGGAAATTAAATATTCATCGAGAAAATGAAGTTCACACATGCATATAGGAGTAAATACTCCTAACATCAAATGAATAAGCATATGTCTATAAATGCTCTAATACTTCAAGAGGCAAAACCAGTACGTACAAACTGCTCCAATATGAGCCTAAACTATCAGCATGCTCTAGAATGTTAAAACTAAAACAACACTCATAAGTTTAAACTCCGAGATGTCAAGTACAACTGCACTAAAAAATCCAAGCTTATATTGAAATTAAAAAAATGCATTGTGTAGATACAAAAAAAACTACATAGCCATGTATAACTGGCATATTATAAAATCAGACACTTAAAAATGGGAATATTATAAAAAATTACATGATGCCACATATGCATGATAATACTTCATGAACAAAAGAGATTGTCAAGTTTCGAGCTCTGGACCCGAATCAAAGTATATATTCGGACCCAAACCTCGAGGGGCATCTGTTGACATGGATTTTGACCAAGATAAAATAAAACACATAAAATATAAATGCAAATCGGCCAAAATCCGTTTACGACAAAAATGAAAAATCAAAAGGAATATGTAATCAACCGTGTAAAAACTTGGCATATGATATATTGCCAAGGATACTGAAAAGTGCCAAGAAATTATAAAATATGAGCATACACACATATGTGTCACCGACGACGGAAATGTAAGATTGAAACAAATTCAAATTATCATAGGCAGCATTAATATTACTAAAGTATTGGATTACATACTAAAGGGGCACATATGCCGGCACTGTTCATGAAATGTCACACTACCCATGTAAAAGAAAAAAATGTCAGATATGATGACATACTTAAATTAAAATGTGTCAGACCATTATCAAAATATTGGCGTATAATACTGATAGAAAGAATATCTTTTCATATGAAGAAAACAAGACTTGGTTAGCCATTTCAACTAATAAGGCTTAGCTCATTCAAATAAGTTGGCTACGTACATGAGCATGCATAGTCTCATCCATCAGTCACTCACGTATGCAATGTTAGTGTGCAGGTCCATATGCTGAGAGAACGTGGCCTAATCCCAGACTAATTAGAAGTTGCCGATTGATTAGCAATAAAGAAATAGAAAGAAAGAAAGAAAGGAGCAGCCCCACTCCCTTCATCACACGATCCCACGATCACTGGACGTGGGCACGCGCAGGCAACCAGCCACAGGCCACAGCGCTCCGCTGCTGCCCCTTATAAATACACGCTCGCCCAGGGTGCATGTCATGGATTCATCGTCAAGCATATTATCCATACAGCGGTCGGCTCATTCATTCAGTCAATCCATTGCTGCTCATTGATCCATCTACAGCCACTGCTTCCCATAGTTGCTCATTCATACATCCAGCCGCTGCTTCCATACACACCAGTAATCGTCATCGTTGCCGCTGGCCATCCACTCGTCGTCGTGGTCGCCGGCCGTTCGTCTCGTCGTCGGCGACATCACCGCCGGCCGCTCGTCCGACTCTATCGTCAAGGTGAGAAACAAGGCAAATTGAACTCATACTGCCCTTGCACTACTCCATACGTGAAAGAAAAGAAAAGACTTGAAGAAGATGGGATTATAGTTCTTTTCTTGCTCTTTGGTTGGTTATATTGACACAATCATGGAGCTTCCTCTTCCTATTCTCTAGTTTGGTCATATTGACACAAACCAGGGAATCTTTCTTCATATTTGCCAGATGTGTTCTTACTTCTTGGTTGGTTATATTGACACAACCATGAAGTTTTCTCCTCATAACTCTTGGTTTGGTTACATTGACACAAACCAAGTTGTTATAAAAAAAAATTGACATCTTGATAAAATATTGGCCCTTGGTTTGGTTATATTGACACAAACCAAGTGGCACTAAGAAACATGTTCATGAGGGTATTATCTAAATATCTCTAAATTCACATATCATTAAATTAGGCCTCTTGGTTTGGTCACATTGACATGAACCAAGTTACACTAAAACCATTTAACTTGATAAAATCATGTCCTTGGTTTGGTCATATTGACACAAATCAAGGTGTACTCTAAATGTATCTAGAGATAAATATTGTGCTTGGTTTGGTCATATTGACATAAGCCAAGTCACTTCAAATGTATATCACTAAATCATGTTGCACCCTCCGTATGTGTCATTTATCCTATGATGCAAAGTAAGATGAAATCAAATAGTATGCCTAGCTAAACCAAAACTATGTTATCACACCAAATATTTTGGTAGTAAAATAAATGAAGCTCGCCAGGTAAATATGTTAACTCAAACAAAATATTGTATGACAAGCATGCCATGCATTGCTTAAATTCTTGTGCATGTAGGAAATACCACGCACATGATCCTATACCCCTTTAGTGCATGCGACAATTAATCATTAAGGAAAACCATATAGTATAATCAAAAGTACAATCTAAAACAAAATGCATCGGCCCCAAATTATGCTAGCCTGCATCATCGGCAAATAACTAGATATTGGAGAATCTAGTATGCGCATGCAAGGTAAAATGAATATGTTGTACGTAGCTAATTCTAGGCTAATTGGCGTGCGTCTGCCTGACTAAAATGAGGTGTATGGTCCCTGTATATGGACGTACACACACATAAAAAAAACAAACTAAAAGATGACCAGAGTCATAATCTAAGCCTGATTGCATTTAAAATATCGTAGTGCATTTGCATGCGCCACCAAAATAAATTAAATATTTTTATCTGCCGCATATATGTTATGTTCAAAAAAGCCCATCTAGCTCATCTTCACATAAGATGAAAGTTAGACCATGCATCCCCATATGGCTTGCATATATTTAGAAAACGTAGATATGATCATCTACTCACAAAAGAAAAGTACTATATGTTACTACTAAAGTGTCTTGCATGCATATAGCATACGTGCATGATTTCATGCCCCATATTTTAATGTTTGAAAGCTCATCTAGCAGATTGATTAACCATTAATTAAGATAATCTCCTCATATAAACTAAAGGGAAATAGATCAAAGTATATATGTTGGTTAATCAGTTCGGGAAAATTGATAAAGCCATTCAAGCATGCATACATGTACTGCCAATATCAGTATAAGTCGAAGAAAAATATAAAATGAAAGGTATTACATGTGATAACATCAACAAAGTTCAAAGCTCCCCCGAGCATGCCGGCATTGACGACAACGAGGAGGATCTTCCATCTTATTTTATTTTATATTTGTAATAGTCATATGTGATGTAATCCTTTGTATTAGAAATGTTGGAATTCTTAATCAGGGGTTTTCTCTTCGGAGATGTAATTAACAGTTCTTTTATGTAAATGTAAGAGTGCTGGAAATAAAGTACCCACAATACTTGATATTTGTCTCGTTTACATTCGCGCACTTTAAATACTATACTCTATCTGTCTCTATGACGTGGACGCGTAGTTAGTATTTTTCTATCGCCCCATTTTCCCGTCATCACAATGACTTTAGGCTTTTGACCATTGAGCCAAGGGGAGTGCCAAAAACTCGCCTTCAAACTGTCCCCAATGGTAATATTCGTGGCCGCGTAGAAAAGGTCCTTGTCTTTGTCGTCGCATGGGGTTTCGAGGCCAACCCAGGCCCCGAGAGGGTCCACCCAATCAAACCATAACCAACGAAGCTTGTGCGCCCGAGAGAATTTATCGAGGTCGAGGATGCCCAGGCCGTCCAGGTTTGTGGGTCGACAAACCACTTTCTAGTTAATTTTGCATTTGCCACCCGAGATCTGATCGGTCCCCGCCCACAGGAAAGCCCGTTGAATCTTTCTGATACTTTTTTTTGGTGCCCGGAGGCAAATCAAGAGCGGTGATATGGAAGATCACAATAGAAGTAAAACCCGATTTGACAAGGGTTGTCCGTCCAGCAGTATTAATGTTATCTAACTGCTGACACGTCCGCGCGGGTTTGAGAGGTATGTTTTGTCGAATCCGGTTGTAGACGCTCTAACTGTTGTATAGAAGCTGTAGATGCTCTAACTGCTGTATAGAAGCTCCTTGAAGGCAGCCGTTATCGCTACCTTAGAGCAACTCTAGCAGACCCCGCAAAACGGCCGGCCCGCAAAAAGTCCGGCGACTATACGGGTTTGGTCTCATTTTCCTTCCAGAGCAGACACTGCAAACGCGGTCCGACCTGGAAATTTTTTTGGGTGGCCCATAAACGCGACCGCTCGACCGGTATAACCGCGGGTTCGGCCGCTGGATGCGGGTCGAAACCCTATCCCTCCGCCGCCGCGAAAAGCCCCCCACCTCACCGCCGACGCCTCCAATCCGCCGCCGCGCGCCTCCATTCCGCCGCGAAAAGCCCCCCACCTCACCGCTCCGATGGCCAGCTCCGTTAGCCGTAGGAACGACGACCCCGAGAGGGCGCGTTGCGTCAGATCCGACGCCGCCCGGAAGCGCGCCGCCCGCCGGTACACGCGCTGGGGCCTGACGCCGCCGCTGTCGCTCCTCCGTTGCGAGACACAGGAGTACGACCGCGTGCGCGGCCGCCTCTTCTCCGACAGCAGCTCATTTGAGGCGTCGAGCTCCCGCTCGTCCTCCTCCCTCCCACCGGTCCCGTCGGTGAAGATGGAGCCGGAGGCCGAGGCGGTGCCGGAGCGACGTGCCGGGGCCGTCGTCGGACCGGAGGATTTCCTCCCTCCGGCGGAGGCGGATAGCCTCCTGCTTGTGCTGCTGGCGCGGAGTGCACGAGAGGCGGAAGAGGACCAGCAGCGCCGTCGGAGGGAGGAGGAGATCGACACCATGCTCTACGAGCAGGGTGTGGCGTCGACCATCACCTTCGGCCACAAGGTCGAAGAATGGCGTCGCGAAGCTACTGCGCAGAAGCGCATCTATGTCGAGCTCTCCTCCAACGAGGACGACGAGGGCGGCGACTGAATGTAGGATATCTACTACTGCACGAGCTCGACTCCGATGAGCTTCATTTTGCGTAGTGCGGTAGCCATCGCCTTCGGCCACAAGGTCGAAGAGTGGCGTCGCGAAGCTACTGCGCAGAAGCGCATCTACGTCGAGCTCTCCTCCAACGAGGACGGCGACTGAATGTAGGATATCTACTACTGCACGAGCTCGACTCCGATGAGCTTCATTTTGCGTAGTGCGGTAGGATAGGTAATAG
Source organism: Hordeum vulgare subsp. vulgare (assembly GCF_904849725.1). NCBI lineage: Eukaryota > Viridiplantae > Streptophyta > Magnoliopsida > Poales > Poaceae > Hordeum > Hordeum vulgare. The sequence goes on along the minus strand of NC_058520.1, from coordinate 575,963,363 downwards.
CTTTGGTAAGCTCCGATGAGCTCGAGTAGGTGTTGCCCCCCTAGAATACTGAATGTAGTGTTGTATGATCATGACTGTGGTTAAACATTCGTCCGCGAATGTTTATTTTTCAAATTATCAATTTCATTATGCGGGTTCTGTTCTGCAGCACAACTTTTCGTCTCGCAAAACCCTACTTAGTCGAACTGCAAAACGCATTTACAGATTGTGATTATACAAGGTCTGCTAGAGTTGGAGGAAAAGGAATGGGGGAGGAAGTGGAGGAAGAAAGCAATGTGATCTGGAATCACTCACCCCTTTAGCACGAAACCGAGCTATGGCTCCGCTTTGCTCCACTCCGCCCGTCTCCCCCGACCAATTATATGCATCTCCTCCTGCGTTATCCTGCTTGCTCGCTCGCTCGCAACGCAAGCTGGGAGTGAGAGGGAGACGGGGAGGTCTTTTCGTTTCCTTTTCTCCCCTTTTGGCCGGACCAAGTTGCACCGCTAGCTCGTTTGTTTGCGCGTTTCACCATCAGCTTGACGGCGGGACATATACGTATGCCCTGCTGAGCCTTATCTCCCTGTGCATTTGTGGGACGAGATAGATGGAATAGACGGACGGATAGATACCATTTCCCTTTCTCTTTGGTCAGGAATCAACATATGTTGTTTAGTTGAGGGAACAATTGTCCTGCCCAAAGATCTACTACTTACATATGCAAATGTTGCTTGCTGTGCTTTCGCTCGGAAGATGCAATCATGAAAATGAAGGGGGCGATGATAAAAACAATACTGTATAGTACAACTGCAGATAAACAAGTTGTTTGACGGGACACATGAGAGGAGAGGAAGGGCGACGACTTACGGGAGATATGCTGATTATTTTTAGGAAGCGGCAAGTGTCCACTTTGGGTTTTGAGTCTTCTGTCCTGGCTAGGCAGTTTTTCTCGTCAGGGTCTGGTCCATACTGTGTATTCACAGTGCGATGATATTGTCTTGGCATACCACTTGCTTAAACTCGTCCAACCAAGAAAAACAAGTGTAATGATGAACATCCAAAGGGTGGGAACGGCGAGATTAACAAGTGGGAAAGGAGTAGCTTCAAGAGTTGGTTCGTACCACCATGCACGCGAAATTCCTATATCGTACGGGCTTTTAAAATTTGTTACGGGCATACGTTGGACGACAGTTGAAATACCGAGCTGTTATGTTCATCCAGGATAGTACATATATTTGGTTTTGGCGGAGGGTGGTTCGGTTCAATGGCGCAGACGGTACCAAGCTCCCTTCTGATCACTGTCACCTTATCTTGTTTTCTCCCTCGGCACCCTGTCATCTGATTTTGTTGATAATTTTGAGCCGTTTAACCCATTGGGGGTGGCACGTGTTGGTGGACGGGTGGTCCATGCCTTAATTAATGGGGCGCCGCTTAATTCGATTAACGTGAAGCGAGCAAAGTCAATAGCACACCGACACGTAACTAATCCGGGTCTGAATAAATCCCATCCAACCATATTTTATCCTTTTCACCAAATATCCAAAAATAAAAATAATAAGAGCAACTCCAACCGGCCGACCCACACGGACAGCGATTTCGTCTGTTTTTTCTTCGTTTGGGTCGGTCAGGCACGAACGTTCGCTTCCGCAAATCGATCGGCTCGTGCGTCCAACGCTGGCCGGATCCTTTTTGTCAGCGTGAGAAAAAAAACACATAAGACATAATTAAACATTAAAAGCCGACCATGAAGGCCGTTGATAGTCCACGCATCGCGTTCGCATTATATTAAATAAAAAAAACTAAAACTATGTTCATGCAGCCCTAGGCGGCAACGTCGTCGTCAAGGGCCACGTTGGCGCAGGGCCGGCCCAGGGGAACACCGAGTTTCCACAGCGCAGCTGCTGCGCCTCCGTCGTCTGCCCCGCCGACCGGGGTTGTGCTGGTGGCGGTGGCAGTGCAGCAGCACGGGCACGCTCCTCCGCCGCCTCCGCCGCTCCTCCTCCTCCTCCTTGTCCAGCTCCATGAGGCGCAAGCCTTCGTCGCGTTTCGCCCGCAGGTGCACCGACCTCCAGTGCTCGAGGTAGGCCTGCTCCTGCTGCGGTGTCGCGTCTAGCCAGATGGGCGGCGCGCTGACGAACTCCTGGACGACGCCGGTCCACTGATAGACCTCACGCGGCAGCGCGGGCTCGGGCTCGGGCTCCGGCGGAGGTGGCACGACGCAGTCGCCGGCAGCCGACAATGGCATGGCCTCCGCGAGCTGTTGCTGGTACGCCGCCTCCTCTTCGGCCATGCGCCGCGCTTCTTCCTCGCTGTTGCGGAGGACACCAGTGAGCGCCGCCATGTAGGCGGCCTCAGCCTCCTGGTCCTCGTCACTGACGACAGGCGGGGGCGGCGGAGGGCCTCCTGGCTGCACTTCGCGCACGCCACAGCGGCCCTGCTCCTCGTGCTCCACCGCTAACCACACCTTCCAGTTAGGGGAGTCGGCAGCTGACGTCATCACTTGGTCACCTCCTTCGCATGCACCCGCGCCGACCATGGCACAACCGGCACCGGAATCCTCTTCGAATCCATCGAGGGAGCGCGTGCGTCCGCGCCGACGTATTTCAGTCCCAAATTTGGACCGGAAATGGATCGGCGCGCACGCTAAACATACGCGTTTTGACAATGGATCGACGCGTTAGGCCATCATTTTTGTTCGCGCTGAACCAAACGGATGGCCACGGACAAAATGAATCGCCTCATTAAAATTACTCTAACTGCATGATTAAACTGGAAAGTGGTAACGGAAGAGCGAAGCAAAGCCGCCTAACTAATTATTTTGGTTCTTGACTTGCATTTCTCTTTGGTTTCCGTCGGCAACAGGGAACGGAGCGCCGGAGCAGAGAAGCATGGTGTGGTCAGGTCAGGGTCAGGCTGTACGTACATACGTACGTGTGATGTGTGATGCGTTGTTGTATTGTTCGTAGTACCTTCCCGTCTACTACATGTGGCATGGACCCGTTGTTTTCACCCGTCAGCCAGCACCCTGCCCTTGCACACGACGACGGTCGACCTGTGTCATGTGTGCCTTCCCTCGCTTGTTCTTGCGGCAGCTGAGCGCGCGTACCCGATGAAGAAACGGAGGGGGAAAAGGGACCGTGACATGACATGACATGGTGCACGGAAAGCTATCATATCTAGCGTAGCGATGATCGATGCGCTGTAGATGAATTGTGCGCTCGCGCTGTCACCCGGCCATTGGTCGTCCGCACCTACGGCCACGTGGAGGAGACACCATTTAATTCATGAACTTCCTTTATTACCCTTTATCTGTGCTGTTCAGGCCTGTTTGTATCGGAGGTCCCGGGACTTCTTTTAGTCCCAACTAAAAAATCCTTAGTCTCTGTCCGTTTGTTTTTATGAACTAAACAAGGACTAGAGATCATTAAATGTCATGCAAAAATATCATGTTATTCCTAGTAATGTACTAGAAGTTATTAAATGACATGCTAAAAGTAGTGGCACTGTTAGAAAAAGTATCAAAAAATCTCAAAACGATTCTTCCATAGGGACTTCTTCCTTTAGTTCCAAATACTCCATTTTAGTCCTTAAAAGTCTCTCATGTTTGTTACACATGGGATTAAAAGGGACTTTTTTAGTCCCTACACCAAAAAGTCCCTCGAAACTAACACCCCCTCAGTTTGAGCTAGGCTACCCGTTCGATCCGTTGCATGCGTGCGTGGATCAAATATACTCATTCCACAAATACGATGGTAAGAGTGGACTTAGTAAATATGACCCCATACCATGGGACGCATCCGATCAATAAACGGGCGTGTTCATTTTGAATCACTATTTTTTCATCCGTGCAACCATATTTTTTATTTTATATATGTCCCGTCATTTGCACGCGATTGGTGAAAAAATGAATAAGGAAAGAGAAAAGGTGGTCCAGGATGGGGTCATGTCCTACGTGGCGGACTGATAGGACGCGTCCGCAAGCCCTCGTATCATCCTCATATTTGAGATGAATATGAGGGGTGTCGGTGAGTCTCACCGTTTAAGATGGGTATAAGGGGTCCGGATGGGTTGTGTTTTTTGGACGGTCACTGACGGGACGGCTTGTCCTGACGTTTGAGGTGGATACGAGAGATTCCATTATAGATGCTCTAAATGACATCAGCTCGATCGCTGGTTAGGCTAACTCCAACGCGGTTCATCAAAACGTAAATAAACCATTCTAATGTGTCGTGTGAACATTTTTTTCCATCCAATGTCATGTATCAAATGTCCGTGGATCAAATGTAGCATGCGGGGAAATGACATCAGCTCAATCGTACGCCGTGCTTCGGCCAAGCCTACCATCGACAGGCATCGCTCCGCTCACTCCTGAGAAGTTAGCTTTTATCTTTATATTTCAATTTGCTACACAATTCACCTTGAGGCAAATCATGTAGCATTAATGAGAACCTTCTCGTCGAACATTTTTTTAAGCTCTAATGAGTTTTACCAACTAAATCGGACCAAAACTCGAACTTAGCAATACAAACTGGCTTTATCAATATATCAACAAGATTAGCATGAATTCTAATCTTGCTTATCTTCACTTTACCTTAACAATGTCTCCAACATAATGTTATTTGACATCAATGTGCTTTGTTCTCTCATGGACCATCTAATTCTTAGAGATGTATAGGTAAACGCTTCCTATCAAAAGTCTGATATGAAATTTTCCTTAGACGACTCCCGCGTAGTACATTCTTCTCTAGTCCCACGGTCCATATTTAGAAGTAAATCTTCAATTCCTTCAATTAAGCTCACGTCTCTAGTTAATCTCGCTGGACCTGGTGACTAAATCTTTTTTTAAACGGATACGTGAGTAAATCTCGCATGCCCCACATGCCCGACCCATCCACCCCAGCTTTTCTCGCATCTCATGGGCGAGCTCATCCCTGATCTTGTTGACCTTGCCGTCCCATCTCACCGCAAAGCTCTCCCTCCACCCAGCTGGGTGCCGTACCTGTTTGCACCGCCAGTGCTGCTCAGATTCGTTTCCCGGGCCCCGTGCTTCGAGTTCACCTAATGGGTGTGCTCACCGTCTACCTCGCAGCCTAGATTTGACCCACTCCAATGCTACCAATTGTTGATGCGGCCCCGGTCCACCTCACCATCGTTGCCGATGCGCGGTGCCCGTGGCCACTATGACCAAAGCGTTGTTTGTGCTTAACCACGCTGCCCGGAGAACATCCGTCGGTACGAGAACCAGCAGTGCCAAAGGTCCTTTTTGCCCCAAGGATACCAATATTCATTTTTTGATTTGTATGTATGCTTTCACTAGGCCACATGTGTGTTGTGCTTACAAGATTTGTTTTTGCTAGAGATATCGATGCTTCATGTAAATCCGCTATGTGCTTTGTACTTGCGTATGGATTGGCAAGCTGTAACCACTACCCCCTTTTGTGTTTTTGAATGAATCAGATGCTCCCAATATATCCTTGCTTTGGAAGCATTTTACTTCAGTCCAGATAGATTGTATCAATAGTCCAGAATTAGATTGACAAATTAGTTTTTCTTTTTTTTCCTTCGAAGCAATTCATCCTTATACATGGTTCCGGTAATATTCACACATATTATTTTAATATTATCAAGTCAATTGTATATTCTTTAACTTATTTGTGAAGCACAACTTTTCCTCATCTGATCATGCTTGCAATTGAAAAAATAATCCATGCTTCTAATGTGTTTAATGTATATTAAGATACAATGAAGCCGATGCTTCCTAGTAGCCATGCTTCCTAATTTTATTTCTTACATCGTATATCTCTATGGTATGTCCAATTTTTCTTTAAGCATTGTAAATGTATGCTTATTATATCGTAAAAATCATTTTGATGGAATCATTAGTAGTGCTTCAACCACTACTATTATGTGCTTCAATCAGTGTCAGTGTTGTTTCTATACATAATACTTTATTATACATCCTTTTTTGCACATTTTAATGTATCAGCAACTATTAGTGTATGTTTTTCTTCTTTCCCACTGAATGCTTCTAATGTAGAGACACATGCACCTTATTCCAAATGAGCTTCTTTGTTGTCTGCAAGATGCTTTGAAATGATGTTGAGTGTGCCATAACTAAGATGAACGAGTCACTGCTCAAAGTTAGTCTGTTCTACTAGAACAATGGTTGTCCATGACCAGCTTGTAAAAAAGTATTGCAATATTCTTCTGTTTAATTGCAAAGGGAATTGTAATATTTGTTGCTTATCCTATAAAACAAATTGGAGGCTTAATCATTCTTGTTGTGCTTACTGATGATTTCTTTGCGAAGCAAATGTTTCTATTGTACAAGAAAAATGCTTCCTTTACACCAAGAAATTATTTCCTTCTCCCAAAAATGTAACATAAACTAAACCCTTCCATTGAACAACATTTTTCGGCTGCATAACAAAGCATATGCTTCCATCAGTTTGGAATGTTTCCATGGCACAAAAACAATGTCATCTTTGCATAAAAATGCGTCTAGAAAAACATAGGTAGTGTACTAGATGCACATTATCTCCCGTATGCTTCCAACAGTTAAAAGAAATGTTTCCATGTCAAAAAGATTCACATTATCTCCTATAAATATTGATAACATATTATTTTCGGAAGTAATCCTTGGAAGCACAATTCTCGGAAGAAGATGCACATTATCTCATGGTAAATATGGATACCATTTTTCTCGAAAACACAATTCCGGGAAGCAGGAAACATATAATAACCATAATTAGCATAATTCTTGGAAGCAGGAAACAAATCCTAACAATAATTGCTGGAAACTAGCTACGACCAGGCCCATCCCCGAAAAAAAACAATACCACCGGGTCCATGCATGCATAGCACGTACGATGCACAAGTCAATTAATGCTACAATCCATCAATCAAGCGTGGAAATATACTATCTAATCTAACCACAACGTACATCTCATCGAATGGCCATGGACTCGTCTGACAGGTGCAAGCATCAGTAGTCTGATTCCTAGCGGTCTCCGTACGTATATGGCACTCTAACTGTCACAAAACAGATTAATGCATAAACTATCTCCACAAAAGCTCAACATATAAACCTTACATGCTTTTGCAATAGCCATGTATTATACTTCAGTGGTAGATTGAGCAACCACTCGTTGCATTATTGCCCTCCAATTCACGGCACAATCACCAATAGTGAACACATAACCTGCAAGGGACTTCCTCTTGTCCAAATTGTTGGAAGAAAAAATTGAATCCACATAGTCATCTAGTCCCTCATCAGTCCGGACGAATTTCAAACAAGAATTGGAAGTGCCACGATGGTACCCGAAAATCCACTGATCCAGCTTCCAATGTTGTTTACGTGGGTTAGCCATCTATCTGCTGACCAAAGTCATTGCAAATGAAAAATCATGCCCAGAACACACCACGACATACACTAAAAACCGACATCACTAGAATGTGGAACACTTGACATATACTCAAAATTTTCATCCATACTAGAACATTGAGAAGATGATAATTTGAAATGAGCAGAATCGAGAGTGCTTACAACTTTAGTATCATCCATGTTAAAACGACGACGCACTTTCTTAATGTGACTTTGCTAACTAATTAAGAAATAACAAACCAGATTTTATGTCCCTCGTAATCTCCATACCTAGAATTTTCTTAGCAGCATCAAGATCTTTCATGTCAAACTCACCACTTAATTGTGTCTTTAATGTAGTGATCTCTTTCTTTCCCTTGGCAGCAATCAACATATAACAACAAGTATATAGATGATCCATCAACAAATTTAATGTAAACACAACTATCATATGCATAACTCCTAAATTCATGTGCTAACATAAATAATTCAAACCTTTTGTACCACTGTCTTGGAGACTGATTCAAACCATATAGGAACCTCATTAACTTGCAAGCAACTTTCTCCTTACGAGGCACTATGAAACCTTTTGATTTGTCCATGTAAATTTTTCTCCTCTAGTTCTCCATGCAAAACTGCTCAACATCTAGATTTTGCATAACAATACAGAAAAGGCACAAAACTATGCTTAACAAATGGAGATAACACATCATTATAATCAATATTCGGTATCACACCAAAGCCCTTAGCCACTAACCTCGCCTTAAACCTTGCGGGTTCACTAGGAGACAAACATTTTTTTCTTTTGAAGGTCCATTTGCAGTGAATGGTCTTCTTTTGTTTAGCCAAGCACACAATATTCCCTTCTCCTTTTTCTCAAGTGACTACATCACTTCCTGCATAGCAGCAATCCACTTCTCGTGGTCACCGAAAACAACAACTTCAGCGCATGTGGACAGCTCATGGATGTTCTTAAATTGTTCGGCACAACAAGAAGCATAATGAATAATGTCACACTCTTCAATTAGGCATTTAAATTAGTTAATGACTCTCTTTCTCCTGCCATCTACAAGAGACTAATTTTTTGAAGAAAAATAGGTGGTGCGTGTTGCACAACATCATCAACATGAACCTCTCTATCTGGAGCATCATCAATGTGTGCATCTGCAGTAACAACATCATTATAAAAAAATGCATTTTCCTCCTCTTTAAGGTACTCCACCTGCATAGTAACTTGTTGTGGCTCTACATCAAAAGTATATGTGGATATATTTTCATGGTACATAAAAGATTCAATGAAAGAAATACTCCTGCTGATGAAGACCTTATTAGTTACAGAATTCCATAACATGTATGCTTGTACTCCTAAAATATAACAAACAAACAGACACTCAATAGCTCTAAACTTAAGTTTTCCATTATAAACAAGTGTATATGCAGCGCAACCGAAAACTCGCAACTATGAATAATCAGCTGGTGCACCAGACCATATCTCAATGGAAGTTTTCATATTAAGTGGAATGCCTCGTTATCTGTTGATGAGATGGCATTTGGTGGATGTTGCTTCAATCCAGAAACATTTGCCCATGCGAGCATTGAACAACATGCAAGTTACCCTAGGGATGATGGTTCTATTCATGCTCTCATCCACACCATTATATTGAACAGTGTACTCGGCGGTGTGGTGCCTCATGATGCCCAAGTTTCTGCAATAGCTGTTAAAAGCTTGTGAACATAATTACATACCATTGTCAATTCGAAGTATCTTCATCTTCCACTCAATTTGCCTTTCTACCATAAATTTTCAATCATTAAAGGCATCAAACACAACATATTTATTATTCAGAAAATAAGGCCCACACTTTTTCGGAGTAACCATATATGATTTTACACATATAACGAGAACTAGCAAGAGATGGTTTACGGGAAGGCCCCCACAAATAAGCATGTATGTAATCTTATATATCTTCTATGGTATGAAAAACATCACTGAACTTTACGCTCTTGTACTTACTGAAAAAGCAGTGCTCACAGAACTCCAACTCACTTACATTTAGCCATCCAGAAGTTCTCTCTTGGTCAATTCTACCATGCCAAATTTACTCATATGCCCAAGGCATATATGCCAAATATTAGTTTTACTAGATTTATGAGAAGTAACAGCACCAACAACAGTACCAGTAATAGTGCTTCCTTTGAGAACATATAACTTAGCAGAATTCATGTCACATATCATATGAACGAGGAAACCTTTTCTTATCTTCAGAACTTTAGCTGAAACAGAGTGCTTGTACCCTTTGACATCAATAGTACATAGTGATATGAGGTTTCCCACTATGCCTCATATCTATCTCACATCTGTCAACGTGAGTATCATGACATTATACTTTCTGATCTGAACATAACGAATGCCCACAATCTCACGTGGGTTTTCATCTTCCATACGCACAACTGTTGGAAATATGCCCTAGAGGCAATAATAAATTAGTTAGTATCATATTTCCTTGTTCATGATAATCGTTTATTATCCAAGATATAATTGTATTTATCGGAAACTCAAATACATGTGTGGATACATACACAACACTTTGTCCCTAGTGAGCCTCTACTAGACTAGCTCGTTGATCAAAGATGGTTAAGGTTTCCTAACCATAGACATGAGTCGTCATTTGATAATGGGGTCACATCATTAGAAGAATGATGTGATGGACAATACCCAAACGTAAGCATAGCATCTGATCGTATTAGTTTATTGCTACTTCTTTATACATCTCAATGTATCTGTTCCTATAACCATGAGATCATGCAACTCCCTCACACCGGAGGAATGCCTTGTGTGTATCAAACGTCACAATGTAACTGGTTGACTATAAAGGTGCTCTACAGGTATCTCCCAAGGTGTCTGTTGGGTTGGCATGGTCGAGACTGGGATTTGTCACTCCATATGACCGAGAGGTATCTCTAGGCCCACTCGATAATACAACATCACAAGAAGCTTGTAAGAAATGTGACTAAGGACTTAGTCAGGAGATGTTGTATTATGAAACGAGTAAATAGACTTGCGAGTAATGAGATTGAACTTGGTATGGAGATACGGGTGATCGAGTCTCGGGCAAGTAACATACCACTGGACAAAGGGAACTGCATACGGGATTGACAAAATCCTTGACATCATGGTTTGACTGTTGGGGAACGTCGCATGGGAAACAAAAAATTTCCTACGCGCACGAAGACCTATCATGGTGATGTCCATCTACGAGAGGGGATTTCCGATCTACGTACCCTTGTAGATCGCACAACAGAAGCGTTAGTGAACGCGGTTGATGTAGTGGAACGTCCTCACGTCCCTCGATCCGCCCCGCGAACCGTCCCACGAACCGTCCCGCGATCCGTCCCACGATCTAGTGCCGAACGGACGGCACCTCCGTGTTCAGCACACGTACAACTCGACGATGATCTCGGCCTTCTTGATCCAGCAAGAGAGATGAAGAGGTAGATGAGTTCTCCGGCAGCGTGACGGCGCTCCGGAGGTTGGTGATGATCTAATCTCGGCAGGGCTCCGCCCGAGCTCCGCAGAGACGCGATCTAGAGGTAAAACCGTGGAGGTATGTGGTCGGGCTACCTCGAAAAAGTTGTCTCAAATCAGCCCTAATTGCTCCATATATATAGGAGGAGGGGGGGGAAGTCTTGCCTTGAGGCTCAAGGAGCCCCAAGGGCTGCGCCACCAAGGGAGGAGGAGTCCTCCTCCAATCCTAGTCCAACTAGGATTGGAAGGTGGAGTCCTTCTCTCCTTTCCCACCATTCCAGAAACACTCGTGATGTCCGTGATCTCATCCGGGACTCCGAACAACATTCAGTAACCAACCATATAACTCAAATACGCATAAAACAACGTCGAACCTTAAGTGTGCAGACCCTGCGGGTTCGAGAACTATGTAGACATGACCTGAGTGACTCCTCGGTCAATATCCAATAGTGGGACCTGGATGCCCATATTGGATCCCACATATTCTACGAAGATCTTATCGTTTGAACCTCAGTGCCAAGGATCCATATAATCCCGTATGTCATTCCCTTTGTCCTTCGGTATGTTACTTGCCCGAGATTCGATCGTCAGTATCCGCATACCTATTTCAATCTCGTTTACCGGCAAGTCTCTTTACTCGTTCCGTAATACAAGATCCTGCAACTTACACTAAGTCACATTGCTTGCAAGGCTTGTGTGTCATGTTGTATTACCGAGTGGGCCCCGAGATACCTCTCCGTCATACGGAGTGACAAATCCCAGTCTTGATCCATACTAACTCAACGAACACCTTCGGAGATACCTGTAGAGCATCTTTATAGTCACCCAGTTACGTTGCGACGTTTGATACACACAAAGAATTCCTCCGGTGTCAGTGAGTTATATGATCTCATGGTCATAGGAACAAATACTTGACACGCAGAAAACAGTAGCAACAAAATGACACGATCAACATGCTACGTCTTATTAGTTTGGGTCTAGTCCATCACATGATTCTCCTAATGATGTGATCCCGTTATCAAGTGACAACACTTGCCTATGGTCAGGAAACCTTGACTAGCTTTGATCAACGAGCTAGTCAACTAGAGGCTTACTAGGGACAGTGTTTTGTCTATGTAGCCACACATGCACTGTGTTTCCAATCAATACAATTATAGCATGGATAATAAACGATTATCATGAACAAAGAAATATAATAATAACTAATTTATTATTGCCTCTAGGGCATATTTCCAACAGTCTCCCACTTGCACTAGAGTCAATAATCTAGTTCACATCACCATGTGATTCCAACGAATCCAACACCCATATAGTTATGGGGTCTGATCACGTCTTGCTCGTGAGAGCGGTTTTAGTCGGTTCTGAAACTTTCAGACCCGTGTGTTCTTTACAAATCTTTATGTCATCTTATAGATGCTGCTACTATGTGCTATTAGAAAATACTCCAAATATCTACTCTACTATACAAATACGTTTCACTACTCATAGTTATTCGGATTAGTGTCAAAGCTTGCATCGACGTAACCCTTTACGACGAACTCTTTAACTACCTCCATAATCGAGAAAAATTCCTTAGTCCATCAGTTACTAAGGATAAATTTTGACCGCTGCTAGTGATTCAATCATGGATCACTCTCTGTACCTCTCAACAGACTTTGAGTCAAGGCACACATCAGGTGCGGTACACAGCATGGCATGCTTCACATTCTACGGCCAAGACATAGAAGACGACCTTCGTCTATTCTCTTTATTCTGCCGGGGTCGGGTTTTGAGTCTTACTCAAATTCACACCTCACAACGCAACCAAGAACTCCTTCTTTGCTGATCTATTTTGAACTCCTTCAAAAACTTGTCAAGGCATGGATCTTGTTGAAACTTCCATTAAGCGCTTTCGATCCATCTCCATAGATCTTTTATGCTCAACGTTCAAGTAGCACAATCCAGGTACTCCTTTGAAAACTCCTTTCAAACAACCTTGTATGCTTTACAGAAATTCTAAATTACTTCTGATCCACAATATGTCAACCACATATACTTATCAGAAATTCTATAGTGCTCCCACTCACTTCTTTGGAAATACAAGTTTCTCATAAACCTTGTACAAACCGAAAATCTTTGATCATCTCATCAAAGTGTATATTCCAACTCCGAGATGCTTGCACCAGTCCATTGAAGGATCGCTGGAGCTTGCATACTTGCTAGTATCTTTAGGATCGACAAAACCTCCTGGTTGTATCACATACAATGTTTGCTCAAGGAAACCGTCGAGGAAACAATGTTTTGAGATCCTATGTGCAACATTTCCTAAATGATGCAACAACTACTAACATAATTCTAACAGACTTTTAGCATGGCTACGAGTGAGAAAGTCTCATCATAGTCAACTGTTTGATCTTGTCAAAAACATCTTTGCGACAAGTTGAGCTTTTCTTAATGGTGATTTATCACCATCATCGTTTTAAAGATCCATCTTTACTCAACAGTCCTATGACCATCAAGTAGTTCTTCCAAAGTCTACACTTTGTTTTCATACATGGATCCTCTCTCGGATTTCATGGCTTCTAGCCATTTGTCGGAATCCGGGCCCACCATTGCTTTCTCCATAACTCGTAGGTTCACCGTTGCTCAACAACATGACCCCCAAGAGAGGGTTACCGTACCACTCTGCAGTAGTACGCGACCTTGTCAACCTACGAGGTTTGTAGTAACTTGATCTGATGCTCGATGATCACCATCATCAGCTTTCACTTCAATTGGTGTAGGCGCCATAGGAATAACTTCCTGCGCCCTGCTACACACTGGTTGAAGTGATGGTTCAATAACCTCATTAAGTTCTACCATCCTCCCACTCAATTCTTTCGAGAGAAACCTTTCCTCGAGAAAGGATCCGTTTCTAGAAACAAACACTTTGCTTTCAGATCTGAGATAGGAGATGTACCCAACTGTTTTGGATATCCTATGAAGATGCATTTATCCGCTTTGGGTTCGAGCTTATCAGACTGAAACTTTTTCACATAAGTGTCGAAGCCCCAAACTTTCAAGAAACGACAGTTTAGATTTCTCTAAACCTCAGTCTATACCGTGTCATCTCAACGGAAATACGCGGTGCCCTATTTGAAGTAAATGCGGTTGTCTCTAATGCATAACCCATAAACGATAGTGGTAATTCGGTAAGAGACATCATAGCATGCACCATACCAAATAGTGCGTGGCTATGACGTTCAGACACATCATCACACTATGATGTTCCAGGTGGCATGAACTGCGAAACAATTTTCACATTGTCTTAACTGCGTACCAAAACTCGTAACTCAGATATTCATTTCTATGATCATATCGTAGACAGTTTATCCTCTTGTTACGACGAACTTCACTCCTGAAACAGATTTGAACCTTTCAATATTTTGGACTTGTGATTCATTAAGTAAATACTCTTGTATCTGCTCAAATCGTCATTGAAGTAAGAACATAATGATATCCACTGCGTGCCTCAGCACCCATTGGACTGCATACATCAAAATGTATCACTTCCAACAAGTTACTATCTTGTTTCATCTCAATGAAAACAAGGCCTTGCTCATCTGGTATGATTTGCATGTCACTAGTGATTCAAAATGAAGTGAGTATAAAGATCCATCAGCATGGAGCCTCTTCATGCAATTTATACCAACATGACTCAAGCGGCAGTGCCACAAGTAAGTGGTACTATCATCATTACCTCGTATCTTTTGGCACCAATATCATGAACATGTGTAACACTACAATCGAGATTCAGTAAACCATTGAAGGTGATTATTCAAGCAAATAGAGTAACCATTATTCTCTTTAAATGAATAATCGTATTGCAATAAACACGATCCAATCATGTTCATGCTTAACGCAAGCACCAAATAACAATTATTTAGGTTTAACACCAATCCTGATGGTAGATGGAGTGTGCGACGTTTGATCATATCAACCTTGGAAACACTTCCAACACGTATCGTCACCTCGCCTTTAGCTAGTCTCCGTTTATGCCGTAGCTTTCATTTCGTGTCACTAATCACTTAGCAACCGAACCGGTATCTAATACCCTCGTGCTACTAGGAGTACTAGTAAAGTACACATCAACATCATGTATATCAAATATACTTCTTTCGACTTTTGCCAGCCTTCTTATCTACCAAGTATCTAGAGTTGCTCCGCTTCAGTGACTGTTCCCCTCATTACAGAAGTACTTAGTCTCGGGTTTGGGTTTAATCTTGGGTCTCTTCATTAGTGCAGCAACTGTTTTGCCGTTTCACGAAGTATCCCTTCTAGCCCTTGCCTTTCTTGAAACTTAGTGGTTTTACTAACCATCAACAATTGATGCTCCTTCTTGATTTCTACTTTCGCAATGTCAAACATCGCGAATCGCTCAAGGATCATTGTATCTATCCTTGATATGTTATAGTTCATCACGAAGCTCTCACAGCTTGGTGGCAGTGACTTTGGAGAACCATCACTATCTCATCTGGAAGATTAACTCCCACTTGATTCAAGCGATTGTCGTACTCAGACAATCTGAGCACATGCTCAACGATTGAGATTTTCTCCTTTACTTTGTGGACAAAGAATCTTGTTGGAGGTCTCGTACCTCTTAACAAGAGCACAAGCATGAAATCACAATTTCATCTCTTTAGAACATCACTTATGTTCCGTGACATTTCAAAACGTCTTCGGCGCCTTGCTTCTAAGCCATTAAGTATTTTGCACTGAACTATCGTGTAGTCATCAGAAACGTGTATGTCGGATGTTCACAGCATCCACAGACGACGCTCGAGGTGCAGCACACCGAGTGGTGCATTAAGGACATAAGCCTTCTGCGCAGCAACGAGGACAATCCTCTGCAAAGTTTGCTACTATCAAATTTCAACTAAATTTTCTCTAGGAACATATAAAAACAGTAGAGCTATAACGCAAGCTACATCGTAATTCGCAAAGACCATTAGACTATGTTCATGACAATTAGTTCAATTAATCATATTACTTAAGAACTCCCACTCAAAAAGTACATCTCTCTAGTCATTTGAGTGGTACATGATCCAAATCCACTATCTCAAGTCCGATCATCACGTGAGTCGAGAATAGTTTCAGTGGTAAGCATCTCTATGCTAATGATATCAACTATACGATTCATGCTCGACCTTTCGGTCTCATGTGTTCCGAGGCCATGTCTGCACATGCTAGGCTCGTCAAGCTTAACCCGAGTGTTCCGCGTGCGCAACTATTTTGCACCCATTGTATGTGAACGTTGAGTCTATCACACCCGATCATCACGTGGTGTCTCGAAACGTAGAACTGTCGCAACGGTGCACAGTCGGGGAGAACACAATTTCATCTTGAAATTTTAGTGAGAGATCACCTCATAATGCTACCGTCGTTCTAAGCAAGATAAGGTGCATAAAGGATTAACATCGCATGCAATTCATAAGTGACATGATATGGCCATCATCATGTGCTTCTTGATCTCCATCACCAAAGCACCGGCACGATCTTCTTGTCACTGGCGTCACACCATGATCTCCATCAACGTGTCGCCATCGGCAGGGCTCCGCCTGAGCTCTGCAGAGACGCGATCTAGAGGTAAAACCGTGGAGGTATGTGGTTGGGCTGCCTCGAAAAAGTTGTCCCAAATCAGCCCTAATTGCTCCATATATATAGGAGGAGGGGGGAAGTCTTGCCTTGAGGCTCAAGGAGACCCAAGGGCTGCGCCACCAAGGGAGGAGGAGTCCTCCTCCAATCCTAGTCCAACTAGGATTGGAAGGTGGAGTCCTTCTCTCCTTTCCCACCTCCTTTTTATTTATTTTCTCTTTGATTTTCTTCCTATGGCGCATAGGGCCTTCTTGGGCTGTCCCACCAGCCCACAAAGGGCTGGTGTGCCACCCCCAAGGCCTATGGGCTTCCCAGGGGTGGGCTGCCCCCCCCCCCCCGGTGAACACCCGGAACCCATTCGTCATTCCCGGTAACTCCGAAAACCTTCTGGTAATCAAATGAGGTCATCCTACATATCAATCTTCGTTTCCGGACCATTCCGGAAACACTCTTGGTGTCCGTGATCTCATCCGGGACTCCGAACAACATTCGGTAACCAACCATATAACTCAAATACGCATAAAACAACGTGGAACCTTAAGTGTGCAGACCCTGCGGGTTCGAGAACTATTTAGACATGACCTGAGTGACTCCTCGGTCAATATCCAATAGTGGGACCTGGATGCCCATATTGGATCCCACATATTCTACGAAGATCTTATCGTTTGAACCTCAGTGCCAAGGATCCATATAATCCCGTATGTCATTCCCTTTGTCCTTCGGTATGTTACTTGCCCGAGATTCGATCGTTAGTATCCGCATACCTATTTCAATCTCGTTTACCGGCAAGTCTCTTTACTCGTTCCGTAATACAAGATCCTGCAACTTCCACTAAGTCACATTGCTTGCAAGGCTTGTGTGTGATGTTGTATTACCGAGTGGGCCCCGAGATAACTCTCCGTCATACGGAGTGACAAATCCCAGTCTTGATCCATACTAACTCAACGAACACCTTCGGAGATACCTGTAGAGCATCTTTATAGTCACCCAGTTACGTTGCGACGTTTGATACACACAAAGCATTCCTCCGGTGTCAGTGAGTTATATGATCTCATGGTCATAGGAACAAATACTTGACACGCAGAAAACAGTAGCAACAAAATGACACGATCAACATGCTACGTCTTATTAGTTTGGGTCTAGTCCATCACATGATTCTCCTAATGATGTGATCCCGTTATCAAGTGACAACACTTGCCTATGGTAAGGAAACCTTGACCATCTTTGATCAACGAGCTAGTCAACTAGAGGCTTATTAGGGACAGTGTTTTGTCTATGTATCCACACATGCACTGTGTTTCCAATCAATACAATTATAGCATGGATAATAAACGATTATCATGAACAAAGAAATATAATAATAACTAATTTATTATTGCCTCTAGGGCATATTTCCAACATTGACCGATAATGATCTTCATGGAATATGTGGGAACCAATATGGGCATCCAGGTCTCATTACCGGTTCTTAACCGGAGAGGTGTCTCGGTCATGTCCACATGATTCTCGAACTCGTAGGGTCCGCATGCTTAACAATCGATTGACGCTATAGCAGTATTGGGATACGTTCCTCGGCGACCGAATGTTGTTAGGAGTCCCGAATGAGATCTTGGACGTAGCGAGGAGTTACAAAATGGTCCGGAGGTAAATATTTCATATGGTAAGTCCCATTTTGCCTACCGAAAAAGTTTTCAGGCATTACCGGTAGTATACAGGGGTACCGAAAGGGTTATGGGGGGTCCACCGAAGGGGTTCGCCTGCCCAGATGGCCCACATGGACTATATGGGTGGCTCCCTAGCCACCCTTGGCTAGGGGTACCAGCCCCTAGAGGCGAAATTGGATTGGGGGCAAGAGTCCCAAAGGGACAAGGAACCTCGGAGGTGCCATGGAGGCGGGGGACTCCACCCTTCCTTATAGAGGAAGGACTCCACCCTAGCCGCCGGACCTCCTTGGAGGAGGGGCCAAGGGCTGTAACCTGAACTTGCCCCTTGGCTCTGATATATAGTAGAGGAGAGCGGGAGGGCTGGACACAACAATTCCCACGCCGTGCGGCCTCCCTCTCTCCCGTTCTTCCTCGTTCGCAGTTCCGGAGGTGCTTGGCGAAGCCCTGCTGGGATTGCTCCGCCACCATATCCAACACGCCATCGTGCTGGTTGAGATCCCATCTACTTCTCCTTCCTCTCTTTCTGGATCAATAAGGAGGAGACATCATCGATCCACATGTGTGCTGAACGCGGAGGTGCGATCTGTTCGGCGCTAGATTAGATCATATCGCAGTTGGATCATGAAGAGTACGACTAAATCAACCGCGTTATATACGCTTCCGCTTAGCGATCTCAGAGGGTATTTGATGCACTACCCCTCTCGTAGTTGTTTATCTCCATAGATTGATCTTGATGAGCATAGGAAGTTTTTTGTTTCCCATTCGACGTTCTCCAACGGTGGCATAATGAGCTAGGTCGTCTATGCGTAGATAACATGCAAGAGTAGAACACAAAGTGTTTGTGGGCGTTGATGTTCAGATTGATTACTTCCTTAGTTGAATCGGATGTTTGTCTCTCCCACTTTAGTTGAATCGGATTCGACAGAGGCAGTCCTTGTAAAAGGTTAAATAGCAACTTGAATATCACCGTTCTGTCTTTGCGTAGGTAAGAACGGTTCTTACTAGATACCCATAGAAGCCATGTAAAACATGCAACAACAAAGTAGAGGATGTGTAACTTGTTTTTGCAGGGTATGTTGTGATATGATATGGCCAAGGACATGATGAGATATATGTGATGTATGATATGATCATGTTTTGTATAGATTATGACAACTTGCATGTCGATGAGTACGGCAACCGGCATGAGCCATAGGGTTGTCTTTAATTAATTTGTTCCTATTTTGCTTTACTTTATCGCTATGAGTTAGCTATAGTTATAGAAGCATAGCTGGCACATCAACCCAATGGTAACACGATGATGGAAATCATGATGTCATGTCGGTTACTATGGAGATCATGCAGGTGCTTTGGAGATCGAGATCAAAAGCACAAGATGATGATGTCCATATCATGGCACATATATGATTTGCATGTGATGTTAATACTTTTATGCATCTTATTTTGCTTAGGACGGCGGTAGCATTATAAAATGATCTCTCACTAAATTTTCAAGATAAAATTGTGTTCTCCCCAAGTGTACATCGTTGCGAAGGTTCGCCGTTTAGAGGCACCACGTGACAATCGGATGTGATAAACTCTACGTTCTCATACAACGGGTGCCAGTTTTGCACATGCAAAACACTTGGGTTAAACTTGACGAGCCTAGCATGTACAGTCTTGGCCTCTGAACACAGGAGAGCGAAAGGTCGAACATGAGTCATATAGTAGATATGATCAACATGGAGATGTTCACCATTGAAACCACCTCATCTCTCGTGATGATCGGACTTTAATTGGTGGATTTGGATCGTGTCAAAGTCGAACAACCAGAGGAAGTTGATTTGGGTGGGAGTTCTTTAGTAATATGATTAATTGAACTCATTATCATGAACATAGTCAAAATGTCTTTGCAACTTATGTTGTAGATCAATAGCTCGCCTTGTAGCCCCCCTTGTATTTTTTATATGTTCCTAGAGAAACTAAGTTGAAAGATGATGGTAGCAATTATGCAACTAGGTTCGTGATCTGAGGATTGTCCTTAGTTGCTCCACATAAGGCTTATGTCCTTGATGAACCGCTTGGTGTGCCACCCCCTCAACCATCATATGTGGATGTTGTGAACATCTGATAGACACGCTTTTTGTGACTACTTGATAGTTCAGTGTGTCATGCTTTACGGCTTCAAATTGAGGCTCTAAAGACGTTTTGAACGTCATGGAGCATATGAGATGTTCCATGAGCTGAAATTGGTATTTCAGGCATATGTCCGTGTTGAGAGGTAGGAGACGTCTGCTAGCAGTCCCCGGCAATGACACCAGAAAAGAACTGCTTCCAGTTGCTCAACAATTAGCAATTGTCTTGCAATGGCCCACCAGCGTGTGGGATCGCGACAGTTTTCGAGGGTAGAGTATTCAACCCAAATTTGTTGGTTCGAGACGATGGGAGTGAAAGGATATTCTCCAGTATTAGCAGTTGAGTTGTCGGTTCAACCACACCTGAAAGATTAGTATCCGCAAGCAGGATATAAGCAGCAAAGGTAGTATGATAGCAACGGTGCCAGAAACGATCTGTTGACAAGGCAGATTATTCCCAACTGAAGTATCAATGGCGCCAGAAAAGTATTGTAGCAGGTAGCAGCAGTGTAACGAGTAACAACAGTGGCAAGGAACAACAGTAGTGACAGCAGTAGCAAGTAACAGCAACAACAAGTAACAGTAGTAGCAACAGTAGTGGCAGCAGCAGCAGGACAAAGCAAGTAACAGTAGCAACAAGTAACAGTAGTAGCACAGTAGTAACAGCAGCACAGCAAAGCAAGTAACAGTAGCACAACAGAGCAAGTAACAGTAGCAGCAAGTAACAATGGTAGTGGGACAAACTCGTAGGAAATGGATCGGTGATTTGTTGGGTGACATTCATCATGCAACAGTTATAACACGGAGAGATATGTGGCTAGCTCCCGTTCGTCAATGTGATGTAGGCATGCATTCTGTGTGTAGTCATACATGCTTAGGGAAAAGAACTTGCATGACATCTATTGTCCATCCCTCCTGTGGCAGCGGGGTCCAAATGGATACTACGGGATATTAAGGTTCTCCTTTTAATAAAGAACCGGACCAACGCATTAGCACTTGGTGAACACATGAACTCCTCAAACTATGGTCATCACCTGGAGTGGTTCCGGTTATTGTCACTTCGGGGTTGCCGGATCATAACACATAGTAGGTAACTACAACTTGCAAGATCAGATCTAAAACACACATATATTGGTGACAACATAATAATTTAAGATCTGAAATCATGGCACTCGGGCCCTAGTGACAAGCATTAAGCATGGCAAAGTAGTAACAACAACAATCTCAGAACATAGTGGATACTAGGGATCAATCCCCGTCAAAACTAACTCGATTACATGATAGATCTCATCCTACTCATCACCGCCCAACGAGCCTACGAATAGATTACTCACGAATGATGAAGAGCTTCATGGAATTGGAGAGGGAAGAAGGTTGATGATGAGGATGGCGATGATCTCCTTGATCGGGAGCCCAAAACGGACTCCAGATCTGCCCTCCAGGGCAAGAACGGGATGTGGCGGCGCCTCTGGATCTTGAAACGCGATGAAATCTTCTCTCTTGATTCTTTTCCGGGACGAAAGGGAATAAATAGCGCTGGAATTGGGGGCGGCGGAGCCACGTGGGCCCCACAAGCTTGGTGGCCGCGGCTAGGGGGAGGCCGCGGCCATAGGGCTTGTGGCCCACTAGCCCGTCCCCTCCGGTGGATCTTTGCGCAGGTATTTTTCATATTTTCCAGAAATATTCTCCGCAAATTTTCAGGACGTTCCGAGAACTTTCATTTCTGCACAAAAACAACACCATGGCAGTTCTACTGAAAACAACGTCAGTCCGGGTTAGTTCCATTCAAATCATGCAAATTAGAGTCCAAAACAAGGGCAAAAGAGTTTGGAAAAGTAGATACGGTGGAGACGTATCAACTCCCCCAAGCTTAAAACCTTGCTTGTCCTCAAGGAACTCAGTTGACAAACTGAAAGAGAAAGAAAAACTTTGACAAATTCTGTTTGATCTTGTTGTTGCAACTATGTCTAACTCATAACCCGAATTTCAGCAAGATCACAAGTTAACCACATAAGCAAGTGACACATAGGTCTCACGGTAAACTAATATCAATGGCATAAACAGCTAGCGAGCAAATAATAATGAGTTTCAGATACCAACAATTCAATCAAAACAAGCATGAAATAGTATGAATAGGTGGTATCTCGCTAGCTCTTTCTTAGACCACAAAACAGAAATACAGAGCACTTTCAAAGATCAAGAGCTGACTAAACATTGTAATTCATAGCAACGAAGATCCAGTCATAGTCATACTCAATATCAATCAAAAGCAAAGCATAAAAATGACAGAGGTGCTCTCTAATTGGTGCTTATATAAGAAGAGGATGACTCAACAGGAAAATAAATAGACAGGCCCTTCGCAGAGAGAAGCATTGATTTGCAGAGGTGCCAGAGCTCAAGCTTTGAAAACAGAGATAATAATTTTGGGTGGCATGCTTTCATTGTCAACACAATGACCAAGAGTTCTCAATATCTTCCATGCTACTCATGCTATAGGCGGTTCCCAAACAGAAAAGTAAAGTTTTAACTCCCCCACCACCAATCAATCACACTCCACGGCTAGCCGAATCCTCGGGTACCGTCCATACTAACATCAATCCGGGGGGAGTCTTGTTTTACAGTTATGTTTTCGATTTAAGCGTGGAACTGGGCATTCCAATTACCGCCCCCTTTGTCGTGAATGACAGTGAATAAACACATGTCGATGATAACGCGCCTAACATGGAAGATACCAATAGCCCCCTGTCACCACATGAGCGGTTCGGGCATGCAAAACAGATTATTTCTTGAAGGTTTAGAGAATGGCACATGCAAATTTACTTGGAACGACAGGTAGATACCGCAAATAGGTAGGTATGGTGGACTCTCATGGAAAAACTTTTGGGTTTATGGAAGTGGATGCACAAGCAGTATTCCGCTTAGTACGAGTGCAGGCTAGCAAAAGACTGGGAAGCGACCAACTAGAGAGCGACAACAGTCATCAAGATGCAATGAGTTTGACTAACATTGAGTGCAAGCATGAACATGATATAACTCACCATGAACAAGAACATCATAGAGGCTATGTTGATTTTGTTTCAACTACATGCGTGAACATGCGCCAAGTCAAGCCACTTGAATCATTCAAAGGAGAATACCATACTATCATACTACATCATAGTCATCTCAAAATCTATGTTGGCATTCAAGGCAAACCATTATAAGCTCCTAGCTAATTAAGCATGGCATCAGAAACTATGATCTCTAAGTTGTCATTGCAAACATGGTTCTCTCTCAACAAAGCTGAATCTGGGACGACAAGCTAGTCATATTTACAAAACAAAATAGATAGAGTTCATACCAGCTTTTCAGCCTCAGTCACTTCATCATATATCATCATTATTGCCTTTCACTTGCACGATCGAACGATGTGAACAATAATAAGAGTGCTCGTGCATTGGACTAAGCTAAATCTGCAGGCAAACACAAAGGAGAAGACAAAGTAATATGGCTCTTTAACAAATGAACAGGTATGCATGCGAGAGCCACTAAACATTGTAACCATGGTCTTCTACCTCGACTCAAAGAAAAAGAAAACTATTTACACGGGAAAGCTCCTAACAAGCAAAAGAAGAAAAGAAAATCTTTTTGGGTTTTCTCAAAAGTACACAAAACAAGAAAACAAGAAAACGAAAATAAACTAGCATGGATAATACAGTGGCTAAGTGTAAACACCGACTAACAAAGTGAAAGCATAAGCATGAATGTAAAGTTGGTGCAAACACGTACTCCCCCAAGCTTAAGCTTTTGGCCTAGCTTGGTCTACTCCCAAGGACGGTCGTGGCGAAATCCAAAATCATAATCGGGGTTATACGGGAGCGCTGCAGCCACTGCCTGAATAGGTGCCTCACGGAGACGAGCAGCCGTTTCCTCCCTCTCATACTCCTCTACCTCTCCTCTAGTTATGTAGTATCTCCGTTTTACCTGAAAGTCAAAGAAAGCAGGAGCAGGAAGGGTAATATGGAAAACACGTTGCTGGTTAAATATCAATCGGCATAGGAGGGATTCATCATCCCTCTCAAGGAACTGGTAGCGTGTCATAGCGACGCGGTCAAAGAATGTTGTATGGAGCGGGGGATCTCCTGCGCGGATGGGTACTCCAAGAAAATTTGCTATGCGAGTGGCATAGATGCCGCCAAAGAAATCCCCATCAATAGCATTCTTATTTAGCCTCCTTGCTATAATATCTCCCATGTTGAAGCTTTTGTCACCCGTCACCGCGCTCTTAAGAATACTAAGGTCGGATGCGCACAGATGACAATGTTCAACCTTGCCGTTAATGCATCTACCTATGAAGAAGGAAAATTAGTGCAAGGCAGGGAAATGAATGCTTCCTATGGTAGCTTGCGTGATGTCTCTAGTTTCTCCAACAGTTATACTAGAGACAAAAATCTCTAATCGAAGACTTAGCAGGATCATTAAGACTACCCCCATCGGGTATCTTGCAAATCCTATTGAAATCCTCCAAATCCATGGTGTAGGATTTATCATACAGATCAAACAGTATGGATGAGTCACGGCCAACTGAAAGTTTAAATCTACGCACGAAAGAGGCAGTGAGCATAGCATATTGTTCACATTTATCTGAGAGGAATTCTTCTAACCCGACATTGCGGACAAGTGTATCAAACTCATCCTTGAAGCCTGCTTCGATCATGAACTCATCGGAAGGCCATTCACATGGTTGTACCGGTGCGTCCCTTAGTTGATAAGGATCGGGCTCCCGAATAGAAAGACGGGGACCCTTCTTACTTGAGGAACCACCATAAAACTTCCTCCTGAACATAATTTCTTTTTGCTGAATTTTTTGAAGTTCAAGAGAAAAGTGAATAAAGACCAACGACACCTTGTAGCAATTACTCCTACTAGTGCCTAGAGACTGTATCACGCGTTAAAACTACTGGGGACCAGCTAAAATCAACATTTCAAGCTCAAGAACAAGGTCACCAAGGTAGCAAGAATACGCGAAGGATAAAGCACTAGAGTAGAAACTAATTGGACCAATGGAGGAGTCACTTACCAAGGAGTAATTTCCCCAAAACGGTTCGGAGAATGGTGCTTTGAGCAAGGAGATCGAAAATCACAGCCAAATGAGCAAGAACACGGGTTTGAGCTGCGAAACGATTTTTTTCTGGAGGTAGAAGAAGAGGATGGGAGCTGGAATGAGTGGAGGGGGTCCCTGTGGCCCCCACAAGCTTGGTGGCCGCGACCAGGGGGGAGGCCGCGACCACAGGGCTTGTGGCCCACTGGTGTGGCCCCCAGGCCAGCTCTCAGTCCCAGTATTTTTCAAAAAATCCAGAAAAAATCATATTTGATTTTCAGGACCATTGGAGAACTTTTAGTTTCGGGGTACTTTTCTCCGGGACGCTAAAATAGAAAACAGGAAAAACTAAACTAAACTATCATTTTCCTTCTAAGCAACAGAAAGTGAAAGCTTAAAACAGAGGTATGTGACTCCTTGATTCATCCATTTCATGGTTATCGAAAGAAATCCATCAATGGGGTTGATCAAATCCTCATGACAAAACTTTTTCGAATCGCAAAAGGAAACAGAGAATTGTCGAATAGCCACTAAGTAACCTCAATGGGGATATGAATCTCCCCAACAAGCAAATCATACTTCATCTTAACACGAGGAATAGGGCATTCAAAGCTCCCAATAAGAATCGATGAAGTTTTTTCGATAGTATTGATGCAATGTACTTGATATCGTTTCTTCGGAAAGTGCACTGTATGCTCATTACCTTTGACATGGAAGGTGACATTGCCTTTGCTGCAATCTATAACAGCCCTTGCAGTGTTTAAGAACGGTCTTCCAAGAATGATTGCCATGGCATCATCCTCGGGAATATTCAGGATAACAAAGTCCGTCAAGATAGCAACGTTAGCAACCACAACAGGCACATCCTCGCAAATGTCGACAGGGAAAGCAGTTTATTTGTCGGCCATTTGCAGAGATATTTCAGTGGGTGTCAACTTATCGAGTTCAAGTCTACGATAAAGAGAGAGAGAGGTATAACACTAACACCGGCTCCAAGGTCACATAAGGAAGTTCTTACGTAGTTTCCTTTAATGGAGCAAGGTATAGTGGGCACTCCGAGATCACCAAGTTTCTTAGGAGTTCCACCTTTGAAAGTGTAATTGGCGAGCATGGTGGAGATCTCAAGATCTGGGATCTTCCGTTTATTAGTCACGATATCTTTCATGTACTTGGCATATGGATACATTTCGAGCATATCAATTAACCGCATCTGCAGAAAGACGGGTCTCAACATTTCAATAAAGCGCTCAAAATCCTCATCATCCTTTTTCTTGGATGGCTTAGGAGAAAAGGCCATGGGTCTCTGAACCCATGGCTCCCTTTCTTTACCATGCTTCCTAGAAGTGAAGTCATTCTTATCGTATCTCTTAGGTTGTGGGTTATCAGGATTAACCCTAGGTTCAATCTCCACATCCTCATCATTGCTAGGTTGAGCATTATTATGAACATCGTTGTCCATATTGTCACCAGGTTCATGTTCATCACCAGATTGTGTTTCTGCATCAGACGCAAAAATATAATTTGGTTCTTCAGGTGTGACAGTATTTGGTGAACTGGCATGTGGGTTTCTATCATCCTTCTTCTTCTTAGGATGACTGGGTGTATCAGTATTAATTCCTTGAGAATGTTGATCAATTCTCTTAGGATGGCCCTCAAGATACAAAGGTTCCTGAGTCATTTTGCCTCCTCTAATAATGACTCTGACAGAGTTGCCATTTAATTCATTGAGCAAGTCATTATGAACTTTAAGTACTTGTTCTACCTGAGTAGTAATCATAGAGGGATGTTTACTCAGAAGCTTCAGATCATTGACATTTCTGTCTACACAAGCACTTAAATGACTAAGCATACGAGTACTTTGTTCCAATTGTCTGCTAACATAATCATTGAAACTCTGTTGTTTGGCAACAAAGTTGTCAAATTCATCAAATCATAGGCTTGCAGGTTTGTCAAAAGGAATATTTATACGTCCATTTTGCATCATGCTTTCATGTTGATATTTATCGCTTTATTGACTGTTATTATACTTTGTGGTACCATACTTATGCCTTTTCTCTCTTATTTTGCAAGGTTTATTTGAAGAGGGAGAATACCGGCAGCTGGAATTCTTGACTGGAAAAGGAGCAAGTCCGAGTCCTCTATTTTGCGCAACTCCAAATGCCCTGAAAATCAACGTGGAATTTTTTGGGAATATAAAAAAAATATTGGGCGAAAGAAGTGCCACAAGGGAGCTGCCAGGGGCCCACAAGCCTGGTGGCCACGGCCTGCCCCCTGGCCGCGGCAACAGGGCTTGTGGGCACCCTGGTGGCCCACTGGCCCCCTCTTCTGCTATATGAAGGGTTTCCTCCGGAAAAAAATCAAGGCAGAGCTTTTTTGTGGATTCTCCGCCGCCACGAGGCGGAACTTGAGCAGAACCAATCTAGAGCACCGGCAAAACGACCCTGCCGGGGAAACTTCCCTCCCGGAGGTGGAAATCGTTGCCATCGTCATCACCAACACTCCTCTCATCGGAGGGGACTCGTCATCATCAACATCTTCATCAGCACCATCTCATCTCCAAACCCTAGTTCATCACTTGTAACCAATCTCCGTCTCACGACTTCGATTGGTACTTGTAAGGTTGCTAGTAGTGTTGATTACTCTTTGTAGTTGATGCTAGTTGGATTACTAGGTGGAAGAGTTTATGTTCAGATCCTTGATGCTACTCATTACACCTCTGATCATGATTATGATATGCCTTTGTGAGTAGTTACTTTTGTTCCTGAGGACATGGGATAAGTCATGCTAATAATAGTCATGTGAATTTGGTATTCGTTCGGTATTTTGATATGTTGTATGTTGTTTTTCCTCTAGTGGTGTTATGTGAACGTCGATTACATAACACTTCACCGTTATTTGGGCCTAAAGGAAGGCATTGGGGAGTAGTAAGCAGATGATGGGTTTCTAGAGTGACATAAGCTTAAACCCCAGTCCATACGTTGCTTCGTAAGGGGCTGATTTGGATCCACTAGTTTAATGCTATGGTTAGACGTTGTCTTAATTCTTCTTTCGTAGTTGCGGATGCTTGCGAGAGGGGTTAATCATAAGTGGGATGCTTGTCCAATTAAGGGCAGTACCCAAGCGCCGGTTGATACGTCTCCGTCGTATCTATAATTTTTGATTGTTTCATGCCAATATTCAACAACTTTCATATACTTTTGGCAACTTTTTACACTATTTTTTGGGACTAACATATTGATCCAGTGCCCAGTGTAAGTTCCTCTTTGTTGCATGTTTTTTTTCCGCATAATATCAATACCAAACAAAGTACAAACGTAATAAAAACTTACGGGGATTTTTTTGGAATATTTATGATTTTTGGGAAGAAGAATCAACACGAGGCGATGCACGAGTGCCCACAAGCCCTGTCGCCGCGACCAGGGGGTGGGCCCGCGGCAGGGGGGCTTGTGGCCACTCCTTAAGGCGGTTGGAGCCCTTCTTTTGCCGCAAGAAAGATAATATCCGGAAGAAAATCTTGTTAAAATTTCAGCCCAATCGGAGTTACGGATCTCCAGGAATTTAAGAAACGGTGAAGCACAGAATCTGGGAGGGCAGAAACAGAAGGACACAGAGAGAGAGAGAGATCCAATCTCGGAGGGGCTCTCGCCCCTCCGCCACCTTGGAGACCATGGACCAGAGGGGAAACCCTCCTCCCATCTAGGGAGGAGGTCAAGGAAGAAGAATAAGGAGGGGGGCTCTCTCCCCCTCTCTCCCGGCGGCGCCGGAACGCCGCCCGGGACATCATCGTGTGACGGCGATCTACACCAACACCTCCGTCATCTTCACCAACATCTCCATCATCTTCCCCCATCTATATTCAGCGGTTCACTCTCCCGCAACCCGCTGTACCCTCTACTTGAACATGGTGCTTTATGCTACATATTATTATCCAATGATGTGTTGCTATCCTATGATGTCTGAGTAGATTATCGTTGTCCTATCGGTGATTGATGAATTGCTATGGTTGGTTTAATTTGCTTGTGGTTATGTTGCTGTTCTTTGGTGCCCATCATATGATCACGCGCGTGGATCACACCATAGGGTTAGTTGTATGTTGATAGGACTATGTATTGGCAGGCTAGAGTGACAGAAGCTTGAAAACTAGCATAGAAATTGATGCATATGGGATTGAAGGGGGACCAATATATCTTATTGCTATGGTTGGGTTTTACCTTAATGAACATTAGTAGTTGCGGACGCTTGCTAATAGTTCCAATCATAAGTGCATAGAATTCCAAGTAAGGGATGACATGCTAGCAGAGGCCTCTCCCACATGATACTTGCTATCGATCTAGTAACGTAGTCAATTGCTTAGGGACAATTCCGCAACTCCTACCATCACTTTTCCACACTCGTTAGACACTCGTAGTTGTTTCTTTATCTAACCAGCCCCTAGTTTTATTTACGTGTTCCTTACTTTCTTGCAAGCCTATCCTATCACTCCTACAAAGTACTTCTAGTTTCATACTTGTTCTAGGCAAAGCGAACGTAAAGTGTGCGTAGAGTTGTATCGGTGGTCGATAGAACTTGAGGGAATATTTGTCCTACCTTTAGCTCCTCGTTGGGTTCGACACTCTTACTTATCGAGAAAGGCTACAATTGATCCCCTATACTTGTGGGTTATCACCGGTCCACCCACATATCAAACTATCAAAGTAACGAACGCGAATCATATGAACATGATGAAACTGGCTTGACAGAAATTCCCGTGTGTCCTCGGGAGCGTTTTACTTCCTATAAGACTTTGTTCAGGCTTGTCCCTTGCTACAAAAGGGATTGGGCCACTTTGCTGCACCGTTGCTACTACTTGTTACTTGTTACTTTTCACCTGCTACGTTTCACCTCACTACACCATCACTTGTTACCGCTACTTTCAGTGCTTTCAGTTATTACCTTGCTGAAAACCGTTTATCAGAGCCTTCTGCTCCTCGTTGGGTTTGACACTCTTACTTATCGAAAGGACTATGATTGATCCCCTATACTTTTGGGTCATCAAGACACTTTTCTGGCGCCGTTGCCGGGGAGGGAAGCGCCATTGGTAAGTGGAATTTGGTAAGGAAACATTTATATACTATGCTGAAATTTATTGTCACTTGTCACTATGGAAATTGTTCCTTTGAGGAATTTGTTCGGGGTATCTTCACCATGAACGGAAGCACGAGGTGTTGTTCCTCAACCTAAGGTACCTACTAAAAATATCTTTTATGAAATTCCTTCGGGTATGCTTGAGAAACTGCTGGCTAATCCTTTACAGGAGATGGATGATCACATCCAGACTTGCATCTAATCTATGTAGATGAAGTTTGTGGTTTATTTAAGCTTGCAGGTTTGCCAGAGGATGAAGTAAATAAGAAAGTCTTTCCTTTATCTTTGAAGGATAAGGCGTTGACATGGTATAGGCTATGTGATGATACTCGATCATGGGACTACAATCGGTTGAAATTGGAATTTCATCAAAAGTTTTATCCTATGCATTTAGTACATCGTGATCGGGAAAGCATTTATCCTATGCATTTATAACTTTTGGCCTCGTGACAGGGAAAGCATAGCTCAAGCTTGGGGGAGGCTTAAATCAATGCTATATTCATGCCCCAATCATGAGCTCTCAGGAGAAATTATCACTCAAAACTTTTATGCTCGGCTTTCTCATGAAGATCGTACCATGCTTGACACTTCTTGTACCGGTTCTTTTATGAAGAAGGATATTGACCACAAGTGGAATTTATTGGAAAGAATCAAACGCAACTCTGAAGATTGGGAGCTTGAAGAAGGTAAAGAGTTAGGTATGAATTTCCAGTTTGATTGCGTTCAATCTTTTGTTGAAACAAACACTTCTAGAGATTTTAGCACTAAGTATGGACTTGACTCTGAGATAGCAGCTTCTCTATGTGAATCTTTTGCTGCTCATGTTGATCTTCCCAAAGAGAAGTGGTTTAAGTATCATCCTCCTGTAGAAGTAAACATAGTTAAACCAAATCTAGTTGAAGAGAAAGTCATTGCCTATAATGATCCTATTGTTCCTTGTGCCTACACTGAGAAACCGCCTTACCCTGCTAGGAAAAAGGATTATTCTAAAGCTCCAATTGTGATACGTAGGGGTTACATTAGACCACTTGCACCCCCTGAGGAAATTAGAGTTGAACCTAGTATTGCTATTATCAAAGATCTCTTAGCCGAAGACATAGACGGGCATGTTATCAAATTTTGTGAGGACTCCGTTAGAATTGCTAAACCTCACGCGAAAGACAAATACGGACCTGTAGTCGGCCTGCCCGTTGTTTCTGTCAAGATAGGAGATCACTGTTATCATGGTTTATGTGATATGGGTGCTAGTGTTAGTGCAATATCCCGGTCCCTATATGATGAAATCAAAGATGAGATTGCATCTGCTGAGTTAGAACCCATTGATGTCACTATTATGCTAGCTAATAGAGACACTATCTGCCCTGTGGGAATTGTGAGAGACGTAGAAGTCCTGTGTGGTAAGACGAAGTATCCTACTGATTTCCTCGTCCTTGCTACTGCACAAGATAGCTTTTGTCCCATCATATTTGGTAGACCCTTTCTCAACACTGTCAATGCTCATATTGATTGCATTAAACAAACTGTCATTGTTAGTTTCGAGGGTGTGTCTCATGAATTTAACTTCTCCAAGTTTGGAAGACAACTCCATGAAAAAGAGTCGTCTGGTAGGGATGAAATCATTGCTCTTGCCTCTATTGCCGTACCTCCTACGGATCCTTTAGAGCAATATCTCCTTGAGCATGAAAATGATATGCATATGGATGAAAGAGATGAGATAGATAAAATTGTTTTAGAACAATATCCTATTCTTAAGAATAATATACTTGTTGAATTGCTTGGGGATCCTCCCCCACCAAAGGGTGATCCTGTGTTCGAGCTAAAACTGTTACCAGATACACTTAAGTATGCCTATCTTGATGAGAAGGAGATATATCCTGTTATAATTAGTGCTCACCTCTCGAATTACGAAGAGAAGAAGTTATTAAAAAATTTGAGGAAGCACCATGCTGCTATTGGATATACTCTTGATGATCTTAAGGGTATTAGTCCCACTCTATGTCAGCACAAGATTAAAACCGATCCTGACTCTAAGCCAGTTGCTGATCATCAACGGAGATTAAATCCTAGGATGAAAGAGGTCGTGAGAAAAGAAATATTAAATCTTCTGGAAGCAGGAATCATTTATCCTGTTGCTCATAGCGATTGGGTAAGTCCAGTACATTGCGTACATAAGAAGGGAGGTATCACCGTCGTTCCTAATGATAAGAATGAACTAATCCCACAGAGGATTATTATTGGCTATAGGATGGTGATAGACTTCCAAAAACTGAACAAGACAACCAGGAAAGACCATTATCCTTTGTCGTTTATCGACCAAATGCTAGAAAGGCTATCTAAACAAACACACTTCTACTTTCTAGACGGTTATTCAGGTTTCTCGCAAATACCTGTTGCACAATCTGATCAGGAAAAAACAACTTTCACCTGCCCCTTCAGTACCTTTGCTTATAGGCGTATGCCTTTTGGCTTATGCAATGCACCTGCCACCTTTCAAAGGTGTATGATGACCATATTCTCTGACTTTTGTAAAAAGATTGTTGAGGTTTTCATGGATGATTTCTCCGTTTACAGTTCTTCCTTTGACGATTGCCTCAACAACCTTGATCGAGTCTTATAGAGATGCAAGGATACCAACCTTGTCTTGAACTGGGAGAAGTGCCACTTCATGGTTAATGAAGGCATCATCTTAGGACACAAAATCTCTGAGAAAGGCATTGAAGTTGATAAGGCTAAGGTTGATGCAATTGAGAAAATGCCTTGCCCCACAGATATCAGAGGTATACGAAGTTTCCTAGGTCATGCTGGTTTCTATAGAAGGTTCATTAAAGACTTGTCTAAGATTTCTAGGCCTCTTACCAACCTCTTGCAGAAGGATGTTCCTTTTGTTTTTGATGAGGATTGTGAGGAAGCTTTCGAAATACTTAATAAGGCCTTGATAACCGCACCTATTGTTCAACCACCTGATTGGAACTTGCCCTTTGAAATCATGTGCGATGCTAGTGATTATGCTATTGGTACTATTCTAGGACAAAGAGTTGACAAGAAGTTGAATGTCATTTACTATGCTAGTAAAACTCTAGACAGAGCCCAAAGAAACTATGCTACTACGGAGAAGGAATTTTTAGCAGTCGTGTTTGCATGTGAAAAGTTCAGATCTTATATAGTTGACTCCAAAGTCATTATTCACTCTGATCATGCTGCTATTAAGTACCTTATGGAGAAGAAGGACGCTAAGCCTAGGCTAATCAGATGGGTTCTCCTGCTACAGGAATTTGATTTGCACGTTGTTGACCGAAAGGGTGCTGATAACCCTGTAGCAGATAACTTGTCCAGGCTAGAGAATGTCCTTGATGACCCACGACCTATTGATGACAACTTTCCTGATGAGCAATTGAATTTCATCCGCACTTCACATAGTGCACTGTGGTATGCTGATTACGTAAACTATATCGTAGCCAAATACATACCACCCAGTTTCACCTACCAACAAAATAAGAAATTCTTCTTTGATTTGAGACAGTACTTTTGGGATGATCCTCACCTTTATAAGGAAGGTGTATATAGTGTTATTAGACGTTGTGTGCCTGAACATGAACAGGAACAGATCCTGCAGAAGTGTCATTCCAAAGCCTACGGAGGACACCATGCTGGAGATAGAACTGTGTTGGGGAACGTCGCATGGGAAACAAAAATTTTCCTACGCGCACGAAGTCCTATCATGGTGATGTCCATCTACGAGAGGGGATTTCTGATCTACGTACCCTTGTAGATCACATAGCAGAAGCGTTAAGAAACGCGGTTGATGTTGTGGAACGTCCTCACGTCCCTTGATCTGCCCCCCGAACCGTCCCACGAACCGTCCCGCGATCCGTCCCACGATCCGCTCCGATCTAGTGCCGAACGGACGGCACCTCCGCGTTCAGCACACGTACAGCTCGACGATGATCTCGGCCTTCTTGATCCAGCAAGAGAGACGAAGAGGTAGATGAGTTCTCCGGCAGCGTGACGGTGCTCCGTAGGTTGGTGGTGATCTAATCTCAGTAGGGCTCCGCCCGAGCTCCGCAGAAACGCGATCTAGAGGAAAAACCGTGGAGGTATGTGGTCGGGCTGCCGTGGCAAAGTTGTCTCAAATCAGCCCTAATACCTCAGTATATATAGGAGGGGGAGGGGAGGAGGCAGCCTCAAACCCTCAAGGTTTGGCCGAAATGCGAGGTGGAGGAGTCCTACTCCAATCCTACTTGGAGTAGGATTCCACCTTCCCACTTGGAAACTCTTTCCACCTTGTGTTTTTCCCTTCTCAAACCTTATGGGCCTTAGTGGGAACTTATTCCAGCCCACTAGGGGCTGGTTTATCTCTTCCCATAGCCCATGAGACCCCTTGGGGCGTGACACCCCTCTCGATGGTCCCCGTGACCCCTCCCGGCACTCCCGGTACACTACCGATGAGCCCGAAACTTTTCCGGTAATGCCCGAAAACCTTCCGGTAACCAAATGAGGTCATCCTATATATTAATCTTCGTCTCCGGACCATTCCGGAAACCCTCATGACGTCCGTGATCCCATCCGGGACTCCGAACAACATTCGGTAACCAACCATATAACTCAAATACGCATAAAACATCGTCGAACCTTAAGTGTGCAGACCCTGCGGGTTCGAGAACTATGTAGACATGACCCGAGGGACTCCTCGGTCAATATCCAATAGCAGGACCTGGATGCCCATATTGGATCCCACATATTCCGAAGATCTTTATCGGTTTAACCTCAGTGCCAAGGATTCATATAATCCCGTATGTCATTCCCTTTGTCCTTCGGTATGTTACATGCCCGAGTTTCGATCGTCGGTATCCGCATACCTATTTCAATCTCGTTTACCGGCAAGACTCTTTACTCGTTCCGTAATACAAGATCCCACAACTTACACTAAGTCACATTGCTTGCAAGGCTTGCGTGTGATCTTGTATTACCGAGTGGGCCCCGAGATACCTCTCCGTCATACGGAGTGAGAAATCCCAGTCTTGATCCATACTAACTCAACGAACACCTTCGGAGATACCTGTAGAGCATCTTTATAGTCACCCAGTTACGTTGTGACGTTTGATACACACAAAGCATTCCTCCGGTGTCAGTGAGTTATATGATCTCATGGTCATAGGAACAAATACTTGACACGCAGAAAACAGTAGCAACAAAATGACACGATCAACATGCTACGTCTATTAGTAGTCCATCACATGATTCTCCTAATGATGTGATCCCGTTATCAAGTAACAACACTTGCCTATGGCCAGGAAACCTTGACCATCTTTGATCAACGAGCTAGTCAACTAGAGGCTCACTAGGGACAGTGTTTTGTCTATGTATCCACACAAGTATTGTGTTTCCAATCAATACAATTATAGCATGGATAATAAACGATTATCATGAACAAATAAATATAATAATAACTAATTATTATTGCCTCTAGGGCATATTTCCAACAAACTGCTCATAAGGTATTGCAATCAGGTTTCTATTGACCCACTCTCTTCAAGGATGCCCGTAAGTTTGTCTTGTCTTGTGACGAATGCCAAAGAATAGGGAACATCAGTAAACGTCAGGAAATGCCTATGAACTATTCACTTGTCATTGAACCATTTGATGTCTAGGGCTTTGATTATATGGGACCCTTCCCGGGTTCCAATGGGTATACTCACATCTTAGTTGCTGTTGATTGCGTCACTAAGTGGGTAGAAGCTATCCCCACTAGAAATGCTGATCACCACACCTCTATTAAGATGCTTAAAGAAGTCATTTTCCCAAGATTTGGAGTCCCTAGATATCCGATGACTGATGGCGGTTCACACTTCATTCATGGTGTTTTCTGCAAGATGCTCGGTAAGTATGATGTCAACCATAGAGTTGCATCTCCTTATCATCCTCAGTCTAGTGGTCAAGTGGAGTTGAGTAATAGGGAGATCAAATTGATCTTACAAAAGACTGTCAATAGATCTCGAAAGAATTGGTCTAGCAAACTTGACGATGGACTATGGGCTTATAGGACTGCTTATAAGAATCCCATGGGCATGTTGCTGTATAAAATGGTTCACGGTAAGGCCTGTCATTTACCTCTTGAGCTAGAACACAAAGCTTATTGGGCAATCAAAGAGCTCAACTTCAATTTCAAACTTGCCGGTGAGAAGCGGTTGTTTGATATCAGCTCATTAGATGAATGGAGGGCCCAGGCATATGAGAATGCCAAGTTGTTCAAGGAAAAGTTTAAGAGATGGCACAATAAAAGAATACAAAAACGTGAGTTCAATGTAGGTGATTATGTCCTGCTATACAATTCTCGCTTAAGATTCTTCGCAGGCAAACTTCTCTCTAAATGGGAAGGTCCCTACGTTGTCGAGGAAGTATATCGTTCTGGTGCCATCAAAATCAATAACACGGAAGGTAATTTTCCGAGAGTGGTGAATGGGCAAAGAATCAAGCATTATATCTCTGGTACTCCCATAAATGTTGAGACCAATATCATCAATATCATAACTCCAGAGGAGTACATAAGGGATGTTTATCAGCCTGTTTCAGACCCTGAAAACGAAGAGGTATGTGTTTCGGTAACTAATTGGACTACAAAACTTTTCCAGTAGGATATTTTCTCCGTTTTGGAATTTATGGAAAAATAGAAAAATAAAAAACAGTCCGTAGAGCGCACGAGGCGGCCACAAGCTTGGTCGCCGCGGCCTCCCCCCTGGCCGCGGCGACAGGGCTTGTGGGCACCTCGTGTGCCTCCTGGACTCTGTTTTCTTGCGGAGCACTCCTTCTGGTCCAGAAAAAATCATTATATATACGCCCGAGGGTTTTGATCTCCGTATCGCGCAGTTTTCCTTTGTTTTCGTTTCGAGCCTGTTGTCTGCCGCAGATTTAGAGCAAAGATGTCTCAGGAATCTGTTGGGGAGAATAATCTTCCTCAAGTTCATGAAGAAGTAGATGCTGATCTGAAGAGAGTAGAAGTCACGGAAGCCAGGGACAAAGCTAAGGAGAAAACCCAAGCTAGGGAGGAAGTTCAACCTATGTTCCACATTGAAGACGTTGAAGGAGTGGATTTTCTCCAACCCTTCCTCCACATGTTGTCTCCATCCTTGATTGAACTCTTGAGGTTTTGTGAAACAACTCGTGCTCGCAATATTTCCCTTTCTCGTGAAGTTATTTTGCTGGAGAATCATGTCGCAGATCTCCAAGGTATAAATCAAAGATTGATAGCTCTCTTGGAATCAAAGGCAAAGACTCCACCACCATCACCACCAAAGGAAGACAACTAAGCATTGGTATGGGAAATCCCCTTGGCTTTTGCCAAGCTTGGGGGAGTTGCCCTGGTATCGTATCACCGTTATATCTTTTGCTTCTACCTTTGTTTTAGTTCTTTCTTTTTCAGTTTTTACTTTCTTCTCTTAGTGGGATAAGTCTTTAGTGTTTAGTTTGAGTCTTTTGCCTTGTGTCTCCCCCGATGTATTCGAGCTTGCGAGCTATATAATAAAGAGTATCTTAGTCAAGGGCTTTGTTTTGTACCGTGATCAAAAGTATGAAAAGAATGATAGCATGAAAGATCATGAGATGATCTTATGGAAAGTGATAGCTTCACATATAACAAGTATGATGATTGAAACTTGTTGAGAATAGACCAACAT
This sequence comes from Hordeum vulgare subsp. vulgare, assembly GCF_904849725.1. Lineage (NCBI taxonomy): Eukaryota > Viridiplantae > Streptophyta > Magnoliopsida > Poales > Poaceae > Hordeum > Hordeum vulgare. Next base: position 575,925,230 of record NC_058520.1, on the reverse strand, counting down.
AGACCCCAGTCATTGTTGCAATTAATAAGAAGTAATAAGTAAAGAGAGGTTCACATATAAATATATCATCTTAGGCACTTTCTATAATTGTGAGCACTCACCAAACTATTACATGCTTAGAATTAGATGTTGGACATGGAAGACAACATAATGAATTGTGTTTGCTTGGTTCCAAACAATGTTATATTTTTAGAGATCCCTTAGCATGTGACGATTGCTTCCACCTCATATTAGCCAAAACTCCCGCACCAAGTAGAGATACTACTTGTACATCCATAAACCTTCAAACCAGTCTTGCCATGAGTGTCCACCATACCTACCTATTGATTGAATAAGATCCCTCAAGTAAGTTGTCATCGGTGCAAGCAATAAAAATTGCTCTCTAATATGTATGACCTATTAGTATGTGGAAAATAAGCTTTATGCGAACCTGTGGTGAAGAAGACATAAAAGCGACAGACTGCATAATAAAGTTCTTTATCACAGGAGGCAATATAAAGTGACGTTCCTCCGCACTAAGAGGGCACACATCCAAACCTCAAAAGCGCATGACAACCACTGCTTCCCTCTGCGAAGGGCCTATCTTGTACCTTTACTTTTTGCCCTTGAAAGAGTCATGGTGATCTTCACCAATTCCTTATTTCGCCTTTATCTTGGCTACCGTGATATGCTTGGGAAAGATCTATATTCATATATCAACTTGGAGATGAGTACTTATGCTTTATTATTGTTGACTTTACCCTTGAGGTAAATGGTTGGGAGGCAAAATTATAGGCCCCTATCTTTCTCTGTGTCCAACTGAAACTTTGATATCACGAGTACCACGTGAGTTGTAACAATTGTGGAAAACAAAGAGATGATTGAGTATGTGGATTTGCTTTACAAGCTCTTATTTGACTCTTTCTGATGTTATGATAAATTGCAATTGCTTCAATGACTATGGACTGTTGTTGGCTACTTCTCGGTAAGGTTTTTGTTTCATACTTTGCTTTGTGAAGGAATTGTTACTTTCCCATAAGAATCTTTATGATGTATTGTTGTTCTATGTGTGATCATGATGCCCTCATGTCCGTATTATGTTTTATCGACACCTTCATCCCTAAACATGTGGACATGTTTATGGATCTTGGTTTTCGCTTGAGGACAAGCGAGGTCTAAGCTTGGGGGAGTTGATACGTCCATTTTTCATCATGCTTTCATGTTGATATTTATCGCTTTATTGACTGTTATTATACTTTGTGGTACCATACTTATGCCTTTTCTCTCTTTATGGTCTAAGCTTGAGGTCTAAGCAAGGTTTATTTGAAGAGGGAGAATACCGGTAGCTGGAATTGTGGACTGGAAAAGGAGCAAGTCTGAGTCCTCTATTCTGCGCAACTCCAAATGCCCTGAAAATCAACGTGGAATTTTTTGGGAATATATAAAAAATATTGGGTGAAAGAAGTGCACAGGGGAGCTGCCAGGGCCCCACAAGCCTGGTGGCCGCGGCCTGCCCTCCTGGTCGTGGCAACAGGGCTTGTGGGCACCCTGGTAGCCCACTGGCCCACCTCTTCTACTATATGAAGGGTTTCATCCGAAAAAAATCAGGGCAGAGCTTTTTCGTGGATTCTCCGCCGCCATGAGGTGGAACTTGAGCAGAACCAATCTAGAGCTTCGGCAGGACGATCCTGCCGGGGAAACTTCCCTCCTAGAGGGGGAAATGGTCGCCATCGTCATCACCAACACTCCTCTCATCGGAGGGGACTCGTCACCATCAACATCTTCATCAGCACCATCTCATCTCCAAACCCTAGTTCATCACGTGTAACCAATCTCCGTCTCGCGACTCCGATTGGTTTTATGATTACTCTTTGTAGTTGATGCTAGTTGGATTAATTGGTGGAAGAGTTTATGTTCAGATCCTTGATGCTACTCATTACACCTCTGATCATGATTATGATTATGCTTTGTGAGTAGTTACTTTTGTTCCTCAGGACATGGGATAAGTCATGCTAATAATAGTCATGTGAATTTGGTATTCGTTCGGTATTTTGATATGTTGTATGTTATTTTTCTCTAGTGGTGTTATGTGAACGTCGACTACATAACACTTCACCATTATTTGGGCCTAGAGGAAGGCATTGGGGAGTACTAAGTAGATGATGGGTTGCTAGAGTGACGGAAGCTTAAACCCCAGTCTATGTGTTGCTTCGTAAGGGGCTGATTTGGATCCACTAGTTTAATGCTATGGTTAGACGTTGTCTTAATTCTTCTTTCATAGTTGCGGCTGCTTGCGAGAGGGGTTAATCATAAGTGGGATGCTTGTCCAAGTAAGGGCATTACCCAAGCGCCAGTCCACCCACATATCAAACTATCAAAGTAACGAACGCGAATCATATGAACATGATGAAACTGGCATGACAGAAATTCCTGTGTGTCCTCGGGAGCGTTTTACTTCCTATAAGACTTTGTTCGGGCTTGTCCCTTGCTATAAAAAGGATTGGGCCACTTTGCTGCACCGTTACTACTACTTGTTACTTGTTACTTTTCACCTGCTACGTTTCACCTCACTACACCATCACTTGTTACCGCTACTTTCAGTGCTTGCAGTTATTACCTTGCTGAAAACCGTTTATCATTACCTTCTGCTCCTCGTTGGGTTCGACACTCTTACTTATTGAAAGGACTATGATTGATCCCCTATACTTGTGGGTCATCAAATATCACTCTCATTGAATCTACGTAGAGAATTCACATCTACTACTTGTATCGGGTTATCGAGACCATGGATCTCTTCGATAGGCGGTAGATTTTTGACATCTTCAGATTTAATGCCTTTCTCTTGCATAGATTACTTGGCTTCTTGCATATCTTCGGGACTGAGGAAAAGAATACCTCTTTTCTTAGGAGTTGGCTTAGGAGGTGGTTCGGGGATAGTCCAAGCATTATCGTTGATCAAGATGTTATTCAGTAGGATCTCAGCTTGTTCTACAGTTCGTTCCCTAAAAACACAACCGACACAACTATCTAGGTGGTCTCTAGAAGCATCGGTAAGTACATTATAGAAGATATCAAGTATCTCGTTCTTCTTAAGAGGCTGATCAGGCAGAGCATTGTGTAGCTGGATGAGCCTCCCCCAAGCTTGTGGGAGACTCTCTTCTTTGAGTTGAGCAAAGTTGTATATTTCCTGCAAGGCAGATTGCTTCTTATGGGCAGGGAAATATTTCTCACAGAAGTAATAGATCATATCCTGGGGACTACTCACACATCCAGGAGCAAGAGAAGTGAACCAGGCTTTAGCGTCATCCTTTAGAGAGAAAGGAAACAGCTTAAGGATATAGTAGTAGCGGATCTTCTCTTCACTAGTGAAAAGGGCGGCTATATCGTGTAGTTTGGTAAGATGGGCTACGACCGTCTCAGACTCATAACCGTGGAAAGGATCAGATTCGACTAGAGAGATTATCTCAGGGTGGACAGAGAATTCATAATCCTCATCGGTGATAAAGATAGGTGAAGTGCCAAACTTCGGGTCGTATTTCATCCTAGCTTTCAAAGATTTTTCCTTCCACTTGAGAAGTAATTTCTCAGTGTCATAGGCATCCTTACACGCGAGAAAATCCTCAGCTATCTCTCCCTCCATAACATAACCCTCAGGTATATCAGGCAATTCATATCTAGGAGAGCTGGATCTAGCAGGAGCAAAAGCAGGTTCTATCTCAATAGTATCGGCAGTTTCAGAAGCATCACGAGCATTGGCAGTAACTCTAGCAATATGAGCATCAAGGAATGCCCCTAGTGGCATATCAGGCAAAGTAGCATCTCTAGCAGTATCAAGCATAGCATCATCAGGCAAAATAGCATCTCTAGCATCATCAGGCAAAGCAGTATCAGGCATAGCATCTCTAGCAGTATCAGGCATAGCATCTCTAGCAGTATCAGGCATAGTATCATCAAGCATAGTAGCCTCATAAGCATCATCAATAGAAGTAGCATCTCTAGCATCATCTAGCACAGGCGACATATCAAGATTTCTAGGAGGAGGTGGTGTCGCAAACTTACTCTTAACTGAAGGTGAATCAAGTGCAGAGCTAGATGGCAGTTCCTTACCTCCCCTCGTAGTTGAGGGCAAGACTTTGGTTCTTGGATCTTTCAGATTCTTCATAGTGATCAGCAGATATAAATCCCAAGTGATTCAGAGAATATAGCTATCCCTCCCCGGCAACGGCGCCAAAAAAGAGCTGCTAGTAGTCCCCGACAATGACACCAGAAAAGAACTACTTCCAGTTGCTCAACAATTAGCAATTGTCTTGCAATGTCCCACCAGCGTGTGGGATCGCGACAGTTTTTGAGGGTAGAGTATTCAACCCAAATTTGTTGGTTCGACACGTTGGGAGTGAAAGGATATTCTCCAGTATTAGCAGTTGAGTTGTCGGTTCAACCACACCTAAAAGATTAGTATCCGCAAGTAGGATATAAGCAGCAAAGGTAGTATGATAGCAATGGTGCCAGAAACGATCTGTTGACAAGGTAGATTATTCCCAACTGAAGTATCAATGGCGCCATAAAAGTATTGTAGCAGGTAGCAGCAGTGTAACGAGTAACAGCAGTGGCAAGGAACAACAGTAGTGACAGCAGTAGCAAGTAGCAACAGTAGCAAGTAACATCAACAGCAAGTAACGGTAGTAGCTACAGTAGTGGCAGCAGCAGCAGGACAAAGCAAGTAACAGTAGCAGCACAGTAGTAACAGCAGCAGAGCAAAGCAAGTAACACTAGCAGCAAGTAACAATGGCAGTGGGACAAACTCGTAGGCAATGGATCGGTGATATGTTGGATGACATTCATCATGCGACAGTTATAACACGGAGAGATATGTGGCTAGCTCCCATTCGTCAATGTGATGTAGGCATGCATTCCGTGTGTAGTCATACATGCTTAGGGAAAAGAACTTGCATGACATCTATTGTCCATCCCTCCCGTGGAAGCGGGGTCCAAATGGATACTACGGGATATTAAAGTTCTCCTTTTAATAAAGAACCGGACCAACGCATTAGCACTTGGTGAACACATGAACTCCTCAAACTATGGTCATCACCTGGAGTGGTTCCGGTTATTGTCACTCCGGGGTTGCCAGATCAAAACACTTAGTAGGTAACTACAACTTGCAAGATCGGATCTAAAACACACATATATTGGTGACAACATAATAATTTCAGATCTGAAATCATGGCACTCGGGCCCTAGTGACTAGCATTAAGCATGGCAAAGTAGTAGCAACATCAATCTCAGAACATAGTGGATACTAGGGATAAATCCCCGTCAAAACTAACTCGATTACATGATAGATCTCATCCTACTCATCACCGCCCAGCGAGCCTACGAATATATTACTCACAAACGATGAAGAGCTTCATGGAATTGGAGAGGGAAGAAGGTTGATGATGACGATTGCGACGATCTCCTTGATCCGGAGCCCAAAACGGACTCCGGATCTGCCCTCCAGGGCAAGAACGGGATGTGGCGGCGCCTCTGGATCGTGAAACGCGATGAAATCTTCTCTCTTGATTTTTTCCCGGACGAAAGGGAATAAATAGCGCTGGAATTGGGGGTGGCAGAGCCACGTGGGCCCCACAAGCTTGGTGGTCGCGACCAGGGGGGAGGCCGAGGCCACACGGCTTGTGGCCCACTAGCCCATCCCCTCTGGTGGATCTTTGCGCAGGTATTTTTCATATTTTCCAGAAATATTCTTCGTAAATTTTCAGCACGTTCCGAGAACTTTCATTTCTGCACAAAAACAACACCATGGCAGTTCTGCTGAAAACAACGTTAGTCCGGGTTAGTTCCATTCAAATCATGCAAATTAGAGTCCAAAACAAGGGCAAAAGAGTTTGGAAAAGTAGATACGATGGAGACGTATCAACCTCCGACAAGATTCTTTGCCTAAAGTTTGAAGGAGAATAGCTCAACTGTTGAGCATGTGCTCAGATTGTGTGGGTACTACAATCGCTTGAATCAAGTGGGAGTTGATGTTCCAGATGAGATAGTGATTGACATAGTCCTCCAAGTCACTGCCACTAAGCTACTGGAGCTTCCTGATGAACTATAACATGCCAGGGATGGAGATGATGATCCCTAAGCTATTCATAATGTTTTACACTACGAAGGTAGAAATCAAGAAGGAGCATCAAGTGTTGACGGTTAGTAAAACCACTAGTTTCAAGAAGGGAAAGGGCAAGAAGGCAAACTTCGAGAATGGCAAGCCATTTGTCTCTCCAATGAAGAAACCCAAGGTTGAACCCAAACCCGATACTGGGTGCTTCTGTTGTGAGGGGAACGATCACTGAGAGTGAAACTACCACAGATGCTTGCCAGATAAGGAGGCTGGCAATGTCAACAAAAGTATATTTGGTATACATGTTATTGATGTGTACCTTACTAGTGCTCGTTGTAGCACCTGGATATTTGATACCGGTTCAGTTGCTAATATTAGTAACTCGAAAAAGGATTTGCAAAAAAACAGAGACTAGCTAAGGGTGAGGTGTCGATGGGTGTTGGAAGTGTTTCCAAGGTTGATGTGATCACCATCACACGCTCCATCTACCTTTGGGATTAGTGATAAACCTAAATAAATGTTATTTGGTATCTACGTTGAGCATGAACATTATATTGATTTTGTTTATTGCGAGACGATTATTTATGTAAGTTAGAGAATAATGGGTTATTCTCTTTACACGAATAATATCTTATATGATCATGCACCCAGGATGAATGGTTTATTAAATCTCAATCGTAGTAATACACACGTTCATATTATTGATGCAAAAAAGATGTAAAGTTAGTAATGATAGTACCACTTACTTGTGGTACTACCCCTTAGGTCATATTGGTGCAAAATGCATGAAGAAACTACATGTTGATGGACCTTTGGACTCACTCGATTTTGCATCACTTGAAACATGTGAACCATGCCTGTTGGTGTAAACGCATGAAGAAACTCCATGCTGATGGATATTTTGGACTCACTTGATTTTGAATCGCTTGAGACATGCAAACCATGCCACATGGGCAACATGACTGAATGCCTCGTTTTCCACTGAGATGGAACAGGCAAGTGACTTATTGGAAATAATACATTTTGATGTATGCAAGTCCAATGAGTGCTAAAGAACGTAGTGGATATCGTTATGTTCTTACCTCACAGATGATTTGAGAAGATACAGATATATTTACTTGATGAATCACAACTCTGAAATGTTGAAAAGTTCAAGCAATTTCAGAGTGAAGTCAAAGATCGTCGTGACAAGAGGATAAAATGTCTATGATGTGATCGTGGAGGTGAATATGTGAGTTAAGAGTTTTCTATACATTTAAGACATTGTGGAAATTGTTTCACAACTCATGTCACCTGGAACACCATAGTGTGATGGTGTGTCCATACCTTGTAGCCGTTCCCTATTGGATATGGTTCTTACTATGATGTATCTTATTGATTTGCCACTATTGTTTTGGGCTTATGCATTAAGAGAGAACCTTATTCACTTTAAATAGGGCACCATATAATTCTGTTGACATGACACCATATGAACTATGGTTTGGCAAGAAACCCAAGCTGTCGTTTCTTAAAGTTTGGGGCTGCCATGCTTATGTCAAAAAGGCTTCAGCCTGATAAGCTCGAGGCCAAAACGGATAAATGCATCTTCATAGGATACGCAAAGGAAAGAGTTGGGTATACCTCATATCTCACATTCGAAGGCAAATTGTTTGTTGCTAAGAAACGACTCATTTCTCGAGAAAGAGTTTCTCTCGAAAGAAATGAGTGGGAGGATGGTGGAACTCGATGAGGTTACTGAAACGTCACTTCAACCAGAGAGTAGTAGGATACATGAAGATGTTCGTGTGGCGCTGACACTAGTTGAAGAGGAAGCTAATGGTGGTGATCATGAAGCTTCCGATAAAGTTACTACCAAACCTCGTAGGTCGACAAGTACATGTACTGCTACAGAGTGGTACGGTAATCCTATCTTGGAGGTCATGTTGTTGGAGACTGATGAACCTACGGGCCATGGAGAAGCAATCGTGGGCCTGGATTCCGACAAATGGCTGCAGGCCATGAAATCCGAGATAGGATCCATGTATGAAAACAAATTGTGGACTTTGGAAGAACTACTTGATGGTCCAAAGGCTATTAAGTACAAATGAATCTTTAAAAGGAAGAGAGACGATGATGGTAAATGTCTCCATTTAGAAAGCTCGACTTGTCGCAAAGATGTTTCCGACAAGTTCAAGGTGTTGACTATGATGAAACTTTCTCACCCGTAGCGATGCTAAAGTCTGTTGGAATTATGTTAGCAGTTGCTGCATTTTTTAATTATGAAATCTGGCAGATGGATCTCAAAACACGGTTTCCTTAACGATTTCCTTGATGAAAGGTTGTATGTGATACAACGAGAAGGTTTTGTCGATCCTAAGGATGCTAAAAGGCATGTGAGCTCAAGTGATCCATTTATGGACTGGTGCAAGAATCTCAGACTTAGAATAAGCGATTTGATGAGTGATCCAAGCTTTTGGTTTATACAAAGTTTATGAAGAAACTTGTATTTACAAGAAAGTGAGTGGGAGCACTATAGAATTTCTGATAAGTATGTGTGGTTGACATATTGTTGATCGGAAATGATGTAGAATTTCTGTAAAGCATAAAGGGTTGTTTGAAAGGAGTTTTAAAAAGGAAAACCTCGATAAAGCTACTTAAAATATTGGGCATCAAGATCTATAGAGATGGATCAGGACTCTTGATCAAACTTTCAATAAAGACATACCTTGACAAGATTTTGAAGGAATTCAAAATGGATCAGTCAAAGAAGGAGTTCTTGACTGTATTGTAAGGTGTGAGTTTGAGTAAGACTCAAAGTCCGACCAGAGAAGAAAAAAGATAAAGGACGAAGGTCGTCCCCTATGCCTTAGCTGTAGGCTTTGTAATATGTCATGTTGTGTACCACAACTGATGTATGCCTTGCCATGAGTCTGTCAAGGGGTACAAGAGCGATCCAGGAGATGATCACTCGACAGCGCTCAAAATTATCCTTAGTAACTGGAGGACTAAGGAAATGTTTCTCGATTATGGAGGTGATAAAAGAGTTCATCGTTAAGGGTTACGTCGATGCAAGCTTTGACACCAATCCGGATGAATCTGAGTACCAAACCGGATTCGTATAGTGGAGCAGTCATTTGGAATAGTTCCAAGTGAAGCGTGGTAGCAACATCTACAATATGACATAGAGATTTGTAAAGTACACACGGATCTGAATGTTGCAGACCCGTTGACTAAAACCTCTATCACAAGAAAAACATGATCAAACCCTCAAACTTATTGGGCGTTAATCACATGGTGATGTGAACTAGATTATTAACTATAGTGCAAGTGGGAGACTATTGGAAATATGCCCTAGAGGTAATAATAAATTAGTTACCATCATATTTCCTTGTTCATGACAATCGTTTATTATCCATGCTATAATTGTATTGATTGGAAAGTGAAATACATGTGTGGGTACATAGACAACACCATGTCCCTAGTGAGCGTCTACTAGATTAGCTCGTTGATCAAAGATGGTTAAGGTTTCCTAACCATAGACATGAGTTCTCATTTGATAGCGGGGTGACATCATTAGGAGAATGGTATGATGGAAAAGACCCAGCCGTAAGCATATGATCTGATCGTATTAGTTTACTGCTACTGCTTTATCCATGGCAATGTATTTGTTCCTATAACCAGGAGATCATGCAACTCGGTAACACCGTAGGAATGCCTTGGGCGTATCAAACTTCACAACATAATTAGGTGACTATAAAGGTTCTCTATAGGTATCTCTGAGGGTGTTTGTTGGGTTGGCATGGATCGAGACTGGGATTTGTCACTCTGTATGACGGAAAGGTATCATTGGGCCCACTCGGTAATAGAATATCACAAGAAGCTTGCAAGCAATGTGATTAAGGAGTTACTGACGGGATCTTGTATTATGGAATGGGTAAAGAGACTTGCCAGTAACAAGATTGAACTAGGTATGGAGATACACACGATCGAGTCTCGGGAAAGTAACATACCATAGGACAAAGGGAACAACATACAGGATTGACTGAATCCTTGACATCGTGGTCCGACCGATAATGATCTTTGTGGTATATGTGGGAACCAATATGGGCATCCAGATCCTGCTATTTGTTATTTACCAGAGAGCTGTCTCCGTCATGTCCACATGATTCTCGAACCCGTAGGGTCCACACGCTTAACGCTTGATTAATGTTAGAGTAGTACTAGGATATTCACGTTGGCGACTGAATGTTGTTCGGAGTCCCGGATGAGATCCCGGACGTCACATGGAGTTCCAGAATGGTGCGGAGGTAAAGATTTATATATGGGAAGTCCCATTTTGTCTACCGAAATAGTTTTCGAGCTTTACTCATAGTACACCGAGGTGCCGAAAGGGTTTGAGGGGTCCACCTGCCCAGTGGGCCCTCATGGGCTGTAGGGATGGCGCCCTAGCCACCCTAGGCTAGGGGCCCCATCCCCTACAGGCAAAATTGCATTCGGGGGAAGAGTCCCAAAGGAGGCACCCCGGAGGTGCCTTGGAGGTGGGGGGCTCCTCCCTTCCTTGTGGAGGGAGGACTCCACCCTAGACGCCGACCCTCCTTGGAGGTGGGGCCAAGGGCTGCGACCTCAACCAGCCCCTTGCCTCCTATATATTGTAGAGGAGAAGGGGAGGTCTGTAGATAATAATTCCCACGCCCTGCGGCCTCCCTCTCCCGTTCTTCCTCGTTTGTAGTTCCGGAAGTGCTTGGCGAAGCCCTGCTGGGATTGCTCCACCACCATCTCTACCACGCCGTCTTGCTGGTTGAGATCCCATCTACTTCTCCTTCCTCCCTTGCTGGACCAAGAAGGAGGATACATCGTCGAGCCACATGTGTGCTGAACGCGGAGGTGTCGTCCATTGGGCACTAGATCGGATCGGATCATGATTGGATCGTGAAGAGTACGACAACATCAACCGTGTTATATACGTTTCCGCTTAGCGGTCTACATGAGTATTTATATGCACTCCCCCTCTCGTAGTTTTTGATCTCCATAGATTGATCTTGGTGAGCATAGGGATTTTTTATTTCCCATGCGACGTTCCCCAACAATCTCACGTGGGTTGTCATCTTCCATACGCTAAACATCTCCACTGTGCACATACTCATAAGTATCGAACCAATCTCCGTTACAACATATATGTAATGAACATACAAAATCAAGTATCCATTAATTAGCAAACAAAAACAATTAGAGCATCATCTGAATAAGACTTTTTACGAGATGTTACATTGACCTTACCATCACCATTGGATTTGTTTTTAGGCTTCTACGTACCGTTCCTTTTCTCCTTATTATCTAACTTCCAACGGTCATCAATGAGGTGACCCTCTTTCCTATAATACCTGCAGAAGTTTTCCTTCCAACATCCTCTAGGCTTCGAATGACCTGTGTCGTTCTTGTTTTGATCCCTCTTGTTGCTGTAGTAGTATTTTTGCTTCTCAGGCCTACTTGTACATGCAAAGGTTCTCCTTTGTAGGACGATTCCTAGGGTTGCAACATACTCCCTCCGTTCCTAAATATAAGTCTTTTTAGAGATTTCGTTAGGAGACTACATACAAATGTATATAGACATACTTTAGAGTGTAGATTCACTCATTTTTTCTGTATGTAGTCGCCTAGTGAAATCTCTACAAAGACTTATATCTAGGAACGGAGGGAGTATCTTTCACCCTTTCCTTCTGTTGAAGGGCCTCACATATATACTTCCACAACAGTTAATTCATCACAACTATATAGAATTGTATATGAGAAATTTGCAAAGGAACTACGCAACGAGCATAAAAGGAGAAGACCTAAATCTTCATCGTCATTATTTACCTCTATAGTCTGTAAGTCAGAAACAATCTCCTTGAAGATCCATATAGTGGTTCTGCATTGAACCACTTCTTGCAACCTGTGCGTGAACATCTTCATCTTCATGTGCATCTTATTGGTCAGATCCTTGGACACACACATCGATTCCAGTTTGATCCAGAGTGTTGCTCCAATTTTCTCCTCTAGCACTTCTTGCAAAATATTGTTAGATAGATGAAAATAAATCATAGACATATCATTACAATCTTTACGCTTCTCATCATCGGTGCATTCCTTTCTTTATTTAGCATCGTACCCATCAAGCGCCTCATCTAGATCGGGATGCTCCAACACTGCCCACATCTTCAAATTCCAATGAGAAAACCTTACGTCATAAGCAAACAATGGAAGACCGTACTTCATCGATGCCTTGTCATCGAAACCCTAGACAAAAATAAGGCTCTAGTGCCACTTGTTAGAGATACGACAAAAAAATTCAAACAATGAAGAACGAAATCAACACATGAGACACAATATTTTAACTTGGAAAAGTCCTCCAAGGCAAAGGGGGAAAAACCAAGAGCGACAACCAACGAACATCATTATATTGGGAGAGGTTACAATTGGCAGGGTTTTACAACTGATCAAATTATCCCGCTTGATGGATTACCAAGGATATATATAATACCCCACGCACCCCTAACGGGGGCAGCCCACATGGGCTAACTTCACACTTCGCTACACTCTGCTTTGGCCCAAACCTATCGGTGATGGGCCTTGCTCCGCTCGCTCATCAGAAATTAGCCTTTATCTTTAGACTTGAATTTGGAGCATAACATAACAAAGCGTTTGTGGATCACACCGCACATTTGGACATTTTCACCACTTTTTTGGGCGAAAGCTCGCCTTTTCCACACTCTCTGCCCTAATTGTGGTCATCCACCGCCACTATGGAGCCGTTCAAGGCGGTCACTATCACGTCGGAGTTGGAGGACCGATTGGTGGTGGTCGTCCGCAAGGTCAACATGATGACACACAACGTCCACCACCGCAAACAGAAGAAAATGAAGGATACTTTTGCGTGTGTCGATCAGGGAGTGGCCCCTCCACGAAAGCGTATGAACCAGCTCTTGTCGATCGTGCAACCCCTATCGCCCTCGCCGATGCAACAAGCATTTAGGATCGTTTGAATGTGAAAACTTGTTGAACATATGATGCTTTTTTGTTATAATTGTAAATTCATATATTTGCTAAATTGCTACTGATTTTCATATGCATGTCAAATGAAGGAGACCTGATCTGAACAAGCATTTGGTCCACCGAGTTAGATGATTGATTCCCCTACCAATGTCTACCAACACGTCGAGACATGTCCATGAACATTTGGTATGCTCAATTTGATGTACAACTCTTAAGTTACCGTTAGATAGGTCTTGTTCGTCACCAAACCAGCCAGGCTACTGGTCTTTTGGTCCTGCTAGTCGTTGCGCAACGGCAACATTATGTTTTCTTTTCATTTCTTATTGCAACTTTGTAGAAAAGCAAAGAAAAGCAAGAGATCACCAGCAACCCAACACACATGTGGGTTGCACACGACGTTCCAACTCTCATTGGATAACACAAAGTGGGGGTTCTCCGATAGTGGAGATTAACTTAGACTAGTGTCATGCACATGACATTAGTTTAAGTTATCACTTTCGTAGTGTAAAGTAACTTAATGATAATATCATAGAAGACTTTATTTATTAATGTTTAGACTCATCTTTACCTCCAAAAGCGTTATGTTACAATAACATATTATGTTACTTTAAACACATCTCTCTTCATTACCTACATGACACACAGGGCCGGCCCTGAGGGGGGGCGAACGGGGCGGCCGCCCCGGGCCCCCAAAAATTAAGGGCCCCCTCCAGTATGTGTACGTAGAGTGCAACACAAGTATATACTTCGAGCGAAAAAAATGAAGCCAAACTCAAAGATGCATCAGCCTCTCGCGACTCTGCTGCTAGGCCTAGGAAAGAATAGGAGAGATGGTGAGCCTGACCCATATTTACACGTACATGCAGCAGAGGAAAGGAATCGTTGGATTCGATTGAAGGAATCGCTGGACTCACGGACGATTTCCTTTTTCGTCGGATCGTTCGGTGGCCTCATTCCCTGCCCTTTTTCATGTTTCATTGACCGATCTTCAACTAATCGCCTTTAAGATTTCAACTCTGCCTCCTGACGAACGACGCGATGGCTGCAGCAGGCACGTCTCCTCGCGCACGCCTTCCCCCCTCCCGTGTTCTTCTTCTTATTTTTTTTTTCTAATCCCGATTTCTGAATTCTATATCGATCAAAGATATAAATAGGGAATTGTTGTCGGGGTGATCAAATCATTGCGCACATATTGCCAGGTTAGACTACAGAGAGAAGGTATTGTACTACGCCCTAGCAGATTTTCTCATGATATTATATCAAGATTTCCTGTAATTAATCTAACTAGCAAGGTTGCGAGGGCATTGCTCTAGACATTATTGAATATATCTCAGAAAGAAAACCATATTACCAACATGAACTCTTGGAATGAAGTGAGAAAGCATGAAACAAATTGACAAAGAGTTACCAAAGCTTGGTAACATTATGCATTGAGAAAAAAAAATGCTTCATGAAATTGATATTGATACTATCATCAATGATTTTGCAGTTTGACATATTAGGAGAAAATTGTGAAGGTATATGTAATACATTATTTGGTACACACTGAATAGTTTTTCTTTTTGATACAAAAGATATCTACATATAATGAATCGTACCTAGACATTTATACTAAGGACCACAGAGGGCCCCCAATAATAGTTTCGCCCCAGGCCCGGCCCTGATGACACATAAATAAATTTATCTTAAAATACGCTATCTTGCTAGCTAAGTTACTTGCACTATGAACGCGTGCCATTTCTGCGATTTTGTAGTACCATGCACACTAGCCATTGATTAACTACTCTTCAGCTAAGAAGCCAATGGATGGGTGGATCACACATGCCCTGTGTTTCCTCGAGGACAAACTGTAGTACTAGCAGCACTGTTTACAAGCCGCTTGATTTTTCCAGGTTTCTATCCCCATCTCTTAATGTACAGTAGGGCATATTACAACCTGGATTAAACCATGACTGCTTACTAACCATCCCGTTGCTCCCATGCATTCCATGCATCGATCCGCTACCTTTTCCCAAGAAACAAAGGCGGCTTCCTTTTTTAAGGTTCCATGCATGCATGCATGCATGTAGATGTAGGTGATCCGTGACTCACTCGACCGATCCATGAGCTTTGTATTCTCCGATTGACGATCATGATCAGCTCATCACCAACCCTCTCTTCCTCCTCAGCTCGGCTCCATCCATCCACCATCCGTCCCGGTCCAGGACAGCGACACCCGTGGACGGTTGCAGATGCCTCCACGTGGGATCCCCCACGAACCCCCTCCATGGCCCACTCCCCCTCCGGACACGTGGAGCCTCAGCCCCCACGTCGGATCCACCCATCTTGGTGCGCCGCCATTCCCTGTGCTCGCCTGTGTGGCCTCCACAACGACAGGGACGGAGCCATGCTTATCCTACCCCCGAGGCCGGATCTAAAAGCCTCCGGCACTGGACGAGGTACGTCTAGGTGATGCTCCAGTTGCTTTCATTCATGCTTTTGAAAAACGATGGACCCTTTTGTGTTCTTTTCGTACTACGCACGGAGTGTGCATCGAACAGATGGTTAATAAGGATTGGAACAAGAAGGAAGAGCCCTATAGCTGTTGATAAATAATGCGCCCGGCATCAATCCATGCCGGTTTGCTTGCTAGCTTCCGTACTTACATTGATTAACTGCTGCGTTCCTTGCAAGGCATCTGATTAAGATCGGCAGCCAATTATGTGAATTGTTCGTCGGGCGTGTCATTCATGAGGATCGAATAACTTACTTTCGCGTGTTTATGTACGTTGTCATAGTATTTAGGTCGCGTTTGGAAACGGTGTAATTAAATACGAGTGTATTTTTTTACAACTGTATCTTACAGACGAAGGGTTATTTTCAGCAGAAAATCGAAACGACGGTCTATAAATTTAACAGTGTAAGGCCCTGCTTGGAATGGACGACATATTCCAATACAGAGGTGTATAACTTACACCTGTAATTTACTGGCTGCTGTGCAAATTCCTGTCGGAAGTGAAACGGCGGAGGCAGGTCTGTATTGTCTACAAGTGTATTTACAAGAGAAACGGTGATTCAAACAGAACATAAATGAAATGAAAACGCTAATTCAAACATGGACTTGGTTTAATCCCTTCTGTGGGTAGACATAGGGGATGCCCGCTGCTTTACCACCGATGGTGATGTCCATTGATCTTAGCATCCCCATCGTTGTGCACTTTGGACCTCATTAAACCGGAATTGATGCATGCGTTCTTTTTTTAGAAAAGGAGGATATACCCCCCGGCCTCGCTTGTAGCTTGTTAGAGTAATATTAGAGGTTGCATCTTCTGTGCATATTTATTTCCGTTAAGATATCAAACATTTTCTGCAAGAACAACATAAAATAGGAGAAATAAATTAACTCAAGGCTTTCTATGTTTAATTTGGCGAGAAGGGTCAGATCTGTAATAAAGATTAATCTTCAGCATAGAGCATCTCAAACGTAAACATAAATCCATCAAGATTCTGAAATCATCGAACAACCACTACTACTTGCAGAACAAGCCGCGACTGCGCCGATGTGGTCGCTTCACTAGCGAAGCCGGCTCGACCTTGTCGATGATAGCTAGGAAGTCTTCATGCATTTGCCCCTAAGGACTAGCGCCAAGAGCCACAATTGTCATCATTGAACCCTTGCATAGATCTGAAACACCACACACCGTAAAATCTTGCCACTTGACGAGAAACCCTAACCCCACCGCCTCAAGGAGACGACAAGAATCTGCGTCGGAGCTCCATCGTGTACATCCAGACGGACGAACTTGAGGAGGATCGGAGCCCGAAAGACAAACTCGAAGAAGAAGCTTCGCCATTCGCCCAAATGTTGCACCTGCGAGGACTAAAAAATGTAATATAAACTACCTGCTGGAAGAGAGGCACCAGGATTCCCCTCCCTGCCACAATCCGCCGGAGTGGCATAGAGGGGGGAGGGGGCGAATCTATGGGCTCGTCACTGAAGCTTGGAAGGGAGAATTTCCCTAGCTTCCTAGGGGTAGGGGAGGAAACGAGAGGATGCAAACACTTAACCTAATGACGGTTCTACTGAACTAACGGCCTTAACATATTCTCAAGGTTTTCTATGTATACTACTACTAGAGTTATTTTTTTCTTTTTGGTGAGTTGTTGTCTTTATTTTAAGTACAACCATATTCTAGTTTTACCAGCTCCGTCTCTAGCCATGTTTTTTTGCGTTTGTTGGCTAAACTTTGAGCATACCTCTGCTATTAGTGAAAAAATTGAGCTTTATTTCCTCTAACCTAAATTAATGCATGATCTACTGGTGATGATCTATAGCATTATAGTGCTAGCTACATTGATCACAAACTTTGGCTCTAAAGTTCTCCCCCATCTAAGTAGTGATGCTTGTGGCATTTAATTTCTTTCGTGTAGGGCCTAGTCAGCCAGAGGTTGGGTGTGATGGAACCTAATTTGCGGAGGAAGCAACGCTAAAGCAACGAAACCCAATGCCTTTTAGCGTAACAAAACCCAAAGCTCTGCCTTTCATGATGCTTAGGTTTGGCTAATATATGTCTTTGTCCACTAATGTCCTTACCAGTTAGCCCACCCACACTTTCTGATGATGCCTAGGTTTAGCCAATGTGTGTCTTTCGTGCTTGCTAATATAGTCACCAGTTGATTAGCCCATCCTTCGTTACCTTTAAGCGGTGGATGCTAAAGCTAGGAGTTTCTTATTTCCAATTATCCTTTTGAATTAGAATAGTTATCAGCAAGCTCTTAGGGTCCCTCAAAGCTCTTGTTTATGCCTAGACATCTTTTTCATACAACAAGAAATATAAGTCTTTTTAGACATTGCTAGGACATGTACTAGATCGAAGAGATCATCTAGACCAATGGCTAGCTAGCTCTTTGACCATTTGTACTGTACTTGTACTACTGCATCCATACATGTACTAGTAGCTAGCTCCTACAAAATTATTGAGCCTGCCTACATAGCGCCCAAAGGAAACCTGCATAGATGTGTATTAACCAGCTGCTAAGTCCAACTGTAGTGGCAAAACAAATCATCGTCCAGGACCTACGTAAACATGCTTATCCGTCTATTTGAAGACACACACCCTTCGTTTCTAAATATAGATTTTTTTCAAATATTTATATACAGACTAGATACGTATGTATATGAACATATCTAAAATGTAGATTTATTTATTTTACTTTTTATATAGTTCATATTATTATTTTTAAATATTTATATTTAGGAACAGAGTGAGTAGTTTGATTTTGGGTGTCCTGATTTAAAATGCCCATCTATATGCGGTATTATGGAATCCACTTTTAGCTAGCTACTCCCTCCGTTTTTAAATATAAGTCTTTTAAGAGGTTTTATTAAAGAACTACATACGATGTATATAGAGATAATTTAATGTATAGATTCACTCATTTTAATTTGTATGTAGCCCCTTAATGAAATTTGTAAAAAGACTTATATTTATGAACGGAGAGAGTAGCTAGCATTGAGGAACACGTCAGGAGAGAGGCTGGATTAAGTACGTGTTTTAAGGTCCAGGTGACGGGGACGTAAAGCATTCCTTGAGCGGGTATCCTCCTCGAGACGCGCCACGTGTCTAAACTAGATTACTTTGCATAATAATACAACTAAGGATGTTGCTCCAATTACGCCCAACTCGCAATAAACTAGTAGGTGAGCTAGTCTTTGCTTACCACCGCAAAAGAATTATTATGTTTTCCTGCCTAGCTCAAGTTGTGCTTCACTTTCATGCCGTGGTGTGATGTGATGTGATGTCCAAAAGATAAATAGCTCGCGCGGTTTGAAAGTAACGGGAGGCGGCATCGGAGGGGAGAGATGCAATAATTTTAATCTTCCTTCCTTGTCCGTGTTTAATTGTCCCCACAGACACATCACATCAGTTTCTGCACATTAGACATTTCCAAAAAAATTCGTCAAGAGAGCACTCGGAGCTGAAAATGACTGGATGGGGTTAGGCCAACATGTGGTAGTCCACGAGTCTAAGCTCATGATAATCGTCCTAGACTGTAATTAATCTCCCCGTTGATACTGAAGGTGAAAACATGGTAACCCTGTTAAGGCCCTCAATTTCAGGCAGACAGACTGCTCTTTCTCCCCACTCTCTTCGGACGAACTTTATGCTCTCGCGTGCGTACAGGATCATGCAGTGGCGATAATAATAAGAACGGGAAAGTGACCGGGGAACGTGGAGATGCAGATGCGAGATGGTGAGCGGGAAAAGGTTTGTCTATCGCTAGCTGCTAGCTTGGGTGCAGGGCCCTCCACTGAGATCATTGCCGTTAGCTTCCTTGGCCTTTTTTATCATGCGTGTTGTGAAGAGATCAACAGAGACAAGCCACCTAAAGATGAGCGGAGTGTGATTGGACCATTTAGGCCAGGGAGCATTCCGTTAACAGCCATCCCCTTCGTCTTATCCCAGTGCTCTCTTTCTCCTCCTCTTGTTATCACTTGTTCACAGCCAAAAAGGGACAGAAGCTGAGGCAGAGGTAGAAGAATTGTAGCGTTAGAATTTCCATATCCATGCTGGTAGCAGGAGACCATGGAGGCTACATTTTGGTTTGCACTCTCTTTTCTGTATCTCCGACATGCAACATGTTAGGTTTTCTTTAATAAAAAACCTTCAAGATGGATGGTGGGCATTCGTGTCGTGGGACCCTTTATTTGGGGGTCATATTCAAACTCACGGCGAGGCAGTGGCAGCCCTGTCTATCTATACCTACTCCGAACAAATGCGCCGCACCTTTGGAGCGCAAAGGGGGACGGGACTCCGAAGTGTCCTACCTACATTTGTGCAAACCCAACTACAGTACTTGGATTCAAATCAGATGCATCGCACCTGGTCGTACACCCATCGTCATCGCACACGTTTCGCCGTTTCCATCCAGCACGTACTCCTACTTACGTACGAGTCAGCGGATGGAGCGTTTAATCAAAGGCTAATCAGTCGATGGTTTGGTGGCGCCATTAACTGGTGAGTAGTGACACGCGCGGCGCAACACCGAATAATAAGGCTATAAAGAGTCCCTGGAGCTCGTCCACCAAATAAAGAGCACGAGACATGTTTGGTATAGTGCAGCACGTATTTGTTTGCTCGAGGAATATTTAAGCACACACGTATTCCTGGTCAAATTGCATGCATGCCTCGTGGAATCCTGCCGGTTTGGAGACGGGCAGCTCAATATCTCTGCATGATGCATGACCCGAACATACAACAAACGACCAACCATCGTCATGCAACCGCATTAGCCGATGGATGGATTGATTAAACACGAACGGACTGAACATATAACGGGAGCACTATCTTTGACCGGACGTACTTGCGCTGGGGATACCTCTGCCTCCCAGATTGTCTGGTGAACGGGAGCAGCTGCCAGCTGCTGTCCCTGGTTTTGCGACGGGGACGCGATCTACTTGAAGATTCTGTAGTAATTGAGCGAATTAGGATTTAGGAGTAGCTATTATAAGCGCAGGAAACAGATAGCATCATAGCACTGCTCCGGTCCGTACGAGTAATTTCGAGATTTTGAACGAAACAGACTGCATGGTGGGATCGATCGACTGAAAAAGGCTGTGGCAAGAGTTAACTATGGAGCACTCCTACTGTGCTGTGCATGCAATTGATCCCGTGAGGCTAACCAAAGGTAATTAAGTAAGAAGCTACTCCCGCTACTCCTGCTATATATTCTACTCCTACTTCGACGGTAGGTTTCTATACCCTATCGTCATCGACCTTGATAGAAAAAAGATCATATCCTGAAATAGTTATCCGGTTAAACTTTTGCAGAAGATCAACGGAAATTTGCCATATATATTTTAGTGCACGAAGCAGGCAGGCAGGTTGCAGCACGTATGACTTCCTGCTCCTGGGTAGCTAGCTAGCAGCAAAGAAAGCAGCTTGAGTGCCAGCTTAGCAGCGACCCGTGCATCAGATCAGTATGCTCTCATTATGCTTGACGTGATGCCAGTTCAATTCACTTCCCTCTGTAGTCTAGCTCTCTTCAACTATAAGTATTCAGATGCCGTTTTTTTCCAAGAGGGAGTACGACATTTGGAACGACGAACCCCACGGAGATAAGATACACAGTCAAATCTTTTGTAATCAGATATTCAGAACACTACGTACAATACAAGGCTACAGAATACGGGACAGGCGCGGGGCGGGGCTACGCGGATTGATCGATGCGGCCGCTGCTTGTGCTGGCTGCATGTCGCCCGTCGTCGCCTTCCTCGAGTCGCCGCTGGCCGTTTCCTCTGCAACCTAGCAAAATGTACTGTATCATGCATGCACCATTGCCATCCAGCTGCACGCGTACTGCACTCCGGGCTTTCATCGGTTACTAATCACTCAAGCTCGTACAGATACATGATTACTGCCGTTGGTATATAGCTATAGCTAGGTTAAGTGCAAACAGCAGGAAGAACAGGGGGATTGCGAGGTGGAGGAGACGAGCCGTTGCGGCCGTGATTTGACTTCAGGATCTCATCGATGCGCTACTTTTTTCTTTTGAGAAAGTCTAAACCGGCTTCCATGAAATGGACGTGGGTCCATACTCTGATACCGACCCAAAGTCGAACAATGGTAATTAGGTTGAGATCCCTCACAAGATGTTCAAAAAAAAAAAGTTGAGATCCCTCACAAACGCGATGTAGGATGCCCCAGTGGGTGCACCTATGTCTTGCATTCAACGAGATGGAGGGAACCCTTGCTGAAGAGTGCAGGCGAGTTGTGCTAGCCAAGGCATGCGGGAAACAATTATCATGTTTTATTTCTTTTTCATGTTTTTTGTTTTTCTTTTTGCTTTTTCTTTTATACTATTGTTTATACTTTCAAATGTTCTAAATAAATATATTATAAAAATTACTCTACATGCAACATTTGAAAAATATTTACGAAGCATTTGAAAAATGCTAAATGTATATAGAGAAAATGTTTATCATACACAAATGTATATAAAAATGAGCACGAATCAATTTGATCATGTAATTAAAACAAGTAATCCAGCATTTCTAAAATGTAGGATAAGCGTTTAAAAATGTTAAGAAAGCATTAGGAAAATGTTAAATGTATATAAAAAATGTTGACCGTGTATTATAAATTGATGATCTTCATCATATATATATATATATATATATATATATATGTGTGTGTGTGTGTGTGTGTGTTATTAAAAAATAAAAAATAAACAAGTATTTAAAAAAATTCAGATGTGTATAGAAAAAATGTTGACCATGTTTAAAAAAATGAAGTAATTTTATAATGTATATAAAATAACTAACCAAGAACTTCAGAAAAATATTGAACAAGTATTTGAAAAATATTAATCATTTTTTTAAAACATTGAATGTGTCTAGAAATAATGTTGAACATATGATAGAAAATGTTAATATTGCATTTAAAAAAAATTCATTAAGCATCTGAAAAATATTGACCATGTATTAGTAAATGTTAATCAAGCATTTAATATTGACCAACTATTCAAAAAATGTTAATCAAGCATTTGAAAAGTGTTAACAATGTGTGCAGAGAATATGTTGACCATGTATTATGAAAATGTTAAATTTGTATCGAAAAGTGTCAAAAGTGTATTAGGAAATGTAGCTGACATATGCAAAAAAAAATGTAGAATGAAAACCAAAAGAAACAAATAAACCCAAAAATAATAAAACAAAAAATAAACAAACAAACAAAACAAAATGGAAATGAAAACGAAAATTAACACCGGAAATAAATACAAAAATAATGAAAAACCAGAGAAGAGGAAAGAAAAGAATCAAAAGAAAGCAAAATAATAATAATAATAAGTAAATACAGCAAACCAATGAAAAACAATTTAAAAATAAAGATAAAAAACTAATGAAAACAAAGAAAAAACGGACAATGCCCAGTAGAAAAACCAAAAAAAAAAATTAAAACACCAAAAAAAAACGAAGAAAAAATGATGGAAACCCCGTCTCATTTTGACTTAAGTAGTCCCGTCGTACTACTCGATCACGAACTCGTGGCATGCCCAGTGGCTAGCTATGCTTGCCTTCAACTAGGAGGCCAGGGTTGGAATCCCCTGCAAGAATTGGCCAACTCGATTATTGTGGATCCCTTAAGCGAAAGAACCTTCGCTCGCCCCTATATCTCGCATTCTGGGACTCTAACTGCCGACTTACTAAAGGGCGAGCGACATGAGCCGGACCACGCGCGTGAGAGGCCACAACTTCCTTTTTTTGTCTGACATGTTTTGTTTTTTGCTTTATTTTTGTATTTTCATTTATACTTTGAAATATTCTGTCCCTCCTGCCCTCCCTCAGAAAGAGACTATATATATATACTAGTATAAGGCACGTGCTACACACGTAGTGTCTTGGTTAAAGTGCAGGAAAGATATCATTGCAAAAGAAATGCAAATAAGGTATGTGTCTTTACATATTGAGGATAACACAAAACAAAAGCCACAGAAGATCTTGAATGGCAAGTTTACTCACCACCAGCACGTGAGGGCGCATGTGTGCAAGTGAACTGTTTATACACTGGACAAGTCTAGAAATATCCCATCGAACTCATTTTGGCGCCCAAGCGCAGGAGCGAATCCGAGAAACTACAACCATTGGATCAGTTATGGTCGCCATGACAATCGGTAGTGATTCAGTCCGTGGGAGAGATCAACGGCTAATGTGGGCTTCCATGTCAGGGCCGGTGGCCAATCCAAGTTTAAAATTTGTTGTACTATATATATATATATATATATATATATATATACACACACATATATAGAAACTCTATTCATCACCCAGGGTGCAGAATAGTTTATTCTTCACCTGAGATAATCTTACGATCAATTTACAAATAGATGACATTTGGAATATAAATATTTACATTTATATTGAATCACTATGTAAAATTTGACAAAAGTAAAACAAAATATAGGTCACAAGACCAATTTTTTTTACTTTATTGTATTTTTTGCACTATTTATGTATGATCGTAATTTTACGTGACATAAAATATTTTTACATTGATTATTTTTTTTTACGTTTTTTTATGTATAAAATAAGACAAAATTTACGGAACGTAAAATTACGGTGCATTGATGTTAAAATAAGTGAGGGGTGAAAATTAACTATTCCTCACCCAGGGTGACGAATAGCGCGACCCCATATATATATATATTAACAAATTTTATCTACCACCGGTGGTAGTTACCACCACCTGCGTTATGTATGTTCTATGTACTATCTATCAAATCTGAGAGTATGTATGCGTAGTATGTAGTACATAATCATGTTTAGGTAGTATATATATTATTTTTTGGTAGTATGTATCATATTTCGTGTATGCTCTTTTTTACATACAAATATATGCATATTTCACAAATATAATAAAAACTATGGGCCAACTTGTAATTTTTCATAGAAGTCACTTTGAAAAATCTTATATATAGTATATGAACATAATAAAAATGATAAATTAGTATATATACTCACCTGTGGTAGTATATGAAACATGTGGGGTAACTACCCCTGGGTGGTAGGATGTATTTTTTTCTTATATATATACACACACACACACATATGTATATATTACAGGAAGATTCTCCCTCCCTCCCTCCCTCCCTCAGAAAGAGATTATACACACATATATATACATGATTGATATTATAAAAATACTTGAGAAATGTTGAACAAGTATTTGGTAAATCTTAATCAAGCATTCAGAAAATGTTGAACACATATAGAAAAGTTGTTGATCATGTATTTAGAAAATAATGAAATTCTTTGATCATGCATATAAAAATATTAATCAAGTATTCCAAAAAATGGAATAACTATTTGAAAAAATTTAATCATGCTTCTGGGAAATGTAAAATGTGTATAGAAAAAATATTGACTATGTATTAAGAAAATGATGAAGTTTTTTTTATCATGTATATAAAAATGTCAATTAAGCATTAAAAAAACTATTGAAAAAGTATTTGTTTTTTTAATCAAGCATTTGGTAAATTATAAATGTGTATAGGAAAATTGTTAACCATGTATTCAATTTTTTTTTATTTTTTCCATCGTTAATATAAAAATGTTAATCAAGGATTTTAAAAAATGCTTAGAAAGCACTTGCAAAATTTGATCTAGCATATTAAAATGTTAAATGTGTATATATATTTTTGACCATGTATTAAAAAAATGATGATTTTTTCAATCATGTGTATAAATTTTTCAATTAAGAATTTAGAAAAATGTTGACCATTTTTTTATGAAACGTTGATCAAGCAGGTGAAAAATATTAATTTTCTTAAGGAAAAATATTGACCATTATATTAAGAATGCTTAGCGTGTATTTGGAAAAATGTTGGCCATGTATTCGAAAGATGCTCAAAAACATGCATTAAGAAAAAAATAGTTCATGTATTTGAAAAATGTATAATGTGTATAATTGTTTTTTCAAAACCTACTTGAAACGAAAGAAATGTAGAAAACCAAAAGAAAACAAAGAAACACAAGTAAAACAAAAAATTAAAAACAAGGGAAACTTTTCAAAAAAGGGAACTAAAACTTAATAAACAAAACCAACAAAAAAAGAAAATCATAGTATATCAGAGAAAAAAAAAGAATCATAGAAAATCGGTGAAGAAGTAAAGAAAATTAAAGAAAAACATAGAAAAAAAGAAAAGAAAAACGAAGCGAAGAAAACACGGGAAATCAATTGAATGGTCCTTGCACATAGCGGTTGGGGATAATTCTTCCGCGGGAGCTCCTTCCAACTCGTTCAATGCGACATACCTCCCGAGTGCATTTTACACACCGCAGTGCTAGCCAGTATCTTTTAGTCCCACACAGGTGTGGCCTATAAGCCAGGCAAATAGGGCGACCGCCCCTGGCCCTATGAGAAATTATACTATTAACCATCATAGTATTACCCATTAAGTCAGTAGATCATAAAATAAATGGGGGAAAATAAAATTCTAGATTTGGTTGAGCAAATTTCACAGTGCAAACCAATAGCACGTACCACATATAAACAAACCACTAGTGACCATAAGTTTAGTTTGGCTGATGGACGCCGAAAATTATAATGAACATTATCTTAAGTAGTTTTATATGTGCAATTTAATGCACAAGTTTTGATTTAGAAAATCGATAGCTACACTAGATAAATTCAAACACACTACTTAAGTGCATATCGAATAATCAAACCAATATGCACAAATATAGTTTGATGTTATTTTTATCTTTACACAATTGATTACTACAAGTGACCCTACTTTACTATTGAGCTTAGTTTGCAATATCCAGTTGCCAACTACTGAATTTACACTCTATATTTTTTAACAAATATGCTTACCTAATAATACACTAGAAACCACTTTTAAGATTTTTGTTAGATAATATGCTTTAATAAGAAGCTCTATCATGATATTAAACAATACTAAAAGAAACATAGGCAGACACACACGCACAGATATATACATACGCACATACACTATACAATTTATGCAAATCGTCAAAATATTAGTTAAAACAACTTTTGTTAAGAGACATAACTTAAATTTAGCATATGTTTTTTTTGATGCACGTTAAATTGTATGACGACGGATACAATAATTAATATTTAGCAATTTTGTTGTGTAATTCTATGCCAATTAAGTGTAGAACATCATACTCTTTTAGGTTGTAGTATGACGAAATAATATGTTTAAAAGAGTATACAAGTTTAGTACAAAAATATATGTAATTTTTATTTCATCTTAAGAAACTTTTTTTAACTAAATCTAGGTTAATGTCGATTACAAAAAAGGTTACATTACTTTAGTAGGCACTATATTCTAATTGTGGATATTATTGTTATGCGCGATAACAATCGAGATTGGTATTGAGCTCACATGGCTAGGCTTGAGAACTACACTGACCCTGAACATCGTGCTCTCTTTCTGAATGTTAAACTGGATCGAGTGTTCTTTTTGCCACATACTTCAAATAAAAATGTTGGTTATTTCTATGAGTACCGATATATTTATACTTAGTGAAAATAGTGAAAACTCAACTGGATACAAAAGCAAAAGGTGTTCATTTTTTTGTCAAAATTCTTTAAAAGGTGATTGAATTTCTTTTAATTTCTCAAATTCCAAAAACTGAACTGGCTCTTTTTGCTGGACTGAAAAGCAGGCATCGGTGTTTCCTAATTCTTACCAAACCAAATTTAAGAACCGCGGGTTGAAATCAGGTTATATCGCGAAAAGAAATATCTAATACAATTCTTACTCTTGAAACTGAAGATGTAGTTCTTCGACCATTAGAAAAAAAATACTTATTTGGCTGGAGGTGGACCCACCTGATCAACAGGTAGCATGCATTAGAAAACAATAATATAATCATCATAACTAAAATTAAATTGCCGGCTAGGATCCATTCGTTAATTAAA
The DNA here is from genome assembly GCF_904849725.1 of Hordeum vulgare subsp. vulgare. NCBI lineage: Eukaryota > Viridiplantae > Streptophyta > Magnoliopsida > Poales > Poaceae > Hordeum > Hordeum vulgare. The sequence goes on along the minus strand of NC_058520.1, from coordinate 575,897,699 downwards.
TAAATTCATAATTGATGTGTAATAACTCGACTTATTCATGATTATGGATGAAATGCTAAACCAATTGAATAATTACATGCATCCATCATAGAAAATAATATCTAGATCAGAGCATGAAGTGGGTCCTCACCCAAACATGACCAATCCAATCTACATGTGGAAGAAGTCTTGTCACACCGATTGTGACAGTGACAATGCGGATTCTATGATTGCAACATAGAGCATTAGTATTACCGTTGGGCATTTCATCAGATATATAACATTGTATGAAGGAAAAAAAATAAGGGAAAATGATTTGAGATTAAAAATATTTAAAATTCATAACTCTGAAGATTCAAAGTGTGTGATTCATCTTCACAGGAAGACTTATGAACATTTATAGACATGTGAACTGCTGAGTGTCTCTTTAGTTTCGAGGCCAAATCTTCCGTGAGATTGAACTATTAAAAAGCTGGACCCTGAGAAAATTATAAAATTGGAATAGATTTTACTTTGCACATTCAAAAACATTGAGCAGCCTTGTGGAGGTTCAGCGCTGCAAATCGGCACAACCAATGAAGGCGGCGGAGGCAACCTTTGGCCTCCTGACACGCAGGAGGAAAATGAGCAAAGTGACGGAGCTTGAACTCATGGCCTTCCTTCTTGTATTATCACGTGCATCCAAAAGAGTAGGTGATTGAGAACACGGTTGTCGAAGTGAACATGTGACGGGGGAGGACCGCGGGAAAAGAATGTACGGGAGGGTCGCAAGTTCACGACGGCAACTTGTGCATTGTTGGAAATATGCCCTAGAGACAATAATAAATTGGTTATTATTATATTTCCTTGTTCATGATAATCGTTTATTATCCATGCTAGAATTGTATTGATTGAAAACTCAAATACATGTGTGGATAAATAGACAAGACATTGTCCCTAGTGATCCTCTAGTTGACTAGCTCGTTGATCAAAGATGGTCAAGGTTTCCTGGCCATAGACAAGTGTTGTCACTTGATAACGGGATCACATCGTTAAGAGAATGATGTGATGGACAAGACCCAAACTATGAACGTAGCATATGACCGTGTCAGTTTATTGCTACTGTTTTCTGCATTTCAATGTAATTGTTTCTATGGCCATGAGATCATGCAACTCCCGGACACCGGAGGAATACCTTATGTGTATCAAACGTCCCAACATAACTGGGTGACAATAAAAGTGCTCTACAGGTATATCTGAAGGTGTCTTTGGGTTGGCGTGAATCAAGACTGGGATTTGTCACTCCGTGTGACGGAGAGGTATCTCAGAACCCACTCGGTAATACAACATCACAACAAGCCTTGCAAGCAATGTGACTAAGGAGTTAGTCACGGGATCTTGTATTACGGAAAGAGTAAAGAGACTTGCGAGTAGCGAGATTAAACTAGGTATGGAAATACCGACGATCGAATCTCGGGCAAGTAACATACCGATAGACAAAGGGAACAGTATACGAGATTGATTGAATCCTTGACATCATGGTTCGACCGATAAAGATCTTCGTAGAATATGTAGGAACCAATATGGGCATCCAGGTCCCGCTATTGATTATTGATCGTAGATGTGTCTCGGTCATGTCTGCATAGTTCTCGAACCCGCAGGGTCTGCACATTTAACGTTCGACGACGCTAGAGTAATATTGGGATATGTATGTTGGTGAACAAATGTTGTTGGAGTCCCGGATGAGATCCCGGATGTCACGAGGAGCTTCGGAATGGTCCGGAGGTAAAGATTTATATATGGGAAGTCCTGTTTTGCCTATTGGAGAAGTTTCAGGTTTTATCGGTATTGTATCGGGAAGCTTCTGCAAGGTTCCAGAAGGTTCCAGAGGGTTTCGAAGGAGTCCGAAAGGGTCCCTCCAGCCCCTAGGACATTCATGGGTTGTAAGGTGGCGTCAAAGCCTTGTTGGGCCAGCCACCAAGGGCTCATGCGGTTTGGAGGGAAGATTCCCTAAAGGGGAAGGCACCTCCTAGGTGCCTTGGGGAGGGAGGAAACCTCCCTAGGCCCACGCCCCCTCCTTGGAGGAGGAGCTAGGGCTGCAACCCAACACTCCTCCTAGCCTCCTATATATAGTGGGGGAGAGGGAGGGGCTGAACACACCAATTTGCGAGCCCCGGAGGCAGCCCTACCTCTCCCATAACTCCGTTTTCTCCTCAGATCGGTTCCGACACCGCTTGGCGAAGCCCTGCTGCCACTGCTCCACCATGTCGTCGTGATGGTTGAGATCCCATCTACTTCTCCTTTCTATCTTGCTGGATCAAGATGGAGGAGACATCATCGAGCCTTATGCGTGCTGAACGCTAGGGTGTCATCCGTTCGACGCTAGATCGGGACGGATCATGATGAGATCGCGTGACTGATCGTGATTGCATCACGAAGACGTTTGACTACATCAACCATGTTATATACGCTTCCGCTTAGCGATCTACAAGGGTATGTAGATTCACTCTCCCCTCTCGTAGATGATCATCACCATGGATAGGTATTGCGTGTGCTTAGGAAGTTTTTTGTTTCCCATGCTACGTTCCCCCACAGTGGCATCATGAGCTAGGTTCATGCGTAGATGATATCTCGAGTAGAACACAAAAGAGTTTCTGGGCGTTGATGTTCAATTTTCTGCCCTCCTTAGTATTTTCTTGATTCGGCGGTATTGTTGGATTGAAGCGGCCCGTACCAACATTACTCGTACGCTTACGAGAGACCGGTTTCATCGACTGACGTGCAACTTGTTGCTTAAAGATGACTGGCGGGTGTATGTTTCTTCAACTTTAGTTGAATTGGATTTGACCGAGGCGGTCCTTGGAGAAGGTTAAATAGCAACTTGCATATCACCGTTGTGGTTTTGCGTAAGTAAGACGCGATCATACTAGATACCCATAGCAGCCACGTAAAAACATGCAACAACAAATTAGAGGACGTCTTACTTGTTTTTGGAGGGTATGCATGTGATGTGATATGGCCAAATACATGATATGATATACTGGATGTATGAGATGATCATGTTGTAATAGGTAAATATCGACCTGCACGTCGATGCTACGACAACCGGCAGGAGTCATAGGGTTGTCTTTAATTATTTTGCGCTTGGTGATGCTTTGCTTTATCACTAGTAGTAGCTTTAGTAGTAACATCATAATTAGCGCGATAACCTCGATGGCAGCACAATGATGGAGATCATGGTGTGGCGCCGATGACGATGGAGATCATGTCGGTGCTTTGATGATGGAGATCAAGAAGCACAAGTTCATGGCCATATCATGTCACTTATGATTTGCATGTGATGTTAATCCTTTTATGCACCTTGTTTTGCTTAGGATGACGGTAGCATTATAAGGTGATCCCTCACTAAAATTTTAAGATAAAATTGTGTTCTCCCCGACTGTGCACTATTGCGACAGTTCGTCGTTTTGAGACACCACATGATGATCGGGTGTGATAGACTCAACGTTCACATACAACGGGTGCAAAACAGTTGCACACGCGGAACACTCGGGTTAAACTTGACGAGCCTAGCATGTACAGACATGGCCTCGGAACACAAGAGACCGAAAGGTCGAGCATGAATCATATAGTTGATATGATCAACATGGAGATGTTCACCATTGAAGCTGAACTCGACTCACGTGATGATCGGACTAGAGTTAGTGAATTTGGATCATGCGACACTCGGGTGACTAGAGGGATGTCAATTTGAGTGGGTGTTCTTGAGTAATATGTTTAGTCGAAATCATTATCATGAACATAGTCAAAAGGTCTTTGTAAATTATGTTGTAGCTTGCGTTGTAGCCTACTGTGTTTAATATGTTCCTAGAGAAAATTTAGTTGAAAGATGATAGTAGCAATTATGCGGACTAGGTCCATAAAATAAGGTTTGTCCTCATTGCTGCACAGAAGGCTTATGTCCTTAATGCATCGCTCGGTGTACTTAACCCTGAGCGTCGTTTTTAGATGTTGCAAACATCTGACATACACGTTTCAGATGACTACATGATAGTTCAGTGCATAATGCTAAAACGGTTTAGAATTGAGGCGCAGAAGACATTTCGAACATCGCGAGACATACGAGATGTTCCAAGGGATGAAATTGGGATTTTACACTACAAGAAATATGCTCATACATGACGTTTTTAAGACGTCGTTGATGAATTCGTCATAAATCTATGACGATTTCATCCAAGATTGTCATAAACCGTTTGAGGGATCAAATCTACATATAAATTACGAGGATGTGAGTCAAAAATGTCGTAACTGCATAAGATGAGATCGTCATAACTTTTACGATGATTATAAAAATGTCGTAACATGTTCTAACTATGTTGACATGTCACTCGTGGGTCAATTCTATGTCACACGCCAAACCCGCCTAGTTTGTGAAGCAACCTACAATTCTGTCATTCCAAAAATTCTCGAAAAATTCTCATAAATACTTTGGATCATATATTCCTCAAATATGTGAAAACCCTTCCTTCCATAGTCCAAAAATAATTCAGCAATATTCATTTTCCTGTTTTGTTCAGAATAGCACTTTGTGAAGGAAGTGCTATTTCGATTTTTTTGATTGCCCTCAAAATTGTTAGGCACTCTTTCCTATCCAAATCATTGCGTCATGAAAACTTTAGTAATCATTTGCCTAGTAAATCTTTCTCAGCAAATTTCCAAAGTTTGTGTTCAGCTGATAGCTTTGTGAAGGAAGTACTAGCTAGGAATATCATGATGATTTGAATTTTTTCCACATCTTCTATATGTCAAAACCATAGCTCTCCACAAAATTTCAGCCACATGTAAGAATCCATGTGAGCTCAGCATCCAATCTTTGTTTCTAGTAATATTTTCAGTTTCTGAAGCAACTATATTTTATATTGCTTTATAGTTGATGAAAATTTACCACGGAATAAAAATTACCATATAACATAACTCCACCAAATTTTAGCTCATTTAATTCAGCTAGTTTCCGTCAATATTTTTCCTAATATTCTATTCAGTAGAGAGCATTGTGAAGGAAGTACAATTTTTGTTTATCCAAATTTTATGAAATTATTACAGTGCCTTAATGTGCCCAAGTTATCATCCTCCTCCAAATTTATCATGTATGTGAGCCTAGTTTCAATTACCATTTTCTGTTTGGATTAACACATTGTGAAGGAAGTATCACTTTGGCATGTCCAAATGGTATAAAGTTTTTACAGTACCTTCATATGCCTAAATTAGCATCATACACCAAATTTCAGCTCAATACATTCATTCATTTGATCCCAGCTTCAACATCCATATTTTTGCATAGTGTGGTACTTTGCAAAGCAAGTGTCACCTAGGTTCATCCATTTGAGCTAAAAATTTGCCAAGAGAGTGTCCTTAGTAGATGATCATCCTCATCCAAAATTTAGGCCCATTGTCTATGTGCATTTCCCGCACCGCTAATCAAACACTTGGCTGCTAATTCATGTTTGAGCTCAGTATGGTCTCCTCATGAGATTCTTCTATTGTATTCTTCTTCCTAACACCTACCGAGGGATTTTCCAACCTACCAAACATTCCTATTCCACCCGAGCATGTGGCAACACAACGGTCAGGCGGTGACCACGTGGCTGGCATGCAAGTTTACGCGCTCTGGAGTTGGGGCCGTCGACCACCTTTCAAACCTCGACGTCAAGACACCACACCATGTATTTATGATTAAATAGATTATTATGTACCTATAAATGATTTTTGAGGAAAATAAATATCAAACTATAATGCAGCTGCAGTTCAAATTTGACCCGCTTCCAGCTAATTCGATGAAAATTTGTCTTTTTCACGAGAGGTGGATAAAAGCTTTTAACACCCAATCATTTTGTCAATTATAAATTAAATGTGTCCTAGTATTTTAGAAAAATAATTTGGTACAATTTTGAAACAAATATATGATAGGTCCTTCACAAAAAAACTCATTTTGGACACTTGAAAAATGGAAAATGATTTTTACATACAAGGAAAATGAAAACTTCCTTAATCAATGTTGCCATTTCAATACAGACCCTTGTGCATAATATTACATCATTTGAATAAACTATGCAATGAATGTGGCCATAAGATTGGTCATTTGGCTTGAAAACCAGGAATCTTCACACATGATAGCCCATTTCTCAGAACACTTTTTAAAAATAATTGTCGTATTACAAGTTTATTATTTTTCCTGGTAAATTTGTCACATATAATGACACAATGCAAAGGTTTTCCATTTTTTTTTGTTTTTTTTTGAATTTTTCATGGCCATTTCAAAATGCGGTCAAAATAGCGGGGATGACCGTTTCTACCTAGTGGTTGAATCTTGGAAATATTTTGGTGTTTCTCTGATTAAATAGATACTTGTGTATCTAAAATTTATTTTTGCAAAAAATAAAAAGCAAACTATAATGTAGCTGCAGTTCAAATTTGACCCGCTTCCAACTAATTCAACGAAAATTTGTCTTTTTCACGAAAGGTTGATAAAAGCCTTTAACACCCAACAATTTGGTAAATTGTACATTAAATATGTCCTAATATGTTAGAAAAATGATTTAGTATAATTTTGCAATAAATATATGGTAGGTCATTCACAAAAAAACTCATTTTGGGTACTCGAAAAATGGAAAATGAATTTTTCGTTCAAAGAAAATGAAAACTTCCTTAATCAACATTGTTTGCCATTCCAATACGCACCCTTGTGCATAATATTATATTATTTCAACAAACTATGTCATGAATGTGGCCATAAGATTGATCATTTGGCTTCAAAGCCATTAATCTTCACACATGATACCCCATTTATAATAACACTTTTTTAAAAATAATTGTCGTATTACGAGTTTATTATTTTTCCTGATAACTTTGTCACATATAATGACACAATGCAACGGTTTTCCATTTTTTGATTTTGTTTTGAATTTTTCATGGCCATTTCAAAATACGGTCAAAACGGCGGGTATGATCGTTCGTAGATAGGGCTTGAATTTGGTAAATATTTTGGAGTATATATGAAGAAATATATATTTTTGTATCTAGAAATGTTTTTTATAAAATAAATAAATAGCAAACTATGAGGCAACTGCAATTTAAATTTGACTTGCTTCCCGTTGAATCAGGAGAAAGTTTTCTTTTTCACGAGAGGTGGATAAAAGCTTTTGACATCCAACCATTTGGTCAATTATATATTAAATATGTACTAGTATTTTGTAAAATTGATGGAGTCCAATTTTGCAACAAATATTTGGTAGGTTCTTCACGAAAACCCCTTTTTTGCCACTCGGAAAATGGTTAGAAATAGTTAGAAAGATGAGAAATGCATACAAATTGGTCCTCATCCATAAAATGTGGTCTAACTCTAGTGAAAATTTGTGTGAAGCCTGTTTAACACGAGAAAAATATCGTGTGAGACTCCGGGAGAAGAAAAAGGGGAGCGTATTTCTCTCTTGTGTCAGGTAAATACAAAGTAAATGTGCGGGCGTGCGAGTGTACCGTAGTACACGAAAAGGTGTACGGAACGAGTATTTCATTAATCTCATCGGAGAAACAAAATTACAAGTTCCCATATAGAAAGGGGCGCTCCGTGGCCTACTGGCGCGGCCAAGCTGACTATGGCGATTGTGTGATCTCCTGGTTCCCGGGGCCTCGAAAGGCTCCCGGTTAATTACTCCCACGGGTTGCTGATTGAGCTGTGTGGTCGTCATCATCGTATTCGCTTCGTGTTCTCCATGGATGCATGATGAGGTTGATGGTGTGTGTGGCGGGACAGTGACAGAGCCCGTGTCTCGTCGGTACACGCGCCGCAAGTGGTGTGGCCTTTATGGTGGCCATGCCAGCCCTCGCCTTCGTGCCTCGCTGGTCTTGGCGGAAGCGTCGATCGCGGAGTAGCATGGAGAGCGCTCGGCTTGGACTGCCTGATGATCGGAAGCCTCGTCGGGGCATGCAAGGAGCTAGGCCTCGCGGGAGTAATTGTCGATGGAGATCGGTGTTGGTGTAAGACCGTCGCGTTGCTCATATCAGCATGGTCGGTGTGGCTGACGCCTTGTCCTGACCGGACGCCGAGTGGACGTCAGCGAAGGATGTACATGCATGGTCCATGCATAGGTAGATGTGTGACGCGTACGTCCACAACAGCGACGATACACGAGGGCACCGTCAAGTCATGTAATGGATTTGGCGACGAGGGACGCCGCCTTCAGCTCGACCATCTCGAGGAGCCACCGACAGCGAAGAGCGAGCACGTGCGGGAGTTAGCGGAGTTGGGCTTCGCGATGGTGATCTCCGCGGCAACCACCGGTGTAACGGAGTGAAAGCCAACAATGTGGTGGCGAGTTCTGTGTCGTCCTTCCCGGCGCCAGCTCGACGACATCAACGGTGGGCGGCGTCGTGGCGTGCTGCATGCCGTCGTCTTTCGCGGCTCCGGCTTGACCACCTTGACGGTGGGTGGCGTCGTGGCGTGCTCCATGTCGTCGTCTTCCACGACTCCGGCTTGACGACGTCGACGGTGGGTGGCGTCGTGGCGTGCTCTATGTCGTCGTCCCTTGGCGACGGCTTGACAAAGTGGGCGGCACTTTGGCGAGCTCCACAGCATCGTACTCCGAGGTGCCGGCCTGAAGGCATCGACGATGGGCAACGTTGTGCCCAGCTCCATGTCGCCACCGTGATGAAGCAGGCAACATCTCGGCGGCCTCCACGTCGTCGCCCCTTGCGTCAGCTTGAGGAAGTGGGCGGCACTGAGCTCCACGGCGTCGAACTCCACGGTGCCGGCCTGACGACATCGACGATGGGCGGCGTTGTGGCGTGCTCCATGTCGTCGTCCTTCGCGAAGCCATCGTGTCGAAGTAGAGGAGCGCGATGGTGATGGAGCCCTTGGTGCCGTCGACCTCCATGACCAAGTGGGCGGTATCTCGACGAGCTCCATGTGGTGATGGAGTCCTGGCCTTTCAAAAAGTATACGTACCCACATAATCCTAACATGCATGCAAAGAACCCTGCCAAATCAAACAAAAGCTAGCTACAAAAGAACTAAAGTGTACGTGAGCTACCTTGGCATGCATGCATGCACGTAAGCTGGAAGAAGGGCAATGACCCATCTTATTTAAAATTTCAACAAAAGATAAGCACAAAATCACATCAAACAATGCCCTTTTGCAAAAAAATTTTGATAAATGCTTCACAAAATTCCTTTATTTTTAGTACGTGAAAACTATTTTAAATCATTGTTTTTTCGAACCAATCAGAACTCTTTCCACGGATTGATGACATGGCGTCCATCCATCCATCCATCTAGCTTACCATCTCACATCCATCCATCGATGTATCTACAGAAAATAAAATAAAATAACCCCACCCGCAACCAAAACCCTAGCTCAGACCCCTCCCCCCATCGCACCCTCGTCCCCATCTCCTTGCCGCCGCCACCTCCTCCCCGTCCCCGCCCCCTCCCGATCCAGTCCTGTCCCTGCCGCTCCCACCCATCGCCGACCTCGTCGTCCTCCTCACCCACTGCTGCCGACCTCGTTCCTCCCTTCCCTCAAGATCGCCATATGAAGCTGGTAGACGACATCGCGTACCACATCGCGAAATGTGAAAAATCGCGGAGCACACCCTCATCCGGTCGTCCCCGCCGTCCACCAGTGGCAACTGGCAACCAATTCGGTCTCCCCTTTCCCTAATCTCGCTCCCCAGTCCGTCTCTGGGCTCCGCACGACGCGCACCGGCGGTCCACCTCGCCGCCGTGTTTCGCATCCGCGGAACTCGGCGCAATGGTGGCCGCCTCCGCCGGCTGTCTCTCTCCACCGGACGAGCAGTAGCATACTAGTAGCAAGGTATGAAGCACTCTCTCGACTAGCTCGGAGCAATTTGCTACACTGCCTGCTGATTGCGCCCGATTGTTAGGTCGGGCCATGTCGAGCGCGGTGGTGAACGGGCTGGCCGGCGCCGGCGGCGGTATCATCGCCCAGATCATCACATACCCACTCCAGACCGTACCGATTTCTCTCCCATCCCGCCAAAAATAGTTCCAATACTCGCCTCCAATCAGCTCACTCCCCTCATTTCCTGGTGATGTCTGGAGCAGGTGAACACCTGGCAGCAGACAGAGAGGTCAGCGAAGAAGAAGAAGGCCGGTAGTGGTGGCTCCGACGCTTCCACCCTCTACCAGATGCTCCAGGTGATTCCTCTTAGGTACTATATCGTTTATTTACAGTTGCCAATGCCAATGTCCTAGTGGTTAATTGTGGATTCAAGTGACTGCAGCTGGTCCAAACGGAAGGCTGGGGTGGGTTGTACAGCGGCCTCAAACCCTCACTTATTGGCACCGCTGCCTCGCAGGTAAACCACAATAGTTTTGTAATTTTTGATCTGCTTTTCTGTCTGTGCAACATTATTCTCGAACAATCATGGATCTATGGTGTTCTTTCACCGTACATAACACTTGGATAATTCCATCTACTCTGATTGACTTATGTATCATATTTGTGTTTTTTCATTTGCAGGGAATCTATTACTACTTCTACCAGTTTCTGAAGAACATTTCTGACGATGGCCTTGACATCGCGTACGAGCGGCTGTATAGGAGGATCTCTGACAGAGGCTGCCCGACGGCCGTCAACGATGCGGAGAGAAAGCAAGACCTAGTCGGCTCATCGGAGATGCTTGTTCATGTCCGTGGTCTACTTCATCCCATTTGCGTGCGTGAGTTTGATGAGCGTTCTAAATTTTCTGTCCTAAATCTATGTGTAAGAGTAGGCTCGTTCTTACATATCAATTACTTTGTCTTGCAGCACGGAGGTCAGATCTGCCGGAGGGATTTAGGTAACTAGATAATTTTTGAAACTGTCGAGTCCCCCATCTGTTGGATCAAAAGGGTCTTTTGTCAGAACTTGGTGAAAAATCTTCAGAAGAACGGTGTGCTCACTCTTCAGGCTCTGATAAAACTTCGTAATTGGTCAATTGGTTGGTTGTATATTGCAGCAGGACATCCCGTGTATCAATCTGCTACTTGTTAGATTTAGTCGCTTAATGGAGAACAACATATTCCATGCTCACATGTGTAGACAGATTATTAGTTGCAAACATCACCAATCTTTCTCACACTTGTGTGTTTGATCTGATCTGTACTGTATTGTTTAGATCCCTTCGAATTCTGCCAGATCCTATGACTTATGTCCATGCATGTAACTACTTAATGCGACCGCGAGCATTCACCTACCGCATTATCGAATGTGTTAGGGGAACGACATACATGCGATCCTTTTCTGCTAGACTGTTTGAAATGGTGATTTAGATCTGTATGATTTGTCAGAATTGACGCTGTTCTGTGCATAGTCAGTATGTATGCAGTTACGATTTATTCATATTCGTCAATGCAGAGGGAATGCCCAAACCAACAGTTCTTATCCTAATAAATGTTTGAGTGGGGACAACTATGTTTTTTTAGTTATCTTTGCTAATTACAGAAGCTGGATTCCTTTTTAAGAAAAAGTTATATAATGTGCACACTGTTTATCTGCTGCCCAATTGTGATCTTCATTCCCTTTTCGTTGGTGACCAGATATTTTCCTTGCAAGAGGACTCGAAGAGGACGCCTTCATATCCTGCCAGTTTTGCTTCTTTTGTGCGCGAGGATTCTCAGCTGCAACTGACAACAATATCAACCAACCCTATCCACCGCTGGAGCACCTTTCTTCCGGATAGCAGATGTAAGCTCAAGCCCTTGCCCCTGACAGAATTTACATATTGTTCATTTTCCTTTTGTGGCACATATGTCATCTCATCACCTAGTTATGTTAATTGGTTGTTAGCATTCTTACAATATGGCACTGGAAGATCGTGTAAATTGGTCTGTCAATCCTGTACTATGAAGTGTAAACTGAAACTGACATATCAAGGATACTTAGTCTATAATAATGTAATATGATAAACCAAAATGTTGAAATCTGACATATCATGCATTATGTATTTAACTATTTATACTCTTCACTTATTTGATGATTCGGAGCTTGGGTGGATGCAGTCCGCCCTCGATGGTTTCCTTGCTCTACAAACTTAATTAATGCTTCAACTGAATCTTTGACTGAATGTTATGCATTTCCTTGTTTGGCTGGAATCGGTTTGTAAAGTCTTCTCTTTTGTTGTTTGTCTCCTTGTTGGAATGCATGTACTATTTTGTGAGTATGCATTTTGGAGTATATTTGTAAATGCATATCTCATGGTTCAGTCCTCTACCTAGTACGTCCTGAGGACGAGTACAAGAACACTCTTGTTCAATTCAAACCCAGACATTGTTAGGAGAAGAATATCAGGCAGAGCTGCAAGAACCCACAATGAGATATATTGCCATATAAATATATGGTGACTACTGTAGTTTGCACTATTTGTCATACATTTATATATGGTTTCATCATATCTAACGCACGAAACAAAGACCTTACTCTGGCAACACAGAACTGAGACCTCACAGTCACAATACATTTAGAATTTGGATAATTGGACTTATTTACTATGTCCTCAATTGATGCCTCCTTTTGCTTAAATAAATAGGTTGTTACTCCATTGTTCAATGGTGTAGCCTTTTACATAATTTAAATGGTTTGTCCCCTGTATTATCACATCTTTCCAGACAGTTAAACATATGCCTGCTGATAAAACAACATTTAACCCGAGTTATCTTTGGCAATATTTGCAGAATTTAAATAAATATATCTCTGTATAGACCTGGAAATTGGTATACCTCAGTGGTTGAACTTGCATAATGTGATACTAATACTAATGGCTTCTCCTACTTGGAAGAAATGGATTATTAATTATCATGCTTATCTTTATGTTGCAAGAAATGTTTGCCAAGTTGAATTTGAATAATCAAATTTTACCTTCCTAGTTGAATTGTTTCCTCCACATTGTTGATCATGCTGAAGGCCATTGCTATGGATCTGTTTTCAGGAGAAGTACGCTGGCACGACACGGGTGAATGGCAAGCTGGAGGAAATGTATTTGCTATATTCTGTCCAATTTTGCTATATTCCTGTGTAAGAAAATGTATCCATGAGATGAGTTATTGTGTTATGTAAACCTGGGAGATGTATTATGTGATGTTATATGATGGATGATTTTAATTCGACTTGGAGTTTTCTTGATTTGAATATAAAATAGTGCTGCATTTAATATTGGACAAATAATTGGTTGAAAAGGCCCAATAAATAGAAATGAAACCAAGTTCTGGAAAAAAAAGTTGCTGAATTCAAAAATGAAAAAAGGCCAAAACTGAAACTGGACCAAATGTATTTGAGCACTAAAAGGTCAGGGCCCAAAAAAAAATTCGAAAAAGAAAAACTAAAAGTGGCTGTAAATAGGCTATGGACCAAAAAGAAGCCCAATAAGAAAAATCCCAAAAAATAAAACCAGCCCATGTGATCAATTGAAATGGGTTGGGCTGATTTCAACCATGACGTTTCGATTTTGTCGTAATTTTGCCACGTAGGACTGCCACGTAGGACTGGGTTAGATTGCCAACGATGATTTAGGATCGTCTAACCTTTACAACAATCCAGGAATCGTCGTAAAAGTTACGACGATTTTGATCAAAAAGTCGATGCTATTCATTTGTGACGCTCCGTTTTTTACGCTTGGTTTTTCGTCGTGAGATCGTCGTAAATTAAAAACCGTGACGATGTAGTGACGAAAATATAGCGTCGTGTATTAGCATATTCCTCGTAGTGTTAGACTCGTGCCCTTGTTGAGAGGTATGAGACCTCCGACAAGATTCTTTGTCTACAAAGTAAGGGAGAAAAGTTTAATCGTTGAGCATGTGCTCAGATTGTCTGAGTACTACAATCGCTTGAATCGAGTGGGAGTTGATCTTCCAGATAAGATAGTGATTGACATAGTTCTCCAAAGTCACTTCCTCCAAGCTAGAGAGCTTCGTGATGAACTATAAAATATCAGGGATAGATATGATTATCCTTGAGCTATTCGCGATGTTTGACACCGCGAAAGTAGAGTAATATTGGGATATGTACATTGGTGACCAAATGTTGTTGGAGTCCCGGATGAGATCCCAGACGTCATGAGGAGCTCCGGAATGGTCCGGAGGTAAAGATTTATATATGGGAAGTCCTATTTTGGCTACCGGAAAAGTTTCGGGTTTTATCGGTACTGTACCGGGAAGCTTCTGCAAGGTTTCGGAAGGTTCTAGAGGGTTCTGGAGGAGTATGGAAGGGTCCCTCCAGCCCCTAGGACGTGCATGGGCTGTAAGGTGGAGTCCAAGCCTTATTGGGCCACGCACCAAGGGGCCATGCGGTTTGGAGGGAAGAGTCCCTAAAGGGGAAGGCACCTCCTAGGTTCCTTGGGGAGGGAGGAAACCTCCCTAGGCCCACGCCCCCTCCTTGGAGGAGGGGCTAGGGATGCGACCCAACCCTCCTCCTAGCTTGCTATATATAGTGGGGGAGAGGGAGGGGCAGAACACACCAATTCCCAAGCCCCGGAGGCAGCCTTACCTCTCCCATAACTCCGTTTTCTCCTCAGATCGGTTCCGGCAGCGCTTGGCAAAGCCCTGCTGCCACTGCTCCACCATCATCTCCACCATGTCGTCGTTCTGGTTGAGATCCAACCTACTTTTCCTTCCTCTCTTTCTAGATCAAGATGGAGGAGACGTCATCGAGCCGTATGTGTGCCGAACGCGGAGGTGCCGTCCGTTCGGCGCTAGATCGGGACGGATCGTGATGAGATCGCGGGACGGATCGTGATTGGATCGTGAAGACGTTCCACTACATCAACCGTGTTATATATGCTTCCTCTTAGCGATCTACAAGGGTATGTAGATTCACTTTCCCCTCTTGTAGATGATCATCACCATGGATAGGTATTGCGTGTGCGTAGAATTTTTTTTGTTTCCCATGCTACGTTCCCCAATATGCACCTCCCGTCCAGCACCAACGGGGGAGAGAGGAGACACGGCTGAGGACGATAACTGCGGTCGATTGGGAGGGAGGTGACACGGCTGAGCACGACAACTACAGCCAATCAACCATGTGCACGAGTGGTATAGCGACAGCCGTGCATAGAGTCGAAGGGAATAAGATCCATCACAGAGAGGAGAAGCGGCAGAGGAGGTGGCGACATTGAAAGGGACGGGTAGCCTACTGTTTTTAATATGTTCCTAGAGAAAATTTAGTTGAAAGATGATAGTAGCAATTGTGCAGACTAGCTCCGTAAAATAAGGTTTGTCCACATTGCTGCACAGAAGGCTTATGTCCATAATGTTTCGCTCAGTGTACTAAACCCTGAGTGTCGTTTTTAGATGTTGCAAACATCTGACATACACGTTTCAGATGACTACATGATAGTTCAATGCATAATGCTTAAACGGCTTAGAATTGAGGCGCATAAGACATTTCGAACATTGCGAGACATACACGATGTTCCAAGGGATGAAATTGGGATTTCAGACTCGTGCCCTTGTTGAGAGGTATGAGACCTCCGACAAGATTCTTTGTCTACAAAGTAAGGGAGAAAAGTTTAATCATTGAGCATGTGCTCAAATTGTCTGTGTACTACAATCGCTTGAATTGAGTGGGAGTTGATCTTCCAGATAAGATAGTGATTGACATAGTTCTCCAAAGTCACTGCCTCCAAGCTAGAGAGCTTCGTAATGAACTATAAAATATCAGGAATAGATATGATTATCCTTGAGCTATTCGCGATGTTTGACACCACGAAAGTAGAAATCAAAAAGGAGCATCAATTGTTGATGGTTACTAAAACCACTAGTTTCAAGAAGGGCAAGGGCAAGAAGGATACTTCATGAGACGACAAACCAGTTGCTGCTCCAATGAAGAGACCCAAGGTTGAACCCAAACCCGAGACTAAGTGCTTCTGTAATGAGGGGAACAGTCACTGAAGAGGAACTATCCTAGATACTTGGTAGATGAGAAGGCTGGCAAAGTCGACAAAAGTATATAGGATATACATGATATTGATGTGTACTTTACTAGTACTCCTAGTAGCACGAGGGTATTAGATACCGGTTCGGTTGCTAAGTGTTAGTAACTCGAAATAAAAGCTACGGAATAAATGGAGACTAGCTAAAGGTGAGGTGACGATATGTTTTGGAAGTGTTTCCAAGGTTGATGTGATCAAACATTGCACGCTCCCTCTACCATCGGGATTAGTGTTAAACCTAAATAATTGTTATTTGGTGTTTGCGTTGAGCATAGACCAGATTAGATTGTGTTTATCGCAATAATGTTATTCATTTAAAGAGAATAATGGTTACTCCATTTATTTTAATAATACCTTCAATGGTCTTGCGCCTAAAATGAATGGTTTATTGAATCTCGATCGTAGTGATATACATGTTCATAATATTGATGCCAAAAGATATAAAGTAGTAATGATAGTAACACTTACTTGTGGCACTGCCGCTTGAGTCATATTGGTATAAAACACATGAAGAAGCTCCATGCTGATGGATCTTTGGACTCACTCATTTTGAAAAATTTGAGACATGCGAACCATGACTATTGGTATAAACGCATGAAGAAACTGCATGCAGATGGATCATTTCAGATCACTTGATTTTGAATCACTTGATACATGCAAATCATACCACATATGCAAGATGACTGAAGGCCTCATTTTCCAGTGAGATGGAAAAAGAAAGTAACTTGTTGGAAGTAATACATTTTGATGTGTGCAGTCCAATGGGTGTGCTGAGGCACGCAGTGGATATCGTTATGTTCTTACTTCACAGATGATTTGAGTAGAAAGTAGTATATTTACTTGATGAAACACAAGTCTGAATTATTGAAAGGTTCAAGTAATTTTAGAGTGAAGTTGAAGATCGTCGCAACAAGAGGATAAAATGTCTACGATGGGATCATATAGATGAATATCTGAGTTTCGAGTTTGGTACACATTTAAGACAATGTGGAAATTGTTTCACAACTAATGCTACCTAGAACACCATGGTGTGATGGTGTGTCAGAACGTCATAGCCACGCCCTATTGGATATGGTGCATACTATGATGTCTCTTATCGAATTACCACTATCGTTTTTGGTTAGGCATTAGAGACAACCGCATTCACTTTAAATAGGGCACCACGTAATTCCATTGAGATGACACCGTATGAACTATGGTTTGGAGAAACCTAAGCTGTTGTTTCTTAAAAGTTTGGGGCTGCGACGCTTATGTGAAAAAGTTTCAGCGTGATAAGCTCGAGCCCAAAGCGGATAAATGCATCTTCATAGGACACACAAAACAGTTGGGTATACCTCCTATCTCACATTTGGAATCAAAGTGTTTGTTTCTAAAAACGTGTCCTTTCTTGAGAAGAAGTTTCTCTCGAAAGAATTGAGTGGGAGGATGGTGGAACTTGATGAAGTTATTGAACCGTCACTTCAACCAGTGTGTAGCACGGCGCATGAAGTTGTTCCTGTGGCGCCTACGCCAATAGAAGTGGAATCTGATGATAGTGATCATGAAGCTTCAGATTAAGTTACTACAAACCCCGTAGGCCGACAAGGTCACGTACGAGGTATGGAGAAGCGATGGTGGGCCTGAATTCCGAAGAATGGCTGGACGCCATGAAATTCGAGATAGGATACATGTATGAAAACAAAGTGTAGGCTTTGGAAGAACTACTTGATGGTCGTGAGGCTGTTAGGTATAGATGGATCTTTAAAAGGAAGACAGACAATGATGGTGAAAACTCACCATTAAGAAAGCTCGACTTGTCGCAAAGATTTTTTCGACAAGTTCAAGGAGTTGACTATGATGAAACTTTCTCACTCATAGCGATGCTAAAAGTCTGTTCGAATTATATTAGTAGTTGCTGCATTATTTATGAAATCTTGCAGATAGGATGTCAAAACATCGTTTCCTCGACGGTTACCTTGAGGAAAGGTTGTATGTGATGCAACGAGAAGGTTTTGTCGATCCTAAGGATGCTAACAAGTATGCAAGCTCCAACGATCTTCCTATGGACTGGAGAAAGCATCTCGGAGTTGGAATATACGCTTTGATGAGATGATCAAAGTTTTTGGGTTTATACAAAGTTTATGAGAAACTTGTATTTCCAAAGAAGTGAGTGGGAGCACTATAGAATTTCTGATGAGTATATGTGGTTGATATATTGTTGATAGGAAATGATGTAGAATTTATGGAAAGCATATGGGGTTGTTTGAAAAGTATTTTTCAAAGGAAAACTTGGATTAAGCTACTTGAAAACTGAGCATCAAGATCTATAGAGATAGATCAAGACACTCGATAAAACTTTCAATGAAATGCATGCCTTGACAATTTTTTGAAGGAGTTCAAAATAGATCGGCAAAGAAGGGGTTCTTGGCTGTGTTGTAAGGTGTGAATATTGAGTAAGACTCAAAACTCGACCACGACAGAAGAAAGAGAAAGGACGAAGGACGTCCCGTATGCCTTAGCCATAGGCTCTATAGTATGTTATGCTGTCTACCGCACCAGATGTGTGTCTTGCCATAAATCTGTCAAGGGGTACTAGAGTGATCCAAGAAATGGATCACTAGACAGCGGTCAAAGTTATCCTTAGTAACTAGTGGACTAAGGAATTTTTCTCAATTATGGAGGCGATTAAAGAGTTCGTCATAAAGGGTTATGTCGATGCAAGCTTTGACACTAATCCGAATAAATCTAAGTAGTAAACCGGATTCGTATAGTGAAACAATCATTTGGAATAGTTTCAAATGGAGCATGGTAGCATCATCTATAGGATGACGTAGAGATTTGTAAAGCACACACGGATCTGAAAGGTTCAAACCCGTTGACTAAAACCTCTCTCACAAGCAATACATGTTCAAACCGTAGAACTGTATGGGTGTTAGATTCATTACAATCACATAGTGATGTGAACGATATTATTGTCTCTATTGCAAGTGGGAGAATGTTGGAAATATGCCCTAGAGGCAATAATAAATTGGTTATTATTATATTTCTTTATTCATGATAATCGTTTATTATCCATGCTAGAATTGTATTGATTGAAAATTCAAATACATGTGTGGATACATAGACAACACACTGTCCCTAGTGAGCCTCTAGTTGACTAGCTCGTTGATCAAAGATGGTCAAGGTTTCGTGGCCATAGACAAGTGTTGTCACTTGATAACAGGGTCACATCATTAGGAGAATGATGTGATGGACAAGACCCAAACTATGAACATAGCATATGATCGTGTTAGTTCATTGCTACTGTTTTCTGCATGTCAATGTAATTGTTCCTATGGGCATGAGATCATGCAACTCTCGGAGACCGGAGGAATACCTTGTGTGTATCAAACGTCGCAACGTAACTGGGTGACAATAAAGGTGCTCTATAGGTATCTCTGAAGGTGTCTGTTGGGTTGGCGTGAATCAAGACTGGGATTTGTCACTCCGTGT
Organism: Hordeum vulgare subsp. vulgare; assembly: GCF_904849725.1. Classification (NCBI taxonomy): domain Eukaryota; kingdom Viridiplantae; phylum Streptophyta; class Magnoliopsida; order Poales; family Poaceae; genus Hordeum; species Hordeum vulgare. Next base: position 575,878,289 of record NC_058520.1, on the reverse strand, counting down.
GACGGAGAGGTATCTCAGGGCCCACTCGGTAATACAACATCACAACAAGCCTTGCAAGCAATGTGACTAAGGAGTTAGTCACGGGATCTTGTATTACGGAACGAGTAAAGAGACTTGCCAGTAGCGAGATTGAACTAGGTATGGAGATACCGGCTATCGAATCTCGGGCAAGTAACATACCGATAGACAAAGGGAACAGTATACGGGATTGATTGAATCCTTGACATCATGGTTCGACCGATAAAGATCTTCGTAGAATATGTAGGAACCAATATGTGCATCCAGGTCCCGCTATTCGTTATTGACCGTAGATGTGTCTCGGTCATGTCTGCATAGTTCTTGAACCCGCAGGGTCTGCACACTTAACGTTCGGTGACGCTAGAGTAATATTGGGATATGTACGTTGGTGACCAAATGTTGTTGGAGTCCCGGATGAGATCCCAGACGTCATGAGGAGCTCCGGAATGGTTCGGAGGTAAAGATTTATATGTGGGAAGTCCTATTTTGGCTACCGGAAAAGTTTCGGGTTTTATCGGTACTGTACCGGGAAGCTTCTGCAAGGTTTCGGAAGGTTCTAGAGGGTTCCGGAGGAGTACGGAAGGGTCCCTCCAGCCCCTAGGACGTGCATGGGCTGTAAGGTGGAGTCCAAGCCTTATTGGGCCACGCACCAAGGGGCCATGTGGTTTGGAGGGAAGAGTCCCTAAAGGGGAAGGCACCTCCTAGGTTCCTTGGGGAGGGAGGAAACCTCCCTAGCTCACGCCCCCTCCTTGGAGGAGGGGCTAGGCATGCGACCCAACCCTCCTCCTAGCCTGCTATATATAGTGGGGGAGAGGGAGGGGCTGAACACACCAATTCCCAAGCCCCGGAGGCAGCCTTACCTCTCCCATAACTCCGTTTTCTCCTCAGATCGGTTCCGGCAGCGCTTGGCGAAACCCTGCTGCCACTGCTCCACCATCATCTCCACCATGTCGTCGTTCTGGTTGAGATCCAACCTACTTTTCCTTCCTCTCTTGCTGGATCAAGATGGAGGAGACGTCATCGAGCCGTATGTGTGCGGAACGCGGAGGTGCCGTCCGTTCGGTGCTAGATCGGGACGGATCGTGATGAGATCGCGGGACGGATCGTGAAGACGTTCCACTACATCAACCGTGTTATATATGCTTCCTCTTAGCGATCTACAAGGGTATGTAGATTCACTTTCCCCTCTCGTAGATGATCATCACCATGGATAGGTATTGCGTGTGCGTAGAATTTTTTTTGTTTCCCATGCTACGTTCCCCAATATGCACCTCCCGTCTAGCACCAACGGGGGAGAGAGGAGACAAGGCTGAGGACGACAACTGCGGTCGATTGGGAGGGAGGAGACACGGTTGAGCACGACAACTACAGCCAATCAACCATGTGCACGAGTGGTATAGCGGCAGCCGTGCATAGAGTCGAAGGGAATAAGATCCATGACATAGAGGAGAAGCGGCAGAGGAGGTGGCGACATTGAAAGGGACGGGTAGCCTACTGTTTTTAATATGTTCCTAGAGAAAATTTAGTTGAAAGATGATAGTAGCAATTGTGCAGACTAGCTCCGTAAAATAAGGTTTGTCCACATTGCTGCACAGAAGGCTTATGTCCTTAATGTTTCGCTCGGTGTACTAAACCCTGAGTGTCGTTTTTAGATGTTGCAAACATCTGACATACACGTTTCAGATGACTACATGATAGTTCAATGCATAATGCTTAAACGGCTTAGAATTGAGGCGCAGAAGACATTTCAAACATCGCGAGACATACACGATGTTCCAAGGGATGAAATTGCGATTTCAGACTCGTGCCCTTGTTGAGAGGTATGAGACCTCCGACAAGATTCTTTGTCTACAAAGTAAGGGAGAAAATTTTGATCATTGAGCATGTGCTCAAATTGTCTGCGTACTACAATCGCTTGAATTGAGTGGGAGTTGATCTTCCAGATAAGATAGTGATTGACATAGTTCTCCAAAGTCACTGCCTCCAAGCTAGAGAGCTTCGTAATGAACTATAAAATATCAGGAATAGATATGATTATCCTTGAGCTATTCGCGATGTTTGACACCATGAAAGTAGAAATCAAAAAGGAGCATCAATTGTTGATGGTTACTAAAACCACTAGTTTCAAGAAGGGCAAGGGCAAGAAGGATACTTCATGAGACGACAAACCAGTTGCTGCTCCAATGAAGACACCCAAGGTTGAACCCAAACCCGAGACTAAGTGCTTCTGTAATGAGGGGAACAGTCACTCAAGAGGAACTACCCTAGATACTTGGTAGATGAGAAGGCTGGCAAAGTGGACAAAAGTATATAGGATATACATGATATTGATGTGTACTTTACTAGTACTCCTAGTAGCACCAGGGTATTAGTGTTGGAATTATGCCCTAGAGGCAATAATAAATATAGTTATTATTATAATTCCTGTATCAAGATAATCATTTATTATCCATGCTATAATTGTATTGAATGAAGACTTATATACATGTGTGGATACATAGACAAAACACTGCCCCTAGCAAGCCTCTAGTTGGCTAGCCAGTTGCTCAAAGATAGTCAGTGTCTTCTGATTATAAACAAGGTGTTGTTGCTTGATAACTGGATCACGTCATTAGGAGAATCACGTGATGGACTAGACCCAAACTAATGGACGTAGCATGTTGATTGTGTCATTTTGTTGCTACTGTTTTCTGCGTGTCAAGTATTTGTTCCTATGACCATGAGATCATATAAGTCACTGACACCGGAGGAATACTTTGTGTGTATCAAACGTCGCAATGTAACTGGGTGACTATAAAGATGCTCTACAGGTATCTCCGAAGGTGTTCGTTGAGTTAGTATGGATCGAGACTGGGATTTGTCACTCCGTGTGACGAAGAGGTATCTCGGGGCCCACTCGGTAATACAACATCACACACAAGCCTTGCAAGCAATGTGACTTAATGTAAGTTGCGGGATCTTGTATTACGGAACGAGTAAAGAGACTTGCCGGTAAACGATATTGAAATAGGTATACGGATACTGACGATCGAATCTCGGGCAAGTAACATACCGAAGGACAAAGGGAATGACATACGGGATTATATGAATTCTTGGCACTGAGGTTCAAACGATAAGATCTTCGTAGAATATGTAGGATCCAATATGGGCATCCAGGTCCCGCTATTGGATATTGACCGAGGAGTCTCTCGGGTCATGTCTACATAGTTCTCGAACCCGCAGGGTCTGCACACTTAAGGTTCGACGTTGTTTTATGCGTATTTGAGTTATATGGTTGGTTACTGAATGTTGTTCGGAGTCCCGGATGAGATCACGGACGTCATGAGGGTTTCTGTAATGGTCCGGAAACGAAGATTGATATATAGGATGACCTCATTTGATTACCGGGAGGTTTTCGGAGTTACCGGGAATGTACCGGGAATGACGAATGGGTTCCGGGAGTTCACCTGGGGGGGGGGGGGCAACCCACCCCGGGGAAGCCCATAGGCCTTGGGGGTGGCACACCAGCCCTTAGTGGGCTGGTGGACAGCCCAAGAAGGCCCTATGCGCCATAGGAAGAAAATCAAAGAGAAAAGAAAAAAAGAGGAGGTGGGAAAAGGGGGAAGGACTCCTCCTTCCAAACCTAGTTGGACTTGGTTTGGAAGGGGAGGGCTGCCCCCCTTGGCTCGGCCGAAGCCCTTAGGGGTCCTTGGACCCCAAGGCAAGGCTCCCCCTCTTCCCCCTATATATATGGAGGTTTTAGGGCTGATTTGAGACGACTTTTCCACGGCAGCCCGACCACATACCTCCACGGTTTTTCCTCTAGATCGCGTTTCTGTGGAGCTCGGGCGGAGCCCTGCTGAGATAAGATCACCACCAACCTACGGAGCGCCGTCATGCTGCCGGAGAACTCTTCTACCTCTCCGTCTCTCTTGCTAGATCAAGAAGGCCGAGATCATCGTCGAGCTGTACGTGTGCTGAAGGCGGAGGTGCCGTCCGTTCGGCACTAGATCGTGGGACTGATCGCGGGACGGTTCGCGGGGCGGATCGAGGGACGTGAGGATGTTCCACTACATCAACCGCGTCCACTAACGCTTCTGCTGTACGGTCTACAAGGGAATGTAGATCACACATCCCCTCTCGTAGATGGACATCACCATGATAGGTCTTCGTGCGCGTAGGAAATTTTTTGTTTCCCATGTGACGTTCCCCAACAGTGGCATCATGAGCTAGGTTCATGCGTAGATGTCTTCTCGAGTAGAACACAAAAGTTTTTGTGGGCGGTGATGTGCGTTTTGCTGCCCTCCTTAGTCTTTTCTTGATTCCGCAGTATTGTTGGATCGAAGCGGCTCGGACCGACATTACTCGTACGCTTACGAGAGACTGGTTTCATTGCTACGAGTAACGCCGTTGCTCAAAGATGACTGGCGGGTGTCAGTTTCTCCAACTTTAGTTGAATTGGATTTGACCAAGGAGGTCCTTGGATGAGGTTAAATAGCAACTCATATATCTCCGTTGTGGTGTTTGCGTAAGTAAGATGCGATCCTACTAGATACCCATGGTCACCACGTAAAACATGCAACAACAAAATTAGAGGACGTCTAACTTGTTTTTGCAGGGTATGCTTGTGATGTGATATGGCCAACGATGTGATGTGATATATTGGATGTATGAGATGATCATGTTGTAATAGATAATATCGACTTGCACGTCGATGGTACGGCAACCGGAAGGAGCCATAGGGTTGTCTTTATACTAACGTTTGTGCTTGCAGATGCGTTTACTATTTTGCTAGGATGTAGCTTTAGTAGTAATAGCATGAGTAGCACGACAACCCCGATGGCGACACGTTGATGGAGATCATGGTGTGGCGCCGGTGACAAGAAGATCGTGCCGGTGCTTTGGTGATGGAGATCAAGGAGCACGTGATGATGGCCATATCATGTCACTTATGAATTGCATGTGATGTTAATCCTTTTATGCACCTTATTTTGCTTAGAACGACGGTAGCATTATGAGGTGATCTCTCACTAAAATTTCAAGATGAAATTGTGTTCTCCCCGACTGTGCACCGTTGCTACAGTTCGTCGTTTCGAGACACCACGTGATGATCGGGTGTGATAGACTCAACGTTCACATGCAACGGGTGCCAAACAGTTGCGCACGCGGAACACTCGGGTTAAGCTTGACGAGCCTAGCATCTGCAGACATGGGCTCGGAACACATGAGACCGAAAGGTCTTTCATGAATCATATAGATGATATGATTAGCATGGGGATGCTTACCACTGAAACTATGCTCAACTCACGTGATGATCGGACTTGAGCTAGTGTAAGTGGATCATGAACTACTCAAATGACTAGAGAGATGTATTTTTTGAGTGGGAGTTTAGCGAGTAATTTGATTAAGTTAAACTCTAATTATCTTGACCATAGTCTAAGTCCACTTTGAATATATTTGTGTTGTAGATCATGGCTCACGCGACAGTCACCCTGAATTTTAATATGTTCCTAGAGAAAGCTAAGTTGAAAGATGATGGAAGCAACTTTGTAGACTCGGCTCGTAATCTTAAGCTAATCTTACAAGCTGGGAAGAAGGATTATGTCCTTAATGCTGCGCTAGGAGATGAACCACCCGCTACGGCTGATCAGGATGTTAAGAACGCTTGGTTAGCACGTAAGGAGGACTACTCAGTAGTACAATGTGCAGTCTTGTATGCCTTAGAACCAGGACTTCAACGTCGCTTTGAGCGTCATGGAGCATTTGAGATGTTCCAGGAGTTGAAGTTTATCTTTCAGAAGAACGCCCGGATCGAGAGGTATGAGACCTCCGATAAATTCTATGCTTGCAAGATGGAGGAGAACTCGTGTGTCAGTGAACATGTGCTCAAAATGTCTGGGTACTCAAACCGTCTAGCTGAGCTGGGGATTGAACTCCCGCAAGAGGCTATCACTGACAGAATCCTTCAATCACTGCCGCCAAGCTATAAAGGCTTTGTGTTGAACTACAACATGCAAGGGATGAACAAGTCAGCCGGCGAGTTGTTTGCGATGCTGAAAGTCGCAGAGTCTGAACTCCATAAAGAACATCAAGTGTTGATGGTGAATAAGACCACTAGTTTCAAGAGAAACGGCAAAGGCAAGAAGGGTAAATCAAAGAAGAGCGGCAAGCCTGTTGCCAATCCGACGAAGAAACCCAAAGATGGACCTAAGCCTGAAACAGAGTGTTACTATTGCAAGGGTATGGGTCACTGGAAGCGCAATTGCCCCAAGTATCTGGCTGATAAGAAGGCGGCCAAAGAAAAATCAGGTATATTTGATATACATGTTATTGATGTGTACTTAACCGGCTCTCGTAGTAGTGCCTGGGTATTCGATACCGGTTCTGTTGCTCATATTTGCAACTCGAAACAAGAACTGCAGAATAGACGAAGGCTGGCGAAAGATGAAGTGACGATGCACGTAGGAAATGGTTCCAAGGTTGATGCAATCACCGTCGGCACAGTTTCACTTCAGTTACCATCAGTATTACTTATGAACTTGAATCATTGTTATTTAGTGCCTGCGTTTAGCATGAACATTATCTGGATCTTGTTTATTGCGAGACGGTTACTCTTTTAAGTCAGAGAATAATGGTTGTTCTGTTTCTATGAGTAACATATTTTATGGTCATGCACCAAATGTGAGAGGATTGTTCATATTGAATCTTGATAGCGATACACACATACATAACACTGAGACCAAAAGGGTTAGAGTTAACAATGATAGCGCCATATTTTTGTGGCACTGCCGCTTAGGTCATATTGGTGTAAAGCGCATGAAGAAACTCCATGCCGATGGACTTTTGGAGTCACTTGACTTTGATTCACTTGACACGTGCGAACCATGCCTGATGGGCAAGATGACTAAAACTCCGTTCTCCGGAACAATGGAGCGTGCAAGTGACTTGTTTGAAATCATACATACCGATGTGTGTGGTCCGATGACCGTAGAGGCACGCAGCGGATATCGTTATTTTCTCACCTTCATTGACGATTTGAGTAGATATGGTTATGTCTACTTAATGAAGCACAAGTCTGAAACATTTGAAAAGTTCAAGCAATTTCAGAGTGAAGTTGAAAATCATCGTAACAAGAAGATCAAGTTCCTACGGTCTGATCGTGGGGGTGAATATCTGAGTTTCGAGTTTGGTGCTCACTTAAGACAATGTGGAATTGTTTCACAGTTGACACCGCCTGGAACACCACAACGTAATGGTGTGTCCGAACGTCGTAATCGTACTTTATTAGAGATGGTGCGATCTATGATGTCTCTTACCGATTTGCCGTTATCGTTTTGGGGTTATGCATTAGAAACAGCTGCATTCACTTTAAATAGGGCACCATCAAAATCCGTTGAGACGACACCATACGAATTGTGGTATGGCAAAATGCCAAAATTGTCGTTTCTTAAAGTTTGGGGATGTGATGCTTATGTCAAAAAGCTTCAGCCTGAAAAGCTGGAACCCAAAGCGGAAAAGTGCATCTTCATAGGTTACCCAAAAGAGACAGTTGGGTACACCTTCTATCTCAAATCCGAGGTCAAAGTGTTTGTTGCTAAAAACGGAGCTTTTCTCGAGAAGGAGTTTCTCTCGAGAGAATTGAGTCGGTGGAAGATAGAACTTGATGAGGTTGTCGAACCTCTCATCCCTCTGGATGGTGGCGCAAGGCAAGGGGAAACCTCTGTCGCTGCGACGCCGGTTGAGGAGGAAGTTAATGATGATGATCATGAAACTCCGGTTCAAGTTTCTGTCGAACCACGCAGGTCGATGAGACCACGTGCTGCTCCAGAGTGGTACGGTAATCCCGTCTTGTCAATCATGTTGTTAGACAACAATGAACCTGCAAATTATGAAGAAGCAATGGTGGGCCTAGATTCCAACAAATGGCTAGAAGCCATGAAGTCCGAGATAGGATCCATGTATGAGAACAAAGTGTGGACTTTGGAAGTACTATCTGAGGGCCGTAAGGCTATTCAGAACAAATGGATCTTTAAGAGGAAGACGGACGCTGACGGCAATGTGACCGTTTATAAAGCTCGACTTGTGGCAAAGGGTTTTTCACAAGTTCAAGGAGTTGACTACGATGAGACATTCTCACCCGTAGCGATGCTTAAGTCCGTCAGAATCATGTTAGCAATAACTGCATTTTTCGATTATGAAATCTGGCAGATGGATGTCAAAACGGCGTTCCTTAACGGTTTCCTTAAGGAAGAGTTGTATATGATGCAACCCGAAGGTTTTGTCGATCCTAAGAATGCTAACAAGGTGTGCAAGCTCCAGCGATCCATTTATGGACTGGTGCAAGCATCTCGGAGTTGGAACAAACGCTTTGATGAGGTGATCAAAGCATTTGGGTTTATACAAGTGGTTGGAGAATCTTGTATTTACAAGAAAGTGAGTGGGAGCTCTGTGGCGTTTCTAATATTATATGTGGATGACATATTGCTGATTGGAAACAACGTAGAGTTTTTAGAGAGCATAAAGGATTACTTGAATAAAAGTTTCTCTATGAAGGACCTAGGAGAAGCTGCTTACATTCTAGGCATTAAGATCTACAGGGATAGATCAAAACGCCTGATAGGACTTTCACAAAGCACATACCTTGATAAAGTTTTGAAGAGGTTCAAAATGGAACAATCCAAGAAAGGGTTCTTGCCAGTTTTACAAGGTACGAGATTGAGTAAGACTCAGTGCCCAGCAACTGATGAGGATAGAGAGCATATGAGCACCGTCCCCTATGCTTCAACCATAGGTTCTATCATGTATGCAATGCTGTGCACTAGACCGAACGTTAGCCTGGACATAAGTATGGCAGGCAGGTTCCAGAGTAATCCAGGAGTGGATCACTGGACGGCGGTCAAGAATATCCTGAAGTACCTGAAAAGGACTAAGGAGATGTTTCTCGTGTATGGAGGTGACGAAGAGCTCGCCGTAAAGGGTTACGTCGATGCAAGCTTTGACACAGATCCGGACGACTCTAAGTCGTAGACCGGATACGTATTTATTCTTAATGGGGGTGCGGTAAGCTGGTGCAGTTCCAAGTAAAGCGTCGTAGCAGATTCTACATGTGAAGCGGAGTACATGGCTGCCTCGGAGGCGGCTAAGGAGGGTGTCTGGATGAAGCAGTTCATGACGGATCTTGGAGTGCTGCCAAGTGCACTGAATCCAATAACCTTGTTCTGTGACAACACGGGTGCCATTGCCTTAGCAAAGGAACCACGGTTTCACAAGAAGTCCAGACACATCAAACGACGCTTCAACCTCATCCGCGACTACATCGAAGGGGAGGACGTGAATATATGCAAAGTGCACACGGATCTGAATGTAGCAGACCCACTGACTAAACCTCTTCCATGGGCAAAGCATGACCAACACCAGAACTATATGGGTGTTAGATTTATTGCAATGTAATTCGCATGATGATGTGAGGGCTAGATTATTGACTCTAGTGCAAGTGGGAGACTGTTGAAATTATGCCCTAGAGGCAATAATAAATATAGTTATTATTATAATTCCTGTATCAAGATAATCGTTTATTATCCATGCTATAATTGTATTGAATGAAGACTTATATACATGTGTGGATACATAGACAAAACACTGCCCCTAGCAAGCCTCTAGTTGGCTAGCCAGTTGATCAAAGATAGTCAGTGTCTTCTGATTATAAACAAGGTGTTGTTGCTTGATAACTGGATCACGTCATTAGGAGAATCACGTGATGGACTAGACCCAAACTAATGGACGTAGCATGTTGATCGTGTCATTTTGTTGCTACTGTTTTCTGCGTGTCAAGTATTTGTTCCTATGACCATGAGATCATATAACTCACTGACACCGGAGGAATACTTTGTGTGTATCAAACGTCGCAACGTAACTGGGTGACTATAAAGATGCTCTACAGGTATCTCCGAAGGTGTTAGTTGAGTTAGTATGGATCAAAACTGGGATTTGTCACTCCGTGTGACGGAGAGGTATCTCGGGGCCCACTCGGTAATACAACATCACACACAAGCCTTGCAAGCAATGTGACTTAGTGTAAGTTGCGGGATCTTGTATTACGGAACGAGTAAAGAGACTTGCCGGTAAAATAGATTGAAATAGGTATGTGTATACTGACGATCGAATCTCGGGCAAGTAACATACCGAAGGACAAAGGGAATGACATACGGGATTATATGAATCCTTGGCACTGAGGTTCAAACGATAAGATCTTCGTAGAATATGTAGGATCCAATATGGGCATCCAGGTCCCGCTATTGGATATTGACCGAGGAGTCTCTCGGGTCATGTCTACATAGTTCTCGAACCCGCAGGGTCTGCACACTTAAGGTTTGACGTTGTTTTATGCGTATTTGAGTTATATGGTTGGTTACCGAATGTTGTTCGGAGTCCCAGATGAGATCACGGACGTCACGAGGGTTTCCGGAATGGTCCGGAAACAAAGATTGATATATAGGATGACCTCATTTGATTACCGGAAGGTTTTCGAAGTTACCGGGAATGTACCGGGAATGACGAATGGGTTCCGGGAGTTCACCGGGGGGGGGGGGGCAACCCACCCCGGGTAAGCCCATAGGCCTTGGGGGTGGCACACCAGCCGTTAGTGGGCTGGTGGACAGCCCAAGAAGGCCCTATGCGCCATAGGAAGAAAATCAAAGAGAAAAAAAAAGAGGAGGTGGCAAAAGGGGGACGGACTCCTCCTTCCAAACCTAGTTGGACTCGGTTTGGAAGGGGAGGGCTGCCCCCCTTGGTTCGGCCGAAGCCCTTAGGGGTCCTTGGACCCCAAGGCAAGGCTCCCCCTCTTCCCCCTATATATATGAAGGTTTTAGGGCTGATTTGAGACGACTTTTCCACGGCAGCCCGACCACATACCTCCACGGTTTTTCCTCTAGATCGCGTTTCTACGGAGCTCGGGCGGAGCCCTGCTGAGAAAAGATCACCACCAACCTCCGGAGCGCCGTCACGCTGCCGGAGAACTCTTCTACCTCTCCGTCTCTCTTGCTGGATCAAGAAGGCCGAGATCATCGTCGAGCTGTACGTGTGCTGAACGCGGAGGTGCCGTCCGTTCGGCACTAGATTGTGGGACTGATCGCGGGACGGTTCGCGGGGCGGATCGAGGGACGTGAGGACGTTCCACTACATCAACCGCATTCACTAATGCTTCTGCTGTATGGTCTACAAGGGTACGTAGATCACACATCCCCTCTCGTAGATGGACATCACCATGATAGGTCTTCGTGCGCGTAGGAAATTTTTTGTTTCCCATGCGACGTTCCCCAACAATTAGATAACGGTTCGGTTGCTAAGTGTTAGTAACTCGAAATAAAAGCTACCGAATAAATGGAGACTAGCTAAAGGTGAGGTGACGATATGTTTTGGAAGTGTTTCCAAGTTTGATGTGATCAAACATTGCACGCTTCCTCTACCATCGGGATTATTGTTAAACCTAAATAATTGTTATTTGGTGTTTGCGTTGAGCATAGACATGATTAGATTGTGTTTATCGCAATACGGTTATTCATTTAAAGAGAATAATGGTTACTCTGTTTATTTTAATAATACCTTCAATGGTCTTGCGCCTAAAATGAATGGTTTACTGAATCTCGATCGTAGTGATACACATGTTCATAATATGGATGCCAAAAGATATAAAGTAGTAATGATAGTAACACTTACTTGTGGCACTGCCACTTGAGTCATATTGGTATAAAACGCATGAAGAAGCTCCATTTTGATGGATCTTTGGACTCACTCGTTTTGAAAAGTTTGAGACATGCGAACCATGTCTATTGGTATAAACGCATGAAGAAACTCCATGCAGATGGATCATTTTGGATCACTTGATTTTGAATCACTTGAGACATGCAAATCATACCACATATGCAAGATGACTCAAGGCCTCATTTTCTAGTGAGATGGAACAAGAAAGTAACTTGTTGGAAGTAATACATTTTGATGTGTGCAGTCCAATGAGTGTGCTGAGGCACACAGTGGATATCGTTATGTTCTTACTTCATAGATGATTTGAGTAGAAACTAGTATATTTACTTGATGAAACACAAGTCTGAATTATTGAAAGGTTCAAGTAATCTCAGAGTGAAGTTGAAGATCGTCGCAACAAGAGGATAAAATGTCTACGATATGATCATAGAGATGAATATTTGAGTTGCGAGTTTGTTACACATTTACGACAATGTGGAAATTGTTTCACAACTAATGCCACCTAGAACACCATGGTGTGATGGTGTGTCCTAGCGTCATAGCCGCGCCCTATTGGATATGGTGCATACTATGATGTCTCTTATCGAATTACCACTATCGGTTTTGGTTAGGCATTAGAGACAACCGCATTCACTTTAAATAGGGCACCACGTAATTCCATTGAGATGACACTGTATCTACTATGGTTTGGAGAAACCTAAGCTGTTGTTTCTTAAAAGTTTGGGGCTGTGACGCTTATGTGAAAAAGTTTCAGCGTGATAAGCTCGAACCCAAAGCGGATAAATGCATCTTCATAGGACACCCAAAACAGTTGGGTATACCTCCTATCTCAGATTCGGAATCAAAGTGTTTGTTTCTAGAAACGTGTCCTTTCTTGAGAAGAAGTTTCTCTCGAAAGAATTGAGTGGGAGGATGGTGGAACTTGATGAATTTTTGAACCGTCACTTCAACCAGTGTGTAGCACGGCGCATGAAGTTGTTCCTGTGGTGCCTGTTGGAATTATGCCCTAGAGGCAATAATAAATATAGTTATTATTATAATTCCTGCATCAAGATAATCGTTTATTATCCATGCTATAATTGTATTGAATGAAGACTCATTTACATGTGTGGATACATAGACAAAACACTGTCCCTAGCAAGCCTCTAGTTGGCTAGCCAGTTGATCAAAGATAGTCAGTGTCTTCTGATTATGAACAAGGTGTTGTTGCTTGATAACTGGATCACGTCATTAGGAGAATCACGTGATGGACTAGACCCAAACTAATAGACGTAGCATGTTGATCGTGTCATTTTGTTGCTACTGTTTTCTGCGTGTCAAGTATTTGTTCCTATGACCATGAGATCATATAACTCACTGACACCGGAGGAATACTTTGTGTGTATCAAACGTCGCAACGTAACTGGGTGACTATAAAGATGCTCTACAGGTATCTCCGAAGGTGTTAGTTGAGTTAGTATGGATCAAGACTGGGATTTGTCACTCCGTGTGACGGAGAGGTATGTCGGGGCCCACTCGGTAATACAACATCACACACAAGCCTTGCAAGCAATGTGACTTAGTGTAAGTTGCGGGATCTTGTATTACGGAACGAGTAAAGAGACTTGCCGGTAAACGAGATTGAAATAGGTATGTGTATACTGACGATCGAATCTCGGGCAAGTAACATACCGAAGGACAAAGGGAATGACATACTGGATTATATGAATCCTTGGCACTGAGGTTCAAACGATAAGTTCTTCGTAGAATATGTAGGATCCAATATGGGCATCCAGGTCCCGCTATTGGATATTGACCGAGGAGTCTCTCGGGTCATGTCTACATAGTTCTCGAACCCGCAGGGTGTGCACACTTAAGGTTCGACGTTGTTTTATGCGTATTTCAGTTATATGGTTGGTTAACGAATGTTGTTCGAAGTCTCGGATGAGATGACGGACGTCACGAGGGTTTCCGGAATGGTCCGGAAGATTGATATATAGGATGACCTCATTTGATTACCGGAAGGTTTTTGGAGTTACCGGGAATGTACCGGGAATGACGAATGGGTTCCGGGAGTTCACCGGGGGGGGGGGGGCAACCCACCCCGGGAAAGCCCATAGGCCTTGAGGGTGGCGCATCAGCCCTTAGTGGGCTGGTGGGAGAGCCCAAAAGGGACCTATGCGCATTGGAAGAAAAATCAAAGAGAAAGAAAAAAAAAGGAGGTGGGAAGGGAAGGAAGGACTCCCACCCACCAAACCAAGTCCAACTCGGTTTGGGGGGGGGGGGAGACCTTCCCCCCTTGGCTCGGCCGACCCCCTTGGAGCTCCTTGAGCCCCAAGGCAAGGTCCCCTCTCTCCCACCTATATATACGGAGGTTCTAGGGCTGATTTGAGACAACTTTTCCACGGCAGCCCGACCACATACCTCCATGGTTTTTCCTCTAGATCGCGTTTCTACGGAGCTCGGGCGGAGCCCTGCTGAGACAAGGTCATCACCAACCTCCGGAGCGCCATCATGCTGCCAGAGAACTCTTCTACCTCTCCGTCTCTCTTGCTGGATCAAGAAGGCCGAGATCATCGTCGAGCTGTACGTGTGCTGAACGTGGAGGTGCCGTCCGTTCGGTACTAGATCGTGGGACTGATCGCGGGATTGTTCGCGGGGCGGATCGAGGGACGTGAGGACGTTCCACTACATCAACCGCGTTCTCTAACGCTTCTGCTGTACGGTCTACAAGGGTACGTAGATCACTCATCCCCTATCGTAGATGGACGTCACCATGATAGGTCTTCGTGCGCGTAGGAAAACTTTTGTTTCCCATGCGACGTTCCCCATCAGTGGCATCATGAGCTAGGTTCATGCGTAGATGTCTTCTCGAGTAGAACACAAAAGTTTTTGTGGGCGGTGATGTGCGTTTTGCTGCCCTCCTTAGTCTTTTCTTGATTCCGCGGTATTGTTGGATTGAAGCGGCTTGGACCGACATTACTCGTACGCTTACGAGAGACTGGTTTCATCGCTACGAGTAACCCCGTTGCTCAAAGATGACTGGCAAGTGTCGGTTTCTCCAACTTTAGTTGAATCGGATTTGACCGAGGAGGTCCTTGGATGAGGTTAAATAGCAACTCATATATCTCCGTTGTGGTGTTTGCGTAAGTAAGATGCGATCCTACTAGATACCCATGGTCACCACGTAAAACATGCAAACAACAAAATTAGAGGACGTCTAACTTGTTTTTGCAGGGTATGCTTGTGATGTGATATGGCCAATGATGTGATGTGATATATTGGATGTATGAGATGATCATGTTGTAATAGATAATATCGACTTGCACGTCGATGGTACGGCAACCGGCAGGAGCCATAGGGTTGTCTTTATACTAACGTTTGTGCTTGCAGATGCGTTTACTATTTTGCTAGGATGTAGCGTTAGTAGTAATAGCATGAGTAGCGCGACAACCCCGATGGCGACACGTTGATGGAGATCATGGTGTGGCGCCGGTGACAAGAAGATCGTGCTGGTGCTTTGGTGATGGAGATCAAGAAGCACGTGATGATGGCCATATCATGTCACTTATGAATTGCATGTGATGTTAATCCTTTTATGCACCTTATTTTGCTTAGAACGACGGTAGCATTATGAGGTGATCTCTCACTAAAAATTTCAAGACGAAATTGTGTTCTCCCCGACTGTGCACCGTTGCTACAGTTCGTCGTTTCGAGACACCACGTGATGATCGGGTGTGATAGACTCAACGTTCACATACAACGGGTGCAAAAGAGTTGCGCACGCAGAACACTCGGGTTAAGCTTGACGAGCCTAGCATGTGCAGACATGGCCTCGGAACACATGAGACCGAAAGGTCGATCATGAATCATATAGATGATATCATTAGCATAGGGATGCTTACCACTGAAACTATACTCAACTCACGTGATGATCGGACTTGAGCTAGTGTAAGTGGATCATGAACCACTCAAATGACTAGAGAGATGTACTTTTTGAGTGGGAGTTTAGCGTATAATTTTGATTAAGTTAAACTCTAATGTTCTTGAACATAGTCTAAGTCCACTTTGAATATATTTGTGTTGTAGATCATGGCTCACGCGACAGTCACCCTGAATTTTAATACGTTCCTAGAAAAAGCTAAGTTGAAAGATGACGGAAGCAACTTTGTAGACTGGGCTCGTAATCTTAAGCTAATCTTACAAGCTGGGAAGAAGGATTATGTCCTTAATGCTGCGCTAGGAGATGAACCACCCGCTATGGCTGATCAGGATGTTAAGAACGCTTGGTTAACACGTAAGGAGGACTACTCAGTAGTTCAATGTGCAGTCTTGTATGGCTTAGAACCGGGACTTCAACGTCGCTTTGAGCGTCATGGAGCATTTGAGATGTTCCAGGAGTTGAAGTTTATCTTTCAGAAGAGCGCCCGGATCGAGAGGTATGAGACCTCCGATAAATTATATGCTTGCAAGATGGAGGAAAACTCGTCTGTTAGTGAACATGTGCTCAAAATGTCTGGGTACTCAAACCGTCTAGCTGAGCTGGGGATTGAACTCCCGCAAGAGGCTATCACTGACAGAATCCTTCAATCACTGCCGCCAAGCTATAAAGGCTTTGTGTTGAACTACAACATGCAAGGGATGAACAAGTCTCCCGGCGAGTTGTTTGCGATGCTGAAAGTCGTAGAGTCTGAACTCCGTAAAGAGCATCAAGTGTTGATGGTGAATAAGACCACTAGTTTCAAGAGAAACAGCAAAGGCAAGAAGGGTAATTCAAAGAAGAGCGGCAAGCCTGTTGCCAATCCGACGAAGAAACCCAAAGCTGGACCTAAGCCTGAAACGGAGTGTTACTATTGCAAGGGTATGGTTCACTGGAAGCGCAATTGCCCCAAGTATCTGGCAGATAAGAAGGCGGCCAAAGAAAAATCAGGTATATTTGATATACAAGTTATTGATGTGTACTTAACCGGCTCTCGTAGTAGTGCCTGGGTATTCGATACCGGTTCTGTTGCTCATATTTGCAACTCGAAACAGGAACTGCGGCATAGACGAAGGCTGGCAAAAGATGAAGTGACGATGCGCGTAGGAAATGGTTCCAAGGTTGATGCAATCGCCGTCGGCACAGTTTCACTTCAGTTACCATCAGGATTAGTTATGAACTTGAATCATTGTTATTTAGTGCCTGCGTTGAGCATGAACATTATATCTGGATCTTGTTTATTGCGAGACGGTTACTCTTTTAAGTCAGAGAATAATGGTTGTTATATTTCTATGAGTAACATCATTTATGGTCATGCACCCAATGTGAGAGGATTGTTCATATTGAATCTTGATAGCGATACACACATACATAACATTGAGACCAAAAGAGTTAGAGTTAACAATGATAGCGCCATATTTTTGTGGCACTGCCGCTTAGGTCATATTGGTGTAAAGCGCATGAAGAAACTCAATGCTGATGGACTTTTGGAGTCACTTGACTTTGATTCACTTGACACGTGCGAACCATGCCTCATGGGCAAGATGACTAAGACTCCGTTCTCCGGAACAATGGAGCGTGCAAGTGACTTGTTGGAAATCATACATACCGATGTGTGTGGTCCGATGAGCGTAGAGGCACGCGGCGGGTATCGTTATTTTCTCACCTTCACTGACGATTTGAGTAGATATGGTTATGTCTACTTGATGAAGCACAAGTCTGAAACATTTGAGAAGTTCAAGCAATTTCAGAGTGAAGTTGAAAATCATCGTAACAAGAAGATCAAGTTCCTACGGTCTGATCGTAGGGGTGAATATCTGAGTTTTGAGTTTGGTGCTCACTTAAGACAATGTGGAATTGTTTCACAGTTAACACCGCCTGGAACACCACAGCGTAATGGTGTGTCCGAATGTCGTAATCGTACTTTATTAGAGATGGTGCGATCTATGATGTCTCTTACCGATTTGCCGTTATCGTTTTGGGGTTATGCATTAGAAAAAGCAGCATTCACTTTAAATAGGGCACCATCAAAATCCGTTGAGACGACGCCATATGAACTATGGTATGGCAAAAGGCCAAAGTTATCGTTTCTTAAAGTTTGGGGATGTGATGCTTATGTCAAAAAGCTTCAGCCTGAAAAGCTGGAACCCAAAGCGGAAAGGTGCGTCTTCATAGGTTACCCAAAGGAGATAGTTGGGTACACCTTCTATCTCAAATCCGAGGGCAAAGTGTTTGTTGCTAAAAACGGAGCTTTTCTCGAGAAGGAGTTTCTCTCGAGAGAATTGAGTGGGAGGAAGATAGAACTTGACGAGGTTGTCGAACCTCTCATCCCTCTGGATGGTGGCGCAGGGCAAGGGGAAACTTCTGTCGTTGCGACGCCGGCTGAGGAGGAAGTTAATGATGGTGATCATGAAACTCCGGTTCAAGTTTCTGTCGAACCACGCAGGTCGACGAGACCACGTGCTGCTCCAGAGTGGTACGGTAATCCCGTCTTATCAATCATGTTGTTGGACAACAATGAACCTGCAAATTATGAAGAAGCAATGGTGGGCCCGGATTCCAACAAATGGCTAGAAGCCATGAAGTCCGAGATAGGATCCATGTATGAGAACAAAGTATGGACTTTGGAGGTACTGCCTGAGGGCCGCAAGGCTATTCAGAACAAATGGATCTTTAAGAGGAAGACGGACGCTGACGGCAATGTAACCGTTTATAAAGCTCGACTTGTGGCAAAGGGTTTTTCACAAGTTCAAGGAGTTGACTACGATGAGACATTCTCACCCGTAGCGATGCTTAAGTCCGTCAGAATCATGTTAGCAATAGCTGCATTTTTCGATTATGAAATCTGGCAGATGGATGTCAAAACGGCGTTCCTTAACGGTTTCCTTAAGGAAGAATTGTATATGATGCAACCCAAAGGTTTTGTCGATCCTAAGAATGCTAACAAGGTGTGCAAGCTCCAGCGATCCATTTATGGACTGGTGCAAGCATCTCGGAGTTGGAACAAACGCTTTGATGAGGTGATCAAAGCATTTGGGTTTATACAAGAGGTTGGAGAATCTTGTATTTACAAGAAAGTGAGTGGGAGCTCTGTGGCGTTTCTAATATTATATGTGGATGACATATTGCTGATTGGAAACAATGTGGAGTTTTTGGAGAGCATAAAGGATTACTTGAATAAAAGTTTCTCTATGAAGGACCTAGGAGAAGCTGCTTACATTCTAGGCATTAAGATCTATAGGGATAGAACAAAACGCCTGATAGGACTTTCACAAAGCACATACCTTGATAAAGTTTTGAAGAGGTTCAAAATGGAACAGTCCAAGAAAGGGTTCTTGCCAGTTTTACAAGGTACGAGATTGAGTAAGACTCAGTGCCCAGCAACTGATGAAGATAGAGAGCATATGCGCTCCGTCCCCTATGCTTCAGCCATAGGTTCTATCATGTATGCAATGGTGTGCACTAGACCGGATGTTAGCCTGGCCATAAGTATGGCAGGTAGGTTCCAGAGTAATCCAGGAGTGGATCACTGGACATCGGTCAAGAATATCCTGAAGTACCTGAAAAGGACTAAGGAGATGTTTCTCGTGTATGGAGGTGACGAAGAGCTCACCGTAAAAGGTTACGTCGATGCGAGCTTTGACACAGATCAGGACGACTCTAAGTCGCAAACCGGATACGTATTTATTCTTAATGGGGGTGTGGTAAGCTGGTGCAGTTCCAAGCAAAGCGTCGTAGTAGATTCTACATGTGAAGCGGAGTACATGGCTGCCTCGGAGGCGGCTAAGGAGGGTGTCTGGATGAAGCAGTTCATGACGGATCTTGGAGTGGTGCCAAGCGCACTGAATCCAATAACCTTGTTCTGTGACAACACGGGTGCCATTGCCTTAGCAAAGGAACCACGGTTTCACAAGAAGTCCAGACACATCAAACGACGGTTCAACCTCATCCGCGACTACGTCGAAGGAGAGGACGTAAATATATGCATAGTGCACACAGATCTGAATGTAGCAGACTCGCTGACTAAACCTCTTCCACGGCCAAAGCATGATCAACACCAGAACTGTATGGGTGTTAGATTTATTACAATGTAATTCGCATGATGATGTGAGGGCTAGATTATTGACTCTAGTGCAAGTGGGAGACTATTGGAATTATGCCCTAGAGGCAATAATAAATATAGTTATTATTATAATTCCTGCATCAAGATAATCGTTTATTATCCATGCTATAATTGTATTGAATGAAGACTCATTTACATGTGTGGATACATAGACAAAACACTATCCCTAGCAAGCCTCTAGTTGGCTAGCCAGTTGATCAAAGATAGTCAGTGTCTTCTGATTATGAACAAGGTGTTGTTGCTTGATAACTGGATCACGTCATTAGGAGAATCACGTGATGGACTAGACCCAAACTAATAGACGTAGCATGTTGATCGTGTCATTTTGTTGCTACTGTTTTCTGCGTGTCAAGTATTTGTTCCTATGACCATGAGATCATATAACTCACTGACACCGGAGGAATACTTTGTGTGTATCAAACGTCGCAACGTAACTGGGTGACTATAAAGATGCTCTACAGGTATCTCCGAAGGTGTTAGTTGAGTTAGTATGGATCAAGACTGGGATTTGTCACTCCGTGTGACGGAGAGGTATCTCGGGGCCCACTCGGTAATACAACATCACACACAAGCCTTGCAAGCAATGTGACTTAGTGTAAGTTGCGGGATCTTGTATTACGGAACGAGTAAAGAGACTTGCCGGTAAACGAGATTGAAATAGGTATGTGGATACTGACGATCGAATCTCGGGCAAATAACATACCGAAGGACAAAGGGAATGACATACGGGATTATATGAATCCTTGGCACTGAGGTTCAAACGATAAGTTCTTCATAGAATATGTAGGATCCAATATGGGCATCCAGGTCCCGCTATTGGATATTGACCGAGGAGTCTCTCGGGTCATGTCTACATAGTTCTTGAACCCGCAGGGTCTGCACACTTAAGGTTCGACATTGTTTTATGCGTATTTGAGTTATATGGTTGGTTACCGAATGTTGTTCGGAGTCCCGGATGAGATCACGGACGTCATGAGGGTTTCCCGAATGGTCCGGAAACGAAGATTGATATATAGGATGACCTCATTTGATTACCGAAAGGTTTTCGGAGTTACCGGGAATGTACCGGGAATGACGAATGGGTTCCGGGAGTTCACCGGGGGGGGGGGGGGGCAACCCACCCCGGGGAAGACCATAGGCCTTGAGGGTGGCGCACCAGCTCTTAGTGGGCTGGTGGGACTGCCCAAAAGGGCCCTATGCGCATTGGAAGAAAAATCAAAGAGAAAGAAAAAAAAGGAGGTGGGAAGGGAAGGAAGGACTCCCACCCACCAAACCAAGTCCAACTCGGTTTGGGGGGGAGACCTTCCCCCCTTGGCTCGGCCGACCCCCTTGGGGTTCGTTGAGCCCCAAGGCAAGGTCCCCTCTCTCCCACCGATATATACGGAGGTTTTAGGGCTGATTTGAGACGACTTTTCCACGGCAGCCCGACCACATACCTCCACGGTTTTTCCTCTAGATTGCGTTTCTGCGGAGCTCGGGCGGAGCCCTGCTGAGACAAGGTCATCACCAACCTCCGGAGCGCTCTCACGCTGCCGGAGAACTCTTCTACCTCTCCGTCTCTCTTGCTGGATCAAGAAGGCCGAGATCATCGTCGAGTTGTACGTGTGCTGAACGCGGAGGTGCCGTCCGTTCGGTACTAGATCGTGGGACTGATCGCGGGATTGCTCGCGGGGCGGATCGAGGGACGTGAGCACGTTCCACTACATCAACCGCGTTCACTAACGCTTCTGCTGTACGGTCTACAAGGGTACGTAGATCACTCATCCCCTCTCGTAGATGGACATCACCATGATAGGTCTTCGTGCGCGTAGGAAAATTTTTGTTTCCCATGCGACGTTCCCCATCAGTGCCTACGCCAATTGAAGTGGAATCTGATGATAGTGATCATGAAGCTTCGGATCAAGTTACTTCAAACCTCGTAGGCGGACAAGGTCACGTACGGCTCCACAGTGGCATGGTAACCCTGTTTTGAAGGTCATGTTGTTGGACAACAATGAACCTACGGGGTATGGAGAAGCGATGGTGGGCCTGGATTCCGAAGAATGGTTGGACGCCATGAAATTTGAGATAGGATCCATGTATGAAAACAAAGTGTAGGCTTTGGAAGAACTACTTGATGGTCGTGAGGCTGTTAGGTACAGATGGATCTTTAAAAGGAAGACAGACAATGATGGTGAAAACTCACCATTAAGAAAGCTCGACTTGTCGCAAAGATGTTTCCGACAAGTTCAAGGAGTTGACTATGATGAAACTTTCTCACTCGTAGCGATGCTAAAAGTGTGTTGGAATTATATTAGCAGTTGCTGCATTATTTATGAAATCTTACAGATAGGATGTCAAAACATTGTTTCCTCGACGGTTTCCTTCAGGAAAGGTTGTATGTGATGCAACGAGAAGGTTTTGTCGATCCTAAGGATGCTAACAAGTATGCAAGCTCCAACGATCTTTCTATGGACTAGAGCGAGCATCTCGGAGTTGGACTATATGCTTTGATGAGATGAACAGAGTTTTTGGGTTTATACAAAGTTTATGAGAAACTTGTATTTCCAAAGAAGTGAGTGGGGGCACTATATAATTTCTGATGAGTATATGTGGTTGATATATTGTTGATCGGAAATGATGTAGAATTTATGGAAAGCATATGGGGTTGTTTGAAAAGTATTTTTCAAAGGAAAACCTGGATTAAGCTACTTGAAAATTGAGCATCAAGATCTATAGAGAGAGATCAAGACGCTCGATAAAACTTTCAATGAAATGCATGCCTTGACAAGTTTTTGAAGGAGTTCAAAATAGATCGGCAAAGAAGGGGTTCTTGGCTGTGTTGTAAGGTGTGAATATTGAGTAAGACTCAAAACTCGACCACGACAGAAGAAAGAGAAAGGACGAAGGGCATCCCCTATGCCTTAGCCATAGGCTCTATAGTATGTCATGTTGTCTACCGCACGAGATGTGTGTCTTGCCATAAATCTGTCAAGGGGTTCTAGAGTGATCCAGGAAATGGATCACTAGACAGCGGTCAAAGTTATCCTTAGTAATTAGTGGACTAAGGAAATTTTCTCAATTATGGAGGTGATTAAAGAGTTCGTCATAAAGAGTTATGTCGATGCAAGCTTTGACACTAATCCGGATAAATCTAAGTAGTAAACCGGATTCGTATAGTGGAATAATCATTTGGAATAGTTTCAAATGGAGCATGGTAGCAGCATCTATAGGATGACATAGAGATGTGTAAAGCACACACGGATCTGAAAGGTTCAAACCCGTTGACTAAAACTTCTCTCACAAGCAATACATGTTCAAACCGTAGAACTGTATGGGTGTTAGATTCATTGCAATCACATAGTGATGTGAACGAGATTATTGTCTCTAGTGCAAGTGGGAGACTGTTGGAAATATGCCCTAGAGGCAATAATAAATTGGTTATTATTATATTTATTTATTCATGATAATCGTTTATTATCCATGCTAGAATTGTATTGATTGAAAATTCAAATACATGTGTGGATACATAGACAACACACTGTCCCTAGTGAGCCTCTAGTTGACTAGCTCGTTGATCAAAGATGGTCAAGGTTTCCTCGCCATAGACAAGTGTTGTCACTTGATAACGGGGTCACATCATTAGGAGAATGATGTGATGGACAAGACCCAAACTATGAACGTAGCATATGATCGTGTCAGTTTATTGCTACTGTTTTCTTCATGTCAATGTAATTGTTCCTATGGCCATGAGATCATGCAACTCTCGGACACCGGAGGAATACCTTGTGTGTATCAAACGTCGCAACGTAACCGGGTGACTATAAAGGTGCTCTACAGGTATCTCTGAAGGTGTCTGTTGGGTTGGCGTGAATCAAGATTGGGATTTGCCACTCCGTGTGACGGAGAGGTATCTCAGGGCCCACTCGGTAATACAACATCACAACAAGCCTTGCAAGCAATGTGACTAAGGAGTTAGTCACGGGATCGTGTATTACGGAACGAGTAAAGAGACTTGCCAGTAGCGAGATTGAACTAGGTATGGAGATACCGGCGATTGAATCTCGGGCAAGTAACATACCGATAGACAAAGGGAACAGTATACGGGATTGATTGAATCCTTCACATCATGGTTCGATCGATAAAGATCTTCGTAGAATATGTAGGAACCAATAGGTGCATCCAGGTCCCGCTATTCCTTATTGACCGTAGATGTGTCTCGGTCATGTCTGCATAGTTCTTGAACCCGCAGGGTCTGTGATCGCACTCTTTGGAAATAACTAGACGAATGCTGATGACAACAAACCTTCCACGGCAAAGGCGCGAGAAAAATGTTTGATGTCAACTGTTCTTCCTCTTGCAACGACACCAGAAGAATGCTGCTAGCACTCCCCGGCAATCGAAACTAGAAGAATGTTGTTGACGCCCACCAACGCGTGGGATCGTAGCAGTTTTCGAGGGTAGAGTATTCGACCAAATTTTCTGATTCGCACGATGGGAGGTGAGAGAATACTCTCAAGTATTAGCAGTTGAATTGTCAGATTCAACCACATCTGAAAGATTAGTATCTACAAGCAAAGTAGTAACAGCAAAGTAGCGAGTAACGGCAGTGGCAAGGAACATCAGTAGTGACAGCGGTAGCAAGTAGCAACAGTAGCAAGCGATAGTAGTAGCAACAGTAGTAGCAGCACCAGAGCAAGACAAGTAACAGCAGTAGCAACAGTAGTAGCAGCAGCGGAGCAAGACAAGTAACAGCAGTAGCAACAGTAGTAGCAGCACAGCAAGACAAGTAAGAGCAGTAGGAACAGTAGTAGCAGCTGAAGTAGGACAAACTCGTAGGCAATGGGTCGGTGATTTGTTTGAATGATATTCATCATGCAACAGCTATAACACGGAGAGATATGTGGCTAGCTCCCGTTTGTCAATGTGATGTAGGCATGCATTCCGTGTGTCGTCATACATGCTTAGAGAAAAGAACTTGCATGACATTTATTGTCCATCCCTCCCGTGGCAGCGGGGTCCAAAAGGAAACTACGGGATATTAAGGTTCTCCTTTTAATAAAGAACCGGACCAATGCATTAGCACTTGGTAAACACATGAACTCCTCAAACTATGGTCATCACCGGGAGTGGTTCCGGTTATTGTCACTCCGGGGTTGCCGGATCATAACACATAGTAGGTAACTACAACTTGCAAGATCGGATCTAAAACACGCATATATTGGTGACAACATAATAATTTCAGATCTGAAATCATTGCAATCGGGCCCTAGTGACAAGCATTAAGCATGGCAAAGTAGTAGCAACATCAATCTCAGAACATAGTGGATACTAGGGATCAATCCCCATCAAAACTAACTCGATTACATGATAGATCTCATCCTACTCATCACCGCCCAGCAAGCCTACGAATGGATTACTCACGAACGACGAAGAGCTTCATGAAATTGGAGAGGGAAGAAGGTTGACGATGACGATGGCGACGATTTCCCCTCTCCGGAGCCCAAGACGGACTCCAGATCTGCCCTCTAGATGAAGAATAGGTGGTGGCGGCGCCTCCGTATCGCAAACGCGACGAAAACTTCTCCTTTTCTTTTCTGGGACGAAAGGGGACTTATAGACCGGAGGTTGCAGGTGGCAGAGCCGTGTGGGCCCCACAAGCCTACCCACCGCCACCAGGGGGTGGTGGTGGATCCAGGGCTTGTGGCCCACTGGCCAACCCCCTCAGGTGGAACTTGGCGCAGATATTTTTCTTATTTTCCAAAACTGCTCCCCGTAAATTTTCAGGACGTTTGGAGAACTTTGATTTCTACACAAAAATAACACCAAGGCAATTCTGCTGAAAACAGCGTCAGTCCACGTTAGTTCCATTCAAATCATGCAAATTATACTTCAAAACAAGGGCAAAAGAGTTTGGGAAAGTAGATACGATGGAGACATATCAACTCCCCCAAGCTTAAAACCTTGCTTGTCCTCAAGCAACTCAGTTGACAAACTGAGAGAGAAAGAAAAACTTTGACAAACTCTGTTTGATCTTGTTGTTGCAACTATGTCTAACTCATAACCAGAATTTCAGCAAGATCACAAGTTAACCACATAAGCAAATGACACAAAGGTCTCACGGTAAACTAATATCAATGGTATAATCAGCTAACGAGCAAATAATAATGAGTTTCAAATACCAACACTTCAATCAAAACAAGCATGAAGCAATATGAATAGGTGGTATCTCGCTAGCTCTTTCTGAGAACGCAAAACATAAATGCAGAGCACTTTCAAAGATCAAGGGCTGACTAAACATTGTAATTCATAGCAACGAAGATCCAGTCATAGTCATACTCAATATCAATCAAAAGCAAAACATAAAAATGACAGAGGTGCTCTCTAATTGGTGCTTATATAAGAGGACGATGACTCAACGGGAAAATAAATAGACAGGCCCTTCGCAGAGGGAAGCATTGATTTGCAGAGGTGCCAAAGCTCAAGCTTTGAAAACAGAGATACTAATTTTGGGTGGCATGCTTTCATTGTCAACGCAATAACCAAGAGTTCTCAATATCTTCCATGCTACTCATGCTATAGGCGGTTCCAAAACAGAAAAGTAAAGTTTTAACTCCCCCACCACCAATCAATCACACTCCACGGCTAGCCGAATCCTCGGGTACCGTCCATACTAACATCAATCCAGGGGAGTCTTGTTTTACAGTTATGTTTTCGATTTAAGCGTGGAACTGGGCATGCCAATTATCGGCCCCTTTCTCGTGAATGACAGTGAATAAACACATGTCGAGGATAACACTCCTAGCATGGAAGATACCAATAGCCCCCTGTGACCTCATGAGCGGTTCGGGCATGCAAAACAGATTATTTCTTGAAGGTTTAGAGAATGGCACATGCAAATTTACTTGGAACGGCAGGTATACCCCGCAAATAGGTAGGTATGGTGGACTCTCATGGAAAAACTTTTGGGTTTATGGAAGTGGATGCACAAGCAGTATTCCGCTTAGTACAAGTGAAGGCTAGCAAAAGACTGGGAAGCGACCAACTAGAGAGCGACAACAGTCATCAAGATGCAATGAGTTTGACGAACATTGAATGCAAGCATGAACAGGATATAAATCACCATGAACACGAACATCATAGAGGCTATGTTGATTTTGTTTCAACTGCATGCATGAACATGCTCCAAGTCAAGCCACTTGAAACATTCAAAGGAGAATACCATCCTATCATACTACATCATAGTCATCTCAAAATCTGTGTTGGCATTCAAGACAAACCATTATAAGCTCTCAGCTAAATAAGCATGGCATCAGAAACTATGATCTCTAAGTTGTCATTGCAAACATGGTTTTCTCACAACAAAGCTAAATATGGGTCGACAAGCTAGTCATATTTAAAAAAACAAAATAGATAGAGTTCATACCAGCTTTTCAGTCTCAGTCACTTCATCATATATCATCATTGTTCCCTTTCATTTGCACGATCGAACGACGAGAACGATAATAAGCGCATTGGACTAAGCTGAATCTGCAGGCAACACAAAGGAGAAGACAAAGTAATATGGCTCTTTGAAAGCTAAACAGGTAAGCATATAAGAACCACTAAACATTGTAACCAATATCTTCTACCTTGACCCAAAGAAAAAGAAAACTATTTACACGGGAAAGCTCCCAACAAGCAAAAGAAGAAAGAAAAATCTTTTTGGGTTTTCTCAAAAGGACACAAAACAAGAAAACAAGAAAACAAAAATAAACTAGCATGGATAATACAGTGGCAAAGTGTAAACACCGGCTAACAAAGTGAAAGCATAAGCATGAATGTAAAGTCGGTGAGAACACGTACTCCCCCAAGCTTAGGCTTTTGGCCTAGCTTGGCCTACTCCCAAGGATGATCCTCGCGAAACCCAAAGTCATAATGGGTGTTATACGGGAGTGCTGCAACCACTGCCTGCATAGCTGCCTCACGAAGTCGAGCAGCCGTCGCCTTCCTCTCATACTCCTTTGCCTCTCCTATGGTTATGTAGTATCTTCGTTTTACCTGAAAGTCAAAGAAAGCAGGAGCAGGAAGGGTAATATGGAAAACACGCAGCCGGTTAAATATCAAGCGGTATAGGAGGGATCCATGATCTCTCTCAAGGAACTGGTAGCGTGTTAGAGCGACACGATCAAGGTAGGCTGTACGGAGAGGAGGGTCTTCTGGACGGATGGATAGTCCAAGAAAATTTGCTAAGCGTGTAGCATAAAGTCCACCAAAGAAATCCCCCTCACTCGCATTTTTATTCAGCCTCCTTGCTATTATAGCTCCCATATTGAAGCTCCTGTCACCTATTACTGCGCTCTTAAGGATACTAAGGTCGGAAGCGCATAGGTGACAATGTGCACCCTTGCCGTTAATGCACCTACCTATGAAGAGGGCAAGGTAGTGCAAGGCAGGAAAATGGATGCTTCCTATGGTGGCTTGCGTGATATCTCTGGTTTCTCCAACAGTTATACTGGAGACAAAGTCTCTGACCGAAGACTTAGAAGGATCATTAAAACTACCCCCATCGGGTATCTTGCAAATCCTATTGAAATCCTCCAGATCCACGGTATAGGATTTATCGTACAGATCAAACAGTATGGATGAGTCACGGCCAACTGTAAATTTAAATCTACGCACGAAAGAGGCAGTGAGCATAGCATACTGTTCACATTTATCTGAGAGGAATTCTTCTAACCCGGCATTGCAGACAAGTGTATCAAACTCATCCTTGAAACCTGCTTCGATCATGAACTCATCGGAAGGCCATTCACATGGTTGCACCGGTGCGTCCCTTAGTTGAAAAGGTTCGGGCTCCCGGAAAGAGAGATGGGGACCCTTCTTACTTGAGGAACCACCATGAAACTTCCTCCTGAACATAATTTCCTTTTGCTGAAATTTTTGAAGTTCAAGAGAAAAGTGAATGAGGACCAACCATTCCTTGTAGCAACTACTCCTACTAGTGCCTAGAGACCGCATCACGCGCTAACACTTCTTGGGACCGGCTAAAATCAACATTTCTAGCTCAAGAACAGGGTCACCAAGGTAGCAAGAATACGCGAAGGATAAAGCACTAGAGCAAAAACTAATTGGACCAATGGAGGAGTCACTTACCAAGGAGTAATTTCCCCAAAACGATTCAGAGATTGGTGCTTTGAGCAAGCAGATCGAAAATCACAGCCAAATGAGCAAGAACACGGGTTTGAGCTGCGAAACGCTGGGAGCTGGAATGACTGGAGGGGGTGCCTGTGGGCCCCACAAGCTTGCACCCCGCCACCAGGGGGGTAGGTGGCGGTGGCAGGGCTTGTGGCCCACTGGTCTGGGGCCCAGGCCATCTCTGAGGCCCAGAAATTTTCAAAAAATCCAGAAAAAATCATACTAAATTTTCAGGACCATCTGAGAACTTTTATTTTCGAGGTATTTTTCTCCGGGACGCTAAAACAGAAAACAGGAAAAGCTAAACTAATTCTATCATTTTTCTTCTAAGCAACAGAAAATGAAAGCTCAAAACAGAGGTACGTGACTCTTTGATTCGTCCGTTTCATGGTCATCGAAAGAAATCCGTCAATGGGGTTGATCAAATCCTTATGACAAAACCTTCTCGAATCGCAAGAGAGAACGGAGAATTTTTGGATAGCCACTAAGTCACCTCAATGGGGATATGTATCTCCCCAACAAGAAAATCATACTTCATCTTGACACGAGGAATAGGGCATTCAAAGCTCCAAATAAGAATCGATTAAGTCTTTTCGATAGCATTGATGCAATGTACTTGATACCGTTTCTTCGGAAAGTGCACGGTGTGCTCATTACCGTTGACATGGAAAGTGACATTGCCTTTGTTGCAATCTATAACAGCCCCTGCAGTGTTTAGAAAGGGTCTTTCGAGGATAACAACCATGGCATCGTCCTCGGGAATATCCAAGATAACAAAGTTTGTTAAGATAGTGGTGTTAGCAACCACAACAGGCACATCCTTGCAAATGCCGATAGGGAAAGCAGTTGATTTGTCGGCCATTTGCAGAGAAATTTCAGTGGGCGTCAACTTATCCAACTCAAGTCTACGATAAAGAGAGAGCGGCATAACACTAATACCGTCTCCAAGGTCACATAAGGCAGTTCTTACGTAGTTTCCTTTAATGGAGCAAGGTATAGTGGTCACTCCGGGATCACCAAGTTTCTTAGGAGTTCCACCTTTGAAAGTGTAATTGGCAAGGATGGTGGAGATCTCAAGATCTGGTATCTTCCGTTTATTAGTCACGAGATCTTTCATGTACTTGGCATACGGAGACATCTTGAGCATATCAGTTAACTGCATCTGCAGAAAGATGGGTCTTATCATCTCAACGAAGTGCTCAAAATCCTCATCATCCTTTTTCTTGGATGGCTTAGGAGGAAAGGGCATAGGTCTCTGAACCCATGGCTCCCTTTCTTTACCATGCTTCCTAGCAGTGAAGTCATTCTTATCGTATTTCTTAGGTTGTGGATTATCAGGATTAACCGTAGGTTCAATCTCCACATCCTCATCATTGCTAGGTTGAGCATTATTATGAACATCACTGTCCATATTGTCACCACGTTCATGTTCATCACCAGATTGTGTTTCTGCATCAGACACAAAAATATCATTAGGTTCTTCAGGTGTGATAGTATTTGGTGAACTGGCATGCAGGCTTCTATCATCCTTCTTCTTCTCCTTAGGATGACTGGGTGTATCAGCATTGATTCCTTGAGAATCTTGATCAATTCTCTTAGGATGACCTTTAGGATACAAAGGTTCCTGAGTCATTTTGCCTCCTCTAGTAATGACTCTGATAGAGTTGTCATTTAATTCATTGAGCAGGTCATTCTGAGCTTTAAGTACTTGTTCTACCTGAGTAGTAATCATAGAGGCATGTTTACTCAGAAGCTTCAGATCGTTGACATTTCTGTCTACACAAGCACTTAAATGGCTAAGCATACGAGTACTTTGTTCCAAATGTCTGCCAACATAATCATTGAAACTCTGTTGTTTGGCAACAAAGTTGTCAAATTCATCAAAGCATAGGCTAGCAGGTTTATCAAAAGGAATATCACACTCATCAAACCTACGCAGAGAATTCACTTCTACTACCTGTATCGGGTTATCGAGAACATGGATCTCTTTGATAGGTGGCAGATTTTTGACATCTTCAGATCTAAT
Organism: Hordeum vulgare subsp. vulgare; assembly: GCF_904849725.1. Lineage (NCBI taxonomy): Eukaryota > Viridiplantae > Streptophyta > Magnoliopsida > Poales > Poaceae > Hordeum > Hordeum vulgare. Next base: position 575,847,269 of record NC_058520.1, on the reverse strand, counting down.
GCCTTTCTCTTGCATGGATTTCTTGGCTTCTTGCATATCTTCGGGACTGAGGAATAGAATACCTCTTTTCTTCGGAGTTGGCTTAGGAGGTGGTTCGGGAATAGTCCAAGCATTATCGTTGATCAAGTTGTTATTCAGTAGAGTCTCAGCTTGTTCTACAGTTCGTTCCCTAAAAACACAACCGACACAACTATCTTGGTGGTCTCTAGAGGCATCGGTAAGTCCGTTATAGGGGATATCAAGTATCTCATTCTTCTTAAGAGGGTGATCAGGCAAAGCATTTTGTAGCTGGACGAGCCTCCCCCAAGCTTGTGGAAGACTCTCTTCTTGGAGTTGAGCAAAGTTGTATATTTCCTGCAAGGCAGCTTGCTTCTTATGGGCAGGGAAATATTTCTCACAGAAGTAATAGACCATCTCCTGGGGACTACGCACACATCCAGGAGCAAGAGAGGTGAACCAGGCTTTAGCATCATCCTTTAGAGAGAAAGGAAACAGCTTAAGGATATAGTAGTGGCGGATCTTCTCCTCATTGGTGAAAAGGGTGGCTATTTCGTGTAGTTTGGCAAGATGGGCTATGACCGTCTCAGACTCATAACCGTGAAAAGGATCAGATTCGACTAGAGATATTATCTCAGGGTCGACAGAGAATTCATAATCCTTATCGGTGATAAAGATAGGTGAAGTGGGAAACTTCGGGTCATATTTCATCTTAGCTTCCCGAGATTTTTCCTTCCACTTGGCAAGTAATTTCTCAGCGTCATAGGCATCCTTACATGCAAGAAAATCCTCAGTTATCTCTCCCTCCATAACGTAACCCTTAGGTATATCAGGTAGTTCATATCTAGGAGAGCTAGATCTAGCAGGAGCAAAAGCAGGTTCTATCTTAATAGTATCGGCAATTTCAGAAGCATCATGAGCATTGGCAGTAACTCTAGCAATATGAGCATCAAGGAACACTCCTAGTGGAACATCGGGCAAAGTAGTATCTCTAGCAGTATCAAGCATAGCATCATCGGGCAAAATAGCATCTCTAGCATCATCAGGCATAGTATCAAGCATAGAATCTCTAGCAGTATCAGGCATAATATCAAGCATAGCATCGTCAGGCATAGTATCAAGCATAACATCATCAGGCATAGTATCAAGCATAGCATCTGTAGCAGTAGTATCACAAGCATCATCAAGCACAGGCGACATATCAAGATTTCTAGCAGGAGGTGATGTCGCAAACTTACTCATAACTGAAGGTGAATCAAGTGCAGAGCTAGATGGCAATTCCTTACCTCCCCTCGTACTTGAGGGCAAGACTTTGGTCTTCGGATCCTTCAGATTCTTCATAGTGATCAGCAGATATAAATCCCAAGTGACTCAGAGAATATAGCAATACCTCCCCGGGAACGGCGCCAGAAAAATGTTGATCGCACTCTCTGGGAATAACTAGACGAATGCTGATGACAACAAACCTTCCCCGGCAACGGCGCCAGAAAAATGCTTGATGTCAATTGTTCTTCCTCTTGCAACGGCACTAGAAGAATGCTGCTAGCACTCCCCGGCAATCGAAACTAGAAGAATGTTGTTGACGCCCACCAGCGCGTGGGATCGTAGCAGTTTTCGAGGGTAGAGTATTCGACCCAAATTTATTGATTCGCACGATGGGAGGTGAGAAAATACTCTCAAGTATTAGCAGTTGAATTGTCAGATTCAACCACACCTGAAAGATTAGTATCTGCAATCAAAGTGGTAACAACAAAGTAACGAGTAACGGCAGTGGCAAGGAACACCAGTAGTGACAGCGGTAGCAAGTAGCAATAGTAGCAAGCGACAGTAGTAGCAACAGTAGTAGCAGCAGCAGAGCAAGACAAGGAACAACAGTAGCAACAGTAGCAGCAGCAGCAGCAGAGCAAGACAAGTAACAGCAGTAGCAACAGTAGTAGCAGCACAGCAAGACAAGTAAGAGCAGTAGGAACAGTAGTAGCAGCAGCAGTAGGACAAACTCGTAGACAATGGGTCGGTGATTTGTTTGGATGATATTCATCATGCAACAACTATAACACGGAGAGATACGTGGCTAGCTCCCGTTCATCAATGTGATGTAGGCATGCATACCGTGTGTCGTCATACGTGCTTAGGGAAAAGAACTTGCATGACATCTATTGTCCATCCCTCCCGTGGCAGCGGGGTCCAAAAGGAAACTACGGGATATTAAGGTTTTCCTTTTAATAAAGAACCGGACCAACGCATTAGCACTTGGTGAACACATGAACTCCTCAGACTATGGTCATCACCGGCAGTGGTTCCGGTTATTGTCACTCCGGGGTTGCCAGATCATAACACATAGTAGGTAACTACAACTTGCAAGATCGGATCTAAAACACACATATATTGGTGACAACATAATAATTTCAGATTTGAAATCATGGCACTCGGGCCCTAGTGACAAGCATTAAGCATGGCAAAGTAGTAGCAACATCAATCTCAGAACATAGTGGATACTAGGGATCAATCCCCATCAAAACTAACTCGACTACATGATAGATGTCATCCTACTCATCACCGCCCAGCGAGCCTACGAATGGATTACTCACGAACGACGAAGAGCTTCATGGAATTGGAGAGGGAAGAAGGTTGATGATGACGATGGCGACGATTTCCCCTCTCCGGAGCCCAAGACGGACTCCAGATCTGCCATCCAGATGAAGAACAGGTGGTGGCGGCGCCTCCGTATCGCAAACGCGACGAAAACTTCTCTTTTTATTTTTTCTGGGATGAAAGGGGACTTATAGACCTGAGGTTGGGGCGGCAGAGCCGTGTGGGCCCCACAAGCCTGCCCACCGCCACCAGGGGGGTGGTGGCGGAGCCAGGGCTTGTGGCCCACTGGTCCACCCCCTCAGGTGGAACTTGGCATAGATATTTTTCTTATTTTCCAAAACTGGTCCCCGTAAATTTTCAGGACGTTTGGAGAACTTTGATTTCTGCACAAAAATAACACCAAGGCAATTCTGCTGAAAACAGTGTTAGTCCAGGTTAGTTCCATTCAAATCATGCAAATTATAGTCCAAAACAAGGGCAAAAGAGTTTGGAAAAGTAGATACGATGGAGACGTATCAGTCTGCACACTTAACGTTCGGTGACACTAGAGTAATATTGGGAAATGTACGTTGGTGACCAAATGTTGTTGGAGTTCTGGATGAGATCCCAGACGCCATGAGGAGCTCCGGAATGGTCCGAAGGTAAAGATTTATATATGGGAAGTCCTATTTTGGCTACCGGAAAAGTTTCGGGTTTTATCGGTATTGTACCGGGAAGCTTCTGCTAGGTTTCGGAAGGTTCCAGAGGGTTCCGGAGGAGTACGGAAGGGTCCCTCCAGCCCCTAGGACATGCATGGGCTGTAAGGTGGCGTCCAAGCCTTGTTGGGCCAGCCACCAAGGGCCCATGCGGTTTGGAGGGAAGAGTCCCTAAAGGGGAAGGCACCTCCTAGGTTCCTTGGGGAGGGATGAAACCTCCCAAGGCCCACGCCCCCTCCTTGGAGGAGGGGCTAGGGATGCGACCCAACCCTCCTCCTAGCCTCCTATATATAGTGGGGGAGAGGGAGGGGCTGAACACACCAATTCCCAAGCCCCGGAGGCAGCCTTACCTCTCCCATAACTCCGTTTTCTCCTCAGATTGGTTCCGACAGCGCTTGGCGAAGCCCTGCTGCCACTGCTCCACCATCATCTCCACCATGCCGCCGTGCTGGTTGAGATCCAACCTACTTTTCCTTCCTCTCTTGCTGGATCAAGATGGAGGAGACGTCATCGAGCCGTATGTGTGCCGAACGCGGAGGTGCCGTCCGTTCGGCGCTAGATCGGGATGGATCGTGATGAGATCGCGGGACGGATCGTGAAGACGTTCCACTACATCAACCGCGTTATATACGCTTCCGCTTAGCGCTCTACAAGGGTATGTAGATTCACTCACCCCTCTCGTAGATGATCACCACCATGGATAGGTATTGCGTGTGCGTAGCAAAATTTTTGTTTCCCATGATACGTTCCCCAATATGCACCTCCCGTCCAGCACCAACGGGGGAGAGAGGAGACACGACTGAGGACGACAGCTGCGGTCGATTGGGAGGGAGGAGACACGTTGAGCACGACAGCTGCAGCCAATCAACCATGTGCACGAGTGGTATAGCGGCAGCCGTGCACAGAGACTAAGGGAATAAGATCCATGACATAGAGGAGAAGTGGCAGAGGAGGTGGCGACATCGAAAGGGACGGGTAGCCTACTGTTTTTAATATGTTCCTAGAGAAAATTTAGTTGAAAGATGATAGTAGCAATTATGCGGACTAGGTCCGTAAAATAAGGTTTGTCCACATTGCTGCACAGAAGGCTTCTGTCCTTAATGCATTGCTCGGTGTACTAAACCCTGAGTGTCGTTTTTAGATGTTGCTGTTGGGGAACGTCGCATCGGAAACAAAAATTTTCCTACGCGCACGAAGACCTATCATGGTGATGTCCATCTACGAGAGGGGATTTCCGATCTACGTACCCTTGTAGATCGCACAGCAGAAGCGTTAAGAAACGCGGTTGATGTAGTGGAACGTCCTCACGTCCCTCGATCCGCCCCGCGAACCGTCCCACGAACCGTCCCGCGATCCGTCCCACGATCCGCTCCGATCTAGTGCCGAACGAACGACACCTCCGCGTTCAGCACACATACAGCTCGACGATGATCTCGGCCTTCTTGATCCAGCAAGAGAGACGGTGAGGTAGATGAGTTCTCCGGCAGCGTGACGGCGCTCTGGAGGTTGGTGGTGATCTAATCTCAGCAGGGCTCCACCCGAGCTCCGCAGAAACGCGATCTAGAGGAAAAGCCATGGAGGTATGTGGTCGGGCTGCCGTGGCCAAAGTTGTCTCAAATCAGCCCTAAAACCCCACTATATATAGGAGGGAGGGGGGGGGGGAGGAGGCAGCCTCAAAACCTAAAGGTTTGGCCGAAATTGGAGGTGGAGGAGTCCTACTCCAATCCTACTTGGAGTAGGATTCCACCTTCCCACTTGGAAACTCTTTCCACCTTGTGTTTTTTCCTGCTCAAATCTTATGGGCCTTAGTGGGAACTTATTCCAGCCCACTAGGGGCTGGTTTATCTCTTTCCATAGCCCATGAGACCCCTTGGGGCGTCACACCCCTCCTGATGGTCCCCGGCACCCCTCCCGGCACTCCCAGTACACTACCGATGAGCTCGAAACTTTTCCGGTAATGCACGAAAACCTTCCGGTAACCAAATGAGGTCATCCTATATATCACTCTTCATTTCCGGACCATTCCAGAAACCCTCGTGACGTCCGTGATCTCATCCGGGACTCCGAACAACATTCGGTAACCAACCATATAACTCAAATACGCATAAAACAACGTCGAACCTTAAGTGTGCAGACCCTGCGGGCTTGAGAACTATGTAGACATGACCCGAGAGACTCCTCGGTCAATATCCAATAGCGGGACCTGGATGCCCATATTGGATCCTACATATTCTACGAAGATCTTATCGTTTGAACCTCAGTGCCAAGGATTCATATAATCCCGTATGTCATTCCCTTTGTCCTTCGGTATGTTACTTGCCCGAGATTCGATCGTCAGTATCCGCATACCTATTTCAATCTCGTTTACCGGCAAGTCTCTTTACTCGTTCCGTAATACAAGATCCCGCAACTTACACTAAGTCACATTGCTTGCAAGTCTTGTGTGTGATGTTGTATTACGAAGTTGGCCCCGAGATACCTCTCCGTCATACGGAGTGAAAAATCCCAGTCTTGATCCATACTAACTCAATGAACACCTTCGGAGATACCTGTAGAGCATATTTATAGTCACCCAGTTACGTTGCGATGTTTGATACACACAAAGCATTCCTCCGGTGTCAGTGAGTCATATGATCTCATGGTCATAGGAACAAATACTTGACACGCAGAAAACAGTAGCAACAAAATGACACGATCAACATGCTACGTCTATTAGTTTGGGTCTAGTCCATCACATGATTCTCCTAATGATGTGATCCCGTTATCAAGTAACAACACTTGCCTATGGCCAGGAAACATTGACCATCTTTGATCAACGAGCTAGTCAACTAGAGGCTTACTTGGGAGAGTGTTTTGTCTATGTATCCACACAAGTATTGTGTTTCCAATCAATACAATTATAGCATGGATAATAAACGATTATCATGAACAAAGAAATATAATAATAACTAATTATTATTTCCTCTAGGGCATATTTCCAACAGTCTCCCACTTGCACTAGAGTCAATAATCTAGTTCACATCACCATGTGATTTCAACGAATCCAACACCCATATAGTTCTGGGTCTGATCACGTCTTGCTCGTGAGAGAGGTTTTAGTCAACGGTTGTGAAACTTTCAGATCCGTGCGTTCTTTACAATTGTTTATGTCATCTTATAGATGCTGCTACTACGTGCTATTCGGAAATACCCCAAATATCTACTCTACTATACGAATCCGTTTCACTACTCATAGTTATTCGGATTAGTGTCAAAGCTTGCATCGACGTAACCCTTTACGACGAACTCTTTAACCACCTCCATAATCGAGAAAAATTCCTTAGTCTATTTAGTTACTAAGGATAACTTTGACCGCTGATCAGTGATTCAATCCTGGATCACTCTGTGTACCTCTTAAAAGACTTGCTGCAAGGCACACATCAGGTGCGGTACTCAGCATGGCATACTTTAGAGTCTACGACTAAGGCATAGAAGACGACCTTTGTCTATTCTATTTATTCTACCGTGGTCGGGTTTTCAGTCTTACTCAAATTCACACCTTACAACACAGTCAAGAACTCCTTCTTTGCTGATCTATTTCGAATTCCTTCAAAAACTTGTCAAGGCATGCATCTTGTTGAAACTTCTATTAAGCGTTTTGATCTATCTCCATAGATCTTGATGCTCAACGTTCAAGTAGCTCAATCCAGGTATTCCTTTGAAAAACTCCTTTCAAACAACTTTTTATGCTTCACAGAAATTCTACATTACTTCTGATCAACAATATGTCAACCACATATACTTATCAGAAATTCTATAGTGCTCCCACTCACTTCTTTGGAAATACAAGTTTCTCATAAACCTTGTACAAACCCAAAATCTTTGATCATCTCATCAAAGTGTATATTCCAACTCCGAGATTCTTGCACCAGTCCATTGAAGGACCGCTGGAGCTTGCATACTTGTTAGTATCTTTAGGATCGACAAAACCTTCTGGTTGTATCACATACAATGTTTGCTCAAGGAAACCGTCGAGGAAACAATGTTTTTACATCCTATGTGCAATATTTCAAAAATAATGCAACAACTACTAACATAATTCTAACAGACTTTTAGCATCGCTACGAGTGAGAAAGTCTCACCATAGTCAACTGTTTGATCATGTCGGAAACATCTTTGCGACAAGTCGAGCTTTTCTTAATAGTGACTTATCATCATCGTCGTCTGTCTTCCTTTTAAAGATCCATCTATACTCAATAGTCCTATGACCATCAAGTAGTTCTTCCAAGGTCTACACTTTGTTTTCATACATGGATCCTCTCTCGGATTTCATGGCCTCCAGCCATTTGTCGGAATCCGGGCCCACCATTGCTTTCTCCATAACTCGTAGGTTCACTGTTGCTCAACAACATGACCTCCAAGACAGGGTTACCATACCACTCTGCAGTAGTACGCGACCTTGTCAACCTACGAGGTTTGTAGTAACTTGATCCGATGCTCGATGATCACCATCATCAGCTTTCACTTCAATTGGTGTAGGCGCCACAGGAACAACTTCCTACGCCCTGCTACACACTGGTTGAAGTGATGGTTCAGTAACCTCATCAAGTTCTACCACCCTCCCACTCAATTCTTTCGAGAGAAACCTTTCCTCGAGAAAGGATCCGTTTCTAGAAACAAACACTTTGCTTTCGGATCTGAGATAGGAGATGTACCCAACTGTTTTGGATATCCTATGAAGATGCATTTATCCGCTTTGGGTTCGAGCTTATCAGACTGAAACTTTTTCACATAAGTGTCGAAGCCCCAAACTTTCAAGAAACGATAGTTTAGATTTCTCTAAACCTCAGTCTATATTGTGTCATCTCAACGGAAACACGCGGTGCCCTATTTAAAGTGAATGCGGTTGTCTCTAATGCATAACCCATAAACGATAGTGGTAATTCGATAAGAGACATCATAACATGCAACATACCAAATAGTGCATGGCTATGATGTTCAGACACATCATCACATTATGATGTTCCAGGTGGCATGAACTACGAAACAATTTCCACATTGTCTTAACTGCGTACCAAAACTCGTAACTGAGATATTCATCTCTATGATCATATCGTAGACTGTTTATCCTCTTGTCACGACGATCTTCACTCTAAAATAGCTTTCAACTTTTCAACATTTAAAACTTGTGATTCTTCAAGTAAATACTCTTGTATCTACTCAAATCGTCAGTGAAGTAAGAACATAACGATATCCACTGCGTGCCTTAGGACATATTGGACTGCACACATAAAAAATGCATTACTCCCAACAAGTTACTCTACTTGTTTCATGTGGCATGTTTTGCATGTCTCAAGTGATTCAAAATCAAGTGAGTCCAAACGATCCGTCGGCATGGAGCTTCTTCATGCATTTTACACCAACATGGCTCAAGTGGTAGTGCCACAACTAAGTGGTACTATCATTATTACTTTTTATCTTTTGGCACTAATATTATGAACATGTGTAACACTACGATCGAGATTCAATAAACCATTGAGGGTAATTATTCAAGCAAATAGAATAACTATTATTCTTTTAAATGAATAATTGTATTGCAACAAACACGATCCAATCATGTTCATGCTCAACGCAAACACCAAATAAAAATTATTTAGGTTTAACACCAATCCCGATGGTAGAGGGAGCGTGCGACGTTTGATCATATCAACCTTGGAAACACTTCCAACACGTATCGTCACCTCGCCTTTAGCTAGTCTCCGTTTATGCCGTAGCTTTCATTTCGTGTTACTAATCACTTAGCAACCGAACCGGTATCCAATACCCTCGTGCTACTACGAGTGCTAGTAAAGTACACATCAACATCATGTATATCAAATATACTTCTTTCGACTTTTGCCAACCTTCTTATCTACCAAGTATCTAGAGTTGCTCCGCCTCAGTGACCGTTTCCCTCATAACAGAAGCACTTAGTCCCGGGCTTGGGTTTAATCTGGGGTCTCTTCATTAGTGCAGCAACTGCTTTGCCGTTTCACGAAGTATCCCTTCTAGCCCTTGCCTTTCTCGAAACTTAGTGGTTTTACTAACCATCAACTATTGATGCTCCTTCTTGATTTCTACTTTCGCAGTGTCAAACATCACGAATCGCTCAAGGATCATTGTATCTATCCTTGATATGTTATAGTTCATCACGAAGCTCTCACAGCTTGGTGGCAGTGACTTTGGAGAACCATCACTATCTTATCTGGAAGATCAACTCCCACTTGATTCAAGCGATTGTCATACTCAGATAATCTGAGCACACGCTCAACGATTGAGCTTTTCTCCTTTACTTCGTGGACAAAGAATCTTGTCGGAGGTCTCATACCTCTTAACAAGGGCACAAGCATGAAATCACAATCTCTTTAGAACATCTCTTATGTTCCCTGACGTTTCAAAACGTCTTCGGCGCCTTGCTTCTAAGCCATTAAGTATTTTGTACTGAACTATCGTGTAGTCATCAGAAACGTGTATGTCGGATGTTCACAACATCTACAGACGACGCTCGAGGTGCAGCACACCGAGTGGTGCATTAAGGACATAAGCCTTCTACGCAGCAACGAGGACAATCCTCGGTTCTACAGACTCAGTCTGCAAAGTTTGCTACTATCAACTTTCAACTAAATTTTCTCTAGGAGCATATAAAAATAGTAGAGCTATAGCGCAAGCTACATCGTAATTCGCAAAGACCATTAGACTATGTTCATGACAATTAGTTCAATTAATCATATTACTTAAGAACTCCCACTCAAAAAGTACATCTCTAGTCATTTGAGTGGTACATGATCCAAATCCACTATCTCAAGTCCGATCATCACGTGAGTCGAGAATAGTTTCAGTGGTAAGCATCTCTATGCTAATCATATCAACTATATGATTCATGCTCGACCTTTCGGTCTCATGTGTTCCGAGGCCATGTCTGCACATGCTAGGCTTGTCAAGCTTAACCCGAGTGTTCCGCGTGTGCAACTGTTTTGCACCCGTTGTATGTGAACGTTGAGTCTATCACACCCGATCATCACGTGGTGTCTCGAAACGAAGAATTGTCGCAACGGTGCACAGTCGGGGAGAACACAATTTCGTCTTGAAATTTTAGTGAGAGATTACCTCATAATTCTACCGTCGTTCTAAGCAAGATAAGGTGCATAAAGGATTAACATCACATGCAATTCATAAGTGACATGATATGGCCATCATCATGTGCTTCTTGATCTCCATCACCAAAGCACCGGCACGATCTTCTTGTCACCGGCGTCACACCATGATCTCCATCATCATGATCTCCATCAACGTGTCGCCATCGGGGTTGTCGTGCTACTCATGCTATTACTACTAAAGCTACGTCCTAGCAATATAGTAAACGCATCTGCAAGCACAAACGTTAGTTTAAAGACAACCCTATGGCTCCTACCGGTTGCCGTACCATCGACGTGCAAGTTGATATTAACAATTACAACATGATCATATCATACATCCAATATATCACATCACATCGTTGGCCATATCACATCACAAGCATACCCTGCAAAAACAAGTTAGACGTCCTCTAATTGTTGTTGCATGTTTTACGTGGTGACCATGGGTATCTAGTAGGATCGCATCTTACTTACGCAAACACCACAACGGAGATATATGAATTGCTATTTAACCTCATCCAAGGACCTCCTCGGTCAAATCCGATTCAACTAAAGTTGGAGAAATCGACACTCGTCGGTCATCTTTGAGCAACGGAGTTACTCGTAGCGATGAAACCAGTCTCTGGTAAGCGTACGAGTAATGTCGGTCCGAGCCGCTTCGATCCAACAATACCGCGGAATCAAGAAAAGACTAAGGAGGGCAGCAAAATGCACATCACCGCCCACAAAAAACTTTTGTGTTCTACTCGAGAAGACATCTACGCATGAACCTAGCTCTGATACCACTGTTGGGGAACGTCGCATGGGAAACAAAAAATTTCCTACGCGCACGAAGACTTATCATGGTGATGTCCATCTACGAGAGGGGATTTCCGATCTACGTACCCTTGTAGATCGCACAACAGAAGTGTTAAGAAACGCGGTTGACATAGTGGAACGTCCTCACGTCCCTCGATCCGCCCCGCGAACCGTCCCACGAACCGTCCCGCGATCCGTCCCACGATCCGCTCCGATCTAGTGTCGAACGGACGACACCTCCGCGTTCAGCACACGTACAGCTCGACGATGATCTCGGCCTTCTTGATCCAGCAAGAGAGACGGAGAGGTAGATGAGTTCTCCGGCAGTGTGACGGCGCTCCGGAGGTTGGTGGTGATCTAATCTTAGCAGGGCTCCGCCCGAGCTCCGCAGAAACGCGATCTAGAGGAAAAGCCATGGAGGTATGTGGTCGGGCTGCCGTGGCAAAAGTTGTCTCAAATCAGCCCTAAAACCCCACTATATATAGGAGGGAGGGAGGGGAGGAGGCAGCCTCAAAACCTAAAGGTTTGGCCGAAATTGGAGGTGGAGGAGTCCTACTCCAATCCTACTTGGAGTAGGATTCCACCTTCCCACTTGGAAACTCTTTCCACCTTGTGTTTTTTCCTTCTCAAACCTTATGGGCCTTAGTGGGAACTTATTCCAGCCCACTAGGGGCTGGTTTATCTCTTCCCATAGCCCATGAGACCCCTTGGGGCGTGACACCCCTCCTGATGGTCCCCGGCACCCCTCCCGGCACTCCCAGTACACTACCGATGAGCTCGACACTTTTCCGGTAATGCACGAAAACCTTCCGGTAACCAAATGAGGTCATCCTATATATCAATCTTCATTTACGGACCATTCCATAAACCCTCGTGACGTCCGTGATCTCATCCGGGACTCCGAACAACATTCGGTAACCAACCATATAACTCAAATACGCATAAAACAACGTCGAACCTTAAGTGTGCAGACCCTGCGGGCTCGATAACTATGTAGACATGACCCGAGAGACTCCTCGGTCAATATCCAATAGCGGGACCTAGATTCCCATATTGGATCCTACATATTCTACGAAGATCTTATCGTTTGAACCTCAGTGCCAAGGATTCATATAATCCCGTATGTCATTCCCTTTGTCCTTCGGTATGTTACTTGCCCGAGATTCGATCGTCAGTATCCGCATACCTATTTCAATCTCGTTTACCGGCAAGTCTCTTTACTCGTTCCATAATACAAGATCCCGCAACTTACACTAAGTCACATATCTTGCAAGGCTTGTGTGTGATGTTGTATTACCGAGTGGGCCCCGAGATACCTCTTCGTCATACGGAGTGACAAATCCCAGTCTTGATCCATACTAACTCAACGAACACCTTCAGAGATACCTGTAGAGCATCTTTATAGTCACCTACTTACGTTGCGACGTTTGATACACACAAAGCATTCCTCCGGTGTCAGTGAGTTATATGATCTCATGGTCATAGGAACAAATACTTGACACGCATAAAACAGTAGCAACAAAATGACACGATCAACATGCTACATCTATTAGTTTGGGTCTAGTCCATCACATGATTCTCCGAATGATGTGATCCCGTTATCAAGTAACAACACTTGCCTATGGCCAGGAAACATTGACCATCTTTGATCAACGAGCTAGTCAACTAGAGGCTTACTAGGGACAGTGTTTTGTCTATGTATCCACACAAGTATTGTGTTTCCAATCAATACAGTTATAGCATGGATAATAAACGATTATCATGAACAAAGAAATATAATAATAACTAATTATTATTGCCTCTAGGGCATATTTCCAACAGTTGCAAACATCTGACATACACGTTTCAGATGACTACATGATAGTTGAGTGCATAATGCTTAAACAGATGGAGATTTTCGCAAGTGCCCAAGGGATGCTAGTCCGCTTGTTGTGGAGAGGTTCGCCAGGGCTTACCTCTGGAATCTTTTGACCCAAGTGGTGTTTCCGGATGGCACGGGGGACACAGCCTCGTGGATGTTTTTGGATCCTCTTCGTTACTGGGATGTCAAGTGGAGTTGGGGTTCGGCGGCACTAGCCTTCTTGTACCGTCAGGTACGATTTAATATCATGCATTTTTGTTTTATTCAATTGGTATATGATGCATTTTCGTAATATTAAATGGGTATATGATGCATTTTCATTTTATTAAATTTGTAGTTGGATGGAGCATGTATGAGGAGCAAGCCAACGTCCACTCTTGGAGGTTTTGTTTGGGTCCTACAGGTTTGGATGTGGGAGCGTATGCCTGTTGGTCGTAACCTCAGCCTTCCTTCGGAAGAACCTTGGATGTACCCATTTGACAAAGATGAGGAGCGGCACCCCACTATCGCACACACATGGGCTAATGTCCAATGGATGAGTATCGTAGCTATGGGGTGGTATAAGGCATACATAAGCGAGCTAGACATGCTGACTTATGAATAGGTAAATGCTTTCGCAAAATTGTCTGGAAATTTTTCATGGATGGTCGAGTGACTTATCGTTATGTAGGTGAATTGGAGGCCGTACACGGTACTTAGGCAGTTTCCTCTGAGCAACATGTGCCTTCGTGACCAGCATCTTTGGCGTGTGCGGTGCCCCATGATATGCTTCTTTGCGGTGGAGTGGCATCTTCCTCATTGTGTTTCAAAGCAGTTCGGGGTACAACAACGCACCCCGCCGGATTACGCCGAGACAAGTGTGCGGCTACATAAGTGAGTATTTTGTTGTTGGGGAACGTCGCATGGGAAACAAAAATTTTCCTACGCGCACGAAGACCTATCATGGTGATGTCCATCTACGAGAGGGGATGAGTGATCTACGAACCCTTGTAGATCGTACAGCAGAAGCGTTAGAGAACGCGGTTGATGTAGTGGAACGTCCTCACGTCCCTCGATCCGCCCCGCGAACAATCCCGCGATCAGTCCCACGATCTAGTACCGAACGGACGGCACCTCCGCGTTCAGCACACGTACAGCTCGACGATGATCTCGGCCTTCTTGATCCAGCAAGAGAGACGGAGAGGTAGAAGAGTTCTCCGGCAGCGTGACGGCGCTCCGGAGGTTGGTGATGATCTTGTCTCAGCAGGGCTCCGCCCGAGCTCCGCAGAAACACGATCTAGAGGAAAAACTATGGAGGTATGTGGTCGGGCAGCCGTGAGAAAGTCGTCTCAAATCAGCCCTAAAACCTCCGTATATATAGGTGGGAGGGAGGGGAGGAGGCAGCCTCAAAACCTAAAGGTTTGGCCGAAATTGGAGGTGGAGGAGTCCTACTCCAATCCTACTTGGAGTAGGATTCCACCTTCCCACTTGGAAACTCTTTCCACCTTGTGTTTTTTCCTTCTCAAACCTTATGGGCCTTAGTGGGAACTTATTCCAGCCCACTAGGGGCTGGTTTATCTCTTCCCATAGCCCATGAGACCCCTTGGGGCGTGACACCCCTCCCGATGGTCCCCGACACCCCTCCCGGCACTCCCGGTACACTACCGATGAGCCCGAAACTTTTCCGGTAATGCACGGAAACCTTCCGGTAACCAAATGAGGTCATCCTATATATCAATCTTCGTTTCCGGACCATTCCGGAAACCCTCGTGACGTCCGTGATCTCATCCGGGACTCCGAACAACATTCGGTAACCAACCATATAACTCAAATACGCATAAAACAACGTCGAACCTTAAGTGTGCAGACCCTGCGGGTTCGAGAACTATGTAGACATGACCCGAGAGACTCCTCGGTCAATATCCAATAGCGGGACCTGGATGCCCATATTGGATCCTACATATTCTACGAAGATCTTATCGTTTGAACCTCAGTGCCAAGGATTCATATAATCCCGTATGTCATTCCCTTTGTCCTTCGGTATGTTACTTGCCCGAGATTCGATCGTCGGTATCCGCATACCTATTTCAATCTCGTTTACCGGCAAGTCTCTTTACTCGTTCCGTAATACAAGATCCCGCAACTTACATTAAGTTACATTGCTTGCAAGGCTTGTGTGTGATGTTGTATTACCGAGTGGGCCCCGAGATACCTCTCCGTCACACGGAGTGACAAATCCCAGTCTTGATCCATACTAACTCAACTAACACCTTCGGAGATACCTGTAGAGCATCTTTATAGTCACCCAGTTACGTTGCGACGTTTGATACACACAAAGCATTCCTCCGGTGTGAGTGAGTTATATGATCTCATGGTCATAGGAATAAATACTTGACACGCAGAAAACAGTAACAACAAAATGACACGATCAACATGCTACGTCTATTAGTTTGGGTCTAGTCCATCACATGATTCTCCTAATGATGTGATCCCGTTATCAAGTGACAACACTTGCCTATGGCCAGGAAACCTTGACCATCTTTGATCAACGAGCTAGTCAACTAGAGGCTTACTAGGGACAGTGTTTTGTCTATGTATCCACAAAAGTATTGTGTTTCCAACTAATACAATTATAGCATGGATAATAAACGATTATCATGAACTAAGAAATATAATAATAACTAATTTATTATTGCCTCTAGGGCATATTTCCAACAGTCTCCCACTTGCACTAGAGTCAATAATCTAGTTCACATCACCATGTGATTCCAACGAATCCAACACCCGTATAGTTATGGGGTCTGATCACGTCTTGCTTGTGAGAGAGGTTTTTAGTCAACGGCTTTGAAACTTTCAGATCCGTGCGTTCTTTACAAATCTTTATGTCATCTTATAGATGCTGCTACTACGTGCTATTCGGAAATGCTCCAAATATCTACTCTACTGTATGAATCCGTTTCACTACCCATAGTTATTCAGATTAGTGTCAAAGCTTGCATCAACGTAACCCTTTACGACGAACTCTTTAACCACCTCCATAATCGAGAAAAATTCCTCAGTCCATTTGTTACCAAGGATAAATTTTGACCGCTGCTAGTGATTCAATCATGGATCACTCTCTGTACCTCTCAACAGACTTTGAGTCAAGGCACACATCAGGTGCGGTACACAGCATGGCATACTTTAGATTCTACGGCTAAGGCATAGAAGACGACCTTCGTCTATTCTCTTTATTCTGCCGTGGTCGGGTTTTGAGTCTTACTCAAATTCACACCTTACAACGCAACCAAGAACTCCTTCTTTGTTGATCTATTTTGAACTCCTTCAAAACTTGTCAAGGCATGCATCTTGTTGAAACTTCCATTAAGCGCTTTCGATCTATCTCCATAGATCTTTGATGCTCAACGTTCAAGTAGCTCAATCCAGGTATTCCTTTGAAAACTCCTTTCAAACAACCTTGTATGCTTTACAGAAATTCTACATTACTTCTGATCCACAATATGTCAACCACATATACTTATCAGAAATTCTATAGTGCTCCCACTCACTTCTTTGGAAATACAAGTTTCTCACAAACTTTGTACAAACCCAAAATCTTTGATCATCTCATCAAAGTGTATATTCCAACTCCGAGATGCTTGCACCAGTCCATTGAAGGATCGCTGGAGCTTGCATACTTGCTAGTATCTTTAGGATCGACAAAACCTTCTGGTTGTATCACATACAATGTTTGCTCAAGGAAACCGTCGAGAAAACAATGTTTTGATATCCTACGTGCAATATTTCATAAATAATGCATCAACAACTAACATAATTCTAACAGACCTTTAGCATCGCTACGAGTGAGAAAGTCTCATCACAGTCAACTGTTTGATCTTGTCGAAAACATCTTTGCGACAAGTCGAGCTTTTCTTAATAGTGACTTATCACCATCATCGTCTGTCTTCCTTTAAAGATCCATTTTTACTCAATAGTCCTATGACCATCAAGTAGTTCTACCAAAGTCTTCACTTTGTTTTCACACATGGATCCTCTCTCGGATTTCATGGCTTCCAGCCATTTGTCGGAATCTGGGCCCACCATCGCTTTCTCCATAACTCGTAGGTTCACTGTTGCTCAACAACATGACCTCCAAGACAGGGTTACCGTACTACTCTGCAGCAGTATGCGACCTTGTCGACCTACGAGGTTTGTAGTAACTTGACTCGAAGCTCAATGATCACCATCATCAGCTTCTACTTCAATTGGTGTAGGCGCCACAGGAACAACTTCCTACGCCCTGCTATACACTAGTTGAAGTGATGGTTCAATAACCTCATCAAGTTCTACTACCCTCCCACTCAATTCTTTCGAGAGAAACCTTTCCTCGAGAAAGGATCCGTTTCTAGAAACAAACACTTTGCTTTCGGATCTGAGATAGGAGATGTACCCAACTGTTTTGGATATCCTATGAAGATGCATTTATCCGCTTTGGGTTCGAGCTTATCAGACTGAAACCTTTTCACATAAGTGTCGAAACCCCAAACTTTCAAGAAACGACAGTTTAGATTTCTCTAAACCTCAGTCTATACTGTGTCATCTCAACGGAAATACGCGGTGCCCTATTTAAAGTGAGTGCGGTTGTCTCTAATGCATAACCCATAAACGATAGTGGTAATTCGATAAGAGACATCACAGTATGCACCATACTAAATAGTGCGTGGCTATGATGTTCAGACACATCATCACACTATGATGTTCCAGGTGGCATGAACTGTGAAACAATTTCCACATTGTCTTAACTGTGTACCAAAAACTCGTAACTCAGATATTCATTTCTATGATCACATCGTAGACAGTTCATCTTCTTGTTACGACGAACTTCACTCTGAAACAGAATTGAACTTTTCAATATTTCAGATTTGTGATTCATTAAGTAAATACTTCTGTATCTACTCAAGTCGTCAGTGAAGTAAGAACATAATGATATCCACTGCGTGCCTCAGCACTCACTGGACTGCATACATCAAAATGTATCACTTTCCAACAAGTTACTATCTTGTTTCATCTCAACGAAAACAAGGCCTTGCTCATGTGGTATGATTTGCATGTCACTAGTGATTCGAAATCAGGTGAGTACAAAGATCCATCAGCATGGAGCCTCTTCATGCAATTTATACTAACATGACTCAAGTGGCAGTGTCACAAGTAAGTGGTACTATCATTATTAACTCGTATCTTTTGGCACCAATGTGTAACACTACAATCGAGATTCAATAAACCATTGAAGGTGATTATTCAAGCAAATAGAGTAACCATTATTCTCTTTGAATGAATAATCGTATTGCAATAAACACGATCCAATCATGTTCACGCTTAACGCAAACACCAAATAACAATTATTTAGGTTCAACACCAATCCCGATGGTAGAGGGAGCGTGCGACGTTTGATTATATCAACCTTGGAAACACTTCCAACACATATCGTCACCTCGCCTTTAGCTAGTCTCCGTTTATGCCGTAGCTTTCATTTCGCGTTACTAATCACTTAGCAACCGAACCGGTATCCAATACCCTCGTGCTACTAGGAGTACTAGTAAAGTACACATCAACATTATGTATATCACATATATACTTCTCTCGACTTTTCCAGCCTTCTTATCCACCAAGTATCTAGAGTTGCTCCGCCTCAGTGACTGTTCCCCTTATTATAGAAGCACTTAGTCTCGGGTTTGGGTTTAATCTTGGGTCTCTTCATTAGTGCAGCAACTGTTTTGCCGTTTCACGAAGTATCCCTTCTAGCCCTTGCCTTTCTTGAAACTTAGTGGTTTTACTAACCATCAACTATTGATGCTCCTTCTTGATTTCTACTTTCGCAGTGTCAAACATCGCGAATCACTCAAAAGATCATAGTATCTATCCTTGATATGTTATAGTTCATCACGAAGCTCTCATAGCTTGGTGGCAGTGACTTTGGAGAACCATCACTATCTCATCTGGAAGATTAACTCCCACTTGATTCAAGCGATTGTCGTACTCAGACAATCTGAGCACACGCTCAACGATTGAGCTTTTCTCCTTTACTTTGTGGACAAAGAATCTTGTTTGGAGGTCTCGAACCTCTTAACAAGGGCACAAGCATGAAATCACAATTTCATCTCTTCGGAACATCACTTATGTTCCGTGACGTTTTACAACGTTTTCGGCGCCTTGCTTCTAAGCCATCAAGTATCTTGCACTGAACTATCGTGTAGTCATCAGTAACGTGTATGTCGGATGTTCATAGCATCCACAGACGACGCTCGAGGTGCAGCACACCGAGTGGTGCATTAAGGACATAAGCCTTCTGCGTAGCAACGAGGACAATCCTCGGTTTTACAGACTCAGTCTGCAAAGGTTGCTACTATCAATTTTCAACTAAATTTTCTCTAGGAACATGTAAAAACAGTAGAGCTATAGCGCAAGCTACATCGTAATTCGCAAAGACCATTAGACTATGTTCATGACAATTAGTTCAATTAATCATATTACTTAAGAACTCCTACTCAAAAAGTACATCTCTCTAGTCATTTGAGTGGTACACGATCCAAATCCGCTATCTCAAGTCCGATCATCACGTGAGTCGAGAATAGTTTCAGTGGTAAGCATCCCTATGCTAATCATATCAACTATACGATTCATGCTCGACCTTTCGGTCTCATGTGTTCCGAGGCCATGTCTGCACATGCTAGGCTCGTCAAGCTTAACCCGAGTGTTCCGCGTGTGCAACTGTTTTGCACCCGTTGTATGTGAACGTTGAGTCTATCACACCCGATCATCACGTGGTGTCTCGAAACGAAGAACTGTCGCAACGGTGCACAGTCGGGGAGAACACAATTTCGTCTTGAAATTTTAGTGAGAGATCACCTCATAATGCTACCGTCGTTCTAAGCAAAATAAGGTGCATAAAAGGATTAACATCACATGCAATTCATAAGTGACATGATATGGCCATCATCACGTGCTTCGTGATCTCCATCACCAAAGCACCGGCACGATCTTCTTGTCACCGGCGCCACACCATGATCATCCGTCAACGTGTCGCCATCGGGGTTGTCGTGCTACTTATGCTATCACTACTAAAGCTACATCCTAGCAAAATACTAAACGCATCTGCAAGCACATATGTTAGTATAAAGACAACCCTATGGCTCCTGCCGGTTGCCGTACCATCGACGTGCAAGTCGATATTTCTATTACAACATGATCATCTCATACATCCAATATATCACATCACATCATTGGCCATATCACATCACAATCATACCCTGCAAAAACAAGTTAGACGTCCTCTAATTTTGTTGTTGCAAGTTTTACGTGGTGACCAAGGGTATCTAGTAGGATCGCATCTTACTTACGCAAACACCACAACGGAGATGTATGAGTTGCTATTTAACCTCATCCAAGGACCTCCTCGGTCAAATCCGATTCAACTAAAGTTGGAGAAACCGTCACTTGCCAGTCATCTTTGAGCAAAGGGGGTTACTCGTAACGATGAAACCAGTCTCTCGTAAGCGTACGAGTAATGTCGGTCCAAGCCGCTTCAATCCAACAATGCCGCGGAATCAAGAAAAGACTAAGGAGGGAAGCAAAACGCACATCACCGCCCACAAAACCTTTTGTGTTCTACTCGAGAAGACATCTACGCATGAACCTAGCTCATGATGCCACTGTTGGGGAACGTCGCATGGGAAACAAAAAATTTCCTACGCGCACGAAGACCTATCATGGTGATGTCCATCTACGAGAGGGGATGAGTGATCTACGTACCCTTGTAGATCGTACAGCAGAAGCGTTAGAGAACGCGGTTGATGTAGTGGAACGTCCTCACGTCCCTCGATCCGCCCCGCGAACAATCCCGCGATCAGTCCCACGATCTAGTACCGAACGGACGGCACCTCCGCGTTCAGCACACGTACAGCTCGACGATGATCTCGGCCTTCTTGATCCAGCAAGAGAGACGGAGAGGTAGAAGAGTTCTCCGGCAGCGTGACGGCGCTCCGGAGGTTGGTGATGATCTTGTCTCAGCAGGGCTCCGCCCGAGCTCCGCAGAAACACGATCTAGAGGAAAAACTATGGAGGTATGTGGTCGGGCAGCCGTGAGAAAGTCGTCTCAAATCAGCCCTAAAACCTCCGTATATATAGGTGGGAGGGAGGGGAGGAGGCAGCCTCAAAACCTAAAGGTTTGGCCGAAATTGGAGGTGGAGGAGTCCTACTCCAATCCTACTTGGAGTAGGATTCCACCTTCCCACTTGGAAACTCTTTCCACCTTGTGTTTTTTCCTTCTCAAACCTTATGGGCCTTAGTGGGAACTTATTCCAGCCCACTAGGGGCTGGTTTATCTCTTCCCATAGCCCATGAGACCCCTTGGGGCGTGACACCCCTCCCGATGGTCCCCGACACCCCTCCCGGCACTCCCGGTACACTACCGATGAGCCCGAAACTTTTCCGGTAATGCACGGAAACCTTCCGGTAACCAAATGAGGTCATCCTATATATCAATCTTCGTTTCCGGACCATTCCGGAAACCCTCGTGACGTCCGTGATCTCATCCGGGACTCCGAACAACATTCGGTAACCAACCATATAACTCAAATACGCATAAAACAACGTCGAACCTTAAGTGTGTAGACCCTGCGGGTTCGAGAACTATGTAGACATGACCCGAGAGACTCCTCGGTCAATATCCAATAGCGGGACCTGGATGCCCATATTGGATCCTACATATTCTACGAAGATCTTATCGTTTGAACCTCAGTGCCAAGGATTCATATAATCCCGTATGTCATTCCCTTTGTCCTTCGGTATGTTACTTGCCCGAGATTCGATCGTCGGTATCCGCATACCTATTTCAATCTCGTTTACCGGCAAGTCTCTTTACTCGTTCCGTAATACAAGATCCCGCAACTTACATTAAGTTACATTGCTTGCAAGGCTTGTGTGTGATGTTGTATTACCGAGTGGGCCCCGAGATACCTCTCCGTCACACGGAGTGACAAATCCCAGTCTTGATCCATACTAACTCAACTAACACCTTCGGAGATACCTGTAGAGCATCTTTATAGTCACCCAGTTACGTTGCGACGTTTGATACACACAAAGCATTCCTCCGGTGTGAGTGAGTTATATGATCTCATGGTCATAGGAATAAATACTTGACACGCAGAAAACAGTAGCAACAAAATGACACGATCAACATGCTACGTCTATTAGTTTGGGTCTAGTCCATCACATGATTCTCCTAATGATGTGATCCCGTTATCAAGTGACAACACTTGCCTATGGCCAGGAAACCTTGACCATCTTTGATCAACGAGCTAGTCAACTAGAGGCTTACTAGGGACAGTGTTTTGTCTATGTATCCACACAAGTATTGTGTTTCCAACTAATACAATTATAGCATGGATAATAAACGATTATCATGAACTAAGAAATATAATAATAACTAATTTATTATTGCCTCTAGGGCATATTTCCAACATTTGTATCACGTGTTTATCCTGTTGATCAATGTCTAACACGAAAAAATGGAAGTGATATAGTATTGAACTATTGCTTTGTAGAACAAACCGGCAAACCAATAAGAGTGTCATCAATTGGGAGGAGCACCACATGATTTGGGTGGACATGTGGAATGCTCGAGTTGAAAATGATCAAACACCCGACACTGACGAGGCGGCATATTTAAGGCATTTGGAGTGGATGCGTACAGAGTATAGAGTTATCCATAAGGCAGCCTGGACTCGTTCCGATTGCTTGGACTTACTGCCGAGTGAGGCTGCTGATGCTGCATTCAACAATTCTATTAGGGAGACAGTTGGAGCGCATCTTGACTATGGCCCTCTTCATGACCGAGTGGTACGTTTATTCTTGAAAATATGAACAAGTGTCATTTATTCGTGGGTGGTATGTCACATATGTTTTATCGAGGGCACGGAGATATGGAGATGTATCAACGATAGTAACGTGGCCCTTGGCCGTGCCCCATCTTCACAAACGGACGGGTTTGTTAGAACTACTCTGCAGGTTAGATGCCTTGTTAACCTTTGTTTTAGTTGTCGTAGCTTTGTTAGCATATTAACATGTCATCATCTTTTCCTTGCGCAGAAGGTCGCCAATCGGTGTCGCACACTAGCGGCTTTACTTTCTTGCCATGGTGTTTCGTCCACCGATGTGAGGGCACGTGCGCAGTACACGATGGATGTGCAGTCTTCCGCTCGTCCGTCTGCCAGCCGTCCACGGGCCTCTTCCGCTCGTCCGTCTTCGAGTCGAGCACGTGCTTACTCTAGCCGAGCACATGTTGAGGAGTTTGAAGAAGAAGAAGAGGAGTCAGACAATGAGGCCGCGGATCCGGATTTCATCGAGTTTGGGGCTTCGCAGATGGAAGATGCTCCGCGGCCAAGTCAACCCACTCAGGCGACGGAAGAAACACGTCGAGCTAGCTCAAGGAACGTCCGACGTCCTGGCTGGCAGAATAGTCCAGAGGGCTACGTCACTAAGGGCAAGATGGCTGCGAAGAGAGGAAGGAAATGAATTATGAACTATTAGTGTCATGTCATGCTAGTATTGAACTTGTCTTGGATGTTTTATGTACTTTGAAGTATCAACTTGGTTATGAAGTTTTAAGCAGTTTGAAGTTTTAAGTATCAACTTGGTTATGAAGTTTTAAGTATCAACTTGTCATGTCATTCTAACTTGATTATGAAGTATGAAGTTTGAAGTATCAACTTGGTTATGCTAACTTGGGTTATGAAGTTTTAAGTATCAACTTGTCATGTCATTCTAACTTGGGTTTTATAGTTTGCAGTTCAAAGTATTCATGGAAATTTTGGTACTAGACTAAGGAAACACCGCAGAGACTGGCGTTTCTTGTAGATCCTGCAACGCCATCAGGCCTCGTGTTTCTTGTAGGGCTGCAACGCTGAGGAGGACGTGTCATTTGCGGTACTGGACTAAGGAAACGCCACAGAGACTGGCGTTTCTTGTAGAACCTGCAACGCCATCAGGCCTGGTGTTTCTTGTAGGGCTGCAACACTGACAAGGACATGTTATTTGCGGTGCTGGACTAAGGAAACGCCGCAGAGACAAGCGTTTCTTGTAGAGTCTGCAACGCCATCAGGCTTGGCGTTTCTTGTAGGGCTGCAACGCTGATGAGGACATGTTATTTGCGGTACTGGACTAAGGAAACGCCGCAGAGACTGGCGTTGTTGGTCCAGGCTGAAACGCTAATGAGGCTGGCGTTTCACATACATGATCTTGCTCATTTAGCACTTTCACACAAACATCATACATACCACATTTAGCACACACACAGACAACATACAGATGACATATGCAACTAAAAACAAAGAATACACACATCATATAAAGAATACACACAACATAGCCCATATAAAGTACAAACATCACAAAGAGTTCCCATTAAAGTTCACGTCGAAAGATGCATAATAGGTTCTTAAAGTACATAATAGTGGATTTCATAGTCAGATAGCACGCAAGCGAACAAGGTTCAACACATAGGGTTCAAACATGAAAGCGCGCATGAAAATAGAAGCCTCCGGCTTTATTGTGTCGAGCAAGGCCCCTTCCCCTTTTTCTTCTTCCTCTCTTCCTCCTCTTCGTCTTCCCTTTTGCGCATTTTTGAAGCCTCTTCCAACACCCTGTCCATGAAGAGTTCCTCCTCCCGCTCTCTCTTTGTTGCACCCTCTGCCATACCAATCTTAAATTAAGCTGCCCATTCATTGTGACGTTGCTCCATCACCTTCTTGTGATGCTCCTTCATCTTTTTCTCATAAGCACGTTGCTCAAGAAACATTTTGAGGTCCTCCTTCCTCCTTGCTTCATTCTCTTGGTACTGGCGCTCCCTCTCCATCTTCTTTGCTTCGGCTCCGTCCTGCTCTCTCAACTTCTTTGCAGCCCTCTCCATCAACCGCTGCTCCTCACTGGTTGCATCCTTCTCCGCCGCACTCCATTTTCTCCTTGTTGGGTTGAGACGCCGCCATACCTACATAAAAACATCAAGGCTCACAGTTAATACAATAACATACAAAGTAGCATGAAAAACAACATGATAGATAAACTTACGGAAATGGTCCTCGTAGGTAACCGAACATTCCTCTACCACCACCCGAACCTCTACCCATAAAACCACCACGTCTACCACCACCGCCGGATCCTCGTCCCATAGCAAGGCCACGACGTCTACCACCGCCGGATCCTCGTCCCACAGAAAGGCCACCACTTGAACCACCACGTCTACCACCGTCGGATCCTCGTCACATAGCAATGCCACCACTTGAACCACCACGTCTACCACCGCCGGATCCTCGGCCCACAGGAAGGCCACCACGTCTACCACCGTCGGATCCTCGTCCCATAGCAATACAACCACTTGAACCACCACGTCTACCACCGCCAGCACTTGAACCACCTCTGCCCCCCACATCACTAGTAGATGCGTTGTTTCTTTTGCAAGTCCTCTTATTATGTGTCGTTTCATTGCAATCACCGCATTGGTTCCTATCACGTGGCTCCATGAAATGTCCACTACCAAACTCTCTGGTGCTCATCAGGTCATCCATATCATTCATGTTTGTTCTCCTTCCACCCTTCGGTTGAACCATCATCTCTCGATCCGGCCTAATATTAGAGCCGTGATACTCTGGCCACTGTGATGGGTCAAGGAAAGGGTGGAATCTCGACGCCCATGTTAACTGATGAGTTTGCAAGTTGAATTCATGCAACCTCACAGCTACACCATCACAGAAGGGCAAATTCCTCATGCGACATGCCGTCATCATGTGCGAGCATGTCCAGTGGTACTTACTAGGCCGCTCACAAGTGCAATGCCGCGTCCGAAGGGAAACCATAAATGAGCGACCACCATATGATTGCCCATCTCTCGTTGTACCGCCTGGCTCATCCACTTGGTATTTCATTTCAGCGTTATCAAAACAAGTGGCTCGCTGCATGGCTGACTTCTCCTTTTGAAACTCTAGCCACTCGGCAACCTTCTTCGGATAGATCTCATTGGGAGGCTTCTCACTCTCACCAATCAACTTGTCAATTTCTTCGGAGTGCTTAAGAAAATACTCATTTAGCTTGTAAAAGGTATATTCAGCTATTGCCGTGACCGGCAACTGACGTGCCCCCTTCAAGACAAAGTTGAAGCACTCAACAAGATTGCTTGTCATGTCGCCATATCTCATGCCTCCTTCATCACATGCCCGTGACCACTTATGTCTCTCATCTATATTCCTTTGTAGGAATTCTTTCCCACCTTCATTTGCCTTCTCATATATTTTGTTCAATCGTTTCGTGAACGACTCAACGGAGAAGGCCACACATGCGGAGTTAAGATCCTTCGCTAGATCTTTGTTCTTACAAGCCCTGTAAAAGTTTGCAACGAAGTGCCTCATGCACCATCGATGGTGAAGCCTCGCATGCCCTGGAATGTGAACATCCACGGCCTTCAATATGCCTTGGTGCCGATCGGATATGATGCATACCTCCCTATTGGGAGGAATCACCGTGCTTCTCACAAGTCTCATGAACCATTCCCAGTTGTCTTGGTTCTCCACTGACACCAAAGCAAATGCCACAGGCAACACCTGATCATTAGCATCATGTGTCATTGCTACCATTAGTGTGCCCTTGTATTTGCCAGTCAGGAATGTTCCATCTATAGACAAAACCGGACGACAATGCTCAAAAGCTGCAATGCATGGGCCAAATGTCCAAAAGGCACGACGGAACACTCCTTCAATATCTTGGACATAGTGGTACATTCCGGGGTTTCTATAGGCCATCGCGCCCAGCAACCGAGGTAGCATGTTTTACGCTTCTTCCCATCCACCGTACAACATTCTAAAAGCGACCTGTTTGGCCTTCCATGTCTTCCCGTACTTGACCTTATATCCAAATCTCTCGAAAACCCAACTCATCAACAACTTCACTTTAATGGTTGGATCCTCAGCTATATGTTTCTGGTATTTATAACCGATGAATTCCGAGGTTAACTGATGGTGTGTCTCTCGTGCTTCATCTGTCGGCGGTGTGCATAGGTGAGTTGCAATGCAACTACTTATCTTCCACAAACCATCTTTCATGAGTCTTGCATTGACTTTCCATTTGCATTTTTCTACCTCACATTTCACGGTGTATCGCTTGTGGCAGCCCGAGTGCACAACTCTGAAAGGCCTGTAGTGTTTGACGACATACTCACACAACCACATCTTCAATTCTAGAATGTCCTCGAACATCAAACCTTTCTTTAGGTAAGACGTACAAATCGCGTTGGGTGTGCTACTTGGGAACATTCTAGCCTCAATTATCTTGCTCGTGCCACCGTCGACTAAAGCCTTATCTGCAAGGCTAACATCACAAAACAAGGGAACTTTGTGATCCCTACCGGTGATTTTTGTATACCACTCTGCTTCTTTCTCAGTGAAGCCATCCTGATCCAACTCATTCACCGGGCCTTCATCATCCGACTCATCCACACAAGCACGTTGATAAACAATGTCAGGATCCATGTCATCATGCCTTACTTGAGCCTCTACGTCACCAACAATGTTGTGTTGCCTCTCATACTCTTCGTCGGACTCATGACCGTCATCTTTGATCGGTGCACTACCTCCAAACTCATATTGGGGATACTCATTTACTTCCACTTCTACTTTATGCTCAACAATAGGTGCCACACCATTATATGGGCTCAAATCATCTACTATGGGTTGGTTCAAGTCAACATGAAGAGGAGCATTGAGCATCGTACTAGCAAACACTTCGAGTGACTTGTCTATCGAGGATGCAACAGCCTCCTTGTATGCAACCCAATGCAAATTAGACTTGATAGGCATTGTCTTCATTCGATACTTGTGTGCCGACCCAACATCATATCTTTCTAATAATTCTACTTGGTCACTTGGATCAACCCACTTCAATCTTATCCGAGTTTTTGCCACAACCTCTTCATAAGTAGGACTATCAACAAATATCAACACTTCCTCATATTTGTCAACAATAGCAACATTCATGAATGCCTCTTTGTCAACATAATGAATATTCACAATCTTGTCCATCTAAAAAGGGGGACAAAATTACCAATTCTAAGTATAACAAAACAACTAACAAAACATTACCCCTAACCATTTGCATCCAAATTAGGCATTAACACAAACCCTAACCCTAAACCTTGTCCATCCAAATTAGGCATAACACAAAACCTAACACTAACCCTAACCCTTGTCCAACCAAACTAGGCATAACCCTAACCATAACACTAAATCTCCTCAATAATAAGAAACCAACCAATACAATGCGACATAAATAGAACACCTAGTGCAAAAAAATCTACACAAATACAAAATCATTGCAAAAACTAATTGGAGGGATTGGAGGAGCTTACCGGCCTCTTTGATTTGCCCCAAAGAACCAACTAAAAGGTTGAGGGAGGAGGGAGATCGAAGGGGTGATCTTGACGACAAGGGAGAGCTTTTTCGTGCAAGGAAGAACAAGAGGAGAGGAGAAATGGTGGTTGGTGGGCGAGGGGGTCGGGGTGGCATAATATAAAGCCAAGAAACGCCATAGCCAGTGGCGTTTCACCTGAGGCCTGCAACGCCACATTAGACACGCGTTTCAAGGAAGGTCTGCAACACCACAATAGAGTGGCGTTTCTTAAGAGGGCTGCAACGCCACGGTCTCTGGCGTTTCAAAGAAAGGGTCAAACCGTGAAATTCTTTCAAAACGAGTTCGTTGCGTGATTAACTTACACCCCTCGGATCAAAACAATGAAAAAACCCGAGGGAGGAGACACGGCTGAGCACGACAGCTGCAGCCAATCAACCATGTGCGCGAGTGGTATAGCGGCAGCCGTGCACACAGACGAAGGGAATAAGATCCATGACATAGAGGAGAAGCGGCAGAGGAGGTGGCGACATCGAAAGGGACGGGGAGACGAGAGGGTGTGGGGATGACCTGTCATTGTTGGAGGGCTTCCATCGAGTGTTTCGATCCCGAGTTTATCTGGAAGGGTAGGGAAAGGGCAATAATGCTAGACCTACAAAAACTTACAAAAGTTTACTTAACCTTCCAAACTAACTCTTCTCTCCCCCCTGATTTTCAGTGGGGGTGGGGCCCCTCATCCCTCAATAACCAATCACAATCTTACACATCAGTTTGTACGTAAAATCTTTAAATAAGCCTTTGTAGGTGTAGCATTACTCGGGAAAGGGTTAGTCGAGACGTTTCACGAAGAGATGCCCACAAGTGAGATAAGCGGTACACGGGTTAGACCTGGATTCATATATTTTCGGCAGTCAAACATCCTCAAGTGACTTCCACGTAGCGAGATAAACGGTTGAACCAACAATCTCACGCTATAAAACTGGCACCAAATTAGAGGGTGCTTGGATCCAAGAGATTAAAACTAGTCTGACTAAAACTAGTCTCTTTAAGAGGCTAAAGTTCCAAGCACCCCTGACTAAAGAGAGGCTAAAACTAGTCTTGAGGCTAAAATCTTTTAGTCAGGGGTACCCCTACTAAAATGTGCATTAGTCCTCTCTCTCCTCATTTAACTCTTCATGCAAGTTCTGGATTGGAGGGTTTGGAGGATAATAAATGCTCATTAACTTGATTTTAGTCTCTTTAGTACTTGGATCCAAGCATGGGTGAGGCTAGCAAGTTTTAGTCTCACTACTTTTAGTCATGGGACTAAAACGTATCCAAGCACCCTCTTAGACCGGGAACTGGGGACATGCGTCGATCGGGAAAGCTTTGATGCAAAGAACAGAGAATTCACCTCAGTCGAGCTAGCTTAGCAGCTTTAATGCATGTATATATATATATATATGTACTCCCTCCGTCCGGTAATAAGTGTACTTTTTCCTTTTCTGTTAGTCAAACTAGTTAAACTTTGACTAACTTTATTAAAAAATGTGCTAGCATTTATGACATTAAATTAGTATCAATAGATTTATCTTTACATGAAGTTTTCAAATATATCATTTTCATGTCATATATGTTGCTACTATTTTTTATAAAGTTAGTCAAATTTTAAAAAGTTTGACTAAGTACAAATCTATATGTATACTTATTTATGGACGGAGGGAGTATGTATGTATATGTATTCAATCCGACATGAAGAAGCCTCAAAAAGCATGACTCAATTCACTACAAAAAAGAGATAGATGGGGATGAACATCACAAGATCCAACTATATTAATAAATCTATTAATATAACAAGATCAACATCCATCAAAAACATGAAAGAGAGATCAAACACATAGCTACTAATACATACATTTAGTCCCGATGATGAACTATTCATACATCACCATGAATGCAAGGGATGACCTACCCAATGATTTCCCCCTTCGACAGGGTCCGAAAAGTGGATTCAGATGAGATCACTTAGGAATAAAGGATTGCAACGACGATAAAATTCGTTCATGTCTCGCTTCGAAGGTTTTGAAATATATATTAATTTATAGGCATGAAATTAGAGCAAACAGAGGGGGGAGAGGAGGGGCACATGGGCAGATGGCGCGACCTATCGCAGGGACGCCACCTGTCCATGTGTGGCCCTTGTGGCTCGTCTCGATGTCTTTCGAAGATTCCATGGTCTCTTATTGTTCAAAAAAACTCATAATTTTTTTTTCGTTATGTCTATACCTTCTTCGTGCTCCTTCATGTCATTTTTTTCGATTAATTTAAATTGATTTCTTATTCTTGACAAACATCTTAATCTCAGGCATGTGTGTTCGTTGAGTAATTACTTTGTGGGTGTTTGCGTAATATAATTGCACGATAATTCTTGGTGCAAGCGACATGTTCTTCAAGCAACACCCACAAACGACACCGATGCTTGGGTATATCAAGCAAAACCTGTGATATGTAGTGATGGAACCGGACCCTATCTCTACTTCATTCTTCCACCATTCTGTCGGACTATGCGCTACAGAAAATATATGAAATAAATACAATCTCAGATACAATATGGCAACTGCTACAAATCATTCAAATGATGTTTGCAAAACATCATCCGCCTCATGAGCCCTCCGATTAGGTACACTGGGCCGTTCAATTGTAGGCTTCGCATCCCTTCTTCCTCCTTTTGGAAGACATCCATGACACAAGGACCTCTCTTGACCTTGGGTCTCCTCCAACACAAATACGCAACACCTCAAGTGCCCTGACAATGCTGCATCACAACATCAGCGATCACACCGGCGACCATATGAAACACCGGTAGAGCTCCAATGCAACTTCGACGGCTTCGATGAAGCTCCAATGCAACTCCAGCAGAGATCCAAAGCAGCATCAACAGTTTTGATGAAGATCCAATGCAACTCCGGCATAACTCCAACGCAGCACCGATGGCTCCAGCGCACCGATGGCTCCAATGCACCTGATGACGCCTCGCAACACTTAAAGCATCGCCGCCGTGGTAGCACCGACGACCGTTGCATCGCAACACCGTGGGCCACCGGGGGCTGCTCCATGGCAGCATCGGGCGCGACGAAAATCTTCAATGCGTCCCCAGCCGCCGGCGGGGTGTTGCGGTTGCAGCGCTAGCTGTTGAGGGATGCTGCGTTGCAGCATATGTAGCTGTCGGCGAGAACTGCAGGTAGCAGTGTCTCGCGGTCACCACTACGAGGGGTGCCGGGCTGCAGCGCGTGCCGCCGACGAGATCTGTAGGGTGCAGCCCGTGATCATTGCAACGACAGCGGTGGCGATGGTGAGCCCTTGCAGCAGCCGGTGGTAGTAGTGCACGGTGTAGAAAGGAAAATGCAGAGATAGAGAAGGAAGAAACGAGTGGCTCGGGACTGAAAAGTGATAAGGTTGTGATGGCTAGTGGGTTGGTCCCACAAGGACGCGTGGAGCGCGCTGCGTGCGGCTAATTCCCTGGGAAATTAGTTGGTCAAAAAGAATACTTTTCCTACAATATAAGGGTTCCGCTCGCTAGCGTCATATGAAATCATGGCCTTGGTTGTCGCCTCGGCGGGAGCTGACATCACTCTTGTGAGTACACTGATCAGTCATGTCCACCTCCGGGGCAGTGCACCCGTCACTCTGTTATACTGCATGTGGAGGTTTATATGGTGGTGGCCGTTAGATGGTCATCATGATCCATAATGTGTAAAGTGCTAAACTACATTTGCATACTTCATGCATATGTAAATAATCAATAATACAAAAAAAATGATGTAAACACGGATTGCTGGAGAGGAGGCAGAGACGACCGACATCTTTTTCGTTCTCGCCTCCTGGGTCCCCTCCGACCCGGCACGACGTGATCTGACTGAAGAGGAGCAGGGGACAAGGAGGAGCCACACCATGCCTTCACACCGTTGATGCGCTGGCCCACCACACAATTGGACGCACGAGTCCGGCTAGGTCACCGCGAGCGCTGCCGCCATGCCTTGTACATAAGGGGAGATAATGGTCGGGGAGAGAGTGGGGGTAGGTTTTCTATGAGGGTTACGAGACTATTTATAATGATCATGGAGTATTCGAAAATGGGTCAACACAAACTTTGTTTGCATAGAGGCCAATATCAAAAGCGGATGACAATATACCTCCCCCATATGTTGGCAAATTTGTTTTACCGCGGGTTTTGTCGCTGCCGTTTCCATAGAGTGGTGTCTTTTGTATTGTTGTGTAGTAGTGTGGTGTTTCGTTCTCTTTATTTTTGGTTGTAGGACCCTGTGATATCAGAGGGGGAGGGGTGTTAAGGAAAGGTATGGGGGATTCGGTTTGCATGTGCACAAGCCAAATATCACCTCCACGACATTGGAGTCGGCCTTTGGTGGCATTTTTCGCTCACGAGTTCGTGATTTTCAGAGGCCGAACTCCACTGAGCTCGGTATTTTTAAAATATCAAAAGGCATATTTAGAAGTTTAAAAAATATATAAAAAAATCCATGAAAACATGTATGTATTCCGCAAGAACGTGCTAATTTCGCCAAAAAATGTTGTCATTTGTATGTTGTACAAAAAAATCCGGCCCAACAACAAAAATAAAAGGCCCGTTTAAAGATGTGTATTTGTATTTTTCTGTACGCCACATGTAAATGCATAATGTATATTGCTGTGAAATTTTGCATATACATAGTATACACGTGCACGTGTCTTCTAATTTAAATTTGTAATTTTACATGCTCTAAAAAAAATAGAATTTGAAAACAAGCTCACTGGAGCTCGGCCTTCGTCGGCATTTTTCGCCGCCCACGACCATCCCATTTTGGTCGAGAGTTTCCCTCATTGGAATCCAGTTTTGCAGTTTCAACTTGCCAACTCTGGGGCCGCCGCCTGGCTGCCTAGAGATACGCAGGAGCAGTAGTACAACTTATTTTCTGTACCAATTTTCTTATTTGAATATTGCCAGCATAGAGCAGTTTCTAGAAAAAATTCGGATTGCAACAATGACAGTACGCTTCACAAGTGGAGGCTCGCCGGCCTCAGTTTCTTCTATAGTAGTTCCACAATTACAAGAGCAAAACGAATCGATCACTGGAGATACATATGTACTGCTTGAGACCTTGGTACTCTAGCGCGGTGCCTTATGAACAGATCAATGTCCCTCTATGCCTGGTTTCTTATGCGGACGACAGCCAACGATAAGCTCGATCCTCTCAAAACAAACTCATCCCTAAGGCGGCGAAGGCGAAGGAGAGGCCGGCGGTTTGAGATCTGGATACTGCACGCACGCAAAAGCAAGCATAGTGATGAGCATGGCGTTTGCATTTCACATGCATTTGAATGTACAGTGAAGCATATTGAAGTCACGGAACAGTATAAGCTTACGTTCGCATATGGCGAAAGAGGTCTGGGCTTCGCAGGAGGCAATGATTCTTCGACGGCTTCTGCTACCGGTGCTGAGTTAACTTCCACCGGTGGCGATTCGGTTACTGCGACATCAGCCTTCACCTCGGTTTTACCCTCTGAAGCTGGTGGGGAAGGGCTGGCCGGTGGTTTGAGATCTGGATACTGAAATGCAGAACCAGGGTGGTTGAGTTAGATTGGTCGGCTTCACTTTTGCAGATAAAGATGTCAATGAAATACTGTTTACATTTGCAAATGGTGACAGGGGTCTTGATGTTGCCGTTTCAGGAGGCGATTCTGTGCTGGCTTCTGCAGCTGGGGCTGCTGGTTCTGCTACTAGTGCAGCAGTTGCCGTGGCAGCAGCTGGGGCTGCTGGTGCTGCTGCTGGTGCAGCAGTTGCCGTGGCAGCAGCTGGCACTGCCGCTGTTGCTGGTTGGCTCTTAGCTTCACCAGATGAAGGCAGGAGAGCCTGCCCGATTTCCTGCCGATGACAAAAAGATACTAATAACCGACCTATTTATTATATGAAAACCAATGCAAGTTTCCCCGAAAGAAAAAAAGGAAAAACAATGCAAGTTTACTCATCATGTTCTAAAGAAAGGCCCCTCACAAGGGGATATTCAGAGTGGAATGTGTTTATTGCCCAAACCATCCCACGTGTCTTTTCTCCATGAAAAATTGCACGCAGTTAGAAGACTTGAACATGTCATTTTGCCAAAGAGATTCAGATGTTTCACACGGGAGCATCAAGCTCACCAGTGGTTTTCACCTTTCAGTGAGATTTCGATGAAATTCTGAATTTCAGTAATTTAAGACACAGAAATATTTACCTTTCAGTCAAAATATTTCAGCAATTTTAATAGTACACAGGAATTAAAAAATAAAAAACAATCAAATACTTAATTAAATTCAAGTGAATATTTCAGCCCTTTGGCCGAAATGCTAACCGAAATCACTGAATTTCTGTGATTTCGGTCGGTGCTGAAATTTTTCTGAAACTGAAATTGAAATGTAAAACCACATTGTATCTGATGGTTGGCTTATGAGAAAAACTACTATGAGGACATGGAAATTTGCACTGGTGCAAATCAAGCGTAAGTTCTGGCAAACAGTGCACCAACCAGATTAACTCTAAGCAACCAGGAGGATGGCAAACTACCTTAATTTCATCAACAAGCTCCTTTGGTGCAATCTTCTTGTTAAAGAAGTCATCAATCTGTTGAAGGGTCTTCTTTCGGTCCTGGGAGCGGCATCAATAGGTTCAGAAGAGTTTGACAACGAAAATCATTTTCACTACAAAGGAAAAGGTTGTCGTTCATATCTCCAAAGCCCACCGAGAAAAGAATGAAATAAGCACCTCGGCATAGACGAGCTTGCTTGCCACAACCTGGACAATGGCAGCTGAACCCAGAAACTGCAGCACGGTTTCTATCTGCAACATAGGCCATGCATTATTTGTAATAAATAGGACAGTGATTCAACTCCTCAAAAGATGATAGCACGTCAAGTATTAGAAACCTCTGTGTAGGCAAGTATTCCCAAACCAGTAGCTGCAGCAAGACCAATTGTGACAGGCAAACCTTGAGAACCATCCTGTAAGTTAGGCACCACACTCAGGAATGAACTGAGACATAAATCTAAATGAACAAAAGCATAGGACCACATGATACAGGGAAATAGATTTTTATTGGAAGTGAAGGTAAACAAAATAAAGGTCACGTTGAACTCACCCCAAATAGCTCACCGAAGTCCAAACTGAATCCCTTCTTGGGAGCAGTCCAGGGAAGATCACTGCTCTGCAGTAGAGCACTAGCAAATGGTGACATTTTGCAGAGCGAATATACATGTTAAACACTAGTTAGCAGGGAAAACAAGCTTTGTGGAGCATAAGTACCTGCCATCCCCGAGGTCCTTCCGCACCATCCTTTACCGCAAAAGCACCTTTATAGCCATTGGATGTGACAAGCTCAGCAACTAGTTCAGAGTTCCCATCAAACCTGTTTCCAATTTATTAACGTAAATGTTCGTAGGGACAATGTTATAAAACCATGTGGACAATTACTATAATACTTATCACAATTATTTGTTTCCTCCTGAAAGATAAAAAAATGAAAATTAAGTATGTGCCTCCCTTTTCATGGAACCATATACCGTTGATCAAAAGAGAAAAGTGATTTACAATTATCTAGTAGAGTCAGAATTGTTTCAAGTTTTCTAAGATGCAAGCTATCTGTTTAGCTTTTCTCTGCCGACTTGAACTCCTCACTATTTATCAGCGATGTCTTAATTACCACGATCGACTTCATCGGCACCATGGAGAAGCATTTACAATGTTATAACTTCTAAGTGTTGACAACATTATCTTCCACAAGTCAATGAGCAGGTGGAAAACATCAGGGATATAATTTATGAGGATTTTACCCAACTAACAAGTTCTCTGGAATTTATCCATGTAAAATTGGTTATCATTCACTAGTTTATTTTAATTTTGAGAACATAAGATGACACTATTCCCAGTTCGATTATTAACAAGAAGTTTTCACTGCCTGGCTCAAAAGATTGGGCATACAAAAAAGCAAACACATTGCAGGCGTCAACAAATTCGAGCTACTCACTTGTCAAGAATGATCAATGTGGCGTTCTCCGGGTCCTTAAACCTCAGCGCAAGCTTCTTCAAGAAACCGTTCTTGTCCTCGCCGTCGTAGGGCACGGCCACCGCCTTCTTCTTGGCCTCCGAGATGTCCGGCGAGCCGACCTCCCGGGCGTCCTTGAGCGGCCTGATGTCGACGAGCTGCGCGTCAGGCTCCTCCAGAAGCCTCCGGTACGCGGCTTTCACGGACACGGTTTCGTACGGCTTGGGGGAGCCGCCAAGAACCTGGGAAACGACAAACGGCACGGCGACCACGGCGAAGCCCGCGGCGACGACGAGCGGGTTCTGCGCGACGAAGTCCACCAACCCGCCGAGGCCGAGGTCTGGGAGGGAGAACCCGTCACCCCCACCACCGGCGGTGTCGGATGAGAGCCGCAGCATCTCCTCGTAGGAGAGAGGAGCGGCGAGAGCGGCGCTGCCGCCATTCAATCCGAGCGTGGCGAAGAGGCCCGCCGCGGGGCCTCCAAGGGGGAGGCGCCTAGTCCTGCGCGCATGTTTGGGCCTCCGGGCGCGCGGAGGAGTCAGCTTCGTTGGCGCGGCAGAAGAGACGATGGCGGCCATTGCATTACCGGTGGCGCCCGGCGATGTCGGCGGGAGCGGTGGCGCGGGCAACTGCTAGTGGCTGGCGGGCAGGAGCAGGTTCCCTCACTGTGGGGAGATGAGGAAGGGGGTGAGCTGGGAGGAGGCGGCCAAAGGGAGGGCGCCACGTGGATGAGGAGATGAGCCTCGTGGCCGTTTGAGAGGCTGTGATTTCTCGTGGACTCGTTGTCACTTCTTCGAATACGATCTTCTTTGTCATTTCTTGCCTTTACGCATTTTTTTATAAATGGCGTTCTATTATTTAATACGTTTAAGCATTGATATCTACTCCCTCCGTACTTTAAAGTGTAGATTCATTCATTTTGCTTCGTATGTAGTCACCTAGTGAAATCTCTTAAAAGACTTATATTTTGTAACGGAGGGAGTATATAATATGGGCAGTACGCTAGCGCGGCCGTCAGATCTGCAGACCGCATCGTTAGATATGTCCATGCAGCAAAATTCTTTCGATGCATTAAATTTCAGTCACGATGCAACAATTTTCGTCCACGGTTGCTACAAAAATATAGTTGTAGCAAAAAATATCAACGTGTTCGTAGCAAAAAAAAAACGACGCTGATGATGCTTGGTAGCAAAACAAAATATGGGTTGTAGCAAAAACAATTTGGTAAACTCGGATTGCAACTCTGACGAACGTGTATGCAACTTTTTTAGTAAACGATTGCAGCAAAAAAGACACCGGTTGTAGCAAAAATTAACACGATTGTAGCAAAAATCAAACGTCGGTTGTATCAAAAAATCCAACGAACTCGAGTTACGACCAAACGTGGATGCACCTTTTTTAATGGACATAAAATAGAAAAATAAGAAATGTTTGTAGCAAATTTAAACGTGATTGCAGCAAATCTGAATAAAAAAAATGTTGCATGACTGGCTAGCGAGGCGCGTGGCACGCGCCTCACGCGTTTGATCGAATGATTCGGCCGGCGCGCCGGCTGGAAGTGTTTCCCTAACTAAAATGCACACAAGTAATCTTGTGGAAACTGTAATTATGAAAAAATGAAAAAAAGGAATACAAGTAATCTTGTGGAAACTGTATAACGCCTAAGATGTAGAAGGGACAGTCCGAAGATCATGCTATCATCCATGTCGAGTAAAAATATTCCTCGTCCTGACCTCCAAAGGTATACACAACACCGTAAACATGTTTTAATTCTTCACACGGTTATAAAACCAACCATAAACGAGGGTACTGATACATATGTAGATAACTCGCAAAAGAAAAAAACTATTATGGTTAAAATCATGTCATTTTTATATAATCAAAGCGAGCAAATCACGACAAACACTCTCACCTTGAGAAAAATTCTAAACTTGTTATTGGTCTTACGTAACCAGTTGTCAAAATTATTAACAATACTACGTGAAAGATAGAGGCCAGAAGCTAATTGGATGATTGGCCGTATAGAATGAGTCAATTTGCATTGAAAGAACAAGTGTTTCATGATCTCATCATGGTGGCAAAAACAAATTATGCATTTTCATGCCAATTCCTCTTAATAAGGTTACCTTTGGTAAGAATGACTCCTCGATGAAGATACCACATAATTTTTTTATTTTTAAGTGGTATCTTGATCTTTCAAATTATCTTATTGTTATCAACATGTACATCTAACTCGATGAGAGCTCTATATATGGACTCCACCGAGAAATTACCACTCGTGTGTAGCTTCCAACTAAATACATCGGTCCCTTGCGACAATTGCACCGTGGACAGGCGAGTGCCAAACTGTTTCACAATTCAAGTCTAGGACCAATTAAATCTTTCATGAACGTCACATTCGACGGAAAGGATTTCATAATTATGGCGATAGTATCACCCTTATGACGCACAATATTGTAAATGGCAGGATATTGTTCCCGAAGAGTGTCATTGACTAGCCACTTATCCTCCCAAAACCCGTCTTTAATGGTGAAAGATCCATAGCAGATGAAATATTTCTTCGTCGCCATTAGACCAACACAAAAGTGTGATTCCCTAGGCTTTTAATATACTTGGAACAATTCTTTTGAGACGACACATTTTCTTCTTAAGAGGGTGTGTCATACACCATCTTTCGTAAGTGGCTTAAGCAACCATTTGCCAAGTAGGACCGTATTTTTAACCTCAAGGTCATGAATATCCAACCCTCCTTGGTCCTTGGGACGACAAACCACACTCCATTTAGCTAGTCGATATTTCATCTTTTCACTATCGCCTTGCCGAAAGAATCATGATCGGAAACAAATCCATTCGATGTAAAACTCCCCTAGGCAATTGGAAGAAGGAGACCATATACTATATCATATTACTTAACACTGAGTTTATGAGGACCAATATTCCACTCAGAGATAGAAATTTACCTTTCCAACTACTTCAACATTTTTTTGTAGTCTCTCCTCAACGTGTTTCCACTCAACATTAGTTAGACGCCGATAGGGTATCAGTATCCCCCAAGTAGCCCACGAAAAAACACACCGGCGTACATGTGAACCTCGTATTGGGCCTCTCGGAAACAATACAACTCATTCTTATGAAATTTTATCTTAATACCCGACAAGTGCTTGAAGGTGACAAAGGCATATTGAAGAATAGAAACTCCACCATCCACAAGGTGACTAACTAACCTCATCAATTAGATTATCTACCTTTGCAAGCTCAATCATGAAAGCTATCATATCAGCCACCATATTAAATAGCATGGGCGGTAATGAGTCACCTTGTCTCAATCCTTTCTTTGTTTGGAAGTAGCGTCAAGTGTCATCATTGACATTAATGAGCACACTCCCTCCAGAAACGAAACTATGGATTAGAGCACGTCACTCTGGAGAGAACCCTTTCACTCTGAGAGTCTATTGGAGAAAAGACCACCTCACTTTATCATACGCTTTTTCATAGTCAATTTTGATTGTTTCATGAAGGATTACAACACCATCTAGGATCTTTTCTGCATGAACATAGTCTCGGAGGGATGAACCACATGGTCAGCCACCGAGTTTAGCCTAATCATCGCATCTTCTGTGGAAATTTTAAATTAATATTAAGGAGGCGTATATGTCTATATTGTTGGATCCTTACAGTCTCATTAACCTTAGGTAATACGATTATCTCACCGAAGTTTAGGTGAAACAATTCTAGTTGTCTAGCATGGAGGTGGCTAAACAAGTCTAGAAGGCCCGGTTTGATAACCTCCTAGAAGTTCTGATAAACTTGGTTGGAAAACCATTTGGACCAAGGGACTTGTTGTGTTCCATTAGGAAAACCGACTTGTTTTCCTACTCCTCGGTGTAGGGAGTTGTTAGAAGGTTATTTTCATCAACAGAAACCTGGGTAATATCGTTTGTTCGTGATTCATCCATCAAGAAGATACCCTCTTCTGGAGCCCCAAACAGGTTTTTATAACAATTAGTAATATAAGATTTATTTTTCTCATGTCCTTGAGTTGTACCAAACTCTTGAATAAGAGAATAAATAAGTTACTTTCGATGTCTGTCATTGGCTACACCATGGAAGTATCTAGTATTCATTTGAGAATAAAATGAGAGTTTGAATGTTTGGTACCATTTGAGCTCCTCTTCTTGTTGGGGAACGTCACATGGGAAACAAAAATTTTCCTACGCACACGCAATACCTATCATGGTGATGTTCATCTACGAGAAGAGATTTCCGATCTATGTACCCTTGTAGATCGCACAGCAGAAGCGTTAAGAAACGCGGTTGATGTAGTGGAACGTCCTCACGTCCCTCGATCCGCCCCGCGAACCGTCCCACGAACCATCCCGCGATTCGTCCCGCGATCCGTCCCACGAACCATCTCGCGATCCGTTGCATGAACCGTCTTGCGATCCATCTCACGATCGTTCCGATCTAGTGCCGAATAGAAGGCACCTCCGCGTTCAGCACACGTACAGCTCGACGATGATCTCGGCCTTCTTGATCCAGTAAGAGAGACGGAGAGGTAGATGAGTTCTCCGGCAGCGTGATGGCGCTCCGGAGGTTGGTGGTGATCTTATCTCAGCAGGGCTCCGCCCGAGCTCCGCAGAAACGCGATCTAGAGGAAAAACCGTGGAGGTATGTGGTCGGGCTGCCGTGTCAAAGTTGTCTCAAATCAGCCCTAATATCTCAGTATATATAGGAGGGAGGGGAAGGGACCTGCCTTGAGGCTCAAGAGAGCCCCAAGGGGTCGGCCGAAGGGGGGGAGGAGGATTCCTCCTCCAATCCTAGTCCAACTAGGATTGGAAGGTGGAGTCCTTCTCTACTTTCCCACTTCCCCTTTTTTTCTTTTCTCTTTGATTATCTTTATCCCCTGCGCAAGGGCCCTCTTGGGCTTGCCCACCAGCCCACTAAGGGCTGGTGTGGCACCCCTAAGGCCTATGGGCTTCCCCCGGGTGGGCTGCCCCCCGGTGAACATCGAGAACCCATTCGTCACTCCCGGTACATTCCCGGTAATGCCAAAAACTTTCCGGTAATCAAATGAGGTCACCCTATATATCAATCTTCGTTTCCGGACCATTCCGGAAACCCTTGTGACGTTCGTGATCTCATCCGGGACTCCGAACAACATTCGGTAACCAACCATATAACTGAAATACGCATAAAACAACGTCGAACCTTAAGTGTGCAGACCCTGCGAGTTCGAGAACTATGTAGACATGACCCGAGAGACTCCTCGGTCAATATCCAATAACGGGACGTGGATTCCCATATTGGATCCTACATATTCTACGAAGATCTTATCGTTTGAACCTCAGTGCCAAGGATTCATACAATCCCGTATGTCATTCCCTTTGTCCTTCGGTATGTTACTTGCCCGATATTCGATCGTCGGTATCCGCATACCTATTTCAATCTCGTTTACCGGCAAGTCTCTTTACTCGTTCCGTAATACAAGATCCCGTGACATACACTAAGTCACATTGCTTGCAAGGCTTGTGTGTGATGTTGTATTACCGAGTGGGCCCCGAGATACCTCTCCGTCACACGGAGTGACAAATCCCAGTCTTGATCCATACTAACTCAACGGACCCCTTCGGAGATACCTGTAGAGCATCTTTATAGTCACCCAGTTATGTTGCGACGTTTGATACACACAAGGTATTCCTCCGATGCCAGTGAGTTATATGATCTCATGGTCATAGGAACAAATACTTGACACGCAGAAAACTATAGTAATAAAACGACACGATCAATATGCTACGTTCATAGTTTGGGTCTTGTCCATCACATGATTGTCCTAATGATGTGATCCCGTTATCAAGTAACAACACTTGCCTATGGTCAGGAAACCTTGACCATCTTTGATCAATGAGCTAGTCAACTAGAGGCTTACTAGGGACAGTGTTCTGTCTATATATCCACACAAGTATTGTGTTTCCAATCAATACAATTATAGCATGGATAATAAACGATTATCATGAACAAAGAAATATAATAATAACTAATTTATTATTGCCTCTAGGGCATATTTCCAACAGTCTCCCACTTGCACTAGAGTCAATAATCTAGTCCACATCGCTATGTGATTCTAACGAATCCAACACCCTTACAGTTGTGGGGTTTGATCATGTCTTGCTTGTGAGAGAGGTTTTAGTCGACAGTTCTGAACCCTTTCAGATCCGAGTGACGTTTACAAATCTTTATGACATCTTATAGATACTGCTACTACGTGTTATTCGGAAATACTCCAAATATCTACTCTACTATACGAATCCGTTTCACTACTCATATTTATTCGGATTAGTGTCAAAGCTTGCATCGACGCAACCCTTTACGACGAACTCTTTAACCACCTCCACAATCGAGAAAAATTCCTTAGTCCATTTAGTTACTAAGGATAACTTTGACCGCTGATCAGTGATTCAATCCTGGATCACTCTCTGTACCTCTTAACAGACTTGCTGCAAGGCACACATCAGGTGCGGTACTCAGCATGGCATACTTTAGAGTCTACTGCGAAGGCATAGAAGACGACCTTCGTCTATTCTCTTTATTCTGCCGTGGTCGGGTTTTGAGTCTTACTCAAATTCATACCTTACAACACAACCAAGAACTCCTTCTTTGCTGATCTATTTTGAACTCCTTCAAAAACTTGTCAAGGCATGCATCTTGTTGAAACTTCTATTAAGCGTTTCGATCTATTTCCATAGATCTTGATGCTCAACGTTCAAGTAGCGCAATCCAGGTATTCCTTTGAAAAAACTCCTTTTAAACAACCTTTTATGCTTCACAGAAATTCTACATTACTTCTGATCAACAATATGTCAACCACATATACTTATCAGAAATTCTATAGTGCTCCCACTCACTTCTTTGGAAATACAAGTTTCTCATAAACCTTGTACAAACCCAAAATCTTTGATCATCTCATCAAAGTTTATATTCCAACTCCGAGATGCTTGCACCAGTCCATTGAAGGATCGCTCGAGCTTGCATACTTGTTAGTATCCTTAGGATCGACAAGACCTTCTGATTGTATCACATACTATCTTTCCTCAAGGAAACTGTCGAGGAAACAATGTTTTTTCTTCCTATGTGCAATATTTCACAAATAATGTAGCAACTACTAACATAATTACAACAGACTTTTAGCACCGCTACGAGTGAGAAAGTCACATCATAGTCAACTCTTTGATCTTGTCGAAAACATCTTTGCGACAAGTCGAGCTTTTCTTAATAGTGACTTATCACCGTCATCGTCTGCCTTCCTTATAAAGATCCATCTTTACTTAATAGTCTTACTACCAGCAAGTAGTTCCTCCAAAGTCTACACTTTGTTTTATACATGGATCCTCTCTCGGATTTCACGGCCTCCAGCCATTTGTCGGAATCCGGGCCCACCATTGCTTCTCCATAACTCGTAGGTTCATTGTTGCTCAACAACATGACCTCCAAGACAGGGTTACCATACCACTCTGTAGTAGTACGGAACCTTTGTCGAGCTACGAGGTTTGTAGTAGCTTGATCCGAAGCTCCAATGATCACTATCATCAGCTTCCACTTCAATTGGTGTAGGCGCCACAGGAACAACTTCACGCGCCCTGCTACACACCGGTTGAAGTGACGGTTCAATAACCGCATCAAGTTCCACCACT
Source organism: Hordeum vulgare subsp. vulgare (assembly GCF_904849725.1). Lineage (NCBI taxonomy): Eukaryota > Viridiplantae > Streptophyta > Magnoliopsida > Poales > Poaceae > Hordeum > Hordeum vulgare. The sequence continues at coordinate 575,803,028 of NC_058520.1, read as the reverse complement.
CTCCCACTCAATTCTTTCGAGAGAAACCTTTCCTCGAGAAAGGATCCGTTTCTAGAAACAAACACTTTGCTTCCGGATCTGAGATAGGAGATGTATCCAACTGTTTTGGATATCCTATGAAGATGCTTTCATCCGCTTTGGGTTCGAGCTTATCAGACGGACACTTTTTTCATATAAGCATCGCAACCCCAAACTTTCAAGAAATGACAGCTTAGATTTCTCTAAACCACAGTCTATACTGTGTCATCTCAACGGAAATACACGGTGCCCTATTTAAAGTGAATACGGTTGTCTCTAATGCATAACCCATAAACGATAGTGGTATTTCGATAAGAGACATCATAATCTGCACCATATCAAATAGGGCGTGGCTATGACGTTCAGACACATCATCACACTATGGTGTTCCAGGTGGCATGAACCGCGAAACAATTTCCACATTGTCTTAACTGTGTACCAAAACTTGTAACTCAGATATTCATCTCTATGATCATATCGTAGACTGTTTATCCTCTTGTCACGACGATCTTCACTCTAAAATAGCTTTGAACTATTCAATATTTCAGACTTGTGATTCATCAAGTAAATACTCCTGTATCTACTCAAATCATCAGTGAAGTAAGAACATAATGATATCCACTTCGTGCCTCAGCACTCATTGGACTGCACACATCAAAAATGTATTACTCCCAATAAGTTACTCTCTTGTTTCATGTGGCATGATCTGCATGTCTCAAGTGATTCAAAATCAAGTGAGTCCAAACGATCCATCTGCATGGAGTTTCTTCATGCTTTTTATACCAACAGGTATGGTTTGCATGTCTCAAACGTTTCAAAAAATGAGTGAGTACAAAGATCCATCAGCATGGAGCTTCTTCATGCATTTTACACCAACATGACTCAAGTGGCAGTGCCACAACTAAGTGGTACTGTCATTATTACTTTGTATGTTTTGGCACTAATATTATGAACATGTGTAACACTACGATCGAGATTCAATAAACCATTGAGGATAATTATTCAAGCAAATAGAATAACTATTATTCTCTTTAAATGAATAATCGTATTGCAATAAACACGATTCAATCATGTTCATGCTCAATGCAAACACCAAATAACAATTATTTAGGTTTTACCACCAATCTCAATGATAGAGGGAGCGTGCGACGTCTGATCATATCAACCTTGGAAACACTTCCAACACGTATCGTCACCTCGCCTTTAGCTAGTATCCTTTTATTCCGTAGCTTTCATTTTGAGTTACTAATCACTTAGCAACCGAACCAGTATCCAATACCCTCGTGCTACTAGGAGTACTAGTAAAGTACACATCAACATCATGTATATCAAATATACTTCTTTCAAATTTGCCATCCTTCTTATCTACCAAGCATCTAGGGTAGCTCCGCCTCAGTGATCGTTCCCCTCATAACAGAAGCACTTAGTCTCGGGTTTGGGTTTAATCTTGGGTCTCTTCATCAGTGCAGCAACTGTTTTGCCGTTTTACGAAGTATCCCTTCTAGCCCTTGCCTTTCTTGAAACTTAATGGTTTTACTAACCATCAACTATTGATGCTCCTTCTTGATTTCTACTTTCGCAGTGTCAAACATCGCGAATCGCTCAAGGATCATTGTATCTATCCTTGATATGATATAGTTCATCACGAAGCTCTCACAACTTGGTGGCAGTGACTTTGGAGAACCATCACTATCTGATCTGGAAGATTAACTCCCACTTGATTCAAGCGATTGTCGTACTCAGACAATCTGAGCACACGCTCAACGATTGAGCTTTTCTCCTTTACTTCATGGACAAAGAATCTTGTCGGAGGTCTCATACCTCTTAACAAGGGCACAAGCATGAAATCACTATTTCATCTCTTTAGAACATCTCTTATGTTCTGTGACGTTTTAAAACGTCTTCGACGCCTTGCTTCTAAGCCATTAAGTATTTTGCACTGAACTATCGCGTAGTCATCAGAAACGTGTATGTCGGATGTTGACAACATTCACAAACGACGCTCGAGGTGCAGCACACCGAGTGGTGCATTAAGGACATAAGCCTTCTACGCAGCAACGAGGACAATCCTCAGTTTTACAGACTCAGTCCGCAAAGTTGCTACTATCAACTTTCAACTAAGTTTCCTCTAGGAACATATAAAGCAGTAGAGCTATAGCACAAGCTACATCGTAATTCGCAAAGACCATTAGACTATGTTCATGACAATTAGTTCATTTAATCATATTACTTAATTACTCCCACTCAAAAAAGTACATCTCTCTAGTCATTTGAGTGGTACATGATCCAAATCCACTATCTCAAGTCCGATCATCACGTGAGTCGAGAATAGTTTCAGTGGTAAGCATCTCTATGCTAATCATATCAACTATACGATTCAATCTCGACCTTTCGGTCTCATGTGTTACGAGGCCATGTGTGCACATGCTAGGCTCGTCAAGTTTAACCCGAGTGTTCCGCGTGTGCAACAGTTTTGCACCCGTTGTATGTGAACGTTGAGTCTATCACACCCGATCATCACGTGGTGTCTCGAAACGATGAACTATAGCAACGATGCACAGTCGGGGAGAACACAATTTCGTCTTGAAATTTTAGTGAGAGATCACCTCATAATGCTACCGTCGTTCTAAGCATAATAAGGTGCATAAAGGATTAACATCACATGCAATTCATAAGTGACATGATATGGCCATCATCATGTGCTTCTTGATCTCCATCACAAAAGCACCGGCATGATCTTCTTGTCACCGGCGCCACACCATGATCTCCATCAACGTGTCGCCATCGGGGTTGTCGTGCTATTCATGCTATTACTACTAAAGCTATGTCCTAGCAATATAGTAAACGCATCTGCAAGCACAAACGTTAGTTTAAAGACAACCCTATGGCTCCTGTCGGTTGCCGTACCATCGACGTGCAAGTCGATATTAACTATTACAACATGATCATCTCAGACATCAAATATATCACATCACGTCGTTGGCCATATCACATCACAAGCATACCCTGCAAAAACAAGTTAGACGTCCTCTAATTGTTGTTGCATGTTTTACGTGGTTGCCATGGGTATCTAGTAGGATTGCATCTTATTTACGCAAACACCACAACGGAGATGTATGAATTGCTATTTAACCTTTCTCCAAGGACCTCCTCGGTCAAATCCGATTCAACTAAACTTGGAGAAACCGACACTCGCCAGTCATCTTTGAGCAACGGGGTTGCTCGTAGCGATGAAACCAGTCTCTCGTAAGCGTACGAGTAGTGTCGGTCCGAGCCGCTTCGATCCAACAATACCGCGGAATGAAGAAAAGACTAAGGAGGGCAGCAAACCGCACATCACCGCCCACAAAAACTTTTGTGTTCTACTCGAGATAACATCTACGCATGAACCTAGCTCATGATGCCACTGTTGGGGAACGTCGGATGGGAAACAAAAAATTTCCTACGCACACGCAATACCTATCATGGTGATGTTCATCTACGAGAAGAGATTTCCGATCTACGTATCCTTGTAGATCGCACAGCAGAAGCGTTAAGAAACGCGGTTGATGTAGTGGAACGTCCTCACGTCCCTCGATCCGCCCCGCGAACCGTCCCACAAACCGTCCCGCGATCCGTCCCATGATCCTTCCCGCGAACCGTCCCATGAACCATCTCGCGATCCGTTGCACGAACCGTCTTGCGATCCATCTCACGACCCGTTCCGATCTAGTGCCGAACAGACGGCACCTCCACGTTCAGCACACGTACAGCTCGACGATGATCTCGGCCTTCTTGATCCAGCAAGAGAGATGGAGAGGTAGATGAGTTCTCTGGCAGCGTGACGGCGCTCCGGAGGTTGGTGGTGATCTTATATCAGCAGGGCTCCGCCCGAGCTCCGCAGAAACGCGATCTACAGGAAAAACTGTGGAGGTATGTGGTCGGGTTGCCGTGTCAAAGTTGTCTCAAATCAGCCCTAATACCTCAGTATATATAGGAGGGAGGGGAAGGGACCTGCCTTGAGGCTCAAGAGAGCCCCAAGGAGTCGGCCGAAGGGGGGGAGGAGGATTCCTCCTCCAATCCTAGTCCAACTAGGATTTGAAGGTGGAGTCCTTCTCTACTTTCCCACTTCCCCTTTTTTTTCTTTTCTCTTTGATTTTCTTTATCCCCTGCGCAAGGGCCCTCTTGGGCTTGCCCACCAGTCCACTAAGGGCTGGTGCGGCACCCCTAAGGCCTATGGGCTTCCCTCGAGTGGGCTTCCCCCCCGGTGAACATCCGGAACCCATTCGTCACTCCCGGTACATTCCCGGTAATGCCGAAAACTTTCCGGTAATCAAATGAGGTCATCCTATATATCAATCTTCGTTTCCGGATCATTCCGGAAACCCTCGTGACATCCGTGATCTCATCCGGGACTCTGAACAACATTTGGTAACCAACCACATAATTCAAATACGCATAAAACAACGTCGAACCTTAAGTGTGCAGACCCTGCGGGTTCGAGAACTATGTAGACATGACCCGAGAGACTCCTCAGTCAATATCCAATAGCGGGACCTGGATGCCCATATTGGAGCCTACATATTCTACGAAGACCTTATCATTTGGACCTCAGTGCCAAGGATTCGTATAATCCCGTATGTCATTCCCTTTGTCCTTCGGTATGTTACTTGCCCAAGATTCGATCATCGGTATCCGCATACCTATTTCAATCTCGTTTACCAGCAAGTCTCTTTACTCGTTCCGTAATACAAGATCCCGTGACATACACTAAGTCACATTCCTTGCAAGGCTTGTGTGTGATGTTGTATTACCGAGTGGGCCCCGAGATACCTCTCCGTCACACGGAGTGACAAATCCCAGTCTTGATCCATACTAACTCAACAGACACCTTCGGAGATACCTGTAGAGCATCTTTATAGTCACCCAGTTACATTGCGATGTTTGATACACACAAGGTATTCCTTCGGAGCCAGTGAGTTATATGATCTCATGGTCATAGGAACAAATACTTGACACGCAGAAAACTATAGCAATAAAACGACATGATCAATATGCTACGTTCATAGTTTGAGTCTTGTCCATCACATGATTCTCCTAATGATGTGATCCCGTTATCAATTAACAACACTTGCCTATGGTCAGGAAACCTTGACCATCTTTGATCAACGAGCTAGTCAACTAGAGGCTTACTAGGGACAGTGTTTTGTCTATATATCCACACAAGTATTGTGTTTCCAATCAATACAATTATAGCATGGATAATAAACGATTATCATGAACAAATAAATATAATAATAACTAATTTATTATTGCCTCTAGGGCATATTTCCAACACTTCTCTCACAAGTCGAACTATCTGTGCAGCCGATTGACTCTTGATTTCAGTTTCATGTTCAGATAGCGATCGGACCTCTACCAAGGCTTCTAAATTGTTAATAACAGACACGGTCGAATCTTTTTTTAGAATGCCCACGGTATGCCTAGCCCAACCACCAAGGAATTTACGTATTGCAAATATTTTATTATTTCATTTTGTCTATTGGAGTAAGCCTGGCGACAAGTTCCTTCCACACCTCCTTAACCATATTATGAAATCCATCAAGGAGCAGAAAACCAAGTTCAAACTTGAACTTGCGTCTACTTTGGCCAAGTTAATGATTAACTTTGAAATTAAACTTGAACTTGAACTTGCACTAATGTAAGATCTATGAGTTTTCTTTGGCCAAGTTAATGATTAGATCTTCAGAGGGAGTGGTGCATAGTAGCGGGTTTAATCTTTTGGTGTCCTTACTCTATGATAGGAGGGGTTGCAAGGCACTTATTGTATTGTTGCTAAAAAGGATAAAAAGATGGGCTTCAAACATATTTATTGGTCTTACTTTGTCTACATTATGTCATCTTAGTTAAGCATTACGCTATTTCTCATGAACTTAATACTTTAAGATGCATGCTGGATAGCAGTCTTGGGTGGAGTAATACACTACTGCAAGAAGGTGCAAAGACGGCACAGCAATCAGAGACCCTTCAACCAAATTGTGTGCGACCGAGCCATCGAAAACTGTATAGTTATAGCTCAGTTGCCAATAAAGAAAATTGTGTGCAATGACTGGTCCATGAAACACGTTCAAGATGAGACTAGTGTTGGAAATATGCCCTAGAGGCAATGATAAAATAGTTATTATTATATTTCCTGTTTCAAGATAATCGTTTATTATCCATGCTATAATTGTATTGAATGAAAACATAGATACATGTGTGGATACATAGACAAAACAATGTCCCTAGCAAGCCTCTAGTTGGCTAGCTAGTTGATCAAGGATGGTTAAGGTTTTCTGACCATATGCAAGTGTTGTCACTTGATAACCGGATCACATTATTAGGAGAATCATGTGACGGACTAGACCCAAACTATGAACGTAGCATGTGATCGTGTCATTTTATTGCTATTTTTTCTGCGTGTCAAGTATTCATTCCTATGACCATGAGATCATATAACTCACTGACACCGGAGGAATACCTTGTGTGTCTCAAACATCGCAATGTAACTGGGTGACTATAAAGATGCTCTACAAGTATCTCCAAAGGTGTCAGTTGAGTTATTATGGATCAAGACTAGGATTTGTCACTCCGTGTGATGGAGAGGTATCTCGGGGCCCACTCGGTAATACAACATCACAAACAAGCCTTGCAAGCAATGTGACTCAAGTGTAAGTCACGGGATCTTGTATGACGGAATGAGTAAGGAGACTTGCCGGTAACGAGATTGAAATAGGTATACGGATACCGACGATCGAATCTCGGGCAAGTAACATACCAAAGGACCAAGGGAATGACATACAAGATTATGTGAGTCCTTGGCACAGAGGTTCAACCGATAAGATCTTCGTAGAATATGTAGGATCCAATATGGACATCCAGGTCCCGCTATTGGATATTGACCGGGGAGTGTCTCGGGTCATGTCTACATAGTTCTCGAACCCGCAGGGTCTGCACACTTAAGGTTCGATGATGTTTTAATATAGTTGAGTTATATGTGTGGTTAACGAAGGTTATTAGGAGTCCCGGATGAGATCACGGATGTCACGAGGGTTTCTAGAATGGCCCGGAAACAAAGATTGATATATATAGGATGGTTTGATTTGGTCACCGAAAAGTTTCGGGCATTACCGGTAGTGTACCGGGAGTGACGAATGGGTTCCAGGTATTCACCGGGAGGGGCCCACCCACCCGGGAGTGAGCCAGTGACCCTAGGGTGGCGCACCATCCCTTAGTGGGCTGGTGAGGCCAGCCCAATAGGGCCATGGCGCCACAAGTGGAAAATACCAAAAGAAAGAAAAAAGGAAAAGGGAGGTGGGAAGGAAGGAGTGGACTCCTTCCCCCAAACCGAATTAGTGTGGGAGTCCACCTCCTCCCCTTCGGCCGGCGCCCTTGGGGCTCCCTTGAGCCCCAAGGCTAGCCCCTCCCCTCCTCCTATATATATTGGTGGTTTAGGGCTTTTTGAGACACAACTTTGCCACATGCAACTCAAACCTATACCACGTAGTTCTTCCTCTAGATCGGATTTCTGCGGAGCTCGAGCGGAGCCCTGCAGGAGTAGATCATTACCACCACCGGGGCACCGTCACGCTGCCGGAGAACTCATCTAATTATCCATATCTCTTGCTGGATCAAGAAGGCCGAGATCGTCATCGAGCTGTACGTGTGCTGAACGCGCAGGTGCCGTCTGTTCGACGCTAGAACGGAACGGATCGTGGGACGACGGTGATTTGAATCACGAAGCTATACCACTACATCAACCGCGTTTCTTAACGCTTCCCGCTTAGCAATATACAAGGGTATGTGGATATAATCTCCTCTCATAGATGGACATCACCATGATAGGTCTTCGTGTGCGTAGGAAATTTTTTGTTTGCCATGCAACGTTCCCCAACAGTGGCATCATGAGCTAGGTTCATGCGTAGATGTTATCTGGAGTAGAACACAAAAGGTTTTGTGGGTGTTGATGTTCGATTTTCTGCCCTCCTTAGTATTTTCTCGATTCAGCGGTATTATTGGATTGAAGCGGCCCGGACCGACATTACTCGTACGCTTACGAGAGACTGGTTTCATCGACTGACATGCAACTCGTTGCATAAAGATGACTGGCGGGTGTCGGTTTGTTCAACTTTAGTTGAATTGGATTTGACCTAGGCGGTCCTTGGAGAGAGATTAAATAGCAATTTGCACATCTCCATTGTGGTTCTTGCGTAAGTAAGATGCGATCATACTAGATACCCATAGCAACCACGTAAAACATGCAACAACAAATTAGAGGACGTCTAACTTGTTTTTGCAGGGTATGCTTGTGATGTGATATGGACAAATACATGATGTGATATATTGGATGTATGAGATGATCATGGTGTAATAGTTAATATCGACATGCTCGTCAATGCTACGGCAACCGACACGAGCCATAGGGTTGTCTTTAAACTAACGTTTGTGTTTGCAGATGTGTTTACTATATTGCTAGGTCGTAGCTTTAGTAGTAATAACATAGATAGCACGACAACCTCGATGGCGGCATGATGATGGAGATCATGGTGTGGCGCCAGTGACAAGAAGATCATGCCGGTGCTTTGGTGATGGAGATCAAGAAGCACAAGATCATGGCCATATCATGTCACTTATGAATTGCATGTGATGTTAATCCTTTTATGCACGTTATTTTGTTTAGAACGACGGTAGCATTATAAGGTGATCTCTCACTAAAATTTCAAGATGAAATTGTGTTATCCCCGACTGTGCACCGTTGCGACAGTTCGTCGTTTTGAGACACCACGTGATGATCGGGTGTGATAGAGTCAACGTTCACATACAACAGGTGCAAAACAGTTGCACACGCGGAACACTCGGGTTAAACTTGACGAGCCTAGCATGTGGAGACATGGCCTCGGCACACATGAGACCGAAAGGTCGAGCATGAATCGTATAGTTGATATGATTAGCATAGAGATGCTTACCACTGAAACTATTCTCAACCCACGTGATGATCGGACTTGAGTTAGTGGATTTGTATCATGTACCACTCAAATGACTAGAGAGATGTACTTTTTGAGTGGGAGTTTATCAGTAATTTGATTAGTTAAACTCTAATTACCTTGAACATAGTCTAAGTCCACTTTGCAATATTTTATGTTGTAGATCAATGGCTCACGCAGTAGCAACCTGAATTTCAATACGTTCCTAGAGAAAGCTATGTTGAAAGATGATGGAAGAAACTTTGTAGAGTGGGCTCGTAATCTAAAGCTGCTCCTGCAAGCTGGGAAAAAGGATTATGTCCTTAATGCAGCGCTAGGAGATAAACCACCCGCTACGTCTAGCCAAAATGTTTTGAACGCCTGGTTAACACGTAAGGAGGACTACTCAATAGTTCAATGTGCAGTCTTGTATGGCTTAGAGTCGGGACTTCAACGTCGCTTTGAACGGCACGGAGCATATGAGATGTTCGAGGAGTTGAAGTTTATCTTCATGAAGAACGCCAGGATCGAGAGGTATGAGACCTCCTATAAATTCTATGCTTGCAAGATGGAGGAGAATTCGTCTGTTAGTGAACATGTGCTCAAAATGTCTGGGTACTCAAACCGTCTAGCTGAGATGGGGATTGAACTCCCGCAAGAGGCTATCACTGACACAATTCTTCAATCACTGCCACCTAGCTATAAAGGCTTTGTGTTGAAGTATAACATGCAAGGGATGAACAAGTCACCCGACGAGTTATTCACGATGCTGCAAGTCGCAGAGTCAGAACTCCGGAAAGAGCATCAAGTGTTGATGGTTAATAAGACCACTGGTTTCAAGAGAAACGACAAAGGCAAGAAGGGTAACTCCAAGAAGAGCGGCAAACCTGTTGCCAATCCGACGAAGAAACCCAAGGCTGGACCTAAGCCTGAAACAGAGTGTTATTATTGCAAGGGTATGGGTCACTCGAAGCGCAACTGCCCCAAGTATTTGGCTGATAAGAAGGCGGCCAAGCAAAAATCAGGTATATTTGATATACATGTTATTGATGTGTACTTAACCAACTCTCATAGTAGTGCCTGGGTATTCGATACTGGTTCTGTTGCTCACATTTGCAACTCGAAGCAGGAACTACAGAATAAGCAAAGGTTGGCGAAGGATGAAGTGACGATGCGCGTGGGAAACGGTTCCAAGGTTGATGCGATCGCCGTCGGCACAGTCTCACTTCAGTTACCATCAGGATTAGTTATGAACTTAGATAATTGTTATTTAGTGCCTGCGTTAAGCATGAACATTATATCTGGATCTTGTTTATTGCGAGACGGTTACTCGTTTAAGTCAGAGAATAATGGTTGTTCTATTTCTATGAGTAATATCTTTTATGGTCATGCACCCAATGTGAGAGGATTGTTCATACTCAATCTTTCTAGCAATGATACACACATACATAACATTGAGACCAAAAGATGTAGGGTTAATAATGATAGCGCCATGTTTTTATGGCACTGCCTCTTAGGTCATATTGGTGTAAAGCGCATGAAGAAACTCCATTCCAATGGGCTTTTGGAGTCACTTGATTTTGAATCACTTGACACTTGCGAACCATGCCTCATGGGAAAGATGACTAAGACTCCGTTCTCCGGAACAATGGAGCGTGCAAGTGACTTATTGGAGATTATACATACCGATGTATGTGGTCCGATGAGTGTGGAGGCGCGCGGCGGGTATCGTTAGAACCGGGACTTCAACGTCACTTTGAGCGTCATGGAGCATATGAGATGTTCCAGGAGTTGAAGTTTATCTTTCAGAAGAACGCCCGAATCGAGAGGTATGAGACCTCCGATAAATTCTATGCTTGCAAGATGGAGGAGAATTCGTGTGTCGTTGAACATGTGCTCAAAATGTCTGGGTACTCAAACCGTCTGGCTGAGCTGGGGATTGAACTCCCGCAAGAGGCTATCACTGACAGAATTCTTCAATCACTGCCACCTAGCTATAAGGGCTTTGTGTTGAACTATAACATGCAAGGGATGAATAAGTCACCCGGCGAGTTATTCGCGATGCTGAAAGTCGTAGAGTCAGAACTCCGGAAAGAGCATCAAGTGTTGATGGTCAATAAGACAACTGGTTTCAAGAGAAACGACAAAGGAAAGAAGGGTAACTCGAAGAACAGCGGCAAACCTGTTGCCAATCCGACGAAGAAACCCAAGGCTGGACCTAAACCAAAAACAAAGTGTTATTATTGCAAGGGAATGGGTCACTGATACGTCTCCATCATATCTACTTTTCCAAACTCTTTTGCCCTTGTTTTGGACTCTAATTTGCATGATTTGAATGGAACTAACCTGGACTGACGCTGTTTTCACTAGAATTGTCTTGGTGTTATTTTTGTGCAGAAATCAAAGTTCTCCGAACGTCCTGAAAATTTACGGGGAGCAGTTTTGGAAAATATGAAAAATATCTACGCCAAGTTCCACCTGAGGGGGTGGGCCAGTGGGCCACAAGCCCTGGCTCCTCCACCACCCCCTGGTGGCGGTGGGCAGGCTTGTGGGGCCCACACGGCTCTGCCGTCGCCAACCTCAGGTCTATAAGTGTTGGAAATATGCCCTAGAGGCAATAATAAAATGGTTATTATCATATTTCCTTGTTCATGATAATCGTCTATTGTTCATGCTATAATTGTATTAACAGGAAACAGTAATACATGTGTGAATAAATAGATGACAAAGTGTCCCTAGCAAGCCTCTAGTTGGCTAGCTCGTTAGTCAATAGATGATCATGGTTTCCTGATCATGGGCATTAGATGTCATTGATAACGGGATCACATCATTAGGAGAATGATGTGATGGACAAGACCCAATCCTAAGCATAGCACTAGATCGTATTGTTCGTATGCTAAAGCTTTTCTAATGTCAAGTATCTTTTCCTTCGACTGTGAGATTGTGCAACTCCCGGATACCGTAGGAGTGCTTTGGGTGTATCAAACGTCACAACGTAACTGGGTGACTATAAAGGTGCACTACGGGTACCTGTGAAAGTGTCTGTTGGGTTGGTACGAATCGAGATCGGGATTTGTCACTCCGTGTGACGGAGAGATATCTCTGGGCCCACTCGGTAGAACATCATCATGAGCTCAATGTGACTAAGGAGTTAGTCACACGATGACGTGCTATGGAACAAGTGAATAGACTTACCGGTAACGAGATTGAACAAGGTATAGGTATACCGACGATCGAATCTCACGCAAGTTCTATACCGATAGACAAAGGGAATCGTATACGGGATTGATTGAATCCTTGACATCGTGGTTCATCCGATGAGAGCATCGTGGAGCAAGTGGGAGCCACCATGGGTATCCAGACCCCGCTGATGGTTATTGGCCAGAGAGGTGTCTCGGTCATGTCTGCCTGTCTCCCGAACCCGTAGGGTCTACACACTTAAGGTTCGGTGACGCTAGGGTTATAGGGAATTGTTATACGAGGTTACCGAAAGTTGTTCGGAGTCCCGAATGAGATCCCGGGCGTCACGAGGAGCTCCAGAATGGTCAAGAGGTAAAGATTGATATCTAGGACGGATGGTTTCGGACACCAGAAGTGTTTCGGGCATCATCGGTAACGTACCGGGACCACCGGAGGTGGCCCCGAGGGTCCACCGAAGGGGGGGGGGGGCAACGACCCCGGGAGGTAAGGTGGGCCAAGTGGGGGAGGTAACCAGCCCCTAGGTGGGCTGGTGCGCCTCCCCACTCAGCCCAATGCGCAGGGGAGAGGGAAGGGGGGGGCAAACCCTAGGCACAGGTGGGCCTTAGGCCCACCATGTGGTGCGCCACCTCCTCCCACCCTAGCCGCCGCCTCCTTTCCCATATGGTAGCTGCCGCACTACCTAGGGAGGGAACCCTAGGGGTGGCGCAGCCCCTCCCCCTCCTCCTATAAATAGAGAGGGGTATTGGCCCTTGGGAGACAGATTTCTCACTCTCCCTCGGCGCAGCCCTGCCCTTCTTTCTCCTCCTCTGGCCGGTGCTTGGCGAAACCCTGCCGGGAGACCTCGTCTCTCCATCGACACCACGCCGTCGTGCTGCTGGAGTTCTTCCCCAACCTCTCCCTCCTCCTTGTTGGATCAAGGTGCGGGAGACGTCACCGGGCTGCACGTGTGTTGAACGCGGAGGTGCCGTAGTTCGGCACTAGATCGGAATCACACCGCGATCCGAATCGTTGCGAGTACGACTCCATCAACCGCGTTCTAGTAACGCTTCCGCTTAGCGATCTACAAAGGTATGAAGATGCTCTTACCCCTCTCTCGTTGCTGGTCTCTCCATAGGAAGATCTGAATATGCGTAGGAAAATTTTGAATTTATGCTACGTTGCCCAACAGTGGCATCTGAGCCAGGTTTTCTATGCGTAGATTCTATGCACGAGTAGAACACAAAAGTTGTGGGCGATGATTTGTCAATTTGCTTGCCGCTACTAGTCTTATTCTTTTCCGGCGGTATTGTGGGATGAAGCGGCCCAGACCGACTTTACACGTACGCTTACGTGAGACTGGTTCCACCGACAGACATGCACACCGTGCATAAAGGTGGCTAGCGGGTGTCTGTCTCTCCTACTCTAGTCGGATTGGATTTGATGAAAAGGGTCCTTATGAAGGGTAAATAGCTTTGGCATATCATCGTTGTGGCTGTCACGTAGGTAAGAAGGCGTTCTTGCTAGAAACCCAAATCAGCCACGTAAAACTTGCAACAACAATTAGAGGATGTCTAACTTGTTTTTGCAGGGTTTGACATGTGATGTGATATGGCCAAAGTTGTGATGTTGCATGTATGATGTATGAGATGATCATGTTATTGTAATAGGTTTCACGACTTGCATGTCGATGAGTATGACAACCGACAGGAGCCATAGGAGTTGTCTTAATTTATTGTATGAGATGCAACGCCATGTGCTTACTACTTTTACTTCATTGCTAACGGTTAGCTATAGTAGTAGTGATAGTACTAGTTGGCGTGACGACTTCGCGGAGACACGATGATGGAGATCATGGTGTCACGCCTGTGACGATGATGATCATGCGATGCCTGAAGATGGAGATCGAAAGAGCAAAGATGATAATGGCCATATCATGTCACTATATGATTGCATTGTGATGTTTCTCATGTTTTTCATCTTATTGCTTAGAACGACGGTAGCATAATAAGATGATCCCTCTTAAAATTTCGAGAACGTATTCCCCTAGGTGTGCACCGTTGCGAAGAATCGTTGTCTCGAAGCACCACGTGATGATCGGGTGTGATAGATTCTAACGTTCGCATACAACGGGTGTAAGCCAGATTTACACACGCGAAACACCTAGGTTGACTCGACGAGCTTAGCATGTACAGACATGACCTCGAATACAAGATACCGAAAGGTCGAACATGAGTCGTATGGTTGAATACGATCAGCATGAAGTTGCTCACCATGGTGACTAGTCCGTCTCACGTGATGATCGGACACGGGTTAGTCAACATGGATCATGTATCACTTAGATGACTAGAGGGATGTTGATTTAAGTGGGAGTTCGTACTTAATTTGATTAAATAAACTTAATTGTCATGAACTTAGTCTAAAAGTTATCTTTATAAATATTATAGATGGCCAATGTCAACCTCAATTTCAACGCATTCCTAGAGAAAAACAAGCTGAAAGATGATGGTAGCAACTATGCGGACTGGGTTCGCAACTTGAAGCTCATCCTTGAAGCAGCTAAAAAGGCTTATGTCCTTGATGCGCCTCTAGGTGACCCTCCCGCTCCCGCAGCAGCCTAGGACATTCTGAACGTCTGGCAAACGTGGAGTGATGACTACTCTCTGGTTAGGTGTGGAATGTTATACAGTTTAGAAACGGGGCTCCAAAGGCGTTTTGAGCAACACGGAGCATATGAGATGTTCCAGGAGCTGAAGCTAGTTTTTCAAGCTCATGCTCGTGTCGAGAGATATGAAGTCTTCGACAAGTTCTTTAGCTGTAAGATGGAGGAGAACAGTTCTGTCAGTGAGCACATACTCAAAATGTCTGGGTTACACGGTCGTCTGACTTCACTTGGAGTCGAACTTCCGGATGATGCTCTAATCGACAGAATCCTCCAGTCTCTCCCACCAAGCTACAAAGGCTTTGTGCTTAACTACAACATGCAAGGGATGGAAAAGACCATTCCCGAGTTGTACTCGATGCTCAAGTCTGCAGAAGTAGAAATCAAGAAAGAGCATCAAGTGTTGATGGTCAACAAGACCACTAGTTTCAAGAAAGGCAAGGGTAAGAAGAACTTCAAGAAAGACTGCAAAGCTGTTGCTGCGCTCGGTAAGCCAGATGCTGGGAAGAAGAAAAAGAATGGACCCAAGCCTGAGACTGAGTGCTTCTATTGCAAGGGAAAAGGTCACTGGAAGCAGAACTGCCCCAAATACTTAGCGGACAAGAAGGCCGGCAACATTAAAGGTATATGTGATATACATGTTATTGATGTGTACCTTACCAGCGCTTGTAGTAGCTCATGGGTATTTGATGCCGGTGATGTTGCTCACATTTGCAACTCAAGGCAGGAACTGCGGAATAAGCGGAGACTGGCCAAGGATGAGGTGACGATGCGCGTGGGGAATGGTTCCAAAGTCGATGTGATCGCCGTCGGCACGCTACCTCTACATCTACCGTCGGGATTAGTTTTAAACCTTAATAATTGTTATTTAGTACCAGCTTTGAGCATGAATATTGTATCAGGGTCTTGCTTAATGCGAGACGGCTACTCATTTAAGTCAGAGAATAATGGTTGTTCTATTTATATGAGTGATATGTTTTATGGTCATGCTCCGCCGGTGAATGGTTTATTCTTGATGAATCTCGATCGTGATGTTACGCATATTCATAGTGTGAGTACCAAAAGATGTAAAGTTGATAATGATAGTCCCACATACTTGTGGCACTGCCGCCTTGGTCATATCGGCGTTAAGCGCATGAAGAAGCTCCATACTGATGGACTATTAGAGTCTCTTGACTTTGAATCATTTGACACATGCGAACCGTGCCTCATGGGCAAGATGACTAAGACTCCATTCTCAGGAATAATGGAGAGAGCAACCGACTTATTGGAAATAATACATACTGATGTGTGTGGTCCAATGAACGTTGAAGCTCGCGGTGGCTATCGTTATGTTCTCACTCTCACCGATGATTTGAGTAGGTATGGGTATATCTACTTAATGAAGCACAAATCTGAGATGTTTGAAAAGTTCAAGGAATTTCCGAGTGAGGTTGAGAATCAACGTGACAGAAAAATTAAATGTCTGCGATCTGATCGTGGAGGAGAATATTTGAGTCACGCACCTAAGGAAGTGTGGAATCGTTTCACAACTGACGCCGCCTGGCACACCGCAACGCAACGGAGTGTCTGTACGTCATAATCGCACTTTATTAGATATTGTACGATCTATGATGTCTCTTACCGACTTACCGCTATCATTTTGGGGATACGCATTAGAAACTGCAGCATTCACTTTAAATAGGGCACCGTGTAAATCCGTTGAGACGACACCGTATGAACTATGGTTTGGCAATAAACCTAAGTTGTCGTTTCTTAAAGTTTGGGGTTGCGATGCTTATGTGAAGAAACTTCAACCAGAAAAGCTCGAACCCAAAGCGGAGAAATGCGTATTCATAGGATACCCTAAGGAAACTATGTTGGAATTATGCCCTAGAGGCAATAATAAATATAGTTATTATTATAATTCCTGTATCAAGATAATCGTTTATTATCCATGCTATAATTGTATTGAATGAAGACTCATTTACATGTGTGGATACATAGACAAAACACCGTCCCTAGCAAGCCTCTAGTTGGCTAGCCAGTTGATCAAAGATAGTCAGTGTCTTCTGATTATGAACAAAGTGTTGTTGCTTGATAACTGGATCACGTCATTAGGAGAATCACGTGATGGACTAGACCCAAACTAATAGACGTAGCATGTTGATCATGTCATTTTGTTGCTACTGTTTTCTGCGTATCAAGTATTTATTCCTATGACCATGAGATCATATAACTCACTGACACCGGAGGAATACTTTGTGTGTATCAAACGTCGCAATGTAACTGGGTGACTATAAAGATGCTCTACAGGTATCTCCGAAGGTGTTAATTGAGTTAGTATGGATCAAGACTGGGATTTGTCACTCCGTGTGACGGAGAGGTATCTCGGGGCCCACTCGGTAATACAACATCACACACAAGCCTTGCAAGCAATGTAACTTAGTGTAAGTTGCGGGATCTTGTATTACGGAACGAGTAAAGAGACTTGCCGGTGAACGAGATTGAAATAGGTATGCGGATACTGACGATTGAATCTCGGGCAAGTAACATACCGAAGGACAAAGGGAATGGCATACGGGATTATATGAATCCTTGGCACTAAGGTTCAAACGATAAGATCTTCGTAGAATATGTAGGATCCAATATGGGCATCCAGGTCCCGCTATTGGATATTGACCGAGGAGTCTCTCGGGTCATGTCTACATAGTTCTCGAACCCGCAGGGTCTGCACACTTAAGGTTCGACGTTGTTTTATGCGTATTTGAGTTATATGGTTGGTTACCGAATGTTGTTCGGAGTCCCGGATGAGATCACAGACGTCACGAGGGTTTTCGGAATGGTCCGGAAACGAAGATTGATATATAGGATGACCTCATTTGATTACCGGAAGGTTTTCGGAGTTACCGGGAATGTACCGGGAATGACGAATGGGTTCCGGGAGTTCACCGGGGGGGGGGGGGGGGAACCCACCCCGTGGAAGCCCATAGGCCTTGAGGGTGGCACACCAGCCCTTAGTGGGCTGGTGGGACAGCCCAAAAGGGCCCTATGCGCCTAGGAAAGAAAATCAAAGAGAAAAAAAAGAGGAGGTGGGAAGGGAAGGAAGGACTCCCACCCACCAAACCAAGTCCAACTCGGTTTGGGGGGGGGAGCCTTCCCCCTTGGACTCGGCCGACCCCCTTGGGGCTCCTTGAGCCCCAAGGCAAGGTCCCCTCCCTCCCACCTATATATACGGAGGTTTTAGGGCTGATTTCAGACGACTTTTCCACGGCAGCCCGACCACATACCTCCACGGTTTTTCCTCTAGATCGCGTTTCTGCGGAGCTCGGGCGGAGCCCTACTGAGACAAGGTCATCACCAACCTACGGAGCGCCGTCACGCTGTCGGAGAACTCTTCTACCTCTCCGTCTCTCTTGCTGGATCAAGAAGGCCGAGATCATCGTCGAGTTGTACGTGTGCTGAACGCGGAGGTGCCGTCCGTTCGGTACTAGATCGTGGGACTGATCGCGAGATTGTTCGCGGGGCAGATCGAGGGACGTGAGGACGTTCCACTACATCAACCGCGTTCACTAACGCTTCTGCTGTACGATCTACAAGGGTACGTAGATCACTCATCCCCTCTCATAGATGGACATCATCATGATAGGTCTTCGTGCGCGTAGGAAAATTTTTGTTTCCGATGCGACGTTCCCCAACAGTGGCATCATGAGCTAGGTTCATGCGTAGATGTCTTCTCGAGTAGAACACAAAAGTTTTTGTGGGCGGTGATGTGCGATTTGCTGCCCTCCTTAGTCTTGTCTTGATTCCGCGGTATTGTTGGATTGAAGCGGCTTGGACCGACATTACTCGTACGCTTACGAGAGACTGGTTTCATCGCTACGAGTAACCCCGTTGCTCAAAGATGACTGGCAAGTGTTGGTTTCTCCAACTTTAGTTGAATCGGATTTGACCGAGGACGTCCTTGGATGAGGTTAAATAGCAACTCATATATGTCCGTTGTGGTGTTTGCGTAAGTAAGATGCGATCCTACTAGATACCCATGGTCACCACGTAAAACATGCAACAACAAAATTAGAGGACGTCTAACTTGTTTTTGCAGGGTATGCTTGTGATGTGATATGGCCAACGATGTGATGTGATATATTGGATGTATGAGATGATCATGTTGTAATAGAAAATATCGACTTGCACGTTGATGGTACGGCAACCGGCAGGAGCCATAGGGTTGTCTTTATACTAACGTTTGTGCTTGCAGATGCGTTTACTATTTTGCTAGGATGTACCTTTAGTAGTAATAGCATGAGTAGCACGACAACCCCGATGGCAACACGTTGATGGAGATCATGGTGTGGCGCCGGTGACAAGAAGGTCGTGCCGGTGCTTTGGTGATGGAGATCAAGAAGCACGTGATGATGGCCATATCATGTAACTTATGAATTGCATGTGATGTTAATCCTTTTATGCACCTTATTTTTCTTAGAACGACGGTAGCATTATGAGGTGATCTCTCACTAAAATTTCAAGACGAAATTTTGTTCACCCCGACTGTGCACCGTTGCTACAGTTCGTCGTTTCGAGACACCACGTGATGATCGGGTGTGATAGACTCAACGTTCACATACAACGAGTGCAAAATAGTTGCGCACGCGGAACACTCGGGTTAAGCTTGACGAGCCTAGCATGTGTAGACATGGCCTCGGAACACATGAGACCGAAAGGTCGATCATGAATCATATAGATGATATGATTAGCATAGGGATGCTTACCACTGAAACTATACTCAACTCACGTGATGATCGGACTTGAGCTAGTGTATGTGGATCATGAACCACTCAAATGACTAGAGAGATGTACTTTTTGAGTGGGAGTTTAGCAAATAATTTGATTAAGTTAAACTCTAATTATCTTGAACATAGTCTAAGTACACTTTGAATATATTTATGTTGTAGATCATGGCTCACGCTACAGTCATCCTGAATTTTAATATGCTCCTAGAGAAAGCTAAGTTGAAAGATGATGGAAGCAACTTTGTAGACTGGGCTCGTAATCTTAAGCTAATCTTACAAGCTGGGAAGAAGGATTATGTCCTTAATGCTGTGCTAGGAGATGAACCACCCGCTACGGCTGATCAGGATGTTAAGAACACTTGGTTAGCACGTAAGGAGGACTACTCAATAGTTCAATGTGCAGTCTTGTATGGCTTAGAACCGGGACTTCAACGTCGCTTTGAGCGTCATGGAGCATTTGAGATGTTCCAGGAGTTGAAGTTTATCTTTCAGAAGAACGCCCGGATCGAGAGGTATGAGACCTCCGATAAATTCTATGCTTGCAAGATGGAGGAAAACTCGTCTGTCAGTGAACATGTGCTCAAAATGTCTGGGTACTCAAACCGTCTAGCTGAGCTGGGGATTGAACTCCCGCAAGAGGCTATCACTGACAGAATCCTTCAATCACTGCCGCCAAGCTATAAAGGCTTTGTGTTGAACTACAACATGCAAGGGATGAACAAGTCTCCCGGCGAGTTGTTTGCGATGCTGAAAGTCGCAGAGTCTGAAATCCGTAAAGAGCATCAAGTGTTGATGGTGAATAAGACCACTAGTTTCAAGAGAAACGGCAAAGGCAAGAAGGGTAATTCGAAGAAGAGCGGCAAGCCTGTTGCCAATCCGACGAAGAAACCCAAAGCTGGACCTAAGCCTGAAACGGAGTGTTACTATTGCAAGGGTATGGGTCACTGGAAGCGCAATTGCCCCAAGTATCTGGCAGATAAGAAGGCGGCCAAAGAAAAATCAGGTATATTTGATATACATGTTATTGATGTGTACTTAACCGGCTCTCGTAGTAGTGCCTGGGTATTCGATACCGGTTCTGTTGCTCATATTTGCAACTCGAAACAGGAACTGCGGAATAGACGAAGGCTCGCGAAAGATGAAGTGACGATGCGCGCAGGAAATGGTTCCAAGGTTGATGCAATCGCCGTCGGCACAGTTTCACTTCAGTTACCATCAGGATTAGTGATGAACTTAAATCATTGTTATTTAGTGCCTGCGTTGAGCATTAACATTATATCTGGATCTTGTTTATTGCGAGACGGTTACTCTTTTAAGTCAGAGAATAATGGTTGTTCTATTTCTATGAGTAACATCTTTTATGGTCATGCACCTAATGTGAGAGGATTGTTCATATTGAATCTTGATAGCGATACGCATATACATAACGTTGAGACCAAAAGAGTTAGAGTTAACAATGATAGCGCCATATTTTTGTGGCACTACCGCTTAGGTCATATTGGTGTAAAGCGCATGAAGAAACTCCATGCTGATGGACTTTTGGAGTCACTTGACTTTGATTCACTTGACACGTGCGAACCATGCCTCATGGGCAAGATGACTAAGACTCCGTTCTCCGGAACAATGAAGTGTGCAAGTGACTTGTTGGAAATCATACATACCGATGTGTGTAGTCCGATGAGCGTGGAGGCACGCGGCGGATATCGTTATTTTCTCACCTTCACTGACGATTTGAGTAGATATGGTTATGTCTACTTGATGAAGCACAAGTCTGAAACATTTGAAAAGTTCAAGCAATTTCAGAGTGAAGTGGAAAATCATCGTAAGAAGAAGATCAAGTTCCTACGGTCTGATCGTGGGGGTGAATATCTGAGTTTCGAGTTTGGTACTCACTTAACACAATGTGGAATCGTTTCACAGTTAACACCGCCTAGAACACCACAGCGTAATGGTGTGTCCGAACATCGTAATCGTACTCTATTAGAGATGGTGCGATCTATGATGTCTCTTACTGATTTGCCGTTATCGTTTTGGGGTTATGCATTAGAAACAACTGCATTCACTTTAAATAGGGCACCATCAAAATCCGTTGAGACGACACCATACGAACTGTGGTATGGCAAAAGGCCAAAGTTGTCGTTTCTTAAAGTTTGGGGATGTGATGCTTATGTCAAAAAGCTTCAGCCTGAAAAGCTGGAACCCAAGGCGGAAAAGTGCGTCTTAATAGGTTACCCAAAAGAGACAGTTGGGTACACCTTCTATCTCAAATCCGAGGGTAAAGTGTTTGTTGCTAAAAACGGAGCTTTTCTCGAGAAGGAGTTTCTCTCGAGAGAATTGAGTGGGAGGAAGATAGAACTTGACGAGGTTGTCGAACCTCTCATCCCTCTGGATGGTGGCGCAGGGCAAGGGGAAACGTCTGTCGTTGCGACGCCTGTTGAGGAGGAAGTTAATGATGATGATCATGAAACTCCAGTTCAAGTTTCTGTCGAACCATGCAGGTCGATGAGACCACGTGCTGCTCCAGAGTGGTACGGTAATCCCGTCTTATCAATCATGTTGTTAGACAACAATGAACCTGCAAATTATGAAGAAGCAATGGTGGGCCCAGATTCCAACAAATGGCTAGAAGCCATGAAGTCCGAGATAGGATCCATGTATGAGAACAAAGTGTGGACTTTGGAGGTACTACCTGAGGGCTGCATGGCTATTCAGAACAAATGGATCTTTAAGAGGAAGACGGACGCTGACGGCAATGTGACCGTTTATAAAGCTCGACTTGTGGCAAAGGGTTTTTCACAAGTTCAAGGAGTTGACTACGATGAGACATTCTCACCCCTAGCGATGCTTAAGTCCGTCAGAATCATGTTAGCAATAGCTGCATTTTTCGATTATGAAATCTGGCAGATGGATGTCAAAACGGCGTTCCTTAACGGTTTCCTTAAGGAAGAGTTGTATATGATACAACCCGAATGTTTTGTCGATCCAAAGAATGCTAACAAGGTGTGCAAGCTCCAGCGATCCATTTATGGACTGGTGCAAGCATCTCGGAGTTGGAAAAAACGTTTTGATGAGGTGATCAAAGCATTTGGGTTTATACAAGTGGTTGGAGAATCTTGTATTTACAAGAAAGTGAGTGGGAGCTCTGTGGCCTTTCTAATATTATATGTGGATGACATATTGCTGATTGGAAACAACGTGGAGTTTTTGGAGAGCATAAATGATTACTTGAATAAAAGTTTCTCTATGAAGGACCTAGGAGAAGCTGCTTACATTCTAGGCATTAAGATCTATAGGGATAGATCAAAACGCGTGATAGGACTTTCACAAAGCACATACCTTGATAAAGTTTTGAAGAGGTTCAAAATGGAACAGTCCAAGAAAGGGTTCTTGCCAGTTTTACAAGGTACGAGATTGAGTAAGACTCAGTGCCCAGCAACTGATGAAGATAGAGAGCATATGTGCTCCGTCCCCTATGCTTCAGCCATAGGTTCTATCATGTATGCAATGCTGTGCACTAGACCGGATGTTAGCCTGGCCATAAGTATGGCAGGTAGGTACCAAAGTGATCCCGGTATGGAACACTGGACAACGGTCAAGAATATCCTTAAGTACCTGAAAAGGACTAAGGAAATGTTTCTCGTTTATGGAGGTGACGAAGAGCTCGTCGTAAAGGGTTACGTCGACGCTAGCTTCGACACAGATCCGGATGACTCTAAGTCACAGACCGGATACGTATATGTGTTGAATGGTGGGGCAGTGAGCTGGTGCAGCAGCAAGCAAGAAGTCGTGGCAGCATCTACACGTGAAGCGGAGTACATAGCTGCTTCAGAAGCAGCTCATGAAGGAATTTGGATGAAGGAGCTCATCACCGACCTTGGGGTGGTTCCAAGCGCGTCGGGTCCAATGACACTCTTCTGTGATAACACTTGGGCCATTGCCATAGCCAAGGAGCCCAGGTTTCACCGGAAGACGAAGCACATCAAACGCCGCTACAACTCCATCCAGGACCATGTCCAGAGTGGAGTGATAGATATTTGTAAAGTATACACGGATCTGAATGTTACAGACCCGTTGACTAAACCTCTTCCACGAGCAAAACATGATCAACACCATAATGCTATGGGTGCTCGATACATCACAATGTAACTAGATTATTGACTCTAGTGCAAGTGGGAGACTGTTGGAAATATGCCCGAGAGGCAATAATAAAATGGTTATTATCATATTTCCTTGTTCATGATAATCGTCTATTGTTCATGCTATAATTGTATTAACAGGAAATAGTAATACATGTGTGAATAAATAGATCACAAAGTGTCCCTAGCAAGCCTCTAGTTGGCTAGCTCGTTAGTCAATAGATGATCATGGTTTCCTGATCATGGGCATTAGATGTCATTGATAACGGGATCACATCATTAGGAGAATGATGTGATGGACAAGACCCAATCCTAAGCATAGCACTAGATCGTATTGTTCGTATGCTAAAGCTTTTCTAATGTCAAGTATCTTTTCCTTCGACCGTGAGATTGTGCAACTCCCGGATACCGTAGGAGTGCTTTGGGTGTATCAAACGTCACAACGTAACTGGGTGACTATAAAGGTGCACTACGGGTACCTCCGAAAGTGTTTGTTGGGTTGGTACGAATCGAGATCGGGATTTGTCACTCCGTGTGACGGAGAGGTATCTCTGGGCCCACTCGGTAGAACATCATCATGAGCTCAATGTGACTAAGGAGTTAGTCACACGATGACGTGCTATGGAATGAGTAAAGAGACTTACAGGTAACGAGATTGAATAAGGTATAGGTATACCGACGATCGAATCTCGGGCAAGTTCTATACCGACAGAGAAAGGGAATCGTATACGGGATTGATTGAATCCTTGACATCGTGGTTCATCCGATGAGAGAATTTTGGAGCAAGTGGGAGCCACCATGAGTATCCACACCCTGCTGATGGTTATTGGCCAGAGAGGTGTCTCGGTCATGTCTGCCTGTCTCACGAACCCGTAGGGTCTACACACTTAAGGTTCGGTGACGCTAGGGTTATAGGGAATTGTTATACGAGGTTACCGAAAGTTTTTCGGAGTCTCGGATGAGATCCCGAACGTCACGAGGAGCTCCGGAATGGTCCGGAGGTAAAGATTGATATATAGGACGGATGGTTTCGGACACCGAAGTGTTTCGGGCATCACCGGTAACGTACCGGGACCACCGGAGGTGGCCCCGGGGGTCCACCGAAGGGGGGCAACGACCCCGGGAGGTAAGGTGGGCCAAGTGGGGGAGGGAACCAGCCCCTAGGTGGGCTGGTGCGCCTCCCCACTCAGCCCAATGCGCAGGGGAGAGGGAAGGGGGGGGCAAACCCTAGGCACAGGTGGGCCTTAGGCCCACCAAGTGGTGCGCCACCCCCTCCGAGCCTAGCTGCCGCCTCCTTTCCCATCTGGTGGCTGCCGCACCACCTAGGGAGGGAACCCTAGGGGTGGCGCAACCCCTCCCCCTCCTCCTATAAATAGAGAGGGGTTTTTGGCCCTTGGGAGACAGACTTCTCACTCTCCCTCGGCGCAGCCCTGCCCTTCTTTCTCCTCCTCTGTGCCGGTGCTTGGCGAAGCCCTGCCGGGAGACCTCGTCTCTCCATAGACACCCCGCCGTCGTGCTGCTGGAGTTCTTTCCCAACCTCTCCCTCCTCCTTGCTGGATCAAGGTGCGGGAGACGTCACCGGGCTGCACGTGTGTTGAACGCGGAGGTGCCGTAGTTCGGTAGTAGGTCGGAATCACACCGCGATCCGAATCGCTGCAAGTACGACTCCATCAATCGCTTTCTAGTAACGCTTCCGCTTAGCGATCTTCAAAGGTATGAAGATGCTCTTACCCCTCTCTCGTTGCTGGTCTCTCCATAGGAAGATCTGAATATGCGTAGGAAAATTTTGAATTTATGCTACGTTTCCCAACAATAAGTTCATTTTCGTCCCAAAAAAAATAAAAAGAGAAGTTTTCGTCGCGTTTTCGATACGGAGCCGCCGCCACCACCTGTTCTTCATCTGGAGGGCAGATCTGGAGTCCGTCTTGGGCTCCGGAGAGGGGAAATCGTCGCCATCGTCATCATCAACCTTCTTCCCTCTCCAATTCCATGAAGCTCTTCGTCGTTCGTGAGTAATCTATTCGTAGGCTCGCTGGGCGGTGATGAGTAGGATGAGATCTATCATGTAATCGAGTTAGTTTTGATGGGGATTGATCCCTAGTATCCACTATGTTCTCAGATTGATGTTGCTACCACTTTGCCATGCTTAATGCTTGTCACTAGGGTCCGAGTGCCATGATTTCAGATCTGAAATTATTATGTTGTCACCAATATATGTGTGTTTTAGATCCGATCTTGCAAGTTGTAGTTACCTGCTATGTGTTATGATCTAGCAACCCCAGAGTGACAATAACCGGAACCACTGCCGGTGATGACCATAGTTTGAGGAGTTCATGTGTTCACCAAGTGCTAATGCGTTATTCCGGTTCTTTATTAAAAGGAGAACCTTAATATCCCGTAGATTCCTTTTGGACCCCGCTGCCACGGGAGGGATGGAAAATAGATGTCATGCAAGTTCTTTTCCCTAAGCACGTATGACGACACACGGAATGCATGCCTACATCACATTGAGGAACGGGAGCTAGCCACATATCTCTCCGTGTTATAACTGTTGCATGATGAATATCATCCAAACAAATCACCGACCCATTGCCTACGAGTTTGTCCTACTGCTGTTGTTACTTGTCTTGCTCTGCTGCTATTACTACTGTTGTTGTTGTTGTTACTTGTCTTGCTCTGCTGCTACTGTTGCTACTACTGTTGCTACTTGCTATTGCTGTCACTACTGCTGTTCCTTGCCACTGCTATTGCTCGTTACACTGCTGCTACCTGCTACAATTTTGGTTCGCTGGTCGTTGACGGGAACTGAAAATTTCCGTCAACGAGGCAACTTGGCGCCATTGATACAATCGTTAGAAATAGTCTGTCGTGTCAACAGATCGTTTCTGACACCGTTGTTATCATACTACTTTGCTGTTACTACTTTGCTTGCAGATACTAATCTTTCAGGTGTGGTTGAATCTGACACATTCAGCTACTAATACTTGAGAGTACCCTCTCACCTCCTGTCTGGCTAACCAACAAGTTTGGGTCAAATACTCTACCCTCGAAAACTGCTACGATCCCACGCGCTGGTGGGCCGTCAACAACATTCTTCTAGTTTCGGTTGCCGGAGAGTGCTAGTAGCATTCTTCTGGTGCCGTTGCAAGGGGAAGAATAGCTAACATCAAGCATTTTTCTGGCGCCGTTGCTGGGGATTTCCATCAGTCACTCGAAGCGCAACTGCCCCAAGTATTTGGCTGATAAGAAGGCGGCCAAAGAAAAATCAGGTATATTTGATATACATGTTATTGATATGTACTTAACCAACTCTCGTAGTAGTGCCTGGGTATTTGATACCGGTTCTGTTGCTCATATTTGCAACTCGCAGCATGAACTGCGGAATAAACGAAGGCTGGCGAAGGATGAAGTGACGATGCGCGTGGGAAATGGTTCCAAGGTTGATGCAATCGCCGTCGACATAGTCTCACTTTAGTTACCATCAGGATTAGTTATGAACTTAAATAATTGTTATTTAGTGCCTCCGCTAAGCATGAACATTATAACTGGATCTTATTTATTGCGAGACGGTTACTCGTCTAAGTCAGAGAATAATGGTTGTTCATTTCTATGAGTAATATCTTTTATGGTCATGCACCCAATGTGAGAGGATTGTTCATATTGAATCTTGATAGTGATGATACACATACACATAACATTGAGACCAAAAGATGTAGATTTAACAATGATAGCGCCATATTTTTGTGGCACTGCCGCTTAGGTCATATTGGTGTAAAGCGCATGAAGAAACTCCATTCCGATGGGCTTTTGTAGTCACTTGATTTTGAATCACTTGACACGTGCGAACCATGCCTCATGGGCAAGATGACTAAGACTCCATTCTCCGGAACAATGCATCGTGCAAGTGACTTGTTGGAGATCATACATACCGATGTATGCGGTCCGATGAGTGTGGAGGCGCGCGGCAGATATGTTATTTTCTCACCTTCACTGACGATTTGAGTAGGTATGGATATATCTACTTGAGGAAGCACAAGTCTGAAATGTTTGAGAAGTACAAGCAATTTCAGAGTGAAGTTGAAAATCATCATAACAAGAAGATCAAGTTCCTACATTCTGATCGTGGGGGTGAGTATCTGAGTTTCGAGTTTGGTGCTCACTTGAGACAATGTGGAATCGTTTCATAGTTAACACCGCCTGGAACACCACAGCGTAATGGTGTGTCCGAACGTTGTAATCGTACTTTGTTAGAAATGGTGCGATCTATGATGTCTTTTACCAATTTGCCATTATCGTTTTAGGGTTATGAATTAGAAACAACTACATTCACTTTAATAGGGCACCATCAAAATCCGTTGAGACGACACCATACGAACTGTGGTATGGCAAGAGGCCAAAGTTGTCGTTTCTTACAGTTTGGGGATGTGATGCTTATGTCAAAAAGCTTCAGCCTGAAAAGCTAGAACCCAAAGCGGAAAAGTGCGTCTTCATAGGTTACCCAAAGGAGACAGTTGGGTACACCTTCTATCTCAAATCCGAGGGCAAAGTGTTTGTTGCTAAGAACGGAGCTTTTCTTGAGAAGGAGTTTCTCTCGAAAGAATTGAGTGGGAGGAAGATATAACTTGATGAGGTTGTTGAACCTCTAATCCCTCTAGATGGTGGCGCAGGGCAGGGGGGAACCTCTGTCGAAGCAACGCCGGTTGAGAAGGAAGTTAATGATGATGATCATGAAACTTCGGATCAAGTTCCTATCGGACCTCACAGGTCGACAAGATCACATACTACTCCTGAGTGGTATGGTAATCCTGTCTTATCAATCATGTTGTTAGACAACAATGAACCTGCGAATTATGAAGAATCAATGGTGGGCCCGGAGTCCAACAAATGGCTGGAGTCCATGAAGTCCGAGATAGGATCTATGTATGAAAACAAAGTGTGGACTTTGGAAGTATTACCTGAAGCTCGCAAGGCTATTCAGAACAAATGGATCTTTAAGAAGAAGATGGACACGGACGGTAATGTGACCGTTTATAAAGCTCGACTTGTGGCAAAGGGTTTTTCACAAGTTCAAGGAGTTGACTACGATGAGACATTCTCACCCGTAGCGATGCTTAAGTCCGTCTGAATCATGTTAGCAATAGCTGCATTTTTTGATTATGAAATCTGGCAAATAGATGTCAAAACGGCGTTCCTTAATGGTTTTATTAAGGAAGATTCGTATATGATGCAACCCGAAGGTTTTGTCGGTCCAGAGAATGCTAACAAAGTATGCAAGCTCCAGCGATCCATTTATGGACTGGTGCAAGCATCTCGGAGTTGGAATAAGCGCTTTGATGAGGTGATCAAAGCATTTGGGTTTCTACAAGTTGTTGGAGATTCTTGTATTTACAAGAAAGTGAATGGGAGCTCTGTGGCGTTTCTAATATTATATGTGGATGACATATTGCTGATTGGAAACAACATAGAGTTTTTGGAGAGCGTAAAGATTTACTTGAACAAAAGTTTCTCAATGAAGGACCTAGGAGGAGCTGCTTACATTCTAGGCATTAAGATCTATAGGGATAGATCGATGCGCGTGATAGGACTTTCACAAATCACATACCTTGATAAAGTTTTGAAGAAGTTCAAAATGGAACAGCCAAGAAGGGTTATTGCCAGTATTACAAGGTATAAAATTGAGTAAGACTCAGTGCCCAGCAACTGCGGAAGATAGAGAAAAGATGAGTACCGTCCCCTATGCTTCAACCATAGGTTCTATCATGTATGCAATGTTGTGCACTAGACCGGACGTCAGCCTGGCCATAAGTATGACAGGAAGGTTTCAAAGTAATCTAGGAGTGGATCACTGGACGACGGTCAAGAATATTCTGAAGTACCTGAAAAGGACTAAGGAAATGTTTCTCGTTTATGGAGGTGACAAAGATCTCGTCGTAAAGGGTTACGTCGACACAAGCTTTGGCACTGATTCGGATGACTCTAAGTCTCAAACCGGATTCGTATTTATTCTTAATGGGGGTGCGGTAAGCTCGTGCAATTCCAAGAAAAGCTTCGTACCATATTCTACATGTGAAGTGGAGTACATGGCTGCCTCGGAGGCAGCTAAGGAGGGTGTTTGGATGAAGCAGTTCATGACGGATCTTGGAGTTGTGTCGAGCGCACTAAATCCAATAACTCTGTTCCGTGACAACACTGGTGCCATTGCTTTAGCAAAGGAACCAAGGTTTCACAAGAAGACCAAACACATCAAACGACGCTTCAACCTCATCCGTGACTACGTCGAAGGAGGCGACGTAAATATTTGCAAAGTGCACACGGATCTGAATGTAGCAGATTCGCTGACTAAACCTCTTCCACGAGCGAAGCATGATCAACACCAGAACTGTATGGGTGTTAGATTCATAACAATGTAAATTGCATAGCGATGTGAGGACTAGATTATTGAGTCTAGTGCAAGTGGGAGACTGTTGGAAATATGCCCTAGAGGCAATGATAAAATAGTTATTATTATATTTCCTGTTTCAAGATAATCGTTTATTATCCATGCTATAATTGTATTGAATGAAAACATAGATACATGTGTGGATACATAGACAAAACAATGTCCCTAGCAAGCCTATAGTTGGCTAGCGAGTTAATCAAGGATGGTTAAGGTTTTCTAACCATATGCAAGTGTTGTCACTTGATAACTGAATCACATCATTAGGAGAATCATGTGATGGACTAGACCCAAACTATGATCATAGCATGTGATCGTGTCATTTTGTTGCTATAGTTTTCTGCTTGTCAAGTATTCATTCCTATGACCATGAGATCGTATAACTCACTGACACCGGAGGAATACCTTGTGTGTAACAAACGTTGCAACGTAACTGGGTGACTATAAAGGTGCTCTAGAGGTATCTCCAAAGGTTTCCGTTGAGTTAGTATGGGTCAAGACTGGGATTTCTCACTCCGTGTGACGGAGAGGTATCTCGGGGCCCACTCGGTAATACAACATCACAAACAAGCCTTGCAAGCAATGTGACTCAAGTGTAAGTCACGGGATCTTGTATTACGGAACGAGTAAAGAGACTTGCCGGTAGCGAGATTGAAGTAGGTATACGGATACCAACGATCGAATCTCGGGCAAGTAACATACCGAAGGACAAAGGGAATGACATACCAGATTATATGAATCCTTGGCATAGAGGTTCAACCGATAAGATCTTCGTAGAATATGTAGGATCCAATATGGACATCCAGGTCACGCTATTGGATATTGACCGGGGAGTGTCTCGGGTCATGTCTACATAGTTCTCGAACCCGCGGGGTCTGCACACTTAAGGTTCGATGATGTTTTAATATAGTTGAGTTATATGTGTGGTTACCGAAGGTTGTTCGTAGTCCCGGATGAGATCATGGATGTCACGAGGGTTTCCGAAATGGTCCGGAAACGACGATTGATATATAGGATGGTTTCATTTGGTCACCGAAAAGTTTCGGGCATTACCGGCAGTGTACCGGGAGTGACGAATGGGTTCCGAGTATTCACCGGGAGGGGACCACCCACCCGAGAGTGAGCCCAGTGACCCTAGGGTGGCGCACCTGCCCTTAGTGGGCTGGTGAGGCCAGCCCAACAGGGCCATGGCGCCACTAGTGGAAAATACCAAAAGAAAAAAAAGGAAAGAGGGAGGTGGGAAGGAAGGAGTGGACTCCTTCCCCCAAACCGAATTGGTGTGGGAGTCCACCTCCTCCCCTTTGGCCGGCGTCCTTGGGGCTCCCTTGAGCCCCAAGGCTAGCCCCTCCCCTCCTCCTATATATATTGGTGGTTTAGGGCTTTTTGAGACACAACTTTGCCACGTGAAACTCAAACCTATACCACGTAGTTCTTCCTCTAGATCGGATTTCTGCGGAGCTCGGATGGAGCCCTGCAGGAGTAGATCATGACCACCACCGGGGTGCCGTCACGCTGCGGGAGAACTCATCTAATTCTCCGTATCTCTTGCGGGATCAAGAAGGCTGAGATCGTCATCGAGTTGTACGTGTGCTGAACGCGGAGGTGTCGTCCGTTCGACGCTAGATCGGAACAGATCGTGGGACGACGGTGATTTGAATCACGAAGCTGTACCACTACATCAACTTCGTTTCTTAACATTTCCCGCTTAGCGATATACAAGGGTACGTGGATCTAATCTCCTCTCGTAGATGGACATCACCATGATAGGTCTTCATGTGCGTAGGAAATTTTTTGTTTCCCATGCAACGTTCCCCAACAACTAGCATGTGTGATGCATGGCATACAGTTGGTGCTTATGAACTGTTTGCGATTAGACAAGATAACACAAACGGTTCACAAAATACATATGTGTGGGAAGTATGACATACGGTTCACTCGGACAAACTGTCTGTGTTGATCCAGCTAGAACACAAAAGAGTTAGCATAATAAGGTGTGTGTGATACCCGACAAAAAGTTCATTCATCAAATTTGTGTGGGAACACCAATAATAAACCAAATGATTCATCCAGACAAGTTGTGTGTGTTGTGGACAGACGGATGCTACCAAAAAATTGCCAGCGGTTGATGAAATAATTACAGACACTATGTTAGGAAGTGTCGTTTGCTTGTATTAATATTGCAAATTATTATTACTAGTCGTCCACCCGTGCATTTGCACGAGCAAGTTATTACATAGAACTTCAGCACTATGCGTGAGATATCATTAAATGAATTATTTCGTTTTCCACTCCTCCTACTGATAAAACATAAGAAATTGTAGTATTGGTAAACCATGTACACATAAGTTATTTTATATAACAAAAATATATGAAAATGACTACTCTATGTTAATTATTTTCGTAATTGTTACCCAATATATATCATGGAGATAATAATTTAATGAATCAATGAAATCTATATCACAGACATAATTATTTGCTATTTCAAGAATAATTTGGTAAATTTGCACATCTTTGCATTTAATTAAAGTGAAACTTCAACAATTAACAAAATTAAAGAAGACCTTCATTACGAAGTTCGAAATAATATAGAATGCTAATACTAAGTTAGTTAATGATCCATTAATTAAAAAGACAACACATCCAAATTTATGCATCTACAGTGCACTCATAAGCCTTTCATCTATAACTTTCAATTTGATTGTGTCAACAGTAACACCCCATTGATAGATGGATCATTGTTATTCAAAACTAACGACGAAGGCTGACACCAAGTTATCAAAGCTTTATGTATGTCAAATAAACAAACAATATAACTGTACGTCTGTTCCATTCTATTTTGTTTAGAGACAAAACCATTTTGTTTAGTAATAATTTATCATATGAGTTGAAGTGATGCAAAGTCTAACATGTCTATCTCCAACAGTGTATTAGCATTTGGTACAAACAAACAAACACTAGCACCATGTATATTGAAAATATAGCACCATTAGTTCTTGCAAGATGCAGATATGCAATTGGATAACTGGATGATCATAAAACTAATCGATCAACGTGATGAAAATCACACAGTTTCGGCGTGTTACAAAACAGAGAGTAGTCTTAACAAACCGTGTTGTGCTCAAAAATGACTAATCCAGATTCAAATGAAATTAGAAGAGGTGTTCTAGTCCACACTGTCCAAGTATATATGTCACACATTTTTGAATTGGATAACACAATTGGATTGTAGAGCACTTTGAAATTCTACCGTCCCATCTAACTAATGCATATTTTTTCTTTCCCGAAAATACATATATAAATATGTAGGTCAGGAACTAAGGAACGCTCATAATAAAAATCCCACTAAAGATACCCCTAGTCTATACTTGATCCTTAGAGACCAAATATCAAATTGCAGGACCCAAACATAAAAATTCCCAAAGCGAAAAACATAATCTGTTTATGTTCCCTGCAGCCCGGGAGGCACGACATGTGATGTTAACAGTCGCAACGTTAGAACGGGTGGGGATGTGGGGTTGAGTTTGATGACGGATAGATCTACCGTGAACATATCGAAGAGAGGTGATTATATCTTTATAGCAATGTAGTTTATGAACCTCCTCGCTATTGTTAAAGTCGCTGACGAAGATACAGAAATTGGACCACCTGCCAGACATGTGTATCATTGATATAGTAAGCCATATTCCTCATGCTATGCATATCCATCTTCCTCTACTGCCTCCATGCCTCGCGATGGATGAGGGCATCAGGATTGGACGTGCGTGGAGGAGCATGTGTGCTGATGCTTTGGTTCGAGAGCCCCACATGATTCCCAAATCTGTTTATGATTTTTGATATTGTCCTACCTCTTTTTCTATTGTTAGACAATGTTTTTGACCCATGATAAGTTTGATTAGTGATTTCTAAAACTACGTATGAAAATATGTATGAAAATATGGCTGTAATTAGGCAACGCATGGAACTAATAACATGTACGACCTGAAAAAAATGTAGGACCTGAGCTATCTTCTAGGTCTCCATAGAATACATGACTCCTTTTTTTTACGTGAGAAAATGGGACTCCTTGATCGGAAGAAAGAATATAGAAGAAGGAACGGTACAAATCTACCATAGAGGATTATGTGTGTGGATAACCTGAATAAAATGAACATGCATGCCCAAAGCTACGTATTAACTCTCCGTATGAAAATAGGAGTCCTTGATCGGGCCTTTTCTTGTCTGATTCATTAAAAATTAATTCTACTGATCAGTTGTACATTAAATTTGACCATCATAACTCGGTCCCATTAGATTAACGGCTGTAGTTTTTTTAATAACATGGTAATTTCTTTGAGTCTCTAATTAGTAAGCTGATTAATTATAGATTAAATCTGGTCGTTATAACTCGGTCCCACCAGATTAACGGCTCTAATTTTTTGATTAACGTGGTAAGTAGTAAGCTGATTAATTATAGATTAAATCTGACCGTTATAACTCGGTCCCACCCGATTAACGGCTCTAATTTTCTAATTAACGTGATAATTTCTTGAGAGTATCTAATTAGTATAAGTATAGATGACCCGTCTTCCTCTGCATCACCCCATCCTCCTCTCTCACGTCTTTTCACCACGTTGTCGCCCGAGGATTCCAGTGCACGCTTCTGTGCCGCTTTTGGCCACGTGTCGGTTCAATCAGCTCGTTCCCACGCACAAATGCGCAGGTTCCCGTGCACAAAACCATGCTATGGCTCTACCTTCCCGCCCGGTTCGGCGAAATCCCTAAATCCCTAATGCTTGTTGGACTTCTATATAAACCATCAAGGCCGGTGACTCCACATTACCTTCATCCCTCCCTCACTGTAGCTTATCTAGTTTGCTTCCCCCCAATCGCTAATGGCACCGGCTATTCGTCGTCGCTTAGCCACTCTGCCAAAGGCCATCTCCAGCTGGGAGGCTTCACCATGTCAATGCGGCAGTCCTTTGAAGTCTGTAGTGCATGTGGCATCCTTGGTGGGTGTGTGCTCGCCACCCACTACATGCTCCACCACCGCTATCCAAATGCAACTGCTGCCGGTGGCCACCCTACTAGCAGTCGCCTCGGCCGCCACCACATCGTTGTTCGTCTTGGCCATGAACGCACCGTCAAGCGGAGGGGTCATCACCCTCTCCTCTACCGCGAGGTCGAGGCCACCAAAGGCCCGCCGTCGGGCTTCTGCGTTGCAAACCTTGCAAGCTACATCTACTTCCTATAGAAGAAGGTGGTGTTGGAAATAAGCCCTAGAGGCAATAATAAAATTCTTATTATCACATTTCCTTGTTCATGATAACCGTTTATTATCCGTGCTATAATTGCATTTAATCAGAAACTTAGATACATGTATGTATACATAGACAACACCGTGTCCCTAGTGGGCCTCTACTAGACTAGCTCATTGATCAAAGATGGTTAAAGTTTCCTAACCATAGACATGAGTTGTCATTTTATAATGGGATCGCATCATTAGGAGAATGATGTGATGGACGAAACCCAGCCGTATCATAGGATTTGATCATATCACTAAGTTTATTGCTACTGCGTTCCACATGTCAAGTATCTGTTCCTATGACCATGAGATCGTGCAACTCCCTGAAACCGGAGGAATGCCTTGTGTGTATCAAACATCACTTCATAACTGGGTGGTCATAAAGGTACTCTACAAGTATCTTCGCGGGTGTCTGTTGGATTGGCATGGATCGAGAGTGGGATTTGTCACTCCATAGCACGGAGAGGTATCTGAAGGCCCTCTCAGTAATACAACATCACAAGAAGCTTGCAAGCAATGTGACTAAGGAGTTACTCACGGGATCTTGTATTACAGAATGAGTAAAGAGACTTGCGAGTAACGATATTGAACTAGGTACGGAGATACCTACGATCGAATCTCAGGCAAGTAACATATCGATAAAGCCTTCACCACCTCGATCTAGCGAGTGTGGATGAAGTAGTAGCTCAGTTCTCTGGCAACACAACGGCGTAGTGGCAATGGTGGTGGTGTGATCTCGACAGGGCTTCGCCAAGCGTTGCCGCGGTCACGACGCTAGAGAAGTACTACAAGAGAGAGGGGGAGGGCGCCGCCAAGGACTTGTGTGTTGGCTCCCTCCCTCTCATCTCATATATATAGGAGGAGGGGTGGAGGAGGGCCGGCCTAGGGTTTCCCCTAGGTGTGGACGGCGGCCAAGAGGTGGCTTGCCACCCAAGCAAGGATAGCCCTACCCTATGGGCCTGCCCTCCACCAGCCCGGCCGCATGGGCCTAGGTGGGGAGGGGCTCCCAGCCCACCAGGGGCTAGTGTGCACCCTACTCAGCCCAGATAGCACCTCCGAGGGTGGTGGGCCCCTTTAGATGGACCCCGGAACCCTTTCGGCACTCCGAGTACATTAATAGTGATGCCAGAAACTTTTCCAGTGACCAAAACGGAACTTCCTATATATCAATATTTACCTCCAGACCATTCTGAAGCTCCTTGTCATGTCCGGGATATTACCGGAGACTCCAAACAACCTTTGGTCACCAACACAACAACTCAACTATATCTATATCGCCACTGAATGTTAAGTGTGTAGACCCTGTGGGGTTCGAGAACTATGCAGAGATGACCGAGACACCTCTACGGTCAATAACTAATAGCGGGACCCGAATGTCCATATTGGTTCCCACACATTCTAAAAAGATATATATCGGTCGAACTAACAATCTGAAGGATTCAGTTAATCCCGTATGCAGTTCCCTTTGTCCATCGGTATGTTGCTTACCCGAGATTCATCGTTGATATCTCCATACCTAGGTCAATCTCATTACCAGGAAACCTCTTTACTCATTCCGTAATACAAGATATTCTGACTAACTCCTTAGCCACATTGCTTGCAAGCTTATTGTGATGTTGCATTACCGAGTGGGCCCCGAGATACCTCTCCATCGTACGAGTGACAAATCCCAGTCTTGATCCATGTCAACTCCACACACACCCTTGGACATACCTGTAGAGCACCTTTATAGTGACCCAGTTATGTTGTGACATTTTATACACACAAGGCATTCCTCCGGTGTCAGTGAATTATATGATCTCATGACCATAGGAACAGAAACATTGACATGTAGAAAGCAATAGCAGTAAACTTGATACGATCAAACGCTGTGCTTAAGGTTAGTGTCTTGTCCATCACACCATTCTCCTAATGATGTGATCCCGTTATCAAATGAAAACTCATGTCTATGGTGAGGAAATCTTAAACATCTTTGATCCACGAGCTAGTCCGGTAGAGGCATACTAGGGACACTTTGTTGTCTATGTACCCACACATTTATTTGAGTTTCCAATCGATACAATTATAGCATGGATAATAAACAATTATCATGAACAGGGAAATATAATAATGACTACTTTATTATTGCCTCTAGGGCATATTTCAACAATCTCCCACTTGCACTAAGTCAATAATCTAGTATTACATGGTAATGAATTCAACACCCATAGAGTTCTGGTGCTGATCATGTATTGCACGTGGAATATGTTTAGTCAATGGATCTGTAACATTTAGATCCGTGTGTACCTTGCAAATGTTTATGTCTTCCTCCTTGATATAATTGCGGATGGAATTGAAGCGGCTCTTTATGTGTGGTCCTTTTGTGAAACCTTGGTTTTTTGGCTAGAGCAATGGCACCAATGTTGTCACAAAACAGGGTCATTGGATCACAGAGTCATTGGATCTAGTTGTGATGCCCTCGATTTGATCGTACGCTAATCATACACACAAATGCGTACAACCAAGCTCAAGGACTCACGGGAAGATATCACAACACAACTCTAGACACAAATAAAACAAACAAGCTTCATATTACAAGCCAGGGGCCTCGAGGGCTAGAATATAGAAGCTCGATAAACACACGAGTCAGCGAAAGCAACAATATGTGAGTACATACATTAAACATGAGGTGCCTTAGAGAAGGCTAGCACAAAGGATACAACGATCGAACGAGGGCGAGGCCTCCTGGCTGGGAACCTCCTAACTACTCCTGATCTTCAGCGGCCTCCATGTAGCAGCAGGTACCGTCACGGTAGCAGTCATCATCGGCGGAATACTCCATCTCTTGGGCTCCATCATCTGGTCGCAGCAACGGATCAAGGAAACAAAGGGGGAGCAAAGCAACGATGAGTACTCATCCAAAGTACTCGCAAGACTGACATCGGAACTATGCTAAGTATGCAACAGTATCAAAGGAAGGGGTTGTATGTGGACTGACTGCAGCAATGCGAGAATAGAGAGAGAAGGCCTAGTCCTATTGAAGGCTAGCATCTTCAGGGGTCTTGCAACAATAAATGTGAGTAGAACACGTAACACAATTAATAGTCATATTGTTGTAGCAATAATTAATATGAGGTCACGCCCAGAGATTCTCCCTTGACTCCCTGCAATGAAGCAATACCGGAGCAACTATTCTAGTTAAGTAATAGTTGTAGTTGTATAAGATTGGGGCACAACTCTAAGTCGTCGTGTAACCGTGGACACGCTATCCGAATAGTTAATTTTCATCCCTGTAGGGGTGCACCAAGTTTCACATCACGCTCGATAACACTCAGGCCGGACACACTTTTCTGGGTCATGCCCGGCCTCGGAATATCGACACGTCCCACTGCTACTGCAACAAAAGACCTTCCAACGGCGCCAGAAACACGTGCTGATGGGAGACTGTTCTTGTCTTGATACTTCTCAGCAACGGCACCAGGAATCCTTCTGCTATGGCTATGCCTTTAGGGACTTCCTAGGCAAATATGCAAAGGATTTCCCCGCGGCCTTGGAGCTTTACGTTGGTGTTCCCTCGAAGCGGAAAGGGTGATGTAGCGCAGCGGTGGTAAGTATTTCCCTTAGTTTTGAGAACCAAGGTATCGATCCAGTGAAGGAGTATCACAAGTGCCTGCACAAACACAAAAAGCTTGCTCCCAACGCTATGAAGGGGTTGTCAATCCCTTATAGATTGTTTGCCAAATGAGAACTGAAAGCAACAAAGTAACAAAGCGAAGTGGAAACGATAGGTGTGAATAGACCCGGGGCAGTAGTGTTTACTAGTGGCTTCTCTCATGAAAGCAAGTAGACAGTGGGTGAACAAATTACTGTCGAGCAATTGATAGAACCGCGCAAAGTCGTGGCGACATCTATGGAAATGATTATATCTATAGGCATCACGTCCAAAACAAGTAGACCGATACTTTCTGCATCTACTACTATTACTCCACACGTCGACCGCTATCCA
This sequence comes from Hordeum vulgare subsp. vulgare, assembly GCF_904849725.1. Classification (NCBI taxonomy): domain Eukaryota; kingdom Viridiplantae; phylum Streptophyta; class Magnoliopsida; order Poales; family Poaceae; genus Hordeum; species Hordeum vulgare. Next base: position 575,763,580 of record NC_058520.1, on the reverse strand, counting down.
GCCTGCATCTAGTGTATTAAGTCCAAAAGAACAGAGTAACGCCTTAAGCAAGATGACATGATGTAGATGGACAATCTCATATCTACGACAAAGCCCACCTTGTTACCCTTGATGACAACTACACGATGTGTGCCTTGCTGCCCCTACAGTCACTGGGAAAGGTCACCACACGGTAAGAACCGAAAACCAAGCACTTCTCCCATTGCAAGAATCATAGATCTAGTTGGCCAAACAAAACCCAAGACTCGGAGAGACTTACAAGGATATCAAATCATGCATATAAGAAATCAGCAAAGACTCAAATATATATCATAGATAATCTGATCACAAATCCACAATTCATCGGATCTCGACAAACACACCGCCAAAGAGGATTACATCGGATAGATCTCCATGAAGATCATGGAGAATTTTGTATTGAAGATCCAAGAGAGAGAAGAAGCCATCTAGCTACTAACTACGGACCCGTAGTTCTGAAGTGAACTACTCACGAGTCATTGGAGGGGCGATGATGTTGATGTAGAAGCCCTCCAACTCCAAAGTCCCCTCCGGCAGGGCACCGGGAAGGGTCTCCAGATGAGATCTCGCGGAAACGGAAGCTTGCGGCACCGGAAAAGTGTTTTCGTGGATTCCCTGATTTTTTTTGTATTTTAGGGAATATATATGCGAAGGAGCTAGGTCAAGGGGTCGCCACGGAGGCCACAAGCCTGCTAGCCACCGCCCCCCTGGTGGCGGCTACAGGGCTTGTGGGCCCCCTGTAGCTCTCATGGCTTGGCTCTCAAGCCCCCTGATCTTCTTCAGTTCGGGAAAAATTTATTTTGGGGATTTTATTCCGTTTGGACTCCGTTCCAAAATCGGATCTGAAAAGAGTCAAAAACACAGAAAAAACAGGAACTGGCACTTGGCACTTTATTAATAAGTTAGTCCCAAAAAAGATATAAAAGGTACATAAAACATCCAAAGATGACAAGATAACAACATGAAACCATAAAAAATTATAGATACGTTTGAGACGTATCAAGCATCCCCAAGCTTAACTCCTGCTCGTCCTCGAGTAGGGAAGTGATAAAGAATGAATTTTTGATGCTTTCATGCTACCTAGCATAGATGTCCTTTGTAACTCCTCTTATGTGACGTGAATGTTCAGGTCCATTAGATTCAAGACAATAGTTTCCTATTGACGTGGAAACAATAATACTTCAAGCAAACTAGCAAGGTAATCATGAACTTTCAAACTAACAAGGGCAAAAGAAAGTTATCCCTACAAAAGCATATAGTCTGGCTATGCTCTATCATCGTTGCACAACGAATTTAAATCATGCACAACCCCAGTATTGGCCAAGTAATTGTTTTCACACCTTTACTTTCTCAAACCTTTTCAACTCTCATGGAATACATGAGCATGAGCCATGGTTTTAGCACTATAAGTGGTGTGGAGTGTGGTGGAGGTTGCAAGACAAACAAAGAGAAGATGATCACATTAACTAGGCATATCAATGAGCTGTGGAGATGCTCATCAATAGATATCAATGTGAATGAGTAGGGATTGCCATACAAATGATGCACTAGAGCTAAGAGTATGTGAAAGCTCTTAAATAAAACTAGTGGGTGTGCATCCAACTTGCTTGCTCACGAAGACCTAAGGCAAATTTGAGGAAGCCTATCATTGGAATATACATGCCAAGTTATATAATGAAAATTTCCCACTAGCTATATGGTGGTGACAAAACGAGAGACTCTCAATCATGAAGATCATGGTACTTAATAAGCACAAGTGTGGAAGGATAGTAGCATTGTCCCTTCTCTCTT